>NC_090937.1:402746755-407746755 GCF_040938575.1 Ambystoma mexicanum
AATTTGTTGGCTTCCGTGGTTCCTGTGGGCATACGCAGCATTGTGGCTGGGCACATGCAGGCTTGTCATGTATTTGGTTCAGATGCTTGGGTTTGAGTCACACACACCCCTCCTTCTTCCCGTTTCCATGGGCTTGCAAAGGGTGTGCCCAAGTGACATTGACGTACATGGTGACATTGGACTCCTACTACATGTGTGGGTAGTCTAGTCAATACTGTGTATACATTCCTAGTGCATATTGCTGTTGGATTGTACACTGCATGTTGCATTGATGTGTAACTCATCATCTGTGTCTACCTCCCAATTTGCAGGCCCCTTCCTCATGTCTACACAAGGCCCTCTAGTCTGGAGATGGGGTCCATGTTGGCAGCAGTGCACCTACAACTCTACATGGCGCCAACACTGCACAGTTGGTAGTGGTGGGAGTGCAGGCATTTCCAGGTGGTGAGACTACTAATATATAACATTTGTGATGTCATGTTAATGGTAGTACCTGCTCAAGTTTGTTGTTGGTCCTGCATTACTGTGAGCATTTCAGGTGTTGCAAGTTTCAATTAGGGACACTCTACATTGTGACACTAGTGTCATGTTGTGGGGATTACTTTGTTTACCTGCAAATAGCATGACATGGCACGGTGTGTCGTGTGGCGGTGCTGGGGATGGGTTGGCTGACATGGCACTGTCCTCTTGTTGCATTTTGCAAGTGGCTATTCATTTTAGCTGCTTGAATGTGTTACTTCACAAAACTGCATTGGTGGTGTCTGTGTGGGTAGGGATGCACACATTGTGACACTTCCAGGTGAACAATCTCAGGCTGATATTGTTTTCACGGTTCATTCTCCAGACATTCAGGATCAGTGTCAGGTTGAGTCATCATTGATGTCTGAGGTTTGCCAATGCCACTCATGTGCAACTGTCATGTGTGTATGTGTCCATTGTACAGTGCTCTGATGCCTGTGTTTTGTTTCTCCCTGTCTGCAGCGTCAACTGATGAAGAGGGCGGAGAAGGTGCTGTGGAGCACAGCGGCGGGGATCCGACCGCCAGCCGGAGACGCAAGGCCCGGCTCCCCTCCCGTGTTGTCATCTCGTCGGGGAGTGAGGAGTCCGGTGCCGCGTCCCAGGCCGCAGCTGCCAGGGGGAGGTCCAAGAGGCGGAGGTTGCAGTTGGACTCCTCGGCAGCAGAAGGGGCAGCTGGGACCCCACAGGGCCCAACAGGGGAAGATGGCACGGAGTCATCCAGGTTGGTGGGGGGTTTGGTGGAGGAGGAGGCCGTGCAAGCACCAGAGACGGGGTCTGGAGGTGGAGATCCCACTGGTGCTAGTGGTGCAGTGCAGGACCAGGGACAGGAGGCAGCACAGGCCGCCGCGGAGGTGCCTGTGTGCAATCCTGTCCCCGATCCTGTCCCTGCATCATCTTGCACCAGCAGGGATGCCTACGTCCAGACCCGTTTTCAGGCAGGGGATGAGCTGACGTCAACTGGCCTTCCTCTGCCTGCGGACGTGGCCATCCAGGTCCGGGTTGAGCCTGTCCTGGCTGGTGTGGCGTTGCGTCAACGGGCCATGCGAGGTGACCTGCAGTCTTTTCATGGAGAGACTGCACGTCATCTCGAATGGCTCGTTGACCACGTCAGCCTGCTGGGACAGGTCACCCAGGCCGGATTCCTCCGTCTGATGGGGCTAGCTCCGACCCCCTCCTCAACTGGACCCCCTACGCGCCAGTCGTCCTCTGTGCCATCTTCCCACCCATCAGTCACCTGGGTGCCCTGTGGAGCTGCCTCTGACGGTGCGGCCAGGCTGGTGGAGGAGGCATCCCTGCCACAGTCGGGAGTCGGAGGTCCAGCAGGGGTGGCCACATCAACAACTGCACCCCAGCCGGCGGAGGATGTGCAGGCAGCAGGAGGCAGTGCACGGGCAGAGGCAGAGCAGCAGCAGCAACATGGTGGGAGACATGAAGGCTCGGGGCTTTCGACATCGGAGGGGCAGGCATCGGCCGGAGGGCAGGGGGACCCAGGACAGAGAGTGTCTTCCGTGTGGCAGCGGTTGGGCCACGCCATAGGTGCGGAGCGGCGGCGGGCGGAAGAGGCGCGGCTCACAATGGTCAGGGCGGAGAACTCCATGCGGAGGGCCCTGAGGCGGGCCGAGTGCCTCGAGGCAATCCGCAGGGGGTTGGAGGAGGACACGGCGTCGTCCCTGCGGACCCTCGGGGGCATGGAACTGGACCGCCTCCGGGACATCGAACAGGAGTTCGATGATGCCCTGGCCCGGGACACCACAGAGTGAGCCGCTGGACTTGCCCGCCGCCTTTGTATATAGTTCTTTCGTTTTAGGTTTCCTTTGTTTCTTATTATGATTTGGAGTCGACGGACACTGCTCCACTTTTTGTATGTAGTTGATTTTTAGTTAGGTTTTTTAGTAGGTTTCCTTTGTTCAGTTGGGCTCATGGACCCTTGGTAGTTTTTTACATAGTTCTTTATTGCATAGAGATTTTTTTACATTTGACTTTGGACGACATTTTTTTGGATTCTGATTTGCAGTTTTTTTTTTTAATACGGACATGCAGCTTATTTTTTCTCATTCCCATTGTAGTTTGTTTCCTTTCTTTAGCATTCTTTTTTTTTTTCAATACAATTTTGTTTTCATACTTCACTGTGTGGTATCATCTCATTGGTTTCATGCATGTCATGTTGGGTGTTTTCCCATTCAATTGCAACCATTGTGTGTGACGGACATGGGTTCATTAGCTTCATGAACATTGGGGGTGTAACATGTAATTTCCATTTCCATGTGGGTGAATGGGTTACTTGGTAGGGCTTTTTGGCTGTGGAGGCTGACCATTACGCACATGATTGGGGATTGTGAGGACCTGGTGGAGGGTGCCCCTGGTGGCTGGGGGGTGGGGGTGGTGGGAGACATGGGTGGGGGCCTGGTGGAGGGTGCCCCTGGATGCTGGGGGGTGGGGGTGCAGGGGGACATGAGTGGGGGCCTGGTGGAGGGTGCCCCTGGATGCTGGGGGGTGGGGGTGCAGGGGGACATGAGTGGGGGCCTGGTGGAGGGTGCCCCTGGTGGCTGGGGGGTGGGGGTGGTGGGAGACATGGGTGGGGGCCTGGTGGAGGGTGCCCCTGGATGCTGGGGGGTGGGGGTGGTGGTAGACATGAGTGGGGGCCTGGTGGAGGGTGCCCCTGGATGCTGGGGGGTGGGGGTGCAGGGGGACATGAGTGGGGGCCTGGTGGAGGGTGGCCATGGTGGCTGGGGGGTGGGGGTGGTGGGAGACATGAGTGGGGGGCTGGTGGAGGCTGCCCATGGTGGCAGGGGGGTGGGGGTGGTGGGAGACATGAGTGGGGGCCTGGTGGAGGCTGCCCCTGCACTGCTGGGGGGTGGGGGTGGTGGGAGACATGAGTGGGGGCCTGGTGGGGGCTGCCCATGGTGGCAGGGGGGTGGGGGTGGTGGGAGACTTGAGTGGGGGCCTGGTGGAGGGTGCCCCTGCACTGCTGGGGGGTGGGGGTGGTGGGAGACATGAGTGGGGGCCTGGTGGAGGCTGCCCATGGTGGCGTGGGGGTGGTGGGAGACATGAGTGGGGGCCTGGTGGAGGCTGCCCCTGCACTGCTGGGGGGTGGGGGTGGTGGGAGACATGAGTGGGGGCCTGGTGGGGGCTGCCCATGGTGGCAGGGGGGTGGGGGTGGTGGGAGACATGAGTGGGGGCCTGGTGGAGCGTGCCCCTGCACTGCTGGGGGGTGGGGGTGGTGGGAGACATGAGTGGGGGCCTGGTGGGTGCCGCCCATGGTGGCAGGGGGGTGGGGGTGGTGGAAGACATGGGTGGGGGCCTGGTGGAGGCTGCCCCTGCACTGCTGGGGGGTGGGGGTGGTGGGAGACATGAGTGGGGGCCTGGTGGAGGGTTCCCCTGGTGGCTGGGGGGTGGGGGTGGTGGGAGACATGGGTGGGGGCCTGGTGGAGGCTGCCCCTGCACTGCTGGGGGGTGGGGGTGGTGGGAGACATGAGTGGGGGCCTGGTGGAGGGTGCCCCTGGTGGCTTGGGGGTGGGGGTGGTGGGAGACATGGGTGGGGGCCTGGTGGAGGGTGCCCCTGGATGCTGGGGGGTGGGGGTGCAGGGGGACATGAGTGGGGGCCTGGTGGAGGGTGGCCATGGTGGCTGGGGGGTGGGGGTGGTGGGAGACATGAGTGGGGGCCTGGTGGAGGGTGCCCCTGGATGCTGGGGGGTGGGGGTGGTGGTATACATGAGTGGGGGCCTGGTGGAGGGTGCCCCTGGATGCTGGGGGGTGGGGGTGCAGGGGGACATGAGTGGGGGCCTGGTGGAGGCTGGCCATGGTGGCTGGGGGGTGAGGGTGGTGGGAGACATGAGTGGGGGCCTGGTGGAGGGTGCCCCACAATGCTGGGGGGTGGGGGTGCAGGGGTACATGAGTTGGACATGGGTGGGGGCCTGCTGGCAGGTGCCCCACAGTGCAGGGGGGTGGGGGTGGTGGGAAACATGAGTTGGACATGAGTGGGGGCCTGCTGGCAGGTGCCCCACAGTGCTGGGGGCTGGGGGTGGTGGGAGACATGCATTGTTGATCAGTAGTGCAAGGTGACATGTGGGTTGGCTGGGGGGCATGCCCATGGTGGATGGGCTGCCTGCGGGACATGAGCAGGGGTGCAGGGTAGTCCCCCGTGGTGTGGGCTGCCTGCAGGGGCCGTGGAGGTTGTGGAGCGTACACCTGGGTGGACCCACACGGCCAATTCACGTGTAGTACTCCCCAGAACAACATTAACCAAAAGAAGACAAAAAGGGCTACTAGATAAAGCTGCGAAATTCGTCCCCCTTAACTCGGCCTACGGTCGTTTCAAAACATAAAGAATCTCGCAGCCTCCATATAGGACCCCCTCTTAGGTATTGAAATTCACCAAAGGTCGAAAATTACAAACAGTAAACCATATACACCACTGAATAGTCTAAATCAGTATAATATTTTATTAAATTGACATGTTGAACTGTTCAATTTTCTTACAAAAAATATATTTGTTAAAAACAAACAATCACTAGAAGCCTAAAATCACATTAAGAATCTCATAAACATCCTTACTCATAATAAAGTGCACAGTGAACCCAAAACTATTGGGAAAATATTTCTTTTTAAAAAAAAGGAAAATAGGCTCTGCTACAAACAACTAACTGTAAGAACAGAGTAAAAAAGACCCAATCCCATGAAAACTTTGCGTTTTGATACTAAACTCAGTGGGAGTCCCTACTATACCGGGTACAACCTCTCTATAACAAATACCTGGTTCGGTGAATCCGCCTGATGTAAGATTGGCGGTTCTAAACAGTTAAATATAACTTTAGTGTATCAAGATGTTGGCAATAATACAACATCATCATAAACCCGACATGTTTCATTCTCAAACAACGATTTATACAATTGCGAGAAATTCATCAGGGGTGGAGCAAAAAAACGACAAAAATAATAGGTCTTGGAACTGAAAACTTCAGACACTTCGGTTTAGTTTCCTTCACGGTGAATATCATTTACCTAGGGGGAACAATATGGAGAAAACAGCTATAAGTAAAAGCTGTGAATACTATGCATAGCTCAAGAAACAGCAGGATTGTTAATTGCACCACTGTGAGCTTACCGTCAACGTTATCAAGTAAACTGTGAAGGGACGGGTAGGTAAAGGTATCTTCTTAGTAGATACAGATGAATCTAGAACAGACAATATAACAACGCTTAAGGAAAAAACTCATCACGGGATTTGCAACCTCAAAACATTTATAATTTTAGCCTAAAACAGATTATCCAAAGGATGGATGAATTAATGAAGGGTCTCTTACAGGCGGAGTGTACTCCAAAGAATGAATAGATGGATAGACAACTAGAACTCTTAACATTCTAATATTTTGTTAGTATATTACATAGTTCGCCTATTCTGAAGTCTGCAGGAAAACATTCAGAAACTGTTGAACATGTAGCAACTGTTCAGCTAAAGTTTGAAGACCAAAGTGGTCAGCGTCTTGACATATAGCAACATTTACCTTGTGTTCTAAGTACCTATACGTTCACTCTCGCCAACTCCAATATGTGGGGACTGGTACTAGCCCATTATGGACTTAACCCCGATGGCAGAAAGGACAAGATGAAAAAACCGCTCGGCGTAGATACGTGTGTTCTCAGTCGTATACAATGGCGAACTCCTAGATAAAAAGAAGGAGAGACGCCATGAGTGGGACCATTTAGGCATAAAAGTAGCTGTTAGAAAAATGTCTCGTTAACCGATGTATAAAGTGGCAATACACGATAACCGCCTCAACACTAGCCGTTGTTTAGCCTCTGTGACTTCTGAAGGTAACTGAGCTCGATCATTACTTACTTCATGTCAGTTTGTCGAACTCGCGAGCTTCTGTTTCCAGTTTACGAATTCGGGCCGCCGTCGACTGTGTTGACGGATGTGACGAATTTTTAAAAGCTCCGCGTCGGAGATTGTGAAACAAGAACACCTGTATAGGGAATTGCTGGCTGTTTAGTTAAAGGGGCAGCGCCCGTTAGATAACGCAAAGGAGCCGAGCTCGAGCCAAAATAACCTACTAGAGAGAAATGGGCACTGGTCTGAGAATTGCAGTAGAGAACTTGCACTGCATATCCATTCGGTACTACTCGGTAAAGCTAGCGAAAACTAGGAAAAACGGAACTAGAGTTTTACATGCTATTCCAATCGATGGCTTCGTTTAGTCCGATCTCTGTTGTATTGCACAAAAAAATTAACCAGGTTTCTTTAGTTAATAGACGTTTCGTAACAGAGTCACCATCCGAGCCAGCAGCAATATGCAATAACACGGTCCATCTAAGTTCATCTGCTTTGTGGTTCATAATGGCCTACCATAGGTGCTGTCATCACTTTATTTATTTATTCAGAACCCCTGAAATACACATTCCCTGCTGAAATCGCGTGTGCAACTTCCCGCGCACCCCTGAAATACACGTACCCTGCTCGCACTGGGACAATCGCGTGTGGAACTTCCCGCGCACCCCTGAAATACACGTACCCTGCTCGCACTGGGACAATCGCGTGTGGAACTTCCCGCGCACCCCTGAAATACACGTACCGTGCTCGCACTGGGACAATCGCGTGTGGAACTTCCCGCGCACCCCTGAAATACACATACCCTGATGGAATCGCGTGTGGAACTTCCCGCGCACCCATGGAATACACGTACCCTGCTCGCACTGGCCCATTCGTGTGTGGAACTTCCCGCGCACCCCTGAAATGCACGTACCCTGCTGAAATCGCGTGTGGAACTTCCCGCGCACCCCTGAAATACACGTACCCTGCTGAAATCGCGTGTGGAACTTCCCGCGCACCCCTGAAATACACGTACCCTGCTGAAATCGCGTGTGGAACTTCCCGCGCACCCCTGAAATACACATACCCTGCTTGCACGGGGCCAGTCGCGTGTGGAACTTCCCGCGCACCCCTGCAATACACGTTCCCCGCTTGGCGTTTGCTGTTTGCCAGCCCAGTGAACTGGTCCAGGGTTAGCGCAGCCCTTTGCGATGATTTAGCGATTTTTATGGCTTTTCCTTGCGCGAGGGCGTTCTTGGGGGCGTTACTGGCGCTGCTGCAGGGTCGCTGCGATTCTCTGCGCCAGGGCTGGTTTGGAAGCCTAAAATCCATGAATACGCTGGGCGCGGAAATCGGTTTTAGCGCACGTGCCTGGCGCAGTCAATCGCACGCGGACACTCTGCGCCAGCCGCTTGCGACACATTTCTGCGAAATTCTATGAATTACCCTCTTAATCTTTATTTTAAAGCCCAGTGTATTCAGCTTTGTGATGATAATATGGGGATTGGCAAAGGGACCTCACCAAATTCTTCTTATTCGTCTGCATGCCATGATGAATTCCAAACACGTGTATACCTGGTTCAAGCTCACAACTGGAGCATTTTAAATGTGTTTGTAGAACAGTAGGGATATCTTAGCTGAGCAGCAGCCCATAATAAGACTTTTGTTATTTTCAAATGTCCTTCAGAATTTCACGAGTGCCACTAAAAAGAGCAACATTCTTCATTTTGCTTAAGTGGCCATGATTTCCTTTAGGCGTCCTTTTGCATTTTAATCATTCATCAGGTGGTGGGCGCAAGTCAGTGAAGCTCGCGGGAATCTCCTGATTTACTCCAATGCAATTCTTGGTGGAACAGTTCTACAATGTCCCCCACCCAATTTTCTTTCGTTGGCTTTACCCATATGTCCATTGATGCAGAGGATGCAGAATGGGATGCACATGACACAGAGCTGGATGGTGCGGCTGTTACTTCCCAAGAGTCAGCAAACTGATTTACGCTCCGAGCACTGGTGTCAAACAATCTGTGAAAGAAACTCTTCATGGACACGTTTGCAAGAACTGTCATATTGGGGGCGTCATATTCATTTAGCATGTGGGGGGAAAAGCGATTTCCTGCTTATCAGGATCAGTGGCTAATTGCAGAAGAAGCAAGGAGTCACAGACTAGGGCCCTCGTTACGACCCTGGCGTTGCACCATGGTGCTATTAGCACCATGGTCCATGCCGGTCTCCGCCATGGTGGATGGCGGAATTACCGCCCCCATCACAAGGTTGGCGGGGGCGGTAATTCCCCATTCACCATTTGCCCTTCCCCATTCCCATTTTGCCCCATAGGGCATAATGGGAATGGGGAAGGCGATAATTACGGCACCGCTAATAGCGGTTGCCGTAATTATCGCCAAGGTCCCGCAAAGGGACCTTGTAATCAGGCGGTAATGGTTTAACGGCGCCACCGCCTTTTACGGTGCCGTTAAACCATTACCGCCTGGGTCGTAATGAGGGCCTAGGAGTACGAAGTCAGTGGAACAGAGTTCCAAAATGACATATCAGTGGTTGATTATCAGGTGGCAATTTATTCCTTCTGTGAATCCCTCTGATTTTTCTATTAACAACATTAGAGCGTACATTCTAGGATTTGAAAATGAGCTGTTAAAGTCGGGCTATAGTTGCTCTGAAGTCATGATGCCGACGGTAAAATACCAAACTCGCTTTCTTGACTCTGAGCGCCACTGCAAAATAAATAGACCTGCCCCATCTATTGAGTCTGATTTGGGTCATAGCGCACCTGTGGCGACTTCTAAGCCCGATAGCTTTGAACGAAAGAGTTACACCTAGCAGCGTAGCAGGCGAGATCAGTGCAAACGACGAATACTGGTAATGGCTGCCCAGTGTCTTCAAGGCCCAGTTTGCAAAACACTGCTGATGACATTGATACTATTTGTTCATGGAACACCAGAGGGTTTTCCCACATTGCAGCACATGAAGGCTTATTGGTGACCGACATGGCAGTGGTTTCTCACGAGGAGAGTGAATACTTACCAGTGTGCGCACTTATCAAAGCTAAGAGAGGAACTAAGCAGTACGATCTGAATGGTGACATCTATATTAACAATGGTGCTAATCGCATCAGATGGAATCCCACCAATCTTGATAAGGCCAACACTGTAGTGGTAATCATCCTCCTCCCCGTTTTGGAGAAATGGTGCCAAATGAATGATAGCTCTAACCCTGAGATTTTGACAGATTTTGCTAGGATCGTTTGTACTATTAAAGACTTCACTGCCAGAAAGAGAAACTATAAGAGCCTGAGTGAACATTGGAATCAGGGTACACGCTAGAGTGGCAAATATGACCATCAAATTCAAGCATCCAAAAAGCGATTGAGAATTGAGATAGCAGAGCTTAAGAACTAGCCCTGAGACGTTGTAGCGGGAAGGGCTTTCTATCCATATCAAAGCACTTAAAGATGTATATTGAAGATGGCTAAGTAAGTATAAAGCTGAACACAAAAATGATTATATGGTTACAACTGGCACATCATGCTAGATCTAGTAATAATAGGATGGGAGACCCACATTAGAAACACACTGGGATCTGGAGAGAGCATGGATGAAACACATGCAATATGGTCATGTACATCTACCTGTGGGATGTTTTTACCCATGCATCCAAGCCCTACCTCAAAACTGTGCAGTACTGACATGGAAAACATCATGATGGCCAGAGATTCCCAGAAAATGCCCAGTGAAGTGCATGAAGAATAGGCCGCCACCCATTTTGCCGATGTTATGGGCACAGAAGGGCACTGCCTAAAACCACCATTGGACTACCCACACAGTAGCCTGAAACCATTGGGAATGGCAATTCTGATTGCCAAAAGCAACCTAGAATTGTGGGGAATTCATTTTCTTAAATCCCAAAAATGGGTGCATTACCAGTACTCACCACTATCAGAAAGCCGGCGTTTTAAAACAACACCAGACTTTTTTTTTTGTGTAAAACTGAATAAATGAACCCAAAGCAGGCCAAAGAAAGACTTACTGAGAGGTGGATACAATGTAAAGTTATATTCTGAAGTGACTTGAAGGTTTATAACAAGACTGGCTGAGCTGTGGATTTCAGCAGTTTAAGTAAATTTGGACTGAAAGACACTAAAAATCTAAATGTTTAAAAGAAATGAGTGACCTACTTTTGAGTGTCACATAGGTTGCAATTGTTTAAATGTCATAGTTTTAAACTTAGAATCAGAATTCTAGCTGCATATGTAAAAATGGTTAGTTTTATTTGAATGCAGAAAACTGGGTAACTAAAAGTGACATTAGCTGGGGCCTGGCTTAAGGAACTGAATTCTGCCCACCAGCTACCCCCGACAGGAGTTGAGACTTGCACAACTGCTGTGTTCCCAGGCCTAGCTGCCTTTTGCTGTTCCCACCAAAAGGGATATGACACTTCTCTGATTGAATTACCAAGGGACTGCTAGAGACTAAACATAGGACCCAGGCAGAGGGTTTATTGAAGTGGCCATAAATGGCTTCCTCTTGAACAATGGGCCTTCCAGGGCCCAGGCAAATGTTTTATTATGAGGGCCGTAAAAGTGGCTTCCTCCTGGAAGGAAAGGGGAGGAGCACTGCCTGTGAGAGCAAGCTGGCTTGGCAGAACTGGAAAAACCAGAAATTCAACCTTGTGCTGGGGGGAAACCACACCCCTTTGGAGCCAGAATATGGTTTTAGAAAAAGATGAATAACTCATAGTACGGACTTGTCATAATTATTTAAATGATACCATAATTCTTGTGATTTTTCTGCCCACATTTTAAGAGGTTTTTAGAACCGGTGGCATGATCTGGGGGCAAACTAGCAGTTTAGAGGGTATTACTTAAAATGTCTGCATGTGAAAAGTCTGATACTTCGTCAATTAATGCCTGCATGCCTTGCACACATTTGGGTAAATTTGAGTAAGAATCTGATATTGGTAACCTGACCAAAAAGTGCAAATGTTGCCATTTCTGAATGCAAGCTCCCAGGAAGAGCAGATTTGGACAGGGTATACCTCCTGTGATATGTGATGGGTGCATGTAATTTTAAACAAATGTGTACCTGTGCAAATATGTCTTTTGGGTCAAAATATAGATTGTGTGTAATTTGACAGGGGTGGGTTCTCTGTACCATAAACAGACCTCATCATGATGACACTTCATTTCATTCCCCCAATCAAGGGGAAGAGGATGAAGTGGCCAATGACAAGTGGAGAGGGGTAGGGCCTAGAAAGCTAGCCTTTCCACCCACTTTCAAAACACATAAAAGCAGACAGTCAGGACAGATAGGGAGATTCAATTCCATTTGCTGCGGGGCATGCTGCCGGACCATACCACATCCAGAGATCCAGACTTCAAATCCATCAATCTCCAGAGAAAGCTGTGCAGAAAGATCCAGAAGCAGTGCTGTACCCAGAGAGAGCAGAGCTGACCCAGACCACTGTTAGCAGAACCAGAGAGCTGACCCAGATCACTGTGAAGTGCCGAGACCAGACCAGAGTCCAGTCTAAAACCTGACCAGATCCGTGGCGAGGCCCATTCTATTTCTAAATATATTGTGAGTACCTAGCAGAACTGCGCAGAACCAATCTCTTAGGTAAAATAATCTAATCCAAGCTATTTTAATCTAAGTAGAACTGCCTCCTAACTGTCACCTGTCATTTGCAAAGCTGTCACCTGTCATTTCTAGTTGCTAGCCGTCACTTGTCACTTTGAACTTTAAAATTTCAAATCTGAAAAACGACCTTTACCATATCGCTCATATCTCCGTGACCGTTTGTCTTAGAGACTTGCAGTAACTTTCCTCTGAAAGCTGGGAATCTTGGCTTTTCAACGAATCTAGAACCGCATTCCTATTCCATAGACTTTTGCCGCAATCGCGAAAAACGCACTCGCGAATTTTGCCGCGATTTGCAAATTTCTCCACGTGTGAAAACAGCAGTTTCCTTGCTTTCCTTGCTAAAAATTCGTTTGCCTCTTAAGAACCATCCCTGAATCATTGCTAGAGTGAGCCTGGACTAATATTAACTAGATACCACTCACCCTGAACCTCTAGAGGGATATAAAAGCATTTTAGCATATTTTTCACTTCATTGCCAGCACATATAAAAGCATTTTAGCACATTTTCCAATATAGTGCTATCACATATCAAAGCATTTTGGGCCTGTGTTTCAAACTTCTATAGTCTAAGCTTGCTGGGGTGAACTGAATTACATTTGATTGCATTTCTGAGAACTGTGTGCTTTCCTTCCATTTCCTTGCATGGCATAAAGGGGGGAGGGGATTGCCAGAGAAAAGTGATTACATTGTTTTGTTGAAATCATATTGAGTATTTTCTGTATTGCATTTTCATTCAACATTACATCCATCTGAATTTATATAAAGCATTCTCTACCACCTTATTCTTCTGTTCCTATTCACAAGTGTGCTAGTGCCAGACTATCCATTATTGATTACTGCTCAGATTCAGTGTGATATTCAATTATTAATTTATTATAAAGCGTGATATATATATATATATATATATATATATTGTTTAAATTATCAAATAAACCTTTAAACTTGCAAAACAGAACTACTTCTTGGCTCAGTGGGGTCAGGGGGATTCCAAGAGAGGGGTGTTATATAGGGGTAGTCATCCAGAACGCATGAACTGGACATAAAGATATATTAATAAGGGTTTCCATTCAGTATCCCAGACTAGGCATTGACTTAGCTGTAGTGTTGAATTGAATCCTCTTACAAATTGGGGGCTCGAGCGGGACGTTTGGGTTAGATCTATCACTTGTGCAGATTAATACAGTGTGCCAGCTGACCAGATACACATATCCGGTCGGATCACCATGCTGTGTTACGCTGTAAAGCACTCCTCAAAGGAACGCTCTAAGGAAAAGGTCTGTTTTGCAAAAATAAAATACAAACTTCTGTAAATCAGGAAGGAACTCAAATTCCAGAATGACGACCTTGGTAGATATGAAAATAGCCAGAGAGCACTTCTTACATAAGCTATTTGTGAGAGGTGAGTGGACCTATCAGGACCAGACGGTCTGGTTGCAAGCAATCGCACCCCAGATCACGGAAACAGGGTCAGATACATGGAGAGACCAGGGTCCCTTACATGTGGCCCTGAGTGAACTATATATGTCCTCTAAGGCCAAGGATGAGCACAACAAGATTGCCAGGGTAGCGGCATATTTATATTTACATATGGGAGCCATGCAGGACAAATGTGCTGAAGGCCAAGATCTGGCGAGTAGGCAACTGCTGGCATTACAGAAGGTCCAATCTGACCTGGTCTCTTCTGAGCAGAGGCTGCAGGGGAGCCAGGAGTCAGAAAATGAGAGTAGACAGCACATCATTAAAATAAAGAGGGATATGGACATCCTGCAACAGGAAAAGGCTGACCAGGATACCAGATTTCTGGCCTTGCAGAAGGAGTACCAAGAAGGTTTGGACTCCCTACTGCAGAGCCAGAAAAAGCTGGAGCAACAGTTAGACTTCAATAGGGCATGTGCTGAGCAGGTAGTCACCCTGCAAAGCCACCTAGATAGGGAGAAGGCAGAGAGCAATAAACTGATTTTGAAAGACCTGGATACCCAGGCAGAGTTTGACCAGGAGCGCCAGAAAGCTGGTGCCTTCCAAAGGCAAAGGGACGACCTGGCGGCACAGATGCAGGCTCTTAGTCAGGAAAGGGATACCTTAGGCCAGGAAGTCTGCCACTTAAAAAGGAAAATGGAAGAAAATCACCTGGCTCTCCAGGGACTGGGTGACCTCCAAAAAGAACACCATAACTTGTTAGAGCACACCAGGAAGGTGGAGGATGCTCTGGCAAGAAAGGAGCAGGCCAATAGGGACACAGCTCAGGAGGTAACCCTCCTGCAGCAAAGACTGGCCCAGTGCTCCAGGACCAATCAGGAAACGCAGAGAGAGAATGAGGCTCTCTGCCAGCACAATGATAGGCTCCAACAACAGGTAGCGATGCAGGAGAGACTGATAGAGTCTAGTAAGGCCTTAACTGAGGAACTGAAAGCGCAGGCTCTTGCATTGCAACAGGGAGCAGGGGCGGATAGAGACCAGGTTCGCTGGGAAAGGGAAACTCCTGAGCATAACCTCAGGAGCCCTAGTACCAGAGGCCTTTATCTCTCTCAATCCCTGGACTCTGCCACCCCCATGTCCCCTGGTGCACATGAGCACCGGGCCACAGGGATGGCAGATTACTATCCAGCCAGAAGCATGGGGCTCATAGGCCAGTACCTCCCAGGAATGGATGGGCGGGCATCCGGGTATGGGCACCCAAGTACAGTGCAATTTAGTGGGGAACCCCAGGAGAGTAGGCCCATTAAGGGAATCCTGAAAACCTCTGCCCAGTTAGGTCAGTGGGGGGGGTGCCCATCAAATCCTGGCAGCAAGGAGGGATCTGAAGACTCCTCTGAGCGGTACAGGACACAGGAGACCAGGTCCCCACATTCTGCCAGCCATTCCCAGGCTCTCAGAATCCGGGAAAACCTGGAAGATCAGACAGGAACCTCTGGGAGCAGTGCCTCTGAGTCAGAGGACGAATGGACAAGGGTTACCCGAACCAAAAAGGCCAATAAGGCAAAAAGGGCCTTGATTAAGGACCCATTGAAACAGATTAAGGCAATCAGGAGTGTCATCACGCCTTATCATAAGAACGCCAAGTACTCTGTTTGGGAACACTTGGAGCTCTATGAGCAAATGATGGAGACTTTTCATTTGAAGGACAGCCAAAGCTGTATCCAATATGTAAAGTGGACATTCTCCCCAGAGTACTCCAGTTTCTTTGCAGGGCTGGAGGACCAAAATCATTCCAGGTGGTCCACCTATAGGGCGGCCATATTAAAACATTTTTCTGTTCACAGAAATCCCCAAGAGGCTCGCAAGGCAGCCTACAATTTACAATGTGGGGAGGATCAGGACCCACAAGAATTTGTGCAGGAGTTAAAGCGTGCTTTTGCACAGACCACAAGAAGAGTGCGCACGGATAGCAGAGAATTTATTAATACGTTTTTCCATGCCTTGCCCAAATACATAATGACCCAGCTTGTGAGGGATTTTCACGAGAAAAGATCTTTAGACTGGGTCATTGAACAGGCGACCCGGATCTATGAGGTGCAGAAGCCAATAGAAAATAAAAATAATGCGCCCAAAAACCCCAAAGCCAACAACACCCCTGCTGCTGCCAAGGTGGCAGAGGTAAAGGTCACCCCCGTTTTAGAGTTGGAGATGGGGGGGCCTAAAAACCTACCTGAACCTAATAATGCTAGGCCCAGAAGGTCCTCGGGCCAGTCACAAACAGGGAGTCAAGGAGGTAGTCCCACAAATGGGGTCCCTCGCTCTCCTGACTATGTAAGTCCCCGTTACAAGGGAAGTCGACCCATCCTGGGTTATGTGTGGACTCCTCCAGCCCAAGGGGGGGGATCCAGCCAAGCACCTAACCCAGGGAACTTCCCTCCTAACTTCCCACCGGAGGGCAGAAATTCTCCAAATCCTGGGCAGAACTTTTTCCCCAGGTATCCACCCAACTTCCAGCCCCAAAATCCTCCACCCTTCTTTCCCCAATTCCCTGAGCCCAGACAACCGAATCCGGGAGAGGGGAGGCCAAGGGTGGAGGGGTATCCAAATCTTCCCAACCAGGGGTACTACCACAGAAGGGATAGCTACCCTTCCCGGGATCAGCCCAGGGGAGAAAACAGGGCCCCGTATCAGCCTGAGCGGGTTTCCCAGTTAGAGCGCCAGGTTCAAAACATGGCGCGGGATCTGTGTCACATACTGAGGGCTCAGCAGAACCCTCAGATCGGCATGCCGGCGCAGAACGCACCCAACTCTGGACCTGGTGCTCCAGAACAATGACGGGGGCAGCACCCCGATAACTCACCGGTTCCCAGGGAGGAGGCACAAGGGGAAGGGGAGTGTAAAGCCTTGGAGGAAGCTTCCTTCCTCACTTGTAAACAGCCCCTGGAAACCCAGGAACCAGAAACAAAATCTCTTGCCCCTGAAAGTCTGCCTCCTAAGGAGCAGAGGGGGGGTAGGAGAAACAAAAGACCCAAACAGACTCAGTTTGAGGAGGAGGTACAGATCTTCCAATTTGAGGGAGAGGGATCCTCAGAGGATCCTGGGAAAAGGATCTTCTCCTTCAGAGAGGGGGGAACTCCTCCCAAAGAAAAATGGGTCCCTAGGGATGCAAATCCAGACTGGGGAGATGTGGAGACTGAGCTACCGCCGCCCACCATCTCATCCCAGAACCAACAGCAAGAAAATCCCCTGGTTCAAACCCATCCTGGTGACTGCCTCCAAAAAGGGGGGGGCGGCCCGGAACCGGAGCCAGGGGAACCCACAATGGCTCTGATCTCCAGTTGCCAATTTTTTCTTTCAGATTCCCAAGGCTCTCCACAGAATTCTGCCCAAATCTCTTCGCTAGCGATGTCCAAAACTCGAAAGTTAGCCCACCAGTTGTCCAAAAATGTGCATTATCTGTGCCCCCTTGAGGAGAAGGAGGGAAGATACTATGCCCCGGTACAAGTACAGGGACAGGGTACAATTTTGGCACTGGTGGACACGGGATCTCAAGCTACCCTTCTGTCCAGAAGGGCCTTTGATGAACTGAATGCAGGAAGGGGAGGGAATTACCAAATTCCTCTCACCTCACTTCCTGGACAACTCCAGAACTTTGACGGGAAGGAAATTCCTGTCGAGGGGACGGCAGATTTGGACATTAAAATTGGGCGACACAAGTTGAAACACCCGGTCATAGTTGTGACTCCAGAGGGCACCCCTTGTTTACTGGGGAATGACCTCCTGAGGAGGTTGTCACCCTTAATAGATTGCGTAAACAAGGTCCTCTGGACCCAGACTAGCCGACCAATAAAATTAAAACAGAGTGTCAACCATGTTAGTTTAAACGGCACCTGCCACATGGTTGAACAAAAATCTGACCAAGTAGAATTTCACTTCCAGAATAGCCAAATTCCAGACGTGACAGTAATAGCAGTAGGACAACAGACTGGTGATGGAGGGTCCTCTCTATTTCTGAAAATCAACCTTCCTTCCAGTTTAAGGTGGTATTCCACACTGGAAGGAAACACCCTGAAATGCTTTACCAATCCACAATCAGAAACTCCCACTCCTATAGTCCAGAAAGATGTGAAATCAGCTCAGAGCCTGGCTGATATTCAGCAAATTGGAGAGCAGTTGTTCATCCCTGTTCAGTTAAATGATGGGAAGGACTCTGTTCTCGCTCGAGTGTGCGTGAACAATGCTAAGAGCTTCATCAGCGAAGCCATGTTTCGCCAACTCCCAAAAGATCCAGCCATTCCCACCTTCAAACTGATAGACAAATGGGGAATGGACCTGGAAGCACCTAATTCCAAACATCTCCTGCCAAGCAGGTGTATGCTCAAAATCTCCATTGGCAACAAGAGCATAGTCCACAATTGTTGGGTCGTGCGAGACGTCCATGCCGCCTTTTACTTAGGCAGTGACATTCTCAATCGCTTTGCCATTAGTTTGGACCTAATAAACTTCAAACCTTGGTCCCGATTAGCGGATAATCCCATGGGCTTTGATGATCCAGAAAAAGCATTTAGGTCAGCTCAATTGCTACCTTATGCAGTTGAAATTCAGATCAAAGAGGAAGTCACCATCCCAGAAAGGACCCGACAATTCTCCCTGGAAGTGAAAGTTAAAAGAGGACAATATTTGCAAAACCCTAATGCTTACATACATCTAAACGCTTCTCTCCAACAGCAAGGGTTGGGGGTAAACCCAACACCATTAGTCAACATAGAACATGACACCATTCTAATAGAGGTGGATAACAGCGACTTAAGAGTATTACTCTAGCCGCAGGCACCATTATTGGAATGGCGGTTGATGACCGACATTTTTCCATCGATTTAGGTAATGAACTGTTAGGACCAATCCCCAAGGACTGTTTTGACAGTGACAGTGAGGACAATACAACACCAGACAGGATTTTTACCCGGCATGGGGGGAACTTCCTGGTGTACACTTCTTGCCCTTATGGTAAGGAAGATGTGACTTGTGACTTCAGAAGGGATGAGGTGATTTTCCAGGTCCATGAGGGCTGCCTTTCCCACCTGAAGCCTCCAGTCCAAATCAGCACTCTGACCAGGGACTTCTCCACCCAGCTGGAGGAGGCCGCTGAGATAGCCAAACCAGAAGTCTTTCCAGGCTTCAGGCAGATGGTGGAAGAGAGAGTCAACCTAGCTGATGCCTGTGTGACTCTGGAACAAAAGCAAAAGTTGAAACAAGTTTTCTTGGATTTCCAAGATCTCTTTGCGGTAGACTCATATGACTGTGGTCACACTGACATCCACACAACAACAATCCCCACGGACCCTGGCATGACTCCTGTGTTTGTGAAGCAATATCGCTTGCCTCTCGCATCAATGGAGTCCCTTACTGAAATAATTAAGAACCTTGAGTCCCGGGGAATAATCCGTCCAGTCCACAGCACCTTCAATAATCCGGTGCTGGGAATATTGAAGCCAAACGGCCAGTGGAGACTCTGCGCCGACCTCAGGGAGCTCAACAAACGGGTCCATACTTCCCGATGGCCTCTTCCCTACATTGACCAAGGGCTGGCCCAGATTCAGGGGTCACAGGTATTCACTGCAATAGACCTGACCAATGGATACTGGACCGTGCCTGTCAGCAGGGAGGACCAATACAAACTGGCTTTCACCTTTGGGGGCCAGCAGTACACATGGACCCGGACTCCCTTCGGATACCTTAACTCCGGTAATGAGTTCAATATTTTCCTACATAAGGACATGCCCGACCTGGGTGCGAGGGGTAACCTGGCTTATGTAGATGATGTCCTCATCAAAAGTTCATCTGTGGAGGAACACATAGCGGAGATCCGTTATGTTCTGACGCAGTTGAGGGCCGCTGGAGCAAAACTTTCCTTTCAGAAAGCACAGTGGTGTAGAACCCGTGTTAATTTCTTGGGGCATGAGATTACTCCTCAGGGTCTCTGTCCCCAGGAAAAGAAAGTGGAAGCACTTCAGAAACTGAAAGACCCCACAACTCTGCGGGAACTAAGGAGCCTCCTTGGACTGACTAATTACATCAGAAAGTTCATTGAGGGCTATGCAGAGATCACCAGACCCCTGATTCATCTCCTGAAGGGGGGGGTCAAGTGGGAATGGGGTCCAGAACAAGCCGAGGCGGTAAAACAACTCAAGAGAAGCCTCTCACAAGCGCCTTGCCTAGCTTACCCTGTCAGAAACAAGGAGTTCTTCCTGGAGACGGGGTTCTCTAATACGTGCTTGACAGCAGTATTATACCAAAAGCATGACAAGGTCAATAAAGTAATCTCCTATGCGAGCAAAACTTTATCCTCTGTGGAGGAAAAATTCAACGATTGTGAGAAGGCACTCCTGGCAACGGTGTGGGCATTGAAGAATTACCGCCCGTTTATCCAGGGGGAACACATCATAGTGGAGACTCCACACCATCCTCTGCAATATCTCCAAAGTGACAGAATCTGGGCCGGAAATGTGAGTAATTCCCGAATTACTTCCTGGATTCTGTCAATGCAAGGCTTTCCTGTGGAGGTCAGATATGGCCAAAACAAGAAGAGTCCCCTCGCGCAAGGTCTGGCTGACTTGCATGATTGTGCCAGAGAAAACTGTCTCGAGGACGAAAGTCTAAAAATAAAGGACAACATGGAGGCATACCTTAATTCCCCCCACAAAGTCTTTGAAGAAGACAAGTGTGAGGGAATGCCCACTGTATATGTGGATGGATGCTCT
Source organism: Ambystoma mexicanum (assembly GCF_040938575.1). NCBI lineage: Eukaryota > Metazoa > Chordata > Amphibia > Caudata > Ambystomatidae > Ambystoma > Ambystoma mexicanum. The sequence goes on from NC_090937.1 coordinate 402,766,915, forward strand.
TACCATGTTGACAACGACGGGGAGAAAGAACTGGTGGCCGGCGTAGGGAATGCATGGGTGAATGAGTCCCCAGAACCCTCCGCTGGATACAAAATTGGTCCCCGAAGTAGTCAGGTGGCAGAATTGATGGCTGTGCATCAGGCCATCCTCACTGCTGTCCAGCATCAACTCCACGAACTGGTCATAATCACAGATTCGGATTATGTACGCAACGGGTTCGTGGAACACCTGGTTAATTGGAAAACCAGAGGCATGTTATGTGCTAACAACAAACCCTTGAAACATGGGAAGTTGATCCAAAACATTGATGATCTGGTCACCTCGAATGACATGACCATCTATTGGAAAAAGATCAAGGGTCATTCCAAAGTAGAGGGACCAGACAAAACTGGAAATGACTTGGCTGATCAGCTGGCCAAAACCGGGGCCATCCAAGGGGATCTAATTGAGATTGAGTCCCTGTTGGGGGAAATCCAGGTCACTGCTATCACTAGGTCCCAGACAAATGCTCACAATGATCTTTCAATTGCACAATCGAGTAAGGAGACCCCTGATGCTGATTTGATTACAGCTCAGAAGGGGGATCCAATTATTGGTAAGTTTTACCAGCACCTTGAGGACCCTGAGAACTTTCCCCTGACGGATACCGATTACATTGGGAAAGAGGACCTAAGGGTGTTGATGAAATGTCCAAAAATGTTCCGGATCCAAGACGGTTTGTTGGTAAGGAAATCCAAAGCTGGCCACGATCAGTGGGTGGTTCCTACCTCATTCCGAAGCCTGATGTTAAGTCACGCCCATGATGCGGCCACCGCCGGTCATAGGGGGTTTCACACAACACTGGAAATCTTAAGAGAGGTTGCATACTGGCCACACATGGGGCAGGACCTCGACCAATACTTGAAGGGGTGTCTTGTGTGTGCACAATTTCAGCCATCATCCCTCATGCACCGTGCGCCTCTCCAAAAGAGGGGGATGACACTGCCATGGTCAGATTTACAAATCGACTTTGTAGGCCCCGTGATTCGCTCTGCTAGGGGGAATAAGTACATGTTGACTGTGACATGCTTGTTTACCAAGTGGGTGGAATGTCTCCCAGCCCCAAATTGCAAGGCAGAAACTGCAGCTGCCCTGATGATTAACCACATCTTTTCCCGTTTCGGTCTACCTCAAAGGATTGAGTCAGACAGGGGTAGCCACTTCACCAGTGAAGTAATGACAAAGATGTGGGAGATACTGGGGGTCAAAAGGAAGTTGCATATTGCTTACCGCCAGCTTCTTCTGGGGCAGTAGAGAGATATAACCGAACCATTGTGAGCATACTAAAAAAGTTTGTGGCAGATTCTGGGCCAAGTTGGGATATCCGATTACCGCTGGTCCTAATGGCCATCAGATCTACCCCTTCATCTGCAACTAAAATGTCACCATTTGAGTTGATGACTGGGCGCAAGATGGTGCTTCCTCAGCATTTGCTCTACAGGACCCAAGAGCAGACACTGATAAATGCCTCCACAACTCATGAGTATGTGGAGAATTTAAGGAAACACCTTCAACATGCTTTTGCTTATGCTCAGCGGAATCTAGAAAGATCAGCTGATAGCATGAAGACCCACTATGACCTGAAGACTTCCAGGAAGGAATATCAGGTGGGGGACCGGGTCTATCTATACAATTTCCAAAGGAACCAGGCCAAACAGCAAAAATTTTTGCCTACATGGAAGGGACCCTTTGAGATTATAGACAAAATCTCCCCTGTGGCCTACAAGATCCGCATCCCCAAAGGCGGTTTGGCAGAGGGGGAAGACAAGTGGGTCCACATAAACCAGTTGAAGTGTTGCCATCCCAGGCACACTCTGCAACAACTGGAGGAATCCTCTGGAATCCTAGAGGGTACTGTCTCAGATTAATTCAGTTCTAACTTAAAATATCCTACATATCGCCTATCAAATTCTGAGTTTCTCAATGTGGGTGTTTTCGTTTTTGAATGCAAAAAGAAATGTGCATGTTCATATGTTTTGACTATAAATTTATATGCCACCCCACTATATCAATGGTGGGGGAAAAAATGTGTCCATGAATAGGTATTGCCGCTCTTCCTTTGTCGTCCTAGGAGAAAGAAAACCTGGAGACGGGCCAAGGAGGATGATCCGGAGACCGGGAGCAGAGACGCAAGGGGCCCAGTGTACCGCCCAATACTCCCATCAGGACCGGCGAGGAGAACCGATCGATCCGACTGGATGGAGGAAAAGATGCTGAACTGTGCCATCTATTGGAAGAAGATGAGGAAACATCCCAGGTCTTGCGAGTCCCATCAGTGAAACAGAATGGCCATCGCAAGAGGGGGGCTTGTGGGATGTTTTTACCCATGCATCCAAGCCCTACATCAAAACTGTGCAGTACTGACATGGAAAACATCATGATGGCCAGAGATTCCCAGAAAATGCCCAGGGAAGTGCATGAAGAATATGCCGCCACCCATTTTGCCGATGTTATGGGCACAGAAGGGCACTGCCTAAAACCACCATTGGACTACCCACACAGTAGCCTGAAACCATTGGGAATGGCAATGTGAATTGCCAAAAGCAACCTAGAATTGTGGGGAATTCATTTTCTTAAATCCCAAAAATGGGTGCATTACCAGTACTCACCACTATCAGAAAGCCGGCGTTTTAAAACAACACCAGACTTTTTTTTTTTGTGTAAAACTGAATAAATGAACCCAAAGCAGGCCAAAGAAAGACTGAGAGGTGGATACAATGTAAAGTTATATTCTGAAGTGACTTGAAGGTTTATAACAAGACTGGCTGAGCTGTGGATTTCAGCAGTTTAAGTAAATTTGGACTGAAAGACACTAAAAATCTAAATGTTTAAAAGAAATGAGTGACCTACTTTTGAGTGTCACATAGGTTGCAATTGTTTAAATGTCATAGTTTTAAACTTAGAATCAGAATTCTAGCTGCATATGTAAAAATGGTTAGTTTTATTTGAATGCAGAAAACTGGGTAACTAAAAGTGACATTAGCTGGGGCCTGGCTTAAGGAACTGAATTCTGCCCACCAGCTACCCCCGACAGGAGTTGAGACTTGCACAACTGTTGTGTTCCCAGGCCTAGCTGCCTTTTGCTGTTCCCACCAAAAGGGATATGACACTTCTCTGATTGAATTACCAAGGGACTGCTAGAGACTAAACATAGGACCCAGGCAGAGGGTTTATTGAAGTGGCCATACATGGCTTCCTCTTGAACAATGGGCCTTCCAGGGCCCAGGCAAATGTTTTATTATGGGGGCCGTAAAAGTGGCTTCCTCCAGGAAGGAAAGGGGAGGAGCACTGCCAGTGAGAGCAAGCTGGCTTGGCAGAACTGGAAAAACCAGAAATTCAACCTTGTGCTGGGGGGAAACCACACCCCTTTGGAGCAGAATATGGTTTTAGAAAAAGATGAATAACTCATAGTACAGACTTGTCATAATTATTTAAAAGATACCATAATTCTTGTGATTTTTCTGCCCACATTTTAAGAGGTTTTTAGAACCGGTGGCATGATCTGGGGGCAAACTAGCAGTTAAGAGGGTATTACTTAAAATGTCTGCATGTGAAAAGTCTGATACTTCGTCAATTAATGCCTGCATGCCTTGCACACATTTGGGTAAATTTGAGTAAGAATCTGATATCTGTAACCTGACCAAAAAGTGCAAATGTTGCCATTTCTGAATGCAAGCTCCCAGGAAGAGCAGATTTGGACAGGGTATACCTCCTGTGATATGTGATGGGTGCATGTAATTTTAAACAAATGTGTACCTGTGCAAATATGTCTTTTGGGTCAAAATATAGATTGTGTGTAATTTGACAGGGGTGGGTTCTCTGTACCATAAACAGACCTCATCATGATGACACTTCATTTCATTCCCCCAATCAAGGGGAAGAGGATGAAGTGGCCAATGACAAGTGGAGAGGGGTAGGGCCTAGGAAGCTAGCCTTTCCACCCACTTTCAAAACACATAAAAGCAGACAGTCAGGACAGATAGGGAGATTCAATTCCATTTGCTGCGGGGCATGCTGCCGGACCATACCACATCCAGAGATCCAGACTTCAAATCCATCAATCTCCAGAGAAAGCTGTGCAGAAAGATCCAGAAGCAGTGCTGTACCCAGAGAGAGCAGAGCTGACCCAGACCACTGTTAGCAGAACCAGAGAGCTGACCCAGATCACTGTGAAGTGCCGAGACCAGACCAGAGTCCAGTCTAAAACCTGACCAGATCCGTGGCGAGGCCCATTCTATTTCTAAATATATTGTGAGTACCTAGCAGAACTGCGCAGAACCAATCTCTTAGGTAAAATAATCTAATCCAAGCTATTTTAATCTAAGTAGAACTGCCTCCTAACTGTCACCTGTCATTTGCAAAGCTGTCACCTGTCATTTCTAGTTGCTAGCCGTCACTTGTCACTTTGAACTTTAAAATTTCAAATCTGAAAAACGACCTTTACCATATCGCTCATATCTCCGTGACCGTTTGTCTTAGAGACTTGCAGTAACTTTCCTCTGAAAGCTGGGAATCTTGGCTTTTCAACGAATCTAGAACCGCATTCCTATTCCATAGACTTTTGCCGCAATCGCGAAAAACGCACTCGCGAATTTTGCCGCGATTTGCAAATTTCTCCACGTGTGAAAACAGCAGTTTCCTTGCTTTCCTTGCTAAAAATTCGTTTGCCTCTTAAGAACCATCCCTGAATCATTGCTAGAGTGAGCCTGGACTAATATTAACTAGATACCACTCACCCTGAACCTCTAGAGGGATATAAAAGCATTTTAGCATATTTTTCACTTCATTGCCAGCACATATAAAAGCATTTTAGCACATTTTCCAATATAGTGCTATCACATATCAAAGCATTTTGGGCCTGTGTTTCAAACTTCTATAGTCTAAGCTTGCTGGGGTGAACTGAATTACATTTGATTGCATTTCTGAGAACTGTGTGCTTTCCTTCCATTTCCTTGCATGGCATAAAGGGGGGAGGGGATTGCCAGAGAAAAGTGATTACATTGTTTTGTTGAAATCATATTGAGTATTTTCTGTATTGCATTTTCATTCAACATTACATCCATCTGAATTTATATAAAGCATTCTCTACCACCTTATTCTTCTGTTCCTATTCACAAGTGTGCTAGTGCCAGACTATCCATTATTGATTACTGCTCAGATTCAGTGTGATATTCAATTATTAATTTATTATAAAGCGTGATATATATATATATATATATATATATATATATATATATATTGTTTAAATTATCAAATAAACCTTTAAACTTGCAAAACAGAACTACTTCTTGGCTCAGTGGGGTCAGGGGGATTCCAAGAGAGGGGTGTTATATAGGGGTAGTCATCCAGAACGCATGAACTGGACATAAAGATATATTAATAAGGGTTTCCATTCAGTATCCCAGACTAGGCATTGACTTAGCTGTAGTGTTGAATTGAATCCTCTTACAAATTGGGGGCTCGAGCGGGACGTTTGGGTTAGATCTATCACTTGTGCAGATTAATACAGTGTGCCAGCTGACCAGATACACATATCCGGTCGGATCACCATGCTGTGTTACGCTGTAAAGCACTCCTCAAAGGAACGCTCTAAGGAAAAGGTCTGTTTTGCAAAAATAAAATACAAACTTCTGTAAATCAGGAAGGAACTCAAATTCCAGAATGACGACCTTGGTAGATATGAAAATAGCCAGAGAGCACTTCTTACATAAGCTATTTGTGAGAGGTGAGTGGACCTATCAGGACCAGACGGTCTGGTTGCAAGCAATCGCACCCCAGATCACGGAAACAGGGTCAGATACATGGAGAGACCAGGGTCCCTTACATGTGGCCCTGAGTGAACTATATATGTCCTCTAAGGCCAAGGATGAGCACAACAAGATTGCCAGGGTAGCGGCATATTTATATTTACATATGGGAGCCATGCAGGACAAATGTGCTGAAGGCCAAGATCTGGCGAGTAGGCAACTGCTGGCATTACAGAAGGTCCAATCTGACCTGGTCTCTTCTGAGCAGAGGCTGCAGGGGAGCCAGGAGTCAGAAAATGAGAGTAGACAGCACATCATTAAAATAAAGAGGGATATGGACATCCTGCAACAGGAAAAGGCTGACCAGGATACCAGATTTCTGGCCTTGCAGAAGGAGTACCAAGAAGGTTTGGACTCCCTACTGCAGAGCCAGAAAAAGCTGGAGCAACAGTTAGACTTCAATAGGGCATGTGCTGAGCAGGTAGTCACCCTGCAAAGCCACCTAGATAGGGAGAAGGCAGAGAGCAATAAACTGATTTTGAAAGACCTGGATACCCAGGCAGAGTTTGACCAGGAGCGCCAGAAAGCTGGTGCCTTCCAAAGGCAAAGGGACGACCTGGCGGCACAGATGCAGGCTCTTAGTCAGGAAAGGGATACCTTAGGCCAGGAAGTCTGCCACTTAAAAAGGAAAATGGAAGAAAATCACCTGGCTCTCCAGGGACTGGGTGACCTCCAAAAAGAACACCATAACTTGTTAGAGCACACCAGGAAGGTGGAGGATGCTCTGGCAAGAAAGGAGCAGGCCAATAGGGACACAGATCAGGAGGTAACCCTCCTGCAGCAAAGACTGGCCCAGTGCTCCAGGACCAATCAGGAAACGCAGAGAGAGAATGAGGCTCTCTGCCAGCACAATGATAGGCTCCAACAACAGGTAGCGATGCAGGAGAGACTGATAGAGTCTAGTAAGGCCTTAACTGAGGAACTGAAAGCGCAGGCTCTTGCATTGCAACAGGGAGCAGGGGCGGATAGAGACCAGGTTCGCTGGGAAAGGGAAACTCCTGAGCATAACCTCAGGAGCCCTAGTACCAGAGGCCTTTATCTCTCTCAATCCCTGGACTCTGCCACCCCCATGTCCCCTGGTGCACATGAGCACCGGGCCACAGGGATGGCAGATTACTATCCAGCCAGAAGCATGGGGCTCATAGGCCAGTACCTCCCAGGAATGGATGGGCGGGCATCCGGGTATGGGCACCCAAGTACAGTGCAATTTAGTGGGGAACCCCAGGAGAGTAGGCCCATTAAGGGAATCCTGAAAACCTCTGCCCAGTTAGGTCAGTGGGGGGGGTGCCCATCAAATCCTGGCAGCAAGGAGGGATCTGAAGACTCCTCTGAGCGGTACAGGACACAGGAGACCAGGTCCCCACATTCTGCCAGCCATTCCCAGGCTCTCAGAATCCGGGAAAACCTGGAAGATCAGACAGGAACCTCTGGGAGCAGTGCCTCTGAGTCAGAGGACGAATGGACAAGGGTTACCCGAACCAAAAAGGCCAATAAGGCAAAAAGGGCCTTGATTAAGGACCCATTGAAACAGATTAAGGCAATCAGGAGTGTCATCACGCCTTATCATAAGAACGCCAAGTACTCTGTTTGGGAACACTTGGAGCTCTATGAGCAAATGATGGAGACTTTTCATTTGAAGGACAGCCAAAGCTGTATCCAATATGTAAAGTGGACATTCTCCCCAGAGTACTCCAGTTTCTTTGCAGGGCTGGAGGACCAAAATCATTCCAGGTGGTCCACCTATAGGGCGGCCATATTAAAACATTTTTCTGTTCACAGAAATCCCCAAGAGGCTCGCAAGGCAGCCTACAATTTACAATGTGGGGAGGATCAGGCCCCACAAGAATTTGTGCAGGAGTTAAAGCGTGCTTTTGCACAGACCACAAGAAGAGTGCGCACGGATAGCAGAGAATTTATTAATACGTTTTTCCATGCCTTGCCCAAATACATAATGACCCAGCTTGTGAGGGATTTTCACGAGAAAAGATCTTTAGACTGGGTCATTGAACAGGCGACCCGGATCTATGAGGTGCAGAAGCCAATAGAAAATAAAAATAATGCGCCCAAAAACCCCAAAGCCAACAACACCCCTGCTGCTGCCAAGGTGGCAGAGGTAAAGGTCACCCCCGTTTTAGAGTTGGAGATGGGGGGGCCTAAAAACCTACCTGAACCTAATAATGCTAGGCCCAGAAGGTCCTCGGGCCAGTCACAAACAGGGAGTCAAGGAGGTAGTCCCACAAATGGGGTCCCTCGCTCTCCTGACTATGTAAGTCCCCGTTACAAGGGAAGTCGACCCATCCTGGGTTATGTGTGGACTCTTCCAGCCCAAGGGGGGGGATCCAGCCAAGCACCTAACCCAGGGAACTTCCCTCCTAACTTCCCACCGGAGGGCAGAAATTCTCCAAATCCTGGGCAGAACTTTTTCCCCAGGTATCCACCCAACTTCCAGCCCCAAAATCCTCCACCCTTCTTTCCCCAATTCCCTGAGCCCAGACAACCGAATCCGGGAGAGGGGAGGCCAAGGGTGGAGGGGTATCCAAATCTTCCCAACCAGGGGTACTACCACAGAAGGGATAGCTACCCTTCCCGGGATCAGCCCAGGGGAGAAAACAGGGCCCCGTATCAGCCTGAGCGGGTTTCCCAGTTAGAGCGCCAGGTTCAAAACATGGCGCGGGATCTGTGTCACATACTGAGGGCTCAGCAGAACCCTCAGATCGGCATGCCGGCGCAGAACGCACCCAACTCTGGACCTGGTGCTCCAGAACAATGACGGGGGCAGCACCCCGATAACTCACCGGTTCCCAGGGAGGAGGCACAAGGGGAAGGGGAGTGTAAAGCCTTGGAGGAAGCTTCCTTCCTCACTTGTAAACAGCCCCTGGAAACCCAGGAACCAGAAACAAAATCTCTTGCCCCTGAAAGTCTGCCTCCTAAGGAGCAGAGGGGGGGTAGGAGAAACAAAAGACCCAAACAGACTCAGTTTGAGGAGGAGGTACAGATCTTCCAATTTGAGGGAGAGGGATCCTCAGAGGATCCTGGGAAAAGGATCTTCTCCTTCAGAGAGGGGGGAACTCCTCCCAAAGAAAAATGGGTCCCTAGGGATGCAAATCCAGACTGGGGAGATGTGGAGACTGAGCTACCGCCGCCCACCATCTCATCCCAGAACCAACAGCAAGAAAATCCCCTGGTTCAAACCCATCCTGGTGACTGCCTCCAAAAAGGGGGGGGCGGCCCGGAACCGGAGCCAGGGGAACCCACAATGGCTCTGATCTCCAGTTGCCAATTTTTTCTTTCAGATTCCCAAGGCTCTCCACAGAATTCTGCCCAAATCTCTTCGCTAGCGATGTCCAAAACTCGAAAGTTAGCCCACCAGTTGTCCAAAAATGTGCATTATCTGTGCCCCCTTGAGGAGAAGGAGGGAAGATACTATGCCCCGGTACAAGTACAGGGACAGGGTACAATTTTGGCACTGGTGGACACGGGATCTCAAGCTACCCTTCTGTCCAGAAGGGCCTTTGATGAACTGAATGCAGGAAGGGGAGGGAATTACCAAATTCCTCTCACCTCACTTCCTGGACAACTCCAGAACTTTGACGGGAAGGAAATTCCTGTCGAGGGGACGGCAGATTTGGACATTAAAATTGGGCGACACAAGTTGAAACACCCGGTCATAGTTGTGACTCCAGAGGGCACCCCTTGTTTACTGGGGAATGACCTCCTGAGGAGGTTGTCACCCTTAATAGATTGCGTAAACAAGGTCCTCTGGACCCAGACTAGCCGACCAATAAAATTAAAACAGAGTGTCAACCATGTTAGTTTAAACGGCACCTGCCACATGGTTGAACAAAAATCTGACCAAGTAGAATTTCACTTCCAGAATAGCCAAATTCCAGACGTGACAGTAATAGCAGTAGGACAACAGACTGGTGATGGAGGGTCCTCTCTATTTCTGAAAATCAACCTTCCTTCCAGTTTAAGGTGGTATTCCACACTGGAAGGAAACACCCTGAAATGCTTTACCAATCCACAATCAGAAACTCCCACTCCTATAGTCCAGAAAGATGTGAAATCAGCTCAGAGCCTGGCTGATATTCAGCAAATTGGAGAGCAGTTGTTCATCCCTGTTCAGTTAAATGATGGGAAGGACTCTGTTCTCGCTCGAGTGTGCGTGAACAATGCTAAGAGCTTCATCAGCGAAGCCATGTTTCGCCAACTCCCAAAAGATCCAGCCATTCCCACCTTCAAACTGATAGACAAATGGGGAATGGACCTGGAAGCACCTAATTCCAAACATCTCCTGCCAAGCAGGTGTATGCTCAAAATCTCCATTGGCAACAAGAGCATAGTCCACAATTGTTGGGTCGTGCGAGACGTCCATGCCGCCTTTTACTTAGGCAGTGACATTCTCAATCGCTTTGCCATTAGTTTGGACCTAATAAACTTCAAACCTTGGTCCCGATTAGCGGATAATCCCATGGGCTTTGATGATCCAGAAAAAGCATTTAGGTCAGCTCAATTGCTACCTTATGCAGTTGAAATTCAGATCAAAGAGGAAGTCACCATCCCAGAAAGGACCCGACAATTCTCCCTGGAAGTGAAAGTTAAAAGAGGACAATATTTGCAAAACCCTGATGCTTACATACATCTAAACGCTTCTCTCCAACAGCAAGGGTTGGGGGTAAACCCAACACCATTAGTCAACATAGAACATGACACCATTCTAATAGAGGTGGATAACAGCGACTTAAGAGTATTACTCTAGCCGCAGGCACCATTATTGGAATGGCGGTTGATGACCGACATTTTTCCATCGATTTAGGTAATGAACTGTTAGGACCAATCCCCAAGGACTGTTTTGACAGTGACAGTGAGGACAATACAACACCAGACAGGATTTTTACCCGGCATGGGGGGAACTTCCTGGTGTACACTTCTTGCCCTTATGGTAAGGAAGATGTGACTTGTGACTTCAGAAGGGATGAGGTGATTTTCCAGGTCCATGAGGGCTGCCTTTCCCACCTGAAGCCTCCAGTCCAAATCAGCACTCTGACCAGGGACTTCTCCACCCAGCTGGAGGAGGCCGCTGAGATAGCCAAACCAGAAGTCTTTCCAGGCTTCAGGCAGATGGTGGAAGAGAGAGTCAACCTAGCTGATGCCTGTGTGACTCTGGAACAAAAGCAAAAGTTGAAACAAGTTTTCTTGGATTTCCAAGATCTCTTTGCGGTAGACTCATATGACTGTGGTCACACTGACATCCACACAACAACAATCCCCACGGACCCTGGCATGACTCCTGTGTTTGTGAAGCAATATCGCTTGCCTCTCGCATCAATGGAGTCCCTTACTGAAATAATTAAGAACCTTGAGTCCCGGGGAATAATCCGTCCAGTCCACAGCACCTTCAATAATCCGGTGCTGGGAATATTGAAGCCAAACGGCCAGTGGAGACTCTGCGCCGACCTCAGGGAGCTCAACAAACGGGTCCATACTTCCCGATGGCCTCTTCCCTACATTGACCAAGGGCTGGCCCAGATTCAGGGGTCACAGGTATTCACTGCAATAGACCTGACCAATGGATACTGGACCGTGCCTGTCAGCAGGGAGGACCAATACAAACTGGCTTTCACCTTTGGGGGCCAGCAGTACACATGGACCCGGACTCCCTTCGGATACCTTAACTCCGGTAATGAGTTCAATATTTTCCTACATAAGGACATGCCCGACCTGGGTGCGAGGGGTAACCTGGCTTATGTAGATGATGTCCTCATCAAAAGTTCATCTGTGGAGGAACACATAGCGGAGATCCGTTATGTTCTGACGCAGTTGAGGGCCGCTGGAGCAAAACTTTCCTTTCAGAAAGCACAGTGGTGTAGAACCCGTGTTAATTTCTTGGGGCATGAGATTACTCCTCAGGGTCTCTGTCCCCAGGAAAAGAAAGTGGAAGCACTTCAGAAACTGAAAGACCCCACAACTCTGCGGGAACTAAGGAGCCTCCTTGGACTGACTAATTACATCAGAAAGTTCATTGAGGGCTATGCAGAGATCACCAGACCCCTGATTCATCTCCTGAAGGGGGGGGTCAAGTGGGAATGGGGTCCAGAACAAGCCGAGGCGGTAAAACAACTCAAGAGAAGCCTCTCACAAGCGCCTTGCCTAGCTTACCCTGTCAGAAACAAGGAGTTCTTCCTGGAGACGGGGTTCTCTAATACGTGCTTGACAGCAGTATTATACCAAAAGCATGACAAGGTCAATAAAGTAATCTCCTATGCGAGCAAAACTTTATCCTCTGTGGAGGAAAAATTCAACGATTGTGAGAAGGCACTCCTGGCAACGGTGTGGGCATTGAAGAATTACCGCCCGTTTATCCAGGGGGAACACATCATAGTGGAGACTCCACACCATCCTCTGCAATATCTCCAAAGTGACAGAATCTGGGCCGGAAATGTGAGTAATTCCCGAATTACTTCCTGGATTCTGTCAATGCAAGGCTTTCCTGTGGAGGTCAGATATGGCCAAAACAAGAAGAGTCCCCTCGCGCAAGGTCTGGCTGACTTGCATGATTGTGCCAGAGAAAACTGTCTCGAGGACGAAAGTCTAAAAATAAAGGACAACATGGAGGCATACCTTAATTCCCCCCACAAAGTCTTTGAAGAAGACAAGTGTGAGGGAATGCCCACTGTATATGTGGATGGATGCTCTTACCATGTTGACAACGACGGGGAGAAAGAACTGGTGGCCGGCGTAGGGAATGCATGGGTGAATGAGTCCCCAGAACCCTCCGCTGGATACAAAATTGGTCCCCGAAGTAGTCAGGTGGCAGAATTGATGGCTGTGCATCAGGCCATCCTCACTGCTGTCCAGCATCAACTCCACGAACTGGTCATAATCACAGATTCGGATTATGTACGCAACGGGTTCGTGGAACACCTGGTTAATTGGAAAACCAGAGGCATGTTATGTGCTAACAACAAACCCTTGAAACATGGGAAGTTGATCCAAAACATTGATGATCTGGTCACCTCGAATGACATGACCATCTATTGGAAAAAGATCAAGGGTCATTCCAAAGTAGAGGGACCAGACAAAACTGGAAATGACTTGGCTGATCAGCTGGCCAAAACCGGGGCCATCCAAGGGGATCTAATTGAGATTGAGTCCCTGTTGGGGGAAATCCAGGTCACTGCTATCACTAGGTCCCAGACAAATGCTCACAATGATCTTTCAATTGCACAATCGAGTAAGGAGACCCCTGATGCTGATTTGATTACAGCTCAGAAGGGGGATCCAATTATTGGTAAGTTTTACCAGCACCTTGAGGACCCTGAGAACTTTCCCCTGACGGATACCGATTACATTGGGAAAGAGGACCTAAGGGTGTTGATGAAATGTCCAAAAATGTTCCGGATCCAAGACGGTTTGTTGGTAAGGAAATCCAAAGCTGGCCACGATCAGTGGGTGGTTCCTACCTCATTCCGAAGCCTGATGTTAAGTCACGCCCATGATGCGGCCACCGCCGGTCATAGGGGGTTTCACACAACACTGGAAATCTTAAGAGAGGTTGCATACTGGCCACACATGGGGCAGGACCTCGACCAATACTTGAAGGGGTGTCTTGTGTGTGCACAATTTCAGCCATCATCCCTCATGCACCGTGCGCCTCTCCAAAAGAGGGGGATGACACTGCCATGGTCAGATTTACAAATCGACTTTGTAGGCCCCGTGATTCGCTCTGCTAGGGGGAATAAGTACATGTTGACTGTGACATGCTTGTTTACCAAGTGGGTGGAATGTCTCCCAGCCCCAAATTGCAAGGCAGAAACTGCAGCTGCCCTGATGATTAACCACATCTTTTCCCGTTTCGGTCTACCTCAAAGGATTGAGTCAGACAGGGGTAGCCACTTCACCAGTGAAGTAATGACAAAGATGTGGGAGATACTGGGGGTCAAAAGGAAGTTGCATATTGCTTACCGCCAGCTTCTTCTGGGGCAGTAGAGAGATATAACCGAACCATTGTGAGCATACTAAAAAAGTTTGTGGCAGATTCTGGGCCAAGTTGGGATATCCGATTACCGCTGGTCCTAATGGCCATCAGATCTACCCCTTCATCTGCAACTAAAATGTCACCATTTGAGTTGATGACTGGGCGCAAGATGGTGCTTCCTCAGCATTTGCTCTACAGGACCCAAGAGCAGACACTGATAAATGCCTCCACAACTCATGAGTATGTGGAGAATTTAAGGAAACACCTTCAACATGCTTTTGCTTATGCTCAGCGGAATCTAGAAAGATCAGCTGATAGCATGAAGACCCACTATGACCTGAAGACTTCCAGGAAGGAATATCAGGTGGGGGACCGGGTCTATCTATACAATTTCCAAAGGAACCAGGCCAAACAGCAAAAATTTTTGCCTACATGGAAGGGACCCTTTGAGATTATAGACAAAATCTCCCCTGTGGCCTACAAGATCCGCATCCCCAAAGGCGGTTTGGCAGAGGGGGAAGACAAGTGGGTCCACATAAACCAGTTGAAGTGTTGCCATCCCAGGCACACTCTGCAACAACTGGAGGAATCCTCTGGAATCCTAGAGGGTACTGTCTCAGATTAATTCAGTTCTAACTTAAAATATCCTACATATCGCCTATCAAATTCTGAGTTTCTCAATGTGGGTGTTTTCGTTTTTGAATGCAAAAAGAAATGTGCATGTTCATATGTTTTGACTATAAATTTATATGCCACCCCACTATATCAATGGTGGGGGAAAAAATGTGTCCATGAATAGGTATTGCCGCTCTTCCTTTGTCGTCCTAGGAGAAAGAAAACCTGGAGACGGGCCAAGGAGGATGATCCGGAGACCGGGAGCAGAGACGCAAGGGGCCCAGTGTACCGCCCAATACTCCCATCAGGACCGGCGAGGAGAACCGATCGATCCGACTGGATGGAGGAAAAGATGCTGAACTGTGCCATCTATTGGAAGAAGATGAGGAAACATCCCAGGTCTTGCGAGTCCCATCAGTGAAACAGAATGGCCATCGCAAGAGGGGGGCTTGTGGGATGTTTTTACCCATGCATCCAAGCCCTACATCAAAACTGTGCAGTACTGACATGGAAAACATCATGATGGCCAGAGATTCCCAGAAAATGCCCAGGGAAGTGCATGAAGAATATGCCGCCACCCATTTTGCCGATGTTATGGGCACAGAAGGGCACTGCCTAAAACCACCATTGGACTACCCACACAGTAGCCTGAAACCATTGGGAATGGCAATGTGAATTGCCAAAAGCAACCTAGAATTGTGGGGAATTCATTTTCTTAAATCCCAAAAATGGGTGCATTACCAGTACTCACCACTATCAGAAAGCCGGCGTTTTAAAACAACACCAGACTTTTTTTTTTGTGTAAAACTGAATAAATGAACCCAAAGCAGGCCAAAGAAAGACTGAGAGGTGGATACAATGTAAAGTTATATTCTGAAGTGACTTGAAGGTTTATAACAAGACTGGCTGAGCTGTGGATTTCAGCAGTTTAAGTAAATTTGGACTGAAAGACACTAAAAATCTAAATGTTTAAAAGAAATGAGTGACCTACTTTTGAGTGTCACATAGGTTGCAATTGTTTAAATGTCATAGTTTTAAACTTAGAATCAGAATTCTAGCTGCATATGTAAAAATGGTTAGTTTTATTTGAATGCAGAAAACTGGGTAACTAAAAGTGACATTAGCTGGGGCCTGGCTTAAGGAACTGAATTCTGCCCACCAGCTACCCCCGACAGGAGTTGAGACTTGCACAACTGTTGTGTTCCCAGGCCTAGCTGCCTTTTGCTGTTCCCACCAAAAGGGATATGACACTTCTCTGATTGAATTACCAAGGGACTGCTAGAGACTAAACATAGGACCCAGGCAGAGGGTTTATTGAAGTGGCCATACATGGCTTCCTCTTGAACAATGGGCCTTCCAGGGCCCAGGCAAATGTTTTATTATGGGGGCCGTAAAAGTGGCTTCCTCCAGGAAGGAAAGGGGAGGAGCACTGCCAGTGAGAGCAAGCTGGCTTGGCAGAACTGGAAAAACCAGAAATTCAACCTTGTGCTGGGGGGAAACCACACCCCTTTGGAGCAGAATATGGTTTTAGAAAAAGATGAATAACTCATAGTACAGACTTGTCATAATTATTTAAAAGATACCATAATTCTTGTGATTTTTCTGCCCACATTTTAAGAGGTTTTTAGAACCGGTGGCATGATCTGGGGGCAAACTAGCAGTTAAGAGGGTATTACTTAAAATGTCTGCATGTGAAAAGTCTGATACTTCGTCAATTAATGCCTGCATGCCTTGCACACATTTGGGTAAATTTGAGTAAGAATCTGATATTGGTAACCTGACCAAAAAGTGCAAATGTTGCCATTTCTGAATGCAAGCTCCCAGGAAGAGCAGATTTGGACAGGGTATACCTCCTGTGATATGTGATGGGTGCATGTAATTTTAAACAAATGTGTACCTGTGCAAATATGTCTTTTGGGTCAAAATATAGATTGTGTGTAATTTGACAGGGGTGGGTTCTCTGTACCATAAACAGACCTCATCATGATGACACTTCATTTCATTCCCCCAATCAAGGGGAAGAGGATGAAGTGGCCAATGACAAGTGGAGAGGGGTAGGGCCTAGGAAGCTAGCCTTTCCACCCACTTTCAAAACACATAAAAGCAGACAGTCAGGACAGATAGGGAGATTCAATTCCATTTGCTGCGGGGCATGCTGCCGGACCATACCACATCCAGAGATCCAGACTTCAAATCCATCAATCTCCAGAGAAAGCTGTGCAGAAAGATCCAGAAGCAGTGCTGTACCCAGAGAGAGCAGAGCTGACCCAGACCACTGTTAGCAGAACCAGAGAGCTGACCCAGATCACTGTGAAGTGCCGAGACCAGACCAGAGTCCAGTCTAAAACCTGACCAGATCCGTGGCGAGGCCCATTCTATTTCTAAATATATTGTGAGTACCTAGCAGAACTGCGCAGAACCAATCTCTTAGGTAAAATAATCTAATCCAAGCTATTTTAATCTAAGTAGAACTGCCTCCTAACTGTCACCTGTCATTTGCAAAGCTGTCACCTGTCATTTCTAGTTGCTAGCCGTCACTTGTCACTTTGAACTTTAAAATTTCAAATCTGAAAAACGACCTTTACCATATCGCTCATATCTCCGTGACCGTTTGTCTTAGAGACTTGCAGTAACTTTCCTCTGAAAGCTGGGAATCTTGGCTTTTCAACGAATCTAGAACCGCATTCCTATTCCATAGACTTTTGCCGCAATCGCGAAAAACGCACTCGCGAATTTTGCCGCGATTTGCAAATTTCTCCACGTGTGAAAACAGCAGTTTCCTTGCTTTCCTTGCTAAAAATTCGTTTGCCTCTTAAGAACCATCCCTGAATCATTGCTAGAGTGAGCCTGGACTAATATTAACTAGATACCACTCACCCTGAACCTCTAGAGGGATATAAAAGCATTTTAGCATATTTTTCACTTCATTGCCAGCACATATAAAAGCATTTTAGCACATTTTCCAATATAGTGCTATCACATATCAAAGCATTTTGGGCCTGTGTTTCAAACTTCTATAGTCTAAGCTTGCTGGGGTGAACTGAATTACATTTGATTGCATTTCTGAGAACTGTGTGCTTTCCTTCCATTTCCTTGCATGGCATAAAGGGGGGAGGGGATTGCCAGAGAAAAGTGATTACATTGTTTTGTTGAAATCATATTGAGTATTTTCTGTATTGCATTTTCATTCAACATTACATCCATCTGAATTTATATAAAGCATTCTCTACCACCTTATTCTTCTGTTCCTATTCACAAGTGTGCTAGTGCCAGACTATCCATTATTGATTACTGCTCAGATTCAGTGTGATATTCAATTATTAATTTATTATAAAGCGTGATATATATATATATATATATATATATATATATATATATTGTTTAAATTATCAAATAAACCTTTAAACTTGCAAAACAGAACTACTTCTTGGCTCAGTGGGGTCAGGGGGATTCCAAGAGAGGGGTGTTATATAGGGGTAGTCATCCAGAACGCATGAACTGGACATAAAGATATATTAATAAGGGTTTCCATTCAGTATCCCAGACTAGGCATTGACTTAGCTGTAGTGTTGAATTGAATCCTCTTACAAATTGGGGGCTCGAGCGGGACGTTTGGGTTAGATCTATCACTTGTGCAGATTAATACAGTGTGCCAGCTGACCAGATACACATATCCGGTCGGATCACCATGCTGTGTTACGCTGTAAAGCACTCCTCAAAGGAACGCTCTAAGGAAAAGGTCTGTTTTGCAAAAATAAAATACAAACTTCTGTAAATCAGGAAGGAACTCAAATTCCAGAATGACGACCTTGGTAGATATGAAAATAGCCAGAGAGCACTTCTTACATAAGCTATTTGTGAGAGGTGAGTGGACCTATCAGGACCAGACGGTCTGGTTGCAAGCAATCGCACCCCAGATCACGGAAACAGGGTCAGATACATGGAGAGACCAGGGTCCCTTACATGTGGCCCTGAGTGAACTATATATGTCCTCTAAGGCCAAGGATGAGCACAACAAGATTGCCAGGGTAGCGGCATATTTATATTTACATATGGGAGCCATGCAGGACAAATGTGCTGAAGGCCAAGATCTGGCGAGTAGGCAACTGCTGGCATTACAGAAGGTCCAATCTGACCTGGTCTCTTCTGAGCAGAGGCTGCAGGGGAGCCAGGAGTCAGAAAATGAGAGTAGACAGCACATCATTAAAATAAAGAGGGATATGGACATCCTGCAACAGGAAAAGGCTGACCAGGATACCAGATTTCTGGCCTTGCAGAAGGAGTACCAAGAAGGTTTGGACTCCCTACTGCAGAGCCAGAAAAAGCTGGAGCAACAGTTAGACTTCAATAGGGCATGTGCTGAGCAGGTAGTCACCCTGCAAAGCCACCTAGATAGGGAGAAGGCAGAGAGCAATAAACTGATTTTGAAAGACCTGGATACCCAGGCAGAGTTTGACCAGGAGCGCCAGAAAGCTGGTGCCTTCCAAAGGCAAAGGGACGACCTGGCGGCACAGATGCAGGCTCTTAGTCAGGAAAGGGATACCTTAGGCCAGGAAGTCTGCCACTTAAAAAGGAAAATGGAAGAAAATCACCTGGCTCTCCAGGGACTGGGTGACCTCCAAAAAGAACACCATAACTTGTTAGAGCACACCAGGAAGGTGGAGGATGCTCTGGCAAGAAAGGAGCAGGCCAATAGGGACACAGCTCAGGAGGTAACCCTCCTGCAGCAAAGACTGGCCCAGTGCTCCAGGACCAATCAGGAAACGCAGAGAGAGAATGAGGCTCTCTGCCAGCACAATGATAGGCTCCAACAACAGGTAGCGATGCAGGAGAGACTGATAGAGTCTAGTAAGGCCTTAACTGAGGAACTGAAAGCGCAGGCTCTTGCATTGCAACAGGGAGCAGGGGCGGATAGAGACCAGGTTCGCTGGGAAAGGGAAACTCCTGAGCATAACCTCAGGAGCCCTAGTACCAGAGGCCTTTATCTCTCTCAATCCCTGGACTCTGCCACCCCCATGTCCCCTGGTGCACATGAGCACCGGGCCACAGGGATGGCAGATTACTATCCAGCCAGAAGCATGGGGCTCATAGGCCAGTACCTCCCAGGAATGGATGGGCGGGCATCCGGGTATGGGCACCCAAGTACAGTGCAATTTAGTGGGGAACCCCAGGAGAGTAGGCCCATTAAGGGAATCCTGAAAACCTCTGCCCAGTTAGGTCAGTGGGGGGGGTGCCCATCAAATCCTGGCAGCAAGGAGGGATCTGAAGACTCCTCTGAGCGGTACAGGACACAGGAGACCAGGTCCCCACATTCTGCCAGCCATTCCCAGGCTCTCAGAATCCGGGAAAACCTGGAAGATCAGACAGGAACCTCTGGGAGCAGTGCCTCTGAGTCAGAGGACGAATGGACAAGGGTTACCCGAACC
The DNA here is from genome assembly GCF_040938575.1 of Ambystoma mexicanum. Taxonomy (NCBI): domain Eukaryota; kingdom Metazoa; phylum Chordata; class Amphibia; order Caudata; family Ambystomatidae; genus Ambystoma; species Ambystoma mexicanum. The sequence continues at coordinate 402,786,780 of NC_090937.1, forward strand.
AAAAAGGCCAATAAGGCAAAAAGGGCCTTGATTAAGGACCCATTGAAACAGATTAAGGCAATCAGGAGTGTCATCACGCCTTATCATAAGAACGCCAAGTACTCTGTTTGGGAACACTTGGAGCTCTATGAGCAAATGATGGAGACTTTTCATTTGAAGGACAGCCAAAGCTGTATCCAATATGTAAAGTGGACATTCTCCCCAGAGTACTCCAGTTTCTTTGCAGGGCTGGAGGACCAAAATCATTCCAGGTGGTCCACCTATAGGGCGGCCATATTAAAACATTTTTCTGTTCACAGAAATCCCCAAGAGGCTCGCAAGGCAGCCTACAATTTACAATGTGGGGAGGATCAGGCCCCACAAGAATTTGTGCAGGAGTTAAAGCGTGCTTTTGCACAGACCACAAGAAGAGTGCGCACGGATAGCAGAGAATTTATTAATACGTTTTTCCATGCCTTGCCCAAATACATAATGACCCAGCTTGTGAGGGATTTTCACGAGAAAAGATCTTTAGACTGGGTCATTGAACAGGCGACCCGGATCTATGAGGTGCAGAAGCCAATAGAAAATAAAAATAATGCGCCCAAAAACCCCAAAGCCAACAACACCCCTGCTGCTGCCAAGGTGGCAGAGGTAAAGGTCACCCCCGTTTTAGAGTTGGAGATGGGGGGGCCTAAAAACCTACCTGAACCTAATAATGCTAGGCCCAGAAGGTCCTCGGGCCAGTCACAAACAGGGAGTCAAGGAGGTAGTCCCACAAATGGGGTCCCTCGCTCTCCTGACTATGTAAGTCCCCGTTACAAGGGAAGTCGACCCATCCTGGGTTATGTGTGGACTCCTCCAGCCCAAGGGGGGGGATCCAGCCAAGCACCTAACCCAGGGAACTTCCCTCCTAACTTCCCACCGGAGGGCAGAAATTCTCCAAATCCTGGGCAGAACTTTTTCCCCAGGTATCCACCCAACTTCCAGCCCCAAAATCCTCCACCCTTCTTTCCCCAATTCCCTGAGCCCAGACAACCGAATCCGGGAGAGGGGAGGCCAAGGGTGGAGGGGTATCCAAATCTTCCCAACCAGGGGTACTACCACAGAAGGGATAGCTACCCTTCCCGGGATCAGCCCAGGGGAGAAAACAGGGCCCCGTATCAGCCTGAGCGGGTTTCCCAGTTAGAGCGCCAGGTTCAAAACATGGCGCGGGATCTGTGTCACATACTGAGGGCTCAGCAGAACCCTCAGATCGGCATGCCGGCGCAGAACGCACCCAACTCTGGACCTGGTGCTCCAGAACAATGACGGGGGCAGCACCCCGATAACTCACCGGTTCCCAGGGAGGAGGCACAAGGGGAAGGGGAGTGTAAAGCCTTGGAGGAAGCTTCCTTCCTCACTTGTAAACAGCCCCTGGAAACCCAGGAACCAGAAACAAAATCTCTTGCCCCTGAAAGTCTGCCTCCTAAGGAGCAGAGGGGGGGTAGGAGAAACAAAAGACCCAAACAGACTCAGTTTGAGGAGGAGGTACAGATCTTCCAATTTGAGGGAGAGGGATCCTCAGAGGATCCTGGGAAAAGGATCTTCTCCTTCAGAGAGGGGGGAACTCCTCCCAAAGAAAAATGGGTCCCTAGGGATGCAAATCCAGACTGGGGAGATGTGGAGACTGAGCTACCGCCGCCCACCATCTCATCCCAGAACCAACAGCAAGAAAATCCCCTGGTTCAAACCCATCCTGGTGACTGCCTCCAAAAAGGGGGGGGCGGCCCGGAACCGGAGCCAGGGGAACCCACAATGGCTCTGATCTCCAGTTGCCAATTTTTTCTTTCAGATTCCCAAGGCTCTCCACAGAATTCTGCCCAAATCTCTTCGCTAGCGATGTCCAAAACTCGAAAGTTAGCCCACCAGTTGTCCAAAAATGTGCATTATCTGTGCCCCCTTGAGGAGAAGGAGGGAAGATACTATGCCCCGGTACAAGTACAGGGACAGGGTACAATTTTGGCACTGGTGGACACGGGATCTCAAGCTACCCTTCTGTCCAGAAGGGCCTTTGATGAACTGAATGCAGGAAGGGGAGGGAATTACCAAATTCCTCTCACCTCACTTCCTGGACAACTCCAGAACTTTGACGGGAAGGAAATTCCTGTCGAGGGGACGGCAGATTTGGACATTAAAATTGGGCGACACAAGTTGAAACACCCGGTCATAGTTGTGACTCCAGAGGGCACCCCTTGTTTACTGGGGAATGACCTCCTGAGGAGGTTGTCACCCTTAATAGATTGCGTAAACAAGGTCCTCTGGACCCAGACTAGCCGACCAATAAAATTAAAACAGAGTGTCAACCATGTTAGTTTAAACGGCACCTGCCACATGGTTGAACAAAAATCTGACCAAGTAGAATTTCACTTCCAGAATAGCCAAATTCCAGACGTGACAGTAATAGCAGTAGGACAACAGACTGGTGATGGAGGGTCCTCTCTATTTCTGAAAATCAACCTTCCTTCCAGTTTAAGGTGGTATTCCACACTGGAAGGAAACACCCTGAAATGCTTTACCAATCCACAATCAGAAACTCCCACTCCTATAGTCCAGAAAGATGTGAAATCAGCTCAGAGCCTGGCTGATATTCAGCAAATTGGAGAGCAGTTGTTCATCCCTGTTCAGTTAAATGATGGGAAGGACTCTGTTCTCGCTCGAGTGTGCGTGAACAATGCTAAGAGCTTCATCAGCGAAGCCATGTTTCGCCAACTCCCAAAAGATCCAGCCATTCCCACCTTCAAACTGATAGACAAATGGGGAATGGACCTGGAAGCACCTAATTCCAAACATCTCCTGCCAAGCAGGTGTATGCTCAAAATCTCCATTGGCAACAAGAGCATAGTCCACAATTGTTGGGTCGTGCGAGACGTCCATGCCGCCTTTTACTTAGGCAGTGACATTCTCAATCGCTTTGCCATTAGTTTGGACCTAATAAACTTCAAACCTTGGTCCCGATTAGCGGATAATCCCATGGGCTTTGATGATCCAGAAAAAGCATTTAGGTCAGCTCAATTGCTACCTTATGCAGTTGAAATTCAGATCAAAGAGGAAGTCACCATCCCAGAAAGGACCCGACAATTCTCCCTGGAAGTGAAAGTTAAAAGAGGACAATATTTGCAAAACCCTGATGCTTACATACATCTAAACGCTTCTCTCCAACAGCAAGGGTTGGGGGTAAACCCAACACCATTAGTCAACATAGAACATGACACCATTCTAATAGAGGTGGATAACAGCGACTTAAGAGTATTACTCTAGCCGCAGGCACCATTATTGGAATGGCGGTTGATGACCGACATTTTTCCATCGATTTAGGTAATGAACTGTTAGGACCAATCCCCAAGGACTGTTTTGACAGTGACAGTGAGGACAATACAACACCAGACAGGATTTTTACCCGGCATGGGGGGAACTTCCTGGTGTACACTTCTTGCCCTTATGGTAAGGAAGATGTGACTTGTGACTTCAGAAGGGATGAGGTGATTTTCCAGGTCCATGAGGGCTGCCTTTCCCACCTGAAGCCTCCAGTCCAAATCAGCACTCTGACCAGGGACTTCTCCACCCAGCTGGAGGAGGCCGCTGAGATAGCCAAACCAGAAGTCTTTCCAGGCTTCAGGCAGATGGTGGAAGAGAGAGTCAACCTAGCTGATGCCTGTGTGACTCTGGAACAAAAGCAAAAGTTGAAACAAGTTTTCTTGGATTTCCAAGATCTCTTTGCGGTAGACTGACATCCACACAACAACACAACAACAATCCCCACGGACCCTGGCATGACTCCTGTGTTTGTGAAGCAATATCGCTTGCCTCTCGCATCAATGGAGTCCCTTACTGAAATAATTAAGAACCTTGAGTCCCGGGGAATAATCCGTCCAGTCCACAGCACCTTCAATAATCCGGTGCTGGGAATATTGAAGCCAAACGGCCAGTGGAGACTCTGCGCCGACCTCAGGGAGCTCAACAAACGGGTCCATACTTCCCGATGGCCTCTTCCCTACATTGACCAAGGGCTGGCCCAGATTCAGGGGTCACAGGTATTCACTGCAATAGACCTGACCAATGGATACTGGACCGTGCCTGTCAGCAGGGAGGACCAATACAAACTGGCTTTCACCTTTGGGGGCCAGCAGTACACATGGACCCGGACTCCCTTCGGATACCTTAACTCCGGTAATGAGTTCAATATTTTCCTACATAAGGACATGCCCGACCTGGGTGCGAGGGGTAACCTGGCTTATGTAGATGATGTCCTCATCAAAAGTTCATCTGTGGAGGAACACATAGCGGAGATCCGTTATGTTCTGACGCAGTTGAGGGCCGCTGGAGCAAAACTTTCCTTTCAGAAAGCACAGTGGTGTAGAACCCGTGTTAATTTCTTGGGGCATGAGATTACTCCTCAGGGTCTCTGTCCCCAGGAAAAGAAAGTGGAAGCACTTCAGAAACTGAAAGACCCCACAACTCTGCGGGAACTAAGGAGCCTCCTTGGACTGACTAATTACATCAGAAAGTTCATTGAGGGCTATGCAGAGATCACCAGACCCCTGATTCATCTCCTGAAGGGGGGGGTCAAGTGGGAATGGGGTCCAGAACAAGCCGAGGCGGTAAAACAACTCAAGAGAAGCCTCTCACAAGCGCCTTGCCTAGCTTACCCTGTCAGAAACAAGGAGTTCTTCCTGGAGACGGGGTTCTCTAATACGTGCTTGACAGCAGTATTATACCAAAAGCATGACAAGGTCAATAAAGTAATCTCCTATGCGAGCAAAACTTTATCCTCTGTGGAGGAAAAATTCAACGATTGTGAGAAGGCACTCCTGGCAACGGTGTGGGCATTGAAGAATTACCGCCCGTTTATCCAGGGGGAACACATCATAGTGGAGACTCCACACCATCCTCTGCAATATCTCCAAAGTGACAGAATCTGGGCCGGAAATGTGAGTAATTCCCGAATTACTTCCTGGATTCTGTCAATGCAAGGCTTTCCTGTGGAGGTCAGATATGGCCAAAACAAGAAGAGTCCCCTCGCGCAAGGTCTGGCTGACTTGCATGATTGTGCCAGAGAAAACTGTCTCGAGGACGAAAGTCTAAAAATAAAGGACAACATGGAGGCATACCTTAATTCCCCCCACAAAGTCTTTGAAGAAGACAAGTGTGAGGGAATGCCCACTGTATATGTGGATGGATGCTCTTACCATGTTGACAACGACGGGGAGAAAGAACTGGTGGCCGGCGTAGGGAATGCATGGGTGAATGAGTCCCCAGAACCCTCCGCTGGATACAAAATTGGTCCCCGAAGTAGTCAGGTGGCAGAATTGATGGCTGTGCATCAGGCCATCCTCACTGCTGTCCAGCATCAACTCCACGAACTGGTCATAATCACAGATTCGGATTATGTACGCAACGGGTTCGTGGAACACCTGGTTAATTGGAAAACCAGAGGCATGTTATGTGCTAACAACAAACCCTTGAAACATGGGAAGTTGATCCAAAACATTGATGATCTGGTCACCTCGAATGACATGACCATCTATTGGAAAAAGATCAAGGGTCATTCCAAAGTAGAGGGACCAGACAAAACTGGAAATGACTTGGCTGATCAGCTGGCCAAAACCGGGGCCATCCAAGGGGATCTAATTGAGATTGAGTCCCTGTTGGGGGAAATCCAGGTCACTGCTATCACTAGGTCCCAGACAAATGCTCACAATGATCTTTCAATTGCACAATCGAGTAAGGAGACCCCTGATGCTGATTTGATTACAGCTCAGAAGGGGGATCCAATTATTGGTAAGTTTTACCAGCACCTTGAGGACCCTGAGAACTTTCCCCTGACGGATACCGATTACATTGGGAAAGAGGACCTAAGGGTGTTGATGAAATGTCCAAAAATGTTCCGGATCCAAGACGGTTTGTTGGTAAGGAAATCCAAAGCTGGCCACGATCAGTGGGTGGTTCCTACCTCATTCCGAAGCCTGATGTTAAGTCACGCCCATGATGCGGCCACCGCCGGTCATAGGGGGTTTCACACAACACTGGAAATCTTAAGAGAGGTTGCATACTGGCCACACATGGGGCAGGACCTCGACCAATACTTGAAGGGGTGTCTTGTGTGTGCACAATTTCAGCCATCATCCCTCATGCACCGTGCGCCTCTCCAAAAGAGGGGGATGACACTGCCATGGTCAGATTTACAAATCGACTTTGTAGGCCCCGTGATTCGCTCTGCTAGGGGGAATAAGTACATGTTGACTGTGACATGCTTGTTTACCAAGTGGGTGGAATGTCTCCCAGCCCCAAATTGCAAGGCAGAAACTGCAGCTGCCCTGATGATTAACCACATCTTTTCCCGTTTCGGTCTACCTCAAAGGATTGAGTCAGACAGGGGTAGCCACTTCACCAGTGAAGTAATGACAAAGATGTGGGAGATACTGGGGGTCAAAAGGAAGTTGCATATTGCTTACCGCCAGCTTCTTCTGGGGCAGTAGAGAGATATAACCGAACCATTGTGAGCATACTAAAAAAGTTTGTGGCAGATTCTGGGCCAAGTTGGGATATCCGATTACCGCTGGTCCTAATGGCCATCAGATCTACCCCTTCATCTGCAACTAAAATGTCACCATTTGAGTTGATGACTGGGCGCAAGATGGTGCTTCCTCAGCATTTGCTCTACAGGACCCAAGAGCAGACACTGATAAATGCCTCCACAACTCATGAGTATGTGGAGAATTTAAGGAAACACCTTCAACATGCTTTTGCTTATGCTCAGCGGAATCTAGAAAGATCAGCTGATAGCATGAAGACCCACTATGACCTGAAGACTTCCAGGAAGGAATATCAGGTGGGGGACCGGGTCTATCTATACAATTTCCAAAGGAACCAGGCCAAACAGCAAAAATTTTTGCCTACATGGAAGGGACCCTTTGAGATTATAGACAAAATCTCCCCTGTGGCCTACAAGATCCGCATCCCCAAAGGCGGTTTGGCAGAGGGGGAAGACAAGTGGGTCCACATAAACCAGTTGAAGTGTTGCCATCCCAGGCACACTCTGCAACAACTGGAGGAATCCTCTGGAATCCTAGAGGGTACTGTCTCAGATTAATTCAGTTCTAACTTAAAATATCCTACATATCGCCTATCAAATTCTGAGTTTCTCAATGTGGGTGTTTTCGTTTTTGAATGCAAAAAGAAATGTGCATGTTCATATGTTTTGACTATAAATTTATATGCCACCCCACTATATCAATGGTGGGGGAAAAAATGTGTCCATGAATAGGTATTGCCGCTCTTCCTTTGTCGTCCTAGGAGAAAGAAAACCTGGAGACGGGCCAAGGAGGATGATCCGGAGACCGGGAGCAGAGACGCAAGGGGCCCAGTGTACCGCCCAATACTCCCATCAGGACCGGCGAGGAGAACCGATCGATCCGACTGGATGGAGGAAAAGATGCTGAACTGTGCCATCTATTGGAAGAAGATGAGGAAACATCCCAGGTCTTGCGAGTCCCATCAGTGAAACAGAATGGCCATCGCAAGAGGGGGGCTTGTGGGATGTTTTTACCCATGCATCCAAGCCCTACATCAAAACTGTGCAGTACTGACATGGAAAACATCATGATGGCCAGAGATTCCCAGAAAATGCCCAGGGAAGTGCATGAAGAATATGCCGCCACCCATTTTGCCGATGTTATGGGCACAGAAGGGCACTGCCTAAAACCACCATTGGACTACCCACACAGTAGCCTGAAACCATTGGGAATGGCAATGTGAATTGCCAAAAGCAACCTAGAATTGTGGGGAATTCATTTTCTTAAATCCCAAAAATGGGTGCATTACCAGTACTCACCACTATCAGAAAGCCGGCGTTTTAAAACAACACCAGACTTTTTTTTTTTGTGTAAAACTGAATAAATGAACCCAAAGCAGGCCAAAGAAAGACTGAGAGGTGGATACAATGTAAAGTTATATTCTGAAGTGACTTGAAGGTTTATAACAAGACTGGCTGAGCTGTGGATTTCAGCAGTTTAAGTAAATTTGGACTGAAAGACACTAAAAATCTAAATGTTTAAAAGAAATGAGTGACCTACTTTTGAGTGTCACATAGGTTGCAATTGTTTAAATGTCATAGTTTTAAACTTAGAATCAGAATTCTAGCTGCATATGTAAAAATGGTTAGTTTTATTTGAATGCAGAAAACTGGGTAACTAAAAGTGACATTAGCTGGGGCCTGGCTTAAGGAACTGAATTCTGCCCACCAGCTACCCCCGACAGGAGTTGAGACTTGCACAACTGTTGTGTTCCCAGGCCTAGCTGCCTTTTGCTGTTCCCACCAAAAGGGATATGACACTTCTCTGATTGAATTACCAAGGGACTGCTAGAGACTAAACATAGGACCCAGGCAGAGGGTTTATTGAAGTGGCCATACATGGCTTCCTCTTGAACAATGGGCCTTCCAGGGCCCAGGCAAATGTTTTATTATGGGGGCCGTAAAAGTGGCTTCCTCCAGGAAGGAAAGGGGAGGAGCACTGCCAGTGAGAGCAAGCTGGCTTGGCAGAACTGGAAAAACCAGAAATTCAACCTTGTGCTGGGGGGAAACCACACCCCTTTGGAGCAGAATATGGTTTTAGAAAAAGATGAATAACTCATAGTACAGACTTGTCATAATTATTTAAAAGATACCATAATTCTTGTGATTTTTCTGCCCACATTTTAAGAGGTTTTTAGAACTGGTGGCATGATCTGGGGGCAAACTAGCAGTTAAGAGGGTATTACTTAAAATGTCTGCATGTGAAAAGTCTGATACTTCGTCAATTAATGCCTGCATGCCTTGCACACATTTGGGTAAATTTGAGTAAGAATCTGATATTGGTAACCTGACCAAAAAGTGCAAATGTTGCCATTTCTGAATGCAAGCTCCCAGGAAGAGCAGATTTGGACAGGGTATACCTCCTGTGATATGTGATGGGTGCATGTAATTTTAAACAAATGTGTACCTGTGCAAATATGTCTTTTGGGTCAAAATATAGATTGTGTGTAATTTGACAGGGGTGGGTTCTCTGTACCATAAACAGACCTCATCATGATGACACTTCATTTCATTCCCCCAATCAAGGGGAAGAGGATGAAGTGGCCAATGACAAGTGGAGAGGGGTAGGGCCTAGGAAGCTAGCCTTTCCACCCACTTTCAAAACACATAAAAGCAGACAGTCAGGACAGATAGGGAGATTCAATTCCATTTGCTGCGGAGCATGCTGCCGGACCATACCACATCCAGAGATCCAGACTTCAAATCCATCAATCTCCAATGAAAGCTGTGCAGAAAGATCCAGAAGCAGTGCTGTACCCAGAGAGAGCAGAGCTGACCCAGACCACTGTTAGCAGAACCAGAGAGCTGACCCAGATCACTGTGAAGTGCCGAGACCAGAGTCCAGTCTAAAACCTGACCAGATCCGTGGCGAGGCCCATTCTATTTCTAAATATATTGTGAGTACCTAGCAGAACTGCGCAGAACCAATCTCTTAGTTAAAATAATCTAATCCAAGCTATTTTAATCTAAGTAGAACTGCCTCCTAACTGTCACCTGTCATTTGCAAAGCTGTCACCTGTCATTTCTAGTTGCTAGCCGTCACTTGTCACTTTGAACTTTAAAATTTCAAATCTGAAAAACGACCTTTACCATATCGATCTCCGTGACCGTTTGTCTTAGAGACTTGCAGTAACTTTCCTCTGAAAGCTGGGAATCCTGGCTTTTCAACAAACCTAGGACCGCATTCCTATTCCATAGACTTTTGCCGCAATCGCGAAAAACGCACTCGCGAATTTTGCCGCGATTTGCAAATTTCTCCACGTGTGAAAACAGCAGTTTCCTTGCTTTCCTTGCTAAAAATTCGTTTGCCTCTTAAGAACCATCCCTGAATCATTGCTAGAGTGAGCCTGGACTAATATTAACTAGATACCACTCACCCTGAACCTCTAGAGGGATATAAAAGCATTTTAGCATATTTTTCACTTCATTGCCAGCATTTTAGCACATTTTCCAATATAGTGCTATCACATATCAAAGCATTTTGGGCCTGTGTTTCAAACTTCTGTAGTCTAAGCTTGCTGGGGTGAACTGAATTACATTTGATTGCATTTCTGAGAACTGTGTGCTTTCCTTCCATTTCCTTGCATGGCATAAAGGGGGGGGGATTGCCAGAGAAAAGTGATTACATTGTTTTGTTGAAATCATATTGAGTATTTTCTGTATTGCATTTTCATTCAACATTACATCCATCTGAACTTATATAAAGCATTCTCTACCACCTTATTCTTCTGTTCCTATTCACAAGTGTGCTAGTGCCAGACTATCCATTATTGATTACTGCTCAGATTCAGTGTGATATTCAATTATTAATTTATTATAAAGCGTGATATATATATATATATATATTGTTTAAATTATCAAATAAACCTTTAAACTTGCAAAACAGAACTACTTCTTGGCTCAGTGGGGTCAGGGGGATTCCAAGAGAGGGGTGTTATATAGGGGTAGTCATCCAGAACGCATGAACTGGACATAAAGATATATTAATAAGGGTTTCCATTCAGTATCCCAGACTAGGCATTGACTTAGCTGTAGTGTTGAATTGAATCCTCTTACATACCGTTGCTGACATTACTAAACAGATCAGATTACCACCTGTATCCCGAGCAGTCAGCCCAGACGGCACCTGTAATGGGCTCTTGCTTTTAGCCCTCGAGCTATGGGCCAACTCTCTTCATACTCTTTTCTCTCACATTGGGAGTTGTGGTACAGTCCCCCCTAGCTGGAAAGAGAGCATCATACTCCCAATACATAATAAAGATGCTGGAATGACCCTCTAAATTATTGCATACTAGCTATGCTAGATATTCCAGCAAAAATCATTGCCAAAGATCTCCTTAAGGAACTTAACAAGAGAATATATGACAATGCGATACTACCAACAAATTAAACGGGTTTGAGAGCTAAATCCAGCACCTCACATAATCTATTGATACTGGTTAGCTTGATTGAGCATACATGGCCCTGTTGCCAACTTCCAGTATATGGTGCATTTATCGATTTCAGTGCTGCCTTCTATACCATCTTGTGCAATCATCTATGGGACAAACTTGTAGCATGGAAGATTCCCCCCGGTCTGTTGTCCATGATCAAATGATTATACTCTGATACTTCGGTACGCGTGAGATTGGATGGAGAGGGGCGTGTGAGTGGCCAATTCCAGACTGTACGTAGGGTCAAACAGGGATGCATCTTGGCTGCTACATTCTTTAATTTATACTTGGCAGATCTTGCTGGTGCCCTTAAAACTAATATGTCTTTTCCACTTAAAATAGGCAGTGTACGGATTGTCTGGCTTGGCTATGCAGAAGATCTGATCTTGCTTGATTACACCCCATCAGGATTATAAGAAAAACTGAAGATCCTGGGTAGTTATGCTAATGAAAATGCTCTGCGAATCAATATAGCCAAAACGAAAATTGTCACCTTCCTTGGAAAAACCAAAAGTCATAACCTCAATCATATAATGGGGAAACTCGACTCGAATGTTGTTGAAGTGGTGCATCACTATAAATATTTAGGGGTCTATTTAGACAATAAATTAAATTGGGAGACACAATGGCACAAAATGAAACTTAAATGTATGCCGATGTAACATGTTTTGAGCCACTTTATCAGCACACAAGGAGGCTACTCTATTAAGGCGATACTACTGCTATATTCTGCAAAGATTGTTCCGCGTATGACTTACGGGATCGAAGTGTGGGGAGCCAGACGTATCTATGAGGTAGCAAAGTTTGAAGCTAAGATATTCTGAATTTTATTTCGAATGCCAAAAACTATGCCAATTGAATATCTGTACTAGAATTTAAAATCATGAGGATCACGGCCAGAGTAGAATATAAATTAGCCTTGAATTTTGAGACTTTAACACATTTGGATAATCAGACTATAATGAACGAGGTAATGACTGCCTATAAAAACATCAATGGTACTACCGTTGGGAGAATCAGTCATCTACAAACCATCCACCATAGGTGGATGCAAGGATATGTACCCGCAACTTCTTAAAGTTCTGCCATGTCACAGAAAAGATGGCTAAAAACAAAGATCTCCAGCCATAGCATGGAATGTGTGATCATGCACCTATCTACCCACTCTAACAGCGGTGAATTCATTCAAACAATCTATACACAAACTGAGACTCCTAGGTATTTTCGTGCCTTTCCACAAAGTGCCATAATCAGAGCACATCTTATTCTTAAATTGAATGTGTCAGAAATATTAGCTATTAGGGGAGCGAAGCTTGGCATACCCCGAGCTGATCGTTTGTGCAGATTATGTGGCAATATCGAAATAGAAACTGCTGTGACCCTTTGTAACAGTCTAAATACGCTAAGAAATAAGTATATGAAATCATATTGTAACCTGAAATGGGATGAAAATGTAACTACTAAATGGCATCGATTATTGGAAGGTAATGACATTAATTTGATGTTCCACATAATGGCATTTTTTGTATTATGTATGAACATTTTAGCCAATCTATCCCACAGGACATTTTAATTTGATGTATAATTTTATCTGAGTTTATCTTTTTCAATCATGAATTGTTGTTTTATTCTTTTATCCATGTGTGTATGTTGTTATATGCAAAGCTAAATCAAGCTAAAAGCGTATTATGTAAATAAATAAATTACCATGGTGCAGGACGTTATGCAGAAAGACCTCCAATCGGATACAGGGTGGCAAGTGGGGCTTCCTACATCTATGCTACTACTCCACTGATCCCCATAGGCGTGTAAAGGGTGTGTCTATTAGAGCCACGCATTATATTCAAAGTCTCATTTTTCTAGTAAGATTTCACAACATCATCATCAAATAAACACAAGCACAGAGATCATTCAGAAACTGCTAGTGGTAATCTTCAAGTCTCTTAAAGACATGGATGTTCTTTCCAAGGGGCTGCCCGTGTGCCCACATTCCCTTTAGAGACACACAAAGGCAGAACGTGTGTTTTACTTGTAGAATGAGATGTGTTCTTATCTACAAATTACTATAGCCTTCATTTCTCTGTGGCTAGTCTCACCATCTCGAAAGGAAATGGCATATTGCTGAACTCTCTCTGCCATGGCGACCAGTGCATTGTGGGTGTTAGGGATTTAGGACCTACCTGGGTCCCAGCAGAGTATAAATATTCCAAACGTCCTCATGTAAACCAGAAAACTGGAGAAGTTGGCACAATTCTCCACTCACTGGAAACAGTAGATTCTATCAAATTGTCTTACATAATATCCATGCTCCTCCACTTTTCATCTCGTTTTAGGCTTAATCATTAAAGATAGTATCACTAGTGAGGGGGCCCACCCCAAATCCTTCAAGTGTTCACCTCTCACAGTGTGCCACCATTTCTGGGCTTTATTTGTCATTGTCTGAGGTTGCCCCCATTGGGTATACAGGATGCCTCTGATTTAATCTGTGTGTGACTGTGCAAAACTTTCTTTGCGTCAGAAGACGTCAGGCAGTTTAAACATCTACTAAAAGCAGTAGCTCACTTTTGATAAATTCTCATTACAAATGGCTAAATGGCTACACGTAACCTTTTATATATCCCTTCCTTGCCAATGTGATCAAACCCATATCATTATTATTATTATTATTAATATTATTATTATATTTATTGAGCGCTGACCTAGCTTCGGAAAGCAATGGAGAGCTTTAGACAGGTACACAACATTACAGATGCATAAAAGAGCGCTTTTCAGATGTATCATGTCTCTAGAGGAACTCAAGGGCCTCTGCACCATCATTTATAATCTTTATTCTGCTTCAAATCAATTCTTCATGTACAAAGTAATGCCGCCTGCTCTAATGCTGGTAGAATCTTAACAAAGTATATTGACTATAGAGATTCTGACGTCACCTTGGTCCTGTAAAGCAAAACTATCCAGACCTGTGTACATCTGCTCAAAAATTCCAAATGTTTTAAAATGTCTTTCTTCTATCCTTCATACCCGGACAGCCTTTTCTGCATTGCTGGTTCTGTGTGCTGCACTGCTTCCTCTTTATAATCCATGGGGAAAAGTGTGTTTCCTCTTCTTCATGTTAATCAGAGTTTTCATGCGACTTGGCCGTGTCAGATTCATTGGCTCCTGATTAACCCATTGAATATCTATTAAACTGATAACACTTTCTAATAAATCACTGTTCACTAAAGTTCACTCGTATCAGAAAGGTAGACTCAGAATGTGCTGTCCTGTTAGAGAGCATAGATCCACATTGATTTCTGGTCAGGACATTGCTGTGTGTGCCGGATAACTTTTTTGTGTGGAGGAAACGATTTCTATGGATCAGGCCAACATGAGGTATATGCTGTTGCGTGGCACACTGCGCCGGCGGATGAACTGCTACCTGCAGGGAACAAAGAACTAAATTCATACCTATTTCACTCACGATCATTGCCGAAGAGTGTGGGATCCAAAAAGAACTGGAGATATAAGTCAGTGTAACAGACACAAGGTGTATTGTGACTAAAACACTGAGGACGAAGTAAAAGGGATATTGAGCTAGAGCAAGGAATGTTCATAATAGTCTACAAAAGTCTATATATGGATCGCACCACATGATTCCACAACATGCTGTGATCAGAATGGGTGGATCCGGCAGAGCTGGCATCACATCACTTGACGTTCTTTGCATTAGATGATACTGAAACCCTTCCGGAGCTGCTGTTGATCAGCGATGTCTCTCATGATCTGCACAAGACCATTGAAATCTTCCTTGCCAGACCAAGGTTGACTTTCATGGTGTCATTATTTTAGCAACTCTCCCTCATGCCAAGGGTGATGTGGTACTGGGAGGCGGTGATCCCTTGCCATCCGGCTGCTCTGTGAAGTATATGGCTTACTTCCACTCTACTAAAGGTTCCTTAGTCATCTTGATACTTTCTACCAGAATCCAGATTGTGGATCTGGGGGGTCACATGTCTCTTGTCTTCTAATGCGTTGGCTCTTCTTAAGTCTTTATGGTTTGTCCCTAGCAGTCTCTTGCCCTGGGTCCACAAGGCTATCAACTAAAAACGAACACTTCTCCTTAACTGCCTTCCACCTTGCAGCACCCCTTACATCCCCTGGTCCTCTTGGCTTGCCTAATGTTGACTATTAAATCTGGGCCTTACTGCCAAACTCCTCCACATTCTTACATGTTCCTTCTTCATCGTGCTTTAATAGTCTTTCCCCTATCACCATTCTCCATTACCTTTCCTCTCCTACGCTGTCTCCTTTTTTTTAATCTCCTAGTCTTGATCTTTTCTGGTGTCTTCCTTTCCCTTCCTCTGCCTTCTTCCTGCTTCGTCACTCTCGGGTTCCAGCTTCATGCTACCACTCCACCTGAAAACAGCCTCTCTTCTACCAAAGGTTGGCCTATTTTTATGCTCGGAACCCATTTGTAATTGCAGAAATGATAGATTGAGCATGGATAATTGTGAGGACTCATTAGCCTGTCCTTGGGATTGGCTGTGTGCATTCGCCCCACCCCCAACTTAAGTGCTGTCATTTTCATTTGGTCATTTCCACAAGACAAATCTATAAATAATGCGGCTGCCATTTTGAAAGCAGGATGGACTGTCATGGCAGCCACCGTATTCTGCCATGGTCACCTCCACTCCATGTGTGCTGTCCCACCACTCTCTGACTTCTGTTTCCTAGTGTTCATGGCTCTGGCAGTCTGCACTACTTTTGCACCTCTGGGGTAAGCTGGGTCTTGCGGTCTGCTCTGCGGGATATGTGCTCACACAGGTCTCTTGTCTCAGTGCATGTATACAGCTTGAGTGCAGGACTCAAGAGGTGCATTTGCATTGACTGTAACCACTACTCAAATACCCTCCCACCTCATCAGCACTTTGAAGCAGCACATTAACAATTCAAATACATTTTTAAAAGTATTTTTTAAAAACACACATCATGGAGTATGTGGCTTGCAGAACAGCAAAGGGTGGGAAAGGGGGAAACGTCCCAGAGTTGGCTCAATGGAGAAAGTGGTCTCTCACAGTCCCCAGGGTCCCTTTCACCCCACTTATCAAGCTCACAGATGGAACTGTGTCACAAAGCATAGAATTAAAGAAGAGCAACTGGATGACGAACAGAAGCTGAAAATTGAATACTAAATGAGCGGACCCATCTTGGTCCTGTGTTCATGCCACAATTGCCCGAAGCATTGGCCCTCACTTAGCTCCAAAATGAAAACAGTTATGTCACGCAGAGGGAAATCCTGGATCAGAACATTGGTAATAGGGCTTGCACAGCTTGCAAAGTGAATGTTATGAAACCAATGAACACAATGGCCCTCATTACGACCCTGGCGGAAAGGGGTTTACGCCGGCGTAAACCATGGCGCCCCTTTCCGCCTGAGTACGAGTTCCCTTAGCGCCATGGTGATTTTAACGCCTGCTTTTAGCAGGCGTTAAAATCCATGGCGCTAAGGGACCTTGTTGTTAATTACGCCACCGTAATTTACGGTGGCGTAATTAACGCCTTCCCCACTCCCATTATACCCTATGGGGCAGAAATGGGAATGGGGAAGGGTAAATGGGGATTGGGGACTTACCGCCCCGCCAAGGTCGGAATGGGGCGGTAAGTCCGCCAACCACCATGGCGGAGTTGGCAGCTTAGCGCCATGGACCATGGTGCAAATAGCACCATGGATCTCCGCCAAGGTCGTAATGAGGGCCAATGAAAGAACGAGGTATATCAAAGTTGCACTCTGCAGTGCTGAACATTTAGAAATATAAAGAAAGTTAATGAACAGTGAAAGAAGGACCACGTGCAATGGCAATGGCACAGCATGGAACACCCTAGTTTGGGATCAAGCAGGGTTTGACTGGGAACCACAAGAAGCCGTTTATGTAATTTTCAAAGTGGCCCTTTATTACAGCAAGCCCAACCCTTTTCCTCTGATTACCACACAAAAGATGTCCAGGGAGCAGAGCCCTACCAGGAAATCTCCAGAGTTCCCGATAGGCCGGTCCACCCCTGCGATCAAGGAATTAATCACTCAATTCGGGAAATGGGGGGAAATTGAGGAGCTATCAGTCAATTTCAGTTCTCTGGCTTTCAGTTCTATCGTCTGGCAACAGTGCTCGTACTCTGCCACTGGATTGTAACTTCTCTTGTCAGCATATCTCCGTTTTCTTTGGTCTGATCACTGCCACTCCCATTACTTTGCAGGCTTCCTGTGGTTGCCTCAGTGCTTAGTGTCTACTCTGTGCTGAGGGGCTTGCAGATAAAAAGGGATCTATGCGATTACTGCGACCCCTAGAAGTCCGACGGACAAAAATGCTGATTTATTTTTTTCTCAACACCCTTTACACCACATACATATGTGTGGGGAGACTCCTGCAGGTCCCCAATACTTGGATTACATCCCATAATTTTCGGCAGTCGGAATTTAGGAGGCAACATTTTGGTATATTTCCAATAAAAAGAATGCTGTTCTTCTGGACTAAATAAGCTGCAGAGTCAAAAATAGTTATTTCTTATAAGATCCAGCAGTGCGCCTTTTCTTGAGGTTGATTTGGGGTTGAGTCCTGCATGGATTATGTAGTAGTCTTCTATAGTGACAAGTGACAGTAGAAATATGAGCACAATAGAACTGGCTTTTCCAAACATCTGAGGTGATGTTTGGACATAAACAAGAAGCTTCTCGAAGGGCTTTTACAAGTGCAGTTGTTTTTATGAATGTTATGGACAATTCAAGGACTTTTGAGGATGCTTGGATGAACAAGATGCATCCATATTCCCACATGTGGTGCCAGTCACATGTGATATCAGTTCATGGGCTGTACATCTTGTAACAGTCTATTGAGAAGCCACTCTCAAGACAGGGAGCTCCCTCCCTCCCCACTCAAGGTGTGACACAAAAAACAGTTTAACGGATTCTTTTATTCAGCCCTACTTCAGACCCATATCATCCCGCTTAGATCCACCCCCCTGAGCTGCCAATGAGCCAAGAACCAGGCTGGTGTACAGGAAATATATTAGTATGTATTTAAATAAAAAGTGATAGAAATGTGCATGAAAAATGTGAAACACCACTTTTTCCGTGGCACAACACACTAAATTTCTCTCCACATAAAAAAATCACAAAAGTGAGTTGAAAAGAACACAAATCACAATTCTTTACTTTCTACAAATTTCACTTTAAGAAATAATTAACAAATTTCACTTCAAGAAATAATTAACGCTGCTCAGTGAACACATATAGGTGCAATTTCGATTTTCCTGCGTGCTTAAAAAGCTAGCAGTAGGGTTTCAAGATTTGTACAAACACATATGGCAATTATGATTTCACCCACACTTTCGGTTTAAAATAAACACAGGGTGATTTAGCGGGTTGTTTTTCAGACCCCTCTCCCTACTATGGTATGTGTTGGGGAAGTCGGACAAAGAAATGTGAATCATTTGGGGAATTTTGGATTTCAGATCCCCCTCCACTGAAAGGCCTGTATTTGTCATGAATCGTCCTCACTGGAAGCTATGGGAACAATGGAGGAAGGGATGAGCCATCTCTGCGTCCGTGGGAGCTAGTGCAGCATTCTAGTGTTTGGTTCCTTTTTGATGATGTGTTTAAATACGCGTCACAAACTTCACTCGGTGCGTTGCAACCCTGCGCTTTCCTTCGGGTTTACACGCTGCTCGAGTGTTACGTGCCTGCACGCTTTCACTCCCTCCTCCGTTCTTTCTCTGTTCCTCTTCCTTTTGTCTTTCCGGCTGTTCCCTTTCTACTCCTGAGCTGCTCCTCCCGTGTTGCCTTTGAACGTTTTCTTCGTGCTCAGTAGTGGTTACGGTGCCGTTGTTCGGTACCGCCACTTTCCTCTGTGCTTACTTACTTGTCAGAATATTACCATTCTGATCCTCTACTTACCTTCTGGATCCCTTTACTGTGGTTTACGACTGGCTCTGGTTTCCCTTGTTGGTCTGTATACTCCTCATCATCCACATCACATGCTTCCAGTGCATCTTGGGAGCTGTAGTACCTACAATCAGAAAGGAACCCAGAACAGGAGAGAAGACTGTTATTAACTGGGATTCAAGATACCATCATTATAAGATCTACTTCAGGGTTTTTCGGCAAAGCTTTTCCCTGAAAGTGGGGTGGACACACTGGAGGCCCCTACTGCCGGCTTATTGCTATCAGGCAGTGTGGCTTCCAGAAGAGCTTATCCTAAAATCCACAAAGAAAAGACTAACAACACCTGGTGAGAAAGAAGGGACATATCTTCCGAAAGCTCATCCGACGAAGTGTCCAAAGGTGAGGAGGAGGTGGAGGTGGGATAAAGTAATGTGAATCACCAGATCATTCTGCAAAGTCTGAGAGTATTAGGGGAAAGTTGGACAAAAAGATTGGACTGATATAAGAACAAAGACACTCCTCTTCCCAAAGAGTCAACAGGACAAAACGGAATACCCAATTAAATTATAGGCCAAAAAGGAATATCCAATTAAATTATAGGCTACAGTTTTCAGCGCACACTGGGAGGTGAGCTTTGTTAATTTCAAATGTTAACGAAAATCACCCCATAGTATTCTGCGAAAGGGGATTGATGAAATTAATATCTAAATATTATCTAAATAGGCTAAGGATCTACACAGTGTTGTGCCACCCACCCATTATAAAAGGAAAGGATTTAAGGTCAGCAGATTCCCCCACATTTTGGTTTCCCAGGGCTCAAGTCTTCTTTCATAGAAAGCCTATGTTTAAAGTTTAGGACAGCCAGCTGCATGCCAGGACCTTCTGGAAACACAGGGCAGGGATCTGGTCACTCCACTCTCAAGGATGCCCTCCCGTTCTCCACCATAGGACACAGTCAGCATTTAGGCCTTCACAGCAATAGAGCTCCACCCAGATGCACTCTCAGCAATCTCCTCTGGTGTTTCCATGGAGCTGACATATTGTAAGTTGCAGCAGCACTCTTTTGATGGTAAACTTCAGCAGCTCTGTCTCTTCCTCGTAGAGCAGTCCCGCTTATAAAGCAGTGATGACACCACCAAACCTCTCTGCACCCAAACCCAGCCTCGCAGTCAGGATTGGTTTAGGGGTCTGGAGCAGACATATGGCAGCTTAATTTACAAGCCTAATTTGTCTCATGTCAACTTTTTTTCAAAAATCTACTTATGTGGCAAAACTTCATAATTTTACTAATAACTTCCAGAACATATATATTTTCCTTTTCAGTTAATTGCAGAGAATTGAATAAGACAGTAGCCAGGTCCGCAGCATGTGGCATGGCCGTTTGGCTATTTTCCTCCATGCCTGTATAGATACTAACAGTTAGGAATATGCAATTTATTTCCCATATTCCTAAGTATATCGTCCACCCGTTCACCAACTCTCACATTTGGGAAATGTTCAGATCAGCCAGGAGCCTAGCTTAACTGGCCATTAGAGTTCCCTAACTCGTAGGTGCATGAATTCTGTATATCCAAAATTGCCTGAAAAGTACCTAAAAATGTTACATAAATGAAGAAAAACTGAATTTTAGTTACTGGGAAAAAGGCCTAAATGATAAAAGTCCTTTTAAATTAATAGGAAATCGTCATGTGGGACAAATGGCAATTCTATAGTTTGATAAGGTTATGCTTCAAAAATGTTTGTAAGGAACATGAAATATCAGTTCCCGAAGAGGCACTCTTCCAAATACCCTACTGTCTGACTGTCCCGAACGATATGGAGGCGGTCCACATCATGTAAGTTTATTTTTGACGCCTGTATACCGAACTGGCATTACATTTTTAATTTTGAAAAGAAAAAATGTATTATTGCTAATGAAATAGAAGGTTTCTGTGCCATTTTTTTCCCATTATGGAGATTGCACATTGTCGCCGTTTGTATGGTGCCACTACATTTCCCCAAATTAAATAAATATTTAGTAAAAATGGTATGTGTTACAACTTTGGTTTGTGCAGAGGTTGCGTATTGATACACGTTTTATTTCCCCTTTCCCGCTCAGTTACTTCCAAACAAAAATGTTATTATTAATAATGACGTACCACCTTTCTGTACCGTTGACATTTTTTTTCCCATTATGGGGATTGCATATTGTCTCTGTCTGTAGGGACCCATTACATTTCCTCCTATTAAATTGATTTTTACTGAAAATGTTATGTATTACAACTTTGGTTTGTCCAAAGGTTGCGTATTGACACATGTTTTATTTCCGCTTTTCCCCTCAGCTACTTCCTTCCCTATTGTGATTGACACGGATTGCAGCTGCTGAGTGACGTTTTTTTTAACCGTTAAATGCAACTGTTCGTCACCGGTTGTCTGTGTGTTATAATTCAGTGGGATGACCGTGTCGGACCTCTATGTCCTTACACTGCTGTCACCATAAGGAGTAACATTCCATCCTTTCTGGTGGTGTAGATCACAGCAATTGATGTCATCTTGCAAATCAATGTGCGAGGAAAATGACTACTGTGCCGACAATACATATTTCTGTAAAATATGTCAGTGAACAACAATAGAGGCAGCTAGACATGTGATGTCATCATTGATGTCATCAATGACATTTCTGATGTCATCTTTGATGTTCTGGGTGTTAGTTTTAGCAATGCACGTAGGTGGCGCGAGTTATGGTTGTTTAGCATCCCATATTTAGGGATTGTCAAGTGTTTTTCGGTTTTACTGTGAATTATAACGTCCCAGTAACTAAGTTTCTTTCACTGAATATACATATATATATATATGGC
This sequence comes from Ambystoma mexicanum, assembly GCF_040938575.1. Classification (NCBI taxonomy): domain Eukaryota; kingdom Metazoa; phylum Chordata; class Amphibia; order Caudata; family Ambystomatidae; genus Ambystoma; species Ambystoma mexicanum. Next base: position 402,808,557 of record NC_090937.1, read on the forward strand.
AGTGAAGAAAAACAAAGGGGCGAAACATGTGATGTCGTCAGTGATGTCATCAATGACATTTGTGATGGCATCTTTCATGTTCTGGGTGGTAGTGGTAGCAGTGCACAGTGCTAATGGCAGGAGTGGGTGATTAGCCTACCATAACCGTCAAATTTCAGGGATTTTTAGGTTGTAATGTGAACCGTAATGATAGGCTGGAAAAGTTTTTTCAGTGAAGTGCACAGGTTTTTGGTACGACAACTTAACCATAACGTCCCCTTAACAAAGTTTTTTTTGTAGTGATATATATATATATATATACACATTACACAGCCACGGAAATGGCTGTGTAGTTATGGTTAAATTGATAATCCCATAGGAAGAGCACTTTTTGGGTGGCTTATAACTTCGCTCCCCCTGGACGAATCCTCACCAAACTTTGCAAAAAAGTATATGGCCCACTCTGAATGTTTTTGCAAAGTTTGGCGAGGTTCGGTCCGGGGGGGGGGGGCAAAGTCATAGGGGGGCTCCCAAAATTTCTTTTTTTCCTATAGACTGAATGGAGAGAAAACTTTTCTCATGCCTAGAGCCCAAACCGCTGGACAGATTTTCACCAAATTTGCAGCAGGAGCAGCGGCTTGTCACGAAAGTGTGCTTTTGTAAATTTGGTGAAAATCCGTCCAGTAGTTTCTTTTTAAAACGATCAAAAAGTAGGTCTAAAAAAATGTGTGATATCGATGTCCGCTCCGCGGACTCACTTCCCTGTTCGCTCTGCGGACTGGACACTTATTAGCTAATCAGCTTGTGTCATGTCCGCGGACATGTGACGCGTTCGCTGATTGGTTGGTGAAGAGCATGAAGTGCGTTAGATTGTTCTCATGCGCCTGCCATCTTGGATCCGTGTTTGGTGTCCGCGGACATCGCGGCGAAACATATTAAAAAACAGAACATTGCACTTGTCAAACTTATCAAATAATCTCTGGGGAGGTGAGGGGTGATGAGGATGGGATGGGATATGGCTGTAAGAAACAAAAAACTGGTGTTTTTTTGTCACGAAAGTCACACAGTACATTTGGATGTGTTCCACAATATGTGCCTAAATTACAGGCGAAAGAGATTGCATTTTGGCATTCCGGGGATGGAGATGTATAATCATGGAATTGTGGACTTGTAAATATAGATTGTTGCTTCTGCAGTCTGCAACCCCAACATTACCTTGTGGTATTACAGAGTAATACTACATTCCGAATGCCCGTTCCTCTACATTGTTTAAATTGGTTGTCCAATATTTATTAATATTAAATAGAAGCAATTTCAGGTTATTTTACACTCTTAATTAAAACGGTTGATGTTTATAAATTGATGTGCTGGTGGTACACCCAGAGTGCAGCAAATAAAGGGGTAATGTGCCTGTGTTAAAATGTAATTAAAATAATAATGGAGTCAGACTGGTGCCCTCTAGAGCCTGGCATCCCAGGCAGCCACCTGCGGTGCCTGATGGACGTGGATGAGAATAACAGTTCTCATGGATGCGGTGAGGCAAGTTGTTGCAAAGTAAGAATTTATTTTGATTCTGAGTGAAGGTCACCAGCTTTGAATTTTTGGTTGCGAGCTAAGGAAGGCCATGCATCGGGCACACAGTATAATGTTCAATTGTTTTTTGACCTTGAGAGAAAGGGACCATTCCGAAAGGAATTCAATGAAAGAAGGTTTGTAATAATAAAGATATGATAAGGTTATGCATTCCAAAAGTGGGTAAGGAACATGTAAATGAAGTTTATGAAGAATCGTTGGTGCGAACGCAATGAGCGTTTCGGTCTCAGTTACGCCAAGAGAATGGAAATGGTCAATATAATGTAAGTTTGATTTTCGACGATTGTATACCGATCGAGCATTAACTTATTATTATCTGAAGATTATTTTTGGGTTACATTCTATTAGTCTGTTCTGTGTGGCTTATTGCAATGAAACGCAAGTACAATCTTTGTGTTAAGTTGTCTTTTTAACGTGGTTATGGGGAGTCCAGCATCGAGGTGCATGTAGACCACCACTCGGTTCACCCAGGTTCAACACTAATATTTAATTAAAATGTCATGTATGACCATCTCGGATTGTGTATCACTTTCCACCTTGTTTTCTCTCTGTTGAGATTGTTTGATGTCTGTGCTAATCGTTAGTTTAAACTCTATGACGAATTAATAAGTCAATAGATAAATTGTAATAAAGTTCGGGTAGTGAGACACATTTTCTATTATGTTTTTGAAACAGATACATTCTGCCATTCTGCGATTGTCATAGATTACAGATGCCAACTAACGGCTTTTTCAATCGGCAGCTGAACATAGTTGTCAACACCTGGATCACAGTGACTCTTTTTTGGGATGATCGCCCAGGGCCCATATGCCCTTACGCTGTACTAGCGATTAGGTGTAACATAACATCCTTTATGGTGGTCCAGCCCCAAGTTGATGCAGAAGCCCTGGAATTCACTGTGCGACCCAAGCGCTTCTTTTACCGAAAAGGAACACCTTGTGTATGCAAAAAGAACAAGGCGTGCCTCACGATAAACATCTTGGATCGCGAGCGAAGAAACAAATTTGCAATTTGATTGAATATGGCAATAGTCGGATGTTCTCTGAGCGTTTATTGTGAAATAAAAGTACTTTACAAATTGTACAGTGTTGTTTTCTTTTAAAGTACGGTTTAATATTCCAAATTGTGACGTGCTGTGTTGTGAGTCGATGTGTGTTGATTTTCGGGTTCTGCGTCATGTCACGTAGGTGATTATGGGCGCGTTTGGCTATGCTGACGAGAAACATCACCGAGAAAGGTGGAGAATATCACTAGGTTTGGTGATGTGAAGCTCAGGGGCGGGGCATATAATTTAGTGACATCAGGGCAGTTTACCTTAAGCAGATGCAGCAGTGGATAAGAATAGCACAAGATGGACGCGCCCTGCTGCCAGATTTTGCATGTTTATAAAAGAGGAAAAGTGAGGTAAGGTGAATTGGAAATGTTTGCGATAGATGAACGTATGTATAAAAATACATGGCCCAACCCTCGGACAATAATATTTTCTGAGCATTGCACTTGTCAAACTTATGAAATAATGTCTGGGGAGGTGAGGGGTGATGAGGATAGGATGGGATATTTCTGACCTGTTTTTGAATGAGTTTACAAAGTTTGGTGGGATTTTGTCCAGAGCTTATATGACGATTGTATGTGCATTCATTTGACAGTTTTGAAAAAATAAAACGTGGGTGGATTTCCAGCAAACTTGCGTAAGGCGTATTGGCAAGGATCTACAAGCATGGTTTTGCAAATGTGGCAGTGTTTTCTTATTTGACAAGTGTCATAATGTAGTTAAAAAAATAGCGGTATAGCTTTAGTGACTGAGGGGTAGCCTGTGGCCATGGGCAGTGGCCAGAATGTCCGGGTCATGGAATAAGGTCATGATCCAGACAATCTGGCTATTGGCCATGACCAGAAGGGACAAAACATAGGATTACAGTGGCTATGTCCACCTTGGACTGGCTTTGTAGTAAAGTTATTCGAAATTAGGATAGATTTGAAAGGGAAGAAAAATGTGCTTGTGGTAATATGTCATAGGGTGTTCTTTTTGCCTTCTGCAGGCTGCCATGGAGAGCGAAGAGGGGCCCTGTATGGAACCCCCACCTTCCCTTTCCATGGTGGCCATCTTGGAAAAGGATTTTCCTTCCTAAACCGGGATGCCACAGGCGTCCCGGTGTAGGACGAAAAATCCTCTTTTTTAGTAACATGGGTTCTCGCTTTGGGAATCTAGGATGCTAATGGTCTTCATCCCTCATTTCAGGGGCTGGAATGGGGGGATAATGGTCCAGAGAGCTCGTTATCCACCCTCGCTTCGATTGGGCTGATAACTTGGGCTGCTGGGCCGTTATCCATCATTCCAGTCCCTGGTACGGAGGATGAACGCCCCAGTATTGCCATTAGTATAACACAAAATGCAAATGGAAATGTTGGAAAATCTTATTGAGTCTATGTACTTTACTGAGAAATATAAAGTAGATGAAGTCTATACTTTTTTTTTTAGTTCTTTTTTTTTTTACTGTGAAAGGTGGTTTCCGAAAGGAACATTTCTTTTGTTGTTTTTGGATGTATTTTTTTTTTTTGGCAGGAGAGCTAAGAACGAAAGGTGGGGAGGGAAATGAGGGAAGAGGCACCAAACACTAATATGGAGGGGCAGGTGGACAGGGGGAAATGTTGCGCGTGTGTTATTTCTAAGGTAGGAGGCAGTGTTTCTCATGCTCCTTGATTACAGCAGTGGTGGTGTCTCTTGGGGAGGAGGGATGGCATTAGCTGATGCCATTTTAAGATAAATAGCAGTTTTGCTAAAAGTATGTACTGTGTACTAGATTATTAATGGATGAATAGGAATAGGTGTTGGAGCTGTGCAAGGGAAATTTTGAAGTTGAAAGTTCCTAGATCAGTAGAAAATGCAGTTCCAAACTGTCCACGAAGCACAGATCTTATTGTGAAGTGTGTACGGGTTCTTGGACGCATCATCATGCTGCGTGCCAGCATATGGTCATGTGGCACTCTCCGGATGGTCTGCAATGAAGTCAGATGTTCGTAGACATTATGGTTAAATTGCACTAATAAAAACCTATGAAATTCAGTAAAAAAACGTTGTTAAAGGGACATTATGGTTAAGTTGCGCTACTAAAAACCTATGAAATTCAGTAAAAAAACTTTGTTACCTGTTACCAACTTTTGATGTTGGCACAAAGCATGCCTCGATTCTTCCAGTTAATCAGGTGCTGCACAAACCCATTCCTGACATAATCAGAGTCAGTGATTATGACTAGTTCATTGAGTTGGTGGTGCCCTGCAGTGAAGATGGCTTGATGAATGACCATCAACTCTGCAACCTGACTACTTCGGGGTCCTATTCTATAACCAGCAGGGGGTCCCAGAGTATCATTTACCCAGGCATTGCCAATAACTGTCACCAGTTCTTTTTCCCCTGTTTATCAACATGGTAGCTGCACCCATCCACATAAACTGTGGGTATACCCTGACACGTGGCTTCTTCATAGACCTTCTGTGGGGAAGTTAAGTATGCCTCCATTTTGTTGTTGTTAATTAGACTTTCATCCTCGAGACAGTTTTCTTGAGCACAATCATGCAAGTCTGCCAACCCTTGTGCTAGGGGACACTTATTGTTTTGGCCATATCTGACCTTCCCAGGAAAGCCTTGTATGGACAGAATCCAGGAAGTAATTCTGGAATTACTAATGCTCCAAATCCGGATTCTGTCACTTTGTAGATATTGCAAGGGTTGGTGAGGAGTCTCAACAATGATGTGATCCCTCTGGATGAATGGGCAGTCCTTTTTCACTGCCCATACCATTGCCAGGAGTACCCTCTCGCAGCCATTGAATTTTTCCACCATAGAGGACAAAGTCTTGCTCGCGTACGGGATGACTTTGCTGACCTTGTCGTGCTTTTGATACAACACCGCTGTTAGGCAATTATCTGGGAACCCCGTCTCTAAGCAGAACTCCTTGTTCTTTATGGGGTAAGCCAAACAAGGAGCCTGGGAAAGGCTTCTTTTCAGTTGTTTAACTTCCTGAGATTGTTCCGGACCCCACTCCCACTTGACTCTGGCCTTTAATAAATAGACCAAGGGTCGAGTGCCCTCTGCATAGTCTTCAATTAACTGCAATGAACTTCTGACTATAATTAGTGAGTCCAAGAAGGCTTCTTAATTCTCATAGAGTGGTATGGTCTTTTAATTTCAATAAGGCTTCCACCATCTTTTCCTGGGGATTAAGACCCTAGGGGGTGATCTCATGCCCAATGAAGTTCACTCGGGTCTTACACCACTGTGCATTCTGAAAGGACACTTTTGCTCCAGCTTTCTGTAAATGGGTTTGAACATAGCAGATTTCTGCATGTTCCTCCACAGTTGAGCTATTGATCAAAACATCATCCACTTAGGCCAGGTTTCCCCTTTTGCCCAAATGTTGCATAGCCTTATATAGGAAGATGTTGAACTCATTGCCAGAGTTTATGTATCTAAAGGGGGTTCGGGTCCACGTGTACTGCTGCCCCAATAAAGGCAAGGTTGTATTGGTCTTCCCTACTCATGGGTACTGTCCAGTAACTGTTGGTGAGGTCAATGGCGGTGTACACTTTTGACCCTTGAATCTGGGCCAGTCCCTGATCGATGTAGGGAAGATGCCATCTTGACATGTGGACCCATTTGTTCAACTTCCTCCGGTCTGCACATAGTCTCCAATGGGAGTTTGGTTTGAGTTTCCCCAGTAGCGGGTTGTTGAAAGTACTGTGGATAGAACAAATTATCCCATGGGATTCTTAGTTCTTAATAATCTCCATGAGTGAATCCATGGACATGAGAGGTAACCGGTACTGTTTCACAAATACACTCAGCCATCTTGGGGTCCATGGGAATGGTGGTTGAATGAATGGGTGTGCGTCGACAGTCAGATGAGTCCACTGAAAATATATCTTGGAATTCCAGGAAGACCTGTTTTAGCTTTTGTCTTTGCTCCCCTGTCTCACAGGCATCAGCAAGATTGGTCCTTTCCTCAACAATCTGCTTGAAACCTAGAAAGACCTTAGGCTTGGCAATTTCAGAGGTATTTTCCAGTTAGGTGGATATATCTATTTTGATGGTGTTGACCTTGACAGGGGATTCGAGGTAGTGGTACTTGACTATGAAAACGACCTCCTGCCTCCTAATGTCACAGGTCACCTCTTCCACAACATAGGGGCAGGAAGAGTACACCATGAAATTCCCCCCATGCCTAGTAAAAATATTTTCTGGAAGACTACCGTCGCTCAGGTTAAAACAGTCATTTGGGATTGGCTTCATGATTTTATTACCTAAATCAGTAGAATAATGTTGGCCATTAACCGCAGTTCCAATAAAGGTGTCTGCGCCCAAGTGATACTTTGAGGGTTGCAGTTATCCACCAATATTCGAATGGTGTTGTTTTCTAGGTCTACTGCATTTGTCGGATTTAAATACAAACCTTGTAGTTGGAGATGGGAATTTAAATTTATATGGGCATCCTGATGTTTGAGGTCCTGTCCTCGCTTAATTTTGAGGGGGAGAGCAAATTGTCACACCTGCCCTGGAATGGTAACTTCTTCTCGCACTTGAACTTCAACCTCATAAGGGAGCAATTGAGCCAACAGGAATGCGTTTTCAGTGTTGTCAAAGACCATGGGGCTACTCTCTAGTCAGGACCAGGCTTTATTAGGCTTTATTATTAATTAGGTCCAATATGATTGTGAATCGGTTAAGAATGTCACTTCCCAGATAAAAGGCGGAAGGGACATCTTTCACGACCCAACAATTATGTTCTATGCTTTTGTTGCCAACAGACATTTTTACCATACACCTGCTGGGCAGGAGATGTTTGGACTTTGAAGTTTCCAGACCGACTTCCCATTTGTCAATCAATTTAAATGTGGGAAGTGTCTGATCTTTTGTGAGTTTCCTGAATAATTATTCACTGATGATTCTCCTTCCGAGAGCACGAGCAGGTACTTCCTTGTCTGGTTTCACGTGACTCAATGTTTCTTCTGATTTTGGACTGGTGTAACATTTTAAGGTGTTCCCTTCCAGTGTGGATTGCCACTTAAAACAGAGAGGAAGGTTGCTTTTCAAGAATGGAGAAGGGTTGCCATCACCAGTATTTTCTCCTACAGAGATGACAGTGATGTCTGGGACCTGATTATTCTGGAAATGGAATTCTACATCCTCAGAACATGTACCATTCCTGCTCACATAATTGGTACTCATTTTTTATTTTATAGGGCGGTTTGTCTGAGTGCAGAGGACCTTGTTTACACAGTTGATCAGAGGTGATAACCTCCTCAGGAGATTGTTCCCAGTAAACAAGGTGTGCCCTCTGGAGTCACATCTATCACTGGATGTTTCAGCCGATGCCGTCCTATTACTATTTCCAGATATTGTCAAGGGTTTTGACCCATGTTGAATTATTAGACTGGGTAGATGTGGGGATGAGCTGTCGCCGCCCATCATTCTATCCCAGAACAAAACTAAATCAATAGATTGGGTAGATGTGGGGATTGAGCTGTCGCCGCCCATCATTCTATCCCAGAACCAGGAGAACCGTGCAGTTTTGCACACACCAAAATGGTCGCCTAACCTGCCACCCACCAGTGCAAGCGTGATGGACCGGAAGCGTCAGGGGTGAAAGGTGGTGCCAAAGGAAAAATAGCAGTGCCTGTTAGATCAAAAGTGCCTTGAAATCACTGCTGTTTCTCTGAAGTGCAAGCTCAAAATGTCCATTTCAATTTGTTCAAAATCCGTTTTTAATTGATGTCAACAAGTTGCTAAAATCAGGGGCACAAGAACACTCTAAAGATTCAACCTTCTTGAGGGGGGTTCCACATCACCACTCTACTGTAAGGATGCCCATCAAAACAATGGCAGCAAGGATTAGAGCTGTCAAGCAAAATCCTCCTGTCAAATTCAACTCCTAAAAAAAATAGCTGCAGTACCTGCTTTGGACACAAGCCGGCGCTAGCGGTCTAAACTCTGACAGTAGAACTGTACTTTAGGAGTTGCCAGCCTCCTGAGACAGCTGGAAACTTCAAAGCCTTTTTGGTTAATTAAAAATTTAAACACCTGCTGTTCCCTGAAGACAGGCTGATTCAATTAACATTGCAAGAGGCCAGGAAACCTTCTCACCTCAGAACCACAGACAAGAAGCCAGGAGATCACATGGACATGCTAACCAAATGCAGAGTGGCCCCCTGGCCTGCTGACCTCAGCCGACACAGTAGACTCTTTCAATTGAATGGAGTATGCTGATTTGAGTGTTGACTGTAAACAGAGCTCTGCCTGGAAGAAGAGACATGTGATCCCTGACTCCCAAGTTTCTGGGGGCGGACCCAAACACTGAAGTGAATTGAATTGAAGGAAAATATATGTTTTATAAAAACACTGATAACTAATTGTAACCAGATGACAGAAATGTACAACTTTGGGATCTTTAAATTGACACATTCACTCCCAGTTCAAAACTAGGATGGTCGCTCTGTGATGTTCTGAGCCAAAACCCCGCTAATTATTAATACTACAGACACTGTGTTTATGCTAGAGACCTAGTTAATTAATGGAATATGGGTAGAAAGGCGGTGTACATGTGTGCCATTTTTGGTAAACGTCCGATATTGGTAAATCAACTAAAAACGAAAATAAGTTGTCATTTTTTAATGCAAGCCCCCAGGAAGATCAGAGTTGGGCCAGAATGTACCTTAAATATTCGGTAATATGTACATGTAATGTCAAACAACTGTGTATCTGGGAAATATGTGTAGTTATGAAAAATTATTTCTAAGGTAAAAGCAAAGGGGCGTTTCTTCAATAGATCGTAAATGGCTGACATCACATTGACACACTATCCTTTCTCAAATCAGGGACCGTCCGTGGCGAGGGAACCGCAGTCCAAACCTGTTGACCAGATCCGTAACGAGGCCCAGTCCTTCCAAAATTAGGAGTGAGTATCCTTAGGACTGTGAAAAAACCCAATCTCTTAGTTTAAAATAATCTAATTCAAACTATTTTAACCTATTAGAACTGCATCATCAGAAATTGTGTCCATCCTGTTGATTCAAAACCTTCCTAAGCGCATCTGTCATTCTGAAACTGTAATTTCAATTCTGAAAATCTACCTCCACTAAATGGCCCGTATCTCTTGAACCGTGCTAGGAGCGAGTTTGCCGTGATTTGACATTTTGCTTCATTTCAGCCACGTGTAAAAATATTTGTCCTTGCTTTCCTTTGCTGAAATTCGTTTGCAACCTGACAATCATTCATAGAGCATTGATAAAGTGATCCTGAACTAATTTAAAGTAGCCATCACTCACCCTGAACCTCTAGAGGGAATAAAAATCATTTTAGTATATTTTTCACTTCATTGCATACCACCTTTAAAGTACTTTGCCTGTGTTTAAAACCAGCCTTTTGATCTAAGCTTGCTAGGGGGGAACTGAATTCGGATTGTACTGTGATTGTATTCCTGAAAACTGCGTGTGTTACTTCCACCTCCTTACATTGCATAGAGGGGGGGTGAATTGCCAAAAGGGGAAGAGTGATTACATTATCTTTTGCTGAAATCATATCAAATTCATTTCTGTACTGCCTTTTATTCATCTTTGCATCCCCTTGAAACCATAAAGCATTCTCTGATCCCTTATTCCCCTGTTCCTAGTCATAAGTCACCAAGAACTGTGCTATTGTAGGATTACCTATTGCTGATTACTGCTCATATTCACAAGTGTGATATCAATTATTAATTTATTATAAAAGTGTGATGTATATATATATATATATATATATATATATATATATATATATATATATATATATTTTTTTTTTTATTTTTTTATTTTTTTTTTAATTCTCAAATAAACCTTTTAAATTTGCAAAACAAACTTACTTCTTGGCTCAGTGGGGTCAGGGGGATTCTAAGAGAGGGGTGTTACATAAGGGTGATCATCCAGAATACACAAACTGGACATAAAAATATATAAATAAGGGCTTCCCTTGAGCAATCCCAGACAAGGCACTGATTTAGTGGGACTGCTTGATTGGAGTCTTTAACAATATGCAGTCCCTTTGAAGGAAATATCATTCATGTCGACATTTTGGAGTTATCTGGGAAGTGGTGTGAGGGGAATTTGGTGGGCCTGCCCCCGTCCTGAGTTTAGTTGGTCAAAGGATTTTTTGGACAGGAGGGTGGCTTGGTATCCAGTATTCACCAGTACTGATAATTCACCCTGACCCTGCACCTTAACTGGTACATAAAATCCACCTTCTTTCTCCTTCAAGGTGCAAAGAAAGTGTGAGTTATTGGACAGCCCGGTGGTCATTTTCTTAATCTTGAACTCTGACATTGTGTGATCTTGGGCAGTATTCTGTTTCGGAGTTTGGGAATCTTAAAAAAAACGTTGCAAATTGCAATTGGAGTTATTGGGGAATCCACCTTTTCCCCCTACCTTTGGCTGTCTACCTTTACCTGACAGCAGTTCTCAGAAACTGTTTGGAGAAAGGGCATCCCCTCCTTTTCACTTCTTTCTAGCTCACATGTTTGGGTTTGAATAGTCTCTGGTTCTGAGTCGGTCTTCATACTTACCCTGTCTCACTCAGGGTCTTTCGGGACCCATTTTTCTTTGGGAGGGATAACCCTATTTTTGAAAGAGAAGGTCTGTTTACCTTAATCCTCCAGGGATTCTTCGCTTTCAAAGGGGATAATCTGGAGTTCCTCCACAAATTTGGTTCTCCTTTGGCCTCTCCTACTTACCATTTGCTCTTTAGGTTCTAACATTTCAGGGGCAGAAGAGGCACTTTTAGGCTGAGATGTTTTTTAGGGGTGCTGTTCTATTTGGGGGGAAAGAAAGCTTCCTCTAGGGCTTGGGATTTCTCCTCCACCTGGGCCTCCTCCTCAGAAACCGGTGGTTTGTCGGAGGTTTCCTCCCGTCATTTCCCTCCTGGGGCATCAGATCTGGGGTTTGGGGAATTCTGGGAAGTAGGGTTAGGTTGAGAGTTAGACTGAGCCCTCAGCATGTGCCACAGATCATCGGTCATTAGCTGGACCTGTTGCTCCAGTTGCAAGACCTTGTCTGTGTGGTAGGGCGGTCCAAAGTCATACTTCTGCTGCTCCCGAAAAGTGTAACTGTTCCTTCTCCCAGAGCTGCGCTGGTAGTGGAAATTCCCCCCAAAATGTTCCATCCAGAATCTCCCTTCTCCCGGTTTCCAGGATCTACTAACATGGAACCGGGAGAGAGAGGAGGATTGTTTTGGAAGTTCTGGTTTGGGGGATATCAGGGGAAAATGATTGGGTGGTGGAGTGATACTTCTTTCCTGAGGGAATTTTGGAGGGAAGTTTCCCGGGGCAGTACTTACCTGATTGGTCCCATCCCCTTGGGCCGGGGGTGTGAATACATATCCCAGAGTTGGTTTGGTACCCTTTTACCTAGGGCTTATATAGGTGGCAGCGTCAGAGGGATCATTGTTCTGGGCCCCTGCCTGACTACAATTCGATTTGGCCGGGTTGGCGGGTCCCTTCTGCCTTCCATTTTGCTTTTTGGTAGAAGGGTTACTTTTAAGCCCTCCGTCTCCAGATCCAATGGAGGGGTAATTTTTACTTCTGCCATGTTTGATGCAGTAGGGGTGTTAGATGGTTTTGGGGTTTTGGTGGTATTTTTGCTCTCAACAGGCTTTTGGACCTCATAAATCCTGGTGGCCTGTTCATTCACCCAATCAAGGGTCCTATGCTCATGAAAATCACACACCAACTGAGTCATTATGCATTTGGGGAGCGCATGGAAATATGTAGTTATGAACTCCGTACTATTGGTGTTCAACCGCCAGGAAGTCTGAACAAATGCCTGCTTTAACTCCTGCACAAACTCCCTAGGCTCCTGATCCTCCAAACACTGCAAGTTATATGCAGCCTTAATGGGTTCCTATGTGTGGAATAATGTTTCAATATGGCCTCCTTATAGGTGGTGCCTTTATAATGTTCCTGGTCCCACAAAGAAACTGGAGTAGTCAGGTGAGAAAGTCCATTTTGCAAATTCTATACAATTCACATCATTCCTGATCTGGAATAATTCCATCATCTGCTCATAAAGTTACAGGTGCTCCCACAACTAACTATTGGCATTCTTGAGGTATGGGGCCAGGTTGCTCTTTATGGCCTTGATCTGTCTGACTGGGTCTTTGACAAAACCCTTCCTTTGTTTCCCTGTATTTTTCTTCTTCTGTACCGCAGTCCATTCACTTCTGACTCAGAACTGCTACTGGTACTCCCTTCCTTGTCTTTTAGGTCATCCCTATATCTATTATACTGGGAATATCTCCGAGAACCACGGGGTCTGGACTCCTCTTACCTGGACCAAAGTGAAGTCTCAGGGTCACTCTCCATGGAGTTCCATTTAGGCCCAGGATAGAACCCAGTTTCCTCATCCCTTCTACTAGGGAGCCTGGGGAATTCCCCCCTTCCCCTGAATATAGAGAGGTTTTTAGAATGCCCTTCCTTGACTGAGGGTCTAGCTTTTCCCCTTCAGAGAAGCGGGCAAAGTTGTCTCTTTGTAGTCATATTTTCAGCTGGTCTAACTCCTTGTCTTTCTCCTCATAAGAGTCTTCATGGTCTGAAGTACTTCCAGTAGTACTCCTTCCTTCCCAGGACACACTGGTCTGGCCCTTTTCCCCTTTGTGTGGTAGAGATCAATATTCATCCTTATCAGATAAGGACCGGCCTTCTGGATCAGTTGGGATAAACCTGGGTAAGTCCAACTGCCTCATGTCCGCCAGTTCTTTGTCGGTGGCTTACATGAGGTCAGTTTTCATTTGTACCTGGGAGGTTTTAAATGATGAGCCTGATGCCCCTAATGAGCAGGAACCTCACCTTGATCAGTGGGCCATGTCCCATATCCTGATGTGTCAGGGTGCCTCAGGGCCTGTTTATGATTTTCAATTTCCTTGGTGATTCTCTCACACCTGCTTCTCTCTGTCCTTATTTCCTTTTGGTATTCTGAGAGATGGCTTTTTATTTCTGACAATATGGTCTGATTAAACTCCTGCACCCTGCTCTGAGCTGCCAACCAATCTTTTGTTTGCTGCACCTCATGCTATACTGATTCATTCTCCCTTTGCAGGCCTTGTATGCTTTGTGCATATTCAAGGTGCTTTTTATTTAGGAGATTTTGCTTTCTCTTGCTCATCCCTACAATCCTTTGGACTAACCTGTATTGAGTCCAAAGATGACCCTGACGCCCCTTGTATCTAAGCACCTCACATGTAACAGCGCCTCAATGCACTTGAGCTGTTTGCACGCTATATAAATCTAAATAAATAAATAAAATAAATGTGCTGCCTCTGATAGTTCAGCTTCATTTTGTCTTACACACCTTTCTAGCTCATTCATTTCTTTTCTAATTCTGGTCAGTTCCTGAGAACCTGACTGTTCCTTTTCTACTTACTTTTCCAACTGATTAATCCTCTGTAATAGGACACAGTTATCTTGATTCAAGAGGTCTTTTTCTTGAATCAGCTGTATCCTCTGTTGTTTCAGAGTACTTATACCTGGGTGCATTTAATCAAACTCCTTTTGTGAGTCCATTTCTTTAATGATAGACTGATTATTTTCCCTTTCTAAGATCTTGATTTGTTGCTGGAGGGCCACAATGTCATCTAGCAATCCTCTATTATGACCAATTTGGTCATTCAATTGGCCTTGATGGCGGCTTATGGTATCTGCACCCTCAGTGCATGCATTACACAGTGCAGCAAGCTCTATCTCTCTCTCTCTTTGCACTGGCTTGCTGTTGTGTTTTCAGCTCATTTTTGAATTGTTGACCAAGATCCTGGGCCTGTGACAGGTTTCCAGCCTGATTCATCCTACTAGCCGCACTATTTTGCCAACACTCTTCCACTAAAAGCAAATGTAAATATAACTGATTAGTTAGGTGAGCCATTTGTATCTGTTCTTCACGAGCATTCTGGGTCATATAAAATGCTTCTAGTGCTTTGTGCAATATTCCACCTTGAAACCAAATATAATTGCTTACTGAGGTAACCTCCCACACAATTCTGGTTTGCCAGTTTCAAGCATCGCCCTCAACCCACTCTCCTTTAAGAAATTATTTAGCTAGGAGATGCTCCCTGGCTTCACCAATGTGTACAGCAGTCAATTTCACAATGGCTGTTTGCACCTTAGTAAAACTTTATTTATGCAGGTAAGAAAATCACCCTGTTCTTGCTTGATTTCCTCACACAAAAAATAATTCTTACAGAATATTAATTATTCACCTATACACTTCCCTTGAACTCAGGCGTCAAGTCCTCAGAGCACTTTAACAAAACAAAGATGACTTTCCCTTCACCTTAATGCAAATGCATCAAATGAACATTCTGTCACAATGTACTTTGTCATGAGTCAAAAATAGTTAGCTAAATCCTGGCCACTAGCCCGCAATTTGTAACAGTTTATTGAGAAGCCTCCATCAACATGGGTAGTTCCTTCCCTTCCCACTCAAGGTGTGACACAACAAACTGTTTAACACATTATTTTATTCAGCCCAACTTCAGACACATATCATGCCCCTTGGATTCTCACCTCCTGAGCTAACAATGAGCCACAGAAATGTGCACAAAAAGTGTCAAACACCACTTTATCCATGGCACAACACATAAAACTTTTCTCGACATAAATACATCACAAACGTGAGTTGAAAAGAACAAAAAGAATCACAATTCTTTAATTTCTACAAATTTCACTTCCACAAATAATTAATGCTGGTCAGTGAACACATTTATATGTGTAGTGCTGTGCAATTTGGATTTTCCTGGGCCCTCAAAAAGCTAGCAGTACTGTTTCAAGATTGGTACATATACATATGGCATTTATGATTTCACCCACACTTTTGGTTTAAAATAAACATATGGTGATTTAGTTATTTGTTTTTCAGACCCCCCCCGCCCCCCAGGTTGGTCTGTTTTGTCAAACAGAAACATTGGAATGGTTTGGGGAATTTTGGATTTCAGACCCTCCTCCACTGAAGGCCTGTGTTAGGGGAAAGTTGGACAAAAAGGTTGGACTGATTTAAGAATGAAGACACTCCTCTTCTTTAAAGAAGTTGGGGTCAACAGGACAAAACAGAATACCCAATTATATTATAGGCTGTAGGTTTCAAGACACACTGGGAAGTGAGCTTTGTTAATTTTGAATATTAACAAAAATCACCCCGTAGTGCTTTGCCAAAGGAAGTTAATTAAATTAATATTGTTAGCTAAATAGGCCAAGGATCTACACAGTTTTGCCCCCTGCCCCATGACTATAAAAGGAAAGGATTTAAGGCCAGCAGATTCCCTCACATTTTGGTTGTCCAGTGCTCAAGTCTACTTACATAGAAAGCCTCTATTCTATGTTCAGGACAGCCAGCTGCATTTCAGGACCCTGTGGAAAGATAGGGCAGCGGTATGGTCATCCCACTCTCAAGGATGGCCTCCCACTCTCCGCCATAGATCCCAGTCAGCGTTTAGGCCTTCATAGTATTAGAGCTCCACCCATATGCACTCCCAGCAATCTACTCTGCTGTTTCCTTGCAGCTGTCAAATTGTAAGTTGCAGCAGTACTCTTTTGATGGTAAATGTCAGCAGCTCTGTCCCTTTCTCATAGTGCAGTCCCCCTTATATACCAGTGATGACACCACCAATTTCACAATCTTGGGGCAGTACCCTTCAAGAGGTCACACCAATAGGATTGGATGGTTACCCTTCTCTCTCCTCCCAAACCCAGCCTCCCAGTCAGGATTGGTTTAGGGATCTGGAGCAGACATATGGCAGCTTAATTTAGAAGCCACATTTGTTCTCATGTCAAAATGTTGTCAAAAATCTATTTATGTGACAAAACGTCATACTTTTACTAATGACTGCCATAACATATATATTTTCCTTTTCAGTTAATCATGGGGAATTAAATAAGATGACAGCCAGGTCCGCAGCATGTTGCACAGCTGTTTGGCAATTTCCCACTATTTCTGTAAAAAGCAAAAGAGTTATGAATGTGTAATTTATTACCCATATTCCTAATTTTAACCTCCACCCATTCACCAACTCTCACATTTGGGACATTTTCAGATCAACTAGGAACCTAGTTTAACTGGCCATTATGGTTCCCTAACTCGTAGGTGCATGAATTTCATATCTCCAAAATTGCCTGGAAATTACCTAAAAATATGTATATAAATGAAGAAAATCTGACTTATGGTTGCTGGGAAAAAAGGCCTAAATGATAAAAGTCATTTAAAATTAATAGTAAATCTTCATGTGGTACAAATGGCAATTCTCCTGGCTGCAGGCTATATGGTCTCACAGGGCTCGCCTGTAACCAGATTTCTTTCTGTATCAGTCTCTTTGAAGTGGCTTACCTGTTTGAAGTTGGAGTTTCAGTCTCCCTTAATTGAATTATCTTCAAAGCTCCCCTCTTCACACCTTCTGTCTACATTGTGGTCATGCATCAGCCGTGTGAAATGGTCCTGCAGAGACAGCCAGTCTAAAGAACACATGGCTTTCCACACCTTCCAGAGCAAGCCCCATTTTATTGCAGTTGTGAACACTAGGATGCCAGCCTTCTAGTGTTGAAGTTCCTTGTGATATGTGTCCAACAGCCAGCAAAAGGGGTTTGCTCTGACCTACAGAACTTTTCCCATGGAAAACAAAGTGGCTTTTCAAATGTCACTGGTATTTTGTATGCAAAACATAATATACATTACTTTTTGTCAACACAAACCATGTATTTTTCCATGACATTTTTCTTGTTAGCAGTGGCACAATGTTCACATTTAATCTGCAAATACACGTGCCTAGCCGTTTTTGTGACAGTGTTTAAAAATCTTGTTTTTCTTGTGACAGGGACCTTTGATTTTTCTTCTTGCTTTGTGAATTAAAGCGCTGATTTTCCTTGGGTAATGACAGGTAGGCCTTTTCACATAGCCCTTTAGTTTTCATTAGCAATAACACATGCAAAGCCGTTTTTGTGCCAGTATTGAAAAATCCTGCTTTTCATGTGAAAGGGACCTTTGGTTTGTGGCCTTTGAATACGCCCCACTGTCTATTTTGCCAGCATTCACTTTGCCATTTACTTTGTCATTGCAGGGGGAGACCCCTGCACACCCTTCGTTTCTGCCCCATGTTGTTCTCCTCTGTTCCCCCTTGACCCTAAACCTAACCTTACACTATCGCTAACCACATCCATTACTATCTACACAATGTGAAGATGTAGACAAAGGACCTCATTACAAGTTGGCCGCTGTGGATTAACGTGCTGGTATTACCGTATACCGGCACTTTTCCACACCGGCCAACTACAAGTTTGCCAGTGGGATGGAGGAATTACCTCCAGTTCCACCACCCTACCGGCAAAAAACTGCTGGTATTACCAGCACTGGTAATATGGATTTACCACCATCACCAGCACTCATAATTCAGTGGTAATACTGCTGGACTGAGTGCCAGTAACAGTATTAGCATTTGCCAGTATCCTGGCAGAATTACCGACAGGATGCCGGAAGACTCGTAATGAGGGCAAAAGTAAATGAATAACAAAGTAAATGTATGGTGAAGTGAGTACATGACAAATTAAGTGTATGTGGCAAAGTAAAGGGGGGAAACAGTTCAGTGGACATTACCAGTCCTCTGCTTTGCCTAACATGAGACTCATGTTTTGTGAATGGCACAAGTTGCCCAATGACGCCTGTTCCTAACTAGAGCTTCTGTCACATTTGGAAGTACTATGGAGACATGGGGTATGCAGGGCACAGAACTCTGTCACTTTCACTCCAGAATTCTATAACTGTTGTATCAACAAAGGGAGTGAGTTACTGGAGCAGTCCCTTTAAAATTGGGGCACGTGCAACAGTAATGGGAGGTATATTTGGCTGTATGGCTTTAATCACTTGATGCTTGATCACAGCATATGCTCCCTCTCCCTAGAACTATCAGCAAAGACGTCATTTTACCAAAATTCCAAGGGTAGCGGAAGTGACACCACATGACCTTTGACCTCTGCTGACATCACAGAAAGTGATGCCATTTGACCCCATCATGAAGTGACATCACGAGAAGCGATGGAACACAACCTTTCACACCGTGACAAAAATAATAAAATGTGGCATCACAGCATTCTTCCCAAGGACACTACTAAAAATATGGTTACGATATCACTGTAATGTGATATACATTTCTTACAAGCATAGATCACCAAATGTATCGTTAATATCAGTGTATATAGGCCCACATTACCAAATTACTGTGAATGCAAGCCGACGTCCAAGGGCAAATGATGAGTGTTATTATATAGCACTTACGTTCTTTATTTAGAACAAATATACATACAGTATCACCCAACCTGTGTTGGCACTGATTTATCAACCTCACAAGCAGGGGTGTTGCTAGGTCTGGAAAAGATCTGAGGCTAGGCCAATGTCAGGGCTGTGGGGACTCAGGGCTAGCTAGTCTTTTGGTTGTAGCTCCTGAGCTTTTATCCGGGGTTACAATCAAACGACCCGGGGCTATAGCCCCCTCAATCCCCCTCCTAGCAATGCCTCTGCTCATAAGGATCAAAGGCTGAGTTGGCCTTGCCGAGATTCAAACCTGCCACCTGCAGATCACACACACATTGCTGCGGCAAGCCCTCAACCCACTGAGCCACCTTACCGGCTATAGCTATCAGACCCACTATAGTAAAATGAGCAATTCCATGTCTGAATGTTCTCAAAGTCAGAAAGCAAATTAACACTCTGTAGTGGATACCATTACACTGGTAACTGAGATTTAACAGCAGGCCAGTTCATCTGCAGGTCTGGTTCAAAGTTGGCCACATGTCAAGCCTGCATGGATTTACTTTTCAGGCTTCAGAGGTTGGCCTCACACGGCATCCTGTACTCTGGGCACTTATTACCTCATAAATGTAAACAAACATCTTGAACAGCATGCTATGGAGATAGGAAAGATAGACACATTACAACAAAACATTGTGGCACAATTAAATGAAGGGCTACTTTAAGTGCCATGTTAAAATAAAAAATAGGCACAAAGATGTTGTCAAGTGACCAAGATCACCGAAGTGGAATGTCTTGTGATGATCGTAACAGAGACAACAACAGAAAAAAACATGCTATGCATGCAACTTGAGAAAAGCAAAATACATAGCCCGAAATGGATGCTTATTCTACTCGAAATGCTTTTTGGAAGTATTTGTCTGCATTGTGAATTTGAGGTGTTTAAGAACAGACTAAATCGGTGACTCACCCACTGAAGTGTGCCTGAAATAAACCTGGAGTCTAGCAATTATTGTATCGAATTCCAGAAACACAAATAATTTTGTATTTTTATTCATTCTTATTTCGGGTCACGGCACAAAGTGATACACTTGTAGAACCCCTGTTTTTTTTAAGGACGTCCGAACAAGAAATCCAGCCACTCCAGAAAACTAAAGAGCCACATCGTAGGAGCATCTATATATTTTTTTTAAATGAAGAAAAAGATTCATTTCTTAGGGGTAGCAAGGGAAACCACAGGGGTAGCAAGGGAATCCCAAAAGACCTCCCTGACTATCAGACTTATAGAACCACTGGTCGCTCACTGTCAGCCATCGCAGCATATCTCATCAGTGGCCAAACTTCTGCTGTCACTGCTGACAACAGTCATGTTCACTGGATCAGGCGCCACTGGAGAAGAAAGGTCATGATGGGACTGCATGTTAAAAGACAGTTGCTGGAGGCTGGATTTTGAAATGGACAGGGTTGGAGGGTTTTACTGCAGAAGTTTATGACATGGTCATGATGATAGGTTAACCAGGACAGGGTGTGGGATGTATATCGGCCTCAAATACATCTCAAAAGACAGGGAGAGGGGGTGAAGTGTCCAAGCGTGGCTCTAAGCGAAGCAACAATCTGCATCTTGCGAATGCAGAATGTGTTCCACTAGAGGGAATGCAGGTGTTGGCAGAATGCTGCCTTTACTGTTTAGTGGGGTCTTCAATGTAGCCACTTAATGATAGCGTGAAGGGTATAGTCTTTCATCAGGATATGTAGGTCTTCGAAATATTGGGAATAATGCTTGACTCTCAAGAGAGTTCAGGCAAATCACAGTGATTCCTGGACAGCATTAAAGCCTTCCATAGCAATACATGTATGTCCTGGACTGATGTCACCCCAGTCCCCAGGGGAAGAATCATTTTGATGTCCCTCACCTACCTTGCAATGGTGCCAGTTTTGCTGTCGGTAAGTACCCTCTGGCACCTCTCAGCATTCTCTGAACACAAAAAGAGGAACCACCAAATGGTAGACCTACATCATGATATAGGTAAGAGTCATAGTGTGCATACATGAGACTGTCTCCTGCTGTCGGTGGCCTAGGCAACCCCATAGAGCTGACTTGCCGTTCTTTAATCACACTGAAAAACAGTAATGTACACAGCCATTTTGCTTTCTTGCACTTGGAGTTTGTTTGGGGTCAATATAAACAGCTGAATGAACTGGGACACATTAAATAAAGTTAATTAAATTTGAAAAGGCTTGACTTGAGCGGAGATTAAAAAAAAATGCAGAAAGGTCGGAGTAATTTCCGACGTGAGATGCAAACGGTGCAGACTGAAAAAAACAGAAAGGCTTGAACGTGCCACACAAGGCATGGAGTCACTTGGCAGCCATGCCACAATAAGGGTTTCATTAAGACGGCGTCTCAATTCCCGCAATGAACTCAGACGTTGGGCAGGGTGACATGGCAACGACATACATAGCCCTGAAATATATAAATGTATCAATTTGTGTGCAAAACATTTCTGTCCCTGCTATGTTATTTTTTTTAAATGTTTTTTTTATAGCAGATCTGATGTGAATCCTACCACCAGTGACAAGTACATGGGGGCAAAAGAGGAACTACACCCCTCCATTCCCACTGCTCATTAGCAATGGGTGCAGGAACATTACATTCCCTCAAAAGAGTTGTTTGCAGCTTTTGGTTTCAGACTGTGCATCCTAATCCAGACTATAGATGGTGTCAATGTTTCTGGAGATGAAACGCATTTTGTTTATGTAATTTACGAGAACGGTACTGTTAATAATGCGGGAGAGTGACCAGGCTACGGGTATTGCACACCTGTTGATGAAGTCTTTAAAAGTTGAGGGATGAGTGGTGAAGAACACATCTGAAAAGGTATCTCTGCAGGTTGAGTTACTGTTGCTTAGATATGTGCAGCACCTGTATGCCACTACCACTGTTTGAATACTTGTGGTGCAGACGGAGATACATTCTTTTGTCAAGGGGAGAACATCACCATGGATTTTGCCAATATGTTTCTTATATATTGTCAGGTTGCTTTATTATATTAATGGGTGCTTTGCAAGTCGACTTTTATAGAAAAGAGAGTAACTATTTTAGCCCATGAAAGACAAATATGTAGAAAACATGTTGGTTGTAAAACTCAAGATGGTCCAGAAGATGTAGTCTACCCTACTGTCTCCATTGCAGACTGTGGAACCAGGAAACAAGGTAACCAGCTTTCAAATCTCAGCTTTCCGCTTGACACATTCAGGGTAATTCATAGAATTTCGCACAAAAGTGGCCCACGCGGCTGGCGCACAGTGTGCGCGTGCGAATGTCTGCGCCAGCCACGTGCGCTAAAATCGATTTCCGCGCACAGCGTATTCATGGATTTTAGCCTCCAAAACCAGCCGTGGCGCAGAGTGGTGCAGCGACCCTGCAGCAGCGCCAGTTACGCCCCCAAGAATGCCCTTGCGCAAGGAAAAGCCATCAAAATTCCCAATTCATCCCAAAGGGCTGCACTAACCCTGGACCAGTTTACAGGGCTGCCAAACTGCAAACGCCAAGCGGGGAACGTGTATTACTGGGGTGCGCGTGAGGTTTCACACTCGAAAGGGCCTGTGCGAGTGGGGTATGTGTATGGGGTTCGCGGGAAGTTTCACATGCGATTTCAGCAGGTACGTGTATTACGGGGTTCGCGGGAAGTTTCACACGCGATTGGCCTGGGTATGTGTATTTCAGGGGTGCGCAAAAAGTTTCACACGCGATTGGCCTGGGTACATGTATTTCAGGGGTGCGCGGGAAGTTTCACACGCGATTGGCCTGGGTACATGTATTTCAGGGGTGCGCGGGAAGTTTCACACGCGACTGGCTTGGGTATGTGTATTTCAGGGGTGCGCAGGAAGTTTCACACGCGATTGGCCTGGGTACGTGTATTTCAGGGGTGCGCGCAAAGTTTCACATGCGATTGGGCTGGGTACGTGTATTTCAGGGGTGCACGGGAAGTTTCACACACGATTGGCCTGGATACGTGTATTTCAGGGGTGCGCGGGAAGTTTCACACGCGATTGGACTTCGTACATGTATTTCAGGGGTGCGCGGGAAGTTTCACACGCGATTGGCCTGGGTATGTGTATTTCAGGGGTGCGCGGGAACTTTCACATGCGATTGGCCTGGGTACGTGTATTTCAGGTGTGCGCGGTAAGTTTCACACGCGATTGGCCTGGGTACGTGTATTTCAGGGATGCGCGGGAAGTTTCACACGCGATTGGCCTGGGTACGTGTATTTCAGGGGTGCGCGTGAAGTTTCATACGCGATTGGGCTTCGTACGTGTATTTCGGGGGTGTGCAGGAAGTTTCACACGCGATTGGCCTGGGTACGTGTATTTCAGGGGTGCGAGGGAACTTTCACACGAGATTGGCCTGGGTATGTGTATTTCGGTGGTGCGCGGGGAGTCCTACATGTGAATTGGCAGTGTGGGTCCTCCCAGGTGTCCCCTCTAACTCCTCCACGGCCCCTGCAGGCAGCCCACACCACAGGGGACTACCCTGCACCCCTGGTCATGTCCCGCAGGCTGCCCATCCACCATGGGCATGCCCCCCAGCCAAGCCACATGTCACGTTGCAATATGATCACCAACTCATGTCTCCCAGCACCCCCAGCCCCCAGCAGTGCAGGGCACCCGCCAGCAGGCCCCCACTCATGTCCCACTCATGTCCCCTTGCACCCCCACCCCCAGCAGTGCAGGGCACCTGCCAGCAGGCCCCCGTTCATGTCCCACTCATGTCCCCCAGCACCCCCACCACCCAGCAGTGCAGGGCACCTGCCAGCAGGCCCCCACTCATGTCCCCTTGCACCCCCACCCCCCAGCAGTGCAGGGCACCTGCCAGCAGGCCCCCACTCATGTCCCACTCATGTCCCCCAGCACCCCCACCCCCCAGCAGTGCAGGGCCCCTGCCAGCAGGCCCCCACTCATGTCCCACACATGTCCTCCAGCACCCCCATGCCCCAGCAGTGCAGGGCACCTGCCAGCAGGCCCCCACTCATGTCCCACTCATGTCCCCTTGCACCCCCACCCCCAGCAGTGCAGGGCACCTGCCAGCAGGCCCCCACTCATGTCCTCCAGCACCCCCACCCCCCAGCAGTCAGGGGCACCTGCCAGCAGGCCCCCACACATGTCCCCCAGCACCCCCACCCCCCAGCAGTCAGGGGCACCTGCCAGCAGGCCCCCACACATGTCCCACTCATGTCCCCTTGCACCCCCACCCCCCAGCAGTGCAGGGCACCTGCCAGCAGGCCCCCACACATGTCCCCCAGCACCCCCACCCCCAGCAGTGCAGGGCACAAGCCAGCAGGCCCCCACTCATGTCCCCCAGCACCCCTACCCCCAGCACTGAGGGGCACCTGTCAGCAGGCCCCCACTCATGTCCCCCTGCACCCCCACCCCCCAGAAGTGCAGGGCACCTGCCAGCAGGCCCCCACTTATGTCCCACTCATGTCCCCTTGCACCTCCACCCCCCAGCAGTGCAGGGCACCTGCCAGCAGGCCCCCACTCATGTCCCCCAGCACCCCCACCCCCCAGCAGTCAGGGGCACATGCCAGCTGGCCCCTACACATATCTCCCAGCACCCCCACCCCCCAGCAGTCAGGGGCACCTTCCAGCAGGCCCCCACACATGTCCCCCAGCACCCCCACCCCCCAGCAGTCAGGGGCACCTGCCAGAAGGCCCCCACACATGTTCCACTCATGTCCCCTTGCACCTCCAACCCCCAGCAGTGCAGGGCACCTGCCAGCAGGCCCCCACTCATGTCCCCCCAGCATCCCCACCCCCCAGCAGTGCAGGGCACCTGCCAGCAGGCCGCCACTCATGTCCCCCAGCACCCCCAACCCCCAGCACTGAGGGGCACCTGCCAGCAGGCCCCCACTCATGTCCCCCAGCACCCCCAACCCCCAACACTGAGGGGCACCTGCCAGCAGGCCCCCACTCAAGTCCCACTCATGTCCCCTTGTACCCCCACCCCCCAGCAGGGCAGGGCACCTGCCAGCAGGCCCCCACTCATGTCCCCCAGCACCCTGACCCCCCAGCAGTGCAGGGCACCTGCCAGCAGGCCCCCACTCATGTCCCACTCATGTCCCCAAGCACCCCCACCCCCCAGCACTGAGGGGCACCTGCCAGCAGGCCCCCACTCATGTCCCCCAGCACCCGCACCCCCCAGCAGTGCAGGGCACCTGCCAGCAGGCCCTCACTCATGTCCCCCAGCACCCCCACCACCCAGCACTGAGAGGCACCTGTCAGCAGGCCCCCACTCATGTCCCCCTGCACCCCCACCACCCAGAAGTGCAGGGCACCTGCCAGCAGACCCCCACTCATGTCCCACTCATGTCCCCTTGCACCCCCACCCCCCAGCAGTGCAGGGCACCTGCCAGCAGGCCCCCATTCATGTCCCCCAGCACCCCCACCCCCCAGCAGTCAGGGGCTCCTGCCAGCAGGCCCCCACACATGTCCCCCAGCACCCCCACCCCCCAGCAGTGCAGGGCACCTGCCAGCAGGCACCCACTCATGTCCCCCTGCCCCCAGGCCATGGCAATCCTCAATCATGGCCCTTATGGCCAGCCTCCCCAGCCCAAAGTTGCATCCACCCACATAGAAAAGGCAATTACATGATACAACCCCAATGGCAAGTATGTAAATGAACACATGTCCGTCACACACACACAATGGTTGCAAGTGAATGTGAAAACCCATATCATGAAATGCATGAAACCAATGAGATAATACCACACATCGAAGTATGAAGAAAAAAATGTATTAAACGCAACATGAATGGAATTAAAATCAAACAAACAACAATGGGAATAAAAAAAGAAAAGCTGCATGTCCGTAAAATAATGAAAAACAATAAATCATAATCCAAAGGAAATGTGTCCAAAGTCACAGTCCAACAAAGCAAATCCAAGGGAAAAACACAAGCCTTTGCTCCATGGGGAAATCCAAAAAAAAGAGATGAATCCAATAGTGAACTATATACAGATGAACAATCCAGGGTCCATGATCCCAACTGAAGAAATGAAACCTATCAAAAATACTACCTAATGAAAAACTATATACAGAAACGTGGTGCATTGTCCAAGCGCAACCAAAATAAAGAAAAAAACCAAAGGAAACCTAACACTATCTAACTATTTACAAGGGCAGTGGGCTAGTCCGACGGCTCACTTTTGGATGTCCCGGGCAAGGGCATCATCGAACTCCTGCTCAATGTCCCGGAGGAAGTCCTCTTCCATGGCCCCGAGGGTTCGCAGGGACGACGACATGTTCTCCTCCAACTCCCTGCGAATTGCCTCGAGGCACTCGGCCCGCCTCAGGGCCCTCCGCATGGAGTTCTCTGCCCTGACCATCGTGAGCCGTGCTTCTTCTGCCTGCTGCCGCTCCGCATCTATGGCATGGCCTAACCGCTGCCACCCGGAAGACACTTCCCGTCCTGGGTCCTCCTGCCCTCTGGCCGATGCCTGCCCCTCCAATGACGAAGGCCCCAAGCCATCATGGCTTCCACCTTGTTGCTGCTGCTGCTGTGCCTCTGCCCGTGCCGTGGCTCTTGCTCCCTGCACATCCTCCTCCAGCTGGGGTGCAGTTGTTGAGGTGGCCACCCCTGCTGGACGTCCGACTCCCGACTGTGGCAGGGATGTGTCCTCCACCAGCCTGGCCGCAGGGTCAGAGGCAGCTCCACAGGGCACCCAGGTGACACATGGGTGGGAAGATGGCACGGAGTACGACTGGCGCATAGGGGGTTCAGTTGAGGTGGGGGTCAGAACAAGGCCCAGCAAACAGAGGAATCCAGCCCTGGTGACCTGTCCCAGTAGGTCGACGTGGTCAACGAGCCATTTGAGATGACATGCAGTCTCCCCATTCAAAGACTGCATTTCGCCTCGCATGGGCCGTTGACGCAAAGCCATACCACCCAGGACAGGCTCAACCCGGTCCCGGATAGCCACGTCTGCAGGCAGAGGAAGGCCAGTTGTCGTAAGATCATCCCCTGCCTGAAAACGGGTCTGGACGTAGGTATCCCTGCTGGTGCAGGATGATGCAGTCACAGGATCGGGGACAGGATTACACACAGGCACCTCTGCGGCGGCCTGTGCTGCCTCCTGTCCCTGCCCCTGCCCCTGCACTGCACCACTAGCACCAGTGGAATCCCCACCTCCAGACCAGACCCCGTCTCTGTCCCTTGCACGGCCTCCTCCTCCATCAAACCCCCCACCAACCTGGATGACTCCGTGCCATCTTCCTCCGTCGGGCTCCGTGGGGTCTCAGCTGCCCCTTCTACTGCCGAGGAGTCCAACTCCGACCTCCGCCTCTTGGACCTCCCCTCGGCAGCTGCGACCTGGGACGCGGCACCGGACTCCTCACTCCCCGATGAGATGACAACCTGGGAGGGGAGCCGGGCCTTGCGTCTCTGGCTGGCGGTGCGATCCCTGCCGCTGTGCTCCACAGCACCCTCTCTGCCCTCTTCATCAGTCGACGCTGCAGACAGGGAGAGATAGGACACAGGCATCAGGGCACTGTACAATGGACTCATACACACATGACAGTTGTACACACGTGTCATTGTCAAACTTCAGACATGGCATCACAATCCCCAACACACATGTAATTTCAAATCACACAAATGAGCTATTCCACAGCCGTATCACAACAGCCAGCACCATCCATACACATACAACAGCATGAGCAGGCAAAGGTGAGCCAGACATCACATGAGTCACAGGGAGTGCACTAGACATGCACACACGCCACCACACTTACATGCATGTGTACACCTCCACCAAGTGTCGCAGTGATGAGATCGGCATCCATGTCACATCTGGCAATCAGTCTTCTACATATCAGTCTCACATGCATCCATGTTGCATGACAGTTGCACACTTGTCAGATACACATACATGCACATGTACACAGTGCAGATACATGCAGCTGGAAACAACATCCATGTGTGACACCACAACCTTGACAACTGACATACACAGTCATTCAAACATGTGTGCTCACACATCTGCATTTGGCCTGCATGCTTACCCACAAATACACCATCCATGTGTCTCACACATGAAAGGACTCGCATGTGTCAGCGTCACGGCCCTTTACATACACATCCATACATGGCCCTACAAAACCACATGTGCAACCTGCACACGACTGGCACACCACCACACGCACGGCTTCCAATCAGTATGCATGTACACTTACCGCTCGACTCCAGACGGGTGTGCCTCTCAAGGACCTGGACGTGGAGCGCTGGGCATACGCGTTCCAGGACCCTCATTTGGTCTTCCAACAGGTGGCCCCGGCGCCCCTTAGCATCCGCTGCCTTCAAGAGGCGCCGGGCCTTGTTGAGGGTCCTGGACCTGAAGTCCTCCCAGCGCTTCTTTACATGACGGAATTCGCGGACTGCCACCCCCTCCGCGTTGATGGCAGTCACGATGTCCGTCCAGATCTTGGTCCGTCCTTCCTTGTCGGCGAGCGACCTTCCGAAGAGGGCATCATACTGCCCCAGGACTTGCTCCACCAGGACACCAACTTCGGTGGCGGTGAAGCTGGTGGCCCTCTGCCTCTCTGGCTGGGGGTTGCCAGTGCCGCCAGATGGTGTAGTCCTGGACATGGCAACCCCAGAGGCAGGAGTGGGTGGGCAACTGGGTCCTTAGGCTGGACTGTGGAGCGATGGAATCCCATTCGGGAGTCTTCGGTTCCAGCAAGGATGGTCACAGCAACAGCACCCCTGGCTGAAGTGCAGGCAGCAAATAGCAGGGCACGTGGGCAGCAGGCAGCAGCAGATAGCAGGTGGGAGCGTGCTCAGGGCTCTGGGGGGCAGTAATTCAGCCTTCTGGGCAGGAGCATGGTCTTCCGTGTGCTTACGCGTGGCCAGCCTGATACGGAGTGATTTGGCACGTGAAAATCTTGCACATCAGCGTGTAATTTGAGGAAAGGCCCATAGCGCGTATGCGCGTCAGCACACGTACGCGATTTCATTTGACCAAAGGCCCTTAGCGCGTAAGCGCATCTGTGATGTGTGCGCGCGGGCGTTTCCCTGAACAAGAGTGCATGTTACACGTCCAAGAACTGCACGTCCGAGTGTCAGCTCATGTAATTTGAGGATAGGGCCTTAGTACGTATACGCGGAAGTGACGTTGGACGTGTGGGCCGGTTTAAAAGGTACGTGTAGGACGTCATTTCCTTGTACATGCTTTTCGTGGAGAGCGAGTGGGTAAATTCTGTACTTCTTGTCGGTTCACACGCGATTTACTTCACAGCGTTTCTAGTTCATGTCCCTGTTACCTCTGACAGCTTTTTCTGATTTTCTTTTGTCCTGTTTCCTCAAACATCATTCACTTCTTCTTTTGGCGGGGGTGTTGCCAACGCGCACACGCGCGTCTTTTTTCACGCTCTTTTTCCAGACAGACGGTGAGTCGCACACGTATTTACCAACTGTGCTTGCCCCGCGTGCCGCGTACCCCTTCAGAGGTCATTGTAGGCTGCGTGTAACACGCGTACGCTTATTTTTGTGTTTCTGGGTGCCACATTGTAGTGCGTGTTCATTTTTCCATGCACGTGGTCTACGAGGGGTTGCGTGCATGTTATTTTCTGTTTTTGGGGTGCCTGTGCATTGCGTGACCCGTCATCTTCCCCCAGGGTACGAATTCCATCTACCCCTCTAACCCCCAATTGCCCAGGACAATAGTTTACTGCAACTCCCATACGCACAACAACATCAGTGCCATGACTGGGAGGCGAGCAAGCGGTAAGGGAGGCAAAGGTGGCCGAGCTTCAACAGGTGGGAGTGGTGGGCGCGGTAGGGGACGTGGCCGGGATTTGCAGAGTGCCCGTATCCCCCCATGTGTGGAGGACCAATCAGGGACACCCATGCCACCCCCATGGTTGAGGAAAACGTGGCTGACACCATCCCAGCTCAGCCCTTTTTGGTCCGGCCCATTGTGGCACCTGACATGGCACAGGAAGACTCCCAGGCTGACTTCCAGGTCAGCAAGTCTAGGCCACGTGTGGCGGTGCAAGTTGGTGTCACCAGGCCACGTGTATCTGGGGCAGCTATGTCATCTGCTGCCCCGAGCAGGCAGCGTGGGGAGGCTGCAGGGGCTGCTGCAGCTCCATCCACCCCAGCTCTGACTCTCCCAGCCAGGACAGTGTCGGTCCCGGTCCATCATACTGACGTTCCCCTTGCCAACATCACACTCCAGCCAATGCCTGCACCAAGTCCTATGGTCAGTGTGCATTCGCACACTCCTACTACCCAGTCCACTGGTGCTCCTGCCCCATGTGACCGAAGCGGCGTAAGCCACTCACGATCCCCACCACCTTCCAAAAGAAAGAGGAAGAGTGCTCGTCCACTACAGGCTGATACCCCAGACACGGCTACGCAGTCCGGCACGCCAAGGAAGCCTAGCTTCAATGATGCCGAACGTGATGCACTTGTCCAGTATGTTTCCGCACATGACCGCGAAATGTTGATAACTACAGGGTGCAAGACCACACCTGCTCAACGTCAGGCACACTGGCAGACCGTCGCGGACATTATAAGAGGCCTTGGATTTGTGAGGCACACAGCTGGTGATTGCTACAAGCGTTGGAATGACCTTAAACGCAGGGCAAAGAAAAAGCTGGCCTCAAATCATGCCGCTACTCTGGTGACTGGAGGTGGGTCTCCACCAGAGGACATTGAACTCACTGTACATGAGTATGTTGCTGGGACCTACGTCACAGAGGAACAGATCCAAGGTGTGGGAGAACTGCCAGATTATGAGGCATTGTCCGGTGAGTGCACATGCATGTGTGTGTGATCCATGTGTATGTTGTGTATGTGAGGGGTTCGGATTGAGTGCCAGGTGAGGGTGTGTGTGCCTGAGTGGTTTGGGTCACCCATGTGCTTCATCCAAAACATTCTGTGCCCCAGGATTTGCGTATTACAGTATCCCTTCTGCCCACAGTAGACATTTTGTGCAACATCACGCCAGTTGCCCTTGAAGTGGCATCTTGCAACAACATTGTTCCGTATTTTTCAGTGTTCATTCAGGCTGATTCTTTCAATTCCCCCACTTTTACTACGCATTTCTCAGCCCTATTGTCAAACAATATGTGACATGCCTATGGTACATGCGATCTGTGTGATGGCATGTGTCATGTATGTGGATTAGACATGCCACTCACAGGCCAATGTGTGATGGCACTGCTAGCCAGCATGCAGCTAATGTGTTGCTCTTCCATCTTGGTGTCATCAGTGTCTGCCATTTGCCTCCCCTTCAAACTCAGTGACAGTGCATGCATGGGAGGGTTATAGTCATGTGGGACATGTGTCAATCAAGTACTGGTTATGTAGCTTGTCAGGCCTAATTGTGTGCCATGGTGCTAATGCCTGTGTCCATTTTCTGTCTTTCATGTTTTTGCAGGGGATGACGCACTTGATGCTGTTGAGGTTGAGGAGATGGTGCAGACCCAGGAGGGATCTCAGGCACGACCGGGCACCATGGGGGGATGTGGTGTGGTGGTGGGTGTGAACCCACTCTTGCTGCAGACCATTCTCTCCAGGGTTGTCTCTGGGTGCACCTCCCCAGACCTCTATTCAGGTGTTGATTCGGATGATGAGACCTATGTGGCGTCGCAGGTAAGTGTTTCTGGCAGGGATTCTGTTCTGTCCAACCCACCTGCAGCAGGGGTAGAACCCTCTATCGGGATGTCAGTGTTGGTAGGTCCGCCTTTGGTGGTAACGGATGCAGGGTCACACTCTGCAACATCTGATCCTGTTCCTGGGCCAGCAGATCAGAGGGGGAATGCAGTCCTGCAGCCTCAGGCAGTGCCGGCACAGCAAGGCGCAGTTCGCCTTGCCCCAGACAGGGGTGGTGCCCGCCAACACGGTGGCCGTACGCCACCAGGCAATACCGCATGGGAGCAATCCATATATGGTATGGCAAAACAACAGGCAGCATCATCTGAGATGATGGCTCAAGCAATGGAGAGGGTGGCCACTTCCATTGTCCCCCCTGAAAGGCAGATGGAGCAACTACAGCAGGCAACAGACTCCATTTGCCAATCACTCAGGGAGGACATGTTGGCGTCCAACAGGGAAAGTTGGGCGGCACTGGAGACTCTGCGGGAAGCCATTTCTATAGAGTCCCAGGGCCCCAGGGAAGCCCTGAGGGTAGAACTCCATCACCTCAGGGAGACTCTTGTTGACTAACTTGAGGACAGAACAGCAGCTGGAGCGGGTCACACGTACGCTCTCAGCTGAGATGCAGGCAACTCAGGAAAAGGTCCGGGCATCACGTCAGGTGGTGCATGGGGATTTCCGCACTATAATCCTCCAGAACGAGACCTTCCACACCCGCATGCTTGCTGCCATGGAGGACCAGACTAGGGCTTTGCGTGAGCTGCCTCCCATAGCACCACTACCTCCTGTGGCAGCAGCAGCACTGGGTGATGAGAGCGACCACAGCGATTCTGATTCTCTCACGATAGCGTAGCCGTGCAGGCCATGAGCCCATGGAGGTGTTTTTTTTCCCAACATCCACACAGGTGGCTGTTGGTGTGCACCCTGTCCTCGGACCTCCTGGGTAGCCTCCCCCACCCCCCTGGCCTCCATATGGCCATTTTTGATTTTTGATTTTTTGTTACAGTGTATTGCCTTGTGTGGCTCCCGTGGGCATCCACTGTATTCCGGCTGGGCACGTGCAGGCTCGTCCTGAGTTTGGGTTAGATGCTTGGGTTCGTGAGAGACACACCCCTCCTGCTTCGCGTTTCCATGGGCTTGCAAAGGGTGTGCCCAAGTGACAGTGACTTACACAGTGACGTTGGACTCCCATGAGCTGTGTGGGCAGTCTGTAGTCAATACTGTGTAGACATTCCTTGTGTATATTGTTGTTGTATTGTACACTGCATGTTGTAATTATGTATGCTTCTGCTTCCATGTCTCCCTCTAAATTTGCAGGTTCATTCCTCATGTCTTCACAAGGCCGTCTACTTTGGAGATGGAGTTCATATTGTATGCAGTACACAGACAAGTTTTGAAGCCTGCAAGACTACAGTTGGAAGGGGGCGATGTGGTGGCATATTCAGGTTGTAAGACTACGACTACTTTAACTTATTACTGTCATGTTTTAGTTATGTTTGAGCTTGTGTAGCTGCATTGTATTGTTGGTAAGTATTTGGTCATGTGTGTTGTTAGTTCAACATTGTGTGTGGCCAGTTTCCATTAGGGACACTGTACTTTGTGACACTTGTGTCAGGTTTTCGGGATTGCTTTGTTTGCTCTCACATAGCATGACATGCCATGGTGTGTTGGGTGGTGGTGCTGGGGAGGGGTTGATTGACATGGCACTGTTCTCATGTTGTATTTTGCAAGGGGGTCATGCATTTAGCAGCATATGTGTCTTTTGATGACACAGCATTGGTGGTGTTTCTGAAGGTAGGGATGCACACATTGTGACACTTCCAGGTGACCAATCTCAGGCCGGTATGGTTGTGACAGTTGACTGTCCCTTGTGTCATCATTGATTGTCAGCTGGTATGTGGCAGGGCTGTGTGCACTCCACAGGGGTGTGATTCTAAGTGAAGTAATTAGCCACCAGCTGCATTCGGGCTGCCTCACCCCGTGCCCTTTCCCCTCCCATGCGTAGCGGGCGTGCATGTGGTTGGTGATGTGGGGGCACCACCATGTCCACCGGCAGGCCCCGGTGTGTTGCAACATTGTGCAGGACACATGCTGCCACTATGATCCTGCACACTACTGGGGGAGCGTATAACAGCTGCCCACCAGAACGGTCAAGGGAGCGAAAGCGTGACTTGTGCACTCCGAATATACGCTCCACTATGCCCCGGGTTGCAATATGGGTTGTGTTGTATTTTACCTAGGGTGGCGTGGTGGGGTTCCGAATTGGGGTCATCATGTGGGTGCTCAGAGGGTAGGCACTGTCCCCTGGGGAGGTGGTGATGGGTATCATTTGTAGGGTTGTGACATTACTCAGTATCTGGCATGCATGCATGTGCTGTGGCATTTATACTCACCAAGTAGCCATGTATCGCCATGCCGCCCAGCTTCTAGGTCCTGGTTTAGGTTTGACATTCTGTAAATGAAACTTTCGTGGGTGGACCCTGGATAGTTTGCATATACTGAGGTGATGATTCCTTTGGCATCACATACTACCTGCACATTGATGGAATGCCAGTGCTTGCGGTTTCTATAGATGTGCTCTGATGCCCTGGGGGGACGTAGAGCCACATGGGTGCAATTAATGGCACTTAGGACTTTGGGGAATTGTGCCACCCCATAGAAATCCTGGACGGCAGCGTGCCTTTCTGCAGGTGTTCTGGGCAGGTATATGTGCCTGCGGACTGATGGGAGGGCAGTCATGATGGCCAAGACCTGGTGTAGGCAGCGTGACTGCATGGCCTGTGACACCACCCGCACTATGGCACTTGTCCGCTGAAATGATCCGGTGGCCAAAAAGTGCAGTACATTGAGGACCTCCTCCAGGGGGCTGAGTGCTTGGGAGCAGAGGGTGGGTGATGTGAGGTCATCCTCCCACTCACTGACCAGGTCGAGTATTATGTGAGGTGGAAACCTGTACCTCCCATACACCTGGTCATCAGGCATCCCAAAAAGGCTGGCTCTGGGTGTGAAAATTCTGGGCCTGACTATCCTCCTCCTCCTCTTGCGGTATCCCACCACCACTGCTGCTAGGAATGGTATGTTCATCCTGGCGTCTGAGCTTGCTTGTTGTTTGCGCGCACTTTTATGCTGCGCAGGTCCACATACGCCTGCTTCTTGCTGGCGTACGTGTTTCCGGATTAGCGCGTCTTTTTTGGCACGTGCGTGTGGGCGTTCCGCACATTTGCCTCCTGTACTTCCCCGCCCACCCCAGTAATACACGTACCCCGCTCGCCCAGGCCCAATCGCGTGTAAAACTTCCCGCGAGCCCCTGAGATACACGTACCCCACTCGCCCAGGCCCAATCGCGTGTAAAACTTCCTGCGAGCCCCTGAAATACACGTACCCCGCTCGCCCATGCCCAATCGCGTGTGAAACTTCCCGCGCATCCCCGAAATACATGCTATTTTTGACACAGCGGGTGTCCGTGTTTGTCACGTACCCCTTTGCACGTCATTTGTCCTAGAGGGCCACAGTATGGGACATTTATCAGAGCTGTATATATGTGATTTTTGTTAGCGCATAGTTTTTTTGATGCGCAGGGACGCTACCGCCTGCCTTCGTGTGGCGGGCATGTGTTGATGTACATAGTTGACTTTTGGTTTGTGTCATGAGATCGCCATTTCACTGCTGGGGGGTGGGGGTGCAAGGGGACATGAGTGGGACATGAGTGGGGGCCTGCTGGCAGGTGCCCCTGACTGCTGGGGGGTGGGGGTGCTGGGGGACATGAGTGGGGGCCTGCTGACAGGTGCCCTGCACTGCTGGGGTGTGGGGGTGAAGGGGGACATGAGTGGGGGCCTGCTGGCAGGTGCCCCTCAGTGCTGGGGGGTGGGGGTGCAAGGGGACATGAGTGGGGGCCTGCTGGCACGTGCCCCTCAGTGCTGGGGGGTGGGGGTGCTAGGGGACATGAGTGGGGGCCTGCTGGCAGGTGCCCTGCACTGCTGGGCGGTGGGGGTGCTTGGGGACATGAGTGGGGGCCTGCTGGCAGGTGCCCCTCAGTGCTGGGGGGTGGGGGTGCTGGGGGACATGAGTGGGGGCCTGCTGGCAGGTGCCCCGCACTGCTGGGGGGTGGGAGTGCTGGGGGACATGAGTGGGACATGAGTGGGGACCTACTGGCAAGTGCCCCTCAGTGCTGGGGGGTGGGGATGCTGGGGGACATGAGTGGGGGCCTGCTGGCAGGTACCCTGCACTGCTGAGGGGTGGGGGTGCTGGGGGACATGAGTGGGGACCTGCTGGCAGGTGCCCCTCAGTGCTGGGGGGTGGGGGTGCTGGGGGACATGAGTGGGGGCCTGCTGGCAGGTGCCCTGCACTGCTGGGGGGTGGGGGTGCTGGGGGACATGAGTGGGGGCCTGCTGGCAGGTGCCCCTCAGTGCTGGGGGGTGGGGGTGCAAGGGGACATGAGTGGGGGCCTGCTGGCAGGTGCCCTGCACTGCTGGGGGGTGGGGGTGCTGAGAGACATGAGTGGGGGGCCTGCTGGTAGGTGCCCTGCACTGCTGGGGGGTAGGGGTGCTGGGGGACATGAGTGGGACATGAGTGGGGGCCTGCTGGCAGGTTCCCTGCACTGCTGGGGGGTGGGGGTGCAAGGGGACATGAGTGGGACATGAGTGGGGGCCTGCTGGCAGGTGCCCTGCACTGCTGGGGGGTGGGGGTGCTGGGGGAGATGAGTGGGGCCTGCTGGCAGGTGCCCCTCAGTGCTGGGGGGTGAGGGTGGAGGGGGTCATGCGTTGGTGATCAGTAGTGCAAGCTGACATGTGGCTTGCCTGGGGGGCATGCCCATGGTGGATGGGCTGCCTGCGGGACATGACCAGGGGTGTAGGGTAGTCCCCTGTGGTGTGGGCTGCCTGTAGGGGCCGTGGCGGGTGTAGAGCGAACACCTGGGAGGAGCCACACTGCCAATTGACGTGTAGGACACCACGGCACCCCCGAAATACACGTACCCTGCTGAAATCGCGTGTGAAACTTCCCGCGAACCCCAGATTTACACGTACCCAGGCCAATCGCGTGTGAAACTTCACACGAACCCCAGGAATACACGCACCCCACTCGCACAGGGCCTATCGCGTGTGAAACTTCCCACGAACCCCAGATTTACACGTACCCAGGCCAATGAGTGTGAAACTTCACACGAACCCCAGAAATACACGCACCCCACTCGCACAGGGCCTATCGCTTGTGAAACTTCCCGCGAACCCTAGATTTACATGTACCCAGGCCAATTGCGTGTGAAACTTCACGCGAACCCCAGATTTACACGTACCCCGCTCACCCAAGGCCAATCGCGTGTGAAACTTCCTTCGCACCCCCGAAATATACGCACACGCTATTATTGACACAGCGGGTGTCGGTGTTTGTGATGTACCACTTTGCACGTCATTTGTCCTAGAGGGCCACAGTATGGGACATTCATCAGGGCTGTATATACGTGCTTTTTGTTAGCGCACATTTTGGCGCACATTTCTTTCATGCGCAGGGACGCTACCGCCTGCCTTCGTGTGGCAGACGTGTTTAGGCCTGTACGCGTCTTTGCCCGTGCGCTGTTTTTCCCTATTCGATTCCATGAATACGTGCTGTAGGCGAGCGTGTGGGCATTCCGCGCACTTGCCTCCTGTACTTCCCCCGTGCCACCCACATTTTCACGAGTTGTTCCCCATTCTGCATGTCACGCCCCGTGTTACGCCTACTTTTGTTATGTGTGCTGCGCTATGTGCGCTTTCGCTGTGGCCATAGCGCACGCCATTAGATGACCTGTGCGCCGGCGTGCGCCATGCAGATTTTCAGCGCACATCCCAGATTTTACTTGCGCACGGCCTTCCATGAATCGATGTGCGCGGGTTTTGCTGCGATTTCCGCACTTGCACTGCGATTTTCGCACTTGCACTGTGATTCGCACGGTTTTGCACGCTTGCGCAGGAATTTTCAGCCCACATTTATTCCATGACTTGGCCTCATTGTGTGATTCTCCATTAATCACTGTGCCTTTTTCCATGAATAGCAACATTTGGGTCACTCAGCAGTGACACAGTTTAGTGTGCTGTATAGTAAATATCCGAGACACATTTTTTAGTATATGGGGTTGCTAAAAATATAGAAATAACATTAACCATGAACGAATGCAATGGTGAAAGGAGACCTCTGCGGGCTCAGCAAGTTCGGGCGGGTGCTTGCCAACGCTCTTCACCCCAGCATGAAAAATTGTTGACAACAAAAAAGTTCAGTGGCATTCCAGACAACACACAACAATCCAGGGTAAATAAATCAAACTTTATTAAGCCATACAGGAAAGAGCCAAGACACGTCTCACTCTCACCCAGGGGTCCTTTTCATATAAAACCATGTATAAATCGTAGACTATAAGGCCCATTATTCTCAGTAAATTCAAGTTTGAGTCATGGCTCTCACATGGTTATGGCGGATTGGATCCATGGGGAGAACCACACTCCACAGAAGTAAGGATCCCAGCATGTTAACTTGGACTTTACTGAGCCACTAAAGATGTTTGAGAAGTCCTGCATACGTCCCATTGGGATACATGTAAATGAGATCGAGGACTTGGGAATGAGACCGTGACCCTGCACCATTTAAAGAAAACCCAGACCGAGAGTAATTCTAGGAGAGAATGACAAGAAAGCGATTGAAGAGGGAAACAAGAGGATAGTGGGCTGTTACCTCAGTATAAAAGAGGTCATCGAAGTACAACATATATGTTTGTTTGGTGGCACTAGCAAGGAGATTGAAGAATCCTGCCAAGGGAACTCTACCATTAACCAGGAAGAAAGAATTCGCCATCAAGTCACACCTATGATGTTCTAACTGCCCCTGATGAATGTCTGGCATATTGAAGCAGATAGGACAGAAACCTGGACAAGTTGGGCTAATAGTACAGGAGTAGTACTAAAGTTTAGGATAACATTTTAAGGAATTACATACGCAGATTGTGACACTAATTTGAAGTGACATTAGAATTCCGTGTGTTTTTCATGTTGCTTTACACATGCAAATACATTCTTGTTTGTTGTTGTAAGTTTGTATACATACGTATTTTAATATTTTTGTATGATCATCTAGGTGTATTAACTCTTTACATTGATTGGTATTACATTGGTTTATGTACAGATAGTGAATTCAGGGTCTGTTATTGATTTAAGACTCTCTAGATTCCCTGTGTCCTTGGATGAGTTGACATTGGACACACAGTAAAATAACTTCCTTTGGTTGTATTATTCAAAATGTTGCCCACTCAGCAGGAAGGCATTGGGTTCACAGTGTGAGTACTGCTGTGAGACATATGCATCTCACATAAACTTAACATACATCATATGTTACAGAGTCAATGGCACATGTTATACTTACAAGTGGACACATACTCTGCTCTATGGCTCTCGACCCCCCTAATAATGCCTTTCTTGATATTTTGACCAGTGTATCTGTGATATGAAATATTGAAACCTATTTTATGTATTCAGAAATGGCTTTTGCAATTTCTTATGAAAAGGTGTGCTTCAGAATGCACCATTCTCACCCATTAAATGTATGGAGAGAACCCTCTCACCTCCAATACCGCCGCAGAAGGATTGTCCCACTCACTCGTCTGGGTTGTTTGAGGGGATTTTCGTTCCCTTAGTTAAATTCAGAAGTTGGCGCCCATGGGTACCACCACTTTTGGCTCTGCATCGCCCTTGTGCTCTGTTTCTCGTTCCCGTGCTCTCTTTTCTTTCGCCCGCTTTATTTGATTTATGTTAGAGCCATGGGTCGTGGAGAAGGGAGAGTGGTACTTGAATTACAGCTTTGAAGTGACACGTGACCTCAGGGCTGCTGGCACGTATGCACTTCCTGACGTGCTGGTTGCGTTCGTCGTTCACTGAGGGAAAGAGGCCCTCCTCTGACTTTCATCAATTTACAGAGTTCTTGAATTTCGTCTTTCCATATGAATTGCAACAGTTTTACATTTGAATTAAAGGCGTCTTTCGATCGTATTCAAGAAAGGTTATGTTTTATTTTCCAGGTTACAGTATACTGTTTCCATATACTTTTCTTTTAAAACGCAGTCATGTGATAAAACACATTTTGATTATACCAGCAAAGGTCAACCTTAGTTAAACAATTAAATCGATAAGGCTCCTTTGCAGGAAAAGACAATAAAAGAACTGGCACCTAAGGAGAGAATAGACGAGCTGCAGTATTGTGCTAAAATGGCCTCCTCTTTTACACTTGCTTACTCCATACTGATGATAATTCTCTCAGACCTAGTGCTTTTTAATTCAGCGACCCGTTGGCCTCCACCAATTCATACTTCTCTCAATATGTTGTTCAATATTACAGGAGTCTTTTACTCTGGCCATCAAAAAGAAAAAGCAAAACAAGTTTTCAACCAGGTCTCTGTAAATAACACTCATTTTGCCCACATTTATTTTTTCGGGACACACTGAAAACATGAAATGGATTTGCCACTCGAGGACTGGGCCCAGATACCCGTTTGATATCAAGTAAAAGCAGAGAATCTCTCAACAATGTTTTCCACTAACCTACCAGTTGACCGCAGGTATAAGGCTAGATTCCCAAAAATCGCTCTCAGCATTTTGAAATATACCCTCCCATTGTGAGAAGACTGGCGTCAGGACCATTGTCTGCTGACTTCTGCTTAAAGCTGACCGTCTCCTCTTGGTCTCGCCCTTTAAAGCCCCCGGTAACTGACAATGGGTATTGTGTATAATGTATTCCCCACACAAAAAGGTCTGCAGATTAAAAGTTTCTACACAATAGAAAATAATTGTCACCCCTTTTTCAAGACTGTATAAAAATACACAGAAATTAGAGATGTAGGTGGTGCTAAAGAGCCTTTTTGCCTCTTGAGCACATACCTCGACAGCTTTCTCATTTTGATCTTGGCAATGGGAGGGAATCCGTTGATGCCAAAATTTGAAGCTTCAAATTGAGGTTGTGAATAGTTGGTGCAGAAAAAAAAGCATCAAAATATGCCACCAAAACAAAAGCCAAGGCACCATTGTATGCCTTTAAGCTTTCTCAGGCCTGAATGAAAGTCACTGTAACCTAGCGGAACCTAAATACAAATTTTGGTCCACAAAAGGTCGCAGTAATCTTCAAAGCACAAAAGAGATATAACCCCCTAAGAAGAGGAGCAATTACCAGAGATACTACGAGTACTCAGGGTGAACAATAGCAAATTGAACTATCTCTGAAGAATTGGGTTCACTTCGCCACTCAAAGTCAATATAACCACTGAAAGTGAATGGCGAGAAAATGATTAAGGGCTCCATAATCAAACTATTCTGCAGCATTGGACTTGGACGGAAGCGGAATCCTCAAAGACAAATGGATAACATTAGTTCCTCGGTTAGGAAAGGCAATATTACATCATATTGAAACTACAAATGCCTCTCGGCCCCAAGATCCACCTGGCACCGAGGCAAACACATTGAAGCAAGAATACTGCCAAGTGGTCAATCGTTTTAGAACCAGTTTTGAGGGCTCATGGTTGGGACTTGCCATTGCAAGGTCCTGGAAGGAGAGAATAATTGTACCAGTACATAAAAAAGCAGTAGAGGGTTGACACTTGATTATTGGATCATCGCTCCGCTTGCGTTGGTAGGAAAAACCTGCAGTAAATATCTGTTAATGGCCCTGCAAGAATGTTGTAACAAGTAACAGGTTACACCATCTCACTGTTGCATCCATGTCTACTTCCGGGCACAGTTCTGGTCAAGGCCCTCAGGCCAACCTCCTTCTATTTGACTGGATGCTGCCCTCTCTCATCAATTTCCTTCCTTCCCCTGCCTCTCCCCCTTCTACCACCTCTGCTCCTCCACTCAAGATTGATTCCCCACGTCGTGACACTCTGCCTCAAAAAACCTTCAAAGGCAACGATTGTCTCCACCTGGAGCCCCTCCACTCACACTCAACCATCAAACACTATGCTGACATCTGCCTTCTCCTTGAAGACACTGACCTGGACATACTTGTACTCACAGAAATTGGTTCAATGCAGGCTCAGTTACTTCCTTTGACTCACTCCTCACGGACAGCTTCAAGATCACCTCAAATCCTAAACCCCACCATCCTGGCAGAGAGGTTGCCTTAATCTTCCCAGAGTGGATTCCTTCTACCATCCAACCCACTCAGCACTATTCGTCCTTTGAGAGCCTAATATGCAAATTGGTCATCTCTTCTTCCTCCACCTTGACCATTGCTACCATTTACCAGCCCCTGGGCACTTCTCCTGTGTACCTCTCTGAGTGGGTGGACTTCTGTTCCTCCCTACACTCTACCACCTCCAACCTTCTGCTACTAGGTGACTTGAACATCCACCTAGACTCCCTTTTGCAAAGCAACCACCCTCTTCACTAACCTCTGCTCCTCCCTATCCCTCTCCATTCTTCCTCTGGCCCTACCCATTCTGCTGGACAAATGCTAGATGCCATCGCCCACTCGAATCTCACTCTCTCTACTGCCCTGGTCACCCCTCTCTCCTGGTCTGACCACTCTCTCCTCACCTCCCACTTGGGTCCCTATGGCTCTGTGACAACTCCTCATAAAGCTCTGCCAACCTTGTTCACAAACATCTGTCCGTTGAAACGAGTGTCAGCTGCTGCCTTCTCCGCCACCTTTATTCCCCCTAGCCCACCCCACACATAGACTGGCTCCCATTCTCAGCACAGATTAAATTCAAATCCCTCTGTACCATCCACAAGGCTATCTGGGGCGGGGACCACTCTATCTTCAACACTTCCTTACCAAATACTCCCTTTATAGACTCCTCCGTTCCTCTGGCACCAACTCCATGCGTGTTAAGCGGTTTGCTAAACAGAGAGCTGGTGGGCGATCACTTTCCTTGGCTGGCTCCCTCCTCTGTAACAGCCGCCCTCTCCCTTTGCATCTTGAGCATGACCTCCTTAAATTCCTGAAAAGCCTCAATACCTTCCTCTTTACCTCGTCCTTCCCCTCCTCTGTTCCCTGCTAATATTACAGTGGCATGAATGATCTGTGTGTAGAATCTCTTGTTTACTGACACAGATGCTATATTTATCCATAGGCTTGGGCAAACTACGGCTTCACCCCAAATCAATTAGAGTGGGCTATCTGTACCCCCACTTATGGTCTGGCTGCTACTTCAGGTAGGAAGTGCAGCAGTACATGTGTTGACTTTCAAATAACTCTAGATGTTTTTAGTCATCCTACTAGAATTCACAGGTCACTCCTCATACTCTTACATGCACATACATTTTTGTCATTTTTTTGTAGTCACAGAATACACATTGCAGTATTTGGAAAAATGTGTCACGTCCTGGTGAAGGCCGCAAATGCTTGTAACCACAGTTATGGTTCATGAAATGGCCGAAACACACCATGTCGACTTTTCTTTCAAATAATAACGACACTGTAGACAAAGTGAAGGTCAAGTATGAACAACCCTGTAACAAATCCGGGTCTTTTTGTTCACAGATTGCACAGATGTTGGATCTCTTTTGGATATAAATCTCAAATTAGTACCACTGGGCTTTTTTCTTCTTTTTTTGTGTCTGAAAATCATCAAACGAAAATTCAATGTTTGTCATAGAAATGTGTTTGAATGTCTAAATGTGGTTTTGGAAAATGCGTACATAAGAATTGTTTAAGAACTTTTGTTTTGTTATATGAATGCCATGTAGACATTAGATTCAATTAGAAATTCAGCTGGCAGGAGTAAGAGTGCAGCCAATGGGGACTCTAGCTTGTAGCAGAGACATTAATGTAGTCTTGTACCCCCACAGGCCAAGAGGCATGCGGGTACTAGAAAAGGATTATGAAATGAAGCTTCGGGTGCTGTAGCTGTAAGAGGTTGGATGCCACACAGAGAACAATTCTTCCAAAATCGGATGACATAGAGAGCAAAACCTAGAAGTTTGATATGATCTTCAGCCTAAACGTAGGTTAACTGGGCCTAAACCTTGAGGCCTTCAATGGATTTGCGCTGTGAACACGCTGAGAGACATTTTTGAAAATATATTGAAGCAGACCTGCCATCTCAGTGGCATTTTCTATATATGGTTCACGCATCACTGTCTAAATTCGGCCATAACATCACTTCTCCCACTGACCATTCATTGGAAAATGCCTTTAAAAATGACTTAATGACCAGCTGCCCATGCTAGGCTGCTAACTGCATTGCCAATTACTATGCAAACGTTTCTGTGTGGTGTGAGCAACTCAAAACACGACGGTTTTCTTTACATTAATTTTAAATTGTGTTTTTTGACTATTTGAGATAATGCGTGAGCATGGTATGGTGTTTCATGTTTTAAGAGACATTTCCCCTTCTACCATCAGGTAGTAAAATACATTGTACATGTTCTAAGGCTGTGCACAGCACTGTCACGGGAAAGGTCGCACATTTCAACTCCAAAGCATGAAGGTTTAATATAAAAGCTATTTATAAAGCTCTTACCATGGTTTATTGAGCCCACCGCTAGTTTTATATGCTGTGAAATTGAGTCATTCTTTCAAGGTTTTTATGAGAAAACGCAAAAGGTTTGGGTTGGGGAGTTCCTGTTTTGGGGCCCTGTGTGCTCTTCTGTGTGACTAATAAATATCTGAAATAGAAATATGATCAAAGGTACATAGTGACTGCAACGACACACATAAGTTCTAAGGATAGGCATCATTACACACCACTGATGGCCCTGCATGTATTGTAAGAATGAAACAATACAAATTGTACTGATTGGCATGTTCAATGTGATTCTGGCTCTAATACTGTGTAAAACGCGCAGTTTAAAAACATTGCGAGTCTGCAGAGTCCTTATGTTTCATTTGTTGTTGCTCTTTGAAGTACCCAGTAACACCCTGTCATAAACCCATCCTGAGATCACAACGGATCCTATCGTACAAACCCAGGGCCCCTTTACACCAGACCTTAGCTCCTTTCAGGTATGTTAGATCCTTTACACACACTCAAACGGCCCGGGAGGATATCACTGGGGCAACGCATTGCTCTGGGGATCCCTTGACCCTGCACTTGCTGATTTCTGCAATCACTCTTTTGTCACTGGATCTTTCCACTTCTCTCTCAAGCACTCC
The DNA here is from genome assembly GCF_040938575.1 of Ambystoma mexicanum. NCBI lineage: Eukaryota > Metazoa > Chordata > Amphibia > Caudata > Ambystomatidae > Ambystoma > Ambystoma mexicanum. The sequence continues at coordinate 402,853,192 of NC_090937.1, forward strand.
CTTGTGCGCCCCCTCCTGAACAAAACCTTCAGCAGACCTGACTTGTCCTGCCAACTACCGCCCCATATCCATCACTCCCTTCCTCATCATACTCCTGGAGAACCTGGCCTTCCCCCAACTTACCTCACACACTGAACTTGTGGGATGCCTCCATGATCATCAATCTGGATTCCGAGCATCCAGAGGCATGTACACTGCTCTTCTGAACACCCGTGAGGAACTGCTTGCATCTCTGGAATCCAACTCTCCAGCTGACTTCATCTTACTTGATCTCTCCTTTGCTTTTGAAAAGGTCAACCACTCCATCCTCATAAGATGGCTCCATGATACCCTGGGTATCTCGGAGCGGGCCCTGGACTGGCTGACCATCTTCCTCATTGACCATCCATCAGAGATCATTCTGGGCACTTTCTCATCCCCTAACTCTTTCTCCACCTGTCCCCCAGGGCTCCAAACTTTCTCCCTGGCTCTTTAACACCTACGTTGCTCCACAAGCATATCTAATTTCTACCTTCTCCCTTAACGTCTAGTGTTACACAGATGACACACAACTGTTCTTCAAACTTTCCTCTGACCCTCTCCTTACTTCTTCCATTTAGTCCTGGTATACTTCCAACAAACTCTGCCTCAATGCCAGCAAGACTGATATCCTTCCTTTTGGCGCCCCTGCTCCCTCTTTCTTCCCCTCACTCAGGCCTTCCTCCATGGGCTCTCCCCCATCTCCTTCACCCAAAGCCAGAAACTTATGAGTCATCTTTGACTCCTCTCTTTCCTTCCACCCTCACATTCAGGGCCTTGCCAAGAAGTCCCACTTCCAACTCTACCATCTCAAAGGAATTCTCCCTTTGCTCACTTTCCCTCAGAAGCTCAATGTATCCAGAGCTCTGGTTCTCTGTAGGCTGGACTACTGCAATAGCCTTTTCCTTAATCTGCCCCTCCAACTAATCCAGAATAGGGCAGCTAGACTTATCCTTGGCCTCAAGCCCATGGACCGCATCTCTCCAGCCCTATAATCTCTGCACTGGCTCCCAGTTGCGGCAAGGATCAACTTCAAATCCCTCTGCATTATCCATAAGGCTGTCTGGGGTCGGGGACCACACTATCTACAACTTGCTCTTACTAAATACTCTCCCTCTAGATCTTTACGTTCCTCTGGCACCAACTCTCTATGTGCTAAGTGTTTTGCTAAACAGAGGGATGGTGGCAGATCTCTTTCCTCAGTAGGCTCCCTCGTTTGGAACAGCCTCCCCTTCCTCTGCATCTGGAGCCAGATATCCTCAAATTACGGAAGCTTCTCAAGACTTTCCTTTTCACCCCCTCCTTCCCTTATTCCCTCCTTTGCTAATCCCACAGTTCCTGAGATTGGTGACCAGGACCTGTATGTGTCCTGCTGGGCCCTGGCTTCCCACATCCAATCACCTTCAGCCTCCGCCCGCTCCCAGCATTTGCTTTGGCACCCACTGGCCTGTGCCAGCATAGGCCTGCACTTAACTATTTATTGGCAGCTGCCACTCCTCAGCAGTTACCTATCTATTGGCAGCTAACCTCTCCCTAGCACTTCCTCCAATGGGCACTTACATATGCTGCTAACTCATGAGCACGGCTCTCCCAGCACTTATCTCTCACTCCCTCCCCCTCTCCTCGCTCTGCACTTGCACGTTCTGAATGCTCACAATGCCCAATAGGTCAGTCTTCTGTGTTTGAATTGTTTTTCAACCCCATGTTGCCTCCCTGTTGCCACGTGGGCGCTTTGAAACACAATTTACTTGCTGTATAAGCGCCTTACAAATGCACATTAAATTAAAAAAAAAATGTGTCTTGGAAGCAAGACAACAGAGCAACACAGGTTTGAATGCTGTCCTGCACTTATAGACTGATAAAAAAGTTTAATTAATTAAAAACAGAAACTCCCTCAGCACTGTGTTCTATAATAGAAATGTACAAGCCAATAAACTATCAACTCAATGACTTGCTAGTCGCACAACCCGCCACTTTTTACAATCTCAACCAAAGGACCCCGAAGATAAACACCTCCAAATTTAAGAAAAACTAAAATTAAATAAAAACTGCATCAGATACAGAAAGGAAATGATGCAAACAACCGAATCGCAAGGTTTTACTATCCATGGTTCAACAACCACAACCAAAAGAACCCCAAGATAAACAGCAAAAACCAAACCGAAACACAAAGTAAATTAGTAAAGGATCTAAAACCCCTGGTTCAACAACCACAACCTCACTCCTCACCCCCACAATACCCAGAATTAAGGGATAGTTTACCCAAAGGATAAGGACACCATAGTGCGCAACCAGGAAACACCATCCCCTCGCCTCGAAAAGCCCCTCCCTACCCAAATCTACTAGCTATTAGACCGTAAGATCCCCGCTCCCGATCACGCCCCTTGTCCATAACCACTGGCCACCAAAAACCACAAAGAAGCCAAAGAAAAACCATCTCTGAAAAATAGAGATAGATATCCAGACTATTCCAACACTCATCTTTATCTAATAGTTGTTGAAAATTTCACTCTAAAGTTTTATGTTCTTTGGCCATCCTCTCACAAAAGCCTCGACTGTGTTTCACCTTAATCAAAGAAACAAAGATAATTCAGTTTACCTGGCTTCTCTGGGACCTCAATATAGTATATCGGTACTCCCCTACATTTTTTGTTTATGTGGGACTGTTCTCAAGTCAGGAAGATGTAAGATACACTGTATAAGGGGTGGCGATCGGTTATCCCTCCCTTACACAATCACAATTGTGGTTACCCTCACCTGTCCTAGTGGCTAAACAATGACCACCATTAAACATCAGAGTAACATTTGAATCAAAAGTTCATTCTTTAATTATTTTCTTTTTTTTAAAATCCATTGTGCTTTGTATCTCACATGAATTGTACAGATTAAACATACTCATATAAACCAATTCAACGATAATCAACACGCACATTATAAAAAACATTCAGTGCATGGGGGTTAGTACACAATGGGGGTCATTACGACCCGGGCGCAAAGGGATACCGGGCACCGGTAATGACACTGGTGCCGGTAATCCCTTTGCACCCTATTCCGAGGTCCCTTTGCGGGTCCTTCCTTAACACCTGGTTTTAGCAGGTGTTAAGGACGGGACTCGCAAAGGGACTTCAGAGCTAATAACTGTACAGTAATTTACGGTACCGTTATTAGCACCCTCCCCATTCCCATTGAGCCCTATGGGGGCTCAAATGGGAATCGGGAATGGTATTTTCAATGGGGATTTACCGGTCCCGCAAAGGTCGGACTAGACCGGTAAGTCCCCATTGAACCTCGGAATGAGGTGACTTCGAAACATATTGGTACACTGTATTTAACAAATAAATCTAGACAATTTATTTGTTTTTTTTCATTAGGAAAACCAACAATTACCACATCTGTAATCTGTACCTCCACTGTGGAGGTTAAATGACACCAAGTACCCTAGACAGAAAATGGAGCCTAGGTGGACCTTATACAGACATACAGTCACTGTGGGCAGAGGACCTCATGATTTTAATGTCCTCTGTGGGACCAGCCTCTTGTCCAAGGACATTAAAACTGCAATTCACTCTGCACTGTGTTATTTCTTCTGAACCGAGTCCAATATTAAAGATTACCGTTTACCAGTATTACACCCGGTTTCTAAATTACACAAGCGGGAATTGCCGCATTTACTGGAATCCCCAATCATGCATAAATGTTATTCAAAGTAAAATGTCCCGCTTTATTGGCGCTGTCATAATGCGGCATAAGGTAAAGTAAACTGAAACTCACCTTCCTTTTCATTAGTCTCCAGCATACATTCCTTAGTGGCAGCGTGTACAGCAATGCACTTGCTGCACAGATATAGACTGAATACTTCCTGCTGTCATCACGTGATCCCATCACATGATGACTAGCTACCCCTATTATACAAATTCAGAGGCGTCATCTTAATGTGTATGTTTTAAGACTACAACTAGTGTTACTCTGTGTCAACGAGATTTGTTTAGGCCAAAACATGTTGCACCTTTTATTATATATTTTATTCATGCAAGCCAGTCAGGTGACGTTTGGTGAGAAAAATGAGGCGCTGTTCTGCCTCAATGAGTCTTTGCTTGTCACTTCCTATGTCATCGGTAAGCCTAAATTTAAGCAAAACCCTTAATTCATCAGATTTGTGTCCAATGGTCACATGATGTGAAATCAATGGTGCCGTAAGTATCTTATTCCAAATGCAGTTTTTGTGCTCACTTATTCGTGTCCTAATCTTCCTTTCAGTTTGTCAATATATAGTTGCCCACATGGGCAGAACATGGCATACACCACCATTGAAGAATTACAGTTACTCAGTGATTTTTGCTACCAAAGAGTTGACAAGCCAATGTTCACATGGAACTTCCTTTTGTCCGAGAGCAGCAGCTACATTTTCACTAAGCAGCAAATTATGCAACATTATGTGAACTAAAGATGGCAAGAATGACATATTCACTCACCATGAAGCAACAAAGACGTTGGGTCAAAAAATGCCTTTAAGACATGAAGACTGTTACATTTATAGACCATAAATACATGCAGAAAATAACATGGGCAATGTGCAAGCTGAATGCAACACTAATGGCATGCAGGTATAGCTCACTAAGAGAAATGCAACACTAATGAGCAGCCATATTGTCTAAAATGGAAGCAGCAGTTAACTTATATAATACATAAAATCCTTAAAGACTTTCAGAGAGCACAACATTTTGAATTAATTAAATAATAGCTCTGCGAGGAGCACAAACAGTGGAATGAAGGTCTCATCCAAGGTTACTAAGACATTAGGGAGGGGCTGGCCAAGAAGAAGCCAGATGCACAGACTTGCATTTAAATATAGTGTAAAACAGAATCAAAATGGTAGGGAATGCAGTCTCAGCAGTGTCTCGTAGGAGTTTTGTTTATAAGGAAACTTGGCATGAATAAGGGGATAGATAGTGAGTGAACAGACAACCAATCAGAGTGCAGGGAGACACTGGCCTAGTTTGTTCTGAGGTTGAAGTACCATGCACCGTCTCAGTAAGAGGGAGGGAGTTTTCAGGGGTAGTGCCAGAGAATATATTATCCAATGAAGTTACACCAATGTATAGACACTCTGGATGTTCCCACCAATCAATTCATTTTGCCAGGCCACAATGTAACTAAGACATGTTATTCTAATTGTTTGGGTAGCTTCTATAAAGCTTGCTTTCAGCAGACGTGGAATTGAGAACTTTTCAGTAAGACCACATCAGGGCTGCTTCTGAACGGCTCTCCCTGCTGTTTGGGGCTAACACATCTCCTTTTTGCTCCTGCAAGACGCCTGTTTGTCTGTGGAACTGTTTTTATGTATTTTGGGGGGATATACGAGAATGGGAACTTTATTTTAGAAATCTCAAGTTCTTCCTTCCAGCTTTTGGACCTATGATCTATGGATTGCACATAAATCACATTGATAAATGCCACCCATTCATTAACCCTTAATTCTCCTCCTATTTTACCAATAGTATCAGGAAGTAAGTAGAATTGTTTCTTGGTTCATTAACATGATTGATTTCCCAACTCAGTGGTACTCATTTCATTACCTTTGGAAGAGTGTAAGGCTGTGTCCTCCCTTCCATCATTCGTACTTGTGATCTGTGCACTGCACAGATGTCTGCAGCAGGTGTGATAACCCACTGAGCTAACATAATGTGATATTGGGACCTGCAAAGCACCTTCAACCTCCCTTTAGGACCTCAAATCACATAGAATCCTCCCAGATGACTCGATATCCGATGAGGTTCAAGGCTTATAGAGAGATTCATGAATATGTAAATGCAGTCTGTATAGTTCTCAAACCCCTGCTGATTTCCTCATAATTTGGGGGGCAGGTTTGAAGGGCCTGTTTTTCGGATGCTTGCACTAACCTTTTATTCCTCTTGCTTGAAATTTGAGACTTGGGGGATACTTTAATTGGTTCAAGGCTGGTAAATGGGCCCTGGTCTCAGAAATTCTGAGCTCCTCCTTTCTAGAAAATACTCTGGGGGCATGGTGGAATGCACAGTGTGTTAATATCATGCAAATAAGATTTACACATTTTGTTATGCACCTTGTAATTTTGATGGATTTTTAAGATTAAGCAGGGGCAGGCGAATTCCAAAGGAATCCATGTAAATGCCTTCTGCCATGAGCACAGTAGCAAAACAAAATAGGTGATGGCTGGAAGGTTTAGAATGAGTCTGAACCTCTGGCATTGCTCTGGGCAACACTCCAGACCATCGTTCTTCACCTGCCAAGCCATTACAAAAGGGGAAAGACCATATGCAAATCAGGCTTGGCCCCACCCCCAAGGGGTAGTCCAGCCCGAACTGCTAGGTCACATCCCTTCTGCACAAGACCACAAGCATCCCCAGACATGTTTCAGCCTTGCTGGGCGTCATCAGTGAGGAGTAGCTTGGGTCTCTAGGCCCAGCAGGCATGGGACCCACGTCTGGGCATACCGATCCCACTCGGGTTGACAATAGCAAAACAAAAGAGGTGATGGCTGGAAGGTTTAGAATGAATCTGAACCTCTGGCATTGCTCTGGGCAACCCTTCAGACCATCGTTCTTCACCTGCCAAGCCATTACAAAAGGGGAAAGACCATATGCAAATCAGGCTTGGTCCCACCTGGCCTAGCGGTTCGGGCTGGGCTGCTACCATCGGTGGCAGTACCTGACTGATTTACGTATGGCTGAACCCCTTTTGCAATGGCGCGAACGGGCTAAAAATCGGTGGTGTGGAAGGTTGCCCAGAGCAATGCAGGTGGTTCAGATTCATTCAAAACCTTCCTCCCATCACTTTTGTGGTCACAGTTTGTCTCACTATGTGAGAGAGGGTATGCCCAGACGTGGGTCCTTTGCTCGCTGCGCCATAGGGAACCAAGCTGCACCTCACTGAGGAGGCCCAACATGGCCGAAACATGTCTGGGGTTGCTTGTGTTTCCGTGCAGAGGGGACCTGGCCTAGTGGTTCGGACTGGGCTGCTACCATTGGTGGCAGTACCTGACTGATTTGCGTATGGCTGGACCCCTTTTGCAATGGCACAGACGGGCTAAAAACGGTGGTGTGGAAGGTTGCCCAGAGCAATGCCAGTGGTTCAGATTCATTCAAAACCTTCCACCCATCACTTTTGTGGTCACACCTTCTGCCATGAGCACACCTGGCAGACACGTTGACGTTTATTAGTGGCAATTCAGCACCACCTATGCGCACTGGAGTACAGCTAGGAGAGAGATGGCATGTGAGGAGGAACCATACAGCTACTAGGTGTTGTTTGATTATTTAGCCACCCATTGAGTGATTAGGCAATACTAATTCCTATGGCCATTGCCACCCAGTACCTGCCCCTCTCCGCCCAAAACACATATGTATTTGTATTTGTATTTTATTTATTTGTGTAGCGCGCCTGGCCCAACAGCATCTGGGCGCATAGCTTAGGTGACAGCGACATAGTCAAAATAGCAAGAACAGTAGAACACACAAGAACATGAGATAGCAAATGTACATTCACATATTTACAAAAAATATAACACACAATATAAAACATATAAGAAATATACACGGCAGCCTACTTACACAAACTTTACACAGTATTTACATTCAGGAAACAGGGAGATAGTGAAGGAGTACTTGGTCATTCAAGAGAACGGAAGGCTATGATGCTATGCGGTGGTTATGAGTGTCTTGGCCAGTGAGCCACAATGTAGCCTTGCTCTTGAAGGAGTGGAAGGAGGATTCTATTCTAAGTGGGTTTGGGAGCGAATTCCACAGTTTAGGAGCGAGGACTGGGAAGCTGATACCCCCGGCTGTCTGTAGCTTAAATCTGGGTAGAGAGACAATGCGCTTGGGCTGCTCTCTGAGTGCGGCTGGAAGTGTGTGAGGTGAATCGGCTCGCCAGGTAATTGGGAGCTTCTTTGGCCAGGCATGTGTGCATGAGAGCAAGTGTCTTCAGGGAGACTCTTTGGGCTACTGAAAGCCAGTGTAGGCTGTGTCTGGTCCCGCAGGATCGCTTTCAGGTATTTTTATGTAGGAATAACATAGAATTGTGGCCTCCCAGTATTGTTACCAAACCACCTCCTATGGGGTTATGCCTTAATTGAAGCTGTAAAACATGCCATTTGTGTAATAAAAATGCCTTGCACAAGTTTACCTGCAGCCCGTTGATTTATATATGTTCCACTGATAAATCCAACCGTTTTATTTGACTTCTCCATACCACTTACTAGTTGTGTTGTATTGTTACTGTCTATCCTGACATACTATCTCACATTGTGTCTCCAATATTGTCAGCTAATAATATCAAAAGGCGTAACCAGAAGCCTGTTAGGAGCAGATATGACAAAGCCATAAGGGAGGACAAAAGAGAATTACGTTGGGATGTTAGGAGTATCATGTCAAATATTAGTAGTGTCAGCCAGTCTGTAGTTTTAATAAGGGAGCGTAAAAAGCGATATGCTTTGTGGCTTGAATCCCACAAAAAAAGCCCTAATCAAGAGAAAAGGGGGCGAATTGAGTGGGGCGGTACTAGAGAATGATCAGAGGAAATGTTGTTAGCTAGTGAATATTAAGTGCTTACCCCACATATGTAGCAAATGTCAGCAAAGAAGCTTGGAAATTACACCTAAGTAAGGGGATTGGGAGTATTCCTAGTGAACAGTTTAATTTGAGCTTCTATTGAAGCACTGGCAAGATATGTGCTGCGGGTGTATGTGACATCCTATCCACTCTTAAACCATCTCAGGCCCCTGGCCCAGATGGGCTTAGCAATGCGTTGCCGAAATTGAATCCTAGATGGTGGGGTGATTTGCTCCATCAGTTATTAAAATGCATTTCTGCTTTGGGCATACTGCCAACTACTTGGAATGAAAGTGATATAGTGACGGTGCACAAAAAGGCCTCTCATAAGGATGCTTAAAAACTACAGACTGTTAGCCATGTTGGATGCTCCGTTGAAGATCTTCGCCAGGATGTTATTGCAGGAGCTGACTAACTGGGTACTGAGCCAAAAACTATCCCAGCCTGCCAGACAGGTTTGTGTAAAGGGGCAGGCACACTCACTAATTTGCTGACCCTGGTTAATAGCATTGAACACACCTGGCATGTGTGTGGCGCTACCACGTATGCAGTGTTTGTGGACTATTGTGCTGCTTTGACTCAGTGAGTCGAAAAAGGCTGTGGGAAAAGATTCTAGTTTGTGGAATCCCAAACAGTCTACTCAAGATGATAGGAGGACTTTACTCCGACACCAAAGCGAAGGATAGAATTTCAAATAGGGGGAAACTATTAATGATATCAATACATATGAAGGATTGAAACAAGGCTGTATCCTGACCCCAATACTGTTCAATTTATATCTAAGTGATATGCCAACATATGTAGGGCAGAATGCTGTGTTTCCACACAGGCTGGGTAGTACTAAAATCATCTGGCTTGGTTACATCGAAGACTTAGTAATCCTAGCTCTCACCCCAAAGGGTCTCCAGCGCTCGTTGACTAACTTACAGCTGTATTCTTCAGAAAGTTCTCTGAGTATCAATGTTATAAAAACTAAAGCTATGGTCTTTACGTTAAGTAAGCATGAAGCCAGGCTTAAACCTGCTCTGAAACTGGGGAGACTGGACATTGAGAGCGTTGAACCATATGATTACTTGTGTGTTACAATTGATGAGTCACTAACATAGGCTTTGCAACTTACAAAATTGGGGTGTAAAAGCGAACAGCTCACTGAAGTTATTAGACAGTTTTCTAAGCCTCATGCTGGATATTCACTTATCAGCTTAGTTGAGCCCTATACAACAAAAATACGTAGATCTGGGCTATCAAGCTGATTAAAAAAAAAGAGAATTAATTGAAAGACGCTGCATGAAATCTTTACTCAGCCTACCCCGCTCTACCCCGATAGAATACATCTTTATTGAAACCAAGCTGAATTGTGTATTTTATGTACTTAATATTAACCGACTCAATTTATAAACTCTTGTGAGGACAGTTTATTACACATGAACCTTTGACCATTTCAGCAGAAATCTTATCACTGTCTGAAAACTGAATGCAGAAGCCAGCAACTGGAATCCAAGGTTTGGCATCTCGATTAGTAGCTACCCGTGTTTAAAATTGAGATTGATTGTTAAACGAATCCTCTGCGATACTCATATGCATCAATCACTAACGGATCTCGCAACTAAGAGTTCTACTGAAGAGTATATAGCTCACCATCAAACGGGGTCTGGAAGTAATGGCTGTTTGTATGCCTTTCCCCATATCCATGTTGTTAAAATATACATGACAATCAGTGATAATTAGTGTAATCAATCATGTTTCTTTAACACATTGGGCTGGGCAACATGGGGGGAGGATTGATTGAAGAGGCTGAAGATGATGTGGTTGTCATGTGCCTGAATTTTACAGGCAATTGTTGACCGAGTGTTTGGCCCTTTTTAACAATCGTATTGCCTTTCTGGACATGGCCAGGTGGCTAGTAATCAGGATTCTGGTGGGTGCTGGTGTACGTTCCTAGAAGGAGATGATGTAAACTTAATGTATTATATCATTATTTTGTGTGGAAAAATTGGGTATGTTTATTTGGTTTTATCTTAATGCCAAGTGCAGGAATGGAATGCCTCTGGTTATTATTATTATTATTATATAAAAAAAAGCCTAATTATTATTATTATTATTATTATTATTATTATTATTATTATTATTATTATTATTATTATTATTATTTGGCCTCGTGCACATATATGTACATTACTCATATACCCTGTATCTGTAGGATTGTTCTTTCTCTCATCTTGGTATTTTGTACTACATTCCCTTTCCTTGATACGTCTATGTATTATGTCCTATCTGTTAATTTTTTCTTTTATTATTTTGATTTTTTTTAATTAAGCTGATATGACTTGGTTATGTACCATGGCTTTTAATGTGAGATCTGTTTAATGTATGTACCTTGATGGATTGTAATCACTATTTTGGAATGAGAAATATATAAAAAAGCCCTAAAGGGCTATATTATACCAAATAAATACATATATTAAAAAACTAGTATATAAGGCAGAATCCCTGCTTAATAAGTGCTGATCCAGATATGCTGGGAACATGCTTTGGTGTGCAATTTCTTATGAGCAGCTTGGAACCAGCAATGCCCATTGCACACAAGCATTACATTTCATTGAGTGAATGTATTCTTTACATCTAACCATTTATTAATTAGCCATCACTTTGTACCTGAATAAGTAAGCTGCATCCAATGGACTATCAACATTTCTTATTCAGGCCTGATCTTTGTTACCTGAATATCTATGGTAATTATTGGTCCATTGTTTTGTGCACCATAGTTAGTAAAAGCCACGATATTCATTTTCGAAAGAGAATTATTCATTACTAACGATTGTTATTGCTGTGCTGTCTGGGACATTTGCACTGTTGCAGCTTTCGAAATGTAAATGCTTGAGTCCTTGATCACTTCATAGTTTAATGCAAATGTATTTTTTGCATGTTGTGCGCTCCATTCCATTTGTCTAAGCCTGCACACTGCTTTCTTTTTCTGTGACTGCTTTTGAGTGGCCATGTGTCATATCCTTGCATTTGGAATAAACTTTCCTGAATATTTACAGCAATTTATTTAATTTTTCCGTTTGACATTTTTTAGAGACTGGAGTGGGGGACAGGAGGGAAAAATGGCTATGGGCAAATCACAATATGTCTAACCATTGGTTTGCAGATAGGAGCACATAAACATGCTTTCTTGAAGTACGTGTGAGCTCACTGCAGTCTAAGCTCAAATGTTTAACTTTCTGAAAATGGCAGGGAAACCGGAATCACAGTGCTTTCAAGTTTCCCATTGCCATGTGTAAGGTGTGAGAAGGCCATCCAGTACTTTTTTTGCTTGAAATTCTGGCACATGTAGTTTTCAATCCAAGGATTCAAAAGGGAAAAACCAGGACTGGATGGCCTTCTCAAGCATGGCCACTTGAAACCTCAGAGATCTAGAATCATAAGCTGGCAATTAAGTGATGCTTGAAGTGCTGTCTGTAAGCTGCAACTATTGGCATGGGAAGTCAACCTAACAGATAGATGGGATGTGGGGGATGGGGGCACACATTCTGTGGGTATTGTGTGGATATTTTTACACCCATTGACCACTGATGGCAATGCTGGTCCCTATGACCATTCTGAACCACTACTTTACCCTACCCATCTAAAACAACCTTCCCCAGAATCTATTTGAGCTAGCTATGTGTTATAAGGGGGCAGCCTATGTTATTTCTAAGAAGTCTTCTGCAAGGTAATGGCATATTTGCAATTATAGACCTGCTCGCGGAGTAATGAAAATGTCTCACCCAAGTGTGTCTTCGGGCACTTGATTTATAATCAATGTGTGTCCTTTTAGCTGTTCCTTGCACTGAATTCCACTTAATAAAATGCATTGGCAAAGCCAGTAGTGTTGGCTCGTGTATAGGTATTAGATAGGCATTTGCCAGTTACTGTCATAATATACCTAGGTGCTAACACTATTTGCCAGCTGTTGCTAATTTATGGCCAGATAGTACCATCATGGCAGTGCCTGGAAAATGTCTGTCCCATAACTACATAAAAGCCGAAACTGATTGCTTTGCTAATGCCTGTTTTCTAAAATGGTGGCAATACAACAGAAACCCACATTTGCCTAGACTTCTCTTCTATATTTACAACCATTGACACAAGGGTGGACTGGGAATCAAAAGAGGCCATGGAAATAGTTTTCAAAGTGACCTCATATTACACATTTTGAGAAAGCCCAACCCCTTTCCCATAAGAAAATTAGGAAATAAAATAGGCAACCACACAAAAGAAGCCCATGATGCCGAAGTCCACTGGGAATATTCAGAGTTCCCTGTAGGATCGTCCACCCGGTATTGACAACAAAAAACAAAATAATATGGATGTGCCCAGTGGCGAAGAGCAATATTTTGGGGCCCCTTTGTGAGCCATGCTGAGGGGTCCCACCCTCCTGTTAAGGATTTCAATCAAGCAACACACATACCTTGGTCTCAGCCTAGTATGTAGCACACAATTGAGATGCTTTTCTCTTTATTTTTTGCAGATTCAATTTTGGGATGGTAAACCACTCACACGCCCTTTTCACATACCCCAGGTCAAAATGGACCATGATCCAGGCTGGTTGGTAAAGTGCAATATTTATTTATTTATTTTAAAATTCAAAAGAAATCATACACTTTTTAATATGGGGCAGCAATCACCAATGGGGTTATAATTACAATGAGAATCTGAGCAATGCCGTGGGTTTAACCTTCTAGTGGAACAGATACACAGCACAGCGTAATAGGAGCACTTTTAGGTTTAGGGAAGATAGCACCCAAGTTAGGATTTCCCACTGCAATGTTCCCGCAATCCACAAATAATCAATTCTGATTGGATAAACAGATGCAGCAGGTAATCAGGAATAAGAACCAGGAAACAAATCCAAATCTGACCTTGCCTCCCCAAATAAGAGATAAAAAACGATTTTAAACCCCTTGCAATGTTATGAAATGACACTTGGAAATGGAGAAATAAATAATGAATGTGTGTGAAAAACCTTGAAGCAAATATAATTCCTCACTAAAGCAATAATGGAAAGACACTAACAATCACAAAGAATGGATTACCAAAAGCAGATGGTTCGAAAATGAGTAGAAAGTTTATAACAGATTGCAGCAAAATGACAAGTGTGAAGTTTGCAATTTACCTTATTCCTGCTTTAAATTACCCAAACGGTTTATAATAGAAATGGGTGACATACACTGATTTGCTGGGGGATAGAGGTATATCACAGGAACAATATGGAAGTGAAATTAAGTCTCTAGCTGGTAAATTGGTTGAGTTATGCAAGATATAAAAAGGTGCGCTTTGAGTAAAATGAAGCTGTGAAATACGAAAGGAAATCAGTTGTGACAAGAACAGTTTTACTTTACACTAGAGTATTCAGACTAGGCCACCAAAGATGGACACCGTAATATCCAAGGTTGACCCTTTCACCCCAGCGCCCAACCTTGGCGGAAACCAGTCCGATCACTCGAAATAGGAATAATGGCATAGGATTACACAAGACAAAATTGAAGAGAGAGATGGCGCTAGCACTAGAAATCAAGGGCAGGGTTAAACGGATCATTTTGACAGTTTTACAAGTTATCAGGATAAGGATAGGATTCCTTAGAGAGTGGGATAAGGACAAAGGCAAGACAAAGTATATTATGGGTTTCTATGGGGTGGTGATTTATACTCACAGTCCACTTTTGGTTTTGGGACTTTTGGACTGTCAATAGGGTCTGGTCACTACACGGCGGCACACCTGGCAAACAGCTGGGCAGTTCTGATCACCGGATGGCACTTCCGGGCTGGTAATTCTGGTCACTGGATATTAAGGTCATCTGGATGGCAGGATGGCAGCGGGCATGAATTTAGTGGGCAGCACGACAGGCTGGTTCAGGATGCAAAAGGTACCACAGCTTTCCCCTTTTTAATTTTTTAATGGGAGATTAGTGGGTTTTCAGATTTGAGGCCTTGCTTGGATTTTTCAGTGGGCCCTGGAGTAGGGTCAGCAATGCTTTGGCCTTGTAGTTGGGGTCTGGAATCCAGATGATGAATGGAACAGGAACGCAGTGCAGGAACTTCAGGAAGAGTGTGTGTCCAGAGTCTTGTCAGGGACTCTTATTTATAATGCATAGTGACATCATCGACTATATTGCTTGGCCGGCTTAGCTAAGCACACCTCTAAACCACTGGATTGGACAATCAATGTTGGCTGCCTCCCCTAAGATATGACTCAGTTTAGGAGGATGCATTTTATGGTGTAAAAAGACTTCCCACAGACCTTTTTTGCCACAAATCAGTCATAACAGAATTTACACATTTGTGCAATTGTGGCATATTACCCAATGACATGAGCAGGTTACATATTTTATGCAGACCATTCCACTCTAACTCTCAACTCTGTGAGACATTGGGCCACATTACGAGGCCGGCGGTAAGGGGTTAACGGCACCGGTAAGGATGCCAGTGGCGTTAACCGCCTACCTCCACATTCTGAGGTCCCTTAGCGGGTCCCACTAAGGCCGGCTGGTTTTACCAGCCGCCTTTAGCGGGAGCTGCTAAGGGACCAGTGAGCTAATAACGGGCCCGCTATTTGCGGGCCCGTTATTAGCTCCTTCCACATTCCCATTGAGCCCTATGTGGGCTCGAATGGGAATGGGGAATGGTTTTCAGAATGGGGACTTACCGGGTCCACCAAGGTTGGAATGACCCAATAAGTCCCCATTCCGACTACCCAGACCCGAACATGGGTTTGGAGGCAGCCATTGTGCTAATAGCACCATGGCTACCTCCAAACTCGTAATGACCCCATTGTTTCGCCCCTCTGATACATTTTAGTAATTTTGAGTACGAAAGATTCGGCCTAAAATTCCATAACTTTATACACATGTGTGGTTTATCATAAGGGAGGTAAGAATAAAAATGTGCATTGGTATCATTGATACTTTTCTTATAATCCCCAATACTTTGCCATTCCTATTCTAAAGGTGTCAGTGACTGCTACAATGTCTTAAATTATAAAACACAAAATCACTTTTGAACTGCAAGATTTTTAAATTTCTACAAAGTCCTGCTGCAGAGATAAAACTCTTTAAAGTTTATTTATAAAATAGTCTTTGGAAGCAAATGGCAGACCTTTGTCTGTCACTGGACCATTTTTCATTTTATCAAGGATGCTCAGAAAAATATACAATGCCACAGTAAGAAATAGCTATAATGGTAGCACTCAAATGCCAGTCGAGTCAGGTAATTACACTTAGCAGGACTGTTTTATCAGAGATGCCCAGTCAGGTCATGCCAAACTAACACATGACTAGACTGACTGCACCACAATTCCTCTCTAGCAACTAATACCACATATCATGCCTGCTTAGTCTGGACATGGATGACCATTAGGATTTATTGTACAATTCCTGCCCCACCACACACCCTCTCCCCGCCACCCCCACCCCAACCCCCAAAATGTGCTCCTCAGCCCAGAATTACCTCCATGTCCCTCTTCGTTGTCGCAGTGCTTACGTACGAAGCACCATGCCTCATAGGTACATGCTTGGATGAGGAAGAATGGCACTAGGAGTAATGAAGATTGCAGGTAACTAAGCCAGGTATTACCTCCATGTCCCTCTTCATCATCCCAGTACTTTTGTATGAGGCAAAAGGCATCATACACAAGAACTGGGACGAGGAAGAATAGGGTTAGGAATAATGAAGATTATTAATAAGTAATCTATGCATTAAACACAAGCAATGCTGCAACACAATTGATCTGACTGGGCTTCAGCACCCTCCCACCCCCCGAAATGTTGGGATATGTTGACTCAACCTGGCTGATCTACAGAGCCATTGCTGAACAGAACATGACACAGATATTAAACAGTGCTGGGTTTCGCTGTTAACAAAGGCCCAGTAATTACTAACGTAAAGCATTAAACTGTTAGTACCTGCATTTAAATGCTTAATTTTTTAGGCAATTTCAATTGTGATGTGGGTTTAATACTGGCATACCAGGGGAGTGAATCGAAGGGTAGAGAGGGGAGAGGAGACGTCTCGTTGCGACAGCAGTCCATAAGTGGGTGCTTTCAGACTTAAAGAAATTAGTTAACTGCTTGTAACATTGAAGCTCCACAAAAATAGTCTAATTAGAATGCGTAAAGAATGCAAATACATGTGCCCCCTCCCCCACCAGCTGAGAAGTTAGCACCTCTCCCAACATTTGAAGGGTTAGCCCTCCAAAAATGTAAGTTTCGTTGCGCCCCTGAACACAAGCACACACACCATTCATCATACACACACGCACACCCAGCCACCCGCACATTTAAGTGTGTACCATTTCACTAAACAGACACACCCAGGCAGCCCCCCATACATTTAAGTGTGCACTCTTTCACATAGAGGCACACCCAGGGAGCCACCCATACATTTAGGTGTCCACACTTTCACCATGCAGGCACACCAAGGTGACCACCCATACATTTGAGTGTGTACCCTTTCACCATACAGGCACACACAGGCAGCAACCCATACATGTAAGTGTGCACCCATTCACCATAAAGGCAGACACACCCAGGAGATCACCCATACATTTAAGTATTCACCCTTTCACCATACACTGACACAGGCAGCCATCTATACATTTTAGTGTGTGCTCTTTCACCATACACTTACACACCACCCATACATGTAAGTGTGCACCCTTCTCACAATAAACTCACACGGGCACACCCAGGCAGCCACTCATACATCATGCACTAACTCAGTCATGCACATTACATTATATACATTTATACACACACACTTACATGCACACACACACAAACATTTAAAGAAAATACAAGTTCTTACCTTTAATATGTTTGTCCAGGGAACAAGGCCTTCAGCTCCCTGCAGCAACCAGGAAAGCTTGGGGCCTCATTACGAGGTAGGGTGTAGCCATGGTGCTATTAGCACCATGGCTACCCCCTTACCGCATTCCAGGTCTGGGTTCCCGAAATAGGGTCTTACCGGGTCATTCCAACCTTGGAGGACCCGGTAAGTCCCCATTCCGGGAACCATTCCCCATTCCCATTCGAGCCCCCATAGGGATCAATGGGAATGGGGATGGAGCTAATAACGGTACCGCAATTTGCGGTACCGTTATTAGCTCTGAAGTCCCTTAACAGGTCCCTTACATAACGCCTGGTAAAACCAGGCGTTAAGGAAGGGACCCGCTAAGGGACCTTGGAATAGGGTGGTAAGGGATTACCGGCACCGATGTCCTTACCGGTGCCGGTAATCCCTTACCATCTACCTCGTATTGAGGCCCTTGGTCTCGTCATATGCAGAGGATCTTGAGGCTTCTATCTCTTGCGGTCAGGGCGGGGGCCCTATTACTTCAAAAAGAAATGCTTTCTTTTTGAAGTCACTCTGACTTCATAAAGAAACTATTTCCGTTAAAGGACCAAACCGTAGCAGAAATAATTTCTTTAAGAAGGCAGAGTGACTTCAAAAGGAAAGAATTTCTTTTTTAAGTCATAGGGCTCTCCTCACCCCATGACATGGATGCCTCCACCCTGGAGTCATCCATGTCATTGTTGTGGGGGCAGTCCTCGGACTTGGCGCCTTGATAAAGAAATAGTTTTAATGTCTTTATGAAGGCAGAGTGACTTCAAAAAGAAAAGAATTCATTTTGCTTTATACAAAAAAAAAAGAAAACGTTGATTTCTTTTTCTTGATGGGGCCCCCTCACAAGACGTGTACTGGCAGGCCCCACACACCAAGGGGATTGCGTGGCCCCACTAAACCAGCGGATGTGCCTGTAAATAGCAGGCAGTGGACATCTGACGATTAAATGCCTGTATAAGCAGTCCTCTCCCTTCTATTTTCAGTGCACATCCAAAATGAACCCCCTGTGGCTTTAAGTGCAGACCCCGGCTCATGAAGAAATGTACTGCTGTACATATTACAGAAGGTTTGTTCACATAGCACTGGGTGGTTAACAATGGAACACGATGGCATAATGCATGGCATGGTTGGATTCCAGAACAAATGCAGAATGAGAGGGGCGCTTTAGATTCCCAGTCCACAGCAGCAGCCAAAATGGTGCAATGGAACAACATGATGTATGCAGAGATAGTGCTTACTAGTTGGAGGGATGTACAGGGGTGTTGCTAGGTTTGTAAAAGATACAGGGCTATGCTCATGTCGGGACTGGCTCGGAGCTGGCTAGCCTTTTGGTTGTAGATATACAGAGATATACAGAGCTACCACCAAATGACCCGAGGATATAGCGCCCCCAGCAATCCCTAGCGTAGTTAGTAAGATAGATCTAAATTGGAAATATGTACATTGCTAAAGATACATGTATACAATTGAACTGAAAGAACCCAAATGCGTTGGTACATGAAAGTTCTTGCCTCAGGAACAGAATGACACTAGCACAAATCTGCTTTGCACCGACACCGGCGCCATTGCTCCTTGCACTAGTTGTATATCTTTGGCCTGTGTGGCATGGAAGCACTATTATTAATTGCCAATGCCCTCTGGATCTCTCTGCCCCTTGTGTGAATTTGTCATTCGACTGTCAGTGGTAAACTTAGTAAAATGTTTAAACTCGCAGGCGGTCTCCTCAGAATCTACGTGCATATCACTTTCCAAGCTTTGGGACATACATGGACTAATATTGTGAAAGCTAAGCTTTTTTGTCTATCTGCAAAATGTTGAGTATTCCATGTTGTATTGCATTGTATTGCAGAAGGAATGGCTATTTAAGACCTGCCCTTTTTTTAGTATACCTCAGTGGAGACAGGAATGGTGGGAACTGCCTCTTCAAGCTTCTGTTTCCCTCCTTCTGAGGTTAACCCTACACACTTCAGCCGCAACAAAGACACACACTGTGCCGAAGCACACCCTCAACAAATCCAACACACACAGCACATGGAAACTCACACAATTTCTCTCTGTGTTGGAACGTGGCCCAAAACGCCCGGCTCTTACACGTTTTGGCTCCCTTCCCTTGTTAATAGAGGTCTAGAGCGGATGAATGTTGCTCCAGCTCTTTGGTAGACCCAATGCAGGGCGCATTTTGGTGCTGGGCCCCTCTAATTTCCCAGTCCACAGCAATCGCTGAGCATTTGCCTGGAGATTGCACAGAAGTACCCCTGCCCATCTTCATTGTGGTGGCATGCACCTTGCACTGTGTACCATCAGCAATAGTGCGTATAGGAAAACATGAGTTTTGGTCAATTACATTTATTGACTTTTTTTCTCCTCTAAATACTCACAGGGTAATTCATAGAAAATCGCACAAAAGTGGCGGACGCGACTGGCGCACAGCATGCCCGTGCGAATGTCTGCGCCGGCCGCGTGCGCTAAAATCAATTTCCGCGCACAGCGTATTCATGGATTTTCGCATCCAAAACCAGCCGTGGCGCAGCGTGGCGCAGCGACCCTGCAGCAGCGCCAGTTACGCCCCCAAGAATGCCCTCGCGCAAGGAAAAGCCCTCAAAATCCCCAAATAATCGCAAAGGGTTGCGCCAACCCTGGACCAGTTCACAGGGCTGGCAAACAGCAAACGCCAAGCGGGGACCGTGTATTTCAGTGGTTCGCGGGAAGTTCCACACGCGATTGTCCTGTGTACGTGTGCATCAGGGGTGCACGGGAAGTATCACACGCAAATTCAGCTGGGTACGTGTATTTCAGGGGTGCGCGGGAAGTTCCACACGCGATTGGCCCCGTGCGAGCAGGATACTTGTATTCCAGGGGTGCGCGGGAAGTTCCACACGCGATTCCATCAGGGTACGTGTATTTCAGGGGTGCGCGGGAATTCCACACGCGATTGGCCCCGTGCGAGCAGGGTACGTGTATTCCAGGGGTGCGCGGGAAGTTCCACACGCGATTCCATCAGGGTACGTGTATTTTAGGGGTGCGCGGGAAGTTCCACATGCGATTGGCCCCGTGCGAGCAGGGTACGTGTATTCCAGGGGTGCGCGGGAAGTTCCACACGCGATTTCAGCAGGGCACGTGTATTGCAGGGGTGCGCGTGAAGTTCCACACGCGATTTCAGCAGGGTACGTGTATTGCAGGGGTGCGCGGGAAGTTCCACACGCGATTTCAGCATGGTACGTGTATTGCAGCGGTGCGCGGGAAGTTCCACATGCGATTCCAGCAGGGTACGTGTATTTCAGGGGTTCTGAGGAGTACTACACGTGAATTGGCCGTGTGGGTCCTCCCAGGTGTACGCTCCACAACCTCCACAGCCCCTGCAGGCAGCCCACACCACGGGGGACTACCCTGCACCCCTGCCCATGTCCCGCAGGCAGCCCATCCACCATGGGCATGCCCCCCAGCCAACCCACATGTCACCTTGCACCACTGACTCAACAATGCATGTCTCCCACAACCCCCACCCCCCAGCCACCAGGGGCAGCCTCCACCAGGCCCCCACCCATGTCCCCCTGCACCCCCACCCCCCCAGCCAACGGGGGCAGCCTCCACCAAGCCCCCACTTATGTCCCCTATCACCCCCACCCCCCCGCAGTGCAGGGGCAGCCTCCACCAGGCCCCCACCCATGTCTCCCACCACCCCCTACCCTCCAGCAGTCAGGGTCACCCTCCACCAGGCCCCCACCCATGTCTCCCACCACCCCCTCCCCCCAGCAGTCAGGGGCAGCCTCCACCAGGCCCCCACTCATGTCCCCCTGCACCCCCACCCCCCAGCAGTGCAGGGGCAGCCTCCACCAGGCCCCCACTCATGTCTCCCATGAACCCCCATCCCACAGCCACCAGGGGCACCCTCCACCAGGCCCCCACCCATGTCTCCCACCACCCCCACCCCCCAGCAGTCAGGGGCAGCCTCCATCAAGCCCCCACTCATGTCCCCTATCACCCCCACCCCCCAGCCACCAGGGCCAGCCTCCACCAGGCCCCCACCCATGTCCCCCTGCACCCCCACCCCCCCAGCCACCAGGGGCAGCCTCCACCAAGCCCCCACTCATGTCCCCTATCACCCCCACCCCCCGCAGTGCAGAGGCAGCCTCCACCAGGCCCCCACTCATGTCTCCCACCACCCCTACCCCCCAGCAGTCAGGGGCACCCTCCACCAGGCCCCCACCCATGTCTCCCACCACCCTCTACCCCCCAGCAGTCAGGGGCACCCTCCACCAGGCCCCCACCCATATCTCCCACCACCCCCACCCCCCAACAGTCAGGGGCAGCCTCCACCAGGCCCCCACTCATGTCCCCTATCACCCCCACCCCCCCGCAGTGCAGGGGCAGCCTCCACCAGGCCCCCACTCATGTCCCCTATTACCCCCACCCCCCCGCAGTGCAGGGGCACCCTCCACCAGGCCCCCACTCATGTCTCCCACCACCCCCTACCCCCCAGCAGTCAGGGGCACCCTCCACCAGGGCCCCACCCATGTCTCCCACCACCCCCACCCCCCTGCAGTGCAGGGGCACCCTCCACCAGGCCCCCACTCATGTCTCCCACCACCCCCTACCCCCCCAGCAGTCAGGGGCACCCTCCACCAGGCCCCCACCCATGTCTCCCACCACCCCCACCCCCCAGCAGTCAGGGGCAGCCTCCACCAGGCCCCCACTCATGTCTCCCACCACCCCCTACCCCCCAGCAGTCAGGGGCACCCTCCACCAGGCCCCCACCCATGTCTCCCACCTCCCCCTACCCCCCAGCAGCCAGGGGCACCCTCCATCAGGCCCCCACCCATGTCTCCCACCACCCCACCCCCTGCAGTCAGGGGCAGCTTCCACCAGGCCCCCACTCATGTCCCCCTGCACCCCCACCCCCCAGCAGTGCAGGGGCAGCCTCCACCAGGCCCCCACTCATGTCTCCCACCACCCCCATCCCACAGCCACCAGAGGCACCCTTCACCAGGCCCCCACCCATGTCTCCCACCATCCCCACCCCCCAGCAGTCAGGGAGAGCCTCCACCAAGCCCCCACTCATGTCCCCTATCACCCCACCCCCCAGCCACCAGGGGCAGCCTCCACCAGGCCCCCACCCATGTCTCCCACCACCCCCACCCCCCAGCAGTCAGGGGCAGCCTCCACCAGGCCCCCACTCATGTCCAACTCATGTACCCCTGCACCCCCACCCCCCACCACTGTGGGGCACCTGCCAGCAGGCCCCCACTCATGTCCAACTCATGTACCCATGCACCCCCACCCCCCAGCACTGTGGGGCACCTGTCAGCAGGCCCCCACTCATGTCCAACACATGTTCCCCAACCAACATGTCATCACAATCTAGATCCCTGGTCCCTATGGTCAGCCTCCAAATGCAAAACACCCACCAGAGTATTGCATCCACCCACTCATAATTGGCAATTACATGACAGAACACCAATTGCAAGTTCCGACACAAACACATTTCCCTCACATACACCCAATGGGTGTCAGTGAATCTCAAAAGCCATATCATGATATGCATTAAACCAATGAGATGATACTACACATTGAAGTGTGATAAAAAAATATGTATTGAAGGAAACATAAATAGAATCAAAAATAAAGAAACAGAATTGTGAATGTACAAAAATGAAAAGAAGCATGTCCGTGAAAAAAAGCAAAACCATAAATAAAAATCCAAAATAATGGTGTCCGAAGTCACTGTCCAGAAAACTAAATCCAATGGGAAAAAAAATAGAAAGCCATTGCTCCATGGTGAAAATGCGAAAGAAAAATACAATCCAACAGTGAACTATGTACATACGAACAAGCCAGGGTCCATTATCCCAACAAAAGAAAGGAAACCTATCTAACTACACTGACTAATAAAATAAACTATATACAAAAATGTGGCTAATGTCCGAAAGGTCCAAAATAAATCCAAAAAAAAATGAAACCTAACACTACCTACATAACTATGTACAAGGGCAGCAGGCTAGTTCGACGGCTCACTTGTGGATGACCCGGGCCAGGGCATCATCGAACTCCTGCTCAATGTCCCGGAGGCGGTCCTCCTCCATGGCCCCGAGGGTCCGCAGGGCCGTCGACGTGTCCACCTCCAAAACCCTGCGGATTGCCTCGAGGCACTCGGCCCGCCTCAGGGCCCTCCGCATGGAGTTCTCCGCCCTGACCATTGTGAGCCGTGCCTCTTCCGCCCGCTGCTGTTCCGCATCTATGGCGTGGCCCAACCGCTGCCACACGGAAGACACTCTCTGTCCTGGGTCCTCCTGCCCTGCGGCCGATGCCTGCTCCTCCGATGTTGAAGGCCCCGAGCCTTCATGGCTCCCACCACGTTGCTGCTGCTGCTGTGCCTCTGCCCGTGCACTGCCTCCTGCTGCCTGCACATCCTCCGCCGGCTGAGGTGCAGTCGTTGACGTGGCCACCCCCGCTGGACGTCCGACTCCCGACTGTGGCAGGGATGCCTCCTCCACCAGCCTGGCCGCACTGTCAGAGGCAGCTCCACAGGGCACCCAGGTAACTGATGGGTGGGAAGATGGCACGGAGGATGACTGGCGCGTAGGGGCTTCCGTTGAGGAGGGGGTCGTAGCAAGCCCCATCATACGGAGGAATCTGGCCTGGGTGACCTGTCCCAGCAGGCTGACGTGGTCAACGAGAAATTCGAGATGACGTGCAGTCTCCTCATGAAAAGACTGCAGGTCACCTCGCATGGCCCGTTGACGCAACGCCACACCACTCAGAACAGGCTCAACCCGGACCCGGATAGCCACGTCCGCAGGCAGAGGAAGGCCAGTTGTCGTGAGCTCATCCCCTGCCTGAAAATGGGTCTGAACGTAGGCATCCCTGTTGGTGCAAGATGATGCAGGGACAGGATCAGGGACAGGATTGCACACAGGCACCTCCGCGGCGGCCTGTGCTGCCTCCTGTCCCTGGTCCTGCACTGCACCACTAGCACCAGTGGGATCCCCACCTCCAGACCCCGTCTCTGTTGCTTGCACGGCCTCCTCCTCCACCAAACCCCCCACCAACCTGGATGACTCCGTGCCATCTTCCCCCGTTGGGCCCTGTGGGGTCCCAGCTGCCCCTTCTGCTGCCGAGGAGTCCAACTCCAACCTCCGCCTCTTGGACCTCCCCCCGGCAGCTGCGGCCTGGGACGCGGCACCGGACTCCTCACTCCCCGACGAGATGACAACATGGGAGGGGAGCCGGGCCTTGCGTCTCCGGCTGGCGGTGGGATCCCCGCCGCTGTGCTCCACAGCACCTTCTCCGCCCTCTTCATCAGTTGACGCTGCAGACAGGGAGAAATAAAACACAGGCATCAGGGCACTGTACAATGGACACATACACACATGACAGTTGTACATGAGTGGCATTGGCAAACCTCAGACATGTCATCACAATCCTCAACACACATGTCATTTCAATTTGCACACATGAGCCATACCACAGCCATATCGCAACTGCCAGCACCATCCATACACATACAACAGCATGAGCAGGCAAAGGTGAGCCAGACATCACATGCAACACAGGAAGTGCACCACACATGTACACACACCACCACGCTTGCATGCATGTGTACACCTCTGCCAAGTGTCGCAGTTTTCAGATGGGCATCCATGTCACATCTGCCCATCAGGCTTCCACATACCGCTGTCACATGCATCCATGTTGCATCACTCTTGCACCCTTGTCAAATACACACACATGCACATGTACACAGTGCTGATACATGCAGCTGAAAACAACATGCATGCGTGACTTCACGGACATGTCTACTTACATACACATTCATCCAAACATGTGTGCCCACACAACTGCATTTGGCATGCAAGCCTACACACACAAGCACCATCCATGTCTCACACATTCCAGCCCTCACATGTGTTAGCCCCACGGCCCTGTACACCCCCACCCATACTCGACCCCATACAAACAGATGTGCAACCTGCACACTACTGAAAAATCACCACACGCACAGCT
Source organism: Ambystoma mexicanum (assembly GCF_040938575.1). NCBI lineage: Eukaryota > Metazoa > Chordata > Amphibia > Caudata > Ambystomatidae > Ambystoma > Ambystoma mexicanum. Next base: position 402,878,682 of record NC_090937.1, read on the forward strand.
CACAATCAGGATGCATGTACACTTACCGCTCGACTCCAGACGGGTCAGCCTCTCAAGGACCTGGACGTGGAGCGCTGGGGATATGCGTTCCATGACCCTCATCTGTTCTTCTGACAAGTGGCCCCGACGCCCCTTGGCATCCGCTGCCTTCAAGAGGCGCCGGGCCTTGTTCAGGGTCCTGGACCTGAACTCCTCCCAGCGCTTCTTGACATGTTGGAAGTCGCGGACTGCCACCCCCTCCGCGTTGTTGGCAGTCACGATGTCAGTCCAGATCCGAGTCCGTCCTTCCTTGTCGGCGCAGGAACTTCCAAAGAGGGCAACATACTGCCCCAGGACTTGCTCCACCAGGTCACCAACTTCGGTGGCACAGAAGCTGGTGCCCCTCTGTCTCTCTGGCCGGGGGTTGTCAGTGGTCTCAGATGGTGTGTACCCCGACATGACAACCCCAGAGGCAGGAGTGGGTGGGCAACTGGGTCCTGGGGCTGGGCTGTGGAGCGATGTAATCCCAGTCGGGAGTCTTCGGTTCCAGCACGGGTGGTCACAGCAACAGCACCCCTGGCTGATGTGCAGGCAGCAAATGGCAGGGCACGTGGGCAGCAGGCAGTCAGGCAGCAGCAGATGGCAGGTGGGAGCGTGCTCGGGGCTCTGGGGGGGCAGTAGTTTGGCCTTCTGGGCAGGAGCGTGGTCTTCCGTGTGCTTACGCGTGGCCAGCTTGATACGGAGTGATTTGGCACGTGAAAATCCTGCACGTCTACGTGTAAATCGAGGAAAGGCCCTAAGCGCGTATGCACGTCAGCACGCATATGCGATTTCATTGGACCAAAGGCCCTTAGCGCGTGAGCGCGTCTGTGACGTGAGGCGCGCGGGTGTTTCCCTCATTACACGTGACGACAGAGCACACGTGGATTTCCACCAATCGCGTGTGGAACTTCCTGCGCACCCCCAGTAATACACGTACCCAGGCCAATCGTGTGTACGCTCACTTCCCTCCGAATACACGCGATGACACTCGGACGTGCAGTTTTACCACGTGTGCTCGCATTTGCGATTTCATTGGCCCAAAGGCCACCATACGCAGCTGTGACGTCACGCGCATGGCCGTAGAGAATGGCGCGTGTGAAAATGAAGAGATACACGTCCAAGTGTCAAAGCGCGTAATTGGTGGAAATGGCCTCATTGCTTATGCGCGTCTGTGACGTGTGTATAAAAGGTACGTGTAGGACGCCATTTCCTTGTACGTGCTTTTCGTGGAGAGCGAGTGGGTGAAATCTGTACTTCTTGTCGGTTCACACGCGATTTACTTCACAGCGTTTCCAGTTCATACTCCCTGTTACCTCTGACAGTTTTTCTCTTTTCCTCTTTTTCCTGGGCCTGTTTCCTCAAACAGCTTCCCTACTACTGTTGTCCTGTCTCCTCAGACAGCGTACAATTCTTCTTTCGGCGGGGGTGTTGCCAACGCGCACACGCGCATATTTTTCACGCTTTTGTTCCTGGCAGACGGTGAGTCGCGCACGTATCTAACATCTGTGCTTGCCCCGTGTGTCGCGAACCCCTTCAGAGGTCATTCTAGGCTGTGTGTTACACGGATACGTTCATTCTTGTGTTCCTGGGTGCCACAGCGTAGTGCAGGTTTTTTTTTCCACGCACGTGGTCTAGGAGGGGTTGCGTGCACCTTACTTCCCTTTTTTGGGGTGCCTGTGCGTTGCGTGACCCGTCATCTTTCCCCAGGGGTGACATACAGCCTTGCTAGAGCACTAGGGTACGATTACCATCTGGTACCCAAGCCCTCTGAACCCCAATTGCCCAGGACAATAGTTCACATCAACTCCCATACGCACAATAACATCAGTGCCATGGCTGGGAGGCGAACAAGCCGTAAGGGTGGCAAAGGTGGCCGAGCCCCAAGTGGTGGCCGTGGTGGATCCGGTAGGGGACGTGGCCATAACTTGCAGGGTGCCCCTAGCCCCCCATTTGTGGAGGAGCAGTCAGGGACACCCATGCCCCACCCCCCCCTGGTTAAGGTTACCGTGGCTGACACCATCCATGCTCAGCCCTTGTTGGACTAGCCCACTGTGGAACCAGACCTGGCACAGAGTGACTCCATGGCTGACTTCCAGGTCAGCAGGTCTAGGCCACGTGCGCCGGTGAACATTGGTGTCATCAGGCCACGTGGATCAGGGGCAGCTAGGTCATCTGCTGCCCCACGTAGGCAGGCTGGGGAGGCTGCAGGGGCAGCTGCGGCTCCATCCACACCACCTCTCATACACCCTGCCAGGACAGTGTCAGTCCAAGTCCATCATGCTGACATTCCCCCTGACACCATCACACTTGAGATAATGCCTGCACCAACTCCCGTGCTGAGTGTGCAATCCCACGCTCCTGCCCCTAGTGTCCAGAGCGGCGCAGCACACTCCGGATCCCCACCACCTTCCAAGCGGAAGAGGAAGAGTGCTCATCCAGTAGAGGCTGATGCCCCAGACACGGCTACACAGTCCGGCCCGTCAAGGAAGCCCAGCTTCAATGAGGCCGAACTGAATTCACTTGTAGAGTATGTGTCCGCACATGACCGCGAAATGGTGATTGTTGCAGGATCCAAGACCACACCTGCACAACGTCAGGCACACTGGCAGACCATTGCAGACATCATAAGTGCCCTTGGAATCGTGAGGCGCACAGCTAATGATTGCTACAAGCGCTGGAATGACCTGAAGCGCAGGGCAAAGAATAAGCTGGCCTCAAGTCATGCCGCAACTCTAGTGACTGGAAGTGGGTCTCCAGCAGACAACATAGAACTCACTCCACATGATCAGGTTGCTGGGACCTACGTCACGGAGGAACAGATCCAAGGCGTGGGAGTAGTGGCAGATTACGAGGCATTGTCCGGTGAGTGCACATGCATGTGTGTGTCATCCATGTGCATGTTGTGTGTGGGAGGGCTTCTCTTTGTGTGCCAGGGGAGGGTGTGTGTGCCTGAGTGGTTCGGCTCACCCATGTGCCTCTTCCTAAACATTCTTGCCACCAGCATTTGGGTATAGCAGCATCCCTTCGGCCAACATTAGACATCCAGCCCAACACCACGCCAGTTGCCCTTGGAGTGTCATCTTGCCACTACACTGTTGCTTATTTACCTCTGTTTATTCAGGCAGATTGTTTGCATACCACCACTTTTACTCGGGATTTCTCAGTCCTATTGTCACATGTCTGACATGGCTATGGTACAGTGGACTGGCTCAGTTTCGTGGACATGATTAGTTTGGACATGTCCCTGTGCTATAGGACCATTTTTGACTGGCAGCTGCATGTTAAACATTAGAACCATTACAATGAAAATAATCAATCATATGAACAAACTGGACTGAATGAACAATTGGTGACCTCCTCTCCCTCTTCACTTCATGGCTAGGGTACATGCCATCTGTGTGATGGCATGTGTATTTGACCTGCCAATCACTGGCCAATGTGTGATGGCACTGCTAGGCAGCATGCAGCAAATGTGTTCATCTTCCATCTTGGTGTCATCAATGTGTGGCATCTGCCTCCCCATCACACGCAGTGACGGTGCATGCATGGGAGTGTTTTAGTCATGTGGGACATGTGTCAATCAAGTACTGTTTCTGTAGCCTCTCAGCCCTCATTGTGTGCCATAGTGCTAATGCCTGTTTCCATTTGTTTTCTTTTATGTCTTTGCAGGGGAAGACGCACCTGATACTGCTGGGGTTGTGGAGATGGTGCAGGCCCAGGCGGGGTCTGAGGGCCGACCGACCACCAGTGAGGGACGTGGTGTGGTGGTGGGTGAGAACCCACAACTGCTGCAGGTCGTGCTCCCAAGGGGTATCTCTGGCTGCACCTCCCCCGAGCTGTACTCAGGTGTTGATTCGGATGATGAGTCCTATGTGCCGTCGCAGGTGAGTGTTCCTGGGAGGGATTCTGTTCTGTCCGACCCACCTGCACCAGGGTTAGAACCCTCAATGGGGATGTCAGTGTTGGCAGGTACGCCTTTGGTGGTTACGGATGCAGGGTCACACTCCGCAACATCTGATCCTGTTCCTGGGCCAGCAGATCATAGGGGGAGTTCAGTCCTGCAGCCTCAGGCAGTGCCGGCACAGCAAGGCGCAGTTCGCCTTGCCCCAGACAGGTGTGGTGCCCGCCGACGTGGTGGCCGTACGCCACCTGCCAATACCGCATGGGAGCAATCCATTTACGGTATGGCAACCCAACAGGCAGCATCATCAGAGATGATGGCTCAGGCCATGGATAGGGTGGCCACTTCCATTGTCCCCCCGAAAGGCTGATGGAGCGACTACAGCAGGCAACAGACTCCATCTGCCAGTCACACAGGGAGGACAAGTTGGCGTCCAACAGGGACAGGCGGGCGGCACTGGTGACTCTGCAGGAAGCCATCTCCATAGAGTCCCAGGGCCACAGGGAAGCCCTGAGGCTGGAACTCCTTCACCTCAGGACGACTCTTGTTGAGCTTGAGGCTTCAACAAAGCGAAGGACAGAACAGCAGCTGGAGCATCCCACCCGTACGCTCTCAGCTGAGATGCAGGCAACTAGGGCGGAGGTCCGGGCATCCCGTGAGTTGTTGCATGGGGACCTACGCACACTCATCCTCCAGAACGAGACCTACCACACCCGCATGCTTGCAGCCATGGAGGAACAGACTAGGGCCTTGCGTGGGCTGCCTCCCATAGTGCCACCACCTCTGGATACAGCTGCACAGGGTGAGAATAGCGACAGCAGTGATACTCCCACAATAGGGTAGCCGTGTGGGCCATGAGCCCATGGAGGTGTTTTTTTTTTTGCAATATCCACACAGGTGGGTTTTGGTGTGCACCCTGTCCTCGGACCTCCTGGGTGGCCTCCCCAACCCCCCCGGGCCCATTAATGGCCATTTTTGATTTTTATTATTTATTTATTTATTTATTTATTTATTTTTTGGGGACAGTGTGTTGCCTTGTGTGGCTCCCGTGGGCATATGCTGCATTGTGGCTGGGCACATGCAGGCTTGTCATGGATTTGGTTCAGATGCTTGGGTTTTTGTCACACACACCCCTCCTGCTTCCCGTTTCCATGGGCTTGCAAAGGGTGTGCCCAAGTGACATTGACGTACATGGTGACATTGGACTCCCATGAGCTGTGTGGGCAGTCTGTAGTCAATACTGTGTATACATTCATAGTGCATATTGTTGTTGCATTGTACACTGCGTGGTGTATTGATATGTGCCTCTGCATCCATCTCATCCTCCATATTTGCAGGTCCATTCCTCATGTCTTCACAATGCGGTCCACCTTGGAACTGGAGTCCATGTCGTAAGCAGTGCACCTACACTCTTGCGTGGCGCTAACACTGTATACTTGCAAGTGTTCGGAGGGCTGTCATCATCAGGTGGTGAGGCTAGCACATTTTTAAGTCTGTAATGTCATGTTTAAGGTAGGTTGGAGGTTGTGTAGGTGATTGGTATTATTGGTAAGTATTTGGTAATGTGGGCTGTAGGTCCTGCATTACTGTGAACATTTCATGTGTGGACAGGTTTCCATTAGGGACACTGTAGCTGCTGACACTTGGGGCATGTTGTGGGGATTCATTTCTTTCCTCTCACATTGCATGACATGCCATGGTGTGTTGTGTGGCCGTGCCGTGGAGGGGGTGGGTGACATGGCACTGTTTTCATGTAGTATTTTGCAAGTGGGTATTCATTTCTGCAGCATGGAAGTGTCTTTTCATGACACTGCATTGGTGGTGTTTGTGTAGGTAGGGATGGACACATTGTGACACTTCCACATGAACAATCTCAGGCTGCTATGGTTCTGACAGTTGACAGTCCCTTTGTTCGTCTTAATTGTCAGGTCGAGTCATCATTGCTTATCAGATGGTATGTGCCAGGCCTGTGTGCACTCCACTGGGGTGTGATTTCTATGTGAAGTAATTAGCCACCAGCTGCGTACGGGCTGCCTCACCCCGTGCCCTCTCCCCTCCCATGCGCAGCGGGCGTGCATGTGGTTGGGGATGTGGGGGCACCACCATGTCCACGGCCAGGCCCCGGCGTGTTGCAACATTGTGCAGGACACATGCTGCCACTATGATCCTGCACACTACTGGGGGCACATATAACAGCTGCCCGCCAGACCGGTCAAGGGAGCGAAGGCGTGACTTGAGCACTCCGAATGTGCGCTCCACTATGCCCCGGGTTGCAATATGGGCTGTGTTGTATCTTACCTCTGGAGGCGTGATGGTGTTCCGAATTGGCGTCATCATGTGGGTGCTCAGAGGGTAGGCACTGTCCCCTGGTGAGAGGTGATGGGTATCATTAGTGGGGTAGTGACATAACTCTGCATCTGACATGCATGCATGTGCTGTGGCATTCATACTCACCAAGCAGCCATGTATCGCCATGCCGGACAGCTTCTAGGTCCCGGCTTAGGGTAGACATTCGGTAAATGAAGCTGTCGTGGGTGGACCCTGGATAGTTGGCATATACTGAGGTGATGATACCCTTAGCATTACATACTACCTGCACGTTGATGGAATGCCAGTGCTTGCGGTTCCTATAGATGTGCTCATATGCCCTGGGGGGACGTAGTGCCATATGGGTGCAGTCAATGGCACCTAGCACTTTTGGCCACACCATAGAAATCGAGGGTGGCAGCCTGCCTTTCTGCAGGTGTCCTGGGCAGGTATATGTGCCTACGGACTGATGGGCGTGCAGTGATGATGTTCAAGACCTGGTGTAGGCAGCGTGACTGCGTGGCCTGTGACACCCCACCCACTATGGCACTTGTCCGCTGAAATGATCCTGTGGCCTAGAAGTGCAGTACTTTGAGGACCTTCTCCAGGGGGCTGAGTGCTTGGGAGCACAGGGTGGGTGATGTGAGGTCATCCTCCCACTCACTGACCAGGTCCAGTATTATGTGTGGGGGAAACCTGTACCTCCCATACACCTGGTCATCAGGCATCCCAAAACGGCTGGTTCTGGGAGTGAAAATTCGGGCCCTCACTATCCTCCTCCTCCTCCTTTGGTAACCCACGGCCACTGCTGCTAGGAATGGTATGTTCATCCTGGCGTATGAGCTTGTTTGTGGTTTGCGCGCACTTTTATGCTGCACGGGTCGACGTACGCCTGCTTCATGCTGGCGTACATGTGTCAGGATTAGACCCTTTTTCGGCACGTCGTAGGCGAACGTGTGAATCTTCCCGCCCACACCAGGAATACACGTAGCACGCTCTCACAGGCACAGTCGCGGGTAAATATTCCCGCCCAGCCCTGTAATACATGCGACCCACTCTCACAGGCCCAATCGCGTGTGGAAGTTCACGCGCACCCCCAGTAATAGAAGTACCCAGGCAAATCACGTGTGGAAGTTCACGCGCACCCCGAAGTACACGTACAATCGCATGTGGAACTTCACGCGCACCACGAAGTACACGTACCCAGGCAAATTGCATGGCTGGGGGGTGGGGGTGGTGGGAGACATGAGTGGGGGCCTGGCGGAGGCTGCCCCTGACTGCTGGGGGGTAGGGGGTGGTGGGAGACATGGGTGGGGGCCTGGTGGAGGGTGCCCCTGGTGGCTGGGGGGTGGGGGTGGTGGGAGACATGAGGGGGGCCTGGTGGAGGCTGCCCCTGGTGGCTGGGGGTAGGGGGTGGTGGGAGACATGAGTGGGGGCCTGGTGGAGGGTGCCCCTGGTGGCTGGGGGGTGGGGGCAGTGGGAGACATGAGTGGGGGCCTGGTGGAGGCTGCCCCTGGTGGCTGGGGGGTGGGGGTGGTGGGAGACATGAGTGGGGGCCTGGTGGAGGCTGCCCCTGCACTGCTGAGGGGTTGGGGTAATAGGGGACATGAGTGGGGGCCTGGTGGAGGCTGCCCCTGGTGGCTGGGGGGTGGGGGTGGTGGGAGACATGAGTGGGGGCCTGGTGGAGGGTGCCCCTGCACTGCGGGGGGTGGGGGTAATAGGGGACATGAGTGGGGGCCTGGTGGAGGCTGCCCCTGGTGGCTGGGGGGTGGGGGTGGTGGGAGACATGCGTGGGGGCCTGGTGGAGGCTGCCCCTGACTGCTGGGGGGTAGGGGGTGGTGGGAGACATGAGTGGGGGCCTGGTGGAGGCTGCCCCTGGTGGCTGGGGGGTGGGGCTGGTGGGAGACATGAGTGGGGGCCTGGTGGAGGCTGCCCCTGACTGCTAGGGGGTAGGGGGTGGTGGGAGACATGGGTAGGGACCTGGTGGAGGGTGCCCCTGGTGGCTGGGTGGTGGGGGTGGTGGGAGACATGAGTGGGGGCCTGGTGGAGGCTGCCCCTGGTGGCTGGGGGGTAGGGGTGGTGGGAGACATGAGTGGGGGCCTGGTGGAGGCTGCCCCTGGTGGCTGGGGGTGGGGGTGGTGGGAGACATGAGTGGGGGCCTGGTGGAGGCTGCCCCTGACTGCTGGGGGGTAGGGGGTGGTGGGAGACATGGGTGGGGGCCTGGTGGAGGGTGCCCCTGGTGGCTGGGGGGTGGGGGTGGTGGGAGACATGAGTGGGGGCCTGGTGGAGGGTGCCCCTGCACTGCGGGGGGTGGGGGTAATAGGGGACTTGAGTGGGGGCCTGGTGGAGGGTGCCCCTGCACTGCGGGGTGTGGGGGTAATAGGGGACATGAGTGGGGGCCTGGTGGAGGCTGCTCCTGGTGGCTGGGGGGTGGGGGTGGTGGGAGGCATGAGTGGGGGCCTGGTGGAGGCTGCCCCTGACTGCTGGGGGCTAGGGGGTGGTGGGAGACATGGGTGGGGGCCTGGTGGAGGGTGCCCCTGCACTGCTGGGGGGTGGGGGTAATAGGGGACATGAGTGGGGGCCTGGTGGTGGCTGCCCCTGGTGGCTGGGGGGTGGGGGTGGTGGGAGACATGAGTGGGGGCCTGGTGGAGGGTGCCCCTGCACTGCGGGGGGTGGGGGTAATAGGGGACATGAGTGGGGGCCTGGTGGAGGCTGCCCCTGGTGGCTGGGACGTGGGGGTGGTGGGAGACATGAGTGGGGGCCTGGTGGAGGCTGCCCCTGGTGGCTGGGGGGTGGGGGTGGTGGGAGACATGTGTTGGTGATCAGTGGTGCAAGGTGACATGTGGGTTGGCTGGTGGGCATGGCCATGGTGGATGGGTTGCCTGTGGGACATGAGCAGGGGTGCAGGGTAGTACCCTGTGGTGTGGGCTGCCTACAGGGGCCGTGGAGGGTGTATAGGGAACACCTGGGGGGACCCACATGGCCATATCACGTGTAGCATTCCCCCGCAACACCGAAATACACGTACCCAGCCAAATCGCGTGTGAAACTTCCCGCGCACCCCTGGAATCCACGTAACAAGCCAAATCGCGTGTGAAACTTCGCGCGCACCCCTGAAATCCACATACCCGGCCAAATCTATTGTGTGGAACTTCCCGCGCACCCCTGGAATCCACGTACCCATCCAATTTGCGTGTGAAACTTCCCGCACACCCCGAAATACACGCACACGTTATTTTTCAGTCAGCGGGTGTCCGTGTTTGTGGGTACCCCTTTGCATGTCATTTGTCCTGGAGGGCCACAGTATAGGACATTCATCATAGCTGTATATAGGTGCTATTTGTTGGCGCACCTTTTGGCGCACATTTTTTACAGGCGCAGGGACGCTACCGCCTGCTTTCTTGTGGCGGTCGTGTTTGTGCCTGTGCGCTGGTTTGACCGTGCGCTGTTTTGCCCTATTCGATTCCATGAATACGTGTTGTAGGCGAGCGTGTGGGCGTTCCACGCACTTGCACACTGTACTTCCCCCGTGACGCCCACATTTTGGCAAGTTGTTCCCCATTCCGAGTGTTACGCCCCGTGTTCCGCCTACTTTTGTTGCGTGCGCCGCGCTATGTGCGATTTTCGCTGTGGCCTGTGCGATTTTTGCTGTGACCTGGCGCATGCCGTTAGACGGCCTGTGTGCCAACGTGCGCCGCGCACTTTTTTAGCGCACTGCGATTTTCACAATTCCACTGCGATTCGCACGTTTTTGCCCACTTGCGCCGCGCTAATTATTCCATGAATCGGCCTGTCACTGTATTCGTTGCTATACTGAAGACCTAAATCGCAAGCAAACTACACGATTTTTCCACTACTACATATATTATGTTCTTACTAATTTTGAACTTTGATTTGTAGGAGGAGACTGTTCTGCTAATTTGGATGTCTGTTCCCTATAACATCAGCAATGTGCAACATGTGTACGTTTGATCATTGATTTCATAACTTGTACATTTGATTAATCAGTATCTTTTGATTTTGGAAATGTGATTTTTTTAAGGTAACCTTATGCTATGGAATATTAAGGGCCTCATCACGAGTTAGGTTGTATCCCGCCGGTATCGGGGGATACTGCCGGGGCTATTAGCGTTACCGCCAAACCCCCCGGCGCTATTAGCGCCGGATCATGGATTTGGCAGAACGGTAATTCCCCATTCCACATTGGGCCCATTTGGGAATTCCCCATTCCCCATTGGGCCCAATGTGGAATTTCCGGCGCTACTACCGTTGGCGGTATTAGCGCGTGGTAATAGCACTGAAAATCAGCAAATTTGTGGTAGATTTACCCCCAGCTATCAGCTGGGGGTAAATCCTGTCAAACCCATTATTTGGCGGACCCTTAAATGTGGCGGTAATATCGTTACTGCCGCATTTAAGGGTTGCCACCAAACTCGTGATGAGGCAGTATGTCTTTATAAGTATTTGTAATTTTGGGGTCTTTTTATTACTTGTAGTTGTAAAGCATGATGCTGAAAAGGCCCCTATTCTTTACTTATCATATGTTATCATACATGGTTAACATTTGGTTTGCTTATTATTTTTAATTATAGACCATAATTACTACATGTAGAAGACTATGAATTACATATAGTGCCATATGTCTAATCACAAATTAAATGTTATAGAAACTCCAAGCCCATGATATAAATAATCTTTTGTATGCATATTTCATGTGTTGCTATGCACAAGGATTCTACTACTGATGCAGTGAAGCTGGAAGAAACACAAGGAAATCGGGTGCACAATTTAAAGTGTCAGTCATGTATTATGTATTGGTCTATTGTGTACCTTTTTCTGTATAAAGTGATGCCTAGTCAAATTTTGTGATTTGTTGAATTGACCTACTTGCTGTTTCTTAGTAATGATGATTTTAATGTTTTCCATAGTGAATACATGAAGCACATGCACACCAGAATATTATTCATTATGTATTGTGTTCTCGTCACTTTTTAGTTATGATTTGCAGGGGGATACAGTAGTGCAAACTGTTAGCTCCATTTCCTATGACACCACTGATGGACAACAGGTATTTCTTTGAAACTTATTTTGAAATGTTAATATTTACAATAAAAACATTGAAAAGTGACTGAATATGTTTCTTATCTAGTTAAATCAGTTCTCGTATCCTCGTATCCTCATTTATAAAATTATTTCTAACATTATGCCTTCATAATTATAGTATAGTATCTGTTCCCCACACTTCTTGTGATTTGTCCTGACATTGTAAAGCCAAACCAAATGTATATGTCAAGTTAAGTAATAGTACAGAGGGTACATGGTTAAACAACACATGTTTTGGTGTGCATGTCCGTGGTTAGGATATGTAGATTAATAATATTCCAACTTTGTAAAATAGAACATGTTTTCCACTGCAATATATTTCACTTGAAATTCGTAAGAATCAGACTATGAGAATTACCAATAATTTCGTACATCATTTTTTCTGCTTTGCAATGTCCTAGGGATTATCCAACGATGCAGTTTACCCTGAAAAAAAAAATACAAGGATCACAGGTAAAAAAGTTCAATTGACATTAGTTTTCTATTTTGTTGAAGTTTAAAAGTATTTTATATATAATTTCATAACTATGGGCCTCATTGCAAGGAATGCAGTAGGGGTTTAACGGGGCCGGTAGAGCTGCAGGCCCCTTTAAACCACTACCGCCCCATTGCGAGGTCTCCTCACGGCACCCGCTAAGGCCACCTGGTTTTTCCAGGCGTCCTTAGCAGGTCCCCTGAGCGGTCCAGGATGCTAAAAACGGGCCCATCATTAACGGCACCGTTGTTAGCATCATCCCCATTGCCATTGGGGCTCCAATGGGAATGGGGATGTACCGGGGTCGGCTACCCTGAATGGGGAAATACCGGGCCCTCCAAGGTCGGAATGGCCCGGTATTTCCCCATTCAGGGAACCCGGACCCGGTCTCCGGAAAGGGGGTAACCATGCCGCAAAAAGCGGCATGGTTACCTCCTTCCTCGTAATGAGGCCCTGTATGTTATTTTAGAATTGATGTTGCATCTTTGAATTTGTGAGTGTATCTTTTTTATTTTCAGTTCTTTCATACCGTGTTTGCCAAGGGTTGAATAGAATGTTGATACTGCATGCAGATTTTCAATACACTGGCAGGGGGCTTGAACAAACATTGCGGTTTCACAAGTTACTATTCCAATTTACAGACTTTCACCTTTTTCACTCATAGAGATACAGGGATCACAACATCCAGACCGGACACTTTCCATCATTTTTTTCCAAAGCCATTCCCAGGCATTCAACTGGCAATGCACCAGCCCTACCAGCCTCTCTAAGGCAATGAATTGTTGTCAAACTCCCTCCAACCTAGCTCCACCTGCCAAATTCTTTCCATGGCCATTGTCCCTAGTCAAACCCCACCCTTTCATCTTGATTGGGGTGTAACAAAATCCCGATATGGTATGTGACACAAAATGACCACGCTCCACGGGTCACAGGCCTAACACATAAACCGGCTGTATATCTCCTCTTTCAGATCTCTAGAGGCACAAATCTGATATGTTGATGACTGTGCTACCACTAATCTTGTAAAGGGACTGACCTGACTTACCGAGCTTTAACTGGACTGCATATACAATGACTGACACCAAACCAACCCCTCCTGCCTTTCTGAGAGCACACTAACAGGGTGGGCTGTTTTTTCATTTCTTTTCCCTACTCTCCACTTTGCCCTATTTAACACAGTGTACCATGTAGGCCTTGAAGATTGCAATGTGTGGGGGAGTTGAACATCCAAATGCCTTTGTGAGCAAAACTACAAATCAAGTACAGACAGGAACAGAGAACGGTGTATCTGCAGGCGGGTCTATAAAGGCTGTAATGAAGGCTGTAATGCTGTGTTGTTTTCCAAATGCTTAATTTCATCTCTGCCTGAGGAAGTGGAGACATTCCACTAAAGCTCGCAAATATGCAAAATAAATGACTTTTATAGCCTAATTAAGGTATTGACTCATTGCTTTCTTCTGGATCAACATTCTGGGCCTCATTAGGACCCTGGTGGTAATAATTTTTTACTGGGTCCAAGAAAAGGGCAATAACAAGGTTAATAAAGACCTTGGCGGACCCGGTAATTGCCCTTTTCTTGGACCCAGTAAAAATCAATCCCCATTCCCATTTGAGCCCCATAGGGCTCAAATGGGAATGGGGAGGATGCTAACAATGGGCCCGTTAATGACGGGCCCATTGTTAGCATCCTGGCCTGCTAGCGGGTCCCGCTTTTCACATCTGGTCAGACCAGACGTGAAGAGTTGGACCCGCTAGCAGGCCTCGTAATAGGGCATCCCATAATGAAAGGTGCCGGTCCTGTACCGGCACCGTTCATTACGGGAGCGCCAGGGTCCTAATGAGGCCCTCTATCTTTTTTGTATATCACTTATTTTTAAAACCAACGTATTCATAATGCCACATTTTTGTTATGGCACAAACATCAACATTAAAGGAACTAATCAATACTAAGTCTTTCTATAAGTATTAATTTATGTTCATATAAATGTTGATTTTTATTTATTGATGATTTTTCAAAATTGCGTTCATAAAATATTTTTACATCTTTCAATGATTACCAATTATTTTGTTAGTACTATTAAAGGTGGGGATTACATCTGCAAATCAACATTGACTGATTCACACTGTGCCTCATTACGACCAGGTGGTAGAGGATTAACGGCACCGGTAGAGCTGCCGGCGCCGTTAACCCTCTACCGCCTCATTACGAGGTCTGCTCGCGGGTCTCGCTAAGGACGTCTGGTAAAACCAGGCGTCCTTAGCGGGACCCCTGAGCAGACCAGGATGCTAACAACGGGCCCGTCATTAACAGGCCCGTTGTTAGCATCCTCCCCATTCCCATTGAGCCCTATGGGGGCTCAAATGGTAATGGGGATGTACCGGGTCTGGGTTCCTGAAATGGGGAAATACCGGGCCCTCCAAGGTCAGAATGGCCCGGTATTTCCCTATTCCAGGAACCCGGACCCGGGACCCGGTATGGGGATAGCCATGCCACTAAAAGCGGCATGGCCACCTCCATACTTGTAATGAGGCCCACTGCATTTAAAAAACAGGGTAAATACGAATTATTCTTGAAAGCTTGACCAACATATTTTTTTAAAAATTTAAGTAGAGGAATGCATTGGATGGTTTATATTGAAATGTTTTTCAAATTGGAAAGAATAATCCATTTTTCAATTAGAGGCCTAGGTAAAAGAAGAATAGGAAGACACAGACCACACCACTTACAAGTGATGCCACTTGTGAAACTGATGTGACTTGGTAGGAACCGTTGTCGTACTTTCAGATACTCATCGCAAAGTTCAGACTCAGGGTGTCCATGTGCAGTGGCCGGACTGTGAGCTGAATATCAACAGCAAGGCATGGAATGTAAAGATGGATCATTGTTACTGCGCAGAATGTTCACCTGAACTGTTAGACCCCACAGAAATGGCGTCGTCCTTACTTGCCAATCCACTCAGCTGACCTATGCCATCAAAAGGATTGGTGCAATATGAATATCTACTGTTCCCCAATTCTAAATAGAGTCCCTAAAACCAGCAAAAACCACAGTTGTAATTCACACAGGCATTTCTGAATTGACGGATGGCAAAGAGAAAGTCTCTGACTACACCATAGGTAGTGAGGAGGAATTCACCACATCACAGGATGAGTATCTATTGAGGGAGCCTAAATGCATGGCTCATTATAAGTATGGCAGTAGAGCAACAACGGTGCCAGTATCGCTACAGGCACCGTTGCTACCGTACCGCCATACTACAAGTTGTGCTTGCGGGTCTCGCTCTGCCCACCAGGTCCGACCTGGAGGCAGTGCGGCACCCACAAGCACAACTTGTGGATGCACCGGCACCGTTAAGCTATCGGGCTGAATGGGGATGGGGAGTCCCTTATTGCCGGCACCTGCGAATGGGCAATTACCAGGTCCACCAAAATCGACCTGGTAACTGCCCATTCGCGTGTGCCGGTAAAATCACGGGTTAGGCAGCAGCCGTGCCTTTGTTACAGGCATGGCTACCGCCAAACCCGTAATGATTGTCTTTGACAACTGCCTGTTTGATATTTTTAAAATGATTAAATGCAACTTTGGAATATGTGGGAAAAATTATAGTGAGCCATTAGTTAATTTGTATTCAAGAAGTTGTTGGAACCAACATGAAGATCAAAAGGAGCTGTGTGCAAAAACATTCAATAATGTCATGGTCCTCTTAACACATTCTTGGCAAAGTACCAGCAGGAAATGTAATTAGATCTTGAGCTCTCTTATTTCAGTGGATCAACATTTAGGGCCTCATTACACGGATGACGGTGAACCATGGCGCTATTAGCGCCATGGTTCATGCCGGTAAAATACCGGCACCGCCTTGGTGGAAAGGGGAATTACCGCCCTATTCCAAGGTTGGCGGGGCGGTAATTCCCCCTTCCACCATTGCCCTTCCCCATTCCCATTTTTGCCCCATAGGGCTCTATGGGAGTGGGGAAGGCGCTAATTATGGTACCGCAAATTGCGGTACCGTAATTAGCCCCCTGGTCCCTTTGCGGGTTGGGTTTTAACGCCTGCAAAAAGCAGGCGTTAAATTCCCCAACCCGCAAAGGGACCTCGTAGTAAGGCGGTAAGGATTTACCGGTACCGGTAAAATACCGGTACCGGTAAACCCTTACCGCCATCCGTGTAATGAGGCCCTTAGTAAGATCTCAAGTTTCTGTACATTTTTAGGACTTGTGTTCATTGCCAAAACTGCATACTACACATATTAGAGACAGTACTTGTTCCCAGTGGTCCAAGTGGGCGGGAGCGGTCTTGAGCAGTGCTCCTATACTTCTTTTAAATGGGTTTTACCGTTCTGTAACTGCAACGACCCTTGTACCTCTTGGGCACCACACACAAGACTATAAACGATACAATCCCAAATTCTCTTCCTACCTGTTCTTCCGGGACGGGTATATCGACGTGCGAGAATACCGGAGATACCGTAGAGAGGTCAGCAAGAATCCCACTGAGACCTCCTGTGCAACCGAGCACCAATTGGATTAAGTAACAAAGGAAATCCCAGGGAAACCCTCATGGGGGAAAAAACCCTGGGCTGGGCTGCTGGTGAGCGCAGGTCCCGTGTTCCCCAACGCTGGTGTGCGAGATGTTACTGCCTTGGATTGATGTCCTCAGAATGGAAGATGTAAATTTCACTGCCCCATTCAGCTGAATACAAAAGTAGAAATGTTTACCCAGACGTGGCAAATTGGAAATGATGAAATATAGAAAATACTACTTCCCAAAAGGTCTTACCCTTGGTTGTGGAGGTTGGATATGTGATCAGCCTACGGTTGTGCAAGGCAGTTCAAACACTCGCCTCTCTTGTAATTCTTATATTTAAAGAAGGAAAAGAGACTGAGATTAGTAGAGGATTTCAGCAAAGGAAAGAACCAGTTGACGGATGATAAACGAAATGCTGACCTGGGAAGATAGGAGAATATGCTGGAGAGAGGAGTGAAGAATGATGGGATCTGTAGTCTTCCTACAACAGTTTTTTTGTTCCACAGCCTATGAATACAATAATCTGGACTGATACGAGAACAAAGACTAAACAGGGTTGATTTCACCCAATGAAAGACAGTCCGAATTCTATAACCTACCCTTGTCGCCGGCGCAAGCTCTGAATATAATAGGGAAGAAGAAGCCTGCCAGTCATATGTTCGATCTGTAAACAAAGCTTCCCAGTGTCGAAACTCAGTCGCAAAAGTATCATCTGAAATTCCAAGACATTTTTTTTTAGCAGAGGATAGACAGAAAGTGGGTTTAAAGTGTTTGAAAATACCCTAATGCAAACTCACAGAGCGTCTTGCTTTCTCTGGAAGAATAGCTATGCACCGCGTAGCCCATCCGCCACCTGTAAGTACTGATCCCTTCCCTCACAGTGGTTGGAACAGCATCCGGAAGTCACGTCACCCTCACTGCTGCCGAGACTAGAATGTTGCCATGTCCGGAGTGGGAGGCCATGTTGGGAGAGGACTGTTCTGTCAGAATACTCCCATTGCATTCCGAAATGGATGAAATCATCACAGTATGCCCCCTCTTAACCAGGACATCCCCAGGTTTGCCTGAGTTAGTTCTGTGAAAATACTGTTTCAATCGAGGGGCATGTATGGCTTTTGCAGGCTCCCATGATCGTTCTGAGGGAGAATATCCTTTCCAATCTACTAAGTATTGGAGTCTCCCATAATGATATTGAGAATCACAAGTCTTTGCTACTTAAAACTCCGGACCCAAGGAGGTACGAATAGGAGGAGGATTAGCTGCAGCCTTCGGATGAAATCTACTCCTTTTGTCCAGTTTCAGTTGAGATATATGGAAAACTGGATGAATCCGAGTCCAGGAAATAGGGAGACGTAGACGGAAGGCCGTCTGACCAACTGCTGCCAAAACACAAAAAGGCCCAAAAAACCTAGGCGCTAGTTTGGAGGGGAGCAGATGTCGAGGAAGAAAACGTGAAGATAGCCACACATAGGGCCTCATTGCAACCCAGACGTTAAGGGGTTAACGGCACCGTAAAAGGTGTCGGCGCCGTTAAACCCTTAATGCCTGATTACGAGGTCCCTTTGCGGGTTGCACTTTTAAAAAACCAACCCGCAAGGGGACCTAGGAGCTAATTACGGCACCGTAATTTATGGTGCCGTAATTAGCGCCTTCCCCATTCCCATCGAGCCCTATGGGGCAAAAATGGGAATGGGGAAGGGCCATGGCGGCATGGGGAATTACTGCCCCGCCAACCTCGGAATGGGGTGGTAATTCGCCATTCCGCCATGGCGGAGTTGTTAAGTTACCGGCATGGACCAAACGAGCCCCCTAACTTTAGGAAAACCTAAAAAATAAACTAAAGACAAGGTCCACCGTATAGTATCACTAGGTCACGTGTCCACACCCGCTTAGTGGGAAGTATGGATGGGGAAAAAAAAAAAAACACACTAGTTCTCATCTCCTCGATTGTACTTTGCTGTGGAGCACATCACAGTGACCAATGAATACAAAGGCGGTATACATATAGCCAAATATTCAATTATCAATTTTATTAAACCTTCAAGGGTAAAATACATCATAAAAATGCCAACATGGCATAACTTGTCTAATACGAGTCTTTAGCACAATCAATAAAAACAGTTTTATGAAAATTTTACGACCAACCCACAACAGTGACAGCTTAAAGTACACCGGGAAGGAAAAGGTGTATAACCAAAGTTCTACACAGACACAACGTATAGGGTTATAACATAAACAAATATATCTAAGTCTATTTGTTCATTCTAAAACAAACCACACTAATGGGGTTTGGAGAAAACAGTAACACGATTCGATTCATTAATAAATTCCACACTCTTTCACTCCCATTCGACCCAACATGTTTCATTCCTCACTCATTCCATACATACACAGTCAGGGGAAATTCATCAGGGGTATGTACTTTAAAGCACGATGTGCCAGGTTTGATCGTCAATCAGGGCGGAACTATGCTCACCGCCTTACAACTTGATTAATTCATCAGACATATTTTTATCCTACACCTATTGGGCAAGAGACCACATTGGAAACTACGTAGACTGAGGCTTAACCAGACAACCAGAGCCAGTAGTTAATTGTTACAAAGAATATTGGTTTGTAATCAACTCGGGATATATTGTTTCTGAATCCCTCACAGATACAGCTAGTTCCTGTTGTTGTGATGAAATGCAAATAAACTTCCCACGAGGCCAGGGGACACGTTATTTCACGTGAGCATAATTGAAGAACATCCCCCTGATGGAGGTAATTCCACAATAAAATCAGTTGAAATGATCTGCCATGGACATGAGGGTAACAGGATCTTTTCCAATTCACCTAAAGGAGACCGATGTGGGATTTTAGATTGTAAACATAAAGGGCATGAGTTGACATATTCTCTCACATCCCTTTTCCAGGAGAGCCACCAGAAATAACGTGCTACTAATACCTGAGTATTTGCCATTCCCTGATGTCCCGCCACTTTAGAGTCATGACATAGTCCCAAGACTTCTTGACGTAATTTGTCATTAGGAATAAACACCTTTTGCCCTAGAAAATAACACCCTTAATCCTTGACCATTGCAAAGGGGATGAGTTTCTCTCTTAGTTCTTTAGTCAATCTTCCCGTCTGTTCTCTTATGCATGTGAGGAAATCAGTAACTACCACTTGAATCACCTGAGTCTGTGGAAAAATGGGTTCAGATCTAAATTGTCTCTGTTGAACCATCTCCTTTCAGGAAAGGGCATCCCTACGAAGATTGTTTCTTCCTGGAATGAAAGTGAAAAGAATTCTAAATGGCGAAAAGAAATGAGCTTGTCGACTATTACAAGTCTGTGCATATTGAAGAGCTCTCAAATTATGATGGTCGGTCCAGACTTCTATTGTATGTTTGGCTCCTAACAACAAATGTCTCCACCCTTTGAAGGCCCGTTTAATAGCCAAAAGTTCCTTTTCCAATACCGAATAATTCAACTCGGCCGGGGACAAGGTCTTGGATAAATAGGCGATAGGGCGTTCTTGTCCTTCCAGGTCTTTCTGTAGCAAAACTGCACCCAATGCATAATGGGAGGCATCCATTTCTACTATGAAACTGTGGTCTTGATCCAGAGTCATAAGGATGGGGGAACAGGTAAACCTCTTCTTCAATTCCTCGAAGGCTTGTTGGTGTTCAGTAGTGCATAAAAATGGAACCCCTTTCTTGAGAAGGGATATCAGCGGGAAAGTAAGAGTGGAGAAATGAGGGATAAATCTGTGGTAGAAGTTTGCAAAACCGACAAATCTTTGTATCTCCTTAACTCTAGTTGGGACTGGCCAGTGACTGGCCAGTCCTGCACGTCTGAGACCTTTGCCGCGTCCATAGCTATCCCTGTGTTCGACAAGATATACCCCAAATATGACACTTGGGATTGATGGAAAACACACTTGTCAATCTTGCAATACAGATGGTTGTGACGAAGTCTGGTTAAAACTTCCCAGACATGGCTGTGATGTTGTTGAGGAGATCTTGAGAAAACCAGAATGTCATCTAAATACACAATGACGTAATGAAGGAGGATATCCGCAAAGAGATGGTCCATGAACCTTTGAAATACAGCAGGGGCATTTGAAAGACCAAATGGCATTACCCGATATTGGTAATGACCAAATGGCGTACGGAATGCTGTTTTCCATTAATCTCCTGCTCTTATCCGTATAAGATGATAAGCAACCCGTAGATCAAGTTTAGTATATATTTTGGCGCCTTTGACTGCTTCCAATATGTCAGGAATTAACAGCATTGGATATTTATCCTGGATAGTAATTTTATTAAGTCCCCGAAAATCGATACATGGTCATAACTCCTTAGTATTCTTCTTCAGGATGAAAAACAAAGAAGCGGCTGCAGGTGAGGTTGATTCTATAATTAGCCCATTCTTGAGATTGGCTTGGAAATATTCACGCAGAACCTCTTTTGTTAGGAAAGATTTCTTAATTGTGGGTAATTTTCCTTCCATGTGGCAACCCCTAAACTTGTTGCTGTTGTTTTCACCATGATCTAGACTTTGCCAGAGAAGTGCAGCCTTCTGCCGCACTCCTCTGGGCTTTCGCTCCATTCTTACGGGGAAAATGACATGCCCTTAAGACAGTCAGTACCGGGAAACGCTGTTTTCCGTAGTTTCTTTATCATGTTGCAGCTTTCGTGCAACATGGCACAAGAGGGCACTGTAAGCTAAGTTACTGCTCTCTTGGGTCTCTAGTCTTCTGCAGGCCCTAGATACTCTCTTTGGATTGTAAATGAACGGTGCAAGTGAATCACGGACGGGATTGGTGGCAGCGATCGTTTTTTGTGTTTTTGAGCTCCTTTTGGCGTTTTAAGCGCGTTTCTCGCGCTTAGCCCAAAATGGTGGCCTGGCTCCCAAAATTGCCAGACCACGAGGCTCTTTGTCCTGTCCGCTGACCGTCTTGCCCCATTCACCTCCCCCAGGTCGAGCCAACCCGGGGCCTTCCTTATTTGGGCATGTACTTTCCCGCGAAACACATCTGCTTTCGCGTGCTTCTACAGGCCTGTGTGTGCCTCCAGGATGGGGGCTGGGATGTCTGGTCCCAATACACATCCTGGGCACCAGAGAGTCTAGGGTGGTGTGAATGCCTGGGACCCCTGTGGTCCGTGATGAGGTCCACAGATGGTGTGAGTGTTTTATGAGCAGATCTCCCATTGGGTGTCCCTCCGTTTTGGCGCGAAGGGAACCGTGGATAAGAGGGGGCTGGAAACGCCACTACCATGTCGATCTCCTGAGTTCTCATGAACAAATGGATACAGGAGCCAAGAATCCTGCAACTACGAGGCTGAACCGAGGAATCGCTGGTGACCCGCTGAAGGACTGCTCCTCTGCACTGCTGTCGCTCTGTGAAACTCTTTCTACCTCTGATCGAACGCGAAGGCCTGTACTGGTACTTCGACCCATTGGAATAGAGGGAACAACTATTCTCGGCATCTTCACCATCTCCTGCAAGTAAGCCTTCAGAAGCGTCCCTGGGCCATCCAGTGGACTGACCAGCCTACACAGGAGTCTTGCTCTGTACCCGCCGCCAGGTTGTGTTGTATTCCGAGTCCCCGACACTCTCACCCGTTTTGTACACTTGGCGTTCCCAGGTCTGAAGTGAGAGTGTGCAGTGGGCTGAAATACACACAGCCGCATCGTTGCCCTGCTGAGGTAACAATCTGTGCGGGTTCACTTCGTTTGGGACATCTTTAACTCAACTTCTGCTGCCGCAGAATCTACACGACGCCGAGAGTCCCCTGCTCGCATCTGAACCTGCCAGCACTGAAACTGACGCGGAGAAGCCTGGGTCTGCCTGCATCGGGGACCGGTGAGTAGCATCGCTAGGAACTGGTCACCCTCCTGCAGTAGCCTGTAGCTTTCTCCTCGCTGTGTCTAACAGCACGCCTTTCCGTACTCGCGCTCTGCTTCTGCCCACAGTGGAGGCTGTGCTTGAGTCACGGAGCTCTGTTCATCTTCATTTGTCCACCGAACTAAACTGCCTGATTCCCTCGAAGAGACTCCCCTTTTTGCCCGTTGGCACCAGCCTGTGCAGGTACTTTTGAGCACAAGGCTCCACTCTTCGTAGGGCTTGGACTTCCTTTTAGTTAGGTGCCTCTGAAGGCGGACTGGGTCTAATTATTATTCGCACTGCCTGTTTTCCTCCCCATCTAGGTGGTCTACACATTTCGTACGTCTAACTCGTTAGACTCGTTTGTATTTCTATATATATTGTATTGGTTTGGTATGTGTTGGTCTACTGGAGTTTCATTGTGATTTATCGCTACGGTCAAACTTACAAAGGCCTTGTAATAAATGTGTATATATTTTTAATATAACACCTGTTTGGAGTAATTTGTAAGTGTCCTTGCTTTGTGTGCTCATTGCGGGCTTTCAGTCACCCTCACCCCTCTTGAGACCTAGTCTTGACCGCCGCGATCGCTACCCTGATTGGTCTGGCTTGTCCAGAGGTTACCCTGTTCCAAGAAACTAGGCTGGCCTTCTGAACCTCTGCGCCTCCAGGACAGAGTTCAGAAATCCGTCTTAACAAATTGGTGTACAGCAGTGGGGTACGACTGAAGGTTTCCAGTTTTGCACACGAGCGAAGGCATTTCAAGTTATTCCTACCAGGATACGTAGTGAATTGTCGTAGTATAACTTTAAAAAGGCCATAGTCCTATCTAACAGTATGGAAACAAATACCTTGTTAACTTGTTAAATGCTTCTAAATCCGAAACATTGAAAAAGATGTGTGCGGAGAGAGGTGTCTCCTCTCAAGGCACCAAATTGGATATGATCCAAAGAATCGTGGCGTGGCAAGAAGCGCAGCTTGATGCTATAACTTCTGAGGACAGTGCAGAAGGAGGTGGGGCTGCTCTCACTGGTAGAACCGAAGGTTCTGCCGCTGCACTGGTCCACCGCGACCACGAGGACAGGGAGGATGTGATGTCTAATATTTCCTCTGCCAGTGTCGATGGGGAGGCCATGCTTGAATTCAAGAAGCAAGAGCTGCTGTTTAGGCAGAAGGAGCTTGAGTTCAATATGGCCAAACTAAAGGAAGAGCTTGATTTCAATAGGGTCAAGCTAAAAATCGAACAGGCAGAAAAACAGAAAGACAGGGATCACCAGTTGGAACTGGCCAAGCTTCAGGTCGCAAATGGGTCCAAGGGTCCTGGACATGGGTCTGGGTCCTCCTCTCATCCACGGTTTCCGAAAGATCTGCTGAGCGTGTATGAGGAAAGGAATGACATTATGGACTGGCTGAATACGTTTGAGTATGCATGTGAAGTTCAACAAGTTGACAATGCTGATAAGATTGCCTGGTTACTCAGCAGACTGCCCCATTCTGGCTGTAGTGCCATTATGGAAATGCCGAAGGCTGAGCGAGCTGATTTCGCAATGTTAAAGCAAACTCTCATTTTAAAGTTTGGAAAGACTCCTGCCCAATATTTAAAACGATTCCGAGAGTACAAGAAAAAGGAAGGTGGTACTTGGGTATCTTATGTAACTGAATCCTTAAAAAACTTAACTGGCTGGGTCGAAGGTTATAAGGTTTCTACCTTTGAAGGCATAATAAATCTTGTCATGCTGGAACACATTTTTGCATCTTCTTCCCCGGAGCTTAAGCAGCATTTGGCTGATTCGAAGGAGATAGATCCTAAGAAGCTGGCCATTGCAGCAGACTTATGGGTGTCACATCGAGTGTCCCATAAGGACAACACTCATCCTGGTAAGCAGGAGGAAGGGAAAAAGTCCAAAGATAAGGAGGGTGGAGAATCTGATAAATCTTCTTCTCAAAAGGGCCACAAAAAGAAAAATAAGGGTAAGACACAAGAGAACTCACAGGGTAGTGGAGGTCAGCCTCCGAAACAGAACTCTGGTTACAATAAGCCTCCCTATGTAAACAGACCCAATGGATCTTGTTTTGCTTGTGGAGCAACTGACCACGTGAAGGGGGATCCCCAGTGTAAGGTTAAAACTTTGGGGGTCCACTCCGCTAATCTGGCCTTCTCCTCCTACGAGGAAGAAGAGATTACAGGAGCATCCTTTTCCTCAGACTCCTTCCCCAGCGGGATAGAAGCTGAGGTAGTTTTAGTTTCCCTGGGTTCCCGGGAGCCTAAAGTCGCAGAGGCTTATGCTAGGATTCCAGATAATACCAAGCACTACTTTAAAGACAGTGTGCTGATCAATGGAGTGGATACTTCAGCTCTTAGGGATAGTGGGTGCAGTCGAACTGTAGTGGATTCTACCTTGGTAGACTCAGAGGAAGTTGCCAGAGCTACTCTGATGCCCACTAAGTTGGCTGACGGCCCACCTCGCATGTTCCCAGTAATACCTGTAAATCTTACTTTAAATGGTACAGCAGTCAGGATTCCAGTGAGCATTCTGAGAAACGTCCCAGGAAAGGTCTTGTTCGGCAATGATCTCAGAGCTTTAGGGCTCGTAGGAGACACTGCCGACAGACCCTGCACACGGTCTCAAACACGGGCAGCATTGCCCAAGACCAATACGCCGCCCCCGCCGACGGGGAAACCCAAGGCGAAAGGAGTAAGAAAGTCAAGACGAGGGAAAGAGAGCATTCCCCCGAACTCGCCTACCACTGCGGTGGAGGAAGTTGGTCAATCGCCCGGGCCTGACGAGGAGCTGGCGATTCCTGAAGACCCCAACGACCATCCAGAACTAAAAGACTTGTTAGTAGAAGGTGGTCCTGACAGGGAAGAATTCAGTAAAGGCCAACGTGAGTGCCCATCTCTGGAAGGCCTAAGGAGACAGGCCTGCTCCTAGCTTGAGGGTGAACCTCCTGGGATGCATCGGATTTATTGGGAAGGTGGACTCCTGTATAGTGAGCCCACAGAGTCTACAGAAGGAGACCATAGGAGGTTGCTGGTTCCCCTTGCTGTAAGACCCTTCCTCCTGCAGTTGGCGCATGAAGTGCCCCTTGCTGGTCACCTTGGTATTAAGAGGACCAAGCAAAGGTTATCCATGCACTTCTGCTGGCCCAAGATGGGGGTGCAAGTAGAAAGTCACTGCAGGAGTTGTGCCTCCTGCCAGTTATCTGGTAAGAGTGGCTCAACAATCCAAGCTCCATTGGTACCACTCCCAGTTGTGGGAATACCATTCGAAAGGGTCGGGATTGACATCGTTGGTCCCCTTGACCCGCAGACATCCTCAGGCAATAGGTTTATCTTGGTGCTAGTCGACTATGCTACCAGATATCCTGAGGCCATCCCATTGAAAACTGTAACTGCCAAGTCAGTCGCAAAAGCGTTACTTGGCATCTTTACTAGGGTTGGCTTCCCTAAGGAAGTTGTGTCTGACAGAGGCAGCAACTTTATGTCAAAGTATATGCAGGCTATTTGGAAAGAATGTGGGGTCACCTACAAGTTCTCTTCTGCATACCACCCCCAGACCAATGGTCTGGTGGTACGTTTCAACAGAATGTTAAAGAGCATGATTGGGGCCCTGGAAGAACCTCAGAGAAGAAAATGGTATCTTCTTTTACCATGCTTAATGTTTGCCTACCGAGAGGTACCACAGGAGGGTGTTGGCTTCAGCCCCTTCGAACTTCTGTTCGGTCATCCTGTACGGGGACCCTTAGCCATAGTCAAAGAGGGATGGGAGATGCCCACTCCCCCTGTTACTACCAACGTAGTAGATTATGTGCTGGGGCTCAGAAAACGGATGGTACTCCTGATGGGCTTGGCTAGTGATAAATTGAAGGCAAGACAAGCGCTGGTAAAACATTGGTACGACCAGAAAGCTTCCCTCATCAACTTTACGCCTGGTCAGCAAGTCCTGATCATGAATCACATAAGGCCTCGAGTTTTACAGGACAAATGGTCAGGCCCTTACACAGTGGTGGAGCCCCTGGGTGAGGTTAACTATTTAGTGGACCTTGGAAGGCCTGGACAGGCTCCAAAAGTGTTTCACGTAAATAGGCTGAAGGCTTTCGTCCCAAGAGTCGAAATCGCAGCACTTCTACTGGCTTCAGATGTTGAGGAAGAGGAGTCTGAACCTCTCCCCGACCTGTTCCAAAGCGGTCCTTCAGATACCTCCTTTGAGGGTGTCCGAGTGGCCCCTCACCTGACTTCTAATCAGCAGGCTGAGGTGAAAAGTTTGCTTAGGCAGTTTTCCCCCCTGTTTTCACAGTCGCCTGGTTTGACACCTTGGTGCAAACATAACATAGACACAGGAGACAATGTACCTACCAAAAGTAGGGGATACAGGATGTCAGACAAAGTACGGTCTTACATTAAGACCGAGGTCAACAAGATGTTAGACCTTGGGGTGATTGAACCCTCTAGTAGTCTTTGGTCCAGCCCTGTGGTTTTGGTTCCAAAGGCAGGCACTTCTGAATTGAGGTTCTGCGTGGATTACAGGGCTCTGAATGCTGTCACCAAGACAGATGCACACCCCTTGCCTCGAACAGATGAGCTGGTGGATACTTTGGGTGCCTCAAAGTACCTCAGCACGTTTGACCTCACTGCGGGCTATTGGCAAATAGCTTTAGCAGAACATGCCAAGGAGAAGACAGCGTTTTCTACTCCAGACGGCCTTTACCAATTCAGGGTAATGCCGTTCGGGTTGAAAAATGCACCTGCCACTTTCCAGAGGCTTGTGAATCATGTGTTGAATGGGTTGGACGAATTCTGCCTTGCATATCTGGACGATATAACAGTTTTCAGTGCCACCTGGGAAGACCATGTGAAACACCTCAGGATTGTGCTCCAGGCTCTTCAGAAAGCACACTTGACCATAAAGGCTAGTAAATGCCAGATTGGACAAGGCTCAGTGGTTTACCTTGGACATAAAGTAGGTGGAGGGAGGATACAGCCTCTTCCCAGTAAAGTACAAGCAGTACAAGACTGGCCTACCCCCACTACACAGACCCAAGTGAGAGCCTTCTTAGGACTCACAGGGTATTACCGCAACTTCGTGGCAGACTATGGCACCATAGCTACCCCTCTGACTGCCCTCGCCACTCCGAAGAAACCAAAGAAGGTAACTTGAACCGACGAGTGTGAGAAGGACTTCAATGGCTTAAAAGACTCCTTGTGCCAGACCCCTGTCCTCAGGGCCCCTGATTATCAAAGACCTTTTATTGTGCAGACGGACGCCTCTGACACTGGGATAGGAGCTGTACTATCGCAAGTAGATGAGAAGGGTAAGGAACACCCTATTGGTTTTATTAGTCGCCAGCTTAAGGACAGAGAGCTCAGATGGTCCACAGTGGAGAAAGAAAGTTTCTCTGTTGTGTGGGCCCTACGGAAGCTGAGGCCCTACCTCTATGGGACCCACTTCACTGTGCAAACTGACCATAAACCCTTAAAGTGGCTAATGAACATGAAGGGAGAGAATCCAAAGTTGCTTAGGTGGTCCATAAGTCTACAAGGCTTCGACTTCACTATTGAGCATAGGCCAGGTGTCCAACATAGCAATGCTGATGGGTTGTCCAGAATGTTTAACCGACCTGAACACGAGACTCATCCAGGGGTGGATTAGTTCCCCTTGTCCATAGTCTGGGAGGGGCGAGTGTTAGGAACGATTTCTTAATTGTGGGTAATTTTCCTTCCATGTGGCAACCCCTAAACTTGTTGCTGTTGTTTTCACCATGATCTAGACTTTGCCAGAGAAGTGCAGCCTTCTGCCGCACTCCTTTGGGCTTTCGCTGCATTCTTACGGGGAAACTGACATGCCCTTAAGACAGTCAGTACCGGGAAACGCTGTTTTCCGTAGTTTCTTTATCATGTTGCAGCTTTCGTGCAACATGGCACAAGAGGGCACTGTAAGCTAAGTTACTGCTCTCTTGGGTCTCTAGTCTTCTGCAGGCCCTAGATACTCTCTTTGGATTGTAAATGAACGGTGCAAGTGAATCACGGACAGGATTGGTGGCAGCGATCGTTTCTTGTGTTTTTGAGCTCCTTTTGGCGTTTTAAGCGCGTTTCTCGCACTTAGCCCAAAATGGTGTCCTGGCTCCCAAAATGGCCAGACCACGAGGCTCTTTGTCCTGTCTGCTGACCGTCTTGCCCCCTTCACCTCCCCCAGGTCGAGCCGACCTGGGGCCTTCCTTATTTGGGCATGTACTTTCCCGCGAAACACAGATGCTTTCGCGGGCTTCTACAGGCCTGTGTGTGCCTAACAGGATGGGGGCTGGGATGTCTGGTCCCAATACACATCCTGGGCACCAGAGAGTCTAGGGTGGTGTGAATGCCTGGGACCCCCGTGGTCCGGGATGAGGTCCACAGATGGTGTGAGTGTTTTATGAGCGGATCTCCCATTGGGTCCCCTCCGTTTTGGCGCGAAGGGAACCATGGATAAGAGGGGGCTGGAAACGCCACTACCATGTCGATCTCCTGAGTTCTCACGAACAAAGGGATACAGGAGCCAAGTATCCTGCAACTACGAGGCTGAACCGAGGAATCGCTGGTGACCCGCTGAAGGACTGCTCTTCTGCACTGCTGTCGCTCTGTGAAACTCTTTCTACCTCTGATCGAACGAGAAGGCCTGTACTGGTACTTCGACCCATTGGCATAGTGGGAACAACTATTCTCAGCATCTTCACCATCTCCTGCAAGTAAGCCTTCGGAAGCATCCCTGGGCCATCCAGTGGACTGACCAGCCTACACAGGAGTCTTGCTCTCTTACCGCCGTCAGGTTGTATTGTATTCTGAGTCCCCGACACTCTCACCCGCTTTGTGCACTTGGCGTTCCCAGGTCTGAAGTGAGAGTGTGCACTGGGCTGAAATACACACGGCCGCATCATTGCCCTGCTGAGGTAACAATCTGTGCGGGTTCACTTCGTTTGGGACATCTTTAACTCAACTTCTGCTGCCGCAGAATCTACATGACACCGAGAGTCCCCTGCTCGCATCTGAACCTGCCAGCACTGAAACTGACGCGGAGATGCCTTGGTCTGCCTGCATCGGGGACCGGTGAGTAGCATCGCTAGGAACTGGTCGCCCTCCTGCAGTAGCCTGTAGCTTTCTCCTCGCTGTGTCTAACAGCACGCCTTTCCGTACTCGCGCTCTGCTTCTGCCCACAGTGGAGGCTGCGCTTGAGTCGCGGAGCTCTGTTCATCTTCATTTGTCCACCAAACTAAACTGCCTGATTCCCTCGAAGATGCTCCCCTTTTTGCCCGTTGGCACCAGTGTGTGCAGGTACTTTTGAGCACAAGGCTCCACTTTTTGTAGGGCTTGGACTTCCTTTTAGTTAGGTGCCTCTGAAGGCGGACTCGGTCTAATTATTATTCGCACTGACGGTTTTCCTCCCCATCTAGGTGGTCTACGCATTTTGTGCGTCTAACTCGTTAGACTCGTTTGTATTTGTATATATATTGTATTGGTTTGGTATGTGTTGGTCGACTGGAGTTTTGTTGTGATTTCTCGCTATGGTCAATGTTACAAAGGCCTTGTAATAAATGTGTATATATTTTTAATATAACACCTGTTTGGAGTAATTTGTAAGTGTCCTTGCTTTGTGTGCTCATTGCAGGCTTTCAGTCACCCTCACCCCTCCTGAGACCTAGTCTTGACCGCCGCGATCGCTACCCTGATTGGTCTGGCTTGTCCAGAGGTTACCCTGTTCCAAGAAACTAGGCTGGCCTTCTGAACCTCTGCGCCTCCAGGACAGAGTTCAGATATCCATCTTAACATCTTTCTCCGAGGCTGACAAAATAAACATCCTACCAAAAGGAAGTGGCTGGTCTGGAATTAACTCTAATACACAGTCATCTCTCCTATGGGGAGGCAGTTCCGTGTATTCGGATGAAGAAAACACTGATTTGAATTCCTGATATTCCTCTGGTAGACCTGTGATTTGATTGAGTGAAATGACCTTGGGGTGTTCCACCACCGTAGACACCTTTTCCATGGGTACCGTGGAATGGCCCTGAATGCAATGTTCCAAACAGTACTCTGACCCCAAAAAGAAAAACCCTGCAGACCAGTTAATGAAAGGCTTGTGCCTTTTTAACCAGGGTAATCCCAGGATCACCGGATGATGTGCTGCCCTAATAATGTCTAATGAGAGGATCTCTGAATAAGAAGAAATGGACATTTCAATCAGACCTGTCTGACCCTTTATTGTTGCTCAAACTAAGGGACTTCCGTCCACACTTTCCACTGGAATGGACATGTTCTTGGCAGAATGGGGGATGCCCTGTTCAGTGGCCCAAAGATCAACCCCAAAGTTTCCTGCGGACCCACTGTCTATCGGTGCTGAAATATCCTGCAGAACTTTTCCCCCGAAAATTAAGGAGACCTTTAGAACTAGCATACTGATGTCCATCGATCTAATGCCTGAAGAAGTTGGTACTAAATTCTGTCTAACTGACAATGAGGAACCCTTTACCTATGAAGGTTCCCAAACCGTAGTTCCCCTTACAGCCGGGTGTTGGCTTTTCCCGATCTTCGAAGTGGAGCAATGGGACACTCCTGAACTGTATGATTATTAGCACCACAGTACATACATAGGCCCAACGTACGTCGACAAGCCCGTTCCTCCGGGGACAGGGGCCCCTAGCCGTGGCTCCTAACTGCATTGGTTCATCCGCTGAAGCTGTCCTTACCAGAGTGGAAGACTCTGTGGATGGCCAATAAGATCATCCTTTCTTTCTCTCCATTTGCCGTTCCTTTATCCGGTAATGTATCTGAAGGACAAGGGCGATAGACTCGGCCAAAGACTGCGGGCGAGGCACTCTGGACATCTCGTCTTTGAGATCCTCTGATAATCCTCTGCTGAATATTATAGTTAGCGCCTCATCCGCCCAATGTGTTTCTCCAGCCATCTGCTAAAATCTGGTGACATATGAAAGAATGTCTTGATTGCCTTGCTTGAAGTTCAACAAATGTTCCTGTGCATCCACCGAGAGTTCCTGGCGGCCGAACATACTCTTAATACTGTTAGAGAAAGCGGGATGGGAATCTAAGATCAGATTATTTGAAGTTACTAACAAGTTGCCCAGGCTAAGGCCGGTCCCGTCATCTGGGAGATCATATATCCAACCTTATCACTATCTGTATGGAAGTACGCTCCCTTAAAAGCAAATTGGACGGCACATGAATCTAAGAATTCCTTTACCTTATGTGGATTGCCATCAAATTGTCCCCCCGGTAAAGGACCCAGTTTGACTTCGGAACAATCCGGTGTTCGGCTAGTCTGTTGCAGCTGCAACTGTTGTTGTCTGAGGGCAGTGGTAGCCTGTTGCTGTTGCTGCCGTAAATTGGCGTTGTCCTGCTTTAACTGCTGTACCTCAGCAGTTAATGACTGGACCACCAAGATTAATTGTTGAATGTGTTGGGCTTGCTGATCCATATCTGCTTAACTATAACAGACACAGCTAAATAGCTGATTCCTAACTCTTCTATAGTCGTAGCTATCTGTAACCGCAACTATCCTTGTACCTCTTGGGCACCACACACAAGACTATAAACAGTACAATCCCAAATTCTCTTCCTACCTGTCCTTCCGGGACGGGTATATCGACGTGGTAGAATACCGGCGATAAAGTAGAGAGGCCAGCAAGAATCCCCCTGAGACCTCCTGTGCAACCGAGCACCAAT
This sequence comes from Ambystoma mexicanum, assembly GCF_040938575.1. NCBI lineage: Eukaryota > Metazoa > Chordata > Amphibia > Caudata > Ambystomatidae > Ambystoma > Ambystoma mexicanum. Next base: position 402,910,598 of record NC_090937.1, read on the forward strand.
GTACATCTTCTGTTGTTGGAGAAATATGGTTTCATTAACCATTGAACATATGCAATCAGGGGGAATGCAAATAGAATTGATGATCATGGGCAGGCAGGCATGTCAAGGAAAAGGAAGTGTCCACGGGCTGTGGATCACTTGCGTCCCCTGCACATTCAGGTTATTGCCAGTGGCAATCAATTGTTCAAAATGTTTCTCTAATACTCTTGAGGATCTGTTTTCAGTACTCCATTTCTGGTCTGAACTGCTTACACAGCAAAGAGGAATAACGTTGAGTTGACTTAGAGTAACCGGCTTTGGTAATAGTCATTTACACGCTTTCTTAATCTGTAGAGGTAATACTTATGCAGTCACTTGGTTATTGATTTCAGTAGAAAAATACAATTTATTAATACATGCCAGTCTATATTCAGCAATATTACCAATTGTTGATCATCATATAGTGTCATGTCTTCAATCACAAAATATATGCACTTTAGGTACAGTAGAGGCCTAACTACTTTTCCAAATAGCTCAACGCGTTTCGGGAAGTAATTTTCCCTTCTTCAGGAGGAAAATATTCTATGTTAATAATTTTCAAACTTCATGTTTTCATAATCTGGGTTCTTCCGGACAATCTGTTTCCCTCTAGAGAGAAAATCACAGAGAATACTTTTAGTCTATTGTTCCCCAATTGCAATGTGCATGAATACTTTGTCATTTTTACATTTTTTACTAATCAAATGTGTCTCTACCTCTTATTGGTGCCCCTTCAGTGTATCTCCGGCTGGAGTAGTCAGTAATCAGGGTGGGTGACCCCTCTAGTATAGTGATTTAGTTCCGGGTAGAGGCTGGAGCTGAAGATTTCTATAGGAAAGGATATGGGTCCATAATTCTGCTTATTAAAGTTTTACAAAATGTCTTCAAGGCTGAGTAATTCTCAGTTATTACTAGTAGAGTCTTGTATAGGTAAAAAAGTGAGTCACTCACCCCTTCATGCGAGTGAGGTCAGGGTATGCAGTGGTCAGTCCAGTACCCAAAATGGTGGGGGAAGGTGAGCTTGTGAGAGCAGGCATTACCTGTAGGTAAAAAGCAAAGTTGGGTCAACCCTTATCCTGTCCACACAATGTGGAAGTTAAATCAAAGGAAATCCTCTAACTTTATATATTTTATTAGGCTTCTTACCTCTCAGTTGCAGGTAAGTGTTCCGGGAAGGAGTCCGCGAATGCAAAGGAGTGGGGACATCCCGTTGTTATTACCTAGACGCGGCGGCGGTGCACGTCAGTGCGATGACGTCAGATGTAAACATCCGACGTCATCACGCTGCGCACGCGTCATCACTCCCAATCTCTGCTAGGGGGATAGGGCTGGAAACTGAGTATACAATTTCATACAATCAATGTCAGGGCCATCTTGAATGATGGTATGAATCAGTCAGGTATGGAATACTTTACATGCAAAGATGCTACAGACTTTTGAGTGCAGTGATAGTGTATTTAGGATATTGAGGAGTATATCGAACTACCTCTGCTGACAGTCTCACTAAGTTCATCCATTGTCATGAGAGTACATTTATTTGTGGATAACATGGTTGTATTAATAATTATTCAGTCTCAGTTTTTTCCAAGCGCAGGCAAAAAGGTTACGAGATACTGAAGTGTATTACATAATGCTGTCCTTAGACTATATTTATCCGAAATTTGCATGGCAGATAAATTAAATATTACATACAGGGTTTCCTTAGAGTTGTGCTAGTCATTGTAATCACCTTTGCGAATAAACACTAATAAACACTAAGAATTAAAGAACCTGATGAGTCTACAGCCTGATAGTGTAATGTTTCTGAGTCATTATTGGTATGGTGTAGTAGGGATGTTTAAACAGTATGATCATTCAATGTCAGTCTATACCCAATGGGATTAAGGTCCGATCATATGCTGTCTGGTAAAAATGTTTGTCGAAGTGGTAGATACGTTTATGCATCCACTGTTAGTGTTTCTGCTCATAAGAACGCTCCTAGGTGGAAATCTTTGTTCATTCCATATGGGCACATGCTGTCACATTTATCTATCCAGTACAGCTCGCGTTGGTCCATCTTTTTTGCGTGGCATTTCAGAGGTCATGCAAGAGCAGTTACAAGACATAAGGCATTCATTTTAAGTATCTCATGTGTTCAAATCAAAAGCCAACAGGTTTAATTCTGCTGGTAAAAAAGGGACGTGAAGAAATTCTAAATTGGTCCTAGTCAATCTGCAAGCATCTGGGGTGGTTTTCCTGTTTGTGAGTCTAGTTGAGTGTTCTTTGGAAAAGTGGTGATCACTGCTCCAACATTCTTCAAACAAACTCTCATGGGATATAACGAGCATTGTCATGCATGCTGTTCAGCTTGTACGATACATGGAACAAGCTGGACTGTAGGAAAAAGTGGTTTGTAACAGGTGCCCCTACTCACACAGCCCTTCAAAATATAGTGTGTGACAAAGTGCTGAGCAAGGATTTGAAGAGCCTCACTGCCTTTAGCCTCACTGAGGATTTGGGGGTTTCCATAATATATTTCTAAAGTACAGGCCAAAAAGGTTTCATTTCAGCATAGACGGTATGGGGGCCTATGCTTGCTCACAATGAGAATGTAGTAGGGAACAAGTGAGATCTGCCAATGCTTTTTGTCTGCTGTTTACAAAATGGCGTTTACCAAAAGAAAAAAGGAAAGGGTAGCTAAGCCAGTATTAGAGCAGATGGACTTTGACTTTGTGAAAGATCTCACTTTGACTGTGTTGGCAATAGAAACACACAGACTGACAACTGAATACGTTGCCAGGTCTATGCTTAAAAATGTTGAATATGTGGAGAATCCGCCAAAGTCTGACATAGTGGCAAAACTATCTACAAGATTCAACTGAAGTGGTTGGTCATGTTTTTTTATTAAAATATGGTATTCATTAATACATCTATTTATTTATTTTAAACTTACATGGCCATTTTGTTTTACACAAAATACAAAAATATGTTTCTTTTGAAGGTTTGCCTTTTCTGTTTCCCATGCATTAACAATTTTTTTTAATTTTCTTTGCTTTTTCTTTATCTGTTTGCCTCTGTCTAGCTCTTTCTCTCTCTTTGCATCCCTTTTTTAATATTTTATTTTTCTTCACTTTTTCCATTTTCCACAATGTCTACATTTTGCAATATTTTCTAAAATGTACACTTACTTTCTGTTTCTCTTGCTTTATGTCATTGTCTATATTATTTTATTTCAAATTGCAAATTGCTCTATTTTTTACTATAGCTTTGTGTATGTCTACCTGTTGATCACTACATTTATTTTTCAAATACCACTTCTAAATCCATATCGGGTATCTCAATGTATGTCTACTTTTCTATCCAACTGTTCCTCATTATACATTTCCCTTTTTTATCTCTATCTATATCTAATTGTATCTCTATTTTTACATTTTTTATTGTAATTCTCTTCTGTCAACCTTTTCAAATCTCACACAAAAAATTACTATCTACCTATTTCTATCCATATCTGTTGGCTTTTCTCATTTTTTCTGAATTTCTGTTTGTGTTTCGATATGTCTTCTTTTGTTTGTTTTTCTCTATCGCTTTGTCTGAATCTCTATGGCAGTTAATCATTTTATCTATTTGTACTCTCAATAATTTATGCAGGTTTATTTTGTCTTTTTTTCTTCACTATCTCTATCTTTCTGTTTGTCCAACAATGTACTTCTATCTGTTTCTGTTCATGTTTCAATGCATGCCCTTATATACCGCGCCCACCTAGAGCAATAGTGAATAATCATAATTATGAACAGGCTGCTAGCCACTTATAACTACAGAAGAGAGTGAACAATCATAAAAGACAACACTGATCAGCACCCACCTGTAGCTACAGAAGAGAGTGACTAATCATGAAGATAATTCTGACTGGCACCCACTTAGAGCAATAGAACCGACTGAATAATCATAATGATAATAATCCTGATTTGCATGCACCTCGAGCTAAAGACAGGTGTGACTTTTCATATTGATAATGCTGATTGCCACCCACCTAGAGCAACAGTGAGTTATCAGAATGATAAAATGAGCAGCACCCACCTAAAACTACTAAGAGTGTAAATAAATAATCCTAATGATAATACAAATCGGTAAACACCCAGAGCTACAGAAGAGAGTGATGAATCATACATAAATGAGAGAATAATCATAATGATAATATTGGCCAGCATCCACCTAGAGCTATACCAGAGAGTGAATAATTATAAAGCTACACAAAGAATGTAAAATCATAAAATAATAGTGATGAACACCCACCTAGAGCAACAGAAGAATGGGAATAATCATAAACATAATTCTGATTTGCACCCAGGTAGAGCTACGGAGGAGTGTGAATAATCAAGATAATAATATTGATCGACACCCACCTGGAGCAACAGAAGATAGTGAATGTTCATGAAAATAATGTTGATCTGCAACAACCTAAAGCTGCCAAAGAGATTGAATAATAATACAGATATTAGTACCCGGCGAGGGATGTGTGGCAGCTTCCCAGCAATGAGGAGGCTTGGAATGGAGGGATAACCAGACAGGGCTGGAGGCCGTCATTGTTCTCGCCGGTAAACAATGTACGTGCTCCCCTCCCCATCCCCCATTCACAGATATCCCTCTCCCCTCCAATCCACCCTGGTTAGGTTCTCTTCGATCCATTTCAGGAGAGGACATGTTGGGAACACGTCTGTCCCCAGTGCGTCCACTCCCGATCTGCAATGCGCCACCAAGTAGTCCCTTCTCCCTTTCCATGGTGGCCAGTTTGTTTGTTTACTTTTTTTGCTATATTTTTAATGGCCCCATTGTAAAGGCAGAAAGAAGTACATGTAGTCCCTTCTCACTTTCCATGGCAGCCTTTTTAAAAAAAGCTTTTAGTTCCCCGGTCTTATGGGCTGGGGTGTTAATAGCAATAAACCCCTCACTGGGGGGCATTACTGCTTCTGATAATGCCCCAGGGTCCATAGTTATAGGCCCACATTAATGCCCCCTGCTAGAACGTATTGCCTAAATAATGATCAGTATTATGCTAGAGCTACAGAACAGACTGAATAATCAATATTGATCAGCTTCCACCTAGAGCAAGAGAAGATAGTGGATAATCTTAAATATAATATTGATTAACACCCAGATAGAACTACAGAGCAGGGTGAATAAACATGATAATGATATTGATTAGCACCCACAGGAGCAATAAAAAAGCTTGAACAATCATGAAGAGAAAGCTGATCGGCAACCACCTAGAGCAAGAGGAGATTGTGAATAATCCAGAAGATAATACTGATCAACACCCATTAAGAGTAACAGAAGATAGTTAATAATCCTAAAGATGATACTAGTTGGTATCCACCTAGAACAAGAGGGGATTGTGAATAACCATTAAGATAATACTGAACAGCACCAAACTAGAGCTACAGAAGACAGTCAATAATCAAGAAGACAATACTGATTGGCACACATCTAGTGCTACAATAGAGAGTTAATAATCATAATGTTAATGTTTATTGACACCCTGCTAGAGCAAACGTGAAAAAAATAATTCCCATCCACCTAGAGCTGCAGAAGACAGTGAATAATCATGAAGATAATTCAGATCAGTACACACCTAGAGATACAGAAAAGAGGTAATAATCATAAAGATAATACTGATAAACACCCAGCTAGATCTATAGAAGCTAGTGAATGATTATAATGATAATAATGACTGGAATTCACCTAGAGCTGTACAAGAGAGTAACATAGTCATTAAGGTATTATTGATCAGCACCCACCGAGAGCTAGAGAAGACAATGAATAATCAAGAACACACTACTGATCAGCACCCATCTAGAGCAACAAAAGAGAGTTAATAATCATAATCATTATGCTGATTGGCAACCACCTAGAGCAACAGTGAATAATCATAATTATGAACTAACTGGCTTCCACCTAGAACTGCAGAAGGGAGTGAAGAATCATAAAGACAACATTTATCGGAACATCCCTAGGTCTACAGAAGAGGGTGAATGACCTTAATGATAATAATGACTGAAATCCACATAGAACTACAAAAGAGAGTGACATAATCATTAAGGTAACATTGATCGGCACCCATCTCGAGCTAGAGAAAACAGTGAATAATCATGAAGATAATACTGATCGGCACATATCTAGAGCTACAAATGTTAGTTAATAATCTTAGTGATGAAGCGAATTGGCACCCAGCTAGAGCAACAGTGACTAATCATAATCATGAACAGAATGGCAGCCACCTAGAACTACAGAAGAGAGTGAAGAATCGCCAAAGATGACACTGATCTGACCCTGACCCGGAGCTACAGAAGAGATTGACTATTCATGAAGGTAATTCTGACTGGCACCCACTTAGAACAATAGAACAGACTGAATAATCATAATGATAGTAATCCTGATTGGCAGGGACCTCGAGCTACAGACAAGAGTGACTATACATATTCATAAAGCTGATTGGCACCCACCTAGAGCAACAGTGAATTATCAGAATGATAAAATGACCAGCGCCCACCCAAAACTACTAAGGGACTCATTACGACCTCGGCGGTAGCCATGCTGCTATTGGCGGCATGGCTGCCGCCGAAATCGCGTCCGGGTCTGGGTTCTCAGAATGAGGAATTACCGGGCCATTCCGAGTTCAGAGGGCCCGGTAAGTCCTCCCACCAAGGACTCGGACCTGGACCTTCTCCATTCCCATTTCAGCCCCCATAGGGCTGAATGGGAGAGGGAGCAAACAACGGGCCGATTACGAGTGGCCCGTTGTTTGCTCCCTTTTCCCCTTGCGGGACCCGGTAAGCATGCCTGGTTTTAATCCCCTAGGGCCCATAGTTACAGGCCCATGTTAATGCCCCCCCGTGAGGGGCTTACTGCTTAAATACCTATCTGCATACATCTAGAGCTGCAGAACAGAGTGAATAATCAATATTGATCAGCTTCCACATAGAGCAAGAGAAGATAGTGGATAATTATAAAGATAATATTGATTAGCACCGATATAGAGCTACAGAGCAGGGTCAATAATCATGATAATAATATTCATCAGCACCCACCTGGAGCAATAGAAAGGCAAAAATAATTGCAAAGAGAATACTGATCAGCAACCACCTAGAGCAAGAGGAGATTGTGAATAATCCTGAGGATAAAACTGATCGACATCCACCAAGACAAACAGAAGAGAGTTAATTAAGCAATAGGCCCTGAGAAGGGGGGCATTACCACTTCAGGCATTACCACTTCAGGTAATGCCCGGGGCCCAGAGTTTCGGAACAGAAAAAAAAAATGTCAAACAAAGGGCCGCCGGGTAAGGGAAAATGAAGTCCATTCATGACAGCCATTCAAAATGAGTGTGAACAAGTAAGCAAACAAAATGGCGGACCATGGAAATGGAGAAGGAACTTCCCTTTCCTTGGTGGCCATTCCAAAAATAGGGAAAAATATAAACAAATAAAATTGCCGCCATGGAAAGGAGAGAAGGGATTACGTGTAGTCCCTTCTTCCTTTCCATGACGGCCTGTTGTGGATCAGGAGCGGACGTGCTTGGGGCACAAGTGTTCCCACCGCGTCCACTCCCAAAATGGACAAAAAAGAAGGTAAGTGGGTTTGGGAAGGCACGGAGGGGATTCTTTGGATTAAGGGGGCCAAGGGGATCAACACTTACCTTGATCCCCGGTTTGGGGAAGATGGCAGCCTCCAGCCATGTGGTGGCTCGGAGCAGGGATTACCCCGTTCCGAACCTCCTCATTGGCTGAGTGGCAGCCACACTCCCCCCCAGGGATAGAAGTGAAGGAACGTTTTGAGGGTGAGGGATTCCCAGTCAGGTAAGTCCCCAGCTAGAGCCAATGAGCTTGCTTGTAACAAGCTCATTGACCCTCGCTGGGTACTAATAGTCCTAAAGATGGTACTGATTGGTATCCACTTAGAGCAAGAGGGGATTGTGAATAACCCTTAAGATAATACTAATCAGCACAAAACTCGAGCTACCAAAGACAGTGAATAATCAAGAAGACAATACTGATCGGCACACATCTAGTGCTACAATAGAGAGTTAATAATCATAATGATAATGCTTATTGGCACCCACCTAGAGTAACAGAGAATAATCATAATCGTCATCCACCTAGAGCTGTAGAAGACAATGAATAATCATGAAGGTAATGCAGATCAGCACACACCTAGAGGTGCAGAAGAGAGTGGATAATCTCAAAGATAATAAGGATCAGCATTCAGCTAGAGCTATGCACAGAGTGAACTATCTATATTGATCAGCTCCCACATAGAGCAAGAGACGGTAGTGAATAATCATAAAGATAATGATTAACACCCAGATAGAGCTACAGAGCAGTGTGTATAATTATGATAATAACATTAATCAGTGCCCACCTGGAGAAACAGAAAGGTGTGAATAATCATAAAGAGAATACTGATCGGCAACAACATAGAACAGCAAGAGATTATGAATAATCACAAAGATGATACTAATAATGATCGGCACGCACCTTAAGCTACACGAAGAGAGTTAATAATCCTAAAGATAATACTGGTCGGCACCCGCTAGAGAAGAGATCTTCAGACTGTGGGGCGCGCCTCCCTGGGGAGGGAGCACCAGAGCCCAGCATTGCATCGCTCATTGGAAATGCTGGCTGGGTCACTGCATATCTGTATGTCTGAGGGGGTGCTCCTGCGCCTCTTCGCAAATATGGACAGAGCATCCTGGAGCAGGGATTTTCAACACCCACACGCAGGGCCCTGCAGAAGGTATTTTTATGTTCATTTATTTTGTATTAAAATATGTGTATGGATGTGTGTATGCTTGTGTAATGACTGAGTGTATGGTGATGGGTGCTCGTGTGAATGATAGAGTGATTGCTGTGTGAATGTGCGTGTGTGTGTTTGTTTTGGTCCGTTGAGCTGATTTTGGCGAGTGGGTGGTAAACGGGGGGAGTAGGGTTGTACAACAAAGACATTTCAAAAAAGGTTTGAAGACCACTGCACTAGAGCGATAGGAGATTGTGAATAATACAACAGATAATACTAATCAGCACCCAATAAGTGCAACAGGAGATTGTAATAACCCTAAAGATAATATTGATTGGCACCCACCAGAGCCATAGAAGAGCTTCTATAATCAGAGTGATAATACTAGTCAGATTATAAAGCATCCCCAAAGGCCTCCAAAGAGAGACAAGTTAGGGGAGGGATCTGAGTGACTGCGAAGAATGGCTGTTCTTGTTTCAATTTCAGGCAAGAATAGGCTCACACTTTCCTTTACAAGTCGATATGGAAGTTGAGACGTGCAACGCGGAGAGAGGCACATCAATAGCAATTGAGTGCCAAGACATATCTGTTTAATAATGATTAATCAAAAGTCGGATTCTGTGGACAATCATCACAGAAGGCGCTTGAGGGGGGCAAAATGAGCATTTCACATGTGAGGATAAAGGCAGGACGCCCTGTTACTCGCTCAATCAACTATATATTTTTGGACAAACTGGCGGGAAGAGAATTGCTGGAATGTCGAGTGCGTGGGTATTGAAACACTCGTTTTACCTGCCTAGATAAAGCCTATTGCAGAGACTCCATGCTTCGGCTGTGCTTGCAAATAGCCTCTGAGATTTTCTCCTGTGAAAGAGGCCATGCAGACTGTTGAGCTTGGAGCGCCAAGTACTTCTCCTGTTTGGATCCATGTCATGTGCGCCCATTACATGGTGAGCGTCGACCATCCATGAAAACATAAGGAGGCATCTGGTATAGATGTGGCTCACCACTACTGCTCTATGAATGCAGGGCACCAGTGCCAAGATAAACAGGCTCTGGGCTTTTAGTGGTTCATAGGCAGCCAACGTTGGGGTTGCAGCTTTTCGAACTCATTACCAAACCCACTCTCCCATAAGATTGCTTTCAGATTCAGAAATAACGGCTTCAAGAAGAAAAAAGATGTTGCGCAGAGCGTGGCGGATCTGGCGTTGAGAGAGTTCTGCTAAAGTTACAGAGCATTACACAATGATAAAGTGAAACGCACATACGCCACAGGTACAGTTTGAGGCACATTATAGAACGAACACAATATAAATACAATGCCGTAATAGCACAGGCATGGCTTCCATTATATGATACCGTCATTTCTCAAACAGTCTTCATTGATTAGACTGAATAAAACCTAACAGGCAAATCATCAGTAAAGAACGCAACAGCAAGCATGCCATGCATACAAGACAGTTGTGGGAACACATACAGGACACACATCACTGGCATAAAGACCAGGTAAACGGTGGTTTCGACAGTTGCAATTTATTCATTTTTGGAAAATGGAAAACGTAAGTCCAGCTGAAAAAACAGGGGGCGTTTTCTACTGGTTAAATATGAATCTCAAACGAACCATTGAGCGCCGTGAGAGACCATTAATAGCAACTAAGAGTTTTATTGTGGGTGTGGTGGTAACGGTAAAGTCATGTGTATTTTCACAACCTCCTGTTTTTAGAATAGCACCTTATTATAAGTAGGTATCAATTGCAATGTTTACAGGTTTGGGGTACATAAAAAGTACGACAAGGGGTACACAGCCCATATAGGTTATAGGTGAAAGGATCGACTCAAAAGGATCGAATGACAAAAGGGCCGAATCGATACAGAAACCGAAAAAAATATATATAATAAAAAAAAATTCGACCCTTTTGTTTTCGGTCCTATTGCGTCAACTCTATTGCATTAGATCCTTTTGTAGTCGAAACTTTAACCGGATACCGCCCATATTTACCTCATGCCCCATTTTTATGTGCCCTATGCCGTAAATATCCCAGTAGATACCAACTCACAACTAGGCTGTATTTTAAAAATGCACGGTATTAATAATACTACGGCCCCCATTATGAGTTCTGCAGATTTTTGTTAAAGAACTACTGAACGTGGTAATGACTCTTGTCACATGGATGAATTCTTGAAAGTCTGCCTGTTTGGTGGTACTGCATGCAGATTTCCAGAAATACCACATGCAGTATTTCTGAAAAACTGCATGCCTGATTTTTTACATTTGTTCAACCCATTTCTTCCCTCATTTCGGGGATGGAAATGGATTGAGTGCATTCTCTGACTCCAATTGCTCCATTGTTATAATGTTGAGAATGGCCATTTTCTACCCTTCTCTAAATTACATTGTGAAGTGGGTAAAATGGTGGGCCACTTGGGACCATTTCACACCCTCGTTGGGTGTCCCGAGGGCAGTGCCTTTCTTCTGCTGAAAAGTGAAGCCTATGGCCTTCGCTTCACTGCTGGAAAACATCTTTTAAAAACTTAAAGAGACTTTTATAATTGTTCTACCCCACCTTCCTGGTAGCAGTAAACATGAGTGTACAATGTAAGAGGCATTTCACCACATAGGGTGATTTCCTATTGAAAAACACCCGATCAGCCATAATATGGTGGCCGTAAATACAGGCATTATTTTCAAATACCTCCTGTTTCTACCACTACTGCCACACTCACAACGAGACTCTATGATACATCTGTAAAATGCAATTACATTTTTTTTAGTAGCTCCCGTTTTGCATTGCTTGATGATCCATATAGTTAATGACAAGGGAAAATGGACTAAATAATTCCATGTATTACACAAATGCATTACTCATAAATTCATGCCTGTCTCTGTGTTTCAGATGCTTTACCAGAAGACTCCATGGCCTATTTTTGTATATAAAGTTTGAAAATGTTCAAACATGAGCCATATATTTTAAAAAAATTATTTAAAAAAAGGACTTTGACCAAACAATGCCAACCAGGAATATCGTGGATACGTGAATTGGCATTGGCCATGTTTTCAGGACTGGACACACCTCTCAGGGTGGACAAGGGTGTAAGGACTGACACAGAGGACGCAGGAGTTTTCGAAGTTAGCGCATATGCTATTTTGCAAAGATATGCCATAAGCACAGAGGTATTGTGCTAGATGAGTATAGGCACTGCGGAAGGGATGAGGTCTCAGAAGTCATTTGAGGAGAATGAGTGGCGGCAGGTCTATGTGTGCCCTCAAGATGTTTGGTGAGCGGAAGAGGGTGAATAAAATGTAAGTGTAAGATTCATGAAGAGAGAAGACAAAAGAGGCTGATTGTGCACGGGTGGGAGTGCGGCCCTGGCAATATAACAGGGATGCCATGTATGAACGGGCTGCGTGCCGGATGGATAGCTTTCTATGTGAGCTTGATGGCTTTATGATTGATTCCAAGAGAAGGAACAACTAGAGAAATGATAGAAGAACTTCTGATATATGGAAGAACCTTGGTGAAGGATTCCGGCAGAGATTAAAGTGGAAACTTGGATATGCAGTAGATGATGACTTCCAATCACTAAAAACATTTTTTATGAACCCCACGAAAGTTCTGTTCCAAAATGGTGTTGAAACAAACTTCAGGCTTGACTTGGGCACAATCATGCATGTGTCAAGCTTAACTACCAGGAATACATCTCCGTTTCACAATAGGCCAGATCAGCATGTGTGTGGAAAAAGTACCTTGCTCAGTTCATGACACTAAGGTTGGATCAAAAGAAGTAGCCCTGTGCGGCAGCTTGCAGCACTGCAGTGCTGGACCACACATGTCCGGACCCTTTGAGCTGGCATTCATGCTCAACAGCCCACAGAAGTATAGTACTGGATATGTCTGGGCCAGATTCACATATGTCCTATTGCGCAAATGAAGGGATGCACTAACCTATCCCCAGAATTCACACCAGAAAAGTGAACGAGGCTGATTCAGAAAGAGCATATTAATGGATGACCCCCTGCACCTGTGAACACATTAGGGTGTAGGTAGGGGCATTCACACACATTTAAAAAGCGCATACTAATTAACAAATGGAAGGTGCTTTCAAATCTGCACACAACCAACACATGCATACTTCCCCTATATACTCCACAATTATAAAAAAATAAAAAATAAAGTGGAACTGCAACAGTATGAACCACTGCTGCTCCTATTTATTTCTAGCGCTCAAACAGTAAATATATTGCGCCCGATTCATGGAATATTTGTACGGCTCAAAGTGACTTTGCACTGCAGAAAAGTGACTTTGCACTGCTGAAATGTGACTTTGCACTAACGACAGAAGCCCTGATTCATGGAACTGTCCAAAGTGTATGTTTTCAGTGCAAAGTCAGTGCAAAGTCATTTTTGCACTACAAAATTAACTTTGCACTGACTTTGCAATGAACAAATACACTTTGCACAATTCCATGAATCAGGGTTTGTGTTGGCAGTGCAAAGTGACTCTGCACTGAGCAAAGTGAGTTTGCACCAGCCACAAAATTACATAGATCGTGCCCATTTTTTTCTTTTTTTAAACGTAATTATCGGACCGTTAAGGGCTGGTCACACTGAAATGTGCCACCAGCATCCACAAGGGTGCGTGGAGTCTCCCATACAATTTTGCTGTGCATGCTCTCCCTATGCTCTCCCCACACTTAGGTACACAATGTGGTTGTCTGGTCATCCTTTGGGCTGGTGCACAGGCAGAACAAAAAATGCAGTTCATCTTTTTGAAAATGGTGACTTGTGCATTTCTTAGAATCAAAGAAGTGGAAAAAGTGTTTCCTTCTCCAATTGCAAAATAAGGTCTGGGAGTCCCTCTACCGGCACAAACACAGCCTTTGACCTGTTCTTGGGTGCATGGCCCCCGGGAGAGTCTCAGCCATGCTTTAGAGTCTCAACCATGCTTTAGCTCACTGCGCTTTGCACAGAGGAGAAATTTCCATAGGCATATCAGTCTTTGTCCCACCCAAAGGCAGTCCAGCACCAAAACGCTAGCCACATCTCCTCTGAACAAGAGTACCAAAAGACACATGTTTCAACCTAGTCGGGCCTCATCAGTGAGGTGCCTCTCTGAGCCCAGTGAGCAAGGGGCCCACGTCTGGATTACCCTGGTAACTTAGGGAGAGATGCCAAGTACCTCAGAATATGCAAAAGAAGGTCTGGGAGTCCCTCTACCGGCACAAACACCTTTACGAATTGGGCGTATTGTTTTTGCCAACATTTGAATTCACATTTGACAGTTTTCACAGGTGTGCCTAATAACTTAGATGGCGATACTGCAGAAATATGCCAGCATCTTAATGATAAATCACAGGGCCCATATTGTCAATGCAGTGCTATTTTGCACAGTATTTGCATGGGGAAAATGTGTCCTAGTGTAGAAATGCATTGAAACAATATTATTTGCACCAGGGCTATTTTTGCACTGGTACTAATGTCATGCAAAATTGTACTTAACCTTGTGCAAAGTTCCAGTAAGGTGGACAATGAGTCAACATACAAACCTGTATATCTCTTATATATTATACATTTCTACTGTTTCTATTGGAAAAAACAAACATTAACTGCAGATCCGAAGCTCACTTGCTGGCAATCGATAGCCATGGGACACAATTGAAAAGATGCTGACTATTTTGCAGCTAATTCACAAACCATGAATTGCTTGAGTATGCTCTACACAAATGCAGCTAAACAGATTGCACATGGCCCTACCAAAAAGGGCACATACGTGTTAATAGCTATGTATCTACATGTGTGCCGCGTGGTTACTTGCAGAGATGCCAAAACACGTACAGTGGGACAAGCGTGAGACTATTCGAAAGGGGAGCATCTTCCAAATTCACAAAGGGCAATGTGCACATACCAAGGAAAGTAGGAAGCAGCTTCTGTGTAGCTTTTTTTTAAACAGCTGTTGGGTTTGGGATTTTTTTTAAAAAATATATAAAGCACGCAAACAGCCTGAGGGTATCGAGGCGCTGTTATAAGAGGACGGCTAAGTTACAAGCCACGTGCATACAGATTACATGTAAAAACATTACTTACAATAAGGTATTGACAAATGGTACTTTACAAAGCATATTGTTTACGATAGCTGAACAGCTGGCAGGTTCAAGAAAACAGCAGAGTTTTGATAGCTTTGAAAAAGTAAGGGGGATGTTTCAGCTCTAAGGTGAGGTGGCGGGGAGTTCCATTGCATGGCAGCGATGAATGGGAAGCTGGAGCCACCAGATCTGGCTCGTTTAACTTTGGGCACTGAGAGTAGACTAGCATAAGGTGTGACTAATGCTATACAATTGTCAATTGCCATCCCTGACTTTAGTGGCCCCAAACATAAAGCATGACATTCATTTACATGAATGCTGAGACCAAAGCCATGCTTCAGCAGAGAGGGGTTTATGTTCAAACTGCAGCCCCAAGGTAGACATGGATTGCCGTTTGGTTTACTTTCTCGTTCCTGGTAGCAGCGTCTGAGCCTTGTCTCCAAAGGATTTGCAATGCTAGGGTCAGACCAAGTTATGATTCGTTATTGAATGCGGACATGAATAACGTTAAAGCTATTTTTCATGCCATGACCTGGTAACAGCTCACAGACCCTACAGGTATGTACTCATATCATATATGCGTCTATTGGTACCTAGTGCCCTCTCCATTCTAGATAATAGCATTGGGAAAGTATGTTATTAATGAATGAAGTCTGCAGAGGCACACACTTTCCTGGCAGCAATTTTAATGGGGTTTTACTTTTAATTTCTAAAGCTCCTCGTTAACATTCAATGTCTTTCCGAATGGTCGCTCCCCTCTTGTGGCTGTGTTCTATCCTCCTACAAACTACCAAATGAGAATCGGGTAGAGTGAGGAGAATAAAGTTGTAATCAATTTCAATGTTAATGATTGTCATTAGTAAGTCTTTCCTTGTTCTCAATGTCTGATCAGATAACCACAGCAGTTGCTGAGGAAGATGCCCACTTAAGAACAATTGGCATCTAGTTTTAGTGACACCCATTGAGACTTAACCACACCCCTACTCCTGGGTTAGGCTGGTTTCTATAGGTTGGGCAGTACTATAATCAGATGTGTGTAGCATGTATTGTAGAGGGGTGTGCATGCAATAGGCGGTAATTACAAGGTGAGGCCATTTGTTCTCCCAAAAGCGGTCAGAGGGGGACACAGGACAGCTACGGAACAATGACCAAGGCACAATATTTTCCACCATTTTTACTTCACCCTCCAGACATTGCTCTGCTCGATTCGGCAGTGACTTCACTGGGTCCTCTGGTGTGACAGAAAAAGAGGTCTGATGCCCGCTTATGGTGCCGTCCTTATTGAACTACAGAAAAAGGCTTGCAAAGGCAACAACCCCAGCAAGTATTTTGCTACAAATGGAGTTGGAAACCACCATTCTGTTGACTCTTGTGCGAGTTGTAGAGGTTCAAAGTGCCCTTCCATAGGGTGAAGATATTTATGAAAGAAGACAGAGAGAATGTCTCCTTAATGATATGATATGATATGGCATTTATACTGCGCCTATACACAAGTATTTCAAGGCGTGAAGAGGCAAGGGAGGGGGAACAGAGGCAAGACAGAGACAACGATCTTACTAGACCATGTGACATTGAGATGCTCAAGTGCAGGGGAGGGGGGAAAGTGCTGGGGGAATGGTTATTGATGAACAGAGGAGACCTCAGTTAGAAGAACCTTTAGGTGTACTACCTTTAGGACCCTTTAAACCATACATTTAAATACCTGGTGGAGACAGCACTTCATGTAGGTGATCTTGTATTCTTCCCTAGAGTAGGGAGTGCAGTGGAGAGCTCCAGTTTGGTAGGGTTCTTATATTCGATAACAGTACTTTTCTAAAATAAGAGGGATTAACCAAGTACTGACATGCTGTTGCTCAGCATTCCATCCAATTTCACTGAAATCATTTTTGAGAAACCAAGTCGCATGCAGACCCCGTTTAGCCACCCAACAATTAACAGACCTATTCACCTGAGCCTAGACCCAATTATCTTTGATGAGACTGCCTGGACATTTAATCACTACATCTTGTTTGGCGTTGGTCTTGCTTATCAAATCTTTCCAAGATACCATATTAAGATGTCTGGCCTGAATCTTCTGTATCTTCTGAATAAAGAAGAACCAATAAGACCTAGCGTGACTTTTAGATATATTAAGTTAGCAAACTGGGAGACTAAGTCCCTGCCCCAGGAATTCCTTGGTTCCCTGAAGCTCTGGCATTTGCTTTGGGCCTCTTTCGACTTTATCATTGGGCCTCAACAAGAGTTGGACGGTAGCCCGTAAATGCGTCTGTAACGCTATCACTGACGCATCTACCACTCTGCCCGATCCCAAGGTGGGCAGAAAGTTGGAGATGTACCTCCAGCTTTCCCCCCGTTTTCAGCCGTTTAGTGCCGAAAATCCCCATAGAGGCCTATGGACTCTTAAATAAATGGGGAATTACAGCCATACCACTACTCGTGATCTGGTGCAAATTTTGCCGGACCGAGTAGCACTAACCCTATTTGCATTGGCAGCATCCTGGCGCAATTACCGCTGAGATACCGCCAACCTTGTGATGAGGCCCACTGACATTTATGTATACATTTGTATACTTTTCACATTTAAAAGGAAAACAAGTGTCCACGAGCTGTGGATCACTCCCGTGCCCTGCACACTCAGATTATTGTATGAAAACAAACAATGGTTAAGTACTTTTCACTTATGTTCTGGTGGGCTAATTTCTGATTCCACCATGCTCAAGGGAAGCAATCCTTGTTATTAAGTTATCTCTTTTAGTTATTGTGTTTGTGACGACCATTCAATAATTTGTAGCTCAAAACTGTCAATTCAATTATCTACTGATACTTGTTGAAGAAGTAAAAAACACAATGGAGATCCACTGACAGATTTACAATATTAATTTCATATTGATACACTGTTTTGCGTGTGATCAGTATCCAAAGCTAACAACTTTAAAACTCAAAGCGTTTTCGAAACCATGTTTCCTTCATCAGGAGAAGTTACTTGATGTTGAATTCCTATGTCCTGTTACTCAGACACTGGCATCTGTGTAACATAAAATAAATATGTATATGTCAATATTCATGTGGCTATTTGTGAAATATTGACTACAATTCAGAAAAAGCAGTAATCCTACCTCTCCTATTATTATTTGCAGACTTCTGTTGCTGAATCACATCTTTAAAGAGCATAGCCTGGCCTTTTCACATGTTACCCATGTAGAAGCAAAGAAGATATATTATTCACTTTCTTCCCACTTTACCTTTATGATTAAATACCTGTGAGCTTAATTGTGGAACAGGTTTGCGCATAGAAGACTTTGCTCTCCCTTTCACTTCTTCTGGGCAGAATATGTGTTTGTCTCAAATTTGTTATCTATTTTCATGAAGCTGCCCTTTAATAGCTACCTTCTAGGACATGTTCATCTGCAAAGCAAGTGAGGAAAAAAAGGCACACTAACTTGCACATCTCCTGTCCCTTTGCCTATATGGGAAATGGGATGATGGGAACGAGTGCCTATGTAAACATCATTTGCTAGGCAACTACAGATGCATGAAGCGACATGCAGCAGAGCACTTGGACTCCCCAACAGGACTATCCACATTCCACAATTCCCATTTCTGAGTAAAGGGAGAACACATCGTTTGCATCAAAAATGGATTATCATGCCATCTTTCTCAACTTCCACTTTTCAAGTTATCTATAGTCTATGTTCCTATGATATTTAACCAATGTTCACCTTTGTTCTACTGGACAGGACATGAAAAAACATTCAAGAGCCCTAGGCTCTGCAAGCTGCTTGGAACCTGTGAAGCATGACACTGCAGACTTAAGCTACAAGCCATACGCGCCTTTCCAAACATTAGCCTGCAAGGCAGCCAATATATAGGCTGGGTTGGTATAATAGGTTTTCCATGCAGCCAGAGTTTCTTATTAAAATAATTTGGTGTGGGTAGCTGCACTTTGGAAGAACTTTTCTTTGCCGTTGGAGGAACTGCTCAGGAAATGAAAGTATTCATGTTTCATACAGAGAAGTGAATATTTAAGCTGAAAATCAAGAAAACTGACAATCCCATGCAACACGCCTGCAAAAATCTTCTAAAGGTAAAATCTGTGCAACAATCACCAACAATCCAGAATCTTCTATTGTCCCCACAATATCTCCACCCACCTCGCACTCAACCTTAATTTCCTTACAAGTTATATGCCCTCACACTTACTGAAGACAGAGAGCAAGATTAGGACCAAAATCCGACAGACAGCCCTGTGCTCACCAACAGGCCTAATCAAAAGACATGGACTCACTTTCTACAACTATGCAGCAGACACACAAATCATCTATAAAGTTAACGCCACCAGAGAATTTAACCAAACCCTTAGGAACTGCCTCACACAGATAAAAGGATGGATGAGCACCAACAGCCTTAAACTCAACCATGACAAAACAGAAATCATGATCACGCCCAAGAACCCGTTGGGTCAATATCACATTCCATTGACTAACGATCTTCCAAAGTAGTTAAACATCTCGGAACAACATCAACAATGAACAACAACCTAACACTAGAACCCTAAGTCAATGCAGTAGTAAAGAAATGCTTCTTCCATCTACGCACAGTCAAACGGATAATACCCTTCCACTCCTTCGCACAATGAACATTCACCATCATCTCCTAAATCATGTCAAGAACAGACTACGCCAATAGCATCTACCTTGGACTGCAGGACTACCTTACCAAAAAACCAGAATGGATACAGAACACAGAAGCAAGGCTACCCCTCAAACTCCCTAAGAGTGAATACATCAGACCAGCAGTCAGTTCACTACACTGGCTACCAGTCAAAAAAAAGGATTTACTTCAAAACACTTTGCATGGCAGGGACACAATATGCCACATTTCAGAAAAAGCCTGGTGTTGTAAGACTACTACAGTTGGGATGGGCAAATCATAAAAATTGGATGACATAACACAACCCACTGAGCAATCCATGGTCAACAAGCAGAATTCCTGCAAGAACAAATCTCCATCGACAGGCCAAACCCTGAGATCGAGCAATGACATACACCTTGAACCAAAGCAATACTGAAATTGAAATGTGGTGGATCAACCTTCTTATGCATCTCAAAAAACCTCTGGAACTCACTCCCCAAGGAACTGTGTACAACAGAAACGCATCTGACCTTCAGGAATAAAATATAAATGTGGCACTTTAGTTTGCCAACCTAAAAATGAAGCCCTGTCTAAAAGAAACACCCAACAGCTATACAATGAGAGACACCACAAACTAAGGGGCCACTATAACAATTCAACCAAAGTGGGAAGGCTCAACAAAAGAAAACATTATATCGCTAATCAGAATATAAGGAATTTCAGCATAAACCAAGCAATATACCCAACAAAGGCATACAGACTGCCCCATTCTCACCATTAACCTTAGTAAAAGTCTACATTTTCGTACAAACGTAAAGTGCAACCACAAAATACAACACACAGACACATCTAACACAGCACCAACTTGAAATTACACTGCAAATTGCACACCCCCTACCAGATCTCACTCAATCATAATACACTCTATCTCCAACACTATGCCACAAACACAAATAAAAATCCTATACAGACTCACACAAATCCATGCCACCTAGAAGCAAACTCACCACACAGTGACTGTTTTTTCCAAGCTACTAACAGATCAGCAAAAGCACTCCTGCTCTCTCCCTCTCCTCTCACTAACTATCCCTCCCCACCTCTCTTTCCTTTTAGATCCACTGGAGTGCCTGGAGACCATGGAAAAGGTAGTGTTGCATGGTATACACCTCAATAACATAATATAACATAACTTAGCATAACATACCTACAGAGTTCTGAAAGCATATTGCACTTGGTGTATACATAAATGGATCCCTTCAACAGTGCACCATCCTTGCATGAGTCACTCAAACATGCCATTATCTCCACACAATTGAAGGAATCGCCTGCACAAACTGAGAAAACATCAATCAAACCTTGGCATCACCCACCACTGAAGCTAGGCAAGATTTTTAATGCAAGGCTGCGTGTAGGAATCCTTGACAATACACACTCATCTCCGAGGTGGCCAATGACATTTCCGGTATGCTACAGGGATGGAGACCACAATGTTTAACATTGCATTGCATCTCTTGACCTCTTTATTTGGGGGAATTCAAGCATCAGTGATCCTCCTGGATGTCTCTGCACTTTAACGGTATGATACACCACAATACCCTTCTCCCTCCTTTCTGGGAATGGATAAAGTAATCAGGAACCTCTGTGGATTGGATTACATTTATCTGCACCCTCTGTAGCCATCAGATAATAATAGGATCAGCCCTCTGCTCGTCAAAGAGAAAAACCTGTGGCCTCCCCCAGGGGTCCTGAAAATGAAACTTCAAAGGCATCCTTGGGAAAGCTCCTCTAATTACAATGGGCCTCATTACGACCCTGGCGGTAAGGGGTTAGCGCCAGCGTTAGCTGCGCCGACCCCTTACCGCCAATCACGAGTTCCCTTTCCGCCATGGCGGATTTTACACCTGCTTCTAGCGGGTGTAAAAAACCATGGCGGTAAGGGAACTTGATGTTAATTACGCCACCGTAATTTACGGTGGCGTAATTAACGCCTTCCCCACTCCCATTATGCCCTATGGGGCAAAAATGGGAATGGGGAAGGGTAAATGGGGATTGGGGACTTACCGCCCCGCCGACCTCGGAATGGGGCGGTAAGTCCGCCAACCACCATGGCGTAAACGTAGTTTACGCCATGGTGGTAAAGTCACGGCCCAGGCGGTAACTTACCGCCTGGGTCGTAATGAGGCCCAATGTTGTAAACAGAGGGCATACCACCAGACTGAGCATATCACAACGTTGCAACTGATATCAGGATGTCAAATGTTTGAATAATTATCAATTGGTCACCTATGAGAATATCTACTGCAGATGAGCAACTAATGGTATGTTATTTTAGGTTATGTTAATTTGTCTTGTACTCTGCACCGTTACCATTAGTATGGTTTCATGGCACTCTTATGTCTCTGCAAGGGAAAGGGTTGGGTAGGTTAGTGGGGGGGGGGATGATAGAAATAGTGCTTTTCTGTTGGTGCTTGTAGAACTAGGACGAACGGGCGTCTAGTGCAGTTCAGGATTCTAGGTGTGTTTTGTTTGTGTGCACTGGAGTGTCCATTGATTAGGCGTTTGCTTGCGGCAGTTAGTTTTGTGATGCATGGGTGGGTGGTGTGTTTTAGTGGAGACTAGGTTGATCCTGAGGCAAGTGTGGGAATGCGGGCGAGGAGTTGGAAGTGGGGGTTCGTAGTAGATGGTTTTCATTTCGGTCCCTGTTGGGCCGTTGGGAGTGTCCCCTTTGTGCTGATCATTAGGAGTTGAAAAGTTTTCAGTCATTTTCTGAAGGTGAGATGGTCTTCGATTGTCCTAATTTCCTTTGGCATTATGTTCCATAGATTGGCAATTAAGTTCTTCCGAATTTCCTTTTGTCGTGTATTGTTTTTTACTTTCGATTCAGAGGTTGTCGCTGGATCGTTTGTCTCTCCCTGGATGGTAGATGTTGATTCGGTCTTGGAGGAATTTGACTCCTTGACCGTGTAGTGTTTTGTGTGCAATGCAGAGGGCTTTCAATTTAATTTTTTTTTTTTTTTACTGGGAGCCAGTGTAGGTTTATTATTGCTGATGTGATGTGGTCTCTTCAGTTTAGTCTCAGGAGTATCCTTGCTGCAGTGTTTTGGATGTGCTTGAGGTTTTTGGTGAGCTGTTCTGGCATTTCAAGGTAGAGACTGTTTGCATAGTCCATTTTTGATAAAACTAGGGAGATGATTTGGTGGGTTCTGTGTGGGAAGGAGAGATGCGGAGGAATCCCCCTGATTAATGTCACGATGTAGAAGCATTTCTTTGTAATAGCGTTGACTTGTGGTTCCAGTGAGAGTCCGTTGTCCGTTAGTATTCCCAGGTTCTTTACCACATTCGATGTCTTGGTTGAGTTCCCATGTCAGTGGGACAGTCCAGCTGTGAATTGATTGTGGTGCCCTCTCAGGGAGGGCATTATTATACCATCATTAGACCATTATTGTACCAACGTCATGTGGCAACATGTTAGTTTATTTATTTTAAGTTTTGAGTAAGGCGCTGCATGCCTGAAGGCCTCAGAGCCCAACAAGCAAGAGGGGACTCAGATTAATGGTTTGCAGAGTGGTCAACAGGAAGGAGCATTAATCATTAATAGTGCGCAGCAAAGCAATAAAACACATAAATAATGATCCATATACTACACTACACTGCAATATACTTCTGAATATATTGCATTTCCTACAGACTAACTACCCATTCTGCTAGTGAATTCTACTTTTTATCATCGGACAATGCAGAGAAATTACATCTATATTACCCCTTCTATCAAATACTACAGCAAAGAATCCACAAAGTACTGCACTTATCCCAAACGAATGCATAAGTCTTAAAAATACTGTAGAACATAACCATTTGCCAATGTATCACAGTATTCTATGGAAACATGCCGCATACTATTGTTCATATTAGAGAATATTAAATAAGTGTAAATATTGTAGAAAGCTATAGTATGGCATTAACCACCTGTCCCTAGGGCTGGAATGGGTGATAATGGCCCGTGGCCAAGTTAAAGGCCTGAGCAAAGCGAGGGCTTTTAAAGAGGGCCCCAGGTCTTAATCACCCATTCCAACCCTTGGAACGGATGGTTAACGCCAAAAGCACTCGTACCAGCCCACTGATTTAAGGTATTTTCGTCCGGTGAAAAGACTGTTCAAAGATGGCCACCATGCAAAGGGAAGCAGGGCTCCATACAGAGCCCCTCTTCCCTTTCCATCACGGCCCCACAATACGAAGAGGAAGCAGTGGCAACAGCGAGTGCCGACGCTGCAATGAGGTAAGTGGGGAGGGGAAATTTGATAAAAAGGGTTCGCATGGGGGAAGTGACAATCAGGAAGCTTGGAACACGGGCTAACATTGGGGGTGTCGGCCGGCATTCCTAGGCTCCTGTTTGGCTGGATTCCTTACCAAGGATGGTAATATGTATCAACACACAGATTCCTTTATAGACCTCCTCTCAGCCTATCAGGATGCTCAGAATGAATTCTATAAAATCAGTATTCCCTGGAGTTGCAGGCATTACAGGATATTATGATCCAGGAAGCCGAAGTGAAGCGATGGCACATAAGGAGGGCTAAGGTATCATAATATCACATATTGACCAAGGGCTGAGGACAAAGGTCCATTTAGCACCTTACTGCATGGTTGGCATCTAGGCATTGAGGATGAACAATTTGGGACAGTATGCAAATACCATTAAGCATTAAGGGGCGAGTACTTTGTGGCCTGTTCATGTTTCTCTATCATATATGTTGGTTCCCTGGGTCAGACTGCAGGAAGGAGTGTGGTAGAAGATGGAGGCAACTGGAGCTGGACATGAGTGGAAGGTAACAGCATTGGCGTCAGAGACATGGGTGAAGAGGCTGCATGTGCTCAGCTTGGTGGCCGCCACAAGTCTAACGACCGGTATGAACCATCCAAACTAAAAGCATGCATGGATAATACAGACATGTATGAAGAGTCTGTGGGCACAAGAACCTCTTGGCATTGGGAAGGTCTGCAGAAGATGGAGCTTAAAGGAGCAGACCGAGCTGAAGACAAATAGCATTGGCAGTGGGAGTGAGGGGTGACGGTGGGGACAGCATAGAGGATAACAGGGTACAGTGGAAGGGATTGTGGTCTGTGAGTGACATCCTGAGTGACATATTGAGTGACATCCAGAATCATGCAAGCCTAAAAAAGGCTGGAATCCTGATTGTCTCCCAGGATTCTAATATTCCACCTAGGAAGGTAATGAGACAATACAACCCACAGCGTTGGACCTACCCTGCTGGCAAAGGCCCACCACCTAATATAAGGGCCCACGTGTAGCAGGATCCTTTAGCATGGGCACCCATCCTGTTACCAGCAGGGTAAGGGTTACCAGTCTCTCACTGTCGTGGGTTATATTGTCAATGACATTTGTATCACACCGTTTTGGTGACATGAGTGTTATCTAGGAAAAATAGGGTTTTCTGACATGCAAGGCAGAATTGTTTATGTTGGGTGGCTTATCTGTGTGGCTGATTAATATGAATTAGGTGTGATGGAGAGCACTCACGCTACTTCTGTAGAATAGGGAAGTCAGTGGTAACACTGTGCAAATACAACAAGCAGTGATGGAGAGCAAAGTGAGGTATGGTTTAGGAGAACGGGACACTGAAGGCCAAAGTGTGCATTGTGCTCTGATTCACAGGAGAGACTGTGGGCCTCATTACACGGATGGCGGAGAACCATGGCGCTATTAGCGCCATGGTTCATGCCGGTAAAATGCCGGCACCGCCTTGGTGGAAAGGGGAATTACCGCCCCATTCCAAGGTTGGCGGGGCGGTAATTCCCCTTCCACCATTGCCCTTCCCCATTCCCATTTTTGGCCCATAAGGCTCAATGGGAATGGGGAAGGCTCTAATTACGGTACCGCAAATTGCGGTACCGTAATTAGCTCCCTGGGTCCCTTTGTGGGTTGGTTTTTAACGCCTGCAAAAAGCGGGCATTAAATCCCCCAACCCGCAAAGGGACCTCGTAGTAAGGCGGTAAGGATTTACCAGTACCAGTATTTTACCGGTAAGTCCTTACCGCCATCCGTGTAATGAGGCCCTGTGACTTAGAGGTTCAGGGGTGCACAGCTGTTCAGATGCTCAGAATGCTGGCTCATCCACACGCGAATACATCCCACTCTCAGGGCATATTCATTTCTTGGCCCCCTGCACAGGTTGCTAATCTGGGGTATATACGTCATTCCAAGAATCCTGACTTGAACATCACAATGAAATCAGACTGAAATCATTCACTGTCCTCTTTAATTGCACACCTCCATGTGTTAATAGCCTTATAGACTTCTTGAGGGTTTGTGCTTGCTTGGGATAATGGCCCCTCCCTCAGTCTATAAGATTGTGTTATCCATTCAGGCAACCAGAAAACTATGATTATAAAAAGTACCACAACACACTGAAGAGGCCTGGAATTTACTATAACACAATGCACAATACTGCTGATTATATTTTAAGTTAACTGAATTGAAAACACATCTGTTTCAGATCACCCACAGTCCCTGATAACGGCATAGCTTTTCCTTACATTGTGAGTCTATACATTTCTTCAGAAATAAATAAGTGTAGTTGGTAGGGGACGGGAGGTTATACAGATAGTCATAGTCACAGGCAAGTAGTTGCTAAGCGTCTGAGGGTAGTGTAGATGAGTCATGGTATCAAAAGTCTGACACTGACACAATGCACACAATTTGTAAAACCTTTATTGAAATGGTTGGAGTTGGAGAAACCCCTATTTTCCGGAGGCTAGCTCAGGGGCAGCGCACTCAACTTGGAAGCAAGACGACGCATGATCAATGCATGTTTGACCCCCTGGGTATTAAGCACATAATAAATAACCAATTACCATTGCCCTTACCATTCTGCCCTATAACTAAGATGGGAGTAGTCTTGACCATCAAATAATAAATAACGCAGTCCTAGCGGAGACTACAAATGGCTTATGCTAACAAAACCTAATGCCTGCCCTATCTCTTGTACAAAAAGTGTAAAAGGGAGAAATGTATGCATAAAGGAAAAGTCAGTGTTCAAATGAATAAAGGTGATTGAACCAATTCTCCTCCCCACATCAGACCTCACGGAGTAAGGATGTTCCTACAAGCAGGATGACACACTCTGGCTTGGCTTCCAATACAATAAACAGTTCTGAACGTGGTTTGAGGCCCGTCTGGCCTTCCACGTTTAAGTTTCTTTTCTCAACCTCAAAATAATGTTTCATCCACAAAGTTCTCAAATGTCACCCTCAGCAGGGCTCAGACCTCTCACGATAAAGTTCAACACAAACTTGCCAGAGAGGGCTCCCTTCCTCAAGCTTATTTCACTTTGGCTCTCCCTTTATCAGGGCTTGGACCACTTTTGGATGTCGAAGACTTTCGAATATGCTTGGTTTACCTTTCAGACCACTGCAGGAAAAATTAAACTCAAAGTTTACAGTTCAGATTTCACTCTCCCCCTCTCTAGGAGTTAAACCTCGTTATTTCACTTTGGCTGTTCTTTCATTTCCTCGCTTCAAACACTTTACTTTTCACAGAGACTTTTGAGTGTGCTACTTCCCTTCACCGGACAACTCCGTTACTTAGTATCACAGATTTTGCATGTATCTTTAACTGCAAGTTCATTCACAGGTATGCCTTTCCTCGCATCTCACTCACATGTGTGCAGCCTTCCCTTGTGATAAAATGTCACTATTTCATAGTTTAACACACACTGGCCATTCAGGTCGCTTGCCAACTCACCGGATGTTTGTGTCTTTTTCTCGGTTTTGCGATTCCCAATTCATGAGTCAAGGTTAGTGCCACAGGCTTGGTTTTGTCTCCCCAACTCTGCCGTTCACCCAGGAGGGTCCCTGGTGTCGTTGAATCACAATGCAGTCTTCACTTGTGGGATCTGGCCTCCTCCACAGACTGTCGGAGGCAACGACCTCTGGTAGGGAACTCTTGGGGCTTTCGACTTGCTGGTCTCGCCCCTTGAACCGCCACTCTGCTCCACTAGGTTTGTCTTCATCCCAGAAGTTCTCTTCATACTCGTGTTCCACCTTGCTCAGAGTGTCTCTTTGAGTTCTGCCTTTTATTCATGTGAGAAGAGCTAACTGGTATCAGGTGTAGCACTTAGTGTAAAGTGACTGACATTGCCTGACCGAATTAACGGGACATGTCCAGTACGATTTGAGAGAGTTAGTCTGGTTACTCTCAGTCACCCTCTTCCTCGGTCCAGTGTTTGTGTAAAAAGGGGGGGGTTTGGACCTAAGAGGATCCTAAAACATAGGATGGGTTGGAT
This sequence comes from Ambystoma mexicanum, assembly GCF_040938575.1. Lineage (NCBI taxonomy): Eukaryota > Metazoa > Chordata > Amphibia > Caudata > Ambystomatidae > Ambystoma > Ambystoma mexicanum. The sequence goes on from NC_090937.1 coordinate 402,938,402, forward strand.
AAACAAAATAAGGGGGAATACCGCTTCTCACCATCAGCTATCTCACCCTCAGGCCCCGAAGTCCCCTCATCTAGGTGATCCTCCTGCACTGGTCCACACTCAGGAACTGGATTCAAAAGCGATGGCCGTTCCTGGCCACCTGGATGACAAGTCCCAGAGGACTAGCGGGTCAGACACGCTTTGGTTTCTCACAATAGGCTGATAAAGGCAATGCCCAATTTCTGTTTTAAACAGTGGTGCACATACATTTCTTTAAGGGAGTGCAAAAGGGGCAAGTGCCTCTAGCCCCCACATTGGGAGGGCCCACACATGGCTGCTTGTTTCAAAGAAGTAAGTTCACATTCTTTAAAGAACATAAATAACGCATGATATTGCATAGTGTGCTGCCGAGGATCTCAGTTCTGAGCTTGCTGCCTGGCTGTGGTTGACAAGTATATTCTGTATTCATCATGTAATGCACTCTCTGTTCACCATATGAAACGCAGGGGAATATATTGATCTTGTTGAACAATTAAAAGTTGGAATAGACATCAATACATTTGAGTGCATCTATGGTTAAGAAGATAATTCAATGGGGCCCATTTTCTTCAGGGGCATACTGCCAATTGAAAGCATAAAAGTCCTGCGTAGGACCTTTACGCTTTCAATTCACTGTGCGCCCCATTTTCATTCATTTGTATGGCGGTGAGAAGGGGTGGAATGCAACTTGCATTTCTGACACCTTCTTTCCTCTCCACCATACAAATGCTTCCATGGACATCCTTATGGGGCCCGCCTGCTTTCTGCAATAGCATAAAGCAGGCGGACCCCGTAGGGTTCCATTGTACACGCTGCTTTCCATGGTCACATGGCAGGCAGCCTGTACAATTACAATTAAACATTGCATGCGGGCAGTGTTTCATTGCAACTGTGAACACTGCATACCATGCATGCATGGAAAGCAGTGTGCACAATGAAAATTAAATGCTGCCCGACATGCGAGCATGTCGGTCAGCATTTAATTGTAGGAGCAAGTGTGCATGTCATGTGAGCACGTCAGGCAGTCTTTACTCACTTTGCACAGCGTCAAATTACAGATTTGAGGAACTACAGCTCCGATATGTTAGCACTCGTTGCAATGATCTGTGTTGATGGGCCCTATCACAGACCCAAATTCGGGGTGTGCCATCTCTGCAGTTCCTTTCTTTGAGGTTGATAAACGTGAGTGTATAAAGACTTTGAGACCGCAACACCCATTGTGCTATAAAACAACATATCTTCAAGAATGAGTGCTTGTTATGAAAATTAAAATATCAGTATGGTGAAGATCTAGAGCATTGCTCCTCCAAACACTTGTGTACAGGCATGCTATAAATGCCATATCATATCAAATGAGGATTGTGTTGTGGGTGAACAGGACGATGTCCCCTTAATGGGGAGGGAACGAGGGAGGGAGCCGGGGAGGGAAGTGGAGGGAACACGAGAGAGAAGTCAGTAAGGAGATAGTTAATAAAGGAAGAAGACGTGATCCTGGTGTCATGGGTTTTATTGTATGAATGCCCCTGTGCTAGAAAGCAACAGATTTAAAAAAGTATCAACCATTCCCCAAAGAAGAGCATAAAGTCCTAGTTGCTGGTGTGCCGCCCTTTTCTGTTGCTCTTCCCTCCACCTCTCTCTCCGCTCCCCTCTTTCACACTTGCACATGACAAATAACATTTTTATTGAGAATGCTAACGCCGTTTCAAGAAAATAACATCTGCAGAACGTGTGGCCAAAAGAGCACTAACGTCTGCATTCTTAAACTGTCTTAAATAACAGCATGGCAGCAACGCGGCATCCTAGTGCTGCAGTTGACAGTTGATGTTTTGTTTCCAACAGAATCCATCCATGATGATGTCGGAGGCCATGTGTGTACTAGATCTGCTGGTGCAGACAACTGACACATATTTCGTGTGGTGGAGTTGTCTGCTTGGGTGGAGCAAAAGGCTTGTGAAAAAGCAAGGCCCAGAAATCCCGGAAGTTCAAACATGATACCCTAAATCAAAGATGATCTCCGTTACACATGGGGTTCGGGGGATTTATAGATTCCCTTTGAGGGAGCAGCAGGGTCTGGAGAGGAAGCCATGTGCTGCGTTTTTATTGCTCGCCAACTGCGTCCAGCGCTTCCTGCTATGCGGTGTGGCACTGCTATGGCTGGAATGCTCATCAGAATGGAGTGTCTGTGGCGGCCTTTTACTGAATGCACTGGGCCGCTGCCACTGGCTTTGAACAATGTCTGACTTCCAGACGTGTAAGCGGATTCCAGAAGCAGCTGCTGGAAGCCAGTCCCACGCCAAGATGTCAAATGCTTAAACTGCTGGTTGCTTTCCTGGGGCCCGCCCACACTGGCTGCAGATGAAAGCTGGCGCGAATGAGGACTACAGAGTGAAATTTGCCAATGGGATAAATCTGTGGAAAGGTGTACACCCATACACTCCGACTCGATGCGGGAGACGTCAGTCGCTCGTCTTTTGAGGACAATTGTATTCATTTTCGGTGTTTACATCAGTGGCATACTTGCCAACATTCTATGACCAAAAAGATGTATGATTTTTCAAGTTTCAAAAATAATACTTAGCATAACAATGACATCACAGGAAATTACAAAACATAAATAGTTGCCACCACTGGAGCATTCTAATACACAACCCATCAAGCAGCACAACATGGAACGTTGCTCAAATGTTTAAAATGTATGATTATGAATGGTAAGTTAACACCAAATTCAATGACCTAACTTCACAGAAAATAATCACACATGGCTGGTAGGCAACGTTTGCCACTGCTCTGTGGCAGCAGCCTGGGCAGTACATATTTATTCCTGCAGTGCAGGTTGAACACTGAAGAACATGGAGACACTGATACCCTGCTCATTCTGATAGGGCAGATGTTGTGTGATGGTGGTGTGCTCTGCCACTTGCCTTCACTGGTGGCTCACCTAAAGTCTGTCCCGGCAAGAGTCATGTGTCAGATCAGTGGATTGATCTAAGCCCATCATTCAAATGTATCACTTACCCGCCCACTGCACAGACAGATTAATTGCCTTAAAGTCACATAAATTACCTGCCACTGTACAAAGCAGTAGGATCTATCACCCAAATCTGTAGGCGGTAGGACTGCTTAAAAAGCAGTATCTACTGCCTAAATCAGAAGGGTTGGCAAGTAGGCAGTGGTATAATGGGCTATTTCTTGTGGCCTCTTGCCATGTGCTCGCGCAGACATGAGCAGTCACAGTGACCAAACTGCTGCATGCCCCCAAAGATGTGACGTCGCCTCAGAGGCGTAGACAGGGTAGGGCCTGAGCGGGCAAGGCTCACCCAAAATCTTTAAATGCCCACTCAGCAGCCCTGTGTGGGCATTTGCAGATGTTCATGTCACTGCAGTGGGCCCAACTGCATTAGCTTCAAGCCCCACTTGTTAGACAATCCTGGCTACGCCTCTGCGCCGCCTGACCGCTTTCCAGATTTCCCACCTCTGTACTGACAGTGGTACTGCCAAAAAGATGCATTCATGTTTTACTTGGTGATCCATAAGGCAGTGCATGCAACTAGACTGTGGTTTCAGAGCACAGGGAATGACCGTGAGTCTCATGCACATACCCTACATGTAATGTTGTTATTCCGCACCAGTTACACAAATCGGCTGCAGACTGAAGGACCTGCATGTCATCCCCTCTAATGCAGACCTGACATATGGTTTCGACTATAATTATAAACAATGTGGTTTTTCAAATAGTCCCTTTTTTGCCAACTTCCTGATGATAGTTCATGGGATATTTACGCCATGTGGTAATCTGGGGACTACCAAATATAGCAACTCATGATCATGTTAGTTAACAGAATAAATGGAAGTAACGTTTAAAAGAAAAGCATGACAAGAAAGTTTTTGCCTGCTTTGAGGGCCTGTGACAAGGTGGGCATCTGGGATTCCCACATGCCCACCCGTTTCAGTGACAGTGCCCGAAGGAGTCATTACTGACCCCACTGTCCATTCTTTCACATGGTGCAGTGCAATGTGAAAGAATGGACCCTATTGGACTCGATGGGAATGGGGATTTACGAACGCCGCCACCTGACTTACCGGACCGCCAGGGCTGTAATGCCCTGGCTATTCCAGCAAGTCAGGCAGCGGTAAATCATTACGAGTCCGGCGGCAGCCTGCCGGTTTTACCGGCACAGCTACCGCCGGACTCGTAATGAGGCCCATTATGAAACTCACATTTGTTCTGCACTGCAAAGTTACGTGTGCTGAATCCAGATAACATCTAGAGTTATCCACCTCTCTGGAGATTGCCACGTGCTCCATCCCCCAAAGCACAGAGGTAGCTGCCTGCAGTGACACACAGGTAAGGCACTTTCAGCATAGAATTAGGGTTGCATTTTGAATCTGGATAATACTGTGCTCCTTCGACAGCACACTCTCCATGGACAACAAGCACGATTTCGGGCCTGGCATTCACCTGTCTTTAGTGCGCGGAGTTACACTGCATTGTATGTCCCCCCACAGCGCAGCTCTGATGTAAGTCTGCCTACATCTTACAATACTTGTACTGGGCCGCCACATGGAGGTTTTCGCCACTGTTAGCCCAATATAAGCACACAATCCAACCACCACGTAGGTGCCTTTGCCATTGTGAAGCAGTACTGGGCCACCACAGGGAGGTTTTTGCCACTGTGAACCCGAAACAACCATAAAATCCAACCACCACATAGAAGACTTTGCCAATGTGAAGCAGATAACTGCACAAGCCCCCACAAGGGTAGAGCAAAACTATCAGGAGAATAAAAAAACTACCTAAGTAATTCATCAACACAAGAGGAATCAAGACCCATAACAAAGATACTGTGAGACCACCACAGAAGAGGCTTCAGCACTAAAACCCCAGTGTCCACAGGAGCCCAAACCCCAAAAGACTACAAGACTGAGACCCAACTACCTCAGAGAGAACTAAACCACTGCGTAACAGAAACCCACAATGAAAGACCAAACCAGCAGGAGAACAAACCCAAGCTAAGCCACTCTGCAACACAGGAAAGACCTAACAAGCGAGAGAACAATCCTTAGGTAAGTCACTCATCAACACAGGAGGCTTGAGAGCCATAACAAAAGGAACCCCATGAAGGAAATAAAACCACCATAGAGAGGCATTTGCAACTGCGAACCCCATACAACGACTAAACCCCTAGCGACAGTAAACTCCAGACCCTACGAGACCCAGAGATGGAGATCCATTAACCACATACAAATATATACATTAACCTCAAACCCAAACATTAAACAGAGGCACAATGCAACAATCACAGCAAGACAGACATCACTGCACGTCTGACCACACCAATCAAAAAGGAAAAAAAGGAAATCCTCAAAACACACCAATCCAACTAGAGACCAGGAAAAAACCGACCTAGGAGGGCACCTTCCCCTAATAATATACTACAACATATTACAATCCAAACCGTCCCCGAAGCATAGATTATTACCAATAGCCATACCAAGGCAGAAACCACTTTAAACCACAGCGGAAGGTTTCCACCACTTATTCCAAGTACAGAAAGACACCCAGGAGGGCACACGCCCCTGGAACACATCACAAACCCAACCGAAAAATAATTAACATATACCACCCACATGCCACAATGCAAGAAAGACAAAGACACAAGAAAGGAAAATAGAAACAGGAAGGATACTGCACCCCAGGGAAATGGAAACCACTCACCAGAATTCACAACACCCAACTCAACGGAAAAGAAACAACTGACAAACAACCCTCAAGCAATGACCAAAGCAAACCTGGCCCCAACAAGACGCCAAACCAATCACCTCAACGCACAAAATACAGCAACTAAAAAATAAACACCTTCGGGAAGACCCCAATAAGAATCTGAGCCAAACTTGAATCTATAACTATCCAGACCCCTTATATAACCAAAGACTGGAAAAAGGCCCACACGTACAAACACACAACCAACCACCACGAACAAGAATAAAGAAACCCTTCTGGAAACCTATTTGAACTCATCAATGAAGAGACACAGTCCCCAACCACAATCTCAGCTAGCAACAGCCTCACCCAAGAGAGAACCTCAGGAAACTAAAATCCAACAAACAGCACCCAAGCGGACACAAAAGAAAGGATAGGCAAAACATTACAAGGAAAAACAACACACACTGCACTGCAGTTTATTTAATGTAAGATCCATGGCAAAACACAAAACAGAAATGGTTGACCTCCTAAGTGAGGGTGGCAACGACGCATTCTTCTTCACAGAAATATGGCTATCAGACATCTACAAGACAATCGCCCAGAAGGCCATACCAGACAATTTCATACTAATACATGCCAACAGAGAAAACCAAAGTGGAGGTAGAATCACAATGGTGCACAGAGACCACATATGCGCCACATCACTCTCCTCTACGGACCTAGAAGACTGAGAATCCTCCTCATCAAAATCATGCTCAACAACCAAGCCATTGTACAGTTCCTTCTGATGCACAGACCGCCATCCCACAACCCAAACTTTGCAACAAAGCTCACTGACTCCATCGCAAACCTTTCCACCTATCATGATGACTTCATCGTCCTGCAGGATTTCACCATTTGGTTTGAAAGAGAAAACAAAACCACAGCAAAATCACTCAATCCCCTCCTGGAACCACTCCACAGTGCTTGACATATATTGAATGCAATCTTCTGCAGAGACGGACCCTCTACCACCACTGCAATGGTACCGATGATATGGAGTGATCACCACGTGATCCCATTCACTGTCAAACTCCCAACCTACATACTGCCCGGAAATATTTCAAGCTACTAACAAAACAAAGTAGAAGAGTCTTGACCCAGAATCCTTAACAGAACTGTTGGAATCCGCTAAACCAAACATCTCTGAGATAAACAGAATTACCCCTGACTCAGCGGAAATAAACTTGACGCCTGAATCATAGAGGCCCTAGACCAATTAGCTCCAATTAGCACCAGCATAACCTTTCAAAGCCACTGCAAAACAAATGGCAACAAGGTGGTTCATAGAAGAATTGAGGGAACTCAGAAAAACAAATCAGAAACTGTATAAACTATGGAGAAATAATTACAATCAATCTGACAAAATAAATTACAAATGAGAACTCAGAATATATAAATCAGCAGTCCTTAAAGCAAAACAAAAAAAGTTACGCCTCAAGAATCCAATTGGCAACAAACCCACAAAAAGAATGTTTCAAAATCATCAATGAAATAAAAAACCCTACATCCTACAACAAAGGCGTCACACCATCACATTCACTATGTGACAACATCACTAACCAACTAAGAATAAAAATAGAAACAACCCACCAGACCATTGACGCAATCTGTGCAAATACGGAACCACCAACAACCGGCACGCCACCAACCACAGCAACACTTGACCGATTTGAACCCATAGATGAATATGATTTCACCACTCTAACAAATGACACCAACCTCTCGCCGGGTCTCCTAGCGATCCATGCCTCCCAGGCATCTACAAAAAATCCTCAACCATAGCACCCCTGCATCTTAGTTCCAGCTACTAATGAACCTATCCCTAAACACAGGAATAGTACTTAATCTTTCTAATCAGCTTACAAGAAGCCGCTCCTAAAAAAAAGAAACAAGAAGCAAGGAAGATCTCACCAGCTACAGAGCTATATCGAATCTACCCTACCCAGAAAAGCTACTGGATTGCCACGTATACAAAATCCTACTCAACCACTTAGAAATAAACGGGATACTCAACCATTCGCAAGTTGGCTTCAGACCCATGAGGGGAACAAAATCAGCACTTCTCTCCATACAGGAAGACCTAAAAATTAATGCAGACAACAGTACACAAACTGCCATCATACTACAGGACATATCATACGCGTTCGACTCAAACAGACACACAACACTAATCGAGAGAATGGAGGAATATGGTGCAAAAGATTCTGCTTTACAATGGCTAAAATCTTTCCTCAGTAACCAAACTCAAAGAATGTACCTACTATCATTTACTTCTAACACCAAAAGCATCTCCTGTGGTGTACCACAAAGCTGTAGCATCTCCCTACTCCTCTTCAATACCTACATGTCCCCCTTGATGAAAATCATTTGAAACCACGGACTGACTGCCTACAACTACGCAGATAATACACAACTCATTGTCAAGATAGCCTCAACCTAAGACCTAAAGAACACCCTCAACAAATGCCTCACTGAAATATATAGCTGGATGACAACCAACAACCTCAAGCTAAACCTGACCAAAACAGAAATAACTTCACCCCCAGAGGATAACACAACTGAAATGGCCTCCTGGCGTGGGAACCCAATCGGAAGCATCTGCTGTGATACAAAATCTGGGAATACTTAAGGACAAATGGGTAGTGGATTGTTCGTATAGTGGGCAAATTGTAGAGTTTAACATTCAGTAAATTATATTTTTAATATAATGAAATGTGCTGATAATAGCTGCTATGCCTGCACATGTATATCTGCGACTACAGTGACGGGGAATAGGCTCATGTTCCTTCACCTTGGTGTGTTTGTGGGCCTGACGATACTGCTCATCCACAGTATTTCAATGGACATGGACCAGGTACTGAATGAGCACTGATGTTCCCAAGTTTTGGGACAGAAACTTATTATGAATGGTTAATTGCATTACCTCGATTTCCTTCCTTGCGTGGTGTTCTTTTGCATGGAAATATTGCCAGCCAACTGCCATCTTCCTCATTCTGCACAACATTTTGTAGGGGTAGTTGGTGGTGTAGGTACCCACATGAATTGTCATCACTGTCACTACTGTGGCCGGACATGGTGAACAATGTCTGACCAGGGAGGAAAATAAAAGAATAGTAAAAAAACACAAGCCAAAAAGGACAATGCCACTAAAATTAAACATGCTTATATAAAAAAAAGAAAGAGAAATTAACACATTAAAATAAGGAATAGACATACACAACAAATGACAGGGCAATGGGAAGAGGTGTAGGACAACATAAGGGCAAAAAAGGTTAAGAAACATGAGGAATTGGCTTTGAAAAGTGCATGGAGTTTACAGAGGAACTGTTCACTACCAAGGACTGAAAGAAATTATAAAAATTCAGGAGCTTCCTGTGGGTATGGTGAATACCCGTGGCTACAAGCAACAACCAATCAGAGAAAGTGGTTTGTATCCATGTCAATATGAAAGCATGCCACCTGTAGCCGTGTTTACAATTTGCGCAATTCAATTGGTCACTGGCATTTACACGAATATGTCATTGCACCTGGGGTAGCTGCTTTAATGCACCTCACCGCCTGATTGGTTACACCTATTCTCGTGGAAACATGTCATGTGTAGGCACATCACCACAGTGCGTGATCTGATTGATTGATACAGTATGCAGAAATACATCATCACGCCTGGACGTAGCCACATTAACACACCATGCGGAATGATTGGTTGCTCAGTGAATACATGGCAATATGTCATGGGTAAACAGCCAAACTGCAGTACGCACTCTGATTGGTTGATACAGCACGTGCAAATACATCTTTGTGATTGGGCGTAGCCATGTTAACGCACCATACCACCTGATTGGTTGCTCCTGTTCTCACGGCTATATGAGAACAGGCGCGCAACCGCAGTGCGCGATCTGATCGGTTTATACAGTACACACAAATACATCATTGCACCTGTGTGTAGCCACATTAGCACACCGTGCCACTTGATTGGTTGCTCAGCTATATGTTATGTGTAGTCGTGTAACTGCAGCACACAATCTGATTGGTTGATACAGTACGTGCAAATACGTCATCACACCTGGGTGTAGCCGGGTTAATGCACAGTGCTGCCTGATTAATTGCTCAGAAAATAGGTGACTCTTGATTGGGCTATGGGATTAGCCGCAGGTATTATTCACCACACCCAAAGATACCTCTTTTCATTTTCCTCATTGCTTTTTGTGTCTTGAATGGTTAACTTTTTTGTGAGCCTCTGAGAACTTTCACGGAGCACAATCCATATTTTCCAAATGCTTTGTTACCCTCGCTTCTTCCTATATCACTCTCAATTTTCCTGTCATTGTAATTTCTTTTTAAAACATTTTTCATTTGAAGTGGCAGAGTACTTTTTTATTGTTTTTAATTTTTCCTCCCCTGTTGGATATCATCTCAGCATGTCTGGAGACAGCGGTGAGAGCAATGATGACATCCAGTGTGTCTTTGTTCATGGTCACAACAATGATGTCATCTGGGTTCCAACACTGTCACCACCGTAAGAGGTTGTGCATGATGAAGAGGAAGGCTGATAGCTGGAGATATTTTCTTGTTAAAGATCACCAGAGTTTGAAGAAGGTTGGGCAAGTGCAATGCATTTTTTGTCGGGGCAATCTACTGAAGCTTCAAAGAGCCTAGGAACATCGGTTCTAATACAATATTTAGTACGGGTTTATTGGAAGGATGTTGATGATGCTTACCAGAAGGCTCATGAGGGGCACAAGGTTCAAGTCCATGGACTTCAAAGTTTCTGTCGTTCCGGCACCAGTGTTGCATCGACCTCTTCTTCTGTGGCTTCATATTTCATGTCGCATGCAGGAGCATCTGTTGAGGGTGTTGCATCTCACTCAAGCAGGTCATTGACGACTGTGTCACCTGGGACTCAGACTGATGTCATATTGCCGGCATCCAATTGAAGCATGTACAAGGTTGTGTGCACTGTGTGCCACAATTGGATTGTCATGGCAGGTGGTACTCTAGCTGTGTGGGACATGGCTATTGCCTAACATCAGCATAACTACCAGTGCTAGATTTTTTTTTAAATGTGGCAATTTTGTTTCCTCTTATTTTGAAAACAAGTTATAAACAATACATAGAAAAATATGTTTTTATCCCTTTGTTACATGTTCTTAACCTACTATTCTCTTCATCTAAGTCCCCTCTCCCTACACCCTTCCCCAAATGTTTTTTTTAAGAGCCACTATTTCAGTTTGTAAAATAGACATTAAAAAACACTGACTGTTTAAATGAACAAATAAGTGTTATATTAATCATTTAATACAGTTTGTGTCAGAAAAGTGACAGATCTGGAATATTTTCCATAACCACGACTACAAAGAATGCCTATAGGTCCTACAGATCCTAGTATAATTACCAGTGACTATGAAACAGGCTCACAGAAATGTTACCATGACCCAAAGACACTCATTGTATTTGCGGTTTTGGGAAATATTCCAGATGTGTCACTTTTTATTGTCTATTTTTGTAACTGAAAGGTTGGCCCTCAAAAGGGCCATTTTGGGGGTGATGGAAGGAGGGGGTGGAACTTGAAAGGGAAGAACAGTAGGTTTCATACGTATAACAAGGGGTTAAAACAAGGGAAAACATTTTTTTTTGTTTTTTGTGGTTGTGGCTTTTATTTTTTTCAAAAAAGGAGGAACATATTTATTTAGGAGGGAAAGTGTTTGTTGGCATAGTTTTTCATTTATTATCTTTCAATTGAAAACTAATTTGTTTGGGTGCATTGTCCATAATCACCATGTCTAACTTCCTGATGATGTCCTTTATTCATATAGCCTATGTCCTCTTGAATGGTATGTAAAATACTCTTAATTTATTTTGAGGATTGTTTTATTTCATTAGAAGCCAAGTCTTCCACTGTCTGCCGACCAATCTGTCACCTGCATGAGTTCTTCATCTGTTAAACAAAATGTGAAACTATTATAAAACATTTAAAGACATCACTGACTTTAAAGTACTTTTACTAGTAGCACCTATATTACAAAAAATGAATATTGATGCTTGACTCACATATTTCACTTTGTGTACTATGTTAGTTATCACACAAAGGCACACCTAAAACCAATTACTGTACTTTATTACTTGGGTTATGGAACACCTGTTGCTAATATAGAAACCGAAGTGAAAAAAGTTCTTAACATTAGCCCTGTTGTATAATTAGGACCAATCATTACCCTGCCTAGAATTATTCAAAGCTATTATCATGCTGTCATGTTTCTACCTCTTCATGGAAAATATGCTAAATACATAATTGTGCCCTAAACCTAAGCTACTGAATATAAGTACCTCAATCAGATATGTGTCTTTCAATGCCAAATACTTTAAAATGCAAAGGAATGGCAAAAAGGACAGTACTCACTGGTACTGACTTTTAGTAATTTGGCCATAGAAAGGATGAGACCATATTAGTGATCCAAATGGAACACATGCCTTACCTCTTATCATGGTGGCATGTTTCTGTGTATGGTACTCATGTTAACTTTTGTTTATGGACTGAAAATAAGTTGTGGTGGAAAACATCATAACATAAATATCTCTCAGATATTTCACTTTCAATACTGTCTTCTTTCGAATGCTAAGGCATACTTGAAAGGAAAATGTTCTCTATTATTCACGTTTACAATTGGTTGATACATTTTATATGAATATTAATAATACACACATAATCCAGAGTAGCTTGATTCTTCTTCTGGCGGCTGCACCTCAGCATCCCCCTTTTGTAAACAAACCACAATGTTCCTCTGTGGGGAAATTCTCCCCTAGCCATTCCTGATAATTTTCCATATTGTAATTCTCCACAAAATACCCCAAACCGTCTCTCTCTCCTGTTATCTTATAATGTAAAACTAAAACATGTCACCATCACAAAGAAGGTGGGATGATCTTATTTATTTTTTTATTGATTCTGTACTGTTTGTACAGTGACAAGCAGCCTGTAGGATGTCAAGTACCTCAGGACCTATGGACCAATTAAACCAGGGTCATCCTTTCAGTTATAGAAATAGAAAACAAGCAGACTGTATAAATGGATCAGTAATCTTTATATGATCCATTTTATACCATGTGTGTTAAAAAAGTACCCTTTTAGATTTTTTTTTAATATAGCCACATTTACAATTGGTACGCTACCGAATAGCCGTGGATAAACAAAACAAGTTTTAAAAGGGGCCTTTTTATTCTCTTCACACATCCACAACCCAAAATGTTCCCCCTCCCTCACCTTGCACTTCAAAAAGTGATCCCTCCCTCCCCTTGATGCTCCCTTGACCTCCCTTTGTATGCAGGGTATATTTTTACTGAGGCACGTACTATTCGCTCAAGTGCTTCTATTATACCCTTGGCTATGTAACGAGCCAATGGGACGTCATGTATTTTGGGAAGATGCTCTAGCCACGATTATAACGCCTGTGATGGTAGCTGCGTGTATTAAGAAAGAAAGCTCTTTTAAATTACCTCATCATTTGGTTGATGATAGAGCCTAGAATTTAAAATACCATTCTTTTTCCACCTCCCCACCTCTAGCCTGATGTCATTTGAAGTTTGTGTATATGAATTTTCCATTATGCACAAGCTTCCGTATACCCACATCTACAAGTGGGTCATTTATACAGGTGGCTATTGGCAAGCCAATGGAACGTCGTGTATTTTGCCAGGATGGTGTAGTGGTGGCTATAACTGCCATGCTATGCCACCTGAGGGTATAGCCATGACTAGAGTTACATTTACGCAGAAGAAACTTATTATTTTGCGTATGAGGTAAAAATGTCACATATCATTTTTCCTCTCCCCATCTCTAGCCTGATGTCATTTGAAGTTTCAAACTTTTGCACATACGTGTTTTCGAGTATGCAAAAAATACGTGAACCTGTGGCCACAATGGAGTTTGTTTATAGCCACGGTTATTGGCAAACCAATGGGTCGTCGTGTGTTATAGTCGCGGCTATACAGGTAAATCAGAAGTGTAAAATGTTTCTCTGATCACAATAGCAGTTTGAAGTGCAATTTCTTTGGTTGTTCCAAGCTACATGTTGAAAGATGTTGAGGTATTAGATGGTGTTATTTATTTTACATTCTACTAGGAAAGAACTCTGTCATTAGTAGTTGTAGGGATAGAAAAGTTCATAGAAACTGTTATTGGTGGATCTTTGAGGTACATATTATTTTTGAAATGTGAAGACCTGTAGCTGACAATTCATTTAGTGATTTGCCATGTAATGAATCTGCTCCTTCAGATAATTATGAGGGAATTAGTTATCGTGAGACTGCGACAGTGACGTGGAAGAAATTGGCAAACCATGAGAGAAGCATTGGCTAAGTATATGTTTCTGGTATCACAACAGAACTTTGTAAGGATCTGTAAGGATTGTCGACAGATATTTTTGGTTGGGAGTTTGGGTTATTTTATATTTGGTAAAAGAAAATTAATAAAGCATCTGAAGGTACATCACAAAGACACATTGCAAGTTTATTTGGCTTCTTCAAAGGGATTATGTAAGGGAATTACGGAATTAGATGCATTATCAGAATAAAACATGCATTTTTTAGTACAATTTTGAGTTACAAACACAAAGGCTCTTTTAAAAGCCACCCATAGAAAATATATATTACTACTAGCTCAAGGACCCGGCTTCACCCGAGATGTCCATTTTCAGATTTATTTTCATGTTCCACCGGAAAAGATGACCATATATTGTTGTTTGCCACAAAGGAAAAACATGATCAATGTTAATTTCACTAATTAAATGAACACCAAATTTTCATTTATCTCTGATTTGAATTATCACATGAATATCACATGTGTATGCTTACTTTGATTTTTTGCAGTGTTGTTAGCAGTGGTGGCCATTTTCAATGCTAAACACACACTGCAAATAATCAGAGTAAGCATAAAAATATGATATTCATGTGAGAATTGAAATTGGAGGTAAAAGAAAATTTGGCGTTCAATTCATTAGTGAAATGAACATGTATTGAGTTTAAAAAAACAAATAGATGAAAAGAAAGACACACTCACTCTCTTCTAAAACAATTTCAAAACAAAAAATATGCAAGACCAGTTTGATGATGAGCACTTTCCACAAATGACCAGTAGATGGCACATGGAACACCACAAAACTTAAAACATAAAAAAAAATGTGAATTATCTCAGGAACTGGATGACCTATCGAGCTAGAAATAGTTGCATTCATTTGGCAATGAAATAAAGAATATTCCATGCAGAATTCATGATGCCAGACCTCCCCGTTCATGAGGAGTTACATCCCCAAATCAATGCCACATACAAACCCACAAACAAACACAACTTTGTTTTATATATATAATTGTGTGATCTAATTATATTTTTATAGCTGCAACTTTGACGTAATGGTTTAAAGAAATGATATGATACATTTTTATATATACAAATGTGCGTAATGAGTAGTCCTTGAAAGCACTGTTTTGGGGTACACTGAACATAGTATTTCCGCACATTTGGAGTATTGCTCTAATTTTGTCAAGAGAGAGAGTTTTCCCTTCATTAGTTAGGGGTATTGCATCATGTCGATACAGGTTAAACATGTATAACTGGATGTTTTTTGTTTGATATCCATAATTGTTTTTGGTCTCTAATGAAAGCTGTAACTACCGTTTTAATATTCCTCCAATATTTTTCAATTTTGGAATTAAATCTGGTGGTCCACTTCTATTTTTGACCCTGAGTCAGGTTGGAAAAGATGAAGGTGGTGAAAGGAAGAAATTCCATGAGATTCTCTAAATCTTGTTTCATTGTTAAAGAAAGAGACATACCTTGTACATCACCCAAATCATTGCCACCACAATGAATGAGTATGACATCTGGCTGTGCTACTGAGACTCAACATCTTCGGAAAAACCTGGGACCATCATATCCCCCACAATCCAAACCATGTAATTCTAAAATCAGTGAAACCTAGGTATAAAGTCAATATTTCGTTTCTCGCAAAATGTCAGTATCCAAAATAGCCAACTGTCTCCAACAGACCACATAGTTTTAAAACCAGTCATGATATCTGCAGTCCTCTGCTTGCAAGAAAATTAGTGCTAGTTTGAATTTCTACTAAATGCGGAAGTGGGGCATGCATGATGTCTGTGTTTTGGTGTTTGCAATTGGTTGGTGTTACTGCTGCAATTGTGTGCTTGCCTGTGATAGGTTGCAGTGAAAATGTGTATGCCATTTTAGTAGTTTGCTTACTATAGTCCTCTTTTTTGTGCCATTGATTTTTGAGACTGTGACTGATGTGAAAATCTTTGTATCTTTCGGATAAGTTGAAAGTGTCAGTAAATGTTTATATATTTGAAGGTTTATTTGCAATGTGGTGTGTTCACTTTGTAGTTGGGCATTGAGATGTAATGCTGTGTACACATTTGGGTTGGGTGTTGCCCAGTAAAGCTTACCTTCTTTTCATTCAGAAAATATAATTTTGCACCACATTCAAACTCTACCTTTTTGGTGCAACTCTTTGTTTTTCAGATTAGATACTAGGACTCAGGTGCAAATTAAATTCTCTGAAAACCATGGTTTTGGGCAAATGCACTTTTGACTCCCCAATAAAATGAACACCTATAAATGGCAGTGGGTAGTTACACGGTCAGCCTTTCTGTAGAATACATCTCAATGTAGGCCCTGCTTTTGAAACATTTTTGAAAACTAACTCTTCCTAAGAAGTTAAAAGAAGAAGTTGAAACTCTGTTCATATTGGCGCCAGATCCTTGAGAAATTCACAAAAATCTCGTCGATGTTGATAAATAATAGGTCATGACACTTGATTGTGTATGTAGTCTTGATTTAATCTGCACAAACTTGCCAGTGGTTGACTAGGCACATATAGTGCTTGTTCACATGAGGAAAGCCAACACTTGTTTTGAACATAGGCCTTTTCAAGGCTGCCATTTGGGGGTGAGGTGGGCTGAGAGTGTTTGCTGGTAACACAGTAAGTTTCTGATACCCACACACACACCCTAACAGCGTTTGCTACCTTAACACTGTTCCCACTCCCGCCACGCCCATGCGGGCACCTCCCTTCCATCATGCCCCCCCCACTGTCATGTTGCCATCTCACCTTCCGCAACCGCGGAACAAATCACGAACACCTTGGACACAGTTGTACATGATATCCACCTACAGTGCTAGGTTCCTTTTACAAACCTGCTTCCTATACGTGGTAGTGAGCACTGTGAAGAATCCTGTGGTTCTTCACTCAAACCCTGCCTAAAGTCTCCTCCTAGGTGGCCAGAGGAGGGCAGATGCTTCCTGATCCCAACCCTTTGGGGTGATGTACTGCGTGAGGAATACCTGGGTGGAGACAAGGCCCAGTGTAGTGAGGAGATGTCGTGGGATGAGACACTGTGTTTTTCCTCTGATGGGGATAATTTTACAAATATGCCAGAAGAGGCTATGAATTACTGTAATTTTAATATCTCTCAACCTCTAAAGTGATAGAACCCAAGGTTGTAGCATCCAAACTTCTCACTCTAAAAGAACAAATCTATTTCATCCCTAAACTCAAATGCCCTCTTCAATACCAAAGGTACACTACAAGGAATGATCGACCTGCCGCATTCTCTACACCTTCTTCCTATAATAAGGATGAAACCTACAGGGAGTTGAATCTACCCTTAACAAAATAATAGGTAAAAAAACTAACTTTTCTAAAATGAACTACGCGTCCCAGAATGCCGTAGGGACTGAGACAAATTAGAGGACTGAAGAGGTATGTATGAGGTATGTATAAGCAAATGACAGACAAGTAGGCCTAACAATCTTTACTAGGGTCGGGCAATCAACACTAAGGGCCTGCACCTGAACTCAATTGCCCCACCTAAGAGGCATAAAAGCCTGCAGCAGGATGAGGAAGATAGATGGCGCTGGAGCAGGAGCTCGAAGGCTGGCAGTAGTAGCAGAAGGAGAAGAGCGTGAGGCTGGCAGTTCATGAGGAAGTTTGATCACTTAAGGGATACTGGGGCAAGAAGAAAGAAGATTTCACCTGCATGTTCTGAGGGAGTGCTCTGTTCACAAACCCTACCTTGCCATGGCTGCACTGAGAGAGACGTGCTGAGATTGAAGGTTTTCCCAAGTCCGCCTAGTGGCTGTAATTGCAGAGCCGTGAACATGCTACAGAAGCAAGTCGAGGGACAGAGGATTGAAGGAAACGACCAGTGGTTAAAGCCAGACCAGAGACACGAGTGCTGCAGAGGGGTGTGGGTTCCAAGAGTGCCTAACGAGGTAGCAGAAGGATTTAAAGTTGGGCAGTGGAAGCAGCCCACAACCGCACTATTCCTGGACGGTGAGTGAAGCTCCATGTTCAGGTTCCCTTTAAAAACCTTGCTGGTAACCGCTACCCGGTTCAAACTAACTTGCGTAAGAGTAGGAGTGTGTAGAATATGTTTGTCATAGTAAAGAGTCCTGCTGACAATGAAAATGTATCACGCGCACTTCTAACACAAGCCAGAGTGTTTGCATGTAAAGAAAAGCTTTTCCTTTTACATTGTAAACTATTTACTGTTACCGGTGTGGTCGCGTGTCTCCGAATAGGAAGGGAAAGCTTTGTAAACCACTCGGAGACCCTCAATCTGACTTTCAGAAACTGTTACAAGACTTATTACATCAAAAAGAGGTCACGTGTGAGCAATTTTAGTTCCCGGAGACAAAGTATAACTGTGTTAATAAGGGGGAATACCATTTCTTACAGTTCTTTAAAGTTACAGATCTTCCTTAAAGAGTGGTTGCATGTACCTAAATATGATTATCTTTTGAATCTTGAAACTTGTAACAGCCAGAACAAGTATTCTATAAATGTAGACGTTGTTGAATTGAAGAGAAGCACAGGAATTACCCGAGCCAGTAGGCAAATCTTTCTATAGTGAAACCAGCCCTGTTGAAATCTATCCGCCAACATTTTGATGTTGTTAAAGTTGTTAAAGGTCCAGTGTCCTCTGATACAAGTGTGACATTGCCATCCAAAGCTGGAAGAGTGGATATACAGCTTCAGGGTAGCTACTGGAACCAAGAAGGTGTGAATGAAGCTGGGGAAGGGAATTGGATGCTTGTAAGAAGATCAAGTCAACAATCTACTGCTGAGACTGTTGAAGTTGAGAGAAAGGCAGTCTGGAAGCAGAAGCAGGTTATACTGGTGGCAGTAAGACAGACAGAAGAGGCAAAGTGGCTCCCCTTTTCTTGCAGTATAGGAAAGAAGAGTACCCTGCCTACCTGTGGAGGTCGAAGAGTCTTGTCTTTAAATTGCCTAACAATGATAAAGTACAAAGTTGAGCAGCATTACCAGAAATGTGGGTGTGTATAATAATGTCAGCAAATGTTACACCAAAGCTGGCTGAAGTAGTGGCATACTGTTGAACACAGGAGCCTGTTCCCACGGTAGTAGAAGGGTGGTTGTCAAGAGGAAAGCAACTCCCTCAGAGGAAGCATCCTGACAATTATACCAAAGACACTGTAAAGGTCAAAAATACATGGAGAGTTGATGTAGCAGAAGTTGTTCCTTTGTTCTTTGAACTGTGGCAAAGCAATCTTGGAAAGAGAATATTCAGGATTATCATTGTTTTCTTAGCTGAGGGAACATTTCAACAGAAAGCTGAAGAACTGTTACCAGTGGATTTTTGTTTGGTGAACTCTAATTTCATTTGGAACTTACAAGATCTGATTCAAGACTTTACTTTTCTTTGTGACGATTTGGAGCAATTTACTATGAACAATCCTGTCGAAGGGATCTACCCAGGACATGTGAAGTGGTTGTTGGTTACATACTTATTTATGTTGTTTTGATTTACTTTTAATGTTTTGTTGATTAGTGTGAGGGCCAGTTTTGTTTATGCTCTGAGTAATGCTTTTAAGCCTTAGACTAGGTAGGGAACTCTCTGATAGAGTAGTTTGAGCTAGGATTTATTTGCACTTTTTTTTTGTTAATTAAATGTCTAATATGTGCAGTGCTAGTGAAAATACCAATACCAAGGACGATCCTGGAAGCAAGGTTCCCATTAAAAAACCATACCTGCATACACAACAATAAGATGCTCATTTGAATGAAATCCCAGAAGAAGTGGGAAAAATAAGCAAAAGGGAAGATTGGTGACATCACACGAAGTAGGGCTGACACACCCAGAAGAGATGCAGAGGCAAGAGAGCATAGACATTCCATAGGCTTTAAGAAATTGTCGAAGACAAGCAATATTTCGGGCTTGAGATGAAGATGCTTATGCTATAGAAATTATGAAGATATTAAGTCCTTCTACATGTGTACAGATGCAAGAAATGCAAGCAGACAATGAGGGTCATTACGAGTTTCGCGATAAAAATCAGAATTTACTGACATGGCGTTAATAACGTGTCCGAGTAGCAGCCATGGCGTGACCATCGCCAGATTACGAGAGTGCGTGCACGCGCTTACTGCCATGCCGGTAAGGTCTGCACCGCCGTGCCGGTAATTACCCAAATTCCCCCTTAGCGGCATCACGCAAAGCGCTTACACCTCCTCCGCCTTCCACAAATAGTGGGCCCCCTATTAACGGGCCCGGCAATACCAGAAGCGGATGTAACGTTGTCGTGCGGAACAGGAAATGCAATGGTGGCCATCTTGAAAAACACAATCCATTGCAATCCTTGATACACAGGACCTGCATCAATACACCAGCATCTACAACTCCTTCCACCACATCAGCACCATGCCCAAGGCCCTTAAAAAAGGCACAGCGCGCGAGCGAAAGGAGCAATTTACTGAGGAGGAGCTGAACATGCTTGCTGATACCCTGGCTGAGAATGGGGATGTTGTTTTTGCAGACGACCTTAGGCGACCTGCCCAGCTTAAGAAGAAGGAAATCTGGGAGCAAGTGGCACAAAAGGTCAGTGCGGTTGGTACCACCCCGCGCACCGTCAAAGATGTCAAGAAGCGCTGGGACGACCTGCGCCTACGTGTCCGCAATATCCTGTCTGTGAACCGGAGCCAGGGCCTGGCAACAGGTGGTGGACCCAACTCCCCAATTAAGCTGACACGCTGGGAATAAACCTGCGGCAGCACCATAGGGATGGAGGCCATTGAGGGAGTGGGAGGAATGGAGCGGGGAGCGCCGTCATCGGCAGATGGAGGTGAGTGTCCACACAAACCACTGTAATGCAAAGCATGATGATGGTCCGCCAATATGACACTGAAATGAGCCAATGCATGGGCCATCACACACACATGTACACATCCCTGCCTATATGCTGTCCTCAGCACCATCACATCCACATGCCTGCAGCATCTCAAAGCCATACCTGACACACACCCCACAAGCATGCAAATGGCATGTGTTACACTGAACGCATTCCACAACAGTAAGACATGTCACACAGCATACACCACCTCATACATGTGTGAACCAGATGTATGCCTGTATTATCCCCCCATATAGCAAGCAACCTGTATGTCACAACTCCAATACCGAATCCCCTCAAATGTGCAGAACTGCAACAATACCAATGGCTGCATGATGCATGTAGAACCATCACTCATGCCATCCCTCTCTCTGTCCCCAACAGGCTCAGATTCTGACAGCGAGGGCCAGGACTCTGCAGTGCAGGCCACGACTCACAAGAAGAAGGCCAGGGGCATGGAAGATGGCAACAGGCCTTCTACATCAAAAGGCCCAGGCAAGGCACATCTGCCACAGAAGGCGAATGCACCACGGGATGCAAAAGCACTTGTGCGGCAATGTGACACTGCCACAGCAACAGTGCCCACACCAGCTGTATCCACTACACAGGAGCCAGTGACAGATGGGGCCCTGTCTGCTGCCAACAGCTCTGTCGGGGAGAAAGCTGCCACGGCACCCCAGAGTGACGACGAGGTACAGAGCCAAGGCCAGGTGTGTGTCCCTGTGGAGGACGTGTCATGAAGCCTACAAGGTGCACCCAGCACCCGGCCAACACCACAGCTCAGCCCAATTAGCACCCCCAATGGCAGCACACAGGAGCAGTCTGGAATGGAGGCAGGGACAGAGACCTGGAGCCCCACAGAGGCCCGACATGAATTGGGACCCTTGCCACATGCAGCATCCAACTCCACTGGTTTCCGGGATGGGGGGCAGCGAATGGCACTGTGGAGCAGTGCCAGGATGAGCTGACATGGCTAATCACACAGTATGTATCTGATGGTGCCCTGACAAGGCAGGAGGGTCGGTACAACACAGCGGCCATGAAAGTAGCCATTGAGGTGAGCACAACAAGCATCTGCGTGGAATTTTCGACAGTGCGGCAGGTCCTTAGCCGAATTGCGGATGCCTTGGAGGCACAGCGTCCTGCCCCGAGACTGGAGCCAGCAGGCACAGGCTCCTCTTCAAGCTCTACACACACCAGCCCCCTGTGCTGGTCTGCGTGCACCTTGCAACGCTCAGACATGCCACCACCAGAGGCGGGAAGAGGCCAAGAGTAGCAGGGGCAGCCTGAATATGGCAATTGATGCAGACTCCTGCAGCATTCAATTGCTCACCATGTGTGGGGGAGTTGTGGGGGGAGGGGGAGAGGTAGAGGGTGTGTGGGGGAGTTGTGGGGGGAGGCAGAGGGTGTGTGGGGAGTTGTGGGGGGGACATGGGAGAAGGTGTGTGGGGGAGGTGTTGGGGGATGGGGAGGGGGGAGAGGGTATGTGGGAGAGTTGTGGGCGGAGGTGGAGGGGGGATGGGGGTGTGGGGGAGTTGTGGGGGAGGGGAAGGGGGAGAGGGTATGTGGGGTGGAGGTTCAGAGCACTTTGTACATACTTCTTGTTGAATACACCCGTTGTGTACTGAAAAATCACATGACTAGACATTGGTTATTGTGTATGTGTGCTTTATTGGTTTACAGTGCACAGTGTCCATGTACCCCCACACCCAGTGCCCTGAGTCCCACCTCCATGGCATCCTCTGCATCCATGTGTCTTAGAAATATTGGTCTATCACAGACTGGCGCACAGCACGTCCCTCCTGTGCATCGCCACCAGGATGATGTGCAACCCCATCTTCTTCCTCATCTTCATCCCCACCTGATGGTTGCTGTTCAATGTCAGGGGCAGAGGCACGTTCCGTCGGATGCACATGTTGTGCAGCAGGGCACATGCCATGATGATCTTGGCCACCTTCTCATGCCCGTACAGGAGTGCCCCACCCGACCTGCTGAGGCAGAGAAACCGTGCCTTCAACAGGCCAAAGGTCTGCTCGATCACCACACGGGTACGGGTATTTGCACGATTGTAGTTCTCTTCATACCTGTTCTGCATGTTCCAGACAGGGGTCAGGAGCCACGGCTTCAAGGGATAGACAGCATCACAAGCATGGGTGCAAAATAAGGTATGTGTAAGTCATTTCCTGGATTGACACCTGTACTTATCACTCACATGCCTGCAGATATTTGTTGTTCACATGCACATGTCCCTGCATGTATTCACACATTTTTAACTTGCAACAATGTGTGCTATCCCATGGTCTACAGGTATAGGTTGCATCGTCCAGATGATGCATGGTGTCCACTTCCCTGATCGTGTTCATGCACTGTGGATGCCTAACACAGTAATTGCAATCATCTATGTGATGTGTACTGAATCGTATGCATTGATCCTGGCACCGTTGCTACTAGTCTCATCATGATCTGCCATTCACTGCTTGATATTCACATGGTGGCATGCTGCACTTCTGTGGTGGTGGGCCAGGGACAATCGGTGTATTCCCTTGGTGTGATTTGTTTGTGCACACTCATGGATGCATGTCTGGTGTTGTGCTGTTCTGCGGTCATTTTCGTTGTGCATAATCACAGCATGTTTCTGCATTGTGTTGCTGAGGGTACGGTCTGATGATGTGCAGTGGACGCGTTGAGACATGTGGTCTGGTTGCAAGTCTGGCATTGTTGTGCAGCTTACGTCTTTCATATGGGTTTCGGTGTCATGTTCAGTTTGGGATGCTTTGGGGCACAGTGTATTGCAGTATGGGCATTGTCCAGTCATCCCCCCCAATCTCACCCTGGTGGAGTATGCATCCCCCCCATTACACTGCCATGTGTCTGTCATGCAACTTACCGAGCAGCCAGGCACATCATCCAGCAGGTCGCTCCATGTAGCGTGGTATCGTGGAGTTCTGCAGGACCATTGAATCATGGGTTGATCCGGGATGTCGGGCACAACAATGTGTGATGATGTTGATGGAGTCACATACCATCTGCACATTGACGGAGTGGTATAGCTTATGATTGCGGTACACCACCTCCACTGCATGCGGAACCACCAATTCCACATGGGTGCGGTCAAGGGCACTGATGCAATTTGGCATGCCTGCCAGTGCATAGAAGGCAGTTTTGGTGTTGGAGATCTCCTATGCAGTCCGTGGCAGGGATATGTGGTCGCTTGAGTGCTTCAGGAGGGCATCGAGCACTTGGTTCAGCATGCGTGAAAATAATGGTTGTGATATGCCATGCATCTGCCCCACTGTGTGCTGGTAGGGGCCTGTGGCCAGGAAGTGGAGCACAGACACCACCTTCAGTAGAGGGGGGATGGCGGTGCGGATGTCAATCAGGCTCACAATGTCATTGTGTATCATGTCCACTATGGTGGTGATTGTGTCCTCGTCCAGGCGGTACAGGGTGTGGATCTGCACCGGAGTTAATTTGAAGGGACTGGCTCTGATGCGAGGGATTGGTGGCTGCCTGTGTGGTAACACTGGCTGCACTGGTGGGACTTGCTGGGCCTGTCTCACCCTCCTTCTCCTCCTGCGTCTCCTCTGTTGTGCCTGTTGTAGTTGTTGCTTATGGCGTAGCTGTGCAAGCATGTCCTCCAGGCCCAGTATCGCCACAGCAAGTGGGATCATTTTGGTGTGGGAAGGGGTGTGGTGTGTAGGTGTGCTCCTTTTGTGCTGGGCCAGACTCCATTGCCTCCACCTGTGCTGATTGTGTGCACCTGTGGCAGTTGGGAAAACAGCAGATTGCTGTTTGCAGGTGGTTCGCGATGCCGGTGATGCCAGCATCCCGGTATCCCTTATTACCGCCTTCATAATGCCGGTATTTGCATGTCCGCATGACTTGTGATGTCCTCCTGTTAGTGCCATCCCGGTATTGCCAGACCAAAGGGCTGCGTGCCTGCACACATGCCGGTACGGAGGAGCACGGTATCAGCAGTGGTGCGAATATCGGGTTATTGAGTCGTAATAGCCCAGAGCGGTATGCAGTGCCGGTAATCCCTGAGCAGCATCGTTTTGCCATTACCTCCAACCTTGTAATGACCCCCAGTGTATTCTTAAGGCTAGGTATGTATTGAATAGATTGGGGCATGCTCCAAACATATATATATAGGAGCGAATGAACCATGGACAATTCCATAAATGCATTTTAGCACAGCTGGACCCAGAAAAAGAAGGCTTTTCCAGTGTGTTGCAGCTGAAAAGCAATTGAATTACAGAGGTGAATCAAAGAAAGGCGCGGCTGGACCAGCACCAAGAAGTCAAGGCCGATATGGGCCTGAATGATCAGGCAGTAAGCTACAAACGTGTGAAAAGAACAAACTCCTGTTCAGAGTACGGGCACGAGAACAATGAGGACGTCAGAGGTTCATTAAATAATAGTATTTTAAATGCAGCAGAAATCTAAAACATGGTCTTCAATCACGTGGACGAGTGAAAATAGATAATCATGACGTGCTACGCCAACTCTAGGAGACAGAGTATGCTATACTCCCTTGTATTCTCCAGAGCAAGGAACATTTCCAAGGCCAAGTTCAAAGCCTTAATTGATGAGTAGACTGCAAGGGTGATGATAGATGACATGCTTATTAGTGGGGAGCTATGGTCAAGATCAACCCACCAGCACCTGGTTGCCAGCCTGCGTGCTGCTGGTGTGTGTGGAAAAATACAGTGATGTAGGAGGGTGCCAACCAATTATAGAGGAGCAGGTGATAAAGTGGCCTATAGTTTGTGTAACCAATGGGACCTATTCTCCGCACTCAGGCCATTGAGTCTTAAAATGCCACCAACTCCACATTGCATGCCATCCCCAGTAGCCTCGAGCCACAAGTCGCTGCCACTGGCAAACAGCACCGCATCGCTGGAACTCATTGCTGCCACTCCTCACCTTGGCCCAGCTTGACGTCGAAAGCGCCCTGGCTCCCGAATTGACCCCTGAAAGCCTGGCTCAATGCTGTTGAGCCCCAAAGATAAGAGCATAAGGTATTTAAAGAGGCTCTCTCCCCAGTTCACCTTTAAGGAGTTTAAGGTTTACCTTTTTAAAGACATAGGGCCTCATTACGCCCCAGGCGCTAATGGGTTAACGGCGCCGTAAAAGGCTGCGGCGCCGTTAAACCTATTAGCGCCTAATTACGAGGTCCCTTTGCGGGACCCGACCTTAACGTCTGGTTTTACCAGTCGTTAAAGTAGGGTGCCGCAAAGGGACTTTGGTGCTAAGTGCGGTGCCGCAATTTGCGGCACCGTACTTAGCGCCTTCCCCATTCCCATTGAGCCCCATGGGGCAAAAATGGGGAAGGGCCATGGTGAATGGGGAATTACCGCCCCGCCAACCTTGCAATGGGGCGGTAATTCCGCCATTCACCATGGCAGACCCCGGCATGGACCATGGTGCTAATAGCACCATGGTTTGGCGCCGGGGTCGTAATGAGGCCCATAATCATAAACTTTACATTTTGCTACTGAAATATTTGCCTGAGCACCCATCTTCCAACCCAGTGCATCCTTTATTTTAATGTCTACTTTCTCTGTGTGGGCCAGCAATGTTTTTATCAATTTTGTCAATTTTTCTCAGTTTAATTACACATCCTATTTTTCATAGAGCTTTTATTTTGGTACCACTGTACAATTGTTCTATCAATTTCTTTTGTATCTCACACCGGTCCTGAAGAGTATAGCCCTTGGCCCACATTACTAAAAGAAGCGAAGGAGGTATACCTGTCAGGCTCAATCTGTTCCCCCTTTTTGATTGGGGTCACTGCTGGTTAAGTAGCTATGTGGGGCTGAATACGTGCTTTAGCCACTACACATGATTATATTCCTGAAGAGCAGTAGTCATGTTGTCACAGTCAGAAATTAGGTGAGCTCTACCCCTCCTGAGTGGCCCTAGCTTCGCGCATGGCATTAAAGTCAGGCTTCTGTGAGCATAATGGCCATGAGTTCCATTCACCACGGGTGTTAAGGTTTAATTGGCATAAAACTATCTATTATTACAGTCATTGCTCTGATTGAATCTAAATTAAATACCTTAATTGTTTCTGTCAGGAAACACAGTAGCAGTTTCCCCGCCAATAAACAGAACCCAAGTACTTAGCCAGTAAAACGCAGTGTGACAGATTGCCATTTGGCAAGGGTGTAGAAGCCCTGTTTTTTTTTTATTTTTTATTCAATTCATAAAACGATGTGGGTAATCCCATCCCTGAAAGTGAAATCTTCTGATCAGATTGCACTTTCATAAGTTTCATACCAAATGCATAGTGTGTATAAGTGTCCTGCTGCATCAGTATTCTTATTTGCAGAACCTGCCTTACCAGTGGCACAGAGCAGGTTCATAAGTCACAGCTGCCCATCTGACAGCTACAATGACAGGCAGGTCTCTGCAGTGCAGGGGCTGCATTTAAGATATACACCCCTTTTCCAGAATCATATAATTATTAGTCTACCTACTGGTGGCAGAATAATCTTTAAATATAAGCCATACCTGAGTTATGGTATACTGGATGATATTTTCATAATTATTACAGCCAAAGCAATTTGATATCACACATGTCCAGCCCTGTGAGTCCACACTCATCTGTGGAAGGATTATGTGTATTCTCACCAGGCAGGCTGGACCTTGCCACCTGTGGTAACACAGTAGCATGGGGGGTGTGGGGGGGTTGCCTCTTTTTGTTCCTTTATATGGTTAGGTAATGCCCTTACCCAGAAGGCAGATACTCCACAGGAAGCTGACCTGGGAATAGGAACCCAATAGTACACCCATTCACAAAAGGCTTGGTCTCACACCAAGGTGCTGCAATTCAAATGGCCTTTCATTCTATTGAGAAGGGCAGGGCTAGGAGTAATGGAGCTCTGTACAGATGAAGGAAGATTATTCCATCTGGTTTTTCTCTGCCTCTATCTCTCCTTCCTGTTCGCTCCACTTCATTTAGCACAAATCCCTTTGGGTGTGATGTTAGTAGGACAATGTCCATTTACTTTAAGAGCAGGCTACCTTTAGTCCATTCATCTGTGGACCTTTATCTTTAAAAGTAAGGTTCTCACAGCACCTCTTTGGATTACCTTGGAATCATCTTTCGGACTTCAACCTTTCAAGAAGAGTTAATTGGACCTTTGTTGAGAGAGTTGATCTCTCCAAAGTCCTCCACCAGTGAGAGGAAGACTGAGTGTTCAAAGGAGAGGTGAGCTCTGTCCCTTCACCATTCCCAGGGATGATTGGGCAGGATCTCCTGTTGCGACAAGACCTGCTACCTGCCAGCCACAATGGTACCCATGACCTCAGTGTGTTGTAGGACACCTAAAGTTGAGGACCTGCCTCCCTAGTACTTGGGAGGAAAAGAACAAGGCCCAAAATGTATCCTTGAGCCCATGGGTTGGTACTCACATCAACCAGAGGACCAAGCCAGCCAGGAATCCTGTGTTCTCCAGTTGAACTGCTTCAAACCATGATTCAAGTTTGATGAGATGCCTTCGAGCCTACAGGACACTCCTGTGCTGCCTTTGGCTCTCTACCATCTGTAAACGATTTGCCATGTGTTGAACAAGTTTGCTACTGCACTGCATCAGCTCAGTGCGTCTTTGCCTCAGCTCAAACCAGAAGATCCTTGTTGCAGCAGCAGCTTTTGTACCACCAGCACTTTCATTGCTGATTTTCATCTACAGGTGACCAGGCCCTGTGGGACTCCTTCAAAAAGTGGCTTTCGAATGGCGCCTCGAATTGCTGAAACCTATATGTGCATCTAGTGACCAGCATCCTCGCCATCATCTCGACCATCGAACTGACACTGGTGGCCCTCACAAACCGCACCTCATCAAGCACCATTTCAAACCATAACATACTTCTGTCCTACCCGGATCGATATCTGCTTGCCGCCTGGAACTAGGTAGCTACTCCCCTCAGACTTTTGGACTCAAAGTGCTTGCACAGGTCGAACCACAAATACACTCCCTAGTACCCCGCTGAGCCCATCACCTGCCCGGCTTGAATCAACTGCTCTTTGTCGCGCTCGACTTGAACCGCCAGGATGTTACTAACTGACTCGATCCTGCTCGACCTGGAACTGCTGTCTCGCTGAACTGCATACTGGAATATAAAGGTCACTGCTTCAAACCCATATGGGAGTTTGCCACGAACTGCTGGAGTGTTACTCATAAATCCTAACCAGAAGATACACCGTCTTGAACCAGTTCGACTTTGACCAGACCCTGGTACACATTCTGACCTGCATCACTTGAGTACCACCATGAAACTTCGGAATTCCCATATTTGACCTTGCTAGCTGATGTTCTATTCTTGGTTGAACTACAATGCACAGTCCTCGAACTTGGTTCGACCAACTTGCACAACAGCTCTAAACCTGGTTCGATGCTATCAAAACGCAGAGAACTGCAAAAGGGCACTATTGACTATAAACCGCTCCTTTGGTCTAGTTCTGTGCCCTAGAAACTTGCTAGATCACTTTTGCACCCTTTTCATCTAAGAAACTCTTTGACTCCAAAGAAATCCAGGAAACAACATTGAAGTGCGCAGATTACAAAAAGGCAGCTCATTAATGCATACAATGAATGGCTGGGAGATTGATCAGTCCCATGACACCAAAAGGCAAAGGAATTTCACTCTCGCTCTCGACCTGCCCACATCGGGCCACAGTTTTTATGGACAAATATCACAAAAATACAATATTCCCACATGTGAGTAAATGTAAATCCCTATTCTCCTTCAAGCTCTTGCCATTTACAAACCTAAAGGTTATTACATTACACGTGACCTCCCAAATCCATCTCCCTGAAGATGACCTAATTGGGCAATTAGCAATAGTGACATCAGCACCTTGTGGTACCAATAATGGACGCACTGACATCCTTTCCCATGACATTAAGCCTTTTGGCACCCTAGGCGGTTCCTAGACCTTGCAACTTCCCCGGTGTGAAACATAGCTTTGGAACTACCACATCAATACGTTTGTTAAACCAAAGACAGAAACTGTTAGTTTGCAGGATGTTCCTCTCGCTTTCCAAAGAGAGATCTTCATAGAAAAACATATTACATAGGCTTTACTTTAGAGAAATGATTTTTTTAATTAATTGTGTTACTGGCCACTCCTCTACGTACCCGGTAGTCCTAAGAACTCGCTAGAGGGCAGTATATTCAAACCCTGATTCAGTATTTTTGCAATGTCTCAACATGAGGCCTGGTTCAACCAGAACAGATCTCTTGCAACTAGTGCATTTCCATCTGAATAATGTTAAAGACATAAACCGTTATTATTCCATGTACTCAACTTCCCTGGGAAAGAGTTTGTGAGAGAGAAAGAGAGAGAGAGAGAGAGAGAGAGAAAGAGAGAGAGAGAATTACAGTAAACTCATGCTTGAAAGAATAATATGATAACTTTTTTCTCACTGCCTTCAGTCAGCCACGCACTGGACAACTTTCGAAGTTTTCTTGAATGTAACAGGCCCAAGGCCTAATTCAAAATGGTTGAGACCTTTAAAGTAGCACGGCATCAGTACCATCATTATAATGACAGAAACCCTCACGTTTATGATATTCCTTTTTCATTTAGGGTATTGCATTTACCTATTTACATCTCCCCTCTAGTTACTTCAATAACTGCACCATTGTTCTCTTTCACCTTGACAAAAGTCGCTTTTGGTACCCACACTTTACTAACATTGTGCAAATCTCTGTAGTATTCTTGTCGGCTGCATGGTAAAACATAACACTCTCCATCCGGGGGACGTGGCTTGGATGGCCATGTAAAGGGACGTGCTCTTGTGGTGCTCCGCTGATCCTACAATGATCCTGGAGGAGAAGTGCGTGCACGGGAACTGGCCGGCACCGAAAAATAATGGCCATGCTTGTGAAGATGACGGCTGCACTCGCTGAAACTTTGATGCGTGTTGAGGGTGCGGACACTGAGTTAGACTCGTCTGCTCGCCGCGGGCCCCGAATCGGCGCGAGGAACAAAATGGCGTCATAGACAAAGAGGACAACAGGGGTCACGAGAGCGCCGCTGCGTTTACGAATGTAGGACTTGTAAGGCCCCTGCATCGAACTCCAAGACCAGCGATTAGAGGCAAACCTCAGCGTTTGCCCGGGACGCGCTGCTGCTTCACTGAGGCAACGCACATCTGAAGGCGCACGCACCCGGAGCTGGTACAATCTATGGACTGTACACTGCTGAGACTCGCCGAGCGAACTGGTAGCTGACGCTGGGCCCGTGGCGTAATCGGATCGAACGCCGGCGGAACCCAGGAAGATACATTGTGGCAGCGCACCTTCGGCAATAAGGTGGCTGTGAACCCTGGGGCCAGCGCGAACGAGAGGGCGGCGGTGGCTGCAGTCTTCACAGCGCTGCAGATTAACTCTGTACACGCAGGGAGATGGGAGAAATCCCATAGGGACAGACGAAACATTGGCGCAGGCCAGTTGAGGAGGCCGATTTGCTGATCCCCTGACACTTAAAGCGGCCCCCCTGGGCCTGGGCATTGTGGGCCGGATGGCCTTGTGATCATGGAAGAGGGGGAACAAAGGGAGTGCGGCGGATAGGTGAGCACTGGCCACGGAAGGAACACGACAGAGACCGGGGCCACAACACCGAGAGTGTAGGAGCACGTGGGAGGACACAGTCCACTATATGCGCGAGGGAAGAGACAAGTACATATTTGGACTGCTGAGAGTGGTTCGTGACCATGCGGACCTTCGTGCGGAGGGAGGCACGGCAGGCTCTCGCCCAGTTAACATAGCAGGATGTCCTATAAAGTGGTGAGACCCAAGATCAGACAGCCCACGATGGAGGCCTATGCCAGGTCACCCCAGATGTGGAGGGGGGCAAGAGCAAGGAGACCCCCACGGCAACGGCGGAGACACCGGGCACGATCCAGGAGGTGCTGGCAGCGATCGCAGACTTAAAGGTGGCCTGGGAGACTAAGTTGGGCCAGGCTATGAAAGAGCTGCAGGAGGGCCTGGACCTCAAGATCGGAGCGGTCCAGGAGGAGGTGAACCTGCTGAGAAAGGACGTGCGAACGATCGCGGAGCACACTGGGGCCTTGGAGAAGGAGATGGCCCCGAACACTGAGGCGTGCGCCGCACATGGAAAGGAGCTCCATGCCCTCGTGCAACGAGTGGGAAATCTGGAGGACAGAGCTGAGCAAGCAGAGGGGCGTGCCAGACGCAATAACATCCGTATAGTGGGCTTGCCAGAAGGTATGGAAGGGTCAACCCCCACAGAATACGTGGAAACCATGCTATTACAGGAGATAACAGGGGGGGTGCTGACCCAGTGGTTCACGGTTGAAAGGGCGCACATGGCCATGACAAGGAGACCGCCCCTCTGGAGCCCCCCCGCGGCTGTTGATCGCAAAGATCCTGAACTATCGGGAGAGGATACTCGAATTTTTCCAGAGGGGAGGAATGATTGAAAAGGGTTCAGCAAAAATCACGGCTTACCCGGACTATACGCTGCTTGTACAGCATAGTAGGATGAACTTTGGGTCGGTAAAAAGGAGGCTGAAGGAAGCAGGCCATCGCTACATGTTGCTCTACCCAGCCAAGTTGGAAGTGTTTTATAAGAACAGATCCCTTTTTTTCGAGACGCCGATTGAGGCAATGGATTGGCTGGATATGCAGGGCCGACCTCAAGAACCGGATGTCCAGATGGGAGCTGCAGAAGATAAGTAGCACGTAGCTCTGGCACCTAGGGTGAAATGGCCAAGACATTGGGACTTGAATATAGAGTTGTATTAAGCATGTGGGGAGTGTGTTGTAGTATCAACTGGCTGGAGCCGCTGGACGCACCAATCCTAAAATAGACGACTGGGAGCTCCTAGGAGGCATCCCCTTGAACCCAATAGTAATATACTTAGGTCACTGTTAGATCGGTGACGCCCTGCGGGGTCCTAGTCCTCGGCGACGGGACAGGACCAGACGCGGGTGGGCCTGAGATCCAGGGATGGAGCTGGGCATTTGTTGGG
Organism: Ambystoma mexicanum; assembly: GCF_040938575.1. Lineage (NCBI taxonomy): Eukaryota > Metazoa > Chordata > Amphibia > Caudata > Ambystomatidae > Ambystoma > Ambystoma mexicanum. Next base: position 402,971,373 of record NC_090937.1, read on the forward strand.
GTAGGGTAGGGTGGGGGGAGGGGCTGGGTTGTGTGCAGTGGAAGGGAGTTGGGGAACAGGGAGGGGGGGAACTGTTGAGGAGGGGAAGGGGGAGAGTCGGAAAACAAACCATCAAGGGAAGCATTGAAGGGAGAGGTGGGTTGGGAACAAACCGAGTAGATGGCATCGGGTAATCTCAGAATTGTGACCTGGAACGTACGGGGCCTTAATAGCTATCTGAAACGTAATAAAGTGATGCTGTATTTAAAAAGGATGCACATTGACATAGCCCTGCTGCAGGAGACTCATCTCACAAGGGAGAAGTTGGAGGTTGTCAGGAGAAAATGGAGGGGACACGTTGTGGGGGCTACATATTCGGCGTACGCTAGAGGGGTTATCACTTGGGTGGCGCCGCATGTGCCACTTCAGGTACTTAGCTCAACGGTAGACCCATAGGGCAGAATGGTGGCGGTGACAGGACTCCTGGACAACAGGGAAGTGCATATCATAAATCTGTACGCCCCCAACTACAACACAGTGGCTTATTTTAGGTCCCTTTACAGCAAAATTAGCCCCCTGGCTGGGGGTGCGGTGGTGTTAGGAGGGGACTTTAATTGCACCCTGAATCCCAAAATGGATAGGTCAGTTGACAAAGCGGGGAAGCCGGCGCCGGCAGCCAAAGCGCTGGGGACAATGTTAAAAGATCTAGGCCTAGAGGATGTGTGGAGAAGGTTGCATCCAATGGATAGGCAATACTCGCACTATGCAATGCCACATGACCTGCACACGAGGCTAGATTATGTGTTCGTAGCGGCTGAGATAGCGGGATAAATGGTGGGAGTGGAATAGAAGGCCCGGGTACTATCCGACCACTCGCCTTTGGTTGTAGAGTGGCGACACCAACCCCCCAGAGCGCGGATCCCAGACCCTTGTCCATGCTGAATCAGGACAGCAAAATACTTACGGCAGTGCTGGCCAATAGGCTGAAGAGGGTGATCGGTAAACTGATACACCCAGATCAGACGGGCTATGTCCCCGGCAGGAACATTACAGATAACCATAGAAGGCTACACCATATCATTGACTACACTGAGGAAGATACGGGTGAGCTGGCTATCGTGTCGCTAGACGCGGTCAAAGCCTTTGATTCGGTGCGATGGCCTTGGTTGAAAGCAGCCCTGAGGGGATACGTAATGGGACCTGGATATATCAGGTGGGTCCAGTTGTTATACAGCACCCCGATGGCGAGAGTTAAAACAGGATCCATAATCTCAGATACTTGGCAACTCAGCAGGGGGACCAGACAGGGGTGCCCCTGGTCACCCATGTTATACATTCTGGCATTAGAGCCGTTGGCAATATGCCTGCGGCAACAATACGGGGAGGTGGGGATTAGTACAGTAAGTGGTAGACACCTGGGGCCTCATTACGACCCTGGCGCTAATGGTTTAATGGTGCCGTAAAGAGCGTCGGCGCCGTTAAACTATTAGCGCCTGATTACAAGGTCCCTTAGCGGGTTGGAGGCTTTAACGCCTGCTTTTTGCAGGGGTTAAAATCCAACCCGCTAAGGGACCTTGGAGCTAATTACGGCAACCGGAATTTACGGTGCTGTAATTAGCGCCTTCCCCATCCCCATTATGCCCTATGGGGCAAAATGGGAATGGGGAAGGGGCAATGGTGAATGGGGATTTACCACCCCGCCAACCTTGGAATGGGGCGGTAAATCTGCCATCCACCATGGCGGAATCCGGCATGGACCATGGTGCTAATAGCACCATGGTCCTACGCCAGGGTTGTAATGAGGCCCCAGGTGTCGCTGTATGCAGATGACATACTCCTTTATCTGCGCTACCCGGAGGAGAACCTGCAGTATGTGCTGGAGGTGAGGAACCGTTATGCCACCCTTTCGGGCATATCGGTGAACCCTAGGAAGTCTAGTTTGTTCCCCTTGGGTAGATATAAGAATGTCCCGTTACAGAGGCTGCCTATCCTGCCAAAACCATGGCAGACTGAGACATTTATGTATTTGGGAGTAAATATTTACCACAAGATCGAGGCGCAGCACGAACATAATACGGAAAAAGCATTAGAGGGAGTTAAGAACAGCATGGTGTTTTGGTCTAGATTGCCCCCGACTATGATGGGGAGAGCGGCCTTGCTCAAGATAGTGGTCCTGCCTAGAATCTTGCATTTCTTTGTGAATGTCCCGTTTTTGATTCCAAGGAGCCTATTTGTGAGACTTCATAGCGTGTGCAGGGGGTTCATATGGGGTAACTCTAGGAACAGAGTGGCCCTGTGGAAACTCCAGAACCCATGTGACAAGGGGGGCATAGGCCTGCCAAATTTTGAGCTTTATCATCTGGCGGGGCAGCTGCTGTTTGTGGCCAGGTGGCTGTCGACGGAAGACTCGGCGGAAGCCAGGCTTTTGTGGGGAGACTAGGCCCCATACTTTTTGAGGGAAGTGGTGTGGTTACAAAAGAACAAACTGGTGGGAAGAGGGCGGCTATTGAGGCTGGGCTGGGAGGTCTGGCGCAGAACGTGGAGAATGATGGGTGACTCAGAGCTGTTCTCTCAGCAGGCCCCGCTGGTGGCACTATGCGGGAACGACTCTCAACTGTTTGAAGCGGTCCTTAGATATTGGGAACCGGTAGGCCTGGCCACTCTTGAGGACATATGGCAGGAAGGGGAGGCATTGGAATTTCAGAGGTTGCAAGAAGAGACAGGGGTGCATAAAGGCCAGTACATAACCTACACTAGGCTCATGAAACGGGTTAGGGAGAGATGGCCTGAGACAGTGCTAGTGGATGACCCTGATGCATCCCTGGAAACGATGTATGATGTTTCGGAGGGCGGGCACGAAATATCAAGGATATACAAGCTTCTGAGAGCAAAGGCAGGGAATGAGCTGCTTCAACTGAGGCAGGACTGGGAGGAGGAAGTAGGAGGACCTATGACAGATGGGCAATGGGAGAGAGCCCAAAGGTACCATAAAAAGGTGTCCCAGAATGCGAGACTCCAACAACTCAAATTGTATGTCTCTCACAGGGCTTATCTGACTCCCGGGAAAATTGCAAGGTTTGGAGGCTGGCTACGCAGAAATGTCCCAGGTGTGGGGAGGTGGAAGCAGGGCTGCTACACATGTTCTGGGCTTGCCTGGAGGTGCACAGATTTTGGGATGAGATTAAAACTAAACTGGCTGGTGGGGGAGTGGAGCTGGACGTGGGATCAGCTTGGCCATGCATGCTCGGGATTTTTCCCAGGCCACGGGATTTAAAGCACATAAGCAAAATGAAGGACTTAGCCTACATCCTGGCCAAGCGCAGGATCGCAATGGGCTGGAAGGCAGCCCACAGACCCAAGGTGGAGCTATGGTGGGCGGACCTCCTCAGATGGGCGGAGGCGGAATCCGTAGTTTGGTTTGAAGCGGTTACTGGAGGGAGAGGAGGAAGTAGGGCCCTTGCTGGCCTGGCGGCAATTGGTGACCTCTATGGCAAACCCTCACCAGGACAATAACGAACCAGAGGACTCGGATGAGTGCATAAGCACTGCGATACCTGATAATCCTCCTGTAGATGACATGAGTGAGCCGGCTCTAGTTTGTGGGGTGGGAGGGGGGAGGACGGAGAATTACACTGTATAATGTGATGGTTTGATGCTGATTACGTACGTCCTAAAGAGTTGTAATGTGTGTTGTTCTGTTTGGTTTTTTGAAAATAAAAATAAATTTAACAAAAAAAACACTCTCCATCCCCTGTGCAATCCAGATAGGTTTCAATGTAATTCTCTGGGTCATTTGTCCGTTCAAAACGAGTTTCTGGTGGACCAATTGGAAGTTTGATTCTAACCATGCAAGGCCGTTCCCCGCCACGTCATTGTTCTGTTTGTGTGTGAACATTTTTCAAAAGGGGAGGGTCATCAGCATACTTCAGTATGAGTAAGATCATGGGCATTGTTTTAGACATGATCCTATTGGAGAATCCCACAATCCATTGAGAGTTGCAGAAAAGAAAAAGCAGCAAAACATGAACAGGAATCAGCAGCTTGAAAATATTACTCATCCATGTGTGCACCCATGAAAACCATGAAGTGGACCAATCATTTTCCTTCACCTCACCCTCTTTTTTCATTGTGATACGCAAATTGTGTATTGCATGTATTGCTTGGGTAAGTGTTCCATAGTCCGTGCCATTTTAAAGGTGTGTAAGTACAGCAAGAAGTACCTAGCTTTGGCACATGCCACCTTCCATTGCAGTTCATAAATCCAAAATATAGCATTTTGAAGAGCGCTCAGCCTAATTGCTCTCAGTTCTTCTTTTATGGCATTCAAGTCCCTATTCTGTTTCATCAGCCAGTTTTATAAGCTCCCAGCATGCAATCTAAAGCCATTTGGCATTGGCTTCTGTTTGTACCCCAGGAGCAAAAATTGAGGTACAGAACATTTCGACTTTGCTAAACAATCTGTATTAATCAGGTGTATCATTGAGCGTGTTGCTGGAACCCTGGCACATGTAGCTGCTGCGGTCATGATGGTTTAGTCATTGGGTGTTTGATGATTGCTGTGATGCTGCTAACTGGGATCACAAACATGGGGGCGTGTATTATTGCCACTTAAACATTCCTCTCCAGTATAGTGGTAATTGCACATAAGCCATGCCACCAGCAATCCAATAAATGTCCATGAGTGCTGCTTTACCCACTTGGATGTCTGAGAGAGCAATCATCTTGTCACACCATTATTTAAGTATCATGATCTTTGTCACATGTTTATATTGATTGATCCATGTCCAGCGTCTGACACATTTTGTTGGCAATACAAACATCCCTTCTTCTTTGCACCGATAAGCTCTTTGACCCATTAATTTTTGTAGAAAATATCAGCTTTTATCTGCAAATGAGGTCTTCTTTGGCAGTGAAGCTGCTCCTAACCTTGTTCATCAGAACATCAGAATGTGGATGGTACCATAAAAACAACCCTGTTCTTCCCCTCTCCATTAGTTCGATAGGTAAGTATAACATTTTTCAAACTATCGTTCTCATCTTTTTCAGATTAATGGAATTGTCTTCATACAGTATTGTGTTAACTTCTAATTGCTTACTTGAACCATGTGTCCCTGAATCAGCCCTCGTACCCTACATAAGGTAAGGTGCACTAAACACTGTGCCACCTCAGGTGGTATTTCTTGCAATATAAACAATAAGGAGTTGCTGTTGCATGGGTCATCAATGAACAAACAAAACAACATTCACTCGATTTCTCTGTTCCTACCGCCCTCATATGGCCGTACGACATATTATCATCTGCAGGGTGATATCAATCGTTAGATTTACATAAAATAACGCTTGGGTTAGAAATATGCATCCTAATTCTAGACATGGAAACACTAATATTCACTGGCACATTTCCAATATTAATATCATTATTGGACCCATCACTAGAAAGAAACCACATGAATCTGACCACGAAGAAAGATAAAGACATAAGACAGAAGGGAAGAACAATGTAAGGAATTCACATTCTGATACTATCCATAGTCTTCGGAGGCTGTGGAGAAATGTTATCGTTCAACTGCCCAAAAGTATGTATTGCTTTTAAAACAGTTAAAGGAATGTCACTCATCTTATTATTTCCCCCTCTTCTTGCTCCTGCTGTTGGAGAGGGAGGGTGGAGCTCTTCTCTTTCCTGATGTCACTGATGTATATTGTGGAGGAGTCATCACATATTCCCTAGTTTTGACCTCCTCCCATGTGGCTAGGGGACGGCAGCCCCTACCTGATCCTGACCGTGGGGCTGGCTATATGAGGGAGGACCACATGGGAGGAGACAACTACCAGGGGGATGACATGGATCCATTGGATGAGGCATGGTATCCCCCATTTACCCATGGGAAGAAAAATAAAACATGCCCATTACCCTAATGGCCTATTGCCATGCATCTGTTCCCCCCTTAAGGGAAAGAAGAGAGACCCACATGCAACACTTTTCAGACCACTCTCCTATTTCTCTTCTAAGAAGCAAAAGTTCTAAAAATACTTTCTCTAAAAGCTCCAAGAAAACCTTTTCTAAAAGTCCCAAGAGAACCATTTTCCAACACTCTTTTTGCCAAACTCGCCTCCATGACTCAACGGATAAAAACTCCAAAGGAACTCTTTTTTGTTCGACTTTCCCTTTAAAAAGAACTGATTTGTCATATGAAACCATTCAAAGAAACTCCCCTAGAATCATGCATCAAGTGACATCTATGGACTGCCATCCCATAACCACCTAAGTACTGGGCTGAGGGGTATGAAAGAATCAAAACAAATCAATGAGTGCTCCAAGCCCATTGAACATACTAGTTGTTTGGGAAAAACACAGGTGCGCAGGACCTTTAAAAAAAGGCAACTGATTTGTAAGTAAAGGCGCAAGCGAGCGCTGGAGACACGAGCTGTTGTGGCGTGGTAGATAATCTCGACTGCAGAGAAGTGAGAGAGGATTCCGGGGTTCTCAGCATCTCACAGAGACAGCAGTGTCCTTGCTGGAACCTGGACAAAAGCAGGTGTGCAGCATGAAGCCTTGCTGAACCCCAGAGAGACCTGGAGAGACAAGGGTGACCCAAACCGTAAAACATGTGGCAGAGGAACACTGTGTAAGTGCGACCTGGATTGAAGGCACTTGAAGAACCGGTGAGTCAGCCCAGACCAGGTGGGGATCCTGGGGCATTTTGGTGACTGCGCCAATGATAAACTGAATGTCATAAAACCACAGAGGCAGAAAGAATTGTGTTTGCAAGTGAAAAGGGCAGAGAGCCAAAGAAATCCCCAATAATATATGAGCATATGGGTTGCAGATGTGGGGGGAAGCCTAAAACAGATGTACCAAACCAAAGAGGGTCTTTGTAATTGTGAAAGTAAAGAGAAACTGTGAAGCATGAGAGAGAAACCCAGCAGGCATTTGAAAATACACAAGTGAAGTCCTTGCAAGAATATACCAGGCACGTGAAAATAAGTAAGAGCCGTCCTGGCAAGGATATATCAGGCAGGTGAGTATACATGCTTTTAGCTGCCGTTAAAATCCATGGCGCTAAACCGCCTTGGTGCTAATTATGGCACCGTAATTTAAGGTGCCGTAATTAGCGCCTTCCCCACTCCCATTATGCCCTATGGGGCAAAAATGGGAATGGGGAAGGGTAAATGGGAAATGGGGATTTACCACCCCACTCACCTTGGAATGGGGCGGTAAATCCGCCATCCACCATGGTGTAAACATAGTTTACACCATGGTGTTAAAGTTGGTGTACTTACCGCCTGGGTCGTAATGACCCACTATGTCTGAGCAAAAATGAAATGAAGACTCGAATTATAGAAGGGGGAGATTGAGGAGTAGTGAAAACCCCTCCATTCATAGCATTTTACCAACCAAGACTGATTTACTGATGTTGGTTGTTCCTTTGTCTAAGATTCATTGTGAGGTCGGTACACAGGGCACTTGGGGGCTGCCGATAAGGATGAGCCAGCAAAGTGTCCACAACCAGAGATTGTACTGTCTGACTGCAGTCGGAGTAGGAACTTTACAGAACATTTGTTGGCTATAGTTGCTCCCCTAGGCGGCTTACTGTAGACTTATGCTAATGCAAAGATAAAAAGATTTACCATCTTGAAGAAACCGCCATGGCAACCAAGGAACAGAACACTACAGTAGTAGTGCCAATGACGCTATAACAAAGACAAGCCACGAAATCAAGGAAGTGTATAATGAACTGGCCAGCAATGGAGGAGACTGTGTGACAGATTCTAGTGCAAGCAGATTGGCAGGGGTAGGAAAATTGAAATTGGAGGTGCTAAGCAGACTGAAATGGCCAAGACCCCACAAGGTGTCCCGACAAATAGAAAAAGGTGCAAACTACTTTCACAACAAAGGTTCTTTTTTAAGGGAGCCAATGCGAACAAGATGGATGCAAATGCCAGGCTAAACCCACTGACAGGCTAATTTCCTTCATGTGTTGAGGGTGAAATAGCAGATGCATTGCTGTTAGAAACCTCCAGGAACTTTGAAATAGAATTGGGAAATGAGACAGTAATATCAACGCTGGCAAGCCCACATCATAAAACGCCACTGGCAGAGCAAGTATGGTGTCCTAACCAAGAACTTATGAAGATTACTAATGAAAATGTTGAAAACCTTGAAAGAACACCTGTAAATCACACGGTTGGTTGTTGAGGTGGACCAGAATACAAATGCAATGACCAGCAAGAGGAGCAGCTTGTGTGACAAAGAATTTGAAACAGCAAAATGGGGAGGTGGCGTTAACATAGAATCCTAGGTTAAAACAACTTTTCCGTCGATTATAATACCTCCACTTACAACCACAACGCCTCCAGATAAGATGGTAACACAAGTTAATTTTAATAATGATTCTCTACACTGGGATTCGACTAAAAGAAGGAGCTCACGAGACAGCTCTTCTACCCTAGATTCATCAATGGAGTCATCACCCTCCCACTCAAGAAGGGTCTGCATACAAACAGGGATCAGCAGACAAATGATTGTAGAGGAGGCTCATTGATGCTGCCACTGTGTCAGCATTGAATATTACCGTGGCACCCTTTCTGAAACTCTACGAAGCCCTGAATGAGAATCTGAAAGACTACTCTGCCATGTTGGCCATGTTTCTCACTAAAATAATTTGTATAGAGGGCTTCATCACAGCAGTTCAGGGAAACCTGAATAAAAATGTAGACCAGACCTTGAATATGTTGAAAAGACTATTGGAGACCATAACAAATGAACTGAATGACTGGAGAATACAAAGATTGAGTTCTGAGGTAGCCAAACTAGTGACACTATGCCACCAAAGAAGATGGCTCCTATTGAGAACCTAACTAATAATTCAATGAGTTTAAAAGGAGGTGAACAAGGGTCACAACATGTGCTGCATATGGAATCTTTTACAGCAATGGTACACAGAGAGCCCTTGGAGATCACATTTATGATCCCCATGACAACAGTAATTGATATATTCCAGGAACCACCTTTTTGTGAGGTATCCATGAATGAAGTGAAATAAGTCTCTTTTAGTGTTTCCATAAAGGACACATAATTTACTATAGATTATCCAATGTTTACCAGAAAGAAGAATAAAAAACAAGAGCTAAGATTGCATCAACAACAAGTTAAAACACCAAAGAACCAAGGCACAGGGCAAATAGCGAAAACAAATAGTTCACGAAAATATTTTTGAAATTTGAAGGTACCATTAAGTCCAAATGTTGCCCTGAAGCCCAAAGGAAAATTACCTGACCTAAACCAACTGTGAGTGAGGCTGGTTGGAACGTGATGCCTGGGAAAGCTGGTACCAGTGATAACAATGGGAGTGAGATCACATCAATCCCCTCGCTAACTTCCTCATTGCAGTTGATAATGAATTGATCTACTTATTCAATCGATGATGATGTGGAATGCTTAAGCAAAGATATAAGTAAGCAAGTGCCAACAAAGGAACCAAAAAAACAGGCTGTTACAGACTCTATTGGTCCCAATTTGTGGCATGAAAGGAGACCTGAAAGGTATTTGTTATATTGGAGCAAAAACGATCGGCGGCGATGAAACTGCAAACTACCCTGAGGGAAGAGGAATTGAATGAGATACACCAAAGGCCTCCATTCCTAACACTAGAACAAAAACATTTGGCAATAGGGAAATTGGTGAGCTTGCCTTTAGAAGCTGAATCAGTAAATCCCAAATTTGCCAAACAGCTACTCAATTGTGGGTGAAAGAAATGCTTGTGGATGAAGTTGATAGCTTATTGCTGCTTAGCTTTGACTTAAGAGAGCTGGATTTGGAGACATATGAGACTATGAACAAAAAGGACAAACCCTACAGAAATCAAGACAGGAGGGCCAAATTAAGGGCGGTAATAATCCACATGAGCTAATTTGCTTGCAATATGTGAGTAAAGAGGGTATTGAATGTTGGGTAAAAGGGAATGACGGCATACTCGGTCTGAGATGTCCACTAACAATAACGATAGGTGGGCAAGAAGGTGTCCAAAGAAGGGTGGCCCATATTGTTGGGACTCTTATTTGGTTCTTTATAAGACTTTTTTCCTTGTGAATACTTCGGGTCCTGTCAGTGCTCCCCTGTCTTGACATGCTTCTGTTCCCTCCCCCTCATTCCCCTCCCTGTGTACTGAAACCTGCAGGTGTGTTGCGCTTTATAAAACTTAATAATAATAATAATTAGATGAATGCTGTGCTACACTATATAATCCCTAGGTGGTAATTTGTGGTGATTTAAATATGCCAAGTGAAATGATAAAACCATGTTGGAGGGGCTTAATGAAGTTCTGGTGATTAAAGCATCGAAACAGAGAGAATTATGGTGGGGGAAATGGAAAACATAGATATGCATATGTTGTACTGTCTAGTCAAAGGTGCCATCCCCAGGCAACCAACATGGAAACGAGAACCCAGACAGCAACAATTGATTACATCTTTGTAAATTCCAACCTCTTACCAGTAATAACCAGATTTAAGGTCCTCCAAGTGAATAGTAGAGACGACAACATTTTGAAAGTATATTTTTATATAAGGAAGCAGTCATCTAGATTGATGTATACTGCAAGGTTTGAGGTCAACCAAAGGCCTAATCGCCTACGGATGAACCTGTATAATATTGCATTATTACAACGGAAACTGTTTGGAGGCTTGCATGATCAAATGGTTACTACTAAAGAACTCTTTTGGCGGAGCTCATGGTTTGTACTGGTATGGGCAAGAGGAATGAGTATGCACAACAACACTCTTATAATATTAAATTAGTAAGAGCAAAAAGAGAATTAAGAGCAGACTTGAAAAAGATAAAATTTGGCTCTGGTCGAAATATGTTGCGACATTTGAGAAGGCAACGACAAATTTCCTAAAATTGGGTGACAGCATGTAAATATGTAATTGCCCAAGAGGATACAGAGAACATGGTTTCGAAAATATGAAATAAAAAAGTGGGTGAAATTTGGCAATTGATAAATAATGCTAGAACTCTTCAACAGGCATTACAGATAAGTGCTGTTTCTGAAGAGGTCTGGGTTAAACATTTTACAGTTCTCTTCAAGTCAGCGGATGAGAATTATACCACTATGGGATTGGATGACGAGGAAGACTGGTCCCTCACCTTCGAGTAAGAGGACTGATAAGGTGAGCAAGTAACTCGAGGGCATCAGGTCATATTGGAATCACCAACGTTATGCTGAAAAAGGAGGTAGATGCCTGGTCAGATTTCATCTTGATCTTATTCCTTGAAATCACTGGATTGAAAACTATACCAGGCTCCTGGAAAACATCAATAGTACCTTTAAAAAATACATTAAAGAGGATCCCAATAATTACCGCCCTGTTGCACTCCTGGATGTGGTGGGCAAGTGGTTTGCCTCACTACTGCTAAAGAGGCTGGTAGGGTGGGTGTCAACTTCAGGGAGATTCTACCTGTACCAGTCAGTTTTGTTAAGGAGGTTGGTACCACTTTAAACATCTTACTATTAAATATATTAAAGACCCATTCTGTCATGAGAGGTGGAATAGTGTATTTTGCTTTCGTTGATCATGAGCAAGCATTCAACTCGATGGATAGGGTCCTCCTCTGGGAGAAACGTACTAAATTTGGTTGCCCAGCAGGATTGATATAGGCTATTAGGGCACTGTATACCAACAGCTCCCTCCAGGTAAAACTAGATATCACAGGACGATTATCGTGACATATATTGACCAATAGAGATCTAAAACAAGGTTGCCCACTGGCTTCGGCCCTTTTTAATCTTTCATTTCTGATGTGGCAGAGACATTGGGTGAGGCAAGAGAAATTTCCTCTGAGTTTGGGAGTTAGCTGATGGGACATCTCCTTTTTGCAGAAGATTTGGTCCTTACAGAGCAGACGCCTTTTGGCCTCCAAAGGCAATTAAGTGCCTTGGAGAGATATGTAACATCTAATCATCTAAGGATAAATGTTCCTAAAACAAAAGTCTTGGCAGTCTAATCATCTGCGGGAAGGAGAAATAAGTAGACCCTGGTGCTTGAATCAATAACGATTACCAGAGTTGAATCTTTTATCTACCTTAGAATCTTAATAAATGCAAGCCAGAATGATGCACCTATGGTTGTCCAACTAAGGACTGAAGTTAAAAATCTTGCCTCCCAGGGTGCAATTTTGTTGAGGAGGTCCTGCTGGTTTTCTTTGACCCCACTGGTGACATTTTACAAAATGAAGGTGGTGGCCATCTTGACTTGTGGTGCAGAGGGCTGCTTTTTCTCCCCATACTCGATTTGGCCTCTTTTGTAGGGTTTATTTTGAAGGTGGTAGCTTTGTTGGTTATCTACTCATGTGGCGCTAGTGCATTGTGTGAGATGTATTGACCCACTCTGCTATGCTATGCAGCCTCACTCTGCTATCTATGGTGTGAGAAACAGTAAAATGGCGGCAAAACCATTGTGCACACCAAAACCGTGTTTTTCAACACACAAAAAGAGGGCTGCACAACCTGCCACCCATGGTGCATGTGTGGTGGAACAGAGCACACGCTGCAGAAAAAGTGCCAGTGGGCTCCATGACAAGTAAACATAGAGTGCAGAGGGAGCAGCAGCGCTTTGCAAGTGAAACTCCAAAATTTGCCTGTAAATGACATTTACTTTGCTGCTGAAACTTCAAAAAGCATGTACGAAACACTTTCCAACACTTAAAATCTTGCTTGGTGCTAAAATTCATTTAATCCAATGAAGCACTGTGAATTTACAAAGTCCTGAAATGTTAAAAGCAAAACATTTTCTCAGCAAAACTGGATTGCCTGTGAATGACAATTCCTGTCAAAAATCTGTGTGCAGCCATGGGGGGCACCTGTGTGTGACAGCCCCTGTCAAATGAGCTCTCCTGATTAAACTTTAAAGTTGTCTAAAACTAAAGATCTGCCGGATTAGCAAATATAAAAGGACTGTTGCTGAAAAAAACACAGATCTCAGTTGTTTTGATCCCACAGGTTTAAATCTAAGAATGTAATTTATCTATGTCATCTGATGCTACCAGTTTGTTTTCTGCTGGTTTTCTGCTGGAATTCTGCTAAATTAAGAATTAACTTAGGCTGGCTGGGCCTGCAAGAGGTTGAAAAACAGGTTTCCACCCAAGGGGAGGGCATGGCTTTTAGCAGATACTCACTGACACATGATAATTGTGGGGTAGGCCAGACTTTTGTCTACTACCAAGGACTGAACAATGACAGATTCTCCAAGCCAGGAAATGGATGTGTGAAGAGGTCATAAACAAGGCTTGCAGAAGGAAATCCAAAAGGTGGAGGCTACTCCTTGACTCCAGAGACAGACAAAGGGCTGACCATTTGCTCCTAAGAATATGTAATGAACATCTTTTAGAGACTTATAACTCGCTATCAGAAGTGGTGAAAAATATAAAAAGGGCAGATTTGTTAATCTAATTTTTGGCCCTATATTTCAAAATGTGGTGGAACTATGTAGCATATTCTGAACAGGAATGGCAGTATATGTGGTTTTATGGGAACTTTATGTATGCTAGGATTGTTAAACTTTGCACACACATTCCTATGGTAAACACGCATATTTGCGGAAATTTGGAGAAAGTTTGGAAAATGTTTTCATGGCGAAATGGACAAAATGCTGCAAAAAGGTGAATCAGCTCTGGGATTTTGATGGAAAGATACTCCATAAAATATGTAATCCTTGTATGTGATTTTCGTAGAGGTTACAAATGTATAAATATGTATTTAGGACAAAATTCAATTTTGATACTAGTGGCCGGTTCACAGGGGCAAGTTTAGTTAAGCCAGCCCATACACCCATTTTTGTGATGTCATTTGAAAGGATACATAGAGACATCTGACAACACATAGATGCTCTCTTCTGATTCCAGCTAAGCACTCTGATCCAGCATTCAACATCCAGCCTTCAAAATCCTTCTAGATCCAAATGCCAATGACCAGCCCAAGCAGCAGCTGAACCATTTTCAGCTAGGCTTCAATCCTCAATTAATCCTCAACTAATACTTACAACCCAGTGGAGTGATGTGGTGTGGGGACGCATCCTGAAACTATCTGGCTTGCTACCATAATGCGTGCCTGATGAACTCGCAATCCCATTGCTCTGAAATATCCAGAAATAAGAAGGGCAGATCCCGTGCAGTTCCGGCGACCGGCTTAGCTGATCCTGTCCCGCGCCTGATGTGCTGTCCTTCCCTGATAGACCCGATCCATTGAACAGAATCTTAACGGGCCCCAAAAATCTTAAATCCCAGTGGATTGTGAGTATTAACAGGATGTTAGAGAACTATTGTATACTTTGCCTTATCTTGTTCTACCCCAATCTTTGAACTACCCTTACTTTCATAACCAGTAACAGTGTCAACATCTTTAGTGCTACCCTATCCTGTCTATTTGCTAAAGCGTCATTTTCATAGTGATTTTTGTTTGTGTAACTCTCATTCGAAAAATCCCACTTCGAGTGTTTGGACTGGTTCCTCCGGGGATGGTGCTGGGGATCTGTTACTGTAGTCATGAATCAGTCTCAGAGCTTACTTCGTCCCAACCTGGTTGTCTAGCCTCCATGCTCTAGTCTTGAGTAAAAGCATAACCCATAATTTCTGATTTTAAACTGAAGTTATTGTCCAAACTCGTGTCTTTATTTCCAAAAAACACCTCTCACTAAAACCAACATAACTCCCTCAGTTGTAAAGATAGAAACAAAATTACAACTCCTACTGTTACCTAACAGTGTAGTTGACCTGTTTTTATCAAAAATCGCATAGCAAAAGTTTGCCGCAAATTTACATTTTGCAAAAGTTTTACACGTGTGAATTGCCTTTAAATTATTTCCCACTTTGCCTTTGGGATTCCATGTCATGATGTCCGCTCCCGGGGAGCCGGTTCAAGCCCTGCATCCCTGAAAGCGGACATCCAGTCCCTAAGGAAGGACCCAGCAACCCCATATAGGGGCCCTTTGGACAGTGTCCTGACGTCTATGGTGCAAGGCTCATAAAAGTCATCAGTCCTGGCGCCATAGGGGCCAGGCTCATTATGGAAGTGCTTGGGTGCACTTACCTGATGCAGACCATGCTGCAGGATCCCGGCCTCCTTGAGGCCTGAAAGGAACTACTTTACCTGTGGGACTAATTTACCATCTGGGCGTGGTCGGGAAGGATACATACCTGATTGGAGGAAGGATACATACCTGGAACTTCCAAGGCTATTTAACCCCCACTCGAACAGCCACACATGCTTCGCGTTGTTCTGCATCTAGCAGCTGGACGCTCACTGTGTCTGCTCCTGCATCCTGACTTCTGCCATGCCTGCCAGAATCCTGTATCACCTGCAAAGGAAGAGAAGAAGAGAACAGAAGAAGGAAAAGTCCTTACCTGCTAAATCCGCATCCCGGAGACATCTCGCCGACAATCCTGAAAAGGAAGACTTTTATTTAAAAGCTCATCGCGTCGATCGCTGCAGCGCCGCATTCCACTCACCTTTACAGGCCGCCTCCATGTTCAGCAACGATCATCCGGATTCGCAGTCACGCCCCAGCGCCTAGGGAGAAAAAGACCAGAACAAAAGGTGAGAGAGAGAAGGGAATAAGGAAAGCTAAATCTCCATGTTAAGACTTACCTGTTGATTCATTCCCTCTTCATTTCGGGTCCGCGCCGCATCCTGGCATTTCCGGACCCCGGCCCCTAAGGGGAAAAAGAGACATCAGCGTTAATGAGCGAATGAAAAGACATTACCAAAAAACGCTCATTAAAGACTTACCTGATTTCTACAAGGATTTCACCTCTCATCTCGGGTCGGTGCCTGTTCTCCGGCATTCCGTACCCCGGCCCCTATGGGGAAAAAGACACTAGCATTAGTACATTAATGCATGGACACAAGGGGAACCTCTTATCAAAAAACTTACCTGGAAGCCAAGCAATTTTGGTTCTCACCAATCCGAAAATCCAGTGAAGTAACTGGATATCAACGCGCCCCTGCATCAGAAGCAGGATGGAGAGCTCATCCTTCCAGACCCTAAGGTGAGACGCTACAAGGAATCACAGAAGGGTTTCGAGGACGGTGAGTAGGGAAAGTGGGAGGCTGATTGCATTACCCCGCAGACAGTTAATCCCCTATTTTCGCCTACAGAAGGATACTTCTGCGAGCCAGACAAGCCAGATTTGGGGGCCCGGTCCGGTCCGTCTTCCGAACCCTGCGCATCACCTTAGAAGAGGTCACAGCAGCGCGAACCAGGCCAGCGCCTCCGTGGGAGTCAGGTGAGTGTCACAGAACACGAAGCCTTCCTACAAATTCCCACCCAGGCGCTATGGAAAGTTCTGAGACTGATCAGTTGGCCCAATTACTGGGGGAATTATGGGCAGAAGTACATGCCGCTCGTCAAGAGACTAATGCCCTCAGGAGGGAATTAATAATATCAAAGGAAAGAACTGATGACCTGGCCAGACAGCTTTTGCAAAGTCAAGCTGGGCAAACTCCTCTACCCGGTTCCGGAGGGAACCCCGCTCCTGTGGTTTCCAGTAACCCTGTGCAGATTAATCTACCTGGAAACATGCCGCTGGCCCCACCCGAACGCTTTGCTGGGGACCCCAAACGATTCGCCGTATTCATGAATCAGTGCCGTTTGCACTTCCTATGCAGACCTGGGGCCTTCACTAATGATCAGGCCAAGGTAGCCTTTGTATTGTCATATCTCAGCGGCTGCGCTGCCGATTGGTCAGTTCCACTGGTTACTCAAGATGACCCGATTCTCCGTGATTTTCAAAGGTTTCACGTAAGCACGGAACGGTTATTTGCTCGACACTCTCAGGGGCAGGCTCTGGATGACGAACTTCTATCCCTGCGACAGGGCAATCAGGACCTCCTATCCTATATTGCAACCTTTAATAGACTAATTGTGGAAACGGGATGGCCAGAGGATAAAAGAGTCACGTTGTTTTATTGAGGCCTATGCAGAGAACTTAAAGATGTCTTGGCCCAAGTTATAAATCTGCCCCAAGAATGCACAGAGTATATAGACTTAGTGGTCCAATTGGATCACAGACTTCAAAACAGAAAAGCAGATCGGTCCAGGTTTGAGACCCGGGTATTGGTCAAGACCCATGCTAATCCCAAGGGAGTTGATGTATCTGAGCCTATGCAAATTGGAGGGGTTAAAGGACCCTTAACTCAAAAGGAACGTGAAAGAAGGCGGCAGTTAAAATTATGTCTTTATTGTGGGAATTCTGGACACTTTCTACGAGATTGCCTGGCAAAACCACCCCGAAAGGTGGTAGGAGCCACTGATAAAAACCATGAAGACTCTGTTTCGGGAAACGACTCCGCCCGACAAGTGTAGGGGTCCGCTTGCCGAGCTTGAAAACTAACTCTCAGACCTCGCATTTCATTGTGCCAATGGTTCTCGTAGATCCAGAACAGCCTAAGCGGTTGCATGCAATAAAGGCATACATCGATAGTGGGGCTATTGGAAACTATTTGGATCGTGAATTGGTCTCTAGGATTAACCTCCCTCTCCGTCCTAAAACCAGCAAAGATGTCATCACCACATTCGATGGAACTGAAATTGCCTCTGGACCGGTAACACATTCCACTACTGAGGTGACTCTTATTGGTCCCGACGGCCATCGGGAGGGTGTTGTCTTTGATGTAATCAAGGCTCCACAGTTTCAGGTTATTCTTGGAATCCCTTGGTTAGAGACACATAATCCTCGAATTGATTGGCGAGCTAAGAGAATAACCTTCCCGGATTGTACACAAACCTGCTACCCAGAAAACCTGAAGATTAATCTAGCATCTGTAACCTCTGCCTCCATGCAACTACCTCCGGAATACCAAGACTTTCAGGACGTCTTCCAAAAGGAACAGGCCAACACGTTACCTCCTCACAGATCGTACGATTGCCAAATCGATCTGGTGCCCGGTGGACAACCCCCTTGTAGCAGGATTTATGCCCTTACCGAACCTGAGAATCTGCATTTGAGACAATATTTGGATCAATACCTAGCTAATGGTTTTATTCGCCCGTCAAAGTCCCCGGCATCCTCGGCTTTGTTCTTCGTGCCCAAAAAAGAAGGCGACCTTAGAACTTGTATCGATTACTGCGTATTGAACCAGATAACGGTTAAAAACCGTTATCCTCTACCTCTGATCCCTGAACTCCTTGACCAGGTGAAGGACGCTTGCATATACACCAAGTTAGATCTCCGGGGGGCTTATCATCTGGTACGAGTTAAAGAAGGTGAAGAATGGAAAACTGCCTTCCGTACTATATACGGATTATTCGAGTACCAGGTGATGCCTTTCGGATTGTGTAATGCGCCGGCTGCCTTCCAATACTTCATGAATGATGTCCTTCGGGAACTCATCGATGTTTGTGTTGTCGTATATATCGATGACATTCTGGTGTACTCCTCTTCGAAATCTGATCACAGAAAACACGTCAGGGCAGTACTTGAAAAACTGCGCCAACACAAACTATTTGCTAAATTGGACAAATGTGTTTTCCATACCACAGAAGTCGAGTTTCTAGGTTTCATCCTGACACCCAAAGGAGTCCGAATGGACTCAAGAAAAGTGGATGCCATCCTCAAATGGCCATCACCTAGCTCTGTAAAAGGGGTTCAAAGCATGCTCGGCTTTGCCAATTTCTATCGCAGGTTTATCCCGGAATTTTCACGTGTGGTACAACCCATTACTGCACTCTTGAGGAAAAATATACATTTTGAATGGTCTGAAGAAGCCGAGCAGGCCTTTCAGGATTTAAAAGCTAAGTTTACCTCCGCACCTATATTGAAACACCCGCGTCCAGATCTCCCTTATGTCGTTGAGACTGACGCATCCAGCCTAGCCATGGGAGCTGTCCTGTCCCAAAGAGATCCCGAAACCAACCAACTGCATCCCGTAGCATTTTGGTCCAGAAAATTCTCGGCACTCGAGGTTAATTATGCAATCACGGACAAAGAACTGTTAGCCATTAAGTCCGCTTTTAAAGCCTGGCGGCATTATCTTCTTGGCGCTCGACATACCATCACAGTGATCACTGATCACCGGAATTTACAGTATTTGAAAACCGCCAAGGCTCAGTCATCACGGCAGCTCCGATGGGCTTTGTTTTTCGCTGAATTTGATTTTGTGATTACCTATCGACCTGGCTGCAAGAATGGCAAAGCAGATGCCTTATCCCGAATTGGAATGGGAGAATCTGATACAAACTCAGAACCAGTACCAATAATTCCCGAACAGAGGATTCTAGGCATGACTTCGTTACAGACGCTTGAAGACATTCAAGTCAGAGTGAAACAACTCCTGGACCCTACAACCTTACAGGATTGGATACAAAAGGGATCAGACTTTACCATAGATAATGGTTTACCTTATTTCCAAGGACGCTTATTCCTGCCACATAAGGAATTACACAAACTAGTTATTTCCGGTTATCATGATGCATTTATAGAGGGACACCCCGGTATTGCCAAGACAGAGGAAAAGGTGAAACGACAATTTTGGTGGCCCTCTTGGAGAAAAGATGTTAAATCTTTTGTGATGTCCTGTGGTGTTTGTGCCCAAAATAAAAGTCAAAAGAAAAGACCAGCCGGTCTCCTTCAACCTCTAGACATACAGCCAGCACCCTGGCTCACACTATCAATGAATTTTATTACGGACCTGCCTCCTTCTTCGAGGTACAATACTATTCTGGTAATTGTGGATTTGTTTTCCAAAATGGCCCACTTTATTCCTTTGAAAGTTTTACCTTCAGCGTCTGTACTAGCCAAAGAATTCCTCGAAAATATTGTTCGGCTACATGGATTCCCATCTATACTAATCTCTGACCGGGGAAGCCAATTCATTTCCCACTTCTGGCGCAAATGTTGTCAAATGGCGCAGATCGACGTAAGATTATCGACCAGTCACCACCCTCAGACCGATGGTCAGACCGAGAGGACAAATCAGACCCTTGAGCAATACTTACGGTGTATGTTACAGCAATCTGAAAGCAACTGGAAAGACATTATTTGGATAGCCGAATACGCATATAATAATTCGGTACACTCTGGAACTGGCCACAGTCCTTTTTATACTTTGTTTGGGCATCACCCTCGAACCTCAAACCTTGACTCACCTCAGAACCTCGGAATGCCTGCAGTAGAACATCTGCATTCTACAATTACCCAAGCCTTCGAAGAGGAAACTACGCATTTACAACAAGCCAAGAGAAAATACAAGGAGAATGCTGATCTACATCGGAGTGAAGCACCTCCGTATCAGATTGGGGATCAAGTGTGGTTAGCTACCAGACATTTACCACTCAAAGGGCCTCGAACTTTTAAGCCAAAATATCCGGGACCTTATTCTATTACGGCAATAATTAACCCAGTGGCTGTTAAACTTGATTTACCAGCTAGTATGCGAATTCACCCTGTTTGTCACTTCTGAAACCAGTGGTACCCGGAACCCGACTACTCAAACCTCCAGAAACTATTCTAATAGATGGGGAGCCCGAATTCGAAGTGAAGAACATTTTAGACTCAAAAATGTTTAGGTCAAAACTGTTCTACCTAAATGATTGGAAGGGGTACGGACCTCAGGAGAGGTCGTGGGAACCCAGCGACCATGTGCATGCACCTCGATTAGTCAGGAAATTCCACCGACTCTTTCCAGACAAACCAAAACCCCCGGAGGGAACAACCTTGGGAGGGGCCTTGGGGGGGAGTGCTGTCATGATGCCCGTTCCCGGGGAGCCTGTTCAAGCCCTGCGTCCCTGAAAGCGGACATCCAGTCCCCAAGGAAGGACCCAGTAACCCCATATAGGGGCCCTTTGGACATGGTCCTGGCGCCTATGGTGCCAGGCTCATAAAAGACATCAGTCCTGGCGCCATAGGCGCCAGGCTCATTATGGAAGTGCTTGGGTGCACTTACCTGATGCAGACCATGCTGCAGGATCCCGGCCTCCTTGAGGCCTGAAAGGAACTACTTTACCTGTGGGACTAATTTACCATCCTGGCGTGGTTGGGGAAGGATACATACCTGATTGGAGGAAGGATACATACCTGGAACTTCTTCCAAGGCTATTTAAACCCCACCCGAACAGCCACACGTGCTTCGCGTTGTTCTGCATCTAGCAGCTGGACGCTCACCGTGTCTGCTCCTGCATCCTGACTTCTGCCACGCCTGCCAGCATCCTGGATCACCTGCAAAGGAAAAGAAAAAGAGAACAGAAGAAGGAAAAGTCCTTACCTGCTAAATCCACATCCCGGTGACATCTCGCCGACAATCCTGAAAAGGAAGACTTTTATTTAAAAGCTCATTGTGTCGATTGCTGCAGCGCCGCATTCCACTCACCTTTACAGGGCGCCTCCATGTTCAGCGGCGATCATCCGGATTCGCAGTCACGCCCCAGCGCCTAGGGAGAAAAAGACCAGAACAAAAGGTGAGAGAGAGAAGGGAATAAGGAAAGCTAAATCTCCATGTTAAGACTTACCTGTTGATTCATTCCCTCTTCATTTCGGGTCCGCGCCACATCCTGGCATTTCCGGACCCCGGCCCTAAGGGGAAAAAGAGACATCAGCGTTAATGAGCGAATGAAAAGACATTACCAAAAAAACGCTCATTAAAGACTTACCTGATTTCTACAAGGATTTCACCTCTCATCTCGGGTCGGTGCCTGTTCCCCGGCATTCCGTACCTCGGCCCCTATGGGGAAAAAGACACTAGCATTAGTACATTAATGCATGGACACAAGGGGAACCTCTTATCAAAAAACTTACCTGGAAGCCAAGCAAGTTTGGTTCTCAACAATCCGAAAATCCAGTGAAGTAACTGGATACCAACGCGCCCCTGCATCAAAAGCAGGATGGAGAGCTCGTCCTTCCAGACCCTAAGGTGAGACGCTACGAGGAATCACAGAAGGGTTTCGAGGAGGGTGAGAGGGGAAAGTGGGAGGCTGATTGCATTACCCCGCAGACAGTTAATCCCCTATTTTCGCCTAAAGAAGGATACTTCTGCGAGCCCGACAAGCCAGATTTGGGGGCCCAGTCCAGTCCGTCTTCCGAACCCTGCGCATCACCTTAGAAGAGGTCACAGCAGCGCGAACCAGGCCAGCGCCTCCGTGGGAGTCAGGTGAGCGTCACATTCCAATAGTTTTCTTTTGATTAAATCATTGCTTTTGATTGCTTGCATCTGTTCAAAGTGGCTCCCATAGAAACTTGTAATAATGTAAGCATTTTGGACACATTTAGTGTTTTTGCTCAGCCAGTTTCAAAGCCATTCTGACAGTGAAAAGTAAAATCCGTTTTCCTCTCGTGTTTAAGGGGGAAAGGTGGGAGTGATATTCTGTTTGGTCTGTATTATTCCTGAGTACCTGCTCTCTCCTCACATCTATTTAAATTGCCTATTGGTGGGTTGAGGGGTGTTGGAGAGGGAACATCTAACCACAGTGCTATCTGTTCCAAACCAACCCAAAAGTATTATTTTCTTTGCTGCATTTGTTTGTGTTTATTACCTGATTCCCAGTGAATTAAAGATATCATTCATTGTTCCTGTCACCCCGTTGGTGATTGTGGTAAGCTATTAAAAATATATTGTAAATTTAAATTCTAAATAAATAAATATTTACCGTTACAAGCTAGCCTGATTCCTGGTTCAGTGTGACCGGGGGGGGATATTTTGAGAAGGGTGTGATATGAGTGGTATATCATTCAGAATATTGAACTTATAGACAAAAATAAATAAGGGTTTCATTTGCACACTACATACTAGGCGAGACTTGGGTGTGTGCCTGATTGAAATCCCTTACAGCTGGGTCGAAGATATTCCTTTCATTCACTTAGTTGTGCATAGTCGGTATGGTCCACACATTTTTCCTTTGGTTTAGTTTGTGATTTATTGAACATATATCAATTTCCGAGAGTGCCGACACGTGTTTCGACCATAAAACAGGTCCTTATCAAGGCTACCATAGTTAATCGTTACATTGGTTGTCATATGTTTGGAGTACACACCATTTTTGTGACATGTGCAATGGGATCAGTGATTGGTGCATTTGGTGAAATAACAGCATAATGCACTGTCATAGGTGTTATTGCAGATACATACAGATACACACAGTTGGATTGGCCCATTTAGAGATAATGCAGGTATGGGTTTCCATGTGTGATAGTTTGACACATTTTTGGGTAGATTTTCACAGAAATTGAAACATTGTCTGTGGATGATTGGTGGTTCCTCTTGAGGCAGTGTAACAGAATTGGTGATATTAGCATTAATCAGATTCCTTGATGATGTATTGGGAGGGGTAGACTTTGAATAATGAGAGGAGTTGATTTGGGTAGGAAAAAAGGAAAACCCAAAAACAAAAAATGAGTTTGCACAGTGGAATTTTGCTATGAAATATACAAGAGTAATGAATTGTATGCATAATTGCTTTATTTGTTATTAATGAAATGTGGTTTTATTATGTGAAAGGGTGAAAGGTTGTCTTTTTATAAGCAAACACATGAAAAAAATTAAATAAAAGATAAATAAGTCTGGCAGATTTCGTTAGTCCTCTAAAATACCCCCACATTCATCACCTAAATGTTCAGCAGAATTATGTGCATTTGAGTCTGTGGGCCTCATTACACGGATGGCGGTGGACCAAGGTGCTATTAGCACCTTGGTCCATGCCGGTAAAATACCGGCACTGCCTTGGTGGAAAGGGGAATTACCGCCCTATTCCAAGGTTGGTGGGGCGGTAATTCCCCCTTCTCCCATTGCCCTTCCCCATTCCCATTTTTGCCCCATAGGGCATAATGGGAATGGGGACGGTGTTAATTACGGCACCGCAAATTGCGGTACCGTAATTAGCTCCCTGGTCCCTTTGTGGGTTTATTTTTAATGCCTGCAAAAAGCAGGCGTTAAATTCCCCAACCCGCAAAGGGACCTCGTAGTAAGGTTTTACCGGTACCGGTAAAGTACCGGTACCGGTAAACCCTTACCGCCGTCCGTGTAATGAGGCCCTGTGTGTGTGAGTGTGAGAGAGGTGTAAATCCTCCTGCCAGTTACTATCTAATGCAGTGTAAGGTGATGATCAGAACCAGGCTGGTTGCATACTGGAAATAAGGTGAGCGGCAGACTTCTTCAAAGTATTGCATAACTTGGCAAGCTTTTGTTTAAGCAAACCATTTAAGCACTCACTCTATTGTTGGCTTGGGGTGGTAAATTGAGCACAGTTTGTGCTTTATGCCCAATAAAGATGAGATCTCATTGAACATCTCATTGAAAAGGTGAGCCCTGTTATCTAATCTCAGGACATCAGATATTCCCCACCGGGGAAATACTTCACACACTAAAAATGCTGCAACCAATTTGTCATCAGGTTGAACACAGCGACCTGCTTCAAGCCATAGGGAGAATGGGCAAACAACAACAATTAGATAACGAAAGCTACTACACTGGTTAACCATGTCCACAAAATCAATATGGAAATGTTAAAAAGACCCTGAGGGGAAGGGGCAATGTGGCTTTCAGTGTTTTGAGTGTGTGACCCATGGTGTACATTTTGTATGTGTTACAATTTGATATGAAATCATCAACAGGTTCCTGAAGGTTTGAAATGAACCACTCCACCTGTAAATCTGCTGCAATGTACTGTTTGGTTGTATGTATAGGGTAGTGCAACTGCTTGAGGGCAACTGTGAGTAATTCTTGTGGCATAACTGGTTTTCCTGAAATACCTTGTCTCAATATTAGATCTGTGGGGTACACTGAACATCCTCTCTTTGTCCATAACTACTTCTCCTGCTGTAGTGCTTTTGCTTCTAAGTCAATAAGCTGTAATTTCTACTAGTTCTACTATGAATTCAGTGTTCTTTATTTCATCTGGGTCTTCTAAATATGCCCTTTCCATTGCTGCTAAGTCTGCAGATGTGTGTATGTCCCGGGGATCCACTAAATAGTTTGCATCCTTTGCTTCTAAGTATGCTGTGTGGTTGCCACTTGCAATTGGTTCTGTGTTGTGTGTATGTGCTGTGCATACTACTATCGCTACTACTATATGCTGTACTAGTGTGTCTATTAACCTGGAGAGTAGTGCTGCATGCTGTACTGGAGTGCCATCTAATTTTTTAAACCCTCTCCTAAGCCATCTAGGTAGACCTTAATGTACTATGGTGGTGACATATGCTGAATCCAAATAAATGGCAATATTGCTCCCCGTGGATAGTTCTAATGCTATGCTGTCTCCACGTGCACCCGTCTGGCTTCAGAGCTGCCAGAAGCATGGAAACTGCTCTCCTGAATATCGGTGAAGATCTACTCTCCAACCTTGACTCTAACATTCCCTCTGTCCTCATCCTACTCGATCTCTCTTCTGCCTTTGACACGGTCAACCATACCATCCTGCTCAACTGTCTCCGTGATAAACTGTGTATCACCAATCAGGCTCTGACCTGGATGACCTCTGTCCTCTCTGATCTACCCTCCCATGTCCAACTTCGGTCCTTCCTATTATCTATCGCCCTCTCTACCTGTGGTGTTCTCCAGGGGTCTAACTTCTCGCTCTGGCTTTTCAACTAATACCTGGCAACTCTTGACCTCTGCATTGCCATTTTCTGCTCTAATTTCCCGTGCTATCCTGATGACACTCAACTCATTTTCAGGCCGCCCTCGGCCACCTCCTCTCCTACTCTCATCTCTGATTGCCTAACTGCCATTTAAGATTGGTGTGCCAGCAACGATCTTTGTCTGAATGCCAGCAAAGCGGAGCTCCTCCTCAACGTCACTCCTTCACCCTCCTTTCCCCTCACTCTCTGGCCGGCCTCCCTTGGCCCTCCTCCTGCCTCAACCCGCGAGGCAAAGAACGTCAGGGTCATCTTTGACTCCACACTTTCCTTCTGCACCCCTTCAGAGGTACTCTGCATTTCCTCTCCTTCCTCACGAAACTCACTGTCTCCCAAGCTCTGGTTCTCTCGGGGTTGGACTATTGTAACAGCCTCTTTCTAAATCTTTCTGCCTCTAATATCAGCCCTCTGCAACTAATCCCAAACAGGACTGCAAGACTTGTCCTTGGCCTCAAGCCCTGGGATAATATCTCTCCAGCTCTGAAATCTCCCCATTCGCTCCCAGTGGATGCAAGGATTAAATTCAAAACCCTCTGCTTTGTCCACAAGGCTTCCTGGGGGCTGGGTCGAACCTACCTTCAGCTATCCCTCCACAAATACCTCCCCTATCTAGTCTTCACTCCTCAACCTCTACCTCCCTCAGGGTCAGTAGTTTTTCAAAGAAATGAGCTGGGGGTAGATCTCTGTCTTCCGATTTTGGCCTCCCTCTGGAACAGCCTCTAGCCCCTTCCCTCTCCCATGCACTTGCGCATTCTCAAAATCACTGGGTCTAGTAAGATCATTTTTTTGTTCTCCCCTGTTCCCCTCCCTTGCCTTGTCGCAGTCTGGGCCTCATTATAAGTTGTGCAGAATGCATTTAACGGCGCTGGTAATGGTGCCGGCACCATTAAACGCATTTCACACTATTACGAGGTTCCCTCGCGGGACCCGATGTGGATGTCTGGTTTATCCAGACATCCATAGCGGGTCCCGCGAGGGAACCAGGGAGCTAACAATGGGCCCTCTTGTAATGGGCCCATTGTTAGCTCCCTCCCCATTCCCATTGAGCCCTATGGGGGCTCGTATGGGAATGGGCAAGGTCTGGGTCCGGGTTCCCTGAATGGGGAAATACCGGACCCTCCATACTCGGAATGCCCCGGTATTTCCCCATTCAGGGAACCCGGACACGGTTTTGGAGGCAGCCATGGCGCCAATAGCGCCATGGCTGCCTCCAAAGTCGTAATGAGGCCCTCTGAAACATTTGTGTACAAGCGCAATATAAATAAAATATCAATATCAATAAAGGCCACAAGCTCTGCCGCTTGCGTAGAGTAGAGCAAGGATAATCGCATTTTTGCTACCACATGGTATTCTCCTGATTCTAGTGTTACTACTGATGCTCCTGTGTGCCTGATCCCAGTGTTCTGATCAATCATCAACAAACCATCAACGTAGACTAGCTCCCTTTTTTCAAGGGCATCCTCTCTAATACATGCTCATTCGTCAGTGGTGTTCTCATAAGTGGTGCAATCATGTACTTTGTCATTTGGCAGTACTTGTTCTGTGATAAATGCTGCTGGATTGACAGTGCGGCACCTGACAATTTGAATGCAGGGGTTGGACAACATGACCTCATACCCTGATGCTTGTTGTGTGGTGAGAGTGGATTTTGATTTTTCTAATATTGCAAAAACTGCATGCTATACATACAATGTTACTGCGCATCCCATAGTGATTGTGGATGATTTCTGTATAGCGAAGGCAGCTGCTGCGAAAGCTTGCTCACATGGAAAATGGTCCTGCATTACTGGGTCTAAGAGCCCACTGTAATTAGCTAAAGGTGTATGTCCCATTGACGTTCATTCAGTAAGGACAGCTGTCATCACATGGCCATTTGAATGTTAAAATAGGAAGAATTATTTTTTGTAATCTGGTGTTGCTTAAGCTCGTGTATTCCTGATTGTATTTTTAAGTTCCTGAAATGATTTTATCATCTCTGTACAAACAATAGGTCCCTTAATTTGATGTGCTTCCTTTAACCCTTGCAATAGGGGTTTGGTGTAAGTACAATAGTCAACTATCCATGCTCGACAGTAGTTACATAATCCTAAAAACTGAACAGGAAGACTAAGGTGTACCAGGTAAATGTAAGCGCTTGAGCAATTGTTATTGGAAAAAATGACCTTGTTTAAACTCAAAGGACAGGCTGCTGCACCCTGAGGGAACAAGCGGGCACCTCAAACCCACTTAGCAAAGCAAATAGAACACTGGGTATTCCAACATTTTGGATGCGCTGCCATATCACATAGTTAAAACAACTTGATAGTAAAAAGTCCTCATGCACAATCAATGTGCAATATATGTTACAAATAACACGTGAATGAAAAATTGCGGAATTAATGTTCTTCACATCCAGAATGTAATATCAAATGACAGAGTGATGTGCCAACACGTGTTTCGACCTCTCTCGGTCTTCTTCAAGGCAAAACTTGTTTGTTTAGGATTCCACTAATTAGGTGTCTAAAGGTGATAACCAACGGTTCCTTCTTATCTGCAGAGCTCGAGTGGAAAGGCATGCCAATTGAGGCGGGATGTTGAAGTGAATTAGAATGTCTGATTAGACCAAATCTACAGTTTCGAATAGGAAGATTTTCCGAGTTGGAGAAATAAATTAAGGCAATGTCACGATGAACGTCAATCCGTTGGTTATCCGAAACACGTGTTGGCACATCACTCTGTCATTTGATATTACATACTGGATGTGAAGAACATTAAATTCTGCAATTTTTCATTCACGTGTTATTTGTAACATATATTGCACATTGATTGTGCATGAGGACTTTTTACTATCAAGTTGTTTTAACTATGTGATATGGCAGCGCATCCAAGATGTTGGAATACCCAGTGTTCTAATCCTAAAAATTGTTGCGTCTGTTTGACAGTGGTTGGCTGTGGTGTGTGCAATACTGCTGTTGCTCTTTCTGGCAATACTCTTTTCCTGCCGATGATATTATCTGTCCTAGGTACACAACCTCTTGCTGGCAGAACTGCATTTCCTCTTTGTCTACCTTCTAGCCTTTTTTTTGACAACAAAGTTAGTAATTTAGTCTCTTCTACATTGCTCTTCTCTTGGGCTGCAATGATCTGTTAAAAATACTAGGTGATACACAGTACCCTTGAGGCAAACAAGTGTGTTTCAATCTCTGGTGCCTTTAAGTAAATGCTGTGAGGGGTTGTGACTCAGGGTGTAGCGGGATGGAGAAAAATTAATTCTTCAGATCAATTACACAGAAATTCGTTTCTTCTGTGGGGATGTTGCAAAGGATGGTGGCAGGGTTGGGGACTACTGGGAACTCTGCCTCTACAATGTTATTCAATGGTCTGAGGTCGTGAACCATCCTCCAAAATGACCCTTTTGCTTTTCTGACTGGTTATATAGCCATGTTGCTTGGTCATTCTGATGGTTGTATTATGTCCTGTTGCCAAAAAGCTACAATAGTGTCATAGATCCCTTCCTCTGCTCTTTTGACATGGGATATTGCTTCACTCAGGTCAACACTGCACCCGGTTTTAATTTGATGTGAACTGCCCCTATGCCCTTTAGCAACCCCACATTGTGGGCACTACTGGCCCATAATTCACTGGGCACCTTTTCTAAATCTTTCTATGTGTGCAGTAGTAATGTCTTGGCCTGGGGTATAGTGTGGGGTACTTCTCTGTGCTGTCCAACTATCTGGCAATGTATGAAAATGTCAAATATAATTTGTCCCTCATCTTCAGTGTCTTCGAACAGTCGCTCGTCAGGCACATCCCTCAATCGCTGTGCTGGGTCAATGCATAAAACTGTGCACCACTCAAGATCTTCTTTGTCCAAACTGGACAGTATTACATTGCCTGCCTCAATGATCAATGCTTCCAAATATACTCTGTTAATTGTTACTGGTGCCCTTTTCTGGGGGGGCAGGTGGAGGGAAGAGAAAACAAGCAGATACGCGACAAATCTTGTCCTTAGTCCCTGGCACCCAACCTAACACAATTGTTACCTCATAAAGAAACAGGTCTAGATGGAGTGGTAACCCTCACTGTATGCTGTCACTGCATTGCATTAGTGCAACAGCCCAAGTCTGATACGTGCCTGGTGCTTCGCACACCTACCCTCCTCTATGAAAGAGATGGTCATATTCAGTTTACTCATGAGATCCCTGCCCAAGATGTTCATTGGGGTATCTCGTGAATACAGTAAAGCTGCTGTCACTTCTTGTGTGGCTACAACTAAAGGAACTGATAAAATAGCCCCAGAAAATCCCTGCCTATGCATTATTTTGTCTGACAAAGGAAACTGTTACTCCTTAGTGCAACAATTGGTAGCCCCTGTGTCGACCAAAATAGAAAATGTTCGTTCTCCTTCCTTAACTCCCACTCAGGGATCAGCAGTTACTGATAGTACAGGGAACATCAGAGCTATCTGTGGGCTGTCCTGTTGTGGATGACCATTCGTACCTGTGGGTGCGAAGGGATTACCCCAAAATTCGCTCACTCTTGTGTAGTGAGTTATCATCCCCTCTGGCAAGGCATTCTTATTCCACAGTTTAGCAGGTGCCAGTTGCATATTTGACTGAATTTCTGGTGATGGCTATTGTATTGGATGTTGCTGCATGGCACCTTGGGCAAACTGGGGCTCCAGGAATTGGGGTTGTGTGTAAAAGGTAGCATGATGCCCTACGATGTTAGGGTGGTGGGGAAGGGTTGGTCTACTTCTGCATTCCAACACAAAATTACCTATCCTCCCACATGACCAACACTGTCCCCCAAATCGTGGTTTTATGCCCCCAATTCCTACACCTTGACATCACTAAAAAAATGTTTTCCCCTCTGTAAACCTCCCAGTTCCCCTGTACCATCTGTCAACCCTTCTGGCTTTCCCTGATTGGGGCTATGTTCATGTTGTCCTTCCGTGTTGCATGCCATTACCGCCCCTCCATGCTCAGCTTAGTCCATTTTTTCTGCACTAGCTTTGCTGCTGCCTCTGGGTTTGTTCTGCCCTATCCTTATCCTTATCTTGTTTTAGTCTGCAATGTATAGTGTGTGCATGTATCTCAGGTCATCCCTTTGCTTTGATCCCAACCACCTTATTCAAATCTGCTTGTACCTTCGTGAGGAGAACCTTGTGTAACATGTGATAGAAAACTGCGATATTTTAATCCCAACCCTCTCCCGCCTCTAACCGCTGCATCTCTTGTATCTGCTGGTTATAGAGTACAGGGTCCTCATCTAACTTCATCGTGCGAGCCATGATAATATTTCTGTCAGGTCTATCAGGGAACATGTCTCTCAAAACATTTCATATTTGTGCCCAACAGTTGTGCCATTGTGGGTGGTGTTGCTCAATGTTACTCCCCTGTACCCTTATACCCCACCCTTTTCCATATCTCGTCTGCCTGGTCTCCCAACAGGGAATCAAACAAACTCTTTATGTCTCCTACCATTAAAGTGAGCCCTACTGTGTGCTTCTGTCTACTGTGTGCTTCTCGAGGGCATAAATCCACTTGCCAGCCCCCCCGCGATGAAGGAGTGCAAGGTGCACATTAAGTTGTCCCAATCCATGTTGGGCCAGGGCACAATATTAAATATTCCTGCCCCTTCTGCCACAACGGGAACTGTGTTCCCCATTTTTTATATTGCAATGCTTTCCCTCTCTTCTTACCCTTTGCTAGGGCCATTCGCCCAAGCCGCGGTCTAAGCCTGTGGTCACATGTTGTTATTTATTCCTGGTCCTCTGTTTCTCACCCATCTTCCTCATTGTCTACTTCTTCGTCTGTATATACTGAGTCATAATCTACACTATTGTTGTGCTCATTCATATCTTGTGGGCCCCCCATAGCCTCCCCTGAATTGGGCATTTCCTTCTTTGTGGTTATCTGGGTCTTCAATAGCTTTACAATATATCATAAAAAGAATCTGTCCAGCCTCCATTGGTCTGTGCCTATTGGTGCACACCTGCCCTCACCTTGCCCCTGTGCTACTTTTGGCAGATCCTCCTCTGCCTTCTGTAATGCTGCTTCTAATTGATGGCGAGTCTTATTCTCAATTTCTAAAATCAATTGGTCTCAGGTAGTATCCCTGGATTTCCCTAATGTACCTTTTGTGTCTTTTGTTGGGGGTGAAAACTGGGGCTTAGTGTATCCTATGGCATGTTGCAGAGGGTAGGATTTTAGGTGTAAGAAGATAGAACTTAAAAGGACAGGTCAGAAGTAAAGCAATTACCAATCAATATTTTAAATTATTTAAGACCTTCATAAAACAAGTATTAAATCGTAAATCATAAGACATCAATACAAAACATGAGTCATCAAAAGGAATTTTTGTGACATATAGCCATTAAAGGGCTAACCTTCAATTGGAGCATAGAAAAAGGGCAAGAAGTAGCAAATCATTGTTTACAATCATTAGTATCTCAACAATTGATGTTGATGTTATAGCTTTGTTATTCTACAGAGACGTCTAGTCTCTCGACATGTTTCAGTTCCAAATGTCAAATGTACAGAACTTTCATCAGGATGGAGAAATGTGCATCAAATTCCTATTCTGCGTCCAGCTTGAGTGAAGGTAAACAAACAAACATGACCTGTCCAGGTTAAAAAGAGAAAGATATTCTGTAAACTATTACTGCTATGTTCAGTCTCTATGTGTTCACAATGAACTTGAAACCTAAAACTCAGGATAAACAAATTACCACTGGGAGGTTCTTGTGGGGGCGTACAATCCTTCTATTGAATTGTGGTAGGAAACGGTCGTTTATCTACTGTATGGCTGCGAAGATAAGCCAAGGTTTGGTTAGCCTTACGGCTCTCTTAGATCAAACATAGTATGGTAGAGGAGCTAGTAGAGGTAAGTAGAGTTTGAAAGTCACCCACCGCAGTGGGAGCTAGCCTGTGTAGGTGGATAGAATAACCCCCAGTGTGCCCAAGAGGTCAATATCCTAACGTGAGGCTGCATGTCTTCAAGTCACCACCTACCTTGGTACTGTGTGGCATTACGGTCATCTATAATGGAAACCACAGAGGGGTAGAAATTAGCAGTGCTGGATTTGAAAGGAAGCTGTGCCCAGTGCCCATAAAGGGGCATGTAATCGGTGCAACACAAACATTTAGCCTCTGTCTCCTGCTTAAGTTGAGAACAAAAGAACAATGTGAATATCTATGTGCTAAGATGTAATTGCCCACACCAAAAGGATCATTACCTGTTAAGATATCTCATGCTTTTTTGCAGAAGTGGCGGCAGGATCTCGGTGTGGAGCTTCGTATATGTAGCGAAAGGTCTGTAAAGTCCCCCTTTTGTGGGGAAAACCTAGAGTCATGATGAAAAGGCAAAATGCAGAGAAAAGTGCCTAAAAAATGCCTAAAAATATAATGGAACACAGAAGTTGTTTGAAGAACAAAACGGAAAACGCACTGATGGTCCAACATTTTACCTCCATGAAACATGGGCCAAGTACTTCACATGGACAATTCTCCAGACACTTAATGGGGGCCCCAGTACTACGGTTGACCCCAAACTGTTTAAATTGGAACAGGAGATGATCTTCAGAATGAGAAGTGACCTTAGCGGTTTGACTGAGTCAATAAAATGGAATAAGATAAGAAACTGATACTGCAGTTGCTGGTAGTCTCAATCTTTTACCCGTGGGAAACTAGACCAGAACAAAAGTCGAGAGCATACATAGTCACCTTAGGGAGCCTTTTAGCAGCACACCCATCACACCCACACTGATCTACAGGGTTTGTGAGGGTTTTCCCTGGGGCCAACCCATGCTTAAACTTGGGCCTGTCCCTCTTCAGTCCCCGATGAGTTGTGATTGCTTGATGACACCCAGCCCGTGCATTCCAGCCTGGAGGCTAGCTGTTTTGGGTGTACTAGAGGGCCATTGTTCATTATAATATTTCCTATGATGTTTGGTTATCATCGCTGTACCTAACGTGAAACTGTATAGCCATACTCTGTAACAAGGCTGAAGTAAACCTGGGCTCAATAATCCGCACACGGGTACTTTGTAATGTTTGGACAATTACCATGTGAACATTTTTTTTGGGTGCATTGGTCATTATGAGATCCTTTTCTAATTACTATTCTTTATATGGTACTTAGCCATCAATGGCAGAACTGCAGATTCATATGGCTCAATTACCTACTCACGGGTACTTTGTAATGTTTTGAATATGACCATGTGTAGAAAATATTTTCCGGGTCCTCTGGTCATTAGGAGACCCTTCTCTATTGCTCTTCTGTTCATGGCATGTAGCTGTTGATGGCAGAACTACAGATCCACTTATAGCTTCATTACAACATGACTGGACTGGTGATCAAGCTCCAGTCAAACATGGCACCCAGGACGACGCTTCCAGAGATAGGCTCCTGTTATAATGACAGAGATAAGGGACTCGGCAGATGCTGGGTATCCATAGTTACCCGCACGCCTCCCCCGCAGCACTTCTGTTATCATTTTACAGACTACTGCGTAGAAGACTGACACTCTAGCAGGCTACAACAGTGGAGCTAGAGGATCTACAGAGCTTTGCCCCACGGATGGCTGCAAGTTAAGCAAATCTCCACCACAGCATTTAGCCCCCAGGACCACACATTTCTGGTACTCCCTTATGTTTATACCTGTTTTTTAAGGCATTTTTTTAGCCACTTTTCTCTGCATTTTGCCTTCTCATCATGACTCTATGTTTTCCCCACAACAGGGGGACTTGATTGGCTTCATATACGAAGCTCCGCACCGAGATCCCTCCACCATTTCTGCAATAACGCATGAGACGTCTTAACAGGTACTGGTCCTTTTTGGTGTGGGCAATTACATCTTAGCACATAGATATTCACATTGTTCTTTTGTGCTTAACTTAAGAATGAAGGTGGAGACAGAGGCTAAGTGTTTTTGTTGCACCGATTACATGCCCCTTTACGGGCACTGGGCGCAGCTTCCTTTCAAAGCCAGCACCACTAATTTCTACCCCTCTGTGATTTCCATTATAGATGACCGTAATGCCACACAGTACCGAGGTAGCTGGTGACTTGAAGACATGCAGCCTCACGTTAGGATATTGACCTCTTGGGCACACTGGGGGTTATTCTACCCGCCTACACAGTAAGCCCAACTAGCTCCCACTACAGGTGGGTGACTTTTGAACTCTACTTACCTGTACTAGCTCCCCTACCATAATGTGTTTGATCTGAGAGCCATGCGCTCTGTGAGCGTAAGGCTAACAAAACCTCTGCTTATCTTTGCAGCCAAACAGTAGACAAACAACCGTTTCCTACCACAATTCAACAGAAGGATTGTATGCCCCCACAAGAGCCTCCCAGAGGTAATTTGTTTATCCTGAGTTTAAGGTTCCTAGTTCATTTGTGAACACATAGAGACTGAACATAGCAATAACAGTTTACAGAATCTCTTTCTCTTTTTAACCTGGACAGGTCGTGTTTGTTTGTTTACCTTCACTCAAGCTGGACGCAGAATAGGAATTTGATGCACATTTTTCTCTCCTGATGAACGTTCTGTACATTTGACATTTGGAACTGAAACATGTCGAGAGACTAGACGTCTCTGTAGAATAACAGAGCTGTAACATCAACATCAATTGTTAAGATACTAATGATTGTAAACAATGTTTTACTACTTCTTGCCTTTTTTCTATGCTCCAATTGAAGGTTAGCCTTTTAATGGCTATATGTCACAAAAATTCCTTTTGATGACTCATGTTTCGAATTGATGTCAAATGATTTACGATGTAATAATTGTTTTATGAAGGTCTTAAATAATTAAAAATATTGATTTTTAAATGCTTTACTTCTGACCTGTCCTTTTAAGTTCTATCTTCTTATACCTAAAATCTAATCCGTCCCGGAATAGATAGAAAAGACACTAGTAGCAGGTGCTCATACAGTGTCTACTGGGTTTCCTTTTATATCTCTATATATGCAGAGGGTAGGACCGACAAGGGGGTGGGCAATGGCCCGACTACTTTGAACCTGACTCAATCCCTCTTTACTATTCTCGGGACTTTCTGTTCATTTACAAACACTTTCCATAAATAGAGTATGCTCTGTCTATTTCAACTGTTTCCCTTTATATATTGACAACAAATATGTGGACTTATGTTCTAGTACTTTTTTCTCATACATGCCCTCTTCAGTCCATGGTTCAAATAGTTTGCCTACAGTTCCTTGTACCCATTCTTTGTGTTACTTCAAAAACGTTTCTTCATATTGTGGAAGTGCTTTACACATATGCTCCAATTGAGTATCCATAAAAACACAAGTTTCCAACCCCACTCAAAACAATAATTCACAGATACCGAACCAGCAGCATCTTTTTTCCCAAACTCACAGTATACAAATAAACCAACTATTCACATAACCATCATAAAGCACTAAGACCCAAGAACACCTTAATTTGTGCAATTGCAAAAAACATCTGCCTACCCACAAGCAACTGTTATGTGCACCATGTGCTAACATGCCTCACAATGAATACCTTTATATACACAACTGCTAACAATAACTGCAATGGAAATAAGTTTCTTTACAGAATGATGTAGATCCTTCCTCTTCCTCATTTCCTCGAGGTGAGGGTACGTTACCCTCCTGAAGTTCCCTTCACTTCTAGAACTGAGGCATAACTTGTCCTTTCCTCATAGGACCATTACTCTATATACAGCACTGTTTTCCCCCACTTTAAAAGGAATTCCCCACAATAATTCATCACTTTCCATCACTTTTATGATGTCACCTTTCACTGCATCAGGGGAGATTCACATCAATACTTCATTAATACACATGCAATATTGTACAACATTGTCTTTCCTCATGTAGAGGAGTTTTAGCCTGCTAGTCCACAACTTCTAGAGAATAGTAATTCACCAGTAATGGTAAAATGGTTAAAAAAATGTTTCAAGAACACTGTGTCTGACACAAAATGTGCACGTATTTACTATGTGTCCTCGGAGTCCCCTCAATGATATGCCCCCTTTAACTACTTGCATAACCTGGGGCTGCACCCTCAATCCAGAGATCAGACCGATGCTTAAAGAACAGAGCCTATGCTCAACTACACCGCATGTGTGCACACTGAACTGCTCCCTGAACGGCAGGCGTCTGTGGCCCGTGGCATGCAGCGAAGAGTCTCCGGCCTCTTTGGGGGGCACTGGAGATTACGTCGGATTCACCAGATGTTCGACTCAAAATAAATCCAGGAAACTAAAATAAAGTGCACAGATTGCAGAAAGACAGCTCTTTAATGCATTTAATTAACAGCCATGAGATCGGTCAGTTCCATGTGACCAAAAGGCAAAGGACTTTCACTCTTGCTCTTAACTTGCCCACATCGGGGCACAGTTTTTATAGACAAATATCACAAAATTACAATGTTCCCACATTTGAATAAATGCAAATCCCTATTCTCCTACTGGCTCTCGCAATTTACAAACCTTAAGGTTGACATAGATTACCGTAAGCTGTTGTTTAGTGCATTACATGTGACCTCCCAAATCCATCCCCCTGCATATGACAAAATTGGGCCATTAGCAATATTGGAATCAGCACTTTGTGGCAACAATAATTGACACACTGACATCCTATCCCTCGACAGTAAACTTTTTGACACCCTAGACGGTTCCCAGATCTTGCAATTCCTCACCGTGAAACATAGCTGTGCAACTACCACATCCATACATTTGTTAGACCAAGTACAGAAACTGTTAGTTTGGAAGACATTCATCTCACTTGGGAAAGAGAGATCTTCAGTGAAAAACATATAACAGAGGCTTTACTTTTGAGCAATGATTTCTCATATTTGTGCTACTGGCCACTCTGCCACACACCGGTGGCCCTAAGACCTTGCTAGAGGGCAGAAGATTCAAAGGCTGATTCAGTATTTTGGCAATGCCTCAACCTGAGGCCTGGTTCACAGCAGAATACATCTCTTGCAACTATTGCATTTCCATCTGACTAATGTTAAGGACATAAATAGTTATTACTCCATGTACTCAACTTCCCTGGGAAAGGCTTTGTGAGAGAGAGAGTGACAGGCACGCCATCCTTCATCAATAACTAATACAATGGGCCTCATTCCGAGTATGGAAGTAATCATGGCTCTATTAGCGCCATGACTACCTCCAATACTGGTACCGAGTCCGCCCTCGTTCAATGGGGACTTACCGGTCTATTCCGACCTTTGCGGGACCGGTAAGTCCCCATTGAAAAAGCCATTCCCCATTCCCATTTGAGCCCCCATAGGGCTCAATGGGAAGGGCGAAGGCGCTAATAACGGTACCGCAAATTGTGGTACCGGTATTAGCTCTAAAGTCCCTTAGCGGGTCCTGTCCTTAACGTCAGGTAAAACCAGGCATTAAGGAAGGGACCCGCTAAGGGAACTTGGAATAGGGCACAAGGGGATTACCAGCACCGGTGTCCTTAGCGGTGCCCGGTATCCCTTTGCGCCCAACTCGTAATGAGGCCCAATGACTTTGTTCTCGCTGCCTTCAGTCAGCCACGTACTAAACAACTTTAGAGGTCTTCTTGGAGGCAGCAGGCCCGAGGTCGAATTCAAAATGGCAGAGACATTTAAAGCACCATGGCATCTTTACCATCATTATAATGGCAGAAACACTCAAGTATTTTGGTATTCTCTTTATATGTCCCTTTAGTTTTAGGGAGTTGCATTTGCATATTTAAAAAATGTATCCTTTTTAAGAATATTGTGGTTTACATGCCTTACACCCCTGATTCATAACTCAGAGTGTTGTATTGTGCTATATTTGCTCTTTCTCTGTTCTTTCCTCAAAGGTGAGCTTTGTGCAGTGTTTTTCTATTTAGCTATTTTGACAGCTGGTGTGTTTTATTACAGTATATCTATTTTTATATAAAACCTTGTTTGGACATTCCCTTTATTGTGGACTGTGATACTTTGCTGTTTGAGTCGGTACTGAACCGCCTTCACCCTGCTTTTGAGAGCATAGCCTTCCCTCAGCCTAAGTTACCACAAAAGCCGATGGAGGCATTTCTCTTAACTGTACCTGTTTTACCTTAATGATAGTGTTGGTTCTTAGTGCGTAGCAGCGTGATGATTGAGAGGGTAACTTTGCCTCTACTCATCCTTCTACTTCTGCAGGACAGAATCTATTTCATTACAGGCGATTATAGGCTACATCTGGAACAAAGGACTCTCGTTTCACACACATTGGCCCTCATTACAAGTCAGGCGTTAAGGGTTTAACGCCGCCGTCGGCGCCGTTAACCCTTAACGCCTGAAGTCCAAGGCGCTAAGCGACCTTGGTGCTAATTACGGCACCGTAATTTACAGTGCCGTAATTAGCGCCTCCCCCATCCCCATTATGCCCTATGGGGCAAAAATGGGAATGGGGAAGGGCAAATGGTGAATGGGGAATTACCGCCCCACTCACCTTGGAATGGGGCGGTAATTCCGCCATCCACAATGGCGGAATCCGGCATGGACCATGGTGCTAATAGCACCACGGTCCACCGCCTGACTTGTAATGAGGGCCATTCTCCAATTGATGCCTTTATGCTAAATGTCCTGTTTACATCATCAGAGAAAAAGGATAAAATAAAGAGCCATTGGCACAGAACAATCCGGTGGCCAAAGAAAGTGTGTAATTACTCTCTCCCCAGAAATCTGCACGAGCAGCCAGGTTCTCCTTGAGGGTGCATACAAAGGCTGCTTTTTTGCTGCCACTACCACCACTCGCCATCCCTGTATCACTAGCAAGAAGTTCTTAGCAAAGCTTTAGCTAGGGAAGCACTAGTGCTGCCAGGAAACATCTTCTTTACTTTGATTGGGATGTAA
The DNA here is from genome assembly GCF_040938575.1 of Ambystoma mexicanum. NCBI lineage: Eukaryota > Metazoa > Chordata > Amphibia > Caudata > Ambystomatidae > Ambystoma > Ambystoma mexicanum. The sequence continues at coordinate 403,010,810 of NC_090937.1, forward strand.
TTGCCAGCATTTTTCTACAACCATATCTGTGTACTTCCTGTCATCCTGGGCGCTTTTTTCATTTGCACTCATTTTTGAGAATCCTTTGTCAGTCGCTATGCCTGCACCACTCACAGGTGCCTGCACACTTTGTGAATCTGCACTATTAGTGCGCCAAGTTCTTTGGGCTAAAATCCTTTGAATAAAATCAGCGTCTCATATTGCTTCTCCCATGTTTGAGATTGTTATTCAATGTACGTTTAATTCAATGTAAGTTTAAAAGATTCCTCTCAGTCAAGAACAAAAACAAGACTCTGCCAGGATTTGGAAAAAAGTCACCAAAAGCCGTGTTTCTCATTACTGGTCCAAATGGGCTCGACTTTCATCTGCTTTCTCCTTTTACGCGCGGTGTTTTCGTAACTTTATGAACATGAAACATTTGTATTCAGGGACACGGGAATTCCAGTAAACCGTTAACAGAGCCTCCATCTAAATTCATTTCCTCCTCTACTTTGTTTCATTTTGGTCGCTTGCCCGACATATCGAAACCTGCCAGCTTTCCTAAATTTCAAAGGTGACCATGCCGCTGCCATGCCAAATCTAGGAAAGGACAGTGTTTCCCAAGCAAAACGTCTACTTGAACAGACAAGAAAAGAAACACAAAACCACACGTCAAAAGCGCCCTGGTCTGCTTACTGAGATATGCGAACTTCGGTTCATGCCTGAATTCTGCAGTGGGATGCGAGCCTGCCTGCTGCATGGGAAGGCTTGTATTCCTGCGGTGCTGCCCTGTGGTGCTTCATTTTGGTTGTTTCCTGTTGGGGGTGCTTAAGTCTGAAGGTGTGCAGCGTGGCGCCGCCGCCCCTGCTGGCAAACCAGAACAAGCCTGACCAAGAAAATCACCGAAATAATAAACACACCTGCCCACATCAACGCATACAGGACATTAATGGCGTATGTGCTAAATTATCCTGACAGCTTTGTTATTTTCCCTTCCATTTCATTTTAAGTGAATGCAATTTCGCTATTGTGGAGGTGCATGAATGTGTGGAACCTGTCCTGCACTTTGAAATGCTATGCAAACAGGAGAGTATATTTAAAAATACAGGGATGGTCATAGGATTGCGGGCCCATGGGGGGCAAAAGGTGTTAGGGGTCCCCTCAGTTGCATATGTTGTGGCATCACAGAACATGACGACATGGAATGAGCATTTAATACTCGAGGGATCATGGGAAGTTACCAGAAAAAAATTCAAGAGACCAAGGTTGTTAATACCCAATACATGAATGGTGGTTGTTTTTATTGCTTATGTGGAAATATCATGAGTGAGGCTTTTTCAGGTCTAACGAACAATGTGAGCTCAATCAGTTTTAGGGACTTCACATTTTGGCAGATAGACCTCAGTGAGATAAAAAGATATTCCTAGGAGCACCCACTTTGGTGACGTGCTATAGCCGGGATTCTGAACCAATCTGCAACTCATGCACTTGCACACATATCTTGACAGCTGTAGCTGGTAGACATTTTGTTGGCTTGAATATAGAATCTGACTGTGGAAAGCAGTGTAAAATAGATTTGCAAGTGAAATAATAAGGTATATTGACAAATCTTACGCCTACTGAAAGTGAAATACCTTTGTATTGTTTTGTTAGTTTCAGTTTTTACTACAGGTATTGATCAGTTTGCTGCATCAGCCTTACATGGTGGCTATCTAACACCGAATAACCAATGTGCATATTCTCTTTGTGATTCACACGGCTAATCTGCGCTGAGATTTGAAAAAATTAGATGGTACTAAATTGGTAACTTTAAAAAACCATCTAATCTAATAATATAATAAAAGCCCAGATGTATGTTTGTCCCTGTATGTTTGTATGATGCAGTAGCTTTGCCTCTTGTCACCGCTCGAGGGGAGCTGTTACCTTAGGGTATAGTGGTCCTACTGTGTCAATGAAAACCTGCATGGTCCTGTACACTAGTTTAATATAAAAAGTGATACAAAAAAGGTTGTTCATTAGTGAGTACATGTAATATGGCATTTGTATAGTGCCTTCGTGCCATTGGTATGCCCTGAAAACACTGTAGGTGAAGGCTGAACATATCAAATCAAAGGCCGCATTGCAAGTTCGGTGGTGCAGTAAAAAAGTGTTGCTTATTCAACTTTTTGGTGGTAATGGAATTACCTCAATTTTTCCTGCACCGCTGAATTCCGACTTTGGTGGAAAAGTGGAGGATTTAACTCCAGCATTATGCTGGAGGTAAATCCTCCATGCGTGCAAAAGATGAAGTATCAAATCTACCAAATGTAAAAACATACATGTACCTTAATATAAATACATGGGCAATTCACTAATCTCAGTATAAGTGCCCTTTTACAATAAATCAGAACATAGTGGTAAGGGCTCACTTGCAAAACGCACTTTTGACTTCTAAACAGGTTTTCAGACCCAGAAGGCAGGTAAATGAGTAATCCCAACCTTTTGCGGTCTGCTTCTGCAGAAATAGCCTTGAGTTTATGGTCTGATAAGTCTCGTAGATAGTAGATATAGTCCCCTGATGTTTGAGAGTATGACCAAAGGAGTTTTTTGTTTATTCTGGCCATTAGTAAAATACGAGATAAGCAAAATGCCTACATCTATTTAGGAGTTTCAATTTGTGCGATAAAGTGGGAGCCTTGTAGATTGGAAATGTTGCAAGGGAACAGATTTTTTTTACCCTTTGTATTAAAATCCTTAAAGGGGATAAGTCATACATTTGGTCAAGTATTTTTCCAGTATCATCAGAGGTTGTAGGTAGATGCACAACTTAGAAGGTCTTTTTAAAGGCGTCATAAGTCTGTTGAAGGAAGTCTTGGGAGGCTAGCTCAGGGGCAATATGCTTGCCTTGGACGCAGGATGACGCAAAGCAACACAGGTTCAATCCCTGGGTCTATGCTTAGAAACCTCTGGGTAAGCGCTTTATAATTAACCAATTATAATGGAATGGAGATGGCTATCTATAGTTCAAGGGAAGTAATGGTTAAGCAGACCTTCCTCTATTTGCTTAAATAATTCAGCGATACCATATGCAATCATTCTTAAAGATTAAAGGTTTTAGGACAGTTATTGCTAGCAATTAATTATGTTTTCAATAGTAATGTTTACACTATGCACCAATGTCAGGATCTACTACAACCAATCCCAAGAAGAGGTGGGTTTTAAAATATGATCTGAAGACAATAATGAAGATAAGCCTGACCAATGAAAATGGAAGAATTGGGGAAAGATGGGATTTCTTTAAAGAGGTCTTGTCCAATCATATTTGCTGGGTGGAGAGTAATAAAATGTATCTCAGAGTGTTTTTTGTTGCAAAAAGTATATAACACTTTTATATAACAGTTGTGTGCCAACTGATGTTGTATTGTTGAGACTTGGGTTTGTTTGGGGTTCGTTTGGTCCTGCAACACCATCTAACTGCTCCCCAGAGCTTCTGTACAATAAACTTGCTTTATGTACAACCGGGTACTCACTTCTTAAGTGGTGGGCCTGTTTTTGGTTAAGGTGATTAAAGGTCCACACCCACAAGTGACCACAATCTTCAAAATAGATTTGATTGTGTTTTACTAACAAAGGTAAAGTGTTGCTTTTGCAGCAGTTTCATGATTGCTTTAATTTCATGGCTTATACATTTGGCCAGTTTGTCCAAACTAGCATAATGCTTTTAATTCAGAGGTTACAGATGGGTAATATGTTTCCTCTGAAAATAAATTAATCTCCACACAATGCTTATTATACTTTTCAAAACATAAGGTGAGCAATGTCTCCTGCTATGACTACAGGTTCCAAGGATGTCAGGGCAGGAATTGAGCTTGGGGCAGACAGGGCAATTGGGGAGGTATTCCCACTGTGCATGGCCACTGAGTCATGGAAGGCCGAGGCATTTTCCTTCCACAGCCTTGCATAGCCCAGTGGCGATACTGGGTGGGGTTTTATATAAAGGTACCTGTACCTGGTGAGCCTTGATCGTCCAGGTTAGTACTAGTAAAACAATACGCAAAAGTGACCAAGGCTATTTATGTCACACCCAAACACATACAGATATTACAATGGTATTTTAGAGTGTTCTATTTACTCTAGAAAACATAATTTTTTTATTTGTGCCAGGGGACACACATTGGGCCTCATTACAAGTATGCCAGTTCGGTAAAAACGGTGCCGGTAAGCTACGGCACCGTTATTACCAAACCGGCATACTCTGAGTTCTGCGTGCGGGTGCCCTTCTGGCTGCCAGGTCAGACCTGGCGGCCGGAAAGGCACCCGCTCGCAGACCTTGATGGTAGCAACGGGTGCTACTGTCTTCTCCATTCCCATTGAGTCCTATGGGATTCAAATGAGAATGGGGAATAATTTTTGCCGGCGCCTGGTGATGGGGAATTATCGAGACCACCGGGGCTGTAATGCTCTGGTAACTCCCCATTGCCAGGCGCTGGGAAAAAAACACTCCGGCGGCAGCCATGCCATTTTCACCGGCATGGCTACCTCCAGGATCGTAAAGAGGCCCATTGTTCCATAAAAACAACTCATCTTTACACATCTTGCAACCTTGGTTCTAACACATACCGGTCTGCTATCAGTCTCACTGATTCACCGGCTGTGCTGACTTTACTGGAGCTGCTTTGTTGTAGGAGCCAAGGGCAATACCACAGCGGCAATCGCTTCTCTCCGCCTCGGCTATCGATGCGGGAGAGCCCCAGGTACCGTTGACACACAATGCACCTTTCTTCAGCTTTAATTTCCGGTCTTATGTTTCTTACACTCGAGGGCTTGTGAAAGTAGCAGTTTTCTTCCTCTGAAAAGGCCAAGGGAAATTCCCTCCTTGCAACCCTTTCTGGTCTTGCCGTCTTTCTTCTTATATTAAACTGCCATTGTGGAACTGTTGCTTCCCCATGTGTTTTGCCTTGCTTAGAGTGTGCTTTCGTGCTCCGCCTTTTATCTGTGTGGGGAAGTGTGATGGAAGTCAGGTGTGTGTAATTATCAGTAAATGCCTGAATCTGCCTAACCCTTGTGTTGGGATATGTCAGGTATACGCCTCTGGTGTTAGTCAGTTGCCGCTCACAGTGAGCTGTCCGTGAAAATGAGTTTGTGTCAAAAAAGGGGGCAGGGGTTGAGTTCATATGTATACTACCTGGTAGGATGGGGAAAAGGTGTTACAAGGAAGGGGATACTGTGTCTCACCCTTCGGTTTCCCACTTCCACTCCCCGAGGGCCCCTCATCAAGGTGATCCTCCCACAATGGTCCACCCCCAGGAACTGGATCCAAAAGCGATGGCTGTGTCATGGCCACCTGGATGACAGATCTCCGGGGACTGGCGAGTGAGACACCTTCAGGTTTTTCAAAATTCTTACATGGGGATAATGGCATATACTAGCACAGCCAGCGTGGGCATGGTTTCTTATAACGCTATCACTGGAATTGTGGCAAATCAAAAGTAAGTATGTTCGCATGTGACGATACTGGCATATATTGGTGAAGCCAGCATAGACATGTATGGGGATAGTCAGTGTGACAGGTGGCATCTGCTTGCTGTGGGGCCCCCATGAGCGCAGGGCCCTGAGCTGTGGCACAGACTGACCATGCCTGGGTCTGGCCCTGTATAAAAATGGAAAATGGGTGCTTGTATTTTCTTATTTTTAGTGTGGGCTTTGACTCTCCCAATTCAGCCCCCAGCACACCCTTAGCAACTGTCTAAAACAATCCCCTAGGCACGCATTTCACAAAACATAGTTTTGCATTGATTCCCAAAGTCTCTATTCTTTTGTTTTATCTCAATTCACAAACCAGAATCGGGGTTTGAATTACAAAACAATTGTTTATGCTTATATTTATTTAGGAGTTTGATAAGTTGCCACATGAGGAACCATTCTACATCTAGGTACTTATCGGTTAATGGAAGGAGTAGATGGCAGGGGAAGAAGGTTAGGGTGAAGGGCAGGGTAGATTGCAAGATCGCAGCAAGACAAAAGGACGCATTCCTGATGCCAAGTTAGAGGATACATAACATAGAGCGAGAGCTAAGGCAAACAATTGACAAGTGGCAAACATGTGCAAACGTCCCCACAGTTTCCCCCCCATGCAAGCATGCAGCAGAGTGCAAGAGGTAGAAGAGTCCTCTGATTACTGACGAGTGGTCTTTAGTAGTTTGCGTTCTACTCTTCCTAGTCAGAGTACTTACTTTGTGAAGGCCTTCAGCTTCTGACAGGAATCTTTTACAATAAAATCATGTTTTTTTATCCCCCTTCCACTCTAACCTGTGGTATAAATCCCCAGCCTGCACCCACAATCCTTCTGGTGTATCAAAGGACCAGCAGTGATCTGCCTTCAAGGGAGAGGGAGGAGAGTGTGAGTACTGTGACACAAAATAATCGGGACTGAAGTAGTGAAGGATACCTTTAAGTAATCAGAGCATTTCCCTCACGTCCCTCTTCCTTGTCTCAGTCCTTACTTGAAGTGTTAAAAGGATAATAAATCGGTCTCACAAGCCCCAAGATCATGCAGATAACATTTTACTGCAACACCCAATGTAGTATTTATTGAGCACTATTCTCAAAATGGCTTGATCCACAGTGGGGGGTTCACAACTTCTTACTCCATGGAGAAGTACTTATATTATACAAAAAGAAGTTTAACAATTCGAAAGTGCCTATCTGAAAGGATATCCTACCTAGCAAACAATAACATACCATATTATTTCATTAACATATGCTTACATTTTATTACTCACATATAGTGAAAATTCTCAATAAAAACAATCATAAAAAATGATCATATCACATAAAACAATTACAAAAGTAAAAAAGCAACACAAGTATATCTGTATAAGTGGATCCTAATGGTACGATTTTTCTAAGGTCAATAAAAGAGTCAACAATTCACACTCAGATCCTTAAGCCACAGAAGAATCTGGCTGTTTCATATTCTTTGATATATATACACACCATGGGCCTCATCACGACTTGGGCGGTAACGGTAATGCTATTAGCGCGGGCGGTATTAGCCCTATCGCCGAACTCCCCGGCGCTAATAGCGCCGGATCACGAGTTCGGCAGTAATGTCATTCCCCATTCCCCATTGAGCCCATTCGGGAATGCCCCATTCCCCATTGGGCTGAATGGGGAAATTTCGCGCTAATACCGCCGGGGGATTTCCTGCCGGCGGTAATAGCGCAAAGTTTCGGCGGATTTCCCCCCAGCTCAGAGCTGGGCAGAAATCCGCCGAAGTCCTGCTTTGGTGGACCCTTGAATCCAGCGGTAATAGCGCTACCGCCGGATTTAAGGGTTACCGCCGAGGTCGTGATCAGGCCCCATGTGTTGACGCCTTAAACTCCGTATCCCAGAAGCAATGATCAGCATCTTTCAGTGGGTGGATCTGCTAGTGGTGCACAAATGTACTTTGGGTGGCATAGGGGGCTGCCCGACAAATCACCTGCATGAAAATAGCCTCTGCTTCCTTGCAGGAAGCCCCCACAAAGCTGGTAGATTAGCCTGATTTCCCACAGGAGGGAAATTTCTAAAATGATACATGAAAGAGGAATATTGGGCCTCATTACAAGTTTGGTGGTGTGGGAAAAATATGGTGTTAATTTTGTTACTGCCACTTTTTTTGGCAATGAAAGAATTACCACTGTTTTTCCTGCACCGCCAAATTATAGGTTTTGGCAGATTTACCACTGGTGGTATTACCATGCAGAAAATCTGATTTTTTTCAGGAAAAGTGGCAGATTTCCCTCCAGTTTGTTGCTGGAGGTAAATCCTCCACTTTACCTTAAAAAATCTGCAGATTTACCGTGCGCTAATATCACTGCCGGCAAATCCACCAAAAATCCCCATGGAGTGCTATGGATTCCAAAAATGGGGAATTACACTGCCCTGCCTCCACTTGGAACCCTCTGGTAAGCCTACAGGACCAAGTGGCAGTGACGGTAAATAACTTTGATGGTAATTCAGCAGAATTACCACTAAATTACCTCCAAACTCATAATAAGGCCCATTATCCCTTTGTCATCTGCTGATTGATAGAGTGTATGTCGTCCAATACTTCCCAGATGCCCAGAAAGGGACAAACAAGCTATTCAAGGGCCTGAAGGTGTTAGTTCTCACCAGATGTCCAACATGGGATAGTCAGACATCCAGAGACAAAGGCCCTCAATCGCTTCCATCACCGAGATCTGCATTGAAGGATATATTGGCAGTGAAGGCCACCATTAGGCTGTGAGGGAGGGTTGCAGTACAGAGTTAGAGCATATGGGCTAATGGTCAGGAAAGGAGTGCTACCTCTCTTACCCTTCATGCCAATTAATGGCCGCCCACAAAACAGTCTTCATAATGGGGAACTTGATGCCAGTCATGGTCAAAGGTTCGAATTAGGCCCTTGGCATGTTCTTGATTCCATAGAAAAATCCCAGGGGTAGCAGAGACATGACGATAGAGTGGGTGTTGGAGAAGCGTTTTGAATAGATTCCCTATGATGGGCTTGTTTGCCAGAGTACATGTTTCCCTGAAAGCCTTAATAGAGTTCACTGGGCTCATAGGGAGGAGTGGGCTAAAACCATTTAGTTCCCTTCTTGAAGAAAATGAGTGATGCATGCTGTCCCGCACTTTAATGGTAGAATTGTATTTGGACCAAGCCAAACACAAAGGAAATCCATAAGAGATTGCGTTTCAGGGCAGAAGGTCTACATGATTCTTCAAAGCTGCGGGCTACATTCCCGGGGATGCACTAAGGAGACCTTCCATTTTAAGAGCCTCTAGCACCCATTGCGTTTTCCTGTTCAGCTAGGACCGCATTAATTAATCCTGCACTGGTGAGGGAACCATATGAAAAAAGGAGGGCAAGGGGCGAGGCCAGCTGGATCAGAATAGAAAACCATGCCCTCCTGACCAAGTGGGGTCTGAGCAGGGGAACAGTAGTCAGACTATGCAGCATATTCAAAAGAACCTTTGGGATGATGGGAATACGTGGTAAGGTGTAGATGGGAGCCTAAAGCCAAGCCAACATTAGGGAATCTGTGTCTAAGGCCCCAAATTGAGACAATCTCATGCAGTAGATGTAGGCAGTAGGGTGGTGTCTGGGGAGCCAAACAAGTCATCAAACCTGTGCCAAAGATGCTTGGAAGCAGTCTGAAATTGAAGGTTTGCAGGGTAGGTCTTGCCGGAACAGGAAGATGCCTAATTCTGCCTTATCACACCATCATCCCTCATACCCTCTCTGACTTTACGCCATCTTCTTCAACCATATCACTGTGTGAAGTTCTCACTGCCAACTTACTTATCATGATTCTCATCTACCACCCAAACAGAACTCCCAATATCATCTACTCAGGATTAAAACCTACTACTCGAGTCATTCCCATCCAGAATGATGCTCATGGTCCTAATGGGTCACCTCAACCTCAGCAACATTACCAAGGCTCATCAATCAGCTTGACAATACTCTCTCTGACTCCTCCCATGTCAATATAAATACACTTTCAACTCACACCCTGGGGGACTTCTTTGATCTAATTGTCCTACCCTCCACCCGCAACTCCTCTGCTCTTGCTATCGAGCCCTATCGCTTTGATAACTCACATTTCCACCTCACCAACTGCTTCCCTGAATAGCTCACACACCCTCACCTGTTACAAGTAGGTTAGGTTAAGGTTAAAGGTAGGTGGGATGACGAGGGTGGAAACAGGAACATTTGTAAATGTGATTTAGTAACTTTCGAAACCAGAATGCATGTGTTATTCTTTTGCGTTGTTTATTCTGAATATCAGAGGCATTGTGGCATGTCAGTTTTAAAATAATTGAGATTGAGGCAATACAGCTGTTCGTGCGCTCGTGTCATTTTAATGATTCTAGAATTGTACGCACGCTGACATCTTTTATCCCCCAACTAATGCACAAGTGCCCTTTAATGTTCAAAGATTAGTTCATTTGTTTGATGTATTTTTCACAAGTTTGTCCGCAATATTTGAGCTTGTCGTTTTTAGGTGGCATTGCTGTGCCATGTTTTTATAATTCCTCAAATCAAAATGCCTATTTTCATTTTTATTATTATTGTTCACAGTGTCTATAGTTGATGTTATAAACTCGATCTTGACTAACTATGGGCTAAACTGGAATACCTGTACCTGAACAACCTGAAGTTTTCATGGAATTACATAGGAACATGTGGCCAAAGGTGAGACTGGGTAAAGCAGAATCCTACATGACTATGATAGAGAGTGCATGATTGTCCTGCAACTTGTGGCTCTGCAGATGTTTTGGACTACTTCTCACATGATCACTCTCCATTGACAATGCTGGCTAGAGCTGATGGGAGTTGTCCAAAACATCTGGAGAGCCAGAGGTTGCAAACCCGTGGGTGAATGATGTGCGCCCATTCACTACTTTTGGTTGATTAACACCCTGCTGTCCTCCTCTATGCTGACGACATAGTGGAATGGGATTTACCACACATTGGCCCTCATTACAAGTCAGGCGTTAAGGGTTTAACGGCGCCATCCGCGCCGTTAACCCTTAACGCCTGATTCCCACTTTAACGCCTGCTTTTTGCAGGCGTTAAAGTCCAAGGCGCTAAGCGACCTTGGTGCTAATTACGGCACTGTAATTTACGGTGCCATAATTAGCGCGTTCCCCATCCCCATTGAGCCCTATGGGGCAAAAATGGGAATGGGGAAGGGGCAATGGTGAATGGGGATTTACCGCCCCGCCAACCTTGGAATGGGGCGGTAAATCCGCCATCCACCATGGCAGAATCCGGCATGGACCATGGTGCTATTAGCACCATGGTCCAACGCCAGGGTTGTAATGAGGCCCTTGGTCTTTGAGAAGAAGGTAAATTACCCAAAGGTGAAGTGGCCATGGAGGAACAGGCGGTTTGAGCATGTGAACATCTATACAGCTCGAGGACACTGGGGAGCTTCAGAAAAGAGCGGAAAATTCCATATTCTTGTGGCAGGAGCTCCTATAGTAGTGAACGCCATTATATGATAAATGGGTGCTTTAGTGGTGAGTCGAACAAGCAAATATAAAGCGCATATTGGGCTAAAATCAGAAAACATACATAACAGCTCTTGTATTGTACATAGACGAATAATATTTTCCAGAGTTATTAACATGTACTGCCTCCTGTTAGATAAGGTATTGAACCTACCCACTTCCATCCACATGAAGGTATTAGGAGGGAGGGAGGCCTTTGCCAACTGAGGTGTGGTAGGCAAATAGATATTATATAGTTTTGTACGTTTAATATTGAACGTGCAATGTTAACAAATGGTGCATGTAATATTGCACGTTATTTCAAATGACTGATCCTTACTCCTTTTCATCTGATATATAGGTTTATGCTGTGTAGTATTTCTTTGTTCTATTGACTAGAAATGTATTATCAGTATAGACTGTCTTTAAAACACTATCGTTTCACTCCATAATGCCTCGTTTTGTGGCTTGGTATGATTTTTCTGTATTTTGTTTGGCAGGAGGGGTGTGTGATGGGACTGAGTCCATGAGATGGATTTATCTTTTGTTTTCTAGGCCAAATCCTGCAGCTATATTCAGGTTACTTTTTGTGAAAATGTGACCAAAGTTGTGTTCAGAGTCGTGATGGGGCCCTACACTCTAGCCTTCAAATCTTCTTATCTGGAACCTCACACACTCTAAGGGCCTCATTGCAAGTATTGTGGAATGGGTTAACGGCCGCCGCTAATGGTGGCGGCGCCGTTAAACCCATTCCGCAATATTACGAGGTCCCCTCGTGTGACCCGATGTGGACGTCTGGTTTTACCAGACGTCCAGAGCGGGTCCCGCGAGGGGACCAGGGAGATAACAACAGGCTAGTCGTAATCGGCCCATTGTTAGCTCCCTCACCCATTCCCATTGAGCCCTACAAGGGCTCAATTGGAATGGGGAAGGTCCCGGCCCGGGTTCCCTGAAGGAGGAATTACCGGGCCCTCCAAACTCGGAATGGCCCGGTAATTCCCCATTCAGGGAACCCGGACACGGTTTTGGAGGCAGCCATGATCTTATTAGGGGCATGGCTACCTCCAAAGTCGTAATGAGGCCCTAAGTGAATGAATTGGCTGGGGCAACCAGTAAGCACTTTCACAGGAGGGCCTCTGCCATGGATGGGTAGAGCACAGGTGTATTCAGAGGCATGTCCTTGAAGACAGTAGATGTTTACATTCAATAGTATATATCCAATCTAGGCACTAAATAAGGGGTCTGCAACCTTTGACTCTCCGATGTTTTGGACTAAGTATCCCAAAATCCCTCACCACTGACTTTGCTGGCTGAGGCTGTTGGCTACCTTAATCCAAAACATCTGTAGAGCCAAACGTTGCAGACCCATGCACTAGAAGCTCAGGCCATGAGGGGACCTGGGGCAATAATGCAGTGCTGTCACCCTCTCTAACTATTGCAATAGTCTGAGGTACATGTGAGTCGCTATCAAATTGAGTGAATTTGGCCCTTGGTGTTTGGAGGTGAGCGATCACAAGAGTCTCCAGCACATAAGAGTGCCAGGCTTGCAAACTACTCTGGAATGTGTCAACGTATACATGGCAGCCCTACCTAAAAGTTTTCTCTCCAACTACATTTACATTTCGTCACCCCGTCCTTTCATAACCAGGTCTCAATTGGCCTCAAAGCTTGGCAGTCCCTGAATTACTATACCAGAATCTGGCCTGTAGGAAAATCTAACAGTAATCCCAGGTAAAAATCCACCATGTTTCAACTGGTCCGCAGGAGCACAACCTGAGCCCATCACACAGCTAAACACTACATGCCATTAAATACATGTTACTCTTTGAAAATTACTCAGTGCCATGTTTTAGCCCAATGTGACTGATATGCAAACAGAGATTTCTTTCTGGTAGTTCAAGGTTGACGAATATGTGTTTCTAGACTTTCCTGAGCGGGCACCTTCTCATACAACAGCTGGTTAAGCCATGTTTGTCCTCGGTAGAAGGGCGTTCACACTTTTGGTTAATTTTGAAAGATTTGGGGTTTCACCCTAAATTCTGAATTCACCTAACTGTTGACACCCTACAAGACAGAAACACAGGCTGGGGGGTTAATGTTCATACTTTTGTTCAATGGAAAATTGAATATACTATCTCTACCGCTGAAACATATGAATTAAAAAGAACCAGAACCTATCTAAAGAACGGCATGCATACTGTGCAGATTGAAGAATGTCAAGGACATTGTAGCACTGGAATGTTAGTGGGGCATTGTAAATAATGGCAAGCATAGGGCCTTAGCCACTGTTACAAGGCCAGTGATTCCCTTAGGCAACTGTATGGGGCAGATGAATACACAGATAATACACATTGCCCATACTTAGATGAGTATGCAAGTACCGATTTCCACCCCTGACCCTCACCAGTACCGTCCAGGTGAGCAATGATACCAGCTGAGGCAGCCCTACTGCCTCAAGAGTATAAGGGTGGAAGATGAAGCCAACTAAAACCATGAAGTTGTTGTTATGAATAGAATGGATGGTGAAACAAGTAGGATGGCAGATAGTTGTTACTAAATACATATATATATATATATATATGTATATATATATATATATATATGGAGAGAGAGAGAGAATGGCTAGATGATTCTGCATGTACATGCAAAGTACACATAGTAGACACAAGTACATATAGACATGAAGAGCACATAGACATGAAGAATACTCACACATATACTTGAAGGACATATGCACACAGACATGTAGAATTTACAAAAACATGTGTATTTGAGAAATTTGTGCAGAGCCCAAGCAGTGGCTTACGATCAGAGCCAAGATCAGAAACTTGGAACTGAGTAGTGGATGAACCAAACACCGGCATCCGATAACGGTTACCAGGACGAGCAGTGTTACTATCCCCAGTTAATCAATTTTTAAAACAGGACAAACAAATCACCCTAACACGTGAACCAGATATGGAAAAAAACTAGCCATTCATTATGAGCCAAACACAGACAAGACATGTGCAGAACTCCCTCAGCATGCACACAGACACCAGATGGCACACAAGGTTAAGTTCAAATGATATGGAAGGCCTCATCGCCTCGGGTTGATTAGGAGAATTCTTTAATTGGAAATATGGCAGATTACAGAGTTCTGTTCCCCCACTATGTCTCGCTCATATCTGGTCGTTTCGTCAAAGGTGCCAAAGGTTGGTAGGTCAGTGGCCAATCAATGAACTGTTCCCTTGTCACACCACCTATCCCAAATAGTGTTGAACGATTAGATGTCCTTATAATGATGAAATAGAAATAGTGCTTGTAGTAGGATGGGCCGAGGTGGAGCCATCTGATAGGGATCCACCAACTGATTAACTAAACCCTATGTTTCATATACATAGTTTGAGCCATTAACCAACATCACTCCCACCTAGGTTTTGTAAAATGATAAGTGTAATGTGAAGTAATTGCTGATGTAATTCTGTAACAAACCTTTCTTGCAATTGTTAGAAAGATGAGAGCTACGAGAAGAAATGCTTGTATGTTGTCCTGTCTTTGATTCATTGTTTGAATAAAGCTGGGTTTTGATGAGCACCTGAGTTCTCCGTCATTGAGAATTTATCCAGATCCTTGGCACCCCCTTAACACAATATTCCAACTTGACAATGCTTCAGGGTTCAGAACACCTATTTCAACTTTTGTATTGCTTTTAACCTGATTCCACACTACAACGGCCTTGCAAGCATGTGGGGTAGTGTTGTCACATTTGCTTTCCCTCTTTAAGCATCCTTAGCTTTGGTGCATCAATCCGGTGTGGGTTGATAATGCCTGTTACAGCTGCTTCCTCTAGGATGTAAAGCCTCAATGAGGAACTCGGACTGAGACCACTGGACCTCCATCCACTCTGCCAATGAATTGTCTTTTATGTTTTAGATGTCTTGCTACTCACATACAATGGAAGTGGAGGCAAGTATGATCAATATCTTAGCAACCAACCGAGATCCTAGAGAGACTTTACATACTCTGCAAACCAACTTTCTTTGTTATTATATCTGTCAGGGGCACACCCCAAAATGCCCCTTTATTCATAATCCACTAGCTCGGGGGAGACCCTGCCCCAATGGCTACCCCGTTAGAAGCCCGCAGAATAAGGTAGGGGACGTTGTCACAGTAGGCAGACTGACAGTATAAGATAGGGCCCAGCATGCTGCCCAAACTGGACAACCCATAATGTTGTAGGCAGCCTTTGGTTGGCCTTGTGGATGTCGTGGGGCCGTTTTTGGTTCTATGTGACTAGAATTTCCCCTGTGGAACAAGTGACTTGCCAACACAAGGTATGGATAGAGGTAACCCAAGTTTAAGAGGCACTATAAGGAATAACATATATGTGTGCTGCATTTATTGGACAACTCCCATGAGTAAAGACTCTTGGATCCCAAGCTACACCTAACACTAAAGGTATGGTCATATTTATTAATGTTTATTCTTCATTTTATGAAACAATGAGAGAGATACACTTTTAACAATGGAAGTGTAAGCCATACCTCCCATGCAGCATGCAGCTGTTAAGTTGGTAACATTTAGGGAAAGTGGACACAGAATCAAAAGTTGTGACAGGATGAAGATCTGATCAATCTTAGCTAGAGGGATTTTTCCTTACAATGAATGGCCGGTTGATGCCCTGTGGGTCTAGGATACTTATGAGGCATATTTTGGGGGTGGGGGGGTAGTGTAATAATACAATCACAAGACAGAAGAAGATAATAAAAAAGACATTAAGAAAAAAGACAACCTTGCTTAGGTGATCTTAGGAATAAAGGAGCAACATGCTTATACTCATGGAAGGTCTAAGAAATTCAGATTTTTACAGAAACTACATAATGCCCAGGTATCATACCAGAGGTATGCTAAAAACAAGAATATTTTGATGGTACGTGCACACGCTGACACTTCAGAGAGGAATAAAATAAAGCTGGTTGCGGGGGTGGGAACATAAATTACACCAAGAGAGAAAGACATAGATAGGGGCCCTTGGTTTACTGAAGGTGGTGGTTAGAGAAGAGGTATTCTTAAGTGTTGTTATATAATTTTACTGCTGGTGGTATTAGCCCTACCGCCAAACCCCCTGGCACTATTGGCGCCGGATCACGGGTTTGGCCGTAATGGAATTCCCCATTCCCCACTGAGTGCATTCGGGAATGCCCCATTCCCCATTGGGCTCAATGGGGAATTTTCACGCTCTTACCGCCGGCGGATTTTCCGCCGGCGGTAATAGCGCAAATTTTCATTGTATTTCCCCGCAGCTCAGAGCTGGGAAGAAATCTGCCAAAGCCCTGATTTGGCGGACCTTTAAATCCGGCGGTAATAGCGTGACCAAACCAAACTCGTGATGAGGCCCTATGTGCGATCCTTGAGAGGTTGATATGGATTCAATGAAGTTGCATTTGAATTCTCTACTCATCCACCACATCAATGGTGAAGATTTAACCTGCAAAAATCCATCTAAATTAGAGAAGGGAGCATTAAGGATAATCCATTTTCTATCAAACTGGAACTCAGCAAGTCCAGATGCCTTGTGTCACAGGCCAGGGATCAATACATGACCCAAAGAAAGAGCCCAAGGGCCTGATCACGAGTTGGGCGGTAGCCCTTTAATGAAGCGGTAACGCTAATACTGCCACATTTAAGGGCTGGCCTGATCACAAGTTGGGCGCAAAATGGGCTGTGTCACCACCAGCTTTTTGCTGGAGGTGAAAATCCCATTTAGCACACCGTTTTTCAGCCAATTACCGCCAGCGTTGTAAGCAGATGTTAATTGCACCGAAAATGCCCCATTAGAATGGGGATTTCCCGGTATTGGCCAACCCAATAGGGCCAGACCAAGTGGCGCTAACGCAATTAACACTGGGCAGTCTCTTGATCGTATTACAAAAGAATTCAAATAAACATAAAATGAAAGCTTTTTTTGGAACTGTAGGGCTCAACCCTCCCCTTTCGACCTTAGAGTATAGCATCCTGGCAGTGGTCAAAAAGCCACTGACAGTCTCTGTGGCCTTAAGTTCCCACACTATTAACTGGATTTGATGTCTTTCTTGTCATGATGTGCTTTGTCTGCTTCTCATTCTAGATAGCATTACCAACACCACCACTGGACCTTGCACCATCAGAATGGGCCATTGACTCTTTAAAATCCTGGCGGGTATTGTCATTGTGCAAAGGGACTGTTGTGCTTAGACTCTTCTCAGGTTGCCGGAGACTGTCTTGGCTCAACCTCTGCCAACAAGTAACGAGTCTCTTTAGCTGTTTGGCTCCAGGCCAACCTTTTCAGTTTCCAAATATTTACCTGTATTATCTCCTTTCTGTCTCTATACTGATTAGTTTGCTCGACCCCTCGTCAGTCATGTTTTCTTTCCTCGTTTCCACCTCAATCTTCCACAACAAACATGTCTCTCTCTCTTTTATGCCGACCTGGCTGTTCTTCCGCTTTGTCATTCTCCTATTCCTCTGTTCCTCTCTTCTCTTCTCTATCTTTCCACCTCTCCTCAACTCTGCTCCTATTTCACCTCCCTGCTTCCTATTTCTACTGATGTTCTATCCAACTTCTTTACTCTCTGCTCCTATTGGTGTTCTGCCTCTCCTCCTCTGATTAGTATTTTCACTACCTCCTCTCCTCTGCTCTCTTTCAGCTCCTCCTGGCCGACTCCTACTGGTAGTCTTTTCACCACTTTCCCTGCTTCTTTCAGCTCCTCCTTTACCCGCTTCCACTCTTCTATCTCCTCCTTCACTACTTTTTTATGATGCTCCTCTTTGCCTCTACTCCACTCCACTTCTCTCTTCTTCACTGCTCCACCGTGCATTACTACCTTATGCTTTCATCCAAACTCCCAAACTTCTCGAGATGACTTGCCTCTTTTTATGGTTGAGTAGGTTGGCCCATTGGCTGTGAGCATATGGCCCTTTAGGAAAGTGCATATGTAAGGGATGGGATCACACCAAAATTAATCTGAGTCCAAATAAAGAAACCAACTCAGGAAGATGGCAAAATATTGTTTTATTAACAATTATCTAAAACAGGGAGGTTACAACGAACATCAACAAATGTACGCTCAGTCTCTCAATTATCTCTACACAAAATAGGGTTTTTATATGAAGAAAATGTCAGAGTGACACCATACTACATGCCAATAGTGAAAACACCTATCAGGGGCCGGGATTGGTACAGGGAGCCATCTAAGTATACTTTTCTGTAGGAGCTCAGATTGTTATTGGTTGTCCATTATCAGATGGACAACGTATGCTTACCTCTAAAAGCATGTTATTTCAGAAACATTAGATACACAGTTTCTTATCGGTCTTCAAACTATAAGGTCCTTCGTTATATGGACTAATGCATTGGTTGGCACACTTGTACCATATCTGGAACATTCGGTTCATTTAGCAGCACGTAAGCCAAGCCCCAAGTGCAGGGAGATAGGACATGAAGCTACCTCACCACCCAATTAGCCCAACATCTCTCATCGGCCCTGCCTTCTGCCATGAAATTGTCTTTGTACTTGGCCTTGCAGAACATCCTTATGGGATAGGGGACTAGCTATCATGTCTGGGAATTCAAGTTCATGCTCTATTTTCATCTTTGGCTCATGTGACGAGAGACCACGATTTGGTCCATTTTTCAGCTTTTAAATGCCCTAAATGAATAGAAGTTTGGCATCCTGTGTGTTCTATCATGCACCTTAATGTAAGAAGGTTCATCCTCTGCATACTCGTTCTTCTTCAGAACAGATAGCCGACCTTGCTTATTGAATCATGACTCCAGGCAACCTTGCTCTATAGCTTCACAAGCCTATTATTCTTTCTGCGCCACAGTTTTCTATTAAAGCTTCATGGGTCTGGCCTACTAAATTTATGATACCAATGTTCAGTTTCTATACAATGGCGGCTTCGCCTGCATTCTATTCACTGCTCATAGCCAGCTTCTATGATGACTTAATCTACATTGCATTTCAGCAACTGTACATTTATTTAACAGTTGTTTACCTGCAGCACTTCGTGCACATGTAATCTTCCTCTTTTATATTGGGAAACTCACTTGGTTCTTTAGTTCGCCATTCAGCATCTATACATCATCTTTTAGCAAGTATCTTGAGACGTCATGCACTCTTCTTTATGATGTCATCAATTCGTTGGTTAGCTTTTTTTCTCACTCCTTCAGGATTTTTCTCCTGCAGGTTATCATCACGTCGAGGTTACAATCGATAGGGTTGTCTCAATGGGCATCTTCTTTCAAACACTTTGGTATTGCTATTATGGTTGGTGTTAGGCATGGCACAATTTCATGTGTCCAATACATGGAAGGTAGGGGGACGGGATCTTCTGCAGATGCACAGAGCTGGTCCTCTACAGCTGGATGACTGCTTTGTAAACACTGGGTTTTTTCGTTAGAGTCAAGCTCCCAGATTTGCTGGTTTGCGCCAGAAATACCAAACTCCCTGCTGCTTTCAGTTATATCTGTGTATTAGTGCGGGCCCACAGGAGAGGCTTCAGCAAAAGCAATGGAAGGATTGTTGGTTTTATGGCATGACGTGCTTTCATTTCACACAAGGCATAAAATAAGCAGTGTTGCATAGCAATTCTGTAGGTTTTTTAATTAAATTGAAACTTGTGTAGCAAATCTAGCTATTTAAGGTATCTTGTACAATGAAAGTGCTGCTCACCCTGCATTCCTTACTTGCCCCAATGCTTTCCCCATGCTCTTTTCTCTGTTCACTGCAGCTTCAAAGGGGCTAATGGAGATAGAGAGTGCAACAGTAATCATCACCTCTACTCTTAAGTGTGGAAGGCTTGTGTGGGAGTGCTAGGAAAGAATTGTTTTTTTCTTTTTCAACTGATTTTAAACCAAAAACATTGGGATGATACTTTTATTAAGCTAAGTATATCTTGTCTAGCAAAGAACAGTATGTGTTAACTTTATTTCTTAAAGACAGTTATGCAATTTCCGTCCCTAAACATGTAAGTTGTTATATAATGCATAATTACAGTGCTATAAACTAATGCAAAACACTGCCAACTATATTTCTTTTTGTCGGGAAAGATGCATCACATTGACAAATGAACACATTTGCAAATGTAAATGATCACACGGTCAATGCTTTTGACGGCAAACCCAGTTCTGAAACCTGTTGGATGCATACTTCTGTGCAACTGGTGCTCGACCCATGAGCTGATCCAAAATTCCCTGCCATCCTATCTACTCACACTCTTGCTTTATATCATCTATGCTGAAACTGAGATGGCAGCAAACTGCAATATTCCAATTAGATTGCCCAGCTTCTCTGCTTGCTATGCCATCCACTCTGCTCAGTATCCTTACGAATACACAAAGCAAACTGGATATTTACTCACAGTAGTGATCAATAGTTCCATCAAGTCTGCTCAATGATTATGATTGCATTATATATTAGCAGCTGCGTGAGAGAGCTTGCCAAACTGTTTTTAGAGACTTTTTTTATCATATATTTGTATTTGTATCCCTGAAGCTAACCTTTTACTTTTGACAGGCAGCAGGGATTACAAAGACTACTCGCCCACTCATTCGTAGAGTTTATGAAGGGTGAGTACCATTTGCAGGTGATGTTTGAAACTTTTGAGTAACATTTATTTTGCAGTAAACGTCAAATGCAAGTTCCACTGTGCATGGCTGGCCTCTGCATTACAGGAGTGTGCCAAACATAAAGTGGGTTTGTGGTGACATGCACCATATTACAGAAACCACATTTTCATTTTGCTTCATCCATTGCTATGGGTCGAGTGAATTTCTCTTAGGCCGAGTATGTAGACTAAGTTACTCGGCCTGAAGGACTAGCAGACTTTTAAAGAATTGGTAAAGCCCGACTCATCCCACTAATGCCTTACTTCAGCAGTACACACAAATGCTTTATTGATGATCATTTTATGTCTTTGGTAAAAGTAACTTCTGGTGTCATTAAAAATATTAGTAGGACATTGCTAATTAGATGGGTTTCTTTGCTAATCAAGAAAATTGTAATTATAAAATTCTGCTAATCAGTTTTTGAAAATGAATGTATGCCTTGTCATATGCTTCTTTTGACAATTGTCAAAGAAGCTTCCAAAGGTCCACACAAATAACAACAGAAATATAAGAACTATAATGTAAAAGAATCTCCTTCCAGGGCACTAATAAGTCTCACCATTCATTGCACTAACATCTGAACAGTCATAATGAGGCATTTACATCCCACATCTTCAGTTAGTCTGTCATATATACTTGGAATTAACAGAAGAAAGAAGGCACAATAAAAAAAAATCATCCTTTCAGTTCCATAATAGACCACATTCATCATAAAGTGCTATGGTAAGTTTAAGACCAGGTCAGTGCATCTTTGAAAGTGCTAGTACATATTATTAAGCAGCTGTTCTTGTGGCATAATATGAACTAACACATAAAAGTCAATTAATGTGCAAATGCATTAACTCTAACTGCCATTCTTTAGATTATACATACGAACATAATAGTACAAAAACATTTCTATAATCCATTTTTAGTGTCCGTGCCATGTCACTGCTCCACCCACTGCCTCCTTCCACTTAAGTTGTAATATAAAAAAAATATGATTGACATAATGCTGCGTTTCTGCCCAGGATATTCCAGCTAACATAAAATCCATGTTCCTATCCCATATCAACAATTACAATTTTCATGTGTACCCTAGTTAAAGTGCTAATGCATAACTTATAACTGCCATTCCTAACTTATAAATATAAACATTATGCAGTTCAAATACTTCTATATTTAATTTGACAGTCCAAACCATTAGTCCATTGTTCAACTTGCATCCTATCCCCAGAAAAGCACTTAAATTGAGTACATCACAAATCATTTTCAAATCATTTATATTGCTTGATCCTTCTAGTAAAAATATTTCATAAGACTTTCTAGTCTCTTCTGACCATTTGAAGAGCTGGGATACTTATTGCTTATTGTAAAACCTGAATGCTAACAATGTATAATAGATATAGCAAAATTAGTAATCACTAGTTAATAATATTAACCAAAAATGTTCTCTACTAAGTTTGTCATTCATGCTTCTTTTAGAAGCTTTTTCTTTCTTAAGGCCCAGACACCTTCCAGATAATGGGCCTAATGCCAAGTTTGGTGGTATTTCAGTGGTAATTCGAAAGAACTACTGCCAAAATCAGTTACTGATACTGCTGCATGGTCCCGTGGGTTACTACAGGATTATAATTTATTGTAAGGTGGTGTTACTACCCATTTTTGGAGTCTATAGGACTCCATGGGGATTTTGGTGTAATTACTATGAGCAGTAATTCCGGGGCTGTATTTTGGCAAATGTCTGCTGTTAAAGTGGTGGAATTACCTCTACCATGATGCTGGAGGTAAATCATCCACTTGAATGCCAAACTGGGGATGAGGTCCAATGTAACACTGGGATGAGCTGTTTCCAAAATCTTTCCTCATCACCAAGACATATTACTCCTGCCTGTAGAATTATTGGTTTCAGGCTATAATTACGTATGTCGCTATATGTAGAAACATCAAATGTTGTATATACTGTACTTATGTGGTCAGAAAGGGCAATTCTGCACATTTCTAATGTTCTTTATTTTGAAGGTATCCCCAGTGGTAAAATTCCAAATCGAAATTTTAGATATATTGAACTCTGGGCTGCTGTCAAGCTCTCTAAATAGATCTCTAACCCGCAATTAATTTTGAGGACAAGTATTCCCGGCTGCTCTCATTGGCGGAAGCACTCTACACATACCTGATGCTGCTACTTCATTTAAGACCATCCTGTACGTGGATCTTCAGTTCTTTGGGGAGAGTCTCTGGTTTACATCATAGAGTTGGAAGGCCCAATGTTATCACCATCTTCTTAACATGCTTGGCCCATTTTAAGCTCTAAGCAACTCTGTTTTAATTATTTCCATCAAATGAAGGGCTTTTTCCATATGTGTAGATGTCTTAGGCCAAGCTTCTAAAGGGAATCTGAATCTGAAACTTAGAAGTGCTGAAGCACATATGGCTAGGAGTGGGCTGTGGAGGCTGGGAATGCCTCATTAACCTCCTACGGGGCCTACTTTACATAGCAGGGGGTGGGCCCGAGCACTCATGCTGTCCGCAGATATATCCTCTTGAGTAAGGCATGGGACTTTGTCACACTATCCAGTCAAAATGTATAAGAGATTAAATAGGATGATGATGGGTGGATAAATAAAGTGTTTAACTAGGAGCTATCTACATGTCAAATTTTGGTTCCTGGTGTGAATGGCACATTTTCGTAGTTGCTGGATACACGTTGTATTCTCACTCACTACAGTTCCAACTTGGTCAGCTTATAATTCCATTGTAAGTGATCCTTCAAATAAAGAAACTAGAGTCTATGTACTCCCACTGGAGAAAATAATATCTGTTGTCACCCCAGAATCAAAAACAGTTGTAACACCAGATCTTGGGCTTTACAAGCCTGTTTTAAAATTAGCTATGGCACAAAAAGACTTTTCAAGCAGCGGGATGCTTAGACCAGGTGATCTACATCTAATAATGACAATCTTTCGAGATATTGGTTCTTTCTTGAATGGTACAGGCATTAAGTCCGCCATAACTGTACTTTATGATGTGAATGTTGAGTCGAAGATTCTATCAGGGAAGTATGTAAGGAGACCAGTTGAAGCACACGCATCACTAAAGCTTGGACTTTTCAAATGTATCATTGATTAATTCTGCAAAGATCATGTTGAAATCAAGGAAATGATGGAACCTGAGCTCAAGAGGTTACTTAAAATTGTACAACAGGGGCGGCGTGGCCAACGAGTGCACAATGCGGACGTGATCTCTCAGTGCTCCCGGGGCCATCAGCTATATCCTGTTAATATCCTGGAAATCGAACAGACATCTACACAAAAATGATGCCTACAGAGTGCGGAACCCCGCTGTAACGGTTTGCAGAAGTGTAGACCTGAAACGTGGCACAGATCGTGAGATTTCCACTGAGAAAGTGCGGAGATAGTCGACAGCATCATCCACCCAAAATGGCCAACGAGTCAGTGAGGCAGAGAAGAGCGGAGTGCAAGGAGCGAGACTGAGTAGAGAATGACACCGTTAGCTCCCCCTCCCAGATCGGCGCTGCTGTGAAGCCCTGGGGAGAATAATCTGATGAGTGCTGGCGAGAGCTCCACATGCGGATATCGTGGGACCCCTTAGAGGCCAACAGTCCTACTTACCTCGCGTCCCACCGAGTAGTGACGCGGCTTGGAACGTGGACACCGGCGAAGACAGACTCCAGCATTTGAATCTGCCATCCAGGTGACGCTGAAGACCCTGACTGGGCCTCCCTCATGGCGCCGCTCCACCAACGGTGGGGGATGGAAGCCTCCTGCGGCATACCCTACTCGATGTAGTGAACCTGCGGAACACAATGCTTGGCCCGGCCTGGCCCCCTTGGCGCTGCAAGAATCGAGTGCAAAGGGACACATTGTCATACTTGACACTGCGCTCAGGGGTGCAGTTGGGACAAATTACAAAGAGGCTGAGCCGACAGGGGATGAGCCATCGTGGGTCCTGAACCCATGGGACGGATCTCCTTCTCACCTCCCTTGCTGGCAACCAAACCCAAACACGGAGCATGAAGTCGGCGGCAGGACCCACCCGTAGTGCCTGCACTCCCTGGAGAGGAGGGGATCATATTCACTAGCAACCGAAAACGCCATTTAAAGGTGGAACGTTGGAAGATAAGTGGCCCGAGGGGAGGACAAATTTGATATCGGACAACCACACTATAAAACTGACGCTGCCACCCGTAACACGTCCTAAAACCCCTGCCACTCCTGGATACTGGTTTCTGATGCGCAGTACGCTGGGCGGCCATCCCGGAGAGTCACTTACAGACCCTGCGACATCTGAACAGCGAGCATTGCTCACCTACATGGGAATGCCTGGATGCCCTGAGTAATTGGACTCGCAGTAAGCTGACCACAAACAAACGATAAGGTACAGTGTACGCCTCTTTTCTAATTGTGCGAGAGGTGGGAAACACATGCCTAAACAACATATACTGCCATGTACACCTGGAGCATGCTCCTCTGCAACTAAATGTACCCTTATAGCGGTCCATAACCCTGCCACCCCTGGGTCATTCTAGCCAAAATTGTTGACCCAGTGATAGGCCAGAGATAAAGGAGACACACAAACAGTTGTGACAACGCAGCAAATCTTTAAAAGGCCACAAACCGACCTGCAAAAATAACCAAAGGACAACATTGGGAGAAGGTGAAATTGATAAGAGCTGCGTTGATGCATCCCCTGCGAGATCTAAGGGCAGCACTGGAAGCCGCACATATTTCACAGCGATACTGCCGTAACCGGGACCATTATGCCAGCATAACAGCACCGCTATGAGCACATAGCTCTACCTCAAGGTTGGTCATACTGCCCTGACACAGACACCCGTTCTGAAACCCAGGAGGTAGTACCGTCAACATGGACTGCAAAACGCTGTTTGTTACCACCCTGTATCCAGAAGGAACAGTGCCTGCGCAGGTAGGGTAACTGTTATAAAGTGAATAACGTTGATGCACTATCCCTACGCTGCATTGCATAGACAATAAGCTGCGTTTTGACTGCATGCTAGAGCATTGATGAGCACACAGCACAGTGAGCATCCCGCAAACACATCCCCAGAAAGGTGCAACAACAGGCAAACCATGCTGGCTCCCTGTTGGGAACCACCTATAAACCTTACACATTTATACGTGTGACCACCTGCTTCTGCACGAATTATGGTGGCAAACTAGTCAGCCTTCGTAATAGTGGAATATACTGCACTGACCTCATGCCAAAGCACAACAAACAGAGCCATCCACTCCAAAATATTGCTTGCCACAGTTGACACTACCTCCACGTAGACCTAAACTCTAACACAATAAGGTGAATCCACCGCACTCGATGCCCTGCCAATAAGCTTCCCAATAGGAGTTATAGACGAAGCCGTAACACTACCTGGCACACCAACTAAGACCCATTAATGTGTCTACAGGCAACGACAGCAAACAAGGACAAAGCAGGTTATAGGATTCAATAGTGCTACCGAAGCATCTCCCCTACGGGGACGACAGTGAAGACTAAGCTGATATCCGGAATAACGATGTGCTAGGAATACTTACAGATCGCAAACTTCCTGAGACACTGCTGGGCCCAACCACGAGCAGCGGGTTGTACAAGCTGTCATACCAAATATTCTGACATGGGGAAAGATAAGACCAAGAAAACTGTCACACAGAGCACGATGGAACAATATACGTCACCCACTCCAACCCCCCCGGTGGAACAAAACAAAACTGGAGATGCACAGGACACTGAAGACAATATTTCCCTCAGAGACGTGATGAACGACATATCCAGCTCACAGACTTCCATGGAAATGAAAATGGACAGCATTAGCATGAAAGTGTCCCTTCTGCGCCACGATCTGCAGAAACTCACCTCCCGCACAGGAGAGGCTGAAACCTGTATATCTGTGACAGAAGATGGTCTGCGGAGCATGGGTCAGCAGATGAATGGTGTATTGAAACGCATCAAGTCACTGAAGGAGCACGTGGAAGAGGGAGAGGGACAATTAAGAAGAATCAATATCCAGATCCTTGACCTGCCCAAAAAAACTGAAGGACCTAGTATGGAACTTTTCCTGGAGCAATGGCTCTCTGACTTGTTTGCTCCAAAGGCCTTCTCAAAATTATTTTCCATCGAACAAGCTCATTGGGTACCGACTGGCAGACCGATCCCTGGGGCACAACCGTGTACAGTGATTGCCAAGAACCCTAACTATAGGGATTGCGATACGGTGCTCCAGATGGCCATGACAAAAGGTTCCATAACCTACAATGGCTCAAAAATCGCCTTTTTCCCAGACTTTACTAAAGAAGTACAAAAAGCGCGACAATCATTTGATCCACTCAAGAAATGCTTGCAGACGATGAATATGAAATATGGCCTATTATTCCCTGCACAACTGAAAATATACTACAATGGCACAACCATACATTTCACAGATCCCAGGGAGTCCTGGAACTGGGCAGAACGCCATCTGGAAGGAGACTGGGGACCATGGAGGAGACAGGAAAACAGACAAAATAGACCGCGTCCAGACAGATCGCCAAGTGCACGACTGCAGCAACAATTGGAAGAGATACCGCAAATAGTCAACGAATGAAAGCGGACAGTGGACCTACAACAAGTTTGACTTCCTCATGCAAATACCAACTGAACTGCCTCACGGCATCGCCAATGTGTGATTGAGCTACCCTGCATCTGAGCTGGCGGCCCGCAATAAGCCACCCCCAACGTTTCTTTGAGAAGGAAACACTTGTCAACTGTGCACCTGTTCCCTTACAGGTTGTGGATGCTGTGTTGACAAGATTACGTGTGTAATTGTTCTTTTGTTATAAGATTCTAGGTTTCACTGGGCGACAGATGCTTCAGTTTGGGATGGAGTATAGGGAGGGGGGATTTGGGTATGTGTTTTCACTGTTCGATACATAAAGGTTTGTTAGCTACACTAAATACATACAGGACAATGACAGCTCACGAAAAATAGCATGCGCAATGTTCACGTCTCCTAAGATGCACAGCGGCAAACAACAACACCTATATACTCAATGTTACCAGCAACCAGGGCTATCACTAAACGCCTGAGGCTCCTGACATGGAAGGTCAACTGGTTAGGGTCCAGTATTAAAAGACGCCTTGTGACACAATTCATAAAAAGCCATGCACCTGACATAGTACTTCTTACAGAAACACACCTAGGAAGCATGATATGTAATCTCTTCAAAAAGATCAATTACCGTACACCAGTGCATGCAGGATTTTCCATGGGCGCCAGAGGGGTGCTGATCCTAATACATAAAAGACTCCCCCTTACAATTTCTAATGTGACCCATGATACTGGGGGAAGATACATATATATAAACGCTACACTCTGGAACCAAATTCTCGCAATAATGGCGATATATTCCCTGCCAGCACTCATGTCTACCCTACTAGAGGATATTACACCTATCCTTACCACGAACATAGCGGATACCTGGATAATAGGAGGAGACTTCAATGAGGTCATGAATAATAAAATAGACCATACACACATAAGAGGAAGGAACCCAACAGCCTACAAAAAACTGGCAACCTTTGTCTCAGCATTGGATCTGAGAGACGTGTGGCAAGACTTACACCCAGATGCACGTGAGTACTCGCATCACTCGGGTGCGCATGCTCCACTCTCCAGAATAGATTTCTTCTTTCTGCCAGTACATTACATTCATAAAGCGTGTAGTGCGCACTGCTCCCACGGGGCATCTCAGATCACTCCCCATTTTTGAATGAGATTGAAACTGAACGGCCACGGCCCCCTCCGACTTGGCGTCTCAATAATTATTATCTGTGGTTCCCTGATGTATTAGAAAAAATACGCACCACCACCTCCACATACTTTGAGCTGAACACAGGATTCGTGAATAGTCCTGGAATACTCTGGGAGGCATATAAACCAGTACTGGGGGGGAAATCCTGGCATGGACAGCGGCTCACAAAAAGGCACACTGGAAAGATGAAGAAGATGCTGAACAGGAAGTAACACGTGCTGAGGCACAGTATGTGAGCAATAACATGCCTGAGACAAAAGGACGCTGAGATGGCACATAGGACTATGAGAGCGAGGCTGTATGAGACAGACGAGAAGGCGGGTAAACTACTGGCCTGGCTAGAGAAGCGAGATGAGGGACACCAGCAAGCCAGGAATATTAAAACTGCGAATGCTGAAGTAGTGTCAACTGATCGTGACATTGCGGAAAGCTTTGCGTCCTACTATGAGGAACTTTATAGTGCCCCTACTGTTCTGATAGAAACCACGGCATTGGATGAGATCATTCTCCCCTCATAAGATACCAGTCAAACAGTCACACTGGAAGAGAATATCATGGAAGAGGAAATATTGGCTGCTATTTCCCAACTTCAAACAGGCAAAACCCCGGACCCGAACGGTCTCCCAATGGAAATCTGGAAGAAACTAGATAATGACAGCATGGCTCCACACCTGCTTAACATGTTTAAACATTCAAATGAGGAGGGAATACTCCCACTAGATATACGTAGGGCTACCATAATAGTAATACCAAAAGAAAGTAAGCCACCAAATGAATGCAATTCCTACAGGCCGATTTCCTTAATAAATAGCGAAAGAAAAAATCTGGCCAAGGTACTCGCCAACAGACTCCAAACGGTAATCACATCCCTGATTCACCTGGATCAATGCGGCTTCATGCTGAAGAGATCCACAAAGATGAATATCCGTAGGCAACTATTGATTTTGAAAAGGCTTTCGATTCTGTTTACTGGGAGGCACTGTGGGTAATTATGAGGAAAATGGGCTTTGGGGAACAATTCACAGGTTGGATTCAGCTTTTATATAACTCCCCTATATCGGAAGTGAGAGTGAATGGTTGGCCCTCTCATAGCATCCAGCTGGGAAAAGGGACAAGACAGGGATGCCCCCTGTCAGCCATGCTATTTGCACTGATAATTCAGCCCCTGGCAATAATACTAAGAAATACACAGACATGGTCAGGCTTCCGCTGGGACCAAGATTGAGAAGACAGAGGGCCTCATTACACGGAAGGCGGTAATGGTTAACGGCCACCGTTAATGGTAACGGTGACCGTTAACCATTACCGCCTTACTACGAGGTCCCTTAGCGGGTTGGTGCTTTAACGCCTGCTTTTTGCAGGCGTTAAAAACCAACCGGCTAAGGGACCTCGGAGCTAATTACGGCACAGCAAAATTGCGGTGCCGTAATTAGCGCCTTCCCCATTCCCATAGAGCCGTATAGGGCAGAAATGGGAATGGGGAAGGGCAATGATGGAAGGGGGATTTACCGCCCCTCCAACCTTGGAATGGGGCGGTAAATCCCCTTTCCGCCAAGGCGGTGCCGGTATTTTACCGGCATGAGCCATGGCGCTAATAGCACCATGGCTCACCGCCTTCCATGTAATGAGGCCCAGAGTCTCTCTATAAGCTGATGACTTACTTATCTATCTGGCCAACCCAGCTGTCTCTTGCCCCATAGTCACACAGATACTGGTGGAATATGGCAGATTCTACAGTCTGAGAGTAAACTGGGGTAAATCCATACTGTTCCCAATCAAAGGAATAGACGGTATACCTCCTGAGGGTTCCCCGTATAGAGTTGAACTGGAACAATTTCATTATCTGGGTATCACAATCTCGACTAAACTAGAAGATTATGTGAACAGAAACCTATACCCAATTAAGAGAAGATTTATACAAGATGTGAACCACTGGATGACGCTGCCATTAACCTTACTGGGAAGTGCGGCGCTCTTAAAGATGCTGACTCTCCCCCGCTTCCTATACATCTTACAAAACTCTCCATTACACATTCCCACAACTGTATTTCACAAAATAGATAGAATAGTGCGGAAGTTACTATGTGGGGTGGACACCCAAGGATAGTGCTACGCACCCTCCAGCACTCAGTGTTGGAAGGAGGGATTGAGCTCCCACATATGCAAGCATACTACTGGGCGAGCCAAACGGCGTTTGTAAATGATATACTGCCTGGTAACTTAGAACTACTGCACATCCGAGCAGAAAATGCTGTGAGGCATGGCATATCCCCACTCAAAAGTTTAAATCATGTCATGGGCCACCCTCCTCCCCGCACAATAGCAACCCACATAACCCAGATCTAGGTGGAAGCACATAAGCACATAGGATGGGACAATAAAATCACTCCGATACAGCCTCTATGGAAAAACACGATCCTCCCTGAGCCCCCTAAACTTCGAAGATGGCCAAACTGGGAATTGGCTGGATATCCAAAATCAAGGATGTGATAAATGAAGGCAAAATTAAACCCTTTACTGAACTGTCGACCTGCTTTGGTCTCACTGCAACTGAGCGATACCATTACACACAGTTATCCCACGCACTTAAAACACACATGCCAGACCTTTCCAACCTACCTGATTGCACGCCCATAGAGAGAAACATCGTTTTGGTTAGCGTGAATGTTAAAACCACATCTATCATGTACAATGGAATCTCTTTGTTTGCCACAAAAGAACTTTGTAGCCTAAAATCGAAATGGGAAAGGGATGTTGGCCCACTATTGCCTGAGGACTGGACCGTGACTTTAATGTACCCCCGGGAAACAGCAATATCTGCTAGAATCAGACTCATGCAACTAAAAGTGCTACATAGGGTATATTATCCACGAGTGACACTTAACCGCTGGGGCAAGATCACAGATGCCAAATGCCTATGCTGCAAGCAGGAAGAGGGAACCTTCTTCCACCTTCTGTGGCAATGCACGCGCATCCAGCATTTCTGGCAAAGGTGTTGTAATAGACTGTCAAGAGTTTTGGGCCGACCAATTCCAAATGAGCCTAAGCTATTGTTGTTGGGGATTGAGGATGAGGGGGAAATGACCCACTTTGAAAAACTCTTGGTTTCAACGACCACAGGACTGGCCAAGAGGAACATTGCACAATTGTGGGGCTCAGAGATCACACCCCAATATGACCAGTGGGTAGCAGACGTGGATGCCTGTATAGCAATAGAGCACTGATTATATACAGCTAGAGGTTGTCGGGAAAAGTCCCATAAAAGTTGGCAAAATGGGAACAAATTTCATAGCAAACAAACCATGATTTGCGAGATACTGTTGTGTGCAAAGCGTTAGTGTGCGGTGTGTTTCAGGCATCAATCTGCAATGAGCTGGGCAGCTGAAGTAAATTTTGGTAGCAAACTGTAATACCTGTGTTGTATGTATGTGTGTACTCTTTTCATATTTTATGTTGTTTTTCTCAGTCAATAAGAAAATACAATAAAATGTGTTATAAAAAAAAGAAATGTACAACAGGATGATTCCCAACAAACAAAATCAGTCCATATTTACTTTGTGACAGTTCTGACAAATTTGAATGTGATGGCGAATATTGAAGTATTCCAGGCTAAAGAATCTCAAGAAAAGCCAACACTCAGAGTTGCTGTTCACTACCTTCATATGGTGGACATAATGCGTTTATTTATCAGATCCATCTGAGCGGAAAACTGGGATTTACACCATGCATCACTTGAAGAGTTTGTTGAGTACATTTCCCCCCTCGACTTAATAAACTATGCAAGTATGATATCATGGTACTTAGCAGAAATGAAACAGCTTGAATGCAACCACCCAGAACTGTGGAGTGAGTTTCAGAAAGGCAATTGAGTAACAAGCAAGACAAAAGTACCCTTTTGTGCTTTAGGTTCAGATGAAGTGGTGGAACATCAAAACAGGGCAATGAAACTACTTGGTGTTGTGGATAATATTACTAAAAACATAGATTCTAGCATGATTCTTTTTAGCCTCTCCTGCAATCCCAAGGCTATCTACGAAAGCAAAAGGAAATGTAGGAATCACAGATTACAAATGGTAAAAAAATCACTACCTAACAGCAACCAAAGCAACATGCCAAAAGAAAGATGTTCAACAGATCTACAACTTGATCATGACATTGACTAACCCTGTGAATTATGATGGAAAAGAACTCATCAACATCTCGACAAAGGCAGTTTTTTATGAACAAATTCAGAACGACGCATCAAGAATGACAGATAATGGTTGCCAAATGTACAACAGCTTTAAAGAACACTGGATTGAATCAGACAGTTGTAGCCTCTGGACACCAATGAAGAAAGAGAATCCTAAGCTGTGTATAAGTGCACGCAAAGTTGATACAACAAAAGTACAACAGTGCAGTTGAAGGCAGATCGTACTTTGTTCACAGGTTTGCTGATTGCTTCACAAAGTCGACTGACATTGATCTGTAGGAATGCTTGAGTAATTAGGAATTCTCTGCAGGGCTTCTTTCAATGTTCAACTTAGATGGTACATTGATTTAAGCTGCAAACAGAAGAAAGCTGATGAAAATACTGACAGAGAAACAACATACAGAGGTTGCTAACAAGATGACAGAGGTCTCTTATTTTTTTATTGATTTTTTTATTGATGGCATAATATCTATACCAGAGCAAACATATTCAGCAGCCGTCTTTGACAAAATGGCAGAATTGCAAGCATGGTGAACCCGTCATATGTGAAGACATGCCAAGACCTTGTAATTGAATTCAACAAGAAAATAGAACCTTATCTGTGTAACGCTCACCTGATTCCCACGGAGGCGCTGGTCTTGGCAGGAAGGTGTCTGTGACTCGAAAAGTGATGTGCACGACTCGATTGGCTTCTGGGGTCGAACCTCTTCGCACTGTGTGTCGAACTTGTAGGGTGAGGTTTCTGCAGGTGAAAGAATATGGGGGTTAATGGTCTGGGTTGTTGAATGTCCCTCTCTCTCTCTCTCTTCCTAGCTTCTCCATAGAGCCCCCAGGTCAACGTGCTCACTTTAGATAGGTGAATGCTGGACTCTCCATCTGCGTCTGGTGCAGGGTGCCGTTGCCAGTTCCTTCACTGGTGAAACATACGCCTCTTGAACTCAGAGGATCGTTACCGTCGTTAACTGCACGAGCGGTGAGTTTCCAGACACCTTTTTAGTCTTTATAGTCTTTAGGTGCGTGGCACGTTAATATTGAACAGGACTCTGTATAATGCTTTTCCCTTTTGTCTTGCAGGACTCTTGAGATGGAAGATGGAGTGAGCACCTGGAAATGCGTAAGTAAATGCAAGCGCTCTAACTGTCTTTTTCCCTTGCAGCTTAATTCGTGCTGAAGAGACGCCGGAGTATTTGCAGGCGTTCTCTTGCGACGAGCACGATGGGCGTAAGTAAATACCTGTCTAATGTCCCTTCTTTTGTCTTTCAGAAGTTGGGTTGCAGCGCCGGAGTTTGCAGCGCCGAAGTCCGCGGAATGCCCGTAAGTAATAACAATGCTTTTGTCTTCACAGGTGGCGATGCAGCGTGAAGAATTCCGGAATTCGCGGAGTGCCGGTAAGTAATAACAATGCTTTTGTCTTCACAGGCGGAGGTGCAGCGTGAAGAAAAGGCCGCAGCCGATGGATCAGGTGAGTAAGCACTGCGAGTAAAGGTTGCCTTGCTAACCTGTTGTTTCTTGTCTTTGCAAGTGCTGCTGTTGACTGGATACAGGAATGGTAAGTATAATTCTTGCAGGTTCAGGATCGAAAGAAGAAAGGCTGGAACAGACTCGGTGAGCGTTCTGCTGCAGATGCAGAATAACGCAAAGCACGTTTCATCTATCGGGTGTGGTTTAAATAGCCTTGGAGTGATGAGGCGTCTTCCTCCACGGCCCCGCCTAGGTAAGAAAAGAGTTCCAGTTCCAGAAGAGTTCCAGTGCTGTATCCAGGGAGTGGAGCTTGCCCCACCCAGGTAAGAAAGTAGTTCCTGTTCACAGAGGACTTCTAAGAGGCTGGTAAGTAAGCAGCATGGTCTGCTGCAGGTAAGTCCACCCAAGCATCTTCACACATATTATGAGCCTGGCGCTTCCAGTGCTGGGACCGATGGTTTTGATGAGCCTGGTGCCACCGGCACCAGGACAAGGTCCAAAAGGTCCCAGTGGGGACCGGCTGGTGCCTAGGATTAGGGTTAGGGGCCTGCTTCCAAGGACGTTGGGCTGGTCCTGGCTCCTTGGAAGCAGTGATCATGACAGCACCCCCCCTCAAGGCCCCTCCTAAGCGTGTCTTCTCCGGGGGTTTTGGCTTGTCGGGGTGATTCGATGGAATTTCTTGACCAGACGAGGTGCGTGGACATATTCTGAGGGTTCCCAAGACCTTTCCTGGGGGCCGTATCCTTTCCAATCAACCAGATAATATAACTTAGATTTGGAGATTTTGGAGTCTAGGATGTTCTTTACTTCGAATTCAAGTTCTCCATCTACCAAAACAGGTTCTGGGAGTTCAGTCAATCGGGTTTCTGGTTGTACTGGTTTTAATAAGGAGACATAGAATACTGGATGTATTTTCATATGCGCAGGTAATTCCAATTTGACAGCCGCCGGATTAACTATGGTAGAGATGAGATAGGGTCCAAGGTATCTCGGGATGAAGGTGCAGGGTCCTTTTAGAGGCAGGTGCTTAGTGGATAACCAGACCTGATCTCCTACTGCGTAGTGAGGGGCCTCTTTACGGTGTCGATCTGCTCCTTTTTTGAATTGAGCTTTAGCTCTTTGCAGATGGACAGTGGCTTCCTTAAAAGCACGGGTGATCTCCGAGTGCAAGTGATCCACAGCAGGTGTTTCGAATTCTTGGGGAGGATCCAGGTTAGAGGTTCTAGGATGGTGTCCGTATAATAGGAAGAAGGGAGTCTTCCCGGTTCCAGAATGAGTCGAATTGTTGTAAGAGTATTCAGCGATCCAAAGAATATCCTTCCAAGGGTTTTCAGTTTGTTGGAGCATGCAACGTAGATATTGCTCTAGAGTCTGATTTGTCCTCTCGGTTTGTCCGTCAGTTTGGGGATGGTGACTGGTTGAAAGTCTTACATCAATTTGGGCTAGACGACAGCAACTTCGCCAAAAGTGGGAGATGAATTGACTTCCCCTATCAGAGACTAAAACCGAGGGAAAACCGTGTAATCGAACGATGTTTTCTAAGAATTCTCGGTCCAATACTGAAGCTGAAGGTAGGCCCTTCAGGGGAATGAAGTGAGCCATCTTGGAGAATAGATCCACGACTACTAGAATGGTATTATACCCTGAGCATGGAGGTAAGTCCGTGATGAAATCCATGGACAGGGTATGCCATGGACAGGGAGGAATGTCTAGAGGGTGTAATAGGCCGGCTGGTTTCTCCTTCTGACTTTTATTCTGGGCACACACACCGAAGGAGATTACAAAGTCTCTAATATCCTTCTTCCATGATGGCCACCAGAAATGTCTTTTGATCTTTTCCATGGTTTTGGTAATGCCAGGGTGACCCTCCATTAGAGAGTCGTGATAACAGGAGATTACTTGTTTTTGTATTTTCTCACAGGGCAAGTACAATCATCCTCGGAAATATGGTAGGTCTTGATCCACTGAGAATTCTTTTCCCTTTAATTGCCAGTCCTGCAAATCGGCCGGAGTTCGGAGTGATTTGACTGTAGTCTTGATATCTTCAAAGGATTGAGCACTGACCAAACCCAAAATCCTTTGTTCTGGGATTATGGGTATTGGTTCTGGATTGGTCAAATGTTCATCTACTCGCATCCGGGAGAGGGCATCTGCTTTTCCGTTTTTACTGCCTGGTCGATAAGTAATTATAATGTCAAACTCAGCCAGAAACAGAGCCCAGCGAAGCTGTCTGGAAGACTGAGCTTTGGCCATCTTCAGATATTGTAAATTGCGGTAATCAGTCATTACGGTGACTGTGTGTCTGGCTCCCAAAAGATAATGCCTCCAGGCTTTAAAGGCCGATCTGATAGCTAAAAGTTCCTTGTCTGTAATTGAATAGTTGATCTCGGGAGCTGAGAATTTGCGGGACCAAAAGGCTACAGGATGTAATTGGTGTGTGACCGGATCTCTTTGTGATAAAACTGCCCCCATAGCAAGACTAGAAGCATCCGTTTCCACGATGTAGGGGAGTTCTGGGCGAGGATGTTTTAGAACAGGTGCAGAAATGAATTTAGCTTTTAAGTCCTGAAAAGCTTGTTCTGCTTCAGTAGACCACTCAAAACGTTTGTTCTTCTTTAACAGAGCGGTGATGGGCTGGACTATCCGAGAGAATTCAGGAATGAATCTGCGGTAAAAGTTAGCGAAGCTTAACATGCTTTGAACTCCTTTTACCGAGGTTGGTGATGGCCACTTGATGATTGCATCGACTTTCTTTGAATCCATATGGACTCCGTTAGGTGACAATATGAATCCCAGGAACTCAACTTCAGTTACGTTGAAAACGCATT
Organism: Ambystoma mexicanum; assembly: GCF_040938575.1. Classification (NCBI taxonomy): domain Eukaryota; kingdom Metazoa; phylum Chordata; class Amphibia; order Caudata; family Ambystomatidae; genus Ambystoma; species Ambystoma mexicanum. Next base: position 403,047,704 of record NC_090937.1, read on the forward strand.
TTTCAAGCTTAGCAAAAAGGTTATGTTGACGCAATCTCTCGAGAACCTTTTTAACGTGTCTCTGATGTTCCTCTTCAGATGATGAATAGACAAGGATGTCATCAATGTAGACAACAACACACACATCTATGAGTTCTCTAAGGACATCGTTCATAAAATACTGGAAAGCGGCAGGAGCGTTACAAAGTCCAAAGGGCATCACTTGATATTCGAATAGCCCATACTTGGTGCGGAAGGCCGTCTTCCATTCATCGCCCTCTTTTATTCGTACCAAGTGGTAGGCTCCTCTGAGATCCAACTTTGTATATATATATGCGTCTTTGACTTGGTCCAGGAGTTCAGGGATCAAAGGTAACGGGTATCTGTGTTTAACGGTGATTTGATTCAGGGCGCGGTAATCTATACAAGCCCTAAGTTCTCCTTCCTTTTTCGGAACGAAGAACAAAGCCGATGAAGCTGGAGACGGATAAACCCGTTAGCTAGGTATTGGTCCAGATATTGTCTGAGGTGAAGATTCTCTGGCTCGGTGAGGGCATAAATCCTACTGCAAGGAGGAGTTGTTCCGGGTATCAGATCTATTTGACAGTCGTAAGACCTATGAGGAGGCAGGGTGTTAGCTTGATCCTTCCGAAAGACATCTTGGAATTCCTGGTATTCGGGAGGTAATTTGGGAACCTCAGAAGATATTGCAGCCAGTGAAACATCAGGCCGAGGATAACAAGTGGTAAAACATTCTGGAAACTGAACCGTTTTTGCTCGCCAATCGATCTGAGGATTGTGCTTCTCTAACCAAGGGATTCCCAGAATTATCTGGAACTGAGGGGCCTTGATCACATCGAACACGATTTTCTCCCGGTGTCCATCTTGGCTCACTAGCGTCACTTCTTGGGTGGCGTGTGTTACTGGTCCGGAGGCTATCTCTGTGCCATCCACTGTAGTAATGACGTCTTTTACTGCCTTAGGGACAAGGGGTAGATTCATCCTTGATACCATTTCACGGTCCACATAATTACCGATTGCTCCGCTGTCGATGTAAGCTTCAATTGCATGCAAACGATCCGGACGTTCAGGACTAATGAGGACCATGGGCACCACGAAATGCGAGGTCACGGGACAGATCTTAACGCTCGGCAAGAGGACCTCTACACTTGCCGGGCTAGGTCGTTTCCCTGCTCAGAACTTGTGGTACAGGTATCTGCGGCTCCTACAGCCTTCTTAGCTGGTTTCACTGGACAGTCTCGAAGAAAGTGCCCTGAGTTCCCGCAATAGAGGCATAATTGCAGCTGTCTTCTTCTTTCCCGCTCCTTTTGGGTTAAAGGACCTTTCATGCCCCCTATTTGCATGGGTTCCACAGTGTCAGCTCCCTTAGTAGAGGTCTGTGGTTTAGAAAACATTCGGGTATCAAATTTAGAACGATCAGCCTTCCTGTTCTGTAATCTGTGGTCCAATTGGACAACTAAGTCAATATAGTCTGAGCATTCTTGTGGAGGGTTCACAACTTGAGCTAACACATCCTTGAGCTCTCCACGCAGGTCTCTGTAGAAAAGCGTTATTCTCTTATCCTCGGGCCATTGAGTTTCCACTATAAGTCTGTTGAATGAGGCTATATAAGTCAAGAGGTCTTGATTACCCTGTCGTAATGAAAGAAGTTCATTGTCCAAGGCCTGCCCTTGTGCATGTCTTGCGAACAGTTTCTCCATGCTGGACTGGAAGGCCTGGAAATCATGTAAAACCGGATCATCCTGGGTGACTAAAGGGATCGACCTATCTGCGGCGCTGCCACTGAGATAAGAAAGCACGAAAGCCACCTTGGTCTGGTCTGTTGGGAATGCAGCTGGTCGACATAAGAAGTGTAGGCGGCACTGGTTGATGAACACTGCAAATTTCTTTGGGTCACCAGAAAAGCGTTCGGGCGGAGCCAAAGGCACATTACCGGGTAGATTGATTTGCACTGGATTTAAAGATGATGCAGAAGGATAACTTCCTCCTGGAGCGGGCAGAGGTGTCTGTCCTGCCTGCGTTTGTAGCAATTGCCTAGCGAGGTCCTCTGTTCGCTCCTTGGAAATTATCAGTTCTCTTCTTAGAGAGTTTGTTTCCTGACGAGCTGCATGTACTTCTGCTCTTAATTCCCCGAGCAACTGGGCTAATTGATCAGTGTCTGAGGTTTCCATTGCGCCTGGGTAGGAGTTTTGCGGTGGGCTTCGCGTTCTGTAACGCTCACCTGATTCCCACAGAGGCGCTGGTCTTGGCAGGAAGGTGTCTGTGACTCGAAAAGTGATGTGCACGACTCGATTGGCTTCTGGGGTCGAACCTCTTCGCACTGTGTGTCGAACTCGTAGGGTGAGGTTTCTGCAGGTGAAAGAATATGGGGGTTAATGGTCTGGGTTGTTGAATGTCCCTCCCTCTCTCTCTCTTCCTAGCTTCTCCGTAGAGCCCCCAGGTCAACGTGCTCACCTTAGATAGGTGAATGCTGGACTCTCCATCTGCGTCTGGTGCAGGGTGCCGTTGCCAGTTCCTTCACTGGTGAAACATACGCCTCTTGAACTCAGAGGATCGTTACCGTCGTTAACTGCACGAGCGGTGAGTTTCCAGACACCTTTTTAGTCTTTATAGTCTTTAGGTGCGTGGCACGTTAATATTGAACAGGACTCTGTATAATGCTTTTCCCTTTTGTCTTGCAGGACTCTTGAGATAGAAGATGGAGTGAGCACCTGGAAATGCGTAAGTAAATGCAAGCGCTCTAACTGTCTTTTTCCCTTGCAGCTTAATTCGTGCTGAAGAGACGCCGGAGTATTTGCAGGCGTTCTATTGCGACAAGCGCGATGGGCGTAAGTAAATACCTGTCTAATGTCTCTTCTTTTGTCTTTCAGAAGTTGGGTTGCAGCGTCGGAGTTTGCAGCGCCGGAGTCCGCGGAATGCCCGTAAGTAATAACAATGCTTTTGTCTTCACAGGCGGCGGTGCAGCGTGAAGAATTCCGGAATTCGCGGAGTGCCGGTAAGTAATAACAATGCTTTTGTCTTCACAGGCGGAGGTGCAGCGTGAAGAAAAGGCCGCAGCCGATGGATCAGGTGAGTAAGCACTGCGAGTAAAGGTTGCCTTGCTAACCTGTTGTTTCTTGTCTTTGCAGGTGCTGCTCTTGACTGGATACAGGAATGGTAAGTATAATTCTTGCAGGTTCAGGATCGAAAGAAGAAAGGCTGGAACAGACTCGGTGAGCGTTCTGCTGCAGATGCAGAATAACGCGAAGCACGTTTCATCTAACGGGTGTGGTTTAAATAGCCTTGGAGTGATGAGGCGTCTTCCTCCACGGCCCCGCCTAGGTAAGAAAAGAGTTCCAGTTCCAGAAGAGTTCCAGTGCTGTATCCAGGGAGTGGAGCTTGCCCCACCCAGGTAAGAAAGTAGTTCCTGTTCACAGAGGACTTCTAAGTGGCTGGTAAGTAAGCAGCATGGTCTGCTGCAGGTAAGTCCACCCAAGCACCTTCACACATATTATGAGCCCGGCGCTTCCAGTGCCGGGACCAATGGTTTTGATGAGCCTGGTGCCACCGGCGCCAGGACAAGGTCCAAAAGGTCCCAGTGGGGACCGGCTGGTGCCTAGAATTAGGGTTAGGGGCCTGCTTCCAAGGACGTTGGGCTGGTCCTGGCTCCTTGGAAGCAGTGATCATGACAATCTGCCCAAGTATGATGAAACGCATTTAGTATTTGATAACTACCTAGCATTATCACTCGATAACTCTATCCAATGGAAAAGAGCAGGAAAAGCAACAACTTTTGAGTACAAAATCACAGATTCTACAAACATTGAAAACATTTTCATGAGAACCCTCCTCTTGCATTTTGCAACTAAAGATGAATTAACAGTTTACCTCTCAAATAAAGAAATTCTTCATACACAGAGGTTGAAACCAAGCCTGTTAACCAGTTGGAGAAATTAAGCCAAGTCATCAGATGGAAATGATGTTGGAGATATTGAAAGCACACATGAGGAGGCAGATACAAAAATAATTTGTACTCCCTTTTTGTATCATGTCGTCATGCTACTACCCGCTACATTAATTCACCTGAAACCAATGTTCTTGTCCTTGTTATTTTTTATTATTATGCAATCAGCTTTAAAACAAGTCAAAACCTTACACACATCCATCATACAACATCATAAACAATTAAAAATACATTTTCTTAAAACCATGTCATCATTCATCTAATACAATTAAAACGATGTGATGCAAAATGCATAATTCCCTTTCGTCAATTTTTTCTCCTTCTCTTTCCCACCTTTAATCATACATAGAAATTGGAACAATATCTTACTCAATTGATAAAGCATCTTAGACCAACACAAATTCCATGTTACTGTTCCCATATTGCACCCAAACAAATTAACATATTTTCTAAAACAGATTTGGAGTTGCACTGCCAGTGCTTGATAATACAAAAGTAAATGTTTTAATGACTCACTGTCCTCTTAACAAATCTACATCGGTCAGATGGACAGTCCAACTTCTTCCATCTAACACAATTTACCTTGGTAGGCAAAATGTCCAGCCGGAACTTCACCCATGTATATCCAATTTTCCAGGTTGTTTCTAGGGTATTTACAGAGATATTGTGCACATACTCCCAATTATTTATGCGAGAGTGTAAGATTCTGGTATTGCTCATATCCACTCGCAGTGTCACATGTTCTATGCCAGTCTGTGAGCCACAGTCGTGGCTTATATACACCCGGAATCTCATTTAAAAGCTCTGCATCCAGACCCCATTCTTCCTGTTTTGCTGCTGTTGTATTAACTGGAATATTATTCAGCCGGTCATCCCTTTCCTTAGAATCCGCAAACAGCATGTTTACTGGAAAGGATCTGAATTTGCAGCACAATAGGATTCTCTTCCAAACAATGTGTGCTTCTAGTGATGTCAAGCCTAATTCGAATCTAATAACAGAAATTGGCATAGCCTGAAGTAGTCTTAAAACTCTCTTCCATATAAAACCTTCTAGGTGGTAAAAGTCCTCTTTCAACAAAGTATGAGCCCCATAGATCAACATTGGAACGATTTTTTTTAAACAATTTTAAAAGAGGAATGACAGAAAATGTTCCATACTTAAAATGAAACATTTTCATCTGTGAGACTGCCTTTAAGGATTTTACATAAAAACCTTCCATTGCCTGTCTCTTCCCGGGATTGCTGAATATATCAAACCTGAGATACTTCATGCTGTCAAACTGAGCAATTCTTTCTCCTTCTAACCATGAAGAATGTTTCTTTCTTCTTTTTCCTACTGTTAAGATTAACAAATGGGATTTTCAGATATTTATTGTAAGATCGTTCTTTATGCAATATGACATTCTTTCGATTCCCACCTTAGTGCAATCTAACAAAATAATAACGTCCACATAAGTTAACCAAAATATTTTTGTTCCTAGAACAGTTGGATATATAAATGACGCAGACTTAAGATGGTCCCCCAAATCCGCCATGTAAACAATAAACAGAAACAGCGCTAATATGCTGCCCTGTCGAAGACCACTGTGAGTCAGAATTGTAGAAGACAGCATTCCCTCTAAATTTGGCCTAATCTTAAGTGCAGAGTGTTCGTGAAAATTAATGAGTAATGCCAGCAGGCCCTTTGGCAACCCCCAATCCTGCAATTTCATCCACAATGTATTTCTAGTAAAACGATCAAAGGCAAGGGAAAGGTCCACCAGTACTACAAACACTTCCCTTGAGACCCCTACCCAAGCAAGGCGTTGTACTTGATTTAATACCCAATCTGCCACGGTGGTACCAACCCCAGCCCGAAATCCTAATTGATTTGGCTTAGGAATTCCATTGTTACTTGCCCAATCTTTGAGGGAAGAGAGCAATACAGATGCAAACATTTTTGAGTCCGCTTTGAGTAGCACAATTGGCCTGTAATTCTCAGGCACGTGCTCCTTTTTTAAATGTTGGGACAATATATGCTTTGTTCCAGGATTCCAGGGGTGAGGTCTAGGTGGATGACGGATTGAAAAAGACTATGCAAAATTCCAGCCCACATCTCAGGTTCTGCTTTAATAACTCTATTACATAGCCCATTCGGACCCAGAGCCCTAGAATTACTGATATGGTGTATAATAGTTTCAATTTGGCTAACAAAGAGTTCCATGGGCCAATGTTTTTCTTTCAAACTATCCCAATTCACTTAGGCATCTACAGGTTGATTATACAGTTTGGTAAAGTGCAGTATCCAAGTTTGTTCTAATATGGGATTTGATTGGACTACACTCTGGGGATCTTCTTTAGATTTAATTAATTTCCAGTAATTTTCATCACCTTTTTCCATTATACATGAGAGCATTGTTTTGCTCTCGCTTTGATAAGCCACTGCTTGTATTGATTTATTTCTGTTTTTATTGCCCTGCTTTAGTTTCTTCGGCTCTTTTTTTTAATTGGGAGTTATTATACCTACAGGCATGATCTTTTTAATAGCTCTCATGTGTTCTCTTTTGAGGTACTGAATGATTGGGTCATAGTATACCCATCTATTTTTCTCTTTGAGTTTTCTTGGCCTTACATTTTTTTTTTATAAAGATCAGGAAATATGGCACCAAACATGTGTAATTATTAATTTTGCTCTGATCATCTAAGATTGCTGTCTCAAGTTTCATATTAAACTCCCATATGTCACTCCTCTGTGCCCAAATAATCCATGTTTACCTGTGGAAAGAGTAACAGTGTGCATTTTCCCTACTGGGCCTACTTGATTGAATAAAGGAAAATCCACGTTCAATCTAGCATGGTCACTTGGGAATCCCTTACTAATTTTAAGATTATTTTCTGCCGTCCACGGATCCTCAGAAACAAATATAAAATCAATTGTATGCGATTTTTTCCCACTGTTCCAGGTGTTCCAATACTAATCCCTTTTCTCCTGCTTAACAGTTATCACACAAAGAGTCCAGATGTCAAAGAAATCCCACCATCTCTTCCGTTTTACATCCTGCAATGTTTTTGCACCAGGTATTCAATGTATTTATACAGGTTTAAACAATTTCCATTCAAATCTCCTGCTATAATAATAATTGATCCTATTGGCTGTATTCCCCTCTGACCTGTGAGGATTACATCCAACACTTTTTCAGTCTTTTGATCATAACTGCAGTACACATCAATTATTAACATATGAATGTGCTCTCCTTTCATAACAGCGTGAGTATCCAGCACCCCATACATAGAGTGCTCTAAAGTGTTTAAGCAAAGGCTAACTTCACTTCTCAACCCAATCAAAAGGCCTAATTCTGGGCATTGCACCACCCCCTTGATAGCCATTTGTTGACAAACAAAGTAACTGCCCATTAACACATTTCCTTTGAAGAACATTTCTTGCAAAATTACAAGATCACATTTTCTCAATTTCCTACAAGAAAACCCTGAGCTGAGCAAATTATGAGTTCCCTGTGTATTTCAAGAGCAATTTCTAAGAACTTGTCTCTTAACTGTGCCATCCCTCAAAGGATTTCCCAATGAACATAAGAGCCAAGACCAATCCCCATCCATACCACCATTATTTTTCTCTCGAACCTCCATTCTCACCAACCTCTACTTGTTACTATTTACTGAGCAAGTAATAATCAAACCCGTCCATAAGACATCTTCCTTATTTTCAGGGTAATGATCTGCTTGGGGAGTATAACTGGAAATGCTGAAAATAGTGTAAATATCAAAGCCCCTCAGTCTAAGCTCATCAGCAGATGCTAAGATAAGTTCTCTAATTAGATGGCGCTAATGGTTACTCTCACCAGGTCCCACCCCTCCTTATCAAAAAACTCAATTCGATCAATATCCTTAGAACCAATTTGTTTTCAACATGGGATTTCATGTAGAACAGCCAGAATCATAGATCTTTTCAGAAACCTAATAGCAGCATCCATAAAAATCACTTCCAAAATGAATCTCTTGAAAGACTCATCCGGTGGCTCGGCCTTGTCTTCAAATTCTCGCGAGACACTTCTGTCGTATTGCTTCTAACACAAAGTAATAGTATTATGTTGGGGCCGGCACTCCTTAATGCAGGCTTTAGCCCCCTGCCAGATCGATTTTGCTGACCCAGATTTCACAGTACCATGCGAAGATGAAGCTACTAATTCCGTTTGGCTTTCCCTATTTCTCTTTTTCCTTGGTTCAACCTCAGAATTATCTCTGCAGCCTCCAGAACCTTGAAAATATACCTCATGCTCCTTTGCTACGCAGGGATTTTCTGGGTTCTAGTTTTATTGCTCCAAGAAACTTCACAATGTTCACGATGAGCCTTCAGGCTAGCCAAACTTACATTAGCCCCCAAAAAGGAAGAGACTTTAGGTTCCATTTGGCAAGCCATATCAGTTGGAAAATGGAGATCTTCCGTGACACACATTGTGCTGCCACTATTAACAGTGCTCGTCTGAGTCCCACACTCTATAACTTGAGACTGTACTTCTTGGTGCTTGAGAGCAGAAGGGAAAAGACGAAGCAAGGAAACACCTTGAGTGCTTGAGGATCTCAAAGACTGCACTTCCCCATCTTTATGAAACAGCCTAATACCTTCAATGCCATTGAGAGTATAATGAGAGGCCATTTGGGACCTCCATTTAAGCTTCTGGGGACCTCCATGTTTAAGAAAAAGTGGGGCAATCCTTTGCCCTTCTTCGGTAGCCATGTTATTGTTTGTAAGTTCCAGATCCAATTGTAAGTTTTATGATCTGACAAATCTCCAGAAGGAATTACTAAGATTTCTTAGGTTTTTGATTTTGGGATTTATTTTCCTGTTGTGCTACTCTCTGCACAGCACGCTTCTCCTTTTGTTTTTTGTTCTTATTGTAGATTTTGTCTCTTAATAATGCAGAAGGGGACTCCATTATGACAAATGACTGATCGAGGCCTTCCTCTATAGCCCCCAATCATAGGAATTCTTCAGTTGCCTCCATATCAGAGGGAGTATCCATAAATTAGGAGATTTCCATCCTCACCTCTAGAGAGTAAGCGTCCCCTTTCCATAGCCCTAATTTCTTCTGGAATTGTTTCACCTGCCTGATTTAGTTTGAATATACAAGGGATGGAAGCACCTTCATAGAAACAATTTATACATGATTTTTCCTTGTTAATTGCCTTACGGATTAATTGATTTTGGATACTTGCTGTATTTGCCGCAGGCTCAAATACTTTCTGATGAAATGGCAAGGAGGTGAATTCCTGTTGGATGTCTACCAATTTTGTAACAATTCTTAAAACTTCATTTTCACTGCCTCCTTTTTATGAATAATTTCCAGCAGCGCTTCAATAGTGTGCAGGTACTCAGAGTTCCTCCAAACTTCTTCTTTTAAACATCAAATACCTTTACTAAGAAGAACAACACAAAGTGAAGAGCAGCCAGCCTATGTGGCCCCATATCAGTTCTCAGAGGATTAGAATAGTCAGTAGAACTAGAGATGAAGGATGAATCATTAGCTCCAAGATCACTCTCCCCAATCGGATTATCAAAAAGCGCTGGCGTGTCTGACAAGGAATCTTGAGAAAGACCATTGGCGGATTGAGTGGTACCCGCCCTTGGCTCCTCGCTCTCGGCTTGCAACACATTACAGGCAGGAACGTCCAAAATGTTCTTATCTTCTATTCCAACAATTTTGACATCTGCTAATGGTTGATTTGAATCCTCATTCTCTTTAAGGTCGCACGGAACACATTCCCCAATATTTTTATGAATGGATGAAACATTCAAGGTAATATCCACACCCAAAAGGACCTTCTGAAAAATCATCAGGAATTTGCTTTACCCCATCAGTTTCATGGATACGTATAAGGCAGTCTGTTGGAAGGTCAAATTCATTACATAGTGATTCAGTTTCAGAGGAGAGCAAAGAACACGGCAGATTTGCAGCTGAAGTAGCACCCCCTATTCCATGACTGTGCAAATTCATACTGCACAATTGAACTGTGTACCAATTCAGTCACTCACCATAACGGCTTCTTGTGAAAAGTGAGCGTTCAGAGGAGTGACTGTTTCACCTAGAATCCTTCAAAGAGAGGTGCAGCGACTGCTGTTCTAAAAGCTGAAAGCCCCGAAGCCCCGAGCAAAGAACACACAGCTTGCACATGACGTGTGCTCTGCGTGTGCAATGTGTGTTTGAAGCTTGTGCTGGCTCTGCCTCCAGGCACAGCCCGTGGCGAGTGAAGAAAGACTTTAGGCACACAGTCTCCAGTAACGCAGAATACCCGCGCGGCAAACACAGAACACACAGCTTGCACACTGAGCTTGCTCCATGCATGCAGTGTGTATTTGAAGCTTGTGCTGGCTCTGCCTCCAGGTACACAGGTATTGCTAGGCCTTCATGCTCTTTCAGTGATGTTATTAGGTCCTTTACAAAAAAAGAAAAAATATCTTTCTGGAAAGTTTTCAAGACTTCAGAAAAAGAAATCCTTGAAGCTTTGGGAAGACGTGGATGTTTAGAAGAATTTAAAAAGAAAGATGAACGATTGATAGAGCAATTGATTTGTGTAAATATCAAGGCCCCTCAGGCTAAGCTCATCGGCAGATGCTAACATAAGTTCTCTAATTAGACGTGAGTCAGCAGTTACTCTCATCTGGTCCTACCTTTCCTTATCACAAAACTCAATTCGATCAATATCCTTAGAGCTAATCATTTTTAAAAATCGGATTTCATGTAGAATAGCCATAACCGTAGTTCTATTCAGAAACCTAATATCAGCATCTATAAAAAATTGCTTCCACAATGAAGCTCCCAAAAGACCCATCCTGTGGCTCGGCCTTTTCTTCAAATTCTCGCGAGGCACTTCTGTCATAATGCTTCTGGCACAAAGCCATTGGGAGGGAGAAGGCAGATAATCAATTTTCTCCTACTATATGTACGCTTCCATGTGCACCATAATGATTCATACAGCTGGTACAGTGCATGCGTCAAAGGATGGTGTGCTGTGCATTGCAAATGCCGAGTTCATTCACTAAGGTGAAAAGAAATGTGTTAAGTGTGGTGTCAACGAAGAGCTCTGTGTTAACAGCGATTTTCTAGATGATGAAAAATAACTCTGGCACTCAGAAGATGACCTGTAAAACCTTAATTTCTCTGTTCAAATGTAAATAGCTATTGTAGTTCTAATAAATAGTATATTTCAAAGAGAACGTTGCAAATTATGTCAAGCTTTCTAATTTAGTGAGCATACAGTCTAATGTTTGTGATGTAGAAATAATTCACGAGGCTATATCTCCAAAACAGTAAAAAGTATCCAAATAATCCTTTTCTATTCCTTTCATCATGTTCAACAAAAAATCTACTTGGCACATTTTTCATACAACCATCCTAAAAACAGTTACATCTCAAAAACAATATTGGTATTTTTAACAGTGGCCATCTTGTATTAACAACATCACACAGGCCCATAGCCACAAATTTAGACAAAACACCTTGTACAACATGATTGTATGCTTCATTATCAATGCATTCCCAGCAGGCATACCTTCCCTTCATTCAAAATTCCACTGACTCGGTTACTGTAACTGATGCCTCCATCTATAAGGCACAAGCCAAAGCAGTTATCAAACATTTGCTTTCTCTCTTAATAAAACTAAATTATGTTAACTAGTCCTTATATCCTATCTAGCCCATATACTTTACCCTACTATGCCTATTGTGAGCCAAAAATCATAAAAACCGTAATAAAACAGAACACACCCTCAAGAGGTTATAAAACGAATATAGTTTAGAAAAGTGGCCTTCAGAACAGAAGATCTAACTTAGATATGCCTGCACGTATTAACCAAATAACATTCCCTTGTCCACCCATGACTCCACCCATGACTCTTATACTTGACTCAACCACACTTATACCTTCTTACCAATCCCCTACCTACTCTAAATCCTGCTGTTTCCCCGTTATGCTTGGTATAGGCCATTGCTGATGAATTGTCCATCACCACCTTGCCCGTTATCAGGCTAGCATCCCGCCAATAACCACCAATTCCTTCCAGTTTGTTTGGCTTTTCAAGTTTCAAGTTTCCCAGAGCCCACTTTTCCTTGTGCATGAGATCCCCCAGAGTGCCTCCCCATGTATCTTGCTTGCATCTGTATTATCCTTGATACTGCAGCACTAAAACCGATCCACTCCTTTCAGAAAGTCCCTCACCACCATCACGAATATTCACTCAGTGTGTTAGAGAACAGTAGCTGGCTCTCAAAATCCTTGCAATATGGGGGATCAGAGGCTTGTGGTGCTGCTGTGCCCAAGGTACTAGTCAAACACATGAGACATGTGCCATTGTTCCTGCAACATTTGTCTGGCTGATACTGATTCCCATTTCAGTAAGCTGTTTGGCATTGTCTATAGGTGTATCACCACCGGCTGTTTGTAACCCAAAAGCAGCACCTCAGACTGAAAATGTCTCCTTACTTCACTGTTAAATGCATGAGGTTCTTGTGGGAGGGTCTGATTGGAACATGGCTATGCATTCTTTAACTCTTCCGAGGATAACCACTGCACTTTGCACATGAATGGCTGTGATGCAATCCCTTCAAATCCAACACCAGCCTGAGTTAGTTTCCATTTTAGGAACTAGAAATATAATTGAGTAGCACTCCTGGCCTTCTGCTCCTGAGGCATTTTTGCTGTGGCTTTTTGACCAGTAAGTCAAAAATTCCTAATGCCATGACATCTCTCTTCCTCTTGTCTTTGGGGGAGGGTGTCCATGTTGTTCTGGACTGGGCTGGGAGAACTTGATGTGGTAGCCAAATCTGAGAGTCCTGTTGGTACCAATTTTTCAGACGAGTCTTCCCCCCAAACTCTGCAGAAATGGGAAAGCCTGTCCCCCATACCTGCCAGTTCTATTTGCCAGGAATGTTGTGACTTGTGAGTGGGCCTTCCTCTGGCATTTATAAAGAACCCCTGATGCCTCTTCATTTAACTTGGCCTATTTTTGGTTGTGATATTGATTTAGGTTGCCTCTCTAGCGCAGATGCCTTGGAATTATAGGAGGTTATTACTCTTTGGCTGAGCTGGCCCACATGATTGTCTGCTTTTGATATCTTCTGGACTTGTTCATCCAAGGTGTCCCCAAAGAGTTTCATTCTTTCAAAGGGCAGGTTTAGAACAATAGTGTTTTGTGAACTCTCTGTGCACCAGTCTCGAATGTGCAGTGTCTTCTCTCTAAGATGGCGGCTCCCACTGAAATAGCAATACCATGAACCAAATCATAGGAGAGATCAGAATGCACAGTCTGTAACTTCTTCTGTGGACTTGTTTAGTTTTCTAAAGTCAGGTAGAGCTGCTTTTGCAGTCTACGGGCCATAGGTATTGGCTCTTATACAGAAAAATGCCCCAGTGTAGAACTTTCTGAGGGCTACGTTTACTTTCTGATCCTCCGGATCTTGGCCCTTGCTTCATTTGTAGCCATGCATGATTTCCCCTCCATAGCTGACAGGTTGGAGTCCATCTTCACTGACTCAGGAAGTCTAGTCTCCTCCTCTTTCAGAGGATAGAGTTTTGCCACACAGTTAGGTATTAAAATCTGCAATACTTCCATTCACTCTTTTGGTGTTTTCTATCTGATCTCAGAGATCAAAGCAAGCCACCTTTTTTGGAAAATGTTTGCATTTTCTTATCTTGTGGTCCCCACAGGTGCAGGGCAGAGCTGCAATGGAGGGATGTACAAAGATAATTACATCTGATACTTTCTGCAATACCTTCTCTACCGCCTATCTATCCAATATATGTTTTATTCAGCTATGGATTCTCCTTAAAGGAGGGAAGAGAATTATGTTGTGGAAGAAGATGTAGAAGATGAACATTGAGATGAAGAAAGGATGTTCTCTTTCGCTTTCCCTTTCCCTTTTTATAATTTTTACCATCTCCTTCTGTGATAAATTATGCATTCTTTTTGAGTATTTCCTTTCCTGACCCTGCTTTTCTTCTGGGGAGGGATTTTATGTACAGCCACATCGGTGTCTGTTTCTCCTCTAATCCTTGTTTTATCATTTTTCTTCATGTCACTCATCTCTGTTTCCCTCAAACATGCTACTCCACTAGTTGCCTAGAAACAATGTTGCTTAACATTCCTTGGCTACCACTCGTAGACGGCATGCCTAATGCATTTGTCCCTTTTCCCAACCTAAGATGGCTGCACCACTCTGTGCATGCATTCCTGGGTTGTAACTGCAGGCGTGTCATTAGTGTACATGTGCTATATCAGGGCATGGGCTTTGGCTTCTTCCTGGACTTTAATGACATTAAGGGAAACCTTCCAGATTACCTCCCGCAGAATGTCATTACACTCCTTACCTGCTCCAGAGCTCAGAGTCGCATACCTGACTCTGTAGGCCAGGCAGCCACCATACTTCTGCTCCTCCCCTTCTGTCGGAGCTGTGTTGTTGGTGTTCCTCCTTCACTGACCGTCATTGCTTCACAGGAGTACCGGAAGGATTATGTTCCCTTCAGTACTCCTGACTCACTCACATATAGGAAATTATCCTTGGGAGGTCACCACACGGTTGCTTCCCAAAAAGTCCAGCAGTGGGGAGTTTCAATCATCCGTGTTAGGTAAGCCGTCAACTGCCCACCCAGATCCCTCTATGGAGGACATGACTTGTTTAATTGGGTAGTACACAGTTTTTGTACCCTCTGAGGGGCAAGGCGCCAGACAAATAAAAGTATGAGAAAGGTTCTGTCATGGAGTTTGGAGACTTCATAGTTATGTACAGGGACAAGGAAGAAGGATGCAGTGGCAATTCTAGAGACAATGTTTCTTAAACACTGGTTATTCCTCTGTGGAACATTCTGCTTCATTCTTTTTTTGTGTGTTCAACTACAAAGGAGCAAAACCAATATGCAAATCAGTACAGCATAAAGTGAGAGGCCAGATCATCGATGTGTGGGAACGTATACAACTCAAGACATTTATTGGCATTATGGTCATCATTTAAGTGAAGCTTGAGGCCTTTTGGCACATTCAATGTGTGACCAATATCTGGATATAGCAATTGGACTTATGAAGGTGCACTGAGAAAACCATGAGATGATGTGCTTTCAAATGGCTGATTCAACACTTCCTTACCACCGGTAATAACTCTGGTTATCATTCCATTGCAATGTTTTTATCACTCCTGAGTGATCACAGAAAAGGGCCATCTAAACGTAAACCAGTCTACCCAAACTCCAAAAGAGACCAGCCCGAACCGGAACTTCGAGGGCAGTATCTCTAGAAATGTTCTGACCTTTGCATCCCTCGTCAGTTAACTGCAGCTGAAGCGACTAGACACAGCAAGCACAGGCCCACATGTGGGAATACCCAACCCACTTAGAGATAACAAGTACAATTGATGAACAACTTGACATCTCGAAGGGACAATCCATTCCACATTTGGTTGGCTCATATGTACTATTAGGGAAAAAAGTTGTGAATCCGTAGGCCCTTTAAGCGAGGTATTGATTTATCGGGTGGATGGGGATGCAGAATGTTCTCTTACAACAATAATAAGACCGACCCAGGAAATTGGCAAAAGCTAGATGTTTTAATTGCAATTATCTAAAACAGGGAGTACAACGGACATCAATGGACATCTCACAGTATTTCTCTCAACGTGTTACATGAAACAACACAGTTAAATAGTTAAGATTTGTTATCATTGACGTCACACTATGTGGCAAAATAACAAAACCTAAGTTGGATTGTGATTGGTTTACGGGGAACATCTAGGTATACTTTCTTTGTGGAATAGGATTGTGATTGGGTCTCTACAGTCAGGGTCTCTACAGTCAGGTGGACAACTATGCCCACCCCTATTGCAAGTCATCCTGGGTGTCATAAAATACATGTTTCATGGGCTTTTAAGCTATTGGTGGCCACTCTCATACCCTTCTGGAATATTCCACACGCAATCTGGTACCCCAGGTGCTTGTGGGTGGACTTGACCATGCCTTCCCACCCAATTATCCCATCATCCATCATCACTCCTGCTGTCTGTCATTCAAATTGTCTTTTAACTCGGCCTTGCAAAGTATCACGGCGCTTGAGAATAAAAGGGAGTGTGAGCACAGCCTTATCTTCAGTCTCGATATGGTTTGCCAAAAGTCTATTTTCATCTATGCCACGTGATAGGACACTGTGTTTTAGCTCCTTCTCTGCCTTTAATACTATTAAATGAATAAAACTTGGCACTCATAGTGTTTTTCCATTGCACCTCAACAGGAGCTCGCCTCGCTTCTCGTGTTCATTGTATCTTCTTGAATAGATAACCAGTTTCTTGGCTGCCCCAACCCTTGACACTGGGCCAGACAATCCTTCTTGAATGTTCCTTCATCATCAGCTGTCTTTTTCTACTGCGCCACACTTTCAGCCTTTTAGCAACTGAAGTCCTAGTTTGCTAAAATGCGATGTGGATCATTCAGATTCTATATACATATATATAATGACGGTACCGCCTGCAGTCTTTTCACTACATATAGCCAGCCTCATGATTCCTTAGTCTACTTGCGTTTCAGCATCTGTACAGTTATACAGCGATTTTGCATTTTCTTCAGTGCCCTTCACACATGCAATCTTCATTCCAGCACATTAAATGTTACTCGACTCTTTACTTCATCATCAGATTCTATAAGGTTTATATACTCTCTTTATTGGCATCTCTTCTTGGTGCGTCACCTCTGCTTCATGCAAGGTCACCAGTCTCTTGCCTTCACCACTTCACACTTCTTCAGGAACCTCCTTTAAGAGACTGTAATTTCTCTGCGGGTTCATCATATAGGGATTCTCAATGGATACCTTGCTTCAAGAATTCTTCAGCGTATAGGTATCATTACTGGGGTTGCACATGGTGCAATTTCCAGGTTCCAACATGTAGGAAGAATGGTGGTGGGACTTCCGGTAGAGGCATTTGTCTCCTCCTCTACAGTCACATGCCAACCAGTATCAACTGTACTCCTATGGGAACAGTCCCAGCAAACTAGCCCATGTCCTCCTCCCCTTTTCAAACTATACATGGGAACTTTTTGTCATTGCAGCGTGGGCAAGTGCATTGAGGCAACTGACGTCTTTTGCAAAGCTATCACTGTATTCAGCAACAGCTTTTATGGCAACATCAAAACCACTTCCACTCCTGCGTGGATGAAATGCAAATCGCCTTATGTGCCACAAACTAACAAGATGAGGTTGCGTTAAATGGACTCAAAGCCAGAGAAATTAATCGGGCAAAGCAGCCTCAAGATCAAATCTGAAAACCTAAACCTTTGCAAGCCTCACCAACTGTAAGGAAGCTGCTGACTATACATCCTGACACCTTCTGTAGAAAAATAGCCCCCATAAAAAACAAAGTAGGCTAAGCAGGTTTCATTTAGGAAGCCAGTCTCAGCATGAATGTACAGGTCAGCGTCATGGTCAAATGAGCATAATTTCAAATCAAACTCCATGAAAACATGCCCTCATAATCAACATAAAACAACACCATAATGGATTGGAACATGTTATGCCTTAAATTTCACAATCCGGTAACATGGCTGAAGAAGCAGAATGATTAGTTTAAAAGTAAGATGGCTCAAGAAGCAGGATGATTAATTTAAAAAGGCTACACTCTTCAGAAAGATGAAGGTTCGTAAGTGTTTGTTTCCACTTTCAATCAATTCCTGATTTGGGTATTTTAGTTAGAAAGAGGTTATGAAATAACTGGTCACTGCTCTGTTCTTTTGACAACAAGCGATGTATGCTCTGTAATGAGTGGAAGCCATTGGCGGCCATTTTAGCTTTAAATAGTCTGCCGCTATTGGTGAGTACTGTCTACGTGTTAATTGCAAGTTATTACATTATTCTGTCAAATACGCACGTGTCTGAGCTTTCACCCGCAAGGCCCCTCTTCGTCTTGATTCATCACAGTGATGCCTCTCAACTGCCCACCAGGTGTACCCCTCCTCTATTCTGACCGCTGAATTAAGGGATCCGTGCGAATGAATGTCTTTCATTGTGCAGTGATTTATGCTGGGTGCTCGTGTTTTTTTCGACAGCTGCTTCCATCTTAGTTTCCTAGCCATGGAGATATCGTAGCTGGTCATGCTTCTGTTTTTCATTTGCTCTTGCAAGATCAAAAGCCCTGGTGTCACCCGGAAGCGTCGCTGTTGATCCTCTCAGGGGCACTGATACACAGAGTTGTCATGGCATGTGAAGGCTAAAGTTACCATGAAGCTGCCACAGCTATGCTCGAGTAATAGAGTCCACATCGCACTGCATTACAAAGGGTTCAGAGAATCCGTCATAAGTAGCTCAATGGCCGTTGCTTCATATTTTAGCTACAAGCGCCATACGTTTCCACTCCATATCGTTATGCACTTTGCACAGCTGCTAGCTCGCAGGTGGCTGGTATGGGACTCTGTCACGTGGTTTGAGCACCCAAGGAAGGCAGGGGGTTAGGAGCGGGAGTTCCTAAGGGAGATGGGAAGAAGGATAGATTAAAATTGACTGAAAGCTAGGTGCCACCACCATGCACTCAATCAGGGGAGTTGCTAGGTCTGGAAAAGACCCGGGGCTAAGCTGATGTCGGAACTGTTGGGACTGGGGGCTGGCTAGTCTTTTGGCTGTAGCTCCTGAGATTCTATCCGGGGCTACAACCAAAAGATCAGGGGCTATAACCCCTTTAGCCACCCCCCTAGCAACGCCCCTGCACTCAATTGTTAGAACCCTTCAGATAGGTCCCCTCAGTCCAATTTGTAACTTTTCCACCACACCGTGCAAAGGTAAAGAGTAAAACATAGACACATTGCATTTACTCTTCACTTTTCTTCTATTTTTGAGAAACAGTGTGACTGTCTCCCAAAATTAATCATTTCTGGAGCTATTTAGAAACGATTTCTATGCCAGCCGCCTGTTTTTACCAGTTGGCAATTTCAGGCGTATTGCATAGGAACCCGTTTCATTACTGCCAACATGACCCTTCAAACTGGCAGTAATGCAGCCACATTTGCAGCCGCATTGGTTAGGCAGAGCTGCACCAGCAGAACATGCCCATCCCTTTCCCAACTCAGCCTTTCAGTTTTAAGAAAATCCTTTGGATTAGAAAAAAGTGTCGGTAAATACTTTTAGCATCATTTTTTTCTGATCTGCTGTACCTGGAAAATAACCATCCAAGTATTTTGGCTCTCCAGAGAATCCACAAAGTCTAATACTGAACATCCCCCCGCACTCCCCCCCCCGCTCTTTCCCACCTATGTTGCCTTTGCATACCAATGAGGTAATGTTTCTAATGTTTAAATACGAATTGTAAACGTTGAGCTTTCCAAACGTTCATGGGAACACAGTGACATTAACATTGTCGATTTCTTTGTGCTTTCATTTCTCTGACCAGCACCTATCATGCATTCTGCAGAAATCAGCCAGGTCTCATATAACCATCAAGCTCTGTTTGCCAAGGGCACAAGATGCTTAAAGAAACAGGCCCATCGCTACACCTCTTTAAGAAATCTATGCTCTTCCAAGCTTTACAAATGTAAAACCTTTTTGAAAAATTGTCAGAGGTGCAAGGCCCCAAATTGTGGAACTGCCTCATCCTGGTATTGGAAACCAACCGAGCCAACCGAGCCATCTCACTTGCAAATAGATACTGAAACAGAGGTTTTCAGAGTGGCCTTTGTCTGGCTAAGTACTGGTGGTCGTGGTCCATGAGTAACGCTGCCTTCGAAAAGACTTGAATTTCGCGATAGTACACTGATAATACAGTCATTGATTCTCTACCCCTCTCCACTTGCTCCTTGCACCGACCTAAACTTTTCATTGATACATTACCTATGTATATTACTGACTTCTCCTTGCCGGTGCCAATTGAATGGTAACTGTGTACTTCTCCTCCACTAACACTATCTTTCTTCTTGGTTTTATGCGTCTCTCTGTATAACCTGCAAGGAACAGAGGTGAAAACATTTGTTTTACATTTTATGAATGATGTTACTATTTCTTTGCAAAATCTGTAAGGTTTGACAGGAATATAATGAACACATTACCTAATGTAGGTTACAGAAGGGTACTTGAAGCCTATGGTCAACAGGACATAAACCTTGACATGTCCCGGAATCATATTGGTTTTTGCTGGTAAATAGTTACCTTCAAGTTCAACCTCTGCTTTTCTCAGATTCAGCCTGGACTGCCCCTTTTGGGGTGGGACCAAGCCTGGTTTTCACATGGTCTTTCTCCTTTTGTAATGGCTTGGCAGGTGAAAAACGATGGTCTGGAGGGTTGCGCTGAGCAGTGGCAGATGTTGTTGGCAGGTAGGGACAAAAAGCCCAGGCCCAGAAGCGATTCAGGACAAGGCGATTGCAGAAGGAAGCGTTGCAGGAGAGTTAGGAGATCAAGGGGCTGAGGGGGACCCACTCCTAGAAGTTAGATTGTAATGGAGACATAGTGAATTGGAATAGAAGTAGGTATTAAGCGAAACCCTATTTTAGAAGGTAGACATTATTTTGAAATTGAAGACTAGTGCTATGGCTATGCTAGCAGGCTTACAGTGAGTCGAGAGGGTTAGAAGGGTGTCTGTGTGCTTTTCACTCGCAGCCCTGGCAGCTCCGCCAAAGGGTAATTTCCTGAACACACACACAGGCCCTCATTACAACCCTGGCTTTGGACCATGGTGCTAATCGCACCATGGTCCATGCCGGTAACTTACCGACTCCGCCATGGCGGAATGGGGAATTACCGCCCCATTCCGAGGTTGGCGGGGCGGTAATTCCCCATGCCGCCATGGCCCTTCCCCATTCCCATTTTTGCCCCATAGGGCTCAATGGGAATGGGGAAGGCGCTAAGTACGGTGCCGCAAATTGCGGCACCATACTTAGCACCAAGGTCCCTTTGCGGGTTGGTTTTTAACGCCTGCAAAAAGCAGGCGTTAAAGTCTCCAACCCGCAAAGGGACCTCGTAATCAGGCGTTAAGGGTTTAACGGCGCCGCCATCTTTTACGGCGCCGTTAACCCCTTAACGCTTGGGTTGTAATGAGGGCCACAGTCCTTTATTCTATTTTATCGGTAGCGCATGCAACCCAGAAGGAATGTACCCCGCAAGGCCAGGAGAGAACCAAATGAATCTTCTAAGAGCAATCCCACAAGATGAGGAGTGGGGGGGGCTTTAGGCCCTCGCCAGCCAGATCCTTAAGTTATAGTGACCTGAGACCTCCAAGTTTCAGACATAAACATTCGAGTACACTGACCAGCCCAAGACTCCTGGCCATAAAACTGTAAAGGGACCAATTGATCAGGAAGATCAGAGAACAAGGACCTGCTGCCGTCTCCCCCAGGTCATGTGATTTGCGCTGCGAGTTGCCAGGGGAGAAGGCAACAAATGTATGCCATGGTGGGAAAGATGTGGAGGCGCCAACCTGTCTGGGAAAGGAGCGGGGGTACACATAGTTTTGAGAAAGTTATCACAACCTCCAAAGTATCTGCCTCGCTCAGGTCCTTGGTACCAGGAGCAATGTAGAACTTCAAAATAATGAGTTATATTTGTGTAACTCAATTGCCAATGAATGCTTTATAGATCGCTGATGACAGAAGAAGAGCCCCACATGGAAGAATATGGACAGAGGATGCTGGGACCAATCGCCTGGCTTCTCGTATGGAACAGCCTATATCTGTATAGGGTCACACCAACCAGCTATTTGGATTTGGAACCTATGTGATGTACGTCACTTGTGACGTTGTGTAGCTTTAAATGCTATTGCTCGTGCTGTTTCTGTCATAATGCTCCATGGCAGCAGAGTTATTTCTTGACACGTACTTGCATTTCTACGAGATTAAACCTTGTTCTCCTTGCAAGAGGTGTGCTGGGCCTTTTTCCCTAGTGGGTTGTATGTTTTCTGTTGTGAACAGTGAGGGGTTACTCTACAAGGCTAAGGTTCATACTAAACCTTCCAGCCATCACCTCTTTTGTTTTACTGTACTCACCTCGAGTGTGACGGGAATGCCGAGACTTGGGTCCCATGCCTGCTGGGCTTAGAAACCCAAGCTACTCCTCAAGGCCAAAACATGCTTGTGGTTCCTTGTGTTCTTGTGCAGAAGTGATGAGACCGAGCAGTTTGGGCTGGACTGTCCCTTTTGGGGTGCAACCAAGCCTGGTTTGCATATGGCCTTTCCCCTTTTGTAATGGCTTGACAGACAAAGAACGATGGTCTGGAGGGTTGCCCAGAGCAATAACAGAGGTTAAGACTAATTCTAAACTTTCCAACCATCACCTCTTTTGTTTTGCTGTTTGTCAGATTGCACCAGTGGTCGAAGTGAATGAAAAGAAGTATTGGAACCATGCTCCCTGCTGTCCTGCCACAGCTCCACACAAACCCCATTGCCAGGCCCCCTGCCATGCACAATACAAAGCCACAAAAACACGCCTGATGTTAAAGGGAACGTTCAGTGCAGTGCACTGAAGTGCACGTTTCAACTTCTTCCTACACTTTTATTTCAAAAAGAAAACATTCCGGAACGGTTTCTTTATAAAATAAAAGTATAGGAACAGTAAAACTTAATTTTAAAAAGTAGAGGTGCACCGATCCCAACCACTCCGGCCCACTTTAACCACTGGATTGAAGACAGCTTTCAGTGACAGCTATGAGGTGTGGTATGCCATTTTGATTACAAACGGAGTGGAGAACAGGAGCAGAGTATACAACAGTAAAGTGCCTCCACCCCTTGGGAATATTCCTGTGTCTTGAGCCTGTTCCAAAGCAGTAACACTTTCAGAATACAGGGGTTGGTAGGAGAAGCTTCAGGATGGGTCATTGGGAATGGCGAGAAAGTGTGAGAAAGGACCCCAGCACAAGAAGAAATGCTCCTACATTGTTGTGTGACATGTTTCGTACTGGAGCAC
The DNA here is from genome assembly GCF_040938575.1 of Ambystoma mexicanum. Taxonomy (NCBI): domain Eukaryota; kingdom Metazoa; phylum Chordata; class Amphibia; order Caudata; family Ambystomatidae; genus Ambystoma; species Ambystoma mexicanum. The sequence goes on from NC_090937.1 coordinate 403,070,548, forward strand.
ACAAGCTCAGAACGTATTGTTTGACCAAGATCACAATGCGGCTCTGCAATAATGCATTAACTATGCAGTGCTGATTGCATCCATTCCTCCCAGTAGTTACAACCCAGCAGCTCTATAATACTGTTTACCCAAGGTTACACTGCTGCACTATACTTGATTCCTCCAATCCTAGTACTGACTGATATGCTGATTTATTTCTTCTCCATGGCTGCTAGAATGCAGGAACTTAAAATACACCGTTCACAAGGCTGCACTGGATTGACTCCTTTGCTGATTTATTTTCTTACCTCACCATGGAAAGCAAGATTTCAAAATGAAAAGAGTAGGATAGAGGATTGGAACATCTGGGGTCCAGGAGGCACACTGAGCTGAATTGGGACTGAATGCAGTGGCTAGTCGAAAGAGAGTTGATGACAAAAGGGGGTGTGGAGTAGGACGAGAGTACATTTAAATAAGGAAGAAGAGGTTGGAGAATAAAATGATATGGACGCGGATGTCTGCTAATTGACCTTTTCACAATTGACCTCAGGAGAATTGACCTCAGGAGAATTGACCTAATTTAAAAGGTCAATTAAGACATATATGCAGGGGGAAACCCCCTGTAGCACCCCACACAATCCAAAATCCCCCAGCAACCACCCACCCAATCCCTTAGATTGTTTATAATCCAAAACCAACGCAATACATATATAAAATAACTAATATAATTTAAAGGGCAATTGTGCAGAAGGTCAATTTGGACCACTATAATAAGGTCAATTAGGACAAAAGGTCAATTTGGGTAATACCTATGGACACAGAGAGAAAGATAGTTATTATGACTGGATCTGTGAACAATTTAATTAACACAAGCAATTAGGTATTGAGTGAAAGTCCCTTAGGGGCTCATCATGTTGCCTAAAACTGTCATTTGAGGCCACTTTTTGTCCTTCCCATTTGCACCCTGCAGTGCAAAGTGAGTAAACACAGCCAGACTGCTTTTCCTTTTGTTTGTGAGTGCTGCTTGATATGCCCGCATGGCAAGCGGCACTCACAAATTAAATTAAGAACCTCCCCGACATGTGAGCATGTCGCGGAGGGTATCATTTGAACTGGGAATACTGGGAACACTGCTTACCATGCATGCATGGTAAGCAGTTTTCCCAATTGAAATGTAACTCTCCTCGACATGTGAGCATGTCGGGGAGGGTTTAATTGTGATTGTACATGTTCCCTGCCATGCTCGCATGAGGTCTGCCTGCTTTGTGCTGGAGTATAAAGCGGGCAGATCTCATAGGACTCTCCAGCATGAAAATGCACGCTGAGGCAGAGATGATGGAGCATTTGTATGGCAGAGAGGAACGAGGTGGCAGAAATTCAAATTGCGTTCTGCCCCTCCTCACCCCCATATCAACGCTTAAAAATGGGGCATGATGCAAATTAAAGGTGTTAAAGCCTTAATCAAGGCCGTTATGCTTATCATTCACGTTACGCCCCCAAGAACATGAGCTCCTTAGTCTTTATCTGGCAGCAAATTAGGACCATATAATGTGTATGTGGTTGGAACGGTACCAATGGCACGTTGTATATCACATCTTGCTCTCTTTAGAACAGAACAAGATCAGAGTTTCACATTACAATTACTAGCACACAATCACAAGTGGTATTAATTAATACAGTAATGAGCTACACTCATAAACTAGCAGGCTAAAGTAGGAAGAGGCTATTACATTTCCTGTCCCCCTTTTTCCTACTGCATTAGGAATCATGTGAAAACCAACATGTTGAACAACCAGCAAATAGTGTAATTGAAGAGCTTTACCACCGGATAGTTTCGGTTAGCAGCAAATAAATTCATGACGCAGACATGTTTCACCACAAATAATGAAGCTATTCAGAGTGGTACTATGGTCGCTGTATAAAAGATAGATTAGGTAGAACAATCTGAATAGCCTGCTATCTGTACCGAACAAACTTACCAAAGTATCTCCAAATCAATAACAGCATAAAGATATTTGAAACAATGGACAAGATGCACTTTGTGATCAGGTCGTTGCTATCAACCTTCTGAGGCTGTGGATATGTATACATTGAACATTATACAGCGAGAAGCCATTTTGTCATTGCCTCTTCTATTATAATATATGGCAGCCTGCAATATCCGTATAACAGTATTTAAATAATGTTCTTATTACAGGCTAGCTGTGACATCACAACTGAGCTCTGATAAGACAATGATATCAACACTGCTCCACAGTCAGTTATTAAGCTTTAGTTGTGACGTCACAGTGCCTGCTTCTTGATCCGGCAAAGGTCCGAAATCCATATCACTGCAGCAGTTAATTAAAACCATTACAAGCTTTTCAAATTCCTTGCTTGTTAACTAGTTTTCTTTGACAGTTTTTTAATGTCTACACTGCTGAAGTTTAACACATGCGAGCAAGAAGCTGCATGTTTCTACTTATGTTAAAGTACACATATAAAACGTTTTTTTCAATGCATTTTATTAAAATCTTTAAACTATTTTTCTATAACACATTCAAAGCTGTGTGTTAGTTGTTATTAAATTCTTTTAAACTATTTTTCCGCAACGCATTCATAACTGCATGTCAGCTTTTTAAAATCCAAACAGATTCTGCGTTGATTATATGGCTCGATAAAAGGAAGATCTCTTATATTAGATTAAGCAAGCTGACACTTATTAAAGGGGATGAAAATACCTGCTACTATAAGTAAAAAGGAAACTGCAAGTCACCTCAGAGTTCAGTGACCTTATGAAGGAACTCATACTTCGGCCTTGTTCCTCTGTTTGGTCACATGCCTATTCAGTGACTTGCAATAGCTTTATAATGTATCATAGGCGGTACTTTATGCCATATATATGAACCTTATAATGTTATGTTTGTGAAATGCAAGCACGTAATAACATTTGTCTGTTTGTCTTTCTCTTTTTAGCCTTTTTATTTATTTATTTCTTCTTTGTATATTTTTTGTTCTCAAATACTTTTTGTGGGTACTTGGCTACGCATCTATTGTGATGCATTTACTTGAAAAGCTTTACCCACATTGTGAAACGTTTTGACACACAAATGGAATGGTTTAGTCTAACAGAAATTCAGATTCATTAGAACTGAAGCCAGGGAATAAATGGTGTCCTTGGAACGGATATATTGTTTCATGTTTAAGAAATTATCATAATAAGGCTTGGGTATTTGTGTGTTAATATGAAATATGAATTGATTTCAACATAAATGAATTCAATAGTAAAGTGAGTCCATTGATTTGTTTTTCTTATATGCACGGTCCAGACACTAGCAGGTGTAGTGTTTTTTGGCAACCCTTAAGCGTCCTACATAGCTTCATAATACCATGTCTTTTTCTGTATGAATTGATAAAGTATTGCGACAGACCCTTTTGATACCTGCATTGCAGTAAGCACTTTTAAAGACAATACACAATTCGCCAAACTGAAGAGCAGCAAGAAAAGCAAGTCCTTGTAGAGCAGCTGGAGAGGGGCAGTTATGATACTGCGCTGGGGGCCCACATTCACGACAAATGGGAAAGAGCGCATAGGCAGGAAGGCTAAAAAGATGTGACGAATAACAGTCAAGACAGAAACAGACCAGCGTGGGAACAAAAGAGTCTTAATCGCCGAGGGGAAGCCCTTTTCAGATACCATAAAGTTGCCAGCTGGAGGAGCAAGCAAAGGAGAAGAACGTGAAGGGAAATCCTAGTGAAGAATCAAAAAGGATGCCAAGCCTCTCGGCAGAAGCCAGGAAGGGAAGAGAGCTTGTCATTAGTGAATAGAGGGAGGGGTACACAACTGTGATGAGAAGGGATGGGAAAGACAATGAATGCTGTCTTCCAGGAATTAAGGTGAAGAGAATGGACAAGCATCCAGAGCTTGATAGCAGAGAGAGCGTCCACATTAGGAGCGTGAATTTGATCAGTGAAAAAAGAAGCAAAGAATAATTTGGCAATCATCACTATAAAAGTGACAGTGTAAAGCAAAAGAGAGAACAATAGAGGTGCAATTAATTATATAAAGGGTGATCCGTAAAGGACCAAGAACTGGACCTTGCAGGGCACACACACATGTAAAGAAAGAGCGCTGACAGAAATGTCAGTCCAGGAAACAGAACAGGAGCAATTGGAAAGATAACGAGAAAACAGGAAGTCAAACCAGACGTACCCAGGGCAAGAAGAGAGGAGTAGGAAATAGAGTGGTGTACTGTATGAAAGGTGGAGCTAGCTTCAAGAGAACAGGAAAAGCGGATTGCCTAGAGTGACAGGAAAAAATAAGGAAATTAGTGACATATGAAAGAGCAGCTTCAGTGGCGTGAGCAGAGTACACATCACAATGATAAGGTAGATATAGATCGCCTGCAGGAGGCCCATCTGGTGCATTCCAAGACCCGAATGGTAGATAGGTGCTTGCCTTGTTGGTGCTAGCCGGGTCAGCAATTATGCACTTAAGCTGGGACCAGAGCTGACGTTAAAGGGATTTTGGAGAAAGGTTCTTCTCCCTGGATTCTCACAACATCATCATAGGATTGGGATTCGACATTGGCCCAGATTGCACCGTGGATAGTAGTGACAGAGTAGCCAGAGATCACAACGCGAAGGGTATGAAAAGTCTTCACAGCTTCACAGACACACAGACGCTTGGTGGCTTCTAAACGATACAACTAGGGTCTACGCGTGTTACTCAGCAGCCCATAAGTGAGACTTAGCAACTTACCTTTTCCTCACTGACAAAGAGGCCACCAAAGCCAGTGTGACCTCTGAGATTGGCCAATATTAATAATTAACTTGGATGCTAAAATCCTCACAAAGTTTTGGGCAGATAGATTACGGGCTTTGTTGGGAAGATCATCCACCAACAGCAAAACAGTTTGGGGTTTTTGAGAAATTGAAATGGAAGCACAAACATGAATTGGTTACTGATGCCATGAGCTACACTAGAAAGCAAATGTAACGTAACCTACTGGCGAGTCTCAAAGCTGAAAAGGATGTTGACAATGTTTGGTGAATATATGTGTCATGCAACGAGTCTACCTGCGAAAATATTTTGCAAAAGAATGCACACGATGTAAGAAGGGGCCTACATGAGATTTCAGTAAATAGGAGCCAAATGTGGCATTGCATTGAAAGAAAATATATATCAAGCTTAATAAAACATATATTGCAAAGCCCTGTGGGGGAAATTGTTTCAGCTACGCCTTATAAAGCCGATGCCTAGCAATGGGTACAACTTGATCGCAGTGTCCAGTATGCATAATATTATCTTAGGGAAAGATGCGCCTTGCCTGGACAAGATCAAATTGGACTGGGAAGATGGGAGCTGAGAGTTCAAGTTATAGATGACAACAAATAGATGAGAATGTTATGAGAGATTCTCCCACTGATTCTGTTAAGTTGCTCAAGTAATACAGATTCTTAAGCAAGGGTCTGGGTGCCCCTCTACTGAGAACAAGCATGGGTCAAATACCCTGTTCTATGGTATTTCTTTCACTAAGGAGGGTACAACCACGTTTTAGCTGACTGCACCCTTCACAGAGGAGACATATCCTGTGCCTTAGAGAGGCTCAGCTTCACCTCACTGATGAGGCAAACAAGGCCAAAACACGTGTTTGGGGTTGCAGATGGTACTCTTGCTCAGAGGAAAATTGCAGAGCCAGTGCCAGACTGCCCTTGTGGGTATGACCAGACTGATATGCAAATGTTCATTCTCAGTAAGGGGGCTCCCACATCCTTGCTCAATACAGATTTGTGTCTGTTTAATAGAGTTCAGGCAGGTAGACAATTTTATAATGGCTTGCCACTCTCCCGTTTCCCTCCATTTTCCCTTTTCCCTCTGTCTTTCACACGCTCCTGTTTTCCCACTACAATGTAGCTGGAGGTTTGTTGTTGTATCTCAATCTTAATGTTTGTTGGAGTTTGTTAAGTGCCAATAAAAATGTTACCTCAACCTTTTCTAAGCTACATCAGTGCTGTACTCCTAACAATACAAAAAAAAGATATTAAAAAAGAAACCCAGATTGAAGTGGGGATAGAAGTGAATTAGAATCCAAACAGAAAGACAGTTGCTAATTGACAATGAACTTGACAAATTTTGTAAGGAAAGGAAGAGGAGAAATAGGACGGTAACATGAATGAAGGGATTGACTGAGAGAGTTTGGCAAAATGGTAGCATGCCTCGATGAAAGGGGAAAAGAGCTGAAGGAGTTGAAAATAGAAGTCGAGAAATGCAGAAAATGAAATTATACCAAGAAGATGAGTGCAGCTGGCGGAGGGTCCAGGTGGACGCCAGTTGGGAAGGCACGTTGGAGCAGGAGACCGAAAAAGAGAGGAGTAAAGCAAGGAAAAAAGGAGGAAAGGAGGGTGAACTAAAAAGGAGAGAAAGACGATGATGATGCAGGAGAAAGGGGGCATTTCAAATGATCTATTTTCACTCTAAATTATGAGGTAAAATGAAATTGCCAGTTTAGGGAACGAAAATATGACTAAGAAGGATGAATCAATGGCGAGAATAAGGGGAAAGGGAAGTGCAAAATATGGTAAGAGTGTCATTTAGTATGACATAATCCATATCACAGTAAAAAGAGAGAAGGTAGTGCAGGATTATTTACCCCAAAACGGTCACATGCTGTATGATATGATATGATATGGAATTTATAATGCGCCTATACACAAGTGTTTCAAGGCACGATGAGGCAAGGGAGAAAGAACAGAGGGAAGACAGAGACAACGATCCTATTAGGCCAGGTGTCATTCAGATCGTGCAAGTGCAGGGGGAAGGGGAAAAGTGCGGGATAAAATGGGGAAGGGCAAAAGTGCAGGGTGGGAGGGGGAGTGGACAGTGCAGTTCAAGGGACAACTAGAATAAATAAAGCAATAAGTCAAAATTACGGCTAGTGGTGGCAAGTGCAAGGGTAAGCGCAGGCGTCAGGTGTCAAGTGCTGGTAGGGGACTGTAGGGATACAGAAAACAGTCCCCATGTGCAGGGGTTTGCCAGGGCAGCAGTGCAGAGGTACAGCTGGTAAGGGTGGGGACCTGGGCCCGAGATTAGAGGGTGGCCAGGTAACCAGTGCAGTTTCAGCCAGGAGTTCAGCAGAGGAGAGGATGAGAGAAAGCAGAAGCAAAAGGATGGGTTTGAGGTGCTTCCGGGAACCAGAGATGGTTCTCCTCAAGTTCCAAGGAGGCAGGGAGGCTGTTCTAAAGGGAGGCCCCAGCAGAGGAAAGAGATCTACCATTAGCTCGTTGCTTGGAGAAGCGACTGACCCTGAGGGAGTTGGAGGCAAATGAGCAAAGAGCTCGAGAAGGAAGATATTTAGGAAGAGAGAGTTGAAGGTATTGAGACCCCAAGCCCCAGAAGGCCTTGTGGACAATGCAGAGGGTTTTGAACTTAATCCACGTTTTTGTGATCTTTGTTGCACACTCCTACAATTTCAGCCATGTCTTCTTACGAGTAATCAGCTATAGTGTCGAAGCATATTGTTGTGATGGAATAGTCTAAGATCTGTAAGTGCATGGTCAAGGGTTAACTAAAAATGATGGTTTACAAAATTAAACAGTGCTTGTAGTTCGATCAAAGTATTCTCAGATTTCACATGAGTGAGAGAAATAGCCCATTCTGATTATTGATTTAAACACTTGAGTCAAGACTTGAATCCAAATGGAGGTGTTAAAAAGAAAAGTATCACAGGGTAGAACGTCAGGACCTGGATCTTTAGGGGTACATCTACCAGCCTAGCAGAACTCCCCCACATCACCAAACTGCACTTCAGCACTTACCAGCACAGATTTCCGAAATGTTATGGCCGAAATATCTGATTAGGAACACTCCTATGAGGAGAAACTCAGGGAGCGAGAACTACAGAAGCATCACTTACAAAGGAACCATTTGGTTCGCTTTGCAGAAAACCAGCATGAAACGAGGCCCTAAAAGAGCATTCTAAAAACCTCCATCCAAACAGGGCATTGGGGGGGACCCTCCACTAATCCTGGAAGCAGAGAGCAGTCAGAAGACCACTCTCCTGTTCAAAAGAGGGAGTCCAAGGGGAGTGACTCACAGAGTCCAAGGTACAATAGGGGAGAAGAAATGAGGCCCCACCATTCTGAGAGCAAATCACAAGCTCAAAGAATCAGGGAGCGCCTAGAAGATAAAGAGGGGACCTCAAACAGTAGCAGCTCTGAGTCTGAGGGCGAGTGGACTCAGGTAACACAGCGAAAGAAGCCCAATAAACAAAAGAGAATGCAGGTGAAAGACCCCATTAGACTGATTAAGGCTATCAGGAATTTTATAACACTGTATCACAAATATGCAAAATATTCTGTCTGAGAGCATCTGGAACTATGTGAACAAATGATAGACTCTTTTCCCATCAAAAATAGCCAGAACTGCATAGATTATGCCAAATGGACGTTCTCTCCAGAGTAATCCAGCTTCTTTTCAGGGCTGTGCGAACAGTACCATTCAAGGTGGTCCACCTATAAGGCAGCCATCTTGAAGCACTTTTCCGCACACAGAAACCCACAGCAGGCTCGCAAAGTGGCCTACAATCTGCAATGCAGAGAGGATCAGGCCCCAAGATAATTGGTGCAGGGGCTAAAATGCTTCTTTGCGCAAACTGCCGGGCTGGTGCACACAAATAGTAGAGAATTCATAACCACCTATTTTCATGCGCTCCCAAAATATATAATGACCCAGTTGGTAATGGATTTTCATGACAACAGGACAGGGTAGTAGAGCAGCTAACCCGGATCTATGAGGTCCAAAAACCTGCAGAAAGCAAACACCAGGAAAAAAACTAACCAACCAACACCCCGCTGCTGCTAAGGTGGTGGAGGTGAAAGTTGCCCCAATTTTAGACCTAGAAATCAGTGGCAGGTGGTTGTCAGATAGGTAACCCACCAATGTGACCTCTAACTCTGCTGATTGCATCACTCTCAGATATAAGGGCAACAGACCTATCTTGGGGTACATATGGACACCCCCAGTCCAAGGGGGGGATCCAACCAGGTGAGTGCTGCCCCAGGAAACCTCCCTCCTAACTTCCCTCAGGAGGGCAGTATTTCCCCCAAATCCTGGATTAAGTTTCCTTCCCCGGTATCTACAAAACCCCAACCTGTAGGACAACCCTCCTTTCTTTCCCCGCTTTCAGGATTCCAGACCACCCAATCTGGGAAAGGGGAGGCCAAAGGTGGAGGGTTACCAAAGGAATCCCCAATACCCAGGGTACTCTGGAAGAAGGGATAGTTACCCTTCCCGAGAACCAGCTAGGTTTGAGCAAAGACCCCCGTACCACCCGGACCGGGTGTCCCAACTGGAGCGCCAGGTCCAGAACCTCACACAGGATCTGAGTTGCATGTTGAGGGCTCAACATAACCCTCAGATGAATATGGCAGCTCAGAACCACTCAAACCCAGGGTCTGGCACCCCAGAACAATGACGGGAAGAGAACCCCAACAGTCCACCGGTTCCAGAGGAGGAGGCATGGGACAAAGGGGGGTGCAAAGCCCTAGAGGAAGCTTGCTTCCTCACACGTGAAAAGCCCCTGGACATCCTGGAACCAGAACCAACATCTCTTGCCCCTGAAAACCTGCAACCCAGGGAACAGAGGGTGGGAAAGAGAAATAAAGAAATCAAAAAGACCCATTTTGTGGAGGAAGTCAGTGTCTTCCAGTTTTAAGGGGAAGAATCCTTGGAGGATTCTAAAATCTTTTCCTTCAAGGATGGGGGCATTCCTACCAAAGAAAAATAGGTCTCAAGAGACCTGAATGAAAACTTGGTGGGTGTGGGGACTGATTCCCAGAATTGTCATCCTGAGAACAAAATATTAATGGAGGGATCCTCCCCACAAACTGGTTCTAGTGACTGCCACCAGGTAAAGGGGGGCTGAACAGAGCTAAGGGAAAAAAGGGGATTCCGAAATCCCACATATTTCAGGATGCCACATTTTTGTTACAGATTCCCCTACTCTGGCACAGAAAAATTTCCAAAACCCCACTTTGTCAGAGTCCAAAATAAAGAAATTGACCACCCAGCTTGTCCAAAATGCCCATTACCTTTGCCCCTTGGAGGAGAAAGAAGGTAGATTCTACGCCCCCGTCCGAGTGCACGGGCAAGGTGCATTTTCAGCACTGGTGGATACGTGATCCCAAACCACTCTTCTGTCAAAAAGGGCCTCTGAGCAGCTTAATTCAGAAAGGGGGGAGAGACACCAGATCCCTCTCACCCCTGTTCCTGGAGAACTCCAGATCTTCGACGGGAATGAAATTCCCGTTAAGGGGACTGCGGATATGGAAATTAAAATTGGGCGACATAAAGTGAAGCACCTGGTCACAGAGGGGACCCCATGTCTATTAAGTAACAACCTCCTGCAGAGGTTGTCCCCCCTGATAGACTGTATCAATAAGGTCCTATGGACTCAGGCTAACAAGCCAATTAAATTAAAATAAAGTGTCAACCATGGTAGTTTAAATTGCAAATGCAACACGATTCAACTCAAATCTGATCATATTGAGTTTAATTCCCCAAATAATCAAACACCTGACATTACAGTAATTGCTGTCGGACAACAAACCGGTGATGGGAGCTCCTCTCCATTCCTGAAAAGCAACCTTCCTTCCAGTTTTAAGTGGCATTCCACACTGGAAGGAAATATTTTGAAACTGTATACTAATTCCCAATCTGAAAATCTAAATCCTCTAGTCAAAAGTGATGAAAAACCAGCTCAAAGTTCAGCTGATATTCAGAAAATTAGGGAACAGCTGTTCCTCCCTATTCAGTTAAATGAGGGGAAGGAGTCTGTTCTCGCCCAAGTGTGCCTGAACAACTGAAAGAGCTTCATCAGTGAAGCCATGTTCAGAAAACTCCCAAGAGATCCAACCATTCCCACATTTAAATTCATCGATAAGTGGGAAATGGGCCTGGAAACTCCCAATTCCAAAGATCTCCTTCCTGGCAGGAGTATGGTCAAAATTTCTATAACTGACAAAAGCATAGAGCATAATTGTTGGGTTGTGCGAGATGTCCCTGCTGCATTCTCTTTAGGCAGTGACATTCTCAATCATTTTGCAATTAACTTCGACCTTAAAAATTACAAGGCCTGGTCCCGACTAGGGTGTAATCCCATGGGCGTTGATGATTCTGAAAAAGCTTTTCGGTCAGCCTAATTGCTGCCGTATGCGGTTAAAGTTCAATTGGAGAGGAAGTCACCATCCCAGGACGGACCCGAGAATTCCCACTTCATTTAAAAATTTTAAAATTTAAAAATTAAAAGAGGACAAAAACTTCAAAATCCTGACGCCTATTTACACCTCAGTGCCCATCTTCAACAGCAGAGGTTGGGGTTAAACCCAACGCCATTAGTCAATGTAGAACACAACACCATTCCAATAGTGGTGGATAACAGCGGCCTGAGGAGTTTTACTCAGGGTGCATGCACCATTATTGGAATGGCGGTTGATGTCCAGCATTTTTCCCTGGATCTAGGAAAGAACTGATAGGACCATTCCCCAATGACTGCTATGACAATGACAATGACATACCACCGGACAGGCAGGGAATTCCCGGCAAGCAGGGAATTTCCTGGTGTACTCTTCCTGCACTTCCAGAAGAGGTGACCAGTTACATCAGGAAAGATGAGTTGATATTCCAGGTCCGCAACGACTGCCTTTCCTACATGAAACCATCTGTCCAGGTCAACAGTTTAACCAGAGTTCTCTCCACCCAGCTGGAGGAGGCCACTGAGATTGCTAATCCCAAAGTCTTTCCAGGCTTCACGCAAATGGTTGAAGAGCAGGTCAACCTCGCTGATGCCTGTGAGACTGAGGAACAAAAGGAAAAGCTGAAACAGGTGTTCTTAGATTTCCAAGATATCTTTGCTGTGGACTCGTATGACTGTGGCCGCACCAAGATGCATACTACCTCAATTCCCATGGACCCTGCAATGACTCCTGTGTTTGTGAAGCAATATCACTTGCCCCTCGCATCTATGGAGTCCCTGACAGAAATAATCAAAAACCTAGAGCCTCATTACGACTTTTGCGTAATGGGTTAACAGGCTCCACTAATGGAGGCAGACCCATTAAATCAATTATGCAAAATTACGAGGTCCTCTCGCGGGACCCGGTAAGGACGTCTGGTAAAACCAGGCATCGTTACTGGGTCCCGCGAGGGGACCAGGGAGCTAACAACGGGCCGGTTGTATTCGGCCCGTTGTTAGCTCCCTCTCCCATTCCCATTGAGCCCAATGGGGGCTCAGATGGGAATGGGGAAGGTCCGGGCCCGGGTTCCCAGAGGGAGGAATTACCGGGCCCTCCAAACTCAGAATGGCCTGGTAATTCCCCATTCTGGGAACCCGGACCCGGACCCAGACCCGGTTTTGGTGGCAGCCATGCCACTAATAGCAGCATGGCTACCGCCAAAGCCGTAATGAGGCCCCTAGAGTCCTGTGGGATAATTCGTCCAGTCCACAGTACCTTTAATAATGCGGTGCTGGGGATTTTAAATCCAAATGCTCAATGGAGACTCAGAACAGACCTTAGGGAGCTGAACAAACAGGTCCACATCTCCTGATGGTCTCTTCCCTACATTGACCAGGGGCTGGCCCAGATACAGGGGTCAAAGGTGTACACCGCTATTGACCTGACAAATGGATACTGGACCGTGCCCATCAGTAGGGAGGACCAGAACAAGCTGGCCTTTGCCTTCGGGGGCAGCAGTACACATGGACCCGGACTCCCTTCGGATGCATAAACTCCGGCAATGAATTCAACATCTTCCTACACAAGGCAATGCCCGACTTGGGTGAAAGGGGTAAACAGGCCTATGTGGATGATGTCTAGAATAAAAGCTCAACTGTGGAGGAACACATAGCAGAAGTCTGCTATGTTCTGACCCAGGTGAGAGTTGCTAGAGGAAAACTGTCCTTCCAGAGGGAACAGTGGTGCAGGACCCGTGTCAACATCTTGGGAAATGAAATAACCTCTGAGGGTCTCTGTCCCCAGGTGAAGAAAGTAGAAGCACTATTAAAACTAAAAAAAAACACAACTCTGCATGAGCTAAGAAGCCTCCTCGGACTGACTAATTACAGCAGGAAGTTCATTGAGGATTACGCAGAGGTCATAAGACCCCTGATCCATCTGTTGAAGGGGGATTCAAGTGGGAGTGGGGTCCAGAACAAGCCGAGGCAGTAAAGCAACTCAAAAGAAGACTCTCACAAGCGCCTTGCCTAGCTTACCCTGTCAAAAACAAGCAATTCTTCTTGGAGATGGGGTTCTTGAATAAATGCTTGACAACAGTATTATACCAAAAGTATGACAAGGTCAATAAAGTCATCTTCTATGCAAGTAGGACTTTATTCTCTGTGGAGGAAAAATTCAACGATTGTGAGAAGGCAATCCTGTCAACGGTGTGGGCATTGAAAAATTACCGCCCATTCATCCAGGGGGCGCACATCATAGAGGAGACTGCACACCAGCTTTTGCAATACCTCTAAAATGACAGAATCCAGGCACGAAATGTGAGTAATTGCAGAATGATATCCTGGATTCTGTTCATGCAAGGCTTTCCTGTGGAGGTCAGATATGGCCAAAACAAGAAGAGTCCCTTTACAAAGTCTATGAAGAAGACAAGTGCGAGGGGATGCCCACAGTTTATGTGGATGGGTGCTCCTACCATATTGACAACAACGGGGAAAAGGAACTGGTCGCCGGCGTTTCCAATGCCTGGGTGTATGATGCCCCGGAACTCTCCGCTGGGTACAAAATCTGTCCCTCCAGTAGTCAGGTGGCAGAGTTGATGGCAGTTCATCAGGTCATTCCCACTGCCGTACAACACCGACTCCACAAACTGGTTATATTCACTGATTCAGATTATGTCCGGAACGGGTTTGTGTAGCGCCTGGTCAATAGGAAAAACAGAGGCATGCTGTGTGCTAATAACAAACATGGCAAGCTAATACAAAATAGTGATGATCTGATCACCTCTCATGGGAAGACCATCAATTAGAAAAAAGATCAAGGGCCATTCCAGGATAGAGGGGCCAGACCAAACTGGAAATTACCTGGCTCATCAGTTGACCAAAACCAGAGCCATCCAGTGGGATCTCGATCGACTCCCTGTTGGGGGAAATCCAGGTCACTGCTGTCACCAGGTCCCAGACAAATGCTCACAATGAACTCTTTCCTGCCCAGTGGAGTAAGGAGACCCCAGATGCTGATTTAAACACGGCACAAAAAGGGGATCTGATTATTGGGAAATCTTTTCAACACATTGAGGACCCTGAGAACTTTCATTTGACGGAAACCGATTACATTGGGAAAGAGGACCTCAGGGTGTTGATGAAGTGTTCCAAAATTTTCAGAATCCAAGATGGTTTGTTGGTAAGGAGATCCATCTCTAGATGTGACCAGTGGGTGGTACCTAATTCATAAGCCTGATGCTAAGTCACACCCATAACCCAGCCACAGCTGGTCATCTGGGGTTTCATGCTACTCTAGAAATCTTGCGGGAAGTGGCATATTGGCCACACATGGGGCAGGACCTCGACCAATATTTGAAGGGGTGTCTTGTGTGTGCACAATTTCAGCCAAGTTCACTCACACACCGAGCTCCCCTCCAGAAGAGGGGGCTGACACTGCCTTGGTCAGATTTACAAGTAGATTTCATTGGGCCTGTGAGTCGCTCCTCTAGGGGGAACAAGTACATATTAACAGTAACGTTCTTGTTCACCAAATGGGTGGAATGTCTCCCGGCCCCAAATTGCAAGGCAGAAACAGCAGCTGCCCTGATGATCAAACACATCTTCTCGCATTTTGGCCTACCCCAAAGGATTGAGTCAGACCGATGAAGTCACTTCACCAGCAAAGTGATGACAAAGATGTGGGAGATACTTGGGGTATAAAGGAAACTTCATATTGCAAACCACCAGTCCTCTAGTGGGGAAGTTGAGAGGTACAATAAAGCCATTGTGAGCATTCTAAAAAAGTTTGTGGCAGATTCTGGGCCTAGTTGGGACCTCCGATTACTGCTTGTCTTGATGGCCATCAGATCTTCTGTGACCAAAATGTCTCCATTTGAGCTAATGCCTGGGCGAAAAAATGGTGCTACCTCAGCATCTGCTCTATAGAACACAAGAGCAGACAATTCTCTGTGTGCTCTGTTCTTAGGAAAATCTGTAGGGATCTCCATGTGTTAGCGCTGTTCCTTCCCAATCATTTCAGTCAGTTGTATATGTCCTTAGCCTTATTTTGAATAAATTAATTAAATTCCAATCAAAAGAGACACATGCGTGAAGGGGTTGTAATTGCGAAGTAACCTGTTTTGCGGGCGGCGTTCCTCTTTTCTAGCCACTGAAATACAGTCTCAGTAAAACTTGTCATTTCTTTTTCAAACTGATTTTCCCTGTGCAACTGATTTCATTTCAAAACTGATTTTTCCTTCCCCTTTAAGAATCCCATACTGCTATTCATTCAGAGTTACCCTTTCACTTTCATATCCTACCTATGAGGTGTCTTTTTACTTTAGCCTCAAAACCGAATTCCAATTTTGCCTATTTAGCCCAAATTCCAAACCATTTTGCTATTTTAAACCAGTGAAATGAATCAATTGTAATTTCTCCACGTGTGATTTTGCTGCTCTGTGTTTTTCCTTCCAAAGTTGATTCTCTGAACTGTATGCCCGTTGTTAGTATTGCCTTGTAGTTTGCAAGTTTTCTGACTTCTTTTATACTGATACACTCATTTATGCCGAATTCATTGAGCTGCATATGTAAAATAAATATTTGGTAATTCCAAGTGCTATTTTGCTCAATTTCAAGGCTTTTCAATTAGATTTTACCTCCCATTCAGAGGTGGAAGTTCAGATTTTCATTCTGTTTGTTGCCTAGTATACCCGACTCCTTACTACTCCCTTCTACCCACACAAAATTTGGTTAACAGGGTTTTGATGGAGTGTTGCAGGGGAAATATTAACTGTGGTGCTATCAGAAAATACCACCCGAAAAGTAATCTTGCCTTTATTCAATTGTGCTTTGTATATCTTATATAACAAGGTCAAACTAAGTGTATTCTATCAATTTACAGTGTAATTATCACCACACTGGTGATTGCTGCCCTTTATTAAATTTGTGTGATTTTCATTGGAATTTAAAAATAAATGAATATTGAATTATTACACACCAGCCTGGTTCATGGTCCATTGCGACCGGGTGTTTGTAAAGGGGGTGTGAGACGGGTTCAGTGCCTTCTCAAACTAAATTTGCAATAAATCAAATAAAAGTGTTTTAATTGTGCTCTGCAGAGCCAGTAGAAAGAGTCCTGGCCTGGAGTGTACCGTGCCTTTAAAATCCTTAACAATCTGTGTTTGTTTACTGGAGAACGAGTGCAATCTCAACTTTCTTCATTTTTTCATCAGTCTTAGTGCCTGATAGGGGACAAGTTAAACCATGGTCTCACGTACCCACACATCATCATTAGTCCCTTGACGTTCTTGATAAATAGCATCAAAATTATCCACGAGCCTGGGGAATAATCTCCTAGATCCCATCCAGCCAATTTCAAGACATTTTTTGTGATCTTTGTTGCACACTCCTACAATTTCAGCATCGTCTTCTTACGAGTAATTAGCTTAAGTGTCGAAGCGTTTCATTGGCTGAGGCATAATATTGTAAAATGTATTTTTTGTGCAATACAGATTCTACCTACATTATACTCATTTTCACATTACATTTATTTACGGCACCAATGGTACAGCTGCTATTGACAGGTATGCTATGGTAAAGGTTCTTGTACCGCTCATCTTTGCCACTTCTCTGGTCTCTTGGCGCTCTACAGTGACATTTTCCCTCTTGTATCCCACATTAAGTGCACCCAGTTTCCCCCAAATAAGCAAAATGACTGTAGCCATGGCCAGTGGGCTCAACCGCAGCTCAAGCCCATATCCCCCTCACAATTAAATGAGCAAATCACACCAGCCAGGGCACTGTACTAATGTTGTTTTGGCGTACATTTTGAAAATACTTTTTTGGACCCACTTTTAGCTCTGGAGAACATTTACCATGAATTTACTGCCTCGAAATTACCTCAAAATTACAATGATTTAAACAACCAAAAACAGTGATAGAGATTGAAACCGCCGCTCTCACATCAAATGAGATTAGGGTAGAGGTGCTGTCTATTTCTCTTCACAACAAGGCAAATACAGAGATTTCTCACTACGTCATGGGAAATCCAACCAAAGTGCACAGATTATGAACCACACGGGGGCTCATGTTGGACCAACAATTGGGCCCTTGGTCCTTGGTTCAAAGCTTATACCAAACCTGGTCATGTTTTCGTACGACTGAATTTAAAAGCATAGAAAATGATTTTTTTAAATTTCAAAAATGAATTCTCAAACTTTCTGCCATTTTCCTTGAAATTACAAAGGCTACCTATGCTAGCAAAGCCAAAGAGGAGCCAGGTCAGTTCATTTATCTCCCACACCGAGGTAACTCCACAGAAGCCTTGCACTGTCATAATCGGGGCGAACGGCCACGGACCATAAAATTCTGCTGAATGTTTGAGCATCAGAACACAAGTAGGACGGGAAGGAGTCTGTAGGCATGGGCAGCAGTGGCAGGAATCTTCATTGGATGTGGTGATAATTCAGGTTTATAGCATGCTGATCGAGTTGTAGGCGGGATCGCGCAGAGGGCAACTGCATTGGGAACACGTGCTGGCAAGATGCCTAGACAGAGTCAGTCATTCACTCATCCAAGATACTCTCCTTTTCCCTGCCTAGAGTGAGGGAATGACCTGCACTGACGGCAATTCCTTGGAATGAAATCTTATGTTTATTGTCTTTTAAACTGCACGCATTACCCAGCGCCGAGCATTGTCACATAGATGCAAACTGTGACCAAGACCACGTCCATGAGGTGGAAAGAAAAAAGGGCCAAGGAGACCGGGAAAGGGGAGAATGGTAGAACCGCACAGATTTAACTCAAATGTAGGGATTAAATCAAATGGGAGAGTGATAGTGATTGTTGGGATGTGTGTATAGTTTTGAGTGTTTTGAGGAGAAGAAAATGTAATCAAAACCAAGGATTAGACCTTCTCCTTGATGAAGGCTATTACTACGATGGTGGTGGTATTATGCATTGTGAATGGTTGATGGTCTTGAAGTGTGCACAAGAGTTCCTGGGAATTGTGGGGTCTACTAACCAGATAATCATATTTGATCCCCACATTCTGATGGCTGGGGCAGGGGTTCTGGTAAAGCTGAGCCCACTGACAGAGGTTCCAGAGCCACAAATTGGCTGTGTGCATCATGAGTGCTGGAGACACACAAAAGGAACGTCTCACAAAAAGGATCTCCCCTGCCCAGAGCCAAACTAAATTTGTCTTGAGTGGAGAAGAAAGAACAAGTGTGACTCTTGCATGTTATGTCATATTACTTGATGTTTGCATAGTGCCTGCTCTCATTGTTGTGGTCTTGAAGAACTGTGGGGTGAATGGCCTTCAGCAGAGTGGAGCCTGAAAAAATATGAAAATATAATGGCATTACATTGCATGCAAATAGTATTTAGAATTTAGGCTACTGATCACTTACCAGTAGAGCTGAGTACTTTAAAGGGATTATACTCGCCATTCAATGTAGTGTGTTGCGGTGCAGGGAGCATTGCTATGTTGAATTGGATTGATTTTTTATTTGTACAGCACCTATACACAATGTGTTTCAAAGCGCTTCAAGGAGGGTGGGAACAGGGGAGAATACAGTTACATTCTTACAGGTCCTTGAAACAAATCACAATGCGGTCATATCATATCAGATAGTACAAGTGCATGGAACAATAAGGGAGAGGAGGGGAAGGAAAAAAGGAGACAAGACTAGCAGTAAAATTACTATTTCTGGTGACAATTTTTGCAGTGCATGAATGACAAAAGGAGGGGGAGGAGGTGAGGGGTGTGGAGAGAAAGGGTAAGGAGAGGAACAGAACAAGTCACTATCTGTAATGGTCAACACCTATTGTAGGTAGTGCTGCGAATGGAGTGGGAGGAGAAGAACAAGGAGGGAAGGTGGGAAGACAGACACGCTTTTATCAGAGGTCGAGGGACAAATGAGAAGTGCTAAGATAAAAGAAAAGGGGGTAGTGGCAGGGCAGGGCAGGCGGCTGCAAAGGACAGTGGCTATGATTACTATGCCTGATGGCAATCAGGGTAGTGCCAATCTTTCACAGGACAAGGGGAGGGACAGGAAGGAGGGGAGGGCGGCTGCAAAGACAGGCAGCTACGATTACTATGCCTGACAGCATAGTAATGCCGTCAGGCATATGTTAGTGACTATATGACAGCTGGACTGTTTTTTTCTATTGGACTGTGTCCTATTCTGTGAGTGGCAGCTCTAAATGGCAAAGGGGCTATTATAAATGAGCTTATCAACCCCTAACTCAACTGTCTTCAGTTGAGTGCTCTGCTATAATTTACATGCAGAACACATGCACACTGATATGCTGAAGACACACTCAAAGCATGGCCACTTGTCTGTCACATTGGCCCTCATTCCGAGATTGGCGGTAACCCACCAGTGCCACCGGCAGGTGGTCGTGGACCCAGAAACACTGAATCCACCACCTGACTTCCCGGTGCCATTGAGACATTACAAGTCCCGGCAGTGCGGGAAGTCAGGCGGCGGGTTCGGGAACTCCCCACTCCCGTGGAGTCTGATAGGACTTCACGGGAGTGGGGAGACGGAAGCACCTGCACTGTTCTCAACGGCGCAGGTGCTTCCGAGAAAAAATATCCTTTAGGGTCCACTGCACCCAGCAGGTCTGACCCTGCAGGGCGCAACAGCCCCTGCCAGGAGACTCATAGTGTGGCGGTCCGGAAACAAGGGTGCCAGTAAGATTACCAGCACCCTTGTTTTCAGACCGTTACACTTGGAATGAGCACCATTGAGTTCATG
This sequence comes from Ambystoma mexicanum, assembly GCF_040938575.1. NCBI lineage: Eukaryota > Metazoa > Chordata > Amphibia > Caudata > Ambystomatidae > Ambystoma > Ambystoma mexicanum. The sequence goes on from NC_090937.1 coordinate 403,090,484, forward strand.
CAATAGAAATGTTTTTATTGCATTTAGTGTTGATCTGTTGAACAATTAATGCAGTAGAAATGATTTAATAGATACAGTGTTGCACTATTGAACCTCTTACGTATTAGTAGTAATACATAGCCACCTATAGAAAGAAAGTATAGTGTGGAAGTGGACGCAGACCAAAATGGGGGAGGCTGTGTGAGGACCCAAGACAGAATGACAGTTTTGGACCAGGGAGTCAACAGAACCGGTGGGGGTGCGTTGTGTGTGCAGACAGACTGGGTCCACCCTCTGGCAATAAGAGGCAGGCTGCACTGAAAAGTGGAAACACAATGAAGGCACCAAAGTCTTTGAAGAAACCAGGAAAATAATTAGTACTGGAGGAAGAGTAAAATAATTACCAGCAGGATGAATTAGATACACTGGACTAGCTAGGCACACCCACTGGCATGATACACGGGGCCTGGGGATTACCCTTGAATGCAAGGGGCACCAAGGGAGAAAGGGAAGGGTTGGAGAGGGAATTGGAGAAGGAGGCCGGTAGAGATGGTGAGGGGGAAAAGGAGAGAGAGAGAGGGGCAGACACAGAGTGGGCATAGAGAGAGACACACAGGGAGACAGAGACAGAGAGAGCAGGGCAGAGAGGACAAATATAACAGTTTGGGGAGAGGGAGAAAATGAAGGGTAGAATTGGGGCAAGGGTACATTAGATAGGAGCCCGCTCTGTCCTCAACCCCCACAGTCTGCACACACCTGCATTAGCCAAAAAGAAAGAAGCACAAAAACTGTAGGGTATTTGTGTAGATTTGGGGTCTGGTGGTATTTTCTTACCACCAAAAGAAGAGTGGTAATTTGGTGATAACTTATCCTGGCATCGAAATTGGGTTTGGCCTTACCTCCTTCCAGTGACCATATCTTATTACACTATATTGGATAATTTAGTAATATACACTATTGGCAGTATTTTCTGGTGGTAAACTACTTGGTAGTGAGCATAATTTCCTCCCCTATTTATAGCCCCATCATACACAAAACCTTCCTTATTCTTGTACTACTCTTGTGATCTATAGAGAGCCTTGGACCTACATTCAGGAACACCACACTTTTACATAGAGTGCCACCTGTGGCTGTTATCACTGATTTATCTACACCAGTGAACTATGTGTCCATGGCCCCATTCTGGTTCATAGACCCCCAGGATTCTATATATTGTATTAGATTTCGCCCAGACAGCATGCACTGGGGAACACACGCATACAACTATTTATCACTGCTAAGTCTTATTTTAGGACAGCTTATTCTGTCTATTATTTCATCTACATGGGGAAAAAATGACAAATGTACTACCTAAATAAAAATCTTCCCCGTGTCATAAATGCTATTCCAAATGCACCAAGAAAAGAGAAAAACTAAAACTCTCTACACGTTCTGCTTTTATATTGTGTGTATTAAAAACAATTGCAATTCAAAATAACGTTTTACCAATTACATCGCGTTGTTCTCTGAAATAAAAAACAAATTAAATGCAGTGGATTTCTTTTGCTTTGATATACTAACAGCATGGTAATTTTAGAACACATTCGCCAAGCAGTCACATAAAAATAACCTCACTTCGACCTTGGATGCTCACCAAATATTTGCAGTCCCCTCTCCCACACAATCTCCTTTTCACTCGAACAGGCCCAGTGAGCAGGGTTTTTTTTTCTCTTTTATCTCAAATGTTTGGAGTGTCTGGCGAAAACCTAGAGTTCTCAAGCCAGCGCTAAGTGAAACCAGGCACGCCCATCTGGAAGCCCAGTAAAATCGAACTGCTTCTCCCTCTGTCAGACTTTTCCCAGCAAAACTCTGCACCGTCCCATTCTGCATACGTGGCACAACTGCAGATGCACTTCCTTCCAATCACATTAGCAGAAAATGTATTCTGTTAACACCCTCATCCCTCATGTCCCAAACAATGGTAGCTTCAGATTATAATAACTGTATCTTTTTCGATTTCTTGCTGCCTTCCTGCTTTATGCATTCAACACAGCAAGAGAAAAGAAGAGAGAAAAATTCCAGTGCACGTTTAAAAACGAATTTCAAAATATGTATTTTCACCTCACTTTGTACATGGGACTACATTATAATGTTAATGAGTTAGCATTAGTGATTAGTACTTGTTAATTAAATCAGTCAGTTATGTAAATAATATTCAATAATGTAGTCCTCTATGCATGAGGGAATCCAGAGAAAGAGAAAAAAAAAATGATGCACTTTTACTCTCTGTAGAAAGAAAAGAAATGTGGGCTTTGGCTGTATTATGAATTCCATAACTTGCATGACTCCAGCCACATATTCACCTGTTATACTGGCAACATAGGACTGGCTATATGTGTATGCCACATTATTGCTGGTAACAAAATGCCTTCACATTCAGTGAGTTGCTATACACTTCAAGGCGCTATATATTATACTGGAGTCCCCAGTCCTTTCTACACAAGCTTATATAAGGCTGTTACTCCACCCACTGTAGGGAGAGCCCCCCACCTAGGCAAGTGTTTGTTTGGGCAAGTGTTGCCATGGTCGTTATCAGGGCCTGTCCCCCTCATCCAGGCAAGTGTTTGTTTGGGCAAATGTTGCCATGGTCCAAAAAATCAAAATATAAAATATTAAAATTTGAAGGAAAATAATTCAAAACAAAATCCAAAATTATAATGTAAACTATTACAATTTACAATCGTTAAAACACACAAAATCAAAATATTAAATAGTAAAATTGTAAATGCACAAATTAAAATGTTACATTACACAAATATATAACATTAAAATTCGAAATGATCAGAATATACAAATATTAAAGTTGAAAATGTCAATAATTATTCAAAACATAACTAAAAATACAATATATTCACTGTCAAAATACTGAGGTCCAAAAAAAGGGACCACGGTCCAAGAAAATATCTGTTCCAATTCTGGCAGGCTTTCTGAGCAGAGATGAGGGCAGATTTTCGGGAAAATAGTCCATGCTCTCGGGTGCAGTGTCCTAGCTCTCCCTCCTGTACTAGATGAAATATTGTCTGGCCTGGCACAGGTTGTGCCTTGCTGACCTGGTGATAGATCTGTCACATGTCTGAAGTAAAGTGTTTGAAATATGCCTGAATCATCAGTCAGTGCCAAAAGAAACCTGTTAACAGAGGGAGGAGCTGCAGTGGACAGAGGCATTGTTCTTGCCATCATGCTCTCAAATAGAAAGAGTGCAGCTAAGCGGCTGGGCATACCTCTCATGTACATGAGGGTAAGGGGGAATACATCTGGTTGATTTAGTTCTGTCTGTGCGCACACGTTTGCCATCTTGTAGCTTGTTAGCGAGGATTCTCTGTTTAGGCTGAATTTCCCAACCTAGTGAGTCCCCCAGCAGCTTTGGTGGATTTCTGGAGTTTTTTTTTTTTCATCCTGCCAAGAGTGAGACTCTTTTCCTCCCACTCTTGGACATCATTCGTGGTATTTCTTTGACTGTTAATGTGTTCTATGGGCTATGGGGTCTTTTATTCCATAGGGCCTCATGTGTTTTGCTATGTGTGTTACACCGCACCCTCCGTGCCGTAACACTGGGGTGTCCTAGGTGATCCCCACCATAGACTCCATACCCTGGGACTGACTACTGTCTACCAGGGCATGTAAAGTCACCATTGGCTTTACTAGACCTAAATTTACTAAACAGAACTAGTACAAACCATCCTATTGTGGACGTAATGGTAGGGGTAATTCGATTACCCCTGGGTCTGTTGTTCGAGGGGGCACTGTCCCGTCCCCCCTCGTCGAGTTTTGGCTGGTGGCAGTGGATACTACTTTTTATATTCGACCGCAAATATATTCCTATGGGATTCTTCCCATTGTTCGAGGCTAATACTTTTTCACGTTAGTCTCTAACATACCGCCGGTTTATTTGTCTTAAATAAATCCATCGGTTGGTATTTTCTGCCAGAACTAAGTTTTTTCAAAATGGCGTATGTGTTCGCCTCTGTAACTCCGAACCAAAGGTTGAGCCCTTTGTTCCACTTTTGGCGGGCTTCTGCACAGAAGCCCTCCAGAGTGGTGCCATTCTTTCTGGGTACCACAGGGGGTGTGGGAGGGGGTTTAGGCACCCTGGACTGAGTTGCCTTGCCAACTCAAGTCGCACTCTGGTGTGATTGGCCCAAGTGGTGAGCCGCCCCGCTCACCACTTAGCATGTTTGATTGACAGCTAGGCTGAATGAATGGGGGTTTTCTGCATAAAAGCAGGGCTTTTGGGACTGGAATTTCAGAAGTCGCCACAGGACCTAAGAATCCGACGAGGGTAAAGCTGAGCCGACCTGCAACGACGACACCTCCAGTGGAGCCCTGCTGAACCGACTCACCACTTCCCAACGACAGAGGAGATCTCCCTGCTGGAGAGTCTTCCTCCCCTGACTGGTGGGAACAACTAGTCCCTTGCTTTTTCTTCGCTTCCAGGACGTCTAATGGTCGAATTGCCCGTGCTGAGCACCCCGGCAACCGGATAGCCACTAAACCACTGTACCGTGACCAAAAGGTGGTGCCTTGTGACGGAGCACTCCGCGGCTGGTCTCTTCCCTGGTGGTGCAACGATCTTCAACTTTTCCTCGACGACGAGATCCTCTCATCTTCTGGCAAAGCCCCGACTTGCATCCACCACCAGGAACAACTGCCCCCGCCTGAGCTATCTCTTCACTTTCAAGGTACTGTGTCCGCCTGGCTTCCCTTGAAACGGTTAGCGTGAGGTGTCTTAAATCCTTACCTTTCCATTGGGTCGCCTCCAGACCTTCTTAACTTTTGTTCTAAAACTGGTCCAACCTTTCTGTGACATTTTGCTACAAAGACTTGAAGTGCATTTCCACTGTGGTATCTTTTGGAACATATCGCCTTGCCTCCCTCCGAGTGGGCCTGGCCTCTGAACTTTGACCTACAGCAGATCCTGCCTTACTTGCCTTGCATTTGTTTCGTAAAAGAGTTGGTACTGAGTTGGTTTCTTACCCTGCCTTTTTCTCTCCCATTCTATCGAATATTAGAGTGCCATCTAGGTGAAAGCACTCACCTCTGTCTGCAAATAAGTGGTGCCGTTGAACCTAGACTTGTCAAAATATTGTATGGGATTGATATCTACTTATAGTAACTGTGACTGAAGTTGTTTGCCATATTGGTGCCAGTGTGTTTTTCATAGATGTGTTTTTAAATAAATAATTTTAAATCTTTACACCCAAGCTCTGATCAGTGTCTGCTTGTTCTACTGTGTAAATTGCCCTATCTTGTATACTCCAAATACTGCTAACTCATGTAGACTTAAACTTTTTGCAGTGGTCCCAGAGGGAACTGCACAGGTTTCTGCCTAACATAGCTCCCCGTTCTTCCTTTCCCTTTTCCTCAAGCTGTGTGTTCTATTTTCGTCCCTAGGGTAGCCTGTAGTGTGTTGAGCAATGTTGTCAGTTCTGCTACCGGAATTTGTACAGGAGAACTGGGAAGAATGGACCAGGGACACATAACTTGCTACAGCATGCAGACAAGAGATTAGGGCAGTATCAACAGGGTCAAGCACAGTGCGCTAGTGGGTCAGAGGACACAGTGCACCACAATGAGACAGGCACTTTAGATGGGATGTCCTCCATTCCTACAGCTGTGACAGTCCGGCCAAACACTGGAGCATCCGGGAACTCCCCCAGCCTCAGTGTGCTGAAGGTGGCTACTGTATCCAGAAGCATTATAGCACACTGGTCCCCTACCAGTGCTGTCACATAGGGGCCACCAGATGGGAAGGGGATGTTTAGGGCAAGGAGTTGGGGTGCCAGTGGTACATCGTCTGTGTCCTGTTCCCGTCAGGTTTGAGGGAACTGGGAGGGACATTGGCCGGCTTCTGGGGCCAGGGTTGCAAGGCGGTACCAGAAGAGGCACACTGGCTGTTTTTACTACTGGCTGGGAGATGAGAGGCATTGGTCTGGGATCTGGCCTGAGTTGTCCAGACTGGGGTTCTGGGCCAGAATCAGCATTGTGATCTGCGGGTCTAGGTTGAGTGAGGGGGGTGAAAAGGACCAGGTGGGCATGGTGCAGGGAGCTGCGATTTTCTGTGAACAGACAGGGCTGTGGCCTTATTCCGCTGATGCTAAATCTGCTGAGGACAGTTGTACTACCAGTGGCCCCATTCCTTACAATAGGCACACTGGTCCTGATGCACACAGTGACCTAACTGGGTTGGGCACTGGGCTGGGGGTGGATACTGGCTTGGGACCTGCTGATGCACGTACCTAGTGCTCTGATAGCCCCATTACTGGGGAATCAGATGTGGCATCTGGAAGTGGTGAATGATTCCTCTTCTTCCTCCCCCACTAAATCCGTGCCATCCTCTAGAAGCCCCCTACTGGCCCCCATAGGGTGATAGTGCAGGGGCTGATTCAGCAGGGGCGTACACCCAAGGGGCAGGAACTGGGAAGGGAGCAGAATAGCTGGTGGGGGATCAAGCACAGAAAAATCTATGACATCATCTGTGGCAGAAGGGGTCACTGGGGATAACACTGGGAACAGGCGGGGGTCCCATCTAGAACTGAAGTCATTTCTCATTGTCTCTAGATTAGGCTGTTCTAGCTTCCTCTCTAAGGTCACTTTTTGTTCCAGCCGCTTCTTCCTTGCCACACACACTCTGCAGGGACCACAAGATGTAGTACTCTAATGCCTAAGTGCTGAGTTCCCTTTCTCTCTTTTAAGAACCTCACACACCGCAACTAGGTGAGTCTCATCAAAGGAGCCTTCTAGGTTCCAGACCAGTAGGTTCTGATGCTTGGTCTGTTTGTGCCATACTGGCATCCATCTGACAATGTATGTGCTATGCACTGTAACCTTGAAGGCCACAGGGGAATCAGGGGAAAGGCTCCCTCCCTGGCTTGCAGAATTTTCAATTCTGACAGGCAAAAAGATGGTGTACACAAACTAAGATTTCTTTGACAAATACTAAATCACCAGAGGGCATAGGTCAGCACCACTGAGTCTCTACTATCCAAGTCTGTCATCCAGGGATATTCTAGCACACTCACAATCACTCACAGGCACTCACAGATGCACACTCACAGGCGCTTAAGGGAAGGGGTTGGTTGACAAACTGTTGCAGGACAGGGGACACGGTAATGTCAAGCTACTGGTCCACTTCCAAAATGTCTGAGCTCCTGTGCAGGCTGAATTCCTTAGAATGTGCAAGAGGTGGATGTTACGTTATTCTAATATGCTTTTCTACTGTGCCAAATCACCACTCACCGCTATAGTAATATCAGGACCTAGACTTGTCTGTGAAGTGGCATACAGTGACCCCAGGAGGGGTATCCCAATCTTTGCCTGCTGGAAGAAAGAAAATAGAAAAGGGCAAGATAAGATGTGGCAGATTGGCGCATCCTCTCCAGTGTGAAAATGCTTGTAAAAAGAGGTTTGAGAACTGTGCATCGGGACACAGTGGAAGTGGGCAGATGCCTGGTCAGGGGGCACATTGATCCTGGCATAAAGACTCCCAAAGGAGCTCTGACGAGGATATTCAAAGGAGGCAAAGCTACGTTGGTTATGAGTGTTAGGGAGAATCCTCGCCCAAGTGCTAAATTCACTCTACCTTAGAGCCCTCCAGCTCTTTTGCTATATTTTGGGACTTTGAACTTTTCATTTTCAATGTGTTTTACTTTTGTGTTCTTTGGATATGGAGTTTTAAAACAACACCATAGGCATCATCTTTTTCTTGTGTGTCACACAGCACCTTCAGTGCAGTGGCACAGGGATGTATTTCAGACTTTCCAAGGTTTAACTACCTTCTCTGGGACTGACTACTGTCTCCCAGAGCATGTAAAGTTAAATGACTTTACTAGTCTTTTTAAATGTACTGATCCAGCACACACTATCTTCCTATAGAGTGCTGGAGGGGTTGCCTAGGATCCCCTTAGTCTAAACACTCATGTAACAGTCAAATGTTACCCTTCCCCTCTTGAAATGGCTGGTGGCATTGGTTTAGAACAAACTACCATGATTTTTCCCGACCGCGAATACTGTTAGCTAAAAATCGGGGCAGCCATATTTTTCAATATGGCGCCCAAGACCTATCTGTAAACAGACACCGGTCAACTTTTTTTGCCGTTTCTTTTTGTAAAGGTCCTTCTAGTGTTTGTCTCTGCCCGCCAAACCAGGTTTGGTCCCTTTGTTCGTTGGCCTTTGGCGGGCTTCATTGCTGAAGCCCTTCTCCGGTGCCTGAGTGTCTAGGGTGGACAGGATGTGAGGGAGGTGCCCGAAACTCCCTGTGCTTAGTCTCCTAGGAGACCTGAATGCACTCTGGCATGATTGGCTGGCTGGCTGTCCAGCACAGACAGCCACTCTGCTGGGTGAGTGACAGCTAGGCTGGAATGAATGGGGGAAAACTGTTTAAAAGCAGCCATTTGGGACTTGGAAATCGGAGTCGAACAATGGAACGAAAGAACTGAAGATGAGCTGAAGGAAGACGACTGCTGCAACTCCTGGTCCATCGGTGAAGCCCTGCTGTTGGTCTGAATTGCCTGAAACTCCATCGACAGAGAAGCCCTTCAAGGTTAACTTCTTCCCTTGAGTTTGGTGGGAACAACCAACTCGCAAGTCACCTGGACACTGTCTCTATACTGGTCGAATTTTATTCAGAGTGCTGTTGAAAACCAGATAGCCAGTGAGAAGGATACCAGTTTGTGGTCTTTAAGGCACTCACACCTCAAACCGACATTTTGCCAAGCTTGTGGCCTCTTCCCTGGACAGTGCAGGAACCTGCCGATGTCCTCCTTCTTGTCCCCACGACTGAAGCTCAGGAACAGCGAGATCTGCAGGAACTGTCAGGAACAAGTGCTTCAGCTACAACTCTTCTTCATTTAAAAGGTGCAAGTGCGGCCAAGAAATAATTTCTGCCGTAGTGAAAGTTTGTGAAACTTTCCCAACTTTGAAGGCTTGTCCTTCCCTAAACCGACATATAACTTTTCATCTGACCAACTACTTCTAAAAACCGTGGCAAAGACTTAACCGTTTACTACTAGAACTGTGCTATCCTATCCAAGACTCTGAACCATCGACTTTGGCCCAGGCTTATTGAATTGAATTGCTGGTTGTAGTGAACTGAAACTATTTGCCCAAAAGTATTTGTGCTTTGATTCTTTTAACCTTGTCTTTTTACGCCTTTTTAAAGTAACTGAAGTGCGATTTTGCTCCCACTTCAGGGCAGCTGAGCTTGATCAGAAACTGATTGGTTGTGTATTGTAGTATATTAGATTGCGAAATTGAGCTACTCTTACTATTGGAATGTTTTCCAACTGACTGTGTAAATAAATGTATATTCTTTTACCAAGAAACCTTTTTCCCATCCTAGGAGCAGGTGAGTCGGACCCCCTTGCGCGACCCTTTCCATGTGTTTTTTAAGGCCAAAAAGTGCCCCCAGGCCCCTGCGTGCCCCGAGCTCCCCAGCCCCGCTTCCTGTTTCTTCCCCTCTCCCTCCCGCCTCCCATCCTGCCTCCCTCTCCATGTGTTTTTAAGGCCAAAAAGTGCCCCCAGGCCCCCGCGTGCCCCGAGCTCCCCAGCACCGCTTCCTGGTTCTTCCCCTCTCCCTCCCGCCTCCCATCCCGCCTCCCTCTCCATGTGTTTTTTAAGGCCAAAAGTGCCCCCAGGCCCCTGCGTGCCCCGAGCTCCCCAGCCCCGCTTCCTGGTTCTTCCCCTCTCCCTCCCGGCTCCCATCCCGCCCCCCGCCCCTGATTGGTTGTTGCGGACGAGGCAGCGTCGGTGTACCGACCCGCTTCTGAACCTGCTCCTATTTCCCATCCTAGGAGCAGGTGAGTCGGACCCCCTTGCGCGACCCTTTCCATGTGTTTTTTAAGGACAAAAAGTGCCCCCAGGCCCCCGCGTGCCCCGAGCTCCCCAGCCCCGCTTCCTGGTTCTTCCCCTCTCCCTCCCGCCTCCCATCCCACCTCCCTCTCCATGTGTTTTTTAAGGCCAAAAAGTGCCCCCAGTCCCCCGCGTGCCCCGAGCTCCCCAGCCCTGCTTCCTGGTTCTTCCCCTCTCCCTCCCGCCTCCCATCCCGCCTCCCTCTCCATGTGTTTATTAAGGCCAAAAGTGCCCCCAGGCCCCCGCGTACCCCGAGCTCCCCAGCCCCGCTTCCTGGTTCTTCCCCTCTCCCTCCCGCCTCCCATCCCGCCCCCGCCCCTGATTGGTTGTTGCGGCCGAGGCAGCGTCGGTGTACTGACCCCCTTCCTGCACCTGCTCCTATTTCCCATCCTAGGAGCAGGTGAGTCGGTCCTCACTTCCCCTCCTCTAAATCCTCTTCCTGACCCCATCCCTCCCACCCACCCCCCCTCTGATAGGCCCCTCGACCTTTATCACTGGTCCTCCCAGGGCAGCCCTCTGCCCGGCAGCCCCCAGCGGCTAAGGGCCCCAAGGCCAAGGGCGGCTCCAACAGAGGCGGCTCCGATATGTGTCTGCCGGTGTCCGCAGGGGAAGCCAATGAAGCCAGCAACTAACAGACACCACCAAAACCGTGAGTGTGGTATGGGTGGGGGAGTAGAGCAATCACTCCACTCCAGAAAGCCCATGCCACTCTATCTTTCCTCCAAATAACATAGACTGCCATAATGTTAGCATGTCCACACTTAAATAGAACTGTGAAAGTTAGCATGTCCACCCCTAGACGGAATTGTGAAAGTTAGCATGTCCACCCCTAGATGGAATTGTGAAAGTTAGCATGTCCACCCCTAGACGGAATTGTGAAAGTTAGCATGTCCACCCCTAGACGGAATTGTGAAAGTTAGCATGTCCACCCCTAGACGGAATTGTGAAAGTTAGCATGCCCACACTTAGATAGAACTGTGAAAGTTAGCATGTCCACTCTTAGATGGAATTGTGAAAGTTAGCATGTCCACTCCTAGACGGAATTGTGAAAGTTAGCATGTCCACTCTTAGATAGAACTGTGAAAGTTATCATGTCCACCCCTAGACGGAATTGTGAAAGTTAGCATGCCCACACTTAGATAGAACTGTGAAAGTTAGCATGTCCACTCTTAGATGGAATTGTGAAAGTTAGCATGTCCACTCCTAGACGGAATTGTGAAAGTTAGCATGTCCACTCTTAGACAGAACTGTTAAAGTTAGCATGCCCACACTTAGATAGAACTGTGAAAGTTAGCATGTCCACTCTTAGATGGAATTGTGAAAGTTAGCATGTCCACTCCTAGACGGAATTGTGAAAGTTAGCATGTCCACTCTTAGATAGAACTGTGAAAGTTAACATGTCCACTCTTAGACAGAATTGTGAAAGTTAGCATGCCCACACTTAGATAGAACTGTGAAAGTTAGCATGTCCACTCTTAGATGGAATTGTGAAAGTTAGCATGTCCACTCCTAGACGGAATTGTGAAAGTTAGCATGTCCACTCTTAGATAGAACTGTGAAAGTTAACATGTCCACTCTTAGACAGAATTGTGAAAGTTAGCATGCCCACACTTAGATAGAACTGTGAAAGTTAGCATGTCCACTCTTAGACGGAATTGTGAAAGTTAGCATGTCCACTCTTAGACGGAATTGTAAAAATTAGCATGTCCACTCCTAGACAGAATTGTGAAAGTTAGCATGTCCACTCTTAGATGGAATTATTAAAATTAGCAGGTCCACTCCTAGACGGAATTGTGAAAGTTAGCATGTCCACTCTTAGATGGAATTGTGAAAGTTAGCAGGTCCACTCCTAGACGGAATTGTGAAAGTTAGCATGCCCACACTTAGATAGAACTGTGAAAGTTAGCATGTCCACTCTTAGACGGAATTGTGAAAGTTAGCATGTCCACTCTTAGACGGAATTGTGAAAGTTACCATGTCAACTCCTAGACGGAATTGTGAAAGTTAGAAGGTCCACTCCTAGACGGAATTGTGAAAGTTAGCATGCCCACACTTAGATAGAACTGTGAAAGTTAGCTTGTCCACTCTTAGATGGAATTGTGAATGTTAGCATGCCCACCCTTAGATAGAACTGTGACAGTTAGCATGTCCACTCTTAGATGGAATTGTGAAGTTAGCATGTCCACTCTTAGACGGAATTGTGAAAGTTAGCATGCCCACACTTAGATAGAACTGAGAAAGTTAGCATGTCCACTCTTAGACGGAATTGTGAAAGTTAGCATGTCCACTCTTAGACGGAATTGCGAAAGTTAGCATGTCCACTCCCAGACGGAATTGTGAAAGTTAGCAGGTCCACTCCTAGACGGAATTGTGAAAGTTAGCATTCCCACACTTAGATAGAACTGTGAAAGTTAGCATGTCCACTCTTAGATAGAACTGTGAAAGTTAGCATGTCCACTCTTAGATGGAATTGTGAATGTTAGCATGCCCACACTTAGATAGAACTGTGAAAGTTAGCATGTCCACTCTTGGATGGAATTGTGAACGTTAGCATGTCCACTCTTAGATGGAATTGTGAAAGTTAAGCATGTCCACTCTTAGATGGAATTGTGAATATTGACCTGTGTCGCATCTAGATGGAACTGTGAATGTTAGCATGTGAAAGTTGCATTTAGAAAGTGTGCCCTACAGCCTCTCCATCAAGCTTAGAAATGTGCCCAATAGCCTCTCTGGCAAATGGAACTTAGAAGTGCGCCCAAGATCCTCTATGAAAGTTGCATTTAGAAGTGTGCCCAATAGCCTCTCCGTGAATTTTAGAAATGTGCCCAATAGCCTCTCTGGTAAATTGAATTTAGAAGTGTGCCCAATATCCTCTGTGAAAGTTGCATTTAGAAGTGTGCCCAATAGCCACTCTGTGAAAATTGCATTTAGAAGTGTGCCCAATAGACACTCCGGAAAGCTGCATTTAGAAATGTACCCAATAGACACTCTGGAAAGTTGCATTAGAAGTGTGCCCAATAAGCCCTCTGTGAAAATTAGAAGTGTACCCATTAGCCTCTGTGAGAGTTACATTTAGAAGTGTGCCCAATAGCCACTCTGTGAAAATTGCATTTAGAAGTGTGCCCAATAGACATTCTGGAAAGTTGCATTTGAAATGTACCCAAAAGACACTCTGGAAAGTTGCACTTAGAAGTGTGCCAAATAACCACGCTATGAATTTAGTAGTGTTCCCAATAACCACTCTTTGAAAGTTGCATTTAGAAGTGTGCCCAATAACCCTATGTGAAATTTAGAAGTGTACCCATTAGCCTCTATAAGAGTTACATTTAGAAGTGTGCCCAATAGCCTCTCTGGTAAATTGAATTTAGAAGTGTTCCCAATAGCCTCGCTGGAAAATTGAATTTAGAAGTATTCCCAATAGCCTTGCTGGAAAATGGATTTTAATAGTGCGCCCAGTAGCCTCTCTGTGGAAAATTGAATTTAGGTATGGGCCCAATATCCTCTGTGAAAGCTGCATTTGAAGTGTGCCCATTAGCCACGCTGTGAAAGCTGCATTTAGAAGTGCTACCAATAGCATCTGTGAAAGTTGATTATAGAAGTGTATCCAATAGACACTCTGGAAAGTTGCACTTAGAAGTAAGTGTTTGAACCCCTGTGATTGCTGCCCCTTTGTGTAACCTCTTGTACTGCTCACTATACTCTTGAGATAAGTCTGGCTGCTCAGCCACTGCTACCACATTACTGTGTAGTACAAGCTTGTGCTAAAGGTGAGATTGTGCTTTCACCTGTACTGTTAATTGTGTGTAGTGTTCCCAAAGGGTACTGCATGTGATTCTGCCTAAAACTAAGGAGGGTAGATGGGGGAGGAAAGACTCATGTGAGCGAGATGGGTAACCTGCCACCCAAAGTGAAGGGCTGAGAATAGATTGCAAGGGAGTTGGGGAAACAGCAGTCATTACAAATAATGTGCATTTCTAAATACCGTACCGATTGAAGCACAATACAAATATAGTAAACGGACTACTCTGTAGCTTGTTTCCTTATTTTGCTGTCAAATGGAGATATGATAGTGTACATGTTCGAGCTCACTTCTGGGCTGCGTACTGCTAATTCCCTCAGAAACATGAGCAACGCGTCTGCTGAGTTTCAGAAATGGGCTGCTTGTGCCAAAAACGCAGAGCCTCCCACTAAGAAAAGGTAACAGGATTTCTGCGTTATCCCCATATTACCCGTCGGCCTTTTCAAGCTAGAGATGGAAAGAGGCAACCGTTTTCTTGTTTCCATTATCAGTCTAGTCTGTACCCCTCGTCTCCAAACATGTTTACGCCTGGAGGAACAGGTAATTGTGGTTGGTTCCACTCTTTCATATTTCAATTATTATAATACCAGTACATTGGTGTATTATAAATAGGTAATTACTCCTAAATATGCATATGGACCCCCAAGCAACTGGTAGGCAGAAGCTATTGTGAGGAGATGTTTGAGCGCTTTGTTTTCTACGTATAATACGATAAAAAATAATCGCTTCAGCCTTGCAGGGCCGCTTTGGAAAACATTTGCCTCAAGTACTGGACTCAAAAAATTAGCCATGTCAAGTTCTTGTTTTTTCGCTTTTACAAAATGAGTTTTCCGTGTAATAGTAAAGGTTCTTTTTCTAGGGGCGTGCACTCATTTCTTTTACGCTAGCAATACTTTTCAAAGCGTATAAAGAACATGCGCCCAGCTGCCCTGCATGCACACGTTGTTGACAATCATGTAAAACATTTATTGCATTTTCTGGAAAACAACGGAACAAATACGACATCCGACATCACTTAAGTTGAGAAAATATGTGGCAAAGGTTCAGAGCCGTTCATTTCTCAAATGTTTTTCTCTGCCGTTGATCTCAGCACACACCCCATAAAATATTTCTTAAACAACCACATTAACAACTTGCAGAGATTGTCCAACTTCACCACCAACCCCCCCACCCCACAGCCCCAGCCGCCCCTCTCAGGTTTTTAAAGATTCCGTTGAAATGTCCCACAAGCTCAGGAATGCCACAAGAGTTATTATAGTAAGTGAAAAATATGGGTGTCATCATTGCATTCATGGCAACTGTACCCATTACATTCGGGAGACGGCTGCCCAGTCCTGGTTTTAACTTTGCATTCTGGGACTTGTAGTTCTTGGTGTGTACTGTTAATGTTAAAGGACATTTGTACCGCACACTATCACCACCGGAGTGGTCCCTTGGCGCTCTGGTGGCTCTGAAAGAGGGGAGGTTGAGTTAGTGGGAGGAAGCAGGAAAAGTGCAAGAGAGCAGTGATGTGCTGTTGGCGGCCTCAGCCCGGTGGGTCCGTTGGCTGGGCCTGGGGTGTTTGCGGCCGGTAGTCGTCGTGTACTATTGTGCAAGGCTATGTGTGTTTTTGTTTTGTTGTTGCAATGTAGTGAAGTTTGTGCGGTTTGTTGTGCTGTAGGTTTTGGTTGTGTTTGGTTTGGAGTTTGAGGGGTGCATGCAGAAAGGGAAATTGTTAGTAGGGTTGGTTAATTTGCGTCTCTATCCTGAATTTAAACGCTCGGCTTGCGTAGTCTCCGCTGTTGCGGCTCTGTCATGATCTGTGTCTGACTGGCATACAGGTTCCTTACTCCTCTAGCCCCGCCTCCAACATGCTCTCTCATAGCTCCATTCATACTCCTGTGGCCAGTGCACCTGCCAATGACAACCTCTCAGGTAGTGGGGCGATTGCCAATATCTCGATAATTCCACACCAATTTGGTACCTGGCGGTACTTAGATTGAGGGGCGGCCGAAGTGTTGGTGGGATTTTCTGGGTTAGTTGACTCAGTCTCCGTGCGTGCCGCCTGTGTTCCCGTCTATCCGGGGTAAGGGTTCTGGGTAAGTCCAGGGCTACAGATAACTTTGCATTCTGAAACGTGTAGTCCTTGGTGTTTAATGGGTAAGTCCAGGACTACAAATAACAGAATGCAAAGTTAAAACCAGGACTGGACTAGCATCTCCAGAGTTGAATGGATAATGGTGGCATGTATGTCATTTGAGCAGGGCTCACACGTGCCCCTTTGATTAACGACGTGGCTACTTGTATACATTTCCAGATACCCATTTTCCAGAAAGTGCCCCGTTTCAAACCGTGGGATGGAGCAGCTAAGCAAAGCCTTGGTGAGGACTTGTTTGGACTGTTGTGACGTATGCCACACAGGACTACTCAAGTACACTAAGGGCGCGCCACAAGGGGTCCAGAACCAGGAAGTTTGATTGTTCTCGAGACTCCTGAAATGCAACACTCTAATACCTCCTGGTCGATTTTAAAATGTAATGCAAGGCAGTTAGCCCCTTCCACAAGGCCTTCTGATGCAGAAGAGTGCGATACCCACAGACGCTAGTGCTCCAGTACATGTGCTTGGTTACTAGTTCCCAGCTAGGTTCTTCCTGTATAAATCCGGATCATACACAGATGCATACATAAATGCAGCTAAGGACTTTGGCAACTCCCTTTTCTATTTTTACTCACCAGCAGATGTTCAAGCAGCAGAAACAGGGAAGCAGGTGCATGTGAGTTCATGACCCCAGAAATGGGAGTGTCCTGAGCCCCCATCTTATGTGCACACACGCCATGACCACATGTGCTACAAGAGGCACTGGAAAATTGAGCTGTTAGGACTGGCACTGGGCTGAGATTTGATTATGAACTGTTGATCAATTGAGGAATATGGGATATCAGAATAACACCTTGCATCAAGCTCAATCTTACCTACCCTTGCACAATGATTTCAGAATGACCACTGTAAATAATAGTACGCCGAAATGACCGTAAGAGGTGGGAACCTGACCCAGGAAGCTGCTCTCTTGATCCTTCTGAGGAAGGCAACTCCTTCCTTCAGAGCAAAGGAACTCTGCTCTGGGAACGATTGCTTGAAGGACAGTCCTGACATAACAAAACAACTCTCACATCAGTGTGCTGAGTAGGCAGACAATGGAAGGGCGTGGAGTAGGAGGGGCCAGAGAAGAGATTTAGGCTAGGGGAGGTGTTCCACCCTCTTGAATTCTGCTAGAGGTCTCCAAACATCCTGTCCTTCGTCGCTTCCTGCAGACAAAGAACTCTGGTTATGAAACCAGAAGGTAATGGACACTTGTTACAGTAGCCTGCATTGGATCCCTGACAACAGGCTTGCTTTGGCCCAATCCACTGTAGCTTTTTGTCTTTTAAAAGGGGGACCATGTCCATAGTGATTCATCTTTGGACTTCAAATCAAGAAGGATTCACCTGGAACTCTGTTGGGAATATAGTTTATTCCAAGTTCTCTGCCATAGAGGTGAAGACAGAAACTTCCAGTGAAGAGGAACACTCGTCTTCCTAGCCACCTCGGCAGAAGATTTGGGGTGATGCTGTTTTGGATCAAAACCTCCAAATGGTTGTGTACGTGAACCAGGATCCTAATCACTGGAGGTGATGAGCCCCTTCAGGTGCCAGACAATTTTTCTGGAGTAGAAGTGTAGAACAAAGAACCAGCTTGCCCCTGCAGTCCCTGGGGTGGGCCTCCCAGCAGCTCAGAAGTCCAACAGCAGCTCAGAACACAGATTATCACATTGAGCTGGCTTCAACGCTCTTGACTTTGGGCAGCTATAGGACCGGCAGAGCTACTTTTGGCACTTAGTAACTCCGAACAGGTTACCCGCTTTCCGAAACATCCAGATGCCACATCGACCCATTAAAGCAGACAACTCTGACTCAACCTGAATACAGGCTCAACTTTGCAGAAGCAATCAACTCTAACATTGACTTGACCTGCTGGAAGCCATCCACTCACTGTATCAAACACCTACTTAATTCGGCAGAAATGTTTTCTCACCACTGACTCAACTGCTGACTCGAACCGCTGGAAGACGACTTAAACCTGTCTCGAATGCAGACTTCATCCAACAAACGTACATACCTCAAAACAACATAATTTCAGTAAAGTGCATAGGAATTCAGCTCAATGCTTTTTGAGCCCCAAAGTAAAAAAACACAGGTATTTGAATAGTCCCTGTCCCCTGGTCTTCCTTGAAAGACTATAATGATTTGTAAGTTTTCCTTCTTTGCTTTTTGAAGACATACATTTTAACATTGAGTATGCTCCTGAAATCTCTTGCCTGAACATCACTGTCTATTAACCCATAGCCCCTTTTACTGTTAAAATCTGCATTCCATGTTTTTCGTTTACACGGATGAGTTGTTAGTGTTTTTAGTTGTATTCTTTGATTTGATTATTTTTTAATTAAAGTTCCTATTTTCATAGAACCTTAGTTGGACATTCTATTATTTTGGTACCCCAGTGCTATTCTTGTTTGTGTTGCAACTGTACCAGCTCACACCCCTCCTGAGGAGTATAACGTGCCCTCAGACCACGTTACTAAAAGAGTCTTAGCCTGTTTCACCTTTATGATTGGGATCACAGTTGGTTTAGTAGTATGTTAATGCAGACCCAGGACAGGCTCTACTGTTTAACAGATGGGTGATTTGTTGCAAAAGCAAATCAAACAACAATAGTACAGGTACTAAAATTAAACAATGTCCATGTCTGAACATGAATGATAACTCATGTGAGCAAGACCTTGGGGGCACAGAATATAAACAATGAGCTAGATGTTGATAATAAAGCGCAATAGATTGGGCAATATACTGTTGAAGACCTTAAAATAATAATTAAAGCCCTTCCTACATCTAAGGCAGTAGAACCAGATGGCACCTGCAACGCGCTAATCTGGCTGTCTCCCAACCATTGGGCCTATGCCCTGCATCCACTATTTTGTTGGATAGGTAAACATGGCCAGGATCCTAATTTCTGGAGAGAGAGCTCCATCCTTCCCATTCATAGAAAGAGATGTTGGAATGATCCAACTAATTATTGCATGCTTGCCATGTTAGACATCCGGCTAAAGTATTTGCTAGAGTCTTATTACAGGAGCTGAACCAATGGAAAGCGGATAAGCATATTCTCCCTCACAACCAATCAGGATTCCGCGAAACGTCCTCCACAGTTCATACCATTTCCATCCTTGTAACATCTATAGAATATGCATGGCATAGGCGGCAGCTACCAGTATATGGAGCTTTTATAGATTTTAGTGACCCTTTTGACATAATCCTTAGGAATAAATTATGGAACAAACTAAGTCAATGAGACACAGCTGGTTTAGTAGTATGTTAATGCAGTCCAAGGAAAGGCTGTACTGTATAACAGATGGGTGATTTGTTGCAGAAGCAAATCAAACAACAATAGTACAGTGGTACTAAAATAAAACAATGTAAAATCAATGTTCTATAAAAGTAGGGTACTTCAGTTAGACTAACAAATATGCACAACTAATTAAAACACTCAATGGTAACTGTGAAGGCGATGCCAGTAGAAATCCCACTAGAGTCAGTGGGAAGAGTGGGGCAACGATTGATAACATAGTGACTACCAAATGTGCGAGCGATCTTGTGTTAGACACGTCCGTAGGGACACGTGAAGAAAGCGATCATTTCCCATTATATCTATTGCTTGCTAAGGATAAAGATGTGAGTAATTATGAATCAAATGTTAATATCTTTGTTAACAATGGGAGGAACAGGATAAAATGGAACCCGAACAAACTTGAAAAAGGTAGAGCAATTGCAGAACACGAACTGCCAAATTTCACACATAAAATGTGTGAATTTCAAGAGTTGAGACTGATGCGTTACAGATGATTGAACTGGTCTTATCAGCCGTCAAAGCTGTATCGTGGCCTAGACTGATATATACCAGCACGAGTGTAAGATGGAATGCTACCCATCAACATGGATTACAGTTTGATAGACTAATTCATGAAGCAAAGAAAAATCCTAGAAGCACAATTGATCTTCTAAAAAATAACACAAAGAATGATGCTCCCTTTAGAATAAAACAAGCGAATAAGACCTATCAAAAATGGTACGTCATCACAGGGAAAATATGGCCAATGAAGTATGGTGGACATTTGCTCATTTTGCTAGAACCAACAATAATGTAGGAATTTGGGCAGTTGTTAATAAGACAAAACAAAAAGCTCTACCTATTAACAGCGTATCTGAACATGACTGGATAACTCATGTGAGTAAGACCTTGGGGGCGCAGAATATAAACGATGAGCTAGATGTTAATAATAAAGCGCAATGGATTGGGCAATATACCGTTGAAGACTTTTAAGTAATAATTAAAGCCCTTCCTACATCTAGGGCAGTAGGCCCAGATGGCACCTGCAATGCGCTAATCCGGCTGTCTCCCGACCATTGGGCCCATGCCCTGCATCCACTATTTTGTTGGACAGGTAAACATGGCCAGGTTCCTAATTCCTAGAGAGAGAGCTCCATCTTTCCCATTCCTAAAAAGAGATGTTGGAATGATCCAACTAATTATTGCATGCTTGCCATGTTGGATAGCCTGGCTAAAGTATTTGCTAGAGTCTTATTACAGGAGCTGAACGAATGGATAGCGGATAAGCATGTTCTCCCCCACAACCAATCAGGATTCCGCAAAAAGTCCTCCAAGGTTCATAACATTACCATCCTCGTAAAATCAATAGAATATGCATGCCATAGGCAGCAGCCCCCTGTATATGGAGCATTCATAGATTTTAGTGACCCTTTTGACACAATCCTTAGGAATAACTTGTGAAACAAACTAAGTCGATGGGACACAGCTGGTTTAGTAGTATGTTAATGCAGACCAAGGACAGGCTGTACTGTATAATAGATGGGTAATGTGTTGCAGAAGCAAATCAAACAACAATAGTACAGTGGTACTAAAATAAAACAATGTCCAATCAATGTTCTATAAAAGTAGGGTACTTCAGTTAAACTAACAAATGTGCACAATTAATTAAAACACTACTGACTGAGATCTATAAGAGAAAATACAGAGAGTATAAACTTTAAAATAAAGGTGGCACCCTGGGTTGAAGCACATGCACTATTTCAACAGAATATGTCAATGCTGTTGTGAAAGGTCTTTACAAAAGTATAGAGGAGTGGTCTTACAAGTCACCGGGGCAGGGACGTCATTTTGGGGGTCCCAGGGGTAGCAACTGCTAACTCTGGCTCCCCCTCTCCTACCCCTAGACCTTTCCTTGCTACCCCTAGGGCACTGGATGAAGAGGCAGTGCCAAGAGCAGATATATGTGTTGCACCCTGAAAGGGGCAACTGTAAATGCAGCTAAATGTGTCACAGCTTTTTTCACCTGGAATCTCATTCTCGTTAGCTGGAGAAATAACAGGGATGCAGGAAAAAACATGTAGCCGCCATCACTAACAGGTTGGCAGTCCATTAGTGAAGAATGCTTGAATGGTTGGGTTCAGAGGCCGGGCTGTCAGTGCAGCTCATACCCAGTATTGTAGCAACAGGAAGGCTATGGGGGCTAGGTCTAGCTAGCTGGGAATGGGTAAGAGCAGTCTGCAGTACTCTGTGACAGCACAGCATGAACGCACATCTCCTCAGTGTTTCTCATTATCTGCTTTGCACATCCAGTCAGCCACTAGGCCTGTGAAGAGATGAGTGTTCCCCAGTGGCTGCTGCCACCAGTCCTGGCTGGGAACTGTGTGACTTGACCCAGGTCTACCGGACCTGCATCATAGGCACACGGAAATTAGGGTTCTATATGATATTTTCACTTTTTGTAGGTCAGCTAACAAAAAGACCGATTTGTTTCGCATGATGTTAAGCGGCCCGCAAAAACCAAAACCATCACATTGCTTTGCCCCCCACCCTCTTAGGCAGGATGTGTTCGATGAATAGAAAAATACATTTTGACTTGATACCCTAGATGGATGCAAGGTGAGATCATTATTTTACATGAAGCTGTGCTCTGCCTTTGAAATAAACGATCTGTTGATTTATCAAGCAAAAATTATTATATATTAGGAAGGATAGCTCAGTGGCAACACACTTGCAAATGGAAAAAGAGGATGCTTTGCAACATTGGTTCAATTCCTGTTCCAGTGCTTAGAAGCTGTAGGAGGCTGGCATTACGCAAAATATAAAGGACCAAAGAAAATAATAAAATGGGCCTTTTCTACGGGTGATGTCATGGAGCTGCTGTTGCTGTTGCATTTAAAATTTTTAAAAACAGCAATTACTGTGACCTGCAACACATCCTTCATCTCTATCTCCCATCTAACAGATAAAATAGTGGATTACTTACCAAATAAGCAAAACAGAAAGGTGATGGCTGGAAGGTTTCAAATAATTTATAAACTTGGCACAGCTCTGGGCAACCCTCCAGACCACTGTTTTTCAGTCTGCCAAGCCACCCCAAAAGGTGCCATCCAGCTTGAACTGCTAGGTCACATCCCTCGTGCACGAGACCACAATCATCCCCAGATATGTTCCATCCTCATTGGGCGTCATCAGTGAGGAGTAGCCTAGGTATGTAGCCCCAGCAGGCTTTAGTAGGTGTGATGTTGTGGAGCTGCTGCTGCTGTTTACATTTAAAAATAAAAAATAAATGAAATTACTGTGACCTATAAAAAATAATGGGTTACTTACCAAATAAGCACAACTGAAAGGTGAGGGCTGGAAGGTTTCAATTCATTCATAACCACTAGCATAGTCTGGGCAAACTTCCAGACCATCATTATTCTGGTTGGACTTGTGTTGGTCATTCACTATTTCCAGTCTGTGGTCAGACACTTGGCAGGCACTGGACGTCTGAGCTTTGGGGTTTAGTTCAGGTTGTTGTGTTGGACGTCTGCTTTCATCCACAGTCATTTGATAATATGGGCCTATACACACTTATATTAACGCTACATATGGTGATCCATTCTCGTATGTAATATATATCATATTACAGTGATATCGTAACCATATTTTTCTAAGCGTACCAAAGAACAATGCTATGTGATGCCACTTCCTGGTTCATCAGGGTGTGAAAGGGTGTGAAAGGTTGTGTCTTTCATTTTTCGTTATATCACTTAGGGGTCGGGTCAAATTATGTCACTTGCTGTGATGTTATCAAAGCTCTTGGGTCTCTTGGGTCTTGTGATGTCACTTTCGCTACCCCTGGCATTTAGGTGAAATGACGTCCCTGCACTAGGGCCCTTTATGGTGGGTCATGGGAGTAGGATAACTTCAAATACATTTAGCTGCTTGTCTTTGGGGCTCAACAGTGCCAAGCCTGACCTTTGGGTGCTCTGATGTATTCAAGCTAGTGTCAATCCAGCCGAATCATGCTTCCCAGTGGTGAGCTGGCATCAAGAGTGTATGTTTCATATACTAAATAAATACCATATCCCTGAAGAAGAAATACACTTCGGTAGTGTATTTGTTTAGGGAAAGTGTAAAGGACATATATAGACATAGTGGCATTAGACGTAGAGGTGTACAGAGGACAGAATGACCTGCAACACTTCTTTTAAAGTATAACCATTGCTTTCAAAAGTGGGTGCAGGACATGTCACAGTTTTAGACGTGCAGCAGCAGCTATGACACTGCCAGATTGGATTTTGAAGCTGAGGTCCTGCATATGTCATTTTGGGGACCCTTTATCAGACTACAACTCCCATCAGTCCTATCCAGCATAGTCAATTGTGAGGGATCATGGGAGTCATAGTCCAAAACATCTGGGGATGCACAGGTTGCCGACCCCGGCTTTATGGGATTTCTTCCAAACAGTACATTCATTGACCTGGTCTCCAGAACTCTCCAATAGCTGTATCCTATTTATACTTCCCTTCCTCCATAATTCTTTTTTGTTTGTAGTTGTTTTCACATGGAACATTTCCAAGTAGTTTTCAGTGAGCTGTATTACATGTGGTCTGAGAATGATGTATTTCTGTTTCTGTTTTAGTTTGCACTAATTTCTGTCAGTTTATTTAAACAATTATGGTATTTTTCCATATTTCTATGCACGTTTTGCACATGTGATTCTTGCCTTCGATGTGGTTGTGTGCATTGTCGCATAGCTCAACAACATGCTGGAGTCAGTGGCGTAACACAAAATGTGGGGCCCCCCTGCGAGCCATGCTGAGGGCCCCCTCCCCCCCAACTCAGCAACAAATCACGGGTCGCACCACACTTTGGGCCGGCTTAGATTGTCACGCTTGCGCAATATACACAAACGTGCTGCTGAAGGGGTATGCCGCACACTGAACTAGGAGAAATAAATAAATATGTATTTTAATGCAATAAACAGCACACTTTCTGAGAAAAACTGGCTATAAAGCCACAGTGTTTGTAATTGTTTTGTAGGGTAACACCAATCCAATACATGTAAGTCACCAACAGTGCACAAGAACATTAATGCTTTGCTATTAAAAATGCCACAATGAAAACATGTCCAACTGGCTGCACAATGTAGACCAGTGTAGACACATAATAACATTACAGTAAAGCATGCCAGGCCACATTTAGACATGCCTAGATTGGATGAACCAAAATGCCAGTCAAAGAAATAACACTCATCAAGAAGAGAGCACACATTAAAGCCTGTGTCTCCGCGGCCTCTACCAACACGGCCAAACTCTTTAAAATCTGCAAGGAACTGGTCAATCCTGTTGCGGTCTCTACCTCTCCTGTTCCCTCCAAGGCCCTCTGTACTGCTCTGGCCTCTAACTTCTCTGCTAAATCTCAGGACATCCTGTCCTCTATCTCCTCTTCCTCTCCCTCTTCCTCTCTTGGCACCCTTTGGCCATCTCTACCTCTCTCCCTCCTTTTTCCTCTTTCTCTCCGACAACACCTGACGAGGTTTCTAGACAAGTCTGATCTATGAAAGCGTCGCCCAAACAGGTGCTCCCCTGCTCCTCCAGAACCATCAAGGACCATATTGACACCCTCGCTCCAGCCTTGGACGATTTTTGTAATCACTCTTTAGCGACTGGAATGTTCCCCTCTCCTCTTAAACACTCCATTGGGCACCCACTCCTCAAGAAGCCATCTGCTGATCCTACCTGTCCGGCAAACTATTGCCCAATCTCCATCACCCCTTTCTTGGGCAAACTCTGGGAAAAGCTTGCCATCGCCCAGCTTACTCTCCACACTGAATCTGTTGGTTGTCTCCATGACAATCAGTCCGGCTTCAGAGATGCCAGAGGCATGGAAACTGCTCTCCTGAACACCCATGATGATCTGCTCTCTAACCTTGATTCCTGCATTCCTTCTGTCCTCACCCTTCTTCTTTCCTCTGCTTTCGACACAGTCAACAACGCCATCCTGATCATTGGACTCCGTGAGAACCTGGGCATCATGGATCAGGCCCTGGAGTGACTGACCTGCTTCCTCTTGGACCACCCCCTCCCCGTCCCAGGTCCAACCTGGTCCCAATCTCTCTGCCACCTCTCTCTACCTGTGGCGTTCCCCAGTGCTCTATAGTCTCACCCTGGTTTTTCAACCTCTACTTGGCCCCTTTGGCCCACCTGATCTCTACCGTCTCCTCTAACTTTCAGTGTTATGCGGATGACTCAGCTTTCCTTCAGGCTCTTCTCAGCCTCCTCTCCTCTCTCGCTCATTCCTGACTTTCTATCCGCGATTCAGGATTGTTGCGCCTCCAACGATCTCTGCTTTAATGTCAGTAAGATGTAGTTCCTCCTCATTGGGACCCTGGCAACAGCTTTCCCTCTCTCACTCTGGACGTCTGCCTTGGGCCCTCTTCCTTCACCTTCCTGCGAGGCAAAAACCCTTGGTGTCATCTATGTCACTCTCTATTTCTCTCCTCACATCTCGGATGCCACCAAGATGTTCCACTACCAGCTGCTCCTCCTCAAAGGGACTCTTCCCTTTCTCACTTTCCACCAGAAGCTCACAGAAGTTCTCTCTAGGCTGGACTACTGCAAAAGCCTCTTTCTCATTCTGCTTTCCTCTACTCTCCGTCATCTGCAACTAACCCAGAACACAACTGTCAGACTTATCCTTGGCATCAAGCCCAGGGATCATATCTCTAGCCCTGAAGTATCTCCACGGGCTCCTGGTGGCTGCAAGGATCAAGTTCAAGACCCTTTGCATTGTCCACATGTCTTTCTGGGGCCAGGGCCCGCCCTACATACAACGCTCTCTTCCAAAATACCTTCCCTCTTGAGCCCTTTGCTAAACTACCTCCAACTCTCTAAGGGTTAGACGCTTCTTCAGGCAGAGAGTCGGGGGGGTAGATCTCGCTCCTCTGCTGGTGCCTTCCTGCCACTTCAAACTTGAGTCGGAAGCAGCTCAAAACTTTCCTTTTCTCCTCTGCTTTCTCTCTCTCCCTCCCCTGCTGACCTACCTGTCTGCTGTACCGACCGGTTGCTTGGATACCCACAGAGTCTCTCTGAGTCCAGGCTCTTTCTTGATCGGCCACCCTTGCACTGTCTCAATGCCTACCATGCACTTAGGGGCTGTAACTGTAACCCTGCATCCCCTTGTTCACCTTGCCCTACCCATAGTCGCGCTGCCCTGGCTGCATTTACTCAGAGCATTGCAGCCCTGTTTTCCCCTCTCCTCTCCCTTGCACTTCCCCCCCTTCCTTTCCTCTTGCACTTCTCGTTCTCACAATGACACAAGGCCTAGTAAGATCGTTTGTCTTGTCCTCCCTCTATCTTCCCTAGCTTGTCTTGTTGCACATAGAAACACTTGTGTGCAGGCGCTTTATAAATGACTTTTATCATATAATTTCATCACAGATGCCTAGAAAAATATACAATGCCGCAGTAAGAAATGGCAAGACTGGCAGCACCCAAATGCCAATCTAGCCAGGTAATTACACTTAGCAGGACTGTTTTATCAAAAATTCCCAGTTAACAGAAAGTCATACCAAACAGAGGAATGATTAAACTGGCTGCACCAAAATGCCTCTCTAGCCACGAATAGCACATATCATGCCTGCTTAGCCTGGACATGGACAACCATTATGATTTATCGCACAATCTTGCCCCCCCCACACATCCCCTCTCCCTCCCACTCCCTACCCCAACCTCCAAAATCAGCTCCTTGGCCAAGAATTACCTCCACGTCCCTCTTCCTTGTCCCAGAGCTTACGTATGAGGCTCCTTGCCTCATAGGTAAGTACTGGGATGAGGAAGAGTGGGACTAGGAGTAATGAGGATTATAGGTTGCTAAGTCAGGCATTCGCTCTATGTACCTCAACCTCATTCCAGTACTTGTGTATGAGGCAGAGTACACAAGTACTGCCTCTTACATAAGTACTAGGACAAGGAAGAATAGGGCTAGGAGTAATCAAGGCCTTAAACACAAGTAGTGGCTCAACATCATTGAGTTCACTGGGTTTCAGCACTCCCCCCCACTGACATTTTGGGCTATGTTGACTCGACCTGGCTGACCTTCAGAGCAGTTGCCGGACAGAACAGGACACAGATGTTAAACGGCACTTGGGTTTGGTGTTAATAAGGACCCAGCAATTACCAACGTAAAGCATTTCACTGCATTCAAATGCCAAATTTTTTAGACAATTGAAATCGCGATGTGTGTCTAGTACTTGCATGCCAGGGGAGTGATTGGAAGGGTAGAGAGGGAATAGAAGACTTAAAGGAGAGAGTTAACTGCTTGTAACATTGAAGCTGCACTAGAATAGTCTCATTAAAACCCGTAAAGAAGTTAGATGCCCCCACACAAATAAGTTTGCCCCTCCCCACCACACGTGAAGTTAGCGCCTCTCCCAACATTTGAAGGGTTGTTAACGGTGCCGGTGCTTCTGTGAGGGGTCTACCGACCGTGGCCGCTGTGCCCGGCAGGGTCAGATCTGTCAGGCACAGCGGCCCCAGCAGATAGACCTGTAATATGCCGGTCCAGAAACAACAGTAATGGTAAGATTACCAGCACTGTTGTTTCCAGGCTGGCATGGTCAGCTCAATGTGCTTCGAGAGGCACGGCTTAAACTCCTTGATGAGGCCCAACAAGGCTGAAACACGTGTATGGGGTTGCTGTTGGTACTCTTGTTCAGAAGAGAATTGCCATAGCATTTCGGTGCTGGACTGCCCATGTGGGCATGACAAAGACTGAAATGCAAATGGTTATTTCCCATCTGTGAAAGATACAGTGAGCAAAAAGCAGATGGCTGCGAACTCTCAAAGTGGTTAATAACCACTGAACAGGTTATCATGCCGTGTTCTTTCACGAGAGGGGCGCCTGCTACCTTTTTTGTATTTTTGGAAGGAACTTGGGGTTGGTCACCCTAAGTTACCTGGGGGAACCAGACGTGGACTCCCTGCTCACTGTGCTTCGAGAGGCACAGCTTCACCTCACTGATGAGGCCCAACAAGGCTGAAACACGTGTATGGGGTTGCTGTTGGTACTCTTGTTCAGAAGAGAATTGCCATAGCATTGCGGTGCTGGACTGCCCATGTGGGCGGGACAAAGACTGATATGCAAATGGATATTTCCCATCTGTGAAAGTTACAGTGAGCAAAAAGCAGATGGCTGCGAACTCTCAAAGTGGTTAATAACCACTGAACAGGTTATCATGCCTTGTTCTTTCGAGAGAGGAGTGCCTGCTACCTTTTTTGTATTTTTAGAAGGAACTTGGGGTTGGTCATCTAGGCTGAGTTCCGATGCCAAACACTGTTTTATGCCTTCACAGCGAGACCGAGAGTTCAAGGCGCCAGTTTCTTCACTGGCTAGAAAGTTCTTCCCACAAGTGAACGTTGCGCGGAGAATGTTGAGTGTCCAAAATTTTCCGTATTGTCTTTGTTTGCCTGTATTTTTGTGGGTGAGTAGCGCTGCGTGTAGAAGCTAGCTTCTGGTAGGTTTGCGCTGCACCTTCAATTCGAGCGCGCCTGGTAATGTCTCTTCCTTTCCCTTGCAGGAGAAATCATGTGGTATTAGCGTCTCGAGTCCGGGTTCAGCGCTACTGGAGACTTGGTGGTTAGGTAAGTTTGTACAGAGGCTTTTGGTAAGTATGCACCGCGTAGAGAGAGAGAGAGCGCAGTGAAATAAGTGTCCGCGTTATTGGAGCGAGCACAATGGTTAATGTCTCTTCTTTCTTACAGGGGTTTGTGCGCTCGTGCAACTAACCTGAATTCCAGCTTTGCATAAGATTCAGTGAGTATGCGCAGCGTTACTGATGTGTGCGTGTTAACGCTGTTCTTCTTTGTTCTTACAGGTGCCGGTGTAGAAGTCCCCTCTTGACTGGAGATAGCTGCGTTGAGGAGTAAGAACCAGGTAAGCTGAAGCTGAATGATCCGGAGCGGGTAAGCAGAAGTAGGATGATCCAAAGCAGGTAAGCAGAAGCAGAATGATCTGGAGCAGGTAAGCAGAAGCAGGATGATACGGAGCAGGTAAGCAGAAACAGGATGATCCGGAGCAGGTAAGCAGAAGCAGGATGATCCGGAGCAGGTAAGCAGATGCTGGCTGATCCAGAGCACGGCAAGTGTGTTGCTGATACAGCTCACAGTAAGCAACACGAAGCGCTGGAAGAATCTTGGGTGTGGCTTATATAGCCAGCCACACCCAAACACTAGAGAGCTAATGAGTTATCATGCACTGCCTGTTTGGCAACAGGAAGTGGTAACCAGGAAGTTACTCCAAACACAAGGAAGGAATGAAAGGAGGGATTTGTTATGGGTTATTTGTGTGC
Organism: Ambystoma mexicanum; assembly: GCF_040938575.1. NCBI lineage: Eukaryota > Metazoa > Chordata > Amphibia > Caudata > Ambystomatidae > Ambystoma > Ambystoma mexicanum. The sequence goes on from NC_090937.1 coordinate 403,119,884, forward strand.
CTATGCCAGGCCTGCCAAGCCTCCACCCAGCTTGTCCCAATTACCTGCCTGATACCCATGTCATTGCCACAGCATTTCGGTGCTGGACTGCCCATGTGGGCGGGACAAGACTGATATGCAAATGGATATTTCCCATCTGTGAAAGGTACAGTGAGCAAAAAGCAGATGGCTGCAACTATCAAAGTGTTTAATAACCACTGAACAGGTTATCATGCCGTGTTCTTTCGAGAGAGGGGTGCCTTCTACCATTTTTGTATGGTCAGAATGAGACCCATTGTTTCTTTTTGAAGTCACTCTAACTTCATTAAGAAATTATTCAGTTAAGGACCGAACCATAACGGAAATAATTTCTTTATGAAGGCAGAGGCAGAGTGACTTCAAAAATAAAATATTTATTTTTGAAGTCATGGGGCTCCCACCAACCCCATGACATGGAGCCCTTCAGCGTAGGGTCCTCCATGTCATGGGTTGAGGGGAGCCCTCAGCCTTCAAAAAGAAAACATCTTTTTGTAGTCACTCTGCGTTCATGAAGAAATGATTTTTGTTACAGAAATATTTTTTTTTATTAATGCAGAGTAAATTCAAAACAAAACTTTTTTTTGGTTGAAAAAAAAAATCTTTTTTTTTTTTTCAAATGGAGCCCCCTCCCAGGACATGTGCTGGTGGGGCCTCCCACACTGCAGGGGTTGCAGGGGACCCTGTTATGCCAGTGGTTGGAGTATATTAGGAACAGAGTCCTTTCACAAGTAATCCCTTGGAACAGGGATTAATGCATCTAGTTGGTACAATTTCTTGCTCCAATATATTTAGACGATAAATATTCCATAGAAAACGTTACTCTAACAAGTATTAGGTCTTGGATGCAGAGGGATACCAGAGGCCCAGATAAATCAACCCTTCTGTACTAATAAAGGAAATAGTGGACGCCATTCTTCATATGAAAAATGGTAAAGCACTTGGCCCCGTGAGGATACTCCAAGAACCTAACAAGATAGACTTTGGTGCTCATCAGAGGTTGGGCGATGCAGTAAAAATGCAGTGGTAACGCTATTAGTGCCGTATTACTGCACTGCCCAAACCCAAGTTCGGGGGAAGCTCAGAGGATTGACCTCCAGCTGTGAGCTAGAGGTGAATGTGCCAACTTTCCGCCCATTTTCGGTGCAATTACCACGACACAATTACTGCAGCGGTAATTACGCTGAAAATTCCCCATTGAGTCCTATGAATTCCTATTGAGTCCTATGGAGTCCTAAGTTGCACCACCACTGCAACTTAGGATCTAGCATTAATAGGCCATACCAAGTTGTGGTAACGGTAATTGCATTGGGTGGTATTCCATCATGTTTACTGGCGGGATACTGCCCAACTTCTGACAGAGCCCATTGGGATTTGGGGGTCACCACTAACAAACGTTTTTAACCAAATATTCAAACATCAAATACGCCTTGTGTATATCTAGAGTGAATGTTGTCAGTGGTCCTCCTTGCCTACTGATAGTAGAATGTTGGTGCATGTGGATGATTGACAGCTCGGAGAAGGATATCTGTATGGTTCTATGAATGTCAGTTACACCTGAGCTGAGAGTGCCTGAGGATGGACCAGTGATTGTCTCCCCCAACTTACCTGAAAGAGTAATGGGAACGTGGAACTACAAGCAAAAAAGGAACTTAAGTGCACCACCGGACTCTGAGGTCATTAGCTGTGTCTTGAGTAACTACACTATGATCTGCAGTATAATAGTCGCTGAATGAAGCCAGCATAGTCCCACTCTCTAAGAAAGATCCATGCGGAGAGCCAGGATCATAGAGACCCATCTACTTTACAGATATACATGCGAAAAATGTAGGGAATGTAGTTTACAATAAATGATGGCATTGGACAAAGCAAATGATATTCTGTCTAACAGCCAATGATGCTTCTGGAAGGAAACGAATGTGAGCAAGCAATATCTAACCCTTAATCTTTTATTGGTAAAAAGTATACAAGTAAAAACATTATGTGCTTTAACCTTTTTTAGTATACATATCGGTTTTGATTCCATTTCCACACTTAAGTTATGGAAAGTGTTGGTCTTGTGTGGCACTCTCGCTCTACTTTATCACTACAGTTTGCGATTTGAAAAAGTGGGAAAGAACTATACAATTTATTGTACATTGTGTAGTAGGGCAGGGCTGTGTCCCGGCCCCTCCTCCTTTGAGCTTGTAAATTGATGAGCTAGAGGTTAGGCTGATATAGTGAAGAAGGGCGGCCCATACGAATGCTTATTTTCACAGATGATGCTGTGAATTTAGCAAAGGAGAGTGTGCAACAGATGAAGATTGGGGGAGCCTCCAAAAGTTCTCTGGTGGAGATATATAGGCCTCATTACGAGTCTTCTGGTCCAGAAACAAGGGTGTCGGTAGCAATGTGCCGGCATGCTTTCCGGACCGGCAGACTGCAACTCTGCCAGCCAGAGCAGATGCGACCGGCAGGTCAAACCTGCCAGGCACATCAGCCCCGGTAAGCAGGGTTGCCATGGAAGCACCGGCACCGCTGACCGCTGACAATGGTGCTTGTGCTTCCGTGCACCCTTTCCCGTGGAGTCCTAACAGACTCCAGGGCATTGGAGCACAACATTTTCGCCCGCCTGATATTCCGGCCTGCCGGGACTTGTAATGTCCCGGTGGTACAGGGATCTCAGGCGGCGGAAACGTTGTTACGGGGTTGGTGGGTTACTGTCAACCACATAATGAGGCCCATAAACTTGAGATGAATCCAGAGCAATCAAAAGTTATGGTTTTACGACAGAAAAAAACATGGCGTTATTTGTATTAAACAACCTTCCACTGGAGGTGGTATTGCATCATGGGATGATTTTATCCTCCAATTTGAAATGGTGCCCCTAGTTAAAAAGGTGCAGCAGAAAATGGAACAAGGATGTGGAGCAGTGTTGGGGCTTTACAAGAGAATGGTCCATTTATCCCCCAGATCTGACATGTAGGGATACCTGGCCAAGGCAATACAACACATATACTATGTTTTCAGAGTCTGTGGCAATTCGGCATTGAACAACTTTGGCATAATTGGCAATGCATTTCTGAAACCTGGGTTGGGGTAAATCATGCAACAGTGAATATGATAGTACACACATAATTAAATGGGAAATGGATCAGGGATATCTTGCCTTTTCACAGAGTCAAATTCCTGGATACAAGTGTGGTTAGCAAAAGATAATGTACAATGCGAAGCAATAGAGCAACACATCTTTCAAGTTCGAAAATTGTTTAAAGATATATGGTTTGTGAATATGAGAATAGCTCTAACTGCCACAGGCAGAGAAACATGACATACTGCTAAACTATTCCAACAGGGCACGAAATAAGAACATTAAATGCCAGAGTTGTTGTTGCAAGGTGGGAGAGTAAATTGAGTCAAGTGAGTTAAAATAACAGTGTTCTCATACTTTGAACAAGCTCCTTCCCACCAATGGCTTCTATACCGGGATCTAGTGATGACTGTAGGATATTGATGTGGTTAATATTGGACCAACTTCATTTGTTTGGTAACATAGCATGATGGGATACACACTATATTCTTCAAACACCACGGTGTTCCTGTGCATTAGGGTTGCCAGAATCTACCTTGTACCTTTTATTATTCTGTCCCTTGTACAACAGATTGAGGTCTACCTGAATAGTTCAGATTATTTTTTTCAAAAGTGTAGCCGAACTACCTGGAGGCTTTTTAAAATGTACTTTCACTAATAGATACATGTCAATTACTCATGTTGGTCACCTATGTCAAAATATCCTTGAAAATAAGAGGAGTAAGATTGAAGGGGAAGAAATAGACACTGTAAAGTATATGACATTATACAGAACTCTAGATTTCGAACAACTCCTTGAAGATATTATTTAACTTTGAGGTCATGCTGTGTTTTTATTTGTATTGTGAGCAATGATGTTTTAATATGTTTATCATTTTACATAATGCTTTGTTTGTACTGCCATGACTTTATAGATTTTCTTTCAATCCGGACCACCATTAAATTCTGGGCCACCAAGTACTGATAACGCATGTGTCCTGGCTAGGTCTTGCTTTGTATCATAATATGCAGATGAGCCCTGGCATACTCTTAGTGAGTCTGTAGAATCCCATCTGCCATGCGCTTAAAGCGCATGGGCACAACCACCACGGTGCTTAAGGGTGTCCCGACCCCCACAGAACATGGAGAATTACTGTTGCCCCTCCTCCCCCAATATTGTACCTCGTGTGGGGTCATCCATTTAAAAGCTGTGCACAGAAGTCTGCTGTTTAAGCAAGAAGACAAAGCCTCAAACTGAAAGGTGAGGCTATCCAAACAGGTGTGCATGTCTTATGGCTTGCAGGCATTTTACTGGTAGAGTGAGCGTTGTTATGAATGTAGTGAGCACAAAGCCCATCGTGGATTATGTGTGCAGGAGGATTTTGGTTTAAACCACTATCACAGACATGTTTGTGAAATATAAAATGATGTGGTCATTCTTATGTTCTCAGAGTCCTCCTTGGTTCATGCAAAGCAGACAGGTGCTACTTGCCGCACTCCCATATAGCATAGGTGATTTATTTACAGAGTGTGGGTAATGTTCTTAATGGGGCTCATTTTAAAAGCTGTAGTGCAGTAAATTACGTGTAGAAATGAGACATGAAAGGCTTACATAGGTCATTACACTTATTCTGCTTCCACTCCAGGGAATTTTGAAAATCAGACAGATGGGATTTTTTTTTTACTTTGCCTTATTTCTGCTCCACCTGCTAAACCATCTAGTTTTCCGTCTGTATGAGATTATCATGCAGGCATAAAACTAATGGATTCATGTGGAATCCGCCTGCACTTTGCACATGCTAAAAAGCCGGCAGAATTCATACCAATCCATTCTAAAGCCGCCTTTTGCTGGGATCGTTTACATTTTTTACAAAATTAAGGGCCCAATTCATGGAATACTTTGGTGGGAAAATAGGGACTTTGCGGGCCATTCTGTGCGCAAAGCCCCCATTCGTCGTTTCATGGAACCGACTTTGCATTTACTCTGGACCTTGTGGGGACTCCATGCTGGTCCAGGACATTTCTGCGTGCAGTCGAGCGTATTGTGCAAGACTCCTCGCAGATCGTGGGTGGGGCCTGCGCAAAAATAAAAAAAGGGGCGGAATATACATATACCCCATTTTCCTCGCAAAATGAGGAATAATGTGGGCGTGTTGAGGGACTGGGCACGCAAAGCAATTTCACACCCAACCGAAGATTCGTGGATCCCAACGCACAACCTTATGTTCGGAAAAGTCACATGCAACCCCTGTGATCCAACTGCCACTTGACAGCAGGCGTAAAGTTCAACGCGCAAAAGATCCAATGCGTAAAAAGCATGCAATGCACACCATACTAACGTCAAACAGCCACAATGAATGCTGCAATAATGGCAGCAATTGTACATGGGCACAGAAGAAGGAGGAGGATGCCCAGGCCTCGGATGTTTGCTACACGCACCACTCAGTTTGGGATGCTTGACGACCAGGTGTATGCAAAGTACCGGTTCCCACTCCATCTCATCCTAGCCTTTGTCAGGGAGTGAGAGCAAGACCTAGCATTACCCACCATCTGCTTCCAGGCTCTTACCCACCTTGAAAAGGTGCTGATAGCACCACATTTAACTGCCACAGCCTCCTTCCAGAACACCACTGCCTTATTTAGTGAGATATCACAGGCCACACAATCCCGCTGTCTCCACCAGGTCTTGGCCTTCATAACACCAAATGCGTGTCTGCGTAGGCACATGTATATGCTGACAGGGGACAAGTGTATTCGTGAAGCACATACATATTCAAGTGAAAAGAACCTCTTGCTTTGCAGAAGTGTCACACAAAATACATTGCACTCTTTTCGACAGTATGATATGATATGATAGGTTATATATAACTCGCTTAATACCCAGAGGTTTCTAAGAGTGGACCCGGGGTTGGAACCTGTGTTGTTCCATGTCGTCTTGCTTCCAAGGCGGGCATGCTGCCCCTGAGCTATCCCCACGAGACCCTGACCGTGAGACAGTAGGCCTCAATCCTCGCAGGCTGTGTTGGAAACACTGAACAACACGGCCTCTTCTTTTGCTTCACTATCACATCGCAACCATCAGGCAAAGCAACAAACGCGCACGTACACACACATACAAATGTATCAAGTTATAACTTTGTACAATTAGACAAGAATTTGAGCAGGCAAATGGAAGTAGGGCTGTGACCGATTGCGAAGATCATACACATGGGAGCCAGGGCACAGGTCCTGAGCTGCCAAAATACGATCTGAAATCTAGGACACCAGTGCTCCCAGGATAATGGTTATCCCATTTGAATCACCAGACGCCAAGCGATAAAGCTAAAAAATCCTTCATGAATCACATAGATCAGTGGGACATGCAGGACCCCTAGTCCTACCCCTTGGGAGGAGTACCTGACGGAGGGAGCAATAGAAAACACCAAGGTCCATCATTTGTACCAGGGAGAGCAAAGTGCAATGCCAACGTCAATAGGATCGGGGCGGGGTAGCCTGATGGGGTCAACTGCCTGTCTGGGATGAAAAAACTGTTGTTTGTTTGCAAGGACCAGGTTGACCTCTGAGTTGTCTACTGAGTCCATGTTGATGGCCAGGTACACATCACGTGGTTAGACACCAAAATAGGGTGCAGTAATCAAAAGCCTAACCAATCATTTCACAGTAACCTAAGGTGAAGAGGCCGTCACCCATGTGTGAAGAAGTCAGAGGTGAAGATGACGCAGCCAATTGGAGATTGGAGAATATGTAAATATAAGCATGTAAATAGGTTGCAGTCAATGAGGGCGGTGGCTGAACACTACATGAAATGCATCACACATGACAGCTTACATGGTCATAATATGCTGCTTGCTTTGATTAAGACCGAAAGCACTGTGGCAGTGGACTAATAATACCCTGTTGCCATTTTCCTTTTTGTATACAAAACAAAGCTCTTTTTCTTCCTGAAAAAAGGTGCACCTAGCCTTTTCCCTAGTGGGTTGTTAGTTGAATGTCAGTCTGTTGTGAGGTTACCCTACATTGTATACAAAGCACCAAATACAAGCAACAAAATCCCTGACCATTGTCACATGGACACCACCAATAAATGTGCATGTATACCCCTCAACAACACACACGAGAACACAAGTAGTAAGGGACAGTGCAAACTGGAAACAGCAAGTAACACATGTCAGGACTGCCCTGCCCACCCTATGAGTGTCACACAACAATATACAGGTATATTCGCCACACCATTCTTTGACAACAAGTATGATCACAATACACATCAACATAAAAGTAGTCATGCAGGCTTCCAGAAATGTAAGTGTACTGCAAGAACAATGCCCATCTCACCTCACATATTTCCCCTTCTGAGCCTGCACCAGCTGAACAGTCCAATGCATCGACACTCCCCTCCGCAGGTCTGCATACCACCCAACTCTGAAGATGTGGCCCGTGCACGCATCCATCAGCAATGTCCCCTTAAATTGCAGCAACCAACTTCCCCTGCAGAAAGCCTCATTATAGGAAAAAAAAACAGGTCAGGGCAGGGAACACAAATGCAGGCACCCAATTACACAGTAACATGTGCCCCACTGAGTGCACTGCAACAAATGCAAATCAGAACTCCACAGCCACCCATCACCATGCATCCCCGCACCCAGGCAGTCAGATCCACACACCTCAGGATAAGGCAATTCAATCACCCCACACAGTGAAACCTTCCCCACCCACAAAGCCTACACTGCCTGCCCCCCACAGTGCCATACAGTGAAGGACCAGGTACCACTTACCCCTTGTCCTGGTGAGGGGACATTGTGAACACTCAATCAGGCTTGAGTCAGAAGTACACGGAGAAGACTCCCAAATAGAGATCTTTGGGAGTTTGGAAACTCAGGATCCCCATGGAAGTACTCCCAATGCCACAAAATGGCATCCCCTGATTAACGTGTCATCGGGACAGTGCAGTAAACACTGACAGGGGGGCCGATGATGGAAAGTCCATGACGATGGAATGAAAACATCTTATCAATTGCAGTGAAGACAGGATCTGGCCCAAGGCAGCTGGTTAAAGAGGCAGCAGTCATACCAGAAGGCAGAGCACAGAAGCAACTGGCATAAAAGACAGACAAGAGAAGAGAATGAAAAAAGGAGGCCAGTGAGACTGCACACAAAAGGGAGTAGGGAACAGGCAAGAGGAAGCAAAGGCAGAGTTCACAGGGACTGGACTCAACAGGGAACAATGACCCGGGAATTGGAGGGATAATTGACATGCTCTGAACAGCAGTCAACAGGAAGAACAATATGTGCTGGTGTGCCATGCATGGAACATGTCTTCATGGCAAACAACAACACCAGGCCAATGGCATGTGGCTGGTGTCTGTGGTGAACATGGCATGCCCCAAAAGGCCTGCAAAGTGTGCTGTGTGTGGATTTGTCTCTGGACACGGCCCCCAGAAAGGGCAGAAGTACCAAGAATGGACTGCCAGCATGGGTAGACATGAACGGAAAGCCACGCGGCAGGCAACACGCATGCATAAACTGCATGCAATCACTCGCTAGACTCCTATCACCATGCGTCCCAACACCCATGCAGTCAGACCAGCCACCCTCATGACAACTCACCAATAAACAGCCTACAGTGACACCCACCCTCACAACAATCCCCATGCAACCTGTGCCCCCCTGATTGTCATGCAAAATTAGCAATCATACAACCACCAGCCTACCATCGCCATGTGTTCCTGCACCCATAAAGCCAGACCTGCTCACCTCAGTACAAAGAAATAAAATACACCTCACACAGTGCCAGACTCCCTGCAACAAACAACACCACAAGTGCCACCGTGAGTGCCTTTGACATATCTGCACCAGGTACCCACCTGTTTGCCATCAACAGCATACCACTTGAAATAACATACTGAATTTGCAAAGACATGCATTGCATCAGTATAAAGATACTGGACAGTCATGTCATCTCCCATATGGAACAAGGAAATAGCCATGGACCATGCAGTGCCAACGTCCGGAAGTAGAAAAAAAGAAGTATCCTCAACTATCACCATACCAACAGCAAAACTCACCAGCAGATACATCACTGACAGTGAAGCAAACAGATTACAAGCACATCACGACATGCACCCTGGAAACAGGCTTCATTCACCCCCGGGATGCAGAGCAAGTGGAGACATTGATTACAGGCATACACGTACTGCACACCCCACTGTGAGGTGTCACATGTGCCTTTGGATCACCCATGGGTGCAGTGGAGAGATAGGACTCCAAATGAGCAGGTGATGGTCTTGGAGGTGGAAGTAAAAGTGTGGTAGCTGATGGAAAGGATGACAGATGGCAGGAGTGAGAGAGGACACAGAGTGATGAATGTATATCAGTGGAGTGGAGAGAGAGAGAGAGAGAGCGATAGGGGAATCATGGTGCAAGGAGGACTGACTGGTGGGGAGATGAGGAGAGATATGTAGGACATTACAGTGGGTGAGGGCAGAGAGAAGGTGCGTGAGAGAGGAAGACAGAGACAGAAACACATGAACAAAAACAGCATGGTCAGAGAGCCTGGAACCACATAGATGGAAAACGTGCACGGGGGGGGGGGGGCGAGGAAGGACAAAAGTGTTAGATGGAGAAGGGCAGACTGTAAAACAAAGGCCTCCTCGGAAAGTTCAATCAGAAGCTTCACATCACAGAAACAACATGCACAAACTACAATGTCATGTAAACCAAAAAGTGACCCATGTCTGCAACATCCACGCAAATAACTGGCTCCAACCACATCCCCATATCCAGCACGAACCCTTCCTCCCCCCCTTTTGGACACCACTGCAAATGGACATGAGGACAACAAGCTGTTCAATCACCCTCCAATAGAACACACACCCTGGAAGTAACTGTCCCAGTAAGTGTGCAGGGATCACATTGTGCACTGGCAACATGTGCAGGGACAACAGACGAACAGAAGGTGGGGGGAGTGGACGATATACCACACGCATGTGACATCAAAGTGCACACACACCCTGCAGTCACTCACAATTTGAACAACAAGTAATGGAAAAATAAGTTATGCAATACATCCAGTTGGAGAGTACATGCAGAAAATAACAATGAACAATATGTGACCTGATTGGGGCACACAAGAGCAGTCCGTCAAGGGCACAGATACGCATAGCTGCCCAACCATAGATGCACCAAGTGTGACAAACCTGTCCTGTTGAGTCAATGTAGACAAATGCACTGCTCTGTATCGCCAACGGCAAGGCCATGAAGTGGAGCAGCTCAGGTTGTATAGCCCTGACAATGAACGTGTGTGTCAGATGTGAAATTTTAGCAAGGCAGGTCAAATGAGTGGATACAAAAGTGGAGTGGGCACTTGCACAGGTGAAAGAGTAGTGTGGATAGGGAGTACACCTGAATGGCCCTGTAGTACACATGGGGCAGGGTGAGGAGAAGGGCGGCAGTGAGAAGACATCATGACGGTCAGTTAAGCAAGTGATGAACAACCAAAAAACACAGAGTCCAGATGCACAGAGAATGCAGGATGTTAATGTTGATGTAGATGCAGAATGGGTCAAATAATGCAAACGGCTAAAGTCTGATAAATCCTGCACATTACCATAATTTTAGCAGTCGTTTGCGAAAGTGCAATGTCAGAAACAATGAACATTCATTGAAGTGGAAGGGCACATACAGACACATACATGTGTACAAACGCACATTTGCACTGACATTTACCGTGACTCATTCATTACACCCCCAGAAAGAACATTTGTGAGAATGCATGCTAATATCGTGGTGACGACTAATACAAATAAAACACAAGAGACTGTGCTCATACTTACCTTCTGACAGAGCTGCCCTGATGTGATTCCCTCGTCACCTCCACCAGAGTCTCTACCTCCACATTTGTAAAAGGATGGCCAGTGCCTGTTAGAGTTCATGTGGACTAGGGAGGTGATAGAAGGTGAGTGACCCAAGGGAGAGGGTTCAGGGCAGACCTCCCATGGAGTACAGTCACTGGATGAATCAGGAACACTGCAACACAGGGGACATGGTATGTGACCAGACATAGTAGAAAATCATGCATAGAGCACATATGTGGAAAGAGTCCATCAACCCATTGTTACACGCACATGTCATCCTGTTGTTCTCAAGGAAACCATAGCAGTTGGCACCACTGCAAATGGCTTCATCTTCAGTACTGCACTCATCATTCCTTTGAGAGAACAATAGCAAAACAAATATAAACGTCCATCTTGGATTGGGGACAAAAAACACACATGCCTCCATCCAGGACAGGGGTATCCAAAAATAAGAAAATTGGGTCCATCCCGATCAAGGGGTAAAAAAAACAAAAATCAGACCACAAGGAGGGGGAGGGTGCATGTCAATATCCACATGAGTAAACCACAAAAAAAAAAGAAAAAATATACCTTCCATGGGCTCATGGACATCACGGCAATGGTGGTTTAAGAGGCGTGGGTGCACTGGACCCCCCATCTTGTGGTTGATCTGAAGTTGGTTCTGGTGGTGGATTCAATCCATGCAGTGCCAAGGCCTGCTCTTCATGGCCAGTGCCAGCCATGACATGGATGCATGCACCAGCAACGCGATGGTGGTGTGGTCACAATGCGCTTCTTCACGAATGACCGCGAATTGTGTATGCATGCTCACTCATGACTAATTGATTTGCTCAGACAGGGTCTTCCTCAACGTGTTCATCTCCTCATGGAGCTGTGTCATTGCGGCTGAGAGTTCTTCATGCAGTAGAGTCCTCAAGCTCTCTATCTCACGGTGATTTGATCTACGTGATGCCAACATCTCATGCCTCAGCGTCTCACTATGTGCCCTAGCATCTGCATGCAGAGACTCCTGAAGACACCTCAGATCAGCCCATCGGCCCTTGGTGTTGGCCGCTATGTCCAGTCCGTGGGAATGCAGGAGGACCGCATTATCTGCAGCTGTTGCGCATCCCAGGCCATTGGTGGTGTCATGTTCTCGACCAGTCTATCGATGCCCTCTGCAATTCAATCCAACACATTGCCATGACTAGGCCCTGTCATTCTGGGAGAGACTTTCAGTCTCCAGGAATCAGGGAGCACCTAGAGGATTGGGATAGGACTTCAAATAGCAGCAGCTCTGAATCTGAGGGCGAATGGACTCAGGTGCAGTGGAAAGACCCCATTAGACAAATAAAAGCCATTAGAAACTTCATGACCTTGTACCATAAAAATGCCAAGTACTTAGTCTGGGAGCATCTGGAGCTGTATGACAAGATGGCATTACAAATGATCAGAATTCTATGGAGTTTACCACATGGACATTCTCCCCAGAATACTCCAGCTTCTTTGCTGGGCTGGAGGATCAGAACCATTCAAGGTGGTCTACCTATAAGGCAGCCATCTTGAAGCACTTCTCCATGCACCAAAACCCCCAGGAGGCTCACAAGGTGGCCTAAAGCCTACAGTGTGGAGAGGACCAGGCCCCAAGAGTATTTGTTTAGGAATTGAAGCAGGCATTTGCACAAACCACTAGGAGGGTGCGCACAAGCAGTAGGGAGTTCATCAACACCTATTTCCATGCACTCTCTAAGTACATTATGATGCAGTTGGTGAAGGATTTCCATGATGAAAGGACCCTGGACTGGGTAATAGAGCAAGCTACCCAGATCTATGAGGTTCAAAACCCAGTAGAAAATAGGAATTCCCCCCAAAACCCCAAGCAAACCAACACCTCGCTGCTGCCAAGGTGGCGGAGGTGAAGGTTACCCCAATTTTGGACCTAGAAATGGGGAGGCCTAAAATACACCTCCCACTAAACAATCTAACCAGAGGCAGAGAAGACCCTCTGACCAGTCCCTTGCAGGTGGTAGTCAGGCAGAGTACCCCACAAATGTGTCACCTGACTCTGCCACCTACATCAGCCCCAGGTACAAGGGAAATAGACCCATCTTGGGGTACGTATGGACTCCCCCGGCTCAGGGTGGGGATACAATCAGGTGAGTACGGCCCCAGGAAACGTCCCTCCAAAATTCCCACCAAATTTCCCTCCAAACTTCCGTCAAGAGGGTAGTAATCTTCCACCCTCTAGTTTAAGTTTCTTCCCCAGGTACCATCCAAACCTCAATATTCTGAACAATCCTCCTCTCTATTTCCGCTTTCAGGAGTCTAGGCCACTAAATCAGGGAAAAGGAAGGCCAAGAATGGAGGGCCACCAGGGAAACCTTCCATATCACAGCTGCTCAGGGAGAAGGGACATTTTCCCTCCCAGAGAGAAGCAAAGAGTTGACTCAAGACCCCTGTATCAGCCAGAGAGGGTGTCACAACTGGAGCGCCATTTCCAGGAATTGACACAAGACTTGATTTGCATGTTGAGGGCTCAGCAGAATCCTCAGATGAACATGGCCGCTCAGCACAGCTCGAACCAAGGGTCTGCACTCCGGAACAATGACGGGGAGAGAACCCCGACAACCAGCAGGTTCCTGAGGAGGAGGCTCGGGAGTAGGGGTGTGCAAAGCCCTAGAGGAAGCTTCCTTCCTCACCTGTGAAAAGCCCCTAGAAGCCTCTGAACCTGAACCCAAGTCTCCTACCCCCAAAAAGATGCAACCTAGGGAACATAGGGAACATAGGGTAAGTAGGAGAAACAAAGAGACAAAGAAGACCCATTTTGTGGAGGAAGTCAGTGTCCTCCTATTTGAAGGGGAAGAATCCTTGGAGGATTCTGTGAAGAAAGTCTTCTCTTTCAAGGATGGGGGATTCATCCCAAAATAAAATGTGTTCCTAAAGACCATAACTCAGACTGGGTAGATATGGGGACTGACCTAGTGCAACCTATCCCTGAACCCCAGAAATGGTATCCTGAGAATTCAGAAATGAATGAGGGATCTTCCCCCAAACCAATTCTAGTGATTGTCTCCAGGAAAAGGGGGCAAGACGGAAATAGAGGAAAAAGGGATTTCCCAAATTCCCTGAACCAATTCTAGTGACTCTCTCCAGGAAAAGGGGGGCAGCACAGAATCAGAGGAAAAGGGGGATTCCCAAATTCCCCAAGCCAATTCTAGTGACTGTCTTCAGGAAAAGGGGGACGGCACAGAATCAGAGGAAAAAGAGGATTCCCAAATCCCCCAAATGAATTCAAGTGACTGTCTCCAGGAAAAGGGGGACAGCACCGAATCAAGAGAAAAAGGGGATCCAAAAACTCCACAAATCTCAGAATGCCACATTTTATTCATAGATTCTCAAACTCCAACACAAAAAACAGCCAGAGATCCCACAGTGTCGGAGTCCAAAATAAAGAAATTAACTGCCCAGCTGACCCAAAATGCCAATTTCCTTTGCCCCCTGGAAGAGAAAGAAGGTAGCTTTTATGCCCCTGTCCAGGTGCAAGGGCAGTGTGCAATTTCAGCACTGGTGGACACCGGATCCCAAGCAACTCTTCTGTCCAAAAGGGCATTTGGGCAACTTAATTCAGGAAGGGGGAGAGTCACCAAATTCCACTCAAACCTCTTCCTGGTCAACTCCAGAACTTCGACGGGAATGACATTCCCGTTGAAGGGACTGCAGATCTGGAGATAAAAATTGGGCGACACAAGGTGAAACACCCTGTTATAGTCGTTACTCCAGAGGGGACACCCTGTCGCTTAGGGAATGACCTCCTTTGGAGGTTGTCCCCACTAATAGACTGTGTGAACAAGGTCCTCTGGACTCGGGCTAACCGGACAATAAAATCTGACAAAATGGAGTTCCATTTTAAGAACAATCAAGTCCCTGGCATCACTGTAATTTCAGTAGGACAACAAACTGGTGATTGGAACCCTTCTCCATTCTTGAAATCAACTTTCCTTCCAGTTCTAAGTGGCATTCCACACTGGAAGGAAATGCCCTGAAATTGTATACTGATCCACAATTTGACAACCCAAATCCCATGATAAAAAGTGATGAGAAAACAGCTCAAAGCTTGGCTGATATTCAGAAAAAGGGTGAACAGCTGTTCCTCCCTATTCAGGTAAATGAGGGGGGGAGCCTGTTCTCGCCAGAGTAGGCCTGAATACTGAGAAAAGCTTCATCAGCGAAGCGTTCTTCAGGAAACTCCCAAATGACCAGACCCTTCCCACAAGTGAGTTGTTCCATCAGTGGATGTGGGGTCTGGAAATTCCCTCTTCCAAACATCTCCTGCTTAGCAAGTGCATGCTAAACATTTCTATTTGTGGTAAAAAGCCTAGAGCATAAATGTTGGGTTGTGCAAGACGTCCCCTTGCCTTTTACTTAGGCATTGACATACTCAATTGACTCACAATTAATTTGGGCCTCATTAATTGCCAAGCTTGGTCCCAATCGGGGGTGGGGTAAACCCCTGGGCTTTGACAATCCTGAAAAAGCATCTCGATTCATTCAATTGCTAACGGATGCAGTTGAAATTCAAACTGGTGAAGACTGGAGAAGAGGTCACCATCCCCATAAAAATTAAGAGGGCAGGACATGTGGCTTATTGAAGGGCCCAGTGAGGGTAGTGCCTAGGAATCCTCCAAAGGATACAGGTAAGGAACTGGAACACAGATGGAATAAAATCATATTAATGAATATATTCAGTGAAAAAAAACTTTGTTAAAGGGACGTTATGGTTAAATTGCGCTACAAAAACATATGAAATTCAGTGAAAAATGTTTGTTAAAGGGACGTTATGGTTACAGGTAAAACTGAAAAACCCCTGAAATTCGACAGTTATGGTAAGCTAAGCGACCATAACTCGCGCCACCACCGTGCACTTCTAAGACTAACACCAATGATTTCAAAGATGACATCACAAATGTCATTGATGACATCACTAATGACATCACATGTCTGGCTCCCTCTTTTTTCCTTTACTGACATATCTAGGCCACATGTAACTTTAGTAACAGTCAGGAACTAAATATTCAAAAGGTACTATATGTGTAGACTTACCCCTCAAATATGTTATTACAGTAATTCCCTTAGGGTCCACTCACATCATATGAAACATATACATAGGAGAAGACACAGGCTTGAAAGACAGCAATTCTTTCTGTGCATGAAGATAATCAGTCAGGTTATCAACACTTTCTGATAGTTCTGCTTTTTTTTTACTACTGTACATTCCGTGTATATGCTCATATTTGTGTAAATTGTACTCGCACTACTTTCCTTAGCATCCAGTCACATCATGTGATACTTGTACATCGGGGAAGTAGCAGCTTTGAAGCAGAGCAATCATTTCTGTGCATGAAGATAATAATCAGTTAGGTTATGAACATTGTCTGGTAGTACTGCTGCTTTTATGCTTACTTCACTTTCCCTGTATATGCTCATATTTGTATGTGTTGTCTCTTTGTGTTTTGTCTGTAATAATGCAATTATGTAGTAAGTGGGTTTTATAAGCTACTTATTAAATGTTTCACAGTATGCCAAACTGTAATAAGAAAGCATTTATAATTTTACTATTCAACCTGGCAAGATTATCAATATTGCACCTCCATCATGTATGCTGCACACAATGCCTATGTTTCTACATCAGTAGCTTAGTATACTGGAAAGAACTTCATAATAGAATGCTATTTATATCATTGCATTGATTAATAAACTACGTACCTCATGATATGTATTCCAATGATCCTTGACACTTTATTGTCAACATTATAATATGAATACCTTGTACAGACTTTTCATGAAAGGTAAATGCACATGTGATGTCATCAGTGATGTCATCAATGGCATTTGTGATGTCATCTTTGATGTCCTGAGTGTTAGTCTTAGCAGTGCACGGTGGTGGCACGAGTTATGGTTGCTTAGCTTACCATAACTGTCGAATTTCAGGGTGTTTCGGTTTTACGTGTAACCATAACATCCCTTTAACAAACATTTTTCACTGAATTTCATAGGTTTTTAGTAGCGCAACTTAACCATAACGTCCCTTTAACAAAGATTTTTTCACTGAATTTCATAGGCTTTTAGTAGCGCAACTTAACCGTAAGGCCCTTTAACAAAGTTTTTTTACTGAATTTCATAGGCTTTTAGTAGCGCAACTTAACCATAACGTTCCTGTAACAAAGTTTTTTCACTGATTATAGATATATAGATAATGTAAATTTGATAAATGTTTACTAGGATGCCCTTAGCTTATATACATTTAACATAGATCATACTGAACCCCCTACCTGCGCTAATGCGCTAGTGGGTCTGATAACCGCAGACCATGCAACTGTTCGCGGACGGACTCAGACAACATCAACACTATCCAAAAACTCAGGGGGTATCTTACATTGTTATATCATCCAAAAAAAAAAACACTAAACATGTTCAAAAAGCAGCACATATATACATTACATTCAGTAATAAATAAGAAGTGGAAAAACTGTATATGTAAGACAAAGAAATGTCTAGTACTTTGGAATGCCTGGAAGAAAATGTTCCTCGTGATGAAATTAGTGAAAACAGTGATACTAATGATAGACACTACACTTCTATATATAAACCAATTATTACACATTACTTTATGTGTACTTACCGAATTATTTTTTTTAAACACACCATACAGACATTAAAAATAATACAGAAGCAGGGCCTTAGAAAATCATCTGCAGCGAATGCAGCAATTAAAAGAATAGTGCGCTCAGAAATATTATTGTCCCTAGTGTTCGGGCATATGCTTCTAAGCATACGTTGATTAATTGTACAAACATTTCCTATGCACCTTACCGTAGTTTTCCTCTTTTTTACATATGCGAAATCAGGCAGCAGGGCGCAGCCATCTTGTGATAATCTTATCCGTTGCCGCATCGCCCAAGGTGGACTGCCCTGGTGGCACTAATTCATATGCCCCACCCCTGAGGCAGACGTCACCAAACCTAGTGATATTCTCCACCTATCTCCAGTATCTTACTGGACAGCGTATCCAAACGAACCCAGTCATCACCTACGTGATAACGTTACTTGACGCAGAACCCGGAATAACAACACACATCATCTCACAACACAGCGTGTCCCAATTTTGAATATAAAACCGTACTTTTAAAGGAAATAACAAAACTGTACAATTTGTAAAGTCATTTTATTTCACACTAAACGCTCCGAGAACATCCAGCGACTGTCATATTCAAGGAAATGGGTAATTCTTTTCTTCGTTCTCGATCCACAAATGTTTAACGTGAGTCACACGGTGTTCCTTTGGGTATAAAAAGCGCACTGGACGCACTGTGAATCACAAGGCTTTGGCATCAGCTTGGCGCTAGGCCACCGTAAACAATGTCAGGTTGCTCCTTATCGCTGGTGCCGCGTAATGGCATATGGGCACATGGCGATCATCCCAAAAAAAGTAATTCCTATCCAGCCATTCACCTGTATCTGCAGCTGCCGGTTGAAAAACCCCTCAGTTGGTATCTGGAATCGATGACAATTGCAGAAAGGCAGGATGTAGCTGTTTGAAAATGATAACAGAAATGTGTTCCGGTAGCCGGTCTTTAGTACAGTTTATGATTTTACCCATTAATTCGCCCCCGTATTAAAACTAATGATGAACACGGACGTGAAACAATGGGAGCACAGACAAAACAACGTGGAAAGTAGTCTACAATTTGCTTCCGAGGTTAGTGCTATGGAGTATGTTCAGCTCAAAATGGGATGCGGAAGCTGACGCAACAAATAGACAGAATTTTAATTAAATATTAGCATTGAATTAGGCGTTTGTGGAACCTGGGAGAACCCACTAGTGGCGTACACGCATCTCGATCCTGAACTGCCCATGTGCCTGAGACAAAGGCAAGTACTCAAACAAGTTGCATTTGCATGTAATTGCAGTATGACACAAACAACAACCGAGTATGATATAAGCCAGCAATAATGGTCGGCAAATGATACGCTGACTCGTTGGTCTATAAAATCGTTGAAAGTAAAACTTACATAATATTTGGCATTTCCATTCTCTCAGAGTAACGCAGACACTCCGTTCAGGTCAACGAATATTCATAAAATGAAATTACATGTTCTGGGTTTGCTCAGCTCCGAAGCAAAAATTAAACGGCAGTGACCTTCACTCAAAAAGGGAGCCAATAGCCCTTCAGACCATACTGGCATTAAAAATATTTTCTAATAAGATATCAATTGTTTGGTACCATTCACCAATGCGGGGGCCACTTCTAGCCATTTACTTTCTTCCTGTGGAGAACTTCGCACTCTCCCAGTGACTGCCACAGCCAGGCCACACCACCTGTCAGCTCAGCACACCTCCTCTTCATACGGCAAATCACGTAAACATTCTTCACAAATAGCAGATCTCCAGTCCTGACAAAATGTGCTCGTACTAAAATGTCTGACCAAGCCCTGCTGCAACCCCCTCCCTCCAGGCCGCGGTCCCCTGACACCATGACCGCAGTTATATATTAAAGGCCTTTAATTTGCACACGTGTGTTTGTACTATCCACTTTGGGTCACTATGGAGGTGAACGGTGTGGGGGTCTTGCCACCATACAGACACATATTAAATACGTAATAGTAATCCCTTTACGTTATAATGCAGATGGTACCAAAAACAAGGGCAAGCTAAGTGGATTCACACATGGTAAAGTATCACTTGGTAAGCAAACCTTCACAACAATAGGTATAATCTACCATGCAGGAGCCACAACCAATGCAGGTCACTACACTGCATATATAAAAAAGAATTGTGGATGGATCAAATGTAATGATACCAACATTACTGTAAAACAGAGATTACCAGTAATTCTTCTAAACGCTTGCTTAATATTCTTTAAACCAAAATTTACTAACTAATCTGTGTATGAACTTAAACAAAATTTCAAAACTATGACCAGTTAGAAAACGCCAACAGGTACCTAACTGCCCTGAGATTCTGCAGCATGCAAACAAATAAATGAATACCATTAAAATGAAACAAGAAATTAACAGTTACAGTACACCAATAGATATCTAACTGCCCCAAAAATCTGCAACAAGCCAACAGATAGATGAATACCACTAAAATGGGAAAAGAAATAAACAAATAAAATACACCAACTGCTATCTAATTGCAACAATACGACCACCTCTTCCAAATCGAAAACCATACACATATTCAATTCCTCCTACTGAACTCAATGAAAGAAATGTATTGTACCACAACGTAGAAAGTGTTTTTTTAATCCAGCATGGATTTATTTTTTTCCACACACCCAATGATGTAATCAACAAACACAGGCACTGAGCAAATTGAACAGTACACTGATTTGAACTATGGTACTTCTAAAGTGCTAACTATGAGGGTCTACAAAATACATGCATGTCTGCTATGCAATGCAATACTCATTATAAACTACCTACACTAACATGTGTTTTTTTCTTTTATCACAGTGATTTAAAAAAATGTCCACTCCAACTACCCATGTCATGAAAAAACTGCATAAAACAAGGGGGTTCCTGGGAGTCTCTCTGCCAGACAATAGTCCTGGGTACAAGAGCCTTACCCAGATTCTTTAGCTCACTATCTTTCACAGAGGAGAAATATCCGAATCATATCAGTCTTTGTCCTGCCCAGGAGCAGTCCAGCACCGAAATGCTAAGCAATTCTCCTCTAAACAAGAGTACCAACAGCAACCCCAAACACATGTTTTGGTCTGGTTGGACCTCATCAGTACCATGGAGCTGTGCCTCTCTAAGAATAGTAAGCAAGGGGTCCACGTCTGGATTCCCCTAGTAACTTAAGGTGAGACCCAAAGTTACTTAAATATGCAAAAAAAAGGGGGGTCCTGGGAGTCTCTCTGCCAGACATTAGTTCTGGGTGCGAGAGCCTTACCCAGATTCTTTAGCTCACTATCTTTTGCAGAGGAGAAATATCCCATTCATATCAGTCTTTGCCCTGCCCAGGGGCAGTCCAGCACCAAAAAGCTAGGCAATTGTACCCTAAACAAGAGTACCAACAGCAACCCCAGACACGATTTTCGGTCTGGTTGGAACTCTTCATTTGGTTGCAGCTGTGCCTCTCTAAAGAATAGTGACCAAGGGGTCCACGTCTGGATTCCCCTACTAACTTAGGGTGACACACAAAGTTACTTAAATATGCCAAAAACAAGGTGTATCCTGGGATTGCTATCGGTACTCTTCTTCAGAGGAGAATTGCCTACCATTTCGGTGCTGGACTGCGCCAGGGCAGGACAAAGACTGATATGTTTGGGATATTTCTTCTCTGTGGAAGATAGTGAGATGAAGACCCTGAGAGTGTCTCTATTAACCCGGACTAATGTCTACCTGAGGGGCTCTCAGGACCCCTCTTGGTAATTTGTATGACAACACTGCATACAACCACAAAAAGTCAAACAGTAATTATATTATGATTGGACTCACAAACACCACAGCATAACACACCCTTTCAAGCAAACACCTGACCATACACCGCAAACCAAAATGTTTACTTCCATGGGTATCTTTTGCTGCAGCGCTTGTTGCCAAACACTACAATCTTGATGCCATGGCCTGGCCAAAACTCTTCATCCAGCCTCACCAAAAGAAACACTAAGTATATAATGATTAAACTCACCACCACCACAACATAACACAGCCATACAAATGAACACCTCACCAATAAATAGGACCCAAAATGCCTAGAGTCTTCAATACCACCATTCTGAACACAATCCAACAAACAAAGTAAGACACATCATCTCACTGTCCTATAATACTATTACACTACTACCAATCAGTACACACATTTTTAAAAACATATCCCCTAAACAGCCCACACACCTCAGCCAAAATCTTTGGTAACATTGGTTTGTTATGCTGTGGTGTTTGTGGCTAGGGCCTAGAGTCTTGGGTGCATGGCTGAAACAAACACCTACAAAATAACCCCAACCCAAAAACATAATACATTCACCTCAAAACCTACCCACTTCAATTAACATTCTAGAAAATAATTACAACCAACGTAGAAACTCTTCAATACATACCCTCTTCACCCAATGCTCTTCTAACGACCCAAAAACAACATCATACTAAACTAAAATAGCCAGTAGTGCGCCCAGTGTTTATTATGTCTGCGGACACCGCAAACACATCGCAGACTTCGCCCACCTAAACAAATACAGCATTTGACCCATCGCTTACTCCCCCACCCTCTCCAAGCACTCATACATTGGATTTATGCTCACTTCCGTGCATCCAATATGGCGGGCGCATCGAAACAATTTGATGCACCTCACACCTCATCAAAGCCAATCAGAGAACACGTTGTGTGTCCGTGGACATGACTTAAGCCAATTATCCAATGGGTGTCCTGTCCGCATAGCAAACAGGGAAGTGTATCCGCGGAGCTAATTTTTTTGGACCTACTTTTTGGTCATTTTAAAATAAACTACTGGGTGGATTTTCACCAAATTTACAAAAGCACGCTTTCGGGACCAAGCCGCCTCTCCTGCTGGAAATTTGGTGAAAATCCGTCCAGCGGTGTGGGCTGTAGGCACGACAGACATTTTTTCTCCATTCAGTCTATGGGAAAAAAAATAAATTTTGGGACCCCCCCCCCTATAACTTTGCACCCCCTGGACCAAACCTCACCGAACTTTGCAAAAAACATTCAGATTGGGCCTTATACATATTTTGCAAAGTTGGTGAGGATTTGTCCAGGGGAAGCGAAGTTATAAGCCGCCCTAAAAGTGTTCTTCCTATGGGTTTAGCAACTTAAACATAACTACACAACTGCTACCGTGGGCTGTGTAATATATATATATATATATATATATATATATATATATATATATATATATATATATATATATATATATATATATATATAAAACAGGGAGTCATTTCCTTGGTGTTGTTATAAAAATGAAAAAGAAAAGTAACATGAGGTATGAAAAAAAGAAATATAAATGTCAGATAAGAATTGCAAGTTATTGTCGTTGTAAATTCCTTGCAAATCTTCTGGGAAAAATGTCCATAAAAAGTACTAAAACCTGTTTTCTTTCTATCTTCTATTACAGAATTAACATCCTTAAATTCCAGCCAGGAGAGGAACGCCACAGGAACCTGGAAGGGAAGGAATGAAAGAGGGTGCTGTGCCACACTCTCCAACCCAAAAACAGAAGGGGATCCTGGAATGCCACTCCCTGATGAAGGAAAATTACGTTGAAAGAAACCCCACTCTGCCCTACTCTTCCCCAACCAAAAGTCATGCAAGAGCAGGGGGGATCTGTGGGGTGCATTTACAGGGCCTAAACAGACATACCTGTCACCTGAAAAGCTGCATTAAACATTGTCATGAAAAATGGCTGTGCTTTCCTTTCCCTGGCACATGAGTGCGAGCATTTGAACACTGAAACCCGTAAAATGGCCCTACGTTTGCTTTCATTCCCTCTTGATAACAAAAAGTTAAAACATTGCACCAAGAATGGCTCTGCATTTACTGTTCTTCCATCTGAATGACAAAAAGTTAAACAGTTCACCAAAAATGGCCCTGCGTTGCTCTGATTTCATTTAAATGACAAGAAGTATGCACTACATCCAAAAATGACTTTTTTGACTTTTAATTCACATGTTGGCAAGAAATTCATCCCTCCAACTAGAAACGGCTTTGTTTTCCTTTTCATGTAAAACGCAGCACTTTACACACAGAAAAAGAAAAATGACTTTTGAAAGCCATAGGGAAAAGACGGCACTGCTTCTTTGACATCTGTTGAGGGGGGAGGTTGACTAAAGCAAGGTACATTATGTTTTCCCCCACAATGCTTCAATCACTTTTCAAGGGGCCCACAACAAGGGATAAACCAGTTTGGCCGAAAGCAGGAAAACTTTGCAAGGAAATGCCCCGCTCTCACTGAAAGTCGCACGTACCAGTGAACCATTCTGCCTTAACATGTGATGTGATTAACGGTGACATAATTCCCTGCTCTGCCAGACTTTAAGGCAGGGGCACAAGGAGGACAAAGAAAGCAAAGTGTCAGTGGAGCATGACTATAAGGGGTGAGCCCTTCCTGCACCCCTACTAAAGAGGAATTGACAGACTTCAAGGAGTGTCATAAAAATCTTTGGTTGCAAGCTGACCCAGGAAGACAGTTGGCTGTGGGGGATGATGTGCCCCTCCAACAAAGAAGGACAGATCCTTTCAATTGACATTTAAACATTTATTTCAATTTAGGCATTTTTTGCAGCAGTCAGAATAAACAATAATTTTGTTTTATGCCATTTCTCCATGCAATTTCCAGGTGGTGTTTTACAGATTAAGTGCATGTTCCTAGGTTTTTTTGGACTGAAATGGTAAGTAAAGACTTATTTTATTCTGATTTAATAATGGTACGAATATGACAGTTGGTGGAATGATGGAGATGAACATTATGAATATGCTTGATCATTTGCAGAGTTATATCTATTATACATTGTGTGAAAAGGACAAAAATGCACCAAATCGCCATGCTACAGCGCACGGATTTGGCAATCGATTTATCTAACTACCCATGACTAGCCACAACTGCATATCTGGTTCATATGGCCATGGCGAGTATAAGTATGAAGTTATGAGGCATTACTCATGTTTGATTAAAAGTTGACTTGAGAACAGAGAACTGTAAACAATGCCAAACAGACAGATGGTGCTCTCTTCCCTTGAACCAATCATGCCAGGGGGTGGAGAGAGGAATGGTAAACTGTCCTATCCAAGGGTAGGGGTAATCATAGAGTACTCCCCCTAGACTGTAAAGTGAGTGATGTCATTTGTGCTATGCAAGGGTGGACTGTGCTGGGAGACAGAGACAGACACCCACAAGAATCTGGGGAGACAGGAGAAGGAGGATGGAGAGGAGGCAGCTGATCCCATTCAGGAGAGTGCAGAGACCAGACCCCTTGCCTAGCTGTCCAGAGTTTCCTGAGAGCATGCTGGCTGTCCAGAATCCCATTCAGGAGAGTGCAGAGCCCAGACCCCTTACTTAGCTGTCCAGAGTGTCCTGAGATCCAGCTGGCTTTCCAGAATCCCAAACCAAGGCTTACTTTGTAAGTAGCAAATAACCCCAGCCCTAAATTGCATAAATCCTTCCTTTTTGTTACATTGCATCCCATATTTCCCCCATTAAAACCCCATTGAAAATACCATTGAAATCCCCTTTGAATCCCATTGCAAGTCCAAAATTGCCAGTATAATTCATTCACCTTCCCATAGAAGAATCTGTAGGAGCCTGTGTATGTTAGCGTACTGCTTTCATAAAAATGTCAGTTGTCTGTATAAATCCTTAGCATTATTTTAAAGTAAATCAATTAATTCCCCATTGAAATTCACAGTACAAGTTGGTTAAAATTCTAAATTAACCCCCTTGTCCCTAGTGTCTTTCTTTAATAATTATAGTCATTAAATTATTGCCTCAAAAGAATTAGTCTCAGTGTAACTGAAAACTGAATTTACCTGTTTATTGTTCATTACCCCACGAACTCCTAATTTGCATCTGTCCTATAAGAACCCAAACCATGGTCCCATTGAGAGCAATCCCTTTTGCGTAGAACCCTATCTGAGATGTGTCTCTGTTTGTGTCAGTGAAAACCGATTCCCGATTTTGAAAGCTAAACCCCATCCTTAGCTGCCTGTCATTGCAAATCCTGTGTAAAACGAATTTCCATTTGCCGTTTATATTGTTCTTTTTGCATTTGCTTTTTCCCCATTTTCTACTTTGCCCTGGCGTGCTGATTTGTAGTATCTAAGATTTCCTATCTCTGCAAGTGTAGCAACACAAGTTTCCTTTTATTCTGTCCCCTAGCAGTTTTGAATAACCGTGTGACTAATAATCCAAAACGGGTTTTCACTTTATTTTCTTGCTTACCACCTTGGGGTGGTGGGCTTTATCCCAAATCTAATTCTTCTCTCTCTACCCTTACTCCTTGCCACTGCCTTCCATTCAAAGGAATTAAGTTAGCTGATGTTTGAGGGTGAGTGCTGCAAGGGGAGTGCTAAACCTTGATGCTACCACTTGATTAAAAATTGTTCTTTTTCCTGTTTTGCTATTAAAGATCTGTGTAAACTGTGATAGAATATCTGAACCAATTGTTCTGTAGGAATAATTGCATTTGTGTTGCCACTCATTGGTGGCTTCTGTATTTTGAGTATTTTTCCCTTTTCATTAAATAATAAATATCTTATTGATACACACCGGCCTGGTTCCTAGTCCTTTGTGACACGGGGTGTTTGGGAAGTTTGGGTGCGAGACGGGATGGAGGCCTACTCAGAAAGAATCCATAGTATATTAAAGATAAAAGCGTTTTTTATTGTGCGCCACATTCATTGTTGTGGAAGGAGTCCCATGGCTGGAGTGTGCCATGTAATAAAACCGTGACATCTCCCACTTCTAATAAAACACTCTTTGGACACTTCTTTACTCAAATATCATCCTATTTCTCTCTTTACCTACCTGTCAAGATCTTGGAACGGGTGTGGTCTTCTCTTATCCCAACCTTAATTCTCTCCTGCCATTTTCTCAATCTGGTTTTTGCCTATTTCAATCGACAGAAACAGTGCTTCTTTCTGTCTCTAATTTTCTGCTATCCACGGGGCACACTAGCCTTTCCTGTATTCTTATTCTTCTTGATTGTTTCTTTTACATGTGCCCCTTGTGTCCTTCCCTTCTTTATTTCTGGCCCCTGTTGGATTCATGACACATCTAGTGATATTTTCTGTAACAATGTTATTAGTGAGCTATAGTGGGTTATGTTAAATATATGAGTACATTGCATGGAAGGGACCACTTCAATTTGCACTTGAGGGCAAAAAGTCCCCACTGTGCAATGTTTTACTTTTGTGCCAGGTAGTTGTGATGGTGGAGATAACACCAGTTAAATGCAAGACCCCGCCCATTTTCAAATGAGAGCAAACATATAGAGTATGAAAACTAGAATAAGGCGTTTTTTTTGTGCATGCCATGTAGAATGTAACACAAGCAGGAAAGTGTTTTTTTGTCACACTGTAGGGAGATAGCTTGCCACATTGTAGGAAAGGTTAGGTTGCTGAATACACAGAGATGGAACATAGTAAATAGTGATATGCGCAGTTAGGTAGTGTATCTATGTAAAGCAGCATTGTAAATGCCATTGTCCTTTTTGCAAGGCCCTGCACATCACATGGTTAAGAAAACACAGCATGGTGGCGTAATTAGCTTTGTAGGGACTTGTGTTGGTCCTTGATGGTATCCGGATGACTGAAAATATCAAGGTTGAGAGAAAATGGTGGACAGCTGAAACTTCACAAATAGGTCTTTCTCATGGTTCCAGTTTAGAACTGCAACAATTAAGTTAGTTTTGTTGCTAGCAGACAGAAATACACAACGTTTTAATTGCCAGGTGCACGCAGTAACGTTGCCAATAACACTCTAGCAAGATGTACCCACAGCGCCTCAAATGGTGAACGCAGCTCAATGCATGCACGAAGAACACATTAATGGGTTGAATACATTGAAGGCAAAATACCTCATGCACTAGCCTCACACTGCAATGAATAAGCTATGCATGTCATGACCCAATTCTATCAAACACCTGCAAGCAGCAGCATGTATCAGAAGGGACGGGACGAGCTGTCCAAGGTTGAGCAAACTGTCTGGGAGATTGGGCCCGGAGTGGAAGGATGGGATCGGAGTGAGTTTGATAGTTCTTTGGCCGGGACAATGTTTCAGTGTCTTCTTTCCAAACAGAAGTTAATTGGACTGGTGTGGATAAGGGTATCATCCAAGGCCTTATTTGTAACAGACAACAGTATTGTTCCGACATCAACATGTTGTAGTGCCATATAATTAGAGCATGGTCCAATGATGCTGGGGACATGTCGTCTTGCATAGTAGGAGGGATCCTGCGCAGGCTCAAAGTTAATGATTATCCAATCAGGAGAAGTAATGCATATAACAATATAGGTGACTTTATTTAACAACTAGTGGTAGCATGTGAATTTTGATTTTTTATGAACATGACAATGCAATATGTTTTCTTTATAACCTCTGGGCTACCAGGAAGTAATTGAAAATGTCTGTGGACCTTCGACTGGCCAAATGTGTTAATAAAACTGATTTCTTTATTCACCTTGGTTTTCTCCCTTGTTTGGTTGGTGTGGATGATTGGGAGTACCTTTACATAGTGGAAAGGTAAAGAATAAAACATAGGCAAAATCGCCTTCACACTTTAATTTCCTCTCTGTTGGTGGTAAATTGCAAATAACCCTAGTTAATGATTGTGAGAGGCATTTGCAATGGATTCATTGGGAATCGCCCTGGTTTTACCAGATGGGAATTTCAGACAGGTTGATAGGAATCCACTGCCTTACCACCAGCATGAACGTAAATGTTGGCGGTAAGGCAGGCACATTTGTGGCGCGTAACAAGAAAAGCAGGTGAATGTGGTATGTCCGTCCTGCTACCCTTCTCTGGGCCTCATTACAAGTTTGGCGGTCTGGAAATAAGGGTGCCGGTAGCAATGTACCAGTACCCTTTCTGAACCGTCAAACTAAGAGTCTGCCATAGGGTCACGGAACTCCCGGCAGGCCTGACCTGCCAGGAATTCAGGCCCCTATCGGCAGTGTTTTCACTGAACCACCTGCACCCTTAGTAACGGTGGTGGTGCTTCAGTGAACCCATTCCCGTGGAGTCAGGAATGGGGATATACCATTCCACCGCCTGCCATAATATCCCGGTGGCACTGGGATTTCAGACGGCGGAAACAGTGTTATGGGGTTGCCGGTAAACACTCCGCCTTCTGGCGGGTTTTACCGGGAACCCCGTAATGAGGGCCTCTGTCTGACACATGGTAGATGGATCAAAAAAAGTTGTTTTATGCAGAAACGGTTTCCATATGTTGACATGTATTACTGGTTAACTCTGTAATTTTTTTAATTTTTTTTATTTCAATTTTTATTTTCATAGTAAGCAAACATAAATAAATGAACAGCAGTCCATGAAATTCACACATATCAACCAAGTGAAAGCAAAGTAATCAATTCGCCATAAGCAATCCAAACATCATATAAACATCAAAAATAGAACAAGAAGGAAGAAAGGAAAAGAAGAAAAAGAAAAAGAAAAGGAAGAAAGAGAATAAGAGCGTAGGAGTAGAAGACATAAACCAAAAATGTCAATGCAAAATACTATACCTCAGACAAAAGGGCATTACAAAAATCATCACACAAACTATAGGTATTATACAGATTATGTAATTTGTGCAACAGCTCATTTTGAGAACAGGGCTCTCTGGCGGGCTGATTAGGGTGGCCAACTGTCCTGCATTTTGCGGGATTGTCCCGCAATTAGGGACTCTGTCCTGCAGTTTGCAGAGTGGCTGTGCGGGACGCAGGTTGTCCCGACTTGTGTCGGGACAATCTGCCTCCAACAAAGCCACTATGCAAACTGAAGTAGCCATTTACACAGTATGGCACTGCCGGCTGCTGCTTTTTTTCTCTGGGCGGCTGTGCAGCCCTGGCTCCTTTTGAGCCTGCAGGTCGAGCTGTAACGCTCCGACACCTGGCTTCATTCAAATGCAAAAGCTTTGTTCCTGGGGTCATGATGGTCATGTTTGCAGTTAAAAAACATGACCATCACCTCCCAAGGACAAACCATTTGCATTTCAATTAAGCAAGGAATTAAGACCCATTAACACATTTAAATTACAGAAAGGGGCGGGCTAAACGTGAATGACGTGACATCATCAAAGCCTTGTAGGCAAGTGTCCCGCAAAAGACTATCAAAGAGTTGCCACACTAGGGCTGATAAGTCATTCCTAGACAGGTTCTGGGCAGATGCTGCCTGGGATTGCTTTAGAGGGGGGCAAGAGTGGGCGCTGAGACTAGCAGTGAGGCTAGGCACACTAGCTGCCTATTTGCTCAGCCCTCCCTGCGCTCACGGGGCTCTGCTGGGAACAGAATGCACACTAATAAATCTGCAGTACACAATTGAAGAGTCTTCTGATTGGCGCGTGTAAATTGTAAGACATAAAATCTGGTGGGAGTAGCTATGAAAGGGGCAGGAGAGCTGGCGTGTCTGGTACTGTGTGTAAGAGGCACATGCTTAGGCTAGTGGTCGAAGTGGGCGGGAACGGTCGGAAGCAGTGCTCCTCTACTTCTTTTAATTAAGTTTTACCGTTCCTATACTTTTATTTTAAAAAAGAAACCGTTCCGGAACGGTTTCGTTTTAAAATAAAAGTGTAGGAAGAAGTTGAAACCTGCACTTTCAGTGCACTGCACAGGACATTTCCTTAAAGAGCAGGCACATGTTTTTGGGGATTTTTATTGTGCATTGGAGGGGGCGCGGCCATGGGGCCTGTGGGGAGCGTTGCAGGCCAGTAGGGAACATAGTTCCACTACTTCTTATCATACAATTCGACCACTGGTAGATAGGCTGTCTTATCTAGTATTTTGAGCAGGAAGGGGACGGTGGTGATGGGTCTGTAGTCCATGGGTATTGATGGGTCTAAAGAGGGTTTTTTGAGTAAGGGGAGGACCCATGACTCTTTGAGATTGCTTGGGATGGTCCCTGAGGAGAAGAAGGCATTGATAAGCTTAGTAATGAAGGGTGAGAGGTCCCTGGCAGCATCTTTGATGATTTGTGAAGGGCAGGGGTCGCCTTGGAAGTTTGAAGGTTTGAGGCTGAGAATGATTTTTTCCACCTCTAACGTGGAAACTTTGGAGAAGCTGAAATGAAGGGGGGGGTTTGGTGTGGAGTTTTGGGGGGAGGGGTGGTGTTAGATACATTGGCTGTGCAGACAAGAGATTCTTTTTTGTTGTTGATTTTGACTTGTAGGCCTGCAACTTTATTCGAGAGGGCCTTTTGGACACTGGTGCACCATTGTTTGTCTTTCACACATGTGTCAAGGACTGGAATGGGTGTTTCCAACTCTTTGATGATAGTAAACAATTCTTTTATGCTAGAGTTAGCTTGTGATATTATCAAGTTGTAGGACTCTTGTTTGATGATTATGAGTTATTTTGTTGAGGTTCAACTTATTATTGTCTGAGGGTGATTGTCTCCAAGCCTGTTTGCTTTTGCGTTTCTCGAGTCTGAGAGATTTCTGATAGGGTGAGAACTAAGTGTTTAGGTGTTTTTTAGGTTTGCTTTTTCTATGTTTTAGCAGTGCGATGGAGTCTAGAGCTGAAGTCATGATTTTGTTGTAGCCATCTACAAGGGAGTGAGGTTTAGAGATTGCTGATAGTGAGTTCAAGGTCGGGAGAATGAGGTGTATGAGTTTTTCTTGTTGCTAACTAGGATGGCTAAGGCTAGTGCGTTATTAGTGGCAGGGGTTGAGACCTAAAGGGAGAAGGTAAGGAGATGGTGGTCGGGCCATGGTTGAGGCGAGATGGCGGTGATGGAGGCCAAGCAATTATAGTCCGCAACACAGTCAAGGGTTCTCCCCTTGTTGTGGGTGGTTATGGTCACTCTTTGGATAAATCCTAACTCGGATAGGGTGTTGTGGATAAGGGTGGCCTGAGGGACTTTAGGGTCTTAAAAGCCTAAGTTAAAGTCACCTAGGAGAAGGCCCTGGGAGGTGTTCTTTAAGTTGTTAGTGAGGGTGGTTATAAGGTCCTCCTCAAAAGAGCCTAGAGGGGGGTCTGTAGAGTAGATGAATGGTGAGGGTTTGAGAATTAATGATGGGCATTTTAGCTATTAATGATTTGCAAGACGTGGAGTTGTCCGATGTGGCACATCTCAAGTTAAGGTGAGTTTTGGCAATGAAGGCGAGGCCTCCACCTCTGGATTCTGTTCTGTCTGCTGTGAAGATAGTGTAGTCATCTGGGATGGCTAGCATAAGGGCTGGGCCAGCGGCTGCATGGAGCCAGGACTCGTGATGGCTAAGAAGTCCAGTTTTTCTTCTAGTATGAGGACTGCTATGTCTGTAGCGTGGGCTACTAAGGAGCGTGAATTTATTAGGGATCCTCTAATGAGAGGGACTATGGTTTTTGTGGGTGTTGGTAGAGTGGCTTAATTGTAAGGCTTGAGCTTGACATAGGTATTAGTTGAGTTGTGCGTAGGTCTGCACATGGGCCTGAAGGTGGGTGTGACTATGTACTCGGGTGGAGTCCAGTTAGACTGTTTAGAGTGAGGGGTGTCCCTGGCACGAGGTTCGCATAGCTTGGGTAGCCTGGCACGTAGTCTGGAGTTTCTGGCCAGGGGACTACAGGGGATAGATAAGAGGGGTAGTGTAGATGCGTGGATGAGTGGTGTCGGTTGGTGGGTGTAAGTCATGGTATTGGGGGGTAGAGTGACTGTGGAGGCGAGGCCGAAGGTGGGGCTTAAGTGGCTAGATGAGTGGATTAGGTGGAGAATTACTCTCAGCAAGGCTGAGTAGATACTTGATAGGTACATTGTGTTAGTAAATGATAATACCAGCAAATCTGGTCATGCAGGCCTAGCACTATACCGCATCAGACAAGGCCGTTCAGTTATAACACTTCTATGCAATGACAGTCAAGGCAGTATAATATGGGCACAGTAATCAAAGATGTCATTAGGCAGGTAGTTTGGTTGTGACGCTTCAGTGCAGTAGTAGTACAGGGCAGTTCAATTAAAAGCCATTCATAACATTAGCAGTAGTGGCAATTTGATGCTACTGCACGTGGGTTTAGGCAGTAAGTGAAGAGCAATACACAATCTGACTGTTTCAACGTGCTAGCAAAGCATTGTGTGGTGGCAAAAACGACTAACGTGAGAACAGGCACAGAAGGAATGCATGCGGAACATTGGGACACACTATGGTTCAATGGGTAAGTAGTGAAGTGTGAGCAATGTCCTCCATAGGCTATGTAAAAAATGTTGCGTATTCGATTATAGCACATAGAAGATTAGATAGGAATTATTAAGATACACAGGTGTGTGCCATTGCAATGGAGGAGTGTGTCAATACCTTGGTAGTAGGGCGAGATGTCTTTGTCCTTGCAGTTGGAGCAGGCGGCAAGCGGCACCCACCGGCGAACA
Organism: Ambystoma mexicanum; assembly: GCF_040938575.1. Taxonomy (NCBI): domain Eukaryota; kingdom Metazoa; phylum Chordata; class Amphibia; order Caudata; family Ambystomatidae; genus Ambystoma; species Ambystoma mexicanum. The sequence continues at coordinate 403,152,853 of NC_090937.1, forward strand.
ACGGCAAACAAGGCCTTTTTTCTCTGGCCTTTTCCGGGTGGCCGACTCCTTCCGCCTGCTGGAGGATGTCTATGCCAGAAATACGGTGGGTTGCTTAGCAACCTAGTCGAGCCTTGTCTTGAGGCCACGTTGTGCCGGCCATTTTGGGGCCAGGCACGGCTGGAAATATCAGCGAACAGCTGATCTGGAATGCAGCCACCGCGTTGCAAATGGGCAACTGAAATCCTTTTCTTTCACTGGATCTAGCTCTTCTAAAGTGCATTGTGGAATCATCCAAAATCCATAGGTTTCCTATATATATATACATTGGCGCATCGCTGCAATCTACTCACTACAAAGCTAGCGTTTAAGATTACTTTGTCTATTTGCATTGCTGCAACTGTACAATTATAAAATGACTTGATAACTTCTTCATTATTTCTGTAGCATGAACATCTTCATCTCAAGCCTGAAATGTTGCTCATGTTTGGCATCTCGTCATTTGTTCTTCTAGAATGCTTATACTCTTTAATCTCTTCTCGTGTGTGTGTCATCTCTGCTCTGTATGACATCACCAGTTTGCTTTCTCGCTTGCTCTGGGATTTCATTAAAATGGCCATCATATTATCGTGTATGAATGTATGGCTTCCTCAATGGGAATCTTACTTCCAGGATTCTCTTTGGTATAGATATTCTCACTGGTATTGCACGTGTCTGACACTCTGGCTCCCACCATATAGGCAACATGGAGGAGGAGCTTTGGGTGGGGGTACTTGGCTCCACCTCTACACTGTTGTTGCGTGCCTGGCCCTCTATCTAGGCCACTCTGCGTCTCATCAGCTGATGTGGTGTTAGCAGTCACTGTGCTATGTGGGTAGTACTGCCAATTCGTGCCACTGCATTTGTTCATTGAGGCCTGTGTTGTGAGTGTGTAGTCTGAAAAACCAGTTCTGTTCCCTCCTGAGTAGTAAGTTAGAAAAATTACCACCCCTTCTAGGTAGATGTATCTTTTCTATTATAGTCCAGTGGAAATCATCTAGACCGTGTCCTGCTGCTAAAAAGTGAGTCAGAATTGGAGCAGTCAGTTTCTTTGTTCCCAGGCATGATTTGTGCTCTATCATCCTTTTCTCTCTGCCCTGGTAGGCATGCCTACAAATCATAAATAGCAAGGGCAAATGATAAGGTAAATAACTCCCGAGCTGTTGCAGTTTGTGAAAGTCCTCTGCGTCCATGGTGTTTGTTTGTGAGCACATTGAGCATTGACCGTAGAGCACATGTCCTGTAGGAGGCTCACTGCTCCATAATGTTGGCTATGTGTTATCTTGATACTGCCTCTGATCAGGCAATGTTTTCACCAATTTATCCCTCAGATTTGGCCTGCGTTTCAAGGCAAATAAGGGTTCAGGGAGGGTGTGCTCACCTGTATTCAAAATCAGCCAAAGGCTCTTGATCTCCTTTTTGATTTTATTCACTAGTGGTGAATAACTAAATACTGCTGTGATGTTATCTTCCATGGAGGCTTTTCGAGGCTTCTGCAGTGTGATCTCTCTCGGAATATTGCGTGATGTTTGCATGTAGTGTTGATTATGTGTTTAGGGTAACCATGGTTAATCAACTGTGTTTTTCAGGGTTTTAGATTGTATCACATAGTCTTCAGTTTTTGTACACAGGTGGTGGTATCTCAAAAAACTGCCTGAAGGGCAAGTTGTCTCTCAAAGCTCAGGGATGATAGCTAGAGTAGGCTAACAATGAGTTTCTGCCCATCTGTTTTTTATAGACCTTGGAGCACAGACGTCCATCGCATGTCATGATATGGAGATCAAGAAAGTGTATGCTCTCTTTATCGGGATCAAGAGTGAATTTCAGATGTGGATTGCATTCATTGATCCAGTGATGGAAAGATCTCAATTCTTGCACGGTGCCTTGGAAAATCATAAAGACATCATCAATATACTGTTTCCAGATCTCTGATGTAAGAAAGGATTACTATTGTGGTATATGTGATTTTTTTCAAATGCCTCTACATGTAAGTTAGCCAAGCTTGGGGTGAAAGTTTCCCCCCATAGCTGTCTCCGATATCTGTTGGTAGAAGGTGTCAGGACAGAGGAACACATTCCTAGTAAGAGCTATTGCAGCCAGCTGTATGATGAAGTTAGGAGGTATATTGTCTAGTTCTATACCTGATTCCAACATGTTTGTTACCACGGATAGAGTAGCCTGTTGCGGAATTGTGGCATGTAGGGACTCTATATCCATGGTAACCAACCATTCTTTTTCCTTGTCATATTGTAGAGTGTCTAATAATACAAACATTGCTGTGGAGTTTTTTATGTAGGCTTGCATTTTTGGTACTTCATTCTTAATGAAAAAATCCACGAATTGGGACAGAGATTCGAGTATCGAGTGAATGTCAGATACTATTGGCCATCCTGGTGGTGGAGAAAGGCCCTTGTGGATTTTAGGCATGGTATAGAAAGCTGGCAGGCGTGGATGTGCCGATGTGAGGAATGCTGCTTTTCTTGAGCTAATGAACCCTTCTGCTTCTGCTTCATCCACAGCGGTGTTGACCATGGTCCTTAAGTTGTTAGTGGGATCCCTGAGGAGGATTCGGTACCTAGTAACATTTTGTAGCAGTACATCAAGCATCTTGTTATAGTCAAGCGTGTCTATTAGTACCGTAGCCTGTCCTTTATCAGCCGGCTTAATAGTGACGGCTTCATTCTTGGCCAAGTCTGTCAATGCTGCCAGTTGTGTCTTAGAGCAGTTGACATGAACAAATGGAGGGATCTCAGGGTGCAGTATCCTGACACATCAGATTTGGATGAAATTATGACACGTAAAATGAAGGAAGATGAAGACCCTATTGCTTACATTCAGAACATTCAAGAGCGTTGGACTCCTGAAACGAGGCAACCGTGGTTAGAAACACTGGCATTATTTTACCACATTTTATGTCAGGGGGTGCCCAAGCAGGTACAGAGGCAAATGAAGAAGCAAGTGGGGATGGAAGCGAAGCCATGGGCTGCAATACAGCTGACAATAGTGCATCACTGTTGGCTATTGCAGGAGAAAAACAAGAAGAAAGATGAGGCGAGGAAAATTGAGGAAGCTAAATTAGTTCAGAAGAAATTGTCAAAGTATGCCTTAGAAGGGGCAGTATTGACAAACGAAGAAGGGCTGGGAATACAGCAAGCAGTAGGAACATTGCAGGCTAATAATCTGCACCTGACGGACCAGGGAGGGGATGGGTTCATGCCACGAGGCAGAGCCATGGGCTATAGAGGAAGGGGTGGATTTCAAAGCAATCAAGGTGGGTTTCAAAATGCACAGAACGAGAATCAGAATGTGCAAGAGGGATTCATCTAAAGGGGTTAAATTTATATGGGTGTCATTAATATCAACATGTTAGGCCAAGCAACGCAGTTATTATTTCTGTGTTGGTTGCATGTCTCACTTATGAGAGAAAACCGTAGGGAAACAGTAAACCCAAACCTCTGCTGTGAAAAGTTTGATTAACTCTCAAAAAAGACTGTGCCATGCTAAATTTTATGGTGGTACTAATTTTTATATTATACAATTCCACCCTTGTGGAAAGGCCAATTAAGGTATTGTTATTCTCCAGACAATCATCCATGTACATTACAAAGCATGACAGAGATGATGGATTGGTAAAGGGGAGGGTAATTCAGGTTGGTTATAAAGAAAGAAACACAAAGGGAAAAAGAACAACTTTTAAATATAAGCATTCAAATACATATTCCATCATGTGCGGTAATCAAGCTCATACCAACATTTTCCATTTGACTAGTTCTCATAGAAGCATATTTTACAGCTATACTGCTGATTCAACACGATTTATCTTGCTTTTAAATTAGATAATGCTTGTATCTAGTTCCCTAATTCCATCTAGGCTAGTTCCCAGTTAAAGGCCACTTTTCCAAAGTTTCTTGTTAACGTTAATTTGATACGCTGTGTTCCACAATTTAGGTGCAAATTGCTACAAAACATGTTCTATAAAGATACGCTGTGTTCCACAATTTAGGTGCAAATTGCTACAAAACATGTTCTATAAAGACAGTGTCCTATCCTATTTTGGTCTTTTATCTTATCTACTGTTTTATTAATTCAACTTAATCTTTACATTTTGTATTCCATATCCTTATATTCCCGAAGAATAACCACACATGATCATAAAGTTTAATTTCTTAGCAAAGGGGGACTAGTCAGGTGGCCTCCCCTGTATGTTGGACCTGTGGGATGACAGGGCACATTGCACATCTATGTGGGAGCCAAGGGAATGTAGAGAATGGCCAATTCTCAAGAGGGGGGGACATCTTATGCCCCACCATATAGCACACACTCTAGAGAAGGTTTGCCCAAGATCATACAGTATTGTAAGTGATTTCAATCCGGCACACACCTAAATCAACGTCTAGCGTGTAATGCACAACTGAAATCCTTATTTATTTGTGTCTAAAAGTTCTTTTATTCTGAACAATTTACCACTCATATCACACCCCCTCTCCTGGAACCTCCTCCCCCCCGGTCACACTGAACCAGGAATCAGGCTGGTTTGCAAAGTTAAAATATTTATTGATGGATTTACAATTTAATCACACTATGTTTAATGGGTACACAATGATCACCAATGGGGTGATGTAACACTAAATAATCTGTTTAATACACAAGGAGTAATAGTGAGCAAAACAATTCAGCACAGAAATTATACTTTTGTGTGTGTGTTCAAACCAAATAGCAGTGTGGTTACTATTTCCCCCTGCACACCCCTCGACCCCCCAACAGGCAATGTAAAAATATAAGAGGAGAGAGAGCAGGTATTCAGGAATGACAGAATTCAAACAAAATATCGATCCCAATTTCCCCCCAGCAACACAAGAGAAAAACAGAATTGATTGGCAAGCGATCAGAATGGTTTTAAAGTTATCTTAGAATGGATTGGGTAAAAACACTAAATATGGTTTAAATTGCTGAAATTGTTTAAATTCTTATGGGAGCCGCTTTGCATAGTAGCATACAAACACTAGCAATGTTTTGATACTAAGAAACAATGTGAAATCTTAAAATTAAGGTCAGAAGCAATCAAAAACTGCTTTACACGTGTCAGAATTTCCCTAAAAACGAAATTTGTGGCAAACTTTTCAGTGTGCGGTAATCACGATTACGGGAGAACTATGTGGATTTGGAATGGTGGAGGTCGTTTTTTTCGAAACAGGCACAAGAATGGGAAACAGGAATGCGCTTTTAAAATGACAAAAAGGATTTCTTACACTAGAGGATAACTATGAAGACAATGAATACCACACAGGAACACAGACACTTGATCAAGGTGACTGCCTGCAGTGGTCCCACCTTCTTCAGATGAGAAAAATTCAGCGCAGAGATAATTTTAACATAACTAGCACAGGAGGAATATAGGAGGGATTGGATAGAGAGTTCAGGCAATTCAAAAGTACTCCTAACAATGCAGGTTCTGAAGACAAGATAGGATGGATTTAAGATAGGGATTGGACTAAGCAAGGTATGTATGCTAGTGACACAGTTGTATCTATAGATACTCACTAGATATGTTTCAGACGGAACCGTCAGGATTCTGGTCAGGGATTCTGGTCAGGGAAGGGAATCTGGTTCTGGGATAGAAGGCTGGGCACACGGCACAGGACTGGATCGGATCTGCAATGGCTCTGCTCACACCACGGCACAGGACTGGATTGGATCTTTTGGTTCTGATGATAATTATTTTCAGCAGGCAAGCAGTACAACACAGCCCTGCTGTATTCGGACGCTCCCCTTAGGTTTCTGGGTTGGTTCTGGTTCTGGAAATTAAGGCGTAGCTGAAAATGGTTCAGCTATGCAATGGGCCTTTCTGCTTTGCCAAGTCTCTGGAGTTTGGAGCAAGTAGGATGGATAATCCTGCATCAGGGTGCTCCGCCAGCATTCGGATAGTGGGTGAATCTATCTGTCCTTTTTGAGTGCTGAGCTGTCTATATTTATGCTTATGATAAAGGGGTGTGTGTGCTGGTTTATCCTAAGCTCGCCCCTTTGACAGTGATTGGTCAGGGTCTCCTCTCTTCCTTGATAGGAGGAGACAAATAGGTTGTCACCTCTATGGTGTGGGTTTATGAGGCTTAGAGTCCACCCCTGGCCTCTTGAACACAAAATCTACTTTTGATAAAATACATATTTCCACATGTGCAACCTCTATAACAACCATATATACAGATTACATATTTTGTGTAGCAGATACTCCCGCTGTAGGATCTTGTGTCTGCTTCCCACAGAATTTTGCCCTTTTCATCCGGAACACAATGTTCAATTTAGAAGCAAATTTCTACAAAGGTGCGCGTTGAACATGGGCATACGTATATACATTTTCATATTTCTATCAGAAATACATTTTTTGTAATATCACATTTTCCGCCGTTTCTTCCCAGAACATGTCACAGAGTTCTGGCGCCTTTTCACCCGTGCATCCTGAAATTACATTAACAATGCTGTTATTTCTATATTTTGCACAATTTTACATAGTAAGTTAACAGTCTTTTTAAAATGTGTCTTTTGTCCTTGTTAAGCAACAAATGGTTGCTTAGCTCCACCCTTTTGGTCTCTCCCTGGGACCCGGAGCATCTCCTCCCAGTTGCTCCAGGCCAGAGGCCATTTACGACCCGTCACACTTCGCATTTCCTTTAGCTGGAAGATGTCCATTGTCTCATTCCCCCTGCAGACCAAATTCTCCCCACCCTATAATCATCACTTAGGTGTGATTTCCTGGTGGAGAGAACTGGAGGGAGATGCATTGCCTCTGTGATGAAAGCTGTTATTCCAGTTTGGGTGGTTTTTAGCCAGGCTTAAATTTAAATGTTAATTCTGTTGCATTTTTTCTTAGCTTAAAACAAACTTGTGATTTCAAACTAGCAGCTAGAACACTTATTCCAGATTTTAAACCATGGGATCAAACAATTACAACATAGGTTACTCTCAGTAACAGGCCACTTAGATTTCAAACATTAGATTTCAGTTTGTATATGTTTTAAAGTTTATCATGCAGGCTTCTGACAGCTGTCATTCAGGCGGCCGAGGGTACTGCGCCCAGATTTTGGCTGATTTCACAGCCAGGCAATTTTTGCCGTGGATGTTTCTTTGATACTTTCAGCTTTTCAGGATATTGTAAGTTCACAATGATTTCTTGAACTAAGTGAATTGTAGCACCCAGTAAAAATTTTGGATGTTTAAGGGTGTTTTGTGCCGGCATTCTGCAGTTTCAGCAACAAAGAAAAAAAGGATTTAAAGCAAGATTTTGGATTTCCTTTTAGCAGAGCATTGCTTTTCCCTCTGTACTCCATTTTCACTTGTTGTGAAGCCAAGGGACATATTTCAGGAGTGAGATCTCTGTTCCACCACTGACAACATGCATGGTAGATTGGACAGCCATCTTTTTGTGCTTTGCACAGTGCGATTTTCAGAGGGTTTGGCAGGCACAAGGGTTTTGCGGCCATATTGATGTTTCTGGCAACATCAGAACACAGTGATGCTGCATGGAAGAGCAAAAGTGGGTTGAATCATCCCACAGTATCAGACATACACTGTGAATGCTAAGTGCAAATGAATCCACCGCAAGGGCAGTCACAACACACCCCCATGCAGACACAACAGGATGCAAACACGGGACAGTTACTGACACCCAGAATAGGAGGTGACACTGTAGTGGGAGTGAATTCTTTCATGGGTAAAGGGGTAGGTATATACCCACAATAGGACAGCTCACAGGGTGATTTGATGTGTTCAGTACTATCAGTGACACCAGACCCCCAAGAGGAACCAAGGGTTGATGTGATGATGGGAGGCAAATCTTTTTTTTTTTTAGTAGACACTGCGGCTACTTGTTCATGTATATGAGAAGGAAAATATCCAATGTCGGGAATTGCCATGAATGCTCAAGTGTTCTCTGGAGCTACGAGTCGACTTCCTTTTACTGATGAATTACCAGTCTCTATAGGAGAGTGTGCTATGTTGATTCCATTATGGTATTCACAACAAGCACCGGTTAACATTTTGGGAAGGGATTTGATGACAAAATTAACATGACAATTTCTTTTACTGATGAGGGATAGTGTGTTCCACTCCTGGAATACACTAAATGAATGTGGGTGAATTTATATTGGCATTCACTGGGCAAGTGTCTCTGCGTGGTGTACGAGTAGAGCCAGAGGTTTTTCTTAATGGGATGAGCATTCTATTGACATGGCTACTTGGCTTACTGGGAAAAACTATGAGGCTACCTGATGAATTCTTGTTTAGACCACAAATACCTATGAACGAAGAGTGGGGACAGACTATCCCTCTAGAATTAGAAGTAGCCACAGTACGAATAGAAATGGTGATGCTTGAAGGAACGGATGATGAGGGTAGACCATGGAGAACAGTAATAGCTCTCAAAGAAGGATGTAGGTTGACTAACTTTACTGATGATGATATGTTTAGAGATGACCCAATGACGATGAAGTAGTGTTCCTTATGAGTATCACATACTGGATAAGAAAAGACAAAAGGGAAATCCCACAACCAATGGCAATAATGAGGTAGCGTACTGCATTTTTTGCCAAAGACTTGGAGAAGGCGCCTAGTGTCTTATGGACCACAGGCTCTTATGATGTAGGGCTATTGAAGGGAATAGGGAACTTAAAATAAAGCTAAAGCAAGGGGACATTTTATCGCGAGTAAAGCAGTACCCCATGTCTCCAGAGGCCGATGACGGTATATTCAAGACTATTTCAGCACTGATGAAGCAAGGTATTCTGGTGCCATCAGAATCATCATGCAATACTGAATTGTATCCTGTGAAAAAATCAAAGGGAGGGTCATGGAGATTCACACTGGACATGAGACCGTGTAACCAGATTGTAGAGGCAGAGTTGCCTTTAGTTCCTAACCAGGCCAAGATACTATGCAGTATTGCAGTGAAAGCACCATATTTCACAGTGATTCATTTGAAAAATGTGTTTTTCTCAATCCCGTTGCACAAGGACTCACAAGACTTCATTTACATTCCGCCAGACTCGTCTGAACACATTTGTTTCCACCAAGGGTACTGTGAGTCTCCATTAATCTTTAACAGGGTATTACAGATGGACTTAGGCAATATTGATTTGAAAAGTGTTGTGATACAGTACGTAGATAAAATTCTAATTTGTAGCACTACAGAAGAATGCAGACATGACTCGATTCAATTGATGACTATTTTAGCAGACAAGGGATACACAGGAGACAAAAAGAAGCTACAGTATTGTCAAGAAGAGGTGTTATACATAGGGAAATTGAGTTAACACGAGGGAAAAAAGGTTACACCTGAAAGGGCTGAGGCGATTATGAAAACCACAAAACTGCACACAGTGAAACAGATGCAACAATTTTTGGGGCTATGCAGTTATGTGTTACGCTCACCTTGTCTCTGCGGGGGTGCTGATTCCGTCGTGAGGGCGGGCTTCTACTGGTTTGTTCGGGAATTCACGTGTGCTGCTTATGGATCCATAGCAGATGAAGGTGTGCCTGCAATGAGGGGATCATGATAAGTTTGAGCCACTGCTGAAGCCCTAGACCCCACCTTCCCAGTTCCCCTGTACATGGTTCTAGCTGTCAGAAGCCCTTTTCACCTTCTTTATAGTATTGGCAAACTCTCCATCCTGCTTGCTTCAGCAGGGGTGCTACATTTCCAGTTACTTCACTGGTCCTCTGTGCTATATGAGGTGCCCAGGCCTGCTGTGACTCCTCACGTGAGTCTGCCTTCTTCTATAAGGCTTTCCTCTTTACATCCTTAGTTGTCTTTCTTATGTTGCCTTTCCCTTTCTCTTGAATGCTCCTACGTTCCTTTCCTCGTGTTGTTAACTTGCAAGTCTTTCTCTTGAAGGTCTTTCTCTTGAAGTTCTTAGTTGTCTTTGTATTACTAATTTCTTTTACACTTCTTCTTTCCTTCGACAGTTTGTTTAGTTGCTGGATCGTGTGCATATCCGACTCCAACACGTGTGAAGCGCACCACTGGTGGTCGGGGCTTCAATGTTAGGTATGTATGTAATTTGATCCTTGCACAAGCATTTTCAGGTAAATTAAAGTGACGCTGCTCTAATGGTAACTGACCTTGTTTTTCTGTTCTTTTTTCAGATGCCGGGTGCAAAGGCTCTATACTGAGCCGAACCGATGAAACAATGCAATGCTGGTATGATCCCCGCTGCGGGCGGCGGTCGAGGACCTTCCTTGCAGCTAAGCGTGAGCTGGTCCAGGTAAGCGGCAGCGGAGCAGGCATTGCAGGTAAGCGTGAGCTGGTCCGTAGTTACGCAGATGAGTCTTGGCTGCAGAATCTTGGATGCAGAACGCCGGTGAGCGTGTGCTGCTGCTTAAAAGCACAATAACGCGAAGCACGAGTTGCTGGAAAGGCATGGCTTATATAGCCAGCCCCACCCAAGGATACAACCACACCCTAAACACTGGGCCGCATGCATAGGTTTTTGTCCTGGCTTTTCCAGCCTCATTGAATTAACCAGGAAGAGCTACACTTAAGCAACTGAGCATTACTTATGAGCCTGGCGCCAAAGGTCCAGGTGGGCCCTTTTCCATGCTTGAGATAGTTGGTGACCAGGCTATGTCCCCGATACCATTCCATAGCTCTGACTATTGTCTTGGGGCAATACTGGACCCAAGGCCCCTCTCAAGGGTGGTCTTTTCTCTGGCCCTGGTTTGGATGGGTTATTGTGGTGGTTGCGCATGATTAACCGTGGTGCATAAACATGGTTGCTGGTTTCCCAGCACCTGTTTGAGGTCCGTAGCCCTCCAATCCACAAGGTAAAATATTTTGTTTTGGATGATTTTTGAGTCCAGGATGTCTTTGACTTCCTATTCGGGTTTGCCATCCACAATCACCGGGGCTCCCGGTATTTGGACCCGAACTTCAGATTGTACTGGCTTTAAGAGAGAAACATGGAACACAGGGGGAATTCACATATTCAGAGGTAAGGCAAGCTTCATTGCAATTGGATTAACAATTGCCTTGATGGTATATGCTCCCAGGTATCTGGGACGGAAAGTTCAGGGCCCTTTTAACGTGATATGTCTGGATGCCAACCAGACTGCGTCCCCGACTTGATACACGGGTGCCTTCTCTTGGTGTTGTTCTGAAAATGTCTTATGTTGTTCTTTAGCTCTAATCAACTGTGTTGTTGCTTCTTTTAAAACTTGAGCGATTGTAGTGTGTAAAGTTGTCACTGTTGGTGGCATATCCAGAACCTTGGGTGGATCAAAGGTGGAGGTGCATGGATGGTATCCATATATTACACAGAATGGGCTCTGTCCTGTGCTGGTATGGAAAGAGTTGTTGTATGCATACTCCGCTATCCATAAGACGTCCAGGTGTTCTCTGTTTGGTGTAGCATGCATCTCAGATATTGTTCCAGGGTCTGGTTCGTCCTTTCTGTCTGACCATCAGTCTGAGGGTGGTGACTATTTGACAGTCAGGCGTCAATTTGAGCCAGCACATAGGTCTTTTTCCAAAACTTTGAGATGAACTGGCTACCTCGATCGGAGATCAAGATTGATGGGAATCCATGCAACCGGACAATCTGCTGAAGAAAGACCTTGGCCAATGTGAAAGCAGTGGGCAAGCCTTTTAGTGGGATGAAGTTAGCCATTTTAGAGAATAAGTCCACCACAATAAGAATGATATAGTAACCATTACAGGAAGGAAGATCTGTGATGAAATCAAGAGATAATGTGTGCCAGGGTGCAGGGGGCACCATTAATGGACATAGCAGGCCAGCCTGTCTCTGCTTCTGGGATTTATTTTGGGCACAGATTCTGCATGTTAACACATATTGGATTATGTCTTTTCGCCAAGTAGTATCTTTTGACTTTAGCCAGGATTTTGGCGATTCTCGGATGACCTCTCTACCAGGGAGTCATGGTAATTGGTGACAACTTGGTTCTGAAGTTCCTTGCTTGGGAGGTAGAGGCACCCTTGAAAATACGGAAGCCCACTAGAGATCGTATGGTGAGCACTCTTAGCTGTCCATGTTTGACGTGCTTTCTCATCGAGGCATTGTCGCACTGTGGCTTGTAGATCTTCCAAGGCCGATGTTTTATTGAGAGATCCAAGGAGAGCGTCTGCCTTTCCGTTATGAACCCCTGGTCAATAAGTGATTATATAGTCATACCCTGCAAAAAAGCAAGGCCCAGCGAAGTTGGCGAGATGACTGGGCTTTGGCTGACTTTAGGTACTGCAAGTTGCGGTGGTCGGTAATTACTGTGATTGTATGTCTGGCCCCCAGGAGGTAGTGTCACAATGCCTTGAATGCTGATTTTATTGCCAGGAGTTCCTTGTCTGTAATTGCGTAGTTTAGCTCTGGTGCTGAAAACTTGCATGAGAAGAATGCCACAGGATGTAACTGACCGGTATCAGGGTTTCGTTGCGAGAGGACTGCTCCCATGGCGATGCTGGAGGCATTGGTTTCCACTTTATACGGCAAGTCTGACCGGGGGTGTTGCAGTATTGGTGCTGTAGTGAACTCCTATTTCTAGTGGTGGAAGGCTTCTTCCGCCTCAGCAGACCAGCTGAAGTGCTTGTTCTTTTATAACAAGGTTGTTATCGGGTGGCATTCTGGGAGAATCCGGGGATAAACTGGCGATAAAAATTTGCGAAGCCTAGTCCGCTTTGAACTCTTTTTACTGATGAAGGTGATGGCCAATGGAGTATAGCATCCACTTTACGAGTGTCCATTCTGAACCCTTGCAGTGTGAGGATGAAGCCCAAACACTCAACCTCCGAAACATGGAAAAGGCATTTTTCTAACTTGGCGTAGAGCTGGTGTTGCCGGAGCTTTTCCAAATGCCCTAACGTGGATGACATGGTCCTGCTTTGTGGCTGAGTATATCAAGATGTCATCGATATAAACCAATTCACAAAAGTCCAATAATTCTCAAAGGACATCGTTCATGAAAAATTGAAATGCGGCTGGGGCATTACAGAGCCCAAAGGGCATGACCTGGTACTCATAGAGGCCATACTTTGTACGAAAGTTGGTTTTCCATTCGTCTCATTTTTTGACCCATACTAGGTGGTATGCCCCTCGAAGGTCTAGTTTGGTATAAATGTGGGCGTCCTTGATCTGATCCAGGAGTTCTGGGATAAGTGGCAGCGGGTATTGTTTTTTTACTGTGATCTGATTTAATGCCTGGTAATTGATGCATGTCCTCAAATTCCCCTCCTTCTTGGGTAAGAAGAAGAGGGGAGAGGATGCTGATGACTTTGATGGACGGATGAAACCGTTGGCCAGGTTGGCGTGAGCTGGTCCAGGTAAGTGGCGGCAGAGCAGGCATTGCAGGTAAGCATGAGCTGGTCTGGAGTTATGCAGATGAGTCTTGGCTGCAGAATCTGGGATGCAGAACGCCGGTGAGCGTGTGCTGCTGCTTGGAAGCAGAACAACACAAAGCACGAGTTGCTGGAAAGGCATGGCTTATATAGCCAGCCCCACCCAAGGATACAACCACACCCTAAACACTGGGCCACATGCAGAAGATTTTGTCCTGGCTTTTCAAGCCATGTTAATCATCCAGGGAGAGCTACACTTAAGCACCTGAGCATTTTTATGAGCCTGCCGCCAAAGGCGCCAGGACTGCATATAGATGGGCCCTTTTCCATGCTTGAGATAGTTGGTGACCTGGCCATGTCCCCCATACCATGCCATAGCTCCTACTATTGTCTTGGCGCAATACAGGACCGTGACATTATGTTAGAGCCTGGGTGTTTGATTATAGTTCTTACACAAGACCCCTTTTTCAGGCTTTAAAGAAAGCACAGGTAAATGGTGTTACAATAGAATAGACTGAGGAAATGGAGGAAGGATTTGATGAGTTGAAGAAAACAATTTGCACGGCTCCTGTTTTGGGAATTTACAATTATGCTGAAGAGTTTTTCTTATTCTCACACACGAATGGGACAGTCATGACAGCAGTACTTACACAGAACAGTACATTAGGGCACACATCTTTAGCATATTATAGTGGGATTTTAGACCCATTTACGAAAGGACACTTCCGTGCGAACAGTCATTAGCAGCCACCACATTCACAATTGAGAAGTATACAAGTATTGTAATGGGCTGCTCTATGACGCTTTTTGTGGAACATGCTTTGTTTGCTATTTTAGAGAAACCCAAGGGTACATTCACATCTGAGAGAGCTTCTGTTTCTGAAGAAATAATTTCAAATCCAACTATCAAAATTGTCAGATGTAAAATAGTGAATCCAGTCACATTTGTAGCTGAACCAGTGGCAGAGAGTGATCATGTCCATGACTGTGCGAATTATGTTGAATTTTATGATGATATACCACGCGTAAAAGAGAACTCATTGTCAGGAAGGGAAATCCTCTTTATTAATGGTTCTTCAAAAATTGATCAGACAAGTGGAGAAAGGTATTCTGGCGCAGCTCGAGTGAGACATGGAGCAAATGTTCAGTTTGAAATTGTAGCAGGTGCTAGACTACCATCTCACTTTTCCACACAAGCCGCAGAATTGGTAGCGCTCATTGTCAGGCTCGAGAATCACGAAGGGCAGGAAATGACAGTATACAGTTACTCCGCCTATGTGACTTCAACTGTACATGCAGGGCTAGCACGTTATAAAAGGATGAGCGATCTCCGAGCGGTCGGCAGTCCAGTGCAGCACACATCCTTATTGGACATGCTTATTAAGGCACTAAACCTCCAAGTAGCCATAGCAATCGTTAAATGTGCAGCGCATACTTAGCAAACATAATTTATCTCTTGCGGGAACGAAGCCGCAGATGCAGAAGCCAAAAGGGTTGGGGATTCACTGGATTTCTCAAGTTTTGATTCTCCTAGTATGAGAGTAACCCCGACTATGGTAATGCGAGATGGGTTTAATCATTTGTCAAAAACCCAATTAATGGAAATTCAGGGAAGTGCACTGCAAGAAGAGCAGGAATTACGGAAACGTAGGGGTTGTTCTTTATACCCCACAGAAGCATTATGGTGGCAGCATAGCAATGGAAAGCTAGTAATGCCAGTAGCATTGTTAAAGATCATGCTAGAACAACTGCATTACCCCACATATGGGGAGAGTCTTTCTGCAACAATTGCTTAAAACTGGTTTGTTCCGAATCTCTTACAACACTTTGCATTCTATGTATTCAATTGCATCGTATGTCAGAAATTTATAGCTGGACATACACTAAGAATGATTAGGGGAGTTATTCCCTGACCGAATGGTCCTGTTCAGCATTTACTTGTCAATTATGTTGATATGATGCAGGTGTGTAATTAATAAAGGTAACTGATAGTGGTGTTGTGTCCCTTCTACAGGTGGATCAAGGCAGGTCCGTGTACACACCCTGACGCCACTTGCGCAGCAAAGTTTTTAGTATGTGAAGTCTTTCCAAGATGGGATATGCGTGAAGTACTGAGATCCGATAATGGGCCACATTTTGTAAATAAAGTGTTCAAACAGATAGGCTTATTGTTAAGCATTAAGCACAAGTTTTCTTCTGCTATCACCCGCAAGTGAACGGTAAATGTGAAGGACTCAACGGCCCCCTAAAGGAAAGTATTACCAATCTTAAGCTAATGTTGAAAAAGGGATGGCTATATTGCTTGCCCTTAGCTTTATATGCCCTAAGGACTCAGAATGGTTTAGACCACCAACTCACTCCCCAAGATATAGTAACAGGGAGGTGAATGAGAATGCCTTTTATACCTCCATCAAGGAGTAGATGAGATGGCCAGAGTACTGGGAAATTTCTAGGTGAGGAGCTGCACAATTATTTGACATGTATGACCTCTAGCAGCTTTCTCATTTCAGATCAACACAAGCATCAGGGAGGTCATTCTCAGAACACAGATTAAAACCATTCAGCAACCGGATCTCTTGAATTACTATCAGCACTGAGACTATTTGTTGGCGATCCCCTGCTAATCAGAAACTTCACTGGAAAGTGGCACGAGGCAAGATTAAATGGCCCCTTTTGCATTGAAAATGTCACTCCCTCAGCAGTTAAAGTTCAAGGCAGATGAGCGTGGCTTCAGTTGAACGACTTGACACTATACACCCGCAAGACTGCACCACCCCAGCTGTCAATTCAGAAGCAAGACAAGAAGAAAAATGTCAGCGTATGAACTCGATCAATGACAAAGAAGAAGGGTGATAAAGCCACCAGCTGATAAATGCAGATTTTGCATTTGGACTGTGATTCGTTTGTACACTCCTTATAGATATTATAGCAGGCATGCAGCCCATGACGAGAGTCACAGGAATCTTTTGAAAATTGGACATTATAAAGTTATTGATGTGTCACAAATATGCCTAATCTTGAATTTGAATTTGACGACTGGAAATGCAAAATATTTCCAGACTCGTTTCTCACTGAGTTTCTATTTAGATGATGGTCCTAACAAATGGAGATGCTCACAGACTTATTCTTGCTGTTTTTGTATTTATCCTTCAAGCTTATCCTGCTCTTGTCAATAGTATGGGAAATACTGCATTTGCCAGATTTATTGCAATTGCCGGAGTGAAAGTGTTTTTTCCTTAACAATTAAAAAAATGAGGAATGTTGAAGCTGGTACGATTTTGGGGAATGAGCAAGCCCGACCAATTCCAGAATGTCACAAATTGGGTGGGTTAATATTCTGGTGTATAATATATGCATGCTTCATTTCTATCTTGCTTCACACTCACTATTTAATTGGTCCAAATAAGACTGATGTTCCTTTGATCCTCCTCACTCCAGGAACTATTGTTGATTTGCCCATTACTGATGAGCCAAAACCCCTTGTGATGTCTTCCCATAGTAAAGCTGCTTTTGAGTTGTTTCCATGGGATGCAACCATTATGTTAAGGAGACAAAGGGGGAGCGTTGTGGAAGACACTGATGGGATAAACACTTATTTAGATAGTGCAGTACACCTGGGTAATAACATATGGTACCAGCACATAAAAAAGGTGGGAGAGAGAACTTCTGAGGAGAGTTGCTACGTCTGTGCTCTCATGCCCTATGCCATGAATATCGCACAAACGTTTATCTCTACAGAAATTCCAGAACACAATGCCAGATATCTCAGTCATCTTGCAGCATTTACGACCAGAGGACAGGTTCAAGGAAGTTGAGCCACTCTGCGATGGGGAGCAAAATTGTCGTTTCCATTTCAGGGTGATTATATTAAGACTGCACAGATGGAAAAGTAACCTGCATGGAAAAGCAAGATGCTTACGCAGGACAGGAAGAGGTAGTCATTAAAGAAAATGGAGAGACTGAACTGTCCTGAGAAAACAGAAATACCTTGGATGCCGGGATGCTGGGAATGATCTCAGCTGCTAAGCTATGGACAAGTGAAATTCAAGAAGGGATGGGAAGAGGGGCTGTGGTCCTGTACAGCTCACTTACTGAAGAATTAATATATACGAGAAGTACAGAAAGGGAACAATGAATGTTTGAAGTCGTGGGCCAAGTATGCCAAACTACTAACGTGGGCCGAAGATGAATCATGTCCAGTGGTTGTGATCCCATTGGCAAATGCAACGCTATGCTTTAGAAGAGAAGAAAAGTATCATGTGGGAATCAACAAAGGTTGCAAAACTACAGTTGACGTTACTGTAATGGGAGCAGGGACAGCCGTCCTGATGTATCAATATTGGGATTGTGGGTCCAGAGCCTACATGAAGCTGCCTGAAGATTGAGGTAGAACGTGTTCCTTAGTGCTTATCCATGTTACAGTGTTAGTGATACCACAGAGTGACCTGAACAATGCTACATTTCCAAAAGCTGATGCCCATTTGAGAAGGAGAACAGCACTCAAATTTCTCAATCAAACAAAGAGGGAGAACTATTTCTCAGCTTTTTATGCTATTCCATATGAGCACAGGTTGTTTAGACAGACTGCTGCAGTATTCACGACTATTTTTATGCCAGAAATCCAGACGATGGCGAATGCTAAATGGTTACAAATAACCAGATGGGAGCTCCTGCAGACGATCACCACCACCATAAAGGGATTCAATGTGATCAAAGAAGAATTGAGGGCCAAACGACAGATGATCCTACAGAATAGATGTGTTCTTGACATGATCACGGCGATGGATGGAGGAGTGTGTGCCAAAATCGGGCCATAATGTTACACCTTCATACCTTTGCATGACAACAATAATGGGACCTTACCGGGGGCCATAACGTTGCTGACAAAACTGCACAATCAGATGGAAGATGAGACAGAGGCCATTTCAGATGACGGTTGGTTTGCATCTATCTGTTCATGGGTTCCACAGTGGATGGCGAACATCTTCAAATTTCTAGTTTGATATCAGGCCGATCGGGATACATATTCTACATGGCCCCCCATACCTGTGCCCAAAGATTATTTAAAGCTGATCCATCATGGGCATTGGTATCCAAATGAACTCCTGGATGCCCCAAGCTCTTACAAAGCTTGTCTGACTTCTCCCCCATTAGGGAGTGAATATACTCTTCATGTCCCGTGTGGCCAACATAACACCGTCAGTGTGCCTCTCCAATGCATAAATCCACTTCCCTGCCCCTGCAGTGAGTGAAGGGAGTGTCTTCATCAATTTATTCCGGTCCATGTGTGACTATGGGACATAATACGCCCTTCTAATACCATTGTGGAGCCACAGAAACTGAGTTATACCTGTTTTTACTGGGGCTTCCCCCATCTCTACCCTAACACCTACTACAGCCAAGCAAATACCCTGGTGTGTTCGATGGCTCCATGGTGTGATTTCTATTGCTGCTAATGGAGTGGGAGGTAGGGTGCCTACACTTTGCTCTCCTTACTCAACATCCCATTCCTCTTATTCTTCATCTACTCAGGCTACTATATCCCCTAACCTTTCTACAATCAGAGAAACATAATAAGCACGCCCATCGGGTGCTATCTCGCGTCCTCCCTGCTCTGCCCCTGTACCCGTGGCAACATCCCTGTTCTCCATATCCACCTCAACCGTTCTGATAACTGAGCTGTCCAATCCAACAAGAACCTGCCTATGTCTTCATCTTCCTTTTTCTACATCCCTTCCCTGTCTTCTCACATCCTCCTGCTCTTTATTTCTTTGCCGCCATAGCAGCACTATCTCTTCCTCCACTAGCCTTAGTGCTTCCTTCATCTTTTCCCATTCTTGCGCATCTACCACTCCAAACAGCCTACCTTCTATCCTCGCAGGAAGAAGCCTAACCTCTTCTTTCTCTCTCATTTTCAATCCTTTGTCTGCTCTTCTGACTACCAGCCTCACTCTTTCTCGATCCTCCACCCTTAATTTATTTTCTAACCTAGCAGTCAGGGGAGTTATCCCCTTCCCGATCTCCATGTTCAACCTCTAGTAGTGCTGACCTTTGAAGGAATTATCCTTCCACTTTCCTCAAAATCCTAGTTCTTAGAAAATGTAAATGATAGAGGTGTTACCTGTGTCCGTATTGCAACCACTGGAGTAGCTGCTGAGGAAAATGGTGGTACGACCGCAAGGTCTGTATATCCCTATGCGGACGATAAAAGATAGCACCCACAAGGGGGTGGTGCAAAAGAAAATCCTGCACTCTACTTTTTTGCCCCCCCCCCCCTCAATTTCAACATTATGGTCCATCACACTTTTTTTTCAAACATTCTCCATAATTCCAAGATGTTTAAAGGGATAGTGCCCTCAAAAATATTATTCTCCCGATCGTTCGGGCATGTGTTTTTCAGCATTCGGTGATCAATCGTTAAAAACCTTCCTATGGATCTTACCTTAGTTTACCTCACTTTTACACATGCGAAAACAAGGAGTCGTGTCTGGCCAACTTGTGCTAACCTTATCTTTTGCCGCTTCGCCCTAAGGTCGAGTGCCCCTGTGGCACTAAATCCAATCCCCCACACCTGAAGCTGACATCACTATTCCAAACAATATGCTCCACCTATTTTCATGACGTTAGTGGGCACCGTAGCCAAAAGCGCCCAGTCATTACCCGCGTAATAACATCAGGTAACACAGAACACGGATGATCAACACACAAAACCTCTCAAAGCACGTCCCAAATCGAATTTGCTACCAATAATTTTACAGAAAACATAATTAATCTGCAATTTCACAAGTGCTTTTATTTATCAAAGAACGCTCCAAAAACCACATTATCGAGATCCAATGATTGCGATGAACGACCAATAGTTGTGTGTCCTTATCCTCGAGTGGCAAAAGTTTAAAATGACGCACATGGTGTTCCTTTCGGGAGGAGATGTGGATTCGACGCATCAGATTCTTGCTACACCATAAACGATGACAGGTTGCTCCTTGTCGCTAGTACCTCCAAAGGGCAGATCGGTCCCGGGCGATCGTCCCACATAAGGATGCTGAACAATATGGTTAGGCATATCTGCCATTGTTGGCTGAAAAAGCCATCCCACAGCAGCTGGAAACTATGGCATTCGCAGAACGGTACAATGTATCTGTGTAGTTTAAAGAATAAAAATATATTTTAGTCTCCGTTCTTTATTCTAATTTATACTGTCATTCTGTACCGTATGAAACCGAATAACAAACACAAACCACACACAATGATCACACACAGACAACTTGGGGCACTATTTTAGATTACGATGTGCATGAATGGTTAGCGCTGAGAAGTCGGTATAGCTCCCAAAGGTATGGATAAAGTGACTCAGAAATGGTATGACAGACAGATGGCATTGGAACGGAACTGGGAATATTATCTATAGAAAAGTGAACCAATTACTCTTGGAAAATGTTCTGCCCCTGGCCCTTTCAATATTGCAACCTTGATTGCACACGCTGATATTTCATGGGATGAAGTGGTTTAGATATCACTAGCCTAAATACAGGTTGTGCTTTTGTCTCGTGTATGAGTAATCATCACAATATGCTCCAACGAACAACCCATAACAATGTCAATAATGAATACAGGCCAAAAATCCCAACCTTTACTCATTCTGTCTTAAACTAAACACCAATAACAATTATTAGAAGACTTAGAAATAAACCGCGAGTTACGCTCTCAGTATTTTAAATATGGCGCGGTTTACGGAACAACATATTCTGTCCACAATTTATGTCAAATGGCATTTTTACACGACGCTGAGTTCTCCAATATGCAAAAAGAACAATTTCCCCTTCTTTCATAGCAAAAACATAATGTATAGTTCAACTTACATTATGTGTGGTAGTTCTCTTGGTGTAACGCGCAGTATCCACTCTGAACAACGGTTTGCATAAATTGAAACTAAATGTTCCAATGTCCACTTTCATAACAGTAAATGTTACAATTTTTTGGATATTCCACAGCTTCTGTCCTTCTAGCCTGGCGATTGCTCCTTTCCGTCCAAGGTCACATAACTATTGAAGCTTGTTTTCAGTGCTTATGTTTGGTAGGTTTTGTTGTTGTGAATGAATGTCACAATATTAATACATACCGCAGAAGATGCCGCAGTGTGAACTGATTAATTTCTTCATTCCCCACAAGCATCATCCCACAAAGTGACCTTCACTCCACCAATGCCGCGCAATCTTGAATACTGTGTCACCCATCACTAGTGTGGGTTATGAACCTATATGTGATGTCAAACAGTGGGGGTTCTGGGAAACTCTCTACCAGCACAAACACAGCCCATTGACTTGTTCCTGGGTGGATGTCCCCTGGGAGAGTCTTAACCAAGTCTTTAGCACACTTTTCTTTTCACAGAGAAGAAATGTCCCCGCATATCAGTCTTTGTCCTGCCCAGGTTTGGCAGTCCAGCACCGAAATGCTAGGCAATTCTCCTCTGAACAAGAGTACCACAGCAACCCCATAAAGTGTGTTTCAGCCTAGTTGGGCATCATCAGTGAGGTGAAGCTCTGCCTCTCTAAGAGCAGTGAGCAAGGGGTCCACGTCTGGATTCCCCTAGTAACTTAGGGTGAGACCCAAAGTTACTTGGTATGCAAAATAGAGTGGGGTCTGGGAAACTCTCTACCAGCACGAACACAGCCCATTGACTTGTTCTTGGGTGGATGGCCCCTGGGAGAGTCTCAACCAAGTCTATAACTCACTGTTCTTTTCACACAGTAGAAATGTCCCCTCATATCAGTTTTTGTCCTGCCCATGAGATGTCATTCACGATGCTCTGGTCTTTCCATAGCAAAAGCATTAGATCTGGAGTCTCGATGTTCACAAACAGCATCTACCTTTGTTGATTATTTTTTATGTCAGAATAAAGTCAACCTTGTTAAACCCGGCAACCTATCTCTTTGCTTCTTTCATGAGAGGTTTGTATGCATTGGACCTCATTACAAGTTTGGCGGTAAAAATCCCTCATTACCGGTATGCCGGTACGAACGTGTCCATGCAGTGCTTACTCCGCAAACAACGTCTGATTACGAGTCTGCGCGCATGTGCATTCTAGCATGCCGGTAACGGATGCACCGCCAAGCTGGTATTGTCCCCCAACCCGCTGATAGTGGCATCAAGAAATGCGCTGAGACCTCCTCTGTCATCGTTGCACCACCAAATAACCGTACCATCCTTACGGGGTATGTCATTACCGGCACCGGAAGTAACGTCATCACACCGGAACAGGAAATGCAGCAGCAGCCATCTTGAAAAACACAATCCATTGCAATCCTCAGCAGAAAGGATCTGTGCACCAGAATTCCCAATCCCTGCTGGAAGACAATGGCTAAAGTGACAAAGAAAGGCACTTCGCGCATTGGCAAACCGTGCTTCAGTGATGATGAGCTCCATATGCTCTCAGACACACCTGTGGAGCAGGCCGATATTGTTTTCTGTGCGGATCTGCAGCGTCCAGCACAGTTGCGTAAAAAAACAAATATGGGAGGATGTCGCTAGGAAGGTTAGTGCAGTGGGAACTACAACACGCACCGTAAAGGAAGAGATGGGACGACCTGCACCTGCGAGTCCATAATATACTCTCAGCCAACTGCAGCCAGGGGCAGGCAACAGGCGGCGGTCCAATCTCCCCCATCAAGTTGTCCAGGTGGGAGGAAACCTGCAGCTCCATCATGGGCATCAAGCACACAACGAAGCACATGGCCTAAACTGCACCAACACCAATGCATGCAGGATGCACGTCCCCCCATCACTAATCAGCTATAAAGAGCTGTAATGTCCTCTTTTTAGGGGCTGTGTGGGTGAGGACAGGTCAATACAATGTATACAAATTCCCACAAAAACAGCTTCCTTCCTTCACGTCTTGAGTTAGTTTCCGGGCCCTCCCTGACCCTTCTATCTCCACCTATTTAACATAAATTTAGGTAGACCTATAATAAACAAAAATAATCAGGATGGGGAGATCCAAAACAGAGACACAGAGGTGCTAGGCGTGTGTGTTTATTCTATAATCACACAGGAAGAGGTAAGTATCTGTACAATTTATTTTACATTACTTCCGATAAGCACGAAAGGTAGTATAGAGAAGACGGACAGGGTTGGTTATGCAGTGGTGACACAGGTGGGTGCAAACCTCTGGAGTGTAGAGGTCAGCATTACATTGAGATGCATATTGCCTCATATATCGAGGGGGTATAAGGACCCGCTATTGAACATAAACACAAAGAGCACACAATAATCTTGAAAGTGAACAGGTACAAGTAGTGATGCTGTTGTGATGAGCAGTTCGACACAGGGAGTGACACAGGGTGTGTTTCGGCCTAAGAAAGTGGCTTTGGAAGTAGCCGTCTTTATGCTGGCCTTCGTCAGGAAAAGGGCACCAGTAGTAGTGCTGTCCGTGGTGTCTGTGGGTGAAACAACGCTATTAGGATCTCGGGTAGTTGTTCAATAAGTACTCAAAGTATTAAATACGGGCCAAATTAATGCCCAAAAGATACCCCATACGGAGTATCTTAAAAAACAGCTTACCTGCCGCCGGAGGGGAGCAGGTGGGTGCTGTCGGGTGAGCCGCGAAGAGTGCAGGCGGACCGGTGCTGGGTGTGGCACCAGGTGGAGGGCTGTGAATGCCTACGAGCCTACGTGGTCATGAGTATCACGAAGCAGGAGGTAGGGCATAACTCGACCCAAGTCTGGAATGAAAATTCAAAGGTATAGGTAACCTGAGGGAGTAAAGTGTTCCAGGAAACCAGGGCTATCCCGCGTGAGAGTAGGGGGACTTACTGTAGTCTGGGTGGTACGCTGCCGTGCTGGACGTAGACTGGTGGGAGCCGGATGAGTCGGACATCAAGGTGCCGTGGTTGATTGTATAAATGGCCGCCCGTGGCTAGAGACAAACGAATGGGATCCGCGGTCCAAGAGCGGCAGTCTGCATGGGCCAATCAAACGGCAGTGCGCCGTGTTCCAATGGAAAGGCGGTACTACGTGTGTGGTGTTGGGTAATGTAGTCCGATAAGGGCAGAAGGGACTTCTGTTAAAGGGAGCTCGCACGATAAGGCGGGCAGGTCACATGGAGGCCGACCAAGTGGAAGGATAGTTACGCTGCCCACTGTGGGTAATTCAATACAAAGGGTTCTGGTGTGTAATAATCAACAAATCATCATAAGGTGAAAAAACAACGATGTCTCGAATGTGCACAGAGAAGATGGTGACAGTGCACAAAGCATTTACACGGTAGTAAAACATAGATGTCTAATGTACATATTAAGATCAATCTAGTGGAGTGGACACTGGTATGTTACCAGAGAGAGGATGTTGGTGACTCATAGCTGGTGGCAATTTATGTTAAAAATGTTTCCATTCAACGGTTATATTGAGGCCGTCTTGGACGGAGTTCAATTTGTGGACCCATCTTTGCTCGAGTCTGGTAAGGGCAATGTTGATGTCGCCTCCTCGTCTCTGAGGCTGAAGTTGTTGAATCACGGTCCACGTGAATTGTTCATGGGTATGTTTTTTCTGGCTGAAGTGTTCGACCAGAGGTTTGTCCTCTACTTTGTTTTTGATGCAGGATCTGTGTTCGTTGATCCTTTGTTTGACTGGTCTAATGGTTTTGCCGACGTAGATCAGGTCACAGGGACACTTGATAGCGTAGATCACGTGTTTGCTTTCGCAGTTGGTGTGGCTGTTCTGTTTCCATATTAGGTTCTTATGGATGAACGTTTTGCTGTTCGTGGTGAAGCGGCAGGCGACGCAATGTCCACAGCTAAAGTGCCCCACCACTGGTGGGAGATTCCACAGCGTGGTGACTGGTTTGGTAGGTTCTAGGAAGGTGTGGACCAGGGAGTCTCTAAGGTTTCTGTTTTTCTTGAAGGCGAACAGTGGTTTCTTCGCCAGGGTTCCTTCATTTTTTACCAGATGCCAGTGTTTC
Source organism: Ambystoma mexicanum (assembly GCF_040938575.1). NCBI lineage: Eukaryota > Metazoa > Chordata > Amphibia > Caudata > Ambystomatidae > Ambystoma > Ambystoma mexicanum. Next base: position 403,178,154 of record NC_090937.1, read on the forward strand.
TTGATGGTATTTTTGATGAGGTTACTGACTGGGTTGTACGTAGTGACGCAGACAGTTCTATCATTAGAGTGTCTTTCTTTGGTAGTTAGGCAGAGGGAGCGGTCGGTGTTGGCCGCTCTTTTCTTGGCCGTCTTAATGGACTTCCTGGGATATCCCCTCTCTCCAAGACGTGTTTGCAGTTGTTGTGCATGGTAGTTGAATTTTTCTTTGTCAGAACAATTTCTCCGGATGCGTAGAAACTGACCGTAGGGGAGATTGTATTTTAAACCTTGTGGATGGTAACTGGTGAAGTGGAGAAGGGTGTTCCTGTCGGTAGGTTTTCTGAAGAGTTCCGTCTTCAGCGCATTTCCGGACCGATAGATGTGTAGGTCGAGAAAGTTGATCTCTTGGTGGTCCCATTCAATGGTGAACTTGATGTAATCGTTCCGTGCATTAAGCCATTGGTGGAAAGCAAGTAATTCCTCAGAGCTTCCTTCCCAAATGAGTAAAATGTCATCGATGTATCGGCGCCAGACCTTGATGTTATGTCTGTGCGGATTGTTGTCAGAGTAGACATGATCTTCTTCGTATTGAGCCATGTAAAGATTGGCGACGTCCGGGGCAAAAGTGGCGCCCATACTCACTCCTTTTATTTGCTGGTACATTTGATGGCCGAATAGAAAGAAATTCTCACCCATGGCGATCCGGATGCACTCCACCAAGAAGTTAGTTGGTATGGTTGAGGTGTTCGCTCGTTTTTCAAGGCAAGTTGCCAGAGCTTGTAGGCCCTCAGTTTGTGGGATGGAGGTATACAATGCCTCAACGTCCATGGTGACCAAAATGGACTGGGCAGTCAAATGTATGGAGTCCAAAATCTTGATGGTTTCAGTGCTGTCTTTTAGGTAAGAAGCCATCTTACCTACGAAAGGCTTCATAAAAAAGTCTGTGTATAAAGAGAGAGGTTCCAGCAATGAACCACAGGCGGAGACAATGGGTCTGCCCGGTGGTTTGGTGGGGTGCTTGTGAATTTTGGGTAGAATATAGAAGGCCGGAGTCCTCGGGTGGGTTTTGTTGAGAAAAATTCTTTCTTCTTGACAGATCCACCCCTGATCTTCGGCATGCTTCGTAAGGTTGACGATCTCTTCTTGCAGCCGTGGTGTGGGGTCCCTGTTGAGCATTTTGTATGAGGTTCTGTCGCTGAGGAGTCGCAAGCATTCCTGATTATAGTCTGTGGTGTTCATGATCACAATGCCGCCTCCTTTGTCTGCTGGTTTTATAGTGATAGTATTATCCAGGTGGAGGTCCTTCAAGGACTGTCGCTCCGTTGGTAGCAGGTTGTCTTGATAGAAGTTTTTTTGTTTAATCCCGTCGGTGATTGTTTTCATGACGATTTTCTCAAACGTCTCAAATTCACAAGGGATCGTGTGTGGGGGTGGTGAAAAGGTGGATATGGGTTTGAAGCCCGTGATATTGTCTTTACTCCTCTCTGGTCTCTGGTTGATGGAATCTTGTTTATGGGGTACGTGTATCTCGAAAAAATATTTCAACCTGAGGGTCCGGAAAAACCTTCTAAGTTCTGCTTCCGTGTTAAAGGGGTCTGCTTTGGTAGCTGGAACAAAGGAAAGGCCCCTCTCGAGGAGCGACTGTTCAGATTGAGCTAATGGCCTGGAGGACAAGTTGAAGATAGGAATGGTCTCTAGGGCTGGTTCGAGTACCACTGGCGTGTCCTCATGTATTGTCCGGTTTGTTGAGTGCGCCTTCTCGGGCGGCCCCCTCTCTGAAAAAACGGATATAATTTAGGTAGACCTCCATGGTTTTTAAAAAAATATACACATTTTATTATTTATAAAACACAATTCAATCAACAAATCAAGTGCTTAAAAAGAAACATGTTCATAATTCATTCTTCTAAATCTTGTATCTAAAAAACATACACGAACCAACAGTGTTTCCTACTGATGTATATGTATGACCGAAGAGTGACGAACAAATGTTAGTTTCTCCTTTGTCTACTTATGGAACAACTAATTATGTCTGCTTCAGAGCTAAATATTAGACCTTCCCTCTTTTTAGAGGAGAAACAGTGTGCGAGCACTATGTATGTGTTTCTAGCACCAATATTTACTGATTACAATGCAATCAAGTTAATACTAATCGCATCTCTTATTGGTGCTGTCTTCGGGGCACTTGTTATTTTCATCACGTGATAGTGTTCAACATGTGGCATCCCAGAAACCTGTTGTGTTCCAAACAATCTACAATTAAAACAAAGATTAAAACCTTGTTAGTTCCATGTGGACCGTATTTACATTGTGTCAGGTTTATATGGTTATCCCGTTTCACTTAAACCCTCATCATTTTGAATGGAAGGACTTTGATAAATACAAATAGAACAAAACTTCAGGGACACTATTCCGCTGGAAACAACCAATCTGATTGGACAAGTGGAAACTGATACCACTCTTATTTTTTATTCCGCAGCACCATTGCATAATGCGTGGATCCCGGGAATCTAGCACAGCAATGTGTTACCATCTTGCTGGCATCACACACCATCTGCACATTGATGGAGTGGTATAGCCTCTGATTGCGGTACAGCACCTCCACGGCATGCGGGACTACCAACTCCACGTGGGTGCCGTTGAGGGCACCAATGACATTGGGCATGCCTGCCAGTGCATGAAATGCTATTTGTGTCATTCAACTCCTGTGCTGTCCGTGATAAGGATATGTAGGCCCTTGCGTGCTTTAGGAGTGTATCCATCACTTGGTTTAGCACACCGGAAATACATGGTTTGCGAGATGCCATGCACAGACACCACTTCAGCAGAGGGGGGATGGCGGTGCAGATGTTGATCAGGCTGACCAAGTCTTCATGTATTAGATCCACTATGGTGGTGATGGGGTCCCTGTCCAGGCGGTTCAGGGTGTGGATCTGTGCTGGGGTTAAGTTGAATAGACTGGCCCTTATGCGAGGGATAGGTGGCTGCCTGCGGGGAACCACTGCCTGCACTGGTGGGATTTGCTGTGTCAGTCTAACCCTCCCTCTCCTCCTCCGTCTCCTCTGTAATCCCTGGTGTACTGCCTGCTCAAGGCGTAGCAGTGCAGGCATGTCCTCCAGCTCCAGTATCGCAACTGCAAGTGGAATCATTTTGCTCTTGGAAGGGGTGTTGTGTGTGAGTGTGCTCCTTTTGTGTAGGGCCAGGCTCCATTGCCTCCACCTGTGCTGATTGTGTGCACCTGTGGCAGTTAGGAACACAGCAGTTTGCTATTAACGGGTGATCTGCGATGCCGGTGTTGCGCATCATGGTGGCCCTTCTTACCGGCATCTGGATGCCGATATGTGCATGTCCGTGCGACTCATAATGTCCTCTTCCTTGCGGCATGCTGGTGTTACTGGCACGGCACCTGTGTGCCTGCGTACGTGTTGGTACGGTGGTGTACGGTCACAGCGGGTCCCTGTCGATGCCGGTAGGACCGGCATTGCAGGTCGTGATGGGCTGGTCCGGTAAACAATGCCGGTAATGCCTTACCCGTATCGTTATTACCAGACCACCAACCTTGTAATGAGGACCATTAGGTTCTGGGAGTAACATGTGACAGCCGTTCACACTATCCCACCTGAGGCAGCCCTGTCTAGGTTCAAGCGAGACAGGTCACATTGCTTGCCCATACCCGGTTAGTTGTATTCATGATCTGACTATGCCTTGTCTCAATCTGCCGTGCGTGTGCATAGGGTAAGCACTGATGAGCATTAGCCAATTTTTCGGATTCTTTCACCTGATTTTCAAATGCAGACCTGAGAAGTCTGTAGCCTTGTGCTCAACATTGCAGTAGTGCATGAAGTCACGCAATCGCAACGGTCAAGCGAAAAGCGTATCTTCTTGGGAAGGCTGTAGCAAGTCAGGAAGGGGCCTTAGACGATGAACAATAGGTTCCCACTATTGCAGTAGGGTGTGCCCTTCGCGGCAGATCAGTTTTCGAAATATGAAAACGGCCGGTGAGCGCAGGCCAATCCACCTAACATAGAATTCCTTTGCTAGACTCTATCCTTTGTACCGTGAATCCCAGCAAGAAATCACATAGTCTATAATAGGCACGGTATCAAACTATGAATTGTTTTCTGTATAACTGTCATTCGAGGAGAGTTGGACCTTGGGGTGTAATATTTAATGATAGTCACTCGTTTCACAGAGCAGGGGATGCCATGACAAATTATTTATTTACCACAGTTACACTGAAGGTAAGTAAAACCGATAGTACAAGCCACTGAAAGCCTCGTGTTACCTAGTATTCATTTTGTGCCTGTACAAAACAGACCACAATATCATATGATGATATGAGATGGCATTTATAACGCACATATACACAAGTGCTTCAAGGTGCAACAAGGCAATGGAGGGGAGACAGAGGGAAGACAGAGACAAAGATCTTACTAGTCCAGGTAACATTGATATTGCGAAAGCACAAAAGGAAGGGGTGGCAAGGGTAAAAGTGCTGTGGGAAAGGTGGGGGAGCTTGTGGAGTGCATAGGATAAACAGTCGAAAAAATAAAGGAATCAAATAAATAAAAAGCACAGAGAGCAGGTGGAAAGTGCAAGAGTAAGTGCAGACAACAGGTGTCAATTGCTGTTAGGGTGCTGTAGAGATACAGAAACAGTCCCCGAGGGCAAGTGTTGTCAGGGGGGCACTGCAGATGAGCAACTGGCAGGGAGGGGACCTGACCCCAAGATCAAAGGGTAATCAGCGTAGAAGGTATCCTGGCAACCAGCACAGTTTCAGTTTCAGGCAGCAGATCAGCAGGGGATTGGGGAGAAAAATCAGATAGAGATAGAGTAGAGGAAGGACCCGAGTTGGAACATGGAGGGTCGATTGGAGATTGGAAAGAAGTCATCTAGGCCAGGGCATGATCGGTGATAACCCAGGTTATCATGGAGGTGGTTGAAAAGGATGGTATGGTTCACCATGTCAAAGGCAGAGTAGCAATTGAGTAAGATGAGGACACAGGGAGTGAAAGAATCAAGGTTGGAAAGCACATCCTCAGGGATGTTCAGGAGAGCAGTTTTCTGTGTGTCCTGAGGAAGTACACGAAGTATCCAGTTGGATGATAAATTCTCCAAGAAGGAGACTTTAACGAGACTTTAACGAGGAGACTTCTTAATTGAGAGGCATTAAGTAAACATTAATAATGACCTTGCACAGAGTGGAAGGAGGCCAAGAGGGCCTCCCACCGGGTGCCACCATTAATGTGAGAAGAAGAGAAAGGAGAGATGACAGAGACCATATGTAGAGTCCATAGGTGTGGCGAGGGAACGACAAACAGGATGTCATTGAGGGTTTGCCTGGACGTAGCACAGGTATAGTTATTAGTAATAGGGAGGCCTGGGTTGGAGACCAAGAATTCCTTCGTAAACTTGTTCCTTCCAGATTTAGTTAGGAGAGCAGGGTAGTCAAAAGAGAAAAAGTTAGAAAAGATAGGACAGACAGAGAGCACCAGGGAGTTGGTAGGCCGAGGGAAGAAGAGGAATGGTGTTGGAGGGGGCTGTGAAAAACACATGGGAAGGACACAAGGAGGGGTGCATGCAAAGCAAAAGACAGAGTCACACTGTATGGAAACCTTGCACCAGCAGGCACTAATTGCCAAAATGTTGACAAAGACGATACATTTGAAAATGACATTTTGGACGCAATGGTGTGCTATGTAGAGCTATGGAGAAACCCAAAAAACACACATATCAAAATACTGAAATAGTCTCAGAGAGAATAAAAAAAGGCCTACTCGCTGAGGAGTTTAAAACAAAAAACTGCTATGGCAGAACATTCTGAAAGTTAGGGGGTTGACACAGGTCAGTCGATTGATCATTGCTATGAAAATCTTACCCACCGTAGGCTTTCAGTGCCAGTGCCAAGCACTGCATATGTATATGTGGTTTGGGTCAGGAATTAAGGGTTTGGCGGACACCAAGTCTCAGTGTCCCATTGACTGAGGGCTAATATCCAATTTGCCCTTCATTATTTCAGCAACCGAAAGGGGCAGTGCAGCACCGATGTGCTAGGGCAATTTCATTTTCAAATATATCACGAATAGCAATCGCAGACATGTGTCTTATCAATCGAGGAACATAAATATCAATGAAGGGAAGGTGAATGAAATACATTAATGTATCATACACCAAATGTAATCAGCACAATTAAATATATGTTAATACTGTTTGTAGCATCGGAAGTTAGTGTTATAGCATTGATGCACAGTGTACAGTGTACAAACATTGGGGAACATATCGAAAATGTTATTGTAAGCATATTGTGAAGACAGCTAATTATTTATATTGGGAAGTCAACTGTTCTACAAGTACCTCTTTAGGTGGACAGTGCTCATTTGCATTGTTTTGTGGCACTGTATGTGTCCTAGAAACAAAATCTGAATCGATTCAATGAGTATGCATGGCCAACAAATTCAATGTCAAATTTTATTTTATTTCCATATTCTGGTATATTGACTTAACCACCCATAGTTTGCTTCGTTTTGTGAAGGCCTTAAGGTAACGATGCATCCTGAAATGTCCTGCAGTTTCGCTTGTTCCCTCCCAATGTGCGCAAGTACAGCTAGTCTTCTTCTGGCTTCCATACCATCTTTAGACACATATTGTGGAACACCTCCAAATCTCCAGTATGACAGAGTTCTGTGGATCCCTTCATGTCTCTTGAAAGCCTTTTATTGTACACAATCTTCTCAATAGCTTTGTGTGGAGGTGAACATGGCATGAACCACTTCTTTTTGCGTTTCTGCTCCTCCGATAAAGGTCCATGTGCGCATTTGTGAAAATGTTGATTTTCTGTCCATGAGTGTACGTTGGAACAATGGTGCATCAATGAATGCCATTTTTCAAGTAGAATTCAGACAGACCCATCACAAGTTTTGGAGCTTCACCAAAGATAGTTGCTTATAGATTGACACCAGATTTCTTCAGAACACTTTTTTCTACCAGCAACTATAATTTTTTTATTGACTGATTTGGCAACGTGCCATACATCGAATTGATGATGAATGTGTGGACACTGCTCTTGCATGGCCATGGCTGAAGATATACGACAGATTTGATGAAACCACGTTTCTCCATGGCCACAGAAGATGTACATTCGGACACGTGCACTATCTCCGAACTCACAATTTTTTTACTTTCCATTTTCTTAAAAGTGGTATGTGCAGTACTTTGCTGAAAATCCTGGGCTGTCAAACTGTCCATCATCAGCTAGCCAGAAACGCTTGCCAGAGAATCTGCTTTTGATTGACATCTGTTCAATTTTTCAGGCTTCACTGATGGTGGGGAATAAGAATTCCTTTTGATATTTGAAGTACTGGGTTTTAGCAAGGAACTCAACTCCCACAAATTGACAGAAACTGGAAATCTTACTGAAAGTAGTCCCGCTGAAAAGTAAAGCTGCTGAACATAGCAGATTTCCAGCTGGCACTTTGGCCAACATCTGTTTAGCAGACCATGAAAATGTACTATGGAGGTGGACACAGCTGGCTTGGATTTTCAGGTTAGTGCCTTGTAATACACGAGATACATTCACCAATCGCTCCCCGCATATGTTCCCCCTTAATGTATGGACACATTTCACCATCTGTACAATCTCTAGCAGGCAGCTGTCAAATACATTTTTGCTCCTTTATCAGGCAATCATCCGGGATGAATGTGGTGTGGTTTGTGATTCGGCTATGGTTGACAAATCGACAACACTAGGAAAACTGAAGGCGAGATCTTTAGTAAGTTCGGCGGGTGTAGATTGTGTCAAGGGGTCTGTGAGGAATTGTAATGCTTCTTCATTGTATTCAGTCTCATCTTGTCGAGTTGTCACATGGTAGCAAAGGTCCATGGACACTTTGCACGGATCGCCAGTCACATTACATTCACTTTCTGGCCATTGGGCATAAGCATCACAAGTTTACTTATTGACTGGACCACGCTGCACCCCAAATAGTAGTTGCTCCATTGTGAAATATGTTTCGCAAGCAGTTTCATTTGTTGTCTGTGTCTTTATACTTCACTTCCTTCTGGGCCTCTAAGAGATGTGTTGAGAAACATGCTCAATGTATAGCACACATACAGCAGATACCACTTTATAAATAAAAACATTATGTGAATAAATCACCAGCTTAAAAAGTTCTACAAAGCAAACGTGTTTGTTACCCTTGTTTTCTTTGTTTTCTTGGAAAATGTGGCCTTCTCTTTTTCCACCGCTCCAGCAGGCTGAAAAAAATATATGTTGTACATCTGGCACATTTCATTTAATCGCAAACCAACATATGTACATATCTACAGACAGATCCAACTTGATTGAATAGAAAAATTGAAAACATTAAAAGGTATTCCATGATTTCCAATAGTGTTCAATATTAGGTTATGTCCACCTCTGGTTCATGTGCTTCCTCTTCTATTTCCACACCTTGTGTACATTCCTTCAACAGAATATTAATTAAAAAAAGTATAAGCAAATCATACTGGAAATGAAAATCTTTCATCGCACTGTGCACTTACACGCAAAGTAGTATTAAATGATTAAGAACCGTACATTACAAGGTTTGTTCTCGCAACACTAAGAGAACATTCGTATGAACATACCCTCATAAACAGTCATAATATAGCTTTCACATTGCACCTGATAACGTTCAGAGATGAGACATGTGCTTCATCAGAGATCACCATACAAAACATACTGATTGTAATGTTGCCCTCAAACCTTTTGTAATGTATTATGGATTAGGGAGGAAGTACGCATACCTCATACTCTGGACTAGTTGCAAAGGATGAAGTGATTGTGGCTGAAGTTCCAGCATCCACCTGTAACACAGTACTTGTACGGGTGGAAACAGCAAAATGGAACTTTGACAATGAGATTCAAACAATTGTACATATAGAGGGACACCCATACATGCCACTTAGTGTTACTAACCTATAGCATACATAAACATTTTGATGTCATTTCAGATTGCAAGCATAACACATTTTGCGTAAAGGACAAGTATAACCAAATTACTTGATAGGCAAGCAAACTTGATGTCGACTCTGGAAATGAAATTGATGCAGAATCTTGTTCTTTTATTTTCTGAGCATTGTCATAAAGTGGGTCAAGGGAAAAACAACATTTTATTATATCTGTGGGCAGATCCAATGCTTGAGAATATCACTTTGTGGATGCCGGTAGGACTCACATTTGGACACTGGACGTGTCAGTGGTTTCTTCACTTGTGAGGGTCTGTGCATCCATCATTGTGCTCTACGCCAAAAAAGGGACATGTCAAGAAACCGATTACTAAAATACAATGCAACTTTTAAAAAGCACAATGACATTGTTTTATAAAGGTCATAATTGTTAGATTTGTTAGAGGCTGAAGAAAGAGGGGACCAGTGTAGTGTAGTGAAATCTAGTATAGTAAAAATCATAGATAGTACTTATTTATGAAGCCCGTCATCCAACTTAACAACAAACACAGCCAATTCATCATGCTGGACTCACCGGAGGTAGCGTGTGCATAAATTCAATTGGAATTGTATGTCGAAGCAATTTTGTATGAAGAATTCAGAGTCACTGCTTTTTAGTTTACTCGGGTCGTTCATGCATATCGTCAGTAAAGTGTCGGTTGCAGATGCGGAATCAATTGGCCTTCACGTCCGTCAAGACAGCCTGGGTGCTACTTTCAATCTCGTCCAACCGAAAACAACAGTATTTAACCCATTCTCTTATTAAATCAATATCCTTCGGGAATGTAAATAGGACCATGCCCAGACTTTTTGAATGGCTCTTGGAAGGGCAACTAAGTACCATACAGTCTGGCAGCCTTCAATAGTCTCTTACACCTCTAATAATATATATAAATAATTCGAAAGAAATTCATGTATGCAAGTGATTGATGTGATTGTATTACAGCTTTCTATGCAATATTCATTTTTTTCAATGAGGGAAAACATGTTTATCATTGTCGAATTAACACAGCAGTAACTGTTTTACAGATATGATTGGTATACTGCTATTCATAATGTGTTACTCGTCCGTTGCATGTACTTTCATGCATCAAAAGGGAACATGCTTACAAACATGTCCCATAAAATTATTGATTCTATTACAATAGACAAAGATGCAATGTGGTATTTTTTTTAGATGAAAATACTTTAAACATTAGACAATGGTGAAGTCATTGGGCTAAATGAAGATTACAATGGTCGATACTATTGGTGGAAATAGTAAAACAAATTGAGATTGGCAGTCGATGAATATAGAGAAGGATATTCAGTGACCTACCACCCTTACCTGGACGAACAAACAAGCCGATTCAGCAAGCAGGGCAACAACTATCCGGGGAACAATTTGCACGATGAACAGATACCTTACTGAGCACAGAGATGTTCTCCTGTTAAATGTCAAGGTGTTTATAAGGGATTAGAAAAGTGGGTGTGTATGTGAATGTGTGATGTGTTTGTTGCAGGCTCTTGCAGAAGGGAGTCTAGAGACACTGGGTCTGGGGAGGCCATGAGAACAATGGTCACGTGCAGAAGATCCCTTTTGAAGTGTACATGGTGTTTGGCACCTTGGCCATTCACACCCACCCAGCCCCCTTGCGAGCGCATGTCCACAGGTGCAAAATGCCATTGATATCGAGGTGGTGGGATGGACGGGCATGAGGCGAGTGCAAAAGGCCTGGAACACTGCTGAAGGGAGACACACTTACGTGGATTGTAAGGACGGGGTATTGCAGAGGGGAGTCTGGAGACACTGTGTCTGGGGAGGCCATGAGAACAATGGTCACCGTGCAGAAGATCCCTTTTCAAGTGTACCTGGAGTTTGGCACCTTGGCCAATCAAACCCACGCAGTACTGGAGTGGGGTATAATGAAGGGGGGATGGCTTTTTGCTGGTGATGTGAGCACAAAAAGTCAACAACCATTATTTGATGTCCCGAAGAGAGGAGTGAGTGTGTTCTTGATTCACTGAAACATTGAAATAACTATTCGTATATGCTCATTTGTATTTTATGTAGATTGGTGATGTTGATTGCACAAACAAATGACAAATTGTATACTTGAGTTGCCGCACAGTGTTTGAAAATCCCCTGTACTGTCCGCTGTCACTGGGGAATTTTGCGTAAGTGGCTCCAGAGACACAGGCAGGTATTACTCATTGAAGGCGGAATCCAAACCTCACATGAAACCACCATGTAAATGAACAGTAGGCCACTATCCTGTACCACATGTGGTAGAGAAACATACATACTGTAATTGAATTACTATATAAGTGTTCCAGCCTTACTTGAAAATGCATCCTGAATTATATGACATAGTTGCCCTTACAAACATCACTTTATTGATAAATGATCTTGGACTTTGGAGTTCAGACACATTACAAGAGTGAACACCCATTCAATCCATAATGATTTGGGCCAAAGAGAAACATTGTTTCTTAGGTGAAAGTGAAACACACGTAAGCGATGAAGACTCAGCTTTGCAAAAAGCAAGAGAAATATATCCAGTTTGATGACTAAATTCATTTGTTGTGATCGATCAAAGTAACGACAATGTAGGATACAAACATGAAATATTATTCATCTCAGTGGTCAAAATGACATCACACCTACAGTACACTAACTAGTTACTTGGATTGTGAGGGCGAACTGTTGCACGATGTTTGTGCATAAGCGCCATCATAATCCTCAACACGGACCTTGTGAGGAAGGCTGCCTTTAAGTCATGCAGCTAGGTAACGCATAGCGGAAGTGTGTCATCTTCTGATATGTAGGCCTAGCATCCAGAGTTTTCTTTGCAGCAGCTGTTCTCCACCTCAGTCGGCATGACCTCGCAGCGATTGCCGGTACACCAGGTGGAAACGTCTTCCATGCGACTAGGCTCAGACTCATGCTTCGGTGATTCATCTTCCCAATTATCGTTCGATTCCCCATTGTTTCCGCACCTTTCTCTTTCAATTACTTCCTCGTCGGAATACTCAGGCTCATACTGGTAGGGCTGTATTGCGATTGTATGACTTAGCAGGCAAAGAACGATGGTCTCGAGGTTGCCCAGAGCGATGCCAGAGGTTAAGATTCATTCTAAACCTTCCAGACATCACCTCTTTTGTTTTGCTATTGTCACCCCGAGTGGGATGGGTATCCCCAGACGTGGGTCCCGTGCCTGCTGGGCCTAGAGACCCAAGCTTCTCCTCACTGATGACGCCCAACAAGGCTGAAACATGTCTGGGGATGCTTGTGGTCTCGTGCAGAAGGGATGTGACCTAGCAGTTCGGGCTGGACTACCCCTTTGGGGGTGGGTCCAAGCCTGATTTACATATGGTCTTTCCCCTTTTGTAAAGGGTTGGCAGGCAAAGAACGATGGTCTGGAGGGTTGCCCAGAGCGGTGCCAGAGGATAAGATTCATTCTAAACCTTCCAGACATCACCTCTTTTGTTTTGCTATTGTTACCCCGAGTGGGACGGGTATGCCCAGACGTAGGTACCGTGCATGCTGGGCCTAGAGACCCAAGCTACTCCTCACTGATGACGCCCAACCAGGCTGAAATATGTCTGGGGGTGCTTGTGGTCTCGTGCAGAAAGGTTGTGACCTAGCAGTTCGGGCTGGACTACCCCTTTGGGGGTGGGACCAAGCCTGATTTGCATATGGTCTTTCCCCTTTTCTAATGGCTTGGCAGGCAAAGAACGATGGTCTGGAGGGTTGCCCAGAGCGATGCCAGAGGTTAAGATTCATTCTAAACCTTCCAGCCATCTCCTCTTTTGTTTTGCTATTGTCACCCCGAGTGGGACGGGTATGCCCAGACGTGGGTACCGTGCATGCAGGGCCTAGAGACCCAAGCAACTCCTCACTGATGACACCCAACAAGGATGAAACATGTCTGGGGGTGCTTGTGGTCTCGTGCAGAAGGGATGTGACCAAGCAGTTCGGGCTGGACTACCCCTTTGGGGGTGGGACCAAGCCTGATTTGCATATGGTCTTTCCCCTTTTGTAATGGCTTGGCAGGCAAAGAACGATGGTCTGGAGGGTTGCCCAGAGCGATGCCAGGTGTTAAGATTCATTCTAAACCTTCCAACCGACACCTCTTTTGTTTTGCTATTGTCACCTGTTGGGTGTCCTGACCCACGTTTGGACTATTATGCTGCAAAATTTGGTGCTGTGGGCTTAGAAAATTCAAGATGGCCGAAAAAGCCCACATTGCGCCAGAATCCAGGAAAACCGTGCAGTTTTGGCGCACGCCAAAATGTTCCCCTGACCTGCCACCCACCAGTGCGAGCGTGAAGGGCCAGGAGTGCCATGAGTGAAATGTGTGCCAAGGGAAAAACAGCAGTGCCGGTTGGCTCAAAAAGTGCTTTGAAATCACCTTTGTTTCTCTGAAATGCAAGCTAAAAATGCCTATTTTAAACATTGCAAGATATTCAAAAATCTCAATGAACACCAGCAGACATTTGGCAGAAGGTAGACTTGTGTGCATACAAAATCTGGAAAGAGAAAGAGCCTAAAATAATGTTCATAATGAAACTGGCTGAGCTGTGGATGTCAGCAGCCTAAGTTAAATTGGACTGAAAGACACTAAAATCTAAATGTTTAAAATAAATGAGTAACCTACTGTTGAATGTCACATAGTTTGCAACTGTTAAATGTCATAGTTTTGAACTTAGAATCAGTGTTCTAGCTGCATGTGTAAAAATTGTAAGTTTGATTTGGATGAAGAAAAACTGGGAACAAAAGTGACATTTAGCTGAAGCCCGGCTTAAAGAGATTGAATTCTGCCTGACAACTACCCCCGACGGGAGTTGAAACTTGGTCAACAAATGTTCCCAGGCCTGGCCTGCATTCTCCTGCCCTCACCAAAGGGAGATGACACCTCTCTGATTGGATTAAGGGAGGAGCAGCTGGGGACTGCAGGGAATTGAACAATGAGCCTTCCTTGGCTCAGGCAAATGTTAAATTAGAGGGGGTCGTAAATGGCTTCCTCTTGAGAGAAACTGGGAGGGGCAGTGTCTCTGTGAGCAACTTCAGTTGGAGGAAGTGGACAAACCAGAAATTCCACCATGTGCTTTAGGAAACCACACCCCTCTGGGCGAGAGCATAATTTTAAAAAGATGGATAATTCATAGTACAGACTTGTCAAAATTATATAAATAATATCATCATTCTTGTGATTTTTCTGTGCACATTTTAAGAGGTGTTAGGACTCTGTGGTATGTTCTTGGAGGTAGTAGTGGAAAATAAGGTATTACTCCGAATGTCTGTATGTTAAAAATCTGACACTATCATCTGATGCCCATATTCCTTGTGCATGTTTGTGTAAATTCTGGAAAAGTTTAGAGGTTGTGTTCTTGATGAAAAGGGCAGAATTCTGTCATAAGTGGACACGACATCTTACAAAGACAGGGATCGGATGGTTTGCTGCTACAGAAAATATGTTAACTGGACATATAATATTAGAAAAATTGTACGTAGATAAATATGTATTTGGATCAAGAATTGATTTGTGTGCAAATTGACCAGGGGTGGATCCTCTGACCCATAAACTACCTCATCACGATGACACTCCATTTCCTTCCCCCAATCAAGGGAGAGAGGAGAGCTTGGCCAATAATAAGTTGTGAGGGGCAGGCTTAGTTATGCCCACGCACACACCCACATTCAAAACACATAAAAAGAGACTGCTTGGACAGGTAGAGACATTCACTGTCCACTTTCTTGCGGAGCATTTTGACGGACGACTTTACATCCAGATTCCAGACTTTACATCCAGAGATCCAGAACTTAGACTCCAGATAGACTACAGAACTTAAAGCAAAGGCCTAACCCACAAGCTGAGAACTCTTCTCAGAAGGCCTTCAGAATCCAGCAATCCAACCAAACTATTCTAAAGCCGGGTGAGCTGTTGGATCCTTTGCCAAGAACTTTTGCCAGAACCGGTAGCAGACCCAGAAAGCAGTGCTGTATCCAGAGAGACCAGACCAGATCGCTGTGAGCAGAACCAGAGATCCAGACCAGCAAAGCAGAGCTGACCTAGATCGCTGTGAGCAGAACCAGAGATCCAGACCACACCAGCAGAGCAGAGCTGACCCAGATAGCTGTGACTTCAGAACCAACCGCCCGGAGTCCAGTCCCAACCTGACCATGCCCTGACGGCCTATTTCGAATTCATAGTGTGAGTACTCAGCCAGAACTGTGCAAAACCAATCTCTTAGTTTAAAATAATCTAATTCAAACTATTTTAACCTATTAGAACTCCATCATAAGGAATCGTGTGTCTATTCTGTGAGTTCACAGCTGCAAAACTGTCATCGGTCATTCTGAAACTGTAATTTCATTTCTGAAAATCTACCTTCACAAAATCGTCCGTATCTCTTGAACCGTTTGTGCTAGGAGCGAGTTTTACCTTACATTTTAAAGCTAAGATTCTATTCATTATTCTTTTTCCATAATCACACTCGACGAATTCAGAAAAAACGCCACGATTTGCGATTTGGCTCAAATTTCTTCACTTGTCAAAATAGCAGCTTCTTGCTTTCCTTTGTTGAAGTTCGTTTGCAACCTGATAATCATTCTAGAGCATTGCTAAAGTGATTCTGAACTAATTTAAAGTAGCTATCACCCACCCTGAATCTCTTATAGGGAATTAAAATCATTTTTAGCATATTTTTCCCTTCTTTGCCTAACACATTTAAAGTACTTTTGCCTATGTTTAAAATCATCCCTGTTTCTCTAAGCTTGCTGGGGGGAACGGGAACTTTGAACTACATTTGATTGTATTCCTGAGAACTGTGTGCTCTCCTCTCCATCTTTTTATATTGCATAAGGAGGGAGGGGGTGAATTGCCAAAAGGGGAAAAGTGATTACATTGTCTTTTGTTGAAATCAAATCAAGGTTATTCCTGTGCTGCATTCTTTTCCATCACTGCATTCCTTGAAACCATAAAGTACTCTCTGCTACCTTATCCTTTCCATACCAACTCCTAAGTAATAAAATAAGTGTGCTAGTGTAAGATTATCCATTGTTGATCGACATCATATTCTTAAGTATGATATCAAATATTAATTTATTATAAAAGTGTGATATATATATTGTTTAATTTTCAATAAATCTTTTAAATTGCAAAACAAACCTACTTCTTAGCTCAGTGAGGTCAGGGGGATTCAAAGAGAGGGGTGTTATATAATGGTTTATCATCCAGATTATAACTTGTCATAAAAATATATAAATAAGGGCTTCCCTTGAGCAATCCCAGACAAGGCACTGACTTAGTGGGATTGCTGAATTGAAGTCACTTAACAAGATAAGGGGCTCGTCCGGGATTCTGGATCAGATCTATCACTTGTGCAGATTAATACGGTGTGCTAACTGACAGGATACATAATCCTGTTGGATCACCACACCGTGTTACACTATAAAAACACCCCTCTAAGGAACGCTCTAAGGAAACGGTCTGTTTTGCAAAATTAAATAAAAACTTCTGTAAGTCAGGAAGGAAATCAATTTCCAGAATGACGACCTTGGTAGATATCAAAATAGCCAGAGAACACCTCTTACATAAGCTATTTGTGAGAGGTGAGTGGGCTCATCAGGACCAGGCGGTCTGGTTGCAGGCAATCACACCCCAGATCACTGAAACAGGGTCAGATATATGGAGAGATCAGGGTCTCTTACATGTGGCCCTGAGTGAACTATATATGGCCCCTAAGGCCAAGGATGAGCACAACAAGATTGCCAGGGTAGCGGCATATTTATATTTATATATGGGAGCCATACAGGACAAGTGTGCTGAAGGCCAAGATCTGGCAAATAGGCAACTGATGGCATTAGAGAAGGCCCAATCTGACCTGGTCTCTTCTGAGCAGAGGCTGCAGAGGAGCCAGGAGTCAGAAAATGAGAGTAGACAGTACATCATTAAAATAAAGATGGATATGGATATCCTGCAACAGGAAAAGGCTGACCAGGATACCAGATTTCTGGCCTTGCAGAAGGAGTACCAAGAAGGTTTGGACTCCCTACTGCAGAGCCATAAAAAGCTGGAGCAACAACTGGACTTCAACAGGGCATGCACAGAGCAGGTAGCCACCCTGCAAATCCGACTAGACAGAGAGAAAGAGGAAAGCAATAAACTGATTCTGAAAGACCTGAATACCCAGACAGAATTTGAGGAAGAGCGCCAGAAAGCTGGTGCCTTCCAAAGACAAAGGGACGACCTGGCGGCACAGATGCAGGCTCTTAGTCAGGAAAGGGACACCTTAGGCCAGGAAGTATGCCAATTAAAAGGAAAAATTGAAGAAAATCACCTGGCCCTCCAGGTGCTGGGTGACCTCCAAAAATAGCATCAGGACTTGCTAGAGCAGACCAGGAGGGTGGAAGATGCTCTGGCAAGAAAGGAACAGGCCAGTAGGGATGGGACTCAGGAGGTAACCCTGCTGCAGCAAAGACTGGCCCAGTACTCCAGGACCAATCAGAAGGCACAGAGAGAAAATGAGGCTCTCTGTCAGCACAATGATAGGCTCCAGCAACAGGTAGCCATGCAGGAGAGACTGATAGAGTCTAGTAAGGCCTTAACTGAGGTACTGAAAGCGCAGGCTCTTGCATTGCAACAGGGAGCAGGGCTGATAGAGATGAAGTGCGCTGGGAAAGGGAAACACCTGAGCATAACCTCAGGAGCGCTTGTACCAGAGGCCTTCATCTCTCTCAGTCCTTGGACTCTGCCACCCCATGTCCCCTGGCGCACATGAGCACAGGGCCACAGGGAGGGCAGATTACTATCCAGCCAAAAGTATGGGGTTCATAGGCCAGTACCTCCCAGGAATGGATGGGTGGGCATCGGGTATGGGCCCCTAAGCACAGTGCAATTTAGTGGGGAACCCCAGGAGAGTAGGCCCACTAAGGGCATCCTGAAAACCTCTGCCCAGTTAGGTCAGTGGGGGGGTACCCATCAAATCCTGGCAGCAAGGAGGGATCTGAAGACTCCTCTGAATGGCCCAGGACACAGGAGACTAGGTCCCCACATTCTGCCAGCCATTCCCAGGCTCGTAGAATCCAGGAAAACCTGGAAGATCAGACGGGCACCTCTGGGAGCAGTGCCTCTGAGTCAGAGGATGAGTGGACCAGGGTTACCCGAACCAAAAAGGCCAATAAGGCAAAAAGGGCCTTGCTTAAGGACCCCTTAAAGCAGATCAAGGCAATAAGGAGTGTCATCACCCCTTATCACAAGAACGCCAAGTATTCTGTTTGGGAACACTTGGAGCTTTATGAGCAAATGATGGAGACTTTCCATTTGAAAGACAGCAGTAGCTGCATTCAGTATGTAAAATGGACATTCTCCCCAGAATACTCCAGTTTCTTTGCGAGGCTGGAGGACCAAAATCATTCAAGATGGTCCACCTACAGGGCGGCCATCTTGAAACATTTTTCTGTTCACAGACATCCCCAAGAGGCTCGCAAGGCAGCCTACGATTTGCAATGTGGGGAGTATCAGGCCCCACAAGAATTTGTGCAGGAGTTAAGGCGTGCTTTTGCGCAGACTACAAAAAGGGTACGCACGGACAGTAAAGAATTTGTTAATACGTTTTTCCATGCCTTACCCAAATACATAATGACCCAGCTCGTGAGAGACTTTCACTAGAAAAGATCTTTAGACTGGGTAATTTAGCAAGCCACCCGCATCTATGAGGTGCAGAAACCGGTGGAAAATAAGAATCAGCCCAAAAACCCCAAAACCAACAGCACCCCTGCTGCTGCCAAGGTGGCAGAGGTAAAGGTTGCCCCCGTTTTAGATTTGGAGATGGGGGGACCTAAAAACCTGCGGGCACCAAATAATTCTAAGCCCAGAAGGCCCTCGGGCCAGTCACAGACAGGGAGTCAAGGAGGTAGTCCCACAAATGGGGTCCCTCGCTCCCATGACTATGTAAGTCCCCGCTACAAGGGAAACAGACCCATCCTGGGTTACGTGTGGCATCCTCCAGCCCAAGGGGGGGGATCCAGCCAAGCACCTGACCAAGGGAACTTCCTTCCTAACTTCCCACAGGAGGGCAGAATTTCACCAAACCCTGGGCAGAACTTTTTCCCCAGGTAGCCACCCAACTTCCAGCCCCAAAATCATCCATCCTTCTTTCCCCACTTCCCTGAGCCCAGACCACCTAATCCAGGAGAGGGGAGGCCAAGGGTGGAGGGGTACCCGAATCTTCCCAACCCACGGTATTACCAGAGAAGGGATAGCTACCCTTCCCGGGATCAGCCCAGGGGAGAAAACAGAACCCCGTATCAGCCTGAGCGGTTTTCCCAACTTGAGTGCCAGGTCCAAAATATGGCACAGGAGCTGGGTCGCATGCTAAGGGCTCAACAGAAACCTCAGATTGGCATGCCGGCACAGAATGCACCGAACTCTGGGTCTGGTGCTCCAGAACAATGACGGGGGCAGCACCCCGATAACCCACCGGTTCCCAGGGAGGAGGCACAAGGGGGAGGGGGATGTAAAGCCTTGGAGGAAGCTTCCTTCCCCACTTGTAAACAGCCCCTGGAAACCCAGGAACCGGAAACAAAATCTCCTACCCCTGGAAGTCTGCCACCCAAGGAGCATAGAGGAGGTAGGAGAAACAAAGGACCCAAACAGACCCATTATGTGGAGGAGGTACAGGTCTTACAATTTGAGGGAGAGGGAGCCTCAGAGGATCCTGGGAAAAGGATCTTCTCCTTCAGAGATGGGGGAACTCCTCCCAAGGAAAAATGGGTCCCAAGGGATTCCAACCTAGACTGGGTAGATGTGGGGATTGAGCTGTCGCCGTCCATCATTCTATCCCA
The DNA here is from genome assembly GCF_040938575.1 of Ambystoma mexicanum. Classification (NCBI taxonomy): domain Eukaryota; kingdom Metazoa; phylum Chordata; class Amphibia; order Caudata; family Ambystomatidae; genus Ambystoma; species Ambystoma mexicanum. The sequence continues at coordinate 403,197,951 of NC_090937.1, forward strand.
GAACCAACAGCATCAAAATCCCCGGGTTCAAACCCATTCTGGTGACTGCCTCCAAAAAGGGGGGGGCGGCTCAGGACCGGAACCAGGGGAACTCGAATATCCTCTTTCAAGTTGCCAACTTTTTCTTGCAGATTCCCATGACTCTCCACAGAATTCTGCCCAAATCTCTTCTCTTGCAATGTCCAAAACCAGACAATTAGCCCACCAGTTGTCCAAAAATGTGCATTATATGTGCCTCCTGGAGGAGAAGGAGGGAAGATACTATGCCCCGGTACAAGTACAGGGGCAGGGTACAATTTTGGCACTGGTGGACACTGGATCCCAAGCTACCCTTCTGTCCAAAAGGGCCTTTGATGAACTAAATGCAGGAAGGGGGAGAATTACCGTATTCCTCTCACCTCTCTTCCTGGACAACTCCAGAACTTTGACGGGAAGGAAATTCTCGTCAAGGGGACTGCAGATTTGGACATCAAAATTGGGCGACACAAGGTGAAACACCCGGTCATAGTAGTGACTCCAGAGGGCACCCCTTGTTTACTAGGGAATGACCTCCTGAGAAGGTTGTCACCCCTAATAGATTGCGTAAACAAGGTGCTCTAGACTCAGACTAGCCGACCAATGAAATTAAAACAGAGTGTCAACCATATTAGTTTAAACGGCACATGCCACATGGTTGAACAAAAATCTGACCAAGTAGAATTTCACTTCCAGAACAACCAGATTCCAGACGTGACAGTAATAGCAGTAGGACAACAGACTGGTGATGGGGGGTCCTCTCTATTTCTGAAAATCAACCTTCCTTCCAGTCTAAAGTGGTATTCCACACTGGAAGGAAACACTCTGAAATTCTTTACTAATCCACAATCAGAAACTCCCACTCCTATGGTCCAGAAAGATGTGAAATCAGCTCAGAGCCTGGCTGATATTTAGCAAATTGGAGAGCAGTTGTTCATCCCTGTTCCGTTAAATGATTGGAAGGACTCTGTTCTCGCCCGAGTGTGTGTGAACAACGGTAAGAGCTTCATCAGCGAAGCCATGTTCCGCCAACTCTCAAAAGATCCAGCCATTCCCACATTCAAACTGATAGACAAATGGGAAATGGATCTGGAAACACCCAATTCCAAAAATCTCCTGCCAAGCAGGTGTATGCTCAAAATCTCCATTGGCAACAAGAGCATAGTCCATAATTGTTGGGTCGTGCGAGATGTCACTGCCACCTTTTACAGTGACATTCTCAATCGCTTTGCCATTAGTTTGGACCTAATAAACTTCAAAGCTTGGTCCCGATTAGAGGATAATCCCATGGGCTTTGATGATCCAGAAAAAGCATTTAGGTCAGCTCAATTGCTACTTTATGCAGTTGAAATTCAGATTAAAGAGGAAGTCACCATCCCAGAAAGGACCCAACAATTCTCCCTGGAAGTGAAAGTTAAAAGAGGACAAAAATTGAAAAACCCTGATGCTTATATTCATCTAAATGCTTCCCTCCAACAGCAAGGGTTAGGGGTAAACCCAACACCATTAGTCAACATAGAACATGACACCATTCCAATAGAGGTGGATAACAGCGACTTAAAGAGTATTACTCTAGCCGCAGGCACCATTATTGGAATGGCGGTTGATGACCGACATTTCTCCAGTGATTTAGGAAATGAACTGTTAGGACCAATCCCCAAGGACTGTTTTGAGGACTGTTTTGACAGTGACAGTGATGACAATACAACACCAGACAGGATCTTTACCCGGCATGGGGGGGGAACTTCCTCATGTACACTTCTTGCCCTTATGGTAAGGAAGATGTGACTTGTGACTTCAGAGGGGATGAGGTGATTTTCCAGGTCCATGAGGGCTGCCTTTCCCACCTGAAGCCTCTGGTCCAAATCAGCACTCTGACCAGGGACTTCTCCACCCAGCTGGAGGAGGCCGCTGAGATAGCAAAACCAGAAGTCTTTCCAGGCTTCTGGCAGATGGTAGAAGAGAGAGTCAACCTAGCTGATGCCTGTGTGACTCTGGAACAGAAGCAAAAGTTGAAACAAGTTTTCTTGGATTTCCAAGATCTCTTTGCGGTAGACTCATATGACTGTGGTCGCATCGACATCCACACAACAACAATTCCCACGGACCCTGGCATGACTCTAGTGCTTGTGAAGCAATATCGCTTGCCTCTCGCATCAATGGAGTCCCTTACTGAAATAACTAAGAACCTTGATTCCCGGGGAATAATCTGTCCAGTACACAGCACCTTCAATATTCCGGTGCTGGGAATATTGAAGCCAAACGGCCAGTGGAGACTCTGCGCCGACCTTAGGGAGTTCAACAAACGGGTCCATACTTCCCGATGGCCTCTTCCCTACATTGACCAAGGGCTGGCCCAGATTCAGGGGTCACAGGTATTCACTGCAATAGACCTGACCAATGGATACTGGACCGTGCCTGTCAGTAGGGAGGACCAATACAAACTGGCTTTTACCTTTGGGGGCCAGAAGTACACATGGACCCGGACTCCCTTCGGATACCTCAACTCCGGCAATGAGTTCAACATTTTCTTACACAAGGCCATGCCCGACCTGGGTGCGAGGGGTAACCTGGCTTATGTAGATGATGTCCTCATCAAAAGTTCAACTGTGGAGGAACACATAGCGGAGATCCGTTATGTTCTGACCCAGTTGAGGGCCGCCGGAGCAAAACTTTCCTTTCAGAAAGCACAGTGGTGTAGAACCCTTTTTAATTTCTTGGGGCATGAGATTACTCCTCAGGGTCTCTGTCCCCAAGAAAAGAAAGAAAAGAAGGTGCCCAGCTAACTATCGCCCTATCTCTATCACTCCTTTCCTGGGCAAGCTCCTGGAGAACCTTGCCATCTCCCAGCTTAATCTCCATGCTGAATCTGTTGGTAGCCTTCATGACCATCAGTCTGGCTTCAGAGCTGCCAGAAGCACGGAAACTGCTCTCCTGAGCATCCGTGAGGACCTGCTCTCGAACCTTGACTCTAACATTCCATGTGTTCTCATTTTGCTTGATCTCTCTTCTGCCTTTGATACTGTCAACTATACCATCCTGCTCAACCGTCTCCGTGATAACCTGGGTATCACTGGTCAGGCTCTGGCTTGGCTGACCTCTTTCCTCTCAAATCGATCCTCCCAGGTCCAACTGGGATCTTTCCTGTCTGACATCTTTTTCTCTACCTGTGGTGTCCCCCAGGGCTCTAACATCTCTCCCTGGCTGTTCAACCAGTATCTGGCACTTCTCGCCCACCGCATCACTGCTCTCTGCCCCAACTTTCATAGCTATGCGGATGATACCCAGCTCATTTTCAGGCTACCCTCAGCCTCCTCTTCTCCTTCCCTCATCTCTGACTGTCTTTCTGCTATCCAGGAATGGTGTGCCGCCAACGACCACTCCCTCCTTCCCTGCAGCTCTCTGGCCGGCCTCTCTTGGGCCTCTTCCTGCTCCTACCTGCAAGGCAAAAAACCTCGGGGTCATCTTCGACTCCTTCCTTTCCTCTCCTTCCCCCAGAAGCTCATTGTCTCCAGAGCCCTGGTTCTCTTGAAGCTGGACTACTGTAACAGCCTCTATCTAAATCTGCCTGCCACTACTCTCCACCCTCTGCAACTCATCCAGAACAGGACTGCGAGACTTGTCCTTGGCCTCAAGCCCAGGGACCGTATCTCTCCAGGACTGAAATCGCTACACTGGCTCCCTGTGGCTGCCAGAATTAAGTTCAAAACCCTCTGCATTGTCCACAAGGCCTTCTAGGGACCGGGGCCAAATTACCTTCAACTCTCCCTTCCTAAATATCTTCCTTCTCGAGCACTTTTCTCTTCCGCCTCCAACTCCCTCCGGGTCTGCCGCTTCTCCAAGCAACGAGTTGGGGGGAGATCTCTCTTCGCAGCTGGGCCCTCCCTCTGGAACAGCCTTCCTGCCTCCCTGAAATTTGAGGAGAACCATCTCCGGTTCCGGAAGCACCTCAAAACCTTCCTCTTTGCTTCTGCTTTCTCTCTCCCTCTCCCCTGCTAAATCACTGAAACTGTACTGAATCAGCAACTGGGCACCTCACCAATCTCGGTCCTTGTCCCAGCCACTCTCCCCTGCACTGCCTTCTGGCAACCCCTGCACTGCGGACTGTCTCTGTATCCCTACAGCCCCCCTTCCCAGCACTTGTTTGCACTTATCTTGCACTTGCCACCAGCTGGCCCTTATTATTTATCTTGTTCATTACTAACCCTGTACTGTACTTTCCCCTCTCCCTTTCCCCTTTGCACCTTTCCCGTCCCCCCTACCCATGCACTTGCGTGATCTGAATGACACCTCGCCTAGTAGGATCGTTGTCTGTCTCCCCTTGTTCCCCCCTCCCTGCCTCGTCGCGCCTTGAAACACTTGTGTATAGGCGCGTTACAAATGCCATATCATATCATATCAAATCACTTCAGAAACTGAAAGACCCCACAACTCTGCGGGAACTAAGGAGCCTCCTTGGACTGACTAATTACAGCAGAAAGTTCATTGAGGGCTACGCAGAGATCACTAGACCACTGATTCATCTTTTAAAGGGGGGGGTCAAGTGGAAATGGGGTCCGGAACAATCCGAGGCAGTAAGACAACTCAAAAGAAGCCTCTCACAAGTGCCTTGCCTAGCTTACCCTGTCAGAAACAAGGAGTTCTTCCTGGAGACAGCGTTCTCTAATACGTGCTTGACGGCAGTATTATACCAAAAGCATGACAAGGTCAATAAAGTAATCTCTTATGCAAGCAAAACTTTATCCTCTGTGGAGGAAAAAGTCAACAATTGTGAGAAGGCACTCCTGGCAACGGTGTGGGCATTGAAGAATTACTGCCCGTTCATCCAGGGGGAACACATCATAGTGGAGACTCCACACCAGCCTCTGCAATATCTCCAAAGTGACAGAATCTGAGCCGGAAATGTGAGTAATTCCCGAATTACTTCCTGGATTCTGTCAATGGAAGGCTTTCCTGTGGAGGTCAGATATGGCCAAAACAAGAAGAGTCCCCTCACGCAAGGTCTGGCTGACTTGCATGATTGTGCCAGAGAAAACTGTCTCGAGGACGAAAGTCTGAAAATCAAGGACAACATGGAGGCATACCTTAATTCCCCACACAAAGTATTTGAAGAAGACAAGTGTGAGGGAATGCCCACTGTCTATGTCGATGGATGCTCTTACCATGTTGACAACAATGGGGAGAAAGAACTGGTGGCCGGCGTAGGGAATGCATGGGTGAAGGAGTCCCCAGAACCCTCCGCTGGGTACAAAATTGGTCCCCCGAGTAGTCAGGTGGCAGAATTGATGGCTGTGTATCAAGCCATCCTCACTGCTGTCCAACATCAACTCCACGAACTGGTCATAATCACAGATTCAGATTATGTACGGAAAGGGTTCGTGGAGCACCTGGTTAATTGGAAAACCAGAGGCATGTTATGTGCTAATAACAAACCCCTGAAACATGGGAAGTTAATCCAAAATATTGATGATCTGGTCACATCGAATGGGATGACCATCTACTGGAAAAAGATAAAGGGTCATTCCAAAGTAGAGGGACCAGACAAAACTGGAAATTACTTAGCTGATCAGCTGGCCAAAACCGGGGCCATCCAAGGGGATCTAATAGAGATTGAGTCCCTGTTGGGGGAAATCCAGGTCACGGCTATCACTAGGTCCGAGACAAATGCTCACAATGATCTTTCAACTGCACAATGGAGTAAGGAGACCCCGGATGCTGATTTGATTACGGCTCAAAAGGGGATCCAATAATTGGTAAGTTTTACCAACACATTGAGGACCCTGAGAACTTTCCCCTGACGGATAATGATTACATTGGGAAAGAGGACCTCAAAGTGTTGATGAAATGTCCAAAGATGTTCCGAATCCAAGACGGTTTGTTGGTAAGGAAATCCCAAGCTGGCCATGATCAGTGGGTGGTTCCTACTTCATTCCGAAGCCTGATTTTAAGTCACGGCCATGATACGGCCACCGCCGGTCATAGGGGGTTTCATACAACACTTGAAATCTTAAGAGAGGTTGCATACTGGCCACACATGGGGCAGGACCTCCACCACTACTTGAATGGGTGTCTTGTGTGTGTGCACAATTTCAGCCAACATCCCTCACACACCGTGCGCCTCTCCAGAAGAGGGGGATGACACTGCCATGGTCAAATTTACAAATCGACTTCATAGGCCCCGTGATTCGCTCGTCTAGGGGAAACAAGTACATGTTGACTGTCACATGCTTGTTTACCAAGTGGGTGGAATGTCTCCCGGCCCCAAACTGCAAGGCAGAAACAGCAGCTGCCCTGATGATCAACCACATCTTTTCGCGTTTTGGTCTACCCCAAAGGATTGAGTCAGACAGAGGTAGCCATTTTAGCAGCGAAGTAATGACTAAGATGTGGGAGATACTGGGGGTGAAAAGGAAGCTACATATTGCTTACCGGCCAGCCTCTTCTGGTGCAGTGGAGAGAACCATTGTGAGCATATTAAAAAAGTTTGTGGCAGATTCTGGGCCAAGTTGGGATATCCGATTACCTCTGGTCCTAATGGCCATCAGATCCACCCCTTCATCTGCAACTAAAATGTCACAATTTGAGCTGATGACTGGATGCAAGATGGTGCTTCCCCAGCATTTGCTCTACAGGACCCAAGAGCAGACATTGATAAATGCCTCCACAACTCATGAGTATGTGGAGTATTTGCTCTCCTTTCCATCTTTTTATATTGCATAAGGGGGGGGGGGTGAATTGCCAAAAGGGGAAAAGTGATTACATTTTCTTTTGTTGAAATCAAATCAAGGTTATTCCTGTGCTGCATTCTTTTCCATCACTGCATTCATTGAAACCATAAAAGCATTCTCTGCTACCTTATCCTTTCCATACCAACTCCTAAGTAATAAAATAAGTGTGCTAGTGTAAGATTATCCATTGTTGATCAACATCATATTCTTAAGTGTGATATCAAATATTAATTTATTATAAAAGTGTGATATATATATATATATATATATATATATATATTGTTTAATTTTCAATAAATCTTTTAAATTGCAAAACAAACCTACTTCTTGGCTCAGTGAGGTCAGGGGGATTCAAAGAGAGGGGTGTTATATAAGGGTTTATCATCCAGATTATAACTTGTCATAAAAATATATAAATTAGGGCTTCCCTTGAGCAATCCCAGACAAGGCACTGACTTAGTGGGATTGCTGAATTGAAGTCACTTAACATACCCCGAGTGGGACGGGTATGCCCAGACGTGGGTCCCGTGCCTGCTGGGCCTAGAGACCCAAGCTAGTCCTCACTGATAACGCCCAACAAGCTGAAACATATCTGGGGATGTTTGTGGTCTCGTGCAGAAAGGATGTGACCTAGCAGTTCGGGCTGGACTACCCCTTTGGGGGTGGGACCAAGCCTGATTTGCATATGGTCTTTCCCCTTTTGTAATGGCTTGGCAGGCAAAGAACGATGGTCTGGATGGTTGCCCAGAGCGATGGCAGAGGTTAAGATTCATTCTAAACCTTCCAGCCATCACCTCTTTTGTTTTGCTATTGTCACCCACGAGTGGGACGGGTATGCCCAGACGTGGGTCCCGTGCCTGCTGGGCCTAGAGACCCAAGCTACTCTTCACTGATGACGCCCGACAAGGCTTAAACATGTCTGGGGATGCTTGTGGTCTCATGCAGAAAGGATGTGACCTAGCAGTTCGGGCTGCACTACCCCTTTGGAGGTGGGACCAAGCCTGATTTGCATATGGTCTTTACCCTTTTGTAATGGCTTGGCAGGCAAAGAACGATGGTCTGGAGGGTTGCCCAGAGCGATGACAGAGGTTAAGATTCATTCTCAACCTTCCAGCCATCACCTCTTTTGTTTAGCTTTTTTTAGGGCTGTATTGCTGCCATTATACGACACATTTTTAAATAAAACGCAAGTAACGATTGAAATCAATAGTGATGCTAGTGCAAGTATCTCTTTGCATGGGCTTTGTGCTAAGAAAGTAGCAGAACAGAGCAGAAATGAGTCACAGGCAATCAAAAAAAAAAGACAGTGAAACGATTGAAAAAGCAACTCTGATATTGTCTGATGAGAAGGAGTCTGTTTATACTTATTGAGGAAAGAGGTGTCCAGCCATTTCCATCGAGACACGTCAATAGCTTGCGCACAGAGAACCTTGACATGAGAAGTGCATTGGCTTTGTGAAAAGGGGCGTAAGTGTAGAGTGATGACAGTTTCTGGGGCGGGGGTATGATTTAGTGCAGAAGGGACACTCGACCTTAGGGCGAAGCGGCAACGGATAAGATTAGCACAAGATGGCCGTGCCCGACTCTTTGTTGTCACATGTGTAAAAGTGAGATAAACTAAGGTAAGATGCATAGGAACGTTTTTTATGATCGATCACTGTATACTGAAAAACACATGCCCAAACGATTGGGACAATTATATTTTTGAGCGCACTATGACTTCATCCGCTTCTCTAACTTCGAGCCCTTGTGCTTAGTAGTTAAAAAGGTATGCAGGTTCTCCAATATCCCCATATCGTCGGATCCTTCAATAGGCCAAGAATTTATAATTTTCCCCTTACTCTCCCGCAATCATTCTCTATGATATTTTAAAATGTTCGGATGGTAGCCGGCAACACCTGGCACACATGATTCAGTGGACTCTCCATACACCAACCCAAGTTATCAAACAATTGTTTCACAAAAATCTGATACTGAGCCAAACCTGAAGCATGAAAACATTTTCACCCAAGAGCTCCCTTTCTACCTTACCCAATTCCTTAGTCACACTTCGCACTCATTCACCGTACTCATCTATATCGCAATTACCTCACTTCACTATTTACTCGAATTCTACTTCTCACTCATACACAGAAGACAGCATCTTATCAAAAACACTTGCTGGTAAATATTTCTGAGATATCTGCACCACTCGAGCATAGGAGTGGCATGATACTTTCCACTACAGCCCTGCTTCTCTTGCTCTCTTCATCACTAGTGCGATTTTCTCTATAACAAAACAGTCTTTTTCTGACTACAGGAGGTTTTCCTTCACTACCTCGACTAACCAAGAAAATGGAGGTGAGGGGCTCTGCCTACACAGCAGATACAAAAGAATGTCAAGGCCTAAGGCCTACTTCAGAAAGGTATCTACGGTTGGACTTACCTTAAGATACCACCCCACCTTCAGGAGAGGATTCCAGCCAACCAGAAAAGCAAACGAAAGGGTAGCAGGGCAAGCTTCACACTAGCCATATGGAGCAAGATACCCCCTCACACCTCTAAAATAAGAAATTAGGTAACAAATATATACAGGGGACTTACAACATAGAACAGTTAAATCACTCTATCAAAAACATCCACTTTTCCAATCCCCACAACATCAACTAATTTCACACTGACACTCCAAGTCTACCCTTACCAAAAAACCCATAATCAAATAAACAACCCCATTTTACCACTATTTCCCCTTTGCTTTAATCCCTAAATATGTACTTGCATGAACCTGAGATGCTCTGATGTGGTGTTTCGTCAAGCCATCCTACACAGCTATGCTTCGGCACATGTCTTTGGGAAGCAGACAGACCTTTAACCAATATGGTGTCCGCAGACCTCTTTTTCACCATGCACGGAAGACTGGTCCCTGCCGTGAGGAGCTGCAGGTGATAGTTGTGGACAGCAGACTACCAGTGTCTCAGAAAGCCCGGATCCCTACATTGCTCGCCAAATACAGGAAGGTCTAAATCTTCTTTGAACTACTGATTGTGATCTCAACTACCCCAGACTCCTAGCGCTTCTGAAGACCTACTTATTTATGCGACAACAACTCCATAACATACTGCCTCTGAATACTTGTAAAAACAAGTAACTGCCGGATACCCTGGTCTCAGGTCTAATTTTCATTACTAGCCCAAACAAATGACCAACCCGCCCCACACAACTTCATTACAATGAGCGAGATAACATCTTTTCCCTTGCTGGACTGTTAAATCATAAACCTTGTCCTGTTTATAAACGGACCTTCTTAATAGTTGACTCATTCTTCTTTCCATCAACAAATGTCCCTGCTACTTAAAACTGATGTGCAGCAGCTAACCTGTGACATTGAAATTACTGATTTAATAATTTTCTGCCATCTAAAAACCTGAGAAAGTCAGTTTAAAAGTCAACATGCATTTTGCAAGAGAGTCCCAACTACCATAATGTTTTACAAAGCACCCCTGTGATGAATTTGACCATCTGCACAGTGGGTGTGTGCTCACCTGAGCTTTTTTGAAATTTTATATGAAATTGAATGATGGTAGATCAACCTCTGGCAAATGTGCCGGGCTAATGCACACACATTTTCCTATGCTCAGTGCACCACAAAAGCATAGATCTGTGTTCTCTGGGTGGACACAGCCTACAGGCGTCATCCACCCTGTCATATTTAGTTGGGATATGACAGCCAGGATTACACCTGTCATCTCAGAAGGGGGAGGCTCAATTCTTTCTCCTGCCATGGCCAGCCTAATTAACTAACAAAAGCTCCATGGATCCACCCTGTGCCTTTGTTTAAGCTCTGCTGCTGGTGGCAGCTTTGCAAACTAATCAGAGTGTAATTCAAACAGGCCTACATGTGGCCTGCTGCAGAGTTCAACAAAGGAGACCCAAAACCCCAACAACCTTTGATATGCACTGTGCCAACCTGAAACCGGCTCCCACCTCTGAGCATCAAGGGCACTGAACTGTCATGTTTGGGACTATGTGTTTACAATGGGCAACACAGCAGGAGGACCCCATTCAGAAGGTAAAAGAATGTGGTTTGCAGGAGACACACACTCTGTTCTCGCCACAGCTTCAAGGGAGACCTGCTGCTTTAATCATGAACCACAGAGAGCTCCATTAACTAGGGAGGCACTTTGATCCATAACAGACAGGAAGAAGGGTGGGTCTTAGTATTACATGTTTTCCCTCTTTTACCTTTTCTGTTGCAAAGCACTCTGGTTATGACCTCATGCATACAGGAGATTGTTGATGGGGACTCAGGAATGGTTCATTAAGGTAGGCATAGCCTACACCAATCCCTGTGGTCCATTTGGCTTTAAAAGAGGGTCAAGCACTTCTTTTGGACAGATCATCTGAAGACTTTGTTTGCAAGGAGTAACAAGAGGAACTCAGCATTGGACCTTGGCTGAAGGTACAGTCTGCCTTATATCTTCCACCATTGAAGAAAGGCCAGGATTTCCAAGAGGAAGCAAGATCCTTCCCCTAAGCATCTACCAAGGAACAGAAGCAGATACTGAATCCAAAGGATCCTCCAGTAGCTCCAGAATTAGTACACAGCAGTACACAACCGGCACCCAGCGTGCCCTGCTAGGCTCTGCTGCGAGCTTCCTAGGTGGGAAGTGCCAGAGATTCTCAGACAGAGCCAAACTAAGGAGAAGGCAGCTGCCTTCAATACTCGCCTCAGCTTTGGGCCATTTGCCTTAAAAGACGACACAAGCCCAGCGAAGAAGCTAGAAGGAGTGCATCGAAAAGCATCTACCGACATCCACCTTAAAGGAAATTTTCGAGGCAGTCGAGCCCCTCCAGCTGCAACCAACTGCACTGGTGACTTTTGTAACGCCACAGTCGTACTGTGTTACGCCGTCTGAGATGACACGAACAGTGCTTCATACCTGCCGACAAGCACTAAGACAACAATTCCTGACCCCGAGCTGCCATTTAGATCAGCCTGCAGCCGTCTGTCCAACCTCACTTGCCGAACTGCCTGCCGCCTGATACCCGCAGCTATCTCCCATTTTGAACTCTGTCGCAGAAGCTGCAAAGCACCCTGAAACCGACTCTACACTGTTGAGCACCAAGAACTTCTACAAGCACAAGGTACATTGTGGTTCTGTCCCCCGGTCCTTCTACCAAGGCCCCTAGTGACATTTTACGACCCATTCCTCACTTTGCGTTGAAACAAGGTATCCTTGGACTATTACGATTAATAACTTTACCGACTACCCTCATGTCAGTATCCAGAGTGCATCCCTTTTCTTTCTATGAAACTGTCCTCTCTATTCCTTTACAGTCTGGGTTGTGTTTAGTAGTGTGCTAGAACTGCCTGTTGTGATAAAAATAAAGTAGATATGTCTATACAACCTTCACTGGACAGTCTCTTTTATCATTGGGTAATAATTGTATTTTTGGTGTATTGCAACTAACCAACGATCCACGACCTTTCAGAGATAAGCCTACCGTTTCGTCCACATTGCCAAAATTGGACAAGGAGGTTTATAATTTTCTTGTGTTTCCAATCTGCTCAGACTTCTTCTGGTGTACTAGAGGAGTAGAGCTGATTGATGGTTTAGAAATCAATATTCATTCCTGAACCACTGGTGCCCAGAACTTGATTCCTCAGAACACTGTTGTGTATGTAGATTGTGTTTGTGTTGCATTTGCAGTTTTAATATTGTATCTTTCTACATACGTGAAGATCTATTATGTATACATTCTAAAATGTAACCCTAAAAGTAACATCCTATCCATTATTAACTGCACTCGATAGATATGGATTGGCAACATTCGCCCAGTTTGTTGCCGTTCCCCTGTCATCAATATGGTGTGCACAACATGAATTCCTCGTAATAATGGGGCCCCTTTCTGACCACCCTGACAGGTGGACACTTTTCTTTTTTTCTGCAGCGTTCCTTCATGCTTCACCTTAGCACCCAAACGAGTGACCAGGCAGGCTTTGACAGCCTTATTGTCCACATCTGTGGTCAATAATATTTAAATAATATTTAATAAAAAATACATTCTCCAAGAAGTGGTTTTAAGCCGACCAATCAAAGTATGAAAGCCCAAATATCTTTAGAAAGATGTTGACATGGGGCAGAAAAAGGATGAAGGATTTACCGGAAACACTGTAAAATGCGCAAGTAAACCAAAGTCGGATCAGGGGGCCCATTAAGGTCAGAAGGAAGCACATGTTTACCAGGCACCAAAGAATCAGGGAGCATCCGAAGATTGTCAGAAGCTACAGGTGCGACCAAAGAGCCACGTGAACAGACTGTGCAGCAACACAAAACCAGAGAACATTGCTTTGGGGCGTTAACCAAACAGTGAGACAGGATTTATAAGCAGACTGTTGAGCACTTCTAATCCCCCTGTCCACGCCTTCGTGGGCATTATACATTTTGGGTTTGTCATGCTGAAGAACACAGGTGTACTAGTGTGTGAGAGCTATTCTTTTTTAACAAGAATTCTATGCAAAGGTGGTAACAATTCTCAGCAGCTCCACATGGAGCGCAACACAAACTGTGTTTGCCATTTCATGTTGAGCTACATGCGAAGGGTTGGGCTTCTGCAAGGAGAGATACATTGCTTCCTGGCAGTCATTGTTGAAAGGGCTCGTGTGCTGTATGTGCACCTTGCATGCTGCATGCTGTATGCACATGTTGCATCTGGGAAAGTCCCAGGAAACAAAACCATTCTGGGGAAATTGTACGCTGAAAGGCAGGGATCACAAAATGTAGCAGCTTTAACTTCCAGCCAGGAATTCATCTGTTCAAGGATAAAGACAATCCTTTATTTTTTTTAATTAAGGGAGAATAGTGTTGTCCTATTCACATAGGAATGCATAACAGGCAGCAATTAAGAGCTTGCTATTGACTCTTTCATCAGCTGGAGGGATTTCTCCATTTAACTTACATTTATTTAGTGCATGTGTGTGTCCTAATTCCAACTTTTCAAGAAATAATAATAGAAGGAAATGGATGCATAAATATCAGGGGTAATTCCTTTGCACCTTCATTTGCCACTTTGCCCTATCGTCCTGCAGTGACAAGACAGGGTAGGGCAGCAGAGCTGGGGTAAGATCTCTGCCCTGCATTCCTCCTTCCGTTTGCTAGTGAGTTTGTTTTATGCATGCATGACTTTTGTCATGCTGCCGTGAAACGAATGGATTCCTGTGGAATCCACCTTGGTTTTGCACCTGCTAAAGACCAGGTGGATCCCACAGGAATCCAGAAGTAAATGCCATCTGCAAAGCACAATTTGCAGGCAGTGCTTTCTTTTTCATAAAATGGAGAGGTAAATGAAAGGGTCAAAGCGAGTTTGCCTCGTTTTACTCTTTCCTTTTCCCCTCCGCCATGTGAATGTTTACAATTGCATGCCTGGGACACAACAGCACGTACGTGCTGACGTGGGTGGTTCCCTGCATGCAAATGACCCATAATGTGGTTATATAGGATGCAATGCTGCAGGCATCCCCTTTCTTGGTGTTTGTAGTTTTCATCTGACTTTTCATGCCACTCATTTATTGGCCTTCAGCAGGATAAAGTCCCGGTAGTGGGTGGCAATTAAATTGTTGTGTAGTACGCATCCTCGTTCCAGAAAACGAGGAAAGGGTGCTTTTTGGAAGTGTAAAACACTGAGGAATCCCGATAAAGGGTTGGGATTTTTTTGCGCATTTTGTTTTAAGTCTTATCTTTTATTATTGGGCTGGGCCAGACACAAGTGTGAAATGGAGAGTGCTAATGGGCCCTTTCCCTGACTAGTCACAGCTCACTGGGAAGGGGCCAAAAGCATTCCAAAGTCCCTCATTCTGTGTATATGCCACAGTAAATGCCTGCACCACATAAGCCTGATATATATAATTTTTTTTTAATTCTGTTTATTGATTTTACAACATATGTGATGTGTCTAAGTTCACATGAAAAGAGTGAGGTATTAATGCATACACATGTGCACATTTTATTCAGAAGATGCTTGTGTGAAACAATTCTGTGAGTGAAGACAAGAAGGGCAATGTTAGAGAGATGTCTGGTTTTCACAACCTTAAACTGAGAGTGCCACCCCCCAGGGAAAAAGTATTGAGTCAGCTTTGCCTCAGGCGACCTGTTTCCTGCAGACTGAACACAGATGTCCGAGGTGAGTGCTGAAACCGCTGACTTATCTTAACAGCGATCAAATCACTTCCTGGCAAAGTTGTGTGTTTCCAAATGCACACAGCAACCCGCTTGCATGCTCCAAATCGAGATATGCACTAATTCACTTACAAAGATACTCATCTCTATGCGATTCCAATTGTAGATGCCTTTTCATACCCATAAACAAGAGAGTGAGTTATTGAACAATTTCATACGGGTAAGTAGGAGACACAGAATGAAACCGGCTGATAAAGTTGTCTGTTTTAGAGACTGTTCTCGTTTGTGGGAGCAATTCTTCTTAGTTCAGTCAACAGATTGAGCAGAACAGCGAGTATTTTTAATCCTAGGAACAGGGGTGTTGCCTTTTGGTTGTGGACCCCGAGATTCTATCCAGGGCTACAACCAAAAGACCTGGGGCTATAGCCCCTTAATTCTCCCTCCTCCCCTCCCCCCAGCAACTCCTCTGCCTAGGAAGCTTACATGTCATGCCTTTGCTCCTCCTAGGAGCTGTGAGGAAACCACAAGGTAATCCCTTTGACATAATGGCAGGTTTCATATTCACATAAATGGCATCTAAAACTTGATATGATGGCATTTTACAGTTCCTAAAAGTAAATCCTGACTATCAGAAAAGTATACTGATGAGGAATGACTCCATAAAAAAAGGATTCATTGAAGTGTGAAATTTGCATCATTAAACGATTTATTATAAAATAAGCAAACAAAACTTCATCTGAATGCTTCCTACCAAGTATATCATTCTAACGGAATTTGGCACTGAGTCTAAAAATGCAAACCATATTTGCGTCACATTTTAGCTTGCACGTGTCAAACTGCCTCTTCTACGGCTTAGTCCTCTTGTGTACTCTCCTGAAATTGAAAGTTAAAGGTTTATGTGGGCAAATAAGCCAGCAAGTCTACTTGGATTGCCCAAGTACATCTCTAGCCCCTCATACATACAACTATTGCACGTTAAATGTTATGTTACGTTGAATATTCTTATAAAGCGCTAATGGCCCAGAGGCATTAAAGCACTAGGAGGGCACTAGTAAACTGCAGAGCCTAATAAAAGTACCAGGAACTTCACCAAACAGCTAGATATCAAGGTACCTCTGAAAAATATATATTTTCAATTTTTACATTATTTTTAGAGCTGCATGTTGGACTGATCTCAAAGGTTAGCTGCTAGATTATTTAAATATGTGCACTATTGACAGGAAACGTAAACCTCTTGCAGAATTAAGATAATATCTTTGAACCTCAAAGTACCCGTGAACACCTTTTAATTAATATGATATGATGGGTTATTTATAACGCGCTTCATACCCAGACGTTTCTAAACGCGGACCCGGGGATCAAACCTGTGGTGCTGTGTCGTTTTTGCTTCCAAGGCTACGATTCCCCTGAGATATCCTCCCGAGACCAATTCATGATTTCAGGTAAGTAGGGTCTATTTCCAATTTATGTATGATAGTAGCAATCTTGTCGTGAAATAAATTCTTATTTGGGAGGAGCAGCCAATTCAACTTCTGTAAAATAGGTGAACTATGAGCAAAGGGTTGAGCAGTGACCACGTCTCGTGCCACATGGCTCTGCAAAACCTGAAATCAGACAATTTGCGATTTACTACAGCCCGTTACGCGCGCATTACCAGACTCAAGTTTCACACATATAATGGCTTGGGAAATGTGGCCCAAATGGTGTTCCTGACGGGACAGACAAACTCTTCAAAATAGTCAAAGATAATATGAGGAGGAGCTCATAGTATGACTGATATGGTCTACCATATAAAAAAAAATCCCAAAGTAATTACCTGTGGGTGGTCAGGAAAAAAAAACACTTACCAAATGTAGTACTGAGATCAGAAATGTTATATTTTGTGAGATTTCCTTTAGTGCTCGAGATGATGAGCTCAGTCATATGTAAATTGAGGCTAAGCCAATTCTTATCCAACCAGTCTTCTACGAGCTGGAACACTGAAGTAAGGTGGGCATTGTCGAAAAGAGTGTCCTGAGTAACCTTCAGGTACAAGAAGCTTCAGGCAAAAAAAGTGTTCCGAATAAACTTCAGCATATCAGTGGATGCCGACTACATAGCAGACCAGTAAAATCATGTAATGCTTTCACATAAATAGTTAAAAAATATCTGCCTTACTATATGGGGCCGACTACGTCTCCCTAATTACAGCACCAATTTCATTATTTGCCCTTTTTGGTGCCTTCACTGGGTAATGGGGTGCACTCATGTGACCCTGGTGCTTTTCTCCCTAGAAACACCCTTTGAACCCTGCTCCTCTCCCCCCTCATTTCTCTATTCTTCATGCATCAGTTCCACCTACGACCTGTCTCACACTTGCCATAAACATTGTGGACAAAGTGGAATGTGGTAAGGCAGCTACAGTAACTTTACTCTTACCCACTTGACAAATTATTCTATTGAGAGGAAGTGGAGGGCATCGGACGCCCCCCCCCTGACAAACTGGCCTGCCGCCTGCTCCAAAGTCAGTACAGACTCTCTGTCCTCTCTAAGAAGAGAACCTGCATCCAAATCAGCATCTCTGTGGCATCTAACAACTCTGAATACTTTTCAAAATCTGCAAGGAGTTGGCCAATCCTGCAGCAGTCTCTACCTCTCCTGTTCCCTCCCAGGCCCTTTGCACTGCCTTGGCTTCTCATTTCACTTCTAAAACACACAACATTCTGTCCACCCTCCCTTCCTCTAACTCCTATTCTTCCTCCTCTACCACTGCTGAACTGCCTGAAGCCGTCTCTCCTCCTCCTTTCTCCCCCTTTCCCATGTTCACCCCTGATGATGTTTTTAGACAAGTCAGATCTATGAAAGTCTCATCAAAGCAGGTTCCCCCTGCTCATCCAGAAGAATCAAGGACCACATGGACACCCTTGCTCCAGCCTTGGCCGATTTCTGCAATCACTCCTTTGCCACTGGAACTTTCCGCTCCCCCTTAAGCACTCTCTTGTTCACCCCCTGCTAAAGAAGCCCTCGGCTGATCCTTCCTCTCCGGCTAACTATCGCACAATCTCCACCACTCCTTTCCTGGACAAACTCTTGGAAAATCTGGCCATCTCCGAGCTTAATCTACATACTGAATGTGTTGGTTGCCTACATGACCACCGGTCTTGCTTCAGAGCTGCCAGAAGCATGGAAACTGCTCTCCTGAACACTTGTGAAGACTTGCTCTCAAATCTTGATTCTAATCTCCCTTCTGTCCTCATCCTCCTCCATCTATCCTCTGCTTTTGACAAAGTCACCCATGCCATCCTGTTCAATTGTCTCTGCGACAACCTTGGTATTGCTGATCAGGCCCTGGCCTGGTTGACCTCCTTTCTCCCCTACCGACCGAACCTCTCCAGTCCAACTGGGTGTAACGCTCACCTGATTCCCACGGAGGCGCAGGTCTGGCTTCTAGTGCTGATGCTTCTTCAATGGTGAAGCGCAGGACTCTGAAGATGGACAGGAAGGGCCCCTCTACTCTGGCTTCTCCGGCTCGCAGGAATATTCCCCTGTGCGTGAAAAGGGAGTATTAACTACTGACTGAGTTATGCTCAAGCCTCCCACTCTCTTCCAACCCTCCACGATACCCTTCCACGATTCCCCGTGAAGTCTCACCTTAGGGTCAGGAAGGATGAGCTCTCCATCCTGCTTCTGATGCAGGGGCGTGTTGAAACCCAGTTACTTCACTGGATTGAGGATTGATGGGAGTTCAGGTAAGCTTGACTATTCAGGTAAGGCTCTGTAAAAGTTCTGTTGCAAGTTCAAAAGTCCAAGCTTAATAATAATGTTCATTGTCTTTTTCCCCTTAGGGATTCGGAATGCCGGAGATATGGCGCCGACCCGAAGTGAAACGTTCAGTTCCAGTAAATGACAGGTAAGTTCTGGATGAGCGCTCGGGTAATGTCTTTGCATTCACTCATTCAATGACTTTGTCTTTTTTCCCCATAGGGGCCGGGGTCCGGATGCCTGGAAGCGGCAAGACCCGAAATGAAATGGGAATGACACCACAGGTAAGACTTAGAAGGAAACTGAGCTTTTCCTATTCCCTTCCTTCTCTCACCTTGTTCTTGTCTTTTTCTCTCTAGGCGCTGGGAAGTGGCTGTGGATCCAGATGATCGCTGCTGAAGATGGTGGCGTCCAGGAAAGGTGAGTGAAATGCAGCGCTGCAGTGATCGTAGCGAAATGCTTTTAAAATGATGTCTTCCTTTTCAGGATCGTCGGTGTGATGTCTCTGTGGTGCTGATTTAGCAGGTAAGGTCTTTTGTCTCCCTTTGCAGGTGACCCAGGATACTGACAGCCGTGGCTGAGGTCCAGATGCAGGAGCTGACACGGTGAGCGTCCAGCTGCGAGGAGCAGAACAACGCGAAGCGTGAGTTGCTGATCGGGTGTGGTTTAAATAGCTTTGGAAGAAGTTCCAAGTGTGTATCCTTCCTCCGATTAGGTATGTATCCTTCCCCGACCACACCCGGGTGGAAAGTAGTCCCACAGGTAAAGTAGTTCCATTCAGGCCTCAAGAGGGCCTGGATGTGGCAGCGTGGTCTGCATCAGGTAAGTGCACATTAAAACACTTGAACACATGTCTAGCTTTATGAGCCTGGCGCCTAAGGCGCCAGGACAGAGGTCCAACATGAGCCTGGCGCCTAATGCGCCAGGACTGTGTCCAAAGGGCCCCAGCTTGGGCCCGCTGGCACTCCCCTGGAGGAAATGATGCCTGGAGGCTTGGACAATCGGGTTCCTGGTTGGACGGGCTTCAAAAGTGATGCATGAAAAACTGGATGAATACGCATGTTGGACGGTAGATCCAGTTTAAAGGCCACTAGGTTGATTATAGCCTTGATGGGATAAGGTCCTATGAATCTGGGATTGAAGGTTCGCGGGCCCTTGAGGGATAAATGTTTAGTTGCTAACCATACCTGGTCTCCTACTTGGTAAGGAGGAGTTTTACTTCGGTGCAAATCAGCGTTTTCTTTATACTTTTTCTTGGCTTGCTGTAAATGAGTTGCAGCTTCTTTGAAGGCTCGGGTTATTGTGGAATGCAGATGATTTACTGCGGGCATTTCCAGGGTCAGAGGTGGATCTAGGTCAGAGGTCCGAGGATGGTGACCATACAAAGTATAAAAGGGTGTTTGTCCGGTTCCAGAATGCACTGAATTGTTGTATGCATATTCTGCGATCCAAAGGATGTCTTTCCAATTTAACTCGGATTGGTGTAACATGCACCGAAGATATTGCTCGAGAGTCTGATTGGTTCTCTCGGTTTGTCCGTCGGTCTGGGGGTGGTGGCTGGTGGATAACCACACATCTATTTGTGCTAGTTGGCAACACTTCTTCCAAAAATGGGAGATAAATTGACTTCCACGATCCGAGACTAATATGGAAGGGAAACCATGCATGCGAACTATATTCTCCAGGAATTCCTTGGCCAAGGTGGAAGCAGAAGGCAAACCCTTTAAAGGGATAAAGTGAGCCATTTTGGTGAATAGGTCCACAATTACAAGGATTGTGTTGTAACCAGCACAAGGAGGCAGGTCGGTTATAAAGTCCATTGACAGGGTGTGCCATGGTGCCGGTGGAATATCCAAGGGTTGAAGTAGGCCGGCTGGCCTTTTCTTTTGAGCCTTGTTTTGGGTGCAAATTCCGCAAGACAGAACAAAAGACTTTATGTCTTTTCTCCAAGAAGGCCACCAGAAGTGACGTTTGATTTTTTCCTCCGTTTTAGCGATACCAGGGTGTCCTTCCATTAAAGATTCATGATGATGGGCAAAAACAAGTTCTTGCAATTCTTTATTTGGCAGAAACAACCGCTCCTGGAAGTAGGGTAAGTCATCCTTAACGGTGTACTGAGGACCCTTCTGACTCCATTCCAGTAAGGTTGAAGAGTCTAGAAGTTGTTTTACTTGCGTTTGGATGTCCTCAATAGTTTGCAATGAAGTTAAGCCTAAGATTATTTGCTCAGGTATGATGGGCACAGGTTCTAAGCTCGAATGAGGTTCTTCCATGCCAATCTGGGATAAGGTGTCCGCTTTTCCATTCTTGCAGCCAGGGCGACAGGTAATTACAAAATCAAATTCCGCAAATAATAGAGCCCATCGGAGTTGTCGTGAAGATTGAGCTTTGGCCGTCTTTAAATACTGTAAGTTTCTGTGGTCCGTAAGTACGGTAATGGTGTGTCTTGCCCCGAGAAGGTAGTGACGCCAAGCCTTGAAAGCAGATTTGATGGCCAGTAACTCTTTATCGGTAATTGAGTAGTTGATTTCAGGAGGAGAAAATTTTCTGGACCAAAAGGCCACTGGGTGTAGTTGGTTAGTTTTTGGGTCTCTTTGCGACAGGACAGCTCCCATGGCCGAACTGGATGCATCGGTTTCCACTATGTACGGGAGATCTGGGTGCGGGTGTTTCAATACAGGTGCAGAGGTGAATTTGGTTTTCAGGTCCTGGAATGCTTGTTCGGCCTCAAGAGTCCATTCGAAGCGTTTGTTTTTCTTTAGGAGAGCGGTGATGGGTTGGACTGTTCGGGAAAATTCCGGGATGAATCTTCGATAGAAATTGGCAAAGCCGAGCATGCTCTGAACTCCCTTCACCGAGCTAGGAGATGGCCATTTGAGGATGGCGTCCACCTTTCGCGAGTCCATTCGGACTCCTTGAGGTGTCAGGATGAATCTGAGAAACTCAACTTCTGTGGTATGAAAAACGCATTTTTCGAGTTTTGCAAATAGTCTGTGCTGGCGCAATTTCTCAAGAACTGCCCTAACATGTTTTCTGTGATCAGATTCTGAAGAAGAGTACACCAGGATGTCGTCAATGTAAACAATGACACAGACATCGATAAGTTCCCGAAGAACATCATTCATAAAGTACTGAAAGGCAGCAGGTGCATTGCACAACCCGAAGGGCATCACCTGATATTCGAAGAGCCCAAATTTGGTGCGGAATGCAGTCTTCCATTCGTCGCCTTCTTTTATGCGCACCAGGTGATAAGCTCCTCGGAGATCTAACTTGGTGTACACACAAGCATCTTTCACCTGGTCGATAAGCTCAGGGATCAAGGGCAGAGGATAACGATTATTAATCGTTATTTGATTTAGGGCGCGATAGTCTATACACGTTCTAAGGTCGCCTTCTTTTTTCGGCACGAAGAACAGAGCTGAAGAGACAGGAGACTTGGACAGGCGAATAAAACCATTGACTAGGTACTGATCTAAATACTGACGCAAATGCAGGTTCTCAGGTTCCGTAAGAACATAAATCCTACTACAAGGTAGTTGAGCATTGGGTACCAGATCGATTTGGCAATCATAAGACCGATGGGGAGGTAACGTGTTAGCCTGTTCTTTCTGAAAAACATCTTGGAATTCTTGGTATTCTGACGGTAGCTGTACAGGGGTGGAAGTTGCTGAGGCTAGACCCATAGCTGGATTTCTTGGATAACAAGTTGGTTCACAATCAGGAAAACTTATCTTCTTTGCTCGCCAGTCAATTCTGGGATTATGTGTTTCTAACCAAGGAATTCCAAGAAGTACTTGAAATTGTGGGGCCTTGATCACATCAAACACGATTGCTTCCCGATGTCCATCCTGACCCACCAGGGTCACTTCAACAGTGGAATGCGTTACAGGCCCTGAGGCTATTTCGGTTCCATCTACTGTAGTAATGACATCTTGGGTTACTTTCGGGCGGAGAGGAAGCTTAATCCTGGAAGCCAATTCACGGTCTATGTAATTTCCAATAGCTCCACTGTCGATGTATGCTTTTATAGCATGCACCTGCTGAGGCTGTTTTGGGTCCACGAGCACCATTGGCATGACAAAATGCGAGGTCAAAGAGTTAGTTTTCAAGCTCGGCAAGCGGACCCCTACGCTTGTCAGGCTAGGTCGTTTCCCGAATCAGGTGTCAATAATTCGTTATCAGTAGCTCCAACCACCTTCTTAAGTGGTTTAACTGGACAATTTCGAAGAAAGTGACCGGAAGTCCCGCAATACAGACAAAGTTGCATTTGCCGCCTTCTCTCTCGTTCTTTCTGCGTTAATGGTCCTTTAACACCACCGATTTGCATAGGTTCAGATACGTCGGTACTCTTGGAGTTAGTGTGGGTTTTGATTGGTACTCGGTTTTCATACTTGAACCGATCTGCTTTTCTATTTTGAAGTCTGTGATCAAGTTGAACCACCAAGTCTATGTAGTCTGCGCAGACCTGGGTTGGGTTTACTATCTGAGCTAGAACATCCTTAAGCTCTCCGCGCAGGCCTCGATCAAACAATGTGATCCTTTTGTTTTCTGGCCATCCAGTTTCCACAACCAGTCTGTTAAAGGTGGCAATGTAGGACAGAATATCCTGATTACCTTGTCGTAAGGATAGCAGTTCGTTATCAAGGGCCTGTCCTTGAGAGTGTCGAGCGAACAATCTTTCCATGCTGGCCTGGAAGCCCTGAAAATTCTGGAGAATGGGATCATCCTGATTTACTAATGGAATAGACCAATCGGCAGCACTGCCACTGAGGTAAGATAGTATAAAGGCTACCTTGGTCTGATCGTTAGGGAAGGCTCCGGGTCTGCATAGAAAGTGTAAACGACATTGGTTCATAAAGACGGCATATTTCTTGGGATCCCCCGCAAAACGTTCAGGCGGGGCCAAAGGCATGTGTCCAGGTAGATTAATTTGTACCGGGTTACTCAAACCCATTGATGTGGAAATGTCTCCGGAATTAGGTAAAGGAGTGTGCCCTGCCTGGGCCTGTAATAACCTTTTGGCTTGGTCATCTGTTCTTTCCTTGGATAAGATCAGTTCTCTTTTGAGAGTGTTAGTCTCCTGGCGGGCTGAGTGCACCTCCGCCCGTAATTCCCCCAAAAGCTGGGCCAGCTGGTCAGTCTCGGAAGTCTCCATAGCGCCCGGGTGGGAAATTGTGGGTAGGCTTCGCGTTCTGTAACGCTCACCTGATTCCCACGGAGGCGCAGGTCTGGCTTCTACTGCTGATGCTTCTTCAATGGTGAAGCGCAGGACTCTGAAGATGGACAGGAAGGGCCCCTCTACTCTGGCTACTCCGGCTCGCAGGAATATTCCCCTGTGCGTGAAAAGGGAGTATTAACTACTGACTGAGTTATGCTCAAGCCTCCCACTCTCTTCCAACCCTCCACGATACCCTTCCACGATTCCCCGTGAAGTCTCACCTTAGGGTCAGGAAGGATGAGCTCTCCATCCTGCTTCTGATGCAGGGGCGCGTTGAAACCCAGTTACTTCACTGGATTGAGGATTGATGGGAGTTCAGGTAAGCTTGACTATTCAGGTAAGGCTCTGTAAAAGTTCTGTTGCAAGTACAAAAGTCCAAGCTTAATAATAATGTTCATTGTCTTTTTCCCCTTAGGGGTCGGGGTTCGGAATGCCGGAGATATGGCGCCGACCCGAAGTGAAACGTGCAGGTCCAGTAAATGACAGGTAAGTTCTGGATGAGCGCTCGGGTAATGTCTTTGCATTCACTCATTCAATTACTTTGTCTTTTTTCCCCATAGGGGCCAGGGTCCGGATGCCTGGAAGCGGCAAGACCCGAAATGAAATGGGAATGACCCAACAGGTAAGACTTAGAAGGAAACTGAGCTTTTCCTATTCCCTTCCTTCTCTCACCTTGTTCTTGTCTTTTTCTCTCTAGGCTCTGGGAAGTGGCTGTGGATCCGGATGATCGCTGCTGAAGATGGTGGCGTCCAGGAAAGGTGAGTGAAATGCAGCGCTGCAGCGATCCTAGCCAAATGCTTTTAAAATGATGTCTTCCTTTTCAGGATCGTCGGTGTGATGTCTCTGTGGTGCTGATTTAGCAGGTAAGGTCTTTTGTCTCCCTTTGCAGGTGACCCAGGATACTGACAGGCGTGGCTGAGGTCCAGATGCAGGAGCTGACACGGTGAGCATCCAGCTGCGAGGAGCAGAACAACGCGAAGCGTGAGTTGCTGATCGGGTGTGGTTTAAATAGCTTTGGAAGAAGTTCCAAGTGTGTATCCTTCCTCCGATTGGGTATGTATTCTTCCCCGACCACACCCGGGTGGAAAGTAGTCCCACAGGTAAAGTAGTTCCATTCAGGCCTCAAGAGGGCCTGGATGTGGCAGCATGGTCTGCATCAGGTAAGTGCACATTAAAACACTTGAACACATGTCTAGCTTTATGAGCCTGGCGCCTAAGGCGCCAGGACAGAGGTCCAACATGAGCCTGGCGCCTAAGGCACCAGGACTGTGTCCAAAGGGCCCCAGCTTGGGCCCGCTGGCACTCCCCTGGGGGAAATGATGCCTGCCTCTGGGGTTGCTGGGTCGGACCTGGCTCCTTGGAGGTAGGCATCATGACACTGGGGCCTTTCCTCTCTTCTATCGCTCTCTCTACTTGTGGTGTTCACTAGGTGTCTAATCTCTCTCCCTGGCTCTTCAACCACTCGCTGGCACCTCTTGCCAACTGCATCGCTACTTTCTGCTACAATTTTCAAAGAGATGCAGGCGACACTCCGGTCTCTTTCAGGCTCCCATCAGCCACCTCTGCTTCTTTTGTCATACCAGACTGTCTGGCCACAATTCAGGAATGGTGTGCCACCAATTATCTCTGCCTTAATGCCAGTAAGACAGAGATCCTCCTCATAGAGATATCCACTCCCTCCTTTCCTCTCTCTCTGTGGTCGCCCACTCTGGGCTCTCTTCCTGCTCCTTCCTGTGAAGCTAAGAACCTTAGTGTCATCTTCAACTTCATCCTCTCCTTCTCTCCTCACATCTCTGATGTCTCTAAGAAGTCAAACTATCAGCTGTACTTCCTCAGAGGTATTCTTCCTTTTCTCACTTTCCCCCAGAAGCTCTCTGTCTCCAGGGCTCTGGTCCTCTCTAGGCTGTACTATTGCAACAGCCTCTTTCTAAATATTCCTGCCTCTACTCTTCGACCTTTATAACTTATCCAGAACAGGACTGAGAGATGTGTCCTTGGCCTCTCCAGCTTTGAAATCTCTTCACTGACTCCTTGTGGCTGCCAGGATCAACTTCAAGACCCTCTGCATCACCCACAAGGCTTTCTGGGGCCTGAGACCACTTTACCTCCAACGTTCTCTTTCAAAACATCTTTCTTCTCGAGCTCTCCGCTCATCCTCCTCCAACACTCTGAGGATCAGACGCTTCTCCAATCAGAGAGTTGGGGGCAGATCTATCTACTCAGCTGGGTCCTCCCTCTGGAACAGCCTCCATACCTCTCTAAAACTTGAGCAGAGCCACCTCTGGTTCTGGAAGCAACTCAAGACCTTCCTTTTCATTTCCACTTTCTCGCTTCCTCTCCACTGCAGATACACCGTGACTGCTCCAAGCACTGGTCACCTGGCCACCCTCTGAACTCAGGCCCAGGCTTCTGCATTTCCAGTTCCCCTTGCACTGCCTCTGGCTCCCCAGCACTTACGTGTCTGTATTTGCAACCCTGCAGTCCTTTCTCTCTGCACCCATGAGCCACCTGCTGACTGCACTTGTGAGTTAACTGCACTTCTCCCTTCCTATTCCCCCTGGTACTTCTCCCCTTCCGTCTTCCCCCACATTTGTGTGATCTGAATGACACAAGGCCTAGTAGGATTGTTATGTTGCCCTCCCTTTGTTTCCCTGTCCTTGTCTTGTTGTGCCCAGATAACTCATGCACACTTTTGATCCCACCTGAATATGGCTAAAGGACGCCTGGAGTAGTTGGTGATTCATCCCCAGATGTCACCCCCTGTATTGTTCAAAACCCTCAGAAACATGATTGGAGAGTTATGGATGCATCCTCCATTTAAAGGTGACAGGGAAAAATCCCATTGACGCCATTCCAATTGAGGAAGGTCGGTTAATGTCTTTAATGGCAAGGGCAGCAAAGGAGCAAGGCAGCAAACCTACCTCAACAAGACAGGTTGCGACAAAGGAATCCCAAACCGAACATGCCCCTCTCCTGACACAGCAGTTCCTTTACCTTGCTCATCCACTGAATCCTTTGAGTGGGGTGTGCTCGTTAAAACAATCAGAAGGAGTCATTTATGGTTTACTGCTAATCTTACAAACTTCTAAAGGGAACTCATAATTCGGTCATTACTTCGACTTTCATGTGCCTATTTCTGGCAAGTCTTTTTCTGGGTCATCTTGAGTAAAATAGTAGCATTTGTCCAGAAACGTACATGGCTGGTAGATTCGCATGGCTCATGGTGACTGCTTAGAAAACTCCCCCACTACAGTCTGTTTTTCTTTTGTATTTTTTCCCAGTATCCCCCTAGCCATGCTACATGCTTATGGCACTTCAACAGAGATCATGTTCCCCTGTTAAGAGCCCAATTCAGAGAGCGGTCCAGAGAAAGGGTAAGGATAGTGACAGAGGGAGAAGTACAAATGAGGAGGGAAAAATAAAGCCTGATTACTTTTCTTTCTAGGATAGAAGACGGTGAAAACGAAAGGCACCAGCAAAGCCTCAATCGCAAGCAACGGGTCTGGGTCTGCACATTTAAGGCAGTGGTAGAAGTGTACCAAAAAAAGTAGTGGAACTGTGGTCTAGGCAGGGGAGAGGGTAGGAAGAAGCACAGTGTAACATGTGGCAAGGTGGTGCAGTCAAGGCATTGCGATAGTCTAAGTGGCTACTAACTAAGGCCCCGATTACAACTTACACGTGCACAGGCATTCATGGACAAACCCTCTTTATAGAATGGTGAATATGGTCGTAAAAAGTAGAGGAATAGTAAACAGAAAAAAATAAATGTAGTGGAACACCGCTCCCGGCCATTCCTGCTCACTTCCATCGCTGATTAAAGGTCAGTGTAGAGAAGGGTTGACAGACAACACAGCTCCCATCCTATATTTTTGTCACGTTCACTCAAGTATCATTTTGTGAATAAAATGCTATCTTGTCTCCCTACCCTAATATTCGTTATTTTCTCTTTGTGTCGAAACATGGTTGCAAGTGCTTAAACTTTTCACAGTTAGAGTTTATTTCTTTTTCAGTAGACGCACGGCCCAGCAGTTCTTTTTAACCATACTGGAGTTTTAAACAGACGGGTTATCTTTCCTCCTAATTAATTTTTTACCAGACCGTTATCAGAGGCAGAGAGATAAACAGAACAATATAAAGCAACACAATGAAATCAATTTACCAACTTTAACCTTGAGTGTCCTTTTATTCAGCTGATTGCGCAATCCCCTCAAATCTGTGGGCACACCTGCTCCCGATCATCTTATCTTTTAGGGCATGGTCCCTGGGTGACTGCAGAGGAGCTCACCCACTGGTTCTCAGATTATACCACACACACCAGTGAATCCAACGTCTCATGGCACCAATGGACACGGAACAATTCCACCGGCACACACTCCAATTGAAGAAGATTGGTAAATGCCTTTAATGGCAAATGCAGCAAAGCAACCTCAACAGGACCTCTCACCACAAACAAATCCCAAACCGAACATGCCACTCCCCGATCACAGCAGCTCTCCTACCTTTCCAGAAAGATTGACTGAAAGCTAGGAGAGAGCTGTGCACAGCAGACAATCGGAGGGAGTAACTCACAGCTTCCTGGTAATCTTACAAACTTCAAATAGGAACTCAACATTCTGTCATTCCTTCAGCACTGGTGTGGGGAGGCCCATACGAGATGTGCAGCTTCGTCCTGTCACAAATGACATATGGGAGCTTCAGCTAGCTTCGACTACAGAGCAGTGTCATCCAGTTACAACTGGGACAATTATAAGAGCTCAAGATTATAAAAAGATCCCAACTGCATGGCATGAGCAATGCAGAGAACGAATTCTCGCTTTGGTGTGCCAATCGGAAATGCGTGCAAAAGTGGGAGCATTTCAAAGAAAACATGGAATCGCATCTCTACCCATGCCAGAGTAACATTATGGGCCTGATTCACAGAAGTGTTTTATAATGGTGCAATCCCATAGGAAAACGCTCTGGGAATCAGGCCCTTATATTGGCCTGGTCTAACTAACATAGCAGCATTTGTATCAGTGTAATTCTTTTAACGCAGTCTTGCAGTTTTGATTTCAATTCAGTGTAGACTATCTTATAACATGCATTTACTTTTCATGTTTTTCCGGCACAGAGGAGAGGCCAAAGGGAAGCTGGGCAAGATGGAATGTCTGCCTTGTATCTGAGGTCAGCATAATGAGAACACCGGCCTAGTTAGCATCTGCTGAGGATGCTGTTGCTCCGATGGTGTGGATTGGGTGCAAGACTGCTGCAGACAGTGCCACCAAGGCCTCCCTTTTTGAGTGACATGAGTCTTGCTTCTAATGAGTAGGTCCACTTTACATCCTCTGGATGCCCCTGATGTTGCGCCTGTAGGTGGTGGATTGCCCAGATAATGCAGTGATGGAGGATGTTACAAAGGTTGTGGTGGGTGCTGTGGATGTGTTGTGCTTCCCTCATTCTCTGAGCAGTACACATTTGGCCTGTTATCCCTCCCATACCTCATGGGGTGCTGTCTGTGCTGGAATGTACACAGCAAACAAGGAGCTTTGACATGGATCTCCAGTTCCCAAACACAGTCTTTTGGATTTTAACCATTTCGCCATTCATCACAATACACTCTGACTCAACCTGAACAACAAATAAACCTGCCACCTTTATCGTAGGAGGATGGCAAATCATGGAGGATCTGGTGCTGGCTTCATTAAAGAAAAGTGGAAAATAGGATTTACATAAAGGCAAGCTGGCAGCTGTAATGTGTACACACTGAGTTTTACCTGATCCAAAACCTGAAAGGGTCTGATATGCCCTGGGTGAACTTTTGAGGGCGTTAAACAGTACATTCCAGAAGGACAACCACAATGTGTCTACTCTTCAATGGCATGTGGCATTGTATCAGCACCAATCTGCAAAATTCTGTAGGTGGGCTTAGCCCCAGGAGTGTTAAAAAGCTGCAATCACAGCAGCGTGAATTCAACATTTTCTGTCTTGTTGCCCTAGAGCAGTGGAAGCTTCAAAATGATCAAATGGAATGGCCTTTGAATGTTATGAGAAGGTGTGGTGAAAAGTGGTTCTCCCAAAGAGGACTGCGCATAGTTATTGTTGGCAAACTCTGTCCTACACAACAAGTCAAACAGAACATGCAGGCTTTAGACCGGAGATACCCATCCACTGAACCTTAAATGCTTGTCTACCATAACCCTTAGCAGGTAGCTCATGGTAATGTGTGAGTTTCCACACCACCCCTTTGCCTCATCTGACAACTTGGGGGGGATTGTTTTAGAGAGAGAGAGATAGACAGAGAGAGAGAGAGGTGGCATTGGGAGTTCGAGAAATGAGGCTTGTCTGCTAGTGTAACAGTGCAGGCATGCAGGTTATTTTGCCTTGTAAGGACTACTCCTCTCTTCCCCTGCCTAACCGACTCCCCCTAAGATCATCTACCACCTTACACTACATACACAAACCCCCCAGATGACCACCACCCACCTAGACATTAGCACATCAACACTAGCTGAGCCAAGACTAAGCGTCCACTCCCTCACATCATTGGCTAACCAGAGCCAAAGTGCTGTAGTCTATCATATCTTGGGCTCTCTATGGATAAAATAGCCCCATGTTTCTCTGCCAAACCCATAGGAAGAAGATTGGCACTCAGGAAATGGGTACTTCCGCCCTGCACCCATCAACACAACAGGTTTGTCTTCTACCTCTCCCACTGCCCCAGTAAGGACCCCCAACCCCAAGATTAGTGCTGTGCATGACCACTTACATTACATTACATGAAGAAACATGGATATTGCACCTGTGTTTGGTGGAGGTGCTTGGTCTGGACATCATTTTGTTGGTACCTGTCAAAATCAACAGACAACTCAAAACCAGGTTCTTGGTTCAGATCTTTATTCTAAACAACAGAAAAGGTCAGGGGATTGGTTCAACTAAGTCCACTGAGCGGGATATGAAGCAAACACAACATTGAAGACCTCTTTCTTTAGGGCTGCGACCCTCAGACCTTCCCTCTCTCGTCTGAAGAAGTTCAACTTTCTGGTGTTAAACTTGACTGTCACAATTTCTGGGGTTTTAGATGCCTTGCATTTCTTTGTTGACAGGCTGTAGAGAGGTTTTTGGCTGGTTAGGTCTTGGTAGGTTGCTATGGTATGTTATGTTGTGCTATGTTCTCTAATGTAATGGCTACTTATGAAGTGCCCTTTTGCCCCCTAAGAGGCCTTATGGCGACGAGGGCACATAATCAGAGTAACATGCTGTGGCTGCTGTAATGATGGTATATAAGTCTTTAAAGAGTTGGGTCTTCAGCCATTTCCCAACCATGTATGATCTGGCATAAGTTTTAGATTAACTGGAAGCTCATGCCAAAGTCTTGCTGCTAGATGTGACAGTGCACTACCCCACCATGTTAATCTATGAATGTATGTATGTTCATCAGGTAGGCTATTCCAGATCTCAAGTTCCATAACACCACACACTGAGCAAACGTTCCCGCTACTAAGAATAATCCTGTGCTTAAATGTCACTCTAGAACCTTCAAGTTCACTACATGTGTTACTTGAAGCCAGAGTTGGGATCTCAGAGCCTGTGTTATGTGATTGCACTTTCTGAGCCTGAGACACCCTGGCTGCCATACTGTGGGCTCTCGGTTACTCTGTAGAAGTATTTTAGAGATCCCTAAGTACACACTGTATGCATAGTCCAGCTGGGATAGCACCCTTGCTGTCACAGCCGAGGCCGAGCTTTACTGAATGTAGTTGCCAATGTTTCAGTTTCGGCTCATAATTGGTTCGTATGCACCACTTAAGGTGAGACATACTCTAATGCTATGTGGAGTGTGGGGCGACAGGGTATCATTGCATTGGAGGATGGATAAACACCTGCTGGGCTTTCTGCTATTCACCACACTCTCCCAACACGCACGCGTGATGTGCAGGCAGGGTGCCTCCTATGTTCAATCTTAGAAAAAAAAACAAAAAATGCGTGAGCTTCCAACAATGAATGCATCTCTGCCATCAGCGAACTTTGTCAAAGACTTCAGTGAGAAGAGAGGGTATCTTTAGTGTTTACAGTTGTACCTGTACTTTCGTAAGAATTAACCCAGTATTTAATTGTCCCCCTCTTGTCATTTGTCACCCATTCTCCACTTCCTGTATAACTTTCCTCTCTGCCCTATTTTCCATTTTGAAGTCCTATTTATTTCCACTACAATGTCACATTTCATCCCCTCCCTCAGCTTCATGTGCTGCTTAAGGCTCATCCTACATTGACAAACTGACTTCCACACTGCACTCCATGTGAGACCTTCTGCTCCCTAGTGATTATTGCCATCTACCCAACTGAACACCTGAGGGAGCTCTCACAGCTTTCCTTCTCCTGACGCCATTCTCTCCCTCCAACACCTGGACACTGCTTCTGGCTCTTCTAATGCTCCGATTGTTCTGTCCGGGGTTTCTCCAGAGGCACCACCCCAGGATCTCTGTTCAAAGCCTATCATCTTTCGGCCAGGACCTCACCTCTCTCATGCCTTCTACTAGCTGTACACGACCCCTACGAAATCTGTGGACCTGCCACACGCCTGTAATGGCTTATGTCATCTCTTTGGTTAAAAGACTATGGGCCTCATTACACGGTAGGCGGTGGACCAAGGTGCTATTAGCACCTTGGACCATGCCGGTAAAATACCGCCACCGCCTTGGAGGAAAGGGGAATTACCGCCCTATTGCAAGGTTGGCGGGGCGGTAATTCCCCCTTCCCCCATTGCCCTTCCCCATTTTTGCCCAATAGGGCACAATGGGAATGGGGAAGGTGCTAATTACGGTACCGCAAATTGCGGTACCGTAATTAGCACCCTGGTCCCTTTGCGGGTTGGTTTTTAACGCCTGCTAAAAAGCAGGCGTTAAAGTACCAACCCGCAAAGGGACCTCGTAGTAAGGCGGTAAGGGTTAACGGTCACCGGTACTATTACCGGTGACCGTTAACCCTTACCGCCTTCCGTGTAATGAGGCCCTATATACCAAGTTAGACTACCCTACCTTTTGCAGGTGACAAGGCTGCTTCTGCATTTGTAATACTTCGACGACCAATGTACTATTATTACGCACCTATCTTATCCTCAGGCACCACCAAACTCAGTAGCCAATACCACTTCCCACCTGGGTGCAGCGGCACAGAAATCCCCTAAATCTGTGCTTCGGGGACCGCCCTGTTAATACGATCTTTTGATGTTCAAGCCCTTAAGTGCTGGCCATTACACTTGAATAAGTGAACTGGACGAAAATAATCGCCCTTAACACTTACGAAGGTATGTCCTAAGTGCTAAGGGGGAGTATGTTCATATACCTGGCACTCGAATACCATCTGACTACGCCTCTCCAAAACATCACTTCTATTTCCACAGTCGCAAGCCTGAACCAAGACAAGCTCCCTTTTGCTGTCTACTTTGCTCTATAACTTCGAGTTTGGAGTATTCAATAATTTACTGCCAAAAAGTACTGTTAATTGGGCAAAGTAATTCTGTACGTCTCTATAAAAAAATCAAAATACATGCTTAAAACATAAAACAATGGTGATACTATAGAAAAAGCCACATTTGACCAAGCCAATAGCTTGAACTTTTGATTGGGCATTGTATAAACATTGTTCAAGCACTACTGTCAAGATCTGCAGCTTTATCTTCTCAGCTCCTTTTTATGACATCAAATGCACTTCAATGTGTAGCTGCAGCCTTCGCTCCTTCCTCATCCACCAGTTTCATTTCCATGTTGCTCTTGTGCAGGTGCATGTGCTCTTTTCACTGTCTGGTAGATTGCCCAGCTAGCAAGCCAAACAGTGATGTGTTATTTATAAGGGGCTTCATGCCCAGACATTTCTAAGCAGGAACCCGGGAATCAAACATGTGTTGCTTCCCGCCCATGAGCTATCGCGGCCCAATTATGGATGAATGCAATACCAGACCTTAATGTTCCATGCATGGCTGGAATGTTGGCTCACCATGTTTACAGACCTATTGCCGACATCTCTGGTTGTCATTGGTCTGCATTTCCAATCCCAGCAAAGTAACACAGTCTAGTGTATTACTGGATGGAAAAAAAGGCCTACCTTACTCTATCTCTTTCACCTTGGCACCTTGGAATTTAGATTAATCTGCACCTGTTGCAGAGGGTGGCCTTCATCTACAGGTCACTTGTTTGAATCTAGCTAGGGTCATGTTGGTTTATCAGTTAGAAATATCTGCTGCCCCTTTGTTTACCTGCCTCTTCTGTGCATGTGGGTGTGAGCCTCAAACATTCTGGAAGCAAAATGTTGGTAATCTGGGTAAGAAGTGATATAATGCACAGCAGGAGGAAAATGGTGATAATGTAAGGGAGCAGAGAGAATGAAGTCATGATGAAACGAGGGAAAAGCTGGCTGAGGGGATGATGCTATGAGGCACCGAAGGTGCACAACACAAGTACTACATGTAGTGCAGGCATGAGGAAGGTTGATGTCTGATTGCTTTACTCCCCCGGCATGCAACTACTCCCTGAACCACATCTGGACCTCACTCTGAGTCAAGAATCAAGTGTGTGCCAAAGCAAGGACTTGAAAGGATCAGTGTTGGCTGCGGGATCATAAACACTGGAGCATCTAGACTGGGGCACCATTGCAGAGGCATCACTCTATAACAAGCCACCAAACAGGACACTGAAGAAACTGGAGATTTGGGCATCAGCCCAAATGACGGGAAGCATAGATCACAACAGTGGAGCGGGAAAAGCGGGGTCCGGTAAGAGGGAGCCCACACTAGAAGCAGACTGACAACTTTACCATGGCAAGCCGAGCACAAGGCAGAACAGAGATGAGCAATCAGTGGCAGTCACAGGGTGAGAGGACCGACATTGACCAAGGCCCCAAGGACCTGGCACCTTCCCCTGATGGAGGTCCGGAAGCACCTGTATTCCTAGCAACATATGAGGTTCCCCCAAGCTCCATTCTGAGCAAGCATTAGCAGTGCACCCTAGAGATGTGCTGAAGTGAGAACTGATGCAGGAGTGCTGCTAAAGGAGGCAAGTGTCAGACCCAAGCATTCGAGCAGAGGGGAATGAATTCAAATCCTGGACAGCACAGGGAAAGCAGGCTGTGAGGAATCTGACCATTCGCACGGTGGGTGTGCACTCCCCTGGGCTTTTTGAATTGTTTAATTAAATGGAATGACGGTAGACCAACCTCAAGAAAATGTGTGGCTCTAATCCACACACATTCTTTTATGGTCACAGCTTCGCAAACTCAAAGACCTGTGTACTCTGGGTGGACACAGCCTACAGACACAGTCCCCACTGTCATATTTATTTGGGATATAATGCACACAATGCATCTCCAGAAAGGGGGGGGGGTCTTCCTTCCACCAGGGCCACCCTGATTAACTAACAAATGCTCCATGGATCCAACCTGCTCTTTTGTTGAGCCCTGCAGCTCATGGCAGCGATTAGCATACCAATTATGGGGTACTTCAAACAAGCCCACATGGGGTCTGGCTGCAGATATTAATAAAGGAGACAGGAAACCCCAAAAAACCTTTCATATGTAACTGCGCCAGCTCCTCCCTCAGTATCGATGACAGTGAGCTGGCATGCGTGGAACTGCGCGTTTACAGTAGTTCACTCCGCAGGGGGACCCCATTCATAAGGTACGAAAATGTGGTTTGCAGGAGCCAGAGAGTCTGGTCTCACAGTAGCTTCAAGGGAGACCTGCTGCTTTAATCAATAACCACAGAGGGATCCATTAACTCTTTGATCCACTACAGACAGGAAGATGGGTAGGACATAGGGCCTCATTACAAATCAGGCGGTCCGGAAATAACGGTGGCGGTAAACCCGCTGCCACCGTTGTTTCCGGACCACCTGATCCCGACTCCTGCAGGTGGGAGGTGATGTTCCCGCCAGGTCTAACCTGGCGGGTTTAACACTGCCCGCCTGCAGGCGGACGAGTAAACACCGGCAGCATTACGAGATGCTGTCGATGTTTCCATGATCCCCATTCCCATTGAGTCCGATAGGACTCAATGGGAATGGGGATTAACACCATTCCGCCTCCGTGATTCCCGGGAAACCGGGGTTGTAATGCCCCGGTAATTCCGGGAATCACAGAGGCGGAATGGTAATACGAGTCCGGCGGTAACCAGACGGTTTTACCGCCTCGGTTACTGCCAGACTCGTAATGAGGCCCATAGTCTCACATGTTGTCACCCCTTTGCCTTTCCTGTTGGAAGGTCATGCATTGAGACAGGAGCCCAGGCAGGAGCTGAAGTCTGTGTTGAGAGAATGAGGTGAAGATGTGACAAATTGTGCCATTGCCCCCTTTTCTTTGTCTTTCTGATTCTGATTCCCAGACATTTTGCTGTGTCTTTAAGCCGTAGTAGAGAGGAAGGGAGTTAGAAAGAGTTGTCCTATCAAGGATGGATACATTGCCATCCCAATAGAGAACAGAGCAATGTAACTACAATTCCCAGAATACTCTGGAACAAGATGAGCAGTTTATAGCAGAAAGTCCTATTTGTTTTGATTCACAATATTTATGAATCATCATAATTCCATATGGTGTTGTATGCTCATTGTACACTCCCATGATCAACGCGTGGAAGCAGCCAATGCAATTAATGTTAACGTCTGTGGGTGTGCTTTGCACAGGGAGTGAGTAGCAAATCACACAGGTGCAATTATGGCCATTGGGTGCATAGTTTTTAAGGACTGTGTGTCCATCCTTGCATACGTTCATGTTTGCGCAGTTGTATCTTTAGGCAGTAGTCCAAACTCTACACACCATGAATACATCTTGCAGCGCTTTTTTGTTGTTGTTATTTTTTTTTGTTGCAGTCTGTTTCGGGAATTTGCAGTTTACAGCAGATTTCAGTAAAAGAGTAGTTGCTGAGTTACTTGATGTCTTGGCTTCCAGTATGAACGTCGATGATTCTTATGTAGGAGAGTATAAACAACAATCTCCTCCACAATGCCTGCTGCCTAAGGCAGTGGTAGAAGTGTACGAAAAAAAGTAGTGGAACTATGTTCCCTACTGGCCTGCACCGCTCCCCACAGGCCCCATCGCCGCGCCCCTCCAATGCACAATAAAACCCCCCAAAAACATGTGCCTGCTCTTTAAGGAAACGTCCTGTGCAGTGCACTGAAAGTGCAGGTTTCAACTTCTTACTACACTTTTATTTTAAAACAAAACCGTTCCGGAACGGTTTCTTTTTAAAATAAAAGTTTAGGAACGGCACAACTTAATTAAAAGAAGTAGAGGAGCACCACTCCTGACCGCTCCCGCCCACTTCGACCATTGCTATCTACAAATACAACAATACCTAGAAAAAAAACATCTCTTGGGAATCTGTCAGTCGGCCTTTAGACCCCAACACGGCACAGAGACGGCACTCATCGACCTTAAAGCTCAAATTAATACCCTTAGAGACAATGGGAAAACTGCTCTACTACTTCTATTTGACCTCTCAGCAGCATTTTATTTAGTAGACCACTAAATTCTCTGCAACCACCTAGAATCGGCAGCCCACTTCTCACATGAGGCTTTCGGATGGATCGAGTCTTTCCTCAACAAAAGGTCCATGCTTGTCTTCTCTACTTCAGCCTACGCTGACCCTATCCCCATCACTTGTGGGGTTCCCCAGGGGTCATGCATCTCCCCCACTTTGTACAACGTGTTCATGAAGCCCCTTTTCAACGATCTTGACGGTCTGGGTACAGGGACATCATTTAGGGGTCTTTTTTTTTTTTTTGTAATGCAAGCTCATGGGATGTGGCCAGCACCACATGGCTCTTTAGTTTTGGAGTGTCTGGCTTTCTTGTTAAAGCCCCTTAAAAAAAGAAGAAAAAGAAGAAAAGGTTTGACACAAGTATAACACTTTCAGCACTGACCCTAAATAAGAAAGATTAGGAATACCAAATAATGTGTCTTTCTGGAATTCTATACAATAATTGATAGACTCATTAAAGATTTATTTCAGGCACACTTAAGGGGGTGAGTTACTGATTTAGTCTGTTCTTAAACACCTCAACTCAGCCTTTCATCCTTCTGAGGTCGATAAATGAGTACCAACACAGGTTGGGTGATATTGGGTGTATATTTTTTCTATATAAAGTGCTTAAGCATAAGTGCTATATAATAACACATCGTTATCATTTGGTCATGGGCTTCTGCTTGCATTCACAGTAATTTGGTAATATGGGTCTATACACACTGATCTTAACCATACATATGGCGATCCATTCTTGTATGAAATGTACATCACATTATAGTGATATCGTAACCATATTTTTTGTGGTGTACAATGCTATGTGATAGCACTTCCTGTTTTGTCAACGGGTGAAAGGTTGCGTTCCATCGCATCCTGCGATATCACTTCGGAGTGGGATCAAATGATATCACTTCGTGTGATGTCACCAGGGGTCAAGTGTCGTGTGATGTCACTTCCGCTGGCATTTTGGTGAAATGACGTCCTTGTCTGGGTATCACCTACACTAACTACGCCAATGATAACCAGATCCTCATCCTGCTGATGGGAGATTACGACAAGGATTTGGCCCTGGTGAACAAGGCGTACCTCATCATTCAGGCATGGATGGCCTCTCAAAGTCTTTGCCTGAATGATGACAAAACCGAACTCATCATCCTTGGGTCCACCTCTAATTTAAAGAAACTGATCACAAATACGCTAGCTTCAATATAGATGGTAATCCTATTAACATAGCCAAAGAAGTTAAAATGATAGGGTTCCATCTAAACGCCACCCTATCCTTCTGTAAACAGGTTAGTTCCATGGCCTCCTCTATAACTTACACCTGTAAATTAATAAGAGCACTAAACGCTTCCTATCCACCCAGAGCTGCACTACCTTAGCCAGAGCCCTGATCCTGTCAAAACTGGATTATTGTAACACCCTATATGTAGGTGCCAATAAATATGTTACGTTCAAAATCCAGATTTTGCAAAACAATGCTCTCAGAGCAGCTCTGAGCATCTCCAAAAAAAGAACACATCTCCAAAATTAGGAGAGCCCATAACTGGCTCACCACCACCGACAAAATCATGCTCAAAGTAGATTCTCTGATGCATAAATGCCTCAATAATGCAGACCCTCCCTACCTTGTCAAAAGAGTTAAGAGATAAACACCCAACCGATCTACCAGAATTGCCAACACCAATTTACTTACAATACCCAGATTTAAATGAACCAAAACTGGCGGTAATAGTTTCCAGGTGAAAGCAGCCCAACACTGGAACTCCCTTCCACCTACCTTAAGGACACCTCAAACTTACCCTCACTTTAGGCGCAACTACATCCAGTGGATAAAGGAAAATGACAGCTAACCTCACCATGCTTGCCCTCCTTATGTACATTTTGTAAATTGCTTCTTAAATGTCTCTGCCTGTACCTGTACCACTACTTACCCATGTACACACCTGTAAATTACTGTACAGCAGTGTAACCAAGCTGAGAATAACCTTGTTGCTCCTGCGCCCTGATACCCTGGCGCGCACTACAAATGAATAAAACAAAGAAACATACAAGTGTGTCACAGTTAGAAATTGGAAGCAGAACCATGGAAGTGAATCAAAGAAGGGGTTTGGCTGGCTCAACACCAAGAAGTCAAGGCCACCCTGGGCCTGAATGTGCGTGCAATGGTTACAGAACATGTTAAAGAACAGAACTCCTGTCTTAAGTGAGGAGCGAGAACATTGGAGACGTCAGAGGTTCATCATTTTATAGTATTTTAAATGCAGCAAGACTCGAAAATATGGTCTGCAGTCACGTGGTTGGATGAGAATAGATACTAAGACAAGCTGTATCAAAACCGAGGAGACAGACTATGCTATACTCCCTCATATTCTTCAGCACACAGATCATTTTCAAGGCTGAGTTCAAAGCCTTAATTGACTGGCAGACTGTAAGGGTCATGATAGATGACAGGGCAAATTGGTGGGAAGCTATGGTTATGACCAGCCCACTAGCACCTGGATGATAGACTGCATGCTGCTTGCATAGGTGGAATATTACAAGGGGTACAAGGGTGCCGACCAATTATAGAGGGGCATGTAATAGAGAGCCCTATAGTTTGTATAACCAATGGGACGCCGTGTTTTTGATGATGCTTGAAGAAACCTGCACTGAGGAGTGCTTAGTTTGCCTCACCTGATGCTAGAGGTCCAATCACTTTCCTGACTAGTATGGAACATATACCTAGATGTTCCTTGTAAGTCTATCACCTTTCCAAATAGGGTTTTGTAGGTAGACGTCAATGATGATGAGTTTTCATGATAAAAGTTGTTTTTTTATGTGTTGCATTGAGTGTGAAGATTGAGCCAGCTCGTTGATGTTTGCTGTAACTCCCTGTTTTAGATAATTGATATTAAAACAGTCGCAATTTACCAACTTCCTGAGTCTGTTTGTTTATTTATGTTTGAGTATATTCTGCATCTCCATCCGTCTCTAAGTATTGCTATCTCATCTTAAAGGGCTGGGTCGGATACCCTAGTTCACGTGGTAGCAGAGCTGATGGTTAAAAATCCATCGAGCTAGTAAAACTTTGGGGTCCCGGAAATATCGGACGTCCTCCGCCATTTAACTGAAAGAATGTGAGGCTCCATGTAGATAGCGGCCGTTAGTTTAAAAATCTTGCAAGTAACGGTGGGATGGGTCCCTCGTTTTCAAGCAGAATCCCCTCCCGATTTCTACAGGAAGCTGAGCGGACCGAAGGTTGAAGCAGCTGGTTAAAGGAGGAGATGATCCCGAGGGTTGGAAGTCAAAAAACTCTAATGGTAAGTAGGCTGAGTGAGGTGGCAAACTGAATGAGCACTGAGTGGGAAAGAGTGATAACGGGAATAGAGTAACGGAGGGTTGGCTGATAGGGGTATTTTATATTTTGGGTTAAGACGAGGAGCGTCATATTGAGAGACGATGGACATCACAGTTGAAGGTATATAGATGAAGAGCGATCTATAAAGTTATACCGCAGACCTACGTCAAGGACGTTTAGAAGGAGCTTGTTCTAAAGTCCAAGTGGATGTATATAGGTCACGAACGATCAAGGCATCGTTAAAGAGGACAGCTCTTACTCCATCAGAGTCATTTATAGGGGCAGAAAAAGTTGCGTGGAGCATGGACCAAAGTATATGTGAGCCGGCCAGTCTTTCAATTTGTTTGTCTATCTATATGTTGTACCAGATATATGTTGTAAAGAAATTGAATATTAAGAAATAAGGAAGAACTAGACTGTGGTGGAAAAATTGAGATTTGAACAGATTTATTATTTATTCATATGGTCGACCAATGGTGTTTAGTGAATAAACAGATTGAAGTAAAGGTGAAATAAGAGGCTTTTGGCTGCGACTATTGGTGCATGCTCATTTTGTATTATTTTTCTGGAAAGCATTTATTTTGTGTGAAATATGATAAAATTAAAAAGGTGACAATTAATTGTGACCCAAGTTATGATGGAGGACATTTTTCCGCTTATATATTTGTGCAGAAAGCTGCCAACACACGCACCCAAACTTAAGCAGTACAGTGCAGAATGGGTTAAAGGTACGGCAGATAAAATGTTCATGCCATGGCCATAAGGGGGATTGCTGTTTAAAGCAGTTTTAGAACATGTAACAACATATTTGCACGCAGCATATACAGGGAAACAGTTAGAAAAAAGGTTACGAAGTTTAGAGCTCTAGAAAATGTACCAGGAGGATAGGGAAGACCCGCCTCCTGAGGAATGGATGCTTAACCAATGTACAGAGGGGTGTGAGGAGCTGTTTGCTCCCCCTAGTGCATCTGAAGTAAATGGTGATAGTACAAAAGATGATGTATTATATCCTTTAAGAGAGTTTAAAGCAGTGCCAGCGTATAGTAACCCGACGTACAGCAGCGATGAGAGTCCCGAAAAGACAACATAAATAGATGTGATGCCTAAAGTCCCACGGGACAAGGAAAGAAGTGACTGACCAGGTATGTCTCTTGATATAGAGAGAGAGAGAGAGAAAGAGAGAAATAAAAAGATGGAAAGGAGAGAAAGATAAAGCTGATGAGATAGTGCTCGTACAGAACAAATGGATGGGCGGTCAGATATTGCTCAAACATGATGGAAAGAGCATCGAAGAAGTAAGGCAAGAGGAAGAACAGGATAAAAACTGGATAAAAAAGACAGGGAATGAGAGAAACGATTGAAAGAGGATGAGGCTAAAAGAAAGAGTAGACAAAGACAGGAACAACTGTATCAAGATGAACAGTTGAAAAAACAGAAAAGAGCAGAAGAGCAATGCAAGTATGATAACAGGCAAAGAGCAATGGAAGAACGAAATAGGCTAGAAAGGAAAAGAGAAGAAGAGGAAGAACAGAAATTAAGGGATAAAAGAATACAAAGACGCGAAGATGATGAAGTGCGTAGAGCAAATGAGAGAAGAGAGGTGAAAAGACAGGAAGAACAAAGGGTTAGGGAGGAAGCAAGGAAAGGAAGAGAGCTTGACGAGGAAATAGAACTCAAGAGAAGGCAGAGGGCACCCAACATTGATAGCATAGAAAGGGCCTCATTACGACCCAGGCGGTAAGTTACCGCCTGGGTCGTACCTTTACCACCATGGCGTAAACTACGTTTACGCCATGGTGGTTGGCGGACTTACTGCCCCATTCCGAGGTTGGCAGGGCGGTAAGTCCCCAATCCCCATTTACCCTTCCCCATTCCCATTTTTGCCCCATAGGGCATAATGGGAGTGGGGAAGGCGTTAATTACGCCACCGTAAATTATGGTGGCGTAATTACCAACAAGGTCCCTTAGCGCCATGGATTTTAACACCTGCTAAAAGCAGGTGTTAAATCCTCCATGGCGCTAAGGGACCTCGGAATCAGGCGGTAAGGGTCGGCGCTGTTTACGCTGCCGTAAACCCCTTACCACCTGGGTCGTAATGAGGCCCAAAAAGTGTTAATGGAACCTAATCCAGTAGTGGCATGGGAGGACATAGAAGAGTTCTTCCCAACACATGAACCAATGACAGGTCCGTCTAGAGTAGATTTAGAGGATAATTTTGATATGAGAAGCATTGAAGAAAAAATCTATAAGGTTTATCATGACATGAGGACCAAAAAAGAATCGACAGGTAAGGGAAAGAATCATCGATTCAAAGGTGCACAGCAGCAAGGCAAAGAGGGTGGTTACTTTAGCCTCGAGCATAGAGCTTTGTCTTTGAACAAACTGACTCTGAATAGAGATGGGAAGGAGGGAAGCCATACTAGTTGGGGACAGGATATGTCAGATGAAGATAGAGAAACCTTCCGTGAGGAGGAGGGAATTAATGCATATGGTTCTGAAGGGTGTTCTCCGATAGACAGAGAAGTAAGATGGTCACATCTAGATCTACCTAAACCAAGGACGCCAGAAACACTGGAATGGATAGATTGACCTGATGGGAAATTCCAAAGTGTGAGGGGGACTCACCACCTTATGTGAGCAGACTAACATCATTACCGGGAAGAAGACAGTGTGGAACCATTGTCCCAGCTCTGGACAGATGGACGATGGAGGACAAATGCGATTTTGGGATCTCACAATTCTGTTGTTAGAAAAGTGAGGGGTCAGACCGCAGTAGATTCCTTGGCCCCAGATGGATAAGAATAATTTAAGGTGTAAACTCCTGAGTTTGACGTCGGGTGCCGGAAAATGGATCTATGAATTAGAGAAAATGACAGGAGGTAACATGCTGGCTATAGGGTACATTAAGGGTCTTCTAGCTAATATACTTGGGGAAAGAGGTGATGACATTTGGTCAAGAGCAGGATACGCAGGTGTCACCGTTCAGAACACTGCTCATGATGGAGCACCGTTTGATAATTGCAGAGTGGTAGCCTGGAAACTGCTTTGAGTAC
This sequence comes from Ambystoma mexicanum, assembly GCF_040938575.1. NCBI lineage: Eukaryota > Metazoa > Chordata > Amphibia > Caudata > Ambystomatidae > Ambystoma > Ambystoma mexicanum. The sequence continues at coordinate 403,241,688 of NC_090937.1, forward strand.
AGTATCCAGACACGTTGGACATGGGAGGTATAATGGCAGATAAGATGCAGTAAGGGGAGGATCCGTTGATTTACATTCAGAATTTCCAAGAGCAGTGGAGCTTGGAAATTCGCGAGCCGTGGGGCAAATCTATAACTGTATTTTATCATATATTATGTCAAGGGCTGCCAGACAAAGTGCAGAGGCAGCTAAAAAAACTGGTGGGTATGGAGGCAAAACCTTGGCCAGAAATACAGTAGACAATAGTGCAACATTGTTGTTTGTTGCAAGAGAAAAGTCAAAAGAAAGAGGAAGGCAGGAAGCTTGAAGAGGCTAAATTGGTACAGAAAAAGCTATCAAAGTATGCTACATAAGGGGCAATGTTAAGTAATGGAGAAGGGCAGGGAATGCAGCAAACAAGGAGTATGCTGCAGGTGAATAAACAATGGCAGTTCGATCAATGAGGGAATGGATTTGCACCACGAAGCAGAGGAAAGTTCTGTAGAAGAGGAGGTTTTCAGAACAATCAAGGGAACTTCCAGAGTAACCAAAGTGGTTTTCACTCTATGCAGAGCGATAACCAAAGCATGCCGGGAGGGCAAATTAGAAGGCTCCTTCCGGTATGTTGGACAGGTAGAATGACAGAGCTTATAGCACGAACATGTGGGAGCCAAGGGTACATACAGAATTGGCAATTCTCAAGAGGGGGGACCGCTCTTACACCTATATATAGTTCATGAAATAGGGATGGGTTTGCCCAAGATCAAACAATGTATCAAGCACAAATGCCAGGAATGCAACAGGCTTTGCCACCACAGCAAGCACCATGAATCCGCCACAAGGGCAATCATAGCATGGACCCATGCAAACACAGCAAAGCACAAACACAGGACAGTTATTGACTCCTAGGATAGGTGGTGTCACCATCGTGGGAGGGAATCCTGTCACGGGCACAGGGATATGCATGTACCCACAATAGGACAGCTCACTGGGTGACTTGATGTGTTCAGCACTATCAGTAATGTCAAATCCTCACGAGGAACCAAGGGTTGACGTCACGATAGGCGGCAAATCCTTTTCTTTTTCAGTAACAGGGTGCAACTCACTCATGTATACGAGAGGGAACATTATTACTGTCAGGTTATGCCATGAATGCTCAAGTTTTCACAGGAGCTACAAGTAGAGTTCCTTTTACTGAAAAATTACCAGTCTCTATAGGAGAGTGCGATATGTCTGTTCCCTTCTTGTTTTCAAAACAGACACCAGTTAATATACTGCATCGAGATTTAATGACAAAGTTGAATATGATGATTTCTTTTACCGATGAAGCTATAGTGTGTTGAACACCAGGAATATATTATTGAAATGAGAGCAAATTCTCTACAGCATTTACAGGGCAAATAGCCATACGAGGAGTACCATTAGAACTAGAGGTGTTTCATTATGGGGTAAGCACCTTGTTCCACCATATATAGGGGGGAATTACAAACCTCCACCTGTTAGGTGGATACTCTACCTTAATTTGGGGCAGTAAGACTATGATACAATAAGAGGTAGTTAGAGAGTCTTTCAACAGTTAGACCAACTATATAAGGAGACTTCAATATCTCAAAAAGTTCCAATTTATTAAATATCTTGTTTTAAAAATGCAACAACATTCTAATTTGTTTTGACACTGTAAAGACATAATACACACTTATTTAAAAAAAAAAAAAAAACTAATCTTGGTAAATTATACGTGCACGTGCACACTGCATGCATTAATCCATCATCACCATTAATCCATCATCACTCCTGCAAAAACCCGTAAACATAACCAGGTAAACTAGGTATGCATTGAAGTGCAGAGAGACTGGGTTTGGCAATACAATGCTAAGTCAGATGAGGAATTACACCTAGCAACCTCATCATTCCCAACCACCACAACATGAAACCACACAAATTTAATGGAACTACACCACACACAGCGTACTGGGTGCCTTCACCTGTTACCATCTAAAGGAAATAGAATGCAGAATACAACTAATGCATGCAGATGTGTAAGGCCTTCACAGCCGTGTCTACATACAATCAACAGACACAGTGCACACACCAGCACATGTATCAGGAACATCACAAACCATGAACCAAATGTACCACAATGCACCAGTCTGTAGTGACAATGCATGAAATACAGATCTCAGCAAAGCAATTCACGAGACATGCTGCCCTGCCAGAGAGAATACCATCTGCCACACAGACAAATTCAGTCACTGCACTCAGTTCACAGGTACATCGCAGATCAGTATGCCTGTCATGTCACCTTAAGGGACACCTCCAAGTACAATGGGTCATGTATGAACATTTAAGATATGAATATTATTGACTACCACCAAGAAATGATTTTGAGGTTCGGGACTCATCCAATGTAGCTTCGTTCCACCATGCTGACACACACCCAGCCGTATTACAGTAACGCAGACCTTCACCCGTGAAAGATACCACCAATTGATATCTGACCTAGTCATATGGGGGAAGGCATCGATGGATGTGTATGTGGAGACCTGTATATGTAGAATGCATACTGGGGATACCACTGTATTACATGAGTCAAATCAGGTATATGTGTGAGTTGCCACTGTATATGCACAGTCCATTTGCATTGGTAAAACTTCAATGAAATCTGACACCATTGTGGTCTGTTGTACTTGAATTGTGCGAGTGCAGGTTCACATTCAACGGGCCATGTGACAACAACTGCACTCACCCCCACCCCAGCCCCCCCACCCATGGGTCAGCCCTAAGTACACTTACTGGGTTCATACAGAATGACACATGCCATGTATAGTTATTAATCCCTGTGCTTAGTTGCATTCCAATATGAACACTGTAGAGCTAGTGTTAGCATGGAACGACCAGATTAATCACAAGTACCCTTTCTCTTGCTCCCATGCAGGTGAAGCCGGGTATTCCCTGATGGGCTGGCTCATGACCCCCATTTGGCAAGCTCACAACTGGCAAGAAGAGGTCTACAACCGAGCACATGCACCCACTCTTGTCACAATCGGGCAGACATTTGGCCACTTTGAAGGCCCGGTTCCGCTACCTCAGCAGGTCAGGGAGGGGGGTCCCTCATGTACGGCCCTGAGAAGGTGGGCAGAATTGTACTAGTATGTGCCATGCTAAACAACATGTGCATCCAGCGCAATGTCCCCTGCCCCCTGACATGGGCATGATGCCACCTGAGGATGAGGATGAGGAAGATGCTGAAATTCCTCTGCGCCACACTGTCAATGTTGGACGTGCACCATGGCAAGATGTAATTGACCACCACTTTTGATGGACTGTAAAGAACACGGCACTGGGCATGGGTTATACTGGGCACTGGACACTGTACATGATTAAATAGACACACACTCAAGAAGCAATGTCCAGTCATGCAGGGCTGGACTGCCCCACCGGGACACCGGGACATCCCCCGCTAGGCCTCTGGCCTGTAGGGCCTCTTTTTCAGCAGAAGGATACATGTGTTACACATCGCATGATTTTCCTTGGCTCCACCTGGGTGGTTTGCCTTGCATTGGCTGCCACCACTGACCGAGGCACCGTAATTTTTTTTTCTTCCCAGCAGATGGGCTGGGCCCGCGCCTGCGCAGGGCCCCCTGGGCTGGGCACCAGATTGTAACCGCACGTGCCCTGCAGAGGCACCGTCATTTTTTTTCTTCCCAGCAGCTGGGCTGGGCCCGCCCCTGTGCAGGACCTCCTGGGCTGGGCACTGGATTGGAATTGCATGTGCCCTGCTGCAGCCCAGGCTGCGCCCACAGTGCACACATTGGCAGCGCAGGCCAGGCAGGTCAGCAGGGCAGGCTGCAGGCAGCTGGCCCGGGCTGCATGAGGCCTTGGCAAGCCGCAAGATCAATGTCGATTGACTGTGTCAGGTAAGCAAGACGCTGAATGTCGCAATTGAAGGAACTTTATCTCGAGACTGTGTGATCATTTGCTCGAGTCGTTCCCCGAGTAAATAACTCCCCTGGCCTGTTCCTCTATTAAGTTCCCGTAGTCACTATATTAATTAGCTCCCATCAGCAGGTGGGTGCACAAACGGGGGTCTCCGAGTGACAGCATGCCAGCCTTCATTGTCAGCCTGAATGGGCCTAACTGGCATTCTTAGGGATTTCATTACTAACTAGGGAAAGCATTTGTACTCCTGAACATGGGAAAACGTTGATGTTGGTACAGCAGCACTCACGTCGTGCTGTTTTATTGCGAGACACATTAGGTATGAAAAGGCTACAGTGTGTGGTGGTATGCTCATTCGACAGTCCCAGAATGCAGCATCACAAGAGAATGGATGAGTGGTCTCGAAGGAAGATATTCAACTCAATGGTTCCCTTCCTCGCAACTCAACCCCACTGCCCCCATGCCCTTCTCAATGCTGCGTGCATGTAGGATGCCATGCATGCTTGTGGATGCACACACAGCGGGGCCTGCCCACAAGCATATTCAGCGACAACAAATTGCACTATTGTTTTTTTAACTCGAGTTCACTAACGCTTGTTTTGTAAATATAATGGTGATAAACAAAACTACAAGTTCCAGAATGCAAAGCGTGGTTACAAGAAATGTGCGGAACTGCCTGATGTGGGACACTCTCCATTTATATAATCATAGTATTTATAAATGTCATTATACTTCTGTGAGTGCAAGGTACTGGCCCTATGGTCTTAATAGTTATTTATGTCAGATGTATTGTTTTTTTCTGAGAAGTGTAGGCTCTCGGGCAGCAGGAGGGTTTACAATCTGCACTGTGCGCTCTGAAAATCAAAGATGATTAGCAGAGGAAGCACCCAGACACAGGTTTTGTGCGCACATAGCGTATGTTGGTTGAGCGTTCCTTCAACCTAAGGGTGCTTCGATGCTACAGAATTGCCCACAGCCAGTGGTTGAACCAATCATTTTATGTTACCCCTAAGGGATTTGTAGAGCACCCGTCCTGACTGGTTTTCTGCCTAACGTGCCAGAGTGTGATGGTTGTGAGTGGGACTGTGTGAACATAAGCTGGTGGGAGAGACGTGTGCTGGAACGTGTGCACACGATCTGTAAAGATGCTGGTTTATTTAAAAAAAGAGGTGTTTTTGTTCGCAAGGTGTGCAGAGCCATACCACAAATACCAAGTGCTTACACCTGAGAGGAACCTATCAGTGGTTTATAATCTAGTGTTTCTGAAATTCCTAAAATGAAAGACTCAAGCTATGGGATTTACGGGCAAGGTTTGGGCATACCAGGAAACTCTTTGAGCTTGCTTCGTTGAAACCTTACCATCTAACTTTTCACTCAAAACAAACATTAGCAAAGTCAGCAGTCTTGGTTTGTGAATAAGTGTTAATCATTTGGCAGGCACTGCTGTTAGATGCCCAGGTACTTGCACCATTTTGCACCTGTTAACATCAATTAATACCACCACGGGTGTGCCTGGCAAGTGCCCTTACTGACACAAAAGCCCAAACTGTTGGCATTGCCACTGCTTGTTATATATGTCAGAGTTATGCGCCCATTTGATGCAAGTGCGATAAATATCAGCAGCTGCGCCTAAATCACCCTCTCGCCGAATGGGAGGTTCCAAATTGGTTTTCCCTCCACTGTGGCCACCCCAAAAGGGGCTCTGCCATGGACTCTTCCATCCCATACCCACCCCTTTCTGATCCCCCTACGCCCCCTCGCTCCGTCCTGGAAATGGAAGAGGGAACCCGCTTGGTACCTTGACTCCCAAATGCATGGTGGCCTACTTTCCATGTTTTCACATAAACAGGACCCACCGGTTGCAAGCTTGCAGAGTCCCATTTGTTCCATCTATTACTCCACCCGTACCACCCGGGGCGTTTAGCACGTGATGCTAATAACTATAATACCCTTTTCTTCTGGCCATTACCACTCAGTACAAACATCAGTATGCAGCATTATCACTTAAATAGAACACTCCCCACCTCACTCATTCTGTATGCTCTTTCCAAGGTAGTTTGCAGATAATATAGCACTAAGGGTGAAACTCTAGAACATGCCCCATACTGCAAATCCAGCACTACAATCCCAGGCACAGGCACTTTGGGTAAGTGGTGAAGCCGGGATTTGATCTGAGTCTGCAATTTAGGCACTTAACCACATCTCTAACCATCTCCAGTGAATACTGATATGTTTTAAAGCAGTGTCATCCCAGGCCTAACATTATATATTTATTTTTATAGATTACATTAAAACATACACAAATCACATAACCAACCTTCTAAAATATATATCATTATAAAAACATGGCAAGCAAAGGAAGTGTGATTGTTGCTTTATTTTCTCCATCATAAAACAAGAAGGGCAGCCAGCAGGCCAGACATCTGTCCATGGATTGCTGGTAAAGTCTGGGTTTCTGGAATGGGAGCAGGTAGTCCGGTGTACTTGGTGATCTCAGAGGAGGTTCAATCATAATGCTCCTAATGTGGCCCGCCATTGTCTGTCTGGGGCATCACTGCAGCAAGGGCAGGGGGCAGCCTGATGCTGTGAAGAACTGGCCAGGTGCCTCTATGTAGCGTAGGGTACTGTGCTATGAAACCGGACCCCCATGCCCAGTGCCAAGCTGCCAGCGTGGGAAACCACTCTCAGTCGAAAGCAGCACCCATGCACATTTGTGAAAGCACTCATTTTCCCTGTTTGATACTCATTTTGCCCCATCTTATATCCAAAAGCAAGGAGCCAGGACAGTCCATTAACCACCCATATTCTTGAGGATGCAGATTGCCACCACTTAGCCTCCAAGAGTCCTTCTTTCTCATGAAAAGGAATCCCAGACAGGACACATTCCTGCCTATTCCTTTCAATGGAAGCTGACCTCTGTGCCGATATGCCGTCTCCACACCACGACTTCTGAGCAAGAGATACTCCAGGGGCATTAGCAACAGTGTAAAGAGGGTCTTTCCAGCAACCTTTTAAGCAAGCATTGGCAATGCCAACAGGTTGGCCTTTTGTGTAGGCATGGGAAAGGCCCTTGCCAGGTACCGCCGTAGTGGTATTAACAACCCTTTGTTGGTAGCAGGTGCAAAATGGCTCGAGCACGTGGGCATCTAATAGCAGCGCCTGGCAAAAGCTTCAAACCTATGCACAATGCTTGTTTTTAACAGGGCGCCAGTGAAGGACACACAGAGTGCTTATAAACCGAGTGGCTGAAGGCAGGCCTGCTAAGACATTTTTATTACACCAGTAGCGTGTTTACTGCTCCAATTAAGTAATTCCTCCCTAGCTGTACTCCAATCCAATAGTTTCGACTTATAGGTGGCGCAAGCGACCCAATAGTCCAAACTACAAATGGGAAAGCCCTCTTAAGCTAGTTGCGTAGATAAAACGCTGCACTCTTTTCACACATAACATACTGTTATCGCTCTTAAGTCCTATGTTCTTGAGTGTGTGCCATTTAGCCTTCCTGTGTATTTCTAGTTTTCGACATTATAAAGTTGTGCCTACAATGACCAGAATGCATATGATGTGAGCCTAAGAGCCAAGACTGGCTGATTATTTCAAACCTCACAAGAAAAGTCTTTTAGTCATTGTTTAATACTGCAATCTATCTTGTTTTTTAATATTATTAGTAATTTATGTAGAGCTTCTCCTAGCATCTTTGCTCTCTCACCCATGTTGCACAAAATCATCCCTTTCCAAAGGTAAGCGCCTTGCTCCCAAGCGATCTTCCCAGTTAGGCAGGACGTGAATAAAAAGTGCAGTTGTGCAACAAAGGTGAACACATTGTTTTTATGGCAACCAATCGCAGACTATTCTATTGATAAGTTTAAAAGCAAGTTTTATGCTGTAACGGGCCCTTCCGAATGAGCTGTAAAGTGCCAGAGAAATGGACTGTTCCCACTCATCATTACACACGTGTACCTGACATGATAACAGTAACGCATTGCTTATATAGCGCTACACACCCATAGCTCTCGGAGCGCTGAAATACCAGAAGACATTATTATCCCACAGAGTGGTACTTAACTTATAGACCTTGGAAGGATGAAAGGCTGGGTTGATCCTGCCGGGATTCGAACCTGCCACAGCAGGATGCACACAGATATCAAGGGTGAGCGCTTAGCTCACTGTTCTATCTGACCAGCTTTAAGGGATGCCAAATAGGTGGCTTAAAATAAACACGATGAGAGGGGGGAATTACCTACAGCCTGCAAAGGCCTGCTGGAAGAGGTGGAGTGGCCTATAGGGAACTCTGGAGATTGCCCACTAGGCCTCTCCACCCTGGGCCTCTTCTTTATGGTTATGTATTGGATTCCACATTTTCTCAAAGGAAAAGGGTTGGACTTGCTGAAAATGTGTACTATGGGGCCACTTTGAAAATTATTTCCAGGGCCTCTTTTGGTTCACAGTCCAGCCCTGCAGTCATGTAATTTTTGTGACACCAGGTGTATTGAATAAGGATTAACTATGTACATATGCACATTTGTAACCTAACACTACCATCCTGTTAAATGACCCCCACACCCAATACCCCAACACCCCCTCCCCCACTACCCTCACTCCCATTACCCTAACACCCCCTCCCCCACTACCTCCACACCCAATACCCCAACACCCCCTCCCCCACTACCCCCATTACTCCCTCCCAACTCCCCCCTCCACACATGCAGTAGCTACTTGTCCTCTTTACGCCCCCTTTTTGCAGGATGGGGCTGAGGCTGTTGCGGGCGATTCAGTCACTGCGATCGACGCATAGGGCTACTCTGGATTGAGCTGCTGGGTGTTGTGCTGGAGGATGGGCTGTGTGTTGTGGTGATGTTCCGTTGTGCAGCGTTAGCGGTTACCAACCAGTCAATTGACTCTGCCATATTTGACATAACTCTGTTACCCTCTTGCACGGGTTTAGCCAGGTGGTAGAAACCCTCCATGGCATTGACAAGCATTCTACGCATGTTGCGCATGGAGTCCTGCATTGTCTGCCTTGTGATTTGTACCTCTGTGATGTACTGGGTCACCAACGTGTGCATTGCCTGCTGCTGCCCTTCCATACGAGTGAGGCGCCCCTCGATGTCCCGTATGTGACACAGTCCTGGTAGTGCCAATGGAGGTGGGCTCCGAGGGCCTGGTGGAGTGAACACAGCTTGGTTGTCAAGTCCACCATCGCTATGTGTCTTGGGCCCAGTGGCCTCCACTGTGCTGTTTGCTCTGGAGTCATCTGTTTGTCTTACATGTATGCTCGCCTGCCTGGGTGGCGTGGATTCTGCCTCCTCATGCTGGCTGTACACTGGGGAGTTTGCCTCCTCCTGCTGGCTGTACACTGGTGAGTCTGGCTCATCCTGCTGGTTGTGCAGCGGGGATTGTGCCTCCTCCTGCTGGCTGTCCATTGGTGACTCTGGCTCATCCTGCTGGCTGTGCAACAGGGATGGGGCCTCTTCCTGCTGGCTGTGCAGTGGTGACTCTGGCTCATCCAGCTGATGTGCCTGCTGGGCTGCAGATGTTGTAGAGTGCCGGGGTGCCTTACTGACAGGTTTAGTGGACAGCAGAGGGTCCTTGCTAAGCAGGTGTAGTGGTGGGCCGGGGGCCTTGCTGGCAGGTGTAGTGTTGGGCTGGGGCTCCTTGCTGGTAGGTGTAGTGGTGGGCTGGGTGGCCTTGCTGGCAGGTGTAGTGGTGGGCCGGGGGGCCTTGCTGGCAGGTATAGTGGCCAGACGGGGGGCTGTTGTTGGTGGGTGCTGAGGCTGCTGGGCAGCCTGTGTTTCCTGGTGGCGGGGGGCTGTGCCGCAGATGCGGTGGCATGCTCGGTCTTGCAGTGGAGGTGGCTTGCTCCTGGCTAGAGGGGGGTTCTTTGCAGAGGCAACAACATGTAGCAGATGACCGGGGTGTGGTGGCAAGTTCACCCTCGCTGTCAGTTGCTGTGCCTGTGGGGGACAGTGAGGCAGGGCATTAGTAATGGGGGTGCATCCATTTGACATACCTCTATGCTAGTACATTTAGAGTCATGTGCATTGTCATGGATGTGTTGGAAGGCCTGGCATGGTGCACACAAGAACTTGGGGGGTGTGCAGTGTGGGAGCATAATTGTGGTGCGGCTATGTGGTGCACAATGTCTGTTGGCTGGGGTAACGGTGTATAGTGGCTTGGGTGTTGCAGCCATGCCACAGGGGCTGTGTGCCATGTGGAATTTGATTGTGAAACTGATGTGTTCCCATTCTGTACGTTGATGCATTGATGTTTACTCTGTGTGTATGTACATGGTGGGTGTGACAGGTGTGCAACTGGTGCAGGTGATGTCACCATTGGCATTGGGGATGAAGGTGTGTGGTGTGACTTTGGGATTATGGTAATGGTCAATCACCGTCATCATCAGATGTTGCTGCTCCCGTCTCCGCATCTCCTGCTCCCTCGCTCCTCTCCATGTAAAGTACAGTGCTGCGGGTCTCCTTCCACAATGTAAGTTTGATGGGGGATGGCGCACCACCTCCTGTGGCCAGCCCCTGGCTGCGCTCAGCAGCAAGGAGGTTGCAGACACGTAAACGTAGATCGTCCCACCACTTACGACAATCTCAGACGGTCCGGGGTGTTGTCCCCACTACCAAGTCTTTGCGGGCCACTCCCTCCCATATGACCTTTTTCGTGAGTTGTGCTGCCCGCCGCAGATCAGCATAGAAAACCACGTCTGCATGATCCATGAGTGTCGGCCAACATGTTGAGCTCCTGCTTGCTGAAACGTGGTTTTCGGCGATGGGAGGTGCATTGCCTAGCTGACGTGGTGTACTTTGTTGGTGTCTACTCGGTTTTTCTGTTGGACTCCTGTAGAATGACGATTGCAATGGATTGCATTTTAAAGATGGCCGCTGGTGCATTTCCCCTTCCGGCGCGTTGACGTTGTTTCCTGTGGCGGTATTACCGGTACTGGTAATTACAGCAGTGTCTGTGTCAGAGTTGGGGTCTGCGGCATCAAGGAAGCTGGTATTGGGGGCTCAGGGGCCATTACTAGCATGCCTGTGCTACTGTTTCCAGCATGCCGGAAGAAATTCATGTTATTCAGTAATGTCCAAATGCCGGGCCACGCTGAAGCTCACAGCGTTAACTAGTGACTGTTACCGGCAACCTACAGCAGGTAAGCAGATTCCAGGGTTAATAGCATGCATATGTCATTCCGCTGGCAACAAGCCGAGTACTCACCACACCTCTCTGCCCCCTTTTACAGAGCAGAAAGATTCCATATTTAACTAAGGCATACTTTCCATTTTCCATTTGGACTGCAGCAGCGCTCAGTCCACAGTGACCAAGGCACTGCCTCATTTGAGGTAAGCAGATTGCAGCCACATGCTGATGTAAACCTTCAGGTGCGAGGAAATGATGCTGTACAACAAATAAACATTTTTATGCTTCATGTACAGACGCCTTCTGTTTCAACTGTGACAAGGCAGAGACTCGTGTCCCACATTTTTGCTCTACCTTCCCCTACTGAGCAAGACATTGCGCTCAATATTGGGACGGTGCCTTGTCAATAGACACAATTTCCTGCATTGCTGCATGGACACATCAGAGGTTGCACAGACTTACTAGGCAATAAAGAACCTTCTGGTTTGGCAGGACGGTTTCAGACAAACATACATCTGGCCTTTTATTATATACTTTTATAAGAGCTAGGTGGCTTTTTCTTCACTATAGCAACTGGATCTGACTTGGCTGTTTGCCACGGCTGATGGACAGATTCAATTGACTGATCTTGGATATTTGAGCCAAGTGGATGCTGCAATGCTGTAACACTGTCTGGCTTAGATGGTAGCTCCTGAATATTCAGTATCTGCTTCCTGGATCATGGCATTCATATCTGTGTTTTTAATGTGGAGATCTTGAAGGAATAGTCTGTCATTTTTAAGAGGTGTGTTAAAAGCACTGCATTTTTAGCTAACTGCATTTTTGAGACAGTTGTGTTTCCTCATTGATTCACCTATTGGATGTTGTTTGGTGATTGGATGCTGATTACAAACCTTGGATTCTACAGCATCAAAGCAGCACTGGTTTCTTAGCAATTGAATTCCTACATTTTGCAAGGTCTTTGTTGGAGAAACAATTGGAATGCGTCTCGTTGTTTGTAAAACAGACCGTTGGATATGGAAATCAAATATGTTTTTTATTTTGATCAGTACAGATTTACCAACACACTCTGAAGCTCACAGCATTAACTAGTGACTGTTAAAATACTGTAAAATTACTGCAAAATAACTGACAACTTTTGCAAGAGATGTTCTGCTCTGCTATGCTTTATTACAAATAGGTAAGGGTTTTAGGAATTGTAAAACGTCATAAATAATAACACTAAAATTCATGCTTGAATCATGTTTTATAATAAAAAAAACATATTTTAAAATTGGACGATAAATTGTGCATTGATTTTTCTTGAACTACTGTGCACATGACTGGTCTCATTTGAACAAAAGGGGCTCTTGCTCTATGTGAATTCACAAGCAATGGTTTTAAACAATTTTAAGAATTCTATGCACGTGTATGAAAAGTGGTCAGGGACAGGAAAAATAAAGAGGCACATGTCATTATGAGTTGGGTGGTAATGGTAAATGCTGTAGCATTTGCCAGAGACCACCATATTAACTGTATGCCCGATTCAATGTTGGATACCATCATTAGAAGTCTACACAGGAGAATCGGAGAAGTCTACTGTCGGTAATGGTACTCTGGGGTTTACCTAGAATGGAATCTCAAATATGCTTGCCACCAAGGGCTAAACTCGTAATTGGTTCAGAAGACTGCAAATACTACCATCCGCGGAAGTATTACTGTTAGGCAGACTTTTCAAGTGAAATTGCCCAAGTTGTAATGAGTCACTGAGTTTCTACGTTGCACAACATACCAGAATCTTATAAACACGTCCTATGATGTTGTTTTCTACCATGTACAGTATGTATTCCTTTTCTTGACTAACTGAACTTCTCCCTGGCCTGAGGGGTGTAACTACCACCGAGGGTTGGGTATAATAAAAGCTTTAGGTATGGTTCAAACCATGTTCAGTGCTGATCGCCTGAATCCTTAACATGAATTAAGCCGACGGCTTCCACCAGTTTTCCGCAGCTCTCTAATCCCTTCAATTCCTGACCGAAGCAATTCTATGATTGAGTGTGGCAGATTCTTGTTTTGGAGAAACTACTTGAGACATTGCAACTGCTTCGGTCAGCTGTCAACAAGCAGTCTGAGCATGGCATAAGACATAAGCAGTTGCAGAAGATTGGGTTGGGGCATCCAATGCTGTTTTGAACACCATTGTTGATTAGAAAATATCGCAACAGCTGTATTGATTTATACATCTGGTTTTATAATTTAAATATTTATACATCTGGTGGTTGTTGATTTGTTAAAATTTCGCTATTCTTAGTGACAAAGAACAGTGATTGTATTTTACATAAACTTTTTTACATTTTTGATATAATTGTTAAAATTTGAATGTATTAAATTTGTGATGTGAGATTGTTTGATGATTGTGTATGAATGATGTATGCCTGGTGTATTTGTTTTGGGATGTTATTATTATGTTGTGTCCAACCAGATAGGTTATTTATTCACCAATTGAATCTGGATATGTATTTTGTGGCACTGCTGATGAATTTTAGAACAGATTAAAGGATTTTTAAATTGTTTCTATACACAAATAAAAATGTTAACTATTTTACTGTGTCCTGCGAGTTGAATTCTTTCACCTCATACACAACCTGGTCCTTTATGATGTACTAGTATGAAATGAAGGTTTGACAGCCACATGCCTGCGTCTGTGTCCTGCAAATTGAATTCTTTCACCTCATACACAACCTGGTCCTTTATGATGTACTAGTATGAAATGAAGGTTTGACAGCCACATGCACACTTGAGCTCCCCAACACAGATCCACTATTTCTATGATCTTCTATGTTAAAGTAAATATTGGTTGTGTACAGGTTAGATCATAGAACTGAGATAAGCCTGTTATCCATTGTTACTCCTGTTTGTTGCTGAGCATGGCATAAGAAACAAGCAGTTGCAGAAGATTCTGCTTTGTATCGAGGCAAGGGAGAAGACAGAAAGCAGAAAATCAGCTTTGCCGGGCATTGACAGCACGTTTTTTACTTAAACATGCGCAGCAGATAATAGAGCTTCACCTTTTGTGCAACAGTTACTAAGTATGGATATAAAGCACGCTCATCCTTTCATAGTTTCCTAGGGTGAAAGAACGTGATTAGGCATGAGGGAAGCCCTTCAGAAGTGTATGGTATATTTGCATTTGACAAAATTACAAAGACTGGGGGTCGTGTTTTAGACCGTGCGCTTGTTGGTACCACAGATATAAGAGAGTGACATTGGTCTGCAGCAATGAAAACACTTCCACTGGCATCCCCTAGTACACACCAGTATTGGTAAATATGGAAGTGGTAATGGAAGTGTGAGTTCAGTGCGCAGATCCTTAAAGAATTCTTACTGCAAGTCCATAAAGCAAATGTATTTGGCTTCAGATCCAAGTTTATTGGTTACTAATCAGCCGACACGTGTTTCGACCTTTCAGGTCGTTTTCAAGGCTGTGCATTAAACAAACCATAAAGTAATCCAGTATTAAGATATGACATTATGATCAGAATTAATGTAACATCCCAATCAAAGTTGAGAACAAAGAGAAATAGAAAAAAATGAAGAAAATAACATACCAATGTTCAGTATAAGGTTGGAGCCAATATGGAGAAAAAAGGAAAAACAACAATAGACAGATCATAAAATTAAGGATTTTCTACATTAAGTTTGAGCTGCTTAAACATCATTAGTTAACCAATGTTGTACATAATGGGCTGTGGGAAGTTGCTACGTACCGTGATTCCAGGTAAGTATTGTACAGATTGAGAAAGGATGTTTTCCTGAAATCATAATGAAATAGTCCTTACTAGTATGCATAGTAGCAATAGAATAGAATAATTGATAAGATTATTTGGAGAAAGGTACATGCTAATAGTGTAAAGGAATTTAGTAAGATGTGTCCAAAATGACAATGTTTAGAATATATTCAAATTGACTTACCCTGCAATGGGTGTAAAACTTTAGGATAAGGTTAGCGGTCTAAAAAGTAGAATAATTCAAATCACTGATTAAATACTGCTCCATAGCGGTATTTCAAGAAGCATAGTATTCAAAGCTTATGCAAAAGAGCTGTACCTGTAGCTAGATAGCTTGTGCAAATTCAGGGGTCAAATCCCCATGCATAATTCAACAGCAAACAAATTAACACTGGCGCCGTAATGCACACAGTGTGTATAACGCGGGAAAGAGCGTAATGCGCCTGCGCGTGTGACGTCACGCGCACATTTTGCGGGTGACGTCATGAGCGCGCGGGGCGTATGTGACGTCAGTGTGCGTCATCAATTACGGCCCATTGTTATGTGAAAAAAGTAATTCGTAACAATTATGTTGAAGAAGACAGAGATGCCCTCTCAAAATCGCTGGAGGCGTAGCCCTAAGGTTAAATATGACGTGTTCTGATAGAAAACATGTTCCATATCATGTAGGTGTTACCCTAATATTAAAACGGTGTATGAGGGATATGTTACAGATGTGTCAATGAGCATTTATTAAGTGAGCTAATTTACTGTGACAATCGCTGCAGACGTAGCCCTAAAGTTAAATATAGCGTACTCTAATGGGAGGCATGTGCCATATCACGTAGGTATTACCCTAATGATAAGACGGTATATGAAGATGTGACAATGAGCACTTATTAAGTAAACTAATTAACTATGACAATCTAGATTGCATATGCAGATTCCCACAGCACATTAAGGTTTAACGTGATTATTCTCTAGACCCAAAGTGTTAGTGAGACATAATATAGTAAGTCATACAGAGGCGGTTGGGGCATGTCTTTAACATCAATAAAAAACACCATAGTCCTTATGTTCTAATATCAAGCAATATCATGGTATACATATAGTTCAGAGACAAAGCTAAGGTTAACAACTGGCAAGGAAAACAAAAAATGAGCAGTATCATCTAATACAAAATCATAGAAAGACATGCATTTCATGGTCCGAATTCAATCCAACTGTTGTACATCTAAAATGGCAAATAAGCTTTCATTCCAATCTCCTGAGTTTAATACATAGATTGCCTCCACGTTTGTTGGTTGATACCCTGGCCAATCACAAAAACTGTATGTCTGATTTGTTGGCCAATTGGTGTTCTGATTGCCAGTGTAAGGCTAATGGTAAATTGACACTGGTTTTATTGAGACTAGATAAGTGTCCCCTTATACGAATCCTCAACTGTCTGATCGTACTTCCTATATATAGTTTCTTACAAACACATATGATTGCGTAGACCACATATTTTGTTTTGCAATTGATAAGATCTTTAATCACAGTTTGTATCCCATTCTGATCAACATAGGTCTGACAGTTGGGATGAGCATATTTGCACTGGTTACAATTACCACATTTGAAAAAACCTTTCGTATTTGTCAACTATGTAGCTTGTCTTTCTGTGTCAGGAAGATCAAGAAAAGAGGGACTGAGTCTATTACGAAGAGTGTTAGCCTTGGTAAAAATAAAGTTGGGTCTATCAGAAACATATGGTGCAAGGTCTGAATCCAACTTTAACAAATGCCAATGTTTAGAAGCTAGTTTGTACAAATTTGAAGAGTCACAGGTGTACTGCGTAATTAGAGAGACATGTCTCTGTTTTATATTCATTCTAGACTTAGTGCCCAGCAAATCCACCTGTTGGTATGTTGATATTTCTGAGATGCCTTATGCAGTGTGGAAGAAGGATAACCTCGTTGTTTAAAACGGGTAGTAAGCTGTGCACATTCTGTATGAAAATCCGTATCTTTTGAACAGTTTCTCCTGGCTCGAAAAAACTCACCACAAGGGATATTAACAGGGTAATTCATAGAATTTCGCAGAAAAGTGTCGCAAGCGGCTGGCGTAGAGTGTCCGCGTGCGATTGTCTGCGCCAGGCACGTGCGCTAAAACTGATTTCCGCGCACAGCGTATTCATGGATTTTAGGCTCCCAAACCAGCCGTGGCGCAGAGTATCGCAGCGACCCTGCAGCAGCGCCAGTAACGCCCCCAAGAACGCCCTCGCGCAAGGAAAAGCCATCAAAATCGCTAAATCATCGCAAAGGGCTGCGCTAACCCTGGACCAGTCTACAGGGCTGCCAAACAATTAACGCAAAGCGGGTAACGTGCATATCAGGGGTACGCGTGAAGTTATACACGCAATTAGCCAGGGTACGTGTATTACAGGGGTACGCGGGAAGTTTAACATGCGATTAGCCAGGGCACGTGTATCACAGGGGTACGCAGGAATTATCACACGCGATTTGGCTGGGTACGTGTATTACAGGGGTACACGGGAAGTTCTACACGCGATTTGGCTGGGTACGTGTATTACAGGGGTGCGCGGGAATTCTCACATGCGATTTGGCCAGGTACGTGTATTACAGGGGTGCGCGGGAATTATCACACACGGTTTGGCTTGGTACGTGTATTACAGGGGTGCGTGGGAAGTTCTACACGCGATTGGCCAGGGTACATGTATTACAAGGGTACGTGGGAATTATCACACGCGATTTGGCTGGGTACGTGTATTACAGGGGTACACGGGAAGTTCTACACGCGATTCGGCTGGGTACGTGTATTACAGGGGTGCGCGGGAATTCTCACATGCGATTTGGCCAGGTACGTGTATTACAGGGGTGTGCGGGAATTATCACACGCAATTAGGCTGGGTGGGTCCTCACAGGTGTTCCCTGTACACCCTCCACGGCCCCTGCAGGCATCCCACAAAATAGGGGACTACCCTGCACACCTGCTCATGTCCCCCTGCACCCCCACCCCCCAGCAGTGCAGGGGCAGCCTCTACCAGGCCCCCACCCATGTCTCCCAACACCCCCACCCCCCAGCAGTGCAGGGGCAGCCTCCACCAGGCCCCCACTCATGTCCCCTATCACCCCCACCCCCCCCCGCCACCAGGGGCACCCTCCACCAGGCCCCCATCCATGTCTCCCACCACCCCCACCCACCAGCAGTGCAGGGGCACCCTCCACCAGGCCCCCACCCATGTCCCCTATCACCCCCACCCCCCAGCAGTGCAGGGGCACCCTCCACCAGGCCCCCACTCATGTCCCCTATCACCCCCACCCCCCAGCAGTGCAGGGGCACCCTCCACCAGGCCCCCACCCATGTCTCCCACCACCCCCACCCCCCAGCCACCAGGGGCACCCTCCACCAGGCCTCCACTCATGTCTCCCACCACCCCCACCCCCCAGCAGTGCAGGGGCAGCCTCCACCAGGCCCCCACTCATGTCCCCTATCACCCCCACCCCCCCGCCACCAGGGGCACCCTCCACCAGGCCCCCATCCATGTCTCCCACCACCCCCACCCCCCAGCAGTGCAGGGGCACCCTCCACCAGGCCCCCACCCATGTCCCCTATCACCCCCACCCCCCAGCAGTGCAGGGGCACCCTCCACCAGGCCCCCACTCATGTCCCCTATCACCCCCACCCCCCAGCAGTGCAGGGGCACCCTCCACCAGGCCCCCACCCATGTCTCCCACCACCCCCACCCCCCAGCAGTGCAGGGGCACCCTCCACCAGGCCCCCACTCATGTCCCCTATCACCCCCACCCCCCAGCAGTGCAGGGGCACCCTCCACCAGGCCCCCACCCATGTCTCCCACCACCCCCACCCCCCAGCAGTGCAGGGGCACCCTCCACCAGGCCCCCACTCATGTCCCCTATCAGCCCCACCCCCCAGCAGTGCAGGGGCACCCTCCACCAGGCCCCCACCCATGTCTCCCAACACCCCCACCCCCCAGCCACCAGGGGCACCCTCCACCAGGCCCCCACTCATGTCTCCCACCACCCCCACCCCCCAGCAGTGCAGGGGCAGCCTTCACCAGGCCCCCATCCATGTCCCCTATCACCCCCACCCCCCAGCCACCAGGGGCACCCTCCACCAGGCCCCCACCCATGTCCCCTATCACCCCGACCCCCCAGCCACCAGGGGCACCCTCCACCAGGCCCCCATCCATGTCTCCCACCACCCAGCAGTGCAGGGGCACCCTCCACCAGGCCCCCACCCATGTCCCCTATCACCCCCACCCCCCAGCAGTGCAGGGGCACCCTCCACCAGGCCCCCACCCATGTCTCCCAACACCCCCAGCCCCCAGCAGCGCAGGGGCAGCCTCCACCAGGACCCCACTCATGTCCCCTATCACCCCCACCCCCCAGCAGTGCAGGGGCACCCTCCACCAGGCCCCCACCCATGTCTCCCAACACCCCCACCCCCCAGCCACCAGGGGCACCCTCCACCAGGCCCCCACTCATGTCTCCCACCACCCCCACCCCCAGCAGTGCAGGGGCAGCCTCCACCAGGCCCCCATCCATGTCCCCTATCACCCCCACCCCCCAGCCACCAGGGGCACCCTCCACCAGGCCCCCACCCATGTCCCCTATCACCCCCACCCCCCAGCAGTGCAGGGGCACCCTCCACCAGGCCCCCACTCATGTCCCCTATCACCCCCACCCCCCAGCAGTGCAGGGGCACCCTCCACCAGGCCCCCACCCATGTCTCCCACCACCCCCACCCCACAGCCACCAGGGGCACCCTCCACCAGGCCCCCACTCATGTCTCCCACCACCCCCACCCCCCAGCAGTGCAGGGGCAGCCTCCACCAGGCCCCATCCATGTCCCCTATCACCCCCACCCCCCAGCCACCAGGGGCACCCTCCACCAGGCCCCCACCCATGTTTCCCACCACCCCCACCCCCAAGCCACCAGGGTGTGGGATGTTTTTATCCACGCATCCAAGCCCTACCTCAAAACTGTGCAGTACTGACATGGACAACATCATGATGGCCAGAGCTTCCCAGAAAATGCACAGGGAAATGCATGAAGAATAGGCTGCCACTCATTTTTGCCGATGTTATGGGCACAGAAGGACACTGCCTAAAACCACCATTGGAATACCCATACAGTAGTCTGAAACCATTGGGAATGGCAATGCTGATTTCCAAAAGCAAACCCATAACTGTTGGGAATTCATTTTCTTAAATCCCAAAAAGGGGTGCAGTACCAGTACTCACCACTATCCAAAAGCCGGCGTTTTAAAACCACCAGATTTTGTAGAAAACTGAATAAATGAACCCAAAACATGCCAAAGAAAGACATTTTAAGAGGTGGATCCTATGTAAAGTTATATTCTGAAGTGACTTGAAGGTTTATAACAAGACTGGCTGAGCTGTGGATTTCAGCAGTTTAAGTAAATTTGGACTGAAAGACACTACAAATCTAAATGTTTAAAAGAAATGAGTGACCTACTTTGAGTGTCACATAGGTTGCAATTGTTTAAATGTCATAGTTTTAAACTTAGAATCAGCATCCTAGCTGCATATGTAAAAAAATGTATTGACTTAAACTGGGGAACAAAAAGTGACATTTTATCTGAAACCTGGCTTAAGAAACTGAATTCTGCCTGACAACTACCCCCATCAGGAGTGAAACTTGAGTCACAGCTGTGTTCCCAGGCCTATCTGCCTTTTGCTGGCCACACTAAGGATATGCCATCTCTCTGATAATTGAATTAAGGGGAGCCCCCACAGAATACAGGAGCTCTGAACAAAGCCCTGTCCTGACCCAGGCAGATGGTTTATTGCAGATGTCGTGAATGTAGCTTCCTCCTGGAAGGACAAAGGAGGGGCACTGCCTGTGAGAGCAAGCTGGCTTGGCAGAACTGGAAAAACCAGAAATTCACCCTTGTGCTGAGGAAAACCACACCCCTTTGGGGCCAGAACATAACTCTAAAAAGATGAATAACTCATAGAGCGGACATGTGAAAATTTTATAAATGATACCATAATTCTTGTGATTTTTCTGCCCACATTTTAAGAGGTTTTTAGAACCGGTGGTATGTTCAGGGGAGTTTTAGCGGAAAAGAGGATATTACTCAAAATGTGTGCATGTGAAAAATCTGACACTTCATCAACTAATGTCCATACTCCTTGCGCACATGTGTGTAAATTTGGGGTAATGTCCGGTATTGCAAACCAGTTAAAAAGTGCAAAATATTGCCATTTCTGAATGCAAGCTCCCAGGAAGAGCAGAGTTTGAACAGGGTATACCTCCTGTAATGCATGATGGGTGCATATGATTTTAAAACAATATGTACCTTTGCAAATATGTATTTGGTTCAAATCTAGATTTGTGTGTAAGTTGACAGGAGGAGTGGACTTTCTGCAGGCTGTAAAATGACATCCCTCTGACACAACTTAGCTCCCCCAATCAGGGGAGAAATGAAAGCTTGGCCAATGATAAGTGTAGAGGGGTAGGGTCTAGTGATGCTGCACACACACCCATTTTGAAAACACATAAGAGCAGACAGACAGGACAGATAGGGACCTTCAAATCCATTTGCAGCTGGAAGCTCAAATTCACTCAAGAATATAGTGTGAGTACCTAGCAAAACTGTGCAGAACCCAATCTCTTAGTTAAAATAATATAATTCAATCCTATTTTAATCTAAGTAGAACTGTCTCCTAACTGTCACCTGTCATTTGTAAAGCTGTCACCTGTGATTTGCTAGTTGCAAGCTGCACTTGTCTTTTTGAACTTTAAAATTTCAAATCTGAAAAACGACCTTTATTTAATCGCTCATATCTCCGTAACCGTTTGTGCTAGAGACTTGCAGTAACTTTCCTCAGAAAGCTTAGAATCGTGGCTTTCCTACGAACCTAGAATCGCATTCCTACCCCCTATAGTTTTGCCGCAATCGCGTAAAACGCACGCGCGAATTTTGCCGCGATTTGCAAATTTCTCCATGTGTGAAAACAGCAGTTTGTCTTTGCTTCCGTTGCAGAAATTCGTTTAACCTGATAATCATTCCTAGGACATTGCTAAAGTAAGCCTGCAACTAATTTAAACCAACTAATCCTCAACCTGAACCTCTAGAGGGAATTAAAAGCATTTTAGCATATTTTTCACTCCATTGCCAGCACATTTAAAAGCATTTTGCCTGTGTTTTCAACTTCTGTAGTCTAAGTTGCTGGGTGAACTGAATTACATTTGAATTGCATTTCTGAGAATTGTGTGCCTTCCTTCCATTTCCTTGCATTGCATAAAAGGGGGGGGGTGAATTGTCCAAGAAAGTGATTACATTGTCTTTGCTGAAATCCTATCAAGTTATTTTCTTTACTGCATTTCATTCCACATTGCATCCATTTGAAACCATAAAAGTATTGTTGCTATCTTATCCATTTCATGTCAACTCCTTAGTGATTATCAAGAAGTGTGCTAGTGCCAGATTCTCTGTTGTTAATCTTTATCATATTAGATTAAGTGTGATATTCAATTATTAATTTATTATAAAGCGTGATATATATATATCTATTGTTTAAATTATCAAATAAACCTTTAACTTGCAAAACAGAACTACTTCTTGGCTCAGTGGGGTCAGGGGGATTCTGAGAGAGGGGTGTTATATAGGGGTAGTCATCCAGAACGCATGAACTGGACATAAAGATATATCAATAAGGGTTTTCATTCAGTATTATAGACTAGGCGTTGACTTAGCTGTAGTGTTGAATTGAATCCTCTTACAAATTGGGGGCTCGTGCCGGACGTTTGGGTTAGATCTACCATTTGTGCAGATTAATACAGCGTGCCAGCTGACCAGATACACATATCCGGTCGGATCACCACGCTGTGTTACGCTGTAAAGCACTCCTCATAGGAACGCTCTTAGGAAAAGGTCTGTTTTGCAAAAATAAAATACAAACTTCTGTAAGTCAGGACAGAGACCAATCTCTAGAATGACGACCTTAGTAGACATGAAAATAGCCAGAGAGCACCTCTTACATAAACTATTTGTGAGAGGTGAATGGACTGAACAGGGCCAGGATGCCTGGTTGCAGGCC
Organism: Ambystoma mexicanum; assembly: GCF_040938575.1. Taxonomy (NCBI): domain Eukaryota; kingdom Metazoa; phylum Chordata; class Amphibia; order Caudata; family Ambystomatidae; genus Ambystoma; species Ambystoma mexicanum. Next base: position 403,264,588 of record NC_090937.1, read on the forward strand.
ATCACGCGACAGGTCACTGAAACAGGGTCAGACCTATGGAGAGATCAGGGTCCATTACATGTGGCCCTGAGTGAACTATATATGGCTCCTAAAGCCAAAGATGAACACAATAAGATTGCCAGGATAGCAGCATACCTGTACCTATATATGGGAGACATACAGGATAAATGCACTGAAAGCCAAGATCTGGCAAATAGGCAACAGATGGCAGTAGAGAAGGCCCGATCTGATCTGGCCTCTTCTGAGCAGAGGCTGCAGAGGAGCCAGGAGTCAGAAAATGATAGTAGGCAATATATCATTAAAATAAAAGAGGATATGGGCATCCTACAACAGGAAAAGACAGACCAGGATACCAGATTTCTGGCCCTGCAGAAGGAGCACCAAGACAGTTTGGACTCCTTACTGCAGAACCAGAAAAAGTTGGAGCAACAGATCAATTTCAACAGGGCATGCACGGAGCAGGTAGTCACCCTGCAAAGCCAGCTAGATAGAGAGAAAGAGGAGAGCAATAAACTGATTCTGAAAGACCTGGATACCCAGGCAGAGTTTGATGAGGAGCGCCAAAAAGCTGGTGCCTTTCAACGACAGAGGGACGACCTGGCAGCACAGATGCAGGCTCTCAGTCAGGAAAGAGACACTTTAGGCCAGGAATTCTGCCACTTAAAAAAGGAAATTGAAGAAAATCACCTGGCCCTCCAGGGGCTGGGTGACCTCCAAAAAGAAAACCAGAACTTGGTAGAGCACACCAGAAGGGTGGAAGATGCTCTGGCAAGAAAGGAGCAGGCCAGTAGGGATAGGACTCAGGAGGTAAACCTCCTGCAGCAAAGACTGGCCCAGTTCTCCAGGACCAACCAGGAAGCACAGAGGGAAAATGAGGCCCTCTGTCAACACAATGATAGGCTCCAACAACAGGTAGCGATGCAGGAGAGACTGATAGAGTCTAGTAAGGCCTTGACTGAGGAACTGAAAGCACAAATGCAGGCTCTTGCATTGCAACAGGGAGCAGGGGCGGATAGAGATGAGGTCCGCTGGGAAAGAGAGACTCCTGGCCATAACCTCAGGAGCCCTAACACCAGGGGCCTTCATCTCTCCCAGTCCCTGGACTCTACCACCCCCATGTCCCCTGGCGCACATGAGCACAGGGCCACAGGGATGGCAGATTACTATCCAGCTAAAAGTATGGGGCTCATAGGCCAGTACCACTCAGTAATGGAGGGGTGGGCATCCGGGTATGGGCACCCAAGTACAGTACAGTTCAGTGGGGAACCCCAGGAGAGTAGGCCCCTTAAGGGCATCCTGAAAACCTCTGCCCAGTTAGGTCAGTGGGGGGGTACCCAGCAAATCCTAGCAGCAAGGAGGGATCTGAGGACTCCTCTGAGCACCACAGGAAACAGGAGACCAGGTCCCCACATTCTGCCAGCCATTCCCAGGCTCGCAGAATCCTGGAAAACCTGGAAGAACAGACAGGAACCTCTGGGAGCAGTGCCTCTGAGTCAGAGGATGAATGGACAAGGGTTACCCGAACCAAAAAGGCCAATAAGGCAAAAAGGGCCTTGCTTAAGGACCCCTTAAAGCAGATTAAGGCGATCAGGAGCGTCATCACGCCTTACCATAAGAACGCTAAGTATTCTGTTTGGGAACACTTGGAGCTCTATGAGAAAATGATGGAGACTTTTCATTTGAAGGACAGCCAAAGCTGTATCCAATATGTAAAGTGGACATTCTCCCCAGAGTACTCCAGTTTCTTTGCAGGGCTGGAGGACCAAAATCATTCCAGGTGGTCCACCTATAGGGCGGCCATATTAAAACATTTTTCTGTTCACAGAAATCCCCAAGAGGCTCGCAAGGCAGCCTACAATTTACAATGTGGGGAGGATCAGGCCCCACAAGAATGTGTGCAGGAGTTAAAGCGTGCTTTTGCACAGACCACAAGAAGGGTGCGCACGGATAGCAGAGAATTTATTAATACGTTTTTCCATGCCTTGCCCAAATACATAATGACCCAGCTCGTGAGGGATTTTCACGAGAAAAGATCTTTAGACTGGGTCATTGAACAGGCTACCCGGATCTATGAGGTGCAGAAACCAGTAGATAGCAAAAATAATGCCCAGAAAAACCCCAAAGCCAACAGCACCCCTGTAACTGCCAAGGTGGCAGAGGTAAAGGTCACCCCCGTTTTAGAGTTGGAGATGGGGGGGCCTAAAAACCTACCTGCACCTAATAATGCTAGGCCCAGAAGGTCCTCGGGCCAGTCACAGACAGGGAGCCAGGGAGGCAGCCCCACAAATGGGGTCCCTCGCTCTTCTGATTATGTAAGTCCCCGTTACAAGGGAAATCGACCCATCCTGGGTTATGTGTGGACTCCTCCAGCCCAAGGGGGGGGATCCAGCCAAGCACCTAACCCAGGGAACTTCCCTCCCAACTTCCCACAGGAGGGCAGAAATTCTCCAAATCCTGGGCAGAACTTTTTCCCCAGGTATCCACCCGATTTCCAGCCCCAAAATCCTCCACCCTTCTTTCCCCAATTCCCTGAGCCCAGACAACCTAATCCGGGAGAGGGGAGGCCAAGGGTGGAGGGGTACCCAAATCTTCCCAACCAGGGGTACTACCAAAGAAGGGATAGCTACCCTTCCCGGGATCAGCCCAGGGGAGAAAACAGGGCCCCGTATCAGCCTGAGCGGGTTTCCCAATTAGAGCGCCAGGTCCAAAATATGGCACGGGATCTGGGTCAAATACTGAGGGCGCAGCAGAACCCTCAGATGGGCATGCCGGCACAGAATGCCCCAAACTCTTGACCTGGTACTCCAGAACAATGACGGGGGCAGCACCCCGATAACTCACCGGTTCCCAGGGAGGAGGCACAAAGGGAAGGGGGGTGTAAAGCCTTGGAGGAAGCTTCCTTCCTCACTTGTAAACAGCCCCTGGAAACCCAGGAACCGTAAACAAAATCTCCTGCCCCTGAAAGTCTGCCTCCTAAGGAGCAGAGGGGGGGTAGGAGAAACAAAAGACCCAAACAGACTCAGTTTAAGGAGGAGGCACAGATCTTCCAATTTGAGGGAGAGGGATCCTCAGAGGATCCTGGGAAAAGGATCTTCTCCTTCAGAGAGGGGGGAACTCCTCCCAAAGAAAAATGGGTCCCTAGGGATGCAAATCCAGACTGGGGAGATGTGGAGACTGAGCTACCGCCGCCCACCATCTCTTCCCAGAACCAACCGCAATCAAACCCATCCTTGTGACTGCCTCCAAAAAGGGGGGGGCGGCCTAAAACCGGAGCCAGGGGAACCCGCAATGGCTCTGATCTCCAGTTGCCAACTTTTTCTTTCAGATTCCCAAGGCTCTCCACGGAATTCTGCCCAAATCTCTTCGCTAGCGATGTCCAAAACCAGAAAGTTAGCCCACCAGTTGTCCAAAAATGAGCATTATCTGTGCCCCCTTGAGGAGAAGGAGGGAAGATATCATGCCCCGGTACAAGTACAGGGGCAGGGTACAATTTTGGCACTGGTGGACACTGGATCTCAAGCTACCCTTCTGTCCAGAAGGGCCTTTGACGAACTGAATGCAGGAAGGGGAGAGAATTACCAAATTCCTCTCACCTCACTTCCTGGACAACTGCAGAACTTTGACGGGAAGGAAATTCACGTCGAGGGGACTGCAGACTTGGACATTAAAATTGGGCGACACAAGTTGAAACACCCAGTCATAGTTGTGACTCCAGAGGGCACCCCTTGTTTACTGGGGAATGACCTCCTGAGAAGGTTGTCACCCCTAATAGATTGTGTAAACAAGGTCCTCTGGACCCAGACTAGCCGACCAATAAAATTAAAACAGAGTGTCAACCATGTTAGTTTAAACGGCACCTGCCACATGGTTGAACAAAAACCTGACCAAGTAGAATTTCACTTCCAGAACAACCAAATTCCAGACGTGACAGTAATAGCAGTAGGACAACAGACTGGTGATGGGGGGTCCTCTCTATTTCTGAAAATCAACCTTCCTTCCAGTCTAAAGTGGTATTCCACGCTGGAAGGAAACACTCTGAAATTCTATACTAATCCACAATCAGAAACTCCCACTCCTATAGTCCAGAAAGATGTGAAATCAGCTCAGAGCCTGGCTGATATTCAGCAAATTGGAGAGCAGTTGTTCATCCCTGTTCAGTTAAATGATGGGAAGGACTCTGTTCTCGCTCGAGTGTGTGTGAACAACGGTAAGAGCTTCATCAGGGAAGCCATGTTCCGCCAACTCCCAAAAGATCCAGCCATTCCCACCTTCAAACTGATAGACAAATGGGAAATGGACCTGGAAGCACCTAATTCCAAACATCTCCTGCCAAGCAGGTGTATGCTCAAAATCTCCATTGGCAACAAGAGCATAGTCCACAATTGTTGGGTCGTGCGAGACGTCCCTGCCGCCTTTTACTTAGGCAGTGACATTCTCAATCGCTTTGCCATTAGTTTGGACCTAATAAACTTCAAAGCTTGGTCCCGATTAGCGGATAATCCCATGGGCTTTGATGATCCAGAAAAAGCATTTAGGTCAGCTCAATTGCTACCTTATGCAGTTGAAATTGAGATCAAAGAGGAAGTCACCATCCCAGAAAGGACCCGACAATTCTCCCTGGAAGTGAAAGCTAAAAGGGGACAAGAGTTGAAAAACCCTGATGCTTACATACATCTAAACGCTTCTCTCCAACAGCAAGGGTTGGGGGTAAACCCAACTCCATTAGTCAACATAGAACATGACACCATTCTAATAGAGGTGGATAACAGCGACTTAAAGAGTATTACTCTAGCCGCAGGCACCATTATTGGAATGGCGGTTGATGACCGACATTTTTCCATCGACTTAGTAAATGAACTGTTAGGACCAATCCCCAAGGACTGTTTTGACAGTGACAGTGAGGACAATACAACACCAGACAGGATTTTTACCCGGCATGGGGGGAACTTCCTGGTGTACACTTCCTGCCCCTATGGTAAGGAAGATGTGACTTGTGACTTCAGGAGGGATGAGGTGATTTTCCAGGTCCATGAGGGCTGCCTTTCCCACCTGAAGCCTCCAGTCCAAATCAGCACTCTGACCAGGGACTTCTCCACCCAGCTGGAGGAGGCCGCTGAAATAGCCAAACCAGAAGTCTTTCCAGGCTTCAGGCAGATGGTGGAAGAGAGAGTCAACCTAGCTGACACCTGTGTGACTCTGGAACAAAAGCAAAAGTTGAAACAAGTTTTCTTGGATTTCCAAGATCTCTTTGCGGTAGACTCATATGACTGTGGCCGCACCGACATCCACACAACAACAATCCCCACGGACCCTGGCATGACTCCTGTGTTTGTGAAGCAATATCGCTTGCCTCTCGCATCAATGGAGTCCCTTACTGAAATAATTAAGAACCTTGAGTCCAGGGGAATAATCCGTCCAGTCCACAGCACCTTCAATAATCGGGTGCTGGGAATATTGAAGCCAAACGGCCAGTGGAGACTCTGTGCTGACCTCAGGGAGCTCAACAAATGGGTCCATACTTCCCGATGGCCTCTGCCCTACATTGACCAAGGGCTGGCCCAGATCCAGGGGTCACAGGTATTCACAGCAATAGACCTGACCAATGGATACTGGACCGTGCCTGTCAGTAGGGAGGACCAATACAAGCTGGCTTTTACGTTTGGGGGCCAGCAGTATACATGGACCCGGACTCCCTTCGGATACCTCAACTCCGGCAATGAATTCAACATTTTTCTACATAAGGCCATGCCCGACCTGGGTGCGAGGGGTAACCTGGCTTATGTAGATGATGTCCTCATCAAAAGTTCATCTGTGGAGGAACACATAGCGGAGATCCGTTATGTTCTGACGCAGTTGAGGGCCGCCGGAGCAAAACTTTCCTTTCAGAAAGAACAGTGGTGTAGAACCCGTGTTAATTTCTTGGGGCATGAGATTACTCCTCAGGGCCTCTGTCCCCAGGAAAAGAAAGTGGAAGCACTTCAGAAACTGAAAGACCCCACAACTCTGCGGGAACTAAGGAGCCTCCTTGGACTGACTAATTACAGCAGAAAGTTCATTGAGGGCTACGCAGAGATCACCAGACCCCTGATTCATCTCCTGAAGGGGGGGGTCAAGTGGGAATGGGGTCCAGAACAAGCCGAGGCAGTAAGACAACTCAAAAGAAGCCTCTCACAAGCGCCTTGCCTAGCTTACCCTGTCAGAAACAAGGAGTTCTTCCTGGAGACGGGGTTCTCTAATACGTGCTTGACGGCAGTATTATACCAAAAGCAGGACAAGGTCAATAAAGTAATCTCCTATGCGAGCAAAACTTTATCCTCTGTGGAGGAAAAATTCAACGATTGTGAGAAGGCACTCCTGGCAACGGTGTGGGCATTGAAGAATTACCGCCCGTTTATCCAGGGGGAACACATCATAGTGGAGACTCCACACCAGCCTCTGCAATATCTCCAAAGTGACAGAATCCGGGCCGGAAATGTGAGTAATTCCCGAATTACTTCCTGGATTCTGTCAATGCAAGGCTTTCCTGTGGAGGTCAGATATGGCCAAAACAAGAAGAGTCCCCTCGCGCAAGGTCTGGCTGACTTGCATGATTGTGCCAGAGAAAACTGTCTCGAGGACGAAAGTCTAAAAATCAAGGACAACATGGAGGCATACCTTAATTCCCCACACAAAGTCTTTGAAGAGGACAAGTGTGAGGGAATGCCCACTGTCTATGTGGATGGATGCTCTTACCATGTTGACAACGACGGGGAGAAAGAACTGGTGGCCGGCGTAGGGAATGCATGGGTGAATGAGTCCCCAGAACCCTCCGCTGGATACAAAATTGGTCCCCGAAGTAGTCAGGTGGCAGAATTGATGGCTGTGCATCAGGCCATCCTCACTGCTGTCCAGCATCAACTCCACGAACTGGTCATAATCACAGATTCGGATTATGTACGGAACGGGTTCGTGGAGCACCTGGTTAATTGGAAAACCAGAGGCATGTTATGTGCTAACAACAAACCCTTGAAACATGGGAAGTTGATCCAAAACATTGATGATCTGGTCACCTCGAATGAGATGACCATCTATTGGAAAAAGATCAAGGGTCATTCCAAAATAGAGGGACCAGACAAAACTGGAAATGACTTAGCTGATCAGCTGGCCAAAACCGGGGCCATCCAAGGGGATCTAATTGAGATTGAGTCCCTGTTGGGGGAAATCCAGGTCACTGCTATCACTAGGTCCCAGACAAATGCTCACAATGACCTCTCAATTGCACAATGGAGTAAGGAGACCCCTGATGCTGATTTGATTACAGCTCAGAAGGGGGATCCAATTATTGGTAAGTTTTACCAGCACCTTGAGGACCCTGAGAACTTTCCCCTGACGGATACCGATTACACTGGGAAAGAGGACCTAAGAGTGTTGATGAAATGTCCAAAAATGTTCCGAATCCAAGACGGTTTGCTGGTAAGGAAATCCAAAGCTGGCCACGATCAGTGGGTGGTTCCTACCTCTTTCTGAAGCCTGATGTTAAGTCACGCCCATGATGCGGCCACCGCCGGTCATAGGGGGTTTCACACAACACTGGAAATCTTAAGAGAGGTTGCATACTGGCCACACATGGGGCAGGACCTCGACCAATACTTGAAGGGGTGTCTTGTGTGTGCACAATTTCAGCCATCATCCCTCACGCACCGCGCGCCTCTCCAAAAGAGGGGGATGACACTGCCATGGTCAGATTTACAAATCGACTTTGTAGGCCCCGTGATTCGCTCTGCTAGGGGGAATAAGTACATGTTGACTGTGACATGCTTGTTTACCAAGTGGGTGGAATGTCTCCCAGCCCCAAACTGCAAGGCAGAAACGGCAGCTGCCTTGATGATTAACCACATCTTTTCCCGTTTTGGTCTACCTCAAAGGATTGAGTCAGACAGGGGTAGCCACTTCACCAGTGAAGTAATGACAAAGATGTGGGAGATACTGGGGGTCAAAAGGAAGTTGCATATTGCTTATAGACCAGCTTCTTCTGGGGCAGTAGAGAGATATAACCGGACAATTGTGAGCATCTTAAAAAAGTTTGTGGCAGATTCTGGGCCAAGTTGGGATATCCGATTACCTCTGGTCCTAATGGCCATCAGATCTACCCCTTCATCTGCAACCAAAATGTCACCATTTGAGTTGATGACTGGGCGCAAGATGGTGCTTCCACAGCATTTGCTCTATAGGACCCAAGAGCAGACACTGATAAATGCCTCCACTACTCATGAGTATGTGGAGAATTTAAGGAAACACCTTCAACATGCTTTTGCTTATGCTCAGCGGAATCTAGAAAGATCGGCTGATAGCATGAAGACCCACTATGACCTGAAGACTTCCAGGAAGGAATATCGGGTGGGGGACCGGGTCTATCTATACAACTTCCAAAGAAACCAGGCAAAACAGCGGAAATGTTTGCCTACCTGGAAGGGACCCTTTGAGATCATCGACAAGATCTCCCCTGTGGCCTACAAAATCCACATCCCCAAAGGTCCTTTGGCAGAGGGGGAAGACAAGTGGGTCCACATAAACCAGTTGAAATGTTGCCATCCCAGGCACACTCTGCAACAACTGGAGGAATCCTCTGGAATCCTAGCGGGTACTGTCTCAGACTAATTCAGTTCCAATCATAAAACATACCACATCTAGTCTCTAAAATATTGTGATTTGCATGAAACTGTATCTTAGTTATACTGTTTTTTTTTCAAAATAAGAATGTAATGTTTCGTTATGATGAAATGCATATGCTGCCCCACTATCTCAACAGTGGTGGAAGAAATGTCCATGAATAGGTATTGCCGCTCTTCCTTTGTCGTCCTAGGAGAAAGAAAACCTGGAGACGGGCCAAGGAGGACGATCCGGAGACCGGGAGCAGAGACGCAACAGGCCCGGGGTACCGCCCAATCTTCCCATCAGGACCGGCGAGGAGAACCGATCGATCAATACCGGATGGAGGAAAAGATGCTGAACTGTGCCATCTATTGGAAGAAGATGAGGAAACATCCCAGGTCTTGCGAGTCCCATTAGTGAAATAGAATGGCCATCGCAAGAGGGGGGCTTGTGGGATGTTTTTATCCACGCATCCAAGCCCTACCTCAAAACTGTGCAGTACTGACATGGACAACATCATGATGGCCAGAGCTTCCCAGAAAATGCACAGGGAAATGCATGAAGAATAGGCTGCCACTCATTTTTGCCGATGTTATGGGCACAGAAGGACACTGCCTAAAACCACCATTGGACTACCCATACAGTAGTCTGAAACCATTGGGAATGGCAATGCTGATTGCCAAAAGCAAACCCATAACTGTTGGGAATTCATTTTCTTAAATCCCAAAAAGGGGTGCAGTACCAGTACTCACCACTATCCAAAAGCCGGCGTTTTAAAACCACCAGATTTTGTAGAAAACTGAATAAATGAACCCAAAACATGCCAAAGAAAGACATTTTAAGAGGTGGATCCAATGTAAAGTTATATTCTGAAGTGACTTGAAGGTTTATAACAAGACTGGCTGAGCTGTGGATTTCAGCAGTTTAAGTAAATTTGGACTGAAAGACACTACAAATCTAAATGTTTAAAAGAAATGAGTGACCTACTTTGAGTGTCACATAGGTTGCAATTGTTTAAATGTCATAGTTTTAAACTTAGAATCAGCATCCTAGCTGCATATGTAAAAAAATGTATTGACTTAAACTGGGGAACAAAAAGTGACATTTTATCTGAAACCTGGCTTAAGAAACTGAATTCTGCCTGACAACTACCCCCATCAGGAGTGAAAATTGAGTCACAGCTGTGTTCCCAGGCCTATCTGCCTTTTGCTGGCCACACTAAGGATATGCCATCTCTCTGATAATTGAATTAAGGGGAGCCCCCACAGAATACAGGAGCTCTGAACAAAGCCCTGTCCTGACCCAGGCAGATGGTTTATTGCAGATGTCGTGAATGTAGCTTCCTCCTGGAAGGACAAAGGAGGGGCACTGCCTGTGAGAGCAAGCTGGCTTGGCAGAACTGGAAAAACCAGAAATTCAACCTTGTGCTGAGGAAAACCACACCCCTTTGGGGCCAGAACATAACTCTAAAAAGATGAATAACTCATAGAGCGGACATGTGAAAATTTTATAAATGATACCATAATTCTTGTGATTTTTCTGCCCACATTTTAAGAGGTTTTTAGAACCGGTGGTATGTTCAGGGGAGTTTTAGCGGAAAAGAGGATATTACTCAAAATGTGTGCATGTGAAAAATCTGACACTTCATCAACTAATGTCCATACTCCTTGCGCACATGTGTGTAAATTTGGGGTAATGTCCGGTATTGCAAACCAGTTAAAAGTGCAAAATATTGCCATTTCTGAATGCAAGCTCCCAGGAAGAGCAGAGTTTGAACAGGGTATACCTCCTGTAATGCATGATGGGTGCATATGATTTTAAAACAATATGTACCTCTGCAAATATGTATTTGGTTCAAATCTAGATTTGTGTGTAAGTTGACAGGAGGAGTGGACTTTCTGCAGGCTGTAAAATGACATCACTCTGACACAACTTAGCTCCCCCAATCAGGGGAGAAATGAAAGCTTGGCCAATGATAAGTGGAGAGGGGTAGGGTCTAGTGATGCTGCACACACAGCCATTTTGAAAACACATAAAAGCAGACAGACAGGACAGATAGGGACCTTCAAATCCATTTGCAGCTGGAAGCTCTGCCGGGAAAATCCATACTTTACCTCCCTCAACCTTCAGAGAGCAGACATAGAGACTTCAAATCTATCAAATATCCAGAACCAGAAACCCAGACCAGACTAGCAGAGCAGAGCTGACCCAGGCCAATGTTAGCAGAACCAAAGAGCTGAACCGGAGTCCAGTCCAAAACCTGACCAGATCCATGGCGAGGCCCATTTCACTCAAGAATATAGTGTGAGTACCTAGCAAAACTGTGCAGAACCCAATCTCTTAGTTAAAATAATATAATTCAATCCTATTTTAATCTAAGTAGAACTGTCTCCAAACTGTCACCTGTCATTTGTAAAGCTGTCAACTGTGATTTGCTAGTTGCAAGCTGCACTTGTCTTTTTGAACTTTAAAATTTCAAATCTGAAAAACGACCTTTATTTAATCACTCATATCTCCGTAACCGTTTGTGCTAGAGACTTGCAGTAACTTTCCTCAGAAAGCTTAGAATCGTGGCTTTCCTACGAACCTAGAATCGCATTCCTACCCCCTATAGTTTTGCCGCAATCGCGTAAAACGCACGCGCGAATTTTGCCGCGATTTGCAAATTTCTCCATGTGTGAAAACAGCAGTTTGTCTTTGCTTCCGTTGCAGAAATTCGTTTAACCTGATAATCATTCCTAGGACATTGCTAAAGTAAGCCTGCAACTAATTTAAACCAACTAATCCTCAACCTGAACCTCTAGAGGGAATTAAAAGCATTTTAGCATATTTTTCACTCCATTGCCAGCACATTTAAAAGCATTTTGCCTGTGTTTTCAACTTCTGTAGTCTAAGTTGCTGGGTGAACTGAATTACATTTGAATTGCATTTCTGAGAATTGTGTGCCTTCCTTCCATTTCCTTGCATTGCATAAAAGGGGGGGGGTGAATTGTCCAAGAAAGTGATTACATTGTCTTTGCTGAAATCCTATCAAGTTATTTTCTTTACTGCATTTCATTCCACATTGCATCCATTTGAAACCATAAAAGTATTGTTGCTATCTTATCCATTTCATGTCAACTCCTTAGTGATTATCAAGAAGTGTGCTAGTGCCAGATTCTCTGTTGTTAATCTTTATCATATTAGATTAAGTGTGATATTCAATTATTAATTTATTATAAAGCGTGATATATATATATCTATTGTTTAAATTATCAAATAAACCTTTAACTTGCAAAACAGAACTACTTCTTGGCTCAGTGGGGTCAGGGGGATTCTGAGAGAGGGGTGTTATATAGGGGTAGTCATCCAGAACGCATGAACTGGACATAAAGATATATCAATAAGGGTTTTCATTCAGTATTATAGACTAGGCGTTGACTTAGCTGTAGTGTTGAATTGAATCCTCGTACAAGGGGCACCCTCCACCAGGCCCCCACTCATGTCTCCCACCACCCCCACCCCCCCAGCAGTGCAGGGGCAGCCTCCACCAGGCCCCCACTCATGTCCCCTATCACCCCCACCCCCCCGCCACCAGGGGCACCCTCCACCAGGCCCCCATCCATGTCTCCCACCACCCCCACCCCCCAGCAGTGCAGGGGCACCCTCCACCAGGCCCCCACTCATGTCCCCTATCACCCACACCCCCCAGCAGTGCAGGGGCACCCTCCACCAGGCCCCCACCCATGTCCCCTATCACCCCCACCCCCCAGCAGTGCAGGGGAACCCTCCACCAGGCCCCCATCCATGTCCCCTATCACCCCCACCCCCCAGCGACCAAGGGCACCCTCCACCAGGCCTCCACCCATGTCCCCTATCACCCCCACCCCCCAGCCACCAGGGGCACCCTCCACCAGGCCCCCATCCATGTCTCCCACCACCCAGCAGTGCAGGGGCACCCTCCACCAGGCCCCAACCCATGTCCCCTATCACCCCCACCCCCCAGCAGTGCAGGGGCACCCTCCACCAGGCCCCCACCCATGTCTCCCAACACCCCCACCCCCCAGCAGTGCAGGGGCAGCCTCCACCAGGCCCCCACTCATGTCCCCTATCACCCCCACCCCCCAGCAGTGCAGGGGCACCCTCCACCAGGCCCCCACCCATGTCTCCCAACACCCCCACCCCCCAGCCACCAGGGGCACCCTCCACCAGGCCCCCACTCATGTCTCCCACCACCCCCACCCCCCAGCAGTGCAGGGGCACCCTCCACCAGGCCCCCACCCATGTCCCCTATCACCCCCACCCCCCAGCAGTGCAGGGGAACCCTCCACCAGGCCCCCACTCATGTCCCCTATCACCCCCACACCCCAGCAGTGCAGAGGCAAACTCCACCAGGCCCCCACCCATGTCCCCTATCACCCCCACCCCCCAGCAGTGCAGGGGCACCCTCCACCAGGCCCCCACCCATGTCTCCCAACACCCCCACCCCCCAGCAGTGCAGGGGCACCCTCCACCAGGCCCCCACTCATGTCCCCTATCACCCCCACCCTCCAGCAGTGCAGGGGCACCCTCCACCAGGCCAACACTCATGTCTCCCACCACCCCCACCCCCCAGCAGTGCAGGGGCAGCAGGCAGTCAGGCAGCAGCAGGTGGGAGCGTGCTCGGGGCTCTGGGGGGCAGTAGTTCGGCCTTCCGGGCAGGAGCGTGGTATTCCGTGTGCGTACGCGTGGCCAGCTTGGTACGGAGTGATTTGGCACGTGAAAATCCTGCACGTCAGCGTGAAAACCGAGGAAAGGCCCTCAGCGCGTAAGCGCATCTGTGACGTGACCCGCACGGGTGTTTCCCACACAGCACGTGATGACAGAGCACACGTGGAAAGACTGCACGTCAGAGTGTAATCGCGTGTGATTGGTGGAAATGGCCCTACACACAGAAGTGACAAAGCGTGTGATTGGTGGAAATGGCCCTACACGCAGAAGTGACAAAGCGTGTGATTGGTGGAAATGGCCCTACACGCAGAAGTGACAAAGCATGTAATTGGTGGAAATGGCCCTAGCGCGTACACACCGCGTAAGTGACGCTGGACGTGTGGGCCTGTATAAAAGGTACGTGTAGAACACGTTTTCCTTGTACGTGCTTTTCGTGGAGAGCGAGTGGGTGAATTCTGTACTTCTTGTCGTTTCACACGCGATTTACTTCACGGCATTTCAAGTTCGTATTCCCTGTTACCTCTGACAGCTTTTTCTCTTTTTTCGCTTTTACTGGTTTACCTGGGCCTGTTCCCTCAAACAGTGTTCCCTTCTACTGTTGTCCAGTCTCCTCAGACAGCGTACAAATCTTCTTTTGGCGGGGGTGTTGCCAACCAAACGTGCTCCTTTTACACGCTCGTTTACCAGGCAGACGGTGAGTCACGCACGTATCTAACATCTGTGCCTGCCCCGTGTGTAGCCTACCCCTTCAGAGGTCATTCTAGGCTGCGTGTGACACGCATACGTTCATTCTTGTGTTACTGGGTGCCACAGCGTAGTGCAGGTTTTTCTTTCTGCACACGTGGTCTAGGAGGGGTTGCGTGCACGTCATCTCCCTTTTTTGGGGCTCCTGTGCGTAGCGTGACCCGTCATCTTTCCCCAGGGGTTACAATCAGCCTTGCAAGAGCACTAGGGTACAATTACCATCTGGTACCCAACCCCTTTGACCCCCAATTGCCCAGGACAATAGTTTACAGCCACTCCCATACGCACATTTACATCAGTGCCATGGCAGGGAGGCGAGGATTCCGTAAGGGTGGCAAAGGTGGAAGAGCCACAAGTGGTGGCCGTGGTGGATACGGTAGGGGACGTGGTCGTTACTTGCAGGGTGAGCCTGTCCCCCCATGTGTGGAGGACCAGTCAAGGGCACCCATAATCCCCCCCCCTCCCGTTGAGGCTGATGTGGCTGACACCATCCATGCTCAGCCCTTGTTGGACCAGCCCATTGTGGCACCAGATCTGGCTGACTCCATGGCTGACTTCCAGGTCAGCAGGCCTATGACACGTGCGCTGGTGCACGTTGATGTCACCATGCCACGTGCATCTGGGCCAGCAAGGTCATCTGCTGCACCAAGGAGGCAGGGCGGAGAGGCTGCAGGGGCAGCTGCGGCTCCATCCACCCCAGCCCTCACACACCCAGCCAGGACAGTGTCGGTCCTAGTCCATGCTGCTGACATTCCCCCTGACACCATCACACTAGAGCCAATGCCTGCACCTACTCCCATGCTGAGTGTGCAATCCCACACTCCTGATACAGAGTCCACCAGGGCTCCTGCCCCTAGTGTCCAGAGCGGCGCAGGACACTCAGGATCACCACCACCTTCCAAGCGGAAGAGGAAGAGTGCTCGTCCGGCACAGGCTGATGCCCCAGACACGGCTACACAGTCCGGCCCGTCCAGGAAGCCCAGCTTCACGGATGACGAACTGAATGCACTTGTCGAGTATGTGTCCGGACATGACAACGAGATGGTCATTGTTGCAAGATCCAAGACCACACCTGCACAACGCCAGGCACACTGGCAGACCGTTGCGGACATCGTAAGTGCCCTTGGAATCGTGAGGTGCACAGCCAATGATTGCTATAAGCGCTGGAATGACCTAAAGCGCAGGGCAAAGAGTAAGCTGGCCTCAAGTCATGCCGCAACTCTAGTGACTGGAGGTGGGTCTCCAGTAGTAGACATGGAACTCACTCCACATGAGTCAGTCGCTGGGACCTACGTCACAGAGGAACAGATCCAAGGCGTGGGAGATCTGGCTGATTACGAGGCATTGTCCGGTGAGTGCACATGCATGTGTGTGTCATCCATGTGCATGGTGTGTGTGTGAGGGCTTCTGTTTGTGTGCCAGGTGAGAGTGTGTGCGCCTGAGTCATATGGGTCAGCCATGTGCTTCATGCAATACTTCCTGCGCAGCTGCATTTGGCCATAGCAGTATCCCTTCTGCCAACAGTAGACATCTAGCCCAACTGCACGCCAGTTGCCCTTGAAGTGTCACCTTGCCACAACATAGTTGCTAATTTTTCACTGTTCATTCAGTCAGATTGTTTGCATTCCCCCACTTTTACTAGGCATGTCGCTGTCCACTAGTCACATGTCTGACATGGCTATGGTAAAGTGGAGTGACTTTGTTACCTGGATATCATTTGTACACACATGTCCCTGTGCAATTGGACCATTTCAGACTGGCAGCTCCAGGTGAAAAATCAGACCTGTTAGAATTAGAAAAGCGATTACATGCGGGAACTGGACTGAATGAATAGGTGCTGCCATCCTCTCCATCTTCACTCAATAGCAATGGTACATGCCATCTGTGTGATGGCATGTGTGTTTCACCTGGCAATCACAGGCCAATGTGTGATGCCACTGCCAGGCAGCATGCAGAAAATGTGTTCATCTTCCATCTTGGTGTCATCAGTGTGTGCCATTTGCCTGCACTTCATACGCAGTGAGGGTGCATGCATGGGAGGGTTTTAGTCATGTGGGTCATGTGTCAATCAAGTACTGGTTCTCTTGCTTCTCAGCCCTCATTGTGTGCCATGGTGCTAATGCCTGTTTCCATTTCTTTGTTTTCATGTCTTTGCAGGGGAAGACGCACCTGATACTGCTGGGGTTGTGGAGATGGTGCAGACCCAGGAGGGGTCCGAGGGCTGACCAACCACCAGTGAGGGACGTGGTGTGGTGGTGGGGGAGAACCCACAAGTGCTGCAGGTCGTGCTCTCAAGGGGTGTCTCTGGCTGCACCTCCCCCGAGCTGTACTCAGGTGTTGATTCGGATGAGACCTACGTGCCGTCGCAGGTGAGTGTTCCAGGGAGGGATTCTGTTCTGTCCCACCCACCTGCACCAGGGTCAGAACCCTCCATGGGGATGTCAGTGTTGGCAGCTACGCCTTTGGTGGTTACGGATGCAGGGTCACACTCCGCGACATCTGATCCTGTTCCTGGGCCAGCAGATCAGAGGGGGAATGCAGTCCTGCAGCCTCAGGCAGTGCCGGCACAGCAAGGCGCAGTTCGCCTTGCCCCAGACAGGTGTGGTGCCCGCCGACGTGGTGGCCATACGCCACCTGGCAATACCGCATGGGAGCAATCCATTTACGGTATGGCAACCCAACAGGCTGCATCATCCGAGATGATGGCTCAGGCCATGGATAGGGTGGCCACTTCCATTGTCCCCCCAGAAAGGCTGATGGAGCGACTACAGCAGGCAACCGACTCCATCTGCCAGTAACACAGGGAGGACATGTTGGGGTCCAACAGGGACAGGCGGGCGGCACTGGCGACTCTGCAGGAGGCCATCTCCATTGAGTCCCAGGGCCACAGGGAAGCCCTGAGGCAGGAGCTCCTTCACCTCAGGACGACTCTTGTTGAGCTTGAGGCTTCAACACACCAAAGGACAGAACAGCAGCTGGAGCGTCTCACCCGTACGCTCTCAGCTGAGATGCAGGCAATGAGGGCGGAGGTCCGGGCATCCCGTGAGTTGTTGCATGGGGACCTCCGCACACTCATCCTCCAGAACCAGACCAACCACACCCGCATGCTTGCAGCCATGGAGGAGCAGACTAGGGCCTTGCGTGGGCTGCCTCCCATAGTGCAACCACCTCCGGATGCAGCTGCACAGGGTGACAATAGCGACAGCAGTGATACTCCCACAACAGGGTAGCCGTGTGGGCCATGAGCCCATGGAGGTGTTTTATTTTCCCAGGATCCACGCAGGTGGGTTCTGGTGTGCATCCTGTCCTCGGACCTCCTGGGTGGCCTCCCCAATCCCCCCGGGCCCATCAATGGCCATTTTTGATTGTTTCTTATTTTTATTTTTATTTATTTTATTCCCTATTTTTTTGGGACGATTTGTTGGCTTCCGTGGTTCCTGTGGGCATACGCTGCATTGTGGCTGGGCACATGCAGGCTTGTAATGTATTTGGTTCAGATGCTTGGGTTTGAGTCACACACACCCCTCCTGCTTCCCGTTTCCATGGGCTTGCAAAGGGTGTGCCCAAGTGACAGTGAATTACACAGTGACGTTGGACTCCCATGAGCTGTGTGGGCAGTCTGTAGTCAATACTGTGTATACATTCCTAGTGCATATTGCTGTTGTGTTGTACACTGCATGTTGCATTGATGTGTAACTCATCTTCTGTGTCTACCTCCCAATTTGCAGGTCCCTTCCTCATGTCTACACAAGGACCTCTAGTCTGGAGATGGGGTCCATGTTGGCAGCAGTGCACCTACAACTCTACATGGCGCCAACACTGCACAGTTGGTAGTGGTGGGAGTGCAGGCATTTCCAGGTGGTGAGACTACTAATATGTAACATTTGTGATGTCATGTTAATGGTAGTACGTGCTCAAGTATGTTGTTGGTCCGGCATTGCTGTGAGCATTTCAGGTGTTGCAGGTTTCTAATAGGGACACTGTACATAGTGACACTAGTGTCATGTTGTGGGGATTACTTTGTTTACCTGCAAATAGCATGACATGGCACGGTGTGTCGTGTGGCGGTGCTGGGGTTGGGTTGGCTGACATGGCACTGTCCTCTTGTTGCATTTTGCAAGTGGGTATTCATTTTAGCTGCTTGAATGTGTAACTTCACAAAACTGCATTGGTGGTGTCTGTGTGGGTAGGGATGCACACATTGTGACACTTCCAGGTGAACAATCTCAGGCTGATATGGTATTCACGGTTCATTCTCCAGACATTCAGGATCAGTGTCAGGTTGAGTCATCATTGATTGTCAGATGGAATGTGCCAGGGCAGTGTGCACTCCACGGGGGTGTGATTTCTATGTGAAGTAATTAGCCACTAGCTGTGTACGGGCTGCCTCCCCCCGTGCCCTTTCCCCTCCCATGCGCAGCGGCTGTGCATGTGGTTGGGGATGTGGGGCCACCACCATGTCCACGGCCAGGCCCCGGCGTGTTGCAACGTTGTGCAGGACACATGCTGCCACTATGATCCTGCACACTACTGGGGGAGCGTATAACAGCTGCCCGCCAGAACGGTCAAGGGAGCGAAAGCGTGACTTTAGCACTCCGAATGTGCGCTCCACTATGCCCCGGGTCGTAATGTGGGCTGTGTTATATCTTACCTCGGGTGGCGTGGTGGGGTTCCGAATTGGCGTCATCATGTGGGGGCTGAGAGGGTAGGCACTGTCCCCTGTGGAGGTGGTGATTGGTATCATTGGTGGGGTTGTGACCTTGCTCAGTATCCAACATGCATGCATGTGCAGTGGCATACATACTCACCAAGCAGCCATGTATCGCCATGCCGCCCAGCTTCTAGGTCCCGGCTTAGGGTGGACATTCGGTAAATGAAGCTGTCGTGGGTGGACCCGGGATAGTTGGCATATACTGAGGTGATGATTCCCTTGGCATTACATGCTACCTGCACATTATGGAATGCCAGTGCTTGCGGTTCCTATAGATGTGCTCAGATGCCCTGGGGGGACGTAGAGCCACATGGGTGCAGTCGATGGCACCTAGCACTTTGGGGAATCGTGCCACACCGTAAAAATCCAGGGCGGCAGCATGCCTTTCTGCAGGTGTTCTGGGCAGGTATATGTGCCTGCGGACTGATGGGCGTGCAGTGATGATGTTCAAGACCTGGTGTAGGCAGCGTGACTGGGTGGCCTGTGACACCCCACGCACTTGTCCGCTGAAATGATCCAGTGGCTAAGAAGTGCAGTACATTGAGGACCTTCTCCAGGGGGCTGAGTGCTTGGGAGCACAGGGTGGGTGATGTGAGGTCATCCTCCCACTCACTCACCAGGTCCAGTATTATGTGTGGTGGAAACCTGTACCTCCCATACACCTGGTCATCAGGCATCCCGAAAAGGCTGGTTCTGGGTGTGAATATTCTGGCCCTGACTATCCTCCTCCTCCTCCTTTGGTAGCCCACTGCCACTACTGCTAGGAACGGTATGTTCATCCAGGCGCCTGAGCTTGTTATTGTTAAAGTGCGCAAATTTATGCTTTGCGCGTGTTCTAGGCGAGCGTGTGACCCGCGCACCCCTGGAATCCAGTTCCCAGTCCAATAGCGTGTGGAAATTCCCACGCACCACGGGATACAGGTGCGCTGACGTACTTGCGTGTGTAAGTGCCTGCGCACCCATGAAATACACGTACATAGGCCAATCGCGTGTACGCGCACTTTTGTCCAATTACACGCGATGACACTCTGACGTGCAGTATTTCCACGTGTGCTCCGTCATCACGTGCTGAGTGGGGAACACCCGTGCGGGTCACGTCACAGACGCGCTTACGCGCTGAGGGACTCTGGTCCAATAGAATCGCGTATGCGTGCTGACACGCTTACGCGCTAAGGGCCTTTCCTCGGATTTCACACTGACGTGCAGGATTTTCACGTGCCAAATCACTCCGTATCAAGCTGGCCACGCGAAAACACACGGAAGACCACGCTCCTGCCCAGAAGGCCGAGTTACTGCCCCCCAGTGCCCCGAGCAGCCTCCCACGTGCCATCTGCTGCTGCCTGCCTGCCTGCCTGCCTGCCTGCTGCCACCGTGCCCTGCCATTTGGTGCCTGCACATAAGCCATCTGCAGGGGTCCAGTTGCTGTGTCCACCCCTGCTGGAACTGAAGACTCCCGACTGGGATAACATCGCTCCACAGCCCAGCCCCAGGACCCAGTTGCCCACCCACACCTGCCTCTGGGGTTGCCATGTCGGGCACTTCCACATCTGGCACCAGTGGCAACCCCAGGCCAGAGGGGCAGAGGGGCACCAGCTTCACTGCCACTGAAGTTGGTGTCCTGGTGGAGCATGTCCTGGGGCAGTATGATGCCCTCTTTGGATCGTCCCGCGCCAGCAAGGAAGGACGGGAGAGGATCTGGGCCGACTGTGTGGTTGCCATCAACGCGGAGGGGGTGGCAACCCGCAACGTCCTGAAGATCAAGAAGCGCTGGGAGGACTTGAGGTCCAGGACCCTTGTGAAGGCCCGGCGCCTCGTGGAGGAGGGCCGGGGCCGCATGATTTCCATCCAGATGAGGGTCCTGGAACGCGTACGCCCAGCGCTCCACGCCCAGATCCTTGAGAGGGAGGCCCGTCTGGAGTTGAGCGGTAAGTGTCCAAGCATTACTGTGTGAGACAGGGCATGTTGCGGTGTGCTGGTTCTATGATACTTGCCTGTATGTGTGCCATAGGCCATGTATGCATGTATGTGTGCAGGGACATCATGGTAATGCATGTGCGACCAGTGATGTGTGACCCACATGGTTGTTGCATGTGTTCAAATGCCGCATGGGGAGCCCTATGCAGATTTTGAACATGAGAGCATGCCAGTCTCTGTACCTGGACATGGGTGGGGGTGAGGGATTGGTGCTGATGCCAGGTACATATATGGTAGCCATGTCTGTGTGCCTGACCTGCGTGTCTGTGACTTGTGCATGCCATGGATGCATGACACATGTGTGTGACAATGCACAGAATCAGTGAAGCAGCCAAATTACCCTTGTATCCGCTGTGTTTGGTGTGTTTGGGGCCAGATGGATGTGACTGAGGTGAAGTGTGTGCATGTGATAGGCATGAGCCATGATGCATGTGAGTTACATATCATTGAATGTTTCAAGAGTCCATTGGACCTGCATGGAAATGTCCATGGCATGCACCATGCCTGTTACTGTGTGTGTTTTGCCTGGACTGACCCATGTGTTGTGGAGGGACATGATGAAAGTGTACTTTGACAGTGGTGCTCATCTGCTATTGCTTCCTGTCTAGGGGACCATTGTACAGTGCCCTGATGCTTGTGTTCTTTGTCTCCCTCTACGCCAGTGGTATTCAAACTGTGGGTCGCGACCCCTTAGGGGTCCGCGGGTGCATCCCAGGGGGGCCCTGAGAGCTCAGCATGAAAAAAGATTATTTTTTTTATTTTTTATTTTTTATTTTTTTTTTTTAGATTGGAAGAAATGGGCAGGGGTGGCCCACATGGGCGGGCTGAAGCATGAAACTGTCTCAGGCAACAATGAAAAAGTGGCCCACAGTTGTAAATGGATATTCATTCCTTTAGTCACAGACTGGGCCTCATTACTACTATGGCGGACCAGTAACAACGGTGCTGGTAAGCTACCGGCACCGTTGCTACCGTTCCACCATAGTAAGAGTTGTGCTCGTGGGTGCTTGACAGCCCCCGCCAGGTCTGACCTCAGCTCGTCGGATGCACCGGCACCGTTATTAACGGTGCCGGTGCATCCAAGCTCCCCCTTCCCATTTGAGCCATATGGGGCTCAAATGGGAATGGGAATCTACCGGCACCTTCGAAAGGGCAATTATCATGTCCGCCTAACTCGGCATGACCTAGTAATTGCCCATTTGCGGGTGCCAGACCCGGATGCAACTCCAGTGGCAGCCGTGCCGGTTTTACCGGCACAGCTACCGCCAGAGTAGTTATGAAGCCCACTGTTTCAATAGTACCCAAAGGGGTGCTTTGTGTTAAAATGTAAGTAAATTGTGATATATTCAGCAACAATGGTCAACATTACTAACTGCATAGTGGCCCCTCACCCATTATGGAGGAGCTAAGGAGCCAGCCCAGTGAAACAGTGAGCACTCCCTCAGCTGCTTTATCCAGCTAATGGAGTGCTCCTGGGCTGGCTGAACTGTCAAAGGGAAACACTGTTTCCCTTTGACAGTTCAGTTTAGTTCCCCAGCCGCACATGCTCACTGAGCCATGCAAGTGCTGGGGCGTTTTGCTTCGCCAGCATTGCATAGCTCATTGGAAATGCTGGCTGGGGCACTGCATGTCTGTATGTCCGAGGGGGAGCTCCTGCGCCTCCTCGCACATACGGACAGAGCAGCTGGAGCAGCACCCACACACAGGCCAATGCAGAAGGTACGTTTATGTTCATTGTTTTTATTTAAACATGTGTATGGATGCGTTATGAGTGAGTGTATGGTGATGGATGCTCATGTGAATGATAGAGTGATTGCTGTATGAATGTGCAGCGCCTTGCATATACACATAATCATGTTCATTGTGTTAGGACCAGTGGGGCCCAGGGGACAGGGATGGTATCTTTTTACCGGACATCTATCATTCAAAACCCTCTGCCTTGTCCACAAGGCTTTCTGGGGCCTCGGTCCAAAATACCTTCAGCTATTCCTCCGCAAATACCTCCCCTCTCGAGCTCTTCACTCCTCTACCTCCAACTCCCTCAGGGTCAGTCGTTTATCAAAGAAACGAGCTGGGGGTAGATCTCTGTCTTCGGCTGGGGCCTCCCTCTGGAACAGCGCCCTGCCACTCTAAAACTTGAGGAGAACCATCTTTCTTCCTGCACTTATCAGACCTACCCTGTCTGCTGCCTTAAACGTAGCACTTGCAAATTGCTGGCTGCACTACCACTGTTTGTTGCCTTTATTATTTATTTATTGTTATTTATCTGTTTCTCCTCTGCTTCGCACTTTCCACTTCTCCCCCCTTCCATGCACTTTTCCCCTCACACTTGCGCGTTCTCAATGTCACTGGGCCTAGTAAGATCGCTGTTTTATTCTCCTCTGTTCCCCTCTCTTGCCTTGTCACGCTCTGAAACACTTGTGTACGAGCGCGATAGAAATAAAATATCAATGCCTGCCCCCTGGACTCCCAGCAACAATTGCAAACTGTTTGGCTATTTACCCATTTTTTGTTAAAAGTATGCTCTACAATGCAACATTTTAACCTATTATTTAAAAAAAAATTCACAGGGGGAAACCCCCCCGAACCTCCCCTTAATGCCCCTCCACATAAAAAAGATTCACCAGCCGCCACTGGCCCTCAGACTGTGTTGGGAACGGGATGGGGGAACCGAGGGACTATGGTGGGAGCACAATGGGCGGGAACCATGGGATAGTGATGGGAGCAGAGTGGGGAGAGCCCTGGGTGTGTGATGGGGTGGGGAGAGACCAGCGACTGGGTAGGAGTGGGATGAGGGAACCCAGCGACTTTGATGGGAGCAGGTGACGGCGCGCAATATATACTGTCCATTTGGCATTTCTGGGGGGTCCCGACCTGCCCAAATTTTGCTCAGGGGGGCCCTGGCCAAAAAAGTTTGAAGACCACTGCTCTACGCAGCGGCTAGTGAAGAAGAGGGCGGAGACGGCGCTGTGGAGCAAGGCGGCGGGGATGCCCCCACGGCTGCAGCGGAAGGGGTGGGTGAGCCCCCACAGGGGCCTGCTACGGTGGGAGACGGTGAGGAGCCATCCAGGTTGGTGGTTTGCACAGAGGAGGAGGAGGCCGCCACTGGGGCACACATGGGGCCTGGTGGGGGCATCCCTGCTGGTGCAAGTGGTGCAGTCCAGGGCCAGGGGCAGGAAGCAGCACAGGTCACCGTGGAGGGGCCTGTGCATGTCGCTGTCCCTGACCCTGTGAGTGCACCACCATGCACCAGCAGGGATGCCCCGTCCCAGGCCCGTCCGCAGGTAGAGGGGATGTCCATGTCACCTGACTCCCCTCCACCTGCGGACGTGGGAACCCCTGGCCGTGTGGAGAAGGTCCTGATTGGGGTCGCGATGCGCACGGCTGTGATTCGTGATGCCGTGCGTGCTTCCCAGGAGGAGCACGCACGTCATCACGAAGTGCACCGTGCCGACGTGGCCCAATTGGGATCGGCCATGTTCGGGGGTTTCCTGCATGTGTTGGCCAATCTGGCGGCCCTCTCCTCCTCTGTGCAGGCTATACACCAGTCGTTCTCCTTGCCGTCTTCCGGCCCAGATGCCACCAGGGCCCCCTGTGGACCTGCCCCGACCAATGCAGCCAGCTCGGTGGGGATCCCATCCCTGCCACAGTTGGGAGTCGGAGGTCCAGCAGGGGTGGACAACACAGCAACTGCACCCCAGCAGATGGAAGATGTGACAGCATCATCGGGCAGGGCACGTGCACGACGGCGTCGGTGGTTTCCATCAGCCTGGATGCCGTCGTGCTGGCAGAGGCAGTGGCGTCGGAGGCAGCAGCAGGCTCGACGTGGGAGGCATCATGGCTCGGGGCCATCAAGATCAGAGGGGCAGGCATCGGCCGGAGGGCAGGGCAACCCTGGGATGGTGGTGTCTTCCGTGTGGGAGCAGTTGGTCTAGCGGATAGGTGCGGAGCGGCAGCGGGCGGAAGAGGAGCGGCTCACCATGGTCAGGGCAGAGTTCTCCATGCGTCGGGCGTTGAGGCAGGCTGAGTGCCTCGAGGAAGCTCGCAGGGAGTTTGAGCTGGACATGGGGTTATCCCTGCGAGACCTCGGGGCCAGGACAGAGTCCCGCCTCCAGGACATCGACATGGAGTTCGATGATGCCCTGGCCAGCAACATCACCGAGTGAGCCGCAGGACTTGCCCGCTGCCTTTGTATATAGTTAATTAGTTAGTTAGTGTTAGGTTTCCTTTCTTTATTTTTATTTTTTTGGACCGCTCGGACAATGGCCACTTTTTTGTATATATTTTTTTCATTATGTATTAGTAGGTTTCATTTATGGTGTTGGGCTCATGGACCCTGGAATATTCGTGTATATAGTTTGCTTTTTGAAGAAACATGTTTTTTATTAATTATTGTGTTCACCATGAGGAAATGGTTTTTCATTATTTTCCTTCCACATGATATTGCTTTGGACGACATTTGTTTTTGGATTACTTTGTTTTTTTTATTTTTACATTTGTTCTCGGACATGGACCATTTATTTAGTTATCCCCATTGTTGTATGTTTGATTTGTTTACTTATTTTTCATCTTTAATACATGTTTTTTTAACTTTCACTTGTGGTATTTTCTCATTGGTTTCATACATGTCATGATATGGGTTTTGACATTCACTTGCACCAATTGTGTATGTGTGTGTGACGGACATGTGTTCATTTACAGACTTGCCATTGGGGTTGTATTATGTAATTGCATTCACTATGTGGGTGGATGCAATCCTTGCCTGGGTGTTTGTGCTGGGTATGCTGCCCATTACTGCCATGATTGAGTATCGTCAGGACCTGGGGGCAGGGGGACATGGGTGGGGGCCTGGTGGAGGGTGCCCCTGGTGGCTGGGGGGTGGGGGTGGTGGGTGACATGGGTGGGGGCCTGGTGGAGGCTGCCCCTGCACTGCTGGGGGGTGGGGGTGGTGGGAGACATGAGTGGGGGCCTGGTGGAGGCTGCCCCTGGATGGTGGGGGGTGGGGGTGGTGGGAGACATGAGTGGGGGCCTGGTGGAGGCTGCCCCTGCACTGCTGGGGGGTGGGGGTGGTGGGTGACATGGGTGGGGGCCTGCTGGCAGGTGCCCCACAGTGCTGGGGGGTGGGGGTGGTGGGTGACATGGGTGGGGGCCTGGTGGAGGCTGCCCCTGGATGGTGGGGGGTGGGGGTGGTGGGAGACATGAGTGGGGGCCTGGTGGCGGGTGCCCCTGGTGACTGGGGGGGTGGGGGTGGTGGGAGACATGAGTGGGGCCTGGTGGAGGGTGCCCCTGGTGGCGGGGGGTGGGGGTGATAGGGGACATGAGTGGGGGCCTGGTGGAGGCTGCCCCTGCACTGCTGGGGGGTGGGGGTGGTGGGAGACATGAGTGGGGGCCTGGTGGAGGGTGCCCCTGGTGGCGGGGGGGTGGGGGTGATAGGGGACATGAGTGGGAGCCTGGTGGAGGCTGCCCCTGGATGGTGGGGGGTGGGGGTGGTGGGAGACATGAGTGGGGGCCTGGTGGAGGCTGCCCCTGCACTGCTGGGGGGTGGGGGTTGTGGGTGACATGGGTGGGGGCCTGCTGGCAGGTGCCCCACAGTGCTGGGGGGTGGGGGTGGTGGGTGACATGAGTGGGGGCCTGGTGGAGGGTGTCCCTGGTGGCTGGGGGGTGGGGGTGGTGGGTGACATGGGTGGGGGCCTGGTGGAGGCTGCCCCTGCACTGCTGGGGGGTGGGGGTGGTGGGAGACATGAGTGGGGGCCTGGTGGAGGCTGCCCCTGGATGTTGGGGGGTGGGGGTGGTGGGAGACATGAGTGGGGGCCTGGTGGAGGCTGCCCCTGCACTGCTGGGGTGTGGGGGTGGTGGTAGACATGAGTGGGGGCCTGGTGGAGGCTGCCCCTGCACTGCTGGGGGGTGGGGGTGGTGGGTGACATGGATGGGGGCCTGCTGGCAGGTGCCCCACAGTGCTGGGGGGTGGGGGTGGTGGGTGACATGGGTGGGGGCCTGGTGGAGGGTGCCCCTGGTGGCTGGGGGGTGGGGGTGGTGGGTGACATGGGTGGGGGCCTGGTGGAGGCTGCCCCTGCACTGCTGGGGGGTGGGGGTGGTGGGAGACATGAGTGGGGGCCTGGTGGAGGCTGCCCCTGGTGGCTGGGGGGTGTGGGTGGTGGGTGACATGGGTGGGGGCCTGGTGGAGGCTGCCCATGCACTGCTGGGGGGTGGGGTGGTGGGAGATATGAGTGGGGGCCTGGTGGAGGGTGCCCCTGGTGGCGGGGGGGGGTGGGGGTGATAGGGGACATGAGTGGGGGCCTGGTGGAGGATGCCCCTGCTCTGCTGGGGGGTGGGGGTGGTGGGTGACATGGGTGGGGGCCTGCTGGCAGGTGCCCCACAGTGCTGGGGGATGGGGGTGGTGGGTGACATGGGTGGGGGCCTGGTGGAGGGTGCCCCTGGTGGCTGGGGGGTGGGGGTGGTGGGTGACATGGGTGGGGGCCTGGTGGAGGCTGCCCCTGCACTGCTGGGGGGTGGGGGTGGTGGGAGACATGAGTGGGGGCCTGGTGGAGGCTGCCCCTGGATGGTGGGGGGTGGGGGTGGTGGGAGACATGAGTGGGGGCCTGGTGGAGGCTGCCCCTGCACTGCTGGGGGGTGGGGGTGGTGGTAGACATGAGGGGGGCCTGGTGGAGGCTGCCCCTCCACTGCTGGGGGGTGGGGGTGGTGGGTGACATGGGTGGGGGCCTGCTGGCAGGTGCCCCACAGTGCTGGGGGGTGGGGGTGGTGGGTGACATGGGTGGGGGCCTGGTGGAGGGTGCCCCTGGTGGCTGGGGGGTGGGGGTGGTGGGTGACATGGGTGGGGGCCTGGTGGAGGCTGCCCCTGCACTGCTGGGGGGTGGGGGTGGTGGGAGACATGAGTGGGGGCCTGGTGGAGGCTGCCCCTGGATGGTGGGGGGTGGGGGTGGTGGGAGACATGAGTGGGGGCCTGGTGGAGGCTGCCCCTGCACTGCTGGGGGGTGGGGGTGGTGGTAGACATGAGTGGGGGCCTGGTGGAGGCTGCCCCTGCACTGCTGGGGGGTGGGGGTGGTGGGTGACATGGGTGGGGGCCTGCTGGCAGGTGCCCCACAGTGCTGGGGGGTGGGGGTGGTGGGTGACATTGGTGGTGGCCTGGTGGAGGGTGCCCCTGGTGGCTCGGGGGTGGGGGTGGTGGGTGACATGGGTGGGGGCCTGGTGGAGGCTGCCCCTGCACTGCTGGGGGGTGGGGGTGGTGGGAGACATGAGTGGGGGCCTGGTGGAGGCTGCCCCTGGTGGCTGGGGGGGTGGGGGTGGTGGGTGACATGGGTGGGGGCCTGGTGGAGGCTGCCCCTGCACTGCTGGGGGGTGGGGGTGGTGGGAGACATGAGTGGGGGCCTGGAGGAGGGTGCCCCTGGTGGCGGGGGGGTGGGGGTGATAGGGGACATGAGTGGGGGCCTGGTGGAGGATGCCCCTGCACTGCTGGGGGGTGGGGGTGGTGGGAGACATGAGTGGGGGCCTGGTGGAGGCTGCCCCTGGATGGTGGGGGGTGGGGGTGGTGGGAGACATGAGTGGGGGCCTGGTGGAGGCTGCCCCTGCACTGCTGGGGGGTGGGGGTGGTGGTAGACATGAGTGGGGGCCTGGTGGAGGCTGCCCCTACACTGCTGGGGGGTGGGGGTGGTGGGAGACATGGGTGGGGGCCTGGTGGAGGCTGCCCCTGCACTGCTGGGGGGTGGGGGTGGTGGGAGACATGAGTGGGGGCCTGGTGGAGGGTGCCCATCGTGGCAGGGGGGTGGGGGTGGTGGGAGACATGAGTGGGGGCCTGGTGGAGGGTGCCCCTGGTGGCGGGAGGTGGGGGTGATAGGGGACATGAGTGGGGGCCTGGTGGAGGCTGCCCCTGCACTGCTGGGGGGTGGGGGTGGTGGGAGACATGAGTGGGGGCCTGGTGGAGGGTGCCCCTGGATGGTGGGGGGTGGGGGTGGTGGGAGACATGAGCAGGTGTGCAGGGTAGTCCCCTGTTTTGTGGGCTGTCTGCAGGGGCCGTCGAGGGTGTACAGGGAATACCTGTGAGGACCCACCCAGCCTAATCGCGTGTGTAACTTCCCACGCACCCCTGTAATACACGTACCAAGCCAAATCGCGTGTGATAATTCCCGCGCACCCCTGAAATACACGCGCCCAGGCTATTCGCGTGTGGAAATTCCCGCGCACCCCTGAAATACATGTACCCTGCTGAAATCGCGTGTTAAACTTCCCGCGCACCCCTGAAATACACGCGCCCAGGCTATTCGCGTGTGGAACTTCCCGCGCACCCCTGAAATACACGCGCCCAGGCTATTCGCGTGTGGAACTTCCCGCACACCCCTGAAATACACGCGCCCAGGCTATTCGCGTGTGGAACTTCCCGCGCACCCCTGAAATACACGTACCCTGCTGTAATCGCGTGTGGGACTTCCCGCGCACCCCTGATATACACACGCCCAGGTTATTCGCGTGTGGAACTTCCCGCGCACCCCTGAAATACACGCGCCCAGGCTATTCGCGCGTGGAACTTCCCGCGCACCCCTGAAATACACGTACCCTGCTGTAATCGCGTGTGGGACTTCCCGCGCACCCCTGAAATACACGCGCCCAGGCTATTCGCGTGTGGAACTTCCCGCACACCCCTGAAATACACGCGCCCAGGCTATTCGCGTGTGGAACTTCCCGCGCACCCCTGAAATACACGTACCCTGATGGAATCGCGTGTGGAACTTCCCGCGCACCCCTGAAATACACCTACCCTGATGGAATCGCGTGTGGAACTTCCCGCGCACCCCTGAAATACACGTACCCTGCTGTAATCGCGTGTGGGACTTCCCGCGCACCCCTGAAATACACGCGCCCAGGCTATTCGCGTGTGGAACTTCCCGCGCACCCCTGAAATACACGCGCCCAGGCTATTCGCGTGTGGAACTTCCCGCGCACCCCTGAAATACACGTACCCTGCTGTAATCGCGTGTGGGACTTCCCGCGCACCCCTGAAATACACGCGCCCAGGCTATTCGCGTGTGGAACTTCCCGCGCACCCCTGAAATACACGTACCCTGATGGAATCGCGTGTGGAACTTCCCGCGCACCCCTGAAATACACCTACCCTGATGGAATCGCGTGTGGAACTTCCCGCGCACCCCTGAAATACACGTACCCTGCTGTAATCGCGTGTGGGACTTCCCACGCACCCCTGAAATACACGCGCCCAGGCTATTCGCGTGTGGAACTTCCCGCACACCCCTGAAATACACGCGCCCAGGCTATTCGCGTGTGGAACTTCCCACGCACCCCTGAAATACACGTACCCTGCTGTAATCGCGTGTGGGACTTCCCGCGCACCCCTGAAATACACGCGCCCAGGCTATTCGCGTGTGGAACTTCCCGCACACCCCTGAAATACACGCGCCCAGGCTATTCGCGTGTGGAACTTCCCGCGCACCCCTGAAATACACGTACCCTGATGGAATCGCGTGTGGAACTTCCCGCGCACCCCTGAAATACACCTACCCTGATGGAATCGCGTGTGGAACTTCCCGCGCACCCCTGAAATACACGTACCCTGCTGTAATTGCGTGTGGGACTTCCCGCGCACCCCTGAAATACACGCGCCCAGGCTATTCGCGTGTGGAACTTCCCGCGCACCCCTGAAATACACGCGCCCAGGCTATTCGCGTGTGGAACTTCCCGCGCACCCCTGAAATACACGTACCCTGCTGTAATCGCGTGTGGGACTTCCCGCGCACCCCTGAAATACACGCGCCCAGGCTATTCGCGTGTGGAACTTCCCGCGCACCCCTGAAATACACGCGCCCAGGCTATTCGCGTGTGGAACTTCCCGCGCACCCCTGAAATACACGCGCCCAGGCTATTCGCGTGTGGAACTTCCCGCGCACCCCTGAAATACACGTACCCTGCTGTAATCGCGTGTGGGACTTCCCGCGCACCCCTGAAATACACGCGCCCAGGCTATTCGCGTGTGGAACTTCCCGCGCACCCCTGAAATACACGCGCCCAGGCTATTCGCGTGTGGAACTTCCCGCGCACCTCTGAAATACACGCGCCCAGGCTATTCACGTGTGGAACTTCCCGCGCACCCCTGAAATAACCGCGCCCAGGCTATTCACGTGTGGAACTTCCCGCGCACCCCTGAAACACACATACCCTGATGGAATCGCGTGTGGAACTTCCCGCGCACCCCTGAAATACACCTACCCTGATGGAATCGCGTGTGGAACTTCCCGCGCACCCCTGAAATCCACGTACCCGGCCAAATCGCGTGTGAGACTTCCCGCGCACCCCGGTATACACGCACACGTATTTTTTGTCAGCGTGTCCGTGTTTGTGGGTACCCCTTTGCACGTCATTTGTCCTGGAGGGCCACAGTATAGGACATTCATCATGGCAGTATATGGGTGCTATTTGTTGGCGCACCTTTTGGCGCACATTTCTTACAGCCGCAGAGACGCTACCGCCTGCTTTCTTGTGGCGGTCGTGTTTGTGCCTGTGCGCTGGTTTGAGCGTGCGCTTTTTTGCCCTATTCTATTCCATGAATACGTGTTGTAGGCGAGCGTGTGGGCGTTCCGCGCACTTGTGCCCTGTACTTCCCCCGTGACGCCCACGTTTTTGCAAGTTGTTCCCCATTCCGAGTGTTACGCCGGTGTTCCGCCTACTTTTGTTGCGTGCGCCGCGCTATGTGCGAATTTCACTGTGGCCTGTGCGATTTTCGCTGTGACCTGGCGCACGCTGTTAGATGGCCTGTGCGCCAACGTGCGCGGCACACTTTTTATCGCACATCCGCTGGTTTTCTCGCGCACGGACTTCCATGAATCGACGTGCGCTGCTTTTCGTGCGATTTTCGCACTTGCACTGCGATTTTCGCTATTCCACTGCGATTCGCACGTTTTTGCCCACTTGCGCCGCGCTAATTATTCCATGAATCGGCCTGTAAGTGTGGTGGCTCTTTTATGACAACTGTTCGCGTGTAAGATGGAATTAACAGCTGTAAGTTTGAGAAAAATTCTAACATGTAGAGTATCGTCCTCAATGAAGATTTCTAAATCTAGAAAAGTAATCATTGTTGGGCTTGAGTGACCAGACAGGGTAATTCCAAAGTTGTTAGAGTTAATGTGTTTAACAAAATCTTCAAATGTGCTGTTAGTGCCTTGCCAGATAATTAGAACATTGTCTATGTATCTTTTCCAACATACCAGCTTGTTCCTAAATTCCAGTTTGCCAAAAACATGGGTTTCCTCAAAGTGAGACATAAACAAAGTTGCCAAGGACGGTGCAAATTTGGCACCCATAGCAACACCTTTTGAGTGCAAATAATACACATTATTAAAAAGACAGACATTGTTTGAAAGTGCGAATTTGAGAAAGGATTTGACCATTTGTATATGACTATGATAAGATGCTGATGTGTTATGGAAAACATAGTCAATTGCCTGAATGGCTAAATCATGCTTGATGTTAGAATATAGAGCTGCAACAACAAGGGTGGCCAAACGAAAGGAGGGTTTCCATACAACAGTTTGTAAGTATTGTAGTACTTGTGTACTGTCCCTAATGTAGGTACTCATTTCAGTGATGAAGGGCTGAAAAATCTCATCAAGGTACTGAGAGATAGCCTCTGTGACCCATCCGATGCCGCTCATGATTGGCCTCACTTCCGGTAGATTGGTAAAGTGCTGATGTATTTTTGGCAAAAAATATAGGGTAGGCATCGTAGGTCAGTAATGGTAAGGAATGTTTTCTCGTCATCTGTTAAGAATCCAGATGTATACCATTGGTTAGTCAGAGATTGTAGGTCAAGTACAATTTGTTTGGTGGGATTCTTACTGAGTTTAGTATAACAGCCGGGTGTCTGTAAGTGCTTCAATCCCATCTGAATATAATCCTCTGTGTTTAGTAAGACAATGTTACCGCCTTTGTCGGCTTCCTTGATGGTGATGGTGGGGTCTTCCTCTAGTTGTTTCAAAGCTGATATTTCTCGTGTGTCTAAATTACAATGCCATGCTTTATTGGATCGTTTATCGAAAAGGGTATGCAAATCTTTAATCATAGCCTTATGGAAAGTGTTAATAATGTTGTCACTCCCAAAGGTCGGTGTAAATTTAGATGTCGTTTTGAGCTCCCTAATATCTAAATGTCTTGTGTGAACATGAAGGTCTGACATAATTTGTTCTCTGATTGGAGGTGTATCTGTAGTAAGAGATACCAATGTCTCTATATGGTCAATGTCCATCATGGTATGTTGGCTAAGCGGTGCTACTTTTGGTTTGGGTACAAATGTTTTAACCTGCGTGGCAAAAAACTTTTTTAATTTCAATTTTCTGGTGAACTTAAAGAGATCAATTTGAAATTGTACCTAGTCAGTGCGCTTAGAAGGAGCAAATGAAAGTCCATTATTAAGAACCCTTATTTGATCATCTGTCAGATTGTGGTTGGACAAGTTAACAACTAGATTGGCCTGAGTCACCTGCTCTGTTGTTTCTTGGCATTTGTTCTTGTTAGAATTCCGGTTCGTCCAGATTCTAGATTTGCATTTGCCTCCCCTACTGCCCCTGGTATGGAGATAGGTGTTTGCATATTTTGCACTGGGGGATTTCGAAATCTTACTTGTTTGGTATAATTGGTAGGCTGGCTGCCCTTTTTGTAGCGTCTGATTTGCTCTAAAAAACCTTTACCACTGGTAGTAACAGTATCTGATGTGGGAGTTTCAGAGGTAGCTGGTGAGATGTCAGTATCTGAGTCTGGATCTGAACTGGTGGGACTGGTATTGGCTGTGCTGCCTCGTGATCTGGATGGAACAGTATCATATTTGGTTTGAAAAGTGTACACTCGATCTTGTCTATAGTCTTGGTAGGCTGCCAAGACTACCCGAGCAGCCATTTTGTGAAGGAGTCACAGTGCATTCTTATTCACACTAGATTCTGAAATTGAGATCCAGCACACTATCCAAAACATGTTATTGTTGGCCTTTATTTTAATAAGGGAGTATGAGTTAACTTATTGAACCTGTGGGCTCTTTAAAACGAAGTGGTGCTCTTATGGAAAGGATGGGGCTGCAGAAATAACTCAAATATCAATAATAAGGTCGACTCAGGAAGTTGGAAAAAGATACGCTTTTTTATTAAGAATTATCTAAAATAGGGAGTAAATCAGACATCTACGGATGTCAACAGTATCATGCTCAGAGATTTTCATAAAAAACATGTATTTTATAGTAATAATGTGTCATCATTGAAGTCATACTATGTGGCAAAATGTAAATACATATGTGGGGCTGTGGTTGGGTAACGAGAAACAATATACTTTCTATGGGGTTTGGGGTTGTGATTGGATCTCTACTGTCAGGTGGGCAACTAAGCCCTCCTCTAGTGCAAGTCATCTTCATCGTCACAAAATACACTACGATTTATTGGTTCACCAACTATAGGGCTCTTTGCTATGTGGCCCTCTATCAATGGTTGGCACGCTTGTACCCTTCTGGAATATTCCACTCACTAGTAGCACACAAACTGGTACCCTAGATGCGGGTGGGTTGGTCTTGACCAGACCTCCCCACCTAATTAACCCAACATCTATGATCACTCAAGCTGTTTGCCATTCAATTATCCTCTGAACATGGCCTTGCAAGCCCCAAATTCCCAATCCTGGGAATAATAGGGAGTGAGCATGCTCTTATCTTCTGGTCTCTTGTGTAGTTCTGCTCAAGTCTATTTCCATCTAGGTCACGTGTCTGAAGATCAAGATTCGAGCTTCAATTCTGTATTTGATGGCTTTAAAACAAATACAAC
Organism: Ambystoma mexicanum; assembly: GCF_040938575.1. NCBI lineage: Eukaryota > Metazoa > Chordata > Amphibia > Caudata > Ambystomatidae > Ambystoma > Ambystoma mexicanum. The sequence goes on from NC_090937.1 coordinate 403,299,157, forward strand.
TTGGCACTCATTGGGCCTCATTACGAGTCCGCCGGTAACCGTGGCGGTAAAACTGCCTGGTTACCACCGGACTCGTATTACCATTCTGCCTCCCTGACTCCCGAAATACCAGGGCATTACGACCCTGGTGTCCTGGGAATCCTGGAGGCGGAATGGTGTAAATCCCCATTCCCATTGAGTCCCATAGGACTCAATGGGAATGGGGAAGTGGAAACACTGGCACCATCTCGTGATGGTGCTGGTGTTTCCACGTCCGCCTGCAGGTGGGAGGTGTTCAACCCGCCAGGTCAGACCTGGTGGGAAGATCACCTCCCGCCTGCAGGACTCGGGATCGGGCGGTCCGGAATTAACAGTGGCGGCGGGTTTACCGCCACTGTTAATTCCGGACCGCTCGACCTGTAATGAGGCCCATTGTCTTTCACTGTAACTTGGCAGGAGCTTGGCTCATCTCTTGCATTCATTGTATCACTTGAAAATAGTCAACCAGTTCTCGGCTGCACTGGCCTCTTGACACTGGGCCAGACAAGCATTTTTGATTTTTTTCTTGCTCGTCAGCTATTTTTAACTGTGTCACTCATTCAGCCTTCCCTGCTCTTAGGATCCCAGTTTGTTAAAACACGATGTGGAACATCCAGATCTCTTATGCATATATATACCTTGGTGGCACCACCTGCAATCTATTTACTACATGTAGCTAGCTTCTATGATCACTTAGTCTGCTTGCATTGTTGGCTCTGTACAATTATAAAACAGTTTGCATTTTCTTCCATCCTCTTCACGCGTGTAATTTTCATTTTGAACATACACGGTTATTCGATTCTTTACTTCGTCATCGGACTCCACATGCTCTTTTTACTTCTTCTTCTGTTGTTTTTTCTCAGTGTGTCACTTTACGTCATGTGACGTCACCAGTCTGCTCTTGCGTCAATCTTCTTCCGCTCTTCAGGGATCTTTCCCAAGAGACTATCAGCTCTTTGTGGATACATAAAGAATGGCTTTCTTAATGGGTACTTTGCTTCAAAGGCTGCCCGTGTTATTGGCATCATTACAGGTGTCACATTTGTCACTATGGGCCTCATTACGACCCAGGCGGTAAGGGGTTTACGGCGCCGTAAACAGCGCCGACCCTTACCGCCTGAGTACGAGGTCCCTTAGCGCCATGGCGAATTTAACACCTGCTTTTAGCAGGTGTTAAAATCCATGGCGCTAAGGGACCATGGAGTTAATTACGCCACCGTAATTTATGGTGGCGTAATTAACGCCTTCCCCACTCCCATTATGCCCTATGGGGCAAAAATGGGAATGGGGAAGGGTAAATGGGGATTGGGGACTTACCGCCCCGCCAAGGTTGGAATGGGGCGGTAAGTCCACCAACCACCATGGCGTAAACATAGTTTACGCCATGGTGGTAAAGTCACGGCCCAGGCGGTAACTTACCGCCTGGGTCGTGATGAGGCCCTATGTCTGGTTCCCAACATATAGGCAGGTTAGGGGCAGGACTTCCTGTAGAGGCTTTTGGCTCCTCCTCTACGTTCTCCTGAGGCACATGCTCGCAAGCTTTTCAGAGGTGAAACACCTAATTTATCTGTATTATGCGGATTATAAATAGGGAGCACTATGTGGGCATGTACATTGGGAGCAAGTCACCAAGAGTGTTCCTCCAGTCCATACACTGTACAATGGCTCTGGTATTCAAACCTGCCTTCCCATACAAGAATCACACTTCTTCACTCCATACAGTTATTGCCTATTAAAATGTACAGGAAACAATGTGGTGTTTTAATGTTGTGGTGTAGCTGGTTTCAACAGCAAGGTTTGGAACACAGGATGTATTTGTCACAGCAGATGCAGAGCAAAGCAGCAAATGAGAGGGTGCACTTTAATTGGATAAGCACATTGTGATGACAGTTTCCATCTACCGCAAAGAGGTTTTCTTTATAATAACCAGGCCAGATCAACTGGTTTGCAAAGATTCCCGGCATGTCTACAATTGTCGTCCCATTCTTTGAATTTACTCTTGCTCTAATGACATGCAATGTTTCAGTCTCATTAACTTCTCTTTAGTCGTGTAGATGTTCCTGCACTTGAGATACATCACAGGTCGGAATCCCTATATGATGAAATTGGGGTTAAACTGTTTGAGAATGGAAAATGCGGTCTGTTATGATGAATGAAAGCCATTGTTGTACGTCAAATCGGTAATACTTAACAGTAAAGCTCAGTTATTCAAAGAATGTTACCGCAAAATTGGAGGAAAGTGTTTCAAGGTTTTATGCAAGTGTTTGGACATCAAGCTTGGGTTATTAATTGGTGGAGTTGGCCTTTTCTGTGTGCACAGCTTTTCACAAGGATCTCCAGAATTTAGAAGTGAATTATGTACCTCAGTATGCAATGATTTTGGTAATTGTATGTAAGTGGAAGACATGGGCAATGAAAAGAGTTGCCAATTCAGGTGATAAATGTATTCATGGGGATGGTTTGAAATGCAACATTTTGGTGAGATAATGTCCTGCAGTAAGTGTGTATGTGTTGTCTTCAGAGCTTGGTAGTTTAGTGGATAAATCCATTGAGATGGTACACCACGGTTGGTGAGGGGTAGGTACCGGGCACAAAAAACTATTCCTCACCAATCATCCTTCATTGGAGCACATATTGAACGGAGTATATGTGTTCTTGAGTGCCTTTTTTAACATTTGACCCCCAACTGCACCACATAGCAACTAAACCAACAACTGCCAGAGGTTTCTCTAATACATTCCCACACTCCTGAACCACCATAGTCTCAGCCTTCCCACTACAAAATGGTTATATCCATCCTCCTCCGCATCCACCTCCTAATTGCTCCCTTTCTCCTTCTCTCTCAGGGCCTCTGACTCCCCCTTGTTCTATTCAACCCTCCATCTACAACCCCAATTCTCTCTCTCTCTCTCTCTCTCTCTCTCTCTCTCTCTCCGTCTCTGTCCTCCACTTTCCGCTGAATGGCATACTAGCTGCTCCCACCCCATACCCACTATCCATTGTAACCCAATTTACCCTGTCCTTTTTCCTTCACTACTGCATTGCCCACATCCTCACACAGTCCCCTCCATTAATATGACCCTGGGCCTCTGGAAAGGCCATTTCTTTAATAAAGCATATGTTATCACTGACCACCTTGACTCCCACTACACCGCACTCTCTGTGAAGGCTATCACTGAAACCTAGATCTTCCACTGAAACAGCCACACTGGCTTTCCACCACACAGTCTTTGCCACCTTGTCTCATCCCCCTCAACCAGCAAAAGAATTTAATGGTGGAGACCTACTAATTACCAAAGACATACCATCAGCTCTTCTTCCCCCTTCTGACTTTAACCCCTCTGCTTTAGAACAAATCTGAGTCAAAACGTCCCCACCCTTCTTATCATATTCCTCATCTACTGCCCACCTTATATTACTAATCACTTTTCCTCAGGAAGCAACCTACTATTTGAGTCGTTCCAAGATGATGCCCCTATTGTAATGATGGGTGACCTCAGTTTTTCCAACATTACCAAGGCTCACCAAGGCTCACTCTTTCTGGTCACTCTTTGATTAAACCTACACTGTCTTATTAATTACATTCGTGGGAATTCCCCTGATCTCATCTTCCTATCCTCCGTCCTTCAAACCTCTGCTCTCTCTGTTGGATACTCTCCCTCTGATCACTCAGTCACTTTGCCATCGCTGTTCCCCCTCCCCCTACTAACTTCCCTCCTTCACCCATCACCAAGTGGAAGATGAAACCCGGCTCTATGGCCCAATACCTCGTCTAAGCCAAACACTCTCTTCAGGCCCTCTCTCCACCAATGTCACACTCCACTGAACTTGTCTTTGCAAATATCAACAACACAAAATCCACCTCATTCAGTTGTCACTATGATACTTGCGCCTTCATCCTCTTTCCCCACTTTCAAACACTTCCATAGTCACCCAACAGCTGAAGACAGACCTTCTTCTGAAAAGAAATTTTAAAAAAGTGAATGATCCAGCTGCTCTTGAGCCGCAGAGAGGGCCCTTCAAACAAAACACAAAGAAATCTGAGGATGGAATGCCGTTTTGACCGTTACAGTTTGCCTGACCCTCACAATGGAGGGTTGAACCATTCCTCTGCTCAGAGCCATAAGAAAAAAAGAATGACCTGGTTGATCCTGCTATTCAGCAGTCGCGGTGCCCTGGTGCCAGGAGGGGCACTGCCCTGGTGAGCACTGCCTTGACCCAGCTCAATTGTTTGGTGCCCCTGTGGGGACGGGGAGCGATGCACCTTCACTGACACAGGCAGGGGAGCACCCACGTCAACACTCCCATGTGGGCTCTTCTGACATACACAACACTCACTGTGATAGGAAGGGCAGCACTGCATGAACATTTCTGGGCCTGCTCCCTCTTATGGTGGGCCCGCAGAGACTCCCCGGGCTGTTTTTTGCAGACACAGCCCGGGTGAAGAAAAAAATAATGGGACCCCCTAATGCTGAACTCAACAGCAGACTACCCCTATGATATGCTGATTGGTTAGTTCTCTATATAGGGACTCCCAATGCTGCTGATATGGTGCTGGGGGTACCCAGTCATTTTACCAAAAATAAAACATAGTGGTAAGTTTCACTAAAGACAAAATACCGAAAAATACCCAAAATGTTAATTAAATATATATATGATAGTCGGGTAAGGGGTTAAAATGGGTGGGGATGGGGTTGGGGTGATGTTAAAAGGGTAGAAAAATGGGAGGCTTGGTGAGGGACCCCCAAAATAAAAAATAAAAAAGACAATTCAATATTTCTTAGGTATTTTGGCCACTCTGAAATGTACCTCTCTGGTTTTACTGGGCTGCCCCTGACATGTGGAGCCCATCTTAAATGAACATTTTTGAGGGGGGCTCACATTGCTGCAGCCCTGTCTGCCATGCTGGACCAACCAGGAGCACAAGAACCCATGACGTGCAGCAACAAGGACCTTGAGGCAGCACTGGCCAGGCTGACTCCCATGTAAGGATGATTTGTATATAGTTGGAAAAAATAAAGTGTACTTTTTTCAGGATTTAAAAAATATATTTAAAGCACTCTATACTTTTAATTGACTCTTTTTGGTTTTAAAAGATTCTTTCTTTTAGTTTACTGCAGCTGCTTAGGAATAGTGTCATTGGTGTATAGTGTTTGTTCTGATTTCCACTTTTTCATACAGAAACTAAAAAACATCTGGTCTACTGAGCCTGAGGTAAGTCATCAATATGCAAATGAAGAACTAAACAAACCCATACAGCAGAATTCCTGTGTCTACCTTACCTTATATGCATACATTTCATAAAACCTCATCTTTCTTCGTAGAGGGAAGCCACCCCCTGCTTCAAATCTCCATCAATTCTGCAGGCACACAGATCACTCTCCTTTTCATCTCACCACCTACAAAGACTCTCCCTTCATTCACATTCTGGCTATTGACTGTGCCCCATCCCCCTATCATACCACTCTTATCTATTATCTCTGCTCCCTCCAACGTAAACGTTCTATGGCCCTACAACAATGCTCGCCCCGCCAACATATCTAGCATCCACTATTCTCGCTGCTCACAACTTTCCCTCCGATTTCACCTTCAAAATCACTAAAATATGCAACACCTTATCCACCCGCTTAACTCTTGCACCTCCTCTTTCCTTTGATCACCTTCCTATCACCCCTTCCTTACTTCTCTCTCACATCCCCTACGGAACTCACACCCATCCTTTGCTCCAGCAACCCATCCTGCTCTCTCAGTGATCATTTCATACAGCAAATAATGAAACAACGTGCACAAGCCGCCTCCTCCTACCTGTCTTCCCGCTCCGCCGGCATATCCCTTCCTGCTAAGAAATAACCACTTTCATCCCTGTAACCAAGAAACTCACTGCTGACCATAGCAATCCTTTCTTCTGCAGACCTGTCTGTCTCCACAGCCACCACTCCAAAATCTTTAAAGGTCCACTACAACTACTCTCACCCATCAGTGGCATAATACAGAATTTTTCCTCGCCACCCCCACCCTGTGAGTCATGCTGAGGTACCCCCAACTCAGCAACAAATCACGGGTCCTGCCACACTCTGGGGCGGCCTGGATTACCACTCTTGCGCAATACGCATGAAGGTGCTGCTGCAGGGGTAAACCGCACACTGCACAAGGAGAAAGATATAAATGTGTTTTAATGCATTATACAGCACACTTTTTGAGACAAATTGGCTAAAAAGCCAGAGCGTTTGCAATTGATTTGTAGGGTAAGACCAATCTAATAATCTAACACATGTAAGTCACCAACAGTGCACAGGAACATTTGTATTTGTATTTGTTTTATTTATATAGCGTGCACCAGGCCCAAGGGCAACCGGGCGCATATCTTAGTAGGACATTACAGGTATGACATATCATCACAGTGGTCAAACAGATTGTAAACAAAAATGTACAATTGACTTACAAATCATGGCAAGAAGCAGAATGGTGGTGCTTTAATTAATATAGTGCTTTGCTATTAAAAATGCCATGCCACAATGAAAACATGTCCAACTGGCTGCACAATGTAGACAAGTCTAGACACGTAATAACATATTACAGTAAAGCATGCAAGGCCACATTTAGACATAGCTAGACTGGTTGCACCAAAATGCCAATCAAAGCAATAACACTTATCATGGTTATCTTTTCACGGATGCCCAGAAAAATATACAATGCTGCAGTAAGTAAGAAACAGCTAGACTGGCAACATGCAAATGCCAGTCTAGCCAGGTAATTACCCTTAGCAGCACTGCTTTATCAGAGATGCCCAGTTAAAAAAAGTCAAGCCAAACTAAGAAATTACTAGACTAGCTGCACCAAAAGGCCTCTTTAACCACTAATACCACATAGCAAGCCTGCTTAGCCTGGACTTGGATGAACATTATGATTTATCGCACAATCCCCATCCTACCCCACCCCATCTCCCAAAACTGCCCCACAAATCCACTCTCGCTCCCACCTCCTGCCCCAACCCACACTCTCAGCTTCTCAGCCCAGAATTACCTCCCCATCCCTTTTTCTTGCCCCAGTTCTCGCGTATGAGGCTCCTTATATCATAGGTAAGTACTGGGATGAGGAAGAGTGGGACCAGGAGTAATGGAGAGTACAGGTAATTAAGCCAGGCATTACCTCCATATCCCTCTACCTCATCCCAGTACTTTTGTATCAGTCAAAGTGCCTCATAAACAAGTACTGGGACGAGGAAGAATAGGGCTATGAGTAATGAATGATACCAATAAGTAACAAAGGGATTAAACACAAGTAGTGGTGCAATATCATTGAGCTGGCTGTGCTTCAGCCCTCCCCCACCCCACAACCCCCTTGACAGTTTGGGCTATGTTGACTCGACCTGGATAACCTACAGAGCAGTTGCTGACACAACGAGACACAGATGTGAAGCGGCACCTGGGTTTCGCTGTTAACAAAATCCCAGCAATTACTTAAATAAAGCATTTCACTGTTAGTACCTGCATTTAAATGCATAATTATTTAGGCAATTGAAATCTTGATGTGGGTTTACTACTTGCATGCTAGACAAGTGATTGGAAGGGCAGAGAGGGAACAGGAGACCGCTTATTCTCAGAGCTGTCCACAGGTGGGTGCTTTCAGACTTAAAGGAGATAGTTAACTCCTTGTAACATTGAAGCTGCACTAGAAAAGTCTCATTAAAATGCATAAAGAAGTTAGATGCCCCACACAAATAAGTTTGTCCCTCCTCCACCGCCAGTGAAGTTAGCACCTCTCCCAAGATTAAAGGGTTAGCACCCCCCTGAAATTTAGGTTTCATTGTGCTCCTGAACACAAGCACATACATACCATTCAACATACACACATACGCACACCCAGCCACCCATACATTTAAGTGTGTACCCTTTCACCATACCAGCACACGAAGGCAGCCACCCATACATTTAAGTGTGCACCCTTTCACCATACTCTCACATAGGCAGCCACCTATACATTTAAATGTCTACCCTTTCACCATACACTCACACCCGCACACGTCATGGGGTTGAGGGGAGCCCTATTACTTCAAAAAGAAATGGTTTCTTTTTGAAGTCACTCTGACTTCATAAAGAAATTATTTCCATTAAGGACAGAAACCATAATGGAAATAATTTCTTTATGAAGGCAGAGTGACTTCAAAAAGAAAATATTTCTTTTTGAAATCATGGAGCTCCCCAACCCCATGTAATGGAGGCCTCCAGCCTAGGGCCCTCCATGTCATGGGGTGCGGGGAGCCTTTGGACTTCAAAAAGAAATAGTCTATTTTCTTAGTCACTCTGCCTTCTTAAAGAAATTATTTCCATTATGTTTTCAGTCCTTAACGTAAATAATTTTGTTGTTTTTTTAGTCCAAGGCCCCCCCCCCTCCCAGTACATGTGGTGGCGCGGACCCTGCATCGCGGGGGTGCAGGGCTCCCCATTACGCTAGTGTCACCCATGTCTCCAACTTTCTACCACTGTTCACCTCTCTCCTCTCCACCATTCTCATCATACTTGTCCTCTCTGCAGCTTTTCATACTGTGGATCATCCATCCTCATCCAGACCCTCTTCACCCTCCTGGGCTTCAAGGACATCACAGTTGATTGTTTGTTGTCCTCTCTCTCAAGCTGATCCTTTTCCATCTCATGGAACTGCAATACCCACTCCCACACACCTCCTCCCTTCATGTGGGAGCCCCCCTGAGGATTAGTCCATGGACCTCTCCTCATCACTCTACACCTCCAAAAACATTGCCTCGTTCAGATTTCACTATAGTTAAATACTTGTTCTCCTTCCCCTTCTTAACTCCTGCTTTCGCTGAACTCATCACCGACTTCTCACAGTCATCCATTTCAGGATGGTGCTTTGCTGCTTGATGCTCAACACATCCAAGATAGAAATCTTCTCTTTCCATGGATCCAATGACAGTCCCAGTCTTCCAGCTCTAGTTCCCTTCCCACCTCACCTATTAACTCCTTCACCCAAGGTTCACAACCTTGGCATTGTCTTTGAGAGCGACTTAAGATTCTAGCAGGTCATCAGAACCACAGCCGCTGTGGCCATGTTTAACCTTTTTAACATAGGGAACATTTTCTCCCACCTTTGTGTTTAGCAAACTGGACTACTGGTTTATCCTACTCCTTGGTCTTTCCCTCTACTCCTTCTCTGCACTAAACACCGTTGTTAATTTTGCTACACGCATCCTCCCACCCTACTACAATCCTCCCAAACGTCTAACACAAACTCCAATCTGGGTCAGTATCTCTCCATGCAAAATGACTCTCTTTGGAATCTGTACTTCAAGTCTAAAAATCTGTACATGGACTTGCACCCCTCTACCTTGAAGACCCTGGAGGTCAATTAATGAAAAATCTAAATTGCAAGCAGAGGACAGCCAATCTCAACACTTACGTGTTGTTGGCTCCCTTGAATTGGCTTGGACAAGAAAGGAGTAAAAGTCCGACAAACTCATTTTAACAATTTTCCACTCTGTGTCATGGAAAAGTAAAAACCTCCTGCTGTTGCGCTTTGCAGGTGGCATTTACAAAGGGATTCGTAGGGAACTCCCTTTGTCTTGACAAATTGCAAAACCTAATTGATTCCATATGAAGCCATTTCATGCATACCTACATGCAAATCTCATGCAGGCGTGCAGCGAGACATACTGACGAGATGCAGGAGAGCTACACAGAGGAGATCTCATCTCCACGCTGTACATGTTCACCATCCCGTCAGTGCTCCAAAATGCAGCAGCATATTAAGTGGAGGCTTGAAAGCATTGCTCCTCGCTTTTATGACTCCATTTAAAATGCCAGAATATTTTAAATAAGGCTATCCTTCTCTACTCTTCCGCTCGTACTCTGCAGTCATCCTCTCTCATGAACCTGTCCACCACCTAACACCAACCTGCACACCCTCTTGATTCAACTCCTTTTCACCGGTCGCCCCCCGGGCACTGGAACACCCTACCCTATGACATTAAAGCCAGCCCAACGATAGAACTAGTCAAAGCAAACTGAAGCTCTGTTCTTTGGACAAGGATGGGGTTTCTCCCAAAGACAGACTATCCCAGAAGGCCTAGCCAGGATTGCCTAACAAGTGGGGGCTGGAGGCAATGTAGTAGGGCCTGCGACAATGGGGAACCCGCAGAAAGGAATGGGTTTTGTTCTGCTGACGGCTGAATGTGCATGAGCGTCCGGGCATATTTGACGGCTGAATGTGCATGAGCGTCCGGGCATATTGCGCCAGCCCGAAACAATCAGGGGGCATTCAGGAGGTTCTCCCACCTAATGAATTGGTTAAATAATGGGTTAAAATGGTGCATTTTACAGTACACATTTTGTGATAAAATAGGTAAAAAGCCACACAGATTACAATCGGTTTTGTAGAGTAAGACATGAGACAAAATCTGCTAAATGCTAAGTCACCAACTATGCACAGGAGCATTTAACAATGCAGTTTTGTAATGCCTTTGCCCTCTATATGCTGGTACTCTGCAAGTGTAACACATATTTTCATACTGATTGTGCCCATACATGTCCATGCTGGTGTTCCTATATATGCCAGTATTCCCACATGGTAACATCCTCATGTTTGCTTTGCCCATAATGGCAGCAATAGAACTATAACGAAATATGTTCATGTTGGCTCTGCCAATATATGACAGTATCCCCATATAAGAACATAGTCCTGCTGCCTCTGCCTTAAAGGCAGTAACAAAAACAAGCCACATTAAGAAAACATGTAATTGCTGGTTACACAAAGCCCCTAAGCCATAAAACAACATCCATTATGTTGTATTTGCCCCGAGCCCCAGTAAACAAATGCCATGCCACAGTAAGAAATCTGTGCCTTGCAGCTGCGCAAATGCCCCCACCCGACATATAAGAACACTCATCATGGTGTCTTTGACGTTGGCACCAGTAAAATAAATGCCATGCCACAGTAAAGAAATATGCCCCTGCACTTCTCCATGTAAGAACACTCACCATGTTGACTTTACCCTTAATGCCAGTACTACATTCCCTGCCACATTAGTACCCAGTGTTAAGGATTCCAATTGGGCATCACACACTGGACCAGGACACTTGGTCTTAGCCTGGGATGTGGTGCTCAATAGGAATGCTTTTTCTTTAATACCAATGAATTCAAATTGAGCCGGTACCCGAACCGTCTCACGCCTCCTTTTACAAATACCCCGGGTCACAATGGCCCATGAACCAGACCGGTTGGTGAAAATACAGTATTTATTTATTTTTCAAATTCACAAAAATCACACAAATTTTACTATTGGGCAGCAATCACCAATGGGGTGATAATGACAATGGAAATGGAAGCAATGCACTTAGCTAACCTTCTAGTATAACATATCCAAAACACAAATGAATAGGAACACTTTTTGAATTAGGATAGATAGCACTCAAGTTAAGGTTCCCCCTGCAATGTTCCCTCAACCCACAAATAATCGAATTCTGAGTGTATAGAACAAAGCAGCAGGTAGTCAGGGATGAGAGGCAGTAAACAGAATCAAAATCCCTTTCCTCACAAAATAAGAGGCAAAAAGTTTGCAAAGGCCTAAAATGACACTCAGATTTTGACAAATAATTAATTATATGTGTGGTTAACTAACGATATACATATGTTTTATCACAGTATTGGGTATGTTATATCACTATCAACCATAAGGTAAGGTATCACAAAAGCATACAGTTCACAAAACAGGTTTAAATTGAAAACCCAGTGCAGCCGAATTCACACATGCAGGCCTCATTAGGAGTATGGCAGTAAGACAACAACGGTCCCGGTATGGCTACCAGCACCGTTGCTACCTTACCGCCATACTAGGACTTGTGCTCGCGGGTGCCCTCGCAGCCACCTGGTCTGACCAGGTGGCCGTACCGGCACCCGTGAGCAGAACATGATGGTAGCAACGGTACCATTATAAATGGTACCGCTGCTACCATCCTCCCCATTCCCATTGAGCCCTATGGGGGCTCAAATGGGAATGGGGATGTACCAGCTCCGGCACCCGTGCAAGGGGAATTACCGGGTACGCCAAGGTTGAATGGCCCAGGAATTACCCTTTCGCGGGTGGCGGAGCCGGTTGCGAGTTTGGGGGTAGGCTTGCCGGTGAAACCGGCAAGGCTACCTCCAACCTCGGTAATCGGCCCATGGAAAAGTTGCATTTTCTCTAGTTTGCAGTTTTAAATGCCAAAACGTTTTTTTCAAAAAATGGGTGAAAACCAATGAATTGGGATGCCGTTTTCGGGCAGGGTGATGGCACATGGACAATACAGAAGTGAGGGCTATAGATGAATAATTGAGAGGGATGTGGAAGGTAAAATGAGGTTCGTTTTTAGGAAGATAGAGCAGTTCAAAAGATAAAATTGGTTGTAAAAATGAAAAGCATAGTTAATTAAACTAAATTATTTAGACTATATTTTTAAAGAAAGCCACGGTACGTTCAAAGATTGATTCGCGATGTCAACCTTTTCCCGCCGGGTTCTGATCCATGTGGGAATTAATTTAGATTACTCCAAATATTACTAATGAGTTACAAGATGAGGTGAATGAAAGCATTGCAGTAACACTAGGAAACAAGAACAGGGTGCACAGAAAATTAGAACAGTCTTATACGAGTTATCAGGGTATGGATTGGGTTGCTAAGAGAGTGGCACAAAGACAAAGTCAAGGTGGGGTAGACTAAGTGTTGTGGGATGGGGAATACTCACAGTCCACTCTTAAATTTGGGATTAGGAACAGTCAACCGGATTCTGGACTCCAGGGCTCGGGTCACCAGGTAGCGGCAGACTCTCCTAGCAGAACAACAGCTGGGCCTGTCTGGTCACCGGATAATTAGGACAGCTGGATGGCAGGGTTGCAGCGGGCCTGCAGTTAGTGGGCATAAAGCCAGGTTGGTCTCAGGATGCTTCCCAAAAGAATATCACAGCTTTTCCCTTTGGTTATTGGGATTTTTTGTGGGATTTCTGGATTGAGGCCTTGCTAGGATGGACAGCAATGCTTTGGCCTTGCAGTGGAATCTGGAATCAGCAATGCATTGGCTTTGCAGTGGGATCTGGAATCTGGCAAGATGAATGTGTAGGATCAGGAACGCAGGCGCAGTAAATTCAGGAAAGAGTGTGTCTAGAGTCCTGTCAGCCACCCTTTATATAAAGCATGGTGACATCACAGAATTATATGGTAGGGCCGGCCTAACTGAGTATGCCCTTAAACAACTGGATTGGACAGGGGTGATTGTTCCCGCTTTCCTATCAGCTGATTGGAGATTTGGAAACCTGACATCAGCTTTATGATGTGGGTTTACTATGTTCAGAACCTCCCACAGTTTATTTTGCCACAACCCAGTTTTGACATAAATGGCACATTTTTACAGTTGTGGCATCTAAACAAATCACATGGGCAGATGAAATATTTTATGTAAAGCATGGCAGTCCAATTCTCCCGGTTGTAGGACCTGGTTTCGCACTTCTACCAGTTTTCTACACTTTTTAGTGAGAAATATATTACTTACAATTCTATAACTTTACACATGTATATAGATCATTATTAGGCATATCAGTATTAAATTTCACAGTGGCATCATGGACACTTTCCTCAGAATGTCTACTTCTCTGTTATTTCTGTTCCCAACATGGCATTGAAGTCTACCATGTCTTAAATTATAACCCACAAAATCACATTTAAACAGTTAACTTTTTACATTTCTGTGAAGACCTGTGGCAAAGATAGAAGTCTTAACATTTTATTAATAACATAGTCTATGGAAACAAATGTTCAGCATTGTTTACCATATATGGGCACATCTTCCAAAGATGCTCTTGAGTTGGCTTTGTAGCTCCCAGCAGAAGCCGCGTGGTGGTGTGATTTTCTTTTTCACATCTTCGTGTCAAAGAATTTCTATTGTAAGAGGCCCCCATCCCAGACAAAAGTCTGTCAGGGTAGCAATTATCACTTGTGTCCTAGGATATACTGTGAGGTGCCTTCTGTTGCTAGCAACCCCCAAGCAGAAACGTGTATGGGGCTGATTTCCCCTATGTTGCAAATGCAGTTTAATTGTTATTTTGTTTATTTTTGTTCTGAATCAGAAGAAAGCCTGTTGAATAAAACATCTCACATATGTTTCACCACCCAACCCCTTACATTACTAGACAAGGGCAGAGCCTTATCCAACATAGTACTTTTAAAACAGGCATTTTTTTCTTTGGTTTGCAAAAGCCCATTTTGACACATGTGGTGAAAGCTGGCATTTTCATTTCAAATTCGGTTTATCCATCTGACTTCCCAATATTGTTTTGCAGCCATAGTCAGTTCCTTTTAAACAGCAATTTGCATGAAACACAGATGCACTGACATTGACATAGACCCTGAGAGCCAGGGTTTCTTTGAGGCATTGATGTTGGACATTTTGTAACTCAAAAGGCAAGCATTTTCCGTGCACTCCTGAAAGTGGAGTTTCTTTTGAACTCTCAGATTTGGCTGACCCAGCCTGTCATGCAGGGATCATGCTTTATTCTTCTGAAGTACAGTGTGGATATGGATGGGCATGGCAAGGTCTCATTAATAAAGTAGTTTGATGAAAAACAGATGAAAATAGCGTTGGAGCAGCAACCTTTTTAGTGAAAATATTCCCTTTTCAATGGGAACTTTGTTTTTCTGCCACAGCAGAGCAGCACCGCTTTGATTCGCTTCTTTTGAGTGCACACAAGAACACACACAGGCACCTTTCTCTGTGTGCTCCCTGTTCCAACTCGCCCAATAGGTGTTTGGCAAGATGGTGCAGCCATCCTTTTGTCACTGCAAAGCGCAGTTCGGATGTAATGGTGCTCCAAGGAGCCAGCGCAGCCATTTTGCTGTTGACTGCAGAAGCACAGCTTGGTTATGGATGGGAATTCTGCTGAGTGGGTCAATGTAGCCCACACCAGTCAGCAGCGTCAGACTGACATAGCATTGACTTGGGCACCTATGCAAAAGTGGCTCACAGTCACAAATGGAAATATGTTCCTTTTGTGACAGGAAGTTTGAGTAGCACCCAAAATAACGTTTTTTTTTGGTATAATGTGTTGAAAAGCATGCGTTTTAAAGAATATTTGAGCAGTCACACTGTTGAAAATGATTAGCTGCACAGTGAAGTAACTCCTCAAACTATCCCACTTTGCCCAAAAAACGTGCCCACTTCGACCCAAAAATCCATCCTACAGTAGCATGTTGGGCCTGCAATTCTGGCATTGCACTATTGCCCTATAGGGGGTCTGAGCCTGCCAGGAAGCCTCTTTGTAGTACCCTCCCCCATCCCGCCGTTTATTATAAGTAACACTCAAGTTGGCTTTGCTTTGCCCATAAAAATCAGGAAAACATGCCATGATCCTGTCAAAAAATGGTAATACTACAATGCCCGCCCCCTGGGCCGCAGCCTTGCATACACAGGCACACACACATACACACACACACACACACACACACACACACACACACGCACAAACATTTATGCACATTCACCCAACAGCCACACACACATGCAGCTTTGATGTCATTCACACAAGCACCCAGAATATTCATACTGCTTTCTCATTCACAGCTGCACTCAAAGCCATGTACAACATTCACTTTGCATTTATTTATACACATGCGCTTACAGACACCCCTTTGCATACATACATGCATGCATACACACATATATATCTGCACTGCACATCTCCTTGGAGGCATTCACACATACAATCATACAAACATACACTCCATGCCACATGGTTTCACACAGACATTTATTTTCCTTACCTGTTTTCCCCCAGACTCGACACAACAGCACCTAATTAGCTGCTTTGTAGGCATCCACGCAGACTTCAACCAGGAAGCAGGAGAGCTTCATAGTTCCTGACATGTGTGGATGAGTCGGAGAGCGAATATCGGCTGCTCAGCCTGCACAGTGACATCTGTAAATGGCACAAAGTGCTCCTGAGTGGGTATTTTACAGTTTTTGGGTGGGCCTTGCCTGCTCAGGCCCTTCCATGTCTACACGTATCTCACATATCAGAGTCTTGGCAGTATACTGGTGGTAATATCGGCAGAATACTGCCAACGGAAATAGCATTACCGCTACTCGGTCCAGCACTATTCGCGCAGAATCATGAGCAGTGGTGCAACAGTAAGTTCCCATTCCCTATTGGGTCCATTGAATCCAATGGGGTTGGGGCGGCACTATTATCGCTGGCGGTAGTAGCACCGAAACCAGCCACAAATTGGCAGAAAGCTGAATTTCTACCTCCAACAAAAAGCTGGAGGTGAAACTCTAAACTTTCCACCCAACTCGAGATTGGGCAGACCCTTAAATGTGACAGTAATAACGTTACTGCCATCTTTAAGGGCTACCGCCAAGCTCAATGAGGCCCTATGTTTTGGTACTGTGGACTGAGCTTGGGCCATCTTCTATTTTCATATGAATATTCAAATGGATTTAATCCCACGGTACGGATTGAACCACTTTCCTGCTACTTGAAGATTATTCAGCAGCATTGGATTTGCCATCAACGTGCAGTGAGAAATGTTTCTTAATCTAGTTCTGCCTTATGCAGGCTGTAGATGTGCACATATAGCTTTACTTACCATATAATAGCAGGATCTACATATGATATGAGATGACACCTGGCATATGGTGGCAATGGCTTAACAAGTGAGTCTGTCCTTGGGCATAGGACGTATGTTGCTGGGCACAGTCCGTATGACTAGTTCATGAGTTATGCCCTCGCCCTTAATATGCAGCCAGCCTTCGCTTCTGAAGTTAACACTAACTCAGCCCTGCATCCTTCTGGGTCTGATAGTTTCACTATCATTACATTTGACAATAATAGCACCTATCATAAATGACAATGTTATGTTAATAAGAACATATATTAAGCCCATCAGCACTATCATCGATTTTCGGCGCCAAGGCTTGTTTGGCTAGAAACGTTTTGTGCCCCTCCCAGCATGAACCAGACCATGCCCTGCGTGGGTGGGGGTGGGTGAGGACAGGGAGTGCTCTATAAGGCAAGAGGAGAAAGGGTGAGCGGATAGGGAAAGTTATATGACACTGAAATTCCAAATTAGTGGAAAAATACATTCAGCTATCCCAAGGCATCAGCAGGTGCTTCTCGTGTGGGCTGCATTTTCCACTACAGACAGAGAAACTTAAAGATTCCCACAGTTACTTGTCTGGAACAAGACTTAGAAATGGAAAAACAAGCCGTGTCTTATAACGTGGCTGCAAATACCCTTTTCAAAGTCATGGCCACGTATAAAAAACATTATTGCTTTCACGGCCACATGGACACATCACCTCGCAGTGCTCAGACTGAATTATGTCAGCCTTTGCTGTGGAACCCTAGGTTGTTTTTTTGTATAGTTCTCACGCAGACTAACTACACAACGCTTCAATATCAGCAAAACAAAACATACCCAACACAATTTAGCCTGCACAAAATG
Source organism: Ambystoma mexicanum (assembly GCF_040938575.1). Classification (NCBI taxonomy): domain Eukaryota; kingdom Metazoa; phylum Chordata; class Amphibia; order Caudata; family Ambystomatidae; genus Ambystoma; species Ambystoma mexicanum. Next base: position 403,316,659 of record NC_090937.1, read on the forward strand.
GGAGCAATGAAACATAGCTGCACTGCAATAGTGCGGACATTTCATTTCCCCAGAACCAATGGCGGCTGGTGAATGATAAAGCGACTGAGCATAGCGAGTGAAAATGGGTTTGAACCCATTGGTGTAAAATGGTGCATTTTACAGCATTCTTTTTTCTTGAAAAATTGGATAAAGCCATAGACTTTCTGGGGTGCCAGATCAAAATTCCAATAGCTGTCAGGTCCCCAATGTCCATGGTAACATTTTCCAATGTTTTAAAATGATGCCTACAGTATTCTGACAGTGTATGATAATATTTTCATGCTGGCTGCGCCCCATAATGCAAGCAATGCCATTGTTAGAAAACATATCCTTTCTGTCAGCACCAATATATACCAGTGTGCCCACATAACACATCCATGTCCACTTTTCCCATAATAGCAGCAATGCCATTATGAGAAAACATGCCAATGATGACTGCACCGGTATATGTGAATATCCCTACATAGCACATTGAGGTTCACTTTGCCTATGTAGCAGTAACGTCATTATAAGAAAACAAGTCCATAATGTCTGCAGCAACAAGTGACAAAAGCCTCACCTAATATTTCTGCACATGTAAACCGCAGTAAGAGAACATGTCAATGCTGGCTGTGCCAATAGCCAGTATTCCCATTTAAAAACACACTAATGTTTACTTATGCTCGTGCACCCACTAATGTAATTGTAAGAAAAGTTATCAATGTAAGAAAAAGTATCAATGCTGAATGTGCCAGTATATGCCAATATGCTCATGTTTACAACACCCTCATGTTTTATTTGCCCATATACTAGTAAAGCTGTTGCAAGAAAATCTGTCCATGCTGGCTGCAGCTATATATTGTTGTATTTACCCTAACAGCCAGCACCGCTCAGCGCAACCCTCCCTCATTGCTTCACTTACATATTCGCCACATTCACCCACAATTCCTGGCCTGAATACACTTTTTGCAAACACTGACATGTTCCTCCACACTTTACTTGCATGCATGCACATATGTTCACAAGCACACACATCCACAGACACACACAATCCCTTGCATGCATGCACGCCTGCACACCTGCATTTAATAAACACACATAGTGGTTTTTATTATATGCTTACCTGCACATCACCTCAGCTACCGACTACATTCTCCACATGACACTGCTTCTCTGTAAGGCACACTCACGCACGTTGCAGGTAGGATCTAGGAAACAGGGTGTGTCAATTAAACATCTCGGAAACCTGGTTCCTGAACAGCGCAGGTCGCCCTGGTGCATGGTTATGTGCAGCAGTGCCCCCTGCATGTTTTATAGGGAGCACTCTAGGCCATGCAAGGGTTGGATGCAAAATTCCCCCAAGATCATTGTGTATGTACAGCTTGCATACTCGATACAAGGGAAAATCCTGTTCCCCAACAAAACAGCCTGGGCCTGGAGCAACTCACTCAGCTGCAAATGTATGCTGCGGGGAACCAACAGGTTTCCACTGGACTGTTTTGGCTCACACATATGGTGAGAGATGCCATTGATCTAAGAGTTAAGAGCAGAAAGGAAGAGGCAGAGATAAGTAGGTGGGTGGGGCTTAGGCCACGGGAACTAGATCCACTTGCACCTGCTCACCAACTGCAAAGGAAAATAGGCTACAGGGCTGTATAAGTAGGGAAAAAGGGCAGCAAAACAGGAAGGAACCAACAGTTTATCAGTGATTGACAGGTGGGCTGGGCTTAGGCCATGTGACCTAGATCCACTTGCACCTGCTCACCAACTGATGGATGATTAGTATTAGGGTTAGGCCAGGCGTTTGGGGGTGTTCTTTGCAGGGGTAAAGTCATGGTGGACATTTTAGGGCCTATGGTTTTGTAGACAGAGATGTCTGGTTTGCTAAGGAAATGGCCGACAGTGGGAGGCATGAGACAAGTGAAAGGAATGTCACAGGATTTCTGGGTTTTAGGGGCAGAGATTATGGGGGTAAACTGCTGAATTGCTCTGGTTTATAGACAGTGATCACTGGGTCAATCTAATGGCAGACTGCTTTGGCCAAGGGGAGTGATTGGCGTTGGAATGTGGTGTTTGCTGGTTTCAGGTCACTGTACGGTGCTCCATGGACTAGTGATTTGCGCCACAACTGAGGCTACTGATTATGTGGGGATAAGAGAATGCATCTTGTGTGGTACACATTATGAGGGATTCATTGTGGACTGGAGTAGGTTTGGATGCTTGTCCACCACTTTAGAGTCAGTGGTACAGCCCCACTGCCGGATGCAATGGTTATTTTGGGCTGTGCAGTTGTATTTTATCAGGAGCAAATTCTGAGGGGCAGGGGAGGCCCCTGATGTGGAGAATGAGCAAATACACTGGGATGCTGTGCTTGCTTTGCCACAGATGGCTTTACATTGGTAAGAGGGTTTGTGACCTGTACCTTACCTGGCCGCTGATAAGGACACATCGGTCCTCAAGACTAAATATTGGGAACAGGTGCATTGTAGGTCCCAATGAGGTGAGGACGTTCAGCTTAGGAACTCTGATTTGGGTCCTTTGGGAAATGGCCATAAGCCCTAGGGTTACAGAGACTACATTGGAGGTGCACCCTGAGCCTGATTGTCCTATCCTTCCTGTTCCTTCTGAGATATTCATCTTTCTGGTTCCTATGCATTGACTTGGAACCCAATTCATGATCGGAAGGGGTAGATAAAGCATGAACCGCTCATTGCTGAGGGCCATATGGAAGTGAACATTAGGTGAGAATTAAAACGTTGAGAAGATTGTTCCGGCCTTGATATATGGTTTAGAAACTAATCCTCAATCATATTACATCAATTGGGAGAGGCTGGAGGGTATTCTCTGGAGGTGGGTGTTGAGTCTACCCAACTGTGTGCCCATGGCAAGCCTGAGGTATGACTTGGGTCTGAAATCACTAAGGGCTTGCGTTGAATGGAGTTGGATTTCTCAGTACTGGTTGATCTTGACTCCCTCTTCCAGTTCCCTATATGATGATCTTCTAGTAACTTTAAAGGCCCGTGCAATCAATACCTGAACAATCTGGAAAATATCGGCATTAAAATTCTAGCTGAAGCAGATTGTGAGTACGCCACACTGACTCAAAATCCAGATAAGGCCAAAGAGCTCTTAAAACGAATGGACTGGATTAGAACAATTGCACGTATGAGATCATCCAGGCTGTTATCTTCCTTTACATTAACTGACAAATGTAGGTCTCCGATGCCAACATACTTGACCAAATTTCCGGACCCAGTCATTATAGCAAATTTCTTGAGACTTAGGCTTAATCTTCTACCAACTCTGGAAATTAAGCATATCAGAGATTCTGAAGGTATGGCGAACTCAGGCTCTCATAAATGTGGGGGTTTAAATACTCAGTACCTGAGGTAGTCACTGATTGCCTTGGGTAACAAAGTCTTTTCAACGGTTCAAGTAGTAAAACTTCTGGGTAGTGGAGTTTATTAACACTCTCTAAAGAATAGAGAGTGATTTCATTATACAATATGTAATTGTCTTGTTTTAATCATAATTAATATTTTGGTGGAGTCGTTTTGTTTTACTGGTCTTCATGTACCTTTTATTCCACTTGGTTCTTTTTTCTTTCTCCCTTTTTTGGTTTTTTTGGTTTCTGCGGTTTTCTATTGATTCTTTTAACAGGAAAATGTTTAATAATGTGAAATTGTCTAAACTTTGAAGACTGTGTTCAGCTGCTTCAGGTATATGTTTGTTTGTTGTGGTCTATGTCATTTTGTGTACTTTCTATGATGTTTTGTGAAAACTCAAATTGTTTTTAAGTTTTATTTGACTATATCATAATAAACAAAAAACAAAAAAAAAAGGTTCCTCTTATGGGTTACTGTAAAGTTACAAATTAGAGAGTTAAGTAGAGGTGGAAGATGGTATGAGGTCGGAAGAGGATATGAGATTGGGAAGAGGAATGTGGAGATGTATGTTCCGTATGGAATATAGGGTGAATACTGGGAAGTGAAATTAAGTAAAGGAGGTCAGTGCACCGTTTGTTATTTCATGTTACCACTGCCACAATCAACAGCCCTCTGTTATCCTAATTAAATAAATCTGCACATGTCTAAGGCTTGCCCAGGTATCCAGAGAAGAGCAGAGCCAATGGGAGAAACATTTTTGCCTCCTTGCAAATCGCCTTGTGCCACCAAATATAGACTGAGCCCCAAATTGCTGTAATACACTCTTCAACCAGCAAGAGACTTCCCCCCTTGGGATGAAGAGGCTTTGCCCCTTCTTATCCCCACTGTAACTTTGGTTCGCTTTCATGTCCACATACTGTGCACTGTTTCTAAGTATTCCCACTGTAACTGTGTTTCACACTCACCATTCAAGCCGTTCTTTGTTCTACATTCATTTTCAATCCTCGTTGTCTCGGTGCATGTGTGCTCCGTGTGCTCCCCATAGTGGCTTTGATCTTAGTCTATACCCCACTGCATTTATGCTACAAAGAAGCTCATGTTATAAAAAGTAGTAATTTGATGACGGGGAGCCGTTAAATTTGCATTTCATCGTAAACGGCTACCTGCTGCCACATTTTCCTAATTTGCATGGCGTATTACAAATGTGCAGGGCAAAAGGCGGCTTGCACGTGTACACTGCCTTTTGCCCTGCAGTTTTCCACTCCACCGTGCAAAGTAAGTTGACACTACCTGGCATGTCATAAGCAGCACTCACAATTCCAATTAAACCCTCCCCAACATGCTGCTTTCAATTCTGAACACTGATTAACAGGCGCGCATGTCAGGGAGGGTTTCATTGTAATTAACACGGTGCCCGCCATACTCGCAAGGCAGTCAGCATGTACAATGGATCCCTGCTGGGTCCGCCTGCTTTATGCTGGTGCATAGAGCTGGCAGACTCCATAGGGATCTCAAGCATTTGTGGCCGCTGCATGAAAATTCATGCTGGCGCAAATACTGGAGCATTTGTATGCGACAGAGGAAAGAAGGCGGCAGAAGCGCAAGTTAGGTAACACCCCTCCTCTCTGCCATACAAATGATCCGTGGAGTGAATGGAAGGCGTTAAACCCTTACTCGATCATTTTACGCCTTCGTTCATGTTACGGCTCAGTGGAACATGAGCTCCACACTGTTTTCTTTTTCAAAGCCGTTTTCCCCACTGCATTTATGATTCAATTTGGAAATTATCCATAAGTGGTGCCTCTTTGGAAGCCCAGGGAAGCCGCTTATGTTGATGCCCACTGTATGTATGAAGTATTCCAGTATTCCCGTACTGTGTTCCTGTTGCCCAATTTTTCCAACTGAATTTTGCATCACTGGTATTTTGCTCTTGACTGTGTTCCTGGCAGTTTTTTCTGCTTCGTTTTAATTTTGTAGCAGGATGACATACAATGGTCATGCTGGTTGGCCTCCTAAGTCATTCCCGGTTGTGTTTGTGCACTTTTGAAAGTTGGCGCTGTGCCACTGTGTTTTAACATCCAGGGACACCCAGTTACCACCTTTGCACTTTCACACTCTCCTACATCATGTGCTTATTAGGAAATGTTATGGTTCTATCCTGACTTCAGGCTTGTTGTGGCCAACACTTGTTGCATGGTGCCATCGCATAACCATGCTCTGACCAATTCCAATACCACGCTCCAAGGACACGAACCTGTCATCTCTGGAAAGTGCTCTAATCCAGGAGATGTTTTATTTTCCTTCACTTTCTGATCTGCATTCTGTGTGAACCCATGACTATGCATGTGCCCCTACTTCTACAGTCTCATACACATACAGTCTTCTGTATACAGTCTTCTTCCCTCCCCTCTGACTCTCCTTCCCTACCTCTCTCCCCCTCAAAGCCCCTACCCCACTTCCCCTCCCTCCTTCTCCCTCCTCCCGATGACCTCAAATTGGACACTAAAACCACTTAAGGGCTTAGGAGGTCACCAGGGGACTCCCCCTGTACCTTCCCTCCTTCCCCCTTCCTCCCACTCCCCTGACCTCAAATCAGACATTGAAACCCCCAACACCTACCTCCCCTCCCCTCCCCCCTCTTCCCCTCCTTTTAAGTAAATTGTTCTACATACTGTATCACTGGTTTGTTTCATGTGTGTTAATATGCTTCTTTCATTATCTTGTTGTTATACTGTAAAGCGCTTTGGCTTAAAGCAATATTTAAACTCAATAAACATAAACGTAAACATGCCCTCTTCCTTAACCCCCTTGTTTCTTTCCACTTGTTAGTCTGTGTGTTTCTATCCTACTCCCGCTCTTCTCATTCGTCAATTTCTTTCTCTTTCCCTTCCTTTGGAGGGGCACAATATGGAGACGCCCCAGTCCTGTAAGACCAGTGGGATGGTGACTGGTGCTGTACAAAAACTGATTAACATAAACTCCCATAACATATGATTATGGGTATTCAAGTGATAGTTCTTTGAGGATACCAGATCACTGGGGCAGTACTTATAAGATGGAACTCACCAAGTCGGAAAAAATGGGTCTGAACAAAATGGCAATCTTTTTTGAAGACAAGAAAGGTAGGCAGGATCTGATAGTTCAAGATTTGCGAGCTATCACATTAACTTATTTAAGAGCTTGTGAGAGGGGCCCTGTTTTATTTTGGTGATTAAATATGCCAGTAATTCATATTTTGCTAACTGCTCTTAGGATCAGGGCCGGCATAAGGGTTAATGTACAACCAAGCAACGTTCCATTTTGGTGTCAATGGGATCTAGTTTGATGTCTTTAATGCCAAATTGACACCTCCCCCCTTCTCCTCCCCCCAGTGTCCCTCCGCCACGTGCGCCCGAGGCAGCTGCCTGGAATTGCAGTATTGTAGCACTGGCTTTGCTTGCAATGCATAAACTAATCTCATGCACAGGCCATGTGAATGGAGAATCAAACAAAGCTGTTCTCTACTAAATACATTGAATCATTTGGGAGCAGTGTTGTGTTCTGCTTTATGTTAATCCTTAAACAGCCATGCTCACCACAGTTTAGGCTTTAGGACAGTGGCGAGGGTAATGTGCAAACTGGCGTTTCATGCATGAGGGGCTTGTCCTACCTAGGCAGCAGGCATTTTGAGTTATTGTTTTGTGGGGGTGTTGCTAGGTCTGGAAAAGATCAGGGGCTAAGCTAATGTCGGACATGGCAGGACTCAGGGCTAGGTAGCATTTTGGTTGTAGCATCTGAGCTTCTCTCTGGGGCTACAACCAAAAGGAGCTTTAGCCCGATCAGCACCCGCCATCGCCTAGGCAACGCCTCTGATTGTTTCCCTCAGCAAGCAACATTCCTTCCAAGTAATCTCTATTCTGCGTGACGTATTCAACAAGCAGTCTTGGCGAAATGCTAGTAAGGCTTTCAGAACTAAGATAATCGCTGCAGTGCACTCGAGGATACAATTGTGAGTTCACGAACAGGAAACACAGAAAATGTACTACACAAAGAACAATACTGGATTGTTATCATGAATATGATAGGTGCAGGACTGAATTATCAGTAATAATATCATGATGAATTGAATAGTTGTCCAGAGGCATTACCACTAATATCTGTACAATATTTGAAATATATGTTACTGGGCTGTATACTGCACGCGACTGTCATTTGCATGGTCTCCAGGCGAATCTGAAACAGAGGAAGGACTTATTATGGGAAAGGTCTGCTTAGTTTGGGATTCAGGGGCGTTGCTAGGGGGGCCTAGGGGGATATAGCCCCTGATCTTTTGGTTGTAGCCCCGGATAGAATCTCAGGAGCTACAGCCAAAAGACTAGCTAGCCCCCAGTCCCAACAGTTCTGACATCAGCTTAGCCCCGGGTCTTTACCAGACCCAGCAACACCCCTGTTTGGGAATAATATACAGGTTCCAGAAACAGCCGTCTACGTATGGGCAAAAACAAATGTCTTGCTTGTTTAGCTGTCCTCATAGGGGCCCAGACAAAGTACTAATTGAGCAGCGAGTAGCGCAGTTTCAGGGCACATGTGCAACAGGTGAGTCTGTGCCTGCCCAGTTTCTGGGAAATGTAATGTTCAAATGAGCATGAGACAGGAAGATGAAACGGCCAGGCGTCCGATGGTGCAGCTTATCCAGAGTTTCTTAACAGATCCGGGGCCACATTTGTTTTAGTTGTATTTATTTATATAGCGTTTAAAGCCAGTGGGCATCAAAGCGCTGTAACATAACAAAAGACACAAACAAAACATAGAACAGCCCACCCGAGATTAATAAGTAAGGAACCTATCAGCAAGATCTAGAGTACACCGGCGGGAAAGATTCGGAAAGGAAAAAGGTTTTCAATCTTTGCCTAAAAGAAGAGCAAATTGAATCAGATGTAACGCTCGGCTACGCTTGACGCGGTTATGGAGTAATGGCTGCTACGAGCTGGAATGCAGGGCACGGGAGGACCTGTGTCACTGGATGCAGTCTTTAAGATAGGCTGGTGCCTCGCCATACAAGCATTTCTGGGTGATGATTCGAATGTTTTTATTGGATCCGCTCTGCAATTGCAGTCAGTGGAGTTTTTTCAGTACAGGAGAGATGTGAGAGCACCTTTTAACATTAGCCACTATCCTGGCAGCCGAATTGTGCATTACTTGGAGCCCCCGGCAACAGAGCATTTGCATTAACTAGTTTACTCCCAATGATCGCTCTAGCCATGACGGCAGCGTTGGTATTCGTGACGAAAGGCTCAGACTGTCGTAGCAACCGAATGTAGCAATGACAGGCACTAACGGTTGCAGAGATATGAGCATTCAGGATCATATCCGAGTTAAGGAAAATGCCTAATGACGTGGGGTCTCATCAGGGGTTGGACGAAGTGGGAAAAATGCAGCAATAACACTATTACTGCTGCATTACCGCTGCGCCCAATCCCGAGTTTGGGCGGAAAGATGGAGAGCTGGAGGTAAATCTCCAGCTTCCCGCCTGTTTTCGGCACTATTACTGCTGCTGGTAATAGCGCAGAAAATCCTCATAGAGTCATATGGACTCTCAAAAAAATGGGGAGTTACTGCCTTACCACTGCTTGGGTTCCGGCGCTTATATTCACCAGAGTACAGCCAAGACCCTGATGAGGCCCTTGGCCTTTTTCATTATTGGAATAGGATAGGAGCCTAGCAATAAGGAGTCATAGGTGTTTCCCAATTTCCTTGTCATATTTGGAGTGGCAAGCAGCAGTAGCTCGGTTTTCTGATCATTCAAACAGACCCAACTATCTTTCATCCAGTTGCTGACCACATTGAACGTATTGTTAATCAGGCTGTTGTCCACAGCCTTGTTTCCGGACAACATGAACAGGAGTTGTGTTTCGTCGGCATAAATTTGAAATATGTTTTTCCTTTCCAGAAGTAAATCATGGAGTGGCATGGTATACAAATTAAATAGCAAGTGGGTAAACATGCACCCTGGGCAAGATAGGGTGAGTTTTAGATGATGATTGGCCCAACACTACCGAGGTAGACTTGCCTCGCAAGAAGGAGTCAATCCAATTAAATGACCATTGCCTCAGGTTCAGATCACAGGCAAGATACGCCATGAGGATATTGTGATCAAGGACATTAAAGGTGGCTGAGAGATCTAAAGGCATTCATAGCCCTGTTTTGCCTTCATCAAGAATGTCCAGTATATTTCATTGAATATCTAGCATAGACATGTCTATGCTATACAGGGTGGAAGCCCAATTGATATGTCCCCTGTATTTGCAGATACACAATTTTATGTAAAGTGTTCAAAAGGAAGCTCACATTAGTGATGGGGCATTCCTTCAATGAGTCTGGCATGAGCCGGTGGAAAGAATCTCATTTGTAATTGCGGTAATAGGATTGACCAAGCACATTGGATATTCTTTGATGATTCTACCATGGCAGGTATCCCTTGCACCGTTGGTAGCGTTGAGCCCTTGAACAATTATTCCTACTTCGGTGGTAGAGACACACCGAAATGAGAACTGAGGGGTAAGGTCCTGTTCAGGATTTGGTAGTTTTTCAGTATGTTTTGAAGCCTCAGAGGATTGACATATCAACAATTTGGCTATGATAGCTTCCCTGATCTTACGAATTTTAAGCACAAAGTGATCCTTAAGTTAATTGCACCACTCAGGAGATGACCAGGCCAGTGGTGGCAGCATGCCCTTTTTCTAAGGTACGTAATACATGGACTAATTATATAATACATGGGGCCTCATTACAGGTCGGGCAGTCCGGAATTAACAGTGGCGGTAAACCCGTCGCCATCTGTTAATTCCGGACCACCTGATCCCGACTCCAGCAGGCGGGAGGTGAGGTTCCCGCCAGGTCTGACCTGGCGGGTTGAACACCTCCCGCCTGCAGGCGGACGTGGAAACACCAGCACCATCACGAGATGGTGCTGGTGTTTTCACTTCCCCATTCCCATTGCGTCATGCGGGACTCAATGGGAATAGGGATTTACACCATTCCGCCTCCGGGATTCCCAGGACACCAGGGTCGTAATACCCTGGTTTTCCGGGAGTCACAGAGGCGATATGGTAATACGAGTCCGGCGGTAACCAGGCGGTTTTACTGCCGCGGTTACCGCCGGACTCGTAATGAGGCCCATGGTCTAATTATTTGGAGGAGTTAGCCTCCATGAAGATTTTAGTGTTATTAATCTCCTTCTTGGAGACTTGTAAACTAGCCTTATATTGAGTTTGTGCTGAAACCACCTCTTGCTTATGCCCAATAAGACCATTTCCTCTCGGCTTGCTGCATAATCCTGCAAATATTTGTCACATTGGGAGTATAACAGGTCAGGTTTTTCTGTAAGCTAATCCTCTTTGGTCTAAGTGGGGCGACAAGGTCCAGAGCGTCCTTCAGAGAAGAATGGTAACAGTTGATTTTTCGTTCCAAGGATATTTCTGAGAAGAAATCCTCATGCAGTGGCATAAGCATGGCGGTAATGGACTGACAGGAGATTCTGTTAAGGTTCCAGCACAGAATTTATTTTGCGCCAGCCCTGGTGGTCATTGATTTCCTAGGCATGATGAGCTCAAAATTGAGCACAGAGTGGTCAGAGCAAGGGCATTTGGACAAGAAGATTGGTGTGATGACATCTCGATTGTCAAGAATCCATTCGAGGGTCTGTCCCTTATAGTTTGTAGGGCCTCTAACTAACTGAGAAAAATTAAGTGCTTCTAGGTTGGCCAAACAGTCCGACGCTTCATTAGAGTCCAAATAACCTAGATTGAAATCTCCTAGTATGATGTTGGCTGAATTAACAGTCATAAATTGTTCAACTGCTTATATAAGGGAGTTTGTCAAATCTGGCATGTATTCAGGTAGGCACACTAGTCATGAGAAGTTACATGTGAGATTCAGGTTAACTTGGAATTTAGTGTTTAACGTCTCCCATCTAGTTATTGCTCGAATTTCTAACGCATGTATGTTGAGGGCCTTTGCATAGATGAAGGCTACCCCCCATCCCCACTCAATCTAAGCGATCTTGTCAGAGAATACGTTGGGAGTGTCGTATGGCAAGAGAAAGAGAGGGGCCCACTGCAGGATGGAGCCAACTCTCAGTTAGAAACAGGATGTCAATCCTAGGCTCAGTCATGAGATCAGTGACCTATGTGGCATGTTTTACTAGTGATAGTGTGTTTAAGAGAGCACATTTAATCCCAGAGGAAATGTTACTGTCTTCATTTATCACAGTAGGGTCAGTAGGTAGACACGATTTATCCCTACTGCTGAGGTTCACCATCAAGATTAAACTACTGACATTGGAGGGCAATTGTATCAAGGGCAATTTCCCATTTACTTCAGGCTGGGTGTCTGTCCTATCTCTAGATCCATTAGCTATATCAGTGTATTGCTTGCGCTCACCATTGATGCCTAACATGTCCTTAACGTTCATACCTGTAGCGATCGTAACTTGTTGCATACACAAAGTCAAAATAAATGGTAGCTGTCGTTAAACATATATGTGATGAAGAAAAGCAAAGAAACTGTGGGAATACAAAAAAGAAAAAAATGCAAGGTAACACAGGTGACGACTGAGGAGTGCAATCTTCATGATGTGTTCAACATAGAATTACTCGCTGATGCAACAGAGCCCCAATTGCCCAACCCATGAGTCGCGCACCATTGTGTAGAGATGCTGCGATAACTTGAAGCGACGAAGAAGAGTTAAGGGGCACCGCCATTAGCAGAAAGCCAGTCCTCAGAGATTAAAAGCAGTATTTCCCTTGCAGCAACACACATAAACGGGGTCATTTTCATTGAGGCCATAAAGAGACCGGAAAGGTATAAAAAAAAATAAAAAAAACAGGCGGAGAGAAGCCCTCTATTTTCCGGATCATTTTTATGGGGTTTCCTAATCAGAGCAGGGGCATGGAGTGGGAAACCACCTCCACATGTTCTCCCTGCTGCGTGCAGGAACACCTCCTGCGTCTCTGCCCACATTTCATTCTGAGGCAGTAGGAGAGGCCCGTATCCCTATGGGTCCCACAGGCTTTTCACAAGATTAAAAAGCAAGCAGACATCCATAGGGATTCATTGTAAGGCCAGATGCTATGTACGTGTAGGGAGTCTGGCATGAGCACTTCTTTTCTGGTCAGGGTGTACAAAAAGGCACAGGTACCTTGTCATGCCATATGACACCCCCTAACACACGAGTATTAAAAGCTCAGCGAGGGGGGCACTGGAATGTATGCAGCCCTTTACATGGGAATAGCACAGAGTTAATATAAGCACCTATATAGTTTGAACACACACTCACTGGCGAGGACGAAAAAAACATGCTGCATAATAAACAATGTTTACTTAATTATTATTATTTTTTTTGCTTTCATCTTTTCCTCTGACGTTCTGTGAAGTGAAGATTTAATCATGTTATGTAAAAAAAAAATGTATACTCCACCCGTCATCACTGTCAAAGCCGAAGCTTGTCTGGAGAGTGGGGTATTGTGTCCCTGCCGGGTGTCCATACATTGGTCTGCAAGAGAATAGTCAAGGCAGTGGAGCAAAGGAAAGTTTGAAGGGGAAGAATGGATAAACACACATGAATGATTCGGACGGGTTACATTTCATTTATAACGCGCTTAAGACCCAGAGCTTTCTAAGCGTGGACGCAGGGGTCAAACCTGTGTTGCTCTTGTCGTCTTGCTTCCAAGGCGAGAACGTTGCCCCTGAGCTATCCTCATAGAAGGAGAATGCCTTCCTGCAGTCAGAGTAGAATGATGATCAAAGCAGAGCAGGCATCTGAAAAGGGCAGATGTTTAATGCTGGTTTGATGTAGTGCCTTCTAGGGTGTGGAGTTTCCAGGGCGAACAGGAAAATACTGAAATTGGTCAGTAACTGGTTGCGTGGTGGGCTTGAGTTGTGCTCAAGTGTACTCATGAACTGTGTAGTCTTGTTTGCTTGTTAGTTGTTAACAGCACATGGAAGACCCCAAAGATACATTTGGAATTGTCCGGCCACTTGTCAGAAGTGAGAGAGCCTCGAGTGGACTGTGTGCAAGGCGAATGAGGTGGACACTCAGGGGGAGACAGATTAAGTGCATGGACTGTGCAGCATAATGCCATTTTACCAATGACTCACACTGAGAGATGGGTGAAGTGGTAGGCAATAGTGCAATATTCTGATAATACATTTAAGCAATACGACCCGAGAGGCGGGGCATTACCGACTCAGGTAATGCCCCGGGGCCCATAGTTATAGGCCCGCCGCTCGGGTCATATTGCTATTAGTACTCCGGCCCGCATTATGTGTGTGACCGGGGCACTAAAAGCATTTTTTTCTGTCCCAAAATGCTGCAGCGTTTCGGGACAGAAAAATAAAATAAAGAAACGACCCAGAAAATGGCCACCATGGAGTCCGTTTTCCCTTTCCATGGCAGCCATCGGGAGCGGACGCGCTGGGAACACAAGTGTTCCCAGCGCGTCCGCTCCTGAAAAAGGATCAGAAAGAAGGTAAGTGGGGTTGGGAGGGCGGGAGTGGGGAGGGGATTAAAAAAAAAAGTTTAAAAAAAAATAAAGCGTACCTGCACCCCCGGCGAGGGACAAGGGCAGCCTCCAGCCTTTGATTCTCGGCCGGGCAAGGACCCGGCGAGAGCCAATCAGAATGCGTGTTGCATTCTGCTTGACTCTCGCCGGGTACTAATGTAATATATATCCTACACTTTTTGTCCAAAAATCGCCAGATTTAAAATGTGGTAATTCTGCCAGCGGTAAATCTGCCAAACATCCCCATGGAGTGATATGGACTCTTTACTGCCACTTGTAATCCCGTCGTAATGCCACAGGACCATGTGGGAAGTAACAGTAATTCTGTTTGGTGGTATTTGTGCAGATTTACCACCAAAATACTGCCACACTTGCAATGAAGCCCATTGTCTAAGAACGCAGCCAAGTTGTCTAAGAACGCAGCCAAGTACAGCTCAAGGTGTTACAAGACTGAAAACACCTAAGTTTATGGAACACGTGTTGCTTTTATAGCGTCTTATGCCGCCTCACAGCACTGAGATTGAGGAGCAAAGAGCAAGGCTTTGAGGCCGCAGACCAATAATGCATCGAGCCATGCTCTCATAGGACTGCACTGAAGGGTCTCTAAACCACACATGGTTGGCTCTATAGTAGGGATAAGAGGTTATCCCTGAAGACACTTCCATGTTATAGAGGCCTTCATTATCAAGGCTCCATGTCGAGAAGAGATCCCTGTGGATACTGCCCAAGTAGTCATTTGGCCCTGCCTGCAAACATTTGGGTTTCCTAGAGGGTTGTGGATATGGGCCTTTGTTGCGTTTGGGAATAATCTGCGTCTATACCGCTCATTTTCAACCACGTCAGCACTAAAGTGTACTAAGAAAAATGAGAGCTGTATTTATGCATTCATATTGCGACAAATCCCTCTGTTGTGAGAGGGAGAGGGAAGGTAAAGTATGCAGGGTGTAGTGGACACAAAATCAGCATGGCACACTTCCTTGCCCACCATCAGAAAATAGACTGATACCTGGCAAGTGTCTGGATTTCCAAGTAGGCTAGAAATGAGGGAGACGCAGAGCAGTCTTCAGGCCCAACGTGGAGAACAAGGGATAGAAACACAAATGAATTGGTTCCTAAACTGACTCACAGACAGTACTGGTATTATTGTGCACATTCAAAATGAGTGCGTACTTACAGTCTCAATACTGTTATTATTGGGAAAAGCAAATACGAAAGTCTCCTTACAGTGAAAGGACACCCTGAGTGCGTTTTTACTGTGCATATATTTGAACAGCTAGAGTGAACATATCTTACTGAAGTGTCATTATTGGCATTACAGGGGCAAGCCAACACAATTGGGTGCTGACAGTGGCAGTACTGGCATATATGCACACAGCAGCATCAATCTGTCTTGTCATAGATGAGAAAATACATGACGAAAATAGGAAAGCCACAAGAGAAAGCTTGGTGAGTGTATGACATAATCATTTTGCTGCTTGATGTCAAGAAACACAGAGTGCACGTTTTGATACATTTTAGAGGACGAAATGGGAATGTCATCAAGAGATGGTAGAACGCATTGGCTTTTAAAGTCGCATAGACTACATCAGATGTTACAGAGTGAAATAAGTAGCAAGGAAATGTACACGGGACAATTATTTCTGATAGAGAAAGAAGTGGTTTTAGTTTACACGTCATTGGCTGGAGGAAAGGAATGCATGAAGTGCACACCTGGGATGGTCACTTAATCTAAAGGACGATACATCTGGCCGCAGCAACACATGTATAGCAGCATTCGCTGAAATACATCCATATTTTTAGCATTACTGAGAAATGCATTTGAACAAAGAACATCTTATGCAAACATAACTGTTGATTGAACATTGGATGGGAATGTGCCCTGTGCGGGTATGTGCTCCAGTCCAGTTTTTTCTTGTATACAAACAGAAAGCTATTCCTTCAACATAGGCTTGTGCCAGCCAGGGTGTGGATGTGCTTGATGGAATATTGCATGGGAAGCTTAACGCAGTGACGGAAGCCATTTACTGATTCATGGCATTGTTTAAGAGAATGCTTGACTTCTGTCCAAATCAAGAATATGTCATCAATGTACTGCAGTCATGCCAGTGATTTCTGGAATTTTCATTGTAAGAATTCCAGTTTGAGGTCTGCCTTCAAAGGTTTAGCAGACTGGGTTGCCACTTTTGTGTCCATGTCTGTTCTGAACTTTTGTGTGAAGTGTTTTCAATCAAAGAAAACCTATTTGCATGTGAGCATGAATCTCATGAGATCTGTCTTGGCCCTGATTGAGGTGTCTTTCTGAGTGCTTGCTTTTTCAGCAATCCCCAACATGCAGCTATTCCATTTTCAAGAGAGAGGAATGTTGGAATAAAATTGAGGTGATTTGCAACTTGTCCATGAGTGCATTCCGTAGTACAGAGTTTACTCTTTGAATCTTCCTGAGGACGTGTTTAGTGTCCCGCACGGTGCATTTCGTGCCCATTACCAATGGTTTTAGAGAGGATTCTATTTACACAGGGATGGCTTTATTTAATATATTTTCTCTGGACAAGATCAGCCGCCCAGATTCTCTAGTTTGTTGTGCTTTTGGAGAATAAAGAACTTCTCAGGTGTCCTCATTACTGCTTAGCATGGACTTCATGATAGCAATGTATGTCAAGGAGTTGTGTTTATTCTTCCGTTTTGTAATTCTGTGTATACATGACCACAAGAGTGACAACTTGTCCAGCTGGTTGTTATGTGGTGCCTTTGCTTGTTTGGAAGCAAACTTACCAGAGGGGCAGAACGTTTTTTGCTATTTCCATTTGAAGGGAAACATTAGGCCCAGGAGTGGGATAGCTGACTGGAGAGGTATAATATTGCAACCTGGTTTGCAAAACCCATAAGCAAAGGGGAAGACATTCCTGGTGGTGGTAGTGTGCTAAAAAGTAATGCAACTGCCCCAGGAGGGGGACCCTTGACCAGAGGGTGGGAATGGCCATGCCTTATTACAACACTCTGCAGAAGCACTATATCCCTAGGAAAAAAGATTGCCAAGAAGTGTGCTGTGCCATATCCCTGCAACTGTGTTGCACTGAGGAATTAACCTGAAACTTTCACCAGTCCTTGCATTGTTGCTTCAGACCCAACTCGAGGAGGGAATCCTGATCCTTTTGTAGAGAGTTTATTTGTCCCGATAGCCGATAGATGTTTATCCATAATCCTTCCTACTTTGAGGACTAGAGCCAAGAACTGGGCAGGGTACTATACCCTGAAACTGACAGTGTTAAGGATCTGTAGTTAGGGAACCTTGGTGGAGATGACCATTCCCACAATTTTGCCGAGAGACATTTTGAGTTGAGTCATCTGTATGTGTACCTTACTCCAATAGTTATTATTTCTATTATTTCTAATGTGATTCCCCTACAGCCTTTTGGTGTTTGGTGTTATGCACATCGTCCCTGACAAAGTCAGTCCAGTTTTGGACAGTTGGTTTTGACTCATGTGAGTTCTGTTGATCCTACATCACACAAGCCAAAAAGATGTGAGAAGTAGGATCCCAGTCATGCAGCTTTTCTCAATAACTTGGTATGACAAGGAGTAGAATTTACAGAACGCACATACAATCAAGTGCATCTTGCAGCTGAGTAATGAAGAGGCAATAGGGAAGGGAACCCATCAATTGAAAAGCCAGTTTTTACAGTATGATGGAAGTGAAGACGGTGTGAAATGCAACAAGCTTGAGGGGACATACGGTTCCAAAGTTTTGGCTACAAAACAGTAAAGTATAAGTTGCCAACATGTTGCTCATGGAAAGCAGGAACACAACACAGATTTAGAGGAGATGAGCAAAGCAGCCAAAAGGAGAAGTAAAGGACCATCTTCTCCTTGATGAAAGCATGGCTTGTGCCATATAGAAGGTATTGCCCAAATTGGTCATTTCGAATTGACCTAATGGTACAATTGGCTGAATTCAGCCAGTACCATTTGGTTGTTTCAAAACGACCAATTTGGGTTATCACTACCGAACATGGGGACCTGGGTTTGCGGGGGTGTCCCCCGCTCCCCATGTTTGGTAGTGATTGCCTTTGGGGGTATTGGGGGTGTCCCCCACTTCCTGAGGTATGGAGGCAGGGGACAAAAAAAAAGCGGTCCCTGCAGCGTCAGATCCGACCCGCGTAGGAGGGACGGATCCACCACCGCAGGGTCAGAAAAGGCCTGACTGTGAAAAGGTAAGTAGGGGCTGGGTGGGGGTGTGTGGGAATGGGTGGGGGTTTTTAAACAGGGTGGTTTTGGCCATGGCAAAATTGGCTTCCCAGCAGAATTGGCCACAGTCAATTCTGCTGCAACCAATTGTTACACGGCCAAAAGGTATACATCCCCATAGAAGGCACAATTTACCAGCCAGAGGCAAAGGAGATTCTGTCAAAAACTGGCAACCGGTAGAAGGAACAGAAAGGGGGAGATATGACCAGACCTGCAGGCCACCATTGTCGGGAAGACTGCAGCATTCTTTACAATATGGAGATATCTAGCAGGCATGCTCGAACTTTACATTAGGTGCCCCACTGGACAGCAGAGCTTTCATGGCCATATTCCACAACATAATGGTTGTTGTTTGGCTGTGCAGAGAGGAGTGCAGAGCAAGCTTACAATTTCATTGTGTGTTAGAGGAGCTTGGGAGTGCTTTTTGTGAGTTTAGCTATGTTTTGGGAATGTTTTGAAGGATTGTATTCGTATCTGCTTTTTTATGTTTCTTGATCTCTGTTTTATCCCTCGCCTTTTTGTGTGTGTTTGTGAGGGCCTCCGCTAACATTTTTACCCCTACTTCCTTATAGTAAATATTTAAAAAGCCAATAAATGTAAACAAAGCAACAAGAAAAAAAGAGTTTCCAAACACATTTCCTTTCCTGTGTTTGCTTTTTGTGTGCCTGAAACATCTTCCTGTGCTTGGTCACCTGCATTACTGCTGTGCCTGTGGTATAGTTGGACAAATGGAATTGGCTAGACACATCTTAGCACAATGTGCTAGCTTGGATCCTCTATATATGTGCATGCCAGGCAGACTCACCCACAATTATGAGGCAATTATTGCAGATTCTTTTTGGGATCACTGTCTGAACTCTGACACCACCACTATGCAACTTGCTTTATTCAGGGTATGGCAGCACGTTGAAACCCCTTCTTCCTAATTAGGGCCATGGCGTTTCTCGGCCCTTGAGTTTCCATGGTCCTCTGAATCTTTGGTCTTGTCCTCTCCTAAATAATATGCCTTTCACATCTGATAGTAGCTGGGAGGTCATGGTGTTATGGGTACATGTCCCTCTTTCTCTATTTGTACTTATTCTGTGTTGTTTTGATCACTTGCATTTATCTGATGATATGTCTGATGAATTTGGAATTGCATTGAAGTTATATGATTACTTGAACACTTTGTACTATGTATCATTGGATCGTATGACCCACAACACAAATCAGACTGAAAGGTCGTCAACCTGGGAAATTAGAGGCCCCCATGGATGGTTTTGGCTCCACATATACCTACACATTTGGAATCACACAACATTCCACTGGGAAATAGGAAATCAAGAAAGTATTGCATTGTATGGTTTTGTTCCTTGTATTGCATTGTACTTTGTATTTCAGATGTCCTAAGTTTTATGCTATATGTATTATATGTTTTATATGTTTTTATGAGTTTTATTATGTGTAAAGTCCTAATTATGGACTAAATCACAATACAATTATTATATTACCCTTACTATTTGTGGTTTGTGAACACCTGCTCCCTTTGTGTAAGTCTTGAGCGAACCAATTTTTTACGTTTGTCACTAAGTTTTCGTTGAATATTGATGCCTTAGGTCTCACAAGCAAAATGGTGTTGCTTGTAGAGGGAGTGCCAGGTAGAGTGCCGGGCAGAGAAGTGGAGGAACTGGACTACTCCTCAATCGCTGTGTTAGAGGAGGTAACCAGCAACAGCCAGGAAGGGTGCAAGTGTGAGGAGACAGAGGCAGTAGCTGTGGTGGAGGCTACAGTGGCTGTGATCGAGGAGGCAGTGGATGAGGGGCAGACTACCAGTAATCACCAGGATGTTGTGTTAGTGGCAGAGTCATTGAAGGAATTCCTGGAGCATGTAGGCCCCTATTTACAATTTCACATTGATGGAGGTGTGGGGGTACCACAACCGCAGCAGCAGGGAATGGCAGCTACAGAGGTGGAGGAAGAGGCTATGGATAAGGGAGAGTGGAAGGAGGGTGCAGTGTTGCAAGAGACTGAAGAGCACCAAGAGAAGGAGCGTGGGATAATACCCCAGCAGATGGCTTAGGGGGAAACTGAAGCTACTGCACAGTTGCCTGCTCAGGGGGAGGAGAGTGTGGCGATGCCCCTTTTCCTGCTCTGGAAGTGTGCACGGGTGGGTCAGAAGTCATCCGCAACCATGAAATCCCTCTAGTCTGATCATGGGTGTGGCAGTAATTCAGCATGTCAGAGAGCCACACAGCCAGCAGGGTGGTAGGTAATGTAATATGAAACCTCTGGAAAAAGAAAGCCTATCAGGGTGACCCAAGTCAGACTGATTTGGGCACCTTCTCAATGAACAAGCACTGCTACACAAGGATGTAGATGAGGCGCACACATCACTTGCGGCAGACCCTGAAAGTGGAACACCCTTTTTGAGCAGTTATGGCAGTGACAAAGGATTGTCAGATAGCACTCCACCTCTTTACTAGGCACACAAGAATTGCAGCACATCTGTAAGGCAGGGGAGCTGTGCAACAAGACAAGGAAAAATGGCACGTTGAGGTACACCCTCATGCATCACCCTACCCTCATGGAGAAGACTGGGCAAAGGGGTACCAACAGGGGAGACATGGTGCACTAGGACCAGAAAAAAGCAGGAGTGGTACCTCTGATAGGTAGAGCTAAATAAATTGTGGCAGAACCACCAGTCTTAGAGTTCTTTAGAAGGTCATACCTGTGCTGGTAGGTAGAGCTAAATAGACTGAGGCAGAACAACCAGGCAGTACAATGTCACTGATAACCGGCCTTAGTAAAGAAGATGCCTTGCAAATAGACTAGGCAGAACCGGTAGGAATAAAGAATCGCTGGGTTGGGCAGAGCCCTGTCGGTTTGTGGTGGATTTGATCATGGATGCCTTGATGGGAGCTGGGCCTTGGTCATGACAACACGTCCACCTTGTACAATGTCATTGATAACCAGGCTGAATAAAGAAGCCCGAAATTGGGCACCACTACTAGGTAGAGGCAAACAGACTGAGGCAGAACTACCAGGGATGTAGAATCTTTGATTTGTGCCAAGAGCTGGAGTTTTGGGGTGGATTTGACCACAGGAGTCTTGGTGGAGTCTAGCCCATGATTGAGGCAGAACCTCCACAGAATAACATGTAACCGTTAACCAGGCTGAATAAAGAAGAAGCCTAGAAATAGGCACCACTGACAGGTAGAGCGCAGTAGATTGATTCAGAACCACAAGTGACACAGAATATTTGGGTATTGCCAAGCCCTGGAGTTTTGGGGTGAATTTGACCATCAGTGTATTGGTGGGGCTGGCCTTTGATTTTCGGGAGAACCTCCATGGAGTACAATGGAGTACAATGCCAGCAGTCACTCAGCTGCTGAGAGGTGAATGAATGTGTCATTCATAGCATCGTCCCTTCCCCCGCCTCTTTATCATAGGAATGAAAGGAGTTCACCATTCAAGGCATCTACCCCTTCTCTGCTGCCACATTGCAGGTATTAGAGGCGCTACTCACTAAGGCAACCCTACCAACATTACCCCAGAGGCTTCGTAGAAGAGAGGAATCTGCCCTCACCATGACGTTACACAGACACTAGGTCAAACTGCATTTAGAAATGAAGATGTCACCTGCATTCAATAGACACTAGAAAGTCCATGTGACACTAGAAAAACATATATTAATTGTATACGCTGGAACGCAAGTCACATAAGAATACATATAAAGCTTGCTTAACGCAAAGAACGCAAGAAGAACGAGTGGCAATTTTGAATAAAATGGACGGTGCAGCCACGCTTGAATGAATGGGAAGCATCAAAGAAACCTTGAGGCTGCAGAGAAGTTCAACTCACTGAGTTAGCTGGAAACACAGATTTGGGCAGACCAGACAGCAGCCACACAATTCCTTCCAATGTGATGGTAGAAAAGGAAGTCTTGCACTAGCACTGAGGAGAGCAAAATACAATAATTCCCAAGCACAATACTCATTCCTCTTAGATTAAATAAAGAAACAAACAGCCCTCGAAAACCAAGTGCTCATTAATTAAGGCTTAATATTGGAAGAAAGGTAGCTCAAATAAGTCTCTAGAGGACAGGAAGGGTAAAGACAGCCATGTTAATATGGGTACAAATCCTAGTAAAAGCCGAACAAAATAATCCAAAACATGGTCTCCTCACATGTGAACTGAAACTGGAGAAAAGGGGCTATTGATTTGCTCCAGACACAGATACACTAAGACCTTCAGTTCCCTTAAATTCTCAGAACAAAGATACAGGGCAAAGCCAAGTTCCATGCTAAAAGTCCTGGCTTGTGGCCTAGGAAATCAAAGTTATAATTGGGAAAACCAGCAGCTTGTTGTTGCTCCCACTACCATTATTGTGCTAATGTGCTGATGGTCTGCCAATTAGTCAAGGTTGGCGAGGCCAGTACCAACCAATACCAGCTCTCACATAACGCTGCCTTATCATTGTTGCATTAGTCAATCCACTAGTGTAGAGATGACATGTAATTTAGGGGGTGATCTCAGGTGGAGCCATCAGATAGAGCATGACCAATGAGAAAATAAAGGCACTCATCAGGACATGTAGCACAATGAAATGGGCATTAGGATTCCAGGAGGCCAGATCCAGTGCCCACACCAGGCAGGAGGTGAGGGAGGGAATGAGTGAGAGACTGAGTGGGTGATACCTATACATCCCAAAAAATGGAATCGACTTTAGCCACTGGGCATCCCCAATTCAGCCTTGCTGACAGTAAAGGAGGGGCAAAAGTCCATCATACAAGAAAGAAACCAGGCAGGCCAGGTCAGGAAGAAAATCAGGGGTAAATGTGTTCAAAGTGACTAATCCAATCAGTATGCCTTTTATGAAAGGCAGGCAAGACACAGAGAACACATATTTAGTAGGATAAAGGAAAGTTAGTTTCAAGCTTGAGAACTCCACCTGGCTCCGCAGGCAAAGCAATGCAAACTGGCATACCAGAGATGAGTGGTTCGTGCTCAGGCTACAGAAGATGTCATTTATTCATTTAATTGTGGTAGTTTCTGTGACATGGTTTCAGCCTGATACCCAAATGCATTGAGTGTTGGATTTTATTGTGATGTAGAAGTTCCATTTTGGTTCTATTCATTCATCCACATTTCTTTTGTCCGCAGAGTTTTTTGCTGAATTATTTTGGCTGAGAAAACTCATCAAATGTTTTATTTTTTATTTGGGAGGTTCTCCCTTAACCCCACCTTTTTATTTCTTCCCTATCCTCCCACCCCCATACCCCTTATATGCCGTTACCACCCTCCCACCCCCACCCCCATATTCTTCAATGAGTTTTATTTGGCCAAAATACATCTGAAAAAAACTCCACAGAAAAGAAATGGGAGATTAATGAACGTTGCACCTTGCATTTGTCCATGCTCTTTGTCAGAAGTGGACAATTGCAATTTGTTGTAAATTAGCAGGATGTGTTGCACTGAACTGCAGATTCTTTAAGCGAGGGGTGAATTTTGTATTTGTAAGATGGACTGCGGCTGAACTGTCCTCCAACGATGAACAAACAATGTCTACTCACTTGTGAAGCAGCTCAGCTTGTCCTACCAAGAGCCAACCAGGTTCATGGTCTATTGATACTGCACCAGGCTTAATGGATTTTTAATAGCCGAAATATGACCTTCCCTTGGAAACTCAAACTCAGGTGCTGTGGAGTACAGCCCACATAGTGTCTGAAAGATAGTTATCTTGTGCTGTTGAATAATATAGCCATCAGGTGTCAGGTGTCAAAGCCAGATAGGGAGTGTGAGGAGACAGAGGTGAGACCTTAGCCAGTGCTTAATAGACAATATTATCTGCTACCATGTGTGGATTTAGATTTCTTTACTTCTACCCTTTTTCACGTTCCACACCTCTTGTGTATTATGAAATATTACAACATTTGTTTCACACATACAGACATTTTAAAGAATTCAAAAGGGACATGTTATCAGCAGAATTTACTATCTAATTATGCCTACTCCCTCGCTGACCTAAAACCATCAAATACACCAACATAAACAAACCCTCCTGCCTGACCCGAAACAAGTGGCGGGCTGGCAAAGGGGGCAAGGTGGAAATTGCCACCCAGGCTGGCTGGGCTCTGCTCCCTGGGCCAGAGCTGCAATATATACAAACAAATTGAAAAAGATACAAATCCTTCAGATCCTGGCCTGCCTTCAAGGAACCAAGTGCAACAAGGCCTGCTCGGCTTCTATGTAGGAGTGAGACACTCATCTTGATTTCAGGAATGCTGCATATGTGTCTGGGCGGCCCCCAAACGTAGCCCTCCAGAGTGAGTGGGTGAGAAGGAAAATAGACTAGGCAGGAGGCACATGTTCATACCACCCAGTGATAATGTTCACATTTAAATTACAGATTCTGTGACCATGGATGATAATTGTGGTACCACTGTGACCTATAAACGACTGGCCTGTTATGATCCTCAACAACTTATCACAGCTCCTACTTTCCAAGGAAGTAAGGGTCCATATTTTGTTAGACCTTGTCCGCAGTTTCATTCTTTCAGAATAATTCCACTATGCTCTGGTGAATTTCTTGATTACTTGTTAGTTCATCCAGCACTATGGTGCTTATAGAAATGGATGTTGGATTATTTGTAGTACTCACTTTTGGGCACAGTTGAAAAACACACAGAAGGATGTAACATTCAGGTATTAATTTCTAGTAGACTACAAAGTAAGGGATCATACAGAGTTGGGCAGATTTCATTTTATGAAATACCTCTGAAGAACGATATCACCTTAACCAGTGGTATTAATGAAAATCCATCCAACATCTAGAGGTACTTTAGAAATACCACCTCTGCCGGTGTTAACATAAGTACATGTTTTTTAAACCTTTGTTTCTGCCATTTTCACCTTCAATGTGAATGTAGAAATTAATTATGTACTGTAGTGGGTCAAGGCAAAAACAAAGAGGTGATGGCTGGAAGGTTAAGAATTAATTTTAACCTCTGGGCAAAAATCCAGACCATCGTTGTTCACCTGCCAAGCCATTACAGAAGGGGAAAGACCATATGCAAATCAGGCTTGGTCCTATCCCAAAAGGGGCAGTCCAGCCCAAACTGCTAGGTCACATCTCTTCTGCACGAGACCACAAGCATCCCCAGAAATGTTTTAGCCTAGTTGGGCCTCATCAGTGAGGAGTAGCTTGGGCCGCTAAGCCCAGCAGACAAGGGACCCAAGTCTAGGCATACCCGTCCCACTCAGGGTGACAAAGCAAAAGGGAGGGTTGCCCAGAGAAATGCCAGAGGTTATGATTCATTCAAAACCTTCCAGCCATCACCTCTTTGTTTTTTCTTTATCACCCTGTGTGGGGCGGGTATGCCCAGATGTGGGTCCCGTGCCTGCTGGGCCTAGAGACCAGAGCTACTCCTCTCTGATGAGGCCCAACAAGGCTGAGAGTTACTTGTCAGTTGCACATGGGATGCAATGTATCTATTTAAGGGTTCCATGTCATTTCATCAACAGGAATTACTTTGTGGTAATTTACTACAAAGTAATTCCTTTGAAATTATACTTTATTTTGTCTTTTTAATTTTGGGGGGTCCTCCCCCATACCACCACTTCCCCTTAATTACTACCCCTCCCCAAAATCCTCCCCACGCCTTTTGTACACCTTAACCGTTAAATACCTATATATTTCAATGTAATTTCGTAGTAAATAACGTTGAAGTTATTCCTGCCGATTAATAAACGGTATACGCTATTTAAGAGAGAGAGATTGACATTGGCAATGTGAGCTAGAGAAATGAGACGTGCCTTCAAGAAGAGGCCATTGGTTGGAGTGCATGACAGCAAGTTGCTTTGCCTTGTCAGCCCTATCGCCCCTTCCCCTGACTAACCAACTTCCCTCTAAGATCTCCTACAACTTCACCCTACACACACATACCCCCTACAGACGGCTGCCAGAGTCCTAGTCATTATAACATCAACTCTAACCAGCAACAAGCACCTAGAGAGTTCCAAGTACACCAAAGTGAAACTGGCATAGAAAACAGACAAAGCTAGCTAGAAACGCTTGCCGCCTAAAAGTAAACAAACCCAAATTGGCAATGCAGCGGACACATTCAGGCAAACACTATGGGATCACCATTTTTCAAATTGATCATAGAGCATGCACATCACCCCCAAAGGTTGAAGACAGAAAAAGTAAGGAACAATTTACCAAGTGTAGTAATACAAAGAAGAACACACATCAGTGTTTTCAACAATTGGGCAAAGATGATGTAAAACATATATTTTTTTAGAACACCAAAACTTGCATATAGTCCTCAAAGTTACCTGATATGCTCAAAATTTTTACAGCATAGATTTCCACAATGAGAATATATTTTTCCATATGTTCCAAAAGTTTTTACAGTATAGATTTCTACAACAAGCATATATTTTTGCACATGTGTTTCAAAACAGATCAACACTTTCATTACACTTACGGAGCATCTAGTGTTTATGCATCAAAAAATCTATAAAACTTTCATACTTATTTTTGGAACGTGCTGACTCAGAACCGTTCTCGCACAGGGGCTGCACACAAAGTCATTTTAGAATCAATATATAGCAATCAACCAAATTCGTACATCAGGATGTAAAGATGCATCTATTTTTATGCATAAACGTTGTGCCACTCTATTCCCTCATTTAAACCAATTTCATGGCTCCTGATTTTGAAAATTATATTTTGTTCCAATATCACTAATTTTTTGTCGTGGCTTCCTTATTAGTGCTATAAACACGTTTAAGGATTCCCAACATAGATCTTCAATGTGTGCCCCTTCTTCAAAAAATGCTTAACCCTGGGGGTTTGCAAAACTTTGGACTTAATGCAGCTCCTGTGCTCGGTCATTCGAGTCTTATATTTACGATTTGTCTTGCCAAAATATTTAAGACCACATGGACAAGTCATTAAATAGACCACGTTCATGCTGTTACAATTACAAAAGTCCATACATTCCGCCATTTTAAAATGCCTTAAGTTAATGCAAGACACCATGATTTCACTTACTTTGCGGCACCGCAATATACATAATAAAATCATACAACTTGCTTAACAGCACCCAAAGTATATGGATGGAATATTGTTTCACAATGGACAATGGACTATATTCAGGTCACAGGAATCGCACCACATAATACAGTTTACAACCTCAGTTCACAATAGAATCTGACCAATAAATTCTTTGCCTGTAACAGAATGTATTAAAACGATTTGCACCCAGAGACATATGCGCACCGTTGTTATAGATGAATTTGGCATATGATAGTTTGAACCTCAGGAGGAAAGTAAACCACTCTGTCACAGTGGCAATGGATGTTTACAGCACTATGCACTTTATTGAGAATATCTTCTTCTTGTACAATTAATGAGTTTATTTATAATTAAGCTATTGCCCGTATATGAGGAATAATGATGGCACTATGCACTTTATAAATTTTTGGTTTTATTCAGAACCAATGTTTACAGCACTATGCACTTTTATTCATTATGTTTCCTCTCTGTTTTCTTATATCTACGGACAATACACTTAAAGAAAAAGGAGATCTCAAATTGAATTTGAAATAGCAGTATATTCATTTTATTGTTCATTAAGATTGGGAAATGTAGTTGGTTTGCCAGTAAGCGAGTTAATAAGGTATATTTATACCGAATACGCAGCATTTCTTGCTTTGACCACTAGCGTCACAACATTTCTGCTAACACCATTAACAAATACTGCCGGCTTACCGAAAAAAATGTTATCTGGCATTTATATCCGACATAACGAGAATGATTTGAAATACACTCCAAAATGGCCGCCTATAGTTACACAGGAGAGAATCTATATGGATTTGGGAAAAAGTCGATAGAGAAAAGGGACTAATTGTAGTGGGTAAAAACCATAGAGTTCGAAACTTTCTTCTCTGATTGTATTTAAACGCTGTGCAAATCACTCATTTTATATGTGATCAAGCAACGGGATTGTTGCGAAACGCGTCAGCTTTGTTATACACTTAATAAAACTGGATATGGCATAAGTAACCTTGTTGGCGAATGGTGGATTTATTTTGAAGATTATTTTGACATCCTGACCGCTTTGAGTGCCGTCCTTGTTGGAAAAGTGGAATTTTCTTTTCCTTTTGTTTTGAATACTTTCGCGCCTAGCGACAGGCGCTGGACGAGCACCAGCTGGCTCCACCGAAGCAAAGAAGGAGTACTGTGTCGCGTACAGGCTGCCCGCCTTTGCTCCAGACCAGGAACTGAACCAAGGGAGAAAGCGTGTGCCGTGGCCGCCGGGAGAGACTCGACCAATCGAGGGTAGACCCGGTTTCATCAGAGGGTGAACGGAGACGCCAACGCTTTTGGTGAGTGTACTCTCGAACTTCCTACACACTGCGATATCCCTATCTTTAACGGTCTGTTAGGCGGAAAGTGCGTTTGACTTCACTCGCACATATCACTGCTGCCAGGATATAATGTCAAAATCTTCGTAATTGAACATATTCAGACGGAGTGTGTCTGAAATTTGCCTGCCAGCGCCATTCCCATCCAGTATATTGTATGAAAGAGAGTTTCTAGAAGGAACATGGCATCGCAACTCGAGAAAGAAAATACATGCCGCGAAGAGGCACAGAATCTATTCAGCGAAGCTCAGCAATTTAAATCAGCAAGCAAAAATACAACAGAAAACAATATAATTGACAAAAATGAAATTTGCCTACTTAAAGAGCTGGAAAAACTACAGAAAAAGGAAGTGAGCAAATGGTGGGAGGAGCATTCTCTTCAGAACTACGTGGATGTTGGGAGGATTCCACGTGGGCTTAGAATCTTAATATCACCCTCCTTTGAGGAACAAGACCCAGAGATGCTCAAGGAATGGGGTGACTCCACTAATATGTGCTCGGGACAGTTCCTAACTATATTGATTAAATATGCCCGAATTGACAGAGACAAGGTGTTAACGAGAATTGAAGAAATTAATGAGCAATTGTCCGCTATTGAACCTAGTGATGAAGGCAACAAACTCAGAAAAAGTATGGAAATAACCCTCAAAACTTATGTGGAAGATATAAAAGTGCGGAAACAGAGGAAGTTCCTTCGCGACAAAGAAGATTACTCAAGAGGAAGAGTTTACACCTTTGCACGCCGATTTGTAAGTTTGAGGAAAAATATAGCTAATCAAAGTATTGAGGGCAAAGAAACAACCCAGTCTCGAGTGAAGTAGCAACAACCTCAGATTCAGAAGCATCAACCAGCACCAACGAAAATCCACCCAAGAAAATCAATTTTTTAGAAGAGATGAGGATGCTCGGTCTAGATGGAAGAAAAAAACCCACCAAAAATATGGGCAAAGGACGGGGCAAATTTCAAGGGTCAGGAGCAAGAAGAAAACAAGGAGGGGACAAGGGCACAAGCAGCTCAGAGTCAGAGCAAGGTATAAGAACACGCTGTGGGAGGAAGAAGACATAATAGAACCCAGCAACTCTGACAGAAGCATCATCAATTTGTCAAAGTACGCACTCAATCAGGATCAAATAAAAGTTCTTCAATATGGATTTAATTTTTGTCCCACAGCAGGTTACGACCACATGGAAACCAGAATAGATTTCTTCAAATACATGAGAAAAATTTGTTTGAAGAAATTTTTCATTTTGAATCCACCTAAAATGAAACCCAAATCAAATTCATCTAATTGGAATTCACGGATTCGTCAACCGATATAGGCATTGACATCACCCCAGAAATGCTAAACATCGAGACTGATTGGCCTATTGAGAGCACTCTAAAAGCCAAATCAAAATGTAATCCCATGTTTTAGCCAGGTGGCAAAATTGAAGCATTTCAGGACTTGGTAATTCACGACCTGAAGAAAGCTAGATCACATAAAAACAATATGAAGCCAAATTTCTCATTGAAAGAAAGAAAAATTCTCAAAGAACTGCAAGAAATTGACCATGTAATCATAAAAGCCTCAGACAAAGGAAGTAACATTGTAATTCTCGACCGAGAAGACTATGTGAAGGAAGCACAACGCCAACTTGGCTACGAACTTTGCTATGAAAAGCTTGAAGATAATCCATTGGAATCCATTAAAACGAAAGTTGAGTGTTTTCTGCACAAATGGCAGGAATTTAATATCCTTGATGATGACGACTGGAAATATCTTTTCAATAAAACCCCCATCATCCCAACAATTTACTTCTTGCCAAAGATACATAAAAACCCTATTTGCCCCCCTGGAAGACCCATTGTCACCCTAAACGGTGCTTCATTAGAAAATATGTCTAAGTACGTTGATCAAACCTTACTACCTTTAGTTTTAACGTTACCTTCTTACCTACGTGACACGAAAGACTTCCTCAGTAGAATTGAAGGTATCACTTGGGAAAGAAATTTCATGTTTGCCACACTAGACGTAGTATCCTTGTATACGTCAATCCAACATAACGATGGTAAAAAAGCATGTAAATACTTTTTGGATAGCAGATCGCTAAACTATTTGAGCCATGGAGAAATGGTTATGGAAATGGTAGATCTATGCTTGACCAACAACGTATTTCTCTTTGATAACGTTTACTACAACCAATTACGAGGTACGGCAATGGGCACAAGCTTTGCGCCATCTTATGCAAACCTTACCATGGCATGGTGGGAAAAATTCATTGTCTGGACTGATGCCAACAGTAAATACACAGACCAAGTTGTCCTCTGGTTACGGTATATTGACGATCTGTTTGTCCTATGGAATGGTGAAGAACAAGATTGGCTAGATTTTGTGTCTATATTGAATGTTAACAACTTAAATCTCAAATTCACTGAGACCCACAGCCAAGAATCATTAATTTTCTTGGATGTCGTGGTAAAAACTGACAAAAAAGAAATCAGCACTGAACTTCACCGTAAACCTACAAGTTCGGACATGCCGTTATTTGCGACAAGCAATCATCCGACTCCGCTCAAATGGAGTATACCATATGGTGAGTTCATTAGAATTTGACGCAATTGTAGTAAACTGGATTGCTTTGATAGAGAGTGTAAAATTACAGCCCGGAATTTTAGAAAACAAAGATATCCTAAGGCTGTTATTGAAAGAGCTTATATCAAAGCTCGAAATTTAGATCGAGCAGTATTGCTCTCCACTAATTGAATTCCTGAACAACCATCTGAAACTGATGATGTAAGACTGATACTCACCTATGGCTCACACGCTAAAATAATAAGGCAAATACTACAAAAACATTGGCATGTCCTAAAAACCGATGAAGCTCTATCTCCTTTCATGGGAAAACGTGCTAATATAACCTACCGAAAGTCAATCTCCATCAAAGACACGTTAGTAACAAGCTTTATGGCACAGAAAAATGCAATGCAAGCCGAACTCACATGGTTGAGCAAGAGAAATACTGGTTTTCTGAAATGCACCAAATGTAAAGCCTGCCAATTTGCCCTTAACAAAACCAGTTATATACATCCGATACTGGGACATGATGTTGAAATTAAAACCAAAATCACATGCAACACCGAATTTGTGGTATATGTTTTAGTATGCTCATGCAATCTTTGGTATGCAGGCAGCACCATTGGCAAGCTGAAATTAAGGATCTTGCAGCACATGCGTGCCATAAAGAACGTAGATGCCTCATACCCTATGGCAGTACATTTTAGAGATCAACATCAGAGCAAGTTGGACAGTTTCAGATTTTTTGGTGTGTACCACATTAAACTCAATCCACGTAGTGGTAACCGGGAGCTAGCACTGCGACAGATGGAAACACGCTGCATTTTAGACTTCCAAACCAAAAAACCAGGAGGACACAACTTAGATGAAGAACTGTATACTTTCCTTGGGACATAGGGCACCCTTCCCATTTGAACTCTGACAAGTTTTTTGTAGCTCACCACTAATGGCAATACCTTAATTAATAATATTTTTGATACCTGAGCTCTTTTTAACATTTTCTAATATTTTGTAAATTGTATAAATCTTTTTGTGTGTATTGACTTTTTTAGTGAAAACTGCACAGCTTTTTTTATCCCTTCTCTCTCTATACTTTCCCTTTCGTTTAAAATCCGGCATGTATTTCCCCCAATTCTGGTTTTATTATAACCTATATCGCACACTGATTCACAGTGGCAATGGATGTTTACAGCACTATGCAATTTATTGAGAATATCTTCTGCTTGTACAATTAATGAGTTTATTTATAACTAAGCTATTGCCCGTATATGAGGAATAATGATGGCACTATGCACTTTATACATTTTTGGTTTTATTCAGAACCAATGTTTACAGCACTGTGCACTTTTATTCATCATGTTTCCTCTCTGTTTTCTTATATCTACGGACAATATGCTTAAAGAAAAAGGAGATCTCAAATTGAATTTGAAATAGCAGTATATTCATTTTATTGTTCATTAAGATGGGGAAATGTAGTTGGTTTGCCAGTAAGCGAGTTAATAAGGTATATTTATACCGAATACGCAGTATTTCTTGCTTTGACCACTAGCGTCACAACATTTCTGCTAACACCATTAACAAATACTGCCGGATTACCGAAAAAAATGTTATCTGGCATTTATATCCAACATAACGAGAATGATTTGAAATACACTCCAAAATGGCCGCCTGTAGTTACACAGGAGAGAATCTATATAGATTTGGGAAAAAGTCGATAGAGAAAAGGGACTAATTGTAGTGGGTAAAAACCATAGAGTTCGAAACTTTCTTCTCTGATTGTATTTAAACGCTGTGCAAATCACTCATTTTATATGTGATCAAGCAACGGGATCGTTGCGAAACGCGTCAGCTCTGTTATGCCCTTAATAAAACTGGATATGGCATAAGTAACCTTGTTGGCGAATGGTGGATTTATTTTGAAGATTATTTTGACATCCTGACTGCTTTGAGTGCCGTCCTTGTTGGAAAAGTGGAATTTTCTTTTCCTTTTGTTTTGAATATATATATATATATATATATATATATATATATATATATATATATATATATATATATATATATATATATATATATATATATTAACTGAAAAAAATAATTAAGTTAGGGTGCAGTTAAGTTGATCATATAATGCTATCTCCCCCCTAGTAACATTTTGTATGTCATTCTGAATCCATTCTCTTATCATATGTATGTGCTCATGGGCTTTTCAAAATGGAAAGCACAGAGTTAAGCTAGTCATGACTTCCCACATCTGCTGAATTCCAGGGGTGTTGCTGCGTTAAATCTGTTCAATTTAACTGCACCTTAACTAACTTTTTTCAGTGAATTTCAAGGGTTATGTTATACCATTGTTTTTGTTACTGGCCACTAGCCATGGCCACAGCCTT
Organism: Ambystoma mexicanum; assembly: GCF_040938575.1. Classification (NCBI taxonomy): domain Eukaryota; kingdom Metazoa; phylum Chordata; class Amphibia; order Caudata; family Ambystomatidae; genus Ambystoma; species Ambystoma mexicanum. The sequence goes on from NC_090937.1 coordinate 403,350,186, forward strand.
CAGCCGCGTCGACTGTACATGTTCCCCCAATATGTTTCTTTTAGACCCACTAGGTAACCACGACCTTTGGCCATGGCCGCTGTACATGTCTTTCAGGCCCACTAGCCAGTGCCTTTAACCCCTGCCCAGTGAACACAGCCTTTGGCTGTGCCCACTGTAGGCACTTCCCATATTGCACCATTAGGTTCCTTAAAGTAACCCAGTATCAATATCCTTCGGCCGCACCCATTACCCTACCTCACTGTAGCTGTTTTGGATTAATCACATTTTTTTAATACTCTATTTAAAAAAAAACCTTTTTCTCATAACGGTGGTCATATTGGACTTCAAATAACCTGTAAAAAGTGGGCAAAATCTCAAACTATTGCCTGCCCTCACAGGCACTCACCAAGTGCCCACTACTTTTGACATGCTCCCCTCACTCCCCTAAAGTCCTCTTTCCCTACCCAACCCTATCCCATTCTCCCAAACACACGTTGTTTTGGGTGAAGTGGTTTCAATCCCGATCCCATTTTCTTTTATTTTCTTTTATAACCGTGGCTATCCCGCCAATAACCGCAGCTATGAGAAAATGTTCAAGCTCTTATCTTGGCCACCTAACCCTCCCCCTTGACCCCTGATCAATTTCACGTGGTGCCCCCCCCCCACCTCTAGCCTGATGCCAATGTATTCTTTTTCCACCTCAAAAGGGAATTTTTTCTACTTTTAGTTTTCGGCTAGCCATGGTTATTCCTGTAATAACTGTGGTTATCTCTCACATGGAACCAACGAAAATGATGGATTTTTATTAAAAGTCTCTCTCCTGCAAAGCACCATGGGAAATATAGCTATAATTTTGGGAGATGGGGCACCCTCTTCTCCATGAAATATTTTAAAAACTACTGGATGGAGTAATTCTAGGCCCCTCCCAGAAATCGAGTCAACGTTTTGTGCCCAAGCTGTTTCATACCAGGCCCAAATCTGTCCAGCAGTTTTTGCTGTGCGCTGCGCAGACATTTTGACTTTTTCTTTATGGGAAAATTAATGGGGAGTAGGCCGAAACATGTTTCTTTTCATTCTTAATAACGTTTGCATTTATTAACGGATCTTTCCCAAAATGTTCCGTCTGGGGGGCCTGTGACAAACCTTTTGTTTGCAAAATTCCAGCCAAATGAGTTAAAAGTTATTAGCAGTTCTTTTTTTGGGTTTCCTATATAGCTGAACACTAAACTTAACTATAGTGTGCAACACCACACTATAATATATATAATATCTACTCACACACACACACACACACACATGACATCATCAGGGTGTCAATGCCCATTCATTTGGTGTACGAGGTCCTTCAGAAAAAGGTCAGTGGCAAGAAACAAGAAGACCATTTCCATGGAAACAATGCGCAGTGCTTGTTCTTTTTTCCCTCTCCTCTGGTCCCTTTTCAGACTTGACAGAGTGGCATAGCCTCCATTGTGCTGCAGCTTGTTTTCCTGGCACGGGTCCTCCAGTGCACTGTGTCCCAGGTTGCTTAGATCATCCCAGGCTGTGTTCAGAGCACAAGGGAGCCGATTGTTGCCCCCACATTGAGACATTTACATCACTGCATCGAACCCTCATTAGTAATTTGGAATGTGCCCTCTCTTCTCGATGGTGGCAGTAATTCACATGTTCAGTTGCTGCCCTGTATACAAGCTGCATGGATGGGAGGGAAGGCCAGCGGCAAAGCATATTTAAAATCAAATTCCAAGTGATTTGGAGAATATAACAAGATATCTTGTTTTTTAGCAGCATGCATTATGTGCAACTCATCACAATCTCGAGCGTATGCCTGATTGTACCTAGGCCTAGGGATTGCCAGGAAAGATAATATGTGTTATCATATGGCATCCCTGTTAAATAGCAGGTAAACTATGGACTGGACATACACACTTCATGAATGAGTAGTAGATAAAACTGCAAAACAAAATTTTATTTCGACTAAAAGTTCCTCAATATTGCTTATAAAATCTGACATTTAAAATGGGTTTACAAATGCAGTATGCCTTGAATCTAGGCAGATCAATGTGGAGATTTACTTTACAAACTGCTTTTCATTTGGAAACATCATGTAAACACAACTTTACAACTGAATCATGTTATGCAACTGTTTACAAGAAAAATACAGATTGTAAATATCAAGTGTATTAATGCTTGAGATTTCTGAGGAAGCTTGCATTAGGTTCAGGTGTAAACAAAGTAATAATTATAGCCACTAAAGGACAAACTGAGCCAAACCAACAGTTAGCAGCACTGGTCATTATCTTACGGCCATTCTGTGTGCTGGCTCTTCACAATCAAATATAAAGGTGCAAACTCAAGCCTATATATTGGAATTTCTGAAAGGTCAAACACCATTCCTTGTTGTTCACGGTGCAAGAATCAACAACTCTTCCATCAGCTCTGAGTTTGATCAACCTTGACTTTAGTTGCATGAGATTATTTAAAAGCAGTGTTACTGTCACAGTTCTCAAACATGCAGTTTAGATGGACTTGTATGCTGTGTGATGTCACAGGAGAAGGGTTGTTAGTCAAACGTCACGGAAATACTTGTGGGGACCGACCAACAGAACACAAAACTAATGATCTAGGGAGAGGACAGGCTTTATTCTTGCCAAGATGGGAAATAGGAGGTACTGGTGCTTTCACTATAAGGGAAAGTGTTGTTCTTCTCACTGAGCAATTAAGACACAGGTGGAGGAAAGCGATCAAGTGCCATGCATCTGGATTTTCCTATTTACTAGGTATACTGGTCTCCTTTCGGTGCTCTGTTAAAAACACATTGGTAAGGATGGAGCACACAGCACACTTCTTGAAGCACGCTCTCAGTGATGTAGCGCCCGTATTACTGTTACCGCCGCCTGCCATCCCGGTGCTACCGGGATATCACAGACGGAGGCCGTACGCCACATTCCCATTCCCATGGAGTTTCCTAGGACTCCATGGGATGGGAAACCTGAAAATCCTACAGGTAGGGCCTAAACTCCCGCAGGTCAGGACTGCCAGTAGATCTGTGGTCCCCACTGGCAGACTCAAAGTGATCCGGTCTGGAAAAGGTTCTGGTAACATTTTACCAGCTCCTTTATTTCCAGATCGGATCACTTATAATAAGGGCCATGGTCTCAAGGAAGTTAGCACGTATAGACCACTTGAAACACAGTCTCAAGTTAATAGCACCTAACTCCTTATTTGTAACCGGAAGGCTGCTGGATCATTTGCAATCTCTGAGGGATATAGTGACCAGCTCAGTTCTAGAAATTCCCAGGGCAAAGTGCCCTGCTCAATTCCAGGCATAGACTGCTCTGCCCACAGTCTATACAGGACAAGGGTCTGCAACATTTGGCTCTCGAGCTGCTTTGGACTACAACTACCATCAGACATAGCCAGGAAAGTCAATGGTGAGGGATCTTGGGAGTCATGGCCCACCCCTGATCTTGGGATATAATGCCCTGCATGCTCTGCCACAATTTCTGGGATGTAGTCCCCAGATTCATTTCACTGATACCGATATTTCAGCCAACTGTCTGGGTCCCCCTCTGAGCAAGGTGTGATCTCACATGTCTCTCGGGACACCTGGGCTCCTTGCCCTGTCTTCCACATTTGTTGGGGCACTCAGGTGTGTCCAGTCCATCAGCTCCTATTGATCTCTTATAGCTCTCAGCTTTCTCAGCTCTTTCAGACCTCTCAGCTTCCTTAGATCTCTCAGGTTGTGAATGCAAAAAGAAGATATCGAGGCTGAGTACCCCAAAAGGAAATACACCAAACGCGGGTTCAAAAGATACACAGATCTTTATTCTACAACTGAACAGTTTCAAAGGACAAAGCAACAGATAGCTATCAGGCCCTCAGTACAACACAGCGAATACCAGCCCTGTTTGGTGTGTTCAGTGAGTGGGACTGTACATCAGAATAGTCGCACCTTTTATACAATCCAAAGCATGATGTCCAACCCACTTGTAAGTTAATGAATCTCGGATCTGAGGTTCATGCCGAGTTCACTTCTAATTTATGCATCTATACATTTACGGATTATCCTTAATACCTTCTCCAACAAATTACAATAGCAACAGTATATTCTTGGATCTAACATAAGCCTTAGTACATATTTTAATTCAATGCAGTCCAACAAGTGTTCACGTTTAGTATTTACACAACATTGTGCTTAATATATGTCCATGGATTAGTATCGTTGGTACAGGCAATCCTCTATACACAGGTCAACGAAGGACAAGGTCTCAGTACATGACCCTAACATTTGGCCTGCGGGCAGTTTAAGCATTAACATGCATGCAGAGGTCAAGACGGCCGTTTTACGTTCAAAATGACACTGTCCACCATCTTAGAACACAGGGTGACTTTGGAGTGAGAATCAAAACGGCGGATGAACCTAAAATGGCGGCTAACACAGATCTAAGGTCAGGACCTTGCAACGCGGATTTCCTCGCCGAGCGACTTGGCCTAGGCCAATATATATATATAATCAAGAGGGTATAATACGATTTCCCGTTTGACAAGGTCTCTCAGCTTTATTAGCTTTCCCAGGTCTCTCAGCGTTATCAGGTTTGCTACCTCTTTTGGGCTTCTGAGATTAGTCAGCTCTCTCAGTTCTCTATGGCTTGCTTGTTAGTACTCCCAGCTCTCCTGGGCCTCTCAGAATTACTGGATCTTTAGAACTCTGTCCTTATCTCTCTGCCAGGTCTTCACAAGTACTACTCTTGGGCCTCCCGTCATCCTCCCTTGTGCCCCTGAAAAGTGCCCTGCACGTGGCTGCATGCCTCATCAAGGGTCTACGCAGATACGACCACATCACCCTGGCCCTCATCGATCTTCACTGGCTCCCACTGCATATATGAATCACCTTCAAGTCTTGCCGCATCATCCATACGACAGTGGCCCTCAAGTGACCCAGCTACCTTGCACAGAAACTCAGCATCTTCGGCGGACAGCGCACCACCAGAAGCCAGGACATGAGCAGACTTGAAATCCACGACTGCAGAAAGGAAAGGACCAGAAAACAAGTCTTCTCTGTCTACACTCCAAAACTATGGAATCTCCTCCCCGTCAGTATCAGACTCGCCCGACACTCCGACAATTCAGAAAAAAACTCAAGACCCACCTCTTCAAGGAGTCTTTCCTCCTGAACACCTAGACCATTATGTCACTCCACACGCCACCTGATTCACTAGGTGCCGCCCGCACCTCTCCTCCCCGCTACACAGTACAGATGTACCCCTCCTCTGTGCCCTACCCCGCTGTATATCTGTTTTGTTGTTACCACTGAAAAGCGCTCCATTATGCATCTGTAATATTGAATACCTATGTAAATCGCTCTGTTATGTATGTGTATTAGTGTATACCTCTGTAAAGCACTCTGTTGCTTCTCAAAGCTAGGTCTGCGCACAATAAATACAATAATAATAATATTTATAATAATAATAATAATAATGATAATAATTGGGTTAAGTTCCCTCTGCGTTTTTTGCCCATCTGTGTGGTAATCTTCCTTAGCATAGTTTTGGCTTGGTTCTGAACTTGGAAACTCTCTTTGAGACCCTCTGCTCAGTTTATATGATTGGTTGTGCCATTTGATCCACCTGTGTGTCTGGTGCATACATCCAAGCCTTGAAATTGCCTGCTAGCCATTTTGCGGTTGATACGAAACTCCACATGTGCTCGCAGTCTGGAAGCAGCTCCTCTGTTATGCTCTCTCGCTGACAATCTTTTACATGGCAGTCAAAATGGTGAGTGTTATCCTCCTTTTGATTTGCTAGCCAAGCAACTGCCGATCTGTAAGCAGACCACGAGTGAACGCTTTTTTTGGCAGGGAGTCCGTGGCAGGCAACTCCACTCTCACAAAAAGCAGCTGCTGTAGTTCCCGCCCATGTTTCTCCTGAGTTTCCTCTTCTCCTGAGCAGTTTGGGACATACTTGTTATCAAAATGAAACAGTGACGGAGCAGTTCAGGGGCTGGGGGTAAGGCAATTCCATTGAGTTTGTCTGGATTATGTAGAGGGGGATGTTAGCAATCCCATACCACCCATTACCAGCTCGGAGTTGCTCAATGAACTGGCCCAAATTCCCTCATAGACTGACTTTCCTGCCTCCAGAGCCCCCCTCAGATCTTGGGATGTCAACTAGGAACTGACTTCATCACATGCTATATAGGCCATACATATGTTGACATTTCTGTCTGGGTCCCTAAATGCGAAGAAATGCCATACATATGTCACTCCACCCATATATGGATGAAGATGTTATCTGAGCATGTGTGTGTGTGTATGCCCCCTCTTTCTTTTTACAAAACAATTGTACTGATCAAGTGCATTTATTACTTCTTTATTTTGTCTATTGGTTGAGTATTGACCCAGGACTTTCAATAGGTAAATATTTCCACTTTCATATTTTCAACATGATAAGTATAGGAAGAATGTGGACATAATCAAAAGACCCACTATATGCACAAAACAAAAAATAATGTGATACTTGATGCAACAATAAAACAGCACTAATCAACAAAATAGGTGAGAAAAAGATCAAGGGACCCCTCAATAAGGTCTATTGCGTAAAGCTATTGTTTTCCACTGTCTGGGGACACCACGACAATGCTTTATAGTAAATAAGGAAAACATACCTAATTATTTCTATAGATACAGATGGTGTTGCACACAGACTAGTTAATAAATCCAACCATATCTGATATATAAAATACATATTTTATTATCAGAAAATACTCAATTTATTACAGAATGTTGTGTATCTATACACTAACCTCACAACCCTAAAACCAGGTTATAATACATGATCACACAGCACATATACATGTAAAATACAAAAAAAACTGCACATTAGAGATTGAAAAAAACAACAGTTAACATAAAAAACATAGAAAATTCAATTTGTTGTGTTCTTATGTATGACCCAGCATGTTTCCGTCCAGAGACTCATTGATGTCTGACATTCATCAGGAGTAGCTCATCTCAAACCATAGTAGGCAACCGTCCACTAGAATCCTGGTGGGGATAGATCTTAGAAAGATCTCAATAGAAATCTTGAGCTCAAAGTGTTCCAAGGTTAAATCGCTGGAAAAATGCCAACTCAGACCACCGGTTTTCCATCAAATAGAATAACCCTATTAATGGGTATCAGGAGGACACACTCTTTGAAACCACCTAAACCGGTACATTTCAAATGCAGCGTGCCTTCTTAACACACACCCATCTTCTTATGGATAAAGTACCATATTTTCTTCTTTGTTTTTTGCCCATTCAATCGGTACACAGTCTAGAGTACTGTGCCGTCAACTAGAGTCCTACAACTTCTAACAGCCAACACAGCTGGAGAAACGCCGTAGTCCGCATTAAAGAGCACTCTGTGTAACAATAAAACAGCATACAGACAAATGGCTGAATGTACTTCCAAAATGAAATAAAGTACACACTGCACAATACATATAGCAAAATGCAGAAATCGTTTAAATAATTGAAAACTAGTTGGCAGGGACACTTTTTGCGCATGCCCATAATTGATCAAATATATGAGTGTGGAATACAGTAACACAAATGGAATGCCAAATCACTGTGGTTATTCCCTACCAAAATGCCACATCATTCAGAAATACAGAGAAATTAATATGACACCATGCACGCTGAATGCTTGCAGTTGACAATCACCTGGCATAACATTAGAATACCTTCCAGAACTGATCACAGTATTAGAGATACTGTGGTGTGTGTTACTGCTCACCCAGCCTCACCAATGGCTCACCAGATACGAGGTGAGACAGTGCGGGTAAAGGGGTGGTGTTGTTATGGAGATATTCCGACAACCATAGTCATATGGTCATCATTTGCATGCACCTTATTCAGCAGGTATCAATCATCCTGAATGATCTTTGTCAGAAAGAAATGGATGAGCAAGCTAGGAAGTTGGGCCACCAGCACAGCGCATAGGAAGTTGGGCCACCAGCACAGCGCATAGGAAGTTGGGCCACCAGCACAGCGCATAGGAAGTTGGGCCACCACCACAGCGCATAGGAAGTTGGGCCACCAGCACAGCGCATCAGCAAATGATCACTAATGTCTTGAATAGGGTGGATCGGATGCAGGGGTGGTGCAAATCAATTGGCAGTGTTACATAAAGACAAAGGTGTGGCTGTGCAGCCAGAAGTGAAATTAGGCGTCACAGCGAGATGAAGACAGGCACAAAGTCACACACGTTGAACACAGACGGTCACATCAGAAGTTGCAGTTAGGAGGAAGATTCTAAGACATATCTCCAATCAGCAATTTACTTGACCAGTGTCAAGTATGTCAGAGGCCATATTAGTGAAACAACGCAAAAACAAAAAACGTAGCACAGTCAATTTCACATTGATGTCTCAGGATAGGCACATCATAGCACGCCAGACATACCATGCACTCATTATGCAACTATTACATCTGTTTTGGAAGGGAATTCTCCAGGGACTGTGTTCAGTGTGTGATTTTCATCACACACCAATCTAATAAGTCTTTGGTCTCTCGAAAGTTCACTCTGCTCGCCTTGAGCATCTGTGGTTGAGCAGCCAGGGCACAAGCACGAGGTGGGCCACCAGAAAACAGCATAATACGTTATTTTGTTGAATGACTGCATTGTCGACCCTCAGATTAGCAAATTAGGGAATTTGTTATCTGCGTTGTAGATGTGTACAGAAAAGGTATTTAGAGAAACAGGTAAGTATTGAGAGTAGAATATGAAAACATATGCTTGAGTAGTTGTTAGTGAAGTGCGGGGTAAACCAGAGTTAATTGGAAATGCAGAGTTCAGTGTTCTCAGCCAAAAACTACAATTCTCGTGCACAGGATTTGCATGAAAGTTAGGAGTTAGTGAGATCAAAGCTAACCTTGGATTTCCTGTGGGGTTCCCACTGTCTATGTGATCATCCATTGTGCAAATGCAGCAACACAACCTTTCAGATTCTCTGGTTGCTTGCTACAGTGCAGGATCTCTCTGTCAATTTTCTTTGTTTAACAAACCGTGCTTACCCAAAGTGTTCAAAGGTAGCAGCAGCCATTGTTCAGATATTTATCAGTGCTAACATTCAACTGTGGTACTATTATGTGAAAAGGGTCTAGAAAGGCACTGATACCACAATAGCCAAGAGAGGCATTCTCGGCAGTCCCAATTGCTGGGGATGTGGTCTCTGGTTGCAGGATGAGAACGAGACAGACCTAAGTGATGCAGCACTAGCTGGATAATGCACCATCCGTGTGTAAACGATGTTGGCAACTTCCTGGAAAATTCCCCGTAGAACCAGAGGTTGCCAACGCTACTGAGTGTTTTCGGTCTCCTCATCCGATGTCCTCTGTTTCTAGTATATCAAGGCAGTTAGAGAAGTCTTGCGACTCAGCTGTCTAGTGAGGGCCAATGTCAGGTCTCCAACAGTCCTGTGGGCACGATAGGGACACCATGCAGCACCTGGGGATTGCTGTTCAGCTAGGTAGGAGCCCTGGTTTGATGATGTGCACCTTACAATGTGCTCACTCCCACACTACTAGCTGGTTTCATGCTTCTCTGCTATCTTTGTTCCAATGCTCCACCGCATCTCCCCTCTAACACGCCTACGCGGCTTCCCACTCCATTGCCCCTCCATCACAACAGACTGCGCCTGTAACATACGCTCCACCCTCTAAGCCCTCCAAGTTTCTGCTGCCCATCCCCTTTCCCACACTCCACGGTGGACTGCACCTGATATATGATATGATATGATATGGCATCTATAACGCGCCTATACACAAGTGTTTCAAGGCGCTACGAGGCAAGGGAGGGGAAAAGGGGAAAAGAGGGAAGACAAAGACAGCGATCCTACTAGGCCAGGTGACATTGAGATTGCGCAAGTGCAGGGGAGCGGGGAATGGGAAAAGTGCAGGGGGAAGGGGAGGGGCAGACAACAGGTGTCAAGTGCTAGTAGGGGCTGTAGGGATACTGAAACAGTCCCCGAGTGCAAAGGTCGCCCAGGAGGCAGTGCGGCGTGCGACTGGCAAGGAGGAGACCTCGACCCGAGATTAGGGGGTAGCCAGGTAACCAGTGCAGTATCAGATTCAGCAGGGAGATCAGAAGGGGAGAGGAGGAGAGAATGCAGAAGCAAAGAGGAAGGTCTTGAGGTGCTTCTGGAACGGAAGATGCATGCATGGTCCACCTTCTTTTGTTTCTCCCACATTCCTGCATCTGTTTCCTGCCATCTCGCAACAGTGGACCACTCCTGACATATGCGGTCTGCCTCCAAGGATTTCTCCTCACCCTCCAAGGTCCAGTACCACTCTTTCTCCCCACTAGGAATGTGTCTGAGTGAGCATTTGTAGCTGATACCACTCCTGGCATATGCAGCCACCATTTCCTGGCTCCCTCTTTGTTCCCACCTACCCTGAAGCCCTTCTCGTCTGTTACCGCCCCTCTGGCTGATAGACATTGCCATCTCCTACAGCTCATCGCCCAAAGTCCCTTCCAGTGACCTTTATCATATACAGTACCTGCTATGCATTTTTTTACATGCTGTCCTGCTGCTTGCAACAATTTCTGCCCTATGCCTCTCAGCGAATCCTGTCAGCCTGGTTGTTGTCATACTGGCCTCCCGGTTGAGGTGTTGGCCACTGGACTGCCCTAAGAGGTAATCCCTATACCTTCAGGGCCCTGTGAGGTGGAAACTGGCAAGGCAATTACACAAGCACTCGCTAAACTTCCTATAGTAGTCACAGTCCCACTAACTTGCTGCCTGCTCCTCAGATCACAGATTCACAGCCTGAGGGTTGCTTCTGCCACTCGCTCCTGCTTATTGGATGTTCCTGCAAAAAGTTCCAGCCCGCAGGTGAGCCTCACACCTCACCCTAACAACTTTGTGGTCATGCCTGGGGCCCTGCACTGTGCTGTTATTGATGGCTGTGCGAAGCATGGTTAGTCTGTTTATCACAGCCAGTACATGCCTAGATGAAATGTACGTGCATTGTCTCTGCTGATCCTGTGCTGCAGACATTTCATCTTATTGAACAAGCACTATCAAAGTACAGTACTTTTTCTTCCCATCGTACTGGGTGATGTGCACAATGTATCTGCCTGCCTTTGTGTTCCTACAGATAACTCAGATAGTAGTAAGATTACTCCATTATCAGTGGTAAAGAAAAATAATATGAGTCTGGTGTGTTTTCAAAGTGCATGGCCTGTTAAATGTTTCAAATTCATGTCTGTTCAATAATAAACATTCTCTGTGATCTTGTGCAGCCCAGTTCTCTATTACACGATGTTCATCCCTGAATCAGGCCACATCCAGTAGATATGGATACACCATCTATCCATGCCATTATCATAGTTTTTCCTCTAAGCAAAAGGTCAAATGATTGTAATCAATAAAAGCCAGTTCAATATGATTATTTGAAGTATTATTCATAGCCAGGGAAGGGCTCTCAGCAAATCAGGTGGCTGGAAAAGCGGGTGAGAATGCACTGTGTACTGGCCGCTTTTTCCGGCCAGCCAAGGCCCTTCACGGATGGTGCCATCTTTATTGTGGGGAGGAAACAGAGAGCCTCTCCCTCTTGCCTCCCCATAGCCACATCTCCCCCTATCACCCCCAAATACATCCCTCACCCTTTCCCCAAACCCTCTCCCTCCCTCCACACTTACCCGCTGGACCGGAGCTTTATGCTCCGGTCCTGGCGCTCCACCAGCCCCTGCCGTCGCCACTGCCATGTACGCGCATCTACGTAGGGGTGATTTCTTCGGTATTCTCTATTGAGAACAGAGGAATGATTAAACAGTGTATATTACAATATATTCCTGCGACAACTGATGGCCGTTTGTTTGGCTTTCTAGTAAAATAATCTATTGACTATTGTGGGTGCCAGGATCATATAAATGTCACTGCAGGAAGACATGACCCCGAAACCTGTGAAGCTTCCACATAGTGTATGCATGAAAGAGTATTCCAGTGGCGTCTGATTAATTTTTCAATTGGAGAAGTGTAAATCTTGTCCATTATTATGCATGTGTGACTGAAATCAGATCAACCTACCGATGCGTATTTGGGCGGAGGGGGATTCTCGCACAGAGATTAGATAAAATAATGGGTTGCAAATTCGGCATTTTACAGTACATATTGTTTGAAAAACACATCCATACAAATGACACTCTGTTTTGTTGGGTAACACATGACAATAATACAGTAGATGCCAGGTCAGAACCCGCACATTAGAGCCTTTTTAAATGCATTTTCGCCGTACCTTTGGCCACAATATATGTCAGTATTCTACTAGTGTAAGAAGACATTTGTATTCTTGCTATGCCCAATAACGCCAGTATTATCACTGTAAGAAAACATGTACTTGCTGGCTCTGCCAGTATTCCCTTTCAAGAACACACTCGTGTTTGCTGTACCCATAATGGCAGTAATGCCATGGTAATAAAACATACCCATACTGACTATGCCAATGTATGGTTAATATAAACATTCATGAACACACTCATGTTTGCGTTGCTCATGATGCCAGCATTAAATAATGCCATGCCACTTTAATAAACCTTGCCCTCCATGATTGTACCACTCTAATGTCAGTATAACCATGTGAAAGCACACTCATGCTTGCTTTGCTCATTATGCAAGAAATGACACCATCAGAAAATATGTCAATATTGTTAGCATACCCATGTAAAATCACACTCATACTTGTGTGCCCATCATACAAATAAGGCCACCATATGAAAGCATGTCTATTCTGCTTATATTATCATTATCACCTCTTTAAAAGTACAATTATACTTGGTTTGCAAGGTTGGCAAGTAATGCCACCATAAGCGAAAAATGTGTCCATATTAGCTGTGCGAAAAAAAAGCTAAAATCCCCACATCCAACACACCTCGCAAACATTCACAATTACATACCCTCCAAGATTCGCATGCACACATTCATTTACATTCACTATGTATTCACGCACACATACACCTTTGCACTGTTCATACATACTGTTCTTCCATTCATACTTGCCTCCATTAAAGCCCACAAAATCACATGCATGCACTCGCAGACACACACAACCCATGCATGCTGTTAAGGAACCAAACTACACCTCACTGAGGAGGTCCAACAATGCCGAAACATGTCTGGGGTTGCTTGTGTTTCTGTGTAGAGGGGACCTGGCTTAGCAGTTCGGAATGGGCTGCTACCATTGGTGGCAGTACCTGACTGATTTGCTTATGGCTGGACCCCTTTTGCAATGGCGGAGACGGGCTAAAAAACGGTGGTGTGGAAGGTTGCCCAGAGCAATCCCAGTGGTACAGATTAATTCAAAACCTTCCACCCATCACTTTTGTGGTCACACATGTCTCACTATGTGAGAGAGGGTATGCCCAGACGTGGGTCCCTTGCTCGCTGCGCCATAGGGAACCAAGCTGAACCTCATTGAGGAGGCCCATTGTGTTTCCGTGCAGAGGGGAAATGGCCTAGCAGTTCGGGCTGGGCTGCGACCATTGGTGGCAGTACCTGACTGATTTGCATATGGCTGGACCCCTTGTGCAATGGCACACACGGGTTAAAAAACAGTGGTGTGGAAAGTTTCCCAGAGCAATGCCAGTGGTACAGATTCATTCAAAACCTTCCACCCATCACTTTTGTGGTCAGAGTTTGTCTCACTATGTGAGAGAGGGTATGCCCAGATGTGGGTCTCTTGCTCGCTGCACCATAGGGAACCAAGCTGCACCTCACTGAGGAGGTCCAACAAGGCCGAAACATGTCTGGGGTTGCTTGTGTTTCCGTGCAGAGGGGACCTGGCCTAGCAGTTCGGGCTGGGCTGCTACCATTGGAGGCAGTACCTGACTGATTTGTATGTGGCTGGACCCCTTTTGCAATGGCGCCGACGGTCTGAAAAACGGTGGTGTGGAAAGTTGCCCAGAGCAATGCCAGTGGTACAGATTCATTCAAAACCTTCCACCCATCACTTTTGGGGTCACAGTTTGTCTCACTATGTGAGAGGGGGTATGCCCAGAAGTGGGTCCCTTACTCGCTGCGCCATAGGGAACCAAGCTGCACCTCACTGCGGAGGTCCAACAAGGCCGAAACATGTCTGGGGTTTCTTGTGTTTCCGTGCAGTGGGGACCTGGCCTAGCAGTTTGGGCTGGGCTGCTACCATTGGTGGCAGTACTTGACTAATTTGCATATGGCTGGACCCCTTTTGCAATGGCGGAGACGGGCTAAAAAACGGTGGTGTGGAAGGTTGCCCAGAGCATTACCAGTGGTACAGATTCATTCAAAACCTTCCACCCATCACTTTTGTGGTCACAGTTTGTCTCACTATGTGAGAGAGGGTATGCCCAGACGTGGGTCCTTTGCTTGCTGCGCCATAGGGAACCAAGCTGCACCTCACTGCGGAGGTCCAACAAGGCCGAAACATGTCTGGGGTTTCTTGTGTTTCCGTGCAGAGGGGACCTGGCCTAGAAGTTCAGGCTGGGCAGCTACCATTGGTGGCAGTACCTGACTGATTTGCATATGGCTGGACCCATTTTGAAATGGCGCAGACGGGCTAAAAAACGGTGGTGTGGAAGGTTGCCCAGAGCAATGCCAGTGGTACAGATTCATTCAAAACCTTCCACTCATCACTTTTGTGGTCACAAGGATTTCAATCAGGCACACACCCGGGTCTCGCTTAGCATGTAATGCACAAATGAAATACTTATTTATTATGTCTATAGGTTCAATATTCTGAGTGATATACCACTCATATCATCTCAAAATACCCCCCAGGTCACATCACAGTGGACCAGGAATCAGGCTGGTTGGTAAAGGAAAATATATATTTATTATTTCAAATTCAAGTCAAAAACACTATATATATTATTTATTATTTATTATATATTTATTATTATTATATATATATATATATATATATATATATATATATATATATATATATATATATATATATATATATATATATATATATATATTACACAGCCACGGTAGTGGCTGTGTAGTTATGGTTAAGTTGCTGTTTCCATAGGAAGAGCACTTTTTGGGCGGCTTATATCTTCGCTCCCCCTGGACGAATCCTCACCAAACTTGTTTTGCAAAATTTGGTGAGGATTCGTCCAGGGGGGGAAAAGTTATAGGGGGGGTCCCAAAACTTTTTTTTTTCCCATAGACTGAATGGGAAAAAACTTTGCGCACGGCTACAGCCCGAACCGTTGGACGGATTTACACCAAATTTGCGGCAGGAGCGGCGGCCTGGTCCCGAAAGCGTGCTTTTGCAAATTTGGTGTAAATCCGTCCAGTAGTTTTTAAAAAAATTACCAAAATGCAAGGCAAAAAAATTAGTGATATCTGTGTTCGCTTTGCGGACAGACTTCCCTGTTCGCTCCGCGGACAGCACCCCGATTGGCCCATGGCCTTGCGTCATGTCCGCGGACATGCGACGTGTTCGCTGATTGGACGGCGAGGGGTGTGGAGCGCATCAGATTTTCTGTGGCGACCGCCATCTTGTATTCGACGTCGACCGCGTACAGCGCGGTGAAACGTGGATAAAAAATTGTATTTAGTGCCGTGTGTTGGTGTGTAAGAGTGTTTGGGGAGGGTGGGGGAGTATGAGATAGGTTCAATGTTTTGTTTTTTTATGTGCTAGACGTTTTTGTTGCGTTCGATTTGTCCGCGGAGAACACGGCTGTTCTGACATTTTGTAAATAAACTAAATGGTGGGGTGTTTAGAGGACGGAGTATGTGTCATTTTTGTTCGCAAGGAAGGTAAAAATGAGCTATGAACACTCGCGGTGTACTTAATTGTTTGTAAATACACAAACTGGGGGTGTCCTCAGGACGCTGTCTGTATTGTAATCTGTCTAGTTGAATGTGTTCTAAGAACACTCGCGGTGTCCCGAAATGGTTGCAATTACACAAAATGGGGGTGTTCTGAGAACGTTGTTTGTATTGTTCGTTGTCAGGGTGAAAGTGTTTTAAGACCACTCCTTTTGTCCGCTAATAGTACAATTTCCTATGGGCGTCAACCGACTTTTTGTCCACTAAAGAAACGATAAATCCGGCTGGTGTGTGCCGAAATTATGTGATAATCCTATGACTGGCGCTATTGACCTGGCTGACTTGCTTTTGCGACACTAAATCATATCTCCCGCCCCTAAGCCTGATATTATCAAAGCATTCATATTCCCCGCCTCTCTCCGTGACGTTACAGGGTGCGTCATCAAACGCGCCCAGTTCTCTGCAGTCCTAAGTGACTTTACACAGAACCCGGAAGACAACACATATTATGTCACAACACAGCGCGCCACAATTCGGAATATGAAACAGTGATTTAAAAGCAAACAGCAAGATTGTAAATTTTGTAAAGTACATTTATTTGACATCAAATGTTTAGAGAATATTCAGCAATTTGCATTTGTCTTTGTTGTCGATCCGCAAAAGTTCATGTTGAGGCACGCGATGTTCCTTTGCGGTACAGAGGGTATTAGATCAGCTTACAACTCAGAGCGCCACAATTCGGAATATGAAACTGTGGTTTAAAAGTAAACAGCAGGATTGTACATTTGGTAAAGTACATTTATTTCACATGAAATGTTTAGTGAATATTCAGCGATTTGCTATTGTCTCTGCTGTCGATCAGCAAAAGTTTATTTGGAGCCACGCGTTGTTCCTTTGCGGTAGATAGGCTGTTGGTTTATGATAAAAGCAGTAAATGGTCGCTCTGATAATCTGAAGGCTGCTCCAACAACGAACCATTAGACCACCCTATTGGTTGGTATGTTGTTTGTAGCCGCTAGTACTGCGTAAGGGCATATTGGTCCTTGGCGATTGTCCCATAAAATGGTGAGGGTCATGAAGTTGCATATTTGGACCTGCACCTGGCAGTTGAAGACCCCATCCACTGGAGTCTGTAAATCGTGACATAGGCAAAATGGGGCCACATACCTGTTTTAAAAAACATAAATTAGTCTCACCAGTGATCTTCATTAAAAATCATCATTTTATTTATTAGGGCGTGAAACTGTTTGCTATCGAAGATAGTGCAACGGAGTATGTTAATAATAAAATAATAATATTTTCCCATTCATATAGTGCTAAGAACCGTGAGGTATCTAAGCGGTGCTTATTATTAACCACGGTGTGTGGTGCTCATTTATCGACCATGGAAGGATGAAAGGCTGAGTTTGGCCTTGCCGGGATTCGAACTTGCGTTAGCAAGCTGTGCACGGATGTCAAAGCGAGCGTTGTACTCGCTGTGCCACTTGACAGGCTACAGTGAAGTGGCACAGCAAGTAGAGCGCTTGACCGCCTATAGACCGGTTACATTATTTCTATTAACCCACCCTGTGTCGTCTGCCTTTTTCAGAGCCCTCTAAACGACAGGGGATCAATTCGGCGGTGATAGTGCGCGGTAGAAAACATTATGCCACTTCCAACTAACAAGTTCAACTTGAGCGGTCTTTAATGCTACGCTATTGTAATTATATTTGGTATAAAATAATCTAAAGGCTTACTTACAGTACAATTGCAATTTCCATTGTCTACGAGTGGTGCAGTCCCAAAATACGACTCTGCGTGTGCGAACGATCTTTCGCATAGTGATATAATATATAAAAGTGGTTTCGTTTCAGAAATTTCATCTTTATCTTCTCTTACGTTTTAGCAACACTCCTTCAAGAGAAGTCTTTCATCACAATCTCTGTCTGTCAAGGTCAAAACACAATACAACCTTATAGTCTGCTTCGTGAGCCTCTCCGGGGCCCGAGAAAAAAATGGAAGCAGCTGACCTTCACTGTGAACGAGCATAAATTCTTACTTTGCAACATTCTGTGTAAAGCCATCTGTAGAAGTTAGTTTTTGCACGCCATGTTTGTATATTGTTTGCGTGATATTAAAAAAAGTTTGTCTAAGGGACGTTATGGTTCTAAGTACAGCCGAAAGACCCCTGAAAATCTCAAGTTATGGTAAGCTATGAAAAATAACTCGCGCCACCACCGTGCACTGCTAAGACTAACACCCAGGACATCAAAGATGCCATCGCAAATGTCATTGATGAAATCACTGATGACATCAGATGTGTTTGTACTTTTCATGGAATTTGTGTACTAGGGATTTTTATTATAATGTTGCGCAAAAAGCTTCAAGGATATTGCAATAAATATCATACCGTTATTAGTGTTTTGAACGATGCATTGATATAAATAGCATTGTATTATGGGATTCTATCTAGTATACTGAGCTACTAATGGAGAAACATAGCATTGTTTGCAGAGTACAAGATGAAAGTATAATATTTGTAATGTTAATATGTTGAATAATGAAATGATAATTGTCCTGAAATGTTTGAAAATTCACAAAATGGGGGTGTTCTGAGGCCGTTATTCGTATTGTGTGATTGCTTAGCTGTATGCAATGAGGGAATGGCACAGAGAGTAAAGTGGACGCCGTCCGCGGACACCGCGTCTGTTTGTGGACAGGGCGTGCTACATCCGGGTTTTTCCAGGAAATCCAACATGGAAAGAAGACTGTACGGATCAGCCAATCAGATGTCGAGGTTGTGGATTTGTGTTGAAAGAGACTGTGTGTGGTGAAGATGGCAGAAGCAGAGAAAGTCAGGGTGTTGGTGCTTGGAGATATGTTTGTGTATGGTTTACAACAGTACGCTCAATGCAGGCATGTTGCAAAGAACTCTGATGTGAAAGGAGTGGAGGTCGTGTGGAGCACTGTGCCTGATTGCAATGTACAGGGTATTGTACAAGTTTGTGAGGATATGGCACGATGAACAGTCCGCATGTGGTAGTTTTGCACTATGGTGCTTTCCATTTGGGCAACATCAGTGCCCCTACTTTGTTGGCTGATTTGGAACGCTTGGTTCAAGCCGTAATGAAGATCCTTCCAAATGCGAAAGTAATTTTTTCTGGATTACTACCTAGGGCAATATGGGACAATAGTTCAGTTTTTTGTCCTCAGCAAAACATTGCTAGGTGTGTCATCAACCAAGGCATGTGTGCCTTCATGCTTAGAGCTGGTATGTTCTTTTGTAATAATGAGAATATTGATGCCAGTAATGCTATTAATTTTAAAGAAGATGGCATTTCTTTATCTTTTACGGGAAATGCCTTTCTATTTTGGAATGTAAGGGTTGCTTTGGAGAAGGTTATGTGAAGATTTTAGGAGTAAAGTAAGAAAAAAAAACAAGGAAAAAAATACAAAATAACAGGTGTCTATCAAGCATTTATATCAATGCATTGCTTAATGCACTAATTAGCTCATGATATTTATCCCAATGATCCTTGACAGTTTTTGGTCAGCATTATAAGAATCCCTTGTACAGAGTTTTTATGAAAAGTAAATGCACATTTGATGTCATCAATGACATTTGTGATGTCATCTTTGATGTCCTGGGTGTTAGTGTTAGCAGTGCACGGTGGCGCGAGTTATGGTTGCTTATGTTACCATAACTGCTGAATTTCAGGGGTTTTTCGGTTTTACTTTGAACCATAACGTCCCTTTAACAAAGTTTTTTCACTGAATTTCATAGGTTTTTAGTAGCGCAACTTAACCATAACGTCCCTTTAACAACATTTTTTTACTGAATATATATATATATATATATATATATATTACACGGCCACAGTAGTGGCCGTGTAGGTATGGTTAAGTTGCTGTTTCCATAGGAAGAGCACTTTTTCGGTGGCTTATAACTCTGTTCCCCCTGGACGAATCCTCACCAAACTTGTGGTCACTCTGAATCTATTTGCAAATTTTGGAGGTGTTTGGGCCAGGGGGAGCAAAGTTATAGGGGGGGACCCAAACGTCTTTTTTTCCCCATAGTCTGAATGTGGGAAAAACTTTGCGCACGGCTACAGGTGAAACCACTGGACGGATTTGCACCAAATTTGTGCCAGGGGCAGGGGCTTGGACCCGAAAGCATGCTTTAGTAAATTTGGTGACAATCCGTCTAGTACTTTCCTTTAAAATGACCAAAAAATATGTCTGAATAAATTAGTGATATCTACGTCCGCTCCACAGTCACATTTCCCTGTTCGCTCCACGGACATGATCCCGATTGGCCGGGGGGGGTGGCGTCATCACCGCAGACACGCGACATCTGCGCCGATTGGATACAGCGAGCCGTGATGTACGTCAGAATGTGTGGATGCGCCTGACATCTTGGATCCAAAGACAGCGTGCTACTTACCAGAGGCGAAATGCTGTTTTCTAAACTGTTTTTGATCTCCTACAGTGCGTGGGGAGGATCACAGAGTAAGATACGGGTGAAATACTGTACTTGTTTGGCCGGCAGTTGTCTATTATATATTCTGCATTGACGCCTTCTTCAGGATGTTTATACGTGGAGAAAATGAGGCACCTTGAAAATGTTCGCAGGTCACGCGTGGCGTTAGTGACCATTAACTTTAAGTGTATTTCTCTATTATATTACATTTTCCTATGGGTGTGTTAATGCTTAGTACGCCACCATGGTCGTGACATGCTGCAGTGGTTGTGGGCAGGGCCTACATATCCTGCATTGGCGCCTTCTTCAGGATGTGTGTACGTGCAGCGATTTGCTATTGTACGTGCAGAAAATGAAGGATCTAATAAGGCTACTATTTGAGTCCGTGCTGTGTAGAGGCACCTTGAAAATGTTCGCAGGAAACGCGTGGCGTTAGTGACCATTAATTTTGAGTGTATTTCTGAATTACATTTTCCTATGGGTGTGTTATTCCTTAGTACGCCACCATGATCGTTACATTTTGCAGTGGTTGTGGACAGGGCCTAGAGTCTTGGATGCATGGCCGTAGGCCGTAGGCCGAAGGTCATACTTCCAAGACTGTTGGCCCTGCCCACAACCACCGCTGCATGTCACGACCATGGCTACACGTGTAGTATTGATTATCTATTACATGGTTGAGGGGAGAGTGTACAGTGTTGGGTGCATGGCCTAAGGCCATGCACCCAACAAGAAAGTTAAAAGCACTGGAGTTATAAGCCAGTGCACATCAACACATTGCAATAATATCTATGTACAAACAGGTAGGAATGCAGTGTCTGGCCAGAATAAATGAAGCATAGCATACCTATCAATACACCCGTACTACTGTACATCACTGAGGTGATTGTGGGCAGGATGTAGAGTTTTGCTTCTATGGCTGCAGCACGTAGCTCATACATCATACTCGTAAAACCCTAGGCCCTGCCCAGAAATACTACTTCGTATTACTGCAGTGCATACACTCGTCCTAGAGGTTAGCATGTCAGATGGTTGTCGGGAGGGTGTACAGTCTTGGCTGCAAGGCCAAAGCCCATGCACCCAGTAACGACCTTGTTAGAGGTGGAGGTATAAGCCATTGCACACCTATACATTCAAAAGTACGTGGACATATATCTTAACCTATAGGTCCTGCCGGCACCCACTGCAGCACATTCGAGAGGGATGTTAGTGACTGTGTTGCTTTTGTGGAGTGGCTGTTTCCATAGAAAGAACTGTTTTTGGCTGCCTTATAAATGTCCTACCCTTGGACTAATCGTCGCCAAACTTTAGAAAAAAATATATCGCCCACTCTGACTTTGGTTGGAAAGTTTGGTCATGTTTGGTGCAGGGGGGCAAAAGTTATAAGTGGGAGGGGTTCTCTAAACGTCTTTTTTCCCCTTACACTGAACGGGGGGAAAAGGTTGTGCTCACGACCATGTGGCTCTTTCCCAGATTTTTTGCAAAATAGCGTGCAGTAAGGTACCTTTGTTCGGTGGCCCCCTCTCTTCTACTAATTTTTTTGTGTGCGCGGATACCGCCAGAAACAGCTGCAAAACAAGAGTGCATTAGACTTCTCACACTCAAGTAATAGTATTTCACAAGGTGACATTTGAGGGGGCCCAATGAGCTGTGGAAGCACAAAGTGAAAAAGTGCAGTTTTCTTGTCTGCAAAATGATACATTTAAATGGAAGTTCGTGCTCACTGCACCACAACCAATTACAGCGTGTAGATTAAAATGTGTTTTTTCCACTACTATTTCCCTCAGATTGGCCTCTACAGTTTTGAGAACTAAGGATATCATCTGCATTGTTTGCTTGAAACAGCGCTTCTGACGCTGTATGGGAGTACAGGTTCTCATAATTAGATTTCATTATGTTGCTTCAAAGCAAGAATGTATTTGCCTTCTGAGTGAAGGCCACACAAGTTGCTTTTTTGGTTGACCGCTCAGTACGCCCGCGCATCCGAGTGAAAGTAAAGGGGCAATTGTTTTTTGACCTTGAGCCCAAGAGAAACCTGCGCGCTATTCACGGAATGAAAGGGTAAAAAAGAAACGCAATTGATAAGGTTATGTTTTAAAAAGTTTGTAAGTGACATGCGTATCAGTCAAGGAAGATTCTTCGCAGCAAACACATTTGTGACTGGTTTGTCGAAAAAGAATGGAGGCTGTAAATATTTTGTACGTTTATTTTGGCTCACTGTACAGCAATCCGTGCTTTATTTTTACATAACTGCCCATCTAATTGTGCTAATATACTTAACATATTATTTTTCTGCCCTTGTACAATTTTCTTTTAATGTTGTAGAGTGCACACGTTTCTCATATGCAGGGTATGACTGCACTCAACCTTTTTTACTATTTATATTTCTAATTTGAGACGCTTAATTTGTCCACATAGGTTTGTGTATAACGTTTTTTTTTGTCTTCTTTGAAATGACGAGACGAAATGTTTTTTTATTTCTCCACACTTTTTTGTTTCATACCTACATTATCGTCTTTCTGTGTACTTGACATTTTGTTTTCTCTTACGGCACATGCAAAATCTCGCCGTTTCTAACCTCCACCTATACGTACATTTGGACATTAGTAACATATTACTAAAATGTCAACTTTGAGCACGTATTTTTGTGTACCACTTTGCACAGTTTCGATTTGATCTTATAAAAATGTTTGGTACAGGTTGGTTACTGACACTTATTTTTTGTAACTTTTCCCGAATAGGTATATTTTGCCGTACTGTGCGTGCCATGGTTTTCAAATCCCGAGCAAGGGCTTCTTCGGACGAGAAATACAACTGCTGGTGAGCGGTTGCCTGTCCATAAGAATAATGTGGAATGACACTGTAAGCCTTCTTTGTCCGTTCGCTGAACTCGTTATTCGGAGCAACGTGACATCATTTATGGTGCTGTAGGCTCAATGTCATGACAACTTTTGGGAAATAACTGTGGAAACAAAGCGACTGCTTCAACGAAGTCCCCAAAAGGTTTGTTTGCCAAAAAAAAACGGCCTTCTTATCTTCAACATTTGCAATGTCTCCCTAACCAGCATTGTAATCATTGCATTAATTATGCGATTATTCCGATGGTCTCTGCAAGTTTGTTATTAAATAAATCTAGTTTGTAACCTGTAAAATGGTCATGTGTTCTTTACCATTCCTCTGTTTTATTTGCAAATGTAATTTATTAGCTTGTACGTTGCTGAATGTTTATTTACAGGTTCTGCATCACCCCATGTCCTTGTGCTTTTTGCAACCTACAATGGAAAGGGAAGAGGGGCTATGTATGCAATAACCGCCTTCCCTTTCTATGGCGGCTATCTTGAAAGAGGATTTTCTTTTGTGATCCTTACTGCCAAAGTCGCCTCGGATTACAACAAGTACACATCCTTTCTAGTAGCACACGTTACTGCATTCGTAATTTAGACTATTGCTGGCAAAGATTATTGCGCCTATGTACTTTACAGAGAAATAAGGAGTGCGTGAAGTGTATTCAAGTTTTTTTTCAGTTATACTGTGAAAGGTCGTTGTTAACCCATTATTAACTTTGTTTACGGGTGGCTTTATTTTTTGCTATGGCAGGCAATAAGGTAATATGCGACCGGCAATGAGCAAAAAGGCATCAAACGGTAATATGAGTGACTGTATATGTGGCAATAATTTTTTTTACGTCTGTTATGTGCTAGATAGAAACACAGTTTCTTATGCTTTTGCATCACACCACTTCTGCTGTTTCTTTGGGAAGAAGGCTGCAGTTAGCTGATGTCTTTTTCAGATAAGTACAACTTTCCCTACCAATATATAATGTGTAGTGCATTCACAGTCGCTGCATACCAGTACGTGTTGGTGTTGTTTAAGGCAAATGTTGAAGGTGGATGTTCCTACATGATATAAAATCTATTTCCTCATTGCCCAGCAGGCATACTTCGTTCAGGTAAGTGTGTACTGATTCTGGGACATGTCACGGTGCTGTACGACAGTATATTTTCATGGGGCATTCTGCGGAAGCTATATATTGTTAACCAAACGACCCTTCCTAAAGGAACCTTTTGGTTATGTTGCACTACTGAAAATCTGTGCCCTGCAGTACAACATTTTTTTCTTAGGTACACCTTATACGTAAATTGTACTACTAAAAACTCATACAGTTCACACAAAAAAAACGTTGTTGAGGGGACGTTATGGTTAAGTTGCCCTAACAAAGACCTGTACACTTCACTACAAAAATACTTTCCACCTCCCCTTTATGCTTCAAATTAAAACCAAAAAAACCCTGAAATTCGACAGTTATGGTAAACTAAGCCCCCAACCCTGCCACCGCCCCTGTGCAATGCTAACACTAACACCCAGACCATGAAAGATGTCATCTGAAATGTCAATGATGACATCAATGGTGACATCACTTGTTTAGCCCCTTTCTTTTCCTTCCCTGCCATACATATATATGTGCATTCAGTAAAAAAGATTCACTAAAAGAATGTTATACTTCACAGTGCAACCAAACACCACTGCACATTCCCCCATTATAATAAGCTAAGCAACCATAACTTGCACCATCGACGTGCATTGCTAAGACTAACATCCAGGACATCAAAGATGACATCACAAATATCATTTTACCATAACTGTCGAATTTCAGGGGTTTTTCGGTTTTAATTTGAAGCTTAAAGGGGAGGTGGAAAGTATTTTTGTAGTGAAGTGTACAGGTCTTTGTTAGAGCAACTTAACCATAACGTCCCCTCAACAAAGTTTTTTTTTAGTATATATATATATATATATATATATTCAGTGATAAAACTTTGTTAAAGGGACGTTATGGTTCCAAGTAAAACCGAAAAACCCCTGAAATTCACCAGTTATGGTAAGCTAAGCCACCATAACTCGCACCACCACCGTGCACTGCTAAGACTAACACCCAGGACATCAAAGATGACATCACAAATGTCATTAATGACATCACTGATGTTAGTTAGTAGCGCAACTTAACCATAAGGTCTCTTTAACAAAGTTTTTTCACTGAATTTCATAGGTTTTTAGTAGCACAATTTAACAATAATAACTTTGACTTTATGTACATGTAATATGGAACATACTGAACCCCTTCTACTGAATTTGGTGTACGCAAACTTTTTTGATGTCCGTGGACATGTTCAGACAACAGTACCACTACCTAAAAAATTCTGGCGGGGTATGTTTAATTGTTATATCATAACATAGGAACATTTAACAAATTCACAAAGCAGCACACATACACATTATATGTAGTAATACATAAGAAATGTAACCCATATATGTAACACACTAACCATTCATTTAAATACAATATGTTCTAAAATGGAATATACCAAAAGAAGATAAATTGGCTTCCAACATAATTACCTCACAAACACTCCACAACTAAAAGCAAGACCAGACCTGCAGAGTACTCAGAACATATCTTATCTGAAATAGTAAGTGTACTTCATTTTACTCATATATTTATAAACTTTCTGTATTAGATACAAAAAAATATATTATCTTTTTTTTTCTCACAGAAATGTCTACTACTCTGGAATGGCTAGAGGAACATTTCCCACATGAGGAAATGTCAGAAGATAGTGAAACTAATGGTAGACACTTTACAATATAAACCATTTAATTATTATTATTTTATATACATTTAACATATATATTTTTTTTGTACAGAGCATACCAAAATAGAAAATACCTCTGAAGAAACTGTTACGGATAACACTCTTGACAGCATAAAAGAAAAAATGGATTTATTGTTGACCAATTTTAATAATTTGAAAACGTTTGTTGAGGATCATTTTAAAACAAAAACCTCATACCATTGTCCCACATGTACTTGTCCCCCCTCACCATATCCCAGTCAATTATCCCCAAACCCTCTCCATAACCCAAAACATTTGATGAGACTTCCATCCCTTCTTCACCTGATACCAATCATGTTGAAACCCCTAATTCTCCTGTTTTTGTTTCCGTTTCTGCCTCACCTTCTCTGTCATAAATTGTTAATATATGTTAAATAAAGTTAAATGTTTATATTTTGTTGTAATTAGTTTCAGTTTAAAATATAAAAACAACAATTTAGGTGTCCGCGGACAGCACGGTTGTTCTGAAATGTTCGTAAATAAACGAAAATGGAGGTGTCCTGAAGAACACTATACCTGTCCGTACTGTTCGCTAGCAAGTTGAAACTTTTCTAGAACACCCACGGTGTCCTAAAATGTTCGTAAAGAAACAAAAATGGAAGTGTCCTGAAGAACACTATACCTGTCCGTACAGTTCGCTAGCAAGTTGAAACTGTTCTAAGAACACACGCGGTGTTCTGAAATGTTTGTAAATAAACGAAAATGGAGGTGTCCTGAAGAACACTATACCTGTCCGTACTGTTCGCTAGCAAGTTGAAACTGTTCTAGAACACACATGATGTCCTGAAATGTTCGTAAATAAACAAAATGGGGTGTCCTGAAGAACACTATACCTGTCCGTAGTGTTCGCTAGCACGTTGAAACTGTTTTAAGAACACAAGTGGTGTCTTGAAATGTTCATAAATAAATTAAAATGGAGGTGTCCTCAAGAACACTATACCTGTCCATAATGTTCGCTACCAAGTTGAAACTGTTCTAAGACCACAAGCAGTGTCCTGAAATGTTCATAAATAAACGAAAATGGAGGTGTCCTGATGAACAGTATACCTGGCCGTACTGTTCGCTAGCAAGTTGAAACTGTTCTAAGAACACACGCAGTGTTCTGAAATGTTCGTAAATAAACAAAAATGGAGGTGTCCTGAGGACGCTATGTCTGTCCGTATTGTTTGCAAGGAAGTCAAACTGGTCTAAGAAGAAACGGCTGTCCGTAACTGTTCATTTGACGTGTGACGCACTTTTAATTAGTTCAGGACCCGAACAGTGTCCGTAGAACATCAACACGCATGCGCAAACCAATGTCCGTGCATTTGGTGTCCTGCGGACAGCCGCTTCTTTCGCGAACATGTTCGTGAAGCGATCATATGGCCGCGCCCACACTGATCGCGTGTTCTGAATGCAGACACTGTTCGTGTCCCCGAACAATTTTAAAGTACTTTTTCAAGAAATCCACAATATTTCTCAATAAAAACTCACCATAGCACAAGTCCCACATACTAATCCTGAGTTTCTACATACTTTTTGAAACTTTTTGAACCTTTTTTTGTGTTCAATCTGTCCGCGGACAGCACGCATGTCCACAAACCGCATACAAGCACCCCTATAAAAGACCACGCCCTAGAGCTTATTCTCATTGTGTTTCTGGCTATTCTTCAGAGCACAGCTATTTTTCCTGCAACTTGCAGATTATACCATCATCCAGATGGCATCCATGGCTGCACTACTGCCACCTGGTGTTTCACCTGCTTCAGCACCACCCCCTCCACCACCACCACCTCCCCAAGGGCCTGAAGAGGGGAACAGGAGTGAGGATGCAGAGGAGGAAGAAGAGGATGTCGAGAATGAGGTAGTGGAAATCCCTACTACCTGCACTCGGCGTGAGTCTTGGGTGTGGCGGTTATTTACCATTCATGGGAATGGTCGTAAGGCTCGTGTGAACCGAGTCACCTGCAATGAGTGCAAAATGGTACTCAGTCGCGGGAGGCATGGTTGGTATAGCTTTGGGACCACCACCATGAAGCGACATCAAGTCATTCCACACTGGGGCCGTTCGCAAGGTTGTATCTTGTGAGGAGCATAGCAGGTTGATTTCCTCTACTTCATCCTCCATTTCTGATCCTGTCATCACAAGGAACACTCCTGTGGGACAGTGTCTTCCTCAAGCTGCCTCACAGGACAGACGCAATGTTGATGACCCTTACCTTTCGAGGGTCACAGTTGTGTGTATGTACTGCGACACAGTACTCTGCTGGGGGGAGCGACTTCGCAGTGCTTTTGAGACTATCGTCTCAGAGCATGAGAAGACCTGCTCACTACCCAAATAAAACCCACTCTACATCTTCGTCTCTCAGCTCACCCTTTCTTATCCCTGTGGTTGGTTTCCCCCCTTTACCCTCCTTTCCCCTCCTCTCCAAGTGTGTTGTGCATAAAAAACCCAAAAATATATAAAATAACAAAAATCAAAAAATAAGGCTCTTTTCAGAGCTGCCTTTCACAGTTAAAAAATAGAAGTGAAAATAAATGAAGCAGGGCCCTTTGTATTTTTTAGAAGTCCACGGACAGTCCGCGGACAGTCCGCGGACATCTAAAATTTTGGGGTGCTACCCTATCATAACCTTTGCAATTTTCTCTGGGAGGAAGTGGTGGCTCTGAAAAGAGCCTTTGTGAGGTGTTTGTGTTTCAAAAAATTATAAATACTCAATACCTACTTCAAAATGGATGCTGTAATTCTAAAAAAGGTCGCAATGCATTTTGTATGTTTCTTAGAAAAATCTGATTGCCAGCATAAGTTAGATGCACTCCATCTCTGCAAAAAATGTATGTATTACGATACATAATATTTTCATTGTGAAAAGAGGACATGCCAAAATCTCTTAGAAAGGCACAAACAGCCTTATTGACATTGCGCCTTGCTTTCTCCATTTGTGGACCAAATGAAGAAGAACAAAGCCACATTTGTCTCTGCGCAATCCGTGAAAAAATTACTTGAGAATTTGGAAACATGTCCATGACCTTCCCAAGTCCTTCTTTTATTGCAAATTGCAAAGAAATTCCAGACACATGTCCTAAACTGTTCCCTCCACAATGAATTATAATCATATCTGGATGTTGCTCTGTCTCCAGAGTAGCACAGAGAGGTAACAAGTCCAACCACTTCATTCCACGTACTCCATGCCAGTGTATTTCCACATGTGGGAAACCAAGATCTACAACTACTCCACAGGTTTCTGCATGCACCTCAACCAATGTATCCACGAGTCTCCCAAAATCCAAACAATCTGTTTTCTGAAACACACAGCCATAGCTATCTGTTCTTCTCTCAGCAAAAAGAGTATCTGAGAAACTCTCTCCTGGCACAACACACCCACTAAACTTTCCTAACCAATCTCTTTCTGTGCGCATTCTCATTTGCATGACTTCCCAACCCAAAAATCCCCGGATGTAACATCCGATGTCTGCGAACTACCGCCATGTCCACAGACATATCGTAACATGGACAGCCCTTCTACCATTTCCACTTCACTCTCTGTGCCATTCCCTCATTGGATGTAGCTAAGAAGTCACGTGACCATCCACCAATCACATTCAAGACCTCTACATCTAACTGCATCATCATAGATCAGCACTCCAAATGTACTATGAATCTCTCTGAGTACAAGTGTCATATCACTGGCAAGCACCATCTATAAGAAATACTGTACAAGTCTCCAAGATTTCTACTTGCAGCTCCATGCATATCCATATGCATGAACACAAACTACAGGTATGCATATTTTCTGTACAGTACATGAACACATTTTCTAACTGACTTTTAGCTTGTATAATCTGTAAAATGAATCTACTGTCTTTTTTTCAATCTCATAAAATCAACTGTCACTTACAAACCTTTATACTATTTAATTTCTTTATACACACACACACTCAAATCATGTTAAACTAACATTTTTGAAATAAAATATATAGACTACATATAGTCAAACAAAATTGCATGCACACTCTATGTGCAAATCTCAAACAATAATACTTGTACAATTACATAATTTTGTTTTATTTCTTTATTTATTTAATTACTTACATTTATATAGGACAAGCAGCCCATGACATTGAGGCACTATTACTTGGAAGAGCTTAGTAACAAGAATAGTGGTATTCAGTGGTACATTATGAATTTCACAAGGCATAGTAAAGATATTTTGTTTGCTACAGTTAGTGTTTGCAATACAATTTATTCATTAAGAACATATGATATGTATTCAACTGGTGAGACGTATCTTATGTAAACAAGATAGTTTTAATGGTTTTGAGGAAGGCGCTGAGGATTTCAATTAAAAAAATCAATGTCTAAATTAAAAACAGTGCTATATGCAAACAGAATTACTAATTTGTTTCTTTTACAATTGCAGTGAAGACCATTCTCCTGAAAAGAAGCAGTCGAATTTGAAGTACAAAGAACAACTAAGAAGTAACCTGCTCATTCTAGAAAAAAAGTAAGAAGAATATCACCATAATATTTGTATTATTACTCAAACACACTGTAAGGTTAATTCATACTATTTCTGTGCCTAAAAATAGAGATTCTGCACCATTCTGTCCAAAAATCCCCATGTCTTAAACAGTGATTTCCAGCCAGAATGGCCCACAAATTCCTATTATTCGACACACAAATTAACCAACTCAGCCGCTAGAATTTAGATGTTATAGAACAAACAAAAGTTTTAATTGTATAGCATTAGATATACTATTTATACTTCTCCACACCACTACCTTACTTTTTTCTGTCATCTGGACCCCAGTTTAGTAACACATTAATTCAAGAACCCCCATCCCTACTAGTTGTAGTTCCCAATGCACAATCACACACCATTACATACATCTTTATCATCTTAGTAAAACACTCATGCACACAGCACACATACATTGCAGAGCACCCCAACCCATACCGTCTTTATTTTATTCAACAGATCCTAATGAATGCCTACCAAAAATCAAGTCTGTAGAATGCAACGCAGAAGTAGAGCAAATGAAAATAAAAGTGTCCAACATAAACATCCATCTCTAGCAGAATTTGTAAAAAAAAGTTGAAACAAAACAGCTAATACAGTCATTTAGTGAAACAAAAGAAGTTTCTAGTACAAAAACTTTACCTCCTCGATCAAAATGTAAAATAAACCAAAAAAAAAACAGAAAATCAGCTATTACTACAGATAAAACAGCTTTTTTAAATCTTGATGTAGTGCAAAGTAAGCATACCAAGAAAAGTATTTTAGCCAAAATGTTCCGTCACAAAGTCCTTCAAAATCTTATAAAAACAGGAGAGAAACCAGGTTCAATGCTTAAACCCTATCGTAGGAAATTAATCTTAGAAGCGTTGATAGACAGTGCAATTCTTCTCAAAAGAAAGTTATATATTTTAGTGTTAAACAAAATGAAACCACTAACAAAACTAATAACTAAATTACAAAAAAGACTTCTCAATAAACGAAATGTCAACAGAAAGAACTTCTTAAGTATCTGCAGAGGTGAATGGAGTCACACTACGAGCACAGAACCATACTTTAATGAAGAAGCGTACAAACAAAAGCAAACAAATACAATTGCCATACATAGCAGTGGTCGAGGTTAT
Source organism: Ambystoma mexicanum (assembly GCF_040938575.1). Classification (NCBI taxonomy): domain Eukaryota; kingdom Metazoa; phylum Chordata; class Amphibia; order Caudata; family Ambystomatidae; genus Ambystoma; species Ambystoma mexicanum. The sequence goes on from NC_090937.1 coordinate 403,381,711, forward strand.
GAAAAAGTTAATAATACCATAATGGAACAAGAAGTACTCCTTACAAAAATATGCCCTGAAAACTTAGAATTACCCGTCCATTCAACTGATTCAGAATGTCTAGTGTACAAATGGCCATGCACGTCAATGTGTAACATTCCCTAACAATTTTTCAAGTCTTTACACCAGTTCCTCAATCAATATGTGAAAAGCAAAGACAAAATCAAAATTAAACTACTGCAAAATATGGATACCTGTCCAGTACGCAAGTACACAGGACTACAAGGACATTCATTGGCCTGCATTACAGGACCTACTTGCAAAACCACCTTCCATGATATCAAAAGGATATCAACACATCATTCAACTATAAGAAATCTAGCTTATATACTGTACTATGCTAAAAGTCCTGCTTTAGCACTAGCCAATTTAAATATCATTCTTCTACATGGTACAGCAAAAGACCTACTAGAAGAAATCGACTATATCCAGAAAATATATTTTGGAAGTGAAACCCACTTACACAATGAAATAGCTGTAAACCAAATTAGTAACAATTCTACACATGGCAACCTTTTACTACACACATACAAAAAAGAAATACTAAAATTTAAAAGTACATCAGCTGAAGTACCAAACCATGTGTGTGTATGTTGCCGCAGAACTTTTTATAAAAGTAACACAAAAACTGTAGACCAATCATACAAAATAGAAGACAATGAAGATTCTCAATGGTTTGAATTAGCTCTCTACCTTATAGCAGAAAACAAATACGAAATAACTGACCCCGTAATACTTTGCAGTTACTGCACTACAAAACTTGACAACAACCAACTCCTTAACATGCTATCACAAATAATTTGGAATTACATCCACTACCAAAACCCCTTCAACAACTTAATTTATATGAGAGCATCATAATTCAAACAGTGCACCCATTTCAAGCAATAATACGCCTTCAACCAAAAACTGCAAAATTACCTCCCTCTGAATTAGTGAAAGGTATTCGTGGAAAAGTAGTGTATTTACCATTAGATCTAAAAGAAAATGTGCACACTCTTTAATTATCTTGGTAAATGGAGTACCTACAAAAGACAAAAAAATTTGGCAACAGCTGGTAGATTTACATAAAGTTAGAGAAGCCTTTCAATATCTTAAAGAGAATAATGAATATTACAAAGAAATTAATATTGAAGAAAACTTGAAGGATACAACTGAAATAATTCAAGAGACACAAGAAGCTGGTCAATTTGAGCTCCTAGATCCTGCTACAATATCAAACACTTTAGACCATTATACAATTCATCCATTGCACTCTAATGACGCCATAGAAGATGCACTGGAAACGTACCAAATGCGTCAAACAAAAGGATCACCAATCAGCATATGGGAAAAAAGTATAGAAGCACGTGCTTTTCCTCTACTCTTTCCTACTGGCAAAGGAGGAAGGTACGATGATAGACCTATTCAAATATCAGCATCAGAATACCGCTCATTACGGATGTATTCTGAAGATCCCAGATTTAGACAAAATGTGGAATACATATTCCACCTACTCTTTGAAAGTGAACTAGCAACTTTATGTTACGGAGTTGCACACATATTAAAATCAGGATCGCACTTTCAAAATATGACAGCTACACAATTATTACAAAAAGTTCAACAAAAAGATGAGGTTTTACAATCAAATATTACAAATCTAATAGCAAATATGCGTGGTACAAAGAGTACTGGTTTCGCCGTCATGGAGATGTACGTTGTATGATCAGAAACCTTGGCCCACCCACTTGGTTTGTTACATTAAGTTGTGCAGAATATGCATGGGAACATTTACATGATTTCCAACGCATATCAAACAAAAACAAAACAAACATAGATATGCTAACACCTGGAGAACTTTGTTCTCTGGGTCCTGTTAATGTTTCAAGATATTTTCACCATCGCTTCATTGCTATGCTACATTTTATTTGTAATAAAACTTTCCTCCCCTTGGAGAAGTGCAACACTTCTTTTGGAGAAAAGAATAACAAGCCAGAGGAGCACCACATATCCACATGCTTTTATGGATTAAAGATGCTCCTAAATTTGGTCAAGACAGTGATGCCACTGGTTTACAGTTTATTGAAAAATATGTCACTTGTGAAATTCCATCAGAATCCACAAATAGTGATCTTCATACACAAATTTTACAATTTCAAAGACACAAATGTGGCAAATATTGTTGTCACAAATACAAAAACAAAGGGAAATACTACACCAAATGCCGATTTGGTTTCCCTAGACCAGTTACAAATACAGGTCAAGTGAACAACCTCATGTCTTCAGTTAGACATAGTATTAAAGGTAAGTCACCTAAAAATACATATTACATAAAAAGAAAAGAAGAAGAAAAATATATCAATGATTACAATGCAATCATTGCGCACTTATGGAATGCAAACATAGATGTGCAGTACATTGCAGACAATTCTACTGCAGTTGCACGATATGTCAGAGCATACTTAACCAAAGCAGAAAAGACAGAGCTGCAAGACCTCTGGAATGACCTGTCATCAGATAAAACCGTGTCTCAGAAATTATACAGCTTGGGCATAAAAATGCTGTCCCATAGAGAATGTGGATCCTATGAAGCAGCTGATCGTTTAACTGGTACTGTAATGTATGGTAAATCTGAAAATATAGTATGGCTAAGTCTTGGTCCAGCTAAATCTAGAAAAAGAGTTCTAAAATCATACGAAGATATAGAAACAATAGCCAAACATGATCCCAACAGCCAAGACATTTTAAAAAAACAATTTATTGGACACATACTACCCAAACAGGAGTACCACTTTGGAAACCATGTGTCTATACCACATAGCCCAAAACTACACATGCAAAAATAATATAAAACCTGATGAAAAAAACGGTAAATATAGAGTGACAAACTGTTAAGGCAGCTTAGTAGAACTCACCAAACCAAATTTAATTAATCATATCAAATTGTCATTAAAGACTCCTCAACATAAAGAAGTATATTACATGTCCCTGCTACAACTCTTTAAACTATGGAGAAAAGAAGAAGAAATACTAGATAACTATGACTCATATGAAGACGCTTTCAAAGCAAATGAAAGCACTATAACTGATGTAAACTTTACACAGTACAAAACAATGTTGCACAATGAACAGCAACATGAAGAAGAACTCCAGGCCCAACTAGATAAGGACAATCCTGATAGTAGTCAACCTTCTGTAACAGGAAGCCAAGAACCACTGGGAGAACCACTAATAACAAATGAGGCAGAATTAGCTATGATAGAAGTAGAAAACACCATGTGTCAGTATTAAGATAAAGAAGACTTAACTATACTACAATCAAAACTAAACAACGAGCAACGTAGCATTTTTCAAGAATTAACAAAAGAAATTGCACATGGTGTACAACATGAAAACAAAGAATGCACCTGCCAAAATTACAAACCTATACTATTGTACGTCAGTGGTGAAGCTGGTTCTGGCAAAACATTCCTAATCAAAATCATCAGTAAGTTCCTTCAACAATTGACAAACAACAAACTGTCAGCTGTTGTCACTGGTCCCACAGGTTTAGCTGCCTACAACATAGGTGGTGTCACTTTACACCGATTACTACTCATGCCAGTAGAACACCAAAACAAATTAGACTATTACAAACTTTCTACAGAAGCTGCAATGGAACTACACAGAGTATTGAAACAAATGAAAATGCTACTAATAGATGAAGTGAGCATGGTGTCCAACCTACTGTTGGCTTTGATTCACCTCAGATTACAAGAAGTACTCAAAACAAACTATGAAGAGCTCTTTGCAAGAAAACACATTATTGTTTTCGGAGATCTTCTTCAATTGACACCAGCAAAAGGTAAGCCTATTTTTAAAACATTAGGACACAAACTCTGCTGTAAAACTGTTGGCAGCATTGGAAATGTCAACCTTTGGCAACATTTCCAATACAGAGAATTAACAGAAAACACGCGGCAATCTGCAGATCTCACTTATGCCAACATCTTTAAAAGTATCAGAGTTGGTGTACTTTCTAAAGAAGCAGAAGCAATATTGAAAACCCGGCACATTCATGCACTTTATGGTGATAATGCATGTGCTACAGATGTTATGGAACAATTAGCCCACAAAAATGTCAATTGTATGGCCTTAATGCCAACTCTTGCAAGCTGTTTCAAATTCAATGAAATAATGTTAAGTAAAGAAATGCAACCAATAATGGAAATTAGGGCCACAGACAAACTAGATGTACATTGTATGACTCTACCCATGTGTGACCAAGCCACAACAAGACTAAATAGTTTAGAAAAATCAATCTCAAACACAGCAGGCTTGGAAAAGATATTACAATTATCCTTAAATTGCAAAGTAATGCTTAAATGTAACCTTGACGTGGACCAAGGACTAGTTAATGGAGCACTGGGTACAGTTGTTGGCTTTCAAACATACCCACATGACAACAAAATTCAGTTTGTCAATATTCACTTTGACAACCTTCCAGAAGTAAAAAGGATAGGACGCTCAACAGCTCGGTTCCTTCTCTTCAAAGACATATATGTACGCAGAGAACAATTTTCTCTAACTCTTGCATACACAGTCACCATTCATAAATGACAAGGTCTTACCCTAGACAAAGCAATGATAGACATTGGTAACACAGTCTTTAAAGAAGGCATGAGTACGTAGCACTATCACGTTACGTACACTTAACGGTCTATTTCTAATCAACTTTGATGCAAGTAAAGTAAACGCTGATATTCCTTGCATTTTAGAATACACTAGACTTCGCTCACTATACACCCCCCATCTAAACACATATTCTGTACCACAAAAAGTAAAACGTTGCAAAAGAAAACTAAAGCAAACAGAAATGCAACAGGATGTCACTGCAAATCCTCCAAAGAGAGTAAAAGAAACTAAAACTTCATCAAGTACCACAAACATAAAAGAACACATTAGGGAAAGTAAACCAGGTACTTCATCAAAGAAGGAAGACAAACTAAAAAAAAATCAATCAGATACAGAACTACCTGGATCATTTAAACTCTCAAATATAGTTGGAGTAAGTTGCTACGCAAATGTAGCAATGAATTTTCTATTTCAATCGCCACTAATTGTTGACAACATTTACTTACACAGTACAGACCAATTGTGTTTGCAAATGTTAGTACTTCACAGAAATGCAACAAACAATCCTGACAACACGTATAGTGTTTATGGAATAAGACAACAATTAGACGACTGTGCTGGAATGGTAAAATTCACTATAAACTCACAGAAAGATCCACGAGAATTTCTAATGTATTTACTACAAGTACTGGAAAACAGAAACATACCTATAAATGAAATCTTCCAGATTCCATACCTGTGGAAACATACATGCACTCTCTGCAACAATGTGACACAAGAAGAAATCCCCAATGAACGCTTCATATATATATATCAATACCTAATTGTGAATCCATTCCATTTCAGCAACTTCAGTACTACCTGCAATTCGAATAATCGCTCCACGTTAGTAATACAAACACATAGTAAATATGTAATACTAATGCTTCTATGTTACAATGCAGATGGTACCAAAAACAACTGCAAGCTGACTGGATTCACACATGGTCAAATATCACTTGGTAAGAAAACCTTCACAACAATAGGTATAATCTACCAAGCAGGAGCCAAAACCAATTCAGGGCATTACACTGCATATATAAAAAAAGAAATATGGATGGTTTGAATGTAATGATAGTACCATTACTCTAAAGCAGAGATTACCAGCAAATCTTACAAATGCTTATTTAATGTTCTTAAAACCAAAATTTGATAACTAAACTGTACTTAAAACTTAAGTAAACTTGTAGTAAAAAAGCTATCTAACTGCCCAAAGATTCTACAACAACTAATCAGATAAATGAATACCACTAAATTAGGTCAAAAAATAGACAGAGTACACCAATTGGTATCTAACTGTCCCAAAATTAAACAATATCCAAACAGATAAATCAATACCACTAAAATATATCAAAAAATAGACAGCTAGAATACGCCTACTGGTATCTAACTGCTCCAAAATTTTACAATATCCAAACAAATAAATAATATGTTACTGCTCCAAAAAACTGCAACAAGCCAATGTATAAAGCATCAGCCAGAAACAACAAGTGAACACTGAAAACAAACAAGTAAACTGTAGCATAACAGTAAAAGGTTTTTTTTAATCCAACTTGGATTTTTTTTCTCCCACAGACCCAATGATTTTAGCAACAAACACACAAACTGAGCAAATTGCACAGTACTCTGGTTTGTAATCTACTAAATATGAGGGTAAAAAAAAAAAATGTTGATTACACAATGTAATAAGTCATTACAAAATACTAACACTAACATGCTATTTTCTTTTATCACAGAAATTAACAAGAAATACATGTACTCCAGTTACTAAACCAAACAGTAAGTAGATTATAATAAGTACAACCATCGCAGCATATCACACCCATAGTGGATTATAACTTTGTTCCTTATAAGTTTGTTTTTGACCCAAAGTTATAAGCCACTATGAGTGTGATATGCTGCCCTGGCCACAACCACCACAGCATATCACACCCATAGAGTCAAACATTTCAACTATGGCCTGTGGAAGCTTTTAATGTCCGCGGATATAATGAGTGTTCTTAGAACACTTCCAACTTGCCAGCGAACAATACGGACAGCGTCCTCAGAACACCCCCATTTTTTATTTGCGAACATTTCAGGACACTGCGAGTGTTCTTAGAACACAATCAACTTGCCAGCGAACAATACGGACAGCGTCTTCAGGACACCCCCTTCGAACATTTCAGGACACCGCAAGTGTTCTTAGAACACTTTCAACTTGACAACGAACAATATGGACAGTGTCCTCAAAACACCCCCATTTAGTTTATTTTGCGAACATTTCAGAACACTGCGAGTGTTCTTAGAACACATTCAACTTGCCATAGAACAATACGGACAGCGTCCTCAGGACACCCCCATTTTGTTTATTTACGAACATTTCAGGACACCACGACTGTTCTTAGAACACATTCAACTTGCCAGAGAACAATACGCACAGCGTCCTCAGGACACCCCCATTTTGTTTATTTATGAACATTTCAGAACACCACGAGTGTTCTTAGAACACATTCAACTTGCCAGAGAACAGTACGCACAGCGTCCTCAGGACACCCCCATTTTGTTTATTTACGAACATTTCAGGACACCACGAGTGTTCTTAGAACACATTCAACTTTCCATCGAACAATACGGACAGCGTCCTCAGAACACCCCCATTTTGTTTTTTGCGAACATTTCAGGACACCGCGAGTGTTCTTAGAACACATTCAACTTTCCATCGAACAATACGGACAGCGTCCTCAGGACACCCCCATTTTGTTTATTTGCGAACATTTCAGGACACCACGAGTGTTCTTAGAACACATTCAACTTGCCAGAGAACAATACAGACAGCGTCCTCAGAACACCCCCATTTTTTTATTTGCGAACATTTCAAGACACTCCGAGTGTTCTTAGAAAACATTCAACTTGCCAGAGAACAATACGGAGAGCGTCTTCAGGACACCCCCTACGAACATTTCAGGACCCTGCGAGTGTTCTTAGAACACTTTCAACTTGACAATGAACAATACGGACAGCGTCCTCAGAACACCCCCATTTTGTTTATTTACGAACATTTCAGGACACCACGAGTGTTCTTAGAACACATTCAACTTCCCATCAAACAATACGGACAGCGTCCTCAGGACACCCCCATTTTGTTTATTCATGAACATTTCAGGACACCGCGAGTGTTTTTAGAACAGATTCAGCTTGCTTGCGAACAAAACGGACACATATTGCGTCCTCATAACACCCCCCCATTTACTTTATTCAGAACATTTCAGAACAGCCGTGTTGTCCGCAGACAAATCGAACACAACAAGAGCGTCTACCACAAAAAAAACACAACATTTAACCTATCTCATACTCTCCCACCCTCCCAAACACACTTACACACCAACACACTCTACTAAATACAAATTTGAAACCAAATTTCACTGCGCTGTCCGCGGACGTCCACGAATCCAAGATGGCGGGCGCTACCGAAAATCTGACACGCTTCATGCTCCATGCCGTCCAATCAGCTAACACGACGCATGTCCGCAGACATCACGCAAGCCGATTGGCCAATCAGGACACTGTCCGCGGAGCGAACAGGGAAGTGTGTCCGCGGACCGAACACAGATATCACTAATTTTTATGACCTACATTTTGGTCATTTAAAAAAAAAAACACTGGACGGATTTTCACCAAATCTGCAAAAGCACGCTTTCGGGACCAAGCTATTGCTCCTGGTCCAAATTTGGTGAAAATCCATGCTGCGTTTTGGGCATTCAGTCTATGGGGAAAAAAAAAGTTTTGGGACTCCCCCTATAACTTCGCCCCCCCTGGACGAATCCTCACCAAACTTTGGAAAAAAAATTCAGAGTGGGCCATATATTTTTTCTGCAAAGTTTGGTGTGGATTCGTCCAGGAGGAGCGAAGTTATAAGCCGCCCAAAAAGTGTTCTTCCTATGGAAACAACAACTTTACCATAACTACACAGCCACTACCATGGCTGTGTAATATATATATATATATATATATATATGGGGCAGCAATCCCCAATGTGGTGACAAAACAATTCAGAACGTAAGTATAGCAATTGAATTCACTTTTGAGCAGCACAGGAGTTAAACACAGGGAAAAAACAGTTTTGGTTTATAGAAAAGGTAGCATTTAAGTTAAGGTTTCCCCCTGCCAAATTCTTAATTCACAAATGAGCAATTCTACACAGATGTAAGTAGGCAGCAGGTATTCAGGAATGGACAACAGAATACAATGTTTGAATATAATCTTCCCTCCCCAAACAAGAGACAACACGTTTTTGGAACTTTGACACTTGTAAAAATGACAGTTGGAAATGGCTTTTTGAAACAATGAAAAGTATGCAAAAATGCTTAAATTGATAAAAGTTCTTATGGGAGAAATACTAAACAGGTTCTAACAAACATTAGCTACAAGATGAACAACATAACACACTTTAAATCAGAATGAGAGTGTGGAAATACTTTGAATGAGAAAAAGACATGTGTGGAACTTTTTCAAAAATGTGAATTTGCGCTTAATTTTCGCTGTGCGATTTTTAATATAAACGGGTCAAATATACTGCTCCACAATGGTTGTGGATGTAGCTAAGGGTCTTAGGTTTAACTGAGAGTTGAATTTAGATCTCTAGCTATAAAATTGAAGAAGTTATGTAAGTTTTAGTGAGAGGCGTTTTTGGAAAAGAAATAGAGCAGAGAAAAGCAGATATTTGGTTTTAAAAGGACAGATTGGTTTTATTTAAACTATATTAAGGACTAAGAAAAATAGAATGCCGCCCCGGGAATCTCCACAGTTACGCAGGGCCTCTTGCAACTCTTCACGTGGCAGGTACTACGTTTTCTGTATGGGAATTACTTTATTTAATCCAAATCATTAATGGGCCATGGTTTTGTAAAACAAATGAGAGAAAATCACCCCTAACACTATGAATTACAAACAGGGTTGCAAACATTTTTCTGCCAATATTGGAGGTTCTTAGGTTAAAGATGGGATAGGTCCAGATTGGGATAAAACAATGCAAATATACTATGGGTCACTAGGATTCCTTTCGATACTTAAAGTCCACTGTAAATTAAGATTGCACCGTCAGGGTTCTGGTCATCACAGGTCGGGTGTACTGGCAGCAGGGTACCTCTGGCAGAATGGTCAGCTGGGCAGTTCGGGTCAATTGGACTGGCACCTCAGACTGGATTTGGATTGGATTGGCAATTCTGGTCACTGGAAACATTCGATTAGCAGGATTGTGAGTTCAGTAGGCAAGCATGAATGGTAGCAAGCCAGACAGGATCAGAATTATTCTTTCCTGAAGTTTGGGATGCTTCAAGAATTGGGTCTAGCTGAATAAGAGTTCAGCAATTGCTGGGCCTTGGTATTGCAAAGTAATCTGGAATCCGCTTCAAGAATTCTGGAACAGGGCGTCACGCGGCAATCCGGATGGAGTCAGGAATCAGTGTGTCTGTGTGTGGTGAAGTTCCTATATTTATCATGCCAAATGACATCACAAAGTTTATGCTAGAGGCAGAATTTCAAACCATTGATGGGTCAAAGCACTTGCCTTTTCTTGATTGGAAGTCAGTAAGAGCTGTCATATTTTATGATGCGATTTGGGAACTCCCACATTGATTTGAACCACAATTTAACTTTCCCACAAATGTGCATTTCTATAATTATGCCCCCTAATAAAATCAGAAACATGCATTACATATTTGATGGGTTATCCTTACATTCAATTCCCATCTCTGTGAAAGTTGTCTTTGTCATTCTGTGGAATTTTGTCAATTTTAATCATAACGGTTTAGCCTAACAATTCCTAATTCAGTACATATCTGGGCAATCATCACTGGAGCATGGGTATACAATATTAGACTTGCAGCATTAATAGTTTTGGCGCAATCAGTGTTTTGGTGTATCTTTGGTTCCTTGTGCAGTACAAGGTTCACTAACATCTTCAAAGAAAGGGCATAAAATTAGATTTACAGCTACCAATTTTTAGATTTGTCCTTCTTCATGTTGCAAAGTTAAAGAGTTTCAAAATGTAATCACAAATAGGCAATTAAACACCAAAAGTTCTTGTCAGTTTTGTTTTTCTCTCCTTTCAACCGTCAACAGCTGTCACATTCCTTTGATCAGGGTGGGGTCCAGAGAGAAGTTTCCAGCCACTTCCCTAAAGGGATCAGTAGGCAGCCTGCCGTTGTCTAATCAGTTAATTGTTGTCAATATGCGAGAACCTCCTGCATCATTTAAGCCTTCCTGTAGCAGGAAGGTGTTAACATGAAGTGTCATCTTTCCCAGGCTGTGCACTGTCAAGTCAGAATTAATTATTTAATTCCAAACTGGGTTTTGACTTTAAAGAATTACCTACTGCTTTCATTACAACATATAACTTGAACACAGTTTATAGGTAGATTTGATATTTAAAGAATTAGGCCCTTCACGAAAACATGCTTTTAAACAGGCGATTTTTGCACTTCTTCCCTGAAAAAGCACATTTAATCTGAGTCTTTTAAATCCACTTTTCTTATACAGCACATACACTATTGATTCAGTATTATTTCTGTCCTTGAGTGCTGTCCTTTGTTTTGCAATATGGATATATATATCCAGTCTTTGTTTGGAGTTTTCTCTGTACAGCTGAAATTGTTATATGTTGCCACTTTTAGCCATATTTTTCACGTGTAACTGAAAAAAACTGTTGCTGGACTGGTTTTTCATAAAATACATTTCTTAGCTGCTGTCAGTCAGTGAGGCCCGGTTTCTCTAAAAGGCATTTTCGGTTTTTAGCCCAATTCTGTGGTCTTGCTTCATGTTAACTGTAACAGCACCCACTGCCATTCTACTGCAGTGAGAATTCGGTTGTCAACGCCACGTTGATTGTGTGGCAGGGGTGTGCAGCCTTTGGTGAGTGACCCATGTGCAGTTTTGTAGATTTTTGCGCACACAGGGGTTAGTGCTTCAATTCTTGGCTGTTTATTTCGCCATTTGTAAATTGAGGCAGTGAGGCTCATTTTTATGGGTTAAAATATCCCACAAAACCCCCCTCCCGACTTCGGCTTGACTTCTAGTCATCAGGAAGTCACGCATGTGGGATTTTTCTTTCTGTCCATGTGAAGAAATCCGGTTGCTTCTCCCGTCAGCGATTGACGGAAAATGCTCTCCTCACTGGTTCTGGTTGGAATGGGAACGACACTCCCATCTTCTCTCATGCTTTCCTTTCCAGTGTGGAGGGACATTCCAGATTTCTTGGGTTTTTCCTCTCACAAGATTTCTAATGTAGTATGAAACCCCAGATGACCGGTGGTGGCCGCATCATGGATGTGACTTAGCATCAGGCTTCAGAATGAGGTAGGGACCACCCACTGGTCACAGCCAGATATGGATCTCCTCACCAACAAACCATTTTGGATTCGAAAAAAAATTTGGACATTTCATCAACACTCTGAGGTCCTCTTTCCCAATGCAATCGGTATCCGTCAGGAGAAAGTTCTCAGGGTCCTCAATGTGTTGATAAAACTTACCAATTATTGGATCCCCATGTTGAGCTTTGATTAAATCAGCATCTGGGGTCTCCTTACTCCACTGGGCAGTTGAGAGTTCATTGTGAGCATTTGTCTGGGACCTAGTGATAGCAGTGACCTGGATTTCCCCCAACAGGGACTTGATCTCAAGTAGATCCCCTTGGATGGCCTTGGTTTTGGCCAGCTGATCAGCTAAGTCATTTCCAGTTTTGTCTGGTCCCTCTACTTTGGAATTACCCTTGATCTTTTTCCAGTAGATGGTTATCCCCCTAGAGGTGACCAGATCATCAATATTCTGTATTAGTTTTCCATATTTTAGTGGTTTATTGTTAGCACATAGCATTCCTCTGGTTTTCCAATTAACCAGGTGCTCCACAAACCCGTTCCAGACATAATCTGAATCAGTGATTATGACCAGTTCGTGGAGTTGGTGTTGGACAGCAGTGAGGATGGCTTGATGCACAGCCATCAGCTCTGCCACTTGACTACTATGGGGACCGATTTTGTACCCAGCAGAGGGTTCTGGGGCATCATTCACCCAGGAATCCCCCATGCCTGCCACTAGTTCCTTTTCCCTGTTGTTGTCAACATGGTAAGAGCACCCATCCACAGGGAAGGCAGTCCTGGTGGACTTGAAAGATCACCTCATCCCTTCAGAAGTCACAGGCCACCTCTTCCTTACCATATGGGCAGGAAGAGTACACCAGGAAATTTCCCCCATGCCGGGTGAAGATCCTTTCTGATGTTGTGTCATTGTCGCTATCACTGTCAAAACAGTCATTGGGGATTGGTCCTATCAGTTCATTACCTAAATCTATGGAAACATTTCGGTCATCAACCGCTATTCCAATAATGGAGCCTGCGCCCAGAGTGATACTCCTAACGTCGTTGTTATCCACCACTATTGGAATGGTGTTTAGTTCTGTATTGAGGAATGGTGTTGGGTTTAACCCCAACCCTTGCTGTTGGAGATGGGCACTGAGGTGAACAAATGCATCAGGTTTTGCAGTTTCTGTCCTCTTTTAATTTTTACTTTAAGTGGGAATAGTCGGGTCCATTCTGGGATGGTGACTTCCTCTCTAATTTGAACTTCAGCTGCATACGGCAGCAATTGAGCTGAGCGAAATGCTTTCTCTGGATCATCAAAGTCCATGGGTTTACCCGCTAATTGGGACCGGGCTTTGAAGTTCATCAGGTCCAAACTAATGGCAAAGCGATTGAGAATGTCACCGCCTAAGTAAAATGCGGCAGGGACATCTCGCACGACTCAACAATTATGGACTATGCTCTTGTTGCCTATGGAAATTTTGAGAATACACCTGCTAAGCAGGAGATGTTTGGAATTGGGAGTTTCCTGGTCCATTTCCCATTTGTCTATCAATTTAAAGGTGGGAATGGCTGGATCTTTTGGTAGTTTTCGGGACAATGCTTCGCTGATGAAGCTCTTACCGTTGTTCACGCACACTCGGGCGAGAACAGAGTCCTTCCCCTCATTTAACTGAATAGGGATGAACAACTGTTCTCCAATTTTCTGAACGTCAGCTAAACTTTGAGCTGGTTTCTCATTCTTTTGGACTATGGAAGTGGGATTTTCTGATTGTTAATTGGTATATAATTTCAGAGTATTTCCTTCCAGTGTGTAATGTCACTTGAGACTGGGAGGAAGGTTGATTTTCAGAAATAGAGAGGAATTCCCATCACCAGTTTGTTGCCCTACTGCAATTACGGTCACGTCAGGGATTGGTTGTTTTGAAAATGGAATTCAGTATGATCCTGTTTTTGTTCAACCATGCTCTTCTGGTCACTGGACACAGTAGATTAGGGGGATTGCGAGTTCAGTAGGCAAGCGTTAATGGTAGCAAGCCAGACTGGATCAAAATTATTCTTTCCTGAAGTTTTGGGATGGTTCAAGAATTGGGCCTAACTGAAGAAGAGTTCAGCAATCGCTGGGCCTTGGTTTTGCAAAGTACTCTAGAATCAGCTGCAAGATGTAGAATTCTGAAACAGGGCATCACGCTGCAATCAGGATGGAGTCAGGAATCAATGTGTCTGTGTGTGGTGAAGTTCCTATATTTATCATGCCAAGTGACATCACAATGTTTATAGTAGGGGCAAAATTTCAAACCACACCCCCACGGCTGTGATAGGTCAAAGGCTCTTGCCTTTTCTTGATTGGAAGTCAGAAAGAGCTGTCATATTTTTGGAACTTTCCCACAAATGCACATTTCTATAATTATGCCCCCTAATAAAATGAGACACACGCATTACATATTTCACGGGTTATCCTTACATTCCATTGCCATCTCAGTGAGAGCTGTTTTTGTCATTCTGGGGAATTCTGTCAATCCTAATTCAGCACATATCTGGGCAATCATCACTAGAGCATGGGTATACAATATTAGACTTGCAGCATTAATAGTTTTGGCGCAATCAGTGTTTTGGTGTATCTGTGGGTCCTTATGCAGTACAAGGTTCACTCACGTCTTCAAAGAAAGGGCATAACATTAGATTTACAACTACCAATTTTTAAATTTGTCCTCCGTCATGTTACAAAGTTAAAGAGTTTCAAAACGTAATCACAAATAGGCATTTAAACACCAAAAGTTCTTGTCCGTTTTTTTTCTCTCCTTTCAACAGGCATCAGCAGTCACATTACTTTCATCAGGGTAGGGTCCAGAGGAAAGTTTCCTGACCCTCCCCTAAAGGGATCAGTAGGCAGCCTGCCATTTTCTTTCGCTGGGCCCCAGACAAATGTCTATTCAGTTAATTTTTGTCAATATGGGAGAACATCCAGCATCAATGAAGCCTTCTTGTAGCAGCAAGGTGTTAACATGAAGTGTCATCTTTCCCAGCTGGGCACTGTCAAGTCAGAATTAATTATTTAATTCCAAACTGGGTTTTGACTTTAACCTACAGCTTTCATTACAACATATAACTTGAAGACAGATTATAGGTAGATTTTGATATTTAAAGAATTAGGCCCTTCACAAAAACATGCTTTTAAATGGGTGATTTTTGCACTTCTTCCCTGAAAAAGCACCTTTAAACTGAGTCTTTTAAATCCACTTTTCTTATGCAGCACATACACTTTTAATTCAGCATTATTTCTGTCCTTGAGTGCTGGGCTTTGTTTTACTATCTGAATATATGTAAGAACTGTGTGTTCAACACTATGCACACCTCTATTTAGGATGGTAATTGTATCAAGGTAACTTACTAGAATTTTGGGTATTTAAAGTTATTTGTTTTTAAGAAAATTTGAGGTGCAGGGGAGAATATCTCAACCTTGGCATCTGGGTCGGTACTGGACAAAAAAAGAAGGTGGATGTTCCCAACTTGGGGAACTCCCGTCCCCTGCACACTATCCAAGATCTGTATAAAAAGAAAAATAATTTGACAATGAGGTGTACTCTCATGAGACAATGTAATGTAACACTGTCATGTAGAGTCACCAAAAGGACTTCATATGTTTTTAGGAAAGTTCATAAATTCTTAATTTGTTATGGGTTATGGGTCTTCTAATTGCTTTGTCCAATAACTCTTCTGGGAAGCCTCTGTCCATAAATCTATTTTTGAGAGTGGCATATTCATCCTGTAGTTTCTCAGTGTCTGAAGTTATCCTTTTTAATCTAAGCAATTGGCTATAGGGTAGATTGTCCTTGAGATGTTTGGGGTGGAAACTGTGGAAATGCAGGGAACTGTTCACATCTGTGGGTTTTCTGTAAATTTTTGTATTGAACCCTGAGTTGGTAATTTCAATTGTCATGTCCAAGAAATTGATTGATGGTTTACCAATTTCTATAGTAAACTGAATCTTGTCATTACTTTCGTTGAGATATTTCCAGAAAAGCATAAGTTCTGATTCTGTTCCAATCCAGATGCCGAATATATCGTCGATATATCGGAACCAGCTCTTGATTTTGTCCTTCCAGATAGGATTCTCCAAAACAAATGTTCGTTCGAATCTATAAATGAAAATGTTTGCATATGATGGGGCTACAGATGAGCCCATAGAAGTTGCTGATTTTTGAAGATAGTATTGATTGTTAAAGCGGAAATAGTTATTGTACAAAATGAGATTGATGAGTTCAATGGTGAAAGTTTTGTATATATTGATGTCCTTGTATTTGAGTAAGAACCATTCTAGAGCTTCAATGCCTTGGTTGTGCGGAATAGATGTGTACAGACTGCTTACATCCATGGTGAACAGTAGTAGATTTGGTTCATCTGTTTTGATCAGTTTAATGATCTGTAGAAAATGTGTGGTGTCTTTAAGGTAAGTTTCTGTCATTTGTATAAAAGGCTGTAGGGCTGTGTCCAAATATATTGCAAGCGGTTGAAAGACACTATCAGTGCCTGCTATTATTGGTCTCAAGAGTGGGTCCGTTCTGTTTTTATGAATTTTTGGAAGGCCATAGAAGACCGGAGTCACTGGATGTTTGTTGGTTAGATAGTTACTTGTTCTTTCTGAGATCCAATCTAGATCCTCCGCTTTATCAATGATTTTTTTGATAGTTTCTTTGATTGATAGAATTGGTTCCCCATCTAGCTTTAGATAGGTTTCTTGGTCTGATAGCAATTTATGACATCCTTCGTTGTATTTTGAAGTGTCCATGATGATAAGAGCTCCGCCTTTATCAGCTTGTTTGATGGTCAGGCTGTTGTCAGATGCTAGGTCTTTGATGATATTGAGCTGGTGTTTCCTGATGTTCAGTTTACTGCTGGTAGTATATTTCAGGCTTTTAAGGGCTTTAGTGGTCTTGATCTTACATAGATTCACCAATGGGTGATTGATTTGGGGATAAAAATTGCTTTTGTCTTTCATTTCCAAATATTCTGAGGACTTTCTTTCCTCTGTGCCTTCTGTCAAATTGTCAAAGAATATTCTAAGTTCCATTTTCCGAACAAGTTTAAACAAATTGATCTCTTCTTCGAATAAACTAGTGTTGTTCGTCGGAATAAAGGATATTCCTAAGTTTAGGGTGTCCATTTGTGATTGTGAGAGTTGTTTTGAAGAAATATTGATGACTATAGGGTCTTTTAATGCTTGTTTTTCTGTCTGGGTTTTCTTTTTGCCTCGTCTGGCTTTCCGTCGCCTAAAAAAGTTTCAGGTGTCGGTGTGGTTGCTGAGCTTGCAGAGGCTGTTGGTATGTTGGGCAAAACTGGAGTTGGGATAGCCCGGGGTACTTGTAGATGGTCTTTCCTCTAGTTCCCCACTGGTGATGTCACTGCTTTCTGTATTAATGTTTTCAGATTGTGGTTTAGAAGGTTTGTTTGGTCTAGGGCTAGGTCTGTTATTGTTGTAATACTCTTGCCAGGAGTAGACAATATCTCTGGCGTAGTCAAGCGTGTCACGTCTAAATGTTCTTATCTTCCGCTGATCAATTTCTTTTTTGTAACTGTCTAATTTGTGATTAGTATCTTCTAAAATTGCTTGTAGTTCGTGGCAGATTTAAGTTTTGTCAATTGAGTAGATACTTCTTCAATTTCTTGGTTAATCACAGACAGGGATTTGGCAAGTTCTTCTATCGTCAGCAGTATAAGGTCCAATGAACATTTGTTAAGGATCTGTTCCCAACGTTTTACAAAATCCTTGTTCTCTTTGCATAAGGTAGGGCATAGGTATACACGTAATCCTCTTGGTATTCTTTTAGCTCTGAAATATTGAGCAAGTGTTGTTGCGTGTAGTTTTTGGGAGATCTCCCTACGTATTAATCTTTCTAGTCTCTGTATAAGATATTGTGGATTGTCCATACTAGTAGATTCTCGACTTGTGTCTTTGATAAGTCCCAAGATTCTCGTGGCTTCTTCATCAGAGAAGGCCAATGTAGTTGCTGATTTGTCGGTAAGCGTATTAATTTTAGAAAATGACATATCAAATGGTATAGGGTGCTGGTGTTAGATATTGATGCCAACCCCAGTTTTGGGGAAACAAAGACAAGAACTGTGTGTTCAACACTATGCACACCTCTATTTAGGATGGTAATTGTATCAAGGTAACTTACTAGAATTCTGGGTAAAGTTATTTGATTTTAAGAAAATTTGAGGTGCAGGGGCATATGGGTCATTATCTCAACCTTGGCATCTGGGTCGTTACTGGACAAAAAAAGAAGGTGGATGTTCTCAACTTGGGGAACTCCCGTCCCCTGCACACTATCCAAGATCTGTATAAACAGAAAAATAATTTGACAATGAGGTGCACTCTCATGAGACAATGTAATGTAACACTGTCATCTAGAGTCACCAAAAGGACTTCATATGTTTTTTAGGAAAGTTCATAAATTCTTAATTTGTTATAGGTCAGATTGAACAACAATTTTCAATCAAAACATAATGTAAATAAGTACAGTAACAAGATTTTCACACAAGAATTTGGTTTTAATTCATAATGCGATCACCCAACGCGTTTAGAGATTTCTCTCTTCATCAGGGGTACATCATTTGAGAATTTTCATCATTTCTATGGAAAAAATATTTTTTAGAATAAGTAAAAATTGGCAATCAACAATTAATTCAACATTCAGAGCTTGAAGTTTCAATGTAAACAATGACAAAATATCCTCATCATAGTATATCTTATCTCAACCATTTTGTAAGGAAATACATTTTTTTAGTAAATTGCAATTTTATGCATACTGTTGTGAAATTATTTTATAAGTAATCCTACAATTTAGAGAGTGTAAATCTAAAAAGAGTTAGCTTGCTAAGCTTGTGTGTAGATTTAAAAGTTCCACTGGTTGTCTTGTCCCTCAACATCAAAAAAAGGACTGCTATAACAAATGCACGTAGTTGCCTATGGAAAGGAAAGCACATAATGGCTTGAGAGAAGTATATAATAAGTCAAAGTTTTCGCAAAAGTGAATAGTGATAATGCTTTTACTATGGTGAAGAATTGCAGAGAATTGCTTAACATTTGTTTGTTTGGACAATAAGACACTTATAATTGCTTGGGCATATTCGATCTGTCTATGTTACTAAGTTTAGCAAGTCTTATCTGTAAAAAGACGGGTTTATAGAGAAAAAGGGCTAACCTGTTAGGGATATGTAAAAACCATCAATCAGGAGGTGGAGGTAGATTGGGAACAGGAAGATCAACGTGAAAATTCAAAGTGTCACTGAGCGGACGCCTCGTAACTGCAAAGATAAGTAAGTATCGTTTTAGTAAGGTGCTTATAAAGCACAGAGTAGTGGCTGTATGAGCCTGTGCTCATGAGGATTTACTTAAAAACGAAGAATCGCGGGACGCTGTAACAGTCGCGGTAGCTGACGCCGTCGCGCTGGAGCTTGTTGGCCTGCAGTGTGTGTTTACTATTTATACCGTCATAGCAATGACGTAGGCACGCAAATACGTGCTCCTAAAAAAGTAGTCCTCTCGGGTAACGCGCACTCGTAGTGCGACAATGTTTACTATATAGTAATTGAGTAAACAAAAGAAGCGATTACTATGTCGGCAATGAATCGGGAGTCATGAATTGTCATATTTATTGGTTAATTGCATTTTGCCAATAAAGATTGAATATTTTGTGTGCAGGGTGATGCACGATTGTAAGTGTCACGGTAACTACATAGTCAGTCAAAAAATCTTTTTAGTGGGGATTCAAGTGACAGTCCATGACAACAAGGTAACGGAGTGCCGGAATATGTTTATATGTTTACAATATGTTGGTATAAAATAAACAACAGTATTAACAAGTTACAAGATCACAAAATTGAGAGGTTTTGATGAGATTCAAAAACACTGCTGTTCCCCTAGAGGATTCACATTCTATGGAGTGTAACTATGACTCAAAGATAGGTATAAATTAGAATTTATACAGATGTTATTGTATATATTTAGACCAAGAGACAAGTGAGTGTTTCCTATCTGTAAATAGTAAGACATGGTAAAACAGATTTATACACGGTCATCAAAGGATATTTTGGTTAAGGTACATCTGTGAATCTAGTCACAAAGAATTTCAAACGCTGTCCCATTTCAGGATTCACAATGTGATGTTATTAGATTCTGCAATGGCTCAATTTTAATAGTTTTGGATGTAGCGGTGTGGATCAGGGTTTTTTTCAATATAGATGTTTATAGGAAAGGCCCTAAATAGTAGTCCTCATTAATACCTAATGGGTTTAATGAGTCGAGTCGATGGATCCAGTACAGTTCTCTTTGTGAAAGTCTTTTTTCAATATCCCTACCTCTGGGTAGGGGGTGTAGAACTTCCAGAACTACTACCCTCATTTGTGCAATATTGTGATTATGATCTCTAAAGTGTCTGTAGACGGGTGATTTGATGTTTTTTGTTCTGATGTTGGATTTATGTTCCGTCCATCTTTCTTTTGCCTTCCTCGTTGTTTTGCCTACTTAGTATTTCCCGCACGGGCAACGTAGTGCATATATGACATTTTTAGAATCACAGGTTGCATAGTTTCTCAATGGAATTTTCTTGCCTGTATTTGCATATATGTATCCAGTCTTTGTTTGGAGTTTTCTCTTAGCTGCTGTCGGTCAGTGAGGCCCGGTTTCTCTGAGCCACCTGGAGGATCTGTGATTTCAGTAGACTTTTAATTTCAATGGTTCACTGGAAAATTAATGGATCTAGTGCCAAACAGCACTGTAAAGGTTGAAAAAGCTGCATTTTAAAAGGCATATTTGGTTTTTAGCTCAATTCTGTGGCCTTGCTTCATGTTAACTGTAACAGCACCCATTGGCAACTTTTGTTGAGTGTGCCGCGCTATGTGCGCTTTCGCTGTGCACGTAGCGCACGCTGTTTGATGACACATCCCATTATTTACACGTGTACGGACTTCCATGAATCGATGTGCGCGGCTTTCGCACGCTTGCACTGCGATTTTCACACTTGCGCTGCGATTCGCACGCTTTCGGACGGCTCACATTAATTCCATGAATCGGCCTGAACATTTTTAAAGTGACATTTTTGCAATTTCTTGCGTTTAATCATTGCTACATTACCCAGAGTGCTTTCATCTTCATGTTCTTCATTTTCTGTGTTGTTTGCACAGGGGTGGATTTTTGGTACCATTTTTAGAGTCAATTGCCCTCATTACAAGTCAGGCGTTAAGGGTTTAATGGCGCCGTCGGTGCCGTTAACCCTTACCGCCTGATTAAGAGGTCCCGGGTTTTAACGCCTGCTTTTTGCAGGCGTTAAAACCCATGCCGCAAAGTGACCTTGGTGATAAGTACGGTGCCGCAATTTGCGGCACCGTACTTAGCACCTTTCCCCATTCCCATTATGCCCTATGGGGCAAAAATGGGAATAGGGAAGGGCAAATGGTGAATGGGGAATTACCGCCCCACTCACCTTGGAATGGGGCGGTAATTCCGCCATCCACCATGCCGGAGTCCGGCATGGACCATGGTGCTAATAGCACCATGGTCCAGCGCCGGACTTGTAATGAGCGCCAATGATTTGTATATTCGAGTGTTTAATTAAGTATATATATTTGTGTAGAACCTTTATTGGACATTCCTTTTATTTAGGAGTCTTCTAATACTGCAGTTTGGGTTGCTACTGTTATCCCATTCACCCCTCTTAAGAGTATAACCTGCCCTCTACCTACATTACCAAAAAAGGCATAGGAGGTGTATCTCTTGACTATGTTTGTTTCACCTTTATTATGGGGATCGCTGTTGGTTTGTAGTAGTGTGAGGGCTGAGTGGGCAGTTTAGCCACAACTCATCCTGTAGAGTAATAGTATATGCATCACAGAGGTACTGAAACACACATAAGATACACATTGATCCAATAATGCAAAGCAGACCAGCACTCTCCACATCCAAAAGGGAACAGAAGAGAAAGAATCCCTTATGAATGGGTGCTAGTGATACAAGTTCAAAATGTTTGCAAAGTACGGACATGATGAAGAGTACGAGAGAGTTATTTGCTCGTCCATACACACGCGCGGCCTGTGCCAGTTTTCAGGATGCTTGCTGCTTACAAATTAAAATGGGAAAAGCACCAAAGTATGCTGCAATCCAGACCACTGAAAAAGGTTTTGATATTATGACTTTATGTGGGCTGTTTGAGTTAAATCATTTGGGGAGTAGTTTGTCAAGCATGACAAAGTTAATCCCGGCCTGTGAGCTCATTTTTCTGGCTGCGCTGAGCCTTGCGTCAATGTGAAGTGGGCGCCAAAAAGTAAAATGCGACTTCCGTCTGCTGTAAACATGTGTGTCGGCATAGCACCACTTATTCATAGATTTCAACCCTTATTCCAATAGAGTTGTATTTTCTCTTACATAGAATTTGTAGAGTATCTTAGTCTAAAAGCTTACTAATGTAATCTTACTGAAATCATATTAGCAACGAAATGTTTCCAGGTCCTTTCACACGCCATCACAAAAAGAAACACATCATTTCAATGCTTCCTCCTATGATGGTGATGTGCGGGTTGGCACAGATAGGGGTGCATTTCACTGGTTGTCCCCTACAAATGAATGTTTTTTCCGGGGCTGTTGTTGAGGCTCTAGAAGCTATAATTCGGTGCTGCGGGAGAAGATGGAGAGGTCATCCTAGGCCGTGGAAAGGGTTCCAAGTGGAAGGCGTGCCTGATGATTTCACAGTCCTCTGCAGAGAGGTCAAGCTTGGACCCTAAAGCAAAGAGGCTTCAAAACCCTGCAACTGAGACTGGGCTCATCAAACCACCAAAAAGAAAATCCGGTCCTTTTTTTAGAATGAACACAGACCTATTCAAATGATCTTCTCTGTGGCTCATAATAGTGTATCTCATAGACCTTTGTTATGGATATCCCAAAAACAGGACTGGATTGCATACTTCAGCGGGTTGCCATGCCTCTTCCTTTTTGCAAGTCCATTTCCATCTTTTGTCTCCTCTCTCTTTTTGGGGTAAAGTTATTAACGCATTAATCAAAGGCATTCAGGTTTCTTTCCCTTTGTATACACACGTAATTGTTATGTGGTGTTTCTGCCAACCGGGTAAACCCAAGGGCAATGTACTTTGGCTGTGGGGATGTGAAGATTGGGGTGCAGCACTTTGATCACTTGTCTAGATATTCACACTGGACTATGTGGCGACAGAGTCAGAGCCACTTTTATGGACGGAAGACCATGACTCAAGACCCGTTATGTATCCCGTTTCTGAGACACTGCTGTTATTACCATGACACTTTCAGATGCTGTAAATCACCCATGAGTTACAGAGGCTTTGATGGTCCCCTGCCAGATGGTTCCACTGTATACTTTCCCAAAGTCTAGGGAGGAATTCTAGTTACGGAATACAAATTGTCATTATTCAGAATCCTGATGTAAACCTATTGCCCACCTAATTCTTAAATCTGGATCAGCTTCAGCCTTGTTCATGAATTCCAACATCTTCCTACTTTCCAAAGTTGCATCTCTCCATTGGCTGGCTTCTTGACTAATTATTTGTCTTGCCGTCTGAGTTCCGACTCCTATCAGTGCCCAGGGACGATACAGGGAGGGCATTGCTGGTACACGGGGTGCTTGAAGGTGAACTGGTCATCCTGGTAAACTCATACGGACCCAATAAAGATAGCACCAATGCATTCGACTGGGTGATGATGCACCTAGCAGAGTTTAGCACATTCACGATCATCTGGGGGGGGAGACCTGAACACTACCCTGGATCCCACATGGGACAGATTTCACATGACCCCGAGCGGAATCACCAAAGCGAGTCTTCAGATACCAGAAATGTGTACAGCCTACAACTTGATTGATGCATGGAGACTCAGTCATATAAAGACCTGGGACTTCACGTATCACTACTGGGTCCACGGTACCAGCTCTAGGCTGGACTATATATTGGTGTCCCAGGAGGGGAGATTGAACTGGGGCGATAATCACATTCTTCTGAGAACACTCTCTGATCACTCCCCAGTCACCCTGGAGTGTATACCTGAAAAGGGCGGTAGGGGGGATATGCCTGGAGATTTAAGGCAGGAGCACTCCAGGACCCAGTGTTTGCCCAGGAGCTACAGGCTGAGATTCAGACCTTCCTCACAATTAACCGAGAGTCGGTCTCTTCGAGCAGGATCCTATGGGAGATCCTGAAATGCTATGTCCGCGGGATCTGTATGCCCAAAGAAAACGGGATCCTGAACATTATTAGACGGGAGCTCACAGAAGGCGAGACCGGACTCAAAGAAATTCGGAAGGCAAACACCAAAAAACGAGAGCCCCAACCGCTGGCGCAGCTCTGTGAGGAACTAGATAAATTCAGAGCAAATTCTGATCGTGAAGTCTGGTTCTTGGCACGAGGCAACCAAGTCCGTCAGTATGGTGAAGGCCAGAAGCCAGGAGCTCTCCTAGCAAGGTTATTAGGCACTGCCAGATGTCCCCCATGCATAGAATGCATATGAGAAGATCCCCATGGGAACTAGTTCACACCAAGGAAGACATTGTTGAAGTATTCTGTACCTTTTACCAGGAACTCGATAGCTCCAAATCACTGAGGGACCCAAAGTCCTACAAGATTACTTATAGGAAACAGAGCTGTACTGAGTAGAGTTTGACATGAGAGAATCCCTCAATAAATCAATCACTCTCGAGGAAATAATAGCAGCAATCAAAGAACTCCCGGGGTCTAAATCACCAGGCCCTGATGGACTAACCAGTGAATTATACAAAGCACTCGCCCCAACCCTACTACCAATACTTCTCTTGGTGTACGAGCAGGCACTGGAGAGAGGAAGTCTGCCCACTACATTACATGAAGCTAATGTTATTTTACTTCACAAGCCTGGGAAACCGCCCGAAGGGGGCGCCTCATATAGGCCAGTTTCATTAATAAACATTGATAATAACATTTTCACCAAGATCCTAGCTAAACGACTACTTCCACCGATGCCAGGGTTGGTACTAGGTGACCAAGCAGGATATCATATCTGGGCGAAATACATCTTTCGGTATCCAACGCCTCGTCGGCATCATGGAAGCCGTAGACCCCTCGACTCAGGCAGTAGCGGTTCTCTTAGATACAGAAAAAGCCTTTGACTCAGTCAAATGGCCATACCTTTTTTGCAGTTCTGAAGAAATTGGGTCTTGGGGCATACTTCCTGCAACTAGTTTCACTTCTCTACAGGAATCCCTTAGCTAGAATTGTACTAAGGAAAATGCAGTTGACACACTTCGACCTGAAAAAGGGGACCAGACAGGGCTGTCCCCTGTCAGCCCTGCTGTTCGCTCTAGCGATGGAACCACTTGCCATGGTCCTAAGGGATAGACAAATTTGAAGTGGGCTTATCCTGGGTCCGGTGATGATTTGGCTCTTTTCATCAGTGAACCAGCAACAAATCTGGGTCCGGTGATGAAGTAGTCCTCAGGTTTTTTCTTTTTCGGGGCTAAAAATGTACCATAATAAATCACTGGTGTTTCCCCTAACAGCAGAAACTGAAGAGTTTAGCAATAATTTAGAATTTTCATGGGAGCCCTCCAGCGGCGTCAGGTACCTGGGAGTAATGCTATCTAGAAAGAACTTTTCCGAGATAACTACGGGAAAACTATAGAAACACTCCGTGACAAAATAGCAAGGTGGCGACACCTCCCACTCATGCTGTTGGGCCGAGTATCCATAGTGAAAATGGTTATATTGCCCAACCTTTTATACTTGTTCATCCACATACCACTACTGCTGTCAGGAGGTTTCTTCTGACGTCTACACGGCCTGTTCCTAGACCTAATATGGACAGGTAAACCAGCTAGAGTGGCCCACACAATCCTCACTCAACCGACAGCAAAAGGCAGACTGGCGCTACCAGACCTGGAATGTTACCACTGGGACGCACAGGCACAATTCCTGGGACACTGGTATGCCACCCACTTTATCCGTCCACATGTCCAAATTAAGCGAGCCCTGACGACCCCCCAACCTCCTACGGGCAGTGATCATCGGTGAACTCCAGGTGCCGCCAACTACATAAATGTAGCCCTGATCATGTATGAGATATGATGGAGTATTGCATGAAAAAGTAATGTCTCCAGTCGATACTCACCCCTCCTCCCAGCCACATTTATTCTGGGGATATCGATCACGGCTGAGAGGGTATATCTGCAGTGGACAGACAAACTAAAGATAGCAACATTAGGCTATTTGTTCATAGACAGAGTGACACACCCCTCAACGTGTTCATATATTTCCGAATTTGGCATACACTTAAATCCTTCTTCCCATCATTTCCAACGCAACCCCCAACATGGCAACTCCTACACGGGGTGATCCAGACACAAGCCGAGGGCAGGTTGATATCTAAAATGTATAAAGGACTACTAACAAACACAGCGGGTGGGCTGGCAACCCCAAAGGAGAGGTGGGAGGTGGCACTCTGGAGCCCTATTGCAGAGGATTGGGCGTACATTCTATGGCAGACTCAGATGGTTTCTCTCAAATCCAGGTACAAATTGATTCATTTTAACTTTGTCCACCAAGTGTACCATACTTCAGCCAGGCTCCACAGACAACGCCCGTCCATATCAGAGACATGTGAGAGGCGTGGTAGTGTCCCAGCAGGCTTTCTCCACCTCGCCTGGGAGTGCCCGACAGTTGGTCAGTTCTGGATGGAAGTCCTGGACACAGTTTCACTAATCGCTGGAGAACAACTGGAGCAGAGTCCAGTTGTAGCACTGCTGCAGTGCATTAAAGACTTACAACCTACTGTAAGGAGACTGGCTGGGATACTGCTGGTGGTAGCAGGTAGGTGAGTGGCTATAACCTGGGGAAAAGGTCTCCCACCCACAACACAACTGTAGCTCCAAGACGTCGCGTACTGCCACAACATCAAGACAGCTTTCATCAGAACTCTACCCCTCCATGCGCGTCCTCCAGTTGCCTGGGGACCCTACATCCACTATCTGCTAACAACTTTCGAACTGATAAGCGGCTGGACATTTCTGCTCTTTTCTTTTCTTGGGTTTTGTCTTTTTCTTTTCTTTAATGCTAATTACAAGACATACTATAACTGTGCTGCAAAAAATCACTACCCGGGGATTATAGAAGGCGGGGGAGAAGGGTTGCAGGGGAATCAGACACCATGTTGCAAATTTTTGTAGTTTTCTGTTGCTGTTGAAAATTCAAAAATAAATTTTGAATAGAAAATGGTGGAAGTACCAAGCTTTGGAAGAGCTGAAGCCAGGCATGCAGAAGGCACATAAAGAGAAAAGAAAATAGGTATGAAAGTAGGCGTTTACACATTGTGGGATATTTTAACCCATACAAATGAGCCCCACAACCTCAATTTACAAATGGTGAAAGAAACATCCAAAAATGGATGCGCTAATCCCTGTGTGCGCAAAAATCTGCAAATCTGTACATGAGTCATACTCACCAAAGTCTGCACACCCCTGCCACACAGTCAAAGTGGGGGTGACAACAGAATTCTCACTGCAGACCAGGTGTATGGGAGGTACAGGTTTTCACCTCACATAATACTCGACTTGGTGAGTGAGGGGGAGGATGACCTCACATCACCCACCCTGTGGTCCCAAGCACTGAGCCCCTTGGAAATGGAGCTCAATGTACTGCACTTTTTTGGACACTGGTTCATTTCAGCGGACAAGTGCCATAGTGGGGTAGGGGGGTGTCACAGGCCACGCAGTCACGCTGCCTACACCAGGTGTTGACCATCATGACTGCATGCCCATCAGTCCGCAGGCACATATACCTGCCGAGAACACCTGCAGAAAGGCAGGCTGCCGTCCAGGAATTTTATGGGGTGGCACACTTCCCCAAATTGCTAGGTGCCATTGATTGCACCCATGTGGCTCTACGTCCTCCCCGGGCAACTGAGCACATCTATAGAAACCGCAAGAACTGGCATTCCATCAACGTGCAGGTAGGATGTGATGCCAAGGGAATCATCACCTCAGTATAATACAACTATCCAGGGTCCACCCATGACAGTTTCATTTACAGAATTTCAACCCTAAACCGGGACCTAGAAGCTGGGCGGCATGGCGATACATGGCTGCTTGGTGAGTATAAATGCCTCTGCACATGCATGCATGTCAGATACTGAGTAATGTCACAACCCCACTAATGAAACCCATCATCACCTCCCCAGGGGACAGTGCCTACCCTCTGAGCACCCACCTGATGATGCCAATTCGTAACCCCACCACACCACCTGAGGTAAGATACAACACAGCCCATATTGCAACCCGGGGCATAGTGGAGCGGACGTTCGGAGTGCTTTCGCTCCCTTGACTGCTCTGGCGGGCAGCTGCTATACGCGCCCCCAGTAGTGTGCAGGATCATAGTGGCAGCATGTGTCCTGCACAACGTTGCAACCCGCCGGGGCCTGCCGGTGGACATGGTGGTGCCCCCACATCCCCAACCACATGCACGGCCGCTGCGCATGAGAGGGGAAAGGGCACGTGGTGAGGCAGCCCGTACACAGCTGGTGGCTAATTACTTCACCTAAAATCACACCCCTGTGGAGTGCACACAGCCATGGTACATACCAGCTGACAATCAATGATGATGACATAAGGGACAGTCAACTGTCACAACCATACCAGCCTGAGATTGGTCACCTGGAAGTGTTACATTGTGTGCATCCCTACCTATCCAAAGACAACCAATGCTGTGTCACAAAAGAGACACACATTTATGCTGCATGAATGACTACTCCCTTGCAAAATAGAACATGAAAACAGAGCCATGTCACCCAACCCCTCCCCATCTCCGCTACTCAACACATCATGGCGTAACATGCAATGTGAAAGCAAACAAAGGAATGCACAACACATGACACAAGTGTCACAAAGTGCACTTCCCAAATGGAAACAGGCCACAGACAATGGCGTCCCCTGCTTGACCGCAATTCCAGCCTCAGTACACTCGTAGCTTTACGAGTACAGGTAAGCCTGCAGACCTCTACAACTAGTGTCTATGACAGATTCTGAGACAACCCACTAAAACACATGTTGTTGCACCTACAGATTGAAGAATTGATTTGGTCTGGTTTCCAGACCTTTGATCTTGCGTGAAGTTGTAGTCAACTCCCCGCACATTTTTTCCACGGGCTACCTCGATCCCTTGAGGTAACTTTCCTTGGTTTTCTGATCATGTTCAAATTAACTGTGTTATTTCATTTACACATTATTTATTTTGGCATCTTTTCTTTTCCCTACTGTGTGGCTTAATTCACCTTTTCCATTTACCTTGCAACTCATCGAAAATTGGTATGTTATTTTTATATTGTTTTCACGCATGGTTATATTTTGTAACGCAATCACGATTTTGTTTATGTTTTTCAAAACTTGATGCTTTTGGTATAAATGTTCCACAGTTTGTGTAAATTAGACATGCCCTGATGAAGGAGCTGTATGCTCCGAAATGCATTGGCACTTTATGTCTATAACAATTATGGGATGAGTTAGCCACGGCCTCTCTAAGATTTTATTAGTGACCAACTTGGAATTTTCTTTTTGATAAACGCATATTACTTTTGGATCCGACTAAGAGATTTATTTGGATGAGTTACATTTTGTAAATACAGTGAACATTTACTAGTTGACTCTAATTTTGCAAATTGCACTGCCCTTGGTAGGGCTTATACAGAGAGCGGCTGTGTGGCCAGGTTTGTTACCTGGTCTTCTGTATATTTTTGTGTTCCACGAGTCAGGGTGTCTCCAGACTCATCGTAGCCAGCTCCTGTGAATTTTTTGAAAGATGATTTATAACCTCAACCTTTTTTGATCTGTTTGAAAGTGAATTTAAACAAGTGGTGCCCACTTACTTACCTTCCTGCCTGCTGTTGTTGCCCCATCTGCCTTTCAGGGGGGGAGAATGGAAGTGGCCACCCTCTCCATTGCCTGAGCCATCATTTCAACTGATTCTCCCTGTTGTGCTGCAATACCGTACATGGAGTTTTCCCATACAGTATTGCCTGGTGGCGCACGGCCACCGCGTCGGCAGGCACCACACCTGTTTGGGGCAAGGCGATCTGCACCTTGCTGTGCCGACACTGCCTGAGGCTGCAGGACTGCATTCCCCCTCTGATCTACTGACCGAGGAACAGGATCAGATGTTGTGGAGTGTGACCCTGCATTCGTAACCGCCAAAGGCGGAGTTACCAACACTGACATCCCCATAGAGGGTTCTACCCCTGGTGCAGGTGGGTTGGACAGAACAGAATCCCTGCCATAAACACTCAACTGCGAAAGCACATTAGTCTCATCATCCGATTCAGCACCTGAATCATAGAGGTCTGGGGAGGTGCAACCAGAGACACCCCTGGACAGTATGGTCTGCAATAAGATTGGGTTTTCACCCACCACCACACCACGTCCTCCACTGGTGCCCGGTCGTGCCTGAGATTCCTCCTGGGTCTGCACCATCTCCTCCACCTCTACAGCATCAAGTGCGTCATCACCTGCAAAAACTTGAAAGACAACAAATGGAAACAGGCATGAGCACCATAGCACACACATAGGCCTTACAAGCCAGAGATCCAGTACATGATTTACACATGTCCCACATGAC
Source organism: Ambystoma mexicanum (assembly GCF_040938575.1). NCBI lineage: Eukaryota > Metazoa > Chordata > Amphibia > Caudata > Ambystomatidae > Ambystoma > Ambystoma mexicanum. The sequence continues at coordinate 403,412,364 of NC_090937.1, forward strand.
AATAACCCTGGCATGCATGCACTGTCTATGAGTTGGAAGGGGAGGCAAAAAGCAGACACTGAGGACACCAAGATGGAAAAGCAACACATTTGCTGCATGCTGGGTAGCACTGGCATCACACATTAGCCTGTGAGTGGCATGTCCAATACACATACAAGACACATGCTAGCACACAGATGGCATGTAGCCTAGCCATGGTACATTTGACAAGTACAGCCATATGTCAGTGAATGAGTACTGTCACCTATCCATGTGAGATGGACATGATGAGATGAGAAATGCTAAATAGTGTGACAAAATATGCATGTGCCACACACTGCAACACATCCAGTGTACAATGATACAGTGATTGCAGGCAGATGTACACATCAATGGTTGGTCACTTCAACATCACAGGAAACAACTACCATGTTCCACATTCAAACAGGACCCAAACATTAATGTGAGCAGGCCAATACTCAATCAGCCTGAATGGTCTAATCATTCACATAACAAGACAACAAATGTGGGCCAATGTGGGGTGTAATCAATGACAGAAGCATGTCACATATGTGGCATTAGGGAAGAAAAATGCGTTGCAAAAATGGGAGAATTTAAACAATCAGCCTGAATGAACACTGAAAAATTCAGTACAATGTTGTAGCAAAATGGCAGTTCAAGGGCAACTGAAGTAATGTGGCGCGAATTGGCTACTGTGGGCATAAGGGATACTGTCATACCCAAATCCAAGGCCGGTGAATGTTTTGGAGGAAGCACATGGGTGACTCATACCACTCAGGAGTACACACCCGCACCTGGCACGCAATCAGAACCTGTCACCCAAACAACATACACATGGATTACACACACATGCATGGGCATGCACCGGACAATGCTTTGTAATCTGGTAGGTCTCCCACGCCTTGGATCTGTTCCTCTGTGACGAAGGTTCCAGCAATAGACTCATGTTCAGTGAGTTGGTTGTCCTCTGGTGGAGACCCCCCGCCAGTCACCAGAGTAGAGGCATGATTTGAGGCCAGCTTGTTCTTTGCTGTGTGTTTCAGGTCATTCCACCGCTTGTAGCAATCATCAGCTGTACGCCTCACAAATCCAACGGCACTAATCTGGTCCGCGATGGTCTGCCAGTTTGTCCTACGTTGACCAGGTGTGGTCTAGCACCCTGCAGTCACCACCATTTCGCGGCTATGTGCCGACACATAGGCCACAAGTGCATCAAGTTCGGCGTCATTAAAGCTAGGCTTCCTTGACGTGCCGGAGTGTGTAGCCGTGTCTGGGGTCCCAGCCTGTAGTGCCAGAGCACCCTTCTTCTTCTTTTTCAAAGATGGTGCGGATCATGAGTGGCTTACGCCGCTCTGGTCAGTAGGGGCAGAAGCGCAGGTGGACTGGGTACTAGAAGTGTTTGAATGCACAATGACCATATGTCTTGGTGCAGGCATTGGCTGCAGGGTGACGTTGGCAGGGCCAACGTCGGTATGATGGACCTGGACCGACACTGTCCCAGCTGGGAGACTCAGAGCTGGGGTGGATAGAGCTGCAGCTTCCCCTGCAGCCTCCCACCCTGCCTACTTGAGGCAGCAGATGACATTGCTTCCCCAGATCCACGTGGCCTGGTGACAGCAACTTGCACCGCCACATGTGGCTTAGACTTGCTGACCTGGAAGTCAGCCTGGGAGTCATCCTGTGCTGGTTCATGTGCCAAAATGGGCCGGTCCAACAAGGGCTGAGCTAGGATGGTGTCAGCTATGTTTCCCACAACCATGGGGGGGGCATGGGTGTCCCTGATTGGTCCTCCACACACAGGGGTCTAGGGCAACCCTGCAAATCCTGGCCACGTCCCCTACCGTGCACACCACGCCCACCTTTTGGAGGTCGGCCACCTTTGCCTCCCTTACTGCTTGGTCGCCTCCCAACCATGGCACTGATGTTGTTGTGCGTATGGGATTTGCAGTAAACAATTGTCCTGGGCAGTTGGGGTGAAAGGGGTAGGGTACTAGATGGATGTGTGTGACCCCTAGGGGAAGATGACAGGTCACGCAACGCACAGGCACCCCAAAAACAAAAGCACATGTGCACGCAACCCCTGGTAGACCACGTGCATGGAAAAATAAACACGCACTACGCTGTGGCACCCAGAAACACAAAAATAAGCATACGCATGTTACACGCAGCCTACAATGACCTCTGAAGGGGTACGCAACACACGGGGGCAACCACAGTTGGAAAATAGGTGCGCGACTCACCGTCTGCCTTGTAAAAGAATGTGAAAAAGACGCGCGTGTGCGCTTAGGCAACACCCCCGCCAAAAGAAGAAAAGAACACAGTCTGAGGAAACAGGGAGTACGAACTGGAAACTTTGTGAAGGAATCGCGTGTGAACCGACACGAAGTACAAGATACCCCCGTTCGCTCCCCACAATAAAAACGTACAAGGAAATAGCGTGATACTCGTACCTTTTAAGCCAGCCCACACGTGAAACGTCACTTTCGCACTTACGCGCTAAGGCCCTTTCCTCCAATAGCACAGTGACGTGCAGTTTTCTCACGTGCTGATTCACTATGCACCAGTGTTGTGGGCAACGCCTACGCGCCTAACGTCACTGACGCGCTTACGCGCTAAGGGCCTTTCCTCTAATTAAACGCTGACATGCAATTTTTTCACGTGCCAAATCACTCCGTATCAAGCTGGCCAGGCGAATACACACGGAAGACCACGCTCCTGCCCAAAAGGCCATTTTCCTGCCCCCCAGAGCCCTGAGCACGCTCCCACCTGCCATCTGCTGCTGCCTGACTGCCTGGTGCCCATGTGCCCTGCTATTTGCTGCCTGCACGTCAGCCAGGGGTGCAGTTGCTGTGACCACCCCTGCTGGAACTGAAGACTCCCGACTGGGATACCATCGCTCCACAGCCCAGCCACAGGACCCAGTTGCCCTCCCACACCTGCCTCTGGGGTTGCCATGTCAGGGACAACACCATCTGACACCACTGGCAACCCCCAGCCAGAGAGGCAGAGGGCCACCAGCTTCAGTACCAGGGAAGTTGGTGTCCTGGTGGAGCAAGTCCTGGGGCAGTATGATGCCCTCTTTGGAAGTTTGCGCGCCGACAATGAAGGATGGACCAGGATCTGAATGGACATCGTGACTGCCATCAATGGGGAGGGAGTGGCAGTCCGTGACATCAAACATGTCCGGAAGCGCTGGGAGGACTTCAGGTCCAGGACCCTCGACAAGGCCCAGCACCTCTTGAAGGCAGCAAATGCCAAGGGGCGCTGGGCCCACCTGTCAGACCACCAAATGAGGGTCCCGGAATGCACATGCCCAGCACTCCACGTCCAGGTCCTTGAGAGGCAGACCCGTCAGGAGTCAAGCGGTAAGTGTACATGCATACTGATTGGACGCTGTGCGTGTTGTGGTGTGCCAGTAGTGTGCAGGTTGCACATGTGCATTTCTAGGGCCATGTATGGATGTGTATGTACAGGGGCGTGAGGCTGACACATGTGAGTCCTCTCATATGTGAGACACATGGATGGTGTATGTGTTGGTAAGCATGCAGGCCAAATGCAGGTGTGGGAGCACACATGTTTGAATTACTGTGTATGTACGTTGGCATGGTTGTGGTGTCACACATGGATGGTGGTTCCAGCTGCATGCATCTGCACTGTGTACATGTGCATGTGTGTGTATTTGACAAGTGTGCAACTGTGCTGCAACATGGATGCATGTGACACTGACATGTAGAAGGCTGAATGGCAGATGTGACATGGATGGCGATCTCATCAATGTGACAGTTGGTGGAGATGTACACATGCATGTAAGTGTGGTGGCCTGTGTGCATGTGGTGTGCACTTCCCGTGTTTCATGTGACATCAGGCTCACCTTCAGCTGCTCGTGCTGTTGTTTGTGTATGGATGGTGCTGCCTGGTGGAATAATGCTGTTGAATTGCTCATGTGTGTGAGTTGAAATGACATGTGTGTTGGGGAGTGTGATGCCATGTCTGAAGTTTGACACTGACCCTCATGTACAACTGTCATGTGTGTATCAGTCCATTGTCCAGTGCCCTGATGCCTGTGTTCTATCTCTCCCTGTCTGCAGCGTCAACTGATGAAGAGGGCGGAGAGGGTGCTGTGGAGCAGAGCGGCAGGGATTGCATCACCAGCCGGAGACGCAAGGCCCGGCTCCCCTCCCAGGTTGCCATCTTGTCGGGGAGTAAGGAGTCTGGTGCCGTGTCCCAGGCCACAGCTGCCGAGGTTAGGTCCAAGAGGCGGAGGTTGGAGGTGGACTCCTTGGCAGCAGAAGGGGCAGCTGAGACCCCACAGGGTCCGACGGAGGAAGATGGCACAGAGTCATCCAGGTTGGTGGGGAGTTTGGTGGAGGAGGAGGCCGTGGAAGGGACACACACGGGGTCTGGAGGTGGGGATTCCACTGGTGCTAGTGGTGCAGGGGCAGGGACAGGAGGCAGCACAGGCCACCGCGGAGGTGCCTGTGTGTAACCCTGTCCTCGATCCTGTGACTGCATCATCCCGCACCAGCAGGGATGCCTACAACCAGACACGTTTTCAGGGAGGGGATCCGCTTACAACAACTGGCCTTCCTCTCCCTGCGGACGTGGCTATCTGGGACCAGTTGAGCCTGTCCTGAGTGGGATGGCGTTGCGTCAACGGGGCATGCGAGGTGACTTGCAGTGTTTTCGTGAAGACACTGCACGTTATCTCGAATGCCTCGTTGACTGCGTTGACCTACTGGGACTGGTCACCAGGGCTGGATTCCTCCGTCTGCTGGACCTTGTTCGGACACCCTCCTCACCTGAACACCCTATGCGCCAGTCGTCCTCCATGCCATCTTCCCACCATGTATCACCTGGGTACCCTGTGGAGCTGCCTCTGACCCAGCTGCCAGGCTGGTAGGGGACACATCCCTGCCACAGTCAGGAGTCGGACGTCCAGCAGGGGTGTCCACCACGACAACTGCACCCCAGCCAGAGGAGAACGTGCAGGCAGCAAGAGCAGGGGCACAGGCAAAGGCACAGCAGCAGCAGCAACAAGGTGGGAGCAATGATGGCTCAGGGCCATCGACATCGAAGGGGCAGGCATCGGCCAGAGGGAAGGAGGAACCAGGATTACAAGTGTCTTCCGTGTGGCAGCGGTTGGGCCATGCCATAGATGCGGATCGGCAGCGGGTGAGGCACGGCTCACAATGGTCAGGGCGGAGAACTCCATGTGGAGGGCACTGAGCCAGGCCGAGTGCCTCCAGGCAATTCACAGGGAGTTGGAGGTCAACATGTCATCGTCGTTTGTGAACCCCCAGGGCCATGGAAGAGGACCGCCTCCAGGACATTGAGTGGGAGTTCGATGATGCCCTGGCGCGGGACATCAAAAAGTGAGCCGTCGGACCAGCCCGATGCCATTGTAAATAGTTTTTATTGATAGGTTTTATTTTCATGTTCCTTTGATTTGGGGTGATTGGACTATGCCCCACACATTTGTATATAGTTTTTTTCTTAGGTAGTTTGTAAAAAAAGGTTTCATTTCTTTTGTTGGGCTCATGGACCCTTGACAATGGATTGTACATAGTTGGACAATGGATTTATTTGAACTTTTCATTTGGATTTGAACATGGATTGATGGATTTTTCTTTTTGACAATGGATTGTACATAATAGTTGGACAATGGATTCATTTGTACTTTTTCTTTGGATTTCACCATGGATTAATGGATTTTTCTTTTTACGTTTCCTTTGGATTTGCTTTGGTGGAGGGAGAGTTTGGACTATTTTCTTTTGGATTTCTTTGGATTGGTTATACTTTTCATTTACTCATCTTTTGGACATGCTTTTCATTTCATGTTTGCTATTTTTTTATGCTTTCATTTCATTGCTTTATTTTCGTCCATAATACATTTTGATATTTTACTTCCATGTGTGTGATTGGCTCATTGGGTTGATGCATGTGAAAATGTGGGTTTACGCAATCAATGCCAACCAGTGTGTGTGTGTGACGGACATGTGTTGATGTACATAGTTGGCTTTTGGTTTGTGTCTCGAGATAGGCATGCCAGTGTGGGGTGGATTGGGAAATCATTTCATCTCAAGACTGGGGTGGCATGCTGTGGTATTTTGGTGTAGAAGTGGGCCATGATTGAGCATCTTTATGTCATGTAGGGTGGACATGAGTGGGGGCCTGCTGGCAGGTGCCCCTCACTGCGGGGGGGTGGGGGTGCAGGGGGACATGAGTGGGGGCCTGCTGGCAGGTGCACCTCAATGCTGGGAGGTGGGGGTGCAGGGGGACATGAGTGGGGGCCTGCTGGCAGGTGCCCCTCAATGCTGGGGGTTGGGGGTGCAGGGGGACATGAGTGGGGGCCTGCTGGCAGGTGCCCCTCACTGCTGGGGGGTGGGGTGCAGGGGGACATGAGTGGGACATGAGTGGGGGCCTGCTGGCAGGTGCCCCTCACTGCGGGGGGTGGGGGTGCAGGGGGACATGAGTGGGGGCCTAATGGCAGGTGCACCTCAATGCTGGTGGGTGGGGGTGCAGGGGGACATGAGTGGGGGCCTGCTGGCAGGTGCCCCTCAATGCTGGGCGGTTGGGTTGGGGGTGCAGGGGGGACATGAGTGGGGGCCTGCTGGCAGGTGCCCTTCAATGCTGGCGGCTGGGGGTGCAGGGGGACATGAGTGGGGGTCTGCTGGCAGGTGCCCCTCAATGCTAAGGGGGTGGGGGTGCAGGGGGACATGAGTGGGACATGAGTGGGGGCCTGCTGGCAGGTGCCCATCACTGCTGGGGGGTGGGAGTGCAGGGGGACATGAGTGGGACATGAGTGGGGGCCTGCTGGCAGGTACCCCTCAATGCTGGGGGGTGGGGTGCAAGGGGACATCAGTGGGGGCCTGCTGACAGGTGCCCTTCACTGCTTGGGGGTGGGGGTACAGGGGGACATGAGTGGGGGCCTGCTGGCAGGTGCCCCTCAATGCTGGGGGGTGGGGGTGCAGGGGGACATGAGTTGGACATGAGTGGGGGCCTGCTGGCAGGTGCCCCTCAATGCTGGGTGGATGGGGGTGCAGGGGGACATGAGTGGGACATGCATGGGGGCCTGCTCGCAGGTGCCCCTCAATGCTGGGTGGGTGGGGGTGCAGGGGGACATGAGTTGGTGATCAGTAGTGCAAGGTGACATGTGGCATGGCTGGGGGGCATGCCCATGGTGGATGGGCTGCCTGCGGGACATGACCAGGGTGCAGGGTAGTCCCCTGTGGTGTTGGCTGCCTGGGGGCCTGTGGAGGGGTTGAGGGCACACCTGGGTGGACCCACACTGCCAATTCACATATGGGACTCCCCGCGCACCCCACTGGATACACGTACCCTGCTCTGACTGCGAAATTGCATGTGAAACTTCCTGCGCACCCCTGAAATACACGTACCCCGCTCGCACAGGGCCTACTGCATGTGAAACTCCCCGCGTACCACCCAAATACACGCACCCTGCTCGCACAGGCCCAATCGCGTGTGAAACTCCCGCAAACCCCAGTAATACACATACCCCGCTCGCACAGGGCCAATCGTGTGTGAAACTTCCCGCGCACCCCCGAAATACACGTACCCCGCTCGCACAGGGCCTATTGCGTGTGAAACTCCCCACGTACCACCCAAATACACGTACCCTGCTCGCAAAGGGCCAATTGCGTGCGAAACTCCCCGCGAACCCCAGTAATACACGTACCCCGCTCGCACAGGGCCAATCGCGTGTGAAACTTCTGGCGCACCCCCGAAATTCACATACCCCGCTCACACAGGGCCTACCGCGTGTGAAACTTCCCGCGCACCCCCAAAATACACATACCCTGCTCGCATAGGGGCCTACCGCGTGTGAAACTCCCCGCATACCACCCAAATACACGTACCCTGCTCGCTCAGGGCCAATCGCGTGTGAAACTCTCCGCAAACCCCAGTAATACAAGTACCCCGCTCGCGCAGGGCCAATCGCGTGTGAAACTTCCCGCGCACCGCTAAAATCCATGTACCCTGCTCGCACAGGGCCTACCGCATGTGAAACTTCCCACGCCCCCCCGAAATACACGTGCCCCATTCGCACAGGGGCTACCGCATGTGAAACTCCCCGTGTACCACCGAAATACACGTACCCTGCTCGCACATGGCCTACCGCGTGTGAAAATTACTGCGCACCCCCGAAATACATGTACCCCGCTCACAGAGGGCCTACCGCGTGTGAAACTCCCTGCGTACCACCCAAATACACGTACCCTGCTCGCACAGGGCCAATCGCGTGTGAAACTCCCCTCGCACCCCGGTAATACACGTACCCCACTCACACAGGGCCAATCGCATGTGAAACTTCCTGCGCACCCCCGAAATCCACGTACCCCACTCGCACAGGGCCTACCACATGTGAAACTTCCCACGCACCCCCGAAATACATGTACCCCGCTCGCACAGGGCCTACCGTGTGTGAAACTCCCTGCGTACCACCCAAATACACGTACCATACAGGGCCCACCGCATGTGAAAATTCCTGCGCACCCCCGAAATACATGTACCCCGCTCGCACAGGGCCTACCGCGTGTGAAACTCCCTGCGTACCACCCAAATACACGTACCCTGCTCGCACAGGGCCAATCGCGTGTGAAACTCCCCTCGCACCCCGGTAATACACGTACCCCACTCGCACAGGGCCAATCGCATGTGATACTTCCTGCGCACCCCCGAAATCCACATACCCCGCTCGCACAGGGCCTACCACGTGTGAAACTTCCCACGCACCCCCGAAATACATGTACCCCGCTCGCACAGGGCCTACCGTGTGTGAAACTCCTTGCGTACCACCCAAATACACGTACCCTGCTCACACAGGGCCTACCGCATGTGAAAATTCCTGCGCACCCCCGAAATACATGTACCCCGCTCGCACAGGGCCTACCGCGTGTGAACCTCCCCGCGTACCACCCAAATACACGTACACTGCTTGCACAGGGCCAATCACATGTGAAACTCCCAGCGAACCCCAGTAATACATGTAACCCGCTCGCACAGGCCCTACGGCATTTGATAATTCCAGCCCACCCCAGGAATACACGTTCCCGGCTCGGCGTTTGCTATGTAGCGGCCCTGTAAGCTGGTCCAGGGTTAGCGCAGCCCTTTGCACTGGATTGGGGATTTTGATGGCTTTTCCTTGCACGAGGGGTGTTCTTGGGGGCGTAACTGGCGCTGCGGGATGTTCTCTCGCCAGGGCTCTTTTTGCCTTGGGAATTCCTTGAATACGCGGTGTGCCAGAATGCTGTTTAGCGCACACGGCTGGCGCACGCTGGCGCATGATCCCTCTCTGCGCTGCTCGGGTGCACTGCCTCTGCGCTGAAATCTTTGAATTACCCCCTTTGTTTTTTCAGAAAAAGGTCCAAAAAGGTGGCTTATCAGTCTCTAGGGACACAAAAGTGGACCATGGGCAAGGGACCTCACAAAATTACCATAGTCTCTTCTTGGTGGTTTGACAGCATCGAACTAGGCTTCTCGACACTGTGCACGTAGGTCGAACCAGGTTCGAATGCAGCTAGTCGCAGTACTCCAGGCGGAAAATCGGCATTGAGTCTGGTTTCTTGTGAAGCTCTGTGTGGTATGAGGTGACATCATAACAGTGCAGTTTGAAGAATCAACTAGCTTAGGTTTGATGGTCGAGCCGATTTGATGCGAAAGGTACCATTGGGCAGAGTCATCAGTGAAAGCAATGCTTCCAGCGGTACGAGTCTAAGTCTGTGTCGGTTTGTTTTTAAGATCCCGTCAGTTTGAGCTACTGTTTGAAGATGCAGCAGTTCGAAGACTTCCACCACAACTTTGAGCTTTTTGTTTGAGCCAGAGCAGTTGGCATGCTATGCTGGCGTGATGCGGCAGCAAACTGGTTCAATGCAGAAACACAGAGATCTGAGGTTTAGAGCAAGTGCCAAAGCCAGCAAACCAGGTCCTGAATGGTTCAAGGGCATTCAAACAAAGTTAACTCAGGATCAGAGACAGTTCAAAGTGGTGGAACATAGAAATCTAGCTGCTTTGGCTTCTCTGGTACTGTGAGTCCCAATCAAGGCTCTGTAGGACAAGATGGGTCCTTTTTCTCTTCACTCCCACTTCAGTAAAGATAGTTGGCACCTGCAGGAGTCTTTCACTTCCCATGAGGAGCCTTAGTACTGGTGCAGTTGGCAGAGAGCACCACTCTTGATCCAACAGCAGTCACTCACAATATTCCCTGGCGATGGTTAGGGGACATAGCTTGCTGCTGCCTTGGAACACCTGTCATCACCTCACAACTGGAGGACTTTGGAAAGGGTAACTCTCCCACCATAGTCCAATGAATTCTTCTTGTCTTGAAAGCCCAAAAGAAATCAAAGAAGGAATAAGAGACCCCTTCCTTTAAAGGTAAAATGCCAGAGGGATTTCATAAAATCATGCATGCTTTAAGGATCCAAAATCATCTTTGAAAATAGCAAGCTTTTAATCCTTTCCTGGTCTGTTTTAGTAACGCAACATTTAGGGATAGTCAGATTCCTGACTCCCTGAAAAATGTTGCAGTGAATCCCTTGATAAAAAAAAACGCGTCTGGACTATAAGGACTACTTGAATTTCAGACCCATTTCCAATGCGCCCTTTCTATTGAAAATCATTGATGAATTGGCGACGGCGCAATTACAGGAATATCTGTAGGCTCTGAGGCCTTACACCCAATGCAATCCGGCTTCGGGGTATCTTATGGAACAGAAAGTGCTCTGGTGGATCTGCAGACAGAAGTGCTTCAACTTATGGACATATGTACGGCAGGGCTGCTGATGCTACTGGACCTATAAGCGGGCTTTGACCTGGTGGACCATGAGAAGCTCCTGACTAGGTTGAAGAATGTAGGTGGCTGTTCGGGTGAAGCTGTTGCCTGGTTTTCTAGAAAACAGGATGTCTAGAATTGTATGGGGTATTGTTTGTTCTCCCCCCAAACTGTTGAAATATGGTGTGCTTCAGGGTGCCTGCCTTTCACTGTCTTTATTCGACATCTATATACCCACACTGTGCGACCTATTGGATAAGTTGGAAGTGTATTTCACAAATTATGCTGATGACACTCAACTTGTCATAGAGCTGAGTGGAGTGTACGAGAAAGACACAGACAGGGTCTCCCTGATTTACAATTCAATCCAGAATCGGATGGCGAGTAAAGGGATGTGCTTGAACACAGTGAAGACTGTGTTGTTGCTCTTTGACTCCTGCCAGGCTCGAAGGAAACTTGGGGATCTGTACACTGGCTTCACTATCGACAACCATTTCATCTCCACAGTTGCAGAAGTGAAGACTCTGGAGGTCATCTTTGAAGCATCACTGAACTTGGATGCCCACATTCAGAACGTAATCAATAAAATCCCAAACCATCTCACATTTTTGCAACTAGTCAAACCCTATGTCTCCCAAGCCAACTACACCATTCTCGTCCCAGCACTTATCATGCCGAGTATTGATTATTGTAATGCGCTTCATATTGGTGCCAGTAAGGGAGGCTTTGGGTGCTTGCAGGCGCTGCAAAACGATGCTGTACGCATTGTGAAAAGCATGCCCAGGCATGAACCCATTTCTGTCCATAGAAGAAATCTGCATTGGCTCTCAGTGGAAGCCAGGACTCGCTTTAAAGCTCTCACCATTGTTCAGAAATATTTCTATGGACAGGCTCCAGGATACCTTAAAGATCATATACCCGGGAGAGCAACTAGGTCAAGCAAAGGAATATGTATGGCTATTCCCAGTAGTAATTGTGTCAGAAGGAATGGTAGATCATTCCAATTCAGGCGGCACAAGCCTGGAATAAACTCCCGAAAGAATTACATGCAGAACATAATCATTGGAGTTTCAGGAAATGGCTGAAAACGGTCCTGTTTGAATAAACCTCCGGGCAAAGCCATGATCATGCTCCTGTGCTTCTACTCCTTTTCTGCTCTTATTTTGCGCCCTGATGCCTGCGGGCTCTGATGCATTACAAATGGACAAATAAATAAATAAAGCGGTCCAATCCATGCAGTTATGACAAGTGACGCTTGCCTTCCAGTGCCATACTGAAAGTGCTCTGCAGGAAGGGGAGGAGACAGGAAGCAAAGGGAAGCCCACAAAAAATCAGTATGGAGAAAATCTTCCTCTAGTCCATCTCTGTCAGACTATTCTATCTCAGGCTCTTTCCCGAGCCTTCATCTTCAAAGTTCCTTCGATATGCAACACCCTGGTGTGAGGCTGACCATTTTGTTTTGGGTGTGCCTCTTTGAAACTTGCTTACCAGGATCTCTACTGCTGGGAGTTTTGTGGGCTGGAGAGAGGTGTTACCCAACTGACCAGAGACTCAAAAGAAGCAGCTTTCCTGTCTGTTGATTTGCATGCAGAAGCCAGGGCAAACAGTCTGGCCAGAGTCCACATATCCTTTCCATAGATGGCCTGACATGAGTATGATATCAGTTTAAGGTGGCTTTAATAGTTTTGCGCACTTTTAGTCACCGTACCATAAACCATGTAGTACCCTGCCACCAGATCAATAGTCTCAAAAGTATTATAGTTTTTGATAAGAGGTGCAGGTTTAAATGCAACCTCTTCCTTCGGTGACTTTGGTGTCACAGCAGCGGTGAAACAGGTAACATATGACCTTTGAACCTGCTCTGTGCCACTGAAGAGCTGCAGCTGCAAATCAAGAGAATGAAGCAGCTTGTCACAAGTGTTCACAATGCTTTTGGCATGGAGCTTTCTAAAAGGAGGGCCCTGTTTAGTAGTACACACTTCCTGAGATGGATTACCCTGTCATTTTATCATGTAATACACATTTTAAAAAAGCCAGGACTTCTAAACCCTCACCAGATGTCAATCCCTCACATGTTCCCCCACCCAGAAGGTTTGAGACCCACCATTTTAGGGGTCAGGCTCATCATCAAGTCGATAGTATCTTCTGAGGCCATATGCATTGGAGTGCTGTGACCAAGGTTTGTGTTGAATGTTGAGATTCTTTCCTTGCATAGCCATAAACCACCTAAGGAATCTGTGGCTGGTCTGGAACATAAAGTGAGACCCACAAATGTAGTGTTTCAAATTGTGCACTGTCGAATCCCTGCAAATGTCTCCCTTTCCATGATGGCCCAGTTGGGCTCTCACTTTTCCAAGTGCCTACTAAGACAGGCACATGATTGTTCAACCTCCTCAAGGTTTAGCTGCACTAACACTGCTCCAATCCAGGATTCACATGTGTCTGAATGATGAATTCCAGACCATAATCTGGGATCTGTGGCCTTGCAAAAAGTATCCTTCTTCTCAGGAAGGACGTTTGGCAGGCAGAACTCGAGGTGACCTTCTTTGGTCTTTTTCTAGCTGTAGAAATATTCAGGGGGAGTACAATGGACTCATACCCCTTTTGAAGTACAAGTAAGGCCCAAGGAGGCTCTGATTTGTATCTGGGTGGTGGGAAAGTCCAAGTCCATTGCTGCCATGACTTTAGACTCAAGAAGCAGTTTCTTACCGCCACCCACTTGGTGACCTAGTTAAGTCATAGTTCCCTGTGCTATCTGGGAGTTTGAAGCTGGCCTGAGCTCAGAGGGTTGGCTTGAGCATTAACCCAATTTGATATGGCTTTAATAATAGAGTAGTATCAGTTGTCATGCCATAAACCAGTTAAGGCATATTCTTAGACATTACCCTGCCAACAGAAGGATTGCCTCACCATCGTTATGGTTTTGGATCAGAGGTGCCCGTTTAAATGCAGCCTCTGTCTGTAGTGACTTTGATATCACAGCAACTGTCAACCAGGCCACAGGTGACCTTTGAACCTGCTCTGTGCCACTGAAGAACAGGAGCTGCATATCAGGATACTGATATAGCACGGCACATGTGTCCACTATGTATTTGGCATGGAAATTTCTGACATGGGGTCTGATCAGGAGGCTGCCCTTTCTGAGATAAAATCCCTGCATCATCTTATTATGTAGTAAAAATCAAAAAGACAGGGTTTCTACACCCTAACCAGATGGAAATCAATCGCAATATTTGAGTGTTCTCTTTTTTAACCTTTGCTTGAGCTTTGACTTTATAATATAGAGATTATTTATGTTTATCATTAACGAGAAACCTATTACTATGCAGCTTATGAAAAAGTTTAGGAGACCTCAATATTAGAACTAGTGTTCCTTCAGTGAGTACGCCTGCATGGCATTAGCTGGTTGGCATTAGAATTGATGGCATTGTAGTTTGAAACCTGGATGCTGGAGGGTGCACCATGATGGCAACCTTTGGAAAATGAAGGGTCATGGTTTTGTAGGTGTGAGTGGAAAAGATGCACGCATGTGAGGAAGAAGGTGGCTGGGTGATGGGTGCCACCATGGAATGGACTTTCTGGAATGTTCTAGGGGACTAACATGAGTATACAAGAATCACTTAGCAGATTGATTCTCCGAAGCACACTGAGGCTTTTGCCTAGTGGCTGGCAAAGCCACTATTCATTGTGTTATCTAAGGTTTCAACTTCATTTTGTTGCTTTCTTGATAGTCTATACAAGGCATGGTCTCAATGGGGAAGAGGTTAGGCTGCTGCTAGAAGCTAGTAAGAGATATGGTGTAAAACATTGTTTTTTATTTTGTTGCAGAGCAATAAACTGTCTTTGTCCTTGCTACTCACCAAAATATTTTGTATGAGCCTCATCTATACGAAAGATGACCACGAATATGCGTATGCTATGAAAAGAAGTCTCTATATGAAGGAATGGATCTGTCCACTTTGTGTTCTTTTGTTGTATTCTGGAGTGTGTGGTCTTTCTGTTGCATGTGTTGTTTCTTGTATTCACATTTTTATTAAAGCATTTACATTACAATTACAACAGACAGACAGGCCAGGAAAATATATGATATCAATTTATGTCGATGCAGAAATCTACCCTGGATTTCCTCATGCAAATTACCCTTTTTCTGCTTACGCAAAATGACTCACTCAAGCAGTGACATTGTGCGAAGGTCTTCAACCCAAGTCGACCATGAAGGAAAGGTGATACCCTTCCAATCCTGCAATATTATCTTTTTTGCAGAGATAGAGGCCCTAAAAAAAAAACATGTTGCAATGAGCCCTTCTTCCCCCAAAACAAATCCAGATCAGTTCTCAAAACCCTGTTCATTGTCTCATTAACTTCGCATCAGAATGATCCCAATTTACAACATTCCCGTATCATGTGCTGAAAGGAGCCATACTCATGACCACACCCCCAACATGCATCCGAGTCACTCATTTTTCTTGCACACAACTTCGTAGACATCCAGTAAACATTGTTGAGAATTTGTATCTGCCACACTCTCTCTCTCCTAGATTCAATGAAGCATGTGCTGTTTGTTATGTTGCATCAGTCATGCAGAGCGGTTTGTTTTAAGGGCTCATTTTGGGGGATCTTACTCTTACCTCTGTGAGTGATTTGATGGTTGTTTCTTTGTCATGTTTGTCTTTCCAATCTCCTTTTCGTTCACTTACACAGTGGGTCATGTTTCAAGGGATGTGTACACCTTACCTCTATGCTGGTTGGACTGCATTTCTCCCTTGTTCCTGATGTTTTGTCTTTCACCGTCAGTCATAGAGTCCACCTTTTTTTTTAAAGTTTAAAGGTTTTTATTTTATTTAGGACAAGACTAAACAAATGCAATCTAAGTATATATTAACTATCAATTGTATGACATAACATTTCAGATCATTAAAATACATTCCATAATGTAATAACTAAGAACAAATATAGCAGGAAATTAATTAAACTTTGAAGATATTTTGTAACGTAATAACTAAGAACAGAATTATCATGAATTCATTTATATATGCCTAAAATACTCAGATTGAGTGAGAGGTGAAGAGGGATGATATGGAGGATGAAAAACATGGAGGACAAAAAAAAGGGAAGAAGTTTCATCTCAGATGTTAGGATAAAGTGAAAGAGCCATACAACTGTACATAGAATTAGCAAAACAGGTACGCTTAAACATTTGCATTGTTTAAATAATCAACAAAAAGATGCCATCTTCTATCATGTCTGGAGGAGAGAGAGGGTGAGTTAGAGATACACTTCTCCAGTCTGTGGACATCACGCCAACCTTTTTTGGAGATTTTATTGAAATCATTCCAGTTTGATGTAATTAGGCGTATTGCCAGAAGTATTACCAGGTCAAGGATGACAAAGGATGACCTAATCTTGGCCTCTTTGAGAGCTAGGCTACCAAGTAGGATATTAGTTAAATTTAAGGGAAAAGAGATTTTAAAGATCAGTCGAAGAAAATTCCAAACTTGGTTCCAAAACATATTCACCAAGGACAGTCAAACAACATATGTCTAAAGGACCCAGAGGTTAAACGACAAGACCAGCATACATTATTATCTGCCAATTTAGATACAAATAATTTCCTGGGGGTGATTAATGCTCTATGCATGAAGAAGTGAACGGTCTGGGTTAGGTTTGCCAATGTGGATATAATTTTAGTGTTGGACTAAATCATGCACCACAATTCATCCCCAAAGTGAACTCCACAGTCTTCTTCCCATTGCAATTCAGATGACCATAAATTATTGGAAGTTCTTTCCGATCCTACAACCTTGTAGGGGTTGTATGCATTGATTGCATCAGGGGATTCTATGATATGCATTCTAGCAGGGTCTACAAGTAATTGCTGGTCTATCATTTATGGTTAAACTTATTGCACCAAATAAAGGGAGAGAGGGCCTTAGCCGGCTTGTGGATTTGATGAAACAGAAAGTCCTTCAAGTAACAAATAGTGAGACAGATCATTTTAGAAAGGTTCAATTTGGATACATTGAAAAGATTGATTGCATCTTTGATATCAAATGGTGAAAAAATACATTTTTCACCAATTAACCAAGTAGGTGGGTTTATGACTTCATTGACGCAGAACCAATTTCTGGCTTGTTTGAGAATGTAGGCTCTATGGGAGTTTTTAAAATGTGGGAAATTGACACAACCATTGACAAATGGATATCTTAGTTTGCTAGCAGCAATTCTTTTCTTTTTCTTAGATTCCCATACCAAATGTATAAGTATTTTCTCAATGGATTTAAAAAAGGAGGCTGGCGCAGAAATGTGAAGCATTTGAAAGTAGTATAAAATCACAGGTGTGAACATCATTTTCATGGCCTCTAATCTTTCGTAACAGGATAGGTATAAGGGGGACCATGTGGTTACACATTAATTTAGCTTTGATTGTAGTTTTTGTAGGTTAATTTTAATCATTTGAGGAAGTGAAGAGGCTATCACAATATCAAGATAATCAATAGAGAGAATCATGGACTAAATCATCTTTAGCACAGTAGGCATTATGCAGAAGCATTTATGACTTATCCTTGTTCAACCTGTATGCTGAGAATTGAGAAAAAACATTGATCCAATCTAGTAAGTGACGAAGTGTTGTGGTCGGATTATCAAGGAAGATCAATATGTCATCCGCATAAGCAGCTAACTTAAATTCAGATCCCCCACATCTAATACCAGCAATATGTCTATTGGTTCATATTAATTCTAATAGCGGTTCCAGGGCCAATGCATATAATATAGGTGAAAGGGGACGTCCTTGTCTAGTAACCTTATGGAGGGAAAATCTATGAGAAAATAGTTTATTAATAAAAATTGAGATTTTTGGGTGGGAGTATAAAAGTTTAACTAACTCAATATAACCACCCCCAATGCCATTTTAAGGCCTGAAATAAAAAATCCCATTCAAAAAAGCTTTTTCGGCATCTAGTGCAATTGCCATATAGTGTTTTTTGGGGCGATTCTTCTTATGGTTGTAATGCAAAAGGTTCATAAACAGTCTGGAATTTGCTGAAAATAATCCTGCCTTTGACAAATCCTACTTGATCGGGATTAATTAATTTATACATAAAGGATTCTATTCTATTGGGCAACATCTTTGCAATGATCTTTCAATCAGAGTTAAATAATGAAATTGGTCTATAGTTCTTGGGTAATTCACTATCTGTATTGTGTTTGGGAAATAGGATCAGAAGGACGTCCGTAAAGGAGCCCAGTGACATGTATGCTTTAGAGAAAAATGTATAAAGTGATTCTAGCTTGGGTGAAAGGGTAGAAGAGAAATGTGCAAAAAAGTCCATAGAAAATCCATCGCGCCCTGGGGATTTGCCTTTTTAAGGATCTTTTATGGCCTTAGGGATTTCATTGATATGAATAGGGCCAATATTAACAGGGTGGTTGTGTTTCAAATGATCAAGTGATCAAAACATGTATTGAAATTAATATTAGAATTAGTATGATCAAACGCATATACATTTTCATAGAACTTAGTGAAAACACCCTGTAAATCTGCATGAGAGAGTACTATTTTGCCAGAGTCATTTTTAATAGCAGATATCCTGGATCTTTACTTTTGGATCTTAAGATACAAAGCCAAAGCTTTACCAGCTTTATTGGCTGATTGATATATTTTGGATTTAAATTTCAGTGCCACACCACAAGCTTGTTCCGTGTATTTTTTGTAAATAGAGAAATCAAGATTTAGGATTTGTTTAAGCAAAGCATCACTTGCTATAGCATATTATCTTTTCTCTATATAGGACATCTAAATATGTTCTGGCCTCTTTCTTCCTTTTGGCTACAAATGAGATGATATGTCCCCTTAGGACGGCCTTATAGGCATCCCAGTTATTGGCCGGAGAGGTGTCGTCATATTTCTTAATATGAAAGAAGAAGTGGTGAAATTTGAGAAAAGATTTTTGAAAGTTGCTGTCCTGAAGTAGTGAGTTGTTAAATCTCCATCTGCTTATGTGATTTGTAACACATAGCAATTCTATCTTACTGACTACAGGAGAATGATCTGATATTAGTGAGCATTCACTAGTGTAGTCAATTACTGCACATGCAAAGGATTTGGTGACACAAATGTAATCAATGCTTGATATCGAGTTATGTGGCAAGGAGTGGAAGGTTTAGTCCAGATAAGTAGGATGTGAAAGCCTCCATGTGTTAACAACTCTAATCTCTGCTAAACATTTTGTAAATTTGCTGTGTGATTTGCTATGTTTGAATTGACATGGGAATCTTCTATCAAGAAAGGGGTCAATTACATTATTAAAATCTTCACATATTATCAAATTGGGAAGGTCTGATTGTAAAAGCATTTGTTTCATTTCCCTCCAAAACTCGGGATCATGATTAGTGGGCCCATGCAGATTGAGAATTGAGAACATTTCAGAGTTAATTGATAATTTAGCTAAAACCCATATAGCACTAGTATTTGTGTCCTTATGTAGGATCTAATAGCTAGTATCCTTTTTGATTAGGATAGCCACTCCATTATGTTATGATTAGCTAATACATCGCCTACCCAAATTCTCTTCAATTTCATGGATTCCTTTAATGACAGTTGTGTTTCTCGCAAGCAAGCAATACTTGTTTTAAATCTATTGGTGTGAGCTTATACCCTTTGTCTTGTAATTGGGCTGTTAAAACCTTTAACATTCCATGTCATACATCTCAGGGCCATAATCTAGAATAGAGTAATAATAGTAATTTTAACACATGGTAAACATGAAAAACTCATTCATAGTCAAAGTGCCGTCCACTTATCCAGAGATTTATATATTCTAGAACAAACGTAGGGTTACATAAATGTCTATGAAGTGATATAATTGGGTATACAACCCCCACCCTCCAAAATAAAATAAATTGAAGGACCAACATTGCAAAATCTGACAGTAGGGTGTCATCGAGTAGGAACTTGTAGCTTGATGGTGATCGAAATATTCCCACCCAGTAAATATGAGAAAATGAGATAGAGCTAAAATAAAAGGCTCAAAGATCAGAGTTGCAATGCCAAATGGCATAAGGGGCTGTAGGCGCATCCCACAGAGGGCGAAACAGCATACAAAAACCAGAGAAAAAGTCAGCTCCAGAAGCTCCTTGATTTGACAGTTCCAGAGGGATAATTATTCCAAGAAATTCTTCTCTAAGTAAGTAATGAGGCAGAAACTGGTGAAGAAGGAAGGAGGATGATGTGTGACTGGCGTTTCCTGTATCCATCGCTTCCATCTTTTGCAGTCTTATTTAGTTCTTTAAATCAGCTGAGTCCTTGAAAGAAGATCTCCTGCCATTAATGGTGACCTTGAAAGTGCATGGGTGGATCAAACCATATCTGGCATTCAGCTGCTTGAGCGCGGGGCGATATGAGAGTAGGTATTTTCTCCCCTGGGCTGTGATTTTGGACATATCTTGTGAAATAAAGATCCTGTGACCATTCCAGATTGTATGATCCATCCTTTTAGCATGCAGCAGAATCAATGGGAGTTGAGTGTATTCAAGGAGCAAGACAATTATTGTTTTGGTGCATTTTTGGCCTTTTAGGTCCAATCCTATGTGCCCTTTCAATATTAAGGGCAATGGGCGGCTGCAGATTCAAAATGATTTGAAGGTTTTTTTTAAAGAAAGTGAGCACTCTCCAAGTCTTCCTTTAGTTTCTGAAGGGTAATTATGGATTGTTCTATGTGAGAATCTCTAGTAGCCACATCTTCATGTACACTCACTCTTGTTTCTACTTCATCAATGCTGTTCTCAAAGCTTACCCATCTTTGAGCTAATTGTTGGAGTTTAGTGTTAGCGGTCTCCATAAAGGTTTTGAGTGCTCTAATTTCAAGTAAAATAGTTTCCATATTTGACTCCAAAATTATTTGAGCAGGAGGAGTGGAGTCACTTTTGAGCCTTTTTAAGGTGGCCATTGCTGTTTGGCTGTTGCTGTTTCTTTATCAGCAGAGCCTTTTGCTTGACTTTTGTGTGAGGACATCTTGGGATGTAGTTCAGGGCAGCAAGGGGAACTTTAAACTGCACCAGAAATGCCAACGTTTTTTCGTCTGCAGTTATATTTAAGTGCTCAGGTCACTACAGCTTATAATACAAGATTGTTGGGGTCAAGTAAATTGCAGAGGACCACCATTAACTCAACAGAGGACGTGCATGACACAGAAAGGCACACTGCGCAACATTCATCCCAGAAGACCAGTTAGCCACCTCCTCTATATGAAAACACTGGGAGAGTTTTCTTATAGAATATTCATTTATTCATTGAATATTCATTAATCCAAATAATCAGTTGTGCCATAACAATTCCTGGATAAAATTGATAGGAATCTTAAGCGGGCAAATGTCACTTATTTATTGTTTTAAAATGTCTGGTGCCAATCTTGGGGAGACATTTCCGCATACGAAGCTGATAATATCCCTGCTCATAATTTTAAAAGTACCTCAAGTGCTTAATTGTCGTAGAAAAAGATGTTATTCCTGTAGAGTCTGTGTTGTGGAGAAATTCTGTTTCCCCGGCAAAGAGCAGCACGGTGCGTCATAGCCCGATTTGATGTCGGTGACAGGAAATGCAGCATCTCTAACTGCTGGGCACCAGTGCTTTAGGCCTCGTCTCGTCATGCCTCAAAATTTTGAGCTGGTGCTGGAAAAACGTTCCCCCATATTCCGGAGGATCAGGAATTCAAGGCATATGATGTATTCATTAAAGTCTGAGTCCCTCCGAACTCGAAACATTTAACACGGGAGCGGGAGCTTCGATTTAAGCCGCCATTCCGTGCCGCACTTGGCCACGGCCCCCTCGAGTGGACCATTTTTAGAGAGGCATGCCACCCATTCCTCTGTGGGTGATTGTTGAACGGCTGTGCTGTGCCACTACCTTCTTAAATGACTATTTCCGACTCTTGTACAGAGATTGTGACTGTTTTTTGTTTGAAAGGAGATTAGTGTGTGATGTCTTCCCTTCATTAATGACTGTGGGATGTTGAGTGAATAATGGATGCATGGTATGCAAGTGGTGTGTATGTTCCTCAAATAGTGTTTAGATGGTTATTTGCTGAAGTGAAGATGCTTCTGGTGGGAGCGCCTTCCCTTCCTTCTTACCTCCTTGCCTGTTGTAGCTTCTGCAAGGAGTCAAGAATAAAAACCCTTTTTTATGCCTGATAACTACAGCTACCTTTATTTACCTTATTGAGATCAATGTTAATATTCAATATGTTTCTCTTTTTCTGTCCATACATTGTACAATTTTTTCTTCAGTACACATCATGGTCTACTCATCTCACCACTTTTGCATTGAATACAAATACACAGGATGTAGACTGGTAATATTGGAACATGTTATTTAGGGGAAAGGAAACCTTTCACTGTTCTGATGAGCCACTCCTGTCACCAGGGGGCTCCACAACATATCGAGCAACGTATAAATGTTCATCATCTCCCCCTGGGGTCCCTGAGAATCTTAAAGGCAGAGTGATTGAACACAGATCTTTTTGTTATGTGTATGGTTTTATGATGCACTTTGGGCCACTGACCGCAGCCTCAAATTTCCCTGAATTTGGTGACCTTTGATATAACAAATCTGCTCTAAGGTATACATCTGACATGATCGCTTTACCTAACGTGGCTCTGCATTGATGTATCCTCCATTTTATGTTCTGTAATGACAGTATCATTTGTGTCTTGGAAACCGTCCTTACACAAACAAGATTCTAAAATATATAAATGCATATATTCTCATGCAGTTCCGACACATCTACCAGATCATTTAACAGGGGGAGAATTATGGCATTTCTGACAGTGGAAGTGACTGCCACTAATGTTGCTATATGGTGTGGAACCATGATTGCATCTTAAACTTCACTCTACCTTACTCACGTGTTTTGCCTAGTGGAGACTGCAGGAACCTTTTCCTGTTAGGGCAGCAATGCCCATTGGGCAAAGAACAGAATTTGTTGAATATTGATCAGCCGACTAGCACAGGGTCCAAACCCCCTGAACATTTCTCTCAGAAGCCTATGCCAGTATCTCCAACAGACCTCAAACCCCTTGCACGTGGCACATACAGCTACATGCCAATAATGATCCTCCAGCCCCACCCGTCTGCTTTTGAGGCAGGATCATAATGTTGGTTTCAGAATGTTGCTTAGACTGCAGGTGGTTCTTCATGTGAAGATCCATGAGAAGCAGGAAAGATTAAAGGTGGTGTGATGCTCACCACTGAGAAGAGGTAACAAAAAATGGGGCTTTGCCCCTAGTGATGCAGTTTTTGGTAGGGGTCCAATAAAGTGCATACGTAAAGTTTCCAAAAAATGCTAAACACATTATTTTGCCCAAAAACATGAAATCATTTCAATTTAATTTTTGAGTATCGTTAGATATCTCCTGTTCTGTTCCTACCTTTGTAGTTAAAGTAAACAGTCAACCGAAATACAAGAAAAAGGGGAGGGAATAATTTAAAACATTTTTATTTTCAGTAAAAAAGTTAAACAGAGAAAAGCTTATTCTTAGGCTTATAGTATAAATGCTTTGAAGACAACACGTTGTTTATAAAGATAGAAAACAGAACAGTGTATGTGAAACAATAAAAGATAAGAACCACAACAATATTATTCTTGTTCGGAAAAAGAGTGGTTTTGCTGAAGCTGCCTGTAATGAACAGGAAACATTACATATATAGCCAACA
This sequence comes from Ambystoma mexicanum, assembly GCF_040938575.1. NCBI lineage: Eukaryota > Metazoa > Chordata > Amphibia > Caudata > Ambystomatidae > Ambystoma > Ambystoma mexicanum. Next base: position 403,435,862 of record NC_090937.1, read on the forward strand.
TAAAACAAATAGAGTAACCAACAATTTTTAGACTTATGATGCCTATTGGGTATCCAGTATCTCAATTACTAAATCAAGTTTATCTGGATATCCAAAGTCTCCATTACATAGTCAGTTTTTTTCTGCTAGGTTGGTTTTGCCTGAAATGTCCAAAAAGAGGAAATGTAAAAGTTTTATCAAAAAGTTTCTTTACAAGAGTTTTTCCAAAAAATAGGTTTGCCAGTTTTTTTCAAAAAAGTTCTTTCAAAAAGTTTTTCCAAAAACAAGTTTGCCTTCAAGGAGTTTCTTTCAGAAAGTTTTTCCAAAAGGTTTTTTCCAAAGACAGGTTTGCCAACTTATAAGACAACAGTTAGAGGTTGGCTTTGAGGTCTGAAGATACTATATTTCAAGTTTCAAAGAAACATTTACTTGTTCTTTGGTGGTGACCTCTGTACGTTTCGGCGGGACCACCTGTAGGGCCGTGATTTCAAAAGGTATGCCTTCCTCGGGGCAGTTTTTTGAAAAAGGGAAGAATCCCACAAAGGTTGTAAAAGGGAAATCAGGAGCAGTTCATCCCAAGACATAGGGCCTGATCACGACCTCGACGGTAACCCTTAAATTTGGCGGTAGCGCTATTACTGCCGGATTTAAGGGTCTGCCGAATCAGGGCTTTGGCGGATTTCGCCCCAGCTCTTGACTGGGGGGAAATCCGCCGAAAATTCGCGCTATTACCGCCGGCGGGAAATCCGCCGGCGGTAAGAGTGTGAATTTTCCCCATTGAGCCCAATGGGGAATGGGGCATTCCCGAATGGGCTCAATGGGGAATGGGGACTTCCAAGTCCGCCCAACTCGTGATCCCGCGCTATTAGCGCCGGGGGCTATGGCGGTCACGCTAATAGCCCCCGCGCTAATAGCGTTAGCGTTACCGCTGAGGTCGTGATCAGGCCCATAGACCCGTCGATGCTGGTAAGTGTAATCCAGCAAGGTTAGATGAGCAATGTTGCATGTTTATTATGGGCAAAAATCAAATCTTTGCCTTTCATAAGCTTGAAAAACATTTCTTCTGTTTCTCAGCATCAAGAATGCAGCTGTGGTGAGTTTAGCCTCAATTCGTTTGGTTGAGAAAAAGAACGTCAATTGCTTTTTCTGACATTATTTTTCATTTTTTCATTTTCTGAGAGCCAAGTTATTTTTAAAAAAAGGGGTTGGTGAGTCAAGAAAGGTTACTTTGTGTGTGTCAACCCGATGAACGAGGCTATACAGCATTCATTTCACTTGCACTGAGAAGAGGACATACACAGGTGGGGAGCAGGGAGTAGGGATGGAGGGAAACCAAGGTGCAGGTATGAAAAACATTTACAACGCACTATTAGGCATTTCAGGTTATAAAGAAAATGCAACTAACTAAAACAGAAACATGGTTTCTAGAATATAGGGCACAGTTGTCCCACAAAGAGGTGTCAGGATCTCCTGCAGCTCATGGCACTTTCCTTGATGTCTCGGACAGACACGCAGATAAAAGGGACTATACTCCCCAGAATCCAATGCACCACCGCTCGACATACGCTTCCCAGCATGCAAACCAATGCATGGTCAAGTGATGCTGATGCATAACATCCCGGAGGCAAAGGACGATTCATAAGCTGGCAAAACACTCAGGTCTCAGCTATTTCCATGCAGTAAGTGACTCTTGTCTTCGATTTTGTACGTGACTCTGTGTTCTGCTCTTCTGGTTTTCGACCCCTGCTTTCCCTCTATTGGATTGTCTTTAGATTGATTTTGTTTGTAACTCTGTGTTCTGCTCTTCTGGTTTTCGACCCCTGCTTTCCCACTATTGGATTGTCTTTGGGTTGATTTTGATTGTAACTCTGTGTACTTCTCTTCTGGTTTTCGACCTTTGCTTTCCCTCTACAGGATTGTCAATGTATTGTGATTTTGTACATGACCCTGTGTTCTGCTCTTCTGGTTTTCGACCTTTGCTTTCCCTCTACTGGATTGTCTTTGCATTGAATTTGTTTCTGACTCTGTGTTCTGCTCTTCTGGTTTTCGACCTTTGCTTTCCCTCTACTTGATTGTCTTTGGATTGTGATTTTGTACTTGACACTGGGCCTCATTAGGACCCTGGCGGAGTGGGTTTCCGCCAGCGCTAATCGCGGCGGACCCGTCCGCCGTACTACGAGTTCCCTTAGCGCCATGGCGCCGTTTTCCGCCTGGTTTTACCAGGCGGAGAAAACCATGGCGCTACGGGACCTCGTTGTTAATTACGCCACCGTATTTTACGGTGGCGTAATTAACTCCTTCCCCACTCCCATTATACCCTATGGGACAAGAATGGGAATGGGGAAGGGCAGAATGGGGATTGGGGATTTACCGCTCCGCCAAGGTCGGAATGGGGCGGTAAATCCGCCAACCCCCATGGCGCTATCGACGGCTTTCCGCCGTGCTTCGCGGTGCATTTAGCACCGCGAAATCCGCCAGGGTCCTAATGAGGCCCACTGTGTTTTGCTTGTCTGTTTTTTTACCCTACTTTTCCTCTACTGGATTGCCTTTGTATTGTGCATTTTGTGCTATTTTTGTACCGCATAGGTACTGGGCCTTGGTTTTGTGTTTGGGTTTTATTTGGATCACCCCAGGGCTTTTGAACTTAATGGAACCCTCTTTGGCTGGATATACTTATTAAACTGCCTTGGTTTGGAACCCTCTGCAACTGTTCTACTTTCACTGATCTTTTGGGACATGTTGCTCATAGTTTAACCCATGATCAGGTGAGCTAGGGTGGGCTGGGGTATCATGTGTGCTTATCATTTGCCCTGTTTCCATTTCAGTTTCTTTCTTTACAGCCTCCCGGTATGCCTGGGGGCTTTCGGACCTTCCACGCTAGTTTCTCTCCGAGTAGTTTTTATTATCTCTCTCAGTGGCTCAGTAGTGGGGAAAGTTTCTTATCTTCTTGGATCCCAACCAGTTTACTTGTTCCCAGAAGGGTAGGTCTTGACAGTGGTTAAAGTGGCCACATTACCTTGAAGTAATCCTTATTACGCGCTTTGAATAGCCAACCTTGCAGAGATTGTGTGTGGTATTGTGTGTGTGGTATTGTGGTTCCATGATCTCTGTACTGGAAACTGCCATTTAATATTCTTTTTACTTAACAATGCAATTGCATAACCTTTTTAATGATGTAAAGCAGGGCAAACCCACATCTGTTGGGCCCCTATCATAACGGCCCTTCACAAACAGTTTGAGAAATGGGGACAGCGCCACAGATAGCCCAACTATCATTTTCTAATGGAATACATGTTCATGTGACACACATTACATACCAAGTGGTCGAAACATATATCTCATTGTATTCACATTATATCAAAACATTCACAATAAAAACGAGGCACACAACCAGATCACATTGATACAAATACAATACAGTATTTTGTGAGGTTAGTATATACATGTGAGATACACTTGATGATACATATGTATTCCATTAAGACACATGGAAGGGTTCTTCCTTTTCTATCACATCTTTCTTAAGCCTCCCAGCAAGGTTTAACACTGTGTCCTAACTGTAACAGAAATCATACAGCCCATGACCGGAATGCATAACCCTTCCTCATGTCGATGAGACAGCAAACATTTAAATATAAACATAAAATTAACAAACAGATTTGACGACACTATATGTTTCAGCCTTATTGCGGGATGTAGTGCTTGTTCTAACATGATTTTGAAATGGCCTTCATCAGGACAAAGAGACAACTTCTACTTCTATGTGTTCACCCCAGCCAAGCAATCTGGTTTTGTTTTTTTCAGGGTTCTTTCTCCAAAAATATAAGGCCAAAAGCAACTCAATATTTATGTTGTGTTCACCTTTTTGTCCACTAAGCTTGCACAAAGTATTTTTATTATTATTGTGTTCTAGTTTTTTACAAACTTTTTTTGCACATTTAGTAAAACTGGCCCAACATTTAAAGCATCCATATTGTCGATTTTGTTTACATCTTTCTCTTGGTCTTCCTACGACTTGTGTTCAAGCACATTATACAGAAAGTCTATACCTGTGCAAATTTGTCCCGTATTCTAGCCAAGTAGAAAGAAGAGTCTTGCGCGAAGTATATATTTAAAAAAACTGACCGTGAGCCCTCTTTTCTGGCATCCCCATGAAGGTGCATTTGCCTATAGTGATGGTGGTCTTGACTCTAAGAAAAAGATACCATTCATATTAATGCCTCATATCCTTAAACTCCCTATTTTGCAAGCCATGCTATATACAGTCATTGTTACACACCTAATAATGTGGGGTAGTTAGAAACATATCTTACATTGGCTTCTCTGTATTTTCCAGACTGCAACATCCGTACTCCTGCTTTTGTGATGGATCACAACTCTGTGGGGAAACCACCAAAACTATTTTATTTCATTGTATTTTACTCAGGCATTGCTGCAAACATGTAAACATGTGATATAACTTCAAATCATCACCACTAATTAGTCAGATCTACGGAATACTGACTCGCTTTAAATGACATACCTTCATTTCCTCAAATGTGCTAAGTACACCATGCAATACTATGAGGGAGATGCTAGCACAACTCACAGTAGGGAGGTGCAGCACTCCTATATACCATCAATCCTATATATACCACACAATTCTATAAGGGAGATGCTAGCACAACTCAAAGTAGGGAGGTGCCAGCACTCCTATATACACCGCTCAATGCTATAAAGGAAATGCTAGCACATCCCAGAGTAGGGAGGTGCCAGCACTCCTATACACCAGCACTCCTATATACACCACACAGTACTATGAGGGAGATGCTGGCACAACTCACAGTAGGGAAGTGCCAGTACTCCTATTTACACCGCTCAATACTATGACCGAAAAGCTAGCACATCCCACAGTAGTGAGGTGCCAGCACTCCTATATACACCACACAATGCTATGCGGGAGATGCTAGCACAACTCACAGTAGTGAGGTGCCAGCACTCCTATATACACCACACAATGCTATGAGGGAGAGGCTGGCACAGCTCACAGTAGGGAGGTGCCAGCACTCCTATATACCCCAAACAGTACTATGAGGGAGATGCTGGCACAACTCACACTAGGGAGGTGCCAGCACTCCTATATACCCCACACAGTACTATGAGGGAGATGCTGGCACAACTCACAGTAGGGAGGTGCCAGTACTCCCATTTACACTGCTCGATACTATGACCGAAAAGCTAGCACATCCCACAGTAGTGAGGTGCCAGCACTCCTATATACACCGCACAGTACTACGAGGGAGATGCTAACACAACTCACAGCAGAGATGTACCAGCCTTCCTATATACATCACACAGTACTTTGAGGGAAGTGCCAGCATTTGAGTGCTTACTGAATTTGACGGTAAATTCGGAAAATGCTTCTGAATCTCTTAGATTACCACGATGTGCCGGCACTGTACTTTGGCGGCTTTGGCGAACTATAAGGATGTCAAAGACCCCCTGAGAACAGGGGAGGTGCGTGGAGGTCAGCAAATGACACCCCCTGAGAACAGCGGAGGTGCCTGGAGGTCAGCAAATGACACCCCCTGAGAACAGGGGAGGTGCCTGGACGTCAGCAAATGGCACAGTGTTTCTTTGTAATTACCAGCCACATTTCACCATCAACATGATCGCCCACGAAAGCTATGTGGTTACCCTTTTAATAAAAAAGTACGCTGCTTTTATTGGAGTCATTCTTTTCTAGTTATAATATTTCATTGAGACTTTGGCTGTCAGCAGTCATTGCTCTATGCATAAACAGGTGGCTCATACCCGTCTTTTCTGAACTCATAGCCATTCAGGCCCATATGGTAGGTGTCATTGAGCTCTTTCAAGCATTTTAATCCCTCTAACGTCGTGTCCAATTACAATATGCAGCGTGTGACTGGCATGTTGCTTTTCTTGTCCAATGCTCAATGTACCAAAGTCTCCCTTTCCAAAAGGCAAGTTCGGACACACAATACTAATGCCATTTCTCATTAACCATGCGGACACGTTTTCAAGCAGCTGTTAAGTGTTTCCAATTTAAAACAACGTTTCATTTTTTAATCTGTTAACTATGCTGCAGGATTAGACGACTATGGCGATGGTGCACTCCAAACATTCTGTTGGGGCAAAGCCAATGTGAGCTGATCTAGAAAGAAAAATGTTCTTGAAAATATGCAGTGAGTAAACGAGCGAGTGGGTGAGTTATTCCATAAATCATGCAGAGTGAGTAAATAAGTGACAGAACGTGAGTTATTCAGTGAATGAGTGGGTTTGTTAGTGAGTGTGGCATGTTTACATATCACTGCATGGAGAAAATATCTTCAGGGTGTGTAAGAAATGAGTGGGAAGGAACTGGGCAAGGTTAATGACTTCACTCTCTTTTATTAACCAGTGTGTTCTGTCAGTTGTCTTATGACACCCTGCGCATTTCCCAAAACAAGGAAGCACAGACACAACCAATAGGTTTGGCTTTTGGTTTAAAAGAAATGCATGTTTTGTGTTTTGAGCAAGAGGATGTTTCCAAGTAGCTTCTAATGTGAACAGATAGATCAAAAAATAGGCCCCATTGCAAGTATGCTGGTGCAGAAAAAAAATTAATTTAATTCGGTTTACTGGCACGTTTCCGCACTGGCAAGCTACACGTTTGCCGGAGGAGGAGCTGATTTACCTGCAGCCAAGAGCTGGAGAAAAATCATCACCCCACTGGCTAAAAAACAGCCGGTATCCGGTGCCATTAATATCGGCAATCCCCCCATGGAGTCCTATGGGACTCGATGGAATGGGGATTAACCACTCTTACCGGCACTTGGTCTGCCGGTAACAGTAATTCCATTCGGTGGTATTCCCTCATATTTACCAGCGGGATACCACCAAACATGTACTATGGCCCAATCTCTTTTCCCAGCACCTTTTGACCAGCTCAGTGACTGTGAAAACATTCATAACACACTTTTTTTATGTATTGGGAGCTGGATTAAATAAGAATGTTTGGCCAATGAGCAACCTAATTTTGTATTGTCTTGAGTTTTGTTATAAATATCTTTCGTTCATTGATATAGAAGTACATTCAAATTGCTTTGAGGGTGTGTGTGAAAGATGAGTTAGGCACATCTGGCTGGCAAGCGGCCTTGTCCGAGCGATCCCAGCCTTTCATAGACCCCATCACACCATACATGAAATCTCTCAATTTTCGTGGAATATATTGGAATAATACTTCTCAAGGATATATTTTCGGAGTTCCTTTAGTAGCAACCCTTTTAGTAGCATAGTTGACATTTAGGGCCCGATTCTGAGGTGCGTGGAAATGTATGAAAATGTTCTACCATGAAGGAGGAACACTTTCCTTACAAACACCATATTCTGATAAAGAAAGAATGGGGTGCAGGGACATGAAAGCTGCAGGTTTCGCATGTGCCTGAGTTACGGCTTGTTAGCAGCCCTAGAAACCGTCAATAATGCAGGCCAGCCACATGGTGGGGATTCTCCTTCCAGCAGCGCTGGCTTGTCACGTCAAAAAAAGGAGTAAAAATACGGCACCTCTGAGGTGCCATTAAACTCTACTGCACAATTGTTCCCTTTAAAAAGATAAGATTTCATAGACAACAGCACCACTTTTCTAGTTTAATGAAAGTTTAAGAAAAGTATCTCAAATTAGAAAAGTTGCGGTCTTTTAAGAAGTGCTTGCAATGCCACTGGAGCACGTTTCCCCCGAGAGAGAGTTTAGCAAGTTTTGCTGCTGGAAAGCATGACATTTCCCCTCCAATACTTACACCCACTTCAGAAGGGTGGCGGTGGAAACTGGAGGGGAACATATTATATTGCCACACTCTATCATGAGCTCAGAATCAGGCCCATTGTGTCCTTCAAACTGTTGCTGATTTTCGCTCAAGGCGAAATAACAATGCTAGCCTGTTTTCAGTGATTGAAGCCATAGACGGGTAGGTTTCGATTTTGGGAAAGGATGCCACAAAAAAAACACACTGGACAAGATGCTGCTTCAGGCAAGTGGTTCAGAAATCCAAAGACAGTTACAAACAACGATGTTGTACCTTTCCCCTCGTCCAGTACTGTTTCATGGAGCAAAGCATAACCCTTCTCCTAGTCTCCTGTATACCTACCACCCTTCATTACTATGTCCCTGTTCCACATTCAAATCAATTGTTTGCTACTTACACTTCTGCCATATATTTTACAGCTCTTACTATAATTCATGCATGTCCGTTCCTGCTCACTTGCGCACCTGAAGCAGCCCTGTCTACCATCTGACAAGACAGGTTGACATTGTGTGCTCATACTAAATACGTCACCCATGTGTTCATTCTCATGTTAAGTTGCCACACGAAGCACAAGGTGAACATTTGTACTGTGCATTCTACAACACAATTCTATTTCAAAGCGCCAGAAGGCGAAATGGGAACACAGGTTGGGGGAAAATAATTCCCAAACTGTAAGTTAAATTCCTGCTCCGAATAGATCTTGTGCCAATCGGCTGTGCTAGTGCACAGGGGAGGTGTGCTGGTGAAGGGGATGGAAGGAGGAGGCTATGGGTGTACAAGTGCTGGAGGAGGGCCAGTGGGGTTAAGTGCTAAGGGGAGCCAAGGAGGAGATTGTATGATCAGCTCGCGAGGGTGGCATGTGTAGCGTTCAGTGTTGGCCTGGTGGATAGTGTTAGTATTGACTTGGAGGATGGTCCAGGGAACCTGTGGGATTCATGAGGATCAGACCACCGGTAACACCGGCAGTGGGGTGATTACCAGTGAAGTGAAAGAGAAAGTATAGAAAGGTAGAGTTTTTACCAGTTTGTGGAACTGAAGTGGGTGCTGCAAAAGTCTGAGAGGGGCATGGATCCTGTTGGGAGGACAAACACCTGTGAAGGAGAGAGACCTACCAAACACTCTCAGATTGGAGAAGTATTTGACAGTCATGGAGTTGGAATTAGCAGAGTGTATCTCTGTATCAGGGTAGTTTTTAGGGAAGGATACAAGGTGAGTGCGTGGTCTCAGGCACCAGAATGGTTTGTGATTGATGCTGAGGGTCTTGAATTTAATCATCCTTCTAGCCACCTGAAGCCAATGGATAGATTTTAGGGCTACAATGACATCCTTTTTACTCCATTCCATTGCAGCCCCAGAAACATATCTTCTGACAAATTTCATTAAGATATTCATGAAATCTGATTAGTTGAGATCTACTACGTGACCATGTACCAAAGATATCATCTACGTATCTTCTCCAAACTACCAGAGGGATATTCCAGTGTTTGTTTTCGAGAATATGTTTCTTTTAAAGATAATACATAAATATGTTTGCATGTTAATGTTCATGAATACCTTAATGAAATACACCCCCAGATCAAATTCACCCTAGACATAGGAGAACCACATTTACATTTCTTGAACATGGAACTTAGAATATCTGTCACTGGATTAGAAACCAATGTGTACCACAAACCCACAGATGTCAATAATGTTTTGCAATATGCTAGCCTCCACCCGAGACAAATGATGCAAAACTTACCCTACAGGCAATTCTTACGCATCAAAAGAATAACAACCAACACTGTGGCACTTGAAAAATAATACTCAGTTCAGAAAATCAAATTCATCAAGAGAGGTAATCCTCCTGAGATAGTGGAACAATCCAAAGAGAAGGCAGATGCAATTGACAGAGAGACACTATTTCACCCTATTCCAAACGATAAAGGAGTTCCACTTCCATATATCTCTGAATTCTTCAGAAAGTGTCCTCATTTGTGTAGAATCATCACCTTCAATTGGAAACACCTATACCTACACCATGATCCACTACTTGAGAAACGTTTTTCTAAACTTCCTACGATGGATTTGCATTGCAATTTGAATTGCAAGGGTAATACCATTAGAATGTATCTGTACAATGTTCAAAAATTCAAAAATGTTAAAAAATTGTGGAACATATTGAAAATGTTATTGTGAACAGATTTTGAAGGAAGCTATAAATCATTTAAATCTGGAAGTCAACTTTTCAACAAGTTCCAGTTTTTGAGGACCAGGCTTGTTTGCAATGTTCTGTGGCATTGTATGTGTCCTGGGAACAAAATCAGGATCCATACCATGCGTTTGCATGGCCAACACAGTCAATGCAAGATCTTTGACAAATTCAAAATTCATTTTCTGGTACATCGGCTTGGCCACCCATTGTTTGCTTTGTTATATAAAGGCCATGAGGTAACGAAACATCCCGAAGGTTCCTGCAGTTTTTGGTTGTTCCTTCCCAACATTCTCATTGTGCGCAAGTACAGCCAGTCTTGTTCTGGCATTCATACCGTCTATGACGAAATGCAACCTTTCGGGTCTGTACTTTAGGCACATATTATGAAACACCTCCAAATCTCCATTATGGAAGAATTCGGCGAGTCCCTTCAGTCAGGTCTCTTGATAGCATTTTATCATACACAAACTTCTGAAGTGCTATGTGTGGGGGGAACATGACACCAACCACTTCTTCTTACAGTCCTGCTCCCTCAATAAAGTTCCATGTCCACATTCATGGAAATATTTGTTTTCTCTCCATGAGTGTATGTTGCAACAATGGTGCATCAATGAATGCCATTTTTGAAGTAGAATTTCTACTGATCCATCACATGTTTTGGAGCTTCACCAAAGATAGTTGCTGATAGACTGAAACCACTTGAAAAGTTTTTCTGAACCCATTTTTTACCAGCAGCTGTAATTATTTTAGTGATTAATTTTGCAACATGCCATACCTCAAATTGATGCTGAATGTGTGGAAACTGCTTTCAAATGGCCTTTGCAATTTCAATGTTCCTGTCAGTGGCTATAAGGTCTATTTGCATTCCCCTGGATTCCAGAAGTTTGATGGATTTAATGAAACCGTTTTTCTCCATGGCCACAGACGATGTAAATTCAGACACCTGCATGATGACTGAACTCACAATGGGCCTCATTACATGGTAGGCACTAAGGGATTACCAGTACCGGTAAGGTCACTGGTGCTGGTAATCCCTTAGCACCCTACTACGAGGTCCCTCAGCGGGTCCTGTCCTTAACGCCTGGTCTGACCAGGCGTTAAGTATGGGACCCGCTGAGGGACTTCAGAGCTAATAACGGTACCGCAAATTGTGGTACCGTTATTAGCTCCTTCCCCATTCCCATTGAGTCCTATGGGGGCTCAAATGGGAATGGGGAATGGTATTTGGAATGGGGACTTACCGGGTCCTCCAGGGTCAGAATGACCCGGTAAGTCCCCATAACGCCTACCCGGACCCGGTATGCGATAAGGGAGTAGCCATGCCGCTAATAGCAGCATGGTTACCTCCTAACATGTAATGAGGCCCAATGTTTTTATTTTCCATGTCTTGAAAGTGGTAAGTGCAGTATTTAGCGGAAATTCCTGGACCATCACACTGTCAATCGCCAGATAGCCTGATCCTTTTGCCAGAGAGTGACATCTGTTTGAGGTTCCAGGCATGACTAAAAGCGGGGAACAATAATTCCTTCTGATATTTGTAGTACTGGGTTTTAGCAAGGAATTCAAGTCCCACAAATTGACAGAAACTGGAAATTTTACTGAAAGTTGATCCACTGAACAGTAAAGCTGCTGAACAAAGTACATTTCCAGCAGGCATGTGTTATGGAGGTGGACACAGCTGGCATGGATTTTCAGGTTGGTGCCTTGGAATACACGAGAGAAATTCACCAATGGCTCCCTGCATATGCTCCCACTTAATTTATGAACACATTTAATCATTCGTACAATCTCTAACAGGCAGCTGTCAAATGCAATATATTTTTGATCCTTTAATAGCCAATCATCCTGCAGTACTGTGTTTTGTGACTCGACGGTGGTGGACAAGTCCCCCAAACTAGGCATACTGAAGTTGAGATCTTGAGCAGACTCTTCAATTGCATTGATGCTTCAGCCGCTATTGGCTAGGGCTGTGATATTTCTGCATGAATTGTAGAAACAGGTAACATTGAATGTTTGGTGGGTGGAACATTTTTAGAGGGTGTAGATTGTGTCAATGGGTCTGCAAGCAATTTCAATGCATCTTCAGTGTCTTCACTTTCATCTGGGCAACTTTTTACACAGTTGCAATGGTCCGTGGTAACTTTATATGGTTTGTCGGTGAGATTCCATTCATTATCTGGCCATTGGACACATGCATCACAACTCTGAATATTGACTGAATCACACTGTGCCTCGAAAAGTAGTTGCCCCATTGTGAAATCTGTTTGGCAAGCTACATCTTTGGTTTCAGGTGTTGTCTGAGTCTTTATACTCCTTTTCCTCCTGGGCCTCTAACAGATTTATAGAAAAACATGCTCAATGTATAGCACACATAGAGAAGATACGATTTTCCAATTAAAAACATAATATAACTAAAACTACTGCTTATAAACATCTCCAAAACAAACTGGTTTGTTTTTACCCTTCTTTTCTTAATTTACTTTGAAACCGTGAACTTTGCTTTGCCAACCACAACACCAATCTGAAAAAAGATTGTTTTATACGGTTTAACTCAAGCACATTTCTTTTCGACTGAAAGAAACACATGCACATATCTACAAACAGAGCCAACTTGACGGACCTCAAAACATAACAACATTTTAAAAATGTCATCACAATCCGATGTGATGCTCAATTCTATTTCATATTATGTTATGTATACCTCTGGTGCAAGTGTCTCTTCAATTCCGACATCTTCAGTACAAGAAAAAAGTTAAATGTATATCGAACTGAAATATAAAATCTTTCACCACATAGAGCACTTCACCACAAAATACTTTAAAATGATTGCAAATCGTATACTGTAAGGTTTGTTTTTGCAACACAAATAAAACACTGTTATGAACATAACCTTGAAAACTGTGCACATGATTTGGTCATAATATACATTTCACCAGATAACCTTCTGAGATGACACATGGAGTTGATCTGAGATCACCCTGCAAAACATAGTGATTATAATGTTGTCTTCAAAAGTAGTTTGCTTTGTAATGTTTCCTTTTGAATCTATTCTGCATTAGGGAGGAAGAGTAATGTTAGTACCAAAAACAGAAAAGTTTAAAACAGTGCAAGGTTATATGCATTTCAGTCTCAAAGTATATCCTTTAAGGATTTACTTTGATTGTAGCAAGGAAACTGTAAGTATGCATACCTCAAACTCTAAACCTGTTAAACGAGGAAGTGATTGTAGTGGAAGTTGCAGCATCCCCTAATACATAGTGCTTGTTTTAATACGGATTTAAAAGCAAAATTAAACTGAAAACATGAGATGCAGACGATGGTCCATACTGAGAGACACCCATACATGTCATTTTGTGTAAATAACTAATACTATACATAATCATTTTCAATATGTTTACATTCCAAGCATAACACATGCATGTATGTTCAGTCGCAAATAAAGGACTTGTAGAATAAAATTACTTGATAGATGAGTGAGGTTGCTTTTGACTCAGAAAAGTCATTGATGAAGAATCTTACTCCTTCATTTTCAGTACATTGTCAGTAAAGAGTACAATGGAAAAGGGACATTAGTATAAAAAATGTTGTCACGTCCAATGCTCTAAAATAGCGCTTTGTGCATGTCGATTGGGCTCACCTTTGGGATACTAGACATGTCATTGATTTTATTACTGGTGAGTGTCTGTGCTTCTGTAAGTGAGCTCTACGTAAAGAGGGACATGTCAACCAACACATTTCCAAAAACATTAGGTGACTTTTTAAGGGCCACATTTCACTGATTTATTAGAGTGTCCCGAAAGTGGGGATAAAGAAAGTAGTCTAAAGCGAAACATTTTAAAAGTTTGGTAATTCTGGTAACGAGGGCAACTTGGGTAATACACAATTGATGAAAATAAACACAGAAAACTCTAAACCGTACATCAAGTTACCTTTTCAATACAGTATTTTAATTGATTGAGAGATCACTGAGACGACATATTTATACAGACCACTGTCCTACATACCATCAAACATAACAAATTCATCTTCCATTACTCAACTGATCCAGCGTGTGCCAAAATTGAGTTGGAATTGCATTTGTAAGCAATTTACGAAGAATTCTGTGTCAACATGTTTTTGTGTACTTTCATTGTTCGTACATATTGTCGGTAAAGTGCAGGGGCAGACGCGGAATCGATTGGCCCTCCCATATCCCAAGACAGCCTGAGCTCTACTTTCTATCTCGTCCACTGGAAAACCACAATGTGTAATCCATCTTCTTATTAAATCATTATCCTTTGGTAATATATGCAGGCCTGTGCACAGAGTTTTGACATGGATGGCAGAAGGGCAACGGAAAACGATACATGAAAGCATTCTTGAAAAGTCTTTAAGATCTGTATACAAAATATAATTAATTATTACAAATAATAATGTATGAATGTGAATAAAGCAACTATTACACAGCTTTGTCTGTAAAGTTTGTTTTAAAGAAAGAAAGAAAACCTATGTAACCTAGTCAAATTAACACAGCAATCACTTTCTTCCAGAATTGATTGTTATACCCCAAATTGTAACATATTACTCGTCCCTTGAATGAACTTTCAAGCACCAAAAGAAAATATGCTTTCAAATATGGACCAGAAAACATTCCATTCCATTACAATGCACAGTGATGCAATGTGCTATTTCCCAAGATCAAAATACATCACACCACCTGTAAAAGAGAGAAACTGAAATATTTTACTTGAAAGTACCAGATAAGTGTACTCGTTTACTTGAAAATGCATCCTAAAATCGATGGTGTACTTGCCCTTACAAAGTAGCTTTCATAAAAAATTTACTTGTGCTTTGAAGTATCGACTAATTACAAATGTGAACACCCATTCAAGCCAGAACGGTTTGGGCCATTGGGAAATATTGTTTTTAAGTCGAACGTGAAAGACACTTGATTTTTTCGGAAATTAAATCTAGCGACGAACACTCTGGTTGCAACAAGTACGAGAAATGTATTCAATTTACAGACTAAATTCATTTGTCAGTGATCGATCTAAGTTACGACAATGTAGAACAACATGAAATATTAGTCATCACAGTGATCAAACTTAAATCAGATCTACATCATGATTACATCATATCTAGAGTATACTTACTCGTTTCTTGGATTCTGAGGGCAAACTGTTACGCGAAGTTCATGGATGAGCACCATCATCATCTGCAATATGACCTTGTGAGGCAGGCTGCCCTGAAGTCATGCAGCTCAGTAATGCATAGCAGTGGTGTGTCTTCTTCGGCTAGGTAGGCCAAGCATCCAGAGTTTTCTTGGCAGCAGCAGTTCTCCACCTCAGTTTGCATGTCCTCACAATGATTGCAGGTACACCAGGTTGAAACATCTTCCATGTGACTGGGCTCAAGCTCCAGTGATTTATCGTCCCAACTTTCATCCGATTCCCCATTGTTTCTGCTTCTTTCTCTTTCTCTTTCAGTTAGTTCCTCTTCTGAAGATTCCGGCTCATACAGGTAGGGCTGTATTGTTGCCATAGTTCCTGAAAAATGAATAAGTACAAAATCCACAGTTAGAAAAATGAAAATGTTTTTGTTTGTATGCAGCAACTACTGTTAAAGAAGGAGAAGAAAATACTTTGCAATGTTACAAATACCCATAGAGCAAATAAATGAACAATCAGCACAACTAGGACATTTTGTATTCACACATGTTAAAGTAGAAATGAAATAAGGTTTGGTGACGACATTGGTACATAAAACAAGTACTGAGTTAAATCCATTAATCCAGTGTAAGTACCTGTTTGCCGGGCGTTGTACTAGGAAGATAATTGAACAGAGCAGAAACAAGTCACAGGCGATCGAAACTAAATACAGTGAGACTAATGAAAAAGCAACTGCAATGTTTTCTGCTCAGAAACAATTTGTTTATACTTGTCGAGAAAAGAGCCGTCCTGGAATTTCTATGGAGACACATCAATAGCTTGCGCCCAGAGAACCTTGACACGAGACGTGCATTGGTGTTGTGAAAAGGGGTGTAAGCATCTAGTAATGTCAGTTTGAGTGGCGGGTGATCTGTATTCTTGCTGCAAGGGCACTTGAACTTAGGGTGATGCATCAACGGATAAGATTAGCACAAAATGCCGGCGCCCAAACCGTTTTTTTCACATGTATAAAAGTGAGTAAAACTGAGGTAAGATGCATAGGAAAATGTTTTAAGATTGATTACAGTATGCTTCAAAATACATGCTGAATGGTCGGGACAATAACATTTTGTAGCACACTTCCCCTTTAACTCTCTGCCTGAACTGCAGAGGGATAATAAAACGCAACCTTGGCATAGAATAAGATTTAGTCAATGAAGCAATTGGAACAGTTGTTGGCTTTCAAACAATATCAAGTTTGCCACAACACATTTTGACAAACGACCAAACTAAAAGAAATCCCCATGCACAGCACATTTCCTTCTTTTTAAAGACATGCGTGTACGCAGAGAACAATGCTGTTACCATTCACAAGTCACGAAGTCTAACCCTCAACCACGCACTTCTAGATGGGGGTAATTACGAGTTTGGAGGTAGCCATGGTGCAGCCATGATAGCACCATGGCTGCCTCCAAACCCGTGTCTGGGTCCGTGGTGTCGGAATGGGGATTTACCGGGACATTCCGACCCTTGCAGACCCGGTAAGTCCCCATTCCAAAAACCATTCCCCATTCCCATTCGAGCCCCCATAGGGCTCAATGGGAATGGGGAAGGAGCTAATAACGGGCTTGCAAATTGCGGGCCCGTTATTAGCTCCCTGGTCCCTTAACGGGTCCTGCTAAGGGCGGCTGGTAAAACCAGCTGGCCCTAGTGGGACCCGCTAGGGGACCTCGGAATGCGGCGGTAGGGGGTTAACGGCACCAGCATCCTTACCGGTGCAGTTAACCCCCTACCGCCGTACTCGTAATGACCCCCATTGACAGCACAGTCATCAAAGAAGGTATGTGTTACGTAGCACTTTCAGGTCTTTGTACACTCACTGGTATATTCTTGGTGAACTTTGATGCAAACAAAGTCAACACTGACATTTTTCCCATCCTAGAGTACTATAGACTGTGTGCACTGTACACTCCACTGTGGATATGTACCCTTTACTTCAAAAAAGAAAACCTTTAAAAAGTCACTGAATACAAACAGAAACCATAGCAGATCTCCCCATAATCTGTCATGAATCTCCCCCCGTCTCACCTGAGATCGCTTCTTGCAGGGATCTGCGGGAAGATTCTTCTTGCGGGCGGATCGGGTTTTGTACAGGCTGGCATGAGTCTCTTCCGACTCCAACGTGCGTTCAGCGTTCCAGGATACTCGCAGGTTCAGGACGTCCAGGAAGGAAGAAGCGGTCGCAAGGATATGTGGATTCCAGGAACAGGGTGGAAAGGAGAGGGTGGAAGGAGTGGGAATAAGGGTCCAGGAACTTGGATAACAGAAGGGTTCGGCAAGCTGCGAAGTACACGTCTAGTCACTGCCTGTTGATAGCGTTGAGATGCGCTGGGTCGCGGGGGCGTGGCATATTTATGGGACGTACTACGTCCGCCATGAAGGCTGGTGTGAGGCGTGTCACGTGATACGGCCATGTTGGGAGAAACAATGAATGCAAGCCCCACCGCGATAAGGACCAGGAAGTCCAGAAGGGGTGGGTTCTGTGGGTCATGACAGCATGCCTCCTCTGAAAACCTGTTCCACCAGGTTTGCTCAGGTGTATGAGATGATATCTTCGGAGCAATCGAGGGGTGTTCAGGTTAGAAAGTGGTTCCCAGGTTCTTTCACTAGGAGGATTTCCTTTCCCCTCAACCAGGTATTGAAGTTGACCCCATTTATACCTGGAATCGCATATTCTGGATACTTCAAAAAGAGCATGATAGATTGTTAGAGCACACCAGGAGGGTGGAAGATGCTCTAGCAAGGAAGGACCAGGCCAGTATGGACAGGACTTAGGAGGTAACATGCCTGCAGAAAAGACTGGCCCAGTACTCAAAAACAACCCAGGAAGCACAGAGAGAAAATGAGGCTCTCTGTGAGAACAATGACAGGCTCCATAGGCAGGTAGCCATGCAAGAGAGATTGATAGAGACTAGTAAGGCCTTGATTGAAGAACAGAAAGCTCATGTTCTTGCATGGCAACAGGGAGCAGGGGCTGATAGAGATGAGGTTCGCTGGGAAAGGGAAACACCTGAGCATAACCTCAGGAACCCTAGTATCAGGGGCCTTCATCTCTCCCAATCCCTGGACTCTGCCACCCCCATGTCCACTGGCGCATATGAGCCCAGGGCCACGGGGATGGCAGAATTCAATCCAATCGAAGTATGGGGCTCATAGACCAGCACCTCCCAGGAATGGATGGGCGGGCATCTGGGTATGGTACCCAAGTACCGTGAAATTTAGTTGGGAGCCCCATGAGAGTAGGCCCACTAAGGGCATTCTAAAAACCTCTGCCCAGCGAGGACAGTGGGGGGGTACCCATCAAATCCTGGGAGCAAGGAGGAATGAGAAGACTCCTCTGAGCGCCCCAGGACACAGGAGACTAGATCCCCACATTCTGCCAGCCATTCCCAGGCTCGCAGAATCTGGGAGAACCTAGAAGACCAAACGGGCACCTCTGGGAGCAGTGCCTCTCAGTCAAAGGATGAATGGACCAGGGTTACCCGAACCAAGAAGGTCAATAAGGCAAAAAAGGGCCTTGCTTAAGGACCCCTTAAAGCAAATCAAGGCGATGAGGAGAGTCATCACGCCCTATCATAAGAACGCTAAGTATTCTGTATGGGAGCACTTAGAGCTCTTTGAGCAGATGATGGAAACTTTCCATTTGAAGGACAGCAGTAGCTGTATTCAATACGTGAAATGGACCTTCTCACCAGAATACTCCAGTTTCCTTGCAAAGCTGGAGGACCAAAATCATTCTAGATGGTCCACCTATAGGGCAGCCATCTTGAAGCATTTTTCTGTGCATAGAAATCCCCAGGAGGTTCGCAAAGCAGCCTACAACTTGCAATGTGGGGAGGATCAGGCCCTGCAAGAATGTGTGCAGGAATTAAAGCGTGCCTTGCGGAGACCACCAAAAGAGTGTGCACGGACAGCAAAGAATTTGTCAATATTTTTTTCCACGCTCTACCAAAGTACATCATGACCCAGCTAGTGAGAGATTTTCATGAGAAAAGATCACTAGACTGGGTCATTAAACAGGCCACCCGAATCTATGAGGTGCAAAAGCCCATAGAAAACAAAAATAATGCTAAAAGCCCCAAACCAACCAACACCGCTGCTGCTGCTAAGGTGGCAGAGGTGAAGGTTGAACCCATTTTAGATTTTGAGATGGGGGCCTAAAAACCTACCTGCACAAAATCAGAGCAATGCCAAGCCCAGAAGGCCCTCGGGCCAGTCAAAGGCAGGGAGCCAAGGAGGTAGCCCCACAAATGGGATCCCTCACTCCCCTGACTACATAAGTCCCTGCTACAAGGGGAACAGACCCATCCTGGGTTATGTGTGGACTCCTTCAGCCCAAGGGGGGGGGTCCAACCAACCACCTAACCCAGGGAACTTCCCTCCTCACTTCCCCCAGGAGGGCAGAAATTCCCCAAATCCTGGGCAGAACTTTTTCCCCAGGTACCCACAAAACTTCCAACCCCAGAACAATCCATCCTTCTTTCCCCACTTTCCTGAGCCCAGACAACCTAATCAGGGAGAGGGGAGGCCAAGGGTGGAGGGGTACCCAAATCTTCCGAACCCGGGTTATTATCAGAGAAGGGATAGCTACCCGTCCCGGCATCAGTCTAGGGGAGAAATGAGAACCCCTTATCAGCCTGAACGGGTGTCACAGCTAGAGCGCCAGGTCCAAAAAGTGGCACAGGATCTGGGTCGCATGCTGAGGGCTCAACAGAACCCTCAGATGAGCATGCCGGTGCAGAATGCCCCAAACTCTGGACCTGGTGATCCAGAGCAATGACGAGGGAAGAACCCCGACAACCCACCAGTTCCCAGGGAGGAGGCACAAGGGCAGGGGGGCGTAAAGCCTTGGAGGAAGCTTCCTTCCCCTCTTGTAAAAAGCCCGTGGAAACCCAGGAACTGGAACCAAAATCTCCTGCCCCTGGAAGTCTGCCACCCAAGGAGCAGAGGGGGGTAGGAGAAACAAAGAACCCAAACAGACCCATTTTGTGGAGGAGGTACAAGTCTTCCAATTTGAAGGAGAGGGATCCTCAGAGGATCCTGGGAAAAGTATCTTCTCCTTCAGAGATGGGGGAACTCCTCCCAAAGAGAAATGGTACACAAAGGATTCACATCCAGACTGGGGGGATGTGGGGACTGAGCTAGCGCTGCCCATCATCCACCCCAGAAACAACAACATGAAAATCCCCTGGTTCAAACCCATCCTGGTGAGTGCCTCCAAAAAGGGAGGGCCATCCCAGAACCAGAACCAGGGGAACCCAAATCTTCACCCATATCTAGTTGCCACCTTTTCTTTGCAGATTCCCAAGACTCCCCACAGAATTCTGGCTAAATCACCTCCCTATCAGTGTCCAAAACTAAAAAACTAACCCACCAGTTGTCCAAAAATGTACATTATCTCTGCCCCCTTGAGGAGAAGGAGGGAAGATTCTATGCCCCGGTACAAATACAGGGGCAGGGTACTATTTTGCCACTGGTGGACACAGGATCCAAAGCTATCCTTCAGTCCAAAAAGGCCTTTGATAAACTGAATTCAGGAAGAGAGGATAATTACCAAATTCCTCTCACCCTTCTTCCTGGACAACTTCAGAACTTTGACGGGAAGGAAATTCCCGTCGAAGGGACTGCGGATTTGGACATTAAAATTAGGCGACACAAGGTGAAGCACCCGGTCATAGTTGTGACTCCAGAGGGCACCCCTTGTTTACTAGGGAATGACCTCCTGCGAAGATTGTCACCCCCAATAGATTGCGCAAACAAGGTCCTCTGGACCCAGACTAGCCAACCAATAAAATTAAAACAGAGTGTTAACCATGTTAGTTTAAACGGCACCTGCCACATGGTGGAGCAAAAATCTGACCAAGTAGAATTTCAATTCCAGAACAACCAAATACCAGACGTGACAGTAATAACAGTAGGGCAACAAACTGGTGATGGGGGGGTCCTCCCTATTTCTGAAAATCGACCTTCCTTCCAGTTTAAGGTGGCATTCCACACTGGAAGGAAATACTCTGAAATTCTTTACCAATCCACAATCAGACGTTCCCACTCCTATAGTCCAGAAAGATGAGAAATCAGCTCAGAGCCTGGCTGATATTCAGCAAATTGGAGAGCAGTTGTTCATCCCTGTTCAGTTAAATGAAAGGAAGGACTCTGTTCTCGCCTGCGTGTGTGTGAACAACGGTAAGCGCTTCATCAGCGAAGCCATGTTCCTCCAATTCCCAAAAGACCCAGCCATTCCCACATTTAGACTCATAGACAAATATCAAATGAATCTGGAACCGCCTAATTCCAAACATCTCCTGCCAAGCAGGTGTATGCTCAAAATCTCCATAGCCAACAAGAGCATAGTCCATAATTGTTGGGTCGTGCGAGACGTTACTGCCGCCTTTTACTTAGGCAGTGACATTCTCAATCGCTTTGCCATTAGTTTGGACCTAATAAACTTCAGAGCATGGTCCCGATTAGCGGATAATCTCATGGGCTTTGATGACCCAGAGAAAGCATTTAGGTCAGCTCAAATGCTGCCTTATGCAGTTGAAATTCAGATTGGAGAGGAAGTCACCATCCCAGAAAGGACCCGACAATTCTCCCTGGAAGTGAAAGTGAAAAGAGGACAGAAATTGAAAAACCCTGATGCCTATATTCATCTAAATGCTTCTCTCCAACAGTAAGGGTTGGGGGTAAACCCAACACCACTAGTCAATATAGAACATGACACCATTCCAATAGAGGTGGATAACAGAGTATCACTATGGCCGCAGGCACCATTATTGGAATGTCGGTTGATGACTGATATTTTTCCATAGATTTAGGAAATGAACTGTTAGGACCAATCCCCAAGGACTGTTTTGACAGTGACAGTGATGACAACACAACACCAGACAGGATCTTTACCCGGCATGGGGGGAACTTCCTGGTGTACACTTCCTGCCCTTATGGTTACGGAGGATGTGACCTGTGACTTCAGGAGGGATGAGGTGATTTTCCAAGTCCGCGAGGACTGCCTTCCCCACCTTAAGCCACCAGTCCAAATCAGCACTTTGACCAGGCACTTCTCCACCCAGCTGGAGGAGGCTGCTGAGATAGAGAAACCAGAAGTTTTTCCAGGCTTCAAGCAGATGGTTGAAGAGAGAGTTAACCTAGCGGATGGCTGTGAGACTCTGGAGCAAAGGCAACAATTGAAACAAGTTTTCTTGGATTTTCAAGATCTCTTTGCAGTGGACTCACATGACTGTGGTCGCACCGATATCCACACAACAATTCCCACGGACCCTGGCATGACTCCAGTGTTTGTGAAGCAATATCGCTTGCCTCTCCCATCCATTAAGTCTCTTACTGAAATATTTTAGAACCTTGAGTCGCGTGGATTAATCCGTCCACTCCACAGCACCTTCAATAATCTGGTGCTGGGGATATTGAAGCCAAACGGCCAGTGGAGACTCTGCGCCGACCTTAGGGAGCTCAACAAACGGGTCCATACTTCTTGATGGCCTCTTCCCTACATTGACCAAGGGCTGGCCCAGATCCAGGGGTCACAGGTATTCACTGAAATACACCTGACCAATGGATACTGGACTGTACCTGTCAGTAGGGAGGACCAATACAAGCTGGCCTTTACCTTTGGGGGGCAGCAGTACACATGGACCCGGACTCCCTTTGGATACATGAACTCCGGCAATGAATTCAACATTTTTCTACATAAGGCCGTGCCCGACCTGGGTGACAGGGCTAACCTGGTTTATGTCGATGATGTCCTCATCAAAAGCTCAACTGTGGAGGAACACATCGCAGAGATCTGTTATGTTCTGACACAGTTGAGGGCCGCCGGAGCAAAACTTTCCTTTCAAAAGGCCCAGTGGTGTAGAACCCATGTAAATTTCTTGGGGCATGAGATTACTCCTCAGGGTCTCTGTCGCCAGGAAAAGAAAGTGGAAGCACTCCAGAAATTGAAAGACCCCATAACTCTGCGGGAACTATGGAACCTCCTTGGACTGACTAATTACAGTAGAAAGTTCATTGAGGGCTACGCAGAGATCACAAGACCCCTGATTCACCTTTTGAAGGGGGGGTCAAGTGGGAGTGGGGTCCAGAACTAGCCAAGGCAGTAAGACAACTCAAAAGAAGCCTCTCACAAGCGCCTTGCCCAGTTTACCCTGTCAGAAACAAGGAGTTCTTCTTGGAGACAGGGTTCTCTAACACATGCTTGACTGCAGTATTATATCAAAAGCATGACAAGGTCAATAAAATAATCTCCTATGCGAGTAATACTTTATCCTCTGTGGAGGAAAAATTCAACGATTGTGAGTAGGCACTCCTGGCAACGGTGTGGGCATTGAAGAATTACCGCCCGTTTATCCAGGGGGAACACATCATAGTGTGAAAGGGGACCCTAGGGGTCCCTCGCGTTGTGGAAACAAGGCAAATCACCACACACGATAAATACGCCAGACACAAGGTTGTATTCACAAAGCTAGGGTTTATTGCAAAGCAAATAGTCTCAGTTGGCCAACTCGGCCTCACGCACCGTGACGTGTATCTTTAGGAAAACCTAAAGGAAAACCTGAAAAATAGGCCGCCAATTCATTTTGCCTATGTCAGTGGTAACACAGGAGACCACTGCCAAAACCTATCATTTGGCTGCCCACAGAGGAAAATGAAACTACTTGAAAAAGCAGTGCTGCATTGCAAAGGAAAGCCCAAAACTGCTTTCAAAATCAGTTTTTCCTTGACAGTGGAAAGTGCAAAAATCGTGGTTTTCAAACCTCACAAAAGATCCAACATCCTTGTTGGGTGTTAAACATCACTTTATTTAAAGAACTCATCTAAGCACAATGTCAGCAGAAACATATTTTGTCAGAAGAAAATCCACATTCAAAGATGCTTGCTTGGAAAAACATGTTAAAAAAGTGGCGCAGTACCGCCTCTCTCCTGTGTCAGAACCCGGCATTTAATTAACCTGTCAATTTAAATTTGTACTTAAAATCAAAGTATGGAAAAGAAGAGACTCCCCATCAAAAGCCTTGTAGGGTGACATTTCAATCTTTATGTTTTAAAAAAGGCTGGAAGTAAGAGATTGTTGGCTATATTTGTAAAAATGTAAATTGTATTTTAGTGAAAGACTATTTTAAACATTGTTTCTAAAGTAAGTTAAAGCCAGCCACACTGAGCTTCAAAGATATTCCACAGTTTCTCCCCAAACAAAGGAATCTTTCCCCCTGCCATCTGCTGAAGAACTGGCAGGGAGGTGTGAAAGGAAATGGGAGGGGACTTTGGCCTGTTGCTCTGACCAGAAACAAAAGACTCCCTTGACTGAAAGGAAAATGGTAATTCGGGTGTGACAGAAAACAACTGCTGACAGGAAGAAGCCTGGGACTGATGTGGCCCAGCCCAAAATCTTGGGGGCAGAGACAAACAGTTTTGTTTATTCAGAGAGCACAGAAAATATCTTTTTGAAAAAAGACTCATTAGAAAACTGAACAAAATTGGTAAAAATATGTAAATATAATGTTGTTAAAATGAAAAGGTTGGTCACGTTTTAAAACCACTCTGGAATGTGTGCGATATTCAGAGGCTGAACCATGAATATGTTGACTTTGTAGCAGTTGTGATAAAGTTAAAAATATGAAACTTCACAGAAGTATGCCCAGATGTTATGTGCATGTATCTGGAAAAATTGGTACAGATCTGACACTGGGTAACCAACAAAAAGCGCGAAAAACGGTCATTTGTGAACCGAAACTCTTAGGAAGATGAGACTTTGATGGATACGTGCCTTATTTAATCTGTAATGTAAATATGCATTATCAGCAAATTGGTGATATCGGAAGTGTGTTTTATATGAAAAACAGATGTTGTGTATAGGAACAATGGGGAGGTTTTTCCCTGGATTGTAAATTGCTGCATCACTATGACACATTATGACACACTGTTTCCTTCTCAAATCAGGGGAGAGGGAATGCCTTAACCAATAGGCTTTTTAGAGGGTTGGGCATAGTATAATCAGCCTACCCACCCCTTGAGAAATACATAAATGGGGACTGTTGAGGACCTAGAGACACACATTCATCAACAGATTTACTGGCAAAGCTCTCTGCAGGAAGAACCTAGATCAAGACTCCAGAACCCAGATCAAGACTCCAGAACTCTGAAAGCAGAAGGCCAAATCCAAAGCTGACCCTTCTCAGCTGGCCTTTAAAATCTTTCAACCTGATTTTAACCCCAAACTTCCAAGGGGCACAACCAATTCAACAGCCGGGCTGTGCTGTTTTTCTGCTTCTTGTCAAGAACCTTGCTAGAACCCAGAGATCCAAACCAGCAGAGCAGAGCTGTAACCCAGAACCAACCCGTCAGATCCAGAACCAGAGGCCGTGCAGATACCAGAGTGCAGAACCAAGCACCTGAATCCTGTCCGGTGACGAGCAGATTCCAGTCCGAAACCTTTGACCAGATCCTGACGGGCCTATTCCGATTCTGAAACCATAGTTGTGAGTATTTAGCATAGAACTGTCCATAGCCAATCTTTTACCCTTAAATAATCCTATCCAACCCATTTTATCCTATCCAGAACTACATTGTAGAATCTATTTTGTCTGCCCTGAATCCTTCTTTCATCCATATAATCCTGTGATAATTGTAGTGATAATCATCTTTGTGCTAATATATATTTGCTGAAGAAAGGCAAGTGTTGCAGCGGACCAAGATCAGACAGAGGCGCCTCTGGAACGGTTGCTGTACCATTGGTATCTCACATCTTCATAGCCTCTTAGTGTAAAGCCAATCCTTGTGATCTTCAAAAAGTGCATCTTTCATTTGAAATCTTGACTCTTTTCTAAATAAATCAACCTTTACTAAAACCTCTGTAACTTTTGAACCGTACATGCTAGGAACAAAATTTAAATGTCAGATTGAAGCTAACATCCTCAGCTTTCGAACTCCGCATAGTGCTGCCACAATCGCATTTTTCATGCACTGAAAAGTTTGCTGCGATTCTGAAAATTGGCTCAATTTCATTCCATATAAAACAGCTATTTCTTGCATTTAACTTCTGAATTCGGTTTCCTATCGGTTAGTTATCCTATCATCATTGCTAGTGTGTACCTGAAGCTATCCTAAGCAGCTCCCACTAGTTCTGAATCCTATTTAGCGAATTAAAATCATTTTTCTGTATTTTTCTATTCATTACAAAACCACATTCAAAGCATTTGACCTGTTTTAAAATCATTCCTGTGTCTCTCTAAGCTTGTTGGAGGAACTGGGATTGAAACTGCATTTGTTGATTGTATATTCCTGAAACCTGTGTTCCCTCATTCCATCTCTTCATACTGCATATGAGGGGGGGATTGAGTAGCATCAGGGGGAAAGAGTGATTACATTGCATTTGATTGAATTCATACCAAGTTTTAGTTTTGTGCTGCATTAATCTCATATCATTGCATTTCATTGAACCCACACAAAGTTTAGTCTATGCTACATTATTCTTTTCCTCCACACTCCTACTAATTAAAGAGACTGTTGATTATTGTAATACCACCCAACGCTGATCTATGTATAAATATTAATAGTGTGATATCCAGATATTGTTCAGAATTCATAAATGTGTGATATATATATTGTTCAATCCTTCAAATAAATCTTTTAAATTTGCAAAACAACCTACTTCTTGGTTCTGGTTCAGTGAGACCGGGGGCCATTCAAAGAGAGGGGTGTGATATAAGGGTACATTGTTCACAAATAAAAGAATGTTAGACATAAAAATATATAATTAAGGGTTCCAGCTGGTCATCTCACGCTAGGCATTGACTTAGTTGGAGTGCTGGGTTGAAACCACTTAGAACAATATTTACTTCCATTGCTCTGAACAGCTATGTTTACAAATCCTGACCCTTCACTGAAATGCTACTAACAACCCAGACACTATCTACAGTCTCACAAGAATAAGACATGAATCGAACCACTTTGTAAGAATGGTTAAATTCATCATACATACACTGGAGGATCCATGGGAATTCTTAATGTACTTACTAGAAAAACTAGAGACAGAACACATCCCTATACATTAAATCTTAGAAATATCATACACTTGGAAACATACATGAAGTCTCTGCAACCATGTTTCACAATAGCATGTCCCTAATGAACGATTTGTGTATCTATCTATACCAAATTGTAATGTGGTTCTATGTCAAACACATCTCCAAAATGCATATCATGGCATTTTATGCTCATTTTGAAATTCAGACAATCTTTGAAACATACAAATAGATTCACATACACAATATGTAATGTAATGCTTGTAAGATTCAATGCAGAGGTCACTAAAAATAACAGTAAACTAACTACCTTCATACAAGCCCGACCCTGTGGGTGGACAAGCGAGGGAGGATCACCTGAGTGGAGGGTCCCTGGGGATTGGAGAGAGGGTGCCTAAAGGTGAGACATTGTACCCCCCCTTTCCTGATATTGGCCTACCCTCCCCTTCCTTAGCCTTTATGGGATATTGCCAATCTCATTCCATCCTCCACAGTAGTTTTCCCTTTAGTACTGAAAAGAAGGAACAGCTAGGAGTACTGCAGAGTTCCTATTATAGACACCACTCTGGTACTGGGACAATGAAGAGTAGTCTGAGGCATGCAGTAGTAAAGATCAGGCATGTCACACTACAAGGATCAAGCATTGTCAGGCAATTGAGTATAGCTCTTTTCACCTGCATCCTGCTAGTGCTAGAGAAAACTAGAAAAGGTGGAAATCAGAAGCACATGAGGGATGCAGTCGCACAAGGAAAAGCGAACAGAGGAGTTGCTGTGCTGAAGAGAGAGAAGCTGAGATGCTGACACGCCGATGGAGATCCTGAGAGTCTTGCCAAAGTGACTGTGCGGGACTGGAAACCCTTGTGAGAGAAGACGTACCACAGGTGCTGCCAGGGAGCAGAGGCAGAGCTGAGCACAAAGGCCGTCGTATACTGAGCAGATCACCCAGCGAACTGGCGAGTTGGGTTTCCCACTTGGGGGGAAGCCACCGAACAGAGCTGCAGACACCTGTTATTGTCTGGAGGGACTGGGAAAGCCGGGGCACTCCAAGGCACCATGGAAATGGTAATGGGCTACGAACAAAATGGTGGCTCGGGGATAGGAATCGTTGCCTCCATGCTGTTGGCAGTTCTGGAGCAAGGGTCGAGACATCTCGATTGTCTTTAAGTGACTGCGGCTTGACAACGGTGAGCATTGCAGTTGGTTACAGCTCAAGGAACTTGACTGGCGCGAAAATGTCTTTAAGGTGGACGCCAGTAGATGCTCGTCAAGGCACTTCTCTCAGCTTCTTCAGTGGGCTTGTGCCATCCTTTAAGGTGGATGGCCCAAAGCCGGGGAGTGTGTTGCAGGCAGCTGCCTTGTCCTTGATTGTAGGTTCAGAGACCTTTTGGCACTTCCTATCCTGGAAGCTTGCTGTAGAGCCTAGAAGGGCACAGTGTATTCAAGCTGGGTACCAGTTATGGAGCAGCTGGAGGGTCTTTTGAGTTCTTTTCCCCCTCTGTTTCCTGGTAGAGGTTTAGGGGAGAAATCTTGCTTCCCTCTTCGGTAGTCCCAGCCTTCCTTCACTATCGGGATATGCAAGGCAGACTATGGGCCCCATCACGAGTTGGGCGGTAGCTAATAGCCCTACCGCCAAACCCCCCGGCGCTATTAGCGCCGGATCACGGGTTTGGCGGAAGGGTTATTGCCCATTCCCCATTGGGCCCATTCAGGAATTCCTCATTCCCCATTTGGCCCAATGGGGAAAATTTGCGCTATTACCGCTGGCAGATTTCCCGCCAGCGGTAATCGCGCCAAAAATCGGCAATTAGGCCGTGGATTTCCCCCCAGCTCAGAGCTTGGGGGAAATCCGCCAAAGCCATGATCTGGCGGACCCTTAAATGCGGCAGTAATAGCGCTACCGCCGCATTTAACGGTTACCGCCAGACTCGTGATGAGGCCCTACATCTTCAGCCAGGGTCCAAGGATGAGTTCTTCTTTCTCACTTCTTGTGACCTCTTCAGCTGATCTACCAAAAGAGGGAATTGGCCGTCTTTTAAAGCCAAATTGGCCACAGTGATTGGTGTTGGCTAAACCTACCTCAATGAACCAATTGTATGTATGAGGTCATAAGCAGAGTGATTTGCAACAAGAAGGGTAAAGGGGTGAAAACAGGAACAAGGTGTGGCCCAGAACTAAAATGGCAGAACCCTTCTCTCAGCAGAAAGAGCTCTGGGCACACTCCCTTGTGACACTAAGCACTAAGTCCCACCCATATTCCTGTGTGTTGTGGATCAAAGTGTATCTCTGGTTAATGGATGTCTTGGTTGTTCCTGATTAAAGTGGAAGGTCTCCCTTGAAGCTGCAGCAAGACCATACTCTCTGGCTTCTGAAAACCACATTCTCGTACCTTGTAAATGGGGTCCCTCTAGCGGGATGGCCTACTGTAAACAACAGATCAGACATGACAGTTCATTACCCTTAATACTGAGAGGCATGAGCTGGCTCCAGGTTGAGACAGTTGCACATGAAAGGATGTTGGGTTTCCTACCTTCTTTGTTATCCTCTGCAGCCAGGCCCTGTGTGGGCCTGGAATACTCTATGTTGGTAGGATAATCGCTGCCACCAGCTGCAGGGGCTAACAAAAGAGAAGTGCGGATCCATGGAGCCTTTGTCAGTTAATCAGGCTGACCATGACAGGGGGAAGGTTGGACCTCCCCTTTCCTGGAGATGACATCATGTAGCTTTTGTCGGAGTGTGAGCATGGCAAAATATTCCAGGGCAAGAACACACCCACTGTGCCAATGGTCAAATTCCTCACAAGCTGTGTACTGTGGCTCTATTCAAGTCTCAGGCCATGTCATCCTTCATAGAAGTTGCACAGAAAAAGCCAGATGATAATCCGCTCCTTATCGATTAGTGGCTGTAAAGTGTCACAGAAAACTATTTAAAATAAAGGAATCTGGAAAGGTACTTATGGCTTTAATTAAGTGCCTCAGTGACAGCTGGAATTCTGCTCTGTCCTGGCTCTAGCAGCAGGAATTTAGGCATTTCATCCAACTATAATCATGGTTTAGTGGTGCACTCGAGATGTCAAATTATTATTGCAGGTCAATATTGATGTCACAACTAGCCTGTAATAAGAAAATAATTGACAGGCTGTTTTACGGGTATTGTCTGCTGCCATGTATTATAAAGACATTATTAACAGCAAGCTACCATGTTGGAAGGTATATGCCATATGCAGTCACTTATTAGCTAGTAGGAATGTATCCTTAGGCCAGTCACGTCTAAATGGTGTCAATTTACATGCAATGGAGGATGTTTGTTAAATGAGCGGAATGTTGCTGATATAGTCAGAACAGCCTCACGAAATGTAAAACTAAAGTAAACTTTGCAAAAATAAACACGTATTCCAGTGGCACCATGACCTGAAATGGGTTTGCAAGGAGGGAAATTAAAGCAGAGCACGCGTCCACACTCCGGCCTCACTGCTGCTAGAGGGTATTTTAAGAATAGCCCATGCTGAGCTCAAAGGCATTTGATGTTGCAAATGCCAGCACGGACATGCGGTGGTTGTCTTTAGACGGGGCTGCACTTTACTGCCAACCTTTAACCCAGCAACATGACAAGTGGCGGTGAGTTATGCAGCGAGGCAAAGAGCGAAAAGTTAAATGAGGACAAGGCAAGACAAATCTTTTAATTGGTGTCAGTCAATGGCTACAAACAACTTCTTGTACATATTATGCTAAGTGAATGTGAATCATTTGTTATCCTGGAAGTGTGGCAGAAAGAAGAAGCTTGCTGCAATCCTTCTAGCAGGGGTGGGGGACCGGGGGTGGGAGGGCGAGGGGGACTGAGATCCACAAGTGGCCCTGGAAATTCTTTTTCAAAGTGACCCCATAGTAAACTGCAACAGAATGCAGAGAGCAAGACCAACTCCTTCTAAGTCAGGTTAACTTTCTCCCCCCAAGGAAATGTGGGAAATAATTCTATAGATGGTGAATTTGAAAGCACAGTGTTTCCCTATATAAAGATTAAAAAAATAGTAAAACATAACAACATAAGAAAAAAGACATATCAGAATTGTTAAGCGTGAGGAATAACATACTGCAAGGATTGTAAGAAATACTTTACTTCATCCCACTCAATAGAGACCCATTGTGCAGCGGCCCACTGGGAAATCTCCAAAGTTCCCTGCAGGTCAGTGTACCACTGATTTCAATAATTGGTGTAGTGGGGTGCTTGCGTCCCTCGCTTTCGGGTGGCCCACCGCCCCATGTCCTAGGGAGGTGCTTTTGGAGTTCTGAAATAAATCATTTCTTTGTGAAATTATTATTTCCGTCTAAATTATTAGAAAGAAATTATTAAAATCTAAAATAATGTCAAAGTGACTTTAGAAGAAATTATTTCCGTTTCCAGATTCGTGTGAGATGGAGGCACTCTGGCTCCTCTGACCTGTGCATGACAGGAACATAATGCTCTTCCCGGTTCCTGTCTGCATGGAGCACAAGAGTGGAGGCCTGCCTGGAGAGGAGTCCCAGAGACCGCGGTATGAAAATATGTATTTTTTGCAAATGTTTGCACATTTGTGCGAGGGTGTTGCTTGTTCGTGATATATGTTTGTATGTATGTGTGCCTATAGGCAAAGGTATGTATACATATTATGTAATGTGTGTGAATGAGTGTCTGATGTATGGGTGGCTGGCTGAGCGTGTTTAGGAGCGAATATACAGTGAATGGGTGTGCAGATGAATGTGTGAGTGAATGGTTTAGAGTAAATGGTGCGCAAATGTGAGTGTGCTTGTGTTTAATGCTGTGGCGAGGAGCTGATTTTGAGGGTTGGCAATGAGGTATTGGACGGAGAGGGAATGGTTCGGATCGAGATGGAATGGGTAGACGGGTGCACTAATACCTAATTTTCAACTGGCCTCCGTGATAAAAGCAGACATGATATGTGTTATTAGTGGCTAAACTGGCTTGTAAATACATCCAGTCTGGCCATTTCTTAATGTGGCTTGACATTTTTTACTGGGCACTGAACCCGGATTTTCCACCCAGCCCTTTAAGACGAGGTAGCAATACTTTGAGATGGATGGGGATGCAGAAGATACTCAATCATCAATAATCAAACTAACCCAGGAAGTTGGCAAATCAAAACTGTTTTATTTGCAATTGTCTAAAACAGGGAGTACAACGGGCATCAATGGATGTTGCAAAGCATGATCTCTCAGCAAATCTTATAAAAAAGCATCTTATATAGTAAAAACTCATAATTACTGACGTCAACCTACTTGGCAAACTACAAAAACCTATTGGAGAAAGTGAATGGGTCCACAGGAACATTTAGGTATGCATTCCATACTTGTCTAAGAGATGATAGGGTTTCTAGTATCAGGTGGGGCAACTAAGCTCTCCCCTCAAACAGGTCACTATGAATGTCATTGAATACACAATGTCCCACTGGCTACACAAACTATAGGGCTCTTGACTATGTGGCCCTCTATAATTGGTTGGCACCCTTACATCCGTCTGTACTTTTCCACATATGCCAGCAACACGCAGGCTGGCCTTCAGGCGCTGGTTGGTTGGTCGTGACCATAGCTTCCCACCAATTAGCATATCATCAATCATCACCTCTTGTGGTCAGCACGTCAATTAAGGCTTTGAACTTGGCCTTGGAAATGTTCTTTGCTCTGGAGAATACGAGGGAGTATAGCATGCTCTGTCTCCCGGTGTAGGTGCGGTCTATCATGATCGCCCATTTCCAGCCCTCCGCGTGACTGAAGACCATGATTTTGAGCTCTGGTGTATTGAAAATACTACTATTTAATGAGCCTCTAATGTCTTCATTGTTTTCGTGTCCATCTTCTGAACAGGAGTTTGTTCTTTCACATGTGTGTAGCTACTGCATGATCATTCCAGCCCAGAGTGGCCTTGGCTTCTTGGGGCTGATTCAGCCTCCCCCTTCTTTGATTCACCTCTGTAATTCAATTGCTTTTCAAATGCGACACACTGGAAAACACCTTCCTTTTTCTGGTCCAGCGCTGCTAAAATGCATAGTGGAATCGTCCATAGTTCACCCACTCTTATAGATACGTATATGTTGGCACATGCCTCAATCTATTCACTACATAGCTAGCGTCAAGAATACTTTGTCTGCTTGCTTTTCCTTGTATCTTTACACGTGTAAATTACTTAATGTCTTCATCTTTTCTGTAGCATAAGCATCTTCATCTCTATCCCGAAATGTTGCTCATCTTTGATACTTTCTTGACACCTATGGAATATCTATGTTCCCTTGTCTCTGCAGCTCTTCTGGATGCGTCAATCTTGCTTCATATGATGTCACCAATCTGCTCTTTTGCTCATTTTTCACACCCCTTCTGGTAGCTCATTCAAATGGCCATCATATTGTCCTGTATGCAGGTATGGTTTTCACAAAGGGAACCTTGTTTCCAGGATTCTCCTTGGAATTGGTATATTTACTGGTAATGCACGTGTTTCACATCTGGTTCCCAGCATATAGGCCACATGGGCGCGATGCTTGAGTTGGGGGTACTTGGCTCCTTGTCTACAGCATCTCTGTTGAAGAAAGCATAATAAGTGTTATTATATATCTTGACTGGCATTTGGGTTCAGCCAGCCCAGTCTTTTCGTATTGTGGCATGACATACTTTTCTGAGCATCTATGATAAAGTAAATGATAATTGTTATTATCTGGCTATACTGGTATTTTGGTGCAGCCAGTCGAGCTATGACTGACTGTGACGTGGCATTTTTCCTGGGCATCAAGGGTAAAAGCAAAACTGATAAGTGTTATGTGTCTAGACTGGCGTATATTGTGCA
This sequence comes from Ambystoma mexicanum, assembly GCF_040938575.1. Taxonomy (NCBI): domain Eukaryota; kingdom Metazoa; phylum Chordata; class Amphibia; order Caudata; family Ambystomatidae; genus Ambystoma; species Ambystoma mexicanum. Next base: position 403,469,862 of record NC_090937.1, read on the forward strand.
GCCAGTTGGGGCATGTTTTCATATTGTAGCATGACATTTTAATAACAAATCATCAAATTAATTAAAGCATTAATGCTCCTGTGCACTGTTGGTGACTGTATCTATTAAATTTTGGATTGGTATTAGCCTACAAACATGTTTCTCTGGTGGCACACTGCAGAAAACCATCTTGGTTGGTTTGGGCTCCCTCACTACGCCTGGTCACTCTTGCACATTTGAGGGAAATGTTTACACCCCATGCATAAAAAAAAATCACCAGCCACCACTGGGCGAGTGACTGATGGTTGAATGGGTATGAATGTGTGCGTGCAAGGTTGGGGCCCAGGCAATTGATATTGGAACATGGCCGTTTTCTTACGTGTTTTACTGCCATTTTTGGGCAAAGCTAAATTGATGAATGTTATTACAACAGGAGAATTTGAGGTGGGGGGTTTATAGCGCTAGGGGCAGGAAGTCTGGACATTTTCTATGGCTTTTCTTGCTCAGGTAAGGGCAAGGCCCGTATGATGTGGGTTCTTACATGCTATATGGAGGCAATTGTGCAGCCAAAACGAGAACATGTTCCTTTCTTTTGCTTTGCATGTTTTATTCGCATTAAGGGCAAAGCCAACATAGAAAGTATTCTTACATGGTTGTGCCTGAGTTGGGCAAACATTTGCGCAGCCAGTAAAATCATATTTTCTTCCTGTAGCTGGAGATCTTTACTGGCGTTAAGTGCAAAACCAACAAGAGAATGTTTGTACATGGGGATACTGGCATATGCTGGCAGAACCAGTATGAACATGTTTTCTTATGGTATGATTACAGTGTGTAATATTACTGCCCATGCACAGACTTGACTTAAGCACCACTTAGCATTCTAAACTAAAATGACACCAGGCAGAATTAGGAAGAATGTCTATCAGACAGTATTGGGAATATGGCTCACCAAGCAGAATTTACAATATTGACTAGCAAGCAAGGATTTAGCAATATTGGCATTGGTAGGTATTACCAATAATGATGACCAGATAAGGTTAGCAATACAGATTAGCAGGGAGGAGAGTTGACATAACGATCGATTGGCAGCAAATTAGCAGTAATGAGAGCAGATTAGCAATAGAGACTATTCTATTTGATTTTCGGAACATGACCCCATCCAGGATTACTAATAATTACACATCAGACAGCTCAGACATTGTACAGCTTTTGTAGCAAATCCATTCCATCCCTTTCTATCAACAACATAGCCCCAATCATTCCTGCAGATCCTCACTAGCCATCCATGCTAGGGGTGTACCGAATAGTGACATTACTATTTGGCCAAATACTGAAAAGTTGTGCAAAGAATTCAGCTGAAGCCCAGTAGAGGGCTGAATAGTTCACTTTGGGGGGAAAGTATGGTTTCTGCCCCCGATGCTACAGAAGTACGTTTAATATACTGCTGGTACAGTTTTGAAACCCAATTAGATTTTTGTTAGGTTCAGATATGTTGGCAGTATGCTACTGTAATTGTCCATTCAGAATGGGGAAAATAAACATATGATCGTATTCCTTTTGCACAACATGTTTCTGTAACAGTTTATATATTCATAATTAGTTGCTTAAGTAATTTTTGTACTTTTGCAGGCATTGCTTTTAAACAAATTACTATTTAATCTCTTGAAAACAAATGTCAACAAATATTTATATCAATTATAGCTCTGAAGATATATGATCAATCGCTTAAACCTAGACTGAACCCAAATCCCAGTATCACCACTTCTCCAAAGCCTGTGATCCTGGGCAAATCATTCAATCTTGCTATGTCTTTTCGGCCATATTTGGAAGCCTCCAGAACTGAGAGAGTTTTCAGCTTTTGCTATTTAAAAAAAAAACTCTCTCAGGGTTTGCCAGATTAGAGTTGCTACATATGTATAAAAATAGTGACCATTCATATACTGCACACTACAAATTCAGTTCTCTCTAAAAGCATGCATGGTTATAGAAGCCTGCCCTGGTGTCATTTGAGGTAGCTGGTCTGTAGTTGTTTGATTATTCACTAGTAGACATTGTTGATGAGAATTATTTGCATTCTGCTTTAGCTAGAAGCATGTGGGGGCATTGGTGTGGATGATTCCAGTCGCTCGCATTCCATAACTGACATATTGCTTGCTGATCTCTCACATGTTCATGGCAGAACTGGCTTGTTTCCATTTAGGGTCGTGTGCAGCCTGACCTAAAATAGTCCATTTCGCATAGTCCTTTGTTAATGAGTTGCATGATTTGTGGTATGCTGCAAAAGGTGTGGAAGCCCCTCTACTGAGTACAAGCACTGCTAAATAACCTACTCTATGGGTTAGCTTCCACCCAGGATGGTCCACAACCACGTTTAGCTCACTGTACCATTCAAAGAGGAGAAATATCCATTTTCAGATCAGCCTGGTCCCACTCACCTAGGCAGTCCAGCACCGAAATGCTAGGCAAGTCTATTCTGAACAAGAGTACCAACAGTAACCCCAGACACATGTTTCGGACTAGTCCGGCCTCATCAGTGAGGTGAAGCTGTGCCTCTCTAAACACAGTGAGCAAGGGGTCCACGTCTGGATTACCCTTTGTAACTTAGGGTGCAACCCCAAGTCCCTAAACATATATGCAGAAGGTCTGGAAGCCCCTCTTCCGAGAACAAAGACAGTCAAATAATTTAGAAAGGCACAGCCTCACCTCATTGATGAGCCACAAAGAGGGTGAAACACGTGTCTGGGGTTGCTGTTGCTACTCTTATGCAGAGGAGAGTTGCCTAGCATTTCGGTGCTGGACTGCTCAAGTGGGTGGGACCAGACTGATATGCAAATGAACATCTCTCTTATGTGAAAGGTACAGTGAGCAAAAAGGGGTTTGCAGACCCTCCTGTGTGTGCACCTGCACAGAGAACAGGTTATTGGGCCGTGTTCATTCTCAGTAGAGCATTGCCCACAGCTCGTCTAATGTTGTGATACTTGGGGTTTAACCCTAAGTTACCCAAAATGTTTGGCTAGGTGTTAGAACCTAGAGAAGACACATAGGACCATCTTCAGCAGATTCTACTGGCCGAGAGTTCATAGCCAGGACAAACATTTCTTCCTGACGTTTCCCATCTTACAGAATACCATGCTGGAAGATGTACCCAGGGCCACCCTCCAACCATTGCCCATCATCAAGATCCCATTTTACAGGATATGCATGGACATTTTAAGGCTCCTGTAGTCTTTAAGGGCAGGAAACAAATGCATATTTGTGATTGAAACACAATTTGCTGTAAAGACGCATTATAAATACCCAATAAATACAAATAAATAAATAAATGCAGGATTGCAATGCCAGGTATCCCAAGGCTTTTCCCTTGAGGTGCAACAACATCATGACTATTCTCAAAGTGCTCAAATCATTCTTCACTCTAGTGGGCTTCCCGACATAAAAACTCACTGATCAAGATACCAGTTTCATGTCTAAACTGATGAGTGAGATTAACAACCTCATTAAAATTAAGACCCTCGGTGCGTCAGTGCACCACCCTAGACTTACAGGCTGGTGAAAGGTTTTAACCAGACACTGACGCTCATCCTGAGAATGTTGATTGCTTAAAAAGAAAAGAAATGGGAAATATCCTGGGCACTTTTTGCCATGAGAAGATGCCTCAATCCTCCAAAGGGTTCTCTCCTTTTGAGCTGTTGTTTAGCTGGAATGTGTTGGATGTTATGCCTGAAGAGTGGGAAAGGACTGGGAGTCAACAGACCAGCAAAAACTTGATGATACAGAACTGCAGGGAGTACATGGAAAAGGTACAACGATTGGTGAAGGCTCATCTTCAAGCAGCCCAGGTCCACCAAGAGAAAGCATACAACTAAGAAGCCAAGCTACGCACTTTTCAAGTTGGGAACAAAGTCATGGTCCTACTCCCCACCACTCAGAACTAGCCACTGGCCAGGTCGCACGGGCCATATGTCATCAGAGAAGTTGTGTCTAGCGTCACCTACAAAGTACTGCAAGCAAATAGAAGGAAACAGCTCTATCAAGCTAATTAGCTGAAAGCCTGGAGCGAGAACAGCACACCGAAGCCCCTGGTTCTCTACGTAAAGAATACCCGGGATACTCCCTTACTAACTCAAGATTATAGGGGTCATCCTGCCGCCTGGTCTACCCACATCCAACCATCAAGAATTGGTAGAGTTGCAAGGGTAATACCTGGATATGCCCTCCCTGAAGCTGGAAAAAGTATCAGGGGTGCTACACAGGATCCAAACACCACATGGAACAGTCACTAGGATGAAACTACACCGACTACCAGAGGCCTGGAAGAAACGTGTTATGGAAGATCTGAAGAAGATGCTAAACCTCAATGTAATTGAAAGGTCCAACTGTGAGTTGTCCACTCTGATTGTCCAGGTGCCGAACTCTGACAATTTTTGGAGGTTTTGCATCCACTTTCAGAGGCTAAATGAAAATGCAAGTTTGATGCATACTCATGCCCAGGATAGAAACATTGGTGGAAACCCACTGGGAGGTGAAGTTAATTTCAATGCTGAACATTACCAAAGAATATTGGTAGGCACCCCAAACAAAAATTCTGAATAAAAGAATGCCTTTTGAAAACTAGAAGGCTTCTTTCAATTCACTCTCCTCCCGTTTGGTCTCTATAAGCTACCCGCAACATTCCAACAGTTGATTGACCCCATCGTGACCACTGGTTGAAGCTTTGCTGGAACTTATTTTGATGACATTGTCGAGAATAGCACAATGTGGGAAGATCAAGTGAGACATTTTACAGCAGTCTGTGATTAAACGCCATTAGTACCCGACATGCACTGTCCACGGGAAATACTGCACGTGGATTGGCTCTTTCCTGAGCCATACCACACGGTCAACACCTAGCACAGTCATCTGTTACATTTGTCTAATTTCAAGTGGGGAATTGGATGGTATTATCGTTGTACTGTCCTAGGAGGAGCTGGAGCTCCCCCCGCGCCACTGCAGGAGCAGTGGTCTGCCTGGAGGCACAACCGGATCACAAGGTAGGCCCCCTGCACTACCTTGCTGCATTTATAATTTCGCAGCCCAACAGTGCAAACTTTGTCCTTTTTTGCTGTAATCCTGCCACAATTCGATATTAACTCATGGCATTCAAAAGGGATCCTGTTTGCTTCCTATCTGGCCCCCAGTGCACAGGAGTGTAGCCGAGCACGAGGCATTTAGCCACTTCAAAATGGCCACCCGCCATCTTTGAACCAAGTCCTATCTTTACAAACACAACAGGACCAAAATCTGACTTTGATTGGCCCTCTGCACCTACTTCTGCACCAATCGAGAGCCGGCAGGCTCAAGCCAGCCCACATTCAAAAGCACACATTTTAAGGCAGTGCTTCCTGTTGTGAGCCGGTCTGGAGCCTTCCAAGCCCAGGGCCACGAGCCTTACACCATTCACATCTTACCCCTTGCAACGCCCTGCACCTGCTGCTAAGCCCTTTTCCAGAAATCAACTCCAGGCCGCTTCATCTTCTTGCAGCTGCACCCGACGACGGCAATACGAATCTGATACATGTAAGAACTATCACATACCGTGTAACTAGAAAGTGAACTTTCCCGCCGCCCACCCTCTGCACATTCTATAGCGCACGCCGGCCCTCCTGGCATTTGAGCTATATCTCTTTAAATATTATCTGATCTTATCCGCCAGTGATTGTGCTTTCCTTGATTCCACTGCCGGAAGTTACTTTGCCAGACTTTATTAGTATTAACCCTCCATAGACCTCTCGTATCAACTCCTCCTACTGTGGCATGATCCATCATCCGTCCTACTGTCATATGCTTGATTACATAGCCCCAAACAGTTGGGCCACTCAGTAAATTGCCTATTGGCATTATTCCTACCTCCCCTATGACTAGTGATTTTACTGTGTGCCAAGCCTAGCCCTTTACCGCATATTGCGCGTCTGTGTTGATTGTGCCTCACTGTACTAGCCTGGCCCTATGCTGTTTGATGTGCTTCACTGTACTAGCCTGGCACTATGCTGATTGATGTGCCTCACTGTACTAGCCTGTCCCTATGCTGATTGATGTGCCTCACTGTACTAGCCTGGCCCTATGCTGGCCCTATACTGACTTCATGTGCCTCACTGTACTAGCCTTGGCCCTGTGCTGATTGATGTGCTTGACTGTACTAGCCTGGCCCTATGTTGATTGATGTGCTTCACTGTACTAGCCTGCCCCTATGCTGATTGATGTGCTTCACTGTACTAGCCTGGCCCTATACTGATTGATGTGCTTCACTGTACTAGCCTGACCCTATGCTGATTGATGTGTCTCACTGTGCTAGCCTGGCCCTACACTGCTTGATGTGCCCCACTTCACTGTACTAGTCTGGCCCTACTGGGCGCTACCTTCCTGAATTAGTAGGTTCTAACCTATACCAACCTTGATATGACATCACCCACACCCAACCTGCCCACCTGCCCCCTAGCTATCCTTACTACACTCACTGTCCTATCTACTATGACAGCTACCTATTATAGACTCCCAGCTTCCTGGGAACAGGCCCAGACATACACCCAACCCTGGTCCCAACTTTTACCAGAGCCCACCTCCTTAACCTATCTGAGTCAGACCTGTCCCACCACTCTATGCAACCTCAGATTAGGATCTAGATTGCTCAAGCCACCACAAACCTACCCTGCTTTAGGTCTCTCCAAGACTGAACTTTCACGAGTACTGCATGACCCCTCCAAAAGTAAACCTAGTTGCTCCCAGAAACCGTGTACTAATTCATCTGAAATTACACACAACACTGACCACACGAGTGCTACCATAAAAAGAACAAATAACCTCAAGGGAGGCCTCATCAACGCCAGATCCTTAATAGCCCATGCCCCTGAAATTGCAGACCTCATCACTTGCAACCAGCTCGACTTTCTAGCAGTGACTGAAACATGGCTGCACAAAGCAGCTGGCCCAGCCTTAATGCTTAGGTACAAAAACACACACCCTGGACGTTGCCGACCAGGAGCCCAAAGCTGCACTCCTTGCGGGATAATATCCCAGGTCAAATATCTCAACTAGAACAGAAGTTAGATGGCTCCAATGAGTCACATATCCATAACAGTTGAGGCTGTAAATTTGTAATTTAGATGGCGAGCAGCATACAACTGTGCTCAATAGTTTAACACAATACATAATCATTAAAGTGTGCATTTCAATATTTCTGTCCGCCTGCTGGAGTAAGACAAGGAAAAGGACCAAACTGACTCAAAACAGGTTAAAACAGAAAGTAAACAGGTTTTATTTAAACAAAAGTCTCTGTCTGTTGCGCTGTTAGTTTCCACAGTGCACCGTGAAGGGTGTGGTAAAATACAGTAATTCAAAATACAACAATGGTACGGTTTGAGCTATAAAAAATGTGGGTTAACCAAAAAGAAGGTGAATCGAATGAGTATGACAAGTTGTGTCCCAATTACATCATTGGTGATAACATGTACAGTTTCCAACATAAATCCTTTTGAAATTTTCAACATAAAAAAGCACTCCTACTTGGTATGAGGTGCCAACGTGTTTCGGATTCCATTTATCCATCTTCAGGGCCGGATGTGCTCATATTTCATAATGTATTCAAGTAGAATCTCTTTCGTTGGGTCCTAAGAATAATTCAAATGAACTCATCAAGGGGTATAGTGTATTGTGTTTCAAAGTAACTAATAGGCTTAGTAAATACACTGACCTAGTGAGTCGAGGGAACTGTTGCCGGTCACCAATGGGTTCACTTGTTTAGCACCCCCCGTTGGAGAGGCGGAGTTTACAATGGGGAGTTGGGGAACGAAGGGAGTTCTAGGTAAGGCGCGAGAAGCGCCAGTTACTGTTTGGAAAAGTGAAATAAAGACGTGTTGAGAAACCCCTCCGTGTGCGCGTCCTCCTTTCAGGCCTTGTAAGAGGCAACAGGAACTGGACTCAAAAAGGTGTTGTCGGGTCTGGAGAGAGTCGCCTCCCATCTAAATCGTTGGTAAATGGTGGCGGGATTCAGGTCTCATGCAGGTATCTGCAGGTAAAAGGGAAAAGACCCCATCAGAGGTGATGGCAGATTCATACTAAAGCAATTTAGAAGTCGAACTGACAGACTGTTCTGCCGCGTGAAAACATCGCCCCCTTGTACTAGCGTGATGAGCTAGTTCGACCACGTATAGTAATAGGAGTGAGAATCTCTCCGTATGGAGTATCGTATTGGTTTGAAATTCAATTGTACTTACTGGATCTCTGCAGGGAGGATAACCCGAGCGGCCCGTCGCCAAGACGAGTCGCTCGTAAGTGAATCTAGATAAAGTGGTTGTCACGGATGCCACGCATGCGCGTTGGCGCTTAAGCCGCCATGTTGGTGTGGGCAGTAAGCCGTACAGAGCCGTATTGCGAGCGGCGCTGCAATAGTGTCAATCAGGAGAAGAATCACATTGTACTCGCGCATCTGTATGCGTAGGTAAAAACGTCTGCAAGGGCAGAAAATAGGGTCATCATTAATCTGAGTAGTGGGGCGCAAGATGGGGGGCGTCACAGTTCCAGTTGGACTGTGGGGCATCCCCTCTCCTGCTGGTTAGTTGGGATCTAGAGGGAGAAGCTAGCGAGCATACCGGCTCCTATCAAAAACTGGGTCGAACTGAAGAGAAGTGATCAATGGTCAATCTACATGGGTACTTACAGCTTTTCTCTGCATGGAATACCCCTAAAGAGTTTGTCATGCTGACGGTCCCTAAGCTGTTCACATTCTATAGAGGCATACATATTCACATATTTGATTCTTCTCCTGATTGACACTATTGCAGCGCTACTCGCAATACGGCTTTGTACGGCTTACTGCCCACACCAACATGGCGGCTTAAGCGCCAACGCGCATGCGTGGCGTCCATGACAACCACTTTATCTAGGTTCACTTATGAGCTACTCGTCTTGGCGACGGGCCGCTCGGGTTATCCTCCCTGCAGAGATCCAGTAAGTACAATTGAATTTGCAAACCAATACGATACTCCCTATGGAGAGATTCTCACTCCTATTACTATACGCGCTCGAACTAGCTCATCACGCTAGTACACGGGGGCGATGTTTTCGCGCGGCAGAACAGTCTGTCAGTGCGACTTCTAAATTGCTTTAGTATGAATCTGCCATCACCTCTGAAGGGGGCTTTTCCCTTTTACCTGCAGATACCTGCATGAGACCTGAATCCCGCCACCATTTACCAACGATCTAGATGGGAGGCGACTCTCTCCAGACCCGACAACACCTTTTTGAGTCCAGTTCCCTCGACTCACTAGGTCAGTGTATTTACTAAGCCTATTAGTTACTTTGAAACACAATACACTATACTCCTTGACAAGTTCCTTTGAATTATTCTTAGGACCCAACGAAAGAGATTCTACTTGAATACATTATGAAATATGAGCACATCCGGCCCTGAAGATGGATTAATGGAATCCGAAACGCGTTGGCACCTCATACCAACTAGGAGTGCTTTTTTATGTTGAAAATTTCAAAAGGATTTATGTTGGAAACTGTACATGTTATCACCAATGATGTAATTGGGACACAACTTGTCATACTCATTCAATTCACCTTCTTTTCGGTTTACCCGAATTTTTTATAGCTCAAACCATACCATTGTTGTATTTTGAATTACTGTATTTTACGACACCCTTCACGGTGCACTGTGGAAACTAACAGTGCAACAGACAGAGACTTTTGTTTATATAAAACCTGTTTACTTTCTGTTTTAACCTGTTTTGAGTCAGTTGGTCCTTTTCCTTGTCTTACTCCAGCAGGCGGACAGAAATATTGAAATACACACTTTAATGATTACGTATTGTGTTAAACTATTGAGCACAGTTGTATGCTGCTCGCCAACTAAATTACAAATTTACAGCCTCAACTGTTATGGATATGTGACTCATTGGAGCCATCTAACTTCTGTTCTAGTTGAGATATTTGACCTGGGATATTATCCCGCAAGGAGTGCAGCTTTGGGCTCCTGGTCGGCAACGTCCAGGGTGTGTGTTTTTTGTACCTATGTATTTTGATCTCGAGTGGCCTCGAGATTTTCCCAGCCGCACCTGAAATTTATCTTACTCTACCTGATGAGACATACTAAAACACTACCCTACCTACGAGGATTATCTTCTTATTGAACTTATATTTGCCTAATTCAGTAGTGCCTCCCACCCCCCTATCTCCTCAGCCTTAATGCTTGCCATTCCCTCCAACTTCAGCATCTTTAGAAAGGAAAGAGAAACCTCCAAAGGGGGTGGCATAGCTTTCATCTGTAGAGCTGACCTCGCCATCAAAGAAGTAGATCATATGCCTATGCCCTCAGCAGAACTACTGTCCCTCAAACTAGGTATCTCCGCATCACGTGCTATTACGGTGCACCTTATCTACAGACCTCCTGGCCTACTAAATTCCTTTGAAGAAGACATAACTATCCTTCTTAATACCAATGCTAAACCGGGGACACAAATTATCCTACTTGGGGACTTCAACCTAGGATACAATGATCCCAAAGACTCTAATTCCTCAATCCTAGCAAACACAATACTGGAAGCAGGGCTTACCATCCGTAACAACGGCCCTAGACATGTCAAAGGTCGCACTCTGGATTGGGTGTCAGACATTAACTGCACCTCTACCATAACGGCTATCGATCCATGCATCTGGTCTGATCACCACCTGATCTTGTTGACCATCTCTGACCTACCCCAAACTAAAGCATCCAAACCTCTGGCACCTCCAGCCCTTACACGCTGCAAAAAAAACATAACATTGACGAATCTCCTCCCTATAATTCAGCCTATCATTAATCACTCTAATCACACCACTAACCCTAATGAACTGGTTGACCTGTATAACAACACTATCAACGCAGCTATAGACGTCATCGCCCCATTGAAACTAAGTAAATCCAAACCTCCTGCCCATCTAAACACCTGGTTCACCCCAAGCCTAAAATCCATGCATAAAGAAAAAAGACAAGCAGAAGCCTGCTGGAAAAAAGAAAAAAAAATCTTCCCCTCATAACAAAAATCTCCTCACCACTCTCAACAACAACTACAAGAAACAAATCATTCAGGCAAAAAAAGAGTCCTCAATGACAGAATTGAAAAAGCAAACTCTAACACTTGGGAAATATTCACCATCCTTAGAGATTTAGAATCACCCATCACACCCATTGACTCCTGCCCCAAAGATAAAATGTGGTGCACCAACATCCAAAACGCCTTATGTAATAAAATCACTATGTTACAAGACAAAATCTCTGCCAAAAAATCCTCACTCCACAACATTGCACTCTATACCCAAGAAGCCATACAGGAACTCTCCATCAACCAAAGTAAACCTCATAACCAATTTAACTTTAGAGCTATCTCCATCGTAGAAGCTAAAAACATCATCACTTCTCTTAAACCCTCTCGTTATCTTGGTGACACCTGTCCAGCCCCTATTATCAAAGAAGCTGCTCAAGAACTAGCCCCTTTCGTCACCTCCATTATCAACTCCTCCTTCAAATCATGCACGGTACCCACTAACTTCAAAGATGCCTAGATACTACCCCTCCTAAAAAAACCTAAGCTTGACCCCAATACCTCAACCAATTATAGACCTATAATGACAGTTCCGTTCCTCCTTAAAATCTAAGATAGAGCTGCCTATCTACAGATCCAATCTTACCTGGAGATTAATAACCTACTAGGCACTAGACAATCTGGATTCAGACCGAGACATGGAACCAAGACAGCCCTCCTTGATCTCAAAAAACAACTAGATGAGCGTAAAGACAAAGGAGACACATCCATTCTCCTACTCCTAGATCTATCAGACGCATTCGACTTGGTAGATCATAAAGTACTTTGCAACCACGTTAAATCGGCTGCCAACTTTTCCTACAAAGGCTACGGCCTGGATAAACTCTTTCCTGGGCAAAAGAACTATAAGAGTCTTTTTGCCTACTTCAGCTGCTGACCCAGTGCCCATCACCTGTGGGGTCCCTCAAGGGTCATGCGTCTCCCCTATAATATTTTTACAAAGCCCCTCTTTGATATCTTGGATAAACTGGTGTCTCATATACCAACTATGCTGACGACACCCAGATCCACATTCCAATCCAAGGAGATTACGACAACAAAGACACCATCCTCTTAAACAAAATCTACCAAATCATCCAAACTTGGATGGCTACACACGGCTTATGTCTTAACGACGATAAAAACGAGCTCTTAATTATTGGATCCACTAGCAAACTAAACAAACTTCCCCATCTATACAAATCCTTTGATATTGACGGTATCAGAATTAATGTAGCCAAGGAAGTCAAAATGTTAGGTTTCTACTTAGACTCAACGCTCAACCTTAACAAGCAGGTGAATGCCACAGCCTCAGCAACTAGTTACACCTGCAAGCTAATTCATGCCTGCAAGCCATTTTTGTCTACGGACAGCTGCATTACCATCGCCAAGCCCTTATCTTATCTAAATTAGATTACTGTAACACACTCTATTTAGACACCAGTAAACACAACACCCACAAACTCTAAACCCTGCAAAACAACGCCCTCAGAATGGTACTAGGCATTCCCAAAGATCAACATATCTCAGACGACAGAAGAACTGTTAACTGGCTGTCCATCAATGACCGTATCAAATTCAAAACCCTGAACATTACTCACAACTGTCTTAACAACAAAGCACCCGCATACCTTACTGATAAATTTATTAGGCACACATCTGAACGCCCCATTAGGAAAGCCCAAGCCAACAGCATCAGAGTCCCTCACTTCAACCTGAAAAGAACAGGAGGTTCTAGCTTATTGGCTGCTAATCTTTGGAATTCTATTCCGGACCCACTTAGAGCCATTCCTTCATTTCACCTCTTCAAAACGAATGTCAAATTCTGGCTTCAAACCAACGACTGCTGACAACTCTCCTACGAATGGCCGGTCTCCTAGACACCTCTTCCCCATTCCTTAAGCCATCCTCCTATCCTCTGTCTTCTCACCATTAACTGTATATATATCCTAATTTCATGTATGCAACTTGTAAGATATGCCTGCAACTGTAACATAAGAAATATAAGATAACTGTATCATAAGAAATTTAAGATAAGAAATGTAAGATATTCATGTAACATTAACTTGTAACATAAGAAATGTAAGATATCTATGTAACTGTAACCTAAGCTTTTCACAAGCACCCTATAAATAAATAAACAATACAAAACAATACAATTGCCCCAACACACTACATTGGGGACCGTCCAAAGTGTCCAACAGCCCTTAACAAAAAAAGATATTCAAACCTTTCTGGGGGTGCTGGTAGAATATTACTTTAGATGTGTTCCTACCATTTGGTATTTGACTGCCCCCTTATCCAACAAACTGACCAGGATCAATCCCATCCACCAACAGTTTGTAGCACAAGGCCCAAATGACTTTTGAGACCATAAAGAACATCCTCTTTAAAAGTCGAGTGCCAGTCATGCCAGACTTCTCAAAGTTATTTGTGCTACAGACCATGGTTCCTCATTAGGCTGGGAGCAGTATTGTCTCAGATCTATGATAGGGAAGAGTAACCAATATTATTTATCAGCAGGTAACACTTCCCTAGGGAGAAAATGAATGCTGTTGTAGCGATTGAATGTCTGGCAATACAGTGAGCCATACATAGGACGTGTAAGGAGAAGAGCATGCAGAGCTGGCAAAGCGAAGACGAAGTGAACTTGGGTGAGTGCAAGGTACCTTTTCTTGATAACATCCGTATTATGGGTCCCAGGATGGGATTCAATTAGATTGTTCCAGAGGGAGTGCGAGAGACAGGATGTTTGTCCCTTGGCCATCACAACCAGTTAGTTAGATAGTATACTCTAAGGGTTACTGTACACTAGTAACCATCTTGGGGTTTATGGATGCAGGGGCTAGAGAAGGGACAGCACAGGGGAGATGAGGGAGAGAAGGGCAACCCTTAGGGTCCCCATACCCTAGTATTTCAATAATAACCCTTAACTGTCTTTGATAGTTTGTGTGTTCTTTAGGCCATCTGTGAGATATATGAGGGCATGTTTTGTGTGGGTTGCCTATGTGTTGGATGAGGTAGTGTGGGGTAGCCTGTCAGGGATGATAGGTGTATGTTGGGGTTCCAGCCATGTCTCTGTGAGAAAGAACATGTCTAAAGTGTGTGTGTTGATAAGGTTGTGATTATCATGGGTGCATGCATTTGTAGAGTGGGAGTTGCGAAGGATGCACGTCTATAAGAAGAGTTGGCTCAGTAGAGGTATGTGCTGGAGTGTAATCTGTATTTGTGACAGATTTCCACCTGCGACGGTCCAAAACCACTGCTTTTTTATTTTGGATTTCTCTGAAAGGGAGGTCTTATAATCAGACCCCTCTTTCATAAATGTCCCATGCCAACATTATAATGCACACATGTGCATTTCTCGAGACACTCATTGTGGCACACTCAGCACAAGCCCTTCAGTGGCACATGACAGGTTCAAAGGTCACATGTACATCCCTGACAGCTGCTGAAACACAAAGTTCCTGCAGGCAGGGGCTGATTTTAATATTCTGCACCTCTGGATTTAAACTTAATAACTATATTTCTTGGTAAGTTTAGTGGCATGCAAATCTTTAAATATAAGCCATGCCTGTCTGGGACATTGTGACTACTAAAAGTACCCAAATATTCAACCACAACTGTGTAAGCTCTGTGATCATGACCCAGCTAGGAAAGCACTGATGATTATTGGGGTCTGGTCTGAATGTCCTCACATCTGCCATTTAGAGCAATATCCAGGATGCTGTCTCTTCGATCACTTCTTCTGTGGATGGCCTGAATGGCTGCCTGCTAAATACTCAATCCTTGGTGGCTCATTCTATAGATTGCCACAATTTAGTTATGTCCCATCAGTTTGACCTTCTTTGCCTCACTGAGACATGGCTTGGTGATTCGTCCGGCCCAGTTGTTGTGCATACTCTCCCCCCTGGCTATGAGATGATTCACCAAAACTGTGCAGCGACACATCCTGGTGGGGGTGTGGCCATTATATACAAGGCCAAACATAAAACAATCATGCTTGAATTGGAACACACTCTTAATATGGAGTGTCTCCTTGCTCGCATTATGATTTCTCCCTCTGTGACGCTGACCGTTCTGGTGGTCTACCGCCCTCCTGGCACCGATAGTCGGTTCTGCTTGGAATTCCCTGCATTTGCTATGGACCTACAGCTTAAATACCCTAATCTCCTTATCATGGGTGACTTTAATCTCCAAGGAAACACTACAAATGCTACTCAGGTCACTAACTTTCTGTCTCTGATGGATGACCTTGGCCTTCCTCAGCTTGTCAGCGAACCCACTCATCGGCGAGGCAATACACTTGACTTCATCTGTACTCCCAAGAAGTCTATGTCTATCTTGCCAATATTACCTATAGTGTGGTCGGACAATTTTTTGGTTCCTTTTGTGATCCATCAGGCTAAGCACACTACTCCTCCTCCCAAACCTGCTGTTCCTTGATGCAGCTGGAATAAGGACACTAACAAGCAACTAGTTGCCTTATTAACATCCCACTGTATGTCGGACCCTCTCTGCTCCTTGTCGTCTATTGAATCCTCATTTATTGCAGCAGCTGATATGCCTGCTCCTTTAAAAATTGGTAAACAAAAAAATCTCCCTTCTGAGCCTTGCTTTTCAGAAGAGCTTAAAGCTGCTAAACTTAGATGTAGAAAAGCCGAGAGGAAGTGGCACATCGACTACTCCCCGGAAGCTAGGCATATCTTTCGCATTACCCTATCAGATTATCATAAAGCAGGCCTTGAAACAAATAAGCTTTCTTCTCTCACAAGGTGGAATCAGCAATAAATCAGCCATGGGCCTTGTTCAAGCTGGTAAAGTCTATTTCTGCTCCTACCAAAACTGGCCCTCAGGCTCCTCCCTCTCAAGATCTGTGCGACTCCCTTTCTTCTTTCTTACCAAGATTAAGGACGGATGTAAGAACATTCAGGTGGGTACTTGGCACCTCCTGCACCCCTGAACCCCATAGACTTTGTTCCCCCTAATAACAATTGGTCTGATTTTCCAGTTTTCTCCGAGTCTGATGTGTTAGCTGCAATCGGGAGTCTCAGATCCGCCTCTCCGGAGACCATATCCCCTTGACCCTTCTCAAAGAAATCTTGGCTGATTTGATCTCTATGGTTACCTCCGCTACTAACACCTCTTTTTGGGATGGCGTTATTCCTGCAACCCTTGAACATGCAGGGGTGATCCCTCTTCTCAAGAAGCCGTCTCTTGATCCTGTGGCACTTGCTAACTTCCGTACCATCTCGCTCCTCCCGTTCCTCATGAAGTTGTTGGAAGCCTTGGTATCCCCACTCCTTTCCACCTTCCTCGAGACATCTGGGTTCTTTGACCAGTTTCAATCAAGCTTCCACCCGGTAAGGGGAACTGAGTCTGTCCTTAATTCTGTAATGGATGACCTGGCTCAGTAGGTGGATCAGGGCGGAGTTGGAGCAGTGTTGCTCCTTGACCTGTCCGCTACGTTTGACACGGTGGACCATCCCACCCTGATCTCCCATCTATATTCGGCCGGCCTATCTGGCCTGGTACTGAGATGGTTCACAGAGTTTCTCTCTGACCATTCTCAATACGTCTCTCTCTCTCCCTTTTGGTCTAAGCCAATGGGGCTTGACTGTGGCGTCCCTCAGGGGTCCGCTCTCTCTCTCTTATACTTTTCAATGTTTATATTCACCCACTCCTGTCCCTCGTTTGTTCCCATGGCTTTCGCTATTATTCTTACACAGATGATACTCAGATTTTGCTGCATCTAGATCTTACTCGCCCTGACATGGCCGCCCGCCTTAAGAAGTGTCTGGAAGATCTAGGGGCGTGGATGACAGCAACTGGCTTAAGCTAAATGGAAACAAAACATAGGTGCTGTTTGTGGGCACTAACACCCCCCCCTTTTGTTCTGGACGAGTGATTTTTGGCCCTTATTCGTGGGCCTTTTTCCTCTTCTGTCTCCCTCAGTTCAAAACTCAGGGGTTCAAATTACATCCTCCCTGTCGATGCATGAGCAGGTTGCTGCTATCTGCAAAGGTGGTCACTTCAATCTTTGCATTCTGTGTAAGGTGCTCCCTTACATCCATGAAACATTTCAGGCACCTGTCGTAGCTGCTCTTGTGTTGAGTGCAGTAGATTACTGCAACTCGCTGTACCTAGCTCAGCCGTGGTTCCTTATAAACGCCTTCAACTTCTGCAGAATGCAGCCGCTAGTGCTGTGTTGCGCCCCTCCTATGGGGCTCACAAGACTCCTCTGCTCAGACAACTCCACTGGCTTCCAGTGGAGCAGCAGGTTTTGTTTAATTCACTCTGTCTTGTCCATCGTGCCTTCTCTTCAAAAGAAATTCTTACGATATGTGCCATCTCGCTGCCTGCGCTCTCAGTCAGCCTATGTAGTGGCATTGCCATGACTTTCCTGTGTTGGCGGCTGGGCCTTCTCGGGGCCACCGCTAAAGCATGGAATGCCTTCCCTGCTGCCCGTCCGCACCACTGGGGACTATCTTGTATTCCGCCGTTATCTTCTAGCATGTCTTCTAGCCCCCTCGTAACATGCTTTAACGGCCAGCGCCATGATGCCTCTGGCGTACGTGCGCTCTAGAAATTCTGATAACATAACATAACATCACCCAGGGGAAGGCCAACACCTTTCTCCCAGGGCATCAAAACCTCCTCTAGGAGGTTTCTTGGGAACTAGTGCTTCACATGCAGCACTGAGATAACAAAACCACACTCACACCAGGATTCTGACCACTGGAGTCCATTTGAAGTCTGTAAGCTTGGGAAGAGGACAGAGTTAGAAAAGCCAGAAGGGAGAAGTGGGATGAGGGCAGGGTTTCACCATCTTTGTTTCTGTAAGGGCTCTCTACATTCCCTGCCCCCCTCATTTCCAGCAGGCAAGGTACTATTGATATGATATCAGAATGCAAAAGTCATTTGTTAGAACATCCTGGATTGAATCCTTTACAGCAGGCTTTCATTGAACCAATCCCCTGTGACATTTTGCCTTTTTAAGGAGAGGAAATCCTCTAAATCTTTGATTCAACTTTGTAATCTGACTGGGCCTCTGTTGGGAGTATGGCCTTGTAGAGGAGCAACTGCCTGCCTCTGCAGCAAACCCTGACCCCCTACCTCCCATATGTTGGAATACTGAGATCATGCCATGTTTGACACCAGCAGTTGTGCCAATACTGCAGCGCATATTCGAAAGAAGATACCCATTGACAAAACCCTATCGGATGTATGCCCAAAGGGATGACAATCTGAGAGAGGAACTCCCTGAAGGAACATAAAAAGAGTAAAGAAAGAAGGCTGTGATGTCATAAGAGAGTATGAAGAGGATGTATGGATCCTACAGAAACTAATGACGGAGTAAAGAATCAAGTGAACTTTTAAATATGAAAAAGAAGATTACACATGCACAAAGTGCTGCAGAGAATCAACCTATCAATAATTGTACAGACGCTGAAACGCAAGGTAGACTAAGTCATCATAGAAGCTGGCTATATGTAGTGAATAGAATGCAAGCTAAGCCGCCATTATATAGAAGCTGGACATCGGTATCATGAATTTAGTAAACCAGGACCCATGAAGAGGAAAGGGAAAATTGTGTTGCAGCAAGAATAAGCTGAATCGTGGTGCTGCATGGTGAGGTTGTCTGGCCTGGAGTCAAGATTGAAGCAGCAAAGGTCAGCTATCTATTCTAGAAAGGAGTGAACAAATGAAGGATGAATCACCTATTGTTAAGGTGTAAAGAAAGAACACCAAGAGTGCCCAATTTTATTCATTAAGAGCATTTAAAACCTGCAAAATTGACAAAAACATGGTCTCCTGTCACGTGAGCCAAGGATGAAAATAGAGTCGAACTTGGAGTCCTAGGACACGATAGTGAGTGCCCACACTGCCATGTATTCTCAGAGACAAGGATACTTTGCAAGGACAAGTTCAAAGATAATCGTCATGGCAGAAGGCTTGGGTGATGAGAGATGCTTGGCTAATTGGGTGGGGAGATAGAGTCAGGTCCACCTCCTTGCACCTGGTCTGGGCTTACTTGCAGCTAAGTGAACCGAATGTTCCACACATGGCACACGCATGCCAACCAATTGTAGTGGTCCATATAACGAAGGACCTTATAGTTTGAGAAACCAATGAGAAACCGTGTACTTAATGTTTTTGAAGATTACATGTTTTAGAGGTAGGCATATATTGTCCACCTGATAGTGGGGAGCCAATCACAATCCTAGTTCCTATATAATGTGTACTTAGATGTTCCCCTTAAGTCTATCCCGATCCCCAGTAGGTTTTTCATTATTTGTCACGCAGTATGACATCACCTCTGAGGGGGGAAATACAATTGATGTCTTCAAAAAAGAACCACTTGCTTTGCAACTCGATTTTGCCAATAGATGAAAAATACTTGGGGAAAAAGACAGTGGGCCTCATTACGAGTTTGGAGGTAGCCAAGCCCTTATTAAGGGCATGGCTACCCGCAAACTCGGGTCCAGGTTCCCTGAATGGGGAAATACCGGGCCATTTCTGACCTTGGAGGGCCCGGTATTTCCCCATTCAGGGAACCCGGATCCGGTCCATCCCCATTCCCATTTGAGCCCCGATAGGGCTCAATGGGAATGGGGAGCATGCTAACAATGGGCCCATTAATGACGGGCCTGTTGTTAGCATCCTGGTCTGCTAGCGGGTCCTGCTAAGGACACCTGGTTTTACCAGATGTCCTGAGCGGGTCCAGCGAGCGGACCTCGTAATAGGGCGGTAAGGGGTTAATGGCTCTGGCATCTTTACCGGCACTGTTAACCCCTTACCGCCCTCCTCGTAAAGAGGCCCAGTGGCTTCGATCATCTGGTGACTTACTGCCTTGCCTGGACTGCTGCACTTTGCTGTGTTTTAAATCCCTGTTAGTGCAATCTGCCTTTGTTTGTTTGTTTGTTGTTTGTTTGTTTATTTATAGGGTGCCTGAAAACCCTTGGGTAGCTGGGCGCACAGAATAACAAGAATGCTTAGAACTTAGTTACAGGTTGCATATTACAGGTTGTTTCCGCATTTTCCCTGTAACAGTGGCTCTCTCTCTGGGTCTTTCCACCCTCAGCTGTCCTGCGATTGGCTACTTGGCCATTCTTATTGGCCAACTGGGGACCGACAGGCTTTAGCCGGCCTGTTGCTCTAAGGCCCACTTCTAAGGCCCCTGTCAGCTTCCCTGTCCGCTGTCAGTTCGCTACATGAATCCAATACCGCACCTTGACCTTCCCGGGTGTTGACACTTCACAGGCATCATTCTGGACCATTAAGACTCTTGTACCTCCCACCCCATGGGTTAGTTTCCATCCTTCTGCTTACCCTTTCTATTCCCCTCATTGACTTTCACTCTTCCATCTGCTAGCTTCAACTGGTCTCCCTGTACGCTATCAAATGCTCTAGGTTCAGCGCCTGCCTCCAACTCTTACCTCATTTCTTTCACCAATGAGCCTTAATATTACAATTTGGGTTGTTCTGAAAGTCAAATGTGGGTGTGTTTTGTAACTGCAATTTGGGTTGTTCTGAAAGTCAAATTTGGGTGTGTTTTGTAACTGCAATTTGGGTTGTTCTGAAAATCAAATGTGGGTGTGTTTTGTAACTGCAATTTGGGTTGTTCTGAAAGTCAAATTTGGGTGTGTTTTGTAACTGCAATTTGGGTTGTTCTGAAAGTCAAATTTGGGTGTGTTTTCCACATCACCTCAGGTCCTAAATTGTAATTGGCTAGCCCAGTGACTATTCCTTATCGCTTCTCTTGCATATTTCTCCTACTGCCTCCTCTCTCTACTCACTCATGGCGTTATCTATCTCTCCTATCTACTCCAATCAACTACCCTTCCCTGCTTACTAAGTCTGGTAAGAAGAAATTCAAAAAAGATATCTTGGCTTCAAACCTAGGTCTCCCCATCGCCGATACCTATTCTAGAGCCTCTGCCAGACAAACCCTCACTGACATTCTCTTTTTCGTTCCTTCACCTGATCTATGGACCCCTCATATGATCTCTGTGCTTTCTCCTGTCTCCTCCTCTTCCATTAATGGTGGCACTCGCTCAGAAGTCCTCATGGCTTTCTTTGACTCCTCCAGAGTCATCATTAATGTCTACCTAAGTGGCACTGTCATGGTGCAAGGCCCTCAGGCTAATCTCCTACTCTTTAATAGATGGTTCCCTCACCTCATCAATTTCCTCTCATCTCCTGCTGTCCCCTCCTCTCCCCCCTTGGCTACTTTTCCCTCTCTCTCCTCCTCCTCCTCTGCCCCTCCTAGGGCTCTTTCTCCTCCGCAGGGCGTACCTCTGATCTGTACCCCTCCCCGGAAGTTCTTTAGGGCTGGCAACCTTCTTCATCTCGCCACTCTCAACTCTCGCTCAGCTGTCAAACACTCATCTGACATCTGCCACCTCCTCGAAGAACTTGACATTGATGTCCTCGGTCTTACCGAGACCTGGTTCACGACCAGCTCTGTCACGAGTTTTGACACTCTCCTCCCTGACGGCTGCAAGATCCTCTCCGCTCCTAGATCCAACCGGCCTGGAGGGGGTGTAGCCCTGATCTACCCTGAGTGGATTCCAGCCTCTTTCATCCCTACTCAGACGTACTCTTCTTTTGTCTTGTCTCTCACTGTTGCTACTCTCTACCGGGCCCCTGGTCAAATTACTTCTTTTCTCTCTGAGTGAGCAGACCTCTCCTCCTCCCTCCTGGCCTCGGCCACTCAACTCTTTCTCATTGGTGACCTCAATATCTATCTGGATTCTCCCTGTTCGTCATCTGTGCTCTTTCGAGACCTCTGCAATTCACTCTCCCTCTCCATCCTCCCCTCCGGCCTGACTCACTCTGCCGGTCAGACACTTAATCTCTTGATCTCCTCTGGCCTCCCCCTCTCCATCCCTCTGACTACTCCTCTCTCCTGGAGTGACCACTGCCTCCTCTCCTCTTATCTCTCACTCTTTTCCCCCCAAGCCAAGCCTACCCCAACACTGCCACCTACCTTCTCGGACATCCGGCCCATTAAGCGCATGTCAGTTGAGGCTTTCGCTGCCACCTTCTCTCCCCCCGTCATCCTCTGGCTGACTCATACCCGGACACAGCCCTGTCCCTTCTCTACTCTTCTATTTCTGATGCTCTAGATGCTCTTGCCCTGTCATGAGGATCCGTTTGAATTCCAAAGCCAAGTGCAATTCCTGGTTTGGCTCTGACCTAGCTACACTTAAACGTAAGTGTAGGGCGGCTGAGAGGAAATGGAGGGCTTCTTGTTCATCCTCTGACAAACTGGCCTGCCGCCTGCTCCAAAGCCAATACAGACTCTCTGTCTGCACCAAAAAGAGAGTCCACATTCAAGCCTGTGTCTCTGCTGCATCTAACAACTCGGCTGAACTCTTTAAAATCTTCAGGGAACTGGCTAATCCTGCTGCAGTCTCCACCCCTCCTCTCACCTCCCAGGCTCTTTGCAATGCCCTTGCTGCTCACTTTATCTCTAAAATCTAGGACATCTTGTTCACCCTCTCCTCTTCTCCCCCTCCTCTCCCCTCCCTGTCTCTGCTTGCTGTCCCTCCTCCAGCTACCCCCCCACCCTCTTTCTCCTCCTTTCCTTTTTTCTCCCCTGATGAGGTCGCTAGACAAGTCCGATCTATGAAAGCCTCATCAAAACAAGTCCATCCCTGCACCTCTAAAACCTTTAAGGACCACATTGATACTCTTGCTCTGGCCCTTGCTGATTTCTGCAACCCCTCCTTTGCCTCTGGATCTTTCCTCTCCCCCTGAAGCACTCCATTGTGCATCCTCTGCTCAAGAAACCCAAAGCCGATCCTTCTTGTCTGGCTAACTATCGCCCAATCTCCATTACTCCCTTTTTGGGTACACTTCTGGAATAGCTGGCCATCTCTCAGCTAAACCTTCATTCCAATTCTGTTGGCTCTCTCCATGACCACCAATCTGGCTTCAGAGCTGCCAGAAGCACGGATACTGCTCCCCTGAACATCCGTGAAGATCTGCTCTCCAACTTTGACTCTAACTTTCCCTCTGTCCTTATCCTACTTGATCTCACCTCTGCCTTTGACGCGGTCAACCAAACCACCCTTCTCAACCGTCTTCGTGACATCCTGGGTATCACTGATCAGGCTCTGGCCTAGCTGAGCTCCTTCCTCTCTGATCGACCCTCCCAGGTACAACTTGGGTCTATCCTTTCATCAATCTCTGTCTCTACCTGTGATGATCCCCAGGGGTCTCACCTCTCGCCATGGCTTTTCAACCAATACCTGCCAGCTCTTGCCTACTGCATTTCCATTTTCTGCTCTAACTTCCAGTGCTATGCTGATGACACTCAACTCATTTTCAGGCTTTTTTTTTTCGACCTTTTCATTTCGAGATTTTTTTTTCGGGATTTTTTTTCTCGGTTTTATGACTATAAACCATACTCCTCATCGGTACACCTTCACCATCCTTTCCCCTTACACTCTGGCCGGCCTCCCTTGGCCATCCTCCTACGCCAACCTGTGAGGCCAAGAACCTCAGGGTCATCTTTGACTCCACACTTTCCTTCTCCGCACACATTTCTGACGTCTCTAAAAAGACAAACTTCTTACTACACCTCCTCAGAGGTACTCTGCCATTCCTGTCCTTCCCAAAGAAGCTCCCTGTCTCTCAAGCTCTGGTACTTTCCAGTTTGGACTACTGTAACAGCCTCTTTCTAAATCTGCCTGCCTCCACTTTCCGCCCTCTACAACTAATCCAGAACAGGACTGCAAGACTTGTCCTTGGCCTCAAGCCCTGGGATCGTATCTCTCCAGCTCTGAAATCCCTTCATTGGCTCCCAGTGGATGCAAGGATTACATTTAAAACCCTCTGCATTGTCCACAAGGCTTTCCGGGGCCTGTGTCCAAAATACCTTCAACTATCCCTCTGCAAATACCTCCCCTCTCGAGCCCTTTGCTCCTCTACCCCTAACTACCTCAGGGTTAGTCATTTTTCAAAGAAACGAGCTGGGGGAAGATTGCTGTCTTCGACTGGGGCCTCCTTTTGGAACAGCCTACCGGCAACCTTGAAACTTGAGGAGAACCATCTCTGGTTACGGAAGCAGCTCAAGACCTTCCTCTATGCTTCCGCCTTTGCCCCTCTTCTCCTCTGCTGACCTGTGTTTCTCTCTTGGCACGGAGCACCTGGACACCCTCTGTCCTTCGGGCCCATGTACCTGCTCACCCTGCCTCCCTCCTGCACTGCCTCCGGGCCTCCCATTGCACTGGGTTCTGTATCTGTACCCATACATTCCTCCACTCTTCCTCTGCACTTATCAGATATACCCTATCTGACTAATCTTGCACTTGCCACTTGCTGGCTGCACTACCATTTTTTCATTGCCTGTATTTATTCATTTATTTAACTTATTCTTTTCTCTCCTCTGTTCTGCACTTTCCACTTCTCCCCCTTCCATGCACTTTCCCTCTTTTTCCTTCTCCATGCACTTGCGCGTTCTTAATGTCACTGGGCCTAGTAAGATTGTTGTTTTTATTTTTTGTTCTCTCTTGTTCCCCTCCCTTTGCTTGGTCGCGCTCTGAAACACTTGTGTACGAACGCGATATAAATAAAATATATCATATCATATCTGACATATTTTGTGTATATAACCATGTTTTTATGAAAAGATCGTTGAGAGAAATCGAGCGTACATCCATTGATGTTTGTTGTAAGTCCCTGTTTTAGATAATTGTTACTAAAACAGTACTTTGCCATCTTCCTGAGTTGGTTCGGTTATTTGGACTCATAGGGCCTCATTACGAGTTTGGAGGCAGCCATGCCCTTAATAAGGCAGGCTGCCCTTAATAGAGGCAGCCATGCCCTTAATAAGGGCATGGCTGCCTCCTAACTAGGGTCCGGGTTCCTCGAATGGGGAAATACCGGGCCATTCCGACCTTGGAGGGCCCGGTATTTCCCCATTCAGGGAACCCGGACCATCCCCATTCCCATTTGAGCCCCCATAGGGCTCAATGGGAATGGGGAGCATGCTAACAATGGGCCCTTTAATGACGGTAAAACCAGGCGTCCAGAGCGGGTCCCGCGAGCAGACCTCGTAATAGGGCGGTAAGGGGTTAACGCCTTCGGTACCTTTAACAGCGCCGTTAACCCCTTACCGCCCACCTCGTAATGAGGCCCATAGTTATTCTGTGAACCCATCCATTGCATGCACGTTCCTAAAGGGCCCTAAACTCAGCCTCCTCCAACGTCCTCTGCCATAAAGGTGAAGGCAGAAGGCATTCAATGCAGAAGATAACTCGGTCCCCTAACCAACCACAGTGAGCATAGGGGTTGGAATGCTGTGGACAAAGGCTCCTCAACTTGCTGTATTGGAAGCAGGATTCTATTTACTGGAGGTGAAGGATAATCTGCAGGTGCCGGACAATCTCCCAGGCATGGAAGTCACTGAGCCTTCCAGTGCCACCGGCTGCCTGACATTCCCTCCGTCTTCAAGCCGCAAACCGATGCCGCTGCTGAACTGCACTGCATTATTGGGATCTGTCACTGTCACTCTGGGGTGCACCTAGGCTAGAATTTCAGGGGGACATAACCCTTCAAATGTTGGGAGAGGGGTTAACTTCAGACACTGTGGGGCAGGGGCAAACCTACTTGTGTGGGGGTCACCTAAGTTCTTTACATGTTGAAATGAAACTATTTTAGTGCAGATTCAATGTTACAAGCAGTTAACTCTCTCCTTCACGTCTGAAACCACACACTTAATATCCGCTGTTAGTATGAGCTGTCTCCTGCACTCCCCCCACCCCACCCCGGCCCATTCCATTCACTTCACTGGCATGCAAGTACTAACCCCACATAACAATTTCAATTGCTTAAAAATGTATTCACATGAGTGCAGGTGCTAACAATGAAATGCTTTATGTTAGTAATTGCAGAGCCTTTGTTAACAGGGAAGCCCAGGCACTTTTTTATATCTGTATCCTGTTCTGTCCAGCCACGGCTCTATAGGTCAGCCATGTCGAGCCAACATAGCCCAAAATGTCTGTGGGGTGGTGGGGCTAGAGCCTGATCTGCTCAATGGCGTTACACCACTGCTGTCACTACACCACTCGACCACGGGCCTGGTGTCAAAAGTGCCCAAACTCCAGGTTTGACACTGAAATGTCTGGCTCACTGCTATTGAGCACCAAAGACAAGACAGACTTAAATTCACTGTGGAGAGATCCTTTTCGTGGTGTCCACTTTTTCTGACAATGGTGACTTTTAAGCCCCACTTGCTACCTTTTTCCACAAGGGCACATCCTTTAACGGTGACATGGTCGCCAATCTATTGCCGGAACACCCCGGCTCATCTACTCACACTGCCCTTTCAGGAAAGTCTGCATTCTCTATGCTTCGTCTGCAGGGGTGTTCTTGCCTTTTGTTTCTGATTGGTTTGATTGAATTTGATTGTTTGATTAAACGTCTATATTCTCAGAGAGCTTTGATTGGACATTCTTTCATTTGGACCATTGTGCTAAAGTTGTTTGGGTTGCTGCTGTTATCAGCTCACACACCTCCTGAGGATTTAGCCTGCCCTCAGCCTGTGCTTCCTAAAGAGGCGAGGGAGGTATATCTCTCAGCATGGGCCTGTTTCACTTTTATGACTGGGATCACTGCTGGTTTAGTTTTAGTCTGGGGCTGAGAAAGCGGCTCTGCTACTATTCATCCCTGTACCCCTGCAAAGCAGCAGTCATTTTGTCACAGATTGTTGTTGGGATTGTTGTTGCTGTTTGTGTGTCATGTTTGTAGCACCAAGTGTCAAACAGTGTCTAACAAGGAGCACAACGAGATATTTACTCCACCCTTTTCTCCTCAGGACTCCAGGGCAAAGTGACTTGTATTTCCAAATTGAACCACAAGTTGTGCTCCCGGAGGCAATTAAAAATGCGCCATAGCTAGACAAAACCCTTTCCTTTTTAGTCTCTCAGCAGCAAAAGCACAGGTAAGGAGCTGCAGGTGGGTTTCCTACAGCCAGGGACGTCATTTCACCAAAATAACAGGGGTAGCAGAAGTGACATCACACAACCCTTGACCTCTGATGACATCACAGGAAGTGATGTAATTTGGCCCCACCCTGAAGTGACATCACCGGAAGCGGTGGAACACAACCTTTCACCCCTTGACAAGACAGGAAGTAGCATCACATAGCATTGTTTCTAAGTACACTTTGAAAAATATGGTTACGATATAACTGTAAAGTGATGTACATTTATACAAGAATGGATCACCAAATGTATCAGTAATATCAGCGCATATAGGCCTATATTACCAAATTACTGTGAATGCAAGCAGACGCTCAATCAAGGCCAAACGATAATGATGTGTTGTTATGTAGCACTTACACTTAAGCACTCCATATAGAACAAATATACATACAATATCACCCAACCTGCGTTGGTACTAATTTTCAACCTCAGCAGGTTGAAAGGCTGACTTGATTTTGCCGGGAGTCGAACCTGCAACCTGCATATCACACACAAATTGCAGCAGCAAGTGCTCAACCCACGGAGCTATCTTACCAGCTATAGCTATGAGAAAACCAGCCACTCCATAAACAAAGAGCCACATGGTGCTGGCCACAGCCCAGGAGCCTCAGTTAATTTTTTTTCAAAAAGAAAAAAGAAAAGAAAAGTTACGTTTTTTAAAAATCTTTTTTTTTAGGGGTAGCAAGGGAGACCACAGGGGTAGCAAGGGTGACCCCTAAATGACGCCCCTGCCTACAGCAAGCAGGATGCAAAATGATGGCAGTGGGGGCAAGGAGGTCGGTCAGGAAATGACTCTCCATGTGCAAGAGGAGAGAAGAAATCACAGTCAGTGCAGGTCCAGCCGCAGATGTAAAGGGCATGTGATAGAGCATTAGCTGGTGTGTAATCTAGCAGAGCAGATTGTTTGTCATGCGGGTGTTAACTGAGGGTTAATGTCTGCACTCCAAGCAGCCCCACATTAGGAGGTGGCCAGTGGAAGGGAGAGAAGCACAGGAGGCCTCCTGCACATATCTGAATGGAAGTGGCCTGATCTGGGAATTGTCCGAATAGAAGGCTCCCAGTGCAAATATGTCCAGGATTGGGCAAAGGAATTACCCAACCGGAAGCTGCCAGTGGAAGGGAGCTGTGGGGATATTTTACAGCAATGAGCTTCAGTCGTGATGGAGCCAAGTGTCATGTGCCCCATGACGTGTTCTGTGAATTGAAGTCAGTGAGGGAATTCCCCTAATACGGGCTAATAATGGCATTCCCCTTCATCTCCGGGCCTTCTGGACTGATAATCAAAGGAGGAAGCTGCCAGCACAATTTAAAACTGGGCCCATCTACATCCACAGTGCTTCGGCATGTAGCCTGCGAGCAGGCCCTGTGACCGTTTGGGAAGGGACCAAGCTGATGTGGTCTACTGTCTACTGTCTAAACTGCATTGTAAACATTTGGACAAGGAAATCAGAGCTGAAATGTGTGATCCTGGTCAAATTAAGTATGTTGTTACTTAGCTGGAATCACCTATTAGTGTATCAGTTAAGTTTATGCCATAGTAAAGTCTAACTCTGACATGGTTTTTCATAATGCGCATTTTCTCCATGAGTAGCACCATGAAACCAGGAAATCACGTGTGGCATACGTTAATGTCCACTGCTCGCACTGCAAAGTGAACTTTCTTTGAGCACACTCTTGGCAATGCCTCCTATGAGCCATGGTTTTCTCTCGACCGAAACATGAAAAAAGTGACAAAAGTATATATCACATGTAATGGCACAGCCGTTGGCAAAGATGAACCCTGCTGTCGCTCTGCAGACCACACCATGGTTGCTTTCCTTTTTCTATGTCACCAACTACTCTTTTTAATTTGTAAAGTGCACAAACCCCCTTTGCTGTAAACAATCCAAACCACACTCGCAGCAGGAAAACTGAATGAGCGTTCCTGTGAGAGTGAAGATGCAATCGTGCCCTCTTGTCTGAAAGCTTGAACGTGGGCACCGTGGGGCTTAAAAATGGCATTTTAGATCTGCAAAAGCAGGGTGGTGTCCATCTCCCTGGTGAAATGTGATTAATGTAAGAGGGACACAGCACAAACACAGTTACACACCACTGACCCAGACATTCACATTTTAGTCACCGATTTGGCAGTGTAAAAGTAATAACTGCCGCTTGTATGTTTTAGCAGTCGCAGGCCTGCAGACCAACAATTTTGGAATGCTTAAGCATATTCCCTTCAATACTTCCAGGTTAGAAGCACGGATGGTGCCGGTGTTGTATGCTATCCTGCCTCCCATGGTAGATTGTGGGAGGCAGTGTTCGGCAATCTTCGGAGTCACGCCCACTTGATGGCTACAGCCATAAATGCAGCCCGAAATGAAAAGCTAATGTCATAGCCCGCCCTCCTACATTTCTGTTCCTGGGATTGGCCAGTGATCTGCGTAGCTCCACCTCTGTCCTTGAGTGCCCGTGCCCATCATTTAAGCAGTTCTCATATTTTAGTCTTTTTTAGTGGCCGCAGTGTTGCCATGTCCGCTTATTATATTATAAGTGACTTTGGGCTTGTTTTTGCCCAAAGTCGCTTATAATATTAGCAGGTTGCTTGTCGTGGTTTTTGTCCGCGTTTTTCCTTAATTGTGTGCTTATTGTTCCGCTTGTTTGCCAGTCTGTCTGACTTGGCCCCATTTACAAAAAAAAAATGAATATGAAAGGCGAACATGCCGTCTTGCCTTAAGCTGTTATGCACACGCTGTGAGGCTCGGGCTGATTGCCTTCCTGATGTGAACCTGCAAGTACTCCTTTCTTTTGCATTGATGGGCTCTTTCAATATGAGAGACCCTTTGAAGACGCATTACCTAGCCAAGAGGTAAACACGGGGTATTTACAGCAACATGTAGTTTAGTCATGATGGAAACAAGCATAGACAATGACAATAGTTTAGGGTTTTGTGTAGGCATGGGAAAGGCCCTTGGTAGGCACTGCTATCTTTAGTTGTATGAACGGCATCAGGTGCAAAATGGTGCAAGTACCAGGGCATCTAATGGCAGTGCCTGGCAAATGCCTGATAAGTTTGCAAAAGCCAAAAACTTTTAACATGACTAACTGAAGGACACACACAGTGCTTTTAACTTGATTGGCTGAACGCAGACCAGGTTAAGACATTTCTATTACACCAGTAGCATTTACAGCTCAAATTCATTCAGCATTGAGTGCAAAGTTTAATGTTAAGGCTTGATTAAAGAGAGCACAAAGAGTTCCCATGAGAAGGTGTTTTGGGTGGGGAGGGGCAAGAACAGGGTTGGGCAGTGCCTTAAGTGGCACTACAAATCGAGCCGGGGCTCATCGAGGGGGCGTGGCCTAACAGCGGGGGTCTTGATGGCCCGTTAGGCCACGCCCCCTTAACGAGCCCGGGCTCAATGGGCTACTGCCACCCCTGCCAGGCAGCCTTTCGTATAGATTAGCACCCCCTCCCCTGTGGGGAGAGGGTGCTGATCTCTGCATTTATTTTGTGTAGGCTTGCCTGGCAGGGGACAGCGCCTGCCTATTCAGCCTTAATTGTGGTGCTGCCCCTCGCCAGCTGGGGAGGGGCAGCACCACCATTAAGGCTGAAAACGTGAGGCCACTGGAAGCAGAGGCCTTTTTCCTAAATACTGAAACTCCCGCGAATGCGCGGCAGCTCCAGTATTTAGAAAGCAAGGCCTCTGCTTTCAGCGGCCTCACGTTTTTTCCATAATGGTGGCGCCGGCCGACGGGAATCTCTTGATTAAAGGGATGCCTCGCAGGTGCGGCGCCACCATTATGGCTGAAAGGCATTTTTTTCTGTAGCCTGAAGCTCTCGCAAACGAGCGAGCGCTTCAGGCTGTAGAAAAAAATGCCTTTTCGTGTAGTGGCAGGGGCTGCCAGGGGAGATTACTGGGCCCCGGCAGGGCCCCGCCTCAAAACGAAATTTCAGAGCCTGCCGGGGCCCAGCCCCGGCAGGCCCCGGCCCACTTAAAGCCCTGGGGTTGGGGATTAGCATGGCAATGAACAGTCAATGGGTGGGCTAGTGATTTACTAGAGGAGTAAGTCATGAGGGAGCCAATGACCAGAGGGGTGATGGACTATATGAACCAAGGACCAGATGACAGCAATCAACCAGGTTTCCCAATACCAGAAGGACGACAGTGGGGGGGCCATGTCACGCTTGTCGCCATGAGCTAGTCCTGGATTTTCCCTTTGCATACTGGTCCTTGTAGGCCCATACTTATAATGGGAAGAAATAAAATACCAGTCCTAGCATTTAATAGGAAATGCCTGGACTGGCTCAGTGTCATGAAGTACATGGGGCTACTTGGCAGGTACCTGCAATGGGGCCAAGGACCAGAGTTGAGCGACGAATCAAGCACCAGAGCAGCCAAGGATCCAAAAAGCCAATAATGTTGCTTTTATAAGTCGCACACATACAACAAATTAAAATAGACACCAATTGTTAGAAAATAACAATTTTAATAAATGCTTTTTGTTAACATATGTTTGAGCTCTCTGTATGTATTCTTTGCGTTATAGTTATTTTTCAACTTCTGAGACCTTTCCACCTTATTTTAGAGGTGCGCTTGTTTTTGCAGCTTATTTGGTTGGGAGTCAGCTTGTTTTGGGCTTGTTTTAAAGGAACATTCAGCTTATTTTTTCCTTCTGACCTGGCAACACTGAGCGGCCGTGGAGAGAGGAAGGGGAGACTGGGAAAGAGGGGGTTTGAAGAAATTAAGTCGCATGGAGTAGAACCGAGCTCTACACTGCGGGGCTGTGGTGGGAATACAGGAGCTCGAGGCACACACGGGACTGAGCAGGAACAAAGGAGGGACCCTTCTGCACCAACACAACGAAAGCACAGTATTTGAAAGGCTACCGAGCAGGGGAGTTGCTAGGTCTGGAAAAGACCCGGGGCTAAGCTGATGTCGGAACTGTTGGGACTGGGGGCTAGCTAGTCTTTTGGCTGTAGCTCCTGCGATTCTATCCGGGGCTACAACCAAAAGACAGGGGCTATAGCCCCCTTAGCCCCCCCCCCTAGCAACGCCCCTGCCACCGAGGATTACAAAAGCCCTGTACAGTGGTTTAATTGCTGGGATCAAAAAATAATAAAAATCACATAAATGAAAAACATTTTGACTTTTCTGTTTCATGACACCAACGTAACATTGTTTACTCCCCCATGTACGTAGACACATTAACACGGAAGAATGCCATGTTAAGAGAGGGCTAATCACCATATTGCTGAAACGAAGCACCTGAATGTTTTATGGAAATGCTTAACTCAAGGTGGTCTGTTTTGGGGGCTTCGTGCATGGACAACATTGTGTGATGAATGTCAACTTAACTATTTCATAACTTGTGTGTTTTATCACTGTTCTATAGCCAAAACATTAATGTAAAGAAATATTATACCAAGCAAAAGGAGTGTTTAGCGAACAATGGTTTCACACCTGTCTGCATCAGGCGTGCCTGTAAATAAGTGAACACAAGGTAGGCTGCAGTCTTGTGGCAGGATGGATGCCATACTCCCACTTGTCATGAATCCTCCTTGCATGTTAATTCCACTCTCTTTATCACGGAGAATGGTCATCATGGTTTCCACAGTTATGTTGCCTGTTTGAAAACCATTATAACGCACTTCAGCAGGGCAGTTTCTAATCCATTTGGTGCCCAGAGCGAAACACTAGGAATACACCCCCCCCACATCCCATCCCGCACCCCAGCCCCACCGCACCCAATGCGCCATCCCCACCGCACCCCGCGCCCCAGCCCCACCGCACCCCACGCCCCAGCCCCACCGCACCCCAGCCCCACCGCACCCCGCGCCCCAGCCCCACTGCATCGCACCCCACCCCACTCCCAAACTACACTATTAAGGGACTCCTACCCAAAGTCAAACAGTCCTTTACACAAGGAATGAATTGCCATTTGCAACAGTGGGCCACTTTTTCATTGGTGCCCAAGACAATTGTATGCTCTAGTCCCACTTAGGCTGCAGATAATGAGGACTGGGCACACCAAGAGAACATGAATATGGCACAGGATGCAGTATATGCAACCATCAAAGAACACAAGAAGCTGAAGGGGGTTTGGAGGCAACCTAAGCCAAAAGGGCAATGACAAGGAGACACCCGAACACAATAAACAATCACTTTAAAATTCTTTCAATGGGAATCAAGTGTATGCTTTGATACAGTAAAGTCTGACTGTTGACTTGTTATAAGGAGACATGGAACCGGATTATTCATTTATTCATGCAATGTTTGTCGGGTACCTATTTATTTATGCAATGTTTGTCGGATACAGGTATCCGACAAACATTGCATAAATAAATAATCTGTGTCCATATACCCGACAAACATTGCATAAATAAATAAATGAACCGGGTCATGGCTTAAAGAATATTTACTCAGCAACACTGATCAAAACTATTATCAGCATAATGAAGTAACTCATCACCAGTGCCATGGAAGTGGTTTAAAGTGGAATTGTTATAAAGTTTGGCAAAGAAGCAGCATGAAAGAAATAGCGCCGCTTTATTTTGGGAGAGGCAAAGCTGCCTACAGTGCACGCCCACGCCCCACACTACCTCCCCTCCCAACACAATGTCAGCACGAAACCATTCAGTGACCAATGGCCCACCATTAGCAGTTTCCTGCCTGCATTGTGATGGGAGGAGCTGGTTTTAGCTGCAGGGGGACCTGAAGTGTTTTAATTATTGTGCTTATGCCCCCCCCAAGTGGCGCTAAAGTGGTCGGAGGAAGCCTCTGACTTCTGTAATGTTACGTAGTACTTGTGACATTACAGTCGGAAGGGGCAGCGCCAGTACCTGACCCACAGAACTTTCCCCACGGCAATGCGCCGCCCCACAAACTGGGGAATTTTATCCCCTCCAGAGGTTCCAGTGTAGCGGGGTAATTGCGAACCCCCCTGGCGGTTGCGCCCCGGGCAGCTGCCCGCCTTGCCCGGGCCAAGAAACGGGCCTGCACCTCAGGGTTAACAATTTCTCCCAGTGCATGGATTAGCATTCTTTTTTATTTATTTTTCCATTTGTGCTTTGGTTTCCAACAAACCTTGCACACGAACATGAATATTTAAAAGTCTCCTATGCACAATTAGACAAACAATACAGGCCATAAATACAAACCATCTCCCCAGATAATACAAAATCATACACAAATATAAACTAGTCAAGTCACACAGCATTCTTGTTGCAGCTCAATTAAGCCTACACATTTCACAATATCAGAACAATGTAGTATCTGTTAAGTATAAAAGCAAAATTCTATAACTTTTTCCCCAAACCTTTTATTCAAACAAGGATGCGAGACATACATAGACAGTAAAATATGGCTGAATGCATAATGCACAACATTCCCGGGTCCAACAAGCCATCCCACCACCGAGGCGCTAATGCGAAAATGCATAACCTTGTTAAAATAAAAAAAAGTACCACACCAAGGACATCACATCAAGGAATAGTTTGAAAGTAGAGACGGTTTAAAAGTTAGGGAGGGAAAATTCTGGTAATAGTCAACAAATGGGAGCCAGAAATCTAGATACCAAGGCAGCGCATTGTTTTACACATGCTGTAACTTTTTCGTCGACCAAGATGTCCCATACCTCCATCCACCATTGTGCCAATACTGGCCCCATAAGAGCCTTCCACGATCGTGCTATTTATATTTTAGTTGCTAAAAATTGGTGTGTCGCCGATTGTGCTCTGCAACCCGATTTAGGGTACACATCTTCCACTGAGCACCGCGATAGGCCAACTAGTGGAGCCAGGGGTAAGTACACTGCAGTTCTCTCCTTAATGTGAGACAGTACAGCAACCCAAAAAGTGTGGATCACATGACAGGACCACCACATATGAAAGTAGCTTCCCAAGGCCGCACCCCCTCCAGCAAGCCGAATTCAAAGCAGCATTCATTTTATGTAAAGTTAGCAGAGGCCGGTACCATCTGTAGCAAAGTTTATGCATACATTCTCTATTGGTTACACATCTAGAGGAGGCGTGGTTTCTAGCCCAGATCTCTTCCCATAAATCCTCGACAGGAGGTCCCACATCCGCTTTCCAAATGGCAATGTAGGAGGATCTGACGGTTAGTAAGTTGCCTCCCAAAAGTTTATAAAAGCATGAGATTCTACCCCCATCTATGCCATACTGTTGGGTACATTCCAATACTCTCACCTTCGCAGGTCACCTGGCTCCTCACAGTTGTGAAATCCAGTGCCGAATATGACCATATCTAAATCGTTCGCCTTCGGTTAGTGAGAATTGAGCCTTACATTCGGACACGAGAGAGGAGAGCCCTCCTGGTACAGCTGATGCAAGCTATGCAGACCCCCATTATGCCAATTTGAAAAACTATTCCCTAAGAATCCTGGGGAGAATTCTGCATTACCAAAGACTGGAGAGCACGGTCTTAAACCCGATTCACCCACTTCTTCATAAAAGCCACGTGCCAGTAATACAGCAAGATTTTTGTTGAGCTCAAGTGTGTGTCAGATCGGGGAGTTTAATATTGTCGATAAAGGGTAAGAAAGATAACCGGCAGGAGGAGTTGGCTTTCTCAAGAGCTACCCATCTGGGAGGGGACCTCCAAGCCAAAATGTGCGTAACCCGAGCAGCCACATAATACCTGAGGAGGCCCAGAGCCGCCATTGCTCCCCTCCGGGCATCGCTTAAAACCTCAGCTTTTGGAACTCTAGGCTTTTTGCCCACCCAGATAAATTGTAGGACGCTACGCTGCAGCATACGTACTTCAAGATTGGGTATCTTAACTAGCAAGGCTTGACAAAGATACAAGAATCTGGGTAAAAGATTCATTTTTACTGCAGCGATTCGTCCCATCAGTGATATTTCCTGCTTACTCCAACTTTTAAGATCTTCGGCAAGATCCTTAAGCAACCCTGGGAAGTTGACCCAATATACATCCTGCGGGGAAACAGGAATCCTCACCCCCAGGTACTCAATAGTGTCAGATGCCCACGGAATCGACAGGTGGATCTCGCAGCGGCAATGACTTGCTTGGGCAATTGCACACTATGGCAAGGATTTCTAGTAATTGACAGAGAAGCCAGTTCAAATCATCTTAATTCAGACATAACAGCCTCAAGGGAGGTTGGTATATTAGTTAACATGAGCAGGACAGCATCGGCATAAAGAGGCATTTTGTGTTGCACTCAAGCTACCTCAGTCCCTGTGATCTCCGAGTTGTCTCTGATCCTTTGCGCAAATGGCTCCATTACAAG
Source organism: Ambystoma mexicanum (assembly GCF_040938575.1). Lineage (NCBI taxonomy): Eukaryota > Metazoa > Chordata > Amphibia > Caudata > Ambystomatidae > Ambystoma > Ambystoma mexicanum. The sequence goes on from NC_090937.1 coordinate 403,506,184, forward strand.
AGCAAAAATCAAAGGAGACAGTGGACAACCCTGCTTAGTTCCATGAGCGATAGGGACAGGGGCAATTAACCCTTATTCGAGTAAAAGGTCAATGGTAGTTAGCCAACGGGGCAAATCCGAAAGCAAGCAGAACATCACAAAGGTAGGGCCAGTGCACTCTGTCGAATGCTTTAGTAGCATCCAGTGTGAGTACTCCCAAGGCAAGACTATCCCCTCCTGGCTAGGTCAAGGATTTCCAAGCCTCATCTGATGTTGTCTTGTGTGCTTCGCTTTGGAATAAACCCAGCCTGATCCGGATTTATCAGTTGGGGTAGAACCGTCCCCAACCTCGAGGCCAACACCTTAGAGTACAACTTGGCATCCAGGTTCAAAGAAATTGGCCTGTACGGGTGACAATCCTGTGTGGGATTCCCCAGCTTAAGTATTAAAATTGTAGTTGACTCCATCGAAGGAGTAACCCTCCCTAAATTCCGGGAACAAGTTGAATAAGTTAGTCAAAGGTTTGAGTAGTTGTGGTTGAAAAATCATATAAACGATGCTGAGAAACCATCCGGACTAGGGGTCCTGTGTTTAAGAGAAACTATTGCTATTGCCACCTCTTCCGTGGTTACAGGAGTATCTAAGGTCTCCTGACCAGTAGACGAGAGCCCGATTTGGTAGTCTGGCGTAAGTCGCAGAGATGGGGGGGGCGGGCCTGCTTCAGATTCTGTGGGTAAATATAATTCAGAAACCTTCCTTTTCGCCGATTCCTTGTACTGAATATTTATGTCTGAGTCTACCAGCACTGCTGTAGTATTTGTTGTATGTATGGCCTTCAATTTATGAACCAGAAATGTATTCACCATATTACCCATGGCATAATAAGATTGCTTAGCACGAATAATCGATTTGGCCGTATGTCCTGCTAAGTGTGCTTCTAGTTTATTTCGCGCTACCCGTAGGCCCTTCCTGGCCATGACAGAATTGAAATGCTTATGAAGCATTTCTGAAGCGCGCATCTCCCCCTAAAGTGCCTACCTTAGGGTTCTATTCCTATAAGTGCAAGCAGTTGTGTGAGCAATCAGTTCCCATCTAATCACTGCCTTCATAGGGTCGCATACCGTGGCAGTCGGAACGGTAGCAGTGCTATTTTCCCTAAAGAAATAAGTTATTGCTTTAGTTACGAGGTCCTTTGAACACCAAATCTGAGAGGGCCGGGTCGTGCAGCTTCCATGGGGGCTGCTAACGGGGGACAACCTATCAACTGAAAGTGTACACTCAACTGCTGTATGATCTGAGAGTACATGGGTAGCAATGAGTACCTCTGATACAAACGGAATCAGAAGGAACAAGTTACTTACCTGTAACTATTGTTCTCCAGAATGGGTCTGGCATGGATTCACATGCTCATGAATATTCCCCGTCGTCAGGCCGGGAATCAAAAAGAAAAAACAGTTTCACTTTCACTTACAAACTGTCTTTCTCCGATAAACCAATCACTGAGCTCTGGGTCATACTGCCCCCAGCCAATGACTGCCCTTCCCCCTAAGCCCCTCCTCTGGCAGCCATCTTCAGATTTAATAGCCCATAAAGTGGCAGTATGACCAAGAAGAGCCACAGAGGGACAGGAGGGAGGGTTTGCATGTGAATCCATGCCAGACCCATGCTGGAGAACAATAGTTGCAGGTAAGCAACTTGTTCCTTCTCCAGCATGGGGTCTGGCATGGATTCACATGCTCATGAATAAAGAATACATAGCAGTACAACATTACACAACCACAGGAGGTGGCAAGGCTCAACAGAAGCAAATACTCTTCCCTCCGGAACAGGCTCACCTTCAAGCGAACAGGTTTGCGTAGCACTGCTTGGCCAACCCTGGACTCCTCTCTGGAATCCCTGTGGACGCAGTAGAATCTTGTAAAGGTGTGCGTGGACCTCCACGTAGCAGCCCTGCAGATGTCCAGCAGGGGCACACCAGACAGGAACGCCGTCGTCGCAGCGATCGCTCTGGAAGAATGGGGTCTCGGACGGCCGGGCAGCGGTTGGTTTGACAACCAGTGACAGTGTGTGATGCAGCCGAGAGACACCTGGAGATGGAAGCCTTGGACAAGGCCTTCCTATGGTTCACAGGACCAAAGTTCATGAATGGTTGAGATGTCTTCCGGAAACACTTTGTGCGTACCACATAGAACTTCAGCGCACAAGCCACATCCAGTCAGTGCAAAGTCCTATTAGCTGGCGACAAAGGTTTTGGAAAAAACACAGGCAACACCAAAGGCTTGTTGAGGTGGAATTCCGACAGAACCTTTGGCATGAAGCAGGGGTGCATCCGCAGCACCATCGTTGTGTTGTGAAAAGTCAGCTAAGGTTGTTCGCAGGAAAGGACCTGGACCTCACCTACCCTCCTGGCAGAGGTGATGGCCACGAGAAAAGCTGTCTTCCACGAAAGGAACTTGAGAGGGGCCTGATGCATATGCTTGAAGGGAGCCCCCATGATCCTCGTCAGCACCATGTTGAGTTCACACGCCGGGGTAGGTGCCTTCTCCGGTGGTAATGATCGAAACAGTCATTTGAGGAACTCCTTGACTAGAAGGTGGGACCAAAGAGAAGACCGTCCTGGAGACCTGGTGTAGCGGGAGATAGCCGCCAGAAGCACCTTGATAGAGGCGTGCGTCTGCCCTGCCTTGACCAAGTACAAGTACGGAAGAATCTGCGGAGCTAAGATATTCAGAGGGTTGGTCTTCTGCGTCCGGCACCACGTTGCAAAATGTTTGCACTTGTGCCCTTAGCAATGAAGAGGCGACAATGCTCTGGCCCTGGTAAGGACCTCCCTGCAGTCTGCCGGCAGCTCGTACACTCCAAACCCTAAGGTTGCAGGAGCCAAGCCTTCAGGTTCAGCGATCCTGTGTCGTGATGTAGGATTGCGCTTCCTTCTCTGGTGAGCAGATCCAAACCACCTGCAGCTTGACTGGGGGTAACACTGACAGGCTGAGAAGATCCGGTTACCAAATCTGACTCGGCCACGCCGGGGCGATGAGGATCATCTTACATCGCCACCGTTTGAGTTGATTAATGACTCGCAGCTGGAGAGGCAACGGGGAAGGGGAATTCCGGCAGAACAGGCCTTCCCACAGAAAGGAAAACGCGTCCCCCATGCTCCACGGCTGGTGGAACCTTCTGGCGAATCTCTGTCATTTGGAATTCATCGCTGTCGCAAACAGATCGATCTGGGGTCTGCCTCATTTAAGGAAGAGGTTGTTCACTTGATCATGTCGAAGTTCCCACTTGTGGCAAGAGCGCAGCTCCCTGCTGAGGGAGTCGGCAAAGGTGTTCTTGACTCCAGCCAGGTGAAAAGGAATGAGGAACATCTCTTGGCTGACGGCCCAGTGCCACAAGTCCTGCGCCTCTCTGGAGAGCGCCGGGTATCTAGTACCTCATTGCTTCCTGATGTAGAACATCGTGGTGGTATTGTGCGTGAAGACCCTCACCACCTTGCCCTTGAGTGACAGAAGGAACGACTAGAGGACCCAGAACACTGCCCGCAGCTCCAGGACATTGATGTGGAGAGCCCTCTCCAATGGTAGCCACAGGCCTCTGGCGTGGAGACGTCCGGTGTGGGCTCCCCAGCCCTCCAGGGACGCGTCTGTGGTGACTGTCTCTTGGTATGGGGGGATCTGGAAATCCGTGCCCCCGGCAATGCTGGAGCGCACGCCCCACCACCTTATCGCTCGACGGAACTCCTCGTCGAGAACAATCTTGTCTGCAAAGCTTCCAGACACCTGGATCCACCAAGCGTCCAGGAATTCCTGAAGGGGTCCTATCTGCAACCTGCAGAGCCGGATCAGGTTAACGGCGCTGGTGGAGCTGCCGGCGCCGTTAACCCTCTACCGCCTCATTACGAGGTCTGCTCGTGAGTCCCTCTAAGGACGTCTGGTAAAACCAGGCGTCCTTAGTGTGACCCGCTAGCAGACCAGGATGCTTACAACAGGCCCGTCATTAACGGGCCAGTGGTTAGCATACTCCCTATTCCCATTGAGCCCTATGGGGGCTCAAATGGGAATGGGGATGTACCGGGTCCGGGTTCCTGGAATGGGGGAATACCGGGCCCTCCAAGGCCGGAATGGCCCGGTATTTCCCCATTCCAGGAACCCGGATCCGGTACCCGGTATGGCGGTAGCCATGCCGCTAAAAGCGGCATGGCTACCTCCATACTCGTAATGAGGCCCATGTCTTAATCCACTTAATCATATGAGATTGAAATACACCAGTTAAGGTCTAGGGGAGTTCTAACAAAACAGATAGGTCTTCACGGCCTTCTGGAATGCCGGAAAGGTTTTAATCTCACAGTTTTCTCTGGGTAGTTTATTCCATGCTCTTGGACCGTAGACGCCGAATCTGCGGTCCCCTTTGCTCATATACCTGGTGTGGTGTATATGAAGCAGATTTTGATCTGCTGAGCGCAGTTGTCAGGTAAGAACATGTCTCCTGATTTTATCTGATAGATATCTTGTTCCTGTCTTGTTAACACACCTATAAACCAAGCAGAGTACCTTAAACTCAATTATCTCCTTTACTGCCAGCCAATGTAGGGCTCTTCTTAAGTTAGAGGTTGGAGCTGATTTTTTACCTATACGCCAGCCTAACCGCTGCATTTTGGGCCACCTGCAGTCTTCGCAACTGATAGGCTGGTATACCCGACAGCAATACATTTCCATAGTCTAAGCTCGAGTTGACCAGAGTGCCAATGACTACCGCTCTGTCCTCATTCGCAATGAATGGTAGGATATGTTTCAGTAGGCGTAGTGAGTGGAAAGCTGCTTGTACCTTCGCACTAACTTGAGCTCCACTTCCCATGTTATCCTCCCAGACACAGCCTACATTTTTTATTTTCTTGGAGAAATTCAGCTGTGTCCCCAGGAAACATAGGGAGTGTAAATGCTCCCTCTGCAGATTGTGCTTTGAAGCGAATAGAGTCTTTTCTGTTTTGCTGACATTCAGCAGTAGCTGGATCGCACACATCCAAGCCTGTATTTCTTGTAGGCACCGGTCAACTATTTCGTACTTCTCCTCTAGATTCTGTATCCTCAAGAACACCTGCGTATGAGTGAAACTGTATGCCGTGCTTCCTCAGAATGTCCATGAGTAGTTTAACATATAAATTAAAAAGCAGTGGGGAGAGGGATGTCATGAACCATCAGACATGCCCCTTCTGGACCTCCTGGTCCTTGACGCGTCGGGGCTTACACTCTGTACTACTTCCAACATGGCCGTACACACAGAACGCTGCCTACCAGTCTTCACGTCCGAGGCAGCATGTTCTATAAAATGGCCATGCCGCCGCGGCCCGCGCGTCTCAACGCTACTGTTGCTGTGGCTAGACGTGTGCTCTGAAGTTCGCCTTGCGGAATTCTGTAGTTTCCTGATTCCTAGACCCTCCGCTTTCCCTTCTATCCTCCCTCCTCCTATTTAGCCTTCTTCCCGTATTCCGTGCACCCGCCTCCGAGTGCACTTCTCCTTTCCTGGTCTTCCTGGAGTTTCCACATTTTTTCCCGGACGTTAAAGCTGAACGAACACTGGAAGCCGAAGACGGCAGAGCAGGCTTGTACAAGACCCGATCCGTACGGAAGAAAACTCCTCTGGATTCCATCAAGCAGCGAAAGCAGGTGAGAAAGGGGGAAACCTGTGACAAGGGACGATCCCTGCAGGACTCCACAGCTTTGTAATCCTGAATCTAACAAGAAATCTCCAAATCCTACTCTTTGTTCTCTTCTAGAGAGAAAAGATTCTAACCATTGAAGAGCTTGTTTCCCTACTCCACCCACTTCTCTCAGACGTTTCAGCAGGGTCCCATGGACAACCGTATCAAAGACGGAGGACAGGTCCAACATGACCAACAGGGACACGCCCCCCCTGATCCGCTGTCTCCAATAGATAGTCCCAGACCGTCAGCAACGCCATCTCCATCCCAAAACCTGGTCGGAAGCCGGATTGCAGTGGATTGCAGATTCTCCTGATCCAGATGTTCCTGCAGCTGAGCTGTCACAATGTTTTCCAGAATTTTCGATGGCCATGACAATCCTGCCATTGGCCTGTAATTCTGGAAATTCTTAGGGTCTAAATTTGTTTTTTTTTAGCAGTGGCGTGACCACAGATTTCTTCAGAATCATCGGTACTACCCCTGATGTAAGAGATTTGTTAACAAATTTTGTGATAAATGGGGTAATATCTGGAGCTATTAGTTTAGCTACTGAAGATAGAATAACGAAGAGTACATCATTAGTAGCCTTCAACGCGGAGAGCAAGGTGCAGACCCTTTCCTCAGATACTTTCGTAAACATAAATAGCTTCTGATCCGCCCCAGTGTCTTCATCATGAGATATGCATTCTGGGCTAATCTCCTCTGTTACTTCCAGATCCTCTTGGGGATGTAATGGTTTAATTTCCATAATCTTTCCTTGTATTAGCTCTATTTTATTTATAAAGTAATTATTAAAAGCAGCCGCCTGTGCTTGTGATGATTCAGGTGCTGCTGACGCACACCCAGGATTTGCTAACTGGGAAATAGCAGCGTACAATTCCTGTGGCCTGTTCATGACTTTGTCAATTTTCCCTGTTATAAATTTAGCTTTGGCATCAAAAATGGCTTTTCCATATTCTCTTCAGGCGCTCTTGACCTGTTCTAAAATGCTCTCTGTACGATGTCTTCTCCATTTTTTTCTCGAAAGATCTCACCTGTACCCTTTTCTTGGCCAAATCTGGCGAAAACCAGGGGTTACATGGCTTTGTTTTGTTGGAGAGGGGCCTGTACATTAAATAGCATAGCCATGATTTACATGCCTTTATTGAAGAACTCCTCACATGGAAGAGCCTCTTCAATCTGTGCCAAAGCATGTTTCAGAGTTTCCCCTGAGATTTTCAATAAATCTTTCAGCTTGTGGAACTCCCCCATCCAATTTTCCGTGTGCACTTCCAGAGTTTTCTTATGCATTCTCAGTTCAAATACTATGGCATAGTGGTCTGTCCATGATATTGCGATTGTCTCAACATAACAAATTATCTTCCCTCGATATAGCAGGACATCAAGACAATGGTCCTGGCAATGTGAGGGGGATGATGCTAAAAGTTCCAAAGCATGGGCTTCCAGGGTCTCCTTTAATTCTCTCCCATCCCCAGATGTCACCTCCTCAGCCCATATATTGAAGTCCCCCAAACATAACAGCTTGTCATGCTTATTCCCCGTGTCTGCCAGAAAGAATTCTAATTTCTCCAGGAAAGCCTGTGCTGGGCCAGGAGGTCGATAACCAAAGAGAATTTTTATAGTTTTATTTGGAGAACACTGAATAGAAGCATGCCCCATCTGACTTGATGGTCCGCACCGTGGCAGTCTTCAGTGTCAACAGCCATTGCACCTTGCCCAGCATGGCCACTATCCTCTCTTCCAAGGGGGCGGTCAGGCAGGAGACCAAGTTGAGCCTGGCCCCCAGAAATAGCACGTTCTGCGATAGTATCAAGCAGGTATTTGGATAGTTGACGGAGAACCCCAGATCTGTCAGCAGCTGGACGGTCCTCTCTGTGTGTTGAACTGCTACTTCCCTGGACTTGGCGCGGATGAGTCAGTCATCAAGGTACGTGTACACATGTATCCCTTGTAGGCGCAGATGGGCCGCCACTGGTGCCATGCACTTTTGTGAACACCCTGGGTGCCGAATTCAGTCTGAAGGGAAGGGCCTTGAACTGGTAGTGCCTTCCCTGTACTACGAAGCACAGGACCTTCCGATGCTTCTCGTGAATGGGGATGTGGAAGTATGCATCCTCCAGATCCAGCGACGACAAGAAGTCCTCTTCCTCCAGTTGGCCAAGCACGTGCTGCAACATGACCATCATGAACTTTTGGGACTTGAGGTATTTGTTAAGGCGCCGCAAGTCTAGAATGGGCCTCCAGCCCCCAGTCTTCTTCAACAAGAAGTATCTGCAGTAGACTGCGGAGCCCGCAGTCACATCGGAACCAGCTCTATAGCCCCCTTTTTTAATATGGCCCGTACTTCCCGCAGGAGCGGAGGGATGTGCTGCTCCTGCCGGGCCACCAGTGGTATCCGCGGACACTTCTGCTGGAACTCTAGAGAGTGTCCGTGGGTGGGAGCGTCCAGCACCAATCGGTCGGTGGAGATCTTTTCCCACTCGCTGGACCAGGTCAGCCCCTTTTGCCTTCGAAAGGGCGGTCGCCACCAGCTCGATCCTCAAGGATGACTTAGTCTGGACCACCTGGGCCTTCAGGGGCAGGTTGGACACCTTTCCATGCGCCTTGGTCTTCTCCGGCTTTTCCCACAGCTTCCCTGGGTTAACCGATTTCCTCTTTGAGGAGGAGCTGGAGCTATGACTAGCGATGGAGGCAGATGGCGAAGATGAACGTGCGCTGCGTATCGTGGTACCCACTTGTGCGGAAACCCAGATGGAAACAAACTTGCGGTACTTGGCCTTGTCTTGGGCCCCCGCGGATCGAGCACCCTCAAAGGACTTAGGAGCCAGCTCTTTGGACCGGCCGGTCCTGGGTAAGGCATGCCCCTGCTTGCCGCACAGGGTAGAGGCCTTGGCGTTAAGCCATGCCACCAACCTACTGTGACTGTCCTTGATGGTTCGCTTGGAGAACCCAAGGCAGATTTCACAATATGCTTCGCTGTGGTCCGGATGGAGACAGTAGAGGCACTGAGAGTGTTTGTCCTCCACAAACAAGTTCCTCAATCCGCAGCTGGAGCAGAGCTTGAAGAGGGAGCCTCCCTCATTCTTCTCCTCCGACATGGTCCGGAGTGCGATGTAGGCCCAATGGCGTTCTGGAATCTTCCATGAAACTCTTTCATGAAATTCTTGCCCTTAAGGGGCGTTGAAAGACGCCGACAAACAGATCCCTGCTTGCCGGTCAAAGGAAAGAAAGAACACACAGGCTCTATTTGACAACGATAGAAACTTTTTATCGAAAAAGCGCAAAAACGTAGAAAAGCTCTCTGAGCACAACACGAGGACTCCCAACACTTGAACGTGTGGTAAAAATGTGAAGATGGCTGCCAGTGGAGGGGCTTAGGGAGAGGGCAGTCATTGGCTGGGGACAGTATGACCCAGAGCTCAGTGTTTGGTGTATAGAAGAAAGACAGTTTGTAAGTGCAAGTCAAACAGTTTATTCTTTTACCGAGGATTCCCGGACTGACAACAGGGAATATTCACGAGCATGTGAATCCATGCCAGAACCCATGCTGGAGAAAGGAAGATATGAGCCAGAGATTGATCCTTGAGAAAGTCCTATATGCGTGTAAAATGTGTGTTGTCAAGTGTTGTTGTAGCCTCCACAAGTAAACCAGATTCATTTCCCTCAGAACTTTAATTAAAGACTGGGCCAGTTTAAAGTCTGTAGCAGAGGGTGGGTGTGATTAATCATGGGGTCAGGTACTACATTATAATCCCCCTACCCCCACCACCAAGATCACTTGTCCATCTGCAAAAGCAGTCCTTTCCGACAGAAAGTCCACCAGGAATCCACCCTGCTTCTCACTGGCGGAATAAAGAGATATGACAGTAAACAGATGACCGCCTAACAAGCCCTTGACCCCCTATAAAATGACCCCCCCCCGGGTCATTCTTCTCTCCCAACTCAACAAAGATCCCTGTTCCACCTTTATTAGTACTGAAATAGGCAAGATATTGTTTAGCAAAGTGTCTATTGCGCAGTCTACGAAAATCAGTGTGACACAGGTGCGTCTCCTGTAACAAGGCTATGGAACATTCCTGGTCCCTCAATCTCTGCAACACAGATTTAAGGGGGAGTTCAATCCGTGCACATTAAGAGCAAGTTCTTTAACTCTGGCCCAACGGGGAGTCCGCTAACACGACCTCAGTGATAAGTGGAAATAAGAGATAAGCTTAAACTAAGCAGGTGTCACACTCTACAAGTAGCGAACTGATCATGACTCTTACCATCCCGCATCCAATTTTACCTCAACATTTACGAGAACCCTTCCAAAAAGGCCCATCCCACACCCACCAACAAGAAAGACTTGTATAAAAATAAAAACGGTTCAGAAAAGGAGCTATTATCACAGACCGGGGCTATTGCCTGATATCGCCAGACCAAAACACAGTTACAAATCAATAGAGAGAATATTCATGCCATCGCCAAGTCCATCCGCTCACAGAGTCTAGATCGTCCAAACAGTTAAAGTGAGGAGAACCATCTTGAGGAAACCTGTGGAGAACCATCTCCGGTTCCGGAAGCACCTCAAGACCTTCCTCTTTGCTTCTGCCTTTGCCCCCCCTGTCCCCTGCTGATTCTACATTCCCTCGGCACCATGCACCTGGCCACCCTCTTTCCTCCGGGCCCAGGTACCTGCTCCTCTTGCCACCCGCATGCACTGCCTCCGAGCCACCCCTTGCACTGGGGTCTGTATCTGTACCCATACAGCCCCTACCCCTTTGTTTTGTTCTTCCTGCACTTATCAGACCTACCCAGCCTGCTGCCTTAAACCCAGCACTGCCACTTGCTGGCTGCACTCCCTCTGTTTGTTTCCTTTTTATTTATTAATTTATTTATTATTATTTGTTTTTTTTCCTCCTTGCTCCGCACTCTCCTTTTGATCCCCCTTCCATGCACTTCTCCCTCTCCCCCTCTACCATGCACTTACTCGTTCTCAATGTCACTGGGCCTAGTAAGATCGTTGTTTTTGTTTCTCCTCTGTTCCCCTTCCCTTGCCTTGTCACGCTCTGAAACACTTGTGTATGAGCGCGATAGAAATAAAATATCAATTTCAATTTCAACCAGAACCTATAGAGATAAGTAAAAAAAAAAAGCATCCAGAACTACTTCACCTGCGTGGGGCCAATCACCTTCATTTTACTCCCGAGTGGCCCCCAGGGTTTCGTGCCTTACCAGCTCTTGACCACAATCGCCTCTGTGGCTTAGGGACCCATCCTCATGAGGGCCAGATGGCCATGATGACAGTAAATCCTAAGCATCCCGATGTGATGTTATTGACCAATGTTTCCCCTCCATAGTGAAGAACAGAGCAGTGGAGAAGCCCCATCTGAAATGAATACCATTCTCCCTGAGCCACACAGTAAGTGGACAAAGCATCCTGCGCCTCTGGATTGTGAAAGTCGCCAGATCCTGGGATATCTGAAGGTCGGCACCCCGAAAAGTGAAGGCTGGTCTGCACGTGCTGCTTCCATGATGCACTGCTTAAACGTGAGGAAATTGACACTACTGAGAACATCAGGTGGCTGGCTTGATCCATCCGAGAGAGACCCTCAAAGACTATGGGTATGGTTCAGTTCCACCTTGGCATCCTCAGACAGTCAGAGAGGAGACCGGAAGAAGGTGCAGACCTAATTCAGCAAATCTGAGTCACTTACAGATCTAGGTATGCTGCGTAGCCTGACATTGTTACGTCGTGAATGATTGTCGATGTCCTCCTGCTTGTGTTCCAGGGCCTCACACCTCGGAAGGCATTGGTAAACATCGCAAGACTCCAAGGTTTGCTCAGAAAGAGTCCTCAATGTCCCTAATACACTGTTCTGCCTCCGTCACGCGTTTGTCAATTGTCACAACTTTAGAGGAGAGCTCGGCAACACTGTTTTGGAGTGCCCGCTTCAGTTCCCTCAGCAGGTTAGCCAGATCCGGTTTGGTAGCTGGTAGAGCCATGTCCTCTCCCCTCTCCTGGGGACACTGCACCAGCAGGACAGCGTTGTCAATCTTCTTAGGTCCTTCACAGGCATGTACCAAGCATGCAATATCACCATCTGTAGGGGTATTTCCCCTCTTTGCCATCACAGCCTCCAGGTAACAAATCCAGGGACCGCAGGTAGCCCAAGCTCCAATAAAGAAAGATCAGGCAGTATGTGATCTGTGCACAGGGACTGAGGGGTCTTAACTACAATGCTCGTGAAGAGAGATAAGGCAGCATGTAATCCATGCACAGGGACTCCAACAGATACCACTATCACCCATGTAGTAAGAGTCACCGCACACCCAGGCACCACACACCTAGGACCAACCAAAGCCCTCAAGGAGATGCTCCGTATGCATCAAGCAATGAGTCAGGCATCTGGCAAGTCCTCACGGGAAGCCTCCAACTGCCAGAGCACTCACCAGCTGGGCAGAAAGCATGTAATTCAAGGCAGCTCCCAAAGGAAGAGAGGAGAAAGATGCAGAGAAAAAACAACAGGTACCCCAAAGGAAAAGCTTGGGTCAGACAGCTTAGTGCAAGTTACAGTCCCAGACCCACGCATCTCTACCCTGGAGAAGAGGGTCAGCTGCTCAGTTTATGGCGAGCAAGGGTTGCAGGCGCCATGTTGGAGTTGGTGTGGTCCCCGCTCCGCTGATTCCAGGATTCCCAACCCTGTCCAGCGAGGGCTGCGGGTGCCGAAACTCGGTCCCTGCATGCCTCGAGGCTTCACCTAGCCAGAGTGAGGATTTCTAGGCTCTGGCGACACTTATGACGGCGCCATTAACACTGAAGGCCCGGCGATGTCCGGAGACTGTTAAGGAGGCATCCGTGTGTGGGCCTCCTAAGCCACACCCCCCTCAATAACTTTTAAACATGTTTCACAATGGATATTTAAGAAGCAAATGGTTGTAAATTTGTACCAATACGCATCTTTTTTTTATTTTGGATAAAATCTTATTATTGGTTCACGGTCTGCTACAGAAATAGAGAATTTCACCTTTGGCTCTTACCCACCTTTAAAGACAGCAAAGATCAAAAGAAAAAAACCTCTCCAAACATCAACCATGCCACCCAACGTTGCTAATCCATACAGTGACTAAACCAGTTTCACATTTTAGAAAGAAATCAACACAGAAATTCTCACCACATTAAACAACTATTCCAAGGTCAAAAATGAGGTAGAAGGGATTAAGGAAAAAGAGTTATGAAGGAAAAAAGGCAAGGCACTTAAACCTTTCCTGGAAGAAGAGGAACAACAAAAAGAACAGGAACATAAACATACCCGTACAGCCATACCCCCCACTTGCTGAAGTTAGTGTCTGTGCTACACTTCATAGCCACGGGCACATACCAACACACTGTGGGTGAACTGCATGGAATATTGCAACCCTGTTTTTCGCGTGTCCTGTTTCAGGTTGGAGACCACATCATCCTACTCAGGACTGCTGACCAGGTCAATGCCACTAAAATTGCCTTCCATGCCCTTGCAGGCATGACTGGATCTCTCTTCTGCCTTTGACATAGTCAACCATGCCATCCTGCTCAGCTGTCTCCGTGATCACTGATCAGGCCCTGGCTTGGCTGACCTCTCTCCTCTCCGATCGACACTCCCAGGTCTAACTAGGATCCTTGCTCTCCTCTATCTCTACCTGTGGTGTTCCCCAGGGGTCTAACCTCTCTCCCTGGCTGTTCAATTAATACCTGGCACTTCTTGCCCACCGCATTGCTGCTCTCTGCCCGAACTTTCAGTGCTATGTGGATGACACTCATTTCAGGCTCCCTTCTGCCACCTCTTCTCCCTTTCTCATCTCTGACTGTCTGTCCGCTATCCAGGTGTGGTGCGTCGCCAACGACATCTGCCTTAATGCCAGTAAGACGGAGATTCTCCTCATCGGCACACCTGCTCCCTCCTTTACTGTCGCTCTCTGGCCAGCCTCTCTTGGACCTCTTTCTGCTCCCACCTGTGAGGCTAAAAACCTCGGGGTCATCTTCGACTCCCCACTCTCCTCTTCTCCTGACATCTCTGACATCTCTAAGAAGTCACACTACCAGCTGCACCTCCTCAGAGGTATTCTTCCTTTCCTCTCCTTCTTCCAGAAGTTCACTGTCTCTAGAGCTCTGGTTCTCTCTAGGCTGCACTACTGCCTCTTTCTTAATCTGCCTGCTTCTACTCTGCGCCCTCTGCAACTCATCCAGAACAGGACTGCAAGGCTTGTCTTTGGCCTCAAGCCCAGGGATCGTATCTCTCCAGGACTGAAATCTCTGCAATGGCTCCCAGTGGCTGCGAGGATTAAGTTGAAAACCCTCTGCATTGTCCACAAGGCATTCTGAGGCTTGGGGCCTCAATACCTTCAACTCTCTCTTCCTAAATATCTTCCTTGTCGAGCTCCTCGCTCACCCGCCTCGAACTCCCTCAGGGTCAGTCGCTTCTCCAAGCAACGAGTTTGTGGTAAATCTCTTTCTTCTGCTGGGGCCTCCCTCTGGAACAGCCTCCCTGAAACTTGAGGAGAACGAGCTCCAGTTCCGGAAGGACCTCAAGATCTTCCTCTTTGATTCTTTTCTCCCCCTTTCCCCTGCTGAACTCCTGACTGAAACTGCATTGGTCACCTGGCTACCCTCTGATCTCGGGCCCAGGTACCCTCCCCCGCCAGTTGCACACCTGCACTGCCTCCCAGGCAACAGCTGCACTTGGGTGGCTGTTTCTGTATCCCTACAGTCCCCTACAAGCTCTTGACACTTGATGTCTGCACTTACCCCTGCACTTGCCACAAGCTGGCTGCACTTTTACCTTTTTTTTAAATTTAATTTATTTTTTACTGTGGATCCTATGTATTGCACAGCCACCTCCTCCCCCGCACTTTTCCCTTTCCCCCCTCCCCTGCACTTACGCGATCTCAATGTCACCTGGCCTAGTAAGACCATTGTCTTTGTTTTCCCTTTGTTTCCCCTCCCTTGCCTAATCGCGCCTTGAAACACTTGTGTATAGGCGCGTTATAAATCCCATATTATATCATAGGTGTATTGGACGGAATACATGTGGAGCTGGTGGCCAGGCATGCTGTGGAGGCAGTCTACTGGAACAGAAAACTATCACTCACTGAACATGCAGATGGTGTGTGATGCCCGCCACCTTATCACCCACTGCTGTGCCAGATGTCCTGGTTCAACCCATGACTCCACGGTGCTGCGCAACTCCACGCTGCCTGGGTACATGGCACGTCACAGTTGACTGTGTAACTGGATGCTGGGTGAATGTAACTACAAGGGCATGTGCACTGTTGAATTATGGGCAGGTATAACACCGATCAGCAGTGGCTGTGCGCAGTGTATGCATTCCTTTATTTGTTGTTCAAATATTCTGCGCTCATGCAATTAGCAAAACACCCTGAAAGCGCACAGAGGGCAGACAGGGTGGGTAAAGGGGAAGGTAGACCATGAATTAGAGCAAGGATCAATAATTGCTACAATAGTGCAACAAGTAATGATAAAAAAAAGTAAGGGTAGACAAACCTACTATTGCTAGTGAGTGCATTGAACGTGCAAGTGTAGAGGGGGAAATCAAGGTGCAACACAGTAATAGCATGCGTGAGTGCAAGGGCTTGACATGTGTGTCTCAATTGAAGAAAATGATCCAGTGCATGCGTAACAACATCCATTCCGTACACCAATACGAAAATCACTACATGTACCAGAACGCACCCAACCAAAGTGACAAAAAAGAAGCACAAACACAGTCAAGAAAACCCACACCACCTGATGCAAAGACAGAGAATAGATATGCTCCCACCCACATACCACCATTGGCCTGCACGCCAATTACCCAGGTCCCCTGCCTGTTAGAAGTGCACAATCACATATGCTTTGGATTGGAATTTTAAATGATTCACAGTACATATCTATGATTTAGTGCCACGGACATAATAGTATTATTGCATTGTAACACAATTATAACACATACATCAGTTCCCTTTGTGTGAGTTGTACTGAAAGGGTCAGAGGTCATGTTAGCTGCTGCAAAATGGGCCAATTCATGGTCTCCTGTCATGTGAGCCTAGGATGGAAATAGGGTTCAGCTTGGAGTCCTAGAACAACGATAGTGAGAGCCTGCACTCCCATATATTCCCACAGACAAGGATACTTTGCAAGGCCAATTTCTAAAACAATCTTCATGGCAGAAGCCATGGTTGATGAGAGATGCTGGGCTAATTGGGTGGGGAGGTAATGTCCAGTCCACCTCCTGGCACCTGGGTTTGAGTTTACGTGCTGATAAGTGAATCGAATGTTACAGACATGGCACGAGCGTGCCAACCAATTGTAGAGGGCCTTATAGTTTGAAGACCAATGATAAACTGTGTACTTTACAAGTTTTAAGAGGTAGGCATAAGTTTTCCACCTGACAGTGGGCAGCAAATCCCAATCCTAGTCCCTATGCAATGTATACTTACTTGTTCCCCTTAAGCCTATCACAGCCTTTGATAGATTTCCTATTATTTCCCATGCAGTATGACATCACGTCTGACGTATTCTTTGCATATAAGGATGTTTTTTTGAGAAAATCGTCAAGAGCCTGAGCGAACGTCCGTTGATGTCCGTTGTAACCGCCCTGTTTTGGATAATTGTTAATAAAACAGTACCTTTGCCATCTTCCCGAGTTGGTTCCATTATTTGGACTCAGAATTATTCTGCAACCCCATCCATTGCATGCACGTTACTAAAGAGCCATATGCTCATGTGGTAGCGGTGCGGATGGTTGAAAAAGATCCAAACTAGTTTGTCTCCAGTGTTTCAGACGATCCGGCATCGTCCGCCATTAGCCGGAAGATCACAGGGTTTCCTGTGGGGAGCGGCGGATAGAATTAAATTTGCAATAGGTGTGTTTGGGCCATGATATCTTGCACCCCCACTATCAAAAGGTATCCGGGCGTCCAGGGAGGGGTTAGATTGTGCATCTACATTGATTGGGAACAGATTAAACATAAAACAGGATGACCACTTGTGTCAGTGTGAGTTTACCCCAGGGAGGTAGGGGATGCGAATTACCATAGGTGTGTTCAGGCCATGATATATTGCACCCCCCACAATCAAAAGGTATGGGGGTGTTCCGGGAGGGGCAATGGGACGCCTCTACATTGGTTAGGACCAGAGTAAACATAAAACAGGATGACCACTTGCGCTAGTGTGAAATACTACAAGAGAAATAGGGGATGCGAATTACCATAGGTGTGTTCAGGCCATGACATCTTGCACCCCCCACAATCAAAAGGTATGGGGGTGTTCCGGGAGGGGCAATGGGACGCCTCTACATTGGTTAGGACCAGAGTAAATATAAAACAGGATGACCAAATGCGCTAGTGTGAGTTTACCCCAGGGAGGTAGGGGATGCGAACTACCATAGGTGTGTTCAGGCCATGACATCTTGCACCCCCCACAATCAAAAGGTATGGGGGTGTCCAGGGAGGGGTTAGATGGTGCATCTACATTGATTGGGACCAGAGTAAACATAAAACAGGATGACCATTTGCACTAGTGTGAATAGCCCCAAGAGAAATAGGGGATGCAAATTACCACATGTGCATTCAGGCCATGATATCTTGCACCCCCCACAATCAAAAGGCATGGGGACTCCAGGGAGGGGTTAGACTGTGCATCTACATTGATTGGAACCAGATTAAACATAAAACAGGATGACCACGTGCGCTAGTGTGAGTTAACCCCAGGGAGGTAGGGGATGCAAACTACCATAGGTGCATTCAGGCCATGACATCTTGCACCCCCCACAATCAAAAGGCATAGGGGTCTCCAGGGAGGGGCTAGGAGACGCCTCTATATTGGTTAGGACCAGATTAATCATACAGCAGGATGACCACGTGCGCTAGTGTGAGTTAACCCCAGGGAGGTAGGGGATGCGAATTACCATAGGTGTGTTCAGGCCATGATATCTTGCACCCCCACAATCAAAAGGCATGGGGGTCTCCAGGAAGGGGTTAGATGGTGCCTCTACATTGATTGGGACCAGAATAAACATAAAACAGGATGACCACTTGCACTAGTGTGAATAGCCCCAAGAGAAATAGGGGGTGCAAATTACCATAGGTGCATTCAGGCCATGATATCTTGCACCCCCCACAATCAAAAGGCATGGGGGTCTCCAGGGAAGGGTTAGATGGTGCATCTACATTGATTGGGACCAGATTAAACATAAAACAGGATGACCAAATGCGCTAGTGTGAGTTTACCCCAGGGAGGTAGGGGATGCGAACTACCATAGGTGTGTTCAGGCCATGACATCTTGCACCCCCACAATCAAAAGGTATGGGGGTGTCCAGGGAGGGGCTAGGTGATGCCTCTACATTGATTGGGACCAGATTAAACATACAGCAGGATGACCACGTGTGCTACTGTGAGTTAACCCCAGGGAGGTAGGGAATGCGAATTACCATAGTTGTGTTCAGGCCATGATATCTTGCACCCCCCACCAATCAAAAGGCATGGGGGTCTCCAGGGAGGGGTTGGATGGTGCATCTACATTGATTGGGACCAGAGTAAACATAAAACAGGATGACCATTTGCACTAGTGTGAATAGCCCCAAGAGAAATAGGGGATGCAAATTACCACAGGTGCATTCAGGCCATGATATATTGCACCCCCCACAATCAAAAGGCATGGGGACTCCAGGGAGGGGTTAGACTGTGCATCTACATTGATTGGAACCAGATTAAACATAAAACAGGATGACCACGTGCGCTAGTGTGAGTTAACCCCAGGGAGGTAGGGGATGCAAACTACCATAGGTGCATTCAGGCCATGACATCTTGCACCCCCCACAATCAAAAGGTATGGGGGTGTCCAGGGAGGGGCTAGGTGATGACTCTACATTGATTGGGACCAGATTAAACATACAGCCGGATGACCACGTGCGCTAGTGTGAGTTAACCCCAGGGAGGTAGGGGATGCGAACTACCATAGGTGCATTCAGGCCATGACATCTTGCACCCCCCACAATCAAAAGGTATGGGGGTGTCCAGGGAGGGGTTAGATGGTGCATCTACATTGATTGGGACCAGATTAAACATAAAACAGGATGACCACTTGCACTAGTGTGAATAGCCCCAAGAGAAATAGGGGATGCAAATTACCATAGGTGCATTCAGGCCATGATATCTTGCACCCCCCACAATCAAAAGGTATGGGGGTGTTCCGGGAGGCGGTAGATGGTGCCTCTACATTGGTTGGGACCAGATTAAACATAAAACAGGATGACCACTTGCGTCAGTGTGAGTTAACCCCAGTGAGGTAGGGGATGCAAACTACCATAGGTGCATTCAGGCCATGATATCTTGCACCCCCCACAATTAAAAGGTATGGGGGTGTCCAGGGAGGGGTTAGATGGTGCATCTACATTGATTGGGACCAGATTAAACATAAAACAGGATGACCACTTGCACTAGTGTGAATAGCCCCAAGAGAAATAGGGGATGCAAATTACCATAGGTGCATTCAGGCCATGATATCTTGCATCCCCCACAATCAAAATGTATGGGGGTGTTCCGGGAGGGGGTAGATGGTGCCTCTACATTTGTAGGGACCAGATTAAACATAAAATAGGATGACCACTTGCGCTAGTGTGAATAGCCCCAAGAGAAATAGGGGATGCAAATTACCATAGGTGCATTCAGGCCATGATATCTTGCACCCCCCACAATCAAAAGGTACGGGGGTGTCCAGGGAGGGGTTAGACTGTGCATCTACATTGATTGGAACCAGATTAAACATAAAACAGGATGACCACGTGCGCTAGTGTGAGTTAACCCCAGGGAGGTAGGGGATGCAAACTACCATAGGTGCATTCAGGCCATGACATCTTGCACCCCCCACAATCAAAAGGTATGGGGGTGTCCAGGGAGGGGCTAGGTGATGTCTCTACATTGATTGGGACCAGATTAAACATACAGCCGGATGACCACGTGCGCTAGTGTGAGTTAACCCCAGTGAGGTAGGGGATGCAAACTACCATAGGTGCATTCAGGCCATGACATCTTGCACCCCCGACAATCAAAAGGTATGGGGGTGTCCAGGGAGGGGTTAGATGGTGCCTCTACATTGATTGGGACCAGATTAAACATAAAACAGGATGACCACTTGCACTAGTGTGAATAGCCCCAAGAGAAATAGGGGATGCAAATTACCATAGGTGCATTCAGGCCATGATATCTTGCACCCCCCACAATCAAAAGGTATTGGGGTGTTCCGGGAGGGGGTAGATGGTGCCTCTACATTTGTTGGGACCAGATTAAACATAAAACAGGATGACCACTTGCGCTAGTGTGAATAGCCCCAAGAGAAATAGGGGATGCAAATTACCATAGGTGCATTCAGGCCATGATATCTTGCACCCCCCACAATCAAAAGGCATGGTGGTCTCCAGGGAGGGGTTAGATGGTGCATCTACATTGGTTGGGACCAGATTAAACATAAAACAGGATGACCACTTGCGTCAGTGTGAGTTAACCCCAGGGAGGTAGGGGATGCAACCTACCATAGGTGCATTCAGGCCATGATATCTTGCACCCCCCACAATCGAAAGGTATGGGGGTGTTCCGGGAGGCGGTAGATGGTGCCTCTACATTGGTTGGGACCAGATTAAACATAAACCAGGATGACCACTTGCGCTAGTGTCAATAGCCCCAAGAGAAATAGGGGATGCAAATTACCATAGGTGCATTCAGGCCATGATATCTTGCACCCCCCACAATCAAAAGGCATAGGGGTCTCCAGGGAGGGGCTAGGAGACGCCTCTATATTGGTTAGGACCAGATTAATCATACAGCAGGATGACCACGTGCGCTAGTGTGAGTTAACCCCAGGGAGGTAGGGGATGCGAATTACCATAGGTGTGTTCAGGCCATGATATCTTGCACCCCCACAATCAAAAGGCATGGGGGTCTCCAGGAAGGGGTTAGATGGTGCCTCTACATTGATTGGGACCAGAATAAACATAAAACAGGATGACCACTTGCACTAGTGTGAATAGCCCCAAGAGAAATAGGGGGTGCAAATTACCATAGGTGCATTCAGGCCATGATATCTTGCACCCCCCACAATCAAAAGGCATGGGGGTCTCCAGGGAAGGGTTAGATGGTGCATCTACATTGATTGGGACCAGATTAAACATAAAACAGGATGACCAAATGCGCTAGTGTGAGTTTACCCCAGGGAGGTAGGGGATGCGAACTACCATAGGTGTGTTCAGGCCATGACATCTTGCACCCCCACAATCAAAAGGTATGGGGGTGTCCAGGGAGGGGCTAGGTGATGCCTCTACATTGATTGGGACCAGATTAAACATACAGCAGGATGACCACGTGTGCTACTGTGAGTTAACCCCAGGGAGGTAGGGAATGCGAATTACCATAGTTGTGTTCAGGCCATGATATCTTGCACCCCCCACCAATCAAAAGGCATGGGGGTCTCCAGGGAGGGGTTGGATGGTGCATCTACATTGATTGGGACCAGAGTAAACATAAAACAGGATGACCATTTGCACTAGTGTGAATAGCCCCAAGAGAAATAGGGGATGCAAATTACCACAGGTGCATTCAGGCCATGATATATTGCACCCCCCACAATCAAAAGGCATGGGGACTCCAGGGAGGGGTTAGACTGTGCATCTACATTGATTGGAACCAGATTAAACATAAAACAGGATGACCACGTGCGCTAGTGTGAGTTAACCCCAGGGAGGTAGGGGATGCAAACTACCATAGGTGCATTCAGGCCATGACATCTTGCACCCCCCACAATCAAAAGGTATGGGGGTGTCCAGGGAGGGGCTAGGTGATGACTCTACATTGATTGGGACCAGATTAAACATACAGCCGGATGACCACGTGCGCTAGTGTGAGTTAACCCCAGGGAGGTAGGGGATGCGAACTACCATAGGTGCATTCAGGCCATGACATCTTGCACCCCCCACAATCAAAAGGTATGGGGGTGTCCAGGGAGGGGTTAGATGGTGCATCTACATTGATTGGGACCAGATTAAACATAAAACAGGATGACCACTTGCACTAGTGTGAATAGCCCCAAGAGAAATAGGGGATGCAAATTACCATAGGTGCATTCAGGCCATGATATCTTGCACCCCCCACAATCAAAAGGCATGGTGGTCTCCAGGGAGGGGTTAGATGGTGCATCTACATTGGTTGGGACCAGATTAAACATAAAACAGGATGACCACTTGCGTCAGTGTGAGTTAACCCCAGGGAGGTAGGGGATGCAACCTACCATAGGTGCATTCAGGCCATGATATCTTGCACCCCCCACAATCGAAAGGTATGGGGGTGTTCCGGGAGGGGTTAGGGGACACCTCTACATTGGTTAGGACCAGAGTAAACATAAACCAGGATGACCACTTGCGCTAGTGTCAATAGCCCCAAGAGAAATAGGGGATGCAAATTACCATAGGTGCATTCAGGCCATGATATCTTGCACCCCCCACAATCAAAAGGCATAGGGGTCTCCAGGGAGGGGCTAGGGGACGCCTCTATATTGGTTAGGACCAGATTAAACATACAGCAGGATGACCACGTGTACTAGTGTGAGTTAACCCCAGGGAGGTAGGGGATGCGAACTACCATAGGTGTATTCAGGCCATGATATCTTGCACCCCCCACAATCGAAAGGTATGGGGGTGTTCCGGGAGGGGTTAGAGGATGCCTCTACATTGGTTAGGACCAGAGTAAACATAAACCAGGATGACCATTGCACTAGTGTGAATAGCCCCAAGAGAAATAGGGGATGCAAATTACCATAGGTGCATTCAGGCCATGATATCTTGCACCCCCCACAATCAAAAGGTATGGGGGTGTTCCGGGAGGGGCTAGGGGGATGCCTCTATATTGGTTAGGACCAGAGTAAACATAAAACAGGATGACCACGTGCGCTAGTGTGAATTACCCCAAGAGAAATAGGGGATGCAAATTACCATAGGTGCATTCAGGCCATGATATCTTGCACCCCCCACAATCAAAAGTTATGGGGGTGTTCCGGGAGGGGGTAGATGGTGCCTCTACATTTGTTGGGACCAGATTAAACATAAAACAGGATGACCACTTGCGCTAGTGTGAATAGCCCCAAGAGAAATAGGGGATGCAAATTACCATAGGTGCATTCAGGCCATGATATCTCGCACCCCCCACAATCAAAAGGCATGGTGGTCTCCAGGGAGGGGTTAGATGGTACATCTACATTGGTTGGGACCAGATTAAACATAAAAAAGGATGACCACTTGCGTCAGTGTGAGTTAACCCCAGGGAGGTAGGGGATGCAACCTACCATAGGTGCATTCAGGCCAGGATATCTTGCACCCCCCACAATCGAAAGGTATGGGGGTGTTCCAGGAGGGGTTAGGGGACACCTCTACATTGGTTGGGACCAGATTAAACATAAAACAGGATGACCACTTGCGTCAGTGTGAGTTAACCCCAGGGAGGTAGGGGATGCGAACTACCATGGGTGTACTCAGGCCATGATATCTTGCACCCCCCACAATCAAAAGGTATGGGGGTGTCCAGGGCGATGTTAGATGGTGCCTCTACTTCGTTTGGGACCAGATTAAACATAAAACAGGATGACCACTTTTGTTAGTGTGAGCTAACCCCAGGGAGGCAGGGGATGCAAAATGACCATAAGTGCATTCAGGCCATGATATCTTGCACCCCCACAATCAAAGGGTATGGAGGTATCCAGGGAAGGGCTAGGTGGTGCCTCTACATCATTTGGGACCAGAGTAAACATAAAACAGGATGTGTGTTACAGGTTTTGTGAATTACCATAGTTGCGTTCAGGCCATGATATCATGCACCCCAACAATGAAAAGGTATGGGGGTGTCAAGGGAGGAGGTAGGTGGTGCCGATACATTGGTAGGGACCAGATTAAACGTTAAACAGGATGACGACTTGTGTCATTGTGAGTTAACCCCAGGGAGACGGGATGCAAATTACCATAATACATGTAGGGGGGCTGATCGTGTCTCTCCCAGCATATATATGAGGTGAAAATGGGGTTGAAATAAAAAAGTCAACATTTTGGGGGTCATAGTAATTGGGGCACAGTAATCAGATAGATCTGTCTTGGAAGCAGACACAGAATTGATAGTTGTAGCTGTAAGGGGAAGGGGATCTTTCGGTTGGAAATGCCCCATTGTAGTGTGTGATGGCTGACTGCACGCTGAAGAACAGCGCTGCTGAGGACAAAAGGAAAGGAATTGCACAGACTCTCACCAGTCTGCATTTCATCCCCATACAAACAGCCCAAACTTTAGGTAGGGGGCTTGAGCCTCATTAACCCAGTGGTGTTGTAGCCATGACATAGCGCAGCCCATACCAGTCACTTGCAGCAGTGTGTGATAATGTGCACAGTTTACCAAGCCACGGGTGAACAGGGAGCTTAACACCAATTACGTAAAATACTGTTGACTTCCCTTCCCAATAACACATGCTGAAGGGAGACCCTACCATGCACCCCCCTGCATTATGACAGAGTTGTGTGACTGAGCCCAACCTCCCCCTTTATCCTTAAGAGAGACTCCTGCAGTGATTCCTCGTGCTTTGATGTTGGAATCAAATAAAGAAAGGTTAATTATGCCATAAAAAATGTTTAAGCGGCCCATCTACTGTAACAGTACAAACTTTCTTATTATTATACCATTTAAAATAATAACATGTGCGCCCTATCTGCTGTCACAGTACAACCTTTCTTATTTTGGCTGTAGTGTGATGTTGGAATAAAATATAGAAAGGTTAATTATGCCATAAAACATGTTTAAGTGCCCCATCTACTGTAACAGTACAACCTTTCTTATTATTATACCATTTAAAATAATAACATGTGCGCAAATGTACAACTGAGCGAATGCTAGGCTCCCAGACTTTGCACAGTATTAAAAAAAAAAACAACATGGGAAGCCGTATATTATACCATACTGTATGATATTCGGCTTCCCATGACAGAGTGAAGGCCCTGAAACAACGCCCACCTGGTAGCTCTGGCCAATCCCTGAACAGAGATGTTGGAGGGCGGGCTGTAGGCGGGCTATAACATTAGCTTTTCATTTCGGGCTGCATGTATGGCTGTAGCCATCAAGTGGGCGTGACTCCGAAGATTGCCGAACACTGCCTCCCACAATCTACCATGGGAGGCAGGATAGCATACAACACCGGCATGCACGATTCCACATCAGCAAGTCTTACTGAGGAGACACACTTGTTTAACCCTTCAGCGGATCAGGCTTGAGGATCTGAGATATGCCGGGAGGATAGCTTAGTGTAGCGACCCGCCCACCCTATACCGGGATCACCCAGTGACAATAATAAAGCTGCAGTCACGCAGCAGCAGACAGGGTCCGGAGCACCGGACTCGGTCACCTGAGCTGGGGGCACCCAGCTGACAGCAGCCACAACTCTGGCGGCACCCAGGCCAGGGCTGCAACACAGGCCGTGATCACACGGCAGGACAGACAGAAAGAACACACAGAGTCAGAGTTGTCACTTCCTGCTGCAGTTCCTCTCACGTGCCAGCAGAGCGCCTTTTATTGGGAGGAATCATGACAAAGTCATGACTCGTTTTCTTAAAGGGGCACTACGCCCACAGTTACATGGCCACTACACAACACTTAGGGGCAACGCAGAGGATAGCTCAGGGGCAACGTGTTCGCCTTGGAAGCAAGAAGATGCGGAGCAATACAGGTTTGTGCAAAAACTGGGACTAGGTTTTACTACCGCAGTACGGCTCCCGCAATAGGTGGTACTTGTCAAGTGCAATAGCTAGCGTTCACATATTGTTTTTTAATTGGGTTATTTATAGCGCGCTCAATGTCTAGCGATGTCTAAGCACGGACCCAGGGATAGGACCTGTATTGCTCTGCATCGTCTTGCTTCCAAGGCGAGCATGTTGCCCCTGAGCTATCCTCTGAGTTGTCATGATTAACCCCACCCGCTTTCCAATCCCATCTTCTTACAAAATGTGGAATGCAGAGAGAGAAAGCACACAGGAAGAGCAGATGGAGGTGGGGAAGAGGTGCTACTGGGGATACTAATTATAGTGGGGAAAACCGACATTCTCCCCTCCAGTTTCCAGCAGCACCATTCTGGGGTGAGTGGAAATGCTGCAGGGGAAATGGCCTGCTTCCCAGCAGCAAAAGCTGCATAAAACTACCGTTTACATAGAAACATGTGCTCCAGTGGCACTGCAAGCATTTTCTAAAAGACTGCCACCTTTCTAGTTTAAGAAAGTTTTCTTAAGCTTTCATTAAACTAGAAAAGTGGTGCTGCAGTCTCAGAAATACCATTTTTATCAAGGAAAATGTGTGAAGCAGCGTTTAACAGCACCTCACCAGTGTTGTATTTTACCTCCTCTTATTGATGTGCTAAAGCTGTGCTCTTGAGAGCAGAATCCCCTCTTAGTGCCAGCCCTGCATTCCTCATAGTTGTTAAGGCTGTTGGCAAGCAGTAAATCAAGCACATGCTAAAGTCCTAGCTCTGATGCCAGACCCACATTAGCTCTTTATCAGACTAGGGGGCTTTTAAAGAAAGTGTTCATCCTTGATGGATGAACACTTATGTGTTTTTGCATGAACATCAGAATCGCGCCCTCCCGCTCAGTACAACAGACTCCCACTGAGCGGTAACAGCAGTCTTGGCCGCAGCAGAATTTGTCAAAGTAGATTTTGTCTAATTTATTACAATGTATTTTGCCAAAAAATATACATGAGGAGTGGGTTAAGGATAATAACGAATGTTGGGGGTTAAGGGGGCAGGTGGTTGCGGGGGATCCTCCCGCATATATTTTAGGCAAAATCAACCAATGAAAACAATCAAAATTCGAGGAAATCTGCTTTGAAAAAATAAATTTGATGAAATCACATAGAACCCCACTGAGCAACACGTGTCATTTACAGAGCTATGACAGTTAAAGAATGGCAGCAAGTGCTCTGTTAGTTTTGAATCTAACAGCAAATGATGGCTTGCCTCACCTTTCCACAAAGGTGCTGGCCCTGGATCTCTTAAAGCCAGAGACGTCTTTATGGGAGGGCAAAAGGGGCACTTGCCCCGGGCCCCATCCTTGGACGGGGGTCCCACAAGGCTGCCTAATATAAAGAAGTCACATACCATAGTTTACAAAACTTAAATAGCAGATGTCAAGATATTTTATGGCCTGCTGCTAAGGCTCTGAAGCTATTTCCTGTCTGTTGTTGACAAATACATTCTGCCCTGGTCAATTCATCCTATAATGCTTTGTGTGCTCACTGTCCTACACATAGTTTGCATGTTCACTACAACAATTCCTGTATCATTCTCACCTTTCTATGGGAGTTATATTGATCATGTGCAATAGCTAAAGTTGAAATGCATAGTGATAAATGTGAGTGCCATGCTGGTTCAGAAGATAGCTCATTGTGTTAAGCACAAATTGCAGAGATCTGTGTTCATATGCAAGATTATAATACTAAATTCTAGCAATGCCAAATCAGCCTTTCCTATGCTTGACGTTGATAAATCTGCATGAAAGTGTAGTTTGTTGTGTAGCACAACAGGTGCTATTATCAGCAATGTACCTGTAACAGATAGTGATTGCTATAAAAATCTAATATAGCGACAGTATAGTGAAGGTCTAGAAATTGGCTTCTTCAGATGGAGGTTTGTAAAACCTAGGCAGCTACCTCTAATGAACACTGTAAAGTGTTAGTCCGAGAGGTGATTAGGTATGCCAATTAAAGACTGTGGAACCAAAGCGTTCATGCTTCTGTGCTGGCTTTGCCAGCAGACGATGCAGTGATCCTGGACAAATCATCTAATTTCACTGGCATTACTATACTGTCTTCCTTGAACAGGTTGGCTTCTCACATGCTGGGGGTATTGTTTAGCCCATTCATTACCTGATCTGACTTTTTATGTGGGCCATTTCAGTGGAAGGGGTCTTAGACAGAAGAGAGCGGATCAGATATTGAATGCCTCTGGCAAGCATATTTTAAAGTCTGCTCATTTGGCACAAAAAACTGTTTTCTTTTTTGTACAACTGAAAGGTTTTTGTTCAGTAACAATTTCACAAGCCTGTGTTTTGGGCCAATTTAAAGATTTAAAATACAAAAGAGAAACACATATGTAATCTTGTGCGATCACATAAATGAGCATGTTGGTACTTACATACTTCCCTTGATAATGGAGACAATAAAACTAGAATCATTCCCATTTTACATAATACGTTTCTATGACATGTTGTTTTTAAAATTGTCATGTTAGGTTATGTGATATGTGCACTTACCAAGTCAGATCTATAACATGGGATAATTTTAGTTGATGGTACGTACTAGAAATGCGATGGATAAAGTGCAGAAATTGCACAGTAGGTGCAAATCCCAGCCTCACCTTTTAACCAATGTGTAATTCTGGGCATCTCATTTAATCTTGCATTGCCTAATCTGTACACATTGCCAGTCCCTAAACCATTCACAGTGGTCACCATTCAGAGTGATTTTGTTCTCGGAGTCTGATCTTCGAAGCAGCTTCACTCATGGTTTCACTCGCTATAGTGCTGCTTCCTCTATAATAATAGTGAGCTTTGACATATTACACACCACAGCCTTTGCTCTCTAATGGCAACCCTGCTTGAAAACCATATCCCTCTTCTAATCTCAGTCCGACTGGATTTGGACACCTTCCTGGCAGCTTCTAATCTTCGTCCACTATGGTATGTGTAGTTCCCTTCTTGCTTATAATTGGTCTCCTCATTCCATGCTTGAGCACTTTTTGCATTCTGTGAAGCAGCTAAACTGCATCGTCTGTCTGTTCTGGATTGCGAGCACCTTTTACATACGGTCTTTGTCCTGGCCGGTCAACCTTCCACGTGGATGCTAATGATGAAGCGTGTCCTGTACCTATGCTAGAATGCAAGTAGCCATGTCGTGAACTGCTGATGTTGGCCTTGAAATGCCACTTATTTATCTTTCTTATTACAGCAAGAATGGAGAGAGTAAGGGGACTGAATGGGAGCACCATTGGCTATTTTAATCGCTGTGAGGCAACATGTCAAAACTATGAGTTGTGATCACGATGAGGGGGGCACAACCAGATATTCTGGATCTCTGAATTCCTTTGGTTCCATGGAGGGGGGCCCCAAAGGTGTATGTTCCCCGGGCCCCAAAAGTGCTTAAGATAGCACTGCTTAAAGCTGGTCCAAACAAACAGCTTCAGCCTAGGACTTCCTGGGTCCCTCTTGAGAGAACTTCAGAAAGTACAAACTGCTATCATGCAAATACTCACACAGCTGTAGCAAAGGGAACCCTCAAGACCACCGCTCAGCACATTGCAGTGACACACAGATGCAGAATCAAATTTAAGTAATAACGTGCAGCCCAAGGTGCCATCCTAGGCAAGTGGTCGAATTTCATCCACAGAAGAATCCAGTGGTCGAAGAGCAAAAAAAAGTAGTTGATCTGTGAATTTCGATTTTAAAAGGGTTGTTTCTTAAGGGATGGCTAGATCAGACAGCCATGACTTTTTACAATGGTAGCAATGCAATACGGTAAAGAATTGGGGCAAGTACACCTCTAATTGTCTCGGGAGGATAGCTCAGCAGCAATGTGCTCGCCTTGCAAGCAAGTGTTATAAATAACCTATCATGCCATATCATGTCCAAGTGAACAGCCATTTCCACAGATTCCTACTTACCCGGGACAACATGTCACAGTGACAGGCAATTTTTCACCAGTGCCAAGAATTTGCACAGAACCACAAGTGCAAAATGTCACCTTTGCACTAGTCGCTCCAAATGCCATTGCTGCACAAATTGATTGGTCGAATGTTACAACAATTCCCTGCACTAGTGCCAAATTGCCCAGCGCCTGTGTAATGTGTATGATCTTGGCACTGATGCTTTCTCCAGTGTGCTCTGAGGCCATTTCTGAATGCAGTGTGCAGAAACTGCATAGGTCAGCGTAGAAGGACGAACCGTTATGTCAGTGTTTGTTGTGTAACTTGAAGGTAAAGAGGGTGGAATCCCAACTGAGCTTATACAGTATTTCATCCTTCAGAATTCGATAAAATGTGTACAGGTCATTTAGGTAATAATGAAGAAGCGCCAAGAAACAGTTCAGATAATGTTGTGCACTATGGAAATGGTCAACATGTTTAAAGATGGCTCCTCCGGTAAACCGCAACAGTTGCCTAGAAACATATGCATGGAGTTTGGACGTGTTATTCTATCTGTGAGTAGGCAGAACATTTGGGAATCTATCATCAATGAACTGTGACATGTTGGTTTAGTTAAAGTCACAGTTTTATTATTTCCCGTTTTCTTTTAGTTTTCTGAAAAAGACCTACACCTTTACAGGTGTACTGTTGCACCTGCTCCCAACATTTAAAAAAAACATTGTGTGGTAATTGTTGCCCATGTAATAACAGATTAAGGGGCCGATTCATGGAATTTATTGCACAGAAAATAGGCTACTTGTGCCCAATCTGAGCGTGCAACTCTGTCGATTCATGGAATCGAATGCGAGGCACTTTTCCTGGACTTGCAAGGATTTCGCGCTGGTCTGGTAGGCCAGTGCGAGCCGTCAAGGGCCCTGCGCGAGACTCCAAGCAGAGGGTGGACATGGCCTGTACAGAGGGCTGGGAAGGGGCGGAACGCCAGAAATGGTGACTAACTTGTGAAGAAGTGGGTGTTCTGGCGGACGGCCTGCAGGCAGTCCCTTGCATGCCCATTATTGTGTGGCAAGGGACGGATTCATGGAATCGATTGCACAACGTCTCGGTTGGGAAATGCCCACACAAGTCCTTCATAGGTTACGCCACCCGAAGGCTGACATAATTACACTTGCGCGTAGGATTTATCGCACGTAGGTGGGTTTGCATGTCAGATTTAGGGGTACGTTTACCCAATCGGGGTTCCGTAACGTAGGGGTGCACGTAAGCTGTGTAGTGGTGTGCAGGAACATTTTACCTAGGTTTGCACGCGCATTTCCCGAGTTGCATATTTTCATACGAATGCTGTCAGGGTCCCGGATACAGTTACTTGGGACCTGCTTATGGCAGACCGCACGCACTATTTGAAGAGGTTTGTATTCATGCCCAGGAGAGCGTGCAAAGGTGGCTGATCTGGCGGTTTCCTGCTTTGCGTGTGGGCGTGTCGGGGCGTTCCAGCTGTGAATTGCGAATACGGTTACTTTGCGCGAACAATTCCATGAATACGCGTGGTCCGCATTTTTCTTTCTACGTGCAGGCCTGCGCAGTGTCTTTGTCGGTGTGCGGCCCATGCGTGATTTCTGCGTGAAATTCCATGAATCAGCCCCTAAATTACTACCCAAGCTAGTGGTGCGAACAAATAGCATTTGGAAGGACAAGAGGATGAGTCAGTCCTGTCAGGATTCAAATGTATGTCCTACGGGGGACAGTGCATAGCAGCAAACTCTTAAATCACTGAGCTTTAGTATTCTATTGGTGGTGGTAGCATGTTGACCGACAGGAGCGAGGTGACAGAAATAGTGTTAGTGAGCTCAAAGGAAGATGGAGAGGTCACGGTTTTCAGTCAGTGGCAGAGCAGGTGCGCCTTATAATGCTTTAGTGTGGAGGTGAGGCCAAGGAGGAAGGTTTGGGAGAATGTTTGCGCGTTACCGAGAGTGTATGCATTGTCTATCATTTTGTTTGCTGGGCTTTGATTCTCCAACCTTGCATGTACTGCTTCACGTGAGGGCTACCTAGCAAGTGAAATTCACAATGTGAAAAAGGTTTTTTACCAGCACAGTATAGCACATCTCATTTGTACTTTTATTTTAAAGAGAAACCTTTCTGGAATGGTTTCTTTTTAAAATAAAAGTATCGGAATGGTGGGATTTAACAAAGAATAGCACTGGAGCGGCGCTCCCACTCGCTGCCACTTACTTTGAGCCCTGAGCACAGTATTACGAACCAACCAAGACACTGAGCTCTGCCATGGCATAATTTTTCCTTTTACCAGTTTACAGCACAACATGCCAGGGAGGGTCGTATTTTGCGCTTATGGTGGTTCAACTCTGGAACCCGCTAGCAATAGCAAGCTGATCCCTGCAGGCCAACCCCATCTCTAGAAGAGCCTTAAAATTCTGTTTATATGCAAAATCAGCCAAATACTAGAACCTACTTAACACAAAGAAATTCACAGTGCAGAGTTCTCAACAGGGTATTACAAAGATAGTTAAAATATACCAAAGCGACACGCGGGCGACACCAAAAGAAATTAGCCACAAGACACAGGTAAGAATCAGGATCACTGCCTTTGCACTGTGCACAGGGCACCACTAGGCACGTGCACTAACATGCAGGCAAATGATTTTACCATGGCTCATTACAGCGGATCACATGTTAGTAACAAGGAAGGTGAAGTTGAATTATGAAGAAAGACTGCAGCAAAAATTGTCAGAGGAAAGCTAGGAAAATTGAAATAAGTGAAAGTGTATTGTCTATTGACACATGATGGTTGTTGGTGCTGGACTACTAAACGAATAAGGAGCATTATAACTCAAAGGCACTAATCAAACAGTCAATTAACGGTTTAGCCATTGCCCTGAAGAAGCTCACCAGAGGTCACAAACTGTGTATGTCCCCGTGAGCGAAACACATGTTGTCATTAGAATGGCACCCTTACGAGTTTGTTGAATTTGAATCTGAATACAACCAGAAGTATTCCACAATTATTTTGAAAATAATTGGTACAACCAAGATTTTTAAAATTTTCTTTGGATTGAGGCATCTATTTAAGATCAATTTTTTAAACTAGAAGATCACTATTGAAAATATTTAGCTCACAGAGGATTCTAGGTCCACTTTTTTCTACCTTTATGCAAAGTTAAGAATCAGGAGCAGGATGTCATTGCCCTAATTCAGTAAGCAGCCCACCAACAGAATCATCACATATAGGACCATAATATGGCGTTAAGGACATTATCACCCGTTCCAGCCCTTGGAACGGTTACTTAACGCTATTAGAACCCGTACCATGGGCTGGGGCGGGGCTAATTTAAAGTATTTTCGTTCGGTGAAAGGGTCGCCTCGCAGCGTCCTGTTCATGGAACGAAAAGAGTGTTCAAAGATGGCCACCATGGAATGGGAATGCGGTGCTCCATAAGGAACCCCTCTTCCATTTCTGTGGTAGCCTAACCAAAGCAGAGTGGCACAGCAGCAGCTGTAGTGACAGCATTCGCCACAGCCGCAATCAGCTGAGTCGGGAGGGGGGGTTTTAAAAAATGGGAACGAAGGATGGGGGAAAGATGGTGGGTGGGGGAACAGGCCATCAGGCGGTTCGGAGCATGGTCTAGATCGGCAGATTCAGCCCGTGTTTCCAACCTCTTCATTGGCTGGCTATCCCACCAAGGGTGCTAATTTTGCAGAGGCCTCTTCAGTTCGCTGTGATGCGCTGTTACATTCTGATCACTCCATATTGCAAATAAATCACAGCCCATTCACCATGGATGCATTGGCCTCCATATATATCGCTGCCTTAATAGGGATCTGATGTGCTAAGTACAGACATACAAGATGTACCCTGCAGCCAATACTAACACTGAGTCTCCCATCACACCATGCAGAGGGGCAGACCTGTGAACACACCTCCCAAGACAAATATCCTTCTCTGAATCACCAAGACTTCGCCCTCAACTCGGTACATCCCACCTGCCTACTGCCTATGCCAACCTTCTATAAATCAACCATCTCTGGCCAGGCAAGCACATACCCTTACGAAAACAGAAGCAGATAGCAGACACACTTCCTGTTGTCACAAACATGCAGACAATGGGCCCTGGCATGCAGAGCTCCGCCATCTACTGAAAATGCAAACACTTGTCTCACGCGGGGCCTCGCCACACCAGTATGCTCATTGCTGCTCCAATGAGCCATTCACAAACAAGCAGCGAACATTCCTTATAGACAATGCATTTGTGGGCCTCCCTCACCCACACAAAAGCTGTGTAGCAGCACATAGGGAGGAAGCAGAACGTGCTACCTTGTGACTCGAGCGAGCTCTCCTTCAGGGAAAATTAAGCAACATACCACAAGTAGGGCAGGGGCCCACCAGATGCCAATCACTGCTGTTTCTGGTCACGCTTGTAGGAGCTCAAAATATATTTCTGAGGGGGAATTAAACATTTTTAAAATAGCGATAGCTTCAAGGAAAATAAATTCAACAGACCGTTTCTTCATGTACTTGATGTAAACAATAAAGTATTGGGCAATGCCGGTGATAAGGAATGGAAGCTCAACAGGCAGCACAAAGGAAATCACTAGAAAATTAATTTCAGATGTGTTTCCTGATATTAACAAGAACTTCTGCATCATTTGTAGATACAATTACTATTCGGTTCGGTATATGTTTATATTTAGGCAAGAATGATGGATTAATTCATATCAGCATAAAAGAGCAAAATGAGCGAGTATTCCAAAGGGGGCAATATGATTTTTTTTTTTACTGAGCTGCCTGTACTTGCTCTAAAGGGTTTCTATAGTTATCTCCACCCAAAGCAAGAAAGATGTTTCACGTACACATGAGAAGATATTGGGCCTCATTATGAGAATCGCGGTAAAAACACAGTCATTACCGCCATGGTGGTAGTAGCTCTTCCATTTACCCTCGACACCACAAATAGCGGCTGATTACGAGAGCGTGAGCATGCGCGAACCCCCAGGCCGGTAATGGCTGCACCGCCATGCCGCTAAAGACCCCCCAACTCCCTTATAGGGGCATCACGGAACCTGCTGATACTGCCTCCGCCCAGAAGCACCCCTTAATAACGGACCGAGCAAAACCATCATGCAAATACCGGGTTCGTAATACCGGACCCGGAAGTAACGTCATTGTTGCGGAACGGGAAATGCGGCGGCGGCCATCTTAAAAAACACAATCCATCAGAATCCTCTGAACACAGCACTGGTAATGAGATGAGAGTAGGCCAAATCACCTGAAAATGTCCAAGGCAACTAGGAAATCCACCGCCCGCCTGCGCAAGAAGAGGTTCTCGGATGAAGAGCTAAATATGTTAGCTGACACACTGGTTGCCCATGCAGACGAAGTCTTTGCAACAGATCTGAAGTGCCCAGCACAACTGCGGAAAAAATAAATCTGGGAGGAGGTGGCGAGGAAAGTCACTGCGGTTGGCACCACCACCCGCACAGTTAAGGATGTAAAAAAAAAGGTGGGACGATCAACGTCTCCGTGTTCGCAACATCCTGTCTGCCAACTGCAGGGAGGCCATGGCCACAGGCGGCGGGGACCACTCTCCCACCAACTGACAAGGTGGGAGGAGACTTATAGCACCACCATCAGCATGGAGTCGATAGAGATATTTGGAGACATGGAGGCGGGGGTGCCGTCATCTGCAGATGGAGGTGAGTGTCCCCACAAACCACAGAGAACCAAAGCATGGCGTAGCACAACTGATGTGAAAGTGAACCAAGTCAATGCATGGCCCATCATACACACATACACAGATCCATGTCCAGATGGTGGCCCAAACACTGGCACATTGATATGCATGCTGCATGCCAATCCCATTACCAACAGACACCCAACACACAGCAAAACATCACATGTCACACATCACGCAAACCGCATTACAACGGTATGCCACCTAGCACACATCAGTTCAAAAAGGCGAGTCCATGACGTATGCCAATATGCCCCCCCTATTGCAAGCACCCTGCGCGTCACACCTACAAGTATGCAATGCATGAAATGTGAATTACTGAACGACACCAATGTATGCATCTTGCACGTACCACCATCACTGATGCCCTGCATCTCTTGGTCCCCCACAGGCACAGGAGCTGACAGTGAAGGATAGGAGGCTGCCGCATAGGCCACAACATCCTCCAAGGGATCCAGGGCCAGCCAAGAAGGCACAGGACCATCTACCTCCAGGGCAAGACCAACACCCAGACTGCCACACAGGCCAGCACCATCAATACAGGGCAGGCCAGAGGAGAAGCAAATAACAACCGAGACAACAGCCGACCACACAGCCACACTGGAGTTGGCCACTGTTGTAGAAGCTGAAGTTGATGGCACACAGTCTGCTGCCACCAGCTCAATCAGGGAGGTAACTGCCTCAGCCCCCCTCAGCGATGTAGAGGGCTACATCGAAGAACAATCGACATGGACGACAACCTCCATGGGGAATGTGCACATACCCTGAGCCCCCAGGCCACCCCCAGGACACCCCCCCAGCACACCCCCGCTGCACTCCACACAGGGCACCCCAGTCAGTCCCATGCAACAACAAGCCGGAGTACTTGGGAGTCCACATCTGTGGTCCCCATCAGAGGGCAGTCCAGCATTGGCCCGCCTTGCTACTGCCCCATTCACCTCCACAGCCACCAGTAACATGGTGGCCCGCATGACGAGGATTGAGGCCCGCCGGATAACACTAGGGTGATCCGCGACAGTCTAGCAGCACTGACCCAGGTCCTGGGCAGAATTGTCGAACAACTGCAGCAGCAGCAAAGACCTGCACCGACGGATGCACAGGCAGTCACCTCTACCCCATCCAGCACACCTGCCAGCTCGGCTCAAACAAGCCCTGTGAACCAGACCAGGCGGAGCGCACGCCACACAGACATGCAGCCCCCAGAACAGAAGAGAGGCCAGCACTAGCAGGGCCACCCCGCATGTGCTGACTGCATCTTGAGGAAAACCATAATTATCATGTGTGGGATGTCAATGGAGGAGGGGGTATGGGGTGTTGGGGGTGTTGGGGTAGGGGGTATGGGGTGTTGGGGGTATTGGGGGTGGTGGGAGGGGGTGTTCGGGTGTTGGGGGGAGGGGGGAGGGTGTGTGTGAGGTGGAGGGTTCAACCACATTAATGTTTCATTTCCAATACACCTGTTGTGTTCAAAATCATATCATGAGTGTACATTGTTCATTTCATGTGTGTTTATTCATTTCATTACAGTGCACAGTGCCCAGCTTCCCACACACCCTGTGTCCATATGCACACGATCCCTGTGCCCAGTGTTGTACTAACACAGAACCATCAGCATCCCAGTGTTTCAGAAGAAATTGTCAATCACTGATTGGCGCACAGCATGGCCATCCTGTGCATCGTGAACTGGCAGGGGTGCTGCTTCTTCTCCATCATCATCTTTATCCTCACCCGATGCATGCAGGTCAATGTCAGGTGGCAGTGGTACGTCTATTCCGGATGCACATGTTGTGCAGCATGGTACATACCATATTGATCTTTCCCACCTTCTCAGGCGCATAAAGGAGTGCTCCACCAGACCTGCTGAGGCAGCGGAACCGTGCCTTCAACAGGCCAAAGGTCTGCTCGATCACAACACGGGTACGGCTATGAACCCGTTTGTACTCCTCTGCCTGTTCTGCGGGTTCTGAACAGGGGTAAGGAGCCACGGCTTCAAGGCATAGCCACCATCACCTGCATGGGAGCACAATGAGGTATGTGTGAGTCAATATCTGACATGACACCTGTACAAATCACTGTCATGGCTGCAGCTATTTGGTGTTGACATGCACATGTCCCTGGATGTATGCACACAGGTTAATTTGTCTCATTGTATGCTGTACTATGGTCTGCAGGTGTGGATTGCGTTGTCCAGATGATGCAGGGTGTTCTCTTGCATGCTGTTACAGATGTACGGTGGATGAGGAACAATGTATTTGCACCCATATTGGTGATGTATAGTACTCTGTATGTATTCCGACTAGTAGCATTGGCACAGGTGTCATCATTATTCGTCATCCATTGGTTGTCATTCCCATGGTGGGATGCAGCACGACTGTGGTTGTGGGCCAGTGACAATCAGTGTATTCCTTCGGTGGCTGTATGTGCATTGTCCACTCACCACCCAATCCCACCCCGGTGGAGTATGCATCACCCCCAATCTCACCCAGGTGGAGTATGCATCCCCCCCCAGTCTCACCCAGGTGGAGTATGCCCCCCCCACAATCTCACCCAGGTGGAGTATGCATCCCCCCCAATCTCACCCAGGTGGACTATGCATCCCCGTCCCAATCTCACCCAGGTGGAGTATGCATCCCCCCACTGCACTGCCATGGGCTTGTCAGGCGACTTACCGAGCAGCCAGGCACGACGTCCAGCATGCCGCTCCATGTAGTGGGGTAGCGAGGAGTTCCGCAGCACCATGGCATAATGTGTGAATCCGGGATAACGGGCACAACGTGTGATCATCTTGCTGGAGTCACATGCCATCTGCACATTGATGGAGTGGTATTGCTTACGATTGTGGTACACCACCTCCATAGCATGAGTGACCGCCAATTCAACATGGGTGCAGTCGAGGGCACCGATGCAATTGGGCATGCCTGCCACTGCATGGAAGCTAACTTTAGTGTCAGCGGTCTCAGGCAGTCCGTGGTAGGGATATGTGGTTGCTTGCTTGCTTCAGGGGGCATCCAGTACTTGGGTCAGCATGCGTGAAAAGAGAGGTTGTGATATGCCATGCAGCTGGCCCACTGTGTGCTGGTAGGTGCCAGTGGCCAGGAAGTGGAGCACAGACACTACCTTCAGTAAAGGGGGGATGGCAGTGCAGATTTCAATCAAGCTGACGATGTTGTTGTGTATCATGTCCACTATGGTGGTGATGGTGTCCCGGTCCAGCCGGTAGAGGGTGTGGATCTGCACAGGGGTTAGGTTGAATGGGCTGTCTCTGATGCGAGGGATTGGTGGCTGCCTACGTGGTACCACTGCCTGAACTGGTGGGACTTGCTTGGCCTGTCTCACCCTCCTTCTCCTCTTGCCTCTCCTCTGTGCTGCCTGTTGTTGTTGTTGCTGGTGTAGCAGTACAGGCATGTCCTCCAGCCCCAAGATTGCAACAGCAAGTGGGATCATTTTGGTGTAGGAAGTGGTGTGGTGTGTGGGTGTGCTCCTTTTGTGCTGGGGCAGGTTCCATTGCCTCCACCTGTGGTGACTGTGTACACCTGTGGCAGTTGGGTACACAGCAGGTTGCTATTTATGGGTGATCCGCGATGCCTGTAATACCACCATCATGCAGGCCCTACTTACCGCCTTCCGGATGCCGGTAGTTGCATGCCCATGTGACTTGTGATGTCCTCCTGTTAGCGGCATCCCGGTATTGCGGCCACGAAGTGTGCGTGTATGGGCGCATGCCGGTAAGAAGGGGCACGGTACAGGCAGTGGTGGTAATGCCGGGTTTTCGGCTCATAATGGCCCGGACCGGTACTCGATGCCGGTATTACCATTCCGCCTTCCGTTTTTCCTTACCTCCATGCTCGTAATGAGGCCCATTGACTGTGTTTGAAAAGGTTCTCGTCCTGGTGAAGGTACCATAAAAAGATTAGCCATAAAATAATAAGCTCACAGAGGACCGAAACACAATGTGCCAACATAGTATATATTATGTCATATGAGCACTGAAAAAATGTATGATTGAGGGAATTGGCAACATTAAGAGTTGTGGTGAGGATGTGAGAAATTCCATAATTATCAATCAGTATGTATTTATTTATTTATTTATTGTTTGCTTGTTGGGCGTTTATACAGCAAATACATTCTGTTTCAAAGCGCCAGCAGGGCAACAGGGAGGGAACATGGGATTGAAGTACATACAAATACAGAGAATGCACAAAATTTAAAATACAGTGGGGGGAGTGTACAAACCTACTATGCTTTGTGAGTATTCAGCATGTGCAAGTGCAGCAAAGAAGAGGGAAGTGGGGTAGCTGCGGGGTGTTTGTGCTTGTGGGTGAGACAGAGATGAAGTGCAAAGTAAGCTAAGTGCTACACTTCCTGGAGCCGCCATTGGTGGAAGGTGCGAATCTCCAGGGCGGAGGGTGTGCCAAGGCAAGTGCTGAAGGTAGGCAGAAACTGGGGCAATTGGGTGTGGGTGGTCAAGGGCCCATTGGATGCATTCGGGTCTAAGACACCAATCACAGCAACTGAGAGGTTAGCAGAGTAGAGAAGAAGGGAAAGAGGAGGAGAAGAGGAAAGTCTTGAGGTGCTTTCGAAATTTGAGAAGGTCCTGCTCAAGACGCAGACGGAGGGGGAGGCTGTTCCATAGTAGGGATCCAGCTGAGGAAAGTGCACAACCTCCTGCTCTCTGTTTAGCTAAACGCTTTACACACGAGGACTTGATGCCAGAGGATCATCTAGAAGGAGAGTATTTTGTAAGAGAGAGTTGCAGATATTGTGGTACCGGGCCCCATACAGCCTTGTGGATGATGCAGAGGGATTTGAATTTAATCCGTGCAACAACACGGGAGCCAGTGAAGACTTTAATGGGCAGGAGAGATGCAGTCCCTGGGTTTAAGGAAAAGGATATGTCTTGTTGCTGTATTCTGGACTAGCTGTATGGGTCTCAGAGTGGAAGAAGGTTGATTAAGGAGGAGGCTATTGCAATAGTCAATCCTAGAGAGAACCAGGGCTCGGGAGACATTGAGCTTCTGGAGGAAAGTGAGAAAAGGGAGATTTCCGTTGAGAAGGAAGAATTGAAAGTGGGATTTCTTGGCAATGTCTTGAGTGTGAGGGAGGAAGGAGAGAGGGGAGTTGAAGATGACACCAAGGTTTCTGGCTTCAGAAGAAGGAGCAGGAGGAGAGCCCATGGAGGAAGGCCAGTGAGAAGGGAAGAAAGAGGGACCAGGGGTCCTTATAGGAAGGATCTCGGTTTTACTGGCAATGAGGCAGAGATTGTTGGCAGTGCACCAGGCCTGGTTGGCAGATAGACAGTCAGGGATGAAGGAAGGTGTGAGAGTGTCAGCAAGAAGTCTGAAAAACAGTTGTATGTCATCTGCATAACACTGGAAGCTGGGGGAGAAGGAGGAGTTGAGGAGTCGCAGTCAAGCAAGATAGATGTCAAAGAGCCAAGGTGGGAGGACAGAACCCTGGGGAGCACCACAGGTGGAGAAGGAAGTAGAAGAGGAGAAGGTGCCCAGGATGACTTGGGAAGAGCGGTCCATTAGGAAAGAGGTCAGCCACTCCAGTGCCCGTTCAGAGATACCAAGGATATCATGGAGCCTTTGTATGAAGATGGAGTGGTTGACCGCGTCAAAGGCAAAGTAGAGATCAAGTAGGATGAGGACAGCTGGGAAGTTGGAATCCAGGAAAGCAAGCAGTTCTTCACGGGTGTTCAGAAGAGCAGTTTCTGTGACTCTTGATGCACGGAATACAGATTGATGCCCACGGAGACCACCCACAAGTTCTGTGTGCGGGTTGAGTTAGTGGCCAGCTTCTCCAGCAGTTTCCATAGGAAGGGGGTGATTGAGATAGGGCAGTAGTTGGCTGAACAAGGTATGAAGACTTTCCATCGAAAAATGTTCCATCAAGGGTTTTCCCATCAAATTATTCCCAACGAAAAATGTGCATCAAATGCATATTTTGGGATATTTTTGTGGGGTAAAGGGTACATTTTGTTCGGGGTATGTTTTCAAGGGTTAAAAACAGGGGTTTGGGGGGACCCACCCAAGTTAATGCATGAAATGCACATTTTTTTCGTTGGAAAAATTTGATGGTACTTACCTTCGATGCAAACGATTTGATGGAAAGACATGTAACCGCTGAACTAGTAGGAGCTACTGAAGGTTTTTTCAGGACGGGGCATACAAGGGAGTGCTTGAGGGAGGAGGGGAAAGATCCAGTGGCGAAAGAGTGGTTGCAGAGATCAGCAAATGCGGGAGTAAGAGAGCCAATGTTGTCCTTGATGGTTTTGGATTAGCAGGGGCTAACCTTTTTGGAAGAAACCTTTATAGAGCTGGCAACTCTGGTAACTTCTTCCGGTGTGACAGGTGCGAAGGAGAAGAAGGCGGTAGGCAGGGGTGATTGGCCAAGGGAGGCAGGGGGATGTGAGATGGTTTAGGTGGGTGAGTAACAAGGGTGTTCAAGATGTCCTGAGTTTTGGTGGCAAAATGTGTGGCCTATGTGTTGCAGAGGGCCTGAGAAGGAAGAGGGGCTGAGGAGACTGTGGATGGGTTGGCTAGCTCCCTGCAGATTTTAAAAAGTTCAGCCGTGTTATTGGATGCACCAGATACCCATGTCTGAATGTGGGCCCTTTTCTTGGCACGGTTGGATAGTCTGTCTTGCCTTTGGGGTAGGCGGCAGGCCAGTTTGTCAGAGGGTGAGCCTGAGGTTTGCCAACCCCGTCCCGCCACTAGGCACTTTTGTATCAGTGCTGCAGATCAGAGTTGTACCAAGTGTTCTGCTTAGAGGTGGATTTCAGGCAGATCCTCATGATTGGGGCAAGGATGTCAAGACTATTAGTGATGGCAAGTGATAGTTGCTTAGAGCAGAGTCAGTAGAGGAGTCTGCAGTCGGGGGTAAGGGGATGAAGGTAGAAGCAAAGGCAGCAGCTGACACTCGTTCATCGGGTGGATGTTCGTGAACAAGGTTGGCAGAGCTTTTGAGGGAGCGGAAGGATGGCCAAAGGAACCCAGGTAGGAGGTGAGCAGAGAATGGTCTGACCAGGAGAGAGGGGTGACCAGGGGGTGGGGGGTCAGAGTGGATGATGGCATCCAGAGTGTGACCAGCCGAGTGGGTTGTACCAGAGGGAAGAATGAAGACGTATAGAGAGGTGCAGAGATCAATGAAGAGTGTGGTTGCTGAGACAGGGGAGTCCAATTGGATGTTGAGGTCATCCAAGAGGAGGAGGTTGGAGGTGGTTGAAAGTAAGGAGGAGTAGACATCAGCCCATTCAGAGAGGAACGGGGTGGTAGTGCCTGGGGGCTGACAAATTCTAGCAGTGGTCAGAGTGTAGGAGGGAGAGATGACCAACTTATGTACCAGGCTCTCAAAGGAAGAGTACAGCTGGGTGGGTAAAATGGAAGAAGAAACCCACTCAGGGCAGATCATGGCGACCCCACTGCCAGTACAGTGATGACGAGGCTTGGAAATGATCTTGAAGCCGTCAATGAGAAGGGATTCAAAAGAGGTGTCTGAGCTGGCATTGAACCAGATCTCGGTGAGGGCGAGAATGTTGAGGTCAGAATCTTCAAGAAGGAGGCAGATGTCAGCAGATTGTTTGTTGGATGAGTAAGCGTTAAGAGTTGTCAGATGAAGGAGGTATTTGCCTTTGAATACAGGGGGAGTACAGGGGCGTGGCACTCCAGTCAGAGGGGGGGGCAGTGAGAGTGATAGGGAGAGAGGCAGGAGAAGGAAGGAAGTTAATAAGGGAAGGCAGGATCCGGTCAAAGAGAAGGAAGTAGGGTTGAGGACCCTGAACCAGGACAGTGCCTGTGTGGTAGACATTAATGATGCAGCGTGAAGATGAGAAGCCATCCAAGAGGACTTTCCACTTGGTGCCACAGTAATGGGAGAGGAAGTGAAAGTGGAGAGAGAATCGATGAGATGAGGAGTCCATAGATCTGGAGAGGGGACAGAGAAAAGGAAATCAGTGAAGACATCTCTGGAAGTTGCATTGATGTAGGTGTCTATGATGGGAAGGCCCGGGTTTGCCCTCAGGATATCTTTTTTGAACTTTTTCAATCCAGACTTCGTGAGAGAGGGGGATAGGTGATAGAGTAGCAATTAGAGAAGATAGGGGCAATTGTGAGTGCCATCAAAGTGGCAGAGGATAGGTGAAGGAGTGGAAGTCAGGAAAAAGTAAAAGTAGGGGGCTGCACTGCACAATCCTGGTCCATACTCAAAGCTGGTCTAGTAGAATAGGGGCACAAATGCAGAGCAATCGGCAAGGGTGCAGGGTATGATTATAAAAAGAATCCCAAATGTAGTGCACAAATAGATGTAAGATGCAAACACAATACACCTGGATGCAATTTTAAAAAGGCACAGGACAATACAAGATAAATGTACAATCCACCTGGATTCAATTAAAAAAAGCAGAGCACAATGCAAGATAAATGCACAATCCACCTAGAATTCGAGTTAGAAAAAGCAGAGCACAATGCATGATTAATGCACAATCCACCTGGATTCGATTTTTCAAAAGGCAGAGCACACATGGACGCAGGATTCAAACACAATCCACCTGGATTCGATTTTAAAAAACAGAACACATATGGATGCAGGATGCAAACACAATCCACCTGGATTCGATTTTAAAAAGCAGTGCACATATAGATGCAGGATGCAAACACAATCCACCTGGATTCGATTTTAAAAAGCAGTGCACATATGGATGCAGGATGCCAACACAATCCACCTGGATTCGATTTTAAAAAGCAGTGCACATATAGATGCAGGATGCAAACACAATCCATCTGGATTCGATTTTAAAAAGGCAGAGCACAATGCAAGATACATGCACAATCCACCAGGGTTACATTTTTCAAAAAGCAGAGCACAAAGCAAGATAAACACACAATTCACCCGGATTCAATTTTAAAAACGCAGAGCACAATGCAAGATAAATGTACAATTCACCTGGATTATAATTTTTTTTAAAGCAGAGCCCAATGCAAGATAAATGCACAATTCACATGGATTCGATTTTAAGGAGGAGCGGGTAAAAGCAGGAGTCAGATCAATGAGATGAAAGGACAGCTAACAACCAAATGGAATTGAGAACTCAGAATGCAATTAGTAAGTAGGATGGCGAAGAGAGAAAGGAAGGCATGAAACAGTTAGTGGCTAAGGTGGTACGAGAAAGTCAATGGAAAAGTTCAGCCATCACA
Organism: Ambystoma mexicanum; assembly: GCF_040938575.1. Classification (NCBI taxonomy): domain Eukaryota; kingdom Metazoa; phylum Chordata; class Amphibia; order Caudata; family Ambystomatidae; genus Ambystoma; species Ambystoma mexicanum. The sequence goes on from NC_090937.1 coordinate 403,550,516, forward strand.
CACGTGAGGAGCAGGAAGGGTGTGAAGAGTAGCAGTAGCAGTTTGTGTTCGTGGATTTTCATGTCGGGGCAGCATTATGTCTTGATGAGGGGTAGCAGGCCCCTCCAGAGCCCTACCAGGCCCGAACAGGTACAGACAGGGCCCTAAGGTGAGGTCCTTTGGCTGTGGGTCAGCTTTCGACTGCCGGTCGGCTGTTGGCTGAAAAGTGCGAGCCATCAGACAGTCAGGTTGCTTGGATGATGTTATGCTGTTCTATCTAATGTAATAAGATATCGTTTGTTATTAAGAGGCTTATATGAAGATATAATCTTTACACATTTGTTGAACAAATGTTTTTCAGCAACAGTTGAGGTGTGCAGTCAAAAACTGAGATTTATTTTATAGAGGGCTGACCCTATATCAATTGCACTTTGGGCAAATATTTGTTAATCATATAAACAACCCGAGTCTTGATATATTTTTTTGCTTATTGTATGCAGGGCCTGGGTGGCCATTCCATTTTTGTTTCGCTGAAGTCACACTTAGTGTTGCCATGAGTGAGATAAGAGAGAGACCATTACGCAAGTGGGATGCACTAGGCAAATGCATTTTATTATTATTATTATTGCATACAGATTGACACTGTCATCTATTAAAGAATGCACAAGTGAGCCTTTTTGAATAGTATACATTTTAGACAACTGGGTCTAAGGGATTCCTGTTTTGGCTGCTAAAGAGAATGAGCAACGTGGTCTACAGGATAGCTCAGGGGCAACATGTTTCACTTGGAAGCAAGACAACAAAGCACAACACAGGTTCAAATCCTGATCCCGTGTTTAGACACCACTCGGTGGTATTAAGCGCACAATAAAAGAACAATAAAGTAAATAAACAAAGTGATTTGTATAGGATTACATAGTTTGGTCAAGTGGGTAAGCTGGGATTTTAGCTGAGGTTTTCTAGTTCTACAGTTTGTAATATTTCTCTCCATCTCTAGTTTTATATCATGCTCTAATGCTTTCGCATAGGTGTCTTTAAAAAACAAAACTCTGTGTTCAACAAAGCACAAAACCCAGAGTAAGCTCAACCAATAGACAAGCTAGATGCTTATGTAAGACGAATGAAGAGGGGACAATGAGCTTGCACACGGGGAAAAAACCAACCATGGGGGCATGCTTACTGGGCATTTGGTACTGGGCAGTGGGTGTGGAGACTTCAGCAATGGTGTACACCTGTGCGACTGGAGCAGGAACATCACAAGCACTGCAGAGACGAGACACTGTGCAGGAAAAAAATAGGTGTAATAAAATATGTGTTTATGTCCATGTGTGTTTGCAAGTTTATGTGTTTGATATAGATTGAATTAATGTTGTGGTGTGTGTGTGTGAGGGTGTGTGAGTGTTTGTGTGTGAATGTGCTCAAGTGTGTATGGCAGGTATCATAGGAGGGGGTGTCATGGAGAGTGAGTACATAATGAGAGCGTCTTGGGCCAGAACATGGAAAAAAGAGTGCGATGGCGTCGAGCTGGTGCATACACAGCATGAAAATGGGCCTCATTACAATGTAGGGGCCGCAGAATGAACGGTGCCGGTAAGGGACTGGCACCGTTCATTCCGGGCCGCCACATTACGAGGTCTGCAGCGGGTCCCACTATGGACGCCTGACCAGACCAGATGTGCAGAACAGGACCCGCTAGCAGTCCAGGATTCTAACAACGGGCCCGTCATTAACGGGCCCGTTGTTAGCATCCTCCCCATTCCCATTGAGCACTAGGGTGGGCTCAAATGGGAATGGGGATGTATCGGGTCTGGGTCCCGCGAAAGGGAATTACTGGGCCCTACAAGGTCGGAATGGCCCGGTAAATCCCCTTTTGCGGGACCCGGGCCCGAGTTTGGAGGTAGCCATGCCATTAAAAACGGCAAGGCTACCTCCAAACTCGTTTTGACGCCCAATGTGTTTTACGTTGCCGATTAGTGTGAAAATACCAATATGTTATCCCAAACAGTGTTTAGCAGCACAGCACGTTAACATCATAGCAATCTAATAACACCAGGAGCCTCTCCACCCAATGTTGGTGACTCAGTAACGCAAACAAGACACACTGCAAGGTCTCACGACATGGCAGAGCTTCCTGCATATTGTTTATTATGAATTTGGACATAGGATCATAGGATAGCTTCATCACTCCACCCTGAAAGGATTGCTTCATCACTTCACGCTGAAAGAGTCTGTGACTGTGTAATGCAAAGTAAGACTTTTTCATTATGCCATTGACAAGAGCACTTCAAAACTGAATTTGCACAGACAGGAGTCCACTTTGGCCAACTTGGAAGCAGGCAGGGCGATCTAAATGGCAGATAAGAGGATATGAGCAAGGGAAAATGCTTGCATATCCTTTGTGATAAGCATTATAATGTCATGATGTTATACTATGTCATTACAGTCTTCATGATAGTCTTGATAATCATGATAATCTTGATCATTTTGAAAGTATGTAGTGTGAGTGTGATGCGGGAAATATCTTATGAAGAGACGGGGCCTCCTGACCTTGTCCTACCACTTCTCTGTTTGGGTTTTCTCTATGTTTTCTGCCACTGAGGTCCCACCTGGACTTCTGGCAGTGCAGCTCTTCATTCCTATCTTTTGCTGAACATCACCGATCCGATACCCTTATGGGACCCATGGGTGGGATGTGCGCTTTTGGGGCCCCGTGCGTGGCCCACAGAGCAGGGTATGGGCTTGTTGCAGCTACATGCTTACTTGACAGTGGCTCTGATTATCTCAGGCCCTGCCATAGGAATCAGTGGATTCCTGACAGAAGGAAAGAAGGCCTTGATGGCCTTTTGGTTTCTATGGCCTTTTACCTTGTTTCCCAAAGTCCTGGGAAGCCCTGACTCTGCCCTTCCTCCTGAATGGCTGGTGGGTGGAAACACAATTTATGTCTCTGTCATTCCCTTTCCCCCTGACTGTCTGTTGGGTGGAAATACCAAATATGGCTCTGCAACTGCCTCCTGTCAAACTGACTTGAGCCTTCCCAGGTGTTGTGTTTTGTGGGTAAACCCTTGGAGTGGGAACTGTGCGAATGGAGTCTGAAGCGAACTCACATTCTCTTTTATGGGTGTCTGGTTTCTGTATGTGTGGCACAAGGAATGAGACAGCCCTGTCTGAAATTGACATGAATGCAGTGTAATGTGCTGAAAGGCTGGTCACTTGCCCCAATCCATATCCTTTGTTATGGGTGTCTGAATGGAGTAAATGGCCTGAATGCCTGGGAGGCTGATTGGCTGCCTGCCTGCATGAATGCCCTACTGTGTGATTGGCTGACTGAGCCTGACTCAGCCAGAGTGAATGAGGGACAGATGTCTAGATATGGGGACCTCTCACTTACCAGTTTGTTCAGTAGCTGAAGTCGAAGATTAGCAGGAAGAAGCTGCTCCTTGAAGCCCCTCTGGAATAGAAGTCTGCTGCTGCATTTCTTCAACAATCCGAAAGCTGTAGTGTCTCCCAAGGACTGATCCAGAGAGGACCTGCAAAGGAGACCTCTCCCTGATCTACGAGAGACCATCGTGCAAAACTGCTACTCTTTATCAAAGTATCCTGGGAGCCAGTCCTGAGTGCCTGCCGTCCGGAGAAGGGGTCTTCAATTTCCAGAAGATGAATGTCGGACATCTCGAGCCAGAGAAGTCCATTGGTGTTGCCTAGAGTCTGGAGGTGCTTTTTGTGATCGAGGAAAGCCCTTGATGTCTACCGCCCAGAAGAAGGGGTACCCTGACATAGTGCTGCTGGACCCCCGGAGCTGTGAAAGTTCCAAACTGCCTAAGAATATTTGAAAGTACATCATTGCAGTCACCACTTACCACATTTTCCTGCCGGAGAGAGCCCAGAGTCGTGGAGTGCCATGGAAGGTCCACCGGCAGTTTTCCCCCAACCAGAAGCAAAAGAGGTCATCCCGAGGGTCCAGACTTGGTGAAAGGCCGAGGTCCAATCCAGTGGTCGAGTCTAGGTTGCAAGAAGCCGTCCATAGGTCTGTGTTGCGGCTGCAGCTGCGAAGAACCAAAGTCGAACAACCATGATAATCCGAAACCGACACCAAATGTGTCCTATGCACCCGTCGTTGCCAGAAGTCATCGTAGGGTACAAGGGGTCTTATTTTCATCCCCCAAGCCTTTAAGGAGACCACAGCAAGTTTCTTCTTCACTAGACTTCTACAGTCGGCAAAATCATCGACCAAAGGAAAGCACGCGAATAGACAAACTGCTGCCATTGTGAAAGACTTTGGTTCCTTTGTATTCTTGGACCCAACATCCCAATGGCTCCTTCTACCAACGGGGGTGCATCCTCTGGAAGCAAGCATTGAGTAAAGCCAAGAAACTCTGCCACTTTGCCCGCCGAGGCACCAAAGGTACTGTGAAGAGGAAGAGCATCTTCTAGCCTCAGGAGTTCTCCAGGGGTCCCCAATTCATCTTGGATCCTGTTCTCCTGTGACCTCTCAGGTACTTTTAGGTGTTAGAACCTTTTAAAAGAAAGCATAAACATTATTGAACAATATTGGATTGGGCTGTAAAAGACAACATAAGTTACTCCCTAACTTTTCTGTTACAGGTTGACCAGGTGGGGGGATCCTCACTCGGAATTACTTGTATAGTCTAAAGATAGCATTCTGCCACTGTTCATAACTAACCTGCCTTTCTTTCCTATTTTATGCTAGTTGCACCTTATTTAAGAATTCACCTGCCCTTTTAAACTGTCTGCAGTTAGTGCAGTTCTTACTGAATTACCACATAGAGTGTATATGTTTACCCTTCTCTGAATAAGTTGTTCCATGTACAAAGTGTTATTATTTATATGTGTGTACTGTCGGTAGATGTAGCAACGCTTATTTTATATGAAGAAGCTGTGTTTCACCTAGCATAGAGTGTGGACATTCCTTTTGTGGGGGCTTTGGGTAAACACTGTACCTAAGAACCTGCCTTCATTACCTCATGAAAGCTTAAGCCTGGCTTGCGCGGCACATTTTACCAAATTGAGAGCCTTGATGGGGTTTGTTCTCTGCCTTTACCCTACCATATTGGGGCAGAAGTACAGATACCCCCCTCCAGTCTTTACAGTGGGTATACATTGTTGTTACAGGCGTTAAAATATTCTTCAGGCAGTAAAACCATTACAGGAGGGTCTGACATATATTTTTGCGGCAGGCGCTGTGACAGTCTTTGAGATTTAGCAGCATGAAGGGGGGGCAGTGCAGGCATGTATGGTTGTATTGTTGTGACATGACCCATATTCTTTGGACACTAGCAGCATGAAAATGTATTTCAGCGTGAATACTGGCATATATTGTTGGAACATGCTTTGTTTGGTATAAGGAATATGAAAATGTGTTTACAGTGTCAATGTTGGCACATATTATAACAAGGCCTCAAGGTTTTAGGCAGCCAGAGCAAGCACGAACATATGTTGCAAAATGCTCCTGAGTACTGTTTCAGATACTTTATGTGTCAGAATTACACTCGGAAGTACAGGCAGCATATATGGTAGTTGTTTGAGCTATGAAAATGTTCATGAATTGCCACTTGGCAATCTTTTTTAAATTATTGTGTTTTCTATTGTCCTCCCTTATGTATGTTACTCACAGTGAGGTAAGTGTATGTGATTACTTAAGTAAAAAAAACATAGTTGCATTGGAATATGATATGGAAAAGTCAGCATACATCCTTCTACATGATCTTCTGAATAGTAATATTGGACCCCACATTGTTTGTTTAAAGCGTCTAGGGGCAGAGCTGAATAAACATGGCCTTTGGAATTGGTATCTAAATGCTGATAAGCTTGGATGTAACCCAAAGGTCTTAAAAGCCTGTTTCAGAAATGGCATGACTGTAAGTGTGAAGGTAGTGAATTTCAAAACCATTGATCCGTTGCCTTTTAAATGCCACACAGTCTTTGGAGAAAGATGCAGTGTGGATAAAGAATTTGCATTTATGTTGCCTTTGAATGTTTTGATCTGCAAATGGGAACGAAAGGCCATTTTGGGGTGTGGTTGGGTGTGCAATTCTTGTACCCCCGAAACAGTCTTTCGTGGCATGTTTTTCTGCCCAAAATGCAGGGACTCGTTTGGAGTCCAGTGGTGGGGTACATTTTTGTAGGTAAATCTATTATTGAGACGTTTTTGGTGGTAAAGGAATTACTGCCAGTTTTACTGCACCGCTGAATTCCAAGCTTGACCATGAACTGGAGGATTATTCCACTACTTTAATACCAGAAATTGGCAATTTACTAATGGTGGAATTACCATGGCTAATGAACCTGCCAAATCCCCAATGGAGAGCCATGAGTCCAAGATTAGGTTCAGCACTGCCATACTGCCACTTGTAATGTGGGCGTAGTTCCACTGCATCAAGTGGCAGTAATGGGAACCGGGTTTAGCAGTATTTCAATGGAAACCCATGGAAACACTGTCAAACTACACATGGTGCCCATAGTGACAAATGAAGAACTCTGTACTAATTGAAATACAATTCTCTCAATGCAGGCCCAATCTGATGTTTTAGCTTTAGAAGAAGAGCTAAAGGAAAAGGCTGTAGAAACTTAAGAAATTATTTGGGACCATGAGAATTAATTGATCTTTTGTCCTTTTATTTGTTCTTCGTTTTGTGTGTTGATCTCAGTGTAAATATGTGCAATGCATTTTTATTCTTCTTTGTTGTCTGTTTTTTTTAATGAAAATGTGGGTTATCTGACATAAATAAACCAGATTCTAATTCTTCAGAGTCTGATTCTAGCAGTACTAGCTGATCCTGGTGTAACATATGCCGTTATAGCATATCTTAAGGGTGAATATTGGTGGCTAATTCTTAGGGTCACTTCTGTCCGCCTTCTTAAATATCGGAATTACCACTGATCGCTTCCATGGTCATTGAAAAGGCTAAATGTCTCAGATGGAATGAGCAGTATACAAGGTAAAAGAAAAGTTTCTAAGTTCCATCGATCACACAGGCTTCTATGATGTGTCATTGTAGACGCGTAATTGTCAACCTTGTTACATTGCAGAGTCCCTGTGATGGCATAAGATTGCGTAGTAGCATAATTACAACACCTACTTTCAGTTTTAGCTTGTGTGGAGGCATTCATCCTACAGCGTTTCACTCTTTAGAGACTGAAACATTTTGCCATTTATTAACTGTTCATTGACACTGGAACTACTGTGCCCTGTATGAAGAGAAGTGGGGTGGAAAGAAGTAACTTCCGATTGTTTGCGATAGTGGAAGGTGAAGGTGACTGCGTAGAACTGTGTTCATTCTGTTTGTTGAAATGGTAGCTGTTGTTGAAGTGGGTGCACTTTGCCATTTGGACAGCAAAGGGCAACCTAACATTGATAAATTGCATCAGCTGAGTATGGAAATGTACCTAAGCATTTTATATATATTTGGCATTTACATATATTTTAACATGCCACGTAAAAGCCTTCGCTTTAGATGAAAATGCCCATGGGGTCCCTTTCCCAATAGATTGCTGCCTGCTGCACCTCCCTTAACTGGCAATACGGGTCTTGATTGCAGCTCGGGAAGCCATCATCAGAATGACACTGTAATTGATGGAATAACCAGAAGCTTTGATGACCCCAGTCAGCAGAGCTCTGATCGTGGACGTACACCGTCGTACCTAGCGAGACTAACCTCACCAAGGCAAGGTTGAGAATGTGTGGGGAGTGTAACACCCCATGCAACCCCTTGAAGCTACACAGTTCTTGCAACAATAGTTTAACATAATCTGCTCCGTTCAGCATATTTACTTCTGTAAGACATGGTGTAACCGAATTCTTGAAATTTAGTGAGAAAACCTCAGTTAACTGACATGTAAGGCTAAAATAACTTATCTCACCAAAACCCAAGACATTTGGTGAGTATTGGAAGTCACACAACATTAACTAGGAGAACCTCCAGGTTGCGCAATGCTTGAACATTCATGATATTACCTATGGGATCCGCAATGGAATCACAAATGACATCATGGATGACATCAATGGGGGGACTCCGAGGTAAGGTTGTAGTCACTTACAACACCCAATGAACTTCATGGGTTTGTTGCAGTGAGTTGTTTTAGGTTTTTTTTAATAGTGTTTATTAATCAAACCTCTTACACATAAACATTAATTAAAATAAAAGATGTCACATTTATACAATCGTTCTTTTCTACAACAAAAAAGTATATTGTTTACTTTGACTTTATATATACCACAGAATGCAAAATACTCCCTCTATAGATACAAGATACAAGGGGCTCTTGGAAAAATACTAATTCCAACACAATGCATTACTATACCAATCTAGTCCTAAAACATCATCACAATAATTCATCACAGCAATGCTAAGGGAGATTTTGTTCCCACTCATTTGAGGTTGTTGCAAAGAAATGAGAAAACTCCCAACAAAGCCGATGGCACTCCTTTAAGGTTCCAGGGCTGTTCACCCTTCCTACAATCCTTTTAGTGAATGGTTCAACAACAACAACGTTTTTCATCCTCACCCAAGCTTTGTCATATATATCAGGTTGGTGTATTATGTTTTTAAATTGTACAAACCAGAATAGAGAAGATATGTGGTCAAGCATCTACCTTATGTATTGGGTTCACCAATTAAGTCATGTGTATGACCTTGGGCTAATAATGGTGTCTTAATGTGCCCTATCTGCCAAAATAGCTCCTCTGTAGCATTGATTAACTTTACAATGTTGCTTTAAGAAACAGTTTCAATTATATTTTAATAGAGTGTTATTCCATGTGTAATAATAGAGATCATTCATATGCATGCCACAAAGATATTTGACACTTAGCATATGCAAGACAAATTATTTTAATGTAACCGCACACCGTTCTAGACTATGAAAGCCTGGGATTATTCCCAGTGATGTCATTTTCTGTATTATTGCTTCCAGTGATGTCAATAGCTATGCAAATTAGGTGGCTGACACATTGATGGCCACAGCAAGTCTCCCAAATCCTAAAAACTGGCCCTGCGTCTCAGTGCTTATATGATGAAGTCAAGCATTCACAATGTGGAGTAGCTTGCCCAGTAATTGTTTTCTCTCTGAGTGTGATGGCATGTCATTTGTGAGAGCATACTAGACTGAGTTTTTTATTTTCAATACAAAACTATTCTGGTAATTCTTGCTCAGAAAGTGAGATCTGCTAATGAGACAAAACGTTCATAATGTTCCATGTTGAAAAGTATAGTGCAAGCATTTAGTTCTGCTGAGACTGTCTCCTGACACCCACAGCAGCCTTCGTAACTTCTTATAGTTTGGAAACATGTCAGTTACAGAGTAACTTGTTCATTCTTCTCTAAAGCCTAATGACCCCAAAGTCCAAGCATTCAGGGACTTCTTTTAACCACTGGCAACCCAGATCCAGAATATATGTGTGTGCTTCCAGGATCTGGTGTCAGACTATTCAATATAAGCAATGTCTATTTTTGACATAGTGGCCTCTGGGAATCAACAGTTATATTGGCCAAAACCCATCGGTGTCAAATGTATAGTCAGCTTGGTTTCGGCTGTCTCATTCCCTGCCAGAGTCTGTGTATCCAGCTTTCTGGAAATGAGTTTCACCCAAAACAGACTATTTGGGTTCATCCCATCAAGGACTTTCTTCCTGCTGGGAAGGCTTTTCCCTTTCAGGAGGACACAAACTGCCCCCAGGGAAAGGGGAGCTGACCTGTGCTTCAAAGGACAGGCTCTGCCAGCAAGAGGGAAGTCACACCAGGGTTGCAATTACTGTAGACGCTTTTAACAAGGCTGACAGAGGGGAGGGTGAATTTAAAGTAACCGATGAGAGTTGTTGCAGCCCAGAGAAGAGCTCCACCATCTTGGAATCTTCAGAGACCCCAAACACAATTCGTGCCTCTTCTCCACTTCATGCAGAAATTAAGTCTGGGATTGATATCACAAGAAAAAACACTTACCACAGCAGCCAGGACTGGACCCTTACAGAAGGCTAAAAATTGACTAATCACCTCTGACAAATTGGCTATATAAGGTGGTGAGGACATCCATTTAATTGAATCATCTTTGGACATCAGAAGATGAATAATCTAACTGGTGCTCTATTGGGGTATAGTCTGCCTAAAGTCGTCTGACATAGATATGAAGATAGAGGCCACCGAGGAAGAAGAAAGACCTTCCCCTCACCTACCCCAGAGGATCATTTGGGGTGAACTACTGTGTGGACACGGCCAGCCTGTTGCCTAAACACTGGTACCAGGACCCTGCTAACCAGATGTGACCAACCTGTAAGTGTTCTCTGTCAACCTTCCTGGCTGGGAATGTCCGAATAAGGACTCAGATTATCCGTAGAGACCGTGGACAAGGTCCCTCAGCAACCAAGAAGCAAAGGAACGGCGGTGGGCTTTGTCTCTAACCTCGATCCACTCTTTGGCCCTGCTCAACCATATTCTAATCATTTTGAGGAGCTTCAGGAACCCCACAGCTGCCTTGACACACTACACACTTTGAACAGCTGTAAAACACTCTTTGATTCATCTCAATGCTCAGTCGACCTGCTAGAAGCAACTGTCTTGGCCATATCAAATGCCGTCTTGACCCAGTGGAAAAAATAGTCTGACCCATCTGAACCAGTGCCCGACTCATTGGAAGCCATCATCTCGCCTCATCTCCAACGCTGCCTCGGCCTACTGGAAGCACATTTCTCCACCTGCCTTGATCCCAGCTCGCACGCAGACTCGACTCATTTGGAAGCCCAACTCAAACCATTTTGCTGCTGTCTCAAACAGCAGAAAAGCAACCAGAAGCCTGACTCAACCCAGTTGAGACCCAAGGATAATCTTGAAAGGCTTTAGTTGTGGTTCTGTCCCATTGACCCTTCTTAAAGGACCCTCATGCATTTACGATCCCAATCCTTATCTTTTTAAAGAAATCTTCTCTGACTTGAACATTGCTGCTGAAAATATTGACTGCCTTCCTCTGTCTTCAGAACCAGAGTGCCTCTTTTATCTTAAAATCTGCATATTATGTGTCATTGTCTTATAGGGTTGGGTTATTAGTTTGATAATGTGTATTTTTTGTCTAATTAAGTTCTATAATTTACAAAACCGTGTCCAGGCAGTCTTTTATTTTGATATCACTGTACTGTTGTTGTTTGGATCCTCCTTTGCTAGCTCACACCCTTCCCAAAGAGTATAGCCTGCCTTCGGCCCACGCTACCACAAGAGGCAAAGGAGATAGACCTGTTGGGTTTTGCTTGCAATCACTGCTGTGGTCACAATTGGTTGGTATCCCCCCTTTTGCTTCATCCAGAAAACGTTGTCTGCACTTACCCCATCTACATTCACGTTGCCAGATATTTAGTTTGTCATGCATTTACTTCTTCATGCCTTTACTTAGTCTGCATCTTCACGTTGTGAAGCTGGCCATGGATGTGGTTGAGGTTAAATTAAGGTTAGGGTTGGGGTCAAGAGGTTACAGGTGTGGAGAATATGGGGGAGAAAATAAGATGAGTAGAGGGGGGGTCTCCTCCTGCAATGACGCACTGAATGCTATGAGCAGTAAAGGTATGGAGAAGTAAAGGTGGCAAAGCAAATGTATGGCAAAATGAAAGCAAGTGAAGTAGAGACATCCTGGCCCATATGAGGCTGAGTAGGTACTCTCCTCCCTGTACTCCCACAGAGCAGTAGTCATTTGGTCACACTGAGCCATCTTTGTTGCTAGAACGTTGCCAGAACTCAGTTTGAGACTTTGAAACACAACCTACAGAATGTACTATGGTACCATAGTACCTATACTATTACTAGCTGTCACCATCCATCAGAGAACCAGAAGGTTTCTTTATGCTGCTATCAATAACTTTAACCACATTGGCTGCTTTGTCCTTTTTTATGTACTGCCTTTTGGAGTCTGTATAATGGTTTGAGCTAAACCATCCTGTTTTCACCACTGTATATATTTTACCTGTTTGGTTTTATAGAGTGATCAAAGATGTACTTAATTTCAACAAAATAACTGACTGAGTGCTGCTGGTTTGCAGCCTATAGTATTGCGGCATTAGGCTGAATGTAATACCAAAGAGCTCTTTAAAATACAGCCCCACCTGACACTTGTATTAAAGAGAGTACTTGGTGCTACAATATACAAAAAGCGCTCCTCGACAAAATCTCTACATTACTAACCAAAATCAATGCCAAAAAAACAGTCTACTGGCTGACTCGCAGTACAGCATTCCCCTCGGGAAAACTGTCCCTCATCCTAACACTCACAAACCTTTTAGCTTCTCGTCACTTTCTATTAAAGAGGAAACATCATCAGCAAATTCAAACCTTCCAATTGCCAGGGTGAAACATGCCCAGCCCCCATCACCAAGGAGGCTACCCACGAACTAGCACCTTTCATCACCGGCTTTATAAATTCATCATTCAACACAGGGACCATCCCAGATAGCCTGAAGGACGCCTGGGTCATCCCCCTTCTCAAAAAACCATCCCTAGACCCGAGCATCCCCACTAATTATTGGCCCATTACCACTGTTCCCTTCTTACTTAAAATTCTGGACTGAGCGGTGTAGTGTTCCGGTTGGTGTGGTGAGGAGGTAAACAGGAGACATGTAGATTCATGTATTTATAAATAAGAAAGTAGCTTTATTGTTGCGGGGTACAGAGTAGAAAGGGAGGTAGGAGCTACATGAAACACCTTCTTGCTTAGTGATCTCCCATCCGGTTATGCCCAACTGACAACCCTGGAATCTTCAGCCCACCAGAAGGTTCCAGCTGGGTAAACATTCTATAGCTTGCAGTAGTACACTGCAGCAAGCACCATACTACACATCCCCCCGTTGTCACACACAACAAACACACTTTACTGAAACCTCACATCAAACTCAACACACACACACTCACCATCAACTATACCACACATCAACCACCAAGCACAAACTACATTCATAACCATCAAAGCACAACGAAATTCACATATCTAACTTTCCAACTCCAACACAACTCTGCCAAACAACCACATACCCGGGACTGCCACTCCCGGGTCTCACATCTGCCACATGCGAGCACACACCACACAAAACCACATTCATTCACCAACTCATCATACTCACCTTCCACCCCGCCTGCCACGCCCTCAGCACAAACTCAAACATCCAGGAAAACACACACTAACAATCTGTAGCCATACCAATAAAACTTAATCTGCATACACTCACCATCCACCAACAGCACACCACACAAAGAACTTGCCATCCAACCAATCAAATACCATCACGGCTATACCCAACACAACTGCTCAGCACACTTCGCCTCCAAGAGATATATAAAAGTAGGAAAATGAAAGAAAAGCCACAAACAATACAAAAGACACATAAAAACAAGCCAACTGCTGGAGAGACAGGACGCTAAGAAAGCACAGTGACAAGGATGATCAGGCCTCATCAGAGTGATAGTCAAAGAAATATGCATGCATGTTTCCACCTTGCACAACAAATAAAACACTAGTAATCACGTTCATCCCGTCCCTAATATTCACGGGTCAATACATTATCCGGGTGCACCCTACCTTATCATTCCTTATCATTCATCAGTCACATATGAATACGTCCCCATTTATTGGGCTTCATATGATAAACACTAGTTGCACTTTAACATTTCATTTAATTTCACACATACTTTTGCACGCCCGTACACCATACCATTTACACAGAGCATTTAAACTGAACCTCATAACAAATACACTTTATGCACTCACTCATTTAATTCCAAAGGGCCACATTACATATACTCTTTGAACATTCTCTAATTTCATTTTATAAATATTCCTTAAATATACAATACTATAAACTTTTGCACATTTGCACTTCCTTGTGGGATATAATATACTCCAATCCTCTGTGCACTTGTACGCTCCAATACATTGCCTTCTACTCTTTCTAAAAATACGTTTCTTTCTAAAATATTTCCACCTCCAGTAAAAATACATTTTCCCCTAAATAACTATTGTCACTCACAAATAAAAATGTCCATCTGAAAAGTAAACATGTTATTTACCAATTCCTCAAAACGTGCTGTATGTAAACTCAGTCCTAAATTACCATCTGTGAAATAACTGATATTGAGTTAAACGAAAGCTAACTGGTTCCTTTGCACACATCGAAACTTAAAACAAAACAAAACTACAATCCATAGCCCTGCGCCTCCCCAGTCAGGCACACGAAACCCCACGATCATGACAATGACAATTTCAATGGCATTACCCTAATATCCAAATAATGTCCATTTAACAAATGTCCATCTGTAGAGAAATGTATTTTACATGTAAACATTCATAGCACTGCTTCCAAGTGTACTCATTCGTACAAATATGCACACACACACACCGTGCTTCATACACTAACAAAACATTAACATCATAGTACAAGCAAAATCATACAACCCTAACTAGTTGTGGCACTTGGAGAAAACAGAAACCCGAGCACATACAATCGTGCAGGACAGTCATTAAATTACAGGTTGTCTTCTTTGCTTTCTCAATAACCAGCAGACATAAAACAAAGAACAGTACCATCTATTTCTCGGCCGGAATAGTGGACAAACCTCTATTATTCCTACCATGGACGTTCAACACAATCCATTCCATGCTGGCTCACATCAGTTTTGTTGTTGGAGCAAGCCTTTGTCCGACGAAAGTCTGCTCTGCCATTCACATCCATGCCATCTCTTCCACATCGAAACACTTCCATTATAGAGCTGGCACGCCATTAAAATTATGACTGCATACGCGCGTTTACCGGAGACTTCATTTTAAACTGTCAGAAACTCTTTCTTCCCATTCCGGAAGAAGGTACACTCTAACGCCCCATCTATGAGTGTCATCACGCTGGCCCGACGCACATAAGTCGTTTTCTTTAATGTATTCCTGTCCTCATACGAAAAGAAATGTCACGCCAGGAAAGGATCGGAACACACAGCATAATTGCGTTCGTTTCTTCGCCAACACCCCTTCAACATTCGGAAACGTCATCATTTCCCCAGAGCTTCTACACCACAGGGAGCTCCAACATATCAACCGCATTAATGGTCGCAGGGCACATCACGCAAAGTTCCTCCTGGCCCCAAATACGCTTGCTATGGGCAGGACGTACATCTCCAGCAAGGCACTGTTCTAGTCAAGCACAGCCTTGCGCCGCAGCATCATTACTTTAACAATTCAACCGCATTCCTTCTTAGCACTAGACAGTGCCACAGCTGTAATCCAGCAGAAAAATAACAGCGCGCTCCTCACACGCTCAATACAGTTTCGAAACACTACATCTCCACAGCTATTCTTTCGATTGACAGTACGGTTTCTGACCGAGGCACGGAACTGAAACTGCCCTTATTGATTTAAAAACCCAAATTGAGGACCTCAAAGATAATGGCAAGCTGGTCCTCTTACTATTGCGAGACTTATCAGCAGCATTTGATCTGGTTGAACATCAAATCCTCTGCCATCATCTCAAGTCTGCAGCCCACTTCTCTGACAAAGCCACCACATGGATCAGATCCTTCCTGGCAAATAGATTCATGAGGGTCTTCTCCTCTTCGGGCTCCGCGGAACCCTCACCAGTTCTATGCAGGGTCCCTCAGGGATCTTGTGTTTCTCCTACACTTTTTAACGTGTTTACAAAACCGCTCTTCGATATCCTTGACTATTTGGGTGTCACCTACATTAATTACACTGATGACACCCAAATACTCATCCTTATCACTGGTGACCATACAGTTGACACCAAAGCCTTAAACAATGTCTATCAGGTCATCCAGGCATGGATGGAACATCACAGGCTCTGTCTTAATGACGGGAAGACAGGGCTACTCATCCTGGGTTCCCACTACAGACTCAACAGATTGGATCCAGCATTCAAATCGTTCATCATTGACGGCAATACCATTAAGGTTTCCAATGACACGAAAACCTTGGGCATTTATCTCGACTCAACCCTATCGTTAACGAGACAAACCAATGCTGTAATCTCAGCATCAGCCTAAACATGTAAATTTATTACAGCATGTCGACCATTCCTTACTACGGCAAATTGCACCATGCTTGCTAGTACCCTCATCAGGTCGAAAGTTGACTACTGCAATGCGCTGTATCTAGGGACTAGTCCACGGAACCGAAGCAAGTTACAGGCATCCCAAAATAACGCAATCTGGGAAGCACAAAATATTCCTAGGAACCAGCATATCTCTGACACCAGACGTAGCCTACACTGGCTCTCGGCTTCACAAAGAATTTCCCTCAAAACTCTCTCACTCACGCACAAATGCTTGCCTAACCAGGCTCCAAAATATCAGGCAAACCGATTCACACCCCACACCTCCAGCCGCCCACGTAGAGCAGCCCAAGCTCACTGTCTTTCTCTACCGAGGTTCAAGCTTCAGAAAGCCTGGGGGCCATTTTCCTGGTCCTTGCCACCAAATTGTGGACCTCGCTTCCCAATTCACTCAGATCTGACTCTTCTTTACACGCCTTCAAGAGCAAAGCTAAAATGTGGCTCATACCACAGGACACTAAAAACCTCCACCTGTCTCAAAGACCCTAATAACCTGCTACGTTACGTTGCTAGGTTCTACCGCTTCATCTAATCACTTTGTAACCACCTTGTAATTATCTTGTACATTTTTTCTGTAAGTATTGTTGAAATTATTGTATTGTGATCCTTTATGCATACTATGTAACTGTAACTTCAAGAAATGCACCCAGATGCCTTTGGGCCAGGTGCGCTATATAAATAAATAAAATACAAAAAACAAATACAAATAGGCTGTATCTCACTCCACCCACATTGCCTCCTCAGGAGCATGCCCTTGTCATACGGCCATTGCTACTGAGGGCGAGTTGCGTGGTCTCAGGGGCTCTGTGGTAGTCAGTTCCCAGTCTTCAATTCTAATATTGGAGACTGTGAAGGAGCAGCGTGACGCAATCAGCTGGGAAACATGTCCCTTAGATGGGCACACCAGGCATTCCATGTGTCTTTTTCAAGAACAGTTCTCATGATTTACTTGAAAAACAAATGCATATAATTAAAACAAATATAAACCACTTACTACACTACTCGCCACAGACCGAGAACTGAATCAATGCTAGAGTGGGGGGTCCATGTGTGGTGTAGATTTGGTGCTCGTGAGCGGTGCGGCAGGGTTAGGCACATATTTAATCCCGAAAGGCAGTAGCAGAGGCAGCTTTTGGTGCAGGCGTGGGGGGATGCGGGGCACCAAATAGGTTGCCAGCCAGATGCTGGGGGGAGCACTGTGCACCATGCGGGATCTAGGGGGAGTGGCTGCTCCCCTCGCCTTCCCACTGGCCCACTGTGCACCAGGGGGGAGCCGGGCAGCGGCTGCTCCCCTTGACCCCCCCCCCCGGCTCTGCCACTGCTGAAAGGACCAGACATCCCATTCTCCAAAGTGCTCACACACCGGAGGCGGTGTGCTGTCACACCCGAATAAAAGAATACCACAGTGACACATACACAAACATATTAGGGTGAGTCTCACACTTTGTGCATTTCAATTTAATTTCCACATCCAGTCAGCGTGCTTGTGTTGTACCTTAATAACTACATGGGTGTGTGTTGGTGGTAACTGGTGGAACGGTCTTGGGCTACGCATTCTTGCCTCTGAACTCTGGCCTTAACTGCATGAGCACCATTGGTCCCTAGAGAAATGCAGGTGTTTGCTTTTTTGTCACTTGGCCTCAAAAAGATACAGGGTCTATACCGACTCCGAGCCCGATTCTGAGGTGCATGCACAAATAGAACAATGTGCTGCGCAGGAGCAACACTTTTCTTAAAAGCACAATATTCTGTCAAACTGAGAATGTGGTGGCAGAGTATGACAGCCTCTGCTTTTTCATGTGTCTGATTTAGGGCTGACGTGACTACAGGACACCAATTGTTCTTGAACTCTGGTCACAACTGAATTTGAACATTAAGAAGAAGTGTTTCGTACATTTTGCATTATATGATGTCTTTAGCCTAAGAAGTCTTGTTGTTGAAAGGGATTTTTGAATGTTTTGATTTTTTAATGTTTGACTATAATATACCATTGAAATTAAATGTGATCATCACATTAAATAATGTGAAAGACAGTCAGACGAATTAAATAATAATGTGTATTTTGACTGCTCATTTAAAATAATGTGAATGGATTCATTTAAAATAATGTGAATGGATTTTTTAATGGAATGACTTTGAGAGTGTTAAATATCTAAAAGGTGAATTATTGGGAGTTCGCATATGTGTGCAACGTCTTCTTGCAGGTTTTTCTGCAAAAATTGTTATGTTTTCAATTACTCTTAGAGGTTTTATAGTCTAGGAATTCTCATGATATTAGCACCAATACAATAAGGAATGTTGTATTGAATATTTCGATATTTTTTTTATTTAAGTGTCAATTTGTGTGCGACCTATAACTATTTCCTAAGAGTCTGTGACCATCGCAATTCAGGGCGGACATTGCAAGGGCATTCTCCTTTGCAGAGCCCTTCTTTTACATTTAAAAAAGGAATTAAAATACGGCACATGTGAGGTGTCGTTGACATTTCTAAACACGTTTTTCCTTTAAAATCTAAGCTTTCCCTGGGTGGCAACACATCTTTTCTAATTTGTTGAAGGCTCAACAAGACTTTAGTAAATAAGAAAAATGGCAGACATTTTAGAAATCTACATAGTGACACTGGTGCACGCTATGCTCCCACAAGATACGGTTTCATGAGCTTTTGCAGCTGTAAAGCACAACAGCTTCATCCCAAACCTTCCAGTCTCCCCAGAGTGGTGGTGCTGGAAACTGGAGGGCAGAATGTTGGCTTCCCA
Source organism: Ambystoma mexicanum (assembly GCF_040938575.1). Classification (NCBI taxonomy): domain Eukaryota; kingdom Metazoa; phylum Chordata; class Amphibia; order Caudata; family Ambystomatidae; genus Ambystoma; species Ambystoma mexicanum. Next base: position 403,569,351 of record NC_090937.1, read on the forward strand.
CTCCAGTTTTTGTCACAGCTCCGAATCGGACCCTCTGTCAGCCAGTCTAAACCAGTCAGTTTTAACCACAGAATGCATCACTGAGGGCGGAGCGTTTCCCTATGGGATTGTGCCATTATAAAACAATTCTGTGAATCGGGTCCTTAGACTCTGCAAACAAAAAAAGTGCTGTGGAGAGGAGTCTGCCAGAGATCGCAGTGGACACATCAGAAGATCAGCCCTGTGGAGGCATAGCCACGGGCATCAGCAGAAGTGGTGCACAAAAGTTCCACTGGTGAAGCGAAATTGGTAAAAGTCACTCTATATTTAGCTTTTGCTGCTTCGCATAAAAAAGGTAGACCTCTCTGCAAATGTTGCCTTTGCTTTCCCTGCAATCTTGCATTACTCAAGGCTGAAATTATAGCAATTTCATGGTGATGGTAAATGGCTGCCAAATTGCAAAATCTTGACATTTGGCAATATTTCCTGCAGGAAATTAGAATGTTCGGCTGATGCGAAATTAGGCCACAAAGGTGTATTTTACATAAATTGCCATGAAATTTTCCCAAAACGGATTTGCAGAATTTCACTACCCCTCAGATCCTGTGCTGATGTGCACACCACAAGGCCATGTGAATAATCTATTATTAAAAACACATGATTCAAAAAGAGTCACAGCGATCAGCCAATCAGAATTAGGCTAGCACTACAGCTAGCAATGCTTGCATCTGCATTTATTTTCTTCTTGTTGCAGCCCTCGGATTGCCTGCAGTTTCTTTTTTTTTTTATCTTTGTAGCTTTTGCTTTGACATTGCCATGTCAGGACATCTGAGTGCTCGCTTTGCCTCAGTGATCAATGGCATTGGGATCTATGTTGTTACTGTGCCCAAATTACTGCGAATCCCAAAAATGTCGTCCCTAATACTATACCCACCCCCAAAAATATATATGAGTTATAAAGGGGGGTCAACATTTAAAAAAAGGTCGACATATTGGGGGTCACATTAATTGTGGTTGCAGTAATTGTAAAATCCCTGGCATTCAAGAGTGCTCCTGTGATTGCATGATGGCAATGCAAACATAAAGTAGCAACAACAATTTACATTCATTTCGGAAGAAGTGTGTCAAATCAACTTCAGGAGTACCAGTGCTCCAGGGGTGTATATGGGTTTCTAAGCCATCAATCCTCCCCACACCTCTAGTACGCCAGAAGGGATCCGAACAGATTGGAATACAAGTAAATTGTAAGACCTCCTTGTCCAATTTTGGTAAGGTGGACGGAACGGCAGGCTTTATCTCCAAAAGATCGTGGATCGTTGGTTAGTTGCAACACAGCACAAATACAATTATTACCCAATGATAAAAGGGACTGCGCAGTCAAGGTTGAATCAAACATATATACTTTATATCACAACAGACAGTTCTAGCAACACTACAAAATACAACCCACCCTGTAAAGGAATGCAGAGGCCGGATAGTTTCAAAGAAGGAAAAGTGGTGCACTCTGGATATTGATAGGAGGGCAGCCAGTATGTTTAACAACCACAACAGTTTAAGGTTTCTTGGCGTCAGCAGAAAGGGAGCAATGGATCTTAATATGTCTCTAAGGGCCTTCTGGGAAGGACCAGGGGGACAGAACTGAAATGTACCTTGTGCTGTAGGTGTTCTTGGTAATGAACATGATTTCAGGGAGCTTCACAGGCTTCTGTGACAGAATTTAAGATGAGGGTCAGCTGTGAGTATCACGTGGCAAGATGGTTCGGCCAGCGAAGCTGGACGAACGGCTGCAGGCTGGCCTATACGGCGGCTCAGGGTCCAGAATTGTTGTCTCAGGGCTGATTGGTGGTTCTGAAGCACTGGTTGAGATGTCACAGACGTCTTTAAGTGACAGTGGCTTGACAATGGTCAGGGTTGCCATCAGTTGCAGATCGAGGAACTCGACTGGCTCGTAAATGTCCTTTAAGGCAGATGTCAGTAGATGCTCATTGAGACTGTTCTTCCACCTTCTTCAATGGGCTTATGTCATCCTTTAAGGTGGACGGCCCAAAGCTGTGGAATGTGCTGCAGGCAGCTGCCTTGTCCTTGGTTGTAGGTTCAGAAACCTTCAGGGGCTTCCGATCCAGGAAGCTGGCTGCAGAGCCGGCTGGCTGGGTACCGCTTCTGGAGAGGCTGGAGGGTCCTCTTGGCTCTTTATCTCCCTCTGTTCCCTAGGAGATGTTTAGGAGAGAGATCTTGCTCCCCTCTTTGGAAAAACCAGACTTCCTTCACTGGAGGAAGATGTAAGGCAGACTGCTGGTTCAGCCAGGGTCCAAGGTTTAGTTCTTCTTTGTCACTTCAAGTGAAGTCTTCAGATGATCTGTCAAAAGAGGGGCTCAGCCCTCTTTTATAGCTTAATGGGCCACAGCGATTGGTGTAGACTAAGCCTACCTTAATGAACCAATGCCGGGGTCCCTAACAACAATCTGCTGTATGCATGAGGTCATAACCAGAGTGCTTTCCAACAGGAAAGGAAAAGGGGTGAAAACATGTGATACTTAGTCCCACCCATCTTCCTTTCTGTTGTTGATCAAAGAGTCTGGTTAATGAATCTCTCTGTGGTTTCTGTTTAAAGTGGCAGGTCTCCCTTGCAGCTGTGTCAGGAACAGACCCTCTGGCTCCTGAAAACCACATTCTTTTACCCGATGAATGGGGTCACCCTCTCAGGGAGGCTTACTGTAAACACACAGTCCCATACATGACAGTTCACTGTCAATGACACGGAGGGCAGGAGCTGGCTTCAGGTTGACACAGTTACATATGATAGGTTGTTTGGGTTTCCTGTTTCCTTTGGTAACCTCTACAGCCAGGCTCCATGCGGGCCTGTTTAAAGTACACTCTTTTGGCATGATAATCACTGCCACTAGCTGCAGGGCCCAACAAAGAGCAGGGTGGATCCATGGAGCCTTTGTTAGTTAATCAGTTTGGCCATGGCAGCGGGAAGCTTGGTCCTGCTCCTTCCTGGAGAGGATATATTTCAATGCTGGCTGTCCCATTCCAACTAAATATGACAGGGCGGACTGTGCCTGTAGATTTTGTCCACCCAGAGTACACAGGTCTATGCGTTTGTTGTGGTGTGAGCATAGAAAAATGTGTGTGGATTAGACCCACACATTTTCCTGAGGCTGGTCTACCATTATTCCATTTAATTAATAATGTCAAAAAAGCGCAGGCAAGCTCACACCCCTGTATGGATGGTCATATTACTCACATTACTCCCCCAACCTCATCATGTGAACCACCAACATACTGAGAGTCTGATTCATCATCTAGGTGAAAGTACCAGCTGAGGCCATCTGTATTTCCATACTGGGAGCCTGGCTTGTGCTGGGTATCTATATCTAATCCCTGTAGGAATATGGCGCAATGCAAAAGCTTATGGTTCCCCCCTTGCATGTCAATTTAACATTGAAGTGGTTGGTGTTCTGTTTGGATAGGAAAGTTCAACCCAAAGATCTAGGGTTTCAGCTTCTTTACTTCCCACACAACCGTTAAAGCCTCTTTTTCAATGATGGCCCAGTTCCTTTCCCTTATTGTCAATCGCCTGCTAATGTAGGAGACAGGTTGTTTTACCGCTTGGGAGTTCAGCTGCGTTACCGCTGCTCCAATCCCAAAACCACAGGTGTCTGTCTGGATAATGAACTGCTGACCATAGTCTGGCATTTTCAGAACTGAGGCACTGCACAATGCGTCCTTTAAATCCTGAAAGGAGGTTTGACAGGCGGGGGTCCAAATTACATCTGGCATTTTCGTAGAAGTTACATCATTCAGGGGCCTGGCAATGGTCCCATACTACTTGATGAGTGACGGGTAGAACCAGGTGAGACCTTGAAAGGCTCTCGTTGGTGTCTGTGTGGTGGAGATGTCTCAATCATCTACAGCCTGTACCTTTGTTTCAAGAGGTTGATTCTTCTTGCATCCACTGCCCAGGTGTCCTAGGTATGTCACTGGGCCCTGCGCTCTCTGGCACTTTGTGGCCTTAATAATCAGACCTGAATTCTGCAGCACCTGATAACTTGTTTCAGGTGGGATAAGTGATCTTCCCAGGTGTGGCTGAACACTGCAATGTCATCTAAATAGGCAACACTGAGATTTAATAGTCCAGACAAAACCTGGTTAACCATCCTCTGAAAAGTGGCTGGGGCATTTGTCAATCCGAAAGGTGTCACAGTGAACTGGCAAGGTCCTTCTGGGGTTGAGAATGCTCACCTCTCTCTCGCTCTCTCTGTCAAGCCGACATGCCAGTATCCTGCCGTGAGGTCAAAGGTACTCATGTACTTGGCAGCGCTGAGCTTGTCAATGAGCTCATCTACCCGAGGAATGGGGTGTGCATCTATCTTCATGAAAGATTTGACCCCACTGTAGTCCACAGAGAAGGGGACTTTAGTCTTACCGCCACTGGTATTTTTAGGGACTAGTACCACTGGGCTAGCTAGGGGCTCTGAGATGGCTCTAACACTCCTAGCGATAGCATCTTGTAAAGATCTTCCTTGATGGTGTCCCTGACCTTATCAGACATCCGGTGAATCCTGCTCTTCACCGGCTTACTGTCTCCAGTGTCCACATTATGGGTGCACCAATCTGCATGACCTGCAGTCAGCGAAAACAGAGCAGAAATATGTCCCAGTAAATGGAGAGTCTGTCAGTTGCTGTTCTGAATGGTCAGTTGCAAGGTTGACGCCTTCAACTAACCCATCTGTGGCTTCAGTGTGCAGGATGTCTGGGAGGGGATCGGTCTCCCCCTCAGTCTCTCCATCTGTCAATAACACCATGACCAAGTCATCCTGGCTATAATGGAATTTTAGATGGTTGATGTGAAAGTCCCTGTACATCTGTTTAGGTCCATTCAGGTCAATTAGACAATTTACCTCACTGGATTTTTCAAGCACACAGTAAGGCCCAGTTCACTTGTCCTGAAGGGCACTTGGTTTGATAGGCTCCATAATCCACACCCACTGGCTTGGAGAATAGACTGTCACTGTTGCCCTCTGGTCATGCCAATCCTTCATTAGCTACTGACCGGCCTTCAGGTTGTTCGTCGACTGCTCCATGTACTTTTTCATTCTAGACCGAAGGCGAAGTACATAGTCCACCACATCTTGTGTGGTGGATGAGAGTTTGCCCTCCCATCCCTCTCACACTGGGCTGAGATGACCTCGTAGAGGGTGCCAAAACAGAAGCTCAAAGGGTTTAAACCCTAATCTGTTCTGCGGCACCTCCCTGCAGGTGAACAGTAGGCATGGCAGGAGAATATCCCATTTCTCCTCAGGTACTCTTCCAAGCCACCTATCATTACTTTCAGGGTCTTGTTGAACCGTTCAACAAGCCCATTCATTGGTGGATTGAAGGATGTGGAGAACAGGTAGGTGACTCCGAACTCTTCCCACACAGCCTTCATATACGCTGATAGGAAGTTTGATCCCCTGTCAGAAACGACTTCCTAATTAGAGCCTCCACAACCACCAAGATATTTCTGTTCCCTGAGCTGGTTTGGGGATCCAAAGGACCAACAATGTCCATGGCTGTTCTCTAGAAAGCCCGCCCAACCACGGGTAGTGGAATTAAGGCGGCCTTTGTGGCATGGCCTGACTTGTCAGAAGCCTAACATTTCAGGCAGGACCGGACAAATACCTTAACTTTTACGCTGAGCTGTGGCCAGTAAAAGTGTGCAGACAAGCGGTCTGATGTCTTAGTCACTCCAAGTGACGCACTAAAGGAATTTGATAAGCCAAATACAAAACAAACGTTCTGTGGCATTGGGGAATCACCAACCTTCTGGTGCCCTCACCCTCAGAGTCTTTTGGCTCATTGTATAGGAGTCCATCCTCCCAATACACTTTGAACAGTTCAGGGGCCTCACCCTTAGCCTGCTCCTCAACCTGCTTCTGCAGGACCGCCAGAGTGGGACACTCTTTCTGAGCTTTAAAGAAGTTAGTTTGATCTGGGCACCGAGCTGATGAAGACTCATACAGCTTGGGCAGGCTCTTCAGACCTGAACTTACCTGGCCCTCCACCTCAGGTTCCTGCACTGCGCCAGGCAACTCTGAAGTCACTGAGTCCCCTGCTACCAAAGTTGGGTCCTCAGTGGATACTGGCCCGTCTCCCATAGGAGTAGGCAATTTAGCAGTCTTTAAACTGGATGCTGGTCCCTCCAATAAGACCTCTGGAACCACTGTAGGCCCTATGGGTCTGAGAGTTTCCAATCTGGCAGCCTCTTTGGCCCTCGATCTGGTAGCCGCCATGACTAGCTCAGGGTGAGGAAGATCATTACCCAACAAAAGGACAGGGATTGAGTCTTTCACCACTACACAGTGCTGGGTTGTGCCACCTCGCCAACTGAACTCTACTATTTCCAAGGGACATTTACTCTGTCCGTCAAACCCACGAACCATAGAATCAGGTCCAGTAATATACTGTCCTGGCTGCACTGCCTGCCGTGTGATTGCAGTGAGGCTAGCCGCTGTGTCTCTGACCGCAGGAGGTTGGTGTCCATTGATATAAAAATGTTCTTTCTTTCTTTCTTTCTTTCTTTCTTTCTTTCTTTCTTTCTTTCTTTCTTTCTTTCTTTCTTTCTTTCTTGCTTTCTTTCTTGCTTTCTTTCTGATACTGTTCCTGGGTCTTACAGAACTTCCTGAGAAGGGGCGCCTTCATGCTCTAATAAACAGGCCTTTGCTCCGGAGTTAACTGAAGGATTGCAACAGTCCCCTGGGTCGGTAAGCGACTCATCAGAGCTGCACCCCACAGTACCCCCTCGACCTCCTGTAGTGGAAAAGCAAGCTTGATTGCTTCAAACCAGTCCAAAATATCCTTCCCCACTTCATAAGCCTGCACTGAATCTTTGGGAATGTGGCGTCGGGACTTATCCTGGGCACCCTGGTTTGAGCCACTACTGCTGCTTTCATTCGAAGTGGATTTGTTGGCCTCCTTCTCTTCAAGTGCCAGCTTGCGCAGCTCTATGGTAACCTTGTTCCGCTCTTTTTGCTGGTCAACAACTCAGGTTTATTAACTCTGGTGCTGTGGGGAAGTCCCCTCTCTGGACATAGGACGCGCAGGACATCATTGCTCATGCCTTTCACAGTCGCTATAGCAAGATTCATGATTATTAACAAATACCTAGAAGTGTCTAAACTTTGCTTGCAACAGTACCTCTATCATTGGGTGACTAACCTGTGTGCAAGGTCCAACTAGATCCGACCGCCTGCCACCAATGTGACTAATCAACTTCCAGGGTACCAGTGGGCCAGGGGTCAATATCGGTTTCTAAACTATCAATGAGCCCCAGACCTCTATTACACCAGAAGGGATCCAAACAGATTGGAATAGCAAGCAATTTATAAACCTCCTTGTCCAATTTTGGTAACGTGGACAGAATGGCAGGCTTATCTCTGAAAGGTTGTGGATCATTGGTCAGTTGCAACACAGAAAAAATACAATTATTACCCAATAATAAAAGGGACTGGCCAGTCAAGGTTGTATCAAAAGTATCTACCTTATTTTTATCCAAACAGACAGTTCTAACAAACACTACAAAATAAAACCCATCATGTAAAGGAATGCAGAGGACAGACAGTTTCAAAAAAGCAAAATGGATTCACTCTGAATACTGACAGGAGGGTAGCCCGTATGGTTAGTAACCACAACATGTTAAGGTTTCTTGGCTTCAGCACAAAGAGAGTAATGGGTCCTAATATGTCTTAGGGACCTTCTGGGAAGGACATGGGGAACAGAACCACACTGTACCTTGTGCTGTAGGTGTTCTTGGTGCTCAACAAGGTCGAATTGCTTCAGGGCACTTTGAGGTTTCTCTGACAGAGTTCAAGATGGGAGACAGCTGCGGGTATAAAGCAGCAAGACGGTTCGGCGAGCGAAGCTGGCCGATGGCTGCAGGCTGGCATACACCGTGGCTCGGGGTCAGAAATCGTTGTCTCCAGGCTGATCAGTGGTTCTGAAGCACTGGTCAAGACGTCTCAGTTGTCTTTAAGTGTTGGTGGCTTGACAACGGTCAGCCTTGCTGTTTATTGAAGATTGAGGAACTCGACTGGCTCAAAAATGTCCTTTAAGGCGTATGTCGGTAGATGCTCGTTGAGGCACTTTGCCTAGCTTCTTCAGTGGGCTTGGGTCGTCCTTTAAGGCAGAGGGTGTTGCAGGCAGCTGCTTTGTCCTCGGTTGTAGGTTCAGAGACCTTCTGGCACTTCCTATCCAGGTAGCTTGCTGCAGAGCCTAGCAGGGCATGCTGTGTGCTGGCTCGGTACCAGTTTTGGAGCGGCTGGAGGGTCACTGGGTTCTTTATCTCCCTCTGTTCCCTGAGAGATGTTTAGGCGAGGTATCTTGTATCCCTCTTTGGAAATCCCGGCCTTACTTCACTGGCAGAAGATGTAAGGCAGACTGTACCTTCAGCCACGGTCCAAGGTTGAGTTTTTCTTTGTTACTTCAAGTGAAGTCTTCAGATGATCTGCCAAAAGAGGGGCTCAGCCCTCTTTTAAAGCCAAATGGGCCACAGTGATTGGTGTAGGCTAGGCATGCCTTAATAAACCAATCCTGAGGTCCCTACCAAAAATCTCCTGTATGCATAAGGTCATAACCAGGGTGCTTTGCAACAGGAAGGTTAAAGGGATGAAAACATGTGTCCCACCCATCTTCCTGTCTGTTGTTGATCAAACAGCCTCTCTGCTTAATGGATCTCTCTGTGGTTCCTGTTTAAAGGGGCGGGTCTCCCTTGACCAGACCAGACTCTCTGTTTCCTGCAAACCACATTCTGTCGCCTGATGAATGGGTTCGCCCTACCGGAGAGACTTACTGTAAATACACAGTCCCAAACATGACAGTTACCTGTCAATGACACTGAAGACGGGAGCTGGCTTCAGGTTGACACAGTTGAATATGAAATGTTTTTGGGGTTGCCTGTCTCCTTTGTTAACCTCTGCAGCAGGCCCATGCGGGTCGGTATAAAGTACACTCTATAAGTATGATAATCGCTGCCATCAGCTGCAGGGCCCAACAAAAGAGCAGGGTGGGTCCATGGAGCCTTTGTTAGTTAATCCGGCAGGCCATGGCAGGGGGAAGCTTGGTCCTCCCCCTTCCTGGAAAGGACATAGTGTACTAATGGCTGTCACATTCCAACTAAATATGACAGGGTGGACTGGGACAGTAGGCTGTGTCCATCCAGAGTACACAGGTCTATGGGTTTGTCGTGGTGTGAGCATAGGAAAATGTGTGCGGATTAGCCCCACACATGTTCCTGAGGTTGGTCTACCATCATTCCATTTATTTGAACATTTAAAAAAGCCCAGGCCAGCGCACACCCACTGTGCGGATGGTCGAATTCCTCACAAGAAGAAAACTGAAATACACTGAAATAAACTGGCTGCCTTGCTCCCGCTCTGCCACACTGCACTTATTTTCCACAGCATGATCCCCAGACCAGCAGCTCAGAAATGTCGGAGGATGAATCGTATTCGATCCCCTCCATCCCCAACCCCCGCCAAGAGGCCAGGCACATGTAAAAAGATGAGTTCTAGACATAAAATAACCTAGTGACACATAGAGGGTAGGTATAGGAGAAGATGAAACACAGACAGGGTCGGATTGGCCCCTCAGCCTTTCGGCCTGTGGCCGGGCCGAAATCGTCCCTGGGGAGTGGGGACCGGTTTCTGCCCATGCCTGGGCCAGTTTTGGAGGAAAAAAAATAGAAAATGGAAACATTTTTTTTTTTTTTGCAAAACCATATTTTGCCAAATTTTTCGTAGTGTACTTAGGAACAATGCAATTTGATGCCACTTCCTGTTTTGTCAAGGGGTGAAAGGTCGTGTTTCATCGTTTCCCGGGATGTCACTTTGGGGTGAGGTCAAATGACATCACTTCCGTTGATGTCATCAGAGGTCTAGGGTCTTGAGGCGAGGGGTGGGCCACTTGTTTTTTGGGTGCCCGGGCCTATTTCTTGTCCCAGTCCGACCCTGAACACAGAGACAGTTTCTGTTCTAATATAGTTTGGCCAGACTTGTGCGGGTTCCTTCCCTAGTGAGTCCTAAATTGTCTTTTATTGTAAATTGTATTTTCAGAAAGCAAGATTAAAGATTATTGCGTTTTCTGTATTTGTTAGCTCAATTTTGGGTTAATGCGATAACTAAGTATGAAACTTTCATTCATGAATGAAAAGAAAAAAATGGATGAAAAACTAAACTAAGACACTAGCAAGTCTTGCCCATTTAAAACACTGTTGCCTCTGCAGCTGACCGCCCAAGCTACTCTCCTTCACTGGGCCCACTGCTTGCTTTGCTCTCTTCTGACATTTGCTGTGTGAGATGATGGCCTTGAAAGGTAAACACAGCAAATGTTGACATTTTCTCTAGTCGGGCTCATTGAAGGAAAGCCTGTGTGGGACCGATTCTGAATTGCCAGCAGTCACTGAAAATTATTCTAGAATTTGGAGAGCGCCAGAGGCAGAGGAAATCCTTTCAAATGGAACATTTCATGCACATATAAATCAATATTATTCCGACAGTACCCGGATAATATCTCCCGCCAAAATTCTGATAAAAAATATAATACCTTGAATGCACAACAATCCCATATGCGCACTGAGTGAGATGGGAAGAGAGCAGCAACCAAGCAGCTGGTTTTCACTGCACCATTCTGAAAAAATGTGCAACTATATTTTTAGACGCTCCTAAAAGTGTGTTATTTTTTCACTTTGGGAAGCAGTACACGTGTCCCAAACGAAGCCTTTCATAATACCACGTAGCTCTGTTAAATTCCAGAGTATTGTTTCAGCAGGAGTATTGTGCGCATGCTCACTCTCTCAGATCGCTTGTTGGCTAGGTCGTTTAGCTGGTGGGATAAGCATTACCTCCTGTCTCCCACCCTTCCTCCTGACATTTCTTACACTTTGAAGGTGGTCCGCCTTTCAGACAGCCCCTTGAATTTCCCCAATTAAGAACTTTAAGCCTCACCTCCACCAAATGCGCCAGTGTTTCCTGTCTCACGGACAGTTCCGGTGAGCAAAGAAGGTGGTGGCAATGCATTTGTCAGTCATGGCAAGAGTCAGGACAGAGGTCTCTGGGCTGCAGGTCTCTGGGTACCATACCAGGGCCGACTCCTCAGTCAAGGATGCCTCTCTTGCATTCCCTCTGTAGATGGCCGTGCTGCTGCAGGCCACACCCTCACCTGATGGGGCCACGCTGTTGTAGGCTCTGCTGCATAGTAGCGTTCTGTCTGCTGGGCAAAGTAGGGCAATCAGTCCAATATGGCTGCTGACAGGAGCAAGTGTGTTCAGCATGGGGAGGTCATGCCACAGCAGGCTAAAAAGTCTTGCCTACCTTGGACGAGTTCCCCAGGTTTGCAGACCACTAGATAGAAGAGGGGATGGGAATTGCTCCAAGATAGGCAGGATCCATCATGGCAGATTTGCTCCGCCTCCCCCCTATGCAGTGTTCTCACAGGAGATCAGTGGATGTAGCCTAATTCAACATGGTGTGTAGTTAGACAGGTGTAAACTACAGTGATGTTATTCAGGAAGTGCACAGAGAAAAGGAAGCATACCTCTCTCTCCAGTGCCCCTTCCAGGAGGTCAAATCATCATAAACCCAGGCACTCCAGGCATCCTCCGCTGATGTCTGAGGCCTCAGATTGTCACGCTGGTGAAAGATTTGGTAGCAGAGGCCTTTAAAGACCTCAGTCGCTCTGCCCCTAACCCTACATAGGATGACAATACAGACCCCGTGGTTGGCAGAGGAGGCCTTTTTAGCCAGGAAACACATCAAGGAGGCAGACATTTAATCCATCCTGGAACAAATGAGGTTGTACCCCGAGTTCAAAGTGGCTACCCAGGCTCCTGAAAAGAAGCTCTTTAAGCAGTTCAACAATCTTCCTTCCATGTCCTTTCCGTTACATGAGGATATAGAGAATGTGCTGTTTAAGGAATGTTTCTTCAAGTACTACCCCTTGACAGACTTTGGCACTAAATACTCATGGAATATAAAGCTGGACACACAGCTGAAAGACTTCATTGGTGAGAGCAGTTTCACTCTCAATGAAGACACACTGTATGCCCCAGAAAAGAAAAGAAGACAGATGGTGACCTTGAGCACACATACTCAGGAATCAACTTAATCATCTGGGCCGGGACCTTTGAGGGATATGCAGCTCATTCCTTGCTGCAGAACCTTCAACTCTGTTTTCAGAATGCTAGGATGTGTCGATATTGCACTTATGTCAGAGTTGAAGGAGAGATGTGTGCAGTATCTTTCAGTCATCAACTAAGGAATCTTGCAAGTAGCAGCACCGGATGATCGTTCTTTCATTGCAGCATGAAGACAATGATGGCTCCATCACTATAAGGCTGAAGCAGCAACAAAGGTGGCACTAATTAAACTGCCCACCCTGGGTGCTCTACTATTTTATCCACAGTCAGACATCTTTCTGGAAAAGTCATTCAATGACCATAAGTACGACCTATCTTAAAGGTGGAGGGGGTTGCTCCTTCACTTCAAGGTTGTCCTTTCAGAAGTCCTCATTCATGGCTGCCAAGCATGCCAGGGGCTATTTCAGAGGGAGGATCAGGCATCCTACCAGCAAAAATCATCCCGCAAGCAGCTCATCCCCACCCACACAATCCCCCCGAAGAGCATGACAATGCCGGCCCATTCTGAAGGAGTGTAGAGGAGCAGCTGCATGCCTCTGCATGAAGTCCCACCCCCTAGCTCCTGTATGTTGGAAGCCTGAGATCGTGCCATGCTTGACACTAGCAGTTGTGACCATACCACAGAGTATATTCAAAAGAAAGTACCCTCTGAGAAAGCCCTACCAAATGTATCCCTGAAGAGATGACAATCTGAGGGAGGAACTCCCTGAAGGAATTTGAAAAAGATTGGAAGAGGAGCTGGTGACATCACGAAAGACGAGCGGGACGCCCTAAGAATACCGGCTGAAGAGAATGCATGGACCTTATTGAAACTGATGACAAAGTTAAGAATCGAGTAAACTTTCATTTGCAAAAAGAAGATTGTACGTGTGTGATGCACTGCAGAAAATGCAAGCCTTTCAATAACTGTACAGATGCTGTAATGCAAGTAGACTAAGTGATCATAAAAGCTGGCTATTCGTAGTGAATAGAATGCAGGCAAAGCCACAATTGTATAGAAACTGGACATCGGTGTCATGAATTTAGTAAGCCCGTACCCATGGAGAGGAAAGGCCGAGAGCTGGGTCGCAGCAAAAATAAGTGAGATCGTGGACACAAATGGCGAGGCTGTCTGGCCTGGTACCAAAGCTGAAACAGCCAAGGCCGGTCATCTATTCTCAAAGCCGGTGAACTTGAGAAGATGAATCATCCCTTGTTAAGGTGCAAAGAAAGAACACCAAGCGTGCAAAGTTGTATTCATTTAAGACATTTAAATACTGCAAAATGGACCAAATCGTGGTCTCCTGTCATGTGATGGAAATAGAGTTGAGTGTGGAGTTCTAGAACAACGATAGTGCATGCTCGCACTCCCTTTCATTCCCAGAGACAAGAATACTCCGCAAGGCCAAGTTCAAAGACAATCTTCATGGCAGAAGGCATGGGTGATGAGAGATGATGGGCTAATTTGGTGGGGAGGTAAAGTCAAGTCCACCTCCTGGCACCCGGGTCTGAGCTTACATGCTGCTAAGCGAACGGAATGTTCCAGACATGGCTCGAGCGTGCCAACCAATTATAGAGGTCCGTGTAACAAACAGCCTTATAGTTTGAGAGGCAAATATATACCGTGTTTTTACCAGTGTTGAATATGACATGTTTTAGAGGTAGGCATAAGTTGTCCACCTGACAGTAGACATCCAATCACAATCCCACCACTTATAGAAAGTATACCTAGATGTTCTCCTTGAGCCTATCACAACCCTTCATAGGTTTATTTCTCATTTGCCACGTAGAATGATGTCACCTCTGATGAACTTTTAGTATATGAATGTGTTTTTATGAAGAATGCACTGAGAGCTCGAGCGAACGTCCATTGGTGTCCGTTGTAACTCCCTGTTTTAAGATCATTGTTAATAAAACAGCAATCTTTGCCATCTTCCTAAGTTGGTTCGATTATTTGGTGTCAGAGTTATTTTGCGTCCCCATCCATTGCATGCATGTTATCCAATGGGCCTTATGGTCAGGAGGGTAATTGGGTCCTCTATTGGGAGGCTTGGATATTCAGGATCCCTCAGTACATGAGAATGTGTCAGAGGGATAGCCACTAGAATACTGTGAGGCCTTCCTTTCAGGGGTAAGGTGGACGACCCGATCCAAGTGGAAGTAGAAGAGTCTGGCCCTCCTGAAAGGGGTCAAATTCCTTGTGGCAAAGAACACAATCTGCACCTGGGCAGGACTAGAAATATCTGGATTCTTTTCCATCCACTTCACAGTATGGAAGGCATCGGGGGACTATCTTCCTGATATGGATCGCAAGAGGCTGAATGTCTTTTTCCCCTTTTCTCCAATGAGGGAGGGTGCTCCAGAAGATTTGGCGGGTTTATGCAGTGTCATACTGGTAGCGCCATATTGGTCATGCATTGATTGGTTTCCCTCCTCGGAGCTCTAGCTTCACAAGAGCCCCTTCACTTGTCATTGGTACCATCTCCGGTCCTAAGCCTGAAGCTGTCCCAGGAGTTGATAATTTGGCCCAACCAACCTCAAGGCCTAGACGTTAAATTTATGGGTCTTTTTGATCTGCGAATTCCCAGAGTTGTCACAACCACACTTCAGGAATCACAAAGCCAATCCACTTTGGCCTATTGGGTCTCCTTCCAAGTTTGGTGCAGTGCGAGGAACTCTTAGCCAAGTTCTGTGACAAACGATAGTGCTGCATTTCCAAAAGGATGGGTTCACATTAGGCCTGACCTTGTCTACACTGGGATCATAATGGATGGTTTGGAGTCCTATGTGAAGTTTAGTAAATGTTTGATAAATGTTAGCAAGTTCCATGTGTGGTTTGGAGACCCGCGGCATTTAAGGATAGAAGCGGTGCGAAGGTCGCTGTAGCCGGAACTTGCTAATGTTTACTAATATGTTACTAGATACCTGGCAGGCATCTATTGAAATTGATTTCACCTACCAAGATACTTCGGGCAAATTGAACACTGCTAAGTAACTGCCCTCAGAACTGGTTCCTGATGGCGAGCCTACCACTTTAAAATTTCACCATTTAAATGGGTACCACGACAGCACTGCCATACAGGGATTATTATTTCTTACTTTGCCCCGAGGAAGGCGTTTTTTTTTTTACATCAACGGCCTTGCAGGTGGCCCGCCGAAACATAATCAGGTCTTTCTTTGCTGGAACTCTAACCTTCCTGAAGCAACATCATTTTGAGACCGTTCTTTTGACATCAATTAATGTGAAGAGTTTATGTAGGCAGACCTGTTAAGTTAATTTACACCTTTGCACAAATGTATTTATTTATTTTACATTCTGTTTGTGTTTCATTAATTGTTCAACTTTGGCAGACCTGTTAATTCACACTTCTGCATATATGTATTTATTTATCATTTTACATTCTGTTTGTGTTTCATTAATTGTTCAATCCGTGTGCTCCAATCTTCTATATGTATTTTGATTGGTAATTCACAAATGTGATTTTTGAAAAATGTATGTCTTTTTTCCAATAAATAATAGAAATTATTTATAACATTAGCTCTATCTTCTATTTTTTTAGATTATTGTTTGGTTTTTCAAGGGAATTTTTTTTGGGGATATCTTCGATACCAAGATTATTAAGTATGAAACTCAGACCATAGTCTATTAACTCATTGCATTACAGCTTTTGAATTTCTTGTTTGTATATTGCTATATATTTACATAGACTGGTCGGCAGCTTTTCGTCTTTCTGATTCCTTCTTTATTACTTTTGGCAGCAGCTCTATAAGTAATAAGCCTGCATAAATGACACTGTGCAAATGGGTGCAGTCGGCTATTGCACATGCAAACCTTGTGAAGCGAACCCTCTTCCAGTTCTCCCTCAGGGCCGTTCAACCAAGAAGCATTGCTGCTTCCTGGGCAGAGGCGCCGGATATGTTTGTAAGGGATATCTGGAATGCAGTAACAAGGGCATTTTCTCTTACCTTCATCAAGCTCAACTACCTGTCAATCGATTTGGATTTGATTATGGATTTTGGCTTCAAGATTCTTCAGTTGTCTCGTACTTGAAGCCTATGATTTGTGCAAAAAAACATTCTTTGAGAATTCCCTGTATATTTTTGTTTCCTTTGGGGATCAGCCAAGGGTAGGAGTGTACTGCTTGCTTCATCTTCAAAATGTAATTACTAGGACCACATTTTGGGCCTCATCAGAAGTTGGGTGGTGTGGTAAAAATGCAGCGCTAATAGCGTTACTGCTGCATTACCGCACCGCCTAATCATGAGTTTGGGGGAAAGTC
The DNA here is from genome assembly GCF_040938575.1 of Ambystoma mexicanum. Lineage (NCBI taxonomy): Eukaryota > Metazoa > Chordata > Amphibia > Caudata > Ambystomatidae > Ambystoma > Ambystoma mexicanum. The sequence goes on from NC_090937.1 coordinate 403,585,764, forward strand.
AGAGGATTCACCTCCAGCTCTGAGCTGGAGGCGAATGTACCCACTTTCTGGCCATTTTCGGTGCAATTACCGTTGCGCAATTACTGCTACAGTAATTGCCCAGAAAATACCCCATTTAGTCGGTATCCAGTGATGTTACCGAAAATAAAATAACAAATAACATTTTTACCTAAACTTAAAAACCGAAAAAATACCGAATATTTATTAAATATCTATATAGGGGGTGGGGTAAGGGATTAGAAAGGATTGGGCGCCGTTTGGGGTAGGGTTATAATCATTGTAAAGTGGGTGATTGAGGGGACAACCCCTAAATAAAATAAAAAATAAAAAAGCGGTATGTTTTCATTATTTAAGTATAACAATTTTCATTAACAACACATGGAATCCATTCAGTCCTATGCACTAAAATAAATGGGGACTTACACCACCATCACCACTTGTGATCCGGCGGTAATTCCGTTCGACCAAGTGGCGGTAATATTAATTCCGTTGGGTGGTATATCGGCAGATTTACTGCTGGGATATTGCCCAACTTCTGATGAGGCCCTATGTTTGGTAATATTCATTACTCCTGTCCTCCCAACTAGTCACAGTCCTTACATCCCTCCTCCCTTTCTCCGTTTTACCAAACGGATGCTTTCTCAGGGATAAAACACAGGATGATTTGGGGGAGGGAAAGGGCTTCATAGCCACTGTTATGGATTGGGGAAACATTCTGAATTGGGGGAATTCAATGGACTGTCTGGAAGGTGGATCCCCTTCAAAATTGTAGGACTGTGTTGAATCAGAGACACAGGAGTAATGAAGATTACATAATTCAGCCATTCATTGACACTGAAGTGCATTTACCTGACTGATTAAGGCCCAGGGCTTTAAGTGGGCTAAGAAATCAGGGAGTGAATGGGTGGTCTAATGCTTTGCTAAGCAATATTTGGGGTGTGGGCATAAGAAGTGTCTGTCATGGCCACAAAATCCCAAGTATGTAGGAAAGCTTTAAAAGATGCGGGGATCTTGTTAAATAGTGCCTAACATAGGTGTCCATGTTTTCATACCTGGAAGGAAAGGGAGTCAAATCGATTTGAAAAGGTTTGTTAGATATATTTAATCTGCTGTCAATATCAACTTGAATAAAAACTTTCAATTATAAAATTGAAATCACATCAAAATGATAAATGCACATTCTAATACCTCATTTCTTTTAAAGCAAATAAAAGACTCATATGCATGAATTTTCATAGGAATAATTGTAATGACAAGACTTCAAAGTATGCTGCAAAAATGAAAAAAAGTATTCTCTAAATCATACTTTTACTTCCCTTCAGTATTAAAGCATTAATCATGTAACTCCAAATTTCTGTTACTGATGATGTGATTCTAAACAGAGCAAATAGTGACATCTACTGGCAATTAGCAGTATTGTCAATCATCATCTATTTATTTACTGGCAAGGACATTGGGTCGGGGAAAACAGAGGGAGCCCTTGCAAAGCAGTCACAATGGTGTTCTTTGGTGAATGTCGGGGCTGAGCCCCAGCTCTCTTAAAGCCCCGGGCCTATCCAAATATGTTTTCCTCTTTATCAATGCAATACGGTTGTTTAGTCATATGAAGCAGGGGTTTCAGTTGTCATGCAAATAATGTTGTCGCATAGGAAAAGTGAGTCTAAGTTTATGACCCTCATGCATGCTAAGGCAGGCTCACAATGTGCATCTATGTGCATACACACCATGCTGTCCTTGTGTCAAAATGTTAATTAGGTGAGATAGTTACTCACATTGTTAAAATGGTGCTGCTTGATACAATCCAGTCTCCATACTCAAGGCACTCCACACAGAAGCATTCCAGTAATTCCTGGCCATAATTAACACTTCCCCTCAAGCATGGAACATTTCCTACACCCTCAGAACCAGACACATACTAAATGGCTACTTTAAAAAAAATCAGCCCTGCTACTGACCTCAGCAACGATTTCCTCATAACATGACTTCCTTTCCTTGGCAAGAGCCTCAAAATAACAGTAGATGCTGACCTACAAGCACACATTGACACCAACAACCTCATTCGGACCCACCAATGTAGCTTCAAACTGGGATACAGCATAGAGACCTCCACAATCCAAGTGGTAGACAATGCTCTCTGTAACTGCAATGAGGGCCGCCCATGCCTTCCTGTACTCCATTATGTCTCTGCAGCTTTTGAGGAATAGAGTTGGGTTGACCAGGTGTAGCAGACAGGGACACCCACTGTCACCATACCTCCAGGATAGAGCACGTGGTGGAATGGGGATAGTGGAATCCACTTCTAGAAGGATTTCGCTGTCCATGGAGAAGAGAAAAGACTGCATCTCCTTTTTCTTGAACAAAAATGAATGGGTTGAGAACAAAATTACTAAAGACCCTCCTCCCTTCTAGTTCATTCCAAGTTACAGCACAATCAGGTGTTTTGAGTCACACCATAGAGGTTTCCAAAAATGTAATATTTGGATAGAATTTGAGTTTCTATTTTTTACATTCTGATCATCATGTTACAGACAACGAACACAAGCAATCATAATTTGCATAATCAGAACAAAACAGAGGCAAGATCCTGTTCTTGCATAGTGGTATTGATAAACAAACGTAATACAATCACTACTGCCGCTACTGAGAGTAGATGGCAGGCGTCAAACACAAAGTGAACAGATGGACAAACAGGTCAGTAGTACATATCTACATGGGTACAAACAGTTGACATCTACACCAGGTGTTTCAGCCCTACAAAGGAGCTAGGTGAGCCATTTTTCCTAGGGCCTTCATCAGGACGAAAGGAGAACAGTGTGGTCAGGATATTCAGGAAGTGCTGAAACAGGAATGGAGGAAATTGATAAGGGCAGGCTCAAAACGATTTGGCTTAAAAGTGCGATATAAATCACTGAATGTCTGTCTAAGAACTGGAAAGACATTGCTTACCTGTGGGGACGTAAGTCAAACCACAGGTGGAGGTGATGTGGGTAACCTAGTAAGAGAAATAGACAATACCCTATGTGTTAATCTGGTATTGTGAAACTGAAAAAACTGAGAGCACAGAACTCCTCTGTGGATCTTACCTAATCAATGGTACCCGTATATCCGAACAATCAGGATGGGACTGCTATGTCTTCACGTGTATTGCTAATAGTGTAGAGAGCAGATAAAGCTATGGTCACTATGACTATGTGAACTATATGATATTTATGTACACTATTATTGTGAGGCCGTACTGATGTGCTTACCCGAAATGGGGGCTGTCTCATTGTGGCATCAATTCAAGTACAAAAACGTCCGTCTTCATATAATCCCAGGGGCAAAACTAGGGTGTAGTCATAAAGGAAAGGATATAAAAACTCTCCAAGTAAAATGCGGACTGATCGCACGGCTCGCTGTGTCTTTAAGAAACGCTTTCTTCTTACCTCAGTCTGCGGGCACGGATCCAGGCTGTTACGCTGGAAAAATGCAGTCAAGAGCGCGAAAAAATGCTTGCGCGACTCCGTCGATGGAAAGGTTCTCAGAGGGGCAGCCTCTGTCCGTGTTAGGAGTTTACACAGGTGCAGCGGTGGAGACGCCGTTGCTAGGCGCCACATAGTGTGAAAACAAAAATCAAAATATCAAGGCTGAGTACCCCAAAAGGAAATACACCGAACACGGGTTACAAAGGAACATACAAAGAACTTTATTTTATACTGAACAGTTTTCCAAGAAAAGTAACAGATAGCTATCGGCCCTCAGTACAACACAACAAACTCCAGCGTGGTTCAGTGTGTTCAGTGAGAGACGGTGTACATTAGAATTCGTCGTCCTTTTATACCATTTGCGAACATAATGTCCAACCCTACTTCGGGTTAATATTCCTCTAATACATTACTGATTATGGGTTCATGCCGAGTTTGCATATCCATATGCAGCTAGTTTGCCTTTAATATATACGTCAACAAGCCTACACGGCAACTGTGCATTTTGGGATTTCTCATACAGGTCTTCTCAAACATTAATACAATGTTGTTAAACAAGTGTTCTCAGTTCAGTATTTGAATGCATTGTTCTTAACATATGCTCGCGGATTAGTTTCATTGGCGCGAGTAATCCTTTACACACAGGTCAACGAAGGACAAGGTCTCAGTTCACGACCCCAACAAGTGGCCTGCAGGCAAGTTACATATTAATTACACAGAGAGGTCAAGACGGCCATGTTGTATTTTGGAATGACATCGTCCACCATTTTAACTCACAGGGTGACTTTACAGAGAGAACCTAAAATGGTGGATTGACCCAAAATGGCGGCTTACATTGATTCTAAGGTCAGGACCTTGCAACTAGGATTTCTTTGCAAGTGGCTTACAAGCAGCTTGGCGTAGGCCAATGTACATATGTTCGTTGAAATAGGAGGTACGATATAATTTCCCGTTTGACAGTAGTTTGTTGCGCTGGAACCCGAATATTTGTGAAAATAAGGGTTTTCCGACCAGTTTAATTAACAGTGACTGAGTGGTATAACATCCAAATAAATTAGATGAATTAAAGTCACCATGTTGACGGATGTCGTCATGGCAACCAATCGTGTTACCATGACTACGTATGTGAAAGGGTGATAAAACCCCGGCCCTAGATGCGTGGGCCACATAATGTTGCTCTGGTGACACAGAGTTATGCTGAGCCACTCAGGGGGTTGCCGGTGGATGCAGAGTCACCCCCCCACGGCATCGAGGGAAGATCACCTACTGGCAACCGTACAAATTGTCTTTTTCGCTGTAGATGTCAAGCTAGATGACATTGTCTCCACCATAGGCTCCCTAAAGTCAAAACTGGAGAAAGAAGGAGCTTGCATCACTGAGGTTGAATCCAGAGTGGGGGAGACGGAGGATCAGATCGCAAAGCATGGTTGCAACATTGCACATCTCCAGCAATAATTTAACAAAGTCTGCAATAAGTGCGACGACCTCGAATCGCGGTCGTGCCATAATAACATTAGAATTGTCGGGATTCCAGAGTCGGCCTGCAAGGGCGCGATGGAGCAATTCATAGAAAATCTATTCAAGACCCTGTTTGGCCCCTGCGCTTTCTCACAACATTTCCTAGTCAAGAGGGCGCATTGGGTCCTCGCCCCGACTCCTAAACCAGGCGCCTCCCCCCAAACAACTGTGGTCAAACTGCTGAACTATCGTGACAGGGACCTGGTACTGCGCCTGGCCCGTAATAATGGCGCACTGCGCTTTGAATCCTCTGACATTCATATTTATCCAGATTTTGCGTCAGCAGTGCTATCCTGATGCCAAGCATTCGACCCTGTTAAGAAGTTGTTTTTGCGAATGCGCCAAGTGCAACATGCCCTACTATTCCCCGCCAAACTCCGCCTGCAACACGGAGGTGGGGCCCACTTTTTTGAAGTTCCTGGTGATACTGTATCATATATAGAAGCCAACATTCCCATTCCACTGCTGCGAAGAGACTGTGGTGGTTGGGGTTGCTCACCATCGCATGTTGATGCCCCAAACATAATGGACAATGATTGAGGATGCCAGCCCACGATGCCCTATCCATATTCTCCATTAGGGCGTAACCTCACCTGGCACGAAGACTGCACTAGGGCAGTTGGCTGCTCTAAGAGTTCTCAGGTGGTCTCACAGCACACCCTACAGAGTTTATTATGTTTTTTTCTCATTGGGTATACATCGTCAAGCTGTGGGAGATGATGTGGGTGGGGGGGTATCAGGGATGTTGGTGCCTGTGTCTTTGTGCAATCAGGCTTTTATGAATATGTGGTTTTGATTGGCCGCTTCGGCCCGATGTTAAGGTTGTTCAATCAAATGATGAAAGCAAGTGAAGACCTCTCCAATGACGATAGTTATGTCTCCTTTCTGCTCAAAGCTGGGCAATTATGGTACTTATTCTGCACAGCCCATGAATAACATGAATGCTAACCTCACTTTTTTTTAAATCTTGGAACGTCCGTGGCCTCAACCACCCCATTAAAACCCATAAAGTATCTGCATATATAAACCTTTGCTCCCCCAAAATAGTAATGATTCAGGAGACGCATGCTCTAGGGCCCACTAATGACATTTTCACCATTGTACTCATTGCACTCAGCAGTATTATACCAGCTACTCATCCCAATCACGCAGAGTGCTCACTCTAATACACTGCTCCATACAGTTCCAAGCATACAAGCGCAGCATTGACCCGCTGGGACGGTATGTGATAGTGTGGGGCTCATTACTAGGTGTTAAAGTTACACTTGTCAATACTTATGGCCCCAATGTCGATGATCCCCAATTCTACTCACAAATCCTCTACCACCTGATTGGTGTACCACTCTCGCACATCATATGGGGTGGAGATTTCAACCTTACACTATATCGCTCTAGGGACACACAGAGGGAACTCTCTGTGGCTGGCCGTATGGTGACAGGTGTAATGACTCATTTAGGGCTTATTGACCCCTGGCGCTGGCGCAAGCCGACCAAGCGCGAATATACATATTAGTCCACAGTGCATGATGCACATTCTAGAATGGACTTATGGTTCATGCCTGCCTCTTTCGTGCTCCGGGTGCAATTCACCCACAAACCTTATCTGACCATTCCCCCATCATATTGACACTTGAGTGATTTGACACAGCGCCTTTGCACCTACCTCTGGCGCATGCCACCGGGATGCTTGTCAGACACGGCACTTACCGAAAGATTGCACACTGAGTCAACGGAATTCTTCCAAAGGAACATATCATCGGTTTCCTGGGCCGGTACAGTGTGGCAGACCTTTAAGGTGTGGGTTAGAGGCGAGATAATCTCTGGGCCTCCGAGATGCTATGCGAGAACAGAAAACATCTTGTGGAAACTGAGACCAATTTAAAAAACTTGGAGGATGAATATGCTTGCACGTGTGATCAGTCGCTACTTGGCTGCATTAAGGGTAACCTCCTAAGATTCCAAGAGCTGGCGGACCGTGAGGTCCATCTGCTGTATCACACTAAACAGGCTAGGAGGTATGGAGAGGCAGAAAGACTGGGACGTCATCTGGCTCCAGCGGCCCGCGGCGACTCGGACACACAACACATCTCAGGGATTTTTGGAGCATCTGGAGATATTCTTAACTCCCCCGAAAAACTGTAAATGCAGAATTCTATGAGTTTTATAACACGCTTTACTCTAACTCGGTTCAATGTTCCCCTGTAGAACAATATCTTGAATCTATACCACTCCCTACGCTCAGTGAAGAGGCATCCCAGGCATTAAACCTCCCCCTAACCACTGATGAGATTGGTGAATCCATCAAATTTCTTCCCTCTGGGAAGGCTCCTGGCCCAGATGGGCTCAGGATTGAATTATACAAGGAGCTGAACTTGATCCTGACCCCACACCTACTCAGAACTTTGGATGAAGCATTACAATGCAGAACTCTTCCCCCCTCGATGTTGGAAGCACTAATTACTGTGCTTCTGAAATCTAACAGACCCCCTGAAAATATAGGCTCATACCGGCCGCTATCCTTGATTAATTCCAATACTAAAATCCTAGCTAAACTATTAGCGCCAAGGCTGCTCCCACATATGCCAGATCTGGTCCATCCAGACCAGTCTGGGTTCATCCCTGGACGTACAACGGCATATAACCTGCGCAGAGGCTTTGGGGTACTTTCACAAATCGACCCAAACTCGTAAGCTGTGGCTGCCTAATTAGATGCCGAAAAGGCATTTGATTCCGTATCATGGCAATTCTTGTTTTCAGTTCTCAATGTATGGGTGAGTTTTTTATCCAATGTGTAAAGCTGCTCTACTCCTCTCCAAGGGCGAGGCTCAGGACCGGATCCACAAAATCCCCTATATTCCTGCTCGCCTCGGGAATTTGTCAAGGCTGCCACCTATCCCGCTGCTTTTTGCTCTCTCCATTGTACCTCTCGCCTGTATCCTACATTTCAAAAACATACATTTCAGACTACGTATGACTGGCCCTACCCACATAATCTCCTTATATGAGGACAACTCACTACTATAGATCAGGAACCCGACAGTCAATCTTTCCCCAGTACTTGAAGAAATGTGCAAATTCACTATATTCTCTGGATACCGCATAGTTGAAGATAAGTCGGAATTGTTCCCATGAAACAAAGCTACGGTCCCACCGGCAGATCTTGCAGCCTTCAGATGTACACCGGATAGGATAAAGTATCTGGGGATCATAGTCTCGCAACAGCACCAAACACTATTTCTCGAGAATCACTGGAAATCAGTACTTACCCTCACTGACAAATTGAATCTATGGTCCAGACTGCCACTATCGCTTTATGGCAGACTCTCCCTAATGAAAATGGTTGTGGTCCCCAAGTTACTCTAGTATTTTGTCAATATACCTCTGAGGTCCGGTAGGAAATATTTTGATAAACTCATATCATTGGCAGTATGCTTCTGTTGGGGGGGCGGATATGGTGCTGATCCACTCAAGAATAAAGGGCAAAGGGTTAATAACTGCCACCCATTTTCCCGTCTTTCTGTTTTCATTAAAAATGAGAAATGCAAATTTGTTCAACATTAAAGCAATGGAAAAGCCACTGAAGGGAATTTAGCAAGCATACACTTTCATTTTGTCAGTGATTTACATGCAGGAATGTCAAGTAGAATGTATGTTAATTGAGTTTTCTAGAATGTGGTTTGAAATTCTGAAATGTCCATTGAGTAAGGGGAGAGGTATCTGTTTTCAATAAAGAGGAAGTAGAGAGATTTAGATAGGCAGGGATGTTATGATTTAATTTGGTTTTTCACAAATGAGAGCCTTATACTTGACCCTCATGCATTTTGAAGTCATGGTGCATGTGCACTAAGGCTAATTAAAATATATACACACTGATCTGTATGTGTGTTACAAAAGTCCACATTCATGTACATTTAGCATAGAAAAGTGATGTGACCCTTGCATTGATTGTTCTTCATTGAAGTCACTGTCGACATTGGAATTTCGTAGATGTACAATTTGTACATATTTAAATGTATTACATTATTTCTATTTTGTTAATAAACCGTACTTCTGTCCAACCCTGTTTGTATCTTGTCCCGAAAGGGGAGGGAAACTATAGAGAATAAATATTGTCAAATTGGAAGTCCAAGGTTCATGAAAAGAACTTTATTAAATAAATTAAAATTGTGAGTGCCTGATTTGGAGTGAGTGGAAAATTCCCCAAACTAGTTTGTGGCGGGTTAAAGCATCCTGTGGTGTGCATGTGTATGTGTTATGTGTGTATGTGTGTATGTGAGAGTGTCTGTGTGAATGTGAGTCAGAGAGATTGAGAGAGAGAGGTGGGAGGGTAAAGAGAAAGTGCTGTGAAACAGGACGGTGAAAGACAAAGTGTTAGAGAAGTGTATAGAGGAGGGCATTCGAAAGAGAAGGGTATGAGTGAGGAAAATCAAAAAGTGTTTATGGGAGAGCATGTATGGGTGAGAGATAGTGGAAAGACAGAGGGTGAACGTGTGAGAAAAAGGAAGTACAGCAACACAGTGGGGATGCAGAGCCTCATTCGGGTACCTCCCGAAGTACAGTGCACTGTACACTGCAGAATCTCCTTTAGAATTTGTTGAGTCATTGCAGGAGCTCAGTGGGATCACTCAATGAGCTCTATGCAGTGCTTGCAAGAGTTCTGTGTGCTCCCTGCTGGCCAGAAGTGAAGTCTCTGCAGGAGCTCTATGTTGCACATGCAGGGACTGTGCTAGGTAGTACACCTGTAGTATCTCAGTGGGTTGTATGAAAGACATCGGTTAGGTGTGTGCAGTAGCACAGTGGGGTGTCTGGCAGAAGAGCTCTGTAGTCCACACAGGAACCTGCATGTGGTCACTGTATTCTCGGAAGAAGAGCTCTGCAGTCCACACAGGAACCTGCATGTGGTCACTGTATTCTCGGCAGAAGAGCTCTGTAGTCCAAACAGGAACCTGCATGTGGTCACTGTATTCTCGGCAGAAGAGCTCTGTAGTCCACACAGGAACCTGCATGTGGTCACTGCATTCTCGGCAGAAGAGCTCTGTAGTCCACACAGGAACCTGCATGTGGTCACTGTATTCTCGGCAGAAGAGCTCTGTAGTCCACACAGGAACCTGCATGTGGTCACTGTATTCGCTGCAGGATCTCATTTTGGTGCCTGAAGGAGTTAATTGCTGTCATTGCTGGAGAGCAGAGATGGTCTACTTGTGTGCTCAGGGCTGTGCCTTTATGTGTGCCCTCAGGTGCTGAAAGGGTGCCTGCTGGATGTAACTGACTTACCTACTTGACCGCAGTGTCAGTAGGACCTCCATAAACGCCTGCAGGGTAAATTTAGGGTGGATGTGTGAACCCAGTGTAGTGTGGCAAAACTTCATCACGGTTTCTGCTGAACCCCCAGGAGCACCTGCAAGTGTTAAGTGAGTTTTAATCAAGAGCTCGGTGCATTGGTCGAGTAATGAAACCAGCTGAGCTGAATTGGGTGAATGTACATATTCACTCCATTTTACAACCAAAGATGCGAAAGTACTTATTGAAATATCGACTTTTCAGCATTTTGCCATGGGTACCATATTACCTGCAAAGAGCAGAGTGACACACCAGAGATGGTTACAGTCAACATGTGAGGGTCCGCCTAAACCAAGCTCTGTCTTTAAGACCAACCACCCGTTGCACGGCATGAATAAGGCTTTTCCTCCATTACAACTATAGGCCAATGTGCTAAGTGTGTTTCCCTAATGAAGCCAGGACTGACTGGCGTAAACCGTAAGGACATGGGGCCACTTGGCAGCTATGGCCAGATAGGTGGTGAGACCTGGCATACAATATAAAGTCAGATTTAAAAAAAAATATTGCCACGGGTAAAGTAGGAGGCGAATCCCAAAATATGCTCCAAACCTTCACCATGTCTCGGTGGCCAATAATTAAATAATATTATGTGGAGAAACGCACAGTCATTCGTACACTGACCAACTGGTCTGTGATACTGGGAGAAGCAACGTGCAGCTGTGTTCCTACGTCACTTCCTCGTTCTTACCCATGTGTCTCTTCGAACGGAAAACTAAACACGAACAGAAAACCCTGCTGTTGATTCAGTTGGCCTCACTGAGTTCTCACTGCAGAGTGTGGACTTAAGAACATAGCAAAACACGATGCGACCCGCAAGCCAGGTTCAACTTAGTTAATTTGCTTTTTGATAGAAGGGTGGCACTGTTGTTTTCACTCGGCTGAGAGGAGGTGCGCTCTTGCCGCCTAGTGACCCGTGATGTGGCATTCTTGCAATTTCACAAATGAGTACATTCTTTTTTTTTAGGCTTGCAAGCCACCGAATGAAAGATAAACCACGTGTTTGCTTTACAGCTCTCTGTTTGCAGAGGCTTGGTTGAAGGGACGTGTTAGCTTTGGGCAACTACGTCTAATCGCAAAGCAATTAGCCAAATGCCTTTGTTCCCCGAGAAAACACAAATTGCTCCCGAACTAAAGAGCAGTATGCAGGCACACGCCGAGGCACAAAGCCAGCATAGTCTGAAGCCAAAACGCCTGCTTCTTTATCTGAGCATGTGTGCGCGTTTAATTGTGCTTTGCAGTGATGAAGTAAGTAACAGCACTGAAGACAAGTCTATTCCTTTGCAGGTTTATCGCCCCCATGGGGAGTTTGATATGATTGTTTGCCCCCCCCCCTTCCTCTCTGTGTTTTGCACAATTTTGTTACCCCCTATGCTATGGAATTACCCATGGGTAGTATCAACGCGAGTATTATGTTCCACCAAAGGGCTCTGGGTGTCATCTAATTGATAACAAGAGCGACGCTCTAGTTGTCTTAGATGTCTCTCAGAAATAGTTGAAAGCTGCCCATCTATAATGATATGTTCTGATTGTTTATTATCCACCCCATCCCCCCACCCAGCCCTCCTCCCACCCACCCCCCCCCCGAACTGTCCCCAAAAGAGAGGGGAGGCAGAAAAGGACTTAAAAAACATACAAATAATACCAAGTTCCCCCACACTCACTCTGTAGCAAGCCAAAAACCATTAACAAAAAGGCCTTGTTGGAAATGAAATAATATTATGCCTCTTATCGCAGTAATTGAATGTGTATTGGCCTACGCCAAGTTGTCTAAAATATCATGTAAATAGACTCCGCGGCAAGCTCTTGACCTTAACGAAAAGTAATGTAAGTCGCCATCTTGGATCTTAGCCGCCATTTTAGGTTCGCTTGTAATGTGGAAGTCACCCTGAACATCAAAATGGAGGCTGAATAACATTCTGAGTGAGATTCTGGCCGTTGTGACCTCCGCACACACGAATAATTAATATGCCTGCAGGCCACTTGTCGGGGTTGTGAACTGAGACCTTGTCCTATCACTGACCTATGTGTAAATGAACAACTGTATCAGCGGAACTGATCAAAATGCATACATTATAGGATTGACCTGGCAAGGAACCCTAGGCCTGATCCCAAGAATGGTTAACCCGCGAGGGGGTTGGCCAAGGGCTGGATAAAGGATATAAAAGCCCAAGTATTCCGAATGTACGCTCTCTCTACTAATGCATCGAACCCTCGAAGTTCGTTACGTTAATCTGAGAGCCGAATAGCTATCCGTTTGTCAATTGACTTTGGTAACTGTTGTAGCTTTTTAATAAAGCACTTGTATGTCCTTTGTAACCTGTGTTGGTGTGTTTCTTTTGGGCTTCCCAGCCTCATATCAATTTTTATGTTTTCACAGTTGGCGCCCGAATAGGGACCCTCAAGATTGATGCAGGATCATTGAAGGTTGACGCAGACTATCGAACCGGGATCGGACGGTGTGATTCTGCGGGCCCGACCGAACGAGACGCGATACCTCGGCAGCGCTGCACGATCCGATCCTTGGACGATAGTCATGTGGTCTGACACAGCATCTTGACGAGGGTCCATTTTTGAGGCGGGCAGATTTGTCGAAACCACCAAACACAAAGTAAAATTCGTTAGGTAAGTTCTTTGATAAACCGTACAGTCCTCCTTAGGTTTGGTCAGGTGCAGTCGTGACCCGGCTCTTAATTTAACCCTGACAATTTGAATTTGGCGTATTGTATCTGCAGACACAATTATTGATCAGGTAACACCAATTTTTTGTGAAATGCCTGGGAAATTGTCTAGCTGCTTTAGGGCTCTGTTCCGCAGCGATCGACAATCTTTGGAATTTAGCCACCCGGCACCACAGGAGGGGTCGCCGGCATGTACTATGTACTGTAAGTATGGCATTGGTAGTATAGTATTTAATGATATTTGGCACAGACAGACCAGACATGCCTCTGAATTTCAGTGGCCAATCAATGACAGTTTTGAGATCTCCCGTATTGAATACCTAGAATCGGTCTTGCTAAAAAAGAAGGCTAGACCTGCAGCCTTTGATGTTTTACAGAATTGGAAAAAAGAAGCGTTACAGCAGCTTAAAAGTAGGGATAAACTTGCACGCCGTCATAAAACAAATGCCGAAAAAGCGTTGTTATATGATAAAGAAAATCATTCAGAATCAGTTAAAAATATGGATAGGGCTTTTTCACTTGGAATCCAGAAAATGTACCCCTCTAAAGATTTCCATGTTTCCGAAGAATTTATTGAAAAATTGTTAAACGAACGCAGGCCTGGTGCCTCTGCGCCACCTCCGTATGATCCTTTCTTGGGCGCTCTGCCCATTCCTGTTGTTGTTCCTACTGTTATTCCTGTTCCCCCTGTACAACCTATTGTTCCTATTCCTCCAGTTGTTGTTCCTCCACCTATCGCACCGCCCCTTCCTCCTGCGCCGATAGTTGCACCTTTATTAAATTTACCTGCACCTCCGCTCCCGAGTAGTCCCGTATTGACTAAAGTTGATCAAGGTGCAGGATCAAAGATCGTCACTCGTAATACTGTTTCTGCAGATAAGAAACAGGAATTGTTTGCATGGGCTAAGCACTGTATGGAGAAAGGTGATCAAGTTAATGTTTTTTCCACATTATCTAATTTGAACAGTTTTCCCGAGAAAAATGTTTTTATCGAAGGTTTGGGGACTCATTTATGTGTGATGTGGGGTAGATTACAAAATTCGGATCTTCCACAAGGGGTGAGAAATCTAAATGCTTTGGCACTTTCGAGGGACACAGAGCAGAAAGTATATGGTCATGTTGAAAAATTGTTTGGGTATAGGAAGGACTTTGAAAAGTCACGAGATGAGGATGACGAAGACGATAGTATGTATGTACAGAAACGGTTCCTTCCGTGTCGCAGATCGGCACCTGAGGAAGTACGAATTTGTACCAAAGATGCGATTCGATGGATCTCGGATTCATCAATTTCGCCAGATGAAGTATATGACACGTATAGTCAGTATACAGTAGAAATGCAAAGAAAGGTAATTCAGGTAATGGTACAGTACCTGCAAGAAGAATGTGTAAGAAAGAAGGTTAGTTGCCCCATAGAATTGTTGGGGATTTGTAAAAGGGCTTTTCCGCCCGACACTTCTTCGGCTGCCTTAGCGCTCGACCTGGCTCTGTTGCTTAGTAAGCGGCCGGAGGTACCTATATCTCAGTTGCCTATGAGAGAGGTTCCTCCGACCTTTGTCCCAAAGGTTGAGATTCCCGCCAACGCTGGGACTGGTGCACCCGCTGTGTATATCCCTGCACATTATGTATCACAATTCGTTCACGTCCCGTTTTCACGACAGGAAGTGAACACTATTAGACAATCAGTTCCCGATATCAGGAAAAACCCGACGGGGTTTTACAAAGAGATAGAGTCCGTTTTACAGTCCTCTGTGTTCACCTTAAGTGATATTGACTTGCTATTCCCTGTACTCCTACCCGTAGATGTATGGAAGCAGGTTCGGACAATAGACAATGTGCCAGGGTTGGGAGATACGTGGGCTAATATGATTAGGATTGATGGGGAAAGACCAGCAGGTGAGAAACCACCACAGGTAATACTTACTTTGCCTGATAGAATTGTCGCAAAATTAAAAACTATCATTCCAGAGAAAAGAATTATTTGGGACAAGCTTATGGCCTGTGTTCAAGGGAAAACTGAAGGCGCCACCGAATTCTTTAATAGATTCAAGCAGGTATTTTCTGACTTCAGTGGGTAGGATTTGGGTACAGAGTCTGGGAAAAGGTTTTTTGTGGACAAATTTGTGCGTGGATTGTTGCCCGACATCCAGTCACAGATTATGTCCTCTGAGAGCACTTGGCAGGCAAAATCTCAATCTGAGGTTTTTCACATGGCTCAGTATTATGAGAACCGTGTTAAAAATGAGAAGGAGAAAATAGAAAAGAGCAAGGGAGATTTGAAAACCAAAGTATTATTACAACAAATTGTTAGAAACCCCAGAGGAGGCACAACACAGACCAGGGGTCAGTATGTCCCAAAAGGAAATGCTCCTTTGGGTTCTGTGAATATTAATCAATGTGCTTATTGCCGCCAGTAAGGTCATTGGCGAGCACAGTGCCCCGTCATTCGACAAAGGTCAAACAGTGCGTTTGGGAGTATGGGTAGACGACCCAGGGGCCGCCCTGGAGCAGGGGGCCCTGATAGAGGCCAGTTTTTGCAAGATCCTCAGCAACCTTTGTCACGGGAAAATCAGACCTCGAGTGTGGACTCGAGGAACATATTTGATCACCCTTCTGCTGCCTACCTTTCTAAAGAGCTTCCTTCTGATGATACTCTATTTCATTAGGACTGCCCGAAGCAGGGTTTGGAACCTTCACCTGTTCCCGTTAATCAGAAAGGCCCCTACGTTGAATTATTAGTAGGGAATAGGAAACACCAGTTTTTGATAGACACTGGAGCACAGAAGTGCTCCATTGATCAGTCTCGGGTTCCAAACATTCCACTGTCAGGGCAAACAAATGTTTCCGTAGGGTTTTCTGGTATACCAATTGTCTGTCCGGTTTCTTCACCGGTGTCTGTTTCTTTGGGTCCCTTTACGGACCATTGCCCTTTTCTTCTGACTTCGAACTGTGGAGATAATTTGCTGGGGTTGAATTTGTTAAAGAAATTGAATGCAGTAATTAATTGTTCCACAGCAACTTCCTAATTCTCAGTTTCTGATTCGACCTTTACCTCCTGAGTTTAGCATTGTCCCGGAATGTTTATGGGCGGTTGACGACAATGATGTCGGGGTACTACAGATTGAGCCCGTTAAAATAGTTTTGAAACATGGAGTTAAACTACCACGCATTCCGCAGTATAAAATATCAGTTGAGGGCGAGCGTGCTTTAAAATGCATTGTCTCCGATTTTGTGCATCGTGGGGTGATCGAGGAGATTACAGGTAGTTTGTGTAACAGTCCGATCTTGCCTGTATATAAGAAAGGCGACAATGCAATCCCAAACCGGTTCATAATTGATCTTCGTGCTATTAACAGAGTTGTCACCCCACAATTTCCAATTGTGCCTGATGTAACGACGATATTGACAATGATCCCTGCTACGGCTACGCACTGTAGCGTTGTGGATCTAAAAAATGCTTTCTTTAGCATTCTTATACATAAGGAAAGTAGATATTTGTTTGCGTTCACCTTGGGGGGACGCTCATTTACATTCATTAGGACACCTCAAGGGTATACTGAAAGTCCAAGCATTTATAGTAGAGCTTTGAAAGAGCAGCCTTGAGTTGCCACCTACTTGTACACTGCTTCAATATGTTGATGATTTGCTTTTGGCTGCAGACTCTGAAAGTGCTTGTAAGGAAGGCACTATACTGTTGCTTGTTCATCTAGCAAAAAATGGTCATAAAGCTTCACTCAAAAAATGTCAATATTGTTGTCAGGAGGTCGCCTATTTAGGGTACCTCCTGTCAAAGGAGGGGAGAAGATTGACACCTGAAAGAATAAAACACATTTCTGGCATGTCTGTTCCAAATACACAGAAGGAAGTCAGAGCCTTAATAGGTATGGCTTCTTACTGTAGGTTGTGGATCCCGAACTTTTCGCTAGTGATAAAACCGATGTTGGCTTTGACGAAGAAGGGCATTTCTCTGCCACTGCCATGGAAATCGGAACATCAACGATCATTTGAGCTTCTCAAAACCGCGTTATGCTCTGCACCGGTTCTGGGTACTCCAAATTATGACAAGGCCTTTGTGTTGTTTGTGCATGAATGTGATGGATGTGCTTTGGCTGTGTTAACACAGGAACACGGAGGGAAGAATAGGCTGTGCGGCTACTACTCCTCCGCCCTTGATCCTGTCGAATGCGCTTTGCCAAGATGTTTGCGAGCTGTCGCTGCTGCTGCCGCGTCTGTAAAACAGAGTGAGGGAATGGTCCTAGGCCATGATTTGATTTTGATGGTACCTCACTCTGTAGATATCCTATTGAACAAAACCCTAACGCAACACCTCACCTCTGCACGGTTAACAAGGTATGAATTAATTCTGTTTGCCCCGCACATTCAAATTAAGAGGTGTTGTGTTCTTAATCCGGCTGAACTCTTACCTTTCCCGCAAAACACTGTTTGCAGTGACGAGAATTACATGACTGTCTGTATACCACTGAACAAGAAACAAAGGGAAGGATAGATCTTATAGATACTCCTTTGGACAATGCAGAAGGGGAGCTGTTTTGTGATGGCTCCTGCTTCAAACTTTCAGATGGTACATCTACAGCTGCTTACGCAGTTACTACATTGAGTAAAGTTGTTGAAACTAAGAGAATTTCGCATAACTCCGCGCAGGCCGCAGAGATTATAGCATTGACCCGAGCTTGTGAACTCTCCGAAGGGCGTATAGTAAATATATATACTGATAGCCAGTACGCCTTTGGGGTGGCTCACAACTTTGGGAGGCTCTGGTCGGAAAGAGGGTTCCTGACCTCACATGGGACCAAGATTCAGCATGGCCCCTTGATAGTGCAATTGCTCTTGGCACTCTCGCTCCCTAGGCAGTTAGCGATCATGAAATGTGCAGCACATCGTAAGGTCATAGATGATGTGGGAAAAGGGAACGCCTTTGTGGACCTGATAGCCAGGCAAACGGCTACAGACCTTAGCACAGACATGTATGCGCTAATGGAAACAAAATATGCCTATGTAATGGATGAAGGTATTGGGTCTGTGCGGGATATTCAAACTGATGCTACAGTAGAAGAATCTAAAAGGTGGGCCGAAGGAATGGGGAAACCAGATGATGATGGGTGTTGGGTGGATACATCTAAAGGAAAATGGTTGCTCCCTGATTCATATGTACTGGCAATGGTTACGATGGCACATGGTCCTACACATGTGTGTGCTCAGCAGATCACGAAAATGTTAGAACAAGTTTGGGTGAATAACAAGATTCTGTAGACTGCAAAACGCCATGTTCGAAATTGCATGATCTGCTTACAGCACAATGTGGGTAAGGGGACAGTAACTCCAAGGGGAAGCTTTGGGCCCCCTTCTGTTCCCTTCGAGGTCATTCACTTTGATTTTATTGAGATCGAACGGTGTAACAATCTGAAATATGTTCTTGTAATTATTTGTGCCTTCAGTAAATGGGTCGAGGCTTTCCCCGTCAAAGATGCTACCGCCATGACCACTGCAAAGATTATGGTAAAAGAATTCTTTCCTCGATTTGGGCTCCCAAGGGTAATTTGGTCGGACAATGGTCCTCATTTTGTTGCAGCAGTAATTTTGCAGATATGCACCGCATTACATATTGAGAAACAATTTCACTCAGCTAGACATCCTCAAAGTGCTGGGTTGGTGGAAAGACACAATGGTATCTTAAAGAATAAGCTTGCAAAAACATATGCCGATACCAAACTGAAATGGCCAGATGCCTTACCTATTGTATTATTGGCTATGCGTACCACACCTCAAACTAAGACTGGGCTTTCTCCATTTGAGGTAGTGATGGGGAGACCTGCTAACATTTGGGGTCTCCCAAAACCTAAAACCCTGAGAGAGGTGGAAAATGTATTGCTTGTAGACTACTGTAACCAGTTAACTAAAAACCTGTATTTCATTTATCACCAGGTGTATTCGGCTTTACCTGTACGGTTCACTGGCCCAGGACACGATATACAGCCTGGAAGTTGGGTCCTAGTGAAGGCCTACGAAAGGTCTTCCTGTCTCTCTCCTCGTTGGAAGGGACCCTACCAGATGCTGTTGGTCACCCAGACAGCAGTGCGGTATGCTGGGAAGAAACACTGGATCCACGCGGCGCATGTCAAGAAACTTCCTCACCCGACGCCACACGTTACAGAAGAAGAAGATCCCCTCGCTGATGCTACAGTCCCTGATCTTGGAGTAGCAAACAGCGCTGTGAGTGCGTCGGAGAATTTCTCTGAGCCCGTGGAGCTTGGGGAACAGTCCATTTTGTCTCCGCACTCTTTTGAAAAATCACTTCCGGAAAACATTGTTTCGAGTTCTGCGACTTCCGTCGCCTCCGATACGTCGCTTCCCTCAGGAAGTGACGACGCCTTGTTTTCGGATCAAACAATCTTGGGTACCACCAGGTACAACCTTCGACGAAGAAAATAGAACTACGGCTCGGGTTTTTCCGTGCATTTGGGAAAAGAGAAGTGATTGAAAGTTTTCTTTTGTATAAGAAAGTTTCTGTTGAACAACAGGAAGAAAAGGGATTCTGCTGGCTAGGGTTGGGAAGGACTAAGAAATCACGCGACCGTAGCGTCGCCAGCAATGAACATTGGGGTCGTTGATTGAGGAACTACAATGCCTGCCACCTCCACTGCTGCTCCCCGCACTGGACTTGTGAATAAGGGGGTGACCAACTTGGACAATGAACAATGTGCCTGGGCCACGAAAACGTATTACTGTGTTTTGATAATGATAATTGTTATTTTTGCAACTACTGCTGTAGGACTTTGGTACTTTGAAGAAATCTATCCTCTAAAACCTCTACTACCGACCGAGATTGTACCAACTGCTTTGACTCCCTCTGTACACCTTCACACTCTGTCCCCTAGAGACTCCCAACATAGACAAAAGTATCATAATAACACTCTAATGATAGTAATGAATGCAACGCATGCCATTTTTAATAAGAGTAATTGTTGGATTTGCACTCATTTACCGCAACATGGGAACAAGAGGCTAGGATGGTATATTCACCCTTTACCTTTAACGACTGCTTGCTATGCCTCTCTTAGAGCACTATTCTTTGGCCGTTGGAATGACAGCATCTCAGGGAACTTTGATGGAACTAATTTGAATGATTTCGAGAAACGTGAATTAACTCCCCTGGGATGCTCGCTTTTTGCGAATAGAAGTAAACCTAATGTCGCTTCTATTAGGCCGTCTGATCAACTGTCTCTTCCTTTTCAAACTTCGATTTCCTTTAAAATGGCTCCGATAGGCAATAAGGACGCCGTGCCTCCTTCTTACTCTATAAATCATAGCCCTGATTCGGTCCCCTTTTGTGTACAAAGAAATGGCACTCGGCCAATGGGAGATTTTGAAGGTTGTATGAACACTGTAAATTTGACTGGAGAAAACAGGCCTCTGTATGTAGGGGGGCCTGTTTATTTTGTTTGTGGTAGTTTAGCATTTCCCTGGTTGCCCAAGGATTGGCAGGGAACCTGTTATTTAGGAATCTTGTTGCCCGGGGTATTTGTAGCTAGTACATTGAAGGTTTCTAAGGCTCGCCCACGGCGGGACAAGAACGGAGATACCCCTGGGCAAGTATTGGGAGATATAGCAAAATCAGTTGTGCCCTTTTGGGGACAAATAACAAACTCTGAGAACATTAGGGGATTAGCAAGGGTACTGGAGAGAACGATCAACCGGACCACGGACATACTCTACAATATGACACTAGAACAAAAAGCAATAAGATTGGTAGCACTCCAAAATCGGATGGCATTAGATGTCATTTTGGCAGGACGAGGTGGAGTATGCAAATTGGTGGGGTCCGCTTGCTGTGTTTTCGTACCAGATTCCTAGCCGACAATTTTTAAAGCAATACAGAACTTGCATATTCTTAGTTCTGAAGTACATATCCCTATAGGAGATTGGAATCTTAGCACCTGGTTCTGGGATTCTTTACGATCTTGGGGTTGGAAGGTGCTTTCTGTTATTCTGGTTATTTTGGGGATCCTGCTATTCCTTTGTTGCTGTTTTCAATGTCTTCCGAGTATATGTGGAATGCTAGGGGGATTTTGTGCCCAAGCAATGAGCACAATAGGGCATAGAATATATGCCCCAGATACAGCATACAAAGAGTTTGTGTTACAAGAGGTTCTGATGAACGACCTAATGGCTATAGATATTACAGACAATGATTCGGGATGCATGGATGACAATACATGGAGTTATTTGCAAAAGTATTAGAAATGATATTAGCACTTGGCATAGGCCAAAAGGAGGGTCTGTTGGAATTGAAATAATATTATGCCTCCTATCGCAGTAATTGAATGTCTATTGGCCTATGCCAAGTTGTCTAAAATATCATGTAAATAGACTCCGCGGCAAGGTCTTGACCTTAACAAAAAGTAATGTAAGTCGCCATCTTGGATCTTAGCCACCATTTTAGGTTCTCTTGTAATGTGGAAGTCACCCTGAACATCAAAATGGAGGCTGAATAACATTCTGAGTGAGATTCTGGCCGTTGTGATCTCCGCACACACGAATAATTAATATACCTGCAGGCCACTTGTCGGGGTCGCGAACTGAGACCTTGTCCTATTACTGACCTATGTGTAAATGAACAACTGTATCAGCGGAACTGATCAAAATGCATACATTATAGGATTGACCTGGCAAGGAACCCTAGGCCTGATCCCAAGAATGGTTAACCCGCGATGGGGTTGGCCAGGGCTGGATAAAGGATATAAAAGCCCAAGTATTCCGAATGTACGCTCTCTCTACTAATGCATCGAACCCTCGTTGAAGTTCGTTACGTTACTCTGAGAGCCGAATAGCTATCCGTTTGTCAATTGACTTTGGTAATTGTTGTAGCTTTTTAATAAAGCACTTGTATGTCCTTTGTAACCTGTGTTGGTGTGTTTCTTTTGGGCTTCCCAGCCTCATATCAATTTTTATGTTTTCACAGCCTGGTAGACAAAAATGCACATCCCCTTGCTGTGATGTGCCAGCAGTTCATTGGGACTCCCATAACTTCTGCCATGACCTCTCAGCAGGAGGATGTAGCATTCAGAAAGGGAAATAGTAGTGGATGCTATACAGCATATATGCCGCTCCGAGTTCACCTGACTCATCGAGTCATTCCTCATCGGTTTGAGTCAGCTCATTTGTTGGCCCAACAGGAACTCATCAGCGAGCCAACCCATCAAATAGAAGTTTGACTGTGCCCCTCATATTAGCTGATTAACATCCCTACATGTTTATTATCTGACCCATAGAATTTCACTAATTGCTCGATATTTTTATTTATTGTATTCATATAGCGCGAAAGACACGGCCCGCGGGCATAGTGGTGCTAACATAGCAAACAACAACAAAAATATAATAGCACAAAACAAAAATTAAAATCAGATAGTATAGGGGAATCAAATAAAACAGAACTGTCTATAAAAAACAACCAGATGCAAATAGAAGATTCTCAGGACGGTCCATACAAGTTGAGACGCAACGACACACCTAGTCATTGTACCCGAAAGGAAGTCCTATACTAGATCAACTATCAGTCTTAAATCGGTCGAACCTCGGTCGAGATCTTCACAAATGCTTAAGAAATAAGGGAGTTTAGTTCAGCCTCAACCCAACCAGTATACAATGCCTGGATTCATGGGACACCTGCCATCCAGTACAAGCCACCGATGAACCTTGAAGTTTGAAGATCTAATGATCCCTGGCCCAGTTTTCAGGCGGATCCAAGCTATCACTTAATTTCTAAGCACTTACGTAAGTTCTTTCTCCATTAGCTTCTTCACATTCGCAATTACAAAGTTTCTTTTACCCATGGTGAAATCTTTCAAGGACTTAGCCTCCATCCTTGCATATGTGTTTTGCCAGTACGAAGATCCTTAGAGCCATAGGACTTTCTTTCAGAACTGTCCCTGCAGCAAGTATGCTCTATGGCTGCCATAGAAGGAGTAGATGTAGTGATTTGGACAACAGATGCAATTTCATATATTTTAGCAGCATTTTCCACCCCCAAAACAAGATCATTCACCCCAGAATCTGTCTAGCAGTATTCATCTACCACATTAGGTTTAAAAATAGTCTGAGAAGAATTATCAACCTTAATCAGCAGACATTGAAAGGCAGATTTGCCAATAAGGTAAACCCAGAGGCAGAAATCCGCAAAGTTTCTACACTGCATTATCTCCCGGATTATATTATCGTTCACAGGTCTGCATTCTTCCTGCTCTAGATGCACAGCTGGTTCCCCCTCCTTCCTAGAATTATCATTCTAGGAAAATGTCAGACGTCCAGAGATCAAATTAACCTCACTTTTAATTGGGGAGGGGGGCAGCTGAAACAGCTAGGATAGGGATACATTCCCCATATTTCCAACCTGATTCCCCATGACAGCATCTCCCAATACAACAGTCTGTTCTCCCACAGTGAGGACATGCTCTTTCAAAATACTCAAAGCCTTTATATTATGTTCCACAGATGGCATTGGGTAGGCCATATCACAATCAGATTCTTTATCATCAAAGGGGAGCTGTCTCTTCTCTCACTACTGGCCGATACATCAGGAAGTCGAGACTTTTTAGCCATAGGCATCAGTAACAGATCATCCTGCACAACATGGGATCTGTTATGGATCCCAGAATTAGATTTTTTTATCTTGCCCAGGCCCCTTCTTCACACCCTGAACATAGGATCCAGACACAGGGGGAAGGAGATGTTATAAAATGATTGGCACAGACACGGGATAAGAGGTACATGGCAGGTTTAATATCTAGAGATCACCAGGCACGGCCGCACACCGCTCCCAGAGGAAACAGTAATATCAACAGACCTCCTGTATAATTTGCGAAGCCTG
This sequence comes from Ambystoma mexicanum, assembly GCF_040938575.1. NCBI lineage: Eukaryota > Metazoa > Chordata > Amphibia > Caudata > Ambystomatidae > Ambystoma > Ambystoma mexicanum. The sequence continues at coordinate 403,609,646 of NC_090937.1, forward strand.
GTGGTTCTCGAACGATATGTGAGATTAAATAACAACACCTTTCCCCCATAGCAAACAAAGAAAACAGAGAAAAGAAACAGCCAGGAAAAAGGAAGGAGTAAGGGGGAACAGGTAGGAGGAAGTGGGTGAAGGGTGAAAGAGAGAAGCAGTAAATGAAACATGGTGGGTGTGAGACAGTGGGGTAAGATCATAAACAGAAGCTTGGAGCTGGGGTCATTAATAAACAAAATCATCTCTCAAATTCGGTGTGATCGTCCTTCCTCTGACAGACACATCCATGAAATGGGTGCCAAAACCAGAACCACTTGGAGCAGTCTCATCACACGACATGTCTTGATCTGACGGCAGGTCGTCACTATTTAAAACATTTCTCATTTTGGAGGGGCAGTGAACGAGGTCATCAAAATACCACTTCTTTCCATCGTCTAGCACCACATTCATCTTCCCAACACTTTCAACTCTCTGTGGGCTCCCATATTTGGACAAGCCTTTATGCACCTTTCTAGGGTTTTTACCCTGCCCAATTCCCCTTCCTTAAACACAACAGAATGTGTGCCTCTGATGCGATCATAATGTTCTTTGTATTTGGTCTGCCTCTCTCTCACTTTCTTCAGCACCTCCTCCATATTCACAACTTTGATATGCCCTGTTGACAGCCACCCCAGACTCAACCTGCGCCACACAGCTCCCCTCTCATCATAACAAATGGTTCAACTCCAGTGGTGAAATGCAGAGTCATCCGATAGGCATTTCCTGAATCCTTGAGGGTGTCTCTCCTCAGTAATGAGTTTGCATGGGCCAGCTGCATTGTAGCCTTCATGAACCCATTCATGCATTGTACTAAGCCATTCATCACAGGGTGGTAAAGTGAGGTAGGCTTAAGCTAGATCGCTCCATCCTTCAAGAATATCTGCATCTCATCAGCAAAGAATTGCGCACCATTGTTGATAATTATCTCCTACGGATCTACGTCTCCACTAAAGATGGCCTCCAGGAAATTGACAATTTTCTAAGACATCACAGAATCCTGCCTAACACCCCATACCACCCATTTGGAGGTGTAATCCATTAGTACAATGAATTCAACCTTGTAGGCTTCCAAGGTTTCAAAAAGACCTGCAATGTCAATGACCAGTTTCCTCCACACACAATCCAGGACCTGTATAGGTTGTAGCAGTGTCACATTAGGCTTCTTGGACCTGTCACTGACGGCACAGGCATGACATCCTTTTACAAGGTCTTCTACGTCACTCAACATCTGGGGCCACAAGAACATTTCTCTCAAGCATCTCTTGGTGAGGCTCCTTCGCAGGTGTCCCTCAAGAACAATACCCATGATCTTCTCTCTCAAACCATTTGGCAGAATCCTGCGAACACCTCTCATCATACAAAGTGAGTTCTCCATGATCTCATCTTGCACCTGGGCATATTTTGCAAGGCCATCTCCAATGTTGTTACATCCCTCTCTGACAGCTCAACATGGACATCCTTGCTGTTGGTCTTCAGCTGAGGCTCTGATCTAATCATCTCTAGCCAACCCTGGCTGAATCTGTGCAATGATGCATTCACCTTTGTCTTCACCATCACTCGGCTTGCCATCATTGACCCATGCAAGTCTGGAATAGCAGTCTTCTATCACATTCCCTGCACCTGGGGTGTACACAGTCTTTCCATTATACTCCATAATGTCTATGATCCACCGTCATATCCTCGGGGAGGCCAGGTGCAGAGGTTTGGAATTCAAAATGTGTTTCAGTAATTTATGGACAGTCCTCAGGCAGGCCCCAGATGAGTGTCCTGAAGTGTTCTAAAATCCATCTCACTCCTAAGTCCTCCTTTTCAACGGTTGAGTAATTTTACTGTGCATACTATAACACACGAGAGGCAAATGCAATCGTTACTAATGCACTTTCTTGGACCTGTTGCAGTACTCCTCCTGCGCTAACATTGCTGGCGTCCACCCTGATGACATTGGTGGCAGTGGCACTGAACATACTGAGAGTGGGAGCTTTATTGATAGCTCTCTTGACATCTTCCAATTCACCTTGACACTGCTCCGGCCAAATAAACTCTGCACATTTCTTCATCAAACCTCTCATGTGTAGTGTCTTGTCTATGAAATGCTGAATGAATTTGGAGTAGTACTCCGCCATCCCCAAAAAGGGGTCCAACTGATCTTTACTAGCAAGGGCTGGCATGTTTGATATCGTCTCAATCAGTTCCTTATTCGGTTGAATCCCTTCAAGAAGTATCACACGCCCCAAATATGTTACTTCACTTACTTTAACTCTGTCAATCTTCAAGGTGAGCCCCCTTCACTGAATAACCTGTAAACACTTAGGAGTTGAGCATAATTGTCTTCCTACGTCATGGATGCTATATGAATGCCATCTTGGAAAAAACAAACCCCTGTTAGGCCACCAAACAGTTGTTGCATGAGTCTCGGAAAGACAGCAGCTGCAGAAGCTATTCCAAAGGGCATGCTTTTGTATCTAAAGTCACCTAATGGTGTGACAACAATGTCAGGTGTCGCGAATCATCCTCAAGAACAACGTGGTGGTACTATTACATTGAGGCCATTTGCTCTTGTGACTGACATGCTCAAAGCTCGGGAAAAACTCACTGTGCTGGGGCAGACATATGCTCCAGATAAACATACACACAAAAGTTAAAACAGGAAACAACCTAAGCACTATTCCCTTCTAAAAGGCAACATCCGCAATGGTAAACGACTTCCAATCAGCAAACACATGTTCAATACATGCCACCTGCTTGAACATTTTGCAAACCCCTGTATGAGCTTTACCGGGTTGCTGTGTCTCCAGACAATGCTCCGAAAAAGCCAAACGGCAACTCTCAGCCACCGCAGACATCCTACAGAGGCCTCAGGCATACACTGGGCACCAGGCACCGGACAACACAATGATCCAGAAAAGGAAATCGGCCTCGAAATCACCGGCACACACAGGGAAGCAGAAACGACAGGTAGCTCATATGCATATTTACTGTTTAGTATCAAAAGTTTATTGTATGGACCACATACCACTCATCCATTCTTACTCATAATGGGTTCAGAAATTGACCCAAATCTTAAAATTAACAGGACTCACAGGTAAAAACTGAACACACTAAAACTGGAATGAAATTATTATCTGTTAAGCCACTTTGGAGCTGGGAAATGGTATGAGCAAAGAATGGGCAGCAACACTTTTTGTGTTCTTTGAAAAATCATCGTGTTCCTTGGATTCATTTAAAGGAAATCTTTACAGCAAAACAAAAATGATAAAATGTTAGTGGGGCATATAAAAACATATCCCTCTCTGCTGTTAGGATTTAAACTCAAAACAAAGCAAGAGGAAAAACTATCAAACAGGATTATCAATAAAAGGATGATTCATACAATAGAAACTAAGGGGGTCCTTGCAATATATCATTTCAACTTTACACATAACTGAGGACAAAGCAAAGGTATTAAACAGGACTGTCAACATACACACTTCATATGAGCCACAAGGGACATACATTATAAAGAAGTGAAAAACAAAGCAGCACAGTCACAAATATAACTATCCGAAGAGGAATAACTAGGAACAATTACAGCAATATTCGTTTTTTTGGATATTGTTGCAAAATATATCTGATCTTCTTAACAGCAAATATTGTGGGGTGCATATTTTTCAATTCTATCTATATTATATGTATGATTCTTTTTAGAAAATTAGAAACGTTTTTTGAATGATTATTGGTGCAATCGTTATCCAAAATTATTTAAATATAACAAACTTTCCTTTGATTTAACTTTGCCGCATGTAATCACAAAATTAAGCACGTTCTTTAGTAACCTGGTATCACTCAAAGAGTTCATTAAAGCTCAAAAGATATCTACATCAATTCCATTGCACAATTTCATTTGGCATGGGGCAATGGCCACCCCTGCTGGGCCACACACCCATACGTTGGGTGCAATACCAGGAGACTGGAAACCCACAACCTGAACCATGTGTCTCCTGGCCCCCCTCCTCTGCCCCTGGAGCCCTTACCGGCTCTTAACCCTCTGGTGAGCCGGTATTATGCTGCCTCAATATTGCAAGGGCCACCATAGGCGCAAAACTGGACTACTGCAATGTCCTCCTTCTAGGTACATCCTCAAAAAACATTAATAGACTACAAATATCACAAAACAATCAGTGGTCGAAGTGTACAAAAAGAAGTAGTGGAACTATGTTCCCTGCTGGCCTGCCCCCACAAATCCCATCCCCACTCCACCTCGCACACACAATACAAACCCCAAACTCTTGCATCTGTTGTTTAAGGGAACGTTCAGTGCAGAGCACTGAAAGTGCACGTTTCAACTTCTTCCTATAATTTCATTTGAAAATGAAACCATTCCGGAACGGTTTGTTTTTACATTAAAAGTATAGGAGCTGTAAAACGTAATTTAAAAAAGTAGAGGAGCACCGCTCTTGACTGCTCCCGCTCTCTTCGACCACTGAAAACAATGCTCTCAGAGCCGCTCTTAGCATTCCTACAAGAGAACATATTTCACAGGCAAGACAAAACGCCCACTGGCTCCCTATCAAAGAGCGAATTCTGTTCAAGGCACTCACAATCACTCACAGATGCCTATCACAGTCAGCTCCCTCTTATCTTACCGAACAAATACACAAAGCACCCACCCTTAGACCTAAGCGTGATTTATACTCACACCAACTCACAATCCCCACCTTTAACAGAGTCAAAGCAAGAGGCTCCAGTGTTGAAGTGCTAGCACCAAAATACTGGAACTCTCTACCACTCAAACACAGGAAAGAAACTTCTCTCATGGCCTTCAGAAAGGTTCTGAAAACCATACTCTTCAAGTAAACCACACCTTCTCCACTGTTTGCCTTGTAACCACTGATCACTCATACGATTGTACCTGTATAACATATATTATATTTAGTCTTGTACTGAACATGTAAACTGCATGTATGTAACAACAAACACACTGGATATAAAACTATTAACTAAGATCTGCTCCTATGTAACCTGCACCTAAGTGAATATTCTGTAACAGCGCCACGATGCCCTAGGGCAGTTGCGCGCTTTAGAAAATGGAAATAAATAAATAAATACAGAAATGACCTCACAACTTCATTTGATGGTTCCAATCCACAAGACCACTGCAAGAGGCAATTTCCAACGTCCAAGCAATCCTTTTTTGGCCATCCATATGCACTGAACCTCCTGGTGGGAGCATTGCATTCTTTAAATTCATCAATGAAAATCCTTGTTCCTCTCCTGAACAAATGCACACTGTTCATGTGGAACATGTCCTGTCCTTTGAGCAGTCTGTGTGTGAACATTCTGCACTGTCCGTGGATGGATGCCATCTGAACAGTCTCGCTGTTCATCTTCCTCATGGAAACATTTGAGGGCTTGCCCGCAGGCACTTGCCCCAAGAGCTCCTGGGGATCATCTGCGATCATGTCGCATTTGTCCCCAAACAATACCTCCCAATCCAAGAAAATATAGTGCACCGACTCTCCCTGAGGGCTTTCTGACCCATCGTTGCCAGATCATTTACCCCCACATGGAGGATCACAAAATGCGCGTGCAGCAGGTTGCCCTTTTTGCTTCTGACAGTGAACTCCACAGCTGATGCAGTAGCAATCCACTGACCCTTTTCCAAAAGACAGATAACCCCTGCATGGGTGCCTTGTCATTGCAGCCCAGCTCCTGTCTGATGTTAAATGCCCTCGTCATGAAAGAGTGTTAACAATCCACACCACACCACAGGTCATCAAAATCTGCATAAGAGAGTACTCAACAACTTGAGTCATTGTTGCCAATCCAACAACAATTTACCAAGTATAACCAACCACAATTCCCTCTCTTCTAACAGGTGTGGTCTAACATAGCGCTTGAAAGCCTCCCACCTCCATCTCCCTACACTCTTCACCTGCTCCTTGGCCATCCTCAACTCGGCCGCTTTCGTGGTTGCACCCTACCCTAAAGGAATGGGAAGAATAACCCAGCAGGTCCAACCTGGCCACCTCAAGGGTGTGTTCAAATACACTCCTAAATTGTAATTGAGACATGCAAGACCCATCCCCGCGTACACAGAGCGGGCCTTTGCTTGTACATATGCGGACAGCCAAGTAATCCATCATTGCGTTAACTGGGCATATGGCACAATTCCAAATACGTTTTGGATTAACGCACCCACAAATGTACCACGTTATCATCCATAACCAACACTTTGTACCTTCGTAATCCTTTGTGTTGTCTCCTATGTTGCGCGGCACCAGCTCCCAATCAGGAAAGCCCCATAGAAAGCTGTCACAATTACTGACTTAAATAGCATTAATTCACTCTGATCAAAACAGACCATTCAATTACACACAATTTCAAACACCAAAAAGCTTCCTCCCATCTGGTCTTGGCACATGCGTTCTCCCCAACCCAGACAGTGCCTTCTTAATCTCGAAATATGTGGCACAATCAACTCCCCAGATAACCCAGAAAATAAATTCTATCAGTGCTACATGCCTCCTGGCCACTGCCACTGACCCATGGCATGCAAACATGACACATGTTGCAATAGTGCTTCAAGGCAAAATAATGGTAACTGCCCCTTTTCCAAACAAAATTCGCGAAACACTTCAAAGTTCCCCTCACAGGCTATTTTTTGTCTTGACCATCAATGACCCCACCACTGACCATCCATTGTCAAGTGTGGGATTTCCAGGCACCAAGCTTCCACAGTACTTCTGGGACTCCCATCATCTGCTCCTCTGCTTCAGGATGCCGCCATCTGAATTCCAGCATCATGTAACAAGTCAAGGAATCAGTAGCATTACTGACTGCGCACAGGGCTTGCTTTGCTTTAAACCTCACATTCTCTCTCAAACAAAGTAGCAACAATTCCTTCAGCAATCTAATCTCTATACCATTTTGTAAGTCGCTCCCCCGTTGTTGATTGCTTGCACAACTGACATCCTATCATACCAAAACACCACACTCCTGCCTTTTAATTCTGGCTTCCATATAGACAGCACCACCATGATGGGAAAGAACTCTAAAAAAAAGTAACGTTCCCATATTTCACCCATTCCTCTGGCCAATAGGACATGAACCATTTCTTCCCCAAAATTATGCTGAAACCAAAGCTACCCATCGCATCGGTAAACAGACCAATTTCCTCATTCGTCAATCCACCGCAAGGCTAAACAAATCATCCATTGAAATCTGAGAAAATGAAGCCCACATTTGCAAACCCTCCATCACCTGCTTGGACAACTTTGTCTGATAGCGTTTTCCTTTCAAGCCACTCAACATGCCCTCAATATATCTTGAGAACAGCCTACCCATAGACCTAACCCTCAAGGGAAAGTTCAATGGACCTACTAGAACCCACAACTGCTAAAGCGGCACTTTCTTTGCTCTCAGACAAACCTCAACTGATTCCCTAAATGTGCTATCTTTCCCCCGAGGCATCCTGCTTACTAGTACTTCAGAATCCAATTCAATGCCCATAAAGGTCATATTGTTGATGGCCCTTCTGTCTTCCCCTGTGTCAATGGCCCACCCAGAATACTTGAACACCCAAAGAGCATGAGCACTCTCCTGGGAAGCTGTGTTGGGGTGTGGGGACAAAAACAAAAAGCCATCCAGGTAATGCAACAATTGTTGCAAACCTGATTAAACCCGGGTGACAGTGCTGGAGGTTCTTCCACAGCAGTGTCTCCTTGGGTAGGGATGAGGGCACGGCGGGAATGGCCAGGGTGACTGTGCTCACCCTCATAAACTATGCTAAACTCCACCACTGGGCTCCACGTGGTGGATGACATCATGGTGCAGAGCACAGAAAGTAGCCAGCCCACTGGGCCGGACCCACCCACACAATTGTGCCACCCCGGTATCTTGCCAGGGCTTATCACGATAATATTTGGTAGGCAGGAGGAGATTATGTCCAGACCAAATACTTACTGATGCAAAGTTATTGACAAATCTTAGAATTGCGGTGTGCCAGAAGAGGGCATTCACTGAGCGTAACTGAATGAGCCATCTTTTTGTGACCATACCAAATACTAGTTTTAGAGGTGTTATGAATGCGTTAAAATGGCCGGTACTAACAGCTCTGGAATTTTTCCCAGACTGGCATACTTCAAGGCTGCCAGTAGGGGCAGTGAACTATCGGCAGGCCTGACCTGCCGGGAGTTCAGGCCCCTACCGGCAGAGAATGCACTGAATCACTGGCACTGTTAGCACTGTGGAATTCTATGGAATGGGAACTTACCGCTGGGATATCAGACACCGCTAACAGTAAGGCGAGTCTGCCTAACCCGCTGATAGCACCAGCGGGTTACCGACAGACTCGTATTGCGGCCCTTAAGACTTGGTAGGCAGGAATACATTATATTTAATTCTGTAACTGAGTGTGTTGCCTTTTAGTGGCTGTACAAAACACGTATTGCAGAGGAACAAAATATGCATTTCTTGGTAAGCAGTTTGAGATTATGTTCAGTGCCTGAAAGTGACTGTGTCATCTTTCATTGGTGCCAACAAATGCTAGTTTCTTGAAAATATGCAAACTACAAATTGTAAGATTCTTTTGAGACAAGTGAGGGCATTCAGTGGCTGTTACCGAGTTCTCAATGTGCCATCTTCTTGTGGCTATGAAGTGGTGACCATTTTGTATGCTAAATTGTCCAGAGGACATTAAAGTGCCACGGGAGGGATGGAAGAATGTGGAGGAGGTGCAGAAAATTGTTTCTAGAAAAGAATGGACAGTGAAGTTACAGAATGTATCTATTGAAGAGCCGAGGGAAACAAGTGCAGAGGTGCACGATGTTGGATTGGCCTGGTCCCCTCCACCACCACCCACATCCTTTGATGATTAGTCTGAAGGTACTGATGATGACCAAAATAAGGTTGGTGGCTCATCTGAGATGAGGCTGCAGCCACACTTTATTTTGTAAACCAGCGATGGAAAGGAGAAGGAGGAGGATGCCACACTTACAGAGATACAGTTACAGAGATAGGAGGGAAAGACATCGGCCCTCATTACGACCCTTGCGGAAATCGAAAAACGATGGCGGAAATGCAATACCGCCATCGAATAGCGCTCGGTGCGATTATGACCCGTCACCGTAAAGTACGATGCCATTAGCGACACTGCAGTGAACGCCAACGCTAACTGCACCAAGTACGCGCGTGCGCGCCATGCCAAACCGTAATTACCACCATGGCGCAACGGTACGCGAATTCTGACCCCAGCGGACATGCACCTAACGCCATCAAGCACGGCGGAAAGTACCATTCCGCCATGGTGAGAAGTACGGCATCGCGAACCAACCGTAAACGGCCCTGCTGAGTGCCTGTACACCGCTCCCTGGCCACATTGTACAACTCCCCGTAGGTGCAATGAAGTCACACAATGCAACCAGTGAAATGTACAAGTCATCCATGCCTGCCAACGAACAAATGAATCTCAAGAGGGGCCAATGGGAGCTGCAGGGCACAGATGGCACGAATACAGAAGCCACACAAATGGACATGACCTCAGTCTCCCTCCAAGAAACGCACGCAAACACAGGCACCTGTGACCAGCCATATTCTGATAATCACATCATACCACCAATCCAACTGGCTGACCGGCATCTGTTACACAAAAGCCAATCCCCCGCCCCTGAGCATGACATCATCAAAACAGTCATATTGGCAGCCCTCATCCCTGACCTCACTGGGCTTCGTAGGCAAACGCGCCCAGCACAGTACCACGCAACTATACTCCGAAGCTGGAACCCAATGCAGATCTCCTCACAATACATCGCTCCCCAAATAGGAATATGACACATCACCTGCAAAGAAGAACGCTACACGGTTCATATCAGAATAGAAATTTAATGCACAACAAATTCACCAAGCCCATACAGCCATTAGGCCATGAACTCCAAAATACATTTCACCATTGTGGGCTGCATCCGCAATAAATGACCAGCTACTTCTTGTGTGACGCCCTGTACCCTCATGGTACACAGGGGCTACATTCTCGTACGAAAAGGCAACATGGAAGCGCCTCGAACCGCAGGGCCGTCCCAATAGGGAGGCACTAGTCCAGCTGAAAGGCCGAAATGTTGCTCCTAGCCACTAGTACTGCGTAAGGGCATGTGGCCCATTGGCGATCGTCCCATAAGATCGTAATGCTGCTCCACTGATTAACACGAAGCAGCAGGTGTGGGGAGTAAAATCCATCTGCAGGAGTGGCATACAGATGGCAGTGGCAAAAGGGGAGGAGATACCTGTCACCCAAACGAAATGAAAAAGAATAGTATGGCCATCAGAACTACATTTGAATCACTCACTTCAATGATCACACCAAATCCACAGCCATATGCATGCTAGGCCACTCCAAAGGATCATCACCAACCAAAAACCACTAGCGAATCATAACTATCTATATCGAGGTGAAAACACTATCACAAACGCCTGTTTCCATACTCACATGACATGTGAAACTTCCATTGAGTCTGTGCGTTATGCAGGCTGCAAAATCCACTGTGCCCCAGCCCGTAATTCCAGTGTTGTGAAGCAACATGTATTTGGGAACATCCGGCCTCATCGTCCACTACGCTATTGCGCATCCCATACTATTCATATCAATCATTGCATCCTCGCCATGGCCCCTGTCCCAAGGACATTGAACAATAGAACGTTATATTTGCAGTCAGACCTGTGGGCATCTCCTCGCCGCTAGCTGAAAACCGAAAGCGCCGTCCTTCGAATTCCTCATTTGCAACATCACGTCGAAAAGACATCTGTGGCCGCTTGAAATCACAAATTAATCCATCTAGTGCGGCTGTGTGTGAAAATGGCAACTGCCTTCACTCACAAATGGGGCGCCCCGCCCGTCGGTGAACCTCGGTACAGTGTTGCATGAGGGTCCACCGTTACTCGAGTACTACGTTCCACTGACCCTTCACAAGTGTGTTCGCGACTGCAAAGATAGTATGTGAAACAATGGGACCAAAGCAGAATGAACATATCAACCAATGTTACACTGCCATCGGGTACAAATACATGATTGTAATGGCAAGATGCCATTCGTCGAATTGCAGCGTTGTGTGCGGGACGTGCTCGCCCAAAGGGGAGAGCAGCTTGCACAGGTGGAATGAATCACCACAGGTGGAGGCCATACAGCCTGAAAACACATAAATTGCACACCCAACCCCCTCCCACAACCCCACCCACTCCGAAATGCTACCGGCAGGACTAGCCATGTTGGCCCTGGGGGACCTGATAGCACTGCAAGTACTCCAACTTCAAGAAGAAGACGAACACCGACTACAACCGGCCGCACGGAGGAGACGCAGGAGGAGGAGGAGGGCAAGGCAGGGCCAGCAAGGGCCGCCAGCACAGCCACTACCACCACGCAGGCAGCCCGCAATCCCACGCCTCCGAGCACATCCGTTCAACCTCACTGATGAGCAGATCCACACCCTCTACCGTTTGGACCGGGACACCATAACCGCCATTGTGGACATGACACAGGCTGACCTTGTCAGCATGATAGATAGCCCAACCGCCATCCCACCCCTACTGAAGGTGGTGTCTGTACTCCACTTCCTGGCCACAGGCACCTACCAGCACACAGTCGGACAGTTGCATGGCATTTCACAGCCACTGTTCTCACGGACACTATTGCAAGTGCTCGATGCCCTCCTGCAGCACGCAGACGACTACATCTCTCTACCACGCTCGGAGCAGGAAATTACCAACACAAAAGTGGGATTCCATGCACTTGCCGGCATACCGGGTTGCATCGGTGGCATCGACTGCACCCATGTGGAATTGGTCGTCCCACATGCCATGGAGGCCCAGTACCGCAACCGAAAACAATTTCATTCTCTGAATGTACAAATGGTGTGTGACTCCAACAGGATCATTACACATTGTTGTGCCCGATTCCCAGGATCAACCCATGATTCTATGGTCTTGAGGAACTCTACAATACCACGCTACATGGAGCGACACGCAGGGAACAGATCCTGGCTACTCGGTGAGTCTCATTTCAAGCATGATAATGTGGGGTATGTGATGCGGCAATGACCTGGCAGGAAGGGGGGGGGGTGCGTACGTAGCAATGGCATTCCTCAAAATACCTTTATTGTCCACATACAGGTGATGCCGGGTATCCACTGAAGAGATGGCTCCTTACACCAGTCCGCAACCCACGGGACCAGCATGAGGAGGACTACAACCATGCCCACTCACGTACCCGTGTAGTCATTGAACAGGCATTCGGCCTACTGAAGACTCGTTTCCGCTGCCTCAGCAGGTCTGGCGGGGCACTCCTGTACCGCCATGAGAAGGTTGCAAAGATGGTCATGGCATGTGTCATGCTACACAACATGTGCGTACGTAGAAATGTGCCCATGCCGCCTGACGCAGAACTGCAAGCACCTGAAGATGGTCATGATGAGGGTGGGGATGTGGCAGCACCTCAAGGAGTCTGCGAGGCACAGGAGGGCCGTGACATTCGTCAGCATCTCATAGATGCATGCTTCTAGCACTCACGCCTGGTGGCTGATACATGGACACGGGACTCGTGGCACTGTGTGTGTCTGGAACATGCACAATATGGACTGTACGCCTATAATGGCCTCGTACACAAAGATCAATGTCCACGCATCTCATTGTATGATCGTGCATTGTTTATGGCATATGTGATATCATGTTAAACACCCTATCGACCCGCCACCCAAGTGAGCCCAACACACCCCCTCCACCCTCCTACCTCCCCCCCGAACACCAGTGTCCAAAGATGCTCATTGCCAGTGGGCAGTCGCTATTGCAATCCCCCTCTCCGGGTATCAGGGGCACCCCTGCCTGTGGAGCGCAGGTTCCTCCCAGATCTACGTTGGGGGCTGCCCTGGACGGAACTTGCAACGGATGATATCTCTGCCTGCTCACGTCCATGCATGTCCCTAAGGGTTTGTGAGAGCTCAGTGAGCACACGGCGCACAGCGGCAAGTTCGGCACATACGTCTTTGGACGTCGCTTGCAGTTCCCCCCTCAGGCTCTCGGTGCTTCTCTCCATTTGTACTCTCAGGCTCTCGGTGCTTCTCTCCATTTGTACTCTCAGGCTCTCGGTGCTACTCTCCATTTGTGCCCTTAGTGTCTCTGTACTTCTCTCCATTTCTGCCCTAAGTGTCTCAGTTGATGTTTCTATGTCTGCCTTAGTGCCCCCACATTGATCGGCATGGTCCTTGAGGAGCGTGGCCAGTTGCTGCTGTTGCACGATTACCTGGTCGAGGGACTGTTGCCTCTGCAGGGCCATGGCCATTTGCGGTGGTGTCACAGAGGGGCTGGTCACCTCATGTTGCCTTGCCACAGGGCTTGTGGGGGATGGCCAGTCGTCGTCTTGTGGGTGCCCCTGCATGGTGTCCTCATGGTGTACGGGATGGAACAGACAGGGGGATTGAGGCAGGTCATGGATGGATCTAACTTCGACATCCCCGTTTTCTGTGTCGGAGCATGCTGCCATTAATGCAGTGTCACCTATGGTGCTGCTGCCACCAGAAGCAGTGCCTACTGTGGCATCCATTGGGGGGACCTGTGGTGGTGCTGTTGTGGGCATGCTGGCTGCTGGGGTGCCTGTTGGAGTTCCCTCCTGTGTGCTGCCACTCGATTTGTGCTGCTGCCGTGTCTTGATGCGTGCAGCTGAGGTGGAGGGTCTTTGGCCGTTGGTCTTGGCCCTCTTTGCAGGTGTGCTGGTAGGGGTGTCCTGGAGCTCGTTGTTTGAATCGGACCCTGTGGTGGAGTAAAGGAGGGCGAGCGTTATAAATGGGTCTGTGGAAATTGGAATGGCAATGTATCACATGCATTGGGGTGGTACCTGAGGGTGATTTGGGTTGGGGCCTTGGAGGTGGTTTCATTTGTGTGTGGAGTGAGGGTGCAGTTGTTTTGCAGCCTGCAGTTAGGGTGTGCCTGCTGCACATGTAGAGGGTGTTTTTAGGATTTTTAATTATTTATGTATTTGATGTGAGTTTTAAGGTGTGCTATCAGGCCTATGTATGTGGCCGTTCTCCTGGACATGTGTTACTGTTGCACTATGTGGACACGTGGTACTTCACATGATTGGACATTGTGGTTTTAGCATTGTTTTATTTGGGACACCTACCTGATTCTTCGGTTGTCTGCACTCCTTTCTCCATCCCTCCGACTCCCTCTATACTCTCCATTCCAATGGTGGAGGCACAGATTTCTTCCCAGGGGGTCAACTTGATGGGTGATTCCGATCCTCCACCGGTAGCTGTGGCAATGTTGCGGTTGGCAGAAAGTATGCTACGGACGCGTATCCGCAGGTCGTCCCATCGCTTTCTGCATTGCTGTGGGTTGCGGGGTGCGGTCCCCACCGCACTTACCCGCTGTGCCACCAGGGCCCATATGGCCTTCTTGTTCGCAAGTGCCGTTCTGGTCATTTGCGTGGAGAAGACGCGGCAGCATTCTCCCAGGAGGGTCTCTGTGAGCACGGTGAGTTCCTCATGGGAGAAGTAGACCTGCCGCTTGCGGTCGCACGCTTTCTTCGCTACTTTTCCCATTTTTCTTGGTTTCACTAGGGTGGATGACGGGTTGCGATGTGTCTCAGGGTAGTATTTTTAATGGTTGTGTGGAAATAGTGATTTTATAGGTGTACGGCGGGTTGTTTCCCGTTCCGGGACCATGCTTTTACTTCCGTTTCCGTATATTTCCGGTCACCGTACTTTCCGGTTGCCGCTCATTGCGGTGACCGCTAAGGTGGGTGGCGGAATTGCACCTAGGGCGCTGTACGGCGGCGGTGTGGGCCGTTTTGGGGTCATTTCCGCCATCGCGGACTTTGCACTTCCGCCATGGCGTGGTGCTCGTGCCCGATGGGTCGGAATGAGCCGCACTTTGCTCCGTCGTGCAATGGCGGAAACGCTATTTACGCTATGGCGGTCCGGTCGGTTGATTTCCGCCAGGGTCGTAATGAGGGCCATGGACTTTTCCATCTTTGTACAGGTTCAGAAAAGAAAGTTTGTCATATCTGTAAGTGCACAACATCAGCACACGGCAGCCACAGCCCCCACTCCACTGCCTCCACTAGCATTTTGTTGGCGAGTTCAGCAAGACAATCAATAGTGTGGAAGTTCTTCATTCCACAGGACAAAGATTGAAATCATCCCATCAGGTGCTATCTGTGCGATACTGAGTGCTGGGAAAAGTCTGTGAAAAAGTTGGGCACTAGATATTTGCACTGTCATATTGTGCAACACCATGCATAGAAATCGTATAGATCCAGAATACCTCTACTGCAGCCCTCTCACCACCAGTAGACTTTCAACATACCCCCCCTACTCAGTAACACCTACTCAGTAATATCACTCCAAAATATGTTGCATCTTGTAACATAGCCTTTTTAAATACTTTTCACATTACCTTCAACTCTGCAGACAGTGGCACAACTAATCAGACTCTGCAACCCATTGTGACCCTCTTGCATACTTAGTTATCCACTCCCATAATTTGATAATTTGGGTTCTGTCCTCTGGGAGGGAAGTCTCTTGACCTGCCCATTTCCTTCCCTCATTCTCAATTCCCAATGTGACAAAGTCATCTGCCTCTCTTTGCTGGTGGAAGATATAGGTTTTTCCACGAGGCCAGATGCTGCCACAAGCCACTTGTTGCTAGTCCCGGGGGGTGGTATGGGGAGGATCCTTTCACTGCCCCAGCCACGCATGGCAGGAAGAGGTTGTCCCATATCCGTCATAGATTCTCCTGCCCCTTTCAGGGAATTGAGGAGCAGTAATTCCAAAGAGCGAACTGCACATGCTCTGTCGGCTCACCTTGCATGGGTTCAGAAAACCTGTATAAACCCACAGAGGGGGAATGTGGGTCCTGAATCAGAAGACAGAGTGCAAGCAAATCATCAGTTACCTCCCAAGGGCTCTACACAACTAAGACCGCTTAGGCTAATGGAGCCAACGAAAAGGCAGGAAGGGGTTGCGAAAGAAAGCACCAACAGTTTAGGTTGAGAAAGACCCAGACCCAGAAGGCTGAGAGGTGAGCGAGCCTGAAGAGAAAGACCCAGGGAGTGGAAGGAGTTAGGAAGAGTTTCCAGACCAGTAGAGATGGACAGGGAAAGAAAAGGACATATTGGAAGGTGATAACAAGTGTGTAGAAGTCTGTTTGAGAGAGGTGGAGGACTGGAGAAACCTCAGCTTGAGAAGAAGGTAGAGTAGCAAGAAGGAGAAGGTGGTGGACTGTACGCCTGTAAGGGGTACACCTAGGAGTGGTGGAGGGACACGGTTCTGAAGAGGTGTCCTGGAGGAGCGTGAGAACCGCAGAATAAGGAGAAAGAGGAGGTTGCAGGAAAGGATGCTTCAGGAACCACACTTGAGGTAAAAGTTCCTAGGGTAGCCTCCAGTGGCCCTGCTGCTCTGAGCTTTGTTGCAACAAATACATGCAGAGCTCCCAAACAGGTTCCAATCAAAGCAGAGTCTTGGGAGGGTCCTATGTAATTTCACTGATCTCCATTTTACAGTAGACATTTATTTCATCGCAATTGTAGAGCTATCTATTTGACCTCCTATTTTTAAAATGTAAGTCACCAAATTGCTTACAGCAGTTAGTTTGCTCCTTTTGGAAGCCATTGCCATCACTTGTGAGAGACAAATGAAAGGGAAAGATTTACATCAAAGCAGTTGCTTAGCGTTGAGGTTTGCATGAGAACCTTCCTTTTTGATTTCCCTTTCTGTTTTTTTTTATTAATAAGGCCTTCCACCTTCACAGATCCATTTGACCCTACTTGAGATTTGCATGAGAACCTTCCTTTTTGATTTCCCTTTCTGTTTTTTTTTTTATTAATAAGGCCTTCCACCTTCACAGATCCATTTGACCCTACTTCTGACGCACACCTTTCCCATCTCCCTTTATGTATGCCTTTTATTTATTTTTTCTCTTTTGGTTGAAATTAAATACATGATATTCTGTGTTCAAACTAACTGTTTGAACTCAACAATTAAGTGACTTTGATTTAATAAATTATCAATTTGAAGTGTAATCAACCCATCAACACAATTGTAGACATTGATGACTAGATACCTACAGGAGGAGGCTCCAACTCATGAAAGCCAAGGGAAGGATAGTAGTACTGTTTTAAACTTGAAACTGAGGACCAAGAGGAGGAAGACCCTAAGAAGCCTATAGAAAAGTGATCATCAAACTGTGGATTTTAACCCACTACTGTGGCCCAGAGAATGTCCAGGGGACAAGGCTCTTGTGAATGGGAGGATGGTGGCTGTGTCTGATAGAAATCATAAGCAGTTCTAGGATTTTGGGGGTGCACCAATAGTTTTTTAGCAAAGGGCAGGTCAATATAAAAAGGTTTGGAAACTACTTCCAAAGAAGGGAGCAGGATCCCTTTAAACCCGAGTCTCAGAACCAAGAGGAGCGAAAGACAAATGTAAAGACCTTGGAAGATGAATGTGGGAACCCCTTTAACATACTACTGCGAACCAAGGAGAAGAGACCATGAGAAGTCCAGGGAAAGATTCTGCAGGAATGCCTTACTTACACATGAGACTGTGAGCATACAGGTTATTGTTTGGACATGCTGGCAGAGACTCAGACCTGGAATGGCAGAGAAATGGCAGAACATTTCATTTGGACACTCAACTTCCCTGAGAGTCCCTTTCTTTTTAATTTGTCCTGAAGCACAACGGCTAACATCTCGGTGAATCAGCATCCTGACAAAGATTGTTTCGGTACCAGTGTCCCTGTTCATTATTTTGGTGCTCATTTGCACAAGCCCCTAATAGGTACTTGATAACCACATCCTTGTGACAAGCCCTTTGTATGTCAATCATGTCAGTCATCTAAAAGAGGGAGGAGTGGTGCCAGATCAGGTACTCTTCCGTTGCCTTTACCACTGTTGTGGGGTCTAGATACCCATGAAGTATGATCATTTGCCAACACAGGGAATGCATTCTAGCAAGACAGATCATTCAGTCCCTCCACACCTTCCCAAATAACAGCTCACTCACAGGCCTACCAACAATAAAACGAAGCTACAGGGCTGCTGGTGCTGGAGATGTGCTGATCTTGGGGATAAGCCCTCAGGGTGAATAGTAGTCAGATGCAGTCTGCAAGGGCAAAGGTTATTGGGCAGACTGAATGGGTGTGGAGAGTAAATGGTTCTCTTGGACTGGAATGAATAATGTTATTCTGCTGCTAAGTGACCCCCTTACTGCCGTCTCCACCGAAGGTGCGTTGGAAGAGGCCTGACAAGCGGATTGAACAAGCTTACTATTTTTACTAGACTTACTTACTATATTTAATAAAGAGAATTGTTCATTTATGATATAGACAGATATGCATTTTATGTATTTATTTATTTGCATTTGTAAAGTGCCTAAGCCCAAGGGTATCTCCTGATGAAGGGGTGAATGGTCCCGAAACGCGTTGAGCAATTAATACATTAAACAAGAAGATTGAATTACAAATGTAAAGTCCTCCAGAATCTTTGAATATATTTATATGCAAGAGACTGTGATTGATACTATACAATACCTATTTTACTAATATGTTAACTGGTTCTCCCCAGTTTGAAGGTGTGTAGTGGTCCTTTTTTATATTTGGATACCATTGTTCGATGTGGACTAAGCAGATAATTCTTCTTTTCAATGTACTTGTGGGAGGACATTTTCTGGGCTCGGGGTCGGGATGCCCCTTTTACTGCCAGACACTTGACAAGGCACACCTATGTTTGTTTGAGGTTAAAAGGCCTCAGTCTCTTCCTCCTGAGACCTCTGCTGGAGGAACCCTCATGTGTCTCATCCACGTCTTGCTCCTTCATCTCATGATGCACTACCGCTTGCACACCCTCATCATCTGTCTCTGGGTTGATCAAAACATTTACTTCACCCTCTATCACAATCAACTCTCCAGCTCCAAAGTTGGCTGAGCCATTGTCCACAAATGACACTCTCAGAAGCACAACGACAATGCCCTTCACCAGCATCATCTTGAGTACTGACAGCCAATCCACAGGAGACATATCCACTACCGCTGGGATAAGGATTCCCAGCACTGGCTTTGCTTTCTTCAGCACCATCCCCTCCTCCGTTGCATCCTGTAGCAGTGGCAAACCTTCCATTGTTGTCCGTACTGCAAAAGCAAAGCATCCATCAGCCCTGCCTTCTCTCTTCTTCTTGAATTGGCCAGCAATGACTCTTCCACCTCAAACAACACCTACTCTGTTTATGGGTGTCTCAACACCTACAGGGCCCAACACCACAAGGGGCACATCATTTTCCTCTGAGACCTCAATCTGGCAATCATTATCGTCAACCCACAAAGCTCATTCTTTTCTCCCTGCTCCAAATCCCTATTCCACTTCATCATTTCAATTCCCTTCTTCTAAAGAAGAACTAGGGCATTAGACAATGACAAAAAAGACACAACAATATAGGAAGGAGACTAAAAAAAGGAATAATGCACTGGTTCAAACAAAATCCAGGAGAAATTTAGATTTCACACCAAGAAAAAGACTAAAGGTAAGAGTGTTTAATTGTTTCTTTTTCTTTTTTGGGGAGATAAAGTCAGGTGAAGGAAAACAATGGAAGAAAGCACACCAGGCCTAGTTATGACCAAATGGGGATGGGAATAAAAAAAGGGACATGTTTATTTTGCTTTTTTATATTTACTGGTGACACAGATTTGTGAGGGAAAGTAAGTGTAGAAAGGAAAGACAACATAGGGGAACTAACAAACACACACATATAAAAACAACTGCAAATAGAGAATAAAAAGAACTAACACCAAATGCATCATAGAGAAAGATCAACAAACTCCTCCAAATTTACCAATACTCTGTGACCACATACTATAAAATCCTGCCTCTACAATCCAATGAAAACTACAACAAGATAGGTAACGTGATTTGGTTTTTTAACAGACTCCCAAACCATCCAGTGCAACAAACTCCCAAACTTTCCAGCGCACACCAAATCATACCAGGAGATTCCATGACTCTGATAATAAGAACCATGTGCATGTAAACACTTTACATTTTCTTCAAGCATTCATGTATGACACCAGGCCTGGCCTTCAAAGAATCTGGTCATGTGGCCACCTGCCTTGGATTAGTCAAGGTTAAAGGCCTAACTAAAAGCATTTTACTTTGAATAGTGGTAACAAGGTAGAGGGAATATTTAGTGAAGTTCCATCTCTGCCCCACTGGAAAGTAGTAACAGCAGTAAACATAGTTTATTTGAAATGAAAATTAATAAAACTCAAAGCACAATTTAAAATACACCCATACCAGCATCACATCAAGTTCTAGAAATACAACATCATACAGAAGCACATTTAATCCTACTTTTGATATTATGTATCAAAACACATCCCGGAGCCTCACAGACATTACTGTCTTGAACTTGAAACAAGTAAAAATAAGCCCCCTGACCGGGTCTAAGATTACATACCTTAACTAAGGTAATCAAAAAACTTTTCTGGGTAAATCATACCGTGAGCAGAAAAATAATAGGTGCATGTTCGACTCAAAGGACGCATTGTCACATCCGTAAACAACCAACTATTGGTGTACTAAGACAAGGGCAATTGCTGAAAGCGCCAATAGGTAATTTATTTCTTGGCAAAGCTATTTGGTCCAAAAGACAAATCATGTGTTCTATAATGTGCAAGTAGCATATGTGGAAAGTAAATTCTAGCAGTAGACTTATTTTCTGCTGAAGCGAAAAACTGTGTGCATACACATTTTTCAAAGCCTGTTCGAATAATAAAACAACTTCATCATTATTCAAAATGGGATTAGAAAATAAGTAACTTAAATCCAGGATCTCTAGGGAACTCTTCACGCTCCTTATTCATGGGATATTATGTGCATTTTCAAGTTGAAGTATATGGTTTAAGATTTGTTTATTTAACTGGGTTCTCTCACTAGCCCAAATCCTAAACCATAACCAGCCAGTGCTAAACTGTACCAAAACACAGAAATAGGAGTCGACTTGGTTTCCCTGTATATTAATTAATCTGCTGTGGATGACACTACTCCCGATATACTTTTCAAAAATGTATGTTCAACTATTGATGAAGTATTAAGACTGTTTATGACTCCAGCTCCAAAGCAACCAATACCAAGATATTTGTCTTCATGCACTTGATCGCTTGGGTAACTGTTTGGCCACCAAATGTAGTCAAAAATCGTAAAATTCCTAAATTACACTGTTTCATCTTCGTAGCCACAAAATCTATTTAAGAATGCCATAATGTTGTCCACATACTTCACACCTAGATGTACAACATGTGTTACAGTCTCCAGTGTTTCAGACTCCACATAAAATGATGCAACGTTCTTTACTTTCTTTCTACTATACACCATAACTGTGGTGTAAATAGCTACATTTGTGCACTGAATGAAGGACACTGCATGCATCACAAGTGTTGAAAGGTCCAGAAAAAGAAATTCAGTGATTGAAAAGGAGGCGCTTGCGTGTCATTGGGCCATGGACATGTTTGGTCATTTTAAATGGGTTTCTGACTTTATTTTGCATACTGATCATCGCCCCACAAAGGTGATTTGTGAGTCAAGGGGGTTAAATAAGGTCTCTAGAAGATTAGCAGAATGGGCAGTGAGAATGCAGTGTCATTCATGTAATGTGGAAGTTATAGCAGGCAAGGATAATGATTTTGCTGATTGTTTGTCTCGCTTACGAGCAAAAGAGTGAGGAAGAGGAATGATGTGCGCAAATACTTGTAACCCATGATGGGATTATAGGAAAGGTAGAGTGGATAGGGGAAATGAGACAAGATATAAATATTGTCACAGCACTACAGGTATTACACTCCGAATCACTAGAGAAGGATAGCATGGTTGGAGATACCAGGGCCAATTGGAAAGTACTAGATGAACTGAGCATAGAGAATGGGATACTTTGCCATTTGGGGAAAATAGTATCCCTATTTGGATTACGTGAAATATTAGTGGACATGGCACATGTTAGGCACTTTAGTATTTACAAAACAAAATGGATTTTGAAAGCTGATTACTGGTGGCCATGTTTAAACAGAATGATGGAAAGCAAATTAGAGGCTTGTCTAGAGTGTGAGAAGAGTGATAACAGATTATGTATGAGACCCATATGTTCTTCTGTTCCCACGAATGTGTGGGAAGAATTGGCAGTGGACATATTGGGTCCTGTGGATATCGGAGGTGGATGCAGAAAATATGACGTGGTTCTGGTAGGTTTGCCATCTTGATGGGTGGAGGTGAAATTTGTCAGAGAGGTGTGTGCTGGGACAATTATAAAATTCCTTGAGGATGTGTTTGCTAGGGAAGGATATCCAGAAACTGTATTAACCGATAATGGTACACAATTTATAGAAGGATAATGGAAGAATATTTGAGGTTGTATTGGATCAAGCATAAGAGGACATTGTTGTATCATCCAGAATGTAATGGAGTTGTGGAAAGAGTGAATAGGAGTATAATGGAGGCCTGGAAAGGAAAACAGAATATGGTGGATGAGAGGATAAGAGAGCTGAGAATATCAGCTCATGCAGTGACGGGAGGTGCCTTTTAATTTGACAAGAGGGAGAAAAGGTAATTTGTGTGTATGTCCAGTCAGGTTGAGACAAGCCAAGGTTATGAATGTAGATTTAAAGATGGGAGAAGGAGGTATGAGAGATACAAACAAAGAATGAAGGAAAGGTATGATGCAAAGAGAGGAATGGTGGAATTGGAAGTGAAGAAGCGTGATTGGGTGAGAGTGAGGAAGGGAGTGGTAAGGGGAAAAGAGGAAGTGTTGTACAGTGTTCCTATACTGGTTGAAGATATCTGTCGTGGGGCAGTGAGTGTAAATGGAGGCCAGGTGTGGATCTATGGTAGAGTGGTGAAAGTGCGAGAACCCTGGATTGGGCGAAGAAGTGTCTAGTAATATAAAGAAGGGAGATCTGTGGTGTATATATATAAATGTGTTCCTGTGTGGTAGAGTTGTAGTTAAGTGAATGTTCTAGAAGATTGGAGTGTTGTTGGAAGAGGGATTCTGGAGAAAACAGTTGAGGATGGTGGAAGAAGGAGAGGTGTAGCTATGGGGGCACTATCCATGCGACTTGCATATCTTGTTCTGCTAATAAACTTACCTTGAAGAGATTGTGTCCCATCCCTGGACCTTCATTATAATAACCTGTGATTTGCTCTTGTTATTGTTAACAACCATGTCCTTTGCGGTCATACATTTAACGTAGGTTGTGCTGCTGCAGTCCTTCCTATCAGGACAACGTTATCTGTGTATGCTAATCAAGATATGAAATATTGTTGGGCATGCGGTACATCTATAGTAGCATCAATCAAAGTCATATCCAACTCATTCAGAAATATGTTTAAGAGTAGGGGAGAAATCACACCCTTGTTTTACTCCTTGCTTCAGCCCAAGCTCCAGCAGGGGGAACGGGGGGCCATGCCCCCCCCTCCCAGTCCTCCACATGATTCCTGCTAGAAGGGAGGCCTTGCCAGTGGTGTTAACCTCCACTGTGACCTCGGAGATGGGGAGCACGAAGGGTTGCAAGCAGGGGGGATTTTGTTCTATAAATGACAGGTGATGATGCTTGGAAATCCAGCAGGTGCATAAATGGCAGAGGACCCTGACAAAATACATTCAAAGTATATATTATGCTGCGATAACTACTTATGCAGAAGTGAATAAATAAGGGTGGTTGTAAGAACAATGTAATTCAATCTGGAAAGAAGGGTGTAGTAAAATCAAAAAGTTATTTGAATCATGGCTTTGAGTTAAACATTACCACTGTCCTTTCTCTGGGCAGTCTTTCATTCCATAATTCTTTAGAATGTGCCATTACAGAAGGGAACACACCATTAGTCTTGGTTCGGCCACTAAACAGCACATTTCAATCTCAATTGCTAGGCCATGTTCCCTTTGCAATGGAACACAAGCCACTGCAAACATTGTTAGGCCTTGTGGTCTATCAGTTTGAGCAGGTCTGCTCACATTAGTAGCAGGGTCAAGGCTGTTTTGCAGACAGTGATATGGAAGGCTGACCAAAGTAATGCCAGTAGTTATGATTGATTCAGAGACTTACAACCATCCGACTGAAGGCCCTTACAAATTATATACAGGATATATATTCTGCAGCATTAACTTCTTGAGTGTAGGTGAAAGAATAAGGTTGGTAGTAAAAACAATATAATTTTTGTGGGGATAGTAAAAAGTGAGTTGATGCAAATCTTTGAATTAGGCTGTTAGGTGTAAGCCAGAATTAATACATTGGAACACAATTAGGATGGAGATGGGGTGTTAGGAGGGGAACACATCCTATGGGAGCATTTGGTCATTTACACCTATTGCCATGTTAATCCCTATGACATTCCCACCAACTACCTCCCTCTCTTTGTGGAAGCCTAGCCTGCACAGACAGAAATGTTCATGATTTGAACTAAGTACTGACTTGATCATATCATTCTGTTTGAGGAATTATTATCAGTGTTTGTATTCAAACAGACATCATGTGTATTGGTGATCCTTGCTCTGTCTTTCTCCCCTC
This sequence comes from Ambystoma mexicanum, assembly GCF_040938575.1. Lineage (NCBI taxonomy): Eukaryota > Metazoa > Chordata > Amphibia > Caudata > Ambystomatidae > Ambystoma > Ambystoma mexicanum. The sequence goes on from NC_090937.1 coordinate 403,634,234, forward strand.
AGTCATCCAGGGCTGCCCAGGCCGTCACAGTGAGGCCTTATCATTTTAACATGTCTCAGAAGCAGACTATTTACAGCAGGAAGTGATTTGAGATGGGAAAAAGTAACTGGCAGTGACCATTGTTTTGGCACTTTATTTTAAAATTGTATAAGGTTTTAATAAGATAAGTGTCATCGCCGGATGATTGGAAATGATGTGGGTACTGAACAAGCTATGTAAAACAATGACCTTGTCATTTCATTTGACCTTATGTCTGTATGAGATTTTATTGTAAGTTCTCAATAATGTGCATGCTGGCGTTTGTAGATTTCCATTTTGGATGGAGAAAATAAAGCTACATTCATATTGGGTAATTTTCCAAGTAGTGCAGAGTGGAAAATGTGGTGTAAAAGCCTTTATTGCCATTTTTCCCACTCTGCAGACACATAGTGGAAAAAAGAAGACAAAAGGTGATTTTGGTCGTGTTTCACTATTTAGTTTTCCAGTACATGGTGGAAACAATTAAAATTGCCTAGAGGGGCCCTTTTGGAAAAAATGAAAACAGAAGTGTTCTCCCAATGCAATTAAGGATTCAAAACAAAATGACCCCTTTACTCTTTTTCGTCAACAAGTTTCTATAATGATGTATAACTTATCAGGTTGACTTATTATGTGACTTGTGCATTTTTAAAGTAATCTGTATAAAATCGAGTATTTTTTAAGGTATTCAAAAACAAACTTTAACACATATTTGTACCAACTTGCGTTGGGAAGATGGGTGGTCAAGCACCTAAATTTCATGCTATGCTAACATTTTGGGTTTACCCCTTAATCAAAGTGTGTGATCCTCACCAAAACATTTAGGGGCCGATTCATGGAACAAACGTGCACCGAAAATCCATGCGCAAGCAGGCGCAAGGGAGCGCAAGCGTGAGAAACGCAGTGCACGCGCACGCGTGCGATTCAAGGAAGACGCTGCGCGTGCTTCCCGCTGTCCGTGCGCCCAATCCAGCCATGGCGCACGCAGGCATACACGGCGTGCGCTACACGCACAGCAAAAGCGCACATAGCGCGGCGCACACAACCAAAGTGGGTGGAACAGTGGGCATAACATGCGGAATGGGGAACAACGCGTGAAAAAGAAGGCGTAATTGGGGAAGTACTGCAGGGAACTACACGGAACGCCCACACGCACGCGAACAACCCGTATTCATGGATCCGAATACGGGAAACCCGCGCACGGCAAAAGACGCATACAGGCGTCAACGCGTCTGCCACACGAAGGCAGGCGGAAGCGTCCCCGCGCACAGTACAAAAGTGCGCGCAAACAACAAACACGTATATACAGCTACGATGAATGCCCCATTTGTCGCAGCACTGATCGTGGGACACCGCAGGAGGAGGAGAATAGCCAGGGAACGCATTTTCGCACCACGGACAAGCCTTTTTGGGATGCCTGACGACCTGGTCTATGGCAGGTATAGGTTTCCACCCCACATCATCCTAGACCTGGTCAGGGAGTGGGAAGATGACCTTACATCCCCCACCCTTTGCTCCCAAGCATTGAGCCCCTTGGAGAAGGTGCTCAATGTCCTGCATTTTTTGGCCACTGGGTCATTTCAGCGGACTACTGCCATAGTGGGGGGGTCTCACAGGCCACGCAGTCACGTTGCCTACACCAGGTACTGGCAATCATGACAGCGCGCCTCTCAGACGGCAGGCACATATACATGCCCAGAACACCCGCAGAAAGGCAGGCCGTTGTCCTGGATTTTTTCAGGGTGGCACACTTCCCCAAAGTGCTTGGTGCCATAGATTGCACCCATGTGGCCCTACGTCCACCTAGGGCCACTGAGCACATCTACCGAAACCGCAAGCACTGGCATTCCATCAATGTACAGGTGGTATGCGATGCAAAGGGAATCATCACCTCTGTCTATGCAAACTACCCTGGCTCCACCCATGGCAGTTTCATATACAGAATGTCCGCCCTGATCCGGGCCCTGGAAGCTGGCCAGCATGGCGACACATGGCTCCTAGGTGAGTACAAATGCCCTTACACATGCATGCAAGTCACCCACAGACAAATACCCAAACCCTAATAATCTCAACTATTATCACCTCCCCAGGGGACAGTGCCTACCCTCTGAGCAACCACATGATGACGCCAATCCGGAACCCCACCACACCACCCCAGGTAAGATACAACGCCGCCCATATTGCAACCAGGGCCATAGTGGAGCACACATTTGGAGTGCTCAAGTCACGTTTCCGCTCCCTTGACCGCTCTGGCGGGCAACTACTCTATGCACCACCAGTAGTGTGCAGGATCATTGTGGCAGCATGTGTCCTGCACAATGTTGCAACACGGCAGGGCGTCCCGGTGGACATGGTGGTGCCCCCACATCCCCAACCACAGGCACAGGCGCTGCCCATGGGAGGGGACAGGGCACGTGGCGAGGAAGCCCGGACCCAGCTTGTGGCCACATTTTTCACCTAAACTCCCACCCCTGCGGAGTGCACACAGGCCTGGCACATACCAGGTGACAATCGATGATGACAAAGAGACAGTCAACTGTCACAACCCTACCACCCTGAGATAGTTGCCATGGAAGTGCCACATCGTCTGCATCCCTAGCTACTTAAACACAAGCTATCCTGTGTGACCAAAAGGCACACATATGACATGATATGGCCTATACACAAGTATTTCAAGGTGCGATGAGGCAGGGAGGGGGGAAAAAGGGAAGACAGACAACGGTACTACTAGGCCAGGTGTCATTTAGATTGTGCAAGTGCAGGGGTAGGGGGAAGGGAAAAGTGCAAGGGGAAGGGGAGGGGGGAGTGCAGTACAGGGGAAGTAGACCAAAAAACAAATATATAGGTCAGCTGGTGGCAACTGCAAAGGTAAGTGCAGACAAGTGCTGGGAAGGGGGGGCTGTAGGGATAGAGAGACAGTACCACAGTGCAGGGGTTGCCAGGGAGGCAGTGCAAGTGGAGAGTGGCTGGGCCAGGGACCGAGGTCGGTGAGAGTGGCCCAGTTGCAGATCCAGTGCAGTTCCAGTGAAGAATTCCGCAAGGGAGAGGCAGAGAGAAAGCAGAAGCAAAGAGGAAGGTCCTGAGGTGCTTCCCGAACCGGAGATGGTTCCCCTCAAGTTCAAGTGAGGCAGGAAGGCTGTTCCAGAGGGAGGGCCCTGCCGCGGAGAGAGATCTACCCCCAGCTAGTTGCTCTGAGAAGCAGATGACCCTGACATGCAAGGTGTGCATCACACACACCTGCAAAACAGGCCATGGCCATCACTGTTATGTCACTCAAACCCTCCCAAACCACAACATGACATGGCAAGCAATACCCATACACCAACACAGTAACAATAAGGTACACATTGCCATGTCCAAAATGTACAGTGGCATCAGACAATGATGCCTGACCTGGAAACAGATGAAATGACTGACCAACAACCTCCCACCCAAAATAAGTCATTTCCAAATGCATTACAAGAGTTGTAGACGTAACATAACAATGAATGCCTGTCTGCATGCACATTGTGCATTGCAAAATCAACACTGCAGCTTCTGTATGCTGTGTCCTACTCCTGCAACACACTGCTCAGCGCACATCACAGTGAACAGCCATTGTGTGTGATGCACACCCTGAGCATCACATCTAAGCGACAGACCACATCAAAAAGCAAATTAGGCATGTACAGGATCCATAATTGGTCACAGAACATGTGCTGCAGGGACACAGTGGCCACCAGAAGGCAAACAGTGTACACGTGGATATGCAAGGGTGGGAGTACATGTAGTGCATCAGAGTGCAAGTGTGTGGGTCTGCAAGGACATGCACTCAACATATGGATGTGCACTCAAGTGACCATCAGTGTTCTCTACACATCACATGTGAACATTCACCATGTGTACACCCCAGCATGTCAAACCACAACTATCCCCTTGCACCTGAAAGGTAAACACAACACATGAACAGGCATTGATCAGCACAACACAACATGTACATAGGATACCACCATTACAATGTCAGAGTTCCCATCACACTGCAGGGCAAGGCAACTATCAACAACAACCCCCCCTCCCTCACAAATGACCATGACCCACTGAACAACTGCACCTGGGTCATGGAGCCTTCAACCCTCAATTCCACCTGGCCACAGGATCACCTTTACCCTTCGTCACCATCTCCCACCTTGTGTGTAAAAAGGTGCCTGCACCCGCAGAATCCACACTCATTTCCAAAATCACAAAATCCAAGGCATAAAAACGAACCCGAACACCCTCCAGTAGATGACTTGATGTAGCAGTACCTCACAAAGGCCAAGTACTACCACAATGATGCAACAACCAAGGTAGCACAGTAAAACAATGTCACAACAGGATGTGAACCATGTGTGGTACATAACATAGGATGATGCTCCATGAACGGATGTGTACTGTCACAGGTCCCGTGTACAGGCGCGGGAGTGTCACGAAACAACCACCCCCACCGTGTCCCGGGTGCCTGCAAGGTCAAACTCACACAGGCCCCTGAGACCCTGGTGGGGAAGGAGGTTCAGGGATATGCAGTCGGGACAGGTGTTGGCACACTGGATAACTGGAATGAGTGGCAGGAGAGGGGAGGAGGAATGACACATGAAAGTAGGGAATGCACGAAAATGTACTACCTGCATGAACACATACACAATCCAAACAAACTTGGACATCATTGTCATGGCCTTCTGTAGTCCAGGCTTAGGAGTGGTACGAACCAACCACCCCCTATAGGGTTTTGGCGCCTGCAAGTTCGGGGCTTACACAGGCACCCGCAACCCCAGCGGGGAAAGAGGGTTAGGGAACGTTGCTTGGATAGGTACGGGAAGCAGGAACACCGGGTAGAGGGTACAGGGTTCAAAATTGCATAGGATTCCGGGTGATTAGGGGGAAAAAAACATACCAAATTGAATCACACATACATCCATGCATTAGTGCACCCCCCAGCAAGCCTATGCAGAGCAGTTTGAAAGGAAAACAACAAGACACTTAGCTCTGGTTTTGAGTGCTGGCCTCCTGCCTGCGCACTCTCAGGTCCGGTTACAGGAGCACTGCAATGCTGCAAAGAGAGCCACAGTCAACAACCTATACGTGCCAATTACACAAAAACACTCCACCAAACATGCCCCATAGCAACAAACCACTCTACAAACAGAAAATCTGGTGTAGATGCTTCGTACCCATATATAACATTACCTCTGTGACGGGTCATACACAGTCAATGCAGTAAGTCAGCCGCCGGTGGGTGCGTGGCAAATGGAACACCAATGTGTCACAATTCACACAACATGCAATGTTCCCTGGGTAAGCAGACAGACCCATATAGCAAGCCATTACTTCAGAGCAAGTTGCGTACCACCATGACCGAAACAAAGTTGGCAGTGCATTTATCATAAAGTACATGGAATTCAAATGCACGCACCCGAGTATGTCCCTTGCTGTATGTCCCTGTGAGCTGCCCCTTTCCATGTCTCGGAAGGCTACATGGTTCATACAAGTGCCTCAATGGACCTTGGTGTACCGGAGGGCATGTGCCACTGCCCCTGCAGGTGTCCCAGACAACCTTACAATCAACAGCCATCAGTCCACCAACACATCTGAGCTGCATTGTGTGCTTCAACACCAATATTCGTCCAAGCTCACCCTCAGTGCTGTGACTAAGCCTGCATGTGCAACTCGCCTGGTGCAAGCTTTGCTGTGTTGTGGCCCCCCTGTGCTGCTCACCTTGCCTGGAGTTCCTTGGAACACGTCAGCAGTTCTAGGATGTAGGTCTGCAATCCCTGTGCCTCTGCTTGTGCACACATGTGCATGTGGACACCAACAAACGTGTCCAGAATTGTGTCATCCAATGGGCCATGTCTGCTGGCTAAGGTGCTCTAGAGGCTCATCCCCCTGCAGAAAGGGCATGAAACACATGATTAATGCTTCAAAGTCATCTGTGTGTGTCTCTTCAGGCATCTCATTACTTGACCATGTCAGAGAGTCACAGCATAAATCACACCATCAGTCCGTCTTTCACATCCAAAGTGTGTAACACTATCTACAGCATGAATTGCAACAAGCACGTGTACAGTAAAGATAAGAAACATACTATACAATGCATAGCAATGAATGTACACATTAATCATGAAACACCCCATCTAGCAAAACCTGAACAGTGGACAATAACACCAAAATCATCCCCACTAGGGGTGTAAACCCAAGTCACACAGCACCAGACATGCCACAGATATGACAGTCCAAGGCCCTTGTGTAAAAGTTTGTGACACCGAACCATCCTTGCGAGCCCATGGATAAGGGAGGCAGGAGTGGCATATGTGAGTCAAGGACCCCAAGCAGCAAACACATACACAAGACAAGCCTGAAGGGCCCAGCTGGAACAGACAGTGGATGCCTTCAAAAGCCACAAAGCACTGCACTGTCACATGAAAGCACAATAGACAGGCAATTTTAAACTATAGTAACTATTAACTAATTACACTAACTATGGAAAACCTACATTACCTAATTAAACTAACTATCAAACAGAAACTTAACTAACTAAACTAAAAGAAAAATCAAAAATGGCCACATACGACCCGGGGGGGAGTGGAGGCACCCAGGAGGGGGGAGGTACAGGGTGCTGCTCAACATCCACATGCGATGATGCTGAGCCAAAAAAAAAACCTCCATGGGCTCAACGCCTGCACAGCCCGACCCATGTGGGAGATAGATGGTCGTCCGAGTCTGGCTCATCCTGGAAAGGAGGACGTGGCACAGTAGCCTGGCCACGCCTAGCCGCAGCTTGCCCCTCGTCGGCAGCAAGTCTGCCGGACGGATGAGCCTGGTTCTGTGTGGCGATGTGATGTAGGTCTGCATGCAGAACCTCACGTGATACACGTGCTTCCTCTTGCAAGGTAGCACGTGTAACACGGAGTTCCTCCTGCAAGGCCTGGCTGGACAACCGCTGCACCTCCCGGCAAGCCTGTAGCTCAGCCGAGATGGTACGCTCAAGCTGTGCAAACCTCTCCTCTGCCTGCTGCCTCTGGGACATCATAAGGACACCCAGAATGGATCTGAGGGAAGCATACTCCTCCCTCAGGGCATCCATGTGCGCCTCTGCGTGAGCAGCAATTGCTTGACGCAGAGACAACATTTCAGCCTGGCGTGCCCTGTCTGAGGCCGCCATGCCCAGCTTGAGCGAGCGGGCCGTGGACCGTGCCACCTGCTGCTGGAGAAGCACCTGCCTAGCAGGGGGGAGCACAGATCGGGCCACACACTCCATGCTCTCAGCGATGTTCTCCATTGCTGCCCCCTGCCGTTCTGAATTGGCAGTCATGTCTTGCTCCCACTCAGTATACTGCGGTTGCGCGCGGCGACCGCATTGCCGGGTTTGACCCCTGCGGGACCCAAGGACCGGGGGTCCTCGCTGTGTTGACACCGCCCGCGGCTGCACGACTACATGCCCCCGTCGACGTGATGTCCCAGGCACATCAGTAACTGGTGTGGAGGGTGACCCTGCGTCCCGATCCACCATGGGCGGAGGAACCAAGACTGTCTGATCCCTCAGTGCAGGTGTCGCAGACAGAGGAGTGTCCACATCAGCATCACTCACCCCTGACACATGGACTTGATGCTCATCCAACTCAACATGGACGTCAGAGTCGTCATCAAGGCTGGACTCATAGGCAGCCAGAGACAAGATGGACTGTAGCACTTGGGGGTTTTTGTGGCCTACCACCCCACGACCCCCACTAGTGGCGGGTTGACGTAGTGGTAACAACCCTGTGTCTGGCATGACAACACCATCCTCCGCCTCCATTACATCATCACCTGAAAAATAGAGAGAAAAAAGGTCACTACACATGTCAGAAGCACACAACACACACACACACCGACAGCAAACGCATCAGGCAGACATGTGACACACAATATATAACCTGCCATGCATGCTGGGTCAACTTTGAATTGCTTCTGTGATCAGACCAGTTGAAAGGTGGCAGTTTCCATGGAAGTGGGTCTATGCAGTGCAGAAAATGTGTACGCCACTCACTACCAACATGTACAAGGACTCCATGGTGTGTGCCAGGAAATGTGAAGGCAGTGCAATGTCAAATTCAGACATCACGTGCATTGTGCATTCAATGTGTACCATATCTATAAGCCAAGCACCCCTCCACCCCAGTACCAAAGCAGGGATGCCTAGCATGGTATCAAAAGGCTGACCATACACCTGTGTATTGACAGGCAGTGTTGACTGGCATCAACAGCTGAATGTGATTCAAGTGACAACACTGCAAATGATGCAGGGACAGTAAGCAGGACACATGATGAAAACTCTGGATTCCGCCCATGTGTGAAGAAGACACAACAACAGTTGGACAGAGTCATTGGCCATTGAACAGGCTGAGGCCTGTGAGCCACACAGATTGTCAGACCCTAAACATGTGTGCAACGCAGGACTGAGCCACAGTTGACATGGGAAGGCTGATGAGATGGCAGGCAATGTATGTAACCAAGGACTTGTATTACAGTGATCATCCAGTCAAGGACACATAGGGGCATGTGTGCAATGCACATGGAGCATGAATGGGCACTCATGTCCCTGCGGGAGATCTGACCTATGCACAGTACAAGTGAGATACCCTGCATCAAGTACTAAGGCTGTACCACACGGCATATGTTTGGCAGATTCTACGCTGGAAGTTAGCATCTACACAGGACGCATGAACAAGAAAGTACACATTGGCAAGATTGAAGAACACCAGTGCAAAGGTGGAACTGGGGTGCAGAGTGGCGGAGGAGGGGCAAGGGAGCATGCCTACATGGAGTCCCTGCATGCAGGCAGAGGAGACATGCATGACGGAAACATTGCATTACTTACACATCAGAACCATGTACACGTCACATGTAGCGGCAATCATGCACAACACATCCCACAAGTGAAACACACACGTCCTCAACAAACACGCATCAACACTCACTGGACTGGGCATCAAAGTCCAGCATCTCTCCCACTCCTTTGACCAATTCAGGTGGTATGAACTCCGCAACGAGTGCCTCATGCGGAGTTAGCTCTTCCTCCTCTGGTTCAGGCCCACCGCCAGTCACCAGAGTCAAGTTGTAATTAGAGGCACGCTTAGCCTTAGTGCTGCGTTTGATGTCATTCCAATGCTTTTTGCGCTCTTGCGCCGTGCGCACCTCATGGCCGAATGAACTGACATGTTCCGCAACAAACTTCCAGTGGGTGTCACGTTGGGCAGCCATAGTCTGACTATTGGCACCCACTAGCATGTCACGGCTGTGGCCCCGCACGTAGTCCACGAGGAAGTCCAGTTCCTGCTTACAGAAAGGCTTCTTTCTCGACGTGCAGGAGGTCGTGGCTGTGTGTGGGGTCCCAGCCTGTGCTGCAGGTGCAACCTTCCTCCTCTTGGACTGTGGCGCAGACCCTGGCAGGCTAATGCCGCCCTGACCAGTATGGCCAGTGGGTTTGGTGGATTGAGCCAAGGGAGTGGCAGGTGGAGGGATGACCAAAGGCCTCACTTGTGTCAGTGGCAGCTGGGTGCCCACTAATGGACCCTGCGCAGCAACACCAGCTGTGGCAGGATCATTGACCGCAACGGTCCTGGTTGGCAGACTCACAACCGGGGTGCTGTTGGGTGCATCTGCCCCTGCACTTGCCAACACCCGGCTGTTCGGGGCAGCAGATAACATGACTGCCCCAGGGACACGTGTCTTGGACTGAGCAGCCCCGCCTGCCCCTATGGTTTCCCCCCTGGCCTGTTGGAGATGTACCAAGGGCTCTTCAAGTGCCAACGCAGCCTGCGCTGGCAGACCCCGAGCCTGGGTGGCGGTGTCCACAGCTGCACCTGCAGCTACCACTACCCTTCGGCCCGTGGCAGTCGATGGAACGGACTGCCGGGTCACACTGGCGCCAGTGCCAGATGCAGAAGCTGCATCCCCGGAACCACAGGGGGTGGTGGCATGACTGCACCGACAAGTGGCACAACATTGTGCTCAAGTGGCGCAGCCCTGCCTCTTCCCCCTCTGTGGCCGCCCTGGACACCCTGGAGTCCCCCTACTCCCTGGTCACCACGGCCACGTCCCCGACCACGCCCGCCATGAGGAGGACGCCCAGCTGAGGCGCCCCTCACATTTGGTGGCCTCCCAACCATGGCACAGATGTAGTAGTGCCGGCACAGATAGAGTGGTGCCAATGGGAGGTGTACTCCACAATTGACCTGGGCAATTGGGGTGAAGGGGGTGGGAAGCAAGATGTTAACAGCCCCCCTGCACCTGCAAGGCTGTATGTGACCCCGGTGATGTAGTGACGGGTCACGCAACGCTCAGCCACCCCAAAACTGCAGTAAAACCGTGCACGCAACCCTGCAGCCTATGTGCGTGGATTCAACCTCCCGCAGTACACGGTGGCACCCAGTAACACAATTAACGCGTACGCGTGGGACACGCAGGCTACTATGACATCGAAAATGGGTGCGATACACAGGGGCACCCGCAGTGGGAAAAAGAGCGTGTGCGACTCACCGTCTGACTAGCGCTATGCAGAAAAACACGCATAGCCAATACCCCCGCCAAAAGAAGAGATACGTCCTTGATAGCTGTAAAGTTGTGATGGCGCACGAAACAACAGGAAGCAGCAACACACGTAGGTCTCCACGAAAGGCACGTACAGCAAACTGCTGGGCCCGCTCACCTTTAAACCGCGCTGAGGGAAAGGCACGCGCGCGTTACGTCACTTACGCGCATGGGCCCTTTCCCCGTATTACACGCGGACATGCAGTTTTTCATGCGCGCTGAAATGGCCATGCACGCCTGTGCGCGTCACGTCACAGGGGCGCTTGCGCTTGAGGGGCCTTCTGTCCAATGAAATTGCGTATGCGTGCAGACGCGCTTACGCGCTAAGGGTCTTTCCTCGAATTACACGCTGACGTGCCGAATTTTCACGTGCCAAATCACTCCGTATCAAGCTGACCACGCGTAAGCACACGGAAGACCACGCTCCTGCCCAGAAGGCCGAACTACTGCCCCCCAGAGCCCCGAGCACGCTCCCACCTGCCATCTGCTGCTGCCTGACTGCCTGCTGCCCACGTGCCCTGCCATTTGCTGCCTGCACATCAGCCAGGGGTGCTGTTGCTGTGACCACCCCTTCTGGAACCGAAGACTCCCGACTGGGATTCCATCGCTCCACAGCCCAGCCCCAGGACCCAGTTGCCCACCCACTCCTGCCTCTGGGGTTGTCATGTCGGGCACTGCAACATCTGGCACCACTGACAACCCCAGGCCGGAGAGGCAGAGGGTCACCAGCTTCAGTGCCAGGGAAGTTGGTGTCCTGGTGGAGAAAGTCCTGGGGAAATATGATGCCCTCTTCGGAAGTTCCCGCGCCGACAAGGAAGGACGGACTCGGATCTGGACTGACATCATGACTGCCATCAACTCAGAGGGGGTGGCAGTCCGCGACTTCCAACATGTCAAGAAGCGCTGGGAGGACTTCAGGTCCAGGACCCTGAACAAGGCCTGGCGCCTCTTGAAGGCAGCGGATACCAAGGGGTGCCGGGGCCACTTGTCGGAAGATCAAATGAGGGTCCTGGAACGCGTATCCCCGGCGCTCCACGTCCAGGTCCTTGAGAGGCAGACCCGTCTGGAGTCGAGCAGTAAGTGTACATGCATCCTGATTGTGAGTTGTGCGTGTGGTGATGTTTCAGTAGTGTGCAGGTTGCACATCTGTTTGTATGGGGTCGAGTATGGGTGGGGGTGTACAGGGCCGTGGGGCTAACACATGTGAGGGCTGTAATGTGTGAGACATGGATGGTGCTTGTGTGTGTAGGCTTGCATGCCAAATGCAGTTGTGTGGGCACACATGTTTGGATGAATGTGTGTGTAAGTAGACATGTCCGTGATGTCACGCATGTATGTTATTTTCAGCTGCATGTATCAGCAGTGTGTACATGTGCATTTGTGTGTATTTGACAAGGGTGCAACAGTGATGCAACATGGATGCATGTGACAGCGGGATGTGGAAGCCTGATTGGCAGATGTGACATGGATGCCCATCTGAACACTGCGACACTTGGCAGAGGTGTACACATGCATGCAAGTGTGGTGGTGTGTGTACATGTGTGGTGCACTTCCTGTGTTGCATGTGATGTCTGGCTCAGCTTTGCCTGCTCATGCTGTTGTATGTGTATGGATGGTTCTGGCAGTTGCTATATGGCTGTGGTATGGCTCATGTGTGCGAGTTGAAATGACATGTGTGTTGGGGATTGTGATGGCATGTCTGAGGTTTGCCAATGCCACTCATGTACAACTGTCATGTGTGTATGTGTCCATTGTACAGTGCCCTGATGCTTGTGTTTTATTTCTCCCTGTCTGCAGCGTCAACTGATGAAGAGGGCGGAGAAGGTGCTGTGGAGCACAGCGGCGGGGATCCCACCGCCAGCCGGAGACGCAAGGCCCGGCTCACCTCCCAGGTTGTCATCTCATCGGGGAGTGAGGAGTCCGGTGCCGCGTCCCAGGCCGCAGCTGCCGGGGGGAGGTCCAAGAGGTGGAGGTTGGAGTTGGACTCCTCGGCAGCAGAAGGGGCAGCTGGGACCCCACAGGGCCCAACGGGGGAAGATGGCACGGAGTCATCCAGGTTGGTGGGGGGTTTGGTGGAGGAGGAGGCCGTGCAAGCAACAGAGACGGGGTCTGGAGGTGGGGATCCCACTGGTGCTAGTGGTGCAGTGCAGGACCAGGGACAGGAGGCAGCACAGGCCGCCGCGGAGGTGCCTGTGTGCAATCCTGTCCCTGCATCATCTTGCACCAACAGGGATGCCTATGTCCAGACCCGTTTTCAGGCAGGGGAATGAGCAAACGACAACTGGCCTTCCTCTGCCTGCGGACGTGGCTATCCGGGTCCGGGTTGACCCTGTCCTGACTGGTGTGGCGTTTTGTCAACGGGCCATGCGAGGTGACCTGCAGTCTTTTCATGAGGAGACTGCACGTCATCTCGAATGGCTCGTTGACCACGTCAGCCTACTGGGACAGGTCACCCAGGCCGGATTCCTCTGTTTGATGGGGCTTGCTACGACCCCCTCCTCAACTGAACCCCCTACATGCCAGACGTCCTCCGTGCCATCTTCCCACCCATCAGTCACCTGGGTGCCCTGTGGAGCTGCCTCTGACGGTGTGGCCAGGCTGGTGGAGGAGGCATCCCTGCCACAGTCGGGAGTCGGACGTCCAGCAGGGGTGGCCACATCAACAACTGCACCCCAGCCGGCGGAGGATGTGCAGGCAGCAGGAGGCAGTGCACGGGCAGAGGCACAGCAGCAACGTGGTGGGAGCCATGAAGGCTCGGGGCCTTCAATATCGGAGGGGCAGGCATCGGCCGGAGGGCAGGAGGACCCAGGACAGAGAGTGTCTTCCGTGTGGCAGCGGTTGGGCCACGCCATAGATGCGGAGCGTCAGCGGGCGGAAGAGGCACGGCTCACGATGGTCAGGGCGGAGAACTCCATGCGGAGGGCCGTGAGGCGGGCCGAGTGCCTCGAGGCAATCCGCAGGGGTTTGGAGGTGGACACGTCGACGGCCCTGCGGACCCTCGGGGCCATGGAGGAGGACCGCCTCCGGGACATTGAGCAGGAGTTCGATGATGCCCTGGCCCGGGACATCCAAAAGTGAGCCGTCAGACTAGCCCGCTGCCCTTGTACATAGTTATGTAGTTAGTGTTAGGTTTCCTTTGCTTTTTTATTTATTTTGGACCTTTTGGACATTGGCCACATTTTTGTATATAGTTTATTTTATTAGTTAGTGTTGTTAGATAGGTTTCATTTCTTTTGTTGGGATAATGGACCCTGGCTTGTTCGTCTGTACATAGTTCACTGTTGGATTTTATTTTTCTTTCACCATTTACCCATGGAGCAATGGCTTTCAATTATTATTTCCCATTGGATTTTCTTTTGTGGACAGTGACTTTGGACACCATTACTTTGGATTATGATTTTTGGTTTTGCTTTTTTTCACGGACATGCTTCTTTTCTTTTTTGTACATTCCCATTTCTGTTTCTTTATTTTTGAATCTATTTATGTTTCCTTTAATACATATTTTTTTATCGAACTTCAATGTGTAGTATCATCTCATTGGTTTCATGCATATCATGATATGGGTTTTGAGATTCACTGACACCCATTGGGTGTATGTGAGGGACATGTGTTTCTTTCGAAACTTGCAATTGGTGTTCTGTCATGTAATTGCCATTTCTGAGTGGGTGGATGCAATACTCGGGTGGGTGTTTTGCATATGGAGGCTGACCATAGGGACCAGGGATCTAGATTGTGATGACATGTTGGCTGGGGAACATGAGTTGGGGCCTGCTGGCAGGTGCCCCACAGTGCTTGGGGGTGGGGGTGGTGGGAGACATGGGTGGGGGCCTGGTGGAGGGTGCCCCTGCACTGCTGGGGGGTGGGGTGGTGGGAGACATGGGTGGGGGCCTGGTGGAGGGTGCCCCTGCACTGCTGGGGGGTGGGGATGGTGGGAGACATGGGTGGGGGCCTGGTGGAGGGTGCCCCTGCACAGCTGGGGGGTGGGGGTGGTGGTAGACATGGGTGGGGGCCTGGTGGAGGCTGGCCCTGCACTGCTGGGGGGTGGGGGTGGTGGGAGACATGGGCGGGGGCCTGCTGGCAGGTGCCCCACAGTGCTGGGGGGTGGGGGTGGTGGGAGACAAGGGTGGGGGCCTGGTGCAGGGTGCCCCACAGTGCTGGGGGGTGGGGGGTGATGGGGACATGAGTTGGACATGGGTGGGGGCCTGGTGGAGGGTGCCCCACAGTGCTGGGGGGTGGGGGTGATGGGGACATGAGTTGGACATGGGTGGGGGCCTGGTGGAGGCTGCCCCTGCACTGCTGGGGGGTGGGGGTGGTGGGAGACATGGGTGGGAGCCTGGTGGAGGCTGCCCCTGCACTGCTGGGGGGTGGGGGTGGTGGGGACATGAGTTGGACATGGGTGGGGGCCTGGTGGAGGGTGCCCCACAGTGCTGGGGGGTGGGGGTGATGGGGACATGAGTTGGACATGGGTGGGGGCCTGGTGGAGGCTGCCCCTGCACTGCTGGGGGGTGGGGGTGGTGGGAGACATGGGTGGGAGCCTGGTGGAGGCTGCCCCTGCACTGCTGGGGGGTGGGGGTGGTGGGGACATGAGTTGGACATGGGTGGGGGCCTGTTGGCAGGTGCCCCACAGTGCTGGGGGGTGGGGGTGGTGGGGAATATGAGTTGGACATGGTTGGGGGCCTGCTGGCAGGTGCCCCACAGTGCTGGGGAGTGGGGGTGGTGGGGACATGAGTTGGACATGGGTGGGGGCCTGCTGGCAGGTGCCCCACAGTGCTGGGGGGTGGGGGTGGTGGGGACATGAGTTGGACATGGGTGGGGGCCTGGTGGAGGGTGCCCCTGCACTGCTGGGGGGTGGGGTGGTGGGGACATGAGTTGGACATGGGTGGGGGCCTGGTGGAGGCTACCCTTGCACTGCTGGGGGGTGGGGGTGGTGGGAGACATGGGTGGGGGCCTGGTGGAGGGTGCCCCTGGTGGCTGGGGGTGCAGGGGGACATGCGTTGGTGGGCAGTAGTGCTAGTTGAAATGTGGGTTGGCTGGGGGGCATGGCCATGGTGGATGGGGTGCCTGCAGGACATGTGCAGGGTAGGCCCCTGTGGTGTGAGCCACCTGCAGGGGCTGTGGAGGGTGTAGCGGGAACACCTGGGAGGACCCACACGTGCAATTCACGTGTGGTGCTCCCCGCGCACCCCTGTAATACACGTACCCTGATGGAATCGCGTGTGATACTTTTCGCGCACCCCTGATATGCACGTACCCTGCTGATATCGCGTGTGAAACTTCCCGCGCACCCCGAAATACACGTAGCCAGGACATTCGCGTGTGTAACTTCCCGCGCACCCCTGATATACATGTACCTTGCTGACTTTGCGTGTGAAACTTCCCACGCACCCCGAAATACACGTAGCCAGGAGATTTGCATGTGTAACTTCCCGCGCACCCCTGATATACATGTACCCTGCTGACTTCGCGTGTGAGACTTCCCATGCACCCCAAGATACACGTAGCCAGGAGATTTGCGTGTGTAACTTCCCGCGCACCCCGAAATACATGTAGCCAGGAGATTTGCGTGTGTAACTTCCCGCGCACCCCGAAATACACGTAGCCAGGAGATTTGCCTGTGGAACTTCCCGCGCACCCCGAAATACACGTAGTCAGGACATTCGCGTGTGGAACTTCCCGCGCACCCCTGGAATACACGTACCCTGCTGATATCGCGTGTGAAACTTCCCGCGCACCCCCAAATACACGTAGCCTGGACATTCGCGTATGGAACTTCCCGCGCACCCCTGGAATACACGTACCGTGCTGATATCGCGTGTGAAAATTCCTGTGCACCCCTGAAATACACGTACCCTGATGGAATCGCGTGTGGAACTTCCCGCGCACCCCTGCAATACACGTACCCTGCTGAAATCGCGTGTGGAACTTCCCGCGCACCCCTGAAATACACGTACCCTGATGGAATCGCGTGTGGAACTTCCCGCGCACCCCTGCAATACACGTACCCTGCTGAAATCGCGTGTGAAACTTCCCGCGCACCCCTGAAATGCACGTACCCAGCTGAAATGACGTGATGTACTTCCCGCGCACCCCAGTGATACACGTAGCCCGCTTGCTGTGCTGGTACAGGGTTAGCGCAGCACTTTGGTCTGGATTGGGGATTTTGATGGCTTTTCCCTGCGCGAGAGGCGTTCTTGGGGGCATAACTGGCGCTGCTGCAGGGTCGCTGCGCCACTGTGCGCCACGGCTGGTTTTGGTAGCTGGAATCCATGAATACGCTGTGCGCGGAAATGGGTTTTGGCGCACGCGGCTGGCGCAGGGATTCGCACGCGCACACTGTGCGCCAGCCGCGTGCGCCACTTGTGCGCTGAATTCTATGAATTACCCCCTTAATCTCACTGTGACTTACTTGCCATAAATAGGTGCACCTAGATGTGATTCCATTGCAGTATGAGCTTTTCCCCAAATAAATCACTCCTGGTTTAATAGATGGTCAGCACCTGCCAAGGAGAGACACAAAAACCATTTGTTGGAAAATGTAAGTCCACATTTATTTAACGAAACTGTGTCCTTCAATAGCAAATCAGAGTAAATCTGTCAAACAAGAAGTTATCATGGACAATTGCATTTTAAAACCATTATGTAAACAATATGTGCCAGACAATGACATACAAGAGGATAGCAGCAGAGCAGCGGCCCCTCCTCCCTACCACACCCCACTGAGAGTGACACCAGGAGACTGGAAACCCCTCAACCTGCACTGTATTCAATAAGCATTGGGGCCTCGTTGCTCAGCCCTGGGGGAGGAGCAGGAGGAGGCATCATCCTTGATTATCTCCAGCCAGCAGAAAAAAGGAAGCGCAGAGTCGAAAGGCTACCCCTCTCCTTGACGCACAGGAGGTGCAGGCCAGCGTCAGAAGGCTAGGTTAATATATAGACTACCCAGTCGATCACATGGCTGAACAAGGGAATTTGTACAGGTAAAACAAAGTTTATTCATAATGAAGATTTGTGTTTAAAAAGCCAACAGGGACTAGACCATTGGTTTTGCACAAAGTTGAAAGGCAATTAATTCTATAGGTTGTGTGGGTTAGTAACATCAAAGGTGAAATTGCATGTACTGCTAGAACATTAACAGTACGTAATTACTGTCGACACAACAAGTAGGTGTTTCTGGTTCGGAAGTAGTTTGAACATCAAAGTTACTGTGTAACACAGATTATGCGATGTTACGAACTGTCGTCAGGACAATATAGAGTATTGTTAGCATGGGAGCCTGTTGCAGCAGATTGCTCTATTCATCTAGGGTGCTATGGTGACGTTTTGAGATGCAATGATTTAATGCTGCTGGTGTAAAGGCAAAGAACTGTCTTTTTCATAAGGACATAGAAGATGTCTGATATAGCAGCAACATGGACACTCATCGAAGAGATGGCTGTTCGTTGTCCAAAGTCGGGACAGTGATTAATTCCGCCTTGATGGTTATTCGAACACAAGCGTCCGATTAGCTGCACGTCCCAAAGGATCACATCGAGACACTGAAACTAGTTTATATGTTAACCTAGGGTTCTGTAGCTGGCCTGCACCTCCGGTGCGTCAAAGAGAGAGGTAGCCTTTTGACTCTGCACTTCCTTTCTTCTGTTACCTGTTCACCTTCTAGAGTCAGGCCCCCCAAAAACAAAAAAGAGGGTCCCATCACCCCGACCCTATATTATTTATCCCCAGCCAGGCCATGAATACAAGAATACATGGTGAGGTTAGGGTGGGGTAGATCGGAGTGGTGATAAATGGGCATGTTGGTCAGGGGGAGCTGATGGAAGGTGATTGGAGGTGTTAAAGGTGAAGGTGGAGTAGATAGGATAGAAAGGGGAGAGCAGATGGGAAGAAAAGATAGGTAAATTGATCTTGCCACACTATTTTCCCTGCTTCTCCTTTTCTCTACACTTTTTTTATAGCTCAATTATTGCATTATGTTGAAAAAAAGGTGCACACCATTTCTTCTTAGGTGGTTAATTGGGATTCATCTCTCTGGCTCTTATTTGGACATCTGTAGTATGCCGTTTCTATTATTTCATGATTTGGCAATAGCTTTTCCTATGGAGATGGAGAGTGGAGGGAAGCTGAAGTGAGTAGCCAATGGAAGACCAAAGTAGTGAGGGAGTTTACGTAATAGAACAAAGGAGCGGATAGAAGAAGAGTGCAGAAGACTTTAGAAGTGGTTCTGGAGAGCATGTGATTTTGGAAGTGATGAGGATTTGGAAGGAGAGAGCAGATTTCCCACTTGATCAAATTGAGTGATCCTGGGCAAATCCCTTTGTCAGCAAAGCCTGGTGAGGTGACCAGGCTGTTTCCAGCCATCATTATACGGCTAAACACTGAACTCAATAGTATAAAAATATAAAAGACAACTTAGAGACAATTTTAAAAACATGTAACATGTGTTGCACTCATGACAGCCAACAACTACTCCCATCATAAACTCCACACCCATGCCCGCCTACACAGGGCTATCTGTCAGTCATGCCCAAGAATCCCTTTGCCTTAAATCTGCCACATAGTGCAATCCTAACAAGCATGTTTATCAGACATTCAAGTAGTCATGTGGATAAATGTGTCAATCTTGGTCCAAACAACCTGGGTTTGAATCTAGGATTCTACACCTTTTACAGTAGTTAACAGACTTACTCAATTGAAGGGTGCAAATGGATTTTTCCAGATCCGGGAAGACATTTTTTGCTGCATCACTGATATAGAGAGGCAGATGTACAAATCATCTATAGTGCCCGCCCCCTCACCTCCATCATATTGGAAGAAAAGCAAGCAGACACTGTGCATGAAACCTGGTATCATAACTATACTGCATCAAAGATATGAAAAACGTTATGCACTCAGACAACCGTATCAAAGGTACCCTCAAACTGACGTGGTAGAAGGATGTCTGCAGACACCACTGAACACAGAAGAGCTATAAGTGATGTCTGCAAGTGTAATTTGACGTCATGAAGAGAAGGCACCAGGACACACTGAAACAATATATGAATACTTAAGGGATGAAGATGTGACTGAGGTAACAAAGTGGACATATGTGCAAATACCAAGAAATTATATTCACTGAGAAGATAAATGAGAAGAGATCCATCAGATGTATATACACAGAAATGCTAGGTAGATAAAGCACATAGAAGCTTGCTTAAACTAAGAAAATAGAACATGAGTAAAGCAGCCATGATGAGAAAATGGGTGACGGCTTTGTATAAAAGTACGTCGGAAAACTCAAGGAGAGAGAACAAGGCTGCATAGCTGACACGTGCTGGAATACAGATATGCACATGAACAAAGAGTATTTGGTTGGCTTGGGATCTAGCATGCCACAGCAGGAAGCAACTGCAAAGCATGAAAGGAGTTAAAGAGGACAAGTGATGTACACAGGACATATTTCTCCTAGATTAAGTAAAGGAGTGAACATTTGCGAGTGCCAAGTATTGTACAATCAAAGATGTAGAAAGCACTTGCAGGATGGAGCAACCAAGTCTCCACAGGCCAAAAGGAGTAATTGCACCTAGTATAATTGAATCAAATACACTACATAAAAGGGCAGAATGGACAAAATGATGGTCTCCTCACATGTGGTGTAAGACCAGGAAACAAGGCCTCTTCAGAAAGCTCCAGACGAAGATAGCAATGTACTTACACTCCCTTTAAAGTCCTGAGGAAGAGAACAGTCAGCAAGGTGGACAACAAAGTAGAAGCCTTGGCTTAGGGCCTAAACGACAAGAGATGGTAGGCTAATTGGCCAAGTGGGCAGTTGTCTAATGTTCTTCCCTGCACCTGGGTTTCGTTTTGCTTACATGCTGCTAATGAGCCAAATGTTGAAGGTTGGAAGAAAATGCCAACCAATCATGAGGGCCTATGTAATGATGGACCATACATTGTTGCAGAAGTCAATCAGCTGCTGTTATTCTGCTATTATCTGTATTATACGTATTTAGAGGTAGTACAAGGTGTGCCTACTTGTAAGGGTAGACAATGATGTTAATAACACCTAAACTAACGATAGGTATATATATTGCCTTAACCGATTCCACCACTCAATAGGTTTTTACTGTTTGCCACGTAGGATGTCATCATAGCTGATGTACATCAGGGTATAAGATCAGGGTATAAAGCATTTTGTGTGGTGGAAATGCTTTGAGAGTGTGTAAGCTACAATCTGTTTGTTCGCCAGGTTTGCCTACTTTATTGAGCAGATAATAAAGTATTATTTTGCCATATTCTTTCAGCCTGTCCGGTTATTTGGGCCTGAGATTATTTATTGTGATAATCCCATTAGGCACTTGGAACGCCCCAGGTACTACTGTACACTGATCTGAGAAATATGACTAAACAGCAACATTTTGTTGCACCCAATGGATGTTAGGCCCCCAGATAACGAACCAGGCCCAACCAGATTAAAGTTCCTGCCTTGCTTAATAGAGAAACTAGTTGTGTGCTCCTCTGCAACTCCAAATCTTACAATGGCTTCTGTGCATCAGTACAGATGGACCAGAATACCAAGTGGCTCCAAATCTATACCCTGTTTCCTCAAATGGGTCCATAGCAATGATCTAGCCACCTTGTCAAACACCATGGATAGATCCATGAAAACTAAATATAGATTTATTAAACCTGTAGTATTTCTCAATCAGAAGAGATATGTTAAGACATTGTTTCTCTGTCCCTACACCAGCTTGAAAGCCTAACTGAGTAGCTAGGAGGATATTAGCTTTCTCCACCCATGTGAATAGTTTATTATGGATCAATATCCGTCAACGACACATAGGTTTGTGATATGAGACAGTAACAGGTAGGGACAACTCTCTGTCCTTACTTAAATATAGGGATAATAGTATTGACATTCCATGTTTCAGGTATCTTATGAGAAACAAAAATGCCCTTATGACATTGCATATGAAAGGGCCCCATTGCATTACATTAGACATATATACATTTCCTGGCAACACATCTGGACCAGGCACTTTAAGTCTAATCAATTGATTAATAGCCTCTGTAGTCTTAGATCATGAAAACTAACCAGCTATTTTCTTAAGGGTATTCAAATTGTTATAAACCGTGTCTCACTTCACTCTAGCTTGACCAGATAATGATCTAAAATGTCTTAACCATTCAGCCGTGGAGATATTATATCCCTTAGCAATGATTTTCAGAGGTGTCATCATTATACCCCTGTGCAAACATACGCCAAATGGTTTTGGAATCATAAGAGTCACAGTACCCCAATAGTTACAACTATTTCTTCTTTTCATATGTACATCTCATATCAAATCTTGTATAGTTTCCTAGTGCTGCCACAAGGGAGGCTTTATAAAAATGTCTATTCCCATAGGCCACATGTGAAGAACAGCTGCAATTGCACACCAAATAAATCCAAATGTCTCCTATGAACAAATATCTCACGTTAAATGTGCAAATACAAAATTAAGCCTTACATCCTGATGCAATGTTGGATTGATCTGAGCTTTTTATACGTCGTAGGTAAAAGTAAGCTATGCCAGAAACCTGAAACAGAATTATGTTGTCATTTTAGAAATCACAAAAAAATTACATATCCCAAAATGTTTACCTGAACGTGCAGAAACTAGACATGTACGTTTTATCAAAGTAGTACTGATGAATACAAAATTAGAGCCTAAAAATCATAGGAGTTTCTCTTCAGAAAGGGCATGAAGCCCTCAAAACTTTTGGTCACGTGGAAAACAAACCAATCCTCTGTAACAAAGCATGGATGGGATTAGAGGGAAATATAATGGGATGTCTATAGGACAGAAGGATAGATTATGGAATATTGGTCAAGAAAGAGATCGAAGTCTGTAGAAGGAGGACCAGTCTGCGCAGGGGAATTGACTTTCAATTGAGGATTTGCTCATGGAATATTATCCACCTGACTGCGTTCCTTGCTGGTTTCCCAGAATCAGACATTGCACCACAAATGGTAAACCAAATGTAACACCAATCAATTCCCCAATTTGTCCACCTTTCATCAGGATAATATCTGGGAAGGGAAAAGGACTGTGAATGCAAACAGAATGCAATTTGAAATTAAGGACACAGGTGCTAATATCCCAATGTTCTCTGTTCCTTCTATATATGAAATGCAAAGTGGGATGTGGTTTCTTTTAGGCCCATTCCACTTTTGCAGTGAAAAACGAACTACAATTCTGAAAGCTTTTTGGCCGCCACTTTAAAGTGGGTTTTGTAAAGTTAAGTATTAGTTACAAATGTAGGTGGTGGTTTAAACTGGTGCAGAATCATGGTGGGTAATAGTGCCATGCAAGTACTATCGGCTGGCTGAAAACATGCATTAATTCTGCTAGTGGAGACCATAGTATAGACTGAGCATTTGAGCAACAAAGTGTATGCTGAAAGAATTCATTATTTTAATTAAGAATTGTGCAAAGTTCAAATCCTCTGCATTTACCTTGACTGTAAATACATAGGCAGATGCAGGTGTAATGTGGGAGAGAAGAGGATCCTCAACTAAGTATCTGTTGCTGGAGATTAGTACATCTCCAGCCCAGAAATCTAAAGAGACTGAACGCATCACATGCAAGCCCCTTTGAAATTGTGAATGTATATACATTTAAAAGAAAT
The DNA here is from genome assembly GCF_040938575.1 of Ambystoma mexicanum. Taxonomy (NCBI): domain Eukaryota; kingdom Metazoa; phylum Chordata; class Amphibia; order Caudata; family Ambystomatidae; genus Ambystoma; species Ambystoma mexicanum. The sequence goes on from NC_090937.1 coordinate 403,657,478, forward strand.
ATCTACATTTAGCGAACAACACAGATACAGGTGCATTTATATTGTGCAGACCTATAGAAATTGAAAAATGCGCATGCCAGTAGATGCAAAACACGACACATGAATGCACCCACTCACAAATATGCTTAAATTGTAAATCACACATTCTTTTTTAGCATAAGTCATACAGAAAAGAATAGTGAAAGCTGCATCCACACATGCAGGAAAAACAGTGTATATGTGGGCTCAGAACATAATATGTACATTCTTGAGGACCATACCAGTGAATTCAAATGTTCACAAGTCAACACAAACAAATCACCTTTTGCATGTAAATGGCTAAACACATAGCCCCATGCTTGCCATCATTGCCTACATGTCAAGTGCCATCTACATTGCTAATGCATGCACCACCTTCCATATTCAGAGAGGAGTCGCTGCATAGGTATTTTTTTATGTAAGCGCTGTCCATTTCTACAGCACCATCCTTGTCTTGATGCTGGAGAAAATCAAATCCTTTAACCATAGTTGCATTATGTGGAATGTTTCATTGAAAAGTTAGTGATGCTTGTACGGGGATCAATGCAAAGCAGAATTGTCAGTATGTCTAGTGTTTATTAGAATACAGTATATTTATGTGGAGATTGTTGTGTCAGAAAGTGGGTGCCTTTGTGGACTTATAATAGTAAGACTGATGTAGGCAGGTAACATTTTCATTTTGTATTAGGCTTGACGGTAAACCTGGAGACTGACTTGGTTTAAGTTGCTTCAATTTATCTAAAAGAATTACGATTTTTAAATGCCTCACTGTCTGTTCGTTTCCCAGAATTGTGGGGTGAGGTTGTGTTAATGGAGGAGATTGAATATAGTGTTAAGCACTGCTGTCTGTTTTCGGCATGACCAGTAATTGCCCACTAGGCTAATCCATTTGCTTGGGCATACGCAAGGTATTAGGGCCATTACTAGCCAACCCCGCCCATAAATCGGGTCTTAACACTATTTTAACCCAGCTCATTCCATAGGGTGTTAAAAGTATTTTTTTGGGCAAAAATGATGTATCCGTTGATGGATGTGTGCAGGCACTGGTGCACCCATTCATTAAAGTAGAGATCAACCCATCTGCAAAGGGAACACCATGGCAACACGAGAAGGGCTGGGGTGCAAGTCCTTCACTACTCTTCATTGCAGTGTCTTGAAGGACAGATAGGAGGAGTGAGGGACTTGGCAGCAGAAAAGTGGGAGCAGGATGGGAACTGTGGTATTTCTGGGCTGGAGGGAAGAGATAGAAGCAGAGAGCCCAGTACGTCGGGGGATCAGAAGCATAGCTATCCTAGAATGTAGGCTTATACTGGTGGGTCTGCCCATGCATTCTACGTTGGTGATTGTCTGAAACCCTTACTCTGAGTGCTAAAATGCTAATCAATTTGATGAGATGAAACCTTCAGTACTCAGAAGTGAGCAGAGAACATATGTGAGATAAATACAAATAAGGGTTTAAGATGGGACAATAGGGCTGTATCTATATCGTCTTAGGAACCCTTAATGCATAGAATCCCATGCCACAGAAACCTTGTATCTATTTTTCCACTTGCACAACATCACAAATGAATCAGAGGAGCTAGAAAACCTACCCAGATCGTTTTTAATGTGCATTCACGCTCTGGAAACACCACGACCTCCAATTCAGCTCAGTCAACTGCATGGAGAGAAAGCGAAGGGTGTGTAAAATCTAATATGGTGGACAGTCCTGATATAGGCTTGCTCCAACCCTTGAGCCCAGATCAGCCAGAGGTACTGAAGGAATCCAGCCAAATCCAGCCCTCAATTGCAAAACCTCAGTGGAAGAACCACCAATGGGAAGTATGGAAGGGAGTATAAATGCAGCCAGCCCCAGTTACTGATTGTGGTTGGTTGGAGCTGGTTATTGAAAGGGTTTGTAGGGGGCTATAACGTTAGTGGCTCAATGGAGGCCGTTGTTGGTAAGAAGGAGATAATGTGCCAAAAGGAAGTGATAGAAGAATGGAGGACATTGTAAAATCAAGAGGAGGTGGTGGAAGATTGTTAGGATGTGGTAAAATAAAGAGGAGATGGTATGAGATTGGAGGAGTGGTAGTATCAGGCAAAGGGGGTAAACGATTGAAGGATGTGATGACATCAGATAGAGCTGATGAAGGACTGGAGGAGGAGATTTTACTAGATGGAAGAGGCAATTTTGTCACTGACTGCACCGTCTTTGCTCCTTCGAACACTACCCTTCTCTGCATCACCCACAGGCTCAGACCCTACCTCGGAAGATAATCTTTACTCCGAGGAATATGGATGGACTGGATCCTTGCAAGATTAATGTTTTTTTAGATAGAAGGATTCCGATTTGTTTGTGTATATAACTGTGTTCATAATATCAGAAGGACCAAAGGTTATAACCCAGATGTGCCTTAAGGTTATACCTTTGTTAAGCAGCCATATAGACTGTTTTCTTATTTGCTTCTTTTTTTGCTTAGGCTTTCAATTGAATTTGAATTTGCAACTGTGTTTTCTTCCTTGTTCTTTCTTTCTTTATCCCCTCTTTCGTTTTTTACCTACCTATTTGACTATGTGTATGTAGATGATTCCAATATCCCCTTTGTTTCTGTACTTGTTTCTGTATATATTGGTTTGTTGATCCCTAATGTATTTGCACAATTATAATTGTTTGCTTCACCAAATATACATACAGTTTGGAATCTTTGGTTCATTGGTGTTTTTTCTGCCAAATGTATAAATGAATTGTGCAACGCCTTTGGCGTAGTGGAGGGTTGGTCTAAAGAGTTTTTTAAATTATTTAACCCAGTTGTACCAACCCCACGTTCAACAGTACTTCCTTTTTTGATCTGAACACCTCAGGGCACAGTTGTCTCTGTTTGCTCCGTCTTCATCCCTTTGGGTACTACTATCTCTGTCCTCGCGTTCTTCACACCTGTGGGCCCTACTGTCACTGGCATCCCATTCTTTACCCCTTGGGGCACTGGACTCACTTTCCTGACCCCCCCACCCCTGTCACTCCTTTGGCTTTACGCTGTCTATTGCTTTTTCACTTCTTTAGGAGCTACTCGCTTTCCAAATGAAAGTTCCCTCTATGGTAACCACTCTCCCCTTGTTTTGCTTCCAATACCTTTCCCAGACTCATTTGCTGCTGCTTTGGCCTCTCAAGCTTTTAGGCACCGTAGTTGCCCAGTCCTCTGGTCTCTCCTACAGTCCCTCTGAACATGAGTAGGCTCCTGCTCTTCCTCCAAACAAGCTCCTGTCTCCCCTCCTCTCTGGTCTCTAACCCCTTTGAACTCCCTCAAACTCTGACATGGACAGAGTAATGCTGTATACATTTATTTGATAGGGGATTCAGATGTGTTAGCTGGGATGGGGGTTGGTTTTCAGGCTCTGCCCGAGTGATGGCTTACAGTCTGGATGTGGGAGATTTTTTTTCTTCCTCCCCTTGGGTGGTCCTGCCTCTACCTGCCACACCTTGGTCCTGACTTCCAGCTTCTCTAAGAATTAACAGAAGTCAGGAGTCTCTCTTCAGGCATCAGCTCTATGGATTGGCATGTGTGGATCCACACCTGACGATAACTTCCAGTTCTGATGTTGGACTTGCGGCTAGCTAGGTCCTCATCTTGGGTGGCTTGGTGTGTGCCTCCGCAGTCTGCCTAAGTGCCCTGGAGACCCTGCGGGCACAGGTGACCTCCCACATCCCTTATCCCTCTTCCCGGGTTCCAATTAAGACCCCCTCTAAGGCAACATCCCTTCCCAAAGGGGAGCGTGACCTATCAGGCCTTTTGTGACCAGGTGGTCCCCGCCATCCCACCTGGGCCCATAATCTTATAGTTTAGGAATGTATTCGACTTTCCTGGCCACACCATTAGGGATACCAGTAAAAGGAAGTGGACTTTGTCACAGTGTCTGTGGTGCAAATACATTGAGATTCACCTTTCTGAACAGTCTGGTCTGTTTTGCATCATTTGTACACAAATGAAGAAAATGCATTAGTGTATCCCTTCACAGTAAATCTGTCGAGTTCCATTTTACGACTGCATTGGAAACGTGCCACATTTAATGGTTCCTTAAGCGGGATGTCCCTGTCTAACATTAATGGGAACGTATGTTTGCTTGTTATGCTAATGCTCTTACTTAACCCTGGAAATACTGCTCTATATAAATGCACTGCTTATGTATTCATCATTCTCCACAAGACAGCAATTGACTTTGTTGTTTGACTTACCCTTCCATGCAATCAATCTTGTCAAGAACTCTCACTAATTTATTTGAAAGGCTGATTCTTCTGTGGATCAGTCCTATCACCACATTGATTCTGTTTCCACAAATTCCTCCTCACTCACCACCGCTGGATTGTGGAGGCCATGGTATGTGCCTTACACAGTTTACACGAGCTGCATGAGGCGCAGGGCGGGGCTTTCTATCTCAGTTTCTGAAGAGCGTACTCTTCGGCAATCCAGCTGCAGCACTGGGTAGAAGTGTGGCATGCGCTTATACAGCAGTGGGCTTAGCTGCCAGGTCCAGATTAGTGGGGGGCATTAGGGACTTTTGGGAATGCACCAGAGACTGGAGGAGGCCCACAATGAGGGAGACGGGACAGTATGCTAAAGTCCTTAACATACTTGTTGCCCTGATACGTTTTCATAGCAGACTGCCTGTCCAGCAGTCGCGCATAGAATAAATCATCATCTCTGCTACCACATGTTGTTGTTTTCCAACTGTTATTAAAATAAATGGTAACATTCATGAACCTGTAATATGCAAAAGAAACTGCTGGGGAGCCACACAGTTAGCCAGTCGCTCTCACTTTGTTCCCCAAAAGGGGCTACCGGTATGTCAAGAAATGTTCTGCCGACAGTAAATCTTTCTTCAGTTGGTCATGCAAATGCTCTATTGAGAATGATAGAGAAGTTCTGAGGAAACAATTCCAAAATCTTCTTTTGATAAAGAATAGATTTTTAATGCTAAAATAGATTAGGGAAGCCAGCTGATGCTTCATCAGTAAGGGCTCATGTGCCAATGCATTTCGGAGACATTCTCCTTCGTCAGGGCAGAGCCCTTTCAGATACAGTCAATGGATTTATCATTTCAATTGTTAGAAAAAAGTAACCAGCAGTGAACATGATCAAATTGAATAAATCAATGTCATCCATCATTGAAAATCATCAGACAAATAAAATACATACCCAGGTGAGTGCCCAGAAGAGTACATGTAAAGAGAATTTAAAAAAAAGTGAAGATAATGCAGGGTGTCGAAGATACAGTAAAATAACACAATTATCAGTGACAGAATGGTCAATGAAAATACCTTCATTGTAAGACCAACGGGTCAGTCTCTGTATGAGCTCTGCAAATCCCAAAACAACACATTATAGTACTACCAGATTTATAGTGATCACAGCGTGTTAACAAAATGAAATTTGATTACCTCATGTAGGTGAAAGAAGTGCAGATCTCATTGGCTAATGCAGGCTCTGAAACTAAATAATTGGGCTTGTAGCGTTTAACGTAACTCTAATGTTGTAAATGTCATTAATTACATTAAAGAATGTACTCATCTAAACAACACTCCAATACAATGTTGTTTAGATGAGTACTTTCTTTAATAGATGGTGTACTTCATGATAGGTCTCCCGATCACCCCTGACATCTTGTTACCAACTTTACAAACACAACCCGTTGTAGGGACTTTTCATCAAAATTAATTTCACATGTGATGTCATCAGTAATGTCATCAGTGACAGTTGTGATGTCATGTTTGATGTCCTGGGTGTTAGTCTTAGCAGTGCACGGTGGTGGCGTCAGTTATGGTTGCTTAGCTTACCATAATTGGCAAATTTCTGAGGTTTTTCAGTTTTACTTGTAACCATAACGTCCCTTCCACAAAGTTTTTTCATTGAATTTCATGGGTTTTTATTAGTGCAATTTAACCATAACATCCCTTTAACAAAGTTTTTCATTGAATTTCATAGGTTTTTATTTATGCAACTGAACCATAGCGTCCCTTTAACAAAGCTTTTTCAGTGAATTTCACGGGTTTTTACCAGTGCATGCTATATTTCTACAATTTACTAATATACTTACCCAATATAGCAATATTTGTGTCCAATTTACAAAGTTTCACCTTAATTCTCTGCCACCTTCTAGCATCATTTTTAACACTTCCATATACTTTTTGCAACTTTTTCAACTGATTTTGCATCCATAGATGTCTGCGAATGTCTGACTTCATCGTGGACCTTCCAGACAATGCCACGTGACCATACGCTTGTGCATGGCATTATGACGTGTCCGCAAACACGTCCGCACTTTGCAATCGGATCCATGCTTTGAGGACAGTTCGGAACTGCATTTTCTACTGATCTAGGAACTTTCAACTTAAAAATGTCCCTTGCACAGATCCTACACCTATTCTTACTCATTATCCATTAACAATATAGCACACAGTACATACATTTTAGCAAAACCGCTATTTGTCTCAAAAATGGCATCAGCTTTTGCCATCCCTCCTCCCCAAGAGCCACCACCATCACTGGCTGGAGGACCTTCACAACAAAAAAGTTCAGTACTTCCAAAGTCAATGAAGACGACCAAGAAGATGAGGTAGAGGAAGTGCCTACCTCTAGCACCCAGAGTGAATCATGGGTGTAGCAGTTCTTTACCACTGTTAGGAATGTACCAAAGGCTAAAGCTACCAAAGTGAAATGCACTGAGTGCAACTTTGTACTCAGTGATAGACTACCCGGACAGTACTCCTACGGGACCACCTACATGTGCTGCCACACCAAATCCAACGACCGCAATGCTCTCAGAAAGGTTGTTCCTTTCTTAGCAAGTAGAAGGCTGTCTTCCTCCTCCTCATCTTCCTCAACCAATACTGTAACCACACAGCCTACTTCTGTGGGACACAAAATCCTACCAGATACCTTGCAAGCAACAAGAGTCTGTTGATCCATATTTTCCGAAGACAACAGTCCTCTGTATATACTACAACACAAGATTCTTCAGAGCGGAACAATTTCAAAGTGCTTTTGAAGCTGTAATCAAGGAGCATGAGAAACACTGCCTTCTACCTTGGAAGTAACACACGCACAACATCTTCCCCTGTCCACCTGCCCCTCCATAATAGTGCTTATTGCCTCTTCCTTCATTTCCCTTCCCACCTTTCATTCTAAGCTCTCAAAAACCAACAAGAGAAATATTTCTTTAGGAACCACCTCTCAGTTAAAAAATAGAACTAAAAAAAAAATGTATAGACTCCATCTACTTTACCTTTCTCAGTAAAGTACATAGACTCAATAAGATTTTCAAACATTTCCATTAGCATTTTGTGTTATGCTAAAGGGAATATTGTGGCATTCATCCCCCGTTCCAGGGACTAGAACTGTGGATAACGACCCGGCAGCCCATGTTATCAGCCCAAGCAAAGCAAGGGTGGATAACAAGGTCTCCAGACCATTATCCCCCATTCCAGCCCCTGCAATGGGGGATGAAGGCCATTAGCACCCGGGTTCCCAAAGCGGAAACACAGGCTGCTAAAATAAAAATGATTTTTCTTCCTACACCGGGACGCCCAGCATGGAAGGGAAGGTGGCGCTCCATCCAGGCAGGGGCTTAGGAGGCCCATAAAATCTGGGGGGGACAGGGGAAACCTTGGGACTTTGTTTTTTTTATTTATTTATTGTGTTTTAGTCAAATAACTCGACTTTTCACAAAATTAAAATAGCAGTACGTATTAAATCACATATATCATCACTGTATAAAACAATACAAAAAAGAAGAAAAGAAAACAGAAGAAAATTAAGAAAAAGAAAATCAGTTCAGAGTACAAAATCCTTCAATTTGGCGTCTCACTTCAGAAGGCTCTGTTCACGTAAAGATTTTACCACTTCCTAGGTCAAAAGGCTTTCATGGCCTGAGCATAGCTCGTCCCACAATGATTGGGTGTCCACCCACCATTCCTGGCTTGTCCACAAATCTCACAAACTTTAAAACCCTCTTAACGGGGGCTGTGCTGCAGACTTCGCAGTGCACAGTGGCAGCAGTCAGCTGGTTATAGATTGGGATATGTTGTCTATGTTATGTTATGTTAATCAAGCTTTTAAAGTGCACGGTCACCCGAAGGTATCATGGCGCTCGGGAGAGAGGATCCTAATGAAGCCACGGAGACCTAGAAGAGAAAAGTTTTAATGGCCTTCCTGAATGCTAAGTAGCTATGAATTTTCCTTATAGTCATCGGGAAGCCATTCCACAATACTGCGGCAGCCACAGAGAAGGCACGTCTTCCAACCCTGGTCCGTTTATAACCGGGCACCATTAGGAGATCGGAAGAGGTACATATGACGAGAATTTCTCCTGAAGATATTCAGCTCCTTGGCCATGTAAGGCCCGGTGCACAATGCATAGTGACTTAAACATGATGTGTTGTTTTACCGGAAGCCAATGCAGGGCTCAAAGTACTGGAGATATATGGGCTCCATAAGGGGAGCCAGTGGAAACACAAGCAGCCAGGTTTTGAAGCCGTTGAAGCCGACAGATGACTCCTTTGGGTTGACCCAAGTAGAGGGAGTTACAATAATCCAGCCGTGAGATAACCAAGGCCGGCACTCCCAGAGGATGCAGAGGGGCAGGTATCATAGGGAGTACCTTTCTGAGTATCTTGAGTTGAAAATGACCCGCTTGACATACGGCTGTTACTTGCTTGTCCATAGACAATGAGGCAGATAGTATAACCCCAAGGTTTTTCACCTTGTCTACCGGGGTGGGCAGGTGACCTGGGGAGGGAGGCCAGAATGAAAAGATCCAAAGTGAGGAATCAGGAGAGCAACCCACCACCATCACCTCAGTCTTGTCCCAATTCAGTTTGAGCCAATTGTGGTCCATCCAATCTCCCACAGCCGCAGACATCCCCACAGGCAAGACGACATCTCAGCTTGATCTAAATCCAACCGGATTAGGATCTGAGTGTCTTCTGCATACGAGTAACATCTGATGCCATAGGAGCGGATGAGACACACAAGGGCCCAGATGTATATATTGAACAGAATTGGAGACAAAGAGGAGCCTTGTGGGACACCACAGCTGAGGTGCAAGGGACAGAGAGAAAGGGGGGCATAGAGAGGGTCTGGGTACGATCCGCCAGAAAAGAGGTGAACCAGGCAAGCACCTGCCCAAATATAACCAGCTGGGCGAGGCGAGACAGCAGGATGGAGTGGTTGACCGTGTCAAAAGCTGCTGATAGATCTAATAGTATCAGAGCTCCCACTCCACCTGCATCCACCAGCCTGGTCATATCATCCTGGTATCTAGTCATTGCATCGAATTAAAAAGCATTGAATGCCTTACCATAGAAACAAATGCATCGAAAAAAATGCATTGAATGCATTTTTTTAAGGTAAAGGGTTTATTTTCATTATAACGGGTTTTAAAGGTTAAAAAGGGGGGCTGGTGGTGGACCCCGCATTAAAAAAAATGCATTCAATGCTTATTTTTTTAGATGCATTTTTTTGATGATGAGGCATTCAATGCTTTTTAATTCGATGCAATGACTATAAACCATTGTGGATAGGGCCATGGAATGTTGTGTGACGTCTCCCAGGCTGCCACTATACCCCGCCCTGCACATCCTTGACATTGGGACCCTAATCCTCACTCCCTCATGACCAAACTGTGTGATCCTGGGCCAATTACTTTCTTATGTTGGAAATCTTTGATAGTCTACCATTTAATTGCTGCAGTGGTTTCGCTACAGCAACACTAATTTCGAAGTTGGCTCATTGGCCAATAGTGTAGCAGAGGTGTAGGGGCTACATGCGTAATTATACCACCTGGGGCTTGAGAACCCCAATCTTCTTATGTCTGTGTTTAAAGGAAGTTACTTTTATCCTCTGACATTCTTGACCCAGCATTCGGTCCCCTGAAGGCCGTGGCGCTTCTAAGCATTGCTTCCACAGGGAGAGTCAATGAGCTGCAAGGCTTTGTGGGCAGAGTCCCCACTCGTCCCTGCATAATCTCACCCTACACAGTTGATGCGGTCAGATGGCTCTTGTGCTTGTTATTTTTCCTACTTTAGGACGAGACATTTGCCTAGCATATTTTTAACAAGGAAATTATTCAAGCAAAATAAATAATTCAAATGTAACAAATACACACATGTATGTGAGCATCAATAAACCATGATCTTCGTAGGGTCTATATTATTTACATTTCTTATTTGTTATGTTTTGCTTGTAGGCCCAAATGCAATGAAAGGAAGGTCCTCATATAGCAAGATGGATATAGTCAGAACGTAACAAGAATGGGGCTTATGTACACAAAGTTATGCACAAAGATGGATGTTTAAAGTGCAACACCGATACACAAACACTGGAAGTAAAAGCAAATCTCTTAAACATAAATCTTTAACGCAATGTGGGCTGAATGGATACCAAATGGAGCAAAAAATTTGAGAAAAGGGAAAAGTAAATAAAATGAAAACACAAATTAATCAAATGATTTAGTTGACCAAAGTTTCGGTAGATGTCGACATATTTCGCCAGCCCTGCCTTCTTCAGGAATGCAAAGATTGGTGTATGTCACAGTCATTTGTTATTTCTTCCTGCAATTCAATAGACAGAACCCAGCACCCCAGATATTGCAGTAAATCTCTAATTACACACACATCCCCAACTTGATTGAGGATTCAAAGTACCATCAACTAAAGTCATTGTTGTGTGTCTAATGGGACCTCAGTTACTGTGTCTGATTCTGGGCAGTTAGGCATTATCAGTTGCAGCTCCGGTGGTGTGACACTCAATTCCAGAGGGCCTCTCACTCCCAGAGGGCCTCTCACTCCCATGGGACCTTCTCCCTCCCAGGGGACCTTTTCACATGAGGCTCTGATGGCTTGTATTGGGGTGTAGAGCTTGGAGGCTGGTGGTGTGGTTAGTGAAGGGAAAGAAAGAGAGCAGTTAAGGGGTATCATGAATTGAAGCAAGCCCATCCACCCGCAGGGGTAGTGAGCTGGATCTGACGGGGGTATAATCAGGGATTCCGGTTCATGCCTCGTCCCATCGCTTCGGCATGGGAAAGTGGTCATTGGAACAACATTTCCATGCTAAAATTCCATAAAGCAGGGGGTTGCCCATTGCGACTGTCCTCACAGTTGACTATGCTGGCAAGGGATGATGGGAGATGTAGTCCAAAGAACCTGGAGACACAAAGGTTGCAGACCCTTCCCTTCCCTTATAGAGTAAGGGAAGACACAATCATGGAAATTACCTTAAACTAGCGATACTTTCAGAAATTGTAAGAATGTGTTTGTTTTAAACTCAATTTTTGTAAAGAATGATGAATTTCCTGTATTGGGAATTTCTTTTTTAATAATTAAATGAACCTCACTGGTTGCTGACCGATGATTGTTGTCCTAGACTTTCACACTGTAACAAGCATAAGTCCCACGGGTCCCCCCAGCCCCATTAATAGCCTGTTTTCGCAGTTCGCTGCTGTTGCAAAAGTGTTAATTGAAGAGTGGCCCATGGACTAGAATTGCATTTTTTAAAAAAAGAAAATGGCATTAACATAATAATCGAAAACCTATCAAACGGCCTTCTGTTGCAAGGGCGCAAATCACTCATTTTCCTCTGACCTCCAGGGTCGTGATTTGCTGCCAAATTATGCAAACAAGGGGAAATCGTCCTCAGAGCGTAGATTCGGTTATCCCTGAACACTCCCTGTGATTGGCTGCCAGCGGCCTCAGTGCTGGGTCAGGGACCCGGGGCCTCAAGGGCAGCCTCGGTGCTGGGTCAGAGCCCAGGGCCTCAAGGGCAGCCTTGGTGCTGGGTCAGGGCCAGGAGCTGAAAGGGCAGCCTCTTTGCCGGGTCAGGGCACCAGGGCCTCAAGGGCAGCCTTGGTGCTGGGTCAGGGCCCGCAGCCTCATGGGCAGCCTCAGTGCTGGGTCAGGTCCCTGGGCCTCAAGGGCAGCCTCGGTGCTGGGTCAGGGCCCCGGGGCCTCCAAGGGTCCACAAGAAGTTGATTCCAGCATCCTCAATGCTCCCCCTTCTGTTCAGAATGGAGGCCAGTGCCCTTGCGTGCGCTGGAATCATTCCGTGGTTTGCCTTTGTGCGTGGCTCGGTGGGCCACCAGAGTGCCAGCTGGAGTCGTCACCATCATTAGCAGCCAATAGGGGTTCAGGGATCTTTTGGTATGGTGAACGAAAATAAGTCCCAATGGCTGTTTAATCATTGCAATTAAATAAAACAGGTCTCCCAGTCCCAGAACTCAAGAGCAGCCACATAATGGCTGCTTTTCCCAGATCAGACCACCCTGTAAAGTTGATCAAACAATCTTCAATCGCTGTCAATCGGCACCAATTGACCTGAAACGGATATGCATTGGGCCCAGCACTGTGTTGAGGGGCACAGTGTTACATGTGCAGTCTGCCTGGATAATGAGAGAAGCAGCTCCGTCTCTGTTTCAACTTCTGTTTGCAACGCGCCGTGCCTATTAACTGTATAAATATCATATTTAACACGCGGCGTGTTAAATATGATGTTCCCTCTAATAAATCCTCCCAACCCATGCCGGCCTGGACTGCACTGCACCTGGGAGGAGGGGAGCCACTTTGACTTACCTTAAGTACGGTAGTAGTAGGCTGAGGTCTCTCAGAAGATCGAGTCGCAGCACTCTATGTTGTCTCTCTCCTGCCGCAATACACACGCTGTCAGTCTCTCAGGAGCATGCGTCGCTGCCTGGCTTCTCCTTCGTTCTGGAAGCTGAGGCTGCGCAGCAGTGCACTGCGCACTCGCAGGGGCACGTGCAGTATGTTCCCCGGACTGGGCACGCTCCAAATGCGCAAGCTTGGGGGGGGCATGCATGCGCGAGCTGCAGAGTTCTTGTTTACACGCTGCTGCTGTCTGAAGTTTGCATGCACCACTGCACAGGCTGCAGACCGTATTCTACAGGCTGCAGAGAGACACAAAATAGGGGAAACTGGGGGGGATAAATGCCATTGTATCCCCCCACTTAAAATTGCAGGGGGGAATTGTCCCCCCTGTCCCCACATGTCCTACGCCCATGTGTACAGGGCCCCTCTCTGCTTTCCATGGCAGCCTGCAGAAGGCAAAGAGAGAACCCTATGACCATATTACCACTAGCACATTTTCTTCCCTTTCAAACCTATCCCACTTTCAAATAACTTTACCCCAAATCCGGTCCCTGGTGGACATCACCACTTTAACCCCATTTATTGTCCCTCATGGCCATGGCCAGTAGCCAGATTGTCCGGGTCATGACCTTATTCCATGACCCGGACAATCCGACCACTGCCCATGGCCACAGACTATACCTCAGTCACCAAAGGTAAATCACTATTTTTTGTATCTACATTATGACATTATGACACTTGTCAAAAATCTACCATGCTTAAAGGACCTTGCCAATCCTCCTTACACAAGTTTGCTGGAAATCCAACCATGTTTTATTTTTTCAAAATTGTCCAATCTATGCACATGCAACAGTCATATAACTTAGACCCCACTTGCCAAAATCCATTCAGACTTTACAAAAACATTCAAGGTTGAATCTATAATCTTTCTGAAAACATTTGTTTATGAAAACAGAAAAAGAATATCGAGGCAGAGTACCCCAAAAGGAAATACACCGAACACGGGTTACAAAGGAGCATACAAAGTACTTTATTCTATACTTAATCCAATTACAAAAAACAGAGCAAAATCAGATAGCTATCGGCCCTCAGTACAACACAACGAACTCCAGCGTGGTTCAGTATGTTTAGTGAGACACGATGTACATTAGAATGCATTCGCTTTTTATGCATTTAGTGGGCGCGATGCCCAGCCCCACTTCGGGTTAATATTCCTTTTAATATATCACCGATCTAGGGTTTGTGCCAAGTCTCAAATAACCGCCTATAACTGGTTTGCCTTTAATACATGTATCAACAAGCGTATGCAATAGCTGTGTATTCGAAAGTTTTCCATGCAGGCCTTCTTAAACATTAATACAATGTAGTTACACAGATGTTCTTTGTTCAGTATTTGAATACATTGTCTCAACATATGCTTGTGGATTAGTTTTCATTGCACCAGTAATCCTTCTACACATAGGTCAGTGAAGGACAAGGTCTCAGTTCATGACCTCAACAAGTGGCCTGCAGGCAAATTACACATTAGCTATGTACAGAGGTCAAGACGGCCATGTTATATTCTGCAATGACATCGTCCAGCATTTTAGCTCACACAGTGACTTTTACACAACGAATCCTAAAATGGCGGTTTGACCTAAAATGGCGGCCTACATGGATTTAAGGTCACGACCTTGCAACAAAGATTTCTTTCGCAAGCGACTTTCGGGCAGCTTGGCGTAAGCCAATATTAAATATATTTATTACAATAGGAGGCACGATATACTTTCTATTTTGACATGTTCACATTCGTCAAACAGCAACAAAGTTATAAGCCATCTAAAAACATTGAGGCCCCCTCTTATTTAGCCCCCTCTTGACAAAATCCCACCAAACTTTACAAAAACATTTATATCTAGATTTAAAATCTTTTTGCAAACTTTTGTGTAGATTCGTCAAATTAACACCACATTTATAATCCTTTACAATATTTTGATACCTCCCTATAAGTTTGCCCTCTCTTGACAGAATACCAACAAATGTTGCAAAAACATTTATATCTAGATCTATAATCTTTTTGCAAACATTTGTGTAGATTCGTCATATGACACGGCATTTATAAGCCTTTGCAATATTTTGGGAGCCCACTATAAGTTTGTCCCTTCTTGTCAGAATCTCACCAAACTTTGCAAAAACATTGAGATCTAGATCTGAAATCATTTTGCCAACTTGTGTAGATTCGTCAAATGGCACCTCATTTATAAGCCTTTACAATATTTTGGGAACCTCCTTTAATTTTGCCCCCTCTTGACAGAATCCCACCAAACTTTGTGAAACCATTCAGAATCAGGGCTTGAATAAGATCACAACATTTCATGCAGTTTCATTGAGTGGCACCAAAGGTATAAGCCATCCAAAAACTGCTCTTCACCAATCCTGTAATGCAGAAATAGGCATGATGCCCCCGAACATCTGAAGTGCCTGCAAACTTCACAGGACTGTTCTCGATCATCCAGGTTGTTTGCCGACTTTTATGGTGAAAAACACCTGTTTTTTGGCTTCCTACACCCATATCCCATCCCATCCTCATCACCCCTGACCTCCCCAGAGATTGTTTGATAAGTTTGACAAGTGCAATGTTGTTTTCCTTAATATGTTTTTACCGCAATGTCTGTGGACACTGGCCGCTGTCGGCCAATCCAACATGGCAGGCGTTTCCAAAAATCTGACGCACTTCACGCTTTTCACCACCCAATCAGTGGACAAGACCGATGTCCGCAGACATCACGTCGCCTTCTTAGCCAATGAGAGCGAACAGGGAAATGGGGCCGCGGAGCGGAGCTAGATATCCCAATTTTTTTTTACCTACATTTTGGCTTTTTTTATAGTCCTTGTTGGATTTTCACCAAATTTACAAAAGCATGCTTTCGGGAACAATCCACCGCTCCTGCCACAAATCTGGTCAAAATCGGTCCAGCGGTTTGGGCTGTAGGCATGAGCACAATTATTTTCCATTGAGTTTATGGAAAAAAAAGTGAGTCCTCCCCTATAACTTTGCCCCCCTTGACGAAACCTCACCAAATGAATTCGGAGCAGGCCATATACTTTTTTTGCAAAGTTTGGTGAGGATTCGTCCAGGGGGAGCAAAGTTATAAGCCGCTCAAAAAGTGGTCTTCCTATGAGTTTAGCAACTTACCCATAACTACACGGTTGCTACTGCAGGCCGTGTAATATACATATATACATTTTGCTACTTTTTTCTACTTTGTGGAACACCAATTGCCGACTATTGTCACGTTCATGATGGAGGGCTGAGGAACAAATACGAAACACGCCATGCTATTTGTATCCTTCCACAAGCAAAGGAATTGTGGCAACAAAATTCAAACACCATTCAATACTGGGCAGTGCGTGCGCCCCTCTCACAGGTGGAATTGTTGCTCATTCACAGAATCCAAGAAAGAAGTTTTTTTTTTTTTTTTTTAACTTCCCACACAAACTTTACAATGCATGGCCAACAATATAGTTTATGACTGCAATCGCGGGCAAATGCTTGGCAAATGTTTTACAATAGCGAAACAAAAGCCAAAGCTATTGTCTTTGCTAATGATGGTATCTTTTGCAAAGCACCATTAGGTATGCGTCAACATTTGTGGCTTAAAGTTGAGTCACGTTAGTATTTCTCTTGTATGTGGGGTGGGAGACAGTTCTCAGAGAGATAAATGTTACTGAAGCAACTAGAACATTCTTAAGAAGGATCCTCGCGAGCCAGGGAAGAGCTCAGCTGGTGAAAGCCCGTAAGAGCACGATGAGAGTTAATCTTTAGGGGAGGGCGTGTGTGTGAGAGAGATATGCTGCTCTCCGACACCATTTGATAGTTAACTGTCAGCAGGACGGGGCTCCTTGCAGGAACGTATGCTGACATTGTTGGCTGTCATATGAGTGCTATGTTGGCAGCGAGTTCGCGCAGCTGTCTCCTGTGAAGCTGGAAGGACCAGCGCTGGGCCCAGATGACAACGCTAAGTAAGTAACTGGTGATAGGCCTGTGACCATGCACACTCCCTAGGGCACTCCCAGTAAGTGCTATGTGATGTGTTTCAGCAAAGGAGGGGCGGTATATAATTACACAGCCATGTTCCAATGCACTGGAAAATGCAAGCAATAAAATAATTTAAATACATTTTCGGGGTCGGCGGTGCAACCTGTCAATCTTCTGGCACCAGCAAACATAACAAAGTAGCAGATTGTCAGGGTACTCATCATGAGGCCATGATATACCAAGAAGCAGCGCTGGCAAATGGGCCGGCTCTCACCGGATCCGAGATCCCGCCTCAGATCTCTAGCAGGATCTCGGGATCCGGCTTGCCTCAACCCCGGCAAACAACCTACACAACGCCATGTTTGAGATTTTTCAGTGTTCCCCGTCCCCATCCCCAACCCGGGGAGGGAGGCGGGCCTCACCTTAAAAACGTTTCTGAATGTCCCTTAGTTCACTAATTCACTGTCAATAAGTGAACCAAGGAACAGGGAGAAAGGTTTCAACATGTCTAGTAAAGAATTGTGCTGCGCCAGGCCGCACATAGTACACAAAGAGCAGGGGACTCCGTTGCCAAGAGAGTTTGTTCTTGTCAACTGAACCCCCTGCTGTTCTTGTATTGTGTGTGCGTGTGGGCCAGTGGTTAGTTTAGTTTAGTTTATTTACTTAAATAGCGCACCTAACCCAAGGGCAGCTGGGTGCTTTTGCTTAGATACATGGTAAGAAGCAGGACACAATACAGCAGATAAGTTTACACGCACACTACAATCTTTACAGGGGTGCAATAACAGGTGTGTAGCATAGTAACAGTGGGTTTAAGAGCACTAAGAACAGAACGTACAGAATTTACACGTTAATGTAACATGTCAGTTTCATAATTCCGATAGGTTTTTCCAATTATTAATAATTTACATGATGCATTGTCTTGCTGCAGCAGAGCACTTACAGAGATTTGTGGCAAGCTATACAACTATTAACATTGAAGACTATGTTGCACTAGGCTACCCGGGGAGAACAGCCAGTCTTTAATCCGAGCTCTAAAGGTCCAAAAAGAGGCCTATGCTCCAGTGGCTGTTGAGTGTTTTCCTCTTAGAGACAGCCGTTTGTGAGGGGCGCAGGTACCTGACCGGCAGACGGAGGGCTTCTAATGTCCTGTGTTTCTGGGAGGATTGCCCGCGAGCCCAAATCTGCCTGGGGAAAGCAAGAAACAATAGAAAGCTTCCATACTCTTATTTAAAGTCTTCTACGGCCTCACCACCCTTTGAGCATACACTCTTCATCACTGCTTAACGTTTCACACTGACACTTTGTTGTTCAACCTCCAGATAAACGACTCGAGGCGATGACACATTCGCAGAGGGCTCTGTGTCAGCTGTCAGGGAATTCAAGTGCATTTCCTTATGCTGGACAAAGCGTGAACACCTTATTGAACCTCCGCCTGGCTGCTTTCCTATTCTGAGGGCGAGCTAATCGTGTGTGCTGTGCCAGCTTTAGGTTGGCCACAATCACTCACCTCCCACACTGTGGCGTTTGGGGGGAGGGCGGCGCAAGACGGAATCCTGATCTCTGGAATAACCCATCAGCACCCATTCAGTGTTCTCCGGAAATCCTGAGATTGGGGTGACCTCTGTAAAAATGTGATGTCTGGTATTCTTCCTTCTTAGGTCTGGCTGTACAGAGTGTAGCTCTCATATAATTTACCTAATGAGACAGAACAGAGCATAATGTTATGTTATGTTGGCTGATAGTAAAGAGCTTACACCATGCTAAGGCCAATTCAAAGTACTTGGGAAGGGAAGACGAGTGAGGCACTGATTAGAGGGAGGAAGGAAACACGGGAGTCTAAGAGGAAACATGATGTTGTGTTGGTTGCTGATTGTATGACTCACATAGCACCATTATTTCTCCTCATTGTCTATCATTTCTCCTCATAGGGCCAGTGTGTGAGGAAAGAGGATAGGATAATGGGAAGGGGAAAGCATACGAGTTATGGAGGCAGTGTTATGTCATTATGTTGGTTGCTTGGTTTCAGAGGGTAGACACAGCACCTCTTGGGTTGTTGACACCTGCAATCTTTCTCAAGTGTTTGGCTACCAGGATTTCACCCAGGTTGCTCGTTCTCAGTTTTGACGCGCATACACAAGACCACAAACATGTTTTATTCTGTATCATTAAGACGCATAGTTTATTACAAACCTTTGTCTTTAAATTTTAAACACAAACAAAATGTGATGCCTCCTGGAACGGTTATTGAATCTGATATAGTCTGAAAACAGGACTCAAAACTCCTTAGTTGGGAACAAGTGGAAGATCAGTGTGACCCATTCATATATAAATCTCAATTTGTATCCAAAAACTTTTCATTAAATTCCTTTTTTTCTTTTTTTTTAAATTAGACATACATATAGATCACAATTGTCAATACAATAATACATAATTGAACAGCGTTCTTATTTGCAATTTGCATAAAAATAGTGCATGTGTCAAACAGGGCTACAATCAATTTAATGTACACACTGCATCCTTATTCAATGCAAGCAATTTTGTGCTAATAGTAGAACCTGGTGAACAAAACACCAGAATCTATTGGCCTAGCATTAAGTCATTCTACTGAAAGAAACACCATACAAGTAATGTCCAACTACAGGTGTTATTGGAAGACAACAACACACATGCAACTCCGCCTTAGTGTCATTAGTAAACAACCCTCTATTGTAGTTTCGACGCATTGCTGTCTAGAAACCCTTCAAGGGTTTCTGACGCCTGTCTTCTTCAGGTCTTGTATATGGATCTAATATGTTCTGCTCATAAAGTGACTTGAGATATTTCACAAAAAAAATTTAAAAAACACATGTACCTATTAAAAAACGTATTTGTAATCCAACACTGATGTCAGACTTAGTATCCCTCCAAGCAGTCATATGGTTCCTAATTATTTATTCAATTTGAAATGAGGAACAATTTACCTATTTCCTGTTCAACACAGCCTTGAGTGCGGTTCATACTCCTTTAGTCCACTGCCCGTGTGTCAGAAACAATCATAGTTTTTGCTTCTGTGAATCAAAACAAAAGGAAAAGGTGAATCTTTCCTTTTGTATGAACTATGCATAGTAAATGTACAATGGCCCAAGTAACCACAAGATGTGGGCAAAAGCCTCACTCTGGCAGTCTGACAGCATGTAACGTCCGGGATTTCTGTATAAATAATGAATTCTTTGTCTTTCTAATGTTCAAAACTAGTTTACATCCAATTTAAAAGTCCCTCTATCAAAATTCATCAATTTGTACAAACATACAGTTCCATCAACAGCAAAGCAAAATAAAAAAATAATCCAGCATGTGTTAAGAAGCAAATTCACATTGCTAAATGCTAAAATCAATTACTCAATCTTAGCATCAATTCATAATCTCACGTGGAATAGCTGGTTTAATAAAATACTTTACCCAGAAATGTCATTAGGGCTATTGTCATGGGTACGTTTTAACCTGTTAAAAATAGTACCCACCAATTGTCCACTGTACAAGTTTGTCTCGCTTCAATGAACCTTGCCATATAGCTAGTTCTTAACATCGTAAGGCCAGAACAGAACAACGTTATGTGTTTCCAAGTTTCTGCATCCTCTTTCTTTACACAGAATCTGCAGCTAGTGTTTCAGTCCAGCTTTTTATATAAACTTAAAATCTCTTTTGGGGGGAGGAGTCACAGATATGGCACACTCCCGACAAGGACTCTTTACACTGGCCAGGGATATGGCGCACAATAAAAATGCTTTCAAGTTTATTTATTTAAGACTCAGCTTTGAGAAGGCAGCCAACCCGTCTCACACACCCCCTTGACATACACCCCTTGTCACAGTGGACCATGAACCAGGCTGTTGTGTAATAATGAAATATTTATTTATTATAAAATTCAAATGAAAATAAAACAGATTTAATATAGGGCAGCAATCACCAGTGTGGTGGTAAATACACAGTAAAATGATAGGATACACTTAATTTAACTTTCTAACATCAGACACATCAATGCAAAAATGAGATCACTTTTGGTTAGTACTTTTAAATGAGATCACTTTTCTTTAATACTTTTAAATGGCACAAATGTTATGCATTCCCCCTGCAACACTCCCCAAACCCTGGTTAACCAAGTTCTGTGTAGGTGGAGAGGAGTAGCAAGGATTCAGGTATACTAGGCAAAAATCAGATTGCAAATCCAACCTACCACCGTTGAATAAGAGGCCAAAATCGGATTGAAAACCCTTGAAATTGAGTAAAATGGCACTCAGAATTACTGAACAGTTATTTTGCATGTGTGGTTGAATGGATAAGACAGGAATTTGTGTGGCTGTACTAAAGAAGCAAGAAGACTTACAAGCTACAAGGCAAGGCACTAAACAACATGCATACAAGTTGGAAAATTGACTTTGGGAAGGAAACAGTGCAGCAAAATTCACACGTGGCAGAATTGCAATTTCTGAGTTTTCACGGGTTTAAACAAACAAACAGGTTAGAAAATCAGTTAAGCAGTCAAAATCGGAAATCGGTTTTACTGAAGAGGTACAAAGGCACATAACAGGTATGAAATTAAAGTGAAAGGGTGGCTCTTTATGGCTGACAGTGTGGGATTCTTAAAAGGAAAGGAAAATCAGACTTTAAAAGGGAAACACTTTCACGGGCAAACTCGGTTTTGTTAGCAAAATGATTTGTTCGACTGCAACTATATTTTAAATGGCTAGATTATTATTCGCAAGGTTAACCTATTCACACCACGTTCATCTCTATGGGAAATTAATTAATTTATTCAAAATAGTACTAAGCACTTACACAACGGACTGAAATGATTTGGAAAGAATTACACTACCAGGTGGAGACTAATACAGCTTCTTCTAAGGACTGGATATGCACAGTATTCTGACAATTTAAGAATTTACCACATTATTTATAGGATTTTTATTGGGTTGGACAGAATACAAGGTAACAGAGTGGTGTATGCAGCTTTTTGGTTAGTGGGGAGGGGTGATACTTACAAATTGTACTTGAATTGGGTAGTTTGGAAAGCTATCCGGGTCTCTGGACAGCGGGACAAGGATCTGGTCACTGTGCAGTGGCAGGGCTCTCCTTTAGGGAACAGCGGGGCAACTGGGGTTGCGTCACAGTGCGCAGCGGGGCGCATCAGCTAGGCAAAGACAGGTCTGGTCACTAGATTCTCCCAAAGGGGTCTACATCCTTTCCTCCTTTTTCCCTAATTTATTGGGATTTTTGTAGGGTATAGTTCTAGATAGTGGTTCTGCCTGGATAGGAGGTTCTGCCTAGATACAAGGTTCTGCCTGTAATTGGAATTTCGGATTTTGAATGTGTTGACTCTCTCTATGCCTCCTCCTTTTATAAGCATGATGACATCAGAGGATTTTTACTCTGTGGGCATACCTCTAAGATAGGATAGGTCCGACTGTGGATGTCACCGCCTCCCTGTAAGTGGATTGAATCCAGAAAAGTGACATCAGTTTTAGGGAGTGTGTTTTATGATGTGCTTTGTTATACCACAGTTACTTTTGCCAATATCAGTTATGAAACAAAACCCTTATATTTACAATTGTGATCCTCCTGAAAATCAGATGGGCAGACCCCATATTTTACAAGGAATATGCCATTCCAAATACCAAGTTTGTGCGATGTGGTTTTGTCCTTCTAGCAATCTTTCCCCATTTCTATGGAAATCATTTCACCTAAAATTCCACAAATGGCTACATATCAGCCTATCAATGTCGGGCATATTTCCATTAACTTTTTACATCTGTGTCATGTAAGCTTTCCCCAGAAATGCCTCTCTAATGCCATTTGCGTCCCCCACATGCTAGGGAGACCCAAGTAGTCTCATCTTGCTGATACAAAAACTGCATTAAAAACCATCATAATTTCACGTTGCTGCATATTCAGATTACTGAAATAAATGTCTTAATGTAAAAAGTCTTTTAAATCAAATGGATTGGCTTTGTTACCAAAAGTGAGCAGTCTTTTCAACCCCCCAGCCAAATGTCTTTCCCTGGTCAACTTTGTACAGAGGTTGCCATGGCTTCTCCTTTGAAGTCCTTCAGTTTTAATGCAGGGAATTTCACACTTCTGAGACAAACACATGGGTTGGAACCCCCTTTGTTCTTGGGAGCATCTCTGCCATGCAGTCTGAGGCACCCTGTAATTCAGCCCAAAGAACAGGGTCCCTGCCCTGGCAGCATCAAATCACTGGGAGGTGCGACATTTGGCCTTTGAGCCAAACTGGTCTAACAGGAATGCCTGCCTCAGTTAGGCTGTTGAAGTTCTTTTTGTGAAGAAAAATAAAATACACAGAGTTAAACATACCTATATTTGTGGAGCTTTTCTTCCCCAAATGTACACTTGTGTTTCTGGGCATTTTACAGTATTCTTTCCCATGTAGCTGTCATAATGTCATTTCATTTCACTGCAAGGCAAAGTAACACAGGTTCATTTTATTTTTATGTCCATTTAACAAAATGCGGTTTTCCTCGCATTTTACTTTTTGAAAGCTTTCATAGCCCTGGTCAATTTCTGTATGCAGGGATAAGTTCAAGAAATTGGTTCATTGAAACTGACACCAAGCAAAGAAAGAGAGAGAGCTTCTTTTGAAGAGCTGTGCATGTGTTCATTTGTTGCAAAAAGTGAACGCTGGCTATGCGGGCTGAAATGAATTTTTCTGCTCTTCGCAGATTTTACTTGACACAACAATGCCGTTTAGGGAGGAATGGCCCTCATTTGATGGTGTTCATCCTGAATATAGATGGGCATGGCTGTGTTTTACTGGAACCAAAATGTGTAATGTTTAAAGATGGAAATAGCACCAGTGCAAGGTAATTTTAAACACAGAACATTTTCTTTTTCAGTTTGAAGTTTTGAGGCTGACAGCATAGCAGCGCTGAGCCATTATGCCTTTGAATTCCTCTTTTTGGATTAACATGAAGAAATACATGCAGCCATTGTTGGGGTGTCTATGTTCCATCTCGCCCCATGTGTGCTCAGCAGACACAGAGCAGCCATTACTTCTGTAACTGCTAAAAATACAGTTTTGGGGATGCAGGGGAATATGTGCTCAGCAGACACAGCACAGCCATTATCTTTGTAACTGCTAACATGCAGTTTTGTGATGCAGGGATTTCTGTTGGGCTTGTAAATTTACCCCACAGAGGATTTTCTTTCGGAACCTCATGAATCAATCCCTCAATAAGGGACGTGTGAAACTGGTTAAATGTTTTAGGGGGTAATTATATGGTTTGGTTTCTGTTCCGGGATTAGCATACAGGCGATGATTGTTTTTTGTTTCTATTATCTACATCCAAACCTGTTCCCATCATTTCTTTTTCACGTGTGCTGGATTCATCATAAGCATCTCTTGTGTGGCTCCTAGTTGCTCTAAAATGGTCAAGCATTATAAATTACAAGTACTAAGTAAGCTCACTTTCCCACTGTTCATTTCCAAAAACACAATTTGGTATTGGAGGGCAGAAGGCGACAAAATGCACTTTTTGAATAAGGCAAGCGTCTTCCATTCAGTTCTAGCATGCATCGATATTAAGCCCAATTTGTATCTTATTATGGAAATTGGAAGACCTCTCGGTAATCTTAGAATTCTTTGCCAAAAAGCACTCTCCAACGATGCCGATATTTCACAGGAAGTGGACAAAACTGTCTGTGCCATATGTTAATATCAGAGTAACCTTCAATTTAAAAATGGTTAGTACAGGCAGGATCAAACATTTCCCACATTTTGTATAGCTTAAGGATCCATGCATCGTTAAATTCTTCAGTTTATCTTTTAACTCCCTATAACGCGGGAATTCATTTATGCTGGAATTCGTATGCAAACCTTCGTATAATATAGAGGATACTTTAATGAGCTTGTGTATCCCCAGGTACCATTTAAAGACTTGTTTCTGTCTAACTCTCTTCAATCCCAAAACCAGTATGTTTGTTTTAGGCACGTTTATCTCAAGATAATTTTTGGTCATGTACACTTGCAGGGTGTTTAAACTGTGTTGGAGGCCTATCTGGGTCTTGTCACTCAAGAGCAGATCGTCTGCATAAAGGATCCAAGCCAACCTCTGCTCACCCATGCTAGGGGGAAAGGACCTGTTAGAATTAAAACTTTCAGCGGGGTCAGACAAAAACAGCATTGAGGCCAATGGACGTCCTCGTTTTAACCCTCCGTACGTACTGATCTTTTGGTGAAGAGACCTTGGCCATTTATTCTTATCCGAACCTTTGCAGTAGTGTATTGCAACTTGATTGCAGATAGTAAATCCATAGGACATTCCAGGTCTCGAGTTTAGACCAAAGGAGTTCGCCATTAATGCTATCAAATGCCTTTTTCAAATCTACAAATGCCAAATATATTTTTGACACGTTTTTTAAAGCTTTCCATTTCAGAACGTTAAGAAGGAACAATTTCAAGTCAGTCCCCATTCCCTTTATAAATCCTTTTTGCCGTGGATCACATCTTTTTGTCTCTTTGACCCACATCTGTAGACATGATAGAAGTAGTGCTATGAATAATTTGTCCAACATCCAGAAGGGTAATAGGGGCATAGTTTGCAGGATCAGAACTATTGCCCCTCTTAACTATTGCCACTATTATTGCACATCTCCTAAACTCAGGCAGATCTCCTGCCTGTATTACTTGGTTGAAGAGTTTGTCAATAAAAGGAATCCAGGCTTCCAGATATTTCTTAATCAAGTAATTGGTGAGGCCATCCGGGCCCTCAACGAGTTCACTTTTTTGATAAGTAATTCAAAGTCAAGAGAGTCAAATTCAAATGTCAATGGAGTTTTAATATTCAATTGGATGGATCGATTACATACTCCTGGATGAGCAAATCATTTTCCATAAAAAAGTTACCCAGACGTCCTCCATAACTACATTTGTCAAAGCAGCTGTTTGGGATCAGATTTTGTTATTAATCAGTTGCCTTGTTTGTCGAAAATCTTTATTCCTAATGGCATTTAACATTGCCTCAGAGTCTGATTGCAACATTTGGGCCTTGTGCGATGACAACCAATTATTTATATATATATATATATTATTTTTTCTGGATAGCTCAAATCTTACATCACTCTCAGATTGTTTAAGTCTCATCAGGTCTTTCTGCAGCTGTTTTTTTTCTATTGTTATCTGCATACCATAACAATGTTTGGGCATGAAGTTCAATTTATTCCTTCTCTTATCGGTTTCCATTAAGTCTTGTAGAAGTGGAATGTAATTCACCTCCAACGGGTTACTCTTCACTTTCTTATTACATGTTTTTTAGAGTTCTTCTATCTTCCGCGGCCCCATGCCTAAACAATTTCTTCCCTGCGAGATATCCATGTTTGTCCAGGATGTATTTTTTTGTTTTGGGCCTATCGAACAAGTCATTTCTATTAAAATGTGATCACTTTTTCCCTTGAGCACAACTCAAAAGCTTTTTACATAGTTTACTATGTTTCTTAAAACAAAAAATGTATCCTGCACTCTCAAATAAGACCCATTTGTCCAGGTCAGCTATCTGGCCATTCAACATTTCAAAATCCCTCGTGTTCATTGCATTGCACCAACATTTCACTCTCTCATAACCCCTGTTTGCAGAATCATTAAGGTCCTCTGTAATCATACAATTTTTGTCAATACAGAGAATGTTCAAGTTCCCACAAATAATCATGAATACGTTGTTAAATCGAACAGCAAAATTATCAATAATGTTCGTCATAGAATAAACCAGGACATCAGAGTCAATGGTACCTCATTACGACCCGTGTGGTAACCATGGCGCTAGTAGCGCCATGGTTGCCGCCTGTATTTTACCGATTCCGCCATGGTGAATGGTGGAATTACCGGCCCATTCCAAGGCTGGCGGGGCGGTAATTCCCCATTCACCATTGGCCCTTCCCCATTCCCATTTTTGCCCCCATAGGGCTCAATGGAAATGGGGAAGACGGTAGTTACAGTACCGCAAATTGCAGTACCGTAATTACCTCCAATGTCCCTTTGCGGGTCCAATCCTTAACGGCTGGTAAAACCAGCCGTTAAAGTAGGGAACCGCAAAGGGACCTCGTAATTAGGCGGTAAGGGGTAAACGGCACCGCCACCTTTTATGGCGCCATTAACCCCTTACCGCCTGGGTCGTAATGAGGCCCAATGGCTTTTGGGTTCCAATACACATTCAAAATCAGGAACCAGTTTACCATTTTCAAAGGTTCTTGATCAATTTTACAGAACAAGATTTGCATGAAATAATTTCAATTTCACACTTCAATCAATGTAAATCCCATTCCATTTCTCACCAAAGTTAGGAGGCCAGCTGCAGGACGCCCCCGACTGCCTTTATATGCAGGGTGTAGGTAAGTAGTATACCGTCTACTACAGTGGTCGATTGTAACCAAGTTTCTTGTAAACATAATATATCAAATTTCCCAATGTAAAGATCACTGTCTGCAAATAAATGAACAAAACCCCTGGTGTTCCATGAGCCCATCACATAATCATCATCCAATTTGTTCTTTGTTTGTTATCTGAGGGTTCGACCTTTATGGACATTCATCACTGGATATGGTTTTGGGGTATTTGATTTGTTTTGAATGATCAAATCATCCTTGATCATACAGACCTCCTCCTTTTCACAATTAAAGGTATTTTATAACGTTTGTTATAAGGTTTCCCTTATAAGGCTTTGATCTTTTAAATACTGTGTCGTTGCATCTTTCATTTTTTTCTCCCCCTCTCGCTGTCAAAGCCCCTCTCAATTTCGAGGGCATGCTTTCATTGAATGGCAGATATTTTCTGTATGACTTTGCGTTGGCTCCTCTTGCTTATCAGCTCAGGTTTTTTTCACCACTCTCCTCCGAAGGACGTTGGCCCTTTCAATCTCGAGAACCTATTGTTCTGGCGCTGAGTATTTAGTTCATCCAAACTTGAGTTGGCCCATCTGTCATTAGCTGCCAATTTGTTCAATTCAAAACCCAATAGATAAGATATATTTAGTAGGGCTGACTTGACTGTGTTAGAGATTAGATGTAAAATGACTTTATCTGCATGATATTTACTCACAAATTCTATGATTTTAATGTTTTCAATGTTCACGAATCTCAGTGCTGGGATGCGGTGGAATAGTCTACGAATGTTAAAACTATTTAAAATCAGATGGTCCTCTGCCGAAAATAGGTGCTCCAATATCAGAGTGGGGATATCCAAGTCACGTTTCACTCTCGATTGAACAATCAGGCTGGTTCTGTACCATAAAAAATTAGGGGGGGCATCCTTTCTCAAGCATGCTGGCTTTTTACTAGTGGAATCAGTGATCATGAAAGACGGAGCAGCTTCCTGAGCTTTATGTGAAATCTTGAACTTCAAGTCCTCAGCCAACCGCTTTTCTGCCATTGTATGGAATGCCAGAGTTGTCACTGGTGGAGAGGTCGGAAAACGTTGTCCTTCTTTCTTGTTGTACATATCATCCTCTATCATATCCGCAGAGAGGTTCAGGAGATCTTGGTCAACAACCTGATCATTGTTCGCTACTTGATCCATCTTCGAGGTACAATTATTGCTTTTGTGATTACTGGTTGTTTTAGGATCTTTAGGATCTTGTTCTATAGGTCCTTTACTTTTGTACTTAAAGAAGACCTGTTTCGGAAATACCAGGGGTGCTGACAAGTTGTGCAAGAATGATTTAGCGTCATTCGAATTTCGATTACTTAGCTGTTTGATGTTTTTCAATTTTTTTGTTTGGATTGTATTTCTTACGCATTTACCCATAAATTTCCTTTTCTTTCTCTTTTGGAAGATAGGAAAAGGGGTAGCAAAAGAGATTGAGGTGTCCTCATGGTTGTTTGTTGGCGTGCTCCCTTTCTTAGGAACTTCTCCTTTTACAGGTTGCATTTTTTATATGTCCCTTTCATTTAGCAGTGTCTGCTCGCTGCGAGGACCCTCTCTGTGGTGTGGGATCACACTACTTGGGGGTCTCGCTACTTCTTTATGTCACGCAAAGTTTGTTGAACCACCAAGTCAACCACAACCACCTGTTTGCTTGGCAGCGAGGAGAATGACCCACTCCCATACATTTGGTTTGGTAAACGGTCTGACCAACAAGACTCTTTGTTTCAAATTCCTTATGCTCACAAAGAATTTTTTTTCCTTGACAAATCTCTAATAATGAGGTTAAGATGTTTTTTTGTCCACACATTCCTGTTCCAGAGATTCCTTTAACTTTTCTGTAGATACGAAGATGTCACCGCTTTATTGTCTACGCTAGTTTGCAGAGAGGTAATAAAGGATTCTAAGTATATTAGCTTTGTGTGGATCATAATTACTAAAGTTGCTTGGTCCTTCACATTCTCATTCATGGTTTCGTGCAGTTTCATGAAAGGAGTCAGGGCAATGGATGTCGCTGAGATAGTATTACAATGAGTTTGAAAAGCCGTGGAGTTTAGCGGGTTAAAACATTTTTGTAAGGTTTTGGGTGAAAATATGCAATCCTCAAGGGAAGAAATAGACAGCAGCACCAAGTCAATTGTGCAGCTGACTGGCTCAGTTATCAGATCTGTTGAGAACAATATCAATTGTGAATGCGCCTTGAAAGTAGTCACCACATTCTCAAACGCTGGTGTCGTCCTCGCCTCCATACTCCTGAAAATTCAGCTAAAGTCACCCTGAAGAGTTGAAGCGTTACAATCTTTGCAGGATAGATTTGCCAGAGTCCCTCGGGTTGGCTCATCATTCACTGCAAAGACTTTCGCCCTTTGGTCCAGTTTTTCCTGGATGAAGGCAATGCCTCTCACCAGCGTAGAAGCTAATGAAGATGGTATATTCTCACTGTTTCCATGTTTACATTTGTGTTGGAGTGACCAAGTTGCATCTGTTGGTTACATGTGATTTTAACAAATCACAAAATAACAAATGAGATTTTAATGGAAACAATTTTTTTTATTGGGGGGACTCGCCACTGCAAAACCCCTGTGTCTGCATGCTTCTAACCACACTCCGAATCCCCCACACCTTTTAATCCTTTAAGCCCACCCCCTTATATTTATTTTTCCGTATTTATTTATTACAATTTCATTTGTTATTTTATGTCCATTAGGAACTGCTTCTGAATCCGAAGGGATTTGCGCTGATGCTAAACGCATATCAATGAAAGGGACTGGAGAATCCTTTTTTTTACTCCGGTTAGACCTGTCTACATCAGGCAGGGCACTTTGTTCAACCAGCGGTGGAGATATTCTCAATGCATGCTCGAGCGTAGGCAAGGACTTTCCAGTAATGTTATATGAGGTCTCACGTGCAATAACTGGCGACAAGGATTTCAGCATCTGTTATATCATTGAAGTCTCTTGTTGTCAAATCATCTTCAGTCTGCAGAAGCAGAACTGAAGGACATTCTTTTGTTTTTGCAGAGAAAGGGATAGTCTTTGCTTTGTCTAGTGAAACAAGCGGCTCCAAAGTTTGTATTGGTGATTTTTTTGCTTTCATGATTTTAGCAAGTCGCCACATTCAGTGCCCTTCTCAGAATCACTTTTCCAAGACTTAGCATCTTTACACCCAGATTCCGCTGCTTGTTTGGGGGAGGTTCGGAAGGGTCTACCATCGGCGCTGCCAGAAGTTTAGCAGTATTTGCTCTAACTTCTTCCTCTTGGTGTCAGGCTTTTCGTCTTGCGCAAGGAAGCTGTAGCTTAGACTCGGGGGGCATTTTATTTTGATTTAGATAACCCAAGGCTGAGTCTTCAATGTAACCTCAGTGCCTATAAAGTTCACACTTGTAAATCCTTATCTAAGTACTGGTGTCTTTTGCCACTCAACGTCACATCAATTGCATGTAGTTATTAGCAGGCTGAGAAATTCTTATCCCACCAGGTTTAATATGGTCCGGTAATCAGCCATCATTTCCCAGCCATCCGAGTCACTCTGGGAATACGGGAAACACTCTGCGATGCTCCGCGTAGAGTGTGAGGCTTTAAGTTGCTGAGCATCGCCTCCCAAGAAGAGACAATAGCAAGGAAAGACTACCAGGAAGAATCCACGTGGGAAACATTTGCACACTGTCATCAAAGCACATGACTCATATTTGGATATTTTGTTTTCCAGGAAATATGGCACTATAGTTTGCTGGGTTTAAAAGGTGGGCAACTTTTATATTTTGCCAGTGTAGTTATTGGAAAGAAGCAGCATGAAAAAGTGCATCATTTTAAAACTATTATTTTAAACATTTCCTTTGAGTGGAGTTCAACTGCCAGCTTTGCCCCCTCTGAACTCTGCCTCCATGGAGCCCCGCCCCTCCTCCAAACTCTGACCCCCAACGGCCTTTGCAGGATCCCCCTTTACATTTTTTCCATTTTCACCACTGCCAAGAAGCAGAAGACAGCGAAGCATTTCCATACAGATCTCTATCGGAGCCAAACATGACATGCAGCTCTGGGAGCCACAGTGGGATCGTATCTAGAGAAAGAATCCCACTTGTTTCAGCATCTCTGGAATTCATTTACAAAAATCCTTTCAATGGGAATTTCCGATGTTAAAACATTTTTGTAAATGAGGCCCTTACAGTCTTATGTCTGTATTTATTTTCGGGAAGGAGACATTTGTTTAGGAATTAATAGGCTGCAAACATTTTAAGACTCTGTCTCTGGTTGCAGCAATTGGGATTCAACCAATTGAGTTGATAGGAATGACTAAATGAAGAATTCAGACTTCTGGATGACATAGGTAGGAACGGTTTTATTTTCCTAATCAGAGAGCGAGAGCTTCAAATGGAATGCATAATGTGGCGTGTGCCCAAAATGCAATGGAAGGGGTGTGGCACAAGAAGAGAGGGGAGTGGTTTATCCACTGTATGAGCATCTATTGTCAGAGAATTTGAAACTGTTCAAAACAGAACATTTCTGAAGATTTTCTGCTGGCATTGCAGCTCATAAATTATAAACTTGTGCCAATTCAACCTTTATAACGCACCACTTTGCTTACTGGCAACGTTAAGGTGAGGCCCCCTGCACCCCTCTTGAAATCTAAAATCATATTACAATTTTTCGACTCTTTCAACCCCATCTCGAGTGATGAGTTTCTTGATCGTCTATACAGTAGCAGACCCTCTGGAACACCGCTTGACCCCTGTCTGGCCTCCCTTCTGAAAGAAATGTTCTCCTCCACATGTGCAGGAGAACAAGCAAAGTCCATAATAAATAACTCCCTCACTTCCGGCATCTTTCCTGAGGCGTTTAAAATAACGTATGTCAACCCACTTCTAAAAAAGGCATCCCTTGACCCCCTCGAGCCTAAGAACTACAAGCTGATTTCCAACACCCGATACTTAGTGAAACTCATTGACCGGACTGCGTACTCTCAGCTCAACCACGTTGTAGAATCCAACAACCTATTCGACCCCGCTCAATCAGGCTTCAGGCTGCGCCATGGAACAGAAACTACTCTGATCTCGATCTGGGATGATCTCAAGGTCTCGGTGGACTCGGAGTCCTGTGCAGCACTGGTTCTCCTTGATTTGTCAGCTCTGTCAGCTCCCTTTGACACTGTTAACCATTCTATCCTCCTTGACCGACTGCACTCCCATGGAATCCGAGGCATCACTTTCCTCACCCCTTTTCTCTCAACCGCTCTCACCGTGAACACTGGAGTACCACAAGGCACCTGTCTCTCTGCTCTCCTATTTAACCTTTATCTGACCAATGTACCAGGGATCATCCATGCACCCAACCTCACCTGCTACAACTATGCTGAAGATACCCAAATTATCCAGAGAATTCTCAAAACAAGCCTCAAACCACAACCCGACCTTGAAGCTTGCCTCAGAGACATTGACCGATGGATGATAAGAAACCACCTGCTTATGGACCCTGATAAAACTGAGATCATGGTGAGCGGCAACCCTGCCCTTCTCCCGCGACCACTCCCATGGTCCCCCTCCGTTGGCACCCCCCACTTCCGAAATAGTCAAAAACCTTGGCTGCACTATGTACTCTGGCTTAACCCTCTCCCATCAGATCAATAATGTATCAAAATCTTGTCACTACCATCTCAAGCTCCTAAGGCACATATTCCAGTATTTCACCTACCCCAACAGACTCGCCTCTATTATGTCCACTGTTATGTTTAGACTTGACTATGCCAACTCCTTATATCTGGGTACCCCAAAACGCTGCTGCCCGACTCCTTCTTGCACTGGGACACAGGGATCAAATCTCCCCCACTCTCTACACCCTTCACTGGCTGCCTTTTGGACGAAGGGCCAATTTCAAAATTCTATGCATTACCCACCGAGCAGTGCACAAAACCGGCCCAGCATACTTACAAGAGAAGATTACACACTAGCCCCCATAAAACACCCTAAGGTCAAGCACTGCCCTCTTACTAGTGATTCCAGCATCCAATTCCACCAGGATTGGAGGGTCCGCTTACTAATCCCTGGCTCCATCTCTGTGGAACTCACCCCAGCCCCCCACATTCGGCACACCCAAGACTACATGGCCTTCCGTAAAGCTCTAAAAACCTGGTCAGGCCCGATGAAACTCACCGTTATTATAGAATCATGAGTTCAATGAAAATGGACTTCCAGACACATAATGCATGACCCTGAGAATAATGACCCTCTGATCATGCAAATCATAACCTACTCCGGTACAACTTGTGAATCTACCTCTGAATACCTCTACCAGGAAACATGAGAATGATCACGGCCAGCTCATCCTGACCCAGAAAATAACCAGGAACACTGGGCTCCAAAGAGTACACCATCCACTCCAGACACTCACCTCTCCTACCACTATCCTCACTTTTCACTTTACACCAACAAACAATAGAATGCAGCTATACCCCTCGATCAATTTCAGCCTAGCTGCACACATAAACTTCCTACATAGGCCTAATGCTGCCAGAATGCAGTCTGAGTGACCAACCACCTGACTGCACACATTCAACTGATCTCCCACTACCACCAGGCCTAGTTTTATTATGCTGTCCCCATCACACAAATCACACCGACTGCACAGATATTGAGCGCACCCAAGCACTTTATTGTACCCTACTCTCTCGACTGACCTGGACTACGGTCCCCAAGGGCGTCAACCTACAAGCGCTTTGAGATCATACCAATGATATATAGGACACTATATAAATGCCAAATAACAATAACAATAACAATACCATCTTTCCATAGAATAAAATAAATAGGTATAGCAACCAACTTATGATCCAGCTAGGACAAACTTAACACCTCAAAGGAATGACAAATGGACTAAAGTCTAGAATACTCTCAACGACTTCTACGATCACAGGAAGCCCAACATCTGGAAAGTTCAGAGAGTCCTTCTGTGGGTAGTTGTAAAGGAACAGTACTCCTCCACCCTCTTTAAACCACCCTTACTTTGCTCTAGCTGCAAGCAAACAAAATCACCAGCTTCGCGGATCGTATTTCTGAATCATTCTGGTTTCAGAAACATCACCTGCTTAGATAGCTTCTATTGTCAACGCCTACCGAGCCTGCCAGTAATGTTGGATAGTGTGCACTCCAAATAGCCATTAGACTGCATTATAACCGTTACAAAACTCTTAACTCAACACAGACACCGCATTGAAAGATAATATAGCATACATCTCCAGGACAGCAGTAAATAAGGAGATAGGCGCAATCTGGATGATTACAGATAAGAAGACTGAGACAAAGAGATATGAAGTAATTCGCCTAGGGTCACACAATGGTGGTGTTTTTGGTTTAAACCAGGATTGAAATCCAGGTCTCCTGGTTCCCCATGCCAACTCTCATAAAACAGTTTTATTTTCTATTTATTTAAGAGTTCCTCGAAAATACTTCATTCCCTGAAGGCAGCAGGACGAAGTTGAAAAACATTAGCTAGAAAATCTAATAAAAATACAAATTCCCAGTAACATACAAAGTTGCAAACAATGCAGAAAATGGTGGATAATTTGAACTGCACATTTGAATATATATGTTGAACTGCTACAGAAATCACAGTTTCCACAGTTCAGATGTAATATGTTAAATTATGGGAGCAATACAATCTCTATCAGCCCTCCCACTCCTGTACACCTATTGAGCATTGGTTATAAAGGGCTGTGATTAGTTCCCTTATCTAAACTGAGGGTGGGGTTCAGCTATTTTGTTGTTGCCTTTTAGTCGTTTTTATTTCATACACATTTGTTATTTCCTTTTTATGGGCTATGGTAAAGCAGTTTGATTTCTGAAAGTTCTCTTAAAGTGTCCCAAATTACTTGTTTAAAAGTAGGTACAATCAAAGTTCATTTGGAAAGTATTAAATAGAGAGTGAAAGATCAATATAAGTCGGGGATTACCTTAAAGGTGAAGTAGGTGCTGAGTAGTAGTAGTGGTGTGTCATTTGTATAGCCCCTTTCACCATTGGTATGGGCCCTACGTGCTGTCGGTCGAAGGCCCTCAGGGGACCGGAGTCCAGGTATGTGCCTATTGGCCAGTGCTTAAGATGTGAGGGTTGGCCAAGTCACTGCTATCCACCCATGTCTAGCTGACATGTGGATGGGTGGTAATAAGTGAACTTGAGGGGGTGAGGGAGCGGAATAGAGTTATGTGGGCAACTACGTATCGAATTTTTGTCATGAACAATAACTGCATTTTTATGGCAGAGGTGTTGTGCGAAGTGTGCTCAAGTGGTGTATGATGGCAGATGCGTGCGTGTTTGCGGCTGTGCCTTTGTCTTGTTGTTTCTGGGGGGCATATCCTGGGCGCATGGAGTGAGGAGGTCCTGAGATGTAGCTCCCGTCTCGATCCTGACATGATCATGCATACATGTGGAGTGATGGCGCCAACATGATGCTGAAATAACCAGAAGGTGTGGGAAAGGCTCCACCATCCCCCTATAAAAGAACGGCCTCAAACCGTTGCCTAATTGAGGCTGGGGACGCCGCCTAAGCTGAGGTCCCTCGGACAAACCAAGATGGCGGATGGCACCGCGTGGTGAGGTGGGGTGTGGTGGGCTGAGGGGAGGAGCGCGGATCTGCAATGCAGTCGTAGGTGACGACCTTAGCGGAGCCTGACGCTGGGAGAAGACATATGAGGAGCGAGCTGGAGTACGTTAACAACCTACACGGCTGTGCTTGGGTGCGTGGGGTGGCTGCTCTTCTAAGGAACAGCATTGGCCCGCTGACAGACAAGGGAGAGCGGTGTGGTGCAGGGACCACGGGCTACTGCAACACGCACCGGGGACCGCTGGAGGCTGCTGGGCTTCTGTATAGGAGACAGTTGGAACAGCAAAGCTGTGTCTGTGCACGGTGACGGACGTCGGAGGCTCCTGCAACAGGGAGAAGTAAAGAAAATCGACCCCTCAGACGGTGTGCCACTTCATTCTTAGATGTGCTAGGATCGATGCCGACGTTTGGTGACATGTGAACTGGGAGAATGGGGTTATAACAACCCGATGGTACGGCGCAGCGACTGTGGGGAGATACGGCAGGAACGCGGCAGGGGCACAAATGAGGAGCAGAATCAAGGAGGGTCAGGAACTGTGAGGCATAATACGCGGTGCAACCCCGTGATGCTTGCAGTGGTATCAGACAGTAAGAGTGGGCCACGGGCACGAAAATGCTGGCAGCATGCCTGAAGCTACGCAGTTGACTGGGTGCAGTGCCCCCAAGCCATGTACTTTTGAAAACATATACCCGACAAGCTCACAACGGTAGCTGGGGGTAGACTCTGCTGATTGAATACTGATGGCGATCCGTGGCCCTGGCAAGGACTAGACAAAGCAAGGTCTGATACCCTAATCGCCTATTGGACAGACAAAGTGAGGTGAGGTGCTGATGCACTGGGGGAGGACACTGGGGGGCTGTGGCCTACCGTGAGTTAAACGGAGGAGCTTGTAACCCTTAGCGCACAGCCCTGCCTACTACGTGGCAATCACCAGCACTTAAACACAGAGCTTCCTCGGATGAAGGCAATGTGGGGCTAACTGGAGGCCGGGAGGGGGGCACTTGTCTGAGGGATGCACACTGAGTGGTGTGCAGGGATACAGCTATTAACACATCTACAGGCTAGCAGCGCTCACTACTGTTGTGCACGGCAGAGGGCTAGCGCCTGCCCAGCACCATGAGGAACAGCACAGGGCCAGAGCTAAAGGCACATTCCTAAGCAGTACAATGAAAGAAGGATAGAACTGGGGGACATTGGGAGTGGCGCAGCCACACTGCGCTACAGGCAGCACCAGGTGGTGAGAAGGTGCTACCCTGTGCAGTAGCAACAACAACAATTAAGACCCAGCTGAACAGCAAATAAAAGCAAATCTTGCGCTGTCAACAAGATCTGCACCGGGTGCACTGTCAGTGGGCGATAAGTAGCGCACTATAAGGAACCATACACAGACAGAAAAGTGGGCTATTGGCACTGAGAGGAGAAGGGGTGCACCAGCGAATACAAGGGTATGTCCCCATCCAAAGGGAAGAGAAAGGGCACAATCATGGACTCCTTTAACAACGCAACCAGGGCACGTGAATCAACACAGACTGCACCGCAGGCATCGGAAGCTGGCAGCAAAGATGAGCAGGTGTTAATGGCGATTGCGGCGCTGTGGACATTTATCGATATGAAAATTGAAGAAGTCAAAGTCGATATGCAGCTGATGCGGCAGGATATGCGCAATCTAGCAGAGAGAGTAACGACAGTGCAGACAGGCCTAAAAGAAACCAGTGCGACCACGAAGGACCTGGAGACAAGATTGAAACAGTTGGAGAGGAGAAACGCTGTCCTGGAATCGCGTTCAGAAGACACAGAAGGGCAGGCCCGACGGCATAATGTTTGACTACTGGGAATTCCTGAGAGGCTGGAGGGACCGAACCCTATAGGATTTTTGTTACTACAAGAAGTCGGCGCTGGCAAACTCATGCAGGGATTTGCTGTGGAGAGTTCCCACAGATCCCTGCAGAAACAACCTCTGCCAGGATCACACCCTTGCCTGATGATCGTAAAGATCCTAAACTTTCAGGACAGGGAAGTCATACTAAAGTACTCAAGAGAAGGAGGAGAGATAAGGCAAGACAACTCTACAATAGCCATTTATCCGGACTACACACCAGCAGTCCAAAGGGCCAGAAACTCGTTTTTGCCAGTCAAAGCCAGGCTCCGACAATTAAAAACATCAAATATATGCTTATGTACCCATCTCGGTTTAAAGTGATCTACAAAGGCCGTCCTGTGTTTCTTGAGACTCCAGCAGCCGCCGGTATGTGGATGGAGCACAACAACCTGGATAAAGGAGAATAAGCTGTCACGTGAGAGATGACCTCACTGGTGAGGGTGGGGGAGGTATTCAGGCTGGGCCATTTACCGTACTGGTTAATGGGATATACTGAAACAGAAAGAGCACTAAGGCTAACAACTCTACTGAAACGCAATTTAGACGGGGCGGCGCCTGTCCGCCTACCTTGGGCTCATAGGTCTCACCCATGCAAAAGCTAGAGTCGGCCGGTTGCCGACATAGTTCAACCCGCACACAACGCCCTGGATGGGTCATGGCGGTGCGGGGGCACCTGAGCGCTGCACGCATGGGGCAGCAGCTGGGCGCAAATGTTTGGTTCTGGTTGTTGTTTGGACAGTTCTATATTCTTCACGTAGCAAGGTAATGCATTGGGAATGGTCAACCTGGATGGCAGCTGGATGGGGGTGGTCAAGTGTGTACGGGCAGGCAATGGGGGCAGATGTAGTGAAGTTATCTGGATGCGGGGCAGTGGGGACACGAAGGGAATCAACCTATGACCACTGCGGCTAACATCAAGGTACTAACATGGAATATACGGGGGATGGGTACATACTTATGTAGAAACCGTGTTAAATCCTTTCTTAGCAGGAAGAAGGTGTCCATCACACTGTTGCAGCAGACCCACCTTTCAGAGGGGGAAATGGCAAAGGTAAAGGAATGCTGGGGGGGTCAATGGTATGGAGTGGCATACTCCAAATAATTGTGGGTCTTCACGTGGATAAATCATGATATGCCCTTCCGTTGATGGGGATGGAAGCTGGAACAGATGGGAGGCATCTAATATTGCGAGGACACATAGAACAAGTAGATGTATGCATAGTGTACTCCTTTTCCCCAACCATAGTATTCCATCACACCTTAATATGCTGTGTGTTAAGATAACCCCGTACCGGGACTGTTTCTTTATCTGGGGGGGGGGCCTCAATTGTGTTAGGGATCTTGGCTTGGATAGATCTCTTCTGCCTGGAAGCGGTTCCAGATGATCCTCAGAGGCGATGATCGCATTGCTCCAAAACCTAGACCTAGTGGATGTGTGGAGCAAGCTACATCCTGGTGATAGATGCTATTCCTATTACTATGAACTCCATTCCCTGTACACTAGGATAGACTACCTATGTGTGGGTAGGACCAATCTGTTGGAAATAGAATCAGCGCAATACTTGGGTAGATCAGTCTCAGACCACTCACCGCTCCTGATGGAATGGAAGATGCTAGGCCAAAGGACACCCATACCAATGTGGCGTATGCCCTCAGATGCCTTGACAGACAAGATTTTCAGAGACGGGCTCAAAGCAAGGCTGGAAGAATACTTGGAGTGAAATGATGGTAGTGTGAAAGACTGGAGCATGGTGTGGGAGGCATTGAAAGTAGTGGTGAGGGGCGAGGTTAATGCCAGTGCGGGAGGTATTGAAAAACACTGAGGATGGAACTGGAAAGGAGGGAGGTAGATATTGGAAAGATGGAAGCTAGAACACTGGGTAACCGTGCAGAGGATTAAAACCTGGCTGAAGCTAGAAGAAACTGCCCCGATGCCTGGGAGAGGTTGTTGACATTTGATTACGTGGTTAAAACTGCTAGAGCGCACGCAGAGGCAGACAAACCAAGTAGGCTGCTGTCATGGCTGTGCAAAAGAGAACACAGGAGGCACTTAACCACGGAACTCACAGATGATGGGGGTATGGTACCCAGCACACAGCAGGGAATTAATGACACTTTCCCCGAATTCTATGCCCACCTGTATAAACATGACAAATTGGTACCCCAGGAGGATATACTAGGCACTCTGGATGAGATAGGGTTGCCCAGATTAGGTTAGGCATGACGCGTTGCACTGGAACAAACCATATCGGCTGAAGACATAAGCGAGGTGATTGAATCGCAAGCCACCAGCAAGACACCCGGAAGTGATGGAGTCCCTCCAGAGTTCTGTAAGGTGTACCCGTCGGTCCTGACCCCAGTGCTACATGAAGTGTTTAAAGAAGCCTATGAAAAAGAGGTACTTCCTTCAAGTATGAGGGAAACCCTGGTGATACCGATCCCCAAACCAGGAAAGGCCACGGGTAAATGTGATTCATACCAGCCGTTAGCAATGTTAAATTACGGCGTTAAGGTATTAACAACCATCCTTGCCAAACAGCTCTCCAGGGTGATTGTGGAATTGATACACGAGGATCAGAACAGTTTCAAACCGGGCCGTAGCACAGCTCTGAACCTGTAACATCTACAACACGTCATGGCACAAACGGCTGACTCACAGGCACAATATTCAAAAATTTCGCTAGGCGCGATAGAAGCGTTTGATTCCTTATACTGGCATGGCTCCTTGTAGTATTACGAGAGTTTGGGTTGGGTGAACAATTTATAAAATGGATAAAGATATTGTATATGGCTCCACTGGCGAGGGTTAAATCTGTGAGGTTGGTGTCATCGGCCTGACATATACAAAGGGGCACCAGGCAAGGATGTCCACTATCCCCCATGTTATATGTGCTAGGGCTAGAGCCAATAGAGATTTATCTGAGAAAACAATTCCCGGAGGTGGGCATATGGGTGGGGGGAGTTAGCCATTTAGTGTTGCTTTACGCGGATGATGTATTATTATACCTGAGAAATCCGCATTGCAATGTACCATTGATACTGGAGGTGCTAGACAACTATGCAAAGATTTCTGGGATTTGCTTTAGTAGAACGAAATCCTGCATATTCCCTTTGGCTGGGCTGAGAGGAAAAAGTGTGGAGGAACTACCAAGAGTGGGGCTGCAGTGGCAACTGGAATCATTCAGATACTTGGGGGTGAAAACTGGGCACACACCAGAGAAAATGCATGACAGTAACACGGCAGCTGTGGTGAAGGGCTCAAGAAAATCCATTGCATTTTGGGCCACGCTACCGCGGTCTCTGTTGGGCAGGGTTGCCATCACAAAAATGATAATCCTGCCAAGATTCTTGAACTATTTCACTAACGTACATTACTATATTAAGTCCTCCTTCTTCCGCTTATTAGAAGTCCTAGTACGGGAATCCCTATGGGGTGCAGCCCGACATAAGCTATCACTCATGACACTGTGCTTACCATACATGGAGGGTGGGGCGCAAGTGCCGGACTTGGAGAAATATTACTTGGCAGCTCAACTTAGTTTTATAACTAGATGGCTCTCAGACGAGGCCAACTCGGAAACAGTGCTGCCATGACAGATAGTGGCACCAACACACCTAAAGGAAGCACTTTTCCTGCCGCTGAAGTGCTTGCGTGTTACGCCTATGTTTGTGACACTGGGGTGGAAAGTGTGGCCCAGGGCCTTGACACTGTTGAAGCTTGAATGTCCCTATACACCTGAGATTCCAATTACAACAGATGTTTGTAGGGACAAAATAGACTTCACAGTGGTGAGACACTGGGAAGGATGGGGTATCTACACATGGGGTGATCTGTATGCAGAGGGTGTCTTCAGGGAATATGGTGCGTTACTCGAGAACAAAGGGCTGCCTAAAGTGCAACTCCTGTGGTACCAGAGGGTTAAGAGGGTGGCAATAAAGAAGTGGACAGAGTATCCTGAGGAACCGGTAACTAACCCCTTCATGACCCTAATGTACAGCCTGGGCAATGGGTTGCAACCGGTGACCAGATTATACGGCCTGCTGATAGACAGGCCTAACCCCAGGAACGCAGTACTGAAAGAACGCTGGGAGGTGTACTTGGGAGTAACTATAAGGGAAAGAATGTGGGGACGAGTGTTGTTGTATCCCCGTGAGGTGTCCAGGAACTCCCTCTTTCGACTAATTCAACTTAACATACTATAGAGCACCTACATGACGCCTCTTAGGATTGCCAAATTCAGCGCCAACATACAATCACTGTGCCCCTGGTGTGGTGGGGAAGAAGCAGGACTGATACACATGTTCTGGGGGTGCGTGCATATGCAAAGGTTTTGGTTACATATAGAACAGGCCTGTAGAAGGGCTGGGATTAAACTATATGATTGGACCCCGAAAGAATGCCTGTTAGGTACATACCCCAGAGATAGTAAGTTAGTTCAAACATGTGGTAAAATTCATGGACATGGCATGGAAATCAGCCAGGGGCCCGCAATATACATAATGGTTTCAATAATTTGAATGCTAGGTGGAAGCAGAAACCAGAGTGTGGGGTGGGGTGGTCACCAGATACGAGACAAATGCAAATGACACTTACGATGAAGCTTGGAAATCACTGGTTTGGGACATGTACCACCCCTCGGACGATAAACCCCCATGAAAGTCTGCATGTTCCTATAGATCTATTAAAATTGGATGTAAACAAAAGTTGAATGTCAGTGACACAAATTCAAAGGGGAAGCCCCAACGGCTGTCAGCAGTTACGACACATGACACCCATGCCAACTGCAAAAACTAATGTAATGTGAGATACCATGCGTTGCCTGACAAGTGAAGAAAGTTTAAGTCTGTTGTTGTGTTAATTTGTTATTAAAATTATGCAAATGCTTGTTCATAATAAACTCTTGCAACAAATAATGCAACGTTTGATACGTGTGTATATGTTTATTAACAAATGCCAATAAAAACATTTTAAAATAAATTTGTCTTGTTTCCCTATGCAAAGAGAGTAAGAGGTTAAAGCATGAGCTACATTCAAAGCAGTGACCCAGGATAACTCGGCTGGCTAAACACTAAGGGCCTGATTCATGGAATTAATTGTGTGTAAAACAAGGATTCATGTTTGACGGATAGGGATTTGCGGGCAGATGGCACATAAATCCCCATTTTACATGCAAATAATTCCATGAATCAGGACCTAAATCAACTAGCTTTAATAAAGGGATGAAATTCGAAATGCTCCTTAGATCAGAGCAAAGGTTGCTATGAGAATTCTTCTAGACTCATTATCTGGTTGTATTTTACATTCCCCAATATTCGCACACAGGGCTGGGCGCACAGCCAATCAGGTGTCCGGAACAGCAGGCAAGATTACACAACCACCAACGGATATCCCAGCCACCTCAGGCCCTTCTCTGGGTGATCTTTTTATTTTGATTTTTTCCTTTGCGCGGAGGCAACATGTATTGCCCCACACACCTAAATTTCCCTCTTCCCCTCCCCAGCCCTCTCCACTTATCTAGGGGGCCTGGATTATTGCGTTTCCGGTCCCAAGCTCTTCCGTCTGGCTGCCACCATAGAAATAGAAAAGACATTTTGGCCTTTTTCCATATGGCAGCGGGCATCTTTTCGTCATTTTACATCGGGAGATCGGCTGCACAAGCAGCCGATCTCCCGATGTAAAATGACGAAAGCCATTCACACCCCGGGCAAACCCCGGGGTGCAAATGGCTTTCATGCCCTGCCTGTAGGGCGGACACAGCCTTTAATGGCCCACAGCCTGAGTTGAGGCCCTCGCTTTGCACATGCCTGCCTTAGCCTGGGCTGATAGGCTGGCGGACCGTTAAAGGCTGTGTCCGCCCTCCAGGCAGGGCCTGAAAGCTACATTCTTAATTCGCTTAAATTCAGAATCCACTCTCGACATTACAAATAGCTTTGGTTCCAACAGGAGTATTCTGCATAAACCTATTTCGGAGCAAAGGCTACATTATGCGTTAACTTGGAAGTAATACAGTGGATGCATTGTACAAGGTTCATGAATCCCACGCAGGCAATCCCATCCCATATCATTACATTTACTCTCTAATCTACACCATCACACAATAAGAATGCAGCTATTCCCCTGAACAATTTGGCCTAGCTGCTCACATAAGCGTCCTACAGGCCTAACGTCGCCAGAACCCAGTCTAGGTGTCCACCCACTAGACTGCACACATTCAACTGATATCTTCTCCACCTAACGCTAGGATGCAGCTACCATCTGGCAATTACATCAGATGCACACATAACTGGTGCACCCATGCACCCTTTGACACTTTCCCTCTCTACTGACCTGGACTGCGGTCCCCGAGGGTGTTCAACCTAGCAGCGCTTTGAGATCATGCCAATGATATATAGAGTGCTATATAAATGCAAAATAACATAACATATAATGAAAGCTGTTTTTAAATGGCACCTAGACAAAAAACCCAGGATATATATTTCATTCACCTAGATTGGAGCCTGGTTACAATCTGCAATCTAACAAGACCTGGGACCAAGTGATGGCAACGTAGCTCAGTTATCCAGAAGCACATGGTGTATTCGTCTTCTGGACACATTCTGCTCTTGTAAACTATCAGGACACTGGTTGCACTATGACACCAGCCTTCAAGAGTGCAGTGTAATTACCATAGCGGTTGCCCTGCAACATGTAACTACTGACAATGAGAATTAGGACGTTGAGTCTTACCTGGCCATTTTTGTCGAATGGTTTTGATGTCTGAATGGGGCTTACCATGGGAGATGGGCTAAGCTTTGGCAAGGAGTTGTCCTTGATAGTCAACCACATCCCCTCCTCGTGACCGGGCAGAGACTACCTGGT
Organism: Ambystoma mexicanum; assembly: GCF_040938575.1. NCBI lineage: Eukaryota > Metazoa > Chordata > Amphibia > Caudata > Ambystomatidae > Ambystoma > Ambystoma mexicanum. The sequence continues at coordinate 403,701,878 of NC_090937.1, forward strand.
TGAGCCATTGAGCCCGAGAGTGCTCTGGTCATGGCACACAACTCATGGAAGGAACAGGGGAAAGTCAGGTTGTTGCAGGCAAGATACAGGTTTTAAAGGCCTTTTTGAAGGTGAGGTGGTCCTCTTGGAGGAGGAGGTCGAGAAGGAGGGAGTGCTTGAACCGAGAAACATGTTCCTCCTAGTCTGGTGGAGTTGAAAGGGGGGCTCTCCAGGAGGTGAGCAGAGCCAGATCTGAGGGCTCTTTTGGGATGGGAATGAGTTTGTTTAGGAGGAATTCTGAGCCTTGCTTTTGGAGGGCACGGTGGGTGATGCACATGTCTTTGAACATAGCCCTTCAGCTGATTTGGAGCCATTGGAGCAACCTAAGTGCAGGGGAGAGGGCAAGGAAGACTATTGATGCAGAGTTTTAGATATGTTGGAACTTTCTGAGCTGAGAAGAAGGGGTGCCTATGTAGAGGGAGTTGGAATAATCCAGCCGAGAGAGGATGATGGCCTTGATTGCTGAGATTCTGTGAGGGTAGGAAAGATAGGGGAAGATTCACCTGGGAATGCAGAGGTGATAATTGCGAGATCTGAAGACAGTGCTGATGTGTCATGAGAGATGAAGGTCCCAGCTGAGGGTGCACCCTAGGTTCTTTGCTGGGGAGGATTCTGTGGGTGGGGAACTTCTGGATGGCAGCTAGGGGGTGGGTTGGGGTAGCAGTGCAGTCTTGCTGCAGACCAGGATTTTGGTTTTAACAGGCTTGAGGAGGAGGTGGCTGTCATCCAGTGGTGGATATCCATAAGGCCAGAGAATAGGTCTGGGTGCTGGGAGGATGGGGAGTAGGGAATCTCGAAAATCATCAGCGTAGTTGTAGCAGGTAAGGTTGTGGCAGCATATGAGGCCGGGGAGGGGGCATAAGTAGAGGTTGAAGAGGCGGGTATAAGGCATGCTCCCTGTGGGATCACCTGAAAGACAGGGTGGGAGGGTGAGGAGTAAGGGGGAGGATAGTTGTTTGCAAGCAGTTAGAGAGGAAGGAGGAGATCAGTCTTAAAGTGGGGCCCTCACTGATGACTAGGGAGTGGAGTCTGCCAATGAGGGTGGTGTGGTTGATTGTGTTGAATGCTGCTGAGAGGTCAAGGAGGATAAGGGCAGCAGATCCTTCTGAGTCTGATTCTCTTTTCATGTCATCCCAGATGGGGCCAAGGAAGGATTTGGTTCCAATGAGAGTCCTGGAACCAGATTGGGCAGAGTCGAAGAGGTTGTGGGATTCTGTGTAAAATGAGAGTTGGAAGTGTGCAGTGCGATCTAGGAGTTTGGCAATGAAATGGGTCTTTGAGATTGGGCGGTAGTTAGAAGGGGGTTATCAGAGGGCTTTTTGAGTAAAGGTTTGACATGAGTGGTTTTAAAAGCTACAGGGATAATGCCTGATGTTTGAGAAAAGTTAATTATTGATCTAGCGATGCTGCCTCTGCAGGTGGAGAAGACAATGTTTTTTAGGAGCAAATGGGGGCAGGAGTCTCCAGGGGATCCTGAGGGGCAGCTACTGGAGAGTAATTTCAGAAATTCTGGATGGGAGATGGAGGAGAAGGTGTGAAAGAGAGGTGTGTGGGGGCAGGACAGGAGGACTGGGAGATGGTGGATGGGGAAGAAATGTTGATATTTTAATGGCAATGTTCTAAAGGTGGTCTGACAGGACATCTCACAGCGATTGGGAGTGAGGATGGAAGGGGAAGTGCAGAGAGGGGCCTTCAATTCCACAATGACCTTGCATAGTTCCTTTCTGAGATTGAGGGCATTGAAGATTCGGGAGCCATAGAAAGATCTTTTGCCTTTCCTTACTTTGACCCTGGAGGCTCTGATCTGCCTGGCTAGGTTGGCCTTGTTAAGGGGGGGGGGGTTGCAGATCAGTCCTCCATTTGCATTCCAGGCAGTGGTTGAGGGTTTTGAGGGATTTGAGGCAGGGTGTGAACCACTTTGGTGAATGGCCTGCTCTGTGGGTTGGAGATCTGAAAGGATTGAGGGGGGGGAGAGGGCATCAGAGAGCCAACGGTCAAAGTGTTCGAAGAATGGAATTCCTCCTGGGCAGCGAGAGTGGGAAGGGAGGTGAGCAGGGAGTTAGCTAGGTCTGGGGAGACAATTATATTGTTCCAGAGGGGACAGGGGGGGAAAGGGTCAGAAGATGAGGGGAGGGGTGGGAGTAGGAGGATAGTAGAGAGAAAAAGATGGTGGAGTGATCTATCCATATTACGGGGCCCATGGAGGGAGGCGGATTCAAATTGGTGGGACTGAATACAGCGTCCAGGGTGTACCCTGCTATGTGAGTGGGGCCTGAAACAAGTTGGGTCATGTTGAGGGCTTCTAAGTTGTCGATGAGCGGGCAGGTTATGGGGCTTGAGGGGGTGTCAAACCAGGTGTTGAGGTCGCCTAGCAAGGTAAGTGAAAGGTGTAAAATCAGGGTACCGTGTTATGTTATGTTATGTTAGTTTATGATAGAAAATGTATAATGCGCATCCATGGACCGTGGGGCTTGAGGGCGCAACACGACATATACAACAGATAACAAATAAGCCCTATAGTTATGTATCGGGTAGAAATCTAGTTACTTAAGTGAACAGGTGGGTTTTCAATTTCTTTTTAAATGCTTCTGTGCATTACAGGGGCCAGATTACAGAAACTTTGCACCGGTTTAAGGGCAAAGTTGAACGGTATTAGCACAAGGGCAAAGTTTGCCCTATTTTTTAAAACACTAAGACATATTAGAAAACTATTGCACTATGACAAATGCACCTTGAGATTGTATAAGCACCTGGGAAAAAATTGCCCTAGTGCAAGAAAGTACATTTTGGATGCTTTTTTTCACCAGGGCAAAGTTTGCGCTATTTCTAATACCATTCCGTATCTATCTTTTCTGCCCAAGAGCAATTTTTTCCCTATACCTACACCATGCCAAATTGCACTTGTCATGGTGCAATCGTTTTCCAATATGTCCCAGTGCTTTAAAAAATAGGGCAAACTTTGCCCTAGTGCTAATACCGTGCAACTTTGCACTTGCACCGTTGCAAAGTTTCTGTAATCTGGCCCCAGGTCTCTCAGGTCTGGTGGTAATTCATTCCAGATCTTGGGGGCAATTGTGGAGAAGGCTGTATTGGACACTTTCATGGTTCTGCATTTGGGAATAACGAGGAGGTTCTGATTATTAGATCTCAGTGATCTACCACAGGATGTTGCGGCCAGAAGCTGCTGTACGTATCCGGGCATCTTTCCCGATCTACACTTTTGTACTATGGTAAGGATCCGGAAGCGTATTCTCTGTGAGTTAGGAGGGGGAAAGGGCAGGGCTTGGAGAGTTGGAAGTGGAGGAGAAGAGTGGATGGATAGGATTAGGAGTTGAGGAGGTTGTCAGGGTTTAGGAGATTGGAGCAGCATGGCTTCTAGGAGGGAGAATGGGGGATGAAAATTGGGAGGAGGGAATATGGCAAGAGCTAGTTCTGGGTTTAGAGCGGTGTGAAGGTGCCTGAGGTGTATGTGTGAGTGTAGGCAGGGCTGTTGAACGAGGAGTTTTTGCTAGTGTTGCGTGAGGTTAGCGAGCTCCGCTTAGGGATGGGAAGGCATGGTGAGTGGGGGGGAGGATAGGTGGAGCGGAGTGAAAGGGGGAGATCTCGGGGAGAAGGGAGGTGGAGAGATTGTGGTTTAGTGATGAGGGGGCTTGAAGCGAGGGCAGGGGTGGAGGGAGCAGAGGTAGGGGTTGGGGGGCAGGGAGAGAGGGAGGCAGATGTATTGTGCACCAGAGAGCACCTCTGGCCTTGAAGCTGTTGCTAGGCATGATCACAGGGATATATGCTCTTAGATACAAAAAATTGTAGTACTAAAATGCACCTAGTTCTGATTCAACTGTAGTAAGAAAATGTACCTAGATTCAAAAGAATAGCAGTATGGCAATGCGTTTATAATCAAAACAATGTAGTATTAAAATGCCCCTAGATTCAACACAATTGCAATATGGGAATGCACCTAGATTCAGAATAGTTGCAGTATGGGAATGCACCTAGATTCAAAACAATATAGTAGTATGGGAATGCACCTAGATTTAAAGCACTTGCAGTATGGGAATGCACCTAAATTCAAAACAATTGCAGTATGCAGTGGGCCTAGATTCAAACCAGTTGCTGTATAGGAGTGGAGCCAGATTCAACACAATAGCAGTATGGAAGTGCACTTACAATCAAATACAATCCACCTAGATTTAATCACGGAACCAGTTCTAGCTGTGTCCCTGGGTTTATAAAGTGAGCACTGGTTATGGTCTAATCTACTAAATTATTGTACGGGTTGTGTATTGGAAAGCAGTGTGGTGAAAGTCAGTCTAAGGAGCAACGGGACGGGATAGACATAATATTAGGGTGGTTGATGGTATGTGGAAGTGCCATTTGCTCCCCGCCCATACCACCTTGCCTTTGTGTTACTGTCGGATGACTTGCCAGGCATCCATGGGCGAACAGAGGCAAAGAGGGAACATGAGCTGCCCAGAGGAGGAGCTGCCCTTTGCTGTGGCCCTTCGCTAGCTGCCCGGGCGAAGGCTGCCCTGAGAAGCCACAGAGGAAGGCCTTCCTGATCATGTGTTAGAACACAGACCAATTGGGGAGAGGGAGGGAGGGACGAAGATACGGATGAGGCAAGGACAAACGAAAATAGGAAACGAAATGAACAAGTGAAAAAGGAAGTGCCCGCACACCAAGGAAAGGACAAACAAAAAGGGATTGCACAGCAAACACTGGATGGGGTTCTTACCAGGGGAAGGTCTGTTCACAAATGGAGCCGAGAGCTCCTGAAATAAAATAAAAAGCACTCCTGTGCTAGTTTATTCCCTGATCACGTGTGACAACACGGACCAATTGGTAGGAGGGAAGGAGGGACAGAGGAGGAAGGGACAAAAGAAATGGAGCACAGAGCTCCTGAAATTAAATAAAAAGCACTCCGCACTAGTCTATTTCCTAATCAGCAGGGAAATGCTAAAGCTCATTAAAGCTAGCTACATAAGGAAGATTTTTACAAATTGTTTTTAAAAGAATTGGATTAATCGATACAAACCTTATCAATTTCAGGGGTATATCCAGTGCAGATTCATAACTCATTTAATTGATACATAGCCATACCTTCAACTAGTGCAATTCACTGAAGAATACTCGTTGCTTGACCCTGCTCAAGCACGTTTTAGACCCAGAAAAAGCACTGAGTCTGGCCACCTTTTAGAGGTGTGGGGGGTATGAGATTTCATGGGGAGGGCCGTGCCAGAGCCAGGCCAGGGGTTCAGGCCTTACTCTTCTTGCCAAACACAAGCCGAGCCAGCAACTCACTATACCAGTGCTTTGAGGCCATAACGATGGCAGTAGCTGTTACACAAATATCAAGTAAGATAACATCATATACATGCAAACATGCCTCATTCTATTCCGGAGATGGGAGTCCAGTACTATTTTTCAAATTGTTTGTTCACTTTCTGAGATTTTAGTCCTAGATATTCGATGGTGAAATCCAGACCTTCAAGTCCCATAATGCAATGGAAAAAACAGGGCAGATCTAGCAACGACTAGATGGGAAGGGCATGGTAGCATGTGTGCACATCTGTGTTCATTTATGGGTCTTAACAGTCAAAATAATACTTGTCAGATTACACACCAAACTGTGAAATATGTAAATTCATGTTACTCAAAATAAGTACTATTCTACCTTTTAGATTCCTCAATTGAGTGACTACTACAGGTATCACAATGCAAGGCGACAACAGATTAAACATTGTACCTTCAAGACAGCAACACAAAACAAAATTTCAACAAGGTTATATTTGGAGGAAAATGTAATGTTCCAAAAAAGAAAACACTTTTCTGTTTTCTAAAAAAAAGCACACCCAGAAACATAAGCTACACTGTGGGAGTCACGGGGAGAGGAGGGCCTGCAGAAATATTACAGGGTGGAGGGACAGAAACCTCAGAAAAAAAAGATTTGAGCTGTGTGAGAAAGGTGCAGATGGCTTTAGATATACATATGAAAGTGCCCTGGAGGACCACATTTCCCGTGCTTCATCTTATAGCAATGAGGTGCTAAAAGCAGGATCCTGCCAAGCTCCTTTTATAAATATGTGCTCTGTAAAGTGTTTTGTTTTAAGGCACTATATAAATAACACATCCTTATCATTATAAAGAGACCAGCCCCAGAGTGGATCACTGAGACCTCAGCGTGACCCCTGGTCAGGTGGGGAGAGCAGGCAGATCTCAGCTTGGTCCCCAGGGCCCATTGACACGGAGTAAGGTTTTGGCTGGGGTCCGCCACAAAGCCTGAGCTCGCTCGAGCCCCACAATACGTCTGGTGTGAACTGCAAATTAGCAGATTTCATGACAATGAACATGAAGATCCCCTCGTCCATCTTGATCTCTAGGCTGCCTTTCATCTAGTTAATCCTCCTACTCACATATCATGTCTAGTAGTCTTAGGAATTGGGCACCTGGCCATAGAGAGGATCATCCTTTTCCTAAAGGAATGCTCTCAATAGACTACAATTGCTCCATGTGTTTCAGTCTCCAAAAAAGGCACCTTTTTATTTGTACGAGGATCCTCACTCTCTCTCCACTCATATTCACTCTATATCGTTCTCCTCTGACTTACTTTCCTTTCATGGCATCAACTAATCCTAAAATTCTAAAAATACAAATATTATAGAAAATATATAACTTATAGACCAATTGATGGCTTCAAACGACCTATTGCTTATGCAGGCAAAACCAAAGTCCTTATCACAGGCAGCCAGAGTGCTAGTCCTGACTGATCCTAATAACCCAAACAATGTACTACCCTTTATCATCTTCAGAAGCCAAGAAATTAAGGTAATCTTTGGTCACAATATATCGCAAGAGCCCCAGGTATATTGCAGGTTAAGGGCACATTCATTCTATAAAATTACTGTGAAAAATCTTCCCTTTCATGGCCTTAATAAGAAATATACTGCCATTATGGCTAGCATTCCCTCTAGACTTGGTTATGCAAACAGTCTGTACTAGGGTGCTCCTGCATCCCCTAACTGTGAGGCTTTTGACTGAAGGTAGAGATCACATGACCCCTACATATCTGTGCATTCGCTCCCCAGAGGGCATAGAGTGGCCCTTGCTTTATGTTCAAGGCTATCAATGGGTTAGAAGTAACATTCCTCAGGAACAAATAGAAACACTCCCCCACTAGAATTCCTAGGTCTTCTTCACAAATATCCCTTGTTCTGACTGCATATTTCAAAAGATATACATGGTGAGCATACTTCTCGAATTTTGAACTCGTTGCCTACTTACATAAGAGACATTCCTGAAATGCCGGCCGTCAAAAAGCCATCCAATTGCCTATCCTTATTAATGCAGCCTCCCTACATTTGATTGTCAAGATATCTTGGTAAGGGATAATTATGCTTTGAAGTGTCTGTTATCTGGAGACAGATCATCTGGTACTATGTCTACCAGATGATCTGTCTCCAGATAACAGATAACTATGTCTATTAACTTCTAGTCTACAATGCTGGTCCTTCTCGCACATACACTTCTAAACAACACTTGCACCTTTAACACATTGCCTTAGATAAATTGACTGACTTAAAGGCAATTGTGTTTAATTGTCAAGAAAGTATCACAAATAATAAAGACCAAAAAGTACTGTCCCCTTCTCTTTTGACCTCAAATAATTCATATTTGTATGTATACAGAAAAGTTTGAATGCAATGATTGCTTATCGTCACGGATACTTCATACATGTTCTTGAGATGTTAGTTGATATGATGCTCTTTTTATACAAATTTGCAATTTGACAGCGGGGACCTGGTACGTTTACACCCGTGGCAGAGTGCAAATGTGCTTGGAAAAGGGTGGCTCCTCTTTTGCCATCCACATTGGCACTCCGCTGTGCAAATAAGTAAAAGCTGTCTACCATGCGAGCATAGCAGGAAGCATTTAATTGTAAACACAGCATGGCATGCTCGCATTGTAAATTTGTGTATAGTAAGGAACTTTTTAGAGGATATCAACTGTAGGACCCCCGCAAACAATTTGTATTATATTTCCATTGGAAAAAATGTTGCATTGGTGTGCGAAGCTACGGAGACATGGAGTTGCTCCACTACGTTGTATATGATTGGTTGAAGTAAGTTTCTTACACACCATTTACTGCGCCATAAACCATAAATTCTGGTACACTCAAAAAATTGTTCAATCATGAGTTTAATAGTGGCCCTTTCTGATTACACGTGTTTCGACACTACTGTGGGCCTCATTACACGGTAGGTGGTAAGGGTTTACCGGTACCGGTATTTTACCGGTACCGGTAAATCCTTACCGCCTTACTACGAGGTCCCTTTGCGGGTTGGGGAATTTAACGCCTGCTTTTTGCAGGCGTTAATAACCAACCCGCAAAGGGACCCAGGGAGCTAATTACGGTACCGCAATTTGCGGTGCCGTAATTAGCACCTTCCCCTTTCCCATTATGCCCTATGGGGCAAAAATGGGAATGGGGAAGGGTAATGGTGGAAGGGGGAATTACCGCCCCGCCAACCTTGGAATGGGGCGGTAATTCCCCTTTCCACCAAGGCGGTGCCGGTATTTTACCGGCATGAACCATGGCGCTAATTGCACCATGGTTCTCCGTCTACCGTGTAATGAGGCCCTGTGTCTTTTTCAAATCAGGGCATATCTATAAAGTTGCTCAACAAAGTAAAACAAACATGTAAATAAAATGCCATTACAGTATGACGGAAAACCACATTCAATAGAAAACAATAATAAAGTATAATGTCACGTGTGCAATTGTAAAACAATACATTCAAATTAGTGAGGTCATAAGTAAATCACAAAGATTTGGTTGGGGAGTCAGGAAAAGAAAAAAAGGGGAAAATAAGTAAATATAGTGAAAAAATATAAACAAAAACTTCACACTTACCACAGCCTTCTCCAGGTTCCTCTATGCATAGGCAAAATCATGTTGGCAATGCTTGTGGATATTTTCTACATATTCATTAGTGGTAGAGGCATTGTTCAACATTTTTGTTACCAGTCATAAGTTCAAAAGGAGACATCTTGGTAGCAGACTTTGGGGTAGTTATCAGAGCCATCAGGACTAGTGGTAATCACAAGTCAGACCCGGCCCATATTCTACCACAACCCCCTTTAAAATGTCCACAATAGTTTCAGTATATTGCTATCCTCACCTTTGCTGGCTGCAGGGTGGCCATGGGCATCCCCAAAAGAGACCACATAACAGCCCCTAGGAAACAAGCCCACTGGCTCCCTATCAAAGAACGGGTAATCTTCAAAATTTTGGCCCTCACAAACAAATGCCTACGCAACACAGCATCCCTGTATCTCTCTCAAAGAATCTCAATACCACATACTACTAAACCCACCAGAATCCCTTACACCAACTGAATCACAGTACCTAAGGTGTGGAGAACATGTGCCGGAGGCTCCAGCTTCCCCTTCATTGTTGCATCCCACTGGAACTTGCTACCACCTCACCTCAGAGGAATAGCCTCCCACCTAGCCTTCCGCAAAGTGATCATTCGTATGAACCTGCCATCACCCACTATGACCGGGTGCTCATTGTTTGCTAACTGTATCCATAATTAACTCATGTATCTAAAATAATGTTTTGTACTGTCTGCTCTTAACTGTAACCCGTAGCAATTTTTGTACCATGTAACAAAGACATATCCTTGTATCAGCGCCTCCATGCCTCTGGGCTGCTAGTGCACTTTATAAATAAAAAAAATAAAAATAAAAATAGGCAATATGCAACTTTTGTTTTACTCCTAGAATTTCTCATATTTTACTCATTATCTCACTGGTAAAATGACTAGCCTGTTCACACTTAATCATTTCCTTTAACAACGGTCATAACAAGAAAGATGTGATCTTTTTAGAAAAGAGACAATGAACGGTCAACATATACTTGTTCCTGCATGCAGACTGAATCATGTGCCACAAATGGCACTGAAAATCACTCAGAGTTGTAACAGCAGTTTAAGAAGTTTTCTTTTTCTTTTTGGGGCCTAGTATATATTTGGCCCTCCTTCCTAAACCATGCACCGATAACCCCTGTTTAGTGCTAGTGAATGTTGACCCCTACTGTGTAGTGCCTGTCTTAAGCAGCAGATGGTATTCTTAGTCTGATCTCCCTTTGGGACTTCATAACTGTCCCTACATATCCAAAGGTCAGTATTCTAATGGAAAATTGTTTAGTGCCTTGCAATGTGTCTGGTTTGAGTAAGGCTGTTTTCGTACATTCAATCTCCTCTCTCCCTCTTGTGAAGGGTCAGGAGTAAAACTCAGACACAGCGGATTCATGTTTTTGGATATAGAATTGTATCATACAAAATGGGGTGGAAAAACACTTCTCCGTCCATGGTCTAAGAGGTGTTTTCCCTAGCAAAACAAAACTAATGGCTCGGTCCTTTTTTCAGAATGTCCAAAACAATAAGTCCTGTGTCCAAGTTACTATTCTAACCTGCACATTGTAAAATCAACTCTAAAGTGAAAGGGAAATGTCTTTGGCCTTGGGAAGTGTATACATGTTGAAAAGAAGAAATAGTAACTCCAATACAAAAGTTCCAAAATAAATATGGCTCATAACTCCAGAGGGTTATTCAATTCCCCTTGATTTCTCGTCACTTAACAGCAGCTCTCTGAGTTCCTTTATAGCAATAGAATTAGTAAACGAAGTAATGCCTGATGACATCTCCTGCCAGACTTCCTCTTACTCCAGGATATGTTTTATATTCTCTGCTTGGTTATCTCTTGATATCTTTCTGTCAAGATTCTCTCATATAACTCTTTCCAATTTGCCCTTGCCTGGAAAGTCCTCTTGCCAGGGCTTGCCTTTTACACAAACACCTCGTGCTTGCAAATGCCTGGTATAATCTCCTGCTAGGGTTTGACACTTCTTTTGATATACTTGTATTTTGAAATGCCTTGTATACTATCCTGCCACGAATTGTTTTACTGGTGACTTATAATGCCTGGTATACTCTCTTGCCAGGACTTTCTTTGCATGGAAACCACTTGTTCTAATACGCTTGTTCTCATATTCTCAAACATTTGTAATTTGCAATGTCTGTTATGCTTTGCGACCAGGAATTCCTTTCAGATTCACACTTCTGTATCTTAGCGCTGCCCGGTACACTCTCCTGCCAGTACTTCCTATACTCATACTGTGCACTTGTAAACTTGACAATGGGTCTCATTCCGAGTATGGCGGTAGGGGCTTAAAGGCACCGTTAAGGATGCCGGTGCCGCTAAGCCCCTACCGCCATATTCCGAGGTCCCTTAGCGGGTCCCATTATTTCCTCCTTCCCCATCCCCATTGAGCCCTGTGGGGGCTCAAATGGGAATGGGGAATGGTTTACTGAATGGGGACTTACCGGGTCCTCCAAGGTTGGAATGACCCAGTAAGTCCCCATTCGTGACACCGGACCCGGATTTGGAAGCAGCCATGGTGCTAATAGAACCATCGCTACCTCCAAACTCGGAATGACCCCCTATCTCTTGTTTTAACACAGTTTGGTTTCTTTGATTATTTTACAGTCTTTCATTCTGTCAAATTCACCTCATTTGCTGTATTTTCTTTTCGTCACCATTGTTTGAATAAATGCACACTCTTGCAACTTTGACAGTCTCTTGATATTAAATACTTCAGTTTCTTTAAATGATATGGCACCTTCTTTTCCGTTTCATTAATTATATGTACTTTGGGTTCCTCTTGGCACCATTGTTCGTCTGCCCTTGTGTCCCTACTTCCTTTTGGCAGAATCATTGGGTGTTGCAACCGGGAAAGCCTCTCTCGCGGTAAACCCCCTGCTGGCATCCCACTAGCTTCTTTGGGGATCGCCAACTCTGCAGTACATTTCCTGTCTTTCTTATATATTTTGCTCGCCTGCTGTTCGCCTTTCTGGACTTCAGTAGCATGGATGCTGCTCTCTGGTACAGCTGCATATCAGGAGGCTGTCTCCTTTACTCTGTCGTTCGTGCAGCTTACCGGACTGGGCATTCTCTCCTCCAGTTCCTCTCCTAAGCCACCTGGCTCCACGGACCTTGCTTCTGGCTGATAGTCCCTCGGTCGACACTCAGGGCATAGGCATTCGCTCTGCAGGACCACTTACACAGCTGATCTCGCTGTTTAAATGTCCCGCCTACAGTCAGGCGCTTGCAACAACTGGAACATAATGGGCATTGCTGGTCTTTCATGATCCTCATTATTCAGCTCATCCTCCTCATGGCAGTGGTTTCAGTATTAGAAAAAGCAAAGTCCATGATATTATTTTACAGGTAGAGTTTGAGGATATGAGTTTAGGGGGTCTTAAGGGCAAGTTTGACCTTCTATGTGTAGGGGTTGATGTGATATTTCCAGTAATCTTATAAGGGCCATTTGGCAAGGTATTTACAGAGTGGGAAACACATTTCCAATAGTCTCAGATGTCAAATCAGGTTTTAAATAACTTGGGGTTAGTGAACATCAGGTTACATGGGGAGTAATCCTCATCACCCCCTGCCTCTTCCTCGTAGTCTCCTTACTGGGATTCCGATGGCCAGATACTCCATCCTTACACTGAGATAAAAATTGAGGGTAAATACATGCTGTTAAGGGATGGAGGACAGGGGAAACACCTTTGAGGGAAATTGAGGATATGTAATTTCCTATGCTCATGCAATTGGATTTCCCTGAGAGCTACCACCCCAAGTGGTCCTCCCTAAAATAACCTCCCCATAGGGTCAGAATCAGGTAGCGGCTGCTGTCCCATGTCAACATAGGAGGGGGCTCTCCCACAGAAAAAAAGTGATGACATTCTTGAATTCATCACACTCTCTTCTCTGACTTCTTCCTGCTTGCTCCTCCCATCTTTCTTCTATTACTTCTTGATTTTACTTCTCCTGATCTTGCCTCCACCATTTGATGTTACTTGTTCTCCAACTCCTCTCTACTACTCTTCCTCCCATCTTCTGCTCCCCTCTTTCACACTACTATAGCACTCCCCCCTCACATTGTTACTCCACTCCTCCATCTGCTACTCTCCTACTCCTAGTACTACTCTCGATCTCCCACTACTACTCTCCTCCCACCAACTATTTGACCATGCTCCTTTCACCCTGTCCCATTCAATTTGCATTAACTCCTTACACAAACCTATCTACGCATTCATCACCCAAACATGCACACTCGCACTGCAGAACCACTTCCACTCCTAAGCCAATAACTCACATGCTCCATGAATCATTCTCTCCAGCTGTTGCTCCCGCCTTCCTTCTGCTGGTCTCTTGTCTCACCTCCATCACTGACCTCACACAAAAAACTACACTCCCTCCTTCCTGTCCCCTTTGTAAATCCCCCTCCCTCTGCTGGGATTGGATGACTCTCCCTGGCCAATTTTCCCCCTTTTTTCCCAAAACCAGGGCATCTATTTGCAGCGAAAATCATGAAAATGGGCTACACCCTGCGCACTTTCTCAACAAGGGCACACTGCATACTGAGGCCAGCGGCCTGACAAGGCCAATTTTTATGTCCATGTTACAGGGCCAAACTCCAAAGGGCCTCCTGTTATGTCTTTTTAGGTGGATCCATCAATCTTTTTGTTCACAGTGGTCTAGGGGGCCTTTTGGGCGCTGCACAAATTTGCTGGTTTAACATGGCAGCACTGCAAGGCCCTCAGGTTTCCCCCATAGTGGGGTTGTTTTGTGTGGCTGGGGTGCTCATTGCTGTGGAGCTCTGCAGTCTCGGTGTTGGTTTCGCTGTGCGGTTCTCTCTTTCAGCCTGGGAAATCTGTGTTCTTTGTTGAAGGTATTGCTGTGGGGCTCACTCTTTTTTTATAGCTGATCCCTGCAGCCATCTGGTAATCGTTTGCATCCTCCTTCAGAAATTGGAGCCCTGCAATTAAAAGAGAGACTTTGGCCTGTATCTGAGACATGAACAAGGCCAGGGATACACAAGAAAACATACTTGGTCAATGGTTTGGGGGCAGGGATTGTGGACCTCATGACTGAGAAGACCCTTGAGATTAAGGCTGGCTGTGGATTCCTCACTAACTTTCCAACCTCCTGGGAAGAAGGGGATTAACCCTCTTTTGACAATACCGATTTACAGGCCTTGTCACACACTTCCACCCTTTCTCCTGAGTTTTCCTCCTCACCCTGTCATTGGCGATTAGCAGACTGATCCCCTCACCCAGGACAGGATTCACTTGTTTCCTGCAACATATTGAAATACTGATCAAATAGTAGGAAGTCAGTAATTAATGCTGCTTTGTCCGGTAGCCCAGGCATTTCTATCATAGGCATGTGGACCGTGTTGTTAAGCTCTCAAAGCATTATAGCGGCTAGGAGATAGAGGTTAGCATCTGCAAGAACACAGAGGATTTGGACAGGGTCTCAGTGCTTAACTCCTCTAGGATGATTAGGTCTACTTGTATGGCCATTTTCTTTCTCACAGAGGCTAGGAGAACTTTTGCCAGCAGGCCTTGCATTTCTACGGGAAGATGGAATTGCTGGTCAGTCTTCCCCATGGTATTCACTGTGCAGTCAAAGTTATGTCTCCCCCTCTTCTTCTTGAAACAGATAGGCAAGATATTCTGGATCTAGTTATGTATCGATCCAATGAGCAGAGCCTTCTGCTTTTTTGTTGAAGGGGTCCCCTGGTTGGAGGAGACCAATCTCCCACACTTCCTCTTTTGGTTTCTCTAGGCAGAATCTCATTAGGTGTCCTAGTTTCCCACAGTCATGACACTGTATGAACTCAGGTCAGGTGGGGTCCAGGGATGTCATTTCACCAAAATGCCAGGGGTAGTGGAAGTGACATCACACGACCCTTGACCCCCTGGTGACATCACAGGAAGTGATGTCATTTGACCCCACCCCGAAGTGATATCGCGGGATGCGATGGAATGTGACCTTTCACCCGTTGATAAAACAGGAAGTGCTATCACATAGCATTGTACACAACAAAATATATGGTTACGATATCACTATAATGTGATGTACATTTCAAACAAGAATGGATCGACATATGTATCGTTAAGATCAGTGTATATAAGCCCATATTACCAAATTACTGTGAATGCAAGCAGACGTCCATGACCAAATGATAATGATGTGTTATTCTATAGCACTTATGCTTAAGCGCTTTATATAGAAAAAATATACACCCAATATCACCTAACCTGTGTTGGTAATCATTTATTGACCTCAGAAGGATGAAAGGCTGAGTTGAGGCGTTTAAGAACAGACTAAATCAGTAACTCACCTTCTGAAGTGTGCCTGAAATAAACCTGGGGTGAGTCTAGCAAGTATTGTATAGAATTCCAGAAAGACACATTATTTGGTATTCCTAATCTTTCTTATTTAGGGTCAGTGCTGAAAGTGTTTGACTTGTGGCACTCCTTTTCTTATTTTTCTTAGTTTTTTTAAGGGGCCCTAACAAGAAAGCCAGCCACTCCAGAAGTAAAGATCCACATGGTGCTGGCCACAGCCCATGAGCTTGCATTACAAAAAAAAAAAATACTTTTGTTTCTTCTAGAGGTCGCAAGGGTGACCACAGAGGTCGCAAGAGAGACCTCAGAGGTCGCAGATGCGACCTCTGGTGACCCCTAAATGACATCCCTGGTGGGGTCCCCGCTTTTTTGGCCATCTGTTGGAGTTGGTGTCTTGGCTCTACCCTCTGCTGGACTGCAGAATAATGGGTGCAGGTCGACTGATCATTGGACTCTATTTGTTCCAAGAGATGTCTGTTGAATGCCTCCTCCAGGATGGTATTCTGAGGTGGGGAAATCAGTGCTGGTTGGGTGTCAGCCGCTATCTTCTCTTTAAGGCCCCCTGTTTTGTCTGGTACTGGGTCCTGGTTTAGGAATTCTAACTCTATTCTTATCTCCCCGGCCTCTGTGTCCTAAGGCTCGGTACTGGCAGTTACTGAGGATTCCCTGGTTTTAGATGTCTAGTCTGTGTTCTTTAGGCGAAGGCCAACCTCTGTGTCATGGTCTGGATAAAATCCCAACACTAACACGACATGTCACAGATCATGCAGTAAATCAATCCAAGTTGTAGAAACAGTTAAAGGGTTTTTCTTTTCTATTTGTGGCCTAGTACTGTCTCTCTCTCTATGCATATACTTGACCCTCCTCCCTAACACAGGAGTCCATAACCCCTGGTTAGTGCCATCAAAGTTTGAACTCTACTGTCTGGGGAGTGTTTTATGCTGAAGATGGTACTTTAAGATGCAAAATGTCTAATCTCTCCAGAGGACTTTCTAAATTACCCTAATTTGTCCAAGGGCTAGTGTTCTAATGGTAATTTGGCTAGTGCCTTGCACTAACTCTGGTTTGAGTCATCCTGTCCTGATACGTCCTCGTCACCTATCCCTCTGTACTCGTATGGCTTCCCTATCACTCCTGCAACCTTTCTGCTGTCCCTTCCTATTTCACTCCTGCTGGTCTTCCTTCTGCCCTTTGTTGTTACTTCTTCTCACACTCCACTCTACTTCTCCTCCTACCCTCTTCTAATCTCCTTTTCCATACTACTACTTCACTCTTTCACTCTACTTCTCTCCTCCTCCCATGACAGCTCTCCTCCTCACATTGCCCTTCACCTCCTCTGACTGCTACGCTTCTCCTCACATTATTACTCTCCTCCTCCCACTACTACTTTCCTTCTCTGAATACTACTCTCCTCCCACCAACTACTCAACCACCCTCCTTGCACCCTCTACCTTTCAATTCACATTCACTCCTTAGACCAACCTCTCTACTCATTCAACACACACACATGCATGTTCTCACTGCGAAACCATTGTCACTCTTAAGCTAATAACTACACCTGCTCTATGGATCTCCTCCCCAGTCTGCCTCTTCCTCCTTCCTCTTGTTGGTCTCTTTCCTCTTGTTGGTCTCTTGGTCATCCTCCAGCTCCACCTCTGACCTCACCTGAAAAACCCAGACTTCATTCTTCCTGTCTCGTGTTTAAATCCCCCTCCCTCTGCTGGGATTGGATGACTCTCTCTGGCCAATCTGGACCTGTCTTCACCACTCACGGCATGTATTTACAGTGAAAAAGACATAAAAAAGGACTAAGCACTGCCCACTTTCTTCGCAAAGGCTTGCAGCATACTGAGGCTGGTAGCCTGGGAAGGCCAATGTTTATGTCCGCGTTGCATGGACCCACTCCATGGAGTCTCCCAGTAAGTCTTTCTATGGAGGGTGGGTCCTTCTTCCTTTATGTTCCCTGCGGTCTAGGGGGCTATTCTTCTCAAAATAAAGTCAAACATTTTCTTCTCAAATGTATTCTTTGCAAGTTGTTCCTCCCATGTTATATGAAAAGGTGAATGTGCTAAATTGCAATAATGATCATTCTATTTATTCACAAACTGTTTTGGCCCTTGTTAGTGGTGAAATGTTGCATTAGACAGATTTTAAATAGTCGCAGTTGTGGAATTCCATTCTGCTGTAGGTTTGGCTTTCAAACACAAAATGAGGTCTCCCCACATTCTTATTTCAGGTCAGGACTCAGCGTGAATCAAAAGTAAAACAAAACAAATACAGGCCTATACACAAAGTTTCATTTTTTTAAAAGCAGTGGTTAAAGACCATTTCAAATTCGAACACCCGCTGTAGTCAACAGTCCACCAACAGTTAATCAAAATATCTGATTATTTGTTGACATTAATAATAATATAAACCAAATATATACCACAGAGATCAATACCTCTGTAAATAAACCCCCTCTACCCCAACACACAGCTGAATTACCAAAGCATACATTCCCAGTCTCACCACATTTTTCACATGCCCAACACTCTCTCCTCATATGCATCAAAACATATGAATCAAACCACCAACCAATAAGATAATGACACAAAGTGTGATACTGTAAGGTATGACCCAGCACCAATGTAACTAAACTACTCGCTCTAACATGCAGATAATAACATGTATAACATATACGTAATTTTCATCATATTACACAAACATTTGCATTAGTTTCTAAATATCATCTTCTTCCCAAAAATATGTAGTTAATTCAACATTTTCCAACTATAGTTTTGGCCATGTGGGTCTACAATGCTTTTCACAAACCAGCCTTCGGCAGGGCACGTTACCTTCCAGGGTCAGAGGTAACATATTCATATAACCCACTGTATTCTGTCACCACCTGGTTGAAGCTCAGTTACTGGACTGCAAAGTAAATAGATGCTATTAGCCCAACAGGTCATGGCTCGTCCCCTCTGGCACTACCGGTACTCATAATCTGTAATTTTCCATTTTACTACGTGCTCCTGCTCAGGACAGAGTCCATGAGAGATATGATCGCCCATGCTCCCACCACTGAGTGTGTGCCCACTGGTGAACCATCCCAGGTCTCTGTGAACTTATATCACATTGTGACCAGTGCTCCTGCAGGTTTGGCATTCTGCAACTAAGAAGATAGTGTCGTCCACTTATCTTGGGGAGTCACCTGGTCCTCCTTGTTGCCCTACTGGAAGGCCACAGATCAAGGCAGGGGACTTCATTACAGGCAACAACAATAATGAACAACCCAAAACGTTGCTAATGTCTTCTACCTGTCAAGCAAATAGACACAAAATACATGCTTGTGACTCACACAGGTAAATGACAGACACAAATACATATCTCTATATATAGTCACATTCTTCGCCAAAGAAGAACTGCAAAATGCCAAAATATATGTGTGTACCCAGCTTGCACATGCTTGACTGCCAATAACAAGGAAAAGCAATAAGGACACATGTGGAAGCTATAGGCCCTCTGAAGTGAATGAGGATGGGGAGACAAGCTTTGAGTACATGGAAGGGCTGGCATGATCGCTGCAGCTAGAGGCAAGCAGAAACAATGCACCTAGCCAAGGACAAATGTGTTGGTCTCCAACTTCCACTCCCCAAAGAACCCCATCCAGGTGATCCTCTCCCACTGGTCCACCCCACTGAATCCAATAGCAATGGCCATGTCCTGGCCACCAGAAGACAGATCTCCAGTGACTTGCGGGTGAGACATATTCAGACGGAATATTCCTGGTTACCAGGATGACAAGCCGTCTGCAAGAAATTCAGACTAAAATCCTCATAATTACAGGCAAGAGAGCTCCATTTAGTGGTCTCCACACACGTGACCCAGTGGAGCAAGGCAATGCCCATTCAATCAAGGTAGACAGAGAGAAGCTGTTCCCACCAAATCACAGGCGGAAAGATATAAGTGTTGATCACAAACTGCCAACTGAATCCACTCTCCCAGGTTTAGGTGATCACAGATGGCAACAGGAGAGAACACGCAGCCCGTCCATGCTCATTCTCATTACCGTAAGAAGGTACACTCAGCCTGGTAACCGTCCAGGGTCCAAGGGGTGGGACGATCCATTCTGCACAATCCAGAGTCACCTTTCACGTGTAGATATAATAAGTTGCGGGAGCCAATGGTCTCCCTGCTACCCTACAACATTGTAGATTGAAATATGCAGAGGTGGTCCCAGGAGGAGCCACCAGATATGGCTATCCAATAGTAGAATCAACCCCCATAGCACATATACACAGATCGACTAAACTGATGAATGTGAATGCCCGATAGGTTTCGGGGATGGAGCTTGGTTTTGTGACACCACACCTGGACAAAACTGGGTGAAACACGCTCAGAAGTCGAGAACCTTGGAGAACTCATGTTTGCATAGTGTAGCCCCTTTCATTTTGTTAGATAATAAAGACAATAAACTTTGCCTCATGACTGAGTCTTCCATTCTTGCGGCGGGGAGTTTTTGATGGGCCTGAGTGTATCTCTGCTGGTAATTGTGGTGATTGCTAGAGAGCCCCGCCACTACAACAAGTGGTAGCAGAGGGATGGTCGCTAAGACCTTTCAGCAGTAAGTCACTTTATCCCGCTGCATGCACGAGGTGCTGCACGACCTCACACGGAAATCGAAGCACGAGACCAAGCAGAGCTTGAGAAACATAAAAGTGGAGTTGTGATTTCAGCCTTCGGGTGAAGGGCTGAAGTGGGGCGGGGCAAAGAGCAAGCCCGCAGTGATGATGGTGAGCCGGAGAGGCTAAGGAAAAGATTTCATTGCACTGTTATGATTTGAATACATGGTATTTGAGTGGCAGTATTGAGATTGAGAATTGCGAAATTGCCAGGTAAAATTGTATGTGTTGAAATCCTGATTTGAGGTCAAATAAGTATTAACAAGTGTTACATAAGGTAACAAAATGAGAGATACACCTCTCCAACACTTATGCAAGTCCCTCCCGCAGTATCAAGACAAAATATGCAAGTATAGCACAGAATGGATTTGCAATACCGAGGACAAGTTGGCAAAACCATGGCCCAAAGACGGAGGTATTTCCAAATGTGTGCAGCAACAATTGACCACTTCTTTACATGTGACCTATCAGGGGAACAAATTAAGCAAGTGACTTACCATATTAGAGTTGTGGAAAATGTTTCAGGCTGAGGAAGGGGACTCAATTCAACAGCATTGGATGCTGTGTCAATGGGATATGAAAGCCGAGAGGCCCTCAGCTCCGCCTTCTCCTCCTCAAACCGCGGATGTAGATGCAGCAACAGAAAGTAAGGGATTTTACCCCACAAGGGAATTAAAAGCACCGGTGGGATACACCAATCCCTCTTCCACGCCTCCAACAAATAGTGGCGGGGATGCACTCAGTGGTGCAAAGCAAGTGGGTAAAGAAATGCGAGATATCAGCAGTGAATGTAAATAGCGCAGCTAGCTGAAAGCAAATCTTAAGGAGAATGACTTGGGGTATACAGGGTTTTGCAAGGGCCAAGAATTAATAGTCCCAAATGAATGGGTTAGGTGGACAGATATTTCTCAAACTGGACAGGAAAGCTGCAAGTGAGACAGGGCACGTGGGGAAGGAACTACCTAGTAGTAAAGACGTGGAGGAGGAAGCTAAAGAATGGGTGGAGATAACGGAGGAAGTAATGAAAGGAACGCATAGTGGCAACAGTAAAGACAGACACAATTGACCACAGTTCAAAGGTGTTTATCAAACTGTATGAATGGGTAAGAAAAAGGCCTAATCTAAACCTCAATCTAAGATGGGAGAAAGGTACGACAATCAAATTATAATAAGGCAGTCCTAGTGGCATCTTGTCAAATAAAAAGGGCCTATACTAAACAAATATTTTGCCAAACCTTACCTCTAAGTTAGAAAATAGTGTGGGATAATGTTCATAAGAAAAGAAAGAAGTGTTGACAAATAATATGTTACAATGTTATAGCCGGGGTCTTCCTTGCCCACATTTTTAGCACAGGACAAGGCAAGCCTCTTGAGCACACCACACAACTGGTTTTCCCCAGCAGGAGGCTATTGTTCTTGTCAGCGATATCAGGATCCTCTGTGGTCAAGCCTTTTTCACACAAAGTCACTTGCCCCGAAGGCCTGCTGTATCAAAATAACAAAACAAAAAGTTCCTTTCAACAAATACAGGATATAGTTCCTTTTGGCGATGTCAGGACCTTCGGTGGGTAAGTCTCTTCCTGCAAAAGTCTGTTGCCTCCGAGGGCATAATGTATCCAAGAATAACAAAACAAAGTTCCTTTCTGTTTGACACGTAGGTTGATGACTCTTCAGCCTGGGACCCCCCTCCTCCGGACTCAGATCCTTCTGCAATGTTAGCCAGTGGTCGAAGTGTAAAAAAAGAAGTAGTGGAACTATGTTCCCTGCTAGCCTGCCCTGCTCCCCACAAACCCCATTGCCCTGCCCCTCCCACACACAATACAAACCCCAAACACATTTGCTTTCTCTTTAAGGGAATGTTCAGTTTCAACTTCTTCCTACACTGTTATTTTAAAATGAAACCGTTCCGGACCGGTTTCTTTTTCAAATATAAGTATAGGATCTGTAAAACTTAATTAAAAAAATTAGAGGAGCACCGCTCCCAACCGCTCACGCTCACTTGGACCACTGATGTTAGCTTCCTTCCTTCTGGTTCACTACGACCTATGCATGTTGGGTGATGGCTCTTCACGCTGGGATCCACCCTCTTCCGGGTTCACTATGGCCTTTCACTCAAAATTGTAGCATTCAAACAATCTCCACATCCCTGTGAACAACTATCCATTGTGGACATCCCTCAGCCAGGTTCACACTTGTCGTCACAATGTTCATGGTATATCCCTGTTTACACTCAATTCGCAGGCATCCCTCTGTTGGGTTCACATTTGTCACCACAATATTCATAGATGTTTGAATATTTTGTGGAACCCACTTCCCTTCGGTTTTCAGACCCCAGTCAGGCATTCTCTTAGCCCCCAGTCAGGCTTTACCTAAACGCAGTTCAGTTTTCTCCAATGTGTCAAAGACTTTTGAGTGTACAAAGGGTTTTGCTCAACCCTCGTAGGACCCCTTTCACACTCCCCACTGGCCTCTCCCATGGCCTCTTGCTCTTGTAATTCCAACAAAACAATATAACCGAAAAAGGCTTTAGTCAGAGTCCTTTGAATGAGTGCCCCCATGATGCCGGATCACTCTGCTTCTGAGCCTTTTACTGGTATACCTTTATAGTTCAATTAAACAAGTTCTTTGTTAAACAAGGTTGCTGCCTGTAACCATAGGCCCAGCACAGTTCAGTTTTTACTATCTGTCTTCTCTACTCACCGGCTGTGCTGAACTATTGGAGTTTCTTGTCTCGGGAGTCAACGCTGACACCATGGCGGCAAGTGCTTCTTCCCCGTTTGGCTATCAGTGCGTGGGCGCCCTGTTTGCCATTGACAACTGCCACACTACAAGTAAGCTGGACTTCCCGGTCTTATGATTTCCCTCTCTGAGGCTTAGCAAGTCTGAATTGAAAAGGGCAGGGGGAGTACCGCCTACGTCGTCCCTCCAGGTCTCGAAGCCTTTGTCATTTGTTTGAACTGCCGGTCCGGTGTAGCTGTTTCTTCATCTGTTTGGCCTTGCTCAAAGTGTGCCCTCGTGCTCTGCCTTTAATTCTTGTGGGAAAGGGAAAGGGCTGTCAGGTGTGCATAGTTATGGTCAATTACCTGACTCTGCCTGACCCTTGTGTTGGGACATGTTAGGGAAACAGCTCTGGTGTCAATCTGTTGTCTTTCAAGGTGTAGGACAGTGTCTGTGTCGGAAAGGAGGGGTAGAGCTTCTAAGTATCCCACAGGGTAGGATGGGGAAAAGGGGCCAGAAGGAAGGGGGTACCACATCTCGTCTGTCGGTCTCCCACTTCCACTCCCGAAGAACCCCCCATCCAGCTGATCCTCCCCCACTCGGCCACCCCCAGGAATTGGATCCAATAGCGATGGCCTTGTCCTGGCCACCAGATGACAGATCTTTGGGGACTTGCCGCTGTGACACATTCAGGTTTCTCACAGTACATAGAAGGGAAAGGGAAGAGAAGGAGGAAAGAGAAAGGTTGCACAAACATGTGAAAGAGAAGAAAAGGAGAAAAAAAGCAGAGAGTGCTAGAGGACATAGCAACAAGGAAAGCAGAAGAAGAGCGGGAAAAGCAATTGCAAATAAAGAAAGAGAAAAGCAGGTTAGAAGTCAAGCAGCTCATTAAAGAACACTGACACAGGGAAGAAGAGGAGCAGAGATGCGAGTGGGACAGAGACGAGAGCAGATAGAGATGCTCTTTGAGGGTGGTGGAGATAAAGACAGACTTGGCACGTTTAAAATTGAGGATGGGGAAGGGATATGGAAAAAGTTGGGGGAACTCTACAGGAGTAGGAGAAGCAGCATGGATGCCCTACCGGCATATAGGAGTGCTACTGGACCCTCAGTGAGGGGGGAACATACTAGTACAGATCAAGCAAAGGGAAAGCAGTGGGAAGACCCAATGTTAATGAGGCTTAGCTTTGAGGAGAGGAGAGAAGGGGACAGTGACAGTGGCATGGGGACCATGGGGTGAGACGAGGATCCACAGGGGTGTGAGGACCACAAAGAGGAAAGACCGTCTCACCACTCCATGGAAGAAAGCCCTAATAGGGACACTGGGCCTCATTCTGAGTATGGAGGTAATCATGGCGCTATTAGCGCCATGACTACCTCCAATACCGGTACCGAGTCCGCCCTCGTTCAATGGGGACTTACCGGTCTATTCCGAACTTTGCGGGACCGGTAAGTCCCGATTGAAAAAGCCATTCCTCATTCCCATTTGAGCCCCATAGGGCTCAATGGGAAGGTGCTAATAACGGTACTGCAAATTGCAGTAGCGTTATTAGCTCTAAAGTCCCTTAACGGGTCCCGTAATTAACGCCTGGTAAAACCAGGTAAAACCAGGCGTTAAGGAAGGGACCTGCTAAGGGAACTCGGAATAGGGTGCAAAGGAATTACCGGCACCGGTGTCCTTACCGGTGCCCGGCATCCCTTTGCGCCAAACTCAGAATGAGGCCCACTGTATCGGGGGCGAAGAAGACATAGACAGACGAGAGGAGGGTGACTGCCGCTTCTAAAGGGTGGATCCTGCAGCATGAATGATGTTACTCTGTATGCTCAGAGGCTCAGGGTCCCGTCAGTTCGGAAACAGAGAGAGATGGCAAGGGTGTGCACCGGCACAAAATTCATTGGGATACAGGGCAAAGTAATGAGACTGACACAGTTCCCATTATTGGAGAAGGTTGGTGGGCAGCCTCAGTATACTCAGTGGCAGCAAATGGACAAGGACAATTTAAGGTGCAAGCTACCGCCGTGGACTGCTGGGGCTGGCAAATGGATTTATGAGCTCGAAAGACTTACAGCAGGAACGACATTAGAGGTGGGTGACATGAAGAGTTCACTTTAAGCTATTAGCAGACGATGTATGGAAAAGGGAAGGGTATCCAGGAATAACTTCACAGAATACGGCACACAAGGGCGCGCCATTCAATAACTGCTGAGTGGCCTTATGGCAAGCTCTAATGGTGCAATAAACAGACGCCTCAGATATAAGCACAATTATGGCACGCAAAAAGCGTGAGGATGAGGAGCCACTTCAATACATTCAAGAGATTGAAGAGCAATGCTGTCTGGAAATGAGAGAGCCGTGGGACAAAACAGTGGGGTTATTTTACCACATATTATGTAAAGGATTGCTCGAGCAGGTGCATAAACAGCTTAATAAGCTAGTGGGGATGGAGGCTATGCCTTGATCAGAAATTCAGCTAACCATAGTGCAATACTGTAGACTAATGCAAGAGAATGTGAGAAAGAAGCACAAGGAGATAAAACAGGAAGAAGCGAAGTTAGTGCAAAAGAAATATCCAAGTACACAATGGAAGGGGCAATGCTAATGAGTGGGGATGGAGTAGGTACTCTGCATGTGCAGAATAGACTGCAAAAAGCAGGGGGAGACTTCACAGGGCGAGGGGATATGAATCGGTGGTTAAAGGGATGAGAAGGGACACCTAGGGGAGAGGGTTTGGGTATCAAATGCAACAGGGCACACAGGGGTTTCATGGGGATAGCAACGGCCAATGGGGGGGAGGGGCCTGTACAATGTTGGGCAAATGGGCCACATATTTCGAGTGTGTAGGAATAGGGGTAGGATGCAACAGATTCGGGGAATACAGCACCAACAAGCACATCAAACAGAGCAGACTGATTATTATGCCCAGGATCACACGCAAACACAGACATATGCTCCACAACAGATGTACACACAGGACATGCAAATGCAGCCATATCAGCCCACGACATAAGCATTGCAGATGCAGGGACATGTTCAGCCATCACAACCAGCACAGCAGAACGTCATAACCACAAGACATGTAGAATCCACGATGCCGACTCCCGTGCGAAAGCTGGGGGGAGCGATTGTTGTATGGGACAGTCCATTCACAGGGACAGAAATGTAATTATACCCAAAATAGGACAGCCCACAGACAGACCTGATGTGTTCAAACCCATCCGTTACACCCAATCCGGCTCCGTAAGCACGTATAGGGGTGACAATAGGTGAAACAACATTCTCCTTTCTCATTTATACGGGAGTGACTCAGTCCTGTATTAGGAAACGAAGAAACCCAAAGCCAGGCATCACCATGAATGCACAGGGATTTTCTGGAGCTACAGATTTGGTTCCCTTTACAGACAAACATAAACTTTTGGTAGGAGAACATGACCCAGCCATGCCACTGTTATATTCCCGACAGACACTGGTGAACATAATTGGTAGGGACATGATGAGCTGACTTAACAGGACCATTTTATTCACACAGCAGGGGATAGTATGCTCAACACCAGTAATTTAGTAAATAAATGCAAGGGAATTCATTCAGGCATATTGCAGGCAGACGGTACAGAGAGGGGTTCCAGTAGACATTGAGGTATTTCAATATGGAGCGGAAGTATTGACAGTGTGGCTCCCAGGGATACAGGGTAGGCTGTAACCAAAGATTTCTTATTTAGAACAGGGATTCCCTTAGATGAACAGAAAGGAAAGTTGATCCCACTAGAACTCGATACAGTTATAGTGAGAGACGAGAGAATAGCATTGCATGGGACTGACGACACAGGAAGATCATGGAGAATGTGATTGCAGTGGGGAAAGGATACATGTTGACTGACACAC
Source organism: Ambystoma mexicanum (assembly GCF_040938575.1). Classification (NCBI taxonomy): domain Eukaryota; kingdom Metazoa; phylum Chordata; class Amphibia; order Caudata; family Ambystomatidae; genus Ambystoma; species Ambystoma mexicanum. Next base: position 403,728,439 of record NC_090937.1, read on the forward strand.
AGGTGAGGAACTATTTCAGACGAATTGATCAGACCATGAGGTGGTGTTTGACATAATCATTACATACAGGGAGATAATACATTACAGGTAAGTGCCACAGAGAATGGCCATGTTGCAAAAAGCACCACCGTCTTTCTCGGGAAAGACTTGGGGTGAGTACCCAGTGACTTATAGACCTGTGGTCCCTACAATGTGGGTCTACTAAAAGGGATACGGGCAGTCAAGATAAAGCTCAGACCAGGGGCTATTTTACCAAGAGCGAGACAGTATTTCATATGAAAGGAAGCAGACAAAGCTATTCATGAGAGAATCGCTGCACTGGTGAAGCAAGGCATTCTGGTATCCACAGAATCACAGTGTAACACAACGGTGTACCCTGTAAAAAAGGCAACCATGGGGTCATTGCATTTTATTCAGGATTTGCATCCATTGAATCAAATTGTTGAAGCCGAATTCCCGTTAGTTCCTAATCTAGCTACAATTCTGTGTAGCATCCCGACAGAAGCTGCCCACTTCATGGTAATAGACTTGAAGAATTCCTTCTTCTCTATACTGCTCCATGAAGTGTCACAGGAAATTACCTCATTTCTACATAGAAACCGGAAGTGGAAGCACACAAGATTACCACAGGGGTAGTTTGAGTCACAGTCTATCTTCAATAGGATCCTCCAGATGGATCTTGGCAACATATAGATGAGGAGCACCGTCATACAGTATGTGGATGATATTTTGATTTGTAGCAAGTCACAATTACTCGGTATACTTGTTGACAGTACTGGCAGAAAAGGGTTACATGGTGGACAAGGCATAATTAGAATATTGCCAAAAGGAAGTGCTATATATCAGACAATTGATATCGCAGGAAGGGCGAAAAGTGACCTCAGAAGGGGCTGAGGCAATCAGCATAATGTTGATGCCAAAGACAGTGAGAGAAATGCAGCAGTTCTTGGGCCTCTGCAAAAATTGCAGAGCCTGGGCATTCGACTATTGCACCTAGACGAGATCCTTGTTAAGCAGACTCAGGGAGGAACAGAGAGAGGATGTCAAGTTGCTACATGAAATGACAGAAGCAATCGAGGAGCTGAAGAAAGCAATATGCACAGCTCCAGTGTTAGGAAACCCAGACTAACATGACGAATAGTATTTGTTCTCATACTTCAATTGAGTAGTGATGACTGCACTACTCATGCTGAAGGCTCCCCTGGGCACAAGCCACTGGCCTATTATAGTGGACGTGTAGACAACATGATGACAGGACATTATCCATGCGAACAAGCTCTGGATGCTGCTGCATTCGTGGTAGAAAACTCAGCGAGTATTACGATGGGATGCAGCACCATGCTTTACATGGAGCATGCTCTCTTTGCAATCCTCAAAAGCCCCAAGAGTAGGGTGCTACGCAGAGAGCTTCTGGATATGCAGTAATTATCTCAAATCCATGTGGTAATGTGCAGGATTGTAAACCCAGTGACCTTTATAGCTGAACCAATGGAGCAGGGAGACTACGTACATGACTGTACTATGTACATGGAGCAGTATGATGACCATGGAACAGTAGAAGCCACTCAAGGAGGGAGAAGTGCTTTATATTGACGGGTCTTCAATGATAGACCAGACAATGGGAGAAAGACATATGGAGACAGCAGTGATGAGAATGAGAATGGATGGGACAGCCAAAGTAATAGCAAGCACAAGCGGCAGAATTAGTGACTCTCATAATGGCATTAGAAGTCAACAGGAACCAGGAAGTCATAGTGTATTTGGATTCGGCCTATGTGATGTCTACAGTACACTCTGGGCTGTCACGATGGCAGAGGAGGCAGAGGAGGGGCTTCCGACATGCTGATGCTGATGACATACCAGTGCAGCACATACCCCTATTGGGTGGATAATAGATGTGCTTCAACTCCCATCAGCCATAGCGGTCTTGAAGTGCGAGGCCCACATGAGGGGGGAGGACATAGTCTCGCGGGGCAACAAAGCTGCTGATGCGAAAGCAAAGCACGCAGCATATCTCTCAGAAATAACAGACTTTGCCACCTCATCGAACATGCGTATTTGTGTGCGTAATATGATTCCAAAGGAAGGCTATAATACCTTGCCAGTCACAGGCAGATAATGGAATTTCAGAGGAGAAATAATTATGGGTGAAAGGGGGATGTTCAATATCCCCCATGGATGCTTTGTGTTGACAGGAGAGCACAGGCGTGCTAGTGATTCCAACAGCACTATTGCAGATTGCACTCACACAATTGCACTATCCTATTGATCTGTGTAAGGACATACTTGCTGCACACATTGGAGAAGAGTGGTTCTCTCAAAATATGGCAGAGCATATAGTTACATTGATGGAAATCTGTGTCACCTGTAAAATGTTTGCTCCTTGGCCTACTTTACATGTAGCGAGAGGAGCCACAACCCACCCAATTGGGACCTTCCAGCACCTAAACATAGACTATGTAGACATGATCCAGGTTGTGTGCCGGTTTTCCCGATGGATTGAAACTGACCCCTGCTCATACCCTGATTCCTCATTAGCAAGGTGTTCCCACAATAGGGTGTGTATGAGGTCCTGCAGTCTAACAATGGACCTCATTTTGTAAATGAGACTTCTGAGCACATCATAACTCTATTGGAGATGCAGCATAAATTCACCTGTGCGTATCACCTGCAAGCGAACAGAGTTTGTGCGCAGCTCAATGGCCTGCTCAAAGAAAGGATTGTAAAAATAAAAGCCATTGTAATAAAGGGATGCCTCCATTGTTTACCCTTAGCCCTGCTCGCATTACGCAATCAGCCCGTATCTGACCACCACTTAACATCCCATGAGGTGGTAACTGGACGGCACATGCAACTCTTCCTGGCTCCTCCCACTAGGGCAATGACAGACGCCCATGCTACCTCTTATTTGCATGGACATTAAGTGCAGGATTATGTTGCTTCTTTGATGGCTAGTGCCTCTTTTATTTCTCGCCAACTGTAGCCAAGACAGGAGAGGTCGAAGAACAGTGAAAAAGATAACACCCAAAAAATAAATTAAGGACTACTAAAACCGCCACTACTACACCCTGGGGACACTGTCCTGTTGAGAAACTTTGTCTGGCCTTGGTACAAGCCCAGATTTGATGGCCATACATCATAGAGAAGGCCACAGATCGTGCAGTTAAACTGAGCTGAAAAAAGGTCTGCAACTACATTAAAGACGTTAAGCACTGCCGAGGTGAGACCTCCCCCTGCCCAAACAAAGACAATTTGATGCAAGAAGAAGAACAAGACAAAGAAGAAGAACCACAACGGTGGCTAACCTAGTCCAGGACCAAAGAGTTTGGGAAAGACAATACGCACATGTAGATTAGGCACATTATCTTTTTCGTACAATAGGTTTTCATCTAGAAAGTACAACTGTTCGAGATATGTGGTCCCCAATCGACATATGTCCTTTCAAGAGCATTTTATTAGATTCGTAATACAGACCGAAACATAGCGGATGGTTCTGTCACAATTGTTTTTTCACAATCAATTTTTCAGTTGCTTTTCTGCTTTATGTCTCTCAGACCTAGCCACAGTTGTCCCACAGAGACCCATCCATCATTGACCTGCACAGTGATTCGAGAATCTGTATAGTATGGGAGCAATCGTTCTATGCAGCACTCACCCAATACTATAGATGTAGAGCTTAACCTAAATACAATAACCTCATAACTACACATTTTTTAGGCTTACTCAGGTGAGTTTTACAGACACTTGGAGCAATGCAAGAAAACAATCAGTAACAACAAAATGGAAATTGTAATTAGAAAATGCTGTGATAATGTGTTGTGACTTCTGCGGTCTCTACCTCTTTACCCTCCTTGTTCTCTTTACCCTCCTTGTTCTAAAAAGACTGTTATTTTCAGATGCACAAGCATTAACCCCTATCCATGTCATCATGGAAGCATATCTGGGAGGCGAAAAGCACTGCTAAGGAAGTAAAGAGACTTAGGTGCAGTGCAGAAGTAGACTTCAGCCAGGTAAATTCTTATATAAATGATTCAGCCTGTATTTCAAACAACATATGGTATAAGCACATGGCAAAGGTAGGGAAGCAAACCACCTGAGAGAGCTTTTATGACTGTTTTCCCATCTCCTATGCCATGAGTGCATCCAGGACATTCGTAGAAACTGAAATTCCAAAGGCCAGAGCACAATGCCTTATGCATTTGTCACTCTGCACCACAAGAGGACAATTCCAAGAGAGGCGAGCCACATTAAGATGGATGTCCAGAAAGACATTCCCGTATGAAGATAGTTATATCAAGATTCAAGAAATGATGGATGATTACTGGAGTACAGACAAGACCTTAGAATATGTTCCTGAAGGCCTGCAAAAGGGAGAAACAAGAATAGTGACACAAAAAGAGTTACAGTGCCCCAAGACAGGACCAAGGGAAATAGGAGGAATGCAAGGATGCTGGGTATGCCCGCAGATGCTAGTATATGGGCAAGTATGACACCAGATGGGTGGAAAGAAGGAGTGGTTGGCAGCAAAGCACATGCGCTTCAAACAGTTTCAGTGGAAGTTGTGCAAAAGGAAAATGACAATTGCCGCAAGGAATGAGAAGCGAGTGTGAAACTGCTCCCATGGGTGGAAAATGAAGCAGGGCCCATGCCCATTATCCCACTTGAAGGTGCTTATGTTTCCAGAATGATGGCCCTGTAAATGTTGGAGAGAATAGGGGGTGTAAGCAGATCTCTCTCTGTTCACATGTAACTTTGGGAGCCAAACCTTTGTTATCCCTCCATGTATTTTTCATGGTCATCGAAACGCCATGTCTGATAACTGCAGTTTCCCCCAGGGTGGCACCAAACCCATTTCCCCCAATAGGCACAGTGTTGAATGGACCACTCGTAAAACAACTGCTGGTGGGGTAAATGAATTTAACAGCAGAGATATATAGATTTTTTTTTCACAGGCGTATTTGCACATGCATGCTTTGTACTTCTTTTGCACATCACAGTAAGAAAATGTTTCTTTTATATGTACCATTAAATTGTTTTAGAACTATGAATTACTTGGGAGAAATTTAGAAGGATTTCTAAATTGCCTTATTTCAAAATGTCTATTCCTAAAAAAAGATGGAACTTTTTTATCATAAATTAACAATTCAAAAATGAATTATATTTCCATGATGCATTTCTCTTTGTTTTTTTTTTAATAGTTACTTCCCTGATGCCCATAAAGAAGGGGATATCCATCCTTTTGTTTTGATTTCCATTCTCTAGGGGGACACACATTATACCTCTTACATGCTATGGGCGCCATCTTAGATTGTTGCGCTCTACTCTTGGTTAATGTGGCAAACCTTGTTTAATTCATAGGATGATATAATGCCAAGTCTACATGTTATTGTATTCAATCAAAAGTGAATTGATTATTATTCGACAAACACGCCTATTATTTAGATGTTAGTATTTTAAACCTGGCGAATGGCATGATCATTATTTAATTCAAATGGGCAACAATGTTGTACAATCACGCTATGCCATATTGGAAGAATAAATTAATATGTGCGCAATAAAATGATTAATCTTGTTTTTTTCATATGGTCATGGGAAAGAAAAGTAGCCAAAAAATTCCTAAATGTCAATAGAGCACTATAATTGACTTATTGACTTCCATCACCCCCATCTTTAGAGGGTGTTACTATTGCCACCTGCACATTACTACTAGTGATGTATCAAAGTGCAGCCTAATTCTAATATTTGTGTATAGCACTAGACAGTATTTAGGGTGTTGGACATATATTATCACCCATGGGGCCTCAATAAAGATTAGCCAGAATGAAATCGTAAATACTGGCATGCCGGTGCTACCGTGACTGTGTGGCACAGCTGCCGCAATTAACGGGTGATTCTGTGTCAGCAGGCACGCACATTCTGGCATGCCGGAAATGGTTGCACAGGCATGCCAGTAATACCACCAAACTCCCCCAAAAAAACCCACACCGGCACCCTTCCTGCCAGTGACTCTGATTCCGACTGTGCGCTCCCAGACCTACCGGCACCGTTGTTACTGGTACCGGTATTACGGTGACCAGAAATAATGTGATCGCCGAAACAGGAAATGTACCGGTGGTCATTAACAAAACACAATTAATTGCAATCCTTAGTGCACAGGAGTCAGAGCCACATCCAAAGAACTGACAAAGAACCACAGACATGTCCTCAAGGCTACCAGCAGCAGAGAGGCGCAAGTCGCGGTTCAGCGAGGCTGAACTAAACATGCTGGCGGACACGCTAGTGGAAAACGCTGATGAAGTGTTCAGCAGTGATCTACGGCGGCAACCACAATTGCGTAAAAAGACCACCTGGAGGAGGTGCCCGGCCAGTTTTAGCGGTCGGGACAACCCCCATAACGGTCCAGGACTGCCGCAAGAGGTGGGACGATCTAAATCTCAGGGTGCAGAACCTCCTGTCTGCACAGCGCACCCAGGGCACGGCCACACGGGGCAGACCTGCATCTCCTATCCAACTTCAGCCATGGGAGGAAACATGCAGCAGCATCATGCACCTGGAGGCCATTGAGGGAGTAGGAGCTGTGGTGGCTGGGGGTATAACATCTGATGAGGCTGGTGAGTACCCATAAGCCCAATGTCAGATCACACACCTTGTACCTTGGATGCAATTGAGTAGGCCAACATGTCAAGTATGTTGTACCCAACGCCAGTACAGACCTGCTGGCGGCCCACATCCCTTCAACCAGCTTGCACACATTCACATAGAACTTGCAACCCACATCCATACACCACTCACACATCGCACAGGTCCCCTGTATGAACTTCACAAGATGCACCTGCAGGCACTCAGACACACATCCCCCTGACACAGGCACAACTGCTGTTGTCACCGCTGTGCAACCACATACCCAAAGCCATGTCAGTGTCAAGCACCTCCCCCACCAGCAAATGAAAAGATGCACACATCAATGATACATGTGGCCCACTCGTCCCATCCACCATGGCCCATCCCGCTAAATCATCACCAACAGAGCAACTGCCATAGGCAGCAGGCACATGTGTAACACATCTGTGTCACAATCAGCCACAACACCATGTCATACAGCTTGTGTGGCACACCCATAACACCCAAACTGGGAAACACCAGTACCCCAAGCAACGGCCATGGCACACACCATGTCTGCACCCACACAGCATCCCAGACACATGCATGTGTGCACCATGCCATGGCCACCACCATGTCCAGGACAACGCACTTACATCAGAAAGTACTGGCACTTATGTCTGTCTGATGAATCCACACCCATCACTGATGCCCTGCCTTTCTGACCTCTACAGGCACATCATCTGCCAATGAAGCTGAACAGCATAACACATCCAGGACCACCAGGCCACGCCACCTCCGGACCACCAGCATGTCCACCAAGGACTCTACTGCATCCATCATCGGACGAGAGCGGGCAACAGCTCCTGCACCACAGCCACCCACAATCCAGGAGGCACCTGCCCCCCAGCCACCACCCGACCAGGTGGCACCTGCCCCCAGCCATGACCCGACCAGGTGGCACATGCCTCCCATCCACCACCCCACCACGTGGCACCTACCCCCCAGCCACCTCCCCACCAGTTGGCACCTGCACCACAGCCAGCAACTGACCAGGAGGAACCTGCATCCCTTCCGCAAGGGGGTCCACCTGACAACATTGGGGACGACCATGGAGTTAAAAGTGTTTATAGCGACTACAGCTATGCGGAGGCCGAGGTCTTCAGTCCTGTGGGCCCAATGAGCCCCCAACCAACACAACCACCACCCCTATGCAATGTCAGGGATATTGAGGGGTGCCTGTCCAGGATGGATGCATGACAGGCATACCTGGTCTTAATGGTGCAACAAAACCACCATTAGGCCCAGTCCATGCGGGAGGCTCTTCAGGCCACCTCCCAGAGGTACACACAGGCACAGGGCAGAGCCACAGGAGCCATTTATCATGTGGCACGGCGTGTGAGGGAGGGCAATGGTGTCATGTCATCAATGGTGGAGTCCAAATCCGTGTTGGTGCAGGCACTCCTGGACCAAAGGCGCATGCCCATGCCACTGGCTCCCTCCACAAGTTCGACTACAGGGAGTTCCCTTCCAAGCGACCCGAGGTGTCGATCTGAGCAGCTGACTCACCCAGCAAAAGGGCGCACCCCTCAGCCTAAAAGGGGACGAAAATAGGACAAAAATTGTATGTGTGTGGGGAGGGATAGTTGGGGAGGGGCTGTGGGGAGGGATAGTTTGGGAGGGGGTTTGGGGAGGGATAGTTGGGTAGGGGGTGTGGGGAGGGATATTTGGGTGGGATAGTAGTGGGAGTTAAGGCCTTTCACCATTGTAAATATTTCTTTTCACAATATATTCGGTGTTGAAAAAGAAAATATGACTAGAAATTGATCTTTCAGTGTGAGTGCATTCATTCATGTAGAGTGCCTAGTGTGCTTAATGTCCAGTGCTGTGTGAAACAGGTTCTCAAATGTAGTGATCTATAATTTCCCCACATGGGGCACGTCCATCCCTGCCATCGCTGTGCTGTGCAATCATCAGTGTCCTCCTCAGCTTCTGGTGGCAGCATGTCCATGTCGGGGGGCAGAGGGATGTTGCGCCTGATGCACAAGTTGTGCAACATGGCACATGCAAGCACAATCTTTCCATCCTTTTCAGCGCTGTAAATCAGCGCTCCCCCCGGTCTGCTGAGGCAGCGGAACCTAGCCTTCAACAGGCCAGAAGGCTGCTCAATGGTGCAGCAAGTACGTACATGGGCACGGTTGTATGCCTGCTTGTGAATATTCTGGGGTTGCCTGACGGGGGTCTTTAACCATGACATCAGGGCATCCCCAGCATCACCTGCATGAGAGCAACAGAGAATGTACATGTCAATTTCCTGGTCATAACATGTTGGCACAGGCTGTATATTGTTCATTTGAGAGGAATAACATGCACAATCAAAATTGTGTTTAGTTAGCATATGTTTATTTTTGTGTACCAGAAGGGCACCTTGTCATTATGCATGTGCGGTGTATGTTGTGCAGTTGCATTCACAAAGACCATTCATACACATCATGAGCTTCATCACTTCTCGCACAGCTGACACACATGCAATGGATGAATGTCAGTTATGTGTCACAAATGAAATTCAACTTGTACCAGTGTACTCTTAGCATTTAAATGACATGCAAGTGTGATTTTGTGCTACTAACCGTATGCAGTCTACATGATGAATCCTCTATATAGACATGCTTATATGTCGTAACTCATATGAAATACACACATATTGATAATATATGTGTGTGTGTGGTGAGGGTTAATCTAGAAAAGTGTGGGGGATGGTATTTAGGAGTGGGAATCGGTGAGTGGGGGAGGGGGAACCACTCTAAAAAACATACATTAGAGAGGATAAATCTTTCAGTGTTTTTACATTTTGCAAGTTTCAGTATGAAAGCATTGAATTTAGAGGTATCCGTAATGAAGACATGTAACCAGTATTAATAGGCAAACTGTACCTGTCACATGTGTGTGCAGCAAAACAGATGTTTTGGGGGTGGCAGCCTCTGCATTCTGTGGCTGCGCATCTTGAGTTGTGTGTTTGCTTGACTGTGTTTTTGATTGTTGTCGTCACAATGGTGTGGTGCATTCTGGTACATGTAGTTCTTAGTATGTCGCTGTACAGAATAGATGTAGTTATGAATGCACTGTATATTTATCATACATAGAGGCACGGCTATCAAGGCCTTGCACTCTGGCATGGTACTACTGTGTTGCACCTTGACTTACACCTACACACATTCACATTACATGCATTCACAATGCTGCATAGGGTCATGTCCACTTCAATGTTTGTGGTTTACTGGTTTGACAATTGTGGGTAAGATTGTGCTTTGCTATTATTCGTCATCTACTTTCGCCTTTTACCACCCTGTGCCGCCTCTGTGCACTTTCACAGAGGTTTGGTAATTGATTCAGAAGATTGCAGTAGGAGTAATGAGGGATTAATGCTTGAAGTGTGCACATCCACGGGTCATGGGTGTCATACTGGGCCATGATTCAACACTGCACATGACCTAGAAGTTGGACTCACCCAACAGCCAGGTATGCTATGCTGGTTACTGCCTCTCCTCCAGAATTCAACACTGCACATGGCCTAATAGTTGGACTCACCCAGCAGCCAGGTACGCTGTCCAGCGTGTCGTGCCATGTACCGAGGCAGCTTGGAGTTCCACAGCAGCATGGTCATGTGTTGAGCCAGGAAATCTTGCACAGCAATGGGTAATAAGGAGGCGGGCATCACACGCCGTCTGTACGTTCAGTGAATGGAACAGCTTCCTGTTGCGGTACTGCCTCCTCGTCACCAGCTCCACATGTGTGCAGTCCACCGCACCAACGACATTAGGCATGGCTGCAAGGGCATGGAGGCTATTTTGTCATATTCACTTCGTCAGCAGTCCAGGGTAAGCTGTAGTCTGATGTGGTCTTGTACGTGGCTTGGAGGGTATCAAGCACCTGGAAGAGCACACAGGAGATGCAGGGTTGCCCAACTGTGTGCTGCTATGTGCCTATGGCAAAGAAGTTTAGCACAGACACTACCTTCAGAAAAAGGGGATGGCTGTGCAGATATTAATGAGGCTCACCAAGTCATCATGTATCAGATCCACTATCGTGGTGATGGTGTCCCTGTCTAGTTGGTACAGGGTGTGGATCTGAGCCGGGGTGAGGTTGAATGGTGTGGCCCTTAAGCGAGGGATGGGTGGCTGCCTGCAGGCTTCAACCTGCTGGACAGTGGGGATTTGCTGGGCCATGATAGTCCTCCTTCTCCTCAATCGCCTACGCTGCGTCCTCCGCCTCACTGCCTCGTCAATGAATAGCTCTGCAGGCATGGCCTCCAGCTCCAGGACTGCTATAGTTACTGCTAGCATTGTGGTGTTGGAAGGGCTTTGGGGTGTGGGAGTGGTCCTTTTGTGCTGTGACACAGCCCATTGGGTCCACCTGTGCTGATTTTGTGCACCTGTGGCTTGTTTCTACACACCAGAACCTACTTAACGCCTGGTCCGAGATGCCAGTGTTTTTGGCATAATTTTCACATTGCTACAGGCATATTTATGCCAGTGATTGCGTGTACGTGCACCTAGGAATGTGCAATTACTTATGACATGCCGGTAACTGAGGCATGGCTGCCGCGTGTCTCTGCAGATACCAGCAATGGTTTGCCGGATGCGGTGGGTCACTTGCGATGCCAGTGTTACCGGCATCAGGACTCGGACAACGGCGGTCTGGAAAAAGGTGCCGGTACGGATAAACCGACAACGCTATTTCTAGAGAGGCATACTCATAATGAGGCCCATGGTCTCCTCTTCAATCTGGATGAAATAGCTTGTTCAATCACACAAGGTGTGTTTGTAGTCTAAAAATCCATTGGTAAACTTGTGGATTAAAGCTCTTTCTAGATTATGCGGTATCCACCAGAATAGTTCCTGAAACGTATGTTGTTTGTCCACATAATGTTGAACTAGAGGATCTCCCATTATTTTGCACTTTATTTGCAAATGGTGGTCCAGTATTCTTACTTGTTATAGTTCTCAGATGCCATGCTCTTTGCTGCACTTGGAATGCTAATACTTTTCGAATGTATTTGCATGCTGTACATGTCCCCCAGGGAAAATGTCCCATCAGTGGACCCAAGTTCCTCACTCTATTGGTGTCACTTCTTATCATTTGTCTTGAATGTACAGGCGGATCTCTAATAAGTTTTGGCTTCTAAGTGCAAATCTAGGTGCTTGGATTTCAGGTACATGCACTTTTATCAACGGCCAACATTTGTTAATCACTTTTTTGATTATGTTGGTCTGAGGAGAAAATGTAGAAACACATATGAGTATATCTTGTGCATCTGGTTTCTCATTAGTGGTTAGCAATACCTCAAGTGGGATGTATTTAGCTCTTCTTTTTGACTGAGTAAGTAGTCTTCTCAGATATCGGGCCTCATTACGGGTCCGGCGGTAACCGTAACCCTGCCGGTGCAACCGGTGGGTTGCCACGGACCTGTAAAAAATGACTGACTCCTAACTTCAGGGTGCCACTGGGCTATTCCAAGTCTGGTGGGCGGGAAATCAGGCGCCAGTAATTTTGTTCGTCCCCATTCTGGGGACATGGGAACACCGGCTCCTGTGCAAACGCTGCAGGCGGGTGCGGTCGGGACGGCACCTGCCCACAGGGTTGCAGTGTACCAATCCGGAAACAACGATGCCGGTAGGCCTACCGGCACCGTTGTTTCCGGACCAACACAATTGTAATGAGGCCCATCTTCTTTTGTTTAATCTGACATCCAACTGTGTGGCCTGATGTTTGACATCTTCTGGCTTAGTGAAATCCTTTTTAATCCACAGTTATTATTGATAGGGTAAATTGGCTCTAGTATGATGTGGATGTGAGCTCTGAAAGTGAAGTAGAGTATTGCTATTTGTTAATTTTCAGAATAGGTTGCATATAAGTCTACCCTCTTCCACTTGGATTTCAATGTCAAGAGATTTTCTTTTGCGTGCAGAATATTCACTAGTGAATTCAATATTTTGATTACAGGAATTTAGCCATGTGCAAAACATAGTAATGTGAAAACAAGAAATTGATATGAGGCTGGTAAGCCCAAAGGAAACACACCAACACAGGTTACAAAGAACATACAAAGTGCTTTATTTAAAAGCCACAACAGTTACCAAAAAGTCATTTGACAAACGGATAGCTATTCGGCTCTCAGAATAACATAACGAACTTCAACGAGACTTCACTGCATTAGTGAGAGAGACCGTACATTGGAATATTTGTGCTTTTATACTCTTTATCCAGCTCTGGCCAACCCCCTGGCGGGTTAACCATTCTTAAGACCAGGCCTAGGGTTCCTTGCCAGGTCAATCCCATAATGTATGCATTTTGATCAGTTCCGCTGATACAGTTGTTCATTTACACATAGGTCAGGGATAGGACAAGGTCTCAATTCGCGACCCCAACAAGTGGCCTGCAGGGATATTACTTATTCATGTGTGCGGAGGTCACAACGGCCAGAATCTTACTCGGAATGTCATTCGGCCTCCATTTTGATGTTCAGGGTGACTTCCACATTACAAGAGAACCTAAAATGGTGGCTAAATCCAAGATGGCGACTTACACAGTTTTCGTTAAGGTCAAGACCTTGCCGCGGAATCTATTTACACGATATTTTAGACAACTTGGCGTAGGCCAACACACATTCAAATACTGCGATAGGAGGCATAATATTATTTCAATTCCAACAGACCCTCCTTTTGGCCTATGCCAAGTGCTAACATCATTTCTAATACTTTTGAAAATAACTCCATGTGTTGTCATCCATAGATCCCGAATCATTGTCTGTAATATCTATAGCCATTAGGTCGTTCATCAAAACCTCTTGTAACACAAATTCTTTAGATGCTGTATCTGGGGCATATATTTTATGCCCTATTGTGCTCACTGCTTGGGCACAACATCCCCCTAGCATTCCACATATACTCGGAAGACATTGAAAACAGCAACAAAGGAATAGCAGGATCACCAAAATAACCGGAATAACAGAAAGCACCTTCCAACCCCAAGATCGTAAAGAATCCCAGAACCAAGTGCTAAGATTCCAATCTCCTACAGGGATATGTACTTCAGAACTAAGAGTATGCAAGTTCTGTATTGCTTTAAAAATTGTTGGCGAGGAATCTGGTACGAAAACACAGCAAGCGGACCCCACTAATTTGCATACTCCACCTCGTTCTGCCAAAGTGACATCTAATGCCATGCGATTTTGGAGTGCTACCAATCTTATTGCTTTTTGCTCTAAGGTCATATTGTAGAGTATGTCCGTGGTCCGGTTGATCGTTCTCTCCAGTACCCTTGCTAATCCCCTAATGTTCTCAGAGTTTGTTATTTGTCCCCAAAAGGGCACAACTGATTTCGCTATATCTCCCAATACTTGCCCAGGGGTATCTCTGTTCTTGTCCCGCCTTGGGCGAGCCTTAGAAACCTCCAATGTACTAGCTACAAATACCCCGGGTAATAATATTCCTAAATAACAGGTTCCCTGCCAATCCTTGGGCAACCAGGGAAATGCTAAACTACCACAAACAAAATAAACAGACCCTCCTACATACAGAGGCCTGTTTTCAATGTTCTTACAACCTTCAAAATCTCCCATTGGCCGAGTGCCATTTCTTTGTACACAAAAGGGAACCGAGTCAGGGCTATGATTTATAGAGTAAAAAGGAGGTACGGCGTCCTTATTGCCTATCGGAGCCATTAGAGTTTGAAAAGGAAGAGATAGTTTATCTGACGGCCTAATAGAAGCGACATTAGGTTTACTTCTATTTGCAAAAAGCGAGCATACCAGGGGAGTCAATTCACGTTTCTCGAAATCATTCAGATTAGTTCCATTAAAGTTCCCTGAGATGCTATCATTCCATCGGCCAAAGAATAGTGCTCTAAAAGAGGCATAGCAAGCAGCCGTTAAAGGTAGGGGATGTATATACCATCCCAGTCCCTTGTTCCCATGTTGCGGTAAATGAGTACAAATCCAACAATTACTCTTATTAAAAATGGCATGAGTTGCATTCATTACTATCATTAGAGTGTTATTATGATACTTTTGTCTATGTTGGGAGTCTCTAGGGGACAGAGTGTGAAGGTGTACAGAGGGAGTCAACACAGTTGGTACAATCTCGGTCGGTAGTAAAGGTTTCAGAGGATAGATTTCTTCAAAATACCAAAGTCCTACAGCAGCAGTTGCAAAAATAACAATTATCATTATCAAAACATAGCAGTACGTTTTCGGGGCCCAGGCACATTGTTCATTGTCCAAGTTGGTCACCCCCTTATTCACAAGTCCAGTGGGGGGAGCAGCAGCGGAGGTGGCAGGCATTGTAGTTCCTCAATCGACGACCCCAATGTTCGTTGCTGGTGACGCTACGGTCACGCGATTTCTTAGTCCTTCCCAACCCTAGCCAGCAGAATCCCTTTTTTTCAACAGAACTTTCTTATAAAAAAGAAAAACTTCCAATCACTTCCTTTCTCCAGATGCACGGAAAAACCCGTGCCGTAGTTCTATTTCCTTCGTCGAAGGTTGTACCTGGTGGTACCCAGAATTGTCTGATCCGGAAATAAAGTGTCGTCACTTCCTGAGGGAAGCGATGTATCGGAGGCGACGGAAGTCGCAGAGCTTGAAACAGTGTTTTCCGGACGTGATTTTTCAAGAGAGTGCGGAGACGAAATGGACTGTTCCCCAAGCTCCTCGGGCTCAGAGAAATTCTCCGACGCACTCACAGCGCTGTTTGCTACTCCAGGATAAGAGACTCTAGCATCAGCGAGGGATTCTGCTTCTTCTGTAATGTGTGGCGTCGGGTGAGGAAGTTTCTTGACATGCGTCGCGTGGATCCAGTTCTTCTTTCCAGCCACCCGCACTGCTGTCCTGGTGACCAGTAACACCTGGTAGGGTCCCCGCCTGCGAGGCGCGAGAAAGGAAGACCTCTTGTAGGCCTTCACTAGGACCCAACTTCCAGGCTGTATATCGTGTCCTGGGCCCGTGAACCGTACAGGTAAAGCCGAGTGCACCTGGTGATAAAGGAAATACAGGTTTTTAGTTAACTGGTTACAGTAGTCTACAAGCAATACATTTTCCACCTCTCTCAGGGCTTTAGGTTTCGGGAGACCCCAAATGTTAGCAGGTCTCCCCATCACTACCTCAAATGGAGAAAGCCCGGTTTTAGTCTGAGGTGTGGTACGCATAGCTAATAATACAATAGGTAAGGCATCTGGCCATTTCAGTTTGGTATCAGCACCTGTTTTTTGCAAGCTTATTCTTTAAAATACCATTGTGTCTTTCCACCAACCCAGCACTTTGAGGATGTCTAGCTGAGTGAAATCGTTTTTCAATACATAAAGCTGTGCATATCTGCAAAATTACTGCTGCAATAAAGTGGGGACCATTATGCGACCAAATTACCCTCGGGAGCCCAAATCGAGGAAAGAATTCTTTTACCATAATCTTTGCAGTGGTCATGGCGGTAGCATCTTTAACGGGGAAAGCCTCGACCCATTTACTGAAGGCACAAATAATTACAAGAACATATTTCAGATTATTACATCGTTCCATCTCAATAAAATCAAAGTGAATGACCTCGAAGGGAACAGAAGGGGGCCAGAAGCTTCCCCTTGGAGTTACTGTCCCCTTACCCACATTGTGCTGTAAGCAGATCATACAGTTCTGGACATGCCTCTTCGCAGTCTCCAGAATCTTGTTATTCACCCAAACTTGTTCTAACATTTTCGTGATCTGCTGGGCACACACATGTGTAGGACCGTGTGCCATCGTAACCATTGCCAATACATATGAATCAGGGAGCAACCATTTTCCTTCGAATGTATCCACCCAACACCCTTCATCATCCAATTTCCCCATTCCTTCAGCCCACCTTTTAGATTCTTCTATTGTGGCATCAGTTTGAATATCTCGCACAGACCCAATACCTTCATCCATTATGTAAGCATCTCTTATTTCCCTCAAGGCATACATGTCCGTGCTAAGGTCTGTGGCCGTTTGTTTGGCTATCAGGTCCGCAAAAGCGTTCCCTTTGCCCACATCATCTATGACCTTACGATGTGCTGCACATTTCATGATTGCTAACTGTTTAGGGAGTGAGAGTGCCGAGAGTAATTGCACTATCAAGGGGCCATGCTGGATCTTGGTCCCATGTGAGGTCAGGAACCCTCTTTCCGACCAGAGCCTTCCAAAGTTGTGAGCCACCCCAAATGCGTACTGACTATCAGTATATATATTTACTATACGCCCTTGGGAGAGTTCACAAGCTCGGGTCAATGCTATAATCTCTGCGGCCTGCGCGGAGTTATGCAAAATTCTCTTAGTTTCAACAACTTTGCTCAATGTAGTAACTGCATAAGCAGCTGTAGATGTACCATCCGAAAGTTTGAAGCAGGAGCCATCGCAAAACAGCTCCCCTTCTGCATTATCCAAAGGAGTATCTATAAGATCTATCCTGCCCTTCGTTTCTTGTTCAGTGGTATACAGGCAGTCATGTAATTCTTCGTCACAGCAAACAGTGTTTTGCGGGAAAGGTAAGAGTTCAGCCGGATTAAGAACACAACACCTCTTAATTTGGATGTGAGGGGCAAACAGAATTAATTCATACCTTGTTAACCGTGCAGAGGTGAGGTGTTGCGTTTGGGTTTTGTTCAATAGAATATCAACAGAGTGAGGTACCATCAAAATCAAATCATGGCCTAGGACCATTCCCTCACTCTGTTTTACAGACGCGGCAGCAGCAGCGACAGCGCGCAAACATCTTGGCAAAGCGCATGCGACAGGATCAAGGGCGGAGGAGTAGTAGCCGCACAGCCTATTGTTCCCTGCGTGTTCCTGTGTTAACACAGCCAAAGCACATCCATCACATTCATGCACAAACAACACAAAGGTCTTGTCATAATTTGGAGTACCCAGAAACGGTGCAGAGCATAACGCGGTTTTGAGAAGCTCAAATGATCGTTGATGTTCCGATTTCCATAGCAGTGGCAGAGAAATGCCCTTCTTCGTCAAAGCCAACATCGGTTTTATCACTAGCGAAAAGTTCGGGATCCACAACCTACAGTAAGAAGCCATACCTATTAAGGCTCTGACTTCCTTCTGTGTATTTGGAACAGACATGCCAGAAATGTGTTTTATTCTTTCAGGTGTCAATCTTCTCCCCTCCTTTGACAGGAGGTAGACTAAGTAGGCGACCTCCTGACAACAATATTGAAATATTTTAAGCAAAGCTTTATGACCATTTTTAGCTAAATGAACAAGCAACAATAGAGTGCCTTCTTTACAAGCACTCTCAGAGTCTGCAGCCAAAAGCAAATCATCAACATATTGAAGCAGCGTACAAGTAGGTGGCAATTCAAGGGTGTCGAGCTGCTCTTTCAAAGCTCTACTATAAATGCTAGGACTTTCAGTATACCCTTGAGGTGCCCTGGTAAATGTAAATGAGCGTCCCCCCAAGGTGAACGCAAACAGATATCTACTTTCCTCATGTATAGGAATGCTAAAGAAAGCGTTTTTTAAATCCACAACGCTGAAGTGCGTAGCCGTAGCAGGGATCATTGTCAGTATCGTCGTCACATCGGGCACAATTGGAAATTGTGGGGCGACCACTCTGTTAATAGCACGATGATCAATTATGAACCGGTATGGAATTGCATTGTCGCCTTTCTTATATACAAGCAAGATCGGACTATTACACAGACTACCTGTAATTTCTTCGATCACCCCACGATGCACAAAATCGGATACAATGCATTTCAAAGCACGTTCGCCCTCAACTGATATTTTATACTGCGGAATGCGTAGTAGTTTCACTCCATGTTTCAGGACTATTTTAACGGGCTCAATCTGTAATACCCCGACATCATTGTCATCTACCACCCATAAACATTCCGGGACAATGCTAAACTCAGGAGGTAAAGGTCGAATCAAGAACTGAGAATTAGGAAGTTGCTGTGGTGAAACCGTCAGCCGTACTCCATCAAAAGAGCAATGAATTACTGCGTTCAATTTCTTTAACAAATACAACCCCAGCAAATTCTCTCCACAGTTTGAAGTGAGAAGAAAAGGGCAATGGTCCGTAAAAGGACCCAAAGAAACAGACACCGGTGCAGAAACCGGACAGACAGTTGGTATACCAGAAAACCCTACGGAAACATTTGTTTGACCTGACAGTGGAATGTTTGGAACCCGAGAATGATCAATGGAGCACTTCTGCGCTCCAGTGTCTATCAAAAACTGCTGTTTCCTATTCCCTACTAATAGTTCAACGTAGGTGCCTTTCTGATTAACGGGAATAGGTGAAGGTTCCAAACCCTGCTTCGGGCAATCCTAATGAAATAGAGTATTGTTAGAAGGAAGCTCTTCAGAAAGGTAGGCAGCAGAAGGGTGATCAAATATGTTCCTCGAGTCCACACTCGAGGTCTGATTTTCCCATGAAAAAGGTTGCTGAGGATGTTGTAAAAACTGACCTCTATCAGGGCCCCCTGCTCCAGGGCGGCCCCTAGGTCGTCTACCCATACCCCCAAACGCACTGTTTGACCTTTGGCGAAGGACAGGGCACTGTGCTCGCCAATGACCTTCCTGGCGGCAATAAGCACATTGATTAATATTCACAGGACCCAAAGGAGCATTTCCTTTTGGGACATACTGACCTCTAGTCTGTGTCGTGCCTCCTCTGGGGTTTCTAACAATTTGCTGTAATAATACTTTGTTTTTCAAATCTCCTTTCCTCTTTTCAATTTTTTCCTTCTCATTATTAACACGGTTCTCATAATACTGAGCCATGTGCAAAACCTCAGACTGAGATTTTGCCTGCCAAGCGCTCTCAGAGGACATAATCTGTGACTGGATGTCAGGCAACAATCCACATACAAATTTGTCCACGAACAACCTTTTCCCAGACTCTGTACCTAAATCCTGTCCACTGAAGTCAGAAAATACCTGCTCGAGTCTATTAAAAAATTTGGTGGCGCCTTCAATTTTTCCTTGGACACAGGCCGTAAGCTTGTCCCAAATATTTCTTATCTCTGGAATTATAGTCTTTATTAATTTTGCGACAATTCTATCAGGCAAAGTAAGTATTACCTGTGGTGGTTTCTCACCAGCTGGTCTTTCCCCATCAATCCTAATCATATTAGCCCACGTATCTCCCAACCCTGGCACATCGTCTACTGTCCGAACCTGTTTCCATACATCTACGGGTAGGAGTACAGGAAATAGCAAGTCAATATCACTCAAGGTGAACACAGAAGACTGCAAGACGGACTCTATTTCTTTGTAAAACCCCGTCGGGTTTTACCTGATATCTGGAACTGATTGTCTAATTGTGTTCACTTCCTGACGTGAAAACGGGACGTGAACGAATTGCGATACTTAATGTGCAGGGATATCCACAGCGGGGGCACCAGTCCCAGCGTTGGCGGGGATCTCAACTTTAGGGACAAAGGTCGGAGGGACCTCTCTGATAGGCAACTGAGATATAGGTACCTCCGGCCGCTTACTAAGCAACAGAGCCAGGTCGAGCGCTAAGGCGGCTGAAGAAGTGTCGGGCGAAAAAGCCCTTTTACAAATCCCCAATAATTCTATGGGGCAACTAACTTTCTTTCTTACACATTCCTCTTGCAGGTACTGTACCATTACGCGAATTACCTTTCTTTGCATTTATACTGTATACTGACTATACGTCTCATATACTTCATCTGGCGGAATCGATGAATCCGAGATCCATCGAACCGCATCTTTAGTACAAATTCGTATTTCCTCAGGTGCCAATCTACGGCACGGAAGGAACCGTTTCTGTACAAATATATTCTATCGTCTTCGTCGTCCTCATCTCGTGACTTTTCAAAGTCTTTCCTAAACTCAAACAATTTTTTCACATGCTCATATACTTTCTGCTCTGTGTCCCTCGAAAGTGCCAAAGCATTCAGATCTCTCACTCCTTGTGGAAGATCTGAATTTTGTAATCTACCCCACATCACACATAATGAGTCCCCAAACCTTCGATAAAAACATTTTTCTCAGGAAAACTATTCAAATTAGATAATGTGGAAAAAACATTAGCTTGATCACCTTTCTCCATACAATGCTTAGCCCATGCAAACAATTCCTGTTTCTTATCTGCAGAAACAGTATTACGAGTGACGATCTTCGATCCTGCACCTGGATCAACTTCAGTCAATACGGGGCCACTCGGGAGCGGAGGTGTAGGTAAATTTAATAAAGGTGCAACTATTGGTGCAGAAGGGAGGGGCGGTGCGATAGGTGGAGGAACAACAACTATGGGACTAGGAACAATAGGTTGTACAGGAGGAACAGGAATAACGGCAGGATCAACAGCAGGAATGGGCAAAGTGCCCAAAATAGGAACATACGGAGGTGGCGCAGAGGCATCAGGCCTGCGTTCGTTTAACAATTTCTCAATAATTTCCTCGGAAACATGGAAATCTTTAGAGGGGTAAATTTTCTGGATTCCAAGTGAAAAAGCCCTATCCATATTTTTAACTGATTCTGAACGTTTTTCTTTATCATATAACAACGCTTTTTCGGCGTGCATGTTTCGGCGTGCATGTTTGTCCCTACTTTTAAGCTGCTGTAACGCTTCTTTTTTTCAATTCTATAAAACATCAAAGGCTGCAGGTCTAGCCTTCTTTTTTAACAAGATTGATTCTAGGTATTCAATACGGGGGATCTCAAAACTACCGTTGATTGGCCACTGAAATTCAGAGGCATGTCTGTCTGTCTCATTAAATACTATACTACCAATGCCATACTTACAGTACATAGTACATGCCGGCGACCCCTCCTGTGGTGCCGGGCGGCTAAATTCCAAGGATTGTCGATCACTGTGGAACAGAGCCCTAAAGCAGCTAGACAATTTCCTAGGCATTTCACAAAGAATTGGTGTTACCTGGTCAATAATTGTGTCTGCAGATACAATACACCAAATTCAAATTGTCAGCGTTAAATTAAGAGCCGGGTCACGACTGCACCTGACCAAACCTAAGGAGGACCGTACGGTTTATCAAAGAACTTACCTAACGAATTTTACCTTGTGTTTGGTGGTTTCGACAAATCTGCCCGCCTCAAAAATGGACCCTCGTCAAGATGCCATGTCAGACCACACGACTATCGTCCAAGGATCGGATTGTGCAGCGCTGCCGAGGTATCGCATCTCGATCGGTCGGGCCCACAGAATCACACCGTCCGATCCCGGTTCGATAGTCTGCATCAACCTTCAATGATCCGGCATCAATCTTGAGGGTCCCTATTCGGGCGCCAACTGTGAAAACAAGAAATTGATATGAGGCGGGGAAGCCCAAAGGAAACACACCAACACAGGTTACAAAGAACATACAAAGTGCTTTATTTAAAAGCTACAACAGTTACCAAAAAGTCAATTGACAAACGGATAGCTATTCGGCTCTCAGAGTAACATAACAAACTTCAACGAGAGTTCACTGCGTTAGTGAGAGAGACCGTACATTGGAATATTTGTGCTTTTATACTCTTTATCCAGCTCTGGCCAACCCCCTCGCGGGTTAACCATTCTTAAGACCAGGCCTAGGGTTCCTTGCCAGGTCAATCCCATAATGTATGCATTTTGATCAGTTCTGCTGATACAGTTGTTCATTTACACATAGGTCAGGGATAGGACAAGGTCTCAGTTCGCGACCCCAACAAGTGGCCTGCAGGCACATTACTTATTCATGTGTGCGGAGGTCACAACGGCCAGAATCTTACTCGGAATGTCATTCGGCCTCCATTTTGATGTTCAGGGTGACTTCCACATTACAAGAGAACCTAAAATCGCGGCTAAATCCAAGATGGCGACTTACACAGTTTTCGTTAAGGTCAAGACCTTGCCGCGGGATCTATTTACACAATATTTTAGACAACTTGGCGTAGGCCAACACACATTCAAATACTGCGATAGGAGGCATAATATTATTTCAATTCCAACAGTAAGTGAACTCTCATCTCCTTCCAATTTCATAAGGATGTCATCAATGTATCAGCACCATTCCTTAATATGGCCGCCAAATACATTGCCATCTGAGAAAATGTGAGCTTCCTCCAAAATTTGCCAAATATAGAGTGGCCAGGTTTGGGGCCTTCACAGCTTTGCCACTGAATTGGTTACTACCAATGTTCGGGATGCTACTCCTTCAACCCATTGTCAAGGAAGCAAACACTGACCTGCTCAGTGGAGCTGTAGGCTGGAAGGTAGACCAGGGTGGTGTTGGAGCACTGATTTTGTTAGATCTATCTGCTGCTTTCTACACCATCCATCAATCCATTCTTATCGACAGGCTGTCCTCAGTGGGCATCACTGGTTCAGTCCATGCCTGGTTTCACTGTTATCTATCTGATCTGTCTGAGCCTCTTTCTCTCTCTCCTTATTTTTCATCACTGGTTCCTATCATAAGTGGTTCTCCTCAAGGGTCTGCTCTCCCCTTCTTTTCAATGTCTATATTCAACCTTTGGTTAAGCTTATACATTCTTTTGGTTTTCATTGTTATTCTTACGCAGTTGACACCCAGATCCTAATACGTTTGGACCTCACACAATAAGCCACTGCTGGGAGCTGCTGCTCATTCCTACAGTCAGTAAAAATCTTTGTCTTAATGGTCAGAAAAGTAAGAGGTGCCTCTCTTCGGACCATGGCTTTTTGGCCCCGTGCTCTTGGTCCTCTCCCTAAGCCAATTCCAGAATCTCTTTCATTGGAGCTACAAGTGATCTCTATTTGTCAGACTGTTCATTTTGAGCTTGTGATTTTCTGTAAAGATCTCCCATACCTCCCTGTACATCTATGACCCTCTGTTATATCTTCTATTATTTCTGGTACTCTTAATTACTGTAATTCACTCTATCTTACTCAACCGGCTTATCTACTTCACCGCCTTCAAATCTTACAGAATATGGCAGCTAGAGTGGCTAGCGGCACACCATCCCATGCCTCTACTTCTCCCATTGTTTCCTCTCTTCTCTGGCTTCCTGTTTCTAAGCGCATTGAATGTAAAGCTATTTGGATTGTTCACCGTGCTTCCCATAGCACAGGCCCAGAGTATCTGCTAGCAAAATGTCTTCCTTATGTCCCCTCGCGCTCTGAGCTGCGATCTGCTACTGCACTTCAAATTCAGGTCCCACGCTTCCAGTACGCCCGTATTGGGGGCCATGCCTTTTTGGTTACGGCTGCCCCGTTATGGAACTCTATTCCTTTTACTCTGCGTTCTACTCATGAACATTTATCTTTTCGCTGTTCCTTGAAAAAAATGTTTAGGTGTTCTTTCTTTCTGTGGTTACTCTACTTCCCAGTTTTTTTTAGCACCATGATGCCCTTGTCAGTGTAGGTTGCTCTCTATGAATATGCTTAACCTCGATGATCTCTGAGGGCCAGAAGAAGCCGGCAACTATGTAAGGCAATCCATATGGGATTTTCCAAGTAGATTACCCATCAGATAATTAGAAAATACCCAAGGACTCAGTCACCTCTCTGGGCCATATCATGTCATGTTTTGTCAGCCCTGTAATTATAGCTCTATAATATTAACCAGCAGGAAATAGTTCTTATGAGGACTGAGGAAAAGCGCTCTTGCTTCCATCATGTGAGGGGATAATATTGAGGGGAAGAAACCCTGAAGAAATTAGCCCCAGAAGCGGAGCCTGATGTAAAAATACACAGCAGTGAAGAAAGGAAAATAAAGGAAGCCGCTGCTGTCTGTATGCATATGCCAGTAACATGCAAGCGGAAAAATGTGCAGCCTCTTCGACAGGAACAAGGGATTGCCTGGCTGCCACAAAGTTGGTGCCTGTTCCCAGGATGGCAGACTTCCTTCTTGATGCCCTAGTCTGTGGGACTAGTGCGTTCACCAAACGGTGTCATTAGAACAACCACAATACCTGAGAATAAAGTCAAGAACATGGCATACACCTGGGGAGGAGCTGGAACCATTTAGGCCCACACCAATTGCAATAGCTTGACTTAATGGTGAAACTGACACACCAAACTGCACCCTCATCTGTTACTGCCTGACTCAAACTGTAAAATGAGGCTGAAACCACCAGTCATTGAAGGAGCTAGGGTCGCTTCCAGATAGTTGGTATTATTTCAGTGAGAGGAACAACTGTTTGTTTGTTTATTTAAGGTTGAAACCCATAACACACACATATGCAACACAAACATGATAAAAATGCAATCCAGTATAAATACAATGATCAAATCAGTCTATAAAATGAATAACAACATAAATCTGATAATGCATATAAACGGTTGCAAAGTGTGATGACCCCGGGTCTATATCATCTGTTAGAGCTCATTTCTGAGAAATGCCCTTAAAGCACCATATGAAAACCAGCAAAGTAAGCATAACATGTGTCTATTCAGTAAATAACTCTAAACAACGAGTGCCATTCTCGAATCCATAAAAGATCAAGGAAAGGAGAACATAACACGTTGTCATGGAAATGCACCAAAATAA
Organism: Ambystoma mexicanum; assembly: GCF_040938575.1. Taxonomy (NCBI): domain Eukaryota; kingdom Metazoa; phylum Chordata; class Amphibia; order Caudata; family Ambystomatidae; genus Ambystoma; species Ambystoma mexicanum. The sequence continues at coordinate 403,753,537 of NC_090937.1, forward strand.
TTACAGTCGTGACAGTTAAACACATATGGAAACAATACATTACGACTCATTACTACAGTTCAGCTATTACTGTTCCATATAAAAGTACTATAGTAGAAATAGCAGTGGAATGGCCCTTTTGCTCAGGAGGATATGTCTCTGGTTGTTAAATCATTAACACAATCGTGCACCCCTGTGCCTGAAGGCCTGTCCAACATTATGATTAGGTCACAAGTGGCTGAGTGGACCTTTCATTTCGCAGAACTATGTGAGGCTATTAGACAAACATGCATAAGGTCTACAACTTGGACAACGTCCTTGCTGATACCCATTTTAGAAAGAGGAGACCCTCGGGATATCCATAAGTACTACCTCATAGATGTATAAGTAAAGGCAGAACGTAAGGAGATTCTTTCTCAATTTCATTGTGATTTTAGAAAGGGATATAATACAGTACATAATGGAATGGTCGTAACTCTGTTAAAGTATGATGTCCTTATTAAGAGTAATCAACCATTGTACATTTCAGCTATTGAATTCTCATCAGCTTTTGACAGCGTCAGTACATCAATACTATGGGCCAAATGGAACTCCTGGGGGGCTGGCTCAGGACTTAGTAATTTCAATTGTGCTCCTACCCTCTAATACAGAGGTCTCTTTACAGCTGGCCTATTTGGGTAATTTCTCTGGAAAGATCAGTAGTTATAAGGGCCTGAAATAAGACTGTCTACTGGCTTTTTGCCCTTTTGCATTTAAACTTGTTAGATCTAGTAACAACTTTGGATGAAATTAACAAAGTACCTCCCAAGATAAACACCACTTGCGTTAGCTTTGTAGCATTTGCAGATGATATTGTATTGCTTGACCATACTGACATGGGTTTGCAACACAGCCCCCAAACACTCCAGAAATGTGCACTAAATTATTATTGGGAAATAAACAAAAGTACAGTGAAGTTATATCCATAACTAACAAGAGACAGTATAACATATAACTGGAACTTGGAAAGCTGTCCTGTGGAGGTAGTTAAGGAATATTGTTATTTGAGATTTACAATAACTTATTCATTATCTAAGAAAATATTGCAATAGTTGTTGCTAAAACAAATTATACCCTTAGTGTCTAGTTTAAGACAATTTCATAGGCAATAAGGGGAAAGTTCATTGCTGACAATGACACTGGCGTATTGCAAAAAAGTGACACCAATGTTGCTGTATGGAGTGGAAGTGGAAACACCTTCAGTGAACAGCTGGCCCAGCAAACTAAAGGAATTGTTTGGAAAAGCATGTTGTAGCTTTCTAACTCCCCCGGGACAGTAGCTATATTATTAGAATGAAATTTGACATCACAATGTGTTCTTGCTTGGATAGGAAATAGAGCTTTGTCTAGAAAGCTTGCGAAATCCTGGTGTAAGAACTATACTCATCAACCTTATTGTATTTCTGTTTATTTTATTCTAAATGTATCTTATCGTTTACATACAAAGTATCCCAAATATGTACAGCATTTGCAATTTAGATAAATACATTACTTCCATAAGTTAAAAATGCTGCAGTTCACAAACACTGCACTTATAATACAAAAACTGTTGTCCCTATTTGACAGCTCATTAATTCAGTTAATTGATTCTAATCGCCTTGTCAGTTTTGCCCAATTGGAGACTGCAGCCAGAATCTAATAAATTTGGCAACCTCGCAATATTTTATACTAAAAAAAGATCAATAAGTTCCATGACTCCACTAAACAACCTTCTAAAGAAGTGTATCCTGTCATCCATCGGGCCAGTAAATTTTAGGTGTAGATGTGTCAAGCTTTCATTCTGTTTGGGGAGTAATGCATTCTTCTTTTCTTATCAATTCCCCATGTGGCTCCCAGCCAGTCAAGATAATGAAAGTATAACATGTATTCTAAAAATAGTTGGCTTTTCTTCTTTATCCAACTTAAGGTCCATTGCCAACGCATAACCAATATTACCTAGGGAGGCTTCCTAGATGCAGAGCATAACTCATAGATTTAGCACCCTGGGTAGTGGCCAGATCATCCACTAGAATGGGCATATCAGACAACATCAGACACAGGTGCTGAGCTGTTGGACATTCCTTGGTAAATTGAATACACATTCTCGCCCTTAGCACTTAAAGAGTTAAATCACAAGCAACATTTTTAAACAGTCGTTCATGAAGCAAGGGATTATTAATGATTTTTCTTAATAAGAAGCACCACTGGAAAGAGAAAGGAAAGACAGCAGAATCAGCCAAGTGCTGATTCCTCCAAAGGGACATACTGCTACCACTGATGGAAACCGGTCAATCGTTTCCTAATAATAAGTGGTGGTTAGTTCTCATTCTGGAAAGAACTACATTGGGGAATGGAGAAAATAGGACTGGAGGTGATTTCTCCATTGTTTTGGCAGTAGAACCTGTATGAATATGTTCGTAATGAGGAGGGCTTAAAAGAACAGGAGGCAATTCTGTTACCTCCTTTTTTAGTTACCACAAAACATGTAATATAAGGACCCTAATCTCTTGAATGTCTTGCAGTGGACTTGCGAGTTTCCTTTATAACCTCTCATGTAGTTTTTCCTAGCAACCAAAGAAGAGACCCGTGGGTGCCTCGAGAAGTCTTGGTTTACATCTGTGCCTGTAAGGGACTGGATCAAGAGTGCCCTAATGTGCAGGTACGTCGAATTGTGTTTCTATCCCCTCTCCTCCATCCATCTACCCTGTGACTTCTTAGCACTCCTTAGCGATGATTACTTTAATCTTTTGGGATTGGATGTTTTATTAGCTCTGTTTTATTCATGCTCTGACAATTGTTTGTGCTTTAGGTGTGTAACTGCTCTTGTGCCTCACAAGGTGCATGTTTACATTTACTAGATGGGCACTTGAAGCTAGTTTGTGTGAGAGAACAAAACGAGGAAAGCATCCGAAATATAATGAGAAATAAACTTTCTCTTTACTTTCTTTACTACTGGAGCTAAATGAACCTCAAGCATGTTTCTTGGGCATTAATTTGTTCTGGCTATTCCTTTTTTAAATACATCTTCATTTATGCTGAGATAGTTTCGCCTAGAGAAAAACGGTCTAAATCATGTATGATTACCCGCGTGAACATGTGCATGCAGTTCGAGCTCAGTATTGCCATAATACATGTATTCTAAATGAACATTTCTGTGAGAGAAACCGTTGTATTCATTACCTATGAATAATTCTCTTAGAGCTTTTAAATACAATCTATTTGAACAATGATGTATGTTAAAAAATTCAAATACATGTTTAACCTAATCACATTATTATCAGGTCACCAGAACATACTTTTTTCCTTTTACTCGTTTCCTTGCACTTAACCAACACACATAAAGGTGGATGGTTCCCAATGTAACCCTAGCTGCAGGCAGTACTCCACAAGATTATTACCTACCAATAGTAGACTTTGTGAAGTGCACAGTTAACTGCCCCTTTGTTTTCTCCCTCCCTTTTAAATGCAAGATACCTTGCAGCCCAGGTTGGGTGAAGCCTAACACATCTCCTCTAGGCTTTACAGCTGAAATCTCATGCATAAAAGGCGGGCAATGTGTGATACGATTGTAGGGTTGATGTAAATGCTCATATGACAAGATTTCGAACCAACCCTTATTTACACTTCTTAGAGTACTTGCCAGGGATAATAGTCACTTCCAATTACACATTGCCCCTTATTGATCTGTCTGCAGTCATTAACATCTAATAAAGAGCTCCACTTGTAATGCTCTTCTGAGAACAAAACGATAAGATAAAAAGATGTATGACAGTCCCTAGTGCAAGGTGTTGCCTAAAGTGCTGGCTAAGCAGGATGTAAGGCACTCTGTTACCAACATCCTCATATCCGCTGAAGTGTGATTGTATTACGTACTGCACGGGCCTGTGCCTACCTGCTTATCTGTTGGTGCTTGATCTGCAGAGTGACAAATAAAGACAACCAGAAGCAGAGTGTGAGCTTTGAGGCTAGTCTCTAGTGGCGGGAAGGCTAGAACAGCTGAACCTGATCACTCATACATCAGTGTCCAGGGTAGCCTCCCCTGTAAGTATAAAAATACATTTAATGTAAAACTCAGTGCAACGCACAAGTGAGAAGCACTTGAGGACAATATTGCCATTTTACCCTCTGACCAAATAACAATGATATGATATGATATGATAGTTTATTATGTAGCGCCTATACACAAAGTGTTTCAAAGCGCTTCAAGGCAAGGGAGGGAACAAGGGAAAATACAATGACATTCTTACAGGCCATGAACAGTAAGGATGTGAAATTAACTATCGTACTCAGCCTGACGAGATATCAGATAGTCCAAGAGCTAAGACACAGATAAGCAAGGGTCGGGGAGAGTGGGAAGGAAATGGAAACAGACAGGTGACTACCGTACTAGGCCGGATGACATTTCTGGTAGATCCGGAGAAAAACATAAGGTGTGGGAGAGGGGTGCAGAAAGGGAGGGGAGGAACAAAAGAAGCGACTATCATACTAGGCCTGACGACATTTCAGATAGTGCTGGAGAGGTGGGAGGAGGAAAAAAACAGTAATGGGAGGGTGGAGGAAACAGACGAGGTTGCTATCATATTAGGTCCAGGGACAATTCTGATACAGTAAGTGCAAAGAAGAAAGTAACGGAAGGAGATGGGAAAAGGGAGAAGGGAAAGGAGGAGAGAACAGAGAGTAAGCAGTCAAAAAGAGTGGAGAAGCAAGAGTGGAGAGCGAATACAATTGCAGAAGTCAGTAGTAACACATAATGTTGCAAGCCAGGATACAAGATGAAGATGGAAACAGCATGATTCAGGGCCACCATGAGTACAAAATGCAAAAGACATCCAGCATGAGAGTTGAGAAAGAGTGACGCACTGTGAATGAATGAAGTCCATAAAAGTCCAATCCAGCATTGGCCACAAGACGGTGATGGCGAAACCAGAATGTATCAGGACAGACTCCTGCAGAAGTAGGCTGGAGGAGTTGAGGGGGAGCAGGGTAGAAGAATCAAGCAAAACAGGCAACACCTGTGTGCGAGAAGGGGGGGCACAATGGAACATCACAGGGGGACCAGAGGGGTTGGGGATGGCCTATGGGGACAGAGGGGGTAACACATGTTGGTGAATGCTTACCTGCTGTCTGAGCATGGGGTCGGGACCTGGGTCCTCCTGGTCCGAACAGGTCCAAACAGTAATTGCCCTTTATTTCGTCTGCCCTTCACTGCAGACGCCCGGGCGAGAGACGCCCTTGATATAATAGTTAAGAGCAGGAAGGAAGAGGCGGGCTAGGAAGGTGGGTGGTGCTTAGACCAGGTGACCTAGATCCACTTGCACCTGCTCCCCATCTGCAAAGGAAAAGAGGCTGGAGGGCTCCTTAAGTAGGGAAACAGAGCAGCAAGCTGGAAGGCACCAGGTGGGCGTGGCTTGCTAAGTGGAGAAAAAGAGCAGGAAGCAAGAAGGGACCAGGTGGGCGGGGTTTGCTAAGTGGTGAAAAAGAGCGACAGGAAGGAAGGCACCAGGTGGGCAGGGTTTAGGTCTGGTGACCTAGATCCACTTGCACCTGCTCCCCATAGGAAAAGAGGCTGGAGGGCTCTTTTGGGGAATGGTGTTTAACAGGGGTAGGGACGCAACCCCTGCCATTATGCATAAGGTGTCACTCATTCTGCCGTTCACAGTGCTACATGTCAGAATTGCTGTACATTACACAATGATTTACTAATGCCTGCAGGGATAGAAACTCGTCAGCCCCTCATTTGGGGAACTCTCTGAAATGGAGGGATTCAAAGCATCTGTTTCTGCAGCCAGCAGCAGGCAAGGCCGCACGGCTTCTAGAAAGTAATGGGGGCTTCTATTTGTATCCTCCTCAGATGCCTTTTTAAGAATTACACAGGAGGTGGGACTCAGGAAGGGAACTGTCAATCAACTTCCCTTCCTTTTTCCTGTCTTGCACGGGCCCACGAAGAAATAGCAGTGCAGCGGGACCTTCCGGGGAACCTTGCTGCAAGAAAAGGCAAGTGTTTAAAAATCTGTCTGTGCGTGTGCATGTGTATCTGTGTGAATGTGAGCGTGTGTGTGTGTTGTGGGAAATTGTGTCTGTGTAAATAACAGCATGTCTGTATGTGTATAAGTGTGGGTGAACATGTGTGAGTGTGTGTCTGCATGGTGTAAGCATCTCCGTAGGGAGGTGCACACAGAGGTGCTGGTGCAAGGACTTGTCTTCTGATAGTGTAATTAATGCCATTACAGGCAAAGCCAATGTGAGTGGTATATATTGGCACAGCCAGCAGGGAATTGACCTCTCCCAGAGGCATTGCTGGCTTTTTGTACAAAGCTAACATGAGTATGCTGTGGCTATATTGGCATGTTTCCTTGTAATTTCTATGCAGGCATTAATGGGACAAACAATATGAGTGTGTTCTCTTATGGCAATACTGACATATATTGGCACAGACCGAAAGGAAATGCTGTTATTATGGGCAAAGCCAGCATGAGTGTGTTCTTACGTGCCAATAATAGCATATATTTTCACAGACAGCATAGACGTGTTTTCTTACAAGTTGATCTCTTTAAATAATATTGAAAATATATGCACAGATATATATTGCATGTTGCCAGTTGATCTAAACATGGAATTGTATTAGAAATCATCTGCAGAATACAGTGGCATACATGGCAACTAGCATTATAGGAAAAGCCAACACAATTGTTTTCTTACATGGCAATACTGTCATACATTGGCACAGGAAGCCTTTTAGAGTGGCAATGCTGGCATTATGGGAAAAGCCAACATACGTGTGTTCTATCATGGTAATATTGACATACATTGGCACAAACAACATACATGGGGATGCCTTCTTACTGGCATCATGGGCAAAGCCAACAGGAGTGTGTTTTTATGTGGCAATACCGGCAAATATTGTCACAGCCAGGATGGTCATGTTTTTGTAGTGGCATTACTGGAATCATTGAGCACAGACCAATCCGAGTGTTTTATCCCTGGGGTATTAATGCAATTATTAGGCAGAGACAGTAGGAGAATGCCTTCTTCCACTGGCAGAATACTGGCATTTATTGTGTGTATGACCATCATGAAAATGTCTTCTTATGCTGTCAGAATTCCGACATGTAACGTGGATCAAGGCACCATGACAGTCCATGGAAAATGCTCTTGTGTACTGTTGGAGAGCTGGCGTCTATTGGATCTATTAATGTGTTGTTTATTTATTTATAGATAAATAATGTGTCACTTTACAAAACAGTTGGGAATTTTGTGGCTTCTTACCCACTTTTCCATGAAACTTTGCTGTAAAATGCCCATTACAATGTTTTTCAGGGGAAAATGCCACCAAAACTACCGTGCTTGGTTGACATTTCCTCGGTACACTTGGTCTGTTGAACATATTTGTGGGAAATATTTATTTATTCCCCATGAAAGGATTCACCTGCCACGACTTCTAAAAGCGTTCAATACAATAAACAAGTTTGTGTCCCCTGAAAAGTGATTTCTAAAAATTGAGAAGGAAAGTCAGAAAACAGTATTTCCCATCAGAATTCTCCTCAGTGTCCCCCTCTTTAATTTTCAACAAGAGCTATGTTGTACCGATTAGGAGTCATTTCACTGTAAACAATATTGTTGGGCAACCCTAGAATCTTCCCAATCATAAATTAGCCTTCTGTCCAATTTATTTCAGCTGGACTCCATCACCTACCTGGCCCTTATTCATTTGGGGTTCTGAAGCCATCATGATAACAGTCTTCCATGATTTACTTAGAATTGTTGGTTCTGGCTGGAATGCTTTTTAGACCTCTTGGATTTTTCTGCCAGCTCTAGCGGCTAAAGGTCTTGTGTGCAACTTGTGCCTTACTTTCCTGAGACCTTTCATCTGAAGTGTGGAGTGGCACAAGGCTCTCATCTTTTCACATGTATTGGTTGTCCCTACTTTTATATTGTTTGATTTGGAATGTCATTTCTATGATGACGATGCCCAAATGTGTCACCATGTGCCATCCTTTTTGGATTATTCTTCTCATGGTGTTGATTGGGTATGTCGAAAACATTTAAATATGTATAAGAGACATCTGGATTCTGTGCAGTGCTGCAAAAAATGTGACTTCAAATGTATATGTATTGGTCTGTACCGTGCCCACGACAAACTCAATTGCCTTTTGCTGTTACAATCCCTAGATTCAGGTAACAAGATTAGATGCTTTCAAATAATGGAACAAGTTAGAAATGAGAACAAACTAACTGAGGAAGAAGCCTTAAAAAGGAATGGGATGGGAATGTGCATGGTTCCTCAGTAATAGTTGCTGTTTTGATACGTAAGAAAGCCCCAATCCAAATAATGAAAGAATTTTCTGATAAAGAGGGTAGATTGATTTCTCTGCTAGTGGGTATACAGAGGGGAGATACTGGCACTATGTAATATTGATCCGTAAACGGTGGACGATGCTTCATTTCATAGGAGTGTGGCACAAAGAATACAGGACATGAATACACTGAACATGTTATTGGTTGGGGATTTTAATGATGTTCTGGATCCACTACTAGATAAAAGTAAATATAGGGTAAAAGTAGGAATAGCCACTTCTTGTCACTTCATGCTCTGATGGAGGAGCATAATCTGAAAGATACATGGAGATTAGAATATCCATCATTACGGGAGTACATTTTCTACTCTAATGCTCATGAAACATATGCATATACTCAAGATTGGACATGCTGCTAACAGCAGGTAAATTTGCTGAGAATTATAGGACAGAAAGGATAGGAAACATGCTTTTAATGGATCGTGCACCAGTAGAAATGTACATGAGCTTGCATTTTGAGCTTAAAAGGTCATTAAAATGGAGGATGAATACTTCCTTATTGAGTGAGGAGGTGTTGCTGGAGAAGTTCATTTCAGAAGCAGAACATTTTGTGGAGCACAATCACACTGGAGAGCTAGATGCTAAAACAGTGTGGGAAGCTTTCAAATGTACAATGTGAGTCTTGTTGCTAAGTTTATCAAGCAGTAGGAAGAAAAGACTACAAAGGTAGAGGCTTCATATTGGTATACAGATCAAAAGACTATCACATGAAGTGACAGAAGATCCAAAGCAGCCAGAGAAAATCAAGGAGCTGCAAAAACTAAAAACTGAACTGATATGATATGATATGGCATTTATAACGCGCCTACACACAAGTGTTTCAAGGCACGATGAGGCAAGGGGGGGAACAGAGGAAGAACAAAAAACAATCCTACTAGGCCAGGTGTCATTCAGATCGCGCAAGTGCATGGGAAGGGGGGAAAGGAAAAGTGCGCAGGGGGAGGGGAGAGGGGAAAGTGCAGTACATGGGAAGTGGAATAGTAAGACACATAAAACAGCCAGCTGGTGGCCAGTGCAAGGAAGTGCAGACATAAGTGCCAGTAGGGGGACTGAAGGGATGCAGAAAAACAGTCCCCAAGTACACGGGTTCCGGAACCGGAGATTGTTCTCCTTGAGTTTCAGGGAGGCAGGAAGGCTGTTCCAGAGAGAGGCCCTGCCGAAGAGAGTGATCTGCCACCAACTCGTTGCTTGGAGAAGCGACTGACCCTAAGGGAGTTGGAGGCAGATGAGCGAAGAGCTCGAGAGGAAAGATATTTAGGAAGAGAGAGTTGAAGGTAGTGCGGCCCCAGACCTCAGAAGGCCTTGTGTACAATGCAGAGGGTTTTGAACTTAATCCTCACAGCCACTGGGAGCCGTTGCAGAGATTTCAGTCCTGGAGAGATACGAGCCCTGGGCTTGAGGCCAAGGACAAGGCTCGCAGTCCTGTTCTGGATAAGTTGCAGAGGGCGGAGAGTGGAGGCAGGCAGATTTAGATAGAGGCTGTTACAGTAGTCCAGCTTGGAGAGGACCAGGGCTCTGGAGACGGTGAGCTTCTGGGGGAAAGAGAGGAAAGGAAGAATACCTCGAAGGAGGTGCAGCTGGTAGTGTGACTTCTTAGAGACGTCAGAGATGTGAGGGGAGAAGGAGAGTGCAGAGTCGAAGATGACCCTGAGGTTTTCAGCCTTGCAAGTGGGAGTGGGAGGAGGTCCAAGAGAGACCGGCCAGAGAGCTACAGGGAAGGAGGGAGTGGGTGTGCCGATGAGTAGAATCTCAGTCTTACTGGCATTAAGGCAGAGGTTGTTGGCGGCACACTTTCCCTGGATGGCAGACAGACAGTCAGAGATGAGGGAAGGAGAGGAGGAGGCCGAGGGCAGCCTAAAAATGAGCTGGGTATCATCCGCATAGCACTGAAAGTTGGGACAGAGAGCAGCGATGCGATGGGCAAGGAGTGCCAGGTATTGGTTGAACAACCAGGGAGAGAGGTTAGACCCCTGGGGGACACCACAGGTAGAGAAAAAGATGTTGGAGAGGAAGGACCCAAGTTGGACCTGGGAGGGTCGGTCAGAGAGGAAAGAAGTCAGCCATGCCAGAGCCTGACCGGTGATACCCAGGTTATCGTGGAGACGGTTGAGCAGGATGGCATGGTTGACAGTGTCAAAGGCAGAAGAGAGATCAAGCAAGATCAGAACGCAAGGGGTGTTAGAGTCAAGGTTGGTGAGAAGGTCTTCATGGATGTTCAGGAGAGCAGTTTCAGTGCTTCTGGCAGCTCTGAAGCCAGACTGATGGTCATGAAGACAACCAACAGATTCAGTGTGGAGATTGAGCTAGCAGATTGCCAGTTTCTCCAGGATGTTTCCCAGGAAGGGAGTGAAGGAGATTGGGTGATAGTTAGCTGGGCAGGAGGGGTCAGCGGAGGGATTTTTAAGAAGAGGGTGCACAAGGGAGTGCTTCAGGGGGGAAGGGAAGACACGAGTGGCGAAGGAGTGATTGCAGAAATCTGCCAGGGCAGGCGCCAGGGAGTCAATGTGATCCTTGATAGTTTTGGAGGAACAGTGGTAAACCTGTTTCGACGAGACTTTCATAGATCAGACTTGTCTAGAAACCTCGTCTGGAGAGAAAAGGGGAAAGGCGAGAAGGAGGGAGGAGGGTTGGCTGCAGAAGGGCCAGAGGAAGAGCAGGGAATAGTGGGAGGGGGGAGAGAGGAGGAGAGTGAGGACAGGATGTCCTGAGTTTTTGAAATGAGGTGAGAAGCCAGTGCCCTGCAGAGGGCCTGGGAAGGGACAGGAGAGGTAGCGACTGCGGCAGGATTGGCCAGTTCCTTGCAGATTTTAAAGAGTTCAGTCGAGTTGTTAGATGCTGCAGAGACGCGGGCTTGGATATGAGCTCTCTTCTTGGTGAGGACGGAGAGCCGGTATTGCCTTTGCAGCAGGCGGCAGGCCAGTTTGTCAGAGGATGAACCTGAAGCATGCCATTTCCTCCCGACAACCCTACACTTGCGTTTTAGGGTGACAAGGACTGAGTCATACCAAGAGTTACACTTGGCTTTGGGCTTCAGGCGGATTCAACTGAACAAGATATTGACAGACAGAGAGGAGCTTAGTTTATACCAGTTAAAGTGCACCTACTTTCAGAAAGGTGAGAAATGTGACCGCTGGCTAGTGCACCGTTTTAGGAAATCCGAGTCGGACAGGGCCAAAACATCAATAAGGGGTCCTGATGGCTCAGTCATGTTTAATCCGACAGAGATCAACACCATTTTCATGAAATACTGTGACCATCTGTATTGCAATGAACAGTCGGTGACAGGCATCCTGGAAAATTTTGTGTCGAATTTGAACTGGAAAAGGAGCTAAAAATACTAGAAGAAGAGAAGAGTTGACGATTGAAGAAATAAGGAAATAAATTGCAGAATTGAATACTGGGAAGTCACCTGGACCCGATGGTCTGCCAGCTGAGTTTTATAAGATTTTGCCAGTTTCTGTCATGAACCTTATGAAAAACTTGTTTATGTCATCACTAAAGTGTGGTATCGTACCCCAAAAAACAAGGCACCCCATGATTAAATTAATTAAAAAGAAAGAAAAGGACAAGACTTTGCCATCAAGTTATCGTCCAATCAGCTTAATAAATACGGACAAAAAGGTATTATAAAAAATCTTGGCCCTGAGATTGGAAGCACTGTTATCAAAGTTAATTCATGAAAATCAATCTGGATTTATCCAGAAAAGACATGCTACTTGTAACATGGAAGGCTTCTACAAACAATGTCACAAGCTTCAGATACTTGTGATGATATTGCAGTACTATCTTTAGATTCTGAGAAAGCGTTTGATCAAGTAAATTGTAATTATTTATATGCTGTGTTGGCTAAAATGGGTATAGGTGTGGAATTTATATCCTGGATAAAGTTCCAGTACTGGATAAAGTTATTGTACTGCAGACTTACTGCTGATATCAGTACAAATGGCTTGAGATCTGTCAAGTTTGAATTAGAAAGAGGAACTAGACAGGGGTGGCCTCTTGTCCCCACTTTTGTTTGTTATCGCGATAGAACCACTAGCTATTGCAATTAGACATGAGAGAGTTATAAATGGGGTGAGTTTCTGGGTTGTAGAACAAAAATGATGTTTTATGCCGACGATTTTTTGAAGGATTTGGAAAATTCATTGCCCGCCTTGATGAGAATTCTTTCAAATTTTAATACATGTTCAGGATACAAGGTTAATTGGGCAAAATCAGAGGTCCTACCATTAACAATAACCTGTAATAAGCAGTGGGCATACTTCTCCTGGTTTTGGATGGTGCTTGGATAGAATGAGATATTTAGGAGTCTGGTTAACCCCAAGGATAGAGTATATGGTACAGACAAATATGAAAGAATTGAGTGGTGGTTTAAGACAGGATTTGGGGAGATGGAAAGTATTAAAACTCTCCATATGGGGGAAAGTGAACGCTTTAAAAATAAACTCCACACAAAAGGTAACCTATGTACTCTGTATGTTACCATTGGAAACAGGAACACAATATTCAAAGGATTTTGGTGGGCTTCTACAGAATTTTCTTTTGGATAACAAACCACTGAGACTAAATTTGTGGAAGTTACAGTTATCACTTGAAAAAGGTGGACTGGGAGTCCCGAATTTCTATGCTTATCATCTAGCGTTCATGGCGCAATTCTATATTCCATTCTTAGAAAAAGAACCAAATGAGTGGCCGACAGCAGAAGCTTGTTTTGTAGGGCCTTTGACACCAACGGCCATTTTGTCAACAACATGAGGACCAGGAAGTAAGGTTAATCCTACCATTGGTTTCTGAGAAGCTCATGGAAAGAGCGTTTGAGTTTGTTGGGTGAGAATGCATTTAAGAGACTTGATGCTTCAATTTGGTACAGCCCAAAAATTTAAGGAAATGGGAAAATCTTATTTTGGCTGGATTGGTTTGGGGGGCGTTAAATGGGTTGGGGACTTGCAAAAGGATGGGAAATGGCTCACGATGAATGAAGTAAGGAACAAAAGGAATATACATAACTTCTCACGTATGGACTACAGAAAGTTTAAAAAGCAATTCAGGTGGTAGATTTTGAGAAAGTGATAGATTTTGATGCCATTTCGTTTAGTGACAAAAAGGGAGGGGGCGGTCTGGCAAGTCATTTTTACAAACTAATTGTTTTGAGAATGAGTCATTGATGGAGAATTAGAGTAGAAGACTTCAATGCGAAATCTCTTCAGAGCGTTGGTTGACCACGTGTAACAATGTCAGCTTGTGTTCAATCAGTCTGGACAAACGGTCACGTAAAATCAAAAGTTTAAATAGAGTCTACTGGACCCCAGAGCATTTTCACAAAAGGGGTCTTTTGGACTCGAATGACTGCTGGCGATGTATACATAGGATTGAATCAATAGAACATATGTTATGGGAATGTGTGAGAGTGTATGACTTCTGGAAGAAGATATGTGAACTAATTGATGATGTCCTAGGTTAGACATTTCTTTATGACTTTAAAACCCTGATTCTAGGGGATGATGAACTGTTGGAAGACTTGAGCACCTGCCAAAGGAAATGGTTATTTAGGGGAGTTTCAGTTGCACAGAAACTAATTTTGAGAGGATGGAAGTCGAGGGTAGCCCCAGAAGTGAAGCATTGGACAGATGAATTGTTCAAATTAGCAGATATGGAGAGAGAGCTCTATGGTACAAAAAAACGCATACCTTATTCAAGAAGATTTGGGAGAAATTCATGGCATTGTATTAGTCTGCAATCGTATTGTGTATATGGGTGGGACGGGGGAAGGGAGGGGAAACTTTGTTGTTAATATGGTTTAGAATGTATATCGTTAGGTAATTGTAGAATATCCAATAGTTTAGGTATTGTATGTTATTTCAAGGTTTGGAATTTGAATTTAAGACTTCAGTTGATCAAAGATAGTTATTTGAAATGTGTTGTAAGTTTTGAGAAAATGAAAATAAAGGATAAAAAAACTGAGGAAGAAGCAAGAAGAAAGGGAAGATGGTAGAGAACACATGAGGAAAGAAAGAGTTCTCTGGTTACTGTAACAGAGTAAACGCAGAGACCAACAATGAGAGCTGAAGGCAATCTTTCAAAGGGTCTTATTTCCGTGGTATATCTGATAATAGAAGCTTCTGTGGTATGTTGGTTTGAGTGTTCTATAGGCTACGACAAAGAACAGAGAAGTACCTGCACTGCACACTGGAGAACAGACGGCGAGTTAGAATCAAGGTCTGAGAGCAGGTTTTCACAGGTGTTCAGAACAGCAGTTTCCGTGCCTCCGGATGATCTAAAGCCAGACTGGTGATCGTGGAAGCAGCCAACTGATTCGGTGTTGAGGGTGAGCTGAGATATTGCCAACTTCGCTAGGTGTTTGCCCAGGAACGGGGTGATGGAGATGGGGTGACAGTTTGCCAAAATGGAGGGGTCATCAGAAGGTTATTTGAACAGAGGGTCCACAAGGGAGTGCTTGAGAGCAGTGGCAAAGACTCCAGTGGTGAAGGAGAGGTTGCAGAGGTCGGCCAAGGCTGGAGCGAGCGAGTCAATTTTGCACTTTCACTTGCTTTAGGTACTCCAATAGACTTTCTTGCTAACCTCTAAGTTCATACCTTAAATAAAGCATGCACAATGAATTAAATGGATTGTCATTAGGGTGGTCTATAATTATAATAATTATTTTTTGACAATGTGCTTGATACCGGAGATTGGTTTCTAAGTGTGGGATCAGGATTCAAACCTGTGTTGTGCTGCATTATCTTGCTTCCAAGACAAACGCGTTGCCCATGAGCTATTCTCCCTCAACCTGCATGTGGATGGAAGGTCTGCAAAATTGTGCCCTCTTGAATTACTTAATCGTAGGGAGGAGTGACCTTTATCAATTGCAGTATGGATAAGCGCAAACTACAAAGTATTTTCATGTGTAGGGTGACACACAGCAGGGTGCTGCGCTTCTCCCTGGCAGCAGGACATCTGCAAATCGGAAGGTGAGCAGGTAGTTGTGGTAAGTAGGGGTTGAGAGTGGGGGCATTCATGAGCATTGGGAGCAGTGTTCCATGACACCAGGGTTTGTTTTGGTCCACTCAAAAGGTCCAGAGGAATAGGGGTCAAACGCAGCATTTATAGGAAGCAGCCTCTAGAGGGAAGCTCCCCACAACATTGCTCTTACGGAAGCAGACTTTGATTTGTCCTTTTTATGATGTATCTGTGACAAATCAATTTCCGGGGCACCAGTGTACAGTGATGAATATCGGTTTCTAAACCACCAATCAACCCCACACCTCTAGTACACCAGAAAGGATCCGAACAGATTGGAATACAAGTAAATTATAAGACCTCCTTGTCCAATTTTGGAAATGTGAATGGAACGGTAGGCTTATCTCTGCAAGGTTCTGGATCGTTGGTTAGTTGCAACACAGCGGAAATACAATTATTACCCAATAATAAAAGGGACTGTCCTGTCAAAGTAGTAAAAAAATATCTACTTTATTATTACTGCAGCAGACAGTTCTAGAACACTGCAATTACAACCCACACTGTAAAGGAACACAGAGGACACACAGTTTCACAAATGAAAGGGATGCACTCTGGATACTGACAGGAGGGTAGTTGGTAAAGCAATCAGTCTTACTGTTCAAGATTATTTGCTTTCAATAATCAGCTGCTGGATGGGTCCTCTGAGTCCGGTATCTCCCTCTGTTCCCTTGGAGATGTTTAGGAGAAGGATATTGCTTCCCTCTTGGAACTCCTGGCCTTCCTTCACTGGCAGAAGATGTCAAGTAGACTGTACCTTCAGCTCGGGTGCAAATAAGTCCTTCTTCTTACTCCTGGCAAATTCTTCAGATGATCTGATCAGTGAGCGGCTCAGCCCTCTTTTAATGCCAAACGGTCCACAGTGATTGGTGTAGGCTAAGCCCACCTTAATTAAGCAATCCTGGGGCTCCACCAACAATCTTCAGTGATGTTTCATGTAAGAATCAGAGCACTTGGCAACAGACAGTGGAAGGATGACAACATATACTTCTAAGTCCCACCCATCTTCCTGCTGTACATCAACGTGTCTCACTAATAAACTGAACCTTATGCAGCGCTTGGTCACAAAATGTGCCTCCTTTTGAAGTAGGGGGTTGAAGGCAGACTTTCATCTCCTACAAATCACATACTTCCCTGCTATGAAAGGAGTGGTTTCAGATAGGACATTCACTGCCCTTTCATACCAAGGAGGGGTGTTAGTACCAAGTTGACACATTGCATTACAAAGAGGTGTTGGTCTCTGGTCTCCATTGTCACTTCCTGCACCCAGGCCTTCCTTGAGGCCTGCTAATTAACATGCTTCAGTATTTGCCGCCACCAGCAAGATGTAACAATAGAGCTGCAAATCCATGGGGCTTTGAAATGCTAATCAGGCTTCCCACCACCAGAGGCTTTTGAGGTACCCACAGCTGTCAGGTGTCAGCTACACATGACAGGGGAGGGCGGCACTGGTAAACTGTGCCGTCCAAGAGTACATGACTATTTTTCTGCTGTGCAGTGAGCCTGGGAAATATGTGCTGGAATGGCCCCACATATTTTTCGAAGGTTGATCTCCCATCATTCATTCATTTTAAATAAATAAAAATCAAAAAGCCCAGGTGAGCGCACTCTCCCTGTGGGGATGCCCGAATTCCTCACATGCCCCCAGCCTCAACATGTAAACCACCACCCTACTAAGGGTCCGGTTTGGCATCTAGGTGAAAGTACCGGCTGAGGCCATCCGCATTTCCATGCAGGGAGCCTGGCTTGTGCTGGATGTCCATATCTAATCCATGTATGGATATGGCCCACTGCAAAAGCTTAGGGTTCTCTCCTTGCATGGCCATTATCCATCGCCGAGGGCTGTGGTCCATCTGGATCGTAAAGTACGACCTAAAGATGTAGGGTTTCAGCTTCTTTAGGGCCCGCATGCACCTCTTTTTCTATGACAGCCCTGTTCCTCGTAGGAATGTAGGCGACAGGTTGCTCTACCCCTTCAGAGCTCAGCTGCGCCAACACTGCTTCAAACCTAAAATCACAGGGGTCAGTCTGGATAATGAATTCCTGACCATAGTCTGGCATCTTCACAACTGGGGCCCTTTACAATCCATCCTTTAAATCCTGAAAGTGTAACGCTCCCCTGATTCCCGTAGAGGCGCCGGTCTTGACTGGGCGTATACCGTATCTTCAAAGGTGATGTGCAACACACGGCTGGCTCTTTGGGCTGGACCTCTGTGCACTGTATGTCTGACTCGAAGGGTAAGATGTCTGCAGATAGAAAATATGGGATTAAGGAACTGGGTTATTGAATGTCTCTCTCTTCTTCCCTTTCTCTTCTCCTGTAGAACCCCAAAGGTTAACGCTCTCACCTTAGGTAAGTGAACGCCATGCTCTCCATCTGCCTCGGGGCAGGGTGCTGTAACCAGTTTCTTCACTGGATAAGGGGAGCAGGCCTCTTGACTTCAGAGGACTGCTGTCCGTCGTTTACTGCACGAACGGTAAGTTTCGAGTAATTCTAATGTCTTTAAAGTCTTTAGTAATGATGTTTCTTGTTTTGCAGGGTTCCGGCGATGGCGGATGACGGGCTGAAGTGAGTTGAAGATGGAGCCCGTGTGATGAATAGAAGCGCCTGGAAGCACGTAAGTAAGCGCTTGTTGCCTGCTTCACGATGCGCTCTAACTGTCTTTTTATTTTGCAGGTACAAGTTCGGAGCGGCTGCAGGGTGCCGGAATACCCACTGGGTTAGATGTGGAAAGGAGTAATGGCACGTGAGTATTAAAGTTCCCCAATGTCTTTAAACGCACCTTGTTTTGTCTTTCAGATTCGGGATGCAGCGCCGAAGGCCTCCGGAGCGTGCGAAGAGTTGGTAAGCTTTTGTCTTTCAGATGCCGGAATGCAGTGTGAAGACCTCCGGAGCGCACGAAGAGTAGGTAAGCCTTTGTCTTTCAGATGCCGGAATGCAGCGCGAGGCGTTGGTGACAGTCGATGGACCAGGTAAGTGAAGAGCTGTCACTGAAGACCGTAATGCTAACCTGTTCTTTCTTGTCTTTATAGGTGTTGCTGAAGACTGGATTCAGGATGGTAAGCCTTTTTCCTTAGGCCCAGGATCAGATGCAGAAGACACGATGAGCGTTCTGCTGCAGAGGATGCAGAATAACGCAAAGCAAGATTCATCCATCGGGTGTGGTTTAAATAGCCTCCTGTAGTGCTTAGGTGTCTCCTTCCACAGCCACGCCTAGGTAAGAAAAGAGTTCCTGCTTTCCAGAAGAGTTCCAGTGTTCTGAATCTAGGGAGTGGCTCCTGCCCCACCCAACAGGAAAAGTAGTTCCAAACAGAAGAGGATCAGAGGCTCAACTGGCAGGCAAGTAAGCAGCATGATCTGCTGCAGGTAAATCCACCCAAGCATTATGAGCCCGGCGCTTCCAGCGCTGGGACTGGGCATATTTATGAGCCTGGTGCCACTGGCACCAGGACTGGGTCCAAAAGGTCCCAATTGGGACTGGTTGGCACTCGGAACCTGGGTTATGGATCTGCTTCCAAGGGAGTTGGGAAAACCCTGACCTTTTGGAAGCAGAGATCATGACAGTACCCCCCCTCAAGGCCCCTCCCAAACCGGGCTTCTCCGGGGGTTTTGGCTTGTCAGGAAATGTTCGGTGAAATCTTTTGATTAGGCGAGGAACGTGGACATATTAAGCAGGTTCCCAGGATCTCTCTTGGGGGCCGTAGCCTTTCCAGTCAATTAGGTAAAATAGTTTAGATTTGGAGATCTTGGAGTCCAGAATGCTTTTGACTTCAAACTCGAGTTCTCCATCAACTAGGATAGGTTTTGGAGATTTAGTTAGTCGGGTTTGAGGTTGCACAGGTTTTAATAGAGAGACGTGGAAGACCGGATGTATCTTCATGTGCGGGGGCAAGTCCAACTTGACCGCTACTGGGTTTACTATGGTAGTGATGGAATAGGGACCAAGGTATCTTGGGTTGAATATGCGTGGCCCTTTTAGAGGTAGATATTTGGTGGATAACCAGACTTGATCCCCTACTTGATATTGAGGGGCTTCCTTCCGATGTTGATCTGCTCCTTTCTTGTATTGTTGTTTAGCCCTTTGAAGGTGAGAAACAGCTTCCTTAAAGGCTTGGGTGATTGTAGAATGCAGGTAGTCTACTGCTGGTGTTTCAAGATCTTGGAGGGGATCCAACTCCGAGGTTTGAGGGTGACTGCCGTACAAAAGAAAAAACGGGGTTTTCCCAGTTCCCGAATGGACAGAGTTATTGTAGGCATATTCGGCTATCCAAAGGATGTCTTTCCAAGTTTTTTCAGTTTGTTGCAGCATGCAGCGTAAATACTGTTCCAGAGTTTGATTGGTCCTCTCAGTTTGTCCGTCGGTCTGAGGGTGGTGACTGGTCGATAGTCTCATATCAATTTGAGCCGACCGACAGCAACTTCGCCAAAAATGAGAAATAAATTGACTACCTCGATCCGAAATTAGAACCGAAGGAAAACCGTGCAGTCGGACAATGTTTTCGAGAAATTCTCGGGCCAGAGTTGCTGCTGTTGGCAAGCCTTTGAGCGGAATGAAATGCGCCATCTTGGAGAATAAGTCCACGATTACTAGAATCGTATTGTATCCGGAGCATGGAGGTAGATCGGTGATGAAGTCCATAGAAAGCGTATGCCAAGGGCGAGGTGGGATGTCAATAGGGCGTAAGAGGCCTGCTGGTCTTTCCTTTTGACTCTTGTTTTGGGCGCATACTCCACAGGACATTATAAAGTCTCTGATATCTTTTTTCCAAGACGGCCACCAGAAGTAGCGCTTGATCTTTTCTGAGGTCTTGGCCATACCGGGATGTCCTTCCATTAAAGAATCGTGATAACAAGAGATTACTTTTTTCTGTAAATCTGTGCTGGGTAGGTATAATCGTTCTTGGAAATACAATAAGTTGTCCTTTACTGCAAAGTCCTTTCCCTGCAGATGCCAATTCTGTATGTCTGCTGGAGATACAAGTTGCCTGGCTTTATCCTTAATTTCCTCTATGGATTCTGTGGCGATTACACCCAGAATTCTTTGTTCGGGAATGATTGGTACAGGTTTAGGGTTGATCAAGTGTTCTTCCACTCCCATCCGAGAAAGGGCATCAGCTTTACCGTTCTTTGTACCAGGTCGATAGGTAATTATGAAGTCAAACTCGGCAAAGAATAATGCCCAACGGAGTTGTCTAGAGGATTGGGCTTTTGCGGTTTTCAAATATTGCAGGTTTCGGTGATCCGTAATCACAGTAACGGTGTGTCGGGCCCCCAGCAGATAATGCCGCCAAGCCTTAAAGGCAGACTTGATAGCCAGAAGTTCCTTGTCAGTAATCGTGTAATTGATTTCAGGAGGGGAGAATTTGCGGGACCAAAATGCCACGGGATGCAACTGATTGGTTACCGGGTCCTTTTGTGATAGAACTGCCCCCATGGCAAGGCTTGAAGCATCAGTTTCCATGATGTAGGGGAGTTCGGGGCGAGGGTGTTTTAAGATTGGTGCAGAGATAAATTTAGTCTTCAAATCCTGGAAAGCTTGTTCCGCCTCGGTAGACCATTCAAAACGTTTGTTTTTCTTTAACAAGGCAGTGATGGGCTGGACTATTCGAGAGAATTCGGGGATAAACCTGCGGTAAAAGTTAGCGAAGCCTAACATGCTTTGCACACCTTTTACGGAGGATGGTGATGGCCATTTGAGAACTGCATCGACCTTCTTTGAATCCATACGCACTCCGCCAGGTGATAATATGAATCCCAAGAATTCAACTTCAGTCACGTTGAAAACACATTTTTCCAACTTAGCGAAAAGTTTGTGTTGACGCAATCTTTCGAGGACCATTTTCACGTGTTTCCGATGTTCAGATTCCGATGAAGAATAAACGAGGATGTCGTCAATGTAAACAACAACACACACATCTATGAGCTCTCTGAGGACATCGTTCATAAAATATTGAAAGGCGGCCGGGGCATTGCAAACTCCGAAGGGCATGACCTGATATTCAAATAGCCCATACTTGGTGCGGAAGGCCGTTTTCCATTCATCGCCCTCTTTTACTCGTACCAAGTGGTAAGCTCCTCTAAGATCCAGCTTTGTATATATGCATGCTTTTCTGACTTGGTCCAAGAGTTCAGGGATCAAAGGTAACGGATATCTATTCTTAACGGTGATCTGGTTCAGGGAGCGATAATCTATACAAGTTCTAAGGTCTCCTTCCTTTTTTGGAATGAAGAACAAAGCTGAAGAAGCAGGGGACTTGGAAGGACGAATAAACCCATTTGCCAGGTATTGATCCA
The DNA here is from genome assembly GCF_040938575.1 of Ambystoma mexicanum. Lineage (NCBI taxonomy): Eukaryota > Metazoa > Chordata > Amphibia > Caudata > Ambystomatidae > Ambystoma > Ambystoma mexicanum. Next base: position 403,775,197 of record NC_090937.1, read on the forward strand.
GGTATTGTCGAAGGTGAAGGTTCTCAGGCTCGGTGAGGGCATAAATTCTACTACAAGGAGGAGTAGATCCAGGTATCAGGTCTATCTGGCAGTCATAAGACCTATGAGGAGGTAGAGAGTTAGCTTGATCCTTCCGTAAAACATCTTGGTATTCTAGGTATTCGGGAGGTAACTGGGGAGTCTCTGAAGAAATTGCTGCCAGTGCAACACCAGGTGGAGGGTGACAAGTAGAGACACATTCTGGAAACTGGACCGTTCTTGCTCGCCAATCGATCAGAGGATTGTGTTTCTCTAACCAAGGTATTCCTAGAATAATCTGAAACTGAGGGGCCTTGATCACATCGAACACGATCTTCTCATGGTGTCCATCTTGACTTACTAGCGTCACCTCTTGAGTGGTATGCGTTACTGGCCCGGAGGCTATCTCCGTACCATCCACCGTAGTAATGACGTCCTTTACAGCCTTGGGACAAAGAGTTAGATTCATCCTCAAAACCATTTCATGATCCACATAATTGCCGATGGCACCGCTGTCGACGTAAGCTTCAATTGCATGTAATCGATCCGGATTATCAGGGCTAATGAGGACCATAGGTATCACGAAATGCGAGGTCACGGAACTGGTTTTCACGCTCGGCAAGAGGACCTCTATTCTTGTCGGGCGAGGTCGTTTCCCTGCTCAGAGTTTGTAACTTTGGTAACTGCAGCTCCTACTGCCTTCTTGGCAGGTTTCACCGGACAGTCTCGAAGAAAGTGCCCTGAGTTTCCGCAATAGAGGCATAATTGCAACTGTTTTCTCCTTTCCCGCTCCTTTTGTGTTAGAGGACCTTTCAGACCCCCTATTTGCATGGGTTCCCCGGAGTCTACTCCTTTGGAAGGAGTTGGCGGTTTGGAAAATACTCGAGCATCAAACTTGGAACGATCGGCCTTCCTGTTCTGCAGTCTGTGATCTATTTGAACGACTAAGTCTATATAGTCCGAACAATCTTGTGGGGGATTCACTACTTGGGCTAACGCATCTTTGAGCTCTCCACGTAGACCTCTATAAAACAGCATAATCCTTTTGTCCTCAGGCCATTGAGTTTCCACTATCAGTCTGTTGAAAGACGCAATATAAGCCAAAAGGTCTTGATTACCTTGTCGCAACGAAAGAAGCTCATTGTCCAAGGCCTGCCCCTGTGAATGTCTTGTGAACAGTTTTTCCATACTGAGCTGAAAAGCTTGAAAATCATGGAGGACCGGATCATCTTGATTTACTAGAGGGATCGACCAGTCTGCCGCATTGCCACTAAGGTACGAAAGCACAAAAGCTACTTTAGCTTGATCAGTTGGAAAGGCTGCTGGCCGGCATAAGAAATGCAACCGGCACTGATTGATAAATACTGCAAACCTCTTTGGGTCACCAGAAAATCGTTCGGGCGGAGCCAGAGGTACATTCCCAGGTAGGTTGATCTGCACTGGATTCATAGAGGATGTAGAAGGAAGATTTCCCCCAGATGCGGGTAACGGGGTCTGTCCGGCTTGTGACTGTAGCAATTGTCTAGCAAGATCATCTGTTCGCTCCTTGGAAATAATCAGTTCGCTTCTTAGAGCGTTCGTTTCCTGACGGGCTGCATGCACTTCTGCCCTTAGTTCCCCAAGTAACTGGGCTAGCTGGTCGGTATCCGAGGTTTCCATAGCGCCTGGAGGGGAGTTTTGTGGTAGGCTTTGCGTTCTGTAACGCTCACCTGATTCCCGTAGAGGCGCCGGTCTTGACTGGGCGTATACCGTATCTTCAAAGGTGATGTGTAACACACGGCTGGCTCTTTGGGCTGGACCTCTGTGCACTGTATGTCTGACTCGAAGGGTAAGATGTCTGCAGATAGAAAATATGGGATTAAGGAACTGGGTTATTGAATGTCTCTCTCTTCTTCCCTTTCTCTTCTCCTGTAGAACCCCAAAGGTTAACGCTCTCACCTTAGGTAAGTGAACGCCGTGCTCTCCATCTGCCTCGGGGCAGGGTGCTGTAACCAGTTTCTTCACTGGATAAGGGGAGCAGGCCTCTTGACTTCAGAGGACTGCTGTCCGTCGTTTACTGCACGAACGATAAGTTTCGAGTAATTCTAATGTCTTTAAAGTCTTTAGTAATGATGTTTCTTGTTTTGCAGGGTTCCGGCGATGGCGGATGACGGGCTGAAGTGAGTTGAAGATGGAGCCCGTGTGATGAATAGAAGCGCCTGGAAGCACGTAAGTAAGCGCTTGTTGCCTGCTTCACGATGCGCTCTGTCTTTTTATTTTGCAGGTACAAGTTCGGAGCGGCTGCAGGGTGCCGGAATACCCACTGGGTTAGATGTCGAAAGGAGTAATGGCACATGAGTATTAAAGTTCCCCAATGTCTTTAAACGCACCTTGTTTTGTCTTTCAGATGCGGGATGCAGCGCCGAAGGCCTCCGGAGCGTGCGAAGAGTTGGTAAGCTTTTGTCTTTCAGATGCCGAAATGCAGTGTGAAGACCTCCGGAGCGCACGAAGAGTAGGTAAGCCTTTGTCTTTCAGATGCCGGAATGCAGCGCGAGGCGTTGGTGACAGCCGATGGACCAGGTAAGTGAAGAGATGTCACTGAAGACCGTAATGCTAACCTGTTCTTTCTTGTCTTTATAGGTGTTGCTGAAGACTGGATTCAGGATGGTAAGCCTTTTTCCTTAGGCCCAGGATCAGATGCAGAAGACACGATGAGCGTTCTGCTGCAGAGGATGCAGAATAACGCAAAGCAAGATTCATCCATCGGGTGTGGTTCAATTAGCCTCCTGTAGTGCTTAGGTGTCTCCTTCCACAGCCACGCCTAGGTAAGAAAAGAGTTCCTGCTTTCCAGAAGAGTTCCAGTGTTCTGAATCTAGGGAGTGGCTCCTGCCCCACCCAACAGGAAAAGTAGTTCCAAACAGAAGAGGATCAGAGGCTCAACTGGCAGGCAAGTAAGCAGCATGGTCTGCTGCAGGTAAGTCCACCCAAGCATTATGAGCCCGGCGCTTCCAGTGCTGGGACTGGGCATATTTATTAGCCTGGTGCCACTGGCGCCAGGACTGGGTCCAAAAGGTCCCAATTGGGACTGGTTGGCACTCGGAACCTGGGTTATGGATCTGCTTCCAAGGGAGTTGGGAAAACCCTGACCTTTTGGAAGCAGAGATCATGACAGAAAGGAGGTTTGACAGGCAGGGGTCCAAGTTATCTTCTTTGGAATCTTTTTGGATGTGAGATCATTCAGGGGCAAAGCAATGGTACCATAACCTCTGATGAACGTCCAGTAGTACACGGTGAGACCTAAAAAAGCTCTCATCTGTGTCTGTGTGGTGGGGATGTGCCAATCCTTCACAGCATATACCTTCTCATCAAGAGGTTGTTTCTTACCTCCACCGAGTAGGTGGCCTAGGTAAGTCATGGTACCCTGCACTATCTGTCACTTTGTGGCCTTGATAGTTAGGTCTGCATTCTGCAGCGCCTGAAGCACTTGTTTCAGGTGGGATACACTATCCTCCCTGGTGTGGCTGAACACAGCAATGTTGGCTAGAAAGGCGACGATGAAGTTTTCCAGTCTGGTCAAAACCTGTTTAACCATCCTCTGAAAAGTGGCAGGGGCATTCTTCAATCCGAAGGGCACCACAGTGAACTGATAATGTCCTTCTGGGGTTAATAATACCAATCTCTCTTTCGCTCCATCTGTCAAGCCGACCTGCCAGTACTCCGCTGTGAGGTCAAAAGTACTCATGTATTTGGCAGCGCCAAGCTTGTTGATGAGCTCATCTGCCAGAGGAATGGGGTGAGCATCTGTCTTCATGACAGAATTGAGCCCCTTGTAGTCCACACAAAAGAGAACTTCAGTCTTCCCACTATTGGTATTTTTAGGGACCAATAACACTGGAATAGCCCAAGAGCTGTGGGATGCTCTATAACACCTAGGGACAACATCTTAGAAACGTCCTCCTTGATGGTGTCCCTGACCTTATCGGACATCCAGTGAATTATATTCTTCACCGGCTTTCTGTCTCTAATGTCCACATCATGGGTGCACCAATCTGCGCAACCAGGAGTCAGCGAAAACAGACCAGCAAACTGTCCCAGAAACCATAGACAGTCTGTCAGTTGCTATTCTGACAGATCCATTGCAAGGTTCACACCTTCAACTGACCTATCTGTGGCTTCAGTGTGCAGAAGGTCTGGGAGGGGATCGGTCTCCTCCTCAGTCTCTCCATTAGTCACTAATGCCATGACCAAGTCATCTCGGCTATAATGGGGTTTTAGCTGGTTGACGTGAAAGACCCTGCACATCTGTTTAGGTCCTTTCACATCAATGAGATAATTCACTTCACTGACTTTTTCCAGTACATGGTACGGCCCAGTCCACTTAGTCTGTAGGGAACTGGGTTTGGCAGGCTCCATAATCTACACCCACTGGCCTGGAGAAAAGACTGTAACTGTGCACTTTTTGTCAAGCCAGTGCTTCATCAGCTCCTGACTGGACTTTAAATTCTTGGTTGACTGTTCCATGTACTTTGCCATTCTAGACTGAAGGCTGAGTACATAGTCCACCACATCTCGTGACGGGGATGAGGGTTTGCTTTCCCATCCCTCCTACACTGGCCTAAGAGGGACCTCGTACAGGGTTTCCAAACAGAAGCTCAAAGTGGATAAACACTACTCTGTTCTGTGGCACCTCCCTGTAGGCGAACAGAAGGCATGGTAGGAGAATATCCCATTTCTCCTCAGATGCTCTTCCAAGCCACCTATCATGCCTTTCAGGGTCTTGTTTAACCACTCAACAAGCCCAATGGTTTGTGGATGAAAGGAGGTAGAGAACCAGTAGGTGGCTCCACACTCTTCCCAAATAACCTTCATATATGCTGATATGAAGTTTGATCCCCTGTCAGAAATGACTTCCTTTGGGAATCCAACACAGGAGAATATCCCAATCAGAGCCTTTGCCACCACAGGGGCTTTGATGCTCCTCAGAGGGACAGCCTCAGGGTATCTCATGGCGTGGTCCACCACCACCAAGATATATTGGTTCCCTGAGCTGGTTTGAGGACTCAAAGGATCCACATTATCCATGCAGTGCACAAGACCGGCCCTCTATACCTGCAAAATAAGCTAAAACATTACCTCTCACCCGCACCCTAAGATCAAGCTGTGCCCTCCTCTTAGTAGGAGGATCCTCTTTCTCAGCATTGGCCGACTCTGTGAAACTCGCTTCCACCTCACATCCGACACATCCAAGACTATATGACATTCTGCAAAATACTAAAAACATGGCTCTTTCCATAACACCAACGACAACCCCAAAGATATGTCTGAACTCCAACAAGCCAATGACTAAATACACAATGGCACTCTCTACCGGGTGTGCAATGACCTCTGATCCTACCCACAGAATAGGATGAATGAATGGAGTGGATGAAGGGATTAGATTGACAAAATGCCAATGGGTGGATGAAATGGGTGGATGAAATGATGGTGTGGATGCATGTATGGAGCAACTAATGGAGCAAACGGATGGAGTGTATGGAGAGGACGGAATGAATGGAACAGATAGACGCATGTGTGGAGGAATTGAATATATGGCACAGATGCATGTGGAATGAATGGAAGGTATGTATATAGAGCGGATTGAATGGATGAACTAGAGAGAATAGACGAAACTAAATGAAGTGATAGATGGCGTGGTTAGTTGGATGAAGTGGTTGGATGAACCAGACGAGTGAAAGGGGGAAAGAATAGATAGATAGAATGGATGGAGGGAATGAGTGGATCGAGTGTACGGATGGATGGAGGGGATTGATGGAATGGATACTGGATAAAATGGATGGATGCAATAGATAAAAAGACAAACGGATGCAAGGGGTGGATGACATGGATGGAGTGGATGGACGCATGTGGGACGAGTGTATGGAACGAATGGCATGGATGCAAATGGAATGAAAGAAATATATGTACAGAGAATTGACAAATGCAATGGATGGAATGGTCAGAATATGTGTATATGGAATTTATAGACGGAATGGATGGAATTGGATGATATGCGAGGAATTGGATGGAATGGATGGATGGATACGGATGGTTACGGTTGGATAAAATGAATGGATGGATGAATGTAACGGATAAAACAGACTGAACAGACCAATTGGATGGAAGGGATGGAGCAGAATTAATCAATGGATGGAACGGATAGAGTAGACGGAGTGGTTAGAATGGATGGAAGCAACAGATAGAGTAGACAGAATGGATTGAACAGATGAATGAAACGGATGGGGTTGATGCAATGGATGGAAAATATGGATATGGGATCATTCGATGGATGGAACGGATGGAGTAGACCAAGTGGATTGAGTGGATGGAATGGATGGTTGGACGGACGGACAGACAGGGAGGATGGATGGAACGGATGAAATAGAGGGAATGAATGAAACAATTAGAATGATTGGAATGGATGGAATAGGTGGAGTGGATGAGGTGGATGGAGTGGGCGGAGTGAATGGAATGGGTGGATTAGAGTGGATGGAATGAATGGGGTGGGTAAAATGGATGGAATGGATGAACTGGGTGGAGTGGATTCAATGGATGTAGTGGATGGAGTAGATGGAGTGGGTGGAATGGATGGAGTAGATAGCGTGGATGGAGTAGATAATATAGATAGAGTGGGTGGAACAGATGGAGAGGTTGAAGTGGATGGGATGAATGGAATCAACGGAGTGGATCAAATGGAGGGAGTGGATGGAGTAGACGGAGTGGACGGAGCGGACGGAGTGGTCAGAGTAGATGGAGTGGATCGAGTGGCTGGAATGGATGGAGTAGATCGAGTGGATGAGGTGGGTTGAATGGATGGAATTGACATAACGGATGAAATGGATGGAATTGGTGTAATGGATGGAATGGATGGAATGAATGAAATGGATGGAATTGGTGTAATGGATAAAATGGATGGAATAGATGGAATGGACAAAATGGATAGAATGGATGGAATAGATAGAGTGTATGAAGTGGATGGACAGATGGAATGAATAGAATACATGAGATGGATGGATTGGATGGAATTGGTGTAATGGATAAAACAGATGGAATGGATAAAATGGATAGAGTGGATGGAATAGATGGATTGGGTGGATAGAATGGATGAAACAGACAGAATGGATGAAGCTGATAGGAATGGATGAAACGGATAGGACTGGATGAAATGGATAGGAATGGATGGAATGTATGGAATGGGTGAAGCAGATGAGTGGATGGAATAGATAGAATGGGTGGAGTGGATGAAATGGATGGCATGAATGAAGTGGGTGGTATGGATGGAATTGAAGAAAAGATTGAGTGGATGAAATGGATGTAAATGATGGAATTAATGGAGTACTCAGTTAAAACTATGAACATTAGCCTGTGCAAGACCCTGACAGGACTGTTAGAATTGGCCTGAGTCTCTTCTGGATGGAAATGCGAATATTGGCATGTCCCATACCTGAATGGAGCTGTAAACATCAGCCTGAGTCGCATCTGGATAGAAATATGAATGTAAATGTTAACATGTGTATCACTGTTTACCCTGCCTTCCTCTTCCCATGCTGTTGCTATATATCCGTATCCCCCCTTGTTGCTGTAATCCCAGCCCCCTTTCACTTTGTGCCCGTCTGTCGCTATGTTCCCTGCCATCCTGTCCACGTGGCTGGTCTTGGGAGCTTTAAAGATAATCATCATATCACTTCACTACGCTCACTCTCTACTATACACCATCACTCAACTAGGACACAGCTATACCACTGATTAATTTGGCCTACCTGTTCACATACGTACACTACCCCATTAACACCTCATCACCCTAATAAAACACAGTTAGCCGAGCACATTTGGCCTTGTTGCTCACATACGCGTCCTTCAGGCCTAACGCAGTCAGAGCCCAATCTGGGTGTCCACCCACCAGACTGCACATCTACAACTGATATCTCCAGCACCACACCTAACACTAGGATGCAGCTACCACCAGGTAACTACATCAGCTGCACACATATACGGTGCACCCACGCATCCTACGACACTATCTCTCTCTACTGACCAGAACTACGGTTCCCATGGCCATTCAACCTACCGGCGCTTTGAGGTCATACCAATGATATATAGAGCGCTATACAAATGCCAATTAACATAACACAACATAACATAACATAGCATAACATAACATAACATGCTTATTCTCTCGAAAGGCCACAAAACCAGTAGTGGAGTTAAGGGGGCCTTTGTGGCACCACCTGATTTGCCAGAAGCTTAACAAGTCAGGTAGGACCGGACAAATTCCTTAACTTTTACACCGAGCTGTGGCCAGTAAAAGTGCGCAGACAACCAATCCGATGTCTTAGTCACTCCCAAGTGACCCGCTAAAGGAATTTGGTGAGTCAAATCCAAAAAGAACTTTCTAGAACCACCAACCTTCTTGTCTCCTCACCCTCAGAATCATTTAGCTCACTGTACAGGAGTTCATCCTCCCAGTACCCTTTCAACACTCCAGGGGCCTCGCCCTTAGCCTGCTCCTCTGCTTGCGCCCTGCTCCCGCAGACATGCCAGAGTGGGACACTCTTTCTGGGCTGTGTAGAAGACATTTTGATTTGGGCATCCTGCTGATGTAAACTCATTCAGCTCTGGCAGACCCTTCAGATCTGTGCCCACTGGTCCTCCACCTCAGGTTTCTGTGCTGTGCCTGGCAACTCTGAAGTCACTAGGTCCCCTGTTACCAAATAGGGTCTTCTGTGGCTACTAGCCCCTTTCCCACAGGAGTAGGTGACTAAGTAGTCTGTGGAACTGGACTATGGGCTACCAGCCACACCTGTCCTTCCAACAAGCCCTCTGGAAGCACTCCAGGCCCTAAGGCTTTCAGAGCATTCAATCTGGCATTCTATTTGGCCCTCAATCGTGTAGCCACTTCGACTATTTCAGAATCAGGAAGATCATTACCCAACAGACATGGAACAGGATGGAGTCTGTCACCGCTACACGGAGCTCGGTTGTTACACTTCGCCAGCGGAACTCTACTATTGCCAAAGGGCACTTACTCTTACCATCAAATCCACTTACGCACAACTCAGGCCCATCAATATACTGACCTGGCTGTACCCACTGGCGGGTGACAGAGGTGACTCAAGCCACGGTGTCTCGGACTACAGGAGTTTTGTGTCCATTGATGTACACATGCTCTTGATAGAGTAGAGTATTATTGGGAACTGGGGTCTCTTCTGCAGATCCGGTACCGTTCCGACTAAGTGTAACCAATCCCCATTTGGCCACTCCCTGGCCTAGTGGAAAATCCTCCTCTAAGAGGGCCACACTAATGATGGCCTCCTCAGGAGTCCAACATTCACTATGGCTTGCTTTGGTAAGCCCTTGCAATCAGGATCCCCTTTCCTATGGCCTAGCTCCTTAGACAAGAAACAAGCTATGGGTGGTGAGAACGCAGGTGTCTCAGTGTAAGGGGTGCCCACCCTCTTCTTTTCGGTGTGCACAGCTGACCTAGAGTTTGGGGGGTTCCTTTGCTGTTTTGGGAATCTGACTTTGAATGGGGTTGGGTTGGACTTTTGTCCTTCCCATCCTTGTTTACTTTTTTGTCCACTGATTTCTCTTCTAGTTTGGGTGTGCTCGCCTGAGCCTTTTTCTGGAGTCGAGTACTCACAAACCTGTCAGCAGCCTTTGCAAGCTCCCAGGATCTGTGATAGTCTTGTCCACTAGATGCTGGTTTAGGTCAACCTCACAATTTTTCAACACATGCTCACAAGCAATCAAATTGTACATCCCGTTAATGGTGTCAACTTTGTTGCCAGTCACCCACCAACTCAGATATTTCAAGGACAAGTGTGTGAATGCTTCAAATATCTGCCCGTTTTTCTTTCCAAGCTCTCCAAAGCTCTTTAGATACTGTTCTGTGGTTTTACAGAACCTCTTCAGGAGTGCTGCTTTCATGCTCTCATAAATGGGCCTTTCCTAAGGAGTTAACTGAAGAACTGCATCAGTCCCTGGGGTCACTCCACAGTACCTCATCCACCTCCTTCATGATAGTGTAGAGGTGGAGCCAAGTACCCAAAGCTCCTCCCCAATGTTGCCTATATGTTGGGAGCCAGAGTGTGAGACACGTGCAATGCCAGTGAGAATACCTATACTGAAGAGAATCCTGGAAATAAGATTCCCATTGAGAAAGCAAGCCGGGAGGATAGCTCAGCGGCAGCGTGCGCGTCTTGGAAGCAAGACGACACGAAGCAACAACAGGTTCGATCCCCGGGTCCGCGCTTAAAAACCTCTGGGTGTTTAAGCGCGTTATAAATACGTAACTAAGACAACAACAAAAAAAACCACACAATTACGCATCTAAGAAAAAACAAACAATTCCTGTAACAGCGCCTCGATGCCTGCGGGCTGTGTGAGCGCTTTATAAATGTAAAATAAATAAATAAATATGAATTCACTACAATATGATGGACATTTAAATGAAATCCCAGAAGAAGCGTGTAAACAGAGCAAAAGAAAAGATTGGTGACGTCATGAAGAACAGAGATTACGCACCCAGAAGAGATGCAGAGATGAGAGAATATAATCACTCTATCGGCACTCTAAGGGGGAGGTACCAAAGATGAAAAAAATTTTGGGCTCGAGATGACGATGTTCATGCTACAGAAATAATGAAGAAGATATCAAGTTTTTTTACAATTGCACAGATGCAGTAACGCAAGTAAACAAAGTATTCTTAAAGGCTAGCTTTAACAGTGTTTTAAATACAGAAAGACTCGAAAACATGGTCTGCAGTCACGTGGTTGAATGAAAATAGACACTGGGATGAGCTGTATCGAAACTGAGAAGACAGAGTATGCCTATGCTCCCTCATATTCTCAAGCTCAGAGAAAATTTCCAATGCTAAAATCAAACCTTAATTGAATGGCAGACTGCGAGGTTGATGATAGATGAACACCCTAATTGGTGGGAAGCTATGGTTATGACTAGCCCAGCATCACCTGGATGTTAGCCTGCGTGCTGCTTGCATAAGTGGAATATTACAGAGGGGTACAAGGGTGCCAACCAATTATTGAGGGCCATGTATTAGAGAGCCCTATAGTTTGTATAACCACTCGTTTTCAAGCGAAATCCCCTCCCGACTTCTAAAAGAATCTGAGTGAACCGAAGATTGAAGCGGTTGGTTAAAGAGGAGGCGATCCCGAGGGTCGGAAGATGAAAATGTGAATGGTGAGTACACTGAGTGAGGTGGCAAACTGAATGAGCACTGAGTCGGGAAGAGTGATAACGGGGATAGAGTAACATAGGGTTGGTTGGGGTATTTTAATTTTTGGTCTAAGACGAAGATCGTCATAGTGTAAGATGAAGAGCGTCATAGTTTAAGGTGTATAGACGAGGAGCGATATATAAAATAAACCCGGAATCCTACATCAAGGACGTTTATAAGGAGCTTCTCCCAAAGTCCAAGTGGATGTATTGAGGCTAAAAAAGGTCAAGGATTGTTAAAGGGGACAGCTCATACTCTGATCAGAGTCATTATTAGGGGCAGGAACAGTCACGAGGAGCGTTGACGGAAATATATGTGGGCTGGCCAGACTGTCAGTTTGTCTGTTTGTCTATATATTGTATATGGTGTATGTGGCAAAGAAATTAAATATTGAAAAACGAGAAAGAAATAGACTGTGGTGGAAACATTGAGATTTGAAATTTAATTATTTATATAGTTGTCTGATAATTTTCAGTGAATAAGTAGATTGAAACAAAACATGACACAGAGGCTTGAAGCTGCGACGTCTGATGCACGCTCATAATATGTTATTTTTCTGGAAAGTATTCAGTTGTGTAAAATAGAATGAAGTTGTGACAGTCAATTGTGACTGAGCCATGATGGAGGATGTTACTCTGCTCATGCACCTGTGTAAACAGCTGCCAAAACAGAAACCCAAGCTTAAGCACTACAGTGCAGTATGGGTTAAAGGTATGGCAGATAAAATGTCCATGCCATGTCCACAAGGGGGATCACTGTCTAAAGCAGTTTTGCAACATATGACAACATATTTGCATGCAGCATATACAGGAAAGAAGCTAGAAAAGAGGTTAGCCAGCTTAGAGCTTTGGAAGATGTACCGGGAGGAGAGGGAATACCTGCCTCCTGAAGACTGGATGCTTAACCAGTGCAAAGAGGGGGGTGAAGAGCCTTCTGCTCTCCCTATTGCGCCTGCGATAAATGGCAATAGTAGAAAAGATTAAGGTTTATATCCTTTAAGAGAGCTTAAGGCCGCGACAGGGTATAGCAGCCCAACGTATAAGTCGCCTGCATGTAGCAGCGACGAGAGTCCTGAAAATACTACAGAAAGAGATGTGATTCCTAAAGTTTCACAGGACAAGGAGAGAAGTTATCGACCAGGTATGTCTCTAGATATAGATAGAGAAATAAAAAGATGGAAAGGAGAGTAAGACAAAGCTGACGAGGTAGCGCTCACACAGAACGAATGGATGGGTTGTCAGATATTGCTCAAACTTGATGGGAAGAGCATTGAGGAAGTAAGGAAAAAAGAAGATTGGGATGAGCAAGATAAGAAATACAAAGAATGAGAGAAACAATTGAAAGAAGACAAAGCTAAAAGAAAGAGCATACAAAGACAAGAACAACTGCATCAAGAGGAACAGTTGAGGCAGCAGGAAAGAGCAGAAGAGCAAAGGAAGTATGATAACATAGTATCAAGTTGCGTTACACTTGTTATGTTCATGCGCCAAAACACATAAAAGAAAAACTCGACTCAATATCTTTTCGTTAATGGAATGATGTATTATGTGAACAAATGCCCTTTATGATGACATGTGTTCGACGGTCCACACCGTCTTTTTCAAATCAGGGCTGTACTTAGTTTACAAAGTTAATACATGATCATTCATTGGGAATAAATCAACATTGAAAAATGAACATGGGGAGTGCACGCATATATGGACATAAGGGAGGGGAGAAGTGTTGAATTGGTTAGGGTAAGAAAAAATGATCACAAAGGCAAAAAGAGAAAAGAAAATATAATATATTGGTTAATTAAGTGTGTTATAATTCCATTAACACAAAGTTATCAAGTCGAGTTTTTCTTTTATGTGTTTTGGCGCATGAACATAACAAGAGTAACGCAACCTGATACTAAGTTCCCTAAAATGGAGTTGAGGAACCTTTGGATACTCTGTTGTTACCAGGTTCATGTGACAATTATCAGTTTTCAGTAACCAAATAAAGGGCGATGAGGTCCTTTTTCTTTAAGTGCCCACTTGAAAAGGTTCCTCATCAGCTATCTCATAGAAAAATGATAACAGGCAAAGAGCAATTGAAGAACGAGATCAGCTAGAAAAGAAAAGAGAGGAATAGGAAGAACAGAAATTAAGAGATAAAAGAATGCAAAGACGCAGAGATGATGAAGTGCATAGAGAAAATGAGAGAAGGGAGATGGAATGAAAAGAAGAGGAAAGGATAAGGGAGGAAGTAAGGAAACAAAAAGCGTTTGATGAGGAACTGAAACTCAAGAGAAGGCAAAGGGCACACAACATCAATCGCATAGAGAAAAAGTTAATGGAGCCTAATCCAGTAGTAGCATGGGAAGACATAGAGGAATTCTTCCCGGCGCATGAACCAATGCCAGGGCCATCTAGACTAGATCTAGAAGACAACTTTGATATAGGAAGCATTGGAGAGAAAATCGATAAAGTTTATCATGAGATGAGGACCAAAAGTGAATACAAAAATAAGGGAACAAATAATCGATTTGAAGGTGCACAGTTGCAAGGCAAAGAGAGAGGTTTGTTCAGCCTTGAGCATAGAGCCTTGCCTTTGGACAAGCTGACTCTAAATATAGATGAGAAAGAGGGAAGTCACACCAGTTGGGCACAGGATAGGTGAGACAAACATAGAGAAATCTTCCGTGGGTAGGAGGGCATGAGTGCATGTGGTCCTGAGGGATGTTCTCCGACAGATAGAGAGGTGAGATGGTCAAATCTGGATCTACCAAAACAAGGAACATCAGGGTCCCTGGTGCGGCCAGATCAACTAAAGGGCGATCCCATAGTGTGAGGGCAGACTTGCCACCTTATATAAGCACGTTAAGGTCATTACTGGGAAGAAGAAGGTGCAGAACCATTTTCCATGCTATGGACAGGCAAACGATGGGGGATGAATGTGATTATGGGATCTCACAGTTCCCGTTGTTAGAAAAAGGAGGGGGCAGACCACAATATGTACCATGGCCCCAAATGGATAGGGATCATTTAGGGTGTAAACTTCTGAGTTTGATGTCAAGTGCTGGAAAATAGAGTTAGGATTTCGAGAAAATGACAGAAGGAAATACGCTGGCTAGAGGGGGCATTGAAGGTCTTCTAGTAGTTATACTTGGGGAAAGAGCCGATGACATTTGGTTGAGAGCAGGATACACAGGTGTCACTGCACAGAACATAGCTCATGATGGAGCACCGTTTAATAATTGTAGGGTGGCAATTTGGAAAGCGCTTCGAGTACAGTATCCGTATATGTCAGATATGGGAGCTATAATGACAAGTAAGATACAGGAAGGGGAGGATCCACTTATTTACATTCAGAATTTCCAAGAGCAGTGTAGCTTGGAAACGCATGAGCCGGGGCAAAATCTATACCTGTATTCTCTCATATGTCAAGGGCTACCAGACAAGCTGCAGAGACAGCTCAAGAAGCTGGTGGGTTTGGAGGAAACACCATGGGGAGAAATCTAAAGAAAGAAGATGGCAGGAATCTTGAAGAGGCTAAGTTGGCATAAAAAAAGCTATCAAAGTATGATATAGAAGGGGTAATGTTAACTAATGGAGAAGGGCCAGTATCGCAGCCAGCAACAGGTATGCCACAGGTGAATAACCAACTGCAGTTCGATCAAGGAGCGAACAGATTTATACCACGAGGAAGGGGAAACTTCTGAGGAAGAGGAGGCTTTCAAAATAATCAAGGGCATTTCCAGAGTAACCAAGGTGGGTTCCAGCCTATGCAGAATGATAATCAAGGCATGCAGGGAGGGAAAATTAGAAAACTCCCTACTGTATGTTGGACATGTGGAATGACAGGGCATATAGCACAAACATATGGGAGCCAAGGGTATGTGCAGAATGGGCAGTTCTTAAGAGGGTAGGGCACTTTTCCGCCTGCATATAGCTCACAAAATAGGGACGGGTTCGCCCAAGATCAAACAGTGTATCAAGCACAAGCACCGAGAATACAACAGGCTTTGCAACCATAGCAAGCACCATTAACTCCGCCACAAGGACAGCCACAACATGCACCCATGCAGATACAGCAAAGTGCAAACACAGGACAGTTACTGACTCCTAGGATAGGGGTGTCACGTCACTATTGAGGGTGGGAATCCTTTTATGGGCACAGGAATAAGCATGTACCCTCAATAGGACAGCTCATTGGGTGGCTTGATGTGTCAGTACTATAAGTAACACCAAAACCTCAAGAGGAACCGAGGGTTGACGTCACGATAGGAGGCAGATCCTTTTCTTTTTTAGTAGATACGGGTGCAACTCGCTCATGTGCACGAGAGGGGACATATTTATTGTCAGGTAATGCCATGAATGCCCAAGGTTTCACAGGAGCTACAAGTAGATTTCCTTTTAAGGAAAAATTGCCAGTCTCTGTAGGAGAATGCAATATGTCTGTTCCATTCCTGTATTCAAAAAAGATGGTAGTTAATATACTGGGGCGAGGTTTGATGCCGAAATTGAATATGACGATTTTGTTTACTGATGAAGGCATACTCTGTTCAATGCCAGGAATACATTATTTAAATGTGAGTGAATTCATTACGGCATATATAGGGCAAATATCCATACGAGGAGTACCGTTAGAACCAGAAGTATTTCATTATGGGGTACACATTTTGTTAACATGGTTGCCTGTTTTAGTGGGTGAATTCCTGATGAATTTCTCATTAGACCAGAGATTTCCATGGATGAAGAGGGGGGGATGGATTTTTCCCTTAGAGTTACAAGCAGCTGTAGTACGAGGGGTCTTGGATATGCTTATAGGACTTGATGATAAAGGCAGATCATGGAGCACAGTAATTGCCATTGGAGAGGGTTATAGATTAACTGATGTCACTGATGAGGATATATTTAAAGACGACCCATCGGAAGACGAAGTAGTGTTCGAGATGAGCATTACATATTGGGTTACGGCAGAAATATGGAAGGTTCCACAGAGAATGATGATAGTAAGACAGTGTCCTGCATTTTCTTAATGAAGACATGGCAAAAGTGCAAGTTTCATTATGGACCACAGGCCCTTATGACGTAAGACTATTAAAGGGAGTTGGAAAAGTTAAGATTAAAGTGAAGCCAGGGGCAATTTTTCCTTGAGCATGACAGTATCCAATGTCTCGAGAGGCAGATAAGGTTATTTTTAAGACGATATCTGCCATTATGGATCAAAGTAGTTTAGTGATGTCAGAGTCACCATACAATACTGCAGGTTATCCTGTCAAGAAATGGAAGGGGGGTCTTGGCGGTTAATTCAGGACATGCACCCAATTAACCATATTGTAGAGGACAAGTTTCCTCTAGTTCCTAATCCATCAATGATTTTATTTAGTATCCCTGTTGAGGCATAATATTTTACTGTGATTGAATCGAAAAATACGATTTTCTCAATTCCGTTGCATACAGTTTCTCAGGATCTGATGTCGTTTATGTTCAGACAGACAGTTGAAAAGTACAAGATTACCTCAAGGGTATTGTGAGTCTCCATTGATTTTCAATAGAGTCCTGCAGATTTAGTTAAGCAATATTGATTTGCCAAGTGTTTTGTTGCAATACCTAGATGATATTTTGGTCTGCAACATGTCAGAGGAAGAATGCAGATGAGACTCAGTTCAGCTAATGATTGTTTTAGTTGTGAAAGGATATTAGGTGGACAAAGAAAAATTGCAGTATTGCCAAGAAGAGGTGTTATACATAGGTCAGTTAATTTGCATGAAGGAAAGAAAGTTACACCTGAAAGGGCAGAGGCAATTTTGAAAACAGCAAAACCCCATACGATAAAGCACATGCAACAATTTTTGCGACTATGTAATTATGTGAGAGCATGGGTATTTGATTATAGTTCATATACAAGGCCATTGTTGCAGGCCCTGAAAAAGGCTCAAGTGAATCAGGAAAAGATTGTATGGACTGAGGAAATGGAGGAAGGGTTTGATGAGTTAAAAAAGGCAATTTGTACAGTTCCAGTTCTAGGGATTCCTAATTATTCTGAAGAATTATTTTTATTTTCGCACACAAATGGAACAGTCATGACGACAGTACTCACGCAGAGAACTACGTTGGGGTACAAGTCTTTAGCATATTACAGTTTTGCACCCAGTAATGAGGGGTCACTTCCCTTGGGACAATCTTCGGCAGCCGCCACATTTTCCATTGAGAAGTCTGCCAGCATCGTAATGGGGTGTTTCATGACTTTGTTTGTTGAGCATGCATTATTTGCTGTTTTGGAAAAACCTTAAGGTAAACTGACGTCTCAAAGAGCTTCGGCTTATGAGGTGGTTATATCGAATCCAGCAATTAAAATGGTCACATGTAAAACAGGGAACCGTGCCACGTTTGTAGCTGAACCACTGCCAGAGGACGAGCGGACACAGCAGGCTCAAATTATGAAGAATTCTATGACGAGATTCCAAGAGTGAAAGAAAATGCTTTAGCCGCTGGGGAGATTCTCTTCATTGATGGTTCTACAAAAATGTATTAAACTGATGGGCAAAGCTGTACAGGCGCCGCTATGATTAAGAACACGGCTAATGGGGAATTCGAAGTAGTGACAAGTGCATGACTACCATCCTACTTTTCAGCACAGGCTGCAGAATTAGTGGTGCTTATTTTCGCTCTCGAGAATAACGCAGACCAGGAAGTTACTGTGTACAGTGACTCCGCCTATGTGATGTCAACAGTACACAAATGTGTTGATGTTTGTTGTAACTCCCTGTTTTAGATAATTGATATTAAAACAGGTACACTTTGACAACTTCCTGAGTTAGTTTGATTATTGATGTTTGAGTATATTCTGCATCACCATCCATCTCAAAGTATTGATACCTCGTCCTAAAGGGCTGGGTCGGACCCCAGTTCAATATAGTGGTAAAGAAGGTGAGATACTGAGTCTATACATCAATAATTCATGAGGGACACCCAGCAGTAAATCATGGAGTCAGAGTGCCATATGAGTGAAAGGAGACAGAGGCACTGGACCTGCTGAATCCAGCTATGAAACACCTAAATGGCATGTTTGGCATGTTTGGCAGAACACTCCAGGTCTACTAGTTCATTAGGTCATGAGGGGTAATCAACCTTATCTGACCCCTTTCCCTCACTCCTTGTGGGCACTCCCCTGGCACTCCTCGAGTTGGAACAGTGAAGGTAGGCATGCTGTGTTATGGGTGTATGCCTGCTTCTAAATGTGTATGGACATCAATGTGTTTGTGGGTGCCTAATATTTACGTTGTCTGTGAATGCATAGCAGCCATCATGATTGTTGCCTAAAGATATGCATGGGTACGTGTGTGTGTTTTTGCTTGAATGGTGAGTGCTTCGATATACATGTGGAAATGTGATTTGGTGGGAGAGTGTGCAAGAGTTGCATCGGTGTTTGTCTACTTGTCATTATGTGTACTTGTGTGTCACTATGTGTGTTTTTCCTTACATGGATGCTAACATTTCTATTTGTATCTATTAGTGGGTGTATTTGTAGCACTTAATTCAATGATGGAAATAACTAGTTGTTGGCAACACCAAAGCATTTCCTGAGCATAATATGCCAATGTTTAAAGGGTGATGAGCAGCCCAGAAACGGGACGCCAAGCAGTCTAACTTATTTCATTAGAGCTGTCATACTGTTATATTGGGCCTCATTACGGGTTTGACGGTAGCCGTGCCTGTAACAAAGGCACGGCTGCTGCCAAACCTGTGATTTTACCGGTACCCGCAAATGGGCAATTACCAGTTCATGCCGAGTTCGGCGGACCCGGTGAATGCCCATTTGCGAATGCTGGCAATAAGGAACTCCCCATCCCTATTCAGCCCCATAGGGCTGAATAGGGATGGGGAGTTCCTTATTGCCAGCATAGGGCTGAATGGGAATGGGGAGCTCGGATGCACCAGCATCATTCATAACGGTGCCGGTGCATTGATGAGTTGTGCTTGTGGGTGCTGCACTGCCCGCCAGGTCAGACCTGTAGGTCAGAGCGAGACCCGCAAGCACAACTCGTAGCATGGCGGTACGATAGCAATGGTGGCGGTAGCGATACCGGCGCAGTTGTTGCCTTACCGCCATACTTATAATGATGCCCATTGTCTCTTTTATAACTTTAAAATAATGGGCCTCAATACGAGGCTGGTGGTAGCCGTGCCTGTAGAACAGGCACGCAGCTGCCAATATCGATTTTTATCTGGAGCCCAGAAAAGGGCAATTACGGGGTCATTACGACCTTGCCGGACACGGTAATTGCCCTTTTCTGGGCGCCGGTAAAAATAATGCCCCATTCCCATTTGAGCCTCATCGGGCTGAATGGGAATGGGGAGGGTGGTAGCAATGGTACCTTTATTAATGGTACCGTTGCTACCATCATGTTCTGCTTTCGTGTGCCGGTACGGCCACCTGGTAAAACCTGGTGGCTGCAAGGGCATCCGCGAGCAGAACTCGTAGTATGGCGGTACACCGTTGTTGCCTTACCGCCATACTCGTAATGAGGCCCAAAGTTATTTTACTCTGGCACTCCATTAAAGAACTTGCAATCAAAGTAATGAAGAGACCGAAAAGAAAATATGGTTTCTAAAATAAAACAAAAAAAATACATTGATAATGACTCGACCATCTTCCTATTACATATCATTTCAATATCGGATCTATTATGGGAGCAGTGTGACAATCTCAACACAACCTGGAACATTCTGCTGGAAACTGTTCTTTTTTTGTTAACACTTGCAATGTTGTTGGAGTACTTGGACATGTGATGGCAGTCATTGCTGCATGGTAATATCTCACCCAAAATAGGGCTGGGGAGTACTTTGGCATATGCAGCTCTATCTGTCACTTTGTATGAGTTACTGGAAAAAGGATGCCAATTCCCAGCAAGCTGTTGGAGAATCTGGGCACTTCATTACACTATCTGGACATGTGATGGTGACACCTGGCAGGATGATAGCAATTCATGGCCAAGTGAGGACAGACTTACAGCTATAATGCCTGAAGATGTGCAAGAGTCTTTGCCTGCATATATAATGGGAATACATATATTGTACTTCATGAATGTTTATTTACGTTTACTTGAGGTCGCATGCTTGCAGACGTTTGGTTTAGGAGGAGGATGCAGGTGTGGATTCGTAGTGAGTGGTTACTTAGGGATTTTCTCTTGTGTCTGGGAAAGTTAGCGGCCTGTTCCGATGCTTGATAGAAAAGGAAAGATTTAAGAAGATTATGCAACTTGACAGTCAACTTTGTTTGCCAGGCAAAAGGAGATTGATCCGTAGAGTTGGACCGGTAGCATGATATATTCTTTCCTAAAACATCTTCTTTCGATCTAAATGGAGAGATGATTTGTTTTGGGAAGCTGACATAAGGCGTTTGATTGGCCGGTTATCCACCAGCAGAATTTGCAGATAGCAAGATGCATTATAATCAGATGGTTTTAATCTCTTTTTATTTGGTGGCCAATATAATATCTTCAGAGCTGCTGTGATGTGGTCCCCAATTTTAGCTCCTGGATTTTATGAGTCCCCAGAAGCTCATAAATAGAGCTAGAATAGAGTCATTGGTAGATCTCATTGCAACAGTCTATGCCTGAAAGTTCTTTTGCTAGCACTCAGGTGATGAATTAAGGTAACACCCGGGATGGTCGAGTCCTGCAAAGGCATTGAAAGTGACGAAGGGGAAATTCTGGACTGCTTGAGACAATTTGACCTATGCCTTGATCCTCCTGAAGATAGCTTGCTCTGTTGCATCCATTACTGGATCACATAGAACCAGTCCCCCAGGTAGTGGCAGTCCTTGTGCTGATCCAAAACATTGATAATCTGCTGTGTATCATGAATGGTGTATATGATATGGGAATTCAAACCTTTGTTGCAATTCTTGAGAAGAATATTAAAGCCTGAGGATAATGTCAAGCAATCCCACTAAGTCAGTGCCTGGTCTGGGATGCCCAAGGGAAGCCCTTATTTATATATTTTTATGTCCAGTTCATGTACTCTGGATGACAACCCTTATATAACACCCCTCTCTTAGAATCCCCCTGACCCCACTGAGCCAAGAAGTAAGTTTGTTTTGCAAATTTAAAAGGTTTATTTGAGAATTAAACAATATATATATATATATTGCACTTTTATAATATATTAATAATTGATATCACACTTCTGAATATGAGCAGTAATCAGCAATAGGTAATCCTATAATAGCACAGTTCTGGTGACTTATGACTAGGAACAGGGGAATAAGGTATCAGAGAATGCTTTATGGTTTCAAGGAGATGCAAAGATGAATAAAAGGCAGTACAGAAATAACTTGATATGATTTCAGCAAAAGATAATGTGATCACTTTTTCTTTGACAATTCACTCCCCCCCTATGCAATGTAAGGAGATGGAAGTAACACACACAATTCTCATGAATACACACAAATGCAATACAAAGTTCCAGTTCCCCCCAGCGAGCTTAGAGGAAAAGAGGTATGATTTTAAACACAGGCAAAATCCTTTTAAATGTGGTGGCAATGAAGTGAAAAATATACTCAAATTGCTTTTAATTCCCTATAGGAGGTTCAGGGTGAGTGAGAGATACTTTAAATCAGTACAGGCCAGCCCTATCAATGATTCAGGGATGGTTATCAAGTTGAAAACAGAATTCCGTGATGGAAGCAAAAGACAAATGTTTTTACACGTGGCTGGAATGAAGCAAAATGTCAAATCGTGGCAATTTAGTCGCGTGCGTCGAGCACAATTATGGAGGAAGTATAAGGAGAAGAAAGACGATGAAAGTTGAATTTCGTTCCTAGGACAAACGGTTCCGGGGATACGGACGATTTTGTGAAGGTAGATTCTCGAAATTCAAATAAAGCTCAGAACGACAAATGACAGTTTTGCAGCTTTAGAATGACAGAATGACACGATTCCCAGGATGCAGTTCTCAATAGGTTAAATAGTTTGAATTAGATTATATTAAACTAAGAGATTGGGTTTTGCACAGTTCTGGCTGAGTACTCACACTATATTTTGGACAGGAATGCGACTTCGTCACGGATCGGGTCAGGGTTGGCTGCGGTTCTCTCGCCACTTGGTACTGGTTCTGCACACAGCGATCTGGGTCAGCTCTGCTCTGCTGGTCTGGCACTCGGCACTGTACGGATCTCTGGACCTCTGGTTTCTCTGGATACAGCACTGCTTTCTGGGTCTGCTACCGGTTCTGGCAAATGTTCTTGGCAAAGAATTCAAACAGCTTGCCCGGCTGTGAATAATTTGGTTAGGTTTTGAGGCCTGCTGAAGAGAACTCAGCTTGTGGGTTAGGCCTTTTCTTTAAGTTCTGGAGTCAGAGTTCTAAATTCTGGTCTCTGTCTTGCTGGAGTCGGTCCGGATCTCTGGATGTGAAGTCTTCTGTCAGCGTGCTCCGCAAGGAAATGGAAATTGAATGTCCCTACCTGTCCTGCACAATCTCCTTTTATGTGTTTAGAAAGTGGGTGGGTCTGCTCATTCTGCATGCCCAACCCTCTCCACTTATCATTGGCCAGTTCCTCCTCTCTCCCTTGATTGGGGGAACTGAGTTGTGAGTCAGAGTGATGCTGCCATTTACAATCTATTGAAGAAACGCCACTTTGCTTTTGCTTTAGAACATCATTTTCATAACTAAACATATTTCCCAAACGCACAAGTGGTTGACATTACATCTACAGATTGCAGATGACTTAAGGTACATTCTTGTTCAACTCTGATCTTCCTAAGAGCTTGTATTAAAAAATGACAACTTATTTTCGTTTTTAGTTGGTTTACCAATATCGGACGTTTACCAAAAATGGCGCAAATGTACACCGCCTTTCTACACATATTCCAGTAAATTTCCATGTCTTTAGCTTAAACCCAGTGTCTGCAACATGAATAAATTGTGGGGTTTGGTCCCAGAGCATCGTACAGAATTGAGTTTAGACTCAAATTGTAGGTACATATTCCATTTTAAGGATCTCCAAATTGTACATTCCTGTCATCTGGTTACAATTAGTTATCAGTGTTTTTATAAAACATATATTTGCCTTCAATTCAATTCACAAAAAGTGTCTGGGTCCGCCCCCAGAAGCTTGGAGAGTCAAGGATCATATGTCTCTTCTTTCCCAGAGCAGTGTGTTGACAGTAAACACCCAAATCAGCATATCCTATTCAATGGAAAGGGTCTATGTGTTGTGTCCTGCAGGCTGGAGGAGGAACTCCTCCCTCTCAATCAACAGGGCCATGTGATATCCTGGCTTCTTGTGTGGAGTTCTGAGGTGAGAAGGTTTCCCAGCCTATTGGATTGTTAATTGAATCAGCCTGTCTTCTGTGAACAGCAAGTGTTTATGAATTTTAATTAACCAAAAGGCTTTGAAGTTTCCAACTGGCTCAGGATCCTTTGGCAACCCCTGAAGTACAGTTCTACTGTCAGAGTTTAGACCGCTAGAGCCGGTTTGTGGAAAATGCGGGTACTGCACCCATTTTTGGGATCTGTCTTGAATTAATGCATTTCAAAAAGGGGATTTTGCTTGATAGTATATGATCCTTGCTTAACATTGTTTTGATGGGAATCCTTACAGTAGAATAAAGTAGAATACTCAACCAGGGTTGAATTTTTTTTGGTGGTTTCGTGCCCATGATTTAAGCACATTTTTGACATCAAGAAAATGAATTCCCAACAGTTCTGGGTTGCTTTTGGCAATCAGCATTGCCATTCCCAATGGTTTCAGGCTACTGTGTGTGTAGCCCAATGGTGGTTTTAGGCATTGCCCTCCTGTGCTCACAAACATAGACAAAAATGGGTGGCAGCCTATTCTTCATGTTTTTTCTGTGCACTTTCTGGGGAGTTCTGGCCATCATGATGTTTTCAATGCCAGTAATGCACAGTTTTGTGGTAGGGCTTGGATGCATGGGTAAAGTAAATACATCCCACAATTCGCCCCTCTTGCGATGGCCATTCTGATCTTTCACTGATGGAACTTGCAAGATCTGGGATGTTCGCCTCATCTTCTTCCGATTCGTAGATGGCACAGTTCAGCATCTTTCCTCCATCAGGGTGGATCGATCGGTTCTCCTCGCCAGTCCTGATGGGAGTATTGGGCGGTAACCCAGGCCCCTCGGATCTTTGCTCCCGGTCTCCAGGTCGTCTTCCGTGGTCAGCCTCCGGGTTTCATCTCTCCTAGGATGATAAAGCAAAGCGGCAATACACATTCCTAGACATTTTTCCACCACTATTAATGGTGTAGCGAACATATACATTTTATACATCCGGATACATTTTGCAGTGATATTTTTAAAAAACAAGATATAACAGGAAACATTTTCATACCAGAATCATGATATTTTAGAGACTATCTGTGGGATATTTTAGGGTTGGAACTGAATTACTCTGGAGCGGCCCCCTCTGGGATTCCAGAGGATTCCTCCAGTTGCTGCAGAGTGTGCCTGGTATGGCAACACTTTAGCTGATTTATATGTACCCACTTGTCTTCCGCTTCGCCAGACTACCTTTGGGGATGCAGATCTTATAAGCTACTGGGGAGATCTTGTCTATAATTTCCAACGGTCCCTTACATGCAGGCAAAATTTTTCGCTGTTTGGCCTGGTTCCTTTGGAAATTGTATAGATAGACCCGCTCTCCCACATTATATTCCTTCCTGGTTGTCTTCAGGTCGTAATGGGTCTTCATGCTATCAGCTGATCTTTCTAGATTCCGCTGAGCATAGGCAAAAGCATGTTGAAGGTGTTTCCTTAAATTCTCCACATACTCATGAGTTGTGGAGGCATTTATCAATATCTGCTCTTGGGTCCTGTAGAGCAAATGCTGGGGAAGCACCATCTTGCGTCCAGTCATCAGCTCAAACGGTGACATTTTGGTTGCAGATGAAGGGGTAGATCTGATGGCCATTAGGACCAGAGGTAATCTGATATCCCAACTTGGCCCAGAATCTGTCACTAACTTTTTTAATATGCTCACAATGGTTTGGTTGTATCTCTCTACTGCTCCAGAAGAAGCTGGCCGGTAAGCAATATGTAGCTTCCTTTTGACCCCCAGTATCTCCCACATCTTTGTCACCACTTCACTGGTGAAATGGCTACCTCTGTCAGACTCAATGTTTTGGGGTAGTCCAAAACGTGAAAAGAAGTGATTGATCATCAGGGCAGCTGCAGTTTCTGCCTTGCAATTTGGGGCTGGGAGACATTCCACCCACTTGGTAAACAAGCATGTGACCATCAACATGTACTTATTTCCCCGAGAGGAGCGAATCACAGGGCCTATGAAGTCGATTTGCAAATCTGACCATGGCAGTGTCATCCCCCTCTTTTGGAGAGGCGCACAGTGTGTGAGGGACATCGGCTGAAATTTTGCACACACAACACACCCCCTTCAAGTATTGGTCGAGGTCCACCCCCATGTGTGGCCAGTATGCAACCTCTCTTAAGATTTCCAGTGTTGTGTGAAACCCCCTATGACCGGCTGTGGTCACATCATCAGGCTTCGGAATGAGGTAGGAACCCCCCACTGATCATGGCCAGCTTTGGATTTCCTTACCAACAAACCGTCTTGGATTCTGAACATTTTTGGACATTTCATCAACACTCTTAGGTCCTCTTTCCCAATGTAATCGGTATACGTCAGGGGAAAGTTCTCAGGGTCCTCAATGTGTTGGTAAAACTTACCAAGTATTGGATCCCCCTTCTGAGCCGTAATCAAATCAGCATCTGGGGTCTCCTTACTTCATGGGGCAGTTGAAAGATCATTGTGAGCATTTGTCTGGGACCTAGTGATAGCAGTGACCTGGATTTCCCCCAACAGGGACTCAATCTCTATTAGATTCCTTTGGATGGCCCCGGTTTTGGCCAGCTGATCAGCTAAGTAATTTTCAGTTTTGTCTGGTCCCTCTACTTTGGAATGACCCTTGATCTTTTTCCAATAGCTGGTCATCCCATTCGAGGTGACCAGATCATCAATGTTTTGGATTAACTTCCCATGTTTCAAGGGTTTGTTATTAGCACATAACATGCCTCTGGTTTTCCAATTAAACAGGTGCTCCACGAACCCGTTCTGTACATAATCCAAATCTGTGATTATGACCAGTTCGTGGAGTTGATGTTGGACAGCAGTGAGGTTGGCCTGATGCACAGCCATCAACTCTGCCACCTGACTACTTTGGGGACCAATTTTGTGCCCAGCGGAGGGTTCTGGAAACTCCTTCACCCATGCATTCCCTACGCCTGCCACCAGTTCTTTCTCCCCGTTGATGTCAACATGGTAAGAGCATCCATCCACATAGGCAGTGGGCATTCCCTCACACTTGTCTTCTTCAAAGACTTTGTGGGGAAATTAAGGTATGCCTCCATGTTGTTCTTGATTTTTAGACTTTCGTCCTCAAGACAGTTTTTTCTGGCACAATCATACAAGTCAGCCAGACCTTGCACGAGGGGACTCTTCTTGTTTTGGCCATATCTGACCTCCACAGGATAGCCTTGCATTGACAGAATCCAGGAAGTAATTCGGGAATTACTCACATTTCACTTTGGAGATATTGCAGAGGCTGGTGTGGAGTCTCCACTATGATGTGTTCCCCCTGGATGAACGGGCTGTAATTCTTCAATGCCCACACCGTTACCAGGAGTGCCTTCTCAGGATCGTTGAATTTTTCCTCCACAGAGGATAAAGTTTTGCTCGCATAGGAGATTACTTTATTGACCTTGTCATGCTTTTGGTATAATACTGCCGTCAAGCACGTATCAGAGAACCCTGTCTCCAGGAAGAACTCCTTGTTTCTGACAGGGTAAGCTAGGCAAGACGCTTGTGAGAGGCTTCTTTTGAGCTGTCTTACTGCCTCGGATTGATCTGGACCCCATTCCCACTTGACCCCCCCCCTTCAAAAGATGAATCAGGGGTCTAGTGATCTCTGCGTAGCCCTCAATGAACTTTCTGCTGTAATTAGTCAGTCCAAGGAGACTCCTTAGTTCCCGCAGAGTTGTGGGGTCTTTTAGTTTCTGAAGTGCTTCCACTTTCTTTTCCTGAGGAGTAATCTCATCCCCCAAGAAATTAGCACGGGTTCTACACCACTGTGCTTTCTGAAAGGAAAGTTTTGCTCTGGCGGCCCTCAACTGTGTCAGAACATAACGGATCTCCGCTATGTGTTCCTCCACAGATGAACTTTTGATGAGGACATCATCTACATAAGCCAGGTTACCCCGCGCACCCAGGTCGGGCATGGCCTTATGTAGGAAAATGTTGAATTAATTGCCGGAGTTGAGGTCTCCGAAGGGAGTCCGGGTCCATGTGTACTGATGGCCCCCAAAGGTAAAAGCCAGTTTGTATTGGTCCTCCCTACTGACAGGCAAGGTCCAGTATCCATTGGTCAGGTCTATTGCAGTGAATACCTGTGAACCCTGGATCTGGGCCAGCCCTTGGTCAATGTGGGGAAGAGGCCATCGGGAAGTATGGACCCTTTTGTTGGGCTCCCTAAGGTCGGCACAGAGTCTCCACTGGCCGTTTGGTTTCAATATTCCCAGCACCGGATTATTGAAGGTGCTGTGTACTGGACAGATTATTCCCCGGACTCAAGGTTCTTAATTATTTCAGTAAGGGACTCCATAGATGCGAGAGGCAAGCGATATTGCTTCACAAACACTGGAGTCATGCCAGGGTCCGTGGGAATTGTTGTTGTGTGGATGTCGGTGCGACCACAGTCATATGAGTCCACCGCAAAGAGATCTTGGAAATCCAAGAAAACTTGTTTCAACTTTTGCTTCTTTTCCAGAGTCACGCAGGCATCAGCTAGGTTGACTCTTCCACCATCTGCCTGAAGCCTGAAAAGACTTCTGGTTTCGCTATCTCCGTGGCCTCATCCAGCTGGGTGGAGAAGTCCCTGGTCAGAGTGCTGATTTGGACTGTGGGCTTCAGGTGGGAAAGGCAGCCCTCGTGGACCTGGAAAATCACCTCATCCCTTCTGAAGTCACAAGTCACATCCTCCTTATCATAAGGGCAGGAAGTGTAAACCAGGAAGTTCCCCCCATGCCGGGTGAAGATCCTGTGTGGTGTTGTATTGTCATCAGTGTCACTGTCAAAACAGTCCTTGGGGATCGGTCCTAACATTTAATTTCCTAGATCAATGGAGAAATGTCGGTCATCAACCGCCATTCCAATAATGGTGCCTGCGGCTAGAGTGATACTCTTTAAGTCGCTGTTATCCACCTCTATTGGAATGGTGTCATGCTCTATATTGACTAATGTTGTTGGGTTTACCCCAACCCTTGCTGTTGGAGAGAAGCATTTAGATGTATATAAGCATCAGGGTTTTTCAATTTTTGTCCTCTTTTAACTTTCATTTCCAGGGAGAATTGTCGGGTCCTTTCTGGGATGGTGACTTCCCCTTTAACCTGAATTTCAACTGCATACGGTAGCAATTGAGCTGACCTAAATGCTTTTTCTGGATCATCAAAGCCCATGGGATTATCCGCTAATCGGGACCAAGCTTTAAAGTTTATTAGGTCCAAACTAATGGCAAAGCGATTGAGAATGTCACTGCCTAAGTAAAAGGCGGCAGTGACGTCTCGCATGACCCAACAATTATGGACTATGCTCTTGTTGCCAATGGAGATTTTGAGCATACACCTGCTTGGCAGGAGATGTTTGGAATTGGGTGTTTCCAGATCCATTTCCCATTTGTCTATCAGTTTGAAAGCGGGAATGGCTGGATCTTTTGGGAGTTGGCGGAACATGGCTTCGCTGATGAAGTTCTTACCGTTGTTCACACACACTCGAGCAAGAACAGAGTCCTTCCCATCATTTAACTGAACAGGGATGAACAACTGCTCTCCAATTTGCTGAACATCATCCAGGCTCTGAGCTGATTTCACATCTTTCTGGACTATTGGAGTGGGAACGTCTGATTGTGAATTAGTAAAGAATTTCAGGGTGTTTCCCTCCAGTGTGGAATGCCACCTTAAACTGGAAGGAAGGTTGATTTTCAGAAATAGAGAGGACCCCCCATCACCAGTCTGTTGTCCTACTGCTATTACTGTCACGTCTGGAATTTGGTTGTTCTGGAAGTGAAATTCTACTTGGTCAGATTTTTGTTCAACCATGTGGCATGTGCCGTTTAGACTAACATGGTTGACACTCTGTTTTAATTTTATTGGTCGGCTAGTCTGGGTCCAGAGGACCTTGTTTACGCAATCTATTAGGGGTGACAACCTTCTCAGGAGGTCATTCCCTAGTAAACAAGGGGTGCCCTCTGGAGTCACAACTATGACCAGGTGTATCACCTTGTGTCGCCCAATTTTAATGTCCAAATCTGCAGTCCCCTCAACAGGAATTTCCTTCCCGTCAAAGTTCTAAAGTTGTCCAGGAAGAGAGGTGAGGGGAATTTGGTACTTCTCCCCCCTACCTGAATTCAGTTCATCAAAGGCCCTTCTGGACAGAAGGGTAGCTTGAGATCCAGTGTCCACCAGCGCCAAAATTGTACCCTGCCCCTGTACTTGTACCGGGGCATAGTATCTTCCCTCCTTCTCCTCAAGGGGGCACAGATAATGCACATTTTTGGACAACTGGTGGGCTAATTTTCAGGTTTTGGACATTGAGAGAGAAGAAATTTGGGCAGAAGTCTGTGGAGAGCCTTGGGAATCTGAAAGAAAAAGTTGGCAACTGGAAATGGTTTCGGGTTCCCCTGGTTCCAGTTCTGGGCCACCCCCCCTTTTTGGAGGCAGTCATCAGGATGGGTTTGAACCAGGGGTTTTTGGCATTGTTGGTTCTGGGATAGGATGATGGGCGGCAACGGCTCGATCCCCACATCTACCCCGTCTGGATTGGAATCCATTGGGACCCATTTTTCCTTGGGAGGAGTTCCCCCATCTCTGAAGGAGAAGATCCTTTCCCCAGGATCCTCTCGGGATCCCTCTCCCTCAAATTGGAAGACCTGTACCTCCTCCACAAAATGGGTCTGTTTGGGTACTTTGCTTCTCCTACCTCATCTCTGCTCCTTGGGCGGCAGACTTCCAGGGGTAGGAGATTTTGTTTCTGGTTCCTGGGTTTCCAGAGGCTGTTTACAAGTGGGGAAGGAAGTTTCCTCCAAGGCTTTACACCCCCCTTCCCCTTGTGCCTCCTCCCTGGGAACCGGTGGGTTATCGGGGTGCTGCCCCCGTCATTGTTCTGGAGCACCAGGCCCAGAGTTTGGGGCATTCTGCGGTGGCATGCTCATCTGAGGGTTCTGTTGAGCCCTCAGTATGTGACCAAGATCCCCCATGCCGGGTGAAGATCCTGTCTGGTGTTGTATTGTCATCACTGTCACTGTCAAAACAGTCCTTGGGGATCGGTCCTAACATTTAATTTCCTAGATCAATGGAGAAATGTCAGTCATCAACCGCCATTCCAATAATGGTGCCTGCGACTATAGTGATACTCTTTAAGTCGCTGTTATCCACCTCTATTGGAATGGTGTCATGCTCCATATTGACTAATGTTGTTGGGTTTTTTGAACCTGGCGCTCAAGATGGGAAACCCGCTCAGGCTGATAAGGGGTTCTGCTTTCTCCCCTGGGCTGATCCCGGGAAGGGTAGCTATCCCTTCTCTGGTAGTGTCCCGGGTTGGGAAAATGTGGGTACCCCTCCACCATTGGCCTCCCCTCTCCCGGATTAGGTTGTCTGGGCTCAGGGAATTGGGCAAAGAAGGATGGATGGTTTTGGGGTTGGAAATTGGGTGGATACCTGGGGAAGAAGTTCTGCCCAGGATTTGGTGAATTTCTGCCCTGCTGGGGGAAGTTAGGAGGGAAGTTCCCCGGGTTAGGTGCTTGGCTGGATCCCCCCCTTGGGCTGGAGGAGTCCACACATAACCCAGGATGGGTTGATTTCCCTTGTAGCGGGGACTGACATAATCAGGGGAGTGAGGGACCCCATTTATGGGACTACCTCCTTGGCTCCCTGTCTGTGACTGGCCCAATGGCCTTCTGGACTTAGAATTATTTTGTGCAGGCAGGTTTTTAGGCCCCCCCATCTCCAAATCTAAAACGGGGACAACCTTTACCTCTGCCACCTTGGCAGCAGCAGGGGTGCTGTTGGTTTTGGGGTTTTTGGGTTGATTCTTATTTTCCACTGGTTTTGGCACCTCATAGATGCGGGTGGCTTCCTCAATGACCCAGTCTAATGATCTTTTCTCGTGAAAATCTCTCACGAGCTGGGTCATTATGTATTTGGGGAGAGCATGGAAAAATGTGTTGATGAATTCTCTGCTGTCCGTGCGCACCCTTCTGGTGGTCTGCGCAAAGGCACACTTCAATTCTTGCACAAATTCTTGTGGGGCCTGATCCTCTCCACATTGCAAATTGTAGGCTGCCTTGCGAGCCTCTTGGGGATTTCTATGGACAGAAAAGTGTTTCAAGATGGCCGCCCTATAGGTGGACCATCTTGATTGATTTTGGTCCTCCAGCCCCATAAAGAAACTGGAGTATTCTGGGGAGAATGTCCATTTGACGTACTGGATGCAGCTACTGCTGTCCTTCAAATGGAAGGTCTCCATCATTTGCTCAAAGAGCTCCAAGGGTTCCCACACAGAATACTTGGAGTTCTTGTGATAAGGCGTGATGACACTCCTGATTGCCTTAATCTGTTTTAAGGGGTCCTTAAGCAAGGCCCTTTTTTGCCTTATTGGCCTTTTTGGTTTGGGTAACCCTGGTCCATTAATCCTCTGACTCAGAAGCACTGCTCCCAGAGGTGTCCGTCTGATCTTCCAGGTTTTCCCGGATTCTGCGAGCTTGGGAATGGCTGGCAGAATGTGGGGACCTGGTCTCCTGTGTCCTGTGACGCTCAGAGGAGCCTTCAGATCCCTCCTTGCTACCAGGATTTGCTGGGTACCCCCCACCACTGACCTAACTGGGCAGAGGTTTTCAGGATGCCCTTAGTGGGCCTACTCTCCTGGGGTTCCCCACTAAATTGCACTGTGCTTGGGTGCCGATTCCCGGATGCCCGCCCATCCATTCCTGGGTGGTACTGGCCTATGAGCCCCATCCTTTTGACTGGATAGTAATCTGCCATCCCTGTGGCCCTGTGCTCATGTGCGCCAGGGGACATGAGGGTGGCAGAGTCCAGGGACTGGGAGAGATGAAGGCCTCTGGTACTAGGGCTCCTGAGGTTATGCTCAGGTGTTTCCCTTTCCCAGCGAACTTCATCTCTATCAGCCCCTGCTCCTTGTTGTAATTCAAGAGCCTGGGCTTTCAGTTCCTCAACCAAGGCCTTACTAGACTCTATCAGTCTCTCCTGCATGGCTACCTGTTGCTGGAGCCTATCATTGTGTCGACAGAGAACCTCATTTTCCCTCTGTGCTTCCTGGTTGGTCCTGGAGTACTGGGCTAGTCTTTGCTGCAGGACGGTTACCTCCTGAGTCCCATCCCTACTGGCCTGCTCCTTTCTTGCCAGAGCATCTTCCACCCTCCTGGTGTGCTCTAGCAAGTCGTGATGCTCTTTTTGGAGGTCACCCAGCCCCTGGAGGGCCAGCTGATTTTCTTCAATTATTTCTTTTAATTGGCAGACTTCCTGGCCTCAGGTGTCCCTTTCCTGACTAAGAGCCTGCATCTGTGCTGCCAGGTCATCCCTCTGCCTTTGAAAGGCACCAGCTTTCTGGCGCTCTTCCTAAAATTCTGTCTGGGTGTCCAGGTCTTTCAGAATCAGTTTATTGCTCTCCTCTTTTTCTCTATCCAATTGGCTTTGCAGGGTGGCTACCTGCTTTGTGCATGCCCTGTTGAAATCTATCTGTTGCTCCAGCTTTTTCTGGCTCTGCAGTAAGGAGTCCAAACTGTCTTGGTGCTCCTTCTGCAAAGCCAGAATTCTGGTATCCTGGTCAGCCTTTTCCTGTTGCAGGATATCCATATCCTCCTTCATTTTAATGATGTATTGTCTACTCTCGCTTTCTGACTCCTGGCTTCTGTGCAGCATCTGCTCAGAAGAGACCAGGTCGGATTGGGCCTTTTCTAACGCCATCTGTTGCCTATTTGCCAGATCTTGGCCTTCAGCACATTTGTCCTGCATGGCTCCCATATATAGATACAAATATGCCGCTATCCTGGCAATCTTATTGTGTTCATCTTTGGCCTTAGGAGCCATATGTAGTTCACTCAGGGCCACATGTAAGGGACCCTGATCTCTCCACGTATCTGACCCAGTTGTAGTGACCTGTTGTGTGATCGCCTGCAACCATACATTCTGGTCCTGTTCAGACCATTCACCTCTCACAAACAGTTTATGTAAGAGGTGCTCCCTAGCTATCTTCATATCTACCAAGGACGTCATTCTGGAGATTGATTTCATTCCTGACTTACAGACGTTTGTATTTTATTTTGCAAAACATACCGTTTCCTTAGAGTGTTCCTTTGAGGAGTGCTTTACAGCGTAACACAGCGTGGTGATCTAACCGGATATGTATCCTGTCAGCTGGCACACTGTATTAATCTGCACAAGTGATAGATCTAATCCAGAATATCCCGGACGAGCCGCCACTTTGTTAATGACTCCAATAAAGCAATCCCACTAAGTCAGTGCCTGGTCTGGGATGCCCAAGGGAAGCCCCTATTTATATATTTTTACGTCCAGTTCGTGTACTCTGGATGACAACCCTTCTATAACACCCCTCCCTTAGAATCCCCCTGACCGCACTGAGCCAAGAAGTAGGTTTGTTTTGCAAATTTAAAAGGTTTATTTGAGAATTAAACAATATATATACATACATATATATATATATATATATATATATATATATATATTGCACGTGTATAATAAATTAATAATTGATATCACACTTGTGAATATGAGCAGTAATCAGTAATAGGTAATCCTACAATAGCACAGTTCTGGTGACTTATGACTAGGAACAGGGGAATAAGGTATCACAGAATGCTTTATGGTTTCAAGGAGATGCAAAGATGAATAAAAGGCAGTACAGAAACAACTTGATATGATTTCAGCAAAAGATAATGTGATCACTTTTTCTTTCACATTTCACTCCCCCCCTATGCAATGTAAGGAGATGGAAGTAACACACACAATTCTCAGGAATACACACAAATGCAATACAAAGTTCCAGTTCCCCTCAGCGAGCTTAGAGGAAAACAGGTATGATTTTAAACACAGGCAAAATCCTTTTAAATGTGGTGGCAATGAAGTGAAAAATATACTCAAATTGCTTTTAATTCCCTATAGGAGGTTCAGGGTGAGTGAGAGATACTTTAAATCAGTTCAGGCCAGCCGTATCAATGATTCTGGGATGGTTATCAAGTTGAAAACAGAATTCCGTGATGGAAGCAAAAGACAAATGTTTTTACACGTGGCTGGAATGAAGCAAAATGTCAAATCGCTGCAATTTAGTTGCGTGCGTCGAGCACAATTACGGAGGAAGTATAAGGAGTTTAGGCTTGTTGGAAAGCTTAGAATCTTAGCTTTAAGATGAATTTCGTTCCTAGGACAAACGGTTCCGGAGATACGGACGATTTTGCGAAGGTAGATTCTCGAAAGTAAAATAAAGCTCAGAACGACAAATGACAGTTTTGCAGCTTTAGAATGATAGAATGACACGATTTCTAGGATGCAGTTCTCAATAGGTTAAAATAGTTTGAATTAGATTTTATTAAACTAAGAGATTGGGTTTTGCACAGTTCTGGCTGAGTACTCACACTATATTTTGGACAGGAATGCGACTTCGTCACGGATCAGGTCAGGATTGGCTGCGGTTCTCTCGCCACTTGGTACTGGTTCTGCGCACAGCGATCTGGGTCAGCTCTGCTCTGCTGGTCTGGTCTGGCACTCGGCACTGTACGGGTCTCTGGACCTCTGGTCTCTCTGGATACAGCACTGCTTTCTGGGTCTGCTACCGGTTCTGGCAAAAGTTCTTGGCAAAGAATTCAAACAGCTCACCCGGCTGTGAATAGTTTGGTTAGGCTTTGAGGCCTGCTGAAGAGAACTCAGCTTGTGGGTTAGGCCTTTGCTTTAAGTTCTGGAGTCAGAGTTCTAAGTTCTGGTCTCTGTCTTGCTGGAGTCAGTCCGGATCTCTGGATGTGAAGTCGTCTGTCAGCGTGCTCCACAAGGAAATGGAAATTGAATGTCCCTACCTGTCCTGCACAGTCTCCTATTATGTGTTTAGAAACTGGGTGGGTCGGCTCATTCTGCATGCCGAACCCTCTCCACTTATCATTGGCCAGTTCCTCCTCTCTCCCTTGATTGGGGGAACTGAGTTGTGAGTCAGAGTGATGCTGCCATTTACAATCTATTGAAGAAACGCCCCTTTGCTTTTGCTTTAGAAAATCATTCTCATAACTAAACATATTTCCCAAACGCACAAGTGGTTGACATTACATGTACAGATTGCAGATGACTTAAGGTACATTCTTGTTCAACTCTGATCTTCCTAAGAGCTTGCATTCAAAAATGACAACTTATTTTAGTTTTTAGTTGGTTTACCAATATCGGACGTTTACCGAAAATGGCACAAATGTACACCGCCTTTCTACACATATTCCAGTAAATTTCCATGTCTTTAGCTTAAACCCATTGTCTGCAACATGAATAAATTGTGGGGTTCGGTCCAAGAGCATCGTACGAAATTGAGTTTAGACTCAAATTGTAGGTACATTTTCCATTTTAAGGATCTCCAAATTGTACATTCCTGTCTTCTGGTTTCAATTAGTTATCAGTGTTTTTATAAAACATATATTTGCCTTCAATTCAATTCACAAAAAGTGTCTGGGTCCACCCCCAGAAGCTTGGAGAGTCAGGGATCACATGTCTCTTTTTTCCCAGAGCAGTGTGTTGACAGTAAACACCCAAATCAGCATATCCTATTCAATGGAACGGGTCTATTCTGTTGTGTCCTGCAGGCTGGAGGAGGAACTCCTCCCTCTCAATCAACAGGGCCATGTGATATCCTGGCTTCTTGTGTGGAGTTCTGAGGTGAGAAGGTTTCCCGGCCTCTTGGACTGTTAATTGAATCAGCCTGTCTTCTGTGAACAGCAGGTGTTTATGAATTTTAATTAACCAAAAGGCTTTGAAGTT
Organism: Ambystoma mexicanum; assembly: GCF_040938575.1. Taxonomy (NCBI): domain Eukaryota; kingdom Metazoa; phylum Chordata; class Amphibia; order Caudata; family Ambystomatidae; genus Ambystoma; species Ambystoma mexicanum. The sequence goes on from NC_090937.1 coordinate 403,811,508, forward strand.
TCCAGCTGGCTCAGGATCCTTTGGCAACCCCTGAAGGGCAGTTCTACTCTCAGAGTTTAGAGCGCTAGCGCCGGTTTGTGGAAAATGCCGGTACTGCACCCATTTTTGGCATCTGTCTTGAATTAATGCATTTCAAAAAGGGGATTTTGCTTGATAGTATATGATCCTTGCTTAACATTGTTTTGATGGGAATCCTTACAGTAGAATAAAGTAGAACACTCAACCAGGGTTGAATTTATTTTTGGTGGTTTCGTGCCCATGATTTGAGCAAATTTTTGACATCAAGAAAATGAATTCCCAACAGTTCTGGGTTGCTTTTGGCAATCAGCATTGCCATTCCCAATGGTTTCAGGCTACTGTGTGTGTAGCCCAATGGTGGTTTTAGGCATTGCCCTCCTGTGCTCACAAACATAGGCAAAAATGGGTGGCAGCCTATTCTTCATGTTTTCCCTGTGCACTTTCTGGGGAGTTCTGGCCATCATGATGTTTTCAATGCCAGTAATGCACAGTTTTGTGGTAGGGCTTGGATGCATGGGTAAAAACATTCCACAATAAGAAGGTCAGTAAGAGCCCCCATCAAAGAGTTATGAAGAGCATAATAAAAATGTTAATCTGTGCAGAGATGAGGACAGAGCAACTTTGAGATTGGGTGTGGTGTGTTGCGAGTAACATAGATATTACCACTGAATTAGGTGTATGGTGGAACTCCTTAGTGATTAATAGATATAATGGAGATGACCGAGGTTGGCGCGAGACAGCATACAAACATTTTTACTTTTTTAAGATTTTCCCATATATGCCTGCTGAGAGCTATAATAAAGACAGATGCAGCAGTTTAAGGAAGGACTGTGCATGAGAGGATGTGGCAAAAAAAATTGAGAGGAATGAGGACCCCCTGAGATTGTGGGGTTAAGTGCCACACAGCCGGATGTCCCCTCCACAAATTTTAAAGCAGGGAAACTGCACGAAGTACAAGAAAGTGAAGATATACATACATGTACAAGATCGCCGTTTAAAGAGTTTGGTGACTTTAAAATGCGTTAAGTGTTTACAAGCTTCTGAAGAATGTCCAGCACTGTATAGACAATAAGGACAGAAACATGACATGTTGAGAAATGGTACACAGAGTTGTATGTGCCCTGGAATAATAGATTATCGTCATCATCCCGATAGAGGGAATAGAACAATGGAACACAGAGTTGTAGGTGCCCTGACATGCTAGATTATTGTCATCATCCCAATGTAGGGCATTTTATAAATCATGAAATCTGCTTGTAATTGTGCTATTACAGTTGATAAGGTGACAACTCAAGCATGGTGGTGGTGGTCCTGGAAAGTTGTTTATTAGATCTTAAGTAATAGTTAGATGTATAGCTTGTTTAATCATTGATAATCATTAAATCCGTTTTAATTGAGAAGATTGCATTATTAATATGTTCCCTGATTGCAAGCATCTTTAGTACTTTCACACTGATATTTTGGGGTCTATTATGAGTCTGTGGCAGGTGAACGATAAGTACCCCCAGTTGGTACATTACAGCCCGGGCTTCCCCCTTTTTTTAGAAGGAATGAAACCAAACCAGTTACAGTAGACACCAAGAAGTGAGGGGTTGAGTCATCAGTGAAATTGTGGAAAATGTTTGCATTGTTTGCTGTGTACCTGGGAAAAAGCGGTCATCTTCTGCAAGTGGTCAGGTCTGGAATGGAAGCCTGCTTGGAGATACTGATGAAGATACCAAAGGTAGACAAAGGGTAAAGGAGGATGATGGATGGGAGACAATTAGCATAGCATGAAATATTATACAAAATGTTTAGAAAGTAAGCCAACTTCAACAATATTTCTCATTTGTCCATTTTGCTCAGGGTCAGAATACAAAAAGTAGTTACTCAGACAAATTATCACAACAGCAAATCCATGAACATGTTTCGGACATCTATACAAGTTTTGTGGGGACCTTTGTCTGCAACAAATGTATGCTCGACATGCATACATCACCCTATTGTGGCTCTTGAAATGAGAGAGTAAAGGGGTTCCACAATAGGTCTTAGCTTCTGTATTTATTTACTTGTGTCCAAACATCAGTTATTGTGCGCGTTTTAGACCAAAAGTCACATTTGTCACTAGTTCCGGGGTGATGCAGGAGGACAATTTCATTATCACATTTTGAGAAGCAACATATATGAATGCATTGATGACGAGCAGATTGTGTGATTAAAGTAAGCTCCTCTTGATAGCTGCTAGTATTAGGCACACTGTGGTGTCTGGCAAAGTAATTACATTATTTTCATGCTGAAATAATCTGGTAGCAATGGGTTTTATGTATCTTAAATGGTGTACAAAGCATGCACTGGACTTTACGATTAATCAACTTTTTTATGGATTCTCTATGCAGCTTTTCTACACCAATTAGGTGCTGAAAGCTACTTCTCTATCTCTTTCTTAATGGTTAAAATAAATGTGGCTTTATAATGCGAATCACTTTCTCCCTGCTTCTTTTCCTCCACTGGTTTAGGACTGGATACTCTGGGCTGGGGAAAAATGTACCAACTTCCAGAAAGTCGGGATAATAAAAGTCTTATAAAAAAAAAAGCACTAGATTACATAACATTGCCTAAACCAATGAAATATCAATTGTACCAAGAATCCTTTGTAGGTGAATTGTTCAATATTAATTGTTTGAAAGGCAAAATGTGTCAAGCATTTTGGTGCACTACAGTGATTTGCTTGAAAGGGCAAGACATTAGGCCTTTGATTTGAAATTAGGCAGAAGGAGGCTTGTATGAAAGGAGCTCTTAGAAACAACAGACAAGGCACGCGATTATACTTGTCCAACCGTAACATCAGATCATTAAATCAGAACCTAAGAATGGCTTGCCTTTCTGACTGGAGCGTGGTGCCCCAGTCGCTGAAGGAACTTGATGGGTGGATTGCAATAGTATCAAATATTTTGGGGAAGCAATCCCCGGGCGTGCTTAAAGCAGGACATATGATGTATTCATAGCAGAAAGGAAACCCCTTTAACGGTGAGCCCTTCGTACAACAGACACAAGCAGGGCCATTGCCTCAGAGGACAAATCTAGGCAAATTAAATCTCTCAAAAACCAGTACAACAAGTGGCTCAAGGAATATCGGGTGCTGGATAGAAATGAAAAATGGCAGAACATGCTTCCAATTCTAGCCACAAATATGTGCCCCGGTAAATGGGAGTATGGTTAATAGTAATAAAACTCTGATAAACACTGTCTCAGAAGAGAAATTGGAGACATGCCTTACTGAGACTTACTTTAAACCCGCTTCCCAAAGTTTAAGGCACCCTTGGACAAATACGATATTACAAGTTTTAATGTTGAGGACGTCGAAATGTTGATAAAAGCCCTCAAGAAATCCGTTACCCCAGGTTCCAATGCCACTACAAATATGATTGTTAAGGATGACTCAGAAACATGGGCCTATATCTTAGAGAAATATTGTGTACACATTATAAATTATAATACGATTCCTCTTTCCTGGAAACATTCTTTATTGATACCAATTGATGCATCAGGGCCCAGAGATAACCCTGCCAATGATCGTGTCTTGGTGATGTTGGATGTCTCTATCAGAGTCTTTAATACAATTTTATTAAGAACTCTCAAACAATGGGCATGCAAGAGTGGTTTATTATACCCGTCACAGAAAGGCTTTCGCAGTCATTGCTCGTCAGTTCACAATTTGCTGATTCTACGTACACTTATTAGTAGAGCAAATGCAGGCAGGGGCCCGCCCTTGTACGCAGTATACGTTAATTACAGTGAGGTGTTTGACTGTGTGAGTAGAACTGAACTGTGGACAAAACAATTAAAATGGGTATTGACAGAGCTTTGCCAGTTACATTCTGACACAGCGGTTAAGGTGCTGCTGATTGGCGCCTCGAAACACTTGTGTATAGACGTGTTATAAATGCCATATCATATCATATCATATCATGAATGGAATGGGCCAATTCACTAGACTAATAAAAACAGATAGATGGCTAAACAGGGGCATGTATTGGCACCCCATCTCTTTAACCTCTTTATGGCAGACCTTCCAGAAGTGTTAAGTGGTTGTAGAATGTTTCCACCTAATGGGGTATTGAACAACTACCCTTGTTGTTATATACGGATTACATAGTTATTATGGACCATACACAGGGCCTCATTCCGAGTCAGAGCGGTCTGGTAAAAAAGTGCTGGTATCTGTGGATACCAGCACTTTACCGGACAGCCTGACTACCGGTTTGCCGGTGGGGCACCTGGGTTACCTCCAGCTAAATGCTGGAGGTAAGCCAGGCACCCTACCGGCCAAAAAAGCCCTCAATACCTCCACCTGCATTGGCTATTGCCTGTAATGACGATAAATCCCCTCAAGGAGTCCTATGCGACTCTATGAATGGGGATTTACACTGTCCCGCTGGCACCCATAATCCAGCAGCAATGCAGCCGGACCGAGTCCCAGTAAAGGTAAGTACCAAATGCTGGTATCCTGGCGGCTCTACCCCCAGCATAACGGCATACTCATAATGAGGCCCTCAGATCTGTCTAAACAGGGAGATTTCAGCTTTGATAGCGGGTGATGAATGCTAAGAAAACACGAATTATGTACTTTGGCCTGAAAAAGAGTTTTCCTAATACAACCTTGAGTGTGGAAAATGTTTCAATTGAGTTGACATTGAGGCTCATTACACGTTTGAAAGTATTCTGGCAGTAAATCTGCCAGAATACTGGCAAACAGAATTACTGATATCACCACTTGGTCAGGTGGTATTACCACTGAAGGTATTACCGCCAGCGGTAATACCACCTGATTAAGAGTGTCGGTTTGCCGGTGTTAATCACCATCCAAAGGAGTCCAGGGTATTTTGCCGGTATTACCTCTGCCGGTATTACCAGAAGGCAATACGGGTGATTTTTCGAAGGTAAAGTGGAGGAGTTACCTCGAGTATGACGTTTATGGTTCGATAGTGATAAACTAGAAACGCTTAGACATATTCTTACTCAATGCCATAGACTAGGCGGTACATGATCCAACTGTTTGGTGCCTTTGTTCATAACACCCAGACACTGAAAACTCCTGCTTTTTTGGGGCAGATGTGTATTAGGGAGTACAATACCTATAATTAATGATTGCCTTCAAGAATGAATGGGTTATAGCAAGACATTAATATCGGCTCCTGGGGTGGGGTGGGAACCAAAAGAGGCTCTTGAAATCAAAGTGACCCCATATTGCACATTTTCAGTGAGGCCAACCCTTTTCCTATGAGAACATTTGGAAATACCACACAAAAGACGCCCAGACTGCAGAGGACTAGGAGGAAATCTCCAGAGCTCCCTAGAGGCCAGTCCACCGATTGAACTGTGTTTTACAGACTTCGATTTATTAATTCTGAAATGAATTCTGCATTTTAACTATTTTATTGATGTAATGTAATTTTGTATTTTATATTCTATTTTGTGAAAAGTATTTTACTGTAACACACTTATAAAAAAAAGAAGAAAAGCAGAGCAGGGTTGTAGTTTTGCTGAGGGCATTTGTACAAAATGTATGTATCAACTTCAAAAAGCAATAATTTCAAAACTCGTGTCAGCCTGCATAAATTACAAAAAATCCCGGAATTGAATCCGTGGACTATGTTTAGGTTTGAGAACGTGTGAATTACCAGTAGATGGGTCTATATCAAAATTATAGTAGAAAACTGTATAAGTGAGTCGACATTGCTAAACGCAACTGTGCCTCTTCCTCTCCACAAACGACTTTATCCAGCATAAGGAACAGCTCTGTATTTATTCAAACGTGGTTCAAAATCATTTTTACGAAATTGTATTCTTTTCAAAGTATACAACAAAATGTTTGAAAAACACCTCTTCGAATTCATTTGCATCAGTCCATGTTCCTGTTTATTCATATAATGAAATGGTCAGAACGTCAAAGTTCTGTCTTTTCAAAAACAAACATAACTTTAAACTTTTAAAGTTCATATCTCCCCTTCCTCTCCTTCCCTCAACTGTTTTCTCAATTTTCTTTCAAAAGCATTATCTTTGGGAACTTTTTACCTTTATGTTTTATCTTTATGTTTCCAGATGGCTGGGAACTTTAGAATTAAAATATTTCCGTTTTTTTACAGATTTCCTATGATGTACCACTTTCTCCTAATCCTCTCTCTTTTTGTAATGGAATATTTTGGAAATCATTCTTTTGTAACTTCTTTAAAAGAAATGTATACATATAATTTTTCATGACAATGAAATTACCTTACTCAAGGAATTAGAAACATTGCAAAGTAAAGAAGTGAGCAAATGGTGGGAGGAGAGTTCCTTAAAAAAGTACATCGACGTGGGAAGAATCCCACGAGGTTTAAGGATCCTGACAATCCCTTCATCCGAGGAACAAGACCCGGAAATGCTCCATGAGTGGAGCGAAGCAACGAACGGGTGCTCAAAAACCTTTCTACAAATATTAGTGAAATATGCCAGAGGCGATGGGGTCAAATTATTGGACAAAATTAATGAAATAGAAGAAAAACTAAAGCTGATACCAGAGAGTGAAGAGGCCAAAAAATTGAAAAACTATGCAAAACATGTGACCAATTATGAAGAAGAAATCAAACAGAGGAAGCAAAGGAAGTTTCTAAGAGATAGGGAAGATTACGAAAAAGGTAGAGTCTACACATATGCAAGAAGGTGCGAACAATTAAGGCAAACATAAACTGCAGGTGAATCCACAATCCCAGGAGCAATTGAAGGTGAGGGTGGAACAAACTTGTCAGCCTCCGAGTCAGACATCAGCGAAAGTGAAGAGTCCACTACATGTCTACATTTTTTTGACGAAATGAGACTGCTTTGCCAAGATGGCAAAAAAACAAAAATAAGCAAGAGGTGGATTCCAAACGAGGGGAAGAGGCAGAGGTGGCCGAAAAAAACACGGAGGGGGCAGACTGGAAACAAGTGTATCGAACAGTATCCCAGCAGATCTCTGCAATCTGGTAAATAGAAGACACAAGCCAAGATACTGACAAAAGTCTTAAGATCATTAACTTGTCGAACCACATTTTAACTGACAACCAACAGAAGCTACTCAGTATGGGCCTAAAATTCTGCCCTACAGCAAATTTTAACTATGTGCAAACCCAGATCGATTTCGACCGATTTGTGAGAAAGTTACGTCTAAAAAAGTTTTTTGCCACCACTGACTTCAAGGCACGGAAAACCAGAGCATTGGAAGGAAGAACAGAAATAACCATTGCTGAAATAGGTGTGCTAACTGACTTTCTAGAGTTATAAAGAGGCGCAGAGTTAAATGCTGAACAAGAACCACAACAAATAGACTTTGAAGAATTAAACATCAGAACGGATTGAACAGTAAACAGTAAATTAAAACAAAAATCCAAATTCAATACTATGACAAAGATGGGCAACCACATCGAGGTGTTTCAAACCTTGGTCATTGAAGACCTAAAGAAACTTAGAAGACAAAGAGTACACAAAGTGATAGACAACCTCACAATCAAAGACAGAATGACCGTTGAAGAATTACATGATTTGACCAACTGCATAATTAAGCCCTCAGACAAAGGTCGGAACATTGTTCTAATGACCTGTGAAAATTACATCAAAGAGGCATACAAACATTTGAATGACCAAAAATGCTACGAAAGAGTCAACAAAAATCCCACAAAAGAACTAGAAAATAAGGTTAAAGACTTTGTAGCCAGTTGGGAACAAAAGGGCATCCTGACCGAAGAGAATTGTAAATTCTTGCAGACAACGAACTTCATCACACCCACAATATATTTTCTCCCCAACATTCACAAGAATATCAAAAAACCACTGGGGAGACCTATAGTATCATTGGTAGGTTCTGTTTTGGAGAATATGTCTAAATTCATAGATGAAATACTCTTTCCATTTGTCTCCTCATTGCCATCTCATCTCAAAGATACCATGGACTTTTTAGCCCATATAAATGACATTCCCTGGGAATCCAATTATATGATGGCCACAATGGATGTTGTGTCATTATATACGTTTATCGGTCATGATTATGGCAAAAAGGCATGCGAACAACATTTGAACACAAGGTCGCTTAACTACTATGAACACACGCAAATGATCCTCAAAATGATCGCTTAACCAATAATGTGTTTGTTTTTTAATGAGGAATACTTCAGGCAAGTACAGGGCACTGCCATGGGCACAACATTCGCCCTGACTTATGCAAATTTAACCACGGGCGCCTGGGAAGCTACAGAGGTTCGGTCGGAACAAAATCAAGACGAATGAAGAATGTCGTCATCTGGCTCAGATACATAGACAATTTATTTATAATTTGGAAAAAAACGGAACAAGGTTGGGTGGATCTAGTGAAACTGCTAAATCAAAATGAGAACAATCTCAGGTTCACCAAACCCATAGTTACTCTTTTATAACTTTTTTGGATGTTAATTTATGAATTGTTGACCAATCATTGACGTGTGAATTACATAGGAAACCAACAGCCTCTAATACGCCATTACACGAGAAAAGCGGACATACCAAGAGCCTAATCTGGAGAGTACCTTATGGTGAGTTCGCAAGGATAAGACGAAATAGCTTCACTCTGGACACATATGATCATGAGAGCAAAATAACAGCCAGAGGATTCAGATGACAATGTTATCCAAAAAAGGTTATAGAAAGAGTATATCTTAGAGCCAGAGGACAGGACAGACAAGTTCTTCTGGCAGAAAAACAAACAATCACGAAAACAGAAAATGAACCGTCACGCCTCATACTAACTTTTGATAGCCAGATGTCAGAGGTCAGATGGGTATTATAAAGGCACTGGAAAGTACTAACCACAGATAAGGACATTGGAAGTACTCTGAAAAAGAATCCTGATATCAGCTTTAGAAGAAATTCTTCAATTAAGGACACGTTGGTACATAGCTGTATGCCAAAAGAAGAAATTTTGGATGCAAATACATGGCTGACACGTAGAAGGAAGGGTTTTCACAAGTGTACAAAATGCAACATTTGTAAATTTGCAAAATACTGGGCCACTTTTGAGCACCCAATAAGGTGGTACGTGATATACATACTGTTATGCGAATGCAAAATTGGTATGTTAGAGGTACTTAATGCTAATTAATAACAAGGGTGTAGCAAAATGTCAGAGCTATTCAACATAAAGATGCTAATTATCCAATTGCAAAACATTTTACAGACTATCATGAGAGCAAATCCACAGCATAGAGAGTGGCGCAAGAGGAGGAGATAGAGAGAGAAAGCTCCGACAACAAGAGACTTGCTGCATCTTTGATTTTGAAACTAAACAGCCCAATGGACATAATATAGATGAATAACTATATACTTATTTAGGAAATCCGCAGTGAATGCAACAATTGTACCAACTCCTTAATAATGACTGATCACGTTTTGTAGGGTTGCTGTATGTTTTTAATTGTGTGTAAACTTGTTTATGGGTGTTGTATAAACATTATGTGTCACAGGTGTGGGGTAGTTAAACGTCTCTAAGATTGACACCTTAGAAGGTAACTGATGATCAAAAGGAGTTAGAGATGGAGGATGTGATCTAATTAAGAAATTGCCTTGTATTCTCCAAACATACCAGATCAGGGCCAAACATCTGAAGCCACAAGCACTATGCACTTTAAGGTAGATTGCCTGCCACACAGTATTTTAGCACTATGTACTTTATGACAGGAATAGAGATGGACACCTGCCCTGTCTTCTGTATGTAACAAAGAACAGGGATAGAAAACATATGCTGCTAGCATTGTGCACTTTATGGCAAAATGTTTGTCGAATAGCATTTATGCACCATGCACTTTATGTAAAAATATAGCACTTTGCAGTTTTTTATATATGGTATTTTTGGAGAATTCGGAAGGATGGTGTGATTTCCTAATAATGCAATGGTTTCACTATTGAAATTATTATAGAAGTTCCCCAGTGGAATGACAAAATTTGCACAATGCACCTTATATTTGTTATTTCAGGAGTAGGAGGAGTAAACCATAAATGTTGCTCCACAACTGCATTATGCAGCCGATATTTTCAAAATCTAATGGGAGATCAAATTACACAGGACCTTCACTTCATGTAACATAGCTGGAGGCAATATCATGTAGTTACACGCAAAGCAGAATTCCAATACTCCTTAGTAATCAGTTGCACATATGGGTAAAAAAGTGGACAAGTAACAATGAATTGAGCAATAGAATGACAACATTGATGGCAAACATGAGAGGACAGCTGATGTATTATAACATTTGTTATTGTGACAGCCCATTGTGATAATTGAATCAGGGGTTACATACAGTTGTTTTGAATGCACGTTGGGTATGAAGCCCATTACAAAATGGCCGCCAACATTTTAGGACACATAAGTCCTCTTTTCATGACTATTGTTATGCCTTCAGTATTTTAACCAAGATGGTGTCAGAGACTAGGTGTTGTGAGCAAGCGGAAAGTTTGCAGTGAAACGCTTCAACTGTTTTGGGAGAGCTGGGATGAATGGCGGCTGTTCGTTATGGAGCCATGATGTGCTACATGAATTGATGTTAACTAATAAAGAAGAAATGTGAATTGATTAGGTGTCCTGAACTGAGTTGATAACGTACTGGAAGGAGAGTGCTCCTCAATGACTGGCGGTTTGTCAGGTCTTGGAAAAATATATCATTTTTCACATAAACATAATCTTTGTCCAAATTCTTCCTCGCGAAAATCATTTAGGTCTATTTCTTGCTAACAAATTACCATATACCATTATAGAGAAGGACACAGGGTGTGTTTAGTTTCTGCCCATATGTTTTCTTCTCAGGTACCAAGGAGATTCAAAAAAAGCAATTCTACATACAGAAAACCATGTGTGACATTGGAGCTGGTATAAGGACGTCGGGGCTCGGCTTGTCCTGTTCCTTTTTCTGAAGGGGGCATGATCCAGCCTCGCCTTCATCCCGCTCGGCTCTTATATGTGCCATAGCGTTCACCCGCATGCTTAAGGCACGCCTGACTGTGCCCGACCGTGCTAAAACTGGGCTGGAAGGGCTTGCATATTTCTCTCGTTTGGACCTTCTTGCGTTGGCTCCCTCTGATGCTCACTTTCCCATCGGATGGTCTGATTCTCCTATTCCTGGTTCATCCGCTGATGACCAACTGCCACTTCTGGATAAATTTGATTTAAGACTGCTGATCCTCATCACGCGCTCCTTGCCTGCCCGTGCGGCTAACATACACCAGCTACTATCTGATCGTCATCCTGATTTACTGTTTTTAACATAAACATGGCTACAGGAGTCTTCAGCTCCTGCTTTGATCGAAGCCATTCCGGATAGGTTTGCCACTATCCATGTTGACCGTCCCACCTTGCAAATGGGCGGCGGGGTGGCAGTGATTTTCCAAAATACCTTACAGGTTTTTAAATTGGATTTCCTCCATGCCTTGGCAATGGAAGCCCTATTGCTTCTCTGTGTCTTATCTTCATCCTTTATATGCCACTTTTTGCTTATTTATTGCCCGCTCGGGTCGTGTACAGGTTTCCTTTAGCCCCTACTGGACACTGTGGCTGACCTTCACACTCAATGCTCTCACCTTGTAGTCTTAGGAGATCTCAATTTGAAATTTAACGAAGCTCAAACCCCCATACTTAGCCTCTTTTTCGATAGTATGGCTGATTTAGGTCTCACCCAACTAGTTTCGGAACCTACGCATAAATTGGGTAATACTCTTGACTTGGTTCTGGCCAGCATAAGTATATAAGCCACGTTCTCTGTTGAGCCAGTAGTCTGGTCTGACCATCATTTGGTGTCCTGTCTGCTTAAGGGGGTTCGCATGCATCTAAAGACTCCGAAAAGATGGCAACAATGTTGGAGCTCAGTTGATTCATCTAATCTTATCACTATGGTGAAAAGTAAAGGCTGTGAGGCTTCGGCAACCACCTTAATAGGGTTCTCCCACTCGCTGTGTGCCACAGCTGTTATAGTAGCTACTCTTCGGCTGATTGAAACTCAGAGACTTCCCTCAGAACCTTGGTTCTCAGAGAGCCTTAAGTCACTGCACCTTCCTATGATGCAGGCGGAACGCAAGTCGCGGATGGCATATGACCAAAGCCTCAGAATATACTATAAATCCTGTGCAGCAACATACTCTGCAGCTATTTTGGCAGCAAAAAAAAGCTTTCTTGGCCCAGAAAATCGAATCTTCGATCTGCCAACCTAAATCGCTCTTCTCTGTGGTGAGATCTCTTTCATCTGCAGTTAGATTGACCCCTTTAGTTAGTCCGACTCAAGATTTTATGTGATCTATTAGCTCAATCCTTTATCACAAAGCTTGAGACGATACCATACTAACATTGTGAAGGCTATTTCAACTACTGGTCCCAACATTGGGGGTGAAACACATGCTCCAATGTGTCGGACATCCTTAGTGGGCTGGTCCTCCTTTCCGCTGTTTACGGAGTTAGAGGTTCTCTCTGCTAATCAGCGTATTAAGTCTGGGTCCCCTTCAGATGCCATTCCCCTTTCCATCATGAAGGACATCTCCCCTGAGCTGCTGTCTGAGATCATAGGTGCGATTCATAAATAGTGCCAGACTGGTATTATCCTGTCTGAACTTAAGGCCGCCACAGTGATTCCTCTTCTTAAGAAACCTTTGCTTGACCCTTCGGTGCTTTTGAACTATCCTCCTGTTTTATGAAACTTCTTGAGTCTCTCGTCTCTCCCTTGCTGTCATCCTATATGGAATCGACTGAGCTCTTCGATCCTGCCCAATCTGGTTTTAAGCCTGTTCGGGGGACAGAGAGTGTTCTGGTCTCAATCATTGACAATATGACCAGGCTGGTCGATGCAGGAAGGGTTGGTGCCCTGATTTTACTAGACCTACTGTGGACCACCCCATCCTGCTCAACTGCCTGGCTCAGGCTGGTTTACCTCTTTCCTGGCTGAGAGAACTCAGACTCTTTCACTTCCTCTGTTTATTTCTACTGTATTTTGTCTTCTTTATGGTGTTCCCCAAGCCTCTGCCTTGTCTCTGATTCTCTTCAATATTTACATCTGGCCTCTTGTGTGTCTCATCCACTCCTTCGGTGTCAGGTGTTATTCGTATTGCGACGACACTCAGATTATGATCCGTCTTGATCTTGATCAGACTGAGATGTTGTGGTGCCTGCTGCGATGCCTGCTGTTGGTGGGGGACTGGATGAACCGCAACTGGCTGAAGTTGTATGGAGACAATATGGAGGTGCTGGTGGTGGGTACTCCTCCTGACCCTTCACTTTGGGTGTTTTCCTTCTGGCCTTCTCTGGGTCCCATTCCTGTCCTGGCTGATGAGGTGAGGAACTTGAATGTAATCGTCTCTTCCTCACTTTCCATGGAGCGACAAGTCGCCGCTGTTTTCAAACCAGAACATTTTCATCATAGAATTCTGAGGAAGGTACTTCCGTTGATACCTCCTCATCTACTTCCTCCTGTAGTTGCTGCCCTTGTGCTCAGCCGCTTAGATTATTGCAACTCCCTCCGTTTGGTTCAACCCAAGGGTTTAATACAGCGGCTACAACGTCTGCAAAATATGGCTGCCCGGGTTGCCACTGGCTCCCCCTATGGGTCCCATGTATCTCCTGTGCTGCACTCTTTGCACTGGCTCCTGGTTGCCCAGCATATTGCCTTTAAGGTTCTCTGCTTGGTACACCGTACCCTGCATGCCCAGGGTGCTGAATATCTCTGCAATGGTTTTTCCTGCTACCTTCCTACACAGCCTCTACGATCTGTCACTGCGGGCCTACTTGCTGTTCCACGATTTAGACACTCTTGCATTGGTGGGCGAGCGTTCTCTCTTGCCTAAGCTCGACTATGGAACAGCCGCACGCTGATCCTGAAAAATTCTTGAAATCATTTTACTTTTAGAAAGACATTGAAAACGTATCTGTTTTAAGATCGTGATTTCAGTCGCGGCTATTTTCTCTCCTTTAGCGGCATGATGCCCTTGGGCAGAACGAGCGCTTAATAAATGTTCATAACATAACATAATTAGGTGCAAATGATTAGAATGAATTTCTATCAACTCTCGGCAGTGGTGGAGGGTTATAGATACATATGAAACGTGTAATTTATAAAGTGAAACGTGTTTAAAGTGAAATCATGAGAAACCAGTTGATACCAGCTTCATTCTCAGAAACTATGGGTACTGCCCGACCGAAGTCAATTTGCCACCGCAGAAACTGAGAGAATAAGCTTCTCTTGCCGCCATGCAGATATTTTTCTCATAACGGTAATAATTTCTCACCCGGGACCCGGAAGAATAGATGGCTTCCAGGGCATCAATTATGCATCGGCCGCAGCGGCATCCACCACACTCTCCTCCACTAATTGCACCTGGCTAATTGTTCTGATGTCGAGTGGGCACTCAGAAAGTGTAAATTTGTTCCAATTACTAGTGCATCAGAAATGAGATGGAACACAATAACTTCATCTTTCTCTGCATATAAATTATTTAGATGCATTTACTGTGATGTGTATCGTGAAATTAGAAGATAAAATGCCAGTGGGTTCACATAATTCAAAGAAAGGACAATAAAATGGCTTCTTTGTTTGACAACTAACAATAGAAGTGGCTGCAAGGTAGGATTACGCCAGAAAACAATAAGGTGAGGTTTCTATTATCCTTGGTCTCAGTTGACAGTAATTCAAAAGCAGTAAACTTAATTTGTGTTAACAAGCGCTGGCAAAGCCAATAGTTTGGGTGTTTGCTGTAGTTCATTGTATTCTACAGTTATAAGCATGCATTTGTATCGGCTCAAACAACATGCAAACTGAAAGACAGGTCATCCTGTGAATAACATTATGTGAGCTACTAGTCTCTGCTGTCTGATAATAGTGTCTACCATTTTACAATGACAGCTGTGGCACAAAGAAACACAACACACCTTCCAATCTCACAGGACTGTAAGCGATGTCCAACACAACAGCTCAACATGAAGCAATAGTTTTACTACAGGGCTAAAAAGAAGGGTTGTACAACTTGTGACAACGTCCCCTGCCTTATTATGGGGACTTCTAGGCTGGTGACCTTGGTGATGAAGTGACTTCTTTAGCCAGTGGATGATCGACCAGAACCCTCGGCCACCCCCACTTTACCCCTATACCAGGACGATATTGTAGGGCTTCCCTCCCCAATCCTCAATAGGTTGTCTCTAGCTCGACTTGATCGTCAATAAGACTCTCTCCACAACCTACATCCACTGGCCTCATTGTTATGGGAAAATGCTGGCAATATGAGTATTAAATCTTCAGTCTGCAGCATTGTCCCTGTAACAGAAACAACCCCCATTCTTGGAGGACCTAGCCACCAATTATTAGTTAATACGTTAATACCTCCCCACCCCATTTCTGTTAGGGATTGCAGGCACCCGGACACTGTAACCGGGCATCACTCATCGGAGAATACCATGCCTGGGGCTCGGCAGCTCTCCTCTCCAACCTGCCCGCGCTGCAGCAGGGCTCCCCTTATCTCTGGTCCTCTTTTACAAGCATGGGATTCATTTCTAGGGTGGCATTACTACCAAAACGGTTTCAAAGCGCACTAGTATCTACCAACAGAGAAGAAACAGAAATGCGAAAGAAAAGCAACTGCCGTCCCTGTTATTCATCGTTCGGACAGGGATCAGGGTTAATCCTCAAACAGGAAGGTCTTTAACTTCTCTGGGAATCTGTGGTAGCGCCAACGAGTGACTCCTTCCCCTCAAAGGTAACACCATGCTGAGGGAGAGTAGTGTGTCTCCAGAAAGACACTGGTCCCATATATCCATTGATGTGGAAGTGTAACTCCCAGAGGGACATATAAGAGCGGCTCCTATGTCCGACCTCACTTCCCAAAATGTCTTTCCGAGTTGATCTGGACGTCTCCTCTAGTCTATGTATTTACCCGAATCCACCCATTTTAGCAGCAGTACTGTAGTCTGCTCCTGCATTGGCCTCTTCCTGCTCAGCGCTCTGCCTCCTGCCTGCCTATGTTTTTCACTGCTTCCACTTTATCCCACTGGAACCGACTGGCCTCTGGGCCCCCTCCTTCCCTGTGCTACCTAGAGCACCACCTCTGATGGTGGCATCTGCAGCAGCGGGGGCTTCACTGCTGCAAATATAGGCCCAGGCCTTGCAGCAACTACAGGATAACGTTGAAGCGCTGGTCATGTCAAATGATGGTTTCAGTCAATTTACAGATCTGTAAACACCAGTAACTCCGGAGGCCATTATCTCGCGGCACCTCTACCCGCACCGACAGGTTTGATGGGGGTCCATGCAAGATTCGGATATTTGCCAACCAATGTCACGTGCAGTTTATTTTTAGGGGAGTAGCCTTTGCTAATGACCAGGCCAATGTGGCCTATCTACTATTCAGCCTGATGGGGGACGCTGCTTTATGGAGTATCCCTCTATTGGCACCTAATCTGTTAGTGACCATGCCGTTTGATGACTTTGAGCAATAAACACATGTAATGTTTCAAGATCGAGTGCCCACCCCAGGTATGAGTTGTTGGGAGTACTTCAGGCACCCTGAGAATATTCTCACTTCAAGCATCTCTCTGCAGAATCACACTAGAATGAGACAGCATTTGCAGCCCATTTCCGAAAAAGATTCAGGGACGAGCTGAAAGATGAGCTGGCCAGAAGTGCATTTCCATGGACCTTCTCACACTTGATAGATTGAGTAGTTCAGCTCTGGCAACGGCCTCCAGACATTTGAAAGGCTGCAAGGTGAGCACCGCTGGACTAGCACCAGTCTGCCTTTGCTCTCGATTAGAGGCTTGGAATTACTCTCCACCCTTGTGCATTCATGCAAGTCAGTGGGACTTGGCGAGCCCATTAAGTGAAACTGAGAAACACTGTCGGTGAGAAGAACAGGAATTTGCACTGCAGATTAAGTGGCGATTATCTCTGTGCAATTGCATATCAACCCCCAAAGGAAAACTAGACTGCTCGTTTGATTAAAGGAGGTGTGACCCAAGCCTTACCCTGGTCAGTTTGGCATCTACTTACCTGAATACCTCTGTATCTGCACACCCGTATATTGGAATTTCCCTAACCCGCAGACCAATAGGCCTCATTACAAGGTTGGCGGTAGCACCAACTGGTAGGTGGTGGGCTACCGCCGACCCGTAACACTGCTTCCAATGCCTGTCATCCCGGTACCATCGGGATATCATGGCAGGCGGCGGAACAGTACATGCCCATTCCGGACTCCACAGGAATGGGGATACTGAAGCACCGGGATCGTTGTTAGGGGTGCCTGTGCATCAGTGAAAACACTGTTGTTAGGGGCCTGAACACCCGGCAGGTCAGGCCTGCCAGGGGTTCCGTGCCCCTACCAGCAAACTAACAGTTTGGCGGTCCAGAAAGGGTGCCAGTATGTTGCTACCGGCACCCTTATTTCCAAACCGCGAAACTTGTAAAGATGTCCAATGACTCTTCAGACAGAAGCCACGTTGGACTCTGGTGCACTTCGAGTTGACATGGATTCTGCATACATGAATTGAATGAACATTCCCTTGGAGAACACACCCATGCCAGAAGATAAATGTGGTTTATACAGCATTCCACTTAGGTTTGGACCCATCTTGCATTAAGCCTCCCCACTTATAATGTCTTGCTTGAAGCATTAAGAGAGAGTGACTGTTCAGTCATTCTGTTCTAGGCACAATCATTCTGTGGCATACTAGAGTTAACCAGCTTATTGAAATAATACGGTTTTCTGTACTATTAGACCCATTGCATCAGGTCTATAAATGTAGCTGCAAAAGGTATTCAATAAAAGGGGTAAATGCAGAGACCATTGCGTGTGCCATGGTGCCCAAACCATAACTCGACATAGGGCCGATATTCCAGGACCAGCAAGACATGAAGCTTCCACCAGAAAGATCATATGTCTGTCCAATAGACCTCCAGATGGTTGCAGTGATTACAAACGGCAATATTTACCCTTTGGCCATTGCCTTGAAACACTTGTGTACGGGTGTGCTATAAATAAAATATCATATCATATTATAAAGGAGCAGTGGAGAAATACCGAACGGAAGACTTCTTTCCAAGTCTCCTGCTCAAGCACCACACTTTTTTCTCAAAACGAATGAAGGGGATATCTGTTTGTTCTGGACTACAGATAACCCAATCCAATCACAATGAAGTACTGTTGTCCTCTGCCTCTCATTCCACCAGTGTTGTAAAAGTTCAGGCTGCATGTGTGTTTACCAGGATAGAGCTGTGCAAGGCTTATAATCTGGTGCATATCAGGTGGAGGACAAATGGAAAACTGCTTTTCAGATCCAGTTTGGGAATTATGAGAATTTCCTAATGCCCTTCAGGCCCAATAGCATCACCCCACTTTTCAAAGGTTCAACAATTAAGTGCTTCAGCCCTTTCTGAAAAAGACAGCCATCGCATACATTGATGAGAACCTCATCTTTTCCTAATCTTTACAAGAACATATTTCACATCAATGAGAAGTCTTGAAGAACCTGTTGGATCATCATTTGGCGATTAAACTCGAAAGCGTGCATTCCACTAAAAAGGGAATAGAGTTTTTGGGATATACCATTAATTAACACAGGATCAGCATGTTTTCTGCTAAGGTACAAGCTGTTCTGGATTGGCCATTCCCCTCAACCCTTAACAATTTTCAGAGATTCCTTGGCTTTTCTAACTTCTATAGAATTTAATTCTAAAATTTCTTACTTGGTTGCTGCCCACCCAAATGCCACCTGAAAAGACCAACCCTTTATTTGAACATCAAAAAACAAAAAAGCTGTCCATGGACTCAAATGAGCCTTCACTTCGGCACCAGTAGCACAATGATCAGATCTCACCAAACTTAATATTCTAGAAATAGGTGCTTCTGACCTTCAGTTTCTCTACACAAGGACCCTCAAACACATTGAGAACACGTGGTCATATTTATCCAAACAACTGTCCTATACAGAGGCAAATTACAGCATTCTTGAAAAGAAACCTTTGGTTAATAAGATGGTCTTTACTGAATGGAAACATCTATTGAGAGGGACGCCCCAAAAAATCACAATGCACATGGATCATCTGAATTTGAAGCACCTCCACTGCCTTCAATGCACTAACCAGCGAGTGGCCCACTGGAGGCTTTTTTTCTTCCACTTTGACTTCCTTGTTATCTAAAAAGCTGGTACAAAAAACATTTATGCCCATGCCCTATCATGGTGGAAGAGGCCCTATGAAAGCATTTTGAACTGTCTTTGGGTCCTTTCCTACTGGCAACCATCTCTTTGGCATCCCAGTCAATTTACATCTCGTAGCCCTCCTTTAATCTTGAGTCTCTTCAAGTTGATCTTTCTCATGGCACTGAGATCAATTCAAACCTAAAATGCTTCCCCACTCATTTCTCCAAGATACAAGGGTGTCTACTATATAATAAATGAGTATTCATTTCAGAGGTCACAGCACAAGACACCAGCCTGGCATATTATCATCATACACCAGCATCTGGGCGGAAAAAAACACACATCTCGGCAGATACTTTTGATGGCCTACCTGCTCACAGGTATACGCCACTACAGAGCCACATGTGAAATCTGCACCAGGAATAAGATTGCACACAGAAGAAATCATGGACACTTACAGTCGCATCCCATGCCTGTCCAGAGTTGGACAATTGTCTTGATGGATTTCATCTTGGGCTTACCCCCATCAGGAAATTAAACAGGAATCTTCATTGGTTGTGCGCTATGGCTCTAGGATGGCACACATTGTTCCCTCTGTGTCACTTCTTATTTTATTTTTATTTTGCATTTTTAAAGCGCTCACACAGCCCGCGGGCATCGAGGTGATGTTACAGGAATAGGTTTTTTTTGTTGTTGCGTAATTGTTTTTTGTCTTAGTTGCGTATTTATAACGCGCTTAAATACCCAGAGGTTTCTAAGCGCGGACCCGGGGATCGAACCTGTGTTGCTTCGTGTCGTCTTGCTTCCAAGGCGAACACGTTACCACTGAGTTATCCTCCCGGGACAATTATGACGCCACTATGACACTTATGACGCCTCAGATGGACCACTTATTCCTACAGCCATTATATGGTATACATGGACTACTCGATCAAGTCACATCCAACTAAGGATGATCGTTCACTGCACATTTTTGGCTTTCCCTATGAAAGCAACTAGCAATCATGCCTGCCCTTTCCAAGGATGTCCAGGTGGATGAGTAGATGGAAAGAGTCAATGCTACCTTAGAACAATATCTGCAGTCTTTCACTAGTCATCCTCCTGCCGAGTATTCTCTGTTTTTACCCACTACTGAATTCTTCTACAACTACAACCATGCCTCACTAGGTACTAGTCTGTTATTCTGCTCCTTGGCTTACCACCCAAAACCCATCCCTCTTCCCCAAGCTTTAGCCTATGTCTCTGTAGCTAAAAAAGTGGCAGTTCGAATTCATGAGTTCCAACAACGTGGCTGTCTCCAACTAGATACATTCAAACAGTTGTTAACACCTGGTACTATTGCAACCGTCCCTGCCACAGCTTCACTCTTGGTGAATGCGTCTGGTTTCAACCCGCAATCTCCCAGGTACCTTCAAATCTTCTAAATTGCATCCTCAATACTCTGGCTTCTAAGGGAACGGCAGGGGCACTCTTAGCAGATACCCCGATTACCAGCAAGAGGGTACTTGGGCCCTGGCAAAATTCCTGCTGCTAGACTCAACCATAGGGCAAAGTTTACTGCCCTTATTAGCAATCAAATTGACATGGATTACACTAGAACAGCATCTCATTCCAGAAGTTCTCATCCTCCAAACATTGGTTACTCTGTTTTAAAGGCTAGTGACATCATAAAACAAGTTACATCCCAAAACACATATCAGGGCAGGGAATTGGTCAGTTTAGGAAAACTCAGTTTAGGAAAACTATATATGTAATACATAGGGGTTAGTCTGGTTATTGGATCTCCATTTCTAGTGGCTCCTTCTAGGAGCACCTCTAAATGTTACAATTTGCAAGTTGCAATTTAACAGGGAATTTATTGACCACTGCAATACTGTGTGCTTAACGTGAAAGGCGGCTAAGGATTGGAAAAGGACAGGTCTTCTCAGCCTTGGGACCTTGGACAGCTACCAGGCTGAGTGAAACTTTACAAGGCAATGTGAATGATCACAAAGATGCTTTGTGTTCCCAATGAGTTGCCATCTCTGATCACCTAAGCCCTGAGAGCGTGCATCCAGCTTTAAACCTGTGTAGTAATTCTGTCCACCTCAGGTTCGATGTCAACTACTTTCCCCCATCTGCCTCAAATTAATAGTGACTGTCCTATTCTTCCAGGGCACATGTGTGCGAACCATGAAATGGAGCTCTCCTACTTGTAATTATGAGGATTTTAACCTATATTCCTTGCAGGTGTCTTATTGACTTGGTAAACTGCAAACATTTTGTCTGTGCATGTCCTTGGCTAGGATGTGCACTGTGTATGTTTTGGAAGCTCTGTCTGTCTGCCTTTAGTTAATCAAGCTGTCACCTTCTCCATGTATTCGAAGTCCATCTTGCTTTCCCATTCACTTCAGCCTTCCTGCAATATCAACTCTCCAATGTACAACACATCCTCCTTGTCTACCTTGTAACACATTTCTGTTAGTACAGTCAACAAGTGCACTGAGTTATTTCGACAGACTTGTTGCAAATTAAAATGTTGTCTACATACTGAATGACGGTACTCTCCAATTGTATGTTTCCAAGGTCCATTGAAGGACCCTTTTGAAGATAGGGGGTGATTCACAGTACCCCTGTGGCAATATCGTGTTTTTCCACTTCTGATCTATATAGGAAGGAAGTCAAGTCCTGTGACTCTTTGTGGAGTGGTATAGAAAAGAAAACATTCTTCAAATAAAATCTTTTCCTGTGAAATGGGTAGCATCCAGTGGATTGAGAACTAATGGAAATTCTGCCCCAACAATTTGGTTCAAAGGATGTAAATCTTGAATAAAATACCATGATCCCCATGTCATCTTCTTCACCAGGTACACAGTTATATTATACTGTGACTCCAAAGGGACTAGAATGCCTTACTTTAATAAAGTGGTGATCATCTCATAAATACCTCCGTCTGCCACCCTTGTTAGGGGTTATTGTCTCGTCTTTTGTAAGAGAGGCTGTGGTCCTACAGCTCCTATCCCCTTTAACAGGCCCCTGTCATACAGACTGCTAGCCTGTAGAACACTGGGCACTCACGCCAAGTCTTCCTTGAGAAATGATGGCAGTGACTTTTTCAGAAAAATCATTCTCTGTTGTATTGCCCTTTAATGTATCCTCAGCCAATGGATATTGCTAATGAAGAACACTGTCTCGTGATCTGAACCATCATCTTGAAACCGTTCCTTATCTTTCAAATCAGTCAGTATGTGCCCTTCTCCTATCGTGAATACTGTCCTCCATGCTCGTCCTGTGTTGTCAGTCCCATGCTATACTTCTGTTTCGTCCTTTACTATAACCTCCTCCATTTCTATTGGTATCAACTGCCCTTCCCTTTTATCCAGGGCAACCTCTAGTCTGAACAAGAACTTGTTGGGTATACATAGCAGATTTCCTTGTATCCCTGCAAGCCATGCTATCAGCACTTCTACTCCATATTGAAATAGCTTGAGGTTTGCTGGCACTCCCTATGTACAGTCTGCCCGCAATAGGCCTGAATGAGTTCCCTCACGTTCATGTAGTGAATTACTTGTTGGGAGCCAGGCATCAGGGGGTGGTAGTGACAGACCATAAAAACTTGCCATACTTTAAAACAGCCCAAACTCTTAGCGTACAACAATTATGGTGGTCACAATATTTCAATGAGTTTCATTTTTTTGTGACTTTCTGGCCTGGAAAGAGAAATGGGAAGGCTGACGCTCTGATAAGGTAGCAACATCCAGAGAATGTGGTAACGGAAGTTGAAGTGATCATTCCCTCTGAGAAGGTTATTGGGGCTATTACTGAGAAATTGCTTGAACAAGTAAGGAAGGTTATGAAACAACAGGAAGAGTTAAAGTGGGGCTTGAGGGACATGTTGAAAACTATTCAAGAGGGTCTTCCTTATTATGCAGGGAAATTGTTCATACCCACTCATGAACTACAAAGGAAAGCCCTGTATTGGTGTCATACTTCCCGCTAGCAAGACATTCAGGAAGTAAGAAAACGCAAAGCATGCTAGAAAAGTATTTTTGGTAGCTGGACTTGAAGAAAGATACCATTGGGTACATTCAGAGATGTGAGACGTGTGTTTGTCACAAGGTAGACCATTCTAGGAATGTGGGGTTGCTCCAGCCTTTAGCAACTCCACAAAGGGCTTGGACACACATTTGTGTGGATTTTATTAATTATCTTCCTCCCAACAATCAATATGACATGATTTGGGTGGTGGTAGATTATCTATCCAAGCAGGCTCACTTTGTGCCGTGTATTGGAATACCTGGTGCAGGACAATTGGCTGAGTTATTTCTGCAACATATCGTTAGATTGCATGGACTTCCTCGAAGTATTGTTTTAGACAGGGGGCCTCAATTTATTTCCAAATTTTGGCGTGCCACCTGCTGTATGTTGAGAATCGATTGTGCACTGTCTACAAGTTATCATCCCCAGACTGAGAGGGTCAACCAGACACTGGAACAGTATTTATGTTGATACTTGGGAGATGGAATAGAGTCATGGGTACAAGCTTTGTGGTTAGCAGAATTTAAGTACAACAATACTGAACATTCCTCGCTGGGTATGGCCCCAAATGAATGTCTGTATGTGCATGAGCAGAATATGCTCCCTGAGAGTTTACCAGAGGTGTAACAGATTCCAGTTCTACAGGAAAGAAAGAAAACAGTTGCTTCTGGACAATAGGCAGAAGGCACAATCTAATTTGGAACAGGCCAAGGCGGCCTATAAAAAGCAAGCCGATAAGAAACGCCAGGAAGCCCCGAAGTACAAGGTGGGAGATCGAGCATGGTTGTCAACACATAATTTGCCACTTGTAGGACGGCGTAAATTTGCACCCAGATTTATTGGTCCCTAGGAAATATTGAAGTGTGTCTCGACAGTGGCTGTTAAATTATGGTTACCTACAAATTTAAAGATACCTCCCGTATTCCATCTGTCTCTGCTTAAACCCGCAGCTCCTGGTATGCGTACACAGAGACCGCCAGTGATTATGAAGGACGGGCAAGCAGAATATGAGTTGAAGGGGATTTTAGACTCAAGGAGATGGCAACAATTATTGTGGTATTTGATTTGGTGATGTGGTTATGGTCCTGAGGACTGTTCGTGGGAGCCGGCAAGTGTGGTTCATGCACCAAGACTGGTGCGCCAATTTCATTTGAGACACCCGGAGAGGCCAAGACCTGGGAAGAGCCCTGGAAGAGGAGGTACTGTCATGAATTGGGGCTGGGGCAGAGAGAGGCATGCAGTGCACTTTTAAGTCCGGATTGGTGGGAGAACTACAATTCCCAGCAACCTTGGGAAACGGTTGTAGAATTTGCGCGTTACGCGCATGAACAGCAGGTGATCATTAGTACCAGACTATTTAGCATGTCGGCTGCCTATGCTCAGGTTAGGCTTCTTGAAGATTATCTAACAAAGGTGGTCACGGTGGTTGGCGTGGGGAATTCAGAACCTGAGATTGACAGAGGAGGAGTGTTGCAGCACCTTCATTCCGGGCCGCGTCAGTGAGCATGGAATCGGCCCGGTGTGTGCTATGCTCTACTACTTCATGTCCGGGTCGCCTCTCGGGGGCCCGGACACTCAGTTAAGTGCTTGGTGTATGGTTGAACATTGTTTGGGGCATTTTTCTGATGGTGTGCTCCTTGCACTGACAAACTCTATGTGCAAGGGGCTACATCGGCATGATTTATCGCTCTATTGTTAGGAGGGTATTTTGGAACGGAGAGGCAGTAGGCTTCACGTTATTTGTAAGACATAACAAGCCGTGAGAGAAACCCGCGGAAAAACACAGTACCATTTGTCAATAGTTTGTCAAGTTTAGTTCAGCATCATGGCATGAAGAGTTGAACATGTCCGGTCGAGTTTGCTTTTGCTCGCCCAACGGACCATGTGTTTGTTCATCTATGAAGAGGAAATCCCTTGTGTGTTGCATCCCACTTGCTGTTGTGCCAATATTTGTTACACATGCTGCAAATCATTCTCTGTTTAATGTTGCGAGATTGCAGTGAGTCTACTGTTATCTGCTCCCATGTGGTTTTGAGTTAATGTTACATGCTTCATGTTTTGTCATGCTTTATGTATCATGCTCTCAGGCTAAATACGCTCATGCCACAATTACATGGTGGAAACTCCACACTGCAGTAGTTAGATTTAAGGTTCATGTAGAATGCTACTAGGTATATTTTAGGAACTAATGACATGCAAGGTATTGGTAAGAATATTGGTAAGAATGGGTCAGGAGTATTAGGAGATACTTATGTGTGTTCCTTTTCCCTAAACTCCCCCAAACCCGTCCATATGATGTTCCCCTTACCCTCTTTCCAGTGTTCCTATCACCCCTACCTATCCACAACCTCTCCATAATCCCTCTTCCTCCCATCAGCTGCCACGTGGTTACCTGTTTAACTTACATTCAGATTCAGGGGCCCGTGCCAACCACCGTGGAAGGGTTGATCTATTTGGCTTCTCTGGTTTGGGGGAGGGTGTTGGTACCCTCACCTCTCTTGGTTCTTGACATGCTGCATCAGTTAGATGCGCAGGTTCCTGTGCTTGCGCTGCATGTTTCATGGGTTGGTATGGCTGCATTTGCATGCTGTGTGTTTGCGCTGGTTGTGGTGCATATGCCTGTGCATGTGTGTGATTTTGGGCATAATAGTCAGCTTGCTCTTTTTGGTATGTTGGCTGGTGTGCCTTTCCCCTATTCTGTATTCCACCCCTGTTCCTGCAGATTCGTGATATGTGACCTATCCTTCCACATAGACACCATTGTATTGGATGTCTCATTGGTCTCGGCTGTACACAATTAGATCTATCTCCACCCCGTTGTATCGAGTACCCAAACCTTCTTCCCTGGGGCACTTCTCCCCATCCCCTTGGCCAGTGGTTTGTGTTGCCCCCTCCTACGAGGCTTTCTCCTACTGTCGATTTTGTACATTCTGGGCAACTATTCCCTTTCCACTCGTCAACATTGCCCCTTCCATTGTGGACTTTGATAACTTCTATGCACTAACTATGCCTCTTCCTGTTTTCTCTCCTCATGCTACTTTCTCGCATTCTCCTGCATTAACTGACAATAGTGCACTATAGTTAGCTGGATCTCTGACCATGGCTTAGCCTCCATCGACACTGATTTCTTCAGTTGTTTCTGTACCTGTTCTGGCAACCCTTGACATAATATGCAGTAAAATAACCCCACTGTTTTGTCCCAAGGTCCTTTTGTCTCAAGAAGCCAACGCTCTTGAATCTCCTGAATGTATGGGAATGGGTCTTCATCCTCATGCACTTTGCGTGCCACAATCGTGCTTATATGTCTGGGTACTGTACCCTAGAGCTTGCTATACGACTGTTTTGCAGTTATTGAATGGTGCTCCATTGTGCACTCTGTTTTGTGCTTTCACTCTAGGATATGCTGCTATTTTCCAAACATTGTCTTCTACCTCCCCGAGAATTGTTGAGAGTAGACTCTTCATGTCGCCCGCTGCCAGTGTCATCCCTGCTATCAGTCTTTCTATTTCATAAATCTATTTCCCTTCCCCTGCAGTCAACGAGGGTAACTTATACCTCAAATTATCCTTATCCATCTTTTGCCACAGTATATGCTGTGGTCGTTCACCACCCTTCTCTAGTAATGAAAACTGTGTCCGTCTCATTCTTCCATCATGCCTTCCCATGTCTTTAGTGACTGTGAATGTCGGTGTCATCTCTGCCTGTTTCCGTCCTGGCAGAGCTCTGAGCCTCTGCGCATATGGAGTAATTTTGTCCGCACTATGCAACCTGACCCTAGAACATTACAGTTGCCCCTCTGGTTCTTCCTTGCCTCTTCTAGTGTCTACCCCCCCTCCTTCTCCCTACAATGTGTCTCTGTCAGGGCTTACTTCCCTGGAGTGGCGTCAAGGCCTCTCCTTTTCATCATCATCACTTTCCTGTCGATCTTAATCTGACCCCATGGTCCCAATACTGTCTTCACTGTCTCCTTCTCTTTTCTTCCTCACATCTGAGCCTTAACATCGGTTTCTCCAATTGTTTCCCCTTTGCTTTATCTGAAAAATGGTGTTCCCCCCTCAACGAGGACCCTGTTGTACTCCTACTCGCCTTTGGGGCAACTGAACTGTCTCTTCTGCTCCTATAGGGCTCCCCTATTCTTCTTTGTATCCCCTCTCCTTCATTGACATTTAGGGCCTGATCATGACTTTGGCGGTAACCCTTAAATCCGGCGGTATCGCTATTACCGCTGGATTTAAGGGTCTGCCAAATCAGGACTTCGGCGGATTTCGCCCCAGCTCTGAGCTGGGGGGAAATCTGCTGAAAATTCGCACTATTACCGCCAGTGGGAAATCCGCCGGCGGTAAGAGCGCAAAAATTCCCCATTGAGCCCAATGGGGAATGGGGCATTCCGACTTTGGCGGATTTCCCCCCAGCTATGAGCTGGGGGGAAATCCGGCCAAAATTCGCGCTATTACCGCCGGCGGGAAATCCACCAGTGGTAAGAGCGCAAAAATTCCCCATTGAGCCCAATGGGGCATTCCCGAATGGGCTCAATGGGGAATGGGGATCAACATTACCGCCAAACTCGTGATCCGGCGCTATTAGTGCCGGGGAGTTCGGCAGTAGGGCTAATACCGCCGGCGGTAATACAACCCTGGTTACCGCCAAAGTCATGATCAGGCCCTTAGACATGTCAAGTCCATCTTAGTGTGCACTGCTTTATTGGACTGTCTTTCTTTGCTTTCGTCTCTATCCCGCTCATGTCACCTATCCTCATCTTCTTCTCTGCGTCAATGCTCTTTAAAGAGTAGCTCAACCTCCAACCTTCTCTTTTACCTCTTGATTTGCAACTGTCCCTCCATCTATTCTTTGTCTTCCTCATCGCTATCTCCTCTAGCTCCCTCTGCCTTTTCTTTTCTCTCCCTTCTGTTTCCCTTTCTTCTGCTCACTCTCGTTCTCTTCTCAACCTGTTGTATTCCTCCTTCTCTTCTCTTCCCTTTCTCTTCACTGTACTTCCTCCATTATCTCTTACCACTCTTTGGCTTCTTTCTCTGCATCTTTATGATTTGGAGCTCCCTCTCCATTATGTCCTAGCTTGCTTGTAGTCCTCCCATCCTGTTTATGCAATATCTGCCCGCCTATCCATTAATTTCTTGGGACTGTCCCCCACTGCACCCCCTACGTCCTATCTTCCCCACATTGTCTTCTTTCAATTTTGCTTGCAAGTCGCAGCGCTCTTTATGCTCACCACTGGTAACTTCCGCTTTTTTATTCACCTGCTTTGTGCCGCTTAGTGTGTCTTTGCTGCTATATGCGGGTGGTGCAAAAATAGGATTGGTATATCCTGCTGCTCTTCTCAATTCCTTTAAGGGGTAAAATCCCTGACTTTCTGCTGTCGGACCTGCATTTGCAGTTTTAGGAGGAGGAGGGGGAGCCGAGGGTGATTCACCTCCTGCATCATGTTGATTCAAAATCCATTGCTTTGGGGTCGGGTCCCCTTCCTCATCCTGAAACATGTTCCATAGCCAATCAATTACTTAATGTCTTGCCTTCATAGGCAGCATGTAAAAACATGGTCATATGTTGCTTACTCAAATTTGGAAAATCGGTCATCGCCGGGCCATGGCTTTGCCATTTTGCCCTCTGTATCACAAGTCCATTCAGTGCTATACTTGCGTATTTTATCTTAATACCCAGGAGGGACTTGCATAAATGTTTAATGGGTTTATCCCTCATGGTGACATGTTACTTTGTAATCGTCAATGCTTACTTGACCTCAAATCAGGATTTCGACATGTTTAATTACCTTTTGTCAATTCACAGCTTACCCATCACCCCCATCATCCCTGCCGCTACGGAGAGTATACTCATTGTTTGATGTGGTAAGGTGCAGTTTGGTGGGATGAAATGGTGGTTCAGAGACTATCTTTCTCGCTCCCTGAAGTGGTGTATTTTTTTTTTATAATGCCGATATTGAGGAGCGGCTCTGGTCTTGGCAAAGAGACTTCAGGATGTTATGTTATGTCATGAGGATTTATAGAGTGCACTACCGCCACAAGGCATCTTGGCACTAGGAAACCCCAATACGGACCTCAAGACTCCAATCTAGAAGAGAAAGGTTTTAAGGGATCATCTAAATTCAAGATGATCCACAACCTGTTTTAATCTGGGAGGCAGAGAATTCCACAGTCGGCCCACAGCCATCGAGAAAGCTCAGCCACCCATCCTAGCACGCCTGTAGTTAGGGATCACCAAATGTCCTCCTGTCTGTGAGTGCAGATTGCGTACCAGGCAGTAGCAAACAAATGATTCCTGCAGATAGTCGGTCTGAGCCCCTGGAAGGCACGGTGAACCAAACACAATTATTTGAACTCAATGCGCTAAGATACCGGGAGCCAAAGCAGGTGCCATACAGTGGGGGCAATATGGGCTCCAAAAGGGGAGCCAGTGGCCACCCATGCTGCCAGATTTTACAGCAGCTGTAGACACTGGATCAGGCCCTTTGGCTGGGCCAGATATAGTGAGTTACAGGAGTCAATTTTAACTAAGAATGAAGGCAGCTACTAATGGTGGACGAAGATGAGGAGGAATAAAAGGAAGCACCTTCTGCAGAATCTTAAGCTGGAAATGCCCAGTTTTACAAACTGATGCCACTTGCTGGGTCATAGGGAGGGCAGCCAAAAACATCACCCCCAGATTTTTTACTGCAGAACTGGGGCTGGAAGATTCCCCAGCGACAAAGGCCAGAAAGCAGGCACCCAAAGTGACAACCCCGCTGTTGCACTCACAACCAACACTTCCGTCTTGTCCTCATTGAGCTTCAGCCAGTTCTGGTTCATCTAAATCCCCACAGTCTCCAAGCACCGACACAGGCACAATGACATCTCCACCTGGTGAAGAAATAAACAGACCAGGATCTGTGTGTCGGTGGCATATGAATAGCACCTGAGGCCATAGCACTGGATGAGGCTCAGAAGAGGCTGAATGCAGATATTGAAAAGTATCAGAGAAAAGGCAGACCCTTGCGAAACACAACATGATAGTTAGAAGGGAGAACAAAGAAAGGGAGGTAGGGAGATTGTGTGGTCCCTGTCAGCCAGGAAGGATGTGTACCAGGCCAGGACAGTGCCCTCCAGGCCAACAGAAGCTAGGCGGGACTGCAAATTAGGATGGTCGACGGTGTCGAAAGCCGCCAACAGGCCTAATAATATCAGGGCCCCGACACCGTCTTTATCAACCAGACAGGTCATATTGTCCATCACTGAGACCAAGACACTCTGAGTGCCCTGGGCGAGCCCGAGGCCTGACTGAAAGGGGTCAAAAAATCCAGGCAACTCAAGAAAAGAGGACAGAAGAGGAGAAACCAGTGCTTCCAGCAGCTTTATTAAAAAAAGAGGAAGAGAGATAGGCCGAAAGATTGAAGGAAGTGAAGGGTCAAAGGATGGCTTTTTGAGCAGTGGAATGGCAGTAACCTGTTTTAGCTCGGCCAGAATAGTGCCTGACTGACAGGAGACCGCTTGGCAAATCCAGGACAGAATGCCAGATGAAATATCTTTCAGGATCAATAAGGGAACAAGATCAGAAGGACACACTGATTTCAGCACTCAATGTACTTACTGATGGCCTCTTCAGAAAATAAGGGAAACTGTTCCCACGTCAAATAGGGCTCAACTGTCACCCCATGCTGGGGTTTGACTAAAGGGTCAATGCCTACAGGGGTTGATTCAATGTTGGAGTGACTAGTCTGTTTTACTGGTGAAGAAATTAGTCAGTACATCACAGAATTCCTGCATTGGAATCACTGGGTTGGCCGAATACGATACTGAAGAGAGTGATTTTATCACCGCAAAAAGCTCTCTAGGTTTGCCTAGTGCCTTATCGATTTTCTGAGTAAGAAGAGCTTTTTTAGTTTCCCTAATTAGGACATGATAGTCCGCGGTACACTGTTTAAAGGCTATTTTTTCTGCCTTTCCATAGGCACTTTGCCATTTTCGCTCCACCTGCCTAAGCCAAAGGTGGGAAGCCTTAAGTTCAGCAGAAAACCATGGTCCAGATAAATGCATGCAAGTCTAAATGGTCTTCAGAGGGGCCACTATATCTGCTGCTCTTTACAGGGAGCTAATCAGCACAGAGAAGTCAACTACAGGCATTGAGCAGCAGCTAGTATGAACAAGGCTAACCAATGTCTCCAGGTCAGCACCACGTCATTTCCGTCACAGGGCTGTTGGTAAAGAAATCTTAGGAGGTGCCTTAGGAAGTTGAAACTGAATGAGACCAAATAATGATCAGACCATAGGACGGGTTTGATAGACAGAATCGTCAGGTCATCAAGTTTAGCAAACAGTAGATCTAACATATTCCCTAATCTATTAGTAGGTTCCTCCACAGTTTGATGAAAGCCCATATATAGCATGCCATCCAAAAAGTGGCTAACACTTAGAGGCCGCAGGGAGTTCAATTTAACATTAAAATCACCTAAAATAACAAGGCAGGCATATTTCACCTGCATCTCTGCAACAGGACCCACAAATGGATCAAGGAAACCAGTAGCAGAACCTGGCGGTCTATAACAAATAAAAAAATGCCATGAACAAGAGGACGAGGCCACAAACCGTAGCAACAGTGGCTCCAAAGGAACAAGATGAGGTAAATCGATTTTCAACACCCTGTAATAAGCTTTAAAGATCATTGCCACCCCTCAACCAGGATGAGAGGAGGGACGATAAAGTATTCAACCAAAGGGACAGGACTGCAGAACCCCCTCCCCCCCGGTGGGGAGGAAATTAGGACGAAGGAAGTTCATACCTCTCACTATTTTCTAAAAGAGTCTTCTCTTGTCTGCATAATCTTTGGATTTGTGTCTGGGTGATGCTAAGTCCAGGCAGGAGTGTACATCTGCACCCCCTATTATAGTGTCAAGGAAGGTTGTTAGATTCCATGCTTCCACTCTGCAACAGTCCTAGCCGAGCTCTCTCGAAAAAAACGTTCACCTATTCAACAACAAAAACTACAAACGGAGAAGTAACAGTTGGATTGACTTGCCTAACCCTCACTATCCAAGGATAGCTCAGTGTCCTTTGAACCCCGCAATATTTGTATTCAGTGAGTCTAATGGTGGGTTGCATCAGCACCCTTCACTCCAACGCAGCTCGGGACGTTTTTATGGGAGGGCAAAAGGGGCACTTGCACAGGGCCCCCACCTTGGAGTGGGTCCCACAAGGCTGCCTGATCAAAAGAAGTAAGATTCCTTTGTTCTAGCACACAGTATATTTTATGGCATGGTGCTGAGGGTCTAAACCTATTGTCTGTTTTGGCAAGTACATTCTGCCTCGATCAATTCATCATGTAATGTTTTCTGCGCTCACTGTGCTATATAAAGTTTGTGTGTTCTTTGTGGCACAACTCCTGTAGCATTCTTTCCTTCCTGTGAGAATTATGTTGATCATGTGCAATAGACAAATTTGAAATGCATATTGGTAAATTGAGTGCCACAATGGTTCAGAGGTTAGCTCAAAGTTAGCTCAATGTGTTAAGCACTCATTGCAGAGATATGTGTTCCTATGCAAGACTAGAATAGCACATTCCTGTAAGGCTGGCTAAGCCTTTCCTATGTCTGAATTTTATAAACCTGACTGCGTATGTACTTCGTCTAGCTGCACAACAGGCGATATTATCAGCGATGTACCTGCACCAAATAGGTGTTGTTATAAAAACGAACATGTCAGCCTTATGGTGAAGCTCTAGAAATTGGTTTGTTCCGATGGGTGTTGTAAAACCTAGGCAATCACCTCCAACGATGAGCATACATTTTAGTCCAAGAGATGAATAAGTATCCAAATTTGGAACCAAAGCACTCATGCTTGTATCCTGGCTTTGCCAGCAAACAATACAGTGATCCTGGTCAAATCATCTTATATTGCGTACATTACTTTACTGTCTTCTTTGAAGTTTGCCTCCTTGTATGCTGCTGGCATTGTTTAGCCAATACTTGATCTTTCTTCTTATGTAGCACATTAGAGTAGAAGGGGTGGTAAACAGAAGGGAGTGGACCAGATGGTGCAGGAATCGGGCAAGCATATTTTAAATTGTTTGTTTGACACAAGAAAACGCTTTGCATTTTTGTAAATATCAAAGGTTTTTCTGCATGTTTATAAATGACAATTTCACAAGGCAGTGCTTTGGAACTATATAAAGCTTTAAAATATAAAAGACCAACCCAGATTAAATCTGTTAAATCACACTGATTGGTATGCTGATACCTATATACTTCTCTTGATGATGGGGAGAAGGAAGCTAGAATCATTCTGTGTTACATCCTTCTATAATAATTTGTTTTGAAAAATATTCATGTTTGGTAATGTGATCGGTGTACTTTCCAAGTCCGTTTTATAAAATTAGATTATAATTTTAATGGTAAGAACTGGTAATGAAAGTGTTCAAATGCAGTAATTGCAGAGTTGGCACAAATTCCAGATTCACCCCTTCACCAGTGTCTATAATGCTGTGCATCCAATTTAATCGTGTATCACCTGGCCTCTCGAAATTGCCAGTCCCTAAACCTTTCTAAATTGCCAGCCGTTGAGAGATTTCCTTCTCAGGGTATGATCTTTAAAACAGCCTTGCTCAGTGCTTCACTAGCTATAGTGGTGCTTCCATTATAAAACTGTGCATTGATATATTGCACGCCACAGGCACTTTGTTCTTTTGATCTCTACTGTCACACTATTTGAAAACCATGTCCCATTTATAATTTCAGTCTGTCTGGATACAGACACCTTCCTGATAGCTTCTAATCTGCATCCACTATCCATGCCACGTTTAGCTTTCTCCTTCCTACCAATTGGTCTCTTCCATCCATGATTGAGCACGCCTGCATTCTGCGAGGCAGAAAATGTGTTAGTGTTTTCCGGTTACATGTACCTTTTACAGTCCTGCATTAATACTACAGGCTGCATACCTTCCTGGATTCTATTGATAAGAAGTCTCCTGAATCTATGCTAGAACAGAAGTAACCTCTTCGTAAACTGATAATGTTGTCCTTCAAATTGTACTTGTCTTTCATTCTGATTAGAGCAAGAATGAAGAGGGTAAGGGGACTTAAAGGGAGTAAACATCCTTATTTTTAATATTGTGAGGCAGCATATCAACCTATGGGTTGTGATTTCAGCAGGGCATCTGGGGGGATTAGGGGGCAGGGAAGGTATTCTTGATCACTTCATTCCTTTGGTTTGGTGGAGGGGGGGGCCCAAAGATGTCCGTGCCCAGGGCTCCAAAAGTGCTTAAGATGGCTTTGAACGCAGCCACCTTTTTTTTACACACACAGGCTTTATCTCTGGGGGAGGGGGGGCAGGGGGTGGCTATAACGCCCACTTGTGGAACCCAGGCGGAGAGAAATTTGACAATTAACTTCATATGCTCTCGTCTTCTACTAAAGGTCTTCTTAGAGAAATTACAGATTTGGAGATGGCTTTGAAACATGAGGATTTGGCATCACTTAAGAAGAAGGGGAAACAGCTTGGTGCTAAGGGCAACAGCAGTGCGGAAGGATCAAGCTTTTTGCTTGGCCATGCTGTACAGGCAGTACAGACACCAGAGAGGGTCAGGACTGATTTAATGGCTAGGGACCCCACTAACATTATTAAGGCTACCGCCTGTTCAGATTGTATAATTCACTCTTTTGCTCACCCAGGGTCAACTACTGATGGGGCTATGGTTATGGACACACCTCCTGTTCTTAAAAGGTGGGGTAGGACTATCAATGGTGACTAACTGTTGGATTCTCAATCCTCTTCCATAGAGAATCCTTCTTCAGAGAAGCAAACGTTGCCAGCGAGGCCCTTGACATCGCCACTCCAGGAGGGCTTTACATTTTCACTGCTTTCTAATCTGCATATTAATCTGAATTTTGCTTTAAAGACTTTTGCAGACACACAAGAACATTTGTGTGGGCTCTAATGGGGCAACTGGCTGTGTTTAATAACTTGTCTAAACGTATGATGTACATAGAAGAACTTTCTAAAGGCACTGTCCCCGCTAATGAGGATATCGGGCGCATGAAAGTCATAGCATGGGGAATGTTAAAGAATTCTCCAGGTTGGAAGAAAGGGTATCTCTAATTCACGATCTCTTAACCACAAGGGGGGTGCTTCCACCTGTGGGGTAAAACACATCGAAGGCGATTTTGGTGTGTGATGTAAATGCGCCAGCCCCGGCATTTGTGGAGGCCCCCCTTTTATGGATATTAATATGACTATACTTTCAGTAATGCCCATTAGTCTGGTGGATTTTTGGAGGCTGCTGCAAGTCTGGAGAATGTGCAAATGGTGTCTCAGGCTCACCCGGTAATGGGAGGCAAGTCAGTGGCAATGGTTGAACAAGCGGCCACTATAGTTTTGAATAGCAATTGTGTATCAACCAAAGGGAAGAAACCTATTAAGAAATTAAATCAACAAAGAAAAACTAAAAACATGCTGGCTGCAAAGTGTAAGGGGCAGAACTCATCTTTAAAAGGAATACATTACGCATCAAGGGTAAATGTTCTGATTGACTAAGATCATCAGTCTAAAATTAATGAAGAATCCGGTGGTGCGTCAACACTAGGGGAGCAAGTTCATGTCCACAGGGCTAATGAGGCAGGTACTAAGACTACATCACTTCCTGACACTACAACCAGGACTGAGCTCCACACGATTAATACACAGATTGTCAGATGTGACAGGGGTACGCGTACAAGTCCTGAGTCTCTGTCAACTGAGCTGGATATAGGACTGGCTGATATTTTGCCATTTGTGGCATTGCGCCAGCCACAGGGCCTGAATATAGGAACCAAACAAACTGAGAGAACCTCATTTGGAAAGCTACTGATTAAAAACCATCCCTCTGTAACAGTCGATAGCCAGACTACACAGATTATAGGGGGTGTTACTGTGGGTTTGGAGTCCAGTAGTACTTCATCCATGGTCCCCTCAGGGATAACATCAACAAACAGACAGGGAGATGGTGGGAAACATGGTAGATGGGGTGTCTCACTACAGACTACACAGATTGTAGGGGGTATTATTGTGGGTTTAGAGTCCAGTAGTACTTCATCCATGGTCTCCTCAGGGATGACATCACCAAACAGACAGGGAGATGGTGGGAAACATGGTAAATGGGGTGTCTCACATAGAGTACCAACTCAAACCTCAGAGTTGGGGTGGGACAGGAATGAGCGTTGCCCATCGTAGATTCTGGGATGGGTATCCAATGGCCAAATAAATGGCCCCAGTAGGTTCAACAGGTCCAGGGTCTTGGAAATCTTCCAGCAGATTCCTTACTTGAGATTGATTACATCGGATGCCAACGACTGGATAACTCTACCCCTTGTGAATAACCAACATATGGGTTGTTATTTCCATTCGGAAATAGCGTCCAGTATGGTGTGGGAGCCGTGGGCTAACCGTATGATTTTGGGTTACGTATTGTTTGGCCTTAAATCTGCTGACAATGCCAAGTTATTTCTTGAGTTTAAAGAACAGGGGGTTCCTGAGGGGGTCTCCAGGGAGTGTATATCACAGGATATTAATGCTGTACCAGATTCCATTGCATTGATATCCAATTTTCTGCAAGCTGGGCAGAAGTAGTCCTGGAAGGGCTGCGCCTTAAAAACATTCAAAGTAATTAGACAGGATCTAGGTCAATCCTAGCATTACTAATTTAAATGTGATATAATGGAATGTTTGTGGTTGTACAAATCTATATACATTTTGGGGGAACAAAAGGTGGGTGGGAGCCTTCAACATATTTATGCTCCAGGAGACCATGTCGACCGCGCATTTTGATTTGGAGGGATACCCTACCTTTACTGGCCACGCAGTTAAAGCCAATTTGGGATGACCTATGGTGGGTCTGGCTGTGGAGATAGATTCTAATCTAAAGATTAGATGTGAATTATTCCACCAATCAGAATGGTTTTTGGCGGTGAAGCTCAATATCTGTCCAACTCAACACCCTATCTATTTGTCTAATATGTATTGGAATCCTGCACGAGTGTCGTTGGAATTTTTTCAGGCATATTTGTCAAGTCTTTTTGAGGAATGGTTTATAAAAGGAAATGACAACTGTATTATTATGAGAGGCGACTTCAATTCGAATTTTGAGGAGGGGTTGATGTGTAATATTGCTAATGCCACCCCTATACTTCTACGTCATAATGCCCCTTTTGCGGTCAGCCCTTTTAAAACCTTTATTTGAGCAAATATATAGGGCCCATGTCATTCCCACGTCTGGGGCTCAGTCAATTGTTATTCCAATATTTAAAAAAGGTGATCCACTGGACCCAACAAACTACAGGCCGATCGCACTCATTGACGCTACAAGTAAGGTGTTTGCAATATTACTACTGATAGATCTTTATTCCATTATTGCACAGTCCCATGTTTTGTCCAGATTCCAAATGGGGTTCAGGAAATACTTGGGGACTTCTTTCAATGCTACTATTCTTGCTCATCTTCTGTCTAATGTCCAGAATAGTCAAGTGGGTGCGGTATACATGGCATCGTTGGACATGACCAGCACATTTGATTGTGTCATTAGATCAGTGTTGTGGACCAAACTGTTAAAAATGAATATTCCGAGGACGATGGTCCAACTTCTTGCTCTCTTGCAGACAGGAACTACCTTGAGGGTTCTCTTTCCACTGTAATTAACTCATATGTCGGACTAAAACAGGGCTGTACGCTTGCTCCAATTCTTTTTAATATTTATGTGTGTGACGTGTATTCTCTCTGACATGGACCCTCTATCTCATCAGCAAGGCTTGGAGGATTTA
The DNA here is from genome assembly GCF_040938575.1 of Ambystoma mexicanum. NCBI lineage: Eukaryota > Metazoa > Chordata > Amphibia > Caudata > Ambystomatidae > Ambystoma > Ambystoma mexicanum. Next base: position 403,849,508 of record NC_090937.1, read on the forward strand.
GACTAGACTGGCTTGCTTTTGCCAATGACTTTATTCTTTTTGATAGAACGGTGAAGGGTTTTCAATGTAAGATACATTTGTTTTTTCAGTATTCTCGCAACAACAATATGTCACCAAAAGGAGCCAAGTCAAAGTTTTTTTTTTCAGAGGTTCTAAACCAAATACTATCTACTGGGCCATGGGTCATGAGAGTCTTGAGCAAGTATCATCTCTGACATACTTGGGATATAACTTAACCAACAGTGCATCCCTAGGAATTTGAAAAGGTCATCTGCAAGAATACTCACCCCCAAATGAAATGTCTATTTACAAAAATATGTACATTTTCCATATTGCCTATTCTACATTTTTACTTGGCAAAGATTGAGCCAGTTCTGCTGTATGGTTTGGACATATTTCTTTTGGATGTGGGGAAACTGCATAATTCAGGGAAAACTGTGGAAGGAAGTGTTTGGGTTTATGTCTTGCAATAGCCAACTCAATTATTATGCATGAGCACTGTCTGATTTCTCTTAAGGCACGCTTCATATGGAGACAGTTGTTGATCTACACAAAATATCTTCACCCGCCAGAGAATTCACTGTAAAATGACTTGAATCATATTATGGCAGAAGTTTCCATTTCTTCTATTAATTCTTTTAAAAATCAGATGCAGGAGGTCTTAATACTAATCGGGGGAACAGAAGTGGAGTTATTGCACAGGCTGGGGGCTGTGAAGAGAAATCATTTTACCTATGACTGGGCTATGAACAATGACACCATGGAAACGTACTCTACATACACAGAATATGACCAAATCTCCGACAAGAGAGACCCTATGCCCCTGTATCGCCAATGTTTTCCATGCAGCAGATTATGTGCTACATATTTACGTTTTAGACTGAACTAGCAATCACTCATCTACCGCGAAGATGCCGACATTCACGGGTTGTCCAACTGCAGAGGAAGGGTTAAAAGGAAATATAAGCCCACAGTCTCTGTCATGTTCAAGCACTGTTGCGGTTTAGAGTATGGGCTAGTGGCAGGATTCTGAAGAAGGTTGGAGAGCGAGAATGCAGTTTGGAGAAGGCTAAAGGAAGAGTGTGGAGGAAGTGGAAAGAGTTTGGAGGAGGTGGGGGGAAGAAACTCTGGAGGATGTGGAAGGTTAGAGGGGAGATAGACCAGTAGGAGGTGGGAGGGAAATGTCAGAAGGTGGTTGCCGGAAAAGATAAGAGGTGGATGAAGGTGAACATCAGGGGCTGGAAATAGATACATCTCTGGGGGAGGAAGGAGGAGAATGTTAGGAAGTGGTTGAAGTTCAGCATCACCGGGAGGACTCACTAGTAAATCAAGAGGTAGCACAATGGAAGGTGGAGGTGGTTGCAAAAGAGCAGGGGGTTAGATGGCGACTACCAGAAATATTGGTTTTAGAGATCAAGGTGGTAGTGGGAGATCCCAGGAAGATGTTGGAGGATATCAACATGCAAGCAAGTTTTGAGTTAATAAGACCAGGAAGGTTCGGGAAGGCATGTATGGACCAAAGCATGGATTAGGGATGAGATGCTGACCTGAAGGGGTCAAGCCCACAGTGTAAAGAGGAACATGCTGGTGGCATGTTGTCGAGGAGGAGGAGGAGCAGGAGCACAAAAAGGATATAGAGATGAAATACGTAGTAGTGCTCACTACCCTAACTTATTTAGGTGGGAGTGGCCCTTCTAATGATCACCCTGATGTGAACCCAAAGGAGGCAATATCAGCATGCCTCTGTTAAAGGAATAAGGCAACCAGAGGAACCCTGCGTGACACTGAGAAAAAGGATGCTCAAAACGCTTAAGTCTGGGACCAAGAATTCAGGGTTGAGTGAACAGCATGAACCACTGAGAAGAGAATAAGGGAAAATCTTTGCCCAAACTAAGTATCCAAGAGTGTGTGATCCCTGTGGAAGACTGAGAAGAAGGGTGCAACACACCTTACACACACCCTGAGTCTGTAGCAGATAGAATGGTGCAGTAACACCTTGAAACCCAGAGTTATGTTCCACCATGTAAAAAATACTCTGTTAGTTTTCCCCTGATTTATCCGCTAGGGCCCTGTTTGTTATTTTAACCAGCGTGTGTTACATTCCTGAATTAAAGCAATTTAGCTCAACTTACATATTTGTCTCTGCCTGCTTATTGATCCATATCACACTCGTGAAACACTCCAAAACAGAATACAGGCATATGACATATGAGACCCCTCATTCCAAGTTTAGCGGTCTGGAAATTGCACTGCCGGTAGCAACATACCGGCATCCTTTCCGGACTGCCAAACTGTGTGTTTGCCAGTAGGAGCACGGAGCATCCTACAGGCCTGACATGCCGGGAGTTCAGTCTGCTACCGGCATGCTTTTGCCTGAAGCACTGGCCCTGTTACTAATTGTGCCGGTGCTTCAGGCTTTCCATTCCTATGTAGTCATATGGACTCCATGAGACTGGGAAATAACCGTTCCGCCATTGCTTATGATATCCTGGTAGCACAGGGATGTCAGGCCGCAGAAACAGTGTTACGGGGTTGGCGACAACATGCCAGATACCGGTGGGTTGTACCGCCATCCTCGTAATGAGGCCCCATGTGTGGTAAGGCTTGTACTGCTTGATAACTATCATTTGAAGAACTGATTGATTCCGTTATTTGACTGTACATCATTTAATTATATAATAGACAATAGTCACTTTTGATAATGCAATTAAATGGATAAAATTAAATTCAACACTAAATACTTATCACATATTCAATTAGTAACAACTAAGTAAAAAATAAAACATTGCATATATTAGAATATGTTACATACCTTCAAGGCTCGGGTCAAGTATTGGCTCGAGGACCATAATGTTTGTTTTCCAGAATGATGCTCATGACACTCTGCTAATTTTCTGCATGTCCTCTTCAAATGCTGAGCTGGTACAGGCCGAAATAAACCAAACTTTTAACATCATTGAACGTTGGATGAGACTTAATGCTCGAAATACAGAATTCATCAATAGCTTTCTGATCGCAGGTCCCCGGCAGTCACTTGAGCAGCTCTGTCTAAAAAAATAAACATTACATTTCAATTAGTGGTGAAAAATCTAGGGGTCCATTTTGACTCCCAGTTTTCTATAGCCCAACATATAAATAAACTAGTCAGTGTTTAAAATGTCTATCTAATGATTGTTAGAGAAATTCGAACTTCTATATCAGAATGCCATGCAGCTACTATCGCCCAGGCTGTTATCATCTCACACCTTGACTATGGCAATTCATTACTGCTCGCTGCTTCGAAACATGCAATGAACAGGCTGCAGATGCCACACAATACTGGTGCATGGCCTTTGGTTGGCCTCGATTCAAGAATGCACACATCTCCTATCTTAAAGAAGCTGCATGTGTTGCCGGTGGAAGCAAGAATCAGGGTTAACAGATTAACTTTGGTTTTTAAGGCCTTTCAAAAAGTGGTCCAAACTATCTACAAAGAAAATGTAAGTAATGCTCTTTTCTGCATGGTCTCCTATCCTCTCATGCCCTGCTTGTGTCAGGACTGTGATTTCATACGCTCAAGAGCAATGAGAAGGTCTTTTCAGGTGCTAGCCATCAAGCTCTGGAATTCAATGTCTTTTGATCTTCGAAGTTTAAATGATCTATTGATCTTTAGGAAAAGACGGAAAACTCTTCTGTTTGTATAATCATTGGAATACATCTTTCTCCCAATCATTGTTAGTTCAGCGCTTAGATGTGCCTGCTGTAGGGGCTATATAAATACACATAGAACAGAATAGAATAGAATAGAATAGAATAGAATAGAATAGAATAGAATAGGCAAAACGTTATTGGTACGTCTCATCATCAAAATCCAGCCTTTCAAGGATCACCATATTGATGTCCACACAAGAAATGCTCACAGATGGGTTTGTAGCTTGGATAGCTTTTTGCATTGCACCCATCAACAAGAAGGCCACATACTGCCCATATCTTTCCTGGGGCCAGAGTGCGTTCTTGGTTGCTTTTTTTGAAGATTACAAAGAGGTTACTAGGTGTATATTTTATAGGGATGAGCTGGGACATTTGTTTATGTATGGGTGAAGGCTAAAACCTCTGTAAATTGGATGAGAGCCTACTAATGATTTTCATAAGCCACAGTTTGCTGGCTCCCTGTATCTAGGTAGCCTGTTGGAGGCCTGGTTGTCCACTTGTGGTTGTTGGTTCCGCAGTTGGATGTCTTTCTGGAATGGTTGCTGTCCATCAGACAGGGCTTTAATAAGGGTCACCATGGCAATCTATATCTCAGTGCTGCCACCTAGTGCACGACCAATGGTTAATAAGGTGCTGAAACAGGAGTGGCTGCTTAAATGGATTTTGTTTGCTCTCAAATACAGTTCAAACTTTGGTTGACTTTCCCTGAGCCAGGATCTCTAATTGCTCTTTCCCTTCCTCAGTCCTTGGAGCATCTTAATAAACCCAGGTGAAGTCCTCCGAACAGTCCTCATCAGGGTTCTGCAAGCGACTGAACAAGAATAGGAGAGCACAACAGTTCTTTATTTTATACCCAATCCTCCCTCCTCTGGGTATTCTCACTGGTAGATATCAAAAGAGACCACCTACCCCTTAGGAAGGCTCCCTCTGGATAGGCTTAGGTCAGACTGGTGAAATTCTTCAGTAAAACTGTTAGGCCCCCATCTTTAGATCAAAGGATCAAAGAGGTGGTGTGCTACCTGAGCTGCAGTAAGAGAATAAGAATAAGAGAATAAGAGATCAATCTGTTCTCTAAAACATGGGCTTTGTTTTTATGGTTCAATGTTGGAACGCCAGTATGTTCTTCCATGCCGGTGTGTCTGTTGGACTCAGTTTAGATCCCTCCCTGTAGTGCACACTATGGCCACACACACTAGCCCACATGCCATATTATAGGTCAGGCTTCCCCTTGCCTGTGCATCTTCCACACTGTCCTGATCATGATGCTGTCTTTGCAGAATAGCTGTGAACATGAAGACTTTGTGCATGGCTTCCTCCACTCATAACAAGGTAAGGTCCTCCGAGCTACTTTTGTGCACATTTACTGGAGATATTTGCACCAGCCTTGCTAAAGGACACTTTTGAGACAATGGGCTTCATGACTAGGTTGTCGGTAGGCCGCCGGTAGTACCGGCGGCCTACCGTCAACCTCGGCTTACCATATCCGCTGCCTGATATCCCAGTATTACCGGAATATTACAGGCAGCGGCGGAATGGTAAGTTCCCATTCCCATGGAGTTCTGTTGAACTCCATGGGAATGGGAATACTGAAGCACGGTGCCAGTGCTTCAGTGATTTATCTGCCGGTAGGGGTCTAAACTACCAGCACCCCAGACCTGCGGGTAGTTCACTGCCCCTACTGGCAGACTCGGAGTGAGCCCGTCGGGAAAATGTGCCGGTAACATTGTTACCTGAAACTTATTTCCGGACCAGCTCACTTGTAATGAGGGCCAGCATATATGGCACAGTCCGTGTTTGTAACTTTGTATTTATGGTTAATTTAGGCTCCACATAAGAGGACTTTTGGGTAGCTTATAACTTTGGTGCAGTTTGACAAAGCTGCAGAAAGTGTTCTCAAAAAGGTTTGGACCTGGCTCTAAGCGTTTTTGGAAAGGTTTGTGATGCTTTGTCAATGTGGGGAAGTTTCCTACAGGCAAAGGTTTGCTCTCATATAACACCTAAACCACTAGGCAGATTCACTCTAAACTTTCACAAGGAGCAGCAGCTGGTCCCAAAAGTTTTCTTTTGCATATTTAGCACAAATATGCCCAAAGGTTCATGGGTGGGTCCATAGGCCATTGGTAACCCTCAAGCTAACAACATCCATATTTTGTTGCCCAGGTGGGATTCCAGGATTGGCTTCCAGAGGCCTGCAGAAGTATCTGGTGTCCAGTGGGACACATTTTAAAGTAATGGGGGTCCAGGGCTTGGTCACAGGCCAAGTCATATCACCACTTTTGGAGGATGGGGGAGGCTAGGGGCATAGCGAAAGGCCATGGCCAGTGCGCAGTACCCACTTAGGACAGTTTGGAAGGGCGTGGCATGGTGAGATGCTAGACCCAGAATCAAAGAGACTACTGTCCAGGTCCAGCATGGGTGCATCCAGGAAGCCATAGGTATTAGCCAGTGACCACTATGGAGTATTGATGCATGAGAAATGGCGTGGGCCATGCCCCATGGCATGACACATCATAGACTCACACATCCTTTGCGCAAATGAGGGGGCTTTTCTGCACATTTCAAAGAGCCTCCGATATTCGAAAATGGGATGTGCTTTAAAATGAACAGAAAAAAGGCATACCCATGCACCTGTTTTGAACAAGTGCAGGGTGATGCAATGTTCACGACCATGTCATTTCCAACTGTTTAAAGTGGAACACCAGCAGTATGAACCATTGCTGCCCCACTTGTGTTTCTATCCCTCAAACCGAATAGAAATGCTTTATTTTCTGTTTAGGATTTCACAGCGACCAGTCCTTTACGCGCACGTCACTGTGAAATGTGCTTCTTTCACCTGCATGGGTGCTGGGGTCCTGTAATAGATTGTTGGCAGGAGCACACACCAAACGGAAGTGTATGCAGGCGGTTCTGCCCATTGCATTTTGTCACTGCTCCACACCCCGTGAATTGCTCAGGTCACCTTTGAGAATAAGTTCAACTGCACCTTTCTAAAACTAACGCAGTTTTTGGGTAATTGTTGGTCCCCTTTCTGTTTGTACAAGAATATGATCATTCATTTAGGGTGTGTGCTATGCTACACTTCTCAATCATATGCATATACAAAATGATTCAGGTACTGTAGGGTTGTAGATGGTATGATGATCACTTAATTGATGATATGTTCAAATTAAAAAGATTTCAATTGACTACAGATTGGTGCAGATGAGTTGGAATGCTTCATATTTGCTATTTAGCAGTAAAGAGTTTATTTTCATCTCTGTTGTTCTCCCATTGCCTTCACTGTATGCCTGCTCAATGTTTCCAACAATGCTTCTTTTTTCTGTCTGGTAGGTCACCTAAAAATTCAGCCTAGGCTGAGGTATTTTACTTATCATACCTAATATAGGGCAACTGATTGCTGTGATCTCTCAGTCCTGATTATTCACCAACAGAGATCTCCCACTTTAGTGTTCAGTCAATAACACACTGGGCCTCATTACGAGTATGGAGGTAGCCATGGTGCTACAAGCACCATGGCTACCCCCATACCGCATACCGGGTCCGGGTTGTCGGAATAGGGACTTACCGGGTCATTCCAACCTTGGAGGACCCCGTAAATCTGCATCCTGAAAACCATTCCCCATTTCCATTCGAGCCACCATAGGGCTCAATGGGAATGGGGAAGGAGCTAATAACAGGCCCGCAAATAGTGGGCCTGTTATTAGCTCCCTGGTCCCTTAGTGGCTCCCGCTAAGGGCGGCTGGTAAAACCAGCCAGCCTTAGTGGGACCCGCTAAGGGACCTCGTAATGCAGCGGTAAGGGGTTAACGGCACTGGCATCCTTACCGTTGCCGTTAACCCCTTACCGCCACACTCGTAATGAGGCCCACTGTTCTCTTTGATTTCAGTTCAATACTTCATTCTTGAGCAATACATGATTCAACATCTTTCTCAGTCTTTCAACGATTCATTACAGTTGCGTCCTTCTCATTATTTTGTAGGCTCTCAACCTATTAATCAATTCCATTTTTGAGCCTTGTCATTGCCTTGGAACAACAGGTTGGCGTTCCCTTTCTGCCTTCCACTGATTTGGAAGAAGGGTGTCTCTGCCAGTCTGTTACAGACCTTTATTCAATGGTTCAATTCTTGTTTTCTCTTAGACTTGAAATAAATGCTGGACTTCTTTCCCAGCATACATCACAATTTTCTCTTTCGTTAAAGTTTGATGGTACCCTGGATCCCCTTTTGTCAGCATCAAATAATGTTGTTTTCGCAATGCTAATAGAGCTTTGAATGGAATTTGTTACGCAGCCTTCACCACATCTTTCTCTCTCTATGATTCTTAAACATGCAATACTTTGTTTAAAAGCTTCACATGACATACCATACTAGCTGTATTTGTAAAGCACAAATTACCTCTAAGGTATCTTGCAGCTGAATAAGCTATGAATTGTGTTACTCAACTCAGTAGTTCTCATTTTATATTATCTACCTCTGAAGGATGAAAGGATGAGTGGACCCTCCAAGAGTCGACTATTTGACAATGTGGTTGACACTTTGAACCTCACATAGCACACACAAGACCTAACTCACAAGAAAGGTAATGTCTTGGAACTGATCAACACTGCCTTGCACACCCTTCATCACAGCTCTCGAATCCTGCTTGACTGGTTGGACCATCTGGAAATCCCTTTGACATTAGTCACACCACCCCAATCAAGCACATCACCAGAAATCCAGCAAACAATCCTTCATATCATTCAAGAACTTCCAAGTGTATTCTCTCGCAGAAGACCTTGCCAAAATCTACCTCACATGGGCTGATCTACTGCCGATGAACCAGGACTGCAACTAACTTATCCAAGAACTTAACTCCACCCTCAAAGTCAACATCAACCACCATACCCCATTGAAACATCACACCCTAAATTCTTAAGATTCTGCACCCTGGTACACTCATAAATTCAACCTTTACCAATGAACCATCAAAAAACAAGAAAAGAATTGACAAACATTCTGCAACACATCCAAACTTGCTGTGCTCAAGGAACTACACGTGCTACACGTAGACTACTGATCGCCAGTACCAAGGACAGCTACTACCAAAACACCATAGCCAAGGACAACAAAAAATGCAGAGCCCTTTTCAAAGCCATCAAGCACTGCATCAACCCTCTACCTGACTCACCCATACTGCACTCTATCGAAAACTCCATCGCCATCAGCTCTTCCTTCATCAACAAGATCAGCATGATCCACCAGCACAAAGACACCAATGCCACAACTGACAGCACATTACAAATCCCATCTTGCAAACCCACAACTATCTGGACATCTTTCAAGACACTCACTATGGAAGGCTTCACTGCCACCCTGGCATCCCTCAAGGCAACATAGTACATGGGCGATATCCTCCCTGCCCCTGTACTCAAGACCATTCCGAATGAAGCACTCCTCCTTTACCTGACAATCATCAACAGATCCCTAACTCAAGGCACCTTCCCCTCATCCCTCAAGAACAAACAAACTCTCCTCTTTCACAAGTAACCAACACAGGACCCTGATAAACTCAACAACAACTGCCCCATCACCCATGTTCCCTTCCTAGGGATGATCCTTTAGAAAGCAGTAGAAAAACAACTCATGCAATAAATCGATGCCAACAACCTCCTTCAGTCCTACAAATATAGCTTCAGACCCAGATGCAGCACAGAGACAGCTGCCATCAAGGTTCTCAATGATGCTCTTAAAATCCTTAATGACAATCATTGTCTCCTGGTTTACCCTGAACTCTCAGCAGCACTAGACACAGTAAACCACCAGGCATTCACTGGCCATCTATATCACTGCATGGGGATCAGCAAGATTATCCTCCGGTGGTTCAAATCCTACCTTGTTAATCACCACCAGTTTGTACAAACGGATTCCTCCAGATCATCAACTCTACTGATCAACTGTGGAGTCCTGCATGGATCCCTCCTCACCCCTGTGATCTTCAATCTTTACATGGAACTGCTCGGAATCTTCCTGGCTCCACACAACATCAACATCGACCAGTACAGAGATGACATGCAGCTCTACCTCAAGATATCCTCCATCAAAGACATCCACAGGCTCAAGGCCTGCCTCACATTCATCCAGTCTTGGATGTCTAGTGCTAACCTTAAGCTGAACCCTTCTAAGACTGAATTCCAACTGCTGACCAACAATGCCAAACAACCTGACAACCACACCTGGCTCTTTGCTATGAAGCTCCAGGGATTTACATTTCAACTGGCCACCTATGCCAGTAATCCGGGGTGGGATATTGACAGACATCTCTCCTTCAAACAGCAGCAAGCTAGGAATACACAAATGTCTTGTTACCGAAGTTCTGTACTGCAGAAAATCAAGACCTTCAACCCAGAAAATAACTTTAGATCTGCTGTCCAATCCTTGGTCCATTCTAACCTGGAATGTGGAAATGCCTTTGGAGGGGCCTTCCAGTGACTTCCCTGGCATCTCTGAGAAGTGCCCAGCATGCTCCAGCACTACCCATCAAAGGATTCCACAAATTTGACCACATCATCCCAACCCTCATCAAACTTCACTGGCTCCTGCTGAAAGCATGTATCACCTTCAAATCCTGCTGCATCATCTACAAGACTGTTACCCTGAAGTCCCGAAGCTGTATGCCTGAGAAACACAGCATATCCAGAACCATACAGTTCACCAGCATTGAGGACATAGGCAGAATTGAACTTTGTTGGTGCAGGAAAGAAAGAACCAGAATACATGCCTTCGCTGTCTACATCACAAGACTCTAGAACCACCTCCCCGTCCGCACCAGACTTGCCCCCTCACTTCTCTGTTTTGGGAAGGAGTTCAAGACCCTCCTCTTAAAAGAATGACTCCTTTCTAACACTTAGGTCCAAACACCATTCAATCCCCACCTTCCTGAGACTGGGTGATCCGATCCCGACTGTTTCCTCCCCTTTTCACTTGTAGATCTTCGGTTTCCTAATTGCCCACCCTGCCCATACCCCATCATTATCTGCCTGATCCCTTGTATCGCTGCTTCCCTCACAATGTCCTTCCACTTATGATCTGTAAAGCGCTCCATTGCTACCCAAATCTAGGTTCGCTCCCAATAAATACCCTACTAATAATAGTAATAATTAGGCAAAAACACACAGATCTCTGTAGTCAATACATTATTCCAGTGAGCCACGTACTTAACATGCCTATACATTCCTCTCTCAATGATTATTCGACTTTCAGTTGTCTTTGTCTTCCAGCATGCATCACACTTTCCTCCCTCAGTGATCAGTATACTTTGATTGGACTATTTTTTCCGACATGCATCACACATTCCTCTCTAAATAAGATTTAACCTTTGAGTAGACTTTTTTCCCAGAATGCAACATACTTTCCCCTCACAATGTGTATTACTTTTTAATGGTCTCTGTTGCTGTCCTCTCTCAATGATTATTAGGCTTCGGAAGGGAGTCAATTCACAGCATGCATCATACTCCGTTCACACAATGATTGTTAAACTTTCAGTGAACTCTCTTGGATAGTAAGCATCAATCTTTCCACGCTTGATGTTTATTAATTTGTCTATGTGCCCTTTAACAATGGTTCTTAGACCTCGAATCAAGTAGTAGAGTTAATTTCCCTGCACTCATTAAACTTTACTCTCTTAAGGTGTCTTTCAAATGATTCTACAATTTCGGGCCCTATTGCGTTTTGGGGGGATTTTCTTTGCAGAATTACCACCAGTGGCAAATGCCACATATGCCATTGGTCTTTCTGCAAATCAGCCCAAGTCAAAGCACCTAATTCTAAGTGTGACGGTTCGGAAACAACAGTGCTGTTAAGTTTACCTGAACCGTTGTTTCCGGACCAGCACCCTATAACTCTGCAGGTGGGTGCCGCCCCGCCCGTCAGGTCAGACCATCCGGGCAGTACCGCATCCGCCCGCAGAGGTTTTGCAGAAGCACCAGCACTGTTATTAATGGGTCCGGTGCTTTGGTGGTCCTCACTCCTCTAGAGTCCTTTGGGACTCTCTGGGAATAGGGACTTACGAATTTCTGGCGCCTGAGTTTCTGGGCCGCCAGAGTTGTAATCCCCCAGTGGCACCGGGAAGTCAGGTGCCGGTAAATCATTATGGGTCCGGCGGCAACCCGCCGGTATCACCGGCACGGTTACCGCCGGACCCGTAATGAGGACCATAGTTTACCATTGGCAGAGGTGACATATCTGGAATACAACCAGCACTACTACAGCAATATTACGTCCAGCTGTGGTAATCTTAAAAGCTATTCTTTAAACATGTTCATTTAGCCATTTCCACATTCAACGTGAGAGTGAAAATGGGTAAAAATTAGTAGTGGCTCATACAACTTTAACTGTAATTTCTGATTCTTTTCTGCATTATATGGAAAAGGTGGTGAGGGGCAAATCAGAGATGCCCACTTTCCCATCCCAATTCAATGCAATAAGATTTTTCTCTTGCGATTACGTTTCCCTTGTATTCAGTTCAAAAAGTTTAAGTAATGATAGGGGCATTTCTAAATGCTTACCTCAACCTTTGAGGTGGAGGTACAAATAGACAGATTTTCGGCTGAAAATCAACCTAATACGACATGTGCCATTCTTTTGGAATGCGTCTGGTGAGTGGTAACACCGATAGTATTGACCATAGCCTGCCAGATTGACTGTTGTTGCTGAGCTTATAATGGTCCATTTGACTAAAGTAAGGGACTCTATTCCACAAAATGAATTGAACTTTGCTCTAGCAAAAAATGCTTGGCATGGGCTGGGCTTCAGCCCTTCATTTCCCACCATGCATTAAATGATCCAGACTCATCGTTATAGTGCCCTGGGGGATGAACAGTGTGGCCCAGCATACCCCATGGGTTAACTTTCACAATGCTAGTAAGTCTAGTGCTGTTTTTTTTTTGTATCCCAGCATGCATTAATTGTTCAAGTGTCTTTATGTGGTGTACCAGACTTAGTTTTCCTATGTTGCATAAGGTCTCTCACTCACAACCTTTGCTAGTCACAAATTTCTGCATACGTGATGCAGAGTAATGCACTTCGCACCCCACGTTATCAAGTACTTTGTCAGACCAATCACCTTGTTCCCAGCACTTGTCCTTGTATCTCCTCTCCTGCCTTCTGCTTTTCAAATCACATTTCATTGTTCGTTCTGGTTTTACCAGTGTTCTTGCCGAGTTCCCTACTCCCTTCCTGGTTTCTCTGTCCATGAGACAGACTGTCAGATTTAGAGCTTTCTTGGAAGCCAGTGGCCCCAGCCTGCTTCATCACTGTTATATTGCCGGGGGACCGGCAATCCGAATGAAAGGCTCTGCGGGCAGGGCCTCTGCCAGGCTATGCAGCGCTGGTGCGTGCTGCAATGAAACGCTGCAGGCAGGAGTCATGGTGGTATAAGACTGGCGCACGGACGGCCATGCCCCCCTTTTATTAGCAGGATCACATGTCTAGCAAGTGTCATGGTTCACATGACTTTTCCACGAGCTGTTAGGAAAGATTTCCATTTAATGTGTAATTTTCCCTCCAGTTGTGTACCCCCCAACTTTTTTCTTTGTTTAATCACCATAGTCTGACTTTACCAGAGGAGCACAGCCTCCTGCTGCACTCCCCTGGGCTTTTCCGCTCACTTCATATGGGGAAACTAACATGCCCTTAAAGATTGTCAGTACTGGGAGACTTTGTTTCCCTTAGTCCTTGTCCATGTTGCAGCTTTTCTGCAACATGCAACAAGTGTAGAATGTACCTTACAGTAGAGTGCACTTGGGTCTTCTTGTAATTTCCAAAGGCCCCAGATACTCTCGAAGGATTTTGTAGGAAATGTGCAGATGTGCCTTGGACAGGGCTGGTGGCAGCTTATCATTTCACATATTTTTAACCCTTTCTTGCCAGGTAAACCATGATGACCGCGTTTGGCACGATTAGGTGGCCTGGCTCACCTTCCCCAGGTCGAGCCGACCCGGGTCAGTCCTTATTTGGGCATGCATTTTCCCACGAACTGCCAAGCTTTCGCTAGCTTCTGCATGCCTTTTGTGCACACCCCCAGGATGTAGGCTGGACTGTCTAGTTCCAATACACATCCTGGGTGCCAGAGAGACTGGTGTGCTGTGAATGCCTGGGACCAACATGGTCCATGTTTGGTCCGCGTATGGTATGCCTGTATGTGAGCAGTTCTCCCATTGGGTCCTCTTTGTTTTGGCACGAAGGTGATTTGGGATAAGAGAAGGCTCCAAGCACCCATACCAAGTCGATCTCTGGAGTTCTCACTGAACGAAGGATAGGATTCAAGTATCCCGAAATTAAGAAGCCGAGTCGAGGAACCGCTGGTTAACAACTGGAAGGTTTGGCACCTTGAGCCCGCTGTCGTCCCGTGGGACCCCTCTGCATCTGGTCATCCTAGAAGGTCTGCGAAGGTGCTTCGACCCATTGGAATAGTGGGACCAACTATTCTCGGCACCTTCATCAAATCCTGCAAGTATCCCTTTTCGGAGGTGTCCCTGGGCCAACCAGTGGGCTGACCAGCTTGCGCAGGAGTTTTGCCCTGATACCGCCGCTATTTCGAGGAGGCCCTTGATACTTCGTACATCGGAAGCTCCATGTTCTCTGCAGTCTCACATCGAATTTCCTACATTTGGCGTTCCCAGGCCTGGAGTAAAGTGAGTGCGCCCAAACCGAAGTACACACGGTTACTGTGTTGCCCAGCCGTGGTGCTGAACTTTACAAGTTCATTGCAGCTTTGCTCCTCTGTGCCCTGGAGCCTGTTACAGTGGAACTGGCCTGATCCATCCACCAGGAGCAGAGAAATCGCCACTGTCCCGAAGGGGAATCAACGATGTATCTTCGTAGCTGAAAACCGCAGAGCCGCGAGATTGCCGCATTTGAACCTGCAACCAAAGTGGACACAACAGCCGAAGTTTGGTCTGGAGTGTGCAGGGGGTCGGTGAGTAATTGCAACCCTAACCAGTGGCCCCTAGCACATCCATCCATGGAAACCTATTCTGCATCACCTCACCTACCTTCCTGAGCTGCTACAGCCCCTACAAAAGACCCTGCTTTGCCCATTTGAACTACTGCGTGCACCAGCTTCGCAAGTACATTTGGGAATTAGGCTCCCCTCATCTTAGGGATTGGACTGCATTTCAATTAGGACTGTGGTTGATGCAGAAAGGCCTAAAGACTATTGACACTGCCTGCTTACTTCCCTGTTTAGGTTGTGGACCCATTTGGTGCATTCACCCTTTAGACCCCAGTGGGCTTGTATATATATGTATAGATAGGATTGCATTGCTTTAATAGTATTGCTGTGATTTTCTTACTGTGTGTTGAATTGCAAAGGCCTTGGAATAAATGTATTTGTATTTTTGATATATATACACCTGACTGGGAGTGATTTGTAAGTGTCCTTTACTCTGTGTGCTCATTGAGGTCCTTCAATCACTCTCACCCCTCCTTAGACCTAGTCTTGACTGCCGCCAAGCTACCTTGATTGGTCTGGCTTGTCCAGAAGGTTACCCTGTTTCAAGAAACTAGGCTGGCCTTCTGAACCTCTGCCCACCAGGTCAGAGTTCAAAATGTGTCTTAACACGAGCCCACGAGGCGCTTAAGTCATAACATCCCATGCCAGGAGTATAAAATAAAACAAAGGCAAACACAAAGCAGCACACAATACATTATACATTTGCATGGCTGCGGACAGCAACGTTTGCTTGGACTGCAGCAAGTTTAAGCCCACGGGACAGGCAGGTGCACAGCATTAAGGGCGCATCATAGTCCATGGGGCATGGGGACTCAATACATCACACACTTGCATGGATGTGGACAGCAGCGTTCACTTTGGCTGTGGGCAATTTAAGCCCACTAGACGGGCGGGAGAACAACACCAACGTCCATCACTGTCCACTGGGGAAACTGGAAGACATTGATTGGGGCGGACACTGAGGTTACCCTTTACTGAGCGCATTTAAGCCCACTCGACGGGTCAGAGCACAGCATCAAGACATCTCACTGTCCATGGGCCATTGGGGGACACTCATAAAAGGAGCAATATTTTTTTAGTTCTGGAGCAACGTGTCCATAGTTTTCATGCAGGCAAGGAAGGCCGTGCCCACGTTACAGGGGGAAACATCTGCTCTGTGGTATCAGTCATTCCATGGTGGCAGTCCATGCCCACCCATTGCTGGCAAGATGTTGGAGTAGGCTGGGGCAGCAACCAGGGGGAGGCAATAAGGGCCTCTGGCAGGACACTCCGCAAGGAGGACAGTCGTGACATAAAAGTGGCAGACCTGCTCCTGGCCCACGCTGCGTAGCGGGGCTACAAGGATAGGCAGGTTGAAAGTTGTGAGGATAGCAAACCCAGGAAAACGACTGCCCTGGGCTCTCTGGCAGTAGTGGCCTACACTCAGGCAAGTCCTCGTTGGTATGGCCAGCGGTTGTCAAGCAGGGCCTGGCATTTGTGGGGCTTGGGTGAGTCGTGACTGGGGCAGCAGTCTGTGCCACACCCTCCTCCCCCAGGCAGGAGCCCACTGCCATCGATGTGGTGTCGGTGTTCGCTGCACCACTTTCCCCCAGGCAGGAGCAGCATGCTTTACTGTGGCAGGGGTCTGTGCTGCACCTCTTTCCCCTAGGCAGGAGCACAATGCCCTTGTGATGTAGCCTTGGTCGTCGTCGCCCCGCTACTTTCTCTCCCCCAGGCAGGTGCAGCGTATTGTCCTTCTGATTGATTCTTTTGTTCGTTTCTCTTATGGTGCGCACCGGGGACTCTGGGGAACGCGCTTGCTCAAGAGGGACCTCTTCGGAAGACCGACGGTTGTCGCGGGAGACCCGAACCACCCATGCGCACCGCAAGGAAGGCGTGTACAACAGCATGCTCCGTCACGCTCAATTCGAACTATCTCATGGCCATTTGTAATTGTAATGAAAGGCTCTGCGGCAGGGCCTCTGTCTGGCTACGCAGCGCTCACGCACGCTGCAATGAAACGCTCCAGGCAGGAGTCATGGTGCTGTTGTAAGACTGACGCACGGACGGCCGTGTGCAGCTTTTATTAGCAAGAAGACACGTTTCGCACGTGTCATGGTGCACACGACTTTTCCACGAGCCCAGGAGGGGCTTAAGTCATAACAATCACTCCTCTCCCCCGCTTGTTTAGCAGTTTTCTGTAGTGTTCACGAGCCTCTGCTCCACTCAACCTATCTGCACTTCTTTCAATGTTATTCTCTTTGTATTAATGGCTTCTGCCCAGCCCTCAGCCAGTCTCTTTAACCGGCCACCTGGGTCCCTGCTGCTGGAACTCGGGGTGGTGGCCCCTCTCCTTCTCTTGACAAGTCTGCCTCACCATTCTCCTCCAGACCTTCGCCATCTTTTGTCTTTCTCTTTCATGAGCTTTTGAAAGATGTATGACTCTGTAGACTTTTAATCAAGCAGTAGCAGAATGGCCATGTTAATCCTCCAGTATTTGGTGCAAATGTTGAAGACACACCTCCTCCATGTTACTGCCAAACTCATATTATAGCTTTGCATTAAATTAGACTGGCCTACATGAAATGTAGGCCAATATGACCCTGTAATAAGACTCATCATGTTTGCTTTACCCTTGATGCACAGGGCATTAAGGGTAAAGCAAATACAAGTGTCATCAAATGGCTAGACTGGCCTACATTCAATGTGGCCTAGCCACTTAATAACACATATGTTCGATTTACCCTTGATGCACAGTCATTGTGCATCAAGGGTAAAGCAAATGTGATTAGTGTTTTCATATGGCTAGACTCCCTAGCCACATAAAAACAATGATCATGTTTGCTTTACCCTTGATGCACAATCCAACAAGGGTAAAGCAAACATTCAGTGCAGGTCTGTCTAGTCACATAATAACACTTCACTTATTATGTCTGCTTACCCTGGATGCACATTTATTGTGCATCAAGGGTAAAGTAAACATGAGTGTTATTACTTGGCTAAAGTGGCCTAAATTCAATGTAGACCAGTCTACCTGCATAATAACACTTAATTTAGCACTTACGTTTGCTTTACTCTTGATGAATGGTACTGTGCCTTGAGGGTATAGCAAACAAATAATGCCATGGCCACAGCAGCTCCAACCCCAAAATATAGGGGGCCCCTCTGAGGGGGACTGTAGAATTTAGGGGTGGGGACTGCCACACACACACAAGCATACATAAAGCACTTTCACCCATGCATTCACACATCATTCAAGCAGCTTCTTGAATGCAAACATTAATAAAAACAAACATGCCAACATAGACACACATATACATACATACACATTCCATAAAAAGAACACTTACCTTATCTTCATGCACGCTCCACACGTACCACGCCATCTTGAGGACCATATGGCCATCCACAGTGGACATATTGACTGGCATAAGAAGTGTCCAATTGCCCAAGGGGCTCCAGAAACAAACACAATAAAACACGAGTAGACTGTGGTACCTGCCACTCAGGCGTCTGGGGCAGCACTAAACCAATAAGGCAGTGCCCTCCCCCAACCCACCCATAGATGCTGACCGCAAATGCCCTGTTTGTCCTTAATGTATTCTACGGTTTGCAGTAGAATGATCACCTGGCTGTTGAAGAATGGCCGAATTACCCTTAATTTTTCATTGATCTTTCCCTAGTTTTTTGTTTTGGAGTATGAGGACCCTGCCATGGTAAGCAGTCTGTGCCAGAGAGCCAGAGAGCCAGAGCTTATCAATCACTCTCTTCGAGCCAATAGAATCAGAAGGTTGTGTGCCAATAGACATATAGTGAATGGGCACTGCTTCAATTTGTTGACAATGTTCAGGAAAATATAGAATTTCAGAGTCAATAGGGCACTTTCTTATCTGGATGCAACTGTGTAAGATATAACACCAATGCGTGTGCCCATCATACAGGGTTGGAGGCTAACCACTAGAGAAATATTTGATCAGTTATGCAGATTTTTGATGTTGTTATCTCATGCAGCAATTCATGTACTGCATACACTAATCTGAGGGTCACTATGCAATAAAGCTGTTGCCACTGGATGAGTGGTTACAGTAATTACTGCATGTGATAAATCTCTAAAATCTGGATGAAATAATGTGAAAAGACTGTTACTGCATGCAGAATGCCTTTTACTGGTTGGGCTCGCCAGGAAGTATCACAGTGGCCACCTTGACTATTCGGTCCATTCAAAATATTAGATTTTCAGTACCATTCAGCCAAAATATCAGGGCCAGGTGATGCATGGGGGGTTGGCAGGGTATGGGGACCACGGATGTCAGTGGAAGATGAAATTCTCGGACCAAGGGGAAGAAGTTGTGCCATCCAGTGCTGGAAGTCAGCCATCCCCATGCCAACTGGAGTTGACCATACCTCAGGCCTTTCCAGTTAACCAGCCTATCTTCCTCACACAGTGCCTCAAACATTTGTAAATTGGGGTACAGTCAAGTATCCATTGCAATTAGCCAGAATATTCCAGGTCAGGAGGATCAGACACTGGGGGTCATTATGACTTTGCCGGAGCAGTAATAAGGTGCTGGTGATTCCATTAAACGGCACGTTACCACACAAGACCTTGAGGTAACTCAGGTGTTTTACTGGTAGAAATCGCCAGTAATACTGGAAAATCCCACCATGGAGTCCTATGGTGATGAACATCATTTACCGGCACTCATAATCCTGTGGTAATTCCGACTGGGCCTAGTGCCGGTAACAGTGGTACAGTTTGCTGGAATCCTGGCAGTAATACCACCAGGATACCCGCAACCCCGTAATGAGTCCCACTGTGTCCAGCATCTTGCCTGACTAGGCTATGTCGGTTGGAATGAAACATAGGGGTTAATTATAGGGATTACTGTAGAGGGTATTTTCAGTCTGGGCAGCTGAAGAAGATACAGGGATTTGGGGGCTTTTATCATCACTGCTACATTGGCGGTGATGAACGGTCACTGAAGATCTGATCTGAGGATCTGCTTTGGTGTCAGGCTGCCCATGCCAGAATCATCATCTCTAGGAGTTCATCACAGCCTCTTGGGACATCTCCACCACAAGTTTGCTTTGGGGGCCCTCCCTCTGCTCCACAAGGAGTTCCTCCTCCTTCACTCTCTGTGTGGTCATAGGCTGTACAGTGGGCTCAGAATCACCTCGCTTAGAAGAAACACGTCTACTTGAGCCTCTGGGGAATCATTACCCTCAGCTTACCCAATGTGCTCCTTCACGCCGTAAAGAGTATCTAGGTCGTCGACAGGCAAGGTTTCTTCCGAAGTAGATTTGGGTACGACCTCTGACAGGGTATTCTCAGGTCTTAATTTGCTTTTCTCTCAACAGTGCCTTTGAACTCAGATGCCCGCGTAGGAGGGGTAGGTGACAGTGTGCTGATACTGCATCTCTGCTTGCAGAAACACCCGCAGCCATGCAGTTAAGCACCACATTTCGTCCTGATGTGGGATGAAGCAAACCATTTCATGGATGATGATTCAAGCCGCCCCAAAGGTCAAATGGTGCAACTGCACAACAAGCAGCAACAGTCTTGTTATGTTGGTGCAGGTTGCGCGCCCTTGTCACTCCATCAGAGGTTTATTTGGGGATAAGGCAAAAGGTGCTACCATTATTACATGTTGAGCACTACCATTGCGAAATGCATGACAGCACGCACGGTAGGGATTAAGACCAGCTTAGCTTTCATTTAAGATATTGGGGACACCTTACTTATAAAAAGAATCAATAAAAGAACTGGGGTCTTTGCACATTCGTCGAGTTGCAGTGCATACCACTTAACCGCCATGACCAATGGCATGGGATTCAGGGCCGTGCGTGCTGACGTGCTGCCCTGGATGTGTGTGCATTGGCAGTTCCAGAGGACAATGCCTCCCAGTCTTGCCTCACCGAAAGCATTGACTGAACCAAGGTGGGTAAGATGTTATTGTGCATACGCCCATGTGGATCACTCTGTGGTGGCTCTGCACCTTTAGGGGTACACTAGAGAGCTGTAAGAGGTGCTATATTTCATCTCTATGCTGCTGCTACACACCCAAGTCACTAATTGGATTTAGGAATTGATAAACAAAAGGACAGCAAACACATGTTTTGGCATTATCATGCACAGTGGTTGGGGTTGGAATATTAAAGCATCTTTGGCATGTAGGGTCTATTTTAAATCTATATTAAGTGCTAGAGGGTGGGGGAGGAATGAGGAATCTCACCAATGCCTGCAAAGTATAACCGTACTTTGGTCAATGTTAGGTGCTATCAGCATTGTCCAACAGGAACAGGGATATGCGTCATCCCATTCGACTATCCTTTGACATATCCTTAGCAGCACCATATGCACATGTCCTGTGTGGATCGTACTGTAATTGTCTTATTTGGTCTCCTAAGTGAAACTGTATCTCCACTTCCTCTAGGGCGGACAGGGACCAACAGGAACCGCACTGTGAATGGGCAACTCCTGCACAGTTTATGTAATCCTTGTAAGAATGGATGTGAGACTCAATCGATAGTCACACTGTACTATGGGAACTGGAGACCTTTATTGTCCAGGTACATAGGAGTGTAGTCAAGTACTGTCTTCAGCAGAAAATAACACCTCCACTGATGCAGTTTGTTTTCCCACTTATTTATGTACACCAGGACATCCCCCAAGAATCTGCTATACAAGCAGCTCTCCACACTGACAATGCTAACCTTCTCCACATCTCCCAGAACTGTTTTGAAATGTAGTAATGTGGGGTTCCTTGCCAATAAACCCTTCACCACTGCCCCTCTTCCCTTCTGCCCTAATCTGTTGTCAGCTCTTCCTCTTTTGAATATGCCATTATTAATCTCCTCCCATCTACTTATTGCACTGTTCTGTCTCTCCCTCTCTAAACCCTGGTCCTTTTAACGCCTTTTAACGCCCTCTCCCCTGCTCTGAACCTTCTCCTCGGATCACATTCCTCTGAATCCCCATTTTTATGATGAGGGACTTTAACCTGCCCAATCCCTCAACAGAAACCCACTTTAAACTTAACTCCCACATAACTGATCACTCCCTATTCTCCCTCCATGGCTAAGATAGCAACTTGGGTAGGAACTCTCTTTACCTTAACTTTCTGTACATTCTCTCACCTCCTCTGACCTCTCCAATGACCCCCTCACTCTGGTCTCCCCACATTCTATATCTCATTTTCACACCTCAATGACCATAAGGAAAGTTGGGCTCTTGCCCCTTACTTGATGATGTTAGGACCTCCCTCCTTTCACTCCCTCCCCTATTCATGCCTCTTCCATTGACCATATTTTTCTAACTTTCACTGCACACTTTTGACTTCTTTTGACCAACAATATCACATACACATTAACACCTTCCTGTCCCTGTCCTCAACCCCTCATCATATCTGAGATACAGACCCTCAAATCAAACATGCATCATTACGTACAACACTGGTGCAATTCAAGGACACCCACCTTACTCCTTACCTGCAAAAATTCCCTTGCTGCCCTCACCTCCGCACTAGACTCAGCCAAATTCACAGACTTCACAAACCTAATTCCTTCCCTTTGCAACCAACTCCACTAACTTTCATCGACCCTCAAAGCTTTGCTCACACCTGCCAAACCAATAGTCTTTGCTTGCTCCCTTTCTGATATTGACTTTGCTTACTCTTTTCCTCTAAAATCTCTTAAAATGTGTGTCACTCCAATAGCTCTACTCTCTCACCTACCACACCCTCCTTCTGTCTACCACCTGCCCCACCTCTTTAGACTCCTGACTACTTCTCCCCTACTGAATGAGCATCGATACTTCCCAGTGCCAACCCAACTTTCGTTCCTATCAACCTGTTTGCTCCTGAAATGCACTAAGATTTAGGGCCTCATTACGACCATGGAGGTAGCCATGCTGCTATTTGCGGCACTGGGTACCGGGTCTGGGTTCCCTGAATGGCGGAATACCGGGCCATTCCTGTAAAGACTGGTAGGGGGTGGTCTGTACTTCTGATCTCTATATGGTAGAGGGGAGGCACAGAGGACCCCAGCCTAGATTCTCTATTCGGTAGCTATGGTCGAGCAATCAAGGCCTAGCTTCTCAGGAGGTGATGCAGGCTGGTTCTTAAGTACAGTGTAGTCCCCAAGCCCCCACAAAGGAATGTCCACACACTGTATTGGTTAGAACACAGTCTTTATATAATCAATATTCAAGGTTATGTACACTTATCATAATAACTCACTTTGTACTTAGGAAAATCAACAATGGCAAATATATACAATTCTAAAGTGGTACCACCCTTTGTATTAGATCTCATTAAAGTGCATCAACAATACTGTAACAATGTCACACAGATCAATAGAGTGAAACCAGCAATAGAGAGAGGAGAGAAAATAAGATGGTTGAGCAATAGGCAGAATACTGGCCCCTATCACTAGACACAGTTCTGTGTGGAGATCCCCCCACCTGGGCAACCTGTAAAATAAAGATATAGCACAAGCCCAGTCCATATATTGTTCTGCAAGTCTTATTCCCTCCTATAATGTTTTTACCCCCCCAATGTACCTGGTGGAGTCGAGTTCTTCGAAGAGGCGTCGACAGATCCTTCTTGAGCGATCCCCTTTCAAGCGGGAGTCACGGATCGTCGAGAGGCGTCGAGAAGCGTCGAGGAACTCGGCGTTCGGCGGCGGGGAATCAACGGCCCTTCTTGAATGCCTTCCCTTTCAAGCGGGAGACACGGGACGTCGAACGTCCGTCGAGGAAATTTTACCAGGCGTCCTTAGCGGGTCCCCCAAGGAGACCTTGTAATGAGGCGTTAGGGGGTTAACGGGACCGGAAGCTCTACCGGCCCCATTAATCCCCTACCGCCAATGTCGCAATGAGGCCCTTAGTCTTAATAGCCTGCCCTTATTAATCTGAGCTCTTTAATCTCTCTCTCTCTCTCTCTCTCTCTCTCTCTCTCTCTCTCTCTCTTTCTCTCTTTCTCTCTCTCTCTCTCCCTCTCTCTCTCTCTCTCTCCACCGCCCCCTCTGCTGGACTCTTTCCTGCCTCCATCACATTTTCAATTGTCCTTCACCTTTTGAAAAACCCTTGTCTGACCCAAATGTCCCGGCAAACAATCGCCAAGTTTCCATTCTGACCCATTTTTAAAGGTCCTTCAGCAGGTGGTCTTCAACCAGCTTGCTAAGTACCTTGAGTGTTTTGGCCTTGGAGATCGAGTTTATTCTGGTTTCCATAGTAAACACTGCACCGAGATTGCAATCATGCATCTCTCCTGCTCTCTTTTTGATGTTCATTGCTCCAAACCCACCCCTCTACTCATCCATTTGGACATCTGTGCTGTTTTCGACAATGTCAACTACCCCTTATCCTTCTCCAACCCATTTGTGAGCATGAATAAGAATTTTTGCCTGAGAGCCAATAGTCTACTCGGCAAAGAGCCAAGACCACACTCCGAAACCTCACTATAGCACAATTAGGCCGTTGGGGTTAATAAAAAGGGATGCATTGGATTGACTGAAATGTCAGAGTTATTCTATTCATAGGTGACATATTGATGGACAGCCAGTAGGCATCATTTGAGGGACTTCCAGTGAAATCAGGTACCCGTGTTAATCAATTTCAGAAATATCTGCAGTTCACTTACTGCGTTCAGGCCAGGCTCAAATAGAAGAGCATGCCACAATGCAGAACCATATTTAGGCATGGGTAGGCTGGGTCACTGCAGTCATTTTAACCTTGTTCTATGGCACCCTGAAAAAACAAATGTTTGCAAGCTTGATAAATACTAAGGTCACAGAAAAACTGCAGGGCCGGTTGAATGAGAATTAATAAACCAGCAATAGGGAAAGGTAACAGAGGAACACATGACAGGTCACAGGTAATTGAACCGCAAATTGCTGCATATTAAGTAACTCAATTTCAAGGCATTGAACTCCCAATCGTGATGAAACCAATATATTGTGAGACCATTGCAAATTAGTGGAGATTCCTAAATGAGACCAATGATATAATCAATGGGCCTCATTCCATGTGTGGTGGTCTGCAAATAAGAGTTCCAGTTGCACCGTACCGGCACCCTTTCTGGGACACCACACTACAACTCTGCGGGCAGGACCCTTATGCCCCACAGGTCTGAACTGCCGGGCGTAACGGCACCCACCACCAAAGTTTTCACAGAAGCACCAACGCCGTTAGCAATGGTGCATTGCTTCCATGTCCCCATTCCCATGGAATCCTATGGGACTCCACAGCAATGTGGAACAACATTTTCCAGCGCCTGGTATCACGGGCCGTCTGGAATGTCCCCGTGGGACCGGGATATCAGGCATCGGAAAAGTGTTATGAGTCTGGTGGGTTACCGCTGTACTCCTTTTTAAGCCCAATGTCACATGAGAATATCAACTTGGAGAGCTGAACTTCCCCAAATGTGCCCCATGGTAAGGTCACATTTCTCTGGGCAGGTGCAACCCATCCTGCCCTGAAGTGGTCCCTGTGGGTTTTACAAGGGTCAAACACCATGTCAGGTATCAAGGCAGGGGTTTCTATGTCACTATCTAATCTTGAGGCCTGAGACTTTAAAGGGGCGTTCAACCAGTAAATTAGAGGTATTGAGCCAGTCTAAAAAGGGCTAACTTTCCACTGTTGCTGTACATTGTGATTACCTCGTGTGGACCCGACAGAGAACTGCAAAGGCAAGACCATAGTGCTAGAGGTGAATCTTCTAATAATGCTGATCTCATGTCCTGGGCCAAAGAAATGGACATCAGCAAGTCACAGGTGAATGGTCAGCAGAAGTACAATGATCCTCCACCTGACTGGATTGGTCCCCAACCTCCAATCCCTCTGCTTTGAGGTGTTAACTTGCAAGCTATCTCTGCATATCTATAAGAACAAATCAATCCCACTTTTTGAAGTGAAAGAAAACATAATCTTGTTGAGGTCATCCAGTAGGCTTAACCATGGATGTGAAAGTGCAAGACACAAAATCTGTGAGAATGCCATCTCATCATTGGATCATTGAAAGCTTCTTGATGAGGTTTGTGGAGGCCACTGTATTGTCATCTGCTAAAGTAAAGCACCTAAAATTGTGATCTTGGTGTTGCTGTTGTACCCTGTCTTTAAGAGCAGGTAAAACTGAAAAATGATCATGCGAAAGTCAAAACAGAAAAAAAGAACAATAAAAAATCATCAGAGGGAATTGACCTATAAATGTCAATATTGTAAGTACTGGAGAATCATAAAAGAATCTGCATCAACATCTCACATACAAAAGTGGACCTCTCCTTTCATCCTAGTCTCTCTAAGAAATGAGAACTGTATTCACTGCTAAAATATAATAATTAAACTACACATTAATATTATCATTAAAGTCAAAATGAATAAAAGAAAAGGAGGAGAGACATAAACAAGCAGCATTGAAAATGTTACAAAAATATGTAAAACGGAAAAAGAACAGAAGGAGAAATATAACAAAGCTGCAAAGAAATACCTACAAAAGTGGACCTCTCCCTGCAACAAAGTATCTCCAAGAACCAAGAACCACTCAGATTGTTCAAATATAACATTTCACCTACAAAACAAAACAGTGAAAAAGGACAGGAAAATAAATGTAAAAAAGCAGCAAAGGAAATTCACCCACAAAAGCCAAACAAAGTTGGACCATCCTGTAAACCTCTAAAACCTGGGGACGAAAAGAAGCCCACTCAGCTTAAGAAGACCTCTACTACATGGTGGAATAATTAGATGCACAAATACAAACAAAAATACAGATCATAATTCATCGCTGGTGGAATGATTGTCCAAAGCAGGAGGAATTAAGCAATACTGAGAAAAAAGCAAGATCAGAAATATAATCGATTCATAGAGATAATTCATCAACAAAAGGCAAAACTACAAGAACAAATAGAGACAAAACAAATAGTAGTGTAAATGCAACTGAAAACGTTAAAACTGAAAAAGAACAAAAAGTCAAAACAGGCTGAGCCATCTTGTCTCTCCTTGTAGCCTGGTCACAAAAAAAAAAAATCAAACAACTAAGGAAGCCCCATTGCCGTATGTTGAAAATCAGAAATGCACAAATACACTAAAATACATTCATTTATTGATGTTGCAACAATTTGTGAAAGCTCAACAATTGAGGCAAAAGTGAAAAATAAACAAGAGGTTAAACCTAAAAAGCAACACATAACACTCACCTGCAAAAGTAAACCTCGCCTTTCTGACAAAAAAACTCATAACCTACCAGCCACCCCCCCCCCCACACACACACTGTGGTAAAGTATGAAAATGCACCTACAAAAGTCAAAGTTGAAACACGCATTGGCAATGGCAACAGTTTGGACATTTGTGTAGGCATGGGAAAGGGACCTGCCAGGCACTGCCGTAATGGTATTAACTGACCATTAATAGTAACCTGTGCAAAATTGTGTGAGTACTTGAGCATCTAATAGCAGTGCCTGGCAAATCCCTAATACTTATGCACAAGACAAAACGGTTGGCTTTGCCAATGCTTGTTTTAACAGGAATTTCATGAAGGAAACGCATAGTGCTTATAAATCGAGTGGCTGAAGGCAGACATTGTAAAGAAATTTTTATTACACCAGCAGCAGGTTTATTGCTCCAATTAAGTAATGAACTCTCAGAAGACTGCTTTGGAAAAACACTGGTAGGCACTTTTAGTGCAAAGTTTGATAGTAAATCTTGATTAAAGAGAGCTCATAGAGTTCCCATAAGAAGGTGTTTTTGGGTGGGAGGGGAAGGAACTTGGTGGGAATGGCCATAAGGATTAGCGTGGCCAAGGGCAATCAATGTGTGGGCAAATAACTAAACAATACCTACAAGCTGTGTGTACCTCCCTGTGTGCAATTTCTCCCTATCTGTATTCTAATGCAATAGTTTTGCCTTATACGTGGCCAAGTGACACCTAATAGTCCAAACTAAAAAACAGAAGTTGGAATATAACTAAGTCACAGAGAAAATCTATCAACAAAAATTCAAAACTGATGCCCGAGCTAGGGAGAAAAAATAAAAGGAGCAGAGAAAAACAGAGAACATTCATATGCATAATCCTCCAACAGAGCCAACAAAATTCCTTTTTTGCCTAAGACTGCTCTGGCGCTCTTCCCTGCATTTGAACTTCACATCTTCCTAAGACTGCTTTGACATACTTCTCCAGTTACAAAAAGAAAATGGGCCTCATTACGACTTTGCCGGTCTGGAAACAAGGGTGCCGATAAACTCACCGGCACCATTGTTTCTGGACCAGAAAATTACAAGTTTGCCTGCTGGGGCGCTGCGCCCGACAGGTCGGACCCTGCCGGGTGCAGCGGTCATGGTAGGCAGACTGATCACGGAAGCACCGGTGGTTCCGTGAACCCATTACCCTGGAGTCCTATTGTAATGTCCCAGTGGGACCAGTAAAAAATCATGAGTCCAGCGGCAACCCACCGGTAGCACTAACAAGGTTGCCGCCAGACACGTAACAAGGCCCAATGTGTTTAAGGCTGATTTGGTGTCCTCTCTCAACTATAGTATGCACGTATGACTCAGACTGCTTTTGCATATTCCTACGTCTACAAAATGTACATGTACCTAAGACTGATTTGGCAAGTTCCCACACCTACAATGTTCACATCTGCATTCGACTGCATTAGCACACTCCCTGCCTACAAAAACCATGTGTGGCTAAGATTGTGCGTACTCACTTGCCTATAAAATATATTTGTGCTTAATTCTGCTTTTGTGTATTTCCACAACCCACAAAAATCATGTCTGTCTAAGAATGTTTTAGGGCACGACCTCCTACAAAGTGGTTGGCTGCTTAAGTCTGCTTTGGTTTACTCCAGATATGTACAAAATGCATGTGTGCCTAAAGCTACTCCCACACCACATTACTTCAAGTCTGTCTAATACTGCTTTGGCATGCTACAATCACTACAAACAGCATGTGTCTTTAAGAATGCGGGGTCATAATCCCACTCCTACAAAATTCACATGTCCCTAAGAATTCTTTGGCATAATCCCACATGTACAATATTCATGGGTGCCTAAAATGACTTTGACAAACTCCCATACCGGTAGAATTCAAATGTATCAAATACTATTATGGCATTCTCCTCCACCTACAAATTTCACGTGCGCTACACTCGTTTCACACTATGCCCCACCTACAACAAGTATGTGGGATTGTTGCTGCATTGTCCTTCTCCTTGTTTGGTTTGCCACACCTCATCCACTCACAAATCATGTGTCTCCAAACTCACACACAATTCTAACCTAATTACCTATCTTGAGGACCTATAATATCTAATCTAAACTGCAAATAATCCTAAGTACCATTGGGTCCTCACTACACAAATTTGCTTCCCCAACTATCCAGAGGCAGGCCTCTGTAGCATTGGTCCCTCTTCTTTCACCACCAACCGCTGATTGTCATGGCTAGGTCCACTTTCTAGTGTCTATCTGTGTTGGGAAAAATTCACATTAAGATCCCCTATAGAGGGAATCCAAAACAAGTACACTTTGGCCAGCCCCGAATTGCCTACTTCTGGCTGGAATTGGCCCGGCCAAGCCTCTTAGACACTTGTTATTGGCTGAGGAATTCATAGCAGCCGCTTCTAATCAGGAATGGGGCTATGAAAGAAACCAGAAGGAAGCATACACACAGGCTTGAAAAGCCGACCAGAAAACGTGACACGGGACCTCAAAATATGAAAGCAACATTGATGGAAAACAAGTTCAATGTCGCTAACATACCTGCCTTTACATGAATGCAAGATGCAACCTTGGAGAACCTCAGGAAAAACCTGCAAAGTTCTACTTTGGCGAATCCATGAAAATTCTAGGGGTTCTAGTTTTACACAAACCGACCCACTTATATTAAATACCCACACCTGATAACATTATGTACAAAAATAACCTCATGGCTT
This sequence comes from Ambystoma mexicanum, assembly GCF_040938575.1. NCBI lineage: Eukaryota > Metazoa > Chordata > Amphibia > Caudata > Ambystomatidae > Ambystoma > Ambystoma mexicanum. The sequence continues at coordinate 403,879,091 of NC_090937.1, forward strand.
TAAGATACACTATAACTCTGGTCCTTACGGAAGCCCTCATACTAGTCTTTTCTGGACAACACAGTATAGAAATTCATGTGATAAGGTGACTCTCAGACAACAGAAAGGCGATTAAACTTTCCTGTAGGCTACAGACATGGTACTCACTTATGGAAGCATGAGCAACATTTTTGTATACTATGTGCAAGCCTTCAAGAAGAAGGAATGAACACAAGTTCACACAATAGGCTGATGGAGCAGAAGTGGCTTAAGCAAAATATGAGCAGAAAAACTGTATTCATTTACATTGAACATTAGATAACTTTGGAACACACCTACACTTATAAAAAACTACAAATCAGTTTAAAATATCCCTGTTATGTTATGTTATCGGAACCTGTTAAGCACACATATGCCAAGATGCATCATGGCGCTGGTAGCAGAAAGGAGGTTTCAATATAAATACGCAATTAGAATAATATTGTTTTCAGTTTCCTCCGAAAAACGAGGGGAACAGCAGTACTCCGCAGAACAAGGGGAAGGTCGTTCCAGGCCTTGGCAGCCACAACGGAAAAGGCACGCCCCCCTGAACGGGCCAGCCTAAACCGAGGAACGGCTATCAGGAGGGCCGACTGGGAGCAGAGAGAGCGAGTAGGAGAATAGTGCATAAATTTGGCTTGCAGACACTCTGCTCCGATACCGTAAAAGGCCTGATGGACAATACACATGGACTTGAACATAATCCGAGCCGCAACGGGGAGCCAGTGCAATTGCCTCAAAAAAGGGGACATGTGTGTTCCAAATTGAGGACGGAAGATGGATCTGGCCGCTGCGTTTTGGAGAAGTTGTAAGCGCTTAATCAGGTAGAGAGGCTGCCCCAAGTAGAGCGATTTACAGTAGTCCAATACACTCAATGCAAGGTCAGCCACCACCGGGGCTCGGCAGACTGTGGGAATACAAGTGAGAACCTTCCTCAGGACCCAGAGTTTAAAATGGACAGTTTTACAGACCACAGTCACCTGCTCCTCCATGGCCAGGGAGCCATTGATTTTAACCCCTAAATTTATGACTGACAAAACGGGCGTGGGGAGGGGGCCAAGAGAAGAAGGCCACAAGTCGGCAGTCCAGAACAAGTGGGGAGAAGTGGTGCCTACAACCAGAACCTCAGTTTTGCTAGCATTAAGCTTTAGCCAATTGGATGTCATCCATCCCCCTAGCACCTCAAGATATTTCCTCAGTTGGGCAGCTGTCTCAACGGACCAGCATCTGGGTGTCGTCCACATAAGAATAATAGCAGAACCCATGTGTCTGGAGAAGAACCAGAAGGAGTCTAATATAAATATTAAACAGGAAGGGAGATAACGCCGATCCTTGAGGAACCTCACATACAAAAGAGATAGGAGAAGAGTGGAAAAGAGGGAGAGAGACAGGCTGCGGGCGGTCTGCCAAAAAAGCAGAGAACCAATCAAGAACTTGGCCAGATAGTATGGCGGCAGACAAACAGGAGACCAGGGTGGAGTTATCAACCATGTCAAAAGCCGCCAACAGATCTAATAACAGGACGGCTCCGACACCACCCTGGTCCACCAAGCACACCAGGTCATCAAGCACTGAATTGAAAACAGATACAGTGACTCTCCCCGGCTGAAAACCAGATTGAAACACATCAAAGTACAGAGAGGACTCTAAAAAGTTAGACAAAAGAGGGAAGATCAAAGCTTCCAAACCTTCATCATGAACGGCAAAAGAGAAATGTGCCAGTAATTGGCCAACACTTCGGGATCCAGGGAAGGTTTTTTCAGCAGAGGGATGATCAGGGCATGCTTAAGTGACGACGGAATAACACCCGTAGCAAATGAAAGGTTAACAGCAGAATTAATATGAGCAATCATATCGCCTGATGATTCCTTTAGAAGAGCCAGCGGTATGGCATCCGCAGAGGAGGCAGATTTTAAGCGCTGAATAATTAACAAGATATCGGCATGTGAGAAGAGGGGGAAAATGGACCGCTACCCCATGGTCAGGGGCGGGGGCTCAATGAGTACCCTATCAGTGATTGACATCTCTGCCTCATATTTTGTAGTGTCTCTAATAGTAGATATTTTATTCAAAAAGAAAGATGAAAGAGAATTACAGAGATCCTGCGAAGGCAGCACCAGAGAGCGACCTGTCTGCGGAGTAGAGAGCGGCTTGACCAAATCAAATAAGGCCTTGGGTTTGTTCAGGGCCCCCTCCACATTATGGCTAAAATAGGCTTTCTTGGCGTTGATAATTGCTTTATGATAGAAAGTGAGAGCACTGCGAAAGATGGTCTTAGCTTCACCTGAGTAAGTGGTGCGTCATTTTCTCTCTGCCTGCCTACACCGTAGTTTAAATGATCTGAGCTCTGTGGAAAACCAGGGTTCAGGAGGGCGACTTCTTTGTTTACATGATTTCACGGGGGCTAATAAGTCAGCCGTTGCTATCCCTGCTTATCCCATTCTCTCTACGACCCCTACAATCCAAAATACCACCCACTCAATAGACATGTCAAAATTTCAGCAGCATTCAATAAAAAAAATTGCAGTAACCCGCTGGACCATCCTGTATGTAAATGACATGTAGAAAGGAACATGTTTGTTCAACATGTGTGTAGGTTAGATTCCCTTCAGTGATGTTTCTATTTAATTTCCATGCAAAAGTGTACCTTTCTCACTTTCAATGGGCAACTTAAAAATGCCAGAATGAGTAGTGATTAATCACCCTTTCCCTTTTGTCTGGAACAATTTAGCATTAACAACACTATTCTGCTTGATGGTATAACTGGGAAGTGGCTTCAATTGCTGTATGTCTCTAGGTATGCACACAGTGAGATGCCCTATGCTCTTCTGTGTTGTACATTGGACAGAATAGGAGTCAAAGGTATCTCCCATATGCATACCATAGGATCTATTTAATCAAATCTATAATTCCAGAAGCACATACGCTGATGAAATGTGTACTTATTTCCCAGGATGTACAGTCAATTTATTTACCCCTGCAACTCAGTATTTACAAATAACAGCAACCAGGATTTAATCTAGTATCACTTCCATCTGGATTATTTCCCCTTTAGATCATGCTCACATATGAATTTCTTTTGGCTGATCACAGTCAGGTGGGCACCCTTTTATAGACAGGTTCAAAGTTCCCCCTCTAGGAGCTTGTGGGCATCAGTCAGTAAGATGGGATCAGCTCTCCTCCATAGCCTGTTTGCTATTTCTTCCACCGAAGAAGGATGGGACTTTAACTTCTACTAGGCTTCACTTACAAGGCTAAATGGAAAGCAATCTATTCCTTCACCTTCCTCTTGTTATCAACTCTTCTTCTTCCTCTCCATCACTCAGTGAGTGAGCCAAAGAGTTTGTAAGTGTCGTCCCCTAGCAAGTGTGTGTTGAATCTATTATAGACCTAACACACCACCTTTTTGAGGTGTGTATTATTTCCCCAATTTAATTGGTCAATGTATGTGATTGGACAGTGTTCCAAAAGTAAAATCACAGTAGATATACCACACTGCAGTCATTGGGAATATTCATGAAGAGGGCAGCCTGTTGGGAGTAACATCTACAATCAGTTTCCCTCCCATTTATGGTGATCTAATTTCCGAGATTTCTTACATTAAACATTGTAACATTCTGATATAGTAAATTCCACACATATGATGACTTTATTAATCGTCTCACCAGATGTCTCTCTCTCTGGCACGAACCAAACAACGCAATTTTCACATGATATCACAAATGGTTACTGAGTTACAGATGTTTTTATTTTACTCACTCTTGCATCTATATACAAATTATTTCCCCATTTCAAAGTAATGGGCATGTCACTGCAGATGGTAGGACACATGACTCACATGCGTAAGCAAATTCTGCACATTGAAGTACAAATGTGCTGAATTTGCATAATGAAAAATCACATTAGAAAACTTTTTTTCATCGTATTAATAGACATTTCCAAGCTGAACAAATAAAAAAAAGAATTTGCTTGCAGCAAAGTTCCATGTGGGGGATGCCATCAAAAATATGAATCCAATGGTGTATCCTCTATGCATTTTCTTTATTTCTACCAAACATGACAGTGCATCTGCTTGGGTGTGTCAATAACAGAGCATCTGATTTTTTTAGTCTTAGTTCAGGGGTAAATGCATTTAGGACTTAGGCCTGATAGCACCGTTTTTTTAAAAGTTCTTAAGGGTTTCCAGGGTCTGGCGATCTTAGATAACCTTCTCCCTTTTTGTTTTTTCAAAGATCAGTTCCCTCCTCCAGGAGAGACTTGGGAGATTGAAATAGCAGTTTAGGCAAAACAGATCAACTGGTCAAGCTGAACTTATCATTATCTGAAGCCCAAAATACTCAGATGCAGGCCATAAAAATGCCACCTTAGAATTGTTAGCAAGTTCTGCCTCCCAGTGACTGAGTCCCAGACACTATCATTATTGTTATGGCTCAACCTACAGGAATTCCAACTCCTTGAGGAATCATGGAATCTGTTTTCAGATCTCATTGTTGGGGGAGGTGAATTGAACAGAATACCAGATGTCAGAATTCAAACCTATAGCTGAGGCATGTTTCAGGTTGGTTTCTCCCAATTGCGACTTTAATTCTGTACCCCTAGATTTGACATTTTCACCAAATACATAGCAGTTTATCAATTGCATTGGCCTATGAAACTCCCATCAAGGGTCAACATTTTCAACATCTGTAGGTTTCATAGCCACAGCGCCTAATTTCTGCATGGGAAAATAAACCGTTTTGCTGTCACTTTAAGATGCTATGATTAGTCCTCAGATTAAGCATTTCTTCATTTTAATAAGAGTTACAGGATATTTTCTTGTACTTCAGATGTTTGTCTCGGCCCATGTCACTGTATTTTGATGTGAGGGGACTTGAAAATATTGCACACCTTACTGATATATGTGTTTTTTAAATACTGTTAGCAGGCCGCATCTTACATGTTTTTTACTTTTAATCAGATTTCCCTACAGCTGTCTCAGGTCATATGATAAATACATAGAGGACAAAGTGGGTGGGAACTAAAGGGTATGATTGTCCCTTCTTTTCATTTCAAGGAAACCCACTATCATTCCCTTACCTTAAATCACAAGAAGGATCATTCCTGGGTAGGTATGTTATTGTTTTTCAATAAATACATCTCCCGTAATGGAGATTTGAACTAGGGATCTGCCACATCAATCCAGTGCTTCCTTTCACTGTGCTTTCTTCCATGTGCTGGATTGAGCTAGTTTATGTGAATGGATGGCTTGGGACATAGTGCTAATTGCTAGCAAAAAGTCTTGCTATGCAGTGATCTTCTGTTGTTTTAAGTAATTACACATGAATTGCTGCATACACAGGGGTCTTTGCAGTTAATGGTAGGGGTGTGTGTGGCTATAGTCCTGGGCAAGTCCCATAAGAGGTGCAAATGGTGCGTGATTGGAAAGGGGGAGAGGTGCACAGGGCTGCATGCAGTGGGGACAATGACTAAACATAATGGTGGTAATTTAAATGCATTTTCTTTCACTGTGTTTTCTTTAGTCTTAATAGAACTCTTGTAAAATACTACTTTGTTACGTGGAGTGACAGAAAAGCAGGAGCCATATATGGGGTTTGAGTGGGGGTGAGGGTGAGCATGGGTTCTGCGTGGAGCACGGCAAAGGGGGACGGGAAGATGAGAACATAGTTCCATTACTTTTTATTTACACTTTGACCCTTGGCAAAGGCCCAATGGAAAGCTGAGCCTGTGTATTGATCTCACAGTACTCAGCAACTGCATTGAACGAGGAAAACACCCTCTCCAGAAAATAACAGAATTATTAGGTACAATAGGAGAGACAAGGGATTCGCCACATTGGATTTCAAATTAGCGTGGCATTAGTTTAAGCCACACCCTTCATCCAGAAGTTAACATCATTTATAACTCCTGAAGGATTATTTCAATGTGCTAGGGTGCCATTTGGATTAAAATCAGTGGGATCCATAGTCCAAAAAAAGTGGAAAGCATTGTACGTTTCTAAGACAATGTACTAGTCTATGGAAGTAACCGTGAGTAAAATACAAGGAGATTAATGAGAGCATTGAAAATACTGAGTTCTGCAGGAGTGAAAATAAGGACAATGTAAGCTGTATAGGGAGAACATTCAATACTTGGGACATGTCATATCTGCAAGAGGAATTAAGACCAGAAATACCAGTAAACACCACACAAGGTACAGCGTCTCCAAATGATAAAGAATTGCTTTTATCTTTTTTAGGCATAGTGGAGTATTACACCAAATGTGGACCTAACTTTGCATGTACCACTAGCAATATTAGAAAGCTGGTAAAAAAGTAGTCCATCTCTTAAAAATGACTACCTGTATAGGAGAAGCATTGTGACGACTGACACAAGCCATATAAGCTTAGGTCTGTTTTTTAACATAGATATAGAACAAAACAATATACCATTGCCTTTGCATCAAGCGTGTAAAGCGAGGCTGTAAGAAATTACTCAATAGAAAAGGAGTTTCTAGACATTAAATCGAGTGTAGAGAAATTCAAACCTTTCTTGTGGGGCACCATGTTTCGAATTTCATAGGATCATACACCATTAAAAGTTATACTAACCATGCAGGGGTTGGATATAGTATGCTTTTGCATCAGTGAATGGGTCACCGGCTTACAAAAACATGAATGTCACGCAAATCAATTAATAAAGGTAACCACCAATAGACACATGGGATGTATAACATGCACCTGGTGTCAGAGCTTAATTTATAAAAGAAATAAGTGGCAGTGCCCAAATATTTTCTATGCTTTGCTGCATCCAAGAATTGCCAACATGTTTGGCGTTAGAGCTGCAACTCCCACCAGCTCACTGTGCGTGATGCGTGCAACAACCATGGCAAATTATTGATTTACAAACACCAATCAAAATAACATAACTCAATAGCTGTGTCTTGAAATGAAACCCTAAATGTTTAACTGCTTCTTTAATTAAATACATCATCCTCGTCATCAATTTCCTCTGATTCTGTCAGTGGTAAGTTGAACATTTTGAACATATATTCAACAAAAATAGAGCAAAAGTGCTTTCTTCAAGTAACAGAGTAATGGACAGAAGCAGATTAAATCATTACATCATCCCCATCCTCAAGGAGCTGCACTGATTACCTCGTCAGGCGCTCATCATGTTCAAGACTGCCTGCATCACCTACATAGCAGTCATTACCAAAACAACACTCTAGTGGGCTGAGAGAAACACTGTCTTCAGTGGCCAGCACACCACCAGAAGCCACAACAACACAACACTGGAAGCAGAGAACTGCAAGAGGTGCACAAACAGGAAACAGGCACTTTCCTGCTATGCAACCAGTTTCTGGAACAAGTTAACAATGCAGATAAAACGGACCCCACCAACCTACACTTCAAGAAGGACCTGAATGCCATACTCTTTAAAGAGCATCTTGCCAATCACTGATCTCTCCACGCAACACTTTATGTTACCCCCCTTCCCTGCTTTTCCTTCCCATCCCAGCACCTCTACTACCACTGCAGCCTATTGTAACCCCAGGGTTCATCAATTTTGTGCAGCGCTCTGTTGCTTCTCATCTAGGCTTGCGCTTCATAAATCCCATACATACATATACATACATGTAGATATATTCACTGAAAAAAACATAGTTAAGGCACAGTCAAGGTTTGCAGATTTAACACAACAAAACCCTTGAAATTCAGCGGAAGTCATGATCAGCTTAACCGTTAGCCTTGTCCAATATACATGTTCCCCCAATATGTTTCTTTTGGACCCAGTAAATGGCCGTGGCTTTGGCTGTGGCAAATATACATGTCTTTCCTGGACAATGAACACATTCTTTGGCTGTGCCCACTGCATCTTTTAAAACACTACCTTTATTGCCTGCTCACTAGCCATGGCCTTTGTCCATGACCATTGGCCTCGGCCTTTGGCCGTGGCTCCTTTACATTTTGCCCCAATAGCTTTCTTCCAGTCCCACTAACCATGGCCATTGGCCATGGGCAGTGGCCAAGGCTGAGAACAGGTTTGGCCTAAATTGACCCACTAGCCCTGACCTTTGGCCGTGGCATCACCACTAGGTTTCTTTTGGGTACACTAGCCATGGACTTCACTCATGGAGTGTGGCCACATCTTTTCGATGGTCCCTTGACATGTTGCCCCAATAGGTTTTGTGGGGGCCTCCTAGTCATGATCTTCAGCTGTGTCCACTTTCCATATTGCATCATTCGGTTCCTTAACGTAACCAAGTGGTCATAGGCTTCAGCCACATCCATTACCCCACCATACTGTAGCTGTAACATTACACTTCTTTTTTGTATTAATCAATTTTTAGAACTCTCTTTTAAAAAAAAAATGTGGTTAGTATAAGTCTGATAATAGTAATGTACTATAAATAACCCTGGTTCTTCATAAAAGCACCCCAGTTATTCGTAAAATAACCCCAGTTATTCATGTGACACACTTTCATTCCTGATCCCGTTTTCTACTATAAGCCTGGTTATGCAAAAATAACCATGGTTATGAGAACACGTTTGAGCTCTGAACTTGGTCCCCAGTCCCTATCTCAACCGTACAATTTCACACAATGTCCTCTTTCACCCTCCCCACCGCTATTGAGATGCAATGTCATCCTTTTTTCTCCTCCAAATGACATTTTTTTGACTTTTCATTTTGGCTAAATCCAGTTATTTTGGAAATAACCCTGGTTATCTCTCGCATATTTTTCTTTTCTAAAAAAAGCCTCTCTGCTGCAAATCACCATCGGAGATATATCTATAATGTTGTGAGAAGGGGGCACCCTCTTCTGCGTCAAATATTTTAACAATTACTGGACGGAATAACCCCAGGCCCCTCTGAGAAATTGAGTCAACACTTTGTGCCCAAGTTGTTTCATACCTGGTCCAATTCGACTGCACAGATATGTTGACTTTTTCTCTATATGGAAATGAATGGGGCAGGCCGAAAACATCATTTTTTGCTTTCTGAATAACATTTTCATTTTGTAACAACTCTTTCCCTGAATTTCCATTCCTGGGGGTGTGAGAAACCTGAGGGTATTCTCACTCCTGCTCCCCTTGGATCCTCTGCGCAGGTGGTAAGGGAAAGGCCATCACTCTTGGATCCTGAACCTGGGGTGGGGAATCGAGGGGGATCACCTGAATGGAAGATCCTTGAGGATTAGTAGTGGGGTGCACTCGGACAAGATGTGGTATCTCCCTTTTTCCTATTGACAACCAACCTAACCCTCTACCAACCTTTATGAGCTATTACAAGCTGCTCCCATCATTTTCCCACATGTAACACTTGATAGTCCTTGAATAGAGAAGAAGCAACTAAGAGTAATGAAGACTGCACTCATTCACCACTCTAGTACTGAATCGAGGAAAATGACTGCTGAGAGCTGTGAGGGTCAGACATGTCCCTTTAATTATGGTCAGACGGGACTTATCAAATAACCACACCTGCAGCCTGTTAACGGGCTGCAGGTGAATAAAGGGAGGGTTGCATGTCTTTCCATCTAAATCTTTTCATTGATGGTTTGTTCCATCAAATCATTTCCATTGAAAGATGTTTCATTGAATTTCCATACATAAAGTGCAAAGTGTATATGCATTGAAACCCTTTCATCGAATAGGTTTTTGTTATATAAACACTTTACATTTTTTGCATGGAAAGGCTATGAAACATGCATAACGTTATAACGTTACAGGGAGCTGTCCAGTGCTGAAATCTATACAGTTTTTCAACACTAGCCAACTTCCTCTAAATTGTAATGTTTATTGTTTATAGGGGGGTCCCACCCAGCCCCCCCAACTTCCTCCCACCCCCATTTTCCAAATGTTACCCTTGCCAGTGATGAAATCTATAGTGTATTTCAGCACTGGACAGCTCATTCTAATTTGTAGTGTTTTTTTGTTTATTGCGGGGGGCAACTGTAAAGACTGGAGGGGGTGTCTGTACTTCTGCTCTCTATATGGTAGAGGAGAGGCACAGAGGACCCCAGCCAAGATTCTCTATTGTTGGTAGCAATGGACGAGCAATCAGGCCTATCTTCTCAGGAGGTGATGCAGGCTGGTTCTTAAGTACACTGTAGTCCCCAAGCACCCAGAAAGGAATGTCCGCACACTGTATTAGTTAAAACACAGTCTTTATATAATTATGTTTCAAGGTTATATACAATCACAATAACTCACTTTGTGCTCAGTTAACCTACAATGGCAAATATATACAATTCTAAATGGTACCACAATTATTATCAGATTTCATTAAAGTGCATCAAACTGTACTCAAATGTCACGCAAATCAATTAATAAAGGTAACCACCAATAGACACAGGAGGAAAGCAGTTGGTTAGAACAATTGGCAGAATACTGGCACCTGCCGATAGACACTGTTCTGTGTGGAGGGCCTCCCACCTGGCCAACCTGTAAAATAAAGATATACTCCAAGCCCAATCCATATATTGTTCAATAAGTCTTATTTCCTTCTACAATATTTCTACCACCCCAAAGTACCTGGAATAGCAGAGTTTGACAACTGGTCGTCGATGGATCCTTCTTGAGCAGCTCCCTTTAAAGCAGGAGCAACGGATCATCAAGATCCTTTGAAAAAAGGGGTAAACCATGACAGTGAGGTAGCAACTTTGGTCCTGGCAATGCTCTTCGATGACGAGTCAAAGACGTCCTGCAAGGAAGAGGTGTGCGGGGCACCTCGAGTTCGATAGTTCAGGACCGCAAAGAGTTTGTGAAGAACTTTGGCCCAGTAAGGGCGTCACTTCGTCCAGCGTCTCTATGGTCTTTGGGTGGTGGGAGCCCCACTGGTGGATGCTTCTCGGCGCGTCGACGGTCTGGCCTTCTCCGGCGGGATAAGGCAGTCGGTGGTGCGGACGAGCCCGTCTGGGAATCAAATGTCTTAATCAATGGAGCGTCGCGGCTCCAATCGTCGATGGCACAGCGTCAAGGCATCCCCACCTCTGGGCAACTAGCTTCAACGGGCCTCCAGCGGTTATAGCAAACCTGCGAACCCTGGTTGACGACGGTGGACGATTGTCCAGTGCTTTTCTTTGTTTCTCGTCGGCGGTCCCCGTCTCTGGCTGACAGTCTTTTGTAGGTTGACTTCCAGGGTGCTTCAGCAAAGGTTAGCAGTGCACGATGGTCCCTCATAGCTCAGGAAGAGGGCGCCTAACCAGGTCTTCTCTGGATCAGTTCTTGAAGACACAGCAGCTTTCAGATTGATGAAGTAGAGCAGCAGCACTATTTCTCTTCCAGCATGGCTTCAAGGTTAAGCTTCAGTTTCAATATCAGTTTCAACTCCAGCTTCTGAACAATTTCTAGCAGTGAGAGGCCCCCAGTTATACTGTTGATCTCCCATTCATTCTGCTGGGTCACACTCAGGCAACCAATCACTCAGAAGGGCTTTCAGCAGTTAGTCGGCCAACGAGGCAACAGTGCATTCAGGCCATTCTCCTCCCTCTCAGACACTCTCAACAAGAAATGTGTATTGGGACAAGTACCCAGCCATTCAACACTACACACTGCATTCATACCAGTTTCAGGCAGGGCTGTCTCAGTCATTGTGTTTCATACTAGAAACCAGACATCGACAACAAGAAGTGCATATTGGTCACACACTCCATTCACCCAGGTCCCACCCACAAGGTGTACCCACAGCATACAGTCACTGGGAAGGCTCCAGCCAGTCTGGTCTGGACTTCACTACAATACCATATATGGAACTTCCACCCAACAGCCAGTCAGGGGGAATGGACAGAGTCAGGGCTTCCCAAGTCTTTGGGAAAACAAGGTAACCAGCAATAGAAAGCAAGAGGACACAGGGGCCATCTTGTTTCCTATCAGGAATCAACTGATCCCAATGGCAGGGCCTGGGTATCCCAAAATGGAGGACACCCAGAGCACCTGTCAAATTCAGCATGGAGCTGCCACCAGCCCATACCCTGCTCCGTGGGCCACCCACAGGTGCCCAAAAATATACACTAGGGGCACAGGGTTGTACCCCCAGCCATTGGTGCCATAGGGGTATCCCATGGGTCTGTACACCAAACCAAAAATAGGAAGAGCTGCACTGCCAGGAGTCCCACATGGACTCCTGGGCAGAAAACAATGCAGAACACAAGTGAAGAAGGACTACAGGACAAGGACAGGGAGGTCCTGTCCCTCCAATGCATTTCCAGCATCACAGCAACCCCCCCAACTCCAAGGGGTCCTGTCTCCCTAATTCCCCACACCAACCCCATTGCTCAACCCATTGAATTACCAACAAAATTAACCCTTTCCATTGAATTACCAACCCAACTATTCATCTATTTTAAAGGTATGTTTGAATGAATGAATTTCGATAGATAATGATTCGATGGAAACACATTCAATTGAAAGACTGCATACCTAAAGGGAGACCAGCCCTTCAGGGCAGAGAGCAACAGGGAGACCTGTTTGTGGAGGAACACCAGAAGACCCTTGTAAGAAAGCAACCGTGGTGGGACAGGAGAAAAAGCCAGGATGCCGACAGAAGTACCAGAGTACTTGTGGGGCCCAATGTGAGTGTGTCATGTATTTCCACAAGAGTGGGATTCTCTCTAACCCAGTTAAAGCAGCAGGAACTGCTGAGGAGCCCGGAGCACAGCGGAAACTGCCCGCATCCAGGAAGAAACATTGGAGGTGCCAGAGCGTGGCAGGGAACATAACGCAAGTGAGCGGGGCTCGCAGCAGTGTATTTCTCGGCTTCGGAAGCCGAGAGTAAGTGGTGGGAACCACTGAGAAAGGACATTGAAGGCTGGTGAGTGTCAGAAGTTGTGCTCAAACACTGGTGCGCTCTTATAGGACCTCAAGTGATTAATGGTCTGTGAAAATAAATAAATATATGCATAGAGAATACCAAACTAAATCAAAACTTAATATTGAAGCAAATAAATTCATATTGAATACCGAACATAATTGAGCAACATAAATGCCTATTGAACACCGAACTGAAATTAAACAATATTGAATATATGTTACATGATTTAACTCAAACCTTAAAGTCAAGTACATTAAAGGCTAAAGGGAGTAAAACAGTGAATATTTATGAATAAATGCAGTGTGGCAAGGTCCCAGTTTGGCAAGAGGTGTGTGACACATGGTGGCATCGCCTCAAGGCTATCAAGGAGAAACCAGAGTTGTGCAAGACTACACATTTAGCCAAGAGGCCAATAAAAGGAATTAAGTGAAGGTGACTTGGTGCACAGGACCAAGGGCCAAGGAACCAGTGTGAACTGAGGAGCCCAGGAATCATGGTTGCGCAACCTGTGTTGGGTGGACCGTGCAGTCTAACAACTGTGCCTACACCAGAGAGCCCTGAATGGTTAAAGATAAGGGCACCGTGATACAGCCCAGTGAAACCACTGCAAATATACTGGCCAGGTAGGCCAAAAGGAAGGGCAGGTTGACTTTGTGTTTATTTTTTTTTGTTAAGACATTTGAAAAGACTGAAGCAAGCATAAGTGATGAAGTGTTGGGGAAGGGAACCCCGAGTATTAAACGACCACACTTGTCTTGGTAATGGAAGCTCAAGACCCTTTTGTTTTGGATTGTGTTACTTAAACCTTGGTGAATGGAACCCCAAGGATTGGTTTTGAACTGTATCGCCTTGAACTGGACAAAAGTAAACTTTGATACTTTTTCATGGAACCTTCTTATGCTTGGGGAAGGGGAGCTGAAAGTAAGCTGTGAGCGGGAAGAAGTTCAGAACTGGGAGTTGAACAATATTTCTTTGACCTTTGTCATCCCTACACATTTGTTAGCCTTAGTTGTGAAGGCAAGGATAGGTTTTGGACAAGGACAGATTTTTCAGTTGAACTCTTTGACTCAGACTTACCCACCTGGCCAACCTGTAAAATAAAGATATACTCCAAGCCCAATCCATATATTGTTCAATAAGTCTTATTTCCTTCTACAATATTTCTACCACCCCAAAGTACCTGGAATAGCAGAGTTTGACAACGGGTCGTCGATGGATCCTTCTTGAGCAGCTCCCTTTAAAGCAGGAGCAACGGATCATCAAGATCCTTTGAAAAAAGGGGTAAACCATGACAGTGAGGTAGCAACTTTGGTCCTGGCAATGCTCTTCGATGACGAGTCAAAGACGTCCTGCAAGGAAGAGGTGTGCGGGGCACCTCGAGTTCGATAGTTCAGGACCGCAAAGAGTTTGTGAAGAACTTTGGCCCAGTAAGGGCGTCACTTCGTCCAGCGTCTCTATGGTCTTTGGGTGGTGGGAGCCCCACTGGTGGATGCTTCTCGGCGCGTCGACGGTTTGGCCTTCTCCGGCGGGATAAGGCAGTCGGTGGTGCGGACAAGCCCGTCTGGGAATCAAATGTCTTAATCAATGGAGCGTCGCGGCTCCAATCGTCGATGGCACAGCGTCAAGGCATCCCCACCTCTGGGCAACTAGCTTCAACGGGCCTCCAGCGGTTATAGCAAACCTGCGAACCCTGGTTGACGACGGTGGACGATTGTCCAGTGCTTTTCTTTGTTTCTCGTCGGCGGTCCCCGTCTCCGGCTGACAGTCTTTTGTAGGTTGACTTCCAGGGCGCTTCAGCAAAGGTTAGCAGTGCACGATGGTCCCTCATAGCTCAGGAAGAGGGCGCCTAACCAGGTCTTCTCTGGATCAGTTCTTGAAGACACAGCAGCTTTCAGATTGATGAAGTAGAGCAGCAGCACTATTTCTCTTCCAGCATGGCTTCAAGGTTAAGCTTCAGTTTCAATGTCAGTTTCAACTCCAGCTTCTGAACAATTTCTAGCAGTGAGAGGCCCCCAGTTATACTGTTGATCTCCCATTCATTCTGCTGGGTCACACTCAGGCAACCAATCACTCAGAAGGGCTTTCAGCAGTTAGTCGGCCAACGAGGCAACAGTGCATTCAGGCCATTCTCCTCCCTCTCAGACACTCTCAACAAGAAATGTGTATTGGGACAAGTACCCAGCCATTCAACACTACACACTGCATTCATACCAGTTTCAGGCAGGGCTGTCTCAGTCATTGTGTTTCATACTAGAAACCAGACATCGACAACAAGAAGTGCATATTGGTCACACACTCCATTCACCCAGGTCCCACCCACAAGGTGTACCCACAACATACAGTCACTGGGAAGGCTCCAGCCAGTCTGGTCTGGACTTCACTACAATACCATATATGGAACTTCCACCCAACAGCCAGTCAGGGGGAATGGACAGAGTCAGGGCTTCCCAAGTCTTTGGGAAAACAAGGTAACCAGCAATAGAAAGCAAGAGGCCACAGGGGCCATCTTGTTTCCTATCAGGAATCAACTGATCCCAATGGCAGGGCCTGGGTATCCCAAAATGGAGGACACCCAGAGCACCTGTCAAATTCAGCATGGAGCTGCCACCAGCCCATACCCTGCTCCGTGGGCCACCCACAGGTGCCCAAAAACATACACTAGGGGCACAGGGTTGTACCCCCAGCCATTGGTGCCATAGGGGTATCCCATGGGTCTGTACACCAAACCAAAAATAGGAAGAGCTGCACTGCCAGGAGTCCCACATGGACTCCTGGGCAGAAAACAATGCAGAACACAAGTGAAGAAGGACTACAGGACAAGGACAGGGAGGTCATGTCCCTCCAATGCATTTCCAGCATCACAGCAACCCCCCCAACTCCAAGGGGTCCTGTCTCCCTAATTCCCCACACCAACCCCATTGCTCAACCCATTGAATTACCAACAAAATTAACCCTTTCCATTGAATTACCAACCCAACTATTCATCTATTTTAAAGGTATGTTTGAATGAATGAATTTCGATAGATAATGATTCGATGGAAACACATTCAATTGAAAGACTGCATACCTAAAGGGAGACCAGCCCTTCAGGGCAGAGAGCAACAGGGAGACCTGTTTGTGGAGGAACACCAGAAGACCCTTGTAAGGAAGCAACCGTGGTGGGACAGGAGAAAAAGCCAGGATGCCGACAGAAGTACCAGAGTACTTGTGGGGCCCAATGTGAGTGCGTCATGTATTTCCACAAGAGTGGGAGTCTCTCTAACCCAGTTAAAGCAGCAGGATCTGCTGAGGAGCCCGGAGCACAGCGGAAACTGCCCGCATCCAGGAAGAAACATTGGAGGTGCCAGAGCGTGGCAGGGAACATACAGCAAGTGAGCGGGGCTCGCAGCAGTGTATTTCTCAGCTTCGGAAGCCGAGAGTAAGTGGTGGGAACCACTGAGAAAGGACGTTGAAGGCTGGTGAGTGTCAGAAGTTGTGCTCAAACACTGGTGCGCTCTTATAGGACCTCAAGTGATTAATGGTCTGTGAAAATAAATAAATATATGCATAGAGAATACCAAACTAAATCGAAACTTAATATTGAAGCAAATAAATTCATATTGAATACCGAACATAATTGAGCAACATAAATGCCTATTGAACACCGAACTGAAATTAAACAATATTGAATATATGTTACATGATTTAACTCAAACCTTAAAGTCAAGTACATTAAAGGCTAAAGGGAGTAAAACAGTGAATATTTATGAATAAATGCAGTGTGGCAAGGTCCCAGTTTGGCAAGAGGTGTGTGACACATGGTGGCATCGCCTCAAGGCTATCAAGGAGAAACCAGAGTTGTGCAAGACTACACATTTAGCCAAGAGGCCAATAAAAGGAATTAAGTGAAGGTGACTTGGTGCACAGGACCAAGGGCCAAGGAACCAGTGTGAACTGAGGAGCCCAGGAATCATGGTTGCGCAACCTGTGTTGGGTGGACCGTGCAGTCTAACAACTGTGCCTACACCAGAGAGCCCTGAATGGTTAAAGATAAGGGCGCCGTGATACAGCCCAGTGAAACCACTGCAAATATACTGGCCAGGTAGGCCAAAAGGAAGGGCAGGTTGACTTTGTGTTTATTTTTTTTTGTTAAGACATTTGAAAAGACTGAAGCAAGCATAAGTGATGAAGTGTTGGGGAAGGGAACCCCGAGTATTAAATGACCACACTTGTCTTGGTAATGGAAGCTCAAGACCCTTTTGTTTTGGATTGTGTTACTTAAACCTTGGTGAATGGAACCCCACGGATTGGTTTTGAACTGTATCGCCTTGAACTGGACAAAAGTAAACTTTGATACTTTTTCATGGAACCTTCTTATGCTTGGGGAAGGGGAGCTGAAAGTAAGCTGTGAGCGGGAAGAAGTTCAGAACTGGGAGTTGAACAATATTTCTTTGACCTTTGTCATCCCTACACATTTGTTAGCCTTAGTTGTGAAGGCAAGGATAGGTTTTGGACAAGGACAGATTTTTCAGTTGAACTCTTTGACTCAGACTTACCTTAGTTTCGTTCGGGTATCGAAATCCGACATTAGCATAGGTCAGGTTAGGCCTTCAACCTTCCTGACATTTAAGTAAATAAATATCTTTTGTTTGAACTTTAATCTGTTGTCTGTGTCTTACTTCATGATGCCTTCACAGGGGGTGAAGGGAGATAACCTGCGACACACTGTTCATTTGCAAAATATCAATCAAATCCATCATGCAAGTCAAAAGTTATTAGCAATTCAATTAATGTATTTCCTATGGAACTTGATACTCAACTTAACTGTAGTGCGGCAACCGCCACGCTATAATTCAGTGAAAAACCTTAAAGAGCTGTTAAGGTGGAAATGTAATGCATTAAAACCCATGAAACAAAGCAGAGGATTCAGGCAAAGCCACCTTACCTACTTGCCTCCTATTGTGCAGACTATGAGTACAATGATGACATCACAGATTACATCACTGGTGACATCACTAATTACATCATATATGACATTACTGATTGCATCACTGATGACATCAGACATAACATCATATATGATTTGACTGATAAAAGCACTGATTACATTAATTACGTTTTCAACTTTTAGGATTATTATCTTTTACATAAAATATATGTACATATTTTCAAAGTACATTTTATTCTGCTGTAATTTCTTTAAATTGGTGTTTGTTCAGCAATTTGAAGTACATACAAAAATGAGTACAACAAAAAATAGTATAGTAAGTAAAGAAGCATTTCCTTTGGGATGTCATCTGTTAGAGTGGAATAAAAAGTCATAATTTAGAAAATAAATAAACTAACGTAATATAAATTCATTTACAAGTTTAATGTAAATCTTCAATTTCTAAGCTTCACTACTTTTCTATGTACGTAATTATGTAGTATTAATAATTATTTTTACAATAGCCATGCTTAGAAGTCTTATAATATATCATAATACATAAGTGCTTGTACTTTGATTTGCATGTGTGTTTTAGCACTTCTCATTTAGAAAACAATATGTGTATATACTATTTTTTAAGAAGCACAATAGAAAATGTAACTCAGGATTCGACATGTTTCTATTTCCATCTATTTATAATATCATTGTTTTACTACTGTGTATACATATTATATTATCTTCCAAATATCTAAAGTACATTTGCCACAATCAGGTACATTCTATTGAATGCACTATTTTAATTGCTTGCAATTAAATGAAATGAAAGATATTTCTAAAATAGTAAATATTTATGTTTTAAATGTCATCCTTTAATAAATTCTACAAATGAATGTTCCACAAGTACTCATATAATACATGTTTGCCAGTCTATTGTTCTATGTCATCTTATTTTTATTAAGTATACTGAAATAGTATGTACCAAGAGAGTGACCCAAAAATATGTCAACATCTATAAATGAGTGATCTCATGTCCGATGTCAACATTGGTGGTATCAGTGATGTAATCAGCAATGTCATGTATGATGTAATTAGTGGTGTAATCATTGTGGTCGTACACTGCACAGCAGGAGACGAGTAGTTAAGGTGGCTTTGCCTGAAGAGTCTGCTGAATTTCAAGCATTTTTTTGCATTACATTTTCACCTTTACATCTCTTTAACTAATGTTTTTTCACTGACTTTGAAAGGTTATGTTTCAAGGTATTGTATATCTGAAATGTTTTCTAACTAAACTTTTTTCAGTGAATTTCAAAGGTTGTGTTGCTATGTATTTTTCACATTACATCCGATTACCTTAAATATCTCTTAACTAAGGTTTATTCACTGAATTTCAAGGGTTTTGTTATACGATAGTTTTGTTGGGGCCCACTAGCCATGGCCTTTAGCCATGACCAGTGGCCACTGAACATGTTGCACAAATAGATTTATTTGGCCCAAATGACCATAGCCTTCAACCTTGGTCACTGTACATGTTGCAATAATAGGTTTCTTTAGGGCCAACTAAACATGGCCTTCAGTCATGACAATTGGGCATGGCCCACAGCCATGGCCTCTTTATTTGTTGCACCAATACCTTTCTTTGTGGCCCACTAGCCATGGCCTTCGCCTGTGGCCACTGCACATGTTGCACCAAAGGGCTTCTTCTGACCCACTTGCCCTGGCCTTTTGCCTTGGCCACTGTCCATGTTGCACCAATAGCTTTCTTTGGGGCCCAAGATCAATGACCTTCAGTCTTGCCCATTGGCCACGGCCATCGGCCTTGGCCACTGTACATGTTACACCATTAGTTTTCTTTGGGGCCCACTAGCCATGTCTTTCCGCCATGACCAATGGCAATGACCTTCTGCCGTGGCCACTGCATATGTTGCACCAATAGGATTCTTTGGGGTTCACTAGCCATGGCCTTCGGCTGTGGCCACTGTATATGTTGCACCAATAGGTTTATTTGGGGTTCACTAGCCATGGGCTTCCACCATGGACATTGACAACAGCCTTCAGTTTGGGAACTTTCCATGCTGCACCAATAGCACTTTTTGGTGCCCTCTAGCCATAGCCTTCGGCTATGGCCATTGGTCACACCTTTTGGCCATGGCCTCTGTACATGTTGCACCAATAGGTTTCGTTGGGGCCCATTAGCCATGGCTATGGCCACTGCACATGTTGCACCAATAGGTTCCTTTGGAGTCCACTAGCCATAGCCTTCGGATGTGGCGACTGCAAATGTTGGAACAATACGTTTCTTTGGGGCCCACTAGCCATGGCCTTTGGCCTTCAGCCTTGGCCACTTTATGTATTGCCCCAATAGGTTTATTTGGGGCCCACTAGCCATAGCTGTTGGCCATTGCTACTAGTTATAGGTTTTGGCCATGGCCGGGGGCCACAGCCTTTGGACTTGGCCGCTGTCCATGTTGCACCAGTATCTTTCTATGTCGCCCACTAGCCATGGCCTTCAGCCATGACAAGTGGCCATGGCCTTTGGCCATGGCCACTGTATATGATGCAGCAATAAGTATCTTTGGGGACCACTAGCAATGCCCTTCAGCCATGCCAAGTGGCAATGGCCTTTGGCCTTGGCCACTTTTTATATTGCACCAATAGGTTTCGTTGGGGCCCACTAGCCATAGCCTTTGGCCATTGCTACTAGCCATAGACTTTGGCCATGGCCAGTGGCCACATCCTTTGGACTTGGACAATGTCCATGTTGCACCAGTAGCTTTCTATATGGCCCACAAGCCATGGCCTTCAGCCATGACAAGTGGCCATGGCCTTCGGCCTTGGCCACCGTATATTTTGCATCAATACATATCTTTGAGGCCCACTAGCCATGACCTTCGGCCATGTCCAATGACCATGATCTTTGGCCTTGGGCACTGTACATATTGCATCAATAGGCTTCTTTGATAGCCATGGCCAATAATTACATATCACATTACATCACTGATGACATCACTGATGACATCACTGATACTAGTGGTTTGATTAATTACATTGTGAAATGTGACAACTATTTTGTTACATAACAATATGTACATATGTCATACTTACACAGTACATTGCATTCTGCCCTTGTTTCTTTGAACGTAGTGCACAGTGCACAATTGTAGTTGCATACAGAGATTATTACAATGAAGAGTAGTATATAAGCATTACCTACTTTGCAAAGTAAACTGTTAAATTGGAATACAAATTTGAAATAAATTACTACAAATATTAGTAATACAATTGGCATGTCTATAAATAAATATTTACATTCTAATCTTCAATTTCTTTTCTATAAATGTACTTATGTAGTTTAAGTAACTCATTTGTGTTTGTATATTCTTAGATTATGTACTATTACAATGCACACAGGCACACACTTTATAAGTGATTCTTATAAACCGTCTCATTTAGATAAATGTGTTTGTGTAATGTTATTACGGTAAGGAGAATTCTACATTGAAATGTGTACATTTACTATTTTCATAACACTTACTATTAAACAAGTTTCTACTTCTAGCCATATTTCTTTTATTTTTACTACTACATATAATTATTATATTGTGCTTGAAATACCTGAAATAGATTTATCTGAATCGGGTACTTTCCCTGCAATTGTGAATTGTAATTGCTTACTAATACATTCAAATTCAAACTATTTGTTTAATGTTATATAGTATTATTTAGAATTTTTTTTAATTCGTGAGTACTATAAATGAATACTCTGCACGTAATAATATTATACTTCTACATCAGTGTGTTGCTCCATGTTATGTTTTTATTATTGTGAAATGTAATAAAATAAAATATTTATCAAAACAGGTGAACAAAGAAAGTATAATTTATATGATCAATAATGCCATATATGATGTAATTATTGATCTCATCAGTGATGGCTTGTATGATGTAATTAGTAACACCATTTATTTATGTATGTATTTATTTAATTCATTTGTTTTATTTATAATGCACCTATGACAGGCCCGTAGGCATAGTAGCTCAGGCCTAACATACACAATGTAGAAAAAGCAGAGTCAAGCGTACATCATCCAATCCGGGATTATGCGAGTAGTCAGTGAAACAGGAGGGTTTTAAAGCATATTTAAATTTGGTTAGAGACTGGCATAACCTCAGGTCAGGGGGCAGTGTGTTCCAGCATTTTGGGGCAGCATTTATGAAAGACCCCTGACCCCGCAGCATCTGGCTCGGCCCTGGGAGTTTGTAGGAAACCTACATTGTTGGACCTCAGAGTCCTTCATACCGGCAGCCAAGCTAGGCAATTGGACAGGAAGCCAGGACTGATTCCACACATGCATTTGTGCGTGATACAAAGGGTGTGAAATGAAATTCCACTGACTATAGGCCACCAGTGCAGCGCCTTTCTAGCCTCTGGGATATGGTCTTTCCTACTCAGACCTTCTACAACTCTGATGGTGTTGTTCTTGATGATTTGAACGTGTATTATTTCCCCTTTACTTGCCCTTTGTAGTAGACTCGAGCCATAGTCTAGTTTTGCTCCTATGATTGCACAGGCAATAGTGGCCCAGTTTTCCTAGGACAAGAAGGGCCTAAATTGGGCGAGAAGCTTTAAATAGTACGAAGTAGATGACACCAGGTAGCTCACATGTGCTTACATAGCAACTTCCTGGTCAATCACCACGTATTGCTTCTTGACTTTGGAGACAGTAGTGATGACACATCTCCTTATAATCCAGCCCCAGTCTCCTCATTTGTGAGCCTGAGCCAAACATGATTACCTCAGTTTTACCATTGTTTAATGCCAATACATTGTCCATCATCATATTTTGAATCAGGAAGAAGACTGTGCTGATGGCCTCAGTGTCCCTGGTGTAATCTCCAGACAGTAGAATGAGTCATTGGGTATCATCAGCATAGTTTGTGTATATCACCCCTTTAGCATTGAGTAGTTCAAACAGACGTGTGATGAACATATTGAACAAAACAGATGACAAGCAAGACCCCTGTGTGACTCTGCATGTCACCATAAACTGGTCCGCTTTTTGATTGTGAGCAAAGACCCTGGCTGTTAGACCCATTAAGAAAGGTTTCACCCATTTTGCTAATGAGGATGAACAGTGGGCTGAGTGGGTGAGCCTGGTCGTCAGTATGTTATGATCCATCAGGTCAAAAGCTGTGGACAGATCAATGTGCATAAGAAGTGCTGTGCTTCCTTCATGCAGGTATTCTAGCATGTTGGCCTTAAGATAAAGCAGCAGTCACGCCATGTGTGATGTAATTAGTGATGACATCCGTGATGTCATCATTGTGGGTATACACTGTGCAACAGGAGATCATAGTTAAAGTGCACTTGCTTGAAATGAGAGTGATGAATTTTAGGGGTTTTGTCCTGTTGTATCTGATCACCTGATCTTTCTCTTAACTAATGTGTTTTCACAGAATTGCAAAGGTTTTGTTATGCTAAAGTTTCCTCAGGGCCCACTTGCCATGGCTTTTGGCTGTGTCCACTGTACATGTTGCACCAATAGTTTTCTTTTGGGTCCACTAGCCACAGTCTTCAGACATGGCCACTGGCCATAGACAAACAAGTTGTATATTTTCTTGAGGTCTCTATAGCTATGGCCTTGGGCCGTGACTTCTGTATGTGTTGCACCAATAGCTTACTTTTGGGGCCACTAGCTATGGCCACTGGCCATGTCAAACCATTAATTGTTACTGAGCACCCATTGACTCTGCCCAGTAGATGTAGGCACTGCAAATGTTAAGCCTTTTTTTTTTTAACTCCTTATTCCTGCAATACATTCACAGTAATTATTTCCAATAACAGAAACCCTTGTGGCAGATTGGCGGTTCGACAAATCACTCAATAACGGGAAAAATGTCTCAGAATTAAAAAGTCTTCCATGTCCTCACATGCACTTAACATGTGTCCCTCTTCTTTTTTCTACCTCCCCTCACTCCACTCAATTACTTTTTCCCTCTCTAACCCTCTCCCATTATCCCCTATCATTCATTGGTTCGTGTGACGAAAATTTCTTTCTGAGTGCATCTTCCAGCGTTGCCACTGTAATCTTGTGATATTCCCATGGTCTTCCCCAGATAAACTGAAAATGTTCTACCTGTAACTGGCTGCCCAACCCACGCCCAAATCCTACAGCCAATCCATCAAAGCACTATCATTTAAAACAAAACCATTAGTGTTCCGCTAGGAGTGACTACATCAATAGAAGAGTTTTGAGTCTCTTTCTGAAGTCGAGAATGTTATTAGGTGCTGTAAGGTCATGGTGAATTCATTCCAAAGACTGATGGCATCCTTTTACCTATTCCAAATAGCGTTTTGGGTTCTTTCACAGGAATCACTTGCATCGACCAAAAAAGAAATGTCGGGTTTTCATTTCTGAAAAGCCCCTCAGGCTCTCTACGGCAAAGCACCAGGGCTAATATATATAAAAGGTTTAAGGATCAGGGGGCACCACATGTCTCTGTTGAATATTTCTAAAACTACTGGATGGATTTACCCCAAACCAGTCAAGGAAATTAAGTCAATGCTTTGTGCCCACATTGTTTTTATTTGGTCCAAATCTTCCAAACGAATTTCGCTCTACGGCTATTCAAAAACTGCACTTTTTCTCTATGGGAAAATGAATCGGATAGCCTAACAACTGTGTTTTTATATTTTCTTGACAACTTGTTTATTTTTAACTAATTGTTCCCAAGATTTCCAGTGTGGGGCACCCTTAACAAATGTTTTGTTTAGAACATTTCATCCAAATCCACCCAGCAAGTCAAAAGTGATTAGCCTCTATTAGCGACTCTGCTGCAAAGCATCAAGGCCGATATAAAGGTTTTAAGGAGCAGGGCACTCCTTCTCCATCGAATATTTTAATATTTTCTGGATGGATTTACCCCAAACCAGTGAAATCAAAGCTTTATGCGCAAATTGTTTCATATTTGGTCCATATCTACCAAGCAGTTTTCGTGCTATGGCTGTTCAAAAATTGCACTTTTTCTCCATGGGAAAATGAATGGGATGAAAACTGTGGTGCTTTATTTTCTTAATACATTTGTCATTTTGTAATGTATTGTTCTGAAAATTAGCAGTTTGAGGGGTTGGGGGCCTTGGCAACTATTTTGTTTGGAAATTTTCATTCAAATCCGTATAGCAAGTCAAATGTTATTAGCAATAGAATTTCGGGAAGAAATTTATGCTTTTTCATTTCTGAGAAGCCTATTAGCCTCTTTGATGCAAATAATCCATGGGAGAGATAGTTATAATTTTGGGATAAGGGGGCCCCCTTTCTCCGTCAAATATTTTAAAAACTACTGTACAGAATAATCCCAAACCTGGGTCAGAAATTAAGTCAACGCTTCATGACTAAGTTGTTTCTCATTTGTTCCAATTCCGTCCATTGGTTTTTGTGCTTCGACACACAAGTAGGTGTACCTTTTCTCTATGGCTAAATTAATGGGAGCATGCCAAAAACAGCCTTTTATTGCTTTCTTAATGACTTTCTGTAATGAATCTTTTCCAAAATGTCCATTCTCAGGGGGAACAGAACAAACCTGTTGTTTGGAAAATATCAGCTAATCGGTCATATATTATAGGGAGGAGGTCACTGCCCTATAGTTAAGGTGAGTCGGACTCTCTTAGGATCCTCAAGAAATTTGATTGCAAATAAACCTTGAGTCATGTGATGGATTAGGCGGACCATTTTTTGTCATTTAGGGATGCATGCCCCCCCCCAATTCCCTCAGACTACAAGGTTTGGTAACAAATGTGTTACAAAATAAAAAGGTTATTAAGAAAATATAATATTAAATAAACGTTGCAGCCAACTTCACATTCATTTTCCCATAAACAAACAAGGTACATTTTTGCCACACTGCACAGCCCAAATACTGGATGGATCCAGGTGCGAAACAACTTGGGCATGTAGCGTTTACTGGAGGCCTTTTTTGTGTTTGACGTTATTCTATGCAGTCGTTTTTTAAATATTTGATGGAGAAGTGGGTGCCCCCTTCTCCAAAATAGAGAGCTATAACTCACATCATTTTCCAAAACCAGGTGTTTTTAGAAATGAAACATGCGCCATCTTTTTTTCCTCAATGCGAGAGATAGCCGCAGCTATACCCGATATTATCGGAAAATGAAAAGGACGAAAGAAGTAATTTATTGGTCAAAAAGATGCAAATCTTATTTGGCTAGAGGTGCAGGGTTGACTAGAGGATACCAAGTGAAATTTGGGAGTTGGAGGGCGTCTAGGGACTGAGTTTGCAACACAATGTTTTCTGTAGCCTTGGCTAGCTGAGATTTCATAGATAACTGGATTACAGAAACACTGTGTGGAGGTCAGGGGAGGTGAGGAGGCCATTGCGGGTGGCAAGGAGGCATTTTATCCCTACAATCATTTCTCCTGAAACTACGGCTCGATAGGACTACAGATAGCCATGGGTATGTGCAGTTCGCTGCCTGCGGTTATAGTTTCTTTTTGTAAAGATATTTTTACAGCTAGAGTGACATCAGGGGTGAAAAAAAAACTCGCCATGGCCAGTGATGTGGTAGACATTAGGGACTCTTATCCATGCAGTACATAGAACTGACTCTGCCTTGTTGTGAGGAAGCTGAAGGCTCTCTCAGGATATGGTGTCTAATAAATTAGTACAAGTTACTTTAGAGCTAGGCTTCATATAACAGCATCTATATTTAACTATTTACCTTTTTGTTCACAGGTCACTGAGGTTAAAGGTTTATTTGCCTGCACTCGTCCTAAACTTTCAATATAACCTTTTAATGGAGTATGTCTACTTATGAGGGTCAAGAAATGTAACATACATGTAGAACTGCAACTAATTGTTTTTCATAAAGGATATTCTATAGGTAATTATGTTTTCTTTCTTTTTACAAACTGAAAAGTGCATATTATAACATAATTACTTTGCACATATCACTGTGGACATGGCTAGTGGCTGTACCGCTGCACATATACTTTCTGTACATTCACCTAATGTCCCACTATCCTTACTACCTGAACCACGTACTATACTCGCTGTCCCTTTATTCTCTCTATCATTACCTAAGCCACGTGTCTTCCCATGCTCTCTCCCTATTTAGAGTTTGAGTATTACTAGTGTACCCCTACCATGTATTTGTGTATCCATACACTCCCCCCACACTTTCTGTACCCTTATGTAGTCTATATTCACCCTTTTGACCACTACCTACCCACTCTTTCGCTACAGAATGTGTTCATGTTTCTGTACTGTTCTGCTATTATCTCTTACTCCGTATATATCTGAAAATACAAACTACAAGGAGTACTAAATAATCAAATATAAACATATGTAAAACGAAAATGTTTTTTAAAATAAATATAAATGAATAACTGCAGCTACAGCAGCGGCCTACGGGGTGGCGTGGTTAGAGGCCTGGATAATCCCACCAAAGAATGGAGTGCGTATCAGCGGCTACAGGAGTACCTCTCACTGTGGAGCACGCATAATCACGGCTATCCTGGGTCCCCATGTTATCACGGCTTTATATAGGCCAATGGTATGTTGTGTATTTTCCCTGGCTGCATAGCCACAGTTACCCATCATTTTGATCAAAACTACATCACAGAAACAACAAGTGTTTTAGGTGGAATGGGAGAGAGCTGGAGAGGTGAGGAAGACATCAGGGGAGTGGAAGGACGTGGCATTTATGTTGGTGACACTTGGTGAGGGCTGTGGAGTGCAGGATAAAAAAATGTTTAGTTGTTTTTCCGAATAGCCGTGGCTAGAAATAAAACAGCTTCATGTGGTGTTTCTATACCCGCGTGTATACAGCGTGCTGGCAGTAGGCTACTGTTCTACACGCGGCTATTTGAATAGCCATGGGTATTAGGCCATACATTTTCTGTACAATAATCATACAATTTTACTTCTGATGTTATGTCCTCGGGTTAACCCTTGCCTTATTTTAAAGATTGGCAAGATATGTTTTTGAGTTATTAAAAGAATGTGCATTTATTTGCGGCTACAAGACAATGTTTATAGTCATATTTGAATAGCGGCTATCGAAGATGGTTGATGGAAAAATTGTTTTCTATCTGTTTCGGTGTTTGTAATTGGTTGGTGTTACCGTTGTACTTGTGTACTTGTCTGTGATGGCTTGCAGTGAAAATGTGTTGGCCATTTTAGTACTTTGGTTACTATATAGTCCTCATTTTGTGGGATTGATGATTTTGGAAAGTATAAAATCTACCATTTTGTCCACTTTTCTCATTTTGATTGCAGAACTCACACTGTAAACATGCCAAGTGTATGGCTGATGTGAAAGTAAGTGTCAATAAATAGTTACATATTTAAAGGTTTATTTGCATAATTGTGTGTGTCAGCTATGTTAACCACTGCTATCAGATGGCATATATTGACACTATTTTCCACCTGCTCAGATTAAGTGGCAGTGCATTGTACCATCAAAGTGTTTAGACAGTGCATTCTTATTAAATTTATAGCATTATAAAAAAAATTAGTGCTGCTCATCCACCTATGCATTGGCAGTGTTTTACTGAGATGCTATTAAATATAACCATCTCTGCTGACACACCTATGCATTATTTCTGTTAGATTATAATACTCTTATGAATACGGATCCCTAAAATGTAGCATTGTTTTTCTATATATCAAGCTAAACTATTTTATAAACACTGCAATCAGCAGAGGCGTTGCTAGGGGGAAGGCTTTGGGGGCTATAGCCCCAGGTCTTTTGGGTGTAGCCCTGGATAGAAGCTCAGGGGCTGCAACCGAAAGGATAGCTAGCCCAGAGTCCCAGCAGTCCCATCATTAGCGTAGCCCAGATCTTTTCCAGACCTTGCAACACTCCATGCAATCAGATTACCTATAGTGCTTACGTAGTACATCTGCTCTCACCAAATTTTACTTACCAGTATTGTAGATATGTTTTGCTATTGCGTTGACCTTATCTGTAAATAAGGTACAAATGGTGAGGGTCCTAATTCTCAATGCATTTTTTTTTTAACTTTCGCTAACATGCTGCCTAAAAAATACATTTTTTTAAATCAACAGCATTTACATGGAACGTTTTCCCTTTTTCTAAGCAGGTTACTGAGGGTAAAGGTTTATTTGCTTGTACATGTCCTAAACTTCCACTGCACCTCCACCATGAAATACCTCCAGCTATCTGTAGTTTTCTCTTGCGGGGAAAATATAAACAAATGGACAATATTAATATGCCACTGAAAATAAAAAGAAAAGAAAAAATTATTTCTGAGGCAGAAAATGGCATCTCTCACCCTGAAAGAAGTGTGACATTTGCAGCACAAAACTTTGCACGTTGCGGGTAGAGGTCATAGAAGGTACAGTGCTGGAGGTGGATGGTGTAGAGGTTTCTGTGGTGGTTGGTAGTGTAGAGGTTGACGCCGCAACAGCTGTTGGCAGAAGTCGGAGGAAATAGCAATAAGGAAAAGTAAAGGAATTGTCTGGCAAACTATATGCTTTTTTTCAATCCACCTTGTGTTTTATCCCAACAACAGAATGGTTCTTATAAGTGAAGACAAGAAATGTTCAGCACAGGTGCTTGTATTTTGTACTTCTCATGGGCCTTTCTGTATTTCTCTACATCATCCCAGTGTACTCTCACTAGGCGGAGAATCAGGGCAGATGTTCCCAAACTCTGAGACTGAACATTTGATGTTCCCTGGTGTAGTTTATTTTTCCAGATGTTGCACTGCATGTTTTCACTTTCTTTAAGAGAGCAGTGGTCCTCTACCATGAAATATCTCTAGGTATCTGCTGTTTTCTTCATTCTGCATAATTTGTTGCAATATATGCTCTGTTCATCCACCCACTCCTCCTCTCCCAGATCCTTACCCATGCATTGTGCCCTCAGCCTCTGTACTGCTGTGCACCATACCCTCACTCTTTATATCCAACCCATTCTACCCCCTCTTTTCTAACCTCACCCACCCTACCCTAGTTTCAGTTCCCCCACCCACCATATTTCCAGCCTCGGTACTCTCACCTAACTTACTGCACCTTGTGTACCCGTACCCATTCAGTGTATCCCCACCCACAATACTCACACCCATTTACTTTATTGATTTGTAGTGCATGTTTTTTTTGTAAATCCACATTGGATTTTCTTTCCAATTACCCCATAATTACTGTGTGTGAAGACAACAACGGTGTACTATGCACAAATGTTGTATCGAACATGGTGTATAGGATGCACTACATATGAGGGTAAAATAAAACAGAATGCTCGTAACTAATTGTATTTCATAAAGTATGTTCTCTAACTGACAGAAGAGCAGAAATTATACCTTTGCCATCATATGTATTAAGTGTCCATACCTAATCCACTCATTTTAACTAACTCTGACTAGCCCCAACCACTCAGCCTATTTGCAGTCTATGCATACTCCATACATTCTACCTAAATCGTCTCTACTTCTATGCAGGTTATCTCCACCCTGTTGTACCCTACTCGTTCTATTGCCACAGAATGTATTCATGCTACTGCACTGTACTCCCATCATCACTTACACTATATATATCTTAAAATATAACTTACCAAGAGTACTAAACATACATACATACATATGTAATATATATATTGTGAAGGCATCATGAAGGAGACACAGACAATAGGTTCAGGATTGGTCTTCAAAAGGCTTTATTAACTTAAAAGGAAGGATGGAGTAAGGCCTAACCTGCCCCATGCTAAGGTGGGATTTCTCTCCCTAAAGAAAACTAAGGGTAGTCTGTGTCAGGAAGTCGGAATCAAAAGTCTGTGTCCAAAAACTACATTTGCCCTCACAACTAATTGTATATACTGTGTTCGGATGTCAGTAGTAAAAATGAAGTGTTCAAAATAAAGTTCTGAGCTTCTTCCAGCTCTTGGCTTGTAATCAGCTTCTCCTGTCCCAAGTTCAAAACAGTTCACAAAGTCTCAGGGTTCCCTTCCCCAAGAGTTCAAATCTTCCAGCTTTCCAAAACAATGCCAGTTCAAATCTTCCAGCTTGTCAAACCAACACAGTTCATTGGGACACTTCCCATATCTCTTGTCATCAATACATTTCAATGGTTCACATATGTAAGTCTGTTTCTTGACTACAATATCACATAAGCGGTAGTTGCAAAACACGAGCTTCTTTATATTGACTTTCATTGGCTCTTTCCATAAAGGAGGCACTTGGTCTAGACCCAGTAGTTGGACCACACAGCCCACCGTTAAAGGTCATGCAACCGATACCCCTATGCACTGCGTTACACTTTCTGTATTCTTCTGGCTCTTGCCAATACAGGGTTCCTCTTACCATGCAGTTCCTTGACCTCTTGTACCTTTGGCCAATACTTAGTTTCTCATTTCATGCACTTCTAGGTATTCTTTTTGGCTTTGCCAACACTTATGTCTCGCTCAAATCATTCCATGGTATCTGCTATTTGCACCACCTTTCTTTCACTTCATTCACAAACGCTCATAACTTGCTTTTGTTCTGTACGGCATTACAAAGTGCTTACAATGTCTTTCCGTTTGTTCGGCATTCAAATGTGCTTGCTTACAGTTCCTGGAGTGCCCCGGTATGAGTGATCCCTTTTTCACTCACTGGTTGTATACGGCAGCTCCCTCAGGTTTCTCCACTTTGCTTTCTGGCTTCTATTCACTCCACTCCTCTCTCGTGTTAGCCACTGTGTGCACCACTCGCTCTCCTGGTGGCCTGTGGCGAATAGCTCCACTCATTCCCTTAGGCAGCTACAGAGCGCACTGCTTGCTCTCCTGGAGTACTGCGGTGCCCGGAAGGCTTCAGCACTCCAAAGCTCCTGCTACGTGCACCTGACAGGGAGGGCAGCAGGATTTCTAGACCCTCTCATGGCCAGCCTTAACCTCAGCATCCCTCTCTCACTCCTGCTCTGCACGGCTCCTCTCCAGTCTGTTCCTCTCCAGCCCTCTCCAGATCTACAGCTCGCCTCATTCTCTTCAGGCCATCTCTCTCTGTGTGGTGGGTGGTCAGAATTTGAATACACCTGGAGATTGTTAAATGACTGCAGGTGAAGGTCATTGAATTCAATTGCCTGACCATGGCGAAACCTATTGGCTGGACATGCCTGACTGTTCCAAGTGAAATCCTCCATAGCCCGCTTCCTCATCTCAGTAAAAGAGTAGTGTTTGAATAAAAGGAATTGTGCAAAACACTGTTTTGTCTCTCCTCATCTTGGAACTTGACTGATGTGCCTCTGTATTAGCAATATAAGAATGATCAATATAGATCTTACCCAAATGAGGATGTCTCCTCCTAGTTGGTCTCTTCCTCGTCCCAGTATTAAGATGTTGTGATCTTATAGTGCAGTTTGTGTTTTATTTTGTCTATTTTTATAAATTAGAAGTTGGCCCTGAAAAGAGCCATTTTGGGCGAGAGGGAAGGAGGAGGGTGGAACGGGACAGGAAGAACATGAGAGATTACACATGTAACAATGGGTAAAAAAGGTCATATTTATTTATTTTGAAATTATTTAGTTTTTTGAGGTTTTCTCATTTTTGTCTCAAAAATGGGGTAATGCAATTGCCACTTTAAAAAAAATATCCCTTTGGCAGTGGGCTTAGTGTTCAGAAATGGCTCGTCTCAAGCCATCTAGGGTGGCATCTCCCACTTTGATCCAGTCATGGCATTGTTTGTACATAGCATTGCAATCATTAAAATCCGGTGTCGGCCGCAGTGGGGGAGGTTGAGGCCCCGTGGAAGTTGTGTTCAGTGATGTGGTGGAGGTTAATGGTCCTGCGGTTGCTGTGGTGGTTGCTGGTGTTGAGGTAGCAGCAGGTCTTCAGCCTACAGAATTGGGTCCATGATCTTGCATTTTGTGTCACTCATGGGCCTTTTTGTACTTGTCGTCAACCTCATTCCAGTGTACTTTTACCAGTTGTTGGATGACCACGGATGTCCCCATACTCTGAGATGGAACGTTGGATGGCCCCCGGCGTAGTTTCTTCTGACACAGTCTGCATTGTACATTCTCACTTCTTTTAAGCGAGTGGTGCACTACACTGTAAAATATCTCCAAAATTCCGCCTTCTTCTTCATCCGGCATAATTCTTTGTGGGGGGTTGGGTTTGCACCCAAATCACATTCTCACTGCTGCTTCTGCCATGTTCAGACATGTTAGACAATGTCTGAACTGGGAGGAAAACATTTTAAAATGAAAAAAGACAGGACAAAAAGGACTAGGCCAAAATTGAAAACAAGTAACTAGAATAATGAATAGACAAACAGAACACATCACAGGACAAAGGAAAGAGGAAAATGGAGAAAGGGTGGGAAAATGGATGGGTAAGTATTAGGAGGTTGTTAATGATCACTTTCTTATAGGGAACCTGCTAGTACACAGAACAAAAAGCAATGAGAGAAAGTTATGAAATTGTGCATGGGTGTGGTGAAGTATTCACGGCTATTCCCATTAACCATTCAGGCAGCTCCGTGTATACGCGCAGGTATGAGTTATGTGTTACTGTGTTACCGCAGCGGGCGTTCTGATTGGTCAATTCTGCATGTGTGGATTATCGTCATAGCCTTGCCTACAGAACTTGACACATGATTGGGCCTTGTCATTGACACAGCTACCGGTCATGTGTAGGCGCGTAAACTGAGCGCAAAAAATGTGATTGGTAGATGGCTGAGGTACAAAGACGCGTAACCGCATCAATGTAACAGGTGGTCCTTTTGGCCATTGCCGCATGCGGCTCTGTTGTTCAGCCAGGTCAAGTCAACATAACCCAACATTTCTAGTGCATGGGGTGCTAAAGCCATGTCTGCTCAATGGCTGTTGTGGTACTGGCAGAAGACTTGTAGTGTGGAACACAATGGGCTGAAGGTACAATGAAACACAGCATTGAAAGTGCAAATGTTTCATGAAATCATAAAGGAAAAAGCTACAAACCACAGTGAGCCGTTCTGCCTCAGAAATATCTGGAATCCGATTACAGAATGGGGTTAATTCCACAATCTATCAAGGAGGCTTATAGGTCGGTGTCTGGATGCTTGCACAGTACCAGAGAATCACAGGCCCCCAGGAGCACTATAATGTTGGCACAATTACAGTATCCTGAAACTGAGGCACCATGGATAGTATGCCCTGCTCTAAGACTGCCCGGCCTTTGCCACTCCTGGGACTGGAGTGGCGGCAGAACTTCTAGACAAGCAACAGGTCTCCCCTGCAGTAGTGCCCCGCCTTTCTTTTGCAATTATCCCAGCAATCAACATATTCTCAACTGCAAGATCCGACCCTTCTGTTGGTCACATTTTGTGTACAACGTTTCTTCAATGTCATTAGCCTGCAGTGCCTTAACACCAATCAATCTTTGTGGACGAATAGCTGGTCAGATAGCACAGCAAGTAGAACGCTCACTCTGACATCCATGCAGAGCCTGCCGATGCAGCTTCGAATCCTGGCAGGGCTAAACTCAGCCTTTGCTCCTTCCAAGGTCGATAAATGAGCACCACACACCGTGGGCAATAAGCAGCGTTCAGAGGCCAAAGGGTTCGTAGCGCTTTATAAATGCAATACTGCCTAGTGGCAATCTTCCTCCCATCAAGCCCTATTCTTCCTTGTCAGAGTCATAACAGGTGAAGTGTGTCCTTCCCTGAAGAAAACCTGAATAATGTATTTCATTAATGCAGGATCTCCTTTACAGAAGAGGTGCTCTTCATTGCCCAAACTCCTCGGAAGAATGGAGGGAAAAGGATAGTGGTGTGTAGAACTGGGTGTTGTAAAAGATTGCTCATAAATAATCCAGGGATTATTGACTAATTCCAATCCTGACGTGTGTGGATATGCCAAGCAGCACACTTGTGTGTGAATGAAACAAAACGTGTTGGTAACATTTAGTTAAGAGACAATCAAGACTTCAATCGGTCGAACTCAAAACTGATGAACGGCAGGGTGTGCGTTTCATTTACCCCACAAAAACAAAATGGAATTTTTAATTATGGGGTTTGAGGCTTTTGGTTCTGAAAACCCAACAGAAAAAAACGAAAGGGTCAGTAGAAATATGTGTGTCTTCGGAAGGAGGAAATCAGTTTCATACAATATCCCTATTTATCACGACCGTTAAAATAGGAAGCATCTGGGCTGATTAGCCTAATTTCTCGTGGCTTGATTGTGCACCTGGGGCTCGTAGCAATCAGCATTATGAACAACAGCAGGAAATGCAATCAAGTATTTCTTACAAGTAAACGTCATGTGCCCTAAAAGAGTAGAGGAATACTTTAAGGAGTCAGAACTCACATCAAACATTCATGATCCCCCTGCATTGATAAGCACCACAGATCAACTCGAACCATTGACAAGTTTATTGTGAATTCAAACATGTATTGATATTTTAAAAACAAATCTCATCTCCCACACTTACCTGTTTTCTTGAACATTGTGTTTGGCATGCATGTCAGGGTCAACAGTCTTGTAACCAGGTTTCCCAGCATGGGTAGCTGCTGCTTTTACCTATACTTAGGATATGTCTCTTGACTACAAGTGAAGCACGTACAACGATCTCTCCCTTTTCCAATCGCAGGTCTGTTACATTAACATTGAACCCCAAAATATGCAATTAAGTAGTACCTACTATGTATTCATTAGCGTTATCCTTGTAAACTTTTCTTTCCAATATAATTTACAAGTATACTTCATATGAACCATATCTCCATTGTGTGATCTAGAAGGCCAGCATGGAACTTTGGTGGAACACCTTCTCTGCCAATAGTGATACTGAGAAGAGATCCTGATGGACAACTGCCCATGCCCCATGGGCAATGAAGGACAAGATGGTGGCAGTTCCCTGCGAAGCAGCACAGACTCTTGCATGCCCTATACTGCTGTAGTGGGCCTCCAAATGTTGGCCAATCCACATTTGTAGGAAGGAGGAGTTCGATACCTGATGGAATGTCATGGCTAAACATGAGCCGCTGGTTGTGCTGGAGGAGGAATGGGCTTGTTGAGGTGGAGGAGGTGAAGGTGGATGATGCCAGGATGTGCCGGTGAAAACCGCCTCACCCCAACATGAGCAAGAAGGACAGTGGGCAAACATTTGGTGGTGGACATCTGGAGATAATGACAGTGGAAAGAATTACCCTGGCCACAGATATTTGGCTCAATATCGAGATTACTGAAGAGGTGGCCATTTTACAATGGAATGGTAACACGGATGTCAACAGTGAATATCTGACCCATTTGGAAAGAAGCCTAAGGTGCAGATATTGATATTGATATTTTATTTCTACCGCGCTCGTACACAAGTGTTTCAGAGCGCGACAAGGCAAGGGAGGGGAAGAGGGGAGAACAAAACAGCGATCTTACTAGGCCCAGTGACATTGAGAACACGCAAGTGCATGGGAGAAGGGGAGGGGAGAAGTGCATGGAAGAGGGGAGAAGTGTAAAGTGCAAAGCAGAGGAGAAACAGATAAATAACAATAAATAAATAATAAAGGCAACAAACAGTTTTGGTGCAGCGAGCAATTTGCAAGTGCCAGGCTTAAGGCAGCAGACAGGGTAGGTCTGATAAGTGCAGGAGGAAAAAGGGGGTGCTGTATGGGTACAGATACAGACCCCAGTGCAAGCGGTGGCCCGGAGGCAGTGCGGGAGGGTGGCAGGGTGAGCAGGTACCTGGGCCCGGAGGACAGAGGATGGCCAGGTGCACGGTGCCAAGAGAGAGCAGATCAGCAGGGGAGAGGGGGAGCGAAGGCAGAAGAAGAGGGGAAGGTCTTGAGATGCTT
Source organism: Ambystoma mexicanum (assembly GCF_040938575.1). Lineage (NCBI taxonomy): Eukaryota > Metazoa > Chordata > Amphibia > Caudata > Ambystomatidae > Ambystoma > Ambystoma mexicanum. The sequence goes on from NC_090937.1 coordinate 403,915,580, forward strand.
CCGGAACCGGAGATGGTTCTCCTCAAGTTTTAGAGTGGCAGGGAGCCTGTTCCAGAGGGAGTCCCCAGCGGAAGACAGAGCTCTACCCCCAGCTCGTTTCTTTGAAAAACGACTGACCCTGAGGGAGTTGGAGGTAGAGGAGCGAAGAGCTCAAGATGGGAGGTATTTGCAGAGGGATAGCTGAAGGTATTTTAGACCCAGGCCCCAGAAAGCCTCGTTGATAATGCAGTGGGTTTTTAAATTAATCCTTGCATTCACTGGGTGCCAATGGAGAGATATCAGAGCTATAGAGATACGATCTGAGGGCTTGAGGCCAAGGACAAGTCTCGCAGTCCTGTTCTGGATTAGTTGCAGAGGGCGGAGAGTAGAGGCAGGTAGATTTAGAAAGAGGCTGTTACAATAGTCCAAGCTAGAGAGAACCAGAGCTTGGGATACCATGAGCTTCTGGGGGAAGGAGAGGAAAGGCAGAGTACCTCTGAGGAGGTGCAGTCGGAAATTTTACTTTTTAGAGACCCCAGAGATGTGGGCGGAGAAAGAAAGGGTGGAGTCAAAGATGATCCTGAGGTTCTTAGCCTCAGGGGTAGGAGGACGGCCAAGGGAGGCCGGTCAGAGAGTGAGGGGAAAGGATGGTGAAGGTGTGCCGATGAGGAGGATCTCCGTCTTGCTGGCATTCAGACAAAGATCATTGGCGGCACACCAATCTTGAATGGCAGTTAGGCAATCAGAGATGAGAGAGGGAGAGGAGGTGGCAGAGGGCAGCCTGAAAATGAGTTGAGTGTCATCAGCTTAGCACTGGAAATTTGAGCAGAAAGTGGCAATGCAGTGGGCGAGAGTTGCCAGGTATTGGTTGAAAAGCCAGGGCGAGAGGTTAGACCCCTGGGGAACACCACAGGTAGAGAGGAAGATAGATGAAAGGAAGGACCCAAGTTGGACCTGGGAGGGTCGATCTGAGAGGAAAGAGGTCACCCAGGCCAGAGCCTGATCAGTGATACCCAGGTTTTCATGGAGACGGTTGAGCAGGATGGTATGGTTGACCGTGTCGAAGGCAGAAGAGAGCTCGAGGAGGATGAGGACAGAGGGAATGTTAGAGTCAAGGTTGGAGAGCAGATCTTCACGGATGTTCAGGAGAGCATTTTCCGTGCTTCTGGCAGCTCTGAAGCCAGACTGGTGGTCATGGAGACAGCCAACAGAATTGGAATGAAGGTTAAGCTGAGAGATGGCCAACTTTTCCAGGAGTTTGCCAAGAAAGGGAGTAATGGAAATTGGGAGATAGTTAGCTGGTCAAGAAGGATCAGCTGTGGGTTTCTTGAGAAGAGGATGCACAAAGGAGTGTTTCAGAGGGGAGGGGAAGGATCCCGAGGCAAAGGAATGGTTACAAAAATCAGCAAGGGCCAGAGTGAGGGTGTCAATGTGGTCCTTGATGGTTTTGGAGGAACAGGGATGAACCTGTTTTGACGAGGCTTTCATATATCTGACTTGTCTAGCAACCTCGTCAGGGTAGAAAAGAGGAAAGGACGAGAAGGATGGTGGGGGATGGCTAAAGGAGGGTCAGCAAGCATAGATGGGGAGGGGAGAGGAGGGGTGTGGGTGGAGAGGGTGGACAGGATGTCCTGGGTTTTTTAAATGAAGTGATAGGCAAGGGCATTGCAAGGAGCCTGGGAGGCAACAGGTTGGGTAGAGACTGCAGCAGGGTTGGCCAGCTCCTTGCAGATTTTAAAGAGTTCGGCCGAGTTCTCAGAGAAGGTGGAGACGTCTTGTTCATGAATTTACATGGCCCAGCCGTCAGCTGAACAAAATCCTTGTGTTGATAAAATGCCTGAGAGGAAATTGTAGGTGAAGGGAATTTGTGGATCATGAAATCTTGTTTGCTTCAGAGCAAAAGACCATGTATGCAGCCCCTTCTGGACAAATCCAAGGCATGTGTGTGTCCAAACACATAGAGACTCATTACAAGTCTGGCAGTCCAGAAATAAGGGTCCCGGAAGCAACGTACTGGCACCCTTTCCGGAGCTCCAGACTACGAGAATGCCTGCAGGGGCTGAAGCTCCGAGCAGGTCTGACTGGCCAGTAGCACTGGCCCCTGTAGACATGGTTTTTACAGAAGCACTGGCACTGTTAGCAATGGTGCTGGTGCTTCCGTGTATCCAGCCCCGTGGAGTCCTATGGAACTCCATAGGAATGGGGACTTACAGTTTCTGCCGCCTGATATTATAATGCCCCGGTGGCACTGCGATCTCAGGCGACAGAACAGTCTTACGAGGTCAGCGGCAACCCACCGGTAGCACCGACAGGCTACCACCGACATTGTAATGATGCCCATACACACTAGGGTGTGCTAGCAAGATATGTGGGTAACTCTTGTGTGCAGGGTGCATTACCACACAGACAGACAGATACACACACACACATATTTATCTCTCTCTCTCTCTCTCTCTCTCTCTCTCTCTCTCTCTCGCTCTCTCTCTATCGCTCTTTCTTTCTCTCTCTCCCAAATTCACTAGCTACATATTTATCTCTGTCTCTCTACTTCTTACTCTAGCTTCTTCTTCCTCTTTCTCCCTTTCGCTTGACTCCTTTTCTCTCTCACACACAAACACACATACACAAATACACACACACAAACACTGCCACATTTAGGACTGCTTTCAGGTAGCGCCAGAGCACCCTGGGGTTTACAGGGAACCAAATGATATGTAATGAAAGCCTAGGAGGTGGTACGCAGTGAATCCCCCCGCCCCTTCCTCCTATGTCAATGGATGTCAATGGGGATTAGTTACTCAGGGCTAGGAAGCTGTGAGGATCCTAGACTTCGCAGACAGATGTTCATAGACAGCAGTACCAGGATAGCAGGAAATGCAGAAAGTATGCAGCAAAACACATTCCGCACAATGCATGTGGTGTGGGTGTCTGAATGGAAAGGGCAACTTTTGAAAGGGGATAGCTCTTCACATTCAAGCACATGAGTCAAGGAAGAGAATAACTGTTCTATGCTATAATATCCCGGATTGAAAATGAAGTAGTAAAAATAAAGAGGTAAACATAACTCATTTTACATTGAAAGTAATTTAAATAGTTAAATAAAGACATTTTAAAAGAACAAAGAAAAAATAAGTACATTATTTTACTTAAAAACCAATTTCCGTGCAAATATATGTCTATGTTTTAAAAATGTGTTTTGGATGGCTTATTGATATTTTAGTACGAAGGGAACCCCAGAGATCCTCCTGTATACTTATGTATACTGGAGGTGGTGGCAGATCGGGAGCAGGTGCAAGCAGATCTGGATCACCTGGCCTAAGCCCCACTCACATGGTCCCTTCCTGGTTGCTGCCCTTTTTTTCCCACTAAGCAAGCCCCGCCCACCTAGTGCCTTCCTGGTTGCTGCTCTTTTTTCCCTACTTAAGGAGCCCTCGAGCCTCTTTTCCATTGCAGATGGGGAGCAGGTGCAAGTGGATCTAGGGCATCTGGCCTGAGCCCCGCCCACCGGGTGCCTCCCAGGTGTCTGCTAATTTTCCCCACTTAGCAAGCCCTGCCCACCTGGTGCCTTCCTGGTTGCTGCTCTTTTTCCCTACTTAAGGACCCCTCCAGCCTCTTTTCCTTTGCAGTTGGGGAGCAGATGCAAGTGGATCTTGGTCACCTGGCCTAAGCACCACCCACCTTCTTAGCCCTGCCTCTTCCTTCCTGCTCTCAATTCTTAGATCAAGGGCATCTCTCACCTGGGCATATGAAGCGAAGGGCAGACAAAGAAAAGGGCAATTCCTGTTTGGACCTGTTCAGACCACAAGGACCAAGGGCCCGACCCCCTGCTCAGACAGCAGGTAAGCATGCACCAACATGTGTTTACTCCCTCTGTCCCCACATGCCATCCCCTCACCTCTGGTCCCCCTGTGATGTTCCCTTGTGCCCCCCTTCTAGCACTGTTGCCTGTTTTTCTTGATTTTCTACCCTGCTCCCCACCATCAGCCAGCTTCTGCAGGAGTCTGTTCTGATACATTCTGGTTTCACCATCACCGTCTTGTGGCCAATGCTGGATTTGACTTTTATGGACTTCATTGAGTCACAGTGCATCACCCTTTCTCATGGTGGCCCTGAATCATGCTGTTCCCATCTTCATCTTGTATCCAGGCATGCAACATTATGTGTTACTACTGACCTCTGCAATTTTATTTGCTCTCCCCTCTTGCTTTGCCACTCTTTTTGACTGCTTACTCTGTTCTCTCCTCCTCTCTCTTTCTCCCTTTTCCTATCTCCTCCCCTCACTTTCTTCTATGCACTTACTCTATCAGAATTGTCCCTGGACCTAGTATGATAGCAACCTCATCTGTCGTCTCCCCCCTCCCCTTACTTGTCCCCCCTCTCCAGCACTATCTGAAATGTTGTCAGGCCTAGTATGATAGTCGCTTGTTTTGTTCCTCCCCTCCCTTTCTGCACCCCTCTCCCTCACCTTTTGTTTTCTCCAGCTCTACCAGAAATGTCATCAAGCCTAGTACGGTAGTCACCTGTCTGTTTCCATTTCCTTCCCACTCTCCCCCTCCCTTCCTTATCTATGTCTTAGATCTTGCGCTATCTGAAATGTCGTCAGGCCGAGTACGATAGTTAATTTCACATCCTTACTGTTCATGGCCTGTAAGAATGTCATTGTATTTTCCCTTGCTCCCTCCCTTGCCTTGAAGTGCTGTGAAACACATTGTGTATAGGCGCTATATAAATAAACTATCATTTTCCCAGCTTTGAAGGTATACTTTACAAATGGGGGAAACCTCCCCAAAGCACCAAACATCATTTCAATACTCCTCTTCTCTCCTTGCCCACTCTGAACCATACCAATCCCTTTCATGAGTCCTTTCCTTTTGTTTTGATCTGTTTATTTTATCAAATATTAAAATTGGGATGTTTTTGCTTTTTTTATCTTAGTTGTTTTTGGTAAAAACACTTTTGTTTTTGAGGTGTCGTTGGTGGTCGAGTTACACATTTTATTTTTTCTAGTTCCTGCTTTTACCTCCACGTACCTGATCAGGTAGAGGTTGAGTAAGCAATGGTATTATGGATATTTGTCGAGATTAATGATAGAATAATGTAAAATTGATCGAGTTTTCAGGCACATTGGAGATCTATCTGTAATTACATGACATTGTACATGGGATGGAGAGTTCATTGCATGTTCATTTCTGTCCTTGGACTTTCACTTCAATAGAAAAGAGTCAAACACAGAAGCTCAGGATCATTCATCTTGGGACTCAATAAAATCAAATCCCTGATGGCGTCCAGTACATTCACCAGGACTCTTTTTCTCTTAACGAGAAGGGTTCAAGTAAAGGTTTTAAGTAGACTTTTCTTAGAGAGGCAGTTTCTGGGCAATTCATCAGCAGGTGTCTGACCGATTCAGATTCGGTTGAGGTCTTGCATAGTCGACAGCTGCCTGATGGGGATTGACCTCTAAGAGCTCTGATTTCGTTGGTGTGAAGAAGGTTGAACTTGGCTCTTAGAAAGGTTTGTCCTAGGCATTTATCCAGAAAGTTTCTGAACACTTGTTCGATTTCGTTAAGTTTTTTGCTTTGTCTTGGGAAGTGGGCCAGGAGTTTGTTTGAGGCGGCCTTGTTTTGAGTTTCTAGCCAGTCCAATTCGCTTAGCTTTTTCTTGACTTTCAGTGGATTTTGATAGAGGTCCTCCTCATTGCACCCTGATTGCTCCAATTAAGATTTTTTCTTGGCGGCCCAAGTGGAGAGCATCTTGCAGCCATCAGCAGCAATTTCTTCTTTTATCAGTTTGTATTGCGAGGTGTGTCCGTCGTGATCACTTTTCTGTATAGGGACATTTCATTCCAGTCCACTACTGCTTTTAGCGAGAGCAGCCCGAGTTCTCTCCTTATTGCTGGGAGTGATGTTGACTTTGGGAGGCAGAGCACTTCTCGCCAGAAATGGCCTTCGAGTTTGTCCCACAGACTTTGTGGTATTGTCGGGATGGCTTCCCCTCCGTAGGTTAGGGACGGGATTACTTTAGCCTTGTAGTATTTAATCACTGGCAGAAGCGAGAAGCGTCCATATTTCCTGTCCATTTACTTAGCCTGGGCAGTGAGTTTCCTAGTTTTTTCCCATAAATTGGTCTGCATGCTCGACTCGTTGCCTGAGCTATCAATCATAACTCCAAAGTACTTGAATTCCTTCACTTGTTCAATTTTGACAGTATCAATTGTCCAGTGATTCTGTTTGCTTTTTTTTGTTGTGGTTTTTTCGAGGACCAAGATTTTGTCTTTGTTGATCTCGAGGTTGTTTTTCGTTATGTAACTTGCCAGGTTGTTCAGTTGGCGTTGTAGCCAGATTGGCGTCTGATCAATCAAGATGAAGTCATCCGCATATAGGAGTCTGGGGACTCGGCCTCCTCCTATTTTGTGAGGAAATGTTCTCAGGTCTTTGCAGGTGTCTTTATAGTCTCCCAGAAACACTGTAAAGAGCGAGGGCACCAAGGGGCAACCTTGCTTGACTCCTCTGTCAGTGAAAATCTCTTCGGAGAGGGTGCCTTTCTGATTTAGCTTTACTCTTATCGAGGTTTTGGTACCAGTCTAGTAACTGGTGAGGGCAGTTTGATGCGTCTAGTTTGGACCATAAGAGGTCGCGGTCAATCTTGTCAAATGCCTGGGTTAGGTCGACGAAGGCCATAAAGGTCTTTTTTTGTTGAGTTCTTGACTTGCTTTTTATAATGCTTAGAAGCATTATATTTACTGTTGTCCCTATGTTCTTAGAGAAACCCGCTTGAAAGGGGTCGTTGCAGGGTGAGTGTATGGCCCAGCCTTGGATTCTTTTTAGAAGCAACGATCCGTAGGTTTTACCTATCGTGTCCAACAGGGCGATCGGGCAGTAGTTCGGGGGGATCGGATCTATCACCCTTTTTGAAGATGGAGATGACTGTTGCTGAGGTCCAGGAACTGGGTATTGTCTTAGATAGGCTGATTTCTTTGAAGATGGTGCTGATGAAGGCTGCCCATTTTTCTTGCTGGTTTTTCATATCAATGTGTGTTATCCCGTCCGGGCCTGGGGCTCTGGTCGGTTTTAGCTTTTGGATCGCTCTTGCTATGTCAGCTTTGTCGGAAAAGTCTTCCCAGGGCGTGTCTTCCGGAGCGTTACGTGCTTTTGGGTTTGGAGACAGATTCTGGAACAGGTTGTTGAAATGGTTGATCCAGTTTTCCTCACTCACCGAATTGGTTATTGAAGGATCTGTGTTTTTATCGATTCCTTTTACAAGGTCCCAGAATTCTCTTGAGTTTTCGCCGTTGACCTCCCTTAACATCCCCTCTGAGTCATGTTGATATAAGGTTGCACGGTAGAATTTGATCCATCTTGCGTATTTCTTTGCCTCCTCTTGGTATTGTTTCTTGGTGGTTGGCGAATTTGATTTGAGGGCTTGACGTTTCAGTTTGCGAAGGGCACAGCGTTTCTCTAACAAGAATTTGTTGTATTGATGTGTACTTTTGTTTGGTGCTCTGTGATTTTTAGATGGGCCTGCTTGGTATGCAATCAGTAGGGGTTGATAGTCAATGGGCCTCATTAGGACCCAGGCGGTAAGGGGCTTACGGCGGCGTAAACAGCGCCGACCCTTACCGCCTGATTCCGAGGTCCATTAGCGCCATGGAGGATTTAACACCTGCTTTTAGCAGGTGTTAAAATCCAAGGCGCTAAGGGACCTGGTTGTTAATTACGCCACCGTAATTTACGGTGGCGTAATTAACGCCTTCCCCACTCCCATTATGCCCTATGGGGCAAAAACGGGAATGGGGAAGGGTAAATGGGTTAATGGGGACTTACCGCCCCGCCAACCTCGGAATGGGGCAGTAAGTCCGCCAACCACCATGGCGTAAATGTAGTTTACACCATGGTGGTAAAGGTACGACCCAGGCGGTAACTTACCGCCTGGGTCGTAATGAGGCCCAATATCAGATCTTTTGGTGTTCTCTGAGGCTCTGAGTTTGTTCTTGTATGCCAAAGACAGTTCCAGGATTCTTTCTTTTGTTAAACGGAGCCGATTTCCTTGATTCGTAACTTCCACTGCTTCGTTCATTATTGGGTTAGGAAATCTTTGGGAAGTCCACGTGATTTCCAGGATGTTATGATCACTGTCTTTGGTTCTTCTTATGTCAAATGATAGTGCTAGGTTTAGCATTGCCTGAGAGGCAAATATGTAGTCAATTGTGGCTTTTTGGTTGTTTCTTTCCCAGGTTGGTGTATGGGGTGCTTTTGGGGAGATTAGGTCTGCGTTGAATATGTGTCTTGAGTCCATCAATTTTACCCATTTTTGTCCCCTTGAGTCTCCCCGCCGCTTTCCGTTGTTTATTGGGGAGGTTGCTCTTGTGGTAAGGCAAGACGCGTTTAGATCTCTGCATAAGATAATCAGAGTTATTTCTGAATTAGCTTGGACGTCATCTATTTCAGCTTCCACTGTCCGTAGGAAGCTGTCGTCCGTGGCAGCTTTGGGGTTCCAGTATACCGTTATTATGGCCATGGAGGATTCCCGGGTCTTCTCGGTGATGGGGTCCATTCTGGTCCACTTGACCTGCACGGAGAGGTGGCTTTTGGAGAAAGATCGTTTTTTTCAATTTTCAGGCCGCATCCCGATCGAACTGCGATTAGTAGGCCAGTTTATGGGCGGCATACTAAGCCTCGTTTGGCTGGCGCGATTTCTATTGCATAGCCGTCCATTGCTCGCACGGATTTCAGCCCGGTCTCCTGGAGTGCTAGGATGTCAAAATCTCCTAGGTTGGTCTCTCCCTTTGTCATCAGGTGTTTAAAACCCCTTGTGTTCCATGATCCCATTTTTAGTGAGGCTGATGTTGGTTTTGTTCCTTCTTGGTTGCTCGGAACTTCTTGTTTGTTTTGCCTCACTGCTGGTTGCTATTTACTGAGATTGCTGGTTTCGGTAGCCAGGCCCATAGATGTTTTATTGGGGCAAGGGAAAGTGTGTTTCTTTTGGCAACTCAGTTTTGGGCAGTATTATTAATCGTTCCGGGTTTTTTTATAGTTAGGGTTGTCTTTTCTTGCGGCTGCTCTTTGCTCTTAGGGTGTGTGGGTTTCCCTGTTTGTTCTTTTGATTCGGTTCCGGCAGGCTTGGTTTGCTGGCTTCTGCGTTGTGAGTTGCCTAGGTTCAGATCTGACATGTGGTTGAGTGCCGTTTTTGTCCTGTATTGCGTTGTTTTGCTGCTTTTCATTTTGGTTTCTGGGCCTTTCATGGGCGTGGGAGTTTTATCCGGGTATTCTGTTAGGAAGTATCCTTTTTTTAGTAGATTTTCGGTGTCTACCTTGGTTTGAATCGTTCTTGAAGATTCTGTAACATGTATATATGCCTTTGTCTTCCTAGCGTTGTGATAGGGTTCGATGAGTGTGATGTCGTCCGGGCTTAGGCGTTTGAGGTCAGTGGTTTTGCTCAAGATCTTCATGATTGTGCCTCGGTTTAGAGTTACAGCTTCTGAATTTTGGTCTGTTTGTTCTAGTTAGAAAATGTTGCTTCTTGGAGGTATCTTGGGTTTGCCTCTGATGGTTTGGGGTTTGTTTTGATCCTTCTCTATCGCTCCGCGACTTTGTCTGGAGCTGTAAAAAATCTTGTGACCAGGGCTTGTGTATTCCGTGAGCCTTTTTTGTGCCGACACGGCTTGCCAAAGCGACCTTTCTTTTTCCCATTGATGGCTGTAGTTGCCATGTTCTGATTGTTTTGATTGAGTTGGTCCTTTTGGGAATCTTGTTTTTGTCCATGGGTTCGGAGTTGATTTTGGCGAGCTGGTCCGTCTGCGTTTTTTTAGTGGTGTTTTCTTTTATGGGGCTCTCAAGTATGCTGATTCGCTTTTTCGTCCGTCGTTGTTTGCCTCTGGTTCGGGGGAGAGATACAAGGTGATATTCATGGAGCTTTTGTCTGCCAGGAAATCTTCAGCTTTTTTCAGTGACTTTTTCCTTGAGTGGTGTGGGTGCACTGTAGATGGTTGGGTTGTTCTTTGCTGTAGATTGAATATGAAATGGTTTTGCTTTTGCGAGTTTCGTTCTCGGTAGTGCCAGATTGCGGGCACCCCGACTTTGTTGTGGTGTGTTTTGCTGGAGTGGACTTAGCCAGGCGGTCTACCGAGAGACCTCTTTGTTTGAGTGAGGGATTTTATTTGGTTGTGGAGTCAATGATGATACAGGCCTCTTCGTCTGGGATTTTGTTGCTCGGCTGGGATTTTTTTGAACTTGCAGTTTTGTTCTTTCATGTTGGTGAGTCTTGTCGAATGCTTGAAAATGCAAAAGTTGTAGAGCTCATTGGGCAGTCTGTTTGAGTTTGGGCACTCCGTCCTTGAAACCTCGGACCTTCTGGGTTGGTTCTGGCCTTGTCTTGTGGGTGCCTGGGGGGCGAAGAGCTTGCGTATGGACCCTTTGGGTTGCTTTCCTTTCTAGTGATGAAACCTTCTATGTAGATCCGTTTGGTATGCATCAGTGCTATGAGAGTTGTGTGGTCTTTTAGGGTGTCGTTCAGGGACTCATGCAGTTTCCCGAAGGGCGCCAAGGCAATCGTGATTGCCGACATTATTGTCATCATGTCAGGTTTTTTCATTGGAGTTTCTTTTTGCAGCGAGTGGGCGAGGCCTGTACTTCTAGCCGGTGTGCCGTGGATTCGGTCATAGAGCGATCTGTCATTCGGCAGATTTTGTGTGTGCCTAGAGTCTCTTGGCAGATGGGCTTGGGAGGACCTTCTTGCGGCTCTTGGAGTTGTTGGAAATTGCCCATCACTGCCAAACGTGGATCTGGGATGTGGGGCCAAGCAATCTGGAGTTTTGTAAGAGTCTTCATGATGGGGCGGGGAGGTTGCGAAAAGGTCTCTGGGGTGAGACTTTCTCACTTCTGTGGCCTCCTTTTGGGTCTCCGCAGGTGACAACGGAGGTTCATGGGGAGGATCCGGACATTTTCCTGTGTAAGCAGCCTCCCTTTGTTTCTCCGCAGATGGAGGCAGTGGCTGGTGGGGGGATTCCAGTTGTTCCTCTATTTGAGGAGAAGATATTGATTTTGGAGTTAGAGGATGTGGGTTTGCATCCTGCGTGGCTATTGCAACAAGGGCTTTGTTGTTATTCAAGGTGATTTCTAGTGTGGAGTTCTTGATTGGATCCTCCTGTGGTGCGGTGTTGAGCCCTGCGTTGTTGCGTTGGGGTGTTGTGGGGTAGCTGGATTTACAGGCTTTCCTGTGTGTTTTCCGAACTGGGGACAAGTCTATCAAAGCTTCTAAGATTTTGTCGTCAGTGAGTTCAGTTAATACTTCATGCTTTCTTTTCCCTTGCCTCGCGAAAAGATCTTTTAAGGAGTTGCAGAAGGTTGCTTTTGATTGTGGTCCCTTTGGGAGTGCCTGGGTCCCCTTTTTTGTATGCACCGGTCTCTGACCTTTTTGTTTGTTGGTTTTCTTTGGTTGTGATTTTTTGGTGATGGTTTCTCCCTTTGAGGCAAGTGTGGCCTTTCTGCAAGCTTTTGCAGGTTGGGACCCCCCTTTTTGTGAACTGTCAGTTGTATATGTTTTCCCATTCATCTGTGATTGTGTCTGGGCTGATAGCAGCGCTCTGGGCATCGTCACCCTTGGAGGGGAATAGCTGCAAAGTTCTTTGAGCCACTGGGGGAGCTCGAGGGTTCTCCACATCTTTAACTGTGCCTGGGTTACTTCGTTCCTGGGCTTGCCGGCGGGGCTCAGAGAGCTGCGCGTTGCCATCTTTCCATGCGGCGTGGACTTGAGCCGTGATATCGAACGGCGTTATGCCCCCCGCTGGCGCCTGGGAACCCCTCAGGCTCGGGCAGGGCTCGGGCGAGGGTATGGGTCCTCTGAGCCCGTCGGCCAGGCTTGCAGGCACGAGGATCCTTAGGTGAGGACTCTGTGTCCGTGGCAGGTATGTTTTCCTGTGTTTCGTATTGACGTTCTTTGCCGCATTGTTTATTTGGCGAAGCTTCGCCGGCCACAAGTTCAGGGGCACGCTTCTGTCTGGGCAGGTCCTTTGCAGTCTGTCCTCCGACCGACTGCACAGGGCTGCCCCGGCAGAGGGCTCAAACCGAACGTTCAGGGCGGCCCTGGAGTCAATTTCTTTTCTGCCGGTCCGGAGTTCTTTAGCGACTCTTGAGGGCTTGTTACGGAGTACGTAGCATCTTCTCCTCTTGCTCCTCTTGCTGCAGATTGGGAGCGATGGTTTGGCGTTTGTTCTGCCAGCGGTTGCGACTCCTTCTTGGAATTTTTTTGATGCATTTGCGCCGGTTTTTCATTTCGGAATTGTACGCCTGCGATGTTAAAGGCGTTGATTCCTGATAGCATGGGGTTTGTTGCGAGGAGACCTGGCGGTCTAGGCTTTGCAGGTTGTTTTGCGGTTGCCTGGGGGCATGGAAGCTGGTGAGTTTGGCGTGAGCTCCTCAGGCGCCTTCTCTCGTCGTCTTCACCCTCCTGTGGGGCTTTCACCACCTGGGCATGTTGACAGTCTTTTTCTGAGGCCATGTCCTTTGCAGTGCTAACAAGGACTGCAAAGACTGCTCTACCTCTGCTCTAGCTCCGCGACCGCTCTGCAGTGTCAGAAGGGCTTTTATGGGTCCTCCCACAAAAGAAAGGTAATGGTAGAGAGACTGGAGCACAGAGGCAGTGTTCACTGCAAAGACTGCTCTACCTCTGCTCTAGATACACAGGATCTGTTGCTTTTGTCTGCTCTGGAGACACCAGTGTTAAAGGGTTTAGATATAATTTAATTTGCCTACCTTCCCTTTCTTCTCTCTTTCTCTTTGTCGTGCGTGACATATAAAGTATGACAGACGAAATGACAAATACAATAGATGATGGACTCACATAAGTAACTTTTACTAGAAACAGTAAGGGTTTTGCCAAGACTGCGCTTAGTGGTGCTCTTCAAGTTACCATCATTCAATGGGATATTGAATGGAATAAAAGCCTGAGTCTCAGTAGGATGTATACATTTAATCTCACTTTCCCTACATGAAGCAACATGAATATTCCATTATTCACTCTGTGACTTGAGAATCCATTGGTGAGTGGGAGGATTTAAAAAATCCCAGGTCTTTATCTCTGCCACCCCAATCCATTGATAAGTCAGTCACAAATAATAATGGCAAGATAGATGATAATCAAGAAAAAGATTAAGATCTAAAGGGAACACTTTCTGATGCCCTGCCTACTTATGGGGGACTGAAATAGGTCAGCATTCTGGCCCTGCTATTGTTCATCCTCTGCATGGCTGATCTGATGGCACATTTGGTAACCACCGACTGACACCTTCCAAACCTTGCTACCAACCAAATCTCCTGGCTCGGCTATGCTGATGATCTGATATTATTAGATCTGATGCCGATGGGTCTGCAAGCTTCGATAAATAATTTATCAGAGTATTCCAAATTCGGAGATTTAGTTATCAACATCTCGAAAAGCAAGGTAATGTTCTTCTATCAGGAATGAGAAATCATAAATGCAGTTACTTCTGGAGCGTGGTGGACCAGCGAATTGGGAGAGTTACATATTATTATTATCTAGGACTAACCATTGAACACCACCTTAGTTGGTCTGCCCAACTGGACAAAACAAGGGTTGCAATACACCAACAAATTGGAGCTATTAAATCCTTTGCAAAGCAGTATGTCATCCTTAATTGATATTTACAAGATGAAAATTATCCCCAAAATCATGTATGGGCTTGAGGTGTGGGGGATACAAGAGAGAGAATACCGTATAAGAAAAAGGGAGGGGTATTGTCTAGAGGCTATTATAAGCCTTGCTTCAAGTCTCCCTGGGGAATTCATACTTGGATGGTGTGGTGTATGTTCATTAAAATCTCTAAAACGTTCACGGTGCTTGACATACAATGGAAAGCTGCTAAACGCTGACAGAAATATCTTGCCTGCCTCCATAGTGGAAGAAGCTGGCAGGATGAGAAGATTACTTAAGCAATCCACATGTGATAGTATCTTGAGCAATGGCCTGACGTGGAGTCACTTACTAAAACGTAATCCTAAAAACATCACTGGGCTTGAATTTAGAAATCTCATCAAAAAATCTGTCCTATGCTTGGAAAGGGAGCAATAGTGGATCAATCTAGCTTCCAAGTCAACCAGTCCTGACTATATTCATTCCTACAACACTCCTGATCAAGATCATCAATGGAACTACCTCAAACAATTTCCCAGTTCCTTCCTAAAATTAACTTAGTCAACACACTTGATGTAATTGGAGGATGTTCCTTGATAGACAGAATCCATTGCACTGGTAGAATGCGCAAGACTCCAGCAATGGAAATGGTGCTCTTTTGATGCAATGAGTGCATTCAAATCAAAAGGAGGGGAGTGCTGTTGCACAGAGTGATGGTGTAGATGCTGTGTCTACACGCTCCACTCCGACAAAGCAGGCCGCAGAAGAAAACAACCATTTCTAATGAAAAGTGATTCATTCGAGGAGGCGACTCAGAGAGGAAAACCCTTGCTCAAGGCACTGGCAAGAGGAGGGGACTTGGCAAACCCGGGAACGGGCTGACAATAAGAAGAACGGCAGCTGCAGGGAAGGCAGATGGCCCAGCAAGATGGTCACCATGGGGCTCTGAGGCGAGTGATCTGAAGAGAAGGAGCTGCAGGTGACTAGAATCGCATCGAGCTCCATGGACACCAGCAGAGGCAAGTGCGGGAGTGGGGGACCCAGTGCTGTATTGTGTTGAGACGCGAAGTTAGGAGGCGAAGGTCTTGGGTTTGGGATAGAATAATCCTCCACCCCCTTCCTACCCCGGTCCCTGGACAGAAGGAGGGTGAAAGCGGCCCGATCCCTTGATGAGCAAATGGGCCAAGAAACAGCAAGATGCAGTGTGACGCCAGCACACCGGGATAGGTTGTATCAGTGTCAACAAGCAGATTACTGCTTAGCGCCATGAGCCAAGCACACAAGACAACTCAACAGGCAAAGCCTGTGACCCTGATATCCACCAGGGTCTCTCATCACCTCACTCTCTGCAAGACATCAGTGCAACCAAGCGACTAGATATGAGCCTCGCACATACAAAGAGGGGAAAACGGCTTCACAGAAAATGAGCTTGAATAGGCTGGAAGTAGTGAGCTGGTACTCATTGCTAATGAGCTAAACACTGAGAAATTGAGGACGGGGATATGGTGGAAGGGGATCCCCATCTCCCCAAACACCCCTCCCACCACCCCCACCTAGTGGCCTAGGGACACCTTCGAGAGAGGGCAGGAGCTGAATTGGAGGTGACAACCAGAAGATAATACTAGATGGCAAATTGGGCTTGGGTGGGGGAGAAGACAATTTGATGCTGGACAATGATGAGGGACAAGGAGAAGCCCAAAATGGTGAGCAGCCAACCCACAATAGATGCTTACACCATGAGCAGACCCAGAAACCCACAGGAAATGCAAATGAGTAAACTAGCATCCCAGAGTGATGCAGAGGCTGTGGCAAGTCAATACAATCAAGACAGGAGGCAAGAACGATGCTGGAGCACATAATGGATGCTGTAGGGTTGGATGTTAGAGCATTGAGACAGGATTTGCTTGAAGTATCAGCAAGAGTAGGAGAAATCGAAAGAAGAATCTCTGACATCGGGGATATATCGACTCCACTACAGTCCGACGTACAGCTACTGCTTAGGAAAAAGCACACCAGTTGGAGGCAAGAATGGACGATGAGGAAGGAAGAGTGAGAAAAAGCAACAAACGGATCAAAAGCCTTCCTGAAAAGACTGAAGGCTCCTCCATGGAATTGTTTCTGGAACAGTGGATAAGGGAATGGGTGGGCCCAAACGAGCTATCCAGTTTCTTTTCCATGGAAATGGGCACATAGGGGCCTGAGTAAAGAACCTCTGCTGGGAAGCCCTCTAAAACAGGTGATAGCAAAGCTCTTGAACTAGAGAGACAGATATGATTTTGATGGCAGTGAGGAAGAAGGGCACAATGGACGTTAATGGGCCGTGAGCTGCTATGTTACCTGATTTCACCAAAGCAGTCCAAACGGCCCATCAATCAATTGATACGGTGCGGAAGAAGCTGAGGGGAAAGGAGATCAATATATATATATATATATATATATATATATATATATATATATATATATATATATATATATAGCGACTCTCAGGGTTATAGGTCCCCAAGGAATTCGATTCTTTGCAAGTCCAACAGAGGCATGGGACTGGGTATGGGACTGGGTGGAGACTGTATTCCCAAACAAAGGAGGAAGACCGGGGAGGAGGGGAGCAGAAGAGAGGAAAAAGGATAGCACGTTCCAGAGCATAATCAAAAAATGACAAGGGAGGGCCCCCTCCGTGAGGAAAAAACAAGATGCACTGCACCGGATAAGGAGGCGCGATTGATAATGCAGAAGTAACTCAGAGACCAATACAAACTGGGAAGGATGATTTTAAAGAAAGAAAAGGTACGGCTGTGTCAAGTCAGAGCGGACGCTTGCACAGCCCCCATCAAGTCTGATTCTCATCCACTGGTGTTGGTCGGGCTTTGGTTTAAAAGGGATGACAGATGCTTCAAGTTGGGGGAAGTATAGGGAGGGGGGAGTACAATGGGATTGTCGGTTGTTGAAAATCTTAAAGTGGCAGGAATTACATCACAGAAGGAGTCTTATCATCCCGAGGCCTCCAATACAAAAGGTAATAATGGGAAGTATGCAGTGCTGAGACATGAGTCATATAGGGTATGGCTGAGAGTGATCAAAGTAGAGAGATGAATTGCCTCACGTGGAGCATAAAAACCTTAAACGACAAAATAAAACAGGGGTGGTATCTAACTATCTAAACAGGCCTAACGCGGATATAGTGGTACTCCAAGAAACGCACCTGATGGGCACCGCGTGTGGTTTCCTGCACAGGGGGCACTATAAAGTGATAGAACGCTTGGGATACTATAGGGGCTCGAGGGGAGTTACCATCATGAATAAGCACAGTATCCTCCTGGAAGATGAAGGAGTAAGGAAGGACGTGCAATGGAGCTATGTCTTGGTTACAGGGCAATTATGGGGGGAAAAGCAGCAATAATAAATATATATGCACCCCCCACCGCGATCAGAATTCGGGAAAGTGATTGAGTCGTTGTTTGCAACTCACTTATGGGAAAACCTGATCACCTGAAGTACGTGGCTGAAGTCTTTTATCTCATAATGCAGTACCAACATTTTACAACAAGGTGTTAACTACAGTGCTGCTGGTACTACAGCAACCACTGGGGCAAAACGTCCATTTTACTGTGGACATGTGGAAAGGTTGGCAGAGCATTGACTACATTGCTGTCAAAGCACACCGTGCAGCCTTCGCTTCCTCTAACTGCCAAGGGGGGGAGGTGCCTGAGTAATCCAAGGTGATGCTGGTGTATGCTGCTTAGCACCAGGAAATCTTGTGCATAAAATTGTCTGAGGGAAAGTCCACAGAGCCGGTGACATCCAGGAGAAGATGGAGCACATGAAGGCACAGTAGATAAGGCCTCATCGCTTGGATATGAGCTTTGTTGCAGCACATGATATATCACATGTCCTTGCTGCCTCAGGAAGTACAAAGACCTCCCCTGCTTTACATAAGCATATCCTTCACTTCTCAATCAAAAGCTTTATTAGCAATTGTGAGCCAGCGAAAGAAATGGTCAGGGAGCACAAGCTCCAATTTCATCTGTGCTCGCCACACCAGAAATGCACTGCACCAACTTCAGATGCCCCACAGGTTTCCAACGCACAACCCAAAGACCTCGGTGGCCACCCATTGGAATTCTTCTTCACACGGGGTGGACAAGCTGCAAGAGCAGTACAATGCATTCACAGATTGTGTCAACACTAACAGCAGAGCACTACATCAGGCATGTTTAACACTGTGCCAGCAGCAGCTGCTGCCTAATGTCTGCTCCACGCAATTACCTTTTGAAGAGAACACCAAGCTGGCTAGTGGTCACAATGCATCCCTGAGCGAGGATCTCCCTCTGGTGTTCCGACTTCAGCTAAACCTTACCACCCTGGAGAGGGCCCAAGGCACAGCTGGTGAGGGCCCTCAGATCAACCTTGGCTGGTGGTCCATGGACAGTTGAATTTAAAGGTAGCATTAAATACCTGCCAGCTTCTCTTTAAGTGTCATTGTTTCTTCCACAGAGTGTAGCTATTCACAAAGATAATTTTTCCACAGAGTGCAGCCACCCTCTAAGGTTCTCATTTTTTCCACAGGGCACAGCCACCCACTAAGGTTCTCAGTTTTTTTTTACTGTGTTCAGTTGCCCATTAAAAATGTAAAGGCCACCCACAGCGCATTTCCTACATTTCTACAACTTTCACACAGAGACAGCTGTCACTCTTGCATGTGGTGAGCCTCTCTATGAGGCAAGTCCATTCCCCATGACTGCCGCACTCCCTCCCTCCCCCTGTGCCAAACAGCAGTGCAGCATAGTGGAGCTTCATGTGCCTCCTCAAGGTTCCCACCAGCACTACAGGGACCAGCACCCTGGCTAATGAACTGCAGCAATAAAGACAGTAGGTGCCTCAATGCATCATAATGTAGTCAAGGGAGCCCTGCGCAAAAATGACCCTGCTGGTGGCGCACTGCCACCAACAGCTTGTTTGGGTTTCATAGTCAACAAGGTCTCTGGCCCCAGTTGACGGTGCCACTGGCACAGATTGCACAAGCTGGACTGGTGGGGTGGTTAAAGAATGACATGCTGAATGATGCTGCAGTACTGCACTATGGCCCTGATTTGAATGATAGGTTATTTATAACACGCTTAATAACCAGAGGTTTCTAAGCGCAGACACAGGGATTGAACCTGTGTTGCTCTATGCCATCTTGCTTCCGAGGCGAGCACGTTGCCCCTAAGCTATCCTCCCTGGGCCCTCTAAGCACCCTAGAGGTGTGGTTCTGCTCTGTGCAACTCCTTTCCTAGCAAAACTAACAAAGGATCAGAAGTAGAGCTGGGCCTTAAAAAGACAGACAACCTTCCTTTAGGAGATTCTTGGTCTCCGATTGGCTGAACAAACTTATCGAATCAGCCCGAGTGGGCCCGGATTTGATGAGCAAACTTGGCAAATAAAACTGCTATTCGATCCAAAATCTCTGGCTCTGGATTGGACGATGAATCATTGTGCGAGAACCGGAAGTGTGCCACAAGTCCCTTTGAAGTTTGCCAGCGGAAAAAGCCTGTCCCATACCCAGGGCAGGGGCGAATCTTTATAAGAGATTTGTGGGGACTGCTTGATTATTTTTTATCAAGTTTTATCAAGTCCTAATGTTTACATGTTGCAGATATTTTCTTATAAATCACGTTTTTCTTTGCTGATAAGATATTAACACCTCTTATCAAAGCGTCACATTTGATCTTGGGAGGATAGCTCAGGGGCAACGTGCCTGCTTTGGAAACAAGACAACATTGATCAACATAGGTTCGATCCCCGGTTCTGTGCTTAGAATCCTCTGGGCATTAAGCCTGTGATAAATAACCAATCATATCATTTTAAATACCACTTGATTTGAAATACCCGATTCTCTTACCACATGGTGTACATATGCGAAAGTACTGCATGGAGTAAATATGGGTTACTGACCCATGCTGTATATTCTGCAGT
Source organism: Ambystoma mexicanum (assembly GCF_040938575.1). Classification (NCBI taxonomy): domain Eukaryota; kingdom Metazoa; phylum Chordata; class Amphibia; order Caudata; family Ambystomatidae; genus Ambystoma; species Ambystoma mexicanum. Next base: position 403,935,155 of record NC_090937.1, read on the forward strand.
GAATATCTATTGCAATACCAAATCATGGTTAAGTGGTATTTGAAAAGTTATTAGCCTGTAGCACCTACATCAGATGGGATAAAATATGTTCACAGATGTGGCGGCTGAAAAGTGCATTCTCATCTAAATAGTCATTGCTGAATTCTTCTAAGCCATAACAGACTTGATTTACCACCCTCTGAAAGGTAGCAAGGGCATTTCGTAACCTAAATGGCATAACAGTGAATTGGTAGTTCCCATTTGGTGTGGAAAATACTGCCCTCACTTTTGCTGCTCTGCCAGACAGGCCAACCCACCTAACTTCTCATCTGCTGGAGGTATGGTGTGTGCATTTTTCTTAGTCACGGAGCTGAGATCTCTGCAGTCCAAAAAAAAGGGGCTTTGGTTTTCCCAATGTTAGATTTTATTAGGAACCAGAAACACGTGGCTAGCTCATGGCCTCTAGGATAGCTCAATAACCCTGAGGTCAAACATCTTGGAAACTACCTTAATGATGTTGCTCAATTTCTTAGACATGCCGTGGCTTACTGTCTCCTGCGACAATCTCATGGACACACCAGTCTGTGCAACCTGGAATCAGTGGGAACAGACTGCAAACTGGCCTAACAGATGCTGAGAGTCTTGCAATTGTTGTCCTAAGAGGTGAGAGGAGATGGGCATCCCTCTAGGGACTTTTCTGTGTCCTTTGTGAGTAGCAAGTTAGGGATGGGTGGTCTGTTTTTTCTTCATGCTCACTATCAGGGACCAGGGACAACATCTACTCTTCCCAGCTGTAGAGAGGCTTCTGCCAGTTGACTTAAGAAACCCTATGCATCTACCTAGGAGGATTTGTATCAATCACATAGTTAATCTCATTGGTACTTTTCAGAACCATGTAGGGTTCAGTCCACTTATTCTGAACTTCACTGGGCATGACAAGTTCCATGATCCAGAACATCTATCCTGGAGTGCACTGCCACAGTGTCCTTCTGTTCATGCCAGTGGTTCATCAACTTCTGGTAGCCTTGAGATTTCTGGTAGACTGTTCAATATACTGGGACCTACAGGATCCTAACACAAATAAATGTTATGGTAAGGACTTTGAGGGTTATCGCCCCATCCTTTGTGCACCAGACTCAGAAGACCACTAATAGAATGACCAAACAGAAGCTCAAAGGGACTGAACTCTACTCCGTCGTGCCTCACCTATCTGTAGGTTTTCTTCCAAGCCACTTATCTTGCCTTTCTGTGTCTTGTTAAATCTCTCCACAAGCCCAATGGTTTGGGGATGGAAAGCTGTGGAGAATATATAGGTAACTCCATGCTCCTCCCACATCACCTTTATATATGCGGCTATAAAGTTGGAACCCCTGTCAGAAATAACTTCTGTAGGGGTCCCCATATGAGAGAATATCCCTACCAGAGCCTTCACAACCAAATGGGCATTGATACTTCTCAAGGCACCTCCTTCTGGGTGCTGAGTGGCATTATCTGCCACCACCAAAATGTACTGGTTTACTTTGGTGGTTTGTGGATCCTAAGGACCCAAAATGTCCATCCCTATTCCAGTTAATTTCTGCCCAACCACTGGTAGTGGAATTGATGGGGTATGGGCTTTGTCACTCTGCCTGACTTACCAGATGTTTAGCAAGTATGTCCGGAGTGCACACATTCCTTGATTTGTATGCTCTTCTCAAGCTAGTATACATGAGCAAACAATTGGTCAGTCGTTTTGGCCACTGATGAGTGACTTGCAAAAGGAATGCTGTGAGCCAAGTTCAGTGGGAACCTTGTGTGGCATTGGAGAACAACCAGTCTCTGTCTGCCCCCTGCTTTAGAATACTTGGGCCAGCTGTACAAGCCAGGGGCCTTAACCTGAGCCTTGGCCTCACCCTGAGCCTGCACCTCTGCTTGCTTCTGCAGACCTGCTAAGGTAGGACAGCATCTTTGCTCCTTGTAAAGGTCAGCCTGACTTGGGCCTCTGGCGGAGGACAACTCATTCAGCTCTAGCCGGTCACTGAAGTCTGAAGCTAACGTGTCATCCATCTCGGGTTCCTTTTCAATGCCAGTACACATGCCTGAGATTACTGAATACTGCGCTACTGAACAATATGACAAATCAGTTGCTACTGGGCCCTCCCCCTCACAAACATGTGCCTCAGTGGGCTTTGGTACAGGACTAGGCATTATCGGAATCATCGGTCTCTGGCACTGTCCAGTTGGAAGATCTTTGAGGCCCATGTCCTCAAGAGCTTCATCTCTGGCAGCTTCCTTAGCCTTAGATCTAGTAAGTGATACAATTATTTCAGTGTCGAGAAGGTCAATACATAACAGACAATCTACTGGAATGGAGTCTTTCACTGCTATGCATCGCTTGGACATTTCTACCCTGCAGGTAGACTCTACCATAGCCAGTGAGCATTGGCTGAGACCACCAAACCTTCAGACCTTGCAATCTCGGCCTGTGATATAGTGCACATCTTGCAACCAATGCCAATTTACAGCAGTACAACTAGTTGCTGTGTCACTCAGTGCAGGAGCTTTTTTCCCGTTGATGAAGATATGCATGCTCCAAAAATACCTGACTGTTTGCCAGAATTGGGTCGTTCTCTGGGGATTCGATACCTTTTCCACTCTGAATCAGAAGGAAAATTCAGCCTCCCACTCGACTAGTACGAATTTATCTTTAAGGATGCCCACCTTATGATGGCCTCCTCCCAGAGGGAAGCACTGATTGTGTACTGTTTGGCACTACCCTTAATGGCTACATCTCCCTTCCTATGAGACAAGTCCCCAAATAGAAAACATCCTTTGGGTGTTGAGGTTGTTGGTGCCCCAGTGTTAGAGGTAAAATCACTCTTCTTTTCTGTAGGTGCTGATGAGTCATGTGGTTGGGATTTCCCATCAGATTTTTGGAGGTCTTTCTTGGAAGAAGGGTGCAAACCTTTGTCATTACTATTATTTGTTTTACTGTTATCTTCTACTTTGGGTGTGATCGCCTGAGCCTTTTTCTGGACGGGAGTAATAACTTACATATCAGTAGCATTGGCAAGCTCCCTGTGATTTGTGATGTTCTTTACACTAAATGTGCATCTAACTCTGCCTCACAATGTTTGAGAATATGTTCACATGTGGCAGAATTATATATGGACTCAAATGTGTCAACTTTCTTACCCGTAACCCACCCACTTAGATGCTTCAAGGATGAGTGAGTTAAAACCTCAAACATTTGACCAATCGTTTTGGTGAGTTCTATAAAACTCCTTTATTCTGAGGTCTTGCAGAACTTCCTGAGGTTGACGGCCTTCATTTTTTAATAAATGTGCCACTCCTAATGCCCCATCTGAATGGGGAAATCAGTACCCTGTGTGGGTAAGTGACTCATAAAACAGCGACTCCACAATCCTTCTTTTACCTCCTTAAACTGCAAGGCTAACTTCAAATTAATCAAATCAAAAAGATGTCTTTTCTAACCTCATATGACTGGACTAATTTCTTCGGGCTGTGGCAATGAGGCTTTTCTTGGGTGCCAAAACTTGAAGCACTTGCATACCCATCAAACTATTGGCTGCGGGTCTCCCTTTCCTTCTCATCACCTTGTTTGTGCAGTTCCAGCCTCACAGGATCACTCTGCTTCTGTTCTGCTCGGGCACCCAAATCCCTCTGCTTCGTCTCTGCAATGGCCACCCTCCTTTCCACTAAAAGGAGCTTTCTATCATCGAGCTACATCCCAATGAGTCTACCCTTAGACCTGGGGCCAGTCTAAGACCGAAGCTCAGGACTTAACTGAGACTCAGGATTTCTCAGCTACGACATAACCCGCCCATTGATAAGAATGGAAAAAACAGCTATCACAATTGCTGTGCCCATCTACTGCTATATCTCCCACTAGAATTGTTTGCTGGGGAATCAAGATCACTCATTGACTCCTAGGTTTACTCCAACACCCTTGCCACCTGAAATGTTTGGAGCTTTTCATCAATTTGGACTTGCTAACATAACTGCCATGTGGGAGTCCCCTTTACTGACATAGATTGCAAAGGTTGCTGGACTTCAGGCACTTCACAGACTCAATGGTCCATTCGATTGTACAAAAATCAAAATATCATGTGCCTTAATCTCTATGGCAAAGGACCTTAGAGCAGACTATATACTCCCAACCAGGTTCCTGATTAATCATCTTCTTCAAGTGTCCAAAGATGAATCAATTGAGGGGAGGTTCTGCCCCTTCATACAGGCAACATGACACAGTAGATTGTTCTTTTCTAGCCTTCTATAAGGGGTCCATTTCTAACTGCTGTTTCTGAATGTTCTTGCATGGTGATGTCATACTCAGAGTGCTTTGTCTGCAAGCAATGGTGAGGGGTGCAGAAGGTTTGGATGCCCTATGAAAATCCAAGATGGTGTATAACATCTCTAACTGGAAAGTTCTCTCCTGGGCTACTCTACTTCTCTACGTTCCTCTGTCTGTCTACATCAAAGTGTCTGTGCTAATTAACACAGTGGAGTGACGTTGTATGGCCTGACAGAATCTGCATTTTGAAGCATTGGACCTCTACCTTCCCCTGGAGACAGTTCCTGAATTCCTGGGAGGTGAAACCCTTTCCCAAGGGGACAAAAAGACTTTTGCAGGCACCAGGCACAAATTAATAAATTGTTTATAACAAGCTTAATACCGGAGACCAGTCTCTGAGTCCAGAACCAGGATTCAAACCTGCGTTGCTTTGCATGTCCTTGATTCCAAGACAAGCGTGTTGCCCCTGAGCGACCCTCTCAGCCCTGGTTTGTTATGGATGAAACTCAATCCCAGACATTGAATATATAGGAGTCTCTAAATGGAAAGTTCAAATGTACCTAAGTTTATGAAAAATTAAACCAATTGGTTTTGACCAATATAATTGTGGAATCCCAGAGATCACCATGTCTTGACCAGACATGGCTTATTTTTAGATTTGTCAATTGCCACAAGATCCTGCGGCCCACAATTGTATAATCAAATTTAGGCTCAGGATTGCTTGCAATTAAAGGCAGATCCTGATGGCTGGAGTTTTGGTTCAATCCGATTCTGGCAGGAATATACATGTGTCTTTGTGATTGCTAGGTTGCCAAATCACATGACAGCTACTGAGAGCTCTTAGTAGACAAGCTCAACAAGGTCACATATGTGCACTATACTTTTCTAGCATAGAGCATTTGTAAGGGTGGTCTGATTAGCAGACCTCATTTTCAGATATGGAGCTACCTGCATAATTGCATTCATACAAACAAAAAAATGAAAGGCCACTCCACCCTTACAGATGATATTTTGACACAGAATGTCAATCTGAGTCTCATGGTTTTAGGATCAAAGAGGTTAACAAATCACAAATGCAGACAATGCAGGCCCTCCACCAGCTTAAGGGCACTACCCATTTGGGTACTTCCAGGAAAGTGAGACCAAACAATTGTAATAGGATCAGTTGTGTGAGTTGATGCAGTTAGAGCAGGCGTTTGCAAACATTGTGTTTGTGTGTGTGTGTTTGTGTGTGTGTGTGTTTTGGGTCATAAAAAAAAGAACATTGCCTATGTAACCTCTGACCCATGTGCATTTAATGTTGTCCACTTTTAGTGTAAGAATGGAAAAATGTCCTACTCCAAAATAAATGCTGACATATTGGAAAGGGCCAGAAATAAAGTGTACTTGTGAGAACATGCATAATGATGGTCAGAAGATGGAACAATCATATTTATTACACGGTAGGAGGCCTGACTGTGGTGTCCTTGCACGTGCACAAGAGATCTATTCATGGCTCATGCATTCCCATACTAAACCCCCTTCTTTTTAAAGCAAGTCTTGGCCTATTGAGAAAGTAGGGTTTCGGTGTAGGGCAGACATTGGGCCTCATTACGAGTATGGAGGTAGCCATGGTGCTATTAGCGCCATGGCTACCCCCATTCCGCATGCTGGGCCCGGGATCCCTGAATGGGGACTTACCGGGTCATTCCAACCTTGGAGGACCTGGTATTTCCCCATTCAAGGAACCCATCCCCATTCCCATTCGAGCCCCTACAGGGCTCAATGGGAATGGGGAGGGAACTAACAACGGGACCGTCAATAACAGGCCCAGTGTTAGCTCCCTGGTCCTTTAGTGGCTCCCGCTAAGGGCGGCTGGTTTTACCAGCCTGCCTTAGCGGGACCCGGTAAGGGACCTCGTAATGCGGCAGTAGGGGGTTAACGGCACCGGCATCCTTACCGGTGCCATTAACCCCTTACCGCCGATATCGTAATGAGGCCCATTGAGAGGGAGAATGAAAAATGGCCCAGAAGCAAAAATATCATGTTTATGGCCAGGCATGTTTGGTTGAGATGTACATTGTGGCAGAGACAAATAAGAGAATCGGTCTTTGCACATTGCCAAAGGTGGTTTGCATATGGAGAGCACCTGACACTAATAGTTTTGATGTAAAGAACACATGACAGATAGGTTCTAACATTCGGTTCACGCTTTAATTTTCTTTTCTTAGTTTCCTCTTAGAATTAATATTATTATTATTGTTATTATTAGTAGTAGTATTTTTATAATTGTTGTTTCTTTGTGTGTTTTACTGCTGTCTCCAGATTTTCAGATAGTCTTCCACGTTCTTTGCTTTCCGCATCTGTTAGCAACTTTCCAAATCACAATTACTCAAATGTTTTTGAGTCAAATACAATGCTCTCTAACACATCCCAAGTGGAGGAAGAAATTAATCAAAATCAGTCATATTCAAAGTAAGTTACATTATGCAAAACAAGTATGAAATGACTAGAAAAAGCTGTAGAATCAAGCCACAATCCAGGGGAAAGGAGCAGAAAGAGTGTCTGCAACAGTGCCAGGTTATCAATGATTGGAATACTTGCAATCCTAGCCAAGCACATGTACTACAGGTCAACAACAGAATTGCATCAGTTTAAGCAACATAATATGGAATTTAACGCACACTATTATTGTACTGTTTTTTATAACGCTCCCCCTTCCGCCAAGACGTTTCCGTCGGCCAGGTCATTAGATATTGGAAGGAGGCCAAGTGGCACTGAATGATTGGAAATGGAAGGTCCCAAACATTTATGATGTAACCTCTTTTAGTCGTTCTAAAATCATATGTTCCATCAAGTTTATATTTGAGTATTAGTGTTTTCCTCATTGCTGAAATGCCTGGGACTTGAAAGTGGGTGATTCTAGCCAGAGGGTAGAGGACGATTGTTCTGGAACTCGCTGCTCTGGCAGTTGGGCTTTCTTTTCCCGCTGTTGCAGAGATGCGTTCTTGCGGGATCGAAGACTCGTTTGTCTTCCATATTGTTGACCCTTTCTGGCCGAATGGAATTTCATAATCCTCCCTAACACTAATATTGTTCAGTCAATGGCGCACGTGCTCCTTAGTGCTGCATGCTGATGAGTAGTGTGTTTAATGGGGGCATTTCTGAAGAGTCGTTGTTATGGGCCATCGTTAAGATGTGTCGTTTTGAATGGAACCGTTAGCTCAGTAACCTTGCAAGCCTACTAGGTAACCTTGCAGTATATACATCACACACATTCCCCTGGCCTTCACAACTCACTGCTTCAGGTGAGGCTCAACGTGAGAGTCTTCTGCTCTTGCAAGCTTTGTGAATAATCAGGGGGTCGGTGTCTTCTCCCCTCCTTCAGTGCCATTCCACTGCTACTCGGTCTTTTCCCTTGTCCCTTTCACCTAGGAAATGCTGACACAGCTCCATTCTCTTTATCCCCACGATGGGCTTGAATGCTTGTCACATTGGAGAGGACCGTCAGTACGCGTTGCCTAGAAAACATTTCTCCTGATGCTACGTCACTGCGCAGGCACTGTCGCGGGTTACGCTCACCCCAGTGACAGTATGGACCACATTCTCAAGAAGTAGTGCAAATGAAAGGCGTGCAGAGTATGCGCACATTTCATTTGCTCTACTTTCAGAAATGCTGAGGGAACCTTATTCTCAAAGGTGACCGAGTATTTCTAGAGGGGGTGAACAGTGGTGCAAAAATAAGCTATCCAGCCCGCCTGGCATAGCGTAAAACAAGCTCCCGGCCACCACTCGGTAGATGGGAGCTCATTTTAGCGAGACAGGACATTAAAGGTTCTATCTCAGTGAAATGCTAAAAAATAAGGCATTTTCATTCCTCTTTGGTGCATGGAAATGAAAGTGCGACAGTCGTGGTTTAAACCACAGGTGTTCACTTCAAAAACGAATCATGACAGGGTCCGAACTTACCCTGCCATGATCTGCGCCTCCTCCTGCGCCTGCCCTCCCAGGCGCAGGGGATGACCCTCATTTCTGGGCATTTAAAAGCACATTCTGTTTGTGAATTCACTAGCGCATCTCTTCACTTGTGCCAAAAAGGTTGTGAGAATCTGGCACTACAAGTCATGCCCCAAAGGCCACCAATTTAGTTTTTGATGATGGCGTTTGGGGTATCAAAGTGCATTTGCTGCAATGTGCTCGCAAAAGGTCCTGCTTAATTCTGCTACTTTTCTTGTCTGTATGATAATCATATCAGCTGTCGAGTCGTCCATTCAGATGCCCTTGATGAATTGGGCTGATACTTTATTTGCTGCAAGTGGCAGCGACAAATGTTTTGAGAATCTGACCCATTGTATGCATCGGATTTCTAAAGCACAAACCTAGCTGCAAAGTGACAGAGCACTGTACAAAGGGACACACCCAGTGGTTACAAGTAGTGCGCAGCCATAGCAGAGGAGCTGGGATGGGAAAGGGATGCAGAGGAGGTGAATGGACTGCAGGGGGGAGGAAGGGCTGAGTGGAGCTATCTGTGATCGAAGAGTAGGATCTTCAGGTCCAAGAGTAATTGGCATCCCCCAACAGAAAAAGACCAAAAAGATCCAGTGCATCTTTCCATGGGGATGATGGGGTTCTGGGCCCAACATACAGATTGTTCTGGGTACTAATAGCTTGTCACGGTCGCTGCATTCAGGACACAGCATTATGCTCTTTTTTAACATCTCATCAAGGTTGGTCCACCAATAGACATCTCTAATTAGTGCTTAGGTCTTGGAAACCCCCAGATGTCATTAAAATCCTATGGAATTATGAATTACCTGGAGTGACTCCTATGGACCGACGGCAAAATTACATTCGACCAGTCTCTCTTCGCACCACCATAGTTCATTCTTCACTTGCCTGTATTGCTCCAGTAATGGGTCGTTTGTAACATCAGAAGGCCACACACACATTGCAGACAAAAATCCTGTACTTGCTCATTGATGATATATTGGGCACAACTGACATCCATCTTGTTCGCGTCCACCCATCTTGTTACTGTCAAACCTTCTTCATCTTCAGGGCCTTAACCCTGCACTTCTTTGTCATCATTAATCAGGCCTCTAGATGATGCAGTTGCAACCTTGTTTAATCTGCCTTGTACATACGCCACCTTATAATCATGCACTTAGAGCGGCGTGCTCTATCTCTCCATACTTCATCAAACCCCAACTATGCCTTTCCACTTATAGACCACTACTCATGGATTGTGGCCTCTAGGAGCTAGGAAGGCTCTCCTCCACAAAGAAACTCTAAACCAGTGTGCAGCCCAAATCCATGCTAGTGCTTCTTTTTGAATACATTAGTATCTTTGCTCAGTTACGTTCAATGTCCTTGGCGCAATAGCTATAGTTCTCCGACTCTCTTTTCCCTCTTGTGTACTCTGGAGGCATCAACTCTTCCTCAAAACATTTCTCATGTATTTTCATCAATTTGTGCAAAGTCTTGGTCTTTAATGGCGTGGTATCTGACACATTTCCTACAATAGTCAATTAGATTTAGGGATGATAAAATTCCTTTTTTCTTTGCGGGACACGAATATCCTTTATGACCTTAAACAGATCCATTTGAGGCTGAACTCTCCCTCCTGTGACTTTAAGCCCCAGATAATCATGTTCTCTTTTTGGAATCTACAGTTATCACCCTGAGTTTTTTTTGTTGATGACTCTGGGGCTTGATGTATAGGCGCCACACCTGACCTAATGAGTGAAGATGTGAACAAAATGTGTCAAACAAAGCAAACAAGACAGTCTATAAAGTATAAAGTATGTTAGCAAATCAGTCATGCGCAGGAAAGAAGGTGACGTTAAAATAGAAAAACATAGAATATAAGTTTCTATTTTTTCTAGCACCCTTGAGGATATATATATTTTTTTTGTTCTCATTGAGCTGGAATGGAGAAAGTGCAACATCTTTTTTATGGATTTGTATTTTCTCTCTAATGAAACAAAACCAAGGGCTTGCTCAACTACAATTTTGTGATGAGATATAATGAACCTTCAACTTTCCCCAATGGGACTCAAGCTAAAGGTCCATGGAGAACCTTTTATGAAATTTAAAAAGGAAACTGACATGTATTTCTGTTGTAAAGTGATTTCCATGAAGCACCGAGTAGGTTTCCAGGTAAGTATTTTTAATATGCATCTTCTTAAGTTACATTAGTCACATTGGAGCTGGACCCACTGGGGCCCACCACCCAGACTGTATCTTTCCAACTCACCCCTGGAGCTCTGGGGTGGGCATCATTCCACTTCATATGACATTCAAAGCTCCACCAGTGACATCACCCACTCAAGCTGATAAGACATTAAATAAAACACACCTCCCTTCTTTCCACATATACAAACACAGATACAAAACACCTCCTTTCCTTACAATATTCAATAAGTCCATGACATGTCAGACACCTCCAAGGTGCCTTACTGACACTTTAATCAATGCATCCACTACTCATAGGTCACGTCTGTGTTGCCCCATTCATAATAGCCATACATCCAAGGTGACTCACAACCCTTTATTCAATACGTCCACTCCATCTGGTTCACACCTTTGTTGCCCACTACAATCCATACATCCGTTGCCCCTGGGACACACCTGTGTTGCCCACAGTCATATCCATGCATCCGTAACCACTGGATAGATGTACCCATGACTTGTTAGGCACACACATTGCCTCAATTACTCATATATACATCTTGGGCACACCTGTGTTGCCCACTACAATATGCACAACTCCACACTTATGTAATCCCCGGCCCATATGGGCCCTGTTTGCTAGGGCGTTTTACATATATGAAAGTAGAAATAATCACAGGACACAGGAGCTTTATTAAAGGTCTTTATTAAATGTGTATGCTAAAGTGTTTTAAGTGGGACTTAACTGACTCTACCACGTTCCCCACAATGGGGGACTCATTGAACACTGGACTGTGGGACAATGGGCAGGTATCCCCTGCTCACAACAATAGACTTGCCTGGAGAACGTTCTGGAGAAGAAAAAAACCTCAGAGATGACAGATGAAGGAGACAGTTGAAGGAGATGGCAGAGGAAGCAAGAAATAGCACGGAAAGAAAGGAAAAAGAAGATTAAGGCTGCTTGAGGAGTCGCTGCCTCGAGCGGCCTGAAGGGGTTCTCTGAATTGACTGAGCCAGGCTGCGTCTGTCAGCTGCAGCCTGGCATGAAAAACAAAACAGCCCCAGGCCGCATGCGTGGAGCGGCATGAGTGAATGAAAATGTCCAAGCCCGGGGCCACATGTGCAGAGCGGACCCAGAGCCAGATTGTGGCATGGGAGGCAATGGCCCTCATGGTGGCCATCTAGGGAGGGCCAGAAGAAGAGAAAGTGAAAAATTCCCCGGCCGTGTGTGCAGTACGGCCCGCGTGAAAATAAGACCCTGCGCCCATGCTGCATGCTGCCGCGACCCGGAGCGTGGCCTGGTGGGTACAGGCCACCCCGGGGCCAGTCCGAGACGCCCAGACGTAGGAGAAGTCCCGGGCCACGTGCGCGGTGCAGCCTAGGTGTAGAGCAAGGCCCTGCCGGAGGAAGCCTGCCTGCCCTGTGGCCAGGTAGGGTGGGCGATGAAGAAAACAAGACCACGGCGGCACCAGCCAGAGTGTCAGCACTGCTGGGGGACCTGCCGACAATCCGCTCTCTCTGCGGCCAGACGGGAAGAGCAGGCGAAAGCAGAGCTCACCTGGTGCCACGGCCGCAACGTCCTAAGCGGCCGGGGCTCATTGCGAAGTGCATTGAAAGTCCAAGGAGGACTTTCCCTGCTCCTTGCTCCCTGCCTGAAGGGAATATTACTGGGCAACGCCACAGAGGAAATAAACATCATCCATCTCCACGCAAGCATGCAGCATGGGCTCATAAGCCCCAATGAATGTTTAGGGCTGGCAGAGCCCCAATTGATTAAACACTGCCACAGAGGAAATGAATAAAGGAGGAAATAAATTAAAGGGTTTATAAAACCCCAATGACTTTACCAAGGTCAAGAGAGGCTCCCAAAGACCTGTATGGACAAAGGTTTTCCTTTAAGCTTTGTTCAAGTAGAAGGAGCATACGGTCATGGGAACAAGGGCTCCCAAAGCCCAATAAATTCACATGTTTCCCCACAGCAGTCAGTGTCTCAAGCAGGGCTGGTATGCCACAACTGGAGCCTGGTCCTGTGTTTTTGGTTTAAAGATTGTTAGGGACCGACAAGTGAAAAACGTGATTAATATGAGCAGATTGCAGCTGTTGTGCTGTGTGACCCTCCCAAGTGTGTTGCTCCTTTAAGAGAATATGTCCCTCCCCTTTGTATTGCCCTTTTAACATGGGCCATGACTGTGGCATGGCCCAAGCTAATAGAAGGAGCCCCTGCAGGCACATGCATTAGAACGGCTGCAGACTCCCAAAGAGGAACGACTGGTCTGTCTCTCATTTAGGACTGCTGGCCCGCACCATGTGAGACGGGCCTGCAGGACATGATGCTATGGGACCCGTGTTCCAGTACGCTGGCAGAGGTCCGCATGGTCATGGGTATGACTCGCCTTGCCCCCACGCCAGACGGTGCTGATGTCCCATAGCACGCTGGGGTCTGCTGGATGTCCATAGCTGCCCAAACCCCCAGAGGCACTGGGCCTCGAAGGTACTGATGCCCCATAGAACCATGGGGCATGCTGGATGCCCGTAGAAGGCCCCCCACTATGCAACAGCTGCCATGCAATGGTTAGTAATCAGATTGATATGTGGGAGGTTGGGAAGTTCAGAAAGCAATGCTCAGTGGGTATAACTCAATCTGGGTGTCCACTCTCCAGACTGAACACATCCAACTGATTTCATCAGCACCACACCTACCGCTAAGAAGCAGCTATCATGCAACAAGCAGACCGGATGTACACCTTTCCGGTGCACCCACGCACCATACAACACTCTCTCTACTGACTTGAACTGCAGTTCCCGAGGGAGTTAAACCTACCAGCGCTTTGGGGTCATACCAATGATATATAAAATGCTATATAAAAACCAAGTAACATAACATAACATTAAGCAGGGGGGGTTATGCAGTGGGTATTGTTGGGGTTTCTGACCCACGTTTGAGCTATCATGCTGCAACATTTGGTGCTGTGGGCTTAGAAAATCCAAGATGGCCAAAAAGCCCACAAGTGCGCCAGAATCCAGGAGAACCACGCAGTTTGTGCGCACACCAAAATGGTTACCTAACTTGCCACCCACCAGTGTAAAGAAAGATCTTTGTTAACAAAATACACTGTTACTGATGTCAAAAAGTTGCTGAAATTGTGGCTCATTGGACCACTTTAAAGATTCAACCCTTCCGTGGGGTTCCACATAACCATCTTACTGTAAGGAGCCCCATCAAAACAATGTTAAGCAAGGATTATTTACTACCATGTAAGAACCATTCCTGTTTAGAATGCATTAATCCAAGAAAGATCCCAAAATTGCATGCAGTACCAACAAAATCCTCAAGGCGGCGCTAGCGGTCTAAACTCTGACAGGAGAACTGAGTGCAGTTGCTGACAAAGGGATTTGACTCAGCTGACTTCAAAGGCTGCATTTTAATTAAAAATTAGCCACCTGCTGTTCCCAGAGGCCTGAAGCCTGGGAAACCCTCTCACCTCCAGAGATTCACACCAGGAGTTAGAATCTCACATGACCTCTTGATTGATAGAAGGCAGACTGGCTGGGAGCCTCCTGGAGACCACACAATAGGCTCTTGCAATTGAATAGGATATGTTGATTTTGACTGTTTCCTGTCAACAAAGGCCTGCCTGCCTGAAGACACATGTGACTGACCCACCCAAGTCTTGGAGACGGACTCCAACACCCTGAGAACTGAATTGAAAGCAAAATATATATTTTACAGAAACACTGATAACTCTTTGTAATCAAATGACAGAAATGTATAACTTTGAGAGCCTTAATTTAAAAAATGTACCTTCAATTCAAGCCCAAACTCCAATTTGTGTGATGTTCTGGGGCAAAACCCTGCTATTTATGTATACTACAGACTCTGTGTTTAAGATAGAGACATGTTAATTTACTGGAGTATGTATGGACAGGCCGTGTACATGTGTACAAATCTGGAGAAAAATCTGATGTTGCAAAACCACTAAAAAGCACAAAATGTTGCCATTTCTGAATGCAAGCTCCCAGGAAGAGCAGATTTGTACAGGGTATACCTCCTGTGATATGTGATGGGTGCATGTAATTTTAAACAAATGTGTACCTGTGCAAATATGTCTTTTGGGTCAAAATATAGATTGTGTGTAATTTGACAGGGGTGGGTTCTCTGTACCATAAACAGACCTCATCATGATGACACTTCATTTCATTCCCCCAATCAAGGGGAAGAGGATGAAGTGGCCAATGACAAGTGGAGAGGGGTAGGGCCTAGGAAGCTAGCCTCTCCACCCATTTTCAAAACACATAAAAGCAGACAGTCAGGACAGATAGGGACATTCAATTCCATCTGCTGCGGGACGCTCTGCCGGGAAAATCCATACTTTACCTCCATCAACCTCCAGAGAGCCAACATAGAGACTTCAATCTATCCACCTTCAGAGCCCAAGACTTTACTTCAGATTTTGTAGCAGAGAGGTCAACTACAAGCTAAATCCCTCTTTAGCAGGCCTCAAATCATCGCCACTATTCACAGCCAGGCGAGTTGTTTGAATTCTTTGCAAGAACTCTTGCCATTTGCCAGAGAGCAGTGTTGTATCCAGAGAGAGACCAGCTGAACCGGAGACCGCTGTATCCGGACCCACAGGCCTGATCAGAACCAGAGACCCAGACCAGACCAGCAGAGTAGAGCTGACCCAGACGCTGTGCGCAAAGACCGTCCGTGGCGAGTGAAGAAAACCTGACCAGATCCGTGGCGAGGCCCATTCTATTTCTAAATATATTGTGAGTACCTAGCAGAACTGTGCAGAACCAATCTCTTAGTTAAAATAATATAATTCAATCTATTTTAATCTAACCAGAACTGTCTCCTTACTGTCACCTGTCATTTGCAAAGCTGTCACCTGTCATTTCTAGCTGCTAGCTGTCACTTGTCACTTTGAACTTTAAAATTTCAAATCTGAAAAACGACCTTTGCCATATCGCTCATATCTCTGTGACCGTTTGTCTTAGAGCTGGGAATCTTGGCTTTTCAATGAACCTAGAACCGCATTCCTACCCCCTATACTTTTGCCGCAATCGCGAAAAACGCACTCGCGAATTTGCCGCAATTTGCAAATTTCTCCACGTGTGAAAACAGCAGCTTCCTTGCTTTCCTTGCTAAAAATTTGTTTGCCTGTTAAGAACCATCCCTGAATCATTGCTAGAGTGAGCCTGGACTAATATTAACTTGACACCACTCACCCTGGACCTCTAGAGGGAATTAAAAGCATTTTTGCATATTTTTCACTTCATTGCCAGCACATATAAAAGCATTTTGGGCCTGTGTTTCAAACTTCTGTAGTCTAAGCTTGCTGGGGTGAACTGAATTACATTTGACTGCATTTCTGAGAACTGTGTGCTTTCCTTCCATTTCCTTGCATTGCATAAAGGGGGGAGGGGATTGCCAGAGAAAAGTGATTACATTGTTTTGTTGAAATCATATGGAGTATTTTCTGTATTGCATTTCATTCAACATTACATCCATCTGAACTTATATAAAGTATTCTCTACCACCTTATTCTTCTGTTCCTATTCACAAGTGTGCTAGTGCCAGACTATCCATTATTGATTACTGCTCAGATTCAGTGTGATATTCAATTATTAATTTATTATAAAGCGTGATATATATATATTGTTTAAATTATCAAATAAACCTTTTAACTTGCAAAACAGAACTACTTCTTGGCTCAGTGGGGTCAGGGGGATTCCAAGAGAGGGGTGTTATATAGGGGTAGTCATCCAGAACGCATGAACTGGACATAAAGATATATCAATAAGGGTTTTCATTCAGTATTCTAGACTAGGCGTTGACTTAGCTGTAGTGTTGAATTGAATCCTCTTACAAATTGGGGGCTTGAGCGGGACTTTGGGTTAGATCTACCATTTGTGCAGATTAATACAGCGTGCCAGCTGACCAGATACACATATCCGGTCGGATCACCACGCTGTGGTACGCTGTAAAGCACTCCTCAAAGGAACGCTCTAAGGAAAAGGTCTGTTTTGCAAAAATAAAATACAAACTTCTGTAAGTCAGGAAGGAACTCAAATCTCTAGAATGACGACCTTAGTAGACATGAAAATAGCCAGAGAGCACTTCTTAGATAAGTTATTTGTGAGAGGTGAGTGGACTCATCAGGACCAGACGGTCTGGTTGCAAGCAATCGCACCCCAGATCACGGAAACAGGGTCAGATATATGGAGAGACCAGGGTCCCTTACATGTGGCCCTGAGTGAACTATATATGTCTTCTAAGGCAAAGGATGAGCACAACAAGATTGCCAGGGTAGCAGCATATTTATATTTACATATGGGAGCCATGCAGGACAAATGTGCTGAAGGCCAAGATCTGGCGAGTAGGCAACTGCTGGCATTACAGAAGGCCCAATCTGATCTGGACTCTTCTGAGCAGAGGCTGCAGTGGAGCCAGGAGTCAGAAAATGATAGTAGGCAGTACATCATTAAAATAAAAGAGGACATGGATATACCGTAACAGGAAAAGGCTGACCAGGATACTAGATTTCTGTCCCTGCAGAAGGAGCACCAAGACAGCTCCTTACTGCAGAGCCAGAAAAAGCTGGAGCAACAATTAGACTTTAACAGGGCATGCACTGAGCAGGTAGCCACCCTGCAAAGTCATCTAGATAGAGTGAAGGCAGAGAGCAACAAGCTGATTTTGAAAGACCTGGATACCCAGGCAGAGTTTGATGAAGAACGCCAGAAAGCTGGTGCCTTTCAAAGGCAGAGGGACGACCTGGCGGCACAAATGCAGGCTCTTAGCCAGGAAAGAGACGCCTTAGGCCAGGAAGTCTGCCATTTAAAAAGAAAAACAGAAGAAAATCACTTGGCCCTCCAGGGGCTGGGTGACCTCCAAAAAGAACGCCAGAACTTGTTAGAACACACCAGGAGGGAGGAGGATGCTCTGGCAAGAAAGGAGCAGGCCAATAGGGACACAGCTCAGGAGGTAACCCTCCTGCAGCAAAGACTGGCCCAGTGCTCCAGGACCAATCAGGAGGCACAGAGAGAGAATGAGGCTCTCTGCCAGCACAATGATAGACTCCAACAACAGGTAGTGATGCAGGAGAGACTGATAGAGTCTAGTAAGGCCTTAACTGAGGAACTGAAGGCGCAGGCTCTTGCATTGCAACAGGGAGCAGGGGCGGATAGAGATGAGGTTCGCTGGGAAAGAGAAACTCCTGAGCATAACCCCAGGAGCCCTAGTACCAGAGGCCTTTATCTCTCTCAGTCCCTGGACTCTGCCACCCCAATGTCCCCTGGCGCACATGAGCACAAGGCCACAGGGATGGCAGATTACTATCCAGCCAGAAGCATGGGGCTCATAGGCCAGTACCACCCAGGAATGGAGGGGCGGGCATCCGGGTATGGGCACCCAAGCACAGTGCAATTTGATGGGGAACCCCAGGAGAGTAGGCCCATTAAGGGCATCCTGAAAACCTCTGCCCAGTTAGGTCAGTGGGGGGGGTACCCATCAAATCCTGGCAGCAAGGAGGGATCTGAAGACTCCTCTGAGCAGTACAGGACACGGGAGACAAGGTCCCCACATTCTGCCAGCCATTCCCAGGCTCGCAGAATCCGGGAAAACCAGGAAGAACAGACAGGAACCTCTGGGTCAGAAGATGAATGGACCAGGGTTACCCGGACCAAAAGGGCCAATAAGGCAAAAAGGGCCTTGCTTAAGGACCCATTGAAACATATTAAGGCAATCAGGAGTGTCATCACGCCTTATCATAAGAACGTCAAGTACTCTGTTTGGGAACACTTGGAGCTCTATGTGCAAATGATGTAGACTTTCCATTTGAAGGACAGCCAAAGCTGTATTCAATATGTAAAGTGGACCTTCTCCCCGGAATACTCCAGTTTCTTTGCGGGGCTAGAGGACCAAAATCATTTAAGATGGTCCACCTATAAGGCAGCCATCTTGAAACATTTTTCTACTCATAGAAATCCTCAAGAGGCTCGCAAGGCAGCCTACAATTTACAATGTGGGGAGGATCAGGCCCCACAAGAATTTGTGCAGGAGTTAAAGCGTGCTTTTGCACAGACCACAAGAAGGGTGCGCACAGATAGCAGAGAATTTATTAATACGTTTTTCCATGCCTTGCCCAAATACATAATGACCCAGCTCGTGAGGTATTTTCACGAGAAAAGATCTTTAGACTGGGTCATTGAACAGGCGTCCCGGATCTATGAGGTGCAGAAGCCAATAGAAAATAAAAATAATGCGCCCAAAAACCCCAAAGACAACAACACCCCTGCTGCTGCCAAGGTGGCAGAGGTAAAGGTCACCCCCGTTTTAGAGTTGGAGATGGGGGGGCCTAAAAACCTACCTGCACCTAATAATGCTAGGCCCAGAAGGTCCTCGGGCCAGTCACAGACAGGGAGCCAGGGAGGCAGCCCCACAAATGGGGTCCCTCGCTCTCCTGATTATGTAAGCCCCCGTTACAAGGGAAACAGACCCATCCTGGGTTATGTGTGGACTCCTCCAGCCCAAGGGGGGGGGGACCCAGCCAAGCACCTAACCCAGAGAACTTCCCTCCCAACTTCTCACAGGAGGGCAGAAACTCACCAAACCTTGGGCAGAACTTCTTCCCCAGGTATCCACCCAACTTCCAGCCCCAAAATCCTCCACCCTTCTTTCCCCAATTCCCTGAGCCCAGACAACCGAATCTGGGAGAGGGGAGGCCAAGGGTGGAGGGGTATCCAAATCTTCCCAACCAGGGGTACTACCAAAGAAGGGATAGCTACCCTTCCCGGGATCAGCCCAGGGGAGAAAACAGGGCCCCGTATCAGCCTGAGGGGGTTTCCCAGTTAGAGCGCCAGGTTCAAAACATGGCGCGGGATCTGGGTCACATACTGAGGGCTCAGCAGAACCCTCAGATCGGCATGCCGGTGCAGAACGCACCCAACTCTGGGCCTGGTGCTCCAGAGCAATGACGGGGGCAGCACCCCGACAACCCACCGGTTCCCAGGGAGGAGGCACAAAGGGAAGGGGGGTGTAAAGCCTTGGAGGAAGCTTCCTTCCTCACTTGTAAACAGCCCCTGGAAACCCAGGAACCGGAAACAAAACCTCTTGCCCCTGAAAGTCTGCCTCATAAGGAGCAGAGGGGGGGTAGGAGAAACAAAAGACCCAAAAAGAGTCAGTTTGAGGAGGAGGTACAGATCTTCCAATTTGAGGGAGAGGGATCCTCAGAAGATCCTGGGAAAAGGATCTTCTCCTTCAGAGATGGGGGAACTCCTCCCAAGGAAAAATGGGCCCCAAGGGATTCCAATCCAGACTGGGGAGATATGGAGACTGAGCTACCACCGCCCATCATCTCATCCCAGAACCCACAAAACCAAAATCCCCTGGTTCAAACCCATCCTGATGGCTGCCTCCAAAAAGGGGGGGGCGGCCCAGAACCGGAACCAGGGGAACCCACAATGGCTCTGATCTCCAGTTGCCAACTTTTTCTTTCAGATTCCCAAGGCTCTCCACAGAATTCTGCCCAAATCTCTTCGCTAGCGATGTCCAAAACCAGAAAGTTAGCCCACCAGTTGTCCAAAAATGTGCATTATCTGTGCCCCCTTGAGGAGAAGGAGGGAAGATATTATGCCCCGGTACAAGTACAGGGGCAGGGTACGATTTTGGCACTGGTGGACACTGATTCTCAAGCTACCCTTCTGTCCAGAAGGGCCTTTGACGAACTGAATGCAGGAAGGGGAGAGAATGACCAAATTCCTCTCACCTCTCTTCCTGGACAACTGCAGAACTTTGACGGGAAGGAAATTCCCATTGAGGGGACTGCAGACTTGGACATTAAGATCGGGCGACACAAGGTGAAACACCCGGTCATAGTAGTGACTCCAGAGGGCACCCCTTGTTTACTGGGGAATGACCTCCTGAGGAGGTTGTCACCCTTAATAGATTGCGTAAACAAGGTCCTCTGGACCCAGACTAGCCGACCAATAAAATTAAAACAGAGTGTCAACCATGTTAGTTTAAACGGCACCTGCCACATGGTTGAACAAAAATCTGACCAAGTAGAATTTCACTTCCAGAATAGCCAAATTCCAGACGTGACAGTAATAGCAGTAGGACAACAGACTGGTGATGGAGGGTCCTCTCTATTTCTGAAAATCAACCTTCCTTCCAGTCTAAAGTGGTACTCCACGCTGGAAGGAAACACTCTGAGATTCTATACTAATCCACAATCAGAAACTCCCACTCCTATAGTCCAGAAAGATGTGAAATCAGCTCAGAGCCTGGCTGATATTCAGCAAATTGGAGAGCAGTTGTTCATCCCTGTCCAATTAAATGATGGGAAGGACTCTGTTCTCGCTCGAGTGTGTGGGAACAACGGTAAGAGCTTCATCAGCGAAGCCATGTTCCGCCAACTCCCAAAAGATCCAGCCATTCCCACATTCAAACTGATAGACAAATGGGAAATGGACCTGGAAGCGCCTAATTCCAAACATCTCCTGCCAAGCAGGTGTATGCTCAAAATCTCCATTGGCAACAAGAGCATAGTCCATAATTGTTGGGTCGTGCGAGACGTCACTGCCGCCTTTTACTTAGGCAGTGACATTCTCAATCGCTTTGCCATTAGTTTGGACCTAATAAACTTCAAAGCTTGGTCCCGATTAGCGGATAATCCCATGGGCTTTGATGATCCTGAAAAAGCATTTAGGTCAGCTCAATTGCTACTTTATGCAGTTGAAATTCAGATCAAAGAGGAAGTCACCATCCCAGAAAGGACCCGACAATTCTCCCTGGAAGTGAAAGTTAAAAGAGGACAATATCTGCAAAACCCTGATGCTTACACACATCTAAACGCTTCTCTCCAACAGCAAGGGTTGGGGGTAAACCCAACAGCATTAGTCAACATAGAACACAACACCATACTAATAGAGGTGGATAACAGCGACTTAAAGAGTATTACTCTAGCCGCAGGCACCATTATTGGAATGGCGGTTGATGACCGACATTTTTCCATCGATTTAGGTAATGAACTGTTAGGGCCAATCCCCAAGGACTGCTTTGACAGTGACAGTGATGACAATACAACACCAGACAGGATTTTTACCCGGCATGGGGGGAACTTCCTGGTGTACACTTCCTGCCCCTATGGTAAGGAAGATGTGACTTGTGACTTCAGGAGGGATGAGGTGATTTTCCAGGTCCATGAGGGCTGCCTTTCCCACCTGAAGCCTCCGGTCCAAATCAGCACTCTGACCAGGGACTTCTCCACCCAGCTGGAGGAGGCCGCGGAGATAGCCAAACCAGAAGTCTTTCCAGGCTTCAGGCAGATGGTGGAAGCGAGAGTCAACCTAGCTGATGCCTGTGTGACTCTGGAAGAAAAGCAAAAGTTGAAACAAGTCTTCTTGGATTTCCAAGAGCTCTTTGCGGTAGACTCATATGACTGTGGTCGCACTGACATCCACACAACAACAATCCCCACGGACCCTGGCATGACTCCTGTGTTTGTGAAGCAATATCGCTTGCCTCTCGCATCAATGGAGTCCCTTACTGAAATAATTAAGAACCTTGAGCCCCGGGGAATAATCCGTCCAGTCCACAGCACCTTCAATAATGCAGTGCTGGGAATATTGAAGCCAAACAGCCAGTGGAGACTCTGCGCCGACCTTAGGGAGCTCAACAAACGGGTCCATACTTCCCGATGGCCTCTTCCCTACATTGACCAAGGGCTGGCCCAGATCCAGGGGTCACAGGTATTCACTGCAATAGACCTGACCAATGGATACTAGACCGTGCCGGTCAGTAGGGAGGACCAATACAAGCTGGCTTTTACCTTTGGGAGCCAGCAGTATACATGGACCCGGACTCCCTTCGGATACCTCAACTCCGGCAATGAATTCAACATTTTCCTACACAAGGCCATGCCCGACCTGGGTGCAAGGGGTAACCTGGCTTATGTAGATGATGTCCTCATCAAAAGTTCATCTGTGGAGGAACACAAAGCGGAGATCCGTTATGTTCTGATCCAGTTGAGGGCCGCCGGAGCAAAACTTTCCTTTCAGAAAGCACAGTGGTGTAGAACCCGTGTTAATTTCTTGGGGCATGAGATTACTCCTCAGGGTCTCTGTCCCCAGGAAAAGAAAGTGGAAGCACTTCAGAAACTGAAAGACCCCACAACTCTGCGGGAACTAAGGAGCCTCCTTGGACTGACTAATTACAGCAGAAAGTTCATTGAGGGCTACGCAGAGATCACCAGACCCCTGATTCATCTCCTGAGGGGGGGGTCAAGTCGGAATGGGGTCCAGAACAAGCCGAGGTGGTAAAACAACTCAAAAGAATTCTCTCAAAAGCGCCTTGCCTAGCTTACCCTGTCAGAAACAAGGAGTTCTTCCTGGAGACGGGGTTCTCTAATACGTGCTTGACGGCAGTATTATACCAAAAGCATGACAAGGTCAATAAAGTAATCTCCTATGCGAGCAAAACTTTATCCTCTGTGGAGGAAAAATTCAACGATTGTGAGAAGGCACTCCTGGCAACGGTGTGGGCATTGAAGAATTACCGCCCGTTTATCCATGGGGAACACATCATAGTGGAGACTCCACACCAGCCTCTGCAATATCTCCAAAGTGACAGAATCCGGGCCGGAAATGTGAGTAATTCCCGAATTACTTCCTGGATTCTATCAATGCAAGGCTTTCCTGTGGAGGTCAGATATGGACAAAACAAGAAGAGTCCCCTCGCGCAAGGTCTGGCTGACTTGCATGATTGTGCCAGAGAAAACTGTCTCGAGGACGAAAGTCTAAAAATCAAGGGCAACACGGAGGCATACCTTAATTCCCCACACAAAGTCTTTGAAGAGGACAAGTGTGAGGGAATGCCCACTGTCTATGTAGATGGATGCTCATACCATGTTGACAACGACGGGGAGAAAGAACTGGTGGCTGGCGTAGGGAATGCATGGGTGAAGGAGTTCCCAGAACCCTCCGCTGGATACAAAATTGGTCCCCAAAGTAGTCAGGTGGCAGAATTGATGGCTGTGCATCAGGCCATCCTCATTGCTGTCCAGCATCAACTCCACGAACTGGTCATAATCACAGATTCGGATTATGTACGGAACGGGTTCGTGGAGCACCTGGTTAATTGGAAAACCAGAGGCATGTTATGTGCTAACAACAAACCCTTGAAACATGGGAAGTTGATCCAAAACATTGATGATCTGGTCACCTCGAATGAGATGACCATCTATTGGAAAAAGATCAAGGGTCATTCCAAAGTAGAGGGACCAGACAAAACTGGAAATGACTTAGCTGATCAGCTGGCCAAAACCGGGGCCATCCAAGGGGATCTAATTGAGATTGAGTCCCTGTTGGGGGAAATCCAGGTCACTGCTATCACTAGGTCCCAGACAAATGCTCACAACAACCTTTCAATTGCACAATGGAGTAAGGAGACCCCTGATGCTGATTTGATTACCGCTCAGAAGGGAGATCCAATAATTGGTAAATTTTACCAGCACATTGAGGACCCTGAGAACATTCCCCTGACGGATACCGATTACATTGGGAAAGAGGACAAAAGAGTGTTGATGAAATGTCCAAAAATGTTCCGAATCCAAGACGGTTTGCTGGTAAGGAAATCCAAAGCGGGCCACGATCAGTGGGTGGTTCCTACCTCATTCCGAAGCCTGATGTTAAGTCACGCCCATGATGCGGCCACCGCCGGTCATAGGGGGTTTCACACAACATTGGAAATCTTAAGAGAGGTTACATACTGGCCACACATGGGGCAGGACCTCGACCAATACTTGAAGGGGTGTCTTGTGTGTGCACAATTTCAGCCATCATCCCTCACGCACCGTGCGCCTCTCCAAAAGAGGGGGATGACACTGCCATGGTCAGATTTACAAATCGACTTTGTAGGCCCCGTGATTCGCTCTGCTAAGGGGAATAAGTACATGTTGACTGTGACATGCTTGTTTACCAAGTGGGTGGAATGTCTCCCAGCCCCAAATTGCAAGGCAGAAACCGCAGCTGCCTTGATGATTAACCACATCTTTTCCCGTTTTGGTCTACCTCGATGGATTGAGTCAGACAGGGGTAGCCACTTCACCAGTGAAGTAATGACAAAGATGTGGGAGATACTGGGGGTCAAAAGGAAGTTGCATATTGCTTACCGGCCAGCTTCTTCTGGGGCAGTAGAGAGATATAACCGAACCATTGTGAGCATATTAAAGAAGTTTGTGGCAGATTCTGGGCCAAGTTGGGATATCCGATTACCTCTGGTCCTAATGGCCATCAGATCTACCCCTTCGTCTGCAACCAAAATGTCACCATTTGAGTTGATGACTGGGCGCAAGATGGCGCTTCCTCAGCATTTGCTCTACAGGACCCAAGAGCAGACACTGATAAATGCCTCCACAACTCATGAGTATGTGGAGAATTTAAGGAAACACCTTCAACATGCTTTTGCTTATGCTCAGCGGAATCTAGAAAGATCAGCTGATAGCATGAAGACCCACTATGACCCGAAGACTTCCAGGAAGGAATATCAGGTGGGGGACCAGGTCTATCTATACAATTTCCAAAGGAACCAGGCCAAACAGCAAAAATTTTTGCCTACATGTAAGGGACCCTTTGAGATTATAGACAAAATCTCCCCTGTGGCCTACAAGATCCGCATCCCCAAAGGCGGTTTGGCAGAGGGGGAAGACAAGTGGGTCCACATAAACCAGTTGAAGTGTTGCCATCCCAGGCACACTCTGCAACAACTGGAGGAATCCTCTGGAATCCTAGAGGGTACTGTCTCAGATTAATTCAGTTCTAACTTAAAATATCCTACATATCGCCTATTAAATTCTGAGTTTCTCAATGTGGGTGTTTTCGTTTTTGAATGCAAAAAGAAATGTGCATGTCCATATGTTTTGACTATAAATTTATATGCCACCCCACTATATCAATGGTGGGGGAAAAATGTCTATGAATAGGTATTGCCGCTTTTCCTTTGTCGTCCTAGGAGAAAGAAAACCTCGAGACTGGCCAGGGAGGACGATCCGGAGACCAGGAGCAGAGACGCGAGGGGCCCAGGGTACCACCCAATATTCCCATCAGGACCGGCGAGGAGAACCGATCGATCAGTACTGGATGGAGGAAAAGATGCTGAACTGTGCCATTTGCAGAATTGGAAGAAGACTATGCGGACAGACCAGTGCGTGGGTCAAAACCCTTGTGCACCCGACTCCCCATCGACTCAAATTCAAAGGGCAGTCACGTGGGGGGATCTGTTGGGGGTCCTGACCCACGTTTGAGCTATCATGCTGCAACATTTGGTGCTGTGGGCTTAGAACATCCAAGATGGCCAAAAAGCCCACAAGTGCGCCAGAATCCAGGAGAACCATGCAGTTTGTGCGCACACCAAAATGGTTACCTAACTTGCCACCCACCAGTGTAAAGAAAGATCTTTGTTAACAAAATCCACTGTTACTGATGTCAAAAAGTTGCTGAAATCGTGGCTCATTGGACCACTTTAAAGATTCAACCCTTTTGTGGGGTTCCACATAACCATCTTACTGTAAGGAGCCCCATCAAAACAATGTTAAGCAAGGATTATTTACTACCATGTAAGAACCATTCCTGTTTAGAATGCATTAATCCAAGAAAGATCCCAAAATTGCATGCAGTACCAACAAAATCCTCAAGGCGGCGCTAGCGGTCTAAACTCTGACAGGAGAACTGAGTGCAGTTGCTGACAAAGGGATTTGACTCAACTGACTTCAAAGGCTGCATTTTAATTAAAAATTAGCCACCTGCTGTTCCCAGAGGCCTGAAGCCTGGGAAACCCTCTCACCTCCAGAGATTCACACCAGGAGTTAGAATCTCACATGACCTCTTGATTGATAGAAGGCAGACTGGCTGGGAGCCTCCTGGAGACCACACAATAGGCTCTTGCAATTGAATAGGATATGTTGATTTTGACTGTTTCCTGTCAACAAAGGCCTGCCTGCCTGAAGACACATGTGACTGACCCACCCAAGTCTTGGAGGCGGACTCCAACACTCTGAGAACTGAATTGAAAGCAAAATATATATTTTACAGAAACACTGATAACTCTTTGTAATCAAATGACAGAAATGTATAACTTTGAGAGCCTTAATTTAAAAAATGTACCTTCAATTCAAGCCCAAACTCCAATTTGTGTGATGTTCTGGGGCAAAACCCTGCTATTTATGTATACTACAGACTCTGTGTTTAAGCTAGAGACATGTTAATTTACTGGAGTATGTATGGACAGGCCGTGTACATGTGTACAAATCTGGGGAAAAATCTGATGTTGCAAAACCACTAAAAAGCACAAAATGTTGCCATTTCTGAATGCAAGCTCCCAGGAAGAGCAGATTTGGACAGGGTATACCTCCTGTGATATGTGATGGGTGCATGTAATTTTAAACAAATGTGTACCTGTGCAAATATGTCTTTTGGGTCAAAATATAGATTGTGTGTAATTTGACAGGGGTGGGTTCTCTGTACCATAAACAGACCTCATCATGATGACACTTCATTTCATTCCCCCAATCAAGGGGAAGAGGATGAAGTGGCCAATGACAAGTGGAGAGGGGTAGGGCCTAGGAAGCTAGCCTCTCCACCCATTTTCAAAACACATAAAAGCAGACAGTCAGGACAGATAGGGACATTCAATTCCATCTGCTGCGGGACGCTCTGCCGGGAAAATCCATACTTTACCTCCATCACCTCCAGAGAGCCAACATAGAGACTTCAATCTATCCACCTTCAGAGACCAAGACTTTACTTCAGAATTTGTAGCAGAAAGGTCAACTACAAGCTAAATCCCTCTTTAGCAGGCCTCAAATCATTGCCACTGTTCACAGCCAGGCGAGTTGTTTGAATTCTTTGCAAGAACTCTTGCCATTTGCCAGAGAGCAGTGTTGTATCCAGAGAGAGACCAGCTGAACCGGAGACCGCTGTATCCGGACCCACAGACCTGATCAGAACAAGAGACCCAGACCAGACCAGCAGAGTAGAGCTGACCCAGACGCTGTGCGCAGAGACCGTCCGTGGCGAGTGAAGAAAACCTGACCAGATCCGTGGCGAGGCCCATTCTATTTCTAAATATATTGTGAGTACCTAGCAGAACTGTGCAGAACCAATCTCTTAGTTAAAATAATATAATTCAATCTATTTTAATCTAACCAGAACTGTCTCCTAACTGTCACCTGTCATTTGCAAAGCTGTCACCTGTCATTTCTAGCTGCTAGCTGTCACTTGTCACTTTGAACTTTAAAATTTCAAATCTGAAAAACAACCTTTACCATATCGCTCATATCTCCGTGGCCGTTTGTCTTAGAGACTTGCAGTAACTTTCGTCTGAAAGCTGGGAATCTTGGCTTTTCAACGAACCTAGAACCGAATCCCTACCCCCTATACTTTTGCCGCAATCACGAAAAACACACTCGCGAATTTGCCACGATTTGCAAATTTCTCCACGTGTGAAAACAGCAGCTTCCTTGCTTTCCTTGCTAAAAATTTGTTTGCCTCTTAAGAAACATCCCTGAATCATTGCTAGAGTGAGCCTGGACTAATATTAACTTGACACCACTCACCCTGAACCTCTAGAGGGAATTAAAAGCATTTTAGCATATTTTTCACTTCATTGCCAGCACATATTAAAGCATTTTGGGCCTGTGTTTCAAACTTCTGTAGTCTAAGCTTGCTGGGGTGAACTGAATTACATTTGATTGCATTTCTGAGAACTGTGTGCTTTCCTTCCATTTCCTTGCATTGCATAAAGGGGGGAGGGGATTGCCAGAGAAAAGTGATTACATTGTTTTGTTGAAATCATATTGAGTATTTTCTGTATTGCATTTCATTCAACATTACATCCATCTGAACTTATATAAAGTATTCTCTACCACCTTATTCTTCTGTTCCTATTCACAAGTGTGCTAGTGCCAGACTATCCATTATTGATTACTGCTCAGATTCAGTGTGATATTCAATTATTAATTTATTATAAAGCGTGATATATATATATATTGTTTAAATTATCAAATAAACCTTTTAACTTGCAAAACAGAACTACTTCTTGGCTCAGTGGGGTCAGGGGGATTCCAAGAGAGGGGTGTTATATAGGGGTAGTCATCCAGAACGCATGAACTGGACATAAAGATATATCAATAAGGGTTTTCATTCAGTATTCTAGACTAGGCGTTGACTTAGCTGTAGTGTTGAAATGAATCCTCTTACAGTATCCTCTACCCATACTATAGTAGTAGTAAACATGAAATGGAGATATGGAATGGGGCATGATTGTATTTGATGGGTCTGAGGATGTTTAGTAAGTCAATCCCTTTTTATATAGAAGGCCAGTAGGGCATGAAAACTCCCTTCCGGTGTACTGTGCCTTTTTATCTTCTGGAACTTTGCATTGTGGCCCATCTCCTGAGTTACTAACCTTTTGCAGGTTTCCCAGCACCCCACCAGAGCAACTGGTCTGGGATGGTGGGGTGGTGCCAGTGAGGTCCATCCCTAGCCCTGAGTATTTCTTTAATGCTGTGCTCACCTGTGCCGGGGGCGGGGACAGGGGCTACACTAATGTCTGCATAACACCTGTGTTACCCACAAATGGTCTTGTTCCTATATATGAACCTAAGATGGAACTCAAGAAGCAAACTAGTTTGGAGTCCATATTCTATTGGACTTTAATACTGTTTATGCGCAATAGCATTTCGTTTGTAGTTTTGTTCGTTTTTCTGTTTGTTTAGCTTTTCAATTTTACAGGCTAATTTTTAATGATTAGTTCTTGTGAGCAGTTGATTTGGTAGACGGCAGACTACTCCTGATGAATTTCTGTTTAGCTTTTTTTCACACACAATCAGAAAGAACCATGTTGGGAAGTTATGAGAGAGAATGAGTTTGTCTGAATACTGAATAGATTGAATGCAGTGTCTGAAGTGATTTATGTTTTGGTATTCATACAACACAACACCACTAGTGAACTTGGTACTTGGATAGCATTAGGCTTATCTATAGTCCCTTCTTCACCGCTTTTCTGTCTTCCAGTATACATAATCACAATTTATGGTGATACTATTCTGCACTTGCACTTTTCCTGAGACGTTACTGTCTATTTTATTGAAATGCTTGTTACCTACAAGGATTTTTTAACATTGTTTGAGATGAATAAAATGATGAGATATATTTTTGCAAATCTGTTATATGACTTGTTTGTGTAGACCAATGCTTGTTCCCATGCAAAGCATTTTGTGGTTCAATCTGGAAATAGAGTTAATAGCCCCCTAGCACTATCATGTTTCTTGTTCAAGGCTTCACCTAATTTTGAGGATGTGCTAGTAGTGGGCAAGTTGTTGTCCTCTCACCTCTATTTTCGTGTTTGCAGTGGCAAACTAGTAAAGCAACCTAAAGGAGTACTTACTCACTTGTCCTGCAACACCTCTTTATACCATTGGCAATGAGTGGTCCGCAGGAGAGCCAGGAAACGGACTCAGGCATGCTATGTGAAGCTGTTTTGGGGGACCAGCCAGCAGTGGACACACAGTTCTGCCCCGCAGAGGAAGTCCGCCCAACCCAGGAGGCCTTCAAGAGAATGGTGGAATGTCTGAAAGCGCGGTTCTTGTGAAAGCACCATTCAGGGAGCCCTGAGAACTCCAGGGGAAGATGATCATAGAAATTAGGATTTTGGCCATGAATTGGGAGCAAGCTGACTGTAGGGGCGAAAATGTGCCCCCTCCCCCCACTCTGTCTGGGACTTTGAAACATTCCTCAAGTGTAACAGCTACCAGAGCTCTGTTCGGCCAAGACACCCATTCCTTAATGATGACGTCAGGCACAAAGATGCGGAGCGTGTTTGCCAACTGCCAGTAGCGTCATGATTAATGGCGCCTATACCAAAGTCAAAAAAAGTGCAAGGTGGATGGAAATGGAGTGCTAATGCTTCCTTTCAGGATGTGAGCATGTTATATTGCATGTGCAGACAAAAGGGGTCCGTGCTGAATTCTCATTGCAGCTAGGAAGGCTCCTCTGATTTCTGGCGAAAGTTACATTACGTTCTTGCTTCTTTTCTATCACGCGTGTGTCCGTTCCATTAAGATCATCTCATCTCCAATGTTGTAAAGTGATATCCTTGAAGTTCCAGGTAAGTTTCCACTTAAGCATTTTTAATATGCATCTTTTTAAGTTATGTTAGTTACATTGGAGCTGGACTCTCTGGTGGCCGCCACCCAGGCTACATGTTTCCAGCTCTCTCCTGGAGATCTGGGTGGCCATCATTCCACTTCATGTGACATTCCAAGCTCCAGAGTGACATCACCCACTCAACCTGATAAGACATAAATACAACATTTCCACACTAGGTAGTCCATAGTGCTATATATTTATGAATCAAGATGAAGACAAAATAAAGTCCTTAAGAATAAGCCAGGCAGAGTAATAATGGATGAAACAACATATTCAAGCCCAATTATTTGTCAATTAATGACAAGGATCATGCTGAGCAGAGAAAAATAGTACTCTCTCAAGGCCTTGAATCAACCAACCAGAACAACATTGTACCACAGAAGGGGAACATTCCAATTGCTTTATCACAATACTTTTGTTACTTTAACTGTCCCTCAGGAAGAACTACGCTCTCTGTCCTTTATGGATGGGGGACTATCCTTAAGGCAATGGAGGTGTGCCGCCGGCCTTAAAGGTATAGTAAAAGAACCACCCTATTGCTATCCTATTTCTATCCCCAAAGAGATGAGGGACGTGATTTGTGACAATGTTTGCTCATACTAAAAAAAAAGAATTGTAATCCAAACTAGACCCAGAGACTGGAGCAAACAAACATGGGTGAAATCCCGATGTTACATTGATGCCGGAATTTATACTTCGTATTCTACCCTCATTAGAGTGTGTAACTGATCAAACTTCTAATGAAAAGGAGCTTTCACTGTTTCACATGATCTGTTAGAGGCCACTTGTAAGTCACATGTGTCTTCATAGTCACCACAGCAGGCAGTGTGTCTCCTCCCATAGCCCTAGTGAGAGATGACGGAGCCTTTGGTTGCATGCAAGGTATGTCCACCAGACCTGACGAAGTGTGCCTTTATAGAACTATCTTCATTGTCAGGGTCTGTGTTGTGTAGTCATACCCTTGACCACAATGTCAGCATCAAAAGAGGGGGAGCTCTAAGGAATTCGGTGTGGTTTCATGAAGTGAGTCAGATCCCTGACATTGCAAGGCTAGTGCCCACAAAGGCCCATTCATTATGCATCGAACACCTGATGCACTGTACTACTGGGAATACAATAAACACTTTATTGCAAAGTCAACTAAGGAGTGATCCCAGCAATGCACTACTTGTAAGACAATCCCTAAGCATAATGTCCAGGTGGCCTTCTATAATTCAAGTGCATTCCACTTGGTGAACCCATCACTTCGGTTTCAATTCCTTCCGGGTGAACAACATCTCTTCCAGCTACGTCCTTCTGAGTTACAACCTGATTCTGGTAATCTTTCCTACCAGGAACAGTCTTTTCAGTCCCATACGCCTGTATGCAGTGAAGCCCAGGCCACTCTTCAGTTGTTGAGGAGTTCAAATATCCTCGAGCTTGAGAGTGCACATTGCACCCACAGCCAGCAGCTAATACTCGTGGCTACCAGCCAAAGAAGTAAAGTTCTTAAACCTAGTCTACCTACACTAACAGACCGACCTCTGGTGTTGGTAGATGGGTGACCCATCCGTGCCATCACACAAGAAATAGAGGTGTACCTCGTGGTGGCTGGGGAATTTAAATCCCACTTTGGCGGAAGGATGTCCCCAGCCTGCTCCTGCCTTCCCTGGCTCTGCCCATCGGCATTCGGCCTCACCACCCAGAGGAGAGGTGGCAGCATCAGGGCTAGAGGAGCCACCCACTATACTTGCTGCACCTCTATTGCAGGTTGGGGGGTGGGTGCAGCTTCTAAGCTGTAGTGCAGATGCAACTTGAACTATGAGCTGAGTGTGGGAGTGATGAAGAAGGAGGACACAATCTTCTGCATTGCCAGTCAGTGGTGAAACACACTGGTGAAATACACAGCCCTTGTGTCAGGGACCCTTTTAAGAGGCTAGGGTTCAGAACACCCCTCAGCAATAGGCTGGATGGGAAACCTAGTACATTGGATGCGTTTTTGTTTACTTTGAGGGTTTCTCAGAGGGTTTCTCACCCTTCTATAGCTACTGCAGACTCACCTTGGTTTTTCTACGTTCCTGAAGACCGAAAACAAAGCACTCGCCCGTTAATAATTCTGTCGTTTAACCTAAATGCTCTGGTAACGCTATTACCGCCGCATTTAAGGGTCCACCCAAATCTCGGGCTGGCAGCATTTACCTCCAGCTCTAACCTGGGGGAAAGTGCGCAGCAAAAATGCTGATTTTTACTGCAATTACCGCGCAGTAATAGAGCTGTCGGTAATTGCACCGAAAATGACAGTTACCGCCCAACCCGTGATCCGACGTTAGAACCGCCCGAGGTTTGGGCGGTAACGCATATACAGGACACTCCTATATGTCGCCAGCTTCTGATGGTATCTGCTGTACAAGTGGCCAATGTGGGCGGTAAATCATTATATTGCATCGCATGCCATGTTGATGCTGTGTTACATTTCAGTTACACAAATGTGAGGCTACTTCCAGAGCGCTGTCCCATTGCAAGTGCGTGCTGTTTTCGTGAATTTCAAACTGTTTCCGTGCTTCTTACTTGTAAATATTTGGGCCAATAGTCTCAAACAATGGGGCACCTAAAAATAGCAGAGGATGTGCTTATTTTAGGTACCCCATTTTTGGAAACACACAGGGCTCCTGATCCCCAGAAATGATTTGCGCATTCCCAAAGGACTGCGGTGCAGCGCAAATGCTCTGTTGGCCAGACCCTAGGCCTAGAGTGACAGTAACGTGTGAGCGGCACCCAGCACCCAGAGTGTACCAGTTCAAAAAAAGGCGCAAACGGTTGAAAAATGATCTTGTCTTGCACATCTTCCCGTGCCTGCTCAAACACTTGCACGGTCACGCATTTCTTTTTTTTGCGATTTACAGCGCACCCCTTTTTGAAATGGCGATGCACTTTAAAATGCTCCGAAATGGTCCTGATACGTGAAATGGTCCAAAAGGGGTGAAAAGGGCTGGACGATGCACACATTCACGCGCCTTTTCCCACTCACATGTTTATTTTTTTGGACATCCATTTCACTTGCGCCCCCAAAAAAGATGTTCCACTCTGGCGTCCCCATTGATACCCAGTGGCCAATGAGGCTGGAATGCCATGCGGAATGCAGAGGGAGATATTACTCCCGGGGAAAGGCTGGCAGTGGCCAGGTTACAGCGTCCTGTCTTTGCGGAATTAGCGTTACGTTTTCCACGTTACAAGTGAAGGGCTACGCAGGAGTAGGTATTGGGTATTATCTTAACAGGAATTTATATGTTTTATTTTTTTATAAGTGATGTAAGGAGAGATTATTTGAATGTGCGTGGGTATAGACTCCCAGACTATATCCTATCATCTGTCTAAATAAAAAGGTACATGGCTCAAAAATGCATCTTCCAGGTTATATGTGTGTATATACACTTCAATTTAGTATCTTGTTCCTAGGGTGTGCGAATACATGTCTGCCAGAAAGGTACACGCCAAAGTGCATGCTTCATTTTAGGTTTTCGAGTTCAGGCGGAGTGACGCACTGCGAGGTCAGTGAGGTGTGGGCTGTCATTTCATAGTGTGTTCTGTGTTTCCAGCAAGTGCCATGTATTGCATGCATTGGTGGAATTGGGTTTCCTGTTGTGTGTGCAAGCATGTTGAGATAGGTCAAGGTTGTCCACCTGCATGCCTTTAGGGCCGGAATTCTGATGGCTTTTCAGGATATCGCTCATTAGTACCCGGCACGCGCGGCTGAACAGGAATACTGTGTGGTGATTGGCTCATTTGCGAGCCATACCACACGGTTTTCCCGCCCATGCCGGGCGTGCCGGCTACTCTGTTCCCGGCAAGGGGCGTGGCAGCCCCTCAGCCAATGAGGAGGCTTGAAACAGGGCAATCCCTGCTCCGAGCCTCCCCATGGCTGGAGGCTTCCTTCGTCCCCCGCCGGGGACGCAGGGAAGATTTTTTTTCCCCAGCCTTTCCTCCCTCCTCCCTCCCCACCCCACTTACCTTCTAAACCGCGGTCTCCGGCGGGGGACGATGGAAACCTCCAGGCGTGTGGAGACTCAGAGTGGGGCCATCCCCGCTCCAAGCCTCCACACGACTGGAGTCTTCCATCGTCCCCCGCCAGAGACCGCAGTACGTTTTTCTTTTTTCCTCCTCATCCCCTCCCTTCCGCCCTCCCGACCCCACTTACCTTCTTTTTTCTTCTGGTCTCGGAAGCGAACGCGCTGGGAACACTTCTGTTCCCAGCGCATCCGCTCCCGATAGCCGCCATGGAAAGGGAAAACGGACTACGTTTTCCCTTTCCATGGCGGCGGCCATTTTTTTGCCGTTTTTTTTTTTTCTTTTCCGAAACATGTTTCGGAACAGTAAAAAATGCAAATAGTATCCTGGTCTAACGGGCCGGGGTACTAATGGCAATAAGCCACTCGGTGGTGGGCCAATACCGCCCCGAGGTAATGCCCCTGGGGCACCGTTAAGGCCCTCGCTTCGCTCGGGCCTATAACTCGCCCCGAGGGCATTACCTGGGGCGGTATTGGCCCGCCACCTCGTGGCTTATTGCCACATTAATATTCATGAGATAAAATGCATACAATCGGAATTATTGTATGCAAATTTAGCTCTTGAATCTTAATGAGGGAAATCCTGAAAATCTGACATGTTTCCCAGTTTGTGAACTTTAGTGAAAAAGTCGATGGTATCTTCTACTGTCTCATCATCTTGTTTGTCATCTAAAATACGAGGACTGGTCAACAAGGAGGTCTTAGCAGTCTCTGATGCCCACTCACTCAGGACTCATTCGCCCTGTTCCGCCCTGTTCCACACATAATTTCAATCTACTTTTCATGCGCTCCTGAGAGAAAGAGAGTTTTCCAGAGACATCACTGAGTGGTCCTGATAACGTTCGGTGCACTCTGAACTTGCTCCGTTTGACGTCATGTAAATCGGCTGCCCCCATTGTCCCGTTCCTGAAATGTTATCCCATTATTGGTTTACCACTCCCATTCCCTCAATACCAAACCAGATGACCAGGAATCAAAACTGCCAGTACTCTGCAAGGTCTGAATCGGGGCAAAACAAAGGCAAAGATGAACAACAAAACTAAATAACCTATCCAAAATCTCAAACCCATGTTAGCATAACCCTGAAGCAAATCTGCGTGTTGTTTAGTCACCGTAAGAAAACATTTGGTTTTCCTGTACGGCTGACGCAAGCACGCCAATTACAGCCACATTTCTCCCAACCACCCCAGAGTTTTTACAGCAGGATTCATTACCTCTTAGTTTAGTGTGCAACAGTGCATTGACAAAAAGAGGCATCTATATCTGTTATCTTTCAAGATAAAAAAAAACAGGAACCTACATCAAACGGGAACGGACCACACTAACCTGACTTACCCCAGACATCTTACCGTCATGTACCACTGGTCACCTGGCAGAACCAAAACTTAAGAATGTGCGAGAACAAATCACTAGGCCTTCCGGTAGACTTGGCTTGCATCCCTCCAAATCAATAAACTCATTCATCCTCATGTAGTCCTTCATTAGTGACTCCATGTGGCGACTTCCAATCTGAAGATCCCTGCAGAGGGGATTTGGACCTCCGCCCCCATGATGCCTATAAGCAGTTTCATTCTTCATCCCAGTTCAGCCTGGTTAGGTCCATCACAAGGGTACCTTCTACCATGGCACAATTTCCTAGGAGGTTGCTGGGCTCTTCTCAGAATAATCTACATGCACGGTCTGGTATGATGCCTTCCTCCCTGCGCCACTCCATCCTTTTATGTACAGAATATGTCAGACCGTCGCAACTTCTGAGTACTGGAAGCCACACCTTTGCCTCCTATTAAGGTATTTAACACACGTTTGTGCTCTGAAATTGAGCTAGAAATTCAAACAATTTCAAAAACCCAATGTCATCTTGAAAGGACTGATATTTAATTGCATAATTTGCGCCTTTGTGCTAACACGTGTTTCAGCCATCTGGGCCATTTTCAAAGCTGAGCTCAATGTCATAAATTGACGAAAGCGAATTTTGGAGTTTTATACCACAGTATTATATTCATACCATATGGTGTTCAATGATCATTGTATGTTTGTGTAAACAGAAAAGGAGGGATTGGTTTTAGGCAGTATCAGTAAGGGAAAAGAGACAGTTGCATCTTCCATTAGTTACGTTAGATCGCTACATATCCAATCCACACATTTCATCTAAGTTTCAAAAATCCCCTTATCCGCAATTTAACACATAGCAGTACTGCACCCATATTACTCCTTGATCACTTATATTCAAACATTAGTCAGATCTTAGTTTATAGCATGCCTTGCCCAGTGAAATCAATGTTGTCACTCTCATATACATTCACCACTGCAAACAATACATGGATATGTCTTTACTTAATCTGTCACTTTATACACTATGCTTCGATGAAATGTGTAGATTGGATACGTACTGTGATATAAAACTCCAAAAGTCGCTTTAGTCAATAAATCACATTGAGCCTAGCTTTGAAAAAGTTCCAGGTGGCCGAAACACACGTGTTAGCACATATGGGCAAATTATGCAATTGAATATCAGTCCTTTCAAAATGACATTGGTTTTTTGAAATTATTGAATTTCTGGCGCAATTTCAGAGCACAAACGTGTGTAAATCTACATGCATGCAAGCCTTTCCCATCCACTGTTCTGCGCTGCAGTTGCCAGGATGCAGTAAGGAGTAACCAGATATCTTTTGTAAAGCCGCCAGGGTCCCACTCCTGTGGTGATAGGGCACAGTATAAATATCCTTTAGCATAACATAACAAAGCAGTTCAGTTTATTGAGCAACCTGCTCTTTCTAACGGACTGAACTGGACCTCCGTGTGTTGGTGCTTTCCCAGTATGCTGAAAGTGGATCAAAAAGCAGGACAGTCTTCAGACCCAGAGTGAGGCAAATGGGATTGAAATACAAATTAATTTGCATCAAAATAGATGTAGAGTTAAGGCACATTTCCCACATGCAAACAGAATGGTGATTTTGTCAGGTGTCATATATTCACAAACCCTCTACAAACCTTTTGTAAAACAAGGTGGGATTGCAATAAAAACTGTCAAAGACATATGAATTGGTTGCAAAATGGATGCCCAAATGAGGCACCTAGCAACGCAGCAGGAGAGGTGCTATGTTACATGGAATTTGTAAAGTGTTCAACTGCAATTGTGATATTCCTGAAGTGCTGTGGCAGTCTGGAGGGTCATTACTGTGCTCTACCACCTTAAAGCATCTGTTGTGCTAGATGGAATAGCCAGAAAATTATTACAATCCCAATAACTGGACAGATTAAAAGGAGATGGGAAAATACTGGTTTAATCTCAAGAAGTAAAGCAGGGCGAATAAACACTCATCAAATCGACTCATGCAAGATCACAATGTCTTATCATCCATTTTTAGCTTATATAATGCTAGATGCATCATCTATAATGTCATGCTACATGATAAACTGTAAAAACCTATTGGGTGGGATTGGATTAGGGGACAATGTGTGTGTTAGAGTCCCATTGGTGGTCTTTTATCTGTCAGACAACCCCTGAACTATTTCTAAACATATGGTGTAAGGCACTCGTCATAGCAAAAAAAGTGGCAGCAGAATAATACTTTGCAAAATTGTATGTAAAAGTGCATGGCAGGCTGCTCGAATTGGTTGGCAACCTAAATCCAACCTTGGACATTTGACTTGTTAGCAGCAAGTACATAGAAACGAAACCCATGTGGTTTGAGATGCGTCAGCTCTCCTGTTTCCCAATTAGGCCACCATCTCTCATAGGTAGGCCTCATGGCAGTGTCTTCTGTTTGAAGACTGACCTTGCCAATCTGCACTGTCTTGGGACATTAAAGTGAGTGTAGGTACACCGCTATCTAAGCTCCACGCCTAATGAATAGCGCTTGTTTGCGAGCTGCTAATCATCTGTTGCAAGGCCATGAATGTGTTCATTTTGACAGTACATTTAACACCATCTGATTCAATTATGCTGGGTGAAGTTCTCCCTTTTGCCTTTAGAAACTTCCTCGCTCTATCCCATATTGACTTCATGGCATTTTTAATCATCCAATATTTGGCATCAGTGAATGTTCTTATTCCTCCTAATCTTTGGGAAATATGTCCTTGCACATGGTCTGCTAGTTTGACTACCTTCGTGCTTTCTCCTTCATCTCATGAAATAGAATTCTTGGTTTTCGGCCAATATCCTGCTATATTTTGCAAGGCAAACAGCTTTTTCATCATCCTTCCAAGTTCAGATTTTGGGCTTGTATTTTGAGGTAGTATGTTTGATTAATATAAGCCGTCGTCCATGTTGTTCTGATGGTGATCCTAAACCTTGAATATATACCATACCTTTTGTAAGCAAGCTTCTATGTATTCTTTCTAGATTGCCTTTCAGAGTATTTACAGTTATTGACCAGTGAATCACATCATTCTTCTTTGTATTCGTAAATACTGCATCATGGCAAGGGACATCCTTCTTGGTAGTTTTCTTCCACTGTTTCAACGTGACAGTATCTTCTGAATGGCTGCCTGAGTGCATATCATCTTTCATATACTCAACGGGGTCTAGACATATCACTTAAACTTGTGCATGGGTACCTGGTCCCAATCCCAATAGGATGGGGGCCAGGTTTCCAACTGCTCCTCTACTTTACATTTATTTATTTATTGTGCATTTGTTAGGTGCTTACACAACACGTAAATTGTGTTTCAAAGTGCCCACAGGACAACAGGGAGGAACATGGGATAGAAAACCATTAATACAATGGAAGATAAAGACAAATCTACTAGGCCCCGTGAGCCTTCAGAGCGTGCAAATACAGAGAGAGGAGAGAAGAGGGACAGAGGGGTAAGTGCTGGCGTGCCCATGCTCATGAGGGAGCAGCAGGTGTAAATGCCCAGAGTAGGAAGTGCTAGAGAACTTGCATCTGTAAAAAATAGATGGGTAAGTGCAGGCCTAATGTGGCAAAGGACAGTGAATGTCAAGGTAACGGCTGTGTGTAGGCCGAAGCTGAAGGCGATTGGGTGTGGGAGTCCAGGGCCCAAAGGACACATAAGGGCCCTAGTCACCAATTACAGTGACTGTGAGATTAGCAGAGGAGGCAAGAAGGGAGGGAGGGGGTGAAAAGGAAAGTCTTGAGGAGCTCCTGAATTTGATGAGGTCCGCTCAAGATAAAGAGGAAGGGCGAGGCTGTTCCATCAGAGGGAGCCAGCTGAGGAAAGAGGTTGGCCTCCGGCCCTCTGTTTAGCGAAACACTTAACACACAGAGTTGGTCCCAGAGGAACATAGAGGTCTAGAGGGAGAGTATTTAGTAAGGGCGAGTTGCAGATAGCGTGGTCCCTAGCCGGAGACAGCCTTATGGATGATGCAGAGGGATTTGAACTTGATCATTGCAGCAAACGGGAGCCAGTGACGAGATTTTAGGGCAGGAGAGATGAAGTCCCTGGGCTTGAGGCCAAGGATAAGTCTTGCTGCCCTATTCTGGATTAGCTGGAGGGGGCATAGAAAGGAAGAGGGTAGATTCAAGAGTAGGCTATTGCAGTAGTCTAGCCTAGAGAGAACCAGAGCTCTAGTAACATTGAGCTACTGGGGGAAAAGTGAGAAAAGGGAGTGAACCTGTGTACCTAACACTAGGCACTTTAAGGCGAGGTAGCAATACTTTGAGATGGATGGGGATGCAGAATATACTCAAACATCAATAATCAGACTGACTCAGGAAGTTGGCAAAGTAAGTCTGATTTAATATCAATTATCTAAAACAGGGAGTATAACGAACATCAACGAACATCCGCTCGATCTTCTCACTCAGCAAGTTTTATAAAAAATGCAGGTTATATAGCAAAAACTCCTCATCATTGACATCAATCTATGTGGCAAACTACAAAAACATACTTGGGAAAGTGATAGGCTTAAATGGAACATCGAGGTATACGTTCTATACTTGTTTGGGAAAAGGTGATTGGGTCTCTAACATCAGGTGGGGCAACTAGGCCCTCCTCCAGTGCAAGTCGCTATGAACATCATCAAATACACGACATCCTATTGGTTATACAAACTATAGGGCTCTCTGTTACTTGGCCTGCTACAATTGGTTGGCACCCTTGTACCCTTCTGTAATATTCCACACATGCTACAAGAAGGCAGGCTGGCACCCATGTGCTGGTGGGCTGGTCATAACCATAGCTTCCCACCTATTTAGCCTGCCATCTATCATCGCTCTTGTGGTCTGCCAGTCAATTAGCCCTTTCAACATTGGCCTTGGAAATGTTCTCTGTGCCTGAGAATAAAAGGGAGTATAGGAATACTTT
Organism: Ambystoma mexicanum; assembly: GCF_040938575.1. NCBI lineage: Eukaryota > Metazoa > Chordata > Amphibia > Caudata > Ambystomatidae > Ambystoma > Ambystoma mexicanum. The sequence continues at coordinate 403,976,099 of NC_090937.1, forward strand.
GTCTTTTGGTTTCGATGTACCTCAACCGAGTATCTATTTTCATCCGACCATTTGATTAGAGACAATGTTTCAGAGCTTTTCTGTATTTGAAATACTATTAAATGATGAACCTCTGACGTCTTTAATGTTCTTTCTCCTCACCTCAGACAGAAGTTTGTTCTTTTCACACGTTTTGTAGCTACTGCATGAACATCAAGGCTCACGGTAGCCTTGACTTCCTGATACTGGGCCAGCCAAGCTCTTCTTGAAACTACGTCCATCATTAAGTTGTTTTCCAACTGTGCCACACTGAAAAAGCCTTTTTATTTAAGGGTCCAGACTCTGCTAAAATACGCTGTGGAACATCCATAGTGTATACATTCCTATGCATATACATTGGCACATCGCCACATCTATTCACTACGTAGCCAGCATTTAAGAATACTTTGTCTACTTGCGTTACTGCGTCTGTACAATTGTAAAATGACTTGGCATTGTCTTCATTGTTTCTGTAGCATGAGCATCTTCATCTCGAGCCCAAAATGTTGCTCATCTTTAACATCTCCTCTTTAGATCTAATAGCATGTTTATGGTCTGCAGCCTCTTTTCTGGATGCATCATCTCTGCTTTGCATGACATCACCATGCTGCTCCGACAGCACAGGAAGTAGAGCGCTCGCTTTGACATCCAGAGCCTACTGATGCAAGTCTGAATCCCGGCAGGGCCAAACTTAGCCTTTCATCCCTCCGAGGTCGATAAATGAGCACCACACACTGTGGGGTAATAATAAGCAGCACTCAGATACCTAAGGGTTTGTAGAGCAAAATTATTATAATTATTAATCTTCTTCCTTGATCGTTTTCCACACTTCCTCCGGGATTTCATTGAAATGACTATCATATTGTCGTGAGTGCATATGTGGTTTCCTCAATGGGTACCTCACTTCCAGGATTCATTTCTGCATAGGCATTTTCACTGGCACTTCACGTGTCTCACACTCTGGCTCCCAACTTATAAGCATCATAGGGGCAGAGCTTTGAGTGGGGCTACTTGGCTCCACTTCTACAGGAGAATTCCTTTGAGAAGGATGATTTGAAAGTTGGACTTCTTGTCAATGTCCTGAATGTGAGGGTGGAAGGAAAGAGAGGAGTCGAAGATGACGTCAAGGTTTCTGGCTTCCGATGAGGGAGAAGGAGGAGAGCCCATAGAGGAAGGCCAGAGTGAGTGGAAGAAAGAGGAAGCAGGGGTCCCAATTGGAAGGATATCAGTCTTACAGGCATTGAGGCAGAGATCATTGGAAGGGCACCAGGACTGGATGGCAGATAGGTAGTCCAAGACTGTGGAAGATGCAAGAGGATCTGCAGGAAGTTTGAAAAAGAGTTGTCTGTCATCTTTGTAACACTGGAAGTTGGGGAGAAGGAGGAAATGAGGAGTTCCAGCTGAGCAAGGTAAGTGTTACAGAGCCTGGGGGAGAGGTTGGAGTCCTGGGGACCCACAGTTGGAGAAACAGGTAGGTGAGAAGGTGCCCAGAATAACGTGGTACTAATGGTCAGTTAGGAAGGAGGTCAGGCAATCCACTGCCTACTCCGAGATACCCAGGGTATCATTGAGCTGTTTTATGAGGATGGCATGGCTGACCGTGTCAGAGGCTGAGGAGAGATCAAGAAGGATGAGGACAACTGAAGAGTTAGAGTCCAAAGAGGCGAGCAGTTCTTCATGGGTGTTCAGAAGAGCAGTTTCCGTGCCTCTGGAGGCCTGGAATCTGGATTGATGGTTCTGGAGACGGCCAACAAGATCACTGTGTGAAGTAAGTTGGGGAGGGCTAGCTTCTCCAAGAGTTTCCCAAGGAAGGGGGCAATGGAAATAGAGTGGTAGTTGGCTGGACAGGTAACATCTGATGAAGATTCTTTTAGGAGGGGGTGCACAAGGGAGTGCTTGAGGGAGGAGGGGAAAGAACCAGTAACAAAAGAGTGGTTGCAGAAATCAGCGAGTGCAGGAGGAGCAAGAGAGCCAATGTTGTCCTTGCTGGTTCTGGAGGAGCAAGGGGAATCCTGTTTGGATGAGACCTACAAAGAGTGGACAACTCATCTGGTGTGACAGGGGAGAAAGCAGAGAGAGAGGAAGAAGGAGGGTGCGAGGGTCTGGGGAGATGGTAGCAAGGGTGCTTAGGATGTTCAGCATTTTAGTGGTGAAGTGAGTGGCTAGTGTGTCGCAGAGGGCCTGGAATCGAAGAGGAGAGAAGGAGACTTCTGAAGGGTTGGCTAGTTTCCTGCAGATATTAAAGAGTTCAGCCATGTTGTTGGATGCACCCGATACCCATGCCTGGATGTGGTTCCTTTTCTTGGCATTGATGGAGAGTCTGTATTGCCTTTGGAGCAGGTGGAAGGCCAGTTTACCAGAGGGTGAGCCTGAGGTTTGCCATTTCTGTTCCGCAGCTGTACACTTGTGCTTCAGGGCTGCAGGTTTGGAGTCGTACCAGGTATTACGCTTGAAGGCAGGTTTCTGGTGGATCCTCATGACAGGGGCAAGAATGTCCAGGGTGTTAGTAATGGCCAGATGGAGGTTGCTGAGAGCATAGTCAGAGGTAGCATCTGGGGTGGGGGGACAGGGGCAGATGAAGATGGATGTGAAAGCAGCAGCTGACATTTGTTTCATCAGATGTATCTTCGTGAACGAGGTTGGCAGGGCTGGAGGAGGTGCGGTCAGAGGTGTGAGGGGGCCCAGGTAATAGGAGAGGAGAGAGTGCTCTGACCAGAAGAGAGGTGTGATCAGTGCGGGGGGAGGGTGAGAGAACAGAGTGGATGATGGCATCAAGAGTGTGTCCTGCCATGTGTCTAAGACCGTAAGGGAGACTTCAGAGGGAGACCGAGGTACAGAGGGCAAGGAAGAGAGTGGATGCTGTGATGGAGGAGTCCAAGTGGATGTTGAAGTCGGCCAAGAGAAAGAGTTTAGAGGAGATTGAGATGAGAGAGGAGCAGAAATCGGCCCATTCAAAGAGGAACAGGGTGGTAGCACCTGGGGGCCTGTAGATTGTGGCAATTGTCAGAGAGGAGGAGGGAGAGATGACCAACTTGCAAGCCAGGCTCTTAAAGGAGGAGTAAGACTAGGTGGGTATGAGGGAGGAAGGAACCCACTCAGGTAAGATTAAGGCAAACCCACCGCTGCACGATTAGTTCATGGCTTGGAAATGATCTTGTTACCATTTGGGAGAAGGGAGTCAAAACAAAGCAGTGACTGAGCTGGCATTGAACCATGTCTTGGAAAGAGCGAGAATGTCCAGGTCAATGTCTTCAAGAAGAAGGCAGATGTCAGACAACTGTTTGCAGGCTGAGCGGGTGTTCAGTGCCTCACTCAAAGGAGGTCTCCACATTTGAAGGTTTTCTGAGGAGTACAGGGGCATGGTACACCAGTCAGGGGGGGGGACAAAGAGAGGGGTTGGGAGAGAGGCAGGTGAGGGAAGGAAGTTAATGAGGGACACCAGGCATTGGTCAAAGAGAAGGAAGTTAGGTTGAGGACCCTGAACCAAGATAGTGCCAGTGTGGTAGACATTAATATGCAGCAGGATGCTGAGAAGCCCACCAAGAGGACCACCATTAATGGGAGAGGACGTGAAAAGGGAGAGAGTAGAAATAAGATGAGGAGTCCATAGATCTGGGGAGGGTGCAGAGTAGGAGGATATCAGTGAAGACCTGTCTGGAGGTTGCACTGATATAGGTATCTGCGATAGCTAGGCCTGGGTAGTTGGTCGGGATGTGTTCTTTGTGCTTTTTTCTTCCAGACTTCCTAAGAGAGGGGGATAGTTGATAGTGTAGCAGTTAGGGAAGATAGGAGAGATGGTGAGTGCCATCAGGGTGTCAGAGGATAGATGAGGATAGGGGAGTGGTTGCACTGCACAGTCCTAGCCCTAGCTCACCACATGGCCTAGTAGTTTCACGGGTACACAGAATACAAAGCAGCTAAGGGTTGCAAGAGGTTACAAAACACACACAGAATCAAAAATCAAAAACAGGGCACATAATGCAATGCTGCAGTGGGGTGCAAGAAGATAAAATCACACACACACCCAAATTCGAAAATCAAAAACAGGACACACAATACATTGAAGGAAGAGGTAGGATATGTGAGCCAGGGAATGCAGATTGAGGAAAGGCACAGTTATGGTTCAGAATGTGAATGAAGGAGGCAGGTGAAAGGTTCAGACATCACTCACAGGTCGAGGTGCAGGGGCCCAAAGTTCGTAAGAAGTGGCCGGCTGCTTCATCGGGCTGCTTCATTGTTTGCAGGACTGAGTAAGGTAGGATCCCTTCTGGCCCTAGTAGGCCCTAACCAGCTCAGACAGAAGCCTTTGGTTAGGGACTTCAGTTTGGTGGACCGGATTTACAGCCTGCCGGCTTGTGATTGGCTGATTTGTAAGGGATGGGGGCAAATCAGGGCATCTGCTGAGCTCAATATCGAAGAGGCACTCAAGTGCCTAGTGAGGAGGAGGGGGCGGCCATGATGCAGGGTGAAAGGCCACAGCAGAGTAAATGCACCTGTGGGCCACGAGGCCCCCCAGGCTGCACCGTGAGCTATGGCATGATCTCAGCACACCACTGTGTACAGAATGTCAAATCGTAGCAGGATGTAAAATCGTAGCAGGAAATTCCTCTGCGATGGACCACGTTTATAGAGGTGTGTTGATCAGAAAACACCTACAGGGCTTACCCAGCTTGGCGCTGAGCCCAAATCAGGAGTACCGCCTTGTGCAGGCTGTGAGGGGAGAGGGCTCCAGTGGGTGATGGCACCTGCCGGTGATGAAGAGGGAAACATCAAGCAGCGTGTTGCTTTACATGCACGAGGAGTCACACATGAGCGTGATGCATTCAAATCAATCCAGTGTTGCTCCACGTAAGAACAATGCATGCATGGTCAGTTAATTTGCATTTATTTATCCCAGCGATTGCAGCTACGAAATAAAGGAATGTATTTGACTTAACAATTTCTCAACCCCATTTTCGTTTTTGGGGTTTCCATCCAGAGTCAGGGGATGTATGCAGACTTCTCTGTCTTTGTTGGAGGGAGAAAGCAGACAGGGGGTTCAATGCCTCCTACACGAGCACACACACCAAAGGCAGCATTTACCTCCAAACAAGCACGCAGCAGAAGCAAACCGCCTCTTAATTTCAAGGCTCTGTGTCCCACATTCATGAAGAACACCTGGGAGTTCAATTCGCACTGCTAATGTGAGGACATCTAACTGTCGAATAGCAAAGGAGAAAGGGAAAGAAACGGGGATAATTATCATTATAATTGGTTTGTTATAACGCGCTTAATACCAAGAGGTTTCTCAAACCTGTGTTGCTCTGCATTGCCTTGCTGCCAAGACAGGTGCCTTGCCACTGAGCTATGCTAGCCGTGTCAAGATATGCACAGAGAATAATAACGAGGAACATGCAGTTATGTTGTTTACTTGTGTAGTTCCTTCAGGACTCTTACGCCCTGTCCGGGATGCTGGTAGACCATAGTCTGAACATTACATGATACGTCTGTTCATTACATTGCAGGAAGTGCTTTGGCAGAGATTGGCTAGTAATGTCACATTATGTGTTTGATTGTGCCTGAGACGTGGCCATCTATCTGGGAGCACCTGACTGCAAGTAGGAAAACGGATAGCACAATCCATTTGTATCTAAACAGATAAATGTTCAAGCCATACATACAGCCACCAGAAGAACAAAAGAAACAGCGATTCTTTCTGAGATACTGAATATGTAGGTCGGAGTATACAGACAGCAAAGAGGGCAGCCAAGGTGTGAGGGGGGTGGATGGTCGTGTAAATGAAAGAAAAACAGAAGAGGCTAAACGAGGATTAGGATTAAGGGAGCAAAGGCATTGATTGACAACATATGAGGTAAAGGGTTAAGCAGCAGTGATCGATCAGTAGCATTAGGGGGGCAGGCGAGGATTGGACAGGCTCAGTACATCTCCCGACTCTAGCTCGACCCAAGGTGTGAGCCACCTTGCGCCCACAACACGGGCACAGCCCCGACCAAAAAAATTCAAACAAAAAAAGTCAGGTCCTGATCGGGCACGTGCGATACTTTCCCTTTCCCTTTTCAAAATGAATTGTGTTATTTTTCAAAATTATTAAGAATGGAAGGTTAATTAGATTCATGTCAAGCATGCTATCTTGTGTATTATATGTTTTTATGTGTGTAGGGTAAAGGTTTTAACAAACTATAAACACTAATAAAAAAGATAAGACTCCTAAATTATGACTTAAAAAAATAATGGAGTGGGAAATGTATACCACTAATTGGAATAAAAAAACAATTATCGAAAAACTGTAATTCAAAAACTGTAATTAATAAAAAGATACCTCAAACAACCACACCTAATAGCAGAATGTGTGTCCCAAGTATTAGGCATTTGAGAAAATGTAGAGTGTAAAAAACCCACTTTAAGCACATGATTTTCCCTTTGCTATTTTGCCTGCACAGCTTTGTGGTGAGGGTATCGATGCATTCTTTGGGAGAGCCAGGATGTCCTGAGAGAGAGCTCCACTTGTCTACGTTCGCTTTGCATTGCCCTCACAGCGCAGCCCTGCAGGCTTCCAGGGTGTCTGGAAATAGATTCTTAACATGCTCTTTTTTTTTTTTAAAGAGAAATGGCAACAGACACAGTAGTGACTGCTGTGCGAAATAATGACAAGAAGGCTGTATTATGTACATAAGTCTTGATACAATAGTTTTACAACCAGCATTTGTTGAGACTGGACTCAGCTAATACTGTAATAATCCATTCAGGATTGGGGGGGAAAAGCTGTAACGATGGGGCCTCATTACGAGGCTGGCGCTGACAGAATGAAGGAGCCGGTACAGGGCCGGCCCCCTTCATTCCGTCAGGGCCGATTACGAGCTTCCCATTGCGGGACCCGGATCAGATGCCTGGTACAACCAGGCGTCCTTTCCGGGTCCCGCGAGGGGAAGAGGGGGGTAACAACGGGACACTCGTAATGTCCCCGTTGTTACCTCCACACCCATTCCCATTGAGCCCTATGGGGGCTCAAATGGGAATGAGGAATGGGGAATAGTTCCTGCAAGGAGGAATTACCGGGTCCTCCAATGTTGGAATGACCCGGTTATTCCTCAGTGCAGGAACCCGGTAAATGAGCCCGGTTTGGTGGCAGCCATGGCTACCGCCAAACTCGTAATGAGGGCCAATGTCTCTTTGATACACATTTGTATATAACAACTTGTATATTGTTAGGTTCGTTTATTAATAATTGTGCGTATTTAATTAATTTATATAAAAGCAAGCTATTTACATCACAAAAGTAGAACAGCTCATAGGACAGTGTACAGCAATCAAGTTGTCCCATATCAAGTGTGCCACAACTTGCTACTCCTGGCTTAGAATGCTATTTCTGATTGCATTTTGGTATTTCTCTGAAGATCTGTAATTTTTTACTATAAACCGCTTTTCCCCTCCTTTTATGTCCCTTAAACTAATAGTTCAGTGGTCTTGTAACGCCTGTTATCATTTTATTGTTATATAATGTATATCAAACTGTTATTTATTTATTTGTGTGTCACGTGTGCTGCAGCATCTTGAAACTGGTTCTGTTCTGGTGATGAGTTGATTTTACTGCTGCTACTACTACTTCTTGCAGGTCGGGATTCAGGATATGAACATCTACAGGTAAGGTACAAGAATGCAGCATATTGTTCTCAAACAAGCTAGGACTGAGGCGATATGGCCCGAGGCCCCAGGACGAGAGACTTTGCTAGGGAGAGGTTGGGGGGGGGGGGGCTATAGCCCGTGTCTTTTGGCCGCAGCCCCGGATAGAAGCTCAGGGGCTACAACAAAAAGACTAGCTAGCCCCGAGTCCCCACAGCCTCAGCCTAGCCCCTGATCTTTTCCAGAGCTAGCAACACCAGTGCCTCTCAGTAAAGGCTTGCTACCCAAGTTAAGGGCTCGAGCGAAGCAAGGGCCCCTTGACATGGGCGGCAGTGCCATCAGCAAGACAGTCAGCCTGCTGCCAAGGAGAATAGCACCTTTAGCACCCGCGAGTAATTACCTACTGGTGCTAAAGGCGATGTTAACTTTTTTTTTTCAATGAAAAATGTACCTTTACTCCATTCGGGGGCGCGGCGTCGGGACAGGAGTCCATCTTCAGCGTTGGTTTTGAATCATCACTGAAGACGGAATCCTGTTCTTGACGTGGCGGCGCAAGAGTATCCAGTACTTACCAGTAAAGGTAAGAGTATCATTTTTTTAAATGTTAACATTGCCTTTAGCACTGGCGTGCACAGCTTGGGGGAGATCGGAACATGGGTTTCAGCCTGCCTTCTGAGCTTCCTGATTGGCTGGCGCACCCGCCCAGGGTGCTCATGCAGAATGATATGATATGATATTTTAATTGTATCGCGCTCGTACACAAGTGTTTCAGAGCGCGACAAGGCAAGCGAGAGGAACAGGGGGGAACAAAACAACGATCTTAATAGGCCCAGTGACATTGAGAACGTGCAAGTGCTTGGGAAAGGGAAAGGGGAAAAGTGCCTGGAAGGGGGAGAGTGGAAAGGTCGGAACAGAGGATAAACAGGTAAATAATGATAAATACAAATAAAACAGATAATGGAGCAATAAACAGGGGTAGTACAGATACAGTCCGCAGTGCAAGGGGTGGCCAGGAGGCAGTGCAGGGGGGTGGCAGAGTGAGCAGGTACCTGGGCCCAGGGGACAGAGGGTGGCAGGTGCACTGTGTCAAGAGAGAGCAGATCAGCAAGGGAGAGGGGGGCGCAAAGGCAGATACAAAGAGAAAGGTATTGAGGTGCTTCCGGAACCGGAGATGGTTCTCCTCAAGTTTCAGAGAGGCAGGGAGGCTGTTCCAGAGGGAGGCCCCAGCCAAAGACAGAGATCTACCCCCGGCTCGTTTCTTTGAGAAATGACTGACCCTAAGGGAGTTAGAGGTGGAGGAGCGAAGAGCTTGAGAGGGGAGATATTTGTGGAGGGATAGCTGAAGATATTTTGGACCCAGGCCCCAGAAAGCCTTGTGGACAATTTAGAGGCTTTTAAATGTAATCCTTGTATCCACTGGGAGCCAATGGTTAGATTTCAGAGCTGGAGAGATACGATTCCAGGCTTGAGGCCAAGGACAAGTCCCATGGTCCTGTTTTGGATTAGTTTCAGAGGGCGAAGAGTAGAGGCAGGAAGATTTAGAAAGAGGCTGTTACAATAATCCAACCTAGAGAGAACCAGAGCTTGGGAGACAGTGAGCTTCTGGGGAAAGGAGAGGAAAGGAAGAATTCCTCTGAGGAGGTGCAGTAGGAAGTTTGACTTTTTAGAGACCTCAGAGATGTGGACGGAGAAGGAAAGTGTGGAGTCAAAGATGACCCTGAGGTTCTTGGCCTCACAGGTTGGGATCGGAGGAGGGCCAAGCGAGGCCGGCCAGAGAGAGAGGGGAAAGGATGGAGAAGGGTTGCCGATGAGGAAGATCTCTGTCTTGTGACTTGGAATCTTGTTTAAGCTAATCCATCACCATCTGCTTATCTATGACATATTCGGTGGGAAAAGTGGACAGCGGTTTATCAGCATTACTAGCTTTTCTGAGCTTTTGGATTTTATTTCACAAGGTGTTTTATGCTACTAAGCTACTTCACAGGCATATTAATGTTAAACAACAAAACATATGTATATTAGCATATAGGTTGCATCTAATATGGTGCAACATAGCAATGGAGAACATTATGAAATGAAAGTGCTTAATGAAAACGTCTGCCTGGTTCTTGTGGACACTACTAAGGGGCACATGGTGTACTTTTGGGACACCCTTTTAAGATGTCCTCTTAATCACCCCAAAATATTGGCAGCTGGCTTCACAGAGTTCATCAGCCATTCACAACTCAAATGACATTCATTATTTCATTATAAACTATTCCATTCCAAATGTACACGTCCATTAGTTGTCTGGCTCAGCTGGTGTTTGCCTCCAAGAGCAAAGCCATAATCTACCTCCCCCCGCTTGGCTCTGTCTACCCCCATCTCATGAACTCTCAGGCTTCCCCGCCTCTCTTCAGTTACAAGATGGCGTACATATAAAAGGGTCGCATGAAAGAGGGCCATGGCTTACACAGGTTATATTACATTTCGCAACACTGGTGTAAGTAGTCATGACAGTAAAGTCTGTTTGTAATTGTAGCAAACATTCTGTGCAATGTACACGCGGTCCAATAGAAACAATAATCAAGGCATGTTCCCTCAGAATCAAGGAAAAGAAAAGACGGCTGTGCCACTTCCATGTCCTTGGCATGAATCTTGCTCATTGGAGTCGATGGGCCTGATTTGCCACAGCGTTTTTCAATGGGAAACCGCCATTGAAAAACGGTTTGTAATCCAGGTGGTTTTCTGCCTTTTCAAAGACACTTATACTGAAGTTAACCCACTCAATAAAGACGTGCTTATGTTAATTTTGGAAAAAAATAACATTTTGGAAAACAGAATGATACAGTCAACAAATCATTGGCCCGCACAGTTACTGGAGCCTGACGAAACACTAATGTTACCTTTATGCAAATCAAATTGTAAAATATGAACACAATTAAGCAACATTTTCTTTTTTTTGTATCTTCCACTTGCCAATATTTATTATCCCTTTGGTGTTGCCCTCTGCTCCGACTAATAGTCACTTCACTTCTCACAGGTTCCAGCAACTACTCATGGCCTGGGAGAGTCACAGGTAAACCAGGGCGTGTGCAACAAACAGACATCTAGTCAGGCTTTCAGACATCTAGTCAGGCTTTCAGACATCTAGTCAGGGTTTTAGAATGACCAACAATCGTGTAAATAACTTCTACTCAAAGACAATGTACATATTTCTCTTACTTTCTTATTGTGGATTTCATATGTACGAAAACACGACTAGATTGCACAATTTAAAGGGTAGTTGAACCCTGCCCTAGTCACAATCTTGTGCTTAGGGTCACAGAGAACAACAGTGACCAAACTTGATCCAGTTAAGATTGAGTTTTTTAAAATAATTTACAGTGACGCTGTGCTGTTCAAGAGGGGAGTCTACAACAACATTTTTCACAGCACGTTAAGCAAACGACATCAAATAACACACTTAAATCACCACAAGTGCAAATCACATCAAGCAAAGATAGAAGGCACGTATTACTACCACAAAGCTGAAACACACCACGGGGAATTAACATGTTTGGCAATGTTCTTTTTTTAAAAAAGTGAGTTCGGTGCAAAACAAAGGTGTGTAGAACCCTCCATGGTCGGGTTCGTCCCTCGCGGGGGTGAGTGGGTCTCTGCCGCGGTTGGCTACTCACTGTTCAGTTAGATATTTTCAGCACATTCCTGATGTGCCCTTAAATGGAAACAAAAGAAAATAAAGAGTGTCAGTGCGTCAGACAGGGCCACTTTTTACTCTAATTGGAAGTCTTGAAACGATCCCTGGTCTGTGTTGTCCTCTGTCCTGTTTATTTAGATTTCAATTTCCTTGAGCGGAGGTGCTGACCCCTGACCCGAGTCACCCCAGACCTGCTGTGTCGGGCTGCCTTTCTTCCTGTGGTAACACAAACACAGCCCTTTCATTTTCTGCCAGCAAGACATGCACAGCCCACTGAAAAATGCCTGACAAGTAAAGGCTTCCTGATTTCCAGCTGGTTACGTTAAAGAGTGAAGCGAAAGACAATCCAGAAAGAGTCTAGGTCCAGTGTACAGTTTGTACATTTTATGGGCTTGTTTATTCATTTTTGACCTACCGTTTTGCTGCCGTGCGGTGCTCTATGACAGACTGAATGGGTAAGGGCGCGTGAAAGGAAGATAAGACCCAGAACAGGTCTGCTTGCCATGGTTCTACCATTTAACAGGGCACTGGAAGCAGAGGATAACTAGTTTGGAATGCCCCTCCCCAGTGTGTGAACGTAGTGCAGGAAACGGGCCGAACAAGGGAGCAGACCTCCAGCAAAACGTGTCCTCCCTGAGCACTGGCCTGTCCCCAGATCCAGGGACTGGCGCAGGACAGTCTGTTCTGGAACCCAGTTATCCCACGCTTCAAGGAGCAGACCACGGCCAAGTCTTCTGAAAGCATGGGATACCTCAGCAATTGAGAACAGATCTGTCCCCAGACCCAGGAGCTAGCAGGGCCCAAAAAAAGACTCAGCACGGGAAAACTTAATACACAAAACCCAAAGCCCTCACATAATTGTGACTGCTGTCCAAACTGGAATTTATTTCCCGCAATTTGGGGACATTTTTTGTTAGGGTGAGTACTGTACCCAATCAAAACAGCAGAGTCGAACTTCCATTATTCTCTCAAAAGGGTTTCTTACTGAATCACTATAATACATGTTTCAAATTAAAAATTGTGGGTATTCTTATGCTCCCATAATGCTCTTTGCTTGCATGCAAATCGCCAGGATTGGGTTATATGAAGAGGGCCTAATTACGAGGAGGGCGGTAAGGGGTTAACGGCACCGGCAAAGGTGCCGGAGCCGTTAACCCCGTACCGCCCTATTACAAGGTCTCCTCGCGGGACCCACTCTGGACATCTGGTCAGACCAGACGTCCTTTGCGGGTCCCGCGAGGGGACTAGCATGCTAACAACGGGCCCGTCATTAACGGGCCCGTTGTTCGCATGCTCCCCATTCCCATTGAGCCCTAATGGGGATGGTCTGGGTCCAGGTTCCCTGAATGGGGAAATACCGGCCCCTCCAAAGTCGGAATGACCCGGTATTTCCCCATTCAGGGACCATAGACCCGGACCCAAGTTTGGAGGCAGCCATGCCCTTTTTAAGGGCATGGCTGCCTCCAAACTCGTAATGAGGACCACTGTGTTGCTGACCTGGCCTTGGGCCACCTCTTGTGCTTGTCCCCTCCTCGCCACTGCCTCCAAAGAGGAGAGGGTTCCCCCAGTGCTTTCTTTACCAATTCCAGTGCTGATTTAAAGGGGATGCTTTGGGGAGGGAAATAATACAAGCAGATATCTGGCACACATAGGAGCTAATTCACATAGAGGTTACTCTGCCTTACCCTTGACTTAACCCTGCAAAGGGCTATTCAACCCACACACAAAAATACTATGAGTAACTCTAGCATAATGCTGACACTAGCAGTAAGCCAAGAGTGCATTAGAGTCAATCATAATAACTTTTTTGTGAATCCAATAGCCCATTGCTTGTTCAAGTCGGGAGTGAGTTACGCGCTTATAATAACTTCTTTGCAAATCAGCCCTGTATGGAATTGAATGAAGGAAAACTTGCAGTTTTGATAAACCCTAGTTTTCCACAATTTCTTAAAAGCATTTGTGGCATGTGAGACCCCAGAAGAAGAGGGACTTTTGCCATAATCACACGTTTTCTCTAATAAATAACCATCACTGCCACCCAGGCCTTCTGGTTTCATAGCAAAACGTTTGCCACTAAACCACAGTTGTTCCTTTCATATCAATAAGCCACTTTTACTGAAAAATGCAAGTAATTCCACAATCTCCTGCAAAGCATGTTGCAAATCACAAGATGATTCGGGGCTTCAATTAAACATCACCCCAAACAGAAGATTCCATTTTAGTAATCCCTGCATAATAAGCATGGCTAAAATACAAGTTATGCTGTCACTGTGTTGTGTTGTGTTGTGTTTACTGTCTATGCTACATGTGTGAATATCAGACATATAGAGATTTAAAACAGCACAAAATCTGCATGTATTAGATAAGTAACATAAACGGGTACATCTGCTTGCTCAGCGAGCTCTGGTCTCGTTATGCATGGTGTTGCGTGCTGTGTGACTGGTGTGGAGAGGTTATACTCTTAACCTCACATGTAGTACAGGTCAAATCAATTACACTTATCACTCGTGCTTGTCCTTAAATTTATATATCGAAAGAAATTATCATTGCAACTTAATATGTCCAAAGATTCGGATTTATTTGGATCCAATATTGGTTGTCTCTTGTGAACAGCCAACACGTGTTTCTACGCAGGCTGTTTATCAAGGCTTTTGTGTGACGAATGTTGCTGTCCGTGTGCCATAGTCTTTAACCGGAAATGGGTTGTCTGGTCAGGTTTCAATAGTGAGTATACCTTCTGTTGCTCTAGATCTTTCAGTAATAAAAAAATAAGATGGCCAGTTGGCTGTGGGTTGGTTTAGTGTTAATTAATGAGCCTTATGACGGATTAGGTGCCAAATCCTCCTTAATCCATCACCTAATCCATCAGAATGAATTCCTCAGGTACCAGGGGATAAGATTTATGATAAAGCGACATTGAGAGGCTTGAAATAAGGGTACTGTGTGGCATTTAATGTATACGACAAATGAATGTACCCGTATTGATTGTGTTATTTCAAAATTAATTGTGTTATTTTTCAAAATTATTAAGAATGGAAGGTTAATTAGATTCATTTCAAGCATGTTATTTTGTGTATTATATGTTTTTATGTGTGTAGGGTAAAGGTTTTAACAAACTATAAACACTAATAAAAAAGATAACACTCCTAAATTATGACAACAAAAAATAATGCAGTGGAAAATGTATACCACTATTTGGAATAAAAAAAACAATTATTGAAAATCTGTAATTCAAAAACTATAATTAATAAAAAGATACCTCAAACAACCACACCTAACAGTAGCATGTGCTACTGCTACCAGTAAAAGGGTTGCCAAAACGTCATGTTCTTGGGAGGAGAAGCAGCGTAGATATTATTCGAGAGTTTGATTCACTCTTTCTGTGATGCTGTTACTTTGAGGGTGGTAGCTGGATGACAAGTCCCTTTGAATCCGCAACAGTTTACAGAGCTGTGTCCAATATGAAGATATGTACCGGCTTCCCTGGTCAGAGATGATAGCAGTCAGAAGTCCATGCAAGTGAAAGTTATCTGGGAGGAATACAACTGCAATCTCTGCGACCATAGGTAATTTGGCCAAGAGGGTAAAGAGAGCTAATCTGGAGAAGAGGTTGATGGTCGTGCAGCCCCTTGAGGTATGGAGAGCCACAATAAAGTCTGTAGCAATCTTTTGTCACGGTTTACCGGGAAGGGACGGTTGGTGCAAAAGACTGATAGGTTTATCAGAAGAAGACTTATATTGAGCACAGGTAGCACAGGCTTTCACGTGGTTCTTGACAGCCATAGAAATGGCCGGCCACCAAAACTGACGTTGGAGATTCCATAGTGTAGTTTGTACACCCTGATGTCCAGCAGGTAAAGAGTCATGACAATACTTCAGTGCCATGTCCTAGGTGGCCTTAGAAGGTAGATACAAAAAATTACCTTTGAATAGAAGAGTGTCTCTTTTGGATACATTCCAGGGATTAGACTGATGAAGTTGTTGTCTTCCTGGTGATCATAACATGTCCTGTTTAACCTGCTGCAGGAAACAGACTACATGGCATAAAAATACCTTTTCTTGGAAAATCCTTGAAGGAGACTCATCCAAAGGAAAGCATACATCAGGTTTCTAGAAAGAGCATGATGAGATTTTGTGTCTCAAGAGTATAGGTGAGATTAAACTGATATTGCACAAAGAAATACACCCATCTAGCTTGTCAGCTGTTCTGACACTCAAAACATTGTAGAACCTGGAGGTTACAGTGGTCTGTTCTTATCCATACCGGAAACATGACTCCTGGCAACAAATTACACCAATCCAAGAAAGCCTCATGAACTGCCAACAGTTCCATTTCTGGGAGTGAATAATGTATTTTGCTTTCAGTAAAAGTCCTAGAAAGGTAAGCCAATGAATATTCTACTCCCTCAGTGTGTAGTTGTTTGAGCACAGCCCCTAAACCTACGTCTGAGGCATCAGTCTCAACTATAAATGGCTTTGAAGTGTCAGGTTGTATCGGTATTGGGGCTTCCGTGTATAGCTTTTTCAGGTGTTGAAAGGCCTTCACCTGAATATCAGTCCAAAGGAATGGTACTCCTTTCTTTAACAGTTGGAGGATCCCTAAAACGATATTGGAAAATCCATGTATGCACTTCCTGTAGAAATTCACCAGACCCAATGAGAACTGAATCTGTTTCACAGAGAGAGGTTCTGGCCAGCAACCTTCCGAGAATCCATGGAGATGCCCGAGCTTCTTATGATGTATCCGAGGTAATTAATGACTGAACAATTGAATAGAGACTTTTTGAGGTTAGCAAGTAAAAGATGCATTTGAAGACGTGATAGCACTCACCTGATATGTTTGGGATGGTCTTCAATCCTATTATAAAAAAACAATATGTCGCCTGGATAAACTATGACGAATTGAAAAACAATGTCAGAAAAAACCTGATCCATAAACTGTTGAAATACTTTCGGGGCATTCATAAGCCAAAAGTCATGACCAGGTATCTACAGTGCCCATAAGGGGTTCAAAACAGCAAACTGCTAGAGAGCATAAAGAAGGGGACAGGCCGAGCAGGATGCTCTCATGGTTATGCAAGAGAGAACACCCACAATATTTGACAAGGGAACTTAAGGATGATGCAGGCATACTACACACATCGCAACAGACAATCAATTACACTTTTAAGGAATTCTACTCCAACCATTACAGGCATGAGAAATGAGTACCTCAAGAGGACATTCAAGGACGCTTGAAGAAATCAGACTGCCAAGATTAGACAGCACACAGTCAGAGGCATTAGAGCAGGATGTCTCAGCTGAAGACATAAACAAAGCCACAAGATCAATGGGTACGAGTAAGACTCCGAGAAGTGATGGACCCCCTCCCGGAGTTCTATAAGAAGTATGTGTCGGCCCTGGCCCGGTGTTACTTGAAGTGTTCAAGGAGGCATACTTAAAGGTGGAGCTACCAAAGAGCATGAGGGAAACACTAATAGTCCTGATACCCAAACCAGGGAAAGCCACTAACCGGTGCGAATCATATCGACCACAAGCAATGTTAAATTACGACATCAAGATACTAACGACTATACTGGCCAAGAGTCTTTCCAGGGTTATCGGGGAACTGGTGCACAAGGAACAAAATGGCTTTATTCCAAGCCATAACACGGCTACAAATCTGCACCAACTACAGCATGTCATAGCGCACATGGCAGACACACATGAGCCCTATGCTATAATATCACTAGATGCTATAAAAGCCTTTGATTCCTTATATTGGGAGTGGTTGCTTGTGGTATTGAGTGAGTTTGGGTTTGCTGCAAGTTTATCAAATGGGTAAGGATATCATACATTACAGCAGTAGCAAGGGTCAAATCTGGAAGGGTGGTGTCATCGGTTTTGGACATTCAGAGGGGCACCAGACAGGGGTGCCCGCTGTCACCCATGCTCTACGTGCTTGAATTAGAGCCGATAGAAATTTTCCTCTGGAAACAATTTTTGGAAGCGAGTATCTGGGTGGGAGGTGTTCATCACATAGTATCGTTATATGTAGATGACGTGCTACTATACCTGAAAGATCCACAACATAATGTTCCAGTGATCCTGGAGGTGCTAGATAACTATGCAAGGGTGTCTGGGATTTGTTTCAGCAGGAGAAAATCCTGCATATTTCCACTGGCGGGCCTGCAGGGAAGGGGTATGGAAGAACTACCAGAAGTGGGGCTTCAGTGGCAGCTGGACACATTCAAATATCTAGGAATGAACATACGGCATACACCAGAACAAATGCATGAAAGTAACACCGCAGCGTTGGTGAAGGGTTTACGGAAATCTATGGGGTTCTGGTTCAGTCTACCCCTGTCATTGATGGGTAGGATGCCATTAATAAAATGATAATACAGCCATGATTTCTGTACCATTTTCACAACATTCACTATTATATCAAAGCCCCCTTTTTCCGTCTACAAGAGTTCCTGTGGGGGGTAACCCGACACAAACTGTCACCACACTATACCTACCTTACAGAGAGGGTGGGATTCAAATACCAAATCTTGAGAAATATTACCTCACAGGACAACTCAGTTTTGTAACCAGATGGCTCTCGGACGATGTCACATCGGAATCTGAATTGCTGCAGCAACTGATTGCCCCCGCACTTCTTAAAGAAATAATATGGGTACCGCCAGGCTGTCTGGGAAACAAACCCATGATTGTAAAACTAGGTAGAAAGGTGTGGCACAGAACCAAGATGCTACTACACCTCGGGCACCCATAGTCACCTGAGACCCTGATAGCCGCTGATATCTGCAAAGATACAAAGGATCTAGCAGTGGTGAGGTACTGGAAAAGATGGGGCATCTACACTTGGGGAGATCTATATGAAGAGGGAATCTTTAGGGAATTTGAATCCCTGCGAGAAAAGGAAGGGTTGCCCAAGGGACAATTTATGTGGTACCAGAGGGCTTGGAGGGTAGCTAAAGGGAACTAGGAAAATTGGCCTGAGGAACCGGCAGCAAACCCTTTGTTGACCCTAATGCACAAGCTGAGCGATGGCTGGAGACAAGTCTCTAAACTATATGCCCTGCTGACGGATAGACCCAACCACAAAAGCGCTTCGCTGAAAGGGAGCTCGGAAGCAGACCTGGGAGTTGAGATTACGGAGAGGGAATGGGAGAGAGTCCTGGTGTACCCTCGTGAAATGTCTAGGAACACCCGATTCCAGCTGATTGAGCTCAAGGTTTTATACCGCACCTACATGACGTCAAACAGGGTGGCTAAATTTAACATTAACACAAGCTCTAAGTGCCCCTGGTGTGAAATAGAAGAAGCTGAGCTGATGCACATGTTCTGGGGTTGTGTACAGGTGCAGCGGCACTGGCGGGGATAGAGCAAGTGTGCAGGAAAGCTGGGATGGTAAGGTATGATTGGACCCCAAAGGAATGCTTGCTAGGTGTGTACCCAAAAAACAGTAAATTCAAGCATGTGGTTAAGCTCATGGACATGGTTTGTATATTGGCCAAGAGAACCATTGCAATGGCTTGGAAGTCAGTCGGGGACCACAATATATGCGCTGGTATAAGGAACTCCAGCGCTGGGTAGAGGCAGAAACCAGTGCAGGGGGCACAGGTGTTGCCATATCTGAGATGCACACTAGCAACACTTATGAAGCCTGGAAAACACTGGTCTGGGACATGTTCCATCCATCTGATGATAAACCCCATGAGTAGTACATACTCGTTTCTCTGGGACAATTAACAGTTGGAGTAACTGAGCAATACTGTTGCTGCCTCAGAGACCACCCCCTGTGGGGAATCACACTTTTTCACACTAAACCCCACTTACTAATGGGAGGAAAATAGAGTCTGAAAACATGTGATATCTGTCAAGCGAAGTTTTCTTTGTTAGTTGTTGTGTTATGTTGTTCCTGTTTATATGGCATTCTTTCCACACTGAAGTAACAAACTGAATATGTCGCATTGTTTACACTGTGATTGTACTTGTTTAAATACCAATCAAAACATTAAAAAAAAAGATGTCCAAAACAGTTTTCCACTCGTCACCAGCCCGAATGTGAACAAGGTAGTAGGCACCTCTGACGTCCAGTTTGGAGAAGATGACAGCTCCTTATAATACCTGCAGCATGTTGGAAATTGGGGGTAATGCACGATATTCAATACAAGGGTGAAGTTTGGTGGTCTCCTTCTTTGGCACAAAGAATAATGAAGCTCCGGCTGGTGAATTGGATGGTCTAATAAGACTGTTTTTTAGATTTAGATCCAGATATTCCCAAAAGACGGCCTTCTCAGGTGAAGACAAAATAACCATTCTCCCAAAAGGAATAATGGCATCTGGTGACGTTCCAATCGCACAATCATCTGAGCGATGTGGTCGTAATACTTTCTCCTTAGATGAACAAAAAACATCAAGGTAGTCTTGATATTCTGCAGGTTGCCAGATGAATGTGAGATGGAGACTTAGGTCATTGCTGGTCACTGGCTAGAGTTGTGTCAACCAATACATCCGTGGAGTTAGCCAAACAATGAGAAATACAAAACTCAGATCCAAGAAACAGTCCCAGCTGCCCAGTTAATTTATGGATTATGGTGCTGTAACCAAAGGGTCCCCAGAACCAGCAAATAATAGGCTGCCTTGATTATGTCACAATGTAAATATTCAAAAAGATATGATATGATATGATATGATGATTCATTTATAACGCGCCTGTATACAAGTGTGTCTAGGTGCGACAAAACAAGGTAGGGAGACATCGGGACGACAAATAAATGATCTTACTAGGCCTTGTGTCATTCAGATCGTGCAAGTGCAGAGTGGGCAGGGGGAGGGAGAAGGGAAGTGCAGTCAGGGCAGCAATTCCTCTGAGTAAGTGCAGCCGGGGGAGCTTGCCATGGGAAGGGCAAAGCAAAAAGGGGATCTGGGGGGACTGTAGGGTTACAGATACAGCCCCTAAGTGTATGGAGTACCGGAGGCAGTGCAGGTGCTTGCAGGTCATGGAGGAAGCCTGGTGCATGTTGAGTTCAGATGGTAGCCAGGCAGCCAGCTACCATGGCAGACAGGTGGTCAGCAAGGGAGAGCAAGAGGGAAAGCAAAAGTGAAAAGGAAGGTCTTGAGCTGCTTCCAGAACCTATGGTGGTCCTGCTCGAGTTTGAGAGGGGCAGGGTGGCCATTCCAGAGGGAGGTCCCTGAAGAGGAGAGGGATCTACCTCCAGCTCTCTGCCTGGAGAAGCATCTGACCGTCACAGAGTTGGAGGTAGCTGAGCGAAGGGCTTGAGAAGGAAGATGTTTAGGAAGAGCGAGTTGGATGTAATTGGGCCATGGCCTCAAACAGCCTTTTGGACAATGCAGAGGGTTTTGAACTTCATCCTTGCAGCCACCGGAATCCAGTGAATAGATTTCAAGGCTGGAGAGATACGATCCCTGGCTGGATGCCAAGGTCAAGTCTCACAGTCCTGTTCTGGATATGTTGCAGAGGGAGGCAATTTGAGATAGAGCCTGTTGCAGTTGTCCAGCTTAGAAAGAAACATGGATCTGGGGACGTTGTGCTTCTTGAGGAAAGTGACAAAGGAAGAATACCTTTGAGGAGGTGCAGATAATAGTGGGACTTCTTTGAGAGGTCCGTGGTGTGAGGGGAGAAGGAGAGAGTGGAGTCGAAGATGACCCCATGGTTTGTTGTTTCACAGGAAGGCACTGGGACAGGACCCAAAGAGGGGGGCCAGAGTGGAAGAAGGAAAGCAGGAGCAGGGGTCCTAATGAGGGGACCTCTGTTTTGCTGGCATTGCGACAGAGATCATTGCAGGTGCACCATTCCTGAATCGTGGATAGACAATCAGGAATGAGCAAGAGAGGAGAGGAGGCAGAGGGGAGCCTGAAGGAGAGCTGGGTGTCATCAGCATAACACTGAAAGTTAGAGGAGAAATTAGAGATGAGGACGGCCAAAGGTGCCATGGAGAGGATGAAAAGCCAGGGAGAGAGGTTTGAGCCCTGGGGACACCACATGTGGAGAGAGAGGCGGTGGAGAGAAAGGACCCAAGTTGTACCTGAGAGGAACTGTCCAGAAGGAAGGACGTCAACCAGGAAAGGGCCTGATTCATGACGCTCAGGTTCTCAAGGAGATGGTTGATCAGGATGGCATGGTTGACCATGTTGAAAGCAGGGGAAAGATCAAGGACAATGAGGACAGAAGGAAGGCTAAAATCAACATTAGTGAGAAGGTATTCAAGGGTGTTCAGGAGAGCTGTTTCCACGCCTCTGGCTGCTGTGAAGCCAGACTGGTGGTCATGAAGACAACCAACAGATTCAGTGTGGCGAGTGAGCTGGGAGATGGCCAGCTTTTCCAGGAGTTTGCCCAAGAAAGGAGTGATAGAGATCGGGTGGTAGTTTGATACACAGGGGTGATCGGCGGAAGGTTTCTTCAGGAAGAGATGCACGGGGGAGTGCTTAAGTGGGGGAGGGAAAGTTCAGGTTACAAAAGAATGATTACAGGAATTGTCCAAGGCTAGAGCAAGGGTGTCAATGTGGCCCTTGATGGTTCTGGAGGAGCAGGGAAGCACCTGTTTGGATGACACTTTCATAGATCAGACTTGTCTAGAAACGTCCTCAAAAGTGATCACAGAAAAAGAGGAGAATGGAGGAAGAGAGGGAGAGGCAGCCAGAAGAGGGCCAGGAGAGGTAGAGGAAGAGGAAGGATATTAGCAGAGGACAAGATGTTCTGTATCCTAGTAGAGAAGTGAGAGGCCAGAGCCGTGCGGAAGGTCTGGGAGGGAACAGTAGAGATGGGTACTGCAGCAGTACTGGGCAGAAGAGTTTGGCCATGTTGTTAGAGGCACAGAGACACAGGCTTGGATGTAGGCTCTCTTCTTGGACAGTACAGAGAGTCTGTATTGCCTTTGGAGCAGGTAACAGGCCGGTTTGTCAGAGGATGTGCCAGGTGCCATCTACTTCCTCTCAGGAAGTGGGTGGCATTTTAGAGTGGTGAGGTCAGAGTAATACCAACAGATGCATTTGGAGGTAGGCTTCAGGCATATTCCCATAAATGGGCAAGGACTTCAAGAGTGTCAGTGATAGATGCAGGCTAGAGCGGGCTGTGTCATAGTGGGAGTCAGCCACCGGAGTAGGAGCAGGAGAGAACATAGCAGCAATGGCTTTCACTGACACACGCTTCATGGGTGGGACGGATGAGCGAGAAGGTGGGTGGCAGTGCTGGGGTAGTCTTCACCAGGGAGACAGTGTGTGTCAGGTGGGAGGAGATAAGAAAGTGGTCAGTCTAAGAGAGAGGAGTGTTGGGAGGGTTAGAGAAGGGATATGAGAGGAGATGAGGACATACAGGGTGAGTCCGGCAGAGTGTTTCAGACCAGAGTGTAGACTAGAAAGAGAGAGAGTGTCGCAGAGATTGCAGAAGAGCCCAGAGGGGTGATTGGGAGCTTCCAGTTCGATGTTGAGGTCTCCAAGTAGGAGAAGTTGTGAGGTAGAGGCAAGGCGCAAAGATGAGAGGTTAGCCCATTCAGAGAGGAAGAGGGTGACCTGGCCAGATGCTCTGTAGATGATGGCCACAGTTAAGAGAGGTCTGGAGGGATAGAGAGCCTGCAGACCAGGCATTCAAAGGAGGAGTAGGCCTGCATAGGGATGACAGAGGCAGGGACCCACTTTGGAAAAATGAGGGCTACTCTGCCTCCAGGACGGTTGGCTTTGGGTTTGGAGAGGATCTTGTAGCCCTCAGGGAGCAGAGTGTCAAAACTTGTGACCAAACTGGCTGTGAACCATGTCTCGGTGAGAGCGAGGACATGTAGGTCGAGTTCTTCAAGGAGGTGACAGATGTCAGAGGAGTGTTTGACAGCAGAATGAGGGTTCAGAGTAGTGAGGTGGAGCAGCTTGCCACATTTGAAAGACTTCCGTGGAGGGGTACAGGCTTGAGGTAGGCCTGCAGAGGTTGGACAAGGGCCAGAGGGTGGACAGAGGATGAAGAGGAGGGTCCCAGAGAGGTGGCGGAAGGAGCAGCAGGAGAAGGGAGAACATTTATAAGATGCGGGAAACGCCTATCAAAGAGGAAGAGATTTGGCTGAGGGCTCTGAACTAAGATGGTACCATTCAGATATACATCAATGATGGTCTTAGAGGAGTGCAAGGAGGCCAAGAGGACCTCCCACCTAGAGCCACCATTAATGGGTGAGGAGGAAAACTGAGTGAGAACAGAGACCACATGGAGGGTCCATAGGTCTGGAGAGGGAACGACAAAGAAGATGTTGGTGAGAGTATGTCTGGATGAAGCACTAGTGTAGGTATCAGCGATAGGTAGGCCTGGATTGCAGACCTGGATATCCCTCTTGAAGGGCATGAGAGAGAGACGCACAGCCCATGCGCAGAGTGGGAGGGGTATGGGGTCACAACAAAGGAAGACACAGGAGGGGAACAAGTAGCTCACAACAATGAATGGCATGCCTTGCCAGGGGGGATCTAGGTGGGAAGCTTAGAGAGACCCAGTAACAGTGCCACTGTTACCGCTAGTGAACACCCAGATTTGACCTTCCTAGTAGGAAGAAAAGAGCTACTTTTTTAGCACAGCATAATACAAAACACCCAGATTCAATTTACCTGATCAAGTTGCAGCAGGTTGATGGCTGCAGGCTACTTGCTAACATGCCAGACACCGGCAGACACCATGGGAGCTGCTACACTGAGCTGTCCCTGGGCTCGGGTCCTTGGCTTCGGAAGCTGCCAGGCAAAGGCTGCCTAGACGAACAAAGGATAAGGGTCCTGTTCCACCAATGGGAGCGCTTTGGTGGAAGGGTGGGAGGACAGCAGGAAGAAGAGGTCGGGGGAGCAGGAGCCAGGCGCTGCAGCACTCAGGAGCGTGAAGAAAAGAATATCAATGTCGCAGGGCAAGAGCCTTACAGCTGGCGAGGCCCTGCTGGAAACGCAATCATGATAATACATTAAGTTAGCCGAGGGGCTGCAGCAGCACAAGACTCACCCAGTCCAAAGGTCCACAAATGCAGGGAACAGAGCCCGCAGAGGGTAAACCCTTGTGGAGACAGGCCCGTTCCACCAACGAGAGTACATGGGTGGGAAAGCGGGAGGAGAGCAGGAAGCAGGGACGCAAGGTTGAGGGAGAGGGAGCCAGGCGCTACGGCACTCAGGAGATTGAACAAAAGTAACTTACTTTTGCAGGGCAAGAGCCTTGCAGATGGTGAGGCTGTGCTGGAAGCGCAATCAAGATAATACATTTAGTTAGCCCAGGGGCTGCGGCAGCATAACACTCACCTAGTCGGAAGGTCCACGATTGGTTGATTTTCATGCAAATTAGCTTGGTCTCCTCAACAATTGGTCCGGAGGACAAAGGTTGACCACCAAAGCCCTATACAGTCTGGAGTGAGGATTTGGTTTTCCGTGGTATCTGGATCTTGGCTGCCCATTCGCTGCCCATGAACAAACCCATTGCTTTGCAGTCCACTAAAGACAGGACTGAAATATGTTCTCGATCCTGAAGCAGAAACCTAATCTGTAGGTCAACGAGAGAGGACCGTTAGTGCTTTTGGGATATCATGAGACTGGAGGTGGATCAATTCTCTTGCTTCCTTGCTCCATTCAGGAACTGGATCTGGTGTTTCCTGCATTTGAATTGGTGCGATCTGGCATTTCCTGACCTACTGGTTAGGAGAGACACAGTACAAACACAGTCCTTCCTCGAGCCAACGACTCCTCTCTTCACAAGAAAATGGTCCTCGAAGAGAGCCTCTGATTCCAACATTTGAGAAGTCCCAGTCAGAGGCGTTTAAAGAAGAACCGGAACAGGCAAAGGCAGTCAGAATGAAGTGCCACGATAATGCCTATTTTCTGCTTTCCTTTCCTGTATGCAAAAGTCAATCTGTAGGGACGCATCAATCAATGCTTTGAAACTAAGACCTCGGGGTATTCTGGCTAACTCATCCTCTATGTCCTCCATCAGACCCTGCTGAAACAAGGTAAAACAGGCTTCCTGGAACCAATCAGCCTCCTTGGCTACGTATGTGATCATGTCTTTAGATCCCTGATGACTATCCAATAGCTTGTCTTCAGAATATAAAACAATATCAGGACAATCAAACATTGCCCTAAATGAGGTGCGAAAGTGGCATAGTTGTCCAGCAAGTGGTCACCAGTTGATACCAAAGGTGCTGCCCCGATTAATGCATTGCCTTTAAGGTGGGACACCAGAAACCCCATCTTCGCCCTATCCATAGCATATAAATGGGGCTTAATAGTAAACTGGATCATACAGGAATCCAGAAATGGATGCAGATTTTTTGGCATCAAACTACTCTTGAGAGAAGGCATCCCTGGTTAGGACCAGTTGACGAAGAGCAGTGTTTTCTGCCTTTCAATTTTGTACCTCAGTGCTAAGTTCCTGCATGCCTCTCAAAAGCTCTTGCATAGGATCAATAGTTGGGGAAACGTTTTAGCATCGCAATCTGTCCGTGGTTGAGCTCACCTGAGGCTTCCAGCATGAAGGTGAGGCAGGAGATGGAGTTAGCCAGTTTGTCCAATGGGATCTGGAGTCACAGATGTAGGGGTAAGCCTCTCCTGAAGCCAACCTGCCCATTAAGTGGACACTCCAGGCTTTATAACCTCTGGAGAAATCTGCCAAAAGTAAGCAAGAAAAACCCTTCAACAAAGGGAAAGAAACCTGCACGAGTCCACAGCAGGAATGTAGCAGCATAGCTATTTGAAAGCGGCGAAAGGGTCAGTAGTACACAGGGTGAATAAGGCAAAAAAAGGCAAGGGAAGTGGGGTAGTAAAACAGAAAGCAGAAGGCTAGGAAGGACACTATGTAAAAGCACTGAACTAGATAAACTGCAACCCAGCATTGAGGCGCGAAGATGCAGTCTCGATGCCGGCAAAAGATTGAAGCAAACCGGAAGTGGTCAGACTCCAAGATGGCCGACTCAAAAGACTACATAGTTCAGGAGGAATGAATGGTGCCACCGTGGGTTGGACTGCAGCATGGACAAGTCGCAGTGACAGGCGCCAACAAGACCACAAGGACCATGGCTGATGATTCAAGACACGTAGCTACTTCAGACTAAACTCATGAATACCTTTTATATTTGCAGAGAAATGCATGAGAAGCCTTTAGTTCCCATTTAATCCTTTAATTGTTGAAGTAGTGGTCGCATTTAGGCAATGTGGAAAGAGAAGTAACCTCTGTACCACTTGCTATGTCAAACCAAATTCTAGCATATAAAAAAAAGTGCTATGCCAAAATAATTCTCTTACCACACACCTTACATCTACCAGCATCTAATAAAATAGCACCACCACAGAAGGGGCTAAACATCTGTGCTGTTAAATAAGCGCAATACTTCAAAATACATGTACGCGCTCATGTGATGTGATAATCTAAATGCGCACAACTAGAGGGCTTTCAAGGAAACTTGTATTGACCCAACCTAGTGGCCATCATTCACGTGCCGGTAATCAAATAGGACAAAATCTATGGTAAGGACGTCACTACAATGTTGTTTTAGCTTCAACTGGGCTGAGAGAAACAAAGAACTCACCCCACCACAACCAGAGGCAACATTCTATCTACCTGAGGCTGCCTGCAGAGGTCAGGGGACCTGCAAGAAGCATCCAGGATCGATCTAGGGACTGCTCAGGTGACCCCTGCCAAAATGACTTCCAGGTCACTTTGGATATATAGGCACTGACCTTTGAGCATCCATTCATCCGGGCATCAAGAGCAAAGAGTGGACCGGTTTAAGGGTTGCTGCTATATCCTTCTCCATTCCAGTATGTGTTCCCTGTCAGCCCCTGTTTACTGCAGGTTGGCACACAAATATATTGCTTAAATCACACAAAGAACATCCAAATCAAACTCCAAAACAACACTCCACTAAAACAACCAATTGCATACATCTACATTCTTCTCAATTGCCACTCTACACCTGCTCACACACGTGAAATAAATTAACTCATTATCACACACTCCTCAAATATAATATTCCTTACAGAAATATGGCTCAAACTCCACTGCACACCTATTATCCCTGAAATGCTTCCCCTGTACTATCTTATCCACCAGAGGGACCACTCACACAAACAAGGTGGTGGCATTGCCATCACATATAAAGACACACTCACACTTAGTAGTCCCACATATAGCCATACACATCCTTTGAAGCACTCGGTCTCACTTTCTCCCTTAAATTCACACTCACACCCCATCGTTCTCCACCTCATTTATCTCCCTGTTACTCACAATCACAACTTCCACACCAACTCGAAGGGCATCACTACAAACAACCATACCTCCCTCTGCTGCAACAACATCTATCTTGGTGACTTCAACCCCTGAAGTTCCACTTCAGACACCAATCCCATTCTAAAGACTATCTTCATTCCACTCACCTCTTATGACCTCACACAACTCATCACCTATCCCACACAAATTGATAGAACACCACGGACCTTTTAATTGCAAGAACAAATCATGTCTCTGTGGATAATCAAATCTGCGTATCGTGGGGCCTGCCCCCAGATAGCGGGTTTTTGGCTCGCAGTGGCCAATATACTTGAGGAAATAACACAAATTCCTACACACCTCAATCCACCTAAATACCTGTTTGGCGACATTGGTAAGGTCCTGGAAAAAACGAGCAGACTATTTAACGTCGCCTGCGCAGTAGCGAACAAATGCATCCTTCAGAAATGGAAGAGCGGCCAGGCTCCAACAGCAGAACAGTTCCTTGCGACCCTCACTTACGTGAATGAATGTGAAGAAAACTATGTTGGTATGATGCCTGCCCCGTGTAAACCAAAAGGCATTGGGCCACGTTCAGGGCATACTTAGATGAAACCTCCACAGACACTGGAAATTCTGACAATGATAGCGGGGATGATACGCCATGCCACACAGCTAGCTAGATGTTACTTCATTCTGTGGAAATACACGAGGACATGCACCTGATGTAAAAGACTGTAAGGGGAGTTGGGTTGTCAATTTGTAATGTGTATATATGTTATGTAGATGCGAGACACGCAGAGTGTACTTTAACATGCAAATCAAAAATAAAGTTCTTAAAAAAAAATCTGGGTATCGTGGTCTGACCACTTTGCTATACCTTTCACGCTCACACTAACACACAGAAATCCCACCACCTGCCACGCATCCCCCTCGCCTCCAGGCAGACAAACCAAACATATTACAGACATAGCCTTAGCAACACTCATACCACTCCCCCACCCCACACGCACATCGCTCCACCTTACTCCAACAATACAATACCATCATCACACAGGCACTAGACAAAATTCCACCCCTCATATTATGAAACCCCCACAACAACCACTACAAACCACGGTTCAACATTTCCCTCCTATCAAACAGGAAGCCAGACACACAGAAAGATGCTGGCAAAAGAACCCATGCCCCTCAACAATGACACTGCAGCTACAAATACAAAACAGCCATACGCAATGCCAGAGCCACCCATTACCTCCAAGAACTCCAATCTGCCACCATTCATACCCAGAAGCTATTAAAAATCATCAAGTGCCTCTCTAAACCATCATACACACCTTCTGCACCCCCATCCACTGCATTATACAACTCCCTCATGAACCAATTCAACTACCGAATACACAATATTAGGACAGCCCTCCCCTCACCTCTCACACTCACACCCCCACTCCCAAACATTCCAACACATGGCACACCTTCCACCCCATCGACACTGCAACCCTCATAACCCTCACTGCCAAGACAAAACCTGCACACTTCCCGGATGATGCATGCCCACCTCAAGCTGCATCCAATTGCATCCCCACCGTAGCTCTCCAATGGCTCAACATCATCATCTCCTGTCTCACAAATGGTGATATGCCCACTGCACTCACAATGGGACAAACCTCACCCCGCCTCAAATAGAATCCCTCAACCTCACACTCCCTGAAAATTACTTTCCCATTACTATCATACCATACCTCACTAGAATCATGGAACACTTTGTAACTAGACAACTGTAACACACATCAATACAAACAACCTACTCAACCCCATCCTAACTGGTTTTCGACCTGGACAAAACACTGAGACCACTGCTCTTCATGTCCTTGATGACCTCCACAGCATCACAGACAAAGGACACACAGACCTACTCATACTCAATGACCTCGCTGCAGGCTTCGACAGCATCGAACACATCATTCTACTAGACATCCTAGCCAACAGGATGAATCTCTCCGGCACTGTATTTGACTGGTTCACCTCCTTTTTCACTGACAGGATATACTTTGTCTCCATGCCCCTTTATTGATCAGAACCCACCCCTGTCAAGCATGGGGTCCTGCAAGGCTCCTCCTTATATCCACCCTTCTTCAACTTGTATGTTGAATCCCTTGGACAGACCTTTTGAAAACATAGCATACATTTCCACCAATGTGCAGATGACACACACATATATTTCTAAATGGTATCCCCTTAACAACTCTAAACCCTGAAAACATGTCTCTCCACCATCACCAACTGCATGGCAACCCACTTCCTCAAACCCAACCCTTCCAAATCAGAATAACTCCTAGTCTTCCCCCAGGGCACAATCCTGTCCTCACCTACTGGATCCAAGAACTCACCAAAGACAACCCACACATAACCCTCTCCACAATTGTCAAATCCCTTTGCTTCAGCATTGACCTCCACCTTTACTTCACACACCACGTATCCGCTGTCACTAAAGCATGCAAACTAAAACTACACCTCTTACACAATCAGGCACATCCTTCTTCCTGACGACTACTGCACAGCAGTACAAGCACTGGTTCGCTCTAAGATGGACTATGGAAATACTCCCATCACTGAGAATTCCCAATGACACCCTTGCCCCTATGCAGGCCATACAAAACTCAGCAGCCAGATTCATCCACCACCTACCCAAACATTCACACATCAGCCTCGCTTTTACCCAGCTCCGCTGACTCCCCATAATCTGGAGAATTGCCTTCAAAGGACTTTGTATTGTATTCAAAGCCCTCCACCTCAAAACTCCATCTTACATTCTTGACAAACTCAAACCCATCACCCACACAAACACCAGACAAGCCAGCCAACACCATCTACACATTCCATTCTGCAAACTCACGTACACACCAAAACAAGTATTTACCCACTGGCCACCCAGGGCATGGGACACCCTGCCCTGCCTCTTCACATATGCACTGCATTCTCCATCACCACGTTCATAAAGAGCCTCAAAACATACCTGTTTCCACACACATAACCCTGCCCCTCCAATGCTACCACTTGTCTACCATAATCTTCCTATCCTTTCCTGAAAACATGTTGTAACTTCTTTTTTCAACTCCCACCTTTTCAAACTTTTAACCATGTAAAGTGCTTTGAGATCCTCAGGGTAGGGCCAGTACTAAACAAACATTTAAATAAGATAAATACCATATAATTCCCTTCATTGTGGACTCTTTCATATGTTAATAGCTCACTGCTTTCATATTGACCAATAATCTGGGCAAAGTAAATAAAATTAATAGGTGCAAGATGAATCTTCAAAAGAAAACCAAATTTGTTTACTTCAACAACCTTTACTGGAATGAATCACTAAGTGCCTTAAATTAGCACATTCCAATACATGAGGTCATTTAAACCATCAATATGTGTATGCAAATGATCAATTCAAACTTGTTTGCGGGTTGGTAACAGCTGCTCAATTGATCCACCTCGCCCATCTACAATGATCTTTTCTAAAACCTACCATTTCAAGTCATCCCCGTTATGGTGGGCTTCATTAACATTTTCAACCAGTGGTGTGCAAGTGCCACTTTATTCCAGATCCTTGACCTGTGTTGTGCAATGCGACGGTGTACAGGTCATTGTGTTTTCCCTTCTTAACTTCGCTGGCAAGGACAAACAATCTTATATATTTGGCGTCTGGAAACACCTGTGTATAGGTGCCATATAAATGCCCAATAAATAAAAAATAAATACATATATCACATTTTTAGACTTGCAGTTGATATGGGTGTTTGAGGTCCAAACCCTCTCAGCATAGCGATATTCTGCGTTGTGTTGGTAAAGGGAAAGACTGAACAATTCCTGTACAGGATATGCCCACTAATGGGTGGAAGACTTGATAGATTTTCAATATCTTGTTTGTAATTTTCTTCCTTCCATATGGCATGTACAAATGATTGGTGTCGGTTAATGCCTTGCTTGAATGCAAACAAGGGAGTTAGGAGATCCAGCTCATACACTTGGAATGTGGGCCTGTTATGCAGTACTAGGTTCTGTATCTTGTTACTTAAAGGGCCATAAGTAGTGGCACACACTAACCTATTTAATTTAGTTCTAACATTTTTCTGGAGTAGACTTTGTCTACCGTAAAAGCAGGCCCTCTTCACAGAAGGTTTCAATACATGTTTAGAATACCATCTCGGTGATAGACATCTCGAAATGATGTCAGACTGGATATATAATTCCTCCAAAGAGGTGCAGTTCCTCTTAGACCTGCAAAAATGAATGAAAGGTATGTTTTTCTGGAGACTAACCAGATGCTGACTGCTTTAATGTGACCTTCAGTCGGCCTTCATTTTCTCTAATCACCAGATCCAAGAATTCTATGTCTGTCCTACTATAAGAAGCTGTGAATCTGAGATTAGCAATGAGCGTGTTCATCCATGCTAAAAGTTCTTTCAGACATTTAGTGTTACCACACCAGATGATAAGAATAGAGTCAATAAATCTCTGATAAAGATAAATTAATGGCAAACAATTGTTTTCATTATTCCAGATGCTCAAAGATTCAAATTCTTCAACAAATAGGGTTGCCAGGCTTGGAGCAAATGCTGCCCCCATAGATGTCCCCTTTATCTATATAAAAAACACCCCTTTAAAGACATAGAAGTTGTGTCGAAGGGCAATGTTGGCCAGATCACCAATGAAGGAAGTAGGCACTTCATGTGGTAAGGGTTATGTATTTAAAGTTTAAGTGAGAACTTTTATAGCTGCATCCTGGGGAATGTTCGTATAAAGAGACTCAATAATGTCTAAAGTTACTAAACATTGATTCTGTGCTTCAAATAGAAGTGCTTCCACCAAATGAATGACATCCCTTGAATCTTGGACATACGAACACCCTAAGACAGATAATGGTTTAATGAAGGAGTCAACAAATCTGGACATTGGCTCTAAAATGGAGCCACAAGCTGATACAATGGGTCGGCCAAGAGGGTTGACCAATGATGCATGCACTTTTGGTAACAAATAAAATGCTGGCATGCAGGTTTGTTTTAAATTAAGTTATGTCAGTTCTTTAGAAATAAGTCACCCCTATGTGTAACTGTGGCTGTGAGGTCACTAATCTCTTTTGTAGAATCTGTATTAAGCAATATGTAGTGGTCAGAATCGAACATTAGTCTCATAGCTTCTGCATCATATTTCTCAGTATTATGCAGTACGATATCCCCTCCCTTGTCGGCCAGTTTAATAATGACTAAGGCATCTTGTTTAATTTTCTTAAGTGCTTCATATTCATTCTTATTCAAACTATATTTAATATGATGTTTAGAACTTGGTAATTTCTCTAAGCCCCTGGTAATAACAGATTCAGAGGCCTGCACTTCTTGCGGCATATCCGTAGTGGGAGGAAGACACATAGATGTATTCTGAAATTCTGGCATGAAATCGCTCTGTTCAGATTCCTCCAAAATACTTTGAGGAGTATTTTTCTCAGAAATTATCTAACTTCTGCCTTTGTCTGTAAATTAGAAGGGACCTGGCTGGGTACCAACGAAAACCCCTTATTCAAAAGACTCTTTTAAGGGCATATCAGTTAAGTAAAAAATTGCATTGGTAGCAACTAAGTTCTTTACCTGTGACGTCCTCTCCGGCAGTTTCTCAATCCCCCCCCTATTGTACATACAGATCTGAATTGGACATGTGTGGCGGTCGGCCCCGTGATCTGCCTTGTGGATTGCCTCGTAAAACCTCCACGTTCTAAAAAAGGCCTTGTGTTACCCTGTTGGCAATTTCATTTAGATTCAAATTGGGTGAGTAAATCTGGCTGGCAGTGCCCTTGACATCCTAATTTGCGAAGGTGGCTTGCTGCACAACCAGAGCATAGAGGGTCCACTCCTAACGTGAGAGGTGAATATGAATAAAAATGGCTGCTTCTGGGTTGTTGCGCTAGCCAAAGTGAAAATATGTGAAATAATTATAAGTATAATCAGCAAGATGTGGTTTTATTTAAATCTGTTGTTTTATTTCTTTTTTCTATTTGCTGTACAGTCAAACACTTGAGTCCTTCAGTCAACACGTGTTTCGACAGTTTGTCTTTGTCAAGGCAAGGTTGAGTTCTTGTGAAACAATAATGATCTGGTATGAGGCTCTTTTTCTGTGGATAGTTTGCTTGTCAAATTAATTGCAGTTCTGTATCTCACTCTTGTTTTATCAACTGGGTAGGAGTGTTCCAATTCCAATGGTTTGTGAGCAAATATATATCCCTAATGGGAGGCGATTCATCAGGTCTCTTTTTAGTTTATCCATTTTTGTATTGATCGTGAAGGTCTTAAACTCCTCCACTTGTTTCTGAATGCTCAGAAATATAGAGAACAGCCACCCTGGTGAGCTAGCACTGGGTGTATCCACCTCACTTACGCATCATAGTAAAATCCACAGGATTTGCAAAGATAGTTGGATGCTGTGTTTACTTCCCCAACAGAATCCTTGATATTATTCTTCAGAGTCCTCGTCAAGATTGAAACATTTTATTTGTTTGGTTTATTGATTTTTCTTTGGTGAGCTGTATTTGATAATGTTACTTGTATGCCTCATAAAGCTGCCCATTTTCACTGCAGGACCTTGTCAGGAGGCTCCAGTTCCTAACACACAAGGACCTGTTTGCAGAAGCATTTGTCAATGGGAGAATCCCTTTGACAAACGGTTTCCAATGTCTCCCGCTGCCCTTCCCTCATGTGCACACAATGGGTTCGGCGGCCAGTGCTTCTGCCCCTTGTTGGTGGGCCAGGAGATGATGGCTTCAGTGCTGCAGGTGCAGTTTGCGTATTCTGGGACACATTTACCAGGGGTTCGGGCCCTGGCCATGCTACCCATCCAAAAGCCATCCACAGGCATTACTCATTGCTTACTGACTCCCCTCTGCCAGGCCGGGATAACTTAAGTGGGCACAGCACTTGAGCTATTTCTCTGGATGTCTCTACACAGTGTGACAACACTGCTGAAAATCACTTTCTCCATCCCTCCTGAAACCTATGTAATAGTTAAAATCTCACATGTTTAAGGAGCTCCTTAAGGACCCGCTGAGGGTAATTTGGCCACACTCAAGAAGATTACTTTCATACTACTCTCACCCCGATTGTGGATCTTCTGAACCACCTTCACAAATCTGCCTTCCTCCTCCCTCCATTTCCACGCTACCGCTGTGGTCTTACACAGCTCTCATCAGCAACTGCCTACCAACATGCGCTCTTGATGTTGTAAATTCCCACTGTCCTATATGCACAACTTGAAGCTGTCATTAAGCACATCCATGTTTGTGCCTGTAGTGACTCTGTACCTCTCATTTAGGGTTGGGGCTACCTCATCCGGAATTGGGGAGATCAACGAGCCTGGTACCCTCACCTTGAGTATGCTCCCTAGACAGAGCCTACTTAGCCTTATTTCTTTCTGAGGTCAATACGACGGCCACGAATTGCAGTGGGCAATAATTAAACAATAATATTGTGTTCTGCGGGCTTCACCGACTGGTAACAGCCCAGGGCCCAAGTTACAGGCCTGTGCAAAGCTGCTGCTACCGGGCCAGGAAGCAGGGAAGAAAACAGCAGCGCGGGGTGCGGCAACCACTCAGGTTGCGCTGAACCTGGGCTTGCATCAGTAGATTCAGCCTGGGTTAGAGCAACCCGATTTGCTGCCACACCTGCAAAGGGTGGTAATAGAGATTTTGCTAACAAGAATCACTTCTATGAAGCACTAGTTATTTGTGCACAGTGTCCACTGTTCCTAACTCGCATACATAAAACCACTTTACAAGTCCTCAGGTGTTCTGCTACAGGCAGAGTCTCCACAAGGGAAGGTCAGCAAGAATTCGCGAATATGCTGGGGCATGAGCTGCAGGCAGAAGATCAAAGGATGCCTGCTGGAGAATAATCAGTATCACAGCCAGGCATGTTATTAGCTCTTGACAGCTCCAGAATGTATATTCAGGAGAGCTTGGAGAGCGCAAGGACTAAAGAGTTAATTCATGTTTTTGAGTAGAAATAGGACAGACGAGGGCGAGTTTTGTGCAGTAAAAATAAAATGTGATTGATCAGTTACTGTACTTTGCTTGTTGTCCTGTAACAGACACCATCAATGATTAATCGTAACTAAAATATCACCCCTCCCACATTCCCATGAGTGTTAGCTTGCTGATACAGACGTGTAAGATGAATGGAGCTGTCTTGAAGTGCACGTAAGTGGGGGCCGGGGTTCTGATCAGTGTGCTTCTCCACCACACTCGATCAGAGGTCGCTGGGGGTAGGGGCTGCTGCGCAGGCTCAGAAGAGATGCCAGATAATCGAAGTAGAGCCCCTGAGACAGAAAGCGACTGACCTGGTAATTTGGCCTTGGATGTTGCCCAAATATGGCCTGGGCCCTGGAGTGCCTGCGAGAAGCTTTTGACAGATAGGAAGAGAGTACAGAGATGGAAAGAAGACCCATGAACTCTAGAATAACAGGGTTAGATAGTAATGACACACTCAGTAAGGAGCCCGTGTCTCCCCTTGCTAGTGAGTGCTTCCTCATTGCTGCTTGATGTGCTGCCACTGTTGGTCCTGGGAGTGCCATCTATGGTGAGTCCAAAGCCACCAGGGTAAATCTTCTTGCTTCTGCCCTACCCAGCCAACTTGGCAATCAGGTCAACATCCATTGACCTGCTATAGGGCTCTTTCCTGAGTCCTGCAAGTGCATTCAGGAAGTGAGAGTGTGTACATTTTTCCACGATGCCTCTGGGCTGTTGCGTGCTCTACAAATTTTAATACATAAATAAATAAATAAACCGCATTCCACAGGGAATTAGTAATGGAAAACAGCATAGCTGCTCCGTGCCGCCACCACAACCACTTCATAGAAACAAGAGGGTAAATAGAACAAACACATGTTCGCACATTCATATCTAGAGCTGTGCACCCACAAATATACTCTCTCTCACAGACATTCTTTGCATTTAGGTACATTTTTTAATGCGACGCTTTACTTGCACCTCTACAATTGCTTAGTGAATTGGGCCCTGTGCTTGTGCCTAGGCCTGAATCTCTGTTTCTCACTTTCACCGCATGGCCAAGGAGCACTACAAACTGATGAATTAAAATGGGGAGACGAGAGATGTCCATCATCTATGAGATCTATGAGAATACTTTATTTGAATGCCCTCCATTCTTCAAAGCAATGTAATACCCCGATGATCGCGACCATTGCTTCTTCTGCAAAGTTGTTCTTAAGGCTCACGACTTCCTCTGCACCAATACATCACTTCTATGACCTGGAATTATAGAGAAACATTATATGCCTTGTTCTGGTAAGATTTAGGCATTTGCATTTTTGTGTGTCGAACAAAATATAGCAAAGGGTTTTAGCAGCTTGCCTCTCAAAATGTGTTTAACTTTGGACACACGCTTGCCTGTTCTCCGAAGGAAAATATTTAGATATCATCAAACATTTCTGGAAGGATTTGATCTCCCAGTTTCTGTCATTCTGCAGAAAAACCTCAAAGGCATCCAAAGTCAGAGCATTGAGTCGTGTACTAACAGACACCTAGAAAGAAGGCTTCCAATTGGCCCTCCCGCCATGCTTGCTGCTCGCTTCCCACAGCTGCCTGTTATTTATGTGTTTGGGGTGGAAAGAGGGCACAAGTGAGACCAATCCCAATTTCTGGAATGCCCGCTCCAGGGAAACTTAAGTTGCCATGTCCTAAAAAAAGCTATTGAATGATCATCTGAAAACAAGAAATGTTTCACAGATGCTGTCATTGGCCAAATGTGGAGAAAATCAGGAATCTGGAAAAAGAATAGTACATATTATTGGTTTCCCAAATCTCTGGGATGTGCAGAAAGAGGATTGTGCAGAAAGAATCATGATAAACACTGAAATATGTTCAGATCAAATATTTAGACCAGCCACAGGGCACCACAAGTCTCTGAATCTTCATAGCAGCGACCAAATGATCATTTCTTCTGGTCCTCATATATTTGGAAATGGTAGTGATGCTGAAATTCCTTTTACTAGACATGTCGCAGGCATTTGCCATCTTCAGTAACTCAAGACTCACCAACGAATAATACCAATGTAGCCTTGCTTTCCGTGCAAGTTTACCAGTGTTCAGGAAGTCATGTTTCATTACGAGTTTGTCGGTAACCCACCAGTGCTACTGGTGGGTTGCCACTGAACTCGTAAAACCGTTTCCGGCTCCGGATATCCCAGTGCCACTGGAACATTACAAGTCCCGGCAGCCCAGGATATCAGGCGGCAGAAAGTGTAAGTCCTAATGGACTCCATGGGAATGGAGACACAGAAGCACTGGCACCTTTGCTAATTGTGCCGGTGCTTCCATGACAACTCCACCTACCGGGGCCATTGTTCCTGGCCGGTCAGACCTGCCGGGCTCAATTGACCCAGGCGGCAGAGTTGGAGTGTGCCAGTCCGGAAAGGGTGCTGGTACGGTGCGACCGGCACCCTTATTTCCAAACCCCCACACTTTAAATGAGGCCCATTATGTTTTCAGGGCCAATGAGTT
Source organism: Ambystoma mexicanum (assembly GCF_040938575.1). Taxonomy (NCBI): domain Eukaryota; kingdom Metazoa; phylum Chordata; class Amphibia; order Caudata; family Ambystomatidae; genus Ambystoma; species Ambystoma mexicanum. The sequence continues at coordinate 404,014,190 of NC_090937.1, forward strand.
CATCATGGGTCCCATAACTTCCTACATGTGAGACCTCTGATGTGCTGGGTGAGCTGATAACTGTATCCAAACCTTAAATCATGACAATCAGAGGGCTTCACTTAAAGTGGGAGCCTTCCATTTTAGTGTTGTAAATTTGGATTTCACTAGGGAGAGCTTTGTACTCTCTTACCTCTGGAGGAGGAATCTTGGGGCTGCCCTTGGGGAAGCCATGTGACGGTTCCCTTCCAGGTAATGGGAGACCACGCAAGGTGACAACTGGAATCTCTGCATATTACCGCAGGGCCAAATATCCTCTGGCTTTGAGGCGCACCTGGCCCCCGAGTCAATGCCCTGACGGACCCCATAGGTTGGCTGGGAACATTGTCCCAGTGTGAAGAAAGAGTAGATTCTGATAGAAGGGAAGAAGGTGGGCGGGACTGGCATTGTATTGAGCATAGGACATTACTGAAGGAGAAGGCCCTAGAAAGGAAAGGTGGGGGCGGGGGGTTGTTGAACTGTTTACTAAAGACTGCCCTGTTGAAGAGTGGGAGAGGGAGCTTGAGAGAGAAGAGTCAAGAAAGATTATGGGGACAGAGGAAGAGCACCTTTGAGGGGGAAGAGGAAGCCTCTGAAGCAGAGTGGCGGCGGGAGATTGAGGCAAGTAACTGAAAGGCCAGAGCAATAGAAATCAGGATTGGTGTTATTAGCCACCATGAAGACCTTAAACCACTTAGCCTCCCTCTCACACCACCCCACTCCTGGGCCCACATCCAGTATTTTGGAGTTTCCCACAACCTCAACAGTAGGTTTTTAAAAATCACTTCCTGTATTTAGAGATGGTGTGCACCTTAAAGTGCATGCACAATTCAACATGTATGTGCACCTGTTCAAAACAGGCATGGGGATGTGTAATGAATGAGAAATTATACTTCAATTCAGTTTATTTGACTTGAGACAGCTTCTGCATTCTGAATACATGGCGGTCCCACACTCATTATCATCCCCGTGTTTTTGGTTGGGTCAGGTCCGCATGATGGATCCTTTAAGGCCAATTATGATGAATTGTGCTCCCGGCCCCACGTGGGTGTCAGGGGGACTATGAATACATCAGTGCATCAGTGCTAGGAACATGCACTCAACAAAAGAAGTAAAAACGTCATTTGTGGAAAACGACGGCGCACAGGAAATGGGAAGGCGCCCTTCCTGAGTTTGGCAACCTTCGTATTTACAAGAATGGAGATACTCAAAAAAGGTATTTCCTTTGCACTTTTTTGAGGTGTCCAATTCTTTGTGAATTGCAACATTGAAAATAACAGATGTGATGAAGTCCCATGCTTGAGGTTGGAGGATGGGAGAGGGTTTGAGGACATTTTGAAAGCCCCTGAGGAAGTATTTGGTGGATCCCTCAAGCTGCCCAGCCCATCGCTAGCCTTTTCTGTGTTCCATCACTCATAACTACTACCACCCTAGTCAGTATAGACAACAAGCTCATTGTCCGAGTGGAATGGCCGACCAGTGTCATACAGAAGAACGACAATATCATCCACGCAGTAGAATGGCAAACTAGGGTCCTGCGGTTCACTAAAACGCTAGTACCATAATCTTGTAAGAGTGCAAACTGGTTTATTATAGGGCCGGATTTGACTAGTGTGATAAACCTGGCAGTCCAGGAACCCTGTTTGCACTTGCCTATGGGAAGCAATTCACGTCAAATTTACACCTTTGTGAATATGACATATTGAAATGAATACAACATGCAATGAAATGAGTAAGGCATACATTGAGTTGACTATAATACGTATCAAAATGATTATATCCTTTATTGAAATTAGTATGACATGTATTTAAATTATGGACATGACATACACTGAAATTCAAAGAATAAGACATGCATTGAAATAAATATGACACCCATTGAAGTGAATATGACACAACTTGAAGTGAATGCGACATGCAATGGAATGAATATGACACCGTTTGAAATGAATATGACACACGCTGAAATAAATATGACACCCATTGAAATTAATATGACACACACTGAAGTGAACACGACATGCAATGGAATGAATATGACACCCAGCTCTCAGAATCAAATAACTGTCGGTATTGGCATCAGAAAAAGCAGGAGGCTATGAGGCTCTCTCTGAACACGTGGAGACTGTTAAATAAATAACAGTTGCCGCACATATGACGCACACCACCTGTGGGGCTGCGGGGTAGGTCAATGGCTGAGAAATCTCCCATGCTGATGCAGTAGTTCAGATAATTATTGGCCAATCACATCAAACCTCCAAAAAAGCTGAACTCATGAATTACCAACACAAACACAAACTCAGGTCCCTGCGGGTATAAAAAAGGACCAGGCCTGAGATGTGTATGCGAGTCAGGAGTACAGGAGAAGAGGTATGCAAAGTGTGCCAAAGCAGAAAGGAGGGCGGACAATTAGTGCGCAAAGCGGCAGTGGAGGAGCGAGATGGAGATAGGAGGATTACAAGAGCACAGAGGAGGGAGAAAGAGGAATGATGCTAGTGGGGAAAAGCATAGGAGGAACTACAGGATTTTAGGGTGAGGCAGAGAAGTGGAATTGAGATCAGAAGTGGAGAAAGGAGAAGGGGCGATTGCTAAAGAGCAATGTAGGTGGAGAGAGGATATTATGAGGATGAGGAAGAAATAGATGAGAAGGACAAATCCAAGAGATGACGAATTGCAGAGAAAGGAAAGCTATTAATCTGGAGGATGGTGGCGGTATAAAAAGAGGGACAGGACTTGAGGTGAGGGGAAAGAACAATCTGCATGATGATGGGGTAAACTAAATATTCATAAATAAATAAGTGAATAAAAATAAAGCAAATTAAATTAAACTGCAGGTGGACAATACAGCTGAATAAAGGTATCCACGCCCCAATTACATAACTATTAATTCCCCATAGGTTTTTCATTTAAGGGGCCTTTTTAGATATTGCCTGATTGTATTCTAGCTTTTCCACTGCTGGTTTCACTATTGACTTGCTTTAGGATGTGCTTTGTGATCTGAACTGAAAACAGACCCACCAGAGAAGCATATACTAACCAGCTAGTTGTGCCCCCATTTAAACTGAGCACTGTCGGAGGCAACAGCTTCCCTGTCAAAGCAGCCCAGTTGTGGAACTCCCTCCCATCCTCTTTAAGGTCTGACCAATCCTATCCACATTTCAGACTTAACTGTATTAGATGGCTCAAAGAAAACAACCTATAACTAACCGACACCTGGACTACTTACGTCTTACCCATCGGCTAATCTGTAGCTGAACACACCTGCTTTTTGACTCTCAATGTATACTATGTATACACATCTGTGTACAAATACCTGTGTATATAACTGTATACAACTCCACGCACAAACTTGTAGAGTAATCATTGTTCTGTAATCATGCTTGTTTGTAATCATGCTCTGTTGTCAACGTATCCTGTATTTATCTGGAATGTGTAACTGTAACTTGTAAGCTTAAAATATTCTCGCACACGCGCCCAGTTACCTTCGGGTCTGGTGTGCACTATAAATAAATAAACAAACAAACAAACAAACTGCTGATCAGCGGGGTTGCTGTGCCCATGATCAAAGTACCTGCAGAGTGGGTCTGACAAGACTTGTGAAATAACTGAGGGTATCTCACATAGCGAACCTCAAGAAACCCTTATTCAGGTGGCCAATGAAGGGCTGTTCCACTCATATCCCAACTCTAGGGGTGAAAAAGAGAAAAACGCTCACGAGATGGGGAAACCTGGGGTTGCACTCAAGGGTATAACCCAAGTGAGTCGTGGTATTGTACCAGAGAAGGAGAGGAGGGCGAGATCCTTGAAACCTTTGTAGGCTGTATTACATCAGCCTCCTTTTCTCCCATTAGATCTCGCCTATCCCAAACCGACGTCCCCTCCATATCCAGTAAATACCCTAGGAGCCCAAACCCAGTTGCCCTTCCAAACCGCACCTCTCAGAATCCCTATTTTTCAGTTCCCTACCCGCATACTCCTGGTCATTCTTTTCCATGCCCCTCTAGTCTCTACCAATCCCACAATTCCCCCTGTGCACTTGATACTAATAATTCTGGTAATTCCTGTGTACCTCACAAACCCTCCTCCTCATTTCAAAACCCCTCCAAAACCCACACTTCCCGGGATCACCAAAGACCCTTGTAAAACAAGGGTTGTAATTCTCTATCGCATGGTTTCCCCATCCAACCATGTAGGACATTCAAAACCACTGCCCCTCTCCCCTTTTTCTGACACAAGCACTTTTGCACAACACACCAGAGAACGGACTAACTCCAGAGCCATTTACCTGACATGTCCCAACACAAGGGTCAGAATCACACACACCTGACTGCCCTTTCCCTTCCCCACAGGGAAAAAAAGAGAGCACAGTACGAGCACGGCAGATTGCACAACGAGAAAGCTATCCAGACCAGACAGTTCCAGAGGAGGAGAAAGGTGGAAATTATTGAGAGGCTGATGAGGAGAGATATGGCCTTTCCTTTTTCACCACAAAACCCTGCAAACCCTCTGCTGGTAGAAATGTAAGACTGAGGACAATAGCCCAAGTGTGCTGCAGTAGATGTCAATGGTATACGAAGTATATCGAAGCCGATAGGCCGCAGCGAGGGAGACTCCTGCTTCTGTGGTACCGGCCTTGACTCAAGTAAAGAGGAAACCAAGCGGTTCATCACAGCCGGTGAGTTGAGGGGGAGCCTATAAAAAATGGGCTGTGATGAATGAAAGTCGCAAAGTTAGAACGTTCAAAGAATTGTAAAATTGTGAAGGCGAGACCAGCTGCAGAAGGGGACCGGCACCACGTGGGTGCTGCCCCGAGAAACTCTGATTGATCCTATTTTAGTAAAACTACAGAAACTAGAAGGTCATTGGAGAGCCGCAAAAATAGGTCAAAGTGGCCATACAGGGGGTCAAGCAAAATCCCTATACAGTCGAAAGCCTTTGACCTACAAACTTTAATGAAAGCAAGGGAATTGAATCCCGCCAAATGAGAAAACAAGGGAATTCAATCCTGTAAACATTGAAAGTGAATGTAAAGGTGAACTTGGCAAGTCTGAACCCGGAAGAGGGATGCTGACTAGAAGGGGGAAAAGTCTAAAGTCCCAAGAAACAGTGTGATAACAAAAGTGCACTTGGCCGAGGGATGTCCACTGGAACTGTTTAAAAAGACATTACGATTAGTGAATGCTGGAAAAGCCATAGTGTACCCGGTTGAGGCTAACAGACGAGAGGGGTCCAAGACCGAACGAGGGAGTTCCAGGGGTGAAGCTACAGTCCATTAACAGAAGAAACTGTTACTTGATTTGTGGAGTACAATTTGTGAAGGTTCAGCCCCCGGAAGAGGGGGACCCAGGAGTGAATCCATCACCTGAGAAATACGTAGAACAGAACTTTGTGTTTGTTAGTTAGTTATTTACATGGTAAACCTATCAGGCCCTCAGGACCAGGAATCCACAACCCCTGAAGGCCTTGATATCGATAACAACTGTTTTAGGATCCAAACCCAGAGGAGGGAGATCCGAGGAGTGAAAACCGATCACCCAAGACCACAAGGAACTAGGGACAGCACCCAGAAGAGGGGGAGCCAGGGGTGAAGAATCCCCACCTTAAGTAAAACCAGGAAACAAACTTTAATTTTGTTAATGGAACTTTTGTTTTGTTTTTTATTACATCAGGCCCTCAAAGGCAAGAGACTTTCAAGAGAAATGAGACTTGCCCAACGATGGTCCTGATAGCTGCAAGTGGAAATGTCGATTTGTGCTGTGAAAGCTTGTGAGTGTACTGTGCTCCAAGAAAACCACCTTACCCCATGCTCAAAACGTGGGGAAGGGAGAACCAACTTCCCTCATGCTGACATATTATTTATGAACACTTCTTTCTTTTCTAGAAAACCATCACCATCACACACACTTGTTTGTATTCGTTGTAAGGTTTGCCAATAGATTTCTTAGTATAGGCCCGTTTTGTTTGACACAACACCACAAGGACTGCCTTATTTTCCTTTGATGGTTGACGCTTTCTCCGATCTTAGATTTAGGTTTTAATTAGGCATTTTTCCAACCTGCATACAGTTTAATAAACACCCTTGAACTGTGATCACTTGTGTCTGTTTTTACTGTTGCCACCATGAGTTTCCTACAGACTAGACTGGAATGGACAATGGGATTGCTCATAAACGACCAGAAGTCATCATAGGGCTGGATTGCCAATGCTCCTCAACAGGAATCAGCTGACCAGAATTCATCATATGACGCCATAACCCTTAAATGAATACTGTAGAAGGACTATATATGTGGGGATGAATTAGTCAATTTTTTGATAGGAGGCCGGGATAAGTGTGTTGTAAGGCCTAGTGACCTGTTCTTGAATGTGCATAGGCTTCAATTCTATGTGGTGACCTACAAGAGTAAGGGGTCTAGGGAGTGGGGGGGGTTAGTGGGGTCAGTTCCTGTTAGGTGTAGGTTGCTGTTTTTCTTGAATTAGAAGACAATGAATAAAGATGTCTCAGTTTGTCATCACTCTAAATTGATGTATGGGCCTGGTTTCTCCAGCAGCGGCAAAACCGAGAGAAAGCCAGAACAGTGAAAGGATGGTGTGAAGAGCTGACAGGAGAGAATAAGGCATAAATGGAGCAGGGAGAGGGGAAATGGTGATGGGAAAAGTGGCCAAGAATAGAACTCTCCAGAACCTTGAACCCTAACCATAGCCATAGAGTGGATGAGCATTGGCAGTTTATTACCTGGGCGAGAAAGCAGCCATTCCAGGCATGCATCATTGAAGGGGAGGGGGCCTGTAAGGTCTTCCAGGGGTGGCACTGACAGGTACTTCAGATGTTTAGGTGGACCAACAAAACTTCCTGACAAGACCAAATGGGCCATGCAAATAGCGGCCATATCAGGGGTTGGCTGGCCTATAAAGAACTCTGTAGATTTCCTGGTAGGCATCTGCACCCTGGGCCTCTTTTGTGTGGTTTTATTTTCAAATGTTCTCAGAGGAAAACGGTTGGGCTTGCTAAAAATGTGAAATATGGGAACATTTTGAAAATTATTTCCAGGACCTTTTGGTTCCCAGTCCACCCCTGGCAACAATCTGGCAATATTGTTGAGGGTGGCTGTAGCCGCAGGGATTTCTCTCATTATGAAACCCAGTGTTCCACACAATTAGTCTTGTGTAATAGGAGGGCTCTATTGCCTGGCAAAGCCTCCCCTCTGCAGTGTGACAGAGACTGCCCCTTTCTGGCATGAGGCCTAGGAACACCGGTGGGCTTTCTCCATCCCAATTTTATTCGTTGCCTTACCCATGTTAATCATTTTGTTTCAGCTTGAGTTTAGTTGAAATCCCTTCATGCTTTTCTTTCTTATGCTTCTATTTCTCTCCAACAAGTTGTGATTTAGTGATGGTTTTTATAGAAATGTACTGCTTTAGTCCAGAAACAACTAGAGCATAGAGATACTGCATACATCCATCTGTGCAAATTGTGTTCTCTTTCTGAGTGGAGCTCTCGCCCGACTCTAATCTTGTACTAACTGAGGTTGGGTGAAAGTGAGCTCCCTTTCAGAGGGAGAAATGTTAAGCATTACATAAGTCGAGTATGGAAAAGAAGGATACCTTGCCCAGCTGTGAAATCAGGTCTGGTATGTTAGGCAGAGGGATCAGGTTCAAGCAGCAGGGTTGGAAGTTTAGTGCGATCCCCTTCTCATCGGCTCTCTTCCTATGGATGACCGTGCACCGTTATTCAGAGGTCTTTGAGGGTTTGGTAGAGATGTAGAGAGGAAGGTGGTCAAATAGATGTGAGGTCCGGAATGGCTGTGATTGGTATGGTGCCTGTGCATGAATATGTTCTATACCTCTCTAGGGTTTCTGCGCATGACCCAGAGTATAAGGCCAGGAGAGGATCGTCTCTGCTGGGGTCCAGAAAGATACCCATAGCTCGTTAGTACCTGTAATCCTAGCATGGGAGTGCCTTCCGAAAATTGTAATTGTTCCTGAAAAGGTTTGAAGGTGAAGCAACACTTTCTGTACCCCTAGAGCGCTTATTTCTGCATAAACTGCGGGATCAATGGCAAGTGCACATAGTATTTGCAAGCAATGGAGAAGATAGTTTTATTCAACCTGAAATGATGATGTAGTCTGAACCTGGTTCTGCTGTGCAGCAGAGCTGTGTACCATCGACTTGAACATCACAGCAGGGTTTCTTGTGGCTGACAGGGTTGGTTAGGCACAGTACTAATTGGTTGCTCTCCTCATTCAAGTTGAAGTCTCTTTGCAGTCAACCAGGGCCACCCATCTGCTTCTCTGCTGATGGTACCTTTTGGATACAAATGCCCGCTTACAACAGTACATGCAGTTGCTGCCTTTTGAAGGGAAAGCCTTGTGATCCAGCAGGTAAGCCAGCAATCCACAGCAGTAGTGGTAGCATTCGCTTTGAGTGTTTTGGCTGTGCAGGTCCCTGACTATGACGCGTTTCGCATATTTGTTTAGTTGTCTCCTTCTCCTCTTGCTGGTGGATATCTTACTTCTCTGCTGATCATCCCTCCTATTTGGATTCTGCTTTCGGCACCTCCCTCATGCACTACGTTGAATATCCAACCCTTTGGTCAATGGTGATGGCCTCTTTGAATGTTATCGAGGCGGAATGAGGGCCCTTCTCGAACCGCTGCAGTCGAGAATGGGCAGGTCTCTGATCGGTTTATCTACCATGTCATCAAACACAAACACATCCCGGAGAGCTCACATATATCACTGACACAATCATACATGGGTTAATGCATGCCCTTGAGTTGTGACAAGAATATATGCAATTCCAACATAGTATTAACTTTGCTGCTGAAACTCACATCTATGTGCTGCGGGTCCACATTAACATGTCAGAGAAGGCTGTGAAATGGTGCTCCTTTGCAACTGGGACCACATGTAGATTCTTAGATCTTCTTTACCCAAAGTGTTGTAGAATAGGACTCTTCCTTTTTCATAGAGAAATCCTTGCAATCCATGCCCGCTCTGTAGATCTCAAACCTGATGAACCATTGTGCCATTGGGTCAACGGGACTTGCAGCATTGCTGGTGCAACCAAGACAAACTGTGGACGCGCCACACTTTGCATTGGGCTGAAATCACAATCTCATTGCCACTGCACCTTGGTGATTAAAGTAAATTCCTTGTGACAATGAGAAATGACCAAGGGACAGAGACAACTATGGGTGCACCCAGGCTAAAGAAAGGGGGGCAAGCTAACTCTTCAAATGGTGGGAGAGGGACTAATGTCACAGACTGTGGGAGAGGGGCAAACTTACTTGTGTGGGGGGGCTTCTGATTTATTTACACATTCTAACAAGACTATTTTGGTGCAGCTTCATTGTTACAAGCAGTTAACTCTCCCCTTCACGTCTGATTGAAACGAAACACTAAGTAAGGACTGCTGTGAGAATGAGCTGCTTCCTATCCCACTACCCTGCCAATCCCTCACCTGACATTCAAGAACTAACACCCCAGCACGATACCAAATGCCTTAAAATGTATGCATACTAATGCAGTCCTAATAATGAAATGCTTTACATTAGTAAGTGGCTGGCCTTTGTTAACTGTTCAGAAGCAGACACGTGTTATTGTCTATGTCCTGTCTTGTCCTGCCATGCCCACGTCAAGTCAACAGAGGTGGTGGATTAAGCCTAATTTGGCCAATGCTCATTACGCCACTGAAGACAACCTAATGTACCTCTGTGTGCTAACTTGATGAGTACAGACACATGCTGTCTTTCTCGGCTTGTGGTCGAGAATTAGCTTTGCCGACTGCGCATGCGCAGACATTTAGTTCTCCCTGAGCCGGAGTCCTGCAGCTAGGAGAAAATGGATGATGGGGATTAAAATGTTCTGAACTATTATTTTTACAGATATCTTTATTCACACAAAAGTACATATAATCAATGTTGTATGTATTGCAGGTGTGCCTATTGACTTTGGAAACCGAGTTCTAATGTAAATACCGAAAAAAGAAAGCTGTTTAGCATTTCAAACGAGTTCGCCAAGCAGAAAGGCTTAATTTGTGACATTTACAGCATGTGCTTCCGACGAGACTAAACATTTATAATTTAAAATGTTAGGGGGCCCTGATTATAAATAATGAAAAATGAGGCACTGACTAATAGTTACCGACTTCAACCGTCTCATAAAAATGACATTTGTGCCAAGCAGCAATGCGCTTTGATGTATGCAGTCACGCTGCGTCAGACTAGGGCGCGGGAAAGGTTCTGTATCCAATTAGCGTCACTTACTCATCGCGCTAACTCAGAGTGCCTGTCGGGGGCCCCTGCTGTGTCACAGAGCTCCGGAATAGGTGGTTATAGCACAGTATTAAATAAAACATGACATAGTGTCTAAATCCCTTCAGTTCAGTGGCATTGATGCCCCCAGCCGTGCAAGGCTTCCAGTGCCAGCAAGACATTATTGACTCACGCTCTAGCCCTGCAGGGATGGAGCAGCCCATCCTGAGGGTTGCCTGAAAGAGCACTACTTCCCCCCATTTCCCAGAGCCTATACAGCTGGAGAAAAATCTAGAGGTGCTTGGAGTATCCCTGTGCTGCCCCTGAGCAAATCTTTGTGAATCACAAATGCACAAAAGCATCTCAAAGATCATCCAGATATTGGCAGAGTTGCCGGCGTTCAGGCTTTGAGACTCGGGTGTGAGGCAGGAGATGTAGTTCAGTGATGCTCACGGGCATCTTCTGATTGGTGCCAAGACACTTTTCTGTGAATCAGGCCCTACATTTTCAAAAAAAGTTATCCAGAACTACTAACAGAAGCAAGGCTGGGGAATGGCTCAACCCCAAATGCCTCCAGTTTTTCTTTAACTGCTTCAAAGTTGTGTTACTGTTGTTAAGAAAATATGATAGCCGGGCAATGCATATATGATATGGTGGGCCGGGGCTCGCCAAGCTGACTTGCCCAGCCCGATTTCCTAAAAGATGACGAGCAAACTTACCCTGGTTTGTCGATATCAGCAAAATTTAGCTCACACCATAAGGCACAGACATTTGTTAATAGATTAATTTCTTGCATTGAAAGGAACATTACATATTCTCTTGAGCATACATTGCTTGATTTTGCAACATATTATATTGAAGTCTTATTGGAAAGTTTTCATAGAATAAATACATACAAATCATAGATTTCCTGCAAAAGAATCACGGTATTCGAACATGCGTTGCTCTATTTTAATTTGATTTCGATGTTAAATTTTAATGTATTCATTTTAGTTCATGTTTTGATGGCACATTCATTATATTTAACACACCTCTTAAAATGGAGTTTATTTCCTTTAATTTAATGTGTGAAAAAACGCCCATGTATGTTTGACCACTCCTTTCTCCAATTACATGGCCTAGGTCTTTCAAAGGTCCCTTACCTACTAGGGATTCCAAGGCCATGCAAGATATTTCTTAAACCATGCCCATGTGTAGTGTTTCACAATGCGTTAGCCCCGCCTCCCCCAATTTCCTATCCCACTTAAAGCATTGACATCATGTATTGGTCGACTACGGGAGTGTTTTGCTTTTCCAGTGCTCTGTGGGAGCTGGTTTAGCCGACTGGCTTTCAGACACAGTCAGTATCTCATAATTTATATGCAAAGCTTCAGTATCACCTAGCGAAAGCTGTGATGCTGATCAGTGTGAGTATGTGTGCTTTACTCTTTAGATGCTATCATTATGTTCTTGTTTTGTGTAATTTATTGAGATTTTTCTGAAAAGTTCACAAGATTTACTAGACCACAGTAAATAAATAATTATTCTGTTCACACAGATCCAAAACAAAATTTTAGAGCGTGACTAACATGGGTAGCTACTGGCATCAAGAGGCAGGGGGCTGGACATCTATCGTAGCAAAGCAAATGTAAAGCTCCTCTAGAGACTGTCAATAGCTTTATTTTCATTAGGGAAGTATGTTTTTTCAGCCATAAAATTCATAAAGGTTTCAAATGTATCCACAAGAAGGGGTGTGATGTGATTTAAAAGAACTGGTTACAATATCAGAACATTTATTGCACAAAGGGGTATCAATAAAATAAAGCGTATATATTACAGGGCCTGCGCTAGCGGCCCTGTATTTAACGTGAAGTTGCTCAACCAATAGGAAGAGCAATTTTTGGGTGACTTACTACTTCACCCCCCTTTAATGTGAAGTTGCTCAATCCATAGGAAAAGCAATTTTTGGGCGACTTACAACTTCACCCCCCTGGACCAATCCTCACAGAACTGCAAAGAATGTACATGGCTCAGTCAGATTGATCCAGCAAAGTTTTGTGAGATTTCGTCAAGGGGGGTCAAAGATACAGTGGCGGGCCCCAAATGGTATGATTTTTCCCATAGATACAATGGAAAATTATGTTCACTCCTACAGCCAAAACCGCTGTATGGATTTCCACCAAATTTGTGGTAGGAGTGGCGGCTTGGTCCAGAAAGCGTGCTTTTGTAAATTTGGTGTAAATCTGTCCAGTAGTTTTTTTTTAAACCAGCAAAAAGTAGGTAAAAAAAGATTACTGTTATCTGGGTTTGGTATGCGGACCCACTTCCCTGTTTGGTCCACGGATGGGTCTCCGATTGGTCTAGAGGCCGACGTGAGGACCGCAGACATCAGACACGCCCGCTGATTGGATGATGAAAAACAAGAGGTGCATCATATTTTTGGAAACGCCCACCATGTTGGATTCGCGGACATCCGCCGGTGTCTACAAACATCTTGGTAAAAAAAAAACATATTAAAAAACACAACATTGAACTGTTAGGGGTGATTAGGATGGGATGGCATATGGCCTTAAAAAGCCCCAAAATGTGTGTTTTTCTTCTCTGGTGTCAGCGAACAGTCTGAGGCAGTGCTTTGATATTCGCGAACATATTAGATGTTCGGGGACATCTATGCTTATTTGTGCATTAAAGGGTTGGTGAAAAGCTGTTTTTGGATGGCTTATAACTTAGGCACCACTCAATGAAACTGCATGATATTTTGGAATGTCATTCTAGACCTGATTCTGAATGGTTTTGAAATTGTGGTGCTGTTTTGTCAAGAGAGAACAAAATTAGAGGGGGGGTCCCAAAATATTGTAAAGGCTTGCAAATGTTGTGTCTTTTGACGAATCTGCAGAAAAGTTTGCAAACAGATTTTAGATCTAGATATAAATGTTTTTGGAAAAGTTTGGTGGGATTTTGTCAAGGGGGCCTAAATTAGAGGGGGTCTCAACATTTTAAGTTTTTGCTGTTTGACGACGGTGGACAACGTTTTTCAGAAAGATTAGAGACCCAACCTTGAATGATTGTGCAATGTCTAAATTGATTTTGTCAAATGGGGGCTAAGTTATATGACTATTGTATGTACATATGTTTTGACACTTTTGAAAAAACAAAACATGGGCGGATTTCCAGCAAACTTGTGTAAGGAGCATTGGCAGGGTCATCAATTCATGGTTTTGCAAATGTGACTGTGTTTTCTTTTTTGACAAATGTCACAATGCAGGCAGAAAAAAATAGTGAAATACCTCCATCCCGCATTGCAGGGGATGGACTGGGGGATTGTGGAGTGAAATAGCCCTGATTGCCATAACTAAACGCCGGCGTCAGTATGATGGCTCCCAAAAATGAAAGGCCTGCCTTGAATTAACATAGAAATAAGGCCCTGCAATTTCAAAGCGAAAAGGAGTGAATTTGGGCATCAAAACTTGGAGATGCCTAAGAATTTGCATTGCATCACAAAAGGGAAAGATATGAGACTAGATTTTCAAAAAGTCTCAAATGGCTGAAGTCCTGTTCTTAGAAACAGCAGTATCCATAATGTTAAAAGAAAATGCCTAGATTGGGTGAAAGCCTGCACAGCAGAATGGAGCTGTTTACTGTGACAGAAATAATTGTGTAAAAAAATCAGTTTTTCTCTTTATATTAAGGACATGCTCATGAAAATGTGTGCATGATGTATAATAGAGGAACTTAAGTTTGTCCATCATGAGCCCATCACAAGAGGAAACAATAATTTGCAGAATCTACAAGGAGATGTTGAATGGCAGCAAAGTGAAAGCCATTCATCGCTGGAGTTGACAAAGGACATTTCAATTGTGTCTTTAAAGGGATACTCTGAGCATTCCGATGTACAGCTAAAGTCTTTAAATATATGTATAATGTTGCCCTTCTGTGATCACTGTTTGCACGGCATTACTTTTGCAAGGGTTTACATGTTAAGATTGTGTGCATTTGCTAACGTTGTTTTAAAAGTAAAATGCTTGCAGTGAGGGGCAGGCCGAACTCCTGGTTTCATTTCTCTGTGGTGGGTTTCCCAAGTATGAAACTAGATTTCAAAGGCCCATTTTCATGGGAATGAAAGTCTGTTCCTTCTTCAAGTATGAGCCCATTCTGTTAAAAATACAAACCTAAGGCTGTGAGAGATCCTTTGTGCAGGGGACAAGATAAGAAAATTCTTCTGCTCCCCGGTTTTATGACTGAAAACCACTTAGGCTGTAATAAAGCTGGCCATTAGCCTTTGAAGCCTTTGGCTAAACTAAAAACAAGGACTCATCTTGATGTCAGAGCAAAAATCAGATCCCTTTCAAGGGTGGGGGCCAGAATTAAGGAGCAGTGTCAAAACCATTGTACAGAATGGGAGATATGCTCTTTATGGGATAACTTTGGCAATATTGATCATACACGCTTCATGTTTGGATGTCTGAAAAGCTGTCAGCAACCCGCTTCTGGTGCGCCTAAAATACCAAATGTTATGAGGAAAAACTTGATTGTGATCTTTGCATAAATGTGAGAACCATACAAATTTGAGAAAAGATGTAAAAAAAAAATTATCCATATTTCGGCCACCGAGTGCCATATTTTTCATTAATATAGTTAGGGAGAAAAGGAGAAAATACTGTGGCTTCACGCCCGTAGGTCACACAGACGTCAAACAAGGTTTTTGCGATTCACAAAAAAATGTAGTATTGTAAAATGCTGGCATATATGTAATAATATGATGAGAAAGGGCACTTGTCATAGAGTGATATTTCTATGTACCAAAAATGAGACCCAGCCCGCTGTCTTAGTTAGATGATGGATGTGGTCTCCTCCCTTTGCTTTCCAAAACATGCCCACATTCTCTAGCCCTATCGGCCCACAGATGTGTGGGAATCCTTGAACACTCAAAATAAACAGGGCCACTCTACACATGAGTGACCATATCTCTGTGCACACTTTTCAGCATAACACTATGCAAATTTCGATTTAGCCTTTCAATTATGAATTCAATCTCAAAAGTAATTTTTTCGATTATTTAATGTTCTGAGACAAAGTATAAACGTGTTTAAAAAAAGAATAGAATTTCTGTGTTTCTCATAATGCATTCAACATTAACAGTTTTCTACGTACATGGTACATTTTCAATAACCTAAATAAACATTTCTCACAAGGCTAAATTGAAATTTGCATAGTGTTATGCTCAAAAGTGTGCACAGAGATATGGTCACTCATGTGTACAGTGGCCCTGTTTATTTTGTCTGTTTAGATTAGATTCTGTAGCCCAGAATCAGTCTCTGTAAGCACCTAAACCATATGTAAAAAGTTGACAAAAATTCTTACTAGAAATAGTACATTAACCAAAGGAAGATTTGTCACCTATCAGGTTTGCTCCTCTACACCAATATTAACCCTTGAACACTGCCATATCCACTCTGCACGAACTATGAGACATATGTGATGTCATTTGCCTTATAAATAAGTCGCCTCAAATCAGGACGCAACCTATCAAATATCGAGGTGTGCAGCTGACCAAATCTGGAACCAACATTGCAGAGTAAAGCCTACATCTTGGAGTGAAAGGCAGTAGCTGGAGTAGCTGACCTGGGACCCTTTTGGCGGACGGAGAGAAGCCCTGACTGAGCCCTTGATTTTCCCCGCAGTGATGCCCTGGTGCCCCCTTGATGTCCATTCAGCCCTCTCTTGTAAGTATAGACACCCCCAGAAATAGAAATATTTTACTTGTTTGGGCATTGTAGGCATTCTCCCATTGAAAAATATGTTGTTTGCCTGTGCATTTCAGTCATTTCCCATTCAAGAATCTCCAGTTGGTTGTGTAGATCCCTGGTATATATTTTTGTCAGTAAATGAATTAATTTCCACATTATTTCACGGGATCGAGATAGTTAGTATTCATAATTAACTATCTCTTCCCAGTGTCTCGTGAGTTGTTATAGATGTAAAGTGTACCCCCAAAGTATTTAATTCATTGTGAGCTGAAAACAATGTGTCCATGTGTTTAAATGGTGTTTCCCAAAATGAATTTCTAGGTGCACCTGTCATTTTAAATCCAAACTGATTTCCTATTGTGTGTAATCACTTTGCCTAGAGCCTACCTGTTTTGTGCCTCTGTCATTTGAACTGAAAAATGATTTTCCTATCGTGATTTTCCCATTGCTAAAGCGTGCCTGTCATTTGCAGCCTTAGTAAAAAAAAGTGTTATTTGCATTTTCAATTTCCTGGAAATTTCACGTAACCTTTTCAAAACCATTTTTCCTAATCTGTTCCTCTTCCCCTACTATATTTTGATAACACATTTCTAATTGCATTCCTTTTCCAATTGCCCATGTGTTGCATGTACTAAAATTGATTTTCCTATTGTGTGCTGGCAAGTCTGCTCTGAAGCCCTATTTGTCTTCTAGTCTCAGCAGCACAAAGTACCATTTTGTGCTGTCCCATTGCAGCTGTCTTAACTAAGTATAAAACCCATTTAATCTGGTGCAGAAAAAAACAGATTGTCCCATTCATTGCTGGCTCCCCATTTTGTTTCTAAAACCTGATTCAACATCCGGTTTTAATCTTTTGTTCCCATTCCTTGCCACTGCCTTCCATCCAAAGCTGACAAGACTGGTGGAGGTCTGCGGGGAGACGGAGGGGGGGGGGGTTTCTGGGACTCAAGAATCCTTTGTGTGTGCATGCACTGTCTTGTGGGTTGCATTCATTTTCCATGTGTTTTTAACTGTTGATTGCAGTGGTGAAATCAGCAAAGTAAATCCAGGTGCCATACATGTTTGAGTTGTATTAGTGTGCCATTTGACTAAAAGTACTCTGAAGTTTGTGTTGCCACACCTTGCTGGCTACTGTAACTGTTTATTCAATTTTACCATTAAATCACAAATTAATAAAATATTCATTGATAACACACTGGAATGGTTCCTGGTTTACTGTGACACAGGGTGCTTGTGGAGGTTGAGTGTGAGATGGGTTAGAGGCCTCCTTAAAATTAATTCGGATTGTAATAATAAAATGCGGTTTTATTGTGCACCACATTCATTGCAGGGGAAAGAGATCCCTGACTTGCTTGTGCTACATAATATATTGTGATAATCTTGGGGGCTCATAGTCTGGGATTAGGTTAGTGTTTTCACCTGTGACAGTGCAGCAGAGCAGACTAGCCTATTGAGGTTATTGGAACATTAAGGGGATAGTAAGCTGGGTTACATTGTGAAGGCACCATCCAAACTTGTACCCTGGATGTCAGGGCGATGTGTCCAAAATAAAATATTGTGAGTATAAACTAGGCAGGAGCAGGGTGGAGATTTTGCCCTTGCATAGATAACCCATCTGCATCCGGTACAGAACACTTTTCACAATGAGCATCATAGAAATTAACAGGGCTAGGAAGCACCTTCTATCCAAATTGTTCATTAAAGGGGAATGGTCAGAACAGGAACATGAAGCCTGGCAATCTAGAATTATGGATCAGGTGACCTCAATAAATATGGTTGCGTGGCAAGACAGTGGCCTGTTACACCAACCCATGACAGATTTTTACATGATGCAGACCACCAATGATGAGCAAACTAAAATGGTCCAGCTCACTGCATATATGTACTTTCACATGATGAGCATGGAAGAAAGGTACCCGGAGAGTGTAGCCTCTGTGCAAAATCAATCTGAGCTTTTAGATCAAGCACAGAGAGACTTAAATCAGGTAGGGGAGAAAGTGCTACAGAGCCAAAATTCTGAGTTAGAATTAGGAAACATCATTCAACAGCTAAAGGAGTAGTTGGCAGCACAGCAACAAGTTAATTCAGAGTGAGAGTCCCAATTCTCTGCACTGAAAGAGGAGTGCCAACAAGGGGTTGATAACCTGAAAGAGAGTCAATAAAAATGGAGTCAACAAGTGGTGTACAATAGAATCTGCTTAGAGGACATGTGTGTTTTGAAAAATCTAATTAAGCAGTTGAAAGAGGAGAATAACTAGCTGATTATTAAAGAGGTCCATTCCCAAGTGGAATTTGACCAGGAGTGCCAGAAGTTGAGCGCTATGAAACAGCAGAGAGATCACCTTAGTGAAAAAAATGGCACACTGTATCAGGAAAAAGATGCATTATGCCAGGAAGTGTGCCCGTTGAAGGAAGACCTGGAGAAAAGTGAGTCATGTTTTCAGGAACTGACTGACATAAAATTAGAGAATGAAAAATTAATGGGACATACGAGACAAATAGAATTCGACCTGGAGCAGACAACACAGACCAAAAAGGCGCAGTGTGAGGAGATTAGTCTCCTGATAAAGAAATGTTCTGATTACTCCCAGACAATACAAGAGTCACAGAAAGAAAATGAGACCCTTTGTGAGGAAAACAAGGGACTACATAGCCAAGTAGTGGCACAAGGTAAGGTCATAGAAGCAAGTCAGGCTCTGGTGGCAGAGTACAAAGCTCAGGCCTAAGCATACTACCAAGAAATAGGGTCTGAGAAAGATAGATTCGAGAGATTAGAAAATGAACGGGCTAGATTTAATCAGGCCTTGAGGAACCCCGAAGAGTTAGAGAAAGTAAGGGTAACTCCTGATCATGGTGTGATGTCCACTGTACCAGGGGCCTCAAGCCAATTCACCACCTTGAATGTGCAAGGCGCTGCTAACTTCTTACCTATGAGTTCACAAGAATAGGGGAATATGAGGCAGCTGGACTTAATTAGGCCTAGCATGACTGAGCCGGAAGGCCAGCCCCCATCAGATATTGATGGATGTGAATCGTTGCTGAGATTTAAAAATATTTTGGCAAACACATCTGACCAGGAGGACTCCTATAATGAGAAGATCAGGGAGTTAGACTGGCAGAGACACAGGTTGCAAAGAGAAACCTGGTCCACTTTGCAGATCAAGAAGAATCATGGTTAAGGCCCCAAAAGAGCATACTGAAAACCTCCACCCATTCAGCGAGGTGGGTGTAGATCTCCAGCACCCCGGAAGAAGGAAAGAGTCAGATGAGTATGGTCCCTGTTTGAAAAAAGGCAGCCCAAGGAAAGTGACCCTGAAAGCCCACAATACAGCAGTGGAGAAGAGACTAGACACCGTCATTCTGGGAGAGAATACCAGTCTCAAAGAATCAGGGAGTGCCTAGAGGATAGGGACCGGACCACAAATAGCAGCTCTGAGTCTCAGGGCGAATAGACTCAGGTGCAGCAAAAAAGAAGGCTGCCAAACAAAAGAGAACTCTGGTAAAGACCCCATTCGACAAATACAAGCCATCAGAATCTTCATGACTCTTGACCAAAAAAATGCCATGTACTCAATCTGGGAGCATCTGGAGCTGTATGACCAGATGATGACATCATTTGGCATAAAAAATGACCATAATTCCATGGATTTTGTCAAGTGGACATTCTCCCCAGTATACTGCAGCTTCTTTGCAGGGCTGGAGGATCAAAATCATTCAACATGGTCTACCTACAAGGCGGCCATCTTGAAACACTTCTCCGTGCACAAAAACCCCCAGGAGGCTCGCAAGGTGGCCTACAACCTGCCGTGCGGAGAGGATCAGGCACCGAGAGAGTTTGTGCAAGAATTGAAGCAGGCATTTGCCCAAACCACTAGAGGGGTGCCCACAAACAGTAGGGAGTTTAGGGACTTCCGCAGTGAAAGGACCATGGATTGGGGAATAGTACAGGCTACCCAGATCTATGACGGGAGGATATCTCACAGGCAACATGCTTGCCTTGGAAGCAAGACGACACGGAGCAATACAGGTTCGATCTCCGGGTCCACGCTTAGAAACCTCTGGTTATTAAGCACGTTATAAATAACCAATCATATCATATGATATCATATGATGTCCAAAAGCGAGTGGACAACAAAAATTCTCCCAAAAATCCCAAACCGTCCAACACCCCCGCAGCTGCAAAGGTGGCGGTGGTGAAGAGTACCCCCTTTTTGGACCTAGAAATGGGGGAGGCCTAAAAATACCCCTCCCTTAAACAAACCAAATGAGAGCCAGAGGAGAACCTCTGACCAGTCGCAAGTGGGTGGTAGCCAGGCAGGGTATCCCACAAATGCGTCACCTGACTCTGCCACCTACATTAGCACAGGTACAAGGGGAACAGACCCATCTTGGGGTAGATAAGGACTCCCACGGTTCAAGGGTGGGATCCAATCAGGGAAGAATGACCCCAGGAACCTTTCCTCCCAACTTTCCTCCAAATTTCCCACAAAGCTTCCCTCAGGAGGGCAGTAATCTTCCACCCTCCAGATTAAGTTTCTTCCCTAGGTACCCCCCAAGCCCCAACTTCCTGAATAATCCTCCTCTCTCTCCCCACTTTCAGGATGTTAGACCCCCAAATCAGGGAAAACAGAGGCCAAGGATGGAGGGCTACCAGGAAAAACCTCAATACCTAAGCTACTCTGGGAGAAGGGACAGTTACCCTTCCTGAGAGCAGCAAAGGTTTGATTCTAGACCCCCATATCAACCAGAGAGGATGTCACAAATGGAGCGCCAGTTCCAAAGCTTTCCCAAGACCTGAGTCGCAGCAGAGCCCTCAAATGAACATGGATGCCGAGAACAGCTCAAACCCAGGGTCTGGCACCCCAGAGCAATGACAGGGAGACAACCCTGAAAAACCAACACGTTCCAGAGGAGGAGGCCTGGGGGCAATGGAGATGCAAAGCCCTAGAGGAAGCCTCCTTCCTCAACAGTAAAAAACCCCTAGAAACCTCTGAAGCTGAACCCAAATACCCTACCCCCAAAAAGCTGCAACCTAGGGAACAGAGGGTAATTAGGAGAAACAAATGGACAAAGAAAACCAATTTTGTGGAGGAAGTCTGCGTCTTCCGGTTTGAAGGGGAAGAATCCTGGAGGATTCAGGGAAGAAAAGTCTTTTCTTTCAAGGATGGGGGTATTCCTCCCAAAGAAAAATGGGTCCCAAAAGAGCCTCATTTAGATCGGGTAAGTATGGGGACTGACCCAGAACCACCAATTCCTGAACTGCAAAAATGACACCCTGATGACTCGGAAATCAATGAGGGATCCTCCCCTCAAACCGGTTCAAGTAACTGTCTCCATGAAAAGGGAGACAGCACAGAATCAGGGGAAAAAGAGGATTCCCAAATCCCCAAATCTTAGGATGTCAAATTTTCTTTACAGATTCCCAGACACACAGTGTTGGAGTTCAAAATAAAGAAATTAACTGTCCAGCTGGGACAAATTACACACTTCCGCTTCCCCCTTGAGGAGAGAGAAGGCAGGTTTTATGCCCCCGTCAAGGTACAAGGCCAGTGTGCATTTTCAGCGCTGGTGAATGCAGGATCCCAAGCCACGCTTCTATCCAAAAAGGCATTTGATCAAATCAATTCAGGAAGGGGGGAGAGTCACCAAATTCCCCTCACACCTCTTCCTGGACAACTCCAGAACTTCGACAGAAATCAAATTCCCATTGAGGGGACTACAGATCTGGAGATCAAAATTGAGCGACATAGAGTGAAACACCTGGTCATAGTCATCACTCCAGAGGGCACACCATGGGCCTCATTACACGGTAGGCGGTAAGGGTTTACCGGTACCGGTATTTTACCGGTACCGGGAAATCCTTACCGCCTTACTACGAGGTCCCTTTGTGGGTTGGGGTATTTAACGCCTGCTTTTTGCAGGCGTTAAAAACCAACCCGCAAAGGGACCAGTGGAGCTAATTACGGTACCGCAATTTGCGGTACCGTAATTGGTGCCTTCCCCATTCCCATAGAGCCCTATGGGGCAAAAATGGGAATGGGGAAGGGCAATAGTGGAAGGGGGAATTACCGCCCCGCCAACCTTGGAATGGGGCGGTAATTCCCCTTTGCACCAAGGCGGTGCCGGTATTTTACCGGCATGAACCATGGCGCTAATAGCGCCATGGTTCACCGCCTACCATGTAATGAGGCCCTATGTCTCCTAGGGAATGATTGCCTTCGGAGGTTGTCACCCCTAATAGTCTGTGTGAAAAAGGTCCTCTGGACCCAGACCAACTGGCCAATAATACTAAAACAGAGCACAAACTATGTATGCCTAAATGGCACATCCCATATGGTTGAACAGCGGTTTGACCACATTGAAGTCCACTTTAGGAACAATGAAGTCCACAACATAACTGTAATCTCTGTAGGAGAACAAACTGGTGATGGGAACCCTTCTCCATTTTTGAAAATCAACCTTCCTCACAGTTTTAAGTGGCATTCCACAATGCAAGGAAATACCCTGAAATTTTATACTGCTCCACAATTGGAAGAAAACCCAAATCCCATGACAAAAGGTGATGAAAAGCCAGCTTAAAGCTTGACTGATATTCAGAAAAAGGGTGAACAGCTGTTCTTCCCCATTCAGGTAAATGAGGGGGTGGGGGCGCCTGCCCTCACCAGAGTATGTCTGAATAATGGAAAAAAGCTTCATCTGTGAAGCGTTATTCCGGAAACTCCTATAAAATCATACCATTCCCTCATTTAAGCTGATTCATAAGTGGGAAATGGGCCTGGAAACTACCAATTCCAAACATCTCCTGCCTAGCAGGTGCATGCTAAAAATGTCCATTGTTGATAAAATCGTAGATCATAATTGTTATGCTATGCAAGATGTCCCTGCTGCCTTCTACTTAGGTAGTGACATTCTCAATCAATTCGCAATTAATTTGGACCTAATTAATAACAAATGCTGGTCCCGAGTGGGGGGTGAAAATCCTGAAAGGGCATTTTGGTCAGTCCAATTGCTGCTGTATGCAGTTGAAGTACAAACTGGGGAAGAGGTCACCATCCCAGGACTGGTTCAACAGTTCACCACCCCCCTAAAAGTTAAGCTAGGACCGAACCTCCAAAACCCAGACGCTTGTGTAAATTTAAATGATCACCTCCAGCAGCAGCGGTTATATTTGAACCCGACACCACTAGTTGACCTAGAACACAACACCATTTGAATATTGGTGGATAACAGCGACCCTAGGAATATCATTGTGGGCACAGACACCTTTATTGGAAAGGCGGTGGATGCCCAACATTTCTCCATTGGCTTAGGGAATAAGATCATGGGACAGATCCCCAATGACTGCTACGATTGTGACAATGACTTACCTCGACAAATATTTTTCACCAGGCAAGGGAGGAATTTCTTGGTGTACTGTACCTGCTCTAACAGGGGGAAAGAGGCGACCTGCGACATCAAGAAGGATGAGGTTGTATTTCAGGACAACAGTGACTGCCTCTCCTACTTGAAACCTCCTCTCCAGGCCAACACCATAACAAAAGATCTCTCCATGCAGCTGGAGGATACCATGGAAATTGCAAAACCTGAGGTATTTCCAGGCCTCAGGCAGATGGTTGAGGTACTAATCAACCTCGTTGATTCCTGTGAGACCGAGGAGCAAAAGCAGAATCTGAAAAAGGTGTTTCTGAAATTTCAAGAAATCTTTGCCTTGGACTTGTACGACTGTGGCCTCACTGAGATACATTCTAAATCTATATCCACGGATCATGGGATGGCTCCCGTATTGGTGAAGCAATATCGGTTGCCTCTTGCATCTATGGAGTCACTCATGGAGATAATAAAGAACTTAGAATACTGTGGGATACTTCATCCAGTCCACAGTACCTTTAATAACCCGGTACTGGGGATACTAAAACCCAACGGCCAATGGAAACTGTGCACAGACCTTAGGGAGTTAAACAAATGGGTCCACATATCCTGATGCCCTCTTCCCTACATTGACCAGGGACTGGCCCAGGTCCAAGGGTCAAAGGTGTATAATGCCATTGACCTGACCAATGGTTACTGGACAGTACCAGTGAGTAGGGAAGACAAAGACACACCAACCTATACCTTCGGGGGCAGCAGTATATGTGAACCCGAACCCCCTTTGGATATATAAACTCTGGAAAAGAATGTAACATCTAATTAAAAGCTAAACCGTGGAGGAGCATATAGCGGAAAACTGCTATGTTCTGACCCAGTTGAAGGAAGCCAGAGCAAAACTGTCCTTCTAGAAGGCACAGTGGCATAAAACCTGTGTGAACTTCGTAGGGCATGAAATCACCCCTGAGGGTCTCTGTCCCCAGGCGAAAAAGGTGGAAGCCTTATGAAAATTGAAGGACCCTACGACTCTGCGTGAACTAAGAAGCCTTCTTGGACTGGCTAATTACAGTAGAAAGTTCAAAGAAGACTACGCAGAAGTCACAAGACCATTGGTCCATTTATCACAGGCCGGAGCCAAGTGGGGGAGGAGTCCAGAGCAAGTCGAAGCAGTGAAACAACTGACGAGAAGCCGTTCACAAGCAACTTGTTTAACTTACCCCGTCAAAAACAAGGAGTTCATCTTAGAGACGGGGTTCTCAAAGACGTGCTTAACAGCAGTATTATACCAAAAGCACTACAAGGTCAACAGTCATCTCCTATGCAAGTAAAATGTCCTGTGTGCAGGAAAAATTCAACGATTGTGAGAAGGCACTCCTGAAAACAGTGTGGCATTGAGAAATTACCACCCGTTCATCCAGGGGGGCACATCATTGTCAAGACTACTCACCAGCCTTGCAATACCTCCAAAGTGACAGAATCCGGGCTGGGAATGTGAGTAATTCCAGAATGACTTCCTGGATTCTGTCCATGCAAGGCTTTCCTGTGGTGGTAAAATATGGCCAAAACAAGAAGAGCCCCCTTGCTCAGGCTTTGGCTGACTTGCATGATTGTGCTCATTAAAACTGTCTTGAGGACGAAAGTCTAAAAACCCAAGACAACATGGAGGCATAGCTGACTTTCCTGAAAAGGTTTTGCTTTTGGTACTGTTGTTCAGATGAGAATTGCCTAGCATTTTGGTGCTGGACTACCCCTGGGCAGGACAAAGACTGATATGCAGGGAAATTCCTTCTCTATGAAAGGGACAGTGAGCTAAATACTTGGTAGCGTCTCTCCCTGGGGCCATCCACCCAAGAACAGGTCAATGGGCTGTGTTTGTGCTGGTAGAGAGATTCCCAGACCCTACTTTGTTTTGCAAGTCTATGAGGAAGACACGTGCCAGGGGATGCCCACAGTTCATGTGGACAGGTGCTCCTACAATGCTGATAATAAGGGGAAAAAGCAACTGGTGGCTGGTGTTGGGAATGCCTGGGTGAATGATGCCCCCAAGCCCTCTGCCATACAAGATCGGTCCCTGAAGTAGTCAGGTGGCAGAGTTCATGGTGGTTCATCAGGCCATCCTCACTGCCATGCAACACTAACTTCACAAACTTGGGTTTGTGGAGCACATGATCAATTGGAAAACCAGAGGCATGCTGTGTGCAAACAGCAAACCACGCAAGCATGGAGAACTAATACAATCCATTGATGATCTGGTCACCTCTAATGAGATGACCATCTACTGGAAAAAGATTAAGGGTCATTCCAGAATAGAGGGACCAGACAAAACCGGAAATGACCTGACTGACCAGTTGGCCAACCTGGAGCCATCCATGAGGATCTCATGGAGATCGCGTCCCAGTTGGGGGAAATCCCAGTCGCTGCTGTCACCAGGTCCCAAACACTTGCCAAAAATGAACTCTTAACTGCCCAGTGGAGTAAGGAAACCCCAGATGCTGATTTGATCACGGCACAAAAAGGGGATCTGATTATTGGGACATTTTATCGGCACATTGAAGACCCCGTGAATTTTCCTCTGACCGAAACTGATTACATTGGGAAAGAGTATCTCCAGGTGATGATGAAGTTTCCCAAAATGTTCCGAATCCAAGACGGTTTGTTGGTACAGAGGTCCATCTCAAGATGTGACCAGTGGGTGGTACCTACCTCATTCCGAAGCATGATGTTAAGTCACGGGCATGATGCGGCCACAGCCGGTCATCAGAGGTTTCATATACCTTTGGAAATCTTGCGAGAGGTCGCATACTGGCCACACATGGGTCAGGACCTCAACCAATACTTGAAAGGGTGTGTTGTGTGTGCGCAATTTCAGCCAAGTTCCCCCACACACTGAGCTCCCCTACAGAAAAGGGGGATGAAACTACCTCAGTCAGATTTACAAGTAGATTTCATCGGGACCGTTATTCGCTCCCCTAGAGGAAACAAGTACATGTTAACTGTAACATGCTTGTTTTCCAAGTGGGTGCAATGTCTCCCAGCCCCAAATTGCAAGGCAGAAACAGCAGCTGCACTGATGATTAACCACATATTCTCACATTTCGGCCTTTGGTAAAGTATTGAGGTGGACCAAGGAAGTCACTTTACCAGCAAGGTGATGACAAAGATGTGGGAAATACTTAGGATAAAGAGGAAACCCCATATTGCCTACCACCTAGCCGCGAGTGTGGGAGTTGAGAGGTACAATAAAATGATTGTGGGCATCCTAAAGAAATTTGTGGTGGATTCTGGGCCTAGTTGGCACATCCGGCTAGCACTTGTCCTAATGGCCATCAGGACCACACCAGCTTCTGCAACAAAAACGTCTCAATTCAAGGTAATGACCGGACAGAAAATGGTGGTACCTCAGCATCTGCTCTACAGAATGCAAGAGCAGACCCTGATCAACGCATCCACGACACATGAATACATTGAGAATTTGAGAAAACACCTTCCACATGCTTTTGCAAAATCTGGAAAAATCGGCAGAGTGGGTGAAAACCCATTATTATTTAAAGATCACGAAAAAAGAATATCAAGTAGGAGACAGGGTCTACTTGTACAATTTTCAAAGGAACCAGACCATGGAGCAGACATTCCTTCCATCCTGGCACAGCCCCTTTGAAATTGTGGATAAAATCTCACCTGTCGCCTATAAGATCTGCATCCCTAAAGGAGAACACACAGAAGAGAAGTGGGTGCACATCAATCAGTTGAACAGCTGTCATCCCAGGCAGAACTTGCAACTAATTGAAGAACTCAGTGAGGTTAGAGCCCAGCAATCCTTCGAAGAGTAAAGGTAAGGAATTGGAACCCGGAAAAAGAAAATCATACACTTACAGGGAGTAGAAAAATTATTCTTATTTGAAAAGATAATGAAGTAGTAAAATGTAAGAAAAAATGTGTGCTTTAAATGCAATGTGTACAGTGTATGTGTCTCTCCTGCTGTTACATTTTTCATTCTCACGTCTCTACCCGGGAAAATGATATTAAATGAAATACTTAATCTCTCCGTTTTTTTGGCAGACCAATTAACACCTTGCCTTTACAGGCCTGAGGGGAGCTGCCAGAGGGTAGAGGCCCAGGACCCACAATGTAAAATCCAGAGAGAGTGGGGGCAAACCAGTGCACCACTCCATCAGGACCAGGAACAGAGCAGGCACGCTCTAAAGGAAATCCCCTATATGAACCCAGGCCATCATAAAATTAACACCCCACTCTCTCCCAGCTCTTCTCTCTGAACAAAGTCACCAAAGAACTTGGAGGGGGAATTTTTCAGGCTGAAATTGCCCTGAATGCCATAACTAAAGGCTGTAGTGTGTATGAGGGTTCCCCAAAATGAAAGGCCAGCCTTGAATTAACATGGAAATAAATCCCTGCAATTCCAAAGTGAAAAGGCGTGAATTTGGGCCTCACAACTTGGAGATGCCTAAAAATGTTCATTGCATTAGAGAATGGAAAGACATGAGACTAGATTTGCAAAAAGTTTCAAATGGCTGAATTCCTGCTGTCAGAAGCAGCAGTATCCAGAAAGTTAAAGGAAAATGTCAAGCTTGTGTGCAAGCCTGTACAGCAGAATGGAGATGTTTACTGTGACAGAAATGATTGTGTAAAAAAATCAGTTTTTCCCTTTATATTAAAGACATGCTCATGAAAAAGTGTGCAAGATGTATAATATAGGAACTTTAGTTAGTCACAAGAGGAAACAATCATTTGCAGAATCTACATGGACTATGTAGAATGGCAGCAATGTGAAAGCCATTCATGGCTGGAGAGGACAAAGGACATTTCAATTGTACCTTTAAAGGGATACTCTGAGAATTCAGACGCACATCTAAAGTCTTTAAATATATGTATAATGATGCCCTTCTGTGATCACTGTTTGCAGGAAATTTCTTTTGCAAGGGTTTATATGTTTAGATTGTGTGCATCTCCTAAAGCTGTTTTAAAAGTAAAATGCTTGCAGTGAGGGGCAGGCCGAAATCCTGGTTTCATTTTTCTGCAGTGGGTTTCCCAAGTGTGAAACTAGATTTCAAAGGCCTGTTGTCATGGGAATGAAAGTCTATTCCTTCTTCAAGTATGAGCCCATTCTGTTAACAATACAAACCTAAGGCTGGAAGAGGTCCTTTGTGCGGGGGATGAGATAAGAAAATTCTCCTGCTCCCCGGTTTTATGTCCAACACCACTTAGGCCATACTAAAGCTGCCCATTAGCCCTTGAAACCTTTGGCTAATCTAAAAAAAGGGACTCCTCTTGACATCAGAGCAAAAACCAGATCCCTTCCAAGGGTCAGGGCCAGAATTAAGGAGCAGAGTTATGTTATGTTATGTTATGTTACTTGGCAATTTGTATAGTGCCTTATGTATCATTGGTATGACCTCAAAGCTCTGGTAGGTTGAACGACCTCAGGAACCGCAGTTCAAGTCAGTAGAGAGAGAGAGAGAGTCGTATAGTGCATGGGCGCACCGGATATGTGTGCAGCTGGTGTGATTTTTGCATGATAGCTGCTTCTTAGCAGTAGATGTGGTGCTGAGGAAATCAGTATGATGTTTTCAGTGTAGAGGGTGGACACCCAGACTAAGTTCTGGCTGCGTTAGGCTAGCGGTATGTGCTCAGCTATCTGTGATTTATTAGGGTGATGAGGAGTTTGTGGGGTCAAGTTAGTATGAGGACAGCTATACCGAATGTGTCATAGTATAGCTGTGTTCTAGTTGAGTGATCGTGCATAGGAGAGAGTAAGCATAGTAGTGTGATAAGGTGGTTATGATATGATATGATATGATGTGATATGATATGATATGATATGGCATTTGTAACACGCCTATACACAAGTATTTCAAGGCGTGACGAGGCAGGGAGGGGGGAACAAGGGGAGACAGACAACGATCCTACTAGGCCAGGTATCATTCAGATTGCGCAAGTGCATGGGTAGGGGGGACGGGAAAAGTGCAAGTGAGAAGGGAGAGGCGAAAGTGCAGTACAGGGTTAGTAATGAACAAGATAAATAATAAGGACCAGCTGGTGGCAAGTGCAAGATAAGTGCAGACAAGTGCTGGGAAGGGGGGCTGTAGGGATACAGAGACAGTCCCGCAGTGCAGGGGTTGCCAGGAAGGCAGTGCAGGGGAGAGTGGCTGGGCCAAGGACCGAGATAGGTGAGTGGCCCAGTTGCTGATTCAGTACAGGTTCAGTGATTTAGCAGGGGAGAGGAAGAGAGAAAGCAGAAGCAAAGAGGAAGGTGTTGAGGTGCTTCCGGAACCGGAGATGGTTCTCCTCAAGTTTCAGGGAGGCAGGAAGGCTGTTCCAGAGGGAGGCCCCTGCTGCAGAGAGAGATCTCCCCCCAAATCATTGCTTGGAGAAGTGGCTGACCCTGAGGGAGTTGGAGGCGGAAGAGCGAAGTGCTCGAGAAGGAAGATATTTAGGAAGGGAGAGTTGAAGGTAATTTGGCCCCAGGCCCCAGAAGGCCTTGTGGACAATGCAGAGGGTTTTGAACTTAATCCTTGCAGCCACAGGGAGCCAGTGTAGCGATTTCAGTCCTGGAGAGATACGGTCCCTGGGCTTGAGGCCAAGGACAAGTCTCGCAGTCCTGTTCTGGATGAGTTGCAGAGGGCGGAGAGTAGAGGCAGGCAGATTTAGATAGAGGCTGTTACAGTAGTCCAGCTTCGAGAGAACCAGGGCTCTGGAGACAGTGAGCTGTGGGGGAAGGAGAAGAACGGAAGGATACCTCTGCGGAGGTGCAGCTGGTAGTGTGACTTCTTAGAAATGTCAGAAATGTGAGGAGAGAAGGAGAGTGTGGAGTCGAAGATGACCCCGAGGTTTTTTGCCTCGCAGGTAGGAGCAGGAAGAGGGCCAAGAGAGGCCGGCCAGAGAGCTGCAGGGAAGGAGGGAGTGGGTGTGCCGATGAGTAGAATCTCGGTCTTACTGGCATTAAGGCAGAGGTCGTTGGCGGCACACCATTTCTGGATAGCAGAAAGACAGTCAGAGATGAGGGAAGGAGAAGAGGATGCCAAGGGTAGCCTGAAAATGAGCTGGGTATCATCCGCATAGCACTGAAAGTTGGGGCAGAGTGCCAGATACTGGTTGAACATCCAGGAAGAGAGGTTAGAACCCTGGGGGACACCACAGGTAGAGAAAAAGATGTCAAACAGGAAAGACCCCAGCTGCAACTGGGAGGGTCAATTTGAGAGGAAAGAGGTCAGCCAAGCCAGAGCCTGACCAGTGATACCCAGGTTATCATGGACACGGTTGAGCAGGATGGTATGGTTGACAGTATCAAAGGCAGAAGAGAGATCAAGCAAAATGATAACACATGGAATGTTAGAGTCAAGGTTCGAGAGCAGGTCCTCACGGATGTTCAGGAGAGCAGTTTACGTGCTTCTGGCAGCTCTGAAGCCAGATTGATGGTCATGAAGGCTACCAACAGATTCAGCATGGAGATTAAGCTGGGAGATGGCAAGTTTCTCCAGGAGCTTGCCCAGGAAAGGAGTGATAGAGATGGGCAGGACGGGTCGGAAGAGGGTTTCTTAAGAAGGGGGTGCACAAGGGAGTGCTTGAGAGGGGATGGGAAGACTCCAGAGGCGAAGGAGTGATTGCAGAAGTCAGCAAGGGCAGGAGCCAAGGAGTCGATGTGGTCCTTAATAGTTTTGGAGGAGCAGGGGTGGACCTGTGTTGACGAGACTTTCATAGATCGGACTTGTCTCGAAACCTCATCAGCAGAAAAAAGGGGAAAGGCAGAGAAGGAGAGAGGAGGGGTGGCTGCAGAAGGGCCATAGGATGGGCAGGGAATATAGGGGGGTGATGGGAGGAGAGTGAGGACAGGATGTCCTGAGTTTTTTAAATGAAGTGAGAGGCCAGTGCCGTACAGAGGGCCAGGGACGGGACAGGAGAGGTAGAGACTGCAGCAGGGTTGGTCAGCTCCTTGCAGATTTTAAAGGGTTCAGCCGAATTGTTAGATGCCGCAGTGATGCGGGCTTGGATAAGGGCTCTCTTATTGGTGAGAACGGAGAGCCGGTATTGCCTTTGGAGCAGGCGACAGGCCAGTTTGTCAGAGGATGAACATGAAGCATGCCATTTCCTCTCTGCCACCCTGCACAAGCGTTTAAGGGTGACGAGATCCGAGTCATACCAGGAGTTACATTTGGCTTTGGGCTTCAGGCAGATTCTCATAACAGGGGCAAGGATATCAAGAGTATCAGATATAGCAGAGTAGAGAGTGGAGAGGGCTGTGTCCGGGTGAGAGTCAGTCGAGGAGGTAAGAGGGGGTGAGAAGGTGGCAGCGAAAGCCTCAACTGACACACGCTTCATGGGTCGGATGACCGAGAAGGAAGATGGCAGTGATGAGGGTGGCTTTGCCTGTGGGGTAGGGAAGGTGAGGTCGGAGGAGAGGAGAAAGTGATCACTCCAGGAGAGAGGGGTGGAGAGAGGGACAGAGAGGGGAAGGTCAGAAGAGATCAGGGCATCAAGAGTGTGCTCTGCAGAAAGGGTTGGCCCAGACGGGAGAATAGAGAGTGAGAGAGAGTCGCAGAGGTCGCGAAAGAGTCCAGAGGGGGGACAGGAGGCATCCAGGTGGATGTTGAAGTCTCCAAGAAAGAGGAGTTGAGTGGTTGAGGACAGGAGTGAAGAGAAGAGGTCCGCCCACTCGGAGAGGAAGGAGGAAATTTGACCAGGTGGCCGATAGATAGTAGCCACGGTAAGGGAATGGCTAGGAGAGAGAGAGAGTCGGCAGACAAGACATTCAAAAGAGGAGTAGGTCTGCGTGGGAATAGCAGTGGCAGGAATCCACTGAGGGAAGATAAGGGCCACATCCCCCCAGCACGGTTAGGCCTGGGCACAGAGAGGATCTTGTAGCCGTCAGGTAGGAGTGTGTCAAAGCTGGTGACAGAGCTGGCCGTGAACCATGTCTCAGTGAGACCGAGTACGTCAAGGTCCAGTTCAAACTTAGGTGGCCTCTCCACTGGGTACCTGATATGCATTACTGTGTTCACTGTGTTCTGAATCTGTGGTAAACTAGGGTCTTTCTCCCCTCGCAGGATTTTCATACTTAGGTGGCCTCTCCACTGGGTACCTGATATACATTACTGTGTTCACTGTGTTCTGAATCTGTGGTAAACTAGGGTTTTTCTCCCCTCGCAGGATTTTCAAACTTAGGTGGACTCTCCACTGGGTACCTGATATGCATTACTGTGTTCACTGTGTTCTGAATCTGTGGTAAACTAGGGTTTTTCTCCCCTCGCAGGATTTTCAAACTTAGGTGGCCTCTCCACTGGGTACCTGATATGCATCACTGTGTTCACTGTGTTCTGAATCTGTGGTAAACTAGGTTTTTTTTCTCCCCTCGCAGGATTTTCAAACTTAGGTGGCCTCTCCACTGGGTACCTGATATGCATTACTGTGTTCACTGTGTTCAGAATTTGCGGTAAACTAAGGCTTGCTGCTCTCTTCCTGCCCGCTCGTGCTTGTCCTACCCCCCCACTCCCTCCTATCCCATGGTGCTCTTTGTCTCACCTATCTTTTCTAACTGCTTCTCCATTGACTATCCTGCTCTCCTCACTAAATCTGGTAGGAAAAAAAGTTTAAAAAGGACATCCTGGTCTCCAACCCAGGCCTCCCTATCACTGACACCTACACCAGTGCCTCCTCTAAGGAAACTCTCACTGACATCCTCTTTTTCGTGCCTTCACCTGACCTATGGACCCTTCATATGGTCTCTGTGCTCTCTCCTTTCTCCTCTTCTCCCATTAATGGTGGCACCCGCTGCAATGTCCTCTTGGCCTCCTTCCACTCCTCTAAGGCCATCATTAATGTCTACGCTAATGGGACCGTCTTGGTCCAAGGCCCTCAGGCCAACCTTCATCTCTTTGATAGACGCTTCCCGCGCCTCATCAACTTCCTTTCCTCTCCTGCTGTCCCCCCTCCTCTGTCCTCGGATACCTTGCCTCTACCCTCCCTCCCTGCCCCCTCCCGTGCTCCTTCTTCTCCTCCGCAGGGCTTACCTCTGATCTGTACCCCTCCCCAGAAGTCCTTCAAAGATGGCAACCTTCTCCACATTGCCACTCTTAACTCTCGCTCTGCTGTCAACCATTCCTCTGATATCTGCCGCCTTCTTGAGTAAAGCGCCTGAGAGCAGGACATGGGGCGTGCATAGCAGCATACTTATACGAAGGGACAGGATGCAAAGGGTAATTAAGTGATAGGGATAACGTGGGGATACAGGTACATGCCATATACATAGCATAAATATGAGCTATATGGATATATCAAGATATATCCACTCCATCCACTCTGTTCTTTCCATCCACTCGGTGCACTGTATCCTTTCCTTCACTTTTTCCATCCGTTCCATCCATTCCAACCACTCCATCTACTCCATCTACTTCGTCCACTCCATTTACACTGTCTGTTCTTTCCGTTCCATCCACTTCATTCCATCCACTCCATCCTTTCCATCCACTCTATCCTTTCCATACACTCCATCCTTTCCATACACTCCATCCGTACCATCCACTCTGTCCGTACCATCCACTCTGTACGTTCCATCCACTCCGTCCGTTCCATCCACTCTATCCGTTCCATCCACTCTATCTGTTCCATCCCCTTCGTCTTGTTCAATCCACTTCATCCATTCCATCAACTTCATCCATTCCATCCACCTCATCCGTTTCATCAACTTCATCCAATCCATCCACCTCATCCGTTTCATGCTTTTCATCCATTTCATCCAGTCATCCATTCTATCCACTCATCTCCTCCAATTCCATCCACCTACTCCATCTGTTTCATCCACTCCACACACTCCATCCGTTCCATACACTCCATCCCTTCAGTACACTCCATCCATTCCGTACACTCCATCCATTCCATACACTCCATCCTTGCCACAGACTTCATCCGTTCTATCCGCTCAAATATCCGATCCACTGCATCTACTCATCTATTCTATTCATTCATCCCCTCCATCCATTCCATCCATTCATTCATCCCCTCCATCTATTCCATCGACTCATCCCCTTCATCCACTCGGTTTGCTCGATTCAATCCGTCTAATTCCACCCACCTACTCCATCCTTCCCATCCGTTCCGTCCAATTTATCTGCTCTGCTCAATTCATCCATTCCATCCGTTCGATCCATTTTATCCATTCCTTCCATTTCAACCATTCCATGCATTTCATCCATTCCATCCATTTCATCCGTTCCATCCAATTCATCCGTTCACGGTCCTGCTTCCACCGAGCGTGAAAAGGAGCAGACCACCATAATGAGATATCTTGCCCCATTTCACCTCTCTCCCATGTCTGCATAATCAATATGCAAATCACGGAAGGGTCTGATGGGGCAGGGCAATGTTCCAATGTCACAACCATTGCACAGAATGGGAGAAATGCTGTTTATGGGATAACTTTTGCAATATTGATCTGAAAACTGTCAGTGACCCACTTCTGGTGAGCCAAAAACAATTTTGGTGACACAAACATACCAAAAGTTGCGAGGAAAAACTTGATTGTGATCTTTGCATAGATGTGAGAACCATAACTATGAGTAAAATGATGTAAAAGGTTATCCATATTTCACGCACCGAGTGCCATATTTTTCACTAATATAGTTTTGGAGACAGGGAGAAATACTGTGGCTTTGCACCCGTAGGTCGCTCAGACATCAAACAAGGTTTATGAGATTCACAAAAAAAAAATACTATTAAAAAATGTTCCCATATGTGTCATAATATGATGAGAATGGGCAGTAGTCATACAGTGAGATTTCCATGTACCAAAAATCAGACCCAGCCCCTTGTCTTAGTTAGATGATGGATGTGGTCACCTCTCTTGGCTTTCCAAAAACACACCCACATTTTCTGGTCCTATCGGCCCACAGAGGGAAGGGAACCCTTGAACACTGCCCTATCCACTCTGCAAAAACTATGAGACATCTGTGATGTCATTAGCCTTATAATATAGTCCCTCCGCCTCAAATCAGGACTCTCCCTACCCAATCTCGAGGTGTGCAGCTGACCAAATTGTAACCATCATTACGGAGTAAGGCCTACATCTTGGAGTGAAGCCAGGAGCTGGAGTAGCTGACTTGGGACTCTTTTGGAGGACAGAGAGAAGCCTTGACTGACTCCTTGATTGTCCCTGCAGTGATGCCCTGGTTCCCTCTTCATGTCCATTAAGCCCTCTCTTATAAGTATAGACATCCCCAGTAATAGATTAAATAAGCCCTATATTTTCAGCATTGCCATACGAGATTCCACCATCGAAAAATCCCCTATCTTCTTTGTTTTGTAATTCAGTCATTTTCTTATTGAAAATATTTTACTTGTCTGGGCATTGTAGTAATTCTCCCATTGAAAAATCCTTTGTTTGTCTGTGCATTTCAGTAATTTCCCATTGAAGAATCTCCAGTTGCTTTTGTAGATCCCTAGTATATATTTTTTCAGTAAATCAATTAATTTCCACATTATTTCACGGGATCGAGAAATCGAGTTTGAATTTGAAACTAACTATCTCTTCCCAGTGTCCTTTGAGTTGTTATAGTTATAAAGTGTTCCCCCGACTAATTAAATTAATTGTGAGCTGAAAATCATTTCTCTATGTGTTTAAATGGTGTTTCCCAAAACAAATTTCTAGGTGCACCTTTGGGGGGCAATAGGATCCTGCCCAGTGCCCACTTTGTCCATGGTTTAAAAGGGGGGACCGTGGTGCGCACATTGTCTTCATGCAATCATGAGCGCTCTCATTCCTGTGCCAGAATTGGTGGCAGGCAACAAGGCATTTTTGTATCATTCTGGACCTGGGACACACAATAGGAGGCAGGCGTTCCCAGCCTAGGGGACACTTATAGCTATGAAAGAAATAACAGTTTCTTACTCTGCAGAGGGTCGCAGGACATTCAGGGCCTCATTACACGGACGGTGGTAAGGGTTTACTGGTACCGGTAAAGGTACCAGTGCTGGTAAACCCTTACCGCCTTACTACGAGGTCCCTTTGTGGGACCCTACCTTAACGGCTGGTTCTACCAGCCATTAAGGATGGACCCACAAAGGGACCTAGGAGGTAATTACGGCACCGCAATTTGTGGTACAATAATTACCACCTTTCCCATTCCCATTGAGCCCTATGAGGCAAAAATGGGAATGGGGAAGTGCCATGGTGAATGGGGAATTTCCGCCCCCACACACCTTGGAATAGGGTGCTAATTCCGCCATTCACCATGGCGGACTCGGTAAAATACCGGCGGCAAACATGGCGCTAATGACATTTGTGATGTCATCTTTGATGTCCTGGGTGTTAGTCTTAGCAGTGCACGGTGGTGGCGCCAGTTATGGTTGCTTAGCTTACCATAACTGGCGAATTTCAAGGGTTTTTCGGTTTTACTTGGAACCATAACATCCCTTTGACAAAGTTTTTTCACTGAATTTCATAGGTTTTTAGTAGCGCAACTTAACCATAACGTCCCTTTAACAAAGTTTTTTCACTGAATTTCATAGGCTTTTAGCAGCGCAACTTAACCATAATGTCCCTTTAACAAAGTTTTTTAATTGAATTTCATAGGTTTTTATAAGTGCAAGTTAACCATAACGTCCCTTTAACAAAGTTTTTTCACTGAATTTCATAGGTTTTTAGTAGTGCAACTTAACAATAATGACTTTGACTTTATATACATATCATATGGAGCTGACTGAATCTCTTCTACTGTACTTGATGTCCGCAAACTCATTTAATGTCCGCGGACATGTTCAAAGAACAGTACCACTACCTAAAAACTCTGGGGGGGTATGTTTGATTGATATATCATAACATAGGAACATTTAACAAATTCAAAAAGAAGCACACAGACACATTATATGTACTAATACATAAGAAATGTAAGCCATATATACAACACACTAACCATTCATTTAAATGCACTATGTTCTAAAATGGAATATACCACAAGAAAATATATTGGCTTCCAAGATAATTCCCTCACAAATACGAAAGAACTGAGAACAAGAGCAGACCCACTGAGCACATAGGACATATCTTACCTGAAATAGTAAGTGTACTTAATTTTATTCATATATTTATAAACTTTCTGTATTACATAAAAAAATATATTATCTTTTTTTTTTCTCTCACAGAAATGTCTAGTACTCTGGAATGGCTAGAGGAGCATTTCCCACATGAAGAAATGTCACAAGATAGTGAAACTAATGGTAAACACTTTATAATATAAACCATTTAATTATTATTATTTTGTATACATTTAACATATATATATATTTTTTTTGTACAGAGCATACCAAAATAGAAAATACTTCAGAAAAACCTGTTATGGATAACACTTTTCACAGTATAGAAGAAAAAATTGATTTATTGTTGACTAATTTTAATAATTTGAAAACTTTTGTGGAAGATCATTTTAAACCAAAAACCTCGTACCATTGCCCCACATGTGCTTGTCCCTCCTCACCATATCCCAGTCAATTATCTCCAAACCCTCTCCATAACCAAAACGTTTTGATGAGACTTCCATCCCTTCTTCACCTAATAACAATCATGTTGAAACCCCTAATTCTCCTGTTTTTGTTTCTGTTTCTGCCTCACCTTCTCTGTCATAAATTATTAATATATGTTAAATAAAGTTTAATTTTTATATTGTGTTGTAAATAGTTTCGTTTTTTTTTTAAAAAAACAATGTAGGTGTCCGCGGACAGTGCAGGTGTTCTGAAATGTTCGTAAATAAACGAAAATGGAGGTGTCCTGAAGAACACTATACCTGTTCGTACTGTTCGCTAGCAAGATGGAGCTATTCTAAGAACAGACGCGGTGTCCTGAAATGTTCGTAAAAAAAAAAATTAAAGTGTCCTAAAGAACACTATATCTGTCCGTAGTGTTCGCTATCAAGTTTAAACTCTTCTAAGAACACAATTGGTGTCCTGAAATGTTCGTACGTAAACAAAAATGGAGGTGTCCTGAAGAACACTATACCTGTTCGTAGTATTCGCTAGCAAGTTCAAACTGTTCTAAGAAGACACGCGGTGTCCTGAATTGTTCGTAATTAAACGAAAAAGGAGGTGTCTTAAAGAACACTATACCTGTCTGTACTGTTCGCTAGCAACTTGAAAATGTTCTTAGAACACAATTGGTGTCCTGAAATGTTCGTACATAAACGAAATTGAACGTGTCCTGAAGAACACTATATCTGTCCTTACTGTTCGCTAGCAAGTTTAAACTGTTCTAAGAACACACGCAGTGTCCTGAAATGTTAATTTCACGTGTGACGCAATTTTAATTAGTTCCGGACCCGAACAGTGTCTGTAGAATATCAACGCGCATGTGCTAGCCAATCTCCATGCATTTGGTGTCCTGCGGACATGCGCTTCCTTCGCGGACTTGTTCGCGAACGGATCATATGACCGCGCCCACGCTGATCGCGTGTTCTGAATGCGGACACTGTTCGGGTCCCCGAACTGTGGAAACAGAAAAATAAGATAAGGCCGGGAAGCCCAGAAAGAAACACACCAACACAGGTTGCAAAGAACATACAAGTGCTTTATTTAAAAGATACAACAGTTACCAAAGTCAATTGACAAACGGATAGCTATTCAGCTCTCAGAGTAACATAACGAACTTCAACGAGAGTTCAATGCGTTAGTGAGAGAGAGCGTACATTGGAATACTTGCGTCTTTTATACTGTTTGTCCAGTCCTTGGCCAACCCTCTCGCGGGTTAACCATTCTGTGAGCCGGGCCTATGGGTTCCTTGCCAGGTCAATCCTTTAATATATATGCATTTTGATTAGTTTCACTGATATAGTTGTACATTTACATATAGGTCAACGGTAGGAC
The DNA here is from genome assembly GCF_040938575.1 of Ambystoma mexicanum. Classification (NCBI taxonomy): domain Eukaryota; kingdom Metazoa; phylum Chordata; class Amphibia; order Caudata; family Ambystomatidae; genus Ambystoma; species Ambystoma mexicanum. Next base: position 404,053,410 of record NC_090937.1, read on the forward strand.
AAGGTCTCAGTTCGCGACCCCGACAAGTGGCCTGCAGGCATATTAATTATTCATGTGTACGGAGGTCACAACGGCCAGAATCTTACTCAGAATGTCATTCAGCCTCCATTTTGATGTTCAGGGTGACTTCCATATAACAAGAGAACCTAAAATGGTGGCTTAATCCAAGATGGCGACTTACATTACTTTCTCTAAGGTCAAGACCTTGCCGTGGAGTTTGTTCGCATATGATGTTTAAACAACTTGGCGTAGGCCAATACACATACAATTGATGCGATAGGGGGCATAATATTGCTTCAATTCAACAAACCCTCCTTTTGGCCTATGCCAAGTGCTAATATCATTTCTAATATCTTTGTAAATAACTCCATGCATTGGCGTCCATACATCCTGAATCATTATCCGTAATATCTATAGCCATTAGGTCGTTCATCAGAACCTCTTGTAACACAAACTCTTTAGATGCTGTATCTGGGGCATACATTTTGTGCCCTACTGTGCTCACTGCTTGAGCACAACATCCCCCTAGCATTGCACATATACTAGGTAGACATTGGAAACAGCAACAAAGGAATAGCAGGATTCCCAAAATAACCAGTATAACAGAAAGCACCTTCCAACCCCAGGATCGTAGAGAATCCCAGAACCAGGCGCTAATATTCCAATCTCCCACAGGAACATGCACTTCAGAACTAAGGATGTGCAAGTTCTGTATTGCTTTGAAAATTGTCGGTGAGGAATCTGGTACGAAAACACAGCAAGCGGACCCCGCTAATTTGCATACTCCACCACGTTCTGCCAGGATGACATCTAATGCCATCCGATTTTGGAGTGCTACCAATCTTATTGCTTTTTGTTCTAGTGTCATATTGTAGAGTATATCCGTGGTCCGGTTGATGGTTCTCTCCAGTACCCTTGCTAGTCCCCTTATATTTTCAGAATTTGCTATCTGTCCCCAAAATGGCACAACTGATTTTGCTATATCTCCCAACACTTGCCCAGGGGTATCTCCGTTCTCGTCCCGCCGTGGGCGAGCTTTAGAAACTTCCAATGTACTAGCTATGAATACCCCAGGTAACAGGATTCCTAAATAACAGGTTCCCTGCCAATCCTTGGGCAACCAGGGAAATGCTGTACTACCGCAAACGAAATAGACAGGCCCCCCTACATACAGAGGCCTGTTCTCCCCGGTCAAGTTTACAATGTTCACACAACCTTCAAAATCTCCCATTGACAGAGTGCCATTTCTTTGTACTCAAAAGGGGACTGAATCGGGGCTATGATTAATAGAGTAGGAAGGAGGCACGGCGTCCTTATTGCCTATCGGAGCCATTTTAAAGGAAATTAGAGTTTGAAAAGGAAGAGATAGTTTATCAGATGGCCTAATAGAAGCAACATTAGGTTTACTTCTATTTGCAAAAAGCGAGCATCCCAGGGGAGTCAATTCATGTTTCTCAAAATCATTTAAATTAGTTCCATCAAAGTTCCCTGAGATGCTATCATTCCAACGGCCAAAGAATAGTGCTCTAAGAGAGGCATAGCAAACAGTCGTTAAAGGTAAAGGGTGAATATACCATCCTAGCCCCTTGTTCCCATGTTGCGGTAAATGGGTGCAAATCCAGCAATTACTCTTATTAAAAATGGCATGCGTTGCATTCATTATTATCATTAAAGTGTTATTATGGTACTTTTGTCTATGCTGGGAGTCTCTAGGTGACAAAGTGTGAAGGTGTACAGAGGGAGTCAAAGCAGTAGGTACAATCTCAATTGGCAGTAGAGGTTTTAGAGGGTACATTTCTTCGAAGTACCAAAGCCCACAGCAGTAACTATACAAATTCCAATTATTATTAACACAACACAGCAATATGTTTTCGGGGCCCAGGCACATCGTTCGTTGTCCGAGTTGGTCACCCCCTTATTTACAAGTTCAATACGAGCAGCAGCAGTGGAGGTGGCAGGCATCGTAGTTTCTCAATCGACGACCCCAATGTTCGTTGCTGGCGACACTACGGTCGCGCGACTTCTTAGTCCTTCCCCAACCCTAGCCAGCAGAATCCCTTTTTCAAAAAAAACTTCCTTTTGCAAGAGAAAAGACTCTCAATAACTTTTTCTTTCCAGATGCACAGGCAAAACCCGTGCCGTAGTTCTATTTTCTTCGTCGAAGGTCGTACCTCATGGTACCCAGTACTGTTTGATCCGGAAATAGGGTAACGTCACTTCCTGAGGGAAGCAAGGTATCGGAGGCGACGGAAGTCGCAGAACTTAAAACAGTGTTTTCCGGAAGTGACTTTTTCAAAGAGTGCGGAGATGAAATGGACTGTTCCCCAAGCTCCACGGGCTCAGAGAAATTCTCCGACGCACTCACAGCGCTGTTTGCTACTCCAGGATCAGAGATTGTAGCACCAGCGAGGGGTTCTGCTTCTTCTGTAACGTGTGGCGTCGGGTGAGGAAGTTTTCTTAACATGCGTCACGTGGATCCAATGCTTCTTTCCAGCCACCCGCACTGCTGTCTGGGTGACCAACAGCACCTGGTAGGGTCTCCGCCAGCGAGGCGCGATACAGGAAGACCTTTCGTAGGCCTTCACCAGGACCCAACTTCCAGGCTGAATATCGTGTCCTAGGCCCGTAAACCGCACAGGTAAAGCTGATTGGACCTGATGATAAATGAGATACAGATTTTTAGTGAACTGGTTACAGTAGTCTACAAGCAATACATTTTTGACCTCCTTCAGGGTTTTGGGCTTCAGAAGGCCCCAAATGTTAGCAGGTCTCCCCATCACTACCTCAAATGGAGAGAGCCCAGTCTTAGTTTGAGGTGTGGTACGCATGGCTAACAATACAATAGGTAAGGCATCCGGCCATTTCAGTTTGGTGTCGGCACATGTTTTTGCAAGCTTATTCTTTAGGATACCATTATGTCTCTCTACCAACCCAGCACTTTGAGGATGCCTAGCCGAGTGAAATCGCTTTTCAATGTGTAACGCTGTGCATATCTGCAAAATTACTGCTGCAACAAAATGGGGACCATTGTCTGACCAAATTACCCTAGGTAGCCCAAATTGTGGAAAGAATTCCTTTACCATAGTCTTTGCAGTGGTCATGGCAGTAGCATCCATAACGGGGAAAGCCTCAACCCATTTACTAAAGGCACAAATAATCACAAGAACATATTTTAGATTGTTACACCGTTCCATCTCAATAAAATCAAAGTGGATGACTTCGAAGGGAACAGAAGGGGGCCCAAAGCTACCCCTTGGAGTTACTGTCCCCTTCCCCAGATTATGCTGTAAGCAAATCATACAATTCTGAATTGCTGTGCAATCTTCAAAATTTTATCATTCACCCAGACTTGTTCTAACATTTTCGTGATCTGTTGAGCACACATATGCGTAGGACCGTGTGCCATCGTAACCATTGCCAGCACATATGAATCAGGGAGCAACCATTTTCCTTCAGATGTATCCACCCAACACCCATCGTCATCCAGTTTCCCCATCCCTTCAGCCCACCTTTTGGATTCTTCTATTGTGGCATCAGTTTGGATATCCGCACAGACCCGATACCCTCATCCATTAAATAGGCATCTTTTGTTTCCCTTAGAGCATACATGTCTGCGCTAAGGTCTGTGGCCGTTTGCCTGGCTATCTGGTCAGCAAATGCGTTCCCTTTTCTCACATCATCTATGACCTTACGATGTGCTGCACATTTCATGATCACTAACTGCCTAGGGAGTGAGAGTGCCAAGAGCAATTGCACTATCAGGGGACCATGCTGAATCTTGGTCCCATGTGAGGTTAGGAACCCTCTTTCCGACCAGAGCTTCCCAAAGTTGTGAGCCACCCCAAAGGCGTACTAGCTATCAGTATATATGTTTACTGTATGCCCTTTGGAGAGATCACAAGCTCGGGTCAACGCTATAATTTCTGCGGCCTGCGCGGAGTTATGCGGAATTCTCTTAGTTTCAACAACCGTACTCAACGTAGTAACTGCGTAGGCAGCTGTAGATGTATCATCTGGGGGTTTGAAGCAGGAGCCATCACAAAACAGCTCCCCTTCCGCATTGCCCAAAGGAGTATCTATAAGGTCTATCCTGCCCTTCGTTTCCTGTTCAGTAGTATACAGGCAGTCATGTAATTCTTCGTCACCACAAACAGTATTTTGCGGGAAAGGTAGGAGTTCAGCCGGATTAAGAACACAACACCTCTTAATTTGAATGTGAGGGGCAAACAAATTTAATTCATACTTTGTCAGCCGTGCAGAGGTGAGGTGTTGCGTTTGGGTCTTATTCAATAGGACATCTACAGAGTGAGGTACCATCAAAATTAAGTCGTGCCCTAGGACCATTCCCTCACTCTGTTTTACAGACGCGGCAGCAGCAGCAACAGCTCGCAAACATCTTGGCAAAGCGCATGCGACAGGATCAAGAGCGGAAGAGTAGTAGCCGCACGGCCTATTCTTCCCTCCGTGTTCCTGTGTTAACACAGCCAAAGCACATCAATCACATTCATGCACAAACAACACAAAGGCCTTGTCATAATTTGGAGTACCCAGAACCGGTGTAGAGCATAACGCGGTTTTGAGAAGCTCAAATGATCGTTGATGTTCCGATTTCCATGGCAGCGGCAAAGAAATGCCCTTCTTCGTCAAAGCCAACATCGGTTTTATCACTAGTGAAAAGTTCGGGATCCACAACCTACAGTAAGAAGCCATACCTATTAAGGCTCTGACTTCCTTCTGTGTATTTGGAACAGACATGCCAGAAATGTGTTTTATTCTTTCAGGTGTCAATCTTCTCCCCTCCTTTGACAGGAGGTAGCCTAAATAGGCAACCTCCTGACAACAATATTGACATTTTTTGAGCGAAGCTTTATGACTGTTTTTAGCCAGATGAACAAGCAACAATACAGTGCCTTCTTTACAAGCACTTTCAGAATCTGCAGCTAAAAGCAAGTCATCGACATACTGAAGCAGTGTACAAGTAGTTGGCAATTCAAGGGTATCAAGTGGCTCTTTCAAAGCTCTACTATAAATGCTTGGACTTTCAGTATACCCTTGAGGTGCACGAGTAAATGTGAACGAACGTCCTCCCAAGGTGAACGCGAACAAATATCTACTCTCCTTGTGTATAGGAATACTAAAGAAAGCATTCTTTAGATCCACAACACTAAAGTGCGTAGCTGTAGCAGGGATCATTGTTAGTATCGTTGTTACATCAGGCACAATTGGAAATTGTGGGGCGACAACTTTGTTAATAGCACAAAGATCAATTATGAAACGGTATGGGATTGCGTTGTCGCCTTTCTTGTATACAGGCAAAATCGGGCTGTTACATAAACTACCTGCAATCTCTTCAATCACCCCTCGATGCACAAAATCGGAGACAATGCACTTCAAAGCACGCTCGCCCTCAACTGATATTTTATATTGCGGAATGCATGGTAGGTTAACTCCATGTTTCAAAAATATTTTAACGGGTTTGATCTGTAGCACCCCGACATCATTGTCGTCAACCGCCCACAAACATTCCGGAACAACGCTAAACTCAGGAGGCAATGGTCGAGTCAGAAACTGAGAATTGGGAAGTTGCTGTGGTGAAACCGTCAGTCGCACTCCGTCAGAGGAACAATGAATTACTGCATTCAGTTTTTCAACAAATTTAACCCCAGCAAATTCTCTCCACAGTTCGAAGTTAGGAGGAAGGGACAATGGTCCGCGAAGGGACCCAAAGAAACAGGCACCGGCGAAGAAACCGGGCAAGCAATTGGTATGCCAGAAAACCCTACAGAAACATTTGTTTGCCCTGACAGTGGAATGTTTGGAACCCGGGAATGATCAATGGAGCACTTCTGTGCTCCAGTGTCTATCAAAAACTGATGTCTCCTATTCCCCACTAACAATTCAATGTAGAGACCTTTCTGATTAACGGGAATAGGTGAAGGTTCCAAACCCTGCTTCAGGCAGTCCTAACGAAATAAAATGTTGTCGGAAGGAAGCTCTTCAGAGAAGTAGGCAGCAGAAGGGTGATCAAATATGTTTCTCGTGTCCACACTCGAAATCTGATTTTCCCGTGAAAAAGGTTGCTGAGGATCTTGCGAGAACTGACCTCTATCAGGGCCCCCGCTCCGCGGCGACCTCTAGGTCGTCTACCCAAACTCCCGAATGCATTGTTTGACCTTTGGCGAAGGACGGGGCACTGTGCTCGCCAATGACCTTCCTGGCGGAAATAGGCACATTGATTAACATTCACATGACGCAAAGGAGTGTTTCCTTTTGGGACGTACTGACCTCTGGTCTGTAAAGTACCTCCTCTGGGATTTCTAACAATTTGTTGTAACAATACCATCGTCTTCAAATCTCCTTTCCTCTTCTCTATTTTTTCTTTTTTATTATTAACACGGTTCTCATAATACTGAGCCATGTGCAAAACTTCAGATTGGGATTTCGCCTGCCAAGCGCTCTCAGAGGACATAATCTGTGACTGGATGTCGGGCAACAATCCACGTACAAATTTGTCCACAAACAACCTTTTCCCAGACTATGTGCCCAAGTCCTGTCCACTGAAGTTAGAGAATACCTGTTTGAATCTATTAAAGAACTCGGTGGCACCTTCAGTTTTTCCTTGAACACAGGCCGTAAGCTTGTCCCAAATAATTCTTTTCTCAGGAATTATGGTTTTCAATTTTGCGATAATTCTATCAGGCAAAGTAAGTATTACCTGAGGTGGTTTTTCACCAGCTGGTCTTTCCCCATCAAACCTAGTCATGTTAGCCCACGTATCTCCTAACCCTGGCACATCGTCTATTGTTCGAACCTGCTTCCATAAATCTACGGGCAGGAGTACAGGGAATAGCAAGTCAATATCACTTAAGGTGAACACAGAGGACTGCAAAACGGACTCTATCTCTTTGTAGAATCCTGTCAGGTTTTTCCTAATATCGGGAATTGATTGTCTAATAGTGTTCACTTCCTGTCGTGAAAACGGGACGTGAACAAATTGCGATACATAATGTGCAGGGATGTCCACAGTGGGTGCACCAGTCCCAACATTAGCGGGAATCTCAACCTTTGGGACAAATGTCAGAGGAACCTCTCTCATAGGCAACTGAGATGTAGGTAACTCTGACCGCTTACTAAGCAACAGAGCCAGGTCGAGCGCTAAGGCAGCTGAAGAAGTGTCGGGCGAAAAAGCCCTCATACAAATTCCCAATAACTCTATAGGACAACTAACCTTCTTCCTTACACATTCTTCCTGCAGGTACTGTACCATTACCTGAATCACCTTCCTCTGCATTTCTACTGTATACTGACTATACGTGTCATATACTTCATCTGGTGGTATCGATGAATCCGAGATCCATCGAATCGCATCTTTGGTACAATATCATACTTCCTCAGTTGCCGATCTACGACACGGAAGGAACCGTTTCTGCACATACATACTGTCGTCTTCATCATCCTCATCTCGTAATTTCTCAAAGTCCCTCCTATACTCAAACAATCTCTCAACATGACCATGTACTTTCTCCTCTGTGTCCCTCGAAAGTGCTAAAGTATTTAGATCCCTCACCCCTTGTGGGAGATCCGTATTATGTAATCTACCCCACATTACACATAAATGAGTCCCCAAAGCTTCGATAAAAACATTTTTCTCGGGAAAATTGCCCATACCTGATAATGTGGAAGAAACGTTAACTTGATCACCTTTCTCCATACAGTGCTTAGCCCATGCAAATAATTCCTGTTTCTTGTCTGCAGAAACAGTATTTCGAGTGACAATCTTTGACCCCGCACCCCGATCAACTTCAGTCAATACAGAACCACTCGGGAGAGGAGGTGTGGGCAAATTCAATGAGGGTGCAACTATCGGCCCAAGAGGAAGGGGTGGTACGATAGGTGGAGGAACAACAACTAGAGGAATAGGAACAGTAGGTTGTACAGGGGGAACAGGAATAACAACAGGAATAACAGCACGAATGGGCAGAGCACCAGGGAGAGGATCATACGGAGGTGGCGCAGATGCACCAGGCCTGCGTTCGTTTAACAATTTTTCAATAAATTCTTCGGAAGCATGAAAATCTTTAGAGGGATACATTTTCTGGATACCGAGAGAGAAAGCCCTATCCATATTTTTGACTGACTCTGAATGTTTTTCTTTATCATATAACAATGCCTTTTCGGCATTTGTTTTATGACGGCGTGCATGTTTATCCCTACTTTTAAGCTGCTGCTGCAACGCTTCTTTTTTCCAATTCTGCAAAACATCAAATGCTGCAGGTCTGGCCTTCTTTTTTGGCAAAACCGATTCTAGGTATTCAATACGGGAGATCTCAAAACTACCATTGATTGGCCACTGAAATTCGGAGACATGTCTGGTTTGTCTGTGCCAAATATCATTAAATACTTACAGTACATAGTACATGCCGGCGACCCCTCCTGTGGTGCCGGGCGGCATGATTCCAAAGATTGTCGATCGCTGCGGAACAGAGGAACAGAGGCCTAAAGCAGCTAGACAATTTCCCAGGCATTTCACAAAAAATTGGTGTTACCTGGTCAATAATTGTGTCTGCAGATACAATACGCCAAATTCAAATTGTCAGGGTTAAATTAAGAGTCGGGTCACGACTACACCTGACCAAACCTAAGGAGGACCGTACGGTTTACCAAAGAACTTACCTAACGAATTTTACCTTGTGTTTGGTGGTTTCGACAAATCTGCCCGCCTCAAAAATGGACCCTCGTCAAGATGCTGTGTCAGACCACACGACTATCGTCCAAGGATCGGATCGTGCAGCGCTGCCGAGGTATCACGTCTCGTTCGGTCGGGCCCGCAGTATCACACCTTCCGATCCCGGTTCGATAGTCTGTGTCAACCTTCAATGATCCAGCATCAATCTTGAGGGTCCCTATTCGGGCGCCAACTGTGGAAACAGAAAAATAAGATGAGGCCGGGAAGCCCAGAAAGAAACACACCAACACAGGTTGCAAAGAACATACAAGTGCTTTATTTAAAAGCTACAACATTTACCAAAGTCAATTGACAAACGGATAGCTATTCGGCTCTCAGAGTAACATAACGAACTTCAACGAGAGTTCAATGCGTTAGTGAGAGAGAGCATACATTGGAATACTTGGGTCTTTTATACTGTTTTCCAAGCCCTTGGCCAACCCTCTCGCGGGTTAACCATTCTGTGAGCCGGGCCTATGGGTACCTTGCCAGGTCAATCCTTTAATATATATGCATTTTGATTAGTTTCACTGATATAGTTGTACATTTACATATAGGTCAACGGTAGGACAAGTGGCCTGCAGGCATATTAATTATTCATGTGTACGGAGATCACAACGCCAGAATCTTACTCAGAATGTCATTCAGCCTCCATTTTGATGTTCAGGGTGACTTCCATATAACAAGAGAACCTAAAATGGCGGCTTAATCCAAGATGGCGACTTACATTACTTTCTCTAAGGTCAAGACCTTGCCATGGAGTTTGTTCGCATATGATGTTTAGACAACTTGGCGTAGGCCAATACACATACAATTGTTGCGATAGGGGGCATCATATTGCTTCAATTCCGACAGAACAAATTAAAAGTACATTTTCAATTAATCCATAATATTTTTCAATAAAATCTCACCATGGCACAAGTCCCACATAGTAACCCTGAGTTTCTACGTACCTTTTGAAACTTTTCAAACTTTTTTTTGTGTTCGATCTGTCCGCGGACGACCGCGCACAAGCACCCCTATAAAAGACCATGCCCTAGAGCTTATTCTCTTTGTGTTTCTGGCTATTCTTCAGAACACAGCGATTTTTGCTGCCACCTGCAGATTACACCATCATCGAGATGGCATCCCTGGCTGCTGAACTGCCACCTGGTGCTGCACTTGCTTCAGCACCACCCCCACCCCCTCCACCACCACCACCTCCCCAAGGGCCTGAAGAGGGGAACAGGAGTGAGGATGCAGAGGAGGAAGAAGAGGATGATGAGAATGAGGTAGAGGAAAACCCTACTACCCGCACTAGACTTGAGTCTTGGGTGTGGCGGTTATTTACCATTCATGGGAATGTTCCTAAGGCTCATGCGAACCGTGTTACCTGCAATAAGTGCAAAATGATACTCAGTCGCGGGAAGCACGGTAAGTACAGCTTTGGGACCACTACTATGAAGCGACACCTGAGGTCATTTCACTCTGGGGCTATTCGCAGGGTTGTACCTTGCGAAGAACGTAGCAGGTTGATTTCCTCTACTTCATCCTCTGTTTCTGATCCTGTCACCAAAAGGACCACCTCTGTGGGACAGCGTCTTCCTCAAGCTGCCTCACAGGCCATACAGAATGCTGATGACCCTTACCTTTCGAGGGTCACAGTTGTATGTATGTACTGTGACACAGTACTCTGCAGGGGGAGCGACTTCGTAGTGCTTTTGAGACTATCGTCTCAGAGCACGATAAGATCTGCTCACTACCCAAATAAAACCCATTCTACATCTTCCTCTCTCTACTCGCCCTTTCTTTTCCCTGTGGTTGGTGTGTCCCCCTTTACCTTCCTTTCCCCTCCTCTTCTAGTGTGTTGTGTATAAAAAACCAAAAAAATACAAAATATCAAAAATCCCCAAAAAAATAAGGCTCTTTTCAGAGCCGCCTTTCACAGTTAAAAAATAGAAGTGAAAATAAATGAAGCAGGGCCCTTTGTATGTTTTAGAAGTCCGCGGACAGTTCGCGAACATTTAAAAAATTGGTTTGCTACCCTATCACAAACATTGCAATTTTCTCTGGGAGGAAGTGGTGGCTCTGAAAAGAGCCTTTGGGAGGTGTTTGTAAGTCAAAAATTATAAATGCTTAACACCTACTTCAAAATGGATGTTGTAATTCCAAAAAAGGTCGCAATGCATTTTGAACATTTCTCAGAAAAATCTGATTGCCACCATAAGTAAGATGGACTCCATCTTTGCGAAAAATGTTTGTATAACGAAACAGAATATTTTCATTGTGAAAAGAAGACATGCCAAAATCTTTTAGAAAGGCACAAACAGCTTTATTAACATTGTGCCTTGCTTTTTCCATTTGTGGACCAAATGAAGAAGAACAAAGCCACATTTGTCTCTGCGCAATCCGTGAAAATATCACTTGAGAATTAGGAAACATGTCCATAACCTTCCCAAGTCCTTCTTTCATAGCAAATTGCAAAAAAAATCCAGTCACATGTCCTAAACTGTTCCCTCCACAATGAATTACAATTATGTCTGGATGTTGCTCTGTCTCCAAAGTAGCACAGAGAGGTATCAAATCCAATCACTTCTTTCCACGTACTCCATGCCAGTGTACTTCCACATGTGTGAATCCAAGATCTACAGCTACTCCACAGCTTTCTGCATGCACCTTCAACCAATATATCCATGAATCTCCCAAAATCCATACAATCTTTTTCCTAAAATACACAGACATAGCTATCTGTTGTTCTCTCAGCAAAAACAGTATATGAGAAACTCTCTTCTGGCACAACACACCCACTAAACTTTCCTGACCAATCCCTTTTAGTACTCATTCTCATTTGCATGACTTCTGAACCCAAAAATCCCCGATGTCCGCGAACTACCGCCATGTCCGCGGACATATCGTAACATGAACAGCCCATCTACCATTTCCACTTCACTCTCCCTGCCATTCCCTCATTGGATATAGCTAAGAAATCACATGACCATGCACCAATCACATTCAAGACCTCTACATCTAACTGCATCATCATAGATCAGCACTGCAAATGTACTGTGAATCTGTCTGAGTACAAGTGTCATATCATTGGCAAGCCCCATCTACCAAAAATACTGTACAAGTCTCCAAGATTTCTACTTGCAGCTCCATGCACATCCATATGCATGAACACAAACTTCAGGTATGCATATTTTCTGTACAGTAGATGAACACATTTTCAAACAGACTTTTATCTTATGTAATCTGTAAAATGAATTTTCTGTATTTTTTCAATTTCCTAAAATCAACTATCACTTATAAACCTTTATACTATTTACTTTCTTTATACACACACACTCAAATCATGTTAAACTAACATGTTTTAAATGAAATATATAGACTACATATATTCAAACAAAATTGCATGCAAGCACAATCTATGTTTAAATCTTTGAAAAAAAGACTTATACAATTTGATATTTTTTTGTTTTTATTTATTTATTTACTTAATTACTTTAATTTAGACATGACATTGAGGCGCTATTACCTAGAACAGCTTAGTTACAGAAATAGTGGTATTCATTGGTACTGAACTGATGCAATGTATCTTATGTAAATAAATTAGTTTAATGGTTTTAAAGAAGGCACTGAGCATTTCAATAAAAAAACAATATTTAAATTAAAAACAGCGCTATATACAAACAAAGTTACTAATTTGAAGCTTTTACAATTGCAGTTAAGACCAGTCTCCTGAAAAGAAGCAGCCGAATTCGAAGAACAAAGAAGAACTAAGAAGTTACCTGTTAATTTAATATCACCATAATATTTGTATTATTACTCAAACATACTATAACGTTAATACAAGCTATTTCTGTGCCTAAAAATAGAGATTGTGTACCATTTTGTCCAAAAATCTCCATGTCTTAAACAGTGATTTACAGCCAGAATGGCCCACAAATTCCAATTTTTGGACACACAAATTACCCAACTGATCCGCTACAATTTTCATATTATAGAACAAACAACTGTTTTAATTGTATACATTAGATTTACTATTTGTACTTTTCCACACCACTAGCTTACTTTTTTTTGTCATCTGAACACCAGTTTAGTAACACATAAATTCAAGAATACCTATCCCTACTAGTTGTAGTTCCCAATGCACAATCACACACCATTACATACATCTTTATCATCTTACTCAAACACTCATGCACACAGCACACATACATTCCAGAACACCCCAACCCATATCTTCTTTATTTTTTTCAACAGACCCTAAAGAATGCCTATCAAAAGTCAAGTCCGTAGAAAGCAACGCAAAAGTAGAGCAAATGAAAATAAAGATGTCCAACATAAGCATCCATCTCTAGCAGAATTTGTAAAAAAAAGTTGAAACAAACCGGCTAATACAGTCATTTAGTGAAACACAAGAAGTTTCAAGTGCAAAAACTTTGCCTCCTCTATCAAAATGTAAAACAAACCAAAAAACAATTAACAGAAAATCAGCTATCACTACAGATAAAACTACTTCTTCAAATTTTAATATAGTGCAAAGTAAGCATACCAAGAAAAGTATTTTAGCCAAAATGTACCATCACAAAGTCCTTCAAAATCTTATAAAAACAGGAGAGAAATCATGTTCAATGCTTAAAACCTATCGTCAGAAATTAATCTTAGAAGCGTTGATGGACAGTGCAATTCTTCTAAAAAAAAAGTTATTTATTTTACTGTTAAACAAAATGAAACGACTAACAAAACTAATAACTAAATTACAAAAAAGACTTCTCAATAAGCGAAATGTCAACAGAAAGAACTTCTTAAGTATCTGCGGAGGTGAATGGAATCACACTACGAGCACAGAACCATATTTTAATGAAGAAGCGTACAAACAAAAGCAAACAAATACAATTGCCATACATAGCAGTGGTCGAAGTTATGAAAAAGTGAATAATACCGTAATGGAACAAGAAGTACTCCTTACAAAAATATGCCCTGAAAACTTAGAATTACCCCTCCATTCAACTGAATCAGAACGTCTAGTGTACAAATGGCCATGCACGTCAATGTGTAACATTCACAAACAATGTTTCAAATCTTTACACCAATTCCTCAATAAATATGTAAAAAGCAAAGACAAAATCAAAATTAAATTACTTCAAAATATGGATACCTGTCCAGTGCGCAAGTACACAGGACTACAAGGACATTCATTGGCTGCATTACAGGACCTACTTGTAAAACCACTTTCATGATATCAAAAGGATATCAACACATCATTTAACTATAAGAAATCTAGTCTATAAACTGTACTATGCTAAAAGTCCTGCTTTAGCACTAGCAAAGTTAAATAACATCCTTCTTCATGGTACAGCAAAAGACCTACTTGAAGAAATTCACTATATCCAGAAAAAATATTTTGGAAGTGAAAGCCATTTACAGAATGAAATAGCTTTAAACCAATTAAGCAACAATTCTACACATGGCAACCTTTTGCTAAACACATACAAAGAAGAAATACTAACATTTAAACGTACATCAGCTGAAGTACCAAACCATGTGTGTGTATGTTGCCGTAGAGCTTTTTAAAAAAGTAACATAAAAACTGTAGACCTATCATACAAAATAGAAGACAATGAAGATTCTAAATGGTTTGAATTAGCTCTCTACCTTGTAGCAGAAACAAATACGAAATAACTGAGCCCTTAATGCTTTGCAGTTACTGCACTACAAAACTTGACAAGAACCAAACTCCTTCACGAGCTATCACAAATAATTTGGAATTATACCCAGTAGCAAAACCGCTACAACAACTTAATTTATATGAGAGCATCATAATTCAAACAGTACACTCATTTCAAGCAATAATACGCCTTCAACCAAAAACAGCAAAATTACCTCCCTCTGAATTGGTAAAAGGCATTTGTGGAAAAGTAGTGTATTTACCATAAGACCTAAAAGAAAATGTGCATACTCTAGGAGTGCAACGTCCAATGTAGCAATCTTTAATTATCTTAGTAAATGGAGTACCTACAAAAGACAAAAAAATATGGCAACAGCTGGTAGATTTATATAAAGTTAGACAAGCCTTCCAATATCTTAAAGAGAATAATGAATATTACAAAGAAATTAATATTGAAGAAAACCTGAAAGATACAACTGAAATAATTCAAGAAACACAAGAAGCTGGTCAATTTGAGCTACTAGATCCTGCTACAATATCAAATACTTTAGACCATTATACAATTCATCCTTTGCACTGTAATGACACCGTAGAAGATTTACTGGAAACTTACCAAATGCGTCAAACAAAAGGATTGCATATCAGCATATGGGAAAAAAGTATAGAAGCACGTCCTTTTCCTCTACTCTTTCCTACTGGCAAAGGAGGAAGGTATGATGATAGACCTATTCAAATATCAGCTTCAGAATACCGCTCATTACGGATGTATTCTGAAGATCCCAGATTTAGACAAAATGTGGAATACATATTCCACCTACTCTTTGAAAGTGAACTAGCAACTTTATGTTACGGAGTTGCACACATATTAAAATCAGGATCACACTTTCAAAATATGACAGCTACACAATTATTAGAAAAAGTGCAACAAAAGGATGAGGTTTTACAATCAAATATTACAAATCTATTAGCAAATATGCGTGGTACTAAAGAGTACTGGTTTCAACGTCATGGAGATGTACGCTGTATGATCAGAAACCTTGGCCCACCCACTTGGTTTGTTACAATAAGTTGTGCAGAATATGCATGGGAAGATTTACATGATTTCCTACGCATATCAAATAAAAACAAAACAAACATAGATATACTAACACCTGGAGAACTTTGTTCTTTGGATCCTGTTAATGTTTCAAGATATTTTCAACATCGCTTCATTGCTATGCTACATTTTATTTGTAATAAAGCTGTTCCTCCCCTTAGAGAAGTGCAACACTTCTTTTGGAGAAAAGAATACCAAGCCAGAGGAGCATCACATATCTACATGCTTTTATGGATTAAAGATACTCCTAAATTTGGTCAAGACAGTGATGCCACTGTTTTACAGTTTATTGAAAAATATGTCACTTGTGAAATTCCATCGGAAGCCACAAATAGTGATCTTCATGCACACATTTTACAATTTCAAAGACACAAATGTGGAAAATATTGTCGTCGCAAATACAAAAACAAGGGAAATACTACACCAAATGCCGATTTGGTTTCCCTAGACCAGTTACAAATACAGGTCAAGTGAACAACCTCATGTCTTCAGTTAGACATAGTGTTAAAGGTAAGTCACCTAAAAATACATATTACATAAAAAGAAAAGAAGAAGAAAAATATATCAATGATTATAATGCAATCATTGCCCACTTATGGAATGCAAACATAGATGTGCAGTACATTGCAGACAATTCTACTGCAGTTGCACGATATGTCACAGCATACTTAACTAAAGCAGAAAAGACAGAGCTCCAAGACCTCTGGAATGACCTGTCATCAGATAAAACAGTATCTCAGAAATTATACAGCTTGGGCATAAAAATGCTCACCCATAGAGAATGTGGATCTTATGAAGCAGCTGATCATTTAACTGGTACTTCATTGTATGGTAAATCTGAAAATATAGGATGGCTAAGTCTTGGTCCAGCTAAATCTAGAAAAAGATCATATGAAGATATAGAAACAATAGCCAAACATGATCCCAACAGGCAAGACATTTTAAAAAACAATTTATTAGACACATACTACCCAAACAGAAGTAATACTTTGGAAAACATGTGTCTATACCAAATAGCCCAAAACTACACATACAAAAATAATATGAAACCTGATGAAAAAAAAGGTAAATATAGAGTGACAGACTGTGAAGGCAGCTTAGTTAAACTCACTAAACCAAATTTAATTAATCATATCAAATTGTCATTGAAGACTCCTCAACATAAAGAAGTATATTACATGCCCCTGCCACAACTCTTCAAACCATGGAGAAAAGAAGAACAATTACTAGATAACTATGACTCATATGAGGATGCTTTCAAAGCAAATGAAAGCACTACATTTTTTTTATTATTATTATTATTAAAAAGCCTAATTATTATTATTATTATTATTATTATTATTATTATTATTATTATTATTATTATTATTATTACAACTGATGTAAACCTTACACAGTACAAAACAATGTTGCACAATGAACAGCAACATGAAGAAGAACTCCAAGCCCAACTAGATAAGGATACGCCATGTGTCAGTATGAAGATAAGGAAGACTTAACTATACTACAATCAAAACTAAACAATGAGCAAAGTAGCATTTTTCAAGAAGTAACAAAACAAATTGCACATGGTGTAAAACATGAAAATAAAGAATGTTCCTGCCATAATTATAAACCTATACTACTGTACGTCAGTGGTGAAGCTGGTTCTGGCAAAACAATCCTAATCAAAATCATTAGTCAACAATTGACAAACAACAAACTGTCAGCTGTTGTCACTGCCCCCACAGGTTTAGCTGCCTACAACATAGGTGGTGTTACATTACACCGATTACTACTATTACCAGTAGAACACCAGAACAAATTAGACTATTACAAACTTTCTGCAGAAGCTGCAATGGAATTACGCAGAGTATTGAAACAAATGAAAATGCTACTAATAGATGAAGTGAGCATGGTCTCCAACCTGATGTTAGCTTTGATTCACCTCAGCTTACAAGAAGTACTCAAAACAGACTATGAAGAGCTCTTTGCAGGAAAACACATTATTGTTTTTGGAGATCTGCTTCAATTAACACCAGTAAAAGGTGAACCTATTTTTAAAACATTAGGGCACAAACTCTGCCGTAAAACTGTTGGCAGCATTGGGAATGTCAACCTTTGGCAACATTTCCAATACAGAGAATTAACAGAAAACATGCACCAATCTGCAGATCTAACTTATGCCAACATTTTAAAAAGTTTGAGAGTTGGTATACTTTCTAAAGAAGCAGAAGCAATATTGAAAACCCGGCACATTAATGCACTTCATGGCGATAATGCATGTGCTAGAGATGTTATGGAACAATTAGCCCACAAAAATGTCAATTGTATGGCCTTAATGCCAACTCTTGCAAGCTGTCTCAAATTCAATGAAATAATGTTAAGTAAAGAAAGGAAACCAATAATGGAAATTAGCGCCACAGACAAACTAGATGTACATGGTATGACACTACCCATGTGTGACCAAGCCACAACAAGACGAAATAATTTAGAAAAATCAATCTCAAACACAGCAGGCTTAGAAAAGATGTTAAAATTATTCTTAAATTGCAGAGTAATGCTTAAACGTAACCTTGACGTGGACCAAGGACTAGTTAATGGAGCACTGGGTACAGTTGTTGGCTTTCAAACATACCCACGTGACAACAAAATTCAGTTTGTCAATATACTCTTTGACAAACTTTCAGAAGTAAAACGGATAGGACGCTCAACAGCTAGATTCCTTCTCTTCAAAGATATGTATGTACGCAGAGAACAATTTTCTCTAACTCTTGCATACGCAGTCACGATTCATAAATCACAAGGTCTTACCCTAGACAAAGCAATGATAGATATTGGTAACACAGTCTTTAAAGAAGGCATGAGCTACGTAGCACTATCACGCTTACGTACACTTGACGGTCTATTTCTAATCAACTTTGATTCAAGTAAAGTAAACGCTGATATTCCTTGCATTTTAGAATATAATAGACTTTGCTCACTATACACTCCCCATCTAAACACATATTCTGTTCCACAAAAACTAAAACGTTGTAAAAGAAAACTAAATCAAACAGAAATGCAACAGGACGTCACTGCAAATCCTCCAAAGAGAGTAAAAGAAACTAATACTTCATCAAGTACCACAAACAAAAAAGAATCAATTAGAGAAAGTAAACCAGGTACTTCTTTAAAGAAGGAAGACAAACTCCAAAAAAAGCAGTTAGATACAGAACTACCTGGACCATTTAAATTCTCAAATATCGTTGGTGTAAGTTGCTATGCAAATGCAGCAATGAATATTCTATTTCAATAACCACCAATTGTTGACAACATTTACTTACACAGTACAGACCCTTTGTGTTTGCAAATGTTAGTACTTCACAGAAATGCAGCAAACAATCCTGACAACACATATAGTGTTTTTGGAATAAGACGACAATTGGACTACTGTGCTGGAATGGTGAAATTCACTATAAACTCACAGGAAGATCCACAAGAATTTCTAATGTACTTACTATTAGTACTGGAAAACAAAAACATACCTATAAATGAAATCTTCCAGATTTCATACATGTGGAAACATACATGCACTCTGTGCAACAATGTGACACAAGAAGAAATTCCCAATGAAAGCTTCATATATATATCAATACCAAATTGTGAATCCATTCCATTTCAGCAACTTGTACAAAATATAAACCATGGTAGACTATGCTCTACCTGCAATTGAGATAATCGCTCCACATTAGTAATACAAACACATAGTAAATATGTAATACTAATGCTTCTACGTTACAATGCAGATGGTACCAAAAACAACTGCAAGCTGACTGGATTCACACATAGTCAAATATCACTTGGTAAGAAAACCTTCACAACAATAGCTATAATCTACCACGCAGGAGCCACAACCAATTCAGGGCACTACACGGCATATATAAAAAAGAAATGTGGATGGTTTGAATGTAATGATAGTACCATTACTCTAAAGCAGATATTACCAGCAAATCTTACAAATGCTTATTTGATGTTCTTAAAACCAAAATTTGATAAATAAACTGTTTTTAAACCTTTAAGTAAATTTGTGTTAAAAAAATATAAACTGTTAGAATACACCAAAAGCTATCTAACTGCTCAAAGATTCTACAACAACTAATCAGATAAATGAATACCACTAAATTAGACCAAAAAATACACAGTTAGAATACGCCAATTGGTATCTAACTGTCCCAAAATTTAACAATATCCAAATCGATAAATCAAAACCACTAAAATATATTAAAAAAATAGACAGTTAGAATACGCCAATTGGTATCTAACTGCTCCAAAATTTTATAATATCAAAACAAATGAAGAATCTGTTACTGCTCCAAAAAAAATACAACAAAGCAAAGTATAAAGCATTAGCCAGAAACAAAAAGTGAACATTGAAAACAAACAAACAAATAAACTGTAGCATAACAGAAAAAGGTTTTTTTTTTAATCCAACATGGATTTTTTTTTTCTCCCACAGTCCCAATGATTTTAGCAACACATACAGAAACTGAGCAAATTGCACAGTACTCTGATTTGTACTCTACTAAATATGAGGGTCGAAAAAAAATAAAAGTATATTGCTTATACAAAGTAATAATACTAACATGCTATTTTCTTTTATCACAGAAATGAAGAAGAAAAACATGGACTCCCATTACTAGACCAAACAGTAAGTATACAATAATAATGACAACCATAGCAGCATATCACATCCATAGTATCTAATACCTTTGTTCCTTATACATTTGTTTTTCACCCAAAGTTATAAGCAAATATGAATGTGATATGCTGCGGTGGTTGTTGCCAGGGCATAGAGTCTTGGGTGCATGGCCACCCAAGACTCTATGCCCTGGCAACAACCACCGCAGCATATCACATCCATAGAGTCAAACATTTCAACTATGATCTATGGGAAACTTTTAATGTCAGCGAACAATGTGAGTGTTCTTAGAACACTTTGAACTTGCCAGCGAACAATACAGACACCGTTTTCAGGACACCCCCTACAAACATTTCAGAACAACGCGATAGTTCTTAGAACACTTTCAACTTAACAACGAACAATACGGACATCGGCCTAAGGACACCCCCTACGAACATTCCAGGACACCGGGAGTGTTCTCAAAAACGTCTTCAGAACACCCCCATTTTGTTTATTTGCAAACATTTCAGGACACCGCGGGTGTTCTTAGAACACAGTCAACTTGACAGAGAACAATACGGACAGCATCCTCAGGACACCCCCTACGAACACTCCCCGGACACCGCAAGTGTTCTTAGAAGCGTCTTCAGAACACCACCATCTTGTTTATTTGTGAACATTTCAGGACACCGCGAGTGTTCTTAGGACACATTCAACTTGACAGAGAACAATACGGACAGCGTCCTCAGGACACCCCCTACGAACATTCCAGGACACCGGGAGTGTTCTTAGAAGCTTCTTCAGAACACCACCATCTTGTTTATTTGCGACCATTTCAGGACACCGCAAGTGTTCTTAGGACACATTCAACTTGACAGAGAATAATACGGACAGCATCCTCAGGACACCGCCTACGAACACTCCCCGGACACTGCGAGTGTTCTTAGAAGCGTCTTCAGAACACCACCATCTTGTTTATTTGTGAACATTTCAGGACACCGCGGGTGTTCTTAGAACACATTCAACTTGACAGAGAACAATACGGACAGCGTCCTAAGGACACCCCCTACGAACACTCCCCGGACACCGCAAGTGTTCTTAGAAGCGTCTTCAGAACACCACCATCTTGTTTATTTGCGAACATTTCAGGACACCGCGAGTGTTCTTAGGGCACATTCAACTTGACAGAGAACAATATGGACAGCGTCCTCAGGACACTCCCTACGAACATTCCAGGACACCGGGAGTGTTCTTAGAAGCTTCTTCAGAACACCACCATCTTGTTTATTTGCAAACATTTCAGGACACGGCGAGTGTTCTTAGGACACATTCAACTTGACAGAGAACAATACGGACAGCGTCCTCAGGACACCCCCTACGAACACTCCCCGGACACCGCGAGTGTTCTTAGAAGCGTCTTCAGAACACCCCCATTTTGTTTATTTACGAACATTTCAGGACACCGCGAGTGTTCTTAGGACACATTCAACTTGACAGAGAACAATACGGACAGCGTCCTCAGGACACCCCCTACGAACACTCCCCGGACACCGCAAGTGTTCCTAGAAGCGTCTTCAGAACACCTCCATTTTGTTTATTTGCGAACATTTCAGGACACCGCGGGTGTTCTTAGAACACATTCAACTTGACAGAGAACAATACGGACAGCGTCCTCAGGACACCCCCTACGAACATTCCAGGACACCGGGAGTGTTCTTAGAAGCGTCTTCAGAACACCACCATCTTGTTTATTTGCGAACATTTCAGGACACCGCGAGTGTTCTTAGGACACATTCAACTTGACAGGGAACAATACGGACAGTGTCCTCAGGACACCCCCTATGAACACTCCCCGGACACCGCGAGTGTTCTTAGAAGCGTCTTCAGAACACCCTCATTTTTGTTTATTTGCGAACATTTCAGGGCACCGCGGGTGTTCTTAGAACACATTCAACTTGACAGAGAACAATACGGACAGCGTCCTCAGGACACCCCCTACGAACATTACAGGACACCGGGAGTGTTCTTAGAAGCGTCTTCAGAACACCACCATCTTGTTTATTTGCGAACATTTCAGGACACCGCGAGTGTTCCTTGGACACATTCAACTTGACAGAGAACAATACGGACAGTGTCCTCAGAACACCCCCTACGAACACTCCCCGGACACCGCGAGTGTTCTTAGAAGCGTCTTCAGAACACCCCCATTTTGTTTATTTGCGAACATTTCAGGACACCGCGGGTGTTCTTAGAACACATTCAACTTGACAGAGAACAATATGGACAGCGTCCTCAGGACACCCCCTACGAACATTCCAGGACACCGGGAGTGTTCTTAGAAGCTTCTTCAGAACACCACCATCTTGTTTATTTGCGAACATTTCAGGACACGGCGAGTGTTCTTAGGACACATTCAACTTGACAGAGAACAATACGGACAGTGTCCTCAGAACACCCCCTACGAACACTCCCCGGACACCGCGAGTGTTCTTAGAAGCGTCTTCAGAACACCCCCATTTTGTTTATTTGCGAACATTTCAGGACACCGCGGGTGTTCTTAGAACACATTCAACTTGACAGAGAACAATATGGACAGCGTCCTCAGGACACCCCCTACGAACATTCCAGGACACCGGGAGTGTTCTTAGAAGCTTCTTCAGAACACCACCATCTTGTTTATTTGCGAACATTTCAGGACACGGCGAGTGTTCTTAGGACACATTCAACTTGACAGAGAACAATACGGACAGCGTCCTCAGGACACCCCCTACGAACACTCCCCGGACACCGCGAGTGTTCTTAGAAGCGTCTTCAGAACACCCCCATTTTGTTTATTTACGAACATTTCAGGACACCGCGAGTGTTCTTAGGACACATTCAACTTGACAGAGAACAATACGGACAGCGTCCTCAGGACACCCCCTACAAACACTCCCCGGACACCGGGAGTGTTCTTAGAAGCTTCATCAGAACACCACCATCTTGTTTATTTGCGAACATTTCAGGACACGGCGAGTGTTCTTAGGACACATTCAACTTGACAGAGAACAATACGGACAGCGTCCTCAGGACACCCCCTACGAACACTCCCCGGACACCGCGAGTGTTCTTAGAAGCGTCTTCAGAACACCCCCATTTTTGTTTATTTGCGAACATTTCAGGGCACCGCGGGTGTTCTTAGAACACATTCAACTTGACAGAGAACAATACGGACAGCGTCCTCAGGACACCCCCTACGAACATTACAGGACACCGGGAGTGTTCTTAGAAGCGTCTTCAGAACACCACCATCTTGTTTATTTGCGAACATTTCAGGACACTGCGAGTGTTCCTTGGACACATTCAACTTGACAGAGAACAATACGGACAGTGTCCTCAGGACACCCCCTACGAACACTCCCCGGACACCGCGAGTGTTCTTAGAAGCGTCTTCAGAACACCCCCATTTTGTTTATTTGCGAACATTTCAGGACACCGCGGGTGTTCTTAGAACACATTCAACTTGACAGAGAACAATACGGACAGCGTCCTCAGGACACCCCCTACGAACATTCCAGGACACCGGGAGTGTTCTTAGAAGCGTCTTCAGAACACCACCTTCTTGTTTATTTGCGAACATTTCAGGACACCGCGAGTGTTCTTAGGACACATTCAACTTGACAGAGAGCAATACGGACAGCGTCCTCAGGACACCCCCCTACGAACATTTCAGGACACCGGGAGTGTTCTCAAAAACGTCTTCAGAACACCCCCATTTTGTTTATTTGCGAACATTTCAGGACACCGCGGGTGTTCTTAGAACACATTCAACTTGACAGAGAACAATAAGGACAGCGTCCTCAGGACACCCCCTACGAACACTCCCCGGACACCGCGAGTGTTCTTAGAACAGTTTCACTTTGCTTGCGAACAAAACAGACACATATTGAGTCCTTAGTACACCCCCCAGTCAGTTTATTTAGAACATTTCAGAACACCCGTGATGTCTGCAAACAAATCGAACACAAAAAGAACGTCTGACACATAAAAAACACAACTTTCATCCTATCTCATACACTCCCACCCTCCCCAAACACTCCTACACACCAACACACTCTACAAAATACACATTTTGAACAAAGTTTCACCGCGCTGTCCGCGGACGTCCGCGAATCCAAGATGGCGGGCGCTACCGAAAAATCTGACGCGCTTCACGCTCCACGCCGTCCAATCAGCGAACACGTTGCATGTCTGCGAACATCACGCAAGACGATTGGCCAATCAGGACACTGTCCGCGGAACGAACAGGGAAGTGTGTCCGCGAACCGAACACAGATATCACTAAATTTTTTTGACCTACTTTTTGGCTAATTTTTAAAAAACTACTGGACGGATTTTCACCAAATTTGCAAAAGCACGCTTTCGGGACCAAGCCGCTGCTCCTGGTCCAAATTTGGTGGAAATCCGTCCAGCGGTTTGGGCTGTAGGCGCGAGCAAAATTTTTTTCCCATTCAGTCTATGGGAAAAAAAACGTTTTGGGACCCCCCTATAACTTTGCCCCCCTGGACGAATCCTCACCAATCTTTGCAAATAAATTCAGAGTGACCCAAATACTTCTTTTGCAAAGTTTGGTGAGGATCCGTCCAGGGAGAGCGAAGTTATAAGCCACCCAAAAAGTGCTCTTCCTATGGAAACAGCAAAACAGCAACTTAACCATAACTACATGGCCACTATATATATCCTGTCCGAAACACAAGTTATGCTCATACTAGTCAGAGAACACAACTCATATAGTCAGTGTCCAATGACTATTGGAGCACTTGCATTAGGAGCAACATCAACAAACCCATGAATAGCTCAGATTTTAATCTGTCTTCACAGAAACACAAAACATACCAAACAAAGATATCTGCATATTCTACTAACAGATTTTTACAAATCGGCACATTTGCAGCTTTTCCAAGCATTGCCAAGCAACTTCCTAACACCCAATGGACAAGTAAAATCTAAGGGCTGCCATTCCTGTGACTGCCTACTCAACTCTTCCACACAGAAAAAGAGCATTGCAAATATTGATTCTTTCTAGTCTGGCAGCTTATACTGTCCTAATTAACCTGTTCTTTTTCAATAAATGTTCACCCTAGCCATAATTCACACTCATTTCCAGTAACCCAGAACACTTACATGTGTCTTTGAGCCCAACACTTGCCCTCAAGCAGGCACAGATTTTTGTGATTGTATTTATAGAGCACAACCCAAACCACCAAACTCAGTAGCAATTGAGCATTGTCCATGATGGAGGCACATTGGAGATCAAGCACCTAGATAAGAAAAGGGGTAAGATCTGAAATAGGTAGGGAGGGAAATACTGCATTGCCGGTTCGGGGGGTGGGGCGTGGGTGTTGGAGAGTTGTGTATTATTTTGCAGGAGCCAGTGTCGGGTCCTTTGAAGAGATGGGGTTTCAATTCCTTTTGAAAGTACAGGAAAGATGCACCGGATCCAATGAGATGGAGTTTGTTGTTCCAGATGAGCCTCTGGAGTGGTGTGCCCTCATGGGCAATAGTGGCGGCAAGAACAGTCTAATCACCTTGCCACTAGTTCCCTTCCCAGATAAGTGCCTCAGGTACAGAGGACTGTAGAATTAAGTGTTGTTGGCTCCTATTATGGCCAGAAGTAGTACCCAGGAGGAGCGGTGGGGAGTCGGGCAAGGTAGAGAATGAGGACCTTACATGTCTTAAGGTTCCAAAGTTTGGCCAGGGTTTCAAGGTGCCTAGGATAACGCAGAAAAGAAACAAAGCTGTGACAATCCCTAGATTAGTGGCTCAAGAGCACTGAGAAGTACTTCGAGGAGATTCCCATGGGTTTCATCTGCTGTACAATGATGCCAACTTGGCTTTGAGATGTTCAAACACAGCGGCGTGCAACAACAAATGTTCAACTGAATACAATGCCTCTGCACCATTTAGGTATTTCAGCAATGCCTTCCAGCCATCTTGGCGGTCTCTACAGATGGCTCAATTATGCAGGAAGTGAAAGGTTGTGTCCAGATTTCTCAAAGTTGGTGAGAGGATGTCTATTTGTCTATTTGTTTATTTCTTACGCGCACCAGACAGGAAAACTGCATTTGGGCGCAGATGTTAACTAGAGGTCGAGTTTTAGCTGTGATGGCCTATAGATGCCCTGAATACTTAGATTTATTTAAATAGGAAGGTTTTCAGTTCTTTTCTGAACCTTACCAATGTGGTGCACGATTGTATACCAATAGGTAGCTGATTCCACAACTTTGGTCCAAACACAGAGAACCTCCTGTCACCCTTAGAGGTGTGTTTTGTCCAGGGGATGTATACCAAGAGTTTGTCTCCTGATCAGAGGTATCTAGTTGGATGATACTGGTGAATTCTAGTATTCAGATATCTAGGTGCGAGTTTGTGAAAACACTTGGTACAGTACTAAATCGGAATGTGGATGATGTTGACCCAGAGCTGCTTGACTGGCCTTCTAGGACAGCTTAAAAATCATACTAGTTGCTACGAGGTGCTTATTAGCATTACGCTGCCCTGAGCCCCGATTTTGGTTTACTGGCTGAATAAGCCTCAAAGATATGTCGTTCTCTGCTGAATAAGAAAATGCGCTTGAGGCTGTAAATTGCTGACGTGTACTCAGGCATATCCAGGCACGTCATTTCCCTGGCGGCATCTAGGTGTCTTAGTCTCTTCGTCCTCAGTCACAGGCAAGCTCAAGGTTGTTCCAAAAGTTATCACTTATGTGCCCCAGGGATGTTGGGTGGGGGGGTTAATCCAACTTCTGACTGGCTACCTTCACCCCACTGAAACAACAGGTAACCAACAGAGTGGAGGGATCCCACTCTATGTAAAGTTAAATACTAGCAGGATATCAGTGAGTTACAAACCTCCTGCTCGGATCAATGAGAACATCCTCTTGCGTCTTGTCCTCCATCCTTTGCAGCAATACTCAGGGTGTCTTGCTCCCATAGGGGTAACTGTGGGGAGAAACTAAACAGTATGATAGTTTCTAAAATGGTGGAAGGGTGTTTCCCTGTCCAGAAGCTCCCATCCTACCATAGTTCGACCCATATCTTGCCCCTCCTGAAATCAAAAGACTCTGACTGCAATTATTTGCCTATGACCTACTGTTCTCCAGAGTCCAGCGGTCTATTG
Source organism: Ambystoma mexicanum (assembly GCF_040938575.1). Lineage (NCBI taxonomy): Eukaryota > Metazoa > Chordata > Amphibia > Caudata > Ambystomatidae > Ambystoma > Ambystoma mexicanum. Next base: position 404,080,681 of record NC_090937.1, read on the forward strand.
TGGGTCCTGCCCTCAGAAGTCCCCCATTTGCATGCAAATGAAGTGCACTTACTGCTCACTGGGAGAACAAATGGAAACCTGTCCTAGGCAGATGCTGGCTAGTGAAACCTATGTGGGAATGAGCTGCAGAGGTCTCAAATCCAATCCCAGGCAGGCAGATTCAGGTATTTTAAATTATAAAAACACGATTGTCGATAGCTTTAGTTCATTACATTTCACAGGAAAATTCTATGGAGACAAGCTGCTACATCTGTATGTCTGTCCAGCAACCAATGATGAGGCTGCTAGAGTACCGCCCTTAGATATAAAGAAGAAATACAATTATATTTTCTAATCATGGCTCTGCATGTTTTAAACATCATTCTGATGAGGTATGGTTTTGGATTTAGCCATCATCAGGAATAATGATATGTGTTCTCTGACTAAAAACGTTGATGCAACAAAGGTTAGGAATGCCAAATGACAACTGTATAATATAAACTCCATTTCCTAAAACCAGCATATGACTAAAGAAATGTACAGAGACCATGAGCACATAGTTCTTCTTTTATATAACTTTATTGCTGAAAGGTGACCGTGTTGTCCAGCAGGTGGGGTTTATCAGTACACTTTGCACAGCAGAATGTATACTTATGTATCTCTATACTTATGTTATGTTAATGCCACTTGTATTGCACACTAAATCACCAGCTTCACAACCCGGGATGCTTAAGGTTTTAAATAAGAAAATATGGCAAGAATAATTACATAGAAAAGAGTCAAATATTTAAGGCTTTCCTAAAAATCAGATGAGAATCCAGATTCCTAAGATATTGTGGAAGAGAATTCCATAAAAGCACAGATTGATATGAGAAGGCATCATGAGAAGGCACGATGAGAAGACTCATCCTCCACCTACCCAAACATTCACACATCACACCTGCTCTTGCCCAGATCGACTGGCTACCCAATCCCCAGAAAATTGCATTCAAAGGACTCTGCATTGTACTCAAAGATATCCACCTCAAAACTCCATCTTACCTTCATGACAACATCAAACCCATTTATATTCTGAGGGCTTCGGTGTGCCCAGGGTGACAAGTAGCAGACTCAGGCATCAAAGATACAAAAACAAAAGGAAGTAGAACTGCTACCTTCCAGGTTCATACCCAATTTTATCAATAAATGGAACAAATGGAAATCGGGGAGCCTGGTATAGTTATACTAATGGATTAAATCCCTGAGTTAGTAACCCATAAGGTTTGTCCAGAAAGAAGAAAGATCGAATAAGGAGACTCACACGTGTCAAAGGTTGTGAACATAAAAGGTTTGTATTAAAACAAAAAAAAAAAAACATCAAAAAAACCCATTTGAAAACAATATGTAAGAGACAAATTTCAATAATCTAGACAACGAATAACTTGGTGGGGTACATAAGAACATCAAAAAACATTTGAAAGCAATATGTATGAGACAAATGTCAATAATCTAGACAACAATAACTTGATAAGGTACATGAAAGAAATGCCCATTCAGGCCTTTTAGTATTTGCTGAATGGAGAGTATTTAAGCGTGACCCAAAGGGGAAAATATTCACAAATGGTTCTGGGTTTTAGAACATGCTCCATGTATAATACATGTAGGAGTTGAAAAGGTTTATTAGACCTGTAGCCATCTAGGTCCTGGAGTTGCTTCTATACAAGGAAGCATCTCATCTTGCAGGTGCCAACGTGACAGGGGGAACTGGGTCAGCTTGTGGAATACAATTGCTGGCCTAAAGATGTTTGTAAAATAAGTACTAATCGGACATATGGATCAATACAGCCCCCTTGCACATAGTACACGTTTCGGCGGAAAAATTATCCCATTTGGAAATGCTTCTGAGGGATACATTTTGTTCTACGTGAACCGCCTTCATCAGGGCGAGTGGGTGGCCCCTGTAGCAAGAAGATAAAAATAAAGAAAAAACAAAAGGAGAAAATCAATGTCAAGTCCTTATGTATCGGGACCCTAATTCTTTCTGGACATAACTGGGTTAAATTAGTAATAACAATTAAATTGTGCAACGAATCGAGTGTTCGAATTCATAAGAAACCTAAGTTTAGTAGGTGGGCAAACCTGAGAATAAATTACGTGAGTGCAAGAAATTGCAACTGTAATCTGTCTGTGGTGGTTGGAAGGCATGCCTAACTCACCACAGAAACCTTGAGGTGAATCTCACTGTGAGGCGGGCACTCCTTGTGGGCCGGATCAGTCAAACCGCACTGTATGTTGCTTGGTTGATGAGGAAGTGGCTGAATTCAGTCCACAAAAATGGATACTGCAGGGAACATCATTCTGTGCAGAGAAAGCAAGAGACAAAACAGTGTCATAGCAGTATCAATTGCGTGTGCAAAGGAGGCTCAATGGGTTCTGTAGCGTGTACTGGGTTGGGAGAATCCACCAAGAATGGAGCAAAAATAGAAAGGGGTTTGTTTGTGATGGTGGTGTAGTATCTGTTCGTCCCATGCAGGGACGTCACGCATATGAACATGGGCGGTATCTGGGCTAGGAGGTGGCTAACTCCCTAGGTGTATGGATGTCTTTCATATGGCAGGGCGAGGCCGGACTTCATTTGTGCCAGCACCCGGCCTGGAGCAGACTGTGACCGCTCCAGGCCGGTTACTAGTAGCTCCTATGCGTGTGGGCGAAAAGAGCCCTTGGCGCCCGATACGAATTTTGTGGTCGTGAGAATTTTGATAAATACCTGTTGAGTGATGCTGGAGGCACTTCCAACTTGGTGCCGTCTGGACGTAAGTCTCCAGATGTCCCAGGCGGTGCTGGAGTGTGCGCTCAAGCATACGATGCTTGTGGTCTGGTGAGCTGCTGCGGACTGAAAGCATTCGTCTTGTTGGCATGTTTGTAATGTCCTGGAGGTGTGTGGGAGCTGGCCAATCAGCTCGCAGAACGTGTTGTGTCCTGATTGGTGGATGCATCAGGAATGCGGAACCGACTCTAGAAAGTCCGCTGTGTGAACGGGCGGAGTTGCCTTCTGGGGCCGGTGCTGGGAGTTCGAGAGAAGAGAGGCAGAGAGTGGCGTGGAGTCCAAATTGGGACTTAATGGGAATGCCCTGTGAGGTCACTGTGCTGCGTGGAGGAAGGTACAGAGAGAGGGCGCCTAGGCGTCCTTTTTTACAGAAATAACTCGGGTGGGTCAGAGTGGGCCGGTTGTCCAATCGAGGTGGGCCTGAATCCACCTGATTGACTGCCCGTGTCACGTTAACTGATCGGGGGGCGCTGCATGTGGGTGCACCCTGTTGTTGAAAAGCTAAACGGTGTAGTCAAAAAGTGTCATACCCAGGGGGAGAGCTAGTGGTGGAGCAGGGTATGAAGTAGAGTTTTTTGTAAAGGAAATAGTAGTAATAAAGACACGTCAGTGTCTCCTAACTATGCGCTGGTGAGTTGCCAGCATGACATGGTTGGCGAATTCGTAGATCAAATATCTTCATCTATGTCTCTGATGAGTGTTTCTCTGGGAAATGCACGTGTAAAGAGTGCAAGGCGGACCGTTCTTTCCCTTTTAATATGGGAAGATTTGCTGTTCATTGAGGCCATGTTGTACCGAGTCCAGTCTGTGGATCCACCTGCATTCAAGGTCTAAAAGTCTGCCTTGGATGTTAGGGCCATGGCGCACTCTTTCAAGAACCCACCATTTGATGTCTTGGGTGGTGTGCTTTTTGTCCATGTAGTGTTGTACCAAAGGTGATATGAGATTTTTGCACCTGATCCGTGACCGGTGTTCAGAAATCCGTGTGCCAATATTGCGCATGGTTTGCCCGACATAGCGTAACTTGCAAGGACATTCTATGCAATAAACCACTTGGTTGGTTTTGCAATTAGAAATGTCTTTAAGAGCCCAGGTTTTTTGTCCCACTTGGAAATGTTGTATTTTGGACGTAAATTGACAAACCGAGCAGGACCCACATGGGTAGTGTCCTTTTAGTGGTTTTAGGTTCCACAGATTGCTTTGAGATGCTTTGAGATGGTCTCTCATCAAACCCATTACCACCACAAACACCAAACAAGCCAGCAAACACCTTCTACACATTCCACTCTGCAAACTCGCATGAACCCAAAAACAATCATTTACCCACTGGGAACCAAGGGCATGGAACACCCTACCTCTCCATATACGCACTGCATCCTCCATCACCACTTTCAGAAAGAGCCTCAAAACATTCCTGTTTCCCCATACATAACCCTGCCCTCCTCCACTGCTATCACTTATCAATCCTAACCTCCCTATCCTTTCCTGAAACCATTTTGTAACTTCTTTTTTCAGCTCCCACCTTTTCACTATTTGAAGCATGCAAGGTGCCCGAGACACTCTCCGTAGGGCCAGCACTAAAAAGAAATTCAAATAAGTAAATAAATAAACAAATAAACAAGGCACAACTGCTCACCCGAGTTCACTTAAAGCAAGGGATATGTGCAAGTCTATAAACACCTGAAATAAGATTTGTTTCTGGTAATATTCCACAATGTCGACTTGCATAAAGAGTGGGCATTCTGAGTGGAAGGCCTTGTTTACTAAACATAAGTGTTTCATTTAAATCTGTCTGTCTACTGTGAGCAAGTGTAAGGTCTTTCATACTGCAGAAAAATAATAGTGCCAGTAAGAAGGTGGGCAACTGCATTTTGGAGACTTTGGAGCTTATATATAAGGTATGGGGGTTCACCTAAGCAAATACCATTTCGATAGTCCAAGTGTGACAGCATAGGGACAATTGCTGCTTGGATTTTAGCAGGCTGATGCAGTTGGAATAAAGGGAAGAAACCTTATTTTGTCCCCAGAACCAGCTGCTGTTGTACAGATAGATGGCAAGCTATAAGGACTCCTAGATTCCTGCAACAGTAGTTGGCTGATAAGAGGGTCCTGCGATTGACAGCCACCTGAGAGAGATGCTAGAATGAGGTGTTCCTGCTTCCAGTATCTCATTTTTAAGGGTTCAATTATAGGAAATTGCTCCTCACCCAATGATGCAAAGCAGTAATACAATCAAAGAAATTACCTGGGTTGACAAGAGTTGGGACAGCTGATATTTGTTACAAAATTAGTGTATCATCTGTGAAGTTAACGAAATCAAGGCCAAAATGTCTGATTATTAGAGTAAATGGAGAAGATAAATGTTAAAAAGCATTGGAAAAAGAGCAGAACCTTGTGTCACTCCACACTTCATAGGAAAATGGGGAGAAGAAAAAGGTGGAATCGCTCATTGTTTTCTGTTTGTTTGGGCTGGCTAAAGACACAGCCTAATAATCTGTTAGAATACAGACATTTCATTAAGTTAGGTTTTACTGCATAGAATGCCATAGAAAGATCAAGAAATACCACTGCACCCAACAGAAAACAATCAACAGAGAATCTCAGATCATCAAGACCAGCAACGACCATGGATTGACTCCCACTGCAGGCTCTAAAAACAGTTTCAAGTGAGTTGAAAAGATTGTTGTCTTCAACAAAAGGCTGCAAATGGTTGACAACCATTCTTTCCATCAAATTAGAAAGAAAAACAAATTTGAAATAGGGCAGGCATTTCTAAGATTGGATGTATCAATATCAGGCTTTTTCAGTAGCAATGTTATTGTGGCCATTTTATGTGAAGTTGGCACTAATTCATGTTCTGATGAGCTGTTGATAAAATGTATCATTATTGCGGCAACAGGTGGACGATAAAGAAGACTCTTGACGTATGTTGCCAAATGTGGATAAATAACAGAGCTCATTGGATTACTACAATTTAACAATTTAGAAAAATATTGGCGTATTAGGTGATAAAAAAAGCTCAGTTTAGCTGATGACGATGATTCAAAGGAATTGGGCAATGACGGCAATGCTGGTGATGATGAGACAGCTATAACAGAACATATCATAATTTTGTTGTTTTAAAGTAAAGAAGCCAGCAAGGTAATCATGGAGAGTTTGGCATGGCAAAGTGGAATTTATAGTGGCATTAGGCCAGCAAAATATATTCATGAGCTTGAAAAATTCTATTAAACATAAGATCTCATCTCAATGCACTGTGGTCTAAGAGTAAATGAAAACTTTGTCACAACTTCCAGGTGCCTGGTTTACATGTTTTTGTAATTTTAATTGTGATGTGAATCAAGGAATTCGTTTTAGTTTGGCACTGTAAGTATTTAATTTAAGGGGGATTTGTCCCATTATAAATTTAGAAATTTCAAGTTTAAGTCACTATTATTAGGACAGCATCTTGGACCAAAAATAAGGTCAATATGATCTGCTCACTTTGATCTTTATAAATCTATCAACAACAAAAAAACTGCTGAATGGCGGTCTATCCACGCCAACGGAATGGAATTGTAGAAAACAAGACCTTTAGCGTGTGTGAATAGTGGATCTAATATATGGGGCCTCATTCCGAGTACGGTGCTAACCAATGGCGCTATTAACGCCTTGGTTGACGCCGTACCCGGACCGGCAGCGCCTTGGTGGATGGCGGAATCAGCGCCCCATTCCAAGGTTGGCGGGGCGGTAATTCTCCATTCACCAAGGCTCTTCCCCATTCCCAAATGAGCCCCATAGGGCTCAATGGGAATGGGGAAGATGCAAATAACGGTGACCGTTCATTACGGTCACCGTTATATGCTTGGAGGCCCCTTTGCGCCCTCGACTTTAACACCTGCTCAAAGCAGGCGTTAAGGGCGAGGGCGCAGAGGGAACTCGGAGTATAGCGGTAAGGGAATACCGCCACCGGTCTCGTTACTGGTGGCCGATGTCCCTTACCACCATACTCGGAATGAGGCCCATGGTCTTTTTCATGAGTAGGGACAGTTCATGAGTATGGGCGGCTGAGAAAGGCCTGATTTAAAAAGCTGTCAAGTAGTTGTTTAGCACTGCTGTGGTGGTTGGGTTAACATTACAGATGTAAAAGTGACCAAGGACAAAGAGATCGGGATATTGTATAGCGCTTTCAGCTACTCCATCCGGCCAATTGGTCGAAGTGCGCAGGAGAGACGCTTTTTTACTTTTTTTTGGCAAAGTTTCACTGTTCCTACACTTTCATTTTAAAAAGAAACCACTCCGTAATGGATTCTTTAAAATAAAAAGTGCAGGAAGAAGTCAGAGCTTGCTGCTCTACAATATATTGTGAAGAGCTGTGATGGCACCTGTGCATTTCTCAGAAGGTATAGTATTTGCTGCACATGCGGCTGGCTCTCAGTGTGCATATGCAACCCCATCGGGCCCAGGCACAGTGCTTTCTAATGCACAAGCTTTGACTGAGCCTTCCAGTGCATGTTGAGAAGTGGAAAATATGATGAAAAGCACTCTGCAGACACACAGGTTGTTCAGACAAACAACAGTCAAGTTCACCTGGCTGGTCGCAGCTTGGTGATAATGTCACTTGGTAATCTTGTATTAGACTTTTTTTTTTGTTCGCAGAGCCTGAGGATTCCCTAAGGAGAGAGTCTGCACCTCCCATTCACAGGCCCTTTCTCACAATGTAATGAATTCCTGAAATATAATTGACTCTGTCTGATGTGGCAGATCAGAAGAAGGACACAGACACAATGAGGACATTTTCTTTATTAACATATGTTTATTAAAGTATAAAAAGAAGGCCTATATTTCCCTATCATTATAGGGTGTTCCCTGCCTACTTTACTTACTTAGATGCTCGGCAGTTAAAAATAAATGTCCAAAAGAATCAGTCTGCTGTCCAAAGCTAACCTAACTGATCCTACCACTATTTTAATAAACTAACGTTAAGGTAATGACTCCCTTCTCCTGGTAGTTGTGCTTTTGCACTTATGTTCTCTTGTTTCCAAAGATCTAATCAATATACAATCCATAAATAGTCCATTGTTATTCTCTGTATTAGTTCCTTCAATTCCCTTAGTGGATTGATTATCTTTTTCTCTTTGTTAGGGTTCTTCCTTACTCTTGTCAGAATCCTTCTCTCTTTATTGTTGGATAATGAACGTACTGGTATTGTGTCCTTTTCTCTGTTTTTTTTCTTGTCCAAATACTTATGAATCCTCTTTTCCCAAAGTGGTCTTTCATGTATAAGCTTTGTCTTAGCGACCTATCTGGTCTTCAGTTCAATTGTCTCTTTTTATTGTGTTCCATATTGGATAATGGGTGATCTTCCCCTTTTCCAAAGGTATCAACACTTTATTCCTTTCACTCTTGGTGCTTTCTATATTTTTCATTACCACATTAATATAGTTCACCTTAATCTACTTGCTTTCCACACTTTCATCAGTTGTACTGGGACGAGTTTTGTTACTTCTATAATGAGTCCCTTTTGGCTTCCCAGTATTCCAATTCTGCCTGTTACTTTCTGTATTGTAGGGGAACGTCTCTGGTGCCTGTAGGTACTTGGAACCTTGAACTTCTGCCTTCCTCTATTTCTTAACATCTCTCTCTCTGTCCTCCCTCTTCAACATACGCGGCACAGTCCATTGGAGATTGTGATTTAAAGGGACAGCTTCGCTTTCTCTTTCATAACGGTATACATTCACTTGATCTACTTCCCAGTTATGGAACTTGTAATAATATGTTGTATTAGATAGTTCCATATAGGCCATCACATGGAGGGCACCAGTGAGCTCTTCACGGGAACGAGAGTCCTTGTCCCCAAAGTGGGGGAGTCTCTTCCGGTAAGGTCACAATTGCCTCGACCCCTAGGGCGGGTCTTGCAGAGCGGGCTCACCTCCCTATCCTCACAGTGAGGGGCTTCACTTTGGAGAGAAGGGACAAATTCCCTCGATTCGTCACACTGCACAGTGATACCCATCCATTGCTATAAATCCGTAAACATATGCATAAAATTGTATCTAATGCAAAGCAAATACGCAACGGTACAAGAATGGCTCGTTTTTTAAAATGTAAAATATTTTGATTTCTGCACACTTTAAACGCTCTTTCAGCAAAAGTACATCTGTGTTGCAAGGGATAATTGCAAGTGCTTGTGTGCGTGCATGATGCACACTATAGCAACTGGGAGAGAGATGCTCAGGTTATTATATGCATTTTTAAACCCATTTCAATGTATGCTAGGTATGTCACGATGGGCCCACACCAGCGTGCTCGCTTACTGATGTAGTGATGCAAGAAAGGTGTTTGCAGTTTGTGAGATTTTTTTTAAAAAACAGCATTTCGAAGAAGTAGTTTCTTCATTTTGTGTAATTAATGCGGCTTGCAAAGTAACCTTGTGACAAAGTTTCTCGCCTGCGGGTGCTTCCTTGAGATTATTTTAGACTTCTTCTGTCTTAAAAGTTGATTTGTTTATTCAGTAAATGCAGCGTTGAACCTGCACACCAGCCTTGTAGAATGCATTGCTTTCAGCACCCTTTGCAGTGCACTGCATGCATGCCACACCTGCTCAGATCTGTATTTTACCTGATTTCTACTATTTCTTTAAATATATATTGTGCAACTCCATCCTTTGTTTGCATTAGCGCTTGAGTAGCAGATACGGCCGAGCTATATTATTTAAGAGGCGGCACAAACGCTTTTTAAGGGCTGCGGGCAACTCTAAAATTGGTGACTCCAAAGCGCACAGCCCACAAAAAGCCAAGTGCACGCATGGGAAACTTTTGTAACCACAGAACGTCTGGGTTTTGTTTGTTTTTCTATTACAGAGAAGGCCATTTTTTCTAACTAGAAAACCGTGACTCCAACACTTATCAATTTTCGGCAAACCTATTTCGACAGCATTTTCCGTTCGGATGTCCCTTCGGTTGTGGCCCTTTTCTAAAGTTTGTGCAAACATTCTCGGATTCTGAGTTCCGCGCCGAGATGACGTTTTTCAGTGCACCCGAGTCGGCATAGGCTAAATGTGTTATAACAAATGTGTTTCGGATTCCACCAAAATATATGCATGTCAAAACGGCCCAGAAGTGATTCTCCTTATGTCACACATTCCTACTTCAACTATGCTGTCGTGCAGTCGCATGTGTTCCTTTGAAGCAGTACAGTCTCTGTTTATCAAACCCAATGACCTGCACTGTTTTATGAGTTAGGGTTCACGTTTCTCAATATTTGAAAGTCGGAAACGTGAGCCTGTATTTTCAAACATGGGCACAGTGCCTGTTTTCCACCACATACAGTAGCAGTGGTATTTGAGGCTAACATTGTCAGGGATCACTTGCGATCACTCGAGTGTAATGGGTTACACCTAAAATCGATGTAATTAGATCTCTGATGAAAACGTACTGTAGTATAAAAAACGAAATATAATGGATGAAAGTAATAGAATGGAAGTGCCCCATAACCTACTTAAATTTCAGGCATTTGGAAAGTGAGTGCAAATAGAGATGAATTGAGTTGTGGAAGTAGTATTCTTTGCCCATTGTTAACAGGGCTCCACCCTGTATCATCACAGCTGAACCTATGCCCCATGCCAGGGGAGCCGACTTATGAATTTCCCGGGGGGAGGGGGAGAGGTCCAAATACAGGCAGTGACATCACTGGCAGTTATATGACCGCAAATTTGCATGTAGTCGCCCACCTGGTGCAACGGCGCGGGGGGGGGTGGGGGCGCGCGCAGCACAGAACAGTGGAAACAGTGGAAACATTGGCTAGCATGCACTGCATATACTAAAGTCAAGTAAGAAGGAGATTTAAGCCATCGAGTTGCATTCCAGTAAGACATCACTGCCCCTACTCCACCGCTCAATAATCGTCCAGGTTGTAGTAGCCCTCCCTCAAAAGGCAGAGCAACACAACTAGGATGGGAGAATGAAATGCTTGCTAAACAGAAGGTACAGCTGCAAGGTGGAGTACCACCACCACCAAAAAAAAGTTCCCAATTCAAGGGAAACGAGAAGTAAAGACGTTTCCCGATTAAAAACTACCAAGCAAGACGTGTGTGGTGCCATAGTTCAGTAAAACATCAACAATTCAAACTTACAATAGTGCTGCTGTAGATTGGCCAGCCACAAGTGACATTTGCTAAGATGTTGCCTCTGGGTAACCAGATAGAGTTATGGATGTAGCTTAATCTTAAACCTTTCAGTGGACACATCAGATGTTCTGCTGAAGTATAATGCAATCCTTGTTGAAGTATAATGCAATCAAATGTGGTTTCAGACTCGGGGGGAAGAGTGTTAACTGCTTTTAACATTGTAGTTTACCAGAAATTCTGGTAATGTAGTGTACAATGTTAAAAAGCAGTTACCCAGGCTCACCCTGCACCCAAGTGATGTTTGGGACTGATGGAAGCACTCACGTCTAAATGTTGTAGCCATGGTTGTCTCCATGTTTTAAAAACTCCCACTTTCCTGGTTTTCAACATTCATTTGAAACACCCCTTATTCAAAAAATGAGGAGTCAGTAAAAAAAGTACACCCCACTTATGCTTAATAACGTCTTACCTTCCAAGAGACGAGCATACACCTCATTTGTCAGGGACTGCTATTAGAGGCCTGCCAGGGCCGGTGCTATCACTAGGCAAGGTTAGGTGCTTGCCTATATGTTGGAAATGTTAGAGCTGCAAAATGCTTTTTTTAACACCCCCACACTACCGCCTTTCCTGGTTATAGCACCGGTCCTGTTGTTAGTTACTGCTGCAGTAAGGCTGGCTGCAGCAGCAGACCACGTGGCGCAGTGAAGGCTGGGACTTGGGGCCGGGTCAGGATCACGATGGGTGACTGGGCGTGGTGGCAGCGCTGACACCTGTGCAATGTGCATTAGCACACCACCAAGCATCACAAGTGCCCCTTGACCGATCCGATCGTCAACTCAATGGTATGAATGCTGCAGTGCAGTGCGACGACCACCAGAGGTACTCTACCTTTTCTCACTTTCCCTCAGTGGCTCTCTGTTTCCAGAGCCCTGGTTCTCTCTAGGTTGGACTACTGCAACAGCCTCTTCCTCAACACCCCTGCTTCTGCCCTGCGCCCTCTGCAACTCATCCAGAACAGAAGCGCAAGACGTATCTTTGGCCTCAAGACCAGCGACTGCATCTCTCTGGCACTGAAATCCCTTCACTGGCTCCCTGTGGCTGCAAGGATCAAGTTGAAGACCCTCTGCATTGTCCACAAGGCTTTCTGGAGCCTTGAACCTACCTATCTGCAACTTTGCCTACCTAAATACTGTCCCTCCCGAGTCTTCCACTCATCTACCTCCAACCTTCTGCGAATGAGCCGGTTCTCCAAGCAGAGATTTGGATGGAGATACTTATCCTCAGCAGGGGCCTCCCTCTGGAATAGCCCCCTGCCGCCCTCCGTCTTGAGCCTAATATCCTTAAGTTCTGGAAACTCCTTAAAACCTTCCTTTTCTCCTCTTCCTTCTCTCTCCCTACTTTTCTCTACAGCTTGCTGACTGGCCGCCTGGTGTACCTCAAAGTCTCACAGGTCCCTGGCACCCCACCAGTCCTCTCTTGCACTTGCCTCAGCGCCTTGCACTCACCCCGCCCTCAATGCACTTGAGAAAGGACCCAAGAGAGTGGCTCTCTCTGCACTTACCCTAGTATCCACTGACTGGGTGCCCTTGGACCCCCCCTGGAACTGTCTGTGCACTTCCACGATCCGAATGCACCATGTTTGAAGATTGTCTGTCTGTTCTCCCCTGTCTACCCCCCTTAATTACACTTGGTAAAACTGCAGAATCGTCGGCAGGCCTATCGCTGTGTCTCAACTGTTAATTGTGTTATTTGCACTTACTCTGCCTGTGAAGACTATTATCGTCTCAGAATTTCAAGGGCTCTGAACGACTGTTGTTTTGTCCCCATGTTCCCACCCTGCTTGAGCGCTTTGAAGCACTTGCCTTGTGTATAGGCGCTTTGTAAATAAACATTACCATACCATACCATGACTTTGAGCGTGCTTTAGTCAAGCCTTACCATACAACTTTGTACTTGTAGTGGCTGCAAATGTTTTTTCAAAGCAGTTTTCTGAGAGTTATTCACTTAATTTGAGCTGTACGTGCTACTGATATAATAAGAATGTCTTACCAGGCCTGCCCACAGCCACACAATTTATAAGCACTATGGTGTCCTTCACTGAAGTCCTGTTGAAACAAGCCTTGGCAAAGCCAACAGTTTTGACTTGTATATAGGTACTAGGCATTTGCCAGGCAATGCAGTTATATGCCCAGGTAGCGAACCATTTGCACCTGCTACCATCAAGGGCCAGTTTATACCACAACAGCAGTGCCTGACAAATGCCTTTCCCATGTTTACAAAAAGGCCCAAACCATTGGCATTGCCAATGCTTGTTTATTTTGTTTTCGTGGTATGGTGCCAAATCTGTCACCTGGAGCTGCTGTTTTGAGCTACCCCACATTCGTTTGTTGATTTCTTTTTATGCATGCTGGCCTAGAAGTCACCCCCTCCTGCAGGGCAATACACATCTCGTGAACACAAGGCTGTGGGGGCGCGGGGGTTGGTGGGAGGATGGTTGATTGAGAACGGTTAGAATCTGGAGTGGGGCGGCAATCTGACAGTTTGCCTAGGGTGGCAAAATTCCTTGCACCGGCCCTGGGCCCTGGTACTCGCACCATTTTGCACCTGCTACAATCAATGGGCAGTTAATACCACTATGGCTGTGTCTGGCAAGTGCCTTTCCCCTACCTGCACAAAAGCCCAAACGATTGGCATTGCCAATGCTTGTTTGAGGTTGCTGTAGACGGATGAAGAGAGAATTATAGTGTGCAAAATAAAAAACGGCATTCACCAAAATATTCCAAATTGCGAACACTTGGGCAGTTCCACACCACTGCTGCCACCCAGGCCAGTTTCTTGGCCCGGGCGAGGCAGGCAGCTAACCGGGGCGCAATTGCCCCAGGGACGCAATTGCCCCGGTCCCTGCCCCTGGCTGGAGGGGTTCACACGTCTGGGTTTGTGGCGGCAATTGCCGAGGGCAGAGAGTGCGGCAGCGTCGTAGCAGGTGCTGGCGCTCCCTCTTCTGACTGTAATGTCATGTAGTACACAAGTACTACGTGACATTACGGAAGTCAGAGCAGGCTCCCAACGCACCCCCTCCCTTGACTTTCGCGCCACTTGGGGTGGGGTTGGCGTGTACTAGTGTGTGTTTGTGTCAGCATGAAAGTATGAGAGTGTGTGTTTTCACTGGTCCCCTTTTCACACTGTGTGCTCCCACTGGTCCCTGTGTCTCAATGTCTGCCCCCACTGGTCTCTGTGTCACGATGTGTGCCCCCACTGGTCCCTGTGTCCCAATGTGTACTCCCACTGGTTTCCGTGCCACAATGTGTGCCCCCACTGGTCCCCGTGTCCCACTGTGTTATGTTATGTTAATTGCACTTATAAGGCGCCAAAGCCCGTAGGCATCCAGGCGCCGAAAGACAGAAGCAGTAGCAGACAGAGCTGGAATTATTCTATTCAAACAATATAGTCTTCAATTGTTTGCGAAAAGCAAGGTGGTTTTCTGTCAAGCGCATCTGTGTCGGAAGAGAGTTCCAAGCTTGTGCTCATCGGACACAAAAGGCCCTACCTAAGCCTCTAGACCTTTTTATCCGGGGCAAGGCTAACAGAGACCCAGCCGAGGAACGTAGGCTTCTTGTTGGTTGATAGACATTTATTTTTTCCTTCAAATAAGCCGGAGCGTTTCCAAAAATACACTTATGACACGTGGTAAGTATTTTGAATTGGATACGAGCTGCCTCTGGAAGCCAGTGAAGTTTTCTTCTAGCCACACTGGTGGGTTCCGAGCTTTTCATCTGGAAAACGATTCTAACAGCTGCATTTTGTATCTTCTGCAACTGTTGGAGGTCAGCTTTGTTAGCTCCCCCCAACAGTGCATTGCAATAATCTATGTGAGGAAGTATTACTGCTCTCACAAGTTTTATGAGATTTTCTACCAAAATCAACAGGGCTATTTGTCTCAAAACATTTAGGTGGTAGTTTGTATTGGTAGTGATGGCAGTAACATGTGCCTCACTATCCAGACTTTCCTCCATATATGTACCCAAAGTCTTAACTTTCTTTACGGTTTTGATTTTAGCATCTTCTATTGTAAAACAATTATAATCTTGGCTTAGTTTGAATTGGGCATGCCGGGAGTCGAAAAGCATCAGCTCCGTTTTCGCAGAATTCAAACAGAGCCAATTAGTTGACATCCATTGTTTTATGACTTCATATGCTTCGGCTACTGTTTGTTGGTCAGCCTCATAGTTCCCAGTTATGTTCAAGACTAGTTGGAAATCATCTGCATAGTTACAGAAAAAGATCCCCAACGATTCTAACTCAATACATAAGGGAAGAATGTAAATATTGAACAGCAGGGGAGAGAGACATTCTCCCTGGGGGACTCCACATGTGATAGTCTGTGGCTCAGAAGCACAGTCGCCCCAGTAGACACGAGACTGGTGACCCTCCAGAAAAGATCTGAGCCAAGAAATGGCATTTTTGGAAAGTCCACCTACCAACCCCATTCTGTTGAGCAAGATCTTGTGTCCCAATGTGTGCCCCCACTGGTCCCCGTGACCCAATGTGTGCCCCCACTGTGTCCCAATGAGTGCCCCCACTGGTCCCTGTGTCCCAATGTGTGCCCCCACTGGTCCCTGTGTCCCGATGTTGTGCCCCCCACTGGTCCCCGTGTCCCAATGTTGTGCCCCCACTGGTCCCCGTGTCCACTGTTGTGCCCCCACTGATCCCTGTGTCCCACTGTTGTGCCCCCACTGGTCCCTGTGTCCCAATGTTGTGCCCCCACTGGTCCCCATGTCCCAATGTGTGCCCCCACTGGTCCCCGTGTCCCAATGTGTGCCCCCACTGGTCCCTGTGTCCCACTGTTGTGCCCCCACTGGTCCCTGTGTCCCACTGTTGCACCCCTACTGGTCCCTGTGTCCCAATGTGTGCCCCCATTGGTCCCCGTGTCCCAATGTTGTGCAGTGTTATATTGAGTTTGGGAGTGGCGCGCAGGATGCGGTGGGAGTGGGGTGCGGTGGGAGTGGGGCACGAGGTGGGGGGCGCATTCCTAGTGTTTCAACCTGGGCGCCAAATGGGCTAGAAACTACCCTGCTGCCACCACTCATAGTGCGACAGAGGCCAGGCCTTTGTGGGGCCTCAGGCTCCATTAGAAGCCTATTCATGAAGAAAATAAAAAGCACACACCTTATTTTGTCTTCATAAATAGGCTGTTAATGGAGCCCCAGGCCTCACAAAGGCCTGGCCCCTGTCGCACTAAGCATGTTTGGCAGGGGCAGTGGATCGGGCTGCTGCTTGTTGATGAAGCAACAGCCCGATCCTTTGGTAATTTATCCTCTTTTTTCTTTTCAAACTGTGGATGCGGGCCCCCCTGAGCATTAGGCTGCGGCCCACCAGAGGGGTGCGCCCCACAGTTTGAATACCGCTGCCCTAAGCCCTCCCCTCCAGGACCATACACCAATATGAGTCCTAGAGGGGAGGGCTTAATCGGACATGTTCGCACTTTTACCCGGCTGGAGGGAAGTGATGCGGTATCGATGAAAAGGGCCATCAATGCTGCATCACTTTTCTCCGGCCAGGGGGGGGCTCAGCCCCGACTTGATTGTGCCGGGGGGCTCGGGCCCCTGCCCCATGCCAACATAATACCCATATACCACGTAATGACTCTAAAATGTCTGTGTCATTTCATTCTGTTACTGCAAATTTGCCCTTTGTTGCTACTAATCTACCCACACCTCGTATTACCACCACTACTAAAATGCCAGATGTCGCCACTGTTTCACCTATGCCTTGTGTTGCCACTACCACGAAAGTGCCCCGTACTGTTACACCTATGCCTTGTGTTGCCACTACCACCAAAGTGCCCTGTACTGTTACTGATTTACCTATGCCTTGTGTTATCACTACCACCAAAGTGCCCTGTAATGTTACTGATGCTTCTATGCCTTGTGTTGCCACTACCACCAAAGTGCCCTGCCTGTAATGTTACTGATTTACCTATGCCTTGTGTTGCCACTACCACCAAAGTGCCCTGTGCTGTTACTGATTTACCTATGCCTTGTGTTGCCACTACCACCAAAGTGCCCTGTACTGTTACTGATTTACCCATGCCTTGTGTGGCCACTACCACCAAAGTGCCCTGTACTGTTATTGATGCTCCTATGCCTTGTGTTGCCACTAACACCAAGGTGCCCTGTACTGTTACTGATGCTCCTATGCCTTGTGTTGGCACTACCACCAACATGCCCTGTACTGTTAATAATGTACCTATGCCTGTCCCACTGAAATGTGCCCTGATCAACCCCTGCTCCCTACCAGCACATGCCCTTGACGTTCACGACCTGATCAGCAGTAACAACCTCAACCTACTATTCCGCAGCAAAACATGGCTGACTGACACATCTGGTCCTGCCCTTACTCTTGCCATCCCAGCTGGCTACACAATCTATAGACAAGACCGCTCCTCCCACAGTGGGGGTGGGGTAGCGGTTATCACCAAGGAAACCCTAGCAATCAGGAGAATTTGGGGGGACCTTGATCAAAATTCTGACTAGGTCCTGCTCAAGCTCTCCCATAACTGCACCTTTGCCTTCCACCTCGTCAACCGCCCCCCTGGCCCTTCCAATGAATTTCAGGATGCCCTGACCCACTCACTCTCAGATAACTTGAAGAAAACTTCCAGAATCTTGCTCCTGAGCGATCTCAACCTTGGCCTGAACGACCCCAACGACTCTCACGCCAAGGCCCTTCATAAAGCTCTTTCCACCCTAGGGTTCTCGAAGCCATCGCCAGCCCTACCCACTCCAAAGGACACACATTAGATTGGTTGTCCCACCATAACTGTTCTGTCAGTCGCCCTAAAATCACCCCTGTACCATGGTCTGACCACTATTGCATTCAATTCTACATCATCACTTCTAAAGGACCCCCCAAACCCACCATCACTCTACCAGGCGCACTCTCATGATGTTCCCAGCAGTGTACTCACGACAATTTCTCCCAGTACCTCTTGGTGCCTGCTCTACTTCCTCCTTTCTCTAATGGCCCTGAGACACTGATTAATGACTTCAAAAGTGTCATCACCCAGGCCATTGACACGGTTGCCCCACTCTCCCTGAAAAAAGCCAAAAATGTTAAACACAAAAATGCCTTGTTCACCCAGGATCTCCTGCAATTACGTGCCAAAGAAATGGCTGCTATCACCAACTCAACAAATAACCCCACAGAAACTACAAAAGCTGCATTCAAAGCCATATCCAAACACTACAAAGCCGCCATCACCAAAGCAAAAGCTTCATCCTTCAACACCAGGATAGCTAATGCTAAATCAGGGACCAGAGAAATCTTCTCCATCTTTAGAGAGCTCGAGACCCCTACGACCCCCCACCCCCACCTCCCTCCTCAAGGGAAAAGCTTGGTGTAATACAATACAGTCTGCCATGTTGAATAAGCTAGATACACTGCAGGCCAAAATCCTTTCCCACCAACGGGCACTCACCAACCTAATAGCCAAAAATGACAGCAGCCCACCACCAACAACCAACCCCAGTCGTTCCCCTGTGTTCGACTTTAAAGATATGGATGAATCAGAAGTCACTGCACTCCTCCGTACCATTAAACCCTCCAATGCGAATGTGGTGCCTGTCTGGCACAGGTCATCAAGGACTGTGCACCCTCCCTAGCCCCCATCATCACAGCATTTATCAACAGCTCCTTCCATTCTGGCCATGTCCCTTTGGGACTAAAGGAAGCATGGGTTTGTCCGCTCCTTAAAAAACCTTCCCTGGATCCTTCTCTACCAGGTAACTACAGGCCTATCACCACCGTCCGCATTCTACTAAAAATCATGGACAAAGCAGCCTACCTGCAAGTTCAGAAATTCATTGAAGACAACCATCTTCTCGGACTATGGCAATCAGGTTTTAGACCACGTCATGGCACCAAAACAGCCCTTCTTGACATAAGAAACCAAATGGATGACCTCAGAGACACAGGCAAACCTGCGCTCCTTCTGCTCCTAGACCTCTCTGCTGCCTTTGATCTGGTAGATCATAAGACTCTCTGCCATCATCTCTCCACTGCAGTTAACTACTCCACCAATGCCTGAAACTGGATAACCTGCAAGAGAGAGCAATGAAGATTTTTTCCGACTCCTCCTGTGCCAACCCTAGCACCATCAAATGCGGGGTCCCGAAAGGTTCATGAATTGCTCCCACCCTCTACAACCTCTTCACAAGGCCACTATTCAAAATCCTGAACGCCCTGGGTATCTCATATACAAACTATGCTGATAGACACCCAGGTGCTCATCCCCCTCTCGGGTGACTACCTGTCCGACCTGAACATTCTCAACTCCATCTACTCTACAATCCAATCCTGGATGGCAGAAATCTGGCTATGTCTCAACAGCGAGAAAACCGAGCTTCTGCTGATTGGCTCCCCATCCACCTTGAGTAAGCTGGACCAACAATAATCCTCCTTCACCATTGACGGTATCCCCATAATCGTCTCACAATCAATTAAAACCCTCGGTGTGTACTTGGAACCTAACCTCTCAGTGAACAGGCAGGTTAATGCCATAGCGTCTACCTCAGCATACCTTTCCAAACTGATCAACACAGTGAGACCCTTCTTGTCCCAACAAAACTGCATCACTATTCCGAGGGCCATCATTGGATCCAGACTAGACTATTGTAACGCCCTCCTAGCGGGAACCTCATGCAAAAATCAAGTCAATCTTCAGCTTGTGCAAAACAACGCTCTCAGAGCTGCCACTGGCCTCTCGCATAGGGATCATATTACAGAGCTCACAAGACAGGTCCACTGGTTAGCAGTCAAGGAGAGGATCATTTTTAAAACCCTTGCCCTTACGCACAAGTGTCTTCACGGCCAGGCTCCCCCCTACCACATCCAAATGATCTCCAAACCCCTTGCCTCCAGGCCATCCAGAAATCCTTACTCCAACTTGATAACTGTTCCCAGGACAGGCAAAGCCTGTGCCGGCGGCACCAGCTTCCCAACCCTGGCAGCCACCCACTGGAACGCCCTCCCTCCCGACATCAGGGCAATTGAATCCCAGGCGGCTTTCCGCAAGGCCATCAAAATGAGACTCTTTGTTTGAACCAGCCTGTTCTCGCTCAATCCTCTCTGTGCCGGTAACATAGAAACATGATGCACCCCTTCTCTCTGTAACTGTAACCTGTACCTTGCTGTGTACCATGCTCTAAGTTAACTTACAACGGGCGACTTCATTGTTACCCAGAATTAAGCCTTCGTAAGCACTCTCATAGCGCCTTGATGCCTGCAGGCTGTAGTGGGCTCTATAAAAACAAATAAATAAAAGAAATAAAATAGAGATGATGAATTAAATGTATCAATTGAGAGGGAAACTCCAGCAGGCTTTGGCCACTAATCGCAAATGTGTGCATGCCTGCTTGGTGGCATATTGGAGCCTGTAAAATAGTAACCCTGCAGATTAAGGCCATATCCTCGGGCTAGGAGGATAGCTCAGGGTAAATTCTTTTGCTTTGGAAGCAAGACAAGACAAAGCAAGGCAGGTTCAAATCCTGGTTCCAGTTTAGAGGCTGTATTTAGCGCCTTAGAAAAGGAATTATAAAAGGGCTTTATTTTTTGCTTTTTTATCTGGCAGGTCAGGTCAGACATTCCTGGGGGGATGGCATCAGGCTACTAATATTAACACATTTAACTTCACCAGACTGTTCAGTGCTTGTGTAAGAGCCTGAGACAATTTGATTCTTTTATATTTCTGTGGCCTATTATATTGTTAATACCAACATACTCCACATTTTGATGTTGTTGTGTCCAGAATGTTCAATCACCAGCTATAATAGGTATCACATCCCACTTTTGTGCATGGCGCTTCATGCCAGAGTCCTCATGCTTCTTAGCGCTTGTATTGCTCTCCCCAAAGTGCACGGAACAAACATAAATTACCAATGCAATTACAGAGCAAATACTTTGAACGTAGACAGATGCAATAACTCACTGCCACGCAGTCTTAGAAGATAATCAGCTCTTATACGGCTATTTATTCAAAACTTAGAAGTACATAGAAATAACTCATGAAAATAATATGGACATAAATCACAGAAGAAGTAAAGAATTCAAAAGGAAATACATCAACGTGAGCGTAACAGGATTCCTCATCTTGCCCAGAAGCGGCTGGAAGACCCCGGGAACAGCCAGGCCGAGAGCAGCACAGCTCACAGGAGGGCCGGACGTAAGCGTCCTTCTCCGGCTGAAGTCTCACCTGACCACCTCCGGGCTTCCGCATATATACACACTCCACAAAGGGGAGTCAATTCTCGAACCTTCTGGAAATTGCACTTGCGCAGTTGAGGAGCAGCCATCGTTTGCCAGCTGGGTCAATCGAGAGCTCCCCCCAAGAAGTGCAGTGCCTCCCTTCTATAAAAACACGCTCCACGGAGAACAGTAGCAAACGATAACAAAGTTAGCTTTCCCAGCAGAAATCCCCTTGACTGCATACCAGGTTTGGAAAGCATGTTTTTCTCAGCACCGTGAATCTAACACTCAGCAAAATGTGTGCAGCTTTTCACTGCGGCATGAGGTAAATATCCATCATGGCTCCGAGCGCTCCCAGAATGCATTGCGCACCAGCGCCATTTTAGATCAAGCATAAAAATTCCACCCTTGGATATTTACCTTCCATAGCCCGGTGGCACAGGAACCGGTCTCTGAAACCTACGAAATGTTAAAACTAAATTGGGAATACATTGAATGCAACAACAACAAGCAATTATGATCGACAATATAATAAAAATGCAAACAGAAATGTAACGTAGTGTACCCCCAATATCAGGTATCTATGAAAATAACCAATCCCACCAATTTCTATTACGATCTTGAGACACTTGAGAAATGAGATCCCTCAAACCTCGAAGATGGCTTTCAATAGATAGTGAATGGTCACTTAAATTGAAATAACACATACCTTCAAATGCGTTACACCCTAAATTATGTTTTCGCAATAGATAATCAACAGCAGCTCTGTTCTGCAAAGTTGCTTTTCTAATAACTTGACTATCGAGGAGTAATTCTTCTAAAGCCTGCGAAGTATGATTAAGGCTTTTGACTACTAAACATGCTAATTTCATCAAAGATTTGTAACCTCCAGCAGCTAAACCCCAAACTCCCACTAATGAAAGGGTTAATGCTAGAACCTCAGCTTCTGATAACAAATGTACATGTGAATCACAGTCAGGAGATAGACCTACAGATTCGAAAGTTGACCTTTTACCTCGAGTTATCGCTGAGTGTAAAGGAAACATCATTAGTCCTAATCGAGTTAAAGCACATGGACCTCCAGAAATGTTAGCTGTAATATAAGTGTATGTAATGTTACGACATGAAAACAGTCATCCTGTTGGAAGTTTCACATGATTCAAATGACTAGCAGTTATCACTGTATGATTACAAGACATAGGGCCTCATTACACGGATGGCGGTAAAGATTTACTGGTACCGCTAAAATACCGGTACTGGTAAATCCTTACCACCTTACTACGAGGTCCCTTTGCGGGTTGGGGGATTTAACGCCTGCTTTTTGCAGGCGTTAAAAACCAACCCACAAAGGGACCCAGGGAGCTAATTACGGTACCGCAATTTGCGGTACCGTAATTAGCGCCTTCCCCATTCCCATTGAGCCCTATGGGCCAAAAATGGGAATGGGGAAGGGCAATGGTGGAGGGGGGAATTACCGCCCCGCCAACCTTGGAATGGGGCGGTAATTCCCCTTTCCGCCAAGGCGGTGCCGGTATTTTACCGGCATGAACCATGGCGCTGATAGCGCCATGGTTCTCCGCCATTCGTGTAATGAGGCCAATAGTGTTATTTACACTGGTGCATTTGCGTGACACTCACGAACATAGTCTTCTCTCGAACATTGTATGATTGTGCTGATTGGTCAACTCTATTTGTCGGCATTTGCCAATTTCTTGTGCATTGCATGTCATAACGTAACATACATCACCTTGGGTTATATTATAAGTAATAACACGTGTCCATTTACGGTCAGTCTCTTGGCAGAACCGACAGTATTCATAAACTGAAAAAGATTGTCTAATATCTGAGTCTTGAACTAAAGAATCGTTGTGTGTGACGCCGAAGATATGCTTTAAAACCGGAACAGGCGTCGGCACCGCTACTAAACACGTAGTCAATAAAGCTTCAGCATTGGGCACATCAGTAAGACAAAAGTGTGATATGTTCAGTACTTGCTGTGCCAGATATATCCACATATTCTTTTATTGGGTGATCATAGGAGAGTGTTTTCACCTTCCTACGATCGCATCTTGCACGACTGGCATCAAGGTTGTTTTCACTGGCTCCTGATGTGTTTGTCACATTTCACGAATCCGTGCCTTCTGTTAGGTTGGCTTTTCGGCACTGGCATAAGGCTGCTTGGGGACAACATTATTCATCACTATCAGTATCCCCTTGATCACTGGCACAGATG
This sequence comes from Ambystoma mexicanum, assembly GCF_040938575.1. Taxonomy (NCBI): domain Eukaryota; kingdom Metazoa; phylum Chordata; class Amphibia; order Caudata; family Ambystomatidae; genus Ambystoma; species Ambystoma mexicanum. Next base: position 404,104,048 of record NC_090937.1, read on the forward strand.
TGACATTTTTCGTTGGTAGTAGCAGACTGTTTAACTCTCCCAAATGGAGTCCATTTAGTTCCACAGTTACACCAACCAGACACAGGATCTACAAAGCAAACCCAGAAAAGAGATATCAGTGTTGCACATCACTCTCTCAGGTAACATTTGTCTGCGGCTACATATTTCCATTTCTTTCTACCAGGCTCCATAACTAAAACTACTTGATCTTTGCCTGATGCAATGACATCTGCGGGCACTGGTGGGCCACTGGGTTTTTCCACCCACACCTTTGCACCCGGTACCATACTGTCTGAAGAGCCAAAACCGCGGTCCCCACGTGTAGTTAACACTGTAGGAGGCTCCCCCTTCTTACTCATGGACAACTTAATGGGAATGACTATCAATTGGGCCACTTGATCACCCTTGTGGATTGATAACAATTGATCCCCACTATTCATTAGGATGACTTTAATCTCGTCTTGGTAATCAGCATCAATTACCCCTCCGGACACTTGAACTCCCTTCAATGCTAGGCCAGATCTAGGGGAAATCCATCCCATATGCTCTGGGGGAATCTGTACTCCGATTCCTGTTTCAATTCCAACTATTCTTCTTGGATCTAATCTGATTTCTTCATGGGAATGCAAGTCTACCCCTGCTGACTCTGGCGTTGCTTGATAGGGAGCTAATGAACCTGGAGTAATTTCCCAGTACAAGAGTGTTTCTCTGACTGAATTGGGTTGAACCTGTAAAGTAGGAGTCATTAATCGCATCAAAAGAGTTTCATGTTCATACACAGGCCTATTGTTTAATACTTGCACCGCATCAAACACACGATCACGCCAGCCTACCAAACTGCCATCTCCAGATTTGCGCAACTGTTCTTTCAATAACCCATTCATTCGTTCAATTAACCCTGCAGCAGCTGAATGGTAGGGAATGTGGTACAGCCACTCAATGCTCTTTTCCTGACAAAACTCCTGGATTAGTTTGCCTCTGAAATGTGACCCGTTGTCACTTTGAATCTGCAATCGCACTCCATAATGTAATATGATCTGATCTAACAACCTGATGGTGTTTATTTGGGTTGCACGTTTGCACGGCAAAACCATCAAATATCCTGAGTATGTATCCACAATAGTGCATGCATACTGACAACCTCTGCTGATTGGCATGGGACCGATATAATCAATCTGCCAAATTTGACCTGGTAATTTTCCTCTTCTCAATGTGCCTCGAACAATATGAGGTATAGGTCTATGTAATTGGTGTTGGCACACGGGACATTGCAAAATGATTGTTTTCACTATTTATAAAGGAAGACCAATTCCTCGAGCTTGTGCCCACCTGATAGTAGCCTTTTCTCCAAGGTGCCTACATTTCTGATGGGCCCATTTGGCCAAACCCTCCAAATTGTCCTCCTGAGCCTCTGCATCCACTGATGAAATCTTGGTGTGTTCGTCTGCAACAGAATTAAACCAACGTTCTAATGAATCTGTGGCACAATGTGCGTCCACATGATATACAGTGACTTCACTTTGTAATAACATTTCTGCAATATCTTGCCACAGTTCTTTTCCCCACAACTCTTTTGAATGAATCTTCCATCGAATCTTTTGCCAAGTTGGCAACCACACTGCCCATCCATTCGCCACTGACCATGAATCTGTGTACACCTAACACTGACCAGGGTTCTCTTGTTTCAATGCTTGGTAAACTGCGTAAAGTTCTGCGAACTGACTGCTCTTCCCTTTTCCTGTCGTTGTCAACATCTTTTTTGTTTTGGGAATGTACGACACTGATTTCCAGTACCGCTCAGTTCCCACATATCGAGCTGAACCATCCGTGAACCAAGCATGCTCTGTTTGCTCCACGGTCAAATCGCTGTAAGGTACTCCCCATTTCACGGGAGACTCACGTTTTTCAGGCACTTCCGTTGGTATGTAATCTGAGGGCGGTATGTTGGCTACTTGCTCATGTAATTTTGCCACTCCACCCTTTCCTGATTTGGCTCTGTCTTGAATATACCATTTCCACTTAATTATGCTGGCTTCTTGAGTATGTCCTATTCTATGCGTTTTAGGAGAGCTCAGTACCCACTGCATAATTGGTATTTCTGGTCTCATGAATACATCATGGCCCACCGTCATCTGCTCGGTATCAACAAGAGCCCAATAACAAGCCAGCAATTGCATTTAATTCCACCTCTCCTTCCTTCAAGGGCCATAAATCAAGCACCTGCTGCACAGTGTCTTTCGCCATGTCAAAGGCTTTCTGCTGCTCTTCCCCCCACTGAAACTCATATTTCTTTCGTGTCACATTGTAGAGGGGAGCCAATATCTGCCCTAAATGAGGAATGTGCTGTCTCTGTTGGGAGAGGGGCGTAGTGAGAGAAGAACCGAAGGCAGGCGGCAAGATAGCAGAGACTCCCGAGTGTCCCGAAAAGACATGTTTTTGGCTTTGTTAAAAGATGGTGTGCCACACGAAGAAATTGTTGGCATTGAAACCAGAGTAATGTATGAATTATACAAAAAATGAGGACTTGCAGCCAAAGAGCGCTATAAAGAGGTTAAGAAACAAGTAGTCACCACGCCACTGGGGGACACCTCACCTTCTGCTCCCCCTGTGGAAGAGCAAGATGAAGGGTCTATGGGGACACCTTCCCACGTACCAGCCAACATACTCTGATTTGAGAAAGGTGGTGAGTGTGATGTTAGAGGCGGAGTCGAGTCACACTCCTTCGAAGTTTGACTAGGGCTTCGGCCAAGCCCCAGCAGCATCTGCCCGCATAAAAGTGGATAGGCTGCCTCAGGTTGATGTTAAGATTTTTTGGGGGCCAGGAAATACGCAAGGGGTGCAAGCATTGATAGACACCGGGGCGGAGGCCTCTTTGATTCATGGTAATCCAACACGATTTAAAGGCAAACAGTTTACCATTACAGGTCTAGGGGGAAAGGAGACCCCCGCAGTACAAACGAGAGAGAAGATGAAAATAGGTAATTTAAAGAGGCAGAAATACCAAGTGTTGATTGTCCCGATACCTGAATATATAATTGGCTTTGACATTTTGGAAGGGTTAACCTTGGGACTTGGCGGTAGAACGTACCAGTTTGGGGTGAGTGCATTAATCTGTACACCCATTACCGTAGGCAAATTGAAGATGCCCCCAGTGCAAGTGCCAGTGGCAGCCAAGCGGGTAGCAATGAAACAATACCGCATTTCTGGGGAGCACAAGGACATTTCAGACACCATCAAAGAATACGTGGAGGCGGGTGTATTACGCCGTATTACCACCTCATGGAAGAATCCTCTCTTGCCTATTAAAAAGGGAGATGGGTCGTGGAAGATGACAGTGGATTACAGGGAGTTGAATAAACAAACTCCTCCCTTAGTGCCCGCAGTCCCAGATGCTATTACATTGATTGAAAATGTCCAAAAGTTGGAGGGGACTTGGTATGCAGTGATCGATTTAGCTAATGCATTTTTCTCCGTGCCAATTGCTGACCAATGTCAAGAACAGTTTGCATTTTCGTGGAGTGGACGTCAGTACACTTTCACAAGGCTACCTATGGGGTACATACACAGCCCAACTATCTGTCACCGGCTGGTGGCAGAGCACTTAGACAAGATACCGTGTAAACCTGACATACAAATCTCCCATTACATTGATGATATTTTGATCCAAGGCAAGGGTGAGCACAGTGTACAAAGCCAGTTAGATGTCCTTATGGAAGGATTGAAAAAGGAAGGGTGGGAGATTAATCCGAGTAAAATTCAAGGTCCAGCTGAAACAGTGATATTTCTAGGGATTCAGTGGCATCATGGAAATTGAGAAATGGTGCCAAAAGCCCGACCGACAATACTTGAATTCACCACCCCAATGAACAAAAAGCAAGCTCAGCAGTTTATAGGACTGTTTGGGTTCTGGAGACAGCACATTCCTCATTTAGGGCAGATATTGGCCCCCCTCTACAAGGTGACACGAAAGAAATATGAGTTTCAGTGGGGGGAGGAGCAGCAGAAAGCCTTTGAGATGGCGAAAGACACTGTGCAGCAGGTGCTTGATTTATGGCCCTTGAAGGAAGGAAAGGTGGAATTAAATGTGTCTGTACAAGACGATTATGCTAACTGGAGTGTGTGGCAGAAACAAGACAGGAAACGTGTGCCATTGGGATTTTGGAGTCTTAAGTTGCCCGACGCTGGTAACTCATACACTCCATTTGAGAAGCAATTGCTGGCGTGTTATTGGGCTCTTGTTGATACCGAACAGATGACGGTGGGCCATGATGTATTCATGAGACCAGAAATACCAATCATGCAATGGGTACTGAGCTCTCCTAAAATGCATCGAATAGGACATGCTCAAGAAGCCAGCATAATTAAGTGGAAATGGTATATTCAAGACAGAGCCAAATCAGGAAAGGGTGGAGTGGCAAAATTACATGAGCAAGTAGCCAACATACCGCCCTCAGACTACATACCACCGGTAGTGCCTGAAAAATGTGAGTCTCCCGTGAAATGGGAGTACCTTACAGCGATTTGACCGTGGAGCAAACAGAGCATGCTTGGTTCAGTGCGATATGTGGGAACTGAGCGGTCCTGGAAAGCAGTGTCGTACAATCCCAAAACAAAAAAGATGTTGACAACGACAGGGAAAGGAAAGAGTAGTCAGTTCACAGAACTTTACGCAGTTTACCAAGCATTGAAACAAGAGAACCCTGGTCAATGTTATGTGCACACAGATTCATGGTCAGTGGCGAATGGATTGGCATTGTGGTTGCCAACTTGGCAAAAGAATGGATGGAAGATTCATTCAAAAGAGTTGTGGGGAAAAGAACTATGGCAAGATATTGCAGAAATGTTATTACAAAGTGAAGTCACTGTATATCATGTGGACGCGCATTGTGCCACAGATTCATTAGAACGTTGTTTTAATTCTGTTGCAGACGAACACACCAAGATTTCATTGTCTCAGGAAGACAATTTGGAGGGTTTGACCAAATGGGCCCTTCAGAAATGTGGGCACCTTGGAGAAAAGGCTACTATCAGGTGGGCACAAGCTCGAGGAATTGGTCTTCCTTTAGAAATAGTGAAAACAATCATTTTGCAATGTCCCGTGTGCCAACACCAATTACATAGACCTATACCCCAAATTGTTCGAGGTACATTGAGAAGAGGAAAATTACCAGGTCAAATAGGCAAATTGATTATATCGGTCCCATGCCAATCAGCAGAGGTTGTCAGTATGCATGCACTATTGTGGATACATACTCAGGATATTTGATGGTTTTGCTGTGCAAACCAACTGAACACCATCAGGTTGTTAGATCAGATCATATTACATTGTGGAGTGCCTTTGCAGATTCAAAGTGAGAATGGGTCACATTTCAAAGGCAAACTAATCCAAGAGTTTTGTCAGGAAAGGAGCATTGAGTAGATGTACCACATTCCCTACCATTCAGCTGTTGCAGGGTTAATTGAACCTATGAATGGGTTATTGAAAGAACAGTTGCGCAAATCTGGAGACGGCAGTTTGGCAGGCTGGCGTGATCGTGTGTTTTATGCGGTGCAAGTATTAAACAATAGGCCTGTATATGAACATGAAACTCCTTTGATGCGATTAATGACTCCTACTTTACAGGTTCAACCTAATTCAGTCAGAGAAACACTATTGTACTGGGAAATTACTCCAGGTTCCTTAGCTCCCTATCGAGCAACTCCAGAGTCAGCAGGGGTAGACTTGCATTCCCATGAAGAAATCAGATTAGATCCAAGAGGAATAGTTGTAATTGAAACAGGGATTGGAGTACAGATTCCCCCAGAGCATATGGGATGGATTGCCCCTAGATCTGGCCTAGCATTGAAGGGAGTTCAACTGTTGGGAGGGATAATTGATGCTGATTACCAAGGCGAGATTAAAGTCACCCTAATGAATAGTGGGGATCAATTGTTGTCAATCCACAAGGGTGATCGAGTGGCCCAATTGATAGTAATTCCCATTAAGTTGTCCATGATTAAGAAGGGGGAGCCTCCTACAGTGTTAACTACCCGTGGGGACCGCGGTTTTGGCTCTTCAGACAGTATGGTACCGGGTGCAAAGGTGTGGGTGGAAAAGCCAAGTGGCCCACCAGTGCCTGCAGATGTCATTGCATCAGGCAAAGATCAAGTAGTTTTAGTTATGGAGCCTGGTAGAAAGAAATGGCAATATGTAACCACAGACAAATGTTACCTGAGAGAGTGATGTGCAACACTGATATCTCTTGTCTGGGTTTGCTTTGTAGATCCTGTGTCTGGTTGGTGTAACTGTGGCACTAAATGGACTCCATTTGGGCGATTTAAACAGTGTGCTGCTACCAATGAAAAATGTCACATCTGTGCCAGTGATCAAGGGGATACTGATGAATAATATTGTCCCCAAGCAGCCTTATGCCAGTGCCGAAAAGCCAGCCAGACCGAAGACATGGATTTGTGAAATGCGACAAACACATCAAGAACGAGTGAAAACAACCTTGGTGCCAGTTGTGCAAGATGCGATCGTAGGAAGGCGAAAACACTCTCCTATGATCACCCAAGAAGAGAATATGTGGATTGGCACAGCAAGTACTGAACATATCACACTTTTGTCTTACTGATGTGCCCAATGATGAAGCTTTATTGACTAGGTGTTTAGTAGCGGTGCTGACACCTGTTCTGGTTTTAAAGCATATCTTCGGCGTCACACACAATGATTCTTTAGTTCAAGACTCTGATATTAGACAATCTTTTTCAGTTTATGAATACTGTCGGTTCTGCCAAGAGACCGACCGTAAATGGAGAAATTTGACACGTGTTATTACTTACAATATAACTCAAGGTGATGTATGTTACGCTATGACCTGCAATGCACAAGAAATTGGCAAATGCCGACAAATAGAGTTGACCAATCAGCGTAATCATACAATGTTCGAGAAGCAACTGTGTTCGCGAGTGTCACGCAAATGCACCAGTATGTCCTGCAATCATACAGTGATAACTGCTAGTCATTTGAATTATGTGAAACTTCCAACAGGATGGCTCTTTTCATGTGGTAACATTACTGTTATATATTGGTTGTATATATAAATGTTTAGTGTTGCTGTGGTAACTTCTGCAGCCTATGTCAGTGTTTGTATTTGCTAAGAATGTTACTGTATTATTCCATAATGGATCTTTCTTACAGCATATGTTCTGGAACGCTATTTCATCACTGTGTTGTTACTTGACTTTTGTCAGTTAGATCCTGGATGTTGCCAGAGGCGGGGGTATCTTGGTATGCTACCCGTGTCAATACAATAAAGCTGTATTCCACATACCTCGCATTGTTGCTTTCATTACAATGGCGCCGAGGATGGGATGTCCTTTGTAATCCCGGACCAAAGCAATGTCGAGTTGAGACCCCCGACCACCCCGCTGTGCAGGAGACTGCGCTTCGTGGGCCGAGGATCGAACATCCAGGAGGTGGCAGCCCCGTTGGGACTAGCTCATCCACGACCCCGCAGCGTTATTGGCCACCCGAGCTGGTGCACTTTGACTTTGGCGGCGCTGCTGTGAGGGAGATCGCAACGCGACCGGCGTTGAGCAGTGGGGGCTGCCCAGAAGGAGGCGTGCTGTCCTGGCTCACGCAGGAGGTAGCGAGTTGAGCCCTGCAGCGCTGTTGGAGTCGAGCACTGTGTGCCGCCTGCACGCATGTTTGCCTCTAGCTGTGCAGGCAGTCGGTGGTTGCATCCGGAACGCAATCTTGGACCGTTGTGTCTGCCATTGGGGAGATGCTTGGAGGCAATCCTCTGCTCGACTGGCGGTAGAAAGGGTAAGCCCACAGCTGCTGCTGCTGATTGGCTGCCATCAGGTTGTGCGTGCGACGCGCTGGATGTAGCTACTTGTGACGTGACATGTGATATTGTTTTCGTTTGCGCAACAAACGAGTTTAAGACTCGAAGTGACCTGAATGTGGCTGCAGTGCCACGTTATATTCTGCAGGAGTGCAATTCAACCTTGTCTTGTGGATAAAGTTGCAATTTGACAAATTGCCTAGGACCCTCTGTGGGAAGGCAAACTTTGACAAGTGTGGGCACTGTGCATCACAGGTGAGGAAGTGTGCTTTTAAAGCTTTACTGGGGGAACCTTGTTTGATGACTTTGGATTGGATTTGTAGCTTTTAACGAATAAACCGGTGGGAGTACATCCTGGTTAGTTCACAGAAACATCTATTGCAAAACAGTACTCTAATCCCCAGCTGTGGAAACAACCGTCGACTGTTTTGTAGTGCATTCTTATTTCTGGGGAAGGTCATTATTGTTGCTTAGTCCCACATCTGTGATAGGAAACATGGCTCTGTCTGGAGTTCCTGGTCCACAAGCGTTCATGCCCTCACCAGGTCCACCAATAATTAAATAGGCCCCTTGGAAAAAGGGTTTTCTACATTATGTTAATGCCACATGTGGAAATGGGATGTCTGTAGAACTTAAAGTGGCGATGTTAATGCACTTCTTGGGTTATGAAGGTCAGAGAATATATGATACACTCCCTGATGTTACTGAATTAGATATGGAAGAGGGAGCTAATGATTTTGACCTTGCTTTGATCAAACTCGATAAGCATTTCGAAGCTAAAACTAGTACGGTGTTAGAAAGATACCATTTCGGCATGAGATGCCAGCATGAAGGAGAATCTGTTGAAGATTATATAACTGTTTTGAGACACTTATCTATACATTGTACATTTGGTGGTGGGTTGGAGGAACACATAAGGGATCAATTTATGATTCATTGTTCTAATGATAAAATACGCGAGGAGATTTGGTTGAAAGATGATCCCAGCTTGGAGGAAGTTATTAGCATTGCAAAGAGGATTGAGCATACATTGCAGTGTGTGGCAAAATTGTCAGGCAAAGAAAGTAAGACTGTGGCAGGATCTGAGGTGTTAGTGGTGGGTGATAAGAAGGGACTTTATCCCAAAGAAAAGAAGAAACAGAAAACCAGGCCCAATAAACGCTATGAGAACACCCAAACAAAAGGTGGGGGATATGAACAAGGTAATAGACGCATTCAAAAGGACAATCCCCAACTCAATACGAAGAGAGAAGATAGGTTATGTTTTCGTTGTGGGAGTGCACGACATTCGTCCACATCCCCCCTATGTCCTGGGAGGCGTGTTAATTGCAGTATATGTAAGAAATGGGGTCATTTTGAGAATTGCTGTAAAAATTATCAGATAGGAGGTACACTTCTTATTGAAGAATATGATGGTGCGTCATCTGAAGAAGCTGACGATTCAGAGAATTAAATTGTTACAGTGCATATTGTAAAATGTACAGGATCTGATGAATGTGAACATCCTTCAGCATGGATAGAAGTGAATGGTCATACAGTTAAAATGCTCGCTGATTCTTGTTCTAAAATCACATTAATGTCCAGAATGGTTTTTGAAAATGTGGTTGGAGGTGCTGTTGAACATCTACTTCCCTCCGATAAAATACCTGGGGGTATAATGGAGACAAGATAGAGATCTTGGGGTGTTGTGATGCAGAGTTCAAATTTAAAGGGAGGATGACACGTGGAAAAATGTATGTCACTAAAAAAGGAGAAACTTTGTTGGGTTGGAGGGAACAGAGAGGGTTGAAAATTAAGTTGGATCCCAACAGTGAAGAACGGGTACTAAATGTGGTTCACTCTCCTGAACTTAATAGGAACAGAGGCAAATGTGAAATGGGTACCCTGAAGTATTTTGTGACAAAGTAGGATGTCTTAAGGGAATGGTTCACAAAATTGTGATAAAAGAAGGAAGTCACCCGATTGTGTCAAAACTTAGGCCATTACCGTTGTCAATGCAGAAAGCTGTGCGTGACGAATTGGTAAAATTGGAGAAGGAGGGAATTTTTGAGCCTGCCAAGGCAGTAGAATTGATATCTCCCGTGGTGGTGGTGAAGAAGGGAAATGGAGATTTGAGTGTATGCATTGATTTGAGAGAACTCAATAGGTGTGTTGTGGCGGATCGCCATCCTCTCCCAAATATATGAGAGCTACTAAGTAGGATTGGAAGTGCCAAATATTTCGTGAAACTTGATATGGCAAGCGCTTATCATCAGATAGGTTTAGATGCTGAGTCCCGCAAATTGACTGCTTTCATTACTTATGAAGGTATATATCAATTTAAACGCATGCCTTTTGGATTGGTATCTGCTTCCTCTGTCTTCCAAAAGGTGATGGACAAATTACTGAAGGAAGTCAGTGGAGTGTGGTGTTTTCAGGACGATGTCCTTATATGTGGGAAAGATGAAGAAGAGTTGAGAAGTAGGCTTGATATGGTTCTGAAAATATTTAAGTCAAGAGGAATAACTTTAAGGTGTGAGAAATGTGTCTTTACGACTCAGGTAGTAGAGTATCTGGGTCATGAAATATCTGAGCAAGGTCTCAAACCAAAAAGGAATTTAGTAGAGTCCATTTTGAAAACGCAGTCACCAAAGAATAAGGCTGAATTGAGATCATTTTTAGGTACTATTGAATTTTATCATCGATTTGTTGAGAATTATGCGGACTGCATAATCAATTTGAGGGCGCTACTAAGAAACGGTATTGAATTTGTATGGAGCAATGAATGTGAAAAATAATTTGAAGAAATGAGGAGGAAAATTGATATGGCAAAACCCTTATCGATGTTTGACACAAGAAAGAAAACAAATTTGTCTGTGGATGCCAGTGACACTGGCATAGGAGTGGTGATGCTGCAGCCAGACATTAATGGTACTGAGATGGTCGTAATGGATGCGTCCCGCATGTTGAGTGGTGCGGAATTGAACTATTCTGTGTTGGAAAAAGAAGCTTTGGCTTGCCATTGGGGCATAGAAAAAATGAAGAATTTTGTCTGGGGCCAGGAATGTGTTCTAAGAACTTATCATAGGCTACTTAAGTCAATTTTTGAAAACAAAGGCCTTGACAAAGTTTCGAGGTGAGTAGCAGGTTGGGTAACCAGACTACAATGTCATATATTTTTTATAGAAATAGTTGCTGGCAAAGAGAACATTCAGGCTGATCATGCCTCAAGGGTGATGCTTGAGGATAGTGTGAATGACAGAGACAATAATGAGTGTGGTGAAAATGATATGGTTTTTGCGACTGTGGAAGGTATCATACAGAAACAAGAGTGGCTTCAAGTCTTAAAGTCAAGTGAAATGTGGAGACGGATCATGACATTTGTAGAAGGTGGATGGCCAGAGAAAAGATTGTTATCTGGTGAGGAAAGGTCAATGTGGGAGGTGAGGAATGAATTGTCGATAAAAGGAGAGTTGTTGTACCGGTGGGATAAACTGGTAGTCCCAGAGGGTTTGAGAGGAAAACTAATAGGTTGTGCCCACCAAGGACATATAGGTGTATGTAAGACTAAAGAAGTAATTAAGGCTGATTACTGGTGGCCAGGGATGGATCGGGAAATTGAGAAGGCAGTGGGTGCATGCGCTGACTGTATATAGTCAGGAAAAAACCTGATTGTTGTGTCCCAACCAATGGGTAAAACTAACACCCCAACAGAAGTGTGGCAAGATTTATCAATGGATGTTTTGGGCCCACTTGATATGAGTGTGGGTAGAGGAAGGTTCATTCTCGTAATGGTTGATACTTTTTCAAGGTGGACTGAATTACGATCTTGAGGGAAGTTACGTGTCGATGCATAATAAAATTCCTGGAGGATGTTTTTGAGAGGGAGGGTTTACCCAGGAGTATACTCTCTAATAATGGTCCACAATTTGTGGGGACAATGTTTTTAGAGTATCTTCATAAGTGTGGAATGAAACACAAAAGGACACCTTTATATTATCCCCAAGCACATGGTATGGTCGAAAGAGTGAATGGATGCATTATGGAGGCTATTCGTGGAGCGAATGCGTGTGGTCTCGATAAAAGAGTGGCTGTGAGGGACAGGTTGTATGCGTTGTGGATGGCCCCACGAATTGAGACAGGAATTAGTGCTTTCGAAATAATGAGAGGACGAAAGGCAAACACTTGTGTGGCACCAGCCTGGTTGGGCAGGGCGAGAGCAACAGATGTGTTTGTGGATTCTGTAAAAACAAAAATGGATGCCCGCAAGGATAAGTTGGTGCAAAGTGTCAATGAAAAACATCCAAGAAGAAAAACAGTTGTTGAGGTTGGAGATTGGGTGCGAATAAGGAGAACGGATGTCTCCAGGAAAGGAGAGCCACTCTACACAGAACCTGTTAGGGTTGCACAAATTTACAAAAATGCTGTGTGTGTGGAGAGTGGTCAAATCTGGAATTTATCCAGAGTTGCAAAGGTAAAAAGATAGACTTATACTTTCTAATGTGTTTATGTGTGATAATAAAGAAGTTTCATTTTGTCTATAGAGTTGCAAAGGTGAAAAGATAGACTTATCTTTCTAATGTGTTTGTGTCTGATAATAAGGAAGTTTTTTTTTTTTTTAGGGGAGGGAGGTGTGTTATATATTGGTTGTATATATAAATGTTTAGTGTTGCCGTGGTAACTTCTGCAGCCTATGTCAGTGTTTGTATTTGCTAAGAATGTTACTGTTTTATTCCATAATGGATCTGTTTTACAGCATATGTTCTGGAACGCTATTTCATCACTGCGTTGTTACTTGACTTTTGTCAGTTAGATCCTGGATGTTGCCAGATGTGGGGGTCTCTTGGTATGCTACCCGTGTCAATACAATAAAGCTGTATTCCACATACCTCGCATCGTTGCTTTCATTACATACACTTATATTCCAGCTAACATTTCTGGAGGTCCATGTGCTTTAACTCGATTACGACTAATGATGTTTCCTTTACACTCAGCGATAACTCGAGGTAAAAGGTCAACTTTCGAATCTGTAGGTCTATCTCCTGACTGTGATTCACATGTACATTTATTATCAGAAGCTGAGGTTCCAGCATTAACCCTTTCGTTAGTGGGAGTTTGGGGTTTAGCTGCTGGAGGTTACAAATCTTTGATGAAATTAGCATGTTTAGTAGTCAAAAGTCTTAATCATACTTCGCAGGCTTTAGAAGAATTACTCCTTGATAGTCAAGTTATTAGAAAAGCGACTTTGCAGAACAGAGCTGCTGTAGATTATCTATTGCTAAAACATAATTTAGGGTGTAACGCATTTGAAGGTATGTGTTGTTTCAATTTAAGCGACCATTCACAATCTATTGAAAGTCATATTCCAGGTTTGAGGGATCTCATTTCTCAAGTGTCTCAAGATCTTAATAGAAATTGGTGGGATTGGTTATTTTCATGGATACCTGATATTGGGGGTACACTACATTACATTTTTGCTTGCATTTTTATTATATTGTTGATCATAATTGCGTGTTGTTGTTGCATTCAATGTATTCCCAATTTAGTTTTAACATTTCATAGGTTTCAGAGACCGGTTCCTGTGCCACCGGGTTATGGAAGGTAAATATCCAAGGGTGGAATTGTTATGCTTGATCTAAAATGGCGCTGATGCGCAATGCATTCAGGGAGCGCTCGGAGCCATGATGGATATTTACTTCATGCCGCAATGAAAAGCCGCACACAGTTTGCTGAGTGTTAGATTCAAGGTGCTGAGAAAAACATGCTTTCCAAACCTGGTATGCGGTCAAGGACATTTCTGCTGGGAAAGCTGACTTTGTTATGGTTTGCTACTGTTCTCCATGGAGCGTGTTTTTTAGAGAAGGGGGGCACTGCGCTTCTTGGGGGGAGCTCTCGATTGACCCAGCTGGCAACCGACGGCTGTTCCTCAACTGCGCAAGTGCAATTTCCAGAAGGTTTGAGAATTAACTCCCCTTTGTCGAGTGTGTATATATGCGGAAGCCCGCAGGTGGTCAGATGAGACTTCAGCCGGAGAAGGACGCTTACGTCCGGCCCTCCTGTGAGCTGTGGTGCTCTACGCCTGGCTGTTCCCGGGGTCTTCCAGCCGCTTCTGGACGAGATGAGGAATCCTGTTACGCTCACGGTGATGTATTTCCTTTTGAATTCTTTACTTTTTCTGTGATTTATGTCCATATTATTTTTGTGAGTTATTTCTATGTTCTTCTGAGCTTTGAATAAATAGCCATATAAGAGCTGATTATCTTCTAAGAGTGCGTGGCTGTGAGTTATTGCGTCTATCTACGTTCAAAGTATTTGCTCTGTAATTGCATTGGTGATTTATGTTTGTTCCGTGCAGTTTGGGGAGAGCAATCCATTTTTGGCGTCACAAACAGGATACTTGTGATGATTTGTGCCGAGTGTTCAAGAATCTGTTGAAATGTAGATAGGATTTTTCTTCTCTCTTGAATGATTTTGATATTGATGATGTGAGGCGTGCTACTGTACATTCTAAAGCCTCATGAGCACTAGGTCCAGATGGTGTCCCAAACATCATTTTTAAAAGTAATCTGGATTTTTGGTCTCAATTTTCTTTTCAGTTATTTACTTCTGTCATTCTCCAAGGGATAATCCCTGCAAGCTGGAATGTTTCTGTTTTAATTGCAGCTTTTAGCTTAGGTACTCATTCTAATCCTACTCATTACAGGCTGCTAGCAATGATTGACTTGGCTGTCAAGATCTTCTCTACTACTATTCTGTTAAGCAAACTATCTAGGTGGCAATGACATTGATTATATTTAAAGTTCAGCAGACTGGATCTAGAAGAGGTTGCTGCACCGTCCATAATATTTGGGTCCTGCAATATCTAATTTCCAACACCCTTCCCAATCAAGAGAGTTCCTTATGTTTTTGTTATATTGAATATTCTGCTGCTTTTGACTGCGTATTCTGTCATTTATTGTAGTAGAAACTCAAGAAATGGAACATAGACCCTGCTCTTTTACATTTTATAAAATTATTATACACAAACACTGTTGTTACAGTGATGAGTTTATGGCACTTGGAATGTGCATGGGGTAAAGGAAGGGATTACACCAGAATAATTCTGAGTCCAAATAACCGGACAAACTCAAGAAGATGGCAAGTTACTGTTTTATTAACAATTATCTAAAACAGGCAGGTTACAATGAACATCAACAGACTGTGGGGGGAAATATAGCCCCTGAAGGCCAGAAATAAAGAGGCCAGAGTGATTTGGAAATGCCAATTGAAATCAAGGCCAGCACAGACAGAAATTGTGATGTCAGGCAGGAGGCCTATTGAAACAAAAACAGGCCTAAATCACCAAGGAAAGAAAGTGGGCGTGAAGTTCAAAAGTGCAAAGATATGCACAATGCATTTCAGCAAGGAAAGGAAAGACATGTGACTGATAATGCCATTTTACTCAATCCATGGAGAGTTGCACTGTTACTTAAAGAGACAGCCATGCATGCATTATCTTCAATGTAATACCTACCAGACTGTGTTCCAGTCATATAATTTACAAGAAATAAAATAAATTCCTTTTCATTTTTCCCTCATCCAAATGACAGTATGCTAAGAGAAATGATTGCTAGACCTTCAAGGTTTGAACATGGTTTTCTCATACAACTGCCCTATACAGATGGGTAATCCAGAAGTGATGCTCATGTATTTGAAAGTGTGAAATTAAAATATTACATAGGGATAAGGCCCAGGCGCCTTATAAGATGTCATGTAAATGCTTTTGTGTGTGAGTTTAAAAGACATTTGCTTGCAGGGTACGTGAGTCGGTCATTTCTTAGCCTCCAACACCTTTCCTCTGCTGCCCTGAAGAGACAGGCCTGGGTGTCAACTATCAATCAAAGCCATTACTTCAAAATATTACAAAGAAATACACTGCTTAGAGATAAACCACTGTAAAGACAGATAAGGCCATGCCTGTTCTTGCAGTAAAAGTGACCTTGAGGTTACTATTCCCATAAAAGGTCCATTAGTGTTGCTATCAGGGCCTCACAGGCCTTGCAGAGGGATAGGCTAACATAAACATGAAGCAGGCTCTGCCTAGTGACATGGTTAGTGATAAATGAAACTGAGAGGAAAAAGGGTGGGGGCTAGAGTGAGCGATGCCTGTGAAGGCTGAAGTTTGATTAATAGAAAAATACATAGTATTACATGAAAAAGCAGCGTAGATGCCACAATGGTCATCCAGACTTTTATTAAAGATGACAGTCTCTCCCTTTGAACCATGATAAAAGGTTTTTGGTGTGATAAACATAACTAAAGTTATACATGAAAATTTGATTTGGACCTTCCCTTGATTCCGAGAGATGTGAAAGTTGGTGTGTGGGCGAAGGAAATAATTAACATGAGAGCTATGAGGTGGCATAATTCTCACTGATATGGCTCCTGAGTTATGAAGAAAAAACTTATCTCTGCATATGAAGGGCATGTCGACTTCAGACTAGCCTCATCTGATTTGCCTTAAAATGTAGTCCTATAAAATATACTCATACATGTAAATATTTGAAAATGTAGGGTACTTGCCATCTTCATAGATTTTTGTGAGTTTTAAAACATGCTGAGCCCACTGTCAAATTGGGACGATGAAGCTTTCTCCTCCCACAATTGTCCTGACTCACTCCCCCCATCTCCTTGTCCTATTAGCACACAGGTGGGAGGTGGGTAGAGAAAATCAATCCCTTTGCGGGAATCAAAACAAGTTTTTGATGTCATTTGCCCTATAAGTAAACCAGTTTGCATTAGAACTGGCCTTTTGGTCACTTATTTCGAGTGGCAACCGGCTGCTGAACTCTTGTGAGAAACATCCCAGCAGAGAGGCCAAAATCTTGCATTGCAGACAGGAACCAGGGAACAGAGAAGCTGGCTGGGACCCCTTGGAAGATTTAGAGGGAACTCTCTTTGACTGACACTATAGCTGTCCCGGCGGTTCTCTGATGCCCATTCCAAGGCCGCTCCTGTAAATAAAACTATCCCAAAATCCATAGATTGTGTAGGTCCTGAATTTTTCAAGCATTGCTGTAGTTATTTCCCCATAGCTAAATATCCTGTTTGTCTGTGTAGATCCTTAGCATATTTAATTGAAGTAAATCAATTAATTCCCCTATTGAATTCACGGGATGTGTATGTTGGCATTCGAAACCAACAAGCTCTTCCCAGTGTGTTGTGAGCCGTTATACACATAAATATCTGCCAAAAGAATGAATCCCAAAACCCTGCTTCCACTTGAGTGTGCCTTTGCATGTGCAGGGTGGAAAACGAAATTGCCCCCTTGTTCCCATTGTGCTCTGACCAAAACCACAAAACCCTGCCTGTCCTTTTTAGGTGTGGCAAAAACGAAATTCCCATTGATTTTCTGTCCCTCATATTGCATCTGTGGTAACAAGTAGAAAAAGAAAAATGATTTTCAATCCCCTTTTTCCAAAGAGTGCGTTTTATTAAAATCCTAAAATGTTTTTCCCATTGTGCTTCCACTCTCTGCCACTGGCCTTCAATTCAAAGGGTTCAGGTCAAATTGATGTTTGGAGGGTGGGGGTTGCTGTATCAACACCAAATCAGCAATCATTGTGTGTCTTCAATTGTTCTTTTCTCTATTGGTGGGTGATTTAAAAATACATAATTGTAACTGTATATCTCGGTGTTATATCTGTGTTGGTGCCTTGTTTTGAACTGTTCTTTTGTTGCCACAGCACTGGTGGCTGATGTTAATCTATTTGTCAAATTTGGTTTAAATAAATTAATAAATATATATATTCTGAACACAAACCAGCCTGGTTCTTAGTCCATGGTGGCACCGGGGGGAAAGGAACTCCCTGAGTTGAGTGTGACCACGTAATAAACCACAACAGGACGAACACTCAGTCTCTCAATGATTTCCACAAAAAACATAATTATATACTCATTATGCATCAGAGTGACATCATACTACGTGGCAGTAGTGAAAAACCTATCAAGGGTCGGGATTGGTTAAGGGAAACATCTAGATATACAATCATATAGGAGCTAGGATTGTTATTGGTTGTCCTTTATCAGGTGGACAACTTATGCCTACTTCTTCAAACTTGTCATTTAAGAAAACATAGTTACATCATATTTCTTTGGCATGCTTATGCCATGTCTGAAACATTCAGTTCATTTAGCAGCACGTAAACCAAGACCCAGGTGCATGCGCATAGGACATGAAGCTACCGCACCACCCAATTAGCCCAACATCTCTCATCATCCATTCCTTCTGCCATGAAATTGTCTTTGTACTTGGCCTTGCAGAGTATTCTTGTCCTGAGAATGCATGGGAGTTAGGGCACTTGCTATTGTGTCTGGAACTCCAAGTTCGAACTCTATTTCCATCCTTGGCTCACGTGACAAAAGACCAGAATTTGGACCATATTGCATTTAAATGCTTTAAATGAATTAAAACTTGGCATCCTTTGTGTTCTTTCTTGCATCTTAACGTGAGAGGATTCATCCCGTACACTTGTTCACTTTAGAGTAGATAGCTGACCTCAATTTCTAGGATCTTGACTTCAGGTGAGACAGGCTCGCCATGCAGCTTCAGCAGCCTTTTATTCCACTGTGACACAGCTTTTCATTCCCCTTTCATGGTTTTTTGCTTACTATTTCATGATACCAATGTCCAGTTTCTATACAATGGTGGCTTCGCCTGCATTATATTCACTACTTATAGCAAGCCTATATGATGACATGATCTATCTTGCGTTTCAGCATCTGTACATTCATTGAACTTCTGTTTTCTGCAGCACTTTGTTAACGTGCAATCTTCTTCTTTTCTACTTTGATAGTCCACTCTATTCTTTACTTTGTCATTTGTCCTCTAGGATCCATACATCATCTTCATTCAGTATCTCGTGACATCATGCAGGTGCCACAATACTTGTTTTTATGTGGTCTCTGATGGTACTATAGGTGAACACATTGGGCCTCATTATGAGCAGGGCGGTAGCCGTGCCTCTATGGCAGGCACGGCTACCGCCATGCTCGCTACCGGCACCGCCTCCCACAATTGGGCAGTAACCGGCCCATTATGAGATGAATTGGCCGGTAATTGCCCATTCGCGGGTGGCTGTAATGCCGGGCTTCCGATCCCCATTCTGCCGCATAGGGCAGAATGGGGGTGGCGAGCATGGTTGCACTGGCACCGTTGATAACGGTGCCGGTGCATTCACATGTTATGCTCGTGGGTGCCACACAGTCCGCCAGGTAAGACCTGGCAGGCTGTCAGGAACCCGCGAGCAGAACTCGTTATGCAGCGGGACAGTATGAACGGTGCCGGTCCCTTACCGGCACCGTTCATACCATCACCGCCAACGTTATAATGAGGCCCATTGTCTTCTGGTTCATCTTTTGTGTCAATCATGATCTTCATTCCTACTGCTTTCTTTGCTGTTTTCTGAAATGGTCCAATTATTATCCTTATCATACAGAATCCAAATATTATTATTACCAATATCGCTACAAGGAATTTGAATACGTTTTCCATCCAATAAGGAATCCATGAAAACAGGAGTGAGAACCAACTGTCATCTCCAATGGACTTTGTCTCATCCACCATTTTTACGTGTAGATCTGTCCACATTGATATGGCCTCCGGCAAACTCCTGTTCTCACTGTCATGAGATGGTGTAAATGTACAACATGATGGCCAGATCTTGATGCAAAAACCTCCTTCCATTGCTGTAATCATGCTGAGAACATATCTATTCTGAATGGTCATCAACCTTATGGACTCAGCTCTTATTTTATGGCATTAAATCCTTTGATAGTGGCATTGATCATTTGCAGCAGCTCCAACCTGGTAGTCTGTAGCCATTTGGCATTCACCGCGGTTTAGGTTCCAGGCATGAACTTAGATGTGAACATCACCACAGTCCTACTGAACAATTTGTGCTTGTCATGAATGTCTTCATAAGCCATTAGTGATCTTTGTGAAAAATAATTCCCTCACTTCATCCCCTGTTGTTCTTGTGACCTCCTTTTTCCCAGGTGATCATCCACTTTTGGAAATGCATACATTTTCAGACCACTCTGAGGAATCACCAATGCTGGAACATGGATATGTACCACAGAACACACTCCACCACAATTCCTGGGCAGTTTCATATATGCTCTAGATCAGCAGGCGCAATGTCGATCCATTAAGACAGCCATCCCTCTCCTCATTCCTGTAATGTCAATTATGTTCTTGCACCCTTTATTATGACCAACTTGATTTTTTCCCTTTCTCCGAAAGCACACTGGGCCTGGTTCTTCTTAAACCCATGTCAGCAGTTTAGAGTATTTGGCCCATGACTTTAGACACTCATCATTCACCTTCGGTACCTCTTGCACTGCTTTCTTTCTCAGCAGATGAGCTGCACTGTGTGATGCTGAAAATGTATTGGAGGGACAGGGCCTCTCTGTCCTTGTTCTTTAGTCCTTTTTCATGTGTGTTCTGTATTGTTTTTTGCCCAGGAGTCAATGTGGGACTCCTGGCAGTGCAGCTCTTCCTCTTTTTGGTTTGGTGTACAGACCCGTGGGATACCCGTAATGCACCGATGGGTGGAGGTACAACCCTGTACCCCTTGGTTATGTTTTTGGGCACCCATGTGTGGCCCACAGAGCAGGGTATGGGCTGGTGGCATCTCCATGCTGAATTTGACAGGTGCTCCGAGTATCCTCCATTTTGAGATACCCAGGCCCTGCCATTCGAATCAGTTGATTCCTGATAGGAGACAAGATTTCCCCTGTGGCCTCTTGCTTTCTATTGCCTGTTACCTTGTTTTTCCCAAAGTCCTGGGAAGCCCTGACTCTGTCCCTTCCCTCTGACTGGCTGTTGGGTGGAAGTTTGATATATGGTATTGTGGGGAAGTCCAGGCCAGAGTGGCTGGATCCTTCCCAGTGACTATACGTTGTGGGTACACCTTTGAGGTGGGACCTCGGTGAATGGAGTGTGTGACCAATATGCACTTCTTGTTATGGGTGTCTGGTTTCTGGTATATGACACAAAGACTGAGACAGCCCTCCCAGAAACTGGTAGGAATGCAGTGTGGAGTACAGAATAGCTGGGTACTTGTGCCGATACACTTTACGTGTTGTGACTGTCTGGGGGGAAGATAATGGCCTGAATGCACTGTAAGCCTCATTGGCTGCCTGACTGCCTAAATGCCCTACTGAGTGATTGGTTGCTTTAGTGTGACCCAGCAGAGTGAATGAGAGACAGAACAGTATATCTAGGGGCCTCTCACTGCTAGATATCATCCAGAAGCTGAAGTTGATACTTGTTGCTTAACCTTGAAGCAAACTAGAAGAAGACAAATTGCTGCTGCTGTCCTTCGCTAATCTGAAAGTTGGATGACTGTCAAGGAACTGATCTAAGAGAGGACCTGGCTAGGAGACCTCTTCCTGAGCTATGAGGGATCATCATGCACCAGCTGATCTTTGCCAAAGTGCCCTGGAGGTCAGACCCTCGAAAGGCTGATGGGGACCGCCGCGGTCTCACGAAGAGAAGTGCCCGGACATTGAAGTCAATCACCGTCGACAACTGCCATCGCTGACCAGAGCCGCAGTGCTCCTTTGCCTAAAACATTTGATCCAAGGACTCTCTTGATCATTACCATCGACCGCTTTCGTCCTGCCGAAAAAAGTCAAGGGCACAGATGACTGAGGAGAATCTGCAAGTGGGTTTCCCGCCACCTGAAGACCACAGAGACGCCGACGACCCAACATACTTGCTTGGCCAAAGTTCTTCATCGACTTTTTGAGGCAACCAACACTCGTCGTCGAGGTGCACCGTACAACTCAGCTTGCAGGACGTTTTTGACCGATCGTCAATGAGAACCACAAGAACCGAAGCCTCTGCCACAACGACGGTGTCCACCCTTTTTATTCACCGACTCTCGAAGACCCGCGTCTCCTGCCTCAATGGGAGTGCACTCAAGAAGGGCCCGTCAACGACTCAACGAAGAACTCTACGAAACCAGGTACTTTGGGGTCGTGGAACCTTTTAGAAGGAATCGAGACTATATTAAGCATAATTGGACTGGGCTTGTCAATATGCTTTATTTAAAGGTGGCTCAGGTGGGGGGATCCTCGCACAGAATTGTCTCTAGGTAGACGGGGGATTGTTCTGGCATTGCTTGATTTAACATGCCTTCTTTCCATGTCTATCATTGATTCATCTTATAATCTGGTTCGTATGCCATATGAACTGTTAGCTGTTGATGCATTTCAAAGAAACCGATAGATAAGAGTGGTACCAGGTAGACCTGCATATATTTGCCATTATAGTATTGCCAGAGTACAAAGTGTGTTTTTGTGATTATGTATATAACGTGAACCTTATTTATATAAACACTGTGTTTTCACTAACATAGTGTGTGGACATTCCTTTGTGGGTGCTTGGGGACTACACTGTACTTAAGAACCAACCCACATTACCTCCTGAGAGCTAAGCCTTGATTGCTCGTCCACTGCTACCAACAATAGAGAATCTTGGGCTGGGTTGATCTGTACCTCAACTCCGCCATACAGTGAGCAGGAGTACAGATACCCCCTCCAGTCTTTACACAAAGGACATAATTCCATCTTCCCATCCTATGGTTGTTCTCGCTCACCCATAGATTAACAGTTGTGAACCTTCCCAGCATCCAGGCATTCCAGTCTTTTCCGTCATTTCTTCAACAATAGCATTGCCTTGTCCTGCAGCAGGATACATACGCATCTTGTCTGTCCTTCCAGGCTCCTTTTCCATTTGTGTTGTCTTGATATAATCATCCTGGTTTGGAAATTACTGTTTTGATTTCCATCACAGGGTTGCCCAGTTCCCTTGAAACTGTCCTGACTGAGGCACTTCGTATCTTGCGCCAACATCTCTTTTGAAATGAAGGTTCTCACTGTAGTCATGGCATAGGGAATGAGAGAGCACACACATTAATTCTCATCAGTTGCTCTCTCCCCCACCTTTTTCATGTGTTGGTACCACATGTATTCACCAGGTGAGCTGAATTATCAAGATAGGTATTTATCCCCTGGTTATCTTCTTCTGCATCCCACTTATTTCACCTGACATGCTCATGGAGGTCAAAGAAATGTTCATCATTTGTACTCAGACTAGGAAAAATCATAGGTGTTGCATTTTCAATGGGATATGGGAATGTTTTTTCAACCATAATGATAATAGGGACTTCGAAATGTAAGGTACAGGAAGAAAAAGAGAATACACAGGCATATATATATATATATTAGGGATGGAAGTCTAGAAAAACATTAATAATTGTTGAACTTGTGCTTTATCTATAACCACATTATCTTCTTTACAAATCATTTTAATACAGGCATTCATTTTACATTCATAGTTGCACAATCTGCTCATTTATCGCAATCAGGAGTCTTTTTATGACTGGGTCATTTTTAGGGTCAGAAAGAAAGGTGTGAATATAAACATCTCTCCTAACAAGAGGAGGGTACGACTGAAGTATAAACACAAAATTAGCAACTACAAGCTGAAGTGTGTTACTGTTGACGGGTATCATATATTATCCTTGAAACAGATATGGTACTAAATATGAATCTGAGTATTTATTTATTTATTCAGATTTGTAGAGCGCACGTCAGCCCGTGGGCATCGTGGCGCTTGTTACAGATAAAATCTTAGTTACATAGGATACAGTAATTACATACAATACAGAATTTACAGTAGACATATGTACATTAGCAACGCAGTAAGTTTACATGGATTCCTGTGAGTTTCATACTTATTTTTCAAGGACTGAGGTTTTCAGTTTCCTGCAAAAAATAGGGAGTGAGTTTTCCACTCTAATGTCTGCAGGGAGAGCGTTCCAGGTCTTGGCTGCAATGTAGGGGAAACTTAGACCTCTGGCTTTGGCTTTGGCTTTTTGATGCGTGGGATGCAGATTGGGTTGGAGTATTGCGTCCTGGTGGGACTGGAGGAGTAACGTTTGAGGATGGTTTCGGATAGATAGGACGGGTCAGAGAGAGAGAGACATTTGTGAGTGAGGGTGAGGATTTTGAGAGTGATCCGTTCTTTGACCGGGAGCCATTGGGCTGAGTGCCTGGCCTGGGTGATATGCTCTCTTCTTGGGATACTAAGAGCGGCCCGGAGAGCATTGTTCTGTGTGACTTGTATTCTGTTTAAGTTTTTGGCAGATGTGCCTGCTAGGAGTGCATTGCAGTAGACCAGTTTGGCTCCAATGGTTGCCCTCGCTATAGAAAGGCAGTTGGGTTTAGAGAGGTAGGGTTTGATGGCGTTTATGAGTTTGGTGGTGTGTGCAGAAGCGGAAGTGATTGCGCTGACTTGTCTAGTCATAGATAATGAAGAGTCAAGGTATACTCCCAGTGTCTTTACGGCTGTGGATACGGGGATGATGGAGTTGTCAATGGAGAAGTTAGCGTACAGTTTGTCAAGTTTGTCTAAGGTGTTCTGCTGACCGGGTATCATAATTTCAGTCTTGTCACCATTGAGGCAGAGGCCATTAACTGCCATCCATGCCTTGATGACGGAGTAGATTGTGTGGAGTGCCTTGGCATCTTCGTGGTATGATCGAGTACGTGGTAGGAGTACTTGTGTGTCGTCCGCATAGTTCGTGTATGTGATGCCGTATGAGTCAAGTTTGTCAAAGAGGGGCTTGGTGAACAAGTTGTAGAGTGTGGGTGCAGTGCAAGATCCTTGAAGGAGCCTGCAGTGGATTGTTGTGGGCGTGGCGTTGGCGATGTCCGAGAAGACTTTCATGGCTCTTCCCTCTAGGAAGGAAGTGATCCAGAGGGCTGCTTCTTTGGAGAAGTTGGCTGAGTGTGTGAGGTGTGAAGTGAGAGTCTTGTGATGAACCAGATCGAAAGCGGCTGAGAGATCTAAGAGGAGCAGGAGAGCAGGCTTGCCTTTGTCCATGATTTGGGTGATCTGGCTCTTCAGATCTACCAGGGCTGTTTCTGTGCCATGTCCTTTCCGGAAGCCTGATTGCCTAGTCCCGAGGATGGAGTGGGTTTCCAGAAAATGTTGGATTTGGCAGTGTGCAGCTTTGTCCAGTAGTTTCAGCAGGAATGGCACCGTGGTTATTGGTCTGTAGTTGTTTGGTTGTGAGCGGTCGAGGGTAAGTGTTTTTAGGAGCGGCCGGACCCAAGCCTCTTTGAGGTTAGCTGGGATGATGCTTGTTTTAAAGGACGCGTTGATGTATGCCGTGAAGAGCGGCGCGAGGCAGTCTGCGCAGTCTTTGACGAGTTTTGGTGGGCAGATATCGCCTTTACAGGGGGAGGGTTTGAGATTTTTTAGTAGGTTAATGACTTCTGATTCAGTGACATCTCTGAAGGAGAAGTCAGGTATGGTGGGCTTAGACGCTTAGTATTGATCTGTCTTCCAATTTCTAATCAAAAACTGACATTTTGGCAAAGTACTGATGCAATATTAATTCCTTCAAACAATTTCTAGAAGGTATGTTTCACCTCTGGAATCCTCTGCAAGTCCATGCACTTCCTGCTACGAGTTTTAACGAGTGTCCAATGAATTCCAGTCTAAAAGAAATGTCTGCTAACCACATGCTGTTTATCGTCCTTGTTCGCGGTAATCGATCGAGTCTGCACCCGCTGAAATTCTTCTTCTTGTCTTGCTTCTTTGCAAACGAGTACTAGAGGGAGGGTCTCACATTTGTAGATTTTTATGACTCCTAAATGTAACCAAGCTCTTCTGCTCAATACCTTAACTGCATTAGGTTAGAATTCCTCAACACAAAAGGGAGCATTAAACCTAGGTCTGTGCCATCTTTGGGTAAAGTTCTTTATAATCACTTGGTCTCCAACAAATAACTTTGGTGGTGGCAATAATTCACTCTGATTGGTTACTGGGCTGTCCTCTTTCTTGCTCCTTGACCACTGCCTCCGATGCTTGACTTGATCTGCATTGAAAGAAAAACTGGTAGTCATGCATGTAAAGAAATTATGCATTTCATCACCCAGATTCTGTGTTAGACTCTGGGCATCACTCCTGACTCTAGATGGGGGCATAAGAGGTGTCCTCATGTGACGCCCTGTCACTAACGCATAAAGTGGTGGTCTCAAACTGGCTGATTTCGAAGGGCATATAAGGTTAGTGGTAGGCAATATAGCCATTCCTTTATCAAAGTTAATCTGATCTTGGCTAATCTGTCTTTTAGGAGGCCGTTGAGTCTCTCAGATATCCCATTTTCTTGTGAATGATAAGCAGAAGAAAATGTATGTTTCATACTGAATAGAAGTCCTCTTTGTTCAAATAGTTCATTGAAAAAATGTGGTCCATTATCAGACCTCAGTACTTCGCACACACCCCATCAGGGTGTGTACAAGGTACGCTTCGATCCAGATCCACCTAGAAAAGGGACACACCACCACTAATAGATACCTGTATCCATAACATGTCTGCAGAAAATTGGCATAATTGATATGCAAATGTTGAAACGGACCATTTGGTTGAGGTATTACTCCCCTGATTGCTCTCAGTGTATGTCCAGCTGTAAACGTCTGACACACAATGCAATTCACAATTAACTGTGTAACGTGTTCCAATAGATTGGGAACAAACCTGTCTTCTTCAATAGTGGAAGCAAGACCTTCTTTGATTATATGCTCGGGGTAATACAATTGCTCGAGTTCGACTTTCAGTAATCAGTAATGCCGCTGGCATCACTGGACTTCCAGTGCACCCCTTAGGTTTCCATAGCTGCTGCTCTTCTTGTGGGGCTCTACTTTGAATTTCTATTATTTGCGTAATTCATAACATATTAAACCCCTCCCATACTAGCATGCTTCTAGTCAATACTTCTTTAACATTTTCAGTATCGAAACTCGAAATTTCTGAAGAATATGCAACTCTTTTGATTTCTGCATCAGCGGCTATGTTTCCGTGAGAGATTAAGTCTGTTAGTTTAGTATGCACTGCACATTTTATGACGGCTATGGCTACTGGGACTTATAGTGCCTTAATCAGCCTGTCCAATAAAGACACATGTTGCACTGGAGTACAGTCTGCACAGAGGTAACCCCTACTTTTCCAGCGTGAGAGCCCTGCATGTATGTTTGGCATCACATAGGCAGAGTCACTGTAAACCATCACTTCCTGACCTTCTTGTTTTTCGAGTGCAACAATAAGCACTACCAGCTCTGCCGCTTGTGCTGAAAAACAAGACTGTAGATTTGCACTTGACACTACCTCAAATTCACCATTTAATCTATGTCTTACAACTGCGGAGCCTGAATGCCTCTCTCCGCTAGTTTTATCAATTTTCAAAGAACCATCAATAAAGAGAATTTCCCCTTCCGCGAAAGAATTTTTTTTCACACAGGGTATATCATCATAGAATTCAACATAATCTGAACAGTCATGAGCATGATCACGTTCCTCTACAGGTTCAGCTACAAACATGGCTGGGTTCCCTATTTTACACCTCACTACCTTGATGGCTGGATTGGAAATCCTTACCTTGTAAGCTGAAGCTCACTGTGACATTAATGTTCCCTTGGGTTTTTCAAAAATGGCAAATAAGATGTGCACCGGCTGAAGAGTCGTGGAACCACCCATGATAATACTTGTGGATTACTCAATTGTAAATGCAGCAGCAGCCAAAGATTGTTCGCATGAGAAATGTCCGCTCATGACTGGATCTAAAATCCCACTGTAGTATGCCAAAGGTTTATAACATAATGTTGCCCTTTGTTTGAGTACTCCTGTCATCACTGAGCCATTAGTATGTAAAAATAAATACAGTTCTTCACCATATTTGGGGATACCAAAAACTGGAGCTGTGCAGATTGCTCTTTGTAATTCCTCTAATCCTTCCTTCATTTATTTAGTCCATTCTATCTTTTCCTTACCAACTTGTGCTTTTTTAAGTGCTTGCAAAAGTGGTTCTGTGTATGCCCTGTAATTGAACACCCAAGCCCTGCAATAATTGCATAAGCCCAGAAATTGCTGCATTTGTCTCACTAAGTTTGGCTTTGGTGTCTTCATGATAGCCTCAGCTCTCTCAGGTGTCACTTTCTTTGCTACTTGTGAAATTAACACTGACCTATGTACAACACTTCTTCCTGACAATACTGTAATTTCTCCTTGTCTACCGTGTATCTCTTGTCTGCCAATATAATCATTAACTGGGCAGAGTCTTGTCTACATTCATCCTCTGTTTCACTGCAATTTAATATGTCATCTATGTACTGAATTACCACACTCTTGAGTTCAATGTTGGCTAGATCCATCTGTAAGTCTCTGTTAAAAATCGATGGGAACTCACAGTACCCTTGGGCTAATTGAGTATGTTTTAGTCTTTTTTGTCGAAACATAAAGGAGGTAAGATCTTGTGAGTCTTTGTGCAACAGGATCGAGAAAAACACATGTTTCAAATCAATCACTGTGAAATACTTAGCTTCAACTGGGATGCTACACAATATTGTCGCAGGATTAGGAACCAATGGAAACTCTTCTTCTACAATCTGATTAAGAGGGCACAAGTCCTGGATAAATCTCCATGACCCACTTTAGATGTTTTAATCGGATATACCGCAGTGTTGCACAGAGATACCGATGGCACTAGTGTTCCCTGTTTCATTAGTGCTGAAATAGTCTTCAATATGCCTTTATCGGCTTCTAGAGACATAGGGTACTGTTTTACTCATGGTGAAATTGTCCTGGTTTGAGTTTTTTTTTTAACCACTCTTATTCCCTCTAATAGGCCTACATCATATGGGCCCATAGTCCAAAGGACACTTGGCACCTTTTCCAGATCTTCCTGAAAGAACTCTGGTCATTGCCGCATTATCCCCATTCACTGTGGGACTTCCCTTTTCTCAATTCATATCCAATATGTAATGCTTATGAAATACATTACCTCATCATTTATACATTCATCTCTGAACATAACTTCATCTGTTATGTCAGTCAATCTGTATCCCTTCTCAAGAGCTATCACTGTCCTCCATGCTTTGCCTTTGTCATCTACTCCTTCAAGCAGTGCTATTTCACCGCATACTATAGCTGCTTCCAATTCTATAGGAATAGTCTGTCCTTCTTCCTCATTCATAGGTACTTGTGGTCTACATAAGAACTCATCAGGTATCGTTACAGTTTTCCCTACTAATCCAGGTAGCCACGTTAATATAGATCTCACCCCATACATCAAGACGTCCAGATCTACTGGGACTCCTCGTATAGCCACTTGTCCTGTAAATGCTAGTAGAAACTCTCCCACAGTTAGTGTATTCCTGGAGTAAGGCACAGTATTCCTTGATCAGTTAATGAAATTGTCATGTTAAGTTTCATCATTAAATATCTACTCAGAAAGTTAACTGGTGTTTGACATACATATAACAAGGGGATAGACATGTCACATTCCCCTATAGGAACAGGTAATTTTTCAGTAAAAGGAACCAAATTCATAAATCTAGCAAACGGTTGAGTATTCATGGCAATGCCTGACATTGGATATTTCCCCTCCCTTATACAAGAGTGAGTTGCCCAGTGTCTACAATAAAAGAAAAGGATGTGCTTCCTATTGTCACATCGAAACTTGGTTCCTCTTGGGGGTCTGGTGTTACTGATAGTACTGAACACATCAAGTCACATTGTGAGCTTTCCTATTGAGGGTACACATTCATCCCTGTTCCTGTAAAAGGGAACCCTCCTACCACAGTGACAACCCCTATCCTAAGTGTTAGTATTTTCTCTGTGTTTGCATTCTGTTGTATTTTCATAGCTGCTTGTTGCGATTGCCCTTGCAGTGTGTGCATTTGCACTGACCTCTGCTGATGTGCCTGTTGTGCTTGTGGCGTTTGTGTCTGATAGGATGTGTGATCCTGGGCAAAGCCCTCTTGTGCTTGTGTACTATATGGCACTGGATAAGCTGTCCCCCCTCTTAAAGGTTGTCCATTTTGTTGTGCATTTCATTGGCTTCTACATACATGTGCAACATGCCCTGTCATTACACAATTCCAACATACTGGAGTTGGCCCTCTGACCAACCCTCCATTGTATCCTCCCTGAGTATTCTGACTTCCACCCTGGGCATTTTGAAATCCACCTTGGGCTTTCCGAAATCTGCCTCCTCTTCCTCTGAAGCCTACACCTCTACCTCGTGGCCAAAACCCATACCCACCTTAATCTACTGGGTGTACATTATTCACCTGCGATGGATACATTATTTCTTGCATTCCTACTCCTTCTCCACTTGTCAATACTGCCCCTTCTAGAGCAGACTTTGACAATTTCTTCTGAACTAACTTGGCTTCCTCAATCTTTCTGTTCAAGTCTTTCCTTCTGTTCTTCTCTTAAAATAATTTGCAATGATGCACAATATTCAACTGTATCTCTGCCCACAGCTTTGCTTCCATTCATACTTGTTTTTTTTCATTTGTCTCTGTACCTGTTCTGGCAATCCCTCACACAAAATATGATATATTTTTTCCCACAGTTCACGTGTTTCAAGCTGCCATTTCTCTTGAATATCCTGAATATAAGCAATAGGGTCTTCATCTTCTTACATTTTACATGTCATAATTGCACCCATGTCGGGAGTATCAGGATACTGTACCTTGAGACCCCTCCAAACATCTGCCATGCAATAATTAAATGGCTCTCCATCATGTGCTGTGGTTTGTGCTGTCACTCCTGCACATCCTGCTCATCTCCAAATGTCATCAGCTCTCTCTCCAAGAATAGCTGATAGTAGACCTTTTATGTCTCCGATGGCCACCATGTTTCCCCCTGCCATTTTCTCTAATTTGTATATCCATTTCCCAGCCCCCGAAATCAAACTAGGGAGCTTGCATTTTAAGTTATCCATATCCATCTGAGGCCATAGAATATATTGTGGTCTTGCTCCCCCTTCTCTAGCAAGGGGAACTGTGAGAACCCCATCCCATAATCGGATCCCATTATTTGCTTGCCTAATGCAGGTGTAATCATCTCTATTTGTCTTTGTGCTGGTAACAACCTTAACCTGCTCACATAAGGTGGAGATTCTTCTCTCTCAGTACACAATCATCTTCGGGGAAGTTCAGGATATGGTACGGAATATGGTTTTCTTTCCTTAGGGTGTTCCAGATCTGACTATCTTACCTCTTTATCCATCTATTGACTTCCCAGAGGGATACATGTACCCTCTCCCTCTGTCCCACGGCCTGACTCTCTTTCCTCATCTGACATTGCTAGACTCCAACTAGTGTGACTATCATCCTCCTATTCTCTGTCTAAATGTAATCTACTCAAAGACAATGCTCTGCGTTCATCACTAAACATGTTTTCCTCCTGATTCCGTGATTTTGGTAGTAGGGATTGGTTGCCACACTCTCGAGTCTCATACTCGCTGTCCTGTCTTATTTGCTGATATATTTTATCAATCCTTTCTCCAATACTGTCTGCATCATATCTATCTTCTTCCTGTTCTACTTTAGGTGTTTCTTGACTCATTTCACTCATCGAGAGAGTTTCATTTATAATGTCCCATATGCTAGTGTTGGGGAGAAGCTAGCACTTTGGCTAGCGCCTTCCTGCACCCCTCAAGCGCTTTACAATGATGCAAGATTTCTCTACGCACTATAGCACTGAGAAAGCTTTTTTCATGCAAAAACAATCACACACAGGCATGGCCAGTCACTAAATAAAGATAGGTAGTATTTGTAAATATAAGGTGCAAATAACCATTTGTTGAAAACACGTGTAAATGTTATTCTGTGTAGTTTTAAAATCAAATCTCAAAGCTGGTTCTCTGCCAGAAGGAATGCAGCTTGTGCTAAAAATAGACTACATACATTGCGTGGGGCCCGGCTAGCTCTAGCAGAAGGCACGAGGTAACTCAGCAGCTGTTCCTGTCCATCACAAGCCAATGGAGACTAAAAAAGATTCAGCACAACATACAGAATACTATAGGGAAAACAGGGTTTTTGTAGAAATTACTGGAACAGATAAAATATAATTTAATTGAATGAAGAGTTGATAGAATGGCAGGAAGATGTGTTTATGTATTAATGTTTATAACACAACAAATGACAAGTGACAGCACAATGTATTCCTGCATATGCAGCACTATGTTAATGTAGGTTGGTCTAAATGTAAACCTGGCCATACAACACTGAAGACTACAGCATCCCTTGTATGGCAAGAAGAATAGTTTTGGATGAGCTCTGCCGGTATCCAGTAACCAAGTCAAGAGTATTAAAGCCCCAGATCCAGCACAAATCTTCAGGACCTGGGAACCAGCCAAGGAAGAAAGAATGCTGGCCAGAATGGCAGAGTTCTCTGCTATTCCCCAAATCCTCTTATTTGTAAAGATTAAAGTTTGTTATCTCTTGCCAGAGAGACTCATGGCCTTAATTCCTAGAGGGGTGCATTTACTCTGGTTTGAGTGTGATCAGGGGTACCCCAATGTATTTAAGGGATATAAGTATGGCCTACCTTTCAGTGGTGACCCCTTGATGTGACCTCAGTCTTCTCCCATACTTTGCAAAACCCCAGGCCAAATCCACCACGCCCAACTATAGTGACCGGTCCCCTAAATCAAAAAACACATGCTTCCTGGGTGGTTTTAGTAGAAGCCATTTTAAAAGAAATCCTCTCCGCTCACTGAAGCATGGTGTGGCTCCAGAAAGACAGGCCAGCATGGGACTCCGGAACAGAGGAAGCTCGAGTGAACAACGCCCACGAAGGTATAGTCTTCCAAGTGATAACAAATGGTGATGTGAATGGTATTATGCTGATGTGAATGGTATTATGGTGATGTGGATGTTGTTGAGGTCAATGGAATAGATGGATTAGGACTTGGTGACGTATTATGACAGGACTTTTGGTGATGTAATATTGGTGATGCAGTATAAAATAGGACTTTTGGTGATGAGGAATAAGATTGGATAGGATAGATTGGATTTCAGGTGATGTGTAAAGGAGTAGATTGGATAAGAAGTGGGTTATGTATTGAAATTGTCAAGTGTTTCTGTTTTTTTTTACTTTTTATAATGGAGAGGGAGCCTCAGCATATTGAGATGAAAGGGATCCCTAGCTTATAAGGACTGGGAGGTGAGGGATCCTCAGCCATAACAGGTTAAGAAGGTAGTACCACACATTCTTCTTCTTCTGACGATAAAAGAAATAAGTGGTATTACAACAGTATTGGCTCGGTATAAGGAATGGGCCTGGATGGTAGTCAATTATTTTGTGTATATTTTCTCTTGCTGTCTTTTGTGGTAAAAAAGGAAGGAAGGTGGATGATTCGCAGTGTGTATGTGGAGAAGTCAAAGTGAGAAGAAGTAAGAGGGTGGGGAAAAAGTGGGTTGATCTGTATTTTTGTGTAAAAAAAACATGCATAGCAATAGGGTTTAAGTGAAGCATTAGGGATGCGTGCAACATTATGGAGGCAGAAACTCCAATAAAACATATGCATAGGGATCTGACACTGTATTGTGACAGAATAAATAAACAATTGATAGTAGAAACTAAGGAAGGGGGGCGTCCTGCTCCTGGCCATATCAGGGCTCCCATAACAGAAACATGCGAGAAAAAATGGCCCTCTTTGTAGCAGCAAAATCTGATGGGAACAAGTCCAAAAAAAGAGAAGTGATTCTAGATCTCTGTCAATTAGTTGAGGATATGGAAGATCAGGAAGGTGAAAAAGAGATCTAATGTAAGGGGATATACCCAGTAATGTCTAAACCTGCAGTAGGGTATAAAACCAAGTCTATAAGCATCCAGTGGTAGAGAGAGTGTCAACAAGATTATCAGGATTAGCAACTAGGAGGGGGGACTCAAGAGCTTTTGCACCTCCACATAACCCATCCACAAGCTCTAATATGCCCGTAGCATTGTTGTACCCAGAGGGTCCACAAGTAGACATTGACAATGGATTAAGAGCATTACGGGAAAGGTTGGTCAGTTTACAGGAACCTGAAGAAGTATCACCAGAAATAAGGGTACCAAGTGCAGAAAACAGGGGATTGGGAGTCAGGAGATTTTTGTTTAGGTTTAACCCTGGGGCAATAGGAAATGTTTGTGTTGAAAAAGATGATGGGCAGAGGGTATGGACGGTCCTGGGACAAGAAGTAGAACAAGCAAGTGAAAATGGAGGGGAAGATCAAGTTGATAGAAATAATGAAGAGGCAGGGGAAGAAAGAGATCAAGGAGAGGAGGCAGTGAGAAATCTGTGCCTGCCACAAGAGGCAACGGGGAGGGACAGACCAAGAAATAGACCAGATTTAATCATGTTAGTTTAAGATCCACCACAGTTCTCTCTACCCCACCGCTCAAGGGGGCTCTAATAAACGCCAGGTCTCTGGTATCACATGCCACAGATATTGCAGATCTGATCCTGGCAGAAAACCTTGACTTTTTCACCATTACTGAGACATGGTTGCACGTGGCAGCAGGCCCTATACTCAGGCTGGCAGTTCCAGATGGCTATACAATCCTAAAACAGGACAGACACGAGGCGCAAGGTGGCGGCATCGCCATAATCTCCAAATGTAGCCTCACCACCCCCCAAGATATCCAATCCTGTGAAGTCCTCACAGTCCAACTACCGTTGGTCAATTCCCAGACCCTCAACATTCATCTGATCTACAGACCCCCTGGCACTCTTGGGTCTTTTGATAAGGATATCCTCACTATACTCTCTAACAACCTTAAAACTACACAGCAACTACTACTCTTAGGCGACCTCAATCTGGGCTTCAATGACCCACTAGATAAACACGCCACCTCAACAGCCAATATTCTGTCCGAACTTGGCCTGACCCAAAGAATCAATACGCCTACTGATAATAAAGGGCGAATCCTAGAATGGGTAGCTGATTACAATTGCTTCACTGATATCTCTTCCATCGCCCCACAACTCTGGATGGACAGCTCCCTTTTGTTATTTACTCTCACCATCACTAAACCTCTCCCCCTAATCACACCCATTGTCCCACCTACCCTAACTAGGAATGAAAAGAATATCACAGCAGACAGAATCATTCCGGCTATTCTCCCTACCCTTAACTCTCTTGCAGACAACACCGATCCCGAAAAGCTTGTTGGCGAGTATAACAAAATCATGAAAACCTCCCTAGACAGCATCACCCCGCTTAAACTGAGACCAAGCAAGCCTATAACCCATCTGAACAAGTGGTTCACCCCACAGCTAAAAAACCTATGGCTAGAAAAAGGAGTTGGGAGGCTTCTTGGAGACTAATCCCTTCAGAAGCTAATAAAATCAAACTCTACAAGCTCTCATCCCAATATAATAAAGAAATCTGCCTGGCCAAACTTGAATCGTGCAACAACCGCATTTCTTAAGCTAATTCCAGCATGAACGAATCATTCACAATCCTAAAAGAATTAGAGACCCCAAGCCCCACGCAAGACACCTGCCACAAAGACAAAACCTGGTGTTCTGACATTCAACATGCACTCAAAAACAAAATAGCCCAAAAGAAAGCCTCCCTGACTTCTCCATCTCCGGTTAACAATACCCCTCCAACCTCTGACATCTCACCCACCCACTTCAACTTCTCAAAAACCTCTATTCTCGAGGTAGAAAAAGTTATACTTTCACTTCAGCCCTCCAATTGCCAGGGTAACCTCTGCCCAGCTCAGCTTGTCAAGGATCCAGCCAGGGATCTTGCTCCTTTTATTTCAAAACTTATCAATGCCTGATTCGCATCTGGTAACATCCCCACTAACTTCAAAGAATCGTGGGTGCTCCCATTGTTAAAAAAACGAATCCTAGACCCATTAAAACCAACTAATTACCGGCCTATCACAACAGTACCTTTTCTCTTCAAAATATTAGATAAGGTTGCATATTTGCTCATTCAGAAATACCTAGAACTATACCACCTCCTAGGAGCACGCCAATCAGGCTTCCGGCCCCAACACGGAACAGAAATGGCCCTTATCGACCTGAAGGCCCAAGTTGACGAGTTAAGGGACAAAGAGAAATCAGCCCCCCTCCTCCTCCTTGACCTCTTGGTTGCATTCAACCTTGTCGATCACAAGGTCCTATGCAACCATCTAGACTCAGCCGCACACTTCTCCAATGAGGCTATAGTCTGGATTGAAACTTTTTTAAGTGACAGAACCATGAGGGTCTTTTCCTCTTCAGCAGCGGCAGACCCTATTCCCATCACCTGTGGGGTGCCTCAGGGATCCTATGTCCCTCCCATGCTGTCTAACATACTCACCAAGCCCCTTTTTGAGGATCTGGACCATCTTGGTATCACCTACACCAATTACGCAGATGATACTCAGATTCTCCTCCCACTTTTGGGGGATTACGCTAAGGATTTTGTCTTTGTGAATAGAGTTTTCCTAATCATCCAGGAATGGATGGCAACTCATGGTCTATGCCTGAATGATGATAAAACAGAGATCATTATCCTGGGGACCCCTACCAATCTAAAAAACCTAGGCCATGAATACTTCTCCTTCCTAATTGATGCCAACCTCATCAAAGTGGCCAGCTAGGTGAAAACCCTAGGCTTTTACCTTGACTCCACTCTCTCCTTTACCAAGCAGGTGAATGCATTTGCCTCCAACACTGCTTACACTTGCAAACTTATCAGATCCGGCAAACCCTTTTTTTTCAACAACAGCTACATCATCCTGGCTAGAGTCCTCATACTGTCCAGGCTGGATTATTGCAACACCCTTTAAATTGGCTCCAACAAATCGATCATCTAGAGACTCCAAACTCTGCAAAATAATGCCCTTAGAGCGGCCCTTGGTATAGCCAGGAGAGATCATATATCTGATGTTAGGCCACAAAAGAATTGGTTCTAAACCAATGACAAAATCCAGCAAAAAATTGCTTCACTGACCCATAAATTGTTGAACAATGCTGCCCCTAGCTATATCTCCGAGAGATTCCTCAGAAGGTCATCTACTAGACCCTCTAGAATAGCCAACACTAACTGCCTCTCCATCCCTAGATTTAAGCTATCCAAGCAGTAGTTTTCCTGTCAAAACGGCCCTCGCTGCCGCCCTCTCTCCGAGAAGTTCAACCTTACCAGAAATTCAGGCTTAATTGCGTCAACTGGCTCAAGTCCAGAGATCTTTAAGGCTTGACCTCCCTTCTTCCAGACACTTTGTCTATCACGATGCTGCTATCAGATTCTAACATAGTACTCCTTCTAGTGTTCTCATCTTTGTGTGTCGCACTTCGTTATGGCTTACCTGTACCTGATTCTATTCTTTATTTGTTTGCCATATGTAACTTATTTCTGTATACCAAGTTGTGAACCCTTGTAACCTTTGTGCCCTGTTACCTGATTTTATTCTATATTTGTTTTGTTATATGTAACTTATCTCTGTATACCAAGCTGTGAACTTCCATTGTAAGCACTACGCCCTGATACCTTTGGGTCTGGTGCGCAATACAAATATAGAAACCAACAAACAAACAAACAAAAAAGCTACAATACTGCCAACAGGAGGGATTATACTTGGGACAACTCATTTTTGTAATAGGGAATAAAATTATCAGGTAGGGCAGCGGCAGTACGCACCGCCCCTAGGCCCAGAGCACCTGAGACAAGGCAAAGTTTAGTAAGGGCATAGCCAAAGAAGAGATATTTTTGAGGATCCATGCCAGGATGGTGTGAAGTGGAACACGCCTGCTGCTTTCTTTTTTCATTTTGTAATTTTTATTTTGTCCATTTTTATTTGATTTTTCATTGGTTTTGGTTTTTTGTTTTTTTTGGAAGGTCTAGGATCTGGTCAGCCCTGGTGGAAAAAGGGTCTCTCTCTGCCTCTCCCTCTCCCTCTCTCTCTCCTGCTCTCCCTCTCTTTCTCTCTCTCTCTTTTGCTCTTTATCTCTCTTTCTCCCTCTCTTTTTTCTTTCTCTTTCTCTTTCTCTCTCTTTTTTGATAACCTTTTTTTCTCCTCTCCAGGAATAAGCAAAGATGGCTGACCGACCACTCTGTTATGCAGGGATTAGATTAAGAGAAAAGTAATTTGTTGTAGGAACTATGTATTATATAAAGTACTATGTTGTTCTGTATGACACTGGATGTGGTTGCTGGAGTGGATGAAGGGATGTTTCTTATATGGGGTGGCCATATAAAGTGGCTGGGGAATGGCGGGGGATGGACAGTTGGAAAATAATGCTAGCATAAATATATCTATGAAACAAAAACACAATCACAAAATGTCTCACATTTTGCCAGCCATCCCTACAAGTTTAGATGAACGAAACGGGAAGTAAGAATGATGTATGATTTATGACGTATAATTTACATAAGGGGTTGGACTTTGACAGTATTTCTGACATCCAGAATGTAGAAACATTGAATAGCTGATACTCTGATATGTGCATTGCAGGAAGGAATATAATCAATGAAAGCTGTTACGTGTGTGCACTTATCCCGTACACATCAGGGGCTCCTAAGGTTTTAGTTCCACATCCAGTCCCAATTACAGAAGCACAATGCTGGGTACATCTTGCACTATACGGGATAAAGGGCACATTCCAGGCACATAGTGTGCAGTTGAAGAGCATTGATCTAGACCCAGCATTATGCAATGGCAACACAAAATACCGCTAGTGTCTACAAGGAACATATTTCCCCTTGGGAGGTTACTCAAATGACAATGACAAATGGTGATGTGCCTGGCAGATGGTCTGATCAAGTACAGCGGAGAAGCAATATCCCAATGTGTGTGCAAATATAGTCCCAACGCATCACAAGGCTTACACGGATTGCAACAATGAAGAAGCCAGTGCAATAGATAGAGCCAAACATGTTGAACTTTGTTTTAGCAATGAAGGACCAGTTCCTGGGTGAACAAGCACACAGTGCAACCACACTCTTGTGATTCCTGGTATGATGAAAGTGATGGATGGATTACTACTGGGTTTGTGACCGACAAGCCTACTTGCAACTCCTACCATCAGTGCTAGTAGTAATCCTGGAAGAAAACCTGAAGGGAGACCAAATGCCTGTCAAGGTGCCAACAGTCACTCTAGCACCTAAAGAAGCAGAAAGAAGCTTGCAGATCACACAGGAATTTGGTATGCTGCCAGAAAAAGGACAATCTCAGAGGTGGGGAAGAAAGAAGAGCTCATACTGCCTAAAAAGACTGTTCTGCACTGCTCAGAGGAATACCTGACAAGTATCAGCTTTTTAGCTCAGTAGAGACTTTTTTTTCATCTTTTTTGGCTCTTGGGGTACAAGCAGCTGTTGCACGTTTCTACCCTCGGAGGATGCTGAGAATGGGTCACTATCCCACGTAATTGAGGCGGTGCACAATCTAGGTGTTCAAATGAAGAACTAAGGTGAAGTTTAGAACACAGATTGGCTATCACTTGCCTTTGATTGGGTGTCTCCATGGCTGGAGGTAGCAGTAGAAATACTGGTTCCTGTGATCCTGTTCTTCTTGGCTCCCTTCTGCATGTGCCAATGGGGTGTCCAATGATGAGTTCCTATAGTCCCTAATAGTGCAAAGATGATGGTATCTATTGGGGGATTTAAAACACCTTGCCATACAATAAATAGAAAAACTCAAAATGAATATTTCTGGGGTTGTAGATATGTCAGGTGGGGATGAGTTTGTCACTGTAGAAGTAACGAAAGGGGGACTGTTGGGGAGGAGCTAGCACTTTGGCTAGCACCTTCCTGCACCCATCAAGCGCTTTACAATGAGGCAAGATTTCTCTAAGCACTATAGCACTGAGAAAGCTTGTTTTCCTGCATAAATAATCACACACAGGTGTGGCCAGTCACTGAATAAAGATAGGTAGTATTTGTAAATATAAGGTGCAAATAACCATTAATTGAAAACACATGTAAATGTTATTCTGTGTAGTTTTAAAATCAAATATCAAAGCAGGCTCTCTGCCAGAAGGAATGCAGCCTGTGCTAAAAATAGACTACATGCATTGCGTGGGGCCCGGCTAGCTCTAGCAGAAAGCACGATGTAACTCAGCAGCTGTTCCTGTCCATCACAAGCCAATGGAGACTGAAAAAGATTCAGCATGATATACAGAATACTATGGGGAAAACAGGGTTTTTTGTAGAAATTACTGGACCAGATAAAATATAATTTAATTGAATGAAGAGCTGAGAGAATGGTGGTAAGATGTGTTTATATATGAATGTTTATAACACAACAAATGATGCTAAGTAACAGCAGAATGTATTCCTGCAGATGCAGCACTATGTTAAAGTAGGTTGGCCTAAATGTAAACCTGGCCATGCAACACTTGAGACTACAGCATTCCTTGTATGGCAAGAAGAATAGTTTTGGATGAGCTCTGACGGTATCCAGTAACCAAGTCAAGAGTATTAAGCCCCAAGCCCAGCACCAATATTCATGACCTGGGAACCAGCCCAGCGAGACAGAATGCTGGCCAGAATGATGGCAGAGTCCTCTGCTATTCCCGAAATCCTCATCTTTATAAAGATTAAAGTTAGTTATCTCTTGCAAGATAGACTCATGGCCTTAATTCCCTAGAGGGGTGCATTTACTCTGGCTTAAGTGTGATCAGGGGGTACCCCAATGTATTTAAGGGGGACAGGTATGGCCTACCTTTCACTAG
This sequence comes from Ambystoma mexicanum, assembly GCF_040938575.1. Lineage (NCBI taxonomy): Eukaryota > Metazoa > Chordata > Amphibia > Caudata > Ambystomatidae > Ambystoma > Ambystoma mexicanum. The sequence goes on from NC_090937.1 coordinate 404,144,426, forward strand.
GAATCCTACCAAATCCTGGTCCCTTTGGCAGTGATGGCGGAGAAGACACCCATCAGTGATGATTTCACCCTCAAGATGGAGCTCAGTGTATACGCTTCCAGGGAAACCTCACAACATTCTAGTGCTTCACAAGATGGCCAACAGGAGCGGCGTTGCTTTGCCGAATGAGAATCTCCTTGCAGACAGTAAAAAGGACTGGCAGAAGGTAATTCCCTGCGTCACTTTGATCTGTAAAGGCATATGCTAGTATTTTAATTGCTTGGTGCATTCCTTGCTGCCTTCGGTGCTATTGCCAGTCCTTTTCTCCAGACTCTCCTGGTTCCCTTGTCCTGGCTTCCTACTCCCGTTTGTTGCATTGCATTTCCCTCTACCCTGCTTACCTTTTGCAACCTTCTCTGGTCCTGTCTCCCTATTTCCTTGCACTGCTATGCATTGCTATTCTGATGACTCCCGAACGTCTGCTCAAAGTGCAATGCAAATCCTCTGCTGTTAATGTTGCTGCCTTTCAAGCCTCTTTCTGTTCTCTCATGCTCTCGATCAGGTCTTCCTTTTCTTGAATTATCGGGAGAAGTCGACAGTTTGTCTTCCCGTGGATTCCTCTGCTTTGTGAATTTACTGCTTTTCTACTCGTCATCTCCACATTAAGACAACACAATACTTACCATAAGGATTGGGTTTTTGCCCTGTGTTGCTTTTTTTCCTTTGGGCTCAGCCCATTGAGCACACAACTCCCCAGTAACTTTTAGGGGAGTTGGATGCTTATTGAGGCTTTGTTCCACTCTCATCAATTACAAGACCCAGTGTACTTCTCTTATTGCTGCAGTTCAGTTTTGGGCCTTACTTCTTACACTGTATTTCATTGCTTGGTCTTACACATTCTTTAAGAATGAGATTAGCACCAAGGCCTCGCTGCCTTCTGTTCTGTTTTATTTCTTCGTCCACTTCCCTTCACTTTCTCGCATCTCTTCTTGCCCTATCTTCTTCTTGCCTTCGTTCTTCTTCTCTCATTCTCTGTAATCTTTTTTCCTTCACTTGTTTTGCTTCCTCGTCCTCTCTCTTTGTTTCCCTCCCGTCCCTTTCTTCGATCTTGCTTTCTAATGTTGTACTTTCTTTGTTCCTCTGCTCACTTTTTGTCTTTTTCTTGTTCTTCTCTATGTATCTATTCCTGTCATTCCCTGCTTTTTCTTCCTTGCTCATCCTCCCTCAACCACTTTTCTCGGTCCATATCCTTCTCTTCTTGCTCATCCTTATCTTCCCTTTGCCTAACCTCCTCAAGGCTTTTTCCGTCTAACTTGAGTAATATCTGTCCTCCCATCCATTCGTTCTGTATGAGCGTTACCTCATCAGCCGTATCCTTCTCTCCTTTCCATCTCTTAATTTCTCAGTCTATGTCTGTTGATATATTCAATCTCTCGCCTCTTTCCTCTTTATCTCGTATGGACTTACAGGCATCTTCCTTCCTTTTGCTCTCTTCTGGATTGTCTTCATTACTATAACCAAGGGGTTCATACGTTTGGTTACTATACCCTACCGCTGCTTTTAATTTCTTTAAACGATAAACTCCTAGCTCTTCTGTATCTACGCTCTTAATCTCTGATGAAGTAAGAGGCGATGAGTGCTCAATGCCCTTCCCTTTATGCTGATTAAGCATCCATTCCTCCTGTACTGGGTCGTATTTCTCTTCTTGGTACTTTTTCCAAAGTTCTAAAGCTGCCAGTATTTTCCCTAATTTCTTATCTGTGTATGCAGTGTGCACATATGTGGTCATGTGTTGTAATACTGCTTTTGACAATGATCCCCCTTGTGGCAATGGCATGAACATTTTATCAGCTGTGCCCTTTACCCATTCTGCATAGCATTGTTTGAGCTTGGGTGCATGTCTTGGTAATGTTTTACAAAGGTGCATGAGAAAAGTGTCCTCCATAATGAAAAGTCACAATTGACTGGAGATACTTACCAGATCATTAATAAATCTCTACCTATTTCAAAGCTTATCGTTCAACACTTTTAACCTCAAAATAATAAACATGAGCAAGCACCATCAATTACTGCTCAATCCTCTTTTGCTTCAACAACCTATCTGCCTTCTGATTGGAGCCAATCGTTTACTAGACTTTAACTCAAAACAACGTCACTTCCAACCTTCACAGCTTATTACCTCTTGAGACTTCCTGCATCAAATAATACACTAAAACCAAAACACAATACACATTAATAGCTTTTGTGATCACCTTCCCTTTTCCCTATAATCATTTATAGTAAGTGGTGTTTGCTCCCCACCTCCAATTATATCACCCCATGCACGGTTTAAGGCGTCACCTTTAACATTCCTGACTGTGCGTATTCTCTTTTAATATTCTGACTGGAATTTGAGAAGTCTTCTTCTATCTCCCTTGAAATAGGATTACCTAGGCGTTCCTTTATCTACACAATATTTCCTGTTACCCAAAAATATCACAATACCGCCCCTTTGTCTTGCCATTTCCCTTAGTCTACTTACATCCGTTAATCAACTTGAGGCCTTCGGTACCGACACCGCCTCCAATCCGACCACTTTGCCTTCCGTCCGTGGATCACCCGTGTAAACCGAGCTGGGATTTCTTCAAAGAGGGACCTGCCCACCATCTTGATTCTTCTTGCAAGTTTATTTCTATCAACCGCTCTCCATTGGAAACTCCACGATCTTCCAGCTAATGGCAGAGGATGCTTGATCGTCCGAAACTCTAAAGTGAAACTAGTTTGGATCTGCAACCATCCACACTGCTACCACGTGAGCTTATGACCCTTGGAATGTGCATATGGTAATGGATGGGATTACACCAGAATAATTCTGCGTCCAAATAACTGGACAAACTCAAGAAGACAGCAAGTTACTGTTTTATTAACAATTATCTAAAACAGGGAGGTTACAACGAACATTAACAACCTACACTCAGTCTCTCAATGATCACCACAAAAAATTCTTATACCTGAATATACGTCAACGTGACGTCATACTATGTGCCAATAGTGAAAAACCTATTATCTAAAACAGGGAGGTTACAATGAACATCTATGGACGTACGCGCAGCCTCTCAATGATTTCCACAAAAAACACAATGATATACTCATTATGTGTCAGAGAGAAGTCATACTACGTGGCAATAGTGAAAAAGCTATCAAGGGTTGGGATTGGTTAAGGGAAACATCTAGCTATACAATCATATAGGATCTAGGATTGTTATTTGCTGTCCTTTATCAGGTTGACAATTTATGCCTACCTCTTCAAACATGTAATTTAAGAAAACGTAGTCAGTTGATGGACCTTTGGAACGTGCATATGGTAATGCATGGGATTACACCAGAATAATTCTGAGTCCAAATAACTGAACTAACTGAGGAAGATGGAAAAGTACTGTTTTATTAACAATTATCTAAAAAAGGGAGGTTACAACGAACATGAACGACATACACTCAGTCTCTCAATGATCGCCACAAAAAATTATTATACCTGAATATACGTCAACATGACGTCATACTATGTGCCAATAGTGAAAAACCTACCAAGGGTCGGGAATGGTTAAAGGAACCACCTAGATATACATTTGTATAGGAGTTAGGATTGTTATTAGCTGTCCTTTATCAGGTGGACAACTTATGCCTACCTCTTAAAGCATTAACCATATAATAGGGCTGAACAACTTCCAACCCTGGGTGAGCTCGCTCTCACTCCCCTCAACGGGTTTCAATTCATTCTCATTAGTAATTTGTATTTCTTCAGTAAGTAATCCACCATTTTTGTTATAATATTTCCAATATTTCAATTGTTTATTTATTCCTAACCAATCAGTGTTTCAAAATTATTGCCAATGCATTTCGGACATCCGTCCATCATCAGGGCTATCAACACTATTTGTTATCAATCAATGATATTTACAACACCATGACCCATTCCCAATGATTCACCCAAACGTGAAATCGTAAAGTAAATGCATGCACATACCAGGTTAAAGTTGTGTTCCATCATGGCGTTCACATCAATATAACAAGTCAAAAAAATACAAAAACATCCATTATAGATCATTGTTAAACCTCATTTCACAATATAATATCATAATATACTTAACGCTTTTCTACCTGTTTGGCTTTTCGTCCCCAGAGTATATATTCACCTCTGTTGCCGGTATCCTTATCTAGCGCGTATCCTCTGAAACAGATATTTATATATATGTGTATATAACTACTTCCTTATCTGTGGTCCCCCTCCTTCAGTATTCCCACTTAGCCTCCTCTTCCGTTGTGCTTACCTCTACTCTCCTGCTCTCCGTACGCGACAGCTATTCAAAAAGAGCTGCCGCCACTCGTACTAGCATTTATCAACACTACTCATTCCCGCGCATGCGCGCCGCTGCGTGCAATGCCGTGATGCGTTTCACTAATCTCCTCCGCGCATGCGCGAATGTGTCTTTTCAACACTTCAGAAATATTATACATATATCTGCTCGTATAACTGTCTGTTATTTCACTGAGTTCACTGTTAGGCAGCGATTAGCTGCCTTACGTCCCACAGGGAAATTAACCCCTGCGGGATATACTGTGAACTCCAACATTAGACACATTATTGCAATTGGCTCCATTATTAAGTAGTGTTAAACTGCCTTAAGTTCCACTGGACATAAATTCCAGCATTTTTATCAGTCATGATTTTTCTTTGCATTTAACAAATCTTTCTTATGTAGCACACATATTTTTCATCATAGAAAACACATAAAATTCAACTCCTCATTAATGCCCCCTGGTCTCAGGGAGTCAAGCCGGTCGATCCAAAACGATTCCCGTTGATTCAATCTTCTTCCCAAATCCTCATGTGCGTTGTTCTGTCTAATGACCTCCAAGACTTGAATCCTCATCTGGCTGATGTTATGCTTCATTGTGTTCCAATGTCTGGCTACTGCCGAATTCGGATTGTTATTCCGAATACACGATCTATGTTCGTTCCATCGCAACTTGCCAGGTCTCTTAGACTGTCCAACATAGTAGATGCCACACAGACATTTAATACTGTATACTATGTTCGAAGTGTCACATGTTGCATATCCCTTAAGTTTTATTTTTTCACCTGTATGAGGGTGATCAACTGTATCCCCTTTTGTTATAAAATTACAATTACTGCAATGCAAGCAGGGATAAGTTCCTTTTCTCAATGTGTCCAATGCTCTCTTTTCAGGTCTTGTTTTAACCAATCTATCTCTCAAGTTTGCACTCCTCTTGTACGCAAAAGTTGGTAATTCCCTGAACAAATGTTCAACTCGCATGTCATTGGTCAGTGTACTCCAGTTCTTCTTAATTACACTCTTTATCTTGTTGCTTTGTACTGAGTAACATGACACATATACAATATTTGGTTCCTTCTTCTCTCTCCTTGTGCCACTTACTGTAGGTTCCATCACTCGTTCTTTAGCAGATTCTATCGCCGCTGGTTTATACCCTCTTGCTTCAAACCTCCTCCCCATGTTCTCAATTTCTACCACGCATGTTCTTGGGTCATTGACAATCCTTTTTACTCTCATCATTTGACTGAAGGGCAAATTTCTAATTAGACTCGGTTGGTGAAAACTTAGTCGATGAAGTAAATTATTTCGATCTGTTTCTTTTCTGTAGATGCCGGTCAAAAAATTATTGTTGTGAATACGTATTTCTACATCTAGGAAGTGAATTCGTGTTCTTGAGGTTTCTTTTGTGAATTGTATACGTTGATCAATGTTGTTGAGATAGGTAAATAAATCATTAAAAGATTCCTCTGGGCCATTCCATATTCCAAAGATATCATCTATAAATCTGACCCACATTTTTATATAATTTCTCCATACTGCATGATCAAGTACATATTCCTTTTCGAATTTGTGCATGAAAGTATTTGCATATGTGGGAGCCATTGAGGCCACCATCGCTGTCCCAGATTTCTGAATAAAAAATTTGTTTCTATATTGAAAATATGAATTTTCAGATATGAACTGTAATAATACCAAAATGAATTCCTTCATAGCTTTCAAATCACCTTCTTGGAGGAGTAACCATTCTATTGCTTCTAGACCCAGGTTATGTGGAATAGAAGTGTAAAGGCTCTTCACGTCAATTGTAAACATAATTGAGGTTTCTGTAAATACATTTTTCTCCAATGTTTCCAAAAAATGATTAGTGTCTTTAATGTAGGTATCTGTCTTTTGTATCAATGGTTGCAAAAACTGGTCAATGTATTGGCCCAATGGCTGTAGTACACTGTCTACTCCAGAGACTATCGGTCTGCCTGGTGGTTTTGTGAAACTTTTATGTATTTTGGGTAGCGTGTAGAAGTTTGGTATTCTTGGATATTTATTTGTGAGAAAAGATCGTGTTTTGGCACTTATCCATTCTAATTCCTCTGCTTTCCCCAGAAGTTCTTCTAAATTCTTCATTATCTCAATAGTTGGGTCATTATCTAGCTCAGAATATACATCCGTGTTTCTGAGCTGATTCATGCATTCGTCATGATAATCTTGACTGTTCATTATTACAAGTGCTCCTCCTTTATCCGCTGGGCGTATAGTTATCTTGTCATCTCCATATAAATCTTTCAATAACTTAAACTCATTCGGTTTCAAATTTCCATATCCCTTCCGTTTAAATGACACTTTCTTAAGATCTTTGAGTACTTGTCGATGAAAAATATCGATGGATGGTACATTTATGGGTGGCATAAAATTACTTTTCTTTCTAAACTCTTGTAGTTCCTCTGGGTTTTGTTCTTTAAGTTGTGATGTATCGAGTTCATCAAAAAACACTTTTAATTTTAATCTTCTCACCAATTTGAATAAATCAATCTTAGTCTCAAATAAAGTTGTGCTATGCGTAGGTTCATAACTGAGCCCTTTCTGAAGTAACATTTCTTCACTTTTGATTAGTATTCTGGATGATATGTTCACAACTAACTTTTCTTCTGTCTCACTCCCCGGGTCTCTACTCTTTGGCTTCCTTTTTCTTTTCCCTCGTCTCGTTCTCTTCCTTCTGTCTCTCGTCCTAAAAAAGGTCGGGCTGCTCTAGACTCTCTTGCAGAAGTGGTAGGTTCTGCTTGTTGTTCTATTGTCCTCCTTCCTTCCACTGTACTTTGTTTCACTCTAGAATCTTCAGAATCCGTGCTGGGGGTATTGTCTGTACTCCCCTGGTGTTGTTTCTTTTGGAATGGGGTTTGATATTTATCCATCCAGGTGTAAACTTCTCCGTTCAAATAATCATAAGTATCCCGTCGAAATTTCCTCACTTTTTTGGATTCAATTTCACTTTTGTATGATTCAAGTTTATGATTAATGTCGACCAATATTGCTCCTAATTCTTCTTTGCCAATCGCTGTACACAATTCTTTTTCTATTTCTTCTATTTCTTCGTTTAGGGTTTTGACATTTTTGGTGAGCTCTTGAATCGTTAAAAGAATTAAGTCTAGCGAGCACTTATTCAGAATCGCCTCCCATTTGCGCACAAATTCTTTGTCTTCCTTACATAACGTTGGTCTCAAATTAATTCTTAGTCCCCTAGGGATTCTCTGGTTTTTATAGTAACGTCCTAAAGTAATTGCATGAAGCTTTCTGTTAATTTCCTTACGGATCAAATATTCCAATTGTTTTATTTTTCTCGTAGGATCAGGATCATTAGTTTTTGTTTTCCATGTTGAATCACTGATTTGTGTCAGGATTGCCTCGGCTTCTGCCGATGTGAAACCTAAGGTTTCAGCTCTTACATTTGTAAGTTATTCAATATCTTCAAAGGACATATTCTCGCGTGCCTCCACCCAATTAGTGTGCCACTGGGAGCGAATATACAATTAGGAAATGGGGTGGGCACTGCTTTGTTTCTACTTATTCACTTTTCTGCAGTCAATTGTGGGGGCTCACCCTTGAGCCTAGGCACTAGGTTCTGAAACAATATCCATATAATAGGGCTGAACAACTTCCAACCCTGGGTGAGCTCGCTCTCACTCCCCTCAACGGGTTTCAATTCATTCTCATTAGTAATTTGTATTTCTTCAGTAAGTAATCCACCATTTTTGTTATAATATTTCCAATATTTCAATTGTTTATTTATTCCTAACCAATCAGTGTTTCAAAATTATTGCCAATGCATTTCGGACATCCGTCCATCATCAGGGCTATCAACACTATTTGTTATCAATCAATGATATTTACAACACCATGACCCATTCCCAATGATTCACCCAAACGTGAAATCGTAAAGTAAATGCATGCACATACCAGGTTAAAGTTGTGTTCCATCATGGCGTTCACATCAATATAACAAGTCAAAAAAATACAAAAACATCCATTATAGATCATTGTTAAACCTCATTTCACAATATAATATCATAATATACTTAACGCTTATCTACCTGTTTGGCTTTTCGTCCCCAGAGTATATATTCACCTCTGTTGCCGGTATCCTTATCTAGCGCGTATCCTCTGAAACAGATATTTATATATATGTGTATATAACTACTTCCTTATCTGTGGTCCCCCTCCTTCAGTATTCCCACTTAGCCTCCTCTTCCGTTGTGCTAACAGTGAACTCAGTGAAATAACAGACAGTTATACGAGCAGATATATGTCTAATATTTCTGAAGTGTTGAAAAGACACATTCGCGCATGCGCGGAGGAGATTAGTGAAACGCATCACGGCATTGCACGCAGCGGCGCGCATGCGCGGGAATGAGTAGTGTTGATAAATGCTAGTACGAGTGGCGGCAGCTCTTTTTGAATAGCTGTCGCGTACGGAGAGCAGGAGAGTAGAGGTAAGCACAACGGAAGAGGAGGCTAAGTGGGAATACTGAAGGAGGGGGACCACAGATAAGGAAGTAGTTATATACACATATATATAAATATATGTTTCAGAGGATACGCGCGAGATAAGGATACCTGCAACAGAGGTGAATATATACTCTGGGGACGAAAAGCCAAACAGGTAGAAAAGCGTTAAGTATATTATGATATTATATTGTGAAATGAGGTTTAACAATGATCTATAATGGATGTTTTTGTATTTTTTTTACTTGTTATATTGATGTGAACGCCATGATGGAACACAACTTTAACCTGGTATGTGCATGCATTTACTTTACGATTTCACGTTTGGGTGAATCATTGGGAATGGGTCATGGTGTTGTAAATATCATTGATTGATAACAAATAGTGTTGATAGCCCTGATGATGGACGGATGTCCGAAATGCATTGGCAATAATTTTGAAACACTGATTGGTTAGGAATAAATAAACAATTGAAATATTGGAAATATTATAACAAAAATGGTGGATTACTTACTGAAGAAATACAAATTACTAATGAGAATGAATTGAAACCCGTTGAGGGGAGTGAGAGCGAGCTCACCCAGGGTTGGAAGTTGTTCAGCCCTATTATATGGATATTGTTTCAGAACCTAGTGCCTAGGCTCAAGGGTGAGCCCCCACAATTGACTGCAGAAAAGTGAATAAGTAGAAACAAAGCAGTGCCCACCCCATTTCCTAATTGTATACCTCTTAAAGCATGTCACTTTAGAAACATTCGGTACAAAGTTTCTCTTTGGTCTTACAAGCTATAATGTCCTTCGTCATACAAACAAATACAATTGGTAGGCACACTTATGCCATGGACATTCAGTTAATTTAGTAGCATCTAAGCAAAGACCCATGTGCAGGGAGATAGGATATGAAGCTACCTCATACCCAATTAGCCTTGCATCTCTCATCACCATTGCCTTCTGCCATGAAATTGTCTTTGTACTTGGCCTTGTAGAGTATTCTCATCTTTGGGAATGCACAGGAGTGAGGGCACTTGCTATCGTGTCTGGGACTCCAAGTTCAAGCACTTTTTCCATCCTTGGCTCACTTAAACGAGACTGCAATCTGGTCCATTTTACACATTTTAAATGCTCTAAATGAATCTAAACTTGGCATCCTTTGTTTTCTTTCTTGCACCTTAACATGAGAAGGTTCATCCTCTGCACACTCGTTCTTCTTCAGAGTAGATAGCTGACATTGCTTTCTATGGTCTTGACTTTAGGCCATGTAGACTCTCATCGTAGCTCCATGAGCCTACTATTCAGCAGCGGCACAGCTTTCCATTCCCCCTTCATGATTTCTGGCTTCCTTATTTCATGATACCAATGTCCAGTTTCTGTACAATGCCGGGTTCTCCTGCATTCTATTCACTACTTATAGCTAGCTTCTATGATGACTTAATTGAACTTTTGTTTTCTGCAGCACTTTGTTAACGTGCAATCTTCTTATTTTCCACTTTGATAGTCCACTCAATTCTTTAATTCATCATTTGTCCTCTAGGATCCATACATCATCTTCTCTTCATTCAGTATCTCGAGACGTCATGCACACTTTCGTATGATGTCATCAGTTCATTTTCTCAGTTCTCTCTCACATTCCTTCAAGGTGTTCATCCTGTAGGTTGTCATCAACTTGTGGGTACATTCGATACAGTTGTGTCAATGGATATCTCCAGCCAAATACTCTGTGCGGTATTGCTACGCTAGCTGATGTCAAGCAAAGCACAGTATCATGTCTCCAATACAAAGTAGGTAAGGGTGCGGGATATCCTGCGGATTTACATATCTGCTCCTCTACAGTGAGATTAGACCAAGAAGGTCTCTTAAGTAGGTCATTTGAAACAAATTGTGAAGTAAAGAAAGGGTGCGATTAAGTATCCTTGCTGTACAACCTATATGTGGCAGATCTGGACAATGCATTTGTTGACTGTCATAATTATACCCCTAAACTGGTTAACACACCAATAATGTGGGTCTCTTATGTGGACGATACTGTCCTATTTAACAGGACTCCCATAGGCCTACAACTTTCAATACAGGCTCTATATAATTATTCTTCAAAGAACAAACTAATCATTAATTTGAAGAAGATGAAAATTATGATTCTGTGGAAAAAGTATAGAAACTGCAAATTTACCTGGACGTTGAACAATGAGCTTTTAGAAATTGTAGACAGTTATGTTTATTTAGGACTTTTTATAAAAAGATGACCAGCAGGTTCTTTTTATAACGCTGCGATCACTGGGAAAGTATTGACTAAATGGCATCTTATTAAAAATATTATGGTTAGCAGAGGAGGGAATTCCCTTGAAGGTCTTTTAGTGGTCTACAAATTGTTTATTTCTCCTGGGATTGAATATGCACTGGAAACCCTTCTTGTCTGCTGTATTGCTTGGTTAGATGTGTTTGAGGGCAAACTCTTGTGTTCTTTGCTGGGAGTCCCTAGTGGGGTCACAGTTTAGGCTTTACGGCTTGGTCTTGATTCACTGTCTGCACTATGGAGAATAAACAAATGTAAACTGGATGCTTAAATCCAGTGGGCTAGAGGTTGATCACCCTCATTATTGGGTCTCATGACGGGAGACATACAGTCCCAGACAAATATAGAATACTGGGAACTGGAAAATCTTGTGAAGGACAATGTTAAAGATGTAGATGTACAGTTGCTGGAAGAACATCTCTCTGTGGAATTTCATAAGAAATAACAAACTAATACATTTGTCTGGGACCGCTCGAACCTGGAGAAATTGTCCTCAAAATCACGTTATGTGATCATGCTTCACAGAGCTTTACTCCATGTTCTCCTTGTAGCTACTTAATCAAATTATGTGACACTAGTCTAAGACGTTGTATATTGTACCTATGACTAAGGGTTTGACCAGTTCCTGCATACACAGGGGCTTGGCAAGGACTTTCTTGTGAAACAAGACTTTGTGATATTGTGCCTTTGATCTTGAAACAGCGCTGCATATTTTAACACAATGTCCTCAACTAAGCGAATGTTATTGCAAGGGTTATGCTAGCCTGACATCATATATCCAGTTTGTAGTTACTGACCAATTTGGGCCAGTGTTTTGTCAGTAGATGTTTTGGTAATTACGGCGGCCTCCTATCACATATGGCAAACAGCATTTAGCATTATCGATTGTCCATGATTTAAATTTAGTTATTTCAGATATATCAATTTATCCACTGTTTTCTTGGTTTTCATGATGAAATGTTGGTCTTTTAAAATAAAATTGAACTGTATTTTAGGAGATATCAATTGTATTAATTGTATGTTTTATACAATCATGTAATTACGGCGGCCTCCTATCACATATGGCAAACAGCATTTAGTGTTATTGATTGTCCATGATTTAAATTTAGTTATTTCAGATATATAAATTTATCCACTGTTTTCTTGGTTTTCATGATGAAATTTTGGTCTTTTTAAAAAAAATTGTAATGTATTTTAGGAAATACCAATTGTATTAATTGTATGTTTTATACGATCTTGTAATTGTATTCAATGTTTTGCAATGGTTTGTATTAACCAAAAGCACATACTAAAAAAGGAAATACCAAACAACACCTTAATGTTATGACATTTATAAGAAAAGTGCTATCATTTCATATTGCTCCAACATCTAAGTACTAGAGTAATATGTGTTATGTTAGCATCAATATTTCCATGCATCGACTTAGAAGAAATGTGTGTTGTTTTAAAAGCTGTGCCTATAACTCTCATTGAACGTCTAACATGCCTGTTTAAGAATCATTTCTCAGGGGGTACTGCATTGTTTAGCCACTTGAAAGTAAGGGAAACTGTTTTAAGCAAAATGCTGTCATTTATCTTCAGCCAGTGGTGTTCTCTTCTGATTTCTGAAATATGTTCATAATAGGTATTTTAAGAGCAGTTCTTAACACATTGTTCTGTAAGATTTGGATTGTATCTAGGATATACTTGTTGGCACCTAGGTGTAGGGCGTTACAATAATCCAATGTTGAGAGTATTAGTGTGTTAGCAAGGATAATGCAGCTAGCCTTAGATAAAAATGGTCTACAAGCCCTGATTAGCTTGCACATGTAGGCAGATGATGATGCCATGGAATTTACCTGTTTACTAAGGGTTATAGTGGAATCAAGGTAAAAGCCTAAAATTCACACTTCTTTAACAACCTTGATTGTATTTCCGTCTATGTTGAAGGTAGAGTAGTTATAGTTACATCTGTTTAGGTTGGCCGCTGATCCCAGAATCAGGAGCTCCGTTTTGTTGTCATTCAGGCAGAGGCCATGGGTTGCCATCCATGCCTGAATGAAGAGGTAGATTTTATTTAAACAAAGCCGTGTCATTGCCATAATTGCCCGGAAGGGGAATGAGGAGCTGGGTGTCATCTGCATAGTTTGTGTAGGTGACACCCAGCCTGTCCAATTTGTCAAACAGAGGCTTTGTAAATATATTGTACATGGTCGGTGATACACAAGATCCTTGTGGAACACTGCATGTCGTCTGGATAGGGTCTGCAGATGCTGATGGGGTGAAAACTCTCATTGTTCCATTATTTAAGAAGGATTGGACCCAGGCTATTGTGTCTCTCGAGAAGTGGGCATCTGAGGCAAGTTGTTTGCACAGAACTTCGTGATCTGCCAAGTCAAAGGCAGCCTACAGGTCAAGGAAGAGTAGCATGGCAGTTTTGCCTTTGACCTTAAGCTCATCAATCTGAATTTTTAAGTCAATTAATGCCGTTTCCGTACCGTGTTGTGGTCTGAAACTGGATTGGCAGGAACCTAGGAGATGATTGGCCTCAAGGTAATTCTGTATTTGCAGGGACGCTACTTTGTCAATCATTTTGAGAAGGAAGGGCACCGTGGTAATAGGCCTGTAATTAGTTGGGATGGAGGGGTCTAGAGTATGTTTTTTAGCATAGGTAGAACCCAGGACTCTTTTAGGTTGCTTGGGACAGTATTAGTTGCGAAGGACCTTCCCTGTGTCATTGGTCAGCTGTTTAGCAACAAGGCAATTTCTTGCATGATTGGAAGTTTAACGCCTCACCTCTCTGCTTCCCTACACACCCAGGTTTAGCATGATGCTGAGCCTGATATGCTCAAATGTCATTGGTATTCAGCTTATACAGCTACAGCTTGACAATGCAGTTCTTGTCTCACTTGCTCTCTGTGCAGTACCGATCATTGGAGCCTGACCCGGCAATCCTTTTCTAGAGCTAGGCAGGCTTTATCACTCAAAACCAATCCCTAAATTGCTTTAAAGTTCCCTAATGTTTATAGTTCTTCAATGATTACCTACAGATCCATCATAGCCACGTCATTGCCACGTCTCTGCGGCTAGGCGGGGATTACATTGGTTGCACGTCAAATTGAGAATTAGGCGCAAAATCTTAACTCTAATGCACAAATTTGTGACAAACACAGCACCCCAGTATCACACAGTGCGCCTTCAACCTCACGTTCCCTCCCGGTCTCTCAGATCTCAATACCTTCTTAAATTGGTAAAACCAATATTCAGATTAGTGAAGGCTGGTAGGTGTAGCTTTAATGTGCAAAGCCCCAATTTTTGGAATTTGCTGCCTTTTAACCTTAGAGCTGCCGAGACTTCTGCTAAATTCAAGAAAGAGCTCTTTAATTTGCCACCTGATTAGGTTTATCACACACGTTTGAATCCCCCATTTCGAACCCTGAGTTTCGTCCTTGGCTCCTCTCTTTCGTATCGTTTCAATGCTCTCTCTGCTCTTGTATGTTTGTTTTATTTGTTATGTGTGCGCGCCCTGAGGCCTATGGGCACGTGGCGCAATGTTACAAGAAGTTTTAATAAATAAATAGATAGTCGTTGTATCCAAGTGAAAGGCAAACACAAAATACCAGAAAGGCATTTCTGTATGATCTAGCAGCACCCCTAACAAGCATCCACCAACACTATTTTGTTTAACACAATGCACAGTACTACTACTTTTTTCTCCCCCTTCGACCACTGTATCTATTGGAATGCTTCCTTACAGCGCAAGGCAACATGCTGCAACCCATCTATTAGATTGTCGAATTGAGTGACCACCTTACTTGGACCATTACGGCTTAAACCTTATCCATGGTATGTTATGTTAATATGCTTTAACACTGTGCCAAATCACATCTTTGAAGCAAGGTGGCAGGCATGTTCTCAATGTCTTTTCATGCCTCTCATCTCTCTGCTGACTTACTGAATGTTTTATTGGGATTTCTGCGAAGTTTTGGGTTCATCCTCTTAATATAGTCCTGCACAAAGAAACTGAAAGCTATTTAAAGAGCTGATGAGATGACTTCAGGTTACACCAATAGGCAGCTAGTACATTCATAGAGGTGTTTGTGATTGGCAGAGCTAAGATGCAGCTAGAATTCCCTGAAATTGCACACTCTCACTTTCTTAAACTCTCCCACTCATTCGATCCTCAGTTGTTTGCTAAAAACATCTGCTGAACTCAATGCTTGGGGGATGGGGGTTTATGAGATACAAATAAAAACCCCTCCTGGCCCCAATATCAACTGTGCCCCCCCTATTATTTCCCATTCTCCGGGGCCATTCTCCAGTAGTATGGGAGAGCCTCCATGCAGGGGGTGTGGTGGAAATTACTGGCCATACTGGCACACACTGGCTCTAAAGGAAAGGGTGTGAGAATCAATCGAATAATATAGAAAACGGTTGCCTCTCTTACAATCGCTTTTTCAATTTCCAGATCTTTTGAAAACGTTGAGTAGCCTGCGAGAAGGGCCATCGTTTATTAATGGTGTGCACGAGGATGTGTCTGCGTTTGCAGATTGCTTCATACTGAGCCAATCTCTTCTCCTGAGGCTCTCTGGACACCAGCCTCCACACACACAACAAACGCAAGCAAATGAGCTTTTATTTTCCTGCCAAAGATCCTCATAAAAATGCCAGAGCGAAAGATGTGTTTTTAATGATTTCCTAAGAGCTTGTTTTACAGGGTTGAGACTTGAGATTAGAGACGCAATATGCTCACATCCAGCCTTCTGCCAGGAAACTCTCTCTCACTGTTATCCGCAGGAGCAGAGAGTTGGATTGACGTTTCTCTCCAATCTATGAGAGAGATTCAATTCTGTATTGATTACACAATTAAAATCCACCCTTGTCTGTGATCCTAGGTCATTCATTGCTGCCTATTCTATGAGGTTTAGATTTGCCCTGAAGCACATTACAATGGCGTTTAACATTGCAGGTTGAGTGCTCACTGCTGTGATCTGTAGGTCACAGGTTCGAATCCCAGCAAGGCCAACTCAGCCTTTCATCTTTCCGAGTCCGATACATGAGTACCAACTTCAGTTGTGTGATATTGTATGTTCTATGTAAAGCACTTTGGCGAAATCGTTAGATAAATAACATATCATTATCAAGCATGGGGTAGAGAAAGGAAATCAGTTAAAACACCTTAATATCTCCGATTCAGCAAGCATGTCCTGCACTTGTTTTAAATTCTTTATTTATACAATAAAACGGTTAAACAGCAAATATCAAGCATGTAACAAATAGAAGAAAGACCTAAGTAAACAACATATGGCAATAACAAGTTCACAAATCCCACCTCCGCCACCCCCACCCTCCCACAAACCAGTTAGAATCACAAAGGAATGAGTACAAATCTAAAAATGTCCCCCAAATGTTATAAAAAATCCTCAATTTCCTCCGTCTTCTGTAGATAACAATTTCCATACCAACAAGGCTATACATTTCCTCAATCCAATCTGCTGATTGTGGTGCAGCTTGAGACTTCCAACCACGCAGAATCATTTTCTTACCGATTGATTCTCCTCTGGACAAGAATTTCTTTTATGATAAAGACAATGCATCCAATAAATCATTGCTGCCTAGTATCATAGTTTTGAAATCCAGATCAATGTCCATTCCAAGGACCTTCACACACATACCACAAACATCAGTCCAGAATCCTTGCACACATACGCATGAACTCCATTAAACTCTCTTAAGAATTTTCATTTGTCTTGATCTCTCACGTAAGCTTAGTGAACAAAGATTCACATTTTTGCACATACTACTCCACATCTCCTGTGAGATATTATAACCTATTCCTAGACTCCATTTGTCTCTCAATTTGATATTTTCTGTGTACTTTGCTACAATTTGCCTATAAACTCTACTTGCGTACTGCCCCTTCTCCAGGCTCTCGCTTACCAGTAAAGAGGGCTATGTTCACATCATCACTCCATTCTACTTCCCCGATTATTTTCTTCAATTGTCTATGTTCAGTATCAGAAAAATGTGCAATGTTCCACTTCACGCGTAGCTCTGCCCCAGAAATCCAATTCCTGTCCCTCCAAATATCACCTATCCCGTTCACCCCACTCATAAACCATTCTGGCCAAAACAAGACCTTCCCCTTGTCCTTTATTGCAGGATTCAACCAAATCGAAGCATTTGGCGACTTCAGAGCATCAGCACCCAACAGATCATAAAGATCTATCCATGTATCCCGTAAAAATTCTGTCATTGGATCTCTTTTGCTCAAAGAGTTTGCAGTTGTTAGAACCGCTCTGGAAACAAGCGGACCAGCAAGGCTTGCCTCAGCAATAACCCAGTCATCAGGCTGATCCTTTAAAAATGGTATTATAAACTGACTTGAAAATGCCAGATGGTAAGCTTGAAGGTTAGGGATACCAAGACCCTCTTTTTCCAAGGGAAGCTGAAGTTTCCAGAGCTGAAGCCTGGGTGGCTTCTTATCCCAAACAAACGATTGAATTACGCCACCTAAATCTTTCCAATAACATGGGCTAATTTTTAATGGGAGTATGCTTAGAATGTAGTTGATTTTGGGTGTAGAGGTCATTTTCAGATTGTTTACTTTACCCCAAAATGATAGGTTCAGCAAAGCCCATCTTTCCAGACTCACTTTGAGATCTTTGAAAACTTCACTCATATTCTCATCCACCATACCCCGATCAACGGAGTCAACCATATGCCTAGATATTTCATTCTTTTTTTGCACCATTGGAAGCCCTAGGCCATGATAGATGTCTTATCACATGTGTGTGTCAAAGGCATCAACCTCTGATTTGGACCAATTAATTTTGTATCCAAACACCTCATGGAATTTACCAAGGATCTCCATCAATGTAGGTAAAGAAGTGTCAAGATACTGTAGAACTAATAATAAATCATCCTCATAAAACCAAAATCTCTGCGCAACCCCCTGATAATTTATGCCTTTCAGTCCTTGATTACATCTGAGTGCAATTGCCAGTTGCTCAATGGCCAAAACAGATAGTCTCCTAGATTCATGCTATGTTAGACCGAAAAGAGGTAATCCCAGTTTACCCGGTCAAACGCCTTCTCGGCGTCGAGAGAGAAGACCGATATATCCTCGAATTCTGGGCCTGGGATTTTGTTAGTAACAACTTTCATATGTTACTTTATGTTCTACGGTTTTTAATAAAACCAGACTGATTATCATGCACCATATTCTGCACCAAGTTTTCGATTCTCAAGGCTAAAACCTTTGCCAAGATTTTGTTATCTTTATTAATCAGCCTTATTGGACGGTAGCTTGTCTTGATATTGGGAAAAATCTTCCTCGGGACCAGCCCTTAGAGCAAAAATTACCCAATTCAGCCCAAAATACAGGTTCTATTGTGCCGAGCAGTGAACTCATGCTAGTGACAAATGACACCTTCAAAACGTTTTAGTATTTATTCTAAACAGAGAATTTCAGTAACATTTTGGGATTCAAATTAGAGAAGATTACAAAACACAAACTTAGAGAAATACAAAATATAGAGAAACATAGAACTTAGAGAAACATAGAGAAACACAGTCTTACGCCCCTTCAATCAGCACTGGGAGACCCTGGCCCTCATAAGCTAGCTGTAACAAGCCCCGCTCAGAGGACAGCGCTGCAGGGTGCCGACAGACCCACAAATTCAGGACACTTGATCTTGCTCGAACCAAGTCCACAGATCGATCTCCCACCTGAGTCATGTGGGCATGCATTTTTATAATCTCGTGCTGTCAGTCCATGACGCACAGTTCCAGAACTTTCCCTGTGCAAAATATAGGCTTGTTCATGGAAAAACCCAACTCTGTGAATTTCCACTGTGCTCCTTTTCTGTGCCCCTCCCTGCTTGGAGCCCATCTGCGCGAAAGCTCAGGAATGTCTTATCAGTGCCTTCCCAAAGAAAGGAAGATTAGTTTACGAAGCCATGCAGGGCTACAGTTAGAAAGACAGATATTCTAAGAGAAGCCGAGATGAATTAACCCCATGTGAGCAAGCTCTAAAAGGCATGCACTCATAGCTTAGTGTTCATAGGGCTTAAGATTGGCTATCTAAGTGCTATATAGGTGCCATAATGTTCCAAACACTCCAATAATGTCTATTAGCTACAGAGCTGGGGCCTTCGCCCTGCCTGTCTATCTACAATGCATAATGTGACCTACCACCTCTACTAGGCCTGCATATTCCTTGTAGCTCACTACTGCGTAATGGAAGTGCTACAACAGACTACTGTCAGCATTTTTGGCACATACTTTGAATAAACTATTGGCTTTCAGTGGCTAATGCTGTCATCTAAAGCCCTAATTGGCTAATTTGCAATTTTGTGTATCACTACACTCCACCCCTATTCAAAGTGTGTGCGACAATGCTGACTAATACCCATCAACATAGTATGTAGTGCAATGATAAAGACCTTGGGGCTTTGCAAGAGGTTTAAGCAAACTATCTTCTAACGGTTAGTCAGCGTGGCATGCAAGGTTAGTAAAAACACTACCTAAACAAAGATGTACACAAAGTGAACAGTGACATATACCCTTGCCAAATCCTGGCCTACACAAAAAATACCTACACAAAGTGAACATGGACATTTACTCTAGCCAAAACCTGGCCTACGCACAAATACCTAAATAATTATTGTATAACTGATTGTCAGTTAAAAAGCAGCATGCAGTTAAAATGACAAGGCAATCCGGTGTAGTCTAATTTACAATGCAGTATTGCATTTATGTATGGTTACCAATTCTAAACCTGGCAGCCTTTCACTCTAAGGGCCTACCCTCCCCCTGATCCCAGGGCATTCAAACGTGACTATGGGCTGTGTGATTAGACTCTTCCCCCATGTATGTGGAACCCAACCAAAAACCATCTAATTTCATGAGCAAGGTGAACCCATGGGCACCAGGTTATCTAAATGAAAACAATTCTACTAATTTACATTAAAGCATGGCATGTGTTATTCATGCAATCAAAGGCAAGCGATTTGATCCATATGTTTGCTGGTAACTGTAGCTCTGTGTGCCAGTGTGTTGAGGATGGTAGCCCCCACTCAGAGTGAAAAGCCAACACCTGCTGATTAAACAATGTTTGCCATAAAATGCATCGTGTGTATTTAGCAGTCTTGTTGACCTGCCCTATGGCAGAAAAAATGTCTTCATACCTAAAATTCTGCCATCTGAGGTGGTTGCCAATACTTGTAGCAGTGTTGGGCGTATCAATGGGCCCCACTAGGCCAGAGGTTTTATAGCAGAGCTGGCATCAGAACCCATAGTGGCTAGCTTATTGTGCACAGTTTCTATGTCAAAAGCGTATAAAGCTCCTGTTACTCCCCGCTGCTCCAGCAATTAATGAATCTAGCTCCCTAGCTATGCGCACTCTGGTGATGGGCCATAGAAATGGACTCCATTTGTAGCAGCTTGGTAGTACTAAGGAAACATTGCCTTGTGATAAATCTATGTCTAAGTGTATCACTGTAATAATAGAGGTGTGCATTATCAGCCTACAATTTAAATGTTGCCTTACTACTGGAAAATCTAACATGTTCACAGTTTCTACCTTGTGTGACTTGGAGAATACCCTTCTCCAAGTGGGATGCCTGCCATATACAATATTAGTTTTAGCTACAAACACCATACTACCATCCGGCAGTGGCTGTTTCATCACACCATTGTGTAAAATGCATTTAGTCAAGTTATAGTCCATAAAATCTTGGCAAGAACACTCGCTGCAGTTCTTGGTCAGAAAAACAAATCGTTGGATCCATTCACTGAAACATTTGGGCTGAGGATTTCATAAACACCAGTCATAT
This sequence comes from Ambystoma mexicanum, assembly GCF_040938575.1. Taxonomy (NCBI): domain Eukaryota; kingdom Metazoa; phylum Chordata; class Amphibia; order Caudata; family Ambystomatidae; genus Ambystoma; species Ambystoma mexicanum. The sequence goes on from NC_090937.1 coordinate 404,165,340, forward strand.
GAGTCAGTGACAAAAGATGCCCACAATGTGCCAGGCCAGTACGCTAGCAATTCCATGTGGATACTCATTTGTAGCGCTTTTCCAAGGAATTATTCTAAAAGTCTACAATCAAAAGGTGACTCTTTGCATTAGTGTGCTGGAGACAGCTGTCCCCACAAAAAACATGAAACTGGTTGGTTTAACAAAAACCGTGTCACACTATGTGTCATAAAATCAAACATCAAGTCAGTCATGGTTTCATTTTACCTGCCTTAAGGCTGGCTGTAAAAGTATCCATTGTTTCAAAGGTTACCATCTCAAATTAGAGCTCACACACTTGGCAGCATTACTTCAAGTTAAGGACCTTAACCTACGCACAGCTGACTTTGATGTGCGCACTCATTTTATCTCAAAATAAATTACGCTCCTCCTTGCATATTCCTGCTGCCCCAACAATTCATAAATCATTTTCCTGCCTACGTGCAACTTAGAAGTTTTTAAAAAAGGCAAAACATCTCTGGTTAAAGCAATTCAGTTGGAAGAGCAAAACATTTCGTTTTTTCAGATTCATCTCAAAAAGTGCATTTAAAAACCATTTTTCAATGTCGTAGCATTCAAGTGCTGTGTCACACAGCTGTTTGTGGTGCATGATGTCACAGTCCACAACCCATTGTCCACAGTCCTTTAAACAAGAAAGGCAAAACATATCAACCAGGTTATTTCCAGCAACTGAATCATTTGAATGTGCAGCATCAAATGTTTGATAACTAGCCAAGTCTGCACTGTGTTAGTTCAGCAAAAGTTATTACTCTGTGGAACACCTCTCGCAGATTGCAGAACAAATGTCCTCATACGTCATGCATGTTAGCAGCATTGAGTGCGGTGCAGGACAGGTTCAAAGTTCACATATCATCTCGCAGTGACTCGCTTTCTCTGAGAATGCGTCTGCTTGACTGATCAGTGTCACCCGCAAATTGCACACATCTACCCCAATCATGGCACGCAACTGTCTTGGTTTTTTTGCCTAGGCAAAATACAAACAGAAATGTTAGGATTTCATCAAAAGTACAATTTCATTGTTCTTCATGTTAGGATGTCATCAGAACTACAATATCAGCGTTATCCACCCCTTCCCTTAACACCACCCCCACCTTCAGAAGTCTCATCAGGTAACTACACACTTTATCATTGCTACCACAATTATTTGTCACCCTTCTGTATGTTACTGGGGGCTTATTTGCACTCAACCATACGGGGTGTAACTGCCTAATTACAAACTCATTTGTGCAATGCGATCATAGTTGGTCAATGGTACTTCAGACTGATCTGTGATTTTACAAAAGCCATATAATAAGTACCCAGGTCGCACTTCTCAATGGATTAATGCTTTCCTTTGTCACCAGAGTGATCACGAATGCCAGGCGCCAACTTGCTTCCAGTGTTTCATGATCTTGATTTAGGTTTCCCTGCTGGCATCTCTCCATATTTCAAAGGTAAAGTCTTTCAGTCCCATACCGCCTGCAGTTGCACAAGCAGCTTTGTTTATTTTTCTCCATACAGCTGGTGTCTTCCAAGCCTCTGGTTTTCCACTTGTCATTTTCCCAAAGGGTGTCTGCTGATTTCTTGGGCCACCCCTTTGAGCGCGATAGTCTGAATCAGTTCCTTTTGTTGCTTCAACAAATCATTCATTCTTGCACTAAGCCGTGAGGCTTCTGGATCATGGCTAATGTGCAGTGTTCATGTTATACTCAGTTCTGCATGTTGTCTCTTGCAAAACGGATACCTTTGTCAGTTTTGCTTCCATCTGGAACACCATAATGTCTTTGTCAGTTACTCCAGCCCTGGCAATGTAGCTTGCATTTTTGCCAGCTGTGTATTTTCACTTCTCAAAGCGCCTAGAGGTTTCTTCTCCAGTGCACAGCGCTTTACTTCAGTTCACATCACATGGAGCACTGGGATGCAGCTTGCACGACAATGTCTCTTCACTTCACATCACATGGGGCATGGGGATGCAGCTTGCACGGCAATGTCTCTTGAAATGGGCAGCTGTCTTTTCTTAGCCCATTCACAGATGCGCAGGTTCCCCAAATGTTCAGATGTGGTGTGCCGTCTGCCATCCTGCATGCAGCATTTGTTTTCCTTCCAGAGTTGATACTGAGCTAATTCTTTACTTCTGATCAGCTCTGTTATTGCATGCCGGTGTAAGAAAGCATGCGTACATTAGCATATAAGGTAGATTGCACTCTTTTTCAATTTCTCACTCACAGCAATTATTGCCTTCAGTTCTGTTTCAGCATTCTGTCTGTGCACCCACCTCCTCAGGTTTTGCTCACACTGACGGTGTCTCTCACAGGGGATGGAATGCAGGAATGTCATTGTTTATCTTTCCTGTGCACATGGCAGTGCCATGAGCACGCAGCAAACTTATCTCTTTGTCTACAACTCTTAAACTGTGGCGGCTTCAATGAAAGGCACTCGATTCAGACAGTTCATCCAGATTAACTATTTCCTGCACTGCTTCAGCAACTCAGAAAAGCTCCCATATCTGCCAGCTTCTGTAAACACCATTTCACTGAACAGGAGCGCAGTATTCTGCTTTTCTGCCTTCCTCCAACGGTGTTTTTTTTTTCCTCGCGCACCTCGCCCAAGACAGTGCAAGTTATCTTCAAAGCACAAGCTCTACACAGCAAGACTCTTATTTTCAAAAGAGGCACTTTTTCTTGTCATCAGATTCTACTCCATGTAATTTTGCCAAAATGTTAAAGCGTCTTTTAGCCTGTTTTGAACTGATCAATGTCCCATTTAAAGGCATACATATTTTTTTCTTTTTCCTCGTAACCTTGTAGTTTGGCTTCACAAACTCACTCCAATGCAATGTGCGATCTTTAAAAAGAACCCGCAACCCACTAAATCTTTGTGCTGTCTTATCACACACAGATTTTACATTCTGTTGTACCATTGCCAGAATATAACCACTTATTTCAGTGCATTTAAAACATGCCATGTGTAGTGCAGCTCCCTGCACGTTTTTCTTCCTGCAAGAGCAACCCACACTCTATATTGCTTGTGGGCTGTTAATGTGTCAACAACATTTTTCACCATGTACAGCAGTCAACAGGTCACTATTTCCAAAACATACATCACTTATAACGCAACAGTACAAATCCATGGCATAGCGTGAGAACAGTCAAAAATACTCCAGGGGCAATTTAGAAAAATATAAATTGTCTTTTCCCCCCAAACCATTGCAAACTGATTCTGCAATTTCAAATCAATACACAAAAATTGAAAATCCAAATACTATTCACTCACTTTCTTTTTTAAGTGAGTCTCTCACCCATTGTAAACATGGCACAGCTAAAATGCAATCTAGCCATTTTAGTGTGTTTCCTTAAACAGAATGCACCACCAGCACATGGAATTTACAGTTGCCAAAAGAAAAACAAACCCTTTAGGCTCTCAGCACAGATGTTACTCTTTCTCCCAAACACGGCTCATTCCCCACGTTATCTTCAGGAATGTCAACACTTCAAAAGCATACATTTAAAAGCGAACCTTCACCTCCGTACATTACAGCCCCCCACTCGCTAGCACACTGGGGCTAAATCAATGGTTGAATTACTATTCACAATTTGCATGTCAAATCCTTGCAACTATTTCCCTGCCCTCATGACAGAATAGAGTTGAGAACTCCGTCTCACTTTGCATTTCAAATTACAACTTTAAACTGGGGAAACTGCATGATAAAATTCTTTCCTAATCGAACATAAATCTTTCTTGACCATTCATCGGAGCGCATTAAACAAAGCCATTTCACGCTTGTTTATCGCCATGTGCTCCCTGGCTCCATTCCCAAGCAATAAGTCAGTCACGACTGATTTACTGAAGGGAGTCTTAACCACACAAGCTATCGGCCACGGCAAGCCGACACAACGTTGCTGTCTTTTGAAGTATCAGAGCTGCAGTGAGACCACCAAGGAAATGCGAAAGCCTGCTCATCACTCTGCACTGTGTTCTCTCACACAATTTGTCATTTCACAGCAAGGCACTGCTCTGCACAAATCCCCAAACTGCCACCAAATGTCTTGATATTGGGAAAAATCTTCCTCGGGCCAGCCCTTAGAGCAAAAATTACCCAATTCAGCCCAAAATACAGGTTCTATTGTGCCGAGCAGTGAACTCATGCTAATGACAAATGACACCTTCAAAACGTTTTAGTATTTATTCTAAACAGTGAATTTCAGCAACATTTTGGGATTCAAATTAGAGAAGATTACAAAACACAAACTTAGAGAAATACAAAATATAGAGAAACATAGAACTTAGAGAAACATAGAGAAACACAGTCTTACGCCCCTTCAATCAGCACTGGGAGACACTGGCCCTCATAAGCTAGCTGTAACAAGCCCTGCTCAGAGGACAGCGCTGCAGGGTGCCGACAGAGCCACAAATTCCGGACACTTGATCTTGCTCGAACCAAGTCCACAGATCGATCTCCCACCTGAGTCATGTGGGCATGCATTTTTATAATCTCGTGCTGTCAGTCCATGACGCACAGTTCCAGAACTTTCCCTGTGCAAAATATAGGCTTGCTCATGGAAAAACCCAACTCTGTGAATTTCCACTGTGCTCCCTTTCTGTGCCCCTCCCTGCTTGGAGCCCATCTGCGCGAAAGCTCAGGAATGTCTTATCAGTGCCTTCCCAGAGAAAGGAAGATTAGTTTACGAAGCCATGCAGGGCTACAGTTAGAAAGGCAGAATATTGTAAGAGAAGCCGAGATGAATTAACCCCATGTGAGCAAGCTCTAAAAGGCATGCACTCATAGCTTAGTGTTCATAGCGCTTAAGATTGGCTATCTAAGCGCTATATAGGTGCCATAATGTTCCAAACACTCCAATAATGTCTATTAACTACAGAGCTGGGGCCTTCGCCCTGCCTGTCTATCTACAATGCATAATGTGACCTACCACCCCTACTAGGCCTGCATATTCCTTGTAGCTCACTACTGCGTAATGGAAGTGCTACAACAGACTACTGTCAGCATTTTTGGCACATACTTTGAATAAACTATTGGCTTTCAGTGGCTAATGCGGTCATCTAAAGCCCTAATTGGCTAATTTGCAATTTTGTGTATCACTACATAGCTGGATGGCAGAATACTATCCTTCTCCTTCTTTAAGAAAACTTAAATGGTAGCATGATTGGTGGATGCAGGTAATAGACAGTCTCTCTTAGAGGCGATGAGCATCTCTCTCAACAATTCTAACGCAGACTCTGGTAATATGCTGTAAAACTCAACACGTAAGCCATCCGGCCCGGGTGGCTTCCCTGTGTTCAATTTGTGGATTGCAAACTTGAGTTCATCTGTAGTTATAGGACTTTCAAGTGCCATTTTATCTGTGTCAGAAATTTTAGGAATATCAAAGTACGGAAAAAAAGATTCATCATGGGCCATTATATCCAGTTCGTTCTGATATAAACTAGTGTAGTAATGCTTGAAAACATAATTAATTCCTTTCGGGTTAAATGTCGTGAGACCATCAGGTCCACAAATCGATGTGATTGCTCCATCAGAGAATTTCTGACGAAGTTTATAAGCTAACCATCAGTCGCATTTCTCGCCCCTCTCAAAATATGAACACTTGATTCGATACTGTTCCCTCTCTGCCCTCTCTGTTAAAATTCCAGTAATCTCTTTCCTCAAATTACGCAGTTCTTTCTTTTTGCCTGAGCATCCCGGATCCCTCACTAAGTCAATTGTTACCTCCCTGATACACCTGTCCAACTCTAACCTCACTTTCTCCATCTTCTTTCTCTTCCCACTCGAAAGGCCTAAAACCAGACCCCTCATGGCACACTTAAACACTTCCCAAATAACTTTGGCACTTAGTTTATCAGTGTGATTTTCTCTCACAAAATGATTAGCCTCTGATCTGATCTTTTCAAGTAAATCCCCATCATTTAGAATAGAAGTGTTCATCCTCCATGTAAAAGATTTGCAAAGTTCAAAGTCTAATTTCAAAGCCATAGACACTGGTGCATGGTCTGATACCATAATGTTTCCGATTTCACTTGTTCTAAAATTGTCAATCATCCTACCACCAGTAAGAAGCATGTCTATGCGTGAGAAAGTAGTATGTGAGGCCGAAATAAAACTGAATTCTCTCAAGTCAGGGTGCTCCAACCGCCAACAATCTTTTAAATCATGTTCAGGAACCAAAGATTGGAATGAAGAATAATGACAGTCCTTCCTCTTCAACACCCTAATCCCACTACGATCTAAAAGGGGGTCCATCACTAAGTTAAAGTCACCCCCCAAAATGTTGTTAGGCGAGTCCAGATCATTTGAGAGACTTTTCTGAAGAACAATCCATCATCAATAGAGGGCGCATAAACATTACCCATAATTGTGGTAACTCCTAGAACTTCCGCCAGTAGTACAATAATTCTCCCATCTTCATCATAACACTCCCTTAGAATTTTAACTGGTGCATTCCTACGAATTAACATTGCAACCCCTCTAGATCGTGAAATAACATGAGCCATGTGTGCTACCTACCCACATCTTCTGTACATTTTGAATTTCCCCTTTTAGCATGCGAGTCTCCTGCAAGGTGTAAATTTCACTCAGCATGTCATCCATACAATTGAATACCTTCCGTCTTTTAACCTGGTTGTTAATTCCATTGATATTCCAATTCGTGACTTTCAAGTCCAGTCCCGTAGCCGTAGTCATCTTGTAAATAAGCACAAAATTCAAACAAATATGTACTAGTTCCAAATTCAAGCAAAGAACTAGACCCCCACCTCCCCTCTTAAGAAAAAGCTGCAATCCAACACCAACAAAGGAATCCAAAACCCTATACCCCTGGCTCCCCTCCCATTTAAAATAAGAACCTAATCTTGGAATACTAAAGCAGTTGGACCACTAGTGAACAAAGTCTGTACCTAATAGCAAGCGTGCTGTTAATATGTCACTAGCTAAAAACTAAGAAATGTGGGCCAATTCACGAATAAACTTAACATGAACATATATTAATTTGACGCGCAAATGAGTTCTCGAACATCAACAATCTCCCAGGTCCAAAAAGCTACCTTCCCAATGGTGAATTCCAAAGACATTAAAGCTTCAAATCAATTCCCAAGCAGCCACAAAACAATGCAAGCACACGTATCCTGGCTCTGCACTTTCTTTAGTAGCTAGTTACACAGTCAGCACATCCTGCAGTCCAGATCTTACACAGTAATTGAAATTTTTGATTGCAGACAGAAGCAAAAAGCCCCCTTAATATTTAAAGCACCCAATAACAGAGATTGTCAAAAATGCACTGCCCTAGTAGACATTACTCAACTCAAATATCCTATAGGTGGTAAGCTAAAATGCTCAGTGAACCCCCTGTCCTCATGTTAGAGCTATGTATGTCAGGTTTGGAAAGTCATATGCGTCTATGGTTAAATCCAAAAGTTTAGAGCAACTCACATGCAAGCAGTCGCATCGTAAGTTCTGCACGTTGTGAATCAAAACTAATTTTCAGAGCTGCAGCAATTTACCTTTCATACTCAAAGCGCTTGTTTCATGCACGCAAACTATGCTAGTGTTATTTGCACAAAGGCCATCCCCATACAGTGTACTTCCAAACGTGACTAATATTGGAGGCATCAGGACAGTTAGAAGTGCAGCGCAGCCGTTATCAACTTTAAGGTGTGTAAGACATTAAAGATATATTATCTAAAAGAAATATAAAGCTATATATATTATAAATTGTATACTCGAAACCTAGCTGTACAAGTCTCAATACTGCCAGATATTTGTAAGCTAGTATAGCACAATAAAAACCACCTCCCGACTTATCCCAGTCATTTAGCTACACCTGCAACAAATATCTAAATCTGGCTGTACACCTGTGGGGTAATACAAAACTGGATGACCTCATATGAACCTTCCAATCACAACCTCATAAACTACAGTGTAACCAAATAAAACACATAGTTGTTAGTCTAAATAGAGAACCCGGTTTGTTGCGCGTCTCATAACAGGGACTGGCAAGGAGTACTTAAACATATCAGCCTAAAGGACTGACCAAATGATAAATATATCTGGCCCAGAGTTTATATAAACAAGCTCATGAACTGTAACCAACATGAACACTCTTTAGAAAATGCATAGTACGCCACAGTCTCGTAAAAAAAAACTCATGAGAACGGCATGAGCCTACTAAACATCACTGCGTCCTTTTCTTCCGATATGAGTCCAGTGGTGGCGCCACGACCGATCTAAGCCTGATAGAGTGCCAAGCCACGTAGTTGCTGATGGTTTCACAAACAAGTCATCGCTGAGGTTCTCTGTCTGCCATCCATAACGAGCCAGTCATGCAGCAGAGTTAGTGCGGCGATATCTTCTTCTGTGGCTTTTACCCCGTAGTGTGCACGGCATGGCTGAGAAAGTGCAATCTGCAATCAAAAACCTCCATGCACGCCAAGTCATCTGACATTACATTGGAGGCCGGTTCTTTCCTCTAAAGTATGCATTCAAAAGCACTTGCAGCAACAGGGCACAAACAAACGCGCCTTTCGAATTAAAGACGTTTAACTGAATGAACGAACAGGCGTCATTTTAGGTAATGGTGAAAGTTATCAGAATTAAAAATTATTAAAAACCAAAAAAAAAAAAACAAAGCAAGTCTTGAAGGCTGTATAGTCACTCAAGCAGAAACAGGTTCATTACAAAGTTTTTCTAGCCACAAAATGGCTTCTTTAGGATCAGTGGTGACTTTTTCTACATCCGGCAATGAAAGAGTCAAGGTGTTACATTTGTTGAGATATACTTTAATCTGTAAAGTCTTAGCCAAGTCTTTGGTGCCTTTAAAAGACTTCCGGGTTGCCAGAAACTCTTTTGGATAATCCGGGTAGACAAAAAAGTGGTTTACCATTGAAGTTGACAGAGCCTTTAAGCCTTGCAGCATTTAAAATAATCTCTCTTTTCTGGGAAAGCACAAAAGTTACAAGGCTATGTCTAGGTCTTAAGCCAAGAATCCTGCCTACCTGGGAGATATGATCAATATCAGCATCGCCAAAAGAGTCAATACCATAGCAATCCTTAAAAATCTGTAGGATCAAAGGTATTAGCTTTTCACCACCAGGATCAGAGTTTTCTTCAACCCCAATCAGCCTGATGTTTTTGTCTCTTAATTTCAGATCCATTTCCACGCCTCTCCTTCTCCCTATGTAAGTCAGTTTTTAAAATGTTGTAGGCTCTAAAACGTCCTGAGATTTCTGAGCCCATGCTGATAGATGTCTTCTCCAAATCAGCAACTCTGACATCCAGATGAGACACTTTAGAGTTGAGCTCAGCCATGGTGACCTTGACTTCATTCATGTCCTCTGCCACTTGCCTTAGTAACTTTTAAATATCTTGTGTGCTAAGATGTTCCTCTTCCTCCATCTCCAGAAGCTGCTTTGGCTTCTTAGGAATTGTGTTATCTGGTTCCTGAATTTTCTTTTTAGAGTTCATAATCATCCATGAAATTTCTTTAGGGAGAAGGCCAGGAGTTGCAGGTTCAAGCTGCTGCTGCTGAGACCAACATTCCGGAATCCTGCTTGTCCTGCACTTGTGATGGCCTTGGAACACGCAGTTATTGCTACTAAGCTGGCAGCACTGATCATGCTGGACCACGTGGAAGAAGGGGTGGGGTGAATTCCTTTTTTCAATTCCCCTGAACTTTTGTGCAGTGTGGTACAGTTTTGTGCCTTCCATAGGAATACTGCCCACTGGTGGATATCTTTATTTTATGGGAAAGTACAATTTCCCAGGTATTTCAATTCTCCCCAAGGCAGTCTCCGGCGATGGGTATATCAAATCCCTGAATGGGAGCTACGATGAGGCGATGATGCGAGTGGTGTGGTTGCTTTCAAGCCCACTTCCCTCATCTACCGCGATGCACTCATCAAATCACTGTGTGGGAGCTGCAATGATGTGAACAGCGTGGTTGCTCTCATCCCTGCCTCCGTCATCTCATGCAATGTGTCTGTCTAATCTCTGTTGAGGAGCTGTGATGATGGGAGTGTTGTGGTTGCATTAATCCCCACCGGTCCCAAGATGCATCTGTCACATCCTCATGTGGGTCCCAAGTCACATGATTAGGTTGCTCTGATTTGCAATGAGTCTTAGTTGTGGCCTTGAAAAGCACATAACAGCCCTAGATGTATCCATGACTGTCCGTGTGGAGCAATGATTTTGTGTATTTGCTTGCGCTCAACACTAAATTTATGCATATTGGCCACAGGGTTGTGTGAATGTGGAAGGTAACACATTCATGTGGGGAATTGGGAAACCAGTTGGGGAAAAGCCACGCAAAGATTACAGAAATCCACAGTGACAGAAAATGCACATAAGCTGCATTGTTCCACGGAAGCTGCAGGAGGTGGATAAAATGCTCCGAATTCCAGATCCACCCACAGAAACGTCTCCCACTCCTACCTGGAAGCCTCACCCGGGGTAGTGGCGCTCTTCCTCTTGCAGGGTGTCACTGTACTCATTTCTTCTCTGGTGTTATGGCTAATGGAGGTTGGTTCTTATGGGTACTCAAAGCATTGAGGAGCCTTCAGGAATGGTTTATGTTGTGCAACTTTACCAGGTCTTTGACAAAGCTTCTATGTCCCCAATCCCTATTCACAGCACCAATACTTTTGATTGTCTCCACAGAAGGTTCTTTAATCCCTTCAAAACCAACTCCCTGTGTATACTTGAAGGGAAGGGACAGGCAAATGCGAGGAAACTGGAAGTAGCAGGGTCATGGCAGCATGATGAGTTGATGAGTTTACAATATTTTACACTAAATAATAATGAATATTCTATTAAACTCCTGACTGCTATCCATAAATACTTTCTGTTCATACTTTATCATTCAGTGAATAGACCTGGCAATGAATTGTAAGCTTCCCATTGTTTTTTAAGCACAGTCTAGCACTGTAGACAAACTTTCTGAAGTATTGTTCGCGATCACCAGTTTCCAAGCCGAACGTCGTCGATGTTTTGTTCTGTTGTATGTGTGCCAGGCTGCTCTTTAGCCAAGGAAGTACATTGCAACTTCATAGACTCTACTTCTCGTATATCGCCCCTGACATTGGGCTATCCTTATTTTTTTGACTGCTATTGTGCTTGCTTATCATCCTCTAGGAGAAACTGAATAGGCTTTTTTTCCAAACTTCAGGCGCTCTAGTGAATAGATTGTGTGTGAAATGGAGGTATGCAAAACAGCCTCACTCAAAAATAAAGGCTCTGTACTTTAACAAATGTGAACGTGGTTTCAACCCAGGCGGGCCTGCTGGTTCATAGGGTTTTTGAGTAGATTAATGCTTGCCTTCTATGGTACTGAGTCCGCACCCCGGATGAATGCAGCACACATGCCGCTTTCATGCCAGAGTTGCACACAAGTTAAGCCCTTCTAGCCCCGTCTGAGACCACGATCCACAAGACATTTCTCTTTGTCTCCAATGAGCGGTTGTCTCCTGGGTCCTCAAACTGTCTTTATGCGTGCAAGCTATTACAGGTAAGACAAATGGCTACCTTTCCTGCTCCCCACACTATTCCCTATCTTAAAACCTCAGATAGTCTCTCACTTGATCTTGATACTTCACAATGTTTAAATAAGGCACAAAATAAGATTAAGAATAACAATCAAAATGGGAGGTGTCAACTAGTGAGTGATCGCTCCACAATAACCCATAAGGACATATTTTTGACTTTTCAGCTTCTCAAAGCATTGGTCTCCTTTGACGGAAACATGGTTGGGCGAAGATTGTGTCATCTCTTGATGTATGGTATTATTCCTGATCACTAGCATATTTCCCATGTCCATCACCCTGCAGGATGTGGTGTTGGAACTGCTCTGATTTCAAAAAAGAATATTCCTATAGCGAAGTCCCTATTACCATCGATCCTTGAATGTAAATCTGCTCTTTTCTAATGCACTACATCCCCCCGATAAACAGAATATGTTCTGCTCATTTATGGACAGCCTGATTTTTTTATTAAGTTTGTGAATGCTCTGCCTGATGGCAAGGCCAAACTGGCACCCGCGATAGTAGCTGAGGTGATATGTCTCTCCTGCTTGTACTATGGCCCTCTGCCCATCTCTATAAACAACCATTTTAACTACTCCTACAAACATAATTCTTGATGGGTAGGACAGCATGACACCAGACACCTGATGGCTGAGATGCAGGTGAGTATCAGCCATTCCTCTAAACTTCCTTACAGTGGTAGGGAAAGTGGACAGTATAGTTGGGGGTAAACAAGAGTAAAAAAAAATGAGGAGTTGGAAAATCTGGGTCATGATTGACAGTCTACCCTTTGAAACATTTTGCACTTACACAGGTGAGTACTTGGAGTACCTGACACTATGAGCAGAAGAATACTGAGTCACAGCCACTTAGTAAACCAGGGATATGACACAAAAGTGGAGCAACACCCCCCCCTTACACTACACATTACAGATATATGTGAACAGTTGTGTACATTAGGGTGGGGCAACATGTCTCATGACCATGCTTTAATAACAGTTAACAGTGCACTTGCACACCTCTTCTGTACAAGTCTCACCTTTGTATTATAGCAATGTCAACTGAAATTACACCACGTCTGTATTTTTGTGATATTCATTGTAATAGGAAACTACCATTTTGAGGAGACAAATTCCTACTATAGATCATCGCCCACAAAGTCTTGCACAGATAAGGAGTGTAATTCCTCCAAGACAAGATTAGCCGGTATCGCACAGGAAGGGAACTAAGATCCAGCAACGAACTACAAATAGAGGCAAAGCACTACGAAAAAATGAAATTTGGCAGAACAGCCAAATCAAATTGATAACATTTGAACCAACATGCCCAAAGAAATTAGAACCACAGAAGACCACATCACCTTCAGGAAACTTCTCAAAACCTGGCTATTCAGCAGACAATGACATCCTGGAAGGGACACTGGCAACAACAACACCACAGACAAGCAACTAGAGAGTAGATGAGATGGGTCAAAGAAGCACAAACAAGAACCTAGCAAGATACCCACAAGCGGCAACCAAAGAGCCGCTTCAGAGGCTCCAACAAGCTGACCGACTTACTAAACCATTTCCCCTTCGTGCTCCAACAACATAACTGATGCCACTACACCAGACCTTGGACTATCCACACTACACATAAACAAACAGAGAAATAATACTAGGTTCACACCCAGCATCTCTAGATGCTGAAGCACACTTAGAGTGAACCACCCGCATCGTCCATAAAACCGCCAACGACGCAACTACACACCAAAATACCGGATTATCATACAGCTACTGCCACCTGTGACACTGCATCCCTTATGGACACTATCTAACCATTGCACACGACCAAACCCACCATAACCCACACAAAACACCAACACCAACACAAAATACTACTACACACCTGAGTCAATGAATCTAACTCATACGGTTACAATGCACAAAGCCTCTCACACAAACTACCACTTGCAAAACTTCACTCACAGATGCCAATTCCTCCTGGTTCTGAACCTATACTCTCACCCTATGCCGACCAACCTCGCCACCCTCCTCACGCGAGAGCCTGGAGACTGCCCCTGTGTGGTAGCAGTACACAGTATAAATCAAAAAAACATAACATAACGTGTGCCTGTTCCATGTGTATGAGCTCCTCTTCCACCTTCTTTCATCAGTGAAATGGTATGCATCTGTGGTGCAGCGCTACAGACTGAATAGTTTTGTCCATGTGCAACTACACTTTCAGGCCTTTCAGTCACCATATTCCCTGGAATAGGTCATCATACCCCCGCATAGCTTTCGATGTCTCTGAGGTAGACCTGGAGAGAAACGTTGACCAGGTCCAGTATCTATCTGGTTGTACAACTAAGGAGTGTGTGCTTTGTCTCTCTGGTGACAAACAATGTTACTGGCGTGCACTGGACACTATGTGCCACTGTTGCCTGGAATGCCCTCTCCAGCAGGATGGCTGTCCTACTGCCATAGGTGAAGATTTTTATTTTTGGTGGTATGAGCCTTGGTGTGGGTCGCAGCAGGGTGTATTGCAGGCCAGACATGACGTTAACTGATGCTCTGGTGTCAATCAGCACCGGTAATTGCGTGGACAGAATTGTTACCGCAGCATGGCTTATGTTGCCTCTGCTGGTTACAAAATGTTGGCGCAGAGATGAAGAATATTTTCTCTGTGTCGCTGGCATCTATTGCTGCAATTTTTACTTCGCGATAGTAGTCTGTCACCAACGCTATACCTGTCCCAGGATTTTCTTCCAAAAGGGTTGCCAGGTTTGTCACTGTGCCTCCTGCTGTCAGCTGGGCTCTTGTGCTTGTCCCTATCGGCCACGGGGCTCTGCAGACATTTGCAAAGTACCTTAGCTTTCTGCAGTGTCCACACTAGCAGCCGGATGCAGGACACACCCCTCACTATGTGGTAAGTCCCTCGGCAGAACTCACAGGGGCATCTACTGTTCTCTTATTTGTGGTGGATGGGTTGGTTGTGGTTTCTGTTTGTGTACTTCGGGTTTTCTGGGGCGAGGATCTGACCACCTGTGCGTCTGCTATTTTGGGAGCTTTAATCGCGTCCTCCATGGGAATATCTCTTGATGTAGCCTGCTCTTGTGCTCTTCCTAACTCGAATATCCTCATCAGCGGCAACCCTGCACCTCAAGGATCTGTTTGCGCAGTTGGATATTACATTCTTAATAACAAAAGACAATTGTGTTTTCATTTTTAGGGACAAAAGACAATTCTGTTTTACTTTTCTTGTACTCACAGTTTAAAAAAAAAAAAAGCTTTTCATTGGAACCAGAGTAATACTTTTGTTTTTTGATAGATCATTTTTGTGAGATTGTACATATAGACACAATGTATGATGTGATTATTACATTTCCATTAATAATGCATGCATTTATACACATTTAATGGAACCCATACAGACATGATGTTAAAATGTTCCTTATGAAACCATTAGAACGATTTAAAGCGTACACACTTTTAAAAACGATATGCTTGCACTTTTCAATTCATGTAATGTATACCTTAGTACACATTTAAGTGCTACACACATGATGTTAAAAAGTAAGTTATTATTACACACTTTTAAAAGTTAAAGTACACATTATGAATGCATTATTAATGCATCTAACATACGCATAGGAATTGTATGTGACGCGTGCAGGTCTTTACAAGCTTTATGTATATATTTGTAAATTATGTAATTTACACAGCATTACACATTTCATAGAAAGCGTACTTACGTGATGGTGAAATGTAAATGATCATGTAAAATGACACACTAAAAAGGCAATGTACAAAATATGGATGCCTTTTTAATTCACCTAATTTACGCATGAGCATGAATTACAAATAAAGAATGCAGGCTTTTACAAGCAGTATGTATGCATTTGAAAATCATGTAATGTACTCAGTAATACGAATGTTATTGACAGCACACATACGTGGGACCTCATCACGAGTTTGGCTTCAGCCCTTAAATGCATGGGGAACTCTATTACTGCTGCACTTAAGGGCTCGCCAAATCATGAGTTGGGCAGAAGGTTTGGAGTTTTTCCTACAGCTTTTTGCTGGGGGTAAAATATTCCACTTTCCGCTGCTAATTGCACGAGCGCTAATAGTGCCCCAACCCCATTGTGTCCAATGGATGCAATGATGAATGGGAACTTACAGCTGCTCTGCTACTCGTGATCCGGCGTGAATAACACTGGACGGACTAGCGGTAACGCTGTTTGTGTTGGCGGTATCCCATCAGTATCACCGCCGGGATACCACCAAGGCTCTGATAGAGCCTGTGATGTTCAAATGTATGTTAGCATGATAAACGGTACACACTTGGAAAAGCTAAAGTGTGCAATATGGGTGCATTTTCAATTGACTTAATGTGGGCATTAATATGGGCATTAATATGCTTTTAATTTCAAGAGTAAACACTTACAAGCTGTTACTGCACGTTATGTACAATTGATGTTAAGTAGTATGCATACATATTTCAATGAAGGGTTGAAGCATTAAAACACATTTTAGACCTACTTTTTAAGGAAGCGTGCATTTTAATGATTGTAATGATTGTATGTAATCATACACTACTAATGTTCTGAGTAGAACTCAATGACAGTTGTACTAAATTGTGTGCTACTAATGTTCTAGATACATTAGAAGTGCATGAAGCGTTCACACATGTTGAATGTATACATTGTACGCTACTACATTTATTTGCATTTGTAGTTAATATTTACTTCAGTATAGCATTACCAATAGAGTTTTTCACTGGAAGGTGTTTTCTCTTTAATCGTTTGCTACTATTTTTCTATGTACAGCAGAAGCATATGAAGCGTTAACACTTTTTGAACCTATAAAAAGTACTCTATTACATGCCTTCATATTTAAGGTTAATATTTACTGTGATCTAGCTTTACAAATTAACTTTTTTAATGGATGCAGGGTTCAAAATTGAAGGGAACTGGGAGCTATTTAGCTCCTGCTTGTGGCCTAGAAGAGCCTGGCCAACTAATGCAGAACGAACACACCTATGTAAATTGAACTCTCTGCATTTTGGGCAATCTATAAATAAAAATTAGGGCACATCTCTCTGACATTAAAAGCATACAGGGTCTCAAATAATAGACATAATTATATGTTTGAATCTTATGTGGACGTTAGATTTGCAGAACACTATGTATTAGCTCCTTGTTCTCCAGTAGTAGCTCCTGGTTCCTGGTTAATGATGGATACCCAGGAGCTCCTTATAGCTCCAGCTTATTCAATCTTCATTTCAATCCCTGTGGAAGGGTATGTTTTTATTGTCTAACAGTGTTAACAAATAAGTAAGTACTCCATTTACTTGTGAATGTATATTTAGTAATAAGGATTCTCCACTTAGCCCTCTACTCAAATTGCATGGTTAGTGTAGGTTCTAGCTTGTTTGGCCTTGTACTCAATTGCATTTTCAGGTGTAGGCCTCTCTCCCACTATACAGGACTCTTGAATCTAGCAGTGCTTAGCCTTGTTCAGAACACCACAGTGTTCTTAATTTTCACTGTTATGTGTAGGCCTCTCGCCCAACATACAGGACTCTCGAATCTACGGTACGTTTATCTTGCACCACTAGTGTGGACACGGCTGCAGGCACGGCCAAGTATCCATCCATGATAGAATACGCCTATGGCTAGGCACATCCGGCCTAGTGCACACATAGCCTCCCAGACTGAAACACCTGATGTACCTCAACACCTCTACCACTAGCATGCGGCGACCACCACCCGAAAGGAATTTGGTATAGCTGACCCACATAAACTCTCTCAACAACAGCAATCTATCTCTAACCGTCAACAGCACCCACTCATGTGTCTGACCTCCCTCAGGATGCTTAGTCGAGCCTTGCCAGCCACCTAAGTCCTAGAACGGCAACATGCACATACGCATCTCCTAAACTAACCCCCTAGAACTCCAGTGACATCGATTACGGTCACCAAGGGCGTTCAACAAAGGAAAAAGCGCATTGAGGCCACACAAGTGGGGAAATAGCGCTATATAAATAACAAAATACAATACAATACAATACAATTACAATTTTACTAGCCTGCCTCCATAGCTATGTCGCCAAAAGTAGATGCTGCATTTTTAAATGTGCTGCAATAAAATAAGCATACAGTTCATTGTTTTTGAATACAAACATAATTATACAAGTGCACAATTCATACTAGTACAAGTGTGTATTTTTGTTTAATATTTTGAAAACCTTCTAAAGAGTACTTACTTTGCAGCCACACTCTTAAGTGCCTTCGACCAAAGTGTTTTAATATTATTAATAGGCATAGTTGCAAATGGAAAAGCAACATGTTGGCATGGTTAAGAACATAAACAGCATGTGCATTTGTTGTGAAACAAGATGCGGCAGAGTGTTTCTGTATGTTCATTAGTCATTACTATAGCAACATGGGAGTAGTTTACATTATGCATGCTCATTGTTGGAATTTGTGTATGGGAACTAAAAAGTGCTGTGTATAATTTGGTATTTTTTTATTTCATTAAAATGGATTGGCATAATTTACTATAAAATGTGGTGTGTATGTGTTATTTGTAGTTGTGTACAGTCCTTTTTGTTTAATTGTAAAATTGTGCACATTGTAAAGCAATATGTGCATTCTTTCCATTATGCATGCACCTCTAATTATTGTTTGCACGTGCATATGGATTAGTTTGGTGTTATTGCAGTGAACACGCTCATAATGTTTGTATAGTGTTTACATACTTTAAATTTTGTTTTTTAATTTTTGTTTGCACGTGTGTATGGTGATTGGTGCAGTGTGACTACAGTACACATGCACACAATGTTTATATAGCAAATTATGTGTACTTTACATTATGCATGCGCTCGTAATCATTTTAACTTCTGTATGTGGATTAGAAAGTGCTAGAAATTGGCATTGCAGTTTATGTAAAATTTAACAACAGGGAAGTGTTTTTGAAAAGGTTGCATGTGTACATATCTGTATTTGTGTATTTGTTTATGAAATGTATTAAACGTATATTTTCTCTTTTGTTTTTTAAAATGGAGTCAAAGAACATCAGGATTATTGGTGATTCCTGGATTTTATGGCTGCAGCATTATGTAACATTGGTGCTGATACTCCTACCATTACAGAATGTGAATTCTCAATGGGTTGAATATCGCAGTGCAAAATGAGAAGAAATAGTGGACAAACATGTTCATTAGCATGGCAGTGGCAAAATACCTGATGTACTTTTGTTACACACTGAAGGAAATAATTTAGTGTACAGCAGAGGAACATAATTATGTCAACAGATGAAAACTAAATTATAATGTATAGTATTTTTATTTCCAAGAACTAAAATGGTGTTTACATGCTTGGCTGTATTTAAAACCTGTATGTGTGGAAATGTCAATCACTGTAAAATTAATCATGTTACAATAACTGTAAATAGATGTATATGTACATTTAAGGTTGAACATGGCCTACATTGTATATTTCAAAACAACATAAAGAGTAACAATGCTGCCCTTTTTAGGAAATATCATTGAAGGTCTACATAATGTATTGCAGTAATGGGCTGCTTCAGTTCTTTTTGTGTTGTAATGGATACACAACCTTTACCAATGGTTTTTGTGTTTTTAATAGAGTTTTCTGCATTTTGTTAGTTTAGTGTATGCTGTGATTTGCATGCAGTGATCTCGTGCCTGTTATCGTATAGTTGTTTTTATGTGTGCATATGGTTGACCTGCATTGTAGTGATGGGCTACTTTGTTTGTTTAATGGCCTGTAGATTGTTATATGGCATGTGTTTTTTTCTTGTACTGTGTATGCACTATGGGTGTGTGTGTGTGTGTGTGTGTGTGTGTGTGCATGCTTGTTGTGTACTTAGTTTTATGCATGTGATATGTACTGTGGTCGACAGGTACTTTGTTATATGGAATGTGGCATTCTTCTTGTACTGTGTATGTACATGGGATGTGTGTGTTTATGGTTGGTGTGTACTTTGTTGTATGCATGTGAGTTGTACTGTGGTTGGCCTGATATGGTGTGTGGTGTTTTTCTTGTACTATGAACAGTTGGAGTGTGTGTGGGTGTGCAACTTGTTGAGGTGTGTGTGAGAATGGTAGGTGTGCACATTGCTTTATGCATGTGAGTTGTACTGTGGCAAGCCTGATATGGTGTGTGGTGTTCTTCATGTAATGAATATGTAGTTGGGGTTTGCTTGTATGGTTGGTGTGTACTTGGTGTGTACTTTCATTTATGTGTGTTCATGGTTGTGTGTTGTACTGCGTGCAAAGTTGGGAGGGTGTGTATGGTTGGCATGTTGTTTATTATATGGTATGTGTTATTTTGAAAAGTTCAAAAATTAGATGTATTTCTTAATTACAAAACATATTATTCTGCATGTGTCATATATGGATAATTATGTAAAGTATAATATTTAAAAATTGCCCAGTTCAATATTCAAAATGTCTTTTCAGTACACTCATTCCTGATTAAATCTATGTACATGCCAAAAAGATGGGAACATTGAAGTAGCCTATTTTAAGATGTTGGGCTAAAATAAAATCTCTATAGGAAAACCCAATGTTAAAAGCTGTTAAAAATGCGATCAAAGTAAAACAAATTAAACAATGAAACATGCCATCAAAAATTATTATATTTTGCATGCACTAGAGGCTAACTCAATGTTTTACTGTAGATTATTTTCAGATTATGTCATGAATGCCTTCAAATGTTAAGAAACATTTATTTCTGAAACTCAATAGAGACTTTGTCTTAAAGTTAACTCTACCATGCACTAGCATACCACATACAAAACAGAAATAACTCTGTTAAAGGTTTGTTATGTTTAAGTTCCACTAAATAAGACCTATGAAATTAATTGAAATAAAAGTTGCCATATGGACGTTATGATTGCATGGTAAAATAAAAAAAACAAAGACATTTGCCAGTAATGGTAAGCTATGCACCCATAACTTGTGCCACCGCCATGCACTGCTAAGACTAACACCAAGCACATCAAAGATGACATCACAAATGGCATCATTGATGACATCAATGATGACATCACTTGTCCAGGGCAGTTGTTTTTGTTCAGCGACAATAATAATTTTAAGCAAAGGACTTGATCTGGTCATACTGCATTGAAAACATGATACACATACTCTAAAGGTACTGTAAAGTGGGCCACAATGAAACCTACTTGGACAACATGTCAAGGGTTGCAATATGGAAAGTGACATGTTGTCCCAGTAAGTTTTGTTGGGCCCACTATCCATGGCCTTTGGCCACAGCCATCAGCTCTGTTGACTTTTCGTATTGAACCATTTGTTTCCTTGAAGTAATTCAATAGCCATATCCTCTGGCCACACACATTACCACCAACTCTCTATCTTTTTTTTAAAAACTTGTGTTCCATAACCGCGGTTATATTAGCAATGTACTACAAGTAAACCCAGTTATCCATAAACATCTGCAAATAACAGTGGTTATCTGTATAAAGCGCAGAAAATCCCAAACTCTTCCCTGCCCCCAAAGGCACTCACTGGTGCCCCCTCATCTTGCCATGCGTCCCCCACTCCCCTCAAGTCCAGGTCTCACTAGATATGGCCTCGGCCATGGCCTCTGTGCGTGTGCCACAAATATGTTGCTTTTGGGCCCACTAGCAATGGCCACTCGCCATATCAAACCATTAATTTGTTAGCAAACAGCCATTGCCCCCTGCCCAGTAGATGTAGGTAATGCAGATGTTGAACCTTTCTAGTTCTAACTCCTTACTCCTGCAATACTTTCACAGTAATAATTTCCAATAACAGAAATTCCTGCGGTAAAGTAGCAATAATGGGAAACATTGCTCAGAATTAAAAAGACTTCCACATCCTCCCAGGCACTCAACATGTGTCCCCCTTCCTTTTTCCAAGTTCCCTCACTCTACTCGAAAGATGTTCCCCTCCTTAAACCTCTCCCATTTCCCCCTATCACTCATCGCTTTGTCGTGATGTACATTTCTTTCTGAGCGCGTCTTGCAGTGTTGCCGCTGCAATCTCATGAGATTCCTGCAGTCTTCCCCTGATAAACCAAACATTTTCCACCCATAACTAGATCCCCAACCCACCCCTACATTCCCACCTTCACATGGAGCCTCATTAGGACTCCGGCGCTAAACCATGGTGCTATTAGCACCATGGTCCATGCCGGAGTCTGTCATGGCGGAATGGGGAATTACCACCCCATTCCGAGGTTGGCAGGGCGGTAATTCCCCATGTCGCCATGGCCCTTCCCCATTCCCATTTCTGCCCCATAGGGCTCAATGGGAATGGGGAAGGCGGCAATTACGGTACCGCAAATTGCGGTACCGTAATTGGCATCAAGGTCCCTTTGCGGGTCCCTTCTTTAACGGCTGGTCTAAACCAGCCGTTAAGGTCAGGTCCCGCAAAGGGACCTCATAATTAGGCACTAAGTGGTTAACGGCGCTGCAGCCTTTTACAGCGCCATTAACCACTTAGTGCCTGGGTCATAATGAGGCCTATGGTGTCTTCTTTCCCAGTCCCAACCTCTAGTCTGATGTGATTTCTATTGCTAATTGTATTTAAGTAGTGCCTATGGCCAGGCCATCTAAGCACTGTGGTTCAAAACAATCAGTGTTCATAAAGGAGTGACTACATAAAAAGAAGAGTTTTGAGGCTCTTTCTGAAGTCGAGAATGCTATTAGGCTCTGTAACATTGTGGGGGGTTTCATTCCAAAGTCCTATTTCCTACTCCAAATAGCGTTTTGAGTTCTTTCATTTGCTGCTTCTTCCAGTAATATTGTGGGAATCACTTGCATCGAGCAAAAAAAAAAAAAGAAAAAAGATAGATTTTAATTCCTGAAATGCCTCCCAGCCTCTCTGCTGCAATGCACCAATGCTGATATATATAAAGGTTTTAAGAAACAGGGGGGAACCACCATGTCTGTCAAATAGTTTTAAAACTCCTGGATGTATTTACCACAAACTAGTCAACAAAATGAATCAATGTGTTGCGCCCAAATTGTTTATTTGGTCCACATCTGCCAAGAGGTTTTCACATTATTGCTGTTATTGCTGTTCAAAATCTGCACTTTTTCTCTATCGGAAAACTAATTAGAGTAGGCTGAAAACTGTCTTTTTATGTTTTCTTAATAACTTTTTTTATTTTATAATGTATAATTCCCAATATTTACAGTTTAGTGAAGCTCTTCATGAATTGTTTGTTTTGAGAATTTCATCCAAACCATCCAGCAAGTCAAAAGTTATTAGCAATAGAATTTTGGGGGGAAATGGCTGCTTTTTTATTTCTGAAGTTCCTTTCAGCCTCTCTGCTGCAAAGCACCATGGGAGACATCCTCATTATTTTGGAGAAGGGGGAACACCTTCTCCATCTCATATTTTAAAAACTGCTAGATACAATAACGCCAGCACCCCCTGAAATCAAGTCAACGCTTCGTGACCAAGTTGGTTTGTACCTGGTACAATTCCGTCCAGTAGTTTTTGCTGTGCGCTTGAGCGAAAGTTTGACTTTTTCTCTATGGGAAAATGAATGGGGACTGGTCAAATCTGTCTTTTTGTTTTTTTTCTAAATAACTTCTTTATTTCTTACCTGATGTTTCCAAGATTCTCCAGTTTGTGGAGGCCAAGGAGTACAAATCATTTTGCAAGATTTCATCCGAATCAATGATGCGAGTCAAAAGTTATAAGCAATTCATTTTTTCAGGTTTCCTATGGAACTTGATACTCACCTTAATTATAGTGTTGTGACCGCCATATGATTACATATATATATACATATTCACTGAAAAAACATTGTTAAAGGGACGTTATGGTTAAGTTGGACTAATAAAAACCTATGAAATTCAAAGTAAAAACTTTGTTAAAGGGACGTTATGGTTTCAAGTAAAACCGAAAAACCCCAGAAATTCACCAGTTATGGTAAGCTAAACAACCATAACTCGCGCCACCACCGTGCACTGCTAAGACTATCACCCAGGACATCAAAGATGACATCACAAATGTCATTGATGACATCACTGATGACATCACATATCTGGGCCACTTGATTTTGTTCATTGACATATATAGGCCAGGTGGTTTTGTTCACTGGCAGTCAGAATAACAACATTGAAAAAGGTGCTGTACATCTAGACGTTAGCCTTGTCATATGTTCTTTAAGTACTTTCCTTAGGGTTTGGTCTCAGCTCATGGTGCACATAAGCTGAGTTTTAGCAAAGTTTTTTCTTTGAAGTTCATAGGTTTTTATTAGTCCAACTTAACCATAACATCCCCTTAAAGTTTTTTCATGGAATTTCATAGGTTTTTATTAGTGCAACTTAACCATAACATTCCTTTCAAAAAGTGTTTTCATTGAATTTCATAGGTTTTAATTAGTGCAACTTAACCATAATGTCCCTTTAACAAAGATTTTTCATTGAATTTCATAGGTTTTTATTAGTGCAACTTAACCATAACACCCCTTAACAAGTTTTTTTCAGTGAATTTAATGGGTTTTTACTAGTGCATGCTATTTTCCTACAACTTACTAATATCATACTTACCCAATATAGCAATATTTGTGTCCCATTTACAAAGTGGCACTTGAAAACTCTGCCATTTCCCACCTTCTGGAATTATTTTTAACATTTCTATACACTTTTTGCAACTATTTCAACTAGTTTTGCATCCATAGACGTCTACGAACATCTGACTTCATAGCAGACCTTCCAGACAGTGCCATATGACCATACACTGGCGCGCTGCATGATGACATGTCCGAGAACCCATCTGCACTTCATGATAAGATCTCTGCTTCGCGGACAGTTCAGAACTGCATTTTCTACTGATCTAGAAACTTTCAACTTCAAAATTTCCCTTGCACAGCTCCAACACCTATTCCTACTCATTATACATTAACAATCTAGTACACAGTACATACTTTTAGAAAAACTACTATTTATCTTAAAATGGCATCAGCTAATGCCATCCCTCCTCCCCAAGAGCTACCACCACTGCTGTAATCAAGGAGCGTGAGAAACACTGCCCCATACCATAGAAATAACACATGTGCAACATTTCCCCTTGTCCACCTACCCCTCCATATTAGTGTTTGGTTCCTCTTCCCTCATTTCCCTCCCCACCTTTCATTCTTAGCTCTCCTGCCAAAAAAATACATCCAAAACCACCAAAAGAAATGTTCCTTTAGGAACCACCTTTCACAGTTAAAAAATAGAACTAAAAAAATCATATAGACTCCATCTACTTTATATTTCTCAGTGAAGTACATAGACTCAATAAGATTTTCCAACATTTCCATTTGCATTTTGTGTTATGCTAATGGGAATATTGTGGCATTCATCCTCCGTTCCAGGGACTGGACCAGTGGATACTGGCCCAGAAGCCCAAGTTATCAGCCCAAGCGAAGCGAGTGTGGATAACAAGGTCTCTGGACCATTATCCCTCCATTCCAGCCCCTGAAATGGGGGATGAAGGCCAATAGCAGCCTAGGTTCCCAAAGCAGGAACCCGGGGTGCTAATAAAGAAGATTTTTCTTCCTACACCGGGACGCCTGCGGCATCCCAGTGTAGGAAGGAAAATCCTTTTCCAAGATGGCCTCCATGGAAGGGGAAGGCGGGGGTTCCATACACGGCCCCTCTTCGCTTTCCATGGCAGCCTGCAGAAGACAAAAAGAGAACCCTATGACCATGTTAACACGAGCACATTTTTTTTCCCTTTCAAATCTTGCTGGAAATCCACCCATGTTTTATTTTTTCAAAAGTTTCAAATGTATGCACATACAATCGTCATATAACCTAGCACCCACTTGACAAAATCCATTCAGACTTTACAAAAACATTTCTATCTAGATCTATAATCTTTTTGCAAACCTTTGTGTAGATTTGGGAAATGGCACCACATTGTTTGCCTTTACAATATTTTGGGAACCCCTCTAATTGTGCTCCCTCTTGACAGAATCCCACCAAACTTTGCAAAAACATTAATATCTAGATCTATTATTAGTTTGCCAAAATAAATGTAGATTTGTCAAATGGCACCTCATTTATAAGCCTTTACATTATTTTGGCACCCCCCCTCTAATTTTGCCCCCTCTTGACAAAATCCCACCAAACTTTACAAAAACATTTATATCTAGATCTATTATTAGTTTGCCAAATTAAGTGTAGATTCGTCAAATGGCACCTCATTTATAAGCCATTACATTATTTTGGACCCCCCTCTAATTTTGCCCCCTGATGACAGAATCCCACCAATCTTTGTAAACTCATTCGGAATCAGGTCAGAAATACACATGAATAATTTCATGCAGTTCTATTGAGTGGTGCCAAAGTTATAAGCCATTCAAGAACTGCATTTCACCAACCCTGTAATGCTGAGGTGTCCGCGAACTTTTCAGGACTGTTCGCGAACATCCGAACTGTTCGCGGACTTTCGCGGCAAAAACACCCATTTTTTTTGCTTCTTGCAACCATATCCCATCCCATCCTCATCACCCCTTATCTCCCCAGAGATTATTTGATAAGTTTGACAAGTGCAATGTTGTGTTTTTTAATATGTTTTTAACGCAATGTTCGCGGACACCGGCAGATATCCGCAAATCCAAGATGGCGTGCGTTTCCAAAAATGTTATGCAGTTCACTCTCTTCACCATCCAATCAGCAAACACGTTGCATGTCCGCGGACATGATGCAAGCCAATTAACCAATCGGTGTCCTTTCTGCGGAGCGAACAGGGAAGTGTGTCCATGGAGCGGACATAGATGTCACTAATTTTTTTAGATCTACATTTTGGTCATTTTACAAAAAACTACTGGACAGATTTTCAACAAATTTACAAAAGCATGCTTTCTGGACCAAGCCTCTGCTCCTGCAGCAAATTTGGTGAAAATCCATCCAGCGGTTTGAGCTGTAGGCGTGAGCAAAGTTCTTTCCCCATTCAGTCTAAGGGAAAAAAATACATTTTGGGACCCCCCTATAACTTTGCCCCCCCCGTGGACCAAACCTCACCAAACTTTGCAAATATATTTGGAGTGAGCCATATACTTCTTTTGCAAAGTTTGGTGGGATTCTGCCAGGGGGAGCAAAGTTATAAGCCACCCAAAAAGTGCTCTTCCTATGAGATGAGCAACTTAATCATAAGTACATGGCCGCTACCGCAGGCCATGTAATATATACACATATATATATATATATATATACATATACATTCATTCGATTATAGCGCCGTGGTTGTAGTTTAGCTAACATGAGAAAATAAAAACAAATGTTAAACTCAATAACTGGATCATCACCAAATTTGGCAAGAAACTGATCCAATCAAGCATGCCAAATTTGGTAAAAGCCCACAAACGGATTCAAAAGTTATGAGAAGTTGAAATATAAGTGCATTTTTTCAGTTGCTTAGAATGGCTATCCCTATAGCACAATTCCTCTAAACAGTCTACTTTGATTTCTCTTATGTTTGCCACAAACATGAAGCTTATTGTTAGTTCAAACATTTAGACAAACATATGTGTCAAAAAGGAGATATAAATTCCAGAAAACAAAAACTTTACAAAATATAAACAAGACACTTGAAATATACACAAGTCTACTTCACGATTAAACCTTTACTATGAAGCACAATTCAACAATGAATCACTTGAAAAAACATGGAAAATGTACTAGACAAATACAGGACTGCTTCAAATATATAAGATCCTTGTTCACTTTACACTATGCCCTTCACTGTAAAGTACTAACACAAGTACACATACAATTACTACTATGAATCACTTGGAATAATATGTAAGAAATAAAAAGCATTGTCAAAATCAATAGTTTTGTAGATAAACAAATGTTATGTTATGTTGATTTCTACCGCGCACCGCTACCATTTTCATTTTCATGGTCTCCAGGCGCTCACGTGGCAATGTAAGGTAAAGTAGGTTGGGTTGGTTAGTGAGGTGGGGAGACATAGGATAGATGTTGTATTCATATGTTGATACATGCGAACCAGGAGCAACTGGTTTCTGTGTGTGTGAACATTCTGGGTGTGCTTTGCTTTGTGCACTGGGGCTTGTTGTATCTGTAAGGGCGGCGTCCAGTGTTTTATTTGTTTGCTGTCAGTGAGAGTTGAGTTTGTAGTAGATTTGTAGCTTGGTTAGAGAGGGATATGCGGTTTGCATGTTTTGGTGGATTGTTTAACTAGCCCTCTGGTCATAGGTGAGAGGTGTGGTGCTGTGGAAGAGAGGATGGGGTTGATTAGTGGGTTTTGGGTGATCTCTGGCTAGTGATCTTGGATAGCTATGTTATTGATTCTTCATTCTGTATGTATCCCATGTTTTCTTTGTTCCGGGTTTATGGCTTGTAGAGGCAGGAATTGTGTGCGTTTGTGTGGTTTGCTCGTGGGAGATTGTAGTTGTAGAGTTGGTCTGCATTTATCTCAGTGAGTTGAAAAGCCAGGTTGCAGTAGTTTCCTGAACGTTAGGTGGTCTTCTTTCATTCTTATTTCCTTATACCATAGTTTGGATATCATGTAGGAGACGGTGGTTCCTCTGAATTTTCTTTTCTCTTAGTGTTGTGTTTCTATTTTGAGGTCGGTGCTAGATCGTAAGTCTCTCCTCTGTTGTAATCAGGTGATTTTTGCAAGGCGGAATGTGGCTCCATGTAGTGATTAATGGGCAAAGCAGAGGGCCTTGATGTTGATGTGTTTCTTTACCGGTAGCCAGTATATAATTCTCAAGGATGGTGTGATGTGGTCTCTTCTATGTATTCTTAGGAGTAGTCTTGCTGCAGTGTTTTGGATGCCTTGCAGTTTTTGGTGAGGCATACAGGCATTCCTAAGTAGAGACTGTTTGCATAGTCTATTCTTGATAATACATGGAAATTATTTTGAGGGTTCTGTGTGGGAAATTGAGGTATGGGAGGATCCCTCTTATCAATCACAGGATGTAGACTTTTTTTGCTATTGCGTTGACTTATGGTTCCAAAGTGAAACCGCTGTCCATGAGGATGCCCCAATTTGTTATCACTATGGACGTCTTCATTTGTGTTCCCATATTCAGGGTCAGGTGAGAGATGTTTGTGTTGGATTATCATCTTGCAGGAAATCATTATTTATGTTTTCGTTGGATTTAGTTTGAAGTTGTTGTTTGCCATCTAGGTGTTTTATATTGTTGAGGCATTTATAGCGGGTGCTGTGTGGGTCATGGTCAGTAGTCATCTTGAAGATGAGTTGGGTGTCATCTGCGTAGTTGTATGCTGTCAGTCAATGGGTTTAAATGAGTTTCATTATGGGGGCCAAGTAAATATTGAAGAGAAGTGGGGAAATGGCATGATTCTTGTGGTACACCATAGGTGATGTTTTTTGTATTTGAAGTAAATGGGGGTAGGTGGGTTCTTTCAGTTTAGTTGGTCAGGAAAGATTTCAGCCATTGCAGTGTTGGGTTTTGAATACCGGATTACTCCAGTCTCTTCATTAGAGTTGTGTGCTTGATCATATGGAAGACAGCCGATATGTCCAGTAGAATGAGGGCCTATTAGCTGCTGCTATCCGCATTCATTTTTAATACATGTTCAACCACTGTGTACAAATATTTGAAATAACAAGCACTGGCCAACTGTTGTTTTCACATTTATAGTTGATAATTGATAAACAAATGCGTGCACCTTTTAACAAATCACACATTAAAGAATTGACAAATTAACCAGCATTGGCAAAGACAATTGTTTTTTCCATTTGTAATTTTTCATTGACCAACATATGGTCAATGATTCAATTTAGTCATAGTAGAACATGGTTTAATTTGGGCATAATCAAGCAAATAAATAAAACAAATAGTAGCCAAAACAGGTAAAACAACGAGAATTAAAATGCAATACTGGAAACCCTAGGAAAGGAGACATCCTTTGGATAATACGGCTTTTCATGTCTTCAATTACTAAGACCAATCACTCACACAAAACAAGTTATGCAATCACTAGCATTGGTAAACAAAATAGTGTTGCTGTTTGTAGGTGAACATTGATAAACAAATGGTTGTACCTTCAATTACTGTGAACAACCACATATGCGAACATGTATGAAATAACAAGCACTGACAAAGCCAATAATCTGAAAAGGATAAGAAATAAGAAAGGCTAAATAATCAAAATTGTAAAAATAGCACAGAAATAAAATTGTATAAAAAATACTAAACAATGTTTAAAGTTACTATCTAGCTAAAAGTAAAGTATTTAACTGCCGGGAATATCAACATTAAGGTTCACCATAGTATAAACATAAAAGTAAACCTATCACAAAGTAAAAACTATAATTTTCTTAAAAAGCACAACACATTAAGATGTAACTAAATGTAAATAATGTACATATTATAGTAAGTTACCACAAGATATACACCTGCAATCACTGGTACACTAAATGATGACATTTGATTTCCCTACCATCACATTTTATAGTACATTACTTCAACACATAGACCCAAAAATATTACTTCACAACAACATAAAGTCTTACTTCCATCTTTATTCCACTTTTCACCCAAACGAAAAGTAACATTAGCAGTGTAAGGACAAACAAGCACACATACAACTGAAATATACAACCGAAACACACCATCATTCACTAACACCAGTTCACAACTAGCAGCCAATTTAAGCTTCCATTATTGTTAGATTTAATGCTATTTTATGTCTACTGTTAATGCTACTTTTATGTTTAATGTTGATATGTTGAAGGTTTGCGTTGTTGTAATGTTGATATGGTGAAAGTTTTAGTCAGATAGTAACCATTACTTTTTTGTATTTTTCTTTTGTTAACATCCTCTCGTATATCACTTAGTCTACAATAGGTGCTCTGTAGATATTGTTAACTTCAAACAGGAAGAGCTCTTTTTGGGGGTGCTTATAAATCTGACGCCATTCTATGTATCTTCAGTTAAATTTCCAAAGAAAATAGAGACTGAGAAATCGTAGGAAAAGATGTGTGTGGTGTAATGGTAGGGTTGGAAATAGCAGCCCTTAGCAGACCAGATAGGCTGGGAAATCCCGTACCCAAAAATGGAAGAGTTAAGGAAAATGCCAAAGGCCTGTTTTTGTTTATGTAGGCCTCCACATGCACCCAAGAGGCTAGGCCTTGGCCACAACCACCTCAACGCAACGCAATGCAGCCATGCATGCGAACAGTGTGAAACTGGTATATGGATTGCACAAATATGTATACAGAGTGCATTTTCTTTTCCTTTGCTCATTTGGGTAAGTTGTTATAACCATATGTTGCTCTATTGTACACAATTTTAATTATGCATCTCTCCTAGGGTAGTCACCTTTACAGAATGGTTGTGGAGGACATTTTAGACTTGGTAGAGCACCTGAGGTGAGCTGAAATGCGTGCACTTCCATATGCTGTACTTCATTGCACTTGTTGCCCATTATGGAATGACATGCCACCATTTCAACACCTAGCACCAAAAAGCTGGAACGCACTACCCACTGCACTAATAAACGAAAAATCCTACACTGCATTCCACAAACTGCTGAAAACCACTATTTTCAACTAACCTGTCTTTTTACCTTTATTATTTATGTTGATTGTATGTAACTAAATGAACTTACCTACATGCTGTAATGTATTCTTGTACCAAGTGAGCATACTGTAACAGCGCCACAATGCCCCCGGGCCGATGTGCGCTATACAAATTCAAATAAATATAAATAAATAAATTTGAGTTTGCAATGGTTTGCCCCTGATCACACCCTTTCCTTAGCGAGTGTAGTTAGATATAGCAACATGAAAGGATTTCCTTAGCATCACACATTCAGAATATGGACAATGTACGCAGCTACCCACATATGATTGATTCTCAGGTAGCTCCACATGCGGCTAGCTTCTGTGGTGAGTGCAGGCAGACTACATTGGGGATGGGGAGTGGATTGCAGATGATATGAGTATATTTGCATTGGGTGTACTATGCTGTGTTGTGTGTGCTAAGCCCCTAGTGCCTTGGGTGCATGGCCGGAGGCCTTGCACCGAATAGTCTGCCAACTGGTTGCAAGTAGGTTTCACACTGTTGGCTTGTGTGTGTGGTTTGTGCGCAGTGTACACATTGTTGGTTGCATGGCTGTGGTGATTGTTACCATGCCCTACAGTTTTTGGTCTATGCCTGCCTGGAGGTGATGGAGTCAAAAGTCCTGATGTGTGTCCACTGGGTGAAGTGTTGCAATACTGTGTGAATAGAAGTGGATAGGGTTCCAGAGGATGGTTCATGTGTTTTGGGTGTGCCCATTGGCCAGATGAGTGAGTACTTTACTGTATTATGATGTATTGGTTGTCAGTACTTAATACAGTCTTCGGTGCAGGGGCAATGCTCTGAAGATTTTGTGCTTTGGTTGGAAGAAGTACAATAGTATGTGAACAGAAATGGGTAGGGGTGCCGGTAGCTGTGTTATGTTTGTGGGTTCTGGTAACTGGCTAGATGTTTGTATGCATGCGCGTATTATGTTGCCGAGGTTCGGTCGGGGTGCCGGTGGCTGTGTTACATTTGTAGGATGTGGAAACTGGCCAGATGTTCGCATACATGGCTGCATTACATTGCTCGTGGTTGTGGCCAAGGCCTAGCCGATTGGGTGCATGGCCGTTAAGTTGCTCATTTGGGTAAGTTGTTATAACCATACATTGCTCCATCGTACACACTTTCAAATATGCATCTCTGCTTTAGGTGGTCACCATTACAGAATAATTGGGGTGGACATTGTAGACTTGGTAGATCACCAGAGGTGACCTGAAATGCATGGACTTTCATATGGTGTACATCATTAGACTTGTTGGCCTTTACAGAGTGACTTGCCACCATTTGTGTTTGGTATGGTTTGCCCATGATCAGACCTTTTGCTTAGGGAGTGAAGCAAGATATTGTGACATGAAATGACTTCCTCAGAATCACATATTTAAAATATGGATAATGTACACAGCAACCCACATATAATTGAAGGTCTACTACACATACGTATGTATGAAATGTTTTCCTTATAGAAATGCTTTGGAAAGAAAATGTATCCCATTACAAGAAAAGGAGCACTTCACAATGACATAAGCTTGCGCTATACAATTGGTCACAGAAATATGTTCAGCAAAATCAGTATGCTGTTATTCTTTTCTCCCCCATCCAGCATGGAAGGTACAGCAGTACTAGAAACACTTCACTCTGACAATTACAGCCTTACTTGCCAGACAACATGCTGCAGTGCCGCTTGTAATCACTCCGAGTACACATTTCTTAAGGAAGACCAGTCCTTGCTAATGTCCCTCTCTGGCCCCTATTGATGTTTATCTGCTGCCATTGCAGTGCTCTGTTTACACAGAGCAACATCTTCAAATGCTGAATATCCTGGGAGAGCTCCCCTACCGCCTTTCTGCCATGGCATTCAATTATCACACAGAAGTTTGAGCTCAGGGCACAAACGGTTTTACTCAGGCAGGGGATATAGGCAGATTTTCCATGTTTAGAGGCCCACAGAGAATGCCAGCAAACCACCGGACAAAACCATCAATGCGGGTAAGTCCTGCACGATACAGGATGGTTGGCCATCTCACTATTATCTTTGTTTTGTGTACTTTTTGAGATGTGCAAAGAACGCAGTCAGCATTGCCATTCTGTGCTATTGTTATATGTGCATTGCTTGCACTAACTATACGTGAGGGCGCCGTACAACATCACAATACTCGCCTCCATGGCTAAAATTAGTTGTTGAAAGTAGTTGCTGAAACCGTGCACACCAGGTATTTTCATAACGTATATGCCCAGCGTAGCCCAACGTGTCATGTGAGGAGCTAGGTCCGGAAAACAGCAACATATACAGAAGCTAAAGTAGACATGCGCATACAGAGCACACAGTCGCTGTCTTGTTGTACACAATAGTTTCTCAGAGAAAATTTGAATAATTTCCGACCAACACTGTGTACTGTTTCAAGTGGTTTTATTTTTCATACAATGTTCATAAGAATGTTTAAGCTGCCTGAAACCACTGCGTTCTTCATTTTGCTGGTAAATTCCAGCATTGAATGCAATCTGTGCTTTTATGTACTTCTTTTGTCATCTGGCAAAGTAGCAAAAGTATTACTTTACGGTCCTTGATGGTTTGTGTGGGAGAACACACTTTCTTCGTAAGTTAGGAAAGGAGACAGCTGTTGTCTCTGTGATGCCTTACATCATTAAGGTTTGCATGTTGCTTCTTATTGCCGGAAACGCAAATGGACATAGAGGGCCATAGCGGTCGTCCCAGATAACAATGAGCGAAGACACACTGCTTATGGTAATCTTCCAATGATTGCTCCACCACCTGTTTGTTGGGAGGTGGAAGGGGTGCCACAGGCAGTAAGGTGTAAGGTATCTGCAAACAAAGAGGAATAAGAATAGATTTAATTAGGCGTTATCAGTGGCAGCATAAAAGCCAAGGGTCTGCGAGAAGGATGTCGTAAACGGGCCCGAGGTGGCCGGGTCATGGACCTATGGGTGATCTACTGTTTGTTATTGAGTAGCGTCATATGTTCACCCACTGCCTTGCTCTCTGTTTTGTAGGTGCCACTCTCCTTCTACGGCTACATACATGTGAATCCTCTTTCAAACATTGCCAACCCACCCTCCTTTCATGTGTTTGCTTTTCACAAAATATGTCAGTGCCCGCGAGTGTCGTCAGACCCACGGCACATTCTCTCTGTGTGTGTCCAAACAAACATACAAAAGAAAAACCCTCATGGGGGTCCCCTCCAATTGAAGGACAATACAGGAGCTGTTTTGTCAAAACATGCAACACTACAATATTACCTGTCAAGATTATGTGCCAGCCGAGTGCTATATAGGCCTCTGGCTGTTATTAATTTTAATAGAATTAAGGCCCGTACAACTCTTTGTAAAGTGTTTGAAAGGTCATCGTAAGGACAATACTGGCAATCTAGCAGTTAGCAGAACACGATCGAGCTAACGGTGTGCTGTTTCAGTGCACAAGTTGTGTTCACTTTCAGTGGTGTGCTTTATGTATAGGTTGGCATGGGCTGGAGAAGCATGTCAACAAAACCAACTACAATCATAGCTGTCATTTACACTGAATGGTGGAGACATGGCACTGTAATGCAGCATGAGCACTGCTGTTACAGACCCCAGTACAGTGCACACGGATAAAGTCTACGGGATGGTAACTTCATAATTATGCATACAGAGCTGCATTCCTACTAAATTTTAATCCCTATAAACATGTAATGTAAAGTTGTACTTACATAACTTATGCAAATTCCATGGTTGTACTCTGTGGATGGGAACTATCTCTGTGGTGTATTGAACAGTTGCAGACTACCTTTGCGGAACATGTGCGCAGCAACTATACTGTAAGTTATCTTTGATTTTTTTTTAATTTCATACAATATCTGGCCTTAGAGAAAATCATGCGTACCACTCAATGCTGTTTTACAATGAGTATTTGTCCTGTTGAAAGAGAGGTATGTTAGGTTTCGCTTTCCGGCGAGCGTGCGGCTAAACCAAAAGATTCAGGCGGCAACGTGTTACGATTTTAACGTGCCTTTCCGAAAGGCAATAATGTAGTTACGTAGAAGTTAGTATGACGTACATTGAGAGATGATGGTACGTTATACATGCTGCACTGAATGCAGAGATGACATAATATATGAATGTACATTTAAAGCCCCTATGTACTATGTATATGTGCAGTGTCTTACGAAGCAACAGTGTATGTTGGCAGACTGTGTGTGCGATGGCTCCGCATACATGGGTGGCAGGGCCATCTCGTGCAGTTTGGTCTCTTTCAGCATGGAGATATTTGGGGCTCTTGTTCATCAAACAAAAGGAATTACTTAACACATTCTTCAAACATTGTAAGGGGGTATGGCTTTCAAATTGTGTCTCCATTACACATTAAAAAAGAGAATCAGAATGTTAGCATTTTAATGAGTACAGCAGACTTTCAAATATGGTTGCCGAGTTGTGCTCCACTGTATTGTGTGTTCTTTACCTTACAATCAAATGGTGTACATAACAACAAAGATTAACTAATGCCCTAAACTGTGACAGTGGCATGCGAGGAGTCAAATCTTACAGAACATAGGACAGTTATGTAAGACATATGGATGCATTTTTGTGTTTGGGTTGTTGTGATTGTGCAGATTATTAGGTAGGTTACTGTACTATAGTGCATTGAATGTGTCCACTTATTACAGGATTGGGTGAAGAGGGTATTCACCAAAGAGGTAGTCCATTGTATGGAAGTAATGTAATACAATGTGAACTGAAGTGGCTAAGGGGTAGGTGGCTGTGTTATGTGTCGGGTTTGTGGTAAGTCGATATATGTTTCTATGCATGGTTGTACTGTGCTGTGGTAGTTGTGGCCAGGGTCTACAATACTGAGTGCATGGCTGGAGCCTGTACACTGTGTAGTGAAGCGTGTAGGCAGTGGGCACAAGCAGCACAGTGTGATATAGTTGTACATTGAACATTCTGGCATTGGCATGTGGATTGCAGAAATATGTGGGCACATTACACTTTGCAGATTATAAAGAAGTATGACACCAATAATGTCCTACTTACTGCTTCTATTGTGGAGGCCCTGTGCAGTTTTTGTGTATGGGATGTGAAATGTAGTAATCGTTGCTTCATTATCTGTGGAGAAAGAGAACATAACATGTTAGAGCAGGTATTTAGTTATTTTGCAGTTCATAACATAGCAGATATTTTTTCACTTTGTGGACCCTCATAATTAGTACTTCATAAGTACTATGCTTTAAACAAGTGTATTGTGCAATGTGCGCAGTTCCTGTGTTCATTTGCATAATCATTGGGTCTGTGGGAAAAAAGAAAATCCATGCTGGATTAAAAAGAAAAAAACTTCCAAATGTACTTGCTGTTACGTTGCACAGTCTATTACAGTAACGTTTGCACTGATTATAGTAATGTTTAAGGTGCACTATTGCAGAAGGAGGAATTGCAATTGTGTACGATTTCTGTTTTGTACGTGTTAGTAGTATGGTGGCAGTTATATAGCAGTTGGTGTATTCTAACTGTTTATCCGTTTCTGCTGTTTCTAACTATTTACCTGCTTCTTCTTAGGGTGTTGCATTCCTTTTGACAGCCCCCTTCTACTACTGTTATTGTGGAAGCAGACTCTTTTGCTCCACGGTATTCTACTGCTTCACCCACTTTCAATACAACTTTCTCTGACAGTATTATATACACCCACAGGTCTGATAGATCTGCTTCAACTTGGTACCTTAGGCAATTTAAAGATAAGACTCTTCGGCCTCCTCAGGTATGCAAGGTGCTCTTCTTTCCCATGTTATAAGAAAAGGGCAGCCCCTTTGCCTCTTCTGCCTGTTTTACTGCCACCAGTATAATCTGCCTCGGCTCTCAGAACGCACCCTTCTTAGCTTTAGCAGTCTCAGCATTACAGATGGTTAACTTAATCGTTTTACAAGCACCCTGCTCCCTTCCCCAGGTTTATGCACATTTTCTCGGTTACAGTAGTTACCCCAAAGCTGCATTGCCAATCTTCCAGCTTTGAATCTAGAAGGCATTTCCAAAATCAGAACCATAGAGGTCTCAGATGACGATAGGGAATGGGGTGCCAGCAGTAGCTCTGAGTCAGAAGAAGAGTGGACTCAGGTTTATAGACTCAAGAAGGGCATATTACAAAAGTGTTTAATCCAAGACCGTATAAAACAAATAAAAGCCATCAAATGTATGACCCCTTATCATAAAAATGCAAGATATTCTGCATGGGAACTGTGATGAATCCTATGGAGTCACTGCAGATTTCCTGGTGGAAAACTCCCATGTGGCCAAGGGACGGAAGCCGCAACCTGATCTTGACCCTTGGGGCTGCTATATGAGGGATGATCACATGGAGAAGACAGCCTCCATGGAGATGTCATGGCTTCATTGGGTGAGACATGGTATCCCCCATCTTTCCTTGAAGATAATATTTCCATGGCTAATACCCTCATGGCATATAGTCATACCTCTGCTGCTCCTCCTATGAAGAAAAGAGAAACCCTTTTCTCAGACCTGTAGTCCAACTTTCCAACTTTAGTCTTACTTGTGAAAATTATGAAACCGCCTTCTCCAGTTCCACTTATCAAACATCCAGGACTGATTTGCCATTTAAAACCATTGAAAATGCTTATCCGAGTTTTTCAACCCAATCATCAACAATGGACTTCTTTTCCCAGAATCACCCAAATACTGGGAAGAGGAAGAGGGATCGAGCAATGCAGAGCGAAACAGGCCACAGGCCCAGTGATCAGTCTAGTTGTTGCTCTCATTCACCTGTGCCCGGGACATGTAATGAGCAGAGCAGATAGTTGATGGCTGCTGCTATGGGCAAGAGAAAGCTGTTCCTCTCCATGGGGCTCGATGTACCGAAAAGCACAAAAAGGCCTGGTAGAGCCAGATGGCTCACTGATCAAGAAGAAAGAAGTCGCTGCATGAGAAGGACACACTGCGGCAATGGCAGGAGCCAGAGAGTGACTCCTGAGTGTTTGCTGGTGGCAGAAAGCAGCACTTCACTTACCAGAGTCTGGAGCAAAGAATGTGTGTCAAGTGGAATTTTTGCGAGAAATTGGAAAGTGAAGAGAAAGCGGTATGAGAAGGAAGCAGGAGGAATGCCTCCATTGGCTGACTGCGAGAGAGCCCAGGAATGCCAAGAGCTGATAAATCCACCCAGAAACAGTGGGATACCGGGGCATATTGGTGACCGCACTGAATGCAAATAACCATAAACCGGGCAACAGAAAGAGAAAAGGCAAAGAGACTTTTTGTAAAAGGGGGAATTGAATTACAAACATGATTGTTGTAAATATGTGAATGTATGCAGTGCAGGTACATGGTAAACCCAAACAGAATATTATATCAGGAAGATATACTATCCACCCAAGCAGATGTACAACTTTGGGAGCTGGCATGAACAGATGTCCTGGCAGGAGATTATACTAGGTAATTACAAGTGTGTGAATACAAGAAGCCCTGGCAGGAGAGTATACCAGGCAATGACAAGTGTGTGAATACAAGAGGCCCTTGCAGGAGAGTATACCAGTCAATGACAAGTGTGTCAATACAAAAAGCCCTGTCAGGAGAGTATACCTGGCAATTACAAGTATGTGAATACAAGACACTCTGGCAGGAGAATATACCAAGCAATTGCAAGTTTGTGGAAACAAAGAGTCCTGAAAAGAAATATCAGGAATGTGTTCACTTAAAGAGAAGGTGCAAAACCTGGCAGAAAAATAAACTAGGAATCCTAAAAGAGACATAATTACAAAGCCAAACAATCTTGTGTGTCCGTTTTACTGTAAACCAATAAAGACACAAGGGACTGTTGTTTTTTAAGAATCTTTGTGTTGAAGAGTAATCTAGGGGAAGGGTAACATTCTCTGGAGCAAGGAACTTTTTCCTTGAAGGACTTTTGTGTTGGAGCCATTTATTGTTCCTTTAGTAACACTTTTCTAAACCACCCTAGCTTAAAGATATTTCCCTTTCACCTCAGAGTTTAGCTTACAGTGTGAGGGTCAGAAAATAACTTCGGACATGGGACAGTTTCATTTTAGACATTCTGACACAGACAGATCCTTAGTTATCTAGTTTAGGTAGGGAAATTCCTCTTAGAGCAGGGTCAGGGAGGACATTTCCCACCCTTTAATTTTCAATAAAAGTCTTTAAGAAATATCATGGCTAACTTGTGTCTGGTTTCATTCCTGACTCCTCACAGAGCATCTAAAGCATTATGAGCAGACTATGTCATCATTTGGAAAAAGGAATGTTTTTAACTATATAAAATATGTCAAATGGACATTTTCTCCTGGGTTTTCCAGCTTCTTTGCAGGGCTGGAAGACTGAAATCACCATGAATGGTCTATCTATAATGCAGCCATTTGAAAACATGTTTCTACCCATAGAAACCCACAAGAAGCCGGCATAGCTGCATGTAATATTGTGTGTCGTGAAGACCAATCTCTGAGAGAGTTTGTCCATAAGTTGAAGCATGCATTTGCAGAGACTTCTCTGCGGGTAAATACTAACAATAGAGAGTTTATTAGTACATTTTTCCAATCACTCACAAAGTACATAATCACCCAATAGGTGCTGGACTTCGATGATTCAAAAACTCTTGAACGGGTGATTTCCCAGGCTACCAAGATTTATAAAGTCCAAAAATCAACAAAAAACAAAAATAATCCCCAAACCCCCAAATCAAATGCAATGCCTACCACCATGAAAGTGGTGGAGGTGAAGAGTGCCCCTCATTTGGATCTGGAGTCAGGGTGTTCGAATAGTGCCCCTCCTACCATCAAACAGAATTACTGACAGAGCAGGCCCTCTGTCCAGTCCCAATCGAGTGACACTTAAATGAGTGTTCCAAAATAGTGGCCCTTCTGACACTCATATCTACATAAATCCACTGTAGCTCTAGGCCCAGCATGGGTTCTAGGCCCATCATGTGCTACAGTACACTCCTCCGCAATAAGGGGGAATACAAATCAGGGGGTCGTTCCCCCAGGAACTCCTACTCAGAATTTCTCACAGGAAAGAAATTTGACACCCCCTCTAAATCAAAGTTTTCAAAACAATTTTCCTTCTAGATTTCAGGAAAATAGAGCCCAGAAATTGACTGAGAACATTGGAAAAATGTTGAGAACCCAACAGAACCATCCAACTACCAGTATCCCCCAAAATGTCCCAAAGTCTGAGTCAGGTGCGCCAGGGGGACAAAGACAAGAGGCAAACAATCCCAGTGATAGTCTACTAGTGGAAGAGGAA
Organism: Ambystoma mexicanum; assembly: GCF_040938575.1. NCBI lineage: Eukaryota > Metazoa > Chordata > Amphibia > Caudata > Ambystomatidae > Ambystoma > Ambystoma mexicanum. The sequence goes on from NC_090937.1 coordinate 404,205,691, forward strand.
AAAGGGGATAGGGGTGAAAAGATATGTCAAATTTTAGAGGAAGCTTCCTTTCGGACCCATCCAAAGACACCTAAATTAAATAAATATATACAAGAAAATAGTAGCAACAACTCTTTCCACTGGGAAGTAGCACCAAAGAAACTGAGAAAATAACTGAAATTTAAAGAGAATAAAAATAAAAAAAATCACTATGGAGACAAAGGCGTACACAGAAAACACAGAAAAGAAAACATTCTCTTTCAGGGATGGAGTGACACTTCTTAACGAAAAAGTGGATAAAAATAGAAAACCCTGACTCCGAGAATGTAGAAAAAGAGATTGAAAAGTGTGAAGAAACCCTTAAATAAAAAGGCCAATTTGATAACACAGATATCATAAAAGCCCGAAAGTCCTTAAACAGTAGAAGAACCCTCCCTCCTAAAATATTCTGAGGATTGTCCTCTGAAAAGAGAAGACAATAAAGAGTCTGAAGAAAGGGGGATACAACTTCTCTATATCTTATTTCCAAATGTATGTTTATTTCGACCGGTTCTCAAGCCAACTCGCATGAACTAGACCTCAAGGAAGGTAATACAGATAAGGGGAAACCCAAGGTTTTGCGCTTGAAATAAATAACATCAATAAAATAAATGCTGAGCTGTCAAATAATTCACACTTTCTTTGTAGACTAGAGTCTAAAGAAGGCTGTTTCTATACTCTTGTCCAGATAGAAGGTCAGGGTGATTTATTAGTTCTGGTAGACACAGAGCCGCAGGGGACCTTGATTTCAGAGAAAACATTTGAGTAACTCAACCTGGGAAGGGGGAGAGACATAAAATTCCTCTTCTGGGACAACTCAAACATTTTTATGGAAAGGACTTTTCTGTCAATGGGATTGCAGATCTGGAACTCAAAGTTGGGCAACACTGTCTGAAACATCCAGTGATTGTTGTGGCTCCAGAGGGCACGCCCCTTTTACTGGGGAGCAATTTACTTTGGAGGTTGTCCACTCTGATTGATTGTGTGAACTAGGTTCTCTGGACCCGAACAAACCGTCCCATCAAACTGACGAGAAGTACCAATCATGTCACAACAACCCAATCAAATAGAATTTCATATTCAAAATAATCAGGTACGCAAGATCACCATCATCTCAATAGGAGACCAGATTGATGACGGGACCTCATCCCAACTCTTAAGAATTAATCTCTCTCCCAACAACAAATGTTGTAACAAATTGCTCCTGAAAACAGTTCATAAATGCATACATATAATTTGAACAACATCCAGAAAAAAGGCGAACACACATTCTTCCCGATTTGGATAAATGGAGGGAAAGATCCTGTACTTGCCACAGTCTGTTGAAAAAATGTAAAAAGCTTTACAAGCTAAGCACTGTTTCAGCTACTCAAAAAGTATCAGGCCATTCCCTCTTTTAATTTGACAAATGAATAGGAAAATGGCCTGAAAATTCTAAACATGTACTACCTAGCCAGTGCTTGTTAAAGATGTCAATTGGCAATAAAACTATTCACCATAAGTGTTGGATCATTAGTGATGCAATTTCGGAATTTTATCAAGGTGGTGAAATCCCCCATCAATTTGCAATTAATTTGGATTTCATTAATGAGAAGGTTTGGTCAAGACTGGGGGTACCCCAGTGGGCTTTGACAATGTTGAGAAAACATTTAAGTCAGCTCAATTGTTGCATTATGCTGTTCAAGTCCAAGCAAAAGATCCCAGGACAGATGTAACAATGTACAGTGCCAATCAAACTAAAAGGTGGCAAACCCTGAAAAATCAGGAAGCATTCATAAATTTGATACATGTTGTTCCATCCAACACCACTAGTCGATCTAAAAGATGACACCATTAAAATATTGGTGCATAGCAGCAACCCTCAAACTATCACTTTGAGTGCAAACACCTCTTTTGGAATGGTGGTCAATTGCCAATACTATTCGAAGGATTTAGAAAAGGAAATCCTAGCAACAATTCTGACAGATTCCTACAACTAGAAAGACAATATCCCAATGGAAAAGATCAACACCCGTCATGGGGGACAATTCTTGGTGTATTCTTCATGCCCTTATAGGGTAGAAGATGTTCCCCGTGACATCTTGGAAAACGAGGTAGTATTTAGAGTTCAGAATAACTATCTCAAATTCATTGAACCTCCTGTCAGGGTTAATACCATTAAAACAGATCTCTCCACCAAACTGGAGGATACTTCTGAAATATCTACATCAGAGGTGTTTCCAGCAGATGGCCAAAGAACAGATCAGTCTGGCCAATGTCTGTGAACCTGATGACCAGCAGCAACAACTGAGACATGTATTCCTGGATTTCCAGAGTATCTTCTCGGTTGGCTCCAAAGATTGCGGGCATACAACTATTCATGCAACAGCAATACCTACAAACCCTGAAATGTCTCCCTTGGTTGTAAGACATTACTGGTTGCCTCTTGCATCCATGAGATTACTGACAGAGATTTTCACAAACCTGGAATCCCTTTAACAACCCGGTACTGGGATCCTAAACCCCAATTGGCAATTGAGACTATGTGCTGACCTCGGGGAGTTGAATAAATAGGTCCACATGTCAAGGTGGCCTCTTCCCTATATCAAGCAAGGACTGACACAGATTCAAGGATTAAAAGGGGTACTCAACCCTGTACATGACAAACAGTTATTGGACTGTACCCATCAATAGGGAAGATCGGTATAAGCTTGCCTTTACCTTAGGGAGCAACAGTATACTTGGACCGTGCTCCCTTCGGGTACATCAGTTCAGGAAATAAGTGCAACATTTCCCTTCACAAGTCCATGCTGATCTGTGTGAAAGTGAAACTTGCCCTATGTGGACGATCTGTTGGTAAAAAAGTTAAACTGTGGAAGAATATCAAGCAGAAATCAGGTATGTTCTTACCCAGTGGCAAAATGCGGAAGCAAAAATATTTCCAGAAAGCATGGTTGTGCAAAACCAGAGTGAACTTTCTCGGACATGAAATTAAAGCTGAGGGCCTCAAACCCCAGAAAAAGAAGGTAGAGGCCTTACTAAACTGAAAGGACCCCACAGCTTTGTGCTAGTTGTAAAGCCTCCTTGGACTGACAAATTAAATTCTAAAATGCATTGACGATCATGCAGAGATCACTCAACCTTTGTTCTACTTAATATAGGCCGGGGTGAAGGGGGAGTAGGGTGAAGCACAATCTGAGGCAGTGAAGCAATTGAAAAGAAGCCTGTCACAAGCTCCTTGTTTGGCTTACCCCATCAAGAATAAGGAGGTTTCCTTAGAGACTGGTTTCTCAGATACCTGTTTGAAGGTGGTGTTCTACCAAAAATATGACAAGGTCAACAAGGTAATCTCTTACATGAGGAAAACATTATCCTCCATAAAACAAAAATTCAATGATTGCGAAAAAGATGTTCTTGCAATGGTGTGGGCATTTAAGGAATACTGTCCATTTAATCCAGGGGGAGACCCTCAATATAGTAGAGATCTTCCACTAACTGTTACGATATCTACAAAGTGATAGAATATGGACTGGGAATGTCTCTACTTCCTGAATAATTTCTTGGATTTTGTCAATGCTGGGCTTTCCTGTGGCGGTCAGGTTTGGCCAAAATAAGAAGAACCCTGCCCTCTAGATGTCAGACTTACATGATTGTGCTGAAGACCACTGTCTCGAGGATAAAAGTCTGATCACCAGTAGTGATATGTAGGCATACCTTGTGTCCCCACACAAGGTATATAAATAAAACACCTGTCAGCGGAGACCAACAGTTTATGTGGATGGTGTTCTAACCCTATTGCCAAAGTCGGGGAGAAAGAATTGGTTGCTGGCATTGGAGACTCTTGGGTAAATGATCTTCCTGAACCCGCGGCTGGTTACAAAATAGGTCCCTGAATTAGTCAGGTGGCCGAGCTGATAGCAATTTATCAAGCGGGCCTCACTGCTGTAAACCACCAACTCTGTGAGAAACTAAAGGGTGTCTCACCCGCTAGTCCTCTGGGACGTGTCATACAGATGGCCATCACTTTTGGATCCAGTTCCTGGGGGTGGACCAGTGCAGGAGGATCACCTGGGTGAGGGGTGTTAGGGGAGTGGGGTTGGGGCAGCCGATGGTGAGATGTGGTATTCCACCCTTTCCCGTAACCATGATCCCTCCTATTTAATAGGATTCTCTGATGCCCCACCCCCACCCCTGCTTTCCACACAAACACTGGGCTGAGAAAGAGGGCAACTGAGAGCAACAATGCTAACTCTTACACCTTGCATTGGACATATCCGACTAATTGTGTCCGGCAAAATCAGGCACTTGACTCTGAGTGCATACATCAGATACCAATTAGCTGTCCTCGCACAGATAAAAGGTGGAACATAGAGACACACTCTGAGCAAGGTGGAGCACGAGTAAGAGCAGCAAATCCAGGGCAAAGGTGTACCTACTGGAGCAGAGCAACGGACCAAGGGATGAGAGGCATGGGTGGAGAAACACAGGAGTTCTCTGCAGGAGGTTGTTGCCTCCGAAAGGCAGCAAAACATATGTGGAGAAGGCAGAATCTCAGACAAGAAAGCTGCATTGTGTTTCAAGGACGCCAGTAGACCTCCCGGGTGAGCGGCAGAGTTAGAGAGGCGAGGCCAAGCCTGTGGTACTAACCTTGACTCAAAAATTGTAAGAAAGAAAAGAAACACACACAGCCAGTGAGTTAGCAAGCAATGTGAGAGTCAGGTGTGCTAAAGAAAGATTGAAGTGGCAACATTATATTGCACAAGGGAAGGCTACATGTGTGTGAATGAGAGGCAAAGAAAGGCAGACCTACGAATTAACTTTGAAGTCAAGATAGCTGTAAAGTTAGCGATACTGACTAATGGATTGGTGTGGCGAAAGTAAGTAGCCCACTCGAAAGTCTCTGTGAAAGATGAAAAGTTTGTAGCGATAAAGTGAATGAACTGTAAAAGTGAGCTGATTGAAATTAACCCAGAGAGAAGGGGAAAGTAAAAGGTGAATGATGAACTTTGGTGAATAATGTAGTGAACTACCCAGACCAAGAGGCACTGGGGCAAGTGACACAAGAGTGTGTGTTGGAAGTTGGAAAGTTGAAGTGGTCCTGTAGTGGTTTGCAGAAAAGAAGCCACGCACATTTGAAAGTCTTAGACCCCAGGACGGTCCGAGCCCGACAGAGGGAGACAGAAGTGTAAGACATGAGTTTAGCTTGGGGAGGGGAACCCCTACAAGTGTTATGAACTTTTATCTTGAAAGGTTGGAGCCCAGTAGAGGGAGACCGTTGTAAACTTTTGCTTTGAAAGGTCTGAGCCCGAGGAAGATCTATGTGAACTTTTTGGTGAGCTCTGTATCAGAAATTGGAAAGTACAATTTTAACGTGGAAGGCCAGGTGGGCCTCGACCAAAGTTTTGAACTGCCTTTGTGTTAAGAGCCTGATCCAGAGTGTGTCATCTTGTCTACAGGGACCACCTTACTCTGTGCTGTCCGATGTGGGGCAAAGTGCTGACTCAACCACATTTATTCTTTATATTTGAACACTAACTTTCCTTTGCATACATATATTTCTTTTAACTCCTTTTGTACAAGATATAGGGCAGGCATTAGGTTTTGTTAATATAGACAATTTTTATTTGACAAGACACTACTACGACTGTTTTGTTTTTGATTTGATGGTCAAGACTACTGCCATCATAGCTATAGGGCAAAGTAGGAGTTTCTCCAACCCCATTGGAATGATGGTTTTACAAATTGTACCTTTTGTGACAGTAGAAAATAGACAATGGACCTAGATATATGTGAGGCTAGAGGCAATGCTTCCACAATTACAGAAACAATTCTTGTAATAGAACAATATATATTTTTATTTATTTTTACCTCACATTAATGTTCTTAAATCAGAACATATTTCCACAGCTCAAATTCTCTGACATCTACATCTCTTCTTTCATACAACCTTTTGTGACAGTGTCATACTTGTGACACCATGCCTTCTTTGCATCACAGATTCTGATTATGTGCGAAATGGTTTTGTGGAACACCTGATAAATTGGAAAAACAGAGGCATGCATTATGCAAATATTACACCGTTAAAACATGGTAGATTGATCCAGACTTTTGATGATCTGGTAATGTCTAATGAAATGACCATCTATTGGAAAAAGATGAAAGGTCATTCCAATGTAGAGGGTCCTGATTTACAAAGGAAATTACTTGGCTGATCAAATGGCCAAATCAGGAGCTCTACAGGAGGACTTCATAGATATGGAACACCTCTTGGGAGAAATCCAGGTCATGGTAGTGACCAGATAACAAGCTTGCGCTGACAGTGTACTTACAGCTGCACAATGGATTAGAGATACTCATGATGCAGACTTGATCACTGCTCAAAATGAGGATCCTACTATCGGGACATTCTATAAATACTTAGAAGATTCAGTCAAATGTCCTCAGTCAGAATCAGACTATAAAAACTAAAGTAAGATATTTGTATTATGATGACATTTCATAATATGTCTAAGATGGACTGTCACTGAGGAAACTCCAATCTGGGTATGACCAGTAGGTGGCACCAACCTCATTACAAGGTCTGATGGTAAACCGTAGCCATGACGTAGCCACAGCCGGTCATAGAGGATTTCAAAGGACTCCTGAGATACTGCGAGAAGTCACTTACTGGCCACATATGGGTCAGGATCTCAACACATGTTTAGATGGATGACGCATATGTGCTCAGTTCCAACCATGTTCTCCCACACACAGAGCACCTATACAGAAAAGAGGAATGACGTTACCATGGTCTGATTTACAAGTAGACTTCATTGGACAGTAACTATTTTTTCCATAGGAATGTATTAACATGTTAATGGTGACATACCTCTTCACAAAGTGGAATGAGTGCCTGCTTGTCCCAAATTGTAAGGCAGAGACAGCCACCAATTTGATAATCAACCACATCTTCTTTCATTTTGTTCTTCCTCAAAGGATTGAGTCCAACAGAGGTAGTAATTTTACCAGTGACTTCATGAATAAGATGTGGGGAATTCTAGGAGTAAAAATAAAACTCTACATCATCTACAGCCCAGCATTGAGTGGGGGTATAGAAAGATACAAAACAATTGTTAGTACCTTGAAGAAGTTTGTGATCGATTCTAGGCCAAGTTGGGACATCGGATTGCTGCTTGGCCATTAGATCTACACCATCTTCTGCCACTAAGATGGCTCTATTAAAATTGATGACTGGTTGAAATATGGTATTGCCTCAACATCGGCTTTACCAATCTCAGGAGAAGACATTGGTTAGTGCCTCATCTACTCATGAATACATTGAGAACTTGAGGAAGCACCTACAGTATGATTTTGCATATGCTCAACCCAATCTGGAGAAGTCTGCTAAACAAATAAGTTCTTACTATTGCCTCAAGACAACAAAACAAGACTACAAGGTAGGTGACAGGGTTATCTATACAAATTCCAAAGAAACGGAGCAAAGCGAGGTTCTTTCCTTCTTGGCAACACGATTTTGGGATCACAGGAAAGATATCTACTGTCGCTTATAAGATCTGAATCCCGAAGGGAGATATGGTTGAGGAAAAATTGGTCCATATCAATCAATTGAAAAGCTGTCTCCCTCGATATACTTTGAGAATGATTGAGGAGCCATCTGAACTCAGAGCTGAAGGGAATGGTGAAGAATGAACCCTGAAGAGCAAGAAAAGGAAAGTAATCAGGAAATATAAGAGGTAAGTAATCAAGTTAGAGTACAAGAAACTGACTGAATGAAAAAGTAGCAAGTAAACATTTTGTGATAGGATTTATAGTTTTCATAAAACCGTTCTTCTCTATATGTGTTACTAAATCAGCCTTTCTACCCCTCTCTTTAGTTAATTAAATAAAGATTCATTTCCAGGATCTGTTGAACGGGTGATTCCAGGGGAATCTCTTGAAGGAAAAGAATGGAGAGGGATTCAAAATCCATCTGGAAAGGAATTCTGAAGATCCCTTGCCCTCCCACTTTTGCTGCCACAGGAGTAAGAGCAGGGGGGTGGTCTGTAAAGAAATCGCCATTGAATAAAAGTGCTAACTGAAAAGACAACATGTGGGGCGGTGTGGGCACAACAGTTTGAGGAAAACACACATGCAAGCAAAATGTGTAATATTTTCAAGTCTGCTAAAACCAGAATAATCAGCAAGGCCTGAGATGACGTATCAGAGAATAATCTGCAACCGTTGTTAAAATGGGGATCTGGTTTACCCGAGGAGAAAGAACAGACGTTCAAGAAAGAAAAATGGATTTGCAATTATGCTGCTTGGCGTATTCATTTTCTTTTAAAGAAATGAAGAATAAGGATTAGGCAACCTAGCAATATTGAGAATGTGGGCTGCTGATAGAAGTCTGATAAACCAATGCAATATGAACTGTGGTGTTATATGAAAATATACAAAATAAAATCTGCAATTTTGACTAAAACCAACTTTAAATGGAGACTAAATTCTGACATGAAAGAATCCTTTCAACTCACAAAGATCCCAACTCCCCAGCATAGAGGATGGGAGGACAGATATATTCCCTTCCCAAGCTAATGAACTCTTTGAAGCCTGCTCACTACAGATATGGATCCTCATGAAAACAGAAGAAGCAAACCAGATTGTGCTTTAAAGTTAAGTGTTGAGTTTTATTACTTGCTTTGTGGTTATATTAGGGGTGAGCATTTTTAAAAAATAATGTAAATTCAGATGAATCCATGTTCCTGCTGTTGGGGAGGCATGGCATCCCAAGTATGACACTGACACAATGGTTACACTTTGTAAAACCTTTATTGAAATTGTTGGGGTTGGCGAAACTCCTACTTTGCTCTATAACTAAGATGGGAGTAGTCTCAACCATCAAATAATAAATAACATGGTCCTAGTGGAGTCTGTCAAATAAAATGGTCTATGTTAACAAGACCTAATGCCTGCCCTATCTCTTGTACAAAAAGTGTAAGAAGGAGAAATGTATGCAAAAGGAAAAATCAGTTTTCAAATTAATAAATGGGGTTGAACCAGCTCTCCTCCCCACATTAGACCTCACAGAGTAAGGGGTCCTTCTAGGTCAGATGACACACTATGGTTCGGTTTCCAACACAATAAAGCATTCAAAAACGTGGAGAGGCCCATCTGGCCTTTCATGTTAAATGATCTTTTCCTGACATTCAAAATAATGTTTCAACCAAAATGTTCACAAAGGTAACCCTCTGTCGGGCTCAAACCTTTCACCATACAGTTCACGTAGGTCCCCCCTCTGTCGGGCTCAGACCTCTCGTGACAATGTTTAACACTAACTTGCAAGGGGGCTCCCTTCCCCAAGCTTATTTTATTTTGGTCTCCCTCTGTCTGGCTCGGACCACTTTCGGAGGTCCAAGACTTTCAGAAGTGCGTGGCTTTCTTTACAGATCACCGCAGGACCACTTCAACTCAAAGTTTACAGTTTATCTTTCATTCTCCCCATTTCTAGGAGTTAAACTTCTTCATTTCACTTTCGCTGTTCATTCGCTTTATAGCTTCAAACAATGTACCTTTCACAGAGACTTTCGAGTGGGCTACTTCCTTTTGCCGGTCCACTCCGTTACTTAGTATCGCTGATTTCGCAGCTGTCTTTTACTTCAAAGTTCATTCACAGGTCTGATTTTCCTTGCATCTCATCCACACACGCACAGCCTTCACTTGCGATATAATGTTGCTACTTCAAACTTTAACACACACCAGTCTCTCAGGTCTCTTGCCAATATGGCTGTGTGCGTCTCTTTCTTGGTTTTGCGATCTCCAATTCACGAGTCAAGGTTAGTACCACAGGCTTGGCCTCGCCTTCCCAGCCCCACCATTCACTCCGGAGGGTCTCGGGCATCATTGAAACACAATGCAGTCTTCACTTGTGGGATCTGGCGTTCTCCACATGTTTTACGCTGCCTGCCAGAGTCAACGACCTCCGGTAGGGAACTCTTGGGATTTTTGACCCGCTGTTCTTGCCCCTTGGTCCGTCACTCTGCTCCAGTAGGTTTGCCTTCATCCCAGAAGTTCTGCTCATACTCATGTTCCAAGTTGCTCAGAGTGTGTCTTTGGTTTCTGCCTTTTTTGTGAGGAGAGTGCCTCACTTTGCCTTACCCGATTAACAAGACATGTCCAGCAAGATGGGTGAAAGTTAATGTTGTTACACTCAGTCACCCTTTTCCTCTGCCCTGTGTTTGTGTAAAAAGGGGGATTAGGGAGGAGATAGAAGACCCCCTGATCCAGGTGATTCTCCTGCACTATTCCACCCCCAGTAACTGGATCCAAAAGTGATGGCCGTGTCCTGGATGACAAGTCCCTGAGGACTAGCGGGTGAGGAAATGGCACACACCAGGGAATTAGATCTCATCATAGCGTTTGTAGGGATGAGCTTATTGCTTTGAGATTGGAAAAGAAGTTGAATATAAATGCAGAAGTGAGTTAAATGGAAAAATCTATAACTCAGAAATGATGTATGCTATAATGATAAACTTGCATCACTTGATTCATGCCATAGAGAGGATGCTGGTGAGCAAATTATTAACGTTGTCACATAGGTGGCATTTGATGTCACTTTGGGTACATTGTCCTATCTTATACATTGACCAGTTAGATTGGAGAAAGTATACAAACCTCAAACCTCAAAAAGGGGGGGTTTCTGTTCATCTATAAAATGTCAAACACACACTCATATACACTCAGTCACCCGCTCGAGGACACTAACTGAAGAAACCCACTCGATCACTCCCTGACTGATGGGGAAGAAGGAGAGAAAGGAGGATTGATAACAATCAGAAGGAGATGGAATCGATTGCTCTCTTTTTGTACCCATTTTGGATTATACCCAGAGCCCAGGGTGTGTATACTGGGAAATTCACATGAACCTTTTCTCTGCCGATGACTTCTAGCATAGAAGGACTATTAACATGGGTCAGAAAAGTAATCTTACAGTTTGAATGTCTAGAAAAATATAATAATTGAACTCATAATTGAAGTCATTCCTGGGTATACAATCAAGCAGAATATTATGAATAATGTGGGGTTTGCTCAAGAAAACCACAGTGAACGGAGGACAGCACAGAGTCAATGTGCTGGTCTTGGAAGCAAGACCATGCACAGCAACAGAGGTTTTAATCCCGGATCCGCGCTTAGAAACAAAATTGAGGTATTAAGCCCGTTATAAAAAAAACTATTAAACATTTTATTTTTAAAGATAAAATGCAGAGGGTGATTATTCACTGTCCATTTCATTCCGCTGTTCAAGGTGCCCATTGTGAGGGGCAAGTAATGTGAGGTGGACAACTGCCTGTAGTTTTCTCAGTGTTAGACATTTTCTTAATAACATAAAGTGCAAAGAAAACCTAACTAAGCCTACTCTACACTGAGTTCCTACCTAGTCTAGGTTGTAACGGATATTCTCCTAACATACACAAAACTGTCCCTCACACTAAACAACAAAACATTCAAAATACATCATAAACAACATAAACAAGTGTTTACCAAACAACCGGTGACTTGTAAAATCTTCACCTGTCCTGCTTAGATCCCTTTCCCAGGATTGTCCAAAGTCAATCTCTCCTAGTGTTTATAAAGAAAAACAAAGTGTTGAATCAGTTATTGAGATTTCCCAAAAAAACAAAAGTTCACCCAAACAAAAATCCACTGGTAACAGTTCTTTGTTGTTCTGTTGAAAGGTTCCCCTTCAAATTCCAGCAAAGAAAATGGCACCAATGAAAATCCAGCATATCCTTCTTCCAGGATATTCTGGTAACAGTTGAAAGACAAAAGGATTACTTCTACTTCAACAACTGTCCATATGTTTAGAACCTCTGCAGCATCTTTAATGCACTTTGTCAGGATACTTCTTCTTAGGGTGTTGCTTTTCTCTCGACAACCCCCTTCTACTACTGTTACTCTGGAAGCAGACTCCTTTGCTTAGCAGTATTTTACTGCCTCGCCCACTTTCAATGGAACATTCTCTGACAGTATTATAGACAACCACAAGTCTGATAGATCTGTTTCAACTTGTTAACTTTAAAGACAAGCTCTTCAACCTCCACACGTAGGCAAGACACTCGTCTTTCCTAGGTTATAAGAAAAGGGCAGCCTGTTTGCCTCTTCTGCCTGTCTTATTGCCACCGGTATCATCTGCCTCTGCTCTCAGATTGCATCTTTCTTAGCTTTAACAGTCTTAGCATTACAGATGGTTAACTTTAATCGTCTTACAAGCACCCAGCTCTCTTCCCCCACCTTATGCACACCTTCTTGGTTACAGCAGTTACCCCAAAGCTGTATTGCCACTCTTCCATCTTTGAATAACCTTTTCCCACTTGTATCAGAGGACAATGGACCTTTAACAACTTCAGAATACAGGTGGTTAGATTTCAATAGGACTGCTTTCACTATAGAAAGGATGTGCCTACTGGCTTGGGTAGTGATTGTTCTTCTGTTTACTTCAGCAACTTCTACATTTGTAAAATACTTTCTCCAAGTGTTACAAGGTTCAAGCTTCACAAGGCAATCAGATTTAGGTACTCGTGACCACACTTTGATGGAGATTTTCAACATTAAGGAACTATAAGGACTTGCATTCACTTTCAATAGTAAGGAGTGATACATTGACTTTGATCAGGAATCATAATTGTCCACATGCAACCTCTCTTTGTTATAATATCCCTTGTAATAGTTTGTGAAAGTCTGAGTGATTTAACAAAGCGTTCCCCTTCTCAATTGGAGACACGCTACCACTCCGGTAGGGTTATAAAGTTCAACAATGTCAATTAAAAGATTTTTCATTTACGTGAACACTTTGACTTGCTTTGGATGTTCACGTGATACATTTCCTTTGTTCTCAGGACTTCTCACAGCAACTAACAACTTTCAACAACTTCCACTCGCTTCTGCTATTACGCAAGGGATAATTGAGCTGATAACAGTTATCGGCAACAGCTTTTTCGTGAATCTGAATACAGAGCTTCACTCACTGGCTCCAGATACACTGCAGTTGTCGGCTGCTTCCACTTCCCGACTTTTCTTCCTGCTACTACTACTTCTGGTTTTCTTGGGGCCCACAGCCCTGTGCAGCATGGGTGTCTCTGATCCGGCCTCGACCACAGGGAATCTGCTTTCTCCTCAGTCCCTCGTGGGCCTTGGGTTGCAGCAAGATTTTGGCACTGGAATTACAGCTAATCGGTGCACCTCGGAAGACCTCCAATCACGCCACGTCTCTCTCATTGCAGCCACATCGAGGCAGGGTTTCTAAACACAGGAGCAACTCAGAACCTTCAGGTGTAATCTGCTATTCTCTCATCAATCCGTCCCTTAAGTTATCACACTTCCTCTTGAACTGCCAGCCTTGTGCTGTTCTCCTTCTGCTACTACTTACAGCCTTCTGGCTTCTGGTCCTGCTCCTTCCTCCTACTCGTTCCTGTTTCAGCCTGTTATGTCTCACAGGTGGGGCAATTAAGTTCAGGTGCAAGCTCTTAGTATTAATTGTCTGACCCTGGCAAAGGCTGTTGGGCCTACTTGCCTGTCCTTAACTCGTACATGCCTCCTAAACCCTCCTCTTCATCTCACTCCCTGTGGTATTCTGGGACATGTAGTTCACTTGAGTGAAGATAATTTTTTCCACTGCTTTTACACTTTTAATGGTAGTTTGAATTCCCTTAGTATTTTTAGAAGATGGTATCTGGGTTTCAACCTTATTAGAAACAGATGGTATAGAAAAGACAACACTCACTATTAGTATACCTTAGGTATTGAGGAGGGCATTTGAGTTCAGGGATAAAAAAAGTTTTTTTTTCTTTTGATGTAATAGTTTTACATATTATAATCTTAGGTCTCACCATCCTAGTTTTAACTAAAAACCATTAGAATGACAATAGGCCACAACCTCTTTTGGAATGGCGGCATGAGTATCCCTATCATAGGAAAAATACCATGTCTCATCCCACAGAATCTTCTCCCTACCCTGAGCCCTGTCTCCACCCAGGTGATCCTCCCACAGTATACCACCCCCAGGATTGGGATCAGGAAATGCCTGCCCTCTCTTGGCAACATGGGAGTAGACTTTAGACAGGTTTTTGGTGGGGGATCCGCAGGATTACCCACACCATTAAAAGGGAGAAAGGTAAATTTACGATGTACACATGTACATCGTAAATGAATTGATACAACCTGGAAGTGAATTTTTCCAACATATTGCTGAACATATATTTTTTTTTCAACAAGCCAATCACATACCTGAAGGTTCAAGAGTTGGTTACAACTGAGTTGAAACTCAGACCTTTCTATCGCGTAAGGGGGGTGGCGTCTATTTTGAATAAAGGGGAGGTATCTAGAGTTGGGCAGTGTGAGGGGTCAGTAATTTGAGCCGGACAACTGTTTGATGATTTATCAACCTATGGCATTTTATTCTTAAAATAAATATGATCAAAATGCCTCCTTATCCCTACTATTCCAGCCACAGTTCCAGCTCCTTCTAATTTCCTGCACCTAATTGGTTGTTACAGAGGAAGACAATCATCTTAAGGCATTTTCTCTAGATCCCTTTATATTATTCCTTTGGGAGTATGGAGGGTGTTCATCCTGAAATGCCTTAAAAGATTGTTCTGTTAACAAGGCTTGCTCAGATTTAACAGAACTTGTACCCCTGGTTACAGATCTTATATGTGGGTCAGGGACATTATATTGACAATAGGCCATTACTTGCTTTGGTGAACCAGAAAGGCACTTCCCTTCAGAGGACACATACTGCCTCTCATCCCACGGGGTCTCCTCACCACCATGAGCCCTGTCTCCTCCCAGGTTATCCTCCCGCAGTACACCACCCCCAAGGTCAGGATCAGGAAGCATCTGCCTTTCACTGGCCACCTGGGGGGAGACTTTAAGCAGGGTTTTAGTGAGGGATCTGGAGGATTCTTTATAATAGACAGGGATATTTTAACTAAATTGTTTTCTCAAATTAAAGATTCCTCCTGTGTTCTCATGCATTTGAACATAAGGTTCTTAATCAGTAACCTGTCATGCAAAGGATGGGATGCAGAATATCTCTTACACCAAATAATCTGACCGGCTCAGGAAGTTGACAAAGTCTCATTGGACTGTTTTAATACCAATGGTCTAAAACAGAGAGTTACAATGGATATCAATGGACGTTTGATTGTGCTGTCACCGTAAATCACATAAAAATACATTTATATAGCAAAACTTCATCATACGTGACTTCATACTGTGTGGCAAATAAGGAAAACCTATGGGGGAATATCTAAGTATACCTTCTATAGGGACAGGGATTGTGATAGGACATCTACTGCCAGGTGGACAACTTAAGCCTGCCTCTAGTGCAAGTCCTCCTCCACACTTATTACGTATACAGAATACTATTGGTTCTTAAACTATAAGGCCCTTCTTTATATGTCCTTCTACAACACATGTACCATGTCTCTAACATTCAGCTCACTATCAGCACCTAAGCTCATACCGAGGTGCCGGGGGGAGAACTTGACTTCATCTCACCCCCCACCCAATTAATCCCACATCTCTCATCGTCCATACCTTCTGCCATTCAGACTGTCTTTGAACTTGGCCTTGCAGCATATTCTCTTCTCTGGGAATATAAGGGAGTATGGGTACATGCTAATCACAGTTCTGGTCTGCATGCCCAACTCCTATTTCCATCCTTGTCTAACTTGGCAGGAGAGCGCAATTCAGCCCATTTTATAGCATTTAATTAAGGTGTTCCTTCCTTGCACCTTGACGAGGGATGATTCAGCTTCTCACATTCATTATTCTTTGAGGATAGATAACCAGTTCTTGGCTGCCATCAGTTTTAACACCAGGCCAGAGAGCCCTTCTTGCTTCTTCCATGCTCCCAGCTCTTGTCTGCTGCAACACCCTTTTTGATCCTTCTTTCTCCATGGGTATACGTTTACTAAAATTGTGACACTGATGTCCAGTTTCAACATATACAATGGCCGCTTTGCCTGCAGTCTATTCACTATGTATAGTCAGATTCTATGATCACTTAATCTACTTGTGTTGCTACGTCTGTACATTCATTAAACGGCTTGCATGTTCTGCAGTGCATCATACACACATGCAATCTTCTTTTCCGCATAGGAACGTTCACTCAATTCCTTATTTCATCATTAGTATCTTTAAGGTCCATACAACTTCTTCTTAGTGCATCAGTCTCACTTCTTGTGACATCACCAGCTTCTCTTTCTCCTTTTTTCATATTCCTTTGGGGACCTTTTCAAAGAGACTATCATCTCTTTGTGCATACAACTGGTATGAGGTTCTTAATGGATACCTTTCCTTGAACACTCGTGGTATGGTTACAACAACTGGTGCCAAGCATGGTGCAGTTTCAGGCTTCCAACATACAGGCAGTAGGGGGTGGGACTTCCTGTAGAGTCATTCAGCTGCTCCTCTACACTCCCCCCTCTGGTTGATTCATCGACCACTCCATCAGTCTCCACATTCGGGTTCCTTCTCTTGAAAAAGAGATTTTTCGGGGTTCAAATCTTCATCACTCCTTTCAGAGAACCAGCTGATTTGACATGTTCAACCACACTCCCGGTCATGTAACTGCACTGTCCATTCAGGATAGAATAAACCCATTGTCCCACATACTTTTTGTGATTCTTCGGACACAGGAGCTTCATTCCCTCAGGTGCTACAATGCTGGCCTTCATGTATCCTCTGATTTCTTCATCAGTCAATTCCTTGAGTCCAAATCCTGGTTCAACATCAATCATGATCTTCATTCCTACTGCCTTCTTTGCTGTCTTCTTACACTATGTAGTTATCATCCTGATCACACAGAATCCGAACATCACCATCACCACGATTGCTCCAAGAAGCTTAAAGATGCTTGCTATCGAATGTGGAACCCATGAGAAGATAAATGCAAACCAACTGTCGCGTGCAACATCCTCTTGTCTCATCTTCCATCTTGTTATGCAGGTTTGTCAGCAACATTATGGCCTCTGTCAGAGTCCCATTCTCGTCGTCATCAGAAGGTATGATTGTGCAACATGATGGCCCGATTTTGATGCAAACTCCACCTTCCATCGCTGTGATCATATCTAGGACATATCTGTTCTGTAGGGTCATTAGTCGTATGGCCATCAATTCTTCCTTGATAGGACTAATTCCTTTTATGGTAGTGTTGATTGTCTGCAGAAGCTCACAGCGAGTGATTTGTAACCACTTCACGTTCGCCATCATCTGGATCCCAGGCATAATGATAGTCGTGAAGATTGAAGCAGTTTTGCTGAACAGCCTATGCTCATATCTAATATCAGCAAAGGCTTCTATTGATTTTGATGAGAAATAGATCTCACTCGTTGTTTGATTGAGAAATTCAAGCAATCTTTTCCTGCTCAAATGGGCATCTGCTTTCGCAAATTCTCCAATGTTCAGGTCTGAGGAATCACTAATGCTCGAACATGGATGAGCACTAAGGAACATGTTCCTCCCCAGTCATTGGGCAGCTTCATGTAGGCTCTAGACCCATAAACCCAATATCGATCCATCAGGACAGCTGTCCCTGCTCCCATCCTGGAGACATCAACTGTAGTCTTGCAACCTATGTTATGTCCCACATGCTTCTTTCCTTCTCCTCGAAAGCACAGTGTTGCATTTTGTCAGTGGAATCACAGCCATCGGACCTGATTAATCTTCTACCAATATCAGCAGCTTGGCATTTTCGGCCCATGACTTCAAACACCCATCATTTACTCTTTTTACTTCTTACACATATTCTTTCTTCAATAGATGAGCTGCACAGGACATCAATCCTTCGTTCCATCCTTTCTTGTACTTCACTTCTTCCATGCAGGCTCCTTTTCCATCTGTGTAAACTTGCTATAATCATCTTGGAATGGAAATGACCATTTCAATCTCCATTGCAGAGTGGCGCAATGTCCTTGGAACTGTCCTTGAGTCATGCATGCAGCTAGGGGAACATGAACAAGACATCTGGCATTGTGTTCTGGAATTTCTCTGTAGATGAAGGTTCGGCCAGCGTTCATGTTATAGGGTATGAGAGCACAAATGTAACAACTCTCCTTAGATGTTCTCTCCCCTACACTTCTCATGTGTTAATACCACATGTTGTGACCCAAGTGTGCTGCATTATCCAAATATGTATTTATCCCCTCATTATATTCCTCTGTGCTTCTCTTGTGTCTCCCCAACATAATGGTTGCAGCCCATGGAAACAACTCTAAAGCAGATGTACTATGGGGGGACAACACAAAGGGTTTTGGCTCACCGGTAATGGGCAAATCAACAATAGTTCCTGGAGTGGGGAGGATTAAAGGAACATCTGCCTTGTTTGGATCAACGAAATAGAAAAGGCGAATCAGGAGAAACAGAAAGACACAAAGCATAACTGTACATATGTATATCACGAACCAACATATTAATCCCCACCACTTGTGCCATTCTGGAATTTCTTGGGCTTGCTTATTCTAAAATCGTGTTCAACTCATTATTCCTCATTTCGACTGTGATAATTTAAGGAAAAAGAAACACTTTTACTCCTGCAGTTGTAATACTTGTTCAATTATTGCGAGTAGCAGTCTTCTAATCACTCGCCCATTTTTAGGATCCTGTAAAAAAAGTGTGAACATCAACATCTCTTCTGACAAGAGCAGGATAAGCTCGAAGGATAAACACAAAAACAGTAAGCACAAGGCGATGTGCATCTCTGGTCCGAACCATAGAGCTAGCCAAATAGGTGCTCAGTGAGAAACGAGTCGGGGTATTGCGCTTGTTTCCAAATCTTAATCAGGTGTGGTCATTTAGGCATAATCGTGATACATCAATATTTCTCTAAAGTTCATTTTCAAAGATTCCTGTGACTCTAGCAAAGAATTGCATGCCTGCTATAATATCTATACAGAGTGTCCAAGGGGAGTCACAGTCAAAAGGCAAATCTGCATTTATCAGGAAGTATCTTTATCATCCTTCTTCTTCGTCATCGATCGAGTCTACACACGCTGAAATTCTTCTTCTTGTCTTGCTTCTAAATTGGCAGCTGGGGATGGTGCGGTCTCGCCGGTGTACAATTTTAAGTTGTTCAAATGATAGCCAAGCTCATCTACCTTGGACTTTTACTGCTGAGGGAGTGACATTTTCAACACAAAAGGGGCCGTTAAATTGTGTCTCGTACCACTTTCTGGTAACATTTTTCATTAATACTGTGTCACCAACAAATAGTTTAGGTGCCAATAATAGTTCAGTTGATCCAGTTGCTGAATGGTTTTCATTTGTGTTTTGAGACAGACTCCCCCTGATGCTTAAGTTGATCTGATATGAGAGAGATGCTAGACGCCATACATGTTAAATATTAATTTCCTAACATTTTTCTGCACTCTGGGCATCACTTCTTCTACTCGATGGAGGTGTTCTCATTCGCCTCCCTGTTACTAGTTCATGGGGGTGAGGTGATGGTCCGAACGAGGCTCATCCCTTAGGGCATATAGGGCAGGCAATATAGCCATCCCTTCTTCCAAGTTAGCTTGATCTTGGCAATCCTTTCTTTAAGGAGGCCATTGAGTCTCTCACATATCCTGCTTGGTTGCGGGTGATAAGCAGAAGAAAAACTATGCTTAATGTTCGATAAAAGCACTATCTGTTCAATACTTTGTTGACAAAATGTGCAATTCACACACGTACCATCTTGGAAATACTTCACAAACTAGAAACATCCCTGTGCAAGTGGCCTCAGGATGTGTACACGGACCTGCCTCGATCCACCTGGAGAAGGGACACACCACCATTATTAGATGCCTTTATCCACTACACACCTGCAGCATATCAACATAGTCCATATGTAAATGCAGAACAGGACCATTCGGTTGAGGAAGAATTACTCCTCTAATCATTCTCAGTGTATGCCCAGTGGTAAACTTTTGACATACGTTGCAGTTTACTGTATAAAATCAACGTGTTGCAACAGATTTGGAATAAACCAGTCTCTGCACAATTGTTGCAGCTAGGCTTTCCCTAGTTACATGCGCAGGGTAGTGTAGTTGTTCAAACGTGACCTTTAATAATGCTAATGGCATCACTGACTTTCCAGTGCTATCCTGTGGCCATATTGCTTCGGTGCCGGACAAGGAACACCCCCTTCACTTCCATAGTTCCTGCTCTTCCTGTGGTGCGCTTTGTTGAATCTCCATTAATTGGGTTATCAGTGATTTAATAAACCCTCTTTGCATCACCATAGCTGTAACTACTTTTTCTTTGACATTCGGTGGATCAAAACTTGAAATACCTGGAAAATATGCAACTCTCTTGGCTTCTACATCTGTGGTTTTGTTCCCACAAGAACTAAAGTCTGTACGCTTAGTGTGAGCAGCACAATTAATGACCGCTATGGCTACTGGGAGTTGTAGTGCCTTAATAAGCCTGTCGAATAAGGATGCGTGCTGCACTGGACTGCTGTCCGCACAGAGGTAGCCCATCCTTTTCCAACACGCTAACCCTGCATGTACGGTTGACGTCACATAGGCGGAGTCACTGTACACCGTCAAATCCTGCCCTTCATGTTTCTCGAGCACGACAATAAGCGCTACTAATTCTGCTGCTTGCAGCGAAATGTGAGATGGTAGTCTTGCACTTGCTACCACTTCAAACTCGCCATTCAGTCTATGCCTTATTACAGCTGCGCCAGAATGCCTTTCTCCAGTAGTTTGATCCATTTTTGAGGAACTATCAATAAAATGAATTTCCCCTCCTGGCAATGCATTTTTTTTTATACAAGGTATATAATCATAAAAAGCAACATAATTTGCACAGTTATGTGCATGGTCACCCTCTGTCACTGGCTCAATTATAAACATGGCAGGATTCACTATTTTACACCTGACAATTTTAATTTCTAGGCTTCAAAATCATTACTTCATAGACTGAGGCTCTCTGAGATGTCAATGTGTACTTAGGTTTCTCTAAAATGGCAAATAGAGCATGCTTCACAAAGAGAGTCATAGAACAGCGCATCACAATGCTTGTACATTTGTCAATTGTGAGCACGGCGGCAGCCAATGATTGTTCACAAGCAAAGTGTCCTTTCATAACTGGGTCTAAAATCCCACTGTAATACGCTAGAGGCTTGTACCCCAATGAGGTGCTCTGTGTAATAACTGCACTCATGACTGTCCCATTTGTGTGCGAGAATAAATAAAATTACTCAGCATAATTGGGAATCTCCAAAACAGAAGCTGTACAAATTGCTTTTTTCAACTCCTCAAATTCCTCCTCCAACTCCTCAGTCCATTCTATTGTAACTTTCTCCACTTGTGCCTTTTTGTAAAGCCTGCAAAAGGGGGTCTTGTGTATGAACTGTAATCGAATACCCAGGCTCTGACATAATTACATAGTCCCAAAAACTGTTGCATCTGTTTTAACGTGTGTGGTTTTGCAGTTTTCATAATTGCGTCTGCCCTTTCAGGTGTCACCGTCTTTCCCTCATGTGAAATCAACTGTCCTATGAATAACATCTGTTGGAGGAAATACTGCAATTTGTCCTTGTCTACCTTGTTTCCCTTGTCTGCTTGAATAGGCATCAGCTGAATTGAGTCTTGTCTGCACTCATCTTCTGTAGTGCACGTGCTTTTCAAATCAACATTGCCTAGATACATCTGGAGGACCCTGTTTAAGATAGACGGAGACTCGCAGCACCCTTGGGGCAGCCTAGCATGTTTCAGAAGAGTCTGGCGTAATGTAAATTAAGTGAAGTCTTGTGAGTCCTTGTGCAACAGGATTGAGACAAATGCTTGTTTTAAATCGATCACCGTGAAATATTGAGCTTCCACCGGGATACTGCATAGTATCATCACTGGATTACGAACTAAAGGAAACTCACCATGTACAATCTGGTTAATCGGTCTCACGTCCTGTATGAATCTCCATGACCCTCCTTTTGATTTTTTCACAGGATACACCACAGTGTTGCACGACGATGCTGATGGTACCAGAATGCCTTGTTTAATCAGTGCTGAAATGGTCTTGAATATACCTTTATCGGCCTCTCGAGACATGGGGTTCAGTTTTGCTCGAGGTAAAATTGCCCTGGCTAAAACTTTATTTTAACTTCTCCTATCCCCTTTAACAAACCTATGTTATAGGGGCCTGTGGTCCAAAGTATGCTTGGCACTTTGTCCAAGTCTTCGTCAAAAAATGCTGGATGCTGCCGCATTATTGCCATTCGCTTTGGGACTTACCCTTTCTCTATCCTTATCCAATATATCATGCTCACAAAGAACACTACTTCATCGTCTGTTGGGTCATCTCTAAACATGTCATGATCAGTAATGTTAGTGAACCTGTACCCTTCTTCCAGAGCTATCACTGTCCTCCAGGGTCTACCCTCGTCATCCGTTCCTTCGAGCATTGCCATTTCCCTTTCATGCTATGGCTGCTTCTAGTTCTATGGGGATAGTCTGTCCCCCCCTCTTTGTCCATAGGTATCTGTGGTTTGAACAAGAATTTGTCAGGTACTCTCACTGTCTTCCCCACTAAGCCAGGTAACCATGTTAATAGAATGCTAACCCCATAAAGAAAAAACTAGGGCTCAACTGGGATGCCTCGCAGAGCCACTTGCCCTGTGAATGCCGGTATAAATTCACCCACGTTTAAATAGTGTATTCCAGGAGTGGAACACACTATTCCTTTGTCAGTAAATGAAATTGTCATGTTAAGTCATCAAATCTCTTCCCAAAACGTTAACTGGTGTCTGTTGTGAATACTACAATGGAACAGACATGTCACACTCTCCTATAGAGACTGGAAATTCATCAGTAAAAGGAACTCGACTCATAGCTCCAGGCAACTCTTGAGCATTCATGGCAATTCCTGACATTGGACATTTTCCCTCTCTTACACATGAACGAGTAGCCCCAGTATCTACTAAAAAAGAAAAGGTTTGGCCTTCTATCGTCACATCAACCCTTAGCTCCTCTTGGGAATGTGGTGTCACAGAGAGCACTGAACACATCAAGTCACACTGTGAGCTGTCCTATTGTGGGTATATGCATACCCCATACTTTTTAAGGGATGGCACCTCCTATTCTAGTTGTCAATAGTTGTCCTGTGTTTGCATACTGCTGTGGCTGCATGGGGGTGTGTTGCAATTGCCCTTGTGGTGGATTCATTTGCACTTGCTCTGGTTGTGGTGTCTGTTGCATTTGCAGCTCTTGTGTCTGATACACTGTCTGATCTTGGGCAAACCCTTTCCTAGGTGCTAAATGATGGAGGATAAGCTGTCCCCACCTCTTGTGAATTGTCCATTCCCTTGGCTCCCACATAAGCGCGCAATGTACCCTGTCATCTCACAAGTCCAACCCATGGGAGGAGACCACCTACCTAGTCCCCCTTGGTTGAAACCTCCTTGCACATTCTGATTATCATTCTATGCATTTTGAAACCCACCTTGATTATTTTGAAATCCACCTCTCTCTCTATATCACATACCTCCACCTTGTGGCATGAGCCAGTTCCCTCCTTCGTCCATCGGGCGCTGATTATTTACCTGTGATGCACCCACTGCTTGCTGCACTCCCAATCCTTCTTCGCTTGTCAATATCGCCCCTTCTAAGGTGTATTTTGACAATTTCTTCTGAACTAATTGGGCTTCCTCAGTTCTCCTTACATCATCTTCTTGTTTTTCTCCTGCAATAGCTGAGAGTGATGCACTATTGTCAACTGTATCTCAGCCTATGGTTTGGCTTCCATTCTCACCAGTTTCTTCATTTGTATCTGTAATTGCTCAGGCAACCCTTGACATAAAATGTGGTAAAATAATGCCACTGATTTTTCCCACAGCTCTTTCGTTTCAGGTTGACACTGCTCTTGACTATCCTGAATGTAAGCAATAGAGTCCTCATCTTCTTTCATCTAAAGTGTCATAATTGCACCCATATCTGATGTGTCAGGATACTGTACCCTTAGAGCCGTCTACGCATCTGCTCTGCAATTATTAAATGGTGCTACATCATGCACTGTATTTTGTGCTGTTACACTTACATATCCTGCTCTCTTCCATATGTCATCAGCTTTCACTCCAATAATGGCTGCCAAGAGACCCTTAATGTCCCTTACGGCCAAGGTGTTTCCTCCCGTCTTCTTTTCCAACTTATTTCTAACCCATTCCCCAGCGCCCAATGTCAAACTTGGGAGCTTACACCTTAAATTATCCTCGTCCATCTGCGGCCATGCACTATACTGTGGTCTTGCTCACCCTTTTTCCAATAAGGGAAACTGTATAAACGCTAACTTGCAATCGGCTCCCATCAGCTGTCTATCCATGGCGGGGACAAACACTCCTGACTATCTCCTCACTGGTAACAATCTTAACCTGCTCACATATGACGATGATTCTCCTTTCTCACTATATGATCGTTCTCAAGGACGTTCAGGATATGGTATGGCACCTGGCATCCTGTTGTTAGGTTGTTCCAGATCCGACCACCTTACTTCCTTGTCTGTCTGCAGGCTGCCTTCGGGGGCATATGCGCTTCCTACCTCCCGTACAAGGAAAGATTCTCTTTCTTCGTCTGACTTGAAGCTTACTTGATAGATCAACTGAACACAATGGCACGAATGAGGAATGGGATCTCAACTGCCATCTGTAATATGTATCCCAGGTTTTCTCCTCAGTTATTCAGCAGGTTCTCCATCTATCAGGAAAGCATTTGTGAACTTACAATCACCATACAACAGCACTATCTCATGTATCATATGAGACAGCTCTTGTATTTTTCACCCAACAATTATTTTATGCAAGAACGTTGTAATTATATAGGTCAAACCAAATTTTCAAAATAAATGTTTAAGGCACACAATGCTTTTTGTCATTACTCACTTTGCCATTCACCTTTTTTATTACTGCCTCGGGTAGAGGTTTGCCGAGTTATGTTTGCTACCACCTGGGCACATAGTATATTCTAGAATTACAGATTGATAATTGACAATACGGGGACAAGATACTAGCAACACCAGATTATGCCTTTGACAAAGTGATCGCCGTTTCCCACTGATTGCATGCACCTATGTTACCAGTTTTACATTTTGGATTGACTGATCCGTGTCACATGTTCTCAACTGATTATATATTTCTAATTAGTGGGGGGGAATAGTCTTTGACTAAATACATTGCAGTACAGGTACGTATTTTACCGATTGTGTTAGCGCTCTATTAACATAAAGAAGTTATGATAGATGGCAGTAGAACTTAGAAGCAGACTGCTCTATAATTATACATGACTACACCACAAGCCATCTCAAGTTGGCTGCCGCCATCCCAGTAGTGCGGCCATCTTGTCAGCGATAGGTACAGTAATGGTTTCTATGGCAACATGGTCGCTAAATCGAGACAGGCACAAAAGCTTTGGTTTCTGACGCTGCTGCTGTACCTACACGTCCCTCCAATCGAACACAACTGTGAATCGCTTCAGTTACAAAGACATCAGCATCTCGTTACCCTTTTTAAACTAGCTCAAGGCTAATACCATTGCCATTTTGCAGATTGTGTTGCAGCAGCACCAAGCCGACTTTCAGTCCTGTCAAGTACAGGTTAGTTTAACTTCACTCCTGGGAACATCCACTTTGTTATCCACGCGGAATGTGAGGATGTGTTTACGCGAGAAGTATAGGGGAATGGTGATGCTCAGTATTAATACACTGTGGTGAATACCATATCGCCTTTTACTGCAAATATAGTTACATTATTTTTTTAACAGACGTTTGGGCACAGGTGACCGTGGGATGGTGCCGACAGGCACTTAAGCATAATTAAGAGATAAAGGTGTTGGGAGACACATGGGATTAACAGTTAGGTTTTTGAAGAGTATTTAACCAACAACAATCATATTAATAACATTAACAGACAAGTTGGGAGAGCCGCATTGTCAATTATGCTTCACATTATTTTGTTTAACGCATACAAAGCCAACAAACATACTGATGGACAGTAATGCTGATTTTGATTTTTCTTCCCGTTTTTTTTCATATATGTTTTAGGTTATTGTGCATCTTGTGCTCGGTGGGCACCGAGTTATTTATACATTATCAAAATGTAATTGTGAATAACAGCCATGTATTGTTCTATGTGGTGATGGCATGATGTAATGCTATGACTAATTTTGTCATGATGTGTGTATTCTGCCTGCACAAGACAAGGATTTTTTTGTAACAAGCAAGGGTGCAGGTCCTGATGATGGACCGAAGGTCTGAAATGCATAGGCCTAATCTCGGATTTGCTATCACATTACAACCATTGTTTGGTTCATTTTATTGAATTTAAAAATGTTTGACTTATACAACATTGGATGATCACATATTTGCTTACCTGAAGAATTTTGAGTATCGAATGCAACACAAACTTTCTTGAAACAAACCAAATCCCTTGTTGATATAAGGGTGTGCAGCACACACCGGCACCTAACCAGCCTTGGTTTCTTGCCTCTGCATTAATGTATAGTGTCCGGCATGGTAGCACTTGACAGTGGGCTGCGCCCCATGCACAAACAAGAAAAATTAATACTGTAACGTAAAATACAACCATCATACCTAACATTAGCAGTGCCTATTCGCCCATTTGGATAACACTGATTGGTATTCCCATTCATTTTTATTTAGGGTCACTGCTGAAAGTAGTAGACTTGTGGAACCCATGTTCTTTTTTTTATTTTTAAGAGGCCTGAACAAGAAAGTCAGCGAGTCCAGAAGCAAAGAGCCACATGGTTCTGGCCACAGCCCAGGACCTTGCATTAGCTCTTTTTGTTTTTGATTTGGGGTAGCAAGGGAGACCACACGTTTAGCGAGGGAGACCTTGTGGGTCGCAGTTGCAACCACTAAATGATGCCCCTGCCATTGTTAAACCCTGAAAAGACTGTAAACCTTATGAAGAAGTGGCTGTGTGTCTCTCATTATGAAGAGTAAACATTGCGAAGGACATTTTTTAAAATGTAACATTGCGAAGACCATACTTAAACATTTAACCTTTCAAAACTTCATGAAGAAGTAGTTGCGTGTGCCTAATTGTGCTTTCCAAAGGAAGACTGAGATCTATCCTTTATTTTACGCTAGCAGTCATTTCTTATGAAAGAAGTTAAGCAGTTAAACATTGTATCTCCAATTGAAGAGAGGAGCAAGCATTGCCCAAGTCAAGAGTTTTCCCATACTAAAACTGAAAGCAGCCTGTCTCAGAGCCAGAAAACAACCTTGCCTAAGATACAAGTGAGCAAGCATTACCTGAAGTCAAGAGAGTGGCACCAAGGCTTCTGGGTAATTATTTGGGTTAACAGTTGGCAGAAAGTGGACGAGGTGTGGGTGGGGCGCAATAAAGGTGCTTATGCATGCCTCAATCAGTTCTTGCGGAGTGTAAGCGTCTTGCGGACAGTAAGAGTGGGTTACCACAGCTATTCCATCAGTGCAAAGTCACCAAACAGCAGAAACAATATTGTGGTGAAAAGTAAGTATAACAGTTTGAAGCAGGGTCGTATTTGGGAGAAAAGAAGCTCGTCCCACCACGCATGACTGTTTAGCCCTCAGTTTGTGGAAGCTGCAAGGATGGATATACTTCGTCGGGAAAACACTGGCCTTTACTGAACTTTTCGACTGCAAACATAAAAAAAGGAAAACGAATCTGTAAGTTGAGAGCATAAAGCGGTGTTTGTTGACGGAAAAGCCAGCGAGAGAGAGACCATGCGACCGTATCGCATTGCGCTTTTACCGGCCGTACTCTCGAGCCGAAAATCACAAACGTTTCGTAGAGCGCAACAACTTTAGCCCCAAACGTGACTGCGCACGAGCAAAACTGCAGCCATGAGTGAGGTCGCCTTTATCGCAGCAAGGCAGAGAGTAAAGAATCTTGCGTACACGGGCGGGCTGCAGGGACAGGGGGCGGGCTGCTGAGGAGGGAGAGCGGCGCAGCAGGCTGAGTAATGCCAGAGCGCTGAGGCAGGCACACTCCAGCCCGGCGCCTGAGCACAAGCGCGCGCGCACGCGCCCACGGCCCAGAGCAGGCAGGCACTCCTTCCAGCTGCTGCTCCGCGGGAGGGAAGGGAAGCGCAGCCCTGCCACGCCCCCGCCGCCCAGCACTGCAGCCTCAGGCCGGCCTCGCCGCCTCTACCGCTCCCGCAGCCCTGACAGGAACAACGCCTGCCCTGTAGCCGGGACCTGCGCAGGGAGGAGGTGCCCGCGGGAAAGCGACCCATGCAGAGCGGAGCCGGCAGCAGGAGCCCGCTGCGGACCCCGAGTCTGGAGCAGGTAACGGACAACTCCTTGCTTTATTTTAACCCCCCAATACCACGCTTTTTGGTTCAACTTCTGGAGATGCCTTATTTTACAAACTTTTGTGTGGTGGAGGTGGGGCGAAGGTGTCTAATGCCCCCTCCTCTCCCCAACATCCAAGCAGACCATTACACCAACTAAAACGGCGGAGCCCTGTTCTTACCCGCAAAGGGGGGGGGGGGGGTGTCATTAAGTGGGACAGTGTGGTACCATTGACTTGTGGTGGGACTTAGAGTGAGGCGGTAGACGGGCGCATTTATATTTTGGTAAAAAAGCGGTCCCCTCTGCATTGGAAAGTTCCAGACACAAATAAACGAGGGCATCCGTGTTATTTCAATACGTACACACCATTTAATTCCCGTGGCTCCGGGTTGGCAACATCTGAGGGACGGTGATGATGTGGAAAGGCCTCGTAGGTTTTTTTTTCCTTCAAGGTGTATCGTTTTAGGCAGTTTAACTTCTCCCCTCCCCCCTGCGTATGTTCTTTCGCTGGGGTTGTTCCTTTACGCGTGTTTTCTCTCCCCCTGGACTTGCCATTGAGTGGTGTCAGTTTTCTCCTGACATCATCCCCCCGACTCATAATGCTTAATTGATGTCACATGAGAATGTTTGCAGTGTAAGTGAATTAACACATAACAGATGCGCATTTTCATTGCGCTTGATACTTGTAGGAACCAGCAAACCCCCCCCCCCTATAGCAGTTTAGCTAAACTCGGTGTCGAACAGAAGGTATTATTGACACGAGTGTGACCAGAAAGTCCATGGTCACTTCATAAATCGCCCACACCGCCTTCTATAATTTAGTATTTTGTAAAGATGTAGATTTCGTAAACACGTCTTCTCTTACTTTGCATGTATCTTTTCACGGTAGTTAAATATTGTCGGTAGTCTGTGGTGTACGCTTTACTGTGGGCGAAGCGCCTAAACGTTGTTGTGTTGTACACTTAGCACTGTACCCAGTATGAATTCCCATGATGTCCCGGGGAAAGTGAGAGGAGCTCGCCTGGTCTGTTTGCCCTTTGCATGATGGTGATTGTAGTTCTGCATGTATAAATTGCTGTCTTGTTTCTAGGATGTGTCCGGTGTCTGCAATAATCTTGTGCCTCATGCTATCGCCCTGCCTGGAAGGCCTAACCCCCCGGCCTTGGGCGAGATAGGGGGCTTCCCGCCAGTACTGGCAGCAAAACGTGGCTTCTTGCGTGCTGCGTGAAGCCGGCGAGCGCAGATGCGCGCCCTAGTGGCAGGCAGAGCCCCACGTTTGGGCAACGGGGAGCGTCTTTCTCGGGGCCGTCCCTACTGCGGAGCTTTCAGTGCTAGGGTAAAGGTCCATTCCTTGGTGCTGGCGCAGTCGAGGACTGATGTACCGACCTCAATGGCTGCTTATTAGTCCTTGGCGTTTACCAGGAGGGGTGTGTTCGCTGATAGGGAGGGTATATATTCTAGCGTTACTGGTTCTCGATATGATGGGTTATTTATAACGCGCTCAATACTCAGAGGTTTCTAAGCGCGGGATCGAACCTGTGTTGTCTGTGCCGTCTTGCTTCCAAGGCGAGCACGTTGCCGCTGAGCTATCCTCCCAAGGTCAGGGAACAGAGCAGGAACTCGGCATGCCTCTTCAATAGACCGGTTAATGCGTGTGGGGTTTTAGGCACCCGTCTTTTGCAAGCGGGTGCTATTTTTTTTTATAAACCTTTTATTTTTTTGAAAGCCTATAACGGGCGACGGAGAAGAGTGCTCTGTTGGTCTTGGTGACACTGATGCATGGCAAAGGGCGTGCCTGTTGCATGTATAACCTGTGCTGCTGTTAGTTTTTAAGTCTGGACAGTTTTTGTTCTGCCAATCCCGACCCAATGGGACTTTTTTGGGAAATGTAACACGCATGGAGCGGGGAACGCGCGGGCCACGCATGGCTTGCATTAAGCGCCTTCGCCTTTTGCACAGTCCACTTTGTGCCCGTCGCAAACCGCAGCCCGAAGCAAGGGACACGGGGGGAGGCGAAGAGGCGGTGAACTAGAGCTCGGTCCATCACCCGTCCTTCTGGGGCGGGGCCGTTTTCTTTTCCCAGGGAGACTCGAGAACCCCCGAAAGCTGCTTCTAATCATGCTCCCTGGATGCTGCGCCGGCCTCTGGTGGCCTGCCCTGCCCTTTGATGTCTGTGAAATCCAGGACAGACTTCCTGGCCGTCTTGCTTCCATCCCAGAGGAGCTTGTACCGCCAACGAGGCGGAGGGTGGTCGGGAAGCGGCCCCACCCCCTCCGCATTATCAGACACTTACCATACCTAGCCGTTCCTGCCACTGATCCCAGAGTACCCGAGGCTTCGGTTTAACTAAAAGTGAAGCTATTTGTTTATACCGCTGGCGAGGACCTCGAGCAGCGCCAGCTCTGGCTCTCCTGAGCAAAACACGCTTCGTTTGTTTTGCATATATTTGCTCCCGGTTTTGAACCTCAAATTAACATTTTTGAACTTACCAAACCGCTCTGCAGAAGGAAGGGAGCGTTGCCAGCTGCAGAAGCAGGGGAATGCAATCCGGTCGGAGGCGCACGCTTGCGCCCCCTGGGGGTGGGACTAGGCATCGTAACAGCAATATAATAATAATAATAGGTGGTAAGTGTGGGCAATAGTGGTTTGGGGCTGTGGTTAGAACATGTGGCTGACGGCAAGAAGCACGAGGTTTGTTTAAAAAGTAAGGAGAACACAGAGCTAGCCAGACACGTGCTTTTTTATGTTCTTCTTTCGCTGACAAAACATCCATGCAGTTGTGCAGCTTTGAGACATTTTGAATAAAGCCAGCCCTCATTTGGATGCGAGCGTTTGGGACGATGAGTATGGACCATTCCTCCAACAGAATGCATTGCACGCGATGATCTTTTGCTACACATCAGTGTTTTGACCATCCGCTGCAGAGATGTGTGTGACTGGCAGGCCACAGGTTGAAAGGTTAGCCTGGCAGACTCAGCCTTTCCTCCTTCCCGTGCCGATTAAAAAAGGACCCTTGGGTCACGCAATAACTCAATCCTGTTCTGAAATCCAAGACACCATTCGGTTGATGTTGTGTATGCAATTATGACCCGTTTCACTGGTACTCCTTTTATCAGGATTGGGAAGACTGGGCTAGGATTTGCATCTGCAGGGCACTGACGCTTGCAAAGCACAGTTAATAATCTAGACAATGCTGGAAATTGACAAATGCTCCCCCCCCTCTCTCCCAAACCCTCTGGGCAGCGGAGTACCGAGGTGGAGGGTGGGTAGAGGCTGATTGCAAGTGGTGGGGGCAGAAATAAGGGGCAGAGCAAGGTGTCAAATAATGTGAGTGTCCTGAATATAGGACACTTTATTTATATAGCGTGCAAGCAGCCCAAGGGCATTGAGGCGCTGTTACTTGCATGAGCTTAGTTACAGAGGTACAGGCGTGGTAGCAGTAATTGGCACATTACAGATGCATACAAACATAGTTATCATTACAGCTTATGTGATTGGTCATTACAGTTTAAGCAGTGGGTCCTATGATTAGTATTCATGCTGCTGCGAGGGACCTTACGAGAAGAGAATGGTTTTCATTGCTTTACAGAAAGCGAGGAGGGAGGCCTCACTTCGGATAGTGGGAGGTAAGGCACTCCAGTGAGTGGGTGTGAGGTATGGGAAGCTGGATCCGCCCGCTCTAGCTCTTTTTACTTATGGCACAAAGAGCATGTTGGTGTAGGGTGATCTGGTGGGTCTTGTACAGGCGACGGGGTGGATTCTTTGTGAGAGGTAGTCGGGAGCAGTGAGATGGATGCACTTGTCTGTCAGCGTCAGAGCTTTGAAAACAATTCTCTTCTTCTTTGGGAGCCAGTGGGCTAGTTTCCTGGCCTCCGAGATGTGGTCCCTTTTCCTTGGGCTGCACGAAGAGCACTACTCTGGATGACTTGTAGCCTCTCCCAAGTTTTTTTTTGATGTTACTAGAAAGAGGCCTTAAACCCAGCTGCATTTACCTACATATCTGCACATGCTTCCGAGACCATCCAAGTGAGCAGATGAAACCATATAATACATTATTGATGACAAGCAGCCTCGGACTGGCCTATAGGGCAACAGGTCAATGTTCGAACCAAGAACTCAAAATGTTGATGTGGGCCAGTTCTTTTTAGGCCCACGTGGGCCAGTTTGATGAGTTACTTCACTATGCGGCTAGTAGTTTTGACCAGTGTTTCTGAAATATTCTTTAAATAAAAATGCACCATTTGCATCCCATTTTATTTTAAAAAACTCCCCCTTGGGTATTTTTCAAACAGTCTGTCAGAAAAGGAACAAATTACCACATTTTCATTGGTGCCCGAGACAATTGTATACCCCAGTTCGACCCTGATCACAAGAAGTTAGGTCTTAGTTAAGTTACACCAAATGTTCGACATTGTGCATCAGGGAGTGCCTGGTTGCACCCTGGGACTTATAGTTGGTCACTTATATCCATTTGAAACCTTTT
Source organism: Ambystoma mexicanum (assembly GCF_040938575.1). Taxonomy (NCBI): domain Eukaryota; kingdom Metazoa; phylum Chordata; class Amphibia; order Caudata; family Ambystomatidae; genus Ambystoma; species Ambystoma mexicanum. The sequence continues at coordinate 404,238,479 of NC_090937.1, forward strand.
CTATAGCCATTCGGCCTTGTTATGCTCTATTATATGATGATAGGCTAAGCCATGCATTGCTACGTTGTCTCGTTGCACGACTTTGGGGCCCACAGTTTGTATTAGGATGCCCAGGGCCTCCCTTCTATATCTCAAAGACACTCTCACCATAGCGACCCTGCAGTGCCAATGGGATCCCTCTACTTGGTGTGTCACCCTCCCAAGTGTGTTGCCCCTTTAAGGGAATGTGTCCCGCCAATGTGTATTGCCCTTGTAACATGGGCCATGACCGTGTCATGGCCCAAGCTAATAAAAGGAGCCCCTGCAGGCATGTGTTTCAGAACGGCTGCAGATTCCCAAAGATGAATGGCTGGGTCCATCTCTCATTTAAGCCTGCAGTCGCACACTGTGTGAGCACTGGCCTGCAGGCATGATGCTGTGGGACGCTCGAGCCAGCAAGGTGGCAAGGTTCTGCACGGTCATGGTCTGCCCAGCCCCCACTTAAGACCGGGTGTTCCCCGGCAACCATCTGAGGCACTGGACCTCTATGATGCTGATGACCTCCAGCACCACTGGGGCCTGCTGGATGCCCATAGCAGGCCCCCATATAACAATGGCGACGAGGAAGAACCCCAGCGGGGTTCCCTGTACTGGGTGGAAGGAAGGAGGGGAGGATCTGTCCCACGCTGGGGGAGGCCGTTGGGATGGCGGGGGAGAGCATGCATGGAACCCTGCCTCTAGTGCTTAACTGGCCAATGCCATCTGAGAATAAGGTGCATGTGAATCGAGGGGAGAGTCAGCTTGCAGTCCCCCTGTGGCATCCGCTGCAAGGAGACAAGGAGAAGAACCGGGCGGCAGCTGTAACGCTGGTTGTCTCAACACCATTCACCCAAGAGGTGGGGAGGAAGGTCAGGCGTAATTACCATGTGCCCGTCCCCCGTCCTGCGACAAGGAAAGAATATGAAGCAGCCGCAAGAACAGAAGGACCTCCCTCCTGGGGGGAGAGTTGTGATGCCCTGGGGGAAGAAGAGGATGCGAGTGCCTGCCCCCCGCCCCACAAGTTGTGGTATTATCCTGCACTTCACTGCTCAAGTTCACAGTGTAAGCCTGGGCCATTCTGTGGAGAAGTGGGTAATGCCCTAGTACCGGCGCTCAGGAAAGAAGTCCCTGCTGGGTGATTGCTGTTCCCGGGATGCCTGATGGTGTAGTAAATGAAGTGGGGCGTGCCCTCACAAAGAAATTGGAGGTGGAAAGCCCTGCAAGGTCCCGGGCCGTATGGCAGTGAATCTTTGTGCTCCACGTCGGAGCATGCCCCCACAACGTGCAGTGTCAGCGGGCGGTTTTGCCGCCAAGCCCCAACGCAATCCCGGGTTTCTGCTCTGTGTCAGATCTCGGAGGAGCAAACAACACGTCAGTGCTTGCCAACGTTTCATGGTGCTGGCGGCCACGCCCTCTCCGATACTGGTCGCAGGTAGGTGACGCAAGTGCTGCCCATTACAAGGGAAGTGCTCCACATCAGAGCAGGAAGGAGATGAGGCCCCCAATAGAAGACAGGCCCCACAGGCGGTGACGGGAAGTGGAACATGCCGTGCTGCTATAATGCAACAGGAGGGTACATGGCCCTGTGCAGGTCCAGGGCCTGGCGGTGAAATAAAGCATTTGTGCAACAAGCCAGTAATCCTGGCTAAGGTGGTACCGAGTGGCTCTCAGTTGCACCAGTGCTAACAGCTCTTGCTTACAAGGAGGAGCAGGAAGAAGTGACCTGACTCCCCACCACCAACAAGAGAGGGTTGCAGCTCACTTGAGGGCTGGTTCGCCCTACTGATGGCAGGAACATAATCTTTGACTGGGGGAGGGAAATGTGTGGTTTCAAATATTCTGCCACCAGCGACGCCCTGGCCCAGTGACAACATGCCACATGTGTGCACCCTCTACTGCCAGCTACTCCTGACCTGGGGTGAGCTGAATAAAGAAGTGTCCCTAACACCCTGCCACCAACAACACCCTGCCCCCAGTGTTACCCTACCAGGGTGGGCACCCTCTGCTAATGGCAGCATTCCTGCCCAGGTGCCTACCCTGGGGGAGGGAACTTTGCAAGTGGCCTCATCACCCTGCCACTGGTGTGCGCACTGCCGGGCCTACCATCCATGGACTAGGCCGATGTGGCCCTGGGTGCGATTTCTGCCACCATGAGCAGGTGCATCACCTGGACTATCATCCTGCCTAGAAGAAAGGAGGTTAGGACTGGCCAGGACTGCTGCGGCCCCATCAGCAGCAGTAACTCCTGCCTGGGAGAGGAAGCAGAAGTGGCCCAGGCACCCTGTCACCTGTGTCCGGCCAACCAACATCTTGCAGCCCTCAAATCTACCACCCAGAAGAAGTGCTATGAGCAATTGAGGGTTGCAGCTCTGTACGGGTGCTAGTGAGCCCTCCTGTCCCACTACAGTGAAGAGACACTCCTGCCTGGGCGATCATAGCCAAGGAAAGGGGGAGGGAGTAACGTGCTGACTCCCCTGTCCTGTTGACATCATGTGGCACAGCCTAGATGGCCTGCTACCTGTGTTTTGCTGCCTGCCCCAACATCAAGGGACTAAGCAGACGTGGACCCTGGTGCCCCCAAGCGCGGCTTTACAGGCATTTGAACTGTAACATCAACTGATATGTACCTGTGGAAATGACCATCCTGAAAGGACACTGGAGCAAAGTTAACCGGTCTCCTGCAAGTGCTCGGAGAAGATGCAGTAAACATGTTTATATACTGTGAGCCTGTATGTCAATGATGTGCTTAAAATGGTCCCAGTTAGATGGATTTGAAGATGAGCTCCCGTAGTTTGTAGGCATGCTCTAAATGGTGCCAGCAGCTAGCAATGGCATCATTCAGTGGGGGAAGTTCCACTGGCCCCAGGTTAATAAAGGGTTTTGCAACATGTGGTCGAACTGCCAGCATTCAACTGGCAGTACGCCAATCGCGACACTCACCCGCTGGTTATGTTTAGAGTGTTTTGATATGTGTTGTATGTCCATAACAATGTGAGCCCCATGTGTGCAGCAGTGGCATATCCTCTTTGTTGTCGATCCTAGATTCTGAAGTAGCCCAAGTAATTTTGTTCTGTAATGGGGGGGAGGGAACCATTTGTTTCAGTGACATTTGTTTGTTATGAAATAGGAGGCGTGTGGTGTGTGACCTTCCCAAGTGTGGTGCCCCTTTAAGGGAATGTGTCCGGCCCATGTGTATTGCCCTTTTAACATGGGCTATGAAAAGGAGCCCCTGCAGGCACGTGCATCAGAACAGCTGCAGACTCCCAAAGAGGAATGATTGGGTCAATGTCTCATTTAGGGCTGCAGGCCCACAACGTGTGAGCACGGGCCTGCAGGCTATGAGCTCGAGCCTGCAAGGTGGCAAAGGTCTGCCTGGTCATGGTCCGCCCTGCCCCTGCTTAAGCCTGTGTTTTCCCCTGCAAACCCCTGAGGCACTGGGCCTCTAAGGTGCTGAGAACCCATAGCACCCCTGGGACCTGTTGGATGCCCATGGCAGGCCCGCATATTACACTGTAAATGCAGCTTGTTATACACAATTAACTAACGGCTAAAAAAAGCCAAACATACGCCACAGCCTTAACATGCTCGTAAGTATCAATGTTCAAATGTTCATGTGAATTTTGGCATTCAGTCCGGTCTTGGTGTCATAAACAAGTGTGCACCATTCGCTGGCAGCTTGCCACTAGTTTCCACAGGCATTGTTTGGCGGAGGACGCCACCCACTAGTGAGTTTGCCCTGCCTTCACGCAGTCTGTGTAGGTAGCTCCTTCCTTGCCATTTGGAGATAAACCCCCCCCCCCCCAACTAAGTTTTGGACTCATGGCGCCCCTGCTTGGATCTCTACTTAAACAAGGAGGTGGGAAAATAGGCGGGCGCAAATAAGATCCCGGGTGTTTAGGGCATGGCCGCGAGGCAAGACGTCGTGTGAACAACGCCCACTATTGTGGAAGGGGCGGGGGTGCTAATTCCGCCACATCAAAGGGAAACAATGCAGAGGAACTTAAATAAGCGGATAATTGCATCAGAAACGCCGAAAGTAAATTGGGACGGGGCTGCGAAAATGTCATAGCGCACTGGGACGGAACAGAGGTTAGAAAGTAAACTGGCAGGCGGTGTCAGACCCCTGCGCCTGTAGCGGGCTGGGGGATGTAGGCATCACGCGTGTCTTTCCTGACCGGGCATCAGTGAGTGTCCAATCAAATCACAGATTCTCTCAGCATTTGGGGGCGGGGTTTGCCTTTTGCACTATGAGCTTCATTTAGATGCTGTAACTGGCGTTCCATTGTTTCAATTGTGTACATGTCAATTTATCCCCTATTCAGAGGCGTGTCCAGTCCTTTAACCTTCATTCTGGGTCGTGCAGTCCTTCATTTTATAATATGAATTCCACAACCAACCATCCATCGCATAGTGCAGAGAAAATCAGGACTGACGATCAATTGAGGGAAGAAACGGGGCATATGTACATGGAAGGTGGGCCGTCTAGTTGGCAGGCTCGCGGGAGGGGGGGGGGCTTTACAGTTGCGTGAGCCAGCCAACAGTGACGCGGGGAGGCGCGAGGTGGCAGCCGCCGCGGGAGTGCCGAACACTGACCCCGGTAATTGCACGAGGTCAGATAACGCTAATTAGTTTACAGTGCCTTGAACACAATGCTGGCTGCTCCCGGAGCTCGGTCAGCGGCGGGCGTGGGGGGATTCTGGGATGAGCCCCGGGGTTACGGTAGCCTTTGGGTTCCTTATTGGAGCATGGCTGGCACGCCTCTGGTAATTGGTGTTTGTTTTCTATAGTGTTGAATGATTCATTCTCCAGGACAACGGTGTCCCCTTTCGGAAGTGAGGAGAAGCTTGATTTTAAGGGCCAGCGAAGCATTGTACTTTTTTATTTGCACGCATGTGGTTCATGTTTGGTGTAAACTGGTCCTAACCCAGATGCTTTGTACTGGAGTCGTCTCATTACCCTGCTCCCTTCAGCACCCTGGCCTAGCTTCGCCCCCCGCTCTACTTTTGCACCGACCAAACTCGTTCTTTTTTTTCTATCTTGTTACTATTGTTTGCGTCACCCTGTGCTGGCAGTTATCTCTGAGGCTTTCACATCCTTTCAGGGAGGGCGGCGTGTCCCCTGTCCTCGAATTCCCGCTAATCTCCTTTTATGGCCACTCCTTGTCCACGGGGATATGCCCGCCACTCCCATTCAGTCAGTTAAACCCGTGAGTTCTTTAAACAGTGCGGTGGCTCTGCACGCTTTATTGTCCAAGGTGGCATGTGGCAAGCGAGACACTGCCTTATTTCTGCCATCTATTGCGTACCAAAGTGTACTTTTCATTTACAGCAACAAAGCTAGCGAAAACATTGTCTCTGGCCTTGCTGAAGATGTGTGGGGGCACATTTCAACATGATGGTTGCGGCCCAGTCTTTTAAATTGGCCAGGGCAGAGCCCAGGCAGGCTCCGAAAACTGTGTATGAGACGGCCCTGCCGGGGCTCCCTAAAGTCCCCTGCCACCCCAGCCCACTAGAAGCCAAGACTTTTTTTTTCTAAAGCCTGAAGCTCTTGTGCTAGAAAAAAAAGTCTTGCTGAACCTGAGTAACCCGCCACCCCCTGCCAGACACCCCTTTCGTTTAAAATTCAGGGATCATCACCCTTGCGCCCCATCAATGCAAGTGGTGCCTGGTTTGGGGTCTGTGTCGCAATTAAGCGGCATCACTAACCTGATCTAAATGCTGCCTGTAGTCCATGGCCCTTTTGCAAAATCAAGCCAGGGCTCTTACGTGGCTCTAACGGGTGGCATTTGGGTGAGGCAAGTGTTGACTCTTAATTGAAGAGCTGCCTTTCTCGGGCCACGCCCCCACTAAGAACTCCAGCTCGATTTTTATTTTTTATTTATTTATTTTTTTAGGCCATTTTTTTAGGCCACTTAAAGGCTCAGGGGAGGGACCCTCTTGCTTAAAGTGGAAAACATTCTGTGGGGTGCATATGATATAACGCGCTTAATACCAAGAGGTTTCTAAGTGCGGACCCAAGGAGGATCAAACCTGTGGTGCTCCATGTCGTCTTGCTTCCAAGGTGAGCACGTTGCCCCTGAGCTATCCCCCCAAGACCATACATTGTAATGGCGACAATGAAATCGCAGTCTGGGATTATCAGCTGTCTAATATCACGAGAAGGCCAGCTAGTGGGGAGCTTGAACACTAAATGCCCACTAAAAAGCTATACATCCTTTGTCAGCAAGGGGCTGATGTGGAGGAACTGTTAAAAGGCAACGAGGTGATAACACTTCTGTATACCCTGAGAGAAGGGAGGGCTGTAAGGCCTCCAGCAAAATCAACTTGTAAGATGAGTGCTGCACATTTAAAGCAACAGAATGAAAGACATATAGACATTACTATATTGCTGTGGTGTTAAACTTGTGACTGGCAACATGGGTGGGATAGTGCGGGGTGGTGGTGTCTGAGGCTGCTTTCAAACTGAAAAACTTAAAAAGCCCTTCGTCCATCCCTGCAGTTGTCTCAAGAAATGAGTAACACAAATTAAAATTTGTTTCCACACAGACGGCACCATTTAAAGGCTGTAAGGAGGGGCATTTTTCAATGACCAGCATAGATCCGGAACGCACTACACATTAGAAGAAAAGATGTAAATTTTACTTTGGTGGCAAAATTGGTGGTCGGGGGAAGATGGGGTTGTTTTTTCTTATTTTCAGAAGCGCCCCCGGGGCCCTATCCGCTACTGCACATCACACAGGCTATTGACCCTTTTGTACCTTAAGGATCCCACACATAATGGGCCTTGGCAGGACCAGCATCACTTGCATAGAGGATGAGCAATATGGCCCATAACTACATAGATCGGCATCAGCAAAGCTCTTGGCAGTGCAAGCTTCCTTCTCGAATAGGAACAGCAATGGTTGTGGTAGTGCAAATGTTGCTAATTATTGGGCCACAGCACTGCAAGCTTTCCGAATGAGTCACAGCAGTGCAACATTCCCTAACATAGTACAGATCCACCAAGGATCTCAACAATATAATCTCCATCTACGTAGAACTGATTTAGCCACTGTCTCGGCAGTGTAAGATTCCCTTCCAGTGAGCAGGTACAACCTTGGGTCTCAGCAATGCAATCTTCCCTTCCAGTGAGCAGGTCCAACCTTGGGTCTCAGCAATGCAATCTTCCCTTCCAGTGAGCAGGCAGGTCCAACCCTGGGTCTCAGCAATGCAATCTTCCCTTCCAGTGAGCAGGTCCAACCTTGGGTCTCAGCAATGCAATCTTCCCTTCCAGTGAGCAGGTCCAACCCTAGGTCTCGGCAATGCAAGCTTCCTTTATAGCGGGCAGGACTAGCCTTTGGTCTCAGCAGTGCAAGCTTATAGTGATCAGGTCCATCCTTGTGTCTCAGCAATGCAAGCTTCCTTTATAGCGAGCAGGTCCAGCCATGGGTCTCAGCAATGCAAGGTTCCTTTACAGCGAGCAGGCCCAGCCTTGGGTCTCAGCAATGCAAGGTTCCTTTACAGCGAGCAGGCCCAGCCTTGGGTCTCAGCAATGCAAGCTTCCTTTATAGCGAGCAGGTCCAGCCATGGGTCTCAGCAATGCAAGGTTCCTTTTCAGCGAGCAGGCCCAGCCTTGGGTCTCAGCAATGCAAGCTGCCTTTACAGCAAACAGGTCCAGCATGGCCCTCAGCAGTGCTTCAGGAGTGTGAACTGTTACATACAACATATTTTAAGATGAGCCACGGGCAATGCAAGCTTGCCTCAAATACGGCAGAGGCAAGCATCGTCTTACACGAGGAGCAAGCCTGTGCTGCCAAGAATCTGGTACTGATGTTTGGCACACCTTGCTCTGAGACTGCAACAGGAACCCTTCCCTACAAACTGAACGTCCATTATGGGAGTGGCACATTTCTGTACATTTCACATAAGCACAATATATAGGGTGCATAAGTCCCTTTCACATGAGTAGCAAGATTTTAAACACTGATACAAAATTGGGCTGGCCTTTGTTTTTGTTTTACAAGTAAAATTAAAGAGCCATGTGGAAAGGGGACTACCTGTCATTACAAATGGATAAGCAGCATTTTAATTTACAAAACAAGGAGGAATCGCAGATCCCTGCCACATGGGAAACAGGATTTTTAAACATTTAAAAAAAACGGCTTGCACAGGTCTGTACAAATAAAAAGTTTTAAAAGTGAAAAAGTATCATGCTCCCAGAAAAATGTCAGGAAAACATGATGTGGGCATTGACAAAAAGCAATGCATATTATGTTTCACCTACAAAACTCCAATGACACTTGAAGAGCCACTTTGTCTTCATGAATAAAATGTCAGCCCAAGGCAGACCCTTTTGCTTACTGTGGGCAAAAATACATAAGGAAATCTCCCACTCCCAGCCTCGATGTCAAATCTCCCATCTAATGACCAACCCCAATAAAGTGTCCTGATAAAGGTGTCAAAATTTAGTGTTCACCAAACCTGCTTGCTCTGAAAGCATGGACTACAAGAAACATTCTTCTTAGCTGGAGCATGACTAATGTGTTGTTAAGCGACTTTAATTCAGTACTCCAACTAAGACAGTGCCTAGTCTGGGATGCCCAAGGGAAGCCCTTATTTATATATTTTTAGGACAAGTTCATAGATCTGGATGATAAACCCTTGTATAACGCCCCTCTCTTTGAATCCCCCTGTCCTCACTGAGCCAAGAAGTAGGTTTGTTTTGCAAATTAAAAGATTTATTGAAAAACTAAACAAGATGTATATCACACTTTTATAAAGAAATTAATATTTGATAGCACACTTATGAATATGACAGTGATCAACAATGGATAGTATTACACTGGCACACCATTTTTAATTTTACTTAGGAGTTGGTATGGAGAGGATGAAGTAGCTGAGAATGCTTTTATGGTTTCAAGGAAATGCAATGATAGAAAAGAATGCAGCACAGAAATAACTGAGATGGTTTCCACAAGAGATAATATGATCACTTTTTCTTTTGACAATTCACTCCCCCCCCCCCCTCCCCCACCCTATGCAATATAAGGAGATGGAAGGAGAGCACACAATGTTCAGGAATACAATCAAATGCAATACCAATTCCGTTCTCCCCTAGCAAGCTTAGAGCAACAGGGATGATTTTAAAACACAGGCAAAAATACTTTAAATGTGATTTGCAAAGAAGTGAAAATATGCTAAAAATGATTTTAATTCCCTATAGGAGATTCAGGGTAGTTGATAGCTACTTAAGATTGGTTCAGGTCAACACTATCAGTGATTCATGAGGGATTATCAGGTTTAAAACGGATTTCAGCAATGCAAAGCAAAAGCAGCAATTTTTTTTACAAGTGGTGAAATTAGCTAATTGCAATTCGCGGCACTTTTTCCGAGTGCGTCAAGCGCGATTACGGAAAAACTATAAGGAGTAGAAAGTCGGTTTAGGGCTTGTTGGAAAGCTGAGGATCCTAGCTTTAAGATGAAAGATGCAGACGATTTTGCGGAGGTAGATTTTCAGAAATTAAATAATGATTCAGAATGGCAAATGACACTTTCACAGCTTTAAAGTCACAGAATGAACACGTGATTTCTAATGCAGTTCTAAGCAGGTTGAATTGGATGGGATAAGCTTATTTTAAACTAATAGATGACTATGCACAGTTCTGGCTGGGTACTCGCACTATAAATTTGAAATAGGCCGTCAAGATCTGGTCAGGTTGGCTGTGGTTCTCTCGCCACGGGACGGTCTCTGGCACTGGTTCTGCTCACAGCGATCTGGTCTGGTCTTGGTTCTGGATCTCTGGTTCCGGTCTCGGCACTGCACAGCGGTCTGGTCTGGTCTCCTATCAGCAAAAGTTCTGGCACTGCACAGCGGTCTGGATGGAGCTCTGCTTTCTGGGTTCTGGCACAGGGTTCTAGGCCAGAATCAAACAGCTCGCCCGGCTGTTGAATAGTTTGGTTAGGTTGCTGGATTCTGAGGCCTCTGAAGGATTCAGCTTGTGGACTAGGCCTCTCTGCTACACGTTCTGAAGTCTGGATTCTAAGTTCTGGTTCTGGAGTCTTCTGGCAAAGCACTTCGCAGGAAATTAGTTTGAAGTGGGAAGTGAGTGTCCCTTCCTGGGTCTCGGTGGACCTTTTATGTCTTTAGAAAGTGGGTGGGAAGGCTAACTTTCTATGCCCAACCCTCTGAGGATCCTGATAGGCTATATGATTTTCTGTGCTCTCACTGGAGAACAGAGTTGTGAGTCATCCAGTGCTACCATTTTACAATCTATTGAAGAAACGCCCCTTTGCTTTTACTGAGAAAATCAACTTTACCCAAAACACATATTTCCCAGATACACAAGTTGTTGAAAATACATGTACACATGATGAATGAATTAAGACAGGTTTCTGATCAAGCCCCATGTTCCTGCGAGCTTGGGTTCAGAAATTACAACATTTTGCGCTTTTTAGTAGCTTTTGCAACATTGGTTTTTCCTCAAAATTTACACAGAGGTACACCCCCTCCCTGAGCACATTACAATAAGTTTTCAATTCTCTAGTGTAAGCACAGTGTCTGCAATATTAATAAATAGCAGGGTTCGGTCTTAGAGCGTCACACAGAGTGGAGTTTAGTCTCAAATTGTAGGTGCATTTTTCATATTAAGAATCTCCAAATTGTACATTTCTGTCAGCTTAATACAATATTTTATAAGCAATTTAATAAAACATACATTTGGTGCAATATAAAATCCACAACCCAGTCTTGCCCGCCTCTAGCTGGCTGAGTCAGATGTTGCATGCTTTCCTGCCAGAGCAACTGTTGACAATTACACCTCAAATCAGCATATCCTGTTCAATTGAAAGAGGCTATTGTTCCTTTCTTCCAGGCTGCAGGAAGCTCTCCTCCCCTCCTAATTTACATGTCAAGGCAATATCCTGTACTGTTGGTGGTAAGAGCAGGTGTGAAGACTTCCCATGAACAGAGGCCTCTTGAACTGTTAATTGAATCAGACTGCCTTCTAGTATAGGGCCTGGGAACAGTAGGTGTTGAGAATTCTCATTAATCAGCAAGCCTTTGAAGTCCCAGCTAGCTCAGGATGCTGCTTAGCTTCTAAAATACAGGTCCCCAGTCAGAGTTTAGACCGCTAGCACCGGTTAGTGTCGATCGCCGGTACTGCACCAATTTTTGGGAGCAGTCTTGACTTAATACATTTTAAAAAAGGGATTTTACTTGCAGTGTATTGCTATAGATTCTGCAGTAGAGTGATTTTGTGGCCATGATTTTAGCAATTTTTGACATCAATTAAAACAGATTTTTAACAGCACCTTATTCCTTTGCACTGATTTCGCTCATGGCGCTTCTGGGCCATCACGCTCGCACTGGTGGGTGGCAGGTCAAGCAACCATTTTGGTGTGCGCAAAACTGCGCGGTTTTCCTGGATTCTGGCGCAAATGTGGGCTTTTCAGCCATCTTGGATTTTCTAAGCCCACACCAAATGTTGTAGCATAATAGTTCAAATGTGGGTCAAGACACCTGACAGTGTGAAAATGGGGTCACCACTTCAAAGAGCAAGCTTCCAACACAAAAGAGACTGACTCTGGGTACAGGCTGACCCAGTGAAAACAAATGGCCGGAAGGAAGGAGGAGGGCCATTTGTCCCACATGAAGATTCACAATTAATTTAAAAGGATTATTATCAATGGGCCTTTTTCTCAGCCATTACAAGCCGGATGGATTTAATCTATGTACCATTTTTTTAAAATGTAATTTCCAGGCGATTTTGAGGATACCAAATTAATCTACCTGCGACTCCGGGAACTGTAATGGCCAGTTACACTAGGTTTCTTGCTGATCTGAACATGTTCCAAATGTGAGAGTTGGTGAGCATGTGGAAAATGTAATTAGGCATATACTTAACTTACATATTCATAACGGTTGTGCTTTTTATGGAAGCTGCAGAAAGGTGCCACTTGGCCGTGCTACATGGTACGGACTCAGTGGTTGACTTATTATTTAATTCGCCATGATTAGCTAAATCATAAAATATGTTTATTTTGGCAGTTGCTAGTAAAATTATGAAGTTGTGCCACATAACCAGTTTTTGACAAAAGTTGAAAGGAGAAAAGGGTGATTACAAATGGGAATTGCCATATGTTGCTCCAGACCCCTAAACCAATCCTGATTTGGAGGCTGGGTTTGGGAGGAGAGAGAAGGATAATGTCCAATCCTAGTGGCAGGAATTATTGCAGGGTACTTCCCCAAGATTGTTAAGTTGGTGGTGTCATCGCTGCTATATAAAGGGGACTGCACTAGGGCAGAGGGAGACAGACAAGAGACAGACCACCAAGAAATCTGCTGAAACTTATCACCTGAAAGCTGTAAGGAGACACCAGAGGCGATTTCTGAGAATGCATCTGGGTGGAGCTGCCTACTCCTAGGAAAGCCTCAAAGCTGACTGGGTACTATGATGGAGAGCAGGAGGCCTCCTTTGAGAGTGTGGTGACCAGACCCCTGCTCTATCTTTCCAGAATGTCCCAAGATGCAGCTGGGTTTCCTGAACCTTAAGCAGAGGTTTTCTATGTAAGTAGAACTGAGCCCTGGGAAACTGAACAGTGGTAGTCTGCTTGCCTTGAATCCTTTCCCTTTATAGTGGGCGGAGGGGGGGGGGGGGGCAAAACTGTGTAGATCCTTAGCCTAGTTAACCAAAAGTATTAATCTAATTAATTCCCCATTTGGAAGAACACTACGTGTGAATTTTGTTAACATATTAAATTAACAAAGCTACCTTTCCAGTGAGTGCTGAAAACTATAGCCTATAATTAAATTGGGTAATCCTTTTTGTCCTGCTGACCAACTTCTTTAAGGAAGAGGGGCGGCTTTGTTCTTAAATCAGTCCAACCTTTTATCCAGCTTCCCCAACAAGAGCCTTTTCAGTAGGGCGTCTAAAATCCCAAATTCCCCAAATCATGAAACTTCTTTCTGTCTGACTTCCCAACATAGACCAAAGCAAGGTGGGTCTGAAAAACAAACCGCTAAATCACCTCGTGTTTATTTTAAAGCAAACATGCAGGCAAAATCATAATTGCCATATGTATTTGTACCACTCGCACACTACTACATGATTACTTTTGTTATTGATCAGTGTAACTATTTTGTGAGGTGAAATGTGTAGCAAGTGAAGAATTGTGATTGTGTTCTTTTCAATTCACTTTTGTGACTTATTTATTCTTCGAGAAGTTGATTGTGTTGTGCCACGAATAAAATGGTGTTTGACATTTTTGTGCTAAGTTCTATCACTTTTATTTAAATAAATACCAGTATATTTCCTGTACACCGACCTGGTTCTTGGCTCATTGTTGGCTCAGGGCAGAGGGAACCAAGTGGCATTATATGTGTCTGAGATAGGGCTAAAAAAAAGAATCTGTTAAAATAGTTTGTTGTGTAACAAGTGGGAGGAAAGGACTCCCTGTGTTGAGCGTTGCTGCTCAGTAAACCGTTGCAAACATATGTGTTGTTTTTATGATGCTGTTTGCACAACCATTCATGTCCTCCCCAAGGAATGTAGAGCAGATCTATTGATGATCGCAAAAGGACCACACAAGCGGTAACACGCAAGGGTTTTTCCAACACTTTCAGTACAACAGTCATGTGTGCATCCAACACAATAGTAACACATCTACTCAACCACCTTAGAATACTTTAACCATTTCTTGAATCCTTGCTGTTTCTCCAGTGTTGTAGCACAAGTAACCAAAAGGTGTGTACCTTAAGCAATACAAATGACCGTGCAAACAGGGCAGCAGTATTTGCATGTTCCCATTTCTGTCATGTAGTAGTAGTCCTTCATGTACAAAAAAAGGTGCACATTGCTTTTCCCTGATCCCTCCAGGTAAAATATCCTTTGAAAAACAAAAGATCAGGGAGACCCCATAGACGCAATGACCCTAAGGATTTACAATATTTCACACTTCAAGAAAAGTAAACAAAATGGGCATTTTGTGCAGCCTACATATTTCATTTCCTTAGGACAGGGGTAATCAACCTTTTGGCTTTCCAGACATTTTGGAGCGCACCTCTCCTCATCCTTAGCCAGCATAGTACAATGTGAGGGATCATTGGAGTTGTAGTGCATCCCATTTAGAGAGCCACAAGGTTCAGACCCCTTCTAGGAGATATAAAACCTCAGTACCAGCAGGGGATCGGCAGAAGCCCGACTGTTGCAGGATGTTCTGCATATTAGCCCAGTGCGACTCCTTGATCTGCACTGGCAAGAATATGCTGATACTAGCACCCAAGATAAATGTTCAAACATTAGTCTGGGCCAGATGTCACATGTCATAACATGTTTGAATGCCCATTGGAAGAGGAATGTCATTTGTAGACCAGTGGCTGATCTGCCAACTGTCACACACCCAATGTGACGCTCTCACCATTGTATTACACAGTGGTTCATTGCAGCATGCTCGGGGGGGGGGGGACCACCTCACTCATAACAGGCTTTAGAGTATGAACAATACATGTTGTAACTTAATTTAACAGTAATGCTCGAGATAACTCCTACTCAGTATCAGTGTTTCCTGCCTTTTTGCATCCCTCACTACTCCTTGTCTGCAACCAAAGAGCTTTTTCTTTTCTTTCTGCCCACCAGGTACTATCCAACTTTCTGCAAATTAACTGCACTCTTGTGTCAGCCTTTTTGTTTCGTTTGTGTTCCAGCATCAGATTTCTTTTGTCTATGCCCCTCATTTAAGACTCACATAACAGTCACGCTTCGCCTCCACTGGCTTCCCCTTGTTAAGAATTTCAAAGGCACGGTACACTCCAGACCAGGATTCTTGCTACTGGCCGGGGATGCAGCGCACAATCACAATACTTTTATTTTATTTATTATGAATTCAATTTGAGAAGGCACCCAACCCGTCTCGCACCCACCTTTATAAACACCCATCGTCAAAATGGACCATGAACCAGGCTGGTGTGTAATAATACAATATTTTTTTATTTTTAAATTTCAATGAAAATTACACATTTAATATGGGGCAGCAATCACCTGTGTGGTGGCAATTACACTGTAAAATGATATAACACACTTAGTTTGACCTTGTAACATCAGATATATAATGCACAAGTGAATACAGGCAAGATTATTTTTGGGAGGTGTTTTCTGATAGCACCACAGTTAGTATTTCTCCCTGCAACGCTCCCTCAAGCCCCTGTTAACTGACCTTTGTGTGGGTAGAAAGGTGTAGCAAGGAGTCAGGGATACTAGACAACAGACAGAATGCAAATCTGACGTTCCTCCTCTGAATGGCAGGCAAAATCGGATTGAAAACCTTTGAAAATTGAGCAAAATAGCACTTGGAATTGCTAAATACTTATTTAGCATGTGCGGTTGAAAGGAGTATAAAAGTATCAAAGATGTAAGCACACTAGCAAACTACAAAGCAAAGTACTAACAACGGGCATACACTTCGGAAAAACACAGATCAGCCAAATCACATGTGGAGAATTTGCTTTTACTTATTTTCACAGCTTTAAAATGACAAAACCGCTTGAAAAATAGGTGGAACAGACAAAATCGGAATGCGTTTTGATGCTAAGGGACAAATGCACATCACGGGTATAATATGAAAGTGAAAGGGTAACTCTGAATGGATAACAGTATGGGGGAATCGGTTTTAAAATGCAAGCAGTTGCACAGGGAAAATCGGTTTGAAAAGGAAATTTTACTGAGACTAGATTTTAGTGGCTAGAAAAGAGGAACGCCGCCCGTAAAAAGGTTATGTTCCACCCTCTCACACCATGTACCTCTTTATGGGGGAATTAATTATTTATTCAAAATAGTACTAAGGACTTAGAAAAGGACTGAAATGAGTTGGAAAGAATGGCGCTAACACTTGAAGATCACTACAGATTTTCCTAAAATCAAGGTACACAGATGTTTCTGACAGTTTTAAGGATTTTATCTAGGGCAGCGATAGTGTCTCTATGGCACTGAACCTAAGACAATGTAACAAAGCAAAGTATGCAGTTTGTGGTTGCTGGGGAAGGGAAATACTCGCAGCAAGCACTTGAATTGGGTAGCTTGGACAGCAGAACGGGTTTCTGGACAGTGAGGCAAGGTTTGATCACTG
Source organism: Ambystoma mexicanum (assembly GCF_040938575.1). Classification (NCBI taxonomy): domain Eukaryota; kingdom Metazoa; phylum Chordata; class Amphibia; order Caudata; family Ambystomatidae; genus Ambystoma; species Ambystoma mexicanum. Next base: position 404,254,594 of record NC_090937.1, read on the forward strand.
CACACTGCGGCAGGCTCTCCTAGAAGGGGATGGCTGGGCGTAGTCTGGTCACTGGACAGCGAGGTGGATCGGCTGGGCAAGCAGATAGCAGGGCAAAAGCCGATCTGGTCACAGGATACTCCCAAAAGGGTACCACAGCTTTTCCCCCTTTCTCTGTGAATTGTGATTTTTGTAGGGTTTTTATAGACTGAATAGGGTCAGCTAGCTCTGGCCTGGCAGTGGAATCTGCAATCTTGCATGGTGAATCTGGAATGTCTAGACCTCTGGATGCGCAGGAGCTGGAAAAGTAAGAGGGTCAGTCCAGAGCTCTCCATGCCTCCCCTTAATATAAGAAGCATGACATCTGAGGATTTTACTATGGGGCCGACTCAAGCTAGACACACCTTAACATCTGATGGATCAGCCTATGTATGTCGCCTCCTCTTTGGAAGCAGATTGGACTGAAGGAGGTGACTCATTTTTATGTGGGTGTTTTTACAATGTGCTTTGTTCTATCAAAGTTACTTTTGCCAAAATCAGTTATGGAACAAAACATTCCTATTGTCATCATCAGGAAACATATATGGGCAGACTACATATCTTACAAGACGCATGCTGATCCAAATCCAAAGGCGGTACGATGCTGTTTAGTCATTCTGTCAATCTTTCGCCATTTCCATGGAAAATAGTTCACCTAAAATTCTACAATTTTATAGATCTATACATTTTATCAGTGGTCATGTTCTCATTAATTTTCACCATGCATGTTTTCCGCAGAATTCACATTTACCTGGGGTTTGCGTCTCCAACATGCTTGAAAAACCAACAACGTCTTATTTTAATGTCGCAAATGTGACATTTAAATGGTCATAATTTCACATTAATATGTCTTGTGGTTACTGAAAAAAATGGCATAAACTGCATAGTCTCTGAAATCAACTGGGATGGCCTTGTGTTCAGAATATGGGCATTCCTTTCCAGGCCACAGCCAAATGTCAGGCTCTCGTCAGTTTAGCCCAGTGCTGTCATGGATTCACCTTTGAAGCCCTTCAGCTTGAGCTGAGGGCAGGTGTCCCCAGGAATTCACACCAGTGTGTCCTGGCAGTCCATTGTTTCAGGCTGAAGTAGTGCCACTTCATCTGACGAGGGTGTGAGCTGTTTCCCCTTGGCCCATTCATAGTTTCCAGGAGGCTGGTCCACTTGGGGAAGATGACCATGTTCCCAGGAAAGGCAGGGCCCTTTGAACCCAGGACCTGTCGAACCTGTTCTGCTGGTTTCACCATAATTTTATTCATTTATTTTTCTTTCCCTTAACCCCATTCCTTCTACAGACGCCTGTACAAAGGATAAACCATGGTGCACAGGGATCCAAAATGCCCTTGCTAACAAAATCTCAGAGCTCCAAACTAAAATTGAAAACCAACAACAACTCACTCGGGGTCCTACGTCCAGCTCGATCCTTCCTTCACCCATCGCCATTAGCTCAGGCTTCACTTTCAAAAAGGTAACCATACCTGAAGTACAAAAAATTATAGCATCCTTGAAGTCGTTGAACTGTAAGGGGGACAGCTGCCCCACACAGATCATAAAAGATGCAGCCAGGGATCTTTCCCCCTTCATTACCAAATTAATAAATGTCATTCTCCAATAACATGGTCCCGAGTAATCTGAAACAATCCTGGGTCCTACTACTGTTAAAAAAACAAACTCTCAACTCAGATAAACCCACGAATTATAGACCCATTACCACTGTCCCATTCTTACTAAAAATTCTCGACAGAGTGGCCTATTTACAAATTCAGGATTACCTTGAGACTAACCAATTACTTGGAATTCAGCAGTCTGGCTTTCGTCCTCAACACAGGACGGAAACGGCCCTAGCTGATCTCAAGAGCCAGATAGACGAACTCAAAGATAAAGGTAGGGCTGCCATCCTTCTTCTCCTTGACCTCTCTGCTGCCTTTGACCTGGTTGACCACAAAATCTTGTGTAACCACTTGTCATTGGCAGCACACTTTTCCCACTCTGCGGTCACATGGAGCCAATCCTTCCTGGACAATGGGACCATGCGGGTCTTCTCCCCCCTAGCAGCGGCCAACCCTATTCCCATCACTTGCGGTGTCACACAAGGATCTTGGGTCTCACCCACTTTGTATAATATATTTACAAAGCCCCTATAAGACAAGCTGGACCATCTGGGTGTCACCTACACTAACTACGCTGATGACACCCAGATACTCCTCACTTTATCAGGCAATTACAATACGGACGCCAATCGAATCAATGAAGTCTTCTCCATCATTCAGGCATGGATGGCCACACATGGCCTCTGCCTGTAATGTCTAACTTCAAATCCTTGTACTATTCATCAAACTCAAGCGCCAACATACAAGATATTACCCACCTCGAGACTTGATTGTTCCCTGGAGCTTGAAATTGTTCTCTTGAAGGCTATGAGGTTCCTCCTAGGGATCTCTTCACCTCCCGCTCCAAGAGCCGGGACGCAAAGGAGCCCCCAGGGAAAACCCCCAACGGGGGAAAAACCCTGTGTTGGGCTGCTAGGGTCCGTAGAATCCTAAGGACAGCTAGGATGATGTTCCTCAGCCACAAGGTAGTTGGTAATCGTCAGTGGAACAGGAAACTGGGTGTAGTAATACAAAAGGTAACCGACTAGTAAATACTTGAGAGTAGAAAGGATAAGGAAATGAGAATAGGGTGCAAACAAGGATTACCTGGGTGTTATTCGGTCAATCCTAAACATAAGAAAAAAGGCGGGAAGAGGCTCACTCCTAATCTAAATGAGCTAAAAGAAGGATAAGGTTATTAATCTTCAAGTTTGTGCAAGTGGCTTTGTCTTGAAACACAAAATGCTTCCCTTACCGCCTGGCCCAATAAACCTAAGGAAAATCCCTTTCCTGTACTTCCGGGTAGGATCTCCTACTTCTTCTGGTACATTGGATAGAATCAGAAGTGCTACGGGGACAATAGGATTAGAACACTAATAAAGAATCTCCAGAGAATGATTGACAAAAGAGTAAAGGGCCGTAAGAATAAGTACGTAGTAACGCACCTGAGAGTCTCTGAAGAGACTAGCACAACCCGTAAGGGTGGAAAGACCATTGGCTGGAAGCCCGGTGAGTTTCACTAAGAAGAAAATGAAGAACGTCACCAGCTATAGGAGATGACGGCATAAAGAAGTGAGGAAAGTAAGTAGTAGGATCAGATTGAAATCTAACACGAATTTACGGAGCGTACAGCTACTCAGAAAGAGAGAAGCAACGCGCGTTGCCACTGGTTGAATGTCCGGATATACTGTGCGGAAGTCTGGGTGCGTGGGCAACCATCGGTTGAGATCCGGCAAAAACGCTAGAGCGTTACAGCTCGTTCCGCAAACACCCGGAACAGCTTGCGCAGCGTACGAGAGTCGGGATATAGAACCGACAACCATATTAGGTGTAACACTGCCTGAATGATGAGAAGACTGAACTGCTCCTTGTCAGCTCACCTAATACTATCCAGAAACGCGGCCCCAGCTATGCTAGTTTCACCATTGACGGTAACACCATTCCCGTCGCCAAAAGTGTAAAAACTCTTGGTTTCTATCTAGACACGAATACCAACCTCACCAAACAAATCAATATGACTGCCTCAGCCACCGCTTACACTGGTAAACTAATTAGGCCCTGCAGACCTTTGATCTCCCCCAACAATTGCCTCACTCTAGCCAGAGCACTCATACAATCCAAATTGGATTACTGTAACAGCCTCTATGTAGGTGCCAACAAAACGGTAATCAATAAATTGCAAGTTCTGCAAAATAATGCACTCCGTGCCGCCTTAAATATTCCTAGAAGAGAACATATCTCGGCTACTAGAATCTCATGCAAATGGCTCTCCATCCAACAAAAAATAGACTTAAAAATGATCTGCTTCACCTACAAAGCTCTCAACCACCTAGCCCCGCCCTATCTAACCAATAAATTCACCTTAAGACAGAATACCAGAACCTCCAATACACTACAACTGATGGTGCCTAAATATTCCCTTAAAAGAGACAGTGGATCCAGCTTCTCAGTTCTAGCCTCACAACTGTGGAACACCATTCCACTGGATATCAAATCCACCCCCACCTTCCAACCTTTCAGAACTAAGGTCATCACCTGGTTACTTAATAAATAACCAACTTTGTATGAATGTATCCTTTACTATGTCTGCTTGCTACTATCTTTGCTCTAACTGTTTTCTTGTAAACTACATATATGCTGCACAAATGTACAAATGTTCCTTACCTTGCCTGTAACTTGATGTTTAAGCGCCCATATACCCCTGTGTCTGGAGCGCTATACAAAATAAATAAATAAACAAACAAACAAAAAGCAAGTCTTTTAGAAATAAATATCAGGTATATGTTTAAAGCAAGCCCCCATCCCATTTCTATGCAAGCATAAAGCCTTAGTTTAACCTTTCACTTTTTTAAAAGGCATTTTCTTGTTTGGCAAAAGCACCATTTTACACATGGGTTAATTTTCCTTGGATGTCCCTTTCCAAATGCGGTTTTCTCTCGCATCCAGAGTCTGAACATTATTTACAGCCCTAGTCAATTTCTACTACACAGGAATCTGTCCAAGGGAAGGGTCCATTGAAACTGACATAAGCAAAGAGAGAGAGGGCTTCTTGTGAAGTTTGTTTGTGTTATTTTGTTGCAAAAAGTAAAGCTTTTTCTGTACGGCTTGAAGTGAAGTTCTCTGCTCCTACAGATTTTGCCTGACACAACATGCCATTCAGTGAGGAACGCCCCCATTTGCTGCTGTGCACCCTGAATATGGGTGTACATGAATGGGTCCAAACTGGGTAATGTTGAAAAGATGAAAAGGGCATCAGTGTGCTGTCATTTTAAATGCAGAACATATTCTTTTTCAGTGAGGAAGTTTTGAGCTGGCGGCATAGCAGCACTGCCTTTGAATTCTTTTCTTTGGGTCACATAAGGAAAACACTGGTAGCCATTCTCGGGTTGTTCCATCTCGCCCCGTATGTGCTTGGCAAAAACAGCACAGTCATTATTTTGGTGACTGCAAAACTCAGTTTTGGTGCAAGGCAATGGTGCTCCACAGAACCAGCGCAGCCATTCTGCTGGTAACTGCTGCAAATCCAATTTGGTGATGTAGGGGAGTTCTGCTTGGCTGATAAATGTACCCCACACCCTCAAGGGGAAGGAGGGCGAGCTGGAAACTACCAATGAAATATAAGGGCAGCCACTACAAGAAAGGCTTGTAATGATAGGAGGAAAGTCTGGAAAGTACTAGTTAGAAAGTGAAGAAGGAGGAATGCACCATGAGCTGAAGAAGCAAGAGTGTGCAGTGAGCATAACTAAGTGAGAAGAGGCACACACAAGAGAGTGGCGATTTTACTGGAAACAAATTAAGAAACCATGCTGGGGACAAGAGAGGAAACCGTGGAGGCAGAAAAAAGAATACTATGGAATGAGCTTTGCATAGAAAAGAAGGCACTACAAAGGTGGGGAAAATGAGCGCAAAGGAGACCATGTGAGCAGAGCTAGCGACAATAGAAGAGTGGGAAGGTAAAATTGTGCACCTGTGCAGGTGCTCAGAAGAATTATTGAGAACAAAAGAGATGGTTACTGAGTGAGGATATAAGAGTGACCAGAGGAGTATAAGGGAGACCTCACTGAGGGAATGTCAGAGAGCACTGAGATTACAGATTCAAAACTGGGTATAAAGAGGGTGGAGGTATAGACAGAAACACAGCATTGCCCCTAAATCAGACTAATGAAGTGAAATGATCACATTGACTTTGACATAAAGTTATTTTGGGTTTGCAGAATGTTATCTGTGAGGGTGAAATAGCATGAGTTTCTTGGACTTTACATATAAAATTATTCTGGTAATTCTGTTTCCTACAGTGGCAACAGAGACGGTTCAAAGTTTTCATGTGCATTCCTGAACACAACTGCTGCAACCTAATGTTCCGACAGTAAAGGATGGCTTTTTAACTGTAAGCACACTTGTTTCAAAATAGCACAATTGTGTTTCCTCAGAAATACGGTGGCAGTTGCTAAAAACGAATTATAAGCCATGCCTGGTTTTGACATGGTAACTTCTGGGATTATACAGCCACAACATATTAATGTCATTTTGTCAGTTTGGTGGACTGAGACTCCTTCATGACAGGTCCTTTCTTGATCCCCCGAAAAGGCTTGTCACATCCTTCAGGGAATAGGAACACTCCCTGTGGGTTCAGCTGCTAACCACTGCTTCAGAGACTGTCATTATGATGCTCATCCCTCACCATAGTGCTAAGAAGTGGTGTCCTTTTGATGTATGCAGACCTAAAAGGGCTACAGTCCACAGGAGATCCCACATTTTTGGATTTTACTAAGGTTCATCTACTCCCCACTTCCTGCCAATCGAGCACTCTGGGAATGACATCACATGGCAAAGGACACTTGGTATAGCAACAAGGATTGATGCCTTAAACAAAGAGTTGGTATAGCACTATCAACATTTTAGCTAAATAAATTCAAATTTGGACAATTCTTGGAGAAGGATTCATCTGGAACCTGATTGATAGTACAGTATGCTCCAAAGCCCCTGCCGTAGATGTGAAGGCCAGATTCTCAAAGTAACAGGCACGTTCTTTTCCCTAACCATCCCAAGGGCATAATTTGGTGGATTGCTTTAGACCAAGGCCACTCTGCTGTGTGAACACTAGAACCAGAATCCTGCTCACTGGACAAGAAGGATCCCTGTCCAGTGACCTTACTGGTAGTTGGAAGTGCAGAATGAAGGAGTTGGAGTTGGTCCGCCAGAAGCCACCCCAAAGCTGGTCCTCTGCCCTGGGACATGTTTCAAGCTGGTTGGTTTTACTGGGAGCTGCCACAAGATCTTCAGTGCTGCCCCAGACATTCTAATTGCTTTGATCCGCTTGCTTCCTTTTCAAGCTGACTTTACGCTGGCTTGGCTCATGGAAGCAACTGACTCACTGGGTCTTGATCTGTCTTTAACACAGACTCAACCGGCTGGAAGATATTAACTGGACTCCTCTTGCATGTAGACCCTATCCACTTGGAGCAATGTGATAGATTGGCATTTGTCAATTCTGTAGCCCTAGCCTTTTTGATTAATTAATAAAATGATGCAGGTGCTACATCAGTATCCTGATCTGCAGTGGCTGTGCTCTACCAGTGGCACAGATCAGACTCGGAGATCACAGGTGCCCATTTTACAACTGCAGTGTCAGACAAGTCTCTGCCACGCAGATGCAGCATTTTAGATAAGCATCCCTTTAGCACAACTATGAGAGCGCCAGGGGACCACTCCGGTGGTGATAGTGTGTGGTATAAATATCCTTTAAAATGAACATTAACATGATGATCATAAGTAGCCCAGACTGGTGGCAGGTAAACTTTAAAGATAAACTGTTCCATGTTAAGGCATGTGCATGTTGCTGCTCGTGATCATTGCAGCCATATTCAGTTAGCCTACCCTCTGCCTACGTTATCTAAAAGGTGAAGTAGGTATATCTCTTAACTGTGGCTGTTTTTACCTTTTTGATTCTGTTGGCTCTGGGTTTGTAGAATTGTGGGGGCTGAAATGTGTTTTAGCCTCCACTCATCCGTGTACTTCGGCTGGGCTCAATACAATGCGCCACCAGCCCTCATCTCAAATGGTCTCAATGTGGACTAGCAATTGGGAAGCATGAGTTCACCATCTCGACACCGGCCAGACTCTAGTAAAACACCCACAAGCCTGCCTCCATGCAGTGTTTCCCCAGAGAGGCAAATTGAGCTATTTGGAGTGGGTCTGTCCCCCTGGCCCACCTTAAATGGCCCTAGTGGCTTGTAGGTCCTCCTTCTGTACATCTCCAATCATTCTTACTATTGATGCAAACATTCTTGACTGAGCAGCCATTTACAAACCTAGATTGTGCCTTTTATCCTACTGTCGGCATTTACTGTGTTTACCGTTGAAGGGGTGGTCATTTGTGTTTATTTTTTCATTGTTTGAATTTTTTTTGTGTAATTAAAGATCCAATTTTTATAGAACGTTGGTTGGACATTTTTATTTTGGAATCATTGTACTATTGTTTTTTAGATTGCCTTGTCCCAGCTCACACCCCTCCTGATCGCCTGCCCTATCCTAGGAGCAGAAGGACATCTAGCTATTGGGCTGTGCCTGTTTCAGCTCTACTGTTGGGATCACTGCTGGTTTAGTAGTAGTGTGGGGATCAGTAGCAGTTGTCTTTCACTGCATTTCCTGCCCTAGATTGTGTGAAGCCAGAAAATGCAGGATGTACACGTTACTGTGATGATCCTAGGTGTGTATGTGAAAAGGAGATTGAGCCTGTCTGTTGGGAAGGAGAAACCATGGGCGTGTGTGTGTGTGAGAGGCATAATCCTGTGTGTGAAGGATAGGCTGGGGGGTGGGGGTGATCCATTCTGTCTTTGCTGGGAGGAGGATGCCCCTAGTGGTGAATGTGCTGCAAGTGATAATCATTTGTGTGTTTCCAATCCATTGTCCACAATGGGTTGGAGATTTTGTGAGTGTGCAGGAGTCTGTATTTGGGTTATACGCCAGATGCACATGTCGTTTGGATATGACGATGGGCATGTTGGTTGTGTTGGGAATGCTGGGCATGTAGTGCAGTGTGTATGTTGGACTGGAAGTGCAGAGTCCACATGTTTGCTGGCACTGCATCTCTGATGTAGAAATCTGGAAATATCCTGCAGGTCGCAGGTATCATCAATATCAAATAAGTTAGCTCTGTGGTTAAACACACCAAGCTTCCAGGGCTGGTTAATTTGCCTGCACCTTCTGCATAGATCTGTTAACCATGTCCAGGTTACATGTTTCAAGCCTGGTAAAGTATTTCAAAGGAATAGTGGACCTTCTGTCGAGGTGTGTGCGACAACGTTAGGCTGTGCTTTCTAATTGTGGCAGTTCAAATGAACTGTTCCTCACCCCACGGTTGATTTTAAATGAGGCTCAGTGGGATAACTACTCCACCATTACCATTGATGGAACACCCATCCCATTTCTCAGCCAAGTCAAAACACTGGGTGTCCACCTAGACTCCAACCTTACGCTGACCAAACATATCGGTGCCCCTCTGTTCGTCTACAGCCTACACGGCAAAACTGATCCCACTTAGTCGCCAATTCCTGACCTCACAAAATGTCCTCACTCTGCATACTAACCAAATTGGATTACTGTAACATGCTCCTTCTAGGAGCCACAAGAACGAACAAATTTATCAAAACTCGACTGTTGCTAAACAAAGCCTTAAGAGCACCCTTCGGATTAAAAAGAAACCAACATATTTGCCATATAGGGGAGGGAGGTTCACTGGCTGCCCATACAAGCCAGAATCATCTTCAAAACACTCTGTCACCCATAAATGTGTTACCAAAGTAGCCCCACCCTACCTAAACAGTGCCATTTCGAAATAAAGGTCCACCAGAACCCCCTAGATCTGATGCCAACACTCAGTCGTCCCAAGGTTTAGGACCATGAGACCGGGGGGGCCATCTTCCCAGTAGCAGCACCCAAGATCTGGAACTCCCTCCCTTCCGACATTAGAAATGAGCCCTCACACCAGCTTTTTAAGAGTCTCATTAAAACTTGGCTCTTTAATAAATTTTAACTTGCGACCTGCTTTCTGTGTTAAAATAGCACCGCATACAAAGTAACTTAGAATTGCTTTCTTTATTTTACCTCCATAACCCACCTGTAACCCAAATGTAATTAATGGTGAAGAACACATATTTATGTCAATTCTGCTCTATATGTATTTGTTTAAAATGTAATTCTTTTACCTTGTAACCAGGCAAGTATGCACTCTGTAACCTACGCCGTGATAGCTCTGGGTTTGGGCGTATAACAAATGCTCAAAATACATTAAAAACATACAGCAGCAATTTAAACGGAGAGAAAGTAAATAAAAACACTTCTCCCAACACAGCAGAGACTGGGAGGGAGTTTAGACTGGGGTCATGACACGTGTGGTGGTGTGGGCAGGCAGCCTGACTAGGGCTCAGGGAGAGTTGCATATGAAAACTAGGGAGCTACAGGTGCAATAAAAAGCCCATCCCGCTACAAATTAAACCTGAACTCTCACTACAGCACAACTTTACAAGACTCCCTTTAACTATAGCCTTGATGTAAGTTACCTAATGTTTGGAATAGTTGTTGTGAGTAGTTGAACCCACTCGATTAACTAACCATTGTGCAGATGAAGCATTCAACCCACCTGGGCGTTCAGGTTTAAACACAATTTCTGGAGGAAGACTTGCAGTTGTGCACAGAGCTGGCAGGTTTTCGACCATTGGCTGCGTTAACATTATTGGAATCGGTGTAAATGGACCACATTCCTTCTCCAGCAGCATCCTCTTGTCGTTATTTTTGCTGATCCCTAGGAGAGGAGACACCGGGCTGGTGTGTGATCACCAGGAGGATAGCTCAGGGGAAACACATTTGTCTTGGAAGCAAGACAACTCATAGCAACACAGGTTGAATCCTGGTCCCGCACTTAGAGATTGGTCTCCTCTGTTAAGCACGTTATAAAACATGAATTTAATTGATCACTTCAGTCTGACAAATATTTGTTGCTAAACGTAGATACTTTAGAATTTTGAAATACCATAATGTCCAGTCTTCTGGCTTATTTACTCTTTACTTCCCTGCACCCCTATGGAATGCAAGGAAGGGGTGACAGAGGGAGGACAAAACAACAATCTTACTAGGCCTTGTGTGATTCAGATCGCGCAAGTGTGGGGTGGAGGTAGGGGGAGAAGTGCAGGTTGCTCATAAGTCCTGCCGGTAGGGGGCTCGTAAGTGCAGAGAGTCTGGGAGACTGTGAGGTTGCAGATACAGACCTGTACGTGCATGGGAGGTCAGGAGGCAGTGCAAGGGCAACTGGACATGCAGGAGCCTTGCCCTGAAGTTCAGTGGGTGGCCAGGTGACCAGTGTGCGGAGCAGTCAGGGACATCAGAAAGGGAGAGGGAGCAAGGGAGGCCTTTTGCGTGGCACCAGTTGGCCTGTGAAGCCAAAAGGAGTTACTGGTTGGTGCCCTTCAGGGATAGAAGCAGGATCTAAATAGCTCCCAGCAATTTCGAACCCTTCACCATTTAGAAATGTCTGGCCTCCTGTGTAAACCACTGAGGCTTGCAGAGAGTGATTTTTGTTGCCATATTGTCCTCTTTCTCAAGCCTAGTGTTGAATGGCCTGACGGTCTACTGACCACCCCATCCTACAGTGCTTCACACAGACCTTTCTTATTCACTCTAGTTAACTTTAATTTAGTTTTGCTTGCAAAAGCCAGAGATGAAGACCTAGTTGAAGGATGCCAAGTGCACAAATCTCCTTTTGCTCTCTGCTTGTGCATCTAAAAACAGGTGTTTATGTTCAATGACCAAGCACGTTCCAGAGAGCTTAGATCCAGGCCATGCCTTTCTTTGAGCCCAGGGCAGCCTGACTGTAGGGTGTCTGGTTGAGTAAATAACAGCGGTTGAAGTGTATGAAAAGAAGTAGTGGAACTATGCTCCCTGCTGGCCTGCCCCTGCTTCCCACAAACCCCATTGCCACGTCTCCTCCCACGCGTAATACAAATCCCAAACAAACACGTCTGCTGTTTAAGAGAACGATAAAGTTTCAACTTCTTCCTACACTATTATTTTTAAAACAAAACCATCCCAGAACGGTTTCTTTTTAAAATAAAAGTACAGGAACGGTAAAACTTAATAAATATTTTTTAAATAGAGGAGCACCGCGTCCAACTGCTCCCGGCCACTTGGACCACCGAGTAAATAGAAGATAGAGAGCATGTTGACCTTCAGTTTCAGGTGCAACTATGTGACTGCAACAGCAAGCCCAAAACACACAAAGCTAAAGCCAGAAAAGCCTGCGTGTGCAAGTGGTGAGCAGCAAAGGGATAGTTTCTGATCTTTGAACTAAAAGGCTGCTGTGACGGTAGTTGTGGACACTATAGAGCTTGGTCTGAACATACACGTGTTTCCCCTATCTATATTTGTTCTTATTAAAACACGGGCAGCTACGTGGATGGAGCCCCATACCTGCCTTCTTTTTCTCATTGAAATTCCCCCCTCCGCCCACCTCGTTCCCTCCTTCCACACTCTGGATATCCCGCGCAGCAAACAAACCACAGAACCAAAAACTTTACATAACTAGACGTCAGGAAAAGGAAATTGTACTTTGTGTTTAGCTAAGTTACTTTTCTCATGTTGGGGAACATGTGCTTTTATTCACCTTGGCAGACGGTAAACGCACCACTCATGGGCAACCTTTCTTTGTACCGTGTAAAGTGGTCTTGCATCGCGTAACCTTGTCTGTTTGCCATCGTTGTTGTGAAAGTAACTTCGCACCAGCATCCTCCATTAGATGCAGTTTTCTTACATCAACCAGTATACCTATTGGTATTCACTGGTTTGGACCATTTCTGAAGGTGACGCCTATCATTTTGCTGGTGTTGGTTAAAAAAGGAAACCCTTTATATGCAGCTCCACAAATTCGTCATGGCACATTTCCTGTACCACACGTTTGTTTCATGCAGAACCTTTGTCTCTGGTTAGGTTCCATGAGCTCAAGACTGCACATAGTGGTGGGAGCACTGTTTGTAATTCTCTGTTTTTGGTTGGCCATGTCCTTGATGCACGCCTAGGTTTTGTGTTTGGTTTGTAGTGGCTTAGCCTAGCCTTGAAAAGAGCAGATATTCTTTGGCTGTTGGATGTAGACAGTCTGCACTTGCATGCTCTGAATGCTCACAAGGCCTAGTAGGACCGCCTCTTTCCTCCATCAGTTTTATTCTATTTGCCTTTTTGTTCCCATGTTCCCTCACCGTTTGCCCTTTGGGTGCTTTGAAACACAATTTGTTTATGTATAAGTTCCTTAAAAATAAACCATACATAAATGATGCCGCAAGTCTGAATTGTAGTTTCCTGTTTTAAACCCGAAGTGTACGCACTTAAGTAGAAGGACAGCATAAATTGTAATCTTTCACAAGGTGTCGTCGAGACCAAGGCAGGGGCCACCATCAGAAGTCCCAGACTGCTGTTTGTCTACTTGATTAATTAAATCCCATGCTGGACAGGCCAATAGGGCAGTGACCAAAGGGATGATCAACAAGCCAGTGTGGGCTGGTTTTGTAGTCATTAAGGGTCAGTGGGATTACTTGGGGCACTGTACGGCTGGTAGTTTTGGCCAATGTTACCAGGGCCTTTGTGCATCCAAAGGCACCATTTACCACAGATATAACCCAAAATTGCGCACTCTGGTCGCAGGACTCCGGAACGCAGGCCAAGGGCTGGTTGCAGGACTCCAGAAAGCAGGCCAAGGGCTGGTTGCAGGACTCCAGAAAGCAGGCCAAGGGCTGGTTGCAGGACTCCAGAACGCAGGCCAAGGGCTGGTTGCAGGACTCCAAAACGCAGGCCAAGGGCTGGTTGCAGGACTCCAGAACGCAGGCCAAGGGCTGGTTGCAGGACTCCAGAACGCAGGCCAAGGGCTGGTCGCAGGACTCCAGAGCCCATACCAAGGGCTGAAAGCAATAAATTGCATGGGTATTCTTTTTACAACTACTATGCTAAAGAGTACTCAATTCACCATATTTTCTTTTTAAACATGGCATAGTACATTACACTAAGCCTTAGTGGATTCCTCTGATGTGCAAGAATCAAGTTTTTCATATGATATATTGAAGTACTTGCTCTGGCTTTGCCTACAATTTGCAAGCTTTTGGGATTGGTTTTATTATTTTCTTTCTACGTGTACAACCCACGTGACCCATGTGGGGGTTCATTTAAAGGCCCAGAAATCCCTTTCGCCTGAAAAGCCGCATTTAAACACTTTGAACACTGCAGCCCAAAAACGGCTCTGCTTTGTTTTATTTCACCTGAATGACAAGAAGTTATACACTGCATCCAAAAACGGCCATGATTTACTTTTAATTCACAAGAGGGGCAAGAATTTCAACACTAGAATCAGAAACAGCTTTTGCTTTCCCTTTCACTTGAACAGCAGCCCTTTTAACACAGCAAACGAAAAACTAGCTTGGCTTTTTCTTTTGTTCACGTCAAATTAAAGAACCATGTGGAAGGGGGGCCTACCCCTCATTATCAGTGGACCAACAGCAAATGCAAACTTGCTCAAAAAGCAGAAATCAAAGAATCCTGCGACCAGCAAGACAGGATTTAAAACATTAGAGGCCAAAACTGCTTGCACAAGTATGAAAAGAAATTTGGCTTTAAAATCCACAGTGAAAAGGTACTGCTCGCACAGAAAATGTCAGGGAAATGTGCTGGGGGGACTGGTTGACCAAAGCAATGTACAGGAAACCTAATATACAAGACTCCAGTCACCTTGAAGAGATACTACTCGCTGAAACAGTTTCTGGCTGAAGGCAGAAACTTCACAATTAAAAGCCTGGCTTCCAACTGGAAGTCGCACCTACCAGTGAACCATCCCGCAATAAAATGTGATGCTGCTGAGGGCATCATATTTCCCTGCTCTGCCAGAAATGAAGGCAGGAGCCCAGAGATTTCAAAGGAGGCAACGTGTGGCTAAGGCTTGACCAGGAGGTGTGAGCCCTTCCTGCACCCACTCCAAAGAGCAAGCTGCAAGTTCCAAGGGACTAATAAAAACCCTTTGGTCACAAGCTGACCCAGGGGAACAACAGATGGCTGTGGGGAATGAAGTGCCCTTCCCACAGTGGAACACAATCCTCCCAATTGACATTAAAGACTGATTTCATTTTAGGCATTTTTTGCAGCACTCAGAATAAGAATTGTTTTATGATATTTTTTCATGTCATTTCTAGGCAGTTTTAAAGGTATTAATTGCATTTTCCTATCGCTTTGGGGACTGAAATGGCCAGTTAAGACTAGTTTCTTGCTGATCTAAAAATGGGACAAATATGACAGTTGGTGGAAAGATGGAAAATTCAATTGGGAACATTCTTGATCATTTGCAGAGTTATAACTGCTAAACATTTTATGAAAAGGACAGCAATGTGCCACTGGGCCATGCTACATCGTACAGAGTTGGTGTTTGGCTTACCTAATTCCCTATGACCAACTAAAACGACATATCTAGTTCATATGGCAGGGGCTAGTAGAATTATGAAGTTAGGAGACAAAACTAGTTTTTGCTAAAAAGTGGTAAAAGAGAACAAAGAATTGTAACACATGCAAATAGTGCTCTCTTCCCTTGAACCAATCATGCCAGGGGGCGGAGAGAGGAATGGTAAACGGTCCTCTCCAAGTGGTAGGGATCATTACAGGGTACTCCCCCTAAATTGTAAAGTAATTATGTAATTTGTGCGATATAAGGGGGACTGTACTAGGTCAGAGGACAGACCGACAAAAACTGGGAGACAGGAGGACGACGGAGCGAAGGCTGTGGAACCTTACCATCTTGGAGAGTGTAGTGACCAGACCCCTTGCCCTAGCTGTCCAGAGTGTCCTGAGATCTAGCTGGCGTTCCAGAAATCCCAAACTAAGGCTTATTTCGTAAGTGGCAAATAACCCCAGCCCTAAATTGCATAAGCCCTTCCTTTTTGTAGCATTGCATCCAATATTTTTGCCATTGAAAACCCCAAATTGTCAGTGTAATTCAGTCACCTTCCCATAGAAGAATCTAGTAGTAGCCTGTGTATGTTAGCATATCTCCTTTGGAAAACCTCTCAGTTGTCTGTGTAAATCATTAGTATTTTTTCCTTAAGTAAATCGATTCCCCTATTTGAAATTTCCGGTTCAAGAGTGTTGAAATTCGAAATCAACCCTCTTGTCCCTGGTATTTTTATTTAATCATCATAGTCATTAAGTGCTGCCTCAATGGAATTAGTCTCCTTGTAACTGAAAACCGATTTTGTCTGTCTATTGTGCGCATTACTAAACACATTCCCTTTTGCATCTGTCCTATTAAAACCCAAACAGTTGTTCCATTCAGAGCAATCCCTTTGACTAGAAGTCTACCTGTTATGTGCCTTTATCATTGAAAACCAATTTCCCTATTGTAAGTTAAACCCCTTCACTGAGCTGCCTGTCATAGTAGACCCATTGTAAACGAATTTTCATGTGCCACTGTATTTTTCCCTTTTGCATTTGCTTTCTCTCAAAACCGATTATCCCACTTAATTTATTTTGTTTCCCTGGTATGCTGATTAGTATTCTCTAAAACTTTCCCTATCTCCTAAAGTGTAAGCGATATGAATTTCCTTTTATTCTGTCCCCTAGCAGTTGTGAGTAATAATCAAAACCCATTCTGCCATTTTGCTCCAAAAACGGTTTTTCACTTTCTTTTCTGGCTTCCCATGTCGGGGTGGTGGGTTTTAACCCATATCTGGCTTTAATCCACATTTTCTCTCTATTTCTACTCCTTGCCACTACCTTCCATTTGAGGAAATCAAGTTTAATTGATGTTTGGGGTGAGTGTTGCATGGGGGAGTGCTAAAACCGTGGCGCTATCACTTTCAACCTGATTGTATTTTCCTGTTTTTCATTATAACAAAAGTGAGTGTAACAGCCCATTTCCACTTGGTCGATCTAGAGAGGATATTTCATTTGTGTTGCCACAATTTTGATGGCTGCTTGTTTGTTGATTATTTTCCTTTCTCATTAAATAATTAATAAATATCTATTGATACACATCAGCCTGGTTCCTAATCCATTGTGACACAGGGTGTTTGTGGATGTTGGGTGCGAGAGGGGGAGGAGGCCTACTAAAAAAATCCCTGTGGTTTATTAAAAATAAAAAGTGCTTTATTGTGCACCACATTCATTGTCTGGGAAGGAGTCCCTGGCTGGAGTGTGCCGCGTAATAAAACCGTGACAACCGCTACCACTTTTCCAGAGCTGGCTAAAAATGTTCAAATTTCAGAAAGTAAAAAAGAAACCCATGTGCTTTAACTAGAGCAACCCGAAGTAGAGGAAATGAGGATACTGTAGGGTATGTCAGTACTGCTCAAGGTATTTATTAAGCCAATTCCAAAAGTCCCTGCTCTAGGTACCAGTCCAACCCTACCACATCAGATATTTCTTTGATGGAATCCGCCTCCCCATTCTCCCCAAACATGGAGCAGGACACCAGGAAGGTTAACCTACAGATGTTATACTGAGCCGCAATAAACCCAGCCATGGGGGATGCGCTTGTGCATTGTTTGTGTTTGACCTCCGAATGCGTGAGGTTTTCAGAACTGCGTGTTTATCTTTTGAAGGCCACATAAATGCCTTCTGCAGGTGGAACAATAGACCAGCCTCAGAAGACACTGCATCATATTGTAGATGTCGAAGTGTGCTATAACAAACCTAGAACAGATTTGATAAACCAGTGCTGCTGTAGGAGCTCCAGGAAGCATTGCAGGTGAGACCACGGTCCTCTCCTACCCTGTGCCAAAGACTCAGAATATTCAACTCTGCCTCAGCAGCCCACCTTACTGCTGTCTCTTTCAAACCCATTCCTGCATGAAGAGTAATTACTAGTAGGGAACAGTGCAACTAGGTGAACATAAAACAAACTCGTACTATCCAACCCATTTTGTTCTTCAATTTTAAAATATTTTAAATTAAGAGTTTACATTTAGAACAAAACGTATAACTTTTTAAAAGTGAGTCACACTTAAGTTTTGAAAGGTTTGTGATCTTGTTCTTGCCCACTTGGAGGGGTGGAGCTGTAGCAAGGTGGGTGTGACCCCTGGCCACTTATTTTCTTTTTGCACCCTGGCCAGGTTGCGCAACACAGTATCTCTTCATCAACCCAATCCTTGCGATAGGTCTTCTATTGATTCAGTTAGACGTCCTTTTAAGTGAATAATGGGCTCTTCTCTTTTGATTGGTCCCAATGTTCACCCTAATAAAGAGATGTCTGCAAATTGCAGGAAATGTATATCAGTTTGGACAGCTGCAGCACTGTTTGAAAGGCTTTAGCAGTTTCCAGTGCCGAGATCTGCTTGGTAGATGTCTGTGGGAGACCCTGGCCCAGAGGAAAGAGCCAACACACGGTGGAGTTATAGGAGGCGTAACCTGAGCTTTCATAAGCAGGCTGCTTTCAGAAGACTAGGCAGAGCTCTGGTCAGTCTTCAGAAAGGGGTCTGCTCGTTAAGGCGCATGACCTGGGAGAGACATGTGCTGGCCCCTGGGTGAGTCATGTGATGGCCCCTCGATGAGTCATGTGATGGCCCCTGTGTCTGGGGGATGGAGCGGGGCTCTAGCAAGACATGTTTTGCCAGAGTGCCGCTCCGTCTTGTTCGGGGCCATTCCCAGCACTGAATACTTTAGTACGTTTTTTGGGTGGTTGTAATTTGCAAGCCATGTTAGTGTTTGTGAGCTTGTGTCTATGATGTTAAAGTAACCTTTTTCACCCAACTAAGGGCCGAATTCAAAACCCCAATGGAAAAGGTTCTGTGAATCAGGGTCTAAGAGTCTCCAGTAAGATAACAGCTGGTAAAACTGCAGAGCGAGTTGAATACTCCTCTCTGACATCACTGCCAAATGTGCAGTTACAGGTTTAAATCCCAACAGGGCTGACTCTGCCCTCCTTGGTTGATTGAGTACCTTTTTAAAGTTGTCTAATATTAACACCTATTATTGTAGTACATGGAAGCAGGAATAATTGTTGCCCAACGTATCAGTTTTTAATACGCTGTTTTGCCCATCGCACACAACTGATGAAGTGAGAACCAGAAGGGCTGCAGGTCTAACTAGAAAAGCCTTTGACCGACCATTTGACATTGGTTCAACCATATTCTGCTGCTGTTCATCGCCCAACACGGTCACTTAGAGAGCTCCTTACCGTAGTGAGCATGACTGGCATGGAAATGGAGGTCAACATACGGTTAATGGCTTGCTTTTAAAGCGTGCAATTTGATTTCCAAGATTGTCAAATTTCTACATGCACAATGTTAAACTACCATTTTTGTATTTTATTTTTTATTTTAATTGTGCACTTTATAAGTGCACTAAATCAAACCGCCCGGATGCATCGCACCGCTGTTGCAATCCAGTTACTTACAGTACAAGTGGTGCGCAAGGCGACAATGAGGCTAAGTACAGAGCGAGTTGCAAGCATTACTTAGAGGCGGAAAATACACTTGTATAGGTGTCAGGTGAGCCTTGGGGATTCTAAGTAGACCACCAGGTTTTCAAGGCTTTTCAGAATGCCCAGTAAGAGGGTTCGGCTCTAAGGGTAGGCAGCAAAACGTTCTGCTGTTTAGCTGCAATGAATAGAAAGCTTGCGCCTCCTGCTTTTGAGCGCTTGACTATGGGTTGGAGGAGCCAGTGGGGATCTGGGGTCCTTCTTGGCCTAGTTGAGTGGGATCTGGTGATTTTCTGTGCAAGGTGTAGGGAGGGGCAGTGTTGGAAAGATGCGTGTGGGTGATGGATAATGTCTTGAACAGGATCCTTTCACGTATGGGGAGCCAGTGATGTGGTCCCTTTTAGGAATGTTAAGGGCAGCTCAGACAGTGTTTTGTATCACTTGTAGTTTATGAATATGTTTGTCCTAAGTGTTAGCGAAAAGGATGTAACTGCTCTTGCGATGGTTAGGCTTCTGTCCGTTGATACGAAGGGTCTTGATGCATTTATAAGTTTGGTTGCGAAGGCTGCCGAGGATACAATAGCACTTACATGGTGGGACAATGAGAGGCTGGCATCCAGGTAGGCACCTATTTTCACAGCAGGGGAGACTGGGACAAGAATGTCCCAATGTAAAATGTTGAGCATTGTTGATTGAGGTTTTTAAGTAGTGACAGGAACCTACAAGTAGGAGCTCAGTTTTGTCTCCATTCAGGCAGAGGTGGTTTGCCACCATTCATGTCTGGATGGTGGAGTATGCAGAGTTAAGGGAGTTGGAGTGTTCTGCGTAATTGCCAGTGAGTGGAAGGAGGATCAGGGTGTCATCGGCATAGTTTGTGTCGGCTATACCGATGGTGTCAAGGATGTCAAACAGGGGTCTGATGAATGTTGTAGAGGGTCAGGGATATGCACGACCCTTGGGGTACCCCACACATGATAGGGCTTGGTGAAGGTCTGGCATACTCCACAAATACTCTCCCCTCTAGGAAGGGGGCGATCCATTTGGAGTCTTCTGCAGAGAAGTTGGCAGAGTTAGTGAGATGGTGACAAAGAATGCTGTGGTCTACAAGGTCGAATTCGGCCTACCGATCAGGAGGAGAGCAGGCTTACTCTTGTCCCTGATCCTAGTGCAGCAGTTTTATTTTTTTGGTTGAGAAGTGCTGATTCTGTCTCGTGGCTTGGGCGGAAACCAGACTGGCGCATTCCAAGGAAGTTGTTAACTTCTAGAATCCTTCCTCGTTTTGGCTCCTGCTCATTCTTACTGCCCTGTGTTTGTTCTATTTGAAAAGAAGGTTTTACAAGATCTGACAATGGAGAAAGACATTAGACCATTACACTCCAATTTGTCCAAATCTGAGATAAACATCCTAAATACATTGGGTAAGCAAGATGACCCTGTCATTCACCAGGCAGACAAAAGTGGGGGTGGTGTTAAATAAAATTGATTATATCAAGGAATGTAATCATCTACTTTCTGATGTCGGTTACCTGAAGATCCCAGGTGATCCCACTGTGGAACTCGCAGGATTGATCAAATTCAATGGGGCATTGGAACACTAATGGATTGGTACTCAAAGGGCAGAATATTTGGTGAAAAAGAAAGGTCGAGTACTGATCTTTAATATCCTACTCAAAGTGCATAAAAGATTAAATAACCCCCCTGGAAGAATCACTGTGTCAGGTGTTTCATCTATCCTGGAACCCCTCTCCAAGTTTGCAGACGTCTATTTACACCCATTTGTTATGAAGATGGACTCCTATAGACAAGACACTAGGAGTATCATTAACAAGGTGACGGCCGTGACATTTGATCCTAATACACAATTGTTGATTTGTATGGATATTGAATCCGTCTATACATGCATCCCTCAGCAGGCTACCCTGGAGCTTATCGGCTAGGTTTTATTGGGGAGGACAGATAATAATCCGGTTCCCAGTACTTTCATTATGTGGTGTATACAATTGGACTTGACTGAACACTTTTTCATATTTCAAGAACAATTTTTCTTATAAATAGAAGGTACTGCCATGGGCTCTGCCAGGGCCCCTAATGTGGCTAATTTGTACATGGGGATGTTTGAAAAGAAGGTGAGTTTTGCAGATTCTAATGCATACAAATCATCGATACATTGACGATATCTTCATTATTTGGTCAGGAAGGTCCCACTGAAGCTGATTCATGTATTAAATGGATAAATGTACAGAATTAGTTCTTGAAAATTTCCCAATAATTTAGTGCACTTAGTGTCAATTGTTTAGACAATACATTTACCATCAAAATGGGAGGTTACAAGATAAACCTTTCCACAAGCAGCCTGATGGGAATACCTTGCAGCAATACGAGAGCCATCATCCGGTGTATGTTAAATCAAACTTACCCTTTGGCCAGTCTCAAACATAATAGTAGCACTAAGGATGCCTCTAGAAATGAGGCTTTGACTCTAACAATCAAGCCCCATGATAGGGGTTATCCTTATGCGACTGCCCGACAAGCCAAGAAGCGAGCTTGGACTAATAAACGAGACGCTTTATTGCAACATACCAGGGAGAAGTGCCCCTCCGATTGATTTTTTGTGAATACATTGTTACAAAATCAAAACAATGGTGACTGAACTTTGGAAAAGGTACTTTGATAAAGGCTTTAAACAACCGCTATTTGCTTTTAGGAATGGGAAGAAGGCATGCTTGTACATAATGACCTAAAAAAAAAATCCTTTAGAGCAACTTCTTTACCAGCCTTATGGGGGTTAGGCCCTGTGGTAGGCCATTACAAATGCGGGGTGGGGGGTGTACAATGTGTAATCAGACCGACGATGCAAAGACGATCAATCTTGGCCTCACTGAACCCTGGCTACTGCGTGACTTGACGAATTGCAATGCAAGTATTGTAATCTATATGCTGGTATGCACATGCTGTTAAGCGGCTTCACTTCAACACTACATTCAAGTCAATGCCTAGTCTGGGATGCTGAGGGAAACCCTTATTGATATTTATTTTTAGGTCCAGTTCATGTACTTTGGATGACAACCCTTATATAACACCCCTCTCTTAGAATCCCCGTGACCCCACTGAGCCAAGAAGTAGGTCTGTTTTGCAAATTTAAAAGGTTTATTTGAGAAATATAACAATATATATCTATAACACTTTTATAATAAATTAATATTGGATATCACACTTAAAATATGACAGTGCTCAACAATGGATAATGTTCTACTGGTAAACTGATTTGGTTACTAAGAAGCAGTATAGAGGATGAGGTAGCTGAAATGCTTTATGGTTTCAAGGAAACGCAAGGTGGAATAAATGCAGTACAGAAAATAAACTGATATGGTTTCACAAGAGATAATATGTTCACTTTTCCCCTGGTGGCAATTCACCCTCCCTATATGCAATGCAATGCAAGGAGATGGAAGTAACACACAGTCTTCAGGAATACAATCAAATACAATACGGAATTCAGTCTCCCCCCCCCCCCCAGCAAGCTTAGACAACAGGTATGCTTTTTAAAACCCGGGCAAGAGTGCTTTGTAATGTGGTGGCAAGGAAGTGAAAAATGCTAAAATTGCTTTTAATTCCCTATAGGTGGTTTAGGGTGAGTGGTAGACACTTTAAATCAGTTCAGGTCAGCCCTAACAATGGTTCAGGGATGGTTATTAGGTTGCAAACGAATTTTGGCAGTTCAGGCAAAAGCAGCTATCTTTTTACAGGTGACGAAATCAGGCCAAATCGCAAATCGCGGTAAATTTCGCGAGTGCGTGTCTCGCGATTACGGAGGCACTATAAAGAGTAGCAAGTCGGTTCCAGGTCCGTTGGAAAGCCTAGAATACCAGCTTTAAAAAAGAAAGTTAAATTTCGTTCCTAGCCCAAACGATTCAAGATATACGGACGATTTAATAAAGGTAGATTTTCGGATTTAAAGTAAAACTCAAAATGACAGGTGACAGTTTGCAGCTTTAGAATGACAGATGACAGGATTTCTAGGAGGCAGTTCTACTTAGGTTAAAATAGTTTGGATTAGATTATTTTAACTAAGAGATTGGTTTTGCACAGTGAGTACTCGCATTATATTTTTGAAATAAGCCGTCAAGGTCTAGTCGGGTTGGACGAGACTTCTGGCGGGTGGTTCTAAAGTCCCGGCTATCTGGGTCAGTTCTGCTCTCTGGGTCTGTCAAGCACCGGTTCTGGTCTCTCTGGATCTCTGGTCTCTCTGGATCTCTGGTCTCTCTGGTCTCTGGAGGTTGATGGATTTGAAGTCTGGAGTCTCCTGGCAAAGTGTCCTGCAAGAAAGTGGAAAGTGAATGTCTCTACCTGGGTTTCAATGTTCCTTTTATGTGTTTTGAAAGTGGGTGTGTGCGTAGCATAACTGAGCCTGCCCCACTCTACTTGTCATTGGCCCAATTCTCCCCTCTCCCATGATTGGAGGAATGATATGGATTGTCGTCATGATGAGGTCAGAGAATCCTCCCCTGGTCAATTTGCCCACAAATCTATATTTGATTCAAATACATATTTCCCAGATACACAATTTGTTGACATTACATGTACACATTATATATTCCTTATGGTCCATGCTTGTCCGACTCTGATCTTCCTGGGGGCTTGCATTCAAAAATGACAACATTTTGCGCTTTTTGACTGGTTTACCAATATCGGACATTTACCAAAAATTACACAAATGTGCGCAAGGAGTATGGACATTAATTGATGAAGTGTCAGATTTTTAACATGCAGACATTTGGAGTAAGACCCTTTTTTCCGCTACTATCCCCAAGAACATCCCACAGGGTCCTAACACCTTTTAATTATATAATTTTGACCAGTCCTCACTAAGAGTTATCTATCTTTTTAAAATTATGCCCTGGTCAAAAAGGGGTGTGGCTTCCCACATCACATGGTGGAATAACTGGTTTATCCACTTCCCCCAAGCTCAGATGGCTCTCGCAGGCACTGCCCCTCCCAGTTTCCCCCAAGAGGAAGCCACTTTACGACCCCACCAATATAACATTTGCCTGAGCCCAGGACAGGGCTTTGTTCAACCTCCTGCAGGTGCCCCTCCCCTAATCTAATCAGAGAGGTGTCCTCTCCTTTTGGTGGGGGAGCAGGATGCAGCTAGGCCTGGGAAGAGTGGCTGAGCAGGTTTCTCCTGTTGGGGGTAGTTGTCAGGCAGAATTCAGCTAAATGTCACTTTAGTTCCCAGTTTTCTACATTCAAATCCAACTTACATGCAGCTATTTTTTATATATACATTAAATAATTACTGCCTTCAAGTCATTTCAGAATATAGTTTTACATTGTATCTACCTCTTAGCAAGTCTTTCCTTGGCCTGGTTTCGGTTCATTTGTTCAGTTTTACACAAAAGTCTGGTGGGTTTAAAACGCCGGCTTTCTGATAGTGGTGAGCACCGGTACTGCATCCATTTTCGACATTAAGAAAATGAATTCCCCCACAGTTCTGGGTTGCTTTTGGCAATCGGCATTGCCATTCCCAATGGTTTCAGGCTACTGTGTGTGTAGCCCAATGGTGGTTTTAGGCAGTGCCCTCCTGTGCTCACAACATAGGCAAAAATGGGTGGCAGCCTATTCTTCATGTTTTACCTGTGCACTCTCTGGGGAGTTCTGGCCATCATGATGTTTTCAATGCCAGTACTGCACAGTTTTATGGTAGGGCTTGGCTGCATGGGTAAAAACATCCCACAATGCGGCTTAAGTTATATTGGCAATACCAAGCGTAAATGTAAAATCTCTGATTGAA
This sequence comes from Ambystoma mexicanum, assembly GCF_040938575.1. Taxonomy (NCBI): domain Eukaryota; kingdom Metazoa; phylum Chordata; class Amphibia; order Caudata; family Ambystomatidae; genus Ambystoma; species Ambystoma mexicanum. Next base: position 404,279,423 of record NC_090937.1, read on the forward strand.
CATCAAAACTGTCTGAAAAATTCAGTAGTGAATGCCTCTTTGGTACATCATTTCACAGAGAGTAAGCATGGTTTTGACGAGTTCTGATGTATTATCCTAATGAAGGTGAGGCCTAAACCAGGAACAGGTGGATCATAGATTTTTGAAGATGGAACAGCACTTCATTTTCAAATTACAAAGTCATGTGACGAGCCTAAGCGAATGCATTGACTAGCACAATGTATATGTATAAGATAAATGATGTCTATCAATGCTTGTTTTATGTTTTTCTTGGTTCACTCTTGGCAATTAAATATTCAACAAGGCGATATGATCATCAGATGCTTAAATGTATTAATATCAAAGATAGATGCAATTGTTTGGGTGGCCATCGTGAGAGCGTGTGGTGAATTGATCTAGCATTTCAACTGTACAGTGCCTTTCAAATGATGCCTGTGAGATGGTTCTTAGATCCATCATCCTGGATAATCCTGAATATGTAAGGGTTATATTGAGATTGCACATCCTCCATGGTTCGCCGTCCCTGTCCTATTGTATCCCCTCCCCCTGGAGTACTCAAGTCAGATGGTGGTTGGGATGCATGCAAGTAAGTTAGTGGTGCGGTGCCTATTTTAACAGTGCCTTGGAGTTATTTGATTAACCGCGTGTATATTCCTGGTTTTGTATGAATCTACCTGAGTGGGGGGGTTCATTTAGGTTTTACTTTTGTTCGATCTAGTTTCGCCCTAATTGAAAGCCCATCATCTAGGTCTAGCTGGGCGTTGTAGTTTCTTTGCCTCATTTGCATTTTGGCTGGTGCTGATTGGGCTGTGAGTCCACATTGTGCAGGGCCCGCGCTTTGCATCTACTAGGGTCACGTGAGGTCTTGCGTGATTGCTTTCAAGCCATTGGCTAGACTATATGTAACCGGGCGGCTGGATCCCTGCCGAGTATGGGGATCATTTTGCGCACCTGTAATGCAGGGACTTGGAGCCGTTTTGTAGGCAAGGGTACCCTGACCTGTTGAAAGGTTTTTCTCTCATTCTCGGCCCTTGCCTCATTGGTTCCGATTTGGTGTTCATCTGTTGGATTTTTGAGGCCCGTTGTCATGCCGGGTGTCCGCATTGATCAAAACTGGAGTGCATTTACTGGGGTTCAGTGTTTTTCCCAGCTTGTCCTTATTTGTATACTTGGAGTACATTGATGAATATCGTCTCCCTTTCTGTGTAGTATTTGTCTAGATGCTGATTGTTCAGCACTGGAACTACCAAGTGATAGGAGTTGCGCTGGATACCACGAATTGGTATTGGCGATTGTGGTCCTGTATATTCACTTACATTCTCCAGGCTATTAATAAATACAAGGTACATGAAATATGTAGGTCTAGTTTGGACACCCTGGGGCTAGGTTTGGGTCACCATGAGGTGGGTTCGTTCTTAATCTACTCCTCTTCCACCTTGTACTGGTATCGCCTCTTTTGGGCTTTTGCAATGGTCTTGCTGGCCTGTGTCGGCACACCTTGGGTGTTTCACTATATCTGTCCTGTGTAGGTTTACATGCATTGTTTATGTACTGTAGACTTTAATATTTGGTATAGGGGCTTTTTTCCCTTTTTCTGAATGGCTAACAGTTTCACCTTGGTTTTCCCACGCAGATTCTAGGAGACAAATTGGTCCCTGATGTTTTATGGAAAGACCTACTTTTGAGGTCCCAATTGAAATGAAGAAGCCTATCCTAAGTAATGTGATATCGACATAAATGGACTTGGTATGTTTTAGGTGTGATGGGAGTCATCCATCTATTGTTGCACATTTGGACAGGGTGGGTGGAGGAGGCCATTGGTGGAGTTGCAGATCTTATTGGTTTTAATTGGTGGTTTGACTTTTGTGTTTTTTAGAATGGTAGATTGTCTGCCCGGAAGCGTGTTTTGAAGATTGCGCATCGCTTCACACTTCTGGAATTTCGGACCCGAGCTCTCCCTTTGATTGGAGTTCGTGGATTTTGGCTGTTGAATGTACTATGGTCCATCTCCATGTTACATTTGACTTCTGGTACCCCATAGGATTATGGACTGAAACATGTAGGATTAGGTTGATGCAATCAGGTCATTCTATGTATAAAAATGTTTTATGTGTTGAAGTCATTTAGTTTGGTCATTGGGGCTTTCTATATTTGAGATTTTGTTTTTAGGTACGATTAATTGGCATCTTGTATACATTTGTAGGGTCTATATCTAGGGTATATGTGTGTCATTGTTTTTGGACTCGATTTGGAATATTGGTATATGTTTGATTGGTATATACACTGATGTATCATGATTGGATTACTAGGACCAAACTTTTCTTTTTCTTATCCATCGATGAACCACCTGGCTCAGAAGCATACAAAAGTGGGTCGCTTTTCACTAGGATTACCTTGTTTGCATCTTGAATCTACAGGGATATATTGATGAGATTCTGGTGGAATTTGCTGCCAACTATGGACATTCAATTTAAGAAAATGCTTATCTCTGCTAATAACAGTGGATGCAGATTTTCCAATGCCCCGGGTGAAATTATTAAGCATTTGCTGCTTTACTGTAAAGCCCTATGTGATTGTAGGATGAAATTCTTGCGAACGTTTCAGGTGTCCGATTCTGTGTTAGATAATGAAACTCTATGGTGGAGATGTTTACATTTCAAGAATACTTGGCAAGGTATTGCGATATCGGCTTTTATCAAGAGTTTGAATTAGTTCATGCGAGATTCCAGATGTAATTGTACTTCTCAATGTTTCACCTCTTTGTTGGATGAATTTTATTATTTTTTTTATCGCATTTAACTATCCATGTGTAATGTGTTATGTATTCCTTTTTTCTGTTGGCTGATGAAAGATTTTTCTTATCTTCTATTTGTAAAGGTTTTTTTTAAACGTTATACAATTAAAAAAACATATTGTTTTTAAATTGATACTTATGAAATTAAATAGGATTTGTTTTTGTACTTTTTGTATTTTGCATCTTCTGTCCTCCCTCCTCTGTCAAATACTTGTGCTCACCCCATGTGGTTTTGTTTCTACCTTTTGTGCGTGATAACCTCCAGGAAGTGTTGAACATGTAGGTAGGCTGCCTTGTCTAGAATTTTCAGAAGAAATGCTATGTAGTGATAGGTCTGTATTTGTTGGGGGCCTTGGGGTATAGGAAAGTTAGGAGTGGGCATACCCAGGTGTCCTTACGACTAGTAGGCACTATTCCTGTAAAGAGGGAGGCATTTATGGAGGAGGCAATGAGCAATCTTTAATAATGATGGTGGGGCAGACATCTACCCTGCACTTAGAAGGTTTTACGTTTTTAAGGATAGCTAGGACTTCTAGCTCTGTGACCTCCTTTAAGACAGAAACTGGGGGGATATCCGGACCTAGTCGAGAGGAGGTAGCTATAGCGTGTGTGGGGCCAGATGGTGGGTGCGGGATGGCTTGATTAGTGATGATTTTATTTTACTGAGCATATCAATTTTGTTGATATTTGCTGACTGAATATCACAAATGAAGCGGCAGATGTGCATTTACAAAATGTGCACGTTTGACAGTGAACTACTTTCTCTGTAGGTCGATAACAAAATTAAGGGTTTTTGTACTGTTTTAGAGAAGTGACCATTTTCAGAAAATTCGAGTACTTAACGCCTGGTTTGTAACAACACACCTACGCCGTAAATTTATTGCTGACTCACCACCACCCGCTAGATGTGTGGCCTGCTACAATATGTTGTTAAGGTGGAGGAACCTAACTGGGTGGCGGGAGGTTACTGAAGGCCAATGTCGATTTATGGTGCCCACTTGACATTTATACTCTTTCTGTCCAATGCGTACTGTTTTACTAACCTTGAAAATGGATGGTGGGGCAAAGCCAAGGTCCCTGCCCTGCTTCTTGTTACTTGCTCCTTATATTGCTTCCAACTTTTGGGCATGAGGGTCAAATGAAGCGTCACACCTAGCTAGATCGAAATCGGAACACCATGGTTTTTGCTGTTCGAGTCTCTATTTGGGAATCTAAGGAAACAAAACTACACCTACCAGAAGACATTGTCTTCATAACTAAAGGTCCAGGGCTGGGAAAGACCTGTACCTCCTGGTCAGTGTAACTTGCCTGGGGCATTAAATAAGGTGGGAGGAAAAAAAGCCACATGCACTGACAGCAGAAGGTGGCATTTGCCATCTGAAGGAGGAGGGAAAGGAAGTCTGATTAAAATTAATTCTGGGCATGTGTGCGTGCCTAACTTTATGGGAATTCCAGGACAAAAGCAAAATGGAACACGATACATGAACTTTGAACAACACACTGGAAAAAGTATAAAGGCCAGAGGACATAAGCAGATGGTGCTGATGTTCTTGGAGTTTAACAGCAGATTCTATTTAGAGTATGTTTGCATGATGGGGGGGGGAGTTAGATGTTTCATGTGTTTTGTGTTAAAAGTCGCTAAATTGACTTTTCAAGTAGGAGGGACACTGGAGAAGGCCAAGGCTTGCGTGATGCGAAGGCGGGGTGCTGGATTGAAGCAGTGCTATGGTTGTTTTAACAAACTCCTTGGTATGAAATGATCCGTGAAATTGCTGTCAAGGAACTCCCTTTTTGAGTGTCCCCTGACCTCGCTCTAGAATCAGAGATTGCCGACCACAGTTCGGCCTGCAAACTGTTAAGTGGGAGACCGCTAAGGCGTACCACAAACACCAGATGCATTGTTGTTGAACGCAGAGGAATGATGAAAGTCAGCTATTGTGTGGTGGACATTACTGCCATAACTTATTATATGGTTACACAAGTGCACAAGTTGAGTGCTGCCGCTTTGTGGTTCCACCATTTTGAACTGCAGTGTGGTCTGACACTGTAAGCTTCACCTCGTTCTCTTGCACTTTACTTCAGAGAGTCCATTGATGCAAGCACCATTACTTGACTTCATGCATTGTTTCAATGAAGCATCACAAACTCCTGGAGGGCTCTGCATCTACTAGAGCAAATCTCATTTATCCACTTGTTTACAATGAGGACCTAACTTTATTGATGTTGTTAAACATTTCTTAAGCGAAACGTACACCAGCTACGGCATTTTGGCGCTGTGGAGACCAGTTGGACGAAGGGGAGCAGAACTGGAAAAGAGAGATTTGAGGGTACGATGGAAGGCCTGGTGATCCCACACGACTCAGTGACAAAGGGGTGTTCCAGAGCCATGCAGCAGAAACGAAAAGGACTTCCCACCAATGTGGGACCGCTTGATGCGAGGAACGGATATATGGCAGGCCACCAAAGAGCAGAGGCAGCAGGCTGGGATGTAAGGGCAACATTTTTCCTGTAAGTACTGTGGCCCAGATTTATAGAAAGCCCAATGGATGATACACAAGGCCTTGGGGTTTACCTGCTTAGCTACCCGAAGCCAACGAAGCAAGGCTAAGAAGAAGGTGGCTGAGGTAAAGCGAGAGGCTCCCAAGGCCATCCTGGTTGCAGCGTTCTGCAGAACCTGGAGCCAATGAAGAAGGTAAGCAGATTGTGCCATGTAGAGTGCTTTACAGTAGTCCAATGAGCCAGAAGTCAGGGCTAAGGCTACCAAAGGTTGAAGGTGGAGGGGCAGGTATGGAAGAACCTGACAGTCTGAGGTTTGAAGTGGATGGCCTGGCAGACGGCACTCACCTGTGCCTCCATGGTCCTTAACCACCAAGCTGAGGTTGGGGGCATGGCTCTGACAGCCAAAAATCAGCATAACAGCAAGGGGCATCCAGGTCCAACCCTATCAAGAACACCTCTGTTATATCGATGTTAAGACAAAGCCAGTTGCTGCACATCCAAGTGTGGACTGCCAGCAAGCAGGAATGGAAGACGTAGGCAGTAAGAGGAAGGGAAATGTCAAGGCGCACAAGGATCCGAGTAGCATCCGAAACCCAAAAGAGAGAATCAGTTTGACTAAAGGCTGTATATATAAATTGAAGAGAAGGGTGGAGGGAGCAGAACCCTAAGGCACACCCAAAGTGATAGGAATAGCAGATAACTTAAAAGAAAAGAGGAAAATAGACAGCGAGCAGTCCAAAAGAAAGGAGCAAAACCAGTTGAGGGCCGAGCCTTCAGTTCTGCTGAGGCGAGCCTGTGGACCAACATAGTATGGTCGACCGGGTAGAATGCAGCATGATTTGGTTGTGTGTGGAAGGGCATCAGTTTTTATTGTTTGTATCCTATGTGTGCGTTGTTCATTAACATGGTGTGTGTGCGTTTTTGTATTTCGGGTAATATTTTCATAACAGCAAACACAATAACCAATTTGAAGTCTAGAAATGTGCATAATCACAGGTAGGATTGTTGTTTTTTTAATATCAAGACAATGGGGTTGTGCTGGTTAGTCTTTTTCACAAATTGATTAAGTGTTTGATTGTTCGGACATCGCACAGAGTGACAAAATCTTACAAAGTCAATAGAGGCAATAAACCCAGAGACGGCGGGTCAATACCACCCCAGGTAATGCCCCCAGGGCTGTAGTTAATGAAGCCACGGTGACATTACCGTGGGGGGTATTGGCCTGCCATCGAGGGGCTTATTGCCATTAGTAACCCCGGCCCGTTAGACCAGGGTACTAAGAGCATTTCTTTACTACTAACAGTTCCGCGTTTTTGGAACAGAAAAAAAAAGTCAAATAAAATGGCTGCTGGGAACCATGGCGCCCATCAGGAGCGGACGCGCTGGGAACAGTACTGTTCCCAGCGCGTTCGCTACCGTGAAAAGAAGAAAAAAAGCAGGTAAGTGGGGTTGGGAGGGCGGGGAGGGTATAGTTTGCAGGGGAGGTGGGAGGAGGAAAAAAAACACTTACCCGAGTCCCCGGCGGGGACGAAGGCAGCATCCAGCCATGGGGAGGCTCAGAGTGGGGATTGCCCCGCTTCGAGCCTCCTCATTGGCTAAGGGGCTGCCACGCCCCCCACTGGGAACGAGTGCAGGCAGTGCACATACATGTGTCCACGGGATTACACTGAGGTATGGCTCGGAAATGAGCCAATCACCTTTCAGTGTAATTCCGTGGACATGAGTGCCGGGTACTAATGCACAATATTTCTCATGAAGGAAAGCATGGTATCATTTCAGTTTGCCAAGAACTATGGCCTTGTTGAACGTTTTACACTACATAAAGTTTACTTCAATTGCAGTATTGGTAAATTAACTCTATTTGTGGTTGCAATGGGTGAATGAGTAAGGCAGGGGGCTTTGATGCTACCATGTTTTAGTGCCGGTTCTCCGTTTATTTGACAGACGTGGTTGCTTGGCTACCTTGATTGGAGTTGATGGCATGCCCTTAGGCGAATCGTGTGTAACCATTAAAGTTTTTAGTTACAGCTAACATTATTTACAATTAACAAAAAGTGCACTTTAGAGAATAGTTGTCAAGGGCATGTTACCAGAGGTTAGTATATAATCTGTGGCCACCTTGTGTCCTCTACAACATGAGTACATTTCAGATGTTTCCTCCCAGTTGAGCACTGGGATAGACTGACATCTGGTGTGCGGGAATAGGCTACACTTAAATGTGTATTCACTAACCAAAACAATGCAGTGAATTCTGTTTCTGAAAGGGGAGTCTGCTGATCCGATCCATTTTTCATAAAGTTCCATATCAAAAGCAAGTGTGTGCATGTGCCCTTGCTGCACCAGTCTCCTGCCAACTGCAATATCTGCTCTCCAGTAGGGCAAGCTCAAATGTCACATGTGCATTCCTCACAACTGCCGTGACCCATTGTCACTGCAGAGGCTGCATTTATCTTCTGCACCTCAGATCCAAAGTAAAATAATTGTTGGGCACATCTGTCTGGTGGCTGGGCAAACTCTAATTATAAGCTACACCTGGTTATGCTATAGCGACCGATCAGAGCACACAATGATTAAAGCCACACCAATTGGATATCACACAAGAGTCACCCCTGTGAGCCCACACCAGCTTTGTGAGGGCAATGTGTATTTATGGCAGTCTGGCTGTCTGTAGCAATCTGTGAGCCAATAGCAAAGAATGCTGCCCTCCTTTCATTTTCCCCAACACCCCCACTTTGGGAGGAAGGTAATGCCTCCTCCCTTAGGCAACGGAACTCTCATCAGGTGGACCCCGGAGAACCTTGATTTCAAATGGGTACTAACATAACAATTACCATCCTTACACTAGAGGGTTGCACAGGAAAGGGCATTTGAAGGTGCAGGCATGGGAAGGGGGCAGAGCTGGAGTACCAGTAGAGGGAAATGGACCTGAGAAAAGAAAGTCCACCATTTTGGTTTTCTGTGTGGCTCTCTTTCGCCTCCATTTCCTGTAGTACCAGGCACTCTAGGTATGATGCAAGAAGGCAAGTGTCACTTGTTACAGCAACAGGGATAGCTTCTTTCCAATCCTCTGCAACATTGACCTTTTTATAAGTGACAAACGGAAGGGGAGCAGGTAAGACAAAGTCACCCAATTAGTTTGCCAATCATTTCTTGATTCTTTCCTGGACATGAAAAAGGCATTTCTGGAATCCTATTGGGAGTGTAGTCTTTTTAAAATTATTTTGCCATAGTGTTGAAGACCGAAGGCATCCAAGCAGAAGGAGAGTTATTTCCTCTAACTATCAATGACATTTGTTATGTCATCTTTCATGTACCGGGTGTTTGTATTAGCAGTGCATGGTGGTGGTGTGAGATATCGTTGCTTAGCTTACCATAACTGCCGAATTTCTGAGGCTTTCCGGTTTTACTTGTAACTATATATATATATATATATCTTTTGCAGGGACATTAAGGTGAGAACTTAATGCAATAAATCCCATGAAATGCTGCTAAAGTCACCTTAACTTCTCGCCCCCTGTTGCGTAGCCTATGACCACAATGATGACCTCACAGATCACATCACCTATTACATTACAACAGTAACTGGCATGAAGCATGGCCTTCAGCCATGGTCAGTGTGCATGGACAAATATATCTTAACACATTAATGGGTACTAGTCGTGGCCTTCAATTATGGACAATGGTCACAACCTTCACCCATGTTCACTGAATACTTTAAAACACTAACAGGCTACCAACCATAGATTGTGGCCTTTACCAGTGGATACAGCTTTCAACCGTGCCCACTGTATATTATATACACTTACCAGCCACTAGCCATGGTCTGCAACACAATACTAGCCATGGCCACGACCATTGGCTGTGGCGACTGTATATTCGAACATATTAATGGGCACTAGTTTTGGCCTTTAACCATGGCCACGGACTACAGCTTTCAACTTTGCCCACTGTATATTTTAAATCTGTGATAGGCTATTAGGCATGGCTTTTAACCATGCACATTGGCATTTTGAACACTAACCGACCACTAGTTATGGCCTTTGGTGCTGGCCAGTGACCAGAGACTTTGTCATGGGCAAGTCTACGGCCTAAATTGTTGTTAGGTAATCAAAGTTTTCATGAGCTAACTTATAAATGATGTTATGTCTAATTCCATTATTGATGTAATCAGTTATATTCAGTGTAATTGGTATTGTGACCAGTCATGTGGTTTGCATCATCAGTGTTCTTATACAACATGTAATTAGTGATGTCATTAGTGGCGTGATCTGTGATGTCATTGTGTTCATAGGTTGTGCACAGGGGGCACAAATTTAAGGTGGCTTTAGCTGAATTTCAGGGGTTTTGTTGTGTTAAGTTCTCCCTTTAAAGTCCCTGCAACTGTAGTTTTTTTTTTCCTTGAATTTCAAGGTTTTTGTTATACCATAGATTTTTACTATGCTCTCAGACCACTAGCATGGTCTTCCGCCATGCCACGGTCAGTGGGCACGGCCAATGTCCATTATAAAACGCTACAAAACCACTAGCCATGGCCACTCAATATTTTAAAATACTTGCAACCCAAAGACATTCATCAATCACAAACTGATTTTGTCCTGTTTTTGATAGTGGTATTGTTATGTATACAAGATTGCAGGCTTTGTGACCGCACAATGTTTTAGGTAATGTACAGTGAGATTAAATGATTTGCCATGGACCACACACTTAGGTTAGGCAGCATGCTCCAAGCCCCTTGTTTTATGGCCGGTATCTTGGTGGGTGTTGTGAAAAATCAAACCCCCTAACCTACCACATTTAAGCAGCACGAAAATGGGAAATAAATGACCGGCTGCAAGAATAACATATGCCGAGGTACTTTTTGCCGCTCATGGCGATCAAAAGCTGGCACCCATTAATATATGCACAATAAGTGAACTTATATCTTACAAATGCAGTTCAATTGACCTTCCCCTTAGAAGAAAGTGTGCATGACAAAATAGCCTTCTGCCCTTTCGAGGTTGCTGCAAGCAATGGTGCATTCCTGACCACCCTGCTTCTGATCTGCCCCATCTTTCTTTTGGTTACATGGCCAGAGATGTTACTTATAATTATTTCGGAGCATGCACTCTCCACCACATTTTACTGTATTTGGAGCCTTTTTGCCGCATGTTATTAGCAGACCTGGGAAATCTCCTAAAATGGAGGCTGCCTGTCTGTAGGGGGAGCTTTTAGCAAGTGTGTGTTGGTGCCCTGTAGGTAGATTTGCCACATGCCAGGGAGGTGGGGGTCTACTCCACTTTCAGCCATAGACTTCATCGGCTCCGTTGGGATGGTTACACATCAGCACAACCAATTTCCCCTGCATCCTGCTGTATCATTTAGGCATTTCATTTCCTGTAGGAAATGTCTCTCTCTGGAAGCGCGGCTTGGGTACTGTTACTGAACATTCATTTGTTTACTGATGAAAGTCCTAGGGAGGCCACTCAAATGAGTCTGTGGTAGGGTCAACTAATTGGGCCCTGCAGCTCTTGGGATGGGCTTCAAATGAATAAGTGCATTAGCCGCTCCCTGTAATGCGTCACAAGCACGGGATGTGAAAATGGCTTCCACTGTGGCACTATTAACTCCTCTTTGCATACGGGATGTGCTGTGGGATTGGCGGGAAGCAATTGTGTAGGAGAGGCTCCAGGAAGTCTCGGTTTTGTATGGTTCAACATCGCCTCGATGTGAACGTCAGGCATTAGTGGTGGGTGGGTACCTGCTAATGCTTTGTTGCAAAATCTGTTGAAGGAAGGAGTGCTCTAAGAGAAACGCTCATCTTTTGCAATTTGTAACATAAGCAATTAAACTAATGTGTGATGTAGTCTAGGCAATTGGGGGTCTTTTTGCTACTGTACCTTATGCGCCAGTGCCCTTTCTGTTGGTAAAGAGCAACACCCTGTCCCTTACCTTGTAAAAGTCTAGGCACATTGTAAATGTAATGGGGGACTATTGTGGTCACAAGAATGCCACACACCAAGTGTCAATGCAGGCAAAGCAACCTCTAATGGTACAGGCGTGGCAAAACAGATTCATAGATCCTTTTCCCTCAAAGGCCGGATTAACTGGGGTTTTGAAAGCTGGATATACATAATAACGGTGCCTATGAAATAAAATGATATAGACGTGTTTGTGTATCACTAATCACTACCTTACTGTCGCGTTAAAGTGCAATACTTTGTTTTGTTGGCAGTGTACCGGAATACCAATTTACCACATCTTCTCTGTGGCACAGAAGTATTTCATCACCGATGGCGTTAACTCTGGGAATGCGGCCCAAAGAGTCAGAACAAGAGTGGCTGTGAGTGAGTGGCCGTTCTCTAAATCTGTGGGCATGTCTCTGGTGGCAGACAAGGGAGCTAAAGTGATTTCCAGTGAGCACCGGAAATTGCTCCCGGTGACAGCCAGGAATACAACTCTGGAGTCCTAGTTCCAAAGTTAGCAGCACATCTAGCCCGCATCTCTCCGTTGTGATGCTGGGTGACTTGACTTCTGAGATGTTCTGGTATCTGGCTGTGCAGCTCAATGGTTTTCGAGGAAACCATAAACTTGGCAAGTTTAGCCGCGGGAAGCCACAGACTACGCATACAGTTGATGAAAGCGCTACCTCAAGCGTCTAACTGATCCGCTCTCTCATTTTCTACTTTAATCTTAAACTAGGCGTTTTGCTATTTTTATGTCCAAGCACAAGGCATGCAATTGTCCCAGATTTGTTTATTCATGGATACATTTGTGCTTTGTGCCAATGATTGCGGCTTCATCCTGTTTCATGGATACTCTTATTATCGTCTCTGCTCCCGTTTTAACATTCTCATAGCTTTGACTTTGGCTTAAAATGGGTGGGGGTCTTCTTTTTGTCTGAGCTGGTATTTTTCTGGCAGAGGCAACTGCTGATGCAGTGTTATGTCAGTGTTGGTAATTGTCATTTTTTAACCCCTCCCCCCCTCCTTGTAGAAGAATGTTGGGAGTACAACACAAGGTAACAAATAAGTAAAGGGAATAGACAGAGGTTGAATGTGTGTTGAAATATTTTGTCTGTCATGCCAGATTTGTGTTGCAGATTACAAACAACACATTGACGTGATTTGGGATGCAGAGGAGAGCTGGGCATTATGATGGCCATTTGTTTGACCTCCAGTTGCAGCCTCAGTGGTGTGCCAACAGCATGCAGTGTACAAAAGTGTCCAAAAGGACCTGTAGGGCAAGTGAACCAGTCGTAAATTGGAATTGAACAGCGCAAATGGAATGGATCTGCCTATATGATCCGCAATCGTCTGGATGACGCCCCTGTTTGTGGAAGACCATTATATTGGCCCCCATCATCGACCTCAGCAAGTGCCGCAATGTTGTTTCTTCAGCAAATACAGTTTCAAGCAGCAGGACAAGGTGGTCTAACAGTGCTTTATATAAATCAATGGGTATGTCCTCTTGCCCGGACGCCTTCCCGCTGTGAGTGAAGAAATGGCTTGGGTAATTTCCTTTGTTGAGATTGGTTTCTTGAGTTCTACTTTTTGAGAGTCTGTGATTGTCTTTAGAAGTGATGTGTTGAGGAAAGTATATAACCTGGAACAATTGGGCATGGATTGGCATAGAGTTCACCATAATGTTCTGCAAAGCATATAGTTACGTCTTTTTCGTTAGTTAATAGGAATCCCGCTTGGTCTCGTATGCTAGTTATATGTTGGGCAGTTTGTCTGGTGCAAAGGGCAAGCGCCTTGAAGGGATCGATTGGCGTCTTGATAATAGGCCTGCGACCAGCTAGAGAAAGATTTTTGCACACTTTGGGTGGTGACTTGCTTGAGCTCGGTCATTTGTTTGTCAAGGCAGGCATGTATGTCAGGGTCTCAGGTCTGTTATGCTGGATTTCTAGGAGTGTACTGTCTGCCATGATAGCAGCCACATGCTCCTTCCAGCTCTTTAGTTTGTGGGCCCAGCGTGAGATCCACTGTCCTCTGAGAAAGACTTTGTATGAATCCAACAGGAGACTGGAGAATAGCCTGGAGTCGGGTGCTATTGTGAATTACACTACTGAAACCAAATATTTAAAGAAAGGAATCCCTATTCAAATGCATTCGAGACCTTTGACCTCAGTCAAAAACAATTTTGATAATGGTCAAGCAAAAAGATGTATTTGCTTGCAAGACAGACAAATCACATTCTAGCCATTAACACGTTCCCAACACACTAACCACCCCGCTCTCCACTTCTGTTATTTTTATACCTTCTGGGGAGCTTGACTCTGAAACTTAACTTAGCAAACCTTCTGGGAAAAAGGTAACATGTCATTCGTGTTCATGTAAAAAGATGCCACGTGGTGTATTGCACTTCCGGGTAAACATGCCCTCTCAATTGCACTACCGGTGTTGTCCTCAGGTGAGGGGTATAGAGCCTCCAGCCCATTTACAACCTCTACTGTTCATGAGGTCCATTGTCTATGCTGTTCTGGGCCAGTATAACCCACTGTCCTTGTCTCTGGCAGGACAAACGTTCGTAGTCGGCTGTTTAGTCGCACAAACGCAGTCCATTTCATAGTAGCCAAGCATTGCCCAGGGTAGATGAGGGTCAATGGGGTACTCTTACCAAGGTCCGCTAGGAGGGAAAGGAAAATAATAAACACTAAGCTGATGACACTGGATCATGCCATGATGGGGGCGTACATTTTCGACCTGAACAGAAAACCTGTGTTCCTACCAACTCCCTTCATGTAGTTCCCCTGTTGGTCACATTCAATTATTTATTTTATTGATCTGCATACTGAGCTCTAAAGTCAGTTCAGCGACTTTACCAGCGTGTGCCCACTACCATTCCATGCTATACCTTTCTTGCAGAACACTTTTTCTGTGAAAAATTATGAACCATGCCCCACTGCTGAAAATGGGGGGGGGGTGATGTTTGGAATAGCCGATGATTACACCGACTCGGGGTGGGGCTATAGATGAAGTCAGGGCAGACAAATTGCAGCCTTGTCAAAAGTATTAAAGCACTGAAGTAACATTACTTTTAAGAGATGTTTTGAAAAGTGCACAAATTACATAATAAACCAACCTGACCATATATTGTGCGATATTCACCTGCGGCTGAAAAGCATCCATTAGCTGATTGATCCTCTGCATACGCAGTGATATATCATTCCTTACAATTGAGATATGCAACCACAGGTTTGCAATACTTTTGAATTAGTATAGCCAATCCTAGTACTGTCTCAACAGGAGCGATACACAGGACGTTTAAGCCTTAGAAGAAGAGCTGTGCTCGCAACACGTGCCAGCTGAAACCAACTCACTAATTCTATTCACAGAAAAATTATTGGTGAACATTCACAGTGTAATTGTATCATTTATTTAGCTTTTTGATTGGTGGAGTCCCTAGGCAAGGGTATCAGACTTGGATACCATCACCCGCTGTGGTATTATCACCGACCACTTAATCAGTTATCTTTCCAAGTGTTTGCATTTGATTACTAACTGTACAAGCGCTGTGGTTTCCAGTCTCTCTCTGCCTGGCTGATTTCATACAAACAGACAATATAGATGACCAAAATGAGTGTACCCCAGCCTGAATGGAAACCTGCATTTACTAGCATGTAATGATACTACAATAAAAATGCCTCTCGAAAGAAACTGAAATAACGTGTACCGGAGTGCAGCTTATTGCATCCCATTATTAATCGCAAACCATACACCCCTCTTAAGAGTGAATATGTTCGCTGAATAATCCACTGGCTGATGGGTTTGCATCTGTTCAACGTCGTTGCACTTTATGTGCTGAACTTGCAAAATAAACAAAAAATAGAAAAAGTGGTGCCTAGCTTTAAGATTGGACTGAGCCGCAGCACTAGAAACAGATGATCACTGCTACTACATCTGCTTCGCTCTACGGCGGCTCTGGCATGGGCTTTCGGTTTCCCCGGATTTGGAATCCATGGAGAGTATTTTTGTTACATTGTTCGATGTCTTCCAAATATTCAGGAGAGGTTGGATCATACAACGTATTCCACACTTGCAGAATATTTTGGTAATGGGGTGGAAATATTTGTAGTTCAAAATGGTTGCTGGAAAATGAGCGGTGGGACTCAAAAAAATGGGTTGCTTCTGTTGGAGCGAGTAAAACTAGATTTGAACATTTTTAGCTCTTTCGTACCTGCCAGCTTGTATGCATCTAGTTGGAAAAGTAGTGTGCGGTGCATCCAGCAGCCTAGATCCATGCACATGGGAGCGATGTGTTACGCATGCCACACCTCCTAGCGGAGATGGGTGCATCCATGTGTGATGTGAGCATTTTTCAAGGAGCATGTTTGCTTCCTATGTATTGAAAGAACAGTGCCTGAGACCGACTTGGAAGTGGCATAGTGCGGAGAAACTACAAAAGGAGCAGGTAGGTGTAAGTAGAGGGCCACCCATCCCACCCCTGCGCTTCCTAGGTGTTGAAACAATGCCTGAGGGCGACAGCATTATTGGCTCACATGCATGTGAATCCTAGTGCATGCCGCTTGGGTCAACCACGAGCCACAGAAATGTAAAGACCATCAAGTGATGCGCACACAAGTCGCAAAGGTTTGATGCACATCTTTGCTCCCGGCTATAACGTGACTAGTAAAGCTGACCAATGCTTGTACTGAGAAACATAAGAGCTAGCATGAACAAGTGACCCACCTCCTTTTTCCAAGCCTTAAAAAATGAAACTTGGCAATGACAACCGCCGCCACTTATCTTCAAATGTAGGAAACGAACCAGGGTTTAAGCTGTGGCCTGAGGGGCAATGCCCCCCGTTTTCACCAGGAACCAATTTGCCCAATTATATGGTATCCAGTGATCTAATCGCTGGACAAAAACATCGAGCGGTACTTTATTTATTTATTTTTTTTTTAAGGCATTATCTAACACTTCCCCAATTATTCTAGGACTGGAGTTTGTTTATATAATTGCACCACTCCTAGAATATGTTTGGAAGGGTGTTTAGTTTAAGCAAAATATCGAGTCACCCTCGATGTTATTTTCCCCAGCGATTAGATCTCGCGTATAACCAATTATATGTAAGGGTCGAGCGGGGTGTTTAAGGGTGCTGGAGCTAGTGAGTTGTAGGAATGCTACGATGTGTTGCCACAATGAAAGGAAAGGGAGAAATACAATATCGTAGGGAGCAGCATACACTAAAAGTGTGAAATAAACCCACAAAGACCAACTGGGTCCAGAGCTTTCTGTACACATGTTTCCTCTATTAAATACAGCACAGATATACCCCCTACATCTGTGGTTTTCATGGATAGACTTGAATCCCGGGCAGTCAATAAATGCACACCTCTTTCTGGGCAGTTCGTCATTCCCTGACTTCAGGATGTTCATTCTACAGTGCACGCTTCACAATGCAGATGAACCTCCATATTAACAGTATTTGTATTCATGGATGCCTGCTATAAAGTAAAGCACTAGAAGAGTATGCAGAGAACCCCCCCCTCTCCTGCTAAAACAAACACCCGTTAATAATGTAATTTTCTGATGTCAAACAAGGGGGTTCTAACTGAGGTTGTAACCTCTGTTGGCCCGGCTCGTGTACGGGTTTGTACATGTCATGCACATCATGTGTAGTACCAAGGCAACTACATGTGTCCAGCAATGACTGCAAGCTGGCGATTATCGCACATGCTGTTCTGGGGTGTTTTTAAGGCTTAAAGTAGTACAACCCTTGGGGGAGGTTGGTGCAGTCTCAAGTTCTGTATTAAACCGGTCGTGGTGTTTACTCTCGCATCATATTGCATTGGGGTACTTGAAGCCCAGACCGATAGTGTACACAGGAATGCAAAATGCCAGCCGCTGCTATGAAGGCTGGCAATTCTAGGACATTATTTGGCAGAGGTTTCAGGGTTTGCTTTAGAAATTGGTGTGTGCATGAAGTGGTCATGTTGGATGAGAAATGTAGGTTGTGATGTTTCCTCATTGCTAGCTTAAGCAGAGAACTTACTTTGCCTGCAGATTACTGCTGTGCGGCAGAAGAGAAAACATTTATTTCAATAATTGTGTTCATCTATTCTCTATGGAGGCTTTCTAATAAGGCCATCTTTGTCTTCCACCATTACGCAGTGGAGAAAATAAGTTCCATTTACCAGGGTAATATTAGCATGTACCATTTAAAATGTCGTGAAGCTACTGCTACTCAATGTCATGCTGTGACGTTTACTGCTGGCACCAAAAAGCTTTTTGGCTGTAGTGGTTTTGTTGAAGTAGAGCTTGTGGTTGGCTGATTAGACAGTTGGCGAACTATAGTTATGTGAAAAACACCTTTGTTCAAACTCTTGTGTGGATGTTGGTTGCAGGTTTACCATTTAGCAATGGGTTAACTTGCATTTGGACTTTTAGTTTAAAAATCATGCCTGTAACATGCAGTCAATTTTAATTTCAAACGTAATACTGATATTCTCATCAATATGTTTGCATAATGATTTAAGTTTATTAACCCAACTTGAAAGTGATTTTTATGCTGGCCTTCAGTGCATTCGCTCTTGTTCCCAAGTCTCAATGCACAACGTTTGATCATTCACGCGATCTTCGAATAGTAGACAGTCAACAGTTTATATTTTACACTGATTTAGAAGCTCAAGCAGCACAAAAACAAAGTGTCATATGCTACACGACATCCAGAAAGTCACCATAGTAACTAATAAACCAACAGAATCACTTACCAAAATGCTCTTCTTTTATCTCGACCACAAACCGCATTCCAATATCCATAGCGGAAGTGAGGTCACGTGACTCAAAATTTCTTTGCTTTTATAGTATACTAGCAAATATACCCGGTCTCCAAATGGGTTCTGTAGACAGACATAACGCTCTTGTCAATTGTTGAAAATCAATGATCCTGTAGGTCGCTGTTCAGAGTTGCTTATTGCTTGATGTGCTTTGTACCCTGAAGTAAACTGCACTGAGAATGGGCGTGTGTGGCTGGCTGACATACCCGGAACAGTGGTTGGGGGGAGCCAAGATTGGGTGTGCTGCTGCATACTGGGACCTTCTGTGCTCTCGCCTCACCCTGGCGTGGTGTAGTTTGATGGTGCATTGCGGTGCTAATATCTTGGAAACCGTGCATCCTAGGGCCTTGAAAAGTGGTTTTCCAAGGCCCCAGAGGGATCTTTTTTGTTCCTCGTGTCGGGACCGGTCCTTCTATGACCACATTGATGTTTTGCTGATTTCAGGCGACCAGCGCTGAAATCCGGGGAAAGCAATGGGGTGTCCAAATGTCATGTAGCCAGTAATGTTTGGAGGGCCCTAACAGGTAACTGTGCAAAATTTGGTGCAGATTGGTGAAACTGTGTGGAATCGTATATAAGGAATAACGCTTCGTCACAAACCCACACATTTTTACTTTTATAAATATAGATGGAAAGCTTGACAATGGTCTACATTTTGTAAGTTTTTTAAAAAGTATTTGTGGGGATAATGAGGAAACTTTTGGACAGCATTTCATGCAACCCTGAATCCAGCCTTCCTATGCTCACTCTCAATGCCTGTGGGCTGCAGTGCACTCTACAAATCTAAATAAATAAAATAAATAAGGAGCGTATCTGGAATTTATGGGCCACTTTCTTGAAAATATGTATTTATTTGCGTTGATCATTTTTTTTTTTTTTTTTTAGATTAGAGCATCCTGTTCAAGTGATTTTAATGTGTGTTCCCTTTTATTTTGAGTACCTCGCTCAAGCTAATTCGGCGCTTGCCTCAGGAACTTGTGCAACCGGAGTTAACAAGTTTAAATCTATTTAGAGCCAATTCAGGCCTCTGTGCAGGGTCGTTAAATTGTGTTCTTTTTAACATGGGGCAATATCGTCTATTGGTAGAGCACATAGTAGCATGAGCTAGTCAAGTACACATTGTAAAGAACCATATAATTCGCGTGTTGCTATATGTTTGAGGTGAGTTTACTAGCTTTCTTTCTCCTGCTCCTTAACCAATGTATGAAGATGGGCAGAGTTTCGCTGCACATCGTGTGTTTCGAGGGTGCAAAGTGAACAGTCATTCTCTTTGAAGCCAGCCATTTTTGTATGCAAAAGGCAGAAGAATACTCTTATGGGATTGATTCGTGCCTTTAAGCACGTTTCCTGATTTTGCAACACAATGAAACCTTCGATTACATGAAAAGAGCAATTGGAAAACTTGTTCTGAGTGAGGTGGGTAGGGGAGCGACACCTGTACTCCTTAAGGGTGCAGAAAGAATCAGAGAGAGTTTCCCATGGATCTGTGTAGGCCCATGAAATGGTGCCCCACGTTAGGCCTAATTCTTGGATATATCTGACAGTGGAACCAACATAAGCAGTCGGGTACAGTTTCCCCCCGCCCTACCCATCCGAACATAACCAACCATTACACTTTAGCCTACTTTTTACAAATAACTAGGCCAAACCAACTCGTCTTATTGCGGCAAAACACGGCTGCAGTGTATTTATTACATATTTACAGCCATAAACTTCAACAACGCACATTAATTTTTCATAACACAAACGATCGGCAGCACCTTTTCGTTTAGTCTTTCTCTTCATTAGCACCCCCCTTTAACATTTACTCTCTTTTTTTCATCGCCTTTTCTTATCAACTCTTTTCTTAGCATAATTAGACCTCGCTCCCCCAACCTCCATGAGCCTCCCGCTCCGGGCAAATCACGTTGACAGCCACCGCTGTTTGGCTGAGGGGAGCACTGTTATGCTTTTCTTTCCACCAGCAAAGGCTGGAAGCTGACCACTGAATGGGGAGTGCACCTCTTTATCTGACCTTGCTTGCCCCCACTGTGTTAAGCTAACAGGGGGGCTACTTGCTCCTAATCATTCTTGTCCTCTGCCAGGAAGTTAGTTTTGCACTGCTCGATCGCCTGAGATAACTGTCTGCGACAATACATAAAAACACACATTAGAAAACCTGAAATAGAAATGATGTTGGGGTGTGGTGGGTGGGACAAAGTTATGCATGCAGCAGGGAGTTTACACGGTGAAAGAGACTGCTCTCTCTTGTGCATCCCTATTTGGAGGCCCTGGTGGGCCCTCTAATGTAACCTGTTGAAGGTGCAAATTTATCTTCGCCCACCAATTTGGGCATTCCACAGGGCAGGGGGCTTCCTCTTTCCTGTCCACAAGCCATCTTGTGGCCTCTGTTTCTGCGACGAATCAACTTCTGGGGCACCAGTAGTCCAGGGATGAACATCGGTTTCTAAACCATCAATCAGCCCCACACCTCCATTACACCAGAAGAGATTTGAACAGATCGGAAACACAAGTCTATTATAAACCTCCTTGTCCAATTTGGTAATCTGGACAGAACGGCAGGTTTATTTCTGCAAGGTCATGGACCATTGATTAGTTGCTACACAGCGAAAATACAATTATTACCCAATGATAAAGGGACTGTCCAGTCACGGTTGTATAAAAATATCTACTTTATTATTATCACAACAGACAGTTCTAGCACGCTACAAAATACAACCCACACTGCAAAGGAATACAGAGGACAGGCAGTTTCAAGAAGGACATGGGGTGCACTATGGATACTGAGGGGATGGTAGCTGGTAAAGTAATTAATCACAATGTTCAAAGATTCTTGGTTTCAGCACAAAGGGAGCAATGGGTCGTAAAATGTCATCAGGGGCCTTCGGAGAAGGACAAGGGGGACAGACCACAATGTTACCTTGTGCTTGTGCTCCATATGGTCGGTTTCAGGGCTCTTTACAGCTTCGTCGACAGAGTTCAAGACTGGAGACAGCTGCAAGTATCAGGGGGCTGGCAGTTCTGCGAGCGAGGCTGGACAGTCAGAGGTACAGTCGGTTGCAGCTCGAGGGGCTCGACTGACTTGAAAAAGTAATTATGGCAGACGCTGGTTGATGCTTGTCGGTGTCGTCCTTTAAGGCGGATGGCCCAACGCTGAGGAGAGTGTTGCAGGCAACGGCCTTGTTCTTCTTTCGGTTCAGAGACTCTCTGGCACTTCCCACATAGGAAGCTTGCTTGCTGAGCCTAGCAGGACATGCTGTGTGCTGGCTGGGTACCGGTTCTGGAACTGCTGGAGGATCCTATGGATTCAGTATCTCCCTCTGTTCCATGAACTCTATAATATCCCATTCTTGAATTGCTCCCACAGGCTACATTATTGTCATGAATTTGTTCTAGTGACCCTTGCAATTTTGCAACGTACCTGGGGCCCAAAAGTTCTCCAGAAGTGTCCCTAGAACACCTCTGCCTCAGAGCCACTTCTTCATTACTGTCATCTCCTCCTCTGCTCCTGGTGCGAGCTGCCTGAATCTCCACCAATGCAAACAAGACAATGCGTAAGCTATCCTATCCTGTTCTGTACACCTGGTATATATCTGCTCCTAACTTCTGTGTTCACTCTCAGCCAGGTGAGTATCAAGAATCGTAGCAAAGCAAGCCCCATCGGACAACGGCACCGTCATTATTCCCAACCTTCACTACTGCTTGGTTATCGCACCAAAGCGTAATCTTTTTGTTGGGCAACCCCTCTCGGCAGATGTAAAATCTAACTGCAATGGGAAACAGTTCTCGGAACATTGTTCCCCCTTAGATCCGGTTCTTTCCATGCTGCCAGCCATGAGCTATCATGCCAGCTTCTTGCCAAAAAGACTCCAAATCCCAAACCTCTGGAGGCCTCCGTGAAAAGCTCTATCTCTTTGCTAACCCATTGAAGGATTCAAGGAAGGTTTCCCGGATCAGCAGATTTCCTTTCACTCCTGCCCCAAACAGACACAATGATGCATCTGGTCAGCCCCGCAGCCTTCCAGGCAAGCCTTCTACCAGCTGGAATGACTCTCCCTGCAAAGTGAAGTTGGCCCGTCAATTTCTGCAGATCTGCTAAAGTTGCTTGCTCTTTTCTAGCTATTTCCTGCACTGTCTTCAAAAATTGGGGTACATTTTCTGCAGGGAGCCTGCAATTACCGTCAATTGAGTCCATTTCAATGTCAATTTAATTGTTGGCCTAAAGAGTTTTTTCCTGAGCAAATGGCTCACCCAACTGATATTCCAATTCCTTTAATGTACCCAATGCAGCCTCGAATCCTTCCTCCAGTTCCCTTTCTAAAAAAGTCATCTAGATAGTGCACCACAAATGGCGGATCAGCCTAAATTGACCACCTTCTTTCTTTGGGACCACCCAAGGGGAGAAACCACAAATTCCTCAAATGGTGCTGTTTCGAATGGCCCCTCTACCCAGCCTAGCCTCTTCTCTTTTTGAATCTTTTGTTCCACTATATTTGATTTGTTGATTGCCGGCTTCAGATTCCTGGGTATTGACCCACTAAAAAGAATATTGCACTGTATCTTAAACCCATCTGAGAAGCCTTTTAAGAGTGGCTCAGCTATTTTATTGTGATCTCCATTAAGATGTGTCTGCAATGTTTCGAGCTTGATTGGGGTTGAGGCTCATTGAAACATCCCAAGCTCCTGCGCCTTTCTGTTTTGCTTGTTCTCTCTGCTTTGGCACCTGCTTCTCTTTGTTACCACATTGGGCTTGAACTTGAAATTGGTTCCCCAAGTGCAGTTCCCTTTCTCAAATTTCCAGCAGGTGGTGCTTTTGCCTGATTCATAACCTCGGGACCAGCCACCACCCCTTCTCCGAAAATGCCGCCTTCCTCTATCACTGTTATAATAAGTCCTACCCCCCCAGCTTGCGTACTGTCTCTGAAATGGCGGCTGCTCCTCCCCATGTTGCCCTCACACCCATTCCTGGATATCCTTTTATGTATATACCCTGACCTTTCTTCATTCTCTCAATTCATGCTGGGATACATTTGCAAATTTAGCCTAAACCCTTCATCATATTTCAGCCGTGCATCTCCCACATACACTTCATATGCTTCGTGGATGCGCTGCTTGTATGTTATCAATGCAGGGTTGTCCTCTAGATATTATTTTAAACATTATGGAAGTGTACCTCCTGAATGCATCCAACCAATTAATAATATTCCTCTCTTTCCTTACTCTCTTCTTGCCTTCTCGCCTATCATCGTTCTTAGCGTCTTTTACTATATCTAACCCAATCTGTTCCAGCCCTAGCCCGCACTCCCTTTTCACTTCTGTCGGCCACAAACTCAGGCAGGCAGTGGAGCATCCCATGGCGACCACAACTCTGGCAGGCAGTGGAGGGTCCAATGTGCAGACCCTCTACTTCACATCCCTGCAAGACCCTCAACGCCTGCGAGGGCGCACCTCACCTCGCCTGTTTCGACTCCTCCGCATACTGGAGGGACTGCCCAGCAACGATAAGCCTCCTGTAGCTGGGCAATAGCATCCGAATGTACTGTAGTTCTGTGCTGCTTCCCTTAAATCAGCAATCGTGTGATGCGCCGTCCAACGTTCTCCATCTAGCCAGGGGGGCGGGGGGTTTATGTGGTGCAATAGACCCTCCCCCCGTGTATCAGCTATTTACATGCCCTGGTGGGGTCTCTGATATCACTGGTTGAAGATGCAAAGTTACCTTCGCCCTCCATCGGGGCATTCCACAGGGAAGGGAGAAGGCGGTAAGGTGGGGGGGCCTGGTCCCTCCAACGTGTAAGCCCTGCCACCCATAGCCCCTTCCTTCAGGGAGCCACCCCATATGTTATCCATCTTTTCTGCTGTTCACTAAGGCCGGTTTAATAGCTCTAAAAATCCTCTTTAGCGTCTGACTTTGAGAGGGCTTCTTTAGTGACCTGCTTAATCAGACCTGCCTGCTCTGTCCATTTCTTCCGGCACGCATGACACCCCCCCCCAGCCACCCCCCCCCCCCCCGTTTCTTTTTCTGACGATGGACGTCACGTTATTTATTTTGTTAGTTTAAGGGCGAAGTTTCGAACAGCCCAGGCAGATGTTGATTTCATAAGCGATCATAGGTCACAACCACAGGCCCCTGGACCGTTTCCAACAATTAATCCAGCAGCAGCCCTTGAGCAAAAGGAATTATGTTCTGAACAGTGCGTTCAAAGGTCAAACCATACCAAAATATCCAGGCCTACTTTCTGACAGATTGCCGATGTCCTCCCGGCGGCCAATCTGAGAGCGGTGCACTCTTTCTGAAGGCCCTCTCTGAGCAGGAAGCAGAATACCTGTTGCCCATCTGACTAAAGCGCCGCCCTGCTGTGCAGGGCTGTTTCAGGCGGCATCTCATCGAAAGTGCCAACAAACCTAAAACGCGGATCGAGGGACTGCAGTGATTGCCACCCCTGTAGATTTTACCCGGGGTGTTGCTTTGTCACATGCAGTGACTGCTTTGCTTCCCCGCTGGATATGCACTATATGAATCCGTTCCTAGATACACATACGCAAAGTTTTCTGTGAATGCAATTGCAAAAAACGCACAGCGGTGTGCTCTTCTACTCCCAACCTTTCACCTCACTTTGCGGTATCTTGAATCTCTTCCCTCTTTTCTCTTTTACTGTTTTGCCTCTCTTCCTTCTCTACTGATTGCCCTCTTCCCCTCCTCTCTTCTCACTTTCTTCACTCTCTTGCGCACACACACACTTGTAAATTGCACTCTTACAACAGATTCAGTCGCTGTGTAGTTTTGCTCCTACACTACACAAGGACCTCTGCATGTGGCACTTTAACACACACTTATGCAATGCCTCAACAAACGCAGACCTACCTACGCACCGACACATGTTCCAAAATCGTACTCCTGCGCTTTACAGGCGCGCTTTAGTAGAGCGTACCACCCAATGCACTGTGGCCTTGATGTGCTCCTCTCAAATGCATTTCGTCCATTCACTGCTGAAGGATGTATTCTTACTGAACTCTTATGCGAGGTTTTAACAAGAGTGTGTGAGCGCTTTAACAACGCAAATAAATAAATATGATGTGTGTAGGCGTATTGTCACGTTAAGCGATGGTATTAAGAAGTGTTGCCATGTCTTGTCATGCTGGAGTATGCGCATTTGCTAGGTTTCGAGAATCAATACTGTGTTTCTCTGTTCTTCAGTGTGCATAACGGTTTGCTACATTCTGTGCATTTTGCTATGGTGTGAATTATATGCCAATGTGCAGTGCTTGCATGAAGTGCCATTTGCTAAGCAGTGTCGGTTTAAGGTCCAACAGAAAGCCAGAGCCGTGGTGTGCGGCAGCTCGCAGCACTAGCGTAGTGTGGGATGTGGCGTGAAATGGACAGTGCACGTTCTATTTGAAGTGCATCTGCTCTGTGCCACGTGCATGCACATATTGCATTCTCCGCTGGCCACATCACAACAGCATGGAAGCACTAGGGAAAAGGAAAGCCTACAGGGGCTGGGGCCTTCATGAGGGTGGCAGGTCTACGAGGTCCCACAGCCATCTCAGAAGCACAATGTTCTTCTGTTCCGCTGCCCGCTCCCCCCCCACGCCCCCTGCTGCTATATGCAATAGGACCAGTGCGTTTGTCAGGGCAGGAGGCCTCAAGGATGATGTGACAGGCAGCGGAAACCGGCAGCTTGGAGATGTTGGTTTACACTGTCCCTGCATTTTTTATGTGCGTTATCTGTTTTCCGTCTCAAAAAGAATTTGAAATAACTTTTTTTCACTGCTCAGGAGAATTTCACTGCCGAGCACTTCCCTACATTTTCTGGGACTGAGTTCTAATTGTTTTTTTTATAGCACGCTTACTACCAGCAGGCTTCTAAGCGCGGGATCAGGAATTTGAACCGGTCTTGCGCTGCGTTGTCTTGCTTCCAAGACACACGCGTTGCCCCTGAGCTATCTTTCCTCGTGCAGCTACACAGGCCCTAGAATATGTGAAGAGGATTGTTTAGTGGGCGAAAAAATATTATTCAGAAGAACAATGTTAGAAGAGAGTAGTTATTGTTGAAGTTTAAAGAAGCAGCGGCCCTAACTATTTAACAACTATAGGTACCTCACTAGGGGGCATTCTCTTTGAGTTGCGCTGAGGCTCAGTCACTTTGCTGCATTAACCTGAGCTAGTCCTTTCTTTACAGGCTTGCAGTATGCCTTTCTTTGGGTCTGAGCGCACCCCAAAATATCGGATTGAGGCATTTTGGGCTACATGTTCGGTTTCTGACGTGATGTACTCATATTTGCTTAAGCAGGGGCCCGTCCACAATCTATATGCAAACTATAATGTAGTATGCAGCTGCTTTGTTGGAACATTCTTGGAAGTAGGAGAATGGGGCTTTTTAGTGTATGGTAGCATTTACATTTCACTGGGACTTGAACATTGACTCTGCCTGCCAAAGCTTACTTTCATGGCCCACTCACATCTGCATGGGTCGGTATTTTCTCATGTTGCCTCTGCAGTCTTGGCACACAGATCATGGCCCCCCTTCTCCAGCATGGGGTCTGGCATGGATTCACATGCTCATGAATATTCCCCGTCGTCAGGCTGGGAATCCTTGGTAAAGAAAAAAATCAGTATCAGTTTCGTTTCTGATCTGTCTTTTGTAGTAGTAACCAATCACTGATCTTTGCGTCATACTGACCACAGCCAATGACTGCCCTCTACCTAAGCCCCGCCTCTGGCAGCCATCTTCAGATTTTTACCGCACGTTCAAGTGTTGGGATCCTCGTGCTATTGCTCTCGAGCGTTAGTGCTATTTTTTCACGTTTTTTCTCAAAAAACTTCTATTTTTTGGTCAAAAGAGCCTTAAGCTCCACCGTTTCTTCATCCGATCAACGGGGACCCGTGTCGGATTCGTCTACGCCCCTCAAGGGTGAAGATTTCATTGAGCCACGCTTTTGGAGGACTCCAGAAGTTTCTCAGGCCCATCTCGGACATGGCCCAGGAGAAGGGAAGCTCGACGCCCGGAAAGCTGTTCCGGGTCTGCCCTGGATGCCAGCTTCAGAATGTCTTCAAGGAGCACGAACACTCCCTTTGTCTTTACTGCCTACATGAGGAGAAGGCGCACGTGGAGAAGGACTGTGCGTTTTGCGGCAATATGTCGGAGCGGACCATGAAGGACCGCCATCAACGTCTCGGCAACTGGCTGGAAGGGAAGAGCCCGTCAGGCGAGAAGAAGAAGAAGTCAGAGCGGTCTTCTAAGACCTTTGAGGACGCCCCGGCGACGGGGATCCAACACAAGGCCAAGCACCGCGAGTCCGCTGGCACCGGGAGCGCCGAACGGTCGGGCTCTACGGGCGCCAGGCAGGGCGCATCCTCCCCCGGCGCCATCAACCACGAGCCAACGCTCTGGTTCGGGTAAGAGGAAGGCCGAGCACCTGGCGAAGCTCCTGGAGAGGCCCCGGTCGAGCTCGAAGGCCCCATCGGAGGGGGAGCGAGGCAGTGACCCACCCCCCCAAGGAGAAGGCGGTGAGCGCACCTAAGGTGGTGAAAGCCTTAATTCATCCGGCCAAGGCCTCTATCGAGACAGTCGCGGCGGCCCTGGCTCAGCCTGTGGAGGCTACACCAGTGGTGGCGACCTCCGGGCTCAGTCTCCCTACCACCGCGGAGGGAGTCCTCTTTTATGCTCATCGACGGGACCCCCGTAAAACCTCCGGAGAAGAAAAAGGGGGGGGCAGGAGGTCGTCGTGGATTCGGCCTCAACCTCTGAGGAAGAGCTGATCGAAGTCTTAAGCCACGGCGTTGGCGTGGAAGAAGACCAGCCCATCGGGAGGGACCCCGACGTAGGAGACGATAACGTCGAGAGTGCCGACGGGGCCCCTGACCGCCCGTCGGACTCCCCTCAACCAGTGCCGCAAGACAACTCGGCGGCTATTTTGTTGGCTATACAGTCCTTATGCTCGGAGATAAGGACGAGACTGCTGTTACCACCAGCGGAGGAACCGCTCCCGATGGGGGACCCGGAGCCAGGCCCTTCTGGGAGCCCTCCCCCTAAGAGAAGAAGGATTCATCCTCCACCTCCTTTTCAGCCATCGCGCCCTGTTCAGCCCTCCTCCCCGTCCACGACTCGTGGGGATGATACGGGGACTGACACGGCCGCGACGGGTACGGACGACGAGGTTTACGACGAGGATCTGCCGTCGTCACCTCCCACCCGGGCTTCCCCGCCCGACGAGATTGGATCGTTTCACTCCATGATCGCTAGGGCATCCAAGCTTTTCCAGCTCTGCCCGGAAGAGAAGAAGGAAGGTTTCCTTTATCAACGGCGCGAGGCCAAGAGGAAGACGGTCCTCTCTGTACCTCTACTGGACGATATTTGGGATGAGGGCCTCGGCCTCCTCAAGAACCCATCCACGACGCCGGCTAGAAGGGATCAGTACGAGAAGAAGTACCGGGTCCCGGACGCGGTCCCCTTGTGCCTTTGGGCACAGCCGACCCCGGACTCGGTCGTCTCTGCGGCGGCCAGGAAGAAAGCAGGGGGGGTGCGGCCTCTACGTCGACCTCCCCGCCGGACGGAGAGGCAAATGAATTAGATACGATGGGACGCAGAGTCATCTCGTCTGCAGCGACGACGATTAAGGCAGCCAACGCCTTGGCTATCATAGCCCGCTACGACAGGGAGTTGTGGTACAAACTGGCCCCCCTGCTGGACTTCCTACCGGACGACAAGAGGGCGGAAACCCTAGAGATCTTGCAGGAAATAGAGGTGGCGTCGGACCACGCCATTACGATTGCGACGGACATCGCTGACACTGGATTTCGCCAGTTGGGCAGCAGCGTGTGCCCTAGGCGGCGTGGATGGCTCAAGGCTACTGACTTCCGTCAGGACGTGCAGACCAGAGTCTTGGACATGGCGTTCGACGGAAACAACCTGTTTGGGAAAACAGTGGACGATTCCCTTCAAGCCATCAAGGCAGACACGGAGACGACCCGGGCTCTTGGGGTTCTCCAGCAACGGCGGCCGCCCTTTCGGAGCGGCGGAGGCAAACAGGGTGCCTCCAAAGGTTCCGGCGGCGGATTTTCCACCTACCGTCAAGCGGCCTGTTCGTCGTCGCAGGAAGCTTACAGGGGACGAGGCAAGTCGGGCGGACCCTGCCGTCGTCGCCAAGGAGGACAAGGCGGCAAAGCCTCGTCGAAGCAGGACTGAACTGGCCGTGGGGTCGGGCCCCCACCGAAGCACCCTGGTGGGAGGCCGGCTGGCGAGCTTCGTCAGAGTGTGGGAGTCCATCTCCACCGACCGTTGGGTGCTGGACGCCCTAGCTCAGGGTCACGCGCTCGAGTTTCTAAAGAGGTGCCCGCGCGTCCCCCCTGTGGCCAGGAAAGAACATCACGTCCCTCAACTTCTCTTGGAGGTAAAGGAGATGCTGAAGAAGCGCGCCATCGAGCTCGTCCCAAAGAGGCTTCGGGGCTCCGGAGTTTACTCAAGATACTTCCTCGTGAAGAAGAAGACTGGAGGATGGCGTCCCATCCTGGACCTACGACGACTGAACAAATTCATCAAGGCACAGAAGTTCCGGATGGTCACCCTCCAACACGTTCTGGGTCAGCTGGAGGAGGGCGATTTCCTGTCCTCGTTGGATTTGGAGGATGCCTACTTCCATATTCCCATCCTAAAGGGACACCAAAAGTTTCTCAGGTTCGTGGTCCAAGGGCGTCACTACCAGTTCAGAGCCCTTCCCTTCGGACTGAGGTCGGCACCCAGGGTGTTCACCAAGTGCCTCGCACTGGTGGCGGCGCAGCTGCGCCGAGAGGGGATCCACGTCTACCCCTACCTGGACGACTGGCTCATCCGAGCGAAGATGAAGGAGCTCGCCGTGGAGCACACGGCAAGGACCGTCCAACTTCTCACGGACCTGAGATTCTCCATAAATTACGCCAAGTCCCACCTGTGCCCGCGCAAGACGCACTGTTTCTGGGAGCGAAGCTTGACACAGTGTCGCTTCTGGCCTCTCCGTTGGAGGAAAGGACGAAGGCCATCTTGGGCAAGGTGCAGCGGATGCTGGTTGCGGACGCGGCCAGAGTGAGGTCCATCAAGTCCCTCCTCGGAATGATGTCTTCTTGCATTTACCTCATCCGCCTGTGCAGGCTCCGGATGCGCCCGTTGCAGGAGTTCCTGGACGCGCGCTGGATCCAGACGACGGGCAGCTTCGAGGAGAGGATCACACTCGATGAGGGTTTCTGACGAGCGATCCGGTGGCGGGGCACCCGCGCGCATCTGACGGCGGGCATGGACTTCCAGACCCCCGGCCACCAGGAGACAGTGACCACGGATGCCTCCCTGGAAGGGTGGGGAGCGCACACCGAAAATCTGCACGCAAGAGGCCTTTGGCTCCCGACAGAGAAGTCCCTCCATGTCAACGTCCTGGAGCTCCGTGCAGTGTTTTGGGCCCTTAGGTCCTTTCTTCCGTCCCTCAAGGGCAAGGTGGTGAGGATCTTCACCGACAACACCACCACCATGTTCTACATCAGGAAACTTGGCGGAACCAGGTCCCCAGCCTTGTCCATGGAGGCGCAGGATCTGTGACATTGGGCCGTCGCCCAAGGGATGTTTCTGGTGCCGTTTCATCTGGCAGGGATAAAAAACACCATCGCCGACGCACTCAGCAGGGAGCTGCGCTTGTGCCACGAGTGGGAACTACGACAGGATCTAGTGGACCGCCTCTTCCGACGGTGGGGCACACCCCAGATCGATCTGTTCGCGACGGCGACGAACTCCAAGTGCTGGAGGTTCGCCAGCAGGTTTCCCCAGCCGAGGAGCATGGGCGATGCTTTCTCGTTCCCCTGGGAGGGCCTGTTTCTATACGCGTTCCCCCCCATTGCCATTGCTGATCCGGCTCATCAACCAGCTCAAGAGGTCACGGTGCAGGATGATCCTCGTCGCACCTGCGTGGCTGAAGCAGATATGGTTCCCGGACCTTCTGGACTTGTCAGCGTCCCCGTCAATCAAGCTGCCAGTGGACGCGGATCTTCTCTCCAGGGAAGGAGGCGCCATCCTCCATCACGACCTGAAGTCGCTGAGCTTGCAGGCCTGGCTCCTGCAGCGTTAGAGTTTGGAGGATACAACATACCGGCCGACTGCAGAGAGGTTCTTGCAAAGGCCAGGGCGTCCTCAACTCTTAAATGCTACGGACACAAATGGAAGAGGTTCTCTGTCTGGTGCCACGCACAGAAGATTAACCCTCTACGGATTACGGCTCCCCAAGTACTGCCGTACCTACTGACGCTGGCCAAGGCTGGACTGGCACACGCTTCCATCAAGATTCATCTTGCTGCAATCTCCCGATACACCAGAACCACGGGGCGGACGTCTTTGTGGTCTCATCGTCTGGTGAAAGAGTTCATGAAGGGACTGTTCAGATCGTTCCCGCGGGTGAAGGCTCCGGCCCCGGCGTGGGAGCTCAACGTGGTGCTGACCAAGCTCATGGGACCTCCGTTCGAGCCTCTGCACTCGGCTCTGTTGAAGTTCTTGTCGTGGAAAACAGCGTTTCTTGTGGCCATCACCTCCGCAAGACGGGTGGGAGAGATCCAGGCCCTTTCCTGCAAGGCCCCGTACTTGACTTTTCACGACACAAGGGTAGTGCTCAGGACGCACCCCTCCTTCATGCCCAAGGTGCCGTCGGACTTCCACCTCAACGAACCCTTGGTGTTGCCTGTTTTCTTCCCGTTGCCTTCGTCGCCGGCTGAAAGGACTTTGCACTCGCTGGATGTGGCTAGAGCGCTGAAGTTCTACGTGGACCGCACGAAGTGTTTTTGGAAGACTTCACAACTCTTTGTGAACTTTGGACCTGTCAATCAGGGGAAGGCTCTCTCGAAGGCTTCCATTTCCAGATGGCTCTCCGGCTGTATCATGTACTGTCATCGGTTGGCAAACCGACCGCTGCCTGGCCGTCCGAGAGCCCATTCCACCAGAGCGATTGCAGCTACCACGGCGTTCCTATCTGGTGTGCCCTTGCTGGACATCTGCAGGGCTGCTATGTGGAAGTCGACGCACACCTTCACGAAATTCTACTGCATCGATTGGGATTCCAGGGAGGAGTCCAGGGTCGGCCAAGCAGTGCTGCGCCACCTGTTCGCCTAAGGTGAGCCTGGTGAGGAGGTAAGGATTGCTTAATGTTGAGTTTGATGTAATGCTTAATGTTGAGCCTTTGCAACCTCCCGTGGTTGTGCATGTGTGTACTGCTATGTATTCTTTATTCATGAGCATGTGAATCCATGCCAGACCCCATGCTGGAGAAGGAACAAGTTACTTACCTGTAACTGTTGTTCTCCAGCATGGGTCTGGCATGGATTCACATGCGAACCCTCCCGCCTACCCCTCTGCGGCTCTTCACTTGGTCATACTGCCACTTCTGAAGATGGCCGCCAGAGGCGGGGCTTAGGTAGAGGGCAGTCATTGGCTGTGGTCAGTATGACGCAGAGATCAGTGATTGGTTACTACTACGAAAGACAGATCAGAAACGAAACTGATACTGATTTTTTTCTTTACCGAGGATTCCCAGCCTGACGACGGGGAATATTCATGAGCATGTGAATCCATGCCAGACCCATGCTGGAGAACAACAGTTACAGGTAAGTAACTTGTTCCTTACTCCTCGTACCTTAATTCCAAATTCCTCTCTCAAATTCGCCTCCCTTCTTATGACGGGCTGAAGCTTGGGAGACTTAGGATTTCAAGACAAGGATTGGGTCTGGTGGAATATCCATTCCTATACCTGCATTAAGGGAAATGTTTGGGCACATCTTAAGCCCATCACACAACTGTACCCAGGGCTCCACCGATCCCACCATATCAAAATCGTAATAAAAAAAGGAGCACACACCGGGCAAGAAACAATGCTGTTTATTACAGCTGCGCGAGCACAAATCAAGCAGAACAGTGGACTGGAACTTATTGATGAGAGCTGACATCTGTGCATATGGTGAACATTAGTTTTATACTACAAATACAGTGTTGAAGGCATGAGGCACAGTTACAGCTTGACTATTCATATTTTCTACTGTTCCCAAGAAACTCATTGGCTAAGCAACATCCTATCCTTAGAGCTAACGTATGGTAGTAGATTGGAGCTAATAGATCAACAATATCCCAACTCATCGCCTCCCCATGTGGCACCACATCGATTCTCACCCGTCCCAGGAACGGTTTGCAATTAGTAAAATAACATTTGTGCTGACTGTTGGAACGATGCTGCCATTGGTCAGCACCATTGAGGAAAGAACACACACCCTGTGTCTCCTGGGAAGGGAAACATTCACACGGTACCTGCTAGATATTGGCCTTCCAAACCTTGTAGCGTATAATCTCAAGGCTGCCCACCTCCCAATGACATCGAAACATACCTTTTGATTGGTCCTCCCAGGAACACCACTTTGTCCAGCTTCCCCTTCCCCAGGCCACCTGCCGATTAGGCACTTGTGGCCATGTGAACGGTTCTCTGGCTCAAGTCCGCTTTCCCTCTTCCCTCAAGTGCCCACAGGATTGGCTTATGGCCCTGTCATTACATTACCCAGTGTTGTCTTAGCTGCTTCACTCTTGCCTGTGGCGTGCAGCAAGAGCACCGTCCCCCTCTTCCCTGGCCCACAGGGTGGTGATCATGGTGATCATGCACCCCTGCTGAATGTGTTTACCTGGGTTATTTTTTCGCTATCTGGTGCTAATCATAGATAAGTCCCTTGTGCCGATAATACACAAAATGCATTCCTACCCCTGTGTTTACCCGTGAGGTCGTCTTTCATGGTGTGACTGCAGTTTGTTTATGTTAACGTGTTTTCCTCCCCCTAGAGGATACCCTGTCCCCCCTTGCTTTCCTTCGAAGGTGGTAGGAGAGACCCCCTATCTGGCAATGAATAAGCACCTTCAATACCCATACACACAACTACCAACAGTACTTGCTATCCGAGTACCAATATCGAGCCACCTGCTATATTTGCATGCAGCATTTTGCGCCCTGTTACTGGCTGGCTCCTCCTCACCCCACATGACTCAAGTCCGTACATTTGAATGATCATGTTTGCAAGCATACATATGTCCCATCTTCCTGCCAACCCTGGGCCACATTCATTTGTCATGTTCGGTTTGTAGCTGCCCCCATTCCCCTCACACCTTAATCTACCCTTCCTTGTTCCTCCCCTCCTGTCTCAAACGGTCTTACCTCTTCGATACAGTGGGGCTGATGGAGCTAAGACCTTTACTTTCCAGAAGCCATCTCGGTGAAAGTGATGTTGAGACACTCAAGGTGAGGGGACTGTCTGGGCTTTTTTTGAAATTTTAAATGAAATTGAATGATGGTAGATCAACTTCCAGAAAATGTGTGGGGATAATCTGCACACAAATTCCTATGCTCACCGAATGACATACACATAGACCCATGTACTCTGGGTGGATATAGCCTTCAGGCGCAGTCCACCCTGTCATATTTAGTTGGGATATGACAGCCAGGAGTACACCATGTCATCTCAGAAGGGGGGAGGACAAAATGTTTTCCCTGCCATGGCCAGCCTAATTAACTAACAAAGGCTTCATGGATCTGCCCTGCCCTTTTGTTTAGCCTTATATGGGGCCTGGTTGTAGAGGCTAACAAAGGAGACCGGAAACCACAACAACCTTTCAGACACACTGTGTCAACCTGAAGCCAGCTCCCATGCTCATTATCACTTTGACAGTGAAATTTCATGTCTGAGACTGTGTATAACAGTGGTCGTCCCCACAGGGGGGCCCCATTCAGAAGGTATGAGTATGCGGACTGACGGCACTAGGAAGTCTGGTCTCGCCGCTACTTCAAGGGAGACCTGCCACTTCAATCAGGTACCACAGAGGGCATCATTGACCAGAGACCCTTTGATCCACAAAAGACAGGAAGATGTGTGGGACTGTATGTTTTCACCCCTTTACCTTTTCTGTTGCAAAGCACTCTGGTTATGATCTCATATATACACAAGATTAGGCCTGGCCTACACCAATCACTGTGGCCCATTTGGCTTTAAAGGAGGGCTGATCCCCTCTTTTAAGCAGATCTGAAAGCTTTACCAGAAGCAGGAAAGAACAACTCGGCATTGGACGCTGGATGACGGTACAGTCTGCCTTACATCTTCCGCCAGTGAATGAAGGACAGGAACTCAAGGGGGAACCAAGATCCCTCCTCCCTAAACAACTGCCAGGGAACAGAGGGAGATGCTGAATCCAGAAGACCCACCAGCAGCGTGCCCTGCTAGGCTCTGCAGCAATCTTTCTAGGTGGGAAGTGCCAGAGAGTCTCTGAACCAAACCAAGGACAAGGCAGCTGCCTGCAACACTGTCCTCGGCATTGGGCTGTCTGCCGTAAAGGATGACAAAAGCCCAGTGTAGAAGCTAGGAGTCCATCAAAAAGCATCTACCAAAGTCTGCCGTAAAAGACATTTTCGATCAAGTCGAGCCCCGAGAGCTGCACCGCTGACCTTTACGCTGCAGTCTCTAAAGCCATCTGAGGCACCTCGACCAGTGCTTCAGGACCACCAACCAGCACTCAGTCAATATTCCTGAGCCTAAGCTGTGGTGTAGGCCAGCCTGCAGCCATCCACCCAGATTCGCTCAGCGAACTGCCTGCTGCTTGATTCCCACAGCTGTCTCCCATCTTGAACTCTTTTGCAGAAGCTGCAAAGTGCCCTGAAACAACTACACTGTCGATCACCAAGAACATCTAGAAGCACAAGGTCGATTGTGGTTATGTCCCCTGGTCCTTCTCCGAAGGCCCCTATTGACATTTTATGACCCATTGCTCCCTTTGTGTTGAAACCAAGTATTCTTGTACTATTGCGATTATGTGCTATACCATCTACCTTCCTGTCAGTTTCCAGAGTGCGTCCCTTTTCCTTTTTTGAAACTGTCCTCTTCATTCCTACACAGGGCGGGTTGTATTTCATAGTATGCTAAAACTTTGTTGTGATAATAAAGTAGATATTTGTATACAACCTTGACTGGGCAGTCCCTTTATCATTGGGTAATAATTGTATTTTCGCTGTGTTGCAACTAACGAATGATCCACACCCTTTCAGAGATAAGCCTGCCATTCCGTCCATGTTATCAAAATTGGACAATGAGGTTTATAATAGAAGTTTGCCTCCAATCTGTTCAGATCCCTTCTAGTCTACTGGAGGAGTGGGGCAGATTGATGGTTTAGAAACTGATATTCATCCCTGGACCACTGGTGCCCCGGAGGTTGATTAGTCCCATTTGGAACGCAGATAATAGGAGGAAAACAGGATACCCAGAAAAAACTGGGAGATCCAGATGGTAGAAGACAGGCTGCAGGCAGGCGTACTGTGGATTGCAGCGGAAATGAGACTCCTGATGGCACAGGACTGCAGAGGAGGAGGAGGAGGAGGAGGAGTAGGAGGAGGAAGTAGCAGCGGGGTGGGGGTGGGGGTTGAGTGGTGCGGACCAAAGGAAGGAAGATTAAGAAAACCTGGGGTCAGGAGAGAAGGTACTGGAAGGACCATGAGTTCAGGAGCAAACTAGTAGAGAAGGACCAGTAAGTAGGTCGACTTACTATCGAGAAGCATCCGCTCAAAGAAAGTGGAGCATTGCAAGGTGCTGGGGAACAGATCCTGTTACTTTTCTTCCAGATCTACTCCGGAGAAGGCGTGGCATCACACTGACGTACGGGCAACGCATGCATCATATGTGGCAGCCATCTTGGAATGAGCTGCGCATGTCTTCAGAGACTACAGGACCTGAGTACAGGCATCCTGAAACATCCTCAGACTCTGGTCCGAGTACGCTTGCTGTTGGCACTTTTCAGCAACCTGCAGACCTGCCTTGGTGCTGGGAGACAAATATAGTGGTAACCGGCACAGTATAGAAGACTGTTTCCATTGATTTCCTCCCTTTTCCAATACCAAAATCGGATCTTAACTGCAGCAACATATTCAACCAGAAAGCTGATGGTCGGGTCGTACCATCCCTCTAATTTGGTGGTCTCTAACTTCTCTCATTTCTTCTGTACCCCAGTATCTACTTGAATGTTTCCAGAACAAACAAAATAGCTACTTCTGCATACTTCTCGAGGAAGACAATCTCCTTCCGAACCTGCATTAACTCTGACGTCTCTAAGAAGTCAAATTATCAGCTGCACCTCCTCAGAGCTATTCTTCCATTCCTCACTTTTCCCCAGAAGCTCACTGTTCCAGAGTTCTGTTCCTCTCTAGGCTGGACTACTGCAACAGCTTCTTTCTAAATCTGCCTGCCTCTACTCTCCGACCCCTACAACTTATCCAGAACAGGACTGCAAGACTTGTCCTTGGCCTCAAGCCCAGGGAACTTATCTGTGCTGGCTCCCTGTGGCGTCAAGGATCAAGTTCAAGCCCCTTTGCACCATCCACAGGGCTTTCTGGGGCCTGGCACAGCACTACCTCCAACTCTCTCTTCCTAAACATCTCCCTTCTCGAACTCTGCGCTCAACCACTTCCAACCCTAAGGGTGAGACGCTTTTCCAAGCAGAGAGTTGGGGGCAGAGCTCTCTTCGGCTGCGGCCTTCCTCTGGAACAGCCTCCTTGCCTCTCTAAAACTTGAGCAGAACCACTTCCGGTTCCAGAAGCATCACAAGACATTCCTTTTTGCTTCCGCTTTCTTTCTTCCTCTCCCCTGCTGAAGTCCTGACTAATGCACGCACTAGTCACCTGGCTACCCTCTGAACTTGAGCCCAGGCTGCTGCATGTCCAGTTGCCCTCTCACTGCCTCTGGGCTCCCCCAGCACTTATGGTCTATCTGCAACCTTACAGTCCCTTCTCTCTGCACTTATGAGCCACCCGCTGGCTGCATTTGAGTTACCTGCACACTTCACCCCCCCCCCCCCCCCACCCCCTGGCACTTCTCCCCTCCTGCTTCCCTGCACTTGTGCAATCTGACGGACACAGGCCTAGTAAGATCGTTGTTTTTGTCCTCCCTCTGTCCCCCCCCCTCACCTCCCCTTGTCCTATCACGCCTAGAAACACTTGTGTACAGGCGCGTTATGAATACCATATCATATCAACTCTTTTCTGTGGGTAATAACCAGCACTGTCAGTGTATCAAACCTTACAGACATGACCAATTATCTTCTGTAACTATAGATGGCCTCCATCTTGCCTTCTGTGTATTAATTGCCTCATCTCATGGCTTTCAAAAAGAGGCCAATATGAATACCTCCAGATTGGCTCTTACATTTTGATGATAATGTAGCAATTTAGCTCTTGCCACTTGTCAGCCCTGTTGCTGCAGCCGATGACTGATGAGACTGTGCCATAGGAGATTTCTTTTTTGAACATTTTTAAGTTGTGTGTCTGTGTGTAAAGCGCTTGACGTATGAATGTCGCATCATTAGCTTGTTTGCAAGCCAATTGAAGGCGACGTATGTCGACTGAATTATATAAGTAATGCACTATTAACACCATGATGAACCTTTTTGATTTTTATTTTTTTTACTATTTCCTTCTAGGCAGATTCCTTCCCAAGGGCCTGTTCTAAATACTTCCCTAAATCAGTTAGTTTTCCTGCTGCATTCATGGAAAGGATTTCCGCTGCAAGGGCTCATGAAAAATAAACTGTTCTTGCAGGTTCATATCCCTCTAAAAATATAAACTATCGCCCCCCCCCTCTTCCGCACACAGGCATCATCTCACACACATATGCATGCTTGCACAAGCAGCAGGCTCTAAACACAAGCAGTTAACTAGTTGCCAACATGACCCATTCCAATCTGTAGGTGCTCATCTAGACCTGTTTTTTTCTTTGCATTCTGGGGCGTGTAGTCCGAGTCTTATAACAGGAAAAGTGAAACTACAAATCACAGAATGCAATGGGGGGGAAACACGACAGGCTAACCACCTACACATTGGAATGGGTCATGTTGACAATTATGCTTGCCAGAATTGCTGGGCAGACTTCCCCTATAGAAAGCCTCGCTGTGGCTTTGAAAACGTGGCCCACATGAAGGGATGAGATGTATACAATTCAGTTTGTATTCGAAGTAGGGGGGAAAAGGGGGGGAACCAGAGTGCATGCTGTACCTGGGTGACAGGAAAGACTGGAGAATTGGGGAGAGAGCAGGAAGGCTTTTGAGAGAGAGGAGTGTGGTGGGGACTGACTAAGATCGGGAGACCACAGGAGGGCCCTGCGGAAATGGGAAGCCACGTCTCCAGTCTTGCCTTAACCGTTTACCAAATCGCTGTTATCAGGTGCATAAGGGCCATTTGTGCAACGAAATTGAACCAGCCTTGCAACTCCCAGCATTGTTCAAAGGAAGGCAGCGCCAGGAAAGGTTGAATAATCTGATCACCATGATGGAACACAACACTAAATCCCCACCGATCTCCACTGCCCCCTGCTCTCTCCCCAGTCAAAGAGCTGGGGTAGGCAGGGGTCCAGATAAGTGTGATGTCACACGTACAACGGGAGACCGGGGTCACGTGACATGGGCGGGCTTTGAAATAGGTCAGAACAATAAGTAGCACACCTGTGCATTTTACTAACTATATTCTGGCATATACTGGCAAGAAAAGAAGAGTAACTGTACACAGGTGGGTGCTTCTTTTATCCAATTTGCACTGTGTTGTGGCCTAAATGGATGACAGGACGCTGTAGGATTTCTAACAGTCTTTATTGACTGACAACAAGTGAAGAGGTCCTAAGGCGGACTGGTGGCGCAGGGCGCTTACTCACTGTTCAATGCGACCAGGTCCTGTGCTTCCCCAGTTGCTTCACTGTGGAAGGGTTGTGCTCACCGGTGGCACGCTGTAAACTCCTAGGGCCCCCATGAAGCCTCCAGTGGCTGTTGGGTTATGCCCTAGGAGCTGTGGTGAGAGTTCTTGACTTCACTCTCCTTTTTATGTAGACAGGAGCAGCGCTCCTGTACGACCGCTTCAGCTGGCAGCGCGCCAACTCTGAAGCGGGATCGTTTTCCCGCGGAGCGTGGGCTCGCGAGATCCCGTCTCACGAGATCTCGCGAGAACACGCTCCCGCGATCACGTGATGTCCCCACACACTGCTTGGTTGATGTGTTTTCAGGTTTCTGCTGTTTAGTACAAAAAATATATTTTCAGAATGTAAAGGTTGTAAAAATAATTGGGCTCATAATTTTGAAAAACAAAAGTGAGAACGAGTACCTTTTTTTTAATTAAGCAAAAAATTGAATGGTGAGGAAGAGGTCACATGGATGCCCAGAGGGTTCTGGGAGGCTTAAAGGAAGGGGTGCCATAGTATGTGAACATTAAAAGAGAAACGGCACGAGCGTCTGGCCTCATGCAATTAATGTAACTGCCATTAAGTTTATCGTCTCTTACAAAATAGTAATGTGGATGCGAGGTCACTGCAGAGTGTAGCTGTGACAAGGCACTGGTGCACCAGCAGAGCACGAAGAACTCCCGTCTCCTGCTTGTGCAGTGTTACCGGATTGGCGCCGCTGGCATCACGTTATGCGCGCTTCCGCGCGTGCGCTGCAGACTGCCTTGCGTTTCTGCACAGTGTGGAAGACTTGTGCTTGCTAAACTCCTCCACCTGCGCCTTGGTCGGTGCCCACTGCCCGCCAGAGACGCACATCCAGCACTGGTCATTGGACGGACCATATTTAACCTTGTATTTATAAAAGATGGCTTGAAATGTACACCAACCCGTAGCGAGGTAGCACACAAATATAAATCCTTAAATATATTTGTGTGCTTAACTTACTATGGTTTTTGTACTTTTCAAGCCCTCTTTTACAAAGAAGCGTATTGTTGAAAGCCAAGCAGGTGGGGGGGGAGGGGGAAGGGGCTAGAATGAGAGTTCAAGTGAGCCGTGAAGTCTTTAACATATTTTGGGTGTACACTGCAGTGGAAGCGATTTAAAGTGGAATTGATGTGCAGTGTTTGGAAAGAAGCAGCATGGAAGATAGTGCGCCATTTTCAAATTTTAATTTTGAACATTTCCTTTGAGTGGAGTTCAACTGCCATCTCCACCCCCTCTTAACTCTGTTCCTCAACACCCCGCCCCTCCTCCTAACTCCGCCCCCACCCCGCCTCTTGTGGGGATCCCCCTTTGGATGTTTTCCATTTCCACCACTGCAGACATCTCCAAACATAGCGTAGAAGCGTGAGTGGCGAAAGATGCAGGCTGAACCCATATGAGCAGCAGGACAGACCAGCAATGGAATGGAAATATGAGGAAAACAGACGCTTGGAAAGAGCTGGCAAGGGATCAGAGAAGGGCAACTCCGCCCGATTTCACTCGGCCACATTGTTCTCATGAGAGCGTGGAGGGCAATATGCTGCGATGAAACGCGTGTTGCTGCACTCCGTCTGTGCCTGTCAGATGGTGGTAGTGTCAAAGACGATCCTGGCAGGCAGATGCTCCTCCCTCCAAAGCAACTCAACATGTGTCATCCTTGAGAGTAGGCTTAGCAGGCAGGACAGGGATTGCATGGAGCCAAAGCTGCATTCTCGACCACCTGAGAGCAGGCCTGGCATGCAGAGGCCAGCGGCGTGGTACTCTGGCACATTAATGATAGCTTCAGCCCTTGAACCCAAGTAAAGCAAAGTTCTGTAACTCCGGGGCGGGGTCCTTGGAATCCATCACACCCCAGTACTACATCTTGCATCCCCGGTACCTGGATTTCATCATTCCCAGCCTACCTCACCGCACCCCATAAAGGACCGGCTCACTACATGGATCCATCAATCAAGTATAGCGGTTTGAGACGGAAGCAGCATATTTGGTTGTTGCACTGAATCGATTCTGTCGCAAATTAAGTGCCATCAATTTCCCCACAAAAAATGAGTCTCCTCGCACCGTGGTCGGCTTTATTAAAGAGAAAAAACAGGGTACTTGAAGATCTGGGTGCGTTTCCAGTACGTATTAAGTTGATTTCACATGGTGCACTGTAAGACTGAGACATTATGCAGAGAGGATACTGTTGCACACAGGACTGTGTACTGTGCACATGCAGCATGCGTGGGCAGCGCTGGCGATTGGGCCGGCTCTCACCGAATCCAAGATCCGGCACCAGATGTGCAGCCAGATCTCGGGATCCAGCCAGAGTCGGCGCTGGGGAAGGGAAAAAAAAGCACCTGCGGGCAAACTAACTTCCTCTGACCCCATGCGGACACTGCGGTGCGTCTCCTCAGCGATCCACGGACGCTAGACTTCCTGCGCTAGTTTTGAATTCGCAGCCCGCCCTCATTACGTGCCCGACTTTTGCAGGCTCTTTCTGCACAACTGGCAACTGTGACGAACCTCCATTGTCACACCCATGTATTCAGCATGAGATAAGCTCCTGCTCCCATTGCGAGCGCCGCTTGATGTCCGGGCAGACCATCCTTCCAACCAAGACTCCGGCCATTCTTGATGCCATCCCAAGCAGCCATACTGGCAAGGGAGACTCTCAGCCGCATCCACATTTGTGCACGCTTTTAAACAGCACAAACCATCGCCTTTCCATTAGTGGACAACTCAGTGATTCGAGCTGAGCACTGAGAGACCCAGTTTTTGCAGCCCCAAGAGGAAATGTTTTGCCGCCAGCAAACCAAAAGGCTCACTAGTCTGCGCACCCCTGTGCAACATACAGGGTCCGCTTTGCCCTGAGGAAGGCTCCAAAACCTATGCCAACAAAGATGGCAATAGCCGAAACGTGTCTTCAGTATTTTGCCTATTGGAAAGTGTTACAACAGCAATACTGAAACAATTATTTCTTTGCTTAAAAACTGGCTCGGAGGCAGTTTACCGAACATGATCATGATGCATACAAAAAATAGAGAAACCTCTGAGAATAGACAGTCTTAGTAAATTTTGTGAATAAATAACATTGTCTGATATTTTTTTGTATCTAACTTCCTGTAATTTTTTATATCCATTCTTGTTTACACTTGTCTGATATTTTATTGTTGAATGTAATATTTTCTTTGACTCCGTTTTTCATGCTTTGAGAAATGCATCTTTCTTTGTTTTAATAATTTATTTTTCAAGCTTTGTTTAATTCACTGTCTGTGTTTGAATAATCTATTTACAGGCCTTATTGAATTTAATTCAATTGTTTTTGAAATCTTTGTATATTTTGTATATATCCTTTTCAATTAAAAAAATGGTCAATACTTTTCCAGTTGTACTTCTGGTAATTTCCCACTTGTGACTCTATATATGAGCACATAGACATTGTTTGGTAAAAATAAGTAAAATTAGGACATTAATTTGTATGTCAAAACTACAGTGTGGTTTGCTCTTGCCCCAAATCCACACTGAACA
Source organism: Ambystoma mexicanum (assembly GCF_040938575.1). Lineage (NCBI taxonomy): Eukaryota > Metazoa > Chordata > Amphibia > Caudata > Ambystomatidae > Ambystoma > Ambystoma mexicanum. Next base: position 404,322,740 of record NC_090937.1, read on the forward strand.
CCTTAGAGGCTACCCTACCCTTTCGTACAACACCCATGCAAGGGGTCACCAGAGGAAGTTGGTCCTCAGCCACAACCCGGTCCTCGGCCACAACCCGGTTTATTTATTTATGCAGTGTTTGTCGGATACACGAACCCGGATTATTTATTTATTCATGCATGTTTGTCGGATACCTGTAGCCGACAAACATTGCATTAATAAATAAATACCCCTATTAACATTGAAACTATCCCACACCATGCAGCCACCTAACTGCTGCTTTTAGAGAGGAGCTGCAGGAGCTGTTCCGGGTGTGGTTCAAGTAAAAGAAAAAGTTGCTTATGGAGAACAGAAATCACCCTGTTTGAATAGTACCCAAGGGGGGAGTTTCAAAGAAAAAAAGATGGGATGCAAATTGGGCATTTTAAAGTATATTTACTCAGCAACAGTGGTAAAAACTATTATCCACGTAGTGAAGTAACATCACCAGTGCCATGGATATGGTTTAAAGCGGAGTTCATATATAGCGTCATGAAAGAAATTGTGCCGTTTAAAACTATTATTTTGGACATTTCCTTTTGCGGAGGTCAACTGCCAGCTCTGCCCCCCCCTAAACCCTGCCTTCTTGGGCAGTGCTCCCCCAAACTCCGCTCCCACCCTGGCCCTTGTGGGATCACCCATCAATTATTTTCCATTTCCACCACTGTGCGTGGTTTCTCCACACTTGAACCATGGTAGGCAGAGTTTGCCCCGGATGCTCAGGCTGCCTTGCCTGGCATGTGTGCATGCGAGACGAGAGTGGCAACAAAACTGCTTTGTGCAGCGCTGCGGAAGTTCATGTGCCACTGCACCTGTTTTGCAATTACCTGATGCTGCCAAAGTTCTTATCCTGTTTAGTGCTTTTCTGAGCTCAATACACTAGGTGAAGCTGCTGGCCAAGTGTGTATGGACCGGCTCCGTGAGCCATAACCTCATTGCCTACTGGTGCAGTTTGTGCACTGTACTTTCCGGCCACAGTGAATGAAGCCTTGCATCCAAACTTTCTGTGGCCCAGAAAAAGCACCAACAAAATCACAAATGAGGTCCCATGCCCAGCCCAATGCAAGCTGTGGGCCCGAAAAACACAGTAACAACCTTTTGCTGTTGGCAAGGCACAGGTCACATATGGTTTATCTGTCAGCGCTGGCCAATGGGCCGGCTCTCGTAAGATCAAAGATATGGCATCCGGTCTCTAGCCGGATCTCGGCATCCAGCTTGCCTTTTCGTGATCCCCGGGGAAACAGCCCTCAGAACACCCTGTGCAAGATTTTTCAGTGTTTCCCCACACCCCAAATGGGGGTGGAGGAGCTGCGCCGAAAAGTCTTTTCTCAATGACCCCCCAGTTCACTAATTGACTGTCAATTGGTGAACTGAGGGACAGGGTGAAGTTTTGCTGTGCCTATTAAAGAAAGAATAATTTCGCATCATAAGGCCACACACACTACAAGAACAGCAGGGGGCTCAGTTGCTAAGTGTATTTATTCATGTCATTTCAGCCCCCACACCTCCAGCCTGTTCTTGTATTGTGTGTGGCCTGGCGTACCACCCTAGACCGATAGTAAAGGGCACTTTGCCTGCAGCTCACTGTCATGCAAACATAAGTATCAATAAGTTCGCATGACAGTGAGCTGGAGGCAAAGCACCCTTTGATTCTCACCTGCAGCTTTGGGCCCTGCACCAGCTCCCTCATTGCTGTGGGGGATCGGACGAGGCACAGTGCTCCCACTGGCACCATCTGTGGAGAGAATCAAGATAGCACTGTAAAGGAAGGGGTTGCTCATTGACCCCTGAGAATACATCTGGACCGGGACAGCCGACCTAGCCCTTTAAGACAAGGTAGCAATACTTTGAGATGAATGGGGGATGCAAGAGATACTCCAACATCAATAATCAGACTAACTCAGAAAGTTGGCAAATGTTTGACTGTTTTAATGTCAATGATCTAAAACGGAGGCCAACAGATATCAACAGACGTCTCACAGCATGGTCTCAAAGAAATTCATAAAAAAACATTGCTTTTATGGCAAAACCTCGTCATTGCTAACGTCATCCTACGTAGAAAACGTCAAAAACCTAGTGACAAATGTGATAGGGAATATGTATGTATACATTCCGTACAAGTCTAAAAGTGATAGGCACTTTAAAGTCAAGTGGGGAAACTAAGCCCCCCCCCTTCAAACAGGTCACTATGAACGTCATCAAATACACAACGTCTGATTGGTTACGCAAACTATAGGGACCTTAACTACGCAGCCCCCTACAATTGGTTGACACTTAACATCGTACTGTCTCGTTTGTAGATATGATTTTCTTAATGAGAACCTTGCTTCCAGGATTCTCCTTGGTATTGGTATTTTCACTGGTACTGCACATACTTCACACTCTGGTTCCCAATATATAGGCAATATGGGCGAGATGCTTGTGGTGGGGGTACCTGGCTCCTTCTCTACAAATCTGCACCCTTTGTGACTCCCCATCTGTTGGATACATCTTCCATTGTCACTCACTCCCTGCCTCCACGTTGCTCCATACCCCAATGCCCCACCACCCCCCACATGTGGTAGCCGGTCTCTTTGTAGGGATAGTGTGGCAAACTGGTAAGGTGGAGTGTCCTAGCGGAGGACAAGTAGGGCATGGGGCTTTTACACAGAAATCAACATATCAGGCTAACGTAGCATTTAATTAAAGCATTCAGTGTGGTGGAAATGTTATCAAAACAAGCAAATGGAGTCCACCTTTAGAAAAAGTATTGAAGGATTATTTAGGGAAACAAGCTTTGCAAAATGGCGGCATATGGCTCTAAATGGTCTTTTTGTTACAACACGTCTGTGTTGCAAATAATTGCAGGCTATGCTCACCCAAAACGGCCCTCATCATGTAGCACTTTCAATACACTCTGTCACACTTGCATGCAGCAGTAAATAACCCTTGTTTGCACCGAAAATATAATCGTTCATTTTGTTTTGTTTTTTTAGGTTAAATGCATAACCATTAAAAAAGCAGCGATGTCTCGACTTGTCTCTCACCTGTCGTTGTCTCATTGAGCATATGCTGTTGCCTTCACAGTCCTCACCCTGGTTATGCAGGCTTTGCATCTCGAGCCGATCAAACCTTAGGGAGTGCCTCAGTAGGGATCCCCCCCATGAAGTCCCCTCCCCTCAATCTTATGGGATACCCATCATTATGGAATGTGGTCCCTGCTTCCCTTTCCCACCTTTTGCAAAGCATTGAAGCACCTGCTTATTGTCCCCCCATACTCTGCAGTGGATGCTGAAGAGGCTATGTTGGTCCAGATGGTCACAAACCAAGTCCTCATCCATCACCGAAGCCTGCGACTGTACTCTCGGTTGATAACTGATCATGCGCTGTAGAGGGTTCCATTGCATCCGCTCCGGGCCTGCGACCTCACAGCTATGTCTGAAAACCATGTAGGTTGCATAAAATAACTGCCATGTCATTCACTGCCGTTTCATTCATGAAAAGGGACCGCTGATGGCAGCAGCCAGGCCTAAAATTAAAATGTCCCTTAGTGGTCAATCACGTTTACAACCTTTTTTGCTCTCTCGTGTTTTCGTTTTATTTGTCGCTCGCAGTTGATTTGGTCTTGAATGCATGTGTTGGTTCGTTGTTGCAGCACAGAAATGACCAAGGCGGCGTGTGATTCAGGCAGTGTTTTAAGCCATTGTCCACACCGTTTCCAATGAAAGTGGTGCCTTGTCTGACCTGGGGTGCACATTGTCACTCACTGAACAGAATAACAGAGCTTGTCAAAGAGAACAACTTCTCTCTGGTGCAATGGAATGGCTAGACAGCACAGGGGGAATAGCGCGAGACCAGTCTTGGGCTTATTGGAGCAGGCTGGAAGGAAGGAAGTGACGGGCAGGAAGTGCCATTGTCTGCAAAGCACTGGTCGTCGAGTGATGTGGTTGGGCACTTCAAAGGGGCTCTCAAAATTAAGGCCAAACATGCACATGTTTTCACTTGACCTAAGAGAGCTAGAGGGCATGGGGGCCTTGCTGCAGTGTCCAGATGTTGCCTGATGTAGAGAAGGATTTGTCAGGACCTCTGCTTATGGCCGTGATTACATTCGGATGATGTTAGTGAACACGGATTCACTTCATTCTGCAGGACCGGAGTCTGCGACCTGTGGCTTTCCAAAAAAGCGATGCAATGCTTTTTGGTGTTTGTAAAGCACTGAATTGACAGTGGTGTGGCCTTGTAAGAAAATGTGGTAGTTTTACTCCACCAAATCGGGTTTCCTCTGAAGCATAGTCTGATGCTTGCACATTGTATTCATAAGGACAGAGTCATTGCAAACCTTTCGAGATTGATCTAAGGCTGACCAGCGATTTTTAGCAAGGCAAGGGCACAGGCATAAGCAACGTGTGGGGCTGTCGTGTACTGCATGAGGCTAAATCTGGGGCTTGTATGGACTGTACACGGTTTGAAGTTGCGCGTGAAAGAGTGCGTACTAGCGAAGCGCAAGCGTAACAGGAGTTCATTTGGTGATAGTTCTGCTTGTACCAGGGCAATTATGTGCAATCATGGGCGCTGGCCGTCTTCTATTTTAGCATGAAGTGAATTACAGAGGATGAAAAGAACTTCCAAGAGGTGTCCTGCGCACGTGCAAGGTGGAAAGGACGCCTGGATCCTCCTATAGATTTGGAGGATCAGCCCGGGACAGAGGGAAAGGTTGGGCTGTTGGCAGGTTAGTGGTCAGAAGAGGGGGCCTTTGCTAGAGGATAGCGAGAACATCATTCTCCTTTCATCAAACACTGCTTCACTGTGAGACACTGCGCACAAATCCTATTCGGACCACATGGGCATTCATTTGGAGTGGATCGTTTGTGTGGCTTTTACTTGCTTTCAGTGATTGTGCTCTTGCACCGGTGCCCTGCGTGTGACCGTGCTAGGCGAGCCTTGCAAAGCGCCACTCCGGCCATTATCAAGACCTTGCGCCGGCGCTCCGGGGCATCGCGATCAAGGGCATCAGTGATTCGATTCCGAACATGTTCCAGAGGGTGGAGGGGTGGGCTGCACAGTTGTCATGTACGGCCAGCACACGCCCGAGCAGTCCTCCCCCCCCCCCCACCCGCTCTTCTCCGACAATCTGTACACTTAATTAAATGCACACACCATATACTGTAATGCACATGTTTCTGCTTCGCAGGGAAGCAACTTGAAAGTAACCTTGATCGCTTCCGAAGGGCAAGCACTCTGCATGCGTGCTTCTAAGCAGTCCCAGGGGCCTGATCAAGCTGGTTTTCTAGGAAAGGTCCATCTTTTACTGGAAGCGCTTGCTTGAAATTGCACATTTCCTCCTTTCCTTAATGGTGACTATATCGGAGGTATTTAAAAGCTGCACGGCTTGGCCTCGGATGTCAAAGTGCAAAGCCTGACGTCTGTACCCACACAATACTCAAACGAGTTAGTCCTGCCTTAAATTCAATCGTTGAACTTCAGACTCCTGTACACTTTTAATACATAAAACCCCATATCCTGTGTGGCGATGGCGGTCTCTTTGGCACTGCCTTTCACTGGATTCCATGTTTTGAAGAGTGCTGCTGATCGTGCTGCGGTCCCTTCTAAGACTTGTCCATCTTGTGGATGGGATCAAGCTGGAAATTCGGGCATCGTGCAAATGAGCTGCCGCGATTGGTCGACAAGTGGAACAGATTATTTCGGCTGGCCTCTGGAAGATAGTGATCAGTAGAGTGTTGCACAGTTTGAATCAGGCAGTTTTCCTCAGCCGAAAACTGTCGTCATGGTCTGGTCTTATATGGGGGCGGGGGATGGCGAGGATTTGGTTTTCCTTCCCTGCAGAAGCGCGGGTTACCAGACATAGGACTCTAGCTCGAGCAGAACATTGCAATGCGTGACCTCCCCTAGCTTCACCATATTTTCTTGTAGACTCGAACTCTTGTAGGAGAAGAGGGGCTTTCATGGGTCCTGCAAGTTCCCAGGAGGCAGTAGATTTGGTGCCCTGAACGTCCACGAATGGCCAGGTTGCCTAGGCAGAAATGCAGAGTGTGACTATCGGTACTCTTCCAGAGTGTGCTTTTATTGTACCGTTTGTGGATATTGAAGACTGTCCTGGAGCCTTCTGGGGATGGCCATGTGAGTGTGGAGGGTTGGATCAATCTTGGGCTGAGTTTCCTTGGGTGTTAGAGGCAGAATTCAGTCTTTCCCATACCTCTGTAGGCCAGTTACCGTCTCCTGTTAATCATGGGCAGCAATAAGAATTTCAGTCCTAAACGCTTTGGATTAAAGCGCTATATAAGCACAATAGATACAAATACACAGGTCAGCTGACCATTGGTGACCTATGGCGGAGGAGCTGCTGTATTCTTCTAAACTACTGGAAAGCAAGAGGATCCAACTTTCCCAAATGCATAGTGTTGTGTTGGTTTGGCAGTGAACAGGACATATTGTTGAGTTATGTTAGCTGTGTCAGGTGAAATGGTTCATTAGATATTTTGTAGTTGCATGTACCAGGTCTACAGAGCATGTGCTCTCCCTGCGGTTACGAGATGGGTGCCTAGCACATGTCTTCCTTCACCTTCCTTAGGAGGCACCTGTTGTGCCCCGACTGCCGAGTTAGGTCTGCGTCAGCAGCTCCTTTTGCACTGGCCTACTACCCAGATCCTACTTTCCACTGGCCCATACCGTCCAATCCCACCTCACTCCTGATAAAATGTCATTACTTCTGGTCAGCTCGTGCTCATTCAAGCATGGCTGACTGGGAGGGTGCTGCAAACGAAAATTACACTTCCAGGGTCTTGCTGCCACTCACTTTGCTTGCAATGCACGAAACACAGTCAAAGCTTGGGTACTCCGTAACATGGTGCATTAGAACACTTTCTTCTTTTAAGAGCCACAGTGTATCCTTGATGCTGAATTTGCTAATTTCCTTCCACTTATCCTTTCCTAGAGATTCTTATGTGGGTGTCTGCCCATATTTTGTTTATCCTAGTCGTCTTTTCCGCTCTCTATCTCCAGACTTCAGAACACTTTCCTGGTGTCACTAGTACAGCTTGCGGACCGTTGCATGAAGACCACATACTGATCCAATTCCATGTCAACGGCTCTCTGCTAAGGCTTTTTCCTCTGCTTTGGAGTTTCTCCTCCAGGCGCATGCGTCTTGTAGCTCCTAGATGATATGGTTGAGGAAGAATTGCTCTTTGCTTTTGAAATGCCGAAACAAAGTAAGGAGCAGAAATCCGTGCGTCTAGCCCTTGATAGAGAGTGCATACAGACGCTTATGACCAAATGGAGTAGATCCGCTTCACAAGAGCATTCCTAACATCATCGCTCAGACACACATGCACAACCGCGCACACACCCAAATCAAAGACTGCTGTTCAAAGGTTGAAGACTGTGCAAACAGTTCACATATAACGAAAGGAGAAGAAACAGGGGTACCTTTCCTTTAAATTGAGTTAACAGTTAATGGCAGAAGGACCCAGTGAAAATAAGGTATGGCAATAGGAACAGATGGAGAAAGAAAGCGGTGCGTTCCTAATCAATGTTGAAAAAAGCAGAACTCTATGCAAGGTGTAGTACCTTTCATAAGAGTTCTCCGTAAAAAAAACGTTAACATGACAAGGCAGCATTATCATAGCATTGAACCGCAGTATCGTTACAGCATACAATCTCTCAGATTATCTCCAGTGATCCCAGAACTCATAACATTAGAGAGTTACTCATTTCAAGCCAGCGCCACCCATCCAAATACATACAATCCCATCTATCAGTGACCTCCACTCTGTGTTCCTTCTGGGGTGCTAGTTGATCTAGAGGGCAGAAAGTTCTTATACGGGCCCTCTATGTCCCCGGGTCTGGTGTTTGCTGCTACTGAGTCCCTTTAGTTGAAGCCAATCTCAGGACAATACGCTATATCTCGCATCCAACAACCCTTCGGCGGTAGTTCCCCCCCCCTCCAGCGCACCATTGCAACTCTCTTGAATATGAGGCATTACTCTGCTCGGTTCAGTTTTCTCTGGTGAACAGTTTGGTCCTTTTCTGCTACCATCGAAACGGTTTTGATTACGTTCTCCGATCTCTGGTGGGGTGCTGCTTACGGAGTTGCAAATAGTGAAAGGGAAACTAGCAACTCTTCACCTCATGAGTATTGGCATGGATCTACATGACTTCCAGTGCTCTATTCATGGGTGGTCATTCTGGGCAGAAAAACCTACAAGCAAAGGGTGGTTGCACTTTCAGCATTGTCCGAGCCATGAAGCTGGGCAAGGTATGGAAGATACCACTTTGATTTTGTCACTTTTTAAAAATGTTTATAAAAAAAGAGTTCTGTGGGTCTAAACATTCACAGTGTACATGGAATGTATGTTTAATGTGAGCATTACTGAAGGAGAAAACCAATGGCATTGGACAACTACTTTAATCTCACACTAGGACCTTCAACGTGACACCGCATAGACTAGACTCGAAGACCAATGGCGTCATAATTCAGTTGCACAACTGCATTGTTTTTTGGGGCTGAAAATGCCCTGACTTCCAACCACAAAGATCAAAATGTTTTTTTTTTTGTCTTTCCCGTTCATTTGCCAAAAGCAGGAGTTTTCTGGGAAAAAATGTTATTCCTCCTTATTTGGGATCCTGGAAGTAGTGGAGGGACTAGGTTTCTATTGTGCATTCATTCTGCGTCATACGCTTCGCTACAGAGAAGATTGGAGAGAGACCTCTAGTGGCAAAGAAAACCCGCATGTAAGGAAAACATGTCTGTGGAACTGACAATGTCTGATTAAACTGCACCTACAAAAGGGACACATAGGAATCCAGAAACTACAAGCTGAAGGCGGAAACGCGGTAGCTCTCGAGTATGGTTGATGAGTAGAGACCATTTGCACAGTATTCCACTGTCCTCAAAGTCCATCCACACATTCTTTCATTATGTTAATTGGGATGGTGCCCCTGTGATCTTGGCAGCCATGTCGTACACTCCAGGGAGGAAATGGGAGAAGAGGTGGAAGGAAGTAGCTCCTTAATCACAATTGATCAGACCAAGAACACTTTTGTAGACAATGGTTATGGACATAAAATGAATAGCATGAACACATGCCAGAGACATGGAATGTCAAGAGACTCCTCAGCAGTATTAGAAATTAGGCAATTTTATTGTATGTCAGAATTGAATGGTAGAAGGGGTAGCACATGAATTGGTGGGGGCAGGCATTGGGATGCTTGTGCTGTATGCCGCCTCCTTTGATTCATCCATGGTGTTGGGGAAATGGCTCTGCGTCATTGGTGACCCTTTGTCTCACCTGCAGGTGGATTGAGAAGGAACAGTTAATGGGTTTGTGGAAAGTTGGACCCGCTCTTCACTTCAACTCAATTATTGAAGGTGCGAGAGGGTGGTTTGTTGCGGTTAAGCATGTGAAATGCCTAAATCGTATTATGAGAGGGTGGTATTTTCCACGACCCCCTCATTCATTGCCAGATTCATCTCTGGTCTTTAAATCTGACTTAATTGTGGCTGCTGCACCACTGCTTTTTCTCCTAAAACAAACGGGATCCAGCCTTTTGGGACTCGCTCAGAGAACAGCATGTGAAAGTTGTCTTTCCTTGTCATTGTTGGCAGTATTATCTAACTCCGTGTTCTTCTTGGCACTTGGGGGTGAGGCTTGTGATCACTCTATTATAGTAATTTTGGGAATGGGGGATTATGGGATGTCATTTGTTTCTGCATTTATGGTGCAAGACTTTGTTATGGTGGGCATAGCGGATGGCGGAGACGATCCATTAATCCTGGCACAGACTACAGAACATCACTGGCCTCCGTCTCACATTTTTGTTGCTTTTGCACTGATGCCTTGGCCGCTGCCTTGCATGCCCCTCCTACACATATATGCATAAAACAGCAAAAGGTCAAGAAATGTAGGTTTCCCCACCACCTTATAGACATTGAGGGTAGTAGCCCAATCTGAATCTGGGAAATTCAGCCCCTTCCTAAATGTCTCACTGAACAAGGGCATGTACAGGGAGCTGACAGAAGCACTTTTGCTGTAGGACCTTGAGGACTGCCAAGCTGCTTCTGGAATCTAAACTGCAAATGCGGGTAAACTGGAATCCCAGTGCGCTTAACGCAAAGACAAAGTCCGTCTTTATGCCAGCTGCACGTCTATTATAATGGTTATGCCCTTCACCACAGAAGATAAACTAACAAATATGAATACTAGTAACATGCGCTCAGCGCAAAGTCATTTTCATTTGCTGTCTTGGGTTTCAATAGCAATCCGTAAATTCAGCCTTGAGCTGCCTACACGTGTTTCGACACATCGTCTTTATCAAGGCTGCCAATTGATGCAAATGATAAAACAAACCAAATAAGTAATAGGCATGAATTGATCCTTACATAATGAGAAAATCGGAACACACATATTTGGTTACACTTAGTAATATATACATGACCATTTCATCAAAAAAATGAATTAATTTAACATACCAGAGAAAAGATGGTTATGCAGGTTGGTTAACAGACGGAACATAGAGAAATAAAAATCCTTGTTATGGTAAATCAACCCTAATTACGGTAAAAAATTACACACATGATGCAATCATTGTAGTTAGACCGATACGGTCATTGTGCTAAATATTGTGTAGCATGCTCATTGTTACTAGAGTGCACATGTGAAATCACCAGATGCAAGTACATGCAAGGATTTCAATTAACCATAGAAAGTGATTTTGCCCTTTAATTAGTAAGCCACCCCCAGAAATGTGTTATGGGTGACTGTCCCACACTTGAGATCTTGTGCATGCAGAGAGCAAGAGCTAATGTGGTCCGAATACCTGGAAAAACTCACCAAAAGGCAGAACTGTATTAATCTGTAATACACGAGCTGTCAATTGGAGATTGTATTAGTCAGATGACATTCTAAGTGAGAACTATATCCTATGAGAGCCGGACATTTAAACAATGTTTAGAATGTCTTACCCTTCCTGTGGGTAATCCCGGTATGCTGCACTCTTGTTTAAGATTGAAATGCTGTTGGGGAAATTAATAATTATGAATGATTACCCACAGTAAGGTGTAAGACATTCTAAACAATGTTTAAGTAGCTCTTGCTCTTTGCATGCACAACATCTCAAGTTTGGGACAGTTGCCCATAACACATTTATGGGGTGGCTTAGTTATCTTTCACTTACTACGGTTAATTGAAATCCTTGCATGTACTTCCATCTGGTGATTTCACATGTGCACTCTAGTAACAATGAGCATGCTACACGATATTTAGCACAAGTACCGTGTCAGTATAATCACAATGGTTGCATCATTTGTGTAATGTTTTACTGAAATTAGGGTTTGATTTACCAAAACAAGGATGTTTATTGTTCTGTCTGTTAATGTCATGATCCATGCCCCTGTCCCCCTCAGGTATAACAGCCCCCTGGCAGCAATGGGGCTAAAGCCCTTCACACTGGCCCCAAGGGCCTTAAAACTCCATCAGAAACATACATGAAGCCAGTCCTGGCGCCTTTGGCGCCAGGCTCATTATCAGGAATGAAGCAATACCAGTTATGGACCTTAATCCAACATGGAGGCCTATTAAACAGCTCAGTTCTTTAGAACCAAGCCACGCAGTCTAGTGTTTTGGGTGTGGCTGGGTCTGGAACTACTTGGCCTGGAACTACTTTACCTAGGCTATTTAAACCGCACCCAAACAGCAGAACACGCTTCGAGTTATTCTGCACTCCTGCAGCATAACGCTCACTGCGTCCAGCTCCTGCTCATTTGCTTTTCCGGCCGTCCGATCCTGAAGGTCTAGATCCGGATTCCATCAATAACCTGGAAGAACAAGAACAGCCTACCGGGCTCCTTCCTCTTTGAGTATGCCATGTCTGCTCTTCTGTACCACTGTTCATTACTCTTTAGTCCCTAGAGTCCACGTGTTGCCTAGCCGTGCCATGAGACTCATTAACATAGCAAGGAGGCCTGGTGCAAAATCATTGTATCTGGGAATCCCATGTGTGTGTGTGTTACTGCTGTGTAAATTGTGAACGAACATGTGTACATAGGCTAACTATAAAGTATGAGCTTATGCACCAGTATAAAGGCTTAATTTCTTGATATGCTTTTGTGCTGCTCTGTGCACGTGGTATGCAAGGAGACGATCGCCTCTGTACGTATATGGTTGATACCTCATTTCTCCAAGAACGGTCAATTTGCCAAAATAACATTGCCCTATTAGACACTTGGCGAAGTGTGAATGGTCACTCCTGGGACAGTGATGCATTGCAAATGGGCTTTGTTTTAGGTCATGTCATGAAAGCACTGACGGTGGAAATATATTCCTATTGTGGCCCTTAATGCTGCTGCCCAGTATTTGGAGGTTAATGTTTGTGGATTCTCTGTTTGTTCTGGAATAGGGAGTCGCCTTATATCCCTTTGTTTATCAATTTTCGTGTAACCAAAAATAACCTTCATAAGGAAACCATCTGAATGGCTAAAGATAATTAAAAGTACCTCTGCTGTCATCATTGTACTCTTCTGCCCAATTGCAGTGGGCGATTCCCTGTTCCTGCCAGGCTGATCATTTCTGTGTGTTTTGCTATGTGGCGAGGTTTACAGTCCACAGGCCACCGTACCTTCAATCTTCTGTATATATTTCTACAAATGTAAATGCGCTCGTTGTCGTCCTCATATTGACTGAGACAGTAAAACAATAGGCACAGATAATCACAAAGCAGAATTTCCGACAATTCCATATTGTAATTGAACCCCTACACTGAATTTCCTGCATACGCTGTCGGGCGGAAGGAGAAGACAATGAAGAAAGGCTATAAAAATGTAATAAGGGGAACACATTTCCCATCCATTTCCTGCGCTCTTATTCTAAACTGATGCCAAACCTCTTGCAGATATGGCATCGAGTTTCAATACAGACATGTGCAGCCCTTTCCACACAAGGAGACGCACAACTGCTGTGATGCAATGGTACATGAGCATTCAGAAAACCCAAATGCGAATCTAGAGTATAAGAAAGCCAGTAAACAACATTGACTGCCAAAGAAAGACCCCCGGGGCCCAGTTAAAGAAACCAGACTGTTTAGTTCAAAACTTCAAGGGTTCCATTTTAAAATGAATTTACTGGATCTTGGTTTGACCCTGCTAGACTTCCATTGTCGGTGCACCAGCAACCAATCCACTTTTCCCTCGCTTTCTCTCAGGTGTTTTCCTTAATTTTCCGCTTATGGAAAGAAGAACTGATCCGCTCCTTGAATTTACCTCTGTGTTTACTTTCTTTATAAAGTACAACCATGGCTCCCTCCTTGATGCCCAGTCTGGTTTCTTCTGCTTGAAAATCATTCACACTGTACTCCTAAGCAAAATCAACAGTGTGGTTAGAATATCTTGTCAAAAGGTTTGATGGATTGTAATTATGGAGTGTCACTTTATAGCTACATTCTGGGACACATAGTTTTAGTTTATGGCAATGGGATTTCAAAATAAAATTTGTTCTTGGATAAGATCCTTTCTGGAATCCACATGTCAAGCTGAAGAGAATGAGTTGAGGAAAAACCTTTATGTGCTATTAGAAAGCTTTCATGACAGTCTGGTGTCACACACGGAGCAAGAACCACTCCAAGTCGACGAGAGGCTCGAAGGGTTTGTCCTTTTTCTTTAATGGGGGCTAGGGCCGTCCCTCTCTCTTCTTGTCTCGTTACGACACTCTTCCCTAGCCCAGTAGTGTGTAAATCCCAGTTAGTGCACTGAATGCTGACACCCACTGTCTAATAACTGGCGTATGCTAGTGATCATAGTCTAAACGCTGGCTGTCTAAACTCTCTCAGGGGCTTCGTAACTATATTTACTCTACACCGAGTTGTTAGTGGTCTTCTGGGATGTGGTGCGGTGCCTTGCAAACACCCTCTCTTGTCTGTCCCTTCTCGAGACTTTCCACACCATGACTCCCTCCTCCATACTATGACGCCCTCCTCCACAGCACAACTTCCAGCTCCACACTGCTACTCCTTCCTCCACGCTACTACTCAAGCATCCTCCTTTCATTCCAGCACATTCGCTTCACAGTCACACCTTGCATTACCTTGTCTATGCGCCCTCCACACAAACATGCGCTCAAATTGCAGAACCACTTTAACTCCAAATCCAATACCTCGCCTGCTCCACATATCTTTTCCACAAGACACCACTCCCTCCTTCCTCCTGCTGGTCACTTGGACATTCACCATCTCAACCACATGTAAAAAAATAAACTTTCTGTTTCCAGTCCCCTGCTCAAATACCCCTCCCTCTGCTGGGACTGGTTAACTCCCCATGGCCAATCTGGCCTGGTCTTCCCCACACGGGGCATGTGTGTGAAATTAAGTCATAAGAAGGGGGCTAAGCCCCACCCACTTTCTCTGTCCGGGCTTGGCAGGTATTGAGAAGACCGCTTCGGAGCTTTAATGTTTACATTTATGTTTTGGGACCCAGTTTCCTGTGATCCTCTGGTAAGTCTTTATTGGTCTAGGGGACCTGAAAGCTCCTCACCATGGTATGGGAGCTCTGCAGAATTGCTGCGTAAAAGGGTATTGGGCTAGGACGGCTGTTTTGCACGTTCATTTTCTGGGACCCCACGACGTGCAGTCTCCTGGAATATTTTCCAGGGGATGGTGGGCCAGTCTCCCCATCTTTGTCCCCATTGGCTTGAGGGACTCTCTCATGGGTGGGCTTGCTTGTGCCTCTCAGTATCTCCGCAGTGTTTTCTGTCTTGCTGCGTGTGGACACGGCTTCTTGCTACTTTTGTCATGGAGCTTTGGTGTCTGATACCCATAGCGGCAAATTGATGTATCCAGTTTATCTTCTGCTTGAGGCTGTACCTGGAGGTCGGAAATCGAGAGAAAGACACTGGCAAGTATATCATAAAGGAAGTAAGGCTGGAGATCATAACGTTCTGCAAACAAACATGCTGACACAATTGGTGATGCAGGGCATTGAGCCTTCTCTTCAGTGCCACCAGGTTTAGGACTGGCACTGGGCTCCTCCATAGACTTTCCACCCTTAGCAGAACAGGGCTCTCATCTCCTCTTGTCAAGGCCATGTACTGACCTTGTCACACTGGTCAGGGGACCTGCAGGACTGCACCAAGAACTACTTAAAAGTATTATTTGGCTCATCCTTGACTATTGTGGGCTGTGATCGAGGCTTGAAGGTGATACCTAAAGCAAATTCATACAAAATGAACACAGGGACATCATTTGGGGGTCACCAGGGGTCGCAGCTGCTACCCCTGGGGTCTCACTGGCTATGCCTGTGGTCTCCCTTGCTACCCCTAAAAAAAAAAAAGAAGAAAAATATATATATATTTTTTAATGGAAGTTCTTGGGCTGTGGCCCGCACCATGTTGCTCTTTGTTTCTGGAGTGGCTGGCTTTCTTGTTCATGCTTCCTAATAAAATACACTGCGGGTTAAACAAGTGTAACTTTGAGCGGTGACCCTAAATATGTAAGAATAGGAATAACAAATAATTTGTCTTTCTGGAATTCTATACAATAATTGCTAGACTCATTAAAGGTTTATTTAAGGCAAACTTCAGGGGGTGAGTCACTGATTTAGTCTGTTAACACCTCAAATTCACAATGCAGACAAAAACATCCAAAAAGCATTTAGAGGAGAATAAACATCAATTTCCGGACTATGTATTTAGCTTTTCGCAAGTTGCAGTTATAGCATTTTTTTTTCTGCCATTGTCTCGATCACGATCATTACAAGACATTCCCTCTTGGTGTTCCTTCTGACTTTGAGACCATTCAGACAGTTAATTACTCATTTTACTATAGCCAGTAAGATAGCTATAGCTGGTAATATAGCTCAGTGGGTTGAGTGATCGCTGCTGAGATGTGTGTGATCTGCAGATTGCAAGTTCGAATCCCGGTAAGGCCAACTCAGCCTTTCATCCTTCTGAGGTCAATAAATTAGTAATTCTAATTGTTCTTTTATAATCTGCTTAAAACCAGCAAGTGATCTCTAAGCGTGGAATTGGGATTCAAACCTGTGTTGCACTGCGTTGTCTTGCTTTCAAGACACACGTTTCCCCTGAGCTATCCTTCCTCCCTTTCCAACACAGGTTGGGTGATATTGTATGTATATTTGTTCTATATTAAGCACCTAAGCGCTATACAATAACATTATCATTTGGCCTTGGACATCTGCTTGCATTAACAGTAATTTGGGCCTATACCCACTGATATTAATGATACATATGGTGATCCATTCTTGTATGACATGTATATCACATTAGTGATATCGTAACCATATATTTTGTAGTCTACTTAGGAACAATGCTATGTGATGCCACTTGCTGTTTTGTCAAGGGGTGAAAGGTCGTGTTCCATCGCTTCCTGTGATGTTACTTCGGGGTGGGGTCAAATGGCATCACTCGATGTGATGTCATCAGAGGTCAAGGGTGGTGTGATGTCGCTTTTGATGCCCTTGGCATTTTGGTCACATTTATTACCACTGAAAGTAGATGACCAAAAATGAATATGGACATAAATGGACTAAAGGTTCCACAAATCACTGGTCTCAAAATGATCCATGTGGATAGAGGAAAGTGGACTCTCTCAAGGTAGTGCTGATTTGTTCTAGGTATTCTACCTATTCACAACCAGGTGGAGTGTCTGTGAAAATCAAGAGTTCTTGGTAAGGCAGGCATTACCAACTGGTAGAGACCTGGATTCCAAGCCCCCGAATCGACTTTGCGCCACTACGCCGAACTGCCACAGCATCTATTGCCCTCTGTTTCTCCCCACAGTCCCTCCCCCAAAAGCACCATCCACAGCCATATCATTCATTGCTCTCCTCATTGGTTGCCTATGAAAATGGAGGAGGAACCCTGTAGTTCCCTTCATCATTTCCATCTTGGTGGTCATCATGACTGGTTTGTTTCATGTGTACATGCAAAACAGTCTGTGCTGTCTGCATGCAAAAAAGCCCTGTTCGCACCCCAGATGCTATTGTGGTGTGCAAATAACTTTAGTGCACTGCCATGAAGTCCCTTTCCCTCATTGGACTTGGCAGGCCTTTAATATGTACCACAATGATTATTTGTGGGGCTTTTGCACATCCGCCATTGTTTGCATATTCCATGTGCCTCTCTGTGTCCCTTCATCCATCTACATAGAGATCAGACTCTATTAACTGAATGGTGTTAACGGAATTCCCAGAATATTTAAAGTGGACGTTTGCCAGGCATGTTTTATCTTTCCTTACTTTTCTTTTTTTCACGTGTTTAATGTCTTTTTGCTGCAAGTGGGAAGCCGTTTTTGTAATTGTATTTTTGTTTAAAAAAATGAATTGGGTCAAAATATTCCAGTTGATACCTTTTGTGTGCAATAGCACCGGGAGCATGCCAAATGGGATTATCAAAAACGGATCGAACAGACTCAAAGAATATGTCAAAATACTACTTTATTATCAGTTCAATAAAGTAGGGAAATCTGGCGAACAAATAGATTGCAGCTCACACACTCTCGACTCATTTCTATTACACAAAAGGCTTCATACCTCGATGTGCATCAGCTATGATGTCATCCTACGTGACAAACAGTAAAAACATATCCGGCGGAGGGATTGGTTAACGGAACATACGTACCTACCTATATTCCATACAAGTGTTAGTATCATCATTGGCTGCCCTGTATCT
Organism: Ambystoma mexicanum; assembly: GCF_040938575.1. Lineage (NCBI taxonomy): Eukaryota > Metazoa > Chordata > Amphibia > Caudata > Ambystomatidae > Ambystoma > Ambystoma mexicanum. The sequence continues at coordinate 404,340,427 of NC_090937.1, forward strand.
GGTAGGCACGCCTTGGCTAACCTCGAACTATGTATAATATTGATAATATCATAATAGCAACGGATAGGCCCGTGCAACAATGTATAGTTCACCATTACCATCAGAGTCCCTCATGATTGGTTAACAATCTCCTCCAACCTTGGGCATTTGGCACGTTAGCATCACGTAAGCAACGTAATCCAGGTGCAGGGGAACATCATCCGACAACTGACTTCCTTACCTAATTAGCCTTCCATCTCTCATCAGTTAGGTCCTAAGCCAAGGGTTCTTCTCTGTAGTTGACCTTGCTGAAAGTTCTCTTACTCTGAACTGTAAAAAGGGAGTGAAGGTACATTGCTATTTTTGTCCAGAGCTTTTTGAATAGGCCTTTTCTTTTGGTCTTGCACCACGTGTGAGGAGACAATGATTTTGTCCATTCTGTCCTTTTATCTAGTGCGATTTGATTCAATTATATTGGGTTCCACTACTCTTTTCGGCCTCTGGAAACTTGGTTGCTCTGTCTTGCGTGTGCTTTCTGCATCGTTGATTGTTCAATACTTGGCACTCAAAATGATACTCCTTTACTTAATCTAAGAGAAATATGTTTTACGCACATGGCTTACCCTCTTCGACTCCTCATGCCCTGCAGTTGCTTTTTGCTGCAGCATCATTGTTCCTGAGTCAAACAGATATCCTTTTGTTCTAAACAAATCTGTATTCCAGTGCCTTTCAGCGCTGCAGGTTTGGTTTTTCTCTTTGAGGCTTCTCACTTACTATTATACGAAGTCAACGTCCATCTTCTCAACATGGCTGCTTTATCCGTATTGTATTTCATACGTTTCGCAAGCTTCTGCATTGTCTCATCTACCTTGCGTTTCTGTATATATATACATATCTACTGCATCTCTTCTCGCTTATCTTCTATTGTGTATATGGTTTTCTTTATGGTCAATTCCTTGCAACAAAGAAAATAATGTTCTGGCGGCCTCATCTTTAGCCTTGATTCCATTTATCAAACTTTTTGAAACATTAAACGAGTCTGTAAATGATCAAAATGCTTTACTGCATAATCTATTAAACAAAGTCTCATCATTGGAAGAAAATAACACTCATCTAATGACTAGAGTGGAACGTGAAGCGGAGATCTCCTTTCAATGGCAAAACCGACTAGGAGACCTCGCAATGAAGGACCACACAGATAAAAACGACCAAATGGATGCGATCCTAGAAATAATGAAGTGGTGTCGGCACTCTCGCCCCCGGAACAATATGGAATTTGAAGGTCCATTGAAAGAGAGACGTCCTCACCGCGCAGAGAGATCAAACACCATCTCAAGAAGAAATGAAGATCAAGGCGGACCAAATAACATTCCTAATTCCAGTACCGCCTTGGACAAGAGTCCTGGCACACCGCAACTCGACAACGCGAACATCGAATTTGTTGTGTCGTTGGATCCACAAGTGGCACCCCCTTTGGGTGATCAGCTTGACCGTATTCATTCGAATAAAGTACAATCGAATATAGACGCATTACCACAAAACTCCAACCTGTCTGCGGATGTTGTGGAAGAAGTTCAAACTACACAAAACCCTCCTGTACCACTCTCAAAAGGACCTGTAAACACCTTTGACATTTCTCACTGGAGCCGCAAAACTTTGTTCCCTCGATTCCATCCAAATCTTGTGCAAAATCCACAAAAACCGCTGCCAACAATCTGATAGTAAATAAGCGGCAAACTAAAACGAGCAATGCTCGAACAAAAACGAAACAGTTTGTGAGAAATCTTTCGACACCACAAAAGCTGGGACTTTTCTCTCGCAATCCATTAAATGTCCATCAGGGTGAGCGAGATGGTGCTCTTTCAAGAAATATTGTGTCGAAAGAAATCTCTAAAATAAAAGCAACCGAACCATCAAATCCAAATAAAAGACGAAGATGCGAATCTGATTCTGGTTCAAAGAATTCCGATCTAAGTGTCACTGACTTATGCGATCTTTCGATATACTCAGACAAATCGGTCGAATTGATGCAATCAGAACAGGCAGTCGAAACCTCTCGCCCTGTTCTAATTCCTCCCCAAGGTCCGGGAAAAACTCATCAGGCGTTCAGATCCAAAAATGGTGAAACAAAGAAGACCCCTACGCGTGCAAATGCCAGCACCTCTGGTGCAGCCTCACAATCCCAAAATCGAGAACACGAAAAGGTTGTTGCACAACATCAAAAAAAATTATCCACTACAAAGCTGAATCCCAGGATGACAGCTGCACAATGGGAAAAGCAAAAGCAACGTCATCCAATAGTAATTGCACCTGTGAAATCTGTACAGGAACAAAAACTCTGGAGATTAAGACTAGAGAATATTTTCTCAGACTCAAACGAGGTCAACCTAAACCGTAGAAATGTGATGCGATTACTACATAATTTTCCATCTTTAAGAACGATAACGTCCGATGATATAACCATTGTGGAATACATCAATGAGGACTCTCTGGATATGGTCTATCTGCATATCACCTCTCAGGCAGTTGAAAATGCCTTGCTTGCAGCAAAAGACGAGCTACTGTCGTATGGCTTCGATTTGACATTAGAAGCCAACCCACAAAGAGAAAGAAGAGGCAATGATGTGCCTCACGATCGAGAGCAAACTCACGAACAACGCCGTGAAGTTTTACGACAACAATTTAATATCAGACAGAGATCAGTCGGACATCAAAATGCCGTCTCCAATCGTGCCTCACAGAATTATTCGAACAGGACTTAGCTATCGCAAAACATTAAGGACGATGTGAATGTCCTTCTATCATGGAACACCAGAGGCTTTCGTCATTTGTTCGAAAATTTTGAACCATCTTTGGAAAAATGTTTTGCACTATGCCTCCAGGAAACTTGGTTGAGGGAGTCGCCGCACAGAGACGGGTATTCCATCGTTCTAAATCCAGCTGGTAAAAACCAGTTTGGTCGACCATTCTCTGGGCTCCTGACCATGATAAATAACGCCTCCGGATGGGAGATTCTGCATTCTTTTTCTCCAAATTTGTTCGTCCAGGGAACAATTCTTCAAAACAGTTGTAGACCAAGTGTAACACTCAAGCATCTTTTGCTCATTAACATCTATTGGAACACAGCAATGATTTCCTCATGTCATTTTATTCAATCGATAACAAAACTGATTGATGATTCCATGGAATTGCTGTCCGATCTACAAGTACTAGTATGCGGTGACTTGAACTTTTCGTGGTTTGATGATGCCCTGAAAACGATTGAATTTAAGCAGCAACCACAAACCTCGTGTAGAGGTGATCAATTTCAGTCAGCAATGAATGCTAGGAATTGTTATATGCTCAACGGTCATACAAAGGAGATTGTCCCCCAAACATTACATGGCAGCGTGATGGAAATGGAACCATTATTGACTATGTTTGGGCATCAAACACCATGTCTCATGACATCGTCCAGTTGTCGGTCTTGAAATCAAAATTGAGCGATCATTATCCGCTCGAATTAACTCTAAGGGCATTTTCATCACGAAATGACGAGCTTTTCATTCAGCCGATTGAAGTAAATCAAAGAGGAAATCGACTAAAAATAAACACGAAGCAATTGAGAAATCTAAATGAAATGATGTCCTCCTGAAGAAATAGCTCCACATGACAAATTAAATTACACTGCCTTGTTGGTAGACTATCAAATAAAATTTAATCATTCAAACAGCTGTTCATATTTAAAAAAATATGAATTTAGTCCATTGGTATCTCTAAAAAAAAAACAACTGCAACGTGAATTGAGGAAATTAAAGAAAAACTTAGATCCCAATGCTATGGTGCAAATGAAACATCTAAAGGTGAAGTACCGAAATTGGTTGAAATGTTTCAAAACAATGAGAGATCAAGAACGAGGAGAACGTATCCTGAAGATCATCATCTGTCATCAGACAAAGGACCTATGGAACATCATAAACCACAAAGCAATATTCCATCAAGCAAAGATGCATCATGGTATTTCCAAGGCCAGTTGGGAAATATATTTTGCCAAGGTCTTTGGAACTGCGGTAAATCGGCCCATAGACGAAAGGTGTGAAGTGGTCCAGTCTTGGGATGTAATCGAAACAAGAGAGGACATATCATCTGCAATTAAAAGGTTAAACTCTCGAGCGGCTGGCCCTGATGGCCTTTCCAATGTCACTCTAAAAGCCAACAATGAGCATTGGACAACCTTTATTTACCATTTATTCCGAGCGATAGCTATCACAAAACTAATCCCTGAAACTTGGAATTCGGCCATCATAGTTCCTATTTTTAAAAAGGGTTGCCGAGACGATCCGGCGAACTATCGCCCAATTGCTCTCTTAGATATCTTGGGTAAGATATTTGCGTCCTTCTTACAACAGAAGCTGGCAAAGTGGGCTATCAGCTCAGGACACTCTGATATAAGACAGTCAGGTTTTACAAAGGGCGTGGGAACTGAGGTAAATCTAACCATACTGAACCTATTGAAATTAACAGCACTTCAACAAGGCAAAAACCTGTATATTGCATTCATTGACATGAAACAAGCGTTTGATTCTCTGGACCGCACAAAATTGTGGAAAAAACTGATTACCTGGTCGTGTCCGCTTGATTTATTGTACCCCATTATGGCCCTCCATAATGAAACCTCAATCCGAGTGCGAATCAATGAGGCTGGTGAACTCACTGAGAAAATAAGTACGAACAAGGGAGTAAAACAGGGATGCCCCCTTGCTGCCTTACTATTTAAATTATTCATAGCTGATATATCTGAAGCATTCTCTCAAACTCGATGCTTCCCTCCAAACATCGACAGTAACAGTATCAGTTGGACAATTTATGCAGACGATATTGTCCTAATGGACGCAACCCCAATTGGCCTTCAGAGACTCTTATTAGCCCTTGAAAAATATCTGAGTGACAACTCGCTACAAATTAATGTGGAGAAAACCAAGATCATGGCGATTGGAAATTCCTCCAAAAGACAAATTAAAAACTTCAGATGGAAACTCGATGCATTACAGCTACAACTTGTACCATCTGTTCGGTATCTAGGCATCATTTTTAACACCTCAATCAGAGAACATGATTGGATGTCTGATCTCAAACAACGTATGTTGATCTTCGCGCTACAAGGGGCTAAGCTTCATGCTGAATATGGGAAATTTACTCTAAAACCAGTACTAACCTTCTATATTCAAAAGGTGATCCCTTCAATCACCTTTGGAGCCGAGGCCGGCTGGAATCTTGACTATCATCTGTGGCCGACCCTTGAAGGCCTATTTTGGAGACGCATCCTTAAGCTTCCAAAGGGCACCTCAATGATTTCTATAAGACATGAACTTGGAATCGAATCAATGTACAACATAGTTGTCTGGAAATCGCTGGCCTTGTTACGGAAAATGTCAATGACAGATCAGGCTCCGGCTTATCAAATCTTTGCAAATGCAACCAAACAGCAATCTTGCAGTATCATGTTATCATGGTGCAGCGATTTAAAAAAGATTCTAGACTCTGCAGATATAAAGTGGGAAACACTAATAGCAACCCCCCAACTCGCGAAACAGAAACTAAGAAAGTGGAACTGGATCCAAAACTTAGAACATAGAAATCTTCTGTCTTCATCGATCGACTTAGGGCCATTAATAAACCGTCTAGATCAATTACCTAGATATCTCCAAAAATGTCCATCAAGAAAACATCGCAATCAATTTATGAGACTACGGTTGAACGTTATTACAACTAAGGAGATCCAATGGCGACGAAGAGCTACCACTACTAATATCGAGAATAACCTCTGTAGGTTCTGTGGAAACTCAGTTGAATCAGTAAAACATCTGATCATTGAGTGCCCCAACATATCACAGCAACGAACTCGCTACCTTGGGCTTTTTGCCCCAGCTGATGAAGATATGGACAGATGGTGGTTTTGGATCCTTTCTGGATCAAATGTTTCACTCACATGTGCAGTATGTGAGTTTGTGGAAAACATTTTGACTGAGGACATGCTTTAACCGGAAAGATGTTGGCAATATGTTGGCAATATTCATTTATTCATTTATTCATTTACTCATCTATTCTCCTATTCATGCGAATTCATGGAACGTGCTGTTTCGCTTTGGTTGTATGGTTGCTTTTACTTCCTGTTTTGTTGTATATTTATGTGAAAATTGGATTTCTTAAATTGTTACAATTAAAATAAAAAATAAAAAATCTACTGCATCTCTTCTCGCTTATCTTCTATTGTGTATATGGTTTTCTTTATTTTCACATCTGTGTTTTCTTCATCACGTTAGTCACATCTTCATTCTTTCGAAATCCGTATATCGTTTCAGTGCGTCCACGTATCTTCTCTTCATAATGAAACTTTGCACCTGTCTGACTTCACATTTCATTCTTCTATGTTCAGTGGTGTCTGCAGACTTCCTTCTACCACGCCAGTTTCAGGATATGTTTGATACGGTTGTCTCAGTGCATAACTTCTCTCATACCTTCAATGCGCTATTGGGATAATACCAGTTGTCATGCACAGTGCTTTCTTGCTGTTCATCCAGTATGACAGAGGTGAGGGGTTGGGCTCTGTAGATGACGTGTACATCTGCTTCTCTACATTCGGATGTTAGGATTTTATTCATATATAAGGTCTCCCAGCAGCTCATGTGCATAGCATGGTAGAAGCTGATCTGCAGTTTCATGTATGAAGATGGTTCATGTTCCAGTACTTCCCATACAGTATGCTCATCCAGATCAAGCACATATGGTGCATTGATGGTTGGGTGTTCAAAACTGGTTAGGTTGTGGATGATCTCTTACTGATTGTTAGTGCCGCGTGTTTATTTTAAGTTATGTTATGTTGATTTATACTGTGCACAGCTATCGCCAAAGAACAACTCAAACCCAAAATGCAACTTAAAACGTGTGCTGGTGACGAGCAGTCACTCCGACGATTATCTGTTTTTCTTCTCTGGAAATACGTTGGTGAAAACCCGATTCGTGTCTGTCTGCAGTGGCGTGTGAATGGTGATGTTGGAGTTTGGCATGGAAGAGTTGCGTTTCAATGCTGTATTGGAGAGAAAACGCCAGTCGCCTTCTTCCCGGAAGCCACTACAGTGACCTACCAAGCCCACACTGCCAGGCGGCTCCCACCTATTTCAATTAAGGAGCAACACTGCTGTCTTGCGTTCACATGCCTTCATGCCTCTATGCCTGTAGAGTTTCACCTTCCGCACCTTTGCAACCTGAGCTCATCCTATGCCTACTAAAAGACTACGCTCTGGCAACCAGACCCTTCCTAGCAAGATTTCCTCCAAACATGCAGGCTGAGACCATAGTGCAGGGAGTCTGAAAACCGTTGCACAGGAATTCAATACCCGCATGCCTAATAAACTTGAGACAACAACTCGGCCCACATGTTCTCTAAGGCCCATATTGGCGTAAGCCTCCATGCCCGAGGAAGATATGCGACTGCTTTTCAAGGAGCTTTGGCTCATTTTCTCTGAATGTGTTACAAAAACCCGATCTGAGATAAAAATATCATTTATTGGCGGTCACTCTGCTTTCTTCACCACAGCCCCCCACGCACCCTCAACCTGAACCTTCTCCCCCCTTTTGGGGCGTTCTTGCACAATAAAGCTTTCCAAAAGTCGCTTACTATCTGGAAAAGTGCGTTAACTCCTGCAAGTTAAGCAGTTGGATGATGAAGATGCGGCCTTTTGTTACATTGTGGTTCCGATCTTGAAGCCTTGTTGTTTTAAATAGAGCTCTGTTAACAAGTCCCAAATGTTCTGCCCATCGTTGCAGCAGACGCAACTTGTAACGTTGTCTCCTCTCTCACAAACGCTGACATAATCTGAAAGCCAAGCATTTAAACTGTGTCAGCACTTTGGAGGAAGCAACTGCTCAGTCCTGAAATGTTTGCTCCCTGAATGGAAGAAACCATATCCCGTCTCCCAGAGAGCTGCCTTAGCGGCTTCCCGAAAGATCGGCTGAAAGCTTCTTATTTTGACTGACAATGTGTAGAATGGGATGCCCCTCAGCACCAAGTACAAAGAGTTTTTTTAAAAGCAGAAAGTTAAACTGACCCTGCAGTATTTCTGTAGGTGCACTAGTGAATCTCTTCATGTAAGTAGCCTCTGGCACCTTTCAGTGGTAGGCAACCCGCAGCTCCCTAGATATTCTGGCCTACAACTCCCATGAGCTTTGTTGTTGTAGTAGTCCATGGCCGGGGATCATTGGGAGCCATAGGCCTAAACCTCTGGCATGAAGACCTGATGTAGACATGCTCTTTCATGGAAAAGCAGTATTGTAAGAAGCGAGGGGCCACATGGACTCTCTGTATCCTTCCACTTCTCAGAAGACTGTAAAAGTTGGTCACCATTTTGATATTTACACGCATAATATATGATGTAAGGCCTGGCATAGCAAAAAGAATGGCTGCTGTTCTCTGCTGCAAGCCAGTGATGTAAACTGAGTGATGGCCTCTGCAGTGCAGCATAGCACTTCAGTACAGCCAGAATGTGAAGGGAGCTGTGCAGGAGGCCATCCGGTATAACCACTTTCCGCAAACTGCCCAGTATTAGACGTTGGCATTGCATTTTGCACCGTTAGATGGCACTGAACATACTTGACCAGACTGTACAAGAGTGCACTTAATCGGGTAGGGCTTCCCTTATAATGTTATGGCATAGGAGCACAGCATAGATCATGGCACCTGTAACAGTGACATGCTACCTATTGGCAAGGCGAATAATCGATTGCTTGTGCCATTGTCATGGGTATCATTTTTGTGGTGGGACAAGGGTATTTGCCGCCCCCCAACTTTTGTAGCACTCCATTTTGTTTCACTAATTTGGCATGGGCTGCTTTCATTCAGATGTCCTAACCCCCGAACCCCCAACATTTTCAGCAAGGTTACTCCACTGGCCATTGTCATTTTTCAGTTCCTGTTTCTGAAGCAAAGCTGCTCCATAGCAGGTGTGGCTGGATGGATTCTATGAAAAGGTGAAGTTGGCAAAACCTGGTCATCACCAACTGCTTTTTTAGTTCAAAATGAGTTCAGTACCAGACTAAAACGCACTCCCTGCTTCCATAACATGTTTATTTTTTTCCTAAATATTTGTAAGCAAAAATGTGATCCAGTATCTATATTTTTGCTATCAACGAGGAGTGCCATCCTCAATGGTTTTAGTCAACGAAAACTATTTTAGCGTCGAAATGTGCCCGATTTTAATGCTTCTCTTGTGGTTGATGAAGGACAGAAGTAAGTGGATAGCGTCTCATTCTAGAAGCGCAAGCAAAAATGGAACAGGAGTGGGTGGGTAGAAAAGAGCAGAGATACCCGATTGAAGAGGGGCAAGGGGAAGGAGCTTTGGGAGGGGTGGTCTGGTGGTCTGGTGCTCTGTCCTGCATCTTGCTGGTTTGTGAAGAGATGTCCTGTCTTGCTTGAGCGATGATGAATGTAGGAAGCAGATTGTGATGGCGCATTGTAGTGTGATGCTGTGTTAAAGATCAGGGTTGCTTCTGCTGGGTCTCAGTTGGAAGCTGTAGGAAACCAGATACAGGGGGAGCTGCCACCACCATCCAGTCTCAGGCACCAACTGACGACATACATGGAAAAACTCTCCCTAAATTAAAGGCCATTGGTAAGTTTTTTTCCAAAAGATAGGAGTTTATTTTTTGGTCTAAATTCTTGGTTGTGGCGCGTGGTCTCCCAATAGCGTTATTGTCCCATTCACAACGTAGGAAGCTTGATTTTGTCCGCAGATGAGAAGTTCTGCCAGGCCTTTCAAGATTGCCTCTTGTTCTGCCTATTTATGCCACGGCAGGTTCATTTCGTTTACCAGCATTAACTTCTTATTTCCAATGGTATCACAAAGTTTTCTTGCAAATCTTTTACTAAGAATTAGTTTTGCAATTCACGTGTGCCTTCATGGTTAATTCTTCAAAGAGAAGGACTGAGCTCTCGACAATATAAGTCGCAGAGTTGGGGGCTACCTTTCAGGCTCCCGAGTATTTGTGCCAGTGTCGCAAAATACATCCGGCCCTGCTCCGACTCTTCCCCTGGCAAATTAATTTCAGAAATACATCCACCACGGCACGAACCTCCTCCGCCCAACCCACCCCCGCTCCCCCTGCAGTACCTGCCCCTGCAGTTTGCTTTGCTTTTAGCATTTTGCACATGCCACAGACCTATCTAAACGACCGAATGTGTCATTGGCAACTCTCCCCAGGCACTGTAATGCTGTGAAATAACAGTATGTCTGCCTTTTCCTGCAAGAGTGCTCTAAAGGCAGTGCTATACTCAGTGATGACTGGTGAATTGTTCAATTGGAGGGGCGTAAATACTTCCTACAAACATGCAGGAGGGACCCTAAACTAATCAAAGGGAGGATTGTGGGGATTCTTCCCCCATGAAATCTTTTTCAATAGTGGGTGAAAATGTTGCATTATACAGTGCAGCAAAATGATAGGAAATTAATTGCTTGTCATGAGGGAGAATTTATTTCACAGGTGGAGACTTTGTTATGGAGGGGGGGTTATTCCCTGACCATGGCAGTGATGAGGGATGGGGGGAGGTTCAGAGTTCGCTCAGGGAAGCGCTGTGGGTCTCTTTTTAAAGCTGTGTAAGTGAGCAGAGAGGGCGTTTTGACGTAAAAAGGCAAGTCTTTTCTTTCCTGGTCCACATGGCTACAGTTTACCCAAAATGAACATCTTAACGGAGAACACGTGTGAAACATGACCTCTGCTGAGGAAGTGCCCTGGGGTGAAGGGAGCTGGAAACTCTCCGTTTGGTGCTTTTGCTAGATAAAATGCTAGACTAGAAATGAGCAGATGCGGGATGGTCTGGTCTGGCCCTCCTTCTTTCGCAGAACAAATGTACGCATTCGCTCTCTGAAAGGCCGATAAACGTTGCTGGTCAATTCCTTGTTTTTGTTCTTCCAAGAGAAACGTTTGCATAAGTGTTAGGGGCTCAAAGGTTTCTCCGCCGTGCCCGGCTTCTTGAACTTCGAAGTGAAGCTGTGGGGGTTGCTGAATGCCACATTGTGACGTAGGAACATCTGGAAAAGGTTAGTCACGTTCCAAAACAGACGGAATGTTGTAAACTGCTTTTTAGCCGGCCTGCAGCGCAGGCCTCATGGAAACCTCGGCAGCGCCATTTCTCTGGAAACCCGCATGGGCACTGCAAAGACTATTTTGCACGTCGAATTTTGGAGTGGCAGCTGAACCAGGCATGCAAGCTCTGACCTTTCCTTTCATGGCTACCAGAACGTATTTGGATGAGTATGTTGTTCTGTCCTGCTGCGTGTTTTGTGGCACAGGGCACTGCCCTCCCTCGTTACCGAGAAGCTACGTGGCACATGCTGAATATCTTCTGGGCGAACTGTAACCAAAACACATTTCTGGGCGATTGTAACCCTCTCACAGCTTTGCGACAGCTCTAATCTATGCTCGCAACATTGATGTTTGGGTCAAAGGAAGTTTTCTCGCCAGTGCTTGGGTCGGCATTTTTAAATATAAGTGTTAGGAAATGCTGAGATAATTTATGGTGTTCATTCCCCATCCAATATTCTTTTTATTTTAAAGACAAAAGGAAAACTCTGGTCCTTGCATTCCTTGTGCAGCAGGAGGCTGGGGCCACCCAGGAATTCTTCCCAAAGCAGATTGAATCACTGTTCTGATCCAAGTGAACTGCAAAGGGGAGGAATTCTCTTTGCATACTTTTTAGGCTTGGACACTTGAAGCAGTTTGTCGAAGGCCTTTGGTGTCAGTCAGCTGCTCTGTGATGGATAAGGAGTGCATAATGGCCAGGCTCTGGTAATGTGCTGGCCACTTGCAGAAGCTAATATAAATGTGTAAATCGGAGGGACAATTGTCGCTGGTTGCTTTGGAAAGCTTTTTTGCATGCTACTTGATTCTTTGTTGTTGTTTTTTTCCAATTGTGTGCTGCATTATAGTGTGGTTAATATAATAAGCCCCCCGAACCATAATACAGCTCCTCTGTGATGCAGAGCATGTTTGCTAAATTGTGTGTTCTTGGCTGGCATTTTAGAATGATAGGATGCACCCGACAACGCTGTTAGACGTGTGTGTGTCCGCTCTGTGGAAATGTTTTCAGTGAGTGTTTGACTTATCTGTGACAATTTTCAGCTGCAACAAGAATGATTCAGTGTAGTGATCAAATCACTGCATTCTATTATAGAAGAAAGAGATTGCTGCGTGCAGTTTAAGGGTCAGACGTGGCATGCAATGGTACATATGAATTATTGCGCTATTTATTATACTGCACGAATCACCACCGTAGTGGTCTCAAAGCACCTATCCCTTTCAGAGTTTTAAGGGCATATTTTGTGCCTTCCCCAGGATTACAAGTTCTTGCTCACCATAGTAAACATAGCTCTGCATTATATTTTAGGCAAATCTTTTTTCATTTATAGATTTTTTTCAATTTCTTTTTAGTTGGAGTAATTCAGTGGGACACGTGTCCCTTGGGCATGAGGCAACCCTTTGGGCGCGATTCATGGCCCTTCAAGTCACTTTAGTTTCACTCCAGCATTGTAATCCTCTCAGGGAAAACTATTTCTCTAGAACTCCTTCTCTGGTAATAGTCTCATCAATGGTCGTGATCGTCTCACTAGAAATGCATTTAATTCGACTGTCGATTTCACTTCACCAATACTTGACACACGGTGCACCACTAGCCATCGGCTAGTGTTCGACTCTTGGAGAGTAAGAAAGGGTGTGCTGTGTGTATGTACAGAACTGAGGTGGCAAATTACATTGTTATGGCTGGCTAATAGCTTGCAACTTTTATGCATCCTGTTAGTTGGCAGCTAAACATTGCAGGCGGGTTCCTTCCTTGAAAAGGTTTCTGGGCGTTGGCTTCATCATCCACAACACTAGTCATCGTTCCAGATCACTGGTAGTGGACACCTTGACTAGCTTAAGTGTCAAAGGCAGCAAAGTCTTTGCAGCAGCTCAAGACAAGATGGCCACAACATTCGGTTAGTTCTCTCTAACTCTGAAAGTCTTCCATACTAACTCAGTGATTTACCACTGCTCCTTTTTATAGGTATATTTATGTATTGGCTTGCGTGCAAGGCACTGTGACCAGTGGTCGAAGTGTACGAAAAGAAGTAGTGGAACTGTTTACTACTGGCCTGCACCGCTCCCCACAGACCCCATCACCGCACCCCTTCCCATGCACAATAAAAATTCCAAAACACATATGCCTGCTCTTTTAAGGAAACGTCCTGTGCAGTGCACTGAAAAGGCAACTTTCAACTTCTTCCTACACTTTTATTTTAAAACGAAACTGTTCAGGAACAGTTTCTTTTTAAAATAAAAGTATACGAACGGTAAAACATAATTAAAAGAACTAGAGGAGCACCTCTCCCGCCCACTTCGACCACTGACTGTGACCCATAGGCATCTAAATGCACTATCCAACATATCGACATGTAAGGCCAAGAAGGTTATAATAGAAATGTTTGATCTGCTTTCGAAAGGCTAGCAGATAAATCATGCGCGTTCCATCTAGAGACAGAGAAAACTCCATTGCTAACTTACATGAATAAACAAGGCCGGCCCTGGCCCCTGCTTAATGCCTGTTTATGCCGGGGGATTTGGAACAATAAACGTGTACTTGATCTAAGTGAGCTTATAAGAGTATATATTTGCTTGTGATTTTCATGTACCAAGGCCAATTGTCATATTGTGTTTTTTAGGCTCTCATGAGAAGTTTCAATATAACCCTGGCATTGATTTGGTGAGTAGTGTAGCTTTCACTTATTGGGCATTATGTATGTGTTAATGATTGTGGTGATTATGTGCACTGCAGTATTCTGTAAGACCTGAAGCATTTAACAGCATAGTTTGGAGGTCCCACATTAAGTGCATTGCAGTAGTCTAACTTGGCTCTTTCTACTGCTCTGGCAAGCGCTGGATAGCAGTGGGCAAAGTTGTCTCAACAAAGTTCAGTGATAATTGATGGAGCGGACTACTGAATTGATCTGTTGAACCATAGTGTTGAACCATAGTGTTGAACACTATGTTGAAACATAGTGTGGTCGAGTATGGCACCACAAGTTCTAACCTTTTTTTGTATGTGTATGAAGCAGCCTGAACGAGTGCTATACAGAATAAAGTTAATTGAACAAGTATGTTTTGAGCTTTTCCTGAACGGGGGCTAGAAGGGTGAAGCACAGATGAGTGGTAGATTTTTCCAAATGGTGGCAGCCAATACTGGGAAGCTGGAGCCACCAAATCTTTTACAGCAGAATCTTGGGATGATGAGGCAGTGGCTGTGAGTGGATTGCAGGGGTCTGGCAGGAGTGTGTCCGAGTCTCTCAGCGGGGTACGAAGGTGCATTGTTTGACAGACAACTATGGGTGATTGAAAGAATTTTAAATGTAATTCTTTCCGGATAGGGAGCCAGTGGACAGATCTTCTAGCTTCAGAAATGTGGTCATGCGTACCCCAGTCACGTCCAGCGCAGAGCATGTTGCTTTGTATTAACTTGGAGCCTGTTTAGTTTTTTTTTGGTAGTGCCACAGTGCATTGCAGTGGACCAATTTAGAACCGATAAGGGTGCAGGTAACAGTGGGGCGATTGTCAGAGGAGGGGGAATGGTCTGCTTGTGTGTGTATGACCTTGTGGCGTAGGCTGCTGTGGAAGCGATGTGGATGATTTGGCGAGACATATTGAGTGTAGCGTCTAGGTGGATGCCAAGTGTTTTTAGATGATGTGACCGGGATCTTGTGGGTTTTGATGTTGTAGAAGTGGAAGGTTGTGTCGAGTATTGCGAGGCGTGCCGACGAGAAGCTCGGTTTTCTCTTCATTGAGGCAGAGACTGCGCGAGGCCATCCAGGCTTGGATCATTTCATAAATGGAATTCACGTTGATGGAAGCCTACACATGGACACCAGAGAAGGGATTAATGGTTTGGGTATCATATGCACAGTTTGAGAAGGAGATTCCAAGGGAATCAAGGTGGTCAAATAGAGGCTTAGTGTAGCCATTGTAGAGGGCAGGTTAGACACAATAACCTTGTTAAAATATTCATTAAGATGTTATGGTACAGAGTGTCAAAGGGTGCATACACATACAAAAGCATATGTAGAACCATCTCCCCATTATCAATAATGTTAAGTAGGGAGTGTTTGATTACCACAAGAGCCAGTTCAGTACGTTTGGCTGTTCTAAACCCTGACTGACAATCGCCAAAATGATGACTTGTAGTGACGGGTAAACTACCTTTAAAGGCATGTTTGTAATTGGAAGGTCGCTAGACGAGGAATTGGTGTTCAGATTCTGTTTCTTTATGATGGGATCTTCTATTTCTCAATGGAACATTCTATCTGGACAATCGATTAAAGACATCCCAGCCACAACTGTGTCTCTTCCTTGGGTAATGAGTCAAACCCTCCTACCGTTTCCCACTGGACCTTACATCGGGAGTAATCATAACCTGTTGTGTCTCAACCTCTCGCTCCCTCTCTTTTAGAGTGGATTGTCTAATGTGTTCTTTGTTCTCTTTGCTAACTTCCCTTTAATGTGCAGTCTTCCACCTGTTAGAAAAGCACCAAGGATTGTCTTTTCAGAGCTACTTATGAAACTTGCTGTAGCCATTGAGTTGCCGAATCCGCTGTTCGTGCATGCATGGCGAGGGCCACCACATGCATCTGGCTGCATGCATGTAGTGATGATAACCCAGCAAGGCTAGGTTTCAAGGTGTCCTGATATTGATCGGAATTTTTGTCTTCCTTGAGAATCTTTTTAAAAGGCATTTAGGTGGAGATATTGGATGGAAGGATGTTTGGCAGGGAATGTCGCCCTCCCTCTTCAGTCCATGTTACTGTTGGCTCCCCTCAAAACCTTTTGGCAGGTGCCCCATCTTCGTATATAGTGAAGAGGTGCTGCGTTTTATCGCTGTCACTGGGGTGCTGCAGGCTTGGCGTGCTGGCTGACTCTCTGGGCTTCTGTCCACCTTAACGTCCTGTGTGTCTGTTTCCAGGTTTGTATTTATATTGTAAGCAGCCTGCAGACATTCAGAAAGTTTTAGTGATGGTTTCCAAGCAGTTCCTACTCATTAGCCTTTTCCATAACCCCATGCTTTGTCCATTTACTTGCTTCTCAGTGGACTCTTCGTTGGTCATCATTCCTTTGCAGTCCCGTCTGCTTTCATTGTAGCACAATGCCATTGCATAACTACTGCTGTCTTTACAGGCCTCACTGTCTGAACACGTTGATACGAAAGCTATTATTTGCCTCATCTCCAAGGCCCAACTTTGCTCCTAAACACTGCTCCTTATGTCCTTAAAGTACACACCAGGGGGTAAAGTCAACGCACAGACTAGCCTTCCAGAACACCCGAGAAGCGGGAGGATAGCTCAGGGGCAACATGCTCCCCTTGGAAGCAAGACGACACAGAGCAACACAGGTTCGATCCCCAGGTCCGCACTTAGAAACCTCTGGTTATTAAGCTCGTTATAGATAAGCAATCGTATCATATCAAGCGCATTCTCTTTGCAAAGAACTAAGATCGTCTTTTGTTCAAGTCTTTTCTTGCTGATATGTTTTCGAATTTGGTGCAATATTTTTCTTTCTTTAGTGTCTGGAAACCTTGGGGTGCAGTGTATTCTTTGTCAAAATTGTGTTTTTCTGTCATTCAGTTACACGTTCTGCTCAATTAACCTACCTTCCCCGATGCTGTTGGTGGCCATTTAACACATGTAATCCATGTTTAATTTGATCGAATGCAATTATGGTCTAGCAGTGCAGTTTGCTTTGTGGTTCGTCTCCTTGTTTCCTTCACGATCAAGAAAAGAAAGTTCACTTGTGCTGCTCCTTTGCCTCCGACTACTCTCCTTGTCTTCACTTTTTGAATATAATACCTTCCATTTACAGGACATAGAAACCTTTTTAAAATCATAAAATCGGGCTATGCCCAAACCCTCACAATCTTGCAGTACGGTGTCCCCCCAGAAGGGCAAACATAGAAACCGGTCTAGGATACCCCTGCCTCCTTGTGGTTTAGTCGTTAGTAAAAAGGGTTTCCCCTTTACGAGCCTTTCTTGCAGTACTCCTTTTTAAAATGTATTGTTAATTTATAACATGCTTAATACCAGCGAGTGATTTCTATGCGCGGGATTCGAACCTGTGTTGCCCCACAGTGTCTTGTTTCCAAGACAAACACGTTGCCCCTGAGCTATCTTTCCTCCCCTAAGATACATGATCATGTTCCAACGATCCAATATGCAAATATCTGTTGTAAGGCGCCTGCCCTCAGAATTGTCCAGTCTACTGAGTGTTTCTCTGTAAGTGTTTCTGTTCGAAGGACCAGGCCCATAAAACAATGCATGTATGCACAAGCATTGCTCCAATTTGTGGTGGAGTCTTTTGTACCTTTTTGAAGTTAGTTTTCCTGGTACCCCACACATCCTAGTAATCAACCCATGGCTGATGCTCCTCGAGCACTTAGTTATTTTTAGTGCGATCTTCTAATAAGAATGTGGCGTGCCTGGCAGTAAGACTTACTATCCATTTTTGTCAGCTTTCCAACTTAAGTTAAATATGTTGAAAACTAGTGATCTTATGGTGGTCCCTGCATTCATGAATAGGTGAGTAATGAGGGGACTGTGCCATCTTTAGATTATCATTAGAAGAATGTGCTCTTGGCAAACTGGCTAAATGCACACACGTGCACCCCAGGCCTTGCAGAGTCTTAAAAATACCACTAGTCCTGCAGGGCGAGTTTCTTAATTTACATACTCCACCCAAGATTAATAGGTGACAAAATATTTACCTCTGGTTTCTATAAAGCGTTGCTGATCACCAAAAGCATACTTCATATTCGGGCAATGCTGCCACTCAAAGGCTAGCCATGCACAGTGAAACCTTTATTTGCCATTTACTGCCAACCAAGTTTGTTTTCATTAAATGTTCAAAGAAAAGTTTCAATCATCCCCAAACTCGCCCTGCAAATGATACTCGCCCTTCAAAAAATCTCCTCGCCCATTCAAGTGAGCTAGTAGATTTTGCAAGCCCTGTACCCTATAAATGAACACACACATTTGTCCCAAATATGAACACATATGCACCAAATATATAAACGCACACACAATCCTTTCACATTCTAGCCATGCAATCACAATCTGATGAACAGATCTCTCATGGGTTTCCCAGAAGTACAGCACTGTATTGATCTCGTATGTGTGTATTTGTAATTTATAGGTTCCCTATGATCTTTGCCTACTCCCTCTATTCTCCTGCCTGCATTGTCCCATTAGCTGCTGTTTCACTGCACTCACCCTTTACCTCTTTACCTGCTGCTCCCTTCTTGCTCCAGCTTCAGCTCCCTCTTTGTTTGCTCCCTCTGTTCCCCCGCTGTCTGTTCTCCCAGCTGTGTGCTCTCTCCCCGTTCTCCCGGCTGTCTGCTCTCTCCCCGTTCTCCCGGCTGTCTGCTCTCTCCCCGTTCTCCCGGCTGTCTGCTCTCTCCCCGTTCTCCCGGCTGTCTGCTCTCTCCCCGTTCTCCCGGCTGTCTGCTCTCTCCCCGTTCTCCCGGCTGTCTGCTCTCTCCCCCCATTCTCCCGGCTGTCTGCTCTCTCCCCGTTCTCCCGGCTGTCTGCTCTCTCCCCGTTCTCCCGGCTGTCTGCTCTCTCCCCGCTCTCCCGGCTGTCTGCTCTCTCCCCGCTCTCCCGGCTGTCTGCTCTCTCCCCGCTCTCCCGGCTGTCTGCTCTCTCCCCGCTCTCCCGGCTGTCTGCTCTCTCCCCGCTCTCCCGGCTGTCTGCTCTCTCCCCGCTCTCCCGGCTGTCTGCTCTCTCCCCGCTCTCCCGGCTGTCTGCTCTCTCCCCGCTCTCCCGGCTGTCTGCTCTCTCCCCGCTCTCCCGGCTGTCTGCTCTCTCCCCGCTCTCCCGGCTGTCTGCTCTCTCCCCGCTCTCCCGGCTGTCTGCTCTCTCCCCGCTCTCCCGGCTGTCTGCTCTCTCCCCGCTCTCCCGGCTGTCTGCTCTCTCCCCGCTCTCCCGGCTGTCTGCTCTCTCCCCGCTCTCCCGGCTGTCTGCTCTCTCCCCGCTCTCCCGGCTGTCTGCTCTCTCCCCGCTCTCCCGGCTGTCTGCTCTCTCCCCGCTCTCCCGGCTGTCTGCTCTCTCCCCGCTCTCCCGGCTGTCTGCTCTCTCCCCGCTCTCCCGGCTGTCTGCTCTCTCCCCGCTCTCCCGGCTGTCTGCTCTCTCCCCGCTCTCCCGGCTGTCTGCTCTCTCCCCGCTCTCCCGGCTGTCTGCTCTCTCCCCGCTCTCCCGGCTGTCTGCTCTCTCCCCGCTCTCCCGGCTGTCTGTTCTCTGCACAGAGAGAAGAGGCAGATACTCGGACAGGGAGTCCAAGAGATATGCAGCTGACTGTGCGGTTTACTGAACAATCCACACCAACAACTCCTGGAAATTCAGCACCATCCAAGCCTCATTACTAAAATACAGGACTACCATTAACATTTCAGCTTATAGCCAAACTTGGAGTCTCTTTGAAAATCCAGTGGCAGATGCCTAATATGACGCTTGTTGGTTGATTAGGCATTGGGAAATGAGGGAGGCAAAGTAACCTATTTGCAACCTGTGCCAAGGGACCAAGAGATTGAATTTGATTAAAGCTGGCCTGTGATAAATCATTTGTACCAAACTGAAACCTCCTTGTCGATGTGACAGAGATCACTGTGTAAACCCATCAAACATTGAAATAATTCACATTGTTGGATCATATTTGGATTAAACACAAATAGTATCACATTTCATTCGGGCTTGCTTCAAGTAACAAATATATCTACATCTTCAGTCCCCTACCTGTCTTTGTTGGGCGTAAGCTGAGCTTCGTTTGCCTTCACACCCCATCAGAAGACAGGTGGACTGCCTGTGGAACTTCAGTGCCTGAGCATTGTGTTTGAAGTGAAAGGAAGTGACTAAACATTCCAATGTGAAAGAACAGCTTCCAGAAAGAAACAAATGCACTTTCGCCAGCAAAGCAAGTTTGTTGCATGCTAGCAATCGGGAGAGGCTTTTCAGTTCCTTGGAGCTGAAAACTAACCTGATTCTCTACGAATGACAACAAAGTTTCAGTTTATATACCCAGTTAGACAATTTACATATTCAGACATTTTTTGTTACAAAGTCCTCCTGCAACCCTCAATTGGCTATCTCTAATACACAATAATTGAATCCCCTTGGCTCTGAAACCCCAGTGAATGCATTCACATAGTACAACCCCTTTTGACATGTGATGTTCCATATTCAGTAATGACTTACTCCACATAATACCTTTATCATTCATGAATATCTCAGTTTATTATTCAGACCATGTGACTGAAACCCATTAACTCAAATGGTGATTGTGCAAGGTTTTCCATAAACACTTGCCTTTGAAGCAGCAGTAAAAATCCTTATCCTCCCAGATGATCCAGGCGTCCCATACCAGTTTCATGCATTCTTTCCTGTAATCCTATTTGCAACTGCCATCTGAAGTCATACAGCCTTCTGCATATATGCTGCTAATTTCCCTGAATGCCCATAAACCATCAGCTCTCAATTGAACTCTCCATGTAACCAGACCTTTCTAGTAATCAAAAAACAAGCCTTTGTGCTCCCAGGAAAATTACACTTTGTATTTAAGAACCTAATCCAGCCATAAAAACTGAACAAATTTGCTTTCTATTCCGTTCTCACCTTCAGTCCTTTGCGATGTTATCACAACTGCCCTTATGCGGTTGGCATTCTACCCCCTTCCATGACCTAGGTCATCCAGCTCTCCAAGCCATGCAAAAAAATATTGCTGCAAATCTAGGGGCTCTGCAGCCTACTATGACTTCCAAGTAGGTAAAACTTGCATTCTGCGATGTCTTCGTGTTCCCACAATGAACTCCATATTTCCCAACGCCCTAAATGTCTGCATCTAAACCATTGTTGAATTCCCACATGTTAGTTCCCCCGTCAATGAACTCCTCTCTCGTGCATAAAAGCTCCCCACTAAATACTTCTCAGCGCTACAAATTGTACATTGCACAATACATTGTATCCATGCTACTGCTACTCATGTTGCTGCTACTGTGACTCTAAAATGTGTCCAACTGAAACGCAAAGTAACACTCATTTCATTTATTCTAACTACATTGAACATATTTAGTTGCACCATTGCCTCTAACCAGCCGCACCATGGCCTAGTACAATGTAGTGAGAACCTCTGTCCCATGTTGGGACCTAAAATCCCAAAAGAAGTGAGTGCTCAGTGCGTTTGTTACTTTGAGACACCTGACCGTCGGGGTGAGAGCCAAGCGCTGCATTGTTTCCTGGGATAAGTTGGCAAATAATTTGCCGTAGTCAACTTTGTTTGGCATTGCAAGGCTATATTATGCAATTGTAGGCTACATCCTACTATGTCGAGTCACTATGCCTTGGCATACATTTGGGGTACATACTTTGTAGTTAGTTGGTTGGAGCATCCCATATAACTGTCCTCTAACACCTAAGTTTCTCTACAACAGCTCCTTTCAGCCTTACTTGGTGGCATATAAAAGCAATGCACCGTGCACTAGCAACTTGTGTAGCCATCCTCGTACCGAACTGAAGCCATGCACATTGCAATTGCATGATTACTATGTTGACCATTAACAGTAAGGGACATTCTGTTATTCTGCATGCAGTGTTACGTTAATGCCCATTTTCAAAGCATACATTTACCCCAATATTTACCATTCTGCAAAGCCTAATGTCATTCTTTATGCAATATCGATGCCAGTCATTTCAAAACCCAGAACCATCCAAGCTGGCAGCGCACCTAAACTGTCTAAAGTGCTACAAGCAGCAGTCCCTTGTATGAGAAAAACCTGAAACTCCATGTTGCAGCAAAGCTGCATGCGTGGTAGAAAGCAAGGATGGGCTATAGCACCACTCTTTTTGTTATTCTCAAACAGAAAGAGCTCTGCATATCGCTAGCAGACAACTAACAACAGATAAGTGGACACACCTTATAAGCACCTTTGCTCCCTAGAAGTGGAATCAAAACAAAATATGAAAAAGCGAAAGAAAAGAAAAGGAACAAATACATTGTAAATTGACTGCAGGAGACTAAATACTATGGGCCTCATTAGGACCCTGGCGGTCCTGTAATGAACGGCGCCGGTACAGGACCGGCACCGTTCATTACGGGCTGCCCTATTACGAGGACTGCTGCGGGACCCGTTAAGGAACGGCTGGTAAAACCAGGTGTCCTTAGAGGGTCCTGCGAGCAGCCCAGGATGCTAACAATGGGCCCGTCATTAACGGGCCCGTTGTTAGCATCCTCCCCATTCCCATTGAGCCCTATGGGAATGGGGATTCATTTTTACCGGGTCCCAGAAAAGGGCAATTATCAGGTCCGCCGAGGTCGGCATGACCCAGTTATTGCCCTTTTCTGGGACCTGGTAAAAAATCATTAACAGCGGCAGCCGTGCCCTTAATAAGGCCAGGGTCGTAATGAGGCCCCTTTATGCCAGATTCTCAAAAATAACATTTGCAAATCTGTGATGTACCACAAATACGCCAGAAATAGTTGTGCCTTATTCACAAAAGTGTGCATCTAAGATTCAGTATTTTATAAAACAAGTAAAAATATGTGAGAATGATGAGCAAAAAGGGTAGAAAGCATGCAAATACACCAAATCAAGCATTCAAAAGGAAGTGCTCCAAGATCTTGATTCACAAAACCTGACCACTGGATTTTCTCCAAATATGCCCTTCAACATTTTCTCCTTTTACATTGTGGATCAAGTGGCTCAGCTGAGAGTGCACCTAATTTGTCCAATCAAAGATTCACAGTGTATCCCAATCAGAACGAATAATCCAATATAAAAGCCCAGCACAGAGAGATGGGTTCACATTCTCAAAATGGCCAATCCTGTAGGGATCATGCTGCTGCACCGGTGGATGAGGAGGGAAATGGTCTATGGGAGGATCACTGTATTTCAGCTGACTGATGAAGAGTTCACCTAGAGGAAACCCTTCCCACCCCATGTCATTCTTGAGATGGTGAGTCAGTAGGAGGGGGCCTTTATCACACTCATAATTCAAGCCCGTGCCATACCACCATTAGTCTAGGCACTGTCAGCCTTGCATTTCTTTACCACAGGCTCCTTCCAGAGGACCAGTGGCATCACAATGATTATATCATAATCTCACAGTCCCTATGCAAGGTCTTCAATGTGGCCCTTATGTCTTCCAGCTGGATGGCCCAGGCATGCCTTATTAAACCTAATCCATGGCAAGAATAGAGAGGGTTTTTTTTTATGAAACAGCTGGGTTCTGTGCATGCACAGTGAAATTGATTACATCCATGTCGCCCTTAACACCCTTGTGGCTATAGAACACTTGCACCAGAACAAGAGACACTGGCATTCCTTGCAAGGACAGATCATGCACGATGCAAGCAACATAATCCTAAATGCAAATGCTATTATGGAGCTACACAAGACCGCTATAGCTATCTGTACTGTGCAATAGCAGAACAGCGTGAAGCTGGATAGTATGCCGATAAACATTTGCCACTTCATCAGGCCAGTGTGTGTAAATGACCTGTAAGTGTCCACCAAGGTGTTCAGGCAATTCATCATGCCAATGCACGTCATTATGCCAATGCACGTCTATGTGTGGAGTTATGTGGAGGACGCTCCCTCACTCAGATAAGCAGCAGACAGTCGGGGGAAATGTCCCACACCCACGATAAATGGACAAGACCAATAGTGTGGCAAACAAATAGTTTTATTAAATGGGGATAGTCATGGACAACGGGCAATCTCCAGTTTCTTCTCACCGTGCACAGAGTTTTACCTGAAAATGACATCACAATCAAATGATACATTGAGCAAATTAGGGGGAATGTGATTGGGTGAGTAGTATGTAGAGTATGTATCCTATATGGGGTTAGTATTCCAATTGGTTGGATGATACTGAGTAATTCTGCCCAGGGCCACCTGCAAAAAGGATGCATGGGGAACATGTCATCAGGGCAAATTATGAGTGGCTGGTACAACACTCCTACGGTGAATGTTGAAGGTGGACCGGGATTGGTCAAGGGTAGCTTCTCAGCCTTGGCAGGTTGGATGGTTAGCAGCACATGAGCAACAATTGAAGGTGATGAGAATGGCCCCAAGGTGCTGCATTTTCCACCAACGTTACCATTCCCCAGGCCTCTAGCCAGGACACTTAGCTTTCAAGTTTAAACTGTATTGTATCTTTTGTCCCAAAGAGATGTATGGGAATGAAGGTATCTGTCTGCCCATGTCTGGCTCTAATGAATATGCGTTCTCTGGCTACTGCAAGTCACGTGTGGGAGGACCGTACTTAGTTATCCTGTTCAATAATTTATACACCTTGTAGCTGCTTTTACTACAGATGGTATTCCCTCCCTGAACTCTGGAGACTTGTTTGAGCTACTCTCTCCTCTGTGTCAGGTTTGAGATGTTGAGAACCTGACATTCCCACATTTGTTTCTTGTTGATTTAGATAAAGCTGTGTCTGCCATCCTGGACCTGCTCACTGTCTGTCCTTTTGTAATGCTGGTCCAAACGTGTCTTTCTCTGCTAACCTTGGCAATCTCTACACTTGCTAACTGTGCTGTTCGGGAATGGCCCTTCTGCTGGCTTAGCAAAACGGGATCATGCTGCTGTTTTATGGCTTCCTAATGTCTCCCATTCACCTAAGGTGACTGCATGATTTACATGGCCACTCATTTTAGTTGCGTTCTGCATTAAGCAAGCGTTTGTGTATTCTCATGCGACTTGAGTTTCATCATAGGAAAGAAAGTGATGTGTTTTCTACCCTAATGATTGTAAGCATGTTCTTCGTGTCTAAATACAGTTTGACCTAATGTTCATGTGTCTTTGTGCTTGGATGCATGTGCTTCATGTCTAATGAGCCTCAGTTGTGACGTCCTTTGTCTTCTTTGTGCCTTTAGCTCGTCCAGGTGTTCCATCGCCTGCAGTTTTATTGTTTCAGTTGTCATCTGGGGGGAGTCTGCACGATTGTCTCACAGAATAACATCTCTCACATCAGTGATATAGTGGTGGTGAGGAAGTAGATGTTATGAGTAAAGTGCACCGTTCATGCGTATACCATCAAAATGGGGGTGGGCGAAGCAATGATGGACATGTTAATTTGCCTCTCTTCACCTGCCTCATTTTAGAGGTTCAACATCTTGAAAATACTTTTTTTTTTTTATTTCTTTTATTGATTTTATGCAAACAAAACAACAAAAACCAAACAAGCAGCATAATCATAATAGTTCAGTTACACATCAAGTTATCGTAAACACTACTCCCATTATCCCTCCCTTCCCCCGTGAGCCTATTTGTCAATCCCTTTCAATGTTTGGCACATGCGGCCGGGTTTCGTTCTCTTCAGAGTCTGTTGGATCTGGTATTACTCCAAACAATTCTGTTATTAGCGTTTTCCAAGCCAACAGGGTACCCGCCTCCCCGTCATCAGCCCGGCTACTCGCTTCTTGCCATGGCACCGTTTCAGCCTCCGCCCATTTCTGCAAGTCCTTCCACCATACATCCACCTTAGGTTTGTGGCATTTCTTCCACCCCATGGCGATCCTGCGTTTCGCAAGCACATACGCCAGATTTCTCAGTTTCTCAATATGCTTGAGATTCCGTGGCCTAGGGAACCCGCCCAGTAAGCAGGCGCAGGCCGTGTCTGTGACAAGAGTAACCCCTTTATCAGCCAGTTTCTGTGCCACTTCTCCCCAGTAGCACCTGATAATCGGGCACAACCAAAACACATGTGTCATGTCAGCATTTTCTATGTTACATTTAGGACACACTTGTATTCCAGCGTTTCGGAACTTGGATATCCTAAAGGGGGTCATGTATGCCCTATGCGTTACATACAGCTGTATTCGTTTTAATATGGCATTTCTAAACACTTTTTTGTGGTAACCCAGGGCACGCTCCCATACCCCGTCCTCCATCGGGGCCCCCACTTCCACCTCCCAGTCCAGCCTCAGATGTGTTAAATCTTTCCCCGCCTTATCCATCACCATCTCATACAGTCTCGAGATCTCATGACCCCCTTCGGACATATATATTGTTTCCAAAACTGCATCTGGTTCTTCTATCAAAACTGTCTCTGGCCAGGTATTCTTAATCATCCGTACCAATCTAATGTACGTGACATATTGGCCCGTGTGTAGCCCCGCTTCTTCGTTGAGTTCCATAAACTCCTTAATGGATCCCTCTTGCCAAACATCGCCTAGCGTTGCTAGCCCCACTGATTCCCAGTAGGTCCTAACAATCGCCCACAACTGATAATCCCCTCCTGTCAGAGCAACCAGCGGTATCTGCGGGAGGCACGGGCACGGGACTTCCTTCAAACGACAAGCCCTACGCCAAATTTTCCATTCAAGCCTCAACATCGCAGGGCGCCCCCTCATTTCAGTTTCGGACAGCCAAATCATTTCTTTCAGATAAAACGGGGCGCAGTCCTGTCCAAGCACCCTATGCTCAGGGGTCACTTCATCAGAAAGCCACTTGGCCACATACTGTAACTGTCCCGCCAAGTAATAAACCTCAAAATGAGGCAGTCTGATACCTCCTTATTCATAAAAGTTCTGCAGTTTCCAAAACGCCACTCTATTTCGGGTACCGTGCCACAGGAAGTCCCTAGCCATGCTATTCAATTTGCTGAAAAACTTCTTGGGTATTATGTATGGGATATTACTGAAGTAGTGCAGGAGCCTGGGCAGAACTACCATCTTAAGCATGGCCCCCTGCCCCATCATCGCCAAGGGCAATCTTGCCCAGAACTGCATGCTGTTTCTAATTTTCTCGACGGCTACTTCCGTATTGTGTCTGTGTTCTTCTTGCACCGTGTGATATACATCTACGCCCAAATAGCGAAAAGAGCTAGTTGCCCATGGTACCTGTAGCACCGGTAGTCCTTCTACAGGGATCCCCTTATAGCTACCTAGCGGGAATATGACAGACTTTTGGGGGTTCACCGAGATGCCCGACAACTCTGCGTACCTTTCCATCATTTCAAGTATGTATAAGAGATTTTCTTCTGGGTATTGCAAGTACAGTAACAGATCATCCGCGTACAAGGATATCAAGTGTCGTTCCCCTCCTACCTCAATGCCAATCGCATCATACTGTGCCCTAAGGCATATTGCCAGAGGCTCCAGGGCCAAGATATAAAGCATCGGGGACCAGGGGCACCCTTGTCTGGTGCCTCTGCTAAGTTGCCATCTCTCGGATATCACCGCTCCAGTTCGGACCCTGGCAAGCGGCTCGCTATACAACATCATGGCCCACCTGATATAGCCCGGCCCCATTCCATACCCTTCCAAAGCAGCCAATAGCCATGACCACTTGACCGAGTCAAAAGCTTTAACTGCATCTAGAGACACTATCGCCATCTCACCCTCGTTCTTACTACCCCATTCGACCACCCGGTGAAGCCGCCTATGATTGTGTGTTATGTTTCTGCTCTGGACATAACCCGTTTGGTCAGGATGTATGAGTCTACCAATCACTTTCTGCAATCAATTTGCTAGGACAGCCGTGAGAATCTTGCTGTCCTGATTCAGCACAGACAGGGGCCTGTAGGAGCCACATCTGTGCTCCGGTTTATTGGGCTTGAGCAGCGGTATTATGATCGCCTCTCTGAGTGACTCAGGCAACCGTCCTATCTCAAACGCTTCATTAAGCATGTCTAACATTGGGGGGAGGATTTCCTCTCTGTATACTTTATAAAATTCGCTGGGGAACCCATCTGCTCCTGGGGTCTTACAGGTAGGCAGCTGCTTCACAACCTCTTCTAACTCCTCCAACGTGTTTGGCTCATCTAACTCCTCTCTCTCTTCTTCACTTATCTTGGGCAGCCCTATGTCTTCTAACGTTTCGATTATCTTGCGCTGGTCACTGATCTCATCGTCACCGTACAGCACTTTGTAATATTCCACAAATTCTTTGTTAACCCCCTCTTGTGTGGCCACTTCATCTCCGTCCTCCCTAATAATAGTCCTGATCGGAGGCCTAGGGGTCTCGCTTTTGTATAGCCAGGCCAAGAGGCGGCCTGTCTTGTCTCCCCCCGCGTGCTGCCTCTCAACATATTTCTTATAATTGAGATTGCAGAGTCTTTCCCAATGCACTGCACATTGTTGCTGTAGTTGGAGTACCAGCTCTGTGTCTACATCACCGATCTTCAATGCTATTTCTAGCTCAGTTTCCACCCTGTGCAGGTCAGCCAAGACCCCACCTTGTAACCCTCTTGACTTAGCAATGGCCGCCCCCCGCATCACCACCTTAAAAGCTTCCCATAATGTGCCCGCAGAATCAACACTCCCAGTATTCTCTTCAAAGAAGTTAGTAATCTCTTCCCTTATATCTTCTCTAAAGACTGGATCTTTGAGCGCCTCCGCTCGGAGGCGCCATGTAGGGATCTTCGCCCTCGGGGGGCAATATTGCCATCCGAGGATCAGGGGCGAATGATCCGAGAGGACCCTGGCCTTATATTCGATTTGAGTGATCTCAGACATCACATCTGCTGTGGCAAAGACGTAATCGAGCCTACTATGCAGTTGGTGCGGGGCTGAATAGTGCGAATATTGCCTCTCAGTGGGGTGTTTCATCCTCCACGCATCTGTGAAGCCAAAATCAGTTAACGGCATCTGCAACGCTTTCGCCGCTGGGCTAGGCTTACCCGCCCTGCCATCAGATCTGTCCACCACAGGATCCAACACACAAAGTCCCCACCCCAGATCACCACGCTCCCTATACACGTACTAAGATTGGTACACAAGGCTCTGAAATATGTTGCTGTGTTTTGGTTGGGGGCATACGTGTTTACTATGCATACCTCCCTGCTCTCCACCAGCCCTTGCAATATAGCCATCCTTCCATCAGTTTCAACTACCTCTTGTATCGATTTGAACGGGACATGCGGTGCCACCCAGATTAACACACCCCGGGCATATGCAGAGTATGGCAAGCCCACTACGGTCCCTCTCCATTTTCTCTTAACCAGGTCCAACTTCTCTCGCGTCAAGTACGTCTCCTGTAGCAGTGCGATATCTATTTTCTGCCTTTTCAGATACATCATGATTTTGTTTCTTTTCAGATAGCTGTTAAGGCCCCTGACGTTCCACGTTATTATCCTGAGGTCCCCCATAGGTCATTAATAAGCCCCCTCCCGATCCTCCGCCGATTACGCCCTTTCATGCACCGCAATTACACCATGCTGATTCTTCCAAATAGGCTCAAAACAAAACTTAAACTCCCCATGACCACACACACTCTCAACTTCCCATCCCCCCACCTACCCCTCCCCCCACAGTACCCTCCCCAACCGTTGCCCAGCTCCATTCCTGGATCTCAGGCACCCCCACATCTAGCACAAGCTTCTACTCGGGGCTCAGTAGGGTTAAGCCGCCCTAATGGCTGCTGAAACTAGTAATCTATTGGGGTAGGTCGTCCACGTTCTGTTGCTCCTTTCAAAAAACATTACGTATACAGTTGCCAAACCGTTACCAGTTAGTTACACTCACTATATTCCAGTCCAAATCGAGCACCTGGCTCAGATTGCGTACAAAGTTCAGTTAGTTACAGTTTCCCTGTGCCATCAGGGTCTTCCTCCTTACGAAATCTTCATTCGGTATGATCCTGCCGGTCACGATCCGCTTCTTGTTCCGGGCAGCCCTTCAGGTCCAGCCATGTGAACACATCCTCGGGGGTATCAAAAAATAGCGCTTTGTTCTTGTGTAGCACTTTCAATCGTGCCGGATACAACAGCATATATTTGACTCCCGCCGCCCTCAGCCTTCTTTTGACGGCGACGTAACTATACCTCTGCCTTTGCACCAGTATCGTATAGTCCGGGTATGCTGTGATGTTGTTGGATGCTCTCTCTATCGTGCCGCCCTTCCGAAAATATTCGAGGATCTTTTCTCTATCCCTGTAATTCAGGATCCTCGCTATGATTGGTCTTGGCGGGGCCCCCGGCCGGGGTATCCTCATTAGGGCGCGGTGCGCCCTCTCCACCGTAAATCCCTGCAAAAGATTCCCAGCTCCGATCCCTTGTAGGATCATGTTTTCAACATAGTTTGTGGGGTCTTGGCCTTCTTCCCCCTCCGGAAGGCCAACCAAGCGAATGTTGTTCCTCCTCGCTCTTCCTTCCGCCTCTTCCACACGATTTTCGAGGTTGGTGACCTGTTGTTTTAAGACATGAATCTCCTTCGCACTTTCTGGTCCTTTCTGCAAGTGCTCTAACATCTTGACGCAGCAGGGTGAGTTCCGTACCTACAGCATCGATCTTATTCTCTAAAGCTGTGCGCAAGTCCGCCATTGCCAAGTCCCATTTTGCGCTCAGGCCAGTTATAGCCTCCAGGATCTGGTGCTTGTCCCC
Source organism: Ambystoma mexicanum (assembly GCF_040938575.1). NCBI lineage: Eukaryota > Metazoa > Chordata > Amphibia > Caudata > Ambystomatidae > Ambystoma > Ambystoma mexicanum. Next base: position 404,370,825 of record NC_090937.1, read on the forward strand.
ATCGGGAGTGTCTTCTGCAGGGGTCACGACCATGCTCTGCACCGATGTTGAGGGGGTCCGTTGCGTTTTCGTGAAAGTCTCCATCGTGGGTTGCTTAGTCTTGGTTCTCAACCCTTTCGCCGACATGGCGCTGCCCTCCACTCTTGTACGCCTCTGCCTTAATGCAGCTATTGCACTGTCCTCGGTCCGACAAAGGTCTGGCTCCCAAGTCTACTAACTCACATTCGAGATGGCACTTCGAATTGTCTTACGAATGGGCTATGGCCTCACACTCCCCATTCAAGTTCCGTAGGCCTCGTCGCCCAAGCGTCCAATGTTATCGGTCAGCTTGCCGAGGCTCCATTAGCGTATGCGAGGCCGGGCGCTCTCATGGTGTTAACTCGAACACCCCGACATATCTCCCTGTCGTACTATTCCTCCAGGCAATTTACCGCAGCCATATCCCACAGTTCCGGGGAATAAGTGTTGTTTCTCCACGGAGGCCTCTCTTTTGTTAGCCGCCATCTTGGTGCCAAAGCGGCCGCACAGTCGCGCCAACAAAAAATGTGTATATTTCACGATTCCCGGGGACTATGAACTTCTCCAGCGAACTTCACTTGGCGTGCGGCTTCCAACACCTGATCCCCAAAGTTCTAGGCGCTCGTTACAGTTTCAACGGGTAACTTTGGCAAAAATAGAGTCGGATCATCAGGAGCTCCTCGCGCAGCAGGTCCTATTCCATGGCCAGTTGGCCACGCCCCCAACAGCTTGAAAATACTTATGGTCAAATGAATGTGAGGACATTAGGAAGTAGAACACTTTCCATGTGGCTGTCCAGCAATCCTTGTTTACACAAGTATATGAATTCCATGCATAATCACACTCTACATCAACACAGTCATAAATATCACTCTACCACATTCCTGAATGACATGGCAAACCTGAGACATTTAAATGCTATACAGTTAACCAATGGGAAGTGATCCTCATTACAAAGTAGACTCCCCACACAGCTGAAGTCAAAACAAATATACATTATTGTATTATTCTGACTTATTATGCACATAAGAAAAAAATGATTGAATATTAAACAAAATGCCTGAAATACTTCTGTTTTTTAGGGTACCTGCACTCATGTTTGAGGCATCTGATAAGACGCATATGCTTTTGGTGCTGCGATGCTAATGTTGGTATTTGCACATAGTGTGCATCTCACAATGCAACAGAAAGATGCACATCTCATCAGATGTACCATTACATGGCCACTAATTTGTACATCTTTTGCGCAACAGTTTGTGCACTCTTGCACACAGGTTTTGTTTGGTGTTTTGTTTGAGAATATGTGCAGTGCAATAAGATGCACGGTGGCATAGATGGTTTTTTTTTTATTTTTTAGAATTGCCCTCAAGCATCCACAATCCTCTGTGGGGGGGAGTGAGAAACCAGTGTTCGGTCCTAGAAGTGGATTTTGTCAGAAATCATGAATTGATGTTCACTAAGTTTGACCCGATCAGACCGTTCATGCTAGTTTGCTGCAAAGTATTCCTAGTGGTTTGCCTCATGGGGGAACCCAATTCTTAGGGAACCTCCAGAGTGATAGCGGGTGGCTGGACGACAGTCATTGGATCTGAACTTGCAGCAAAGTGCTGTACATTGTTTGCGTTTTTGGCAATGCATTCCACCCCATGTGCAAGGGATATCCCCTCAACATTCCCTAAAATCTCTGGCGAGCTTGTTGTAATTCTTATATGGTCCTTGTGCAAAAAGGCTATGCCCCAGGTTATCTTCTTGACAAAAAGATGGATTTACTTGCTTTCACTGTTGGGCTATTTTACGTAATTCTTAAAACTAGTTTGAGTATTCCACACAGGCTATGGGCATGCATGATGAATGTCAAGACTTCATGACAGTAAGTCACTTTTGTAATGCTTTTAGAAGCCAGCCAGAAATGCATTCTGTAGAACGGGTTGGTGCATAAAGGGGTGTTAGGTAACTGAGTTCTTTGGCCAACTCTGAATTCAGTCTGGTGGAGTGCAGATCTCATGTTAAGCATAGAGAAGACTGAAGCATTCTTGATATTGGACATCATCTTTCCTAAATTGGTGTAATGGTTGGGTGTTTATCTTTGTTGCATTTGAAAGTGTGCATATCAACACACGTCCTTATGTCCCTTTGTCCCACTTTGAGCACCAGAACTACGAGTGCCAGCCAGTCTGTGGTCCCAATCATCTCGATGATGACGTTCCCAACCATCTCGTTGAGAAGGGTTTTGAGTATTTTGTAGATGAAAGGGCACCTTTGGCATTTAGTACTTCAATGGCGTGACAGTCGATTTAAGAACAATGGTGTTTGAAACCTTTTCGCTTCCAGATTTCTCAGTGAATACCTATCGAAACACCTCTCGTCATTTCCTCTATTTTATTCTTTGTAATTTCCACATGCCATAAATTGTTTGACCAGTCCAGCATGATTCTGGGCTGCCGCTTGGAGATTGTCCCCTACCCACACATATTTGAGTTAAATATGGGTGGAGAGTGATGTGGAATTTTGCTGTTTCCGTCTCGGAACTTTGGGACATTGCGTAGTGACCAGTATTTTGCAGAGTGTACTCAACTTCCTGGATGCTGCAATGTTTTCAATGAAATGGCCGGTGCATGCAGTGGAAGAACTGGTCTTTGGAGAAAGCTACACAATTTCAGCCTGCCATTTCTCCTTGTAAGGCTGGACAGGGATAACGTTTTATAGGCATCCAGAATCCTCCAGCAGGGACATTTAATTTCTTAGCCATAGCTGCTGGCACCACGGATCTGGGAAGCCCTTCATCCTCCTGCAGTCCACCCAAGGCAAGGAATCTGCTGAGAGTCCACAGTCTGTCTTGTTGCTCTGTCTTCTGGAATATCCTTTTACTGAGCATCTAAACAGGCCTCGTTGGTCCCCTTGGCCATTGCCTGTCCTGTTGACACACTTGGGAGAAATTGTTCATTTTGCCACAGACCAAACATTTGCAGCCCCAGGTTGGACACTTACTTGAGTTTGTGTATGTGTCTGTAACACTGATCCTGTTCACCTCGTTCTTTTGCTTTTTTATTATTGTGGTGTGTCGTGATGGGTATCTCCTCCCTCTATTTTGTCACACCTTCTGGTGGAGTTAAGGGCACATACCGAGTTTGGTTGCTGTTTCTTTTCCTTGTTAATAGCTGTGCTCAAACTTATGGACCTACTGTTTTAGTCAACATGATGTCCTTATAGCGGTTTTGGTTAACCTCTAATCACAATTACCCTACACCATCAACTGATCTCCAATAATTTCATCCAGAATATCCACATTTCCGGGTCATGGCAATGTTTTGAAGAGCTGTGTCATACTCTTCCATGGAAGTCTGTATGCTCTTCCATGGGAGGCTGTTTTCTGGTGTTGAACTGGTGTCTCTTCATTGTAGTGTTCACCTTTGAGGGGTGCAAGGCAATTGCATAGATCAACAAATAGAATCTTTACAATCATCACACCCAAATGTTGGAAGGAGTGACTTGTGGGGGTGACGAATATGCACAGTAGCTGTCGACAAAGCGCCTGACCCTTTTGAGCCCATCGTTTGCATGAGGATGGCACATTTCTCCTGAGTGGTATGTTTGTTATTGGTGGCCTTCATGTATGTGAAGAATTCTGCCTTCCCCCACTTCCAACCAATGGGTAGAACACTGGGACGATGTAGGTACTTAGCAGGTGGGTCCAAATGCGGGAGGGTGAGCAAGCATGGCATTTCTGGAGGAGGGGAAGAAGGACGCTAAGAGACTGCGCAGGGCAATGCGCACAGAGGGACCAGGATGCACTGCTCACGATACATAGTAGCCCGTGCTTGAGTGTGCAGGGAGGGAACATGGGAGCAGCATGAAGGAAGGTTGTGCCCCCAGGGGTGGGTTATTTGCCATGCACAAAACAAAAGAGCCAGTCACTGGCATGCACTGTCATGGGTTCACATAATAATCTTCTACATTACTGTAGCCGAGGCAGCACTTGGTGTACTTTGCTGCCCCCCCCCCGATCTCCAACTTGCTACAATACTGCCCCCACCCCCTCACCCCACCCCCCCCCCCCACCCCTATTGTTAGGCAGCTGGAGCAATTGAGCTCCGAGCAGATATAATCTTACATGTTTTCCTCACAATCACACTGCCCTAGGCCCAAAGAAGTAAGACCATTTGAGCCAGGAGCAGATGGAGACTATGGTGGTGTCCAGGGTCGCCCAGTAATGGCGTGGAGATGCGGGGAGCAGTGACATGGCTAGGAAATAATGCATTGTGAGGTGTGCAATCCAACTGGGGTTAGTGCTATGGGAGTGCAGAGGAGGGCCTGCATCAAGAAGGCTACAGCAGGCGATGGAGCCACCCCTTGCCCATGAATGATCAGAGGGGCTGCAGCAGCTGAGTGGCTTACCTGGCACCAATGTTCCGGCTGCAAGGAAACGGGAAAAAGGCACATAGATCCAGAAGATTAGTGAGGCGGCACAGAGTTTCAGACAGAAGGGGCCCCGGTGCCAATGTCACTAGTGAAATAACGAACGTAGAGCTTGCCTGGAGGCATCGTAAGGGAATTAATGAGAGCAAGGTGCAGCAATCACTTGGCCCACTAGAGTCCCCACAACTGACAAATCTCAATCTTTGCCTGCTGCCCCAACACTCTATTCCTTATAAGCTGAGCGTGTCACAGCAGGCAGGCCACGATACCCCAAAATAGATGCAAGTGACCTACAACTCTCAATACTCACTTGTATTTTTTACAAATTGTAAGACCTATTTTTTTTTTTCTTTTTTTTTTTCTTCTCTCCAATTGGCAAGTCTGGGCCCATTTTCAGTTGTTTGATACAAAAGTAAAATTCACAATAGAAAAAAAAACTATAGGGTAGAGAAAAGGAAAGGAATCGAACGCAAATGTTAGGCTTATTTCGCAAATCATCATAACTCTGTTTTAAATTAATTTTTGTTCCCACCTGTCTCTCTACATCTCGACTCCGCTCATTGTTGCTTGCTCCTTGAATTGCCCCTGCGCTGACCTGAGACTTCTTGTCTTCCCATATGCCTTCTGCTTGGGTGATATTTATGGTTCTCGTTTAACCTCTGCTAATTTTGAAAGGTGATGAGGCTAGGTATCAATTTGCTTGAGCAGCTCCTTCTTGAATGTGGGATCCCCTTCAGTACACAGCATTAAGTCCAGTCGAAAGCAGTGTTATTGCATCACATCTGGTTGATGAGCCAGATGCGGAATATATAGGGATGTTTCAGGCATGCACCAAAGTAGACGAAGTATCAGAGATCCACTCCCTTTCTTCAGACTCGCCCTCATGATCCGGTGCACTTTGTGACTCCCAAAGCAGTGGTTGGGGCAGGAAGCAAGACAAAATAATTGCCACAGGGGTCAGGCTTTGCAGTTCCCGAGGAAGACACTCTTGGCAATATGATGCTACAGCAATACATACCAGGTGAACACGAGCAGGTGGCATCAAGTTGCACCAGAAGGGCCTTACCAGCAACATTTCTTACTCCACCACCAGGCGTGGCTTACATCTTCCCAAGGGCCTTGTGCTCAAGTTCAATTCTGCTCCACAAGCCTTTTTAAACCTCAACCAAAATATAGTCCCGTGATCACTGTACACTATTGTGAACTAGGCACGTACAACTACAGTCTGAAGCAAAGCAAGACATGGCCAATGACAGTGGCGCCTTGCAAGTCGGTCACTAAAATACACAAAATGGTGCTGTTTTTTTTTTTTTTTTTTTTAGATCATCGAACAGAAATTTGTGTATCGGCTCTTACTGGATATTACTGTGTTCAGATGCAGCATATGAGTTTTTGGACATTGATCTGCGCAGGCCAAGCAGAACTAAACTGGGGAAACCACTGGTTAAAGAACTGAAACAGTAGAATTTACTAGACACCAGGACTTAGTAACTAGAACACCTGGACTCAACTGCATAGCAGTTCAGTTGATGGCCAAAAACACTGGATCGATTTGCTACAATGTTGACGAGTCCAGTTGAAACAAGATTCCAATATTTAGACCATTTAAACCCTTTTTGCTTGGTGGGCAGTTGCTATTTAAAATGGATTAAGCTGAAGTTTAATCCTTGAGGAGAAAGAAGGCAACAACGCCAGACAGTGTGTATTGCGCAGGTAAAAGAATGCAATCATGAATGATTGCATCGAAATTGGCTGCATGTATACCTATCCCCCATTTTGTTTTTCTTTGGTACAGTTCGAGGCAGTCTCGAAATTGCATGTGGGCGGCTTGCTGATAATGGGCGAGGGAGGGTCAACCCAGCAGAATCCTCTACCATCATGCATGAGCCGTGCCAGCCCACGAGCGCTCCCTCTGCTACTTGTTGCAGCTAAGGGAGCTTTCCTGGGCTAGCTTGAACTGTCAAAGTGAAACAAAATTTCCCTTTGACAGTTCGTATCCCAGCACATGCCCCATGGGCCATGCAAGGCAGGGCATGTTTTACTTCTTCGGCCTTGCATAGCCCTTTTGAAATGCTGGCTGCTGTACTGCACGTTTGTATCTGTGAGGGGGTGCTTCTGCACCTCCCTCCACATACAATCGGAGTAGGTATCACGTCATCGGTGCTCCTGCGCACATGAGCAGTAACCAGGAAGTGCTGGTTACTGTGTCATGACAATTTTTACTGGTTATCCTAGAAAGCAAGCATGGTATGTATTATAACTTGACTAGGCTGACCGTTTGGGTTAGCAAGCCTAGCCCTTTCGTGCTGTGGCATGACCTGTTATGTTAGATATCTGATAAACCAAGCATGGTATGTGTTATTACGTGGATAGACTGCCATTTTGTTGCATTCAGTCTAGCTACTTCTGACAGTGGCTTGGATGTTTTAAAGGCAATGTCCACAGGAGGATGTTCTTATGTGGGGGTACTGACATATATTGGCAGGCCAGTGTGGACATGTTTTCTTATAGTATCATTACTGCCATCATGTGCAAAGCAAACCCGAGTATTTTATTATAAAGGAATTCTGGTATATGTTGGTGCAGCCAGCATGGAAATTAAGGGCACAGCCAGAGTGAAAAAGTTTTTATACTGCCATATATTGTGGGCAGAAGGCGGCATGAAAATCCATTAGGAAATGCTCCTGTGCACTGTTGGGGCCTTGCATCTATCACATATTTGGGTTGGAGTTACTCTACTATCCAGTTTTTCACAGAAAGTGTGCTGCATATTGCACCATTTTAACCCAATATTTTAAACAATTTCCCAGGGTGGTACGTGTGAAAACCCCACAAACTCCCACGTTGTTTTTGGGCTTCCTTGCTATGCCTGGTCGCTCTGTCATATTTGTGGGAAATATTTATGCCCCTCCAATTACAAAATTCACCAGCTGTCACTTTTGAAATGTGCTGCACAGCAGAAGTGTTCTGCACCACTATAGGGGAGGAACTCTGGGCCAGGTTTTATTCTTGACCACTGAATATGCCATGAATTTTCATGTTCGATATCCTGAAAACCTAAACTCCTTGCGCCCTGGAGAAGCAGAGTATTGCTCCCTGTTTCGCTCAGAGCCACTATTCCAAACCAAAAGTCCATTTTGCTGTCTCAGAGACTTAAGTGTGCTGTTTACTCCAGCCCTTTTATCTGCTTCAAGTGAGTCCTGGACTGCTCAGAGCGTTTGCAGTTAAACAATTTTTTTTCTGTAAGTGCAACTAGTTGAACGGAAAAAGAAAATTCCCAAGGACATTAAAATAAATGCATGTAACATGGAGGCGCCTGGCGTGCAGGTTTTGACGGAGCGCGTGAACTGAGAGACGTGATTTGCGGTGCTCTGGAGGAGTCGCGCTGACTCGATTTGAAGAGCGATGACATTCCAAGCATGTTTTTGGAAGCCTCCACACTGGGCCTTTGGCCTAGCTCTCCTCCACACGCCTAATCTTTGTAAAGGATTTTACAATTTCAGCATACTTTCAGTATTTTGATGAATTTTCCTCTGCTCTTACGTGTCATGTTGGAGATGTAAGAAAAAAGCCTAGCGACGAGAACAGGATGCAACTGGACGGCTCTGACTGGGTGTCATGTGGGGCCTGGGGTGAAGATGAGGTGACGCAGAATGTGCCATGGTGTTCATTATTGTACAGTTTGTGCTGCTGAGGGAAGCTGTTTCGTCAGCCCTTGGACTGCGATTTAAAATAACCTCTTGGGTTGGGCCTGTACTATCTTAGGGAGACATGCACTGGGGGAAGTGTGACTCTACGTGGATATACACTTCCTCCTCTTTGAGGACTCTGAGGAGATCCTGTGGCTTGAAACCGGATATGGTTGGTTTGGCCCGAGCTGACCCCACTTCTTGAACTCTCGTGCCTTGAATATGTTGGCCACACCCAAAGTACAAATGGAGACAATCTGTGAATGAGTTGTGGCAAGAGCAGATGAGATGTTGGTTATGTTCTCAACTTTCATGTTTGCTTTGATTAAAAGATAGTGTGGCAGGTTCTCTGGTGTTTGATTAATGAGAGCGTGTTTTTTCCAGAGGGCGTCAGTTAGACCAAATGCAAATAGTGCCGGCACTTTGGTTAACTGGTATATGGAGACACTGAGCCTCATTACGAGTTTGGTGGTAATTCGGTGGTAAATCCACCAATTGCTACAAACTCCATTACCATTCGCATCACTTGGTCCTGGGATTTATTGCTGGAATTGCAAGTGGTGGTAGGGTGGTGCTGATCCCTCGTAGCACTCCATGGGGATTTCCGTGGTATAACCCATAGATGAATGCCTTCTAACATTCTTTTAAGTAGGTTTTAAAAACGTGTGAGAAACAGATGGGTGTTTAAAAAAATATTAAGAACTTTAAAAGAATTTGACACCCAATATGTATTGAACTCAGTAAAATCGTATAGATTTGCAGTAGGATTCGTGGAAGATCCCGAGATTGGCTCGGGAGGATAGCTCAGGGGCATCGTGCTCCCCTTGGAAGCAAGACGACACGGAACTCCCCTGGTCCACGCTTAGAAACCTCTGGGTATTAAGCGCGGTATAAATAACATATATCTTATCTTATCATAAGATCGTATAAGATTCTGATAAGTTACTTATAAGAAAATCAATAAGACATTTATATCTGGGAAGGTGAAGAATTTATCTTCAGCTTTATACTGGAGATAAATCCTCTACCTTACCACCAAACCTGTAGTATGGTGGTGTGGTGACGGAATTTCCACTGAATTACCAGTATTTTTAGCCACTCAGCTGTACTTGTAATGAGGCCCACAGTTTCCCAGAAACAATTTTTGCAAGCTCTGCAATTGTGTCTTTAAAAAAATATATATACATGTTTAACCACTACATAGTTCTATTGAAGTTGTGAAATACTTTTTTTTATTCTATTCATTTGTGTAGCTCGTAAGGCACACAAGCCATAACAAATTGAATGTTGAAGTAAATGGAATAGTTTCACAATTGGTAACCATGAGACATGACTGGCCCTTTTCTATTTCCCTGGTCTACAGCCAGGCCCTGGATTGGCCTTCGTTTTCCCTCAAGTACGATGCATGACAGTGAGGTACCCATTTGGGTTGAAGATACCAATTGCTGCACAGAGTTTAATGCGCTTCAAAGTCCACACTCATTTAGTTGCTCCCACCTTTCCTGCCTATTGAACCAGCCCATTCATGGCCTACAAATTAAGCAGAAGGGCATTTGCTCGCCTGTTCCCTTTGGCATTGTTACAACACACCCATGCTGGAAGGTCTTAAAGCTGAACGACCCCTAAACCGAACACATAATCCAGTCCTAGACGAGTCTTTTGGAGCTGTAGCACAGCTGCATTGTCCCCTGACCCTGGGAAGATTTTCCTCAGGAGAACCCATCCATGGAGAAACAGCTTTCCCCCATGGCAGTAGCCAATGGCAGGAAACCATGGAAAAGTTGAACGTACGCTCCCCTTAGCAAATAATGCTTAACACAGCGCAATACACATCTGAAATAAACCTGCACGCATCCCTGTATAGTTGTCTATAGACGGAAAACGCGAAATGCAGTAGCAATCTTATATTGTGCTCACTACCACACTCATTGGACCCTGCTGTAGCACCCCTGCAACCCACAAGAGAGGCCAGTTGTACAACCCGTTCATTTGCCGCTTCTCGTGTCAACTGCAGGGATCTGTACAGCTCTTCTTTTGTCCTAAAGGGACTCCTTCAGGGGGTCACCATGCTGCCCCCTCTAATGGAAGGAGGTAACTGCAGTTTAGGGCGGAGGCGTTACAGGGCGAGGGTCACAGAGCAGGGACTCAACTGAGAACTTACAAATCAAATCCCACTTCAGGCTTACAAATCTACACCGAGCGAACAATGCGTGAATGTGGCACTGCAGGTGCTGCACGCAGGGTGCACTGCTCACATTCCCTCACCTCCCTAACCCATCCCCTGCATCCTTTCATGCCGTAGACAACTGAAACATAGATGTATTAACAACATATAACTTGGCAATCCGGTATCTGTCCATAGTCTGCTGATTGAGAAAGTTTCGTCACATCCAAACAATTGAGCTCCAAAATGCATTGGACTGTGTTGCAGGTCAGAAACAGGACTGCGTCTAATTTAGTAACCCTGTGTGCCCATAGTTCAAGTTCAAAATAATAGCCAGTTCCTGATGGTTTGTACTCTTTTCCAGAGTTCTCGAGTCCTGGCCTCCTTCTTTGTCTCTCTTCCCGTCTTTGGGATTCTGTCCCTTTCTTCTCTTCTCCCACCCACAGGTTCTCTCACTCTCTTCCCCACTCTGGGGCTCCTCACATTTCCACTCCCCACTCTGGGGTCTTCTGCTTCACTTCCCACACTGGGTTGTTCTGCTTTTCTCCCCTCTGGGGAGTTCTCCTTTTCTACCCACTGTGGGGCATCTCTTAACTCCCCTCCTCGGGGGTCTTTCTCCTCTTCCCCCCTACTTCAGATTGCTTTCCTTCTTTCTTTTGCCACTCTCCTACTGTGCTCCGCTTTGACCTGCAGAGGCTTGTTGTCTCCGGTCACGCAGCTCGGTCAGCATAGTGTCTCAACTGGGCTCTGCATTAACCTGCCGCGGGTCTGATTCCTCAGTCTCTCAGCCTCTCTGGTCTGCTTCAGCTGGTCTGCAGCTTTATCTTGCTGTACTCCTTTGATATATGTCTGGGGCCTCACTGCTCACTCTGGCATTCTCCCTTTCCTCCTGGCCACACCACCATGGGTCTTATGGAACAATTAAACTCTGCAGTGTCTGTCGAGTACCTCTTGTGATTAGTCATCCTAGGGGAAAAACACTCCAGGCCATCGGGCCACTCATTTCTCCCGGGTTTGTGCAGGGGATTAGACATGGTCAGGTCAGAAGCCAAGTCAGCCATTACAAAAAGGTGTATGTGCTCCTAGTCCCTAGGTTCCATATAAAGGTTTGTTAGGGAACAGGGATGCTGACATGTATCCCTACGGGAGGGCTCTGTCCCCTGAGGGAATCGCCTCCAGAAGGATCCCACTTACCTTCTCCCTTAGGGGGTGACAAGCGTAGCAGGCTTCCCTTCCTAGTCCCTGGCTACCCTTGGGGCGAGGTGGCTAACTTCCTGGATTCATTGTGACTCTTTGAGCACATCCTGAATTCATCATACAACCAACAGTGATCCCCTTAACTGGTAGCAGCAGTCTTGCTAGCCGCCCCACCCATCTAAAGAACTCAATCACTGATCCCAACACCATTCGTTTTCCTTATTTCCTCTAAAACGAATTAAAGAAAACCTTCTCCAACTGAGCGTCCTTTCAGACTCCACCACAGTGGACCGCTCATGTGGGAAAAGGCACAGTTTAAATGCCTGTTATGTTACTTTTAAGACCAACAGTAACCGGCTGGAGAGCCTCAGGACAGAGTGTGATAATTGTTCTGTCTTGTTCCCTGTTTCACTTTAAAACTACAGTCCAAAGAGCCCGAGGCATTATTTTGGGTCCCTTTTTTTATAGACCATGAAAACTGAAGACGAATGACTGATTGCCATCATATCTTCTGACCACCTGGTGGTGTGTTGGAATGAAAATCTTGAGGTTGCAGTCTTTGCATTAACTTGGGGGGGACTGAAGGGTTTTTGATGCATGCATCTGTGGAAAAAGTATACAATATAGTAGTACGTCCTCACTGCAGCTTTTCATTCATTTGAGCACTTTTTCAATGTGTATGCACGTATTAACACATGCCCTTTTTCTTTCAGGCCCCCACACCAGCATGATTAAGGCCTGACTGGCTTGCAAGGACTTGAACCAGGGTCCCCCGAAAGCGAGGGACGTGCTTAGACTTTGGAAACCTGCTAAGTCACTATGGCAACGCTCATGGATCCTCTCACAGAACCTTTCTCTATGATGTCCCAGCCGCAGGTAATAACGAGGTGCTCATTGATGGCAATAGTTAATGTGTCCCGTGAAAGCTGTTAATTAATTTCCATGCTATTTGCTCCCAAAACATTTCAGGTTTCTGTAGCATTTGCATGTGGTCATTGTATGAAATCCTGAGAGCTTCTACTATCATGACCTACTCCAGGGCAGTGAAAGCCAAAACCCGCTAAGGGGTCATTTGAACACATGTCTAATTATGTAGCAATACACCATGATTTGTAATATTCTACATTAAACCTGCCCTCAATAAATTCTGCTTTTACTACAGACCCGTTTGAATGTACTCTTTAACCCTCTTCACAGTTCTTTTGCATTCCAGGCTTAATGGAGCATCCTTCACCAAGCATTCCCATGGATTGCCCCCCTCTACTTCACCTGCTAGTTCATACCTTCTGTTCGTCCTTTGCTAGCCCCTTTTCTCTACTTCATTCCCTCCCTTTTTCCTATTACTTGTAGATTATCGCCTGGAAACCCCTGGCCAGGACACAGTTTGCCACATTTCTGATAAGCCTATAGGTGCTCTGAAACTGCTACACTACAGTGGTGATTTAGCCACAATGTAAAGGCTCTGGAAGTACCACATTTTACATTTGTGCAAATGGTTTCCAACTGTGTCTGAGGCGGTTAGATCACATGGTTTCCAACTGTGTCTGAGGCGGTTAGATCACAACTGGCACATATTGGCCTAGCTCTGTTGTCTGTGCAGCTTAGAACCTCTACCTCTATGGACGTTATACAATTCAATTATTGTCAAAATTCTGCTCCCCCTTCACCCTCTTCTCTTCCCCCTTCACCCTCCTCTCTTCCCCCTTCACCCTCCTCTCTTCCCCCTCCTCTCTTCGCCCTTCACCCTCCTCTCTTCGCCCTTCACCCTCCTCTCTTCGCCCTTCACCCTCCTCTCATCCCTCTTCACCCTCCTTTCTTCCACCTCCTCTCATCCCGTTCACCCTCCACTCCTCCTCTCATCCCCCTTCACTCTTATCTCCTCCTATTACCTTTTCATTCTTCCACAGACTACGGTCTGGAGAACCTCTGGTGGGAGCAAAATAGGCCACACGTCGGGTAAGCCTCTTGCTGTAAAACCACACCGGTATTGCAGTATGAAAGCTGAGTAACATAACACATGCTGTATATCGACTCTATTAGAGGGGGGCACTGGTTAATCGGGAAGCTCGACATACTGACCGTGTTCACAGGTACAAGCCTGAGTACTGAACAGCGGGAGTGCTGCTCATCCAGGGTCCATCGCCCCTTTTCTGATCATGGACTCCTCTGCACCTTCCCGCAAAGACTACACTTTTGGCCGAACCAAATATTCAATTTACCATGGGGAATCATGAAGCTGCTCCGTAGTGCTAAAGTCGCTTTTGCATTTTAAAGACCTGGTCTTCAACATGGAAAGCTGATTTCTGCAGTATAGCATGGATTCAAAAGCGCCTTTAACACCAGGGTTTGGTGCTCCAGGAAGCTAATGTTGATATAACCTATGGCAGAAAGACATCCCTGTCGGTAAAGGCACCACTGCCCATGTTGGGGGGCCCTCACTTGGGCCTTTAACATGTGTGACAGGTTGCCGGTTATGTCACCTCAATAGACTGTAAGCCTCATATGGCCCAAGTTCTCTGTGACCACTGGGCAAGGACCAATAGTGTTACAGAAAGAAGAAAGCCCTGGGATTTTTCTTTATGGTATCCAAATGAGAGGCTCGTCCAGTACCGAGAAACCACAAGGAATGTGCCCTATTTTCCAAAATGGATCACTGTAATGTTTCGAATGATGTGACCTAAAACATCTGATAAACCGAAGCCAGTAAGCGGTACAAACATGTATTCGGAAGCAATGCATAAACTACTATTGTGGAAATTACAGCATATTGTATAGTAGACCGTTTTTTCTTAGGTGGGATCGAAAATAGTGTAAAAAGAGAAAGCCATCTGATTTGCAGAAGTAAAGAGTTTGGGGGCAAGAAGCCAAAAAATGGAATCGGGATTGGGCACAAGGGGGCTTGAGAATAGATCAAAATAAATTGAGGCTCAGATCTAAAAGATCTAGCAGGGACATGGAAAGAGCCCAAAGAACAAAAGTAGGGGGTGCAGACAATGGAGACATTTAAGTGATACAAAGGGAGGTGAACTGCAAGTGAAATTCAAAAGGTAACCAATGAAGAATAGTTGCAATGGCAAAGAGTGTGAATAGCTGAGTTAAAGATGGAAGGCAAGGGAGCAAGATGGTAAGGAAGAAGATGAGAACAGTAGTGAAGACGCAAAATGACTATCAAGGTGACGAGAAGTTTAGAAGCATTACAAGTGTGACTGGGTCAGCTTTGCGAATTCAAGTGACGGAACATGCAATATTTGAGATATGTGGAAAATAAAGTGGGATGAATCAAACCAGACTCCTAAATTACAGACAGGCGAAAATACAAGTGAGGCAGGCAGTGGGAAAGTTGATAGGTGTGGGCCTTGGATGCTTTTTGATGTTGAAAGTGGAAATGCATGCATGATTGAATCGAGAGAAGGCAGTCATATAGTGGTGTGAAGAGAATGTGATTAAGAGGTGGGAGTCGTCCGCATACAAATGTGATAAGATTTTGAATGTAGAAATGATCGAAGCCAAGCGAAAATGTTATAACGAGAAAAGAGGACCCAGTACAGAGCCTAGAGGTAGACTGGAACAAGAGGAAAAGAAGGGGGGTTTGAGACACCGCAAAAATCAGAGAAAGACTTGACAGACGGGTAAGACTTTTGAACCAAGAGAGAGCAGTACCTAAAAATCACAAAGGACTTAAAGTGGACAAGAGGGTACTGTGGTCCACAATATCGAAAGCAGCTGAGAGATCAAGTAGGATGAGAATAGGTGAGAGTTTAGAGTACGTAACAGAAAGGAGAGAATTAGTGAGTGATAGAAAGAAGTGCTTTTTCTGTGGAATGGCCGGAATCCAGATTGGGTTTGAAGGAGAAGAGAGTTGGGATCAACATAAGACAAGACTTGAATATAGACCACACATTCCAGGATTTTAGAAAGATAGGGAAGAAAAGAACTAGGATGGTAGTTTTAATGTGCAGAGGTATCTAAGGAATGTTTTTTCAGAAGAGGAAGGATCCCTGCACTCTTAGTAGGAGGGTGGCAGGGGAGAGGGAAAGATCAAGAAGGGAAGTAAGATAAGGATGCAGGAGAGGGAAAAGCCTAGTAATAGGGGATGGGATAGTAAGTATCCAGAGGTGAAACAGTAGGATGTGCTCCAGCAAGATAGGAAGCTATATCAGATTCAGGAATAGAGGAGAAGGAGGAATAAGAAGACAAAGGAGAGCGTGGGACAAAGGGAGAGATCGAGGTAGTAGACAGAGAGGAAGAACATTGAAGCTCAACCTTAGAAATGAAGAGGTTAGCAAAGTCTAAAGGGGAGAGTGAAGAAGAAATGGATGGGTCAAGAAAAGGGGGAAAGAGTATAAGGTTAAGGAGATGAAAACGGTGCTGAGGGTGAGAAGAGAATGTATGATGAGATTGGGCGTTTTTTAGCAGCCACAAGATTAGAATTAAAAGGCGAGTGACTAGCAGAAAAAGAGGTGAGGTCGGAGGGAGAATTCGTTTTTTTCCAGAGGTGCTCTGCATGCATACGTATTCAGGGCAGCAGAGCGAGCAGAGTTCTGCAGTCAGGCCAAGGTTGCAGAGGCTTGGCTGACAGACCGAATGGTCGCAAAGGATGAAGGGAGTCCAGGGTAAGGTGAAGAGCATTAAGACTAGAAAGCCCAGAGTTAACAGGAAGAGAAGAAAAGGAGGCTGGGGAAGGAATATAGGACAAGAGGGAAGAAAGAAAGGTGTCAAAAGGATGAAAATTATGACGGAAGAATGTTTAATTAGGACTAGAGGAGATGATTGTTGTAGGGGGTAGAACAGGGAAGGAAAGTAGAAAATGATCAGAGGAATAGAAGGGACAAGAAGAGACAGCAGAAGAGAGCAAAAGAGAAGACCAGATGAAGAGAGGAGCCTGAACAATGAGAAGGGGAGATGGATACTGGAAGAAATTGTAGGATTTCATTAATTCAAGGAACGGAGAGAGGAAGAGTGAGTGATAGATGGAAAATATAAAGTCTCAGAGAAGAAAATACATAGATGAAAGGAGACCTAGGACCAAAAGGAATGAGGCATGATCCATAAAAAAGGTATCGAGGGTGCCAGGAGGGCGATGATAATCAGAAATGAAATGAGAATCTAATGATGCAAGGATCTGGGAGAGGGAATGGTAGTATAGGAAGAGTTGAAGAGTATTCCAGTCCCATCTCCCCCTGCCAACTTGACGAGTAGAGGGAGAAAAACAAGAGGGCTGTAGTAAGTGAAGCTGGATTGATGGTATCGTAGGTAGAGATCCAGATCTCGGTTAGACGGAGGAAGCGAAAGATCAGATTGAAGAACGTTTCAAGAAGAGAAAGGGATTCATTGCAGATGGGGCATGCATTGAGAAGATATATAGATTGGAGAGGTGCCAAAGTTGAGAGTAATAGATCTTCAATGGTTAGGGTTGCAGTAATAATGAGGGGCGAGTGGAGGTATGCGATGTCCAGTGGGTAGGTATGAATGCCGGCATTAATAATATGATGAAAGAAGTGATGCAAATAAAATTCTGATTTGTAGGAGGGACAGCATGCTTGAGATGGAATGAAACAAGGACATAGCCTTAATGAAAAGGTAGTGACAGCCAAGAAGGCAGAGCTGGATCGGCCTGAAGGAAGACAGTGTGTCCAGAATGGGCCGATCATAGCAGATAGAGTAGCTGAGCAAGACCAAGACACTGGCCACACCAGTCACGACCAGGAACAAACCCGAGGGGAAATGCCCTTCGGACGGCACCTTTTTGTGAAGGACACGCAGGGCTAGGATGCCCTTGCCTCTCTTCCTTATATGAGGTCGAGGGGCAATCGTAACTACTTTGGATGTAGTTATAGCTGGAATGCCTAAGATTCTTAAACGAAGTACATCTTGCAGTTCCCCTGTGTAAGCTACCCTGTTGGGACTTTCATGTGGCGTGTCTTGTGTACCAGTACTCGGTTTGCTATCTTACATGTGTACAAAGTTGATATACTATCTTCCTGTGCCTATGCCTCTCTCTCCCGTCCTGCCACGAAATGTTCCATTATAAGGAGCAGTACAAATTGCAACTTTTTAAATTCTATGACACCACGTTCATTTTTTTTCTTGAACAATTTTTAGTGTAACTTCAACTGGGGCAATTGATTGGCAAGCCCCTGATTCCCTGGCAGGGACTTGCATTTGTTTCATAAACATGTCTGCGTCTACGAAAGATAACCCCTGTCGATGTGCCTTATTTTCTTTGTGATCAAAGATATTAGGGATTCCGCACATGGCTCCCTTATCCCTTTGATTATCCCCAAAATGGCAATACCAAACCTGTTCAAGGATTGGCTTAATTAATCCAATCTATTTAGCCTCGTGGGCCACCCTACCATTTTACATGACTTTTGAATTTTGCCCCTCTGCAAGATGTTGGCATGCAGATCTAGCTCTGTTAGTGGGAAAAGAGCATGCGTTGACATTTTTGTTTTCTGAACACATTTTAAGCCATATCTTCCTAAATTCTTATTTACTTTGAAACTTGAGAAAACCAAAGCTTGTAATGGTGGTACAAAGTGGTTGTGGCTGTCCTTTGCATCCTCCTTGTCTCTTCTGTGATGAGCTCTGAATTCTCACTCTGGGTATCGTGCTACTTTTCTGTTGGGTTACCCCTAACGCCGCTCCTCTCTTGGGATGCTTTGTTGAACATCAAGCCCAAGAGCAGTGTGTTCCAAAAACAGATGACACCTGTATGGCTAATCTGTGCCATGTTTTTTGGATGTGTGCCTTGCAACCACCCCACTGTCCTGCTCGGCGCCATCTACAGCTTGCTGACAAGTTGCTGCAAGCAGAGACAAAGTGACACCCTGTTTGGCAAAGTTACTAGAATTGAAACTAAAATTCGAGTTTCTATCCCGAGTAGAAAAAAAAGTAGCTAATTGTTGAGGACATCTAAGCACATTGTAGTCGCCCTTCAAGAAGCGCCAAGTGCCTAATTATAGAAATCAAAGCACGGCAATGGCTGTGGAAGGAAACATTGGCCATGCATGCATGCAGACCAGACTAAGCGCCGAGGCACTGAAGCAAGTAAAACAACAAAGCGAATGTGCAGATAACAAGGTGCACACTAAGAGCAAGCTAAATATGGCCAAGCACAGGCTCCCTGCACACATGCTCATCGCTGCCTTGGTTTTCTGCCCCTCACCACTATTCCCCCCACACTGTAAACATAAAAAGGCCGTTAGCGGAATACCACGCAGTAGATGTTAGCCAGACAGACTTTGATTCCTCCCCTTTCCCCTTTCAAGCTCTGAGGACTTGCAGGCGTGGGGCTGGTAGGGTGTCCTCGTTGTTCAGGTCAAACGAGGGAGCCCATTAAGCCTTGGATGCTTCCCATACTGTAAACTTCCAAGTCACTTAGCTCTGTGCTTTAAAGAGACTTTGAATATCTCCTCTCCCCCTTTGGAACACACTGACAAACATGAATGTCAACGGGTTTCCTTGTCGCTCCAGAAGTTAATGTGGTTGTGTATCTTAACTGCCATTTCAGGA
The DNA here is from genome assembly GCF_040938575.1 of Ambystoma mexicanum. Taxonomy (NCBI): domain Eukaryota; kingdom Metazoa; phylum Chordata; class Amphibia; order Caudata; family Ambystomatidae; genus Ambystoma; species Ambystoma mexicanum. Next base: position 404,389,824 of record NC_090937.1, read on the forward strand.
ATGAGATTACCAGTCAGGGCCATAATGTTGTTTTGAATTTGGCAGTCCCCATAGACGTACCCACACCCTAGGCAACGAACCGCAGCACCCTCCTTGTCTGGTCAATCTTGATCCTTTTCACCATCGACGTCACGGGCAAGTGTCCGTTCTGACTGGCACACAATGGGCACAGCCTCCAGCCGTGTAGAGTGGGACAGGGGCTGCCTGTGTATACCTGGCGGTGGTAAGGATTCATGGACCGAGGATGGAGGATGATTACGTGCGCGTCAGGTTTCCGTGCCTTCAATCCCACAGTGTGGTAATAAGAGCCTCAATAGGACCAGCAATGGAAAGGCTCAAAGCTATGTATAGACATCAAGGGATGTGTGCACCTTGCTTTCACATGCCCCGGCCACACCCTTGTCCCCTCCATACCACACGATCAGTATGGTTTCTCCATTGCCAGGTGTGGTCTTAAACTGTGCTTCCACTCTTTGCTGTGCACGCTGCATAGTTTAAATACCGTTGTCTTTTTGTTTTGGTATCTGAGGGTTTTTAAAAAAAAAAGGAAACGATACATCAAACTCTTTGCACCCTTTGTGCCTATCCTATCAGACGCAAACTGAAGACTTGGCTCTTAAGCAGGAACCTCTTTCCCAAATTCTAGTGCCAGAAATTCACCACAATGTAACAATTATTTCGCGCCATAAACGGAGTGTGACTCCTGTCAGTGTCCATCCCCTGAAAGATCGTATAATTAATTGTAACATCAGATGGACGATGAAACGCACCACGTGCCCCAGCTTTGCCAGATACAATAAGACGACGTGGGACGGGCTCAAAAGGTTTACTAACGAGCTTAAGAAGAAACTCCCAAATATGTTCTCCAAATCATTGATGGCTCATAAGTGGCATTAAAACATTTCTGGCATCAAGCTAATGCAGCAGAAAATCCCTTGGTCATGGACCATGCCATCATTAATATGACACCCGCAGAATGATGGTGCTCCATGGCGACTGCAGATGAACACGACCAAATAATCAACTAGGCATTGACACTGTTTAACCACCGTCCTGCTACAGTGGACGGTTGTGACTGCACAGGCACACGCTGCAGGTAGGGAACGAGGTACCCGGCTGGCGGGTTCCAAGTGCCTATAGAGCAGCTTCGTCAAGGTGTTGCGCAGGACACAAGATGTTGTGAGAAGAAAGCCGGCGCTCCGCCCCCCAGGGTGTGTGCATCTTTCTCTCTCGACTGCCGTTCACCCAACCATCATCCCTGGAATGCGACACACCTCTCGCACGCTAACATTCCAACAGTACCACGCAACACTGCTCATGCTTCTTAGAACCCTTCAGTCACGCAGCTACCAAAGTAAAATTGGAGACCACCACATAGACCAAGACATAACTTGAAGCCACAGAGAAATATTCATTGGCAGGTCCCATGCTGCCCTCACCGCAGCTTTGCACTGTGGCCCTAACTGGAAACCTGAACTCTTAATAAATCGCCAGCGTGCACGTCCTATTTAGCCGTGTCTAGCTGGATCACCTAGATGCTTGGTTAGCTGCACAAATAATTGTAGAGCTACCTACAGAGACTGTCTAGAACCCAAGGAGCCGTTTGCCTTTCTTGAACGCCATCTGCTTTGCGATTAACATGGCTGATGCGCATTCTGCCCGCAGACGAGCCAGCGCCTCCCAAACATGTCTCCACTTTACTTTCTTTAGAAAAGATATTTAGGTTCTACTAGTAATCTGGGGCGGCTGCTGTAGAAAATGCTAATGTTTTACTTCTCTTCCACCGTCTCTGCCAGAAAAGCAGGTGGGCTATGCCCAACTACTACAAGGGTATTGGGTCGAAGGACCTTGTTAAAAAAAAAAAAGACTAAAAAAAAAGATCCCTTTAGAAAGGCCCTGCTCTGCCCGTACAGCACGGTCTTTTTAAATCAAACTGTCACGCCCCTGCCACACATGAGAGTGCGCGCATGGTCTGCCAGGCGCGGGAGTGTCGGGTAAGTGAATGTGGGCCTGTGTGTGTGTGTGGTCTTTTTTTGTGTTTGGTCTATAGAATGCGGAAATACGACATTGAACATCACAAGAGGTTAAGAAAAATGTTCACATCTACTTGTTTTAGAAGCCATTGTCCCTCGAAAGCAGTCCCCATACACCACAGAGGAGGCTCTTGCAGCTTTCACAACTCGAAATGTTCAATGCTATCTGCCGCCCCTCCCCCACGAAGGCACAGTCTAGCCCATTCTACTGTATCATGTCAGATTGCGTTCCATAAAGGAGGTGCAGCGTCTGTCAGGAGGTCTCGTAAACCTGGTTTTAGTTTAATCCCCCACCCTCCCCTTTTTATTGGAGAGATACACATTACGCGGAGAAGAGCGACCCTTTTAGTCTATATAGAGATCTCTTTTGAGTAATTGTGAAATTGCAGACTGGCACGACGTCCACCTTGTGCAGCTTAGAAAAGGATGAGGCGATCTTCTCTCCTTCACATCCTCTAAACCCTTCCTCTGGGTTTGCTGTATAGTTTTGAATGCTGCCAATGGAGAAAATACAGTTCATCCAGGCATGGCTTTCCCCCCTTTTCACAAACTGTGCTCTGGCCCCCTTTGAGAGGCCAAGCTTAACATCTGTACCCTCTGCTGAGTGTGACTGGTGGTTCCAGTGAGTGATCACCCTAATGGTTTAATACAGATGTGGTGCAGTTTGCCGCTGGCAGGGCTTGAGATGGAGAGAGTTGCAGCTCCTAATCTTCTCGTGGCACGGCACGGAGCTGGAATGGCAACCCAATTACTCCTGCATCGAGGTTACAAAGCTTCACTTCTTTTTAAAATCTTTTAAAGCTGTTCCTTAGATAGTGTTCTGCTTTGTGTCTAGCACGGTCTGTACTACTCACTCGACCCTCCCATTCCTCCCCCACGTGTTTGGGCAGTGTTTGACAAAGTGTGTCCTCGGTCTGCTGGGGTTGGAATGTTCAGTCACTGTAACATAATACCTTTAATAGCAAATGGGAATGGCCAGTCTACTGGTAGGTGTAAAGGAAAGTGTTGCATGCCCACATGTTCGACTGCCTGTGTTATTTCCACATCTGTGTGTTGCAGTGCCTGAAGCCTATGTAATGGTGTGTCCGATTGCCAGGTTCTAGAAATTACAGTAATCCCAGGAGAGCAAGCATTGTAGCAGTTTTCTGCACTGTCATGGCACTGATGATTGGTAAAATTGTATCTGCATCTTAAATGTGTTGCTCCCTCTTTTTGCTATATATTGTTTTTTCCTCATTGGGAAGTTCCCATGCCTTCTGTCTTCCATCGTGTTTGCTTTACTCGGTTAACCTTTAACCCACTGTCACTACGTCTTTTATACACGTCCTAGGTGTTTTGGGCTAAATCTGAAAGTTTAACTGTGTCATTAGGATATTGGTAAACATAAACCCACCAAGTGCAAGGCTTTCGTGTAGTGTTCATCAGTCTCGAGTCAGGAGTAGACCGGGTTTGTAATAAAATCCAAAGAGCTTTCAATTGTGTGCTTTCAAATTGTTTCTCAAGACTGCATGGTAGCTCCACCAGTCAGGCCCCCAGTACTGAGATGTTATTGCTCCCTCTATGTCACATATTGAATTATAGTGTGACTTTCTTGCAGTCTTCTGACTCACTGAATTGAGTAACACATGCTACCCACACTCCCTGGGCTTTAAGAGTGTCCCAGCGACAGCAGACCCCTGGACCGTGGCTTCCTGGCTTCTTCCAAAGTCAGTCTGGTGCATCTCTGGTGAAGGCCAGACATTGTGAACTGAGCCTTGCAGCCCAAGTCTGTGCCAGGATAAGACCGCATCCAGTCATTCAGGGTGAGGCATAGGCACACCTCCGGGTACGTGCCCCCTAAGGACCTTACCCACTCTTTTCAACTCCCATGCCAACCCTAATAAGTCTGAGGCGCCGGAGGTGGAATTCGTGAGACCACCATTCCCTGTGGACACCTGTTACATAATAATGTGTACACCCAGAAGGTGTCCCCCGTTTGGTACTTGTGTAATTACCCTAACTGGGCCACATTGACCATTACCTTGTCCACCACAGACTACAGTAGTTTATGCATCTTTGCTCTTCTGGGAGACATGGATGAAATGTGTTCCACTCCCCCCTCTTAACTCCTTTACCAGCCATATTGCATCACACCACAAGAAGTCACAGAGTGACTGTATGCTTCGGTTATTGTAGGGCTCAGTGTGTTTTTTTTTAATGTTTTTATTTATTGATGTATGTTCACTTAGCACTTGTTCATGCACAAGATTGCTCCAATATATCCTGCTCGGGATGGAGGCAGTCCATAGCAAACCAATATAAGGAGGTGTGTTTACAGCTGCTAATCATGGTCGACTCGACGTGTAGGGTGCCATAGCCATGTGCTATGTTGTGCATAAGTGGCAGGATGCAGGAAGAAATGTATTTTGAAAACACCTGAACAGGGGATCCCCAAATAGTTTATTTAAAATGTAATTCTCAAGCAGTGCTTTCTACAGGCTCTCAGGCGCCCAAGTGGAAACAGTGTTTCTATTATGGACCCAAATCTTACTCCTGAGGCCACCTTACAAACACTGCTTTATTTTGAATTCTGTAGAATTCATGAATGATGTGCATTATATGTGCTCCAAGTCAATGAAAACGTGCTTCTCTGCGTGCTACGGTTTATGGAGGTCAGTGAGAGTTGCACACTGCATTGAGAGTCCTATAAGAGCAGTAGCAAATGCACCCGCTTAATGTGAGTGGGGTGGGCAAATTGTGTGCATGCAAAATAACATTCGGGGATTCCGCTCTGCATGCTTCACTGCCGGGTGGAGTGGGAAACCCTGGACCCGGCTCCATTTTTTTGCTGGAGTTGTTGGGGCGCAAGATTGGCCAGGAGTGACTCGAATGCTTAACAACCCAGCACGCTGGAACATCTGAGAACTCTGCTTAGCTGGAATGTTCCTTCTTTTTGATTGGGCTGAATGGCTGGTGCCCCCGACGCCACCACCACAAAAGAGGAGAGGTTGCCAGCAGCTCGAACACAACCTCCATACCACCAGGCGAAATGGCAGCCGATAGCACTCGCATTAGTGCATTCTGCTTTGTTAGGATAGCTGTGTTTTTTTTAAATTGTGTGCACAGACCCAAGCACAAAGCCAGACCAACCTTTGTTAGATTTGATGATAGATCACGAATCAAGTGCTAACTTCTAGAAGTGATCCTCTGGTATATGAAAACCCCCTTAAACCACCACCACCTTTTGTGTGATGCCCGGGCTCTCGTATGAGCCAGCAGGCTGTATAGCGTAGATCATGGCTGGACTAGCAATGCAGTTTCTTCATCTACATATTTACCATGCTTTTGCACAATACCTCATTCAGATATGTGGTTTAAAAGTGCATCCAACATCCCACCGAGATCCCTGCAAGTTCAGCAACATCCTGGCATACTCTTTCGTGGAGTTTTTTCTGATAAATAGGCACAGTATCATCCTATATGACCTCTGCATCAATCTAGTATGCGCAAAGGACCACTCTAGGTGAACATGTTTGACCAAGAGCGGTATAACTCAGATGGGGCGTATGTTGTGAGACACTTTATAACCGATTATTTAATCTCCTCATCCCCAAATAGCCCATATCCCACAGTAGAACTGGTGGGTGGCCTGTGGAAACGGGAACCTGTCCCCTTCCATCAAAATCCACCTGAGAAGGGCCCCCTGGATTGACTTTAAGCTGGGTTTCCTTGGGCACAGATGTTCTGTTAATGGCTTTTATATGCAAGGTGCCTTTGCTCTTCTGTTGCTGCATGCAAAAGGATTTACCCTGAGCTCTGGTGTGTAGTGCTGTTTCTCAGTAGTCTTTGCTGAGATAATTTGTTTCTAGATGAGAGCTTTGTGTGCCCTTGGCACTATAAGTCATTGGCCGGGAATGTGCTTTGTAAATTGGATGTAGATGTGTAGTGTACTCTTGTTTCCTGTGTTTGTTTTGGGAGGGATGCAAAATTGTCCTTTGTGAATGATTGACCGGTTTGTGTAGAGTTTGTTTGAGCATAGAAATTGTGAATATTAGTGAGTGGGGAGTTATAGGGCAAATTAGTGCATTCATCCCATGGTGCGGGTATCTCGCAGTCCTTGGTGAGAGGGAATCCTGCATGACTAGTTGCTAAGCAGCAGAATTACTGTGGGTTACCAGAAAGCACAATCTCAGTATAGCACAGATTATAGTGGGACACAAAGTGGGAAGAATTATTGTGTTCCACCAACAAGAGCATAATTACCATGGGACACGAGGGATGGAAAATCAAATAATAACACAAATTACAGTTGGACAGCAAGCTGGAAGTATGGTGGTGCTTCTCGGGGAGTATAGAGGGCCAGTGGCTACATGGGGAAAAGGCAAACGGGTGTCACCTTTTTGTCTTTCACTTGCTGCCTGGACTAGACAACCTGGATACATTAGAGAAGAAGTGAAGGCAAAAGGCAGTCAAATGTCTCCAGAGATTGGGTGTTCTCCCTACCTCTGAACCATGCAGACAAGTGAGGGAAGCTGCCAGTGATACACTGTGGGCCTGAGAGCGTTACATGACATTGCCTACCAATCACTACTTGGATAGACAAGAGAGGATTCTGGGAGTGGATCTGTTTAATGGTTACATGGTAGTGCTCTCGGGTACCAAACATGAAGGTACGGTTGCACTCTAAGCCGAGGCCCGTGTCTTGAGTCAAACACTTTGTGTCTCCTCTCAACAAAGCCAAGCTGAGGCATGGAGGCTTCCACGTACGCGTCCCCCCAGCTTGGGAATTGACTCCCAATTGAATTAACATTGGACGCCAATCCTTAATCCTTTAGGAAAAAATTCTAGCCACACTTCCTCCAGCCATTGCTACCCTAATTTAAATATCAAAAGCTCCATTCCTTTTGTCTAATCCAGCTGGTGGCAATGCATACTAATGAGATAATTAAAGCAAGCCTGCTGAGGGGGCTTGGTAGACAGACAACAGGAAAGGCGGGGCTAACACCACTTTGGTATGCAATGTGTCAACTTGAAGCTAGTTCCCACCTCTCTGTATGAAAGGCAGTGAATGGCCTGTCTGGGTCCAGCAATTAATGCAGGTGACCCTGCAGACCAGACCCCTTTCAGAGGGATGAAGGCTGTGATTTGGGAGAGACAGGAAGTCTGTTCCCATCACAAACATCAAGGGAGACATGCACTTTAATAAAGAGTCACAGAGGGCTCAGTTAACCAGAGAGACACTTTGATCTACAACAGACCGGAAGATGGGTGGGAGTTGGGAATGTGTTGTCACCACTTGTCTGTCCTGTTGCATAGCACTGTGGTCCTAACCTCATGCATAACAGAAGATTGTTGGTGGGAACCCAGGATTGGTTCATTAAGGTGGGCTTAGCCTGAACAAATCAGTGGGGCCAATTTGGCTTATGAAGCAAGTGGATTATTTAGTAAGTGTCCAAAAAGCGGGTACTGGGCACGGCCAAGGTGTGGCTTTCTAGGCCGGACTGTCCGACCATGTTACACTAGCATGGGGTCACGCTATGCAGCTCTATACTAGACTTATCGTTATGGCTGACATGAACTCAAGGTGCTAAAGAGGCCTCTTTGTAAAAGTATATTCTGAGGAAATGTCTAATTCCATATGAGCTCTGCAGAACTAGCTATAATCCTCTTCAGTTTTTTTTGTATATATACGCTATATTACTGGGACAATCTGAAAAAATGTACTTTTTCTTATTTAGCTAGAGGTTTGTCTTGCACAAGTGCAGAATCGTTTTACGGCAGGAACAATCCATCGTCATTTCCATGGGGAACACGGAGCTGGGAAGTCGTCCAGTCCACTTTTGCAGGGATAATCGTGTTGCCCCTCTACTGGATTACAACCTCTGCATTGTGCAGCCCAAGAGGCCTGCCCATGATAGGCCTCATCTGCTTTTCCACTGGGAACGCAGAGAGGGGGCATAGCTGGTAAACACCCGGTTGAGTTTGAGGTGATTGGGCCGCATCAGTGCGCAGTCTTAAGATGCAGAACAGCTGTGGCAGGTTGCAGACTTTATGTCTAGGAGAATGGAGGCCGTGACTAAGAACGCCCCTTTGCATCTAATTGAGTAGCCAATGATAGTATTTCGACGCAAAATTGGTGTTAGGTAATGTTGGTCTGTGGTTTGTGTTTCATTGCACTTAGTCTAGACTGGGGGTGGCGGTGGTCTCACGGAGCAGATCTTGGCGCATTACACAGAAGCGCAGTGGGTGGAGGAGAGCGCACACAACTTCATTCGCACTGGATGTCAACATGGTGTGCAAACGTTTGGCGGATTGCTGTGGACAAATGGGAACCTTAATCCTGTTCTTTCACATTTAAATACTCTAAAAACATTTTTTTTTAAAATAACAAAGTGAGCAGTCCTCTTCTGTGAATGGCTGGGTGCTGAAAATGCTGGGAGGGTTGGGGTATGACATATAAATGAAAGGGGACCCTGCTAAATGAGGGGAACGAAAAGGTGTGCCGCGAAAGTTGGGGGGTGTGGGGTAAACACCCTTGTCCCCCGCTAAAATGATGCTCATGGCTGCACCCTGGGTAAGAGATGTAGACCCAATGCAAGCAGGTGCAGCAACACAAGAAGTCTCATCACATACATTATTTTTGGCAATGCTATTATTTGTAGGGCGTGAAATTTAAGGGGGTGCTATAGTTGGATCGTATTACAAAACATTTGTTTGACTGCTGTTGTTTTCCGCAGACTTACTTGTGTACAAGTCAGTTCACATTATTTAGAGGCCTCTAATCACCCCCAGTAAAGCATCATAGGGGACCGAGGAGCCATGGAGCCTACACGGCTGGCCCAGAGCATCTGTCAGCCATTCCCTCCCTTAATTCTATCAGAAAAGATAAAGGATGCAAGGAGAGAAAGGAAGGATGGCGGGGGAAAAAAAGAGAAGAAAGGATAAGCAAAAGAAAGGGAGGAGGGGAGATGAAATCAAAGGGAGATGGCACAAAAGGGAGAAAAACAAAATGGTGAATCAAAAAATTAAAGAGAAATGAAGATGTAAAAAATGACTCTGCCTGTGTAACCTGGGTTAAAGCCCGAGTGCGGGCTTAAAAGATGACGATTGGACAACCGAATAACTATTCTCAGGTGCTTCCGTGCTTACATCAACACTGCTGTACAAATGATCAAAATGAGAGTAAAATGGGCACTACCTAAAAATCTACGAAGGCAAAGCCTTTGGGAACTGTAAATAGCTAATCTATTGAAAAGATATATGCTTGTTTAAAGACCTTAGTGTTGGTTGAATGTGTAGCTTAAGTACCATTGACGTCTGCACAGACCTCCTAAAATGGGTGTATTTCTGAATGAGAAACTAGTGGAAAAAACCGTTAAAATGGAAGTAGCAAAGCAGATTCGTTTGGTGGTTGTGCTCATCACTTTCAACTCCACTTGACTCCCAGATAGTCAAGGTAGTGCACTCACAAACCTGGCAGAAGACTGAGGGACTATTTTAATAGTTTGGGCAATTAGGTGGTGCTAAAACGCCACTGTGCTCTAGCACCTTGAAGCATCTTCTGTGTGCTAGATGGAATTACCAGTAAATATCTTAGACCAAATAACTGGACGGACCCAAGGAAGATGGTAAAATATTGCTTTAATCTCAATGAAGGAAGCAGGGAGATATAACCGCTATCAATATAGATGCATGCATATTCACACTTTATCTTACTTGTGCAGAGTTTTATCTACTTTTACATACGTCATTTATGAAGTCATCCTACTTTACATTTGCAAAAACCTATTAACAGGAGGGGATTGGATTAGGGCAACATGTCTGCCTCTAGAATTATATAAGAGTTAATCTCATTGGCTGCCCCTTGTCTGTAGGACACACACTGAGCTACTTCTACTTATGTAATATACTGATTATAACAGAGAATAAGGCAGCGAATTGGTAAATGCAACATTTCATGATTGGTTGGCAACCCCATTCAACCATGGACTTTCGCCTGTGTAGCAGAATGTGAATGAAAACAAAACCGAGGTGCTCAAGATGCATCAGCTCATTCCTTGTTTTCCCAGTTAGTCCATCGCATTTCATCAATAGCCAAGTTTTTCTGTTTGTAGTTGGCCTCGTAGTCTGCTCACTGTTCTGGAACATTCAATGGAGTATGAGCACCTCTAGCTCCATCTGTGCTTTTAATGAGTAGCCCTTGTTTTGAGCTTTCCATCACGTGTTAGGAGACCACAATTTTGTCCATTTCAGCCTCTCATTTACTGCTATTTCATTTTATTAAATAGAGGCCATCACCCTTTCTGGCCTTTTAGAGACTTGCTCACTCCACCTCACGTAGGCTTTTGCTTTCGAGGTTGTCCTATACTGGGCACCTGCAAATGTCCTTGTGTCTCCTAATCTTGGCAGAAATATATTTTATGAACATGGTCTGTTCATTTGACTCGCTTTGCGCCTTGCACCCGTCTCTCGAAATAGCCTCATTGCCCCCAGGCCAAGGTTCTCCCTTATTCTGCATACGGAAACAGCTTAATCAATTCTTCAATTTGCAATTCTAGGCTTGTATTTTTAGGTAGTAGGGTTGATTCGAGGGGATTGGGTCCTCCGACGTATTCCATATCTTTGACAGTAATCACCACAGCTGTGCTGCTTCGGAAAATTTTCTGCATCCTGCGTCGATGACGTTGATGCGCCGTCCCCGAGGACCTCCTCCGAAGGCTATCACCCGATGTGATAAGTAGGACGCACGACGCCCGTAGTCTCAGTTCCGTTTTTTCCGCGAACGTGTTCGCTTCGTGAATCTCGGTACGCCTCGACTCTTTGGAGTTCTGTTATATTCTTCTTGGTTCTTGAACCTGTTAAGTTTTTGTGAAAAGCCTGTTTGTGACGATGTCTACCTCGTCTTCAATCCTGCGTCCGGGCTTCAAGAAATGCAGGGACTGTGGGTCCAAGATGTCGGTAACGGACTCGCACGACGCCTGCCTTTGGTGCCTCGGGGAGGCCCACGACACGGATGACTGTGTCGACTGTTAGTCGCTCACGGCCAAGGCCTTGCGAGAGCGCAAGAAGATGTTGTCGGTAGGTAGGGTGTCTAAGCCCCGGAAGTCGAGGTCTGCGGGACTTTCGACGGAGGATTCGAGAGGCGACTCTCCGCGTCATCGTCGGAGGTCCAGTGGGTCTCCTTCCAGGAGTCAGTCTCGCCACTCCTCTGCCTCTTCGAGGCATTCCCGGAAGCGCCGGCATCGGTCGCCTTCCCCGTCCTCTTCCGAGGACTCCGCCCGTCGGCGGGTCGCTTATCCCACCTTGCAAGCGACACCAGAGGAATGGGCTTCCTTCGGGAAGATGATGTTAGCGATTCTCGAATCGCAGGGCACAGGTCCGTCCGCGCCTCCGAGTGGGGTCGGTCGTGATCGGTTGAGATACACCGCTCGCACGCCTTCGGGCTCGAGTGGTCGGCGCGGTTCGCGGGAGATGTCCCGCTCGGACAAGGATAACCTTTCTTGCCATGCCCGTTCCAGGTCCCGGTCCTCGACGCGCTCGAGACCGCGTGATCCTGTGCAGTCTTCGAGGAAGATGTCGACGCCTGTGGCACTGAGGTCGTCGATGACCTCTCTCTCGAGGCTCCGCCTCCGTGGGGTCGTCGGCGCCTAGGTCGTCGAAGGACACGCTCGGAGCTCTGGCTTCGAGGCCTGTGTCGACGCCGCCGATGCTGGCGGCGCTGCGCATGACATCGATGCCGATTCGCTCGACGCCGATTCTCTTGCCGCCGACTCGTTCGGAGTCCTCAACGCCTTTCGAGGCGGTGGTGTCGGAGGGGCCCCGTGGTAGGGGGGGTAGCCCCTAGTAAGGCTCTGGCTAAGGTCAGGTATTGCTTTGATCTCCAGGTGTCTTCCTCTCACTGCTTGGAGTACATTTCAGAGGGTGATGAGGGCTCTGAGGGCTTGGTTCCGGTTACGGTGCCGGATGAGCTTGTCTCGGGCCATAGCCAATTTGATGACCTGAGGCAGTGTGAGAGAACGGATCTCAACGACCGGTGGGGGGTGTCTGTACTCCCACTCCCTATATGGTGGAGGAGAGGCACAGGAGACCCCAGCCAAGATTCTCTATTCGGTAGCAATGGTCGAGCAATCAAGGCCTAGCTTCTCAGGAGGTGATGCAGGCTGGTTCTTAAGTACAGTGTATCCCCAAGCCCCCACAAAGGAATATCCACACTCTGTATTGGTTAGAACACAGTCTTTATATAATCAATAGTTAAGGTTATGTACATTCATCATGATAACTCACTTTGTACTCTGGCAAAATCTACAATGACAAATATTTACAATCCTAAAGTGGTACCACCCTAGATCTCATTGAAGTGCATGAACAATACTGTACAATGTCACACAGACCAATAGAGTGAAACCAGCAATAGAGAGAGGAGAGAAAATAAGATGGTTGAGCAATAGGCAGACTACTGACCCCTACCACTAGGCACAGTTCTGTGTGGAGATCCCCCCACCTGGGCAACCTGTAAAGAAAGATATAGCACCAGCCCAGTCCATATATTGCTCTGCAAGTCTTATTTTCCCCTATAATGTTTTTACCCCCCCAATGTACCTGGTGGAGTCGAGTTCCTCGAAAAGGCGTCGACAAACGTCGAGGGACTCGCTGTTCGGCGACGGGGAATCGACGGCCCTTCTTGAATGCCTTCCCTTTCAAGCGGGAGGCACGGGGCGTCGAACGTCCGTCGACAAACGAGGTGGAACGATGTCGAAGAGGCGGCAGCTTCGTCCGAGCGGTGCTCGTCGGCGTCGGGGCGTCGGCGTCCTGCAAGGCGGAGGTGTGCAGGGCACCTCGATGACAATAGTTCTGGACCGCAAAGATTGTAGAGACGGGAGCCCAGCAAGGGCGTCGAGTCGTCCGGGTCTTTGAGGTCGTCGGGTGGCGGGAAACCCACCGGCAGGTTTCTCCTCGACGCGTTGGTCGTCCTCGACTTTCTCCGGCAGGATAAGCGGTCGATGATGTGGTCGAGAGAGTCCTTCGATTGAATGTTCTTAGGCAATGGAGCGGACGGCTCCGGTCGTCGGCGGCACGGCGTCAAGTGGTTCCCACGGCTGGGCAACCCAACTTCGACGGGCCTCCAGCGGTTCCACAAACCTGCGAACCCTGGTCGACGGCAATGGACTTCGACGGCGTCGATGTCCGGGTGCTTCACTTCGATCTCCTCGGCGGTCCCGTCTCGGGTCGACAGCCTTTCGAGGATCTGTCTTCCAGGGCGCTTCGGCGAAGATGGAGCGGTGCTCGATGGTCCCTCGGAGCACAGGAAGAGGGCGCCTTACCAGGTCCTCTCTCGGGTCAGCCCTCGACGAATTCGACAGCCTTCGGATCGGTCGAAGCAAATGCCACAGCAAGTCTTCTTCTTCCAGCTGGACGTCGAGGATCAGCAGTTCCAGTTACTCTTGAGTGGAGACTCAGCTTCTGAACGCTTCTGAACTGAACACTTTTCCAGTGGTGAGAGGTCCCCAGATATACTATCCTCTCTCTCATCCACGCTGCTGGCACACACTCAGCAGCCAATCATACTGCAGGGCATTCATGCAGTCAGTCAGCCAATCAGGCACACAGTGCATTCAGGCCACACTCCTCCCTTCCAGACACTCACAACAAGGAATGTGGATTGGGACAAGTACCCAGCCATTCAACACTACACACTGCATTCAGGCCAGTTTCGGGCAGGGCTGTCTCAGTCTTTGTCTCTCATGCCAGAAACCAGACAACTACAACAAGAAGTGTATATTGGTCACACACTCCATTCACCCAGGTCCCACCCACAGGAGGTACCCACAACATACAGTCACTGGGAAGGCTCCAGCCAGTCTAGCTGGGCCTTCACAACAATACCATACATGGAACTTCCACCCAACAGCCAGTCAGGGGGAAGGGACAGAGACAGGGCTTCCCAGGACTTTGGGAAAAACAAGACAACAGGCAATAGAAAGCAAGAGGCCACAGGGGCCATCTTGTTTCTATCAGGAATCAACTGATCCCAATGGCAGGGCCTGGGTGTCCCAAAATGGAGGACACTCAGGGCACCTGGCAGATTCAGCATGGAGCTGCCACCAGCCCATACCCTGCTCTGTGGGCCACCCACAGGTGCCCAAAAACATACACTAGGGGCACAGGGTTGTACCCCTACCCATGGGTGCCATAAGGGTATCCCATGGGTCTGTTCACCAAACCAAAAGAGAGAGCTGCACTGCCAGGAGTCCCACATGGACTCCGGGGCAGAAAACATAACAGAACACACGGTAAAAACAGAAAAAGGACAAGGATTCAGAGGCCCTGTCCCTCAGATGCATTTCCAGCATCACAGTCGCCCCCCCCCCAGACTGAGGTGGAGGGTGTCTAATCTCCCACGGGATAGACACCCTCATCCAGACGGTCAACATACCTTCTGGAAAGGCCATCTGCATTATCGTGACTCTTCCCTGGTCTGTGCTCTATGGTGAAGTCTAGCCCTTGCAGGCTAATGGACCACCTGAGCAATTTCGGGGTCTCACCCTTCATCTGCATAAGCCACTTCAGGGGCTTATGATCTGTTTGGACCTTGAAGGTAGACCCCGTAAGGTAGGGCCTAAAACGCCTTAGGCTCCAAACTATACTAAAACACTCCTTTTCAACAGTAGCCCACCTAAGTTCTCTACCCTTGAGTTGTCTACTGATGAATATGATAGGGTGTTCTCTCCCTTTGTCATCTAACTGGGACAAGACAGCTCCAATTCCAGTGTCGCAGGCATCCGTCTGGACGATAAAGGGTCGGCTGTAGTCAGGCGCACTCAACACAGGTGCCCTACACAGACTTTCTTTCAAGCCATCAAAGGCCCTCTGACAGTCTTCGGTCCAAGTAACCTTCCTAGGCTGCTTGGGTGACGTTAGAGTTGTCAGAGGTGCAGCTATGGTCCCATAGTCTGCCATGAAATTGCGATAGTACCCAGTGAGACCCAAAAAGGCCCTCACCTGGGTTTGAGTAGTGGGAGTCTCCCAGTTCTGTACATCCTGTACTTTACTGGCGAGAGGTTGGATTTGACCCCCTCCTACCTCATGACCAAGATAGGTAACTTTCCCCTGAGCTATCTGGCACTTGGTAGCCTTGATAGTGAGGTTAGCCCTTTTCAAGGCCTGCAACACCTTATCCAGATGTGTCAAATGCTCTTCCCAGGTGGAACTGTAGACGGCAATGTCGTCTAAGTAAGCCACACAAAAGGCTTCCAGCCCACTGAGCGCATGATTGACCAATCTCTGGAAGGTGGCAGGGGCATTCTTCAACCCAAAAGGCATGACTCTAAACTGGTAGAGTCCCCCAGGTGTTGAGAAGGCCGTCTTTTCCTTGGCATGGTCCGTCAGAGCTATTTGCCAATAGCCTGAGGTAAGGTCAAAGGTGCTCACAAACTTGGCAGCACCTATGGTGTCCACGAGCTCATCAGCCCGGGGCAATGGGTGTGCATCAGTCTTGGTGACGGCATTGACTCCTCGGTAGTCCACACAGAACCTCCAATCCTTGGTACCCGCCTGGGAACTTGCCTTGGGGACAAGGACCACTGGACTGGACCAGGGACTGGTTGAGGGTTCAATAACACCCAGATCCAACATCTTGGCGACCTCAGCCTGGATGTGGTTCTTAACGGTATCTGACATACGGTAGCACCTGCTTTTGACAGGTACACTGTCACCAGTGTCAATTTCGTGCTTACACCACGGTGTAAGGCCTGGCTTCAGTGAAAACAGAGAGGCATACTGTTGGAGCAAAGCCCTACAGGCCCTCTGTTGCTCTGTTGTCAAATCTGGAGAGAGATGTACTCCCTCCACTGAGCCATCCTGAGGGTTGCTATGCAGCAAATCAGGAAGGGGCTCACTCTCATCCTCTTCTTGCCCAGAAGCTAGCAAGAGACATGAGACTTCCGCTCGCCTGTGGAAAGGCTTGAGCCTGTTGACATGGAATAGCTGAGGAGCTACCCCAGGGGCTCCCATGTCAACCAGATAGTTGACTTCGCCCATCTTGGAGATGATCCTGAAGGGTCCAGTCCACTTGTCTGCCAAAGCCCTAGGCTTGGTAGGCTCCATCACAAGGATTTCCTGTCCCGGAGTCCAATCCACTTGCGAGGCTTTAAGGTCATGCCAGTACTTATTCAATTCCTGGCTGGCCTTGAGATTTGCTGTTGCCTGACCCATCATCTGTGTCATCCTCCGTCTGAGGCCTAACACATAGTCCCCCACTTGCTTGGCGGGACCCGGAGGGGTGGCTTCCAAGCCTTCTCTGATCAAGGCGAGGGGCCCCCTTACGGGATGTCCAAAGAGTAACTCAAAGGGGCTGAAACCAACACCCTCTTGCGGTACCTCCCTGTAAGCAAACAGCAGGCATGGCAGGAGGAGATCCCATTTTCTCCTTAGGGGTTCTTCCAAAGCCCCTAGCATGCCCTTGAGAGTTTTATTAAATCTCTCAACCAGACCATTGGTCTGGGGGTGGTAAGAGGTGGAGAACTTGTAGGTTACCCCGCACTCTTTCCACATGGTTTTCATGTAACTCGACATGAAGTTGGATCCTCTGTCAGAGACAACCTCCTTGGGGAATCCAACACGGGTGAAAATGCCCAGGAGAGCCCGGGCAACCACCTTGGCCGTGACCGTCCGAAGGGGTATCGCCTCAGGGTACCTGGTGGCATGATCTACCAAGACCAGGATGAACCGATGTCCACCTGAAGTGGGAGGGTCAAGGGGACCGACGATGTCGATGCCCACCCTCTCAAATGGGGTGCCAACCACTGGCAACGGCTGCAGTGGGGCAATGACACTGCCTCCAGTCTTGCCAGACAACTGACAAGTTGGGCAGGTCCTGCAGTGGGACTCCACCTCTACTCCCATCCGTGGCCAGTAGAAATGGGCAGAGAGCCTCTGCTTAGTCTTCTTGGTCCCAAGATGACCAGCCAAGGGCACCTCATGCGCCAACTGCAGTAGGAAGGGCCTGTAAACCTGGGGTACCACCAACCTCTTGCGGGCACCAGGTTCAGGCTTAGTGGGCTCACTAACAAGGAGCTCACCCTCCCAATAAATCCGGAAATTCCTAGGCACCTCTCCTTGTGCCTGGGCCAGGGCCTGTTTCCTCAGTCCCTCGAGAGAGTGGCACTCTCTCTGTCCCTTACAGAAGTCCGCCCGGGAGGGTCCCCTTTCAGCTAACAAGCATTGAAGGTCGGGATGATCCTCCGGGTTAAGAACCTCTCCCACAGGAGAGTCTTCTGCCTCTTCTCCCAAAGGAGTTGAGTTTGGGTTTTCCACTGGACCCAGCCCGTCCGGAGCATGGATCCCAATGGGTGCGGTAGGAAGAGAAGGTGCTCCCTCCACAGGGGTGGCCTTCTTGGTCTTCCTCCTTCTTGCCTTAGGCCTCGCCTTTGGCTCGGGTATCTGACCCACAGCCAGACCCGATGTCACCTGTGATCTAGTGACGGCAGCAGCAGTCATGGGAAGACCATCCGAGATCAACCCCAACTCTACTAGATCATTCCCTAACAAAATGTTAGCAGGGACATTGTCCTGAACCAGGACAGGAAGCTTCGCTGTCTTGTCTCCAATCATGAGTGTGACTAAGGCTACAGGTGATAATTTGGGAGGCCCACCAGCTAACCTGGTGGTTTGCAGAGGAGCACCTTCATAGTCCTCTGGCCTGAGCAGGGTCCTGTCCACCACTGTCATGCTTGCCTCAGTGTCTCTCAAACCAGTAGAAGGCTGGCCATTCAAGAGGACACTTCTCAAAAACCTACGGGTGTTCTGTGGGATAGTCGCCAGTACTTCCGCGTACTGGTCCCAGGCCCCAAGGGACACTAAGGAAATCTCCACCGGAGCACCAAATGTGATCCCGGCAGAGGAGGGGAGGACAGTGGCCTCCACCTCAGACACGGGGTAAGGGTAGGTCAGGCTGACAGCCTGTACTCCAAGTGCCTTACCTTTACACTTGGGGTCACCCCTTTTGTGATCCAGAGCTCCACAGTCCCAACAAGCGCTAGGAGTGCGGGGTACGGTACTGGAACCACTGGGAGCCTGCTTTGCAGCAGGTGGACCACTACTCTTATTCCCACCCCCAGATGACTTATCCCCACTAGATTTTTGGGTCTTAGGAGAGGAAGGTTTTGGTTTACCCGACTGTGGCTGCTTGGGGGACTCCTCAGCTTTCTGAGAGGCCCCCTTCTCTTTATCCTTGTCCTTCCCACTGGAGTCCTTAGGGGACACCCGATGGGAGACCCACTTGTCAGCCAACCTAGCCAGCTTAAAGGGGTCCAAAATGTTCTGGTCAGCCACATACTGACGCAGCTCTGGTGAACAGGCTTCAGAGAAATGCTCAAAAAACAAGAGGTGGGACAATTCAACAAAAGTCTTAACCTTGTATCCATCGATCCACCCCATCATGTTCATGTGCGCAGCACTCACCCAGTCAACCCAAGACATATTCTCCTTTTTCTTAAAATCCCTGAACCTTCTAAGGTATTGGGTAGGTGTCTTGCCGAACTTGGCAATCAAAGCAGACTTCATACACTCGTACTGACCCCTTTCTTCCACACTCAGCTTCAGAATACAGTCATACCCGGTTTGAGGCACTCTGCTTAACAAACACTTCGCCCAATCTCTCTTATCCACATCATGAATCTCACAAGCCATCTCAAACGCTTCAATCCATTGGAGGATATCCGAACCCTCCACAAATACACCAACCAAATCTTTCATAAACTTGGTGGCTGGGGACCTGACACTCTCACTGGATCTAGCTGAAGTCTCCACTCTAGCTTTCTCTAGCTGGATCCTCTGACATTCAGTGTCCTGGCTCTTGAGTTCAAGGTCCTTATTTTTGAGTGCAACTTGTTGAGCCAACTCCTCTTTCTTAAGCTCAGCATCTATTTCCAACTTGCGGTATTCAAAGGCCAATTTCATCCTCAATAACTCAAGTTCTAAGGAATTGCTGGAGTTTGGAACAGAGGCAGCAGGAATGGCGGTATTCCCAGAAACAGATTCAGCAGAAACCCCTCATTGGTTGCATTCCCCCCCTCATCAAGAGTTTCACTATCAGTCTGGTAGTCCACCAGGGCAGCTATCAGCTCAGCCCTAGACTTATCCACGAAGTCTAACTCCCTAGCTTCACAAGCACTCTGGAGAGCCTCCAAGCTCATCCGAGTTAATTTGCCATTCGCAATAGACTCCATTGTTTGTAATGCAGTTACCTTGTACACAACTAAACTTTAATTCAATAAAGGGCAAATATCCTTTGTAAGTGGCACGGTTATACACTGATTCTTAAAACCATAAGCATCCCACCGCTGCCACCAGTGTGAGAGAACGGATCTCAACGACCGGTGGGGGGTGTCTGTACTCCCACTCCCTATATGGTGGAGGAGAGGCACAGGAGACCCCAGCCAAGATTCTCTATTGGGTAGCAATGGTCGAGCAATCAAGGCCTAGCTTCTCAGGAGGTGATGCAGGCTGGTTCTTAAGTACAGTGTATCCCCAAGCCCCCACAAAGGAATATCCACACTCTGTATTGGTTAGAACACAGTCTTTATATAATCAATAGTTAAGGTTATGTACATTCATCATGATAACTCACTTTGTACTCTGGCAAAATCTACAATGACAAATATTTACAATCCTAAAGTGGTACCACCCTAGATCTCATTGAAGTGCATGAACAATACTGTACAATGTCACACAGACCAATAGAGTGAAACCAGCAATAGAGAGAGGAGAGAAAATAAGATGGTTGAGCAATAGGCAGACTACTGACCCCTACCACTAGGCACAGTTCTGTGTGGAGATCCCCCCACCTGGGCAACCTGTAAAGAAAGATATAGCACCAGCCCAGTCCATATATTGCTCTGCAAGTCTTATTTTCCCCTATAATGTTTTTACCCCCCCAATGTACCTGGTGGAGTCGAGTTCCTCGAAAAGGCGTCGACAAACGTCGAGGGACTCGCTGTTCGGCGACGGGGAATCGACGGCCCTTCTTGAATGCCTTCCCTTTCAAGCGGGAGGCACGGGGCGTCGAACGTCCGTCGACAAACGAGGTGGAACGATGTCGAAGAGGCGGCAGCTTCGTCCGAGCGGTGCTCGTCGGCGTCGGGGCGTCGGCGTCCTGCAAGGCGGAGGTGTGCGGGGCACCTCGATGACAATAGTTCTGGACCGCAAAGATTGTAGAGACGGGAGCCCAGCAAGGGCGTCGAGTCGTCCGGGTCTTTGAGGTCATCGGGTGGCGGGAAACCCACCGGCAGGTTTCTCCTCGGCGCGTTGGTCTTCCTCGACTTTCTCCGGCAGGATAAGCGGTCGATGATGCGGTCGAGAGAGTCCTTCGATTGAATGTTCTTAGGCAATGGAGCGGACGGCTCCGGTCGTCTGCGGCACGGCGTCAAGTGGTTCCCACGGCTGGGCAACCCAAGTTCGACGGGCCTCCAGCGGTTCCACAAACCTGCGAACCCTGGTCGACGGCAATGGACTTCGACGGCGTCGATGTCCGGGTGCTTCACTTCGATCTCCTCGGCGGTCCCGTCTCGGGTCGACAGCCTTTCGAGGATCTGTCTTCCAGGGCACTTTGGCGAAGATGGAGCGGTGCTCGATGGTCCCTCGGAGCACGGGAAGAGGGCGCCTTACCAGGTCCTCTCTCGGGTCAGCCCTCGACGAATTCGACAGCCTTCGGATCGGTCGAAGCAAATGCCACAGCAAGTCTTCTTCTTCCAGCTGGACGTCGAGGATCAGCAGTTCCAGTTACTCTTGAGTGGAGACTCAGCTTCTGAACGCTTCTGAACTGAACACTTTTCCAGTGGTGAGAGGTCCCCAGATATACTATCCTCTCTCTCATCCACGCTGCTGGCACACACTCAGCAGCCAATCATACTGCAGGGCATTCATGCAGTCAGTCAGCCAATCAGGCACACAGTGCATTCAGGCCACACTCCTCCCTTCCAGACACTCACAACAAGGAATGTGGATTGGGACAAGTACCCAGCCATTCAACACTACACACTGCATTCAGGCCAGTTTCGGGCAGGGCTGTCTCAGTCTTTGTCTCTCATGCCAGAAACCAGACAACTACAACAAGAAGTGTATATTGGTCACACACTCCATTCACCCAGGTCCCACCCACAGGAGGTACCCACAACATACAGTCACTGGGAAGGCTCCAGCCAGTCTAGCTGGGCCTTCACAACAATACCATACATGGAACTTCCACCCAACAGCCAGTCAGGGGGAAGGGACAGAGACAGGGCTTCCCAGGACTTTGGGAAAAACAAGACAACAGGCAATAGAAAGCAAGAGGCCACAGGGGCCATCTTGTTTCTATCAGGAATCAACTGATCCCAATGGCAGGGCCTGGGTGTCCCAAAATGGAGGACACTCAGGGCACCTGGCAGATTCAGCATGGAGCTGCCACCAGCCCATACCCTGCTCTGTGGGCCACCCACAGGTGCCCAAAAACATACACTAGGGGCACAGGGTTGTACCCCTACCCATGGGTGCCATAAGGGTATCCCATGGGTCTGTTCACCAAACCAAAAGAGAGAGCTGCACTGCCAGGAGTCCCACATGGACTCCGGGGCAGAAAACATAACAGAACACACGGTAAAAACAGAAAAAGGACAAGGATTCAGAGGCCCTGTCCCTCAGATGCATTTCCAGCATCACAGGCAGTCACTGCATGATGCCAGTGGACTGGACACCTCTCCGGAGGTGGAGTTTTGTAGGCCTGAGCCTGGCACTCATGCCGATTCTTCGTACCGGCGCCTTATGTCTCGGGTCACCGAGTACTTGGGATGGTCGGCTCCCCCAGGGGAGTTTGTTCAGGATGATCTCATGGACATCCTTGATCTTGGTCCCCCCCACTGACCCGGTACTGCCATTTCATATGGCTCTGCAGAGAAGGGTGGCAGTGGCTTGGACTGCTCCGGAGAGTCTCCCTGCAGTGGGCAAGTCTTTGTCGTGAAAATACCGTCCAGCCAGTAGCGACCCCTGCTACTTGTCCAGGCACCCCACTCTGGAGAGTTTGGTGGTGCAGGTGGCTACGGCCCCGGCAAAGCAGGCATCATATCCTACCATCCCTCCGGATAGGGACGACAAACGTTTTGATGGCTGGGCGAAGAAAGTGTTTTCTTCAGGGGGTATGGCGCTTCAGGCGGCCAACTCCGTATGTTCCTTGTCTCGTTTCACACACACTCTGTGGAACTGTGTTGCATTAGTGGCTGAACATATTCCCGAAGGGGACGAACGGGATGGTTTCCTTGCTATTGTTCAGGATGGCAAGGATGCCATGTGTGAGGCCGTTCAGTCGGGTTTGGACTTGACAGATTGTCTCAGCTGGTCCATGGCGGTGAGCACCGTAATACGCACGTTTGCGTGGTTACGGAAGTCGGGGTTCGCTCCTGATGTGCAGTCCCGGCTCCTCAACATGCCCTTTGATGGTGAACATCTTTTTGGCAGCAAGGCTGACGAGAGCCTTGAGAGGTTGTAGACCTCCAAAGCTGCAGCAAAGTCGTTGGGCGCTGCAGTTTGACAAACTCTGCCTTTTCCTCCTAGGGGACAAAAATGGAGGGGAGGTTCCTTTCGCTATTACTCATCCTTCAGTAAAGCGAGAGGAGCTGCCGGTCAAAGCGGCTACCGTAAGAGTGCCAGAGGTGGAAAACAGAGTACTCGAGGTGCCAAGGCCGCTCGGGGATTTGCCTCTTTGCCCTCAGGCAACGCCGCAGCCGCTAGCACTCAGTCTTGAGGCCAGGTCCCATGGTTCGCCGGTTGGGGGAAGGCTGGCGCAGCATCTTGTAGAGTGGCGTGTCATTACTTCAGATGTGTGGGTTCTAGAGATCATAGCCCACGGCTACTGTCTTCCCTTTCGGCAGAGTCCTCACGACAATACACCTGGGAACCTCTCTTTGAAGAGTCTGGATCCGCTCCTTGCGCAGGAAATTCAAGCACTGCTGGAGAAAGGCGCCATAGAACTGGTGCCTATAGCGGAGAGGAACAAGGGATGGTATTCCCCTTATTTTTTGATTTCGAAGAAAGATGGGGGGGGGGGGAGGATTGAGACCCATCATGGACTTGCGCGGTTTGAACAAACTCCTCAGGAAGGACAAGTTCAAGATGGTTACTCTCTCTCAAGTCCTCCAGGCCCTTCAACCTCAGGACTGGTTGATGTCTCTCGACCTCAAGGACGCTTACTTCCATGTGCCGATCCATCCCAAGCACAAGAAGTACCTGAGGTTCGCGGTTGGCGACTCGCACTTTCAGTTTCGGGTCCTGCCGTTCGGATTGACCTCCGCCCCGAGCGTTTTCACCAAGCTCATGGTGGTGGTGGCAGCGCATCTCAGGAAAGGGGGGGATTCACTTCTACCCCTACCTGGACGATTGGTTGATCAGGGGGAGCTCTCCCGAGCAAGTCCTGGATCATCTGTCCGTCACCTGCCACACCCTTCACAAGCTGGGCTTCTCCCTCAATTTAAAGAAGTCCCATTTGATGCCAACACAGCGGCTCCAGTACATCGTAGCAGTGCTCGACACATCTCCGGGGCTGTTTTTTCCTACCCAGTTGAGGGCTCGTCACATTCAGCAGATGGTGCACAAGTTTCAACTTGCCCAGACTCTCCCAGCGTCCGAGTTCTTTGGACCGCTCGGCCTCATGGCATCCTGTATTCTTCTGGTGCCAGAGGCCAGGTTGCGGATGAGATCTTTGCAATGGGCACTCAAGCTCCAGTGGTCTCGGTCCTCCGGCAGGATGTCAGACCCTGTTCAGGTGCTGCCCTCGGTCGCCCAGGACCTTCTGCGGTGTGCCGTCGAAGGCAATCTGATGAAGGGGGCCCCATTTTGGCTGCCCTGGCCGGAGGGGACGATCGTGACGGACGGATCCCTCACGGGATGGGGAGCTCATGCCAACAAGTTGACAGTTTGCGGTCGTTGGTCTCAGTCGGAGTTCAGACTCCATATCAATCTGTTGGAGCTGAGGGCCGTCAGGTTAGCCCTGAAGGCTTTTCTGCCGACTGTGCGAGGAAAGTGTCCTGAATCTAACAGACAACACGGTGGCCATGCACTACCTCAACAAAAAGGGGGGGGGCAGGGTCACTTCCTCTGTGCAGGGAGGCGATGCAGCTCGAGTTCTGGGCCATCCAGCAGGAAGTTTCGATCTCGGCTGTTCATCTGGCCGGAGACGACAACGAGACGGTGGACGCTCTGAGCAGGCAGAGCACGATCTCTCATGAGTGGGAGCTGGCTCAGGAGATTCTCCTGGAGATCTTCGCCCTTTGGGGGACCCCTCAAGTGGATCTCTTCGCCTCCAGTTTCAACCGGAAGTGCGAAAGGTTCTGCTCGTGGGAATTTCCTCCAAAAGGAGCCGTGGGAGACGCGTTGATGGTGGAGTGGTCATTCCCACTGCTGTACGCGTTTCCTCCAGTCCCCGTCATCCCGCAAGTACTGCGGAGGTTACGCAGGTTTGGTTCCCGGATGATCCTCATTGCTCCGACGTGGGCCCGGAGGATGTGGTACCCGGACCTTCTCGACTTGTCCATCTGCCCTCCACGTAGTCTCCCCTACCGAGACGGTCTGCTCTCACAGGAGGGTGGTCAGGTTCTCCATCCAGAGGTCCGATCCCTCAACCTTCACGCTTGGCTTCTGAAAGGTTGAGGGATAAGAATTGGGACCTCCCTGAAGACGTGTTGGAGGTGTTGCTCTCAGCCAGACAGCCGGCAACAAAGTCTCTGTACCGTTGGCGTAAATTCTGCGACTGGTGCAGAGTTAAGAATGTGGATCCTTTTAAATGAGACATTCCCATGGTTCTGTCTTTTTTGCTTTCTTTGGCCCACAGGGGCTTGCAAGTGGGGACCATTAAAGGTTACCTGGCGGCGCTGTCCATATTTAAGCGCTCGTCAGAAGAATGTTCCTATTTTAAGATTACTTTAATTTCTCAGTTTTTGAAAGGGCTCACTAATGTTTCCTCGTCACATTTTCTGGTGCCAGGTTGGGAACAGATTTGAATCTTGTTCTTAAGTTTCTTATGGGTGCTCCATTTGAGCCTTTGCATTCTTGCCCTTTGAGACTGTTAACTCTGAAAACTGTGTTTTTGGTTGCGGTTACATCCGCTCGCAGAGTGAGTGAGTTGCAGGCACTTTCAGTTAAGCCACCCTTCACTGTGTTTCATAAGGACCGGGTTGTCCTTAGAGTTCATCCTTCCTTTCTTCTGAAGGTGGTTTCGGAATTTCATTTGGGCCAGAAGGTTGTTCTTCCGGCAGTCTATCCTCCTCCACATCCTGGTAAGGAAGAGGAGAGGCTCCATAGGCTTGATCCTAGGAGAGCGCTAAGCTTTTATATTTCACGCATGTCCCGGGTCAGAGTGGACGATCAACTCTTCATTGGTTATGCTGGAAAGCGTTTGGGACAAGCTGTGACGAAACCGACTTTGTCTCGTTGGATTATTTTGGCTATCTCCGAGTGTTACCGCTTGAACTTCGGGTTGTTTGCTTGCTCGCTTCCTGCCTCAGCAGCCCCTGCTAGGCTGGGTCTCTGCCTTTGCCAAAGCAGCGGAATTCCTAGTGGAGCACTTGATATGTGCCCACCATGTTCTCTGCATGGTTACCTGTCTGCAGAAGCCCTGCCAGCAGAACACTTCATGTGATACAACAATACAGAAGAAAACAAGCATTGGGAATGCCAGCAGTTTGGCTTTTGTGTAGGCATGAGAAAGGCATGCCAGGCAAATGTGCAATACTTGCACTTAAGCCAAAACAATTCACAATTCTTGTTTTTAAAAGGACTTAAGTGAAGGACGTGCATTGTGCTTATTAAGAGAGTGGCTGAAGGCAGACCTGGTTAATATATATATTGTTACACCATTAGCGCATTTACAACTCCAATAAAGTAATTAACTCTAAGACTCTTTGAAAAAACACTCGCAGGCATTTCAATTGCAAAGTTTGATGAGAAGGCTCGATTAAAGCTAGCTGAAAGAGTTCCCGTGAGGAGGTGTTTTGGGCAGGAACTGGGTGGGAATGGCCATAGGGATTAGCATGCCCACTGGCAGTCAGTCAATGGGTGGGCAAATGACCAAACAACACCTACAAGCTGCGTCTCCCTCCTCATATGCCATTTCTCACCATCTATACTGAAATAGAATAGTTTTGCTGATAGGTGGTGTAGAGGAGCGGGTGGATGCCTCTTCTCTGGTCCCCGCCCCCTCACCACTGTCCTATTGGAATAGCAGACAAAGAGCTACAATTGGGAACCCATGCATGAATTCATGCAACATTCCTATACAGCGTCGACTGTATGAAAGGAGATATGCACTCAGGTAGCCATTCAGAACGTACCCTCACGCTGAGGCAGTGGAAGGATGCTAATAGGAAGGAGGTCCACTGCCAAGATGCCAGAATGCGGCTATGGGTAATATGGACAAACTCAACATAAATTCTGATGACAACAGAATGATTTCATAAAGAGGATGTATGAATCTTTGGTGAAAAGATGTGAAAATACTTAAGATTTACTATGTAACTGAAGCACTAAGAATCATATTCCTAAAGATGAAGTAATCGTGAATATAAGAAGATAAAGTAACTCCCTGACCAATAACTGTAAATATGCCATAACATAAGGAGGAAAAGGCAAATAGAAACTTGCTAAAAAGAAAAAGACATAACGTTTAGGGCGGCCATTGGTAGAAAATGGACGACAGGCTGTGTTAAGAAGAACAAGTTACTCTCTTACCTGGTAACCTTCTTTCGATGGGATGGTCCGACGATGTATTCCATATCTTTGACAGTAATCACCACAGCTGTGCTGCTTCGGAAAATGTTTGGCGTCTGCATCCTGCGTCGATGAGCCGTCCCCGAGGACCTCCTCCGACGGCCGACGTCATCCGATGTGATAAATAGGACGCACAACGTCCGTAGCCTCAGTTGTAGTTTTTTCCCCCAGAACCTGTGACACTAGTCTTCTGCCAGTCCGACACACAAGGCCTTGCGGAAACGTAAGCTGCTATCGCATAAGAAATTCTGCAGGGGGGAAGGTAGGGAGGGAACGATATGGAATATGTCGTCGGGCCATCCCATCGAAGAACGTTACCAGGTAAGAGTAACTTGTTCTTCGAGGGGATTGGGTCCTCCGACGTATTCCATATCTTTGACAGACTCCCAAAGCAGTACCAAATCAAGGAGGTGGGGAAAGAATTTAGAATACAAATTTAGCATGCCCAATCAAATTGCGGAATAAACGGCTGCCTTGCCAAAGGCCAGATCCTGTCCTCGGATGGAATTGAGGGAATAGTGACGTACAAAAGTATGTACAGAAGCCCAGGTGGCTGCATCACAGATGTTACGAATAGGAACACCCCTCTGCAGGGCAGTAGATGCCACCACACCCCTGGTAGAATGGGCCCGCAAGCCAGCCCACCTAAAGCTCAGAAGCTGAAGACAACCTGATCCAGATAGAGAAATGCACACATCGGGTCTGAAAAAGCCTGTAGTCCACCTGGGGCTAAAAAGCCAAGACACCCCGAGCAAGTGAGTGAAACACACCAACCAGGGCTGAACAATCCTGCAGCCCACCTGGGCTGAGAAGAGACAGATGGAACCACGCTGAGCAGGTCTGTGGCCAATTGGGGGCTGAGATATCGACCACACCCCACGGGGGTGAGTGAAGAGTGAGAGCATACACGATGCAACAGACCTACAGCCTACCCAAGTCTGCAACTCCGAGCAGCACAAGAGTGACAAGGAGTGAACTTAGTTTTGTTGTGAATACCGACATACCCATCACAAATCTACAAAGACAGGATCTGTAACATAGTGTGAGACGGATCAGAAAACCTGCCACTGCTAATTTTCACTTTAGGCTAAACTGAAACTTCTTTCCCCTTTCCTTTCCCCTTTGATTTCCTTTTCTTTTCCCTTGCCTTCGGTTAAAGGCAGTCCCTGTTTGTTGATACTTTGGGTTCTATTGGGAGGAATGCATGTCATTCAGTAATTGCTATGTTGCCAGACTGCTGAGGGTTGTCACCAGAGAGCTCAGCAGAGTTACCTGTTTGCAGTGTAGTTTTCTGGTGGGAGCATTATAACATTGGAATTGAATTTGCAGCTATTGCTTCCTGGGACCCATTTCCCATAATCATTTTATATTAAAAATAAAAAAAGCTCAGGCTATTGGCATGCATCAAAACACACTGATCGCTAGTCTACTTCTATATTCCAGCTCCTGAAAACTAGAAAAAAGATAATTTAAGCAATCCTGGAATTGATTATGCTAATAACATAGCCTATTATAATTTTGATTCATATGCTTTAATGCTGTGCAAAATCGCTGGTGTAGTTATTTCAGCGAGCCTAGGATTGTGCATGGAGTGGTGTACTATGGCCCAGCCAGGGGTATCCTCCTTGGTATGCTGGATGAAAGAATGAGCAAGGTAAAGCATGGCAAAGCAAGAAATAGAGGCTACAATCTCAGGGAGCGAGGAAGGGACACATGCAGCAGGGAGGTAATATTATGTGATGGCAGGAGTGCAGGTCAGCCCTGTTAGGTGGACCATAGTTCTTGAAAAGGGTGGATGGGGATATGGCGTAAAGTGTTGTGTTGATTTGGAGGATTGTAAGTTAGTACACAATGTAAGGCTGGATGCATGATTGGCTTTGTTGTGTGCTCAGTCAATCCGAGAGGATTGGTGGGTTGTTTGCCTCTGTATCTCTGTGATGTTCCCCAGGTCCAACTCCAGAATGTTAAATCTGTGACAGCCAAACCTGAGCCAAAAGTACTATAATCGGTTCTAGACTGTGTGAAGGTGGACGTTTTTGGTAACTGAAGGCAAATACGGTCCATTAGGACAAGTCTGGCTCCTTGATGTCAAAAAACGTTATTAGTCAGTTTGTTCTGTGTTCCTGTCATGCTACCTTCCCTGGAGATCTAATGCAATGATCAATGCAAGTGACCTTCTAGATCTTCCTCAGAGATCCAGTATACTTCGGGATGTTTGTAGTGAGTGTAATGTCCGTTGATTGAACTGGGAATCAACAGACTGTACACAGGTTCATTCAACTCTCTTCATGTATTTATTATTATAATACAGTGCATCAGACATAATATCCCGAGGGAGAGGGTTGCATAGTGCTCCCCTCCAAAGGGTCCCAATCTCCCCACTTGGGCAAGTGGAGGTCGTGCTGGGTTCCATTCAAGGCACTATGAACGTTAAGCCTGCACGTCCTGGGAAGCAAAGGGGATTGCAGGTCATTTTAAAGCAGTTGGCGCCTTTCTGTACGGAAAATGTTAAACCTGGAACTCTCCTTGTACTGTATTCTCTCAATGCTAAACTCTGTGGTACTTGAAATGCTTATGCAAATAAAGGCACATTTTAAATGAATGTGTTAATAATAAGGCTCATGCTGTTTACGCATGAGTGGACGTATGCTGGCTTCTTTTTCCTACTGCAGATGTTTTGGTAAATGTTGCCGACTGTTTAAACGGTTCACACTTTTGGTCCACAGGACTGGGTGAGTGGACTCGCTTTGCTCATGTCCCTTCTGACCATCTTCTCTGCAATATGCTGCTCGGGCCATATGTAACTTAATAATGTCCGGATGTGGGGTGTTTGCTCTGACTTGAATGATGTTGCTCCCAGCCTGCTGAGTCTTCACTCGAGTGTAATTAGCTGTTCTTTCCTCCCAGGATGCTCATTCTTTTATTCCTGAAGTACGACACGGAGCACGCCCCTGAACATTGCTATCTTTTCAAATGAGTTGTGTACATCTGTTTCTGATCCACTAAAGCATAACATTGCAGAATAGGGAACCAGGAGACCATATTTGCCACGTTGGTAACTTCTCTGCATGCCTGGAACCTGGTCACTGCAGTATTGAATCTGGACATGATGATTTAACAGCGCTGTGTTCGTAGAGTCGGGAGCAGGGCACATTGGGCATCTCAATCGCGGTCCGGTTGTATCCCCGTCGCCAGGGTGCAGCATTGCTTCGTTACAGGTATTTCACTCCGGCACTAGAGTATTATGACCTTGCTCATTATGTTCTTCCAGTCAACTCTTTTTTTACATGGAAGCCGTGTTGCCCCGGGAACACCACCAAAGTAGGCTTGAACTCTGGCCATGGGAAAATGAGTATAGTTTTCTGGATTATTGATGTCAACATTTTTCTATAGGCCAGGGGATATTTATTTAGTACATTTTTAAAGCGGTCACACGGCCCGCAGGCATCGAGGCGCTGTTACAGGAATGTTTCTTTTTTTTTTTTTAATTGCGTCAAGACAGTCGGGGAACACCCAGCTCGAGGTTGTTGTATAGTGAAATGAGACTCTTCAAAACCATGTACGGTTGGTTACCTTCCACCTATGGTAAGAGCTGGCGATTGAATGGTGACGACAGACTGGAGTATTGTATATAGCCATGCAACTTGAACACGCCCATGCACGAGAACTGCCTTCTGATCTCGAGTGCAAAGGCAATTTTCCGGCCTTGGCCTTGTCTGGGGTTTGGTTCAGAGAGACTGTCACTTCCCTATGTGTATGTCGTGTTGTGCAGTGAGCAGAAGCAAATGTGTGCAGACTAGTCCCACACATTTTCTGGAGGTTCATCTACCATCATTCAATTTCTTTTAAAATTTCACCGTGTGGATAGTTGAATTCCTCACAATAATGAGTGATAACATCCAAAAAGTAATGAATGGGAAGTATCATGGGTTAACTGGAATCCTCCCTAGGAAGGGTGAGGATATCGTAATCCATATATTGTTGAGGGAAACTCATGGCTGCAGCCACACATGAGGCTGAAAATTAGATGTTTATTTAGAAAATGGTAATAATTGACAATTTGACAATTTCCTCTAAGGTTTCACTCATGGTTTGTCGCTTGCTGGCTGCCCCCCACACTCCACTGGATTCTGTTAAATGTCACTGGCAACGGCCCTCAGCCCATCGCCCCCCTCCCCCACCCTTGCACTGGGCCACATTCCCGACAGCATTGAAAGAGTGAATTGAGGCCCTTTTCTTTTCCAAGGTCAAATAATTTCTTGGGTAGAGCGGCTGCTTTTAGGAAACCAAGTTGGCACTGAATTTAAGAAGGGGAGCATTTCTTTTTTTTGCTGGGAGGGGGGGAGGTTATTTGTTCCAACTCCATCACCACTGCTTGCAGGATATTAATTCTATTGGGTAACTATGGGTTACTTCGAAGGCTACTTAATAGGTTTTTTTTTATTCCAGAGTCGAGGTAGCATACCGGCACGCTATATTATTTCCTGCCTAGTCTTACATTTTCCGAGTGGCAATCTGGAAGAAAGCTTTCTTTGTATGAATCCGATAGCTTTGCAAAGCACACGTTGCCAGCTTTTTGTTCATGAAACTAACCAGCGTTTGAACTCGTATCACCGTGTTGGTAGGGGGATGCTGGAAGAAGGGCGGCAGCCCTGGGCAGGAGGCAGCAATCCAGTGGAAAATGTGTCACTTATTGGATAACGACGTGTTTTTGATCCGGGGCTTAAGTGTCCTCACAGTGAGGTGAAAGGTCAAGGAAGCGTTGGGTCGAAAACACGTTTTCTGACGTGTTCTGTTGCAGCCCTTTCCATACTTGCCACCCCTATTGATTTAGGAGGTAGGATACTGCTTTTTAAGCAGTCCTACCGCCTACCTAGGCTTTCCTGACAGCACTATGGATTTTCAGGCCTGTCGGCCTGAGGCACAGAGAGCAGAGCACAGCAGCATCCAAGGGCCTTGTTAATGGCCCATCTCATCATTTTGATTGATGACAGGGGTGGCCTGGCCAGGCCTGTTGAAACAGACATAGGAGCCCTGCATGCCCCTGGTCTAGTGTCGGAGCCAGCGTGAGATCTCGTGCCTCTCAGGTAGCTCATTGCCAGCCAGGTGTAGACTCCACTCTCTGGTTGTCATAAGGTAGCTACTTTTAAACTTGTTTGTGTCCATGTTTTGGATCTTATTGTATGAATCTGTATGTGCCGTTGTATGCTTTGAATTTGTGCATTGTTGGTTATTTGTGATTTCAACTTCATTTTGAATTGGGGTTTTGTCTTCCGTCCTTTTTCCATTTGTGTTTTTTTAATGCATTCTCGTCATAGGGTTGTTATAGTGTGCGTTTTGAGTATGCCGGGCTAGCATTGGTTACTGTGTGAGCTTGCGTGTTTGTTTTTCTCTGCATGCGTGTATTTTGACGTTCACGTTTGTGTGCATTCGACTTTATTTTGGTTTACGGTGCGCCTTTGTGTATGTGTCTGCATGTGTGTGATTGTATCCCATGCATTTGCATAAGCTAGAGTTTGTTGTTTTTCCCATGGGTCTGTATTTATTTTTTAAGTGTTTCTGTATGGTCTAAAAATATCAATAATTTGGTCAATAAGCGACCGTAACAATGTAATTGTAACGGAAGACATAGACTCAAAATGACGGTCCATTTAAAGCTGTGCGGCTCATAAAGTTAGAAAAGGGCGAGCCTCTTAGTAGCTCTATTCCACTCTGTACACTGACTGATAAACGGTTGATGGTTGCAAGTACCAAAAGTGGACACAACTAAGACATGAAGTGAACCAGTCATAAATGATGACAGCCGCAATGAGTGTCGTGCTAGCAAAGGATTTTGTAATGAAAAGTTTCTGGGGGGAGCATAGCATGAGTCAGGAGGTGTGGCAGGTTGTCATGTGGGATCTATGGATTTCTATTCATCCATCGTACACACACTGAACTGAGAAGTGTCCTGCTAGCAAGTACTGCATTTTTAATGGTCTTTGAGAAATCACAAACATTGCAGGGAAGCAGGGGCTTAGGATAGGAGCCAGTTACCAAATCTGCTCAGCAGGGACTACTGTTCATGCCGCTAACACTTCCCTTTACGTTGAGAATAGTTCATCTACACTGCACATAGCTTCAGGGAGGGTGTGGGGGTTGGAACACCCCCTCAGTGTTTACTCAGTTGTCACTGTATATTTCTATTATGTATATTCTTGGCGTTTTATGCTGTGCTATGCGTACATGTTTAAGACTGTTGTCAGTTGACATGTGTGTCTGGTGAAGAAGTCTGTCCCGTAAGGCCACTGTATGGCCACAGCTCACCCCGGAGAAAAAAGTCAGCCCTCACAATCGGACACAGCAGTAAGGTCTGTGCCATAATAAAACTCTGAAAATGTGTGCCCATCTCCTGGCACCCCACAAAGACAGCAATGTCTCGTCCAGCAGCAGCCCTTGCAGCGCACTAATCATGGACCCATCCTCGCCTGGACTCTCACATCTCATTGCTCCTGGTTCAGTCAGCAAGGGCCTGGTCAGTGCTGTGTACTCGCCACAGCAACTAATGCTGTTTTTTGAGTGAGGGACCGACGTTTCTGCTGTGTTCTTGCCACTACCGTCTCTATGGAGAGGCCAGGGTGTAATGGGTCCCCTTCCCCTTCATCACTGTGCTTCCCTCGAACCCCCATCCCCCATTCACTTAGCAGGAGAGAAGAACCACCTCTTCGCCACTTTAAGAAGCTCGACCTGGCAGTTGTTGTGTGCTGCAGTGGCATTCCACAACCCCCTGGCACATTTTACATGGATGTTGGCTCTGCTCTGTTGTCACCAGGGGTGAATGCTGGACAGACCTAAGGTGTGTCATTTAATTTGAAACTGTCTGATTGTGCAACAGTGGCACCTTTGTGACTTTATGGTGGGAATTGTGTGCAGTAAAACAAACTGACTATTCGGTTTTGTAATAGTTGTATACCGCCCAATTCTATTGCCATGGCCCCAAAGCATTATGTCCTAAACTTAGTCTTCTAATGTACTGCTGGTGTACCTAAGATAATCACATTATTAGTTGTATCGTACAAGGCTGAAGCTAGATAAAAGGGGTTGTGTTTGCAGAGACTAATGTGACGCACCCGTCGCTCTTTTCTTACAGTTAAATGGATTGTTTTATGTTTCTGCGGCCTGTCATTTTGTGTATGCCATATAGTGCATATTTTTTTTTAAAATTTTATTTTTTTGTGTGAGGGACTGATGCCTGTGTTCCTGCCACTGCTGGCTCTATGGAGAGGCTGGGGTGTAATGGGCCCCTTTCATCATGTGTGCTTCCCTCAAGCCCCCTTCCTCCACCTCTTGTCCACTTTAAGAAGCTTGGATGAAGAAAAGGCTGGCATGGATGGTGAAGTGTCAATTACATCAGTCGTGTTATGGATATGTTTGAAGGGGGAAACCTGTGTTAATGAGGAAGAGGCTGGCCACAGTGTGCACAGCTCAGTTATTTGGTACATTTCTTTCTAAAAATGGGTCAGAGTATCTGGATAGGCCACACCAGGCAGTCGTTTCCTGTGATCTCTTCAAAGCCATGTCACTTCCTGTGATGTCATAAGGTCAAAGTTCACATCAGATTTCCTGTGATGTCATGTCCTATCATTTCATCGGGTCAAGGTGATGTGACGTTATTTCCTGTTATGTCATCATTATGCTAATTACCATGTTTGAACCTTTAAGATTCCTACAGATTTTTGGTCACGGAATGTTGGCATGTATGCCTTTCTCGCTTTCTCTGCCCGCTCACACCATGTTGTGCAGCATGACGTTGAGATTAACGGGCTGTTTATACGGGATAGCTGATTTCCTAATACAGTGACATTAATGGACTGGCTGTACATTATCTACAACCCCCCTTTTGATGCCCCCTGATCCCAGCCGGGCTTCTCTCCTGAGGTGGGTGTTCGATGCTGAGACAGCAGATATATATAACTGTCAACTTCTTGGACTACGCATTTTATGGCAACCTGCACAATTGTACATAACTGTGCAAAGTTTGGGCAACGTATTCTTGCTAGAACATGGATTCTGCTGACGCGTGTTTTGATAAAGGCAAGAGTGGGGGCCTTGAAGGCCTCATCTCAGCAGGCACACTATGTCCTAAGGAAGCCTATGGGCTGGAGTTGGCAGGGCTGGTGACTGCTTTAGAGAAGGAGAACGTTCAAACATTCCACGTGCAGTCCTGATAACATTATCCTGTGTTTTTGGAGCAGTGCAGCATATGCAAACACATGGACAAAGAAACAAGCACGTACAATGCATGCAGAGATGCAGGGGTGGACCGGCCTATAAGGAACTCTGCAGATTTTCCGGTTGGCCTCTGAACGTTGGGTTTTTTTGTGTGACATTTAAATTTTCCCATAGGAAAGTGTTAGGCTTGCTGAAAATGTGCGATATTGGGCAGCTTTAAAAATGACTTCCAGGGCCTCTTTCAGTTCCCAATCCACTATGACCAACACAGATGCTGCTTATAGATGCAGCACTGACTAAAGGCAAATTCAAGTTAATCAAATCTGTACCTTTTGGGTCCCACGCAAACTAAACGTGTCCCAAACGCAGTCCAACGTATCATGCTATGCATTTTATACCGGCTCATCTGACTGCACAAAATCCTTGTCCAATAGGCAGCTTCCGCACTCTGGGATTGCTTCCAATAGCGAACGTCAATAGTTAACTTGCCAACAATGAACCTGGGGCGTGGTGACCACAATATCTGCTTTTCTGGTAGGACGTGTTGGATTTATCAGGCGGGAAACCGGCTTCAGTGATGACCCTACTCCATGTATGTGAGCATTTCTATACCACAGGTCACCATTTCTAGCGTTATCCCTTATTTATAGTAGATGGGAGCATTTGTGACTGGAAGACAGACATGATCTGTTCAGAGGTATGAATGCTTATATATCTTCTCAAAATGCCAGTAGGGGCCCAAAGAAATCAAACCATTTTCACCATATTGACTATGTTGCACAGTTGTCAATTAAGATGCCCATCCTGTGCAGTTGACTCCCAATGGGAACTCCTCCCAAATGCTGGTAAAGCAGTTGGCGGTCATTTTGTGAATCGAGCTGCTGACCGAGCGCAAATCTCTGCTGCCAAAGATCTTTTCTTTTGCCTCATTGATTGGGAACTGGAAAGGGTGAGGTGTGTTATACCATAGCCACAACCACCTCATAAAAGGTGCACATTTTGAAATGTATCTGCTACTGACCAAGAATTGTTTTCATACCTATGGAGAAGGTTCCGAATGTAGCTGCCAGCTTCACATTCAACATCAGATGAGGACATGCAATGTTGCATGATTTGTCGTGATCTACTATTTATAGTTGCACACTTCGCACACCAAGGACATAAATGGGCCAGCAGCCGGCATCCTAGCAATGGCATCCATGGGAAATCTCCCTCCAGATCTTATTTCATAGGCTGAGCCCCACCCTCTGTACCAAAGACTTGCCTTTCTGCCAGAAATAATTCAGTCCCAGGGGTGTAGGCAGGGTGGGGGCCTGAGCGGGCAAGGCCCACCCAAAATCTGCAAATGCCCACTCTGTAACGCTGTGTGGGCTTTACAGATGTAACTTTCACTGTGGGGGAGGGGGCAACTAGATTATCTCCTGGCCTCACTTGTTCGACAATTCTGGCTCTGCTTCTGTTCAGCCCTCAAGGCTTTTGTCATGATACTTCACCATGGTCTTGGCTAGGGGGCACCCTTGAGCCTGGAAGTTCTGGGGACAGTGTAAGTCACATTATTTCCTCTTGGCCTTACCTTATGCCTCTTGGCCTTTCCTTATGTATGACATTTACAAAGCAAGAATCTTCTTGGGAAACAATAGAGCGGTGTATAAAAGCAAGGCACACAGGGGCTACAAATAGGGTGCTGGGGTAGCAGCGGAGCTGGGACTGGTAGAGCGGTTGGGGGCTGTAGAGCAGAGAGAACATTTTGACTGGTACAGCACTATCCTTAAAGTTTCTTTTAGCATTTTAATTATGCTAGATCTGTAGATCCATATAAACCTAGTGTGACTGTACATTTTTCACACTACTTAATATGGAGTAGTCTTTTAATGGCAATTATCAGTACAATGTGGTTTACATTTGCCTTTTTAAAAGGAAACTGATGTCTAAAATGTTGTTCCTCATCACCAATGCCTTGCAGAGAGTAAGGTTTGAAAAAAGTGAGAAGTCCATAAATAATTAACCTATTGTTCCTGTATACACAGTTTGATGAAAACTAAATATTTTCTGTTAGGATTAATGTATGTTAGACTTCATTGATGATGGAGGGAGCAGCAAGTGCTACAGCACGCTCAGCCTTTACTGATGTCCAGGTAAACTTCTAAATAAGTCTCTGCGTCAGTGTTTCTGTAGAAGATCTGCAAGTGTAGGAGTTATAGACAAGATGTCCATTTTGTAATAGGCAAAAGAATGGCTATGCTACAGTACGAACAATGGCTCCTGACCTGCTACGTGGGCTCCTGGAGGAAGACCGGAGAATGAGGAGTGTAGTCAAATCAACATTGGTCAAAGGTTTATACAAGTATATTTCGACATATTGTCTGCCCTATTAGGTAGCAGCTACTGTGGAACCTAGGCAACCAAGAGTCTTCTCTATTAGTCCTGTTAGACCTATTCACAGCTTTCAACACCCTAGATCACTGGGTTCTAATCCAAAGACTCTTCAGTAGCAAAGGTGTCTGATTCACTACTGGCATGGGTTTGAATCATTTTTCTTGGCCTGCTCCCATTTTCTCTTTTAGATGGCATTCGCCTCCGTTCTTCCCATCAAAATATGGTGTCCCGCAGGGTTCCACTTTTCACCTGCTAGCCCCTTTTTTGCCATTTGTATTCTCTTTTCTAAGCTTCAAACTACTTTCAGCAGGAGTGTTGCCATAAGTGGAACCTAAAACTGCTTTTATAAAACCAATGTATACTTCTTTCAAGAGTGGGCAGATGGTTTATTGTAGGAGGCAAATGAGACGTGGAGACTGTCTCTCAAGTTTGAGAGAGTTGCCATAAAAATGCATAATTCTATGAGTTCCACTTCGATGGCTATCATGACAACAGTGCTCTTATGGGGTACCAAGAATATCCTGCTCCATTATTAAATAGCACCCCGAAAGTTGCATGGAGTTTCATACATATATCAGAAACTCCCCTATGAACTGGCCCTAAAGACTGGGTTTCAATTGACTTCAAATCAACAGCAGACCGGGCTGCAAGGTAGTTCCATGGTTTGCAAAGAATGAGCCATCAGAAATGCAAAGAGGCCTGAGAGGGTCAGAAATATTACGAAGAAGTAGCCAGTGCTATGGAGACATTTATGTGAAAATGGAGTCAACTGATAAGTGGATGCCAAGAAATTTGAATGGCACACGTATGCCATTTACTTGCTGTACATTAAACCAATCTAGAATAAAACATCATTCTAATCATATTTTCTTTAATGTAACATTATGTGTGTTTTTTCCAGCAAACTGTTGAATTAGGTGGATGTGGTGGACCGTAAATAATAAAGGAATGTTTAATCTATGAGAATTCGTGTGTTCAATGTGGCAATTTTAAATCCTTACTTAAATAATAGAACAACAGGTTTGAACTTTCAATAACCTATGTTTTGCATGTAAGCCCGAGTGGCCTCTGACATTGTTCCCCAGTGCTGGGGTGGGGAGGACCCATTAAAACACTGGGAGCAAAAGTCCCTGTGGACAGGACTTCCAAATTCATGAGCAGCCCCCAACTTTGTGAGTCCATCTAGGGAGGGGATATTATTACAAAATACAAACATCAGGAAAATGAAATTTGTGTTCTTCATCTGGAGTTCATAGCCTAACCTCAAAAGACAATACTTGAAATAATGTGAAAACCTTTGAACTCTGCTTTCCTTAAGGCAGAAAGGTGGTCTGTGACTAATGGAAGAAGGGGACCCGTTTGAGTGCCCTTATCGATAATTGATGACCTTCACAGGGAGGACTCTGAAGGGCTATTGCATGACTCACCCTGTAAAGCACAAGAATCTGATTACCATTTAAATGCAGCTATTTTTGCAATTCTATTTTTACATACAGAAATAAACTTGGCTTTGCACCTAGATGGCTTAGGAAAACAAAACTGGGTATAGTGTTCCTGTGACATTATTTTCTTAACAGTGTACATTCAAATGGTCTATGATAATTAAAAATTATGAATAAATCTGCCAAATAGTTATGGCACATATCCAGAGGTATGGCTAGGCCGGAGGATTGCCATAATCCATTTTCCATTGAGGTGGCAGCTTCCTACCATGAATTATGGAATAAAGTCTTTGGCCCTGATTCATGGAATAATTTGTGTGTAAAACTGGGATTTGTGTGCCATTCTGCCCGCAAATCCCTGTTGACGAATGTGGATTTGTGGGTAGAATGGCACGCAAATCCCTTTTTACATGCAAATAATTCCATGAATCGGGGCCTTTGCATTTAAGAACATCAAGACCAGATTTGACCCCCACCTTTTTCTTTTCATTTCTACATAAATTAAAATCAACTCATGGAGATTGGAGTGTGTATTCTATAGGTGTGTCTGACTGAGGCAAGCCAAAGGAATGATTTGGCCAAACAGATAGTGTTACATAAGCGTGGGAATGTGGTACATTTTTAAAACACAAACAGATTGTGAAGAGTATTCTGACTCTTTAATTAAAAGCAGCAACGAAAGAAAACACCAGTTCCAAATAGATGACTGCAGAACTTGGAAATGAACTGGAGAATCGGGCCTTATCCACGAGAAGATAATTCCCTGTAACAGATTTGCTTTCAAAAAGGG
Organism: Ambystoma mexicanum; assembly: GCF_040938575.1. Lineage (NCBI taxonomy): Eukaryota > Metazoa > Chordata > Amphibia > Caudata > Ambystomatidae > Ambystoma > Ambystoma mexicanum. Next base: position 404,429,444 of record NC_090937.1, read on the forward strand.
GAGAGAGCCTGACTTTTGTGGGAACTCCCGATTGTCCATTTTGTCTCCACACCATAAAATAACTATTCAAAGTGAGTTTGAAAACTCCCCAAATATAATTTGATAACCCCCCCCGCCCCTCCTAGCATTATCGTCCTGATCAGGTGCAAGGGAATTGGGAGGCTGTTTTCATTAAGGGGTGCACAGTAAAAAATGAAATGCCTTCACATTTTGTGTGGAATGCAACCATGCATTCTCATTGCTTCTAAAGCTAGAAAACATAACATTTCTGCATGCAGAGGCAGCTGAATCATTCTCAGAAAGAAAATCTGGTATTGTAGTTGCTAGTGTGTGTGTTATATCCCATTTATTTTCAGTGCATTAAAGCTGAGGAAAATTAGTTATATATATAAATATTTTTTTTCTGTTCAGTGTTTGTTGTATAAAAAAGGATTGCTGCCCAGTACTGACAGTGCAGCATTTTGTACGTGGAAGTTAAATGGTAACCAAAGTATTTTCTCAGATACAGTTACATTATGCTGTGATATGACTACATTCATCCCATAGCCTAATGAAGAAATGCTTGGTAGTGTCTGATCTGTGAAAGACATAGATAAAGTGAATGGGTAGATGAAAGAGCATTAACCATCCTAATGCCATTCTCAAGACAAATAATCCCAGTATAAAAACATCCTCTGCTCACTCTTGCCATTGCACAGTAATCCAATTTCTGGAGTTGGAGCAATACTCATCCTTGTCTTACAAAATCACAAAACCATTGCCCTAATATGGGTGAGTGAACGGACATCCTGTGTGCTCTAAATTGGTAGCATTGTTTTTCAGATTCAGAACTGCAGAATTGTGATGCAATTAATTTCAGCCTGCATTTAGATTACATTAACATAGATAAACTCCTAACCCCACATTGCAGACTGGAGGAGAGAATCAATATAGATATGTCATTTTTCTGTACAACCTTTGTCTGATATCATTACTTGTTTTTGATATTGGAGAAAATAAAATGTGTTGAAAGGGGCATCTCTTGATTGAATAGCTTTAATATACTGCCCAATAAGTGGCATTGAGGTCAAACACTTTAGTGCTGTTGAGAGGTGGCCTTGTATTATTTACGATTAGAATTATTAGAAACATTCATGATAGTGCTGCTGTGTGAATGAATGCGCATATTGCATTTAGCGAGATTGCCAGAGGCAGGCCGAGTTTAACTGGTAATTAAGCCCATGTATTGTATACGTGATATCTTGTGGTGATTTCTCCTGCATAAAATAAGGGGACTACTTTGGCATTGATTTTATTTTAATACAATAAATATTGAGTCCTAAATTAGCGTGTTTCTTCTACTCGGCATTGTGTGGCGGAATTGAATGCCAATGTCATTATATCTGGGTACCCACATAATGAGCAACCAATATATCGACACATTCATCAAAATCATTACCGGTGATGGCACCGCCTCTGCGTTTGGCACCCCAGGAAATTAACTTCCTATGGAAATTAAAACTTTTTACAATTCCCATCAATAGAAAAAAACAATTTATAAACCTCTTGAAAACTCAACTCTTTTACTGCTTTTTTGACTTGTATTCCAGATATGGTGTGAAGGGGGCTGCATGTTAAAGGAATGGTTTGCCCAAAAGATTTTATTTCAAAAATAGATAGGCAACATAAAAAAAAAACGGATTGGCGTTTTGTTTTCTAGAAGTCCCTATGGAAAATTTTGAGCAATTCAAGCTCAAAGATAGCACATGGGGGCATCCATTTTGTGAAATGGATGCCCGCCGCTGTGCTCGCTTTGGCTTTTGCGGCACTAATGAAGGAAAAGCCAGCCAGCTGTAGTAAACAAAAGCTACCACTGGGGGGCTTTTCCTTCATTGGTGCTGTACGCGGAGGACGGGGACCGGAGACTACAGGCAGAAAAGCTGCAGCTGCATCTCGGTAAGTGCTATTTTTTTAATAAAATAAACAATAGCTGCGCTTTTTTTTTCTAAGTTTTCCGGGCTGGTGGTAGCTTTTGAAGCGACCGCAAATATAAATACAACGTTATTGTGTTTGAAAACGCTGTGGTTTTTCTTTCTAAGTTTCGCAGGCTCCTCCGGCTCGAAGGTGCCTGAGAAACTAAGAAAGAAAAACTGCAGCGTTTTCAAACACAACCGTGTTGTGTTTCTGCCTGCCGTGGCTATCACTTTGGGTCTCCGGTGCTCCCCCATGTGTATACATGCCGCATTGTTTCTGCCTAAATCTGATTTCCCATTTGGGGCTCTCGGGCTCCCCACGGGGGGCTCGAGAGCCCCAAATGGGAAATGCTAAATGCTGCAGTGTTTCTGCCTAAATGTGCTTTCCCATACGGGAGCCCTAGAGCCCCAAATGGGAAAGCAGATTTAGGCAGAAACACAACGCGGTTGTGTTTGAAAACGCTGCGGTTTTTCTTTCTAAGTTTAAAAACCACAGCGTTTTCAAACACAATAACTTTGTATTTATGTTTGCGGTCGCTTCAAAAGCGACCGCAAACATAAATACAACGTTTTTAAAGCTGCGGTTTTATTTACTAAGTTTTCCGGGCTCCTACAGCCCGGAAAACGTAGAAAAAAAAAACGCAGCTAGTGCTTATTTAAAAAAAATAAATAAATAGCACTTACCGAGATGCAGCTGCAGCTTTTCTGCCTGTAGTCTCCGGTCCGCATCCTCCGAGTCCCGGCACCAATGAAGGAAAAGCCACATAGTGGTAGCTTTTGTTTATTACAGCTGGCTGGCTTTTCCTTCATTAGTGCCGCAAAAGCCAGCACAGGCGGGCAGCCATTTCACAATATGGATGCGCCCATGTGCTTGCTTTTTCAATTTTTGAGCTTGACTTGCTCAAAATTTTACATAGGGAATTTGAAGAAAAAAAAACGCCAATTGTTTTTTTTATGTTGCCTATCTATTTTTTAAATAAAAAATTTTGAGCGAACCATTCCTTTAACTCTTCTCTACACCATCACTTGAATGGCCTAGGCTTTTTTATCACTATATTAAATTAACATAGCACAAAGTAAGAAATATGGGAATAGATAGTATCTCTTTTCACAAAAGTCGCAGATGTTATATTAGTGTAACTTCTGGTTCTTTTCTATGATAGATCTCCTGGGGGTGGACGGTGATGGTCGGAAATGAAGGAGCGAATGAAGCCAATAAACAGACAGTCCGAATCGCGAAAATTGAGACAGTTTCCTCACTCTTGTTTGATTAAATGAATGCAAAAATCGTTCTGTTTGGCTTTCATGAATGGATTTGTTTGGTGAACTGTTGAGCTGTATACAGATGATGGAGGAGGCATTACCACACAGTAATTGCCCTCCACCAAGTTACTGACCAAGGTGAAGCCAAGGGACAAACATGGTGGAAGGGTAATTATCCTAAGCATGAATGCCCCCTCACATTGTAAGGTTATTAGCATGTAGTGTTTCTACACTTTTCCTGGTAGCTTGAAATGGTTACAAAGTAGTGCAAATATAGCGTAAAGATGCTTAGAAGCCAAGTGCCAATGAAGAAGAGTGTGGGAGGGAAAACAGATGAGAAGCGGGAGAAGATGAGTTTAGAAATGTGGCACATGAGAGTTGGAAGAGGTCAGAGTGGCAAACATGTTAAAAATAGTGTATGTGTGCATTAAACATGCATGAAGTGTGGGATGAATTGAAAGGCAGAAATATAGGGAAACCGCGTGAAGCGATGTCTTTAATTAAATATGCATTTGAGAGAAGGCGAAGCGACGATGATGGAGAACATTTGTTGGTTTCCCTGGGTACCGATTCTGCAGCCAGAACGATCAGGGTGGGGCAGGGCAGTTCTAGAGATAAACTGCTTTCTCAGCATTCTGAGCACTACAGACAGGTGAATAATGATGTCTGTTATATTAATGGCTTCATTGGTGGGCATGTTCGGTGGGTAATTGACTGTGCGCTCCAGTAAAATGTAATGGTAGTGCTAGCATCAAATCAAAATGGGGGCTTGGCTTCGTGAGAGTCTGGCCCTTTAATTTGGTACGAACCTTATGTCCAGGGTTGGATTGGCCCATCAGCCAATCGGCCCGTGGCCAGGCCGAAATCCTGTTTATGCGGGCAAGTCCTTGGGGGCCGATTTCTGCCCACGCTTGGGCCGGTTTTACTTTTTTTTTTTTCTTCTTTCAAACGGCCCAGGTGTGGGCAGAACCTGGCCCTTAGGGACTTGCCCGCATACACATGACCTATTCATCACTTGTATCCGGCCAATATGTCATGGGTGCTTATACAGTCAGTTTCCCACAGCTTTGATTTAGTCCCGTTTTGGGCATTCTATGATGATCTGTGTTTAAATCAGATGATGGTGAATTCCATTTGTTTGATAGTGCTTTTAGCCACATGCTCTGACCGGACCTCCAGCAAGTATGTAGCTCGTCAAAAAGTGTGTTTTTAGAGGGAAACAGAATTCAGCAATAAAGTAAGAACAGATTACACTGGCTCGAGATTTTAGAAAATTGAGGCCCAGTTCAAAGCATATGCAAATAACAAGGGGGGGTCCTGGGATACTCTCTGCCAGACATGAGTCCTGGTTAAAAGAGCCTTCCCCAGAGTCTTTAGCTCACTAACTTTCACAGAGGAGAAATACTCTAAACATATCAGTCTTTGTCCTGCCCTGGGGCAGTCCAGCACCGAAATGCTAGGCAATTCTCCCTTCTGAACAAGAGTACCAACAGCAACCCCCGACACGTGTTTCGGTCTGGTTGAACCTCATCAGTAGGGTGCTGGCGTGCTTCTCTAAGAATAGTGAGCAAGGGGTCCACGTCTGGATTCCCCTAGTAATTTAGGGTGAGACCCAAAGTTACTTGAAATATGCAAATAACAAGGGGGGTCCTGGGAGACTCTCTGCCAGACATGAGTCCTGGTTACAAGATCCTTACCCAGGGTCTTTAACTCACTATCTTTCACAGAGGCGAAATATCCTAAACATATCAGTCTTTGTTCAAAGCATATGGCTGAGGCAGGAACAGAAATCGGTAGGATAGTCTTCCATAACAGACCCTCTATTTTGGCTAGGAGTGTCCAATTTGGCATTTGCCATAGTTCCAGGCCGTAGATTAAACTGGGGGTCACTTTGCTGTTATAGAATTGTATTAATGGAGCAAAGAAAAAAGACAATTCTGTTGCATATGCGTATTAGAGAAAGGATAAGCCTCTTCTTCCTTGCAGAGGCATATAGCAGCTGTTCTTGTTGTATATTTGGAGCCCTGTGTTTAGAAGTTATTTTACGTGGTCACTTTCCTGCCCCTCAAGAAACCAATTAAACTAAGTTGGTTTCTCCGAGGCAGAGAAAAAATATATTTGTTTTCCGAATATTCACCTTAAACTCGTTTATGGTTAGGTAAGCTTGAAGCAAGAGCAGGCTCTTTGGAGTCCAATAAGGGTGTAATCCAGCCTGGCAATGCTCTCGGTGTATGCAGACCAATGTACTCAGAGATGACATTTTCAGAGGAAAGTGGCTTGTTGCATCAAATACTAGAAGTAAATTTGAGATATAGAGATTAGAAAGGCAGTGAGTCAGAACACAGCCCTACATTGACCCTTGATAAGTTGGTATAGAGCTGGTTGTCTGATATTTCGCCTTGTACTTATTGCAAGTGTGATAGATTACCGTTGAACAGGGAACTGCCGGATGTAGGACAACCAGTGTGCGCTTAGAATATTTATGACGGGCAGATTCGGGACTGCCGGATAGACATGTTAAAGGCAGGTGTGTGACAGCATGCGCGTGGCAAGCAACATGCATTAGCATGCAGGTAAGTGAGGGGGAGGCGTCGGAGAGCGCTGAGGCATGAGGTTGTGTGGCGGGCATGTGTGCTCCAGGCAATTGTGATGGGGAATGTGTAATAGGCAGATGGAAAGGTGGCACATGTTTTAATTCCACACATTTCTGTGGTGGTCACAATCCTTTTCACAGTTTCAACAAATCAAATGCCGGCTATAGACTGTAAAAGGCGGATCCTAAAAGGAGTAACCTGCATTTATTTTAATGCGATGGGCTTCCAAAAACACGCCTTCTTCATGACTGAGGGATCAACAGGCTAAACGGTACGTATTTGACTTTCGGCACTTGTGAATTACAGATCGGTGGGTGATCGATTAGTTGTGAAACAGACAGCAGGCTGTTATGACAAGGAGATGATTGGCAGGACATTATCCAGGGATGAACTTGCATAAGCACCGCGAGCACTGTTGCACCGGTATGATAATGCAGGTGTGTAATTTACAGATATTTCACAGTAGTATGTGCAGTTGGGGTGTGTGTCTTGCAGACCTAAGGCATGTGTTCTAATCAGTTGTTGTGTGATAGACCACTATATGACACCTATCCTCCTAAAAGGCAAAAGTTGGGTGACTGGCAGCAGAGGCAGGTGTCCCAGGAAGCTCATGCACAGTGTACGGTGCTGTAGTCTGTTAAATCTCAGTTAACAGTTTAATGGTATCCTCTACAGAATAACTGCTCGTTTTACTATAGCCGATAGGATGGGTCAGTGGGTTGAGCGCTTGCTGTTGCAATGTGTGTTTGATCTGCAGGTTGCAGGTTTGAATCCCAGCAAGGACGTCTCAGCCTTACATCCTTCTGAGGTTGATAAAGGAGTGCCAACACTGGTTGGGTGATATTGTATGCATATTTGTTCCATAAAAAAGAGCTTAAGCGTAAGTGCTATACAATCGTATATCATTTGGCCTTGGACGTCAGCTTTCATTCACAGTAATTTGACAATATGGATCTATACACACAGATATTAATGATACATAAGGTGATTCATTCTTGTATGAAATGTATATCACATTATAGTGAAATCGTAACCCTATTTTTCGTAGTGTACTTAGGAACAATGCTATTTGATGCCACTTCCTGTTTTGTGAAGGCGTGAAAGGTCGTCTTTCATCGCTTCCTGGGATGTCACTTTCGGATGGGGTCAAATGACATCACCTCGGTATTGTCATCTGAGGTCAAGGCATGAGTCGAGGGGTGGGCCACTTTTTTGCGTGTCTGGGCCTATTTCTTGTCCCAAGTCCAACCCAGCCTATGTCGCATTTGTATTTGTGTGTTCACCGAGAAACGGCTCTGCGTGAATTCCTCATTCATCTGACTGTAGAAAACACAAGTTTCCACGTCGCGGCACTACTTGATGGGGGTTAAACCGGCAAGGAAAATACGCCGTGCACTGTCAGCATCAACATTTTCTCGGTCACTCCCAAGGCTTAGTTGTCAGTTTTTGTAGTGGTGACAATGCAACTTTGGCTCCATATGCATGTAATTAGGGTTAAATGGTGCGCGCCGCCCTGCCTTCCTCCAACACAGCCCCTCTGCCCCCACAGCGAAGACGGCTATTTTCAGACGTGTTGTCTGTGCAGACGTTCATATGAGTAGGAAGCAGTGCAGGTCAAAAACACCCTGTTAAGGGTTAACCGGCGATCCCTGGTCGCTTTAATCACAGCCTGCGAGAGGATTTCTGTCTCCTGTGGATTGGACCTTCCTGTCATATAAATAGTTGTCTCTCTAAACTTGCAATTTGCAAGCGCTGCCGCCAGTATTCCTACAGCCCTGGAGTCGGACCTGTCGGAGCTCTTATTAACTTGCAGCTTCATTTTCATCATCATCATTTTCAGTCAAGAACCAAAGGAGGAAATTGAGCTTTTTCTCATCATAGCACAGGGCGCGAGCGGCTCGGGGGACCGACGACGCCCACACGTTAAGCTTGTAGACATGCCGCATCTAATTACTGATGGAAATGGAAATTAACTGTGGGATCCCACCAGCTGCAGGGGGGTGAGGCTGGGTGGGGGCGAAAGGGCGGTTAGGAGCATGCACAGGTGTTGTAAATTAAGGTGAGGGTGAACTCATGAGTTTTTTTTTTCTCAGCACAGCCACCCCATGATTAAACATTTACATTTCGATTAATACCTTATTCAAGAAATAAAGAGTTTCCTGTAATCTTGCAAGCAAATTAGTGAAGTTGCACATCTTTACAAAGCAGTTATTGAAGATTATTCACACAAGTATTGCAATCGGAAGTTGCTGTAGCCTAGTGGGTAAGTCACTCGACTTTCGTCGGTGGTCCGAGTACAAATCCTGGTCTAGCGAACAAAAGCAGATTGATTACCTTAATGGGTAGAAGTCGGGTCACGGAGCCTGGATAATCCAGCCCAATGACCAGCGCTGCATATAAGAAGAGTTGAGCTCCTAGAACACGGGTGCACAACGTTCCGCCTAAGTGCCGAATGTACCACACAACTCTCCTACAGTGGGCCGAGCTATCCATGGCAAGAAGCGGCTGGTTGAGGCATAGTTGTTAAGGTCTATATTGTTTTCAATTTTTTCTGTAACATGTAGAACATAAACCTATTTAATGGCATTGCTACTTTGATTTATTTGTATGGTGGGGACTAAAATTATGTTTTTAAATAGAAGTAATACTGCACGTTTCATGATTCAAAGACAAGATACTTGATCACATAGGCTTAACACACCTGACTTGACGGACTCGTGTGATTTAGAGCCGCATTCAGCACGCAGGTTGTATATTGTGCTCCAATGTTCTAGAATATGCATCTTTGACCCAATCGCATTAAATATTAGAATGTGACCTAAAATGCTCTCATTTCTATATTCACCCTTCTAAGAACAATTGGAATCCCCCCCTCAATGGCCACCTGGCCCCTCCCTTGTTCTTTGTACTCACTGCTGGTTCTTTTGTCACCTTCTTTCCAGTTTACTAATTCCTTGGGCCACTTTCACATTGCTCAATCACAAAGCACATTCACCATTCCATTGTCCCGGCCTCCTTTAATATAATATTACAGACTGAATTTACCATTCAGACATATCCTTCCCTTGTCATGCACCCACCATCTGGAAATTCAATCCCGGTGTCGGCTCGGAATGCCCCCACAATTTTCCAGTTTTGCAAATCTCTCAAGATGTTTTTTTTAACACTTGACGAAGGATTAATTCCATTGGACGCACATGTTAAAACATGCCGGCTATCCAAACTATGTACAGCACTCCGCTGCTCTTGAGCTAGGTCTGCGCTTTAAATAAAAGCATGTGGATCACCATGCAAGGTTGAAATCTGGTTTCCGATCGGCATCGCTGGCAAGATGCTGGCCCTTGCCAATTTGATCAGTTTGAGCTGAAACAGGTAGGCAACAAAAGGTTGTAGCACATTAGAGAGCAGCTGCCACTGACAGTGTTAGAAATTTTGCATTTAGAGCCATGCTACGAGTGTTGCAGTAATCTGTGATGGTGGTGCACTGCTTACATAGTCAGTTTGCATTTCCATTGTAGAGTTCCAACGGGTGGCTTCCAAGGTCTTCAGGTGATACAGTGGCAACGTGTCACACTAGAAATTGGCATAGTTCTATTTTGGCATGAAAAGCTCAGCGGAAATGGGGTATGGCCTTCTGATGCCACAGTGACCATTTTGGTGGAAGGCTGATTAAGAATAATACAAAAAGGTGAAGGATATGCCGAAATCGGCAGAAGAGTGTTGTCTTGCTAAGGAGCAAGGATATTTCTTCCAAATGTCAAAATAGCTGTGATTTCTGCCCTGAAACGATTGAATGCACAAGGTTGCCCCATTGAATTACTCTGGTATGCTTGTTAGTTGGAGGAAGGAAAACAAATAAAATTGCATTTTTTTAACGCACCTACATGCCAGACTTTAGCTTCTAAGCGTGTGACTGGGTATCAAACCCTTGCTGCTCGGCGTGGTCTTGTTTCCAAGACAAGCACATTGCCCCGAGCTATCATCCTGGCAATAAAAACACCACCAAGCGTGCTGCATCTGCATGCCAATGGTGAAGTAGTCTTTGTACCTCATAGACTGTTGTGCTGCCCATCCCACTGTAGTCATAACCTTGCCTTACAATTCTGATATCATTTGTGAGAGAAAAAGCCCAGGCCAGGAACATTGCAGCGGTGATAAACATTTTCCTTAAGGTACCAGTATCCAGTGTTTTCCACAAATGAGTAGGGCAAGAGATCTGTTGTGAACATTCTAGCCAGGTTAGTATCCAGTAGATGCAGTCTGTCATGGACCTCGTGCTTCTGGCCACTCTTAAGCTCTTTCATAATCCTGTCAATATGCAATGGGGGATCATTGCTATACGCTGCTGTAGTATAGGGTAGGGGTTATTGTGCTACTGCCAGTGCCAGGCACTAGTGAAGCTTAAGTGTTTTCAAGGGTAATATTTTGCACTGTTGTAAGGTATGCTCCTTGTCTATTTGTACAGGGAGGTATGCTCCTCTTTGCATGACTGTGCATGGTGTTGCTGAATATGGGAATGCATAAATGTGGTTCCCAGATATATCCCTGCTATGTCGCATCGGACTGTTTTCTGTCGGAGTGTGCATGTGGGCAGATTTCGTTGTTTTTAATGTTCTGTGAAGTACCACCACAACTCTGCAGTGGGCTTGCAGTACACAGGCTGGACTTATGTGGGTTTCCGCGAGGTGGTGTCATTCCATCGTCCACCTCTCTATCACTGCTTTTTAACAGTAATGCTTCTCCCCACCCGGGCTCTGACGGAGCACAATCTTTGTCTAGCTCATCATCCTCCATCTCACCATTACTCTCTGACCCAGTGGATAGGGGCGGCTGAGATGGAAACCTGGGATTTTTAGCTTCCTCCCACTGTTCAGGTACTCTGTGAGTAGCTCATTGCTGATGCGCCTTAGATAAGATCTGCACACTACCCCTTTCTACCCTGGAGATGCAGGGAGGAATGAAAGTGCGCCCTCCTCTCTCAGTGGATGTTTATTTTCATGGTGCAATACTTTTACATTTTCTTGTACTGGTGCATATAAATTGCTAAGTGACTTGTGGTGGGGGAGTGGAACATGAGTTGGATAACTCCCTCAATTGGCAACATGCAATTTTCCAGTGCACACAGCAAATTCTGGCACAGAAGTAAAAACATCATGGGTAGGATGTCTCTCCATCCTCTCAGTAATGTGGGTGTGGAAAATGTGTTCCAACTGTGTTTCAGCACCCCAACCCCAAGTCTCTTCTGCTTCCTCACAGCAAAATCAGGTGAGCTTAATTCTTAACGAGCGACCTATGAGATTCTTGGTTCCTCCTGCCCCTCCACCCAGATGTCTAATTAGCCACATCGCCTCCATCCACTCTCTTCAAGAGATGGACACTGTGTGGTATCACCTGCCCCATAAAATGTTTGGAGATGGTACTTATAAATTTATAACCCTCCTTGTCCAATTTTGGTAACGTGGATGGAACTGCAGGTTTATCTCCACAAAGGCGTAGATAGCTGGTAAGTTGCAACACAGCGAAAATACAATTATTCCGCAATGATTAAAAGGTCTGTCCAGTCAAAGGTGTATACAAATATCTACTTAATAATATAATAATAATTATTATTATTATTATTATTATTCAAAAGACAGTTCTAGAACACTACAAAATACAACCCACCCGGAAAGACTGTTTCAAGAAGGAAAAGGGCTGCACGGTGTATAATGACTGGAGGGTAGTTGGTAAAGTAATTCCTTGCAATAGTTCAAGGATACTTGGTTTCAGCACAAAGGGATCAATGGGTCATAAAATATCACTAGGGGCCTTCAGAGAAGGACCAGTGGGAAAGAACCACAATGTACCTTGTGCTTGTAGAGGTTCTTGGTGCTCGACAGGGTCACGTTGGGTTCAGAGCGCTTTGCAGCTCCTTCCACAGAGTTTGACAGGAGTCCGCTGCGTGTATCGGGCAGCAGGCAGTTTGGCGGGTGAGGCTGGACAGATGACTGCAGGCTAGCCTACCCAGCGACTTGGGGTCAGGAAATGCTGTCCTAGTGCTGGTTGGTGGGTTTGAAGCACTGATCGATGCATCTCGGATGATGTTAGCACCTGCGGCGTGGCAACAGTCAGCGTTGCAGTTGGTTGCAGCTCGAGGGGCTGGACTGGCTCGAAAATGTCCCTTTAAGGCGGATGCTGGTTGATGCTTGTCGATGCACTCCTCCTAGCTCGTTCACTGGGCTTGTGTCGTCCTTTAAGGCGGATGGCCCAAAGCTGGGGCGAGTGTTGCAGGCACCGGCCTTGTCCTGGGTTTGGTTCAGAGACTCTCTGGCGCTTCCCACCTAGGAAGCTTACTTGCAGAGCCTAGCAGAGCATGCTGTGTGCTGACTGGGTACCGGTTCTGGAGCTGTTAGAGGGTCCTATGGATTCAGTATCTTCCTCTGTTCCCTGGGAGATGTTTAGGGGAAACATCTTCCAGGCAACCAAGGGAGATGGTGAATCCAGGGAACTCTTCATCTGTTCCAGAACTAGTACCCAGCCAGCACACCGCGTGCCCTGCTAGGCTCTGCAAGCAAGCTTCCTAGGTGGAAATCCTGGCCTTCCTTCACTGGCGGAAGCTGTAAGGCAGACTGTACCTTCAGCTAGGGTCCAAATGAGTTATTATTTACTCATTGCAAAGTCTTCAGATATCTGTCAAAAGAAGGGTTTGAACCTCTTTAAAGCCAAATGGGCCCCAGCAATTGGTTCAGCCTAAGCCTACCTTAATGAACCAATCCTGGGTCCCCACCAACATTTCCTGTATGTCTGAGCTCATAACCCGAGTACATTGCAACAGAAAAGGTAAAGGGGTGAAAATGTGTAATACTAAGTGCCACCCATTTTCCTGTCTGTGGATCAAAGGGTCTCTCTGGTTAATTGATCTCTCTGTGGTTTCTGATTCAAGCGGCAGGTATCCCTTGAAGCTGTGGCAAGACCAGACATTTGGTCCCTGCCAAAACACAAACCTTCTGAATGGGGTCCCACTGCGAGGATGACTACTGTAAATACATATTCCCAGACATGAGAAGTCCCTACCCTTGATACTGAGAGGTGGGAGCTGGCTTCAGTTTGGCACAGAGCATATCAAAGGTTGTTGAGGTTTCCCTGCCCTTTGTTAGTTGTGCAACCAGGCCTCCTGTGGGCCTCTTTGAATTAACTCTGATTAGTAGGCAAAGCTGCCACCAGCAGCTAACAAAGGATAGGGCGGATCCATGGAGACTTTGTTAATTAGGCTGGCCATTGCAGGAGGACGGTTTTGCCTTCTCCCTTCTGTGATGCCTTGATGTACTCCTGGCAGTTATATTTCAACTAAATGTGACGGGAACAGCGCGTGTAGGGTGTGTGTCCACCCAGAATACACAGGTCTATCTGTATGTCGTGTGGTGAGCATAGGAAAATGTGTGCGGATAAGACCCACACATTTTGCGGAGGTTGATCTATCCTCATTCAATTTCATTTAAAATTTTAAAAAAGCCCAGGTGAGCGCACACCCACTGCGCAGATGGTCGAATTCCTCACACTCCCTCTGCCCTTTTTTCCCTAAAACAAGTCTACATAATTTTACACTTTCCTAAATAGCCTAACCTTACATCCAGGAGCGATTCCTGCTTTTCTGAAAACTGTGGGTGAAATTCAGCAGAACCTTTCCAAAAGTTCACCTGAGGTTCGTCCTTGTCGATCCCTTAATATTCAGGTGATTCAGGTTTGTTGAAGGAAAGCTATCCATGTCTACTCGTGAGCATAATCAAAAATACCTCCTTTAAATGAAGTGCTACGTTACCTCTAGCATCTCACTGAGTCATGTTTCACGCTCTACTAGTGTTGTGATCCATTTGTGATGTGTGTATTTGTGCGTGTTGTCTTTCGGTAATATGGATTTACTGGCTAATCTGTAAATGACCAGAGTGTTTTCTTTGTTTTGTTGATGCAGGCTACAGCGATGAGTGAGCCCCAGTGCTTCTACAATGAGTCAATTTCATTCTTCTACAATCGAAGCGGGAAATATCTAGCAACAGAATGGAACACTGTGAGCAAGCTGGTGATGGGGTTGGGGATCACGGTCTGTATCTTCATTATGCTTGCCAACCTCCTGGTCATGGTGGCCATCTATGTAAACCGACGTTTCCACTTTCCTATTTATTACCTTATGGCTAATTTGGCAGCCGCAGACTTCTTTGCAGGACTGGCCTATTTCTACCTGATGTTTAACACAGGACCCAACACAAGAATGTTGACTGTCAGCACATGGCTGCTGCGCCAGGGCCTTATTGACACTAGCCTGACGGCATCTGTAGCCAACTTGCTTGCCATTGCGATCGAGAGGCACATTACCGTCTTCCGAATGCAGCTGCATACGCGGATGAGCAACCGGCGTGTGGTGGTAGTAATTGTCGTTATTTGGACTATGGCCATTGTCATGGGGGCCATACCGAGCGTTGGGTGGAACTGCATCTGCGACCTTGAACACTGCTCGAACATGGCACCGCTCTACAGTGACTCGTACTTGGTCTTCTGGGCCATTTTCAACTTGGTCACCTTCGTAGTCATGGTGGTTCTGTATGCACACATCTTTGTCTACGTCCGTCAGAGAACTATGAGAATGTCAAGGCATAGTTCAGGCCCACGCAGGAATCGAGACACCATGATGAGTCTTCTGAAGACAGTTGCAATTGTTCTCGGTGAGTATGTTGCTAGTTGCTGTTCTCTTTATCATAAGTACTGGCAGATTAATGTATTCTTTTTAAAAAAAAACGTGTTGCTTGAAGTTACTGCATGTGTTCTGATCTTATCCACAAAAATCTGAAAACAAAACGTATTCCTGGATACCGCGGCAGGGGGGTTGGTGTTTTAAATGGAAAAAAAAGAAGTGCAGGTACTCACCGAGCTATAAAGCCGGACATTCCGCCTCAGTGCTTTTGTCACCGGTGGCCTAGGCATGGCTCTTTGGGCACAGGTCAATTTTAGGCACACCCTGATGTCTGCAGTCAATGCTGGTCAGTCAGATTAAATGATGTGCCAAGGAAGCACACACTTTGGTAAAGTAGTGTACCTGAGATCCGTTCACAAACACTTCCAGTTGTTATGCATTGTTTTAAGAAACTTTGAATATTTATATTAAAGAAGACACTCTTTTTTTTTTTGCGCCTCAAACTAGTACATATCATAGCTGCAAAATAAGCTTTAGAAGGTGAGTTTTAATATTGCTCGCTTTCATTGCCTAATAAGGAATTCGGTTGGTAACTGGATCTGTGTAGGAATTTTCAGTCAAACGTTCCATCACAACTCCAATTGCTAAACATTTACATATTAGAATAGGCACTGCTAATATCAAAGAAACATATATATTTTTTAAATGGCTTTCAAAATCAATCCCTGTCAAAGGACACCAATGGTGACAGGCGAAGCCCACTTAGGGAAACAGTGTTCCACGTCTAGTGTGCTGAGAACACAGCAGATGTATGTTTGCCTCTCCTTTTGTTCTGCAGGGTGTGCCCTGAAGGAGACATTGTGGGCACTGTGGGTGGTGAAGAAGAGGAGGAGGGAGAGGGCTCTGCTTTCCCCAGCAAAGGCTGCAGAAACTGTGTCCTTTAAGTAGCGATAAAGTGAAATGAAAAGCTTTCATTTTCACCTCTTTCAGGGGTTGAGAAGTGCAGGTACTCAAATGCTCAAAAATAAGAAGTGCAGATACTGAGGGCTGGGTAGGTCCGGCCCATTTAAAGCACTGGTGGCCTACAACTGTAACCTAAGGTGATCAGAGCACTGCCTTCCTTGTCTGGCAACCTTGCATGGAAAGATCTCAGAAGGTTTCTCTCCCCTCTCTTTTCTGTCGCAAAAGTTCATTTTTTCCCCCACTAAATTTGGAAAGCCATGCCAGGATATCCGAGGGGGTGCTGATGCTAGAAGGAAAATGCATCTACCTGACCTCTCTGCACATTGTTGGCGAACACCTCATTCTAAAGCAGCCAGGATGCCTAAAGAGTTAATGGGACACTGGCTGCTACTGTTTGCTGTCATCTCTTCATGTATTTTAAAAACGTGTGCGGTCATTTTTCTCAAGGGGGCACAAGTGGAACTCGAAGGAAGATCAAGGGGATATTAATAGTCTGTCTTCAATGGGATTTCACCCACAAGCTTTCATTTCAAAATAGGTGCATACCCAAAAGTACCTTCTTTGTCAACTCCATGCAATTGTTCTCTGCTTTAGCTCAACCTCAATCCCATCTTGACTGTGCCAATTGCCCATAGCCAACTGGTTGACTCCATAACTGATTATCTGGTTGATAGCTCGCAAGTTACATGCTGGCCTCTCGCATGCCTGCACTTAGCAATTTTGAATTGCAAAGCAGGGATGTCTTGGACCTTCACGCTTCAGTGGTTGATAAAATTAATACCATTGAATGGGGTAATAGTACCACCTGTTATTGTAGTGCATAGAAGAACACAAATGTGTATGCATTATTGTTTTTTGCATTATTATTTCCCATATACTTTTTAATACTGGACTTAAGCAAAGATACCTATTTCTAGCTACTTTCAAAGCCTCCATTAGCTTCAGACCACAGCAAGTATTACACTCAAAGTTCTATCACAATGCACATCCAAGTCAGCTTCTCTGTACTTTAAAAATATAACTACTGTCATGCAGTGAGCAAAAGGCTATGCTCCAGAAAAAACACCTGACTTTCATAATCAACCTTATCAAAGTCGCCCTTGGGCAACAACTGTTTCCTTTACAAAGCCACGCCACTGTTCCACACATTGAACCATGTTTATGATGCCTCCGCCTTCTACTTGAGTCAACATTTTGTGGGGTATTCCATTCTTTACTGCATCCTTGTTTGCGGTTGACTGTAAAATATATTTTGGGATTATATCTAGTACTTTGTGATATTGTATTGTGTTATCTTTACTATGGTGTTATTTGTGGTAAACTTGGGGTATTTTTACAGTGATGAGACTGATTTCAGAATACCTCCTAGTAATTATCTTTACCAGGGTCACTAACAACAACAAATACTGGACTTAATACACTCAGAGTAGATGGCTCATACCCTCCTGTGTTACCTTATGTACAATACCACACTATGCTATTTTGGCTGAGTTTCAACAAATGTAAAGCAAGCAATTGAAATACTGCACATTCATTCAATGCATCTTTTTTAAGCATGTCAAATGAAAGGGACTGAATGCAGAATTAGTATAATGAGACTAAATTACTTTTTGAATGTGTTCTTTATCATAAAATAGAATTATGCTGGTTACACAGTGACACTTACGCCCACATTGTACTTCACAGTGCAAGTACATTTCTTCTTGCAATAGCTTTCAGCGCTTTATCTGTTTGTCCTTGTCCTTGGCTTTGTAAAACTTGGAAAGAAAAAACTTCAACAAAAAAAAATGAGAAATACGAACACAGTAGTACATGCACATTGACATTAGAATCTCCAATACAGCACCGGGAATGAAGTGAACTACTTAATCTGGGCTATCTAGTATCTTTCACATCAGCAGCACCTCACTTGACCTCATATTTACCTAGATCTGTTGGCGACATATAGTGAGTCAGCTTGGCAGTGAAATCTTCCTCTGACAGCTAATTTGCACTAAATGTTATTATGGCTTCTGCAATATCCATGGTGTTCATCTCCAGTAAAATAAATACATATTATTCGCACTCCGGACAGAGCACCGGATTGCAACTAGATATCACCCCTTATCAGATGGGCATACCTGCCTAGGCTCAGCTGGTGGGCTTTTACTGGCTCTGTTCCAGTCCCCCTAACACTGGGGTGATTGCCATATTGATGTTGCTCCAGACTTTGTGGACCTGTCTTTGGCAATCCAGCATTTACATCTGTAGCATACCCTAAAATGATCTGCTTGTGTTTGAGCAAAAACCCAGAGGACCCCGGCATAAATCAAAAACTGCTGGAATGAAAGGGTCCACCAATTGAATCCACACACTTGCCTCTAGCATGCATTGGGCTATATGCATATCCTGGAGGGGCAATATGACAACAATAGTATTTTTTTTAAATGGTTGCTGCTGGGTTGATGTGAGAGCCTTGGCTCCACTTGAGGATCTGTTGCTTACGCACAGAAAATCAGCAAACCACTTGAAAGACGATCAGCCAGTAGCAAACATCTCACAGATAGTGATATTAATGATATTTTAATCTCTATATTTTCTTTAAAAGTCCAAAAAGCTTTTGGGAAGGAGCTTTGAGGATACGACCTAAGATTTGTTTTCTATAATTTAATGACATTTTGAATTCCAAAAGTAGGTGCACCATAAAAGGGGCACGATTGCACCTTAATAGAGAAGCATACATTACTACACTAACGTTCATCCTCTCCATCTCTACTACCGCCAAGGCTGATCTCTCCTTGCATGTCCTTGTTAATCACTATTAGCACCCTGATCGGGGGAGCCAACCAATCAGGTGCTAAGAATGCAGGCTTGAACCCCTGGTGAAAGCCCTCATTCCATCCCGCCTGGCGGCCAGCTCCCCCACTGCCATTTTCCGCCCACCCCTGTCCTATTTTTTTTTTTGTGAATTTCCTCTTTCCCACACCCTATTTACCTTATTTCTGTGCCGGCGGCCCTCCCCGCCGCAGCTTCCTCTTCACTCCTGCCGGCTGACATGGAAAGGGAAGAGGGGCTCTGTGTGGAGCCCTGCTTCTCTTTCCATGATGGCCAGCTTGAAGTGTTTTCCTTCATTTAACGAGAAACCACCTGCGTCCCGTTGAACGAAGGAAAATACTTTTTTTTTTTTGTTTTTTTGTAGCACCCCTTGTTACTGCTTTGGCAGCCCGGGGTGTTAATGGCCTTAATTCCCTGTCCCAAGAGCTGGAACGGAGGGGTGGGGGTGGTAACTGCCCGAGCAATCTGCCCTAGGTTTGCTCTGGCCGATAACTTGGGCTGCCGAACCATTACCCCCCATTCCAGCCCTTGGAATTGGCGATTAACGCTATATTCCAGGTCATATCCAGGCTCTGTTATTGCATGATAGAATTGACATCATAATTTCCATGCTCTTAACACGCCCAATAATTAATATGAAAAGCAGGCCAATAAAACTGCACAGGAGTTCGAAGGCTGATGAAAACTCAAAATAGATGTCTTCACAACAGCCAAGGAGGCGATAACGACAAAAAATATTTACAATCGAACTTCTCTAAAATTTTGATGCTGGATGCTCTCCTAAAGTCGATCTGAAAATTGGGACTTAAAATGGGAGTCCGAGTGAGTCTTGGTTGTAGACACTCTTAGAGATAAACGCTGGCCCCTTGCATGGGTTCATTGGTGTTGTCTCACAACCATCCCTCTCTGCTGCCTGAAATGAGTTGGTCGGCCCATGGGCGTTAGCTCATCCACTAGAATTTCAGTATGGGAAATGTCATGTTGCATCTCAGAGGATGGAACATTGAAAACAACCCCATTGGATGTCAATTTCCATGCACATCTGCTACTGCAAAGGGAAAAAGAAACACAATTGCTTGTTGTCTTCCTTCTGCTGAGTTCACAGCCTTGCCCATTTTGTCACCCTCCAAGAACACCCCTTCTTCAGAGGGCATTGTTTGAGGCCTTCGAGCAATACAAAAGGAAAGTGTTCATCGCAGAAGCTGTTGTTCAGCCAAAACTGAGATGTCGCGTCATCCCAGAAAGCTGCCAGAACTGCAGAACATGCCATGAGCGCAGATTAGCATGTATTAGCGGTTTATGGCGTTTCGCGTTTTCTTTAAGGGCTGTTCTCTACAAAGAAGGAAGTGATAACACGAGCAAGTCCTGTCCCCATAACCTATGTTTACCTTCGGTCCAAACAAATAATGATTTCAAAGAGGGCACGGAAAGCATGGGACTCTCGTTGCAGGACTGGGAAAAGATGGCCACCGCTGCCTTCTATGATCAAAGTAACCATTGGGAGCCTATTTTGTTTAATTTCCGACGCTGTCTAGATACTGTTATTATGGCACCTTTGGGACAAGGTAATCACTTTGAGGTGGATTTCCTGACAGTATTTGCTTCCTCTGGTCTGTCTCCCCTTTCCTGTGTATACTCTGTGCATCTTCCTTCCTGTAAACTGGTCCCAACTCTCACTTTTGTTGTGTAATGTGTTCATGCTGGGGTAAAGCAGCAGCATCGACCGCCCGATAACATATTGATTCTGTAAACTATGCCAAGTGTGTCATGTGCGTCAATCCCTAGCTCGCCTATAGAGCACGCTATTGCCATGAGCAGTCACTTGGTGTTAGGAATGTCCGCCATCTTTGGTGGCAACTAAACCAAGCTCCATCACTGTGGGGACAGCTGGGTCTTAGTAGCATGACTGTATTGTTGGTTGTCATTGATACTGTGGTTGGTTAATGCTGCTGGATGGTAGGGTAGGGTAGGGTGTGGTGTGCCTGCGCCTCTCCATATTCTGCGCGCGGGCTGCTGCCTACTGCAAACACTATGCTCTGACCATCGAACGTTGCCCTGACGCATGCCAAATTCCAAACAGTCCCATTAGGAAAATAACCTGAACACTTTTGTGAGAGGTTTGAGACTGCTTTCAGCTGGCCAAACAACATAAAAAAGAATGAAGTGAGAACAGCCCGGGTAAATTTCTCTCTGAACTAAACAGTTCCAGACCTTTGAACTACAATGCATTTCACGTGGTATAATGTGTGCCTCTGTAGGCATTCCCATCCCCTTATCTGCCAATCACACTGGTCCTTACTGCACACTGTGTCCAATGTACCTATGAGAGAGTGGTAGACGGACAGTAGGAGGGGGAGAACGTCTGCGAGAGGGGGAGACGGACAAAATGAGGGAAAGGAAGATGAACCGTACCTGGGAGGGGGAAGATGGACCATACCAGGGAGCGGTAGAGACAGCACGAGGGAGATGTCCTGTATGAGGGAGCTGGGCATTATGAAAGAGACATGAACATAGGGCGAAAGGCCAGAAGAGGGAGAAGCAGAGACGAGAAGAGAGGGAGTGATGGACATGAAGAGAGAGACTCAAAGAGAGAGATTCGAAGAGAGGGAGACACGAAGAGTATGAGAGCTGGAGAGAAAAACACGAGAGTGAGACATCGATACTGAGACTGAGAGGCAGAGAGAGCTGATGGACAGATTCCGATAAAGGCAGAGTGATCTAGAGGGATTTACAGATATGGATGGAGAGACACGGATGGGCACCGACTGACGGCGGAAAGAAAACAGCCGAACAAAGAGTTGTAAAGAGCGTACGCAGAATAACACAGAAAGACAGAGGCCTCCTCTTATACGTTATGCCGTATTAGGCTACATTATGCAATGTTGACCTTTCTCATGCAACGTCTGATCACGCCACGCCCGTGTGCAAACCTGGCGGCCCAGATTGCAGTCAGTTAGCCCTACCGACTGACGCCTCGGAGATATTCCAAATGCAATGCCACCCAGTCTCGCATGGGGTAAACGTGCAACACAGCTAGATGTGCTCATTGCACTAACAATTGGCATGGCCAACGACACACCACATTGCAAACCATAGGGACAGGTAAGGGACAGACTACCTTTTTCTGATATGTTATCATGCATGCAGTGTTGTGTTAATGCCATTTGAAAATGTATGTGCACAAAACGCCTACTACACTGCATACCGTACTCATTGCCATGTATTTGCAATGCATAAGCACCACAGATCATTCCCCTCTCTAAACGTTAAGTTCTCACTAGGACCCCAATGACACACACCATCACATTCCTTTGAGGGCCTGGGCATGCACCTACAGGTATCCAAATCGGACACCACCAAAACGCATGCATACGCCCACACTACACCTCATCAATCCAGGAGAAGATGATTGGTAGGGCTGCTAGGTTTCTGACCTCCCAGACCACCTCCCTGGAGACCGACACCATTTAGAAGTCACATTCTAATTTCGTGGTTGCTCCTAGAAATGTACTAATGATTAGATATATAGAAACAACTTGACTGGCACATCCCCAGAAGCTTCGGCCTCCCATAAGCTTACTTGTTACATTGCAAGATGTCTTTCAATCCCCAGCACACAAGCGTGGGACTCTCGGCCTTCGGGACCAAATTAACACTGCTAATCAGCAATGCTTTAAACCGAGAACTCAAGAGTACAGTGGTGCATCTCCCAGGGAATGGGTGGTGTGCAATATGAAAAATACAATGAAGTACGTCATCCATCTGCCTCTGTGTCCTCAAGGACAAGATCATTGCAAACTAGATGATTCCCAGTGACCGCGTTTTTGTTATGTCGTCAGAACTCGTTGTGACCTCAGATTACATTATATGTGTTTTGGGCACATGCCACAATATTGCAGCTTGTTGAGTACTTGTGAGTGAATCTGTGAGGTGTCTGGAGATTTCATTGAATTGCAAACTCTTAGGCTGATTTTCCACACTAGTGCAGCGATCCTTCTCCCTCGTGCAGTGTTCTGCATGTTGTCCTGCGGGACTCATCTGCACTCCAGCAATGTGTGTGCTCTGTGCCGTTATGCTGGCAGTGCGACGCAGCCTCTTTTTTGGACTGATCGATTCCAGACGAAGAAGTGCGGCACCACTCATTCCCCCAAAGGCTCACTCATTTTACAAACATTTAATGAAAGTAGCACATTGTGATTCCAATGGGGATTGGAGCTGGGACTGATTAAGGGAGGCGGTTTCATACACTGCTGCTCGGATTGAAGGTGTATAAGACTTTTCACTGTGCAAGAGAGACTCAAGGACAGAAGAAACCAGAGGAGATGGGGAAGAAGTAATGGAACAGGCTGGAGTAAAGAGATTGCTGCTGGCCAGACATTTGGGGAAATACTACAGTGCCCGGAGCTGGCAAACAATGAGAACTGTTGGCACTCCTCAATTGGCGTCACCCTTCGATCCATCAAAGATGTTGGGGGTTGTGGGCGTGATCATTTGGCTCCTGGTCCAGAGCATGAATGTACATATTCATATCACGGTATCGTTGGCAATACCCAAACCAGAGCCTCGACAACCTTTTCCAAATCCTGACGATGTATGTCCTTCTGTGTTAAGGCAATGCCTCCTAAGTCAACTGAGCAGAACAAGGAATACAAACTGTTTGCTTTTAGATGTAGGTGCCAGGGATAATCACGTTTTCTATATTAATTCTGTCTATTTCACTGGTATAAATGTTATCAGCAGCATTCACCTCCTCGCCGGGTACCCTTCGGTTCTTGTCTTGGCAGCCACAGAATTACTATTTGTGATCTTACCTGCGCTAGACATAGTGGGATGCCAGGGCATGCTTGTGAGCCCCTCAAGCACCCAACATTACTGCATCGTTAAGCTACACTTCGTCCTAACATGCCTTGGAATCCCGATGTGTATATTAACTCAATGCATACCTTTCTGCGTCGCCTCTCTGGGAGAAAGTACATATATAGTGGACTAACATTCATCCCCACCAATGCAGAGCATTCCCCCCCACCAGATTCCCTCCCTGCGTCTGCAGTCTCCTTCCACGCTTTCCATCCCTTATTTTCACTGTTGCTCCGGCTCTCCTTCTAAGCAGACTTGGATCTGGTTTCTCCCAAGCAGGAGCGCAATACTCCACAGATGAGGATTGTCACTAAATGTTTATCTGGTTTATAATTGTTGACAAATGAGTGAGTTGTGACAAGTTTTATACGGTTACCGCTTTCATTCTGCTAGTGGTTGCTATCCCTTTCAAAATGAAAACTCGGTGTTTAAATTAAAATAACTCTCGGTACCGGGAGCTCAATGTCGGGATGGTCCCAGCAAAACCAGGACGTCCACTCACCCCAGTGGCCAAAAACATTGAAAAACCACTGAATGTTGGGAAGAGTGGAAGACAGCATAAAGTGCAGTGCTAGTAGAAGTTGGCATAAAATAATATGGATGTAGATGGTTTTACGATAAATCGAGGGTGTATGAGTAGTTGAGGGCCGAGATGGGAATTGAAAGGCTAAGCATATAGGCCTAGCGTGGC
Organism: Ambystoma mexicanum; assembly: GCF_040938575.1. Lineage (NCBI taxonomy): Eukaryota > Metazoa > Chordata > Amphibia > Caudata > Ambystomatidae > Ambystoma > Ambystoma mexicanum. The sequence continues at coordinate 404,453,243 of NC_090937.1, forward strand.
ATAGAGCCGTTTGTAGTTTGCCATTTGGCACACAAGTGAACTAGAGGTACAACGAAAGTGTTATTGATGGTGATGTGTGACCCAGGGTTGGTATGCTATATCAGTCTTTTACGAAGAAGGGACCGTGAAACTTGTGACATGAGTAGACACTGGTTCTCTGTCTGGAAATTCATTTTTGAGTCTAAAATGCTACACACTGGTAATTGGTGGTTAGTAAAGACGCTCTCCATCTAGAAAAAGTCACTACCTCTGTAGATTGGTTGTATGAAAAAGTCTGAAACACAGATGTAAGGTTATCTCTCGTTGTCGTTTATCGGGCACTTTGCTGGGGTCTTGTCCAATGCTACACAGAGCCCTTTGATCAAGTCATACATGGGAACCAATTGTAAGACGTTTCTTGGGTCTTGGAAGTTGGTCTAGTTTAGCGTAGTCTGGCGTCAAGTGTCCAACTGCAGTCAGGGGGAATATTTAGGGATGGGATCAGCACAATTGGGCAGGTGGGTGTACGCCCCTGCACTCCTGGCGATAGTGCGTTGTGGAGCTGGCTCCTGTGATTCATCCGACTTGCTCAGTTGGGCTTGGTGGTGATATGAAGGGCTCTTGCCGTTTTTCAGGTTTCGGGCCTGACGAGCCCAGTGCTTTGACAAGGGCAGCCTCTTGGTGCCATTGCCCTTGCGGCCACTGCGCCCACAGCTGCTGGTGGAACCCAATCACACTCCTTTTGTAATGGGGTTTGGGATGGTTTGGATTTAATAAATAAAGGCTATATACCCATTCAATGGTATATGTCGCTTTGGTAGTGTAGAATAGTTTCTTTTTGGCAGTGTGCTCCCAGGGTTTCTGCATCATGGGTGTCAACTGTTGCCCAGCCTCGGTAATTTAAGGAATTCTGGCAATAACTTCTGATTAATTTGCCTCAACGCTGCATGCTTGGGCGTTGATGGAGCAGAGGCCTGGTGTCGCGTGCTGGCACTGAGCAGACGTTCAGCAGGTTTTGGGGACATGTTGTCCCAGGTTTATCCCTAAATGGTCCGAAAGAACCAGCCGGCATGTAGAGCATTCCCACACAGTGGTTTTCTTTTTGCAGCACTTGTACGGCAAAAGGTGAACTTGTCATGACTGAGGTATGTACAAAATATTTTATTTACAAGCCATTTTGTGTATTAACCTGGTGTTAGTAAATGCAACCCAAGTGTTTTCCAAAGAACATTTGTCATAACCTCATTTCTGATTGGGCGCGGGAGAGAATTTACGCTTCTTAGCAGTCACTTACTCGGTTGAGCAGCGAGCCCTCTCCGATGACTGCGCTTCCATGCAAGCACCATTTCAGCACAGGAAGGTAACTTGCCTATCTGGATCCGGCGTAATGTCTAACATCTGGCAGGAATAATGTGGATGTGCGCTGACATCAGCAAAATACAATCTATTTTGACAAAACGAGTAGCTTGATTTTCTTTTTTGCATTAGAATCCTTTTGTACTGAAGAATTATGGGGAACAATTGAGCAATTTTGCTTAACATAATCCAGTGCTGGAGATAACCAAAATGTGCCCCGAGAACACCAGGGGGAAGGGGCGCTTCCATGAGGGACTGAATCCTGGCAATTTGCATAAAAGCAAAGAGCATTTTGGGAACATAAAAATAGCCCTGGAGTACTATAGTTGAAATACGTGATAGTTATTCGAGCAAGAACCCCTTCTGCAAGTAATGGAAACTGGACTCTTTGCTCATTTCAATTATGACAAGTCTTACACTAACAGTAAAATGTTGGTAAGCCATAAGACGTGGATAGCGTCTATGTGGATGTGAGGCTGTTTTGCATATAATGAATCGCTCATTCGCTCTGGATCCTGAAGCACTGGTTACGGTCATAGAGGGAACCCCGGCTTCGGAGCAGATGTTAGCGATTTCTAGGCCAGACAGCTAGCCCAGGAGTTCGGCGCTCTGTCAAGACAAACTTTGCCTGACCTAAACTCCATCTTGTTCCGGCCCAATTCCTCCCCTAACATAACCTAGAGGAACACGTGGTGGTTAGTACAGACGTTATCTAGCGATAGTTACTACCTCTGTAGATTGGTTGTGTGAAAAAGTCTGAAATAAACAGAGATGTAAGGTTGACTGTGCGATGACTTGATGAAGTTGCGCAGTGTCAAAATGATGGGGTTTTCTTTGCACCTCATTGACAGTGGAGACTGAAATCATAGATGAATGATGCGTCAGTGGGTAGCTCTGTGCTGCACACAGTGCCGTTCTGTGCAGGCCTGAATAGGGCCATGTGTGCCCTGGCTCCCCGTGGCGCAGCATTGAATCATTTCCAATGTCTCGAGCTCCAATGGCCGCAGTGACGCATTTATAGCTGCGCCGGTGTCGCTGAGGCACCGCAGCCCAGTAATGCACGTGAATGCACTCCGAAAGCCTTGATGGGGAGTGGGCGCCTCGTTTTAAGGGATTATGCACGATCATTTGTGACGATTCCATCTACGGGTTCTTGAAGTGCAGTTTTATCAAGGTTGTTCCTATTTTGCTTTGAAAGGGAAGATTGAAGAGCTCTGTACGAAGAGTGCAATGATGGTTTGTTCAAGCCAGCAAAAGATACTACCAAATGTTCCAACAGTTGCATGTGACCGTGTATGATGCTAAAATGTAGGTAGGTCCTCATCGGTACAGTCATGTTTCACAGTGCCTTTTTTGGCAATGGAATAAATAGAAAGTGGGATAAAAAAATGTAAAACAAGGGGTGCGGGTAATTTCCCTATGCATCCCCAAAACACTTCAAAATCGTTACTTTTGCGCAGGCGTCGCTTCAAGATTTAAAAAAAATGCAAAAATCGGTATCGCCATTAGGAGGTACTAACTGTGATGACCACATGGCAGCCTGGTAGTGGCTTACCACCCTCAGTATTTGACCTTGCTTTGCACTTGGAATTGCTTTGGGTGCCGGGCTGCACTGTGCAGTCATTGTCACCATAGTGTATGCCAATGTACCAGCCATCAGGGCATTGTAGTTTACCAACCCTGGCTTGTTTGGCCCATTTAAGCCTTCAGAAGGTGGACCACGGCAGACAGTCTGCGTGTTTCCAATGCCGGTGTGAGTACACCGCGCAGCGGTCCAAGTGCATAAACTGACCTCTGCAGAACAGCAGCTTGTGTGGGATACGATGTCCCCGAGCAAAAGTAGTTTTTGTTGGGCATCTAATCATCCATAAAAACGCTGCCAAGACAAAAGGTTTGGCTTGATGGGACATTTTTTTTCTTTCTCCAACAGCGACCACCCAACCACTTGTAACATGCAGAGTTTGTTCGCCTTCCCCTGAGCATAAAGCCGCACTGTTTGTGTGCCGGAAGACATTGGTGGGACAGTCCTCCCTCAAAGTGGATTGATCAAACATTTCAATGGAGGGAGGCTTCAATCAGGAGAGATTTTTTTTGTTTGCCTTGGGGTCAGAGCACAGCCCTTTAACTCCATGAAAAGAAGGGAAAAAAGCGACCCCCTAGTTTCCCCCGCAAAGCGCAGTGCGTTGAAAGGCCTTCCTGTGCAGGGCTCTGGAGTGGAGCACATCTGCTCAGAATAAGGGAAGCATTACATATTTAATGGGTCGCCCTTTTGTGGAGGAAATAATAAAAGGACCAGAAAGCAGGAAAAAAACGGGGAGCACTGACCTTTTCAAAAAGAGTGCCGGTTTCCTGTTGGATAAAAACAATTTGGTCACTCTGCGTTTACGTGCCCTTAATGCGTACACGTCCAGTAAAGCATGGTGTGGAGCACATGCTAGTTAATAAATGGCAGAAAGCCTTATTCTGAAGGTGTCCTGACTGAACCACATAAGGGCTCTCTGGAAATAGTGACGTGTACCCACTGGGAAAACAGTGCATTGTGTGTGTGTGGCGGAAGAGACCCACCTCATGAGTAGTGGGCCTGCAATCGATGTCCGTGGAGCCCTTTTCGGAGCCCTTTTCTTCCCTTGTTTTGCTTATGTTACTGGGTTGTGTTTTTACTTCTAACCAGAATTTTCCGTCTGTGTGTGGCAATCAAACTCGTAGCCATGGGAGGTTCCTCCCCTGAGAACAAGGCCATTGGGAAGACAGAGAAAGGCTTAAGCTCTCTAGTCTTAAGCAATTCCTGACTGGCCCTCTGATTGGTTGGCGGGCCATGATGAACAGGGAGTGGATGCAGGCTGAGTGCAGACAATATTTAGGCCTTTGAATGAAGCAGGAGGCAAGAACCAGATGGCGGCCTGAACATTTGGAACAAATTGTCTGAGTTGGAGGCAGGCCAAGGAGCCAGTGAACGAAAGTTGTGATGTTTTACAGATGATGGGGACATAAAATGAGACTTATAGCTTGTTACTGTATACTTAGTTTCAAGGCCCTGGACATAGTAGGGCACGCATGAATAGATCCTGCTTTGAAGTTGCGTATCTTTTCCACATTCAAAGTCTCTTTGTGATGTCACTCCCTCAGTATTTTTTTGCAGTCGTTGGTTCCCCATCTTCTTTGTTTCCATCTCACGTGTAGCCCAAAGTTGTATTTTGTTGAAGGGAGGTTGGTATGGAACGTCCATTGCCTGCTCTTCCATCCAACACCCCCATCCCCTGCTGCCTGTTTTATTGCATAGGGTTTCAGTACGAGGCAGGCTCTGTCTAAATCAACCCAAGAGGTGGAGTGTGCTGCCCTCCCCAGCAAGTCTAATAAAGGTTAAAAGCAATTGCCTGGAAAAGTGGATGCTTGCAACGACCATCGATGGTGTTGGATTGCTCCGATACAAGTAAGATTTAACGGAGTATCATTTTGTGGTATTTAAATATTTCCCTTTGCTCTTTATGTTCGCCTCACTGGCACCTAATGCCGAAAGTGCCCACTCTGGATATTGAGAGGCTATTTTATGGAGTGAAACCCACCGGAAGCTGCATCCTCCCTTTCTTGAGCTAATAGACTGCACTGCGTTGAACTCATCTCATTGCAGAGAGGTGTCCTGTGCAGGGGAATTCTATTGATGGTGATGAAGGCGGGATGTGTTCTGGTAGGCTACAGCGACATTGTATTTGTATTTGTATTTGTTTATTTATAACGCGCAAACCCACAGGCCCAGGGGCATCAGGGCGCAATTTGTACAAGGTTGCAAGAAAGGAACATACAGGGATATAAATTACAATAAAAGTGTGTCAAAACAGCAAAAAACAAACTTAATAATTACAAATATTACACAGGGTACAGTATCCCTAGGCTCAGCAGAGGAAGTATCCCTGAGGTAGTTGGGAGGGTAGCAGCCCGGAAATCATGTAAGGGAACAGGCGGGCTGGGTAAGCAGGACAAATGTCTGACACAACTATTGCTGGTCAAAGAGCCAGGATTTGGTTTTATTCTTGAAGGTGTTGAAGGAGTCTTCAGCTCTGATGGCAGCGGGGAGGGTATTCCAAAGTTTGGAGGCTAGGACAGGGAAGCTGGTGCCTCCGGCTTTTTGGAGCTTAAACCTGGGGATAGTAAGGCAGTTAGTCTGGGCAGTTCTTAGTGGCCGGGAAGTGGAGTGGCGCGAAAGCCGACTGCAGAGATAGATCGGAGCCTTGTTGGCTAGGCATTTGTGCGTGAGGGCAAGCGTTTTTAGGGAAATTCTCTGCTTCACGGGTAACCACTTAAGGCTAGTTCTGGCTTCTGAGATGTGGTGGTTACGAGGGATGTTCAGGGCTGCTCGAATTGCATTGTTCTGGGTGGTTTGGAGTTTGGATAGGTTTTCTTGGCTAGTGCCTAAATATAGAGCACTGCAGTAATCTATTTTTGCCATGATAAGTGTTCTCGCTAGTGTGACGCTATTGTGGGTGGTGAGGAAAGGTCTACAGGCTGAAATGAGTTTGCACGTGTAGGCGGAGGTGGACCTGACTGCATTAGTTTGTCTTGACAAGGATAAGGTGGAATCTAGGTAAAAGCCTAGTGTTTTGGTGTCTTTCGAGACTTGTATGGAGTTGCCGTCTATGATGAATGACTGATAGGATGGCTCAAGTTTGCTAAGGCGTTGTGAAGTACCCAGGATAAGTAGCTCCGTCTTATCGTCATTCAGACATAGCTGGTGCTGGGCCATCCAGGCTTGGATGACCAAGTAGACGTCATTGAGGGCCTTGGTGTCAGCAAGATAATCACCAGAAATGGGAATGAGTATCTGGGTGTCGTCCGCATAGTTGGTGTAGGAGACACCCAAATAATCAAGCACATCAAAGAGTGGTTTCGTGAAGATATTGTAAAGAGTAGGTGACACGCAAGAACCCTGAGGAACACCGCAATGAATAGGGGAGGGAGCTGCGGCAGCGGAGGGTGCAAAGACCCTCATAGATCTGTTGCTCAGGAAGGATTTGATCCAGGCCGCTGCGGAGGGAGAGAAGTTGGCAGCAGAGTGGAGGTGCCTGCAAAGGATCTGGTGGTTAACCAAATCAAATGCGGCGGAGAGGTCGAGGAGTAATAGCATAGCTAATTTGCCCTTGTCCTTCAGGACTTCGATCTGGGTTTTTAGGTCTAGTAAAGCCGTTTCGGTCCCATGTCTGGGCCGAAATCCGGATTGTCGTAGACCTAACAGATTGTTAGATTCAAGGTAGTTTTGGATCTGCAGATAAGCTGCCCGGTCCAGTATCTTCAGCAGAAATGGTACTGTAGTGATGGGTCGGAAGTTCGTGGGTATGCTTGGGTCAAGGGACGGTTTTTTTAGTAGCGGGATCACCTAGGCGTCTTTAAGGTTGTCCGGGACAATACCTGTTTCAAAGGATGAGTTAATGAAGGTTGTAATGAATGGGGCTAGGTCATGGGCGGAGTCCTTAATGATGGGGGCTGGGCACGGGTCACCTTGGCAGTTGGAAGGTTTCATCCTGAGGATGATGCTTTCTACTTCGGTGACAGTGAGGGGTGCGAAGGTGAAAGGTTTGATGTTGGCAGAGTTGGAGAAGTTGGGCCTAGTGGGGGAGAATGAGCGGTTGTCCCGCCTCAGGCAGTCCTGTTTTTCATTTATTTTAGATTGGAGCGTAGAGATTTTGTTTAGAAGGGCTGCTTGAATGTTAGCACACCATTTGCTGTCTTTCGTGCAAGTGTCTGGCGTGGAGACTGGGGTTTCGAGCTCTTTTAGGACTCTAAAGAGTTCCTTGGAATTAGAGTCGGCTTGCATGATACGATTATTAAGCGATTCTTTTTTAGCAGTGATGATGGCGTCTTTATAAGTGAGGGAGGCGAGAAGGAAGCTGTCTTTATGCTCATCAGAAGGGTGGCTTTTCCAACGGTTTTCCGCGCAGCGTTTGGCTTTGCGGAGGATTCTTAGCTGTGGAGTGAACCATAAGTTGAGATGTGCTCGTGGTTTAGCCTTCCTGGTTTTAATTGGTGCTATGGTGTCAATGGCCGTGAGCATCGTTTGGTTGTAGATGTCTGCTAGGGAGGTGGGATCAGAACAGGCGTTGGTCGCCGCATTAAGAGAGGGGAGTAGCAGTGGGAGGAGTTGTTCTCTTGTTATGTTTTTTTTATTACGGGTGGGGAGGGCTGGGGCTATGGGTGTTAGGGCTCGCGGGGTAGCTTCAATGTTAAATGTTATGATGTGATGGTCAGACCATAAGCAAGGGGAGTTATTGAGGACCTGGATGTTGCAGTTGGAACCGGCTAACCAATCGATGGTCCTACCTTTGATGTGGGTCGGTTCTTGTAAGTACAAGGTGAGGCCAAGGTCGGTAAGAGCATATTCCAGATCAGTTGCTACAGGATCCTTAGGGTCACCGCGACCAAGATTGAAGTCACCTAAGATGATTGTTTGGGAGTTGTTTTTTGTTTTGTCAAGAAGAAGAGTGGAAATTTCACTGACAAAGGTGGGTGCCGGCCCTGGAGGCCTGTAGATAAGGTGAAGGGTGGCCGTTTGGTTAGGTGTTAGTAGTAATTTGATTGTCAGCAGTTCAGCTGATTCAAGTTTGGATTCGGATACCACTCTTAGGTCAAGGGAGTTTTTGTGGATGAATGCCACGCCGCCACCTCTAGTATGGGTAGAGGAGCGGTCACAGCGAGTGATGCCATAGTCAGGCGGTAAGGCCAAGGATAGAGAAGGGCCAGAGGCGGCATGTAGCCATGTTTCAGATATGGCAATGAAGTCAAGGTCGGCAGTGGTGATAAGGTCGGCTATGTCAAGAGCGTGTGCTGTGAGAGATCTAGCATTGATGAGGGCACACTTGAACACAGGCAATTTAACCCCTGTGGTCTTAGTTTTGCAAGTGGCGGTGGGCGAAGGTGGGCTGGGTGGAGTGCGTGGGGCTTGCTTGGTAGTGTTGGTGCGGGAAGGACGAATGCGGAATCTGGTGCCTAGTCTCGTGTTCCTGAGAGTGAGAGGGCAGGGTTGGTTGGGGGTAGGTTTTGAGGCAAAGTGTTTGAGCCAGAGGGCTGGGTCATTGAGGTATTGGTTAATCTGGTTGCAGGGGTGGTGAGCGTCAACGGTAGTTACTGAAGGACTCGTTGAGGGTGTCAAGGTCATGGTGGGTGACGCTAGGTCAAGTGGGTAAGGGCAGGCCAGGTTATTAGCCTCAATGGTAGGAGTGGTTGACTTGGGTGGTTGAGTGAATAGGGACAGATGTGTGGTAAGGAGGTAGTGCAATAGAAGGCGCACGCTGATGTGCATGATGGTGATGCTGGCTGCCAGAGTGGGTTCCCTATGAGCTAGTTGGCAGGGACAGGAAATGGTCTGTAGGCGACCAAAAGGCACAACACAATTGAAGTGGTCTGTAAGAGACCTTAAGGCACAACACAATTGAATGGTCTGTAAGAGACCTTAAGGCACAACACAATTGAAATAGTCTCTAAACGACCTTAAGGCACAACACAATTGAAGTGGTCTGTAAGAGACCTTAAGGCACAACACAATTGAAGTGGTCTGTAAGAGACCTTAAGGCACAACACAATTGAATGGTCTGAAATAGACCTTAAGGCACAACACAATTGAAGTGGTCTGAAATAGACCTTAAGGCACAACACAATTGAATAGTCTGTAAGAGACCTTAAGGCACAACACAATTGAAGTGGTCTGAAATAGACCTTAAGGCACAATCACAATTGAGGCACAATTAAGGCACAATTAAGGCACAACACAATTGAATAGTCTGTAAGAGACCTTTAGGCACAACACAATTGAAATAGTCTCTAAACGACCTTAAGGCACAACACAATTGAATGGTCTGGAAGAGACCTTAAGGCACAACACAATTGAATGGTCTGTAAGAGACCTTAAGGCACAATACAGTTATAAGGTGGTCTAGTAGTGGCCCAGAGGCACAATATACTTGTGATATGCTATAGTTCGAGAGTTTCAAGGGTGGCCGGAAGCACGTTCAGAAAATAGTGGCTCAGAGAACATGGCTACAGTAGTATGCCCGGTACTGGCATGCGAGATTATACTCCTTGAAGTGACGGTCCACGTAGTAAAAGGGGTACTGAAATAGGCCGACTGAGGAGGAGTCGTAACATTGCAAACTCAGTAATTGGACAAGGACAGGGGCAAAGTACTTACAGTAGGATCTCCTTGTATGAATGGAGATGTTAGGATGCTTGGATCCGATATCTTGCCTCGGGCTTTGCAGAAGGCGGTCGGGGAGGCTTAAATTGGGCAGGGGGGGTGGCCACGCCGCGCTCCCATGCGCGTAACAGGCGCAGGAACAGGCCTTTGTGTGGCCTTGGTGCTGGCCGCCGGCGGTTCCGCCTACCGGCGGATGAAAGCAGTGTAAAACTGCTTCGAGCGAGGATCAGCCTCGCTTTCGTGCCGCGCGGCGCCCGGCATGCGGGAGTCAGGCACTCTTGAGGACAGGGTTAGGCAGGCCCTTCGATGGTGCCGGCGAGGATGCACTCCGTGTGCGTAGAGTGGATGGGAGGGGGGGCTCCTGCCCTCTACCCTCAGCGAGGAAGGATGGAATGGGGGCACAGGCGCAGGAACAGGCCTTTGTGTGGCCTTGGTGCTGGCCGCCGGCGGTTCCGCCTACCGGCGGATGAAAGCAGTGTAAAACTGCTTCGAGCGAGGATCAGCCTCGCTTTCGTGCCGCGCGGCGCCCGGCATGCGGGAGTCAGGCACTCTTGAGGACAGGGTCAGGCAGGCCCTGTCCTCAAGAGTTATCGAAATAAAAATAGACCTTAAGGCACAATCACAATTGAGGCACAATTAAGGCACAATTAAGGCACAACACAATTGAATAGTCTGTAAGAGACCTTTAGGCACAACACAATTGAAATAGTCTCTAAACGACCTTAAGGCACAACACAATTATCGAAATAAAAATAGCAAATTCTTTAAGATCTGAGTAGGAAATTATTCATCAAGAAATATGGAGTGCAGGATGGAAATTGTGCAACGACAAAAAACTAGGTTTTTGGACTGTCCTGCAGAGATGTGGGAGGGAGTTCCACGGTGCAATACCAGACGCCGGCCGGATGGTGCATACACTCCCGGGCAACAGTGTATGTGTGAACCTACACAAATACTGATGAATCAGACTTTGAGCTATGTGTGGTTCAGCTGTGCATGTCACTTTGCTTACTAACCGGTGTGCATGGTCGTTGGTATTACAGACATTTGAATCGGGGCCTCCTATACCAAAACAATGTGCTTATTTTCATTCTGTTCTCATTCTTGGGTCCTCGGAGCATGTAATGCACAGGTAGCCAGATACACATCCCAAACACCTTCTCTACTATGTCCTAAAGTGAGTCCCCTTCAACGCAGGCAGTTTTACTCAATTTTCAGTGTGTCTGCCCTCTCATTCCCTTGCATGCTCACGTTTATCAGTCATTTAGCTTTTCCAATCATTCCCACATCCAGAGAGATTATTTCGGGGTTTCCTCAAAATGAATGATTGATGTCGATGCATTCTGAACCCTCTTGAGATGGGCAACATTTTCTGTTAGAGCCCCCAACAGTGGGCACTTTCGGCATTAGGTGCCAGTGAGGCGAACATAAAGACCCCTATTGAAGAAAGGGCTGTTAAGGAAGGCTAAAAGTACCTTCTACCTTGCCATTCCCCGCCAACACCCACGCGACTTGGGACTCTAGTACTTCTAGCCCTTGCAGAAGAGCTATGGGGAGGGAGCAGTGCAGGCTTTTGTAAACTTTGCAGGGTCTGGAAGGGGTGGTCCCTGCCGTGCTGTTGGGTCCTGTATTGGTTGCGCTGTAGAGAGCAGTGCAAACTGCAACAGTAGAGCCAGGCTGGTGCAGGCTGTAAATGACTCCGGTGTGTGCTCATCCGAGGGTGCCAGGCGGAGTGAGGAGGCAGTAGGGAACCAAGCCAAAAACAGAAATGTGATTGCAGATGAGTTGAGGCATCCAGAAATGATGATGGCCCCACCTCAGAGAGTATGGCATTCTTTGAAACACCAGAAATTAGCCCTCAGAATTCCACAATCTTATTTGACTTTACAGTCCAATGCTATTGTCCTCTTATCTACTGGTGCTCAATTCTCAAAGATAACTTCTTCTAAATAATAAAAACATTGGCCAAGCCAGGGGAGTTGCTAGGTCTGGAAAAGACCCGGGGCTAAACTGATGTCAGAACTGTTGGGACTGGGGGCTAGCTATTCTTTTGGCTGTAGCTCCTGAGATTCTATCCGGGGCTACAACCAAAAGATCAGGGGCTATAGCCCCCTTAGCCCCCCCCTAGCAACGCCCCTGGGCCAAGCCATGAGTTTTGGGTTTAATAGAGGGGATTTCTTTAGCCGGCCTGGCTCCCCCCAAAGCCCTAGTAGCATAGCATACATCAAGGAGGCAGCTTGAATAGACAAAGTTACAAAGTTGCAAGAGAGAGTGCAGCGTCCCTTCACTTTCTCAACCCCACCCTCTTGGCGAGGAAATACGTATTGAACACTCGATCACCGTCAGAACTGAAAGAACCACATGCAATTGGTACTTGCATTATAGTCCCTCCTGCAGATCCACTGGAATTAGGTGGGGGGAAACACGTGTAGACGTTGCAATAAGTACTGGAGGTACAAATGAGTATCACAAAAGGAACATTTAAATGAATTACTTTTGGAAACTATTAAATGAAAACCAATCTCATAAATACAGATTCCGGTATCATATATTTACTAACTGATTGGCGCATTCTGTGTTTACAATCACAGCTGCTTCTTTCTTTTCATAATACTAATCTATTTATACAACACTGTATGCTGGATCCCTTCCACCTCCTAAAGGCAAAGGTAGCCATGCTGGGAATTGAACCTGTAATTTGACTGGCCGAGTGATAACCCCTGCTGAGCCATTTAATCAGCTTGCATGGATATAAAAAGGCTAGAAAGAGGGCAAGTCTCAGGAGGAATGGAAATCGGGCCAATCGTTGTGCCTCGTGTCACTGATCATGCATCCTTGGATCACAGTTTCCCTACCAAGGGTGTTTCCGGAGAGATGAGCAGGGTAGCAGCAGCATCCTAAGCCTCTGAACCAATGTGGATCACCCTTGGATAAGCTGTTATCCCTGGTGGGACGTATCTGCTGGAATTTTCCATAGAACAAATGTTGGACTGAAGATTGTTTTGCTTTCAACCAAAAAGAAGTCCAGGTTGGGTTGTCTACCCATGGAAACCATCTATATGTAGAAGCTAGGAACACATTATATGCAGAAAGAAATAGCGCATTTAACATCATGGGAGTACTTTCACAGGTAGCCTTGAAAGTCCATATACAACATTTGTTGGCTTTGATCACTGAAAAGACCACATTCCGCCTGCCCCAGAAGTGGCAGCAGTGGTTCCTGCCCTCTATACATATAAAGGCTTTTATTTTTAGCTTTTTTTTATTTTTTACACCAGCTACTTTGAGGTGCAAGGAGACTTAATCCAAATAGAGTAAATGGCCATTTTTCTAAAAGAGAAACATTTCAACAAGACCTCTCTGCTCTTAGTGCCTTGCATATTTTGAAGAGTAAGGACCTGGTTCTGATATCCTACCCTGCCTGCAGTCTGCACAGTCATGTCCTTCTCCCAGAATGCATTTCATGTATCTTTTCTGTGATTGGCCCATAAAGGGGTGGGGGGGGTGTGAGACAGGCATGCTATCGAGAGGCACAGACACAAGGATAACCTTTTGAAAGATGTTTACCACAGCCCAAAGAGGTCATGGGAGGGGTAAGGGTAGATTGGTTGTTAGTAGAACAACAGAGATACCATATTTCACCCATGGAGACCACACTCCTAATCCCCAAGGACCCTCCACACAGTTGATCCTCCCTTGCTTGTCTGCCCTCAGGTTCTGGATCCCACAGCGGTGACTGAGAAGAGGATCCTGGGGGAATGGGAGTGAGAATACCCTCAGGCTTCTCACAGGTGTTATGCCAATGCTAACCTTTAAAGGCACTTCTATTTAGCATAGACTAGGCTGACTTTTTCAATACAGTTCAAAATATCATTTATATCTGTGGGGGGCCAAATTGACCTAATTTCATTTGGATAAAAGCGACTGGTCCCTTCTGTATGCTCCAGTCCTCTCTGGAATTGAAAACGGGCCTTTGCCATTTCTCTAGTCTAGTACTACCTTTTAGGGCCCATGGAAGGATTCATGCTGCCCCAATGAAACCTGCCTTTTTGGCAACGCACTGCTCTCACAATGAGTCCGGATTGTGTGTGTCTTAGAACCAAAATGGTGCCCCAGTGATGGAGGAGTCTTTGGTAGCTGCATAGAATTCCCATATTGTGGAATATGCTCTATTTCTAGGCATTCTTTGAGGCATTCTGAGCAAAGCAATAGTGCCAAACATTCCCATCTCTGCAGGGAGTGCCTGCTTTAAGATGCATGCATTGCAATCAGACCCAGACTGGCCTATAGGGCAATAAGGCCCATGGCGGGACCAAAAAAGGAACATGCTGGGGTGGGCCTGTATTTTTGGTCCAAATGGGCCACTTTTTTGGCCAATTTGGGCCAGTAGATGAGTTAATTCACTCGGCAGCTAGTAGTTTTGACCTGTGTTGCTGAATAAATATTATTTAAAATGCACAATTCGCATCACACTTTATTTTAAAAAAAATCTCCCCCTTGGTTACTATTCAAACAGTGTCACAAAAGGAACGAATAGCCATTTGCAACTGTGGGCCACTTTTTCATTGGTGCCCGAGACAATGTTATGGCCCAGTCCGACCCTGATTGTAATGAAATGTAAGATGTCTTGTATAGCACAACTTCTGCCATTTTGGTGGCCTCTCTACACCATATGGTTATCGTGTACACTAGGTTTATATTATTTTTCATGAAAGAAGCATGTGGTCTTTGTGTATTATAACCTGAAAGCAACAACATCCAGCCAATGCTACGTTAAATTATTTCAAATGGAGAATGCCTGGCTTCTTACGTTTTTGTATCGGTCTTAGATATCCAACCTGATACAGCAAGCAGAATGGAACATTTATTCCAGGAAGCGTGTGCTTTTCTGCTGTAACGTTTTGACAGTTTGTCAACCTGTAACTAACTCGACTTGGAAAATGAAACGCTTTCATAAGAGTGTCGATAATATTTCAAAGCTGTCGATTTCTCTTGGCAAGGTTGGTGGTGGGCTAGAAAAAAAAGGGGTGGACAACAGCTGGCCTCCCATCGTACAATATTAACAGTGAGTAAGCAACGTTGAGGTTTCTAACTTAACGTGCCTGGGAAAGAACCGTGAAATGGAAGCAACTGGGCAGCTGAATCAACTGATCACCGTCGGTCCAAGATTAGGCCAGGTCATGACACGTAGTTGGCCGTGACCTGCGCGAGGCTCGACAGATAATTCATCTCGAGCTAATCAGAGGCAGGAGCGGTTCCATCCGGGGATCCCTCATGGGTTTGTTGGGCCTGTCGAGGGGGATACCGTCCTTCATTTTAGGAAATGCCGTTTGGATGAGGAAGCCTAACTCTGGCACAGGCGATGTGGGCCACCAGCCCACCCTCGCGTGCATCATTTGGTGTGTCCTCGAGCCGGGGGAATGGCTCTCTCTCTACATGCTTGTTAAATTGTGAAGGCCGTAGGGTCACGTGCTCCCGGTCTATAAATAGACAGGCTGCAATTAGCCAGAATTACAGAACTGTTACTTGAACCTGCTCCCTAACGTTCACCTGTCAGCGAAGAGTCACTGGTTTTGTTTTTTTAAAAGCAATCGAAACAGTCCACCTGACATTTTTTAGAGCATTCGAATTGTAGGTGTTCATAGCTAAAATCGCTCATTTTTGGAAGGTGTCGCAGGATGTCGGCTTAACGGCGTGTTCATTGGGGAGCCCTTATGCTTTTTATTTTTATTTTCCCTGTGTCTGGACCAAAGTTGCCTAAGGCTGGTCTTTGGCAATACTAGACGTTTTCTGGTGGGATCAGAAGGAAATGGTATTAGGTGAGCCGCGTGGGGTTGGCATCTGTGTGGGGAAACTAGTTTAAAAGCTGCAAGGTGTTTTTACTATGTAATTTCACATTTAATGACTGCACGGCCACAGGGCTGTGCTTTCTGGCTCTGAACTGCAGGTGTACTTCTGGGAACTATTGTGTGGTGTTCAGTGATGTCTGCCTGCACTGAAACGGCCTATTCTATGATGATTTGTGGTACACGTTTTTTTTGTTGGTTAAACCCACCATTATATTAAAGGTGTTGTATTAATAAATACAGTGGTGGTCCTTGTTGTTTTTTTTCAAAAGGGAGTAGTTTCCATTAAGCTTGCCAGCAGTGCAAGCTGCAGGATCTGTAGATGCCCCCCCACTGTGCCGCCACCACCTACAACATGCATCTACCAAGGTTGCAGGTGAGGGTCTCTCAAATTTAAACGTAAACCTTTTCCCAAGGAGGGAGGAACGGAACACCTGGCGGCCAGTGGTCTGTTTTGAAAACAAATTATGGAGTTGCATATCAGAGATGGAACAATACAGGATGCCCTTTGGGCAATGGAGTTAGAATTGTACAGAGACGATAGAGGCTCCCTTAACAGTGTACTCTTTTTACTGGGATTTATCTATAGAACACCTCTGGTCTCAACAGATCTGGTCTTCTTTCCTGGGCTCAGCCTGTCCCTGTTTCCTCCTGTACATTATGGTGTTGAACCCAATGGTGTACCTTCAGGTCTTCCAAGAGATGGGCAGGGGAAGCAAACTCCTAAGGGACCTTGGGTTTTCTAAATAAAACTGGAGTAAATTAAACCTATCTTGAATGGGGAAGAACAGCAGCATTCGTTATCTTTTCTAGAAAGACTAATATTTAAGAGTTCACAAGTTTGTTCCCTGTTCTAGAAATCAAGGTTCCTGGGTGTTCATGCTCAAAAAAGTAACCCAGTGTTGAGTTTCATAGTTCCCCGGCACACTTATAGATAATTGGCTTTGGTCAGGTCCTCTTAACCCTTGCTGTCTTGTTAGTGTGCTGATGCCTTAGCCATGCTTCCCATCAAGGATGATCAGATGGCATGTGGCAGTGTTTGGATCCCTTGTAGCCTCGGGGGTCTTCCAGTCTCTTGGTTGTAAAATGTCCCCCTTTTGCTTTAGGGGTCTCTGGTGTTTCTTCCCATTTTGGAGGAAGCAGGTAGGCATCCCGCTTAGTTCAGGAATTCCAGGTTACAAAAAATGAAATTGCGTTCTTATGACGCTTCATGCCGGATTCCAGCCCCTAAAGGCGGGACTGGGTTTTGAACCCATCTCTCTTGGCGTTGTCTTGTTTCTAAAAGCAAATATGTTGCCACTGAGCTATCCTCCTGGCCTGTTAGGATTCCCTGCAACCCTGGTTGCCGACTACACTAGTTTTGAGCTTGGGCTGATGGCCTGACCTTTGCCATCCTTTTCAGAGCTGCAAATATCTCCTTTATAATCTCGCTCCTTTTGGGGATATAGCATGCCACTCACTCACCTTAAGGGATATAGGCCCTGGACTTGCTCCACCACTTAGGGGGCTATAGGTCCCCACTCATTTAACCATATCCTATAGTGCTGTCGATCTGGTGCCTGGTAGTCTCTGGAACCTTTGGCTTAGCAGTTTGGACTATCCTGGATTATTAAACCGGCCTCTTAATAGCCACTTCCTAATTTGTTCTGCTTCAAGCTTGACCGCCTGTTCTGGGCAGGAAAGCTACTGAACACTCTCCCCACCCCGTCTGCTTCTTTCACAACCTCTCGACTCCCACAGTGAAACGCTGTCAGGGAATATGCGGCTATGGTCACTGCAGGTAATGCGGTCATTGTGGTGGCAAGAGCTCTGATTCACTCGCATGCCCCCTTACATAATTTCATATTTATATATGAAACTTCTGGTTCTGAGCCTGTGTCCTCCTTGGCAGAATGCAGGCCAGGAGTAGCTGCAACATCTTAGACACTTGAGTCATATGAGTCAACAGGCAGTAGTGCTGTGTACGCTTTTGGAGAAAAGAAAGTCTCCCCAATGATGTTTTTTTTTTTTCTTTTTTTTTTCTCGATATAATGACCAGAGACCAGTTTAACATGGTCTATGAAGTCATTTCCCATAACATTTTGCCAACCATTAAAAATGGAAGGTCCATTCAACACTTTAAAAAATGCCCTTTCTGCGTCTACCCAAACGACTGCTAAGGGCGGTCTCCATTGTTAAATAAGTGTTGTACGTCAAACAGCAGTCTCGTACTGTTTGGCGCCCTCCCCTTTCATAAATTCCACTCTTCTCCTTTCCAGTTAAATCGTGTAACCCCTCCATCAATCCTGTCTCTAACACTTTTCTCAGTATCCCTCCATCTACTTTGATAGGCGAGATCAGTACATGGCTAGAACAGCTCTACAGGTCTCCAGGTCCTTTCCTTGCTTTGGGTATTGCTGTCACCAGAGCCCTTCTGATTGAATCTGTCTGTGTCCTTCTGCAGATCTTCCCCCTTAGCACTTGGCAGCAGAACAGCACAGCTCACCTTGACCCGCTGGTAATATTGTGGGACAGAAGGCTGGTGTGCCACATGTTCTGGTAGTGCCAACAAAAGTACAGGACGGAAGGGACTGGATTGGCATGATTGAAGGTGGCGGGGGGCTTCCGTGTGATGTGCTAGTGTTGTTGGGTTAATAAGTTCACCTAGGAGCGTATGGTGATGGGCAGGACACTGTCATTAAGGAGGGAGTGACTTGTATGTCACAGGATGTGTTGAGAAACTGGAAATCGAGACACGTGCCAACCATAGAGAGGTGCTTGGAATTTGTCAATACTGGTGGCATTTCGAAAAGTGGAGTTTTTGGTCAGGGATGAGTTGCCCAGCTATCACGTGATATGGTGTGCCTTTGTGGCGATTTATGCACGAATTAGACGGCTGTGTTTGGGCATGAGCGGTGATTAAGTGCGTTTTCCCCTATCCTGTTACCTTTCCTTATTCCTGTCCCTTCCCACTTCCCTGAGAGTAATGTGGGCTCCACAGAAACAGTTGCAATGCTTTTGGTGTGGGAATGGAATACCCTAGAAAAGCAGTGGGATGGAAAGCGTGGGCTATGCTGTTAGTTGTGTGTCTTATGCTATGGAGTGCTTCTAGTGTTAATGGTTGCACTATGGACTAATATTGCTCCTTTTTATCAAATAAAAAATCATTAATTACACAATGACTATCGCGCTTTTCAGTTTTCTGTAACCTTGCAACAGCAATGTGTTAAAAGCAAATTCACAACAAACATACGGCTATAGACGGGGAGGTCAGGACAAAAGCAAGAAGGCCGGTACATCATGATTTATAATAATGCATCTTTTAAGAGCAGTTGGTTAATTTGCCTTTAGATGTGCAGGGAGCATGCAGTGATCGGAACAGGGTGTTTTTTCCATGCCTGTGGAGGGGGTACATTGAGTGTTATGCAGTCACTTTTCATTTGTTGCACATGGAATGGGTTTGCAGCATTAGGCAAAAACAACTTGTTCTCTGCGGGAAGGATGCCTGTGTGTCGTTGGTCTATTTCTTTTGGGCGATGGGGGGAGGGATCCAAACCCTTCTTTGCGTCTGTGTGACAGTGGACCTGTTCTTCTTACTTGTCTTTCCCTATTTGAATCACTGAATGGGATGTTCCTCCTCTGTTATCCTTTCATCCAATCAATGATGTTCAAACATGAATTTTTAATTAAACAAAGTAATATTGGAATATTCAGACCTAACCAAACCTACAGGTGCAACCTGATCCTTTATGGGGATAACAATGTGCGCTATCTATATCCTTTCAGTTCAGACAGTCTCACATTGCTCCGATTAATAAAAAATTAAGCAATAAGCCCCTCGCCGCGTGGGCATTACAGTCAGGTAATGCCCCGGGGCTTTTGTTAAGGCCCTTGCTTTGCTCGGCCCTATACGAGCAAAGGCCCTGGGGCATTACCGAGTTGGGTAATGCCCCCACAGCGAGGGGCTTATTGCTATTAGTACCCCAGCCCGCAAGACTGGGGTACTAATAGCATTTTTTCTGTTCCCAAATGCTGCAGCATTTCGGAACAGAAAAAAAAAGAAAATGTCAGAAAAATGCCCGCTGGGGAAGGAAGGAAAAACGGAGTCCATTTTCCCTTTACATGGCGGCCATCGCAAGCAGACGCGGTGGGGACAGAAGTGTTCCCGGCACGTTCGCTCCTGAAAAAAGAAAAATAAGAAGTGGGGTTGGGAGGGCGGGCAGGGGATTGTTTGCAGGGGAGGGGGGAGGAAGAAGAAAAAAACAGATCTGATACCCCGAGCGGGGATTTCCCCATTTAGAGCCTCCTCATTTGCTGAGGGGCTGCCACACCCCAGCCCCCCTTCCCCTGGCGGGAACAAAGGAAAGGAATCCCGGCTGAGGGATTCCCGGTCGGGTAAAGCCCCGGCGAGGGCCAATCACTATGTTTGTTACATTCTGATTGAATTGACCCTCGCCGGGTAGTAATATTGATTAATGGCACTTGGGAGTTGACATTGATGAACCTTCCCACAACAAACCAAAATCACCAAAGTTTTGTGTGATTCGTCAAGGATTTATCATAGGGAAACTTTTGAAAATATCATCTGAAGTTCGTCCACATGACTTGAGGGCAGGGGGGTGTGCACGTGGTTGCGGATCCCATTGAGACTCGTGCAGTTTTCAGAGAGGTAAGAGATCCTTGCTGGAGGCAGGTTTAGAATATTTGGGGAAGTTTAGAGATATTTAGAGTAGTTGCACGAAGAAGGGGAGGCGGAAGGAGTGAGGTTTAGTGCTGGTTTTGCTTCTCTCACTTTCCCTGAATTGGAGTGGGTGAACAATAAAAGTGCAATCTCCAGAGATTTGGTGGGGTGGATAACTCACAGCGCAGTGTCAATCTCTTGAAGCGAGTGGATGAGCGATGTACCATCTGGTGATGCCTGGGAGCAGGGGCAAGAGGAGTTTGGGATCTTTGATGGCTGCTCGTGGGAGTCACATTTTTCTGGTATGAGCACAGAGATTCACGGTGGCAGCGGGTGACCTTCAGTTGGACTCATTTGGAACAACATGACCACACCCAAATGAGCAAAAGGGAGAGGATTGCTACTCCTGGTCTTTTCACTCTTGCAGCACCACTTGTTGTGTGCACTGGGGAGGCCATAATTACATGTGATCAACTGAAGGTATCGTCCAACCCCCGTCATAGGTCACTCTGACAGGCGCTCGTACAGGAAAATGCACAGGTATTGACCCACAAAAATAAACATCCACCATGCCAGTCAAAGAAGTTGTCACTTTCAACTTCTCACAGCATCTCGGGGCCAGAAGGATGACGTGCTCGATATTATTTAACAAGGGTTAGGGGAAAAAAAGTGTGGAGCACTTGGAACAGCTGGAGGAGACTAATCCCAGGTGTCCCTTTGTGCCGCTCCCATCCACTGGGCAAGAAAGCAGCAATGATGAGATGGATGATTATCTAGGCAAAGATTATTCTCCCTCAGAGCTCAAATGAGAGAAAGCATCGATTCTGAGGTGTAAGAGGAGAATGACACCATAGTTGGGAGGGTCTGCAGTAGTATTACAATCTGACCCCATCTGTGTGCAGCCCTTTGGGGAAACAGTTTATCAGAAAGCAGATCACATCATTATGTGGCATCCAGCCACCAACACGCCCACATGAATCTACCATGTCCGATGCTGGCCCACTATGGAAAAAGAAAAGTGTCAATAATTCACATAGAATACATTGCAACTGAAGTGGCCACACACACACCCTGGGGTAGAGGGGGAGGCAGGGACCCACTTGGGTAAAACCATTTCTGCTGTCTTGTATGCAGCAGCATCATGCACAGACATGGGAGGGAAACCAGAGATCTGCTGTGCGCCCCACCCTTACCATCGAACAAGCCGCATGTATACACCTGTCCACACAATCACCCCTGAAAACTCTACAGCTGCATCTGTGCTTGGGACTGGCAGAAGGACACCAAGCTCTACCCCCTGGAACCACAGCGGTGCACGCCAGTGATCCCCAGTGGCATTGGGGCAGTGATTTGGAAAAGTTTGAGTATGACAGGAAATATCACAAGTCCCATGACATACAATGCCTGCTTGATGCTAACCTCGCTGGAATGCTGGCCGAAGATCTCTCGTCCTACTTGGCAGGAAAATGCCCTGATCTGTTCATGTCCTTCACCCAGTCTCAAGCTTCATCAAGTGTGAGCCTGTCCAAGAAATGATCCCTCTTGCTAGGAAGATGAACCTCCATTTAAGCCAGACTTTGGATATCAGAAATCAACTTTGTCAACTAGAAGTGCATCACAAGCTGCCACTTTACAACTTTAAGACCTCACTGGCCACCTGTTGGAACTCTAATTTGTACATGATGGACAGGCTTTGTAAGCAGTTCAAAGCCTTCACCTATTACTGAAACAATCCTAGAAACTCCATCACGAAACAAAGCAGTGGGGAGAAGGCTCACGCTACACCTCAACACAATGAAAAGAAAAATGGAAAGTAGAACAAGAAAAGAGGAAAAACAACCAAGCCAAAAGAATAATCGATCAAAAACAAATCTGAGCATACAAAGATTAAATCTTTAAAGCGGAAAAGAAATACTATGATGACCGAATCGCCAAAGCCACCAACACTCAGGAAGAACAATTCATAAACAAGATGAGAAACCCCCTGGATGCAATAACGCACCAGTGCCTTCACAAAAACTATATGATGAACTTCCAGATCACTTTAAGAATAAAATCAACGACATACACCATTGGAATGCTAAGAAAACCCCTTCTACCGATCACTCTCAATGGGGAGAGTACAGAAGTCATTCAAATCTACCTACACCAAGGACACTACAGGCAATGTTTAACACCTCTCAAACTACTGACTGATCTCAAACATTCCCTATCCAGCAAAACTACTGGAGACCTATGTCTATGAACAGACAGCAGAATATGTAGAAAACAAGCTACTGGACCAGGCACAAGTTAACTTCAGACCCATAAGAGGCATGGAGATGGCAAATCTCTCTAAATGGGATGACATAAAAACGCAGACTCCAACACGAACTCTGCACTGATACTTCTCAACCTCTACACAGCATTTGACACTCCATAAAATCTTGATGGAGACTAGAAAAATTAGGGATCACTGATACAGTACTGCTCTGGATTACATCTTTCTTGTCTGAAAGAACAGAAACAATATGGATAAAACCATTCAAATCAGCACCGCGAGACACCACATGTGGAGTACCGCAAGGATCCTCATTATCCCTGCTACTCCTCAACATCTATATGACGCCACTAATCAACCTCATCAAAAAATAAATCTTCACCTGCTCCAACTACACAGACGATACCCAAATCATCTATAAACTCGACAATTAACAAGAGGAGAACCCAATACTAATAAGACTGTCTCAAAGAAATCTACTGGATGAACACTAACAACCTCAAACTCAGCCTGGACAACATGGAAATCATGATAACATCCAACAACCAAGAATGGAACCAGTATATCCCATGGTGCAAAAAACCGGGAACAACACCCACACCATCCAAAATGGTCAGACACCTTGGAATCCTAGTGGACAACGAGCTAACCTTAGAACCGCAAGTAAACGTTATAAGAAATGCTTCTTATATCTACACACAATCAAAAAGTTTCTACAATTACTCTTTCATGCACAAAACATTGTCCTTCATCTCTCTCGTCATGTCCAGGATAGACTACGCCAACAGCTTATACCTAGGAATGCCAGACTATTTACTGAAGAAACTGCAACGTATACAGAACTCAGCTGCAAGACTTATCCTAACACTTGAGAATTCTAAGCGCTATAATTCAAACAAAATGGAGCATCTGAGACAGAGTTTCAAGATTGCAAGGTCAAATTTAATCCACACATATCATATACTCGAGCAGACATCCGGTTCATGCACGACCAGTATTTCATGGAGAGTGGAGAAGTGCCTCAATGGTTCACTGTGTCACTTTTTATACAAAACCGAGCCTGCATCAACATAGGTAATTTGTTATTCATTTGCAAAAGATAATAAGGCAAATATACTTGAACTACATACACATTTATTCACTTATCCCAAAAGGGCAGGACAATATTGCATATTCAACAGACGTTATTGCTATGTCAAGAGTCTCTACTGTATACAGTTTTCTTCTGCTTTACTTCGGCAATCTCTTTTAAACATGGGGATTGGTTCTCTGTATATTTTCTTGACTGTCCTAGATATGGTAAGCCCGGTCTAGGCATAGATGCCGGACCACAAGGTCCACCCATTTCAGGTCACGCAACCGGTAACACTGGGTTTTCTTGCCCACGCAGGTTCTTTTGCTACTGTGCCTGTGTGCGTATTCACATTCACTGGGCTTTCCCCTCACCAGTCTTTTGGCTTTGCCAAAATATGTTTCCCAGTCTCTTGGCATTGCCACAATGTGTTCTTTCATACAGTTCACTCCATAGTGCTATTTCCTTCACCGCATTATTTTCACACTCTTCTGTGATATCCATTACTTGCTTTTCACCATATTTCATATGATTTGTTGTTGGCTTTTCAATATATATTCTGTGTACTGCACACAAGCTTGCCTTCCATTCATAGGCTTTATCAAAAGCTTTCCTTTTATTTGGTATTCAATATTTCTTAGTTCATAGTATTTTCATTCACAGTTCATCTTGTTTGTATTGTTCACTACAACTCTTTACCTTGGGATCACTTTATCCTGCACATTACATTTCTTTCAGTCGGAAATTACTTCTGCCCGGTAACGGCCCGCAGGAGCGCCCCTTTACAAGTGTTCCCTATTTGTGCACTCACCGGTCCCTGGCCGCTCTTCCGGGTGGCTGCTTTCCTCTTCTTCTGCTCCATATACACGTCTTTGTGGTGTTGCACATACCCATCTCTGTGGTGTTGTGAGCCCCGCTCGCACTCCTGCCCTTCCTTCTGTGGGTTGCTGGCAGCTCTGCACGCCACTCGTGAATGCTGCCAGTAGCTTACAGAAATTGGATTCCTTTCATGCCGCACACCTCCTGCTGTGGGTACCCACCCAACCATGAAGGCTCCCAGCACTATGACCCTCTCACGGCCCACCCGAGCCTCCGCGCCACAGTCTCTCCTCGGTACTTGCTGGCATCCTGACCTCCAGGCAAGACCCTCCTAGGCAGCCTCCTTCTCCACAGGATATCTATCCCCTCAGGCCCGAAAAACTTGGCCCGGCTTGTCTCTTGCTGGTCTCTCTGCACTGACTGTCGGCCCCACTTTTTATACACCTGCAACCATTTCACAGGTTGCAGGTGTGTGTCCTCAAGCCCAATTGCCTGAACATATTAAGTGGATTTTTCTGGATATGCCTGACCCTTACAACAGTCTGCAGGCCTCTTCCTCGTCTCAGTACCAGTGAAATTACATATTCGTGTGCACCACTTTGCACACTTGTTTGTATTCATCACCACGCCCTTCACCCCCCCACAGTGTCCTGAGTCCGCCTCATTAGATTCACCATTGGTGATGACAGTCTCCCACACATCATCTTCCATCTCCAGGTGACTTTCCTGCTCAGGTTTCTGGTAATCTAGCACAGGATAAACCCAAGAAACAGTGATTTTTCTTTTTTTTTTTTTTTAGTGGTATGTGCTTCACATCGTCCATCAATAGTCTCAAGGGTGACTAACCCCTTAAGCATCGTTGCCTATACACCTAATTTCAATGTCAAGTTGTTATATTTTTCTACCAAGGTGGTAAGTAAATTTTCAAAAACACCAAACATCTAAATCGAGGTCCAGCTCTCATTACTTCTCAAGCTAATACGACTGTTGTCCAACAAGCAACCATCCTCTCCCCTCCCCAGCACCCATAGGCCCATTAGTGTTGTTACTCAACTCCACTTGGCATTGTAATGGTGCGGGAGAAGAGGAGATTACCACAGGTTGCTCTAATACTACGGTTGACTGCAGAGAGAGCACAAGTGGGCTGCACAAAACCTTCCCTCATACAATGTTCTCTATGGTGCTGGTAGTCTTGTATTTGGTCGTATGTGAGTTCAAGGAAATTGTCGCCTCTTCCAAACCGATTTTAGTGGAGACCCGGGACAAGACGAACCCATACAGAACTCCTGCAGAGAACCAACAGGACCACCCTAACCCCAGTTGGGATTCTCAAAGTACTAAAAGCACTCACCGCAGCTGCCCCTGGTTTAAAAGATTACCTTAGGGAACCAGCAGCACGGCCGGTCACAATGGTTCACTGTATCGCAATTTGGAGCTTGGTGCTGTTGGAGCCAGAAGCTCTCACCTGCCTTTAGCACGACAGGCACGGCTCGGCTCAGTTGGCACCCGGCACTCATACACAGGACACAGGAGCCGCTCCGCTCTTGTCTCACCAGAGCTAGGGGAAAGGACCAACAAACGTAACGTCACGTGTCGTGTCAAGCCGCATTGCACTGCCCAAACTGTCCTTGTAGCCGTATCCGACACAGACACCCTAGAAAGTTAGGAGGATGTTCAGGAAAGGCCCCATATTGCACATTTTCAGCAAGCCCAACCTTATTCTTGTGTGAAGATTTGGAAATAAACTAGTTCACCACACAAGAGACCCAGGGCACAGAGGCCTACCAGGAAATCTCCAGAGTTCCATGTAGGCCAGTCCACCCCTTTATGCGTATTTTCGTCAACTTCTTACTTGCAAAAATATATATCCCCTTTAGCGGTATAAGTTCGGTTTCTGAAATTATCGCTAGCCAAAAACCTCTCCAAGCAAGCAGCCATGAACAACTGAAACAAGAGTGCAGTGCTAACGCCTCTGTAATCTTATTCAGATATGGAGCAGAAGAGTGCACACTGTCATGTCCTTTTTGGCGACATGCATTCTTGCAACAATTGCCTGCCACTTGTGGACGTTAAAGATGATACACGCCAAAGAAATTCACCACTGATGGGCTCGTGCAGATGTGTCCCAGGGAATCCACATAAGTCAAACGAAAGAGTAAGACCATATTTTGATCACGGAGGCTTTCTCCCCATCATCTGCTGTCTAGATTCTCATGCACAGTGAGATTTGAGCTTGGTGAATTCTAGCTGGCTAACCCCCAATTTCATCCAAGGACAGCCAGTCACACGTGACTTGACTCAAACTCAACAGATACAAGCTATTTTTTTTCCTCTGAAGAAGTCTAGCTGCTTTCTTAAACCATGCCCAGGGCCGTCCACCCAGCCCATTGCTAGTTTGCAAAATTTGAGGGGATCTGCCGCAGTCGCCAGGGCTGCAAGCATGGCACGTTCTGCTCCAAATAGCCCCGCGCGTGTGGCGAGCAGTGTTCAAAATCGGCAGAAGTTTCTCTGAAGCCGGTGAGCTGTGCATGGCATGCAGAACAAATCGCCCTGCGACCAGCCACGTTCATTCACGGGCCTGCGCGTCATGTACAGTAATGAATGGCTTGACAGGTGCCAGATGACGCCATGTGTAGTTTGGGAATGTGTATGTGTGGTCGCGTTTTTGTTCCTGGGAATGAACAACCTGCATTCTTTTTATACTAGTTTCCTAATTTCTCTGTTTTACAACCATGCACTCTATATACCAAAGATTGCTTACGGGCAGATTCACAGAGCGTTTTCCTATAGGTTTGTGCCATTATATAGTACTTCTGTGAAGTAAGCCCTAAATATCGCTACGTGTTACTGTGGGTTTCTGTGTGCGTGTGCTATGCCATCACACTAGGGAATGGCATAGTTAATGTTAAGAGGAATTGTCTGCGCATTGTACAACGCAATTTATTCCCAATAAACTTTGGACCCGTCCATGAAGAATAAAAAAAAACTGGGTCCAATACATTTTGGATGCCTCTGCGTCTGCCCCATCATGACACAATTTAGAATTTGTATGTGCGGTTTGATAGTTCAAAACGCAAAATAAAAAGTTTTATTTTTAACAGATTCTTACATCGGCTTTTCCCACAGCAACAAGAAAAGATGGTCATGCGCAGGATGGATCTTATTTACAAACAGCACACGCTACCCAGGAGATGTACATTTTGTACATGCACTATTCTGTGTATGAAATTTGACATCTAAGTCAGGACTGCCTTTGATATCAGTGTTCATATGTGTAGGACACTTGCAAGAGATGTAAATTGCGTACATGTACAAAGTACAAAATCTAAACCTTACATGGCCCCTACACATATAAAAACTCACCTGAAAGTCAAACCTCACTTAAATGTGATTTAAAAAAAAAAAAAAAAGTATAGGAGGTATATAGGGCAAGTGCACTTCATGACTTTACACCAAACTCATTAACTGCATATTTGCCAGACACACATGCCAGACACTTGTACACCAAATGCTCATATGCCCTGTATCACACACTTATGCCACGTGCTCTTACACAACACACCTTACAGAATACACTCTTACGACACACACTGCGTCATACACGTAAGATGCGCCATGCCATTGAGCTGCCCGGGCTGCAGACTCCTTTCCCCGTCCCCAAATTTGAGCTGAGGGGTGGGGCTTCCGGACATAGCTTTGTTAGTCGTAGAGGGGAGGATGCCTTTCCTAAAACCGGCAGCTTTAAAGTGTTACTGCGTTTGTGCAGAAACATTTGCGTAAACGCAGCAAAACTTTAAAGCTGCTAGTTTCAGGAAAGGATTCCGTCTCAGTACTGACTTAAAGAAATGAAATGCCCACATCAGCCCCATCCAAACAGATCAGTGGTCTTCAAATTATTTATGCTGTGCCCCACCTGATCAAAATGTGGGCAGGCCGGGCCCCCCCAAAAATGTCAAATGGACAGTAAGTCCAAATGGCAATGAACTATTGCGCACCGTCCCCACACCCTGCTCCCAGTATAGTCCCTGGGCTCCCCCACCTGCTCCCATCAGTCTCTGAACTCCCTCATCCCACTCCTAGCTCAGTCCCTGTGCTCTCCCCACCCCACCACAGAACCTGGCTCGCCAAACCATGCTCCCACCACTATCCCATGGTCCCCACCCATCTTGCTCCCAGCACAATCCTAGGGCCAGTGGAGGCTGGTGAATTTTTGAAGTGGAGGGGCATCAATATTTCCACCAGATATACTGTAGCGACGGAGCACAGCGAGGGAGTCCAAACCAAACAGAGGTTCGGGGGGTTTTCTCCTGTGAATTTCTTGAAAATAATGGATTAAAATGTTCCATTTTAGAGCATACTTTAAAAATAAAATGGGTAAAAAGCCAAACAGTTTGCAATTGGTGCCGGGGGACCCAGTGGGCAGACATATTTTTTACTGGACATCCATGATAATTATCCAGTAAAAAAAATACCATCCCTGCCCGCTGGGCTCCACAGCGCTTCAGGAGAGCTGATTTTGGCCGGTGGGTAGGAGGATTGTGCAACACAGGCATTTTTAAAAATGCTTTTGCTGCACAACCCTCCTTCCACATTTTACCCCCACTCACCAAAATTGGCTCAACTGACACACACACACGCCCCGAGCCTTGCATGGCTCAGTGAGCATGTGCGGCTGAGGAACTGAACTGTCAAAACAGTTCAGCCAGCCCAGGAGCTCTCCCTCAGCTGGAAAAAGCAGCAGAGGGAGTGCTCGGTATTCAACTAGGCTGGCTCCTTGGCACCTCCATAATGGGTTGAGGGTGCCACTGGGTGGACACCCCCTAGCCCATTATGGATGAGCAGCCAGTCTCCGACTGGTTTTTAGGGCAATGGCGTACCAAAATTGCTAGTGTGGGCCAATGTGGGTCAGTTTCATGAGTTACTTCACTATGCAGCTAGTAGTTTTGACCATTGTTGCTGAATAAATATTCTTAACATTTTAACAAAAAAAACACCCCCTTGGGTTCTATTCAAACTGTGATTAAAGGAATGAGTATCCATTTGCAACTGCGGGTCACTTTTTCATTGGTGCCTGAGCCCGTTTAATGCTCCAGTCTGACGAGCCACCGCAGCCCATTTCTGCCCAAAAAAAAATGCTGGCCTCTCGCACCCCCCAGGGATGCAGCTGTGCCTCCCTGGGGGGGCATGCCTCACAGTTTGAATAAGGCTGCCACAGATGCAAGTGAACATATAGCAACATTATGTGTTCTTTCACATCTGAGGGGAGGAGGCTGATGGGTGACTTGCTTTTTTTATGCAGATAGCGAGGTAAGCCTTTTCTGAAACTAGCAGTGTTAAAGGGTGTTGCATCTTAGATCAATATGTATGCATGTGTGAAAGGAGCATGTGGGAATGAGTGCATGATGTTGGGGGTCTGGCTTTCTATGTAAATGAGCAAGTGTATAGTCAATGGCATGTTTAAATTAGTGAGTGAATGTGTAACTAGGGATAGTATTACTGGCACGACCTGTCGACGCCCATTTTTGAGTTTCGAAAAACAAACTGTAGTGCTCCGCAGCTTCCATTAGATGTCGGCCTATGCACAGCATGTGAATCTAAGCAGATACAAGCATCAGAAATACAATTACGGTGAGTAATGTATCCCATATTTATTTATAATGCTGGTCCAAGGAGCAGACTCTAGCAGGTAGAGTTGTGGGAGATGGGGGGGTGGGGGGCGGGGATGGTGGGGTTGGTGGGAGAAATGGTTGGGCAAAGGGGATATATGGGCTCCATGCCAGACAACCCTTGGGGTAGAGCAGAGGGGGCAGAGCATCTAAGTTTGCCCTGCCAAGTTTCTGAAGTGGCTACGCCCATCACCAGTAAGCCCCCCGAAATGTGGTTTTCGTTGCACTCCTGATATACACTCTCATTAATGAGACACTCGTACACTCAGACACTCCTATGCCACACGCTCGCTTACCAAAAACTCCAATGCCACTCGAACACCTACGCCATACACAGGCAGACCTTGTCTACAACATTTTCTTAGAATGCCATTCATAGTCCCCCTGTGAAACTGCATGTAGATTCACCCTCAGGGATGAAAAATTAAAAACCTTCCCCAATTGTTCTAGGACTGAAGCTGGAATAGTAAATGATCCCCTCCTAGAATATTTTACGGGAAAGACTAACATGGCTATAGTGTTATTTTATGTGCTTTTTACACTTCAGTTTTAGAAACATTCCCGGAGGCACTAGTGACAGAGAAATCACAACCACTTTGAGTGAATGGTAGGATCTGTACTCTCTGGTTCTTGAAAGGTTACCACAGGGAGTTCTTGCGGAACAATGCTTAAAGTGGTGTATTTTACAGCACTGTCTGTGAAAAATTTGACAAAGGCACAGAGTTTGCAATCAATTGTGTATGGTAGCACATGGAAAACCCCCAATCGATGGAAGTTACCAACTGTGCACAGGACCATTTTCCAATGATTTTTCATGATGCCTTTGCCCACAACATAAGCTAGTATATACAACATTTTCATGCTGGCTGTGCCCATGCATGCTGCACCAATATATGCCAGTATTACCATATAAGGACTCCCATCCAGTAAAAAATGCCATGCAACAGAAAGAAAGTATATCCACACTGGCTGACTCTGTCCAATACAATCCCGAAGCTTGAAGGTTACCGGTTCAGAAGAGTGCTGATAAACAGGTGACCATGAGAGAGGGGCGACACAAAGAAAAACAAGGGAGGCAAGGCAAGGGGTGCCGATGAGTGCAGCCTGGGCTCCAGTTAAGATTTAAAAGGAAGTACAAAAGTAATTCTCAATTCCATTTGGGGGAATGCCTTGGAGTAAAGATATAATTTTAACACAAATACTGTCGTCTTCTTCTAATTCATACTTCTTTGCACTCAGTATTTCAGCCAAATTATAGGACACATCTTAACCTTAACATTTGTCTTCAGATCAGCAATACTAATGTTGAAGCACCTTCCTATAACACGGCTCTGCTGGTCCCAGTGTTAAGAACATATCCAGTCAGCTATTGGTGGAAGCAAGGGACAAGCTCCTGTGTGTCCATTAAAGTGACACCCAAAGGCCAAAACGATTGTGAGGAGGGACACCAAGCTTGTAGATATTGTTTGGTTATTTTCCCACCCATCGATTGCCCATAGCCATGCTAATCCCTATGGGCATTCACACCCAGTTCCTGCCCCTCCCCGCCAAAAACTCCTCCTCAAGGGAACTCTTTGAGCTCGCATTAGTCAAGTGTTAGCATCAAACCTTGCACTCCCAAATTTCTGCAAGTGGTTTCTCAAAGCAGTCATCTGAAAGTTGATGACCTATTTGGCGCTGTAAACATGCTACTGGTGTTATGCTGTGTCTTAACCAGGTCTTCCTCCAGCCACTCGGTTTATAAGCGCTATGCATGTCCTTCACTAAAGTCTTGTTAAAAACAAGCATTGGCAAAGCCAACAGTTTTGGCATGTGTACAAGTATTAGGTGTTTTCCAGGCACCACTAGTAGATGCCCAGGGACTCGCACCATTTCGCACCTGCTACCATCAATAACCAATTAATGGCACTACGGCATTTCCTGGCAAGTGCATTTCCCATGCCTACATATAAGCCCAAACTGTTGGCATTGCCAATGCTTGTTCTATCTTTTTGTTGGGAACATTTTCACTACCTAGCTCTCTCTTGTTGGCAGAATTTGCCTTTTTTATGGCATAAAAAGTGGCCGATATGCCATTTATCTGTAATAGTGAATGAAATTAAATCTTGACACAGAGTGGATGGCTTTTTGAGCAGAACATAACCTTTACAATCTTCAGTCCCCAGGAAACACGGACTGTCATAATGGGCACTCCTTTACATAGACGTTCTGATGGCAGGCACCATCTTGGGTGACAAGCTCCCATAGAGAACTGTGGATTGCTGCCACCTTAAATGCCCAAGTTGAAGAATGTGACACTATATCAAACCACCACATACACTACAGCAACTCTGCTACGAAGATCCTCCGTCCAGCATGAAGGACCGAGTCCTTTGTGAACACGCTGCCTTCCACGTCCATTCCCGCAGGATGCTGCACCAAGACATTTGACAGTGAGGTCTAGGATATGAACTTCTGAATCATGACAAGTGGCACCCAGCGTCCACATATGTAGTCTCACACTGCATACTATGCCTTGCCAGGGCTTCATACAGGGCATAACTATGATATTGAGGTTCCTCAGGTAGGAACTTTGTGTAACTCCAAAATATATGCGGGCAGAGTTCCAGCTAAACAAGATTAGTTTATTTGTTGTTAACCTTTAACAATCCAAGGGCGCTGAATTGAATAGTTGCATGTTTTAACTAACTCCTGGAAACAGCTAATGACCTGCAATCCCAGAGAACTGCAGCTCCTTTACACCCCAGATGGAGCCACCCGCTACTTGTCTACAAGTTCAACCCCTTCACTCTCATAATTATACTTTGACTAGTGCTTGGTTCTATAAAATAAACCGTATTGTGTTACTCCTTTTTCAAGAGTCCACTTCCGCTTATTTTCTACACTCTGATTCAAAGCAATACACAGCAGACTAAGAGGGTGAACTGCACAATGGGCATCGTTGGTGATATTTTACAGGTGCCATTGTGCATATTCACCACTGTGGTGTGTGATACATAGGTAGTATGCTGTTCAATGCCAGCCCCAGGACAGACCTGTTCTAAACACAAACACGGCTCACACAATGCAAAGTGTCATTCAATGACTTTCTATTAGTGAGTGGCGTGGCGTCAGCACCTATTAAAGAATCTTGCTGCGCCGGGTGCAGCCCTAAGCACACTATCACTCACTAATAGAAAGTCATTGACTGACACTTTACATGACACTTTACGTTGTGTGAGCTGGTGGCGCCCTTCATTTGCCGCACAGCTGTGTGACTGCACCACTTGATCCCCACACCTCTTCAGCAAGCTCTGATGCTGTTGCAGAGCTAGTGCCCATAGTCTGAAATATCTCAAATGTATTGTAACTTTGATGATGGTGAGAGTCTGTGCTGGCAGCCAACACAAAGGCTGTGTAGGGTTCTACCATGATTTCATGAATGCCTAAATGTGTCTCGTGTTGGGGAGATGATTAGTAGCCTGCCACAGAGGTCTTTGTTTTGAGTTAGTTATGTTACGTTAAATGTTCTTGTCCCACGCACTGTCACCAGTGGTCTCTTTACGCTGATGTGGATGTGTAAAGCAAGAGGGTAAGGGGGGGGTGTAAATTAGTAGGACGGAGTGGGAGAAACAGCAAGAGAGCTGTGATGTGCTGTTAGCAGCTTCTGTTTATCAGTTCGTTTTAAACCGTTCGCTGAGCGTAGGTGTGATTTTCGGTTGATAGCCGTCATGTGCTGTTGTGCGAGGCTACGTGTGGTATGTTTCGTTGTTATGGTGTAGTGACGTGCGTGGGGTTTGTTGTGCTGTAGAGGTATGGATGTGTTTAGTGCAGGGTTTGAGAGGTGTATGCAGAAGGGAGTTTTCTTTTAGTAGGGTAGTTTAGTGAGAGTAACACTATTCTATCCCCACTGGTCTGACTGACTGTGGCCCGCGCCCCCTCCCCTGTCACACATTGGTGTGCTATACTCGCCGCTCCCATGATGGGTGCAGAGGAGTGGGCCCCCAATGGACCATTCAGTGGGAGAACCTTTCCACCCCAGGGCTCATTCCAAGCGCCACCTATATGCCCTCATCCCTAGCAGACCCCTGCGTACAGCAACTACCAAACCCACTGGCTCCTCCAGGGAGGGATGCGCTCCCTGTGCCCTGCGTCTATCAATGCGGAGATCGCGAAGCCTCTCTCTCCCTATTTATTTTCCTCCAAGGCTCTCTGTTAGTGGTCCTATTAAGTTAGAGCCATCTCTCTACCGTGTTTCCCGTTTGTTCATCAATAGTGAAGGGTACACCAAAATCTTCCTCCCATTCGGACGAGACCCTTTTTCTCAGCACTACCCTCTGGGCTGGCTTACTCCTCAGACCTTCTCACGGGAGAAAACTAGGGACTCAACAGTAAATGCAGTGTCACCTAGATTGGAAACATGGCAGTAAATCAACAAACAGCTTGATGAGAGACAATTGGGCAGTGGGAGAAGATGCCTACATTTTTAACAGTCAATGGGGAAACATCTTACTTTGCCATACAGCAGTGATTGTATTGGGTGTCTAAAATGGGGGTGCCTTTTTTGTTTCTTTTGGGTAAGGTAATAAGAGTTGCAGCGATTAGCTGCAATCCAGTGATTGTTGAATACAGTGATAACTAAGTGACTTTGTTGTAGAGGGAAGTCCTTTCAGAACCCACAGCTTGCTGAAAAATGGATCAAACTGCGCATGCTGCCTGTGCGCACCACCTACTCCTGCTTCTTACCATACATTAAGGCTTGCCTTTGCGAATGATCGTGTTTTGGGTATTCTTTCATGACTGGATAGTATGATTCCTGCACATTTTAGTATGCCTTAAGGCCTGCGGGACAAGTCTCGTTCTCCAAGAGATTGATAGGCCTCACAGCAAAACATAAACAGAGTGTAATGGAGCCGGCATCTCTGAAAGGCTGGTTACCTGCTCCTTGGTAGAGTGCGTGCTCTCATGCTTGCTTTGGCAGAATCCCGCCTCTGAGGTGGTCTCATTACTCACATACTGGATTGTTTCCATCAGCTCTGACCACAGTTCTGCCTCTCACCCCTTTTCCATCCTACAATGACGTACTGTGAGGCTATCCCTCTGGGGAGACTTGGTGTACAGCGCAGGAAAGTGTGCATTTGCTGCTAAATAAAGGAACTTGTCACGCAAACAAACTGAGGCGGCATGCGTTTACAAGGATATTTTTAGAGCTGGTTCTGGATATAAACAGAAGACTGTCGAGTTGTTTGCAGACAGCTCCACCATGTTGCATTCTGGCCTACTTGGCATCTCGGTAGGCTCGGTAAGAGGCACTAGGCACAATCTGCATAGGCCAGTCAAGGCAGCCCTTTACAAGACCGATGCAGCATTTCCCCCTTTCAGGGCGCCATGAAGCAATCCTTGCATTGTGGCTTGGCTTCAGACAAATCAACATACAGTGTGGCCACTGGTACAGCAGATAGTTTAACGAATTGCAGGATGGCATCCACCCCACGAGCCTCAATCCCAATGGAGAAGGCGACAGTCCAGTGGAATGTGGAGCGGCTGCAGGTGCGTGCGTGCGTGCGTGTTTTCGTGTATGTTTTCAAGGGAAGGGCATGTTTATTGGAAATGAGAAAGGAGAGGGTTGGCCCTGAGAAGCAGAGTAAGAAAGTCAATAAAATCAGGGAAGCAACATCAGTTCTGTCTGGCAGGTTCAGTACCAGGTGAAATAGTACAATCTGTCTTTAGAAGATGGCCAGTGACCTTTTGTGGGGGTTAGGGGTGGTGGGGGTTCAGTAGTCTGGTAGCAGAAAAGAGTCTGTTGGAAATTGAAATTAATTGTAGCTGGAGTATTTTCCAGTTACTGCCATAACTTGCCCAAGGCTTTGAAAACAAAACATTGATAGATGGACACGGTGGTTAAACCAGCACTTGTAATCACACATTCAGAACATTGTTAGATTACTCCTTAGTCACATGATAGTTTTACTCCTTAGTCACATGATAGTTTTACTCCTTAGTCACATGATAGTTTTACTCCTTAGTCACATGATAGTTTTACTCCTTAGTCACATGATAGTTTTACTCCTTAGTCACATGATAGTTTTACTCCTTAGTCACATGATAGTTTTGCAAAAAGTGAGCCAAAGTTAACGTCTCACTGTTCAACCAGATCTCTATGAAGGATGAAACGACATGCACAGGTACCATTCATTCCTCATTAAAGAACCACAACATCATAGTCGTGAGAGGTGGGTGGTGACGGCAATGTACGCTGGTGGGCAAGTCAAATGAGAACTTCTACCTTCCCTAATGGCAGCTTCTCTATGGTGATTGCAGAAAAATTACTCCTCGTCCGTGGCATACCAAAAACGTGACCAATCTTGTGTTCAGACGGCAGAGAAGGAAAGGGTTTGGCATTATGAAGTTGGAATGTACCTTTCATGACAATGACCTCCCAACACCAAATGGGATACATTTGAAAGAAATGGCACACGACTAATGAGAACTGTTGAAAGAAAAATGCATGTGAAGAGCACCCCTCTCATCTTGGTATCTCCCAAATTGGCATCAATGACTCTGCTCTCGCCTGGATTGTTTCTTATTCTTTGGATTGCTTGTCCACATCCACTGGATAAAGGTACACCACTGATTCCACCAATCTGCCTGTGGTTGCTCCCACAAACCTCCCAAGTCCCTGTTCTTGGCAGGTTTACTCGTTATCCTTCATCTTGGTAATTTCCTCATTTAGATTAGATTTCTTACCATTCTGTTTGCTAATGATGCACAGATCACCTTTTCCTTGCCTGCAATTATCACTGGGGTAAACCCTAGAACGCTCTACCAGCTATACAACATTGGATGGCAATTTGTGGCCTGATGCTCAAAGGTCCTCTACCTCCCCCGCATCATGCTCGACTCCTCATTCTGTCCCCCTTAGCCTTTCCTCAGACATTGTCATGCCACGTGGCTTGCAACCTTGGGGCTGTCTTTAACCGCGATCTCAAACTTCACCAATTTGTCGCCACCAATGCAACTGCTAACGTGTCAACCTACTAAATGCAGGAAGAACTGCCCCCTCTCGCATTTCACTCCACTAAAACTCTCCACACTTTGTCAGTCAACACAACCATTGCTAAATCCTCCTGGTGAGAAAACTGCTCTGCTCAATTGCCCTGATTTTATAAAATTATAAACTTTGCACATCCTCCTCCACAGTCGCTTCCCACCTTCATGCACGCTGACTAACCATGCAACACTGTCCAGGGTGCATTTCTCCAACTCTTATTCATTGCTGGCCACCCCCAATCTGGCCAGCTCCACCACCTTCTACTTCCATGTTTTCCCATTGCTCCAGCGCCTCAACAATCTGTCTACCCTCAGAAATCCCTCCCGATTTCAACCCTTTACTCTCCTTGCCCCTTTTCTACTATGCCAGCTTTCAAATCATCCCTCCAGCTCCATCAGCTGTTGCGGGAAGGAGACCGGTCCTTTTTTCGCGTCTTGGGAGGATAGCTCAGGGGCAACATGCTCACCTTGGAAGCAAGTCGACAAGGAGCAACACAGGTTCGATCCCTGGGTCCACGTTTAGAAATCTCTGGGTATTAAGCGTGTTATAAATAACCTATCAGATCATCATCCCTGCACTCTACCGCCTCTCTTGTTGTACCCGCTGCTTATTGAGCTATTGAACTATGATATGATATTTTATTTATATCGCGCTCATACACAGGTGTTTCAGAGCACGCCAAGGCAAGGGAGGGGAACAGGGGAGAACGAAATAACGATCTTACTAGGCCCAGTGACATTGAGAACGTGCAAGTGCATGGGAGAGGGGGACGGGAAAAGTGCATGGGGGGGAGGGAGAAAGTGGAAAGTGCAGAGCAAAGGAGAAACAGGATAAATAATCATAACAAAAACTAAATACATAATTAATAAAATCAGCACAATGTGGTAGTGCAGCCAAGTGGCAAGTGCTAGGTTTGAGGTAGCAGATCAGGTGTGTCTGATAAGTGCAGGAGGGGAAAAAAGGGGGGGCTCTATTGGTACAGATACAACCCCAGTGCAAGGGGTGGCCCGGAGGCAGTGCGGTAGGGTGGCAGGATGAGCAGGAACCTGGGACCAGAGACAGAGGGTGTACCAGTGCAAGGTGCCAAGAGAGCAGATCAGCAGGGGAGAGGGGGGGGGGGCGAAGGCAGAAGCAAAGAGGAAGGTCTTGAGGTGCTTCCGGAACCTGAGATGGTTTTCCTCACGTTTTAGAGTGGCGGGGAGGCTGTTCCAGAGGGAGGCCCCAGCTGAAGACGGAGCTCTACCCCCAGCTCGTTTCTTTGAAAAACGACTGACCCTGAGGGAGTTGGAGGAGGAGGAGTGAAGAGCCCGAGGGGAGGTATTTACGGAGGGATAGCTGAAGATATTTTGGACCCAGGCCCCGGAAAGCCTTGTGGACAACGCAGAGGGTTTTAAATGTAATCCTTGCATCCACTGGGAGCCAATGGAGAGATTTCAGAGCTGGAGAGATACGATCCCAGGGCTTGAGGCCAAGGACAAGTCTAGCAGTCCTGTTCTGGATTTGTTGCAGAGGGTGGAGAAAAGAGGCAGGTAGATTTAGAAAGAGGCTGTTAGAATAATCCAACCTAGAGAGAACCAGAGCTTGGGAGACAGTGAGCTTCTGGGGGGAAAGACAGGAAAGGTAGAGTACCTCTGAGGAGGTGCAGTAGGAAGTTTGACATGGACATGGTGGTTAAACCAACTATACATATGAATCCGGATATGTGTGTACTGTACATCCATTTATGATATTCGTTTTTTCTGTGCCCAGTCCATGTTCTCACTTGAATCTTTCCCCGTTGCCACACTCAGTTGCCACCGTGAGCTCTTGTAAATCGCCACTCAAATGGATTTCTCTGCTCACTGGAAATGCCTTTGCATAGCATTTCTGATCAAAGCCCTCTCCATGTTTAATAAAAACAAACACAACCTTACATGAAATGAAGGCTAATGAACTGTGATAAAAATTGTGGAATTTGACCCACTTGTTGTTTGGTCGAAGCACTTCTTTGGTTAAAGATGTCCTTCGTGGATGCCCCTGTAGTAGCTCGGTTAATGGTTTCATTTGAGTGGGGAGAAAGCGAAACATCTGTGTCCCACTGCCCTCTGCTGCACTGCGCTCCCTAATTAGCTGCTTTACATTCGTGTCAATCATGTTTCTACTTTAAAACACGTTTTGATATATTATGCATGACATTTTACCGATTTCTGAAAAGAACGAGCTTCGCACATCAGGGTACTGAGCCAGGACAAAAACAAAAAAAAAATCTTTTTCTCCTTGCCCAAGTTGAGAGGATAATTCGGATGCAGCAGGACTAAGACCACCAGGCTCCTGCTGCAGTGCAAAGCAATCCGCCATCTCGCAGTCACTTTCTAAAAACTGGATCGGAGTTTTCCTAGATCCACTGGTAAAAGGTTTTCAAGTGCTCTGCCAAGCCTTTCAATAGAAAATTAAGGTTTGTCTGTAGGGAACTTTATAATCTGGCCACATTGACACCATCAAAGGTCTGACAGACAATGGGCATCATTACGAGGACGGCGGAAACCTGCCGGTGCTACCGGCGGGTTACTTCCGTCCTCGTAACACCGAATCTGGTGCCTGACTTCCCGGTGCCACTGGGGCATTACAAGTCCTGGCGGATCAGGAAGCCAGGCGCTGGAAAATGTTAGTCCCCATTGACTCCATTGGAATGAGGACTCAGTGCTTCCATAACAACTGTGCTTCCCGGAGCCGTTGTACCCAGCAGGTCAGACCTGCCGGGTGCAATGGCCCTGGCAGGCAGATTTGTAGTTTGCCGGTCTGGAAAGGGAAGGGGATGGTACCAGCACCCTCGAAATGAGGCGCAATGGGGATAGAGTGGTTTTGTGGTCGTTAATGTGAATCTGTACCGACTGCAGCAGGTCTGACATCCACAGACTACTTATATAATGCTGGCGTTATCCATGTGTTTACTGCGGTTGTGCAGTAGGTGAAGGAGCACGGACAGCCACTACTGAAGCATGCATTGGTACCACAAAAACATAGTTTGTCAGCATCGATCGCCAGCAATTGTATTTACATAATAAACAGTGTTGCACTTCTAGAGGTGTGGCTAGTGCACATTTTTCAACACAGAGTTGTATAGTTGAATATTTGTGCGTGTGTTGAACCTGCAGCAGTGCTAGTCAGTGGTGTCTTTTGCTGGCATCCTATATCGATGACTTTGTTTGTTTTATTCACTTATATTCACAGTGGGAGTGAACACCACTAGATGCAAGAAACAAGTGAGTCATAGCATAGAATGTTGGATAAAGAATGCCATGAAAGTCCAGGCTGCAACACATTGAGACTCACTGGCAAGTCCTTTTCATTCTTTTGTGACCAAAACTGCCCTGGGTGTTTTGCGTC
The DNA here is from genome assembly GCF_040938575.1 of Ambystoma mexicanum. Lineage (NCBI taxonomy): Eukaryota > Metazoa > Chordata > Amphibia > Caudata > Ambystomatidae > Ambystoma > Ambystoma mexicanum. The sequence continues at coordinate 404,493,476 of NC_090937.1, forward strand.
TTATCCGTAAAGAAGTGGGGGTTGGGAGCCGTCTTGCTGTGGGTTGTTTATGGATGCTGGCCCCAATCTTAGTTAGGCTTTCTACTTTGTTCTTGCCACATGGTGGTTGCCATCTTAGTTGGGCAATCACCATGGCCAGAGTGGATGGTGGTATACTGGCCCTGCCTCTGCCCGAGACCTGCAGAAACAGCAGTCTTCAGTATTGTGGCTATTTTCCCGGGCAGCATTTTGTGACAGGACCTCTGCGACTGTTCCTACTCCAGTAATGGGTAGTGATGCTGCCTGCCTCCAACAAAGATGTGATCCTGGCGGCCACAACGCAAATGTCTAGAGAAATTGTGTGTTCTGGTAGATGTTCCCATCACCAAAGAGTGTACTGAGCAAATTACACCCATTGAATTTTGTTGCGGCCAAACAAATGAGTTCCCGTTGCATGTGTATCTCCCAAATGTTACCAACTGATTATCATTTCTGATGAATCTGTAGTTTTTTTAGTTTTCATTTGTGTGCTTTTCACTCTTCAACTCCACACTTGTCTCCCCCATACCTCATCCCACCAGTGCCCATTTCCACCCCTTCCTTTGTGGCCCTCCTCCTTCCCTCCCCTTGCATACATCAACTAAACACCTTCATACCCAATAATGAATCCCTTTTCACACACTTCCTCCACTCATTCTCACACCTAGCCACTTCCCTCACTGAACCCTTCTTACTAACTTTTTTCAGCTCCCTTCTCTGCAAGTCCCACATCAGGGGTGCTCAACTTTCGTAGGGGAGAGTCGAACACTTCAAATGTGGATAGAGGGGATACCTTCAGAGTCTGGGGCAGTGGCAAACTTGCTTGTGGGGTGGGGTAAGATGATCAAACTACTTTACACATTCTAAAAAGACACTTGTGAAGCTTCAGTGTTAAAAAGCAGTTAACCTCTCCCCTTCATGCCTGAAACAAGACACTTAAGGAATGCTTTGAGAATAAGATGGTCTCATGGCTTTAAGTGTGCAAGGGCTGAGTCTCGGCATGCTCAGAAATATGGTTCTGAGGCAGCTCACTAATGTCCCCTAGCAGCCCCGGCTGCTAGAGGACAAGGTTTTTTTTTCTAAAGCCTAAAGCTCTTGCTCAAGTGTGAGAGCTTCAGGCTTCAGAAAGAAATCCCTTTTCTCCATAATGGTGGCAACGACAACTGCGAGCCATCCCATTAATCAATAGATGCTCGTTGGCTGGTGCCGCCATTATACAAGAAATAGTGAGGCAGCTGGAAGCCAAAGCCTTTTTTCTAAAGCCTGAAGCTCCCGCTCATTTGTGTGAGCTTCAGGCTTTATGAAGAAATGCTTCGGCTTCCAGTGGCATCACCTTTTCAGCCTTCATGGTGGTGCTGCCCCCTCACAAGTCATCCCTTTAGCTATGAGGGTGCTCACGGCACCTCTTAGCTAAAATGATTCCTGGTGAGGGACAGCACCACTATAAAGGCTGAAAACATGTGGCGCTGTCCCCTGCCAAGCATCTCTTTGGGCAATAAATGCACAGATCAGCAACCTCTCCCCATGGGAGAGGGTGCTGATCTTTACAAAGGGCTCCCTGGAGGGGGTGTCTGTAGCCCATTAAGCTGGGGCTCGTCAATGGGGCATGGCCTAATGAGCCGGCAGGTGACCCCCACACTGTTAGGCCACGCCTCCTTGATAACCCTCCACTCATGTTCACATGCCACTTAAGACACTGGCTGATCTCCTGTCCTCTCCTACCCTTCCAAACCCTACCCTGACAGGCAGGTGGTAACAATCTATCACCATTTTAATTGCCTAAAAATCTATGCATGCCAACGCAGTTGCCGACCATGAAATGCTTTACATTGGTAATTGCCAGGCATTTGCTAGCAGTGCAGCCCAGATACCGTGTATCACCCATGTTCCTGACCTACCTGCCGACGGCCCTGTAGGTGGCCCGGTCAAGTCAACGTAACATCGTAACTCAATATTCTGGGGGCAGCTGAAGCCCCATGTGTCCAATGGTGGTTGCTGCATTGTCCCACCCTGTCCAGCTTTCTCACAAATGTCCTATAAAAATGCTTGACGAAAGTGTTGTTAATTTATTCATGTTTTTGTCGATTATGAATCTTAGCAAGAGTATTTTGGGGGCTGGGTGGTTAGGGCACAGGACAGTCATTTTATAGATGTACTTTGTAGTTTTAAGCACACCGTTTACAGTTTCACGTCAGAAAAAGCTGTGGTCTCGCTTGCGGTAGGACCCATTCTGAGAGCTATTCAGTCGAGAGGCGCAACTTGACCCTTTTTTCCACATGCTTCCCTCTTTTTCAACTTTGTGCACAGCGCCTTCAAAATCGGAGAGTGTTTAGGGTTGTCCAACTCCTGGTGTCTGGCTGTTGTAGGGTAGCCCGAAGTGCTGGTCACCCGTTTTTCGTAGTAGGGCCATTGTCATGTTGTGTTATTTTATGAGCGCGTGGACCTTTGGGATCTGCACTCGCTCTGGGACCTCACATAGCTGTGCTGAGCATGATTTCCTTGTCAGCCCTGTGCAAAGTGAGGGGCGCCCACTCCGAAAGACAGACTATGCCAAGAAGGAATGTCTCCTATTAAGGGGTTTAGAGAGTAGCCTCCCCCATCCCGGCCAACGCCATAAACCCCCTCTGCTCCCTTTGACTTGCCTGTGTTGTTGTCTCAGGGACCTATTTCATGTTGGCTAGTTATCTATACCTCCTAAACCTGGTAAAATGAGGCCCTGCAGTAGCAGTTCACGGTGTGGAGGTTGGAAAGATGACGTGCGGAGCCGACTCGCACTTCAGCGTGCGCTTGCAGGGACCTATTGAATGACTTGTTAGAGGAGTTGCTGCAATCAGAGTCCTCTATGCCCGTGGATTAGGTTTGCGGTGACCGGTCCAGGGAGGCTGTGAAGGAGCAGCAACACGGTTACCCCATTCTGCATGTGCAGCGCGAGATTCTGTGATTCCGCTTCATGCGCCCCAGAATGCATTGCATGGTAGAGACTGCTGTCCGGTCTGCGTTGAGAAAGGCAGGTACATCATGGGTGTTGCTAGGTCTGGAAAAGATCCAGGGCCGCGCTAGCTGGCCTTTCGGTTGTAGCCCCTGAGCTTCTATCCGGGGCTATAGCCCCCCCTAGCTCACCCCCCCACCCCTCCCCAGCAACGCCTCAGGTGCATTCATTTCAATCTGAGGATTGTTTGATGGCCAGTTACCATTGCCTTGCACATTCTAATCGTTGCAATCTCTTACCACCTCTATTGCCAAGTTAGAGGTCTTCATGCTCTATTCATTCCGCCTGACATATTGAGCCCAAAATCACACGTGCAAGAGAGACACTGTGGAGATGTATGGGCCACTATGGTCTTCCCGCCACGCTGCTCCCGCGCGTCCCATGCGTTCATAATTAAAAGAACTGTGGAATCTGCCCAAGTCAGGCAAGACACTACAGAGCCACTGCTTAATGGGCGTCTATTGGCTGAAGAGGGCTCGGTCTTCACTGAAAGAGGAACAGGTGCAACTGTTGCCTGGCATTACCTGTGCCACACTGCACATTTTCTATCCTCAGCATGGAGCTACAGTGGGTGCAAGGTGCCCCATTTCCGCACCTTTCAGCGCATGCAATTCCTCTAGTTTTTCAGTCTGCCCTTTCTCCAAAGGGAAAGGCTCGAATAGAGGACAATCCTGCTTAGTCTGATTGTTGTCCCATGCCTGTTCAACATCTCATGAATATTCCTGACTGATCCGGTTCACCGCTCTACCCGCTTTCTGATGGGTTGATGGTATGGCGGGCGCGACTGATGGTGCATCACATTCAAAGATATTTTACAGTATCGGCAGGTTTGTCCTCGTAGCAACTCGGTATGGACAAGGCCTACCCAGGGTATGCAAGAGAATTCATGCATCCTCCAGAGGCTCCAATCTTTAGAAAATCCTGCATTTCTAAGAAGCTTCAGAAGGCCTATACAGCCCAGAGGTCAAGCCCTAAAAGAAGTGGGGGTTCTCATTAACATAGCAATTGAATGTGGTGTCATCAGAAATTAGCATATCAAGGTGACCTCTGAAAAAGGTGGGGGGCACACCATGCACCCGCGTGTACTCTCGACTTGAACCCTATATGCATGGTGTTGGGGCCTCCAAAATGCTTGTGCAGGATGCACTGGTCCCAGTCCCGCCGCAGAGCTAGTGAGAGAGTTTTACTCCCATTTTTGACTTGATCCTGGGTTTCTCACAGTCCTGCTGCAAAAGGCTATGAAAAAATGTTTGCGGCAAACACATTCAGGATGGAGTTGATAGAATCACGTTAAAATATGCTGCGTGAAGGGCTGTTTAGATACAGTGTCCACCGATTTACACTGCGGCTAATTAAATATTCTGATGCTCTAAAGCTCATCAGAGATTCTTCTGATTACCAGTTGCGGGGAATCAGTACCAGTTTAAAGACCATGGCAAGTTTCTCATCCCCTTTGCTGGGATTCTTCAGTCAAGAGTAATTTTGTTTTGTCCATATCTTGCAACTGGTGAATCCGCATCGCATCAGTCCAGCTGGAAATCACAAAGTGGCCAAAGCCCTGCCTGGTCATTGATAGCTGCTCAATCACGCCAAGTCACATCTCGTGGCTTCTTTGGTGTCAAGTTTGAGACTCTGCTTGCCAAAGTGCTTCTCCCTCATAAGGCCCACAAGATGCTGTGTTGCTTGGCATCTCTTCTTTACCCCTCCCCAAGCTCAACAGTAACTACAAGCACAAGTAGTGGCTGTTTCCAATGTTCCTTGGGCTCGTTGTCACCTGAAGCCATTGGTGAGGAATGTCCTGGCGTGTAGGAATGCAGCTTTCTTGACCTACGAAATGCTGATCCTGACCAAACAAAATATGGTTGGATACCTTTGCATGTAACTACTGAACGAGAATGCCCACCTGTCCATGCGATGGCCATGACCGATACAGGCAAGCAGGGCAACATTGGTCTCAAACCCACCCCAACCATTTCCCCACAAGATTTAGCCATTTACCCCACCCCATATACATTTTCGTTATTTGTTCATTATATAATTTGTTATATATTCATTCTTTATTAAATATTCATTATAAAGACTGTATACCGAAAATATAGTGTCCCCTCCTCCTTAGAATGTCATGGGAAAATGTGTGGATTTTGCTTTCCTCCCCGTTCCCTCCTTCTGTCGTTATTGCGCTTCTGGCACCTTATATTGTCTGCCTGGGAAGTCAAGAGGGGTGTCAATGTGGCATTACGTCCTCGTTCCAAGGTCTGGAATGGTGGGGTTAACTGTCCAGCAGCCCAAGTTTTGGTAAACCAGAGTGCTAAAAATGGGATTTTCATTCATTGAACGGGATGCTTTGCACGTCCCGTTCAATGAATGAAAATCCTTTACCAAGATGGCTGCCACTGAAAGGGAAGGCAGAGGAAAGGGAATGAAGTGGATGCAGCGGCAGCACTCGCTGCTACCGAAATAAGGTAAGTGGGGGGAGAGAAACAAAAAAAAATGGGGACGGGAAGATGGCGGCAGGGGAAGCTGGCCATCATCGGCACGGAACACTAGCTTGAACCGCGGTTCAAGCTTGCGTTCATTGGTAGGCTCCCCCACCAACGGTACTAATGAATATAAGCTCTACACCAGAGTCTAGGTTTGGCCCGTTTGGCATTTTTTTTTAGCAGAACCCTGAAAACTGTATACAAGCACTAGTCTTCCTGAGCACTACCTGTGTTTTTAACAAGCCTCTGGGATGGTACTTCTGATTTAGAATCTTATGCCTCTCCACTTCCGAGTCACTTCCTTCTTTTCTTGCATTGCTGTTTGATCGACCCTCCTAAGCTTTGTCTTATGGCCTTTCAATCCCCCGTTGTACCTTTTTGCAAGTAGATTGCCAGACAATGTTTAATTCCTTGTTTATTTTGTTTACGGTTGCAATTATATTTGCCAGAAGTTGGGTGAAAGCTAGTTTGAATCCCATCTTTTTGTATGCGACCTGAAAGTTCAGTATTGCGACTATCGCCAACTCTTTGTCCAAGTTTAATCTTTCTCAGGAGCGAAACCTGCCCACGTTTTCCTCTTCTGGTAAATGTGTGCACCTTCTTTTAATCGGTCAGGCAAGTTAGTTTAGGACCATGTCCTTTCATTGTTCTGGCACGTGCTCTATGGGGTGATGGCCGGGTATTTTGAATGACTGATTTGGATATGTGTGATTTATAGCCACACTTTGAAAAGGATTTGCCACAAGGAAATGTGTGGTACTTGTCATTAAGCTTCCTCACTTCAGTGCTGCTCATTCTAGTTTCAGTCCCCTTCTCCTCCCTCCCAGTCTGTGTTCATTTGTTGTTTGATGCCTGGTTCTTGCTGGATAGACGCACTGGGGATTCAAAATGGAGGCAGTGTTCTTTATAGTGCCTCCGCTCCCAGGGAGGGGCTCGATTCTAAAAGCCTTGCAGAGGAAAATTATTGAGCTTGGTCTGTCTCGGAAGTGGATACCGCTCATTTTGCATAGAGGTGTGACGATGAAGGACTCAAGAGTAATGAGGATTACTTAATAGAAATCTGGGCATTAGTAAGCCCTCTGCTTACACCAGAGTGAAACTGTATCCGCAACCTGTGGAACTACCTTCAACTGCAGGGTCTGTTTCAATTGTGCAAGGTCACACAATTATCAATAATTTAAACCGAGAACCACCACAGGTTTTTAAGTCTGTCAGTGTTAATTTCAGCTTCTACAAAGAAAAGAGTGAAAACAGTAGATACCATAACTTAATTCACAGACAAAAGGGGACCAACAAACCTATGTATATTATAAACAAAAAATATCTATTTCACATAAAAAGCATGCGTCGCAAACAGTATTATATTCATTTAAAGCAAAACATTGTACACGTGGATCAAATTATTTGAAATCTATAATGCGTCATTCTCATGAATGAAAACTTTTCCGACAATAGATCGTCGTTGGCGAGGGCTGTGGGGGAATGGGTAAGAGGCGTAGGGGCAGGGGAGAGGGGGCTTAACTTGGAATAGCGTCTCCACTCGTGTTCCCTCCCTCCCTCTGTTTGACATCTTGTCCCCTTCTCGCCTGTGTGCATTTGCCCACTTTGTTCCTCTAGTGACCTCTGGTGGTGGACTGTGAGATGGCTGCAAGCATTCCATAAGGCCACCTTATTCTAAGGAACATTTAGTCCACCTGACATTTCTTTAACCATCTTCTTTCTCCCTGTTGGGATTTAAACTGCAAAATTAATTTACGCAGTAAGGAAAGGTCGAGGGCAGATCATTTGTTTTTTCTCCAAGATGCACTTAAGTACCTGGAGTTGTTCATCAAACAACTCGACTGTTTACATTTTGAAACGGTAATATATAGCAGAATCCCTCGTTTAAAAATAAATAAATGAAAAGACCCTGCAAAACAAAGCATTTGAACATATTGAATGGCCTATGAATTTTTTTTTTAGCAGAAATAATTTTCGGCGACCTTTTTTCCTGCCAATAATGCCTCCTTTGCTGATGGTTGTGTGCATCTGTGAAGATTTACTTTTAAAATGCCTCATTCACTAAACAATTTCTACAACAACGCATTCCTAGTCGGTCATGAAATGCGTTTTGTAAATGTGGGGCTCTTCTGAATTTGCGTGTTGGCCTATTTCTTTGTTGTCGTCCCAGTGCAACCCTGCCACTAATGTCAGTCATGTTGGATTTACGAAAAGTCGGTGGCGAGTCGGGCAGAGGACACGCCAGGGTTTGGAGACGCATCTCATTGTCAGGAGTGTTCAATGTACGTCTACAGAGCCATTGGAATTAGCAGAGAGTAACACTGCACAGAAAGGGAGATCTCCCCATGCAGATTTCCCCTACCCAGGACCCACCACTAGCCAACACTGCAAAGCACCTTTAATATAGGGCATTGGACCAAAGAGGGTGCTGGCGAGGAAGGCAGCAACCGAGAATACGATTGCTGTACCCAGGCATGCAAGGGCATACCTGGTCCTGTGATGGTTGCAACTAGGCATATGACACCAGACCAGACATGAGGGCACTGCCTGGGTCTGTGAGGATGTGCCTTGTGATATGATGGATGGACCATGGCATGGGTGGAAGCCTAGTGAGCCCGTGTGTTTCATACAATGACCGTGAAGCTGTTCATGGAGCATAAGATGCATTGGCGTGATTTTAGGGGGCGGCGGGTCACGGGTGTTTGTCCCCACAACTTTCATGGCTCACCATTTTGTCCCCATTCATTTGGCTGGGGCACCTTTCTACAGATGTCATGTCCCCCCGACATTGTCAGTAAAGTTACTCCACTGATATGATGGCTGTATCGACACATATAAGACATTTCCTGCATACCATGGCTGTGTCTGTATGGGGCAGAAACTTGAAAGATGGTGTTCTGTTACTTGGCATATGGAGAACACCTAATGCAACGGTTATGTCCGTGTAGAGCACTTTCATCGGTCTGAAAGTGCCTTGCTGTGATGTTCTGTATACTGTAGTCTGTCATTGCAATGCAGGACACAAGGTGGTTACAACATTGCAATGGTATAGACAACAGTAACATAGTTTGTGTGGCATTTGCCATGTTGCTGGGGCGGGAGCGCTGTTTTTGGGATATTTCAAGTGCTGGTTTTGAGTGTATGAGGAGTTGAAAGCCATGTCTGACCACTTGGAGTAGTCGCATGATGCTGCCTCACTATGTGAAGCATGTGGGAGGTTGACGTCGCATTGGACAACGAAATACAGTGGGCGTGCTTGCGGGATCTGCACCTTCAGAACAGCACGATGGAGAACAGAGAGCAGTGTACTGTAAAATGACAACGGAGACCTTACTCTTAAAGGGATGTCTTGTCGAGCATAGAACAGTGTACCCCGGGTGAACACTGCCGGCCCTGCCCCCCCCCCCACTCCACACTATTGCACCCTCTCGTCTATTGGCAGTGTTTTTTAGGTAGGTATGTGCTATACATTCGCGTATGCATAGGCGCAAAACAGTGCATAGCAAGATGTATAACATTGCATCAGCCGCGAGAACCATCAACTGCACATTTAGATACAATTGCATCCTTGTTGTCCACTAGCCCTTTACTGTTTATTTACAACATTGTGTTCTCTAGTTGGGTGTGATGTGTTCCAATATATCTGTTGATCGTCTTGAGCATAGGACTTTAGCTGGCACATGACACTACTCCTGCCTTGTGGCGGCAGTGACTGGGCATATTACGGTGTACTGATCATATCATGGCTGTACTTAAGCGTGTGCTTCTACCTCATCATGCACATACGATGCTTGACATCTCGTCCTTCTCCCTCCCCCAGCACAGTACAGGGCTTGCAAAATGCATATTTTGTAAAGGGGCCGTCCATCCACTGGTTAACTAAACTTTTCTGGTACATCTGCCGAAACAATAACTAAGTAGAAATGTCTTGTAGTACAGGAGGCAACATTCCCATCAGCAAGCACTGCGGCAGCATAGTGGAGCGCCCCACCTCCTTCCACTCTGCTGTCCTTTCTAGTGGTGATGGAAGCCCAGGGCTTTAAGTAGGCCGGGCCTAACCAGTGCCAAGCTCGGCTGTCTCCAGAAGGTGCTCCTGAGCCGGGGCCCTGCTGGGGCACAGCCCCGACTAGACCCAGCCACGCAGACTCCGCAGGCACCCTGTGTTTATCCAAAGCGCTGCATGTGTTCACAAGCTGCTTGCCGGTGTTAGCACTTTGGATTAGAACAAAAGAAAATGGCATCACCTTTTCTTTTTTTCTATCCCTAAGTACTGACACCTTCAGACAGCCCGTGTAACCGTGGCATCGGCTATGCAGCTGCCTATTAGCTCTTTACTCAAACAATAGGTGAGCCGGGCCCTCCACCGCGCCTTCTGTTTCGGAGTAAAGACTCATCGGCAGCAGATAGACCTTTCACCCAAGGGGTCCATGGCTTTTAACCACGCGGCTCCTTGAATGAAGGGGCTGCCTGTACCGCCTGAGTGCTGTGGGGCACTGGTGCCACACCTTTGGTGCACCCAGACTCTCCTCTTGTGGTATGTGGGCACCACCGGTAATCATGCCAGTGCATCACAGCTGCCCTGCTTACACCAGCCCCCGTCCACCCTTAGGCCAGGGGGGGGCTCTCGTTAGAGTCGTGGCCCAAGTAGACCTGTACTTTGCCCACACCCCCTAACGAGAACCTCCACCTTAATTTAGTATCCCACTTGAACCACTGTGGCAGCCTGAATGAAAACACGACGGGTACGCGCTATACCTTGAAGACTTGTAAGGGAGTGGAGCCATGCAGGGGAATGCCCACGCCTGGTCTTAGTGTTGGCTCAGAGTGCAGTAACATCTTGTGCAGTCACTTCTTCTGAGTGCTCTTGATGTAATATTTTCAGAGTGCAAGGAAACGGTTCTCTTGGAAGGCCCTTGTTTCTTTGGCATCACAGGGTTGTTAAAACAAGGAAGCAGCATGGACAGCTGAAAATGTTGGAGGCTCATTGGGGAGGGGGAGCATTTCAAACTGAGGTTTCGGGATTCCCCCCAAACCCCTTGTCTTAAGCTGGGAAAACCAGTCTGTGGCCGCTGTATGGTGCACAGATTATAATGATATTTCCTGATGCACGCTCCAATGGGTGACTACCTGGGATTTATTATTGACTGTGAATAACGTGAGTCTCACCGAGTGAACGCGATTCATTTCCTAAACGTACTCATTGCCGCACACCAAAGCGCTGAAAGCGTGGAGCAACATGTCTGTGCTAAGTTAACACCTGCAAAGGGGTCCGTCAGGTCAGCAGAGCGGCTCTCCCAGGGAACTGACACGTTGCTCTTCGTCAGTAGAGAGAGCTTTATAGTGGGAGCCTTTGGGCACTGATAGGAGGCAGGTGGGACTACTAACAAGTACTTTTGTCCCTTAAGGAATATGAATGGGGGTGATCAGAAGTGAGAAGGGTGCATAATGCTGCGGGCTTTATGAAATGATGACTAACCCAATGGGGGGATTTTGCTCACATTAATCTGCATGATGCTATTTTGACTTTGTAAGCAAGATGGGGGGAATAGAACAAACTCCATACTCATTGCTCAATACATTTCTATGACAATGCATATAGTCTAAAGTTGGAATATTATGAAATACGTGTTTATTATGTAATGTGGTTCGCTTCCAAGGCATTGCTATTCATAAAGAAGTATTTAAGGACATGAAATGCAAAGGAAACCCTTAATAAATATCTGTCAACTAAACCTGTGAAGAAGTATTCAGTTGCTTAGATTGTCGCATCCTGGTTTCACCATTCGACCCAAGTGTTTGGTGGGGGCAAATCATTTGATCACACTGTCTTATCTGCAGTCCCGTAAGTGAGGATTCGGCCAAAATGACTGAATCCAATTCACCTACCCCACCAAAAGACCTAATATACATATTACCAAAGGTTTGACTGTGGTATGTATATTAGGTATTTTGGTGGGGTAGGTAAAAAAAGAAAAAAGGTCTGCGGGGGTGTCCACCGCAACACTCCGCTTACCATACTATACAGTGTAGTGAGAGGGGATTGCGGGGGACACCCCTGCACCTGGCTGACAAAAAACAAAAAAAGAAAAGGACCTTGCAGCGCTGGTTCCTGATCACGGAAGTGAAAGGGAACAGGCGTCGCAGGGACCATCGAGACAGAAGGCAAGGTAAGGGGGTCCGGCTCGGGGGGGGGGAGGTCTTAGGGGTTGGGTAGGGGTGTGGGTGGGGGGAGAGGGTTTGGGCACATCGGGAAATGTTCAGGGGAGAAATGACCGAAGATTATTTCTCCCTCTGGAAAATGACCCCAAATCATAAGTGATAAACTTCATAGTTTATGTTAATATATCAAGCTAGTATATAAAAAAATAAATGAATATAGGGTTTCTCCATATAGAATACTAGTGCAATTTGGGTATTTTGCACCACAATGTTAGTTGCCACTTGGGTTACTTATGGCAGCTTACTGTAAAATCACTTCCATGGGGCCTCAAGTATCACAAACTGATGATGCTCCTTGCATTGTCCTTGTCTGTGAAGTCAGTTGTGTTGGTGCAATCCATATGCAAATGAATAGGTTTGCATGTATAGTATGTGTTATTACTTGGCTAGATTGGCATTTGGGGGCAGCCAGCCTAGCATTTTCTTACTGTGACATGCCTTTATTTCTAGGCATCCTGTCCGGGACAGCAGTATTGCTGTGTGCTCCTGCTCGACCTTGCTGCCTGTAGCACAGCTGTCTGGAGCAGGGCATGGACAGCAGTGTGGCCATATGCTCTTACTCTTCACACTCCATGCACAATGGCGAGCATAGCAGGAACACACTCTGTGTCCCACTCCAGTCAGTTGACTGGTCTGCAAGTCCAGTAAGCGGCAGAGCCTGATGCAGAGAAGGGGGGGGGCACACAGTGCCATGCCCCACTCTTGTCCGAATCTTGCAGGTAGAGGGTATGGAGTCAAGTCATCATATGTGGGGCAGGAACAATTGTGTCAGGTTAGCATTCATTTTCCAAAGTGCATTGTGGGGGGAAAGTAACAGGACTTTTTTTGTTCCCCCTCTTCTCCCCACTCGTGCAATGCTGGATGCTCCTCTGCCTCTAAAGAGTGACAGCCTTTTGTTTTTGAAGACTGATAGTTCCTTAGTGAACATGTGCCGACCATCAGCCCTACTCCTATTTAATTCTGTGGCAATATCCAAGATTAACTGGTGGCTGGGGAGGTGAGTGGCTGCGGATTATCAAAGGATATGCTTAGAACAAGAAGAATTGATGGCAGTCGGTGGGGAGCCGAAACCTTAAATGAACATTTAAAAAGCTAATTGGATTTCTTTGTTGGAGTCAAAGGTCCAGTCCCCACACCCACCCAATAGTGTGTTGGCCGTGATCTCAAAAAGAAAATATGACCTGCACTTTTGCAAAGTACACGTTTATATCTACATAAAGCAGATGCTCGCTGTTTTACAGGGACTGGAAGGGTTTAATTGCACATTTCTAGCAGATTTAAGGTTTCTCCTTATGCAGAGAGGGGAGTGTGTTCTTTAATAAAGTTGGAGCCTTGTTCCAGAGTCCAGATGGGAATTAGAAGGAATTGTGGATTTGAAGCTAGAATCTGGAATGATGGCTCTATAGTAGGTTGGTGGGGAAGTGGGAGGGGAGGTAGCCATACTATTTGGGGTGGAAGGATAGTTCAGGGGCAACAGTGCAACACCGGTTTGAATCCCGATCCCGCGCTTAGAAACCACTCCTGGTATTAAGCGGATTATAAATGAACTATTTGAATTGTAATTGTATTCCCCCTTCATGATACTCAGTGGAAAGAGACATGCAGTTTTCCACATAATGCTGCTGTATAAACCCTGACTCCAGTGGTCGAAGTGGGTGGGAGCGGTTGGGAACGGTTCCTATACTTCTATTTTAAAAAGAAACCGTCCCTGAATGGTTTAGTTTAAAAATGAAAGTGTCGGACGAAGTTGAAACAGGCACTTCAGTGCAATGCACTCAGGGCTGGACTGGGAACTAAGAGGCCCTGGAAATAAAGTTCAAAGTGGCCCCATATGACACATTTTCAGCAAGCTCGATGCTTTTCCTATGAGAAAATTTGGAAATATCACAGAAAAGAGGCCCAGGGTGCAGAGGCCCACCGGGAAATCTCCAGAGTTCCCTAAAGGCCAGTCCACCCCTGAATGCACTGAACAGTCCATTAAATAGCAGGGGTTTGGAGGTTTGGATTGCGCGCTGGCGGGGGCATGGCGATGGGGTTTGTGGGGAGCATGGTATAACAGCAGGGAACATAGTTCCACTACTTCTTTTTGTACACTTTGACCACCCGCATCGATCAAGTGATTCAGTGAAATCTTTGGTGTTTGGGAGAAAATGATGCCCTTCTCTGCCATTTTAGAAGAGTTGTTTGCCGGGCGCCGCGCCATACTGATGCGAGCCAGGGCACTGCATTATTACAAAGTTCTTATCGGAGTACAGCAGCGCCAAGAAATAGAGTTACAAAGAATCAAGGTGCTGGATAGCGGGACTGTGCTACAAAGGGAGCATGCAGGGATATCGTGTTCTCAGCACTTTGTGCAATTGCAGACCATGTGGCGGAGATTAGGAATTGTAAGGACATCAGTTGTTTCTTTGCGGCACAGCCCACGGAGTCGGGCACGTAGTGAATGCAGCAACTGCTTGAGCACCCTGTCTAGCCCCGCTGGTGTCCATGATGTCTGTATTAAGGATTCATGTCTACCCTCTGCTTTTTGGGCACTGAAGGCAAGGACTCGCGCTCTCTGCATCCAGACGCTAGCCCTGCTTGTTATTGGGAAAATAACTACAAGAGCCAACATGCAAAGCGTTGTTGGCTTTTGATGCTGGTGGCCAAAATGTCAGTAGTTGAGGAGGCCAATTGGCCACTATGGCCATCAAATTTCACAGATCCAGCCGTTTCATCCGCCCAAGCAACTAGGAGCATGTACAGCCTGTTTCTTTTTCAGCACTTTAAAGCCTTTGGTCTAAACGGAGCTTGTCCTGCCCCAACTTCATTGGGATATGGCCTCCGTCTCTATTCACTTGAAGAGCCGAATTGAATTTGCCGTTGTGTGCTTCTCGAAGGGGCCTGTTTTGCAGCAGCACGCGCCACATTAGCCAGCTGTAAAGATAACGTTTTTTGTTAGCTGTCCGGTGCAGCGGTGCAGCAGCCGCTTTCTTCCCAAACATTTGAAAGTGCCATTCTTTTTTCCTTTTCCATTCGTGAGCTCGTGTTTCACTTCCAAGTTAAGTGGAGCTCCTCCACACATCCCATGGAGAATGCCTGCAGGCCCAGGAGCCAGGCTTGGTGCAGGATATGTGCAGTGCTCGCTGCTCTCCCCAGGCTACAGCGCTTCTTCCTGTTTATTGTTGCTCCCTGAATGTCGAGGCTTTGCACCGAGTCCAGCCGCAGCAGCGAAACTTTGCATGGGAGCAGCATGCTTTTCAAAATGTTGTTCTAATTGGCTCGCAGCGGGGTAAACTATGTTATCTTATCTCATTGGAATCCTGCCTGCTTGAGAACATTCAAAACAGTTTATATTCCTTCAGCTGCAGGCCATCTCTGCCTATCTCAGCTCATTAAGTTGCGCTTGTTTATCAGTCGGGAGAGCCAAAATGAAACGCGGCGTTTACAGACTGTATTGACTCCCAAGGTCATGCAAGCAAGGGGATAGTACAAGTCTGAATGGTTCACGATTAAGCTTCCTAAGACATGGACGACACTGCAGACAACTATAGCCATATCATGGCAATAGTGCAAAGGGCTTTCAGCTTTAATAAGAAGGGATACCCCTTCAGTGCCAACCTGTGCGAAAACAGGGGCCAATGGCAAAGTAGACCACAGATGCTAGTAATGAAAGACAGGAGGCAATGGGGGTGGAGTTCAAAAATAGGGGCCTGTGATGAAATGACTTCTACTCTGCAGGAGTAGAGGGATGGGCAGTGGCTTTAAACGCCTACTCGGCACCACAATACAAATACACCAGCAGTGATCACAAGCAGCAAGGTGAAAGATTGACAGATATGCCCCCGTCCCCTCTTTTAGTAGTGCAGGCCGAAGGCAGGCTGTAATGTTCAGCAGGGTTGTGCGCTGATTCAGTCGCAACACAAACAGTACAGTTATACCAAGATAAAAGTATGTCCGACCAAGGTTTTAGGATAAGAACCTTTAATACTACAAACAATGCATCCAACTAATCCGAAATACTGAAGTCCCACCCCAGTAAAAGAAAAACCGAGAATGCAGACTTTGAGAGCAAAGGGGGACTCTGGGTGAAGACGAGGGGGGGGGGGGGGCAGGCAATTGATATAAGCAGCAAATATCAAAAGTACTTGAAAGTGCCTTGAAAAGGAAGAGTGGGGGCTTACAAGTCGTTACGGCCCTTTTATGGTAGAACACAGGGACATAACCACTTCAAAAACGTGTAGTTTTTTTCCTATGGGCTCAACATCATTTGGGACCGGGTGCTACAAGGTTCCTGATGCCGTGATTGTTTTGGTGAGCTGCACCACTGGGTCCAATGCATGGTGCCCTCCAAGCAATAATGGCATGTGGCACAAAGAAGCTTGGGACAAGCAGGCTGCGTCCAGGTTGGCGTATCTCCCAAGCTGATCGAGGCCAGAACCTGGTCTCGGGGCCGTCCCTTGGACTACTTGGTGGCCAATTCCAGGTGGCCACGCCCAGAGACTCGAGGGGCAAGATTTATTTTTAGCGTATTTATAATGCGTCTATAAATGGTGTTTCAAGGTGCATCAAGACAAGGGAGGAGGTAGGTAGCGGGAGAAAACAGGGAAGGAAGGGGGGGTGAAGGAAGGGGGGCCGGGAGCAGGGAAGAAGACAAAAAATAACGTCCCTACTAGGTCATGAGACAATTCAGAGCGTGCAAGTGCAGTAAGAGAAAAGAGGGGAGAGGGGTGGAGGAGGGGAAGTGTAGGTTGGGGATGAGCACGGAAGAAAACAAACAATAACGTTCCTGCTAGGTTGTGAGAATTCAGACCATGCATGTGTGGTAACTGAAAAGAGGGGATAGGGGGAGGAGGAGAAGTGCATGATGGTGAGGAAGGGTAATGCTATGGCGGGAGGGAAGAGAAGGGAACGTGGAGTGCAAGTGAACAGGTTTGCTTACACTATTGAGGAGAGGAGGAACAAGGGAGTGATTGAGGAGCAGCGGGAAGCAGCACAGTGGCAAGGAGTCATCACAGAGTCTGCCATGGCTGGAGCAGCAGAGGCAATGTTGTTCTTGAAGTTCTGGACGAGCAGGAGAACACCTGTCGGATGAGACTCTCACAGAGTGGGGCCTTCGGAGACCTCACCGGGTGATGTGGGAGGGAAGGGGAGAGTAATCACCATTCCTGATGATGGCATGCTGAATGGTACAGAGACCAAAAGAATGTGCCTCCATAGCCGGATTTGTAAGCTGCAGGCTTCGTGCCACAGCTGCTTACTTAAAAGGTTAATCAGCTAGCAGATGCTAACCGGTCACCTTATAGTACTCCTGGGATCAATGGCTGTTCAGCTTGCATGTTTTCTCTTTAGTTTAGTCTGTTCTTCAAGGGGTCCACACAAAAATACAATTAACAACTGCACATCTCAAAACTATTGTCTTGCTTTACCAATGCGTATTTCCTTTGTTCACCATTCCTTCTGACACCAATCTGAGCAGCGAGGAAGCGTTGCAGAAACCCACCAGCCACCAAACCGCTGTGACACTGTGGGGGGTCCCTTGATGGGGAGTTGGGAATAGCGACTGCCTTAAGCCTGGGGTCTCCTTTCTCTTCCATGAACTTGTTTCTGCCCCATCAGCGGTATTTATTTTGAAGGGGACTCATCCATCTCCTCACTGGCGTAACGGGGGACCCCTGCAGCCCCTGCGGTGCGAGTGGCCCCATGCTGCCCATGCCCAGCAGAGGGGCCCAGCGTGGCAAGCCTGGCGGTTGGGGGAGGGCCCTCAGAAGGGCTTGCAGGGGGCCCCCACTTTTTGTGTTATACCACTGCATCTTGTGTCACACGTCACTGTAGAACATGAGATGGCGGGCCACCTTATTATGCCTATTGTCCTTCCGAGCTTGAAATGGTGTTTCACTTCTTTCTTTCATCATGGTTCTTTGATTTTGTTATTTGTGCCCTGCTTAATTTATCTTACTGGATAACTTTTTAAGTGCCAACAAAGAGCTTCCAAGAAGGTACAGGAGCGCTCTTTCAAACTAATAAACCTAAATACGCCTTTCACATCATAACCAATTTCTTGTGCCCCATAAACATTCAGGAATTTATTATTATTTTATTTTTATATAACACGCCTAATGCCATACCTGAGCTTGGTTACTAAGTGCGGAACCTGGATTTGAACCACTGTTGCTTTGCGTGGTCTTGCTTCCACGACCAGCGAGTTGCCCCTGTGCTATCCTCCGTAATACTAACATGGACAAACTTATCAGTGAGACAGTATCGCTATTCCTTTCACCCCCATTATGACTGCTGTCATGGAGCTTCAGGAATTTGCCCAGTAGGCTGACCCACTACTCGCCCATTCATATCTGCCTTTCTAGATTATTCTTTTTAGCAACAGAATAAAACACCTTAGAAGTTCTACACAATGCGGAGGAATAGTCGAGGCTGAAGGGGACATCCTCCAGAGGTTTGTCTGGTTGAGCGAAATCTGCTGACAAAAATTCCAAGGAAGCTGTCTGTTGGTTATAAAGTCTGGCTACATTTTTGTAAAGCGGGATCCAGATCTAAACCAGAAAGGCCACAAGACTTAGTCAGAGCAATTTTCTGCATCTAGAGTGAGCACATCAGTTTATTTTAAATTACAGGATGTAGTCGAGTTCCTTAATACTTTCTGTTAAGTGGTGCTTGTTACCATTTAATAGAAAGCACAATTCATATTTGGCAAAACGCTGCCTCCAAAAGGGCAGCCACGCACAGTAACCTATTTGCCAGTTGATGCAAGTTGAGTCCTTTCTTTGACGCTTACGAACCAGGAAGGTGTGCAAGGGAAACTGCAGGGGTTCTATCATCTCTGGTTGCAGGGTCTTGGGTATCAGTGCCCCAGTAGCAGTAGACCTTGTCCACACAAATATTTCACACTAATTAGGTCCTTGGGATGGGTTGGGCCAGAGTTTGCCTCTCCCTTGGAGTCTTTTATCTTCACCTTTATGGTGGAGGACTTTGGAGCATGGAACCACTCTCCTGAACTACCCCTCCTCTCGGATACTCTCTCATCCTCCTTCCAATGTCTGCTGACTTCAAAAGGACTCCAGTGGTCCGTACCCTGGTGTGAGTTTGGCTTTGTTTTTTCAGGACTCCCTTTGGTACACTGATTCCCAAGGAACCTCCTGGGGGGGGGTAGGGTTCCTGTGCCTTGTGAGGAAGGTGTTGGCCTTTCTCAGGGTGATCAAAGAAGCAATTTTTATGGGCGCTGGTGCAACTGGATGCTGTGTAGACATTGGGGAAAGACAACTAATGCACAACAGCCCTGTCATTGCTGAGCGCTGATCGCCAAGCTGACACTAATAGCATATCAAATGATGTGGCTGTATAGTTTTGTGACACTAGTAACCACCATGCCATAATAAGGAATCTTTTATATTTATAGTTTAATTTTCCTTCTGGCTGACTAGGAGATACAATTGTTCTGCTTTGAATTGAAAGTGCAGGCGATTAAAAAGTCCTCTCTGTTGGAACTTTGTGTTCCAACAGCTATCGGGAATGCACATTTGACCTTTGAACATGCCCCGGTGCCAATGTAGAGCTGCTGCTGGGGCTGTCGGAAGACTATCTCAGCAAAGACACATAAGTGCACTGTCATTATGGAATGTAGGTTGATGAAAAGGGGCCTGATTAGCCAATCTCCCTTTCAGAAACATTTCCCCACATCATTTTAATAATAATAACCCCCTGCGATGTTGTGGGCTATTGCCCCAAAACGTCCTAGCTAGCATATTTGGGGGTGAAGGATCATGGGAGTCGTAGTATAAATCATTTGCCAGGGCCACAGAATGCACCAGACTGTAGTAAACAAATGGGGGGTGCGGGTGGATCCTTTTCCCAGTTAAATCGTCCCCCTTGTCATTGGGAAGATGACTTGGCAAGAGAAAATACTATATAATAAAAATAAAACCTTGCACAAATTAAAGGCCCCATGACCGTAACAAGCACAGGGACCACTTGGAGCCTAGATATCTTCTATTCCACACTGTTGGCTGCTGCTACTTGACTTGAGCCCTTGCTTTTCCATGGATCAGTTTATAAGTGCTCTGGTAATTGTTCATACTCCACCTGCAAGCATAGTTTGTTGCCATTGCAGACGTGGACCCTCACTAGGCATCCCTGTGAATGAGTCTGGGATTTCAGTATTAGCTGTCTGACGAAGGACAGGTGCTGGTAGCAGCTGAAATAGAATTTCATTACAAGTTCACTCTACTACACCATGGAAGAGGCGTGGAAGCCCACAGGGAAGGGCGTGGGAGTTAGCGCCGCAGGCAGTGGTCGAAGTAAGCAGGAGCGGTCGGGAGCGGTGCTCCTATACTTTTTTAAATTACGTTTTACAGCTCCTATACTTTTATATTAAAAAGAAACTGTTGCAGAATGGTTTTGTCATAAAATAAAAGTGTAGGAACACGTTGCAGCTTGCACTTTCAGTGCACTACACTGAACGTTCCCTTAAACAGCAGGTGCAAGTGTTTGGGGGTTTGTATTGTGTGTGGGAGGGGGCGTGGTGATGGGGTTTGTGGGGAGTGGGTGCAGGCCAGCAGGGAACATAGTTCCACTACTTCTTTTCATACACTTCGACCACTGGCCGCAGGAGTCACCCTGCAACAGTA
Source organism: Ambystoma mexicanum (assembly GCF_040938575.1). Classification (NCBI taxonomy): domain Eukaryota; kingdom Metazoa; phylum Chordata; class Amphibia; order Caudata; family Ambystomatidae; genus Ambystoma; species Ambystoma mexicanum. Next base: position 404,513,803 of record NC_090937.1, read on the forward strand.
TCAGAGCTGCTGTTTTGCTGTATAGTGCCACCCTCCTCCCACCTGTGTTCTATATCTTCCCCCACCCCTGCAAGAGTGAAGCCCACGGGGAAAGGAGCGGGATTTGGAGCTGCAGGAATTACCCTGCAACACTATCGGAGCTGCTGCGGCTTTGCTGTAGAGTCCTGCCCCCTCCCACCTGTGTGCTATAATATCTTCCCCCACCCCTGCAAGGGTGTAGCCCGCGGGGAAGGGTGCAGGAGTTATCACTACAGGGAGTTGGCGCAAGCAGGGTTACAGACACTGATACCTTCAGTTGTCTGCAAGGAGGAATGAGTTAGGAGCCCAGAATCAATTTACTGCTATCGCTCCCGCTTGCCTCCTATTATCTCAAGACCGAGAGCGTTTGGGGCCAGAGCCTGTGATAAAGGAGTGCAGAGGATATGTGTAGCTGCAGCTGCTTAACAACGAGGTGAGACCCGGAGGGAGAGGGGGCAGAGGGGATTAGCACGCACAACACCAAAAGGAAAGAAAAGAGCTTGCAAGCTGTCAAGTTGAAAAGCGCCCTAGAATTCGATTCTGTTAAACTTTTCTTTTGTTGAGACAAGTCATGTCGACGACACTCACAATTGAACCTGTCCCCAATGAAGGGCCTGTGATTGCACTGAATCCAATTTGTACTCGGATCTGGAAGAAGCTGTAGTCCATTCAATGGATTCCTCCCCACATTTACACAGTGGTCCCCATGTCATCCTTGCGGCCCCTGTGGTCCTGCCATCTTCTGAATCGTCTATATTCACCCCCACCTAGAGCTTGTTGAAGCACTACTTCCAAGTTCCCAGCTTCGGATACAAAGGGACTCGTGTGGGGGTGGGGAGGCAGCTAGAACGCCAACACTAGTGGACATTACTACTGAGCCAGTAAGGCTCTACAAGTCTTGACCCCCACACCACCTGCAGTGGGCCACCAATGGATGTTTCGGATGGTCAGGCTAAAAAGAGGGATGGTGTGGCAGTGAGGCCACATGTAACACCTACAGGAGAAATGGGAAGCTGTATTGGATAGTGCGCTATTTGGCTCTACACCTCTAGGAGAGGAAGGGCAAAACCTGGTTATACCGACCCTGATGAGGGGGTTCCAGTCCATAGGACTTGTAAATGTGATACTCTTGTTATTAAGAACATAATTCTGACCCTGATTGATGTAGCCAGGAGGGGAGCGGCCAGGGGGATCATGGTCTAATTACACGAGTGAAACAAGGTCAACCCACAACTTGATAACATCCCAGCAAATTGCATTAACACAGGTCTCCCAAAGGGCGCAGGGGAATGCAGTCAAGTTAGTACCAAGGCTACAAGTCCCCAAGAGATTAAAGAGACACAACTCACAATAGATCCAAGAAGACGTGACTGCAACAGGGGCCCAATGTACAGTGCCTCTTTCAAACGTAGATCTATTGCAGACAGACCGATTGGAGACGAGGCCAATTGTGGCAAGGCAGAACTCCGGAAGAGCTATTACCCACTTATTTGCACCCTTAAATCAAACCGTGTAACGTCCTCCAGGAGAAGGGATAATATTTTTACTTGGGACCCCTAAACTGCGCCCCAACCAGTTTGAATGGGGGGACATTGGATGCGGTCAGTGAGGGGCTGCCTATTTATAACTAGAGACCGAATTATAAATTGCACAAGGATTAGCGCCAACATCGGGGAGCTGTTTTTGACTCTATCCAAATTGATTTTGGGGAACCAGGGATGGCCAGTAATTTGTTGATCTTTGACAGGAGATGACGGGTAAAGAAGAACACTATAGAAATCAGTGCCCATCCGTTGGGAAAAACCCCTTTGGCAGTCAGTACTCGTGATCACGGGAGCCAACTCTGTACCATTGGAGAGAAGGGCGCAGACTGTTCCTCCTGCCCTCACATTACTGCAACCAAAGGGTCGCCATTGTAATGGCACCCACGCCTGGACGCACGCTGGGAAATATTTGCAATGCTTGTCCTGTTTGAGCTTCTCATTGAATTGCAATCTGAATGTAGGCACCCATGATTTAATTGCATCCTGACTATAGGCACCCATTATTTAATTCAATGAAATTGTGATATTATTTTGCTGTCTCACTTGTGCTGTTTTTGTATGTGTTGCGGAAAGCTTTCATGGTTTAACGCTGAATAAATTTATGGATGATGGAAGAGGCGTGTCTCAGGATATGCATCTCGACTTCTGAGATGGACTCAAGCATCTGGTTCTCCCCGCTTTGCTTTGTGAATGAGTGGGTGGTCATGCTCGCACCAGTGCAATCCAAGGGCAGGCGTCATTTTGGGTCTAGAAACCTTTTGCAGCCTTGCAGCCATTGACCAAGTGGACTTGGACAGTGCTATGAGACCTTAGAGACGGCAGTCAGCCGACCGCCACCTCTTTAAGGTAAGCTTGTGGTAGGCTCATCACCTCAGAGCAGTTCTGTTAGTGCTTCCTGACAGCACTTACTGTAGACTTAGAGTGTGACCGCGATAGCACTGGAACTGCCGTCACTAAAAGAACGGACATCTTTGTCAATCTGTTCACAGGATAATGCACACTGTATGTGCATGTTGTACGTTTTCATACACTAGTGTCTTGTGTTTTGCGATACTTGTGAAGCAGATTAGAACCAAGGTCAATCTTGCTATTGTATCAGTGTTCTGAGAATGGCCATCTCTATCGCTATCATTCTGATGCCAGTGTACCTTTAGTTTCACCAGTTACTCTACTAGCCTTCCATTTTTCCTGTTGACCGGTCAGTAGTTTTCTACATACATGGGATGGGGCAAGGGCAACATTTTACTGCCACATACAGTGCTTCTGGCCCTTCCCCAAACAGAGCCTGGTCTTTCCACTGAATACGAGAGGGATAGGGAGTGTCAACACACTGGGCCTTCATTCAATATCTGTGTAATATGAAGTGTGTTTGGATAATAGACTTGTAACTATTCACCATTTCGGTTGCATATACTACCAGAGTCTGCTGATATCACAAACAGCTCAGCCCCTCCTCATCCATCTTGCAACATGCTCTGAGGTTACAGCACGTATCTCTAACATTATTGGAAACCTCGGCATTCCTTTCTCCATACGATAGCCAGGCAATTCCTCACTGGCAAATTGTGTTTTTTTCCCATTAGTAGCCGGCATTAGCCATCCAATACATTATGCACATTCCATCCAGCATGCTATGGCTGCTGTTCAGATATACATTGGTGGAGGGTTAGCCTGGACCCCGATGGGCCGGAGCCCTTTTGTCCGAGCGTTATGTCTGATACATACTAGGTGTCCATAACTGAGTCATTTTGGTGACGTCCTTAAACAATTGCATTTGCAGCTTTTTGCATGTGCATCTGTGTATTTACATCGGATTTCCTAATTTTTCAAGGAACATGCAAAACAGATTTAAAAAGAATACAGAAAAAAATAAAATGGAGGAGCCATGGGGCTTCGAACAGTTAAAAAAAAAAAAAGCTAAGAAAATGCTTGTGGCGTTTTTGGAATGTGAAGTGGAGTGAACTCCAGAAGAAAGAGAAATGGAGTGTGGACAGATGAAAGGAGTGACGGTTGAGGGAAGCGGAAACTGGATGTTGGGGTTGCGAGATTGCATCTTGTAATTACCTGTTAATAAAGGACTCCCAAATACAAGCATAGCGTTCCAGATTTTCTCTACAAACTGGTGACGCTGTGATGAGCTGAGTCAATCCCCACCGGATACAAGAGTGCACCAAACGGCGAGCGGGAAGATTCCAGTTCCACTGTGCGAAGTTCATGCCACCAGTGTACCCAGATTAGTGTGGAAACTGATTTTGGGCTCAAGCAGCACAACGACAACTGCAATCAGGACAGCTGCTTTTACAGGCTTGCCATGCTGCAGCAACAGCCATTAATCCACAATGCGGTGCCCTACGGAGAGGAAAGGACCTTTCGGATGCTCGCACGTACAAAGCTGCAGTTGCTAATCAATGGCACAGCGATCTAAGGGACGCATCCTTCCCACTCTAGTAACATTTGTAGTGTTATGTGAAGCTGTACCAAGACTATGGCTGTACAGCATGGTGAATTTACTATTTAGCTGAATACTGAATAGTCCAAGTATTCGGCCGGAGCCAAATAGTAAGCTGCATAGTAGTTTTTGTAACCCCGCATTGCAACAATACAGTATCCACGAGGGAAAACCCTGGCGACCACCACCCACCTTCATTGGTTGTAATGGGGTCAGCAGGCCTTGCACTGGTAGCCCCCCTCTGGGTGGTTATGTTTTAAATATCTCTCTAACAGAGGTTGCTGGGCCTTCCCCCAGCTGCTGCATTTTGTTTTATTTCCAGGGGTCCAGTGACCCCCCCCCCCCACCCCCGTTCCTCCAACCCACCATAATAACAAATGTGGGTGGTTGCCAGGGGGTGGAGGGAGGCGGCTTACTTTGCAGCATCAGGACCGGGGTAGACTGCAGCAGCCAATAAAGAAAGTCATTATTTTGCTGCTGCAGCCAGTCCCTACTTTCTATGAGTGGCTATCTCTCCCAAACACAGAGAGAGCTGGCTAATCCGAAAAAGACTTTGGCTTTGAGTAAGTACTCTAAAGCCGAATAACTGTATTTTGGCGGAATTTTAGCTGAATACTCATTCGAAGACAAAATCTGGCAAACCCCAACTAGGACCTAACTAAACCCGAAACAAAACTAATTACATAGTAGGGACAGGATTGATCAGTACAGCAAACATAGTAATAAATGAAGAAAGTAAAAGAAAAAAAGTGGAAAATTATATTGATCAGTGTCGGATTACCTGTACCCGAGTGTAACTATGCAATGTCTTCCACCACCAAATTTCTTTTATAGCAGATCAAGGACAATCAACTATGCCGTAGAAAATTGGAGAAAGGGCTTTGAGCACCATGTACAATCTGTTCCTGTCACAAATTATGCAGTACAAGGAAAAAAGGCTACCTGTATACTATTGAGTCAACTTTGGCAAGACCAATTGGAAACGTACCGCCTTTGGATCAAAGTGAAGCGCATGGTCTCAATGAGTTCGAGAAGTGCATCAAAATGCTTGCTAAACATTATGAAAAGAAAGTCAGTTTGATACTAGTAACTGACCATTTTGGCAAAAGTACGCGAAGGAGAATCAGTAGAACAATGCATGCATCCTTGAGGGAGTTAGCAGTTGCATGTGAATTTGACGCCAAGATGGAAGAACACTCGAGGGACCAGTCTATGCTAGAGTGCAGAGGGAGCAATGTAAGGAATGTTCTATGGGCCAAAGGAAATCTCTCACTATCGGAAGTACTAAGTGTGGACAAGGAAGTGAAGCATTTCAATTACTGTGTCAGCGTTGGAATGAAACACGATTCTCACGCCCAAGACGCGAAAATGTCTGCGCTGGGGGCTCCTATTTCCCTACCTTGGCAGTCACCCATTGGAATGCACTCCCCATCGACTTTGACTCCCACCAAGCATTCCGCAAAGCAATCAAAACCAAGCTTTTTGTCGGATTCCTTACTGATTATGATCACTGTGTATTTTGCCACACTGTATTATTTTTCTATGTGTAACTCTGATCACCTCGTTTAACTCCTATCAGACATGATTGCCTTGTATATTGTACCTGTAACTAAGACTTTCGGGTCGCCATTTACCTACTATAAATTTTCTTACAAAATGCCTTTAACAGCGCCTCGATGCCTCCGGGCTGCAAGTGCGCTATACAAATACAAAGAAATAAATAAATTGGGCATAACATTTCTAGAAGCAGAAAATTACTCCCATATTGTAAAAAATAAAATCTAGGACAAAAGAAGAAACGCTTACAAGAAGTCACCACTAATCGATAGGCAGGGCTGACAGGAGAAAAGAATATTCCATCATGTTGACAGCCCTTTGCACACAGCCTAAGTGCAACAGAAAGAGTCAATTTGCTAAATGCTGACCTACTCTATCGTCAGCAGACTATGTACCAGAGCTCTGAGAGGACTTGGAGGAATTTGTATTCCCCACAAAAGAAGGGGCGATCCTTGACGGAGAACACGTTGCAGCTCAACGATTTTGAACAATCAGTGTTTGTAATGAGGAGTGAAGATTCAGACACGGATAAACCTATGACTCCAGTTGGAGTAGAAAAAAGAGAATTCAACATAGCAGTAGACTTGGGGAGTACTACCAGAGAAAATGTTTTTCTTCATTTGGTGAAGGTAATACTCAGTGAAATTGACATCAACCTTTGGCATATAGGAGGAAAAATAACAATTAGAAGGATGGTTTTTGACAGAGCTAAAAGTAAAGTACAGATATGCATGAGGAAACCTATAATAATATAGGTGACGTCAAGATATTCTCCACACTGGATCTCACATTGGCGTACCACCATGTGAAATTACACCATCTAGAAGCCTAACCACATTTATATTGACGGCAATGTCATTTCAATGCATGAGGATGCCGTTTTGATTAGTGTCAGTGGCACCCCTGTTACAGAGAATAATGTACGAGTTATTTCAAGATGATGTAGGCATTGTATGCTGTCAGAGCGATGTGTTGCTCTATTGGGGGAAAAAAACAAAGAGCACAGATGGGATATCAGTGATGCAGGGGTGACCTTGAGCAAAGTTAAGTGTAAGCTGTACATAGAAGAGATTAGATATCTGGGTCTTTTCATATTGTCAAGAGATATCCAACCAATGAAAGATTTAGTAAAAAACATACAAGAACACCAGCTACCAAAACCAGGAAACCATTATTGTCATTCCCTTGGACTGGAGGAGTATGCCAAATGTATCCCAAATTTTGCAGAAATTAGCCAAGAAAGGAGCCTAATTTATCTGGAAGGACCATTGTGAAACAGAATTTGAGAGGCTAAAAATGGCTTTCCACAAAAGGCCTTCCCTCAAAATCTGCAATCTATATAGAAACATTGTTACCATGGATTCCAGTAATGAATGTTTGGGAACTGTGCTGACACAGACAGGACCAGAGAATATACTATTGCAATTGCATTTGTGTCAAAAGTACAGAGGGGAGATAAAAATAACTACTTGTGATTAAATTGGTGGTGAAGTTAAGAGCTGTCCTATGAGTAACTAGATTTTAACTGTGATCAGATCATAAGGCACAAAAGGAAATTCTAACCACGAACGGGTTGGGCAAAGTGTGAGAATATGTTTTGAACATCGAACAAGGACAGGGGCAGGAGATCGAGCTGGCAATAGTCTATCCAGACTCTTAAGTAATAAGGAAGAGAATGGACATGCAGAAGACGACCAAGTACTAAACATAGAACAAGAAGTTTTATCCAGAGAAGATTGGGAAATTGCAATGCACAACGAAAAAACACTTAGCACAAAGAAACATTCTCTGGAAAAAAGGTATTCACATAAGAAAAGCAATATGTCAGGATTCGGAGTATGAAACCTTTTGGATAATAGGGGATAAGCATGATATCGAGCAAAGATATGTCATGAGAGGAGATGCCATTATATCTCCTGAACAGATGCGTTCTAGGATAATAGATAAGCCCCACAAATGCCATCAGGGGGTGATGAACAATAAACACAGGGTTCAACAAGATGTTGGGTGGCCTGTATGTAATATACAAGTTGAGTAGTATGCAAGTGTGTTGCATGTATGAACAATGAGAAAACATACATTACATTAAATGAATCCCATGGTACTCTCAACAATACTCTGATTACTGTGGGGGAGAGTGATAATCTCAGATCTACAAGGGGCCCATAGTCCCAATCCTAGTGTATGGTTTGGTTTATTAACCAGATGTGTGGAAGTAGGGTTTTAGCCAAAACATGTGTACTAACGAAGGGATGAGAATGAGGTATTTAGAAGAAAAGCATATCCAGATATTTTGGTTACTGGCAATGGGGTCCAATTGGTGTTGAAGGAGATGGACATTTACCCAGAAAAAGAATGGAATAGAACTATGAACCAGTTTGGTGTGCCACCCTGAGACCAACAGAATGGTTGAGAGATTTGACAAAGTAATACAAGTTCACAAGGTGATCTCACCACCATTGGTAATTGAAGACTAGAAATTATAAACACAGTGGTAGCACATAGATGCACTCCACACTCAAACAAAGGGGTGTCTCCATTTGAATTTGTAAGAGGAAGGAAACCAAGCACCATGGTATGTCCACCATGGATGGAGGAAGGGCCAAAAACACTGGTGTAATTGCAGAGGATGGTAAAAGAAGAGGACAGACAATGGAAGAACATAGTAGGCTATGACCAACACAAAGCAGTAAGTGCACAAGAATTTAATGGAAGGGACATGGTTTGCATAACATTCCCAAAAAAGATGAGCGTAAGAAGATGAGCATTGTCCTCCCCATGTAGTGTAAAGAATAGACCTCATGGGGCTTTTAGAACCACCCATGGGCAAGTGTTTTACAACTAGTATGCAGGGTCTCCAGCAGGATGCAAGAAGGGATGGTCCAAGATAAGAGGAGGGTTTGCAATGGGAATCGTATACAGTAACAATACAAGTTGGAAACTGTAATCAAAAGGTCATATCGCAGGTCAGAATATGTAGGAGATTACGTAATTTGGTCCACTGCTTTCCACGGTAATCCACCTCTTTCCACGATTTAGCCACCAGAAGTTTATTCGACTTAAATTTTCCAATACAGGCTGTATACCAATCCCACTTTCCCATTTTTTCCTACAAATTTGTGAGCCAATGGCATTTCAATGAAATAATTGTGTGCACTTTTTTAGGCAGCTAAATTTAGATGGTAAGTAGGGTTAAGATGTATATGGGGTGGTGCAGGAGCCCTCCCCACATTTTGCTGCAAACAAAATACACAATTCAGCAAAAATACGTTCAGTGAAAAAAAGCAGCAACGTTTTTTAGAGCCATGTGAGTGAAATCTAGAAGGAAGAGCTATGTAATGTGGAGAAATGAAAGCAGTGATGTTGGAGAGGAGCCGGAAACTGAACGGCGGGGGTTACAAGATTACTTCTTGCAATTACCGATTATAAAGGACTCACAAATGCAAGCCTAGAGTTGGAGAGTTCCTCTCTGGTGCTATTGGCACATATGGGAATGCACCAATGCACAGATGTAGAGAGGAGAACGTGCCTTTGTATATGCTTATATTTGATATATGTATTGAAAACACTTCATTTGAAGTGATGCAAAGTGTTTAGATCACTCCCAAACCACCCCTGAATTTCTCTGGTTAAGGCAGATGGACAAAAGTTACTTGAGCTGCAGGGCCCCTGCTCCTGTGATTCATGTGGCCTGCCAGTGCAATTCTGCATAACGGAAAAGGACACCTGATGAACTGCTCACTGCATGCTTTTCTGTACTGTACACTCATCATTTCCTCCACGGCATACGCTCCCAAATATGCTTACTATTCGTGTCTGGCAGTTCTTTGCTGACTCGGTTCCTATGCTGTTAACAGCAGTTGACAGCTTTTATGTCCGCTTGTTTTTTTTTCTGCTTTTTTTTTCTGAGAATCTGAAGTAAACTGAACACTATAATTGGATAAGATGAAGTCCACTTTGTGGCTTTTTCTACTGCGGTCCTTTCCTCTAGTACTATGCTTGTTTCGATGACTAGGAAGGTAGTCACTATTTTTTTGTGAACGGTCAGAAGAGCTTTTCCCATAAAAATATTGTCATTAACATTTGATTAAGTATTGCCGCAATAATTCCTTTAAGAGGGTGACGCACAAGAAATATGTCACAGGTGGTTAAATTAGCTCCTAATAGTGATGCGAGGTTTGCAACAGCTGTACCTCTCTCATTGGGTAAATCCGAGGTACAGTGGACAGTTCCCATCTTCACGTCAATACTTTGATGTATACATATTAGCATGCACTTTTTTCTTGTGGGTCATTTTGTGCCATGCTCAACCTGTTGCTAATAAGTTTCTGGCAGGTCCTGCCTGGAGAAGGATAGGCTGCATCTGCAGGTGAATTCACAGGATTTGCTGTGAAATCGCCTTGAGGCGGGTCGTTTGCTTTTATTTCTGCTGGTAAAAAGTATTCCTCTATTTGAGGACTTGTGATTTGCACATGGCCTTCCTCAGTATATGTGGGGATGTGGGGCTGTGGCCCTTGTTCAGTGCATTGCTTCATCTAATTTTCAGTACTGTCTGGTCTTCCTCAACATGCTCTAGATCTCAGACCTATCGCAGTCTGATTTCAAAACGTTGCTCAAGTATGGGAGGTGTCAGTGCTCTTCTTCTATTGATGAGTTTATATTTTTTAATTATCACAGTTCTATGACTAATCAAACCTTTTACATGAGCACCAAGAATGTCTCATTCCAATGGGTGTTATCCAGTGGTAATGGCCCTGGGTCCAAGTTAAGGGACTTTATCGTCCTTTAATGGCACAATAAGGATCTGTTATTGCTATGTGAACATTCCACCCAATGTGTGTAGAAGGAAATGCAATGGCTCTACATTGGAAAGTTGGGGTGGAGCCTCCTGGCACTGCTTTGTTCAAAATGGAACTGCCAAGATTGCAATGTGCTAATTAATGCTTGCAGACTGAGGGAAGTGTGATTATCACAGGATAATGACCCCACCCCCTTAGTTATTGCCCGAGGCAAAGCTGAGCACTATAGGTTGGGGAAAGGACATATCCCAAGAGATAATGACCACTCCCAAGGTCCCTAAGGCTATTGTCACATGGAGTTGTGTAACTAAAAGGAAAGTGTTTTTATTGTAGAAGGGGCGAATGGGCACACATAAGTAACTTGAAATGTTAGTTTAATGAACATGGAAGTAGCGACAATAAACATTACACATTGCTATTTCATTATGGTTTGTTTAAGGCATTGAACTGCACATGCCCTTGTCTTTTACACAGTTGCAGACAATTGTTTTAGTGTGGCTTGTCAGACTGCTGCACAAGTCAGAATGTTAGGATTGAAGTCTATAACTGTGATTGTAGACTGCATTCTGATTATTCTGACTGGCTGAGAGGTGGTCTGCAATGGAATCCATGTGCTAATTATGCTGTATAGAGGTGTTAAGGGCCCTGAAGAAGGAATTGAATGGGGGCATGCAGTAAGTATGTTTCATGAGGTTTACGGGCCCATAACCCTTTGGTACAGCTTGATAGTGGGGCATGATGGTATTTAATTTCTTTTGACAAATTAACATGCACACATCTTTTTGAGCTGAGGGTTGACCTGTATATCCTGTACAGTTTCGAAACCAGGTTCTTGAGTCTGCCTGTTATCCTGAGGCTTTCGAGTTTGGTTACTTGCGTTACACATGGAACAGCACTGAACGTTTCACGGAACCTAAAGTAGATCTGTTTATCGGTGGCCTCACTCAAAGCGTGTGATTGGATCTCGTTGTGGGTCTCACTCAAAGCATGTGATTGGATCGATCCGTCACAAGCTTCAACTTGTTCAATCGCACTGTTGCGGATACAGACCAATGTGTTGCTTTTGTTAGTTTCTTTTGATTAATTTTCTTGACACTGGCAGGATTGACCCTGCTTTTGACTAACCTACAAGGTTGCTGCATTCTGCATTCATCGAATGTGTAGATCAGGATTCCCAGTGCAAGTGTTTCTGCCATTTTACAAATGGCCATGCAGAAATACGTAAGGCACACATAATAGAATAGCACAAGAAGGTACAGCTCTTTCTATCAAGTCGTTCGATGCCTGCCATTACGTTGAACATTTTTTCTCCAAGGCAAGATCCTTAGTCTACATTTTTGGGGCGACGCGATTGTTATCCTCCTCCTTGTTCTGGTGTGAGTGGGACATCTGCCTTTCTTTTCTTCCTGTAGAGAATTTGAACATGGTGGTAAAGGGTGTTCCCATTATCATCCTACTCCAGCAGGATTCTTCATTCTCTTAAATGGATCTTGGCCACCTTTACCTCATCATTCGTCTACCTTGAGCATTCGTGTAGAATTGTAATACTGAAGCACTGAATCTACAATTCTGCTTTTGCCCCAGCTTCTTGTACGCTTTCACCATTCCTCCTCACTCCAGGCCTCAGATTTATCCTTTGATTGAGAATCTTCTTAAGTTTTCTCTCCTCCATGGGTGTTGCTGGGTGTGGAAACGATCGAGGGCTACGCTAATGTCAGGACTGTCGGGGCTAGCTAGCCTTTTGGTTGTAGCTTCTGAGCTTCTATCTGGGGCTACAACCAAAAGACCCGGGGCTATAGCCCCCTCAGCCCCCTCCCCCCCCAGGCAACGCCTCTGCTCTCCTCACAGATTTGTCTCAAAGTTTGTATGCCATAGAAAGATGATAAAGTAGCATTTTAAATGAATTCCCCATGTACGGGTCTGTTTACAATAAGTTACCTGTGGAAAAATAGGTGTTTGTCATTAAGGAGTGCCAACTGTATGTACTCTGTGCTTATGTGTTTGCTGAAGCTAGCAGAGTCCTTGTTTATCCACAGAGATGCTTCATGGATTTCTTCTGTCATTGCAGGCGCCTTTATCATCTGCTGGACTCCGGGGCTGGTGCTCTTGCTGCTTGATGTCTGCTGCCCCCAGTGTAACATCCTTGCCTATGAGAAGTTCTTTTTGCTGCTGGCCGAATTCAACTCTGCCATGAACCCCATCATCTATTCATACCGGGACAAGGAGATGAGCGCCACCTTCAAGCAGATCCTCTGCTGCCAGCGCAACGAGAACGTCAACGGGGGCCCCACAGAGGGCTCCGACCGCTCTGCCTCGTCTGTCAACCACACCATCTTGGCCGGGGTGCACAGCAATGACCACTCTGTGGTTTGAGCATGAACATCGGAGGGAGGCTGACTGCAACTGGAGAGAATGTGGATGGGAGTCGGGTCCACTGGCGGAATGTCAGGGAAAGGGGACAGAGGAGGGGAATTCAACGCGCAGTTCCCAAAGTATTATGCAACACTAATGGACTGCTTGCTCCCCCAGACTGCACCCAAACAGGAGACTGAAGGCGGCATAAACAACTAGCCGCATTGCCTCTTTTTTGCCCAAGTACTCGTTGTTGGCTCCTAAGGTGATCTTGATTTTTTCCAGTGTCACTTCATATGGGCCAGAAGAAAGTTGAAAAGTCTCTTAAAATAGACTTTAAGCTTTACGCCTTCTCTTGGTGCCCCTTCAGATCAACTGCCAAGAACTAATGCCATTTCCCAACCGCAATTCAATTTCATGCAGAAACATAGGTTATTCTTTCGTTTTTTAAAGACCGTGTGTTTCATGGTAATACACCATCATATTTATCACCCATCAGCATGCTCATGATGGAGACCTTCTGTACAGGGAGTGAATCCATAGCCTTTGCTATTATTAGCACCGCCATGTAACTACAGTAGACCCAATTCTAATGTAGAGCAGAAAAGTCATGTCCATTCTGTATGTTTCTTTCTTCTCCTTTTGTGGTTTGTGAGTGTGCGTGTCTGTCCATGTGTGTGTGTGCGTGATCGTTGTGTATATGGACTGTGGAAAGATTACGGGATGCTGTATTTCAGTCTGGAATGTAGAATTGCCTTGTCTCTGGTCAGTATTAGTGTGGGTGCTCTCCCTAAACCCACCATATTGAAGCGATGGTGCCTCCATATTGGTTCATGTTGTTCCGTGTTGCTTTTTCCTCAAGTGGAACCAGTGGCGCTCGCTTCATGGGAGCTGGAGTTTTTGAAGGTTTGCTGAAGCACAACAGTGTTACTAGTGTTTTGACTGTCTGGGCCTCCTTCCTTTCTTATTGTGGGCTGTATCATTACCTATTTTGTAAACGTGCCGTGGTTTTGCACTGAGGAAACACAGTATTAGTAAGAATAGCCTGATAAATTATTTATCCCATAGTCTCCAGTTTTATGAAGTGAAATGGTTAATTGAAGTAAGGGTACTGCTCTTCTCGCTCAGAGGGAGGGAGAGGATAAAACACTAATGTAGTAGGAATTGATGAAATGCTAGTTTTCTCTAGAATGTTTGTGATTAGATATACAAATGCATACATCGGCCTACTACTTCTTAGCAAACATTACACCCGAACAATAATGACATGTCCAGACTGCTGAATAACAGCCCTATCATGAATACGCATGTACAAACCTATCATTGGCCACCAATAAAGACATAAGGGCCACTTCTTTAGAACGAATTGTGAAAGACTAAAGGAAATGGGCCGGCTGCTGTGGAACAATATGGAACAGACATACTGTGCTTTGTAGGTGTTATGTTGTCATGCATAGGGTGGCGGGACAAGAGGACAGCGTGCAGCAAGGGGGCGCGGGCTGCAGCAAGTGTGAGAAGAAGGCAGCAGGCGAGACAGCAAAAGAAATGTCAGAGAATGATCCATGGAATGTGGACTGACGGGCAATTGAATAAAACAAATGAAGGGAAGGTGACCATTCCAGTGGCTTGAGTCCATTCCTGGTTTCCAAGGGAGAAGCTATATCCACAATTCTGTAAGCTACATTGTGAAATGGGTTGCTCCAACCTCTCTTGGACTGACCCGCAAAGCCACTAATAAAGTGTTCTCATGAGAATTTAAATGTTCCTCTCTGGGTGTGAGCTTTTTCCTTGCATTTGGCGTTTGTAAGGTGTGATGTGTGGCGGGGATGCGGATTAATGTGATTGTGAGGATGATGAGTGTCTGGCGTATCAGGAATCAGCCAACACTACACTTTGAGGTTTCCCAGGAGGGTGGGGGGTACGGGACACCCACTTGTCCCAGAGTTTGATTCATCTGTCGCTTTTTCACATTAACATAAGATTCATGGGCCCCGCTGCAGGGTGTTCTGTTTAGTTCTCCAGGTCACAGAAGCCTAATGATGAGTTGGGTACAGTTCGGATTCTTCTTCCCTCCATCCTCATCAGAGGTCATAAAGGACTGGATTAATTGAATTGTACACGTTTGTAATAAACTAGCAGACCAAGGTTTCTTATCTGCACTCTGAAGGTTAAACACAAGTTTTGCCAAAATGTGCAAGATTTAATTACATTTCTTTCCATATTTCTGGGGCTTGTGCATCTGCTTAGGTTGACATGAAATGCATATTCTACAATCTAGTGGCTTGTCCAGAGTATTTTATTTTTGCCAAAGTAAAGGTTGGCATCAACAGGGGCATTCCTGTCACACTCTCCCTATACATGTGTAGGGACCTAAAGTGCACCTTGCTGCCTCTTGTCTCAGATTGTTTATTTTTTTTAATTTTTTTTTTTTACTCTGGTGCTGTCTCCAATGTTGGAGCAGAGAAAGGAATAGCTTTTCAATGGGTCCTTCATCACTGGAAAACATCACACAATGACATCATGACGACTCTGGCCTCATCAGCGTGAATTGGACTATAACGCACAAGGCCAAGTCATGCTGCTACTAAAGACAGATTGCATATAACGGAATACTTGACATTTTCTTTGTGAAATGTGGGTGTCTATCCTCCTGACCTTAGTTTTAAATGGAGTTGTATCCTCTCCATGAGGCAACCCATGGCGTCCAAAGTCCGCGGGACTCCCTTACCATGGTGCTGAAGAATCACAAAAGTCTTGCCGCTTAGCCAGGGCAAGTGCCAAACCCCCTTTATCTGGGCAGAAAAGAAGGGGGAGAAATCCTGAGTGAAAAAAATCAGTCATCACTGACACGGACTGCCATGGCACTAGAAAGTCGGAAACATAAAATCAAGACGCAAGCACAGCACCAAATAGTAGCCAAAAAAGCACAAATAAACACTGTACCGAAAAGATCCACAACACGCCTAAACATAGTGCATACAATACAAGCACCGAAAAACAAACTCAACAGTACAGCACCAGAAAGAGATGAACACCTAAAAATGTCACCAAGAGTAGAAATGACAGAGGTTGTACACAGAAACCTGGCACCGAACGACTGGGAATAGAGCAAGATTCACCAAGGTGTGGACACGTAGCAGAGAGGGCCCGTTTGGTGCAGACCGATTACACCAAGAAATCAAAGTGCTTAGTAGAAACTTTCCAGACAACTTTTTTGACCTTCTAAAGTAAGGCATCATCACATGGTGGTCCCTGCACACTAGCCAGTTTTCATGTCCTTTGCACTGGGACAAAAGGGATTTCCTTTCACTAAATCTACCATTGAAAGGTTCATCATAGACCACATACAGAAGTGCTACACACATGTCGCAGAAGCCATTGCTTGCTAAACCAAGTGCTCACTCAACATGGCAAACAGAGGCTACTCTTAGATTCATATCTATGGTTATGATATTTAATTTGTATCACACGCATAGACAAGTGTTTCAGAGTGCCATGAGCCAATGGAGGGGAACAAGGGAGGACAAAACAACTATCTTACAAGGCCCAATGACATTGAGAACGCGCAAGTGCAGGAGAAAGGGAAGAGAGAAAGTGCAAGGGAGAGGGGAGGAGTGGAAAGTTCTGAGCAAGAGATAAAACAAAAAACTGGTAGTGCAGCCTGCAATGTAGCAAGTGCAGCCTGCAATGTAGCAAGTGCAGGTTAAAGCGCAGACAAGGGTGTCTGATAAGTGCAGGAAGGGGATTGTAGGGTTGCAAATACAGACCCAAGTGCAAGGGTTGCCAGGAGGCAGTGCAAGTGTGTGGCTGGGTGAGCAGGGACCTGGGACAGAAAATCAGAGGGTAACCAGGCTCCCAGTGCGAATCAGACAGATCAGCAGGGGAAAGGAAGAGCGGAGGCAGAAGCAAAGAGGAATGTCTTGAGGTGCTTTCGGAACCAACGATCGCTCTCCTCAAGTTTCAGGGAGTCCGAGAGGCTGTTTCATAGGGAGGCCCTAGCCGAGGAAAGAGATCTACCACCAACTCGTTGCTTGAAGAAGCAACTGACCCTGAGGGAGTTGGAGGAGCGAAGAGCTAGAGTAGGAAGGTATTTACGGAGGGAAAGTTGAAGGTATTGTGGACCCAGGCCACAGAAAGCCGTGTGGACAATGCAAAGGATCTTGAATTTAATCCTTGCAGCCACTGGGAGGCCAATGAAGAGATTTCAGGGCTGGAGAGATACGATCCCAGGGCTTGAGGCCAAGGACAACACTTGCAGTCCTGTTCTGGATGAGTTGCAGAGGGCGGAGAGTAGAAGCAGGCAGATTTAGAAAGAGGCTGTTGCAATAGTCCAGCCTAGAGAGAACCGGAGCTCTAAAGACAGCGAGCATCTCGGGGAAGGAGATGAAAGGAAGAATATCTCTAAGGAGGTGCAATTGTTAGTTTGACTTCTTGGAGATATCAAAGATGTGAGGAGAAAAGGAGAGCATGGATTCGAAGATGACCACAAGGTTCTTAGCCTCACAGGTGGGAACAGGAAGAGGGTCAAGAGAGGCTGGCCAGAAAGTGACAGGAAAGGAGGGTGTAGGTGTGCCGATGAGGACAATCTCCGTCTTACTGGCATTAATGCAGAGATCATTTATGGCACACCACTCCTGGATAGCAGACAGTCAGAGATGAGTGAAGGAGACGAGGTGGCAGAGGGAAATCTGAAAACGAGCCGAGTCATCCGCAACGCACTGAAAGTTGGAGTAGAGGGCGGCAATGCGGTGAGCAAGGGGTGCCAGGTATTGGTTGAAAAGCCAGGGAGATAGGTTAAACCCCTGGGGAATTACCACAGGTAGAGAGTGAAATAGAGGAAAGGGGGGAAGCCAAATTGGACCTGGGAGGGTCGATCAAAGAGGAAAGAGGTCAGACAGGCCAGGGCGTGATCGGTGGTTCCTCTTGACTCCATTTTCAAGGCAGCAAATTGGCGTTCTGTTCATACATTACCCAAACACTAATGTTACATATGCAAACCAAAGCAGATTCACAAGTGGGCTTAAGCAGTACTGCACACTTTCTTTTCAGTGGTGCCAGCTACACATCATCACACACTGCTTGCTAGTCTATGCATAGCATGTGAATCTAAACTGATTGACAAGCTACAGAAGACAAACATTATCTCCCAAGTAATGTTCTTTTTGGTTGTTTCCCACCAAACCTCCCTAAATTGTGACTCATGGTTAAAGTAGACACTACAATAAAAACACATGCATGAAGATTTGGATCACAAAACATTTACCTCCAGGTGTCCTATCTGATCTCAGAAAGGCATTCAAACAGACACCAATCTGAGGGCATTGGTACAGAGGGGCATTGTGGGTACCTAGACATGCAGCATGGGGATACAAAACGCCTGTACTGATTATGTTTATTCTGGTAAACCCAATTTGCAATAATCAGACCAAGCACTAGAGGGTGGATAATGCTGCAGACCGACTATTACTAGGTATGTAATGTTGTCTTAGAGTGATTTCACCAAAATGTTATACCAACATTGGAAAGTAACAAACAGTACAATATGAATGTGCTAAAATGTAAAACTAAATTCAAGTGGATGTTAATTTGTCAAGAAAAGCCAAATGTGTAAGGTTAACCCCGAGAAAAGCGAGAAAAGCGTGTAAACCAGAGACAGCCGAAAGAACAGCAAGAGGCAGAGCATTCCATTGTTTAGAAGGGAGAAGATAGATGGGGGTTAGATTGTTTAGACAAGAATACCTGACCTTAGAAAGAAGGAGGAACACAGAAAGATACCAGATAGAAAAGATATGGTTGGGTAGGTCCGTATATTCACTATGGCGTTAGTAACCCGTTCCATGGGCTATATCGGGGGTAATGGCCAGAGAGAAGCAAGGGCATTTAACGAGGGCACCGGGATGTTACCCACGGTATAGCTTGCGGAATGGGTTACTAACGCAATTAGCACCCCGGGTTGCCAATCTAGTAATCAGGGGTGCTGATACCAGGGTCTTTTCTGTGAATGAACGGGGCACCTTGCGGCATACGTTCACTCATAGAAATACTGTCCCAAGAGGTCAGTCAGAGGTGGAAGGCAGGGCTCCTGATGGAGCTCCTCTTCCATTTCTGCGGTAACCTGCAAAGGGAGGCAGAGAGAAGCTGCGATGGCAGCTGGCGTCGCCGCCACAGCCATCAGGTGAGTAGGGCTAGGGAGAGAGGTTGGGGATATTAAATAAATAAACAAGGGAGGGTGGGGAGAAGATGCAGGTGTGGGGCTGGAGAAGCAACCTGCGTGTTCCGTGGAACGTGGGTTGAGATTAGCGGTTTCAGCCTGAGATCCACGGAACCAGATTGGCTGCGCCCCGGGGGCTAATAGAAGAAAAGGCATAGAAAACCAAACTAAATAATTGAGGCAGTGTAGAGAAATTAAGACCTTTACAGACTAGGACTGGGGTGGTGGATATCATTATTAAAAATGGCAAGGGGTGATGAGAGGAACTAAATGCATCCAGGAAGGTGGCTGAGGAAAGAACCACAGTCTATCCTATATAATCTAAGAGCAACTACTGCAGTTTTGGTATCATGAATGGTAAAAAAGACAGCAATGAGCAATATAGAAATATTAAAAGGAAAAAGGAGTCCAATATGAGCACCATGTTATGTAGCGTTCAAAATTGTGGGGCGCTAGGAGCCATTTAGCTCCTGCGTGTGGCCTAGAAGAGCCTGGTTAGCTTGACACGAACAGCTACCAGGAGCTACATTTGGCTCGCCAGGACAACTGACTGCTACAAAACAAACACCTCTGTCAATATTATTCTGCACATTTGGGACAATCTAAAAATACATTTTTGAACACTTCTATACCGTTTTTGGTTTGGGGGGTTTTCATGTATACAGTGAAAATGTTGCATTTTATGTGGAAGCTGTGTCTGAGGAACACTAAGTACTAGCTCCTCGTCACTGGTTACTGCTGGGTATCCAGGAGCTGCTTCTAGCTCCTGCTCATCCAATCTTAATTTCGATCCCCGTTATGGCAAGCAGAGGACCGCAGCAGAGCTAGAGTTTGAAAAGGAAGGACTAGAACAGTTTTATGTGAAGATCAAGAAAGACCGAATCAAACCTTACTATGATTAAGATACCGACGAGTAGGAAGACCTACAGAAGGGACGGCAGATAGATTCATGCACATGCTGGGCGGAAGAAGTCCAAGGCAGAATGATTTTGGAATCATTGGGACATAAAGAATCAATACATTCAGCTAATGGACCCGTGCAGATTAAAAAGCGAAGAGGACCAAGTGTCGCACTGATGGGACCACCATGTCTAAGGGATAAATACCCAATTTAAGAGATGTTATCAGTGTGTCTACACAAGAACAACCTGGCCTTCCATTCATTTAAGTGTACATACCCCTTTTGGAAGAGCAAGCGTTTGCGCTAACGTAACTTGTGATCGCAATGCAAGAATGGGATTTGTAAATGGGGAGTAGCAATCTATCCAGTTCTTCCTTCTGATCCTACACATGAGTTCACTAACTAGTTTGTCATTGGTACAATCCATGTTCAGGCTGGGTGTTGTACACCCTTCATCTGTGTACAGTTGGTCTGAGATTGCTGCTTATTGGGGTACTATTTCAGAAATAGAACCTAGGTTGCAGCCTAAATACCTGTGTCATGAATACACGTTCTTCCCTATAGGAAGGTTATTTTCTAATTGTGGCTAATTTCTTTGGTCGGTCTTACCCTGCAGGTTGTCTGTGTTTTATAAGCATGCTGAATGCTTGCTTTTAAACCTGATCCTGACATGTCAAGAGACAATTCACATAACTTCATTCAGGGCTTGCATTGCATGTGCAGCTTTCTTTCTGGGTCAACTTAAATTTATGAGTGCTTTTACTAAGGCTAGGTAAACTTCCACTTGGACAATCTCCCAAGTTGAACTCAATACCAAGGCTGGGTTTTGGTGGGCCTGTGAGATTTTGCATAATCTGGCTACGGAATAACAACTGCTCCCAAACTTGCAACCGAGTATGGTGCGTGACCTCTACTTTAGCTAGCCAATTTGGAACCGACAAATCATCCTGAGAGTTTTGGTGGCCTGTGGAGATTTTGGTGGCCCTATAAAAGCGCACTTTACCTTTCAGAGTTATACTAGGCTGTAAGAGGAAGAGTGAAAAGGGATGGCCCACAACCTGTATATTAGAAGTGCTTTGGTGTCTTTGTTGTGGTGTGGTGATCTTTGGTGGCTCCAAACTCTGAAACTACATCCTGCCAGAGCTCATAAATGAATCTTCAAAATGTTTTCCAACAGAGAGCCAATACATGACTGCTGTCTGAAGTGTGCTAGGCTCTGCCTCTTCTTGCTTTGAGTTCCTCTCATTCCATCCTCTGGCCCTTTCCTCACAACCTTGCCTTTAATGTTTCACCTGCTGATTTCCTTATTACTTGTTATGCTGTCCTCATTCTCAAACTACCGGTCTCTTGCCGTAGGGCCCCCCTTATTTCAATTTGCCACTACAGAGACATGTGTCACAAAAATCATTAGTATCTGGTCACCATGCAGCCGTCTGTTTCCTGGAGCGGGGATTTTGGAATAGTTTGGTGAAAGTATGAAGGCAAATGGGACTATATCCACCGTTCCCAAGAGTCCGTATGTTCTCACCAGATAAAGGCACTCTCGAGAGCCATTCTCCCAGCTGCGCTGTTTAAACTACAGTTAACCTCTGTACGTTGCTCAGCGTTAAAGGAATGGTGGCGTGCGCTCACCAGACCCGCTACGATAGCCACTCCTCATCTGAATTACCTGGATTCTTTGCTCTGCTGAAGTTCTCATTAGAAGCATCTTGCACCCGATCCTGCATCTGCACATCCAAACAGTGCCTGAGATGAAAAACTAAACTGACCATTATAGCCACCTACCCTATTGATTTAGCCCCAGGCTTTCCTTCTTGTTTTCTCTCACTTGGTTTTGGACAACTGTGAAACACAAAACAAAGGGATTTAGAATCCAATAGTACTTCATAAACAAATACATTTGACACTAGATAAAGCGATGTTGTGACCTTACAGTTTATACATATATTGTACACTGATCATAACCTAGACATTTTGTGACCCAAAATCTACAAGAGATTCCAAATCCCAACTCGGTCCCTGTGAAGCAACCAGGAAAGAAATGTATTCCCAGAGAATGCAGCCTCTTGTGCCCATAAAAACGTCAGCCAAAATTAGCCTTCCCAGTCCAGACAGTGAAGAAGTTGCTTTGGGATATTTGGTGTTGGCCTCCTTGACTCCAGGTAATGAAGCCATGCGAGGGAGTATACAATATTGTGAGGTCACTTAGCAGTATACCATTTTGTTTCAGGGGAAGGGGAGAGGAGTACCTCAATGCAGCACAACACAGAGGAAATCAAGGGGGATCTTAATCCGCTTCCCCCCACCCCCGCTGGGTTCCTCCCAGCCTTGTATCACCCAAGCAGCAGGAAACATAGTAGTGGAGGAACCACAATTTTCATTACTTCTTCATTGCTATTGAATTGTCCTACCCATGCAGGAATATGCTTTTCTGCATTGTGATCTGATGTGCATTTGGTTCCATGTACTGCTGCTTCAATGCATTTGCACCACACTTTTAGTGCATTACGAAACCCTTCAAAATATGTATCTATATATAAATATATATTTATTTCTGGACCTTGCACATCTGCTTAGATCATTAGTCGTCAAACTGGGGTGGGCCCCTAGAGGGGCATGAAGGATGTCTGGGTGGGCACAAGGCTCTTGAAAAAGGTAGCATGGTGACTGTTTTCAATAGAAAATATAAGCAGGTATGGCAACTGGGGGTCCCAACCACACTACTCAAAAGGGGGGTTGACAACAATATTATTACACAAGGGGTGCTCAGCAAGTTTGAATACCACTGGCTTAGATGCACTTGCTTTCATAGGCCGCCATCTAGTGATTGGTGAGGAGTATCAATTGCTTAAAATTCGAAAGCTTAGGTGTTGACATATAACTACGTGTATGGAGTACCCATGACCCTTCATGCAACATCATCATCAGATTATTTTTCCCCACCATTAAGGTTGGACGGCAAAACATGGAGTCTCCAAGAGTAAGCATGTGGAACTCGAACACCGAGGGCTAACTGAGGTCCACCTCCGCGAGCAATGGCATCAAACATGATGACAAGTGGCACTGTTTATTATCTTTAGATGCCGAAAGGCCCACCATGTCGAAAAGGCTGAAGCAGTAGGGAAACCAGGGGAGTGCTAAGTTTCACTTTTCTAAGCACGTTTTACAGAAAAGGCCTTTAACCCTGGTTGTAGATTCACTTACATTCATTATTTCCTGGCTACCCAATGGTGAATACTCAATTTAAACTTTACCCTCAGTGTAATACCAAATTCCCTTGGAAGGACACGGAAAGAGAGGGCAATAGCTGTCTCCCAAGGGATCACACGGACTCTTGGTGCAAAGCTTGTAAGCTTTTTCTATTGAAGAAAGAGGTGGGCTGCCTACGCTGTGCATGGAAAAAATAAGTTGGGCAAATTTGTCACTGCCGTGGAAGATCTTGAGGCACAGGAAACGAGCATTGTTTTCAAGAATGATGCTGAAAAAAGCAAGATATGGAGGACGCGCCAAATGTTTAATTGCAGCCCGCTCCCAGCTCTGTAGGGCTGACTTCAGGTTGTGCTGTGGAGACATCCCCTGGCGTTCAGAGGGCTGCATAAGACCGAAAAAGTAGAATGGCCAAAAACCGAAAGAAACATTCATCTGACAGTTTGGTTGCAACATCGAAAACACACTCTGGTTTGGTGCATAAAGATAGGAAGCCAACAGAACAGGGCAGGGGGACACAGCAACACAAAAGCACATAGGAGCACTCGACGACCGCACCAAAACAGAAGCACAAAACACCCAAACAGATTTCCAATCATAAAGACGTTTCGATATCTAAATCACAAGACATTTTCTACACATAAGGAAGGAAAGGGAACTTTGCCTATGGAAGGAAATGGTACACTTTCATCTGGTATGCAGAAGAACGGTAGTACCCTAGCTTCCGGGTCAGACTTGGATGAGGAGGATTTGTTCATAGAACCCCATTAGTCCTCACCCCTCCCCCTCCCCCCGCAACCCTTTGGACAGAAGACTGGTTTAATTTCCTTATGCGAAAGATGGAATCCTTCATCGAACTTTGCAATAAATTCCCAAAAAAGAGAAAGGGAGATCATGGCTCAGAATACAGTCCAAAGAGGTCCACAATAGCACCAGCCTATGCAGAGCAAGCATGTGAGGAGGAAGAGATTTATTCAGAAGTTGGCGAAATGGTTGAGGATAACGAGGAAAACAAAGAAAGGGACCCAGAGGGCTATACTCTCATCGGCAGACCTAGCGGAACCATCTACCGCATCCTCTCACACAGAGGACTAGGTCTTAAATGAAAATCCTTTAAAGAGAGCACCAAAAAGATTTAATATGCTGACAGAACACAACAAGAGCAGAAAGACTTTGAGGATGTCCTCAAAGAAAGGAAGTCAGTTTTGTCATCTATACCATTTGCTTAAGCGTGTGCTTAAAAAGATCACTCCACCTTTGAATAACTCAGTACAAACAAAACTGGGTAATCCACGGATAGAAAAGCAATAAAGGCTAATTCAGCAGAGGGCCTACTTTGTGGTAGTGACTACAATAAGAAAAAGCGGTGGAGCACCCCATCAATCAGTGAGTAGCCCCTGATAAATAAAGCAACAAAGTATGCTTTTGGAAGGAGAATTGCCACTTCTGCGTCCATGAGGTTATAATTGACAATGCTACCAAACACCTGGAAGGATACAGCAGACATAAATGGGAAGAAATTGAACAGCTCACTGATCAGGTTGCTGAACCCACCAAATCAGCAATGCTTAAAATCCTATTTATACAAAAAAATGCATCCAATGCAGTTATAGAAAATACACTAGATGCTTCAGAAACTTTGGGGGAGAATTATTGCAGACTCAATCATAATCAATAGACGTGCCTGGCTTAGGGGTTTGGGTTTCAAACCCGAAACTCAAACACATTTCATGGACAAACCAGTTGAAAAAAACGGCTGTGGACGAGGCGTTGGAGAAGGCTAAAAAAAGACAACACTTTAAAAAGCGTAGGCCAGATATCATGCAAAATTTGTCAACATATCATCTTTTGGAGGTCAGCAGCCCTTTTGAGCCGAGCCATACAGCCAAAGATCAGCCCATTGTAACATGCAACACGTTCCCTCTAGTTGCCAAGGTAGCCACACTGTGGGATCTAGGAGCTTTCCGGCTATGCGACATCCATGCAGAAGACAAGCACATGGTAGGGGGCAGGCAGACATCCAGAGGCACGACCCCAGCCCCTAAATGCCTTCACAGTAGTAGTCCCCTCCAATGCAACTCCAGTCAGAGGTTGCATGACATCTTAAAGCCACACATGGAGGGCACAACATCAGCAAGTGGCTATTAAGCACAGTGCAGAGGGTTACTGCTTTGAGCTATTAAAACCCTGTGATCATCAACCCAAATTGAGAACAATATCCTAAGAGCATCTAAAGGTTCTGCAGGAGGAAAACCAGGTGCTCATCCTAAAGGGAGCAATAGAAGTACCAAGGAAATGAGTCAACACCAGAGTATACTCTGTGTATATTCTAGTACCCAAAAAAGACTATGAGACCAGTTCTAGATCTAAGAACTGCAAACATGTAGGTAAACCCCAGAAATTCAGAATGACAACCCTGCAGGAGGTATAACCTCTCTTAAAAAGGGCATGACAACATTGGATTTGAAAGATACATACTTAAGTATTTCAATGGTCCAATGTCCTCAAATGTACCTCAGATTCAAGATGCTGAACAAATATTACCAATTCAAAGTCCTACTCTTTGGAATTGCATTGGAATCTCGTGCATTCACCAAGGTGCTTGCAGTGGTCCTAGCACATCTAAGTCGCAAGACAATCCCAGTGTCTTTCTATGTAGACATCTGGTTAATAACAGGAAGGAATGCACAGAAGGGTCTAGCTCACACTTAACACACTGTAAACCTAGGCTTCTCAATGAGAAAAAGTCGAGCCTTATTCCCAGCAGGAAAAAGATGTCCTTAGGGGCAGTGCTAAACACTCAAACAGCTACAGCACACCCAACACCGAAAAGAGAGTAGGCTTTACAATCACTCTTTCATCCTTTCAAGGGGGGGTCCGATGCGATCAGTTAGAAAAGCAATGAGGCTCCTAGGTATGATGGCATTATGCATATTCATAATACTCCATGCATGTTCCAAAATGTGAATAATACAGCAGTGGCCCCCGGAGCAATAGTCACTAAAAAAAAAAGGCTAGTGGGATGATCTAGTGGTAGTCTCCCATACATTAAACGGAAGTCTTCTTTGATGGTCTGCAGATAATATGAGCAAAGTAATGTCTTTCATTTCTCCGTTGCCACAAATCACAATAACAGACACCTCCATGGCAGGGCGGGGAGTATATTGTCTGCACCTCACCGCTCAAGGACAATGAACAACAAAGCAAAGCACCTACTACATAAACCGGTTAGAACATCTAGCAATAAAGATGGCACTGATTTCCTTCCAAGCTGTTCTGGACGGGAAAAGCCTCCTCAAACAAATAAAACTGCTATGTTTTATATCTGCAAACAGGCTGGAACATACTTGCCCATTCTTGCTCAAAATATTTAGCAGAGGTGCATACAAAGGAACATATTCATTCAAGCACAACCTGTTGCAGGGATTCACAACTGTCGAGCAGAATCTTTCAGTAGAGTGATAACACCAGAACATCAGTGGGTACTCGATGCCAATACACTCAAAACAGATCTTTGCGACATGGGGACAATGAACAGTAGACCGATTCGCAAAAAAAGAACAATAAATGACAAAATGTTGCTCCCACCAGGTTCCTACAAACAGGGTCCCTACCTAACGCACAATGGATGATTTGGTCGGGGATGTTTGTATATGCTTCCCCGAAAACCCCGCCATGTGTCCACAAGATAATTAGTACTCTAACCTACTATGCATGTCATTATGCCCTTGGTGATGAATCCCAGGATATCATCCCTGCTTCCCTACGGGAGCCCCTTCGCATGAGGTCATTGAGGTGAGACCGCAACCCGATACTCCCCTGTGGGTAGTCCTCAGCGTGTGGATCTAATGGGAGGTAAATACCCCCTGTGGAACAGGGGACGATTATTAGGGCAGAATGCAGTATACCTTGAATAACCTATAACCTCCATCTCCCTACCCTGTGCAGGGTAACATGGTTCCACTCTCTTCCATGCACCTATGAGATGAGGGAGTCAATCCTGAAAAATAAATGAGACAAAGCTACCAAGCAACCCAGTTGATAGAAATAACATCCATACTGGGACGAAGAAGAGGTGTGGAGTAATGGAGAGTGCTAGAAATAACATCCATACTGGGACGAAGAAGAGGTGTGGAGTAATGGAGAGTGCTCTGCAGAACCAATTCCAGCAGTCTGTCAATATAGACAATCAGTAAGCTGCCGATACATAACAAGGGAAGGAGGACTGTTAAGAAAGAAGGACCCTTCACCCTGCTGGAAGCAGACCATGGAAGTCTGGTTGAGAGAACTGACTGTGCCATGCATGCCGGCAAAGCCAGAGTAGCAGCAAGCACTGGTATTGTGAATAGAATAAGTCATTTAAAGAGACATTTTTTTCTGTGTCTGACATTGACGTTTAAATCCTTCAAGAGAACTGTTTGTTTATGAAATCTTGATAACACGTCTCCTCACCAGGAGCTGAACACAAAACCTCAGTCACTCGTCTGGACTAAGAAGATCCTCGTTTTGCCTTAGTTAGTTAATAGTGTAAGGGGCAGAAATACCTATTGACACAGGACGGTGGACTATTTGCTTTTAGACTGACATCCTGACTGAGTCCTTATTATTTATTTGAGGAAGGGAATCCCTCTTAGTGTTGCGGACAGTTAGAGTTTTCCTCCTTTTATTTTGACCCAAATAAAAGTCTATACCACAACAATGCCACCTGTGTGTCAGCCTCCTCCTTCCACACTCTTACACCGCCAATCCAGCTTATTCCAAAACAAGACCTGATGACACAGAAAAATAAACCAATAATACCCCAACACCTCAGATGATGAACTTAGTAGCCTGGCTCCTGGGGTGATAGAATTTGGTAATTTACATCCTCCCACCACAATGTATGGATACTATAAAAGAAGCTAGAAAAGCAAGCGACCAGCACTGCTATTTCAACAAATGGAAAAGATTTGCCATTTGGTGTAAGAAAAACAAGATCAATCTCACAGATTCTTCAGAAACAGAATGATCATATAACTTATGTACTTATTGAACTACGGTCTTGTTTATAATTTAAGGTTCACTTAACAGCATTGGCAGCCTCTACCATCTCACAAAAGATAATATGGTGGAGAATACCAGTAGTTAAAGCTTTTATGGAAGGGGCCAAACGTATTTACCCTCCAGTGTCTCACCCCCTTCTAAGGTGGAATTTGAACACAGTACTATGCCGAATGGTCAAACCCTTTGAACCCATGCACAAAGCAACTCTTAAATCACTTTCATACAACGTTGCATTTCTGATTGCTATTACCTCAATTAGAAGGATCTGTGAGTTACAAGCCCTATCAGTATCTGAACCATTTGTAACTATACACAAAAGCAAGGTGGTGTTGGTACACATCCAAGTTTTTCACCAAAATTCATATCTAATTTTCATGTTAACCAGTTAATTGATTTAACAGCTTTCTTCCAAAATCCACAAAATAAAGGAGAAATAGCTTCACATACACTTGATATTTATTTCTTTTATTTTATTTCTTTTAACGCGCCACATGCCTGTGGGCCCAGGGGATATTCATAGATCTGTAATGTACTATCTTGTCAAAACTAAAGATATAGGAAAACATTATTTTTGTGTCCATAGCAACAGGGGGAGAATAAGAGGCAGTCACCAAGGCAACTATTGCAAGGTAGATTTTCTGTTGTATCGAAATGTGCTACTCCGTAGCTAACAGACAACTTCCATTTACACCAACAGCACATTGAACAAGAAGTACAGGAACAACTCTGCCTTTCCTTGCTTATGTTCCCCTGGGGTCCATTTGCTGGACAGCTATGTGGCATTAGTGCATACTTTCACACAACATTGTGTAGACGCAGAATTAAGAACAGACCCTCAAGTAGGGCAAGTGATTATAAGACATGTACTTACACCTAATCATTCACCACCTACACAGACTACTACTTTGAAGTCTAATCGAAGAATGTGAATTTAAGCAGATTCATAAGCTCCAGAAGAAAAATATTACTTACGACTATTAGTCTTTCTGTAACTTGTATCTGCTTAGACTCGGACATTTGCACCCACCGAGTCTCCCAACATGGGAGCAAAATGGAAGAAAAAAACCCTGCAAAAACAACATACTTTATAATACCATGTCTGAAAACAAACAATCAGAGGACATTGACTCATGAAATATCATGGGTACCCGTATATTTAGGAGAGGGATATTGTTACAGGTACGCCTCTGGCAATGCCTGCTTTACTGAATTCTAAGAAACACATTTAATACTGTGCACCACCCACTATATAGCATGTTATTTTAAGCAGATACAAGCTAAGAAAGACTATTGCTATTAACATTTGTCATATTGTCTCATATATTTAGATATTCTTTTTTAAAGGGTTTTGTAATACTCCCAAATGTATGTTTTTCTGGGGCTTAAAATCTGCGTACGATCACATGCTTTCCAGAGGCTATCTAGTGGTTAGTGCAGAGTATTACATATTGCTGTTTTTTTATTAAAAAATGGTCTTCAACAGGGATGTACCTGCCACACTATCCCTAAACTATGTATGCAGATACCCCTGATCCTTCATGCATTGATGTTCTCAAGTAGTTTTTTCCTGCCATAAATCTGGAGACTGTTAACAACAATTTATTGCGCCAGACCTATCAACAAGAAGATATACATTGAAATGCCATCAATACGATCAGCAAGGACGACGGCGGTTGACATAACGCACCAAAAGGCGATGATGTGGGGAGAGTGTGGAGGGCAATACAAACACACACTTGGGCCTCCCTGTTTAGAGAATGTCTATAACCCCACAATTCTTTAAGCATTTAAGCTTGCTTGCTTTCCTGCCACCGCATTGAGAATACACCATTTAAATGTTGCCCAAACTGCAGCACCAAATTCCCTTGGAAGGACATGCTCCGGGTGTGTCATAGGTGTCTTCCAAGGGATCACAACATCTCTCGGTGTCAAGTTGGTAAGCTCTTTGAGCCGAAAACCAGAAAAGGGTCTCAAACAAAATGCTGACCAGCCTATTCTATGCATGTGGATAAGGACCTGGTTGAGTCTACTGCTTCAGCAGAGGAGCTCCAGGCAGAGGATGTGGGCATTGTTTTGAGTGTTGCATAGGAGCAGGATATAGAGGAAACTTTTAATGTTTCCTCAAAACTAGGCCCCACCGCTTTAGGGTTGACATCAGGTAGAGCTGTGAAGACAACCCCAAGCATCCACAAGGCTGCCCTTGAGAAACATAAGCTCAATCTTAAATCAGACAACACTGAACAAAGACATACACCCGAGTAATCTGTTTCAACACCAAAGCCAAAAATAGTCAAACAGTTGACACAGGTGCTGTGCCTTAAACCTGAGGCCAAACAGGCAGTGTTAACACTGATGCTCAGGACGACAGTCAAACAATTGATAGTTGTGTTGAAGGAAAAGACACATGAACATAGCTTGAATGTCTGAAGAAGGAATATGTACTCTTTTGGCTGCCGTGCAGAGGATGGGTAATACTTCTACTTCAGAATCTGAAGGCGATTTTGAATGAGATGGACTACCTTAAAAAGCCACAAAACAAGACAGCTCTAAGGGGACACAATGGTCAGAAGAATGTTTTGCAAATATTTGAGGAAAAACGCAATTATTTCGGGATTTTTGTGACATGCTCCCTAAAGAGAGAAAGGTGGATGTTTTGGTGGATCTACTTTGGCAAAAACAAAAGTTACTGCCAGAGGGAGTAGAACAGCCTACAAGAGGATGATTATTCTGAGGAAGATGTTGGAATAGAAGACAATGATATGACCTCCTTTAACAGAGAGGCTGTGAGATTTAACATACAGAGTCAGGAGTCTGAGTAGGAAACCTATTTTATAGAGAATTTGTTAAAGGAGAAGAAATCTGTCTCTCAATCTACATTGCTATTTAAAAGTAGTAAAGTGATCACCCTGTGCATAGAAAAGAAATATAAACTGGCAACTAATGACCCACTCCACATAAGGGGGAATTTGAAGGTGAACTTACTGGTGGCTACTTCTACACGTAAAAGAGGAAGCACTCCTCTGACGACCAGTGAATACTGTGGGAAACCAGAAAGTGTCTCATCCACTACTACCAAGGGATCTATCAACTAGGTAGGACGGACATGGCCATCCCTTTTTGAGCCAGTTCCTGGGGGTTGACCAGTGCGAGAGGATCACCTGGGCGAGGGGTCTCTGGGAGTGGGACCCTGCATGGTGTCCCCTTCCCTGTAACAACTTTACCCCATCCTACCCGGTAGGTTATTTAGGAACTCTAGCCCCCCCACTCTTTAACAACATGAACACTTTCTCACGGACAGCCCATTATTTCGGAAAACAGACTAACACCCGAGCTGTGTACGTGACAAATCCCAATAATATGGTCAGATGAGGTCAGACAATTATCGACAATCCTTCACACCTGACTTCCTTTACACTTCCCCACATGGATAAAAGGCGGAGCATTAGAGCACATTCTGAGCGAGGCAAAGCACACAGGAAACAGCAGAAAGACGCCAAAACGAAAGGGGATGGCTAGGAGGGAAATTCCCTTGACCCTTTACACAAGGAACCATTACTTTCCAGAGACCTCGAGAATAGAAAGCGTAAGACCAGGTAACAAGGCTGAAGAATCCTGCATTGTTTGTCAGATATACCTGGGGGGAAAAGGGGGGGGTCCTGTGTTAATAATCAAGGAGGGGGGCCTCCCGTGTTAGTAATCAAGGAGGGGAGAATCACCAGCTGCTGTGGTACCGTACTTGGCTCCAAGAACAAAGCAACCTCAGTGAAGTCAACACAGCCGGTGAGTTGGGGAGACTGATACCAGACCGCTCTGTGTTGAAGCCAACATTGCAAGCAGCAACATTGTATGGTGAGTGCTGGAACGAACATTGTTAAAACGCATGTGATAAGAAACTCGAGTGAAGTTAAACTGCTGATGAGTGATTGAGCTTTAAAGCAAGCTACAATACCTTTGACGGAGTGGTCCAGCACCGCATGGGTGCTCAAATGAGGGTCTCTGTAAGGTATCCAGCTGAGAAGTGATAAAAGTAGATGGATTTGGTCCGAGCCGGGCTGAAGGAGACCAATTGAAAGAGAATGAATAAATGTTAATTGAATTGCAACGGGTCAAGCAAAATCCAGCACACAGTCGAAGGTCTTTGATTTTGATGAAACAGAGAAATCTAGGAAAAGTATGTTAATTTGGTCCGAGCCCAGTAAAGGGAGACCAAATGAAGTGGGTCTGGGCCTGGTGAAGGAGGACCGGGGGTGAACCGAAAATCACCTGATAATTTGTACATGTGAAATCCATTTGAAAAAGTAAATTTGATGTTTGTAGTGTGTCATCAGACACGCTGAAATAAGAGACTTTGAATGGCAAAGAGACTTTGGCGCAGATGGACCTGGCGTTGAAGTTTTGACCTGCATCCTCGTGCTAGAGAAGCCAGAGACTGTGCTAAGCTTGAGTGTGCTGCCTTGTCTCATGCTGAAAACTTGGGGAAGGGAAGCCAACATCTTGAATATCCTGACATATCATTTCCTGAACACTTTTCATTTGCATACACATTGTTTTCCACACTACTTGTATTTAGAAGTACGGATTGGCAATAGGATTATTAGTATCGGCCCTTTTATTTTGACAAGACAGAACCAGGACTGCGTTATTATTTGATGGTCGTAGCTTGCTCCCATCTTTAGATTTAGGATTAGAAAGGCATTTTTCATACCCAATTGAAGTTCAATAAATACCCTTGAACTGTGATCACTTGTGTCTGTCTTACTGTTTGATACCATGCCATCCTTACAGTACCCACCTCACAAACAAAGCAAGCAAATACACGCTTTCAGTAGGAAAATAGCCACATCAGTATCATATGTACTTAGAATTTCAAATGCAACAGCCATTATATCACCGTATAATAGGGACTAGTGGGATGAGATAGACCATCTCACAAATTATCCTGAACCATTAAAGTTGGCCATGAGTAAAGTAATGACAGAAGGAAAACATTTGGCTAATGCCTTGGATTACAAACTCGCTTGACGCAGCAGATACAGCTGGTAGAATAATAGCAAGGTCAACTGGTATTAAAAGGCAGTGTAGAGGAGGAGCCAAGTACCTCTACCAGAAGCTCCACCCCCATGTTGCCGATCTGTTGGGAACCGAAAGTTGCGACAAAAGCTTTGCCACTAAGGTTGCCTATACTGTAAAGAATCCTTGAGACAAGGTACACTGAGAAAACCTTATATGCACTCACAAAGAAAGAACTGTCTTCTGGAAAAAGTCCCAGAAGAAGTGTGAAAACAAGCAAGAAAGAAGACTGGTGACATCATGCTAAGTAGAACTGATGCACCCAGAAGAAGTGTTAAAGAAGAAAGAATATAGAAAGTTGAGGATCAAGTATGGAAGTACAGCAACATTTCGGGATCGAAAAGAAGATTGCCCATGCAAAGAAGCACCGAAGAAAATGCAAAGCCATTTTATAATTGTACAGATGCAGTAACGCCAGTAAGGAAAGTAATCTTGAAGCTGGCTACGTAGTGAATTAGATTGTGGCAATGCACCAATGTATATTCATAGGAATGTATAGAATTTGGATGTTCCACAATGCACTTTAGCAAGCTTGAACACCATAAACGGAAGAGGTTTTGACTGTGGCGCAGTTGAATAAAGTAGCGGATGGAGGGAGAATCCAAGAAAGGCTGGCTGGCTCAGTACCAAAATTCGAGATCACTGTGAACCTAATTGTCTGTTTAAAAAGCTACATGAACGTGAGAAAGAAGCAAGCTCTTGTTTAAGATGCAATGGAAGAATAATGAAAGTGCCATAAATTCATCACATAATAGTATTTTATGCAACAGAAGAGCTCAAAAATGTGGTCGCCAGCCACATGGTCTCATGAAAATAGACTTCAGGTCAGACTACACCGAAACCAGGAGACAGGCTATGCTCGTACTCCTCTTATTCTCAGGCTTGGAGATACCAGCTTGGTGATGCTAGCAAGTAGAATATTCCAGGAGGGTACAAGTGTGCCAACCAATTGTAGAGGGTCACGTAGCCCTATAGTTTGTAACCAATAGGGTGTTGTGTATTAGTATGACACTGAAGATGACTTGCTCTTGGGATGGGCTTAATTGTCCACCTGATCTTAGAGACCCAATCACGACCCCCATCAGTATGGAACATATACTGAGATGTTCCCTTTAAGCCTATCACTTTCCCTAACAGGTTTTCTTATTTTGCCACGTAGGATGACGTCAGTGATGATGATTTTTTTGTATATAAATGTTGTCCGTTGATGTCCGTTGTAACTCCCTGTTCTAGATAATTGTTAATAAAACACAACAGAGTTTTGCCAACTTCCTGAGTCGGTTTGATTATTGATGTCTGAGTAATTCCTGTATCCCCATCCATCTCGGAGTATTGCTACCTTGTCTTAAAGGGCACCAAGTCCCGGGGTTCACGTGGTAGCAGAGGTGATGGTTTTTTATGGGGCTCGCAATATTGGACATCCTCTGCAATTTAGCTGGAGGACCGCAAGGCTTCCTGTGGATAGCGACCGAGTAAAGATCTTGCAAGACACTAGAGCTAGGTGGGACGGGTCGCTCTTCCATGAAATCCCCTCCTGGGTTCCACAAGGAGCTGAGCAGACCGAAGGCGAAGGTGGCTATTTGAGGAGGAGACGATCCTGAGGGTCAGGAGCTGAAAAATGAATGGTGAGTAGATTGAGTGAAACTGAGTGAGATGGCAAAAAACGAAAGAGCAGAAAATGGGGAATGAGATAACAGGGGAAAAGTAACAGAGGGTTGGTTGGGTATTTAGTTAACGATGTAGAGCGTCACATAGAGTGAATGACGAAGAGCGTCAATAAAGATATATGGTTGAGGAGCGATCCATATGAAAGCCCATAAATACTATGTTCAGGAATGTCTCGAAGAAGTTATTTCAAAATCCAAGTGGATATAAAAGGCTACGCGGTAGAC
This sequence comes from Ambystoma mexicanum, assembly GCF_040938575.1. NCBI lineage: Eukaryota > Metazoa > Chordata > Amphibia > Caudata > Ambystomatidae > Ambystoma > Ambystoma mexicanum. The sequence continues at coordinate 404,548,846 of NC_090937.1, forward strand.
AAGGTCTGCAAAAGGAAATATCTTACACTCCCATTGGAGTATATTTAAGGGCAAGGATAGCCGTGAGGAGCGCTGGCAGAGATATATGTGAGGCCGGCCAAGTCTGTCTGTTTCTGTATGTTATGTATTGTGTGTATTGCGAAAAATGAGATGTCGAGAAGCGACAAGCAATAGATTGTGTTAAGAGGTTGAGAGCAAAATTGTTTATTTTTATTTAGTTAGTGATAATTGACGGCATAAGTAAATTAAAGTAAAGTATGAGCTAGAGGTATAGAGAGGCAATGATTGGTGCACGCTCATTTTTATTATTTTTCTGAAACATATTCTTTCTGTGTAAAATAACGGTAAGTTCTGACAGTCAATTGAGACTTGTAACAATGTGGGATGTTACTCCACTGATACACCTATGTAAGCAACTGCCAAAACACGCACCCATACTTAAGCAATACAGTGCAGAATGGGTTAAGGGCATGGCAGATAAGATGTTCATGCCATGGCCACAAGGGGGATCGCTGTCAAAAGCGGTTTTGCAACACATGACCATATACTTGGACGCTGCATACACAGGAAAGAAATTGGAGAAGAGGTTAGCTAGTTTAGAGCTTTGGAAGATGTACCTGGAGGAATGGGAAGACCCACCTCCTGAAGACTGGATGCTTAATCAGTGTAAAGAGGGTGTGTTGAGGCTTCTGCTCCCCCTACCGGACCTGAAGTAAATGGCGATAGTACAAAAGATGATGGATTGTATCCATTAAGGGAATTAAAGGCAGCAACAGGGTATAATCATCCGATACATGAACCGCCTGCCTATAGCAATGAGAGCCCAGAAAGGACTCTAGAAAAGGAAGTAATCTCTAAAGTCTTACAGGACAAAGAGGAAAGTGAACGGTCAAATGTGACCCTAGAGATAGAACGAGAAATTAAGAGATGGAAAGGAGAAAGACAAAACTGCAGAGATAGCACTCATACAGAATGAATGAATGGATGGGTGGTAAGATATTGCTCAAACTTTATGCGAAGAGCATCGAAGAAGTAAAGCAAGGAGAAAATCAAGATGTGCAGAATAAAAAAGACTGGGAATGAGAAGAATGATTGAAAGAAGACAAGCATAAAAGAAAGAATCGACAAAGACGAGAACAGATGTATCAAGAAGAATAGATAAGAAAGGAAGAGAGCAGAAGAGCAAAAAAAATGACAATAGACAGAGAACAATTGAAAAACTATATAGCTTAGAAAAGAGAAGAAGAGGAAGAACAGAAATTGTGAGATAAAAGAATGCAAAGACACAGGGACGAGGAGGTGCATAGAGCAAACAAGAGAAGGGAAGAGAAAAGACAGGAAGAAGAAAGGGTTGGATAGGAAGCAAAGAAGTGAAGAGAATTAGATGAGGAGATGGAATGAAAGAGAAGACAAAGGGCATGCAACATTGATCACATTGAGAAAGAGTTGATGGAACCTAGTCTAGTAGTATTATGGGGCAACATAGGAGTTTCTCCAGTCACAAGATGCAATGCCAGGACCCTCTAGGGTAAACCTAGAGGAGAATTTAGAGATTGGAAATATCAGAGATAGAATCGATAAAGCTTATCAGGAGATGAGGACCAAAAGCGAATTGAGAAACAGGGGAAAAGAAGATTGATCTATAGTTGCCCAGTCAGGAGGTAAGGAAGGAACCCCGTTTAGTCTCGGGCATAGAGCCTTGTCTTTGGACAGGCTAACTCTAAACAGAGATGAAAAAGATGAGTCATACTAGTTGGGGACTAGAAATGTCAGACAAAGACAGGGAAACCTTCCATGGGGAGGAGGGTGTCAGTACATGTGATCCTGAGGGATTCTTCCAGACAGATATGGAAGTGAGATGGTCAGATTTAGACCAACCTAAAGAAAGGATGCCGGAGCCTATGGCGCACCCAGAGCAACCTAAAAGGCAACCTCTTAGTGAAAGGAAGGAATCCCTGCCATATGTGAGCAGATTAAGGTCATTGCAAGGTAGAAGACGATCAGGAACCATTGTCCCTGCTATGGATAGGCAGACGATGGGAGCTGATTACGATTTTGGGATTTCACAATTTTCTTCATTGGAAAAGGAAGGGGTCAGACCGCAGTATATCCCCTGTCCCCAGATGGATCAGGATAATTTAAGATGCAAATAGCCCAGCTTTACGGCGGGTGCGAGAAACAGAATATATGAATTAGAAAAAATGACAGGAGGAAATACCTTAGGCATAGGGGACTTTAAAGGTCTTCTAGCAGCCATCCTTGGGGAAAGAGCTGATGACATTTGGTTGAGAGCAGGATATTTAAGTGCCACTGCACAAAATAGAGCACATGATGGGGTGCCATTTAATAACTGCAGAGCAGCAGTCTGCAAAGCGCTTAGAGTACAATATCTGGATATATCGGATATGGGTGCAATTATGGCATGTAAGATGCAAGAAGGCGAAGATCCGCTTGCTTGCATTCAAAATTTTCAAGAACAGTGATCCTTGGAAACTCGAGTGACATGGGGAAAATCAATACCTGTATTTTACCATATTTTTGTACCTGACTGCCAGAACAGGTACAGAGACAGCTTAAAAAGCTGGTGGGTATGGAAGCAAAGCCATGGCCAGAAATGCAATTGATCATTGCACATCATTGTTGACTGAATAAAAAGAGAAAAGAGGCTAGAAAGCTTGAGGAAGCTAAATTAGTTCAGAAAAAGCTGTCAAAGTACGCTATAGAGGGAGCTGTACTGACACCGGGAGAAGGGCTGGGAACGCAGCAGCCAGTGGGTATGTCAGAGACAAATAGTCAGTGACAACCAGACAAAGGAATGAGAGGGTTTATGCCAAGAGGCAGGGGAACGAGTTTCAGAGGAAGAGGAGGCTTTCAGAATAACCAAGGTGGTTTTCAGAATATGCAGAATGATAATCAAGACATGCGGGGGGGGTCAGATTAGAAAACTCCCTCGTGTGTGTTGGACATGTGGAATGACAGGACATATTGCGCGAACATGTGGGAGCCAAGGGTATGTACAGAATGGCCAATTCTGAAGAGGGGGGACAGCTTATCCTCCAGCATATAGCCCACAACGCATGCATGGGTTTGCCAAAGATCAAACCGTGTATCCAGCATAATTACTGCAAATGCAACAGGCTTTACAGTCGCAGCAAGCACTATTGAATCTGCCACAAGGGCAGTCACAGCATACACCCATGCAGATACAGCAGAGTGCAAACACAGGACAGTTGTTGACTCCTAGAGTAGGGGGCGTCACTATCACAGGAGGAAATCCTTTTACAGGAATGGGAATAAGCATGTTCCCACAATAAGACAGTTCACAGGGTGACTTGATGTGTTCAGTACTATCAGTGATGCCATATCCTCAAGAGGATCCAAGGGTTGACGTTACTATAGGAGGCAAATAATTTTTTTTTTAGTAGACGCTGGGGAAACTCGCTCATGTATAGGGTAGGGAACATTTTCATTATCAGGAAATGCTCAAGGCTTCACTGAGAAATTACCAGTCTCTATAGTAGAGTGTGATATGGCTGTCCCATTATTGTACTCAAAGCAGACATCAGTTAATATTCTGGGCCGAGATTTAATGACGAAGTTAAATATGACGATCTCCTTCACTGATGAAGGTATAGTGTGTTCAATGCCAGGAATACATTATTTAAACGTTGGTGAATTTATCATGGAGTTTACAGGACAGATAGCTCTGCGAGGAGCACCACTAGAGCCAGAAGTTTTTCATTATGGGGTACGCATTCTGTTAACATGGCTACCCGGTTTAGTGGGTAAGATTATGAGAATACCCGATGAGTTTTTGTTCAGACCACAGATGCCGATGGGCAAAGAGGGGGACAGATTTTTCCCCTAGATTTACAGGCAGCCATTGTACGAGGGGAATTGGCCATCCTCGAAGGATTCGATGATGTGGGCAGGCCATGGAGAACGGTAATGGCCATAGGGGAAGGGTACATATTGACTAATGTCACTGACGAGGATACGTTTAGAGATGACCCGTCGGATGATGTAGTGTTCGAAATGAGCATTGCTTATTGGATTAGGGTAGAAAGAAGGGAGATTCCCCAGCGAATGATGCTAGTGCGGCAGCACCCCACATTTTTTGATGAAGACATGGAAAAGGTGCCAACCTCTTTATGGACTACGGGCCCTTATGATGTAGGCCTGTTGAAGGGGGTGGGAGAAGTTAAGATTAAATTGAAACCAGGAGCAATTTTACTTCGAGTAAGGCAATACACAATGTCGCGAGAGGAAGATGAGGGAATTATATTAATAAGCTAGGATGGAACAAGGTATCTTGGTGACATCAGAGTTACCGTGTAATATGGCTGTGTATCCTATCAAGAAATTGAAGGGGGGGGTCATGGTGTTTAATTCAAGACATGAGGCCGATTAACCAGATTTTAGAGGCAGAGTTTCCTTTGGTTCCGAATCCTGCAATGATCCTATCAGTATTCCCCCAGAAGCACAATATTTTACAGTGATTGACTTGAAAAACACATTTTTCTCAATCCTATTGCATAAAGATTCTCAAGACCTTACATCATTTATGCTCGATCAAACTAAACTGAAGAGCCCATGTTTGCCTCGGGGGTACTGTGAGTCTCCATCAATCTTTAATAGAGTCATACTGATGGACCTAAGCAATATTGATTTGCTGAGTATTGTGGTACAATACATAGATGATATTTTAGTCTGTAGCACAACAACAGAAGAGTGTAGACGAGACTCAATTCAATTGATGATTATTCTAGCAAAGCACATAAGATAGACAAAGAGAAATTGCAATTTTGTCAGGAAGAAGTGTTATACATAGGTCGGTTAATTTCGCATGGAGCAAAGAAAGTTACACCTGAAAGAGCTGAGGCGATTATGAAAACATCAAAAATGCACACAATAAGGCAAATCAGCAGTTTCTGTGATTGTGCAACTATGTTAGAGCATGGGTATTTGATTATAGTTCATATACAAGACCCCTTTGGCAGGCTCTGAAGAAAGCACCGGTGAATAAGGAAAAATGTTTACGGACCGAGGAAATGGAGTATGGGTTTGATGAATTGAAGAAAGCAATTTGCACAGCTCCAATTTTAGGGATTTTCAGTTATTTTGAGAATTCTATTTGTTTTTGCACACAATGGAACAGTTATGACAGTGGTACTCACACAGAAAACTACACTGGGGTATAAACTTCTAGCCTATTACAGTGTGATTCTAGACCCAGTTATGAGAGGGCATTTCCCATGTGAACAATCACTGGCAGCAGCTGTGTTCTCCATTGAGAAATCCGCAACCATAATGATGGGATGTTCCATGACATTTTTTTTGAGTAGACATTGTTTGCTGTTTTGCATAAACCAAAGCATACGTTGACATCTCAGAGAGCTTCTGCTTATAAGGTGGTGATATCTAATCCTGCAATTAAGATAGTCAGGTGCAGAATAGTGAACCCTGCCACATTTGTAGCTGAACCCGTGTCAGAGGGTGAGCATGTGCATGACTGCGCTCGTTATGAAGTCATATGAAGATGTACCGCATGTAAAAGAAAACGCCTTACAAGAAGGAGAGATTCTTTTTATTAATGGGTCATCAAAAAGTGATCGGATTAATGGAGAAAGAATGACTGGTTCAGCTGTAGTGAGGCATAGAGAAAATGGAGAATTTGAAATTGTGGCAAGCATAAGGCTGCCATCTCATTGTTCGGCACAGGCTGCAGAATTGGCAACGCTTATTATCGCGCTTGAGAACTACGAAGGAGAGGCAGTGAGGGAATACAGTTACTTCACCTATGTGACATTAACCGTGCATGCAGGGTTAGTATGTTGGAAAAGGAGGGGCTATCTCAGCCTGAACGGCACTCCAGTGCAGCATGCTATGTTATTAGACAGACTTATAAAAGCACTACAGCTCTCAGCAGCCATAGCCATAGTCAAGTGTTCAGCACATACTAAGAGAACCGACTTTTTATAACACGGAAACCAAGCCATGGATGAAGAAGCCAAGAGAGTTGCAACTTCTTCAGATATTGAGTTTTGATACTTCTTGTGTAAGAAAGGGAGACATTATGGCTGTAGTAATGAAAGAAAGTTTTAACCATTTGCCAAAAACTCAGTTAATGGAAATCCAAGGTAGTGCACCATAGGAAGAGTAAGACCTGTGGACGCGATTGGGGTGTTCTTTATCCCCTCTGAAGCATTGTGGTGCCAAAACAGTACTGGTAAACCGGTGATGCCTGTAGCTTTACTAAGGGTGGTGTTGGAACACCTACACTACCCCGCACATGTAACTAGGGAGAGCCCCGCAGCCACCATTGTGAAGAACTGGTTCCTACCAAACCTATTAGAACACGTTGCTTTTTATGTAGTAAATTGCATTGTATGTCAAACGTTTACTGCTGGGCACATGCTTTGAAGAGTTAGAGGATTGATTCCTCAACGAAATGGTCCTTTTCAGCATTTACATATCGATTATGTTGACATGCTGCAAATTTGTAATGGACACAGGTATATGATAATGGTTGGGTGTCCCTTTTTCAGATGATTGAAGCTGGTCCATGCACACATCCTGTTGCCACTTGCGCTGCAAAGTTTTTGGTCCGAGAAGTATTTACGAGATGGGGAGTATGTGAGGTGTTAAGGTCTGACAATTGTCCCCATTTTGTAAATGAGGTCTTCGAACAGATTAGCTTACTGCTGAGTATTGAGCATAAGTTCTCTTCTGCTTATCACCCGCAAGCGAACAGGATATGTGAGAGACTCAGTGGTATTCTCAAAGAGAGAATAGTAAAGTTAAAATTGATACTAAAGAAGGGGTGGCTGCACTGCCTGCCCCTTGCATTATATGCATTAAGAAATCCACCTGGGTCAGACCACCACCTCACGCCCCACGAGTTAGTTACAGGGAGGCAGATGAGAACACCTGTGACTCCTCCATCAAGGACGAGGAGTGATGCCCTGACAACTTCAGAATTGTTAGGAAATGAGCTACATGCATACGTGACATGTATGACAACTTACCATTTGGCCAAATGTTGTGAATTAAAAGGGTTGTAAGCGAGCCAGTAGAATGTGATCTGGAATTGAACAAACTACACATGAAACTCAGAGAGAGGATACCCTGAGGATGATCTCCTAGCTGCCAGGACCAAAATAGACACGCAATATCGTACACAACTGTTGTCCAAAAAACCTGAACGTAAGAGTCCAGAATTGGTCTTTGTTACAAGATACTCCATTCAGAGTCGACAAATTAAAGACAGTGTGCTTAAAAGATGGAATATACTGCAGAACGATCAGAGGACAAAAGAACTGTTCGCGCAACCACCAGAGTTTGCGTACCAAAAAAGCAACAACCTACAAAACTTATTGGTCGACGCACACAGTAAGAAATCCAAACAAAAAGCTGCTGACAAATACCCAGGGACATATTCATGCATGAGTTGCGGCAATTGCAATAACATTATTAAAGGACCATCTATATCGCATCCAAGGACAGGAGAGAAAATCCAACTCAGACATCACGCCACCTGTTTGTCAGAGAACGTCATTTACGCTATCAAATGCCCATGTGCTAAGTATTATGTCGGCGAGACCGCACGGAAAATAAGAGTACGTATTAATGAACATAAATCTTGCATCCGCATCAACAACCAAACATCAGCAGTGGCAAGGCACTTTTTTCAAAATGGACACACAGTAGCACAGCTCAGATTCACTGTGCTAGAGGTGATCCCTACCAAAGGACAGAATACAAACATAAAAAAACTGAGAGCCCAGAAGGAAGCGTTTTAGATCCCTGACACGGAAGGGATGAATGAAGAATTTGATTTGAGTTGTTTTTTATGAAGGATTCACATCATTTGTGTTTAGTTCTTGCATTATATGTTTATCAGCATTACGTTGTCCTAATTTATCTGTTTTTTATTTTTTTATTTTTATTTTTCATACCCATAAATATACTGATTATCATTTCAGATCAATATGAAGCATTTTAATTTACTTTTCAACCAGTTCTATTCCTCTTTCTTCAGCATGTTTTTGATTTTTTTGTATATATTTTTTAATAATTCTTTCTTTGAATTATGTATCTTCTATTATATCTGTTTATTTCCTCATATTATTTCTTCCTTTTTATTATTTTTTTGTCATTTATTTCTCATCACAATTAGATGCACGCTTTCAAATCATCAAATTTAGCGTACCGCCGCTTTTCCATTCATTACACTACTAATACCGGTCTAGAACACCATCCTAAGATGGCCGCTTTGTTTTCCACACACACAACACAGTGCACACCTAATCTTGTTAGCATCTTGGTTCCCATAGTTACCTTCCAAGACTTAGCCATTTTCATCCTGCACGCGAGTGTTTGCAGTGTTCTGCCGCTTTTCAGAGCCGTGCAACAGACATTCAGGTAAAACACTTTCCAGACACGGCTTCGACCGCTTGTCATTTCATTTAACTATACCTTCTGACAGCTCTGTCATTTTTCAGACTCATGATCAGGCTTATATTGACACGGACACGATCGTCTCCGTTATATGAAGCTTTTCTTTTCAAGCAGTACACACGCGAGCAGCAGGTCAGTTACTGCCACTTTCCATTTTGCCATATCTTAATTTTAAAAGTGTAATGCTTGAAAAGCATCTTTACATCTATAGACACATCCTCATTGCTGTTTATTTATTTTTTCCTTTGTTTTTGAACCTTGATGAATCTTTTGATGATGATGATCCACCCAAACACCTCCTTTGTTATACTTTATTGGTAACGTACATTTTATAATGCTACATGCACTTTATGGATGATTTTATTCGTGGTATATATTGAATGATCGTCTTTCGCTGTAACATTGAAACTGTTTCATTACTTGCAAAATGTTGACAAGGCATACACTTTGTAAATAGATCTGACCACAAGGCAGCTTGCAGCTATATGTTCACAGGCCCTGAGAAAGGGTGTTTAACCCGAAATGCATAGGCCTCTAATGTAACTTTTCAGCCTCAAAATTATAATACCCACAGAGGGTTTAAAGCTTATGAAACTAATAAGCAATGAATAAAAATATATTTTTTTGATTTATGATCACAGTGAATAATTATTGAAATCACGAACATTTGAATTTAACCACTTTTTGAGTGGTCTACGGGTGTGCAGCCCACACCGCTGGCTTCATGGCCAAGGTCTCTTTTTTTCCATGTATGACCACTAGTATCTCTGTCATTTCAGATCAATTTAAGAGGAAGGGGTGTCGATATCAGGACACAGATTTAGACAATACAGCAACCAGTCTTGAGAAGCTACGTGTTCCTAAATTATTTACCAGAGATGCTGTTCTAATCAGGAACCTTTCACGAAAATGGCACAAGCCTAGGTTGAATGGTCCCTAAGTGGAAGACATTACTCCTTCAGCACTAAAAGTCTTAGGGAGATGAACTTCGATACACTTAGGAGATGTGAAAGTCTAGGCCGGTGAGGCCGTCATACCCCCACCCCATTCGGAAGCAAGTCAAAAAGAAGTAGTTCAGCATGTGCAGACTCGATCGATGATGAAGGACACAAAGACTAGTAGATAGATGAACTATATATTGGAATGTGGCTCCTTCCTGGACACTTTTACAGATATTTAATAGGAGTTCAAAAAGCAACTGTTCTTGCGCCACAGTAGCTTGGTGACTTTAGACTTTCTGAAGTAAATAAAACATGCCTGATTCAGACTTCCTTTTTGACGACTGGAAAAGGGAGCAGTTCCCAGACTCGTTTCTCACTGAATTTCTCTTTGGAGGTGCAAATGGTCCTTTCGGATGTTGATCATCACAGACTACTTCTGGCTGTCTTCGTTTTTATACTCTGAGTTTACCCTGCTCTTGTTGGGAGGAGCACTGATGTACGTACTTCTATCCAAGTTCCTAAAAATGGGCCAGCATTTAGACGATTATTGGCAGCAATTATAGAGCAAATAAGGAAGCTACCTGAGCACTTAACGAGATTGCCTGATTAATGGAGTTTTTCCTTCCTTAAAACTAATAGCACGCAAAATGTGGTCTATTAAACATATTGCAATTCCAGAGAATGAGCAGAGTCAAAGCCACTTGGCGCGACATCAATGGTGGAGCCTAATGTATTTGTGCATAATATATGCCTGTTAAGCATTTATTATTGTTTTTCTGATTCTGCTAAACCACACTGTGTATTTTGTTGGTCCTAAGAAAGAGAGTTTCCTTGATTCTTCCTACTCCAGTAACATGTGCAGAGCCAGATATTACAAGAAGGCCTAGGCCATATGTGATTGTCCCTACACCAGTGATGCATGAGAAGGCACCTATTTCTTTGATAAGTCTTCCTATGATTCCTCCTGTGGGAAGAATGTAAACTGACATATTTAGTGAACTTCCTATGCAAGCTCACCTAGCAAGGAAGAGACCCAAGAGAAGTGCAAAGGAAGATGATTATGAGTTAAATGAGTATCTAGACAGTAAAGCACATTTGGGAAACATGTGGTATCAGCACATGAAAGTAGTGGGAAAGAGAACTTCTAAGGAGGATTGTTATGTATGTACACTCCTGCCTTATGCTATTGGAAAGTCTAGGATATTCATAGCTATAGAGATAGATGTCCAGACAGCTCATTGCCTGACTCACCTTGCACTCTGCCATACAAGAGGTAAATTCCAGGGTCAAAGGCATCCTTGGTATGGGTGATGGAATGATTTTCACCAGATGAAGATGACGATGTTCAAGATTTGCAAGACCACACACAAAGAATCATGTGATAAGATATGAGCAGCCTGGAATGAAAGGAGCCAGAATTAGATGGGAGATAAACAGAAAACTCAACTGTGAAGGAAAAACTGATAAGAAGTTCGAAGCTGCAAGGAAAGAGGTCAGATGCGAATCTGGGGAACGGTACTTTCTTCGGATGGTTGGGAAGAAGGCCTAGTCGTATGCAGAGCTGTTGTATTAACTGGTCATCACAAACCAGTTCTAGACCAAGTGGAAAACTGATGCAAACCTCTCTAGCCGAGGCTAGCAAAATTGCTGACATGGGTCAAAGACAAAGGAGGCCCTTTGCATAGTGCCTTTTGGCTAGTGCAGAACTAATGTTTCAGAAACAATGGCACAAGAAAAGTCAGAGAAAATCAGCAGTGTGGTTGAATCTTTGATGTGCCAGGGATGAAAGATGGGACAGTGGTGATAATGGATCACTACTGGGCCTGCAGATCCAGAGCATACATGAAGCTGCCCAGAGATTGGGGATGACTGTGTTCTATAGAAAATTATTCATGTGCCAGCATTGGTAATTTCAAAAAGTGACCTGAATATTGGTGAGTTCCTGAAAGCAGATGCTCACCTGAGGAAGAAGAGATCTGCTGAACTCCTTAACCAAATGAAAAGGGAGAATTTCATTTCAGCCAAATTGATAGAAGCTTTTGATGCTAATCCATATGAACACAGATTGTTGAGCAAAACTGCTTCAGTCTTCACGATTATATTCATGCCTGGGATCCAGATGATGGCAAATGCTAAATGGTTACAAATAACCATATGGGAGCTCCTGCAGACAATTAATACTACCATAAAAGGATTCAATGCAATCAAAGAAGAACTAAGAGCCCTAAGACTGATGACTCTTCAGAACAGATATGTCTTGGGTATGATTACAGCAATGGATGGAGGTGTTTGTGCCAAAATCGGAGAATCATGTTCCACATTCATACCTTCTCACGACAACAAGAATGGCATCTTGACAGAGGCCACAACGATGCTGATGAAGTTGCACGTCAAGATGGAAGACAAAGTGGAAGATATTGCAGATGACAGTTGGTTTGCGTCCATCTTTTCATGGGTTCGACAATGGATGGCAAACATTTTCAAGTTCCTTGGAGCCCTGTTGGTGATGATCATGTTTGTATTCTGTGTGATCAGGATAATAATCACACAATGCAAGAAGATTGCAAAGAAAGCAGTAGGAATGAAGACTGTGATCGATGTCAAATCAGGGTTCAACCACAAAGAGCTGATAGATGAAGTAATAAAAGACTATGGCCAGTGTTCATGCACCTGAAGGTACAAAGTTCCTGTATCCGAAGAACCACAAGTATGTGGGAAGATGGATCTACTGCAGTCCAAATGGACAGTGCAATCTAATGACCTGGAGCATTGATGAGCATGTAAAATCAGCAGGATGCTTGAAGGGAGTCATAAAGATATGGACTCCAAAGAAGCACTTCTGCAGACTAGGATGTCTGGACGTGAAGATTGATGTGTAGAGGGGGAGCCAAGTACCTCTACCAGAAGCTCCACCCCCATGTTGCCTATATGTTGGGAACCGGAAGTTATGACAAAAGCACTGCCAGTAAGGGTGCCTATACCGCAAAGTATCCATGAGACCAGGTACCCATTGAGAAAACCTTATATGCACGCACAAAGAAATAATGGTCTTCTGGAAGAAGTCCCAGAAGAAGTGTGAAAACGAGCAAGAAAGAAGACTGGTGACGTCATGCGAAGTAGAACTGACGCACCCAGAAGAAGTGTCAATGAATAAAGAATATAGGGCCTCATTACACGGATGGTGGTGGACCAAGGTGCTAGTAGCACCTTGGTCCATGCCGGTAAAATACCGGCACCGCCTTGGTGGAAAGGGGAATTACCGCCCTATTCCAAGGTTGGCGGGGCGGTAATTCCCCTTTCCCCCATTGCCCTTCCCCATTCCCATTTTTGCCCCATAGGGCTCTATGGGAATGGGGAAGGCGCTAATTACGGTGCGGCAAATTGCGGCACCGTAATTAGCTCCCTGGTCCCTTTGCGGGTTAGTTTTTAACGCCTGCAAAAAGCAGGCGTTAAATTCTCCAACCCGCAAAGGGACCTCGCAGTAAGGCGGTAAGGGTTTACCGGTACCGGTAAACCCTTACCGCCTACCGTGTAATGAGGCCCATAGACACTCTATAGAAGTTGAGGATGAAGTATTGAAGTAAAGCAACATTTCGGGATCAAAATGAAGATTGCCTGTGCAAAGGAGCACCAAAGAAAATGCAAAGCGATTTTATAATTGTACAGGTGCAGTAACGCAAGTAAGGAAAGTAATCTTGAGGCTGTCTACATAGTGAATTAGATTGCGGCGATGTGCCAATGTATATTCATAGGAATGTATAGAAGCTGGATGTTTCACGATGCACTTTAGCAAGGTTGAGCCCCATAAATGGAAGAGGTTTGGACTGTGGCACAGTTGAATAAAGTAACTGATGGAGGGAGAATCCAAGAAAGGCTGGCTGGCCCAGTACCAAGAGTCGAGACTGCTGAGAACCTAATTGTCTGTTTAAAAAGCTACATGAACATGAGAAAGAAGCAAGTTCTTGTTTGAGTGCGATGGAAAAACACTGTAGGCACCAAGAGTTCATCACATAACAGTATTTAATGCAACAGAAGAACTTGAAAATCTGGTCTCCAGTCACAGGTCAGATGAAAATAAACTTCCGGTCAGGCTACACCGAAACCAGAAGACATGCTATGCTCCTACTCCCTCTTATTCTCAGGCTCGAGGAGCGCTACAAGGCCAAGTTCAAAGCCTTAATTGATTGCCAGACCGAAAGAGAGATGATGGATGAGGGTTAATGGGGTGGGTAGGCATGACCAGGTCAACGCTCCTAGCACCTGGAGATACCAACTTGCTTGCTGCTAGGAAGTGGAATATTCCAAAAGGGTACAAGTGTGCCAACCAATTGTGGAGGGTTGCGTAGCACAGATCCCTATAGTATGTGTAACCAATAGGGTATTGTGTATTAGTATTACAAGGAAGATGATTGCACTTAGGGTGGTCTTAATTGTCCACCTGATTTTAGAGACCCATTCACGACACCCTTCAGTATGGAACATATACTTAGATGTTCCCGTTAAGCCCATCAATTTCCCTAATAGGTTTTCTTATTTTGCCACGTAGGATGACGTCAGTGACGACACATTTTTTGTATATGTGTGGGTTTTTTTAGATTTACTGAGAGCTCGAGAGAACATCTGTTGATGTCCGTTGTACCTCTCTGTTTTAGATAATTGTTAATAAAACAGAACAGAGTTTTGCCAAATTCCTGAGTCGGTTTGATTATTGATGTATAAGTAATTCCTGCATCTCCATCCATCTCTGAGTATTGCTACCTTGTCTTAAAGGGCCCCAAGTCCCGGGGTTCAGCATTCGTGGCTCAGGGTGTCAGGTTTTAAACCTGAGACACAGGCTGCCTTCGTCGACAAACCAGTCAAGGAAGCATGTTTGTTTTGCTCGGCTGTTGATGAAGCTCTTGAGAAATCTAAAAAAGAACATTAAACAACTCTAGATCAGATTATTGGCAAAACATTCCAAAAATGTGAAGTTTCTCTAGCAGATGGTCCTTTCAACTCCAACCCTATAGTCTGCCAGCAAGACAAACTACTTTTCCGCAAGGATCCTTAGACTGCCAGACCTATTTCACATAAGGTACAGGGTCCTATACAGGATCCCACCAACCATATGGAAGCACAGTATGTGGCAGAGGCCAAGCCCCCATGGGGGCAGCCACATCCACTAAATGACTCCTTAGTCATGGTCCCCTCCCACAGGACTCCTGTAGCAGGTTGCATAACACCATTCACCCACATGTGGGAGAGGAGAACTTTAGAAAAGTGGGTGTTAACTAGCGTTCAGGAGGGGTACTGCAGCAAGCTGCTATAAAGGTCATGCAATCATCTGCCAAGAGCAAGGTGTTATGTCTTATTTATCCTGGTTCATTAGCTGTTTCCTAAGTATATGTGAGCCTGTGCCTGGAATGCTTGTATTATAGTGTTCCATCTAGAATGTTTTGGTGTGAGTGCCAAGGTTCTCCCTGTTCAGTTGGAAAATGAGCTGAACAGAGGGGGGACCGGTGGATGCTTCTCTCCCTTATGTACTTATCCTGCCGTTAACTTATTACCTGTGACTTATGTACCACAAACCCACTAAAGTCTCTTAACCCAACCTGGTCTCCTGGCTCATCATTGCAACCCCTCAACATGCGTTGTAACACTGGCGACGAGGATTTTGGTGATTGAGGTGTACCTGGGGCTGAAAAGCAGCAAGAAAGGACAGAAAAGAAGCAAACCTGTGCCAGAAGGAATATGGTGCACAGGAAGTTGCCCACCAAAAAGGAGTGAGGAACCAGATGGGGCTGAAAAGCAGCAAGAAAGGACAAAAAAGAAGCAAACTTGTGCCAGAAGGAATATGGTGCACAGGAAGTTGCCCACCAAAAAGGAGTGAGGAACCAGAAGCATCCACCGGCCAACCCTCACCCCCTGGACCCAAGGTGAGCGAGCCCCATGTCCTGCATGACTGATTAGTGAGGGACATTTATAGTGATTTTGGGGGGCAGCGCTGCTCACTTTCATTTGTTCTGCATCTGCCACAGCAAGGGCTTCTTAATATTTGAAGGCATAGGCGCATTTTTAGTTTGGCGCTTCACAAGAAGTCAATGGCGTGTTATTGGCAGAGCAAGGGGTCGGGGGAACAAAAGAGAGACTCTGCCTATCAGCAGTGCAAGTGGCTCCAGCGATAATGCGCATAGAAGTAGCCGGGCATTTGACATCACGCCCACGTTCATAAGACTTTTACAAGCTGCGTTTGAACAGGCTGTAAAAAGGAGCGGCTGCAAGTCATATTAACATTGAGTAGGAGTTAAAGGCGCAGCTGGATTGACTGTTCATTACCTTCGGCATTACTGGAACGTTACATGTACTGCAATGACTGGAGGATGCATTTCAAGGCTATCAAAATGAAAGCGGCAGGCATTTATTTTCTATTAGCATTTCAATTTTGTCTGATCGGATGTTCAGGAAAGTGTTTCTGCCTTTTGATTTTCTTGAAAGTGTAATGTGCGAACTCAAAATGTTTTGCCTTATGAACATTGCAATTTTTTTTTGTGACATTGCCATTTTATTGAGCTGATATTTAAGAGTTGAAAGCAACATGCAATGTACCCATGCAACGTTTCTTTATATTGTAAATGCAAAGGACATCACATGCTAAAATTTTGTTTGGAAAATGAAAATGAAGGCAATGCATCACTTTGGGAATGTGATATTTGAAAACATGGGTCACATTTTGCAGGCATTGTGGTGTCGTTTTTATGGTTTGTTATATGGCATTCTATAACATGCTTCTGGGAAAGGAGTTTCCTGTTTTTTGTGCCAATAGCGTTGGCAGGAGTGTTGATTTACAGTGGCCATGTGCTGTGGGCCTCTTTATTGGTGTGAATATAGTTATTGGTGTGTGCCAAACTGTAAGCATGAGTGTTACCCAAGGGTGGGCAATTGAATTATTTTTTGGAGCCATATGGTGGCTATGTGCCAATAAGCAGTGTTTTATTATGGTGCCAATGTGTTTTGTTTGGCAAGTGTTTTAGTAATTGCATTGGACCTAAAGTTATGGTGCCAATGTTGGTTATTGGCAAGTTTTAATTGGAAATGGCTATGGCACCAATGTTTTTAGCAGGTTTTAAGTGGTAATGGAATGGAAGTAATGCAACCAAAAGAAATGGCAGGTAATAAAATGTATAGTGTAGTTTGCAGTAACTAACCCACAGCTACATATCAACAAAGACTCTGCAGGCATAACATTTTGAATTTTTATTGCGGCGCACCTAATTTTCGGATTATCAAAATTTGTTATGCTGAATTCGTCTTGTTGTTTTTGTGTGGATATTGTGAGTGCCATAGAACTACTGCATTTCTTTGATATGTTCACTTTGACAATGTTTTTATTAACCTAACAATTTTTCCACAGGTATATGTCAAAACTGAACTTTGCAAGCATGATTTTTGGGACTCTCTATGGTGGTGTAACTTAAAACGTTTTATATTCCCAAATTTTTCAAGCTGAATTCGTTCATTAGTTTATTTAACAAACTGTGTAGGTTATTAATAAATCAGCTGTGTGATTGTGGTTGTGTGAACGTCTGTTTGCCAGTATGAGAGCATGGTTTGCTCATTGTCTAGTAATAGGTTAGTTCCTTGACCTTTAAGCATGCCTATGTTTAATATGCTTAGTTGTGGCGAGCATTCTCTTGTTCAGGTAGTGAACTTACATAGGTTCAAATGTTAATGTGCTCATTGGTGAGCATTGGTGTTTCAAGGTTAGTAGCTAGGTTACAGACCTGGTTTTATGTTGGCACATTTTTGTGTCAATGTGTTAGTTAATGATTGATCATTTGGTTGGGTATCAACATTGGTGCTATTTGTCACCGTTAATGTGGTTGGTGCTCAGCAGGATGTTATGTGGAGGCAATTTGTGTCTCTAAATGATATGCATTAGGCAGATAGAGGGTATTAACCCTGTAGTTTCTTTCAAGAAGCTTTTGATGTTGGAGAATGTTGTAACAGGGTTAATGATATGATGTAGGTGGTCAGGTATGTTTATTAGATTGTGGGCTGGTTCCCTGTAGCTGAGTTCCATAAATAGCCATTATGGTTCTGGCGAGTGTCTTGTAGTGGATTAGCTATTTTTAGCTATATCATGGAATTGGAAGGGAATAGCATATGACTATTAGTGGTTTGCTGGATGGGATATGGAAGGATAGTTTTTTTTAGATATATTGTCCATTTATGACTTGTCCTTCTGTTTCCTTCCTTCATTGTATTGTCATGTAAGGGGGGAGATGTGTTATGTCTTACCTATCCTGGTTCATTAGCTGTTTCCTAAGTATATGTGAGCCTGTGCCTGGAATGCTTGTGTTATAGTGTTCCATCTAGAATGTTTTGGTGTGAGTGCCAAGGTTCTCCCTGTTCAGTTGGAAAATGAGCCGAACAGAGGGGGGACCGGTGGATGCTTCCCTCCCTTATGTACTTATCCTGCCGTTAACTTATGACCTGTGACTTATGTACCACGAACCCACTAAAGTCTCTTAACCCAACCTGGTCTCCTGGCTCATCATTGCAACCCCTCAACATGCATTGTAACACAAGGCCAGTCTCCCAAGAACGACTACCTGGCAGGAGGTCATTCCTCTCCTAAAACAAGGAAGCAAAATGACCACATTAGAGAAGAAAGATGCCTACTTTCAGATTTCAATGTTTGCAGGTCATCATAAATACCGCTGATTCAAAATACAAGACCATAATTTCTGATTCAATGTACTTCCTTTTGGTATTGGGTCTGCACTGCGTGTTTTCACTATGGAGCTCACAGTTGTCGCAGCTCATCTGTGCCACAAGGCATTTTCAGTCTACCTTTCCCAGGACATCTGAACCTTTTTACCAATTCATAAACATAAGGGGTGCCCTGAGAACGTGTAGAGGAGCAGGTAGACCATTTCTTGCCAGTTCCCACCCCCTCACCACCGTTATTTTGGAACAGTCAAAGTAGAGCCATAAATGGGCCCCCCTGGATCTTTCCTATACTGCATTGAATGTACGAGAGACTTTATGCACTCAGTCATATAGAATGTACCCTTGCACTGATGGAAGTATGGAAGCATGTCGCATGGAAGAAAGCTGCATGAAAGAATGTCGCTTGCCAAGATGTCAGAATCCATCAATGAATATTATAAAGTGAACTTTGACAAGGACAAAGTGGTGTTGTGAAGAAGATTTATGGATTTATATTGAAACAATATTAAAATATTGAGTAACAATGTAATTGATGCACTAAGAGTGAACATAAAGCTAAAGTAATCATGGATCTAAAGAAGATGAAGTAACTTACTGACCAATAACTGTAAATACGCAGTAAAGCAGGGTAGAAAGATAATGGGCCTCATTACACGGACGGCGGTAACCATAGCACTATTAGTGCCATGGTTGGCGCCGGTATTTTACCGATTCCGCCTTGGTGAATGGCGGAATTCCCACTCCATTCCAAGGTTGGCGGGGCGGTAATTCCCCATTCACCAAGGCCCTGCCCCATTCCCATTGAGCCCCCAGAGGGCTCAATGGGAATGGGGAAGGAGCAAATAACGACACCGCTATTAGCGGTACCGTTATTTGCCCTGAAGTCCCTCAGCGGGTCCCTTCCTTAATGTGTGGTCTGGCCACACGTTAAGGACGGGACCCGCTGAGGGACCTTGTAGTATGGCGCTAAGGGATTACCGGCACCGGTGCCCTTACCGGTGCTGGTAATTCCTTAGCGCCATCCGTGTAATGAGGCCCAATGTATAGAAGCTTGCTATAAAGGAATGTATATAGTGGGAAAATGGACGCTGGATCACATTGAAACTAATCAAGCTACCTCAGAGACAGGCCAAGGCTGTAAGAATCAGGAGATGCAGGAAAACAGTTTTGTGCGCAGAGTCGACGATGAGTCAAGGTTGGCACAAAACAAAAATGCTATTTTTTAAACGGATAAGCACAGATTACAAAGGGAGTACATGGATACGCGCTAAAGCTGGGACATTCTTCTTAGATGGAAGAAGACGAAAACATCTGTGAGAGCCAAACTGATGGTCAAATAACAGTGTATAAAGTTCACACGAGATAGAGTGAGCAAGTCTCCGGGGGCCAAGAGGAGCAACAGCACCCTACATAATTAAATAGCAGTAAATGAAAGGCAACATTTGAAAAAAGTCCATAGGTAGTTTGAGGCATGTCCTACAGATAAGGGATAGACAATGATGCACTAATTCTTATATGTTCTATAAGTAGATATGTTCCCTTCACCAATCCCTACTCTTGATAGGTTTTATATTTTGCCACATAGAATTACATCATAGATGACACATATTGGGGTATAAGACCTCTATGTAATCAAGCTGCTGTGCGAGTGTGCAAGCATCCGTCTGATGTCTGCCAGTTGACACTGCTTTATTGAATTGATAATAAATAGTACTGTGCTATATTCCTTGAGTCTGTCTGATTATTTGGTTTGTGACCATTATTGTAATTCCATCTAGCACAAAAGATGCTTCAAGGTGCTACAGCACAATTTGGGAGCAGTGCGGATGGTTACGGTCTGGTCAACCTATGATAGATTCAGACCCTCGGACGCTTGGCTATCCCCTCCATTAGCCAGAAGACTGCAGAGTTTCCTGTGGAGATCGGAGTGCAGAGTCACATGTGATGAAGATTTGGTCGCAGGTCCCTCTTTGACGAAATTCCTGTCCGGTCCCTGCAGGTGCCCCGTGGATGAAAGGCGAACTGGTCGTTTGAGGGGAGAGCCAATTCCTAAGGACTCGAACTGAGCGACGACGAACGTGGCAACATATGGGGAGGGATTGTGTTGTAAATAATAAGTGTAAAAAGTAACAGGATTTTTTGGGGAGATTATAAAGAGAAGTAGATACCTTGTTTTCGAGGGGAAAGAAGGGTATTAAAGATTCCTGAGGCAAGGCCTGCAGAAGGGTGCGTATCAAACTCCAGATTGGAGTGAAATTTAGATGGAATACATTTACTAAAATAGTAAAGGAAGGCATACGAAGTAAAAACATTTTTTTAAAGTGCACATGTGTGGGATTATAAAACTGTTAAAATATTTTGTTTCTAGACTGATGAATATAAAACGATAGTTAAAAATTAAAGAGATTAGAAGTATAAACGCTTTGTTCTGCCTGGGTGCAAGACTCTCCTCATCTGCCCACAGCACCAGGACGGCACGGAGGGACATGCTGGGCCAGCAAGGCCATTTCCAAGTTGGCCGCTACTGCCTGACCCTGTCCTGATGCATCTTGTCTGGAGGCAGATGCAATTGGCTTACTCTTTCCTGATAGCTTGCAGCCAATGGAGCCGGATGGTGAACGCCGGCCTCCACCTAAGGGCTGCACAGAAGGGGCAAGACAACCCCTGTCTGGGCCTGTCCAGGACCTGGAGGGCCCCGATTGGCCCCCTTCTACCAACTGCTGTGCTGCAAACACTGGAGTCCAGCACAATTTCCGCCTCTCGCTGATAAGACCACCACAATCAGACATTGACAATTTCAATTTCAGCTTCACGATCATTTGTATTCCCCTCCTTGCCCCATTTGCCTTGCGACCGCTGTCCCCTCATTCTCACCCACTACGTGGTTGCCAATCCTCTGCTACTCCATCCCATACCTGACTCCTACTGTAACCAGATGACTCTTCCTGCACCTGGTGCCCAACCCACTAACTTGGGTTGTACCCTCACCTATGCACTTTCACATCCTATACCCTCCTTGTCCATCGTTGGTACACTGCGAACCATGCCGATCCAACCCTCAGACTGAGATCACGCTATTTGGCTGCAAAACTGCCTAAACTAACTGCTTGCTCAAAAGTATCCCGCCAAGTTCAAGAAAGTTCTATTACTCACCATACTGTACCTGCATATGTACCATCTATTTTTATTGTATTCTCACCTGTATCTAACTAGTACTTACCATCTACCATGCCCTTTGTATGCAATGTGTTGTAGCTTCCCTGAACTAGAGGCATACCTTGGCCAGACTGTATATTTATACCTACCGTGACCGCCTCTATATGCAACCAGATGTAGCTCCCTGCAACATGAGGTGTGGCTTTGCCAGACTGTATATCTGTACCCACCTTGACCACCACCATATGCAACCTGAAGTAGCTCCCCGCAACAAGAGGCGTAGATTTGCCAGACTGTACATTTATACCTACTGTGACCACCTCTATATGCAACTCCCCACAACACTAGACGTAGTTTGGCTAGACTGTTTATTTATATCTACTGTGACCACCTCAATATGCAACCTGTTGTAGCTCCCCACAACAAGAGGCGTAGCTAAGCCAGACTGTATACCTTATTCTATGTACGCAATTTCTATAACTAGCGCCTAGATGCCTGAGGGCTTTCTGCGCTGTAATAAATGCTAAAAAATAAATAACCAAAGGAGGGAACAAAATATTGTTGCATCAATTTTTTTTATATAAAAGTGAGCAGTTAAAATATATCCTGAGTGGGATTATATACAGTGATTGATGGTTCCTGCGCCAATTGATCGGCGTGGTATATTTGATAAAATAAAGAATCAAGTAAAACAATGGGTAAGTATAGATGATCAAAACCGATCTGTCATCATTGGAGCTACAGCTTTTACATTTATGTAGGACACTTACCAGATACACAGCAAAAATGAGAAAATATCATTCGGAGTGGGGTTCAGGCACGACCAATAAGAAACTTATGCCGTGACCTCAGGAGGGTCTGCTGTCAAAAGATGTACATATTTGCATGCCACATATAAGGGGAAAAAGCTGCAGAAAAGGTTGGCCATTTTAGAACTTTGAAAAATGTACCAAAGCTAGAAAGAAGATCCGGCATATAGGTAGTGGATGCTTAATCAGTATAAATGGGAGGATATAACGCCTTTGGCACCCCTTTCATCCCCACCCCGCCTGAAGAGAAGAGTGTAGAGACAGAGGAGAAGGGATTTTATCCCTTAAAGGAATTAAAAGAAGCAGCGCAGTATGTTAATCCAATGTATGCGCTCACCGCTTACAGCAGCGATCATAATGAGGAAAGGAGCAAGAGCAGAGAATGCAAACATAGAGTAGAACACAATGAAAGTAAACAGCCTGATGGGAGAAAGGACAGACAAATGAAGATAGAGGAAGAAGCAGGGAAAAAGAAAGAGATGAAGAATAAAGCTAAGGGAATAACAATAGTACTGAATGAATGAATGGGTGGGAGAACAGATATTACTTAAGCTAGACGATAAGGGCATTGATGGGGTTTGAGAAAGAGAGGAGGGAGAAGAGCGGGAAAAGAAGAAGAAAGAAGAAAGAGCATACTAGGAAGAGAGGGTTAAATAATGCAAGCGAATGGAAGAATGAAGAAGATATGAGGCAAGAAAAAAACAGGAGAGACTAGAAGAGAAGAAAAAGGAAGAGATAGAAGCCCAATGAATGGAAGTACGAAGGTTAGAGGAAGATGAATTGAGGAGAAGAGAAGCTGAAATTAACAAGAGTAGGGGAGTAAAAGATATTCAATATAAGCATAGTGCAGATTGATGCACAAGAACTATTGGAGGAGAGAGGGTCACAACAGCCCCGTAGGGAGCTGCAAGGAATGCCGTGATCAGCATGGGCTGGTGGGCAGGATACAGAAGACATAGAGCAGAGGTCTGGGAAGCTATATAGGGAAATGAGGGACAGAGGATGGTACGGAACCCAAGAAAATATGGAAGGATCGCTATTAAAGGGAACTGAAGGAAGATCAGGTGACATCATAACAGATGAGTACGGGACATTGTCCTTAAATAGATTAGATATCGATGATGCAGACGGAGACCATAGTCACACGAGCTGGGGAATAATGATGTCAGATGAAGAAAGGGTGGAGAATGAGGGTTTTCAAAAGAATCAAGTGCAGAAAAAGAGGTAAAATTGTCAGATTTAGAGGACCGTAAAGAGAGGACACCAGAACAAACACCATATACTGAGCGGCCACCAGCACAATCGCACAGTACAGGGGATATATCCCCACCATAAGTAAGCAGGTTAGGCTCAATACCAGGAAGGAAACAAATAGCAAGGCTAGCTCTGCCTTGAAGACCAGGAGTGTAGGTATATATGATTCTGAAGCAGGATTTTCACAATTCCCATTATTGGAGAAGGGGGGAAGGATGACCACAATATATACCATGGCCACAGATGGACAAAGATAATTTAAGGTGTGAATTGCCAAGTTTAACTTTCGGTGCTGGAAAATAGGTTCATGAATAGGAAAGGATGCAATCGGGAGTGACGTTAGCCTTAGGTGACATAAAAGGGCTCTTAGCAGCTATCCTAGGGCAGAAAGCTGATGACATTTGGAAATGAACAGGATACGCAGGTGTGACTGAGCTAAACACGACACACGATGGAGCACCATTTAATAATTGCAGAGCAGACGTATGGTGAGCACTCGGAGTGCAATATCCTGATACATCAGACATGGATTTGATTATGACGAGGAAAATGGGAGAGGATGAAGATCCTGTTGTTTATATTCAGGATATTCAGGACAGATTGGTGGCAGGAGATTTGTGAACTGTGGGATAAAACAGTAGCATTATTTTACCACATTTTGTGTCAGGGCCTGCCTGAGCCAGTGCACCAGCAATTGAAATAACAGGAGGTGAATGGAAGCGAAACCTTGACCAGAAATACAATTGACAATCATGCATCTCTGCCGATGAATGCAGAAGAAAAATAAGAAGAAAGCAGAGAATAGAAAGCAGGCGGAAGCAAAGTTAGTTCAGAAGAAGTTGTCCAAAATAGCCATTGAGGGAGCCGTATCGACACGTAGTGAAGGAAGGGTGACACAGGAGACACAGGGCGGCAAAATAATGCAAGATATCCCAATGTTTGTCCAAGAGGAAGAGGGAATGGGCTAAGAAGAGTAGGACAACGTGGATTTCAACATTTTCAAGGAAGAGGAGGATTTCATGGTGGACAGCCACAACAATGTCGGAATTGTGGGGGAATGGAACATATAGCTAGGACATGCAGAAGCAGAGGAGACTTGCAACAGAATTGGCAAGCTCCAAAAGGGGGGATGAGTTATGCTCCACAACGTAATACACAACCGCAAGAATATTAGGCCCAAGATCACACAAGTTCAGACATATGCGCCGCAACCCCTACATATGCAGCCAGCACTGCTGCAAATGCAATCACTGCAAGGGTAACCACAGCAGGCACCAATGCAAACACAACAAACACAACTGCAGCAAGCACATATACAGCAGGCTATGGTACCACAATGGAACATGAATTCGGGAACACAACAGGCACACACCCCTAAAATGGGGAGTGGGACTGTGGTAGGAGGAAATCCTTTCACAGGTACGGGGATGAATTTATATTCACAGTAGGACAGCCCACAGAGGACTTGATGTTTTCAGTACTATCAGTGACACCAGACCCTCAAGAGGAACCAAGGGCCAAAGTGCTGATGGGAGGCAAGATGTTTTCATTGTTATTAGACACTGTAGCCACTAGTTCCTGTGTCAGTGAGGGAAAATATCCACTGCCAGGTACGCCATGAAGGCTCAAGGGTTCTCTAGGGCAACAAAGTTTGTTCCTTTTACAGATGAATTGTCAATTTCCATAGGAGAACATGATGTGTCAATGCCGTTATTATACTTTAGGCAGATGCCAGTCAATATATTGGGATGTGACTTAATGACGAAACTTATCATGATGATATCTTTTACTGATGAGAGATAGTGTGCTCTACTCCAGGTATACACTGTATGAATGTGGGAGAGTTTATATTAGCCTTTACAGGCCAGAAGGCAGTACGAGGAGTGTCTTTAGATCCAGAAGTATTTCTGTATGGCGTGACTATTTTATTATCATGGTGACCCAGGTTGAAAGGTTAAATATTGAGAATACCTGATGAATTATTGTTCAGACCAGAAATCCCCATGGAGGATGAGGAAGGCCAGATCATTCCGTTAGAACTAGAAGCAGTAGTGGCCAGAGAAAAAGGGTGATGTTGCATTAGACATATGATGAAGGAAAGGGATGGAGGACAGTGATAGCCCTTAGTGAAGGATACAGGTTGACAGATTTAACAAAGAACATTTTAGAGATGACTACTCTGACAAACCAGTGGATTTTATAATGATCACGTATTGGATTTAGGTGAAGAACATATAAATACTGCAGAGAATGGCACTGTTAAAAGGAAAACTGCAATTTTTTCAGGAAGACTTGGAGAACGTGCCAGAGATTTTATGGACTAAGAGCCCATATGATTAAGGGCTATTAAAAGGGATATATGCAGTGAAAATTAAATTAAAACCAGGAGCTCGTTTACCACAAGCAAAGCATTACCCCGTGTCTAGAGAGGCGGATGAGGGTATTTTTTAGACCATTTCCACTTTAATGAATCAAGGCATATGGGTGCCATCAGATTCATCATGCAGCACGGTCGTATTCCCTGTGATAAAATCAGGGGGGGGGTGGAGATTTATTCAGGACCTCGCCCCCTAAACAGTATAGTCAAAGCTGAGTTTCCTTGGGTTCCAAACCCTGCAACGATAATATGCAACATCCCATCCATGGCCAAGCATTTCACAGTTGTCAATTTGAAAAATGAATTTTTCTCGATTCCCCTTCATGAAAACTCATAAAACTTGATTTCCTTTTCGTATAGAAATATGCCCCTGAAGCATACCCGTTTGCCCCAGGGTTACTGTGAGTGGCCTTCGATCTGTATTAGAGTCCTTCAGATGCCCTTGGGTAATGTCCAACTCGAAAGTGCAATGATCCAGTATGTGGATGACATTTTGGTGTGTAGTGAGAAAGAGGGAAGGTGCAGAGACGACTCGGTTAAACTCATGACCATACTCTCAGAGAAAGGATACAAGGTAGATGAGGAGAAATTACAATATTTGCAAGGAGATAGCTTGTATATAGGACAGTTGATCTCTCACAAAGGGAGAAAAGTGACACCTGAAAGAGAAGAAGCAATCATGAAAACGGTAGCACCTAAAACAGTGAAGGAAATACAGAAGTTTCTAGGCTTATGCAATTATTGCATGGCCTGGGGTTTTGATTACAGCACATACATTTGACTACTTTTAAAAGGACTTAAGGAAGCAAAGGTATATAAAAGCACAATAACATGGACAGACGAGATGACTGAAGCGTTTGAGGATTGAAAAGAGCAATCAGTACAGCGCTTGTGTTGGTGATCTCAGATTGCAATGAAGAGTATTATTTATACTACCATTCAAATGGCAAAGTCATGACAGCAGTTCTTACACAGAAGACAACATTAGGAAATGGACAAAAACCATTGGCATATTATAGTGGGATTCTACATCCAGTAATGAAGCGACACTATCCCTGTAAGCAATCTTTAGCTGCTGCTTTTGCATTTGAATTTAAAAAGCTTCAATTATAACAAAGGTGTGTTCAGTAATGTTATTTGTAGAGCATACATTATTTGATTTTAGAGAACGTCCAAAGTACCTGACCAAACAAAGAACATCGGGGTATGAGGTGATTATTGCCAAACTCGCAATTGAAATTGTTAGATGTAAAACAGTGAATCAAGTAACATTTATAGCAGACCCATTAGGAGAGGAGGACTATGTGCATGATTTCACAACGTACATTGAGAATTATAATGAAATCCCCCAAGTTAGAGAAAATGTTATTGGGAGGGGGGAAGTTGTATTCATTGATGGTTCTTCAAAAATTGACCCGACGACTGGGGAAAAGCATTATGGGATCAGCGTAGTGAAACTGAATAGAGAAGGGGAATTTGAGTTAGTAACAAGTATGAGGTTGTCTTCGAATTATTCCGCACAGGCTGAAGAATTAGTGGCGCTCATCGAAGCACTGCAGCATGTGCCACACTAGTATGGAAATCGGAACTTTAGATCGCATCGCGTCTAGACAGTATGTGATTCTTAGCATGCACCACACTTAGAATTCTGAACTTAGCCTGCGTCGCATCTAGATAGAAATGTGACTGTTAGCATGTACCACGCTTAGAATTCTGAACTTTAGCTTGCGTCGAATCTAGATAGAAATGTGACTGCTAGCATGTACCATACCTAGATGGAATCCCACAATTGCAAGGACAGCAGTGCTAACTAACCAACCAACTAACAATTCCATCCCTCTGCATACACCTCTCAAACTATAACCAAACACAACCACAAGCCTGAAACGCAGCAATCCGCACAAACTTCACAACATTGCAATAACAAAGCCAACCACACATAGACTTGCACAACAGCACACGACGACTACGGACCATAAAACACCCCAACCCCAGTGTTACTCACCACTCCGAATAGGCCGAAGATGCAGAGAAAATGACCTTGGGGATGTTGGTGGTATAAGATTCCGAATTCAGCCTTCCATCCCAGCTCCCCTGAGTACAAGACTCAGGCTTCCTCAAAGAGGGGCTCTTTTCCACAATGTACCTCTCTGCTGTTTCAGTTAGAACAGACGGAGATATCAATTGAGTAAAAGAGCGGGGAGAACACACACCGCCAATACCAATGCTGCAAAAGAATACCAAAATAGACAGTGTTGATATTATACAAGTGAGTAGAACAGTTGAAATGATTGGACAACTACCTAGATAGATACTGGAGAGGAGTTGAGTTTCCCCGGGATGATCTACAAAGAATAACACAAATGAGTGGAATTGAACTAAATCAGTTCGGTTCCCACTATAGCTATAGAATTGATAACAACTGACCTGAATAAAGATAATGGAGTAAGAGGAGTCCAGGATACTGAAGACAACAACAGGAGAAAATAACAAACAGGGAAGTTAGTACAGGTAAGTAACCCCGAACGGCACGAGGGACGCACTAGTGCCGGGTTGGTGCAGTTCAGGATGGCGTTCATATGCACTTAAGAGCAATCTCACAGGAAAGTCAATCAATGTCCCAGAATCCAACAGAAGACAATATCCATGAAAGACAATAGGTATGTACCTGAGTACACGAGTATAGTTGAGTAGCTGTTGAGATGATCCGGATAGTAGACAGCAAATTGATGTGCAGAGCGGCAACCAGGAAAGAACCGTAAGACACAGAAGAGAGCCGTATCCAGTAGCGTTCCGAGTCCAACAACCAGACGAGCACGACAGGAATAAAGGAGGAGACGAGGCAATCCAAAAGTCAGGCAAAAGGTCAAAACCAGGAGTTAGGATAAGGCTTCGTGTAGGGAGACACAAAGAGGAAACAGACGAAACCGCGTGTAGCTGGTAACGTTAATTAGCAGCAACAAGCCCCTTGGAAGACAGTGGTTTTATAGTCGTAAGAGGGGCCTGGCTTGCTGTACGTCTTCCACGTACAAGACGTGTCAGGTGACCTGGAGTGCGTCGACATTTATACAGACGCCATGGTAGCTTGTACCTGGACCATAGAGGAGCCTGTAAAGAAGTTGTATTCTGCAAGGATGCCCGCGGGGAAGCCTGAAGTGTAACAGCATCCTCCCCCAAAGACTCCGGCAACCCCCTGGCGGAATGGAAGCTCCTCAGAAGAACCAGACAATGCAAATTGGAGAGTGGCTCCCAAGTACGGTCCTCAGGCCCATACCCCTTCCAATCCACGAGGTAGAACAACGTACCCCTAGACACCCTGCAGTCCAGGATACGCGAGACCTCATATTCCTCCTCACCATCCACCAAGATCGGCGAAGAACGAGTAGGCAGACGGGTCCCATTGATGAAAGGCTTGATCAAGGAGACATGAAAGACTGGATGTATGGCCATGATCGCGGCAGAGACAGCTTAACTGCCACAAGATTGATGACATCAGTAATGACATAGGGTCCCACAAATTTGGGCAGAAGCGAGCGTTTGCCTGCAATTCGCAAATTGCGGGACGATAACCACACCTTCATGCCACTGCGATAGACTGGAGCAGGTGATCGATGCACATCAGCATACTTCTTGGCACGATCTTGAGCTCGGAGTAAATGACAGCGTACATCCCGATGAGTCTTATCGAGATCTCTGATGCAATCTTTTGCTGCAGGATTAATGGCCAGTAATACCGGATCAAGTGGAAGTGCCCTAGGATGACCACCATACAGGGCAAAAAAGGGAGAAACTCCAGTTGATGTATGCATAGAGTTGTTGTATGCAAATTCTGCATAAGGCAAAGAAGTAAACCAAGACTGTTGGTACTGAAGGCATAAACAGCGTAGATACTGTTCGATGGTAGCATTAGTTCTCTCGGTCTGCCCATCCGTTTGAGGATGGTAAGCCGAGGAATACCTGTCCTCAATACCCAGAGAAGCTGTAAGAGCCTTTCAGAATCGTGTCGTAAATTGTGTGCCACGATCGGAAACAATAACCGAGGGTAAACCAAAGAATCGAAACACATTTGTCAAGAACAGTTTCGCCAATTCTGGAGCTGCAGGCAAACCAGAACAAGGTATGAACAATGCATATTTAGTGAAGTAATCAACGATTACCCAAATAGTGTCATAGCCCTGAACGTCAGGAAGTTCCACAATTAAATCCATTGACAGCATCTGCCAAGGTTTGTACGGCACAGGAAGAGGTTGTAACAATCCAACTGGTTTGGCTCTAGAAGTTTTACACTGAGTGCATATGGAACAAGTCAAAATGTAATCCTTTACATCACGAACCATGGAAGGCCACCAAGCCCAACGCCGTAAGGCTTCAAAAGTTTTTTGACTTCCTGGATGTGCAGCAATCAAAGAATCGTGAGACCACTGAAGCGCTAAATCTCTAGCTTGACCTGAGGGTATATAGACGCGCCCTTGAATGAATGGCATACCCTGAATGATTTCCAGATTGAGGTAAGTGATCTCTTTTGGATGTTTTGAAACCCAATCAAGGATGATTGAACGCAAAGAGGGCTGAACCGAACAACCACAAACAACCTTGTTTGGTAGAAGAGGAAGAGCTTCGACCTGTTGAGACTGACCATCCGCATGTAAGCGCGAGAGAGTATCAGCCGGAACTTGAGCTTTAGCAGGACGGTATGTGATAACAAATTGGTATTGTGAAAAGAATAAATGCCACAGCGCCTGTCTAGCCGCAAGACATTTCATAGATTTGAAGGCTAACAGACTGCGGTGATCCGAGTATACAGTTACAAGGTGTTTAGCCCCCAAAAGATGATGCCTCCATTCCAATAATGCGTATCTGATGGCTAAAAGTTTGCGTTCTGTGATGGAATAATTCTTTTCGTAAGCTGTCAATTTACGAGAGAAATAGGCAACAGGATGAATCTCTCGCGAATGCGGACAGGTTTGAGACAATACAGCCCCAAGCGCATAACCTGAAGCATCAGCTTCAACAAAAAAAGGAAGCTCGGGATCAGGATGTTTGAGGACAGGAGCGGAAGTGAAGGCTGATTTTAATTGATCAAAGGCTCTCTGAGCTTCTGAAGACCATACAAATGATACTTTGGCACTTGTCAGAGAGGTAAGTGGTGCAGATATTTCAGAAAACCCATTGATGAAGCGTCTATAAAAGTTTGCAAATCCCAGGAATGATTGTAAAGATTTGACTGAATTGGGCACAGGCCATTCCAGGATCGCACTAATTTTGGATTGACTCATGCACACTCCATTGTTAGTAAGGTCATATCCCAAAAATTCCACCTGTGAAGCATGAAATTAGCACTTTTCGGCTTTAACAAACAATCTATGTTCCCTCAGACATTGGAGTACTGTCTTGACATGTTTTTCGTGGTCTTCCTGGTTTTGAGAGTAAATCAAAATGTCATCCAGGTAGACAACAACAAACTGATCAAGAATGTCATAAAACAGATCGTTCATGAAAGCTTGAAAGGTGGCCGGGGCATTACATAACCCAAAAGGCATGACAAGATACTCAAATAGACCATAACGTGTTTTAAATGCGGTCTTTCATTCGTCTCCCTCTCTCATGCAGACGAGATTGTAAGCTCCTCTGAGATCAAGCTTAGTGAATATTTTGGAAGAACCCAATTCATCAAGAAGGACAGAAATCAGAGGAAGAGGATACTGGTTTTTTATGGTTGCTGCATTCAAAGCACGATAATCAATACAAGGACGTAGATCCCCTTCCTTCTTAGGGACAAAGAAAAGTGGTGATGAAATTGGTGATTTGGAAGGACGAATGAATCCCATGGTCAAAGCCTTGTCTATGTAATCTTTAAGAACTTCGTCTTCTTTGAGAGTGAGGGAGTACACTCTGCCGGATGGTATTTTTACTCCCGGAATTAGGTCTATTGGGCAATCATAAGCTCTATGTGGGGGTAGAGTCTCCGCCATCCCTTTGTCAAAACCATCTGTGTAATCTGCATATTGAGAAGGTATCACAGAGGTAATATTTTTAGAGACAGCTCCGATATGCATCGTAGGTGAAACTAGCGCCCTGACTGGACTATCATGGGTAATACCGAGTAATGTAGTACATCGAATATTGCACATATTGGAAGGGAACTGAATCTGAGATGTCGACCAGTAGATGGCAGGATTATGAAGTTTCAACCATGGAATGCCCAGAATGACTTCGTAAGCTGGTGCTTTAAATATATCAAATGATATGTCTTCAGTATGGCCTTCATCAGTACTCCTATGTAGTGGAACTGTTTGGTGAGTTACCATTCCTGAGACAAGAAGTGAACCATCCACTGCATTCACTGTTTCAGGTATAGTTTTGCGAACCAGTGGTATTCTTGTCATGGCGGCAAAACATTGATCAACATAATTACCTGTTGCACCTGAATCAATCACGGCTGTTGTCTGGAATGAAGCACCATGATCTAAGTAAAATGTAACAGGTGGGCGGACTAAATGACTCGGATTCTGTAATGTAGAGTCCAAGGGAAAGTTTGCCGACATAGGGACTCTGTCTACTGTCGGGATTTGGCGTTTCCCGCCTTTCTTTTAGGTTTTTTGGTATACTCAGGTAATAAGTGATCAGAGGCCCCACAATACATGCAGAGATTGTGTGATCAACGATATTCTCGTTGAGCAGGTGTAAGCGGTCCCCTAACCATCCCAATCTGCATAGGTTCAGGCGCAGGAGATGACGAGGACGAGGCCTCTGCTGAAACCGTGCTGAACAATGCTGTTTTCTTTTCGCCGCGTCTTTCGGACTTACGAGCATCAATCTGAAGGACTAAGTCTAGCAGTTCCCCGAATGCCGCGAGAACTACAGGAACAGTGGAGAGGATGTTCTTTAGTTCATCTGATAGGCCTTGATAGAAGACAGCTGTCTTCTTTTCTTCATGCCAGTCAGTTTCTGCTGCCAACTGATTGAATTGTGCCAAATAAACCAATAAAGAATTGTTTCCTTTTCGATGTTTTAAGAGTTCCAGATCAGTAGCTTGAGTAGAATAACGTGTATCAAATACTTTACCCATCATAGCAAGAAGGGCATCACAATTGTAGAGAACATAACTATTAGATTCCAACAAGGGGTTAGCCCATGCGGCTGCAGTGCCTCCCAAATGAGACAAAACAAAAGCCGCTTTGGTTGTAGATGTGGGAAATGAGGCGGGGCGACACAGAAAATGCAATTTGCATTGATTAATGAAGGTTCTGTATTGTTTATGGTCACCTAGGAAGCGTTCAGGAGGAGCTAGAGGGAACTGGGTTGTAAGCATGATCGGGCTTGGTTCCTGCTGTGGAGGTGGAAACCCTGAACCTGATGCTGTAGCTCCAGCTCCAGCCATCTGTGACGCTGGTGTGGTAACCAAAGACTGAATGGCGTCCATGCGTTGGCGCACTGCTTCTTGTGCATTGGTCAAGTCAGTACGTAGATTCGTGACCATTTGCACGATTTGATTCAAAGCATCACTGGCCTCTGTGGACATTTTCGTGGCTGCTAATTCTGTTACTCACCACTCCGAATAGGCTGAAGATGCAGAGAAAATGACCTTGGGGATGTTGGTGGTATAAGATTCCGAATTCAGCCTTCCATCTGCCTCCTGAGTACAAGACTCAGGCTTCCTCAAAGAGGGGCTCTTTTCCACAATGTACCTCTCTGCTGTTTCAGTTAGAACAGACAGAGATGTCAATTGAGTAAAAGAGCGGGGAGAACACACACCGCCAATACCAATGCTGCAAAAGAATACCAAAATATTAGACAGTGTTGATATTATACAAGTGATTAGAACAGTTGAAATGATTGGACAACTACCTAGATAGATAGTGGAGTTGAGTTTCCCCGGATGATCTACAAAGAATAACACAAATGAGTGGAATTGAACTAAATCAGTATCGGTTCACACTATAGCTATAGAATTGATAACAACTGACCTGAATAAAGATAATGGAGTAAGAGGAGTCCAGGATACCGAAGACAACGACAGGAGAAAATAACAAACAGGGAAGTTAGTACAGGTGAGTAACCCCGAACGGCACGAGGGACGCACTAGTGCCGGGTTGGTGCAGTTCAGGAGGGCGTTCATATGCACTTAAGAGCAATCTCACAGGAAAGTCACTCAATGTCCCAGAATCCAACAGAAGACAATATCCATGGAAGACAATAGGTATGTACCTGAGTACACGAGTATAGTTGAATAGCTGTTGAGATGATCCGGATAGTAGACAGCAAATTGATGTGCAGCGCGGCAACCAGGAAAGAACCGCAAGACACAGAAGAGAGCTGTATCCAGTAGCGTTCCGAGTCCAACAACCAGACGAGCACGACAGGAATAAAGGAGGAGACGAGGCAATCCAAAAGTCAGGCAAAAGGTCAAAACCAGGAGTTCAGATAAGGCTTCGTGTAGGGAGACACAAAGAGGAAACGGACAAAACCGTGTGTAGCTGGTAACGTTAATTAGCAGCAACGAGCCCCTTGGAAGACGGTGGTTTTATAGTCATAAGAGGGGCGTGGCTTGCTGTACGTCTTCCACGTAAATGACGTCAGGTGACCTGGAGTGCATCAACGTTTGTACAGATGCCATGGTAGCTTTACCTGGACCATAGAGGAGCCTGTAAAGAAGTTGTATTCTGCAAGGATGCCCGCGGGGAAGCCTGAAGTGTAACACTCAGTCAACGGACCCACCGGGCTGAGGCTGCCAACAGCACATCACTGCTCTTTTGCACTTTTCCAGTTTATTCCCACTAACCCACCCCTCTCCTCCCCTTTTCAGAGCTGCCAGAGCACCAGGGGACCACTTTGGTGGTGATAGTGCGCAAAATGACCTTTAACATTAACATCAACTGGAAAAGGAGGGGATTCCTCCATGCAGATGGCACTCTGGTGCAACATGCAGACCTATTGGATAGGCTTATAGAAACATTAAGTCTTCCATTGCCCCTAGTAGTTGTGAATTGCTCAGCACATTCTAAACCAGCAGATTTAAGTTCCTGCAGAAATGAAGTCTCAGATGTAGAGGCCAAAAAAGCAGCCTATTACCTACCCACATCCAGTTTAGAGAAGGAAGCTATTAAACAAATGACAGGACAATACATGCTGGTAAAGGAGGACTTTAACATGCTGTCTATTGTTCAGGTCATTGAAATGCAAAGTCGAGCTCCACAAGAAGAACAGGATTTATCGAGAAAGCGGTGGTGTGCTCTATCCCCCACTGAGGCAATTTGGAGGCAGGATGGAACTGGAAAGCCAGTTAAGCTTCTAGCATTATTGAGAGGAGCACTGGAGCAGCTTAACTACCCAGCACACACGACTTGAGAGAGTCTAGCTGCAACAATTGCAGAAGAATGGTTCTTACCCAATCTCCTGGAACATGTGGCACAGTTCATTGTGAATTGCACTGTGTGTCAGACATTCACTGCAGGGTACACTATGTGAACAGTAAGAGGAGCATTCCCTAGACTCAATGTCCCATTTCAGTCCCTAGGCTCAATGGGCCATTTCAGCAACTAAATATAGATTATGTAGATATGCTTCAGATATGTAATGGCTACGGTATATGCCGGTCGTAGTATGTCATTTTTCTAGATGGATAGATGCAGGTCCATGCACACACCCTGATGCCTCATGCGCTGCCAAGTTTCCCGTACGCAAGGGTTCCCCAGATGGGGGTGTGCAAAGTTTTGCAGTCTGACAAAGAGCCGCAATTTGTAAATGAGTCATTTGAGCAGATAGAACTTCTGTTAGGTATGAAACACACATTTGTATCTGCTTATCACCCACAGGCCAATGGTATCTGTGAGAGATTAAACAAACTCCTCAAAGAGAGGATAACCAAAATCAAGATTACTTTATAAATGGGGTGGTTACATTATCTGCCCCTTGCTTTGTTTGCATTGAGAAACCAGCCTGGTTTGGATCATCATCGAACTCCTCATAAGTTAGTGACGGTACTCTGTATGAGAACTCCATTGAGTCCTCCAACTAGTGTAAGAACTGATGCCCACAGTGTAGGGGAGGGCATTAGGGAACGCAATGTATGATTATTTAACAACACTGATTGCAGATGTTTCGCTCATGTCTCAACAGATCAAAAACAGAAGGGAGGGGGCAAAAAGAAGTGGGAAAGACAATCAGTCGCATGAAACAGAAGATTTGCTGACACCTGTGAGGTTGTATCTAGGAGACCAGGTGTTAGTGTGCAAATTCATACGCACCTGAGTACGCCCCAGCTTTGAGGTTCGCCACAAGGTAGATGAAGCTAGCCCCACTGCAGTGAAATTGAGGGGGCGAAGAGAGTGGCTACATGTACATGACGTCAAAATGTATAAAGGCAAAACATTGGGCCCTCCCGAAGAAATCCCAAAAGAAGCAAGAGCATTAGTTCTGCGTGTGCTGATCCATCCAAACAAAGCAAGAGAAGTAGTTCCATGCATGCATCCTTGCCAAATGGCTAGGAATGAGAATAAGAAGAATAAAGGGCACACAAGCACTATAGATTCTATAGACACCTGACCAGTGTTAAGTTCTATAAACAACAGTTCAGAAACTGGTTAAAACGTTATAAAGCCCATAGATTCCAGAAGGAGGGCTGGAGAATGCTGGAAATATTACAAAACAAGACACTAGAACTTCTGGGACCCAATACATTATTTGGGGAAAACACTACTTTATGAAATAAAACCTCATTCCAGAAAATGAATGGATAAAACATTTTGAAACAGTTTATAGACGCTCGGAATCCAAGTTACCAAATTCTAAGTGTACAGCAGCTTGGAAGATGGGGATGACAGTTGAAGATATTGAATTACTGATAAAAAAAAGGCATCTAAATCCAGAGCTGCAGGACCGAATGGACTATCTAATGCTCACTTTAAATTAGCACCAGAAATGTGGGCAAATATATTCAATTCTCTGATACCAACAAAAACTATACCGTCTATGGTTGTCTGCTATCATTATCCCAATGTATAAGAGATTAAGCCCAGCAAACTATCGCCCAATATCCTTAATAGATTCTGATTGTAAAATGTTCTTGGGTTTAGTTCTGAGAGAATTTAAACAATGGGCATCTGCGATTGGGCACCTCCAAAAATGTCAAACAGGCTTCTGTTGTGGGATGGGTACTGACTTGAATGGTTTAGTAGTGAGCTGGCTAAGAGATGAAGCACTCACCCCAGATAGGCTTCCTCTTTACTTTGCTGCAGTCGATTTCACACAAGCATTTGATTGGGGTATACCAGCTCATATACTCATGATACTGACTAATCTTCAGGATCAAACCATGTTAAGAGTTTGGCTAAATGGATTAGACAACATCTCAAAGGCCTTCACCGCTCATAGAGGTCTCTGACAAGGCTGTGTATTGGCAGCTTTCTTATCTAATCTACATTTGGCCCATTTTTAACTAATTATTTGTTTGCTCCACTGATAAGTCTTAATATGACCATACCCTACCTGGCTTATGCCGAAGATTGTGATGTTGGACCGCACCCGATTAGGTTTACAGAATAGCTAAATTCTATTGTAGAATATGCACAAATCAATGACCTAAGCATCAATAAACGGAAAACCAAGATCATACGATTCACCCATAACATTAAAAAGAAAATGGGATTCACCTAGTATATGGGGGGAAAGGGCGGGACCAAGAAATAGAGCCCCTTACATGAGTGAGCTATTTAGGCTTTAACCTAACCTCAACAGATAACTCTCAATACTGGCTAAACAAAATGATGACGAAGGTCATGCAAGCAAGTGCACAGATGACGAAAATAAAAGCTAAATACTGTACATTCTTTTTTTTATTTTTTATTGATATGGTTAAATTAATCAACCTTTCAATATTTAGTACATGATTTAAAGAAAGGGGTAAAAAGAAGTAAAAAAAGAAAACATTGCTTACATTACATTTTAAGGCTAAAACATCATGGTCACAAAAAAATAGGATACATTTCACAGAAAAGGAAAAATAATGAGATGTTTTAGATTTATACTGTACATCCATTACATGTCAGTTCATAGCTGTGATACAACACAGCCACTTAAATTAAAATTAGTTTGGCGGCTCCTCATTAATCATACTCAAATACGAAGTACTTTGGATATCATAATTAAAATAATACGTTATGGTCAATAAAACATGACATTTCCAAGTACAGCTGTGTAAACAATGTGATTGGCAATTAACAATTTTCTAACATTCCACCCAAATATGTATCAGTTTTAACTTTTCACATCATTGTCATTATGCTTCAATATTGTCCAAATTCAGATATTTTAAGAATCTAATCGTTTCTAATTTAGTTTGGTAACATTCAGATGCAAAAATGAACTGCCAAAGCCTAGACGAGTCTAAGATTTGCAATTTATCAGATACAAGGTACGCATATTGGTGAGTTGTGAACATTCTATAAAAAGATGGCATAATGTCTCTGGCTGGTTTATCACTTCGCACAATCTACAATAGTTGTCACATTTGTCAATCAGACCATGTCTTGCCATTATATCTTTGCATGGCCATAGGTGGAATCTAAACCTTATAAAAGCGTTCCTGAACTTGAGCTATTGATTTTTGGCAAGATAACTAGCTACATTATGAAGCATTTTAGAGTTAAAGGGATTTGATCTGAAGTCAAGATATAGAGCACACTTCTCCTGCGTGGCTATACAATCATAGTCCTACATTTTTGACTTGGCTCTGGTTGGATTGTTTATTAAAAGATCCAATGATATATCAGCTGCTGATAGAGCTTTCAAGGCAGCTATTTGCCATAGCAGAACAGCATTTTGAGGAGAATTTAGTATGTTGTATCCAGACTGTAGACTGTAATTCTCTTTGCTTCCCCTGTTATATTATTACAAAATGAAAGTGATCCCTAGCATTTTATATTGTATTGAGATCGATGAAAAATTGTGTTCTTTACCGGTCACTAAAATTGAATCTAGGTTATGGAAACATGTTCTAGGACTACCAATGCGTGTACCAATGGCTGCTCTGCGATTTGAGTTGGGATTGTCGTCACTAAGTTGTATGGTGGATTTAAGAATTGTAGTGCTTTATAGAAAATGTATAGTGCCTGTGCAGAACTCCCCATATAGTAACTTGGCGAACATCTTAGAATCGGGAGGCTATAATGCAGCAAACAAATTAAAGCAAAGAGGTGAAAACATTCTTTCTAGCTTCGAATTAGCAAAAGATGACTTAATAAGCTATCCCTGCAATGTGAAAAAGACTATGTTAAAAGCGGACTGGCTAACTATTCTGTCAATAATGCAACAATATAAATTGTATTGCAGTCTGTCTCTGCTTGACAAGTCCTTGGGGAGACTCCCAAATTATTTTGCAAAAATGTCCAAATTCATATCTGGCAGATCGGTTTCTGCGGTATCGCCTAAATCTCCTCCCGACTATGCCAAGACCCACTGGAAGTTCAAATTAGGAAACATATTATATTATTCGGTAGAACACTTACACGAGTCAGATCCTTATACTTATCACAATTCATATACAACTCAACAGTCTTGGATATTGACTACTGTCTTTGCTAGAATCTCAAATGGAAAAGAAATGCTATGTACAATTGTGGTTTTACATTTTTTACAAGAAGCAAAAATGTTAAAATTAAAAGAAATTATGGAAATTCAAAATTGAATGAAACAAATGTGATTAGAGAAATTAATATACATGATGTTTTTGTATTTCTTTTTACTGATGTATTAAGCACTGTTAAATTGGATTTTGATTTTATTTTTTATCGATGTTATGAATTATTGATTGTTTTAATGTTGTCTATCCAGTCTTATTTATATAGAAGTGATTGAAAAGGAGATAACACATTTACATATTAAAGTAGATACAAGATGAAGAGACTTCAACATTTTAGAGATTCATTGCCATCCAGACAGACGATCGGTTTTCATGGAATATTGATATCAGTTTAATCTCCTTATTTTTATGGCAGTTCGAAATAAGGCAAAAGGTAGTACAAATATAGAAGGTATTAATTAAACATTTATTATTTATCCCACTAAAGGCACAGACAGCAAGTTTTTCAATATTACTAGGAGTCTATTTCGATTTAAAAGGCATGTTTTGGAAAACCAGGAGAGTTAAATACATATCTTGATAATTCAGCTCATTAAAAAAATTACCTATGGTACAGGCACATGAAAAAGATGGGAAGGAGGACATCCGACGAAAGTTATGTGTGTTCCCTTATACCTTATGCTTTGGGAACATCTAAAATATTCATAACTACAGAAGTATTAGTGAAAAAGGCACATTGCGTGATGCACCTTGCACTTTGCCTAATCAGAGTACAATCCCAAGGTAGGACAGCATCCATACTATTGGTGAATAAAGCTACATCGTTAAGAGAAGACAATTTTGTACAAGATATAAAGTCAAGAGAAAAACAAGAAACAAAACCATGAATAATACAATATGAACAGCCTGGCAGGAATTAAGAAAGAAGAAAATAAGGTGTTCAAATGTGAAGGCAAGACTGGGGAGGAAAGACGAGAATGCTGGGAACGAGGCTAGCTACAAATTAAAGGAACAGTGCTTACTCCTGAAGGATGGGCTGAACGATTGGTTGTGTGCAAACCACTAGCATTAACCGGACAATGGAACGCAGTCGTGATGAACGCAGAAAAAGAATGCAAAGACCAGTGGCCTAAGACTGCAAGATTGTTGACATGGGTCGATGATGGGGGGAACCCCTGCAAACACTACCTCTGAAAAATGCAGCTTTATGTTTCAGAAACAATGGCACGATGAAAGTAGGAGAACATTTCAAGTGTGGTTGAGTTTTTAACGTTCCAAACATGAAGGACGGGAACAGCAGTGCTAATGGATCACTATTGGGCCTGTGGATCGAGAGCATATATGAAGTTACCGCCAAAGTGTGGAAGAGTGTGCTCATTAGTACTAATAAGTATACCAGCTTTGGTAGTACCACAGCACGACTTGCAGGCAAAACATTTCCCAAAAATGGATGCACGCCTGAGGAAGAGAAGATCGTTTAATGTACACTGACAAAAAAAGATTCATATTATAACATTCCAGATGAACATAAACTGTTTAGCAAGACAGCAGTGATATTTACATCTATATTCCTGACAGGACTACAGGCTACCACAAATGCCAAATTGTTACAAATAACCAGGTTGGAGCTGCCGCAAATGATAAACATGACAATAAAAAGATTTAATGCAATTGGAGAAGAAATGAGGGCGATCAGGCTTATGGCCCTCCAGAACAGGTATGTCCTGGACTTCATTACAGCAATGCAAGGAGGTGTGTGCACCAAGATCGGCCCTTCGTGCTGTATATTTAACCTGCCATGATCAAGAGAATGAAACCCTGACGGAAGCAATAACCATGCTGTTAACTTTGCACACAAAGATGGTGGAGGAAGTAGACGAAAATTGAAGATGATTGGTTTACATCTTTATTCTCATGGATTACAACCTGGCTAGCAAATACTTTCAAATTGCTTGGAGAAATGCTAGTGTTCGTATTGCTAGGATTCTGTCTCAAAAGAACCATTGTGAGACAATGTGAGAAGACAGCCAAGAAAGCTTTTGGGATATAATGATTGACATTGATGCTGGAACAGGTGAACAGATGTAAAATGAAGCCAGTACCCATGAAAGTATAAAGAAAAGTACATTTGGACCTTCAGGAAACAGGTTTCAATATCCCAAAGATTGGAAAAGCTATGTAGGACGTTGGATATTCTGTTCACCATCTGGAGAATGCTGTCATATGACGTGGAGTGTGGATGAACACTTAAAGAATGCAGGCCACCTGAGGGGGGTGACAAAGATCTGGATCCCAAAAAAGAAGCAGGATGAAGGTAAGATGCTGATAAATGATGAAGAGGAGATAAAGATCATGGCTAGAATAGAATTTGGTTGAAAATCCAACCAGAGGGGGAACGTAAAGAACTAGGTAGATGCTTTCTTGCCAGTTCCTGCCCCTTCACCACCGTCATATTGGAACAGTCGAAAAAGGGCCATAAATGGGGCCCCTTCATCGTTCCTATATCACATTGAGTGTATGAGAGACTTTACACACTCAGACAGCCATATACGATGTACCCTCGCACTGAAACTATGGGAGGATGTTGCATAGAAGAAAGCTGCATGGAAGAATGTTTCTTGCCAAGATGTCAGAATGCATCAATGAATATTATAGATGGATGTTAGAGTGAAATCTGACAAGGTCAATGTGGTGCCATGAAGAAGATAAATGGGCTTTGTGAGAAACCAAAGGGTGTCTCATGGCTCAGTCCACGGGGAACTGTCATCCAGTGAAAGCGAAATCTGACAAGGACAACATGGTGTCTTGAAGAAGAAATAAGGACATTGTGCGAAACCAAAGGGTGTTTCACGGCCCAGACCCTGGAGGCTGACCAGTGTGGGACGATCACCTGAATGTGGTATCCCTGGGGAGTGGGAGTGGGGCACCCAGAGGAGAAACGGTGTATCCCTGTACCCATTTCCCTGTAGATTACCCTTCTTCCATGTACTATCTAGGATTTTTATCCCCCCCTTTCCTACACACACTCTGCTGCACAGACAAAGTGCTTCAGGGAAAGACAGACTCACACACAACCAGTCTGTTTGATATGTCCCCAACATCAGGGTCAGGCAGAGTCAGGCATTTAACCGTAATGACTTGCACCTGAATCCTGTTACATTTCTCCACTGGGATAAAAGGCGGAGCATGAGAGCAGCTGGAGAGAAAGGCAAGAAGGGCAATCGAAGCGAGCAAGACCAGCAGAAGAGAAGAGCAGGAAATCCCAAGAAGTCAACGTGACTATGGAAGCAGAGCAGACGGTACATGAAGGTGAAAGAAAGGCTGTAGTCCTACCAGATGTGAGGTGGAAAGTCACGATGGTGGTACCTCCTTTATGTGTGGTGTGAGGACTTGAAAGGAGGCTAGCCATGCTGGGCCAAAAGTCTTGACTGAACGGAAGGTCTTGCTAATCTGTATCAGCCACTGCCAGTGAGTGAAAAAGAAGACCGGTTTGTGATTATAAATGAAAAGCACATTAACGTTTGAAGTGCTCGTTAGGTTGTCGAGAAACCGTAAGTGAAAGCACATTGTAGCTATAATCTGAAGAATGCCGAAATTGTGCGTGTGAGAGAAGCTGTGAAAGAAAATAACTAAGAAAGGAGGTGAATAGTCAAAGTGATCATACAAGGAGAAAGTCAAGGGTACAAGCCCCCTCGTGCAGTCGAAAGTCAAGAAGTGAAAGGAACTGCAGATACAAGAAGGTGTCGGTAGAGGAGGCCGGTGTAAACCTTTGAACTGTATCCAGTATTGTTGGTTGCACGCAGGACAGCAGCCATGAGAAAGAGAAGCTTGATTGTGAAAAGTAAATGCACTTGCTACAATATAACAGAGTGGCCCTGTGAGATGCGATCGCCTATCAAATGTCTTTATATTTAAGTAGCATTTATGTAAAAGTGAAAGTGTGAAAGATTGCAAAGTAACAAGTGTGATGCTGGCGGTTTGAAGGCTCGCGTCCGATCGAGGAAAGCCAGAACTGCCTACAGAGGAAGTTCTGAGCCCGGAGGAGGGGACCTGAGTGAAACGGTGATAGTGAACCAAATATTTGTTAAAAAAGACATTAAGAGTTCCTGAATGCTATAAGCTCGTAGAACTGGTAACATTTAGAGGTATAGGAAGAGGTAAACACCTGGCCAATTCAGCCCCTATTTGGAATCTGTGATTCTGTATCTGTCAAATGAGTTTCTTGTAGCATGACCACATCCACCCTAAGACTCCCTACATATGTCAGAACCTT
Source organism: Ambystoma mexicanum (assembly GCF_040938575.1). NCBI lineage: Eukaryota > Metazoa > Chordata > Amphibia > Caudata > Ambystomatidae > Ambystoma > Ambystoma mexicanum. The sequence continues at coordinate 404,592,407 of NC_090937.1, forward strand.
TTTCTTTGTAATTGGGTTATTCATCCCATTGACATGCCACAACCCAAATGTCATAAAACTCTTAGCATGATCTGAAGCCTGTCGGTCCAGGTGATCTGTGTTCATTCCAGAACCAATTTTTCCCAGTTAAGGGGAAAGGGTCAACAAAATCGCTAATGGCACCCAGCAGGTCACTGAAAGTGGGTCCTTAACTGGGCACAAGTTCAATAGCCTGCCAGCTCTACCATCCCCCCTCTTCCTAGTGAATTCCCATTCATATGTTTTCACTGTATCAGCTGCCCATCTCCACCCATCCCTGGTAAAATGCCATAGGACCCTGTCGCAGTCCATATTCCAATGCGCCAAAATCAAAACTAAACATACATTATTTAAAAATATCCATAATGGTCTTTGCCCCTCCCCGCCTGCATGCACCCCACGCCACCTCCATCCAGTCCAATAGGGTCTGCCCCAATCTCCAATATGCTCCAGGTTCCCTCATCTCCAGCAGAGCTACATGATTAAATCTTCTGGCGCACACTGCAGCGTCACAGTTAGATGACTCACCACCTAATATAGGACTGTGGCGGATCTACGCAATGATTCCTGGGGTACACTTCCAAACTGCACATCACAATTATTGGAGCATCATCAGTGTTCCCCTAGCACACACTGTGATAACCCATCACCCTGGCCACCAGCTGCTATGCATGCACTCCATTAGCGTGGATGCCAGCCCCAACCCCACCCCAGAAGCTATGCAAAACCTGGAGGGGGGAGTAGTAGAGCTTGAAGGTTCTGTACACCGAGGGCATACAGGCTGTACAATCAAGACTTCACATACCAACAGGACCTCACCACATATGGCCTGAACCTGCCCACCATATTCAGCCATCTGGCAGAAATCGAACACTAGGATGAGCCTGAAAGGCAGACTGTAACAATGATCCCCCTCTGTTAAAGCAACACGGAATTCTCTATATCTTTGCCACTAGCACCTTCCAGCACACCGTTGCCCTGATGCAAGGAATCACCATGTCCTGCTTTTCCCTGGTCCTCTCCCATGTGTTATCTGCAATGATGCAATGGCTGCACCACCACATTCCTTCCCCACTAACCTAACCTTGTGGCCCAGATCAAGGACCAGTTTTGTCCCATAGCCGGCTTTTCCCAATGTAATCATGGCTCTAGAGTGCACCCACAGGATCGTTTTTCCACCCAATGCTAGAGAGCAGATCTACAGCAAGACACATTCAGCATTCGAAGAATGTGCAGATAATCTGTGACGCGTACCTGCTCTTCGCACATCGGTGTGCAATATTTCCCAGCTAAACCATAACTCTATGCCCCTGGCCTGGAGCAACTTGCATGCATCATATAGTGATTACCTTAATGCCAGGCATGTCCACTGATCATATGTGAAGCAGGACCACCTCACAAATAAATGCAACCACATATCTAGCCTACCGCATTCCACTGTGCGTACGTTTGGTTGACACCATAAAGAGGTGATGCGACATCCATTGCTGTCATAATGAGGGTTAATGGGGGCAGAGTTCAGTGGCCTTCAATATGTTGGGGTCTAGCACTTCACGCATGAGATTTCCTGTAATTTCATATTCCCATTAACACAATCATTTACCGTTATTCTCTGCCATGGACCACCCATGTTCAAGATAAATGCACCATATAGTATTCTTCACCACCAATAGAGTGATCATTTACCCCTCTCTTCTGGATATTGTGAGACAGGCATGGTATCAAGAGAGACCAGACTCAAAGATATTTGTTCAAAAAACGTTATTTTCAGGGCATTCGAAGTCTGGAAGTCCAAAATAAAAAAATCTGTCTGTGTCTAAACCTATGCTTGCCCGTGCACTTTGACACAAATGTGTTTGGAAGTCTTTCAAAAGCAAAAAATGGTGGTTCAACAAACATAGGAAACCATGATTGGTTTCGATTGGTCTTCTCACCAGGTGTAGGTTGGTCAGATTCAAAAGAATGAGTTCAATAAAAAAGGAACTGTTCATCAGACATTCTCCATAGTTCAAGCAATGACAATCAGCCTCATTACGATACAGGTGGTAGCCGTGCCGGTAAGACAGGCATAGCTGCTTCTGGTATAATTTTTTTTCCGGCTCCCAGGAACGGGCAATTACCGGGTCATTACCCATTCCCGGGCACCGGTAAAACATGCTCCCCATTTCCATTTGAGCCCCATAGTGCTCAATGGGAATGGGTAGGCCGGATGCACCAGCACCATTCAAAATGGTGCCGGTGCATCCGGCATGGACCGCTCGTGGGTGCCGGTCCGCCCGGCAGGCCAGTCCTGTCGGGCGGGAAAGCACCCGTGAGCAGAACTTGTAGTTTGCCAGTACGGTAACAACGGTACCTGCAAAGTTTACCGGTACCGTTGTTACTGTACCAGCAAACTTGGAGTCTGGCCCAATGTCTTTAATGCGTTAGGGTTCCCTTCCCAGTGATTTAGTCCCTCCAAGTTCAAAACATATCCAAAAAAACACAGTTCTTTTGTTAAGTGTCTTGGGGTTCACTTCCCCAAGCTTCAATTCCTTCAGTAATACAAAATAATCCAGATTCCACCTTGATAGGCCTTTTAGGGTCCCCTTCACTAAGTTTAGGCCTCACTTTAAGTCAGACACAAATCCAATTCATTAGCCTCTCAGGATTCCCTTCCCCAAGCTTAGGCCCTTCTTGAGTTTTAAAACACGAGTTCTGTTTGTCAGGATATACCTTTCTTTCATATAGTGCTTTCAAAGGGGTAGCATCAGAGACTTTCAAATTGCCCGGTTCTTTGCTCCTTCTAAGCACGACCACTCTGAGCTTTAACCCCTCTCTTTTTATTTCCTGCTCTCCTTCTCTTAACCTTTTGCTTTCAGTGGATTTGTGCGCCTCTTCTTGTTTCCCTCCGTTTTCTTGACTTTCTCGTGCCCACAGGCACCCTTCTTTCCTTCTCCTGCACACTTGCACCTTCCTCTCCTTCTTGTGCCAACTGGCACCTTCTTTAGCTTTCATGTGCACACTTACTCTCTTTACCTTTCCGTACACACTGGCACAGTTTGCAGCTTTCCCGTGCACACTTGCACACTCATTACCTTCCTGTGCCCACTGGCACCTTTTCCAGCTTTCCTGTGTACACTACCACACTTTCCACTCTGCTGGGTCGCTTGCACCCTTCCCTCTTGTTTCGGGTCCTTTGCGACTTCTTCATTACAGTTCTTTCACTTTGCGCCCCATGCACATTCTGCTTTTCTTGTTTTCTCTTACTTTTCTTGATCTTGTCACTCTTCTTTCAATCTATATTGCTTTACTAGTTTCCTTTAATTTCTTTCCTCTTTTCTGCTCCGTGCCGCTTTATGCATTCCTTTTGCCCGCTCTGCTTCAGGCAGCCGCATGCTCCCAAGTTTGTCTCTCTTTCACGAGACTCACCCAGGCAGCAAAGCAATGACAATCGGTCTCTTCTGCGTGTGCAGTCCTGAAGTCAGGGTCTCATCACTTGCCCCTCAGACACACTTGGGGCCGGCACAGGTCCCAAGGGAATGAGCAATGTTCTGACCGCCAAGAGCAGCCTGCAGGTTGTTTTGCTGTGGCTCTCTGGAGACACAGCTTGCTAGACACGCTGCAGCCCCTCACAAACACCAGGCCAGCGTCTCGGCACACCTTTCTCCCCTGGGCCGTAGATCCTGCTGCTCTCTGCTCCTTGACTTCTCGGGTCCAAATAACGCCCCAAGCTCGCTCTCTCACCTGTGTAGAACCAGACCTTTTAGAGTTGGAAAAATGGTCAAGTGGAGTCATGGGGGAGTTATAATTAGTGAATGCCTGACTCTATCAAGAGGACAACTTAAGTTCTTTCTACAGCCGGTTTATCTTACACTCCCTATGTTGTACTTATGGGAAATCTTCAATACTCCCGGTTGCCACTTCCTAGTCCCAGTATTTGTTGAAAATGGGGGGGAGTGATGAAAGGGTTTTGGAGGATGGATCTATGTCCCACTATTTTAGCAGGGAATCGACAATGGGCATATGGAAATCCTTTAACCTGGTTTCCCTCAAGGGGATGGTTTCCCCCTTCCATATCCCTGATGGTTGATTATACAGGCCTGGTTTTTGATGGTATTTCCTGTGGTTTAAATTGGTTGTGGATGACTAAATATGAACTATTTAGGCTAAAGGTATTCTTTTAGGAGACTTTAACCTATACTAAGATAACAAGTATGCATTGCTAGCATAGGATTTTATAAATGCTTCAGGAATTCTTGGTTTTAGTCAATTGTCGAATGGCCCTAGTCATTCAGCAGGGAAATGTGTGGATTTTAACATAACATTGTCAGAGGTATCAGGAGCTAATTGGGCCACATCATGACATTGATGTGGAGAATTGTTGCAAACAACCCATACATTCCCCAAATGAAGATAGGTATCTGAGAGCAAAAAGTCAGCAGTCATCAGAATATATTTTTTTTACTAAATCCCCAATTTTCAAAACAATATTTCATGTAATTTCATGTACATTTGGTCAGGAGTTAAACACATTTGACACAGTAATTGCTTTTTTAATCAATATACGGAGCAAATGATGGGATCTTTAAAGTGATGCTCAAACTGACTGTGGAATCAGCCACAGTCCTAGTTGCACCCATTGTAGTTTCAAACTACTTCACACACTTTACACAATATCTTTCTTCTTCTTTTTGTAAAAAATGGTTTATTATATGCCCATTTTCTTCAAATTCCTGCCAGACAGACATTGTTGGCCAATGCATTTCGGAGTGGAAAGCCCATCATCATGGCACTTATCTGGGAATGATTATAAGAAACACAAACATATAGGGCCTCATTCCGAGGTTGGTGGTAGTCATGGTTCTATTTGCGCCATGACTGCCACCAATAACGGGTCCGGCACCGGTCTAGTTCAATGGGGACTTACCGGTGTAGTCCGACCTTTGCGGGACCGGTAAGTCCTCATTGAAACTGCCATTCCCCATTCCCATTTGAGCCCCCATAGGGCTCATTGGGAATGGGGAGGGCGCAAATAACGGGCTGGCGTATGTCAAGCCTGTTATTTGCGCCCTGGTCCCTTAACGGGTCCCGTCCATAACGCCAGGTCAGACCAGGCGTTAAAGGAGGGACCCGCTAAGGGACCTTGTAGTAGGGCGGTCTCCTTACCGGTGCTCGTTATCCCTTACCGCCCAACTTGGAATGAGGCCCATCGTGTAACCCTTCGTAATCAAAGAACAGTCTAACTGACGTAACATTAATCAAATGTCATACCTGTCTTGAAGATAAATGGTTTACAATTGGCAATAGAATGCCTTACAACAGTGGTCTGTGCTGCAAAACTGAAAAAAAATGTCCCATTACACAAAAACATGTGCAGTAAACAAAGATAGACCTACATTCCATGTCCCATCTATATTTAGGCAATACAAATCAACGTTCATCCATACTTGGTTATGTGGCAAAAGAAAAGAACAAAGCCCTTGCTCCTCATTACAAGTGAGGCGGTAAGGGGTTAATGGCACGGGTAAAGGTGCCGGCACCGTTAACCCCGTACCACCTCATTACAAGGATCCCTCGCGGTCCCGTTCTGGGCATCTGGTCAGACCAGACATCCTTTGCGAGTCCTGCGAGGGGACCAGCATGCTAACAACGGGCCCGTCATTAGCAGACCCGTTGTTAGCATGCTCCCCATTCCCATTGAGCCATATGGGGGCTCAAATGGGGATGGTCCAGGTCCGGGTTCCCTGAATGGGGAAATACTGGGCTCTCCAAAGTTGGAATGGGCCGGTATTTCCCCATTCAGGGACCACGGACCCGGAACCCGAGTTTGGAGGCAGCCATGCCCTTCTTAAGGGCATGACTGCCTCCAAACTGTTAATGAGGACCCTTGTGTTGAGCCAACATTACTATAATGTAAAAGAATAAAATAAACAAAAATGTAACCATCTGCACTCTTAAAGAACGAAGTGTTCACACACATTTGGCTCTGTGTATTTAAAGTGCTATCACTGACTAAAAGAGTCAGCCTAATGTCTCCTGGGGCATCAAATATCAGTTTGTCCCAGGTTCACATAAGGAGAAAACACCATTACACACGTGCACGCAGTAATATGATGACAATCGCATACAAACGCGGAGAAGTCATGGCATGGAGCATGTGAACTGACGGTAATAACAAAAAATGTAACGGAAAATTATTTACAAATATCTGTCTCACACACCACTCGGAACTAGAAACATGTGACACGGTGCAATTGCTTATTTTCAGTTTCTCATAAAAATGTATAATTTACGTGTCCAACCCATATAATTCAAGAGAAGTATTCTTGTAAACCTCTATCACAGTGTAGTATAATATAGCAATGCGAACAAGAACTTATATTAAAATGCTGGTTCTCATATATGGATATATACACACATTCTAGCTGTGGTGCATGTGAAATTAATAACACCTATTTATGAACACCATGAATGTTTTAAACCATATTTATAGAACCATCTCATTATTTCTCGTATTCCTCTTGAACTCATGACCAAAACACATGTGGATAGAAAGGAGATGCTCCACTTAATAATGATTTTAATATGTCAACACCCGAATGAGTGTTAAATCTATTATATACAAAAGATCATCAGATAAAGCAATACACATTCAAATCTTCATTCATTCCACCAAGGGGATCTGAATTGAGTGAGCTTATCCAATATGCCTCTCTCTGTTCACGCTTGGGAGTTATAGATGTATTATTTGATGTGTATGCATGTACATATCATAGAAAACAATATAATGAAAGAATTTCATTCCATTCCTTTCTCTTTTTTTCAGTACTGTGTGAACTTGGATTGAAAAACAAAAATGGGCGTATTTTTTCCATTTGCATGGTCGGTTTTTTGTCTGCATGGTTTTTCCTGCGATTTTAAAAAAATGGAACTTTGTGATCCCATTATTGTTTATTCTGGCTTGTCATGAAATTCTGACAGGAGACTGCAAGGTAAGGGTTCTCACTGATTTTCACTGCTTTGACAGTACAACGCTGTTTTGATTATTTATGTATTGGATGCTGAAATAGGTGTCAGCTGTTGGTGTACTGTATGGTCTTTTGTAGATGTGGTGACAATCATGACTTTTTGATTTTCTGACTGTCTATATGACATTCGGTAATTCTGTTTTGGTAAGGATTTTTTACGTTAGCTGTTTAGTATGTTAATTTGTCATGTCTAGGGATTAGTGGCCTTTTAGGATTAACATTGGTGTATACTATGTGGAGAATTGCTTTTAACGATGCTCCACTATTGCATTTATTAACGTGGTATATGGCTCACTTGGACACTCCAGTGTATCAAGGTAACTTGGAGGTTTAATTTAGTTGAATATGATGTGAGGTGAATGAAGCGCAGCACGCTTCATACTTGGTCGCACTGGGTGTTTTTCACGTACAATTGGACACTTTGGAGCAAGTCAATTGAAGATTTACATAAGCACTTTTTTTAGTATTATGTTTAGCTATTGATGTTAACCCTTCCTTTCACTCAATATTTGATTCATATAGATGACATTTCCTGACGGGTTTCCATAACTCAAAACGCATCGGATAAGCAAATACATCTTACTAGTCATCACTTGAAGGAAGCCATCTTTTGCTCTATTGAGCAATTACTGTGTGAAATTTGGTTAACTATTGATGGACTGTATGGAAGATTGTGAATTGAGTAAAAAAAATATTTTGATGACTTCTAAGTTATTGCACAAAATATTTTCCACCATTTGGGGGATTTATGGCTTGTGTGCAACAATTGTCCACATCACTGTCATGATGTGTCACAGCTAGTTATGCTGTTCTCGGTTCTCGACTTTGTTGGACCTATTAGTCATCAGCATCCCTGATTCCACTTCAGGTATTCTTACAAATATACATTTTTCAACATTTATGCTTACTGGTGAGCAGTTCTTTGTTAGTGCTGACGAAGCAGTAGCAGCAGTAATTTGGTCAGATTGTGCTTAAATATCCCTTTACTGTGGTATAGGGCAGAAGTTAACAACACAAGCTAAGGCATTGGAAATCAATAGACACAAATGTATTATCGGGAAGTTGCAGCACATGCAGCCTAATGAGCAGCAAGGTCTATATTGTACCCACTGTGAGAAACGTGCAAGTCCTCTCACTCCTATTCCCTTTGGATCGCCTATGCAGGTGGCCAGGGAATGGCCATCGCTTTTCAATCCTGCCCCTGGGGCAGACAAGCGAGGGAGTTTCACCTGGATGGAGGATCCTTGGGTATTGGAAGTGGGATGCCCATGGGTGAGACACAGTATTCTCCATCCGACTTTCAGAATGGAACCCCTATCCCAGAAGTAGTTATGGGAATTGTTCATCTGGTTCCCTGACTTCTGAGAAGGGTAGAAGACATTATCAAACCAGACAAGCTAAAAAGAGGAAGAGAAAGAGAGGGGAAGATATACTGTATAATAAGTCATAGTATCCCCCTTATCCTCATGATAACCAATCTAACTACCCCCTAATCTGTATGGGCCAATATAAACATGCTCCAGTCCATTCCCCCTTTAAAACACATTCAAGTACTGAGACGAAGAAGAAGCAACTGAATGTAGTAGAGATTCCCTTCACTCAACAATTTTGGTAATGGGACAAAGAAGATGTAAGCAGGTCAGGCATGTACCACTAATGAGTGTCAGGCAATAGAAATTGATGTGCATACCCGCAGTCCATTATTCAACCACAGGTGTATAAAAGGTGGGACCATGAAGCTGCAAAGAGACTGCTGGCAGAGGAGAGCAGTGGAAGAAGTAAAACCTGCGAGAGCAGAAGAAGACATTATGTCTGAACGCCTGCTGAGTCCCTGGGGAGCCTGCCAGAGGAAGAATATAAGTCGGAGTAGACCTGGAGAAAAGGCGAACAGCTGGAGCTGTCAGACCGCATCGCGAGGCACAGCACGATCGCCGGAGAGAGTTGCAAGAAGCGCCCAGCTAACAGGTTTTCATGCAGAAGGGGAGAAGCTGTGTGGAGGAGCGGCAATGCCTGGGTAAGTGTCAGGGACAATTTCCTCACCGGGGAGCTCCACAATCCTGTGAATGCAATTGCGGGGTATGGAAACAAATGAACTTGCAAAACATATACAACAAAATTAATGAAAGTTATCTTTATTGAATACCGAACTGAATGAAATATAAAAGGCTCTCCTTGTTGAACAAATTAATGAAGGAAACAAAAACAAGTGCCTTTATTGATTTACTGCATTGAGTAACAAAAGCAAGGAAGCACTTATTTAAGCAACAGTAACTCTTATTGAATACTGGAGGGAAAGTAACTTACCTAAGGGAAAGCCAGATTTATAAAGTAACATCCTTGGCAAACTGAACAACTTCTCTGAATGCTAGAAACTGTAGAATAAAGCAGAATCCAGATTAATAAACAACATATATAATAACGTTGTGAAACTGTGATTTAAGAAACTGCTTGTTGATCAAACTATTGAACTTTGAAAGAAACCTGGAAGTTCCTGGTTGGATGACCTGTGGTGGCTGGAGCGTGTGGTCTGAAACTGTGCCAAGACCAGAGAACCCATAAAAAAGAAAATCAAGGAAGTTTGCTGTGGTGAAAGAAGGGAAACAACAGACACTGAATATCAGACTTGGGGAAGGGAACCCTCAGTTATACAGACTTGTGAAAAACCAGGCTACAGATAAAGCTTCAAGATACTTCTTTTTGTATTATATTTGAACATTGAACGTGGGGAATGAAACCCTAAATATTGGTGCCTTGGAACTGTGTTACCCTGGAGCTGTATTGAACATGGGGAAGGGCACCCTGATCCTTGCGGAAAGTGTGGAACTGTATTTTCTTCAAGTGTACGCAAAGGTAAGTTGAACATTGTGTTGAACTTATTGACATTGGTGAAAAAGAAGCTGGCAAATAAGGTAGAGCGGGAAAACAACTCAGAACTTTATTTGAATCACTGCTTAGTTTATGGTTAACATTCCCACACATTGTTCTGTATTAGTTGTGAGGGCAAGTATAGGATTTGGACACAGACAGACTTTTACGTTGAACTTACTTATTTAGGTAGGGAGATCCCAACTTAGAATAGGGAAAGTTAGTCTATGGATCCTTCCATTTTCTTTAATAAAAGATTGTTTTAGCTTGAATCTATTGTCTGTGTCTCCTTCCATTATGCCAAACTCACAATACCAAGATTTAGACCTAAAACAAACATCCAATGTCTTATTTACCTTTTCTATGATAAAGTGTTAGGGTCTCTTAACTCTCTTTCATAAAGACCCCATAAGACAAAACCTATAACACATGCAAATAAACATTGCTTTACTTTTGACCTTGCAGATTTAAAGTCAAAGTTATTGAGCCAGCCCTGTGAGTGGATATTTTAAGGTTGTTGGAGAAGGAAGATGACACAAAGGTGGCATGGTGGTGGTTATAGACTTTTATTTATGGAAACAATACCCTCACTATCCTGATCAGCAAGAGGGGTTTCCCTGCCTCAAACTAATACTAAAGGATCTGTCGGAATGTCTTGTCAAAATCAAAATCCACCATCCTGTGTCACAACCTACTTCCATCCGTTACACTATCACTAAAGACTAATATAATCCAACAGAAAGTTCCTTCCTCAGGAGAATGACTCCCTTCTCCTGGTATTTGGGTGGTGTTCAAAAGAATGTTCTCTTGTAAAAAAAAAGGTTGCATGGGGTAATGACGCCCTTACCCTGGCTTGCGGGTTCCACACAATTTTTGCACAACACCACGTTCTGGACCAGGGGAATGACTCCCTTATCCTGGTACTGGTCTGTGCAATCCACAATAAGGTCAGGGGGAATAACTGTCTCCTCCTGGCATCTTTTGAATATGTCCCAAGTGTTTTTGTGTCATCCCAAGAGAATGACTCCCTTCTCCTGGCATTTGAAAAGTTTTTTTGGTGTCTTTCAACTTGCTGAATGTCTTTCCACTCTTTCCTTTGGTACCAATGGTCCCAAACCCTTCTGTGTTGGTCAATGGATTTATCTTTGCCACTCTGCTGAGGAAGCTCACCTCAGGTTCTCAGATCACTTGTATTGGGGTCGCAGACCCTTCCCTGGTGGTCAGTGGGCTTGTGGTTACCAGTACAACAAGGAAGTTCTCCTCGGATGCTCAGTTCCTTTTTGTTGGGATCCCAGACCCTTCTCTGGTGGTCAGAGGACTTATTACTGCCATTGCAACAAGGAAGTTCTCCTCAGAGGCTTTGATCACTCTTGTTAGGGTCCCAGACCCTTCTCTGGTGGTCAGTGGACTTATTTCTCCCACTGCAATGAGAAAGTTCTCCTCAGATGCTTGGTTCATGCTTCCAGTAGCTATTTAGTTGCTACTGCAATGAGGGAGATCATCCCTGATCCTCTCTACACAGTTCTTTTCCCCAAAGCCCACAGGCTCCACCACCCAGTTTAACTCGTTTCCACTGCCTGAGCTGAAACCTCCTCGCACCAACATTCCCTCACTCACATGTAAATATTTTCACAGCCTCACTCTGACATCAGACATTCCATACATCCACCCAAGCACTATACAACACATCTCCCTTCCTTTCCCAGCTCTCACCATTCATCATCAACAGGTGCTATACACCACCTTCATTCTCTGATTATCATCCACACTGCACTAAAACAGACATTCAGAACTTATACTGAACACATGACATGAGTTATTTGATTGATAGCCTGCTTAGGTTTGTCCATGGCTCTATGTTCCTGTGCCAATAAAGCAGGGGCTTGCCATCTATAGTTAGCAGCACATTATAATCAAATGAACTACTCAGCCATATTCTCAGGTGCCCTGCCTGGTATGGTCATTTGTTCTGTTTGCTGTGACTCGACTCAGCATTTGGATAAGCCTTGCCATAATGGGTTTTGTGTTATTGATTAAAGTTGGGACGCTTCTGCATTAGAACATCAAGAAAACACTGCACCTGTGATGCTGCTCGCTGGTGGCAGATTATAGACATTGGAGAAGCTAGTGGTTTCCACTGTCCTAAGAGTGGAAGAAGAGGGCTTTTCTCCACTATATTTCCTAAGAAGTGGCAAGCAAAATCTCTCCTTTTCATTTGATACAATTAATTCTAGGATCCATGTCTTGTATTTTCCCACATCATCTACTGAACGAGGCAAAAAGTGGACAGTTAAGATCTGTAGCATGGATTTAAATTTGTGTTAAAGATGATCTCCTCCAAGCCAGCTATGCCTGTTGACATTTGTTTCTAAGCGATAGTTCATGCTGTTGGATAACTCCAAATCTTAAAAATCCTTTTCTCTAATATCTACAGCATAATGGAATTTGGACTGTTTCAAATGTACTTGAAGGATTACATCACAGTTTTTAACTTTATCATTGACGACCTGTAACATATTCAAAAGGAGCTATAAACTGGGCGAGCCATTTCATGAGAACACATTGCTAGGAGTCAAAGGCACGGATAGCTCTTCTTTAACTTTGTGTTGCATCACATACTTGTACAGTGATTTTCATAGAAGTACTGAAGTATATATAGAAGCAAATTGCATCTAATGGAAACCTGCTGTCTGAGGCCCAGCTGCAGAAGGCCATTCATGGTTTGCAATCATCTGAGCACCTTCCAGGCTTTGCAGAATGACTGAAAGTGTTACAAATCTTGTGATTATGCAATTATGTCGGCATTCTTTGTACCTTTTTTTAAGGAACTCGGGCACTATGTTGTTCAACCAGTGCCACAAACGCACAGCGCATTTAATCGTTTTGGCCATACATCATAGTACACGAATGTTGCTACTTGTGCAGCTCACAACAAAATCAACAGTCAATGATTTTTGTCTAAGCCATTCTAAAACGTTGGCATTCAGTACCGCCAAGATGTTTGGTAATGTGCGACATTTCTCCATGGCAAACATTAAAAGAGTTGCTTGTTAGTCAATTATGTTTGGTATGTCATTTGAGATATTAGTGGTAGTTGCCCCACTGTTGTTCATTTCTTAAAAGTTGACCACTGTGCAGTGATACACACATTCATCACGAGTTTGGCGGTACCCTTAAATCCGGCGGTAGCGCTGTTACCGCCGGATTTAAGGGTCCGCCAAATCAGGCCTTCGGCGGATTTCTCCCCAGCTCTGATCTGGGGGGAAATCTGCCAAAAATTCACGCTCATACCGCCGGCGGGAAATCCGCTGGTGGTATAAGCGCAAAATTTCCCCATTGAGCCCAATGGGGAATGGGGCATTCCCGAATGGGCTCAATGGGGAATGGGGATTTCCAAATCCGCCAAACCCGTGATCCGGCGCTAATAGCACCGGTGGGTTTGGCGGTAGGGCAGATAACGCCGGCGCTATTAGCGCCGGCATTACCGCCCAACTCGTGATGAGGCCCATAGTCTGGTGCTTGCTTAGTGGACATGTTTTGTTTTCACATGGATGTCATGCACAACAGACTCCGTTAGTGCTTTTTTGATTGTTACTTTTTTGTGTGAAGATCAAGCACTGAAAAATCGAACACATTTGCATGACTGAGTACCTAATATTTTGGACAAACTTAAATTCCTGGAATGCTTTGGTGTCCAGCAAAGAGTAGGGAAGGAGTCATAGAAGCAAACATTTTGACCAACATCCCATTGTAAAAAAAGCACTTAGTGTGGATGCCTGTGGTACTTTGTCAACGTGATGAAAAAGGTCTTGCTACTGGTTTGTTTAAGGGACTGGGAGTGTGGAAATGCAATGCATGTAGTGGTTCCTCGCTCACGAAGCAGTGTCCACAAATGTGCTGGGGTGGTAGCTGTATGCCATCTGGAGGCTGATGCAGGCTTTAGGGGCTTTGATGCCTTGCTCACTGAATATGGAGGTGTTCTGACAGCTGCTGCACCACCATTATTTTCTTTCTTTGACAGTAAACGCTGTCCCCTCAGAAGTAGTTCCATGAACTAACCCGTTTGCTGCTCTTTCTCTAATAAGCACACAGTTCCCCTTGATAATATAGCCTAATAGACCTCATGGAGGGCCTTAAGTTGGGGAAGGGTCATTATCATAAGTGATAATGACCCCTCCCTAGGTCTGTGAGGCCATGCACATAGTGGTAGAAGCAATACATGTTTTGGAGTTTTGGTAGTGAAGTAAAACATTTAATAGTGAGTAAATTGATAACCTGATTTAGTAAATTAAAATCCGTTTTATTTAGTAGTACTTAAATAATTTGGTTGTCTTCCTAAGTATAGCATTGTTATTGCAAGCTTGGATGAACTGAAAGAGTTTGAAAATGAGAATGTGTTAGGTGCCATGTAAAGTGAAAATATGTTCCCACGTTTTAGCTTTCTCTTTCGTGTGTTAAATGGGATGTTGCACAAAATAAATGTCATCACAAGGAGGAAGTGTCTTGATGAAAGAAATCTTGGCTGCACATCGAATTGTCGTTTCCCAGTCTGCTTTTGAAGACTGAATGTTCATAATACATTTGAAACCAGTAGTTATCGACTGCACGCAAAACATTCCGATTGGCTGAGAGGAGGTCAATAACGATCTCCATGTGATCTCCAGTGGACTTATTTCTCCCACTGCAATGAGAAAGTTCTCCTCAGATGCTTGGTTCATGCTTCCAGTAGCTATTTAGTTGCTACTGCAATGAGGGAGATCATCCCTGATCCTCTCTACACAGTTCTTTTCCCAAAAGCCCACAGGCTCCACCACCCAGTTTAACTCGTTTCCACTGCCTGAGCTGAAACCTCCTCGCACCAACATTCCCTCACTCACATGTAAATATTTTCACAGCCTCACTCTGACTACAGACATTCCATACATCCACCCAAGCACTATACAACACATCTCCCTTCCTTTCCCAGCTCTCACCATTCATCATCAACAGGTGCTATACACCACCTTCATTCTCTGATTATCATCCACACTGCACTAAAACAGACATTCAGAACTTATACTGAACACATGACATGAGTTATTTGATTGATAGCCTGCTTAGGTTTGTCCATGGCTCTATGTTCCTGTGCCAATAAAGCAGGGGCTTGCCATCTATAGTTAGCAGCACATTATAATCAAATGAACTACTCAGCCATATTCTCAGGTGCCCTGCCTGGTATGGTCATTTGTTCTGTTTGCTGTGACTCGACTCAGCATTTGGATAAGCCTTGCCATAATGGGTTTTGTGTTATTGATTAAGGTTGGGACGCTTCTGCATTAGAACATCAAGAAAACACTGCACCTGTGATGCTGCTCGCTGGTAGCAGATTGTAGACATTGAAGAAGCTAGTGGTTTCCACTGTCCTAAGAGTGGAAGAAGAGGGCTTTTCTCCACTATATTTCCTAAGAAGTGGCAAGCAAAATCTCTCCTTTTCATTTGATACAATTAATTCTAGGATCCATGTCTTGTATTTTCCCACATCATCTACTGAACGAGGCAAAAAGTGGACGATCTGTAAGATCTGTAGCATGGATTTAAATTTGTGTTAAAGATGATCTCCTCCAAGCCAGCTATGCCTGTTGACATTTGTTTCTAACGATAGTTCATGCTGTTGGATAACTCCAAATCTTAAAAATCCTTTTCTCTAATATCTACAGCATAATGGAATTTGGACTGTTTCAAATGTACTTGAAGGATTACATCACAGTTTTTAACTTTATCATTGACGACCTGTAACATATTCAAAAGGAGCTATAAACTGGGCGGGCCATTTCATGAGAACACATTGCTAGGAGTCAAAGGCACGGATAGCTCTTCTTTAACTTTGTGTTGCATCACATACTTGTACAGTGATTTTCATAGAAGTACTGAAGTATATATAGAAGCAAATTGCATCTAATGGAAACCTGCTGTCTGAGGCCCAGCTGCAGAAGGCCATTCATGGTTTGCAATCATCTGAGCATCTTCCAGGCTTTGCAGAAAGGCTGAAAGTGTTACAAATCTTGTGATTATGCAATTATGTCGGCATTCTTTGTACCTTTTTTTAAGGAACTCGGGCACTATGGTGTTCAACCAGTGCCACAAACACACAGCGCATTTAATCGTTTTGGCCATACATCATAGTACACGAATGTTGCTACTTTTGCAGCTCACAACAAAATCAACAGTCAATGTTTTTTGTCTAAGCCATTCTAAAACGTTGGCATTCAGTACCGCCAAGATGTTTGGTAATGTGCGACATTTCTCCATGGCAAACATTAAAAGAGTTGCTTGTTAGTCATTACCATTGTTATTATCAATGATGAAAAAATCGCAGGCTGGTATTGCGTATTTTTTCACACTGACGAGGTCCGTGATAGAGCTTCCTATTTTGGCAGATTCAGCGGACATAGAATATCCTATGCCCCTACTATTGTTAGTCTGTTGTCTGCTGCTGTTTTGCTGATTCCAGCCATATTGTACTTCTTTCATCACTATAGTTTGGTTTATTTGTCTTGGACCAACACATGTCAATGTTGGGTACCAAAGAAGCGGTTTGATTTCATGTATGGTTCTGTGTACCAGTCCAAGGTGTACTCAAATGTACAGGGCTAAGAGCAACACCATTATCATCGTCATCAATATACCATATGATTCATTCTTGCATCTTGCTTTACCAGAGCCAGCAGGTGCACATAGATGGTGATTGGCATAATTGCCCGATAGAGATGA
The DNA here is from genome assembly GCF_040938575.1 of Ambystoma mexicanum. Classification (NCBI taxonomy): domain Eukaryota; kingdom Metazoa; phylum Chordata; class Amphibia; order Caudata; family Ambystomatidae; genus Ambystoma; species Ambystoma mexicanum. The sequence goes on from NC_090937.1 coordinate 404,609,047, forward strand.
TGGTTTGGAATGGCTGTCTTCGGCTTTTTCATCACTATCACCACCATTCCCGCCTTTATCTGAAGAAAGTGCCTGTCTGCAACCCCAGCTGCACATCTTACTTTTTTGCAGTGCTTGCTTATGTCACTGTGCCTCCTACACACCTACAGGGTAATTCATAGAATTTCGCAGAAAAGTGTGGCAAGCGGCTGGCGCAGAGTGTCCGCGTGCGATTGACTGCGCCAGGCACGTGCGCTAAAACCGATTTCCGCGCACAGCGTATTCATGGATTTCAGGCTCCCAAACCAGCCGTGGCGCAGAGTATCGCAGCGACCCAGCAGCAGCGCCAGTAACGCCCCCAAGAACGCCCTCGCGCAAGGAAAAGCCATCAAAATCGCAAAATCATCGCAAAGGGCTGCGCTAACCCTGGACCAGTTTACAGGGCTGCCAAACAAGGAACGCAAAGCGGGTAACGTGCATATCAGGGGTACGCGTGAAGTTATACACGCGATTAGCCAGGGTACGTGTATTACAGGGGTACGCGGGAAGTGTAACACGCGATTGGCCAGGGTACGTGTATTACAGGGGTAGGCGGGAAGTTATACACGCGATTAGCCAGGGTACGTGTATTACAGGGGTACGCGGGAAGTTTAACACGCGATTGGCCAGGGTACGTGTATTACATGGGTATGCGGGAACTTTTACATGCGATTAGCCAGGGTACGTGTATTACAGGGGTACGCGGGAAGTTTAACACGCGATTGGCCAGGGTACGTGTATTACAGGGGTAGGCGGGAAGTTTTACACGCGATTAGCCAGGGCACGTGTATCACAGGGGTACGCGGGAATTATCACATGCGATTTGGCTGTGTATGTGTATTACAGGGGTACACGGGAAGTTTTACACGCGATTCGGCTGGGTACGTGTATTACAGGGATGCGATTTGGCCAGGTACGTGTATTACAGGGGTGCGCAGGAATTATCACACGCGATTTGGCTGGGTACGTGTATTACAGGGGTGCGTGGGAATCATCACACGCGATTTGGCTGGGTACGTGTATTACAGGGGTGCGTGGGAAGTCACACGCGATTAGGCTGGGTGGGTCCTCACAGGTGTTCCCTGTACACCCTCCACGGCCCCTGCAGGCAGCCTACAAAACAGGGGACTACCCTGCACACCTGCTCATGTCCCCCTGCACCCCCACCCCCCAGCAGTGCAGGGGCAGCCTCCACCAGGCCCCCACCCATGTCTCCCACCACCCCCACCCCCCCGCCACCAGGGGCAGCCTCCACCAGGCCCCCACCCATGTCTCCCCCCACCCCCACCCCCCCGCCACCAGGGGCAGCCTCCACCAGGCCCCCACCCATGCCTCCCACCACCCCCAACCCCCAGCAGTGCAGGGGCAGCCTCCACCAGGCCCCCACCCATGTCTCCCACCACCCCCACCCCCCAGCAGTGCAGGGGCAGCCTCCACCAGGCCCCCACTCATGTCTCCCACCACCCCCACCCCCCAGCAGTGCAGGGGCAGCCTCCACCAGGCCCCCACCCATGCCTCCAACCACCCCCAACCCCCAGCAGTGCAGGGGCAGCCTGCACCAGGCCCCCACCCATGCCTCCCACCACCCCCAGCAGTGCAGGGGCAGCCTCCACCAGGCCCCCACCCATGTCTCCCACCACCCCCACCCCCCCGCCACCAGGGGCAGCCTCCACCAGGCCCCCACCCATGCCTCCCACCACCCCCAACCCCCAGCAGTGCAGGGGCAGCCTCCACCAGGCCCCCACCCATGCCTCCCACCACCCCCACCCCCCCGCCACCAGGGGCAGCCTCCACCAGGCCCCCACCCATGCCTCCCACCACCCCAACCCCCAGCAGTGCAGGGGCAGCCTCCACCAGGCCCCCACCCATGCCTCCCACCACCCCCAACCCCCAGCAGTGCAGGGGCAGCCTCCACCAGGCCCCCACCCATGCCTCCCACCACCCCCAACCCCCAGCAGTGCAGGGGCAGCCTCCACCAGGCCCCCACCCATGCCTCCCACCACCCCCACCCCCCCGCCACCAGGGGCAGCCTCCACCAGGCCCCCACCCATGCCTCCCACCACCCCCAACCCCCAGCAGTGCAGGGGCAGCCTCCACCAGGCCCCCACCCATGTCTCCCACCACCCCCACCCCCCCGCCACCAGGGGCAGCCTCCACCAGGCCCCCACCCATGCCTCCCACCACCCCCAACCCCCCCCGCCACCAGGGGCAGCCTCCACCAGGCCCCCACCCATGCCTCCCACCACCCCCACCGCCCCGCCACCAGGGGCAGCCTCCACCAGGCCCCCACCCATGCCTCCCACCACCCCCAACCCCCAGCAGTGCAGGGGCAGCCTCCACCAGGCCCCCACCCATGCCTCCCACCACCCCCAACCCCCAGCAGTGCAGGGGCAGCCTCCACCAGGCCCCCACTCATGTCTCCCACCACCCCCACCCTCCCGCCACCAGGGGCAGCCTCCACGAGGCCCCCACCCATGCCTCCCACCACCTCCAACCCCCAGCAGTGCAGGGGCAGCCTCCACCAGGCCCCCACCCATGCCTCCCACCACCCCCAACCCCCAGCAGTGCAGGGGCAGCCTCCACCAGGCCCCCACCCATGCCTCCCACCACCCCCAACCCCCAGCAGTGCAGGGGCAGCCTCCACCAGGCCCCCACCCATGTCTCCCACCACCCCCACCCTCCCGCCACCAGGGGCAGCCTCCACCAGGCCCCCACCCATGTCTCCCACCACCCCCACCCCCCCGCCACCAGGGGCACCCTCCACCAGGCCCCCACCCATGCCTCCCACCACCCCCAACCCCCAGCAGTGCAGGGGCAGCCTCCACCAGGCCCCCACCCATGCCTCCCACCACCCCCAACCCCCAGCAGTGCAGGGGCAGCCTCCACCAGGCTCCCACCCATGCCTCCCACCACCCCCAACCCCCAGCAGTGCAGGGGCAGCCTCCACCAGGCCCCCACCCATGTTTCCCACCACCCCCACCCCCCCGCCACCAGGGGCAGCCTCCACCAGGCCCCCACCCATGCCTCCCACCACCCCCAACCCCCAGCAGTGCAGGGGCAGCCTCCACCAGGCCCCCACCCATGCCTCCCACCACCCCCACCCCCCCGCCACCAGGGGCAGCCTCCACCAGGCCCCCACCCATGCCTCCCACCACCCCCAACCCCCAGCAGTGCAGGGGCAGCCTCCACCAGGCCCCCACCCATGCCTCCCACCACCCCCAACCCCCAGCAGTGCAGGGGCAGCCTCCACCAGGCCCCCACCCATGCCTCCCACCACCCCCACCCCCCCGCCACCAGGGGCAGCCTCCACCAGGCCCCCACCCATGCCTCTCACCACCCCCAACCCCCAGCAGTGCAGGGGCAGCCTCCACCAGGCCCCCACCCATGTCTCCCACCACCCCCACCCTCCCGCCACCAGGGGCAGCCTCCACCAGGCCCCCACCCATGCCTCCCACCACCCGCAACCCCCAGCAGTGCAGGGGCAGCCTCCACCAGGCCCCCACCCATGTCTCCCACCACCCCCACCCCCCCGCCACCAGGGGCAGCCTCCACCAGGCCCCCACCCATACCTCCCACCACCCCCAACCCCCAGCAGTGCAGGGGCAGCCTCCACCAGGCCCCCACCCATGCCTCCCACCACCTCCAACCCCCAGCAGTGCAGGGGCATCCTCCACCAGGCCCCCACCCATGCCTCCCACCACCCCCAACCCCCAGCAGTGCAGGGGCAGCCTCCACCAGGCCCCCACCCATGTCTCCCACCACCCCCACCCTCCCGCCACCAGGGGCAGCCTCCACCAGGCCCCCACCCATGTCTCCCACCACCCCCACCCCCCCGCCACCAGGGGCACCCTCCACCAGGCCCCCACCCATGCCTCCCACCACCCCCAACCCCCAGCAGTGCAGGGGCAGCCTCCACCAGGCCCCCACCCATGCCTCCCACCACCCCCAACCCCCAGCAGTGCAGGGGCAGCCTCCACCAGGCCCCCACCCATGCCTCCCACCACCCCCAACCCCCAGCAGTGCAGGGGCAGCCTCCACCAGGCCCCCACCCATGTCTCCCACCACCCCCACCCCCCCGCCACCAGGGGCAGCCTCCACCAGGCCCCCACCCATGCCTCCCACCACCCCCAACCCCCAGCAGTGCAGGGGCAGCCTCCACCAGGCCCCCACCCATGCCTCCCACCACCCCCACCCCCCCACCACCAGGGGCAGCCTCCACCAGGCCCCCACCCATGCCTCCCACCACCCCCAACCCCCAGCAGTGCAGGGGCAGCCTCCACCAGGCCCCCACCCATGCCTCCCACCACCCCCAACCCCCAGCAGTGCAGGGGCAGCCTCCACCAGGCCCCCACCCATGTCTCCCAACACCCCCACCCACCAGCACTGTGGGGCACGTGGCCAGCAGGCAGTCAGGCAGCAGCAGATGGCAGGTGGGAGCGTGCTCAGGGCTCTAGGGGGCAGTAATTTGGCCTCCTGGCCAGGAGCGTGGTCTCTCGTGTGTGAACGCGTGGACAGCCTGATAGGGAGTGAAATCCCACACGTCAGCGTGTGAATCGAGGAAAGGCCCTTAGTGCGTAAACCCGTCAACAGCATATGCGCGCCTATAGTCACCTGCACGTGCAGGAAATTGTTGCGTGACACGTCCCAGTGTCAAAGCGTGTGATTGGTGAAAATGGATCTACACGCAGAAGTGACAAAGCGTGTGATTGGTGAAAATGGATCTACACGCAGAAGTGACAAAGCGTGTGATTGGTGAAAATGGATCTACACGCAGAAGTGACAAAGCGTGTGATTGGTGAAAATGGATCTACACGCAGGAGTGACAAAGCGTGTGATTGGTGAACGTACACGCCGCGTAAGTGACGCTGTACGTGTGGGCCTGTATATAAGGTACATGTAGAACACCATTTCCTTGTACGTGCTTTTCGTGGAGAGCGAGTGGGTGAATTCTGTACTTCTTGTCGTTTCACACGCGATTTACTTCACGGCGTTTCCAGTTCGTACTCCCTGTTACCTCTGACAGCTTTTTCTCTATTTTTCCTCTTGTACTGGTTTACCTGGGCCTGTTCCCTCAAACAGTGTCCCCTTCTACTGTTGTCCTGTCTTCTCAGACAGCGTACACATCTTCTTTTGGCGGGGGTTTAGCCAGCCAAACGCGCTCATTTTTCACGCTCTTTTACCTGGCAGACGGTGAGTCACGCACGTATCCAACTTCTGTGCTTGCCCCGTGTGTAGCCTACCCCTTCAGAGGTCATTCTAGGCTGCGTGTGACACGCATACGTTCATTCTTGTGTTACTGGGTGCCACAGCGTAGTGCAGGTTTTTCTTTCAGCACACGTGGTCTAGGAGGGGTTGCGGGCGCGTCATCTCCCTTTTTTGGGCCTCCTGTGCGTTGCGTGACCCGTCATCTTTCCCCAGGGGTTACAATCAGCCGTGCTAGAGCACTAGGGTACAATTACCATCTGGTACCCAACCCCTTTGACCCCCAATTGCCCAGGACAATTGTCTACAGCCACTCCCATACGCACATTAATATCAGTGCCATGGCTGGGAGGCGAGGATTCCGTAAGGGTGGCAAAGGTGGAAGAGCCACAAGTGGTGGCCGTGGTGGATCCGGTAGGGGACGTGGTCGTAACTTGCAGGGTGAGCCTGTCCCCCCATGTGTGGAGGACCAGTCAAGGGCACCCATCAACCCCCCCCTCCCCCCCTCCCCCCCTCCCGTTGAGGCTGAAGTGGCTGACACCATCCATGCTCAGCCCTTGTTGGACCAGCCCATTGTGGCACCAGACCTGGCTGACTCCATGGCTGACTTCCAGGTCAGCAGGGCTACGACACGTGCGCTGGTGCACGTTGATGCTATCATGCCACGTGGATCTGGGGCAGCAAGGTCATCTGCTGCCCCAAGTAGGCAGGGCGGAGAGGCTGCAGGGGCAGCTGCAGCTCCATCCACCCCAGCTCTCACACACCCAGCCAGGACAGTGTCCGTCCTAGTCCATTCTGCTGACATTCCCCATGACACCATTACACTTGAGCCAATGCCTGCACCAACTCCCATGCTGAGTGTGCAATCCCACACACCTGATACAGAGCCCACCAGGGCTCCTGCCCCTAGTGTCCAGAGCGGCGCAGGACACTCAGGATCACCACCACCTTCCAAGCGGAAGAGGAAGAGTGCTCGTCCGGCACAGGCTGATGCCCCCGACACGGCTACACAGTCCGGTCCGTCGAGGAAGCCCAGCTTCACGGATGTGGAACTGAATGCACTTGTCGAGTATGTGTCCGGACATGATAACGAGATGGTCATTGTTGCAGGATCCAAGACCACACCTGCACAATGCCAGGCACACTGGCAGACCATTGCGGACATCGTAAGTGCCCTTGGAATCGTGAGGCGCACAGCCAATGATTGCTACAAGCGCTGGAATGACCTAAAGCGCAGGGCAAAGAAGAAGCTGGCCTCAAGTCATGCCGCAACTCTAGTGACTGGAGGTGGGTCTCCAGTAGAAGACATGGAACTCACTCCACATGAGTCAGTCGCTGGGACCTACGTCACGGAGGAACAGATCCAAGGCGTGGGAGATCTGCCTGATTACGAGGCTTTGTCCGGTGAGTGCACATGCATGTGTGTGTCATCCATGTGCATGGTGTGTGTGTGAGGGCATCTGTTTGTGTACCAGGTGAGAGTGTGTGCGCCTGAGTCGAATGGGTCAGCCATGTGCTTCATGCAAGACATCCTGGGCAGCTGCATTTCGCCATTGCAGTATCCCTTCTGCCAACAGTAGACATCTAGCCCAACAGCACCCAAGTTGGCCTTGAAGTGTCACCTTGCCACTACATTGTTGATTATTTTCCTATGTTCAATCAGACAGATTGTATGCATTCCACCACTTATACTAGGCATTCCTCAGTCCTCTAGTCACATGTATGGCATGGCCATAGTAAAGTGGAGTTACTTTGTTACCTGGATATCATATGTTCACACATGTCCCTGTGCAATTGGACCATATTGGACTGGCAGCTCCAGGTGATAAAGCAGACCTGTCAGAATTAGAAAAGCTATTGCATGTGGGAACTGGACAGAATGAATAAGTGCTGCCCTCCTCTCCATCTACACTCAATAGCAATGGCACATGCCATCTGTGTGATGGCATGTGTGTGTCACCTGGCAATCACAGGGCAATGTGTGATGCCACTGCCAGGCAGCATGCATGAAATGTGTTCATCTTCCATCTTTGTGTAATGAGTGTGTGCCATTTGCCTGCCCTTCATACGCAGTGAGGGTGCATGCATGGGAGGGTCTTAGTCATGTGGGACATGTGTCAATCAAGTACTGGTTCTCTTGTTTCACAGCCCTCATTGTGTGCCATGGTGCTAATGCGGGTTTCCATTTCTTTGTCATTATGTCATTGCAGGGGAAGACGCACCTGATACTGCTGGGGTTGTGGAGATGGTGCAGAGCCAGGAGGGGTCCGAGGGCCGACCAACCACCAGTGAGGGACGTGGTGTGCTGGTGGGTGAAAACCCACAAGTGCTGCAGGTCGTGCTCTCAAGGGGTGTCTCTGGCTGCACCTCCCCCGAGCTGTACTCAGCTGTTGACTCGGATGATGAGACCTACGTGCCGTCGCAGGTGAGTGTTCCAGGGAGGGAATCTGTTCTGTCCCACCCACCTGCACCAGGGTCAGAAACCTCAATGGGGATGTCAGTGTTGGCAGCTAGGCCTTTGGTGGTTACGGATGCAGGGTCACACTCCGCGACATCTGATCCTGTTCCTGGGCCAGCAGATCAGAGGGGGAATGCAGTCCTGCAGCCTCAGGCAGTGCCGGCACAGCAAGGCGCAGTCCGCCTTGCCCCAGACAGGTGTGGTGCCCGCCGACGTGGTGGCCGTACGCCACCTGGCAATACCGTATGGGAGCAATCCATTTACGGTATGGCTACCCAACAGGCAGCATCATCCGAGATGATGGCTCAGGCCATGGATAGGGTGGCCACTTCCATTGTCCCCCCTGAAAGGCTGATGGAGCGACTAGAGCAGGCAACCGACTCCATCTGCCAGTCACACAGGGAGGACATGTTGGCGTCCAACAGGGACAGGCGGGCGGCACTGGCGACTCTGCAGGAGGCCATCTCCATAGAGTCCCAGGGCCACAGGGAAGCCCTGAGGCAGGAGCTACATCAACTCAGGACGACTCTTGTTGAGCTAGAGGCTTCAACACACCAAAGGACAGAACAGCAGCTGGAGCGTCTCACCCGTACGCTCTCAGCTGAGATGCAAGCAACGAGGGCGGAGGTCCGGGCATCCCGTGAGTTGTTGCATGGGGACCTCCGCACCCTCATCCTCCAGAACGAGACCTACCACACCCGCATGCTTGCAGCCATGGAGGAACAGAGTAGGGCCTTGCGTGGGCTGCCTCCCATAGTGCAACCACCTCCGGATGCAGCTGCACAGGGTGATAATAGCGACAGCAGTGATACTCCCACAATAGGGTAGCCGTGTGGGCCATGAGCCCATGGAGGTGTTTTTTTTCCCAGGATCCACACAGGTGGTTTCTGGTGTGCACCCTGACCTCGGACCTCCTGGGTGGCCTCCCCAACCCCCCCGGGCCCTTTAATGGCCATTTTTGATTTTCTTTTTATTTTTATATTTTTTAAATTTTTATTTTTAATTTTATATTTTACCCAATTTTTTGGGCACACATTGTTGGCTTCCGTGGTTCCTGTGGGCATACGCTGCATTGTGGCTGGGCACATGCAGGCTTGTCATGTATTAGGTTCAGATGCCTGGGTTTGAGTCACACACACCCCTCCAGCTTCCCGTTTCCATGGGCTTGCAAAGGCTGTGCCCAAGTGACATTGAAGTACATGGTGACATTGGACTCCCACTACATGTGTGGGTAGTCTAGTCAATACTGTGTATACATTCCTAGTGCATATTGCTGTTGTGTTGTACACTGCATGTTGCATTGATGTGTAACTCATCATCTGTGTCTGCCTCCCAATTTGCAGGTCCCTTCCTCATGTCTACACAAGGCCCTCTAGTCTGGAGATGGGGTCCTTGTTGGCAGCAGTGCACCTACAACTCTACATGGCACCAACACTGTTCAGTTGGAAGTGGTGGGAGTGCAGGCATATCCAGGTGGTGAGACAACTGATTTATTACATTACTGAAGTCATGTTTATGGTAGTACGTGCTCAAGTATGTTGTTTGTCCTGCATTACAGTGAGCATTTCAGGTGTAGGAAGTTTCAATTGGGGACACTGTACATCGCAACACTTGTCACGTTGTGGGGATTACTTTGTTTACCTGCACATAGCATGACATGGCACGGTGTGTTGTGTGGCGGTGCTGGGGATGGGTTGGGTGACATGGCACTGTCCTCTTGTTGCATTTAGCAAGTGGGTATTAATTTTGGCTGCTTGAATGTGTTCCTTCACAAAACTGCATTGGTGTTGTGTGTGGGTAGGGATGCACACATTGTAACACTTCCAGGTGAACAATCTCAGGCTGATATGCTTTTCACGGTTGAATCTCCAGACATTCAGGATCAGTGTCAGGTTGAGTCATCATTGATTGTCAGATGGAATGTGCCAGGCCAGTGTGCACTCCACAGGGGAGTGAATACTATGTGAAGTAATTAGCCACTAGCTGTGTACGGGCTGCCTCCCCTCGTGCCCTTTCCCCTCCCATGCGCAGCGGCTGTGCATGTGGTTGGGGATGTGGGGCCACCACCATGTCCACGAGCAGGCCCCGGCGTGTTGCAACGTTGTGCAGGACACATGCTGCCACTATGATCCTGCACACTACTGGGGGAGCGTATAACAGCTGCCCGCCAGAACGGTCAAGGGAGCGAAAGCGTGACTTTAGCACTCCGAATGTGCGCTCCACTATGCCCCGGGTTGTAATGTGGGCTGTGTTATATCTCACCTCGGGTGGCGTGGTGGGGTTCCGAATTGGCGTCATCATGTGGGGTCTGAGAGGGTAGGCACTGTCCCCTGTGGAGGTGGTGATTGGTATCATTGGTGGGGTTGTGACCTTGCTCAGTATCCAACATGCATGCATGTGCAGTGGCATACATACTCACCGAGAAGCCATGTATCGCCATGCCGCCCAGCATCTATGTCCCGGCATAGGGTGGACATTCGGTAAATGAAGCTGTCGTGGGTGGACCCGGGATAGTTGGCATATACTGAGGTGATGATTCCCTTGGCATTACATACTACCTGCACGTTGATGGAATGCCAGTGCTTGCGGTTCCTATAGATGTGCTCTGATGCCCTGGGGGGACGTAGAGCCACATGGGTGCAGTCGATGGCACCTAGCACTTTGGGGAATCGTGCCACTCCGTAAAAATCCAGGGCGGCAGCATGCCTTTCAGCAGGTGTTCTGGGCAGGTATATGTGCCTGCGGACTGATGGGTGTGCAGTGATGATGTCCAAGACCTGGTGTAGGCAGCGTGACTGGGTGGCCTGTGACACCCCACCCACTATGGCACTTGTCCGCTGAAATGATCCAGTGGCTAAGAAGTGCAGTACATTGAGGACCTTCTCCAGGGGGCTGAGTGCTTGAGAGCACAGGGTGGGTGATGTGAGGTCATCCTCCCACTCACTCACCAGGTCCAGTATTATGTGTGGTGGAAACCTGTACCTTCCATACACCTGGTCATCAGGCATCCCGAAAAGGCTGGTTCTGGGTGTGAATATTCTGGCCCTGACTCTCCTCCTCCTCCTCCTTTGGTAGCCCACTGCCACTGCTGCTAGGAACGGTATGTTCATCCTGGCATCTGGCTTGTTATTTGAAAAGTGCGCAAATTAATGCTTTGCGCGTGTTCTAGGCGAGCGTGTGACCCGCGCACCCCTGGAATCTAGTTCCCACTCCAATAGCGTGTGGAAATTCCCACGCAGCAGCCATACAGGTGCGCTGACGTACTTGCGTGTGTAAGTGCCCGCGCACCCCTGAAATACACGTACATAGGCCAATCGCGTGTACGCGCACTTTTGTCCAATTACACGCAATGAAATAAACGTACATAGGCCAATCACGCGATGACACTCTGACGTGCAGTATTTCCACGTGTGTTCCGTCATCACGTGCTGAGTGGGGAACGCCCGTGCGGGTCACGTTAGACGCGCTTACGCGCTGAGGGACTCTGGTCCAATAGAATCGCGTATGCGCGCTGACGCGCTTACGCGCTAAGGGCCTTTCCTCGGATTTCACGCTGACGTGCAGGATTTTCACGTGCCAAATCACTCCGTATCAAGCTGGCCACCCGAAAACACACGGAACACCACGCTCCTGCCCAGAAGGCCGAGTTACTGCCCCCCAGTGCCCCGAGCAGCCTCCCACGTGCTATCTGCTGCTGCATGCCTGCCTGCCTGCTGCCACCGTGCCCTGCCATTTGGTGCCTGCACATCAGCCATCTGCAGGGGTCCAGTTGCTGTGTCCACCCCTGCTGGAACTGAAGACTCCCAACTGGGATTACATCGCTCCACAGCCCAGCCCCAGGACCCAGTTGCCCACCCACACCTGCCTCTGGGGTTGCCATGTCGGGCACTTCCACATCTGGCACCAGTGGCAACCCCAGGCCAGAGGGGCAGAGGGGCACCAGCTTCACTGCCACCGAAGTTGGTGTCCTGGTGGAGCATGTCCTGGGGCAGTATGATGCCCTCTTTGGATCGTCCCGCGCCAGCAAGGAAGGACAGGAGAGGATCTGGGCCGACTGTGTGGTTGCCATCAACGCGGAGGGGGTGGCAACCCGCAACGTCCAGAAGATCAAGAAGCGCTGGGAGGACTTGAGGTCCAGGACCCTTGTGAAGGCCCGGCGCCTCGTGGAGGGGGGCCGGGGCCGCATGTGTTCCATCCAGAAGAGCGTCCTGGAACGCGTACGCCCAGCGCTCCACGCCCAGATCCTTGAGAGGGAGGCCCGTCTGGAGTTGAGCGGTAAGTGTCCAAGCATTACTGTGTGAGACAGGGCATGTTGCGGTATGCTGGTTCTATGATACTTGCCTGTATGTGTGCCATGGGCCATGTATGCATGTATGTGTGCAGGGACATCATGGTAATGCATGTGCGACCAGTGATGTGTGACCCACATGGTTGTTGCATGTGTTGAAATGCGGCATGGGGAGCCCTATGCAGATTTTGGACATGAGAGCATGCCAGTCTCTGTACCTGGACATGGATGGGGGTGAAGGATGGGTGCTGATGCCAGGTACATATATGGTAGCCATGTCTGTGTGCCTGACCTGCGTGTCTGTGACTTGTGCATGCCATGGATGCATGACACGTGTGTGACAATGCACAGATTCAGTGACGCACCCAACTTACCCTTGTTTCGCCTGTGTTCGGTGTGTTTGGGGCCAGATGGATGTGACTGAGGTGAAGTGTGTGCATGTGATATGCATGAGCCATGATGCATGTGAGTTACATATCATTGAATGTTTCTAGAGTCCATTGGACATGCATGGAAATGTCCATGGCATGCACCATGCCTGTTACTGTGTGTGTTTTGCCTGGACTGACCCATGTGTTGTGGAGGGACATGATGGAAGTGTACTTTGACAGTGGTGCTCATCTGCTATTGCTTCCTGTCTAGGGGACCATTGTACAGTAGCCTGATGCTTGTGTCCTTTGTCTCCCTCTACGCAGCGGGTAGTGAAGAAGAGGGCGGAGACGGCGCTGTGGAGCAAGGCGGCGGGGATGCCCCCACGGCTGCAGCGGAAGGGGTGGGTGAGCCCCCACAGGGGCCTGCTACGGCGGGAGACGGTGAGGAGCCATCCAGGTTGGTGGTTTGCACAGAGGAGGAGGAGGCCGACACTGGTGCACACATGGGGCCTGGTGGGAGCATCCCTGCTGGTGCAAGTGGTGCAGTCCAGGGCCAGGGGCAGGAGGCAGCACAGGTCACCGTGGAGGGGCCTGTGCATGTCACTGTCCCTGACCCTGTGAGTGCACCACCATGCACCAGCAGGGATGCCCCGTCCCAGGCCCGTCCGCAGGTAGAGGGGATGTCCATGTCACCTGACTCCCCTCCACCTGCGGACGTGGTAACCCCTGGCCGCGTGGAGAAGGTCCTGATTGGGGTCGCGATGCGCACGGCTGTGATTCGTGATGACGTGCGTGCTTCCCGGGAGGAGCACGCACGTCATCACGAAGTGCACCGTGCCGACGTGGCCCAATTGGGATCGGCCATGTTCGGGGTTTTCCTGCATGTGTTGGCCAATCTGACGGCCCTCTCCTCCTCTGTGCAGGCTATCCACCGGTCGTTCTCCTTGCCGTCTTCCGGCCCAGATGCCACCAGGGCCCCCTGTGGACCTGCCCCGACCAATGCAGCCAGCTCGGTGGGGATCCCATCCCTGCCACAGTTGGGAGTCGGAGGTCCAGCAGGGGTGGACAACACAGCAAGTGGACCCCAGCAGATGGAAGATGTGACGGCATCATCGGGCAGGGCACGTGCACGACGGTGTCGGTGGTTTCCATCAGCCTGGATGCCGTCGTGCTGGCAGAGGCAGTGGCGTCGGAGGCAGCAGCGGGCTCGACGTGGAAGGCATCATGGCTCGGGGCCATCAAGATCAGAGGGGCAGGCATCGGCCGGAGGGCAGGGCAACCCTGGGATGGTGGTGTGTTCCGTGTGGGAGGAGTTTGGCCAGCGGATAGGTGCGGAGCGGCAGCGGGCGGAAGAGGAGCGGCTCGCCATGGTCAGGGCGGAGTTCTCCATGCGTCGGGCATTGAGGCGGGCTGAGTGCCTCGAGGAAGCTCGCAGGGAGTTTGAGGTGGACATGGGGTTGTCCCTGCGAGACCTCGGGGCCAGGACAGAGTCCCGCCTCCAGGACATCGACATGGAGTTCGATGATGCCCTGGCCAGCAACATCACCAAGTGAGCCGCAGGACTTGCCCGCTGCCTTTGTATATAGTTATTTAGTTAGTTAGTGCTAGGTTTCCTTTATTTATTTTTATTATTTTGGACCGCTCGGACAATGGCCACTTTTTTGTACATATATTTTACATTAGTTAGTGGTAGGTTTCATTTTTGGTGTTGGGCTCATGGACCCTGGAACATTCCTGTATATAGTTTGTTTTTTTGGGAGATACATTTTTTTAATTTCTTATTGTTTTCACCATGACGTAATGGTTTTTCATTAATTTCCTATGACATGATATTGCTTTGGACAAATTCATTTTAATTTTTTATTCCTTTGTTTTTTTGTTTATCACTTTTGTTCTCGGACATGGACCATTTATTTACTTAGCCACATCGTTGTATGTTTGAAAAGTTCACTTATTTTTGGTATTTAATACATTTTTTATATTTTCTTACACTTGTGTTATTTTCTCATTGGTTTGTTACATGTCATGATATGGGTTTTGACATTCACTTGCACCCATTGTGTATGTGTGTGTGACGGACATGTGTTCTTTTGCATACTTGGCATTGGGGTTGTGTCATGTGATTGCATTCACTATGTGGGTGGATGCAATCCTTGCCTGGGTGTTTGTGCTGGGTATGCTGGCCATTACTGCCATGATTGTGTATCGTCAGGACCTGGGGCCAGGGGGACATGTGTGGGGGCCTGCTGGCAGGTTCCCCACAGTGCTGGGGGGTGGGGGTGGTGGGAGACATGAGTGGGGGCCTGGTGGAGGCTGCCCCTGGTGACTGGGGGGTGGGGGTGGTGGGAGACATGGGTGGGGGCCTGGTGGAGGCTGCCCCTGCACTGCTGGGGGGTGGGGGTGGTGGGAGACATGAGTGGGGGCCTGGTGGAGGCTGCCCCTGGATGGTGGGGGGTGGGGGTGGTGGGAGACATGAGTGGGGGCCTGGTGGAGGCTGCCCCTGCACTGCTGGGGGGTGGGGGTGGTGGGAGACATGGGTGGGGGCCTGGTGGAGGCTGCCCCTGCACGGGTGGGGGTGGTGGGAGACATGAGTGGGGGCCTGGTGGAGGCTGCCCCTGGTGACTGGGGGGGTGGGGGTGGTGGGTGACATGAGTGGGGGCCTGGTGGAGGGTGCCCCTGGTGGCGGGGGGGGTGGGGGTGATAGGGGACATGAGTGGGGGCCTGGTGGAGGCTGCCCCTGCACTGCTGGGGGGTGGGGGTGGTGGGAGACATGGGTGGGGGCCTGGTGGAGGCTGCCCTTGCACTGCTGGGGGGTGGGGGTGGTGGGAGACATGAGTGGGGGCCTGGTGGAGGGTGCCCCTGGATGGTGGGGGGTGGGGGTGGTGGGAGACATGAGTGGGGGCCTGGTGGAGGCTGCCCCTGCACTGCTGGGGGGTGGGGGGGTGGGAGACATGGGTGGGGGCCTGGTGGAGGCTGCCCCTACACTGCTGGGGGGTGGGGGTGGTGGGAGACATGAGTGGGGGCCTGGTGGAGGGTGCCCCTGGATGGTGGGGGGTGGGGATGGTGGGAGACATGAGTGGGGGCCTGGTGGAGGGTGCCCCTGGATGGTGGGGGCTGGGGGTGGTGGGAGACATGAGTGGGGGCCTGGTGGAGGGTGCCCCTGGTGGCGGGGGGGTGGGGGTGGTGGGTGACATGAGTGGGGGCCTGGTGGAGGGTGCCCCTGGTGGCGGGGGGGTGGGGGTGGTGGGAGGCATGGGTGGGGGCCTGGTGGAGGCTGCCCCTGGTGGCGGGAGGGTGGGGGTGGTGGGAGACATGGGTGGGGGCCTGGTGGAGGCTGCCCCTGCACTGCTGGGGGGTGGGGGTGATAGGGGACATGAGTGGGGGCCTGGTGGAGGGTGCCCCTGGTGACTGGGGGGGTGGGGGTGGTGGGTGACATGAGTGGGGCCTGGTGGAGGGTGCCCCTGGATGGTGGGGGGTGGGGGTGGTGGGAGACATGAGTGGGGGCCTGGTGGAGGCTGCCCCTGCACTGCTGGGGGGTGGGGGTGGTGGGAGACATGGGTGGGGGCCTGGTGGAGGCTGCCCCTGCACTGCTGGGGGGTGGGGGTGGTGGGAGACATGAGTGGGGGCCTGGTGGAGACTGCCCCTGGTGACTGGGGGTGTGGGGGTGGTGGGTGACATGAGTGGGGGCCTGGTGGAGGGTGCCCCTGGTGGCGGGGGGGTGGGGGTGATAGGGGACATGAGTGGGGGCCTGGTGGAGGCTGCCCCTGCACTGCTGGGGGGTGGGGGTGGTGGGAGACATGGGTGGGGGCCTGGTGGAGGCTGCCCCTGCACTGCTGGGGGTGGGGGTGGTGGGAGACATGGGTGGCTTGCCTGGTGGAGGCTGCCCCTGCACTGCTGGGGGGTGGGGGTGGTGGGAGACATGAGTGGGGGCCTGGTGGAGGGTGCCCCTGGATGGTGGGGGCTGGGGGTGGTGGGAGACATGAGTGGGGGCCTGGTGGAGGGTGCCCCTGGTGGCGGGGGGGTGGGGGTGGTGGGTGACATGAGTGGGGGCCTGGTGGAGGGTGCCCCTGGTGGCGGGGGGTGGGGGTGGTGGGAGGCATGGGTGGGGGCCTGGTGGAGGCTGCCCCTGGTGGCGGGAGGGTGGGGGTGGTGGGAGACATGGGTGAGGGCCTGGTGGAGGCTGCCCCTGCACTGCTGGGGGGTGGGGGTGATAGGGGACATGAGTGGGGGCCTGGTGGAGGGTGCCCCTGGTGACTGGGGGGGTGGGGGTGGTGGGTGACATGAGTGGGGGCCTGGTGGAGGGTGCCCCTGGATGGTGGGGGGTGGGGGTGGTGGGAGACATGAGTGGGGGCCTGGTGGAGGCTGCCCCTGCACTGCTGGGGGGTGGGGGTGGTGGGAGACATGGGTGGGGGCCTGGTGGAGGCTGCCCCTGCACTGCTGGGGGGTGGGGGTGGGGGTGGTGGGAGACATGAGTGGGGGCCTGGTGGAGGCTGCCCCTGGTGACTGGGGGGGTGGGGGTGGTGGGTGACATGAGTGGGGGCCTGGTGGAGGGTGCCCCTGGTGGCGGGGGGGTGGGGGTGATAGGGGACATGAGTGGGGGCCTGGTGGAGGCTGCCCCTGCACTGCTGGGGGGTGGGGGTGGTGGGAGACATGGGTGGGGGCCTGGTGGAGGCTGCCCCTGCACTGCTGGGGGGTGGGGGTGGTGGGAGACATGAGTGGGGGCCTGGTGGAGGCTGCTCCTGGATGGTGGGGGGTGGGGGTGGTGGGAGACATGAGTGGGGGCCTGGTGGAGGCTGCCCCTGCACTGCTGGGGGGTGGGGGTGGTGGAGGCTGCCCCTGCACTGCTGGGGGGTGGGGGTGGTGGGAGACATGAGTGGGGGCCTGGTGGAGGGTGCCCCTGGATGGTGGGGGCTGGGGGTGGTGGGAGACATGAGTGGGGGCCTGGTGGAGGGTGCCCCTGGATGGTGGGGGCTGGGGGTGGTGGGAGACATGAGTGGGGGCCTGGTGGAGGGTGCCCCTGGTGGCGGGGGGGTGGGGGTGGTGGGTGACATGAGTGGGGGCCTGGTGGAGGGTGCCCCTTGTGGCGGGGGGGTGGGGGTGATGGGAGGCATGGGTGGGGGCCTGGTGGAGGCTGCCCCTGGTGGCGGGAGGGTGGGGGAGGTGGGAGACATGGGTGGGGCCCTGCTGGAGGCTGCCCCTGCACTGCTGGGGGGTGGGGGTGATAGGGGACATGAGTGGGGGCCTGGTGGAGGGTGCCCCTGGTGACTGGGGGGGTGGGGGTGGTGGGTGACATGAGTGGGGGCCTGGTGGAGGGTGCCCCTGGATGGTGGGGGGTGGGGGTGGTGGGAGACATAAGTGGGGGCCTGGTGGAGGCTGCCCCTGCACTGCTGGGGGGTGGGGGGGGTGGGAGACATGGGTGGGGGCCTGGTGGAGGCTGCCCCTGCACTGCTGGGGGGTGGGGGTGGTGGGAGACATGAGTGGGGGCCTGGTGGAGGGTGCCCCTGGTGGCAGGGGTGGGGGTGATAGGGGACATGAGTGGGGGCCTGGTGGAGGCTGCCCCTGCACTGCTGGGGGGTGGGGGTGGTGGGAGACATGGGTGGGGGCCTGGTGGAGGCTGCCCCTGCACTGCTGGGGGGTGGGGGTGGTGGGAGACATGAGTGGGGGCCTGGTGGAGGCTGCCCCTGCACTGCTGGGGGGTGGGGGTGGTGGGAGACATGGGTGGGGGCCTGGCGGAGGCTGCCCCTGCACTGCTGGGGGGTGGGGGTGGTGGGAGACATGAGTGGGGGCCTGGTGGAGGGTGCCCCTGGATGGTGGGGGCTGGGGGTGGTGGGAGACATGAGTGGGGGCCTGGTGGAGGGTGCCCCTGGATGGTGGGGGGGTGGGGGTGGTGGGAGACATGAGTGGGGGCCTGGTGGAGGCTGCCCCTGCACTGCTGGGGGGTGGGGGTGGTGGGAGACATGGGTGGGGGCCTGGTGGAGGCTGCCCCTGCACTGCTGGGGGGTGGGGGTGGTGGGAGACATGAGCAGGTGTGCAGGGTAGTCCCCTGTTTTGTGGGCTGCCTGCAGGGGCCGTCGAGGGTGACAGGACCCACCCAGCCTAATCGCGTGTGTAACTTCGCACGCACCCCTGTAATACACGTACCAAGCCAAATTGCGTGTGGAAATTCCCGCGCACCCCTGAAATACACGTACTCTGCTGTAATCGCGTGTGGGACTTCCCGCGCACCCCTGTAATACACGCGCCCAGCCTATTCGCGTGTGGAAATTCCCGCGCACCCCTGAAATACATGCGCCCAGGCTATTCGCGTGTGGAACTTCCCGCGCACCCCTGAAATACACGCGGCCAGGCTATTCGCGTGTGGAACTTCCCGCGCACCCCTGAAATACACGTACCCTGCTGTAATCGCGTGTGGGACTTCCCGCGCACCCCTGAAATACACGCGGCCAGGCTATTCGCGTGTGGAACTTCCCGCGCACCCCTGAAATACACGTACCCTGCTGTAATCGCGTGTGGGACTTCCCGCGCACCCCTGAAATACACGCGGCCAGGCTATTCGCGTGTGGAAATTCCCGCGCACCCCTGAAATACACGTACCCTGCTGTAATCGCGTGTGGGACTTCCCGCGCACCCCTGAAATACACGCGGCCAGGCTATTCGCGTGTGGAAATTCCCGCGCACCCCTGAAATGCACGTACCCTGCTGTAATCGCGTGTGGACCTTCCCGCGCACCCCTGAAATACACGCGGCCAGGCTATTCGCGTGTGGAACTTCCCGCGCACCCCTGAAATACACGTACCCTGCTGTAATCGCGTGTGGGACTTCCCGCGCACCCCTGAAATACACGCGGCCAGGCTATTCGCGTGTGGAAATTCCCGCGCACCCCTGAAATACACGTACCCTGCTGTAATCGCGTGTGGAACTTCCCGCGCACCCCTGAAATACACGCGGCCAGGCTATTCGCGTGTGGAAATTCCCGCGCACCCCTGAAATGCACGTACCCTGCTGTAATCGCGTGTGGACCTTCCCGCGCACCCCTGAAATCCACGTACCCGGCCAAATCGCGTGTGAGACTTCCCGCGCACACATATTTTTTGTCAGCGTGTCCGTGTTTGTGGGTACCCCTTTGCACCTCATTTGTCCTGGAGGGCCACAGTATAGGACATTCATCATGGCAGTATATGGGTGCTATTTGTTGGCGCACCTTTTGGCGCACATTTCTTACAGCCGCTGAGACGCTACCGCCTGCTTTCTTGTGGCGGTCGTGTTTGTGCCTGTGCGCTGGTTTGAGCGTGCGCTTTTTTGACCTATTCTATTCCATGAATACGTGTTGTAGGCGAGCGTGTGGGCGTTCTGCGCACTTTTACCCTGTGCTTCCCCCGTGACGCCCACATTTTGGCAAGTTGTTCCCCATTCCGAGTGTTACGCCCCGTGTTCCGCCTACTTTTGTTGCGTGCGCCGCGCTATGTGCGATTTTCGCTGTGGACTGTGCGATTTTCGCTGTGACCTGGCGCATGCCGTTAGATGGCCTGTGCGCCAACGTGCGCCGCGCACTTTCTTATCGCACGTCCGATGGTTTTCTCGCGCACGGCCTTCCATGAATCGATGTACGCTGCTTTTCGTGCGATTTTCGCTATTCCACTGCGATTTTCGCTATTCCACTGCGAATCGCACGTTTTTGGCCACTTGCGCCGCGCTAATTATTCCATGAATCGGCCTGCTAATATTCTCTCCAGCACCACAGCCCAGTCAAAAGACATGTGTTCTTCCCTCCACAATTGAAATCAGATGAATCCTTGAGCTCAGCAGCAATTTCACCTGTTTCACTAACTCATGCAGTATTAATGGTTGCCACCTGCTACATCAGATGGTGACTGCTGCGGTGTATACTGTTTTGGAAGAAGTTGGAATCATTGGTCCAAGTTTGTGTCACAATGCTGATTTTCTTGGAGATGGGCACTTTTTTGCTAGCTCCATACTTTAATTTAGGTAAAATTTTCCGCTTATGCTTCTCAGAAAATGTTAAGTTGATTGATTTTTATACACACATGGAAGAGAAAAACCTATAATTATGCATGCACTAGTCAGTAGTCACGTTTCATCAGGATAAACACAAGATGAGGAACACATTCGTAGTGTACATTTGTTTATACATGTATTATTCCTGCATGCACATCTTACTCAGCTGCTGGACCTGGTTGGTGCAAAGGTTATTATCGATTGTGCCAATGTTCGTGAAAGTGTGCACCACCATACATTTTACAAAACTCGCACAGTGTTGGTCGGTGCTGGGGCTGATGGCCACTGCCTGAGCCGGCTGTTGGCACACTCAGTCCATCCTTCTAGTCTAGCCTTGAATTCTACTTGGAATGTTGTTGTTCTGATAGAATGGATTCGCTGCTCTCTTGGATGCATTTTGGGGGTTGGGGGGTGGGGGGGTAAAGCACCTTTATACTCCTATGTGCAGGATTTGTATAAGCAGTGGAGGTGTCACCAAGCATATCCAGCATGGGATGCTGGATGGCCTGGTGGAAGGGTATGTCAGCCATGAAGTACAATCTCTGTGCAAGGGCATTCCGATGCATCGCTAAGACATTCCTCCTTGATGTTCTGCGAGGTATTGTTGCTGCAGAACTCTGGGCGCCCAGTTACCTCCCGCACTGTGAAATGGCAGGTTTTAAAGTGCTCGCAGTTGCCCATGGCATCCCTAGGGAAGTACGGTAGGGGCTAAGGATATCTTACTCTGCTGTGAGTTGCCTCCTGCTAGTCTCTGGAGATCCCAGATCACTGCCTGGCAGCTGTCCTGATGCACCCTAAATACACCAGCCATGTGTGATAGGGCAGATGCATGGGTTCACATGCGAGGAAGTGGAAAACAGTGCTTAAAAGCACATACAGTTTATTGACTGCTAAAGATGGTGTGGAGATTTTAAATTGGCTGGCTCAGGATGGAAGAATAATCCCAGAGGAACTTGCACAGTACGGCTCTGAGCAAAGTGAATACGACTAATTTGATTACTTCCCATGTAGAAAAGGGCTAGGGCACAGGCTATAGAGAGAATGATACTCCCCAAGGTATTAACGTTCATCATACAAGTGTAACCCACACTCAGCCACGAAGGTATTCTTATGATTGTTTCACTCCGCAAGAGTGTGCTTGCTCTCAGCTGGGTGAAAAAGGTGTCCGCTCCCCAAAATCCAATGCCTCTAGGCGCTAGCTCTCTTGATAATCCTGTTCTTGCAATGCCTTTTAAAAATGTCAATATCTGGGGGGGAAGGGCTTTTTGAGGAGCAGGTATTGAATTCAGATTCTTCAAGTCATTTTTTCTGTCTAGGTACTATGCAAAAAGCTTCTCAGAGTAAATTGTCGAGGACAGTGTGAGCTTGTCAGCTGGATTCTCAGCTCTGACTTCTGCTAAAGTTGTCAGGCAAAAGATGCAACAGAAAAAATCGGGGAATCCTGTGTGTACACCCCTGTCTGTACAATGGCAGCCTATACTGGAAGAGTTCGGCAAGGCTATGGGGGACTGAGGGGTAGAAACTTGCTTTTCATACTCGCGTTGTATTGACAGATCTGACTGATGCCACACAGAAACAACCCTTGAACCAAATGCCTGCCTTGCAGTAGCATGATGGGGGATTCCACATTCTGGCTATACCATCAATGAAAGTTTTATTTGATATGGGGAAAGGCCAACACCTGATACTCCATCCAACCACTGCTATCCACCAACCAGACAACACTAATGTGTCCGTTCTCTGGGAAGATGGTGCAGGGTATGAGTCTCACTCAGAACTGGAAGGTAAAATGGAGATACATATACGTATATTTAATTGGCTGCATTGGTGCGTGAAAGAGGAAGTGAGGCAAACAATAAAGAACAAGAGGTGCTATTGTGCTCTTGTCCATTTTGCAGCGGTGCGTTTTTCACACAAGGGGAGAGAATGAGGAATTTAATGTATTTGCATCATTTGAGGGCCTTCACAGGGCCCCTCAAGTTAGCTTTCAATCCTTAGTGTAGAGCTTCATTTTTTTGAAATTTTATTTTTAATTATTATTATTTTTCTTAAATTATATTATTATTTTTTTTAATTGTGCTTCCTATTACAAGCTGCCTAGGAGCAGGAGCTCCTCTGTCGGGATCTGCCACTGCAGGAGCAGTCTGGCGGCCGACACGTAGCCCAGCTAACCCCTGCTGAATTACTACGAAGCGCAGTAAGCGTAGCGCCCGTCCCCGAATCGGTGCCCTGAAGCGCCACACAGTTCTGATATTTCATAACTGATGCTGTGGATGAATACCCCTTGCCGATGCCCTCATATTTGAATTTTTTACTGCACTGATCACTGCGGACGCCATCAAGGTACACAAGGTACCTTCCTACTAAAAAATGCCCACCTGCACGAATTTGGAAGCCTCCCGAGCCTAGCCAGGCCCACATCAGTTTATGCCCACCGCCAATTGGCTGCCCTGCCCTTCTTCAGCCAGATTGGCAGCCGGCAGGCACAGCCGGCCCTCCTCTAACAAGGCCCACGAGAATAAGGCAATGCCTGTTCTCAGCCTGTTTTCTGCCGCTTCTGCCGTCTGCCAAACCCCCTGGTCCTCCACACACGCCTGCTAAGGTAACTTTTGTGCCTGTTGATCCGTAGAGACTACAACCTATCAGCCTCTCTCATAACACACCTGAACTCTGAGGCATCTGACTTTTGCCTCTGCGCATCCTCAACCTGCATTCACTCTAATAGATATACTTCACTCTTAGCCTATTGTTGGGTTATCTTTGTTATGCTCCTTGGCCAACACGCCCCACTGCGCACAGATACTTCTACTGCACATTAGCACCGCCATGCTATGCGCTCCACCAAGCCTTACAGTAACCTGATGCTGTGCAATTTCATCCCAGCCCACCTGTGCTATCCTGCTTTTCAGGTGCTGCCCTATGCACGTCACCCTAACTGTGATATTTCAATTCTAGATGTGTGCTGCCTTGTCTTGTGCATCTCAGCCCTCTGTGATATGTCAAATCCAGGTGTGTGTGGCCCTGCACTGCGCATTTTAGCCTAACTATGATACTTCTGCCTAGTGCATTCTGCACTATTGTATTTGATGTGCCTCGACATTCGAATCTAGCTGCGCTTTATCTTGCACTGCCTTCCCCGATATGCCTGATATTTGAATCTATACACTGCCTTAACCTTCTGTGCCTGACAAATGCTGACCTTTCTCTGTGCCGCCCTGGTCACTATATGATTGTTATTTAGTCAATGTTAGGCATTTGCACACACTGTACATTCAGGTCTCCTTATGTTTGCTGACCGTCACATCAAGGCACTTGTACTCACTGCGGTGCTCTGGTCACTGATACCCCAGGCCCATCTAATGAGACCCAATCTTGTCCCATGTGAACAATCTCGCAGGTATCCTACTCAGGTAGCCAGTACTACCATCATGCACGTCAGTGTGCTCCTTCTACTACACTACATTCTAGCCCTACGGGCTGCCCCAGTCACTCAGCTACCCATTGCAACAACCCTTACCCTTGGGGCTAAACTCGATCAGCCACCTAATAGTCTGGCCTGCCCGAACCCATGCCACCCGGTATTGCCGACTGTGACCCCTTAATGAGCCATGCAGCAACCACCGTAGGTTTACACTACTCCAGTAACCAGATTAACCAATACCTTAATGACCCAGCTCTCTGGCTGGAACACTTCACCACGAAACCCACTCCTAACCAACCTTGCCCCCTCTCTCTTAGAAACAAGAGACTAGGCACTAGATTCCTCACTAACGCCTAACCAAACGGCCACCTTCCACCTTATCTGTAGGCCCCCAGGCCCGGCACCAACCTTTGTCGGTGAAATATCCACTCTCCTCCTTGACAAAACTAAAAATAACTCACAATCATCCTAGACGACCTCAACTTAGGTCTTGGTGACCCTAAAGATCCCGTGGCAATAGATCTGGAGAATGTTCTAACTGACCTTGGATTCACCTTGTACATTCAAGAACCCACCCATTGACTGGTTAGCCGGCTCTAACTGCAACATCAAGGTTCTTGACAATACCCCTTGCTTATGGTCTGACCATCACATCATAACTTTTAATATTGAAGCAACCCCACAAGCCCCGACACCGATAGCCCCAGCACTCCCTACCAGAAGTAAAAAAGTCATAACTAAGGAGAAACTCCTCCCACTGTTACTCCCTTCCCTCACTGCGGCTACTAACATTTGCTCTGATCCAACCTCCCTAGCAGACACCTACAACCAAACTATGCTCACGGCCATAGACTCTATAGCACCCATCAAACTTAGGAAGGCCAAACCACGAGCACATCTTAATTCATGGTTCACCCCACAGTTAAGAATATTCCGCAAAGTCAAACGCTGTGCGGAAAATCGCTGGAAAAGCCACCCTTCTGATGAGCATAAAGATGGTTTCCTTCTTGCCTCTCTCACCTACAAAGATGCTATCATCACTGCTAAATAAGAGTCTGTCAACAATCGTATTCTGCAAGCTGATTCAAATACAAAGGAACTTTTCAGAATCCTAAAAGAGCTAGAAACCCCAGTCTCCCCCCCAGACACTTGCACGAAAGATAGTAAATGGTGTGATAACATTCAAGCAGTCTTACTAAATAAAATCTCTATGCTACAATCTAAAATTAAAGACAAGCAGGACAGTCTGAAGCTCGACAACCACTCACTCTCTCCTGCTAGGACCCTCCCTCCAGACACTGCTAACACCAAACCATTCGTCTTTTCACCGCTCATCGTTACTGAGGTAGAAAATATCATCTTGAGAATTAAACCATCCAACTGCCAAGGTGACCCTTGCCCAGCTCCCATCATTAAGGACTCTGCCCATGATCTGGCCCCATTCATTACGGCCTTCATCACTCCTCCTTTAAAACAGGTATTGTCCCTGACAACCTTAAGGGCGCTTGGGTGATCCCACTGCTCAAAAAACCTTCCCTAGACCCAAGTATACCTACCAGTTTCCGACCTATCACCACGGTACGGTTTCTGCTTAAGATTCTAGGCACCATACCTTCAGATCCAAGACTACATGGAATCTAACAACCTGCTAGGTCTACGACAATCCGGATTTCGGCCCAGACATGGGTCGGAAACTGCTTTAATGGACCTAAAAACCCAAATTGAGGTACTGAAGGATAAGGGCAAACTAGCAATGCTTCTACTCCTCGACCTCTGCGCCGCATTTGTTCTGCTCAACCACCAGATCCTATGCAGGCACCTCCACTCTGCTGCCAACTTCTCGTCCTCTGCTACGGCCTGGATTAAATCCTTTTTGAGCAATAGATCTATGTGGGTCTTTGCACCATCCGCAGCCACAGACCTCTCCCCTATTCACTGCGGCGTACCTCAGGGATCCTGTGTGTCACCTACACTTTATAACATCTTCACAAAACCACTCTTTGATGTGCTTGACTATCTGGGTGTCTCCTACACTAACTATGCGGATGACACCCAGATACTCATTCCCATCACAGGTGATTATCTAGCTGACAGCAAGGTCCTCAACGACTACCTCGTCATCCAAGCCTGGATGGCCCAACACCAGTTATGCCTAAATGACGATAAGACGGAGCTCCTTATCTTGGGCACCTCACAACGCCTGAGCAAACTAGAGCCATCCTATCAGTCATTCATCATAGACGGTAATACCATACGAGTATCGAAAGATACCAAAACGTTAGGTTTTTACCTTGACGCTACCCTATCCCTATCTAGACAAATAAATGCAGTCAGATCTGCCTCTGCATACACGTGCAAACTTATTGCAGCCTGCAGACCGTTTCTTACCACCCCCAACAGTGTCACACTAGCTAGAACTCTCATTATGGCTAAAATTGATTATTGTAGTGCACTTTACCTAGGCACTAGCCAAGAGAACTTGAACAAACTCCAAACAACCCAGAACAATGCCATTCGAGCTGCCCTAAACATCCCCCGCAACCACCACATTTCAGAATCCAAAACCAACCTAAAGTGGCTACCTGTCAAGCAGAGAATCTCATTAAAAACACTCGCCCTCGGACACAAATGCTTGGCTAACAAGGCCCCTATCTACCTCTGCAGTCGGCTGTCTCGCCATTCGACCGCCCGACCTTTAAGAACTGCCCAGACCCAATGTCTATCGATCCCTAGGTTTAAATTTCAAAAAGCGGGGGCCACTAACTTCCCTTTCCTAGCCTCAAATCTATGGAACTCCCTCCCCCCTACAATCAGAGCGGAAGGTTCTTTCTACATATTTAAGGCTAACGCTAAATCTTGGCTTTTTGACCAGCACTAGGACATGCTCTGCGCCTTTGTCTTACATACTCTGGCCTACTGACCTCCGTTATGACTTCTGTACACCCTATGCGTATATCTTCTGTTATGCCTAGCGGCAAAGTAATCACTGTAATATATGTAGCTAGAAACACTGTTAATATTCTGTTATGTAATTTTTGTCTATATATAAGCATTATTGTAACTTTGCACAAATTGCGCTGTGATGCCTCCGGGCCCAATGGTTTGCGCGTTATAAATAAATACAAATTAATTTACAGCATTTACAATTAAAACACAATTAAAACATAAACCTCCAATCGTATGTTATACACAAACTTAGCAGAAAACATTCATATGTATCTTTCCAAAATATAACTCTTTCCATTTCTGCCAAATCATGCATTTCCTCAATCTATATATCTATGGTAACAGGATTCACCGTCTCTTCCAAACCTCGAAGTATTATGTTTTAATTAATTAATTATTTTTGAAGTGTTTAATTAAGATACAGGAATCCATTACAGGCTCGATCCAGTGCCTCCCAGTTGTTCACGATGGAGTTGCAAGCCACAATGTGTATTTATGGTATCTAGCAGCAGAATCTCCTACTTTACACCAGGCCACGCTACTCTCTGCTTCACTCCTCCAGGTACAGGAGCCAGCCCTGAAGATGTTGGAAATGAATATGGTGGGGTCTCCGGGTCATCTTCTAGCTGCATAATTATTACCTACGCCTTGCATCACATGCCTGTATACTTAGCTCAGTTTGAAGCTCTATCTCGATTACCAGAGGAACAAGATATGGCTGCCCTTAATCTCTGTTGTTTGACACTTACAATGAGCCACTCATCCGGAACCTTCTGTTGAATCAGCTTATTGTTCCATTTGATGAGGAGACTCTTTCTCCAACCAACCCTCCATTATAGCTGGGCAGCCTTTACTATTAGATTGAGTTGGTTATTATTTGTGTAGAACACATTTATTCAGAGAGAGAAACTAGACACCTGTGGAGAGGATAAGTTCTCTAGCCCTAGATTTCTTTATGGAGTTTGGCTAAAAACATTGCAAGCATATGGTTTTGTGTGGAGCCAGTTGTGGAAATGTGTGGGTCTTTCTAAATTTCACAAATTTCCCTCCGTTTGTGTTAACAATTAACTTCCTGGTTCTTTTTCCACCCGGGTCTCAAATACACAGACTCCAGGATTAGCACCAGTGGGTGATTTTCTACCCATCGTTCTTGTACCCTTTGTGAGATGACAATTCAATATAATGTTAAACAATATTTTATCTTTTTGCCCTTTACCAACTATGGAATATTGATCAAAAGATGGTGATCTTTGCATCTTGTCCAACATTGCCAAGATGTATTTTTCACAAAGAACATCAAGCAGAGGAACCATATCTTATTTCTAGAGTATTTGTCATGCTGGACTCTTAGAAGATGATTCTGTAGTCACTAAATGGCACCAATACGTGGCAGGCTATGACTTGCTGCCGGGTACAAAACATTCTCTTCAGCTATCTCACTGTATCTGTTTGGTCATGAATCACAGACTACATCAGTTTAAGGCAATTATCTGGTGGCATTATTCACCTGCAAAACATAATAACTCAAGTTGAAATCAAATCTACAGCTGTTCAAGATGTGGGGATCTTCCGCCATTGCCAACCATGTGCTTGTTTTGTGCCCACATATCCTTCCTTTTTGGGAGTGGTTTGGAAATCAATTGAATAGGAGTTTTGGTATTATGTTATCTGAATCTGAAAACAATATTATGTTATGGGTATATTGTAGATGGGAAATTGCTGAATCCCAGTGCTTCCTGTTCTGGTCCTTATTATTAGCACAATCTATAATCTGATAAACTTGGAAAGTGGAATCTCCTCCACATTCTCATCACTGGTTTGCCAAATTGGAGGCTCAGTGCTGTTTAGAGTGCAGCTTTGTCTTTAAACAATGTAGTGAAAAACTTTTAAAAATGTTTTGGCAACATATGTTGCATATCTAGATGGTTAACTGGGGGGAATTTGCTCCCTCTATCCCTTTACTAAGCATCATTAAGCACTGTAGCGCCAATACTATGTTTTAGGCTGCACTTGTACTTTTGTTTGACCATTAATTAGAAGTTATTTATATATTTAGCATATTACTAATACGTGGAATTTGCCAAGAGAATTGTATTTCATCTATGAAAAATATCTGTAATGCATTTTCTGCATGATGGTATGCAAATTGTATTGTTTTGTTTGATATGCATAATAAAAGGCATTGTTACAGTTCGTTATTTTCTTCTTTCTCACTTTTGATTTACCATTCCATTCTTCTCTGCCTCTATCCCTTGTGATGTCTTTAATTATGTCTACTACAGTCAAAAGATGTAGCTATTAGTAATACAAAGTAGGAAATACAATATATTAATATACAATAAATTCATTGATCAAAATTAATCTGGATAAATGAATAACAAAATAGTAATAATGAAACGTAAAGTATTAAATAAAACACACATTCATAAAATTAATAGGGTTCATACAAAACATAAAATTTTTTAAAAAATAACGTAAAATACCGGATCAATACAGAATAAAATTTGCATTATTTGGAAATAAAAAGGTAAATAAAAATCACAGTTGTAATGACTGAGCAATGCAATGTATTTACTATATAAACATATCAATTATACATATAGAATAGTAGCAATACAAATATAAAATACCATTGCAAAATAAATGTAATATTGATCAAAATTAATTATAATTGGCGGTGAGTGGCAGTCTTGCAGCTACCAGTGTTTTTTCCACCTCTACCCTTGGGAGGTGTGTCTCCTGCTACACCTATTCCTACAAGACCCCACTTACTCCGCGGAGTGGCGGTGAGTGGCAGTCTTGCAGCTACCAGTGTTTTTTCCACCTCTACCCTTGGGAGGTGTGTCTCCTGCTACACCTATTCCTACAAGACCCCACTTACTCCGCGGACGCGTAGTGGCGGTGAGTGGCAGTCTTGCAGTCATGTCAGGCATGACGGGCCTGGCTGCCCCATCACCTCCAAAGCCACAGCGTTTGGACTCAGAAGACTTTACAGGCCGCTCGCTAAGAAGCAAAGTTAAGTCGTCAACTAAAACCACAACTATATTACCTACACAACCTCATACAAGTCCTCCCTCGAGTTTTATGGAAACAACAGATGAACGAGACATTCTCACGAATCCAAGTTTTAACACTCCAACTAACATGGGAAAAAGAAACTCTGCTAATAATGTGCAAATTCCCTACCAAAAAACTATTGGGAAAAGCTCTGGCGTCTTCAACAACAAACACTCATCATCTTGCAGCGAGGCTGTCTTACCCGAGGAAGGAGTCGCGGTCCCGGGTGTGGACGGCGCTGGTTCTCCCCTGACCTCTCCGTTGGCGCCAGCCGCTGCCGGCCTGCGAGTCGGGCAAGCTCTCTCCGGGGTTCTGCTCTGCCCCGGGAGGGAGCCGGCGCCGCCCGCTTCGGCGTCTTCATCGGCGGTGCCGAGCGTCACCCCCCCGGGAGGCGCGTGGGTGGCCGCGGCTGTGTTAGGGGCTCGGAGACCCCCGGAGGGGGGACCGCCTTGAGCTCCGCAACAGAGCCCCAGAGGGTGCTGCAGGGGCAGAGCGGGTTTCGATCGTTGCAGCCGCTGCAGCCGCGGCTCCGCGGCCTCCCGAAGGGGAGGCAGCGTTGAGCGGGCAGGCAGCGCGAGGCTCTACGGAGATCGAGGCAGTCATGCCGGCGTCGAGGGAGGACGCCAGGGAAGGCGCCCCCCACGTTTCCCAGCTGATGGGAGAGGCACGGACGTCCGGTGCCTCCGGGAGACGGCGCCCAGCGGCAACAGACCAGGAGTGCATGAGTGGATTGGGAGTTGTGCGTGGCCCATTGATCTTGGAGAAAGAAAGAGAAATTATTGCAGCGCCACCTATGGCTGACTTTACGGTATCAGTAATTATACATAGGGAAAACCCTAGTAATTCACCACCAAATAAGTCAAATCCAGAAAAAAACGCGACGGCCTCAATAATACCCATTTTGGCTCAAGAAACTAAACTAACATCGCCAGAGCCTAATACCAAAATAAAAAAAAAGAGATCACGAACTTGCGATGACTCCATTAAGAAAAACTCAGCCTCAAAATTGTTGAATAACCAAGTGAAAACCACAAGATTGGTTAAAACTCTACCCAAACAAATAAATTCTACTGAAGTGCCCCGTGCAGGCCCTAAAGGAACGAGAAAGGGTGGCAAAAAACCACAACGCCCCTTGAAACTATTATCAGATTTTTTCAATAGGCACTCCAAAGCCATCCAAGAGAAATGTAAAGAGCTGACAGATGCAGAAATCCTTGAGGCAGCTGATGCAATTACACCACCTAGTAAATACCGTAGACTGCTACAAGCTAAAAGAAGATCTTCCATTCCCCAAACAAAAGACGATACCTGGCCAGCCCCGGATATTGACCCGACAAAATGGCACTTCTCAGACCAAGTGACTTCAAAAATACCGCAAATTACGCAGGAAGAGCCAGGGACTTCGCAGGCTCGAAACCTGGCACTATTACCTATAATTAACCCTATACCAGCTTCGGAAAGTATTACTCCTGCAAAACTTCCAACCTCAGCCCCCATTTTGTGCCTACAACAAATTCTTACCAACGACCAAGAAGCGCAAAATCGCACTCAGCCTTTTATTCGAGAGCAAGTCGAAGCAGAGAGCTCTGCACCGCTCCCAATTATCTCGATTCCACCAAAGCAAATTGGCTCGGCTGCAAATGGCCCTGTTCAATTCTTGGCACAAGATCAACCTCCGAACAATGATCCAACACAGCGACCAAGCGATAGTACCAATTGCAAAGACCAGGTATTGACGACATCACTACAGCCACCAAGTGAGCCTTTAAGACTGATTCAACAAACCCAAGATAAAGATGGTGGTAGCCAACACTCTGTCAAATCTAAAAACAAATTACAGTTTGAGAAAACTTTAGATTCTTTTTACTCAAACCTAGATAATTATAGTAATCAAAGAAGACACTCTTCAGACTTCCCCCCCCAGAAGACTATCAAACGTCACTACACCATTTACACGACCATTAACTCCTCGGATAGCTAAATCAGCTACTCACCGTGATACTCTTTCAACTGATCCACAACCAAAAAAGCTCGACACTTGTACTTTGATGTCAGCATTATCGATAGCCCTCAACCCATTTATTAAACTGTATGAAACAATAGGGGACACACTGAAAGATCATACAGTGATTCAAACTTCAATGCTGAATAAAATAACTTTTCTGGAGGGTTATATTATGGCACTAGAAAGAAAGACTTCTGCGTCTAAGAACAAACCGAGCCAAGAACGGATTATGGCGCCTTCTCAAAAATTGGTTTCACCTACGTGCCCTATCCCTCAGGTCACAACACAAACAAACTCAGAAAGCATTCAAACCTCTTCATTTATCGACTTAACTGTTCCATCAACTCTTTTGATAGAAGAAACCAAGTTGATTAAAGGAGTGGAAAAAACAAATTTTCATCAACAAGGAACAGTATCAACAGCATCTTTAACTCACCAATTAGATCTAACAAGTTCAAAAGCTATAGATGCTCAAAAAGAACTTTTTACTCCATCAAAAACGAAGTGCAAAGTAAAGAAAACCAGGGAGGTAACCAGAGCCAAAAGAGACGCACCGAATGTTTCTCCTAGAGGAATAGAAGCATTTCTAAATAAAGAGGAAATGATGAACATCACTCAACACATTACAGACCAATCAACTATTTCGAATCAAAATTTGGAAGAAATACCTGACTCATCCACAACTTTTACATTTCCGTCAGGGAACTCTAATAAAGAAACAAAGACTAGAGAATCTCCATTTCTCACTCTAGAAGAACGAAGATCGCGATTGACCACGATCAACTACAAATCTAATGATTCTATATTTGGAGAGTCTTCGGTAGTTCCTAAAACTAACCACCCTAAACAAGAAATTGAAACACGTGAAACTTTTTCTCGTCGACAGCCAGCAAGATGGTCCCATAGATCGTATAGTAATCCCCAAACTTCGTGGCCAAAAGCCCAGCAAAAGAAATTTTCAATAAGAGCTCCCACCAAGGAAGCCCAGCGGCCAACCAACAAATCGAAACTAATAAAACACCACAACAAACCTTTAATACGATGGATATTGAAACTAGAACAGATCCCTGGGAACTATGACGAAGTAACACTAAACAGAAGATCAGTTTTAGACTTATTCAGTTACATTCTGAAATTACGGTCAGTGAAGTCAGCTGACCTCCAAATTGTTGATCCAAGCCACCAAGGCTCCAGGGCGATCTCACATCTATATATAGCGTCACACGCAACCAAAAACGCCCTGGAATCTGCCCTCGAGGAACTCTTAATAATGGGCTACGATCTCACGGAATCTTCGAGAGAAATTAAAACTCGCAACTACAGAGAAAATAAAGATTCCCAGGCATTCATAAAAGTAACCGAATACTCTCAGGCTTCATGTCAAAAACATCGTTCACCACCAAAAAAAACTTTTGGACCAAAAGCCAGATCAGACCGAAACAGTCAACAAACTAAAATTCAAGGGCTTTGTCAAAGGCCTTGAAAATCTAAACCCATTGCCTAGAGAGCTGTCTGGAAGACTGATGCTCCCAAAAGAAGGCCTAAAACTTCAAAGTACAGTTCAGAACGAGGCCTATCCTGTGACAGCAAATCCATCTTCAAGCTCGTCCCTACACTCTCTTTGGTCATGGTTACCAAAAGCTTTAAAGTTAAACCAACAAAAATAGCCATCCGAGAACACGATCAACAGCAACACACCAGACTGTCCAAATTCAAATGCTCAAGACCAAATAAAAATGTGTTCATGGAACACACGAGGTTTCCTTCATCTAACATCAGGACCTTCAAATCTAACAAACTACGACATCGTCTGTTTGCAGGAGACATGGCTTCTCCATCCTCCAGTACTTGATGGGTATGAAACCCACACAGTGTTGGCCAAGAAAGGTTCTCTAGGCCGCCCAATGGCAGGTCTTCTGATCGCGATCCGTAGCGGACGAGGCCTGGTAAATTCGCAAAAGCTAAAAGAAAATCATTTTATGCTGATGGTAAAGCTAAATTGGGTCACTAAAAAAAGAGGATCGACTAAAACCTCGACAAAGATACTCATAATTGTGACCATCTATTGGAACCCAGCCACTATTGAAAGTACAAAATTCATCAATACAATAGAACAAGAGTTGGACTGGGCGCAAGTCACACACAAACCTGACCACGTAATTCTATGTGGCGACCTTAACATCAATAGTCAACCCTCGACGAACTCAAAGGGACATAGATCAAAAAAACCATCAGCTGATCAGAGGCCAACAAAATGGAAAAATGTAATGAAGTCTAGATCTTTTGACAACCTGGACCTAGCCTTTCCTGATCCAAACAGAATTCCAACCTGGGAAAGAGCGAATTCAACTTCCACTATTGACTATATCTTCGTATCTCGTTCTCTACTACTTTACATCAACTCCTTCAAAGTGATCAAAACAAGGGAAAGCGACCATAATCTTCTCGAAACTATTTGGTCTACAACCTTACCAATTAATCACACCATGACTACAGATATAGAAGTCTCCACGCAAGGAACAAGACTCAGAATAACGGAAAAGGCTATAACTACTATTACAGCAAAATATAAAGACCACAGCAATCAACCCCCCAGGATAGACGTGGACTATTTACCATTACTGACCACCTTTAGAGTTCCACAAAAAAAAAGAAGACACCAACACCAGATTAAAAACACACCTACGACAAAGTAGTAGCGGAAAAAAAGAGAGAACTGAGGAGAATAAAAAGACAAGCAAAGAAACTCGATCCCTCAGCCTCACTCGAGATCACCAAAGGGGCTGTTAAAAATTATAAATCATGGCTAAAATGTTACCGTCATAAGTTGTATCAACAAGACGCGGAAAACATTCTCAAGGCCATCACTGGAAACCATGCCAGAGATTTTTGGATCCTGCTCCACTCAACCGCACCAGGAGACCGGCCATGTCAAATAAACGGAATTGGCCAATCGGCCTGGGAAATCCATTTTCGAACTCTTTTTAAGAGTCCAACTATCAAATCTCCTTTGATGGAACCCAACGACACCCCCTGGATCAGTGTGGACAACATTGAGGACATTATAGCCTTAATCAAAAAGTTAAAACCGTCACGTGCGCCTGGGCCTGATGGCATCACGAACCTCGATTTGAAATCCCATCCGGAGACCTGGGCTCCTCTCTTGAGCCAAATATTCAAACATTGTTCAGCCACAAAATCCATCCCGCCTTCATGGACATGTGCAAACGTGGTCCCTATCTATAAAAAAGGAGATAGGCTAGACCCATCGAATTATCGCCCTATTGCCCTCCTTGATCCAATAGGTAAGATGTTTGGGTCTTTGCTGCGAAAACACTTTACAACTTGGGCCAACGATTCCCTGTGTCAAGATAAGTTACAAACTGGCTTTAAAAAGAACTTGGGGACAAACACCAACATTTTGATATTGAGCGCCCTTAAAAGCAAAATCTTGGAGGGTCGCCCACGCCCATACATCACCTTTGTCGATCTCACACAGGCATTCGATAAAGTAGATCGAGAAAGACTGTGGAGAAAGCTTGCCTTATGGAGATGTCCATTAGACGTACTCAACCCAATTAAAGCTCTCTATTCAAATACTTCTATGAGGGTCCGCCTGAACCAACAAGGCACATTAACAGAAGCAATAACAACCAATAGGGGTGTCAAACAGGGTTGTCCGCTGGCTCCGGCCTTGTTTCGGTCCTATTTAGGCGACTTCCAAGAAACTGAAACAACGATTCGAGCCTTCCCCCCTAAACTTGGAGGAGAACAAATCAGTCGCTTACTTTACGCCGACGACCTCATCTTGCTGGATAACACCCCTATTGGTCTTCAACGCCAACTCATAAACCTCCAACACTACATGATGTCAAACAACTTGGAAATTAATGAATCTAAAACAAAAACAATGACAATAGAGAAATTTCCTAAAAAGAAATCCACACTGCCTCTGAAACTAGGCTCATCTACCATTGAGAAAGTCACAAGTTTCAAATATTTGGGAGTTACTCTAGATAGCTCGCACAGAGAAAAAGCAATGCAAGAGTCCCTACGTGCCAAAACTACTAAGCTAGCCACACAAGGAAAGGCAATTGACATTAAATATGGCAGATTCTCAATTAGACCTGTAAGAGAATTCTATAAAAGGAAAGTCATTCCATCTTTGACATACGGCGTCGAAGTAATGCCGAACCTCCCACTTGATTTATGGCCAAAACTAGAAGCAAATTTCTGGCGTCCAAACTTGGGCCTCCCGAAAACAACTTCGATATCAGTAATCAGACGCGAACTAACTCTCTCCTCGTTAAAAGCAATTGTGGATTGTAACAGTGTTATGCTCTACCGGAAATGCATACAGAAAGATACGCCATATGCTTACCATCTGATAAGCGAAGAAATCCGACTGGGTACTTATCATATGCTCACTTGTTGGGAAACTAAAGTTTTGAACATCTTGGACTCAGTTGCCTTCCAGTCAGAGTTGTCAAGAAAATTAAAGAACTCGACTGGATTAACACCATTGACCTTGCCTCCAACTATAAACTTATCAGTCACCTCCCTCCCTTCTCTAAGAAACTTGACTTCATTCAACCATTTTTGAAATTATTTCCTAACAGAGCAGCCCGAAATTACTTCTTAAAAATCAGACTAAATCTTCTAGAAACCAACGAAATATTGGCGATTAGACAACAATCTTTGTCCAGCTCCTGCCGTTTCTGCAAGTCCACTATGGACAAGGAAACTATACGCCACTTACTTTTAAACTGTCCGGCGACGACAGAAATTCGCGACAGATACTTGAAAGACATTTTTACAAACTTTACTCTTCAAAAGGAAGAAACGTGCTGGTACAAACTGCTGGACGGAGACAAACAGGCATGGCAGTTGGCCACCATAAACATTATGAAACACATCTTTAACAAGCTTCTTCCCACACAGACTAAATGCAAAGCTTCACCGGCTCTTTTTGAACTAACTACAGAATAGTGCGAACTTCGAGAGTTAGAAACGGATTTTCCTTTTTTTTTGTTAAAAAATCTATAAAGATTATATACAAATAAAAAAAAAAAATTATAAAAGTAAGCAAATACATTTTTGAAACTAAAAATATTTTTGACAATGCAATTGATGGGCTTTTACTAAATTAAGGGAATTCTGGCAGAATGCTCATTGATAATAACATGAAAAAATAATCATTGCAAAGTGTAAAACCTCAGATGTGTGTGTGTGTGTGTGTGTGTGTGTGTGTGTGTGTGTGTGTGTGTATATATGACTATAAAGGTATACATATATAGAGCAAGAAATGTTTACACAATTAAAATAATTACATTGTTTACCATTGTATTTCTTATTTCTTATGTCTAAAGATATCTAAAATGTATACAAAAATATGTTAACATACGTATAATTGTTATACCCCGTCTAAGGATTTGTATATATGGTTTTACTTTAAATTTGAGCCCCCAGGTCTCCCCACCCTGTCCCAGTGGAAAACAAAGAGCCAGGGATAGGCTACGAGCACAGTGAACAAAGAAAATGTTGAACAAAATGGCAGAAAATGTAAAATGGCTTCCAGTTCCAGCAGTTCCAGTCCATGCACCTTCTATCTTTTCTCTTGTGTCTCTACCCAGGAACATTGGCCTGACCTGTTAATGACTCTGTCCCTCTGTTTCATCTATTGTGCTGTGTGTGTAGTGCAATGTGCACTCACAAACAAATCATATTCTGCAAAGACAAGATAAAACTACATTAACGTGTGTGTTACCTTGGTCCCTCAAACCTCAGCATCCATCACTCCCAATAAAGTTTAAAAAAGTGAAATGTTCACCAAAAACGAACTTTTTTAGTTTAGTTTTAGTTTTATTAAATGCTATTTAATTACCTGTTTTTTAGTATGAAACACATTTGAGGATCACAATAAACCCCAAAACAGTAATCCATGTTCTTCCAGTCACGAAGAGGAGCTAATGGCCCTTGGAACGTGCATCTGTTACTGGATGGGATTACACGAGAATAACTCAATAACCAGAAAAACTCAAGAAGATGGCAAGTTGCTGATTTATTAACAATTATCTAAAACAGGGAGATTACAACGAACATCAATGGACGTACGCTCATTCTCAGAGATTTAGACATGAAATACATTTATATACTTCTTTATGTATCAGAATGATGTCATGCTTCATGGCAATAGTGAAAATCCTATAAATGGTTGTGATTGGTTAAGGGAAACATCTAGATATACAATCGTATAGGAGCTAGATGTGTTATTGGCTGTCAAATATAAGCTGGACAATTTATGCCTACTTCTTCAGACATGTCATTTAAGAAAAATCAGTTACACAGTATTTCATTGGTTTCTCAAACTATGAGGTCTGTCATGATTAGGACTAATACAATTAGTTTGGCAAGCTTGTGCCATAGCTGGAACATTCGGTTCAATTAGTAGCACATAAACCAAGACCCAGGTTCAAGTAGATAGGACCTGAAGCTGCCCTACCATCCAATTAGCCCGCCCAACATCTCTCATTACCCATGCCTTCTGCCATGAAATTCTCTTTATAGTTGACCTTGCAGAGTATTCTTGTCAAGTCATGTGACAAGAGACCACGATTCTGTTCATTCTGTTTTAACGACTTAAGACAGGCATCTTCTGAGTTCTTTTTTGCACCTTAACCTGAGAGGATTCATCCTCTGCACAAATGTTCCTCTTCAGCGTAGATAGCTGATCTCAACTTCTCAGTTCTTGATTGCAGGCTAGATAGCCTCCCAATGCAGCTCCAACAACCTGCTATTCTACTGCAACAGAGACTTTCATTTTCTCTTCATAATTCTTTGGCTTACTTATTTCATCATACCAAGGTCGATTTTCTGTACAATGGTGGCTACACCTGCATTCTATTCACTACTTGTAGCTATGAGAGGTGGGTTTACTCCTGGTTATCTTGTCTGATTCGGTATCAATAATCCTTCTAACACGGTAGTTAGTGCGATACAGGTTCGCTTTTATTGATGGTTTATGAAAGATTCCACTTGATACAATGATTAGTGTGTAGAACACTGTTATGGCATTTTATATATAAAATTACTGTCTTTATATATAAAATGCCATAACAGTGTTCTACACACTAATCATTGTATCAAGTGGAATCTTTCATAAACCATCAATAAAAG
The DNA here is from genome assembly GCF_040938575.1 of Ambystoma mexicanum. Lineage (NCBI taxonomy): Eukaryota > Metazoa > Chordata > Amphibia > Caudata > Ambystomatidae > Ambystoma > Ambystoma mexicanum. Next base: position 404,648,005 of record NC_090937.1, read on the forward strand.
CGAACCTGTATCGCACTAACTACCGTGTTAGAAGGATTATTGATACCGAATCAGACAAGATAACCAGGAGTAAACCCACCTCTCATACGCACCAAATTGGGGTCCTGGCTAAACCCCTAACCACTCCTGTGATCTTGCGACACCAGAACAAACCTTCCAACCTATAAATGGTGCTTAGCATGGGCAGGTTCCAATCCTAGAGCCAACCAGACCCTTTATTCACTACTTGTAGCTAGCCTATACAATGACGTGATCTAGCTTGCGTTTCAGCGTATGTACATTCATTATACTTCTGATTTCTACAGTACGTTTTACTGTGTAATCTTCTTCTTTTACACTTTTAAGGTTCACCTGATTCTTTATTTCATCATTTCTCCTCTAGGATTCATACATTGTCCTTCAGTATTTGAAGACTGTGTGCACACTTTCTTATGATGTCATCAGTCAATTTTCCTAGCTCTTTCTCATATTCCTTCAGGAATCTCCTCCTGCAGGCTGTCATCAACTCAATGGTACTTTCGATATGGTTGCCTTAATGGATACTGTCTTCTAAATACTTGCTGTGGTATTGGTACAATAGCTGGTGTTAGACCGGGCACAGTCTCATGTCGCCAATACTGGTGAGGTAGGGGGGTAGAATCTCTTGCGGATGTGTATGTCTGCTCCTCTGCAAAGATATAATCAATCATCACTCCCAGGACAGTCACGACTGAAAGAGATGAAGTGAATGTTGTCTACTGTCTATCCTGATGCCAGCAGGGCATGACATGTCTTTAGAATCCTTTTGACTTGGTAGTAGCTGGTTTGCTAGAAATAATTTCAGCAAATGCTGTTTTGCAGGAATATTTCTCCGCATTCATTTCCTTGGTTCAGTGGGTTGATTATATTATTGGAATTTGTTCCACTGGTACTGCTGTTTAGAGGGGGGAAAACACAGCACCCGCAGAGCACCTCTCATTGCACTAGTATAGCTTATGCTCACTTAAATACCACACATCACAACTGGTGGATATTTAAGGGTGCATGCTATTAACTTTGGCACTTTCTGAAGTTTGGAAAGTTTTACAGTAAACTTCACAAAGTGTACAAAGGCAAAGTCCTGCAACTTGGTACAGCTCAATCAAGTTTTACTCAATTTGTAGGTTGCTTTCCAGGTGCTGTAATCCAAAAACAAGGCATCCGAAAAGAACCACATAATGACTATCGAAGTGGACAAGATTCCCAAAACAATTAAAGCACAATTGCTCGATGGACCTTGTAACAAGTGTGCTTGTCAACACTGATTTACATTAGATATAGAAAGGGCATTGTATTTTAAGTTTAATTTTAAATGTACCTCAACTCATCAATGAAAACCTTAGCAAGTTTTTCCTAACCAACTGATCTGGACATCAGCTCAGCAGTACATTCCTAAACCCTGTCAGATGTTTTCTCAGATTTCTCCCAAGATTGCCTTTTTATGTGGTAATATTTATACTCACTCAACGTCAATCTACTGCTAGTGCTCCACGCCCTATGTCTTAATTAGCTCTTCCACAGTCTTGCTGAGCCAACCTTTAAGGACAGATTCGGTTCTTAATTATTTAACACACTGGTAGCTTATTTTAAGCTCTTTAGCTTTTGATGACAGTAAGCTTGCCTTTTCTTCCATACCTGCTTACATTAATCATTGTGTGATTGTTATCCATTTTGTATCTGAGCGTTCCTCTTTCTGCTCGTAACTCTATTGTTTTCCTTTGCTTGTTGTCTTGTTCCCTTCATTCTTCTTTATCTTTCTTTATTGTGTTTCATTCCCAGAATGTTCTCTAATCTTTACTAAAAGATAGCAATAGCCTAGGCACTCTTTTTCCTTCAACTTGCCTTATTTTCACAGATTGTTTTTGCAAATGAAAGAAAAATGTGGGTATTTTGCAAGTACAACCTGTGAGTGTTGAATTATCCCCTCACCTACCGTGCAGAGCTACAAAGCGGTTGGCTGTGCATGAGGGCGCTGTGCAACTCTCCTAAATAAAAATAAAAAATAGTACTTGGCTGCTAATCCTGGTGGTCTTGATATACATTGTTAATTCAGAGATAATAAAAGGCTTAAAATATATGGGCATATGTTGTTCCTGTACTCGTGGTAGGTGGAGATAGGCGTACTGAGCAATTACTCCCCCTATCCGAATGTCCTGTGTGGTTAAACCCTGGAAGGCCTGGAGTTTCACAGACAACGTGCTGTGCTGGAGAACAGAGGTGGCCAATTCTCACATTGCAGGCAAGCATCCATCATCTTTGTGAATTGTACACACTTGGGGCTAGATTGTATATGTGAAAAGATTTTAGGGCAATGTGTGCTAGACCCCTTCACGCACACTCCATACTTGCGGAAGAAGTAGTGCAGATTTCCAAAATCCAGAGAATGTGAAACTTAAGTGGCAAATAGCTCATGTCATGTGTATCTCCATCATTCAGTCCTTTCTGGCTTAGCCAACCTCTTTATGTGGGGGTTTTAGTTTCTTTTTCCCATTATCCATGCCCCTTTATCATCCACACAGTGTTCTTTGAAGGCGGTTTTAGCAGCAAATGCCTGCCCCTTCCCCGAGGGACCACCTTTATAAAAAAAAAAAAGAAAAAAGTGTCAAATCCAGTACAATCCACATTTGCTTTTGCCAGCCTCCATTACTCCCCTTCCATAAGCAAATTCCCCGCTCACAACAAGCCCACCCTCCTCTGACCCCTACCCGGAATATAACAGAGCATTAAATGGCAACCATGCCCAGGCAGCTGACGTGGGGCAGAGTGATATATGGAGGTCCGCACGTTCATGGTAAAAAAATGATTTGTTCCAAAATGGACGCACAGCTTGAGTGAATGGATAATGGTCCCCAAGCCTCCTTCAACTTATGCCTCTTCCACACCAACCGCTCTCCCAACTCGTTCCCTCTCATACTGTCCACAATGCTCCAGCATGAAATGTGGCCGCATAGGATGTTCTGGTGGCACACAGCACTATGTGCACAAAGGACAAATACCGGTATATTAAACAACAATACAAACACCTCCCCCCTTAACCACAAGTCCCACCTCTGTTGAGGGCTGGAACACTCAATAACCCCTTTTTTCTTGTTCCCACACCCCCCCTCCTTCAGCACGAGATAACCATCCCTTGTTCCAAATATGGACATCCACCATTTCCACTGCATCCTCTAACACTCTCCTGACATTGAGTGGTCCCAAAAACCTAGGTTTGGATTTAGGCCCATTTCCTGGTCTCCTAAAAAACAATGCATCGCCCACAGACCACTTGACTGCTTGCCTATAACATACAGATATAGGTATAGCTATCCCAACTACATTTTACTTTCCTCTCACAAGACCATCCAACCACAGGTAGTGGATTTAAAGGATGTCAGAACGTTGGCAAGAATGGAAGGAGTGCAATGATTGCTTCCTTTTCACACCCTCTTCCTGCCTGTGAAAATGATCCTGATCGGACTGCAGGTTGCCCCAGACTCTAAGTGACCAGCCAGATTCTTGGAGTCATTGTTTTTAACAGGCCAGGCTCTCACCTTGTACTGTCTCCCTGCTTTGGAATATGCCAGGTATTTTGCCTTGCACCTGCTCCTCTGTCTACTTCAGTAGGCCAGCCAGACCTGACTGTTCCTCCTGCTGATGACAACACGCTCAGTTCAGGCAGGCCCTTGAGGTCTGAAACTACCTGGTCCTCCATCTCAGTGTCCTTTTCTATAACAGTGACAACCCTGAAGCCACTGAATCCTGTGTTACATTCATAAGCACCTCAGTGACCAGTGAGCATTTTCCTTTAGGAGCAGGTGCCTCATTGGACTTCAGGTCTGGACTGGAAGCTGCCAGCGTGACAGGTCTCTCGCACTCCTCAGCAGTAAAAACCTCAGGGACTGGGACGTCTAGTGCTTCATCTCTTGCTGATCTCTGACCTTTTGCTCTAGTGACTGCTGTGACCTTGTCTGGATCTGGGAGATCATTACACAATAGGGACCCAAACTGCAATGGATTCTTTGATTGAAACACAGTGCATGGATGTTGTCCCCCTCCAAACAAACTCTACCTTGGCCAAGCGACAATAGCTAAAACCATCAAACCCCCTTACTTGGAAATACTGCCCTCCTTGCATCCATATTTGCTTGACAGCTGTGGCGCAAGCAGCCGTGTCCTGCAAGGCCGAACATTTTTCCATATTTATGAACACATGCTCCAAAAATATCTGAGTATTGGTGGGAATCAGGGCCTCCTTGGAGACCTGGTGTTGTTCCCTCTCATGGTGTCTAGGGAATATTCAGCCACTCCTTGGCCTAGTGGAACTTTATCTGCTGAGATGCCCTTACTAACTATGGCCTCCTCCATGAGACCAGAACTCGTGGTGTCCTGGTTGGGCTTATCCTGGCAAGCAGATTGACATTTCCAATTTGCCATGTCTCCATGTAGAAAGTATCCTTTGGCAGGTGAGGATGTGGATGCCCCAAAGTTAGAGGCGCTAAAACCCTTCTTTTCTGTGGGAACTGATGAGGCATGCAGATCTGTGTTCATTCATGTTTTTGGGGGCCTTTCTTAGAAGAAGGGTCAGAACTTCTAACCTTACCCTCCATATGTTTACTTTTTAATAATGCCTCTGCATCTGCTCTGGGTGTGTTTATCTCCGGCTTCTTCTGGATGTGAGTATTCACATACCTATTGGGAGCTCTTTTCAGCTCCGTAGGGTCTGTGATATTCTTGTCTACTAAATGCTGATGTGATTCTGCCTCATAAGAGTTAATCAAATTGTCCATCCCTTCAAAGTATCAACTTTGTTACCAGTGATCCACCAACTCAGACACTTTAAGGACTGATGTGTAAATGCCTCAAAACAGTGATCCCCTTTTTGTAAACTCTCTAAAGCTCCTGAGTTTTTTTTCTGGGGTCTTACAGAACTTCCTTAAAAGGGTGACCTCCATTTATGCATAATTGGACTTTTCAACTCAAGCAAACTGAATGATTACATCTATTCCAACCTCCCATAGATGGCTCACAAGGAATGCAATCCAAAATCTCTCTCACACCACTTGGAGCTGGAAGGCTAGTTTCAGTGCTTCAAGCCAGTCAAAGATGTCCTTCCATACGTTATGTGGTTCGACTCAGTCCTTTGGGAAGTGGCGCCTAGGCTTCATTTGGGCCCCACCACTGGAAACATTCCTCTGCCCCCAAGAGGTCTGTTTTCATGCTTTCCTCTGTTTCACAGGTTCCAACATGCAAAGCATCAAACAAATCCTTCTGTTTCGGCCTTGCATTCCTCCGCTTCTGCTCCGCCAGAGTCACCTTCCTTTCTTCTAGATGGAGCTTTCTCGCAGTCAGCGCTGCTACAGAGAAACCACCTCAGTACCTGACTGAGACCTGGGGCCTAAATGTAGCTCAGTATTTTACTGAAACACAGGCCCTCTGGGAAGAATGTATAGTACAAATGTCAGTGTTGGCGTACCCCTCCATTTGTATGCCCTACAGTCGAGTTTGTAGCTCGGTTCAGGGCTCTAGATGACTAGTATCCCCATGGGTTTTAATCTGCCACCCTAGCTTCCGGAAAAGCTTTTAGGCTCTTAAGCAATTGTGGCTTACTCGTCTAACTGTTGTGGGAGTGTCCCCTGTCCTGGCATAGCTCATATATTCAGTCACATCACTGGGAGCATGCCCAGTTACATTGTGCAAAATAATAAATATGCTTGTCAGTGTTTCTAACTTTAACTGCACAGCCTTTTAATTTTAATGAGTAAACTATAGATGCAGTTTGTATCAAATCCCATTGCTGCCCACTAGTGTGACAAAATGACTACTGTTCTGCAGGAGTATAGCAATGAGTAGGGGTTAAAACGTCTACTAAGTCCCACACTACTACTGAAACAATAGTGACTCCATTCAAAAAGGTGAAACAGGCCCAGGCCGAAAGCTATACCTCCTTCACCTTTTTGATAATATGGGCCAATGTCAGGCTATATCTTTATGATGAATGTAAGCTGGTAACAGTAGTAACCCAAGCAGCTTTAGTACAATGGTTCCAAAATAAAGGAATGACTATTCAAGTTTCTATACAAATATAGGTACTTTAATCACACAATAAAATGCAAAGAACTGATCTGAAAGTGCTAGAAAAATCCCACTCCTTTAAAGGAAACGCAGAGAATGCAGATATGTGTGAAATGCGTCTTCAGGCAATGAGATTGTGCAACAATGTTAATGGTCAAGGGTATGTTCTTGTGGATACAAGGTAAAAAGGGGGTGGTATTGAGTAGGTTTTATGGTGTGGCATCTCAATGGTTTGAGTCGGCTTTCGAGATGACAAGCCAATGACTTCGAACCAATCGGGATGGTGGTGAGACAATGGTTTTGCTGGATCGAGTCGGCGTTGAAGACGGATGAGTCGATAGCTCTTGGCATTTGAGTTGGCACTCGAGTTAGTTGCTCCCACAATGTCAAGCCTGCAATCAATTTAGTTGAGATGATCCATGGCAATGGGTCGAGTCAGCGTCTGGATTGCTCGAAGTGCATCAAGCAGTTCAACGTTTTGTAGAGTATCAAAAGCAATACTGCGGATCCTGTTGTGGCTCCAAGTGCAACGAGCATGATTGAGCCAGCTTGCAGACATCTCCATGTCTGTGGCAGCATCACCAAGAATACTTTTGATGTGCGCTCACTGAGGAAGGATTTAATCCAGGAGGCAGCGTTATTGGAGAAGTGGAATTTGCTGGTGAGGTGTTGACAAAGGATGTTGTGATCAATAAGATCTAATGCCGCAGAGAGGTAAAGGAGAAGTAGGATAGCGAGATTGCCTGAATCATGTATATTTTCTAGTTGAATCTTAAGGTTGAGGAGTGCAGATTCAGTGATGTGTTTTGGATGAAACCCTGATTGCTGGGATCCCAATAAGTGGTTATGTTCAAAGAAGGGTTGGATTTAGGAGTATGTAGTGCAGTCATTTATTTTTTAGGAGAAACGGGAGGTGATGATAGGTCTGTAGTTAGTCGGCAGGGCGGGATCAAGGCTGATTTTCTTAAGTGGAGGGGATATGCATGCCTCTTTAATACTGGTAGGGACTGTATTAAAGTTGAAGGAGGCATTTATGAAGTTGGTGATGGTGGGAGCAAGGGTGTTGGTGCATAGTGTAACAATTTGAGCAGTACAGGAATCAACCTTGCAATTATACAGTTTAAGATGCTAAATAATGTTGGTGATTTCAGTAGAGCTAACTGGTGAAAATGGGAAGGGGATGATGTTGGCGTGAGACTCCTGGTCGATATGAATGGGGGTCAAGAGGGTGGTTTGTTTGGCAGCAAGCTCTGCTTTGTTTTGTTTGTTTTGTTTCTAGGTTTAAGTATTTTGTCTGAAAGGGCAGTTTGGATAGTGGTCAGGCCTGTCTGTAGGTAGTTGGGAAGTAGTTGGGGCAGGGTGTTCTAGTTCTTTAAGAATAGTGAAGGGTTCTTTGGTGTTGGAGCTGGCCTGGGAGATACTTGTATTATAGGAGTTAGCCTTGGTCGAAATTAGTAGTTTGTTGTAAGCGTTAGCTGCGGTGGACAAAGATTCTTTGCTTGTAAAGGCAGGACGTTTTCTCCAGAGGTGCTCTTGGGCACGTTTTAATTTGCAAAGTGAGCGCAACTCTTCTGTGAACCACTTATTAGCACGTCTAGCCTGTTTGGGATTTTTTTTGTTTAAGAGGGCATGAATGTATAGTGCTTTCAGAAGTGTCTGATTATAGTTTGTGACAAGAGGATGCAGGTCATTGTCAGAAAGGACATGAGCATTACGTAATTAAAACAAAGTAAGCTCTAGGATGTCTCAGTGAGTCTGCAGGGCTGCGAGCAATAATAGGTGTGGGTGGCGTAGTAACGTTGGGTGTATTCTGGGCATGGGTAATGCTGAACCTGATAATGAAGTGGGCAGTCCAGGGTAGAGGGTTGTGTGCAGTGATGGAGATGTTGGTATTGATAGATAGTATCCAGTCTAAATTTCGACCTCTGTTGTGGGTGGGTGCAGATACCAGTTGAGTCACGGTAATATCAGAGAGAGAAGTGGCAGGGGTGGTGGCCTTTGTGTCAGAAGGATCACTGAAGCCCGATTGAAATCACCAAGAAGGATGAGTTTGGCAGAGGGTTTGATGAAAGGGGTGAGGAGCAAGGGGATGTCTGATTCGGGTGGCCTTGCAGGTTGGGCTGGTCGTAAAGGAGAAAAATAATGACTGTAGTGGTGGGGTTGAGTGTAATTTTGGTGAGTAGGATTTCGTAGCCCGGTATAGATGGGACACGGATAGGTCAGATAGGCAGAGCAGTCTTAACAATAAGTGCTATGCCACCATCTGATTTAAGAAGGCAATCCTATCTGATGATAGTATATCCCAGAGCAATAGCCAGGGGAAAGTGTGCGCCAGGGGCAGTATGGAGCCAAGGATCAGTGATCGGAAAAATATCTAGTTGGTTGATTTCGATGAGATTGTGGATGAGTATAGCACGGATGCATAAAGAGGAGTGGGTAGGTGGTGAGGGCGCAGGAGGAAATATATCTGGTAGTGGGGTGGGGGTGTGGTACGTGATGAAACTCTGTGAAGTGTGACAATGCCAGTCACAGGAAGTTCACCACAAGCGGAGTGGGACATGATGGTGCATGATGGCAGTTTAGTATTGTGTAGGGATCTGAGACATGCCATAGATGTTGTAGGTGAGGGGTGTAAAGAGAGGAGGCTGAGGGATAAGGCTGGCAGTGTGGTGGGTTGGTGGTAAGGAGCAGGGTTAGAAGTGAGTAGGGTTGGGCAGAGGGGTGGCAGTAGGGGGCTGTTGGTGGTGCATGGGGAAGGGTTTCGATTAGGCTATAGAGAGTGGTAAGAAGGGGAGGAAGGACGTAGGTAGGTCTAGTTAGTGCAGATAGGTTCAATATTTATTTCAGGCTAATTTGGGAGGGATTATCTCTAGTGGAGATCCAGAACATTTAGCTGATAGAAGTAGGATATATGACTTCTCATCAAAAAGTCTAAACGAGTCAGAAGGCACTATGGTTGAGAGTCCTCAATCAGGGCAAAGTAGGCCTGAGACAATATGGCTTAGTGATGCCTTCTACAGTTCAGTCCTTATTTTCTTTATCTTAAGTGTAAAACGTGTAAAGTGTGAGGCTAAGTTATCCACTGCAGATTGGAAGGTAAGTTGCTGATGGAGTCAGGTCCATCTCGTAGTTAATTCACAAGTGTTTTTTTGCGGAATTAGAGGCTGAGTCAATTTAATTTCAGTAAATCAGCATTTTTGCCTTAGTGAATTTTTTGTATAGATGTTGTTGCTATTTCAATTCTCTGAGGGTAACTGAGTGTAACTGAGTCAGATAAATGGCATCTTTCAACATTTCACAGTTTATGTCAAATTAGATTTAGGTTAGCCATGAATCATTTTCTGCCAATTCCTTGCTTATTGGGTATTCTTTTGCATGCTAAGGGTGCAGCCATATCTAGAACTTCAGTCAGGTTGGCATAGAAAGCATCAATGAGCTCATTTGGACCTTTATCCAGTTCCGATTCCTCTGAGGAGCTACTTTTAGGAGCAAAGGTTTGATGCTGAGATCTTGGTAAGATATATCTTATTATTGATTATTTTGTAACTGGATTTAATGCGTTGGAGGGAAGGGAAAGAAAAGCCATCGGTTTAGCCAGTTTTGATATGTTTGCTGTAATATAGACGGGACTACCCTTATGGTCTGACCAGGAGAAGGACAGCAGGGAATCCATGGTTACCGTTAGATCCCTAACAAAGATCTAATCTAGCGTATGTCCAGAAATATGGGTTGGATATTTTATCATACTCTGAGCCAAGGTCTGCTAGCGAGTCCAGCAGGTGAGCAATTGCCGAATCTAAGTTCTGCCCAATAGTTCGTCACCAAGGACCATGTTCTTAGTAAGTCAAATAAAGTTTCTACCAAGTGGTGTGTAAAATCGTTCTTGTTGCCTGGATGTCTGTAAAGAAGAACCATAGTAAATAGATCCATTGTTTCTGTTTGATTATGTATTATCAATGTTTCAGTAGATGGGATGTCCGAGATGGAAAGTGATGAGATACTTAAATCTTAGTTATAAATTATGGCTAGGCCATCACATATTGTAGTCTTTCAGGATTTGGATTTACATCTATATAAGGGTGGAGTCAAGTCAGCTACAATGCTGGGGTTGTCGTCAGGGATCCATGACTCCATGACCAGCGGAATATCCAGTCTAAGCTCTAAAATGAGATTGTGAACTAGAAATCTGCTGCCCATCATGGACCTGGCATTCCATAAAAGACATTTGAACTGTTTGCCTTTCATCAGTGTAGGCTTTATAAGTAATCGATTGGACTGAAGTTTCTTGAAGCAGGATTCTTTAGTGAGACGGATTGAATGGAATAGGTTTTCTGTCTTCACTCAGCTTTAGAGATGACGAGAGCCCACCCAAAACTATATTCAAAGTTGCCAAGCTTACATGGTCTAAGAGTTTTAAAGAGCATGGGGCTGCCTCGTAAGTCAATTTAGCCGTAGATGGACGTAGACAGGCTTCCCTTGGGTGCGCCTTCCGACACGTCATGATAAGCTTTAAACAGTATTTAAAATGAGAGAAATTGAAAATGAGCTAAGCCGAGTTCATTATTGCAATCATAGCCAGTAAAACAATGTTTAACAGTGTGTTGACACTCGTGCCCAAGGGCTGGCCTTTCTTTCCGTGGACGGTTCAAATGAAATAGCAAATGCAGACACAATTGTAAAAAAAAGTCAAAGCAGTTTAAAAGTGCAGTCAATTGTATCATAAGGATAAACATCTTTAACATTAGAGAGCTACCTTTGTGAAATCTACAACTGGATGAACTTGAACTACCTCAAACTCAACCCAGGCAAAACAGAAATAATGATCATCACAAAAAATGGAGGAGACAGCCACTACATCCCCTGGCCAACAGAACTTGGTACAACCCCAGCCCCATCGTCGATTGTAAAAAACGTGGGAGTCCTGATGGACAACAAACTTATTCTAGAGCCAAAAGTAAACTCTCTAAACAAGAAATGCTTCTTTCTCCTGCAAGCAGTAAAAATAATCCTACCATTCCTGTCGACTACCAACAAAACACTCGCGGTCATCGCTCTCATCATGTCCAGAATAGACTACGCCAATAGCCTATATCTGGGCATGCCAGAACGACTTCTAACCAACACTCCAACACATACAAAATGCAGCGGCCAGACTGCTCTTCAAACTACCTTGAAGAGAACACATCACAGCAGCGCTGAAAACTCTACCCTGGCTAACAATAAAACAGCGAATCAAGTTCAAATCAATGTGCATAACGCAGAGAGAAATCCACAGCCAAGGCGCAGAGTTCCTAAGAGAAAAAATAAACGTACACCGTACCACAAGGCCACTCGGATCCAGCAGCGACATCCGTTTGGAACCAAAACCATACAATAAAAGGACATTTGGAGGATCCTCTTTCTCTATCCTCTCCCCAAAAACCTGGAGTAAGCTACCAAAGAACATATCTAACACAAGAAATCACCTCCTATTCTGAAAACTCCTCAAATCTTAGGTCTTCAGTGCCTATAGAGGCACATACACAGCTGAAACAATGCTGAGAGAGGAAATTGATCGTCCCTATCTCCCTAAGCTACTGCCCATCAACTGAAGTAAGGGAAGAACAATCTATGGCATATCAACTTACAAATCGAAAGATAAGCTAGAATCATACCAAGAATGATCACACTGAGATTGAGATGGAAGGCTAAGGGTGATATGTCAATAACACCATTGCCTACAAAGTAAACCCAGGCAGTAATTGGATCCCCAACAGGAAATAGATCGGAAGGGAGCGGGTGATTGTAAAAATACAGCACCAAAACCAGAGTGGGGGACAATGCATGCCTCAACCTAGTACACAAAGGTCATAAATAACACAGCTGGGAACTTGCCACACCATCACTCCTAACAATTAGACGGACAGGAAAGAAAAAGAGAAAGAATATGCCTACTCCATAGGACAACCGGACACACAGAATAGAAATTATAAGGACTAAGAGACATATAACCCACTGACACATCACACGGGAGCCTGGGTCATCCATAACCTTCTCTTTATTTTCCCATTCTCTTACTGACTTCCCTCTTCCCTTGTCCCTCCCTTTCCTCCCGCTTCCCGCTCCCTCCCATTAGTCTTGAGCTCCCCTCTTAAAGGGGCTCTGTCCTTTTTCACTCGCAACACTTAACTCATACAAAAATACACACAACCACCCTCTTGCACGGCAAACTGCACGCACTTCACCAGACCACAACAACAAACAACACAACTCGCACCAACAGCACATGAGGATTCACATCTAGGGGTGTTGCTAGGCCTGGAAAAGATCAGGGGATAAGCTAATGTCGGGACTGTAGGAACTCCGAGCTAGCTAGCATTTTGACTGTAGCACCTGAGCCTCTATCCGGGGCTACAACCAAAAGACCCAGGGCTATAGCCCCCACAGCCCTCCCTAGCAATGCTTCTGCTCACATCGATCTGATATTCACACCCAAGCTCAGCACCCAGTGAAAACCGAACTGAAGCTGTAAACAGGACATCAGTTTTCTCACTTTCCTACTCCCTCTTCACCCGACTAACCCCCCTAACACCTTCTTGTTTGCAGATCCGCCTGAGTGCCTGGGGCCGATTTCCATTGTTGACGGTGTGCAGTACAAATACCTTTAACATTAACATTAAGATTAACCCGTGATGAGTATATGACCTGCTCTCATTAGGAGCTCAAGAGCAGACTCCTTCAATAGCTGTGCATATGTGCCATGAAAAGTTTTGAATAGTATCGAAAATAAGAGCAATAGAAAATGGACTGCGCTGATTCCTCTATTGCAATGATAGACGGTAAGAAAATGTTCAATTGTTTACTGACCCTCGCCCCCAAAAGCTGACATTTTCCCTCGACGGTCCAAATTAAATAGTAAATGCAGACACAATTTCTGAAAACCATCAAAGCAGTTTAAAAGTGCCATCCGTTGTAAAGTAAGGATAAACATTGTTAACCTGTGATGAGTATGTGACCCTTCCTCAGTAGGAGCACAAGAGAAGAATCCTTGAGCAGGCTGACATCCAAAATGAATAACTGTTCAGTCGTTTCAAACCCATTGGTCATAATGTTGTAGGATGAGTGGAGGAGGGGTATGCAAGGTGTTTCAATATCTCCAGTTTGTTTCCTAGAATATCATTTTATATGCAGGAATGATTACTTGTTAGCTTAATCTGAGACTATTCACATTTCTTATATCCTGGCTAGACGGAAAATACCCATGCAAAAAGGTCTGAAAACCTTGCTCGACGGCAGGTACTGGGCAATCTGCAAGAGGTTAAAATCACCATATCAGTGGGGTGCCTTACCCACAGCAACCTAAACCAAAATTCAAACGAGAGAAATTTAAAATGTTAACACAACAGGCAGTGCAGAGTTCCATAAAGAGGTACCATTAGAATATTCTGAGCTGTAATGTACTACACAAGGGATAACAGAGTTGCTGTGACCCAACCTAAGTTTCAAAGTAAAGACATTAAAAAAGGCTTCCATAACAGTTGCATGCATTTCAATAAAGAAGCATCATTTTATTATTTGGCAGAAATAAAAAAATTTGACTTGGGAGAGGCAACCAAACAGCAGTTTTGGATGTCAAAGTGCTCCTAACCTACAGATTTTTGATTGCTGGAAAGACTATCCCTGTCACTCAGACATCATAGCAAATATCCCCTTAGCCAACACGCCCTGATGTAAATTACCAACAGCATGTATATGTTGGTTAGATTTGTCAAGGGTAAACAAAAGAAAAGAAAAGAAAAAGGCCGATTCAAAATGGCATTGGAGTAGTAGGTGGGAATCAAACCCACCTCCAACGAATGCTGCTTATTTAGAGGGAATCATCCAATCCACTTCACAGCCAATGCTGTAACCCTGACATCTCGAGAAGCTTTGATAATGATCACATCTTATCCATCATCAGGCACTCGGCTTGGAAAAACCTTGTGCATAAGCAGTGTGGCTTCTTTCTAGTGCCACACTGTGGTCAGAGTGGAGAGGTGCCATACATAGTTCTTTTGTCTTATTGGAGATGGGGCAAAAAGGGTGAATCAAAGAGCAGTATGTCTCAACGATAAAACCCCCAATTTATGGCAAAAGGTACATCGTGCATCAAACTACTTTACAAATGTCGCTGACCCTTACTGTAACAGACATTTTCTGCTTGCAATATCTGCGGTGGAATTTAATTGGCGCATGATTATGGCCCCTCCGCCATTGATGGAATGGATAACCTGAATTTACAATCCGGCTCACAGCTATACAATCCTGTTTTTTTATTTTGTATTCGGCTATGTGCTTTTCCTCCTCCTTTTGTGCTGTATTTTATTACACTTCGCTTGAGCGAGTCGTTTTGGATTACAATTGGCAAAAGGCTCTATATAAACATGGCCCCTAGGAAAGGAAGTAACCTATTTAAAATACAAATGAAATAGCAAACAGACGACCAAATTAAAAGCAAATTCACCACTGCACCACGCCATGTTTACCTCTCCTGCCACAAGCCACGTATACATTTCATAGCCCCAACTGTCTCTATTCTTAAAACGTTAAGTAAGGTAAAGACACAAGTTGGTCAACTTGTAAAAGTATTTAAAGCACAAGTTTTCCACAGGTTCGGCTAATGGTTTATTACAAGCATGTCTGCCTCACCCTGTGTGACATTATTTAGTTTTGGAGAGTCTTAAAAAAGATTTATGTAAATACATGTAGAGAGGGTCTCTGTAGTTGTATAGATTGTAAACCAGCCAATGTAAACCTCCCTATAATTAATTTCTATATTTACAATTAATATGTATCATAGCATATTCTGAAAAATGCGAATATCTAAATTTAGTTTGTAATCGCGTTGGGAATAGGGTCTCGAGTGAATCTGCATACACAAGTATGCTTATTGTGTCTTAATTTTTCAGGGTGGCTTTTCATGTGTGATTATGCTTGTCTATGTAATAACATATTTCACTGGTGTCTTTATGAAATTTTTGGGGGTCCTAAATGGTAGTGTCGATTTTTTTTATGTCAGAGACAAGTATCGCCAGACCCTCTAGGGCAGCATATGCCAACCGCATCACTGTTCCACACACACGGAGAGTGCGCGCGGGAGGCACCAGCTTCCCCACTATGGCGGCTACCCTATAGAACAACCTCCCAGCTCAGATGAGGTCAATCGACTCACACACAGCCTTCCGCAAAGCCCTAAAAACCAAGCTCTTCATCTGAAGAGCCTGTTCATCCTAAGTATGCACTATTACTGTATTCACCATGTATAGGAGACCATATACCTAGACTAGAATACTAGTAACCAACTGTAACAATCAATGTTTATCATCTGTAACCATGCAAATGTGGTTAAGTGAATGTATTTAAACAGACATTTTGGGGCCGCTTACTGTAACCCTCAAGCAAGCCTTCTTAAAACTTCCTTATAGCGCCTCGTTGCCTTTGGACTGTAGTGCGCTCTACAAATGATAAAATAAAAAATAAAAAATAAAGAGTGAGAAGGAAAGGGCCGGCTGATTTGGCATTTCTGACCTCAATAATCTGTGGCATTCTGGCATGAAGAATGTGTGGTTGGACACATGAGAAATGAGTTGCGTACACTCAGGATTGCTTTTCTTAGGCCTTTATTTAACGCTCTGGTTCTGTCATTTTTACTTTTATGACAATTTAATGGTAGTGGTCAATTTTGAACAATTGCAGATTGTCTTTAAAGTATGGGTGAATGGCATTGGTATCTGACTACTGATGGTCAAATTCAAACTTGTCACCCTATTCATGGCCCACCTCAAGACCTTCATTCACAGTTCTTCCAATGCCTGCTACGAGTGGTGTGCATTCAGGTTACAGACCTCCTGCATCCAGTCCCTGATGGCAGAATGTGCATCACTGGAGGCATTCTGGCTCCACCGCACATGCCCTCAGGAACCAGGAAGTTCGCTCTACTTCCTGGTTCCTGTTCATGCTGTAGGGTAGCTGGAAGTTCATTGTGGCAGGGGGCACTTAGACTAGGGCTGCAGGTAAGGAAAGACTGATTTATTTTTGTGTGTATGCAAGTGTTTGTATCCAGTGGTGGCTGGTGAATTTCTTAATTGGAGGACATACATGTTTACCACAGTCTAAATTGCATTAATTGCAGTACAATTCAAAAAGGCACTACTATAACTCACCCACATTCAGTAGAAAGGATCTCATTGAAGGATTATGCCACATGTAACACCCAGAGCTTTATCTATACAATAAAATGTCCCTGTGGCTTGCTCCGTGTGGGCCACACTGCCAGGAAAGTGAGACTCAGATGGCTTGAACATAAGTCCAACATTAGGAAGTGTAATATGAAGTCTCCATTAACTAGACATTTTGTAGAAAAAGCCAGCTCAATTGCTCAAATTAGATTTATGGTTCTAGAGGTAGTACTGAACTCATCTAGAGGTGGTGATCTGAGCAGGAAATTGTCCCAGAGATAGTCATTAGCTACTGGCAGCAGTTGGCAGGAGTTTTGAATTGGAAAAAGTAGGAAGCTTTTTGAAGAGATAAGCTGGTGCCCCAACTTAGGCAAAAGCACACCTTATATTCATTTAAAGAAATCCTTTGAAAAAAAAATTCAACAAGCGTGACTGGTGTAGGAATTACACCCACATGGCTAATTTAAAAGTATATTAAGCAGTGTCCCACGTGGTCCACCATTACCGCAAAGTACAACCTTATTTACTGCTCTGCCCAGACCCAGTTATTAGGGCTTTCTTGTTAAAATTGCGTACTGTAACATGTAAGACAAGCGCCCAGATGACTCCGGCTTGGTGCGCTCTACAAATAAACAAACTAAACTAAACTAAACAGCAAGCTCTTCCACCTGATGGTCACCTCCCTCGCTTGGCATAGGGCCCTTTGTTAGGTTGCATTTGAATATTATGTTTGCATCCCAGGCTTTGGCGACCCCCAAATAACAAGTTTGTGTGATGTGTCCTTGAAACCCCCATTTATCAGCGTACTGTACCGTACATTCCGTTAGTGGGAAAAGGACTGATTTAGTTGCATTGATCGCGAGGCCCGAGAAGATCCCAAATTGGACAACATCTTCTATAACTACCTTATCTTTGAAGAGTTAGATACCCCCTGTGTATGTGGGCTTCCTTAACCCTTTCTGCCAGTGGCTCAATCACCAGGGCAAATAGCAGCGGGGAGAGGGGGCATCCCTGATTCGTGCCCCTATTCAGAGTAATCCCCGGGGTGAGTTGGCCATTCACCCGCACTCTGGTGATAAGTGACTCATATAGTAGTGATACCATGGCAATATATTGCTCTCCTAAACCCATTCTACGCAAAACTGTGAACAAAAGGGCCATTTCACTGAGTCAAATGCCTTAGTGCCATCTAGCAGTGCTGCGACCCCGTGATCTTTCTGATTAGCTACCGAGATTAGTCTGAACATTCTCTGTATCCCAAAAGATGTGGAGCGTCCCGGAATAAATCTGGGCTGGTCGGCTCTCACCATCTTGTTCATCAGGGGTGCCAATCTGGAAGCCAGTATTTTAGCTAGGATATTGTTATCTAAATCTGCTTGCCAGGTTTAGGTAAGACTGTGACTAGGGCCTCCCTCAGGGACTCTGGGAGTTTACCTTCCAAGGCGCTTTGGTGATACTTTTGTAAGAGGTAGGGGCCGATCTTTGCTGCATAGTGTTTATAGAATTCCGCCCCAAACCCATCTGGTCCCGGGACCTTTCCAGAGGGCAGAGACCTAATGGCTGTTAGCACTTTTTCTAAAGTTATTTGGCGATTCAGACCCATTCTGTCTTCTTCTGTGCACCAATATAGGGCCACCTGATCTAAGTATCCCTCTAACTCCACCTAGGAGGCCTGTGGGCCTCATTACACGGTAGGCGGTAACCATGGCGCTATTAGCGCCATGGTTGCCGCCAGTATTTTACCGTGTCCGCCTTTGTGGATGGCGGAATTACCGCCCTACTCCAAGGTGAGCGGGGGCGGTAATTCCCCATTCACCAAGGCTCTTCCCCATTCCCATTTTTGCCCCCATAGGGCATAATGGGAATGGGGAAGGTGCTAATTACGGTACCGCAAAGTGCGGTACCGTAATTAGCTCCGAGGTCCCTTTGCGGCACCCAACTTTAACGCCTGGTAAAACCAGCCGTTAAAGTCGGGTCCCGCAAAGGGAACTCGTAGGAAGGCGGTAGGGGTTTACCGGTACCGGTGCCCTTACCGGTACCGGTAAACCCCTACCGCCTACCGTGTAATGAGGCCCTGTGTCTGGGCTGAATACAGGTCTTTATAGAAACGGTCAAACTCCTGTGTTATCCCGGCATCATCAAATCTCTCTTCTCCCTGCTCATGTATTATAGGTGTGACCCGTCCCTTGTGTGTTTCCAGCTTTGCAGCCCTTGCCAATAGTCTGCCCGGTTTCTGCCCTTCCCCATATTGCCTCACGGCTGCTCCCCTCCCCAGTATCTTCCTCTCCCTGTGTGCCAATGATTTAAACTCTGGACCCCCAGTCACCTGTAATATGGTTAAGCGTGACTCCATGACACCCAATTCATGTCAAATCTGTTTTAGTATCCCCACCTCCTTGGCAATACATTCCCCCCTTATCACACACTTGAAACTCTCCCAGAAGACTCCCACCGACTCCACAGAGCTCTCCTTAGACTCAAAGAAGGAATCTATAGACTTCGATATGCCGTCACTGAACTGTGTGTCCGCTAGGGCCTCACTTTTGAATTGCCATGGTTTCCTCTCCATTCCCCTCCCTGAAATTCTATGTTTAATAGTACCGTTGCATGGTCTGAGAGTTTGCAGGCCTACATGGTGACCTCCGTTATGACACCCATTAGTGCCTAAGAAATCAAAAAGAAGCCCAGGCATGATGCAGTACCATGAACTGAAGAGTGGCAGGTATATTGCCATACCCCTTGATTCCTGAGTCTCCACACATCCCCTAGTTCCCATGTCGGACTCATTCCTCTTAGTTCACTGTATCCTTTAGTCAGGGATCGTGGTGGACCTATTGAGCAGTCCAGCACTGGGTCTGTCACCTCATTTAAATCGCCAGCCCACATTATTTCTCCCTGTGGATCTTCCCCCAGATGCTGGTTAAGCCATTGCAGAGTTGTGACTGTCCTGATTAGGCCCATAATAATTTACTAGACTGTACAAGTGGCCCTGTATCGTACCCCATACTTTCAGGCCCCTCCCTTCACCATCCCTGATTGTGGAGATTAAATTGAACTCTACCGCGCTTTGAACAATAGTTCCCACCCCTCTCCCATAGGATGAGTAAGAAGAATAGTAACGGTGGCAGCCGTAGTCTTTACCGAAATTTCAATTCAGCCTCTGGAGTGAGGTGCGTCTCCTTCAGAAACGTGATACCCACTTGGTGATGCTGCAGAGAAAGTAGGACTCTTCTGCATTTAAATGGGCAATTCAGCCCTCGCATATTCCATGTGAGACATCTAATCGATTCTGACATATCTCAGGTTATCAGACTCCTGTTGCCAAGCCCTTTTCTGGACCCGGATTTGCCTTGGTCTGCAATCCTGGACCCTCCCTGTTGTGAAACTCATACATTTCCATGTTTTGTGATGCTTCCATTTGACTTATACCCTTCCCGTGAACCTCCCTCTCTGCCACCGACAACCCCAACCTGTCAGGAATATACATTCCCTCCCCCACCCTGGGCTGGCTAGCCCAACCAGCCAGCATTTAGGTCTGTTAAACTTGCTTCCACTTGGGTGGCAACCAGTGGCCCGACCATGTCTTTGCATTAAGGTTTGTTCCTGGCTGCTTAGTGTCTTTCTCTGCAGTTTGTTGGCTCCCGATCCCTGAAGATCATGATCATTTTGGAGCAATCTCAGTCATTGTTCCCCCTAAGTCTTGGGTTCCGGGGTAGGCGTTCAAGGAAGTCATTGGCTTCAGCTGGGGTGGTAAAGAACAGTGTGCATCCTTCATGCTCCACCCAGAGTTTGGCTGGGCACATCATGGCATAGTGAATACTCCTCTCTCGCGTCCTCTTCTTCACGTCTATGTACGTTCTCCGTGATGCCTGGACCTTATCGGAGAAGTCCGGGAATATTTTTATTGTGTCCCCTTTGTATGCGAGGGCCCCCATCTCTCTCGCCTTCTGCAGGGCTGAGTCCCTGTCCCGAAAGTTTAGCATTCGTACGATTATTGGTTGTGGTGGCGCTCTGGGTATGGGCTTCCTGCTGCTGGGTATTCTGTGTGCTCTTTCCCAAACGAAGATGTTCGAAAAGCCTTCCAGGCCAAGAGCATCCCTCAGGATCTCCTCCACCATAGGTTCCATGTTCGGCTGGTCCGCTGCCTCAGAAACACCAATTATTCGCCGGTTATTCCTCCTGGAACTTGATTCTAAGTCATCTTGCTTCTCAGTGAGTTTTTTCAGCGTTCTCTTCATTTGTTGCAGGACCCTAGATGTCAAGTCAGCCTCATCTTCAGCTCTTGAGATCCTTCCCTCCACTTCGTCCAGCCTTTCTGCATATTTGTCCAGCCGGGCTTGCATGTGGTCCACCTTACATGTCAATGTGTCCATCTTCCCATTGAGGGACTGTTTATTGCTTTGTAGCTGGCTGAACATCTCGTTTATGACATGAAACACCGTTGAGGTGTCGTGAGTGGTCTGCAGGTTGCACCCCTCAATGGAATCCATAGTATCGATGTGTTTGGGCTGTGAGGCAGCCTCAAATTTGAGCTTGGTTTGCTGTTTTCTGCTCTTGTTTGCCTTAGCCATCTTTCAATCTGCTGTTCTCCACTAGTGTCTCTCCTCCTCCTGGGCTGGCTTACTTTGTATTTTATATGCCCCTATCTGAAGAGTGTGGGTGCTGTCCTGCAAGTATTATGCTGTAAAAATGTTAAATGCTCTTCGTGGCCTGGTGCCAGCGGTGGAATCCTCCCCGCCTCCCTGCACTGCCTTTGTTGTGGACGCTGTGTCTTCTCGTCCTTGTTTGTGATTTTTCACTCATGATGCTGGAATGTGATGATTCAGTGCCAAGTGCCCTGCTTTCTCTCGTCAAGAGCAGTGCAATATGGTTACTCCCCGGCCTTGTTTCATTGGAGGGCACAGTCCTTAGAACCAAGAAGTAGGAATGTTCATACAGGAAATTGCAGCAGCACCCCCTGCTTATTTTTAAGTAAGTATTCTTCTTGCACGGCTCTAGCACTGGTGGTCTGGGGCACTTTGGCTCACTGGCCTAGGGTGGGGTGCTTCTGGGGCTCCAAACCTTACTTTGTGTGGAAGTGGTCACTCTAGTGCTGCCAGAGCCTTGCGTTGTCTGCTGCAGTCAAAACCCCTTTTGTGTGGCCTGCCTGGGGCAACTCCCAGCACTGTTGCTCCTACAGTGGCTTCCAGGGGTGAATAAATGCCTCCTTTTACTCTAACCCCTGGGTGATTGATGGTATGTCGCTGTTGGTCGTGGGGGCTCGAGAGAATTAGGGCTGGGAAGTCATTGAGCTGACCTGATATTGTTCGCAGCTCTCAACCCTTGTGTCTCACAGCTTAACACTTTCTGTTGGCTGGGTGCACGTGTAATCAAAGGTTTGTGTCCTGCTGTGATTTGAGGAACTCTCCCTCCGATGCATTTGTTGCCTGTCTCCCCACCTCGAGGAGACTTGCCCATTTCAATGTTCCTCTGGGCTGTCTGCCACATCTGTGGCACCACAGGAGAAGGCGCTCCTCTCTTCCTGGCGAGGCATTCTCTCTGCCTCGTTGCTGAGCCCCGTTACGGGCGTCTGGCTCTTCCCCCTCTCCTCCTGCCTCGGTCGGGAGCAAGTCCCACTGACCTCTGCTCCAGTCTGCTGGTCTCTCTGTTCTTCTGGAGGGCTGGGGGGCCAGAGGGAGGTCAGCGGCACAGCGTCTTGTTCGTTCGGCCCTCCGCACCGTCTCTTTCCTGCTGCTGTGTATGATGCGCCCCCCCTCTAGCTCGGAGCAGCTCTTCTCTCACAAATAGGCCTTGCTGAGTCTCCCGAGAAGCTCCTGTTCCTGCTGGTGTTCCGGCGGGGTGCTTCTCGGAGCTCCTCAATCCGCTGCTGTGTTCCGACAAGACTGCTCCTGTGCCGGCTGGAATATTTGCCTGTGGATGCCTTCTGGTGCAGCTTCTCCAGCGTCTCCACCCTCGGTGCACGCCGCGTTCCCCTCAGGCCCCGCTCTGGTCACACAGCCCTATTCCCCTCGCTTGTTGCTCCACAATGCAGGCAGGATATGCCAGGGACCTTTAGCCAACTTCTAACATGCGCACAGCTTTATTTGGGTCAAATGAACGGCCGGATCTTGGTCACATTCTTTCGTGGTGCAGAGAGCTCACAGCCATCTTGGTCGGGCTCTCTAGCGCCCCCCAGTATATAAGCTTTAATTGTTGATTTTTGATCCTCCGTACACATATAAATCTGTTGTTTTCTTTGAGAATATGGCCTCACCTGACACATGCAGAGAGCTTTGAGAAATTAAGAGCAGTTCTAAAAACAAATGGACCGGGCCAATATCTGTCAAAGTTCTTTACACATAGCGCATCCAAGGAATGTTCTGTGCATTTTCTAAACTCAGGACATCCCTAATAATCAACTTGTTTAAAACAGTGTATTCATTACTCCATATCTAAACCCATAAGCGTGCTTGCGTGAAATTAAGTTGAAGGAAAATCAGGTAAGATAAGTCTTATAGTATAATAATTCCTTTGCATTTGCCGGGGAGACCCCTAGAATAGATTTAAGAAACTTTCGCTCAGTATGTGTAATCTGATCAAGGGCATTAATAGCTCATACTCCAGCACCATAAAGTGCAAGACCCACACATTTAGCCTCATAAACCTTTGGGGCCATAATAATAGCATGACCACCATACATGGCATACAAGTGGTGAATGCCCATATGACATTGTTTCAGTCTGCAGGCAACATGGTCTATAAGAGGCTGACATGACCTTGATTCTGAAAATCTTACACCAAGGTAATCAAAATGTTTAACTCTGTCCAGAGCTACCATATCTACATAAAATGTAGGCATACTTTTTTTGCTGCTGTCTGCTAGATCTGAACATGAGATTTAGTTTTGTTAACTGCTATACCATTAGATGTCTTGTAGACCACATACACATTTAATAACATTTGGAGGGTGATAGGGGTCCTACCTAGCAGCACAACATCGTCTGATATGTTAGGATCTGAATACGCTGATATTTATAGTCATTGGTACATCTACAGTTGTCTTATTTTAAAATATATGTAACTTACACAGGTAGATATTAATAAATAGAGGGAAATAACACACCTTAGACAAATACCTTGATTAATTAGAAACATAGGAGTACATTCACCATCAATGCCAAACATAACAAATGCTTCTGTACATGAGTAAAGTTGACTTAACATACTCAATAAATCCAGGTCAATGCCCAATTTACTTGAATGGTTCTATAATAAAGCTTTATCTACTTTATCAAATGCCATGGATGAATCCATTAACCCAAGATAGTGACCCTTTATTGCTCCTGCAATACTTGCCTATAAATAGAGAGAGAGTAAGACATTGTTCTGTCGTACCCATCCCTAGGCGAAAACCCAACTGAGACTCTAGTAATATGTTATACTGGAGCCAACAGTCATATACTTTAGAACAAATAAGCTTGCCCAGAATGTTTAAAGAGATGTCACTTAAAGAGATTGGTCTATAACAAGAAGGGTTATCACGTTCATTCTCCTTACAAAATGGGTCTGATGGTACAAATATGCCAGGTATACTGTAACTTACGTGAAATTAAAATAGCTCTGATCACGCTTCAAATTACCGGACCCCACAATTCCGGATTTGATTTATAGAGATCCATGGGAATGCCATCATGCAAGTGGCAGTGGCAATTTCATGAATAGCTTTAACAACTAGAGGCGGGTAAAAATCTCTGCTAATTTCCCAAGACTATTCCAGGTCACATCATTGGCCTTGGCACTGGTATCTGCTGAACAAAAAAGATTACTAAAATGTAAAAGCCATTCATCTTTTGAAATGTTACTTTTAGTTGCTTCACCACTAGAATAAACGGTGAATCCCCTTGTGATGAAAATCCAAAACATCCTATAGTCTTTTGCCCAACAATGTGTTAAAAGCTCGTTCCATCTGGCACTCTCATAAGAAAGTTTGACCTTGTAAATCACGATCTTATGACTTAAGCAAGCTTCTTTTAGTGCATTCCTATGTACCAAATAAGCTTGCCCATAATGCTTAAAGAGATGTCACTTAGAGATTGCTTCTATAACAAGTAGGGTTATCACGTTCATCCTGCTTAAAACATTGGTATGATGGTACAAAGATGCCAGGTATCCTGTAACATATGTGAAATAAAAATAGCTCTGATCACGCTATGCATCCATAGCAGAGCTATTAACATATGTGAATCTAAATATATTATTTGTACATGCATGTGATCCTTCTTCCACTCAGTTCAGATGTTTTTTTTATTTTTAAAATCAAAGAAATAGTTCTAGAAATATAGGCATGAATGTATTTCTCACTTGTCCTCTAAATACATTGTTATCTACAGCACATTTTTAATATGCTTTTATTTTCTGTCACACTATCTGTAGTTCTGACTATCTACCTCCCCATCTTTGGTGTTTCATTGGCTTATTGGTTATCGCTCTCCCTCGTCGAGTTTGTCCAAGTTTGGGAAGCATTTTCTTTCTGTGATTTCTGATTTATTCCTATCATATAAAAATGTATGTATTCTTTGTGATTTGAACATCTGGATCAATTCCATTGGTGATTCTGTGGCCTCTTCTTTTTGGAAAGTTTACCTTTGCACCAATTCGTTATGGGCCAAGCTCGTATAAAGGGACCCAATTTAGATATAATTATCACCCCTCTCAGTTAGTGTGCATTTTGCTCAGTCAGCTGTTAAGTTGGTCGGATCAT
This sequence comes from Ambystoma mexicanum, assembly GCF_040938575.1. NCBI lineage: Eukaryota > Metazoa > Chordata > Amphibia > Caudata > Ambystomatidae > Ambystoma > Ambystoma mexicanum. The sequence continues at coordinate 404,673,013 of NC_090937.1, forward strand.
CATTTAATCCCTTTTCAAATTCTTCTCTCTTCTCATTGCATTTTGCCTACTCAATCTAAAACATTGCAAAGAAGCTGGAGATGGCTAAAGCACCCTTTTTTGGCTAAAAAGGGTCATTTTGAACTATAATTCATTAGCTGGAGGTTCTTTACACTCACATTTGCCCTTAGTATAACTTATCTCAGCCTGTTTGGAAGCTGCTGAATGTCTAGTGCCTCTGAAATGGGTTCAGAAATCTGCTCGTCCTTCAGCCCAATGGTTCACGGCATAGCTTTGCACCATTTATTGCACAGTATGCGAGGCGGAACGTAAATGGCATGTAAATTATGAATCTCTCCTCAAGACTTGTTGTAAAAAAATACAATCTATTGATCACAAAGCATTGAAGGTGGCTAAGCGCCTTTACTACACTGAAACATCACATCTGCAATTTATATTCCTAAGCAGCTATTTCAAACAGTGAAAAACGTACTTTCCACACAGATTGGCCTCTACCATGCCTGTCTCACAAAGTCTATGTGATAATTTGTCCAACTTTTCTTGTTAATAGAATTGTTACTATTACATCCAACATTGGTGACCCAGCGTGTCCTGCTGATGTGCTTGTTGTTTTTCCTCAGCCACTTCTGAAAAGACGGGATTCATCGTCCTTTGACTCATTTCAGCTCACCAATTGCTCTGAAGTCGACCGTGCCATAATGTGTCTCAAATCTGCCTCACCTCTTGATGATATCCATCTTTCTTACTTTAAAATCACAGTCAATTCTGCAGACAAGTTTTTAGCTGGGCCATGATCTCGTCTTGGATGTATGGCCAAATCCGCGTGGCATTGAAGCATGTCCTGGTGATACCACTTCTATAAAAAAAAACAACTCTGGACGTCTCACTTTTTTGAAATGTTCGGCCTAACACCCCGTTTGCTTTCACTTTCAGTAGTTACACCTCAGCTTAAGTCTTTTCTTGACAACCATCATATTATTGACCCTTTTCAATCAGGCTTTCACCTCCTTATGGGGGACCAAATCAGTGCTAGTGTCAGTGGTGCATGATGTTCTGCTGGTTCGGGATTAAGGCAGAATTTTGGGTCTTATTTTGTTAGACCTATCTGCCACCTTTGATACCATTAATCATGCCACCCTTTTGGATAGGCTGCAGGATGTGGTTATCTCAGGCTCAGTCCTAGAGTGTTTCAACACCCTTTTTATCATCGTGTTTTCAATCGGTTTCCCTATTCCTTTTTAAATCTTCTCCAGTTGCAGTTTTATGCAGGGTCCACCAGGGCTCTGCACTCTCCCGGTTGCTTTTTAATATTTCCATCCATTCATGTGCTCGCCTAATCCATTCCCAAGGATTTTGATTTTTACTCCAATGCAGATGACACCCAGCTATTTTTCCAGATTGACCTGGAATGTGAGGGATCAGCAGGAAGTTTGAAATCCTGTCTCAAGGCTGTGGGTGATTGGATGAGCTTAAACTGTTTGAAACTCAACAGTGATACAACAGAAGTCCTGGAGGTGGGCCTATCTTCTGCCCCTTCTTTATGGACAGTGGACTGTTGCCCATCTACTTTCGGTTTTCTTCTGATTCCTGTCAAAAGAGTAAAAAATCCAGGAGTCAAGATATCAGCCTCTTTATCGTCTGATGCCCAGATTAGTTATCTTTGTAGCACTTTGTAGTACTGGGTTTCTCAAGCTTAAAAGGCTGAAGAAAGTAAATACATGTATCATGACAGGTTTCCATGCTCCTGTCATAGTTGCCTCTATTAATGGCAGCCTTGATTACTGCAGTGCCACTCTGCTGGATGAACTTCGATCTCTGCTTAAATGTCTGCAGGTGCTGGAGAATGCTGCACTGTGTCTGGCCAAAGCATTCTTTATGGGCAGACAGCATCCTTGGTTCGCAACGATCTTCATTGGCTTCCAGTCGCAGGGTGCATCCAGTTCATATCGCTCTGTATTATTCATCGTTCCTTACAAAAGAAAATGGTGTCCTATTGGCCAGGGTGGTTGTTTTTGCGATCTGCTTCATCAGCACTTTTTTCTATCGCGTTTTACCATCTGGCATGCTGTGGTGCCCATGCTTTTTCTGTGGCTGGCCTGTAGCTGCAGAACTCATTTCCGATGTAGCTTTGTGCCACTACACATTTTAATACATTCAAGGCCCTTTTGAAGACTTTTTTGTTCTAAAATCTGGCTCTTTCTGTCTTTATCTTCTTAAAGCTCCTTGATACCACTGGTGTATATTTGCGCTATATAAATGTCTTATCGATAGATAGTCTTATCTAAAGATAGATGGATATTCACTAACTTGCATTTCCATTGCACGTGAGCTACCCCCATCATTGGGGACATCTGCTGTTTTGAACAAAGGACCAATTCAACACGATGCTTAATGAAACAGATACAAATCCTTCATGGGGCCTGTATAGACATCTACTTATTTGACATTTCCAATACAAACTGACAATGCATTTATTATTGTCTTACCCGTGCAGGTTTCCACATAAGTTTACAAAAACAGCACCCTAAAAATCCTGATTTTGGAATTCATTTTGCTTGTTTTTACATATTTTGAACGCTAGCTATGTCAATTAGCCTTTATCAAAGGGAATGATAATAGTGTTTTTGGAGATTGCTTTTTCAAGAAAACTAACACTTGTACAAACATACAGTTTAGAGTTAAAACTAAGTTGATAATTTCGATGTTACATATGAAAGAAAAATGCTCCCTTTGTGTCATTTTTACTGCTATTGGCAATCTAATAAAGTGTATGCCTATCAACATATCCCATTCAATCTACATATGATTTGTAATCCAAATTCTGTCTATCAAATCCTTGTAAACTATGTGCGGTGCATTTATAGGTCCTAAACAGAAATACCTGTCACCTGAAAAGCTGCATTAAACATTGCCACCAAAAATGGCTGGGCTTTGCATTCCCTGGCACATGTGTGGCAAGCGTTTGAACATTTCACCAAGAACAGCTCTGTGTTTGCTTTTCTTGCATCTAAATAACAAAAAGTTATGCAGTGCATTCAAAATGGCATTGCGTTTGCTTTTATTTCATCTGAATACCAAAAAGTGATGCACTACACCCAAAAATGGCCTTGTTTTACTGTTAAATCACATGAGGGGCATGGATTTGAAATTTGAACCTGACAAAGCTTTTGTTTTCCCTTTCATGTGAGCATCAGCGCTCTAAAACACTGCAAATTAAAAAAAATGGCTTTGGTTTTTGCTTTTATTCCATGTCAAATCAAAGAACCCTGTGCAGGGGGCCTACCCCTCCGTATCAATGGACCAACAGAAAATGCAAAACTCACTCAAAAAGGGACAAATTAAAGAATCCCATGACCTACAGAACAACATTTCAAATGTTATTTGAAAATCGGCTTGCACACATGTGAAATAAAGAAAAATGACTTTTAAAAGCCACTGTGAAAGGATAGCTTTTGCTTGCACAGGAAATGTCAGTGAAACATATTGTGGGTGGGCTGTTGACTAAAGCCATGTATATTATGTTTTCCCCCAGAAGACTTCAATCACTTTGGAAGAGGCTCAGAATACCAGAAAAAACAGTTTTTGGCTCAAGCACAAAACTCAATTGAAAACCTTGCCTCCCACTGGAAGACACACCTATAAGTGAACTATTGCGCAATGACATGTGATGTGACTGAGGACATCATAATTCCCTGTTCTATCAGACTTTAAGGCAGGGGCTCAGGGAGGACAAAGAAAGCAAGTGTGGCTAGAGCTTGACCAGGAAGTGTGAGTTCCTCCTGCACCCACTACCAAGGACAAACTGACAAACTTCAAAGGGTGTAATACAAATCTTTGGTCACCAGTTGAACCAGGGGAAGACAGTTGGCTGTGGGGGATGAAGCACCACCCTCCCATATGTGACAGATCCTCCAAATTGACATTACAGGATTGATTCATTTTAGGCATTTTTTGCAGCACTGAGAATAAGAAGTAATTTCGTTTTCTGCTATTTTTACATGTGATTTCCAGGCAGTTGTTTAGAGAGTAAGTGCATGGTCCTAGGACTTTGTGGACTGAAATGACCAATAAAGACTAGTTTCTGACTGATTTAAAAATGTGACAAGCATGGGATTTATGGAAAGATGGAACATTAGATTATGCATATGCTTAATCATTTGCAGAGTTATAACTGTTATTTATTTTATGAAAAGGACAAAAATGCACCAAAGGGCAATGCTACCTCAAACGGGGATGCCGATCAGCTTACCTAATTCCCTATGACTAACTGAAACCACATATCTATTTCCTATGGCGGTGACTCGTATAAATATGAAGTAAGGAAACATAACTCACTATTGCTTAAAAGTTGACCTGAGAAATAAAGAACTGTAATAAATGCCAAACAGACAGATGGTGCTCCCTCCCCTTGAACCAATAATGCCATGGGGCAGAGAGAGAATGGAGGCTGTCCTATCCCAGTGTAGGAGTAATTCTAGAGTGCTCCCCCTAGACTGTAAAGTGAATGATGTCATTTGGGCTATATAAGGGGGGACTGTACTAGACAGAGGGACAAACGGACAGAAGAATTTGGGGAGACAGGAGAAGGAGGACAGAGAGGAGGCAGTTGAACCAAGCCAAGGAGAGTGCAGAGACCAGACCGCTTGTTCAGCAGTCCAGGGTGTCCTGAGATCCAGCTGTCTGTCCAGAATCCCAACCAGGAGAGTGCAGTGACCAGATCCCTTGTCCTAGCTGTCCACAGTGTCCTGAGATCCAGCTGGCTTTCCAGAATCCTAAACAAAGACTTAATTTGCAAGTAGCAAATAACCCCAGCCCTAAATTGCATAATCTTTTCTTTTTAGCAACATAACTGCATTGAAAATCCCATTGAAACCCCATAGAAAATCCCATTGAAAGTCTTAAAATGCCAGTATAATGTATTCACCCTTCTATCAAAGAATCTGTATTAGCCTGTGTATGTTAGCGTATTCCTTTGATAAATCGTTCAGTTGTCTGTATAAGTCTTTAGTATCATTTTGAAATAAATCAGTTAATTCCTTCATTGAAATTTAAGATCAAAATTGTATCCAAATGAAATCAACAATCTTGTCGAGTGTTTTTAATAACGATAGTCATTAAAGATTAGCCTCAACAAAATGTGTCTCTGTGTAACTGAAAATCGAATTTGCTCATGTATTGTGTGCATTACCCCACAAACGCCTAATTTTCTCTGTCCTATTGAATACCCCAAACCATAGTTTCATTGAGAGCAATCCCTTTTGCCTAGAATCCTATCTGTAATGTGCCTCTGTCCTTGACTTTGAAAACCAATTTACGATTTTGAAAGCTAAACACTTTCCTTAGCTACCTGTCATTGTGAATCCTGTGTAAAATGAATTTCCATTTGCCGTTTGTATTTTATTTTCTTTAGCATTTGCTTTCTCCCCAAAATCGATTTTCCTACCTCATTTCCACTTTGTTCTGTGTACTGATTATTAGTCTCTAAGCTTCCCTATCGCCTCAAGTGTAGCAACACGAATTTCTTATTATTCTGTCCCCTAGCAGTTGTGTGTAGCCGTGCAAGTAATAAGCAAAATCCGATTCTGCCGTTTTGCTCCAAAAACGGGTTTTCATTTTCTTTTCTGACTTCCCATCTTGGGGTTGTGGGCTTTATTCCAAATCTGATTTTTCTCTCTCTATCCTTACTCCGTTCCACTTCCTTCATTCAAAGGAATTAAGTTAGCTGATGTTTGGGGGTGAGCGTAGAAGGGGGAGTGTTAAACCTTGATGCTATCGCTTGATTAAAAACTGTTATTTTTCCTGTTTTGCCATCAAAGATCCGTTTGAATTGTGATAGGATATCTGAAACTAATTGTTCTGAAGGAATCATTGCATTTGTGTTGCCACATAGTAGTGGCTGTTGTATTTTGAATATTTATTTCCCATTTGTATTAAATAATACATTAATAAATATCTTATTGATACACACCGCCCTGCTTCCTAGTTCATTTGACACCGGGTTTATGAAGGTTGGGTGCGAGATGGGTTGGAGGCCTACTCAAATAAAAGAATCTGTGGTTTATTAAAAATAAAAAGTGCTTTATTGTATGTCACATTTATTGTCGGGGAAGGAGTCGCTGACTGGAGTGTGCCGTGTAATAAAACCGTGACAACTATTAAAAAACAGAACAATATAATATATTTCCCGTTCACATGGCAGCTTACAAACAGAAGTTCCATTGCATTAGCTAATTTTATTTTTGAGTAAAGCATTTGGTCTTGTTATGCTTAACTTTAACAATAATACATTTGAATGTAAAGCCATTCTGAGACTGTATTATTTAATGAAGGTCATTACATTCAATCAGATAATTTCTTACACATTCTCACTAATTTATGCTGATTGCTCCCAGAGAAAATTGCACTTCCCCAAATGTTCCTCATATTATAATATTACTTACAGCCAGTTTAGCACTTAATTAATGTTTTGTTTACTTCATTATATCCTAGCTTTGGCGTAGCCCTGCATGACCTCAGAAGCTACACTGAGGTGACATATTCTAATTTGGGATACACTTTAAATAAAGTTTGATAATAAATGTCTATTTGTCATGCTGAATGTGCAAGAAATGAATGTCATACCAGAAAGGGCCAATGTTGTGGAAATGTACTTTGTATTCTTAGCATCGTCCTCCTGGTTTGTATTTAAGGGTAATTATGGCTGGTCACAGCATTACCATAATGGTCTGACAGTGCACATCTGAATATCAGGGCTGAAAGTGATGCTCTACAAGGAAGGAATCATATGTAGAAGTCCCTGAGAATGACCGATGTTCGTATAACCAGCTCAGCCTGGCTCGTGTAAATACCTCATCTGAGGGATGAGAAGAGCCTTAGCGATAGAACATACAATGCATCTGATACAAATCTTCTATGGTTGGTTGATAAGTTTCTGTACTATGTCCAGAATCATCTGCCACCTTCAGAAATTGAAACATTGTTCTGCCATTTAGCATAATATATCAATGTACATTAAAGCTGCCTTCCTTCACCAAACATCAGTCACGTCTGCGCGACAGTGCACACAACTCCCCAGGGAAGGAAAGGCCCTCCTTTTAGGAGCATTCCAGGAGGGAGGTCACTGTTTTTTTGGAGCATTCCACGAGGGATATCACTGTTCCTCTCTGATTGATTGATATTTTATTTATATCACGCTCATACACAAGTGTTTCAGAGCGCGACCAGGCAAAGGGAGTGGAACAGGGGAGAACAAAAACAATGATCTTACTAGGCCCAGTGACATTAATAGTGCGCAAGTGCATGGGAAAGGGAAAAAAAGAAAATAAAGGGGGGAAAGTACATGGAAGGGGGAGAAGTGGAAAGTGCAGAACAGAGGAGAGAACTAAATAAATGATAATAAGTAAAAATTCAATAAATACATATGGAGATCGAACAGTGGAAGTGCAGCCAGCAAGTGGCAAAGTGCATGATTAGTCAGATAAGGTGTATCTCATAAGTGCAGAAGAAAGGAGTGGGGCACTGTATGGGTACAGATACAGATGCCAATGAAAGGGGTGGCTAGAGGCAGCGCAGGAGGGAGGCAGGGCGAGCAGGTACCTGGGCACAGAGAACAGGGGGTGGCCAGGTGCATGGTGCCGAGAGAGAAAGTAGATCAGCAGGGGAGGAAAGGGCCAAAGGCAGAAGTGAAGAGGAAGGTCTTGAGCTGCTTCTGGAACCAGGTGGTGTTCTCCTCAAGTTTCAAGGTGGCAGGGAGGCTGTTCCATAGGGAGGCCCCAGCCGAAGACAGAGATCTATCCCCAGCTTGTTTCTTAGAAAAACGACTGACCCTGAGTGAGTTAGAAGAAGAGGGGCAAAGGGCTTGAGAGGGGAGGTATTTATGGAGGGATAGTTTCAGGTACTTTGGACCCAGGCCCCAGAAAGCCTTGTGGACAATGCAGAAGGTTTTAAATGTAATCCTTGCATCCACTAGGAGCCATTGAAGGGATTTCAGAGCTGGAGAGATACTATCCCTGGGCTTGAGGCCAAGGATAAGCCTTGCAGACCTGTTCTGGATTAGTTGTAAAGGGCGAAGAGTGGAGGCAGATAGATTTAGAAAGAGGCTTTTGCAGTAATCCAACCTAGAGAGAACCAGAGCTTGAGAGATAGTGAGCGTCTGGGGGAAGGAGAGGAAAGGCAGAGTACCTCTAAGGAGATGCAGTAAGAAGTTTCACTTTTTAGAGACGCCTGATATGTGTGTGGAGAAGGAACGTGTGGAATCAAAGATAACCCTGAACTTCTTAGCTTTGCAAGTAGGGGTAGGAGGATTGAAAGGCCCAACTTTGGAGCATTCCAGGAGGAATGTCATTGTTCCTCTCTGCATGACAGGACCCACAACTCTTGGGGATTCCAGGAGGGATGTGACTGCTTTTTTAGGAGCATTCCAGGAGGGATGTCACTGTACCTTTCTGCATGACAGAACTCACATCTTCTGGGGATTGAAAGGCCCTACTTTTAGGACCATCCAAGTAGAGATGTCACTACTCCAGTCTGCATGACAGCACTCAGAGGTCGCCAATGAAGGAACGGCCCCACTTTCCGGCAGCCTCCCAGGTGAGAGGCCACTGTTCATCTCTGCGTGGGGTTACTCACAATTCTTCTGTAAAGTGAAAAGTCTCAAAAGTTTCACCTTACAAATTCAATGGAAAATAAAGTGTGTGACTTGCTGTGCATCAAAGAAAACACAATGAAAATGTCTGTCTTTCCCAAAAAAAGGATGTTGATTGGAAAAATATGGTTGGTCAAAAATGAACCTCAGTACAGAGATAGCAAAAATAGTTGTCTAAACCTAAACATAGACAACAGTTTAGAGACATATGTCTATAAGCCAAGGCTACTTTGAACCCAGAATTACGACTTGGATGACCAAGCCCTACTTTAATGATAAAACTATGCTCCATTTCTGTAAACAAATACATATTTTTCTTCTAGTTGTACAATGATGGGTTTGCCAGTATCCCAGTGTTATTAGTTACCGGCACTTGTCTGCGAGTATTACCGGCACATTACAAGTTCCGGTATCCACGGTAAGTCCCCCATTTCCTTGCAGTCACATAGTACTCCATAGGGGAATTTTGCTGCTGTTACTGGCAACAGTATTACTGCGCCGTTAATAGAGCCCTTTTTTTGCCAGTAGGGGTCGGATTTACCTCCAGGTCTTAGCTGGAGGTAAATCCGTCAGCCCCACTGGCAAAGTCATTCCGGTAAAAGTGCCAGTAAACGTTATTACCGTGAACCAGCTAATTCTTAATGAGGGCCGTAGACTTCCATAGTTCCTTCTGATCAACACCATCTGGTGTTTTTAGTCCAATGCAATGAAACCTGCGAGGGCACTATCAATTTAAAAACCAAGCAGGTGCGTCCATGAAAATCTTTAATTCATGTGGCTAATGTTAGGCTGTGTCTGCCAGCCAGAAGAAACAAGAATTATTTTCACCTCATGGTATCCAGGCAGTTTTCAGAAAAATGCGCTTGATCCTTATGAAGTCCTCTTTTCATGTGCCATTTTATTTTGTATAACTCAGGAGTGTCAGAGAAAAGGAGAAAAAGATACACTTTTATTCTAAGTTTTGGCATTTTCAGTCTTCAACATTTACTGTTGTCGTAACTCTCGCAAACACAGCTATTTGATGTAATCCGCAAAATGTGAAACCGTGCTGTTTTCCAGAAATTCAATTACATTCTGCATATGATAGCTTAACGTGTATACTCTTAGTGCTCTATTGGGGCTCATTATGAGTTGGGCGGTATTCTGGCATTAAATCTACCAGGAATACCAACCAACAAAATTACCGTTAGCATTAGCGGAAAGTAGTAAGATTTCTCTCCAGCATGATGCTGGAGGCAAATTCCCCACTCCAGGGCCATACTCGTAATATGGGTGAATGGGAAATGTGGCAGTCACACCACCTTACTCGTAATGAGCCTGAAAGTGCTTTGAGGCTTCTCAGAATTACAGGCACTAATCTATAAACCAACTTTGGACTTGGACTATGTGCCATGACATACAAATTAGAATAATTTATTGAGATTTGTTTCTTACGCATGTACCTGTCATTCAACTGTATCACTACCCAACTATTCAGTGCATTTTTGTTTGGCTGCCATGATGAGTGGGGTCATGTGCCCGTCTCTGTTAATTAATTGTATTGCCTTCGATTCCTGCAGACTGCCAATCAAATTTAAATTCATGGCCATGACCCCTCCATCTGCCATTTCCCCATCTCTGCGCCATCTCCTTCGCCCTCCCAATTCAACTGTGGAAACAGTGAAATCTTGACTCTTGGTAGCTTTTCTGTGATAATGTAAATCACATCCAAATCTTAAGTGGCATCCATATGTCAAGGGCAGCTCATCCACACCTCAAGCCAATCACACTGCAGCTTACTGTTCACTTGTGCCATGAAACTGGATTTTCTTTGTTTGCAATCAATACGTATCTTTTACTTGTGCTAGTACTACCTACTAAAGTACAAAGAACGTCCAAAACCACAGATTAACGATTGCTTTACCAATCTTACCCATGTTTCTTGCAACACCATTAGCGCAATTGACCAGCCGCAAGATCCCACAAACATTTCCCTGTATCCTGAACTAACCAAATTCCCTCCCTCTACCTCGTCTATTCCCTGCTGCCTTCTCGTCGCTCCCCATTTCCCTTTTCACCACAACAGACGCAGATCTGCCTGGTTACCCCTGGTTTGGGCACAATATGTACTCCTCACAATCCCCAGGGTCAGGTGTGCACTAAAGTAAGTACAATGTAAATGTCATTTATGTTGCATTACATATCGACCTTTCTTGCTAGTGATTGTGGGTGGACGCTACCCTTAAGTGATAGCGGCTTCTTCAAAGCATTAAATTGGTCTTCCATGGAGGTTGCAAGTGGTAAAGTTGATTCCTAAATCAGGAGAGACTTGCAACGTATTCCTTAAAATGGCGTCAGTCCGCTGGATTCCTCAATCACAGCCAATGGAACCAGTGGCTCCTGTTGTTTTCCTGGGTGCTCTTTTTCTTGGTGGAAATGTATCATTTACTGTTTTGGAATGTTTTCTTTTGTTTATAGTAATCAGAGGAGTCCCGTATCCTACTTTTTCTTGCCCCTTTCTTCTCTCCCTGTCCTATTTTTCTATATTTTTGTTTGTATGTGTGTTTCTAAGCAGGGGTCAAGTCCTAAAAATTAAAGTGGGGGACTCATCAACAAACGCAATGGGATGTGACATCGACAGAAATTAGCATATCAAGGTGAAATATACACATTTCATTAAATTGGCTTTGCATAACCACCCAAATTGAACAGGAAGAATGGCATTTGCCTTTCATGAAATCAACACACACACAAAACCAAGAGAGGATATTTTCTTCTAATGGTGTTTTTGAAAACTTTAAAAGGTGTACATGTTTTAAACTCCAAGAACCAATACAAATGTTTTCCCTGGGACATGCAGTACCGAAATAGGACATTTCACCTTTTGTTGTTTGTTATTTTTCATCAAGTTATATAGTTTAGTGGTAGAGTGTCCGGCCTACAAATCTGCTGACTGCAGTTGAGGTCAGCTTTAATTCAGAAATTCAAAGAGAACATTCAATGTTTCTCATTTTAGCTGGGGGGACTGAGTCCCCCCTCTGAATAAAGTGGGTGGACTCTGTCCCCCTGCGTGGACCCTCGACTTGGGCCCTGTTTCTAAGTTGCTTTGATGAGTCTCTGGTTCAACGTCCACCAAAGTACATATCTACCAAAAAGAGGCACTTCACTGTGTTGGCCACACATCTAACCAACAGTCATGCTCAGCGTTTGCCCACCACATGCTTTAACGATATCCTGGAGCTGCGTTCCATCAGTAGTCGATTCCCGCGCACATGCACGCTGTGTTTGCCAAACATCCGCTAATGGCCAATAGGGAATGGAACCAGTTCGTGAGAAATAAGACAGAAAAACAAACGTTCTAATGATAATCCTAATGCGAATCCCACATTTAAAGCCCAGCTCCCTAAGAGGAAAAAAGACATGTAGATTTTTTTTAACGATAAACCAGTGATTAAAACGTGGAAGTTCCATTCAAAATCATTTCTGCACATTTTTGAAGAACAGAAAAACAGATTAAGGGAAACACGCCTGACTTTTTTGCATTCGGCATTAGGATGCATTGCTTCCGGAACCTTTGCGCAGAAGATTATAGGAGAATTGAAGAAGCTGGAATTAGAGGAGAATTTCAAGGCAAAACAATGCACCACATTTGTGTTTGGTACTGGCAAGGACATTTAAGGCCGGGCCATAAAAAGTGAACACTGAACAATGCTGTGCATGGCCACTATTACAGAAACCTTGCACCAGTGCAAGAGCAATTAACACTGGGGCAAACCACTGCAGAAGCAGCTGATTATCTTCTATGGGCAAACCATAGGCATGAATGGGCACTGATTAGAAGCCATGAGATAATATGCTAGCAATTACAGGCAAATGAGCGATACACAATTCTGCACACATACAAAATGTATATTGCTTATTCAGTAACGACGAGCAAAAGGATGGGTTACATTGTACGCTCTTCTACCCAATGTATTCCCATCAGATATAAAACAAGGACACCTTTGCTACATAGTATGGGCTTTGGGCAAAGCAGGCCAGAACTTGCTTTTCTATTTTCGGCTACTTCTACGCTGACAGCATGCACTTTGCTGAACCACCTTCGAACTGCTTTACAAATTAGGAAAGCTCTTTAATGGAACTTATTTGATGGACATTTTAACATAGGATGGCTACTATAGTCTGATTAAATTGTGATGCTGATATTATGTTTTGTACTTTGATGGATATTCTTGTTTATCCAAATACAGTTAATTTGACTGAAATGCCCTAGTGCTAAAAACATATTCTTTCAATGCATTTTTATACTAGGGTAAAACTTCCCCTCATTATAGTTCTTTTCCCTAGTGCAGGCTCAGACTGGCATGCCATAGGGCAGTGCCCGCAGTGCAGTCTCAAGATGGTAGTGTAGGGCAGTTTTCTTTTGGTCAAAGTGGAGCAGTCCTTATGTACTACACAGACAGTCTGTCACAAAAGGGCTGCATTACTGTTTGGAACTGTGGTCCACGTTTTCATTGGTGACCACTGCCCAAGCCAATGTATATATACTCTAGTCCAACCCTACCCTGGTGTCAAAATGCATTGAAAGAATTTGGTTTATACCATTGGGCATTTTTGCTCTCGGGTCAATTTCACTTTTCTGTAATACCGCCCGAGGTGTAATTAAGGGCCCATATCGAATATTAGGCCCTGCTAATTTTGCACAAACAATACTTTTTTTCTGCACGTTCCTCTAAGGTGGTGGGAATCACAAATCATTGTCATTTTGTAGAATGTGTACACAGAGCCAGTACCACATTGCCCAGGCCTAACAAGTAGACTTGGGCGAACCGCTGCACTGTTTTCGAGCATTCCAGAAATAGAAAGTAAGGCATTTTCTAGGTTTCTGTTTCCAGCATTAGAGGACCAGCTCACGCTAAAAACCGAAAACATCTTTATTTTTTATGTTTCTAGTCTGCACTGCTTCACCAGTGCTGGAAAAGCAAGAAACAAAACAAGCATTTGCAATGCCAACAGTTTGAGCTTTTGTGTAGGCATGGGAAAGGCACTTGCCAGTCACTGCCATAGTGGTGTTAACTGACCATTGAGGGTAGCAGGTGCAAAATGATGCAAGCACCTGGGCATCTAATAGCAGTGCCTGGAAAACACCTAATACTTATACACAATCCAAACCTGTTGGCTTTTATAATGCTAGTTTTTAACAGGACTTCATTGAAGGACACGTATAGTGCTTGTAAACCGAGTGACTGAGCCAGACCTGGTTAACACATTTCTATTACACCAGTAGCGGGTTTACAACTCTAAGTCATTAACTCTCAGAAGACTGCTTTGGCAGGCACTTCGAGTGAACAGTTTGATGGTAGGCTTGATTGAGGAGGAGTTTTGGGCGTGGAGGGGAAGGGAATGAACTATGTGGGAACGCCGCGGGTATTAGCATGGCCATGGTCAACCAATGGGTGGGCAAATAACCAAACTCCACCTACAAGCTGTGTGTTCTCCCTCCGATGCCATTTCTCCCTATCTGTACTCTAGTGCAATAGTTTCGGCCTATAGGTGGCATTGCCGCCTAATAACCCAAACTAAAAATTGCTTCTATTTCCAGCATGAGTGGGCCCATTCATGCTAGAAATAAGAAATAAAATAATTTTAAGTGTGTGGTGGCAACAACTAATTCCATGATGGTTACCCACTAGTACGAGTGTATGAGGTTGGCTATCAGGGGCAGGAGAGAGGTACGTTTGGAGAGGTTTGACTGACCCCTGAGTAACCCAAACATATTCACAGGCCACTGATTTATGTTTTAAATAAGGGTGACATGCGAATATTCACAAGACATTGAGATCTTAGTAACCAATGGCAATATGCTTACTTTCTCACTTCATTTTTTCACTATATTGCTTCATTGTTTCTTTATTCTCTGTGAAGTCCCATGCTGCAGGCATGGTAATGGACTGTGGTAGCCTTGGGGAAGGTTTACAGGATTTGGCTACCCATTTTATGATGCGAGAACCCAGAGTTGAGGGGCTGCATGGTTGTAGGGCCTTGATTCCTGGGCCCAATATGGTTCTGGGTGTCTCCCATGCATCATATTCGCGTGGTTCCTCATGCAGTGTTTCAGTTCTTGGGGTTGTGACAATGTCTCCTGCATTGTCCTTCTCTAAAGGGTGGGGAGCCAATGTCCGTTACGCAGTGTGGGACCTGGGGATTTCTGGAGAGGATCCTCACCATGCCACAATAATTTGGCTGGGCTGTGTCACATTGGCTCCCCAGTTACCCTAAACCCTTTTAAACAGTCCTCCAAAAGATCTTGGCTCACCCGCCAACCTGCAAAGTTGTGGTAACATTACCCTCAAAAACGTCCAGTTGAAAGTATTAAGGGAACTTCACCTCACATTAGATATGAGGTCAAAAGAGTAGTAAACATCAAGGATGCACAATCAGAATGGCCCAGCAGTGAAGGATTAGCCTCTTTACATTTTGCAAACAAATATGCATATAGAAATGCTCGAACAGACGAAAGATCTGCGGCACCGTAACCAACACCGTAACCAACATGCTGCCCACACATCTGCCACAACTGTGACCTGAGGAAACAACGCCACTCCTCACAGCAGCTGACAGCAGATCCAAGATGGCAGATGTCCTTAATAAAGGCTCAGGGCGTGTATCTGTGTGGCAGAGAGCAGGACGCCCCAGTAATCCTGCAAATCTGAACAAGGAAACCAATCTAGGTTTTGTTATAATTATTAATGACACAGGAATGCTGTTGGGCTGTGGTTGTCCCTGGGCATGCGGCCTTGCACCTCTATAAGCCAAAACCTGAACATGAACGGTATGTGTGAATGGAGGGAGAGTCAAAGGTGCATAAGCATTTCTGGAGGGCAGAGGACAAGGAGGAGGTGGCACAGATGGATGCAGGCTAGAGAGTGATGGCTGGAGAAGGGAGAAGGGAGAAGAAGAGTGAGTTGCAGGATAAGGAGGCGGAGGGAGGTGAACTCAAACACCACAAGGCGGGTGATGGCAATAGAAAGAGTTAAGGGACAAGATGAGAATTGTTTTGAAGGACGGTGTTAGGGGGATTTTTGCGCAATATAAACATAGGGAAAGACCAGACCTCTCTAAGGGCAGTAGCAGTGGTAGAGCAGTAGGGGTTTACTTAAGGAATGAGAAGGGCTTGTATATCACAAACCATCCCTATACTAATGTGTAAGCCCACTATCTGGTGATAGGCACATACATGTAGCCAAAGGGGATGGAAAGGATAGGGTAACCATGAATAATAAAACACACAGTAATGCAATCATAAACAGGATATCAGATACCAACAGCAAAATCACAATATTCCTGGACCTCTAGGGCGTAGTATTCTACATAATACAAATAGACACCTAACAGTAAATGTGGGAAGTAAAGGGCAAAAGGGGGAGCACACTCAAGAGCACAAGGACTGAGGCCACCAAAGGTTCAAATATATTCTGACTGATAGTAGCTGCATATTCGACTCCTAGGGAATGTAGTTACAGTAATACTTTCTAGTTATGCGTTGTAGCCAGGCATTTCTCATTGATAGGAGTGGAATGTAAGATTTAAAAAAATACAAATAAATCCCTCGGATAGGCTAAAATGGCAGTGTTTAGCCTAAAACCCACTGTAACCCAGTAGGGGGAAAGTGGGGGAAGGGAAAAGGTCCATTGGCAGGTCATTACTTTTGGAGAGTTCCAAATAAGCTCCAAAGATCCCCAATAAACAGGACAAAGTATTTAGGCACTGACACACTTATGGGGAAAGGAAGGTAAGAAACCATTTTACTGCACAGTTGCTGAGAAAACCACAACCAATCCTAGGCGATTCCCGTGGAGACCCCCCTTGAAGAACTCCAGTGCCAAGTTTGTTAACCTGCAGGTCTAGTAAGAGATGCAGGGAGGGAGGATTCAAGTCAATAGAAAGCAATGACAAACTCAGTAGACAGGAACTCGCAGAGACCTTCGACCATGGGAATCCCTGAGGGTAAGTATCTTGAAAAAACACCACCCCAGGGTCCAGATGTAAGACCTCATGGTGAGGGATCCTGAAAAAATGGTTCGGAAAAGACAAAACAGCCAAGTGAGTAAAGCTCTTCTTTTTCAGGTGCGATTTACAGGATCCAGTCACCCAGGGCTTGGAACCCGGACCAGCGGTCAATATAAAAAGGGGCATAATCAGTCTTCCCAAGAATGGGACCCTTGAGCCAGAGGTGAAATCAATAGCAGAGATGGCACCTGGAGACAGTGTAACACGGCAAAGCAGGTTCCGATGGTTCAGAGAACGAAGGGGAAAAGCCAGACAGCGGGAAAAGGGCCCACGAAGAAGACTATGGGCAGGTGACCCAGGATGGCCCAAATGAACAGCAGACATGGTATATTGGGGCCCTAATACCCTTCTGGGTCATAAAAGCTTTCTACCCTAAGGCAGTTGACCCAGGCAGTGAATTTGGGAAGATAGTGGTAAGTGAGATGATCATTTGTGTGAAAGAATATAATATAATTGAGGAAGACAGTGATAAATGAGGTGATCCCAGCTAGGAAGGACACCTAGAAACCCTGAATCAAAACTGGAATAGGATACAGAGACACAGGGCCAACCAAACCTGACCACAAATACAGCTGCAGCTTTTTGGTGCTAAAATCATCACAGCTGTAAGGAACTCATGGTGGCAACAGTAAAAACAAACTGACACAAGTGATCACAGTTTAAGGGTGTTTATTCAACTGTATAAGTAGGTTGGGAAAACGCCTAATCTAAACCTAAACCTAAGATGGGAGCAAGCTTCGACCATCAAATAATAATAAGGCAGTCCTATTGGCGTCTTGTCAAATAAAAGGGCCTATACTAAGAAACCTATTGCCAAACCTTGAGCTAAATATAAAGAGTGTGGAATAATGTTCACAAGAAAGCAATGAAGTGTTCACAATTGATTAGTCAGGATGCGGTAGCCGGGGGTCTCCCTTCCCCACGTTTTGAGCACGGGACAAGGTGGGATTCCGGAGCACAGCACATGCTCGAGCTTTCACAGCACGAGCCAGCAGTTCTGCTCTCAGTTATCAGGGCCTTCGGTGGTTAAGTCTCATTTCTACAAAAAGTCTCTTGCCTCCGAGGACCTGATGTGTCCAAAATAATAAACCAAAAGTTCCTTTTCATATGCTTGCTGAGTGATGATTTCTCACCCCTGGATCCCCTCTTCCAGCCTCAGATCCACAAACATTTTAATTGCAATATCGGGACCTTCAGTGTTTAAATCTCTTGCTTCCGAGGGCACGCTATATCTAAAATTACCAACAAAAGTTCCTTTCTCTTGTGTGTTGGGTGATATCCTGTCACCCCTGGATCCCCCTTTTCCAGGCTCAGATCCACAAACATTGCCTTGTTACAAAATCACAAACAAAAGTTCTGGTTCTGTTCACACTTGGATGATGCTTTCTCTTCTGGGCTCAGACCCCTCTTGAATATCAGCCTCCCTCTGTCGAGTTCACTATGGCTTGTATTCTATAGATCTCAAATCAATCTCCTCTGTGACATTCACAAATCTTAATGTCTTTTTAAATAGTTCACTGTGGACATCCCTTTGCTGGGTACACTCTTGTCAACGCACGGTACATTGGGACTTCAGATTTCGCCCCCTTTTCATTGGCATCCCTCCATGGGGTTCACTCCAACTTTTGCAAATCACACTGTGCGGGATTCACTTCCCTTCGTTTTTCCCTTCATTTGCCGGTCAAAAACTTTCGTCTGTACAGTGTATTTTGCTAGACACCCGTATGTCCACTTTGACCATCTTCTCGGGCCTTTCCCAAGGCCTTCTCGTAACAGTAGTTTCAACAATAGGTTAGTCGCCAAGAGTTTCCCGAGTGAGCGCCCACGTGGCGCCTGACTCCTCTGTAGCTTGTTTTCCCCTCTCACATTAACAGTTCATTGTACTTTCTTCAGTTAGCCCTTTGAAAATTTTGTTTAACACAGTTCAGTTTCTTATCGGCTCGCCCCTTGACTCATTGGCTTGTATGAACCGCTTGGCTATTCTTGTCTCTGGAGTCAAAGCCAGTACCACGATGGCAAGCTTTTCTCCCCGGCTTGCTTATCAGCGAAGGAGGGCCCTGTGTACCGTTGACTTCTACTGCAACACATGTTGGCTCTTGTTCTCGGTCTTATGATTCCTTCCGTGGAGGTTACATGGGCCTCGCTCCGAAAGGGCAAGGTTGCTTCTCTCCTTGTCACCTTCTCGGTTTGCGTCGTATTTCTCCTCCTCTTGAACTGCTGTGTGGAGTTAGCTCTCTCGTATTGTGCTGTCATGATCCACCTGTAATAAGGGAAAGTGCCGTCAGGTGTGTGTGATTCTGGTCAATTGCCTGACTTTGCCTGACTTTTGTGTTGGGGTATGTCAGGTGAATGGCTTTGGGATTTGTCCGTCATCTTTCGTGGTGTGCGACGGTTTTTGTGCCGAAAAAGGGGGGATAGAGTGTTTGAGGATGGGGAAAAGGTGTGATAAGAAGGGGGGATACCATGCGTTACCCATTGGTTTCCTACCTCCATTCCCACGTGACTGCCCATCCAGGTGATCCTCCCTCACTGGTCCACCCCCAGGAACTGGTTTCAGTAGCGATGGCCGTGTCCGGCTACCTGGATGACAGGTCCCCGGGATTAGTAATTGAGACACATTCAGCTTTCTCACACAGCCACTTTAGAAACCAGCAGAACTCCAATAGAATTGAGGGCAGGATCAAAGTCTCTCCTAAATAAATCTACAAGCTCATGGGCTAGCCGAAGCCAGACCACCAATTACAGACTAGGACACTTAACATAGGTTTTGGCAACCTTTCAATCAGGTTGGCCCCAAAAATCAAGGTTTCAGGTCCACCCCGACAGCAAGTGTAATGGCCATTTTAGGGCCAGAGACCAGTTTAAACTAGTGCAAATGCCATATAGAGGGTGCAGGTATGGGCTCAGAGTCACCCCATTTTTGCATAGCAGCCATGTAAGCATGGATGTCGATTCCCCAAAATGCCCATGGTAATGGAAGTGACATGCCACACCTGATGACATCACATAAAGTGATGTTGCATGACCTTGAACCCATATGGCATCAATTCCTCTTGAACACTTGTGACATAACTGGAAGTGATATCGCCAGAAGTAGCATGCATGCTTTAAAAAAAATACATAAATGTACAATTTTGAAAATACCAAATCTCTATCTGTATTACAAGGCCTGCGTTAGCGGCCATGTAGTTGTGGTTAAGTTGCTAAACCCATAGGAAGAGCACTTTTTGGGCAGTTTATAACTTCGCTCCCCCTGGACGAATCCTCAGCAAACTTTGCAAAAAAAGTATATGGCCTGCTCTGAATTTTTCTGGTGAGGTTTCGTCAAGGGGGAGCAACGTTATATGGTGGGGCCCCATTTTTTTTTCCATAGACATAATGGAAAAAAACTTTGATGACGCCTACAGCCCAAACCGCTGGACAAAAGCGTGCTTTTGTAAATTAGGTATAAATCCATCCAGTAGTTTTCTTTAAATCGGGCTAAATGTATGTAAAAATGTAAAATAAATGTGTGATATTTGGGTTCGGTCCGTGGATCCATTTCCCTGTTCGGCCCACGGACAGTGATCTGATTGGCCCATCGGGCGACGTGAAGTCCGTGGACACCGGGCGCGCCTGCTTATTGGATGGGGAAAAGCGTGAAATGCATCAGTTTTCTTGAACACCCGCCATGTTGGATTCGCAGACTCAAAAAGCAATCTCTGGGGAGGTGGAGGGTGATGAGGATGGGATAGGATATGGCCATAAGAAGCCATAGGGCCATAAAAAGCCAATAAAACTGGTGTTTTTCATCCCCCAAAAGTCTGCAAACACTCATGATGACCCGGGACAGTCCTGTGGTGTCTGCGGACACTTCAGATGCCTATTTCTGCATTACAGGGTTGGTGAAAAGCAGTTGTTGGATGGCTTATAACTTTGGAGCCACTCAATGAAACTGCATGGTTCTGCAACGTTTGGTGGGATTCTGTCAAGAGGGGGAAAAATTAGTGTGGGGGTCCCAAAATATTGTAAAGGCTTATAAATGTGGTGCCATTTGATGAATCTGCACAACAGTTGGCAAAACAATTTTGGATCTAGACATAAATGGTTTTGCAAAGTTTGGGGGGATTCTGTCAAGAAGGTGCAAAATTAGAAGGGGGTCCCCAAATAATGTAAAGGCTTATACATGTGGTGCTATTTGACACATTTTGTCAAGCAGGGGATAAGTTATATGACTATTTTATGTACATACATTTGCCAATTTTAAAAAAATAAAACCTGGGCGTATTTGAAGCAAACTCGTGTAAGGAGTATTGGCAAGGACCTTAAAGCGTGATTTTGCAAATGTGCCCGTGTTTTATTTTGTGACAAGTGTCATAATGTAGGTACAAAAAGTAGTGATATACCTTTGGTGACTGAGGTATAGCCTGTAGCCATGAGCAGTGGCCAGATTGTCCGGGTCATGGTATAAGGTCATGTCGCAGACAATCTGGGTACTGGGCATGACCACGAGGGACGAAAAATGGTGTTAAAGTGGCCATGTCAACCTGGGATCGGCTATGTAGTAAAGTTATTCGAAAGTAGGATTGGTCTGAAAGGGGAAAAAATGTGCTAGTGGTAATATGGTCATAGGGTTCTGCAGGCTGCCATGGAAAGGGAAGAGTGGCTCTGTGTAGAGCTCTACCTTCTCTTTCCGTGGTGGCAATCTATTATTAAGCACCCCGGGTTCCTGCTTTGGGAACCCAGGGTGCTAATGGCCTTTATCCCCCATTGCAGGATAAAGGTCCGGGGCACTCATTATTTATTTATTTATCTATAACACGCCGCAGACATCGGGGCGCACACAGACACACTTCACTTGGGCCGATAACTTGGGCTGCTGGGCCGTTATCCCGGGTTACGGTCCCTGGAACGGGGGATGAACATCACATTATTTCCATTAGCATAACACAAAATTCTAATGGAAATGTTTGAAAATCATAGTGAGTCTATGTACTTTACTGAGAAATGTAAAGTAGATGGATAGTAGTCTTGGGATTGTATGTGTGTATTTGTGCTACTGTCGATCTTTGAATGCTGGTAGTATATTGCTATTTGCTATTCGCTGAATGAATGATCGTTCAGGAGAATGTGAGTGTGTGGTTTGAGTGAATGTTATAAGAGAATCAATTGGGCATGAGTTGGAGGGGATGTAGATGGTTAATGGGTGGTGTCTGTGTTAATAGCTTAAGAGTAACTGGAACCTGTACATATGTATAATAAAGCCACCTGGAATTTTATACAAAAATGCTCACAGCTAGTCGCAACAAGGGGACAATCACATCTCTCTGTCGGAGTTCACCATTCAGTCATTCCTGCCTCATGCAAGCACCCTCTTTGAGCTTAATTTTGAGGCTTTCTGACACCTCAACCTCAATCCATATGTGAAGATGGTGCAGTATTTGGTATCCATATGGTATCCCTGGCAACAGTACTCAGGCACGTTGAATAAATAAAAGTTCTGGTTATTTTATAGAATATCATTTGTCTCTTTATATGTGCAAGT
The DNA here is from genome assembly GCF_040938575.1 of Ambystoma mexicanum. NCBI lineage: Eukaryota > Metazoa > Chordata > Amphibia > Caudata > Ambystomatidae > Ambystoma > Ambystoma mexicanum. The sequence continues at coordinate 404,695,230 of NC_090937.1, forward strand.
CAGCGTGAAAGTATAGTATGTGAACAAGGATAGTCAAGGCTCCTGCCAAAACCACTAAGTACTGGCACTTGGAGGCATTATGTCATTTTTCATCTATTGAAGTATGGGGCATTTGCCCCGTTGTTCACCTTAAAAAGGATATGCAAATGCTCCCCGGTTAACCAACCATTTCTCAAAACTCATGTAAACTCTCACCCCTTACTTGTTTCACAGGTCAGCACCATCATTTACCACTCTCATATACAAGGGGAATAGCATATTGCTTGGAGGCATAGAAAACTGGAAGGTAAGCAAAGGGGGTTACATAAGCATTATACCAAATTCATCAGGGCCATGCCTAAGATGAAAACACCTACAGCTAGCTAACAATCGCCACAGAACTCCCCACTAGAGGGAACAGTCCTTCCTCTAAGTTACTTGGCAGGGACAATGTTCTTCCTTGCCAAGCAATCACTGGCATATTGAAACACTGCTGCAGCTGCTGTCACAGGCATTCGATAAAACCGATGACTTGATGCCAAGTTCTAACATTCACAGGTATTTATTGTACAAACAGAAGACACACGAATTACCATCATGTGATGTCATATATTGGGAAAACAACCAAACAGAATGAAGTCATGCTTCTTTACAGGACCATGGTTCCCAGTCCTTTTATTTCTCCTTTAGACTAAAATGGTGAAAATGCCAGTTACCACCTTTGGAGGCTGAACTACTGTGCAATACTTTGTTGGCCAGTGAACATGTTTGCTTAATTTTTGTTTAAGTGGACAGGGTGTACCAGCACCACCACCACCACAGACACCTTAAAATAGTTTGCAAGGCCACACTGGGCTATTGGATATCAGGCTTGTATTGCTCTTTCACCAGGATAAAAGTCGCCTGATGCCCCCTGGTCTCAACCCACCCTCTCCCTTGATGGCTCTCTTCTTTACCACCTCTCCCTTCTTATAACTTCCACTTTTCTGATCTTTGGACTAAATCTCAATGTTCTTGCATCTTTCTCCAACTTTCCTCCATTTGTTTGCAATGTTCTACTCTATTCCTCCTCGCCCAGACTGTTTCCTTCTCTACTCCTCTCCCTATTGGTGCCCCATTGCCCCTGCTCTCCTCTCTTCTGATCTCCTCCACTCCCTCCTTTCACTTCTCCATACCTCTTTATTTTTGCTTTTACCAGCACCTTCCCCTTGCAGTAGAGCGCAGCCACCAGACCAGTTGAATAAGTATAGGAATAGCAGGCAGCTGCAGGGAGGAGTGGGGGTTTTCTGTTTCAGGGATATCTTCCCTACCGACTATTCTGCTCTTCTTCCCCTATGATATCAGTTACAGTCCCAAATCCCTAGCTTTTATTATTTTCCTTTTCTTCTAGCAGACTTTGTTAGGTAAAGTCCTTTCCCCTGTTGTCAGTGGACAAGTCAGGTCCTATATGAACTGGACTGTGCATGAATGTCAAAACATGCTGACATGGGTGTTTTCCATTGGACCCTTATGGTCCTTTTAATTAAGGTAACACATTGTATGATGGACAGGATGCAGTCTAACTCTTACACCAATAAGACTGACTCAGGAAGTTGGCAAAATGTTTTTATTTAATTCTCAATTATCTAAAACAGAGAGTCCAATGGACATCAACGGACGTCGCACAGCGTGGTCTCAAAACATTTAATAAAAAACCAACTCTTTTATAGAAAATCATATGTGACGTCATACTTCGTGGCAAGCTAAGAAAACCTATGCAGGATTGTGATAGGACTAAGGGGAGTATTTAAGTATACTTTCTATAAGGGATTGGATTGTGATTTTGTCTCTATAGTCAGGTGGGCAATTTATGTCCTCCCTTAGTGCAAGTAATCTTCAACAGTTATTAGAAACACGATACATCATTGGCTCAAAATATAAGGCCCTTCTTTATATGGCCCTCTACAATTGGTTGTCATGCTTGTACCCTTCTGGAACATTCACTGTTCTTCAAGGACTGATAACCATTTTTAGCTGCCTTACTGTTTGACATCAGGCCAAGCAGCCTTCCTTTGGTCCATCTTCAAGCCTCAGCTTATTTCTTTGCTGCAACACACACTCAGCTATCAATCCTCCTTTCTCCACAGGTTGAGCTTACTAAAATTGTGGCATCGAATGTCCAGATTCCATATATATATATATATATATATATATATATATATATATATATTGGCAGCACCGCCTGCAGTCTATTTACTAGGTATATCCAGCCTTCATGATTGCAGTTAAAGAATAGCTTGCATGTTCTGCAGTGCTTCTCACATGTGCAATCTTCATTCCGCAAATTAACATCTTCTCAGTTCTTTACTTCGCCATCAGATTCTATAAGGTCTATGCCTTCTCTTCTTTGGTCATCCTTCTCAGTGCATCACGCTCATTTCTTGTGACATCACCATCTTCTCCATTTCACATTTTCACACTTCTTCAGGGACCTCCCTCTGGAGACTGTCATCTCTTCAGGGGTACATCACATAGGGTTTTCCAGTGGATACCTTGGCTCAAATGCATTTTGTGTAATCGGCACCATCATTGGCGTTGCATATGTCACAATTTCTGGTATCCAACATATAGGCAGAATAGGGGCGGGACTTCCTGCAGAGGCGTTCAACTTCTCCTCTAAATTCCCCCCTCTGGATGATTTATCAACCACTCCTTCACCAGTCTCCACATCTTGATATCCGCTCTTGAAAAAGTGCTTCTTTGGAGTCCAGACCTTTACCAATCCCTTCAGGATCCTGCTGATTTTACATGTTCATCACTGCTCGAGGTCATGTGGTTGCATTGTCTATTCGGATTACCATAGATCCATCATCCCACGTACTTCCTGTGATTTCTTGGATGTAGGAACTTCGTTCTTTCAGGTGCTAAGTAGATGGCCTCTATATATTTTCTGATTTCTTCATTTGTCAACTCCTTGGGTCCCAACCCTGACTCGACATCGATCATGATCTTCATTACTATTGCCTTCTTTGCTGTCTTTGCTGTCTTCTTACACTGTGTGATTATTATCCTGATCACACAGAATCAAAACATCACTATCTCCAGTATTGCTCCCAGGAGCTTGAAGATATTTCCCATCTATTCTGGAACCCATGAGAAGATAGACGCAAACCAGCTATCATCTGCAATATCTTCATTCTCATCTTCCATTTTGTTGTGCAGCTTTCTCCGCAACATTATGGCCTCTGTCAAGGTCCCATTCCCGTCATCATGAGAAGGTATGAATGTGCAACATGATGGCCAGATTTTGGCACAAACACCTCCATCCATTGCTGTGATCATATCAAGGACATATCTGACAATTGAAAGCATTTTAGACTGCTTGCACCATTGTCAGCTTAGTCAAGCTGGTAACGTGATTACTGAACTGTATTTTACTTTGCGCAGTTTGACTGCAACTTCCCTACTTGTGCTGTCTGGGCAGTGGAACTACACTTCCCAGCAGCCTTGTAGTTTCTGTCTGCCTCATTAGTTCAAACCCGGCGCGAACGCGCAGGCGCGAAAGGGGCAAGCCGGTCTGTGCCGGTCCGTGGCCGGATGTGTGGACGTTTGGTGTTACTCGGAGCAGGGACCTTCACTTCCACCCTGATCTACGGGTTTCTCAGGGTCTCTCGGCGCACCTTGGGACCAGGTAAACAGGGATACGGACATGCAGGCGCAAATCATAAAATCACAAGTAAGCCCGAGGGAGGTGGAGGAGGCCACTAGTCACGAGGGGGAGGGGGTCTCATTTACCGATACTTGCAAGGTGGAGTTGGAGAAGTGGATGAGCCTGACCATTGGGCTTCTTAACACACGCTCCCTAACTAAGCATGCTATCAACATAAATGACATGATATCCTCTCACAATTTTGATATACTGTGTATAACTGAAACCTGGCTCAATGACCCAGTGGGGCCTACATGTGAGCAGGCCATTCCAGAAAACTACACTATTTACTATGATAATAGAGTGCTGGGAAGGGGAGGCGGGGTAGCCATTATCGCCAAGAACAGCCTTAAACTCTTCAAGGTATCTGTAGGATTCAGCGGGTGTGAAGCATTGCACCTCAAACTAATCTTTTCTCCCAACAATTGCCTCAACTTGATAGTTATCTATAGACCACCATCATGGGTCTCAGACTTCTCTCTGGAACTTTGCTCTCACTTAAGCACATTGAGATCCGAAAATGTGTCAACGGTCGTTATGGGAGATTGGAACCTCTGGCGAGGCAACAAGAAGGACAAAGGGGCCATAGCACTGGAAAAAGCTCTGAATAACCTCGACTTCACAGTTTTTAATAAGGACGCCACCACCCCTCAGGGTAACCAGTTAGACTGGCTGTGTGGTCACAACATTATAATACAAAAATGTAATACAACTCCCTGCATCTGGAGTGACCATTACCTGATTTCGGCCAACCTAAAACTGCCCTGTTATGCTTATAAGCATAACCCCCATATCAAGGTATCAATTAGAAACTTTAAAAATTTAAATGAGCGGCAGCTCAAGCCCTGCTTAGACAAAATTCTGTGCTCCTTTCAGGATCACGACTCTTGCATTGATCTGCTCGACAAATATAATAAACATTTATCTGAGTTAGTAGAATCTGTGGCACCGCTTACCACTAAGCTAACTAGGAGAATTAGCAATAGCCAAAAATGGTATACTCCAGAGCTTCTTGCACTAAAGAAGGAAAAACGGACTTTGGAAAGGAAATGGATCACAGATAAATCGGCAGAGAGTAAAGCGAGCTGGAAAGGGAAAGATAAGGAATATAAAGACAAAATTAAGGCAGCTAAGGCTAATTTCTTCAACACAGAAATCGAGCAAGCTGACAACAACACAAGTAAACTCTTCAATATTTTGAAGAACATTGAAAAGCCTGTATCTCTTACTCCCCCTTTCGCACCTTCTGAGGAGGACTGTAATATGGTGCTAAATGCATTCCAAGCAAAAACGGAAAAGGCGAGACAAAACATTATTAAAGCCAGAACTTCTCCTAAACAGGAGAACTGCCCCATAGAAGTTAAGACTACTGCCAGAGAGCAGCTCTTTAATTTCTACCCTATCTCAGAGGCAGATATGTTGGAGGTGCTAAACAACATGAAACCCACCACTTGCGCCGAAAACATTCTGCCCCCCGGCATCATTCTCCAACACAAGGATATCTTTGCTCCCATCCTCAGAAGAATAGTAAATGCTTCATTTCAAGAGGGCATGGTGCCTAAAGATCTGAAGAAAGTCACTATTACCCCACTGGTTAAAAAAGTGGGCCTAGATCCCAAAGATCCCGGGAACCTCCGCCCCATAACCAATTCAAATTTCATCCTTAAACTGTTGGATAAGGCAGCTACTCAGCAACTCCAACAATTCGTAGAGAACCAGGAAATCCTGCACCAGCAACAATCTGGCTTCAGAGCATTCCACAGCACCGAAACAGCCATGCTGGACTTGCAGAATCGGATGTTGACTATGCTGGATGACAACAAGTTGGGGATGTTGATGCTGCTAGACCTTAGCACCACATTTGATCTGGTGGATCACCCCCTCCTTATCAAGGCTCTCAGAGAGAATGTTGGTTGCTCGGAGGGGGCCATTGACTGGCATGTGTCCTTTCTTTCCAACAGCCAAGCGAGAGTACACTGGGGTAACAGCTTCTCCGACCCTTGTGATATCCTATTCGGAGTACCTCAAGGGGCCAGCCTATCACCAATGTTGTTCAACATCTATATGCGCTCCTTGTGCAGCCTATTAGTGAAAGCCGGAGTGTCGTTTACAAACTACGCAGATGACGCCCAACTCATACTGGAGTTAGGGGGTAGGAATCACACTACAGACAGCGAAGTGATCACCAGGGTTTACAAGATCATTGACGACTGGATGCAGGTAAACTGGATGTGCTTGAACGACTCCAAAACTGAACTGATGTTGTTTGGCTCCAGTCGTCAGCTGGAAAAATTGGGGGCAGAGTATAACACATTCCAAATGAAGAACGCCACAATTCAGGTGGTCCCTAAGGTGAAGACACTAGGGATGATGGTCGATGCTGCGGTCGACTCGCATGCCCAGACCAGTTTCCTCCAGAAAAACACAGCTTACTATCTCAGGCTGATGAAAGCCATCAAACCATTGCTGAATGAGGGAAATAGGGCAACGATAGCCAGAGCCATCATCCTCTCTAGACTCGACTACGGGAATGCCCTGCTGTTGGGGGCCTCTTCCAAGGATCTCTCCAGCTGTCAGGTGATCCAAAACAAGGCGGTCAGGTTAGTAAAAAATTTGAAGAGGAAAGATCATGTTACGGAAGCGAGGCTCTCTTTACACTGGCTGATAGTAGAAGAACGTATAAAGTTCAAGTCTCTTCCTGGTTCACAAGTGCCTCTATGGCACAGCGTCCGCCTACCTGAAAACGAGTGTAGTACCCTACAATCCCAGGAGAAATCTACGATCAGGGGGCAAATGCCTATTGATCGTGCCCAAGTTTAAGCTGAAAACCGGGCTGGGCAGATCTTTTCTTGTACTGGCTCCCAAATTGTGGAACAGCATCCCTGAACACCTGAAGTTGGAAACTAATCACTCCACCTTTAGGAAGGTGCTCAAGACTCACCTTTTCAGATGAGAAATCGGGTGACGATGCCTCTCAGAGGCCTTTTGGTGGTTAGTAGACCCTTTTAAATGTCGTATGTCACGTAGTATCTGTTGCGTATGTTTAAGCGCACTGATGCCCGTGGGCTACCGGCGCTCTACAAAAACTAAATACATACATACATACATACATACATGTGTTCTGAAGGGTCGTCAGCGTTATGGCCGTCAATTCTTCCTTGATTGCATTGAACCCCTTTATGTTAGTGTCGATTGTCTGCAGGAGGTTCCATCTGGTAGTTTGTAACCATTTTGCATTGGCCATCGTCTGGATCTCTGGAATTATGCTAGTCATGAATATTGAGGTAGTCTTGCTGAACAGTCTGTGCTCGTATGGAATAGCATCAAAGGCTTCTATTGATTAAGCAGAGAATGAATTCTCCCTCTTTGTTTGATTGAGTAATTTAAGTGATCTTCTCCTCCTCAAATGTGCATCTGCTTTTGGAAATTCACCAATGTTCAGGCCCCTCTTCGGAATTACTAATGCTGGAGCATGGACAAGCACTAAGGAACACACTCCTCCCCAATCCTTGGGCAGTTTCATGTAGGCTCTGGACCCACAAGCCCAATATCATCAGGATGGCTGTCCCTGCTCCCATACAGAAGACATCAACTATAGTCTTGCAACCTATGTTATCCCCCACATGCCTTCTTCCTTTTTGTTGAAAGCACAGTGTCGCATTCACCAGTGGAATTACGAACATTGGGCCTGATTCATCTTCTACCCATGTCAGCAGCTTGACATGTTCGGCCCATCACTTTAAACACTCATCATTTTCCTTTTGTACTTCCCGCACATATTCCTGTTTCAATAGACGAGCTGCACAAGACATCAATCGTTCTTCCCATCCTTTCTTGGACTTCACTTGTCCATAGACTAGCACTGAGTTATTGCCCAGCACCCAGGCATTCAAGCTATCTCTGCTTTATCAGGACAGTCCATTCTCTTAATTTCTGTTATAAGCACTTCATCCTGTCCTGCCCTAGGATACGTGAACATCTTGCTCTTCCATGCAGGCATCTTTTCCATCGGTGTAGTGTTGATATAATCATCCTGGAATGGGAATGACCATTTCGATCTGCATCGTAGAGTGGCCCAATGTCCTTGGAACTGTCCTCGAGTCATGCATGCAGCAAGGTGGACAAGACATCTGGCATCGTACTCTGGTATTTCTCTGGAAATTAAAGTTCGGGCAGCACTCATGGAATAATGGACGAGAGTGCAAACGTAGCAACCTTCCCTGGAGGTTCTCTCTCCCACCTTTTACATGTATTGATACTACATGTTATTACCCAAGTGTTCTGTACTGTCTAAATATGTGTTAATCCCATCATCATCTTCCTCTGCACTTCTCCTGTGTCTTCCCCTTAAAATATTAGCAGTCCATGGAAACAACTCTAAAGTAGCTCTGCTGTGGGTAGAAAACACTCAACACCTTGACTCCTAGTTAATGGGTAAATCACATTAGTTCCTGGAAGCGGGAGAATCAAAGGAACTTCTGCCTCTTTTGGATCATAATAATACAAAAGATGAATCATAAAAAACAAAAGGACACAAATCATAAATGTGCATTTGTTTATTGCAAACCAACACATTAGTCCCCACCACTTGTACCATTCTGGTATCTCTTGACCTCGTTCATTCTCTGAAATCTTATCATTTTCAAGATTCCTAATTATTGCTATGCTCAATTAAGGAAGAAAAAAACACTACTCTGGCAATTGTAATATATTCAGTAGTTAAAGTAGATCCTCTATGATAGCTACAAGCAGCCTCCTTATTACAGGGCCATTTGTAGGATTCTGTAAAAATGTGTGGATATCCACATCACTTCCAACAAGGGCAGGATAAGCCCGAAGAATAAACACAAAAATAGCAAGTATTATACGATGCACATTACTTTCGGGGAGAACTATAAACTCAGTCGAGCAACTTTTCAGTAAGAAATAAATCGGGATACTGCTCCCACTTCCAATTATTGAAACCAAACTCGAAATCCAGTTCAGGCATACTTGCAATGAATCAACAACTTTGTAAGGTTCATTTTCAAAAAATTCTGTGGCTCAAGAAACGAGTTTGCATGCCTGCTATAATATCTATAAGGAGTGTCCACGGAGAGCCACAGTCCAAATGGAAATCTGCATTTATTAGTCAATCTGTTGGTTTATCGTCCTTCTTCCTCATCATCCATCGAGTCTGCACACAGTGAAATTCTTCTCATTGACTTGCTTCTGTACCAATGGCTGGGGGTGCTGCAGACTGTCTGGTTTAGAAATTGACGTCATTCAAGTGGATCCAAGCTCTTCTGCCTTGAACCTTTACTGCTGAGGGAGTAATATGCTCCAACACATAACGTCCAACAAATTTTGGCTCATGCCACTTCCTACTGAAGTTTCTGATCAGTATAGTGTCACCAGCAAGGACTCTCACTGCTGGTAGTAATTTTGACAATCTGGTTGCTGAATGGTTTTCATCTGTGTTCTGAGACCGACCCCCCTGATACTTGGGTTCATCTGAAATGTCAGAGATACTAGCAGTCATACCAGTGAAATATTCATTTAATTCATTTCCTAACATTTTTGCTGTGCTCTGGTCATCACTTCTATTCGTTGATGGAGGAGTTAAAGGCATTCTGAGGTGGTGGTCTGACGTGGGCTGATTCCTTAGGGCATATCAAGCTAGGGGTAGGCAATATAGCCATTCCATGTCAATTTAAGCTTGGCGATCGTTTCCTTAAGAAGGCCATTGAGTCTCTCACAAAGTCCTTTCATTTGCGGGTGACAAGCAGACAAAAACGTGTGTTTAATGTTCAGCAATAATTTTGCTCAAATACTTCATTAACAAAATGTGGCCAATTATTGGATCTCAGCACTTCAAACACTTCCCATCATGGAAATACTTCACATACTTAAAACTTCACTGCACAAGTGGCATCGGGGTGTGTCCAAGGACCTGCTTCGATCCACCTTAAGAAGAGACACACCACCACTATCAGATACCTGCATCCATTACATACTTGCCGCATATCAACATAATCAACATTTAAATGCTGAAAAGGACCATTCGGTCGAGGAATAACTCCTCTAATTGTTCGCAGTGTATGCTCAGTGGTAAACCTTTGACATAAGATGCAGTTTACTACATAAAACGCAACGTGTTCTAACATGTTCCACACAAACCAGTCTTCTGCAATTGTTGCAGCAAGACTTTCCCTATTTACATGTGCAGGGTAGTGTGTAGGGTAGTGCAGCTGTTAAAGTGCTACCCTTAACAAGGCTACTGACATCACCGGCTTTCCAGTAGTGTCCTGTCACCATAATGCTTCTGTGGGGGATAAAGAACACACTCTTCGATTCTATAATTCCTGCTCTTCCTGTGGAGCACTGCCTTGAATCTCCATTAACTGGGCTCTTGGTAAATGATTAAATCCTTCATTCCCTACCTGTTATGCTCCGACAGCTCGGTTCCCGCCAGCCTCCCTCGGCAGTTACACCGGTTTACACCGTCCGGGGAAAGACATCGTTATGGCAGTGTTATCGGTTTCCATGGAGACTGTATGGACGTCGGTATCAGTATCGACCGCGTCAGCTGACACGCGCATTACGCACTACGTGTACACCGATGCCCCGCCCTTTGCCTTCTTAATCTGGTTCCGCTCGGGGCTCGGTGCTGCTAATTGTAGTCTACACATACTCTTATGTGTTTAGCCCTCGAGCTAATTCCTTCTTCAAACCTTCCAACTTAGAATTCCTGGTTTTCGACCTTGCTTTCCACTTTGGACTGTTCACGGATTGCCCAGCTGATTTTGGTTCTACACATTGTTACGACTCGGAACGTTTCCTGGTTTGCCGACGGCTGTCAAAAGTCGTTTTCCTATGCTTTGTAGCTTTTTGGTTCCTTCCACAAGGGCTACATTAAAACAATCATCATTTGACACTAGTTGCTTTCAGTAAGTGTATTTTCATTGTCATAAACTTCCTGTGGTTTGCTTCTTGGATAAAGACTGTCTACTCCCGTTGTGAAGAAGTTACCTTCCTTGGACATTGTACTGGATTTGTATTTTTACATTACAAAGTGCAGTTCAGGACGCTTTCCAGTTACCTGCACCAACCCGTATCTAGTGCGTCCCTCGTGCCGTTCGGGTGTTTCCTTCCTAACTAACCTTCCTGTTTATTATTTTCTCCTGTCGTTGTGTCCTTGGAACTGGATTTCCCTCTTGGCTCCTCAACCATCTCCTTCCAGGTCAGTGGTGCATTCCCTACGGGTTCAAGGGGATCCGTTAACTCAGTAATTAGTTTCTTATTGTCCTTTGTATTGTTCTTTTAGGCTCTGTATCTGCTCTGCTATTCCCACCAATTTATTAATCAGGGTACCTGAGGTTGAGACTGGTTAATCTGAGAGTTCCACCACTTCAGCTCTCCGAATCTTGGTGTGGTGAGTAACACTACCATAATCATAACTACCTTCTCTTTGACATCTGGAGTATCAAAACTTAAAATATCTGAATAATATGCAACCGTTTTGGCTTCTGCGTCTGCGGCTTCATTCCTGCAGGAGATAAAGACAGTTAGTTTGCTTAGTATATGCTGCACATTTAACTATAGCTATGGCTACTGGGAGTCCTAGTGCCTTAATACGCCTGTCCAATAATGATGCGTGCTGCACCGGAGTTCCGTTAGCTCAGAGATAGCCCCTCCTTTTCCATAGTGCTAGTCCTGCGTGTACGGGTGAAATCACATAGGCAGAGTCACTGACCACTGTCAGTTCCTGCTCTTCATGTTTTTTTAGCCCAACAATAAGCGCTACCAATTCTGCTGCTTGCGCTGAAAAGTGAGACGGTAGTCTTGCACTTGCTACAACCTCAAACTCGCCATGTGCTCTATGCCTCACTACAGCTGAGCCAGAATGCCTTTCTCCACTTGTTTGATAAATTATCGAAGAACCATCAATAAAGATAATTTCCCCTCTTGACAATGTGTTCTCTTTTACTTGTGGTACATCATCATAAAACTCTATACAGTTTGCCCAATGATGCACATGCTCACCCTCTGCCACTGGCTTAGCTACAAATGTGGCAGGATTCATTATTTTACATCTGACAATCTTAATCGCTGGATTGGATATCATTACTTCATATGCAGAGGCTCTCGGAGATGTCAATGTACCCTTGGGTTTCTCCATAATGGCAAACAAATCATGCTCTACAAAAAGCATCATAGAACAAGCCATTACAATACTTGTTGATTTCTCGATTGCGAACGTGGCCAATGACTGGTCGCAAGGAAAATGCCCTTTCATAACTCGGTCTAAAATCCCACTGTAATGTGCCAGAGGTCTGTATCTTAATGTAATCCTTTGTGTAAGCACTGCTTCATAACTGTCACATTGGTATGTGAAAACACAAAAAACTCCTCAGCATAATTTGGAATTCCTAAAACAGGAGCTGTACAAATTGCTTTCTTCAATTCTTCAAACCCTCCCTCCATGTCCTCAGTCCATTCTGTTTTCTATTTATTCACCTGTGTTTTCTTTAAAGCCTGCAGAAGGGGTCTTGTGTATGAACAATAGTCAAACACCCATACTCTCACATAATTACATAATCCCAAAAACTGTTGCATCTGTTTCACCGTGTGTGGTTTTGCAGTTTTCATGATCCCTTCAGCCATTTCAGTTGTTAGCCTCTTTCCCTCATGTGAGATGAACTGCCTATGTACAACACCTCTTCTTGACAGTACTTTAACTTCTCTTTTTCTACCTTTTATCCTTTGTCTGCTTGGATAATCATTAACTGAAGGGAGTCTTGTTTGCACTCATCTTCTGTTGAGCTACAAATGTGTATGTCATCTATGTACTGTATCACAGTGCTTTTCAGATCAATATTGCCTATATCCATCTGTAGGACTCTCTTAAAGATTGATGGGGACTCACAGTACCCTTGAGGAAAACGAGTGTATTTCGGCCGGATTTGATGAAACGTAAATGAAGTCAAGCCTTGTGAATCCTTGTGCAACGGGATTGAGAAAAAACACATTCTTCAGATCAATCACCGTAAAATATTGTGTTTCTATTGGTATACTACATAGTATCATTGCTGGATTAGTAAGGCAAAGAAATTCTGCGTCTACAATCTGGTTCATTGTCTCAAATCTTGTATAAATCTCCACAAACCTCCCTTTGAATTTTTCACAGGGTACACCGTGGTATTACATGAAGACTCTGATGGTACCAAAATACCTTGCTCCATCAGTGCTGAAAGAGTCTACAAAATGCCATCATCTGCCTCTTGAAGCATTAGGTATTGGCATGCTCGAGGTAAAATCGGTCCTGGTTTCAGATTTATTTTAACCTCCCCTACTCCCTTCAATAGGCCTACATCATAAGGGCCTGTAGTCTCTAAAGCGCTTGGCACTTTCTCCAAGTCTTAGTCAAAACATATTGGATGCTGCTGCATTATCACCATGCACTGTGGGATCTCCCTTTTCTCTATTTTAATTCAATATGTAATGCTCATAAAGAACACTACTTCATCATCTGATGGATTATCTTAAAACAGGTCATCGACAGTGACTTCAGTCAATCTACGCCCTTCCCCAATGGCAGTCACTGTTCCCCATGGCCTACCCTCATCATCCGTTCCTTTGACCATTGCCATTTCCCCTAGTATTATGGCTGCATGCAACTCTAGGGGGATGGTCTGTCCCCCTCTTGAGAATTGGCCATTTTGTACACACCGATGGTTTCCACATACATGCGCAATGTGCCCTGTCATCCAACATGTCCAACATAAAGGACAACCCTATCTGACTAGCCCCCCTTGGTCAAACCCTCCTTGCGCATTCTGATACTCATTCTGCACATTCTGAAACCCACCTTGGTTTTTAAAATTGACCCATTCCTCTGTAGCCCATTCCTCTACCTTGTGGTTCAAACCCATTCCCTCCTTGGTCCATTGGGCCCTGATTACTTGCCTGTGATATACCCACTGTTTGCTGTACTCCTAGTCCTTCTGCACTTGTCAATACCGCCCCTTCTATGGCATTCTTAGACAACTTCTTCTGAACTAACTTGGCTTCCTCAATTTTTCTAGCATCGTCTTTCTTCTTATTTTTATCCTGTAACAGCCAACAATGACGCACTATAGTCAACTGTATTTCTTCCCATGGCTTTGCTTCCTTTCCCACTTGCTTCTTGTGTTGCTTCTGTACCTGCTCAAGCAATCCCTGACATAAAATGTGGTGAAATACTACCACTGTTTTTACCCATGGCTCGTGCGTTTCAAGAATCCAGCATTCCTGAATGTCCTGAATGTAAGCAAGCGGATCCTCCTCCTCTTTCATCTTACATGTCATAATCACACCTATGCCTGATACATCGGGATACTGTACTCTGAGAGCTCTGCAGATGTCTGCCCTACAATTATTAAATGGCGCTAAAATGTGCACTGTATTTTGTGCTGTCACACTTGAATAGCTTGCTCTCTTCCAAATGTCATCAGCTCTTTCCCCAAGAATGGCTGCTAGGAGACCCTTAATATCTCCTATTGCTAAGGTATTTCCTCCTGTCATTTTTTTGAACTTATATATCCATTTTCCCACACCCACCATTAAACTGCGGAGTTTGCACCTTAAATTATCCTTATCCATCTTTGGCCATGGAATATACTGTGGTCTTTCTCCCCCTTTTTCCATTAAGGGAAACTGCAGAAATCCTAATCCACAATCGGCTCCCATCATCTGCCTATCCAAAGTGGGGACAATGGTTCCGAAGTGCCTACTTCCTGGCAATGACCTTAACCTGCTTACATATGGGGTGACTCTCTCTTCTCGCTTTATGATTGTCCTTTAGGGTGCTCTGGTTATGCAATAGGATCTGGCGTCCTTTCCTTAGATTGCTCTAGATCAGACCATCTTGCTTCTTTGTCTGCCTCCCTCTTCCCCATTGAAAGATTCTCTCTTTTTGTGTGACCCATCTAGTCCCCAACTAGTCTGACTCTCATCCCTTTCACCCTTGTCAAAGGTCAGTCTACTTAAAGACAAGGCTCTATGCTCGAGACTGAATAGATTATTCTTTTCACTTTGTGATTGGAAGACTGGGGTTTGATCTCCCTTCCCTCTGCTTCCTGATTTACTGCCTTCTCTTAAGCCCTGATAGCCTTTATAAATCATATGTCTGATGCTTCCTATATCAAAGTCCTCTTCTAGGGTTGCTCTAGATGGCCCTGACGTTGCTTCCTGTGATGGGAGGAACTCTTCTGTACTGCCCCATTGTATTACGGGACTCGGCTCCATTCATTCCTTTTGAATGCAGTCCATATTGCGCTCCCACTGTCTCCTCTTTTGTTCTAATTCTTCATCTACTTCTCTTTGCTTTTTTGCTTCCCATCTAACTCTTTCCTCTTGTTGTCTTATCTCATCTCTCCTTAACCCTGCTCTTCTTTCTTCCTCTCCTCTTCGTCTCTGTATTTTTCTATCTTTTAATGTCTGCGCTTCCTCCTCTTCTGTCTTCTGTTTTTGCTTATCCCGTTCTTCCATTGTTCTCTGTCTGTTGTCATACTTCCTTTGCTCCTCTGCCCTTTCTTCGTTCTTTTGTTGCTCCTGCTGATACATTTGGTCTCGCCGCTGTCTGCTCTTCCTTTTATGTTCATCTTCTTTTAATCTCTTTTCTCATTCCCTGTCTTTCCTATCCTGTTTGTCTTGATCTTCCCTTGCCTGATTTAGCTGGAATAGCTGTCCTCATATCCATTCATTCTGTTCAAGCATTACTTCGCCAGCTTTATCCTTCTCTCCTTTCAATCTCTTGATCTCTTATCTATTTCTGTCGATACATTTGATCACTCGCTTTTCTCTTTGCTGTTTTGTAAGACCTTAAAGATTTCCTCTTTTCTCTTAGTCTCCTCTGGACTATTGTCATTACTATAAGCAGGTGGTGCGTATATCAGATTCCTTTAATGGATACAATCCCACGTTTTCTGTGCTCTCGCCTTTTACCTCATATGAGGCAAGGGGAGCAGAAGGCTTGACACTTCCCTCCTTACACGGGTTAAGCATCCACTCCTCAGGTGGAGTATCCTCTCTCTCTTCTTGGTACATTTTCCAAAGCTCTAAAATAGCTAACCTTTTCTTCAATTTCTTTGCCGTGTACGCAGCATGCAAGTATGTGGTGATGTGCTGCCATACTGCTTTCGACAATGATCCCCCTTGTGGCCATGGCATGAACATCTTATCTGCTGTGCCTTTCACCCACTCTGAACTGTACTGTTTGAGCTTGGGTGTCAGGAATCTGAGGAAAGCTTCAGGTCGGCGCTTCTTGCTTTGCAAGAGGCGATAAACTACATTTCCCATGAGGCGTGGGGAGAGGTGTAGTTCTCCTATCGCGCGCTACAACAGCTGCTCATTAGCAGCAACGGTTAAAACTCCCGCCGCCCGTGCCTCGGTGCAGGTAATTAATGATTTTCAGCACGGGCGACGCAACTTAGGAACAGGCATGCAGAAATTCTCAGACGCCGAAGGACTCTTGGAGTTTCCCCGGGCCGCAACGGTGACGAACAGCTGAATAACCACGGGCCGCGGCGGTGAAGTGGGCTCCCATAAGCTTCGGGCATCGCTCTTCAGGGTCCGGATGTCCTTGTGAGGCATCCGGACCATCAGTTAAGTGTTTTCATATTCTGGAGTTGCTATATACTTACTTGTTTATTAATTGACTACTTCAATGCTGTAGTGGGTGTGTGAGGTAACACACCCTAAGATACATGCAATGTATTAGACACGCCATGTGGAGAAACATGCTATAAAACTCTGAACGGATAAAACTGGGCACTGGGAAGGATATAGAGACTATGTAAAGAACACGCATGGGTCCACACCGTACAAGGGCATGTTCGTGTGTGTCTTTTTTCCTAAATCATTGTTTGTGGCTTCATTGTGCCCGACGGGCCATGTGTCTCGTGTCTTCATAAAAAGGGACATCCTTTTGTTTGTGCCATTTAGCTTGTAAGCACATCTATGTGTGTTCCAGAAATGACTGTCCAAGTCCTACATTATGTTCAATCCATATGTTATGTTCAAAGTCTATGTTCTAGGTTATCCGCTTGTATTCTATGAGGTGCAAAGTGGAGTTTAAAGAGCTCTTATGATTCGTATGTAACAAGTTCATTACAGGTATAGGAGGTCAGGTTAGGCGTTCAGGAAATAGAGGTTCAGGTTCAGGAATATCGCTGTATTGTATGTATTTGCTTGTGTATGTTCCCCTCCTTTCCTTTGTCACTCCATCCCCTTTTCCCTAACTCCATCTTCCCCCCCATTGGCTGCCACGTGGCTTCCTGTGATATCAGTCTTCAGGTGCCCGTGCCAACCACGGTGGGAGGGGTCAATCTATTTGGCTTCTGTGGTTCGGAAGAGGGGATTGAGACCCCTATTCCCTTATAAGCTTGACATTGGGCATGTGTTTAGGCAATGTCTTACATAAATGCATCGGAAGAGTAATGTCTCCCATTGAGACAAGTCTCAATTGACAATACTTACCAGTGTTTACAAAAAACTTTTATGAAAACAACAAATATTCAGTGCTCAAAACCTCAATTTTTCAATGATCTCAGTGTAGCTCTAAGTCGGTACAAACAGTTTCTCTAGATAGACATTATGTCTCCTCAACCTTTTCTCAATTTTCCTTACACAATTGTCACTCTTCGACACCTTAATTTACCATAAAAACACAGACAAACTAGTCAACTCTTCACATTAATCCTCAGTGATCACTCTTATATCCCCGCCCATAATAAAACCCTGATCACAAGATTTTAATTATTATCTCATATGGACCTGTCCAATACGTAGCCTATTTTACTTTGACTGAAGTGTATAGCGATTTCTTCTGAACGCTTTGCGATAGGACTCCCGGGCTTTATGTCTATATCTCTTGTTACACACAAAAAATCACTTGTTACTTTTCCAGCTACTTTCTAAACTACCTGTTACTTTCCCTGTTACTTTCTAATCTACCACAATCCCATCCCCTCAGTTTGCCGTTCCCCTTAGTTCTATTCACCATTTGTTCGTTCAGCTCTTTGTCTTCGGTATCAAGTCCCCCTCCAATCGACCACTTTCGCCTTCCGTCCACAAAGCGCCTGTGGAAACCAGGATGGATTTCGTCAAAGAGGAACACGTCCCACTGTCTCGATTTTCTTGCAAGAATTCTATATCGGCCACTCTCCAGAGGAAACTTTGCGATGTTCTGGCTAGATGGCGGAGGGTACCTGATCGTCCAAAGTACTAGAGTTTCCTGGTCGATGGGTCTCACTTACAAACCATCCAACATGTTCTGAGTGAACCCTTATGGTCCTTTTAATTAAGGTAACAGATTGTACAATGGAGGGGATGCAGAATAACTCTTACACCAATAATAAGACCGACTCAGGAAGTTGGCAAAATGTCTCTGTTTTATTCTCAATTATCTGGAACCGGGAGTGCAACGGACATCAACGGACGTCGCACAGCATGGTCTCAAAGCATTTCATAAAAAAACAACACTTTTATAGCAAAAACACATCATGCGTGATGTCAGACTACATGGCAAGCTAAGAAAACCTATGTAGGATTGTGATAGGACTGAGGGGAGTATCTAAGTATACTTTCTATAAGGGATTGGATTGTGATTGGGTCTCTGTAGTCAGATGGGCAATTTATGCCCTCCCTTAGTGCAAGTCATCTTCAAAAGTTATTAGAAACACGATACATCATTGGCTCTCAAACTATAAGGCCCTTCATTATATGGCCCTCCTCAATTGATTGGCACGCTTGTACCCTTCTGGATCAGTAGATTTTCTTGCAACACGTAAGCTGGTACCTCAGGTGCTGGTGGGTGGACTTGACCGTACCTCCCCACCCAATTAGCCCAACCTCGCTCATGCCTTCTGCCGTTCAGATTGTCTTTGAACTTGGCCTTGTAGTTGCTTTTCTTCCCTGGCAATATAATGTAGTGTGAGCATGTTCTTATAAAGGTTCAGCTCTACATTCCCTCTTCTATTTTCATCTTAGACTCACGTGACAGGAGACCGTGAATCGGCCCATTTTATAGCATTTAATTGTCTTGAATAAAGAGACTGGGCACTCATGGTGTTCTCTCTTTGCAACTTAACAAGGGATTCACTGACTGTTCTTTAAGGACTGATAACCAGTTGTGGCTGCCTTAGCGTTTGACACCAGGCCAAGCAGCCTTCCTTTAGTCCATCTTCGAGCCTCAGCTTGTTTCTTTGCTGCTGCACACACTCAGCTGTCAATCCTCCTTTCTCCACGGGTTGAGCTTACTAAAATTGTGACATCGAATTACCAAATATATATATATACAGCCTTTATGATTACTTAGTCTACTTGCGTTGCGGCATCTACACAGTTATAAAACAGCTTTCTTGTTCTGCAGTGCTTCTCACACATACAATCTTCATTCCTCACATGAACGTCTTCTCAGTTCTTTACTTCGCCATCAGATTCTATAAGGCCTATGCCTTCTCTTCTTTGGTCATTCTTCTCAGTTCATCACGCCCATTTCTAATGACGTCACCAGCTTCTCCTTTTCACATCTTCACACTTCTTCAGGGACCTCCCTCGGGAGACTGTCATCTCTTCAGGGATACAACACATAGGGTTTTCTCAGTGGATATCTTGTCTCAAGGCTTTTCGTGTAATCGGCACCATCACTGGCGTTGCACATGTTGCAATTTCCAGTTTCCAACATATAGGCAGAATAGGGGCAGGACTTCCTGCAGAGGCATTCAGCTGCTCCTCTACACCATCATCTAGGGTGACTAGAACAAGGCTGTTGGATATAAACAGGAGAATCACACCAGTACAGTCCATATTGAACAATGTGTCATTCAGTATGACCGGAGGCAGCCATGGGGGAAGATGCCCTATGCCCCCCACCTGAGGTGGTGGTACCACAGGCCTTCCTAGGTAGCCCTGATGAATCAGACATGTCATTGCCACACATCATTTTTTGCCACTAATAATGAAGTAGGACTAACCCTTTTATGTATGCTCCATTTGTAAAATTCGTGAGGAGGCGGGAATAGCATGCCAGAAGCCCCAAACCAAACATTCTGGAACATTCAATCGTCAAGTTGCCAGTCATCCATGTCAACAACAGTTCTGGAAGGCGGGTCGGGTAAGATAGAAGAGAACGGGTTAATGGCTGGGATGCTGTCTCCTTGGCTTGCAAGGAAACTAATAAATCAGCTTTTTTGTACCATCACCGAAAATTAGATGAGATTCTGATTACTCCAACACCCATGGCTCTCCTATCTTTCCCTGATTTTTTCATTAGCTCTTATTTGCACTTGGTCTTTACCTCCTTCACTACTTCCTTCTTCTCCCCTTTTCTCTCTTTCTCCGATGGTCAACCTCCCTCTTTCTTTCTGCTCCTCTAAATCTTTCACACATTTTGCATCCTTCACTTCTCTTCTTTTCTCTCAGACTGATGCTCACCCCTGCACTGCATTATTAGTCTAACTAACATCTTTCCCTTCCCTCATTTTCTTTGTCTCAGCTATTACCTTGTCCTCTTCCCTTCTGTCTTTCTGTCTTCTGTCCCGTTTTCACCTCCTCTCCTCTCTCCTTATCTGATATTCTCTCCTCATCCTCCTTACTGCTGATCTCTGCCTCCTTCACTGTCTCTCCTCTTTCATTCTATAATGTTATCCCCTTCATCCACTCTCTACTGCTCCTCTGCATCCCCTCCACCTCTGGTCTGCAACCTTCCTCCTCAGCTCTCTGTCACAAACTGTCCTTCACCCCATGCTTCCAACTTCTGACTCCCACACTCCTCTCTGTTTTACCCTTCCATTTTATATCCAAGTGGGCTCACCTGCATAGCTCTGAATTGTTTGAACAAGTTTGCCTGGCAAAATGCAGGAGACAAGCCTTATGATTTTCTCCCTCAACAAGGAACTGCAATCACCCCAGCTGTTAATGTTAACTGAGCTGATCAGTTCATGGCTCTGTTGTCCATGCTTACTTGGTTGTGGGCCTTCATCCTGGATTTGCATTACTTTTCATCGTGGTGTCCGATTTTCTGAAGCATCTCACTGTCATTCTGTAGCCTCTGACATACACCAGCAGTCCAGTTTTGCATGGGCATGTGCACTTAGTTATTGTGGCAAATTCCCTGCTGTGATATCACTCCTCCAAATTCATACCCCTGGATCTGTGGACACCTATTGGTATGGCTCTGTAGCCCAACATGGCCAAAGTGTCACACCTCAGTTGTCTGTCAGACATGTTAGTTCCCATTGCACCAATAGTACATTTCTTCTGAACTGAAGCAGGGCCATTCCCCATAGTGTGTTCTCTCTCGCAGATGTTGGAATCTCCTTGGTTATGTTGAACACTACATCATTCAGGACACATATAATGGTTTTTCAAAGCCATTAGGTGCTGCTGCCGGGAGAGCCAATGGGGACAGTGATTCTCCTTGTTGAATCTGAACCTATAATCTACCTTCACTCTTGGTATTTCATGGTGTGAATGCAGACTTGTGGCTTTCTCCATTTCTTGTTAGCATGGCTTCTTTAAACCCAATCGCAATATCTTTGAGAAAGTTGTCTTTTGGCAGCCTACAGTCCTGCTTTGATATATTCCCAGTCCTGCGACGACCACCAGGGATCATCAACAGTCTTAAAAGGGATTCAAACATTAGTGTGGTGATGGACTGGGAAGACTAGGCATGTCCCTCCTCTGCATCATTCATCATGAAGCAGATGGTGGCACTCAGCTTCCAATGACACCCCAGTCATTTTATCTTGCTCCCGACATTTGACTTAGTGTAAGGGGTCAGAAATGAAAGCCGGACACAAAGTTGTCATGTTTCTTTTTAAAGACTTGTATTAAATGAATAGATTTGTGAAAATGTCTCGCAGTCCCTGAACTAACAGGAGTTTCCCTACCTATAACCAAAACTAAGGAAATGTCTATGTCAGGATGGCAGAAATCAAGCCATCCTTGTTTGCAAACATTCTCTTCTGACCATCACACTACAAACACAAACACATTTGTGATGTCATCTCTGATGTCCTGGGTGTTAGTCTTAGCAGTGCACAGTAGTGGCGCGAGTTATGGTTGCTTAGCTTACCATAACTGGCGAATTTCAGGGGTTTTACTTGGAACCATAACGTCCCTTTAACAAAGTTTTTTCACTGAATTTCATAGGTTTTTAGTAGCGCAACTTAACCATAACGTCACTTTAACAACGTTTTTTCATTGAATTTCATTGGTTTTTATTAGTGCAACTTAACCATAATGTCTACGAACATCTGACTTCATTGCAGACCTTCCGGAGAGTGCCACATGAGCATATGCTGGCGTGCGGCATGATGACGTGTCCGAGAACCCGTACGCACTTCACGATAAGATCTATGCTTCGCGGACAGTTCGGAACTGCATTTTCTACTGATCTAGGAACTTTCAACTTCAAAATGTCCCTTGCACAGCTCCAACACCTATTCCTACTCATCCATTAACAATCTAGTACACAGTACATACATTTAGCAAAACTGCTATTTATCTTAAAATAGAATCAGCTAATGCCATCCTTCATCCCCAAGAGACACCACCACTGTTGTAATCAAGGAGCATGAGAAACACTGCCCCCTACCTTAGAAATAACACACGCACAACATTTTCCCCTGTCCACCTGCCCCTCCATATTAGTGTTTGGTGCCTCTTCCTTCATTGCCCTCCCCACCTTTCGTTCTAAGCTCTCCTGCCAAAAAAAAAATGCATCCAAAAACAAAATAAATGTTCCTTTAGGAACCACCTTTCACAGTTAAAAATTAGAACTAAAAAAAAAGTATAGATTCCATCTACTTTACATTTCTCAGTAAAGTCCATAGACTCAATAAGATTTTCCAACATGCCCATTTGCATTTTGTGTTATGCTAATGGAAATATTCTGGCGTTCATCCTAAATTCCAGGGTCTGGAACAGTGGATACTGACCCAGCAGCCCAAGTTATCAGCCCAAGCCAAGCAAGGGTGGATAACGAGGTCTCTGGACCATTATCCCCCCTTCCAGCCACTGAAATGGGGGATGAAGGCCATTAGCAGCCTAGGTTCCCAAAGCGGGAACCCGTGGTACTAATAAAGACTTTTCTTCCTTGACCGGGACGCCTGTGGCGTCCCGGTGTAGGAAGGAAAATCCTTTTCCAAGATGGCCACCATGGAAAGGGAAGGCGGGGTTCCATACAGGGCCCCTCTTCGCTTTCCATGGCAGCCTGCAGAGGGCAAAAAGAGAACCCTATGACCATATTACACAAGCACATTTTTCTTCCCTTTCAAATCTATCCTAATTTCGAATAACTTTACCACAAATCCAGTCCCAGGTGGACATGGCCACTTTAATCCTATGTTTTGTCCCTTGTGTAGCCAGATTGTCCAGATCATGCCCTTATTCCATGACCCAGACAATCTCGCCACTGCCCGTGGCTGTGTAATATAAGCTTTACCTCTTATACCTCTTTTACTGTTATCAGCATACATATAACAAGTGGATACTTAACCCACCCATCTTGATTCATGGTTGATGTGACTGCCCCAAACTAGGTTGGGCTTAGGCTAGCTTTCATTTTTATTTTCCGGATTATTGCCAAATTGTTTTTTTCTTCTGAAGGCAGACCTACTTGATTGTTTATGTTGTCATCAGACCCCAAAACCTCCCACTCTGAGGAGCCATTCAATTAACAGACGCTGTGATTGCGCAGCAGTCGCATGCTGAGGCCGCTCCAGCGGCATGCCAAAATCACAGCAAAGGCAATCCCATCTGTGTCAGTCCACACTGTGTCCAGGCTTGAGCAATGTTGCCCTGCAGGATCTTCTGTTAGCGGTAAGGCCACCATTTAAGTCATTATTTTAGGCTGCTCAACCAGAGAAGCTCACAAAAGAAGATACCACCATGGTACTCCAAATGAACAATCCACAAGGACTACCTTGCCAGTCAGACCCAATGCCCCCTGATAGCCCTTCCTGTACCTCCCTCATTGTACCTCACCGTACACCGTGCCCATTCAAGAAAAAGTGGGCAGAGTGCAGACTCCTTCAAAACACACCACATAACACACATTTTATCATCGTACCGAGTCCTATGCAGCCCCTGTTCACAATGTCTCAGGGACTTGAAGGCCTGTACTACATCTACATACAAACCCATCACCTGCAATCACCACTTGAAAAACAAAAAAAATCATACCTCGCTTTCATTATTACACCCATTCATCCTTGAGCCTGGAGGACCAGAGCAATCCCAAAAAGTGCCTCCTAACTTTCCCCTGAGAAATAACGCCTCCTCCACCCAAAATCACTTCTATACTTGCACCTGATAAACACAAACCTGAGCCAAACCTCACACGAGACATTGTCAGATGCAGCTATGTGGCACTGACGGAACTCACGCTAGGGCAAGCAAGAAGACGATCAAGCCAGAACAAAAATACCCACCAAACGACCTCCCTCTTCATCTTTGCCAATCCATTTGCAAACATGACTCCAAAATGTATATCATTCTTGTGGAAGGTGAAACGAACTATATCTTCATCAATGACATCTGCTTGATGAATGATTATACCCTCTTAAACATTATGCATTCACACCAGTTTTCACGGCTGTATTAAATCACACAGTCAAGACGGGAGAAAACCTTACAATCCGACACAAGGAAAACATTTTTTATGCAAACATATTAACATCGTATTCTGTACCAAACTGCAAATACCTCCTGGTGCAATGGAACATCTCCTACAACATGGCAACTTCCTGCTGATTTTCATCTCTCCTGTTCACAATCCAATCTTCACTACCATTTTTATAGATAGAGTGTCAAACCTTTTTCTGGACCGCAATTATCTCACTGTGTTGGGCAATTGTAACATGTGCCTGGAAACGAACATGTAAAACTATGGCAGGGTCCATATCTGAAAACATAGATTCGCTGCACAACAATAAACGAGTGAGGGGGCCAATCACACAATCTAACACACTGTATGGAATATTCAGCAATGAACAGCTGAACACTACAACGTTCCTGCCACTTTCCCACAGAGTCCGCCTTGCAATACGTTTTACAATCCTCATCTGCTGGCATCATGCTATACAAGGTTTTCTAGGCTCCCCATCCATGACTAAAACATCATGGAAGAGCATCAAACCAGAGGAACTACTCGAATTCCTGACTGCGCCAAAGCAGTAGTGGTCCACAAAAATCCTTGACAAGCTGAAGATGTAGAATCCATTCACTCAAAGAATACACAGAAAGAAACATGATATACATATAACCTCAATAAAGAAAAAAGAGAACAGAATAATTAAACAAATATGGGGTAAAGACTATAGTAACTAACCTACTACCAGCATCTCTGGATCTACAGAGTGGACACCTTATTTAAACCAAATGAAGAAAGCACAATTCCCACACACGGAAATGTTAAAATGTATCTAGGAGATCAGGCATCTATCTGCCTGTGTTAATAAACCAAGAGGTGCTCTAAATATCTGTGAAGCAATCCCATCCCAAATAACCAATAAAGTGACTAAGCCAAATGACTCCCTTACCTACAAGCAGGTTACTTAGAGCATGAGAATAGACCACCTTTTCTATAGACACCCTTACAACTTCATCAAACTACATCAATTTGACCACCAACACTAGTGCTATCATACCCACCAGACATCTACAAAGCCACCAAGCAACAACTAGATTTTTCAAAACTCTTCTCAACATAATTACTCAGCTGCTCCATTGAAGAAAGAACAATTCCACAAGCTCTAAGCAATCATTCCACAAGCTCCAAGGAATCATTCCACAAGCTCTAGAGACAGCCTATATCAAGCCTGTCCTAAAAAGCTGAAAGATATCCTCACGGACCCGGACATCCAACAATCTATCTGCAACCTTCCTTACTCTGCTGCACTCCTCAAAAAATGAATCTACCAACAGCTATTGCACCACATCAAATCAGGTCAATGAGAGGAACCAAACACACCATTTTGTATATTGGGAGAATCTGAAGAAGAATGCAGATTCCTGCAATCTAGGTGCCATCATACATCTATACATCTCGGAGGCCTTTGACACAGTCAATATCAACATCCTAATCTGTTGGCTGATTGAAGCAGGGCTTGAGCGAACAACATTATGACAGGTTACTTAATTCCTCTCGAA
Organism: Ambystoma mexicanum; assembly: GCF_040938575.1. Lineage (NCBI taxonomy): Eukaryota > Metazoa > Chordata > Amphibia > Caudata > Ambystomatidae > Ambystoma > Ambystoma mexicanum. Next base: position 404,721,076 of record NC_090937.1, read on the forward strand.
TTAAATAAACCACATGCATGCCTCCTTTAATACAGCCTTGCCGAGCAGCACATATGGCATCCCAAAGGGATTGAGCATTTCACCCTTTGTCTGCATCATTATCATGGGCCCTGTGACAATGTCTTAATCTGGAGATTAGATGGATAGACTGAGGTGAACATGGGGACCAGTAGCCATCACATGCACTATTATCAAGGCCTCGAGGGGTGTATAGGTAGGATCACTTTTTCTTCCTAGCTCATCACGAGCCTCATTTGGGCTGCCCATTAAAATAACCCCAATCTCTGTTAGCAGAGTAGTATTACCCAATATACAACCGTGATACATGCAGACTGATCCCCACAGAGCCCATTACCCCTTGTAGGGGTAAGCCTGGTCACAGAGACAAGGAGGTGTGGAAGCATGGGTCACCACATACTCCCATGGGAATGCACATGACTTTCAGGTACCCCTTAAAATATATTATGTATCTGCAAATGACCCCCTGGCAAAAAATGAGAGCCCAAACCATGTATGCCACACAGTCTCCCCTGATCCTCCTCTGTCAGCTACAAAGTAATAACTTCTTAATTATAAAAGAGATACTGGTGCAACGGCCCTTGAAAAGCATGGAACCAGAACCCCAGGTGCCCATTAAGTCCATAGCATTTAGGGTGAAGAATGCAAGTCCCCAAGTACTGAGTGCTGGCACTTATGGGTTCTTTCCTGAAGAAGTGTATGAACAACTTGTCTAGTTACTGATGGAGTTGCAGAGTAGCAGTTCTGAATCTTACTTCAGGATGGAGCCCCCACTCAAGATAAGCTTGCCATGTGGAGCCGCGGCAAGCTTTGCCTGACAATTCCCTTCACATGTAAAACTTGTAGTTGCTTGGCACTAATTCCAATCCCAATGCACACTCCCAGGTTTCACACACATGGAGACTCTTGAACAACATGCATGGGAGTGCAACGTGTGTGGGAGACACAGAAGAGTGTGGGAGTCAAAAGTACAGATTGTAAGTTGAAGAACAGTACATGGGGAGTGGCAAGGAGCAGGGGTTCAGTGATAGGAGAGGAAAGGAGAGAGGTAAGAAAGAAGGTGGAGGAGGAGAACAGGAGTGTCAGGAGGAGGCAGGTAGAGAGTTAATGCCTGAGAAAAAGAGTGTGACAGAGGAGGACGATGTGAGAGATTTACGTCTAGAGGAGGAAGAGGAGAAGAGGTGTCTGAAGGAGAAGGAGGGGAAGAACTGTCTGAAGGAGGGGTGGAGAGAGTTCAGAGAGATTGTGAATAAGGTAAACACGCCATTAAGGAAGAGGGAGAGAGTTGACATCAGAGGGGAAGGAAGGAATGACAACCCAGAGAGAGGGAGAGAGAGAGAGAAAGAGAGAGGGAGAGAGAGAGAAAGAAAGAAAGAGAGATACACAGAGGCAGAGGGATAGAGGGGAGTTGAGAAGGTACAGTTTAGAGCATGGCAGAAAGTCAAAGAAAATGCAGAGGTCAGAAAGGATTGGGGGAGTGATGATGAGGATGATGTGGCCAAGAATAGTGGCAGTAAGATTAAGACCTGAAGCTGCCAAATTGGCGGAGGAACAGAAACCAGGGGAGGTGGAGGTACAGACAGCCTGCAGAAGGGGCAGGCCTTAGAGATACAGGATCCAATGCAATATCAATATTCTGACACCTGACAGAGGGTCCGATAACACAAAACACCAGAGATGGTGGTTTCAGGTGCTGCTGGAGCAGAGAAGAAGGATTGAAACACCCTGACATGTTCTACAGAAGACAAAAAAGACATCATACCCGTCCAAGAAAGACGTGTTGGGCACTTAAAACTCCAAAGAATGTGTGAGACATTTCATGCCAGGAAGTGGAGTTTAAAGGAGATAAGGAAAGAGTGGGCCCCAGGGTTCTGGCAGCAACTTAGCTAGATGCCACAACATCACCTTAATTAATTATAATCCTTTATTATAAATTGATTGCAACAAAAACCTGAAACATATACTGAACCGTATATCTTGGCTCAGAGTTATCTCTTGACCCCTCTGCTGTGACAGTCCTCTCTTTTCTACAGCAACAGAAGCAGCTTTTTTGCAAGAACAAATTAGATAGTTCTAGTATGCGGTTAGAGCCAAGTCCATTTGAGAATATCCCTACAGTTCCTGTCGACCCAGAAAATGTGAAAACAAATCCTGGAAGAGGGAGTCAGGGTTGGGTGCATATCTTTCTTAACCTGTGATGATTTAGCCCTTGTGTTTTTTGTGTATGTTTTAGCTTTTAGCTAGCTAATGGACAGGGATGGGATGTAAATGAAGGAGTTTGTGGCCTGAAAAATCATCAGGTGTTGCCAACATGTTTCACACCATGTCACGTCTAGCAAACTGATTCTATTTAACTGGGTACAGGGGTATTTGAAAAAGAGGATATTGCTTGAAACATGTTATGCTGGACCAGAGTGTTAACACGTGTGTTAGGTGTTGTGTTGCTTATGGCTCACCTCCTTATTGTGTACTTACTGTGTATAACAGCATGTGTAATATTACTGGGACATTGTGTTCAAATATGTGGTTACTTTCCTTCCTGTTGTTTATCCGGTTACTCCAGAAGCCTAAGAATGTTTATCTGGTTGCTTGGGTGATTTCTCTATATGATACGTCCCAAGCTTGAGTACAAATTGCTCTGCCCAGAGGCTGAGAATGGAGTTGCTGGAGCCATTGTGGCGTCATAACTTGTATCTCAATACAAATCTGAAAGGACTTACTTGGTCTCTTCATTGCTGAGGTGGGGTCTCACTATTTGCTTTTGTAATGAATTAACCTGGAGTTGGATTAGAACTTCAAAAACTGGGGCATTAACATGCATATGAGGGATTGTTAGATTTCCTGTCATTGAAACAAGAATGTTGATAACCACTACATAACTTCAAATTCTCAAAACATTTCAGCCAAACATGAAATTGGCTTAAACAGAGAGGCTTACAATGTATGGGCAATTCAGGCTGTGTAATAATGTGTTAAAAAGAGTTAGAATATAACAACGTTTAATCAGCAATATGTACATGGAAATATCGGATCAATTACTTCAAAGAGGAAGTAACTTTATTGTTCAGTGAATGAAGAGAACAGCAATCATCTGAAAGACATTGATTGGTCAAGAAAACCTATTTGAATGTGCAATTGAAACAAATTAAACATGTGTGAACTGTGTGACTAATATTTTATTGCAGGGTAAGGCATAATCCAAGATTACCGGGAATATGTTCATAGGTAAGGCAAATAAATAACTAAAAACTACATTTGAGTGTTTCTTTTTACTTAAAATGTGTAATGTAGATGTTCAGTCTCAGGATACCATGTCTTCATCTATCTCTATATATAAAAGTGAAAATGTGTGGGTGCGGTAACGCGTATGTTCCCTATACAATTACACATTGTTTCACCAATCTGCACCAAATTCTGTAAAGTCACCTGTTAGAACACTCCGTACATTACTGGCTACATGACATCCCCACCCCTTTCCCTGGATTTCAGCAAAAGTCTCTGGGTTTGTAGGGTTGTGACTCTGTCTATGTTCCCTATACAAGTCCACACTGTTTCCCCCAATGTGTACTTCATTTTGCACAGTCACCTGATGTAACTCTCCGGACATTACTGGTTAAATGACATAGAGAGGCCCCACCCCTTTAGCTGGATTTCAGCAAAAGTCAACATTTGTTTGTGCGTATGTGGCTTGGCGAAGCATTATTACTTATTCAATTCCACACTGTTTCACCAATCTGCATCACATTTAGCAGAGTTACCTGTACCTATGAGGGTATGAAAGCCTGGGCAACAATGGATATATCAGCTAGTTCTACTATAAATAATACATTTATTTGTAGATCTGGATTTCACAAAATGGTACAATCTTTGTATTATTTTCATTTTTTAACAAATTAATATAGTGACACATTTGCCTTTAGTGTTGTGGGGTGTTTTACAAGTACTGGAAAAAAGAGAACAAAGGTTACTTCAAAATAATCAGCATGGGCATAAAACATTGGAGAGCTGTCTAATGGACATTTAAAATGAGGATTAAGCATCATTAAGCAAGAGGAGGTCTGGAGTAGGCTAAATCAGGTCAAGATTATTGAAAAGAAGTCTTTTGCAGGTGTCTGATGTCTGGATGCATCACATGCACCAACGGTCTGCGAAGACGTAATCAGGGCAAAGGAAAGCAACGCAATAATTTAGGGCTTTTCCGTGTGCCAGTCACAATCTAGTAATTCATTATCAATATTTCTTTTGGAAATGTATGATGTTTTTATGGTGCTGTAAACATATGACATCCTGATATGATATATTTCAACAATGAATATAACCATATACAGACATTTTGAATTGTTTTACAATGGCTATATATCTATCATCACAACATCTGCAGCAGAATTTCATGAATCATTCATGAATCAGCCATTGAATAACTTGGATTTATTCTTGTACATGCATGACATATAAGCACATGCACAGGATTGTGTCCATTTTCAAATGGTCCAGCTAAACTAATGTGAAAGATTTGAAAAATGTAAGCAGGATTTGAAATTTTCATTTTTACCCTACTTAAATGTATCCATTATTGTAACTTTTATTAACTTTTTATTGCAGGACATGTAACATCTTCGAACAGTCGCAGAAGGACGAAATCAACTTCAATATATCTTTTTGTTTGAAATCAAGATGTCAGCCTTTAGGACATTGTGGGGACTTAACGTCACAGGGCAACGCTGACACCAAATATTTTTTCCCAATCATTTATTTTACTATGGCATATGGCCTATAGTTAAACAATTATAAACGAGTTAGCAATGGTGGCTTCATTCAAATGGCAACAGTCAAACTATCACAGCACTGATGGACTATAATCTCGGGAGGCACCTTGCGTTGCTCATGATGTAAGACAATGTTTAGCAAATTCTCTTCTTTCAATTTAGTCATTTTTATTAATTTCTGGGAAGGAAAGAGTTTATAAAGGATGATGCTTTGTCAAGATACTACAATAAAGATAATTATGTTCATGATTTACCATACTTGATTAATTTGGATATCCCAGATGCCTGGATTTGATTGTCTTATGTTTAACAATTTTTAATTGTACCATATTCTGTTTTAAAATGTTCAGCGCTTTGAATTAAGGCGCTTTATAAACCACAAATAAAATACAAATAAAATGCAAATCACCATGAAGTGTGACAACCTTGTTTCTTATATTGTGTCTTCATTCACAATATCTTCTTTGGGAAGCTCAATCTCATTAGAAATCGGTGCTTACAACAAACCAGTAAATTGTACGTGTGTTTCCTGAAGCCAAATGATTTGAATTGCCAGGTTTTCAATTAATTTAATACATTACTACTCTGAGTGCTATTATGCATAACATATGTGTTCCAAAATATCATTTTTATTTCTGAAAGAGCTAAATAGCATTTTTCAGCCAAACTTTCTTTTCATAGCTATTCAACGACGAAGTTCAGTAACCTTCATATTTGAATGTGGCAATGCTGATCATTCTCTGAAGTCATGCCATGCTGTTGATGGGGCAGCACTCTAATTTTTCGGACAATTTGCCATCTTTTAATTGTTGTTATGGTCCAACACCTGCACTTTGCTGTAGATCTATGTTCATCTGAAAGTTACAGCATCAGCATTTCTCAGCAGGGAGCAGATACATTCCAACTTACACATGTAATATCAAGTACAATATCATCACCAGCTTGCACTGAGACTGACATTGCTTCTAAAAATATATGACAGTGGAAGACTGAGAATCAGCTGTTACTGGTATCTGGTCCACTGTCCCTCAAGAAGTTTGGCATTGACTTACGGAAACATTCTCAGGCTAACTGCACTCCTTCCGAGCTGGTCATATCAAGCTCACCCATAAAACCATATGCAAATGCTATGTTACGATACCCCTTCCTCGAATTCTTCCACAGATTATTTATCTCTCTTTCTCGTTCTTGTTCTCGTTCCCTCTCTCTGTCTGTCTCTTCTGTTCTGTTGGTCTCTGTGTGTCTCTATCAAACATCTCGCTGTTGCTATCCCTCTCTCCTCCTCTTTCTCTCTCTCTGTATCTCTATATTCCTGTACCCTGTGGGATGTATTTACCCATGCATCCGAGCCCTACCTCAAAACTGTGCAGTACTGACATGGAAAACCTCATGATGGCCAGAGCTTCCCAGAAAATGCACAGGGAAATGGGTTGCCAAAGGAAAAACAGTAGCGCCGGTTAGCTTCAAAGCGCTTTAAAACCACCATTGGACTACCCGCACAGTAGTCTGAAACCATTGGGAATGGCAATGCTGATTGCCAAATGCAACCTAGAATTGTTGGGAATTCATTTTCTTAAATCCCAAAAATGGGTGCAGTACCAGTACTCACCACTATCCAAAAGCCGGCAGTTTAAAACCACCCTGTGTTTCTCTGAAGGCAAGCCAAAGTGCCTATTTCAAACATTGCAATATGTGCAAAATATTCACTGGACACCAGCAGACATTTGGCAGAATGGAGTTTTGTGTGCCTACAAAATCTGGGAAATGAAGATCATAAGACAAGGTTTATAACAAGACTGGCTGCGCTATGGAGTCAGCAGTTTAAGTTGCACTGGAGTTAAAGACACTAAAATCGAAAATGTTAGATTAAATGAGTGACCTATGTTTGGTGTCACATGCCTTTGTAACTGTTGAAATGTCATAGTTTTGCACTTAGAATCAGCATTCTAGCTGCATGTGTAAAATTGCAAGTTAATTTAAAAAGCAACAAATAACATGACAGTAGCTGAAAGTCTGGCTTAAGGAACTGAATTCTGCCTGGCAACTACCCCCATCAGGAGGGAAACTTGAGTCACCACTGTGTTCCCAGGCCAACCTTCCTTTTGCTGCCCACACTAAGGATATGCCATCTATCTGATAATTGAATTATCTGTGCTCTGCAAGAGAGTGAACAAAGCCCTCTTCACTCAGGCAGAGGTTTTTATTACCGCAGTCGTAAATTGTAGCTTCCTCTTGGCAGGAGCTGGGAGGAGCACTGCCTGTGAGAGCAAGCTGGCTTGGCAGAAACTGGAAAGACTGGTTTCTATACCATGTGACCTGGGAAACCACACCCCTTTGGAGCCAGAACATAACTTTAAAAAGATGAATAACTCATAGAGCGGACATGTGAACATTTTATAAATGATACCATAATTCTTGTGATTTTTCTGCCCACATTTTAAGAGGTTTTTCGACCCGGTGGCGTGTTCAGGGGGGTTTTAGCGGAAAAGTGGATATAACTCTAAATGTATGCATGTTAAAAATCTGAAACTTCATCAGTTAATGTCCCTACTCCCTGCGCACATGTATGTAAAGTTGGGTCAATGTCAGAAATTGAAAAATCAGTTAAAAAGTGAAATATGTGCCATTTCTGAATGCAAGCTCCCAGGAAGAGCAGAGTTTGAACGGGGGATACCTCCTGTAATGCATGATGGGTGCATATGATTTTAAAACAATATGTACCTCTGCAAATATGTATTTGTTTCAAATCTAGATTTGTGTGTAAGTTGACAGGAGGAGTGGACTTTCTGCAGGCTGTAAAATGACATCACGCTGACTCACAGTTCATTCCCCAATCGAATGATAAATGGAAGTTTGACCAATTAGAAGCTGAGAGAGAGGTAGGGTCAGTGATGCTAGAACACACCCACATTCTAAACACATAAAAGCAGACAGACAGGACAGATAGGGACTTTCCAAATCCATCTGCAGCGGGACGCTCTGCCGGAAAAATCCATACTTTACCTCCATCAACCTCCAGAGAGCCAAACTAGAGACTTCAATCTATCCAGAACTAAGAGACCAGACCAGAGAGAAAGCAGTGCTGTACCCAGAGAGACCCAGACCAGCAGAGAGAGCTGACCCAGATCACTGTGAAGTGCAGAGGCCAGACCAGACCAGACCAGAGTCCAGTCTAAAACCCTGACCAGATCCGTGATGAGGCCCATTTAATTCAAGAATATAGTGTGAGTACCCAGCAGAACTGTGTAGAACCAATCTCTTAGTTTAAATTCATCTAATTCAATCTATTTAACCTAAGTAGAACTGCCTCCTAGCTGTCACCTGTCATTTCTAGTTGCAAGCTGCACTTGTCATTTTGAGCTTTTGAAATTTGCAAACCCAAAAACGACCTTTATTAAATCGCTCATATCTCCGCGACCGTTTGGGCTAGAGACTTGCAGTAACTTTCCTCTGATAGCTTAGAATCGTAGCTTTGAATCGTACCAAGAATTTTTTTGCCGCGATTTGCAAATTTCTTCACATGTAAAAACTGCTGCTGCTTGCCTTCCATTTGCCAGAAATTCGTTTAACCTGCTAACTATCCCTGCATCATTGCTAGTGTGAGCCTGGACTAATATTAACTAGATACCACTCACCCTGAACCTCTGAAAGGGAATTAAAAGCGTTTCCAGCATATTTCTCATTCATTGCCAGCACATATCAAAGCATTTTGGGCCTGTGATTTCAAAACTCCTATCTGTTTTCTGTTGTCTAAGCTTGCTGGATTGAACTGATTACATTGATTGCATTTCTGAGAACTGTGTGTTTCCTTCCATTTCCTTGCCTTGCATCAAGGGGGGGGGAGGGAATTGCCAGAGAAAAGTGATTACATTGTTTTGTTGAAATCATATTGAGTATTTCTATACTGCATTTCATTCATTCAACCTTGCATCCATTTGAACTCTATAAAGCATTTTGTACCACCTTCTTCTTTTGTTCCTATTTACCAGTGTGCTACCTTATCCATTTCATGTCAACTCATTAGTGAATATAAGAAGTGTGCTAGTGCCAGATTCTCCGTTGTTGATCTTTATCATATCAGATTAAGTGTGCTATTCAATTATTAAATTATTATAAAGCGTGATATATATATCTATTTTAAATTATCAAATAAACCTTTTAAACTTGCAAAACAGAACTACTTCTTGGCTCAGTGGGGTCAGGGGGATTCCAAGAGAGGGGTGTTATACAGGGGTAGTCATCCAGAACGCATGAACTGGACCTAAAGATATATCAATAAGGGTTTTCATTCAGTATTCTAGACTAGGCGTTAACTTAGCTGTAGTGCTGAATTGAATCCTCTTACAAATTGGGGGCTCGAGCCGAGACGTTGGGTTAGATTTACCACTTGTGCAGCTTAATACAGTGTGCTAACTGACGGGATACATACATCCGGTCGGATCACCACGCTGCATTACGCTGTGAAGCATTCCTCAAAAGGGACACTCCAAGAAAAGTTCTGTTCTGCAAAAATAAAATACAAACTTCTGTAAGTCAGGACAGAGACCAATCTCTAGAATGACGACCTTGGTAGATATGAAAATAGCCAGAGAGCACTTCTTACACAAACTATTTGTGAGAGGTGAATGGACTCACCAGGACCAAACAGTCTGGTTGCAGGCCATCACGCAACAGGTCACTGAAACAGGGTCAGATATATATAGAGATCAGGGTCCATTACACGTGGCCCTGAGTGAACTATATATGGCTCCTAAGGCCAAAGATGAGCACGACAAGATTGTTAGGATAGCGGCATATTTATATTTATACATGGGAGCCATACAGGATAAATGTGCTGAAGGCCATGATCTGGCAAAAAGGCAACAGATGGCGTTAGAGAAGGCCCAATCTGATCTGGACTCTTCTGAGCAAAGGCTGCACAGAAGCCAGGAGTCAGAAAATGAGACCAGACAGTACATCACTAAAATAAAGGAGGATATGGATGTGCTGCAAAAGGAAAAGTCAGAACAGGATACCAGATTTCTGGCCTTGCAGAAGGAACACCAAGAAGGTTTGGACTCCCTACTGCAAAGCCAGAAAAAGCTGGAGCAACAGCTAGACTTCAATAGGGCATGTGCTGAGCAGGTAGTCACCCTGCAAGGCCACCTAGATAGAGTGAAGGAGGAGAGCAATAAACTGATTCTGAAAGACCTGGATACCCAGGCAGAGTTTGATCAGGAGCGCCAGAAAGCTGGTGCCTTCCAAAGGCAAAGGGACGACCTGGCGGCACAAATGCAGGCTCTTAGTCAGGAAAGAGACGCCTTAGGCCAGGAAGTCTGCCATTTAAAAAGAAAAATGGAAGAAAATCACCTGGCCCACCAGGGGCTGGGTGACCTCCAAAAAGAAAACCAGAACTTGGTAGAGCACACCAGAAGGGTGGAGGATGCTCTAGCAAGAAAGGAGCAGGCCAATAGGGACATTGCCCAGGAGGTAACCCTCCTGCAGCAAAGACTGGCCCAGTTCTCCAGGACCAATCAGGAAACACAGAGGGAAAATGAGGCTCTCTGCCAGCACAATGAGAGGCTCCAGCAACAGGTAGCGATGCAGGAGAAACTGATAGAGTCGAGTAAGGCCTTAACAGAGGAACTGAAAGCACAACTGCAGGCTCTTGCATTGCAACAGGGAGCAGGGACGGATAGAGATGAGGTCCGCTGGGAAAGAGAGACTCCTGACCATAACCGCAGGAGCCCTAACACCAGGGGCCTTCATCTCCCCCAGTCCCTGGACTCTACCACCCCCATGTCCCCTGGCGCACATGAGCACAGGGCCGCAGGGATGGCAGATTACTATCCAGCTAAGAGTATGGGGCTCATAGGCCAGTACCACTCAGGAATGGAGGGGTGGGCATCCGGGTATGGGCACCCAAGTACAGTACAGTTCAATGGGGAACCCCAGGAGAGTAGGCCCATTAAGGGCATCCTGAAAACCTCTGCCCAGTTAGGTCAGTGGAGGGGGTACCCATCAAATCCTGGCAGCAAGTAGGAATCAGAAGACTCCTCTGAACTGCGCAGGACACAGGAGACCAGGTCCCCACATTCTGCCAGCCATTCCCAGGCTCGCAGAATCCGGGAAAACCTGGAAGAACAGACGGGAACCTCTGGGAGCAGTGCCTCTGAGTCCGAGGAAGAATGGACAAGGGTTACCCGAACCAAAAAGGCCAATAAGGCAAAAAGGGCCTTGCTTAAGGACCCCTTAAAGCAGATTAAGGCGATCAGGAGCGTCATCACGCCTTACCATAAGAACGCTAAGTATTCTGTTTGGGAGCACTTAGAGTTGTTTGAACAAATGATGGAGACTTTCCATTTGAAGGACAGCCAAAGCTGTATTCAATATGTAAAGTGGACATTCTCCCCGGAATACTCCAGTTTCTTTGCGGGGCTGGAGGACCAAAATCATTTAAGATGGTCCACATATAAGGCGGCCATCCTGAAACATTTTTCTGTTCACAGAAATCCTCAAGAGGCTCGCAAGGCGGCCTACAATTTGCAATGCGGGGAGGATCAGGCCCCACGAGAATTTGTGCAGGAGTTAAAGCGTGCTTTTGCGCAAACCACCAGAAGGGTGCGCACAGATAGTAGAGAGTTTGTCAATACATTTTTCCATGCCTTGCCCAAATATATAATGACCCAGCTCGTGAGAGATTTTCATGAGAAAAGATCTTTAGACTGGGTCATTGAACAGGCTACCCGGATCTATGAGGTGCAGAAGCCCATAGAAAACAAAAGTAATGCCCAGAAAAACCCCAAAGCCAACAGCACCCCTGCTGCTGCCAAGGTGGCAGAGGTAAAGGTTACCCCCGTTTTGGATTTGGAGATGGGGGGGCCTAAAAACCTGCCTGCACCTAATAATGCTAGGCCCAGGAGGTCCTCGGGTCAGTCACAGACAGGGAGCCAAGGAGGCAGCCCCACAAATGGGGTCCCTCGCTCTCCTGATTATGTAAGTCCCCGTTACAAGGGAAATCGACCCATCCTGGGTTATGTGTGGACTCCTCCAGCCCAAGGGGGGGGATCCAGCCAAGCACCTAACCCAGGGAACTTCCCTCCAAACTTCCCACAGGAGGGCAGAAATTTACCAAACCCTGGGCAGAACTTTTTCCCCAGATATCCTCCCGACTTCCAACCCCAAAATCATCCATCCTTCTTTCCCCAATTCCCCGAGCCCAGACCACTGAATCCGGGAGAGGGGAGGCCAAGGGTGGAGGGGTACCCAAATCTCCCCAACCCGGGGTACTACCAAAGAAGGGACAGCTACCCTTCCCGGGATCAGCCCAGGGGAGAAAACAGGGCCCCGTATCAGCCTGAGCGGGTTTCCCAGTTAGAGCGCCAGGTTCAAAACATGGCGCGGGATATGGGTCATATACTGAGGGCTCAGCAGAACCCTCAGATGGGCGTGCCGGCGCAGAACGCACCCAACTCTGGACCTGGTGCTCCAGAACAATGACGGGGGCAGCACCCCGATAACTCACCGGTTCCCAGGGAGGAGGCACAAGGGGAAGGGGGGTGTAAAGCCTTGGAGGAAGCTTCCTTCCTCACTTGTAAACAGCCCATGGAAACCCAGGAACCGGAAACAAAATCTCTTGCCCCTGAAAGTCTGCCTCCTAAGGAGCAGAGGGGGGGTAGGAGAAACAAAAGACCCAAACAGACTCAGTTTGAGGAGGAGGTACAGATCTTCCAATTTGAGGGAGAGGGATCCTCAGAGGATCCTGAGAAAAGGATCTTCTCCTTCAGAGAGGGGGGAACTCCTCCCAAAGAAAAATGGGTCCCTAGGAATGCAAATCCAGACTGGGGAGATGTGGAGACTGAGCTACCGCCGCCCACCATCTCATCCCAGAACCAACAGCAAGAAAATCCCCGGGTTCAAACCCATACTGGGGACTGCCTCCAAAAAGGGGGGGGCGGCCCAGAACCGGAACCAGGGGAACCCACAATGGCTCTGATCTCCAGTTGCCAACTTTTTCTTTCAGATTCCCAAGGCTCTCCACAGAATTCTGCCCAAAATTCTTCTCTCGCGATGTCCAAAACCAGAAAGTTAGCCCACCAGTTGTCCAAAAATGTACATTATCTGTGCCCCCTTGAGGAGAAGGAGGGAAGATATTATGCCCCGGTACAAGTACAGGGGCAGGGTACAATTTTGGCACTGGTGGACACTGGATCTCAAGCTACCCTTCTGTCCAGAAGGGCCTTTGATGAACTGAATGCAGGAAGGGGAGAGAATTACCAAATTCCTCTCACCTCTCTTCCTGGACAACTGCAGAACTTTGACGGGAAGGAAATTCCCGTCGAGGGGACGGCAGACTTGGACATTAAAATTGGGCGACATAAGTTGAAACACCCGGTCATAGTTGTGACCCCGGAGGGCACCCCTTGTTTACTAGGGAATGACCTCCTGAGAAGGTTGTCACCCCTAATAGATTGTGTAAACAAGGTCCTCTGGACCCAGACTAGCCGACCAATAAAATTAAAACAGAGTGTCAACCATGTTAGTTTAAACGGCACATGCCACATGGTTGAACAAAAATCTGACCAAGTAGAATTTCACTTCCAGAACAACCAGATTCCAGACGTGACAGTAATAGCAGTAGGACAACAGACTAGTGATGGGGGGTCCTCTCTATTTCTGAAAATCAACCTTCCTTCCAGTCTAAAGTGGTATTCCACGCTGGAAGGAAACACTTTGAAATTCTATACCAATCCACAATCTGAAACTCCCACTCCTATAGTCCAGAAAGATGTGAAATCAGCTCAAAGCCTGGCTGATATTCAGCAAATTGGAGAGCAGTTGTTCATCCCTGTTCAGTTAAATGATGGGAAGGACTCTGTTCTCGCTCGAGTGTGTGTGAACAACGGTAAGAGCTTCATCAGCGAAGCCATGTTTCGCCAACTTCCAAAAGATCCAGCCATTCCCACCTTCAAACTGATAGACAAATGGGAAATGGACCTGGAAGCACCCAATTCAAAACATCTCCTGCCAAGCAGGTGTATGCTCAAAATCTCCATTGGCAACAAGAGCATAGTCCACAATTGTTGGGTCGTGCGAGACGTCCCTGCCGCCTTTTACTTAGGCAGTGACATTCTCAATCGCTTTGCCATTAGTTTGGACCTAATAAACTTCAAAGCTTGGTCCCGATTAGCGGATAATCCCATGGGCTTTGATGATCCAGAAAAAGCATTTAGGTCAGCTCAATTGCTACCTTATGCAGTTGAAATTCAGGTAAAAGAGGAAGTCACCATCCCAGAAAGGACCCGACAATTCTCCCTGGAAGTGAAAGTTAAAAGGGGACAAGAGTTGAAAAACCCTGATGCTTACATACATCTAAATGCTTCTCTCCAACAGCAAGGGTTGGGGGTAAACCCAACACCATTAGTCAACATAGAACATGACACCATTCCAATAGAGGTGGATAACAGCGACTTAAAGAGTATTACTCTAGCCGCAGGCACCATTATTGGAATGGCGGTTGATGACCGACATTTCTCCATTGATCTTGTAAATGATCTGTTAGGACCAATCCCCAAGGACTGTGTTGACAGTGACAGTGAGGACAATACAACACCAGACAGGATTTTCACCCGGCATGGGGGGAACTTCCTGGTGTACACTTCCTGCCCCTATGGTAAGGAAGATGTGACGTGTGACTTCAGGAGGGATGAGGTGATCTTCCAGGTACATGAAGGCTGCCTTGCCCACCTGAAGCCTCCGGTCCAAATCAGCACTCTGACCAGGGACTTCTCCACCCAGCTGGAGGAGGCCGCTGAAATAGCCAAACCAGAAGTCTTTCCAGGCTTCAGGCAGATGGTGGAAGAGAGAGTCAACCTAGCTGATGCCTGTGTGACTCTGGAACAAAAGCAAAAGTTGAAACAAGTTTTCTTGGATTTCCAAGATCTCTTTGCGGTAGACTCATATGACTGTGGTCGCACTGACATCCACACAACAACAATCCCCACGGACCCTGGCATGACTCCTGTGTTTGTGAAGCAATATCGCTTGCCTCTCGCATCAATGGAGTCCCTTACTGAAATAATTAAGAACCTTGAGTCCCGGGGAATAATCCGTCCAGTCCACAGCACCTTCAATAATCCGGTGCTGGGAATATTGAAGCCAAACGGCCAGTGGAGACTCTGTGCCGACCTCAGGGAGCTCAACAAACGGGTCCATACTTCCCGATGGCCTCTGCCCTACATTGACCAAGGGCTGGCCCAGATCCAGGGGTCACAGGTATTCACTGCAATAGACCTGACCAATGGATACTGGACTGTGCCTGTCAGTAGGGAGGACCAATACAAGCTGGCTTTTACCTTTGGGGGCCAGCAGTACACCTGGACCCGGACTCCCTTCGGATACCTCAACTCCGGCAATGAATTCAACATTTTTCTACACAAGGCCATGCCTGACTTGGGTGCAAGGGGTAACCTGGCTTATGTAGATGATGTCCTCATCAAAAGTTCATCTGTGGAGGAACACATAGCGGAGATCCGTTATGTTCTGACGCAGTTGAGGGCCGCCGGAGCAAAACTTTCCTTTCAGAAAGCACAGTGGTGTAGAACCCGTGTTAATTTCTTGGGGCATGAGATTACTCCTCAGGGTCTCTGTCCCCAGGAAAAGAAAGTGGAAGCACTTCAGAAACTGAAAGACCCAACAACTCTGCGGGAACTAAGGAGCCTCCTTGGATTGACTAATTACAGCAGAAAGTTCATTGAGGGCTACGCAGAGATCACCAGACCCCTGATTCATCTCCTGAAGGGGGGGGTCAAGTGGGAATGGGGTCCAGAACAAGCCGAGGCGGTAAAACAACTCAAAAGAAGCCTCTCACAAGCGCCTTGCCTAGCTTACCCTGTCAGAAACAAGGAGTTCTTCCTGGAGACGGGGTTCTCTGATACGTGCTTGACGGCAGTATTATACCAAAAGCATGACAAGGTCAATAAAGTAATCTCCTATGCGAGCAAAACTTTATCCTCTGTGGAGGAAAAATTCAACGATTGTGAGAAGGCACTCCTGGCAACGGTGTGGGCATTGAAGAATTACCGCCCGTTTATCCAGGGGGAACACATCATAGTGGAGACTCCACACCAGCCTCTGCAATATCTCCAAAGTGACAGGATCCGGGCCGGAAATGTGAGTAATTCCCGAATTACTTCCTGGATTCTGGCAATGCAAGGCTTTCCTGTGGAGGTCAGATATGGCCAAAACAAGAAGAGTCCCCTCGCGCAAGGTCTGGCTGACTTGCATGATTGTGCCAGAGAAAACTGTCTCGAGGACGAAAGTCTGAAAATCAAGGACAACATGGAGGCATACCTTAATTCCCCACACAAAGTCTTTGAAGAAGACAAGTGTGAGGGAATGCCCACTGTGTATGTGGATGGATGCTCTTACCATGTTGACAACAACGGGGAGAAAGAACTGGTGGCCGGCGTAGGGAATGCATGGGTGAATGAGTCCCCAGAACCCTCCGCTGGATACAAAATTGGTCCCCGAAGTAGTCAGGTGGCAGAATTGATGGCTGTGCATCAGGCCATCCTCACTGCTGTCCAGCATCAACTCCACGAACTGGTCATAATCACAGATTCGGATTATGTACGGAACGGGTTCGTGGAGCACCTGGTTAATTGGAAAACCAGAGGCATGTTATGTGCTAACAACAAACCCTTGAAACATGGGAAGTTGATCCAAAACATTGATGATCTGGTCACCTCGAATGGGATGACCATCTATTGGAAAAAGATTAAGGGTCATTCCAAAGTAGAGGGACCAGACAAAACTGGAAATGACTTAGCTGATCAGCTGGCCAAAACCGGGGCCATCCAAGGGGATCTAATTGAGATTGAGTCCCTGTTGGGGGAAATCCAGGTCACTGCTATCACTAGGTCCCAGATAAATGCTCACAACGACCTTTCAATTGCACAATGGAGCAAGGAGACCCCTGATGCTGATTTGATTACCGCTCAGAAGGGGGATCCAATAATTGGTAAATTTTACCAGCACCTTGAGGACCCTGAGAACTTTCCCCTGACGGATACCGATTACATTGGGAAAGAGGACCTAAGAGTGTTGATGAAATGTCCAAAAATGTTCCGGATCCAAGACGGTTTGTTGGTAAGGAAATCCAAAGCTGGCCACGATCAGTGGGTGGTTCCTACCTCATTCCGAAGCCTGATGTTATGTCACGCTCATGATGCGGCCACTGCCGGTCATAGGGGGTTTCACACAACCTTGGAAATCTTAAGAGAGGTTGCATACTGGCCACACATGGGGCAGGACCTCGACCAATACTTGAAGGGGTGTCTTGTGTGTGCACAATTTCAGCCATCATCCCTCACGCACCGTGCGCCTCTCCAAAAGAGGGGGATGACACTGCCATGGTCAGATTTACAAATCGACTTTGTAGGCCCTGTGATTTGCTCGGCTAGGGGGAATAAGTACATGTTGACTGTGACATGCTTGTTTACCAAGTGGGTGGAATGTCTCCCAGCCCCAAATTGCAAGGCAGAAACTGCAGCTGCCTTGATGATTAACCACATCTTTTCCCGTTTTGGTCTACCTCAAAGGATTGAGTCAGACAGAGGTAGCCACTTCACCAGTGAAGTAATGACAAAGATGTGGGAGATACTGGGGGTCAAGAGAAAGCTGCATATTGCTTATCGGCCAGCTTCTTCTGGGGCAGTAGAGAGATATAACCGGACAATTGTGAGCATATTAAAGAAGTTTGTGGCAGATTCTGGGCCAAGTTGGGATATCCGATTACCTCTGGTCCTAATGGCTATCAGATCTACCCCTTCATCTGCAACCAAAATGTCACCATTTGAGTTGATGACTGGGCGCAAGATGGTGCTTCCTCAGCATTTGCTCTATAGGACCCAAGAGCAGACACTGATAAATGCCTCCACTACTCATGAGTATGTGGAGAATTTAAGGAAACACCTTCAACATGCTTTTGCTTATGCTCAGCGGAATCTAGAAAGATCAGCTGATAGCATGAAGACCCACTATGACCTGAAAACTTCCAGGAAGGAATATCAGGTGGGAGACCGGGTCTATCTATACAACTTCCAAAGGAACCAGGCCAAGCAGCGCAAATTTTTGCCTACATGGAAGGGACCCTTTGAGATCATCGACAAAATCTCTCCTGTGGCCTACAAAATCCACATCCCCAAGGGTCCTTTGGCAGAGGGGGAAGACAAGTGGGTCCACATAAACCAGTTGAAATGTTGCCATCCCAGGCACACTCTGCAACAACTGGAGGAATCCTCTGGAATCCTAGCGGGTACTGTCTCAGACTAATTCAGTTCCAATCATAAAACATACCACATCTAGTCTCTAAAATATTGTGATTTGCATGAAACTGTCTCTTAGTTATACTGTTTTTTATCAAAATAAGAATGTAATGTTTCGCTATGATAAAATGCATATGCTGCCCCACTATCTCGACAGTGGTGGGAAAAAAAAAAAAAAAAATCGTCTATGAGTAGATATTGCCGCTTTTGCTTTATCATCCTAGGAGAGATGAAACCATGAAGAATAACCAAGAAGGACGATCCGGAGACCGGGAACGAAGATCCAATGGGCCCAGTGGACCGCCCAATACTCCCATCAGGACTGGCGAGGAGAACCGATCGATCAGTACCGGATGGAGAAGAAGATGATGAACTGTGCCATCTATTGGAAGAAGATGAGGAAACATCCCAGGTCTTGCGAGTCCCATTCGTGAAATAGAATGGCCATCGCAAGAGGGGGGCTTGTGGGATGTATTTACCCATGCATCCGAGCCCTACCTCAAAACTGTGCAGTACTGACATGGAAAACCTCATGATGGCCAGAGCTTCCCAGAAAATGCACAGGGAAATGGGTTGCCAAAGGAAAAACAGTAGCGCCGGTTAGCTTCAAAGCACTTTAAAACCACCATTGGACTACCCGCACAGTAGTCTGAAACCATTGGGAATGGCAATGCTGATTGCCAAATGCAACCTAGAATTGTTGGGAATTCATTTTCTTAAATCCCAAAAATGGGTGCAGTACCAGTACTCACCACTATCCAAAAGCCGGCAGTTTAAAACCACCCTGTGTTTCTCTGAAGGCAAGCCAAAGTGCCTATTTCAAACATTGCAATATGTGCAAAATATTCACTGGACACCAGCAGACATTTGGCAGAATGGAGTTTTGTGTGCCTACAAAATCTGGGAAATGAAGATCATAAGACAAGGTTTATAACAAGACTGGCTGCGCTATGGAGTCAGCAGTTTAAGTTGCACTGGAGTTAAAGACACTAAAATCGAAAATGTTAGATTAAATGAGTGACCTATGTTTGGTGTCACATGCCTTTGTAACTGTTGAAATGTCATAGTTTTGCACTTAGAATCAGCATTCTAGCTGCATGTGTAAAATTGCAAGTTAATTTAAAAAGCAACAAATAACATGACAGTAGCTGAAAGTCTGGCTTAAGGAACTGAATTCTGCCTGGCAACTACCCCCATCAGGAGGGAAACTTGAGTCACCACTGTGTTCCCAGGCCAACCTTCCTTTTGCTGCCCACACTAAGGATATGCCATCTATCTGATAATTGAATTATCTGTGCTCTGCAAGAGAGTGAACAAAGCCCTCTTCACTCAGGCAGAGGTTTTTATTACCGCAGTCGTAAATTGTAGCTTCCTCTTGGCAGGAGCTGGGAGGAGCACTGCCTGTGAGAGCAAGCTGGCTTGGCAGAAACTGGAAAGACTGGTTTCTATACCATGTGACCTGGGAAACCACACCCCTTTGGAGCCAGAACATAACTTTAAAAAGATGAATAACTCATAGAGCGGACATGTGAACATTTTATAAATGATACCATAATTCTTGTGATTTTTCTGCCCACATTTTAAGAGGTTTTTCGACCCGGTGGCGTGTTCAGGGGGGTTTTAGCGGAAAAGTGGATATAACTCTAAATGTATGCATGTTAAAAATCTGAAACTTCATCAGTTAATGTCCCTACTCCCTGCGCACATGTATGTAAAGTTGGGTCAATGTCAGAAATTGAAAAATCAGTTAAAAAGTGAAATATGTGCCATTTCTGAATGCAAGCTCCCAGGAAGAGCAGAGTTTGAACGGGGGATACCTCCTGTAATGCATGATGGGTGCATATGATTTTAAAACAATATGTACCTCTGCAAATATGTATTTGTTTCAAATCTAGATTTGTGTGTAAGTTGACAGGAGGAGTG
The DNA here is from genome assembly GCF_040938575.1 of Ambystoma mexicanum. NCBI lineage: Eukaryota > Metazoa > Chordata > Amphibia > Caudata > Ambystomatidae > Ambystoma > Ambystoma mexicanum. Next base: position 404,741,090 of record NC_090937.1, read on the forward strand.
GACTTTCTGCAGGCTGTAAAATGACATCACGCTGACTCACAGTTCATTCCCCAATCGAATGATAAATGGAAGTTTGACCAATTAGAAGCTGAGAGAGAGGTAGGGTCAGTGATGCTAGAACACACCCACATTCTAAACACATAAAAGCAGACAGACAGGACAGATAGGGACTTTCCAAATCCATCTGCAGCGGGACGCTCTGCCGGAAAAATCCATACTTTACCTCCATCAACCTCCAGAGAGCCAAACTAGAGACTTCAATCTATCCAGAACTAAGAGACCAGACCAGAGAGAAAGCAGTGCTGTACCCAGAGAGACCCAGACCAGCAGAGAGAGCTGACCCAGATCACTGTGAAGTGCAGAGGCCAGACCAGACCAGACCAGAGTCCAGTCTAAAACCCTGACCAGATCCGTGATGAGGCCCATTTAATTCAAGAATATAGTGTGAGTACCCAGCAGAACTGTGTAGAACCAATCTCTTAGTTTAAATTCATCTAATTCAATCTATTTAACCTAAGTAGAACTGCCTCCTAGCTGTCACCTGTCATTTCTAGTTGCAAGCTGCACTTGTCATTTTGAGCTTTTGAAATTTGCAAACCCAAAAACGACCTTTATTAAATCGCTCATATCTCCGCGACCGTTTGGGCTAGAGACTTGCAGTAACTTTCCTCTGATAGCTTAGAATCGTAGCTTTGAATCGTACCAAGAATTTTTTTGCCGCGATTTGCAAATTTCTTCACATGTAAAAACTGCTGCTGCTTGCCTTCCATTTGCCAGAAATTCGTTTAACCTGCTAACTATCCCTGCATCATTGCTAGTGTGAGCCTGGACTAATATTAACTAGATACCACTCACCCTGAACCTCTGAAAGGGAATTAAAAGCGTTTCCAGCATATTTCTCATTCATTGCCAGCACATATCAAAGCATTTTGGGCCTGTGATTTCAAAACTCCTATCTGTTTTCTGTTGTCTAAGCTTGCTGGATTGAACTGATTACATTGATTGCATTTCTGAGAACTGTGTGTTTCCTTCCATTTCCTTGCCTTGCATCAAGGGGGGGGGAGGGAATTGCCAGAGAAAAGTGATTACATTGTTTTGTTGAAATCATATTGAGTATTTCTATACTGCATTTCATTCATTCAACCTTGCATCCATTTGAACTCTATAAAGCATTTTGTACCACCTTCTTCTTTTGTTCCTATTTACCAGTGTGCTACCTTATCCATTTCATGTCAACTCATTAGTGAATATAAGAAGTGTGCTAGTGCCAGATTCTCCGTTGTTGATCTTTATCATATCAGATTAAGTGTGCTATTCAATTATTAAATTATTATAAAGCGTGATATATATATCTATTTTAAATTATCAAATAAACCTTTTAAACTTGCAAAACAGAACTACTTCTTGGCTCAGTGGGGTCAGGGGGATTCCAAGAGAGGGGTGTTATACAGGGGTAGTCATCCAGAACGCATGAACTGGACCTAAAGATATATCAATAAGGGTTTTCATTCAGTATTCTAGACTAGGCGTTAACTTAGCTGTAGTGCTGAATTGAATCCTCTTACAAATTGGGGGCTCGAGCCGAGACGTTGGGTTAGATTTACCACTTGTGCAGCTTAATACAGTGTGCTAACTGACGGGATACATACATCCGGTCGGATCACCACGCTGCATTACGCTGTGAAGCATTCCTCAAAAGGGACACTCCAAGAAAAGTTCTGTTCTGCAAAAATAAAATACAAACTTCTGTAAGTCAGGACAGAGACCAATCTCTAGAATGACGACCTTGGTAGATATGAAAATAGCCAGAGAGCACTTCTTACACAAACTATTTGTGAGAGGTGAATGGACTCACCAGGACCAAACAGTCTGGTTGCAGGCCATCACGCAACAGGTCACTGAAACAGGGTCAGATATATATAGAGATCAGGGTCCATTACACGTGGCCCTGAGTGAACTATATATGGCTCCTAAGGCCAAAGATGAGCACGACAAGATTGTTAGGATAGCGGCATATTTATATTTATACATGGGAGCCATACAGGATAAATGTGCTGAAGGCCATGATCTGGCAAAAAGGCAACAGATGGCGTTAGAGAAGGCCCAATCTGATCTGGACTCTTCTGAGCAAAGGCTGCACAGAAGCCAGGAGTCAGAAAATGAGACCAGACAGTACATCACTAAAATAAAGGAGGATATGGATGTGCTGCAAAAGGAAAAGTCAGAACAGGATACCAGATTTCTGGCCTTGCAGAAGGAACACCAAGAAGGTTTGGACTCCCTACTGCAAAGCCAGAAAAAGCTGGAGCAACAGCTAGACTTCAATAGGGCATGTGCTGAGCAGGTAGTCACCCTGCAAGGCCACCTAGATAGAGTGAAGGAGGAGAGCAATAAACTGATTCTGAAAGACCTGGATACCCAGGCAGAGTTTGATCAGGAGCGCCAGAAAGCTGGTGCCTTCCAAAGGCAAAGGGACGACCTGGCGGCACAAATGCAGGCTCTTAGTCAGGAAAGAGACGCCTTAGGCCAGGAAGTCTGCCATTTAAAAAGAAAAATGGAAGAAAATCACCTGGCCCACCAGGGGCTGGGTGACCTCCAAAAAGAAAACCAGAACTTGGTAGAGCACACCAGAAGGGTGGAGGATGCTCTAGCAAGAAAGGAGCAGGCCAATAGGGACATTGCCCAGGAGGTAACCCTCCTGCAGCAAAGACTGGCCCAGTTCTCCAGGACCAATCAGGAAACACAGAGGGAAAATGAGGCTCTCTGCCAGCACAATGAGAGGCTCCAGCAACAGGTAGCGATGCAGGAGAAACTGATAGAGTCGAGTAAGGCCTTAACAGAGGAACTGAAAGCACAACTGCAGGCTCTTGCATTGCAACAGGGAGCAGGGACGGATAGAGATGAGGTCCGCTGGGAAAGAGAGACTCCTGACCATAACCGCAGGAGCCCTAACACCAGGGGCCTTCATCTCCCCCAGTCCCTGGACTCTACCACCCCCATGTCCCCTGGCGCACATGAGCACAGGGCCGCAGGGATGGCAGATTACTATCCAGCTAAGAGTATGGGGCTCATAGGCCAGTACCACTCAGGAATGGAGGGGTGGGCATCCGGGTATGGGCACCCAAGTACAGTACAGTTCAATGGGGAACCCCAGGAGAGTAGGCCCATTAAGGGCATCCTGAAAACCTCTGCCCAGTTAGGTCAGTGGAGGGGGTACCCATCAAATCCTGGCAGCAAGGAGGAATCAGAAGACTCCTCTGAACTGCGCAGGACACAGGAGACCAGGTCCCCACATTCTGCCAGCCATTCCCAGGCTCGCAGAATCCGGGAAAACCTGGAAGAACAGACGGGAACCTCTGGGAGCAGTGCCTCTGAGTCCGAGGAAGAATGGACAAGGGTTACCCGAACCAAAAAGGCCAATAAGGCAAAAAGGGCCTTGCTTAAGGACCCCTTAAAGCAGATTAAGGCGATCAGGAGCGTCATCACGCCTTACCATAAGAACGCTAAGTATTCTGTTTGGGAGCACTTAGAGTTGTTGGAACAAATGATGGAGACTTTCCATTTGAAGGACAGCCAAAGCTGTATTCAATATGTAAAGTGGACATTCTCCCCGGAATACTCCAGTTTCTTTGCGGGGCTGGAGGACCAAAATCATTTAAGATGGTCCACATATAAGGCGGCCATCCTGAAACATTTTTCTGTTCACAGAAATCCTCAAGAGGCTCGCAAAGGCGGCCTACAATTTGCAATGCGGGGAGGATCAGGCCCCACGAGAATTTGTGCAGGAGTTAAAGCGTGCTTTTGCGCAAACCACCAGAAGGGTGCGCACAGATAGTAGAGAGTTTGTCAATACATTTTTCCATGCCTTGCCCAAATATATAATGACCCAGCTCGTGAGAGATTTTCATGAGAAAAGATCTTTAGACTGGGTCATTGAACAGGCTACCCGGATCTATGAGGTGCAGAAGCCCATAGAAAACAAAAGTAATGCCCAGAAAAACCCCAAAGCCAACAGCACCCCTGCTGCTGCCAAGGTGGCAGAGGTAAAGGTTACCCCCGTTTTGGATTTGGAGATGGGGGGGCCTAAAAACCTGCCTGCACCTAATAATGCTAGGCCCAGGAGGTCCTCGGGTCAGTCACAGACAGGGAGCCAAGGAGGCAGCCCCACAAATGGGGTCCCTCGCTCTCCTGATTATGTAAGTCCCCGTTACAAGGGAAATCGACCCATCCTGGGTTATGTGTGGACTCCTCCAGCCCAAGGGGGGGGATCCAGCCAAGCACCTAACCCAGGGAACTTCCCTCCAAACTTCCCACAGGAGGGCAGAAATTTACCAAACCCTGGGCAGAACTTTTTCCCCAGATATCCTCCCGACTTCCAACCCCAAAATCATCCATCCTTCTTTCCCCAATTCCCCGAGCCCAGACCACTGAATCCGGGAGAGGGGAGGCCAAGGGTGGAGGGGTACCCAAATCTCCCCAACCCGGGGTACTACCAAAGAAGGGACAGCTACCCTTCCCGGGATCAGCCCAGGGGAGAAAACAGGGCCCCGTATCAGCCTGAGCGGGTTTCCCAGTTAGAGCGCCAGGTTCAAAACATGGCGCGGGATATGGGTCATATACTGAGGGCTCAGCAGAACCCTCAGATGGGCGTGCCGGCGCAGAACGCACCCAACTCTGGACCTGGTGCTCCAGAACAATGACGGGGGCAGCACCCCGATAACTCACCGGTTCCCAGGGAGGAGGCACAAGGGGAAGGGGGGTGTAAAGCCTTGGAGGAAGCTTCCTTCCTCACTTGTAAACAGCCCATGGAAACCCAGGAACCGGAAACAAAATCTCTTGCCCCTGAAAGTCTGCCTCCTAAGGAGCAGAGGGGGGGTAGGAGAAACAAAAGACCCAAACAGACTCAGTTTGAGGAGGAGGTACAGATCTTCCAATTTGAGGGAGAGGGATCCTCAGAGGATCCTGAGAAAAGGATCTTCTCCTTCAGAGAGGGGGGAACTCCTCCCAAAGAAAAATGGGTCCCTAGGAATGCAAATCCAGACTGGGGAGATGTGGAGACTGAGCTACCGCCGCCCACCATCTCATCCCAGAACCAACAGCAAGAAAATCCCCGGGTTCAAACCCATACTGGGGACTGCCTCCAAAAAGGGGGGGGGCGGCCCAGAACCGGAACCAGGGGAACCCACAATGGCTCTGATCTCCAGTTGCCAACTTTTTCTTTCAGATTCCCAAGGCTCTCCACAGAATTCTGCCCAAAATTCTTCTCTCGCGATGTCCAAAACCAGAAAGTTAGCCCACCAGTTGTCCAAAAATGTACATTATCTGTGCCCCCTTGAGGAGAAGGAGGGAAGATATTATGCCCCGGTACAAGTACAGGGGCAGGGTACAATTTTGGCACTGGTGGACACTGGATCTCAAGCTACCCTTCTGTCCAGAAGGGCCTTTGATGAACTGAATGCAGGAAGGGGAGAGAATTACCAAATTCCTCTCACCTCTCTTCCTGGACAACTGCAGAACTTTGACGGGAAGGAAATTCCCGTCGAGGGGACGGCAGACTTGGACATTAAAATTGGGCGACATAAGTTGAAACACCCGGTCATAGTTGTGACCCCGGAGGGCACCCCTTGTTTACTAGGGAATGACCTCCTGAGAAGGTTGTCACCCCTAATAGATTGTGTAAACAAGGTCCTCTGGACCCAGACTAGCCGACCAATAAAATTAAAACAGAGTGTCAACCATGTTAGTTTAAACGGCACATGCCACATGGTTGAACAAAAATCTGACCAAGTAGAATTTCACTTCCAGAACAACCAGATTCCAGACGTGACAGTAATAGCAGTAGGACAACAGACTAGTGATGGGGGGTCCTCTCTATTTCTGAAAATCAACCTTCCTTCCAGTCTAAAGTGGTATTCCACGCTGGAAGGAAACACTTTGAAATTCTATACCAATCCACAATCTGAAACTCCCACTCCTATAGTCCAGAAAGATGTGAAATCAGCTCAAAGCCTGGCTGATATTCAGCAAATTGGAGAGCAGTTGTTCATCCCTGTTCAGTTAAATGATGGGAAGGACTCTGTTCTCGCTCGAGTGTGTGTGAACAACGGTAAGAGCTTCATCAGCGAAGCCATGTTTCGCCAACTTCCAAAAGATCCAGCCATTCCCACCTTCAAACTGATAGACAAATGGGAAATGGACCTGGAAGCACCCAATTCAAAACATCTCCTGCCAAGCAGGTGTATGCTCAAAATCTCCATTGGCAACAAGAGCATAGTCCACAATTGTTGGGTCGTGCGAGACGTCCCTGCCGCCTTTTACTTAGGCAGTGACATTCTCAATCGTTTTGCCATTAGTTTGGACCTAATAAACTTCAAAGCTTGGTCCCGATTAGCGGATAATCCCATGGGCTTTGATGATCCAGAAAAAGCATTTAGGTCAGCTCAATTGCTACCTTATGCAGTTGAAATTCAGGTAAAAGAGGAAGTCACCATCCCAGAAAGGACCCGACAATTCTCCCTGGAAGTGAAAGTTAAAAGGGGACAAGAGTTGAAAAACCCTGATGCTTACATACATCTAAATGCTTCTCTCCAACAGCAAGGGTTGGGGGTAAACCCAACACCATTAGTCAACATAGAACATGACACCATTCCAATAGAGGTGGATAACAGCGACTTAAAGAGTATTACTCTAGCCGCAGGCACCATTATTGGAATGGCGGTTGATGACCGACATTTCTCCATTGATCTTGTAAATGATCTGTTAGGACCAATCCCCAAGGACTGTGTTGACAGTGACAGTGAGGACAATACAACACCAGACAGGATTTTCACCCGGCATGGGGGGAACTTCCTGGTGTACACTTCCTGCCCCTATGGTAAGGAAGATGTGACGTGTGACTTCAGGAGGGATGAGGTGATCTTCCAGGTACATGAAGGCTGCCTTGCCCACCTGAAGCCTCCGGTCCAAATCAGCACTCTGACCAGGGACTTCTCCACCCAGCTGGAGGAGGCCGCTGAAATAGCCAAACCAGAAGTCTTTCCAGGCTTCAGGCAGATGGTGGAAGAGAGAGTCAACCTAGCTGATGCCTGTGTGACTCTGGAACAAAAGCAAAAGTTGAAACAAGTTTTCTTGGATTTCCAAGATCTCTTTGCGGTAGACTCATATGACTGTGGTCGCACTGACATCCACACAACAACAATCCCCACGGACCCTGGCATGACTCCTGTGTTTGTGAAGCAATATCGCTTGCCTCTCGCATCAATGGAGTCCCTTACTGAAATAATTAAGAACCTTGAGTCCCGGGGAATAATCCGTCCAGTCCACAGCACCTTCAATAATCCGGTGCTGGGAATATTGAAGCCAAACGGCCAGTGGAGACTCTGTGCCGACCTCAGGGAGCTCAACAAACGGGTCCATACTTCCCGATGGCCTCTGCCCTACATTGACCAAGGGCTGGCCCAGATCCAGGGGTCACAGGTATTCACTGCAATAGACCTGACCAATGGATACTGGACTGTGCCTGTCAGTAGGGAGGACCAATACAAGCTGGCTTTTACCTTTGGGGGCCAGCAGTACACCTGGACCCGGACTCCCTTCGGATACCTCAACTCCGGCAATGAATTCAACATTTTTCTACACAAGGCCATGCCTGACTTGGGTGCAAGGGGTAACCTGGCTTATGTAGATGATGTCCTCATCAAAAGTTCATCTGTGGAGGAACACATAGCGGAGATCCGTTATGTTCTGACGCAGTTGAGGGCCGCCGGAGCAAAACTTTCCTTTCAGAAAGCACAGTGGTGTAGAACCCGTGTTAATTTCTTGGGGCATGAGATTACTCCTCAGGGTCTCTGTCCCCAGGAAAAGAAAGTGGAAGCACTTCAGAAACTGAAAGACCCAACAACTCTGCGGGAACTAAGGAGCCTCCTTGGACTGACTAATTACAGCAGAAAGTTCATTGAGGGCTACGCAGAGATCACCAGACCCCTGATTCATCTCCTGAAGGGGGGGGTCAAGTGGGAATGGGGTCCAGAACAAGCCGAGGCGGTAAAACAACTCAAAAGAAGCCTCTCACAAGCGCCTTGCCTAGCTTACCCTGTCAGAAACAAGGAGTTCTTCCTGGAGACGGGGTTCTCTGATACGTGCTTGACGGCAGTATTATACCAAAAGCATGACAAGGTCAATAAAGTAATCTCCTATGCGAGCAAAACTTTATCCTCTGTGGAGGAAAAATTCAACGATTGTGAGAAGGCACTCCTGGCAACGGTGTGGGCATTGAAGAATTACCGCCCGTTTATCCAGGGGGAACACATCATAGTGGAGACTCCACACCAGCCTCTGCAATATCTCCAAAGTGACAGGATCCGGGCCGGAAATGTGAGTAATTCCCGAATTACTTCCTGGATTCTGGCAATGCAAGGCTTTCCTGTGGAGGTCAGATATGGCCAAAACAAGAAGAGTCCCCTCGCGCAAGGTCTGGCTGACTTGCATGATTGTGCCAGAGAAAACTGTCTCGAGGACGAAAGTCTGAAAATCAAGGACAACATGGAGGCATACCTTAATTCCCCACACAAAGTCTTTGAAGAAGACAAGTGTGAGGGAATGCCCACTGTGTATGTGGATGGATGCTCTTACCATGTTGACAACAACGGGGAGAAAGAACTGGTGGCCGGCGTAGGGAATGCATGGGTGAATGAGTCCCCAGAACCCTCCGCTGGATACAAAATTGGTCCCCGAAGTAGTCAGGTGGCAGAATTGATGGCTGTGCATCAGGCCATCCTCACTGCTGTCCAGCATCAACTCCACGAACTGGTCATAATCACAGATTCGGATTATGTACGGAACGGGTTCGTGGAGCACCTGGTTAATTGGAAAACCAGAGGCATGTTATGTGCTAACAACAAACCCTTGAAACATGGGAAGTTGATCCAAAACATTGATGATCTGGTCACCTCGAATGGGATGACCATCTATTGGAAAAAGATTAAGGGTCATTCCAAAGTAGAGGGACCAGACAAAACTGGAAATGACTTAGCTGATCAGCTGGCCAAAACCGGGGCCATCCAAGGGGATCTAATTGAGATTGAGTCCCTGTTGGGGGAAATCCAGGTCACTGCTATCACTAGGTCCCAGATAAATGCTCACAACGACCTTTCAATTGCACAATGGAGCAAGGAGACCCCTGATGCTGATTTGATTACCGCTCAGAAGGGGGATCCAATAATTGGTAAATTTTACCAGCACCTTGAGGACCCTGAGAACTTTCCCCTGACGGATACCGATTACATTGGGAAAGAGGACCTAAGAGTGTTGATGAAATGTCCAAAAATGTTCCGGATCCAAGACGGTTTGTTGGTAAGGAAATCCAAAGCTGGCCACGATCAGTGGGTGGTTCCTACCTCATTCCGAAGCCTGATGTTATGTCACGCTCATGATGCGGCCACTGCCGGTCATAGGGGGTTTCACACAACCTTGGAAATCTTAAGAGAGGTTGCATACTGGCCACACATGGGGCAGGACCTCGACCAATACTTGAAGGGGTGTCTTGTGTGTGCACAATTTCAGCCATCATCCCTCACGCACCGTGCGCCTCTCCAAAAGAGGGGGATGACACTGCCATGGTCAGATTTACAAATCGACTTTGTAGGCCCTGTGATTCGCTCGGCTAGGGGGAATAAGTACATGTTGACTGTGACATGCTTGTTTACCAAGTGGGTGGAATGTCTCCCAGCCCCAAATTGCAAGGCAGAAACTGCAGCTGCCTTGATGATTAACCACATCTTTTCCCGTTTTGGTCTACCTCAAAGGATTGAGTCAGACAGAGGTAGCCACTTCACCAGTGAAGTAATGACAAAGATGTGGGAGATACTGGGGGTCAAGAGAAAGCTGCATATTGCTTATCGGCCAGCTTCTTCTGGGGCAGTAGAGAGATATAACCGGACAATTGTGAGCATATTAAAGAAGTTTGTGGCAGATTCTGGGCCAAGTTGGGATATCCGATTACCTCTGGTCCTAATGGCTATCAGATCTACCCCTTCATCTGCAACCAAAATGTCACCATTTGAGTTGATGACTGGGCGCAAGATGGTGCTTCCTCAGCATTTGCTCTATAGGACCCAAGAGCAGACACTGATAAATGCCTCCACTACTCATGAGTATGTGGAGAATTTAAGGAAACACCTTCAACATGCTTTTGCTTATGCTCAGCGGAATCTAGAAAGATCAGCTGATAGCATGAAGACCCACTATGACCTGAAAACTTCCAGGAAGGAATATCAGGTGGGAGACCGGGTCTATCTATACAACTTCCAAAGGAACCAGGCCAAGCAGCGCAAATTTTTGCCTACATGGAAGGGACCCTTTGAGATCATCGACAAAATCTCTCCTGTGGCCTACAAAATCCACATCCCCAAGGGTCCTTTGGCAGAGGGGGAAGACAAGTGGGTTCACATAAACCAGTTGAAATGTTGCCATCCCAGGCACACTCTGCAACAACTGGAGGAATCCTCTGGAATCCTAGCGGGTACTGTCTCAGACTAATTCAGTTCCAATCATAAAACATACCACATCTAGTCTCTAAAATATTGTGATTTGCATGAAACTGTCTCTTAGTTATACTGTTTTTTATCAAAATAAGAATGTAATGTTTCGCTATGATAAAATGCATATGCTGCCCCACTATCTCGACAGTGGTGGGAAAAAAAAAAAAAAATCGTCTATGAGTAGATATTGCCGCTTTTGCTTTATCATCCTAGGAGAGATGAAACCATGAAGAATAACCAAGAAGGACGATCCGGAGACCGGGAACGAAGATCCAATGGGCCCAGTGGACCGCCCAATACTCCCATCAGGACTGGCGAGGAGAACCGATCGATCAGTACCGGATGGAGAAGAAGATGATGAACTGTGCCATCTATTGGAAGAAGATGAGGAAACATCCCAGGTCTTGCGAGTCCCATTCGTGAAATAGAATGGCCATCGCAAGAGGGGGGCTTGTGGGATGTATTTACCCATGCATCCGAGCCCTACCTCAAAACTGTGCAGTACTGACATGGAAAACCTCATGATGGCCAGAGCTTCCCAGAAAATGCACAGGGAAATGGGTTGCCAAAGGAAAAACAGTAGCGCCGGTTAGCTTCAAAACGCTTTAAAACCACCATTGGACTACCCGCACAGTAGTCTGAAACCATTGGGAATGGCAATGCTGATTGCCAAATGCAACCTAGAATTGTTGGGAATTCATTTTCTTAAATCCCAAAAATGGGTGCAGTACCAGTACTCACCACTATCCAAAAGCCGGCAGTTTAAAACCACCCTGTGTTTCTCTGAAGGCAAGCCAAAGTGCCTATTTCAAACATTGCAATATGTGCAAAATATTCACTGGACACCAGCAGACATTTGGCAGAATGGAGTTTTGTGTGCCTACAAAATCTGGGAAATGAAGATCATAAGACAAGGTTTATAACAAGACTGGCTGCGCTATGGAGTCAGCAGTTTAAGTTGCACTGGAGTTAAAGACACTAAAATCGAAAATGTTAGATTAAATGAGTGACCTATGTTTGGTGTCACATGCCTTTGTAACTGTTGAAATGTCATAGTTTTGCACTTAGAATCAGCATTCTAGCTGCATGTGTAAAATTGCAAGTTAATTTAAAAAGCAACAAATAACATGACAGTAGCTGAAAGTCTGGCTTAAGGAACTGAATTCTGCCTGGCAACTACCCCCATCAGGAGGGAAACTTGAGTCACCACTGTGTTCCCAGGCCAACCTTCCTTTTGCTGCCCACACTAAGGATATGCCATCTATCTGATAATTGAATTATCTGTGCTCTGCAAGAGAGTGAACAAAGCCCTCTTCACTCAGGCAGAGGTTTTTATTACCGCAGTCGTAAATTGTAGCTTCCTCTTGGCAGGAGCTGGGAGGAGCACTGCCTGTGAGAGCAAGCTGGCTTGGCAGAAACTGGAAAGACTGGTTTCTATACCATGTGACCTGGGAAACCACACCCCTTTGGAGCCAGAACATAACTTTAAAAAGATGAATAACTCATAGAGCGGACATGTGAACATTTTATAAATGATACCATAATTCTTGTGATTTTTCTGCCCACATTTTAAGAGGTTTTTCGACCCGGTGGCGTGTTCAGGGGGGTTTTAGCGGAAAAGTGGATATAACTCTAAATGTATGCATGTTAAAAATCTGAAACTTCATCAGTTAATGTCCCTACTCCCTGCGCACATGTATGTAAAGTTGGGTCAATGTCAGAAATTGAAAAATCAGTTAAAAAGTGAAATATGTGCCATTTCTGAATGCAAGCTCCCAGGAAGAGCAGAGTTTGAACGGGGGATACCTCCTGTAATGCATGATGGGTGCATATGATTTTAAAACAATATGTACCTCTGCAAATATGTATTTGTTTCAAATCTAGATTTGTGTGTAAGTTGACAGGAGGAGTGGACTTTCTGCAGGCTGTAAAATGGCATCACGCTGACTCACAGTTCATTCCCCAATCGAATGATAAATGGAAGTTTGACCAATTAGAAGCTGAGAGAGAGGTAGGGTCAGTGATGCTAGAACACACCCACATTCTAAACACATAAAAGCAGACAGACAGGACAGATAGGGACTTTCCAAATCCATCTGCAGCGGGACGCTCTGCCGGAAAAATCCATACTTTACCTCCATCAACCTCCAGAGAGCCAAACTAGAGACTTCAATCTATCCAGAACTAAGAGACCAGACCAGAGAGAAAGCAGTGCTGTACCCAGAGAGACCCAGACCAGCAGAGAGAGCTGACCCAGATCACTGTGAAGTGCAGAGGCCAGACCAGACCAGACCAGAGTCCAGTCTAAAACCCTGACCAGATCCGTGATGAGGCCCATTTAATTCAAGAATATAGTGTGAGTACCCAGCAGAACTGTGTAGAACCAATCTCTTAGTTTAAATTCATCTAATTCAATCTATTTAACCTAAGTAGAACTGCCTCCTAGCTGTCACCTGTCATTTCTAGTTGCAAGCTGCACTTGTCATTTTGAGCTTTTGAAATTTGCAAACCCAAAAACGACCTTTATTAAATCGCTCATATCTCCGCGACCGTTTGGGCTAGAGACTTGCAGTAACTTTCCTCTGATAGCTTAGAATCGTAGCTTTGAATCGTACCAAGAACCGCATTCCTACCCCTTATAGTTTTACCGCAATCGCGGAACACGCATCCGCGAATTTTGCCGCGATTTGCAAATTTCTTCACATGTAAAAACTGCTGCTGCTTGCCTTCCATTTGCCAGAAATTCGTTTAACCTGCTAACTATCCCTGCATCATTGCTAGTGTGAGCCTGGACTAATATTAACTAGATACCACTCACCCTGAACCTCTGAAAGGGAATTAAAAGCGTTTCCAGCATATTTCTCATTCATTGCCAGCACATATCAAAGCATTTTGGGCCTGTGATTTCAAAACTCCTATCTGTTTTCTGTTGTCTAAGCTTGCTGGATTGAACTGATTACATTGATTGCATTTCTGTGAACTGTGTGTTTCCTTCCATTTCCTTGCCTTGCATCAAGGGGGGGGGAGGGAATTGCCAGAGAAAAGTGATTACATTGTTTTGTTGAAATCATATTGAGTATTTCTATACTGCATTTCATTCATTCAACCTTGCATCCATTTGAACTCTATAAAGCATTTTGTACCACCTTCTTCTTTTGTTCCTATTTACCAGTGTGCTACCTTATCCATTTCATGTCAACTCATTAGTGATTATAAGAAGTGTGCTAGTGCCAGATTCTCCGTTGTTGATCTTTATCATATCAGATTAAGTGTGCTATTCAATTATTAAATTATTATAAAGCGTGATATATATATCTATTTTAAATTATCAAATAAACCTTTTAAACTTGCAAAACAGAACTACTTCTTGGCTCAGTGGGGTCAGGGGGATTTCAAGAGAGGGGTGTTATACAGGGGTAGTCATCCAGAACGCATGAACTGGACCTAAAGATATATCAATAAGGGTTTTCATTCAGTATTCTAGACTAGGCGTTAACTTAGCTGTAGTGCTGAATTGAATCCTCTTACAACCCCATTATATCTATCTGGCTATCTACCTTTGAAGCTTCCTTACAATGAATGCCAGAGAAAGTTGCAACATGACAAAGGTTTTCATTTGTGCTCTACCCATGTCAATCAGGAAACCATCTACTTTAAGCAACAAGTCAATCTGTCGCATGGACACACCGAAAGCCACATCTCTTAACTGTCAAATACCCAGCTCCCTCTTGACATTCTCGAAGATGTCTTGAAACCACCTCTTCATGAACCTTTGATAAAAACATAAAGTTAGAAGTATAGCTGAGAGCATGTACAGAACCGATTCCGATTTCATAAATACTACTTTAACATGGGCACATTTAATGATTTCGGGACCCCACTGTTTTGACACAGAGGGGTGGACAAATCCAGCATCTACTGAATCCACGTTCTAAAAGTTCACAATCGAGGAGTCTGGTTCATCTCAGCTGGCAACGCCAGAAGGTTTGAAAGAAAAAATCAGTTGTTTGGATTCAAAGAGAGTATGTTTATCGGTACTGAAGCTGGCTATGGATTGAACTGGACCAGCCAACTCCAATGCTAAAAGAATAGCATAACAGAATATCCCATAACACAGTGACCCATTGCATTGTACATGCAGCCTTACTGGAGAGCACGCTAAGAATCTTCCTGCATAACTTCTTTAAAGAAATGGTGTTTAATCATGATTTCTCTCGACTGTTGAACATCCCAAAGGGTTCTCGAGCAATGCCCTTTGCTGGGTCAAGCCTAAAAACATTGTAGCATTTCTTTAATGTGAAGACGACTTTCATATACTCCATTCTTCACAATCAAAATTATTGTCATTGTACAATGGCACACAGGTGCACAACAAAGGACCTCTTCGTGCAAAAATGCTGGCATCAATAGATCTACTTAAAATATGTGAGTCTGAAGCATTGCCCCAAGACCATGACAGACCCAATAGCTCCATCAGTCTTTTAGACCAGGGCTTGACAGATAAATCTTTTGATTTACTGTTAGTGCCATAAAACATGTTATTCATAATGTCCCTAGGATTTCCAAATATAATGCTGACCATAGGAAATTAGCTACATTCGAATCCTGAAAACACGTTTGTCCCTTCAATAAAAGCAGTGATACTGAGCAGTCCCCGAGTCATTCAGTCAGCGAGAATAATTCATGCGGAGGTATTCCAAAAACAAAACGAGTCAAGTGGGCCATGTGCAGAGAAAGCAAAACAGCTCCACACAGTGTATGAGTACAAAAAAGAAAGGACAACCTTCCAAAAGAGCAACCCGCAAACAATACATTAAAAATTGCATTAATAATACATTCTTATTTATATAGTTGATCCAAACACCAAAAAGGCATAACATATATTCATAATTATAATAAACACATTGATTAAAAAAATGAAAGCACACTTGTACATATATAATGCTGCACACAAAGCCCTACACGTTTCAATCCCTGATGAAGAATTGGACCTTCGTCCGGGATGAATCAAAGTTGTGTGGTGGTCAAACAAAAACAACCCCACAATTTAAGATTAAAAAATGAAAGCCGTAACAACTGTAGCTCTTTCGGGCATCTTCAGTACACGCCCAGACCTGGGAGTGATGTGAAACATATACACCATGCTTCTATTATCAGGGCTCCAAAGCACCAAGGCTGAATATTCCATTGGGAAGCCATGTTGACCGATATTGTGTTCAGAGGTTGTCCCCAGGAACATGATCAGGAGTGCACGATGGAGGATTTTTTCAATACAAGAAGAGAATTGGAAGATTGTCCTTTCATCTTTTGTACACATACATTGTCCAACAGCAGAAAATGGAAGATTTATTGTTTGTTCAGTGAATGAGCTACCACTTTCATAAAGTCCTTGTGGGTGTTTTGGGAGTGGGTATTGAGACAAAAGACATAATGCAGCCACAGAGAACAGGCAGGCCCATGCCTTCTCTCTGACTGTCAAGTGCGAGATCTGTTAGTGCGAACACAGGGGTCACATGCCAGATCTGGAGACACATACATGATGTCTCTGGCAGCAATGAGCCACAGGCCTATTCTCTAGTCTACTTTTTATGAGAATGCTTTGCACTTAGAAAACCTATCATTTCTGTTGCCCTCTGCAAGTTATTTTGTAGAAATAGCTTCATTGAGAATCTGGTGAATTGTGATGCAGATGTATTATCAGAGTACGTTGCAAAATTCAAAGGTCAAGTTGGGTACTAAGCCATAGCAGTACTATGCTGTATTTTCATGTTTTCATTTCGTTTTCTAACACGAAATGTGCAATTTATATTTGCGTGTTTCCTCAGAGGCAGCCCCTCTGGGATTTCACTGACCTGATTGACCCAACCCATAAACAAATCAAACACATCTGAAATATGGGAAAATAACAGACAGTGCAGAAAGTACTGGACATCTGTTCAGAATTAAAAGCAGGCAAAAGTTAGATAAGAAACTGGACGGATGTGAGAAAGAAAGAATGTAACAAAATAGAGGAAACAGCTCAAAGACTTGCTGGTTTCTTTTTCAAAGGAAGCTTTGTGGTAGTCTCAGTACTTATGCATTCCTGTATACAGTGGAGTAATCTAAATATTTTCCAGTTTTATAAAGTATGAAGAATACACTTCTTGCAAGTTATGACCAGCCTAAATTATCAAACAAAGTACAATGCTATCTTACTAAAGAGCCACACTTCATCAAAACATGTGTGCAATTCTGCAAACAATCTAAAATCCTGCTTCACAAAAACAAAACAAAAAATGAGAGTTGCAGTAAAGCAAATGGGGCGTTTATGGGAAAGCGTATACCCCACGCCTCAAGGGCTTTTCTTCATCTGGTTTACGTGTGGTCAGTGGCGGCGGGTTAATATCGGGTGGCAGGGAGGCACCTCCCACGTCCTAGTGCCCATGGATCCCTTGTAGAACTTGTCAAATTTGCAGTTGGCACTGCAAATGCAATTTTTAAATGGTCAGTGTTTGAATTTGCAAAGAATAGACCAATACTCCCTATCGCTCTTTGCAGTGTTGTGCATGAGCCACCCAGACCCTGACTCGTGCGCAGCACTGTCCAGGGTGTCAGAGAGATCTGGAGTCTAGTGACCGTGACTTCATGACCTTCATTGTGCTCAATGGGTGCTGAAGGTTACTGCATTAAAAACACAATGTAGACTTTGCCTGTGCCCCTGAGGGTGAGAGGAGGAGGAAGCAATCACTGATGTGGCCTTAAGTCCCCCAAGGTAAGTGGTAACATTAATGTGAGTGTGCACTTGTGTTTGGGAGTGTGTGCATGTGTATGTTTCATTTGATAAGATCGTGTGTCTGAGTGAGTCAGGGTGTGTGTGAGTGCATGTGTGTGTGGGTGTGTGTTTTTGCAAGAACATGCATGGGTTGTGTATGTGTGTGTATGTGTGTGTGTGCGCACAATTGGTGGAGTATTGGGGTCTGCCAGTGCTCTGATTGACTCCCCCTCTGTACAACGTCATATCAAAGGGGGAGAATGGGAGTGAGGGCACAGGCTGCATGAACATTATCTTATGGTGGTAATTCTGGAACATATCCGGCCCACACAGCATGGGCATGCTATTATCGTGGCAATACTGGCATTAAGTGGCCACATCCATGATCAGAATCTTTTAGAGTTGCAATACTAGCATGTATTGGGCACAGCTTCCATAAAATAAGGTTGTTATATGCTATCTTACATTATTGGGCTTTATATAGTGTGACTGCTGCAATTTGCAGGGCTTCTTTGTCCTGCAAGGTACTGGGCCTCATTACAAGCTTGCCGATCCAGATACAACGGTACTGGTAAGCATGCCGGAACCGTTGTATCCGGACTGGCAAACTTTGAGTTGTGCTCGCGGGTGCCTTTCATTCCGCCAGGTCTGACCTGCCGGAATGAAAGGCACGCGCAAGCACAGCATGTCGGATGCACCGGCACCGTTATAAATGGTGCCGGTGCATCCGACCTCCCCATTCCCATTAAGCCCTATGGGACTCAAAATGGGAATGGGGAAGAATTTTTTCCAGTGCCCAGGAATGGGCAAATACCGGGTCCGGCAAGGCCATAATGACCTGGTAATTGCCCATTTGTGGGTGTTGGTAAAAAATGAATACCGATGGCAGCCGTGCCTGTATTACAGGCACAGCTACCACCAGCCTCGTAATGAGGCCCACTGTGTTGGTTTTAGTTAGTAGGTGCATAGGATTACATTCCTGTCACCCTGACACATGTAGTTTGCATGAAAACAGGCACTGTGGGGCTCATTCCGAGTACGGCGGTGCAGGAAAAAAGTGGCAGTAACGGAATTGCCGCCACTTATCTCTCTCCGCCATACTATGAGTTTGGCTCTGGAGTGGGGGATTTGCCTCCAGTATAATGCTGGAGGTAAATCCTCTCACTTTATGCTGAAAGAAATTATCAAAATCGTCAGAATTAACATGGCTGTAATCCCACCAAAATCCCCCATGGAGTCATATGGACTCCTTATAAATGTGGACTAACAACTGCCATCACCACTTGTAATCCGGCAGTAAATCCGCTGGACCAAGTGGCGGTAACTCCATTTGGCAGTATTGTGGCAAATTTAACACCAGACTACCGCCCAACTTGTAATGAGCCCCTTTAGTGCATTGAGTTTGGACAATAACCAGGATGTACCCTGTAACTGGTACTCATGTGACATATCTGGTTGATGTCTGTTGTGGGATGTTTGAGAGTTATTATGATATTCTGGAAAATTTTGGGCTCAGTCAGCATACAAGTGTGAAGTGCACGCAGGTATGATAGGTTATTTATAATGCACTTAATACCCAGAGGTTTCTAAGTAAGGACCCAGGGATTGAACCTGTGTTGCTTAGAGTCTTCTTGCTTCCAAGACAAGCACGTTGCTGCTGAGTTGTCCTCCAGAGACTAGATATTGAATGCAGAATGCAAAAGGTTTTTGAAGTGATTGAGCTCTGCCTGCTTGACAATGTGATTAACCGGTCAGCACTGGCATATATTCTTGAGACAGGCCTCATATTATTTTTCGTTAGATACAGCCAGCATGGAAATGTGTTGGAAAATGCTCCTGTGTGTGATGTTAGTGGGCTGGCATCTATTAGACTTTCTTTATGTTTTCAAAGATGGCCAACAGGCAAGCTGCTCCTTGCCTTTATTCATAGGTCCTGCTGAACATCCTCCCATGTAAGATGTGGATACTTTTACTCTTTCGATCCCACTCATAGGATTCCTGACTGCTCTTCCCCAAATAACAACATTTACCTGATAGCGAGGAACTCAGTTTTAGGGGAGGGGCACTCTCCCAGGTAGAAGGACTCAGCATTAAGGGGCACTCCACTCTGCTTCCTCTGTACCAGATACCCAAACTGCCCTGTGCACAGCTAAAGGTAACACAAGGATCCTAGACACCCAGGCAAGCCTGGGGAAGCAAGACAAATTGGCCCTGTGTCCATCTTCTAAACAATACGCTATGTTAATCTGAAGTCTCATTTCAGGCTTCCCACTTTGTTGTCCCATGGTTAGACACCTATGTATTGTATTAGGAAGCTGCCTATACAAGGTGCTGATGAAGCCCATTCCATGCCACAGAGTACGATATGATATGATATGGCTTTTATAACGCTCCTATACACAAGTGTTTCAAGGTGCGACGAGGCAAGGAAGGGGAAAAGAGGGAGGCCAGACAACCATCCTAATCAAGCAGGTGTCATTCAGATCGCGCAAGTGCGTCGGAAGGGGGCAAGGGACAGTGAAGTGCAAGGGAATAGTTAACAATAAGTAACAGCCAGCAAGTGGCAAGTGCAGACTTCAAGTATCCTGGGCAAGTGCATGTGTGAGTGCAGACATCAGGTGTTACATAAGGTGTCAAGGGCTGGTAGGGGACTGAAGGGATACAGAACAGTCCCCAAGTGCAGGGATTGGCAGGCGTGCAGTGCAGGTGTGTGACGCTGGCAGGGGATGGACCTGGGCCCGAGAATCAGAGGGTGTCCAGGTAGCCAGTGCAGTTCTGGTTACAGCCAGGAGGTCAGCAGAGGAGAGGAGGAGAAAAAGCAGAAGCAAAGAGAAAAGTTTTGAGGTGCTTCCGGAACCGGGGATGGTTCTCCTCGAGTTGAAGGGAGGCAGGGAGGCTGTACCAGAGGGAGGCACCAGTCAAAGAAAGAGATCTACCACCAACTCGTTGCTTGGAGAAGCGACTGACCCTGAAGGAGTTGGAGGCGGATGAGCGAAGAGCTCGAGAAGGAAGATATTTAGGAAGAGAGAGTTGAAGGTATTGAGGCCCCATGCCCCAGAAGGCCTTGTGGACAATGCAGAGGGTTTTGAACGTAATCCTTGCAGCCAATGAGAGCCAGTGCAGAGTTTTCAGTCCTGGAGAGATACGATCCCTGGGCTTGAGGCCAAGGACAAGGCTTGCAGTCCTGTTCTGGATGAGTTGCAGAGGGCGGAGAGTAGAAGCAGGCAGATTTAGAAAGTGTCTGTTGCAACAGTCCATGCCAGAGAGAACCAGAGCTCTGGAGACAGTGAGCTTCTGGGGAAGGAGAGGAAAGGAAGAATACCTCTGAGTAAAGCTTTCAGATAGGCGTGTCCTATTTGAATGATTACTGTCTGATAGCTGATTAAATATTTCATCTTTCCTAGTGCCCAATGCACTCTCAGCATTGGGCTTTCACATTTGGGGTGTCTGAACTCTGTTGATTTTAACATCTGTGAATTACACGCCATCAATATGTGCAGAATGCCATACAACTGTGTTAACAACACTGTCATGACATTGGGATAGGGAGTGAGTGCACAGGCTGCATGAACATGATCCGATGATGGGTATTCTGGCACACGCAGCATGGACATGTTCCTATGGTGGCAGAACTGGCATAAAGGGGCCACATCCATAATCACTATCTTTTGCAGGGGCAATAGTAGCACGCATTGGGCACACCTATCATCTAACATGGCTCTTTATGCTATTTTACATTACTGGGCCTTATATAGTGTGCCTGCTACTATTAGAAGGGCCTAGGCAACATGTCTTTGCAGCGATTGAGCCCTGTCTGCATGAAAATGTGTTTAACAGGTCAGCGCTGGCCTATATTCTTTAGACAGGCCTCATATTATTTTTCCACGGATAGAGCCAGCATGAAAATGTGTTGGAAAATGCTCTTGTGTATTGTTAGTGGACTAGCATCTATTAGACATGTTTTGTGTTTTCCAAGATGGCTGCCAGACAAGCTGCCAATCATACCCCTGTCGGATTTGGCTATGTATTCTATCCCACCAATAGGATTCCTGACTGGCCTTCCCAAAAGAACAACATTCATCTGAGAGTGAGGAAAACAGTTTTAAGGGGACCACTCTCCCAGGGAGAAGGACTCATGAAGGGGTAATCCACCCTGCTTTCTCTGTACCAGAAACTCATGATGTACAGAAAGGACCTTTGGTTGAAACCCAAACTATACCCTGTGCATAGCTAATGGTAACAACAGAATGTGAGAGTTGTGGGTGTCAGCAGTGCCATTATTAATTGAAGTCTTTCTTCCTCATTGCTCTTGCCCTTTACTGATCTACACATGTCCAATAATTTGACTTCTTCGTTTTCTCTATTACTTTTTCTCAATATTCAATGTCAACTCCCCATCCTGTATTTCTGTCAACATTGAAATCTTTGTCATGTTCCTGATTATTCTTGATACAAATCACAATATCACCTACCCTACATATTGACCCACTGTGGTCTCATACATACTTGTTCCTTTCATTATCCCATATCACTCTCCTTCCCTTCCTCCATGTCCTCTGTTCGCTCCAACAACTGAATCACTTGCACACTCCTGTTCTCTTCCTCTCCATCCTCCCCCTTGTAATCTAAAGTATCTACCTTCTGCAGGTAATTGCTGAACAAACGCCTCCTCTTGAACACTGTATTTATCTAGCCTCACCTCCTGCCCAGCTACCCTGTCTGCTTACACGTTGCATTCCTTCACTGGTAGAATCTTCCTCTGCTCCTGTTTGGCCCATTCCAACAGCGTTTTCCATCCTTCATCTTCCTTCAACGTCTGCACTGCATCTGTCCTATGTTCTACTTCTTCCCAAAACACCTAGGACAAAGTTAATCAGTTTGTATCCTTTTGAAAAAAAAGTTTCTTTGCTTCACAGTTCATTTGGGTCCAGACCTCAATGTACAACAGACAATCATCTGCTTTAGGAGTCAATCTAGCCAATGGCCCTCATTACGACCCTGTCGTTAAGGGGTTAACAGCGCTGTAAAGGTGTCGGCGCCGTTAAACCCTTAACGCCTGATTACAAGGTCCCTTTGTGGCTCCCGACCTTAACGGCTGGTCTGGACCAGCCGTTAAAGTAGGGACCCGCAAAGGGACTTTCGAGGTAATTACAGTACCACAATTTGTGGTACCGTAATTACCGCCTTCCCCAGTCCCATTGAGACCTATGGGGCAAAAATGGGAATGGGGAAGGGGCAATGGTAAATGCGGAATTACTGCCCCACCAACCTTGGAATGGGGTGGTAATTCCCCATTTACCATTGGCGGAATCGGTAAGTTACCGGCGTTAACCATGGCGCTATTAGCATCATTGGTTAACGCCAGAGTTGTAATGAGAGCCAATATCTCCTAAAGATGTTCACAATATAGCCTTACAGACTGAGGGAGGGTCGTTATCATGGGATAATGACTTGCCACCGAATTATGGCCCGAGACGAAGCCATAGGCCATAGGTTGGGGAAGGGTCATTATCCCAAGCAATAATAATACCTAGGCTATTATCGCATAGTGGTAGCAACAATACATGTTTTGGAGTTTTCATGCTGTAGTAAAACATTGAGTTTTAAGAGTGAGTAAAGTAAACAGACAAACTGAGTTAGTAAATTACATGTGGCATTATTTTGTAGTATTTAATTGGTCTTCATAAGTTAAGCATTTTAACTGCAACGTGGTTGGACTTGAACAGGTTTGGATGTCATGTAAAAGTAAATGGTTTCTCTGTAAGAAAGTGAATGGATGTTCCCATGTTTTAACTTTCTCTTTCGTGTGTTGAATAGCATATTGCAGTAAATAAAAAAAGGTCCTGCTATAGAGGAAGTGTTTTGTTGATACAAAATCATGCCTTCAAATAGAATTATAGCATCTCTATCTGCTTTTGAAGACAGCATGTTCGCAATCCAATCAATACTAGTAGTTATCGACTGCACTCTAAACATTTGTTGCAATGAGGTCATTAGCGATTTCCTTGTGCTAATAGCTGTTATTACCTCTATGCACACGTGCCATCCCTCTCTCCTCATATTCCCAATCACTACTTTAGTCACAAATGTACTTATCCCTACATATGTATTTATTGTTTATTTATGTAGTGCTACTACACAGGTTAAGTGCTTCAAATCGCTTCAAGGCGGGAAGGTAACAAGGGAAAACAGTAATCATTCTTGGGCCTTGAAGATTCCAAATTATCTAAACAGAAAAACTAGCATACTAGGCCTGACGACATTTCTTCAAGTGCAAGTGTATGAAGTGGTACAGTTGAGACCAAGCTTGGGAGAGGGGGGGGGAGAGAACAGTGGGGGTGTTAAGGAGGGGGACAGGATAGACGACTAACTGGACCTGGTACATTTAGGTCATGCATGCATACATACAGAGGTACAGAGATGAGGAGGGGACTGGAGGGGGAAGAAAGAGTCAAGTCCAGCAGGGCCCTGGGTTAAGTGCAGAGAGGTTGCTTGAGGCCAAGGATAAGTCTTGAGGTTCTGTTCTGGATGAGTTGTAGTGCACGGAGGGTAGAAGTAGGAAGATTGAGAAAGAGGCTGTTGCAATAGTCTAGCCTAGAGAGAACCAGGGCTCTTGAGGTGACGAGCCTCTGGGGGAAAGTGAGAAAAGGTAGAATACCTCTGAGGAGGTCCAGTTGGTAGTTGGATTTTTTGGAGATGTCTGAGATGTGACAAGAGAAGGAGAGAGTTGAGATGAAGATGACCCCAAGATTATTTGCCTCATTGGTAGGTGAGGGCTCAGGGCCAAGGGAGACAGGCAAGTGGGAAAGCGGGAACAGGGGTCCCAAGGAGGACGATCTCGTCTTACTGGCATTCAGGCATAGATCGTTAGCAGCACACTGAGCATGAATTGCGGAAAGACAGACAGGGATGAGCGAGGAGGAGGCCGAGGGCAGCCTGAAAGAGAGCTGTGTATCATCCGCATAACACTGAAATTTAGAGGTAAAGGTAGAGACCCTGTGGGCCAAGGGGGCCATGTATGTATTGAAGAACAAGGGGGAAATTTACATCCCTGGGGGACACCACAAGTAGAGAGAGTGGTAGAGGAGAGAAAGGGCCTGAGTTCTACCTGGGAGGACTGGTCAGAGAGAAAGGAGGTGAGCCAAACGAGGGCCTGATCAGTGATGCCCAGGGTATCACAGAGACAGTTGATCAGGATGTTGTGGTTTACCATATCGAAAGCAGAAAAGAGGTCGAGAAGAATGAGGACAGAGTGAGAGTTGGTGTCCAGATTTGAGAGCAGTTCTTCATGGGTGTTCAGGAGAGCAGTTTTTGTACCACTGGGTGCTCTAATGCCAGACTGATGGTCATGGAGACAAGCAACAGATTCAGTATGGAGGGTAAATTGAGTGATAGCAAGCTTCTCCAGGAGTTTTCCAAGGAAAGAGGTGATGGAGCTTGGGTGATAGTTTGCTCAAATGGACGTGTCGGCAAAGGTTTTTTGAGCAGAGGATGCACAAGAGGGTACTTGAGAGGAAAGGGGTAAACTCGAGGTCGGCTAAGGCTGGAGTGATAGTGTCAATATTGCCCATTTTGGTTTTGGAGGGGCGGGGGTCCACCTGTTTAGAGGAGGCTTTCATAGACTGGACTTGTTTTGAGACCTCATCAGGTGTGACAGGGGAGAGGGAAGGAAACAGAGGGGATGGGGTGGGGGCATCTGAGGGGGGCCCAAGTGATGTTGGTGCAGGGGTGGAGCAGAAGAGAGAGAGGACAGGATGTCCTGTGTTTTGGTGTTGTAGTGTGCTGCCAGGGCCAAGCAAAGAGTCTGGGTAGGTGTAGTAGAGGATGCGGTTGCAGTAGGGTTGGCCAGTTCCTTGCAGACTTTGAAGAGTTTGGCCGTGTTGTTAGACACTGCAGAGATGCAGGCTTGAATGTAGACTCTTTTCTTTGAGTGGATGCAGAGTTTATATTGCCTATGAAGAAGGCGGCAGGCCAGTTTGTCAGAGGGTGACCTGAAGATCCCCATTTCCGTTCCACTGCTCTGCACTTGCATTTAAGGGCAGCCAGATGAGAGTCATACCAAGAGTTGCACTTTTTGACAGGCTTCAGTTGGACCCTTATGACAGGGGCAAGAATGTCAAGAGTGTTGGAGATGGAACAATGAAAGTTGGCGAGGTCTGTATCAGGGTGGGAGTCAGCCACAGGAGCAGAAGGAAGAGAGTAAGTGGAGGCAAAGGCAACCGCTGACACTCTTTTCATGGGTCAGATGACCTTGAAGGCAGTTGCTGGTGTAGGGTGTGCTATTGCCAAAGGAGAAGAGTTCATCAAGTGAGAAGAGAGATAAGAATGATCAGTCAATGAGAGGAATAGAGAGTGGGATGTCTGTGGTGATGAGAACATCCAAGGTGTGGTCAGCAGTGTGCGTTGTACCGGAGGGTAGAATGGAAAGAGAAACAGAGTCACATAGGTTTCGATAAGGTCCTGAAGAGTCCATATGTCTTGTTCCTGGGGTTCATAATAGCTCACGAAAATAAGCAAGCCTGTTCCCTGCTCACTCTTGCCACATCCATACTCTGGTAAGCCTAGTGACGGTCAATTACTAACTCATGTGGATGGTTCCCTCTATAAGTTTCATCTTCCTTGATTAATTCTGCCCTTTTTAATATTGTTTAATGACCTTACCCTTTGTGTTTCTTATCCTCATGTCATGTAGCTTCCTGACCTTCTTAGTAAAACCAGTGACTTCTTCTCCTTTGCTTTTAACTCATTCTCCAGTTGTTAAAGCTCCTACAGCAATTCCATTTGTACCTCCCCTGCCTCTCTGTCTTTTGCCCTCAATATTGCCACCACTTTAGCAAATCATCCCCCCTCCCACCCCCAAAAATGGGCACAGTCCTGTCCTACAATGATTGGGATGTTTCTATGTCATAAACAGTGCTTTCCTTGCCCTCCTTTACATCATTTGTAACTGGGGCTGTTGCCACTTGCTCTTAGGCAGTATTAGTATCAGATAGTGGTTGCTGCTCTTGCTCCTCAAAGTACATTTGCAATGCTTCCCTCAGAGCACTAATGTGTTTCTACTGAGGCACATCTTTGACTTTAGATCACTCCAAAATTCCTGATGCCACCTCTCTAAATTGTTCTTTAACTCTGAAATGTCTTCCTAGAAGTCCTCCACTATCCACATCTGTTCCATACATTCCTCCATTCTAATGTGGTACTCGATAACTGTGTGCATGCTGTGCATGCAGCATGAATCTTGTTACTGCTCCTGTACCATACATAGGACTCTGGTCCTTTCCACTTACCATCATCTTCCTTAAAATGGTCTGTTACATAGTGTTGGCTTCCTGCTACCATTTCCTGCACTTCCACACAGTTAATGACTCCGATACACCCCTCCTTTGTTATGCCCATTTGCTCAAACTTCGTTTTACTTACCTGGAACCTGGAATTATAGCAGCATGTTTATGTACCAATGGCATTTCTTATAGGTCTTAGCATATTTGTGATGTCTGGTGCATGGGGCGGAGAAGTGAGGGAAGCTAAAGCGAGAGTGTTCTGAGGCAAGATATAGTTTCTCCTTGGGGGCGCACCATGTTAACCCCTTAAGTGCCATGGGTATTTCTCCCCAGTGCCAGGGCCTTTTTTGGTGATTTCAGTATGTGGCCATTCAATGACTTGTAACTTTTTTGTTACATTAGGTATCTCGGCCAAATATGGCTCCTTTTCTTCCCACATGGAGGCGGTCATAACGCCACCCAGGAATCCTAGGTTGCTGCAGGGGGGTGAGAGAAAATAAGCAGAAACGGTGAACATTTGGGTTTTTTCAAAAAATGCCAATAAAATGATGTACAAAGAAGGCTGTGGTTTTTTCCTTGTAAGAGCTAGGAACAAATGGTTTGCTGTGCTGAATTCCCCAATTTCCTGGCTTTCAGGAACAGGTTGAGTGGAAACGAAACAAAATTATTTTGATGTGGTTATCAACCGTTTTGTAAGAGGTAGGCGATTTTGGCCATTTTTGTCAATTGGACATGCATGTACGGAATGGAAGAAAAGGGTAGGAAAGCCGAATTGGAGGACAGAAAGGCAAGCATTTATGAAAAGTAGACAAAATTCCAAGTTTCTGAAGGGGTGATTTGCGTAGGTCAGGCAACAACCAGGAAGGGGAAACTGGCATAGATTGGGGGGAAAGCGGGAAAATGACCTGAACAGACGCACTTAGCATGTGTAAATCGGGAAAACCAACGTGGTGAGGAACGGCAAGCATAGATTTTTTGAAAGAGCACAGGCAGACCGTTTCAATGGTAGGTGACTTGTGCAGAATACAAAAGTGTATAGTGCCTAAAGCAGCGACTAAATGTAGGTCACATTTGCGAAATTAAAGGGTTGTGTGACAAAGGCCACCAGCAAATGGGTCAAAACGTTATGAAAACCACACAAACACAACACATGGCCTACTGTCCCGCGTTCCCACAGGTGTCCCGATGAAAACGGTACCTCACATGTGTGGGTGCACCTACCTGGCCGCCAAGGGCAAAGCCTAAAACACAAGTAACCCCAAGTCTGTTTTCAGACCGGAATTTGAGGCGCTCTGCCGACCTGCACAACATACAGATATGGGCCTCGGGTGTCCAAGCCACCAAGGAAAACAGGAAATCCCATGCATTTCCGAAAAGAGGACACCCGTCGGAATACGTAAAGGTATGATTTGCCCAAATCGCCCCAGAATTTATTACCCAGACACCCCCGCAAATTCCGAAATGTGGGGAAAAAAACGCATTTTTCGCACATTTCGCTCGGCTCACCCATCGAAACACACGCCCCCAACAACACATGGCCTACTGTCCCGCGTTCCCACAGGTGTCCCGTTGAAAACGGCACCTCACATGTGTGGGTGCACCTGCCTGGCCGCCAAGAGGAAAGCCTAAAACACAAGTAACCCCAAGTCTGTTTTCAGACCGGAATTTGAGACGCTCTGCCGACCGGCACAACATACAGATATGGGCCTCGGGTGTCCAAGCCACCACGGAAAACAGGGAACCCCATGCATTTCCAAAAAGAGGATACCCGGGGGAATCCGCAGAGGTATGATTTGCCCAAATCGCCCCAGAATTTATTACCCAGACACCCCCGCAAAGTCCGAAATGTTGGAAAAAAAACACATTTTCCGCACATTTCACTCGGCTCACCCATCGAAAAACACGCCCCCAACAACACATGGCCTACCGTCCTGCGTTCCCACAGATGTCCCGATGAAAACGGTACCTCACATGTGTGGGTGCACCTACCTGGCCGCCAAGGGGAATGCCTAAAACACAAGTAACCCCAAGTCTGTTTTCAGACCGGAATTTGAGATGCTCTGCCGACCGGAACAACATACAGATATGGGCCTCGGGTGTCCAAGCCACCAAGGAAAACAGGGAACCCCATGCATTTCCGAAAAGAGGACACGCGTGGGAATCCGCAGAGGTATGATTTGCCCAAATCGACCATTTGTGGTGGCCCTCTCCTCACCCACACTGAACGGAGGGAGGGCACATCATGCAGCCCTTCCTAGGAGTCTCAGGGAGGGCTGCATGAGGTGTCCCACCTAGCCATTTGGGGTGGGGGGGGCAACCACAAAAGGTGGGGCAGGACCCCCAATAGATGGGGCAGTAGGGTTTGGGCACCCTGGGGGCAGATTGGCACACTAATGTGGCCATCTGTGCCAAGCGAAGTTGGGTAAACAAAAAAAAAATACAAAATCGTAGGCTGCTTTTTAGGGGGGATGAGGGGCACCCTAAATTGGCAGTGAATTATCTACTTCAACGGGGGTGGCCCTCACCCCCCCACCCCAAATGGAGAGCCCCACCTCATGCAACCCTCCCTGGAGGCAGATATCTGCTCCTAGGAAGGGGCATCTGACCCCAGGGAGGTATGCATGAGGTGGGGCCTCCCCTATCTGCTCTTCCCCGTAGCAGCCGAAAATGGCTGCTGCGGGGAATTTACTTTCAGTTTCACGCCAACATGCTTTGCACACGCCGACGTGAAACTGAAGGTAATCCAGCCCCCTGGCAGTGAGGGGGGACCTCCCCCTCACATAGCCCGGGGGTTGGATTACAGCTTTGCTCGACCCCTGCTTTCCAGGGATCGAGCAAAGCAGAGTGCCAAAACCGACGAGCCGGCTCGTCGGTGGCAACCTGGAGTGCTTTCCACTGACGAGCCGGCTCATCGCTGGCACTTAAGGGGTTAATGTTAATGTTAAAGGTATTTGTACTGTGCACCGTCACCAACGGAATTGGTCCAAGCGCTCAGGTGGATCTGAAAACCAGAAGGCGGGTGAGTTAGTCTGGTGAAGAGTGAGAGGAGAGTGAGAGACGTTGTGTGATGTTGGCAGCTTCAGTTTGGTTTTCACTGTGCGCTGATCTTTGGTGTGAATATCGAACCAATGCAAGACCTTGTGTGCTGTTGGTACGGTTTATGTGTTGTTTGTTGTTGCAGTGTGGTGAAGTGCTTGCGGTTTGCTGAGCAAGAGGATGGTTGTGTGGATTTTCGTGTGAGTTAGATATGCAGAGATTTGAGCATAGGGTTCATGGGTTATATATCTTAGTCCTTATAAAACTTGTTCTATGTATCCAGTTGTACTATAGGTAGGCATATTTCCCCTTTTCTTTACTGTCCATCTAGTTGTTATGAGTGATGGCGTGTCACGTTCCCAGTGGTATTGTTTGAACATAGTGTAATAGGGAGGGGCATGTCTTGTCCCCCTCTCTGGTATTGGTATTGTAAATTGGTATTCACCCACTCCATTGCTGTCTATTTCCTTTCGGTGGTCCATTGATGGCTGTGTGTAGTTTGTATATCATCCTTGCCCTTCCATTCTGGTCTATCTGTGTTAATTCTTTGGTATTGTCCTATCAATTCTATCTCTGAGTTGGTGAGTTGATATGCCGCAGATTGTTCTTCCTTAACTTCTGTTTATTGATGATAGCTTAAGGGGATCAGTTGGATTGATTTATTCACTCAGCATTGTTTCAGCCGTCTATGTGCCCTGGTAGGCGTTCTTCTAGTTATGGGGTGAAGAACCAGGATTTCTGAATAGTAGGTGATTTCTTGTGTTTTGTATGTTCGTTGGTTGCTCGTTCCAGGTTTTTGGGGCGAGGTGAGAGAAAGAGGATCCTCCGAATTTTCTTTTATTGCAGGGTTTTGGTTCCAGACGGATGTCGCTGCTTGACCTGAGCATCTTTGTTGGGGGATGAGGGCTTAATTTGTTGATTAGGAACTCTGCACCTTGGTCGTGGATTGCTCTGTGCATCATGCACATTGTTTTGAACTTGATTTGCTGTACCATACCGGGGGCCTGGCAGGTTTCAGTCTTGTTTTCCTCTGCTTTCTCCTGTCAGGTGGAAAGCAAATAATGTGCAGGGATACAGGGAGTGGGACCCTGCCATCAAGGGGATTCCATTCTCCTGGTTTTGGGCAGCACTGGAAGGGATGTGAGTGTGTGGCCAGTTAGGGCGATGGCCGTGGGCCAGGACCATGGGCAGACAGTTGCCTGTACTGGGGATAGCAGACTGTGGAGTGGAATGGTGGGATCATGAGTCCGATCATCCTGGTGAATGCTGGGTGCAGATTTGGATGGGTGGAATGCTGAAGGAACTGACGTTGGGTCTCTTGGGACCTGTAATTCCTGGGCTCCTTTCTCTATGTGAGTTTCCTCAGTATATTCAGTGGGTTAAGCTGCTTGCGCATAAATAATGGCATAAGACTCAATGTCCATGGTGCCACTGCACATTGCTGAATCAGGCTGAATAATACAACACATGATTGAATGATTGGAGTCAGAGTGATGCTGAAGCACTTAGAGCGCTTGGCGTTAGGATTCTTGTAATTACATGGCCTGCGGTAGCGGCCATGTAGTCATGGTTAAGTTGCTAAACTCATGGGAAGAGCACTTTTTGGGCGGCTTATAACTTCGGTCCCCCTGGACGAATCCTCAGCAAACTTTGCAGAAAAAGTATATGGCCCACTCTGAATTGCAAAGTTTGGTAAGGTTTGGTGAAGGGGGGACAAAGTTATAGGGGGGTCCCAAAATGTATTTTTTCCCATAGACTGAATGGAGAAAAAAGTTTGCGCACACCTACAGTCTAAACCGTTGGAAAGATTGTCACCAGATTTGCAGCAGGAGCAGTGGCATGGTTCCAAAAGCGTGCTTTTGTAAATTTGGTAAAGTAGGTCCAGAAAAATGAGTGCTATCTAAGTGCGCTCTGCAGACACACTTCCCTATTTGCTCCGCAGACAGGAATCCAATTGGCTTAGGAGGCAATGTGGTGTCCGCGGACATCGGACGCGACCACTGATTGGGTGGTGAAAAGCGTGAAGTGTGTCAGATTTTTGGAAATGCCCGCCATCTTGGATCCGCGAACAGCAACCTAAGGACATCATGGTAAAACATAAAAAAACACAACATTGCGTGATAATGGGATATGGCTGCAAGATGCAAAAAACAGGTGTTTTTCATCACGAAAGAATGTGAGAAGTTTGCGGACACCTCAGCATTGCAGGGTTGGTGAAAAGCAGTTAGAATTTCTAATTGAAAAAGGGCACTCATTGATGAACCACTGCTCCAATGTTCACTCATGGACAGAAAACCAACATTTTCACAAATGTGAACATGGACTTTTAAACGACGAGCAGGATTGCAAGAAGTGGTGGTAGGTTCCATATTCACCAGCACACAAAGCTCTTGAGAAGATCGTGTTTGATAAAACTCTATCAAGAGATCTGAAGAGACTCATAGAATTCTGTCACACACAAGATTTGGAGGTGTTCCACAATATGTGCCTAAATTACTGGCCCAAGAGATTGCATTTCGGTATATAGGGTATGGAATCTCGCACATTACTTGTGTTATTAGTGCATAACGAGAACATAGGAAGACAACAATATAGAACTGCTGACATATTTGGGATGCTTCAATACGAAATGGCCTTTGGAAAAATAAGCAAAAAGTAGATGGTCAAGCCAATATATCAGGAAATGGATTTTGATTTCGTGAAAGATCTGATTTTAAGTGTGTTGGACATGCATACTCATGGAATCATTCGTGGTTTGGTTCCTAGGACACGTATATTGCCACAAAACATGGCGAACATGCTCTGTTCATCGAAAGCAGAACCTGTGGAACAATTTGCATCCCATTACAAATGATTATCAGCTATGTGTATGTTCAACAATTTTGATACATTGTGCATGACCAATGGAAAACATATGTAACTTGAATTTCAAAGCTATCAAAAGTATAAATTGTGGAAGCAAAACCAATACACTGTTTGAATTATAACACTTTGCGGTGGACCAGCCGTGGCAACTAGCCTAGTCTGACACAGGCACTGGAGGAAAAAAGATGAGAGGCAGTCACTGTTCCCTGTGCACAGCCTATGCAAAGGTGGGGGCTGTTGGTGCACTCTGTGCGCGGAAGACGCTATCCGAAAACTGGAGACGTGCTCAGCTGACAGGTGGATTATGATAAAATGAGTAAATCTCTGGAAATTTCGCGTGGCATTGGTGTATGCAAGCAAACAATTTGTTTGTTTTTCATAAATATTCCTAATGCTATAGTGGTGCATGTGGTAATCCATGCTCTGGGCGTCAAGGGCAATGCCTTGAGCTGTCTACTCTCTCGCGTCCTGCTGAGGTAATTTGTCGCTTCCATTTACGAAAAGCAAGCTAGGCATAAGCCTGTATTTTTTTTTTGTCGTTGGAAATGAAGGGAGGATTTTTAAAGAAAGGAAAGGAATGGAATGAGGTATTTAAAAACGTGAAACATGATAAGGGTCAGCAATCCAAAACTGGACAAAGTATCGTTTCATTTCATTTGATGAAAAATCATTGATCTGGACAGACACTCCGCGTTACGCCAAGAGAATGGAAATGCCGATTATTATGTAATATTTACTGTAGACAAATTTGTAGACAAAGGAGTCAAGGTTTCATTATATGACCGGTATGGATTGCTGGCTAACATTGCAATGTTTTTTTTTTTTTGGCAATTGGTGAGGACACTCAGAAACAAGTGGTGTGTACTTGTATTTATCCCATGGCACGTGGGCAGTCCAACACTGAAATGCATGGAGTCCACGTCAGTGTTCGCACAGGTCCCACCAACGTCCAATGCTAGGCAAATGTTATGTTAAAATGCTGTCTGTGTTATTCGATTTCTTCAGTCAACTTCTGCATAGGCCTCCCATTGCGAGCTAAACACGCTGCATAGCACTAACCTCTCAATCACATGGTTGACTCCAACATTGCACATTGTTTTCACTGTGTTTACATTGTTTCTAGTTTGTGTTCATCCTTAGTTTTCACATAGTTCATAAGTAATGGATCGATTAGAATAGAATTAAGAACGGTTACTGGGTATCAAGTAATATTTTCGGCAGCAAAAATATCGTCGTACATATGGCCGTCGGGAACGGCCATAGGCGATATTTTTGGTGGCGAAAATATTAGGTGCGGGAGATGCGGGGGTGTCCCCCGCACATAAAAAAATGATGCAGGGGTTGCGGGGGTGTCCCCCGCAGGGTCCATGTGTTATTTTCGCCGCAAAAATATGCCGATATTTTTGCATCGCGATATTTTTGCGGCGTAAATATCACATGGAACCCGGTTACTGAGGCACATTTCTGTTATTTATTCTACACAGCCACCTCATGCCCTACTGCGAATGTCATAATTTCCAGATACCAATTGATGGCCTCTTCAGCCGGCAGTTGATGATACAGCTCAATGGTTGGATGAGAATAACGCTGTTTTGGGATGATCGCGCCGTGCCTATATGCCATTTCGCGGTACCGGCATTAAGGAGTACCTTGACATCGTTTACGGTGGTGTAGCAACAAGCTGATGCTGAAGCCTTGCGAATCACAGTGCCTCCATCCATTGAGCTTATAACCAAAGGAACACCGTGTGGCTTACGATAAACATTTCTGTATCGAGAACAAAGAAAGCAACAAAAAAATTGGTAGAATATGGAAATCGGCGGATGTTCTCAGAGCGTTTACTGTGAAATAAAAGCACATTCTAAATTACAGATTATTGCGGTTTCCTTTAAACATAGTGTTTTGTATTCAGAATTGGGATGCGCTGTGCTGTGAAAGGATGTGTGTTGATATTCTGGGTTTTGAGTCAACTGACGTCTGGACGTAGGTGATGAATGGCTGCGTTTGGCTCTGCTGCACAGTAGCATTACGGAGATAGGCAGAGAATATCGCTAGGAATGGTGATGTCAGCTTCAGTGGCAGTGACTATGATTTAGTGCCGAAAGGACACTTGAGCTTAGGGCGATGCGGCAATGGATAAGATGAGAACAAAATGGCCGCGCCCTGCTAACTGATTTCGCATTTGTAAAAGTGAGGAAAACCATGGTAAGGTGTGTAGGAAATGTTTTTACGATCGATCAACGTATGCTTAAATACACATGCCCGAACGGTTAGGACAATAATATTTTTGAGCACCCTACTCCTTTAATGAAACTGCATGACATTTTGCAATTGTATTCTCCACCTAATTCTGAATGAGTTTGCAAAGTTTGTTGGGATTCTGTCAAGAGGGGGCAAAATTAGAGGGGGGACCCAAAATAATGCAAACGCTTATAAATGAGGTGCCATTTGACGAATCTACAGTTAATTTATCAGACTGATAACAGATCTATATATAAATGTTTTTGCGAAGTTTGGTGGGATTTTGTCAAAAGGGGGCAAAATTAGAGGAGGGGGTCCCAAAATAATGTAAAGGCTTATGAAGGAGGCGCCATTTGAGAAATCTATAATTACTTTGGCGGACTGATAATAGATCTACATATAAATGTTTTTGCAAAGTTTGGTGGGATTTTGGCAAGAGGGGGCAAAATTAGAAGGGGGTTCCAAAATATTGTAAAGGCTTATAAATGTGGTGCCATTTGAGAAATCTACACAAAGGTTTGTAAAAAGATTATAGATCTAGATATAAATGTTTTCGTAAAGTCAGAATGGATTTTGTCAAGTGGGGGCTAGGTTATATGACTATTATATGTGCATACATTTGACACTTTTGAAAAAATTAAACGTGGGTGGATTTCAGCAAACGTGTCTAAAGAACACTAGCAAGGACCTGAAAGCATGGTTTTGCAAATGTTCCCATGTTTTATTTTTGACAAGTGTCATAATGTAGGTACATAAAATAGTGATATACCTTTGGTGACTGAGGTGTAGCCTATGGCCATGGGCCATGGAATAAGGCCATGATCCGGACAATCTGGCTACTGGCCATAACCACGAGGGACAACACATGGGGTTAAAGTGGCCATGTCCACCTGGGACTGACTTTGTGGTAAAGTTATTCGAAATTGGGATAGGTTTGAAAGGGAAGAAAAATGTGCTTGTGGTAATATGGTCATAGGGTTCTGTTTTCGCATTCTCCAGGCTGCCATGGAAAGCGAAGAGGGGCCCTGTACGGAACCTCGCCTTCCCTTTCCATGGTGGCCATCTTGGAAAAGGATTTTCCTTACTACACTGGGACGCTGGTGTAGGAAGAAAACATTTTTATTTAGCACCCTATGTTCCCGCTAATGACCATCATCCCCTATTGTAGGGGCTGGATTGGGTGGATAATGGTCCGGAGACTTTGTTATCCACCCTCACTTCGCTTAGGCTGATAACTTGGGCTGCCAGGCCGGTATCCACCGTTCCAGTCCCTGAAACGGGGATAAACGCCACAATATTAACATTAGCATAACACAAAATGCCAATGGAAATGTTGGAAAATCTTATTGAGTCTATATACTTTAATGAGACATATAAAGTAAATGGAGTCTACTACTTTTAGCTCTATTTTTTAACTTTGAGAGGTGGGTCCTAAAGGAACATTTCTTTTATTGTTTTTGGATGTAGTTATTTTGTTGGCAGGATAGCTTAGAATGAAAGGTGGGGAGGGAAATGAGGGAAGAGGCACCAAACACTAATATGGAGGGGCAGGTGGACTG
Organism: Ambystoma mexicanum; assembly: GCF_040938575.1. Taxonomy (NCBI): domain Eukaryota; kingdom Metazoa; phylum Chordata; class Amphibia; order Caudata; family Ambystomatidae; genus Ambystoma; species Ambystoma mexicanum. The sequence goes on from NC_090937.1 coordinate 404,777,361, forward strand.
GGGAAAATGTTGCGCATGTGTTATTTCTAAGGTAGGGGGCAGTGTTTCTCATGCTCCTTGATTACAGCAGTGGTGGTTTCTCTTGGGGAGGAGGGATGGCATTAGCTGATTCCATTTTAAGATAAATAACAGTTTTGCTAAAAGTGTGTACTGTGTACTAGATTGTTAATAGATGAGTAGGAATAGGTGTTGGAGCTGTGGAAGGGAAATTTTGAAGTTGAAAGTTCCTAGATCAGTAGCAAATGCAGTTCTGAACTGTCTGCAAAGTACGGATTTTATCGTGAAGTGTGGATGGGTTCTCAGACACGTCATCATGCTGTGCGCCAGCGTATGGTCATGTGGCACTGTCCGGAAGTTTCGAAATTAAGTCACATGTTCGTAGATGTCTACGGATGCAAAACTAGTTAAAATTGTTGCAAAAAGTGTATAGCAGTGTTAAAAATGATTCTAGAAGGTGGGAAATGGAAAAGTTTTAAGGTGACACTATGTAAAATGGACAGAAAATTGCTAAATTTGGGTAAGTATGATATTAGTAAGTTGTAGGAAAATAGCACGCACTGGTAAAAACCTATGGGATTCAATTGAAAAAACTTTGTTAAGTGGATGTTATGGTTAAGTAGCACTAATAAAAACCCATGAAATTCACTGAAAAAACTTTGTTAAAGGGATGTTATGGTTAAGTTGTACTTATAAAAACCTATGAAATTCACAGAAAAATCTTTGTTAAGGGGACTTTATGGTTAAGTTGCACTAATAAAAACCTATGAAATTCAATGAAAAAACTTTGTTAAAGGGACGTTATGGTTACAAGTAAAACCAAAAAACCCCTGAAATTCGCCAGTTATGGTAAGCTAAGCAACCATAACTCGCGCCACCACCATGCACTGCTAAGAATAACACCCATGACATCACAAATATGATTGATGACATCATATGTGCATTTAATTTTCATAGGAAGTCCCTTTAAAGGGTTGTGAATGTAATGTTGGCAAAAAAGTGTCAGGGGTCATCTGGAGATGTGTGATGAGCTACATACTTGATTATGCAATGTATTGCTCCAAAGAACTTTCCATTGCATTGTTGTTCTAGTACAGGAACCTACTCATACAGAAACATAGGCATTGGCCGCAGCATACACCATAGAGATGAAATATTTCTAATTTTCCAATGTTGGATAGTAAAACGGTGAATGCTTCTGAATCACACTTTTGCATACTGTGAAACATATACTAAGTAGGTAATAATGCATCACTTACTGCATGCTTGTACTACTATACATAAAACATTAAGAGACCACAATGTATACAATTATGGGGCTTATACAGGGAGAGTAAAGTAAGTAAACAAGAGGCAGTTTCATGAGCCACTGCGTATAGCCAACATGATTATCTTTACGCATATAAATGATTGATGTGCTTCAGGGCTGCTCTTCTTCCCCTATGTATGTGCATAATAAAATGCAAATGAATTCTAAGGAAAGTCCTGTAAGAACATGTGAGAATAGCAACGTATACAAATGTAATACCTTTTGAATTTTAAGTTTTTGACTGTCAGTGAATGAACTCACCTGGCCTAGATATGTCAGTGAACAAAAAAAGAAGGGGGTAGACATGTGCTGTCCTCAGTGATGTCATCAATCATATTTGTGGTGTCATCTTTGATGTCATGGGTGTAACCATAACATCTCTTTTCACTGAATTTGATAGGTTTTTAGTAGCACAACTTAACCATAGCGTCCCTTTAACAAAGTTTTTTCATTGAATATTATTATTGTTAGTGTCGACTCTAAGATGGCAGAGTCTGGGTGCGCGATACACGTTTTCATTTTGCAAATGTACAATGTAAATACAAATGCAATGCATGTTAGGATTGATGTTTTCCTTTTCTTGACAGAATGGAGGGACACAGGTGAGTGATGGTCCCGGGTTAATGTCGACAGTGCGGTTTAGGTGGGCTATGAGCCTCTTGGGCGGATATGGCAGGAGGCTTGCCTCCAGGGGGTTGTCATTGCGTTGGATGTGCTGAGATGTTCCCAAATGTGTTCATGAGAATGAGATGCACTATTGGGGGCTGTACGCGTTGAAGTCCTCTTCGGGTTAATGTTTGGGGCTGACAGTGACACTGGACTTTGCCTCGAAAGTCAGAGGGTGGCCTTGTCGCCAGAATCTTAATTAGTTATCTTTTGGAGATTATTTCTCTTAGGTGATGGTACGGTGGAATGCCCCAGGGCAGTCACGATTACCCCACCCGGGGTCTACTCCTGCTTCTTCTCAATGCTTCAAAGAAATTAAGACATCCCTGTCCTATCACACATCCACTCAACCACTACTACCAATGCCCACTCAGTACTAAAAGCCTGCCCTCTGTGAAATGTTTCCTGTCTCAACAAGTTTATTAAAAGGTTCCTCATAGCTTCAGCATTCTTCAAACCTGTCTACTTTCTAGCAACCTAGTCTTTGGTGTTCATTGGGACTGTTCCCACCTTTCACAGGCTCTACCCTCTCCCTCTTCTTTCCACATGCATCCCATGGTCTTTAAACCCCTGGCTGGGGTGCAACACACCACTACCTGGACAGGCCTTCGCAGTGTGAAACCACTATGGTGGTCATTTTGTAATCATACTAATAATTAACCTAACATGATTTCATGTGTTCCCCTACATAAACAATTGTGAATTGTATGGCTTTTCAACCCAGTTGTTCTAAAATTTGGGTTGTAAAATGTTCAATTTAAAATACATTCTTGGGTGAATAACCCTTGAAATTCCACAAATGGTTTTGAATTATTTGTTGCACTTACAGCAAGTCTTGGGAAGATAGCTCAGCAGCAAAGTGCTTGCCTTGGAAGCAAAACGACACGGAGCAATACAGGTTTGATCCCCGGTTCACGTTTAGAAACCTCTGGGTATTAAGAACGTTATAAATAACCAATCAAATCAAAATCAAATAAGGGAAAATATTCATACCCCTACACTTAAATGATGTTTCATCCAGTATTGCTTTTGGTCCATAAGCAAAAAGGTTGAGAAAAAGGAATGATTGCAAGATGCTGCCATGAGGCACTTGGATACCTCTAAACAAAGCAAACCAGCAACCCTGATACCTCTGCACACTTGCTACTTCTATCATCTCTGATAAACAAAGATTATTGAATGTATCAATATGTTTTCTTGGGTGGACCACCTTCTACGTAATGAGGCAAATTCCAGAGGCAACAGTAGCAGCGGTATTTCATGCTCAAATCACATAAATCTGCATGCTCCCTTTGGCTCTCACTCAATGACTCTTAAAGCGAAATGTTAGCTGGAAATCTTTTATTTTAACTACAATAAATTCCATCTTCTGCTGGGAAAGGATTTAGGGCCTCATTACAAGTTTGGTAAATCCACCAGAAAACAGAATTACCATTACTGCCACTTGGTCCAGTGAATTTACCTCTGGATCACAAGTGGCGGTAGGCGGTGTTAGTCCCCATTTTTTGGAGTCCGCGTGACTCTATGGGGATTTCACAGGAATTACTGCCAATTCTGTCGATTTTGCCAACTTGCTCCGGTAAAGTAGCAGATTTAGCTCGAGATTTTGGCTGGAGATGCATCCTTCACTTCACCGCTGATCTTGTAGTACAGTGGTGCGTTAATGCAGAGGTAACAGAATTATCACTCCTTTACCACCATTTGCTACCACACAGCCACACTTGTAGCCTTGGCGCTAATTAATTTGCATTTAATCAGGTTTTAGAGAAATCCCAGTTGTTTTTTTAAAGAGTTTGTGAAGGATCCCAAACCAATCAATTGCATCAATTCTCATTTCACCTGCTACTGACAAACCTCATAACAGGTAATTGTATTAGTGTTTGTATTTTAGATGTATTTATAGTGCACTTTACGCCAAAGCGCTCAACCAGATATTAAAGAGTACAAATCATATGAAAGTAATAAGTTGTTGAATTTAGGAGGAAAGAAGATCATCCTTAATACTGGAATGGAATGTGGAATAAGAGGAGAGAGAGCTGAGAGGAAGAGCATTCCAATGCCTAGGGGCAAGCAATGAGGAAGTACGCAAGTGAGATGGAGCACACAAGGGATGAGGAACAGAAAGAAGAAAAAGAGATTCAGAGTGCAAAGAACACAGGGGTGTGAAAAGATATAAGGGAGGAAAGGTGGACAGTGGCCAAGTTATGAAGAGATTTAAAGAGAAGACAGTATAAGTTAAAGAGTAAATGAGAGAAGAAGGGTAACAGCGAAGAGATGCTAAAGCTGAAGAAATAGAGTCATGAGAAAATAAAGAGAAAAGGAGACATATAGACGAGGTCAATACAGAGCCTAGTGGACTGAGGTGAGTAACAGGAAGACCAAGAAGAAGATTGGAGCAGTAGAATAGATGAGAGAAAATGGAAAAAGAGACAAGTGTCTTAGTAGTGTGAAAGGAAATGCCTACATTTCCGAATCTAAAGTGGTGAAAAAAACAAGAATGGGAAAGAGCAGATATATGAGAGAAAAAAATATAGGGAAGAATCAATATTTACACCAGGATTATGAGCAGACAACGACCTAGGAAGAGAGGCAGGGGGAAAAGATATGGACGTAGGAGAAAGAGGAGTGGGAATAGTACTATCAGTAAAGAAAAAACTTGATATTTGGATGGATTAAGGTGGAGAAAATAATATGACATTGAAGACTGGACGGCTAGAAGACAGGAGCTAAAAATAGCATAGATAGATATAGTAAAAACCAAAAAGGATTACAAAAATTGACAGTCATCAGCATAAAAGTAATGAAACAGAGTGATTGAAGTAATAATGGAAGTGAGGGGAATCAACTAGAGAGATAAATGAAGAGGAGCCAGAACAGAGCCCCAAGGTACACCATGTTGAAGATGAAATGGTTTGGTGGTGTGGTAAAGAAGTAGAGATAGTTCCAATACCACTACTTTTACTGCATCAACAATTATATGTTTTGCTTTGAAGTGGAAGATTAACCTAGATCTTTAGGAACATTGTCTACTTCAAGGCCAAAAATCATTGCATTTTCAGCAAGTGAATTACTGTAGTGAATCTAGTTAAATCCCCCTAAGGACCTATGGAATCCACAAATGTGGGCTAACACTGCTGTTAGCCTCATAAACCTGCAGCAACTTTGAAGATCTGAGTAAATGTAACAGTAAATGATTTTGGCAGTAATTCCCTGGGAATCGTGGCCAAATTCATAATGAGGTACAAAGTACTTAAAATGGGAGTTAAATTTTGGCACAAATTAAATTATATGCTGAACGGTTTCAATGCAGTACTTTCTGTTTTTTAAAGGGTTCCCAAATGTTTCACCTGCCCAGATCACCATATCTTTCAACCTGTCAAAGCATTTTGATCACTTTTTTTGTATGTTGTCACATATAGCATGAGAAGACACCAATTCCCAGATGAGGTTCGAGGGTTTTTAATATTTTCTTTTCAACAGGCCTAGTACCGTCTCTCTCTTGCTAACATAAGAATGGGCAAGAATAGGCAATCCCACCCTAACCCTTACTTCCCTCAATCCTAAATTTGGTCTGGTGAATGGCAACCCGTAATAACCACAATTTGTCTATCTTCTTCCTTTGGCCTAAATGGAAAGCCATCTAAACCCCCTCCATTCATGGAACAATATAGGGCTACTTTCCATAATTTCCCTGGGAGATGGTTCTCACTTCCTTGTCCCTTAGTCTGTCACTTTCCCTTTAAGTCATACTCTTCTTCCTCCTACTCCATGCGCCACTCTCTCTCTCTCTCCCCGGTTCTAACGCTGCTCTCCCTCCGATGTTCTCTCTTTCTCGATACAGTCTAACTCCACTCTTTGATCTTATCCTCTACTACTTCCATCTCCAATACTATTTTTCCCTATGCAAACTATTACTCTACTTGCTCCACTCTATTCCTATTCTCTCTTCTACTACTACTCTCTGCTCTCTACTCCACTACCAATTTTCCCTTTCCACTCCACTTCTACCCCCCACTCAACTACTACTCTTACCTTCCACACTACTACTACTCCTTACTTTTGACTACTACGACTCCTTCCTCCACACTACTTCCCAGTCTTCCCCTTTCACTCCCTCAGTCATCCCTTTCAAACACTCCTCACCTTCTTAATACTGCCCTCACTCACATTGCTTGCATGCACATTCACCACGCAGAGCCACGTTCCTCACCAACCAATGCCTCACCTGTTTTAGCAATTGCCTCCACAATCCTCGACAGTGTGCTTCTTCCTTCTGGTCTCTTTTCCTCATCCACCTCTTATGACATTACCCGATCAACCCACAGTTTCCTGCTTCATGTCTCTGCTTTAATCCCTCCCCTTTTCTTGCATTGGTGTTCTGCACTGGTTCTCCAGGCTAATCAATCCCTATATTCCGGACCTGGAAGGTGTTGCAATTAGGTGAATACATAAAAAGGGGGTTAATCCCTGTCCTTTTACCACAGGCGGGTCCAATGGCATTTGTCAATGGCTGTCCACTCTGAAAAATGTCCAGGTTCATATTAGAGTTCCATATGGAGCTGCTCCATGGGTGCTTTACAGGTCAGCAAGTCCTTGTATAAAAGTGGAGTGCAGCAGTCAGGGATGGCGCTTCTTGTAATTGCTGGTGTTGTGTTGTATAGCAGTCTAATCTCTCTCTCCATTGCTGATGGGAAGCTCTTGCAAGATTCATCTCCCTGCATTGTTGTGGGTGAACCACCCGGAAAGTAGGTGTAGCGAAGCAGATAAACCCATCCTCTATAGAGACCGCCTGTTCACCTGCGTCATATTAGAAGAACAGCAAGAAAGCACTGTGCATGATACCTGGTATCATCCCAATACCACATTGAAGGTATGAGAGACGCGATGTGCTCAGACAAGCGTACCAAATGTATCCTCAAACTGAAATGGTATACATGAGCCTACAGACACCACTGGACATAGACAAACTATAGGTAAAGTTAGAAAGAAGAGAAGTGATGTTACAAAGAAAGAAGATACATAGATGCTGATGAATGGATGACCAAAGAATGAAGGATGTAACTGAAGCAACGAAGTAAATATATATGCAAATATGAAGAAACCCATCTAAATGAAGATTAGTGATAAGGGATGTAGTAGATGTATATATGCAGAAACGCAAGGTAGATAAGACACCATAGAATCTTGCTAAAGTAGGAAATATAACGCGAGAAAAGCAGCCATGTTAAGGAAATGGATGTTGGCATTGTATAATGTAGAAATCTCGAGGAGAGAGACCAAGGTTGCATAGCTGACAGTTTCTGGAATACAGCTTTGTGCGAGAATGAAGGATATTGTCCTGGCTCAGGATCAAGGATGCCACAGCAAGAAGCAACTGCTATGAATGAAAGGAGTCAAAAAGGATAAACGATGTACGTAAGACATATTTCTCTCAGATTAAGTAAAGGAGTGAATAATTATGAGTGGCAAGTATTGAACAATCAAAGATGCAGAAAGTGCATGCAAGACAGAGCAACCAAGTCTCCAGAGGCCAAGAGGAGAAATAGCCCTCAATATAATTCAATTAAATAGCACTGAATAAAAGGACAGAATGGACAAAATCCTGGTCTCTTCACATGTGGTGTAAGATCAGTAAACAAGGCCTTTTCATAAAGCTCCAGGTGAAGATAGCAATGTACCTTCACTCCCTTGAAAGTTCCGAAGAAAAGCACAGCCAGTAAGGTCAACTAAAAACAATTAGCTTTGGCTTAGGGCCTAACTGATGAGAGATGGTAGGCTAATTAGCTAGGAAAGGCTGTTGTCTAACGTGGTTCCCCTGCACCTGGGTTTTGTTGCTTACGTTCTGCTAACAAGCTGAATGCCCAAGGTTGGAAGAGAGTCCCAACCAACCATTAGGGTCTAAGTAATAGTGTACCATACACTGTTGAAGAAGCCCATCTGCTGCTGGCATTATGCTATTATCTGTATTTTACGTAGTTAGAGGGTGTTTAAGGAGTGTCTACCAGATAAGGGGCAGCCAATGAGGATATTAACACTTATATGAACTATAGGTTCCACCCAAAAGGTTTTATTGTTTGCCACGTAGGATGATGTCATAGCTGACGTACATCAAGGTATAAAGCCTTTTGTGTAATGGAAATGCGATGAGAGTGTTTGAGCTACAATCTGTTTGTTCACCAGGTTTCCCTTCTTTATTGAATTGAGAATAGTCATATTTTGCCATGTAATGTCTGTCCAGTTATTTGGACCTGAAATAATTTATTTGCTAATCCCATTCGGTACTTGGAATGTTCCAGGTGCTATTGCACACTGGTTCTTGTGGATTTCTGAAATTAATACACTGGCCATCATTTTTATACAGAAGTATGGCATAAACAACAGTGGTACTATCAGCAATCATACAGGCACTAAGGGAAGTGACAAGGACTGGGGCCTTCCGAACTGCCACATCCCCACTCTGAGTTGAGAATGGCTCTGGGTTCCATCTTGTAGGCGTCCAACTCCAGGTTGAGAGGGTTATCCATCCCTTCTTGACAGAGTCAGATTACTGACCCTGTTACAGTTTCAGTCCCACATCTTCCTCTTTGGACCTGAGGACTCTCCTGCTTCTCACCTATTCTAGCCTTCTTCTAAATCCAACCACACACACACAGAGGATTCACATTCAAGTTATTCAGTAGAATATATCAAAACCATTCCCATAAATCCATCAATTGTCTGACGTTCGACAATCAAGTTTGGCACATAGTTGTTTGAGCCCTTCCAATTTCCCATACATTTCCTTATTTCCTCCTCACACATCCTCCTGCTATTGTGTTGTCCCTTTTCAGTGCTGCATTAAGAGGAGGTTGCCCAGTATGCTGGACTGTTTTAACGGTGCTATCTGTCTTAATCCTACTGCTACCTGCTAACCTAAATCGGCAACCGCAGATCAGGGAAGTAGTTGAAAAGTATTCCATGCGTTCATATTGGCCGGACACTACAAAATAAATGCATTCCTTGAGGTTTTCAGATTTTACTCAGGCTCATGTTGTGCCGAGGCAACACAGACTGTAGAGCTAAATGGCAGGTCATATTGAACAGGTTTTCCCTAGATGTGCTATTTCTCTTTATTACGGTATTGCAGTTAACATTTTCATGCCTACAAATTTAAATCAGTTGGGAAGACATGGATATGATTATATAAAGCCATCAGGGTGAGATTTTACAAACTAAACAAAATTTAGAAAGCAGACGTTTGACTACGTGTTTGAAAGCTTCACCTGTTTTGATGAACTGACAGAGCAGGATAGTGGATGTTTTTCAAAACCAAATATAGCCACCGGATACTGACACAGCACATTCCTCCAGTGCTTCAGGGAGCAAAGATAACGAGGAATGAATGGCAGCCTCGCCAATCATGTCTTCAATTTGTAGCAGTGCACAGTCAAGAAACACATCTTTTTAGAACCAAATCATGCCCATGGACCACATAGAGGAGGGCAAAAACAAGACAAGAGACGCATGAGGTTACAGACCAGTAGGGAATATCTCTTCCAAACCTTTGAGTTTTATAGCAAGGTAATCTCTCAAGAAAAATATACCCTTTGCTGCAACACACACCAATGACGCATGTCAAGCCCAAGTTGAATTGCTTAGGTTATGCCATACTCTGCAATTGAAACCTTTTTATAAAAAGACATACATTACCTTTGCCCACTCCTGTATCACAATATATTTAACTTTAAAAATTCAACACATGTTTCCTGAATGTTTTAAAAAAATCACTACAGATATTCATTAATGTTATTAAAAAATAAATATCACATATGCCAATAAAGGGTTCTAATTTATGGTATAACATTCCAAAAGCAAGTGAGGCAACACTTTCACTGAAACAAGACTTCAATATTATCAAAAAAGCTGTTAAGGTGGGGGTGGAGGGGTGTTCTAGTGATCACCCCACTTTATGCACTGCCAAGAAGTCTTAAGAGAATTGCCTGATCTCAGAACTAATGAGGTTATACAACGTATCCTGATTATTCAGAGTTTACTTATCATTGATAAAGTTTTACACAGATCTAATTGTGAACTATATTAGCAGACATACAGAAGCATTTTAACAGAAATAATGAAATAATACCCTCAAGACACTGTTCTATATTTTGTGCAAAACGTTGATCAAAACACAAGGACAACTAAATGCAATGGGTTGTTAGGACCCTCAGGATCCTATTAAGTATTTTTTATTTTTAAATGATGATTACGCATGATCAACATCATGTTAAGGAGGAAACAACACTCTTTTTCCAAATAAGGAAATAAGTCAGAATACCATAATCTCATCATTCTTGCAATGGCTGATATCACAACTCTATATGCAAATATCCTCCATGAGGAAGGATTTGAAATAGTCCATTAAATATTGTGAATAAATACCCCATTGAGGGTAAACCATGAATATCTGATAATATTGTTAATGGGTGATCTAAAAGATAATTATTTTGAATCTAAATCGCATTTTTAACTAGCAATTGACATGCACTCCTCTTCGCTTATTTTTAAAGACTGTACGAGCTTCAAACGCTTACCTGAATCCCAGCCGCTCTGGGGGAACTCTGTCTCCGGAACTTCTCATCCATCTGCAAGAGGGAAAAGACACTCCAGGTTAGCGTGGAAACATCTAGAGGCGCCGCATACCGCGCTTCCTCACCGCATTTCTTCTTCATAACCGGCATTGACGCTGAAAACGTCGCGGCACCTAAAAGACACAGAAAAAGAACTCAGTTCAATACAAATACGAAAGGGTCGCATCGCGCATTGCGCTCTCACTCACCTTCAGCGCTACTCATCTCAGCAGCACGTCGCCATCCCTGGACGCCAGCCATCATCTAAGTAAGGAAAGGAACGAAGTTAGAGAACTGATCAAAAGACTCATTATACTTACCTGTCGGACTCTTGCCAGTGAAGTAACTAGGCACACATCAATCAACGCGCCCCTGCACTGAAAGCAGGACGGAGAGCACACTTTCCAAGAAAACAAGGTGAGCTGTGGATCAAATGGAAGGGTTGGACCCCGGGGAAGAAGGGGTTCAAACACACAGAGACAATAGGGAGTTAAACTCTACCAATCCTGTGTTTCAGGCACAGTCTCCAGTCGAGTAGACTCCAGGGAAGGGTTTGAGGTCGTAAGAGGTCAGAACAGGCTGAGTGACGTCCCTGTGGATACCAGGTGAGCGTTACAGCTACAGATGAAGGTACATTTATGGAATTGAATTAAGCACATTAAGGTAAGCCATCATTAGGAGTTTAATTAAGAGGAAGGCCTGGCACGAATTAATTGAATACTTTAGAGAGTTTGATGTAAGTTTAAAAGTATGTGAAACAGAATTATGATTTATTTATTGTCTTTTATACAGCAAAACAGGAGTTAGATGATTTGTCTATTCTTGATTCTGTACTCTGCTGTGCTCACTTTTTTAATTGATTGGAATTATTACTTTTTAATTTAGCTGGTTTCACGTTTGATTTACATTGTCTTGTATTTATATATTATGTTTGTTTTATTTGGATAATGCTTATACTTCTACAGTGATGTTGTGTATATCTTGTTTTAAATATCGATATACTTGAAAGAGCATGCAGCATCACATATGAGACAATCATACAGGTTCCACAAAAAGCTACCCTGCTTTTACGCACTTTGGCCATGGGCGTTCAATAGTCAGACTATATGGAACTGCATAGCATTGCTTTAAGCAGAATCACAGGGTCAGTGAGAATGTTCACATATTTTATTCAAAACATCAATATAACATATAAAATTATACACAAATGACTGTTGTATCCGACACAGATAAATGTCTACTGATTCCCAAAAACACAAGTTTTGTTCAAGCTTTCTACGGGACAGATCCCTGTCTCCTCCACAGGGATGATGTTTAATGGTTTCAATGACAAACCAGAAAATATCTCTGTGGCTGTGTTGGGCCTCTTTGAATTGTGCACCTAGTGGTGTGTCCACTATCGAACTCTTCACACATGACCGGTGTTCATATATTCTCTGTCATACCAGTTACTGTGTTTTCCCTATATATAGCAGCCCGCATGGGCATTTTATCCCATATATAGCCCACTTAGTGAGGCAGTTGAGAAAAGATTTGAACTGCCCTTAAGATCCAAGGGATCACAGAAACAAGACTGGGCCATAAATGTGTTCTTTTGCATTTAGAAACACAAAAATGTGTAGACACATGTGTACACAAAAAAATCTTTTTCAAATATTTTTGATACTACTATTTTGCATTATTATTGAATTAAATGATTTTTACGGTTGATATTATGCGAGTGTATTATGTACTTTTATAAATGTTATTGTTTAATATTAAAATATGAAGTTATAACTGGCTACATGACTGAACCTCTTCTTCCTTCACATCTATTCTATATTATGAGTACTTTAAATAATTCAAGTACTTATCCATGTGACCTCTTTTCTTTGGTTCTTTATGCAATTTGCTCCCCCGGTCCATGTCATAGGGGATACCCATCTTCCTTTTTTCTATGATCATAGTCAGCCATGGGCCTCATCTCTCTATTAAAGAGCCCCCCCCCCCCGCGCCTTGCATAGACACATAATCATGTTGATTGTGTTAGGCACTGTGGGGCCCAGGGGACAGGGATGATATCTTTTTACTGGACATCTATCATAGATGTTCAGTAAAAAATATCATGCCTGCCCCCTGTGCCCCCCAGAGCCAATCACAAACTATTTGGCTTTTTACCCATTTTTTAAATAAATATGCTCTAAAATGCAACATTTAAACCCATTATTTAAAACAAATTCACGGGGGGAAAACCCCCTGAACCACTATTGATTGATTCAGGCTCACTTGCTGCGCTCAGTCGCTATGGCATTTCTGGTGGAAATATGTATGCCCCTCCACTTAAAAATTCAAAAGCCACCACTGGCCCTGGGAGCAGGGTGGGGGAGCACAGGGACTGTGGTGGGAGCAGGATGGGCAGGAGTCATAGGATAGTGGTGGGTGCAGGGATTGGAGAGCCCAGGGTCTGTGGTGGGGTGGGGTGGGATAGGGAGAGCACAGGGTCTGGGCTGGTAGTGGGATGAAGGAGGCCAGAGACTGCAATGGGAGCATGTGGGGAGGCCAGGGACTATACTGGGAGCAGGGTGTGGTGACGGCGTGCAATAGTTCATAGCCATTTGGACTTACTGTCCATTGGGCATTTTTGGGGGGGTCTGGCCAGCCCACATTGTGCTTGGAAGGGGGCCCAGGCCTAAAAAGTTTGAAGACCACTGCTCTATTTGGTCACAGAATATCCTTGTTGCTTGCATTGTATTATCCTCATAGCATTCAGTCAGACTATTTTATCCCATGTAGTTTATTAAGGCAAACAAATCTCCACTCCCTGCACTTAAATTAGCTTCGGGCAACGTGCAGGCATATAAAAAACTATTCAGAAAATTGCAAACAATTAAGAAAATATCGGGCTAGTCCATCATTATTCACGCGTTTTTTATCTTGACCTCTTTTTGTCATCACTCACCAAGTGGACACATTTCTGTAATCAGTAAAGCATGTAGCGCTATATAAACTAAATAAATAAAAAATACAAATACTCTGAGCTGGTTCAGGTGCCTGGGAAGAAATGTGGTTATCTGGCCACCTGCTTTGGCAGAAGCAGATGGCGTAGTCACAACCTTCAGAATGCTTACCCCAAATAACTCCCACACCACAAACCCACAAGTCAATATCTGAATAAACCCCAGGGTAAGTCAGAGGCCTGGACTTCGGCCTGGGTTCATATATCAGTGCCATTTGTTATGTTTTTTTTTGGTGAACTCAAGAGCCACGTGGAAAATGTTTGTGAGCTGGATCTAAGCTTAAAGAGAAATCGTAGTTAGCGCCCCCTGCTGCTGCATTAGGGCAAGCGCATAAAAAAGTACACCATCTTTGGTTAGTGAATTTATCTCCCTGGCCCCAAACAGCTGAGGGAATTCCTCTGAACAACCACCGCAAGATAAGGGTGCTGCGATCACATGGACTGCCTCAGCTATGTGACCCTTTACCACGAAGGGAGGAGGTTGGAGTTTATATCTTATGTTTTGAAATAATGCTGGAAAAGACAGATTAAATCAATCACATTAAAAAAGAGAGGGGGCTGTGATTAATTGCAAGGGTTGGCGTGCTGCAGTTTTGCGCCTAATCTTGCTTAGACAGTCTTTGCCTTTGACCATTCCATAAACATTGGCGGCCGTGTGGAGGAATGTTGGCTTCAGCTGTTGTTTCCCAAATCCTCGGCCTCTACAGAGCAGCTACGCTAGCCGGCCTGCCTGAATGAAATGAAATGCCTCCATGAGCACACATTCCAACGACACTGTTGTGACTGCGTGAAAAAGAGAGACGGCGATTCCATGACACTTTTCTGCGAGAAGAGATCAAAAACAGCCCTTTCAATATAGGCAGTAAAATAAAAAGAAAGGTAAGTGGCCATGGCCTTGTCCCCCGGGCCTGTTCGCGTGACGAATTTACATTTAGACACACTAGTTCACATAGCTCCTGGCCACTTCATTCGACATATTACTAAATGTCATAGGAACATTTTAAATCATCTTTCATGCCAATGCAAATTATTAATCTGAGCCTGCCTTGGTCATGAGATACACGGACGTGCAGGACAATCGCAGCACTCCCTTGTGAGTTTCTGTTTTGTTATGTTAAGAATGTTTCGACTGCTCCAGTCACTGCTGTAGTGACCTGCCAGCACCGTGGCCTGCCCAGAGAGAGGCATGTTCTTTACTCCCCCCCACCACCCCACAACCCCCCAAAGAGTGTCCACAGCTTGGTCTGCAGAGCAGAGGAGGAGAAAGGTGGAGGAAGGTTAAATGTGCATGAAAGATCGGGACAGGTAATAAGGTGGAATGCGTAGTCTGGGTGGGGTTTGTGACCGCTTGCAGGCCAGTAGAATGAGTTTAGGACGATCAAAGAATAGCTGTCCACAGAAGGGTCGGTGGTTTGTGCGATTGTTTGTTTATAATGTGCACCAGACCCTAGGATATCAGGGCGGAGCAGTTACAGGAAAATGTGAAGCTTATTTAACATGTTATGGTAGGAACACAAGTAAAATACAAATTTACAAGAATATCTACAAGGGGGGGCATAGTGTCACAAGTCATTCGTGCCTATTTATTTTAATTTGTTTGCATTTTTAAAGCGCTCAAACAGCCCGCGGATATCGAGGCGCTGTTACAGGAATTATTTGTTATAGTTGCCTAATTGTTTGTCTTAGTTGCGTATTTATAACGCGCTTAAATACCCAGAGGTTGCTAAGCGCGGACCCGGGGATTTTCCTGTGTTGCTTCGTGTCGTCTCGGCGAGCACATTGCCGTTGAGCTATCCTCCCAAGACGCATACCCCTGGAAGGCAGATATCTAGCCTTTCATTATGTTATATTACATTAAGAACAATTACGAAACTATTATAATGTTCATAGCTGTTATGTTGAATTGTTGCTCAAATAGAATTGTGTGTGGAGATTTAAACTCTCGCAGCTGGGGTTCTGCTTGTGGCCACGCGTCCTTACCCCAAAACAAGGATGTGTTTTAAAGTAAAAAATAAACCATTCATAACTGGGGGATCTGCTGGCTCCTAGGATGCATATTCTGCCAGCAAGCTCAGTTCCCCGCACACCCAGAGAATAGGCCTCCAGTATATGCACCCTTAGGGGATGTCAAGGTAGGGCAATCACCCCGCCTGCCCCAAGTCATGCTCTACCTCCCTCTGGAGAAAGACACCTTTCAGCAATCTTAAAAGGTGCCCTTTTAGCCAGCCTGCATACGCATTCTTACAGTCGCTTTGTTTCTTGCCCTGAAGCAGACACCGTAGGAGTAGATGGCCGCGGATACCCTTGCATGGGACCATCCGTTATAATCAGGATTCCCACATGCTCGACACACTGTTGTTTGCCAAATGCATGGCTTACAATTTAATATGCATACATAAAAAAGGCATTTCCAAAGTGAGACATGTTTCTTAAACTTAAAACCATCAGATACGTTCTTGTGCATTTTGTATTTTCGTGCTTGTACCTCCACAGGATTCCTGCCATTTAATGCCCACTCTTTTGAGTATTTTATCACAGGGTATACTTCTAAAGATGTTATTGGCTTGTCAAACGGCTGAATTGGATTTAAATGCTTCTATTGTGCTGACAGCAGTTACTGGGAAGCTGAGCTGTGGTTTCATGGCTACGAATTTGTGATATTCACTATTGGCGCAAACATTCCTCCACCCCCGTCCTAATTAAGAGTAAGCAATCCGTCCAACCTCTCCATTGGTCAAACATAGCATCTTACAGGACATAGCTATTAAAAGGAATGGCAAAAAGTCTGAAGATTTACAGGCATCTTTAAACATGTAACATCTCAGCAACAATCATTCAACCTGCTGGGCTGCCTTGCTAGCTTCCTTCTTTAGGATGCAGCACTCTACTTTCAATGAATACAACATGGGCTACGGATCCCCGATTATGCTCAAAACCACTCTGTGTTCCTGCACATGACTGTAAAACAAATAACATTTAATCTCCAGCCACAACGACACTGTGCACAGTCTCATTTGGGATGTACAGTCAGAAACTGAAAACTGTACACATCTCCTCTTGGGTAGGGTAAGACTACTACTCTCGTTACAAAAAAACTAAGAAGGCATGTTCTTGAAGCCTGTCCATGATATCTCTTTTGTTAAACGGACTGCAATGACTGTATGTTCTTTTAAACCGAGCTATCTGTGATGTCTTGTCTGCTATACACAGTCTCTGACGACATATTATTTGAAGCTGAAATAGGAATGATGTCTGTTTTAGTTTAAAATGAGGTGCCTCTTACAAAATGTATATTACTAGGTTCTCGATCTACGAGTGATGCCTTTTTGTTGAAGGTATGCTATCTCGTGCTTGCATCCACAGCATGCACAACCACACACTGCCTACCCACCACCCATGCACAACCACACACTGCCTACCCACCACCCATGCACAACCACACACTGCCTACCCACCACCCATGCACAACCACACACTGCCTACCCACCACCCATGCACAACCACACACTGCCTACCCACCACCCATGCACAACCACACACTGCCTACCCACCACCCATGCACAACCACACACTGCCTACCCATCACCCATGCACAACCCAGTGGGAAAATTAAAGTCATCTCAAATTAGCCCCTTTCAGGGGTGAGATGCTGAATCAGTTCTTTTCATCACATTTGATTCTGGTACTTATACAACTGGCTCTACAGTCTGAAAGTAACACTACAATAACCGAACAAGAATACTGAACTGTGCTGAAAGACCTTACCTAAGTTGGAACTGAATAGTGGATGGCAAAACATTCCAATACATTGTATTACATGTCAATCATGTACTAGAAACAGTAAGAGATCTTCTTCTACACTGTAGTCAGACCAGCCTAATAAACATGCAACACCTCAGTTATTATGACATGCCACATTTTGATAACCAGACTAAAGGGAAAGTTTGGATTAAAATCATGGAAGGAAATGATTGCTATCGCGTTGCTGTGCAATCAACATAGGGAGTGAAATTGCAGCAAGATTAACTGAAGTTAAATGATTTATGTCCCGAGATTAATTGTTATTCTTAAATGTGATGATTCTGTTTGCCTGGTATTACGTAGGGGTTAATAATAGGTGAAGTGACTGTTATTTTTTAAAGAAATGTATGTGTATGAAAAGCTACTTGTAAAGCTGTACTATACTAATAAGACTAACAAAAGAAAGCAAGAGGATGACCACCTCAGCCTTATTGAGCACAACCTAAGAGTTTTGTTTCTGCGTACTACTAAAACACTGTGTAAATAGGCAGCAGTGGGATAGCCCCTTCCCCATAGCCATTCCCCTGTACTGTGGGGATATTCACAGGACTGAATAAGGGATTAGAACATAAGGTGTCTCAGTGGCATGTCAACATCTGGTTATTCTACTAGACCCTAAATCCACCCACTGACGCAATCCAACACTGTGTAAATAGGCAGCAGTGGGATAGTCCCTTCCCCATAGCCATTCCCCTGTACTGTGGGGATATTCACAGGACTGAATAAGGGATTAGAACATAAGGTGTCTCAGTGGCATGTCAACATCTGGTTATTCTACTAGACCCTAAATCCACCCACTGACGCAATCCAACACTGTGTAAATAGGCAGCAGTGGGATAGTCCCTTCCCCATAGCCATTCCCCTGTACTGCGGGGATATTCACAGGACTGAATAAGGGATTAGAACATAAGGTGTCTCAGTGGCATGTCAACATCTGGTTATTCTACTAGACCCTAAATCCACCCACTGACGCAATCCAACACTGTGTAAATAGGCAGCAGTGGGATAGTCCCTTCCCCATAGCCATTCCCCTGTACTGTGGGGATATTCACAGGACTGAATAAGGGATTAGAACATAAGGTGTCTCAGTGGCATGTCAACATCTGGTTATTCTACTAGACCCTAAATCCACCCACTGACGCAATCCATGGGAACATAACAAGTGAGCTAAATCCTTTTAAGGTAAGAAAAGATAATCTTCATTGCTAAATAGGTGGGATTATTGCAAGTACTCCCCTACCACAGCAAAGCAAAATAAGGTTTAGTGCAGTACAGGCATCATGAATGCATGAGCAGCGTAAACAAAAGATTCTGTCAGACAGAATAGTTACAGAAATGGCAGGCAACGCCAAAACCTGAACACCCCCTCTGCTCCCCCTCTTCCCACTAAAATCATTCACCAAATCCACCGCTATTATAATATCAATGTTTGGGGAAATAAAACTGTTCCATGTAGCTATCCTATCCACACCCAAGACTGAGCCTTTTAAACATATACACTTAAATGATGCCCATACCCAGATGAACTTTCACCCTCTAGCCAGCTCAAGCTGGAACTATAATGCTCACCAGAACTACACAGATGAACCAGAATGGTACTTCAACTGCCAAGAGATGGGCCACTCAGAATTTAAAAACATAATAGCCAATACAAATTTATACACAAAGACCAATCAAAGCACCAACGCTGAAATCCAGGATCAAATATAGAACTGCACATTTGGGTCAGCTTCACTGTCATGTGCAATAAGTCTGTGCATAACACTTAAATAAGGAAAATCTTGGGAATCGGAATCCAGCCAGTTCAAACTTACAATGAGTCTCTTGTTTTAGTGCTCAACATTCCAAGGTCCCCTTTGCTTTCAGTTTCACCTTGAATGCAGAAATGAAAAATATTATGCTCCTACTTCTATTTAGACCTCGAGATAATAAATATGGCAATATTGTTTCTGCTCACTGTGATATAATATTTGGTTCAAGCATTGCTATTAATATACACATTCATTATCAAACCATGTTAAAATATTATTAATTAAACATACAAGGCTGCATGCACATGCGGGAGATTGGTCTTGTGTTATTTCTGGTCTGCCACTTTTACATTGCAAAGAGATTAGTACTGGTTTTCCAAGTCAAATTTAATTGGCTGGAATAAAAAGCGACTAACTTATTTTTGACCTAAGGAAAACCATTTTCTCTATTAACAATGATAATTCAATACAATGTTTACTGTTATGTGAATACAATAGTAATGTGTCACAAAATAGAGTCATCTTGGTCTACAATTACAAAAACCTAGTACCCTCTTACATTGTGACAGAGACAGTGAGGCAATGAGTGTAGTCAGATGGCGGGTGGTGAGGGGGAGGAAAGAAGAATGTAAACTTACTAACTTGGCAACAATGTGTCTTCATAAACTGGACCTGATGGATACAGAGCACAAAGGCTAGAGTCATATATGACCTGTCGTTTTATGAAGTCTGTCTGTACAACCATTGTTTCAAGGGTTTGAGGGTATAGAGGTAAAAACGGCAATCAATAAAATCAGACACAACACTTCCGACAGACAGAGAGATAGGCAGACAGAGGGTGGGGGTTACAGGTCTATTGAGTAACAAAGAGTTTAAACAAATGCATAGATCCAGAGGGAGATGGATAGGCATGTAGACAGAGGCATAGAGAGATGGATAAATAAAGATGTAGACCGAGAGATAGGCATAGCAGTAAATGTATAAAGAGAAATTGGTATATTGATAGAGGTGGATGTATAGATTGATGAAGACACATAAAGAGATACATAGAGTAATCTGCCTATAGAGATCTGGATAGATGTAGATAAATAAGCACATAGATAGCCATGTATATTGATAGATATACAGAGAAGGATAGGTAGATATTTTCAGATGGAAAGGTAGATATTTGTATTTGTATTTATTAGTTTATATAGCGCTTTACGCCAAAGCGCTGCACAATTGAACTACTTGATACAAAGAACATAACATAACAATATAACGGTAGAAGCAAATTACAGAATGAATCAATCAGTTAACAAACAATTAAGAAGAGCAATAAGACTGGAGGGAATAGGGAGAGAAAAGCAGTGGGAATGTGGGGGAGAGGCGATGAGGGGTGGAGAAGGAGGAGAGGGGGGACGTGAGAGAGGGGTGGTAGGGAGTGGAGGGAGGGTATCAAAGGAAAGGAGAAAGAAAGGAGGGATATGAGAAAGGCATTGAGGGTGCTGGATATAGACCAAGAACGACATAAACTCAGAGAAATGTCTAGATATATTGAGAAGCAAAAAGATAGATGTATATAAGTATGCATGTGGACATATATACATGAATGCAGATAGATAGATTGATAGAGGGAGAAGTGTGGATCCATAGAGCTGCAGAGCCATAGATGGATAGAGGTAGATGGAGAGCTTCATATACAGTATGTAGCCTTTCCATCGAAAATGTTTCCAATTAAACTGTTTTCATCGAAACATATGCAAGGAACAAATGGGCATCAAATGCATATTTGTGTGGGGGTAAAGGGTTAATTTTGTTAGGGGTGGGTTCTTAAGGGTAAAAAATAGTGGGTCGGGGGGCAAATAAAATTGTTACTGGTAAAAAACAGGGATTTGGGGGACCCCCCCCAAAAAGAAAAAACAAAAAAAAATGCATTTTTTCATTGGATAACTTCAGATGCATTTTAATTTTGTTGGAACGTTTTCAATGTAAAGACATGTAACCTCCATATAGATATGGAAGGATTGCTAGATATGGAGACAGAAAGAAGGATGGAGCTAGATGAAACTATTCACATAGAGAGATGCAAAGACAGGTCGGCATGGAGAGACATGAGAACAGTAAAATGTAGACATGCATAGATAGAGATTGATAAAAAGATATAGATGGATAGCTATACATGGGGACCATTGTATATAGAAATGGTGAGGAAGTTTGTGTCATAGATGTATTGAAGAAGAGGGAGCAAGAGCCAATCAATAGTGTGTCAATCCCTTGCTAGGATATAGAGTAGAAAGACTGGTCTCAATTTCGTAATTGTTGCGGGTGTACCTGGTTGGTCCCTACACATGGGCATTCACACTGACTGAATCGGATGGAGAAGAGGCTATGCCCCAGATGCCTGTTATTGTGGTCGGTGTCAACCCTTGTTTGTATTATTGGCACCACTGTGTCTTATATACTATTGGACTCCTACTTGCCAATGAAGTTACAGTCCATACATAATTTAATTTGTTCTCTGTTTTATTCTTTAAGATAGCTTTGTTCATGTTTTTTGTTGAAATGTCTTGCTCATTGATGAGTTAATTCCACAAATAATCAAATACAACCTTCAATATAACCTATCCATGTTACTTTATGGTGCTCATAGAAAACAGTTTTTTTTAACATATTGATGTTAAGTTCCAGAAAAACAAATTCCGGGCCATTTGGATTTTTTATTCTCCATATTTTTAGATGTAGTGAAGAATAAGCTGATTCAAAGCAGATGGCCAGCCTATAATACAGCTCCAAATATTTCCATGTAATACCGTCAGTGGTATCTGTCGAAACACAGAACCTTTCAAAATTCAAACCATTTCAACATTACCACCAAACTCTGAATAACTACCCAAGCATTACATTTAATGTTATGTCCAGAACAGTCGTTTGTGACAAGACAATACACATATTGAAATCATCATCATATTAAAAAATAGAAATACATAATCACATGAACAGACACTACTTTGCCCATTCACAAGTATTCTGAAACACATCAGTACAGTCGGACAAAACAGACACAAATAAAATATACATAAACACATGTAGAGGAGTTCCCAGATATGACCTGCACCTCTGCCCCCCATTGCGAGTTGCCAGTAAAGTACTCGCCGTGGTACGTGGCGTATGAGGAGCAAATGAAACAACAGAGAGCCACACTGGGACTATGCCGCTTGCACGTAAGGAGATCAATGCCGGTTGAAGCAGCCATAAAGCGACAACCCTGGACAGCACAATACCCTATCAGACAGCCATACCAGCCACTGATACGAAATGAGGAATACCTGCACACGGTCCACGAGGAGACCCCTAAAGCCTTAATGGAAGGCCAATGAAAATAAACCAAGGGCCCGAGCAGCCCGAGAACAAACACACTAGGCTACTGAAAGCACGAATGCCAGTACTAGTAACTGCAAGGATAATGATAATGGATGCAGGGGAGAGACACTGTTAAAACGTAAGAGAATGGTGCCATAAGAAAAGATGGAAGCAAACGCCCTGCTGAATGTGTGTAAATAAGCTTGAAATGCAAGAGGCTAAGAAATCGATATTGCTTGCAATGCCTAGTAGAAGAGTAGAGTGGCAAGCGCCAACCATATATCTACCTCAATACTGCACAATGTACATGTGCAACTCAATTTTGTGAAAGCAGAAATGTACCCAGGCGGTCAAAGGCCTGACAGGCCGAGTTTAGAAACCCAGCATAGACCAGGGAAGGAGCGGAATCAAAACTCAAAAAAGAGAGGCTTATGCCAGGGAGATCGAGGTCAACCAGAGAAGGGGAGGTGAGCGTGTGCTCACGAGACTCCAACTACAGAGAATACCAGCCCGCCCGTGAAGGTCAAGATAAGAGAGGCCCATGCAGGTGGCCAAGCGCACACCAAATTAAATGCACAAAAGGTTGGAAACTGAAGCAGATTCACGGTGAACCAACACGTGACCAGACAGGCGTGAAGATGTACCACCGCCTGATGTCATCCAGAACCAGGGGGTGCCATAACTTTTCCTGATAAGAGACTACAGATCCAAGGCCATACCCAGCCAACTAATTGACACACAGCCCTAAAACACTGATTGATGGAAGGAAGGAAGGGTGAATCTTGGGACACTAGGCACATGGGTGTCTACTCTAAAGCTGCTAATTAAAATGGAGATTTATGTTTAGGGGTGTAACTTGCCCAATCACAAGGGACCATGTAACCTATGGTCCTATAGACACTGTAACCAATGAGACGTCGTACTTGTAGTGACGTCAATCACGTGTGGTGTAGAGGGAAGGGCGTAGACGCCCACCCGATAAGAGTTATCCAATCCACTTGCATTATTTCCATATACAGATATAGCACCTATACTTAAGTTACCTTTCCCAACCAATTGTATTGCATGATGATTTTTTGTAGAATTAGACGTCAATGATGACAGATTTTGCCCATAAAGGAGGCTGTTTGACTAATGTTCGAGGAAGTCGGGGTGAGGCAGGTGTTCGTGATGCTGCTGATTTCCATAAGCTGATGTATGTATCATTAAACGGACTTCCCTTAGCCATTTTATTGAGTCCTGATTATTGAACCTTGCTGGAGTATGTGAATCCTGCACTCTGTCCTCGCATGGTGCAGCTATCTTGTATTATTAGTTTTCGAGGGTGAGTACTGACCAATGGGCCCGTCAGTAATTTCCTCTCCTCGTCAACACTTGGTAGCGTGAGGATGGTTTCGGCCATCGATTAGTGATAATCGATTAATATAGTTATAAGACACCTAAGTAAGTAACTCTGGGCCTTCGGCTACATCACGAGTTCTTTCGCCATTACGACTGAGTAAGCTCAGAAGCTCCCTGTGAACAATGATAGTGTAAAACTCAAAAAAATCTGCAGTGGGTCTGAAGGAACCCGCCTTTCCAAGCCCAACCCTTCTCATTCCCACGGGCAGCGGATCGGACGAAAACCCTAAAAGCAGGAAGAGAAAGGGGCGGTCATCCTGAAGCTCCAGAGAGGAAAAGAGGCGATCGGTGAGTGAAACAACGAAAAGTCGTTATCCTGGCAAAGGTCTTATAGGCTTTAGAGTAAGAAGGGGAAAGTTAATGGAGGGTAGCGAAGAAATATAAAGCAGCTAAAAGCAGAGAAAAACTGTAAACCAGCGGGGCACCTGAAAGTAAAACGTATAGGATACCAGGGGGCACCCGAGAGAAAAACTGTAAATCAGGGGGGCACCTGAGATTAAAACTGTAAGGAATTCCGGGGGGCACCCGAGAGAAAAACTGTAAATCAGGGGGGCACCTGAGATTAAAACTGTAAGGAATACCGGGGGGGGGGCACCCAAGAGAAAACTGTAAAATTCGACTTGTTCCTGCGCTTTAAAGAGTGGTCAGAAGGAATTTGAACCCAGAGCCCACAGAGGTGGGACTTTAACCTACGATGACGTTTAAAGACGTCATAAAGGGGTTAGTTCAAATCCCATGACGGGGTAACAATTAGAAGGCAGGTATACGTATGACCAGCTGGTGTCTGTCTAGTCTGTCAAGCGTCTGTCCTATATGTCCTGTGTAGGCTGAATGTGGAATTATTGTGTTATTAATTGATGGCAATGTATTTTTGCTTTACGCGATTCTGTAAATGAGAGGGAATCGCCACTGAATTGATGTGTTTTGAGTAAAACTTTTGGTATAAAATTTTGCGGGAAAATTGGATTGGGGCTCGCGTATGTGCTGCTTGCTTATAATAGCGTAAAGTTGAAAAACTGTATGAACATTGTTGATGACAAAACTAAGAATGGAGGAAGTTACCCCGCTTGCACACGTATTCAAGCAGTTGCCAAAGCACGCAACAAAATTGAAGAAATATAGCCAGGAGTGGGTTAAGGGCACCGCGAAAAAAACCGTTATGCCGTGGCCCCAAAATCGGTCATTGTCAAAGGCTGTTTTACGGCACATGACCACCTTCCAACATGCCACATATAGCCGGAAGAAACTCGAAAAATGCCTTGCTGTTCTCGAGCTTTGGAAAATGTTTGAACAAGCAAAAGAAGAAGAACCCCCCGCAGACTGGATATTAAATGTATGTACCGAGGGGGGTGAGACGCCTACCGCGCCACCTGCCCCACCGGAACCAGTTGTTGAGGGAAGTAAGTCGGAGGGTCTTTACCCACTAAGAGAGCTTAAGGCAGCCACAGGTTATAGCAACCCTGCATATGAGTCACCTGCGTGTAGCAGTGACGAGACGAAAGAGAAGGAACAGGAAATTGACTCGCCCTCCTCAGTCCCATGGGGAAAAGAGAGGCGAGCTGAGGAAAGGAGGGACCAGATACAAACGAGTGAACCTCTAGATAGGGAGCGAGAGGGAAAGAAGCGGAAAGGAACCGATGAGATAACATATACAAAGGCCGAATGGATGGGAGGGCAGATACTGTTGAAGTTAGATGGACAAGGAAGTGATGGTGCAAGGCCGAGTGAACGGTCTGATGAGGCGCAAAGAAAGGAAAGGGAAAAAGAAGTGGACATAAAAAACGAAAGGGCAAGAAAGAAGGGTAGGTTGCGGCAAGAACAACTATATCGCGAAGAGCAAGGTATACCGCTTAGTCGCCCGCAATATGCAGCATATGAAAAGTACAGGCAGAACATGCTTAGGTTAGAGGAAGAGAAGAGAGTGCATGAAAGAAAGGTAAAAAAGGGAGAAGATGAGGAAAATAGAAGGACAAAGGAACGTAGAGATGAATGGATGAGGGAAGTTGATAAGGCTAGAAAGGAAACAAAGAAGCGAAGATAAATGGATGAGGAAGCAGAACGTAAACGCAGGCAAAGGGTGCGAGATTTAGAATATTTGCAATGGGAGATGAAAAAACCCAATCCTGTTGTAGACTGGGAAGACATAGAAGAGTTCTTCCCTGCAAGCGATGCGGTACCAGGTACAAGCGGGACAATTATTGATGATGACTTCGACACCAGAAGCATCGGGGAAGTGATTGATAAAATATATGATGAATTGGGACTAGAACGAATCTCCCAAGAGGGAAGAGAAGATGAGCGCTTAGAGAGCACTCAGCTATATGACACTGAGGATGTCACCCAAAGTAGTGGGAGTAGGGGACGTTCCCTAGATAGACTAGAAGTTGGGCAGAATGAAGTTGATGCAAGAAGCTGTGTAAACTGGGAGTATTCCGAGTCAGACTCCGATGGAGAAGCGGAGGAAGTGGCGTATGACGAAGGGAGGCGGTGCGAAAAGCAGCACCCAGGGAACCGAGAGATACGATGGTCAGATTCAAGCAGGTCCACAGAGAGGCTAAGGGCATTGCCAGGAAGAAGGCAAGGCGGGAACGCCACCCAGGCAAGAGACAGAGGAGGGATAGAGAAGGAAGAGGAGGATTGTGCATTCCAATTCCCACTGTTAGAAAAGGGGGGAGCAAGACCACAGTATATTCCATGGCCATACATGGACCGAGAGAATCTTAAAAATAAGCTTCCAATGCTGACCCCGGGAGCCGGAAAGTGGATACATGAGCTAGAGAAAATGACGGGGGGCATCACTCTAGCCATAGGGGACATTAAGGGTCTTCTAATTGCTATACTTGGTGAAAGAGCAGACGACGTGTGGAAAAGGGCAGGATACCCCAGGGTAACCATAACTAACACCTCCCATGATGGAGCGCCATTTAACAACTGTAGAGCAGCAGTGTGGAAAGCGCTGCGTACGCTATATCTAGACACATCTGATATGGGAGCTATAATGACTCGAAAAATGAAGGAGTCAGAGGATCCTTTGCTTTATATCCAGAATTTTCAAGACGCGTGGGTGCTCGAAACGCATGAGTCTTGGACAAAATCTATCCCTGTATTCTTCCATATATTGTGCCAAGGGTTGCCTGAACCAGTGAAGAAACAGCTAAAAAAATTGGTAGGAATAGAAGCTAAACCATGGGCTGAAATCCAGTTGACGATTGCCCATTATTGTAGATTGTTGCAAGAAAAGAATCAGAAGAAATAGGCTACACGTAAGGGAGAGGAGGCAATGCTAGTGCAAAGGAAGCTCTCAAAGTATGCTCTCGAGGGAGCCATGCTAACAAGCCCAGCCGAATCAAATGCACAACGTGCAACTAACCCGCCACAGACCAATCAGGGTAACGCAGGATATTACCCGAGAGGAAGGGGATTTGGAGGAAGAGGATGGCAGAGCAATCAGGGAGGCTTTAGAGGTAATGAAGGAGCTTTTCAAAATGTTCAAGGTGGTATCCAGAGCACACTAATGACAGTCCAACTATGTCAGATGGACATATGGCCCGACCACTGCCAGTGTGCTGGCTATGTGGAGTGACAGGACATGTGGCGCGCATGTGTAGAAGCCAAGGCATGTGGCAGAACAACCAAGGGATGGGGACAGGCATGGTGAATCAACCTGCTACCCCACAACAGGGCAATGCACAAAACCATACCGTGCAGCAGCAGGCAGCTGGCTTGCAGCAAGGTGCACAGCAAGTGGTCCAACCACTAAACATGGGGAATGTACCACAAGGGCAACCCCAGCAGACCCCGCCGCAAGTGTCTCAGGGCACTAATTCAGGTGGGGGAAACCCACAAGTATACAATGGACCAAACCTGTATATGAAATAGGAAGGCTCACGGGGAACTCTGATGTGTTCTATCCTATCAGTGACACCAGACCCTAACAGGGAACCTAGGGTAAATGTCACCATAGGGGGGAAAGAATATGCCTTCTTAGTTGACACGGGTGCAACGCGCTCGTGCATACGAGAAGGCAAGTTCTCCTTGTCCGGCGCGACAATAGATACCCAGAGTTTTACTGGAGCTCATAGCAGAGTTCCCTTTACTGATACTCTCCCAGTCTCCGTGGGAGAGTGCGACATGAATGTACCTTTATTGTATTCGCGTCAGTCCCCAGTAAATATCATGGGTCGGGACTTGATGACAAAGTTGAATATGACCATCTCATTCACTGAGGATGGCATAGTGTGCTCCAACCCAGGAGTGCATTATTCAAATGTGTGTGAAATTATTAGAGCATACTCCGGACATGCAGCCATGTGAGCCATACCACTGGAACCAGAAGTGTTCTCATATGGCGTACGATGAGTTTCTATTCAGACCAAGAATACCCATGCACAAAGAGGAGGGACAAGTATTTCCCTTAATGATACACTCTGCCGCAGTGCGAGGAAAAGTGGTATTGGTTGAGGGATGTGATGATGAGGGCAGACCATGGTGTGCGATTGTCGCCATCGAAGAAGGGTATCGAGTGACTGACATCACTGATGACGATCTGTTCGAACAACACCCCGACCTAGAAGAGACGCGGGTGGAAGTGAGTCTAATATTTTGGGTCAAAATGATCAGGTGGGAGGTACCGCAGAGGATGATGTTAGCTTTAGTACGGCCAGAATATTTTGATAACGACATGGCCCTGGTGCCGGCCAAAGTATGGACTACAGGGCCCTATGATGTAGGTCTCCTGAAGGGGGCCGGCGAAGTAAAAATTAAATTGAAACCAGGAGCAATTCTGCCATGGGCACCACAGTATCCCATGTCCAGAGAAGTGGATGAAGGGATCGCAAAGACAATCTCTGCCATGATGGAGCAGGGCATCCTTGTGACATCAGAATTGCCGTGCAACACAATGATTTATCCTGTCAAGAAATCAAAGGGAGGGTCTTGGCGTTTAATCCAGGATTTATGAGCACTGAACGACATAGTCAAAGCTGAATTCCCTCTAGTCCCTAATCCATCCACAATTTTGTGCAACATACCCACTGAGTCAAAATACTTCACACTGATCGATTTGAAAAATGCATTTTTCTCGATTCCATTGCACCGTGACTCACAAGACCTGACGTTATTTACTTTCAGACAAATGCGCCTGAAAAGTACGAGGCTGCCACAGGGGTATTGCGAGTCTCCATCCATTTTCAGAGTCCTGCAAATGGACCTAAGCAATATTGCGGTGGACAGTGTTGTTGTGCAGTATGTAGATGACATTCTAATCTGCAGCATCACTGAAGAGCAATGCCGACAGGACTCTGTGCAGCTATTGACTATATTGGCTGAGAAAGGATACAAAGTAGACAAGGACAAGCTGCAGTACTGCCAACAGGAGGTGTTGTACATAGGGCAACTAATCTCACATGAGGGGAAAAAGGTAACCCCAGAAATGGCCGAGGCTATCATGCACATGGCCAAGCCGCTCACAATAAAGCAAATGCAAAGCTTCTTAGGCTCGTGCAATTATGTCAGAGCATGGGTCTTCGACTACAGCTCATATACCAAGCCCTTGTTACAGGCCCTTAAAAAGGCCCAGGCAACAAGAGAAGAAATTGAATGGAATAAAGAAATGGATAAGGAGTTTACATAACTCAAGGGGGCAATTTGTAAGGCCCCAGTTCTCAGGATTCCTAATTGTGCGGAGGAATTCTATCTGTTCTCTCATATCAATGGCAGTTTTATGACAGCAGTGCTCGTGCAGCGAACCTCATTGGGATATAAACCCCTAGCATATTACAGCGGGAGTCTGGACCCGGTCATGAAGGGCCACTTCCCATGCGAACAAAACCTAACTGCTGCTGCGTTTGCCATTGAGAAGGCGTAATGCATTGTGATGGGATGCTCCATGACATTATATGTTGAGCACTCGCTATTCGCCATACTAGAAAAGCCAAAGGGCATGCTGACTTCGCATAGAGCATCAGCCTACGAGGTGATTATCTCTAATCCATCAATCAAAATAGTGCGATGCAAAACTGTGAACCCTGCTATGTTTATAGCCGAGCCAGTCACAGAGGGAGAACCTGTGCATGACTGTGCAAATTATGAGGAATTCTATGACGAGATCCCCCGGGTAAAGGAAAATGCCCTGGTAGGTGGAGAGATCATCTTTATTGACAGGTCTTCGAGAATCGACCAAGAAGACGGGCAAAGGTATACATGCGTGGCCGTGATCAAACACATGGCGAATGGAGAGTTCTGAATCAGTGCGCGAATACCATCTCACTATTCGGCACAGGCTGTAGAACTAGTGGCACTGATACTCACCATTGAGAACCATGCAGACCAGGAAGTAATAGTGTACAGCGACTACGCCTATGTGACGTCAACAGTGCAGGCAGGATTAGCGGGCTGGAAGAGGAGGGGCTACCTCCGAGCAGACGGCACGCCAGTGCAACACGCAGCCTTGTTGGACAGGCTGATAAAAGCACTACATCTCCCAGTGGGCATAGCGGTCGTAAAATGCGCCGCTCATACCAAAGGGACAGATTTTGTGTCACGTGGAAATCATGAAGTGGACACGGAAGCCAAACGTGTGGCATCCAAAACTGAAACAATCATGGACGCGGAGGTGGCACGTACCCATGAACGAATGATGGTAGCACGAGCCACTCCAGAAGCCTATAGCAATATGGGGCAGTCTCAATTGATGGAGCTCCAGGGGAAGTCACCTCAGGAGGAGAAAAATTTATGGAAGCATCGAGGGTGTTCTTTAAACCCCTCTGACAGATTGTGGAGGCAAGACAGCACTGGTAAACCAGGAATTGCTGTCGCCCTTCTAAAAGTAGCTCTAGAACAGCTTTACTACCCCATTCACATGTCAAAAGAAAATCTTTCTGCAACGCTCGCGAAAGTCTGGTTTATACCGAATTTAGCCGAGCATGTTGCATTCTTTATGGTAAACTGCATTGTCTGCCAGCAATTCACTTCTGGGCACACATTAAAAGTAGTGAGAGGAGTCATCCCCAGATCAAATGGACCTTTCCAGCACCTACATATTGATTATGTCGATATGATTCAGGTGTGTAATGGGTACAGGTATCTACTTGTGGTGGTGTGTCCCTTCTCCAGATGGTTAGAAGCAGGCCCTGTACACACCCTGACGCTGCCTCTGCTGCTAAATTCCTGGTGCGGGAGGTTTTCCCTAGATGGGGGGTGTGCGAGGTAATGAGATCTGATAATGTGGCACATTTTGTAAATGCAGTATTTGAGCAGATTAGCTTGTTGCTTGGTATAAAGCACAAATTCTCGTTGGCGTATCACCCAGAGGGAAACGGGATATGTGAACGGATCAACGGCTTGCTTAAGGAAAGGATAGCCAGGTTGAAGCTCACATTAAGAAAGGGATGGATGCACTGCCTACCACTGGCATTGTATGCTCTTCGGAACCAGCCAGGCTCCGACCATCATTTAACGCCGCACGAAATAGTCACTGGGAGAAGGATGAGGACCCCTCTTACCCCAGAGACAGAGCTAGATGTGATGCCCAGTAAACTAGGGAGGTTCTGGGAGAGGAGATGAAGGCCTATCTGGATTGTCTCACATCGAGTTCCACTGTCATTTCAGGCCAGCTGCAGCGATGGCAGAAAAGAGATGACACAGCACAAACCACAACAGACAGTGCTGATGCCGGCGCAGCTCATAGCCTATGCACGCCTCTGGTTTTCCTTGGAGATCGCGTCCTCGTGAAGAATTTCACAAGATAAAGATGGGACGAGCCGAGGTTTAATGGCCCATTCATCATAGAGGACTGCACCCCGTCAGCTGTCAAGCTCAAAGGCAGAACAGCCTGGATCATCCTGAATGATATAAAATTCTTTATATGAGAGAGCACTCCTACTACATCTACTGCCGAGGAATCCACAGACAACGGGGAAGGACCGCAGCACGTGCAGACAAGATCTATGGCAATGAAGAAGGACGCATGAGCAGACAAGTTACAAGAACGAGGAAAAAAAATATAAAAGTGAGACTTTCAAAACAAGACCGTTCTTCAAACCAAGTGAAAGGGGAAAAAAGGACAATTAAATGAACATTTAATATAGCCAACAAAAGAACTTTTGTGAAAATCTTGTCCACGATGAACCTTTACTTTAGGCATAAAAAAGACAATAAGAAGCACGCAAACACTTGTGCAGCCAAAGGTGCAGGGTAAAAGAAGAAAATCGCGTACTCATATCAACAGAAGCGCTAATCCCGTGAACATTGAAAGCCACACAAAGCATTGAAAACCTAAGACTCTGATAAGAAGTAAAAGTAAGATCAAGACTTTGTTCATGGACATATGGTTCATCCCAGCAGAAGTCTCAAGTGGGATGTGCTCACATATTTTCAGCTGGTAGTACTGTCCTATCCTTCACTTATAGGCAGAGAAGCCAGCATTACTGAATTCATTCAAGACTCTGCAAACAAGAAAATAATCTGACATCTACTGACTGTCATAACAGAAACTTTCATTACACTACCCGAACACAGCGGAAAAGACACAGATGCTTCCACCACAAGTTATCATTGACGAGATCACATATCCTTTGTTCTTCCGCATCATCGAAGAATGTCCAGGACTTATCGGGAGAACTACAGATACATTGACATTCATTAGAGATCCAAAAAACAATTACTTTCTCAACCAAGTGTGGTACAAGCTGAACCACGTGGTTGCAACTCACGCAGCAGGAAAGTGCAAAACTTGTTCGCATCAAAAGAAGGGACTGTGATTAGGTCCCAGCAAACGAGGCAAATGTCCCTATCACCTGAGGATACACGGCTGGCACACAACGTTTTATTTCGATTAGTCACAGACTATCCGGAAATGGTGGGGAGACCTGCAGATGTTGACGTCATCACCTTTCTTAGGAATCCGGCCAACACCCCACACATGGGCGCACTCCTTCAAGGCATCATGCTCCAGGTGGAGCTGTCCAATTTCCAGCGAGAATTCCTGAGCATATTTCAGAGAGACTAGCCGACGAGGGACAGATCTAAAAAAAAAAACAACTGATCACACTGCAAGAAAAGGCCTGTGACTTTAGAGCCAAAGAACCAGAACAAATGTCATTAACACCTGAAGACATTCGTTATGCTTTTCATGTTTTCTTTCACCTCATTGAAAACTTTCCAGAACTAGTGGGCAGACCCCGCAACATTGATGTGCCTGCCTTTCTTAATGATCCAGCAAAGAATGCCCAATTGAACAGGCTCCTAAGAGCTATTGCATCACAACTCAGAAGCAAATATGGACATCCACATCTAAGAACAGCCTTAGAAGGGGGCGTTCCAAAATAAACTTTTTCATCATCCCCAGCCGGGGACAAGGCAAGAAAACAAAAGACACAGTTCTTCATGCTTCCAACATAGGACAGATCGAAAAGAGCAGAAACAAGGATTACTACATCCGTTCTTATTTTTCTTGTTTTGTGTTTTCCATTTGTTCATCATTATCACGCAGGAGAATAAATGGGTGAGAGAGAGAGACTGTTCATTAACTCGACCTCGAACGACCAAGTGAAAGGAACAGAGACACGAACTTCACTGCCGTGTTTACCTTTTTTAAACTTTTTCTTATTTTTTCCTACCTTTTCATATGTTCACTTTTATTTTTATTTTTTCAATATTTTATTTTTGCGTGATTTGTAGCGAATCCATCTTTTCATGGTGTCACTGCAAACATTGTCCTGCATATACTCAGGGACATGACGAGTTGAAAGAGTGCCCTGGGAATGCGGTTCCCACAACAAATGCAGGATGAATGTGATGTGCTGAAAACGGTAGTCTAACCTTTTCCCATAGTCTAGCAAAGGAACTGTACGCCATACTCAGAGACTATCATTATCACTCGCAAGAGGGGAGATATTGAACAGCACATGTCACTTTAGTATTCGCTGAACTTTGAACAACGAGATCAGAACGAAGAAATAAATAAATAGTGGACTATGAACTTGATTGAAATGGGGGCCCAAAACAGTAACCTAGTCATGCCACCAGCGGAAGGGCGCCCCCGGTTTCCCGGAAGGAGATGCTGTAAACTGTCCTTCAAGGCCATTATATGTATATGCATAATGATTATTATAGTATTTTTGTCTCTAACTATCAGAACTGCATTTTTTATTGGTGCACAAAGCGTCCCAATGTCTGTGCATCCACCAAGTAATGGACATCTGGGGCCCACAAAAGCACCCAGACCTTATATTGTCATCCCTGTTCCAAGAAAAACTGATGATAAAGCAAACGATTTACAGTTGAATGTAATTAGCAGTAACATGCATACACTTGAAGTAATGAATGGTAAGAAAGGCTGGAGACAGGGTCAGCACGGAATGAATGATAGCATAGCACTGTCCACGGCACGCACCCATACACTGAGTGCACACGAACAAGGGCAAGTGTCAATGGCTACGAAACTGCAGGCCAAACCAACTGAAAGAGAGAAATCACCTGTGGAACAAGCAGCTCCAGAAAGCAGGGAGCAACATGAGAAACCGAATCGAAGTGAAATAGCAAAATCACTCAATTGAACAGAGGAAGCAACGAAAGAACTCACTGAGAAAACACATGTGGTACCTGAGTATGTGTTTCTACTCATACTTAGAGCAAAGAAGCAGCTACACAAGGAGCTGAGCAAGACAACCACCACAACTGTGATAGCGAACACGCCAGCTCCAACGCCAGAAGTAACTACCGAGCCTACGACACAGCACGTGTTGGAAGGATGACAAATCACATGCGGTGGGAGGAGGTCTACAAAAGAATGCAGGAAGGAAGAAAAAGAAGCGCAAAACCTCCCCCTACTACTGCAGGGCAGGAAATGAAACCTGCCACTCCAAGGATAATGCCCGAGAGTCTGCCTGAACGAAAGAGCAGTACAGACGCATTCAGAGACATAGTGATAGCCAACCACAGAAAAACGCTAAGGATCAAGAGAAGTCCATATGAAACCGATAACGAGTTAAACGATTACCTGGATAGCACGGCCCATCTTGGAAACAACATATGGTACCAGCACATGAAGGAAGTTGGATGAAGTCAATCGGAAGGAGAATGTTTCGTCTGTGCACTCCTGCCGTACAGCATGACCAAGTCCAAAATCTTTGTGGCTGTAGAAATAGATGTCCCCATAGCACACTGCATGTCACATGTGGAAATGTGTAACACCAGAGGACAATTCATGGGGAGAGACGCCTCGTTGATATGGGCCAACGAAAAGGACTACCATGATGAAGACGGATATGTCCAGGACATCAAAACAAGAAACAGGGCGCACACCAAGAATCATGTGATTAGATATGAAAACCCTGAACGTCCAAGGGAAAACGGTAGAAGAAACTCAAATATGGAAGAACCGAGGACAATGCAGATCTGGGGATCAGTAGTCTCCCCAGATGGATGGGAAGAAGGAGTAGTAATCTGCCGAACTTGGATGGTCCTTGGAGCCTGCAAAGAAGCAATAGAGAACTCACAGAGACTATGCAGACCATTGTGGCCAAAATTGGTGAAGCTGTTGACATGGGTCGAAGACAGAGGAGGACCCTTGCAGATAGTACCACTTGAAAACCTGAAACTATGCTTTAGAAGCAATGGCACAAGGAAAATGGGGGAGAATCAGAACTGTGAACAAATATATGAAGCCCCAGGGGTGATGCAAGGAACCGCAGTCTTAATGGACCATTACTGGGCATGTGGATCCAAGGCATACATAAGGCTACCGAGGAACTGGGGAGGCATATGCACACTGGTGAACGTTCATGTTCCAGCACTACTGATTCCAAAAAATGAACTGAATTTGGACAGTTTTCCGATAGCGGATGCTCACCTGAGGAAAAGGAGGTCTGTGGGAATAATGTCAAGGATGAAGAGAGAGAATTACTTCTCCACCAAATCAGAAGACGCATTTTACGCCATTCCCTATGAACACAGGATGTTCAGCCTAACTTCATCAGTATTTACAACCATACTCTTGCCACATATCCAAGTTGGTGCAAACACCAAGTGGTTGCAGATAACGAGATGGGAATTACTGCAGACCATCAACACCACAATAAAAAGATTCAATGCGATCAAAGAAGAGCTGAGAGCAGTCAGACTGATGACCCTCCAGAACAGATATGTGCTTGACATGATCACCGCAATGGATGGGGGTGTTTGCGCAAAAATTGGAGAATCATGTTGCACATTTACACCATCACACGAAGAAGAAAATGGAACCCTCACAGAGGCCATAGACATGTTAACAACCCTGAAAAACCAGATGACCGATGAGACAGATGAAGTGGACGATGACAGCTAGTTTGGGAGCCTGTTCTCATGGGTCCCGCAAGGGATGGCAGATATATTTAAGTTCCTGGGAGCTTTGCTAGCAATGGTGCTGCTAGAAGTCTGTGTTATGAAGATAATCATCACACAGTGCCAGAAAACAACAAAGAAGGCCATTGTGATGAAAATTATGGCAATGACGAGCCAGGCTGGAAGCCCAGAGACCTGACAGATGAGGAAATAAAGGACTTCGTGAAGGCCAGTAAATTTGAACCAGATGGAACAAAATTCACTTATCCCAAGAAACGAAGAAGGTACGAAGGTAAATGGATTTACTGCAGTCCAAATGGACAATGCCAGTTGATGACCTGGAACAAAGATGAGCATGTGAGAACAGCATACTTTCACCCCTTCTTGTGTAAACCC
The DNA here is from genome assembly GCF_040938575.1 of Ambystoma mexicanum. NCBI lineage: Eukaryota > Metazoa > Chordata > Amphibia > Caudata > Ambystomatidae > Ambystoma > Ambystoma mexicanum. The sequence continues at coordinate 404,813,946 of NC_090937.1, forward strand.
AGGAGATGATGAGCAAGAAGCTGAGGAATCAAAGAAAATGAATAAAAAGGAGGAAGCTGGAGTGGTCGATGAACCGACCAGAGGGAGGAGTGTAGAGGAGGTCCCAGATATGACCTGCACCCCTCCCCCCATTGCGAGTTGCCAGTAAGGTACTCACCGTGGTACGTGATGTATGAGGAGCAAATGAACCAACAGAGAGCTGCACTGGGACTCTGCCCCTTGTACGTAAGGAGATCAATGCCGGTTGAAGCAGCCATAAAGCAACAACCCTGGGCAGCACGATACCCTATCAGACAGCCATGCCAGCCACTGATACGAAATGAGGAATACCTGCACACGGTCCACGAGGAGACCCCTAAAGCCTTAATGGAAGGCCAATGAAAATAAACCAAGGGCCCGAGCAGCCCGAGAACAAACAGACTAGGCTACTGAAAGCACGATTGCCAGTACTAGTAACTGCAAGGATAATGATAATGGATGCAGGGGAGAGACACTGTTAAAACGTAAGAGAATGGTGCCATAAGACAAGATGGAAGCAACCGCCCTGCTGAATTTGTGTAAATAAGCTTGAAATGCAAGAGGTTAAGAAATCGATATTGCTTGCAATGCCTAGTAGAAGAGTAGAGCGGCAAGCGCCAACCATATATCTACCTCAATACTGCACAATGTACACGTGCCACTCCATTTTGTGAAAGCAGAAATGTACCCAGGCGGCCAAAGGCCTGACAGGCCGCGTTTAGAAACCCAGCATGGACCAGAGAAGGAGCAGAATTGAAACTCAACAAAGAGAGGATTATGCTAGGGAGATCGAGGTCAACCAGAGAAGGGGAGGTGAGCATGAGCTCACGAAACTCCAACTACAGAGAATACCAGCACGCCCGTGAGGGTCAAGATAAGAGAGTCCCATGCAGGTGGCCAAGCGCACACTGAATTAAATGCACAAAAGTTTGGAAACTGAAGCAGATTCACGGTGGACCAACACGTGACCAGACAGGCGCGAAGATGTACCACCGCCTGATGTCATCCAGAACCAGGGGGTGCCATAACTTTTCCTGATAGGAGACTACCGATCCGAGGCCATACCCAGCCAACTAATTGACACACAGCCCTAAAACACTGATTGATGGAAGGGAGGAAGGGTGAATCTTGGGACACTAGGCACCTGGGTGTCTACTCTAAACCTGCTAATTAAAATGGAGATGTATGTTTAGGGGTGTTACTTGCCCAATCACAAGGGACCATGTAATCTAGGGTCCTATAGACACTGTAACCAATGAGACGTCGTACTTGTAGTGACGTCAATCAAGTGTGGTATAGAGGGAAGGGCGTAGACACCCCCCCGATAAGAGTTATCCTATCCACTTGCATTATTTCGATATACAGATATAGCACCTATACTTAAGTTACCTTTCCCAACCAATTGTATTGCATGATGATTTTTTGTAGAATTAGACGTCAATGATGACGGATTTTGCCTATAAAAGAGGCTGTTTGACTAATGTTCGAGGAAGTCGGGGTGAGGCAGGTGTTTGTGATGCTGCTGATTTCCTTAAGATGATGTATGTATCATTAAACAGACTTCCCTTTGCCAATTTATTGAGTCCTGATTTTTGAACCTTGATGGAGTATGTGAATCCTGCACTCTGTCCTCGCATGGTGCAGCTATCTTGTATTACTAGTTTTCGAGGGTGAGTACTGACCAATGGGCCCGTCAGTAATTTCCTCTCCTCGTCCACACACACACATACACACACGCTCTCCACCTTCCTTCAAAACAAAAATAACAAGGCATAAAATAAGCAGTGTCGCATAGCAATTTTCTATCCAATTTTATAGGTTTGATAATTTAATTGACACTTGTGTAGCACAACTTGCTATTTAAATTACCTTGTTCGGTGAAAGCACAGCTCACCCGTCAATCCTCTCACCCTTGGGGCTCCAATCATCATCCTTTATCTGTTCATTGCAAGTTCAAAGCTGCTAATGGGAGATAGTGCCACAGTAATCATCTTCTCCACATTTAAAATTGCCAAAGACTTGTGTGAGAGTGCTAGGAAAGTAACTCTCTCTCTTTGAAACAATTGCAAAGTAGAAGTCATTGAGATGACACATATATTAAGCTAACTATATCATCTCTGACAAAGACTAGTATGTGTTAACTTAATTCTCTTTAAAGGACAGTCCTGCAGTTCCCTTCCTAAAGATTTAAGTTGTTACATGATACACAATTAGTGTATTGCTACTGTGAAACACATCATTGTCGCCATGTTTTTCAGTAAAGTTTAAGTTAGTATATCTACATCTCATAGTCTAAACTACATTTCATTTTGTTGGGGAAAGTGCATCATACTGACGAGTGAAAATGTGCATAATGGCAAACCTAGTTCTGGTACTTGCTGGCTGCATACATATGTGCAACTGGTGCTCAGCCCATGAACTGATCCCAAAGTCCTTGATATTCTATCCTATCACCCTGTTGCTTTATACCAGCTACTCTCAAATTGAGATGGCCCAGTTCTCTACCTGCTACTATCCCCTCTGCTTAGTCGCTTTCTTTCTTACACAATGAATACACACAGCTACGTTTATGCAAATTAATGATCAATAGTTTCATCCAGTTTGTACATCTACGGATCTACTTCAATAGCATAACACTGTAGTTGGTACCAGAGATCGCTTTGCTCAACGATTATGATTGCATTTATAATGACACCTGCAGGAGAGAGATGGCCGATCCAGAGCCTGGGAATGCAAGCCGGATCTCAAGTAGCTGCCTGTATTTCATGCCAGGCTGCTGTGCATAGGCCCAGCCTTCACCCTGCCTTTGGAGGCAGAGTCCCGAGCCAAGTTTCCACTGGAGTGCCAAACCACAAACCCCTGCTCGCTCACTTGCACACCTACTTGCTCACATTCAGGTCCTGCAAATACTTATTTCTATTTGTGGTCATATGGGTAGTTTCTCTTTGAGGGAAGCGTGAATTGCGCAAGGCCTTTTTCCCTTAAAAATAAAACAAAAAGTACCAGAACCCCAGATGGTATGCTCTTAGTGCTAATAGTGATAAATATCACTTTCATTGGTGTGCAGGGCTGGAATGCTGCACTTGTGCTTACCTGACTCATCCTTGAGGACCATTAGTGGCCCTACCCTCCCCATTGAAACAGTTGATATCAATTCCAGGCAAGGGTCATCTTATCCACCTGAAGTTGACAACTACCCTGCCTATCATAAAACCATACTGCGTATTCAGTCTCAGGCTATGACTTTCCCTTAACAATGTGACATTTTTTGTTTTTACGAAATCTCTGAACTTCTCTTTGCATAGCAAATTATGGGTGAAGCATACAAAATACAGGACACTGACCTGTGCAACACTGACAGCACCCAGCTGCACAGAACCTTGCACTGAAAACAAATGTCAGAGCCTTTTTATCATATCTATTTATTTGTGTCCGTTAATGCACCTAACCCTTTACATTTTACAGACACTCTCACTAATGTCTTATTTCAGCGGTATACAAAAATGCTGTATTGTTGCTAATTTTTGTATTTTGGTGCAAATAACATCTGGAGAGATTTTGAAAACTAATTTATACCTTGAATAAATATGATTGGTCACTCTTAATCTTTCTCTATTAAACCACTCCTTTTTGTACTCCACTTGCAGTTAGCGCTGCTTCCATAAACTGCAATCTGCAGCATACTTTCCAATTGAGTGCATCTTTGTTGCATGAAAAAAGCCAAGTACACTCAGTCTCTTGGGTCTGCATTGTCCAAGCGTAGACCAAGACCCTCAATTACTAGCAACACCACAACTAATGCTAATAAAACCCTGTCTGGTGAGGCTCACTATCAAATGAAGTTGGTCTACCTTTTGAATTCTAACCAGGACAATGGGCCTCATTATGATTGTGCCGGTCTGGTAACAACAGTGCCGGTAAGACTCCTGGCACCATTGTTACCGGACCGGCAAACTCTGAGTTCTATGGACGGGTGCTGTATTGCCCACAGACTTTGACGGAAGCACCAGCACTGTTGCGCACAGTGCCAGTGCTTCTGTCCTCCCCATTCCCATCGAGTTCTGTGGGACTCAAATGGGAATGGGGATTTACGAATGCCGCTGCCTGACTTACCTGACCTGGGCTGTAATGCCCCAGTTATTCTGGCAAGTCAGGTAGCGGTAAATCATCACGAGTCCAGCGGCAGCCTGCCAGTTTTACCGGCATGGCTACTGCCAGACTCGTAATGAGACCCAATGTCTTTATACCTAATAGTGTAAAGGACTCCATAACTATTATACATTTGTGCAATGCATGCTAGTGGGGTGGCAGGATGCCGAGTGAGTTTCTTATGTTGTGGGAAGGTTGCGTTGACAAGTTGCCAGGTATGGTTTTTGGCTTGTGGTGTGTGGAGGCAGCACAAGAATAGAATTATCCTGATGTTCATGTGCATGTTTGACTCTATGAGTGAAGTCAGACCCCATGATTAGACTCTATCAATCCATTCTATAGCTTCTCCACTTCTTTCCATTGCTCTATAACCAAACATGTAATGATATGTAATGACATGGAGTTAGATGGGAGGACATTCAGCCTGCTGTGAAATAGCAAAATGGGATATGAGGACACGTTAAGTATCAGCTTTCTAATTGTTAACTAATCTAATGATAGTTTCAAATATTTGTACTACTTTTGCTATGTGGGTGAGGTTTCCTGTGAGCCATGTCTCTACAAAACATCAATCATTACTGAAATATATGTTGTTTAAAAATAAAGTAATGGCAATAATATTAACTACATATACTTCATAATGTTAGTGTGGTATGGAGTTTTTTTATTGAGTTTAGTTGTTATGGAGTTAGGGGCAGGGGCTTTACATTGTCCGTCTTGTGCTACTGCACCATCTTCCAGAGTATTATATTAACCCCCTGGCCAAATAGTTCAAGTTCTCTCTGGTGTCTATGGTTTAAGATTTACATATTTATGTATATGTATAGTGCGAGGTGGGAAACACATCTGCTGGCATTTTTTTATACATGCATTATAAAAAACAGAGAAAAATATAAAGTCACTTCTGTCTGTGTGATGCTTTGAATGCACCTGTGCTGTCCTTGGCACCTATGTGAGTTTTCTTGTTTTTGACTATTGAAATACAACATTTATAACACACAAATATATGTTTTATTTTAACCATCAATGTACTCAATAATGATTGTGACCAAGAAGTACAGAAACCCCATTTTTTTCCTTCAAATGTATTTTTTAGATCTAAAAAGTCTTTTTGAGAAAGAATATGTAAACATTCATACAGATAACATTTACTGAGAACAATACACTCACATTCATTTGACCAAAAATGATTACAATTAAAAATATATGTATATTTATATTTGTGTAAAAAAATCTGTACAGTTAGATGTTTAAAACATTTTTTTAAATAAGATAAATCATTTTGTTCATAAAAATTGTCTTAAAAGCTGAATATGAAGACAGTGGGCCTCATTACAAATCAGGCGGTCCGGAAATAACGGTGGCGGTAAACCCGCCACCACCATTGTTTCCGGACCGCCTGATCCTGACTCCTGCAGGCGGGAGGTGATGTTCCCGCCAGGTTTGACCTGGCGGGTTTAACACCACCCGCCTGTAGGCGGACGAGGAAACACCGGCAGCATTACGAGATGCTGCCAGTGTTTCCATGATCCCCATTCCCATTGAGTCCCATAGGACTCAATGGGAATGGGGATTAACACCATTCCGCCTCCGTGATTCCCGGAAAACGGGGATTGTAATGCCCCGGTAATTCCGGGAATCATGGAGGCGGAATGGTAATACGAGTCTGGCGGTAACCAGGCGGTTTTACCACCTCGGTTACCGCCGGACTCGTAATGAGGCCCATTGTATACACCACACCACCTCATTTGATTCGTGATGTCAAATATTCCACAATTTCACCTTTTGGAGGACAAACCACATTAGCAATATTCTTCATCATAGACTGCTCCCTGGAAACATAATCTGTTGTCAGTCCATGTGTTTGCATGGCCTGCACAGTCAAAGTCAGATATAGTCAAATTGCATCTGTTCTAATATTGGCTTAGTCGCCCATTCTTTTTTTCCTTTGGTAAACTCCACGGTGTAACAAAGCATACCTAAAACACCGGCTGTTCGCGCTTGTTTCTTACCAACTTTCCAATTGTGAGCAAGTACATCCAAACTTGTTCTGGCCTCTATAACATCTATGCAACATTTTAGGCATGTACTTCAGGCACATATTATGGAAAACCTCCAAATCACCAGGTTGGCAAAATTCTGGTAGGCCCTTCAAATCTTTTGTGAGCAATTTGTTGCGCACAACCTTTTGAAAGGCTATGTCAGCAGAGGAGCCATGCACCAACCACTTTTTCTTATGATCATGCTCTTCATTCAAAGGTCCATGTACTCACTCATGAAAATGCTCAGTATACACTCATGAGTGTATGTTTGAACTATGATGGAGTATTGAATACCCCTTTTCAATCAGAATCTGGACTGCACCCTCCAAGTTTCTGAACAACACCATAGATGGTTGCTGATGGACTTTAACAGTTTAACATTTCAACAAACCCTGTTTTTTTTATCAACAGCAGTGACTTTTTTGGCTATTGATTTGGTGACATGACATACATCAAAATGATGCTTGATGTGCGGAAACTGCTCTCGTATGACCTTTGCTATTCCCACATGCCTGTCCATGGCTTTTCATTCCATTTGTAATCCCCTTGATTGCAGATGTTCAATGAATTTAATAAAACCATATTTCTCCATGGCAACAGAGGATGTACATTTGGACACTTGCACTACTACAGAACTCACTAGTCTTTGGGTGTCCACGTCCTGGAAGTGGTAAGAACAGTACTTCACTGAAAATCCAGGACTGTCGCACTGTCCATCACCAGCAAGCCAGAGTCTTTTGGCAGCGAGATTTGGAAATAATATAAGCTACCACTCAAAAGAGTATCTGAGCGCTGCTTATTATTACCCACGGTGTGTGGTGCCATGTGTCCCATAGCTGTGTTCAATCATTTTTATAATCTCAATCAGGCAGCTGTCAAAAACAATGTTTTTTGGTTCCCTCAATAGCCAATCATCTTACAGTATATTGGTTTCAGATTCTATGGTTGGGGATAAATCTTCTGCACTACGGATGGTGTTATCAGGGCCATGTACGTCATCATCAATGAATTCTGAAGATGCCTCAGTGATTTCAATCTGTGATATTTCTAGATTTTCAAAGTGTATTTCAGAAACAGGGGTGATCATGCCTTTATTTGACAGAAATAGTTTCAAAAGTGTAGATTGGATGAGTGGATTGGCAACTTATTAAGAAGCATCTTCTGTGTTGTCTGTCAGTTCCAGGTGGTGCTGTGTGCTGTATCAATGATCCATCATTACTTTCCATGGCTCGCTTGTGATATTCAGTTCAAATTCCGGTCACTGCACATCCGCATCCAGATTCTGAACCGTAGATAACAAATAAGCATAATTTCTTTCCAACTTACAAAACATGAATATCAACCTTACAATCTAATAACAATGAACCCATTTCCAAAGAACACATTTCTTTAAAAGCCTTAATCGTATTTACCCTGGTTTTCCCAGTGGATTTTAATACAGCCAATCTTGATGTTCTCAATTCCTCACTCATTTGTAACAGAACATTCAGAATAAGTTGTAAATGACAGAAAATTGAATGTTTTGTACCTTTGCCTCTTGCGTCTAATTATCAAGATTGAAAATAATCTTGATGTATATATCATAGCTATGTACACAGACACCTCCATAATTCACAGTTTATACTTTTAATCAAGAGCACTGTGAGTCGATCCGTAAGATGCAAGCAGGTTTATAACTTAATTTTATGTAAGCATAATATATTAGCAAATACATTTACTATGAAGCAATTATAATACAAATACTTATTCATAGTGAGGATCAGACAATGTTTTTCAGTAGAAAAGATACTTTCTGCTATACTTTTCATTACTTTTACCTTTGGCAATACAACTGATTACAAAACGTTTACTTACAAGCCTGGTGACCATCACTAGTGTCATGGGTAATTAATGGAACAGTTTCCACTAATGGATCCTCCTGAGGATGATCAAGAAAATGAGATGAGTTGAACCCAAATAAGAAATAAATAAAATATAATTTTTTAATTTTGATTTAATTAATCAATACTTTAAAAAGTAATATCTCCAGTAGCAAGAGGCATAAATACAATGACAAGTACACTAGTGCACTTTGATGAACACTTTACACAATAAAAGGAACATTGAAAGTCAAATGGATTATAAATTATTTTTTTTTATACCTGTGGTCCTTGTGTCTCTTCCATGTCGACCACTTCAGCAGTAGGCCCCTTGTACATTATAACGCATGAAATAAACCTTTGATAATAAATATATATTCTAATATTCTAATATTAACCTGTTTGATAACAAACCTTGCATCTTGATAAGTGACCTTGTATGCATGACAAATGTTAACAACGAGTGACGCAAAGACCAAAGACAAAGCTATGATATTGAAAAGGATGCACCTTTTCTATAATTGAAAACCATGTATTTGTTGTAATTGTACCAGCTGTACATCAACCAAAGCAGATCTTTCCTTCTGTGCCTGCTCAGGGCACCCTGTTCCTGTGCTATGTCACCTCATGTCCTCTCTCCTATCCTCACTCCCTTCTGCCATCCGCCTGAATCCTTATTTACTTATTTATTTTGCCCCCTTTCTGCCGCTCCCGCCCACTATCTGCCTTTCATTTAATATTATTTTCTTTGTTCCTTTTATGGCCCCCTCCCTTCAACGTTCACTCCTCTTTGTCATTATTTACTATTCCCCTAATCGTTGCCCCTGTGTCTCCTTCCGCCCATTCCTCCTCCCGCCCACCTTGCCCGTTATTTGTTGTTTTCCAGCAGGAAGCTTGAACTCCTGGAAGCCACATTCCCTAGTCGGTCTCTGTACCAGCTGTGTGTCGACCAAAGCAGATCTTGCCTTTTGTGCTAGCTTGGAGCATCTTTTTCCTGGGGTAAGTGGCCTCATATACTCCCTAATATCCCTGCTGCAGCGTGCCATCCACCTTCCTCCTTATTTATTCCCCCCATTCTGCCACTCCTGCCCACCATCTGCCTTTCTTTTCATTTAATATATATTTATTTTACTTTTCCAGTCCCCTCCCACCAAATCGTACTCCTCTTTGTCATTATTTGCTATTCCCCTACTTGCTGCCCCCTGTGTCTCCTTCTGTTCATCCCTTCTATCACCCACCCCGCCCATGATTGTCCTCCACCAGGAAGCAGCACTCTTCACGGAGGGGCCCAAAGTAGCCATGCCCGGTCAGCCGGCTAAGGTCCACAGCAAAGGGCAGCTCCTCTATGGAGAGCTCCCATCCAGGTTTGCCTCGGATCGACCCATGGATGCCCTACATATCACCCTACAGCAACAACTAAGGTAAGGTGGTATGGGCGATGAGCACAGCCATTACTGAGCTCAATTAAAACCCTGCAACTTCTTCATTACTATCTTCAAATTAGAACATGTTGTAGATTACCTCCTTAAACAGCCTGAGAGATGCATTTTGGACGGCAGATATTCTGTTACACTGGAGGCATGCTGGGGGTGGGCAGTGGGTCGCACGTACATTCATTGGGGGTGGGAAATGTGCTGCACTTAGATGGATTTTTGGGTGGGAAATGTATTACATTTGTATGAATTCTGGGGTGGGCAATGTATTGTACTTCGATGGATTTTGGGGGTGGGCTATGTATTGCATTACATGGATTCTCAGGGTGGGCAATGTATTGCACTTAGATGGATTTTGGGGGGCTATATATTGCATCTAGATGGATTTTGGAGGTGGGCTATGTATTGAACCTCGATTGATTCTGGGGTGGGCAATTTATTGCTCTTATATTGGCAATGTATTTCACTTAGATGGATTCTGGGTGTGGGCTATGCATTGCACTTGATGAATTTTGGGAGGTTTGCAATTTATCACACTGGAGGTGACCTGGGTGTTGCTCTCAGAAGTTTTTGTGTGGATATTTTTTGTATTGCACAGATTTCAGCCTTTCCAGCAGAGGAGCTCTTGTGATAGCCATTGTATAGCACTTGGAAGGGTTGGGCAGTTACCCAGGGTGCTGCACTTAGTTGAGTCCAGGAGAGCGACTATGCTATGGTTTCTGGGCAATTGCAGAATTAGTTCCACTACAGAGAATGTAGGTGTTGGCAGAATGCTGCCACTACTGTTAAGTGGGGTCTTGAATGTAGCCACTTAATGATATCAGGAAGCATGCAGAATATATTCACCATCATTTATCAATCCAGATGTATTAGAATTTGCTGAATGTACGAATTCTAGGCTTTCATTTACTTATAACCAATGCATTTTTCCTCTCGCAATCCACGCTTTTGAAATTAGCCAAAAGTGCGTTCCCGCATGCATCTGCTTTCACATACAACTCAAATTACACTTTGCACAACACTTCTGCCAAAAGAATGTAGCTATTTTCATGACAACATTTCAAACTGTAGCTACAAAAAATGGACAATTAACTCACACCAATAACAATAAAAAATTACTTTTTCATTCCAAGACTTCCTATATATTGGGTGAGGAGATCCCAGATCTTCAAAGGACCTCTACCACAGCTACTTCTCCTTCACACGCCCCCCCTTAAACTGGGTGGAGGGATTGCATGCCCGCTAAATACATGAGCCTCTATATGTATCCTTGTTTCCTTTTTTCACAGTGCTGTCTTTGTCCCGGTGTGCAGTCAAAATGTCGAAAAAATAATGTCGAATTACAAAAATGTCTAAAACATAATGTCGAAAAAAAAAATGTCGAATTATTTTTTTTTTATTTATGGTTTTTTTGGGTTCCGGAGGTAAAAAAAAGGGGTAAAACAAAAAAAAAATTACAAAACGGGTGATTGGGGGGAACCCCCCCATTTCGAACAAAAAGCAACCAAAAAAAGAAATTCAATTTTTTTTTTGACTTTATGACATTCGACTTTATGACTATAAACCCTTTGTCCCTAGTAACATAGGAAAGGGTCCCTTTATACCACAAACCTCTATATAATAATCTAAGTAACCTACGTACAGTGCCATGTGGTCTTCCACACCTTCCACTCACTTTTCACTTCTAGCGCTCACGTCATTCCTCACACTTTCAAACACTCACACTCACCTTCCTTACCTCACTTGTTTTTCTCTGCAAAAAGGTGCACTTACATCTACATGTTCTCTCAAAATCCTCCTTAACAGGGTCCCATCAATGGTCTGCACAATCCAGGGACAGCAACCCACTCCAAAGAACAGACAGGAATTCTGATAACACAACTCCTGTGGACCTCTCCAAGGTGCGCACAAGTGTACTGGTCGCCGCAGGTGGGTGTGGCCCCTGTGGGTGTGTGGCTAGGAATCCTCGGTCCTCACAGGAGAGTCTGGGATCATGTCTGGGTCACCAATTCATAGAGCATCCTCTCAACAACCAGACCAAAAGAAAACAACCAAAAACCCATTTGTGAGAAGAACAAGAGCTTTATTTTGTATACAAAAAGGAAAAGGACAGACAGGGTATTATTATAAGTCAACTGCTGTAGAGCTCTCTGTCTTCTTTAAAGCAAACAGCATATTATAACTGCAAAATTCATGATGTATTCAATATACAGTGTTCATCCCCCACCCTCATTGGCTACCGCCTATTTGCATACAAATAATCACATGTAAACCCCAAGTTTATTGGTCGCAGCTTCACTGACTCCAAGGTCTTCGCACATGGGTGACGATCTCTTCACCTTGGCTCACTGTAAAATGATTGGTTGCATTTCTGCGAACACTGCCCTGCCCTGAGGCCTAATCACGTGACGTTTACCTTGGCCAGCAACATGAGCTCAGTGGATTACTCAGAGGCCAGTCTGGTCCTTGTGAATAAGCATCCCTTTTCTCATCCCAGGCATGCAGGATCCCCCATTGTGCCTCCCTGCCATAATCTTACAAGAGTTGGCATCATCCTTTGCTCTCCCCGGTACAAATCACAGATGTTGTTGTCCTCTGCTCCCCCCTTACCACCTAGCCCTCCTGAGGGACAGGCCTGGGTTTCTTGCAGGTCTCACTAAGCAGTCTAAATAGTGAAGGATTAGAGAGTCTTGCTCATGGGTATCTTGTTGTTCAAATGGGATGACCATTCTCTCAGGGCTGGGTGGGCTGATGTCCTAAATCTCTGCTTGTGTTTTGGCAGCTCAAGACCTCTGATCTCGCTCCCATGGGTTTTTTCTTCACAACCAGCCACAGCCCTTCCTCGTTTTGGGCCGTTCACGTTCCTTTCTAATTTGGCAAACTTCCAAGATGTATCTGTGTGTGGGTGTTTATGTTCCCTACCTCGCCAGGGGTGGGGGAGAAAGATTCAACCACGAGGTCTCTTTGTTTTGCGCGCCCAACACAGCCTGCAAGTATTCAGGCATATCTTCAAACATCTACTTTATATGTATGCCGTGCACATGCAATGTATCCACCCCTAACATCTTTAAGAAGCTTGTTAGTTATTTGTCTTTTTAGGTCCTATAATAAACTTACCCTATACCATGCCCCCCAACTCCCTGTACCCACTTACCTGTATTTCCCGCATATTACTACACTTTCCAAAATCCAAATCATTTGAGAGGGGCTGGGATCTGAACGTGCAGTCCAACGTTCGTCAGATATGGAGATATGAAGGTGATCCATGAAATAGGAAATGGAGAGAAACATGTGACAGGGGACAGTATGAAAGCAGAACTCAAGTTATAAAAGAATACGATAGATTAAACAGGAATGGTACAGAAAGAGAATAGAGGGGTGCCATGTGCTGAGCCTCGTGGAACACAATAGTGTAACAGGAGGCAGGAAGTACAACAGATACATTATAAGAATGACTAGATAGCTACAGACAAAAGCCAGGAAATGATGTGTAAGAGGGCGGTATCGGTAGAGTGGGCAGGTGGGAACCATTCTACAGAGAAGGCCGGCGTAAATTAGAATCAAGCAGTGAGACAGGTAAGTGTAAGCAGTGCAACCAGGGAGTTTAAAGAGGATAGAGATTGGATGATAGTTTGAGGGACGAGATGGGCCAAAAGGATTAGGTTCTAGATGGAGAATAGGACATCAATTCTGCGCTGTATCATTCAAGTGTGTTTAGGAAAATATGTCTGCCGCATCCCAGGGTGACCTAAGGTATCCCCAAACCTTATTTGATTATCGTATGCCAAAATGTGTCATGCCCTGTGAGCGCCTGCCTCCTTCGAAGATTCATTAGTCAAATACCCTCTCCAGATTGTTCAATAATTTGCCTTAAATCGATATTGTGTTCCTTCAACAAAAATGTATTATTCAAGTTGCAGCTATGCCAACACATGTTTCAACACATTGACCACCTTACCACTACTCGTAAACCCCCATTTCCCATTAGGTCTCTTGGAACCAATGGGGATGGGTGGCGTTATTAGATCTGGCGCAAATACCGCTGGCGCTAGTAGCGCTGAAATAGCCCATACCGCTGGTGCATTCACCGACAGCTCAGAGTTGAAAACAATAAATGAACAAATAAATCAAATTCACACCTGGATGATGTTGCTTTTTCGTTCTATCACTCTAAAATCTAGTCAGCAGGCACCGGAAATGAAAGTGATATAAATGCATGGTTATAGATGTAGTTTACGTTTGGAAGAAATGCATAGCTCTCAAACATTTTTCTTGCAAAGGCGGGTGAAATCACCCGATTTTGTTTCTGGCGGGTGAGACGCCCATTGGAATGAATGGGCGTGCAGGAGGCATGGCGGGTGAGTCAGCCCTTTGCAAGGCGGGTGACACCCGCCAAAAGCGGGTGAGTTGAGAGCTATGAGAAATGAAAGGTTTTTTTTTAGCAGTGACCCTGGTGGATATAAAACCGTGTTTCGCACAATTCACGTGCAGTTCTGTGTTACTGCTGCCAATCAGAGATGTGCTTATTGTCCTCCTTCCAGGATATTCATCGTATCGACCTCAGAAGGATGGGAGGCTGAAAGAATGCCGCCGAGAGGAAAACCAGTGGCTTGTGGGCTCTGGAAAAAACACTGCATCGTTCTTTTGGACCCACTGAGTTAGCTTTACTGGAAGGAGCTTGGGATGTAGAAATTGATTGCAAATGTTGACTATGGAATAGATATAACGCCGTGGGCTTTTCTATATGGTTTAAGTTCATTATGTGCCACCCTCACATTTAAGGAACTCCGTGACACGTATCTAATACGTGCAACATTTTCCCGCGCTCGAGCACATTTTCTGGCCACAGTGGAGTGCCTCCCAAAAGACATGTGATCTTACTGGGTCCATGCACATGGATACCTGCCATGTAATGAAACCCAACAGCAACCTCCCAGGGCGCACGAGCGTGAATGAATTAGCTCATGTAATCCTCATTCTGGACTCATTTAATGAAATCTACCATAATACAATATATGCTCAGTTACCGTAAGCAACCATCTGTCTATGATTCACAAAGTTTCTTTAGCACACAAGGCCTCTCCAGGCCAAGAAGATTACATAAGCACTTACATTTCCATTACTTGAAAGTAAGTGTGCATCCATACTTGGCAGCTTGTCAAAACGAAATCTTATTTCTGCATCCGCCCTGCAGACCATGGCCAAAACAGCAAGACAAATGTACTCAGCTCGAAGGGAGTAATGAAGGGTGAGGCACTGTGCGTTTTTGGTGGGACCAACAATGTTGTCTTACTGTGCTGCCATGTATTGCATTAGAGTGTGTTTTACACACTGTGGACAAGCTATGCATGAACCTGGCCTGATAAATGACAAGGAGACACTTGATAGCCCAATGATAGCGACTGTATCAGCCTTATTGGGAATATTTGTGTCCCAACATTGTGGTAATGTAGTCAGGGACTGACAAGTGATTAAAAAAAGAGTAATTTGTTATAAAATCACTCATAAGTACAGTATGTGTAAATTGCCCCCAGGAAGGATGCTCAGCCAATCAATGGGCTGGGAACGCTGGTGGAATCGGCCAGTGGCCACCCGCAATCTCTCAGCCACCTGCCAGCTTCCCCTGGATGCTGTCATTTTTTGTCTATGCCCACTCACTCCTCCCGCTTATCCTACCTTTGCCACTGCTGATCTCAATCTCCAGGCCTATCCTCTCCATCACCTGACCTATCTTCTATCATAAGGGCCGCCTTCTACTATTCACAAACCGGAAGATTCTGTCTTAGTTTGGGACCTAAAGAGTCAAGAGAAATGGTAAGGCGATTCTCTAGTGAAAAGGTAAGTTCAGTAATAGTCTTCTTTCTAGTTGGAAAGTAATTAGTGATTTTTTAAGCCGAGCCTAAATCCTTTCTTTGCACCAGTGATGCCTTAATGATTTAGGAGGGCAAGTTCTGGGGGGCCTGAGTTAATATTTACAGGGGTTTTCCAATGAAGTCATCATCTCCTACCACACATTTTCATGATGCGAACAGCCATCACCCTTTCCTTGGGGGGTGTGCAGGGCTGGTAATGTCCTTGAGCTCGCGCTGAGGCCTGCAAGTCACTCATGCCTACTGTATGCCCAAGCAGCTGGACCGCACTGGCCCTGTACACCACCGAATGTGTGATAGCTGTATTGCTTCAAAAAAAGAGGTCCTTATTTGTGAAACAGAGACCTTTATTTGTGCACAATACAAAGGTCTGTGAATTAACTTGACAGAAACTCACATGTCTTGTGATGAAATATACAGGCCTAAATCCACAGCTGAGATCAGATTTAGGAAACATATAACTGAAAAAGCAAGGTTGTATAGCGGAAACACACTCAGTGCCGTATGGTGTTTTGCGCAATATACTGCAGTGATTGGAAGATGGGATGCTAGAAGACAGAGGAGATCTTGATGTATATTTGACATTCTGCCATCATTTATGATATCCATGAGCACAGCACACCCGTTAACACAGCATGCACATCTTTAGGTTTGAGCCCAAGCAGGGCTACCTCAGCCCGTGACCCTCAAGGGGTTGACACACTTAGTACTGTTGGACTGGATAGTGATACCAGCTATTATTGCAGTGCTTGGAAGCAAGAGAATTTGGGCATGAAGTCCTGTATAATCATTGGATATTAGTATTATTATTGTAACTTTCTGGAGGGCAAGCTCAGAATAATTAAAAGGGCAAACACAATGTTGCAAGAAAAACCCTCTGAGTGATAGGCACTGGTGCTAAGTGAGTTCAAACAAGTTTCCAAGCAAAATATTCTACCCTCTCTAAGAGGCTACAGGTAATGCTGGATGGGCTTCCACCTGCACGATATCCTTCTGAGATCTTGTGTGATTTGCTGGTAGTCCAAAGAGTACTTCAACTTGTGTGTGAGTTTGGCTGGGTGTCTTCAACTATGGTGGCCTTATTAGATGTGCCGATGTTCTCTGGGATATTTGATATGCCGATCAGAGCCCTACATTGTCTGGGGACGTTTGGTTACCATATAAAATGGCCAGATCACATTCACCTACCTTTTGTTGGTTTTGTTTGCAAGTAGGAGCGTTTAGGCGCTATTCACAGCTTGTGTTTTAGAGTAAGTTTCGTTGACTTTGGTGGTCCTTGCACGTGTTGGTGATTTAAGTGTGTTGTTGATCCCGATTTGCTCCCTATTGTCTGCATATGTGTTTATTTGAACCATTTTGTTGGCATTCCTTTCTTCCAATACGTTTCCTCATAAAAATAACACGCACCAAAGCACTACCCTTTTTAGTTGTACTTTCCATTTTGTGTCACCACAAAAACTATAAAAATCCCCAATTGTTACCCAGCCATTTTCATTGTTTTGCCTATTATTTAAAATCACCTTGTGCTCCTTTTGTGTTCTTAATGAAATTTGGCCATGTGATTGTCATCCTCTATCTTGTGTGACATCTTCATTTGCGTCCTTAATATTGCCTTTTACTGAAAAAAAAAACAAAAAAAACCCCAAAAATTTTGCCTTTTCTGTTCCATCTTGTTTGTGAAACCTAATAAACCTTCCCATTTGTATGTACACTAGAGGATTCTTCCTAAATCTTAATCAGCTTTACCTGTGTGTCCAATACACCTTTACACTTGTTTCAGTGAGTGTTGCTTCAATCCATTTGTTTGTGCTAGTCACATTTATTTGTTATAAAGGCATTGAAATTCTGAAGCAGGACCAGTCGTTGTACTCAGAGGAAGAGGGAAAGTAGGAAAAGGAGGTTCAGTTCTCAGAGAACGAGGAGCCACCGTGTTGTGAGAGAGTGTTGAGGCTCTTGTGATGGTAGGTTATACTACCAGTCCCCCACATGAACACCTGGTGTTTCATGTGGTGGGAGAGGCATTGGACAACTGCTTAGGAAGAGGAGGGGAGGAAGGGCTGTCAAAGGTGGTGTTTACCTCAGGAAGGGGTGAAGGAGGATGTGTGGGAGTCAGGGCCTTTGGAGTAGGCCATGTTGTTGGATTGCAGTGGTTTAAGCAGGTGGTCATCACAGCTGAGCTGTGGTAATACTACGGGACTTGCTGTACACTGTCTCTGACTGGATTGGCCTTGGAGTTCGAGTAGAGGATATGGGAACCCAGCAGGCAGATGATGTAGCAGGGGCGTGGAGGACCACAGAGTAAGAAAGGGATGGGGTGCAGGTCATGGTGCTGCTCATGACTGAAGAGCAACAAGTGTCAGAGACAGGCATGGGCCACCAGCAGATGACTCTGCAAGAGGACCAGCCTGAACCTCTGTTCCTTTACCTACCCTTTCAGATAAGGAATGGAAGGAACAGATAATTGCCAAATTTCAGGTGGGAAAGGGGGGCATTCCCCTCCTTCGACAGTGTCCATGTCATCATTGGTCTGGGCATTCTTAAACTTGGGGCAAGCAAATCCTCTTAAAGGTCAGGAATAGACTGTGAGTTGAAACCAATGAACGGAGCTAGTCAAGTGGTTGAAGATTTGAAAATTAGAAAACATGTCAATGGACAACCATATTTTTTGGTGTCATTGTCCTCACTACTTAGCATACATGTCGCTGACATTAAATTCCCCATCTGCAACATCCTCCAGCAGTGGGATGGAAATGAGTGTGTGTGTTAAGTAATTGATTAAATGATTATTTATAGTGCGCTTAATATCGGATGATCAGTCTCTAAGACAAATGCGTTGCCCCTGAGCTATCCTCCCGGCGATTATGGAGGTTCTGGGGAGGACGCAACCTTTTGTCCCCGACATACCAGCACAAGTATTCCCCAGACTCACAGTCTTCTGAGCTTTCCAACACAACTCTGTCCTCCATGCAACCTGCACGTGTGGACTATAAAACAGTGGAGGCATTCACATGATCACCATAACAATATTATTGGTGGTAGCCCGCAGGGTCAGGTGCTACTCTACCAGTCAAGGAGCGATTGACAGAGGTGTCATGATGGCAGGCATTGTCTGTATTGCCAGATGACCCTCAGTCCATGGAGATGAACTTGCCCTGGAAGTGGAGATTTTGTGGAAAGGCACATGCTTCAGCATCATTCTACGCTCTATTACACTCTATTAATTGACTGTGAAAGACCAAAGGAAAAGTGCAAGCAAGGTGAAGTAGCTTACTTCTGACTCATAACAATAGTTACCTAATACTGTGGGAATGGCAGCATGGTGTAGGAGAGTGGCCTGTGATAGCACATCATTGCAATACGGTTATAATTCCCGCTGAAGGCATGCAACCAATCAATAACATTGTTCAATAACTATTCTCACATATATGTAGTTTTCATCTGCACCATGAAAAAGGCTTGCAGTTAGGAAGCTTTGGGGTTGTTTGTTTGTCTGATAATTGTTTGCGGCGAGCTGTTTGAAATAAATCTGCTTGCATTCGAACAATTACAAGATGAAGGACCACCCCAATCTCTGTTCATATTCAACCAAAATGCACCCGCCTCCACCCACCACCCCCCTACTTACCTGCTTGCTCACCTCCATGTCCCCTGCACCCCTGTAGAGTCAGATCCATCCCTCTAACGTGGGTCGGATCCGACACCGCAGGGTCCCCTTTTCTTCTTTTTCCCCCTTTTTACTTTTTATTTCTGGTCCCCCACCTCCCATGTTGAGGAAGCGGTGGAACTCCCCTGCAACCCCTAAGGCCAAAAAAACTGAACATGGGCGGCGGGGACACCCCCACAATCTCTGCTCCAAATGTCCGGTATGTTTTATAATCGATCGAATTGTACTGGCCGAATTCAGTCAAATGTACCATTCGATCGATTATAAATGATCAAATAGGCTAATATCGTTAGGAATGCACCCATAACATTATTTTTCTTTAATGTATGAAAAAAGCACAACGTTGTGGCTACTTATACTTATCACCTAAGTAGCTTACACGAGGAGCCTGATTCTGAGTGTGTGCTCAATGTAATGCAGAAAGCCGGAATTCTCTCCTCCAGTTTCCAGCACCACCATTCCGCGCTGGGTGGAAATATTGGAGGGGAACTGTCATACTTTTCAACAGAAAAACCTGCTTAAATCTATTGTTTAAATAGAAACATGTGTATCAGTGGAACTACAAGCATTTTCTAAAAGACTACGGGGCTCATTACGACCCTGGCGGAAATCGAAAAACGATGGAGGAAATGCAATACCGCCATCGAATAGCGCTCGGTGCGACTATGACCTGTCACCACAAAGTACGATGCCATTAGCGACACCGTAGTGAACGCCAACGCTAACTGCACCAAGTACGCGCGTGCGCGCCATGCCAAACCGTAAATACCACCATGGCGCAAGGGTACGCGAATTCCGACCCTAGCGGACATGTACCAAACGCCATCAAGCACGGCGGAAAGTACCATTCCGCCATGGTGAGAAGTACGGCATCGCGAATCAACCGTAAACGGCCCCACTGAGTGCCTGTGCACCGTTCCCTGGCCACATAGTACAACTCCCCGTAGGTGCAATGAAGTCACAATGCAACCAGTGAAATGTACAAGTCACCCATGCATGCCAACGAACAAAAGAATCTCAAGAGGGGCCAATGGGAGCTGCAGGGCACAGATGGCACGAATACAGAAGCCATTCCAATGGACATGACCTCAGTCCCCCACCAAGAAACGCACGCAAACACAGGCACCTGTGACCAGCAATATTCCGAAAATCACATCATTCCACCAGTCCACCTGGCTGACCGGCATCTGTTACACAAAACCTAATCCCCCGCCCCTGAGCATGACATCATTCAAACAGTCATATTGGCAGCCCTCATCCCTGACCTCACTGGGCTTCGTAGGAAAACGCGCCCAGCACAGTACCACGCAACTATACTCCGAAGCTGGAACCCAATGCAGATCTCCTCACAATACATCGCTCCCCAAATAGGAATATGCCACATCACTTGCAAAGAAGAACGCTACACGGCCCATATCAGAATAGAAATTTAATGCACAACAAATTCACCAAGCCCATACAGCCATTAGGCCATGAACTCCAAAACACATTTCACCATTGTGGGCTGCATCCGCAAGAAATGACCAGCTACTTCTTGTGTGACGCCCTGTTCCTTCATGGTACACAGGGCCACATTCTCGTACGAAAAGGCAACATGGAAGCGCACAGAACCGCAGGGCCGTCCCAATGGGGAGGCACTAGTCCAGCTGAAAGGCCGAAATGTTGCTCCGAGCCACTAGTACTGCGTAAGGGCATGTGGCCCATTGGCGATCGTCCCATAAGATCGTAATGCTGCTCCACTGATTAACACGAAGCAGCAGGTGTCGGGAGTAAAAGCCATCTGCAGGAGTGCCATACAGATGGCAGTGGCAAAAGGGGAGGAGATACCTGTCAACCAAAAGAAAAGAAAAAGAACAGAATGGCCATCAGAACTACATTCGAACAACTCACTTCAATGATCACACTAAATCCACAGCCATATGCATGCTAGCCCACTCCAAAGGATCATCACCACCCCAAAACCACTTGCGACTCATAACTATCTATATCGAGGTGTAAACACCATCACAAACGAGTGTACCTGTGCATGCGTCTGTGAAAACAGAATCCATCAGATGGGATTGGTAACGTGCATGGACACAAGTGTCTGAGGGCGCGTCGAGACAGGGAGGGCTCAACAAGGCCAGATAGACGATGGTCCCACTATGGCAGCCCTGCATCACATAGCGCAGGGGAGGCGGACAGATTCCAAGAAGCCATGTACATGGCAAACACTGTATCAAATCATCTGTCCATGCATCCATTCATCATTCCCTCATCCCGGTATAAAAACGCCTGAATATTTACTCACATAACATTAGAAATTTCCATTGAGTCTGTGCGTTATGCAGCCTGCAAAATCCACTGTGCCCCAGCCCGTAATTCCAGTGTTGTGAAGTAACATGTATTTGGGAACGTCCGGCCTCATCGTCCACTTCGCTATTGCGCATCCCAAACTATTCATATCAATCATTGCATCCTCGCCATGGCCCCTGTCCCAGGGACATTGAACAATAGAACGTTATATTTGCAGTCAGACCTGTGGGCATCTCCTCGCCGCTAGCTGATGACCGAAAGCGCCGCCCTTCGAATTCCTCATTTGCAACATCACGTCGAAAAGGCATCTGTGGCCGCTTGAAATCACAAATTAATCCATCTAGTGCGGCTGTGTGTGAAAATGGCAACTGCCTTCACTCACAAATGGGACGCCCCGCCCGTCGTTGCAACTCGGTACAGTGATGCATGAGGGTCCACCGTTACTCGAGTACTACGTTCCACTGACCCTTCACAAGTCTGTTCGCGACTGCAAAGATTGTATGTGAAACAATGGGACCATAGCCGAATGAACATATCAACCAATGTTACACGGCCATCGGGTACAAATACATGATTGTAATAGCAAGATGCCATTCCTCGAATTGCAGCCTTGTGTGCGGGATGTGCTCGGCCAAAGGGGAGAGCAGCTTGCACAGGTGGAATGAATCACCACAGGTGGAGGCCATACAGCCTGAAAACACATAAATTGCACACCCAGTCTCCTCCCACAACCACACCCACTCCGAAATGCTACCGGCAGGACTCGCAATGTTGGCCCTGGGGGACCTGATAGCACTGCAAGTACTCCAACTCCAAGAAGAAGACGAACACCAACTACAACCGGCCGCACGGAGGAGACGCAGGAGGAGGAGGAGGGCAAGGCAGGGCCAGCAAGGGCCGCCAGCACAGCCACTACCACCACGCAGGCAGCCCGCAATCCCACGCCTCCGAGCACATCCGTTCAACCTCACTGATGAGCAGATCCACACCCTCTACCGTTTGGACCGGGACACCATAGCCGCCATTGTGGACATGACACAGGCTGACCTTGTCAGCATGATAGATAGCCCAACCGCCATCCCACCCCTACTGAAGGTGGTGTCTGTACTCCACTTCCTGGCCACAGGCACCTACCAGCACACAGTCGGACAGTTGCATGGCATTTCTCAGCCACTGTTCTCACGGACACTATTGCAAGTGCTCGATGCCCTCCTGCAGCACGCAGACGACTACATCTCTCTACCACGCTCGGAGCAGGAAATTACCAACACAAAAGTGGGATTCCATGCACTTGGCGGCATACCGGGTTGCCTTGGTGCCATCGACTGCACCCATGTGGAATTGGTCGTCCCACATGCCATGGAGGCCCAGTACCGCAACCGAAAACAATTTCATTCTCTGAATGTACAAATGGTGTGTGACTCCAACAGGATCATTACACATTGTTGTGCCCGATTCCCTGGATCAACCCATGATTCTATGGTCTTGAGGAACTCAACAATACCACGCTACATGGAGCGACACGCAGGGTACAGATCCTGGCTACTCGGTGAGTCTCATTTCATGCATGATGATGTGGGGTATGTGATGCGGCAATGACCTGGCAGGAAGGGGGGGGGGTGCGTACGTAGCAATGGCATTCCACATAATTCGTTTATCGTCCACATACAGGTGATGCCGGATATCCACTGAAGAGATGGCTCCTCACACCAGTCCGGAACCCACGGGACCAGCATGAGGAGGACTACAACCATGCCCACTCATGTACCTGTGTAGTCATTGAACAGGCATTCCGCCTACTGAAGACTCTTTTCCGGTGCCTCAGCAGGTCTGGCGGGGCACTCCTGTACCGCCATGAGAAGGTTGCAAAGATGGTGATGGCATGTGTCATGCTACACAACATGTGCGTACGTAGAAATGTGCCCATGCCCCCTGACACAGAACTGCAAGCACCTGATGATGGTCATGATGAGGGTGGGGATGTGGCAGCACCTCAAGGAGTCCGCGAGGCACAGGAGGGCCGTGACATTCGTCAGCATCTCATTGATGCATGCTTCTAGCACTCACGCCTGGTGGCTGATACATGGACACGGGACTCGTGGCACTGTGTGTGTCTGGTACATGCACAATATGGACTGTACGCCTATGATGGCCTAGTACACAAAGATCATTGTCCACACATCTCATTGGTTGATCGTGCATTGTTTATGGCATATGTGATATCATGTTGAACACCCTATCGACCCGCCACCCAAGTGAGCCCAACACACCCCCTCCACCCTCCTACCTCCCCCCCGAACACCAGTGTCCAAAGATGCTCATTGTCAGTGGGCAGTCGCTATTGCAAGCCCCCTCTGCGGGTATCAGGGGCACCCCTGCCTGTGGAGCGCAGGTTCCTCCCAGATCTACGTTGGGGGCTGCCCTGGACGGAACTTGCAACGGATGATGTCTCTGCCTGCTCACGTCCATGCATGTCCCTAAGGGTTTGTGAGAGCTCAGTGAGCACACGGCGCACTGCGGCAAGTTCGGCACATACGTCTTTGGACGTCGCATGCAGTTCCCCCCTCAGGCTCTCGGTGCTTCTCTCCATTTTGACTCTCAGGCTCTCGGTGCTACTCTCCATTTGTACTCTCAGGCACTCGGTGCTACTCTCCATTTGTGCCCTTAGTGTCTCTGTACTTCTCTCCATTTCTGCCCTAAGTGTCTCAGTTGATGTTTCTATGTCTGCCTTAGTGCCCCCACATTCATCGGCATGGTCCTTGAGGAGCGTGGCCAGTTGCTGCTGTTGCACGATTAACTGGTCGAGGGACTGTTGCCTCTGCTGGGCCATGGCCATTTGCGGTGGTGTCACAGAGTGGCTGTTCGCCTCATGTTGCCTTGCCACAGGGCTTGTGGGGGATGGCCAGTCGTCGTCTTGTGGGTGCCCCTGCGTGGTATCCTCATGGTGTACGGGATGGAACAGACAGGGGGATTGGGACAGGTCATGGATGGATCTGACTTCGACATCCCCGTCTTCTGTGTCGGAGCATGCTGCCATTAATGGGGTGTCACCTATGGTGCTGCTGCCACCAGAGGCAGTGCCTTCTGTGGCATCCATTGGGGGGACCTGTGGTGCTGCTGTTGTGGGCATGCTGGCTGCTGGGGTGCCTGTTGATGTTCCCTCCTCTGTGCTGCCACTTGATTTGTGCTGCTGCCGTGTCTTGATGCGTGCAGCTGAGGTGGAGGGTCTTTGGCCGTTGGTCTTGGCCCTCTTTGCAGGTGTGCTGGTAGGGGTGTCCTGAAGCTCGTCGTTTGGATCGGACCCTGTGGTGGAGTAAAGGAGGGCGAGCGTTATTAATGGGTCCGTGGGAATTGGAATGGCAATGTATCACATGCATTGGGGTGGTACCTGAGGGTGATTTGGGTCGGGGCCTTGGAGGTGCTTTCATTTGTGTGTGGAGTGAGGGTGCAGTTGTTTGGCAGCCTGCAGTTAGGGTGTGCCTGCTGCACGTGTAGTGGGTGTTTTTGGGGTTTTTAATTATTTATGTATTTATTGTGAGTTTTAAAGTGCGCTATCAGGCCAATGTGTGTGGACGTTCTCCTGGCCATGTGTTGCTGTTGCGCTATGTGGACACATGTGATTCACATGATTGGACATTGTGGATTTGGCATGGTTTTATTTGGGCCACCTACCGGATTCTCCGGATGTCTGCACTCCTTTCTCCATCCCTCGGACTCCCTCTATGCTCTCCATTCCAATGGTGGAGGCACAGATTTCTTCCCAGGGGGTCAACTTGATGGGTGATTCCGATCCTCCCCAGGTGGCTGTGGCAATGTTGCGGTTGGCAGAAAGTATGCTATGGACGCGTATCCGCAGGTCGTCCCATCGCTTTCTGCATTGCTGTGGGTTGCGGGGTGCGGTCCCCACCGCACTTACCCGCTGTGCCACCAGGGCCCATATGGCCTTCTTGTTCGCAAGTGCCGTCCTGGTCATTTGCGTGGAGAAGACGGCGGCGGCATTCTCCTGGAGGGTCTCTGTAAGCACGGTGAGTTCCTCACGGGAGAAGTGGACCTGCCGCTTGCGGTCGCACGCTTTCTTCGCTACTTTTCCCATTTTTCTTGGTTCCACTAGGGTGGATGACGGGTTGGGATGTGTCTCAGGGTAGTGTTTTTAGTGGTTGTGTGGATTTTGTGGTTTTATAGGTGTACGGCGTGTTGTTTCCCGTTCCGGGCCCATGTTTTTACTTCCGTTTCCGTATATTTACGGTCACCGTACTTTCCGGTTGGCGCTCACTGCGGTGTCCGCTAAGATGGGTGGCGGTATTGCACCTAGGGCGCCGTACGGCGGCGGTGTGGGCCGTTTTGGGGTCATTTCCGCCATCGCGGACTTTGCACTTCCGCCATGCCGTGGTGCTCGTGCCCGATGGGTCGGAATGGGCCGCACTTTGCTCCATCGTGCAGTGGCGGAAACGCTATTTACGCTGTGGCGGTCCGGTCAGTCACTTTCCGCCAGGGTCGTAATGAGGGCCTACCACTTTTCTATTTTAAGAAAGTTGTCTTAAGCTGTCATTAAACTAGAAAAGTGGTGCTGTAGTCTAGAAATTGCTAGTTTTATAAAGTGGAAAATATGCAGCAGTGGTTTCTGGCACCTCACTGGTGTCATATTTTGACAACTCTTTTTGACGCGCTTATGAAAGGAGAACACCCTTGCAGTATCTGCTCTACATTTCTCATGGTTGCTAAGGCTGTTGTCAAGCAGTAAATCAGGCACATTCAAAAGTCGTGGCATTGATGCCAAACCTCCACATTAACACTTTATTAGAATTTGTGATTGTAAGAAAAGTGTTTATCCATCATAGATGAACACTTTCCTATTTTTGCATACCTCAGAATTTGTCATGAAGCTGAAAATCAAACACTTTCAAGACGGATCTGAGGTGATAGTTACAACACCAGTCAGTCCATTTAGACTGCTTGAACACCTTGCTTGGTTAGTTCTGAACATTTGCCCTCCTGTCGTTGATGTAGATGGTGGTGTGTTTTCTAGGTTATCTGTTGGTTGCCCTTTCAGAAGAGAAGACAGCTGTTAATGTTGTAGAACATGAAAATGCAGCACGTAAACATTTCAAAGTTGACATTTTCAGGAATACAAAGTTAGGTAACGATTTTTGGGAATATATGTATGACCTACGGGTGGTAAGGGGTTTGGACATATTTCGCTGCATTAGAGGTCCTCTTTTTTCTTCCCATTTCTGTGAATTGTCTGTAATTATTTGGCACAGCAAAGCTATGGTTTAACTTGTTCCCAGCCCTTCAAAAGCTTATGCTTTTCTTGCACTTTGTACTGTTGTTCGTTGTCATGCATGAACAAACTCGACAGTATGGATGTTTTTGCCTGGGGAAGATGAGTCCTACTGGACCCTTTTGGCTGTGAAGGTGCTAGTAATTGAGTTCATTACAGGGCTGCCACACACTCATGTTTTTCACTTTCTGTACAAAGAGTTAAGAATACCAGTGTGTTTGTCCCCAGGCTCTGCAACTGTAGCTTTTTTTCTCTTAGCGCAGTATAACCGCTTTCCATAATCATATGTTGGGATGTGGATGGCTCCCAAAGTGTATCTTGCAGATCATCATCATTACTCTCAGACACATCTGTGCATTTGGGTTGTGGTGGAAAGTGAGACCAGGAACCTTACCTGCCCTACTATCCAACACTAAGGGGGTCATTACGACCCAGGCGGTAAGTACACCAACTTTACCACCATGGTGTAAACTAAGTTTACACCATGGTGGATGGCGGATTTACCGCCCCATTCCAAGGTGAGTGGGGCGGTAAATCCCCATTTCCCATTTACCCTTCCCCATTCCCATTTTTGCCCCATAGGGCATAATGGGAGTGGGGAAGGCGCTAATTACGCCACCGTAAATTACGGTGGCGTAATTAGCACCAAGGCGGTTTAGCGCCATGGATTTTAACGGCTGCTAAAAGCAGCCGCTCAAATTGGAATCAGGCGTTAAGGGTTAACGACGGCATTAACCCTTAACGCCTGAGTTGTAATGAGGCCCTAAGTGTTGTTTCTGTTAACTGATCAGTAGATACAATATGACAATTCTATCTGGACAAAGTTACAATATTTCACAACAGTGATAAGTGGCAGAAGGTGCTGATGTTGAAAGTGAAATTGATGACATAAATTTGCCATGCACACTACTGCAATCTCCAACGCATGCAAAAACTGCTGCGGCTGATGTGAAAATCCTGAGTTGCATCCCTCTCACTCTGGTTTTAGTACTCCAGTCATTTTGGGGCTCAACGGGGTCACTCCTCCCTAACCACACAAAGATGTCCTGTGTGTTGCAAACTTACTTACAGCCACTGAATGCATATCCTGACCAAAAACCATTCTAAGATATTTTCTTTGCTAATGACATTTTATTTCATCACACAATGTTGACACACCTATCTACAAGCAATGAAATCTGCTTCCACTAGACAATTCTGAGAACATTTACTTCACAAACTGTTTTTGTCTGCAATCTTCACAATTAGCCTTTTTTTTCATCTATCACAAAAAAATGCCACACTTTGTAAAACCACTCTCCCACCTCCAAATAATTCTAAAATGTTTTCTTCCTAGCTTGTATTATGTGCTGTTATAAAAGGCAGGAACCCTCAGTTGTAGCCTTTTGTAGAGGAGGAGCCAAATGCCCCTACCAGAACCTCCACCCCTATGTTGCTACATGTTGGGAACCAGAAATTGCGATATGCGCAGTACCAGTGAGGATGCCTATACTGCAATAAATCCTTGAGACAAGGTATCCATTGAGAAACCCTATATGCATTCACGAAGAAATAATGGTCTACTGGAAAGAGTCCCAGAAGAAGTGTGAAAATGAATGAGAAAGAAGACTGGTGATGTCATGTGAAGCTGAACTGACGGACCTAGAAAAGACACAAATGAAGAAGGAACATAGACATTCTTTAGGATCTGAGGATGAGGTATTGAAGAAAAGCAAAATTTCGGGATCGAAATGAAGATTGCTTGTGCGAAGAAACAGTGAAGAAAATGCAAAGTCATTTTACAACTGTACAGATGCTGTAGCGCAAGTAGTCAAAGTAATCCTGAGGCTGGCTATGTAGTAAATAGATTGTGGAGATGCACCAATGTATATTAATAGGAATGTATAGAATCTGTGTGCTCCACAATGCACTTTAGCAAACTTGAACCCCATGAATGCAAAGGGCTTGAAGTGTGGCGCAGTTGAAAACAGTTGATGCCGAAGTTGAATTTAAGAAAGGTTGGCTGGCCCAGCATCAAGAGTCGGGCCACCGTGATCCTGGTTATCTGTCAAGAAGCTACATGAACGTGAGAAAGAATCAAACTCCTGTTGCGGTGTACTGGAAAAACACTGAAAATGCCAAGAGTTCATCATGTAATAGTATTTTATGCAACAAAGAGCACGAAAACGTGGCCCCCAATCACATGGTCAGATGGAAATAGACTGTGGGTCGAGCTACAGCGAAACCAGAAGATAAGATGATGCCATACTCCCTTTTATTCTCAGGTACAGTGAGCCTCTACAAGGCCAAGTTCAAAGCCTTAATTGAATGGCAGATCGTAAGAGTGATGATGGATGAGGGCTAATTGGGTGGGGATGCATCACCAGGCCCTATAGTTTGTAAAGCCAATAGGATGGTGTGGTTATAGGTAAAAGGTTCAAATCAAAAGGTTTGAAATACAATAGGGTCGAATCAATTTTTTTTTTGTTTTTGGAGGTTTCCCCCCCACCCCTGTTTTTGTGGTAAAAACCACTTTTTTACCTATACGGAAACCCCAAAAAATATATATAATTTAAAAAAAATTAAACCTTTTGTTTTCGGTCCTATTGACTCGACCCTATTGCATTCGAACGTTTTGTATTCAAACCTTTGACCGGACACCTGGTGGCATGTATTAGTATGACACGGAAGATGACTTGCACTTGTGAGGGGCTTAGTTTTCCACCTGATTTTAGAGACCCAATCACAACTCCTGTCAGTATGGAACGTATACCTAGATGTTCCCTTTAAGCCTATCACATCCCCTAGTAGGTTTTCTTAGTTTTCCACATAGAATGACGTCCGTAGTGATGAATTTTTAGTATAAGAATGCTGTTTTTTCATGTGATGCTTTGAGAGAAATCGAGCAAACGTCCCTTGATGTCCCTTGTAACTCCCAGTTTTAGATAATTGTTACTAAAACAGTACAATGTTTTGCCAACTTTTTGAGTCAGTCTGATTATTGATGTATGAGTAAGTTATGCATCCCAAACCATCTCTAAATCTCTAAGTATTGCTACCTCGTCTTAAAGGGCCCCAGTTCCCGGGGTTCATGTGGTAGCAGAGGTAGTATGGTTACAGACCCATCGACCAAGTAGGCTTTTAAGGGTCTCAGAATATCAAACGTCCTCCACCATTTAGCTGGAGGACAGCAAGGCTTCCTGTGGATAGCGGCCGACCTAAAAGTTCTTGCAAGATAATAGAGATAGGTGGGACAGATCCCTCTTTCACAAAATCCCCTCCTGGTTTCCACAAGGAGCTGGGCACCTTGAAAGCAACGGTGGACGGTTGAGGAGGAGACGATTCTGAGGGTCAGGAGCTGAAAAACAAAGAAAGGTGGCAAAAAACGAAAGGATAATAATTGGGGAAAGTGATAATGGGAAGAAAGTAACAGAGGGTTGGTTGGGTATTTAGTTAATGATGAAGAGCTTCAAATAAAGGTATATGACAAGGAGCGTCACAGATAAGCCCAGAGTCCTACGTTCAAGGAATGTTTAGAAGAAGTTATTTCAAAATCCAGGTGGATGAATAGACAACACACGGACAAGGTCTCTGAAAGGGAATAACTTACACTCCAATCGGGGTATTTTAAGGGGCAAGAATAGCAACGAGGATCACTGAGAAAAGGAATATGTTGGGGCTGGCCAGTTTGTATGTTTGTTTATTGTATGTACTTTGTATATGAGGAAAAGAGTGAGATGTCAAGGAGTGACAAACAGTAAGTTGTGTTAAGAGGCTGAGAGTAAAATATTTATTTATGTATTTATTCATTGTCGGTGCCGACTAAATAGGTAGATTGAAGTAAAGTTTGAAATAGAGGTTTGGAGTGGTGATGAGTGGTGTGCGCTCAAATTTATTGTTTTTCTGAAACTTATTTTTGTGTGTAAAATAATGGTAAGTATCGACAGTTGATTAAGACTTGTCGCAATGGAGGATGTTACTCCACTAATGCACCTTTGTAAGCAATTGCCAAAAGACGCACCCAAATTAAGCAATATAGTGCAGAATGGGTTAAGGGCATGGCAGATAAAATGTTGATGCCATGGCCACAAGGGGGATCAATGTCCAAAGCGGTTTTGCAACTCAGGACCACATACCTGCACGCTACATACATGGGAAAGAAATTGGAAAAAAAGGATAGCTAGTTTAGAGCTTAGGAAGATGTACCAGGAGGAACGGGAAGATCCTCCTCCTGAGGACTGGATGCTTAACCAGTGTAAAGAGGGGGTGTTGAGCCTTCTGCTACCCCTGCCATGCCTGAAGTAAATGGCGATAGTACAAAAGGTAAAGGATTGCATCCATTAACGGAACGAAAGGCAGCAACAGGGTATAGTAATCCAATACATGAACCTTCTGCTTAAAGCAGTGACTAGAGTCCAGATAGGACCTCAGAAAAGGGAGTGATCTCTAAAGTCACACAGGATAAGGAGAAAAGTGAACGAACAAGTGTAAGCCTAGAGATAGAATGAGAAATTAAGAGATAGAAAGAGACAAAACTGACAAGATAGCGCACATACAAAATGAATGGATGGATGGGTGGACAGATATTGCTCAAACTTGATGGGAACAGCATTGAGGAAGTGAGGCAAGAGGAAGATCAAGACGAGCAGGATTAAAATGCACAGAACGAGAGAAACAATTGAAAGAAGATGAGTATAAAATAAAGAGTAGACAAAGACGAGAACAGATGCATCAGGACAAACAGCTAAGAAAGGAAGAAAGAGCAGAAGAGCAAAGAAGGTAATACAATAGACAAATAGCAATCAAAGAATGAGACAGGTTATAAAAGAATGCAAAGATGCAGAGACGAAGAGGGGCGTAGGGCAAATGAAAGGAGGGAAGCGGAAAGACAGGAAGAAGAAAGGGTTAGAGGGGAAGCAAAGAAATAAAGGTAATTTGACCAGGAGATGGAACAAAAGAGAAGACCAAGGGCCCACAATATTTATTGCATTAAGAAAGAACTAATGGAACCAAATGCAGTAGTATTATGGGGCGACATAGAGGAGTTTCCCCCATCACAAGAAGCAATGCCAGGACCCTCTAGAGTAGACCTAGAGGAGAATTCTGAGATAGGAAGTATCAGAGACAGAATCGATAAAGCTTATCAGGAGATGAGAGCAAAAAGTGAATCAAGGAACAGGGGAAAAGAAGATCAATTTGAAGTTGCCCAGCCACGAGGTGAGGAGGGAAGCCTGTTTAGTCTCAAGCACAGAGCCGTGTCTTTGGACAGGCTGACTCTAAACAGAGATGAGAAAGACGACAGCCATACTAGTTGGGGACAAGATATGTCAGATAAAGACAGGAAAACCTTCTGTGAGGAGAAGGGTGTCAACGCATGTGGTCCTGAGGGATGCTTCCAGGCAGATGGTCAGACTTAGACCAACCTAAAGAAAGGAAGCCAGAGCCTATGGTGTACCCAGAGCGACCTAAAGTGTGATCTCATAGTGAGAGGGGGAATTACCACCATATGTGAGTAGACTGAGGTCATTACCAGGTAGAAGGCAATCAGGAACCATTGTCCCTGCTATGGATAGGCATACGATGGGAACAGATTGCAATATTGTGATCTCGCAATTCCCTTTATTAGAGAAAGGAGGGGTCAGACCGTAGTATATCCCTTGGCCCCAGATGGATAAAGGCAATTTAAGATGTAAACTTCCCAGCTTGATAGCAGTTGCGGGGAAATGGATTTATGAATTGGAAGAAATTACAGGAGGAAATACCTTAGCCATAGGGGAAATTAAGTGTCTTCTAGCAGCTATCCTTGGGGAAAGGGCTGATGACATTTGGACCAGAGCAGGATACCCCCTGCTAAAACAGCAGGTAAGCATGCACCAAAATGTGTTTACACCCTCTGTCCCAACAGGCCATCCCCACCCTCTCTGGTCCCCCGTGTTGTTCCCTTGTGCACCCCCCTTCCTGCACATAGGAGTCTGTCCTGATGCATTCTGGTTTCACCATCACCCTCTTGTGGCCAATGCTGGATTTTACTTTTATGGACTTCATTGATTCACTGTGCGTCACCCTTTCTTAACTCTCATGCTGGACTTCCTTTGCATCTTGTACTCATGGTGGCCTTGAATCATGCTGTTCCATTTTCATCTTGTATCCTGGCTTGCAACATTATGTGTTACTACTGACTTCTGCAATTGTATTTGCTCTCCTCTCTTGCTTCTCCACTCTTTTTGACTGCTTTCTCTCTGTTCTCTCTTCCCCTCCCCTCTCCCTTTTCCTATCTCCTCCCCTCCTCCCCTTACTTTCTTCTATGCACTTACTCTATCAGAATTCTCCCTGGACCTACTATGATAGCAACCTCATCTGTCGCTCCCCTATCTCCTTACTGTTGCCATCCCCCTCCCTCCAGCACTATCTGAAACGTTGTCAGGCCTAGTACGATAGTCACTTGTTTTGTTCCTCCCCTCCCTTTCTGCACCCCTCTCCCTCACCTTTTGTTTTCCTCCAGCTCTACCAGAAATCTCATCAGGCCTAGTACGGTAGTCGCCTGTCTGTTTCCATTTCCTTCCCACTCTCCCCCTCCCTTCCTTATCTATGTCTTAGCACTTGCACTGTCTGAAATATCGTCAGGCCAAGTACGATAGTTAATTTCACATCCTTACTGTTCATGGCCTGTAAGAATGTCGTTGTATTTTCCCTTGTTCCCTTCCTTGCCTTGAAGCGCTTTGAAACACATTGTGTATAGGCGCTATATAAATAAATTATCATATCATATCATACTCAAGTGTCACAGCACAGAACACAGCGCATGATGGGGCGCCGTTCAACAATTGTAGGGAGGCAGTCTGGAAAGCGCTTTTATTACAATATCCTGATACGTCAGATATGGGTGCAATTATAGCACGTAAGATGAAAGCGCACAAAGATCCGCTTGCTTACATTCAGAATGTTCAGGAACGGTGGTCTTTGGAAACTCAGAGCCATGGGGGAAATTAATAACTTTATTCTATCATACTTTGTGTCAGGGAGTGCCAGAACAGGTACAGAGACAGCTGAAGAAGCTTGTGGGAATGGAAGCAAAGCCATGGGCAGCAATACAGTTGACCATTGCACATCATTGCTGATTGTTGCAAGAGAAAAATAAAAAAAGGGATGATGCTAGGAAACTTGAGCCAGCTACATTAGTTCAGAAGAAATTGTCAAAATACGCTATGGAAGGAGCTGTTCTGACATGCGTAGAGGGGTTAGAGACACAGCAAGCAGCAGGTATGTCACAGGCGAATAATCAGTGGCAATCGGATCAATGAGGAAATGGATTCATGCTGAGAGGCAGGGGACCTGATTTCAGAGGAAGGGGAGTTTTCCAGAATAATCAAGGAGGTTTTCAGAATGTACAGAATGATAATCAAAGCATGCATGGAAAACAGATTAGAAGACTCCCTCCTGTGCGCTGGACATGTGGAATTAAAGGCCATATTGCGCAAACATTTGGGAGTCAAGGGTATGTGCAAAATGGGTAATTCTCAAGAGGGGGGACAGCTTATCCTCCAGCATATAGCCCACAACGTAGGGACAGGTTCGCCCAAGATCAGACAGTGTATCAGGGGCAAGATCTGCCATTGCAACAGGCTTTAGAACCACAGTAAGCACCATTGAATCCGCCGCAAGGGCAGTCACAGCATGCACCCATGCAGATACAGCAAAGTGCAAACACAGGACAGATGACTAGAGACTAGGACAGAGTACGGGTTGTCACTGTCGTGGGAGGGAGTCCTTTCACAGGCACTGGAATAGGCATGTACCCACAATAGGACAGCTCACAGGGAGACTTGATGTGTTCAGTACTATTGGTGGTGCCAAATCCTCAAGAGGAACCAAGGGTTTTTGTTACCAGAGGCGGCAAATCATTTTCTCTTTTAGTAGACACTGGGGCAACTCGCTCATGTATATGAGAGGGGAAAACTTTGTTATCAGGAAATGCCATGAATGCTCAAGGCTTCTCTGGAACTACAAGTAGAGTTCATTTTACTGAGAATTACTGAGATTTAATGACAAAGCTAAATATGACAATTTCCTTCACTGATGAAGGTATAGTGTGCTCCACACCAGGAATACATTATTTAAATATGGACACATTTATCATGGCATTTACAGGACAAATAGCTCTGTGAGGAAAGCTGTTAGAGCCGGATGTTTCTCACTATGGGGTACGCATTTAGTTAACATGGCTACTCGGTTTAGTTGTAGGATTATGAGGGTACCACACATATTCTTGTTCAGGCCACAGGTGCCTATGGATGAAGAGGGGGACAGATTATTCCCTTAGAATTAAAGGCAGCCATAGTACGAGGGGAATTGGCTATGCTCCAAGGAACCGATGATGAGGGCAACGCATGGAGAATGGTAATTGCCATTGGGGAAGGGTACAGATTGACTGACGTCAGTGACTAGGATATGGTTAAAGATGATCCGTCAGATGATTAAGTGATGTTTGAGATTATTTATTGGATTATGATAGAAAGAGAAATCCTGCAGCAAATCGTGATAGTGTGGCAGTGTCCCGCTGCTTTTGATGAGGACATGGAAAAGGTATCAACCTCTTTATGGACTAGGGGCCCCTATGACATAGGCCTGATGAAGGGGGTGGGAGAAGATAAGATTAAGCTGAAGCCAGGAGCAATTTTACCTCAAGCAAGGCAGTATCCTATGTCTCGAGTGTCAGATGAGGGCATTTGTAAGACTATGGGCCTCATTACGAGTCTGGCGGTAACCAAGGTGGTAAAACCGCCTGGTTACCGCCAGACTAGTATTACCATTCCCCTCCGTGACTCCCGGAAATACCAGGGCATTATGACCCTAGTGTCCCGGGAAATTCCGGAGGCGGAATTCGGTAAATCCCCATCCTCATTCCCATTGCTCCCATAGGACTCAATGGGAATGGGGAAGTGGAAACACCGGCACATCTCACAATGGTGCTGGTGTTTCCACATCTGCCTGCAGGTGGGCGATGTTAAACCCGCCAGGTCAGACCTGGCAGGAACATCACCTCCCACTTGCAGGAGTCGGGGTCGCGCGGTCCGGAATTAACAGTGGCGGCGGGTTTACCGCCACTGTTATTTCCGGACCGCCCGACCTGTGATGAGGCCCTATATCGGCTGTGATGGAGCAAGGCATCTTGGTGACTTCAGAGTCACTGTGTAATACTGCAGTGTCATCTGTGAAAAAATCAATGGGGGGACATGGCGTTTAATTCAGGACATGAGGCCGATTAACCAGATTGTAGAGGCAGAGTTTCCTCTAGTTCAGAATCCTGTGACGATTTTATGCAGTATTCCCCCAGAGGAACGATATTTCACGCTGATTGACTTTAAAAATGCATTTTTCTCAATCCCGCTGCATAAGAATTCCCAAGATCGTACCCCATTTGTGTTCCGTCACACTAAACTGAAAAGCACACGTTTGCCCCAAAGATACTGTGAGTCTCCATCGATCTTTAATAGAGTCCTGCAGATGGACTTAAGCAATATTGATTTGTCAA
This sequence comes from Ambystoma mexicanum, assembly GCF_040938575.1. NCBI lineage: Eukaryota > Metazoa > Chordata > Amphibia > Caudata > Ambystomatidae > Ambystoma > Ambystoma mexicanum. The sequence goes on from NC_090937.1 coordinate 404,850,068, forward strand.
GCATTGTGCTGTAGTAAGTAGATGCTATTTTAGTCTGTAGTACAACAGAAGAAGAGCGCAGACAAGACTCGATTCAGCTGATGATTATTCTAGCAGACAAAGGATACAAAGTGGATAAGAATAAATTGCAATATTGTCAGGACAAGGTGTTATACATAGGTCAGTTAATTTTGCATGAAGAAAAGAAAGTGACACATGAAAGAGCTGTGGCAATAATGAGAACACCAAAGCCACACACGATAAATACAAATGCAACAGTTTCTGGGATTGTGTAATTATGTCAGACCATGGGTATTTGACTATAGTTCATGTACGAGACCCCATTTGCAAGCTCTGAAGAAAGCACAGGTGAATAAGGAAAAAATTGAATGGATTGAGGGAATAGAGGAAGGGTTTGATGAATTGAAAAAAACTATTTGCACAGCTCCAGTTTTAGGAATTCCAAATTATTCTGAGGAGTTCTTCCTTTTTCACACACAAATAGAACAGTCATTCTGCTTGCAGAATAGACAGCAGTTCTCATGCAGAGAGGCACATCAGGGTACAAACTTGTAGCATATTATAGTGGGATTATAGACCCAATTGTGAGAGGACACTTTCCTGGCAAACAATCACTAGCAGCATCCGTGTTCGCTATTGAGAAGTCCATAAGCATAGTGATGGGGTGTTGCATGACTTAATTTGTTGAGCATGCATTATTTGATGTCTTGGATAAACCTAAGGTTACATTGACGTCTCAAAGAGCCTCTGCTTATGAGGTAGTCATATCGAATCCAGAAATCAAAATAGTCAGGTGTAAAATAGTGAATCCTGCCACGTTTGTAGCTGCACCATTGGCAGCGGACGAGCAAGTACATGATTGATCCAATTATGAGGAATTCTATGATGAGATCCCAAGGATAAAGGAGAATGCTCTAGCAGTGGGGGAGGTTCTCTTCATTGACGGGTCTTCAAAAATCAATTAAATGGATGGAGATTCAGGATCAGCTGTGGTAAGGCACAAAGCTAACAGGGAATTTGAAGTTGTAACCAGTGCGAGACTGCCATCTCATTTTTCAGCACAGGCTGCAGAGCTGATGGCGCTTATTGCTGTGCTCGAGAATCATGCAGGGCAAGAAGTGACAGTGTACAATGACTCTGCCTATGTGATGTCAATCGTGCATGCAGGGTTAGCATGTTCGAAAAGGAGGGGCTACCTCTGAGAGGACGGCAATCCAGTGCAACATGCAGCATTATTGGATAGGCTCATCAAAGCACTACAACTCCCAGTAGCCATCGCAATAGTTAAGTGCGCAGCACATACTAAGAGAACAGACTTTATTTCAGGTGGAAACCAAGCCGCAGATGAAGAGGCCAAAAGGGTTGCATATTCATCTGACATTTCCTGTTTTGATACTCCTGATGTGAAAGAAAAATGGTTAAGATTATGGTTATGAATGAAGGGTTTAATCATTTGTCAAGAACGCAATTGATGGAAGTTCAAGGTGGGGCTCCACAGGAAGAAAAAGAGTGGTGGACATGGAGGGGATGTTCCTTATCCCCTTCCGAAACATTGTGGTGACAGGACAGCACTGGTAAACCGGTGATGCCTGTAGCCTTATTAAGGGTGGAATTGGAACAGCTACACTAACCTGCACATGTAACTAGGGAGAGCCTCACAGCGTTTATTGCATACGACTTCTTTGTACCAAACCTATTAGAACACGTTGCTTTTTATGTAGTAAATGGCATTGTATGTCTAAAGTTTACTGCTGGGCACACACTGTGAACAGTCAGAGGAGTGATTCCTTGACAAAATGGTCCTTTTCAGCATTTACATATTTACTATGTTGACATGCTGCAAGTATGTAATGGATACAGATAAATGATAGTGGTAGTGTGCCCCTTCTTGAGATGGATTGAAGCTGGTTCATGCACACATCCTGAAGCCACTTGCGCTGTGAAGTTTTTAGTTTTAGAAGTATTTCCTAGATGGCGAGTATGTGAGGTACTGAGGTCTGACAATGGACCCCATTTTGTGAACGAGGTATTCGAACAGATTAGCCTATTGCTTAGTATTAAACATTAGTTTTCTTCTCCTTATCACCCACAAGTGAACGGATATGTGAGGGACTCAACGGTCTTCTCAAGGAAAGGATAGCAAAACTGAAATTGACACTGAAGAAGGGGTCGCTGCATTGCCTGCCCCTTGCATTATATGCATTAAGAAATCAGCACGGGTCAGACCACCACCTCACGCCCCATGAACTAGTTACAGGGAGGTGGATGAGAATGCCTCTGACTCCTCCATCGAGGAATAGAAGTGATGCTCAGACTACTGCAGAATTGTTAGGAAATTAGTTATATGCGCACTTAACATGTACGACCGCTAGTATCTCTGTCATTTCAGTTCAACTCAAGCGGAAGGGGTGTCGGTCTCAGGACACAGATGAAGACAATAAAGCAACCGGACTTGAAAAGTTATGTGTTCCTAAACTTTTTGCCTGAGACTCTGTTTTGATTAGGAATTTCACTAGAATGTGGCACAAGCACAGGTTCAGCGGTCCTTACATAGTGGAAGACATTACTCCTTCAGCAGTTAATGTCCATGAGAGGTGAGCTTGGATCCATTTGGGAGATGTAAAAGTCTACCCTGGTGAGGCCGTCACACCCCAAGTTCAGCACGTGCAGACTCGCTCGATGATGAGGAAGAAGGATGCAAAGACTATCCAGTAGATATACACAAGTGTACATTTGGACTGTGGCTCGCCTAAAAAAACTCCTAGTAGATATTATAGCAGGAAGTGAGAAATGTACTGTTCTTGTTCCACAGGAGATTGTTGACATTGGGCCTTAGGAAGTGCTGTTGTAAATGAAAAATGCCGATTTCAACTTCCTTTTTGATGATTGGAAAAGAGAGCAGCTACTCAGATTTGTTTCTCGCTGAATTTCTCTTAGGACGCATGAATGGTCCTGTCTAATGATGATGCCCACAGACTACTTGTTATGATCTTTTACTATATACTTCAAGTTCATCCTTATCTTCTTTGGCGCAATACCAACACATGTGTTTCTACGTGATCCGTTAAATCATCCTGCAATCAGTGGGTTACTTGTGGAGATTATTGAACAGATTCAGCAGCTTCCTGAGCATCTGACAAATTTGCCTGATTAAAGACATTTTCCTTCATTAAAAAGTGATAACAGACATGATGTGGTCTATTGAACATATTGCAATTCCAGAGAGTGAACAGAGTCAAGGACGTGTGGAGAGACACCAATGGTGGGGTCTAATGTATTGGTGCATAATATATGCCTGCTCAGCATGTATTATTGTTTTCCTGATCCTATTGAGTCACACTGTTTATTTTGTTCAACTCAAAAGAGAAGGAGTTCCACTAATCCTTCCTACTCCAGTGACCTGTGCAGAATTAGAGGTTGTAAGGAATCCAAGGCCATATGTGATTGCCCCTACACCAGTGACACACACAAGGTCACCAACATGTGGTATCAGCACATGAACTTAATAGGAAAAAGCACTTCTAGGGAGGATTGCTATGTATGTGCCCTCCTGCCTCATGCTATGGGAAAGTCTAAGATATTCATAGTTAAAGTAATAGACATCCAAACAGCTGATTGCCTGACTCACCTTGCACTCTGTCACACAAGAGGTCAATTCCAGGTGTTGGTATGGGTAGCGGAATGGTCAGCACCAAAAGAAGATGATTATGTTCAAGATTTGAAGACAAGCGAAAGAGCACACAGCAGAGATTATGCGATAAGATACGAACAGCCTGGCATGAAGGGAGCTGGATTTAAATGGGAGATAAATAGGAAACTCAATTGCCAAGGAAAAACTGATGAAGTAATACAAAGCTGCAAGAAAAGAGGCCAGATGCGAATCTGGAGAAAAGTACTTTCTCCAGATGGTTAGGAAGAAGGCATTGTCATATGCAGAGCTGTGGCAGTAACTGTTCATCACAAGCCAGTTATCGAACAAGTGGAAAAAGGATGCAAACCTCTCTGACAGAGGCTTGCGAAGTTATTAACATGGGTCGAAGACAAAGGAGGCCTGTTGCAGATAGTGCCTTTGGCCAGTGCAGAGCTATGTTTCAGAAACAATGGCATGACTGAAAAAAGTTGGAACGAATCAGCAGTGTGGTCGAATCTTTGATGTGCCAGGAATGAAAGATGGGACAGTGGTGATAATGCATCACTACTGGGCCTGTGGTTCCAGAACTTACATGAAACTGCCCAGAGATTGGGGACGACTATGTTCTATAGTGATTGTCCATGTTCCAGCGTTGGTGATTCCGAAGAGTGACCTGAACATTGGCAAGTTTCCAAAACCAGATGCTCACCTGAGAAAGAAAAGATTTTTTGAACTCCTTAATCGAATGAAGAGGGTAAACTATTTCTCAGCCAAATCAATAGAAGCTTTTGATGCTATTCCATATAAGCACAGATTATTCAGCAAAAATGCTTCAGTTTTCACTGTTATCTTTATGCCTCAAATCCAGACAATGGCAAATGCCAAGTGGTTGCAGATCATGAGATGGGAGCTTCTTGTTACGCTCACCTGATATCCCCGGGGGCGTCTGGAAGGCTCTGAGATCTAGATCCCTGGATGCGTAGTTGCCCAGTGCTGAATAATGAATCTGCAATTACACAAGGGAGGATTTGTGATAACTGTCTCTAATGGGTGAATCTCCCACCTCCCTCTGACCAATCCTCTTCCCACTGGGTTCTTTTCTCACCTTAGTTATTTGTAGGGTGAGCTATCCGTCCTGGGTTTCTTGTGCAGGGGCGCTTGACATTTGTTGGTGAGCTGTCCGAGTTGCTTCACTGGTGCAGTATGCCTTCCTTGGGCCCAGGCCTGCTGTGACCCCGAATCTGCTGGTAAGCAGGTAGGTTTGTTAATTGTAAGTCTTTGTTCTGTTTATGGTGGGAATTCGATAATGTCTTTATCTCCTTCTTTTCAGGTGCAAAGGTCTTGATGCTGGCATGCCGGATGGAGAGGCATGTTTTCTAGGTAAGAGAAAGCGCCTTTATTGTCTTTTAAAGCTAACCTATGTTTTCTTCTTCTTCGCCTTACAGGCCACTGTGGTGCTGTGAGTGGATGAGAGCGCGATGAAAAACAGGCCCCCAGAATCCGTTAAGCTAAGTACAGCGCTGTGTGGTTGTTTAATATTGAAAGCAAACCTGAATATGTCTCTTTTCCTTTGCAGATGTTGCTGTGGTGCTCCGGATGGAAGCGTGGCATAGCGCAATGGAATTCAGGTAAGACTGATGGAATTCGATGTTTTGGAAGCGCGCGTTCTAATATTGTTTTTCCCTTTCTCATTATTGCAGGTCGCAATGCTCGAATAGCAGTTGTGGTAGCGGTCCACAGGAAGTCCTTAAGCTAGTACTCACAGGTGAGTGATGTTTCTTCTTCTCTCGGTTTCCACAGATTGCAGCCCAGTTGAGATGCTGAGTGCTGGATGGTGTTTTCTCAGGTAAGACAGAATAATCTTGTTCTTGTTCTTGCAGGATTACAGGAAGATGCTGAAGACCAGGAGCTGGACAAGGTGAGTGTCACGCTGTGGGTTGCAGAATAACACGAAGCGTGTTCTGCAGTCAGGGTGTGGTTTATATAGCCCAGGTAAAGTAGTACCAGGGAAAGTAGTTCCAGGACTGCCACACCCAAAACACTAGACCGCATGGCTTGGTTCTTAGAACTAGACTGTGTGGGTGCTTCCATGTTGGATTTAAAGGCCCATGTACATAAATGGGACCTACTTTGAACAGCCCTTCCTTCCTACATATGAGCCTTGTGCCAAAGGCGCCAGGACTGGCTCCAGGAGCCCTTTTGCAGTGGTTTTAAGGCCCTCAGGGTTCTGGTGGGAGCCTGCTTGTGCCCCCTCATAGTGGTCGTGACACTTCTGCAGACCATTAACAACACCATAAAGGGATTCAATGCTATCAAGGAGGAGCTAAGAGCCATACGCCTGATGACTCTTCAGAACAGATATGTCTTGGATATGATTACAGCTATGGATGGAGGCGTTTTTGCCAAAATCGGAGAATCATGTTGCACATTCATACCTTCTCACGATAACGAGAATGGCACCTTGACAGAGGCCATATCGATGCTGACAAACTTGCATGTCAAGATGGAAGACGAAGTGGAAGACATTGCTGATAACAGGTTTTTTTGCGTCAATCTTCTCATGGGTTCCACAGTAGATGGTGAATATTTTCAGGTTCCTTGGAGCCCTGTTAGTGATGTTCATGTTTAGATTCTGTGTGATCAGGATAATAATCACACAATGCAAGAAGACTGCAAAAAAGGCAGTAGGGATGAAGATCGTGATTGATATCAAATCAGGGTTCAAACCCAAAGAGCTGACAGACGAAGAAATCAGAGACTATGTAAAGGCCAGTATTCATGCACCAGAGGGAACGAAATTCCCGTATCCAAAGAACCACAAGAGGTATGTGGGAAGATGGATCTACTTCAGCCCGAATGGACAATGTAGTCGCATGACCTGGAGTGTTTATGAACATGAAATCAGCAGGATGCTTGAAAGGAGTCATAAAGATATGGACTCTGAAGAAGCACTTCTTCAGACGAGGATGTCTTGATGTGAAGATCGATGAGAGAGTGGTCGATGAATCACCCAGAGGGGGGAGTGTAGAGAAGGAGTCAAATACCCCTACCAGAAGCTATATCCCCATGTTGCCTATATGTTGGGAGCCAGAAATTGTGACATGCGCAGTACCAGTGAGGATGCCAATACCGCAAATAATCCTTGAGACCAGGTATCCATTGAGAAAACCTTAAATGCATTCACGAAGAATAAATGGTCTTCTGGAAAGAGTCCCAGAAGAAGTGTGAAAATGAACGAGAAAGAAGACTGGTGAAGTTATATGAAGCTGAAATGACGCACCTAGAAAAGACACAATTGAAGAAGGAATGTAGACATTCTATAGGATCTGAGGATGAGGTATCAAAGAAAAGCCACATTTCGTGTTCGAAATGAAGATTGCTTGTGCGAAGAAACACTGAAGAAAATGCAAAGTCATTTTACAGTTCTGCAGATGCTGTAATGCAAGTAGACAAAGTAATCCTGAGGCTGGCTACGAAGTAACTATATTGCGGCGATGCGAATAATGTATATTCATAGGAAAGTTTAGAATCTGGATGTTCCACAATGCACTTTAGCAAACTTGAACCCCGTGAATGGAAAGGCCTGAAGTGTGGCGCAGTTGAAAACAACTGATGGCAAAAAAGAATTCAAGAAAGGCTGGCTGGCCCAGCATCAATATTCGGGGCCACTGTGAGCCTGGTTATCTGTCAAGAACCTACATGAACGTGAGAAAGAAGCAAACTCCTGTTGAGGTGTAATGGAAAAACACTGAAAGTGTCAAGAAGTCATCATTTAATAGTATTTTATGCAACAAAGAGCTCAAAAACGTGGTCTCCAGTCTCCTGGTCAGATGGAAATAGACTGTAGGTCGAGCTACACCAAAACCATAAGATACAACCATGCCATACTCCCTTTTATTCTCAGGCCCAGTGAGCCGCTACAATGCCAAGTTCAAAGCCTTAATTGAATGGCAGACCGAAGGAGTGATAATGGATGAGGACTAATTGGGTGGGGGGCATGACCAGGCCGACCCCACCCAGCACCTGGTGTAACCAGCTTGTTAACCTCTACCTTCAGACAAATCTAAAAACGTTTCTTAGCAAATAGTATTTGTCAAATATCTTTTCAACTCGTACATTCTCACATTTGCCACAGAAAGTTATCATAGCTAGTTCAGCCACTAAATGTACTGCTCTGCATCCAAACTATTCCAATTAATTCCAAGACTTTTATCTTTGCAAATAGAATCTTGTACAATCACAGAATCTTGGCACACAGCCTCTAAAATGTACTCTGCCGCCACAACAAATTCTGTGTTTTTTTTAACAATAAGTGATTTTTTGCCACAAATCTTCACACCTAGTATTTACTGTCAATTATCAAAAAAAGTTAACACACTCAGTCCTATATCTTCCTCACATCCAAATCATTCCAACATGTTTTTGTCTGAGGGTGTACTGGGTGTTGTCAGAAAATGTTGGAGCTCTTAGCTATAGCCACAGAATAATGCTTGACGATTTTACCATTATCTAAGCATCATCATTTTGGCCTCAAATGCAGTCTAACACAGTGTAGATGACAGTCGATGACAATGTCATAATCCACGCTATGTATGACAATATCTTGACAGTTGGCTGACTACCATGACTCTGGGAATCGTTAGAACTTGGCAGTTATTTGTGTAAACACTGAGAACTATATTTACACTATATAAACACTGTTGTATTTGTAATTAAAGGATTGTCACAGATTAGTGATGTCAACAGAGATGTCATCAGTGATGTCTTTAATAATTGCATTTGAGATGCCCTCTTTCTTGGCATGTGTTTCAGTATAGGCAGCGCATGGGTGAGGGTCAGGCTGTGGTTCCGTTGCTTACACTAAGTGGCACATTTCTTTGGTTATTAGATTTTGCGCTGCAACTATAGTATCCCTTTCACTAGGTGTTTTCACTAAATTTCAAAGGTTTTTATTAGAGCAATTTAACCATAATGCTCCATTAACAAGATCTTTTCACTGAATTCCGGATGTTTTCATTAGCACACTGTACCACACGCCACTTTAACCATGTTTTTACATTGATTTCTTTTTTTTTGTATAACTGTAGCTGTGTTCCAGTACTGTATGTTAGTTATTAAATATTGTGCTTTTAACTCATGTGAAATAACTATTATGTTTCTTTAACCAACATAGTTTGTGCAGCACACACCTCTCGCTGCCTCTCTGTTCCTCTCCCTCCATTTCTGTCTCTTTATCTCACTGGGCCTCATTACAAGTGAGGCGGTAAGGGTTTAACGGTGCCGGTAAAGGTGCTGGCGCCGTTAACCCTGTACCGCCTCATTACGTGGTCCCCTCACGGGACCCGCTCAGGACGTCTGGTCAGACCAGACATCCTTTGCGGGTCCCGCAAGGGTACCAGCATGCTAACAACGGGCCTGTCATTAACGGGCCTGTTGTTAATATGCTCCCCATTCCCATTGAGCCCTATGGGGGCTCAAATGGGAATGGGGATGGTCTGGCTCTGTGTTCCCTGAATGGGGAAATACCAGGCCCTCCAGACCCGAGTTTGAGGACCAATATCTTCTAGTAGGTCCTGGAACATGTGGGCTTGATTGCGCTCTAACATTGACGAAATGGTGCTGGAAGCATTGAATGGAAATGTCAAGAAAATATGTTCGAATATGATTCGTTTTCTACAAAGCAGTCCGATTCTTGACGAAAGCCATTTGCAAATGCAGTGTATTAGGAACTCCTGTGACCACACAAACATTGTACATGCATGCCTGCCGATGCACAAAGAATTCCATATGTGCCAGACTCCATTTTTACTAAGAAACTTTGCACGTGCAAATGCACCTGATTCACAAAAGAGAAAAACACGAGACAAAGTGCATGCATATTTTTCAAGCTGCAAACATGATGTGTGATGCGGGCTGTTACTTGGATTTGTTTTGTAATGTTATTAAGCATGTATATTCTTAAAAATGGTAAACTAAATATGACATGTTTCAGTTTCATATTCGTCTATAATGATGTTCTTGCCATTTTGGTGAAATAGCTTAAAAGATCCTGAAAAAAGTAGCTTTAAAAAAACATAGTTCTGATTGTATGCACACTGTAAAAATTGTTTTACAATTTGAAAAGACTTTTTGCCTGAATTTAATGCCACTCAGGCTCCTTGTTTTTAATGTTTCAAGGTTCACCAATGTTCAGTGTAGATGTCATGACATTCAATACAAATCCTGACTGAATCCTGACTCCAGCGCGGTCAAAGACATATTTACAAGGCATTGGATCGCACTGGCAATGATACACTGGCAAATCAGGCTTTTGAGCAGTGGTTTTAACTTTAATTTTGGTGGCATTCTGCACTTGCCAAATTGAATCAAGTTTTCGTACTATAGTGACAAGGAGCAGGCCCCATGTTTTATTAGTATTTGTGTGTCAAGTAAATCTTGCCCCAGTGACAGTGTTTTCCGTTTTCTACCATTGTGGCATTATTCACGACTGGTAAAGTCCACACTTGATCACATTTTTGTGTGCGTATTACTTAGTATGTTGTGAATGCATTGATTATCTGCAATTTTTCGACTTACAGGGTCTTTTAGATAGTCGTTCCACCCTTGGACGCAGGGCCAGTGCAAGCACTAGCCAAACTAGGCAGTTGCCTATGGTTCTGGCCAGCAGGGGGCACCAAAGAGCAAGTTTTCCCCTCTGCTTTCATGAATTACATAAGAGATGTGAAAGATGTAAAACAATCTGAATTGAAATAACTGCACAATGTCTTCCCCGCAATAAGCAGGTGCTCTGCTACAAATCACAGTGCTCACATTTCTAGGAGTCTCTAACATGGCAGTGGAAGCAGGGCCATCGCCTGTTGAGGCATGTTTTTGAGCAGCACAGTATGTAGTGCGGTTCAAATAAAAGCATGGTGGCATAGCAAGAAGAAATGATCATAAAACTACGTAGTCACAACAGAACACTCACACCAGGAAATTCAAGAGTCATGGGAGAACATTCCTGGAACATCTGGCTGCAGACCAAAGGGCCAGGCAAAGTACACCTCATAGGTAGGAGAAGGAGGGAGATGGGGTGGTGTAGGTGCCTCATGCAAGTTCAGCAAACAGGAGTTAAAGGGCAATCTTCACATGATCACTGAATAGGTCAAAGTGTGTTGTGTTTGCAGCACATTCACCCAGAAACTTTCTCGTCAGCACAACCTGATAGATATAACTTTTTAGGCAATGCTGGATGGGCCGACTCTGAGTACTGACCCCAGAATTGACTTGTTGCAGCAGTTTCTCTGAGGTTAAAGTAAGGCATATGTCTTCATGCACCTTTAAAACTACTTCAGGAATTAATAGAGTTTATTTTGGACACACGCTATTTGAAAGCTGAATTTCTTTATTTCTGGGTAAATTCACAGCTGCAAGCATTTTATAGCATTTCTTGGAAAGTTAACAAAGATGCATGTAAAGCAATACTGAACCGTACTGGTCAAGTCTTGCTGTCATTTATATCCAGTGCAGGGTATACATCCAAGATAAGCCTGCTGGCTGAGAATATTTGCATGTTGACGTGCACTTAATCTGTCAAAGTTTTATGTGGGTCTTCTGATGTAAAAATGCTGATCAAACATTAAACGTACTGCGAAAAGCATTAAACGAGTTGAACAATTTGGAAGGTGATACTCGCAATTTGATGATGGAAAATGACATCCAGGGACATCCAGCCACCCCCTCTGGGAGTAGGGAGTGGAGTGCGCTGGGCAATATGTTCCCTAACGGACAGGGCCAGGGGTATTTCACTGGGGGTACCCCTCCCCTTAGTGAACAAGGCATCCCCAAGCAGAGTTCCATACCTCCCTATTGTGTTGACTCCCAAATGTTTGTAGGATGTATGGCATTTGAACCGGGTCATAAGAAGCACAGCTCCTTATGGGGTTTGGCGTGGTTTCTGACCCTGTTCTATTGATGCCCTTACATGAAGCACAGGACCCAGGTATCCTCTCTCTCCTTCCAGGAAGCACCTGAAAAGACTTTGGGGGGGCATGCAGACAGGGAGAGCATCAATCAGTCACTGAAGTAGTGCAGCCTGCTTCAGAGCACAGAGGAGGGACTCTATCCCTCACAAACACTGTGAAGCAGGACCATGTTGTGGGGCGTTATAGGCGGAGCGTGTATGAAACGCTGCCGAACCCGGGGAAGATGCAGAGAGCCTAGAGCCGCCTCTATGATTGAGAAGCCAGCCTCCCCAGAGCAGCTTGCTGGCGTTCACCAAACCCGATGGCAAAGACCTGTCAATGGCAGGCAGAAACCTGCAGCCTGAAGGGTCAGATAGTTCAAGCCGAGCTAAGAGATACAAGGACAGCGTCCAATCATACCATACTAAACCAGAGACTTACTCTGGGGAGTATGTAAAGTGTCATATCGAACAACAACCACTTTTAAATATAAGAGAAGTCTTTGAACTAGTGAGAACGTATTCAGGGGGGTGGGGATCATGGGTACCATCCTCCACAAGTATGAAAAGACTGAAAGGACCGAACTTTGAACATTATCACCAAGCCGGAGCCTGAGAGAGAGCAGAACCAGAGAGAGGAACAGGTGGAGGTCCGAAACCAGTCCCCAGAATCGAAAATACAGTGAAACTAACTTTACATAGTTTAGTTGTGGTGGTAGTGCGTGCATAGGATCAAATAGTGTTTGGACAGAGGACAGAATTAATGTGAGACATCCTGATGAGTCCCCATTTGTTATTCTCTTTAAAGGTAGGGAACCTTCACTGTAGATAAAGGGCAAGTTGAGGTTTTCTTTTCTTTAATAAACAGCTCTTTAATCATGTCTTCTTGTCTGCCTTCTATGTCTGACTTACAACACCCTTCAAATTGATGGCACATGAAAGCAAGACTGGAGCAACTAATAATCCACTGGGGTGCTATTCAACAAAGCGGGCACTGATGGCACTTTGCCACATATGCTACAACCAAGCTGCACTGCCCTGCAGTCTTAGAACAGGCTCCCTTTAGGAATGGGCCAGATAGGACCCTTACCTTACTTCTGGTGAGAGTGTTGTGCAGATAAAGGCAGTCCGTCTCTGATGCCATCTTGGCTTTTGAGGTTACAGAGATCCAGGCTACCTAAGGGAAAAAGTCAACAGACAAAAACCCCTGGACACCATAGCGTGTAATGGCAGTGTCTGGCGAGCAGTTTATTAGCAGCAGGCAGGAACTAGTAGCGGAAGAACACTGGAGGCAGCATGGCAGCAGCAGGTGTGAAAAGGTGCCATATGTGGGGTGCAGGTAGGTACTGGCAAGCAGGCATAGCAGGCAAGTATAGCAGGTAAGCAGAGTATGGCATGAGAAACAAGGAGGACAAACAAGGAAGCAGGGCCTCAGGAGAACAAGGAGGAGGAAGGTTTCGAAGAGCAGGAGCAACTGGGTGTGAAGAACAGGCGGTAACAGCAGGAGAGAACACCATAAAGAGGATTGTGATGTGTCGCAGTGCTGATAGCAGTTACTTTTGAAGGTGCAGGTGTCAGGCGCATGGTGCTGTGATGCGATAGCATTGCACCGCCATCATGGCATGGCATGCAGGCTGTGTACAGCACCATGCTGCCATCTTGGGATGGGTTCGACATGGTAGTGGAATGGCCAGGTAGCAGCCATAATCCTGACACTCCCTGGCTGTCCGCTCCCACCACCTTGGACAGCTTGATATTTTGCTGAGTTGGTACACTGGGTACACTTGGGACTGGAGACGTTTTGCAATGGGCTATGGTTTGTGTGTGCATGTGTGTGTGTGTGTGATATGCAGGCCAGCAACAGCTGCTCTTTCCATCTCATCTTCTTCACCTCGCCCTTCCACCCACTGCCACGAAAGTCTGGTAATGTGCTATAGATGAGACAGAGTGTAGCAAATAGGCAAGCTTCTGCCGTGCCCCCCTGTACCTTCCCTTACTCCACAGTCAGCACACAGTCACTGGTGAGAGCTGCTGACTGGGTGAGAGAATCATATATAATGAGGAGCTTGCCACATGCATGGGAGAAGGCAGGCTGCATGGATCTAGAACTAATGCTGTGCCTGTTATTTGCAAGAAAAACGTGCACTGTCACTGCTGTGAGAAACCTGCAGGTATATTCACACCCAATACCCTTCGATCGTCTTCTCAGGTAGTCAGGGAAAGACCATCACTTTTGGAGCCTGAAACTGGGTGTGGAGATGCGATGGAGGATCACAAGGGTAGATGGGCCTTGGAAATTGGGGAGAGGATGTCCACAGGCGAGATACGGTATCCCCCTATTCCTTGTGATAACCAAACTTGCCCTCCCCCTTAGACCTGGGGACACTGAAGACTCCAAGGAGCTGCTGCATTCAGGAGGAAGGTATGGAAGAGGCTCCTGGGAGAGGGAGGGGGGAAGGGAGCGAGCGAACAAACGCAGAGGAGAGAACCGACAGCAACTGGAGGAGCTGCCAGATACTGGTGAGTGACGGTGAGGGGAAGTCACACCGGGGCACTCCAGAGGCTTGGGTGTGGGCATACAGAGATGTCGATCAGATGAAAGCTGATGCTATGTGGGTCAGGAGATCAAAGGAAAGTGTTATGAAACCAGAACAAGCTGCCAAATAGTTCCTGCATTATTGAATACCGAACTAAAGAAAAGTTATGTTAAGCACATGAAAGTATCGTACGCATAAAATTAAATTGAAATGCAATTTTGAGAACAGTGAAAACCAATTCAAGGTGTCGATGGACAATATAAATGTATGAAACAAAGGAAAACAAGTGACAAGAGCTTTAAAATTAAGTGATAAGCACTATTGTGAAGTGTGAAAGCAAAGTGGGGACAAAGAAAGCATCCCACGAAGTGAATGGTGTGAAAGTCACATTGTGGCAGAGTCAAGAAAACTTCCAAAGCGGAAAAGAACTGCAAGTGGACGATTGCTACAAGTTGAAAGAGGTAGCCTGTGTTTTCAAGGAAGCCAATGAGAACAAGTGCATGTAACAAAGTGTCAAGGGTTGACGGTTACGTGACCTGTAGTGGGTGGACTGTGAGATCCAACAACTGCGCCTAGACCAAGTAACCATACAGTAGGGTCCCTACTTGGAGTGAACCAAGGAAAGTTAAGCAACTGAAGCAGTTGTGTTTGTCAAGTATTAAAGCAGTTCAAGAAAAGTGCAAGTTATGTGAACCATTGAAAAGCCTGAGAGGTTGCAAAGTTGGTTTGGAAAACTTACTGAAAGCCAAGAGAACTGACTATAATTTTGAAGCTGAAAGAGTTGTCTTCTCAGGGAAGGAAGTCCTTAGATTTCATTTTTGGAAATGTGTTAAACTTGGGGAAGGGAACCTGGAGGCCTTGTTTTGTAACTGTGTTCAACTTGGGGAAGCGAACCCTGAGGCCTTGCTTGAAACTCTGTTGAACTTGGGTAAGGGAACTCCAAGACTCTTTTGAAACCGTGTTGTTGGGGAGTGGAATCCCAAGGTCTTTCGTGTGAAATTGTTTTGAACTTAAGGAAAGACTCTAACACAGGCCGAAGAGCTGGAAGAAGCTCCAAACTTTGTTTTGAACACTATTTCTTTGGTTGCTGACATCCCCACACATTATATAAATTGAGTTGTGAGGGCAAGCATAGGTTCTGGACACAGACAGTCTTCTAAGTTGAACTCAATGACACAGACTATCCTTAATTTCTTTAGGTAGGGAAATCCCACCTTAGCATAGGGCAAGTTAGGCCATACTCCATCCTGACAAATACATTTAATTCTTGTTTTTAAGAAAAGTGAATCTGTTGTCTGTCTTACATCATGATGCATTTACACTGCCTCGGATGTACACGTTGTCTGTTGAGGGGAATTGCCCTTGCTCTGCCCATGCTGCACTTGTACTAGTTTAGGTGGGAAACCTGAATTGGCCTAACACATGCTGTACTGGTACCATGGCATGTGGGAAGCTTGAACTGATCCTCTTTGTGCCAGCAATGTACCCATTTAAGTAAAGTGTGCATATACACTTACAATCAGTTGCTCTGCCACTGGTGTACTTGTGAGGGAAACTTACAATGGACCTTGCATGCTATGTGGCTATCTATTTGTATGGGACTTGTACTGCACCTGCCCATGTTCTACCTGTTTGTTAGGGAAGTTTACAATGATCCTTGACATGCTGTGTCTGTTTAAGAGGGAAGCTTGTCTGGCCCTGTGCATACTGTTCATGTTCCCCTTTTGTTAGGGAAACATGCAACTGACTTGTCCATGCTGTACGTGAGGAAACATGCACCTACCTGTCCACTCTAAACCTGTATTATTTTGTGAGGGACACTTGCATTGAGTTTTTTGTGAGGCAACTTCCACTTGACCATGCTGAACAATCTGTGAGAGAAGTTTGCTCTTGTTGTCTAAATGCTATGTCTGTTTGGGATACAATATTGAACTAGCCCTGGCCTCACTGCTCACATACAAACAGTACTCCATGAACACCTCAACATCCTGCTAGAGTGCAGCTATACCCCACGAAAAATAATCAGCCTAGCTGCACACATAAGCATCATACACAGGCCTATTGCAGTCAGAATCTGGTCTCGGAAACCAACCTCCAGACTACACACATTCAACTGATCTCAATACCACCACACCTAATGCTAGGATGTAGAAACCATCAGGCAATCGCATCAGCTGCGCACATAATGAGTGCACCCAAACACCATATGATACCCTCGTCTCTCAACTGACCTGGACTTCGGTCCCCGAGGGTGCTCAACCCACAAGCGCTTTGAGGTCATAACAATGATATATATAGCGCTATATAAATGCCAAATAACATAACATAACATAACATAACATAACATAACATAACATAACATAACAGTATGCAACACCTCACCTCTTTCTTGACCTTCACAGTGTCTTTCTTTGCTTGTATTGAATGATGGTGTCAGGATCTGGCATTGGTCCACCCAATCTTTCTTACACGACACCCTCACCTGGTACTCTTAGGCCATATGATGGAGGTCAGGTTTCTCATGTATTTCTGCAGATGATAAGACCCCAATGATTAGCAGATGTCAGACTATTCATAGTGCTGAACAGTCTGATCCTATCGGCCTGCAAGTTCAGAGGTTGTAGGTTTGGGCCCAGCACCACTGTATGATTTTGGTTAGGAAGGCCTGTTTGAGAAATGTCTGGCTTTTCCCTTGTTGTTCTGCTTCCACCTTTCATCATCCTTTGCTTTCTTCTGCTGCCTTGTCTCATTAACTTTCTCCCGCATGCTCATCCTTTCCTCCTCCTTGTACTCTCCTCCTCCTACCCACCTCATCACTGCCCTCTCCTTCATCCTTCCTTTCTCCTCACCATCTCATTGACTCTCTTTCTCTTGTCTACCTCCTCAACACTCCACCATGCTCTCCCCTTCCTCCTTTACTTAAACTCCATTTTCCTCCTCTTTCTTTTCTGCCTGCTCACCACTCCACAATGCTCTCTCCTTCCACTTCTACTTGACCTCCCTTCTCTCTCTTTTTTCTAAGCCCTCACTGCTCTACCATTTTCCCTACTTCCCCCTTTCATTCTCATCTACTTGTCCTGTTCCTTTTCCTACTTCCTCACCACTTTGCAGCACTCTCTTTCCTCTCATCTTTCACCTCCCATTCTCTGTCTCCCTTCCTTTTCTTCTTCATGCTGTCTGCTCTTTCCTTCCCCCTTCTCTGTAGTTCTCTCTATTCTGTCTCCTTTCTTCCTCCGGTCTTCCCAATCTGTTCTCTAGTTCCTCCTGTTTCTCCCTCACTGTTAGACCTCCTCCCCACCTTTATTTCTTTCCTCCAACTCCATGTTCCTTTCATAAGCGTGGCTTCAGGCTGGACACTGTGCACATGTTTCTATAGGCATTTTGGTGTTCAGTAGCCATTTGAACCACCAGTTCAAGCACTGCCTGGCGGTTTGGACCACTCCCTGACTGCCCTGATTCCTCCCTGACTCCTGTGCACACTTCCTTGATGGTTGTGCAGTCCCCCCCTGACTGCTTGGCCAACTACCTGACTCCCCCTCCCCTCACTGGCGGCTCCGATCCCACCAGGACAGATGCACAGACATCCCTAACTGCACTGCTACCACTTGAATGCTGTGCAGCCCACTTGCATTGCTGTGGCCTTCCTCTTCCGCTGCCTAGGTACAGTGACTTCCCCATGCACTGAAGATATGGCCATAAGGAGATATACAATGCTTGCAGGACTTGGCTATCGTTCAGCTCCTCCAACATCATGCTCATGCTCAATTTATTAAAAGCACTTTGTATTCTAAGAGTCTCTTCATGATCTGGTAGGCAGCTTGCAACTCACTGGTCAATTTTGGAGTAATAATGCAACCAAAATGTTCTTTATCTTATTTTGCGATCTCTACTTTCCACCCGCAGTTGGTGAGAAAAGCATGCAAATCTTCTCCTTTACAGTACCTCTGAGGACTGCTGCTGGAGGCAGTGGTGCCAAGTGTGGTTTGGCTACTGCCTCCTTCAATTCTCTGATGATTTTCAGGTGGCCATTTACCAACTCCTTAGGAACTCAAGAGACATCATGAGACATCATGTAACTGGAAGTCAGGGCACACACTGACAGCATGTCTCACCGTAATGAGGGCGTGAATCCTATGTGATAACTGGCTCTTTTCACTCTTCTTAGACATCTCTGGAATAAACTCCTTGACTTTTTGCTCCTTGTTGATGGCAAGGGAAAGTCTTCTTTCTCCTCTTAGAGGAGGTTGCCAGTTTGATTATAATCAGAAATGGGAGCGATAACATGGTCGTTGAGGGATGGATTGGTCTTGGGCTGGTCGCATTCCTTCCCTGAACATACCCATTTTTCCCTTGAGGGCAGAAACGCAAAAGAGGGATAATTTCCTCACTAGGAAAGCTTGCAGTGGGTGGTTGGATGAGTCTTGCATGGACCCTCTCTAGTGAAAGTCTGCATTCCTACTGCTGACACCATATATCACAGTTGAGATCAACAGACTGCATTACAAACATATAGGTTCACGTTGTCCTTTTATTTTTTTATAGCTAAAAGAAAACATTGCTTACCGTTTTGGCTTGGCTCACGTGGTGATGTCAGGGGTCCAAAACCTTTCTTTGGGACTGTGGCACTTACTCCTTCACCCTGTCCTCCTAGCACGGGTCTGCCCTTTAGGCACCAAAAGGTCACTGCCAGTCACTGGGATGTATAGTTTCCTGCAATTCTTTCCTTGCCTTTGCAGGGTATTTTTGTGTTCTTCTTGACTGTGTCAGAATCTAGTGTCGGTCCACCTGGAATCTCCTATCAAATACCAGTACACTGTACACATAGGTTCCCTGGCATGGGTTGAGTATTGTGCAGCTTTATAGCTGGCAAGTCTCCAGAAATTGGTAGACATCCCTCTCTCAATGATGGTATCAATCTGATATTATGGGAGTACACAGTCTTACGTTCCTGCACCACAGTTAGTTCTTGCTTAGGAATTATGGTTTTGGGAACTGCCTGACGTGTACCTTATTTGTCCTCTTCCACCATTATTCATCGTTTGCAGTCTCTTTCCACTTCCTTTTGTGCACTTTCTCCTGCCCAACCTATTTCACCTCCTCCTTGTCCCCTTTTCCTCATATTTGCCTGTTTGTTGCACAACCACACTCTTCTTTCTTTCTTCGTTTCCTCCCCCTGTCTTTGCCTTCTCCCTCTCTAATCTCCACCTACTACCTAGCATGCTTTTTCCCTGCTCTGTTCCTTCTCCTCCCCTTTTCTTTCCCTTTCTCTCTTCTTCAGAACTTCTCACCACTCCACAATGCTCTCGCCTTACTCATTTCCTTCATGTCAATCGCCTCTCTCTCTCCCTTCTACACATGCTCTTCTCTCTTTCTCCTCCTTCTCTGTCCTTCTCTCTTTCCTCACCTTTTGCTTTGGCATTTCCTGTTTCGTTCCCCATAATTCTTCTCCTGCTTCTCACCATGTCTACCTGACCTCTCCCTCGTAATCCTCCACCTCCTACATTTTTTCTCTCCTCTCCACCGTCATCATAGTTCTCGCTTTGCTTTTACCTCCTGCACTTCTGTCTATCGCTCCCCTTTCTTTACCTCCTTACTGCACTGCCACTCTCCAAACTGCACCACCTCACATTTCACTCCCATGGTTCTCGTTTTCTCTGCCTCTTTTCTATCACTTTGCAGGATTGGGGCCAGGCTATATAATTGCATGAGGGCAATCAGCTGTGTGTGTCATGTGAGAGAATCCTGTGATTACGTATGGCCTATGGGGACAACTGATCCCCCAGTTTACAAAACTTGGCAGCTGACCACCCAGTGGATTCCAAGTCTGCCTTCCGGGGCTGCTGTGCCCGACAGGTCTGACACTGCCAGGTGCACCGGTCACAGTAGGCAGACTGATCACGGAGGCACCGGCACCGTTAGCAATGGGTGCTGGTGCTTCCGTGAAGCCATTCCCGTGGAGTCCTATGGGGAACAACATTTACCAGCACCTAGCTTGCCGGTCCGACGGGACTTGTAATGTCCTGGTGGCACTGATAAGATAGGTGCCAGTAAAATGTCACGAGTCTGGCGGCAACCCGCCGGTAGCACCAGCAGGGTTACCGCTGGGCTCGTAATGAAGCCAAGTGTCTTTGATCATGCTAATGGGTCACAGATGTACAGGGTGGGGGGTCTGGGAGCTACTCTGTTCCTCTTTTACTTCCCTGTACCTGGAGGTGAAGCTCTAATCACATCTTGATTATTTTGCAACAATACTACGGTGAATGGAAATTATAGTAATGTTTACTGTTTCTGCCATCTCATATGTCTCGAACTCTACTAGTAGCAGACAGCTGATGTCCAACATGTTCCCTTTGCTGTCTCTTTAAAACCCACACTCTGCAGAATCAACCACAGAGGGTCTGTGGGGCTCCCGATATTCATATTGAGATGATGACACTGGAGAAAGGATATATGTTGTATAGACGATAGGAAGTACCTCATGGAATGAGCATATGTATTGAGCATGGAAGTGGTGACATGATTTCACTTCATGGACACCCTGGACACCCTGCCATTTTCATCACTGTTCTCTTCAAATACAGGTGGTAATTGATAAGGATGTTGTATGGGGATACATTCTCAACATTCCTGGAAAATACACATGTTCCTTGCATTCAGCTGCTCACCCAACAAGTACATGGTAATCCCAGCAAATACTCTATGATGAAACATATCTTTATTCTGCACTTTTGCCATGAAAGCAACAAAACATCAACACATTTTAAAGAAAGCACATTTTTAATACCACTTAAATACAATAAAGTCTGTTCACATTATAATTTAATCAATACAATCGAATCAAGTAGGATCTATTCTAGCACATCTAGACCTTAACCATGCATGAAATAAAAACGTTGTTACAAAAAATACAGCATTTAGGTCGTTGGTATTCTTACACAAAACTAATGCAGAATTGTTGGTCCTAACACCTTTGTATTTAAATAGGGGGAATAGGTAACAATATCTCAAATCTTTGTAACCCTCGCAGAGGAACTGACATGGCTTACTGTCTCCTCTGACACACCACAGACTGGACAGCTCAGCTTGTTGTAAGTCTTCCACTTCACTGTGAAAGATGCTACTTCTAAAGTGTTTGTGCGTAGTTGAATATAAAGTGCACGTGCATATCCTGGGGTTATCACATCAAGATAATTCTCGTAACCAACCATTTGCTTAGAAGCTAAACACAACAAGCCTCATTAGCGCCATGGCTACCCCCTTACCGCCTTCGGAGTCCGGGTTCCCGGAATAGGGACTTACCGGCCTACTCCGACCTTTGCGGGACCGGTAAGTCCCCATTCCGGGAACCATTCCCCATTCCCATTGAGCCCCCATTGGGCTCAATGGGAATGGGGAAGGAGCAATTTGCGGTACCGTTATTTGCACTGAAGTCCCTCAGCGGGTCCTGTCCTTAACGTGTGGTCTTACCACACGTTAAGGATGGGACCCGCTGATGGACCTCGTAGTAGGGCGGTGGGGATTACCGGCACTGGTGCCCTTATCAGTGTCGGTAATCCCCTACCGCCTTCCGTGTAATGAGGCCCAATGTCCAGTGCTCAGGCTTAAACAATCCCGTGTAATATGATTGACGGTTGATCCTCGGCATGCCTCCTTTAGTTGTTAAGCACTGAGGATCCTACTTTCTGGATAGTCCCATAGTGGTGTCAGGTCCAACCTCAATAATTCTGTGCGAACAAACTTATACCATGGAAGTCATCTTGATCCATTTTGAAAGAGAAAACTAATGAGGGATACTGGATAGTCATTTAAACCCGGGTTTGTCCATATTTGCACCCAGTATGATAATGGTTTGGTGTGCAAGATCTCTGCTATTGGCTGAAGGTTACACTCCCAGCGAAGACTAGCTAGCGGTGCTCCTCTGGGGTTTCAAAAGGAGATCTCTCAAGAAATCATTTTCAGATACACTCAGGGCAGGTACCTTCAATTGGCCCCATAGTTCTGCCTCATAGAGGGCTACTAGCAAAGCTTGGGGCTAATAGAGTTGTAGCGCAGGTGAGATCACTCCTCTGCCATGGATATTAAAGAAGTGACGTATTCCCCCACAATATTTGTCTATGGTCGCTTTTACTTTTACCTGTTGGCTAGACCGTAAGAGATTCCCTGAGAATCTAATCCCCAGTTAATCGTACATGTTCACCTGCTCCAAGATATTACCTTCAACCTCGACTTTTAAAGTATGTCTCTTGGATAAATAGTGCTTGAATATCATTAGCTTAGTTTTCTCTGAGTTTATTACCAGGTGTAAACTTTTACATTTTCTAACAAATATATCTATGTTGTGTCTCAGGCCCATCGGGGATGTTGTCAAAACTAATCCATCATCTTTGAAGAATAATGTGGTGAACCTGGGCCCAATTTATGAAGATCCAGGGCACACATTCTTCTATTAATTCATCAATACATAAACAAAAAAGGAGGGGTGCGAGCACACAACCCTTCTGCACCCCCTCTCCACAGCCAAATATGTAATTAGCTCCCCACCCAAGCCCAATCTAACTGAGGCCTAATTTTCCACATAAATGGGTCATATATAAGAGAGTAGATTCCCTTCAAAACCCTTCCTCTGACATCCCACAAAAGTCCATGTGGGACACTATCAAAAGTCGTGCGAAGGTTAACAGAAATTGCTTAAACCTGAACACAGCTAAGTAGAATGTATTTTGCTATAATCAGTCCCAATCAGAATCCCTAGTCCACAGTACCAATGCCCCGCCGAAACCCAGATTGTAAATGATTAATAGGTTTGATCTCATCTACCCATATTTATAGGCGATTAAGTAATACTTTTGCAGCATCCTATAGGGATATATGTCTGTAATTCCCCTGGCTTTTCCTGTCGCCCTTTTTAAAAATGTTTGCTATTTCTGCATTGCGCCAGGACATTGGTACCTTATCACATGATACAGCAGAGTTGAAAGCACGTGATAATACAGATGCCCTGATATTCACCTCATCTTTAAAGAGGTCAATAGGTATTTTGTCAAGCATGGGGGCCTTCCCTGCTCCTAATAATTCAATTGCCTCTTTCACCTCCTTGATCTTAATATTATGTCAGCTACCTCCCCCATCAGTAGGGTGCTTTGCAGCCCAAACTCCTTGCCATCATTACAATTCGCTCCTGTACATATTACTGATATGATGGCACCAATCAGCGGAAGGGATCTGGTTTTCAATAGGTTCGGCGGTGTTGAGGTCCCTCCCTGCTATTAATTTCCAGAATCTAATGGAATTGCCCAACTTAATAGCAAACTGTAGGTCCTCCCAGCGGTTTTTAACAGAGGCAGTTGTCTGTCTCCGGAGGATGGATTTGTAAGTTGCTCTAAGTTGCCTTAAGTGTTGCTTATCTTCTGCCACTCCCCACTTTCTTTCTGACCTACAGTTCTCACCCCTTCCTTCACACCCGATACCTCTTCCACCAACACTGCCTTCTCCAGCTTCCAATCACTGCTATATTACTCATTCTGCTCTCACTTCCCATTGCTAATGTTCACCCCTAAGTTTCAGCATCCTCAACCATGGGTCACCCTATTCATACACTGTCACCGCACAGACATGCATCGGCTGCTGTGCGAATGGAGGAGTACCCACTCACACGAGGATCTGAAGCTCTACCTCTCTGTCCTGATCCCTCTCAAGTCCTCACTTTATAGAGCAAAAGCAAAAAACCCTCAATGACTCTAACTCCAACCATCCTTCCCAGCTACATGGCACCCTAAAGTCATTCCTCACTGCTCCTACTATCAGCGTCACTCTCACAGCTAATGACATAGGATAACATTTTGCTGCAAAAATGTCAAAAATTAGAGACTCTCTCATGGTCAGCCCCACACTACCTTCTCCTACATTCTGCAGTCCTCCTACTCTACCATCATCCTCTGCCTCTATCTCCCACTTTATTCACACTAGTACTGAAGAAGTCCAATCTCTACTGATGAAGGCTAACTCCTCTTGCTCCGTCATACCCTCTTGCTCCTCAGCTAGTCAATTGTATTGCCCTGTGTTGTCTCCAACCTCACTGAACACTTCAGCTTGCCCTTAGACTTCCCTTGCTTTCCCTCTATTTTCAAATCGTCAGCGGCCATCCCTCTCCTGAAAAAGCAAGGGACTGACCCAAGTCTTCCGGCTAACTTTCGCCCTATGTCTCTCCTTCCACACTACTCTAAAGTGATTGAAAGGGTTGTGTTCAACTGTCTTAGACATTTCTTAGACATCCACAAACCATGAGACCTCCTACAAGCAGGATTCTACTCCTGTCATTCCACCGAAACTGCTCTCATGAATGTCTCCAACTTCATCTCCTCTGCTTAAGCACTCCAACCTATCCCCTATACTAATTTCCCTTGAACTGTCAGCTGCTTTCACACAGTTGACTGCTCTGATCTCCTTAATATTCTCTTTCTTCTTCGGACTTGCGATCAAGCCTTTGCCTGGATTGAATCCTACCTGGCACCTCCCCAATTCTCTGTCTCCTGGAGCAGCAACACTTCTCAACTCACTCCCCTGTTGTTGTTCTACAGGGCTCTGTCTTGGGTCCCCTCCTCTTTACACTCTACTCCTCTGCATTGGGGCAGTTATCTCCTCCTTTAGATTCTCATACCAACTCTTTGCAGACAACACCCACATCTTCTTCTCTTTTCATGAACTCTCCTCCAATATCTCTATCAAAATTTCAACAGTTTTTTTGCCATTGAATATTGGATGGCGTTGCACTCTCTGCTCATCTACAGAACTGCAATGGTGGCTTACCTCAAACCCCAAAATGTTAGGAAAATCAGGTATCTCCTTCCCTTCAACACAGCCAAGTATCTCTTAACCACTCATATTCTATAAACTGGACTATTGTGCCAGAATTGTCTTTGTTCTTCCTAACTATGCTTTCTGGCTTCTCGACAAGATCATTAGCTTTGCTACCAGGACTCACTTTGAACTCCATCACTTCACGCCTACTTCCTCGTAACATTACTGTGCTGGATGTCTGATGATCCAAAACAGGTGGAGATTTAAATTTCTGTTCCTGGTTCACAAATATATCCACAGAAAGGCACCACTGTATCTATCCTCATCTATCCAATTCTACAAGCCTTCCTGTAATCTCTGCTCTGCCTCCTTGATTAGCGTTGTGGCACTACGTCCTCCCTGTGCTTCCTATTGTTTCCATTCTTTCTCTCTTCTTGCTCCACTTGAAAGTCTTTTTGCCTGGACATTCGAGAATCAGTCCACAATAATTTTTTCAAAACCAGACTAAAATCCTACCTCCTCGCCTCCCAGTTACCCGCTTAACCTACCTCTCGTCTGCCTTCTAGCTAACATTTTTTCCTTGCCTCTACCATGCCTCTGTCCCTCACTTTCTACTGCCTCCACTATAGCACTTCAACCATCATGTCTCATCCCTAAAACAGTCGGACATACAACCAACCTGCACTTAGAAATGTCCAATGTTGTTTTTCCTTAACATATGTATATCCACCCATGTATTGTCCCAGGTGTCTGTTCCATTTACTCCCCCCCCCAACAACTGGGTCAGAATGTCACTCAAACTCACCCATTGCAAGAAGCTCACTGCTCACCATAAAAGCTGAAACCTTATCTATTGTACGTAATTTTGTGAGCAAAAGAGCATTTCTGCTCGCTGTGTAAATAAAATACATAAATAAATAAATAACTCTTCTTCCTGACCTAAGAGGCATGCTGCTTCCCTGATGACACCATCCAGCAGGACTTCCAGGCTCATTGTCAGAGAACTTTGGGGATCTCCCTGTTGATGTGGTCTTGTTGACTGGCCAGTGGTCTGGCACAAAGAAGGACCAAGTGGAACCAGTTGAGAGAGGGCTTCAGGCTCGGACTGGGCTATGGGGCAATAGGGCAAGGCCTGAACCAAAAACGCAAAATGCTATTGTGGGCCAGCTTTTTTGGTCAATGTGGGAAACTTTTTTGGCTTATGTGGGCCAGTTTTAAGTTACTTCACCATGCGGCTAATAGTTTTGGCTAGTGGTACTGAATAAATATTCTTAGTCATGCAAAATTTGCATCACATTTGATCAAAAACCTCCCCCATGGGTACTACTAAAACAGTCTGTCACAAAAGGAATAAATTGCTATTTGCAACTGTGGGACACTTTTTCATAGGTGCCTGAGATCATTTTATACCCCAGTCCGACCCTGGAGGGCTTCACAATTTTGCCACATGATCAGCCAATCAGCTTGACAGATTGGGTGTGAATGAGGAGGCATATGAGGTGTAACAAGTTGAAGACAGCAGGGTCCAGATGGAGGTGCCAGGAGCAGGGGACACAGCAGTCAGGGTAAGGGCACAGCAGAAGAGGAGGCGTTCATAGCAGTCAGGGAACAGGCCCACCACTTAGAGATGGATGCAAAGCAGTCAAGGGGAAAACTGAGCAGTCAGAAATTGTTGTGCAGCAGTCGCAGTGGGATCAGAGTAGGCATAGAGAGAGCGGACAGTCAAACAGGTGGCAACACACTTAGGCGAGGCTGAACAGCTCCCAAAGAGGGCTACTCAGCAGTCATAGAGGGAGCATAGAAATTAGGGACGCAGCAGAGCAGTCATGAAGGGGCCTACGAACACAGCGAGAGATGCTCAGCCGTCAGGGAAGGAGCAGTCAGTCAGGAAGGAGGCAGAATTCAGGTAATGGGCTACAGTGACAGGGGCTTGAAGAAGGAGTAAAAAGGTTAGTACGGCAAGGAAATAGATAGTGGGATAACATAGGGTGAGCAGGTGCGGGGTCTGGTGCTACTGGGTAAAGATCCAAAGAACAGTTTTAAGCTACTCTGGGCAGTTTGTGTATGGGCCTGCAGTTAACGCTGTATTTAGCTGGTAAGGCCATATGTGGCATGTTCCTTTACTCGTGCTCCCAGAAGAAGTCATGTTGGACGGACATTACATGCAGTTGATACACACATGTTGAGCGGTTGTTTTTACGTGTTACAGGATTTGTCTATATGGATTGTTCACTCTACATCGGAAGACTGTGTCAGGTGTAAACACTTCAAAATGATACATTAAGATGTTTCACACCCATGTGCAGAGGCGCACATTGGGACTCATGTTCATCAATAACATAATTTGGTGTCAGTGGCCATTATGCATTGACATCCACATCCAATGTTCGTCATTTGGTCTGTGGAGTGCAAAAGTGCAGGGTAAAGGGAGGCATGCCCTGCACTTTTGCGCTTCGCCGTGTACACACTGCTTTTACTTTTAATTGCGAGAGCTGCTCGCCATGCTCGCATGTCAGGCAGAGTTTCATTTCAATTGCGAACACTGCTAACCAGTGTGCCCTATTACAATGAAGCCCTACCTGACATGTTACTATGTCAGGCAGGGTTTCATTGCAATTACATATGCTGCCTGACATGCGAGCAAAGCAGGCATCTTGTACAATTGATCCTTATGGGGTTGGATGGCTTTATGCTAGTGCATAAGGTTGATGAACCCCATAGGGACCTCACGCATTTGAGCCGGCATGTAAATCCATGCTAGCACAAATGCTGGAGCATTTGTATGGTGGAGAGGAAGGGAGGCAGCGGAAACACTAGGTGCGTTTAACCCCTGATCCCGTCTTACATGGTGGTCTTAAAAGTCGTACCTGCAAGCCCTTAACCATTGAACCGCAGTGCCATTACACAATTTAAGTCAGAGTAAAGATATCATTAGCTTCAAAGGCAAATCGTTTTGTAATGTATGTGGACACAAGCAGCTTTTCTTTGTACATGGTGAAGTAATTAACTATTAATTTACCAGTAGACAATTCTGGAGACTCTGATGTGGAACAGTAGAAAAGCATGGCTGAATTTAAACAGAAGCTACATCTGTATGATTTCTCCAGATGGCAGCAGGTTGGATACGCAGTCATCAACATTCAGGACATTGTTAAATTCAACACTGCAGGGCCGGATTGCCAAGAGTGCATCCCCTATGCAAACAACACACATTACTGTTACTGAAGGGGCAGCAGTGTGCCATTAAATAAGCTGCCTTCTGCAAGGTCAAGGGTGCCCCTGTTTTTGTGGAGTAGCAGTGAACATGAGGACATCCTATTTGCTGTGCTCATGGCTGTTCTATGGAAGAATGTATGTAGAGACAGAGACTCTGGGAGACAGTGAATGTTTTTCCATAGTATTTGGGGGACGTTCTTGGGAGCATGGCCTCTGGCTGTACATGGTGGGCATCAACCCCCTGTTAATCTGGCCCAAGGTGATTTCCATATCCAAAAGGCTTCTATCTGTAACATTATTAGATATTTGCACGGCGTTTAATTTGTGTACAAAGGCTGAAAGGAATGCTCCATTGCATTACTTATACAGAGCTAGGTAATGATAAATACAGCAAAATGATGTGCCATTTGTTTCCAAAGCAGAACGCCCATACCTTTCTGTAATGCTATCAGGAGAGCTGTGGGGTAGACTTTAAGAGTTAGGAGCAAATCTCTACTATCACACTCACGTGTTTAAAACCTTGCTTACCACCTAGAAGCATCTACGAGAGCATGGCGAACATTTTAGGGCCAATTCATAAATAATCCCGTTTATTGTCTAATGTATGCCTGCAATACATTATATCATATCTGATTGTATTTTATGCCTGGGAATTTGGGCATAATTTGTGACAGGTGGGAAAGCATACCCACTTTGCAAAGAGAGAAACCTATGCCTGTTATACTGGTACTCTAGATGGTGACCAGCCCTGGAACAAACTCTTCCAGCACAGTTTTAGCGGGAAAAAAAGTAATTTGCCATGTGTCGACTTTGTTCACACATGCCACTAATTTGTCATGTGGAATTATAGCATTCACACGGTTTGCCCTATATTTACCCCAAGAATATCTAGGTGTAAGTTAGGCAACAGGCAATAGGCTTTGGCGTTAGTAGTAACAAGTGGTCTCGTAGTCTGTCCTTCAATTAATAATGGTGGCCTCGCTGTACGTGCCTCTGTAAAAAAAGGGAGTGGATGGCTGTTAGTGGGATAGAGTGAACAGCAGATGCGGGAATCAAAGGAGTTGATGAGTCCAAGATGGAAGAATCTGTGGCCTGTTTGCCAGTATCCATTCTTAGTTTTTGGGCTAGAGGGAGGGAAAATACTCTATGGCAGATTATCTGTAAGGGACTCCGTAGGGTTAAGAAAGCAGCGATTGGTGCAATGAAGTTGTTGATAGAACCCATATAGAGTTGGTGGCTGGGTCTAGATCAGTAGACTTTGATGGCTGTCTACTTGTTTACTTTTAGCACCTGGTTACTGTACAAGATAAAGTACAAGGATCAAGTAAGGTCTGTTATGCATGGTCCATTGCTGCCAAACCAATTCCGTTAGTTAGTTGAAGGGTCACATCTTGAGCTGTTTCCTGAATGCCAGGTGGTTTTCATTCACAGAGTTTCTTAGGTAGGGCATTTTGGTAGCCAGTAGGGAGGATATGCTTACTCCCTGTATTTCCATGCTGAAGCTAGTAGTATGAACTAGTAGTATAGAGTGGGCCTTGTGGAACCTTAGAATCCTGCAAGGTGTGTAATGCTGGAATTTCATTGTGAAGGAAGCTGACTCCTTTCCATTGCAAGCCCGGTGGGTCATGCAGGGGAATTGAAATGTATTCCTCTCTTGATGGGGAGCCATTGTAGAGTGCAAAGCACTGGGGAGATCTGTTTCATCCTTAGGAACAGGCTGACTGCTGCATTTTTGGACTCACTATAGTTTTTCCTTTACCAAATACCAAATAGTCTTAATTTTGGGGAAAATGCCATAAAAGACCACATGTCAAAACAGTCATAAAAAGACAGGAGAAAAGTGCAAGAGAAAATAAATTAATAGTGGCGATAGCACCACATGTTCTATACATCGCACCAAGAGACAGCATGTAAATAACATTACAGGCCTTGCTTCATCACATCCAGGACAGCACAGATGGTTTTACATTGAGCTGGATCCACATTTGTCTAAACCATTTGGAGCTCTCCGATAAATAAGTGGGTCAATGGAAAATAAAATTCACTTTGCCCTCAATCTTGGTGGAACAGAAAGGACATAGAGGTGAAGACTAAGAGTTCTTGTCCCATTTAGCATTAAATTGGGCAAGCGGCAGGATTCCTAAACGAAACTTGGTGAGAATGCTTTTCAACTTCAAATTTGAGTGGAAATAAAGATACGGTTCCAGCCCCCAAATTGTCTGAACTAAGAAATAGTTCATTGCCAGCCTTCCTAAGTGTCACTCATCTGTCCCCAGACCCAGGCTTTAAAGTAGTTCTGGACCCTACAGTTTTACTTACTACCCGGTTTAGTGGGATCTTCCCGTAGATCCTTAAGTCCAATATTTGCTAAATAACAGGAACTGCTAACTCCCAATCTATTCAAAGCCTTCTCCATTCCTTCTATGTATACCTCAAATCTGAAATAGAGGTTGTTTGCATAGACCAGTCTTGTTAAAACTAGTGATAACAAAGCCATGCTCTTGTGGGTAAAGGAAAACAAAGGCATAATGGGCCTCATTATGAGTTGGGCAGTATTCCGGAGGTAAATCCACCAGAATACCACCCTAAGGAATTACTGTTACTAAAAAGAATATACCCGAGCATAACTGTCAAAACCGCTCTGAAAAGGGCAGAGAATAACAACAGAGAATCACGCCTTGAATATAAGCAACAGAGATCTGGTAAGACAAAAACAGACCGGATAGTGTTTGTTAACACTTACAGTAACATGTCTAACATGATTAAGAAATTAGTCTGCAAGAATTGGAACATCTTTGAAAAGAGCCCACATCCTATCCTGAGACCTATTGTAGCCTTCAAACGAAGCCGGAACATCAAAGAACAAATCACCGGAATGACGTAACACTCAAACCAGTAATGCCCCCTACTCTTAGACAACAATGGGGTTTACAAGAAGTAGTCGGCCATTTCCCCTGTGGACTTTGCACTTGTTGTGCCTTCACAAAGAAAAGCTCTGAAATAGATATCGGTCTACGAACACCTTGGCTACAGAAAATCCACACAAATTGCAACACCAGCTGGGTGATCTACGCTATTTGGTGCCCATGCCAAAAAATGTACATTGGCAAAACTGAAAGAAAAGTAAAAATACGTATAGGCGAACACCGTAGCTGCATAGAAAATCTAACCCATGGTGCACCACTTGTGGATCACTGGATCGAAAATGTTCATCAAATTCAAGACCTGACATGGTCAATAGTATTTAAACTTAAGCTGGGCAAAGACATCAACCTGAATAGACCTTTACTTTCCAAAAAAGAACAAGAGTTTATCTTTTTGACTAAGAGCATGAACACAGGTTTCAATGAGAAAATGGACTGGGCCACTTAGCCTCCCATCTATTCCACACAGACCTGAATTTGACTTAAGAAGGGGACCTCTGGATTCGACTAATGAAAAGAGGCAGCTCACGCAAAGTTCTAACTGAGTTCTGTAACATATTCAGAACCAAATCGTCCTGAAGTCCACATTCTACCAATGTAATAGCCTGAATTGTTTCTCACAGTGAGTTTGGAGTCGTCTTGACACTTTCTCCATCAATGGGACTTAACACCCCTGGCACACTGTACCTTATTCATATTGAGTGAGTCCAGACTCTACTAGAATGTACCTGACACTTTCTCCTTCAAGGGGACATTACACCCTAAACACACCGTGCCATAGTTTCGTCTAGTAAGTCCTGATGCTACCAGAAATGGAAGCAGGCTGTTCACACCCCGACACTCCCAGCAATATCCCTGGGTAATTTGCGCTGGAGTGATGCACTCTCACATACCCAATTATCATAAGGCTCAACATGTATTATTACAGTAGGTCAGTTACCCTGATTTTTTTAACCATCTATTCGGGTTTCCGTGGACTTTTAATATTAGAGCACTTACCTCGTAGTACAACCAAGCATTTATTATTTAACAGTAACTCAACAACTTCCCGTGCCAACGTGTTAAAGTGGACTCTGCGCAATGCAAGACGCGCATGTATCGGCCACTGAACAGCCCATGGGGCTTCTAGCTTGCTCTCTGTGTTTTGTGCACTTGCAGATGTAAGCACTAAACCGTGGTCACTACTAAACATAATCGGCGAGTGTTATTTATTACAAATACACCAACTTCTTGTGCCGACAAGGTGGATTGTGCACCGCGTGATGCATGGTACGCAATGACTGGCCACTCGGCACACCGCGGGGCTTCTATCGTGCTTTCTGTGATCTGCACTTTTTACATGTGTAAACATCAAGCCGTAATCAGAAACAATTAAAATCGGCGAGGAATGACACGCCCATCTGCGTGCTCATACAACGTGATCAACGCCGCACAATGCACAGAGTGTTTTAATTGGCTACAAGCAACCCGGAAACGACTCAAATACAGTTCACCAATCCCATACAGGTGAACGCAATTACGAGTCTGAGAGACTGACGCTCCAGATGGACGAACCATGCACATCGAGCATACGAAATGGACTGCCCGGGAAAGTGCACCTACTCCGTGTAGACGACCTATGCCCTCACCCCCACCC
This sequence comes from Ambystoma mexicanum, assembly GCF_040938575.1. Lineage (NCBI taxonomy): Eukaryota > Metazoa > Chordata > Amphibia > Caudata > Ambystomatidae > Ambystoma > Ambystoma mexicanum. Next base: position 404,882,751 of record NC_090937.1, read on the forward strand.
CTCACGACCATGTAATTTCCAATGTTAATAACTTTGGCGGACATATATTTATCTTGGGTGCCCCTTTACTCATAGAATGTAATAGCCAACATTATTAGCTATCATCTCTAAGGAGAGGGCGAGATGCTGTAAGGCACCCACGTTTGACCTAAAGGGAAACGGGAGAAATTCCTTACGCTGCAAACCTGCCATATCCTTTCGCCGTCGAGACCTGACAGACAAGCTCATACAGCACAACCTTTGGTCTGGTGAGCATTTGCTTTCTTTACTCATATGCTGAGGTTTATAGCCCACCACACCGCAGGGGCCCATGCAATGTATTAAGGCTTCTAACTGTTAATAGTTATTCAATTCTATGAAGTTACGCGGAGGAACAATTTCGGTGCTTCTACCTACTCTAACTACACAGTGGTGTCCAACTAACCCCACGACAGTGCACAAAATGAGGAACTCCGTAGTCCTTTAGATTAACATTACTGCCTTTACACTCCAATAGTCTGGAAGAACCACAAGCTAACGGACTTCGCCATGATGCCTGACGGACAAAAACAGAACGCTCTCTTATGAAACCCCTCTACTCACAAGATCCGATACCGCAATATCGCAAAGGAATACTCCTGATTATTACCTCATCCGTAATATTGAAAGTCATTCCACTAAGGTTTAACCAAGTTTCGTGTTGCTTGTCACCTCTTTAGGTAGTACAACTCGTACAGTTCCTGAGTCAACTACTTTTCATCAATAAGAGCTACTGGTCAGGCACAAACCCCTTACTTCCGACATTCTGGACCACTGGCAAGGTAAGGACTTTTTGCAACAAATATCTCCAATGCGATTACCTCCTCCATGATTGTAATTATCGGGTTTGCTATTAACCCATCGAAAATGCCTATTGAGGGGACTAGACATACGTGTTTTGTCATCCAGGTTAACCTTTACTAACCATGTGTAACTACCCAAATGATCCCATATTTAGTCTTCTCTTAATGAAGGCACCAGTCTTTCTCCTGTCTCCATCAACCCCTGACTTACTGGGATGAGGTTTTATGACCCTTAACACCATTCCCATTCTACAAGGTTTACCATTCCATCGTGAATAGACGGTACCTCGCACCATCACGATCTCAAAAGGCTGGAACGTATTGCGCTATGAGTGCCACTTGAAACCGACTTATTTGAGCTGCTCACAAGCTCGTCATGATTCTGGAATTTTTTTCCAGCGTTCTAAATGAATCCTTTAGCATTTAAAATGGATATTGACCCTCCATTTCTCTATCGTTTTCTTGCAGGGGAAGATACCTCCTGTAGTCCTCTCTTTACGTCTTCCAAAAACAGAATATCTGAATTATCGCTATCGCTCAACAAATTACTTGTATTAATTTACTATACTAAACTAGTAGAATAGCACCTAGATATTGGGCCTCATTACAAATCAGGCGGTCCGGAAATAACGGTGGCGGTAAACCCGCCGCCACCGTTGTTTCCGGACTGCCTAATCCCGACTCCTGCAGGCGGGAGGTGATGTTCCTGCCAGGTTTGACCTGGCAGGTTTAACACCGCCTGCCTGCAGGCGGACGAGGAAACACGGGCAGCATTACGAGATGCTGCCGGTGTTTCCATGATCCCCATTCCCATTGAGTCCAACAGGACTCAATGGGAATAGGGATTAACACCATTCCGTGATTCCCGGAAAACCGTGGTTGTAATGCCCCGGTAATTCTGGGAATCACGGAGGCGGAATGGTAATACGAGTCCGGCGGTAACCAGGTGGTTTTACCGCCGCGGTTACCGCCGGACTCATAATGAGGCCCATTGTCTGTGTGTAAAAGCTTCAATTCTAAATCGCCCCTGATAAATTTCCAAAGATTAAACACCTGAACAGATTAGGAAAGAAACATGTTGGGCTTTTTAACCATGTTCGAATTTTTATATGTTTGAGTGAATATGAATACATGTGAATTTGAATGGAATGAATGAGAATGAAGTGGAAGAGTGATGAACTTAGGTATGTCCAAGTAATTCTGCATGACAAAAGCCACTTTAACATCCAAGCCATCTTTTACGCTTTGATTTTGAAGTTGTTTCACACACACTACCACAGTAAATTACTGTCTAGCACTACACCAGCCCCGTGCTCACACTATCATGGAATAAGTTTTGAACCTTTAACTTTTGCCATATGATATTTATTGTATGTATTTGTGTATAATGCAAATTAAAATATGTATATTTTCTCTACGCATAGTAGTAATGCCTAATTCATTTGCGAGTGTTGGTTGCATTTTGATGACATGAGTTAGTTTCCCCTGCCTTATAAGAAAACGGTAGTCTGGAGTCATAAGCTCTACTGTATATTATTTAAGGGTCACTCCCCCTACACGAGGGTCTGCTTTAGACTCTGTATAACCACCCTCTACCACCTTGATGTGATTACTGTTACCACCACCTGTTAATTCCCATTTATTGTGAGTCCATTGCACTCCATGGTGCATTTTTGATGGAATTGCCTCTGACGCAATTACCCCTGCAGTAATTATGTCGATTCTGCCGATTTTCTGCAGAAAGTGGGAGGATTTCTAACCAGCATTATGCTGGAGATAAATCCTCTACTCCAGGGCCATACTCGTAGTATGCTCGTGTGGGAAAAGTGGCGGTAATTCTGTCTATACCAATTGTTTCCCGCACCAACATACTTGTAATGAGCCCCAATGTGTCATAGAGTGCAGCGTTGGAAGAAACACATTCTGAAAATGACTCTAATCTATGGGTCAAGTGTGAGGCTATTGTCTTTTGTGATTCCAGTATTCCTGAGTAAGGAGGATGATAATGTGCATGGAACAATCTCTCCAGGCAACGGGAATGGGACGGTGGTTGATGAAGCCACTGTACAGTACGAGTTCTGTTTTGCTAGTGTTTAGCTTTATTCTGTTTGCTCTCATCCATGTGTTAATGTGTGCCAGACATGTTTAGGTCTGGCAAGTATGTTGAAAGGTTGTTCTTGTGTTGTACATTATTTGTGTGCCATATTCGTAATTGGTGAGGCCAGACTGGCTCCTCATGTCGAGCAGGGGTTTCATGTTTTGTTGAACTGAAGAGGTGACAGTGTGAATCCTTGCGATATTCCACAGGTCAAAGGTTATGGCTGGGATCTGAAGGGAGCCATGATAGTGGTTTTGGCTCTCCAGGTGAAGACGTGATCCGGTGTAGAGCACTGCCTTTATTTTTTTTTATTTTTTTATTAATAACGTGGTACAATCAAGGATATGAATTTTCATATATATAAAAAAGAAATTATGCATTTTACATATCCAGTCCTCCAAAACCAATCATTAATTCATCAGTTATTATCAAACAATACATTTCTTATATTCAATAAAAAAAAAACAAGAGGGCTCAACATTCTCAATACTTCCATAGTCCAAAAAGTTCAGTGGCCCGAGGATAATCGTTTCCAAATGTCATCCCTGTTCAGCCACCCAGCACTACTTACAAAGTGACTGAAATATAATTCTCACTGGTCTTGTAGTGCTGGACATAGAATTAGAATATGCCTTAAAGTTTGCTTTAATCATTCCTTACAGAACAAACACTGGGCATCAATCTTTTGCCAAAGCTTCCAGGACTATGCCCATCAGTAGCAAATGTAGGCAACATCTCAGAAATTGACTTCGCCAAGGGGCATTTGGTAATCGTCTTATATATGCAGGCACGGTACCTCGAGGCTTTTCTAAACTGGATGGTGATTTATGCAACTTCTAACTTTGCATCCGATCTATTGTATTTATGCAGTCTATCCTCATAATTACCACTTTCAGCCCCTTGGATTTGTGGCTAGTTCTTCAACCGTACGAGATCAGCTTTCCAAGATAGACATAACTGCATGCTGTAATTTACACAGTGTATGGTTTTTCTCCTCCAATAAGACAGCTCTAACATCCTCATATAGGGATTGCTGATGGGAAATCATTATCAGACTGAAGAGAGATGCCAGCCTCCAATCTAAACTAGCCATCAATGAATTTAAATCAAGTTTGAAACGTAGACTCGCCATTGAATGGTTAAGAGCTTTCTTCCACAGGCTTCCTTCAATTTGAACCCAATACAGTTCCCATGATTCAGTCTCTACCCCCATTCCATACATCAAGGTTGGAATTACTTTAACTTTATAAAAGTTAATTAGCTGGATAATGGAGAAATTATAATATTTATCTGGGAGTCTTTTCATTTGGCAGATGAATTGGTCTAGATGAATTGGTCAATCCGACCCTGTAAGCATGCTTCGACATAGGCAACATTTGTGTGAGATGTCATTTTAAATCCTAACTATCTAACTTCTTTTGCCAAAGTAATCTCTTGGTCATTGAGTGACAACTTAAAGCCAACACTCCTTTTTGATGATCTACTAAAACAGATTGTTTTAGATTTATATGGATTGATCAGCAATTTTTCTCCAAAGCGTTTTCTCCCAGTGCATTCAACATATGTAGGATGCCTATCGGAGTGTAATTGAACAACATTATATCTTCCGTGCGTGCTGGCAATCCAGCTGACTCTTTTATTACCAAAATTACGACTAACAAAAATGTGTGCTAGGCATAGGTTGAAGAGGCTGGGGGAAGGCATGCACCCCAGCCTCACACCTCTTTCTGTCGTAATCAGGCTTGTTAGATACCCCTGTCCATCTAATCTGAGCTTTGTCAGAATACCCATTTTGGATGCCCACGTTTCCAGTTCTCAGAGGACTGCCCCAGCAAACACCTTACTGTCTGCATCCAGAAGAGTGAATGGGCGATAGTTAACTGGATCAGCCTGATCGACCTTCTAATAAATAGGTATTATTACTGCAGTCTGCCAAGTCGGCAGGCACTGCCTTTTCTGGATAACGCTGTGAGCATGGCCAAAATTATTCTCTACTACAGAATAATATCTGATTTTAGAATGGAGTTGGTAAGGCCATTGGGACCTGCAGCTCTTGAGGATGACTATTTAGAGATCAATGGGGATAGTCATATGCAGCTTGCAGGGTACATTTATGTTTCATACGTTGGGGTCCACAGCTGGTTCCTTTTAAAGTTGTATAAAGTGTTCTCTCTAAGTACATTTTGTCATGAAAACACTTTTCAAAGAGCTCAAGGGGTTTAAGTCCTGATTCACTAAGGCCCAAACATTATGTGCATTATTTGAAGCCAATATTCCAAGAATCAATTCTCCCTATCTTTGGGTCACGAGAAAACCAGTTCTTATATTCCATTCTGAGTTTCTTTTTCTCCCTTTGGAACTCTACCTATGTTAAGTTTAGGTTCTTCAGAGCACATATGTTTTTTCTCAATTCTCTTTTGTGTTCCCAAATGTCTTGATCAAATCCATGCTCATGATTTGGATTTAGTTTTACACCAGCATGCAATGGAAAACATATTCTCTCCAATTGACTTTCTACCATAAATTCTGCAGTGTTGGTTAGCCTTTTTATGAGCAGGGAGCCCTCCTCCCCATCCCCACTCTGAACTTGGAAATTCTATTGCCAACCAAACTTTTATCAGCCTTTCTTGTGCCATTACCTCAGCATTCTTGAGATCCATGGATAATTTGGCAGTTAACATGTTTGATCGCCGTATCTAGTCTCCTCAATTTCCATTACTTTACAGCATTCAAATATGGGCATCATTACAAGTTTGCCGGTCTGGTAACAACGGTGCCAGTAAGCTTGCTGGTACCATTGTTACCGGACCGTCCAACTATGAGTTATGACCCCGGGTGCCTTTCCTCCCACCAGGTCTGATATGGCGGGTGGACCGGCACCCACGAGATAGACCTCGACGGATCCACCGGCATCATTCATGAATGGTGCCAGTGTATCCGGCCTCCCCATTCCCATTGAGTCCAATGGGACTCAATGGGAATGGGGAGTAATAATTACCGGCACCCATCAATGGGGGTTTACTGGGTCCACTTGGGGCTGTAATGCCCCAGTAAATCCCCATTGCCTGGTGCCAGTAAATTCATGACTCAGGCAGCAGTCGTGCCGATATTTACTGGCACGGCTACCCCCAGTGTCATAATGAGGCCCTATGTCTCTGGATAGGATGAAATAATCAATGATTGAACTTGAGTTTCCACTTTTCCATGTGGATGCTGAATGGAGATCCACATCAATACTCCCATTGGCCAGGTGCATCCCAATCCTCAAAGCAATCAGGCCATTTTTGCCCATTTTCACAGGCAGCAGAATTGTTCTCAGAAGCACGATAGCACAAACAATATGAATTTAGATCTCCAGCCAGCACGCAGCGAGCCCTGCAAGCATATACCATTCAACATTATGTCCAATAAATTCTCAAAAAAATCATCCAAGTTAGAACACGCAGGGTTCCAGTAGAGGTTATCTAATGTAAAACATTGTGGAATATGATCCGCATTTAAATACAATCTCGCTACTAGGATACCTTGGCATCCCAATCCTCAAAGCAAGGATACCTTGGCATCCCAATCCTCAAAGCAAGGATACCTTGGCATCCCAATCCTCAAAGCAAGGATACCTTGGAAATTAGATGATATGAATGCTAACTACTTTATAACTCAATTCTGTGTGGCAATTAGAAATCCCCTAGATAAACGACCACCATTATTGTGGGAAGCCTTTTGCTGTAATATAGAAAAAAAAAACATTTGTTTTAATTCCAGTAGTCAGCCAGGTTTCCTGCAGCATTACTATATCAAAATTAACAAATATGTGGATTTTTGATACATTATTTGCAAAACTCCTGAAATCCCTCGTGTTGCAACTTAGCAAAGACACAGAAGTGTGAACTAAAGTGCCAAATTACTTTCCCCCAGCTTTTTGGAAACCTGGGTCAAAATATCGGGGAGCAAGTACCTCAAATTGCTCCTAGCATCTTGGTGGGCAGATTATTGATTTGACCTGGCCTTCCCATTTACTCTTGAGATTGTCCCCAGTTGTGCAGTAGCCTCACTAGTTTCATGCAATCTCCTCCCCATATTTCTGTTTTCATTTGGAGCCTTCCTTTTTTTTCTGAAGCATAATTAGAGATTACATAACCCAGTTTCTGAAATTGCTCTGCTACTTCCAGTAGTGTGTTAACCCCCATTTTGGATTTAAGGGCAACTTCCACAACATTTGTGCATTCTTCAAAAGAGAAATGTATATAATCAATATCATCAGTTGAAAAGAGGTAAAGTTCAGGTATCTCTTTCATCATTTGTAGAATTGCACTTCTGTTCAGCGCCACTTGTTCATTAGCAGGTAATACTTGCTCTATCCATGCTCTAGGTAGAGCAAACAGATGGGGACCATTGCCCACTGACTTCTGTTCTTTCAGTTGGCCAGCTGCATTTCCCTCTGACATAATGGCAGTACAATAGGGGTTTGAAATGTGCCCTCAACAGACAAAAATCGGCTTGCCCTAATCTCTGTACATTGCAAAAAATGTGAAGAACTTTCTAAGTGTACACCCTCTGCTTGTGAACAGACAGTCATCATTGTTTTCTTTACAGAATTAGAATTCACGCCCCTTTTTCCACGGTACAAAATTGCTTCCCTTCTTACAGGAATCAGCATCTTTTTGTTATGTGTGACAACCGTGCATATTTTACTCATGTTATCCCCAGAATGTCTAAGCTGGGGGTCCCGCCCTTGGGCCAGTCGACTATTATCAGGAGTCACATCTCAGAATGTCTAAACTGGGGGTCCCGCCCTTGGGCCAGTCGACTATTATCAGGAGTCACATAGAATGTCTAAGCTGGGGGCCCTGCCCTTGGGCCAGTCGACTATTAGCCGGAGTCGCATCACTAGAACTCCTTCCCCCTCCACTTTCTGTTTCCTGTTTCGCATTTTTCATCATAGTCTTTTCTGGGCATTGGACATTGATATTAGGCATTCAATGACTTACATCCGAAGAAACAGATAACACTACAGATGAATTACAATTCATAGAGCTCACCGCCAGAGAATTAGTACTCTTAATGATTTCCTGGGTTTGTGTGCTTGTGTCTCTTTTTCCTTGCTGCAAGTTCCAGCTATCAATAATAACAGCACATCAGCATGTAGTCCTTTTACCAGTATCTGCTTGGGTTTGCTTCACGGTCTCAGTTGTATCATCAAGCAGATTCGATTTCTCAGGAATTTCCAAGCATTTTTTCTTGAATTTTTCCTCCAGTTCTTTGATTATTTTTTTTCACGTTTCCAGATGGGCCTCATCACGAGTCTGGCAGTAACCCTTAAATGCGGCGGTAGTGCTATTTCTGCTGCATTTAAGCATCTGCCAGATCATGGCTTTGGCAGATTTCCCCCAGCTCTGAGCTGGGGGGAAATCCGCGGCAAAATTGGCGATTTTCGGCGCGATTACTGCCGGCGGGAAATCCACCGGTGGTAATAGAGCAAATTTTCCCCATTGGGCCCAATGGGGAATGAGGAATTCCAGAATGGGCCCAAGGGGGAATGGGCAATAACCCTTCCACCAAACCTGTGATCCGACGCTAATAGCACCGGGGGGTTTGGCGGTAGGGCTATTAGCGCCCAACTCGTGATGATGCCCATAGTCCTCTCCTTCTTTTCTTCCTTTTCTTTATCGTCAATTGATTCCTTTAGCATGAACAGAGCAATCTTAATCTCACTCAGCTGTGAGGTGTTGGCGGATAGTGTTACTTTTATATTTTTATAAAGGCAACAAAAGAGCTCAAAACCAAGTTTAAAGGTGAGATAGAGGGCACTGTCAGTTTTACCCTCTCATCCATCTCCCTCAATGTGCAATGCAGACCATAGCTGGACTCCGGGTCAGGAGAAATTATAGAGCTCAGAGACAAATGCTCTGTTAAAATAGATGGAAAATCATCCGGATTAACTCGTGAATTCTCCTGGGTTAATTCTTCACCCAAGTGCAACACATTTGACTCCAGGGGAGACATTGAGATGGAGGCCCTTCCCTCCTCAATCAGGGTTCTGGAGACCTAAACATGTAGGGTTATGACCATACGATTTGAGTATTGATCAAATATGTCATGGTAGATTTTCTCATATATCGTCTGAATTAGCTGCATCACAATATAAACACCCACAACACTCAGTGGGGTTTAGGGTCAATCATTGTATTTCCACTTTTATCTTTGTTTTCAGTTTTCACTGAACGTTTTTATATAATACAAAGTGATATGTACATGTGATTTCAAGTGGGATTTGATTTGTTTAATACAATGTATTTTTCACTTTTTCAATGAGCATATGGATTCAGCCTATGTTTTTGTCCTTTTTTGAGTACCGTAGTACACTTTACCCTGAATCCCAGGAACAAAATGCAGTGGGTCACGGTATGATACACCTTACTCGGTGAAGCTTGTATGCAAATCAATTTGAGACAAGATATTAACACTTTAGTGTGGGAAACCTGTAAGAAAAACATAATAAGATGAGGTACATTACTATTTATTTAGCGAAAACCTTGAAACAAAATTCAGTGGGATGCAGTACACCACACTTTCCTGTGCGAATCCTGTAAGCAAAACAAGGGATACTGTATGTTACACTTTACAGTGTAAATTAACCAATTTGATTGAATATTATTGATCGAATGGTACATCTGACCGGATTCGGTCAGTACCATTTGATCGATTTGATTGAATCAAATTGGGTAATAAATACCGAACATGGGGAGCGGGGTTGCGGGGGTGTCCCTGCTCCCCATGTTTGGTGTTTTTGGCCTTCAGGGTTGCAGGGGTGTCTCCTGCTTCCTGAAGATTGGAGGCAGGGGACAAAAAAAAGAAAATTGGACCCTGCAGATCAGATCCGACTCCCGTTAGAGGGACAGAACTTACGCTGCAGGTTCAGGGCAGCCAGCGGACGTGGAAAAGGTAAGTGGGGAACCAGGGGGGATGTGTTGGAGGGTGGGGAGACATAGATTTGGTGAGTTTGGCTGCAGTAAAATTGTATTCACTACAAAATTAACTACAGTCATTTCCACTACATACAAATTCTGCCACTGCCAAACAACCCAGATCTGGAAAATGGTATGATACATTTTACTGTGGGGAATATATGGGCAAAATAAAATAGGATGTGCTGCAGACATTTTCACTCTGGGTAGACCAAGGAGCAAAATGCAGTGAGGTATGGTATGAAACACTTTGCTATGGGAATCATGTAAGCAGGACAGAGGATTACAATATGATACACTTTACTCAGTGCAATCTGGAAGCAAAAGACAGAAGGATACCTTACTAAGTGAACCATTTATGCAAGACACACTAGAATGTGGTGCAGTACTTTTTGCTCTAGGTAAGCCTAGGAAAAAGGTATGGTGGGATACGTTGCAGATACTTTACTGTTGGGAGACTTAAAGGTATGCTTGCTGTGTGAGAATACAACCTATAGAATTAGGAAGCATTATTCAACCTTGGTGGTTATGACCTGAGCAGTGGTAAGGAGGCAGCACAGTATAAAGTAGGGCATCATCCCATACCTTTTTGGAGCTTGTTGCAGTGTTTGCTACTGGGCTTGAGTGCAAGGCAGACAGAAAAGAAATAGTCATCCATATCCTATGCCATTTGCTGGCTGCCTGAGCAAGGCTGTCCTGGGAGACCTGTAGAGAGAAGGTTTTTAAGCAACATGAACCATAATGTACAATAGTCACAGGTCATAGTGAGTGTGCAAAGGGCAGGCTGAGTAAAGGTGAGCAATGGGGGACAAATAGCTTAAAAGAGGCATGAGGGGCCCAAAGATCCATTTAGGGGTATAGATAAAGTTCAACATGGACCTAGCACAACTCACCACAGGTCCTCTAAAAGGCCGGTTGAGCCAGTATATGCACAGATCACCTTGGGGTGATTGCAGTTGAAATTGTGTCTCGTCACCTGACCAATGAGGTACCCCAGTCATAGGCCGCGGAGGGGTGGCTTAGGTGAGGAAAGGAGTAGTCGATCAAGGGCTCATGAGAGGCGTGTGGGGAAACCAACATCCAGTTGGGGGCACAACTCATTCTGAAGGGCCTGTTGATTCGGTCTGTGCCCGGATCGGGTCCTTGACGAGGTCCCAGTTAAGATTATGTTCTGTGTTGCATGTCCCATGAGGAACACCAACCACACCACTAGAGGGTGGGTAAGGGATGGGCAGAGGGGTGGCATACAGTGGGGGCAACAGGCTGAGGAGAGTTCTGCGCGGGAGACAGTGGTGGTCAAAAAAGTCCAAATTAGTCACGCTTACCCCACCATGGGTGCAATGAAGGATCTGTGCATGGATCAGGTCTTTGGAGTGTTCACAGGTGAGATTTTGCTTTGCGTCATGTGACCCATAAGGACACCAATCGCAGGGCATAGAGAGTGGGTTCAGAATAAACTAGCATAAGGGGACAAAGGAGTTAGGAGACGAGTGTGAGTATGCAAAGATCCAGTTAGGGCCACAAGTAAAAGTCACAATGGTCCTAGCACAACTCATCGTGGGTCCTCTGAAGGGCCAGCTGATCCCATAAGCTTGCTGAAACAGCCCACTTCATCCACACTGCCCCTTCCATGTCTAGCGGAAAGACAATGGACAAACTGGGTCTCATTAGTGCAAGGACTTGTGTGGCTAAAAACAGGCACTCTTTCAAGTCCCTGGTGGATTTAGTGCCCTGACATTTTGCATTTTCATAGTAGGCTGGCTCACCGGCAAAAGAGAACACAATAATTAATCAGCTGTACTCCCAAATGAATGAAGGTTTTAACCTTTGGTTTAAAAAATAAATCAGCAATATTAATATGTTCTATAGATCCCAAAACAAGACACCTAGTGTGCATTTCCTTCAAAATCATTGGACAAAAAGGGAAAACTAGTGTCACATTAAAACCCTTCTAGCTTCACTTATTAATAGAAGAGTCCACATTTAGCAAACTCACATTACGGTGTTTTCATAAAACAAATGTTCAAAAATATAAACAAAAATATAACCATACAAAGATAGGTATAATAGTATAGACTGATCAAAACAGTTTTGAATGTAGAACTACTGCACTGTGAGTTGAGTTTCGAATTTGCTGACACATAACTTTTAATAAGACAAAAGAAAATAACCTAAAGTATTGGCGTTATTACCTGAAAAACTGAACACAAAAGAATTTCTAAAAAAGCAAACAGTGAATTTAAAATGCACTATTTTGTTGTGTAGAGCTCCGAGTTGCTGATGGCATGTAAGGGATATTTTCTTTTTTAAGTGGTCCATCAGCATGTGCCAACTGCAGTGGACGAGGTCATAGAAATGGAAGAGGGGCTCTGCGCAGAGTCCTTCTTCCATTTGTATGACTCGATGGATGCAGAGCCCAAAGAATCAGGGACATGGAGGCCTGGGGAGAATTTAAGGTAATTGTAGGGGAGGATGGGGAAGATTTAGGAATTTAGGAGGGAGGGGCAGAGGGAAGTTTTAGGAGGAATGGTTGGTGGGGGAGGCCAACTCGACACCACTACAGGGCAGAGCAATGGGAACTCAGGAAGGAAGTCGCCAGCCATGGGATGGTACGTGATTTTGGATCATAAGACTCAGCCAACATTCTTCTGTACCTCAATTGCTGGGACCTTTTCCCCAGACGCTAATGCACTGCATTGTGCACAAACATAATGCCGGCACCGCTATCCAATCATTTTGTTGAGCGCAGGCTATCCATTTTAGTGTCCAGACCTCGTTGTAGTGCTAAATATTGTCATCCACCAAAAGTGGTTTCACGTAGCAAACTTTGCAGAGTAGAGGTGGGAGCCTTGCTCAATAGTAGGGGCAGTGGGAGAACTGCGTGGCTTGGTGGTACAATGTTAAGCATAACTCTCTTCTCTTGACTGATTGCACTACATACTTGTAGACACAGAAGACCTTTGTTTTCCGATGTATTAGTACAAACACGTTCCGCGACATGAGTGAAAGACCAGCATTTGTGCCTGAATTGCCGGGCCCCAAATCAATGGGGCTACTTTTAAAAATAACACTTACATGAGGGTATGAAAAGGAGAGGGTAGGCAATTGATTATATTGTGATCAATTTTCAGACAAGGCAATCCAGCCTGCTACCTTATATATTAGACACTGATTAATGATATCTTTAATATGTCAAGCAATACATTGATCAGAAGGAAGGCCATTTTTCCAAGATCACATGTGTATACTTAATTTCAATACTTCCGCACACACATCGATACTGTAACTGCTTTTCTACACATACTTTATTGTTTAAAAATACTTGCACTGCTGGATTTGCTCCATGCAATATGAAGTTTTCAAATGTATCCCACTATATTTTGTATTTTTGTTGACATTTTTGCTGCATATGATGACTTTCAGAAGGGTATGGGGTAGTGTTTTGTCACTTTTATGAAAATGTTGTTCATCAATTTCCACCTGTAACTCATAGATTGCACGTGAATCACCCATGCGGGCCCCACTTGTGCTTCAAAGGGCCATGCTGCCTTAGCTTGCTCACTTTTGCTGGAACCTCACTCTTTTTCCTCTGTATTGACTCCACAATATCACTCTAGGTGAAAGCTGGCGGTTTCTATGGCAGGCACACTCGTAATATCCAAAGGAAATTGGGGTTGGGCACTGTCCAACTCAGACATACCAGGCCCTTGAAGAGCACTTGGGCTACAGCCTCAAAGCCACAGGCATCAGAGTATGAGATGCTGCCCCAGACTGCCTACAAGAACAAGGTTCTCAGCATAGAACTCAGTACCTTTCTTTTTCTTTTTCTGGCAGGAATTAAAATGTGGTACATCATGGCAAAAATTATTGCTGATTTGTAAACATTTTTAACTAATATGATTGTATAATCAGTGTTATTGTTGATGTAATTATTTTCAGAATAATCTTTGTATAAGAATGTGTGATAACAAATACATAAATAATTATATAACTAATATTTATTTTTAGAAAATGCATGGCTACTGTGTTTTTTATGTGCAGCTTCTCTGAAATATCTAATTGTGTTGTACATTATGCTGACATTGTCCTTATCTTTGGTTTCTTTCAGAGCATAGGAATGGACTGAAGCCCTGCCTTTGAAATCATAGCTGCCAATGTGCCTGCCACTGACACATGTGGTGGCTGGCTTCAGAGTTGGGGGAGTTCAGGAAGATATTGAAAATTCTGAGCTGCCAAGTGAACATAATAAAGAGCCATCTTGATATGATGGTGGAGAGCATGGAGGGACCTGTAACCACCCTACAGTTGCATGTAGTCAAGTAGCATCATTGGGGTGATGTTGACTGTAACCCTGAGCCCACCATTGACACATTACCATCCCTTCTAGACAGACTACAGCTCAACTTTGCCCATCATAGTACTTCCACTTGTTCGACAGTGATCCCAAAATAGAGGTCACCCTCAACAATGTCTTCTCTGAGAGCCTTGTCGTCATCCTCTGTGTCACTTCGGCTCCTAAAAGGCCAACACCCCCACTGACCCCAATGCATGGCTCAATGGAAGAAGAGTACTGTTCCAGCGTTGCTGAGCTTCCCACTGAAACCCATATCAACTGAGGATGAGCGTGTGATTATTGATAACTGCAACCCCTACTAAGGCAATATGGTGAAGATACTGTTCAAACATTTGTTGTCCATTGAGTGGTATCAGCAGTAGTACAAGTGGGCCATTTTTGATGGCACTGATGACAAGTCCGGCTCCCTCTTCTTCTGAATAAAGATTATTATCATCAGTACATCCAGGGTTCAACAATAATCATTGACAAAAGTGTCCAATTGAACTAACAAATTATTGCATATGGAAAGGTGAAATCCCGGACTCTCCTACTCTGCCCAAATCCCCCTGACCCAGACCAGCTCCCTTGGAACCTGGAGGATCCCCCTGTGACAAAATGTATTTGAGTGAGCATGGGATAGATCAAAAATATTAGATTGTTATCAATACAATGAAGCTGGTCATTCTTTGTGTGAAAGGTAGGTCTGCTAGTAAGACCCCCTTTTATAATGCTCATTGCCAAAAACATTTTGTACCGATGTTCCTTTGCTTTGGCAGTTTCCTGACATCCCCAGCACCTGCCCTGCAGTGGAAACAGGTCAGGTTCTAAGGCAAGATGTGCATTTCTGAATCACTGCTGGACCCCAACGTTCTAAAAGGCAGAGGGGACATTTGAATTATATGACACTCTGGTTCAAATCATTAAAAGTGTGTACCTCACAAGCATGGTGGCACCCTAAACTCTAAATATGTGCCATTTTTTAGTTATGTCATGTTGGCTACTGGGGTCGCACAATTACACAGCCATATGCATTTGCAGGTCATTTCATTGTAAGCTTAGTGAAGTGACTCATTCATTACAGGTCTGGTACATATTAGCTGACTGATGTATGAGAAACCACAACAACCATGTGGGACCCTGCCCATGAAGTTTCTTCTTTGGTGTCCCACAGGAGGGTTCACACCTGTGGGTTTAAAATGTAGCCCTGAGGAAAAGGGAAACTGCATTGGCTGATTGAGGCCTAGAAGTGCACAGCATCAAATACATAGTGGGCTGGAAGGGTGAAAGGCCAGCATGAACATTTCAACATTTCAACATTTCAAATGTGCCTAGTGAATTCAAAAGGATTACGCTGAAATAGCCTGGACACAGATTACTAATAGCAGAGGGAGGCCATGGAAATATATGCACTTCGGCAGTTGAAACAAGGAGCTTGGGAACAAAAGTGCCAAAATAAAATGTGTTTCAAGTTCATCAGAAATGTCATAAAGCAGAGATTTGGGGAGATGATAGCTTATTAAATTAGATATCTGTATAGAACTGTTATAATGTTTGACGGAATCAAGAAAAACCCTTGTTCGAACCAGCAAACTCGTGCAGTTACAGTACTTATTTAATTAGGTCTGGCATGGACAGGCCATTTCAGGCATATATTTTATTGTTATGCTTATCTGTAAATTAAAAATATTTGTCATGTTAGAGTTTTTAAGTACAACTCTGAAGTGTGCAAAAAAGTAAATCCAGGTGGGTGGCCTTATCCCTCTCAAAATATGGGCTTGGAAACTGAATGGGCCATTCAAAGCAAAGAGGGTCGGCCTTGGGTAAGGGGATGGAAAATAGTTGCCAATCCCTGTCAAGAGCCAATAAGCTGGCATCTCATAATTTAGACATTTTTGTGGGAGAGGTGAAAGATTCATAAGGAGACATCCAATGGAAAACAGGGAGACTGCCTGAAATTACCTGGGTTGAACCTGAGGATAGGATTGCTGGAGGAAGCCAGGAGAGTGGACAGAGGCTGGGATCTATGAGCAAGGGGAGGCAAAACAGAGGGCTTAAGGCTGGAGAATATCCATGACTGAAGTTGGATCCTGATGGGCCTTTTGTGTAACTGAAGAATGACATGAGCCCAATATGTATTTTCTTGAGTGCAAACCCAGAGATATTTATGTAAGTAAACTTATCCAACCAAACCAATACTGGTGGGGGCTGGGGGTTCTATTTAGTTGAATAGTGTTTCCATTATTGGTTGGGGGCACTCACAAAGGAGATCCTTGGTATTTTTACAAAACAATAATGGCATGAATTCTCACACAGCCAAATTAATTCAAAATGAATAACATTGCTCCAAGTGTGGAAGAAAATATTGTCGGGTAAATAATTGGGTACTCTTATTTATTTTTGTCAACCCCAACATTTCCTAAAGAGAGGAGTGCATTAAAAAAGTAATTCCCTGCTGCTTCCCCTTTCCTTGAACCATGCATTAAAGCAGAGGGGTTCCAAATGATCAACCTAATACCAGACTTTTTGTGCACTGGGATAAAGTGGCTGCTGTGAGAAGGGAGATTTTGCCTTTAATAATGGTGAAAGAAAAAGATTTTCAAACATAAATGTAAGGTGTTTGTTCTGAAATGTTTGTTGTGCCAAAAGACTGCCACCTTTGCTATGAGCGCACCACCAGTCAAAATTCATTTTGCATGTGATTAAGTTAAACAAAACTGCTAGCATTTCCAAGTGTGCAGTTAGATTAAACATACAGAGCGCATGTGTGACATTGTTCTTGCTGAAAGAAAGGTGTTGCATCTAATTTAAATTACACTTCCCACAAAGTGTTTTGACTGTACATGTTGTGGGGCTAAAGAGTTTGTGAACTGTGTTATCCTGAACCAACTAGTGTTTTCAGTTTGTGTAAAAGAGATTGATAGGAAAGAAACGTATTTGGGTTACAGAGTGAGATGCATGATTTGTGATTTGTACATATATATATTTTCCCATTCATTAATAAATATATCTTCTTTCTGTACACTGGCCTGGTGTTTGGCTAATCTGTGGCACCGGTTGAGGGACCTATGTGGTACTATATGGGTCACAGACAGAACTAGATTGAACTGAAAAGGAATATTGGTGAGGCACTTTTGGTTGGGGGAGGGAAAGAATTCCCTGCATCAAAGGTTGCTGCATAAATATCTCCATCACACCTTTTTATAGGTCACAGGAAACCTCATTGTGCAATTAGTTGGTGGATTAAGCTGGACATTTCTACTTCATATCAGCCAGGAGACATTGCACTTCCAGGCTCAATCCAGGCACGTTCCCTCCATGGTGGGTTGCATCCTCTTGGGCAGACTGTGACGGCACTTCCATTCAGGACATTTACCAAGCTGCTCTCTGGACAATTCACATCACACTAATTAAACACTACAAACTGTAATAGACAGGGTCCACATCCACTCAGCTTGGGTCAGCTGTGTTTTCTGCCCTGAATTACTGATGCATTCCATTAAATCACTCGGAGTGCAGCAACTAGTGATGTGGATCTCCTTTTGCTACAGATGCTTGGTTATACTCTTATGATTAGCACTGTGATAAGGAAGGATACCTGCCCTACTACTTACCAGTAATCATCATCACTCTGAGTCCTAGTCTTCCTCTTCACAGTCCTCAGATACCTCCCTCCCATCCACGTTCTTATCAGCCTGACATCAACAAATGCTGAGAGGCGGAGGCTGGCTCCTACTTTAAAAAAAATAAAACATGGAAAAGGGACTAAAAACAAGTTAGTGGATTCCTGGATGTTACTTAAAGTCTGTCTCATGAGGCAGACCCTCCTCATATGACTAGGACTCGGAGTAACGAAGATTACTGGTGTTTAATCTGACCATTAAGCTTTTTCTAGGATGTATGTAGTGATAATTAACTTTTGCCCACTTGTTTGAGTGCAGCGGTTCTGTCCATATTTCATCAGGTGCTTACTCATCTAATGAGCAGTGGTCAAAGTGGGTGGGAGCGCTGCTCCTCTACTTATTTTAAATTAGGTTTTATTGTTCCCATACTTTTATTTAAAAAAGAAACAGTTCCGAAATGGTTTTGTCTTAAAATGTAAGTCTAGGATGAAGTTGAAACTTGCCCTTCAGTCCACTGAACAAAACGTTCTCCTAAATGGCAGGCGCATGTGTTGGGGGGTTTGTATTGTGCTTGGAAGGGGCGTGGAAATGGTATTTGTGGGGAGCGGGGCAGGCCAGCGGGGAACATACTTCCACTACTTCTCTCCATGCACTTCGACCACTGATGAGTCAAAATGTTGGTCACTTGGTTACAAATCTATTGTTATGCTAAGAATATTAAGTGCAAGCAACCAAAATGTTGGGGTACATTTGCAGATGTCTCACACTTGTACATATCTTTCCAAAGCTATCGATTAAAAAGGCTGGTCTTCGTTGCCCTTCCGAAAAAGGCAAAAGAAATGTGTGTTCAATAAATCTTCAATCAGGTAAATGTAAACAGAAGCTGGCTCGAGAGGCTCATACTCTTCTTAATAAATCCTATCATCATCAAAGACTCCAAAATGGGAACTTCCCCAGAGGGGTGAATACTTCCCACATTTCTTTCATGGAGATGTGTTTCCTACAAACTTTCCTGGCAGTGGTGCGTGAAGAGACCTACCTTTTATATACATACAAAATGACGTTTCCTCCCCAGAGCCTCAAGTTGTTCTCTCGGAGTTGAGTGCATCTATGTTTGCATATTGTACTCACAAATCTCATCATCCATTTAAGGATGGTCCCAGTTCTTCAAAATTCCACTGAGGTACAAGGTGATCGTTGTGAGGGGGTTACCTTTTGGAACAAATACCCCGCATAAGTAAACACTCCACACACTCAAAATACAACAGCTCTTGAAACGTATTTTAATTGCCAGATAATCTTTACTACAACTGCTTTACTCTTCTTAGTGTCATAAGCAATGTTCCCTCTAATTGTTTTTCTTTCAGTGCGGAACTGGTTGCCTTTTGTGCGCATTTTATTTTCCATGTGCACAACCTACTAATGAGGTAAGCCACTTTGTGAGCATGCGTAGTTAGTGAGTTACCATTTCTGAAGAGGTTTTGGGAAGGAATTGCCCCTTCCAACCACTGCAATTCTTTACAAATCTGTGTAAAAGGTGCACATTACAACACTTTGTCCAAACATAGAGGCTAAAAAATAAATAGTGTATATGTGATTATGAAGAGAACTCATAACCAGTTCCATTCCTCAAGATATGGCACAGTAGCTAGCAGTACTCCTGTGCAGAGAAAAATGTGTGCTTTATGCCACTTGAAAAACACTTGTGTATTACAAAAAAACAAATATCGGTTTTCAACTGATGTGGCTAATCAAACTTCAGACAGGATACAATATTTGCAGATGGAATAAAGGCAACTAAAAGGAATGTGTTGGAAAACATGCCAATAGGGGTGCATGTGCCACTTCAATGAAGTAACTCAAAAGCCAGAAGAACAAGCCTCTCATCATTTATTTAAGGATGATAAACACATCAGAATAACTGCTCAACATAATATGATGATCACAATTCCCTTTCCCTGGCTTCTGCTTACTGTCCACATAATGTTGTCCTGTGAGTTACTCAAAACTAGCCTTGCAGCTAAAAGACATAACCACCATCCATTTTTAATCCCTAAAATCAGAAAAATGTGCCCAACAAAAAGGGGAAACAATGAACATATAGGAACCAAACGCTAGCTTCTGCCCACAAAGCTCCATTGATATTTTTATTAATCAGTGACCAGCAGAGCAGTGGCATAGGAAGGAACTCTAATAATATTTCTGCATGATCTCAAGGAGAATTTTAAGGGCAAATAACATCTTTTAATTAGAATAACGTATCCCTGTTGGAAAAGCTAATTACCGTTTTTATTACCTGAAAAAACATTTTACTCCAAGTAGGAAGCAAATTCTTATTAGAGCCTTGCTTGTTACCCTGTCATAGGAAGTAAAAGGACAGGGAACATAACACAGCCGATAGTTTTTCCCACCCTTACTCACCACAGTCTAGACACAATTTAACAAGAGCTTTACTGAGGTTTCTTATAGAGCCCTGTTGAAGAAAATCACATATGTATGCCTTTTAGGGTAATTGCATCAATTCTCAGAGGTACAGCATCTTGAGAGCCTTCTTCAGTAACTAGAGATCCCTCTGTAATTCATTGCTATCAGTTAAAGAAGATGCAGGGAGATTCTACAGTCAATAAACACAAGACATATATTGAAATGCCCTCAGCAGCTGAGCATAGAAAGAAGAAGAAAGTGCAATTCTCTAGACTAGACTGTTACTTGAGTTTGCTTTCCTTCTGTAAACAAACACATTTTCTACACTACTGTTGTAAAAACTGACTTGTTTTTTAAAAGTTGCAGATTTGTTCATCACCCAAAAGGAGTGTTCTCATGTGCCTTTTCAGCCGTACCCCTCCCTCGCTCCTGTGCTAGCCTCCAATACTAGTTCATAGGGCACTGTAAAAATATGGGAGATTGTAGTAGTGAAACACTCACTGGGATATATACGTACCCATAATACTCACCATAATAGTATATGCATTTTAAAAAAATGTCATGAATCTGCAGGTGCACAATTATTTTTCAATGCATGCAAGATTGTTTGCAATTTATTCCACTCATATATTGTTGGGTAGGATTATGCAACTGATGAGTGAAATCATTTTTGAATAGCAACGAGTTACAATATAATTTTGAGAAGGTATATGCCCAATGCAACTCTGAACACTTAGAAAAGATGCAGACTGTGTGAAAAGTATTGTACTCTCTGACTATCTGTTGCGCTAATATGAGAGGCGAGTAATACCAGGATTAGCCCACACACATTGTCCCTTGCAGGCCAAGTAAATCAGTAAATCATATTGCAATGTTACTCTCCACTTATAGGGTAATGTGAGGAATACTAAAGTAGGAGACTCTCAGCGTGACATTTGTCTGCTCAAAATCCTTAGAGAGCAAATTCATATTTGAGCTTTATAATGCATTCCCTTGAAAGGGAGAACTTTAAAGCACTTTCATGACATATGTACTAACAATAGGAAGAATGGGATGCGGTTACTGTCGCAGTTTATTATGCGGTCCCTCTCAGCTCAGGGAGTTCCTTTCCCCCAAATGAATGTGGCGCACAATAACTCACTATTATTTGTAAGGTTCACTTTGGTAAGGTCCCCAACCCGTCTCATACCCAACCCCCAACAAATATCCAGTGCCACAATGGACTAGCAATCAGGCTAGCATGTAGTACGAATATAGATGTATTAATGTATTTAAATTAAATTTGACAAATAGACTACCATCAGCCACCAATGCTGTGGCAACGCAAGAATAAAAATGACTTCCGTAAAGGCACCAACACAGAGATAATACTGAGATATGCAGTCACAATTTCCTGCGGCTTTCTTTGCAAATCACCGACCAGTACAGAAAAAGAACAATTCAAGTCACACAGTGATTGCTGATATGGTCATAATATTTTTTTCCCTAGCAACCCCCGCCTTCCAAACATCAATTAGACGTGACCCCTCTGAATTGAAGGCCAGTGGCAGAGAGTGGGAACACAATGGGAAAATCCTTTTGGGATTCTGATTAAATGCACTCTTTGGAAAAAGGGATTCAAGGGGAAAAATTGTTTTTTTACTTATTACCACAGACACAATATTACAGAAAGAAAAGCAATGGTAAAATCAGTTTGCCACACCTAAAAAGAACAGGCAGGGCATTGTGGTTTTGGTCAGAGCACAATGGCAACAAAGGGGCAATTTCGTTTTGCACCCTACACACTCACGTGGCAACAGGGTTTTGGGAGTAATTCTTTTGGCAAATCTTTATGTCTATACCGGCTCAAAACACACTGAGAAGAGCTTGTTAGTTTGGAATGCCAACAAAACACATCCTGTGATTTCTATAGGGGAATTAATTGATTTACTCTAATTAAATATGCTAAGGATCTACACAAACAAACAGGATATTTTGCTATGGGGAAATAACTAAAACAATATTTGAAAAATGCAGGGCCTACACAATCTATTGCTTTGGGATAGTTTTACTTACAGGTGAGGCCTTGTCATGGGCATCAGGGAACAGCAGCTCACCTCAAGGAAGGGTGTCAGTCCAGGATAGTCCCCTCTGGCTCCTCCAAAGGGACCCAGTAAGCTTCTATGTCTACTGATTCCTGTCTCCAAGGGAAGATTTGGGACCTCTCTGCTTGGATGTTTCTCGCAAGAGTTCAGCAGTAGTTTACCTCCCAGAATAAGTGGGAAAAGCCCAGTTCTGATGCAAACTGGTTTACCTATAGGGAAAATGATATCACAAACGTGGCATGAATTCCCTGAAAGGGATTGGTTGGTTTTCTCTACCCACCTCCCACCTGTGTGCTAATAGGACAAGGAGATGAGGGGTGTGAGTTAGGAAAGCTGGGGGAAAGATTTGTCATCCCAAACTAATATGTGAGCTCAGCCTGTTTAGACTCTGAAAATCTACTAGTACCCTAATTTTTCAAATCTTTACATGTATGTATATATTTTTTAGAACTACATTTTAAGGCAAATCAGATGATGCTAATGTGAAGTCGGCACGCCCTTGCTATGCAGACATACATTTTTTCTTCATTTACTCAGGAGCTGTATCAGTGAAAAATATGCCACTTCACAGTTCCATGTTAATTTTATCCTTCACCCTCGCACCAACTTTCAAATCTCTCAGAATCAAGGGAAGGCCCTAATCAAATTTTCATTAATATCTTACGTTATGTTCATCATGCAAAAATCATTTTTGAATGTTTCAAAGGGGGTTACTGTCACCTTTAATAAAAGTCTGGAATAACCTTGGTGACATATATGCTGCCATTTTTATGCAATAATATGCATTTTCCATTAACTAAACTCATGCCCGCACCCACCTAACCCATTGTCTCGGGACACTCGATCCGCTTGTCCATTCTGAACAACTTGGGGCAGCTCCGACCGGGCTCCAGGCCGTCAGTGGTTAACCGACTCTCATGGGTCAGAGTCCATTTGATCTATACCAAGGCGTGTTTTGGGCCGGGTCAAGGGCCTCAAGGGACCTCTGGGCGAGTCCTCTGTATTGACAAACACCTCATTGAATCACAGCCAGTCAGTCTCTATCTGAGCGCTTGAACCATGTATTGCTGCCGTAAGTCTTTCCTTAAAGTGGATGTCCTTGGCCACTGCCACCCATTCTCTCCAAGTGGGAAGGGTGGGCCTCTTCCACGTTCTAGCCCAGGCTGCTCTGGCTGCCAACAGTAGTGAGTGTGTGAGGTCTGGTAATTTTTCCCAGTGTTCATCTTTTTTGCTGCAGACCATATATTATCAAAATTGGGTCTTGTGGGAATACCCCCTCTCCCGCCTCCCTGAGCCAGCTGAGCACTTCAGTCCAGTAGGCTTGAACCTTCCTACATGACCACCACATGTGCCAATAGTTGGCTCTTTCCCCGCATCCATGCCAGCACGACGGGACTACATTAGGGAACATCCTGGAAAGGGTGATCGGGTCATACTACCACCTGTGTAGGAGTTTGATGGCATGCGTCTTATATTGGCAGGAGATCAGTGTTTTAAATGCTCTGCTGCAGAGTCGCCCCCAGAGGCTGTCCCTGATTCCACAGCCCAGGTCCCTCTCCCATTTTCTTCTAAGGCCTTTGGTTGTTCCCTCCCAGGGGGCCAAGAGAGCTCCATAGAGGAGTGAGATGAACACTTTCATTTCTACATGGGTGTCTAGGATTTTCTCAACTGGGGTGAGTTTTCTCTGCATGCTAGGCTTTAGTTTTAGTTTCATTAGGATTCCTTTAAACCGTAGATAAAGGAGCAGTGAGAGCCTGCCGATTCCCAGTGCCTCTTCGAGCTCCTGGATTTTTATGAAGGACTCCTCCCTCACCATCTGGCCGACTCTACAGAGGCCCGCGTCGAACCAGGACTGGTAGTGTTCGTGGCCTGGGATTTCATCCAAAACTGGAATGGACCAAATGTGGCTCAGAGGGGAAGGCCAAGTGGTCACCTTCTCCCCATGTCCCTTCCCTTCTAACGCCTTCCACATCGTTCCAAGTATCGGGTGATCCCTGATTCTTCTTGGGAGCTTTTTCATTAGGACCCACAACCATTCTCCCACAGTGACTGGGCTCAGGAGGGAGTTTTCGAGGTAGACCCATTGTTTGTTGGGATCCTCTCTAAGGTGGGGGGCCAGGGCCCTAAATTGGGCTGCTCTGTGGTATGTCTGCAAATCTGGGAGGGCGACCCCCCCTCTTTCTTTGGGGAGGGTGAGTGTTTCATATCCTATTCTGGGTCTCTAGCCCTGCCATATGAATTTCATTATGCGCTTTTTGGCCTCTTTGAGGAGGGCTTCTGGGGCCTCCAAAAGGAGCATCTGGAAAACATATAACACCCTGGGGAGGAGATTCATCTTTATGGCGTTTTTTCTTCCCATCCACAAAATTTGCCCCTTCCCCCATCCCTCCATGTCCTTGAATAATTTATCAAGCAGCGGGGGGTAGTTTGCCTGGCTTAAGTCCTCTTGAGGTCTAACAATGTTGATCCCCAGGTATTTTATCCCTTCAGTGCAGATTTGGAGACCCAGGGGATTCAGTTCGGCCAGGTTTCTTTCCATGTCTGATGCGAAGGGGAAGATCATTGACTTGCCTATATTTACCCTGAAACCTGAGAAGCAGCCCAAGTGTTCCATAACCTGTAGGGCGGCTGGGACTGATCTAGTGGGTTCCCTCAGATGTAGCAGGATATCGACTGCATAAAGGCCAAGTTTAAAGGTCTGATCTCCCATGTCAATGCCGTGAACCATCAGGGAACCACTAAGATATTCCGCAAGTATTTCCATGGTCATGGCAAACAGGAGCGGGGAGATTGGGCAGCCCTGCCTCGTCCCTCTCTGGAGGCTAAAAGTGCATGTCAGGCACCCATTATCCATGACTCTAGCTGATGGATCTGCATATAGGGCCTTGATGGCTTGCCTGATCACCTTTCCGAAACCCAGTTTCACGAGGGCTCCATGTAAAAAACCGCAGTCAAGCCTTTTCAGCGTTGATGGCCACCAAGACTGGGTTATCCCCCTTCGGGCCATCTTCCCTCATGATATGCAGCATTTTGCGGAGGGTGTCCGCCCCCTGCCTTCCCTGTATGAAGCCCACCTGGTCAGAGTGGATTAGACCCGGCCTATGGCCGTCCAATCTCGTGGCTATAATCCTGGTGAATAGTTTTGCATCCACATTCAGGAGGGAGATTGGTCTATAGGACCGGCAGTCTGCTGGATCCTTTCCCTCCTTTCGGACGAGGGTGCCCTCCCTGTCATCATGATGTTAGTGAATAGGCCTGCCAGGAACCCTGCCAGTTGACCCCCAAAGGCCTTGTAAAAGCCTGCAGTGAACCCGTCCTCCCCCCTGTTGCCCTACCCAGCTTTAGTCCTGATATTGCCTTAAGTACCTCCTCTTCTGTTATTTGGGTGTCTAGGACAGTTGCTTGTGGGGTTCCGAGGACGGGGAGTGTAACCCCATCGAGATATGCCTCGAGTGCTTCCTTCTCTGCCTCTCCTTCCCTCCCATAAAGGGTCTCGTAGAAACCGGCGAATTTCTCCGCTATCAGATCTTTCCCCCTCTTCCTCACTTGCAATTTTTGCCACCCATCTGTCCACCCGCTGGCCTCGGAGTTTGGCCGCCAGCATAGCATCGGCCTTATCGCCTTTTTCATAATATCTTTGACGCAGGTGTTGGTGGTCCGCTACGATTTTACCCATCTCCAGTTCTCTCAGTTCTTGCCTCTTCCCTCTTGCGTTGCCCAGGTCCCTCTCTATCTCCTCATCCCCCTTCCTTTCAGACCTCTCCAATGCTATTATCTCTGACCGCAATCTGTGGGCCAGGAGGGTCCTGATCCTTTTTTGGGCCCCCTTTGCCGATCAATCTACCTCTCCAGGTTGCCTTTGCCGCCTCCCATATTGTCTCTATGTTAACCTCTCCCGTGTCATTCAGCTCAAAATATTCCCTAATCGCCAATCCTATCTCCTCCTTGAAAACCACATCCCGAAGTAGGAAGTTGTTACATCTCCATAGGGATTCCCTGGGTTTCAGGCCTGATATGCTAAAGTCTGATCAGACCAAATCGTGTTCCGACCAGTAGATGTCACAAGACTCCACTCTGCTCATATTCTGGTGCTCTGTGAAAAGATAATCTATTCTCGTCCTAGTACCATGGACTGCAGAGTAGAAGGTGTATCCCTTTCCGGCCAGATGTAGCTTCCTTCGATATGTCCACCAACTCCCACATCAGGTGTCGGAATTTCCCCTGTGGTCGACCCTCTCTGCTGCCTAGCAGAATGGCCTCTTCATTATGATCCAGCTCCCGGTTCACCCACATGTTAAAATCCCCACCCAGGAGTAGAAGCCCTTCAGCTTTGACCATTACCTCTCCCATTGCCTCCTGGATGAATTCAATCTGGCCCACGTTAGAGCAATATATGACTGCTAGGGTGACTCTGGAGTTATGCAGATTACCAGATACCACCATGATCTCCCATCCTCCCTTCCCCACTTGGTTACCTCAGTGAGCCGCTGATTCCTATGTAGTATGATCCCGACTCTGCCTCTCTTTGTGTGGGCGGATGCCCAGAAGGTCTGGCCCACCTGCGAACCCAGGATGGCCCTCTCTTCCCCCTTCACCATTGGACAAAGAGGACATCCAATTTGGCGTTCTTCATTTCCCTCCCCAGGAGGGAGTGTTTTGCTGGGGAATCTAGCCCCTTAACATTAAGCGAGCCTATCCTCAGTGTCTCGACTCGGCCCTTCCTTTCATTGTCTGCCATTGGATCTTTGCCTTGCGTGCATCGTCTTCCCGGTCCTGTGTGGGCTGCTACGTTCTCATACAAATTTGGATCGGTGTTGTGCCCAAGAGTCCCTACCCCCAACCCCCTCCCTTAGTTCCTCCCCCCTCCCAACCCTATTCATGACGCCTGCCAACAGGCAAGCCACCAGGGTGAATACATGTCCATCCACCGCAGTTCCCTTGGTGAGCTCTGTGTCCCCGGCCGGGGTTACTTGACTCAAGCCCTTGCATTCCCTGTTAGCAAGTCTTTATCCACCTAGTCCTCTCCAGCGTCCAACGTGGGGGTGTTTGGTTTCTTGAATTTTCTTCTGCCCTTTGTCTTCTTCTTTGTGGACCAAGGGCCCTCCGGTTCTCTCCTGGTGTCCGGTGTTGCCTGTATGCCCACCTCGTTTCCATCCTCCGGGATGTCGCCCTTAAGCACCTGCAGCAGTTGTGACGCTTCTTTGCCACTAGTCACTCTATAGTCCACGCCAGCTTGTTCAAAGGATAGGGCGAATGGAAAAGACCACCGATATCTTATGTCCTGGCTAGTGAGCCACTGGGTGAGTGGACGACACTCTCTTCTGCGGGTGAGCTTGAGGGCTGAGAGGTCCTGGTAGATCCTGATTGTATCTCCTTCGAAGAAGAAGCTCTCCAGCCTCTTTGCCTTCTCTAGGACCTCCATTTTCTCTTTGTAGTGGAGGAAATGCACAACGATGGACCTTGGGCCTCCCCCTCCGCCCCCTCCCCCTCGATGTGCTCTTTCCAGCTGGACTTCCTTGCCCCCCTCTATAGTGAAGAGTTGGTTTATGAGGCCTTGGACTTTCCTTCCCACATTGACAGCTGTCTCCCCGCTTTGCTGAGTCACGCTCATAATGCGCAGATTATTTCAGTGTTCCCTGTTTTCTAAATCGCCCATCTTCAGGATTATATCCTCCTCTCTCATTTCTAAGTCTGTTAGCCTCGCCTCGTACTTCATGTCCAAAAGATCTGTCTAGAGGTGGTTATTTTACATTTATTCCATTTTTTCCTCTAGTGTATCCACTCTCCGTCTGAGATCTACTATTGATGCTTGTATATCAGTTCGGATTGATTTAATCTCCTGGAGAATGTCCTTGAGAACGTCCTTCGTTAGTGCTGCGGAGGGGGAGTCACTACCTGTGGGCATGGTGGCTCTGTGCACTTCGTTCGGGGCTGTGTGTGACCGGCGAAAGTGTTGGAGAGAGATGATTGCACTAGTGGCCAGGGTCTGCTCCAGGGTTCCGTCTCCTTGATGCACCTTGGCGTGGGGGTGCTATGTGGACACACCTTGCCCTGTCCCGATATTCCACTTGGTGGCCCCGGTCCCTCTTTGTTTCCGGGATGCCGTGTTCCCCGGTGTTAGCCTGGGACTCCTTGGCAGTACTTGGGGCTGGGCCCCGCTTCTCTGGGTGAGCCTCCGCTGCCCGGTCCGGGGGAGGGCCGTGGTCTTTCAAGGGTTGAGGTCTGTTTGTCCCACTTTCTATGAGGGGCGGATCACCCAGGCATGACCCCTCCTGGCTCCCACCGGGGCCCACCGTGCGTCCGTCACGCCCGCGGGGTCTGCCCACTATGCCCGGGCTCCTCCACTGTTGGCCCTGCGGTGTGCGGGAGTCCGTTTGAGCTTTTGTGTTCGGGAGGTGAGTTGGCGGGCCTCTGTCACTCGCCCGAAGGGTGGCTCATGGGGCCTGCTGGGAGCCCCTCTCTATTCCGCCGCTCAGGATTGTCTCCCAGTAGTCGGAGCCGGGCTGGGCCCTTCTCCGCCCCCGGGCCTTTGCGGCACCCAATCTTGGCAGGGATCGTGCCCCTGTGCCTTCCGCTCAAGGCTTTGGGCACTGGGGGGCACTGGGGGGGGGAAACCCAGCCCCAGATCTTCGGTCCTGTTCTGCGGGTGCGGGGGGGAGTCTTGAAGCTTCGGTCTCCGCGGCGGTCCTCTCGGGGACCGGTGGCACTGTGGGGTGTGCTGTCTCCGGTGGCTTGGCTGCACAGTGCGCTCCGAGGCAGGGCCCCAGTCCGGATCCCGGCCGTGCTGGGTCTCTCGGCTCTCTCAATCAGCTGGGCAACCCCCGCGGGGCTCAGGTCCTCGCCAGCGCCATTCGAAACTCCCGGCCGGGGACTGGAATGGCACACTAGGCCCTGCGGTGCTGGAGGAGCACGAGTCTTATGCGTCCAACATGCTCCGCGCCCCCTGGGGGTCTCACTTTGCCTTTATAAGGGAAGGAACATCTATCTTTGGACCCTCAAAAGAAGATGACAGATTCTATGGAACACTTTTTGGAATACAATCTATTGCAGAGTCTTCCATCTTAGAGATAAAGACAGGGAGCTCCAATGTCGTCAAAAGCTCTGCCCCCTAACAATCCCCCGGAGCATTGGGATTTGACACTGCTGGGGATCAAGCCATCTCAGCTGCCTGTGAACTGGAGCCAGGATCCTGCTCACTGGAGGTGAAGGACCCCTTTCCTGCATTGAAACTGCAAAACTAAGGACTCACCTTGTCCCTGCAGACTCTGGATTGGAATGGCTCTCACAGCAACCCAGAAGCAGCTTGGAAACCTATTTGCCACCTTGCGACATCTCAGAGCCAGCTTGACCATGCTGAACTCACTTTGAGCAACTACAAGACCCGAGGTGCTGCTTTTGACACTAACACTTATCTGTTTCTTTGAGTTGTCTTGACCCTGATGCAACCCAATGAACCTCATCTCTTCCATGACTGAACCGCCGGCTACCCACTATGGAAGCACCAGACTCGCTGCATCCTGAGTGCTGATTCAACCCAATAGAAGCATTAACTTGACCCAGCTCAAAAGGCATCCCAACCCACGGAAAGCCATTTGCTCATCTGTTTCAAACTCCTAGTGAACGCAGTGGAGGCATTGTTTCAACCCGACACAACTGGAGAACTGGTGGAGCCTATAAACTCAAACTATCTTGAGTGCTGACTTGATGAACAGAGACACAATCTAGAAGTCGACTCAACGCCGACTTGCCCCTTACACAAATCCCGATCATGGGCATAATTTTAGAGGGAGACAAGGGTGCTTGTTGCCCCCGACCTTGGTGGCACATCAATATATCCCCCTTATTCGATCAGCTGGGGGCTCGCAGCGGCAAATATATCCCCCTTATTCGATCAGCTGGGGGCTCGCAGCGGCACGCGGCCTGATCAAGTGTCAAATCTCATGCAGTCCCAGCCTGCAGTGTGGCGCCGGATTATTCGGGCCCCATCACCTTAGCCCTCACTTTGGCTGGCCTGACTAATGTCAGATGCCTGGTTTCTAGGGCGTGGTGGGCCCCACTGCAGCTGACTGCTGCTGAGCTACCACTTCCTTTGGCGGTCGCTGAGCATGTCGGTCTCTGGCTATGTAGCAGCACATGGGTGATAGGAACTTCCTGGTGTCTGTCTGCATGGAGCGTGTGCATGGCAGAACTCGGGAGAGCAGGCAAAGAAAGATGGAGCATCAAGGTGCTGGCACTGGAAACACGGGTACATTATTTGTTTACATTTGTGAAAATGTGTGTGTGCGTTTGTAATATGTTTATGAGCATGTATAAAAATATGCATGTGATGTGTTGTGTGCACTGTGCATGTGAATGTTGTGTATGCGTGTGAGCGAATCTGTTGCGTATGTGTGTGTTGTGTCTGTGAATGAATGATAATGCATTGTGTATGTTTGTATGTTCGGGGCACAGTCAGTGTGAGTAGAATGAAGTGTGTGAATGTTGTATTGTGGGTTCGGGGTGCACGTGTGAAAGTCAGTGAAGGTCACACTCAGGTATGACTGGATTAATGGGTAAGAATGGTATTATTTGTGCGTGTGTTTGAACGGTGCTGTGGGTTAAAGGGGGAGGCAACAGGCATGATATTTCTCATGGGCATCAATGATAAAGCAAGCATGATAATTGTTATAACATGACTAGACTGTCATTTTGGTGCAGCCATTCTCACTGTGGCATGATATTTTATACTGGGCGGCTATGATAAAGCAAGCATGAAATGTGTTATTATATGGCTAGACAGGCATTTTGGTGCATCAGGTCTGGCCATTCTTACTGTGGTATGACATTTTTTATACTGGGCCTCTGTCATAAAGCAAATCTGATGCGTGTCATTGTGTGACTTGATTGGCCTTTTGGTGCAGCCAGTCTGGCCATCCCTTACTTTGTCACTTTCATGACATTTTGTACCGGGCATCATTTACAGTAACTCTTGGGGGCAAGCGGGTGCAGTTCTTTGCCTTGTAGTGCAAGGTTGGAGGGAAATCATCAGGTACTACTTCTTCAAAGACCTCAGCACGGCAGCTCGCTCATGGATTATCAAAATGTTCTCCTCCCAATTGGAATACTGCGTTAAGCCATGTTATGTTGTTGAAAATGAATTCTTTTCAGATCATGATCAAAGAGTGTATTGACTGGCTGCACACTACATGGTTTTTCTAGTTTCATTTTTTCTTTGTAAGTAGGTATTTAAAGTGTAGCTGTTTTATGTTTAATTGTGCTGCACTGTTCTCCAGAGACAGTAATTTTTTCCCCTGATAGAGGGGATTCTCATAATCGGCATTTCACATAAAACATGTGTAGCAGCTATTATTCCACATTTTGCGTTCATTTTGTTAGAAAATGCATTTTAAATTGACTTTCTTGCAAGAGCCCACACTTGTGACCTGAACTTTGGGTCACCTGCAGAAATTAAGTAACTGAGCACACCTCTCACCTTGCGATATCTGGAAATCCGCAATGAAGAGATTCATGTTGAACTATATTTGGATCACATGAATGTAAAGTAGCTGATGCATCCATTTTTGTAATAACCTTTAGGTGAGGAGGACAGAAAGTGTTCTTGCAGTAATTCTGCCACCACTCTTTGCACAATCAAGGACTTTCGTATTACTCAAAAAAAGAGATAAGCACAGAGAACACACAGGTAAGAGAGGAGTTGAGCTAAATGAAGTAAGGCCTGCCCTGAGCCACCACCTGCTCTGTACATGCTTCAGTGGGAGGGTGAAGCAGCCCACCTCCTCTGCCCCCTCTTACCTCAGCTTGACACAGGAGTTGCACTGTGGAGTGTAACATGAAATCCCCGAACCTTCTGCTTCCAATGTCCTAGTAGGGTTTTTTCGAGGACATTCATTTTTATTGTCCTATTGGCTTGCATTGTTATTGGTGATGTTAGGTCACATGCTAAGCCACCTTTATTGAGATTTATATCTAAAAGCTATTTTCTGCATCAAATGCTAATTTACTGCTCATGTGAAGTCTGCCAGGGACTGTAACTCTTAGTCAATCTGTAAATAAATTACATGCCACTTGTGAAATGGGCTAGCCAACAAATGGACACAAGTTCCTTGCTGTCTAATGGGCCACCTTTCTACGATGGCTCAGCTTGTGTTTTGGCTCCCAGAGGCAAGCCAGACTACTATTGGCTCGGCTCTGCCAATTATTATGAAAATCATGGCTTGCACCCACCTATACTCAGGCTGTGATCATTTCTCATCTTTTGCAATGCATTTTAATTGAAAGATCAGGTTGGATGAGCATTTCAGAAGCTTGTTTGGATTTCTTGGACTTGAAAACTTGCTATGTGTGCTACAAGAATTCAACCATTATGAAAAATGTGCTTGCTGAGTGAGTCTGATTGTGATAGAACAATGTATATGACTAGTTTGCTATTAAAATTATGTCGCAAATCTACATTTCAGAATAATTGACTACATCCATTAAAACCAGAAAGAGAGCAGATCATAATTAAACTGCCTTAATGTGTGCTCGTCCTGAAGTAGAAATGCTCACTGTGTCTAACAATGAGCTTGAATTAGAAGCTGCAGTTGAATCACAGCCACCACCAACAAACTGTGCTGATGACATCAGCATAACAAGTTCTTTTAAGAAAAACACCACACTTTGTGAGACTCCAGGTGGCCATGTAAAACAGATGTTAATCCTTACCTTGGAAAAGCACTTTGAGCAACTGTTTGAGGAGATAACACTGCAAACCTGTACAAACAGGACCATGCAATTTGAAAGTGCCTGGTACAGAGAATTCTAGTCGCTACATTACAATTCTGATATGAAGGCACTGCTGTGCTTCACCTGTGCTCAAAGTAAAAATAATGAATCATATCCTTGTCAAAGAAACAGTAGCCAGCATTTCCATAGTAGGGTTTTTAAACTGGAAGAAGGCACATGAAAAGCTTACAGCTCACCAGTCATCTGAAACTTCCCAGCATGCATCTTAGAAAATTGTACATGCCCTACATGGATGGAGCAATGATGCTAGTCTGACAATCACAAGGGTTGTCGACAAATTGCTTATGTAAGCTTGTCATCACTTTGCGGTATCTGACCACATAAGTTCTGGCATTACAGAGTCATCAACTTAATGAGGGAAATTACAGTGAGTTACTAAAAATGTTCAGTGGTTTATTTTATTTATTTATTTGTTTAGACATTTGTATAGCGGGCCTAACCCGGAGGCATGTCATGGTTGTTAAGGGAATGAAACTTTCAAAATGTGGCTGCAGCGAAAGCAAGACTACACCAGTCCAGCAGTACACAATGAAATCATGGGTTCAATAAGCCATCTATTCCATCATAGCAGACATTAACTGTGGCTCAATGTATTATTCTATTATTGTTGATGGAACTCAGGACTGCTCAGGAAAAGAAAAAGAAAACATCTGTCTTCGTTATGTGGACTCTGACGTGAATCCTTATGAAGAGTTTCTTGGCCTCCATAATTCTAAGGATATGATGGGTGCTTCTACTACCAACCTAATTCTAGATGTACTTGTTAGTCTTCGCCTTCCCGCTGCTCTCCTCCGAAGTATGGCATTTGAGGGAGCTGCTAACATGTCTGGAGAATATCGTGGAGCCCAGGCTTTCATCAAAGAGAAACAGCCACTAGTTGTATTTGTACACCATGGTGCACATTGATTGAACCTTGTAGAGAAAGAAAGCTGCCAAGCTAGCTAAAAGATTTCTTGCATGTTTAACTGTTAACAGAGAACAAATATTGTGCCAGTACAGCGGAGCAGTTTTCCAAAATACAGTACATTAAAATCATAGAAATGGCCCTATCCTAGCTACAACACTGGTTTAGTCAACTAGGATGGCAATAATTCTGACAACTGGAAGACAAACTTCTCAGTACAGCAAAGTGCAGTGCAGGTATCACTGATGAAAACATTGAACATTTAAAACCATATGCAGGCATCAATGTTAGATTTCTGCAAGTACAACTGGAAATGTTCTCACACCATTAAACATACACTTCTTCAAATGAGGCTGTGATCCAGTTCCAACAACTCAGGAGTGATGTTAGAGGATGATTTGCTGAGCTAGAAAGATTTTGTGGGCTGCTGATGGTAATCCTGTAAGAAGATGTGAAGCAGAGAGATGTGTCAGTACCCTTTAGCGCCACAAACCAGGCTGCACTCCACAATTTTACAAACTCGTTTGAACAGTAATGCTGCATGCCATGTGCATCAAAGTTGTCTAGATAAGGCATCTTTGGACAGGGATATCTGGCAAGTCATTCAAACAATGGAACACCATCTGGCTTCATCTGGACACTGATGTTTTCAGAAACTGGCATCATCAATTAAATACTCAGGGTGCACTCTATATTTTCATAGTTGTAAACTGAGCCTACACCTGAAATAAAATGAAATAAAAACAAGTTACAAGTAATTTCGATATGTAGAATAATTAATTTAATGTGCTGGTTTTTAAAATCTTGCAGGCATCCATGTTGTAATATGTCTATATGTTTGATTGAGGGGGATAGCTCAGGAGCAATTCATTTGTCTTTGAAGCAAGACAACGCAGCGCAGGACAATTTTGAATACCGACCCTATGCTTAGAAACCAATCTCTGGTATTAAGCATATTATTTTAAAAAAAAACAATTATACTTACAATTCTAATTACTGTTGCCAGGGCATTGAATCAAACAAACACCAGCCCAATCCAGCATGCTTGCAGGTGCTTTTAGGTAGATGGAGCTAAGGGTTGTTACTGCTGTCAGCACAGTGAATGCTAAGGACAGACTGTGTTGTTATAACATCGTGAGAATGGCGTGTCTTCAGAATTGAATTTTAAAGACACACCATGCTTATGAAGTTTATGACAGCACCAGCAAGCATGTCCTGTTCATCTGAATGTGTGTGTCGTGTAGAGCTGAATTTCTTCTTATAGTCAGACATGTTTTCCCTGTCTTTGGAATTGAACTCTAAAGCCACAGAATTGTTATAACTTTCGTATCTTTTACGGCAAGTTATAACTGAGTATTGCCAAGATACTTGGGTGGTCTAAAGATTAATTGTTATCCCTCACAACCACACTCTGCCCTTCCTCTACCTGCGCCTTCTTTCAGATGTCATGTCTCCCCAATATTTCAAGCAATGTTACTTCTCTGCTCTCGACACCCTCTCGATGGCAGGAAAGCACCCAGCGGCATGGCTCGACTCTATCAAGCATCCAAGACTGTCCGTTGTCTTTAGAAAAGGATACAAGCAACAGTTCGAACATGATTTTTTGCTGTGGACGTCAAACTGGGATCTTGCTGTGAATGTCAAAACATATCAGAAATGTCATGTCTTGACAGAGCATGACCTGACATACCATAACATACCTGAGAATAACTGAGTGAGAGAGTTAGAGTTAGTGAGCGTGAGAGATGGTGTGAATGAGTGTGAGAGAGTATTAGTGTGAAGAAGTGTCACATTGTTTGAGT
The DNA here is from genome assembly GCF_040938575.1 of Ambystoma mexicanum. Taxonomy (NCBI): domain Eukaryota; kingdom Metazoa; phylum Chordata; class Amphibia; order Caudata; family Ambystomatidae; genus Ambystoma; species Ambystoma mexicanum. The sequence continues at coordinate 404,918,590 of NC_090937.1, forward strand.
GAGTGTGAGCGGTTGTGAGTATCAATGAAGTTAAGTGTGAGTGTGAGAGTACACGTCTGAGTGAATATTCTGAGTGCTCTATCTTCTCTTTTGATACGTGGTCATATTGTAAAGAGGTCATGATGTGGGGCATACATGTCTTTGCTCTAAACCACCAATGGTGTGCTTAGTAGGCATAATGTAAATTGGTAAGGTTGGGCTAGCTGTGTTTATATACTCACGTAGAAAGCCACAGAGAATCCTATTTTTTCATGACATTTGTTGGCACCTTATTGTACATATCATAACATAGGGAATCCTATTTTTCATTGCGTTTGTTAGTGCCTTATTGTTGCATTTGTTGCGGGAAACCGGGGCCTTCTTCCCAGTCAGCCCAGCCCTTGATTGCCATGACTCCACCCCAACCCTGCCCCTATGGCCCACATCATGCAGCAAATTGGCAGCGGGTGAGAAGAGTAACATTTGGCCAATTACAGAACTGTTTGAATTATTCTATTTTAACGTTTCTTCCTGGGGTGGTAAATTGAGGCCTGGTCTTCATCCTCGGGTACTCACATGTGTGCTTGATTTATGCAAGTTTATACGAGGTGAAAGCATACCAAGATCTCCACTTAATTGACTCTGACAATTTGTCTGAGTACACCACTTTTTTAGTTAACGACTTTACCCTGAGTCTCCAGAAACCCTAACGTATTTGTATGCACAATGTCCTACAATCACTCAGTATGTCAGAAGCCCAAATGGCTGAGTATCATACTGACAGTCTCATTATGTTGGCTATGGGCAAAACTGAGAAAAGAACATTCTCAGTGGTGCAGACCTGTGGCCGGGCTCTTTTATCTGATTCTGATCCATCTATGCACAGGTTAGAAATTGGTCAGGGATTCCAGAGACCTTCACCACACGCATGCAGTGCCATTGCGCATGGCTGTATTCATACACACAGTCAGTATCCTACTGGTGCATGAACACCAGGCACAAGCGATACAAATCAATCTATTCCTTTCAGATTGGAATTGCACTCTCTGAGGCACTGGAACTCTGCATGACCACTCGTTTGACCGGTTTCCATATCGAGTTCCCATAGCTCAGCAAATGCGTGCATGTGGTGAGAAAGCGCAGAAGTCCAGTTTGCACCAATTAAAATGTTGAGGTTGGTGTCTCGATGTTGCATCTGTTTTTCTGCTGCTTAGCCAAAGTCACTGTGCATGCGATGGTCAAGAAAGAATTCTATGATAGATGTTCAACAATCACAGGGTGTAATGTGTCGGGTTGAAACCAGTGCTACTTGCCACGAATACAGCCTAGAAAGGCACATAGGGAATCTAGCAGCGAATAAAGGCTGCCCCAGGTTATTCTATTGGATAGATTTCTGACTGCTTGCCAAGTTCCCCATACATGTTGGTTGCCATTGGCAAAGCAAATTCGGCAGACTTTCCTTTTTTTTTTTTAAACATGAGACCACGTGGATGCAAAGGAAGAGTCCGGATTTATTTGAGTTGTTTTATTTTTAGCATCTCGTGCCTAGCTATCATTCATCCTTTCCCCCAGATCTCACACCACCTGTAGTCAATGCCACTGATGCCATTATCATTTTTGTAATGCCCTCTAGAGACCACATCATGCAGCCTCTGTCACTGTGTGTGCCACTAACTGGTGCTCCATAGAAGGGTCTTGACAGGAGTGCACCTTTGACACTGGCAACTCATGACTGTGGAAAAGACACACTGTTAAACAAAAGGGGGAAGTGTATGTTTCCATGAGTGTTGCGATGCAATGTGTGTGTGTGAGACCTTTTTAGTGTGTGCCTGTATGTAAATGAGTGAATCTTCGTGAGTGCACGAGTATGTGCATCTGTGGGACATGCTTGTTCGTGTGTGTGTGCGTGTGTGTTTTGGGAGCTGGGGAATGCAGGAGCCAACACTGCCACAATGAATGTGAGGACCTGCAATTACACGTATGCCCATGGATGTGATTTGCAGTGGCACACTGGTTTACATTGTGGGCACCATGACAGAAGAGCTATCCATTGTGAATATTGGCATGCATTTGGGAACAGGCAGAACGAAAGTGCTTTTCAGGGTCATATATTGTAGACACAGGAATCATGAACATGAACTTTGCAGTGGTAGTGATGGCATATATTGTGGGCAAATCATGAAAGAAAGAATTATGCTTTGACAAATCTGGCATCTTTTTGGGCACATATAGCATGCAAGTCTGTTGTAAAGAAATGCTATCATATATCGTCAAGAAGGTCATCATAATGTTCTGGTTAAGAGTGGAAGTGCTGGCATACCATGGACACTATCTCAGAAGCATTTTACAGTTGCATTACTGGCATGTATTTTCGTACAGGTACCATAAACTTGTATAGTGCTCCTGTGTAATGTTGGTGATCTGGCATCTATCTGCTGTTTTACCCCCACAGAACTGATCATAAGTTGTATGCCCTTTTTTACCCAGTGTTAAGAAATGTGCACAAATGTACAGATTATTTAAAAATTTTCATGGGTGGGGGGCTAGAAGGCCCTACATTGATTTGACCATGCCGTCCTTTGCTGTGAGACATATCCCAATTCTCCCTAATATCTTTCCCCTTAATTACCTTTCTACTCTTCACTGTTGACAACACTTCAAACCTCTTTCATCAGTCTCGGGCGGATAGCTCATGGGCAACGTGCTCACCTTGGAAACGAGACAGCACGGAGCAACACAGGTTTGATCCCAGGGTCTTTGCTTAGAAATCTCTGGGTATTAAGTGCATTATAAATAACCTATCATATCATATCATATCGACCTATGTACCATCTCCTCCCATATACACACCAGACTACTCACACTACAAATATTCAGTATCCCCCTGATTGGAAGACATTCTTCAAAATGAATGTGCTCAGTCATCTGATCGTTTGCAATAGATTTGGGGTAGAAACATCAGATACTTTTAACTTAAATAATGTACACATGGAGGTATGCGGAATCCAATGCTGCTGTGTGCCTAGCCATAATGTAAATGAGACTGTCTAGCCTAGTTTCACACCCCATCCTCTTCCTCATATGCCTCTTTAATCCACTTTGCTTTTTGCCTTCTGTTGTTCTCTATTCGCGGTCTTTGTTAAGTCCAATAGGGTATTGTTACTACACTCGATGTCTTCAATCAGTTCACATTTATTCGGTTTCTTTCAAAGATTTATATTTCTTGAGATGAACTGATGTTGCCTTCATGACTCATGTATGCCATGGTATAATCATATGCTGCTTGTGCGTACATGTACGGCTTTGTAAACTTCCAGAAAAAAAAAACATATTTTGAAAAAATATTGTTTAATTAAAAAAATACTAGAAATCATATGTGTTCTATTTCTTAAGGTTGTCTGTTATTACCATATTCATGTGAATGGGTTTTTCAGATTATAGTGATGAAAAGTACTCAGTTTCTTTTCCTCCACACCAGGTGAATGAGAGGCCAAAATTAGTTTTAATAGCTCTCTTTTGGAAATCATACGAGGAAGTCTAATGGACCACTTGATGCTTACGTAAAGGCAGCTCCTCATCAAAACGTCTTTCATCGCAGTTCCTGTGATTAATATTTCCTGCCAAGCGCCCGTTCAGAGGATCTACCAAACAGCTGCTGTTGCCCATGAACGTGGATCTTCTATATCAGTTTCAGTATTTTGCTTGTAAGGTACTTTGTGCATCATCACGAGTTGGGCTCTATCCTGGCTGCAATACCATTTGGCTGTAATAGCCTTAGCACCCTTTGGTCACGGGTTGCGCGTTAACGGTAAATCACCATTCTCCATTGGGTTTATAGGATCCAATGAGGCCTTTTCGGCGCTAATACTGCGGACTAATACAGCCGGTGGTAATACCGCTGAAAACAGGGCTCTAAATGGGATTTTGACCTCCAGAAAAAAGCTGGAGGTAAAACAGCCCATTTAGTGCCGAACTCGTGATAGGGCCAACCCTTAAATGTGGCGGTAATACTGTTACCGCCGCATTTAAGGGCTACAGCCCAAATCGTGATGAAGCCCCTTTGTAGCAAATCGCTTCTGTTGTCACATATCCTGTTCATGCAGGTCCTGTGATGTCAGTGTGAAACGTCTCTAAATGGATATGAGTGATGTGATTGAATGCTATGCTCTTCTGTTGACAGCTGGATCTAGAAGCTTGTTGAGTGTAGATATATCAGTGGTGTCATCCTATAATATAACTGTTGAATGGAGGCATAGGGTTATAGGCTCATGGCTGTGGTATTGTTTTCTGGACAAGGTTTTAGACATGCAGGGTGGGATGTCCAGAATGCTAATTTCGGTTCAAAGCAGTATTTGAGAGGGGAACACTGCTTCTTGATTTGTGCCGCTGGACCGTAATTACTGGGGTTACAGCTAGAGTTCAGACACTGTTCGGCATTCCCTGTGGCAGCGGAAGGTCAGAGGAGGCAGTTGTGCTCATGTGTCTTCACATACTGGTTGGGGCAGCATACTTGCTGTTTCAATGGAGCTCATCTTCCCCCCCTGGCCGGCATCACTTGATTTAACCAATGGGTGATGCCTTTGTGTGGCACTAGGTAGAGTGCTGCCCATGCTCCACACGACATTCTGCACAATCGTCATGATGCATCATAGTCCCCCGTCACTTGGGGAGGCAAGTTAGGTATGAAGCAGTCAGTCCAACTTCTTGCTCCACATCATGAATGCTGTGGGCCACTGCTGACTGACATGCAGCGGATGACTGACATGGATTCTGTGGTGCAGATGTGCATAGCAAAGAGCTCATGTGCAGGAGGGGACTTTTTGCTCTGGGTTTTGTGTTTCAAATGCTCTCAGGTTACAGCTGAGGAGAACTGTATATTTGGTGGTGTAGTCCAAGATGATATGGATCATGGCATTGCGCAACAGCCAGTCATGGACGTGCATTTGTCCCATCTGCGGGAGTGTGACCTTGCACTGAGGAGTCGCTTTCAGCACTTCATGGTTCTACCGGATAGTGAAGGGCTGTTGGATTTTAGTTTAGGCAGTCGAGGCGGCCACTGCCTTTATAGTGCTTTTTGTTATGTGTGGTGTCCTCATGTGGTTCCGTTAGAGGATCACAGTCCCTCTAGGTGGGAAGCGAGGTAAATATTTAGGTCTTGTGGCTGGTAGAATATATTTTGCTGTGGTCTTTATTTTGTGGCCTCACGTTAGCTTAGGAGGGCATAAGATTCTACTTTTTGCCAATGGGTTGTCAGACCTAGTTTAATGTGGTTAGGGGTGCTAACACTGGACTCATGGGTGTGGGGTGGACCATCTTGGTCCAAATGTGGCTGGGACTTTGAGTTCAAGGAGAATATGGGTTGATGGTATATTGCATTTGTTGTTTGATGTGGAATGGTGTGTCCTCAGGAAGGGCTGGAATGGTTCCTTTGGGGATTTTTGGAGTATATGTTGAAATATCTTTGTGACATGTTTTTTGTGGGATGTTGGGTTGCAGCAGTTGGTGTGCCATGACTCTGAACATGAAAAAGAATTCACATTTTGTTCAACACAATTCTCTTTATGCTAGTGTGTGTTTGTTGGGGTAATGGGGTGCATATTTGCAGTGCCACCATGCTCTGGAATGATTGGTTGGATTTTCTAATGAGGTTGGTACAATGGTGCACTCTGTTGCTTATGTATGGCATTTTCCCATGTTTTACTTGCTGATGTGTGCAGCACTGTCTGGGATGTGGATGCATTGGTGTGCTGCAAGGCGTTATAGGTGTGGCTGTTTGCCACAGGGACCACCTGGTGCAGAGTGTAGCAGGGTTTGGGTGATGTTTGCAGTAGTGTGATGCAAAGTGGTATGGATGAAACTGTCTGCCCCATATGTCACTTGCTGCCATGTGAAGCAGGTATTTTTGGGGTGGCAGAAGTGTGCTGCAAGTTGTTATGGAAGAGGCTATTTACACCATTGTCCACCTGCTGCGGTGTCCAACAGGGTTTTTGTTGTGTCTTCAGTGGTGTGCTGAAGTGGGCTGAGATGTGGCCCATGTGGCCTAGTCATTGTTTTGTAATGTTTTGGTGATGGAGGCATGGTTGGTATGAGTGATTAAACGACACTTGTGTGAATTTTGCTTTGCTTCTGGTTTCTCAACTGCATTTTCTTTGTGGTGGTTAGATTTGATCAATTTCCTTAGTATCAGAGCTGTCGAGGTGTGGCTGCACGCAGGTGGGAGCTCCCTTGTGTTTTCACTGGTGTTGTTAAAATTCTCTTTTGCCAGCTTGCTTATTGGCCATTATTTAATGAAAATTACAGAGAAAACAATGCATTTTGGTACCAAAATGATTACAAAACCTTTTACCATTAATTTACTGAGCAAACACTCATTTACAGAGCAGAGGACAAGTGTCCATAAGAATGGGTGAAATGATGTGGATGTAAGACTCGATGCAGGGGAGGTAGAAACATGAACCAGGGACAAAGACATAAGAGCAGAATGTAGGAACGGCATAGTGGAGGAAGTGCTACATTTTAGGTCAAATGGGTGAGGGATACGTGCTCTGCGGTTGTCATAGAGAAGAAGGGGGAGAGGAGAACAGGTTGATTTGCTGAGGTAAAATCCTATGCAAGGGCTTCTTCACAAGGAGGTGAACTAGGAGGTTGGATTTAAATAGCGATATAGTGGGACTGGTGTGGAGAGGAAGAGGAAGAGCATTCCAGAGAAAGAGAGCGAGGAGAGGAAGAGGGCGTAAATGAGAGGATGCACAAGGGGCATGTGGGATGGCAAGGAGCTGAGCTCAGGATGATTGTAGGGAGCGAGGGTTTAGAGTAGGGAGTGAGATCGGCCAATTGGGATGCTGGGGCAAGTTTGTGTATAGTTTTGAAGATGAAGAGTATTAGGTGAGAAATAGTTCATTCTGTGCCCTCTGTCTCATAGATAACCAGCCTAACTGACCAAGGTTGGGGCGATAGAGGTGAAGTAGGGAAGGTTGAAGAGTGTATGGTCAGCACATTTGAGGACATTGTCGAGAATTGAAAAAGCACAGTTGGAAAGGCCATTGAGTAAATTGGCATAGTAGTCAGTTTGAGAGAGTATCACATAGGAGATTAGGTGCCTAGCAGTGTTGGAGGGTAGAAGATGTCTTATTTTTCTGATGTTGGGTAGATTAAGTCTGAATCGTTAGTCTGTTTGGATGGGAAGTAGAGAACGTCAGTCTTATGGGAGTTGAGCATGAGCGAGTTAGATGCTATACAGTATTTTATGATGGAGAGACAGTTAGAAATATTTGATCAGATAAGAAGGGAAAATAGAAGAAGATCTTAGTATCATCAGTGAAGAGTTGATAGGAGAAGCCATAAAAGCAGATCAAGGATCCAAGAGCAGAGGTATAGAGAGTGAAGAGAAGCAGAGCTAGGACTGACTCTTGTGGAACACCAACAGTAAGGGGCGTGAGCGGCTAGGAAGTGTCCGGGGATGAGATATGAAGCAAAACAAGGGAGGCCTTTGTCCCTAATACCTAGGCAGTGAAATGCTCACCTGTCTGGGTCTTGAGAGGACATTGTGGAGCTCCTCAATGACACAACCCACACCACTTCTTGCCCTGACCAAGGTTAGCACTCAAGGGTGCACCGCCATAGACAGGGCGAAAGGAATGGGGAGATATGTGAAGGCTGGTGATGTGAAGACTGCACTCCCTTGGCACTGTTCTTCTAGTGATGGTGTGATATTAAGAGAGAATAAGGAGTGTCAGAGCTATCACCCGTGGAGTTCCCCACCATCCACCATAGTCCTGTCCCCAGGGATGGTAGCTAGTGCGTGATGATGGTGGGTTCAGAAGCGGCTTGCACCAGTTACTTTGGTGGAACAACGACCCAGTTAAAATGTGGTCTGCTTCCTTCTGCCTTTCTGTTTGCATTCCCAAGTGTGTCCAAAACAGCTTTCTTCCTCCAGTTCAGTTTATAGTTCTAGGATGATATCAAAAATAACTTGATAATGTGAATGAACTCCAAATGACTTATTTGTTTGTTTTCTGTTGTGTCCTGATATGGTGCCTGTAAAAACGTCTTTCATTTGTTGTTCTTTCTATTGCAGGTCCCTGTAATGAAGGTGATGACGTGGGGCCCAAGACTGTGATGGCAGAGTTCCTGGAAGAGGTTCAACGCAAGGAGATGCAGGTGATATGACCTTGCTGTTGGTGTGTTGCTCTTTGTGTGGGCCTCAGACTGATGACATCTTCTTTCTTTACATCTGTTGGCATAATATCCAGGTCTGGTGACAAGTTAGCAGTGGAGAAATAATGGTGGTGGCTTCAAGTAAGTGGCTGGAAAGAGCCTGTGCCTAAGGATGGATGGGACTTATATAGCCCTGCCCCTCCATGATAGAGGACGTGATTTTGTAAGTCTCATGAGACTTGATGATTTCCTGTAAAATGGAGCACATGATTTGGGTAGTGTCACAAGACTTTCTGTCTTCCTCTACTGTTGTTCCTTTGGTGACAGCCATCATGAAATGCTATCCATCTCCATCTATGCACTACAGTTGTCCTTCTGCATCCATCCTTTGACTATGGGGTGTGTGGTATTATGAACCCTAGGGGCTAAATGATGGATTTGTGTGCATGCAGGGCATGTGCAGAGGGTTTTTGGGACCATAATCATGACATCACCACACCCTAAACCCTCCCTAAAGCCATACCCTCAAGCCCAGGTTTCTCAGGTTGGTCCCTGTGGAAGCAAGCCACAAGATGATTTGAATGTACCTCTGATGCTGGTTCCCAAGGCCTATCAGTAATGTTGTACCCCTTCCAATTTCCAATACACCAGGTAATACAGGACCCCCCCCGTGTTCTTCTGGAGTCATGTATCTGATGTACCTCTTATTCTGGTTCACCATCAATGAGAACCGGTATGATGGTTTGCTTAGTGTGTATCATGTCTCGGGATGTGCTATTTTTGTCATATATACATCAAACACCTGATGTATTCAAAGGGAGGTTGGCAATTCTAGTTGGACCACTACCAGACCTATAAGAGCTGTAATGATATAGGGATCAATGAACCATGGATGAAACTTCTGGGGGTCTTTCAATTGTACATTCTTGATTGCTTACTCACCTGGTCCACACCTAGTATGTTGGGGCAGGTCATCTGATTCAGGCCGCAAATTGTTTATATGTCTCTTTTGCTTGTTGCCGGTTTTGTTTGGCCTGGTCTAAGGATGCTGAATGGTAGCATGCAGCATTTGATAAAGCCAGCATCTCAGTGGTTTCCGGGAAATCATAAATAGATGTGCATAGGTGTCACCAATTAAGCAAATGAAATGGGGTGTACCCTGTTGAGCTGTGCGCAGTGTTGTTATATGCATTTTCCGCAACCCAGAGGGAGACCCACCCAGTCATAATCAGTTTGTGTTAACATGCATCTCAAATATTGTTCTAACCTCTCATTGGTTCTCTCAGTTTGCCCATCTGTCTGTGGGTGGTAACTGGTGGACAGACGTATGTCAATCTAGGATAGCGAACAATACCGAGACCAGAAGCGGGACATGAATTGGCACCCTCTATCTGAGATAAGTACTGACTGACTGATATCCATGGAGTCGGTTGATGGTCTTTCCCCTTCTGTAATGGCTTAGCAGGCGAAGAACGATTGTCTGGAGGGTTGCCCAGAGCAATTCCAGTGGTTAATATTCATTCTAAACCTTCCAGCCATCACCTCTTTATTTTTGCTTTGTCACCCCGAGTGGGATGTGTATGCCCAGACGTGAGTCCCGTGCCTGCTGGGCCTAGAGACCCAAGCTACTCCTCACTGATGAGGCCCAACATGGCCAAAACATGGTTGGGGATGCTTGTGGTCTTGTGCAGAAGGGATGTGACCTAGCAGTTTGGTCTGGACTGCCCCTTTTGGGGTGGGACCAAGCCTGATTTGCATATGGACTTTCCCCTTCTGTAATGGCTTGGCAGGCGAAGAACAATGGTATGGAGGGTTGCCTAGAGCAATGCCAGTGGTTAAGATTAATTCTAAACCTTCCAGCCATAACCTCTTTGTTTTTGCGTAGAAAGACATGAGCCCGTGTGTTGGAATTCGGTAGCATTTTCATGTCGATGAAATGCGCCATCTTGGTCAGAAGGGCTGCTATCACTAGGATCATGTTATATCCTTAATCGAGGACTAACTTGGTAATAAAATCCATTGACAGGGTATGGAAAGGGGAAGGGGGCATTGGTAAGGGATGGAGAAGACCCTGTGGTTTTTGTTTCTGGGATTTGCTTTGAGCACATATGTTGGAGGATTGGATATAACTGCCATTTACTTAGCTAGCCTGTGCCACCACTAGTGTTGTTGAATTTTCAAGGTCATTTTCCTGATACCAGGATGGCCTTCCAGTAAGGTCTCATGATATATCTTGATAACTTGTTTGCGCAATTCCAGAGTAGGAATGTACAGGTGCCTCTGTTGATAAGGTAGGCCATTTTGCGCAGTGTGGTCGGGTCTTAAGAGCACACACGTCTTCATATCATCAAGGGTCATGGCACTACGGATGGCGTTGTACAGGAAGGAGAGATCATCCAATGTTTTGTCTGCTGCTCCTACAATTCTTTCCATAGGGATGATTGGGAGTGCTTCTAGAAGTGCATTTGATTGTTCCTCTTCATCTTTGTTATAACCCAGTCGTACCTTCCCTTTCGAACTGCAGGTGAAAGGTTATTACAAAGTTGAACTCTGCAAAGAACAGGACCCAACACAAAAGGCATGCAAACCAAGCTTGTGGTGATTTCAGATATTGAAGAATACTGTGATCTGTAAATACAGGAACTTGGTAGCAGGTGATGTCACCACTCTTTAAAAGCTGCTTTTATTGCGAAAAGCTCCTTGTCGGTGATGGCATAGTTGAGCTTCTAAGGAGAGAACTTTTTTGACCAGAATGCGACCATATGCAAAATACACATTTCCAGATTTCTTTGTGAAAGTACTGCTCCCATGGTGATGTTCAATGCATCGGTCTCGACCACAATTAGGATGTATGAACATCGGGGCCATGGAAAATAATTTATTTAGTACACAAAAAGCTCACTGAGCCTCCTGATTCCACATAAAGGTTTTATTTTTTTCTGAGCATGGAAGTAATGGGGTGGATGATTTCAGAAAAATCTGGAATAAAATCCTGATAAACATTGGCAAATTCTACAAAATGTTTGACTGCTATGATAGTTGTTGGGGGCATTGGATTGGAGAATGGCTTGTACCTTCTGGTTGGCCATTTTAATCCCTCCCTTGAGGGGTTAGGATAAAAACAAGGAATTGTAAACTTGTCATGTGGAAAGAGCACTTCTCTAATTTCACAAAAAGGTGACATTGCCGCAGCCGATCCATTGCCGCTCGTATATGTCTGTTGTGTTCCAAGAGGGATGCTGAGTAGATTAAGATATCATCAATATACATGATAGCACATACGTCAAGTAGCACATCATTCCTAAAATATTGAAAAGGTGCAGGAGCGCTGCACAACACGAAGGGCATTACTTGATACTCGTAAAGGCCATATTTGGTACAGAATGCAGTCTTCCACTCATCTCCCTCTTTTACTCTTACAAAGTGGTAGGAACCTTGGAGATTGAGATTAGTCTAGATGGTAGCTACCCTCTCTTGATCCAGGAGTACAGCAATGAGTGGACGCGGGTACTGGTTTTTGATGTTAAGACAGTTCAAGGCCCGATAAACGATGCAAGTCCCAAAGTCCCCTTCCTTTTTAGGGGCAAAAAATAAGGTTGAGGCAGCCTGTGATTTGGACGGTCAGATGAATTCATTGCAAAGGTACTCATCTAAATAGTCTCACATATGTTAATTCTCTGGTGCCATCAATGCATAGATATGACTACATGGCAAATGTGCTTCTGGGATTAGGTCTATTTGACAGTCGTATGGCCGATGTGGAGGTAAGGTATTGGCCTGCTCTTTCTGGAACATGTATTTGTACTCTATATTCTTTAGGTGGTTCTCCTATTATACCTATTGTTTTTGCATCCTTCTGGGATGAGGAGGGTCAATGCCCCCGTAATGGGGTCATCAGTAGAATCAGGTAACATATCTGCTTACATGAGGATGAGGAGGTCAGGCTTTTACTTCTCCAATCTCCAGGGTCGTGTAACTCTAGCCATGGAAACCCCCAATGTGATCTGAAACTGAGGGGCGCTGATTAAGTCAAAGGAAATGTATTCCCGGTTACCACCCTGACAAAGGATTATGAGGTCTTCAGTACATGTTGTGACGGGCTCGTAAGGGAATTGTGTGCCGTCCACAGCCCAGGCATTTTTGGTGATGACCTTGGGGCATGTAAGCATGTCTAACTCTGCTGCCAAGCCAAGATACATATAGTTCCATAGAGCACCACAATCCAGGTACACGTAGACTCCATGTAACCTCTGGTCCTGCTGTGTAACAACTAATGTGATGGGGATCAGGAAATGAGAGACCTGTGACTCCATGTGTTCGAAAAGTGGGTCTCAATGCAAGTGTGGCCTCCTTGTTTCCCAATGTTTTTGTGAAGATGTTGTGTCCAAGGCTCTGACTGCTTTCCGTGGTGACTTGGCTGGGCAATCCCATAGAAAATGCCTGGCTTTTCTGCAGTAAAAACAGAGTTGTTGCTTGCATGGTCATTCACGTTCTTTTTTGGTTAGGGGGCCATGAACCACCTCCCAGCTGCATGGGTTCAGATGGCAGCAGCTCCCCACTGCAGGGTTTAGTGTCTTGGGGGGAATCTAGAGAGGACATGTTTCAGAACTTCTCTGGTCTTCTTTACGTTCGGATAACCAATGATATAGCTGTAGTACTAGATCTTTAAATCTGGGCAGCGGTCTGGGGGATTCACCAACTGAGCTAGCGCATCCTAGAACTCCCCTTTCAACCTTTGGTGGAATAAGGTGGTGCACTTTTCTTTAGAACAGTTTGAATTTGCAACCAATTGATTGAATGTGGCTATATGTGAGTAAATCTTGAGACCCCTGCTGAGTGATAGAAGCTCATTTTCAAATGTTTGTGTCTGTCTTTCTAGCAAAGAGATTCTCCAATTCGCCCTGAAAACCCCTTAATTCCCCCAGTAGTGGGTCGTCCCTTTCTACTAGTGGTATTGATCATCTAGTGGCATGGCTATCAAAGTAGGACAAAACAAAGGCAACCTTGGTCTGGTCATTGGGGAAGGCTCCTGGTTTACATATAAAATGCAGTTTGCATTGATTGATAAAAACAGCATATTTGCGTGGGTCACCTAAGAATCGTTCAGGAGGTGCTAAGAGATTGAATTTGGGGCCAATACTTGAATACGGGCAATGACTGGGTTACCCACACACCATGGGACATTCCCGAAAATGTGTGTGATCCCCGGATATCGGGGACTCACTGGCTTGAGCTTGATTAAAAGGAGCAGCTAAATCCTCAGTTTGCTCTCGGTTTACCATTAGATCTTACCTCAATGCATTTGTTTGTGCTCTAGCTGCATGGACCTCAGCCCTGAGCTCCCCTCGCAATTTGGCCAACATGTCTACCTCTGAGGTCTCCATGACGCCTAGCAAAGACAATGGCCTCATTACGAGTTTGGCTTTAACCGTGCCGGAAATTCTGGCAGGTTACCGCCTAACATGTATTACAATTCCACCTCCGTGATTGCCGGAATCACCGGGGCATTATAACCCCGGTGACCCGGTAATTCCGGAGCTGGAATTCTGTTAATCCCCATTCCCATGGAGTCCCATAGGACTCCATGGGAATGGGGAAGTTGAAACACCGGCACCATGCTGTAATGGTGCTGGTGTTTCCATGTCCGCCTGCAGACGGGTGGTGTAAACCCGCAAGGTCAGACCTGGAGGGAGTGACACCTCCCGACTGCAGGACTCTTAATAAGCCGGTCCGGAAAGAATGGTGGTGGCAGATTTACCACCACTGTTCTTTCCGGACCGGCAGGGTCGTAATGAGGCCAAATGTCATAGGTTCAGAATCCTGTAATGCTCACCAGTCTGGGTCTTGCAGGACCATCGTGGAGCACCTTGATGATACAACCCACAACACTTTGCGCCCTGACCATGGTTAGCACTCAAGGGTGCACCAACATAGTCAAAGCAAAAGGGGTGTGGAGAATAAGTGAAGGCTGGTGATATGACAACTGCAGTCCCTTGGCAGAGCTATCACCTGTGCCGTTCCACCACTCACTGTATTCGCATCACCAGGGAAGGTGGATTTACCATAGTACATGGTGATTGTGGGTTCAGAAGTGGATTGTCCTAGTTGCATCACTTGAAGAATGACCCAAACCAGCTGTGGTTGGCTTGCTTCTGCCTTCCTGTTACTATTTAAAGTGTGTCCAAATGTGTCTTCCCTCCACCAGTTCAGTTTAAAGATAATATCCGGAATATCTTGATAATGTGAATGAACTCCAAATGTCTTACTAGTTTGTTTTATGTTGTGTCATGAAAGTTGTTGACATTAAGGAGAGCTGAGAGTGCAGAGATAGAAAGACAGGTTGAAGAGGAACTCAGTGAGTTGGTTGTTGTAAACCACATGCTCCTGGATTTTGGAATAGTCAGGTATATGCGAGACAGGGTGAACGTTGGCAAGAGAGTTAGGATCTAGGCCAGGTTTCTTAAGGATAGGGATGGCAGTAGCCAATTTACATGATTGTGGAAAAGTGGCACAGTTAAGAGAGGAGTTGAAGAGGGAAGTAAGATATGGAACAACAATGGGAGTATGAATTTCACTATGTGTGGGGATAGAGGGTCAATGGGTACCATGAAGGGTTAGCCCTGAGGAGAAGGTCATGAATCTCATCAGGGTAAGGGTAAAGGAAGACAATGTTGCAGGAGAGGATGTAGAGGTGGTGGAGAAAAGTGAGCAGGTGGGGGGACAGAAGGTATTTGCGAGGACATTTTGAAGTTGGACATTTTTTAAGCAAAGTAGAGAGCAAGATCATTGGCAGAAAAAATAATAGAGGTGCTGGAGGAGGGTTTAGGGGTGAGAGAATTGAGTTGATAGATAGAAGTCATAATTGAGTCACAAGTCGAGAGCAGAGGAGTAGTTTTGAAGAACAATCCAGTAAAGTTGGAGATCCGAGGAGTGTCTAGATCTTTGCCAACTGTTAAGGTTTTTCCATATTGTTGTTTTCAGGGTGCATATGGATGGTTTAATCCAGGACTGGGGAGGGGAGGGTTTAGGACTGAATGTAGTAAGAGGGAAGTGAGAGGAGAAGGGAGCATTAAGAGCAGAGTTAAAGTTAGTGAAGGCGTTATCAGTGGATGGAATGGTACATTTTGCAATGGAGTAGAGAGAGTGGTGTAGGTCAGAGAGGTAGATAGGGAATTTGGAGGAGGCAAACTTGCGCTTGGTAATGGAAGTGGTAGATGGAGGGAGAGGGGTGGAAGTAGGAGTGGTATTGAGGCCAAGATGTAGGAATTATCAGAGGGAGAAGGAGCGAGGGGGATATTAGAGGCAGAGAGTTGAGAGGATATGAGAATACGGTCACTATTTGAATGGGTGCACAGAGATGAAACAGAGGAGAGTGAGTGGGTAAAGAGAAGAGAACTAAATACAGTGGATAGAGGAGTGGAGAGTAATGGGCAGTTAAAATCACCAGTGACAATGAGGTGATGATGGGGAGGAAAGGAGTCAATCAGTTGGGAGTGGTGGTCAATATATTGACAAGCGGGACCAGGTGGCCAATAGAGAGATATAATATGAATGCTGTAGGCAGCATTGATTGTGGATATTATGTATTCCAAAGGGGGTAAAATAGTGGGATATTTGATTTGATTTGAACATTTATAAATGTACACAGAACAAACTAAATAATATAAAGGCACAGCTGGTATCCAAGATAGTGAGCAAAACTGACTGACATTATCAAGGACCATTCTTCAGATGAGATAAAAGATGAAAGGCCCAATACCCCCATCTGCCTCTATTTAAAAAGGAAGGCTTTAAGGGCATTAAAAAACTTGTAAAAAGATTCAAGAGCTCTGATTTCTTGATGGAGGTTGTGCCACAGTTTTAGGCTGTAGACAACAAACCTTCTATCTCTCCTTGAGACACAAGAAGAGGACCGGATTGCCAACAGAAATTGATCCCTTGAACGTAAAATCCTGGTTAATTGGTAACAGCTAAGTGTATTACCCAAATAAGAGGGGGCAAGATCCTTCAAGCGCTTGAATATAAGACAATCCATCTTAAAATGAATTCCCTCTTCCACAACCAGTGTCCCGGCAAGAGGCCGAATTGTGGGAGGACCTACCCAGTCAACAGATCAATCTTATAGCAGCATGCTGTGCTTTTTACAGTCTCTGATGTTGTTCGACCAGAATGCCAGAAAGCAGGCTGTTGCAGTAGCCCAAATGTGAGTTCACTAATGTACCCACTACAACAGCATGATCACCGTCTGGAACAAACGTAGCCTATGCAAAAAATAAAAGGCTGCCTGAACCTTGGCATTAGACTGGCCTTCACTGCCAATATTGCACTGCCAGAAACGCCCTACATTTTTTATTCAGGAGGTGAAATTTAACTCAGCCCCTAAGAAGCATGGAGTCTGTGGACACGTCCCTACCACAAGAAGATGTTTGGGTTCAAAACAGAGCTACCTTGGTCTTAGTCAGATTAAGGTGAATCTGTTTTTTTCTGATATCCAGAGATTCTCTTCATCGAGGCACTGTTGGACCCTAAGGAATGTTTCCTCAACTGTCCCTATTTTGATGAAAACCTGGGTATCATCACCAGTGGACATTAATCCCATGATTTCTCAGGATATCCATTAGCGTTCAAAGATAACGATTAAAAAGCAAAGGCAATAGAGAAGACTTTTTTGGTACTCCACAGCCCAAGAAAACTGGGTCTAAAAGAAATCACCCCGATTTTACATGCTGACATCGGCTAGATACAAAGGAGCCAAACCATTTAATTGCATGCTTAGAAAAATTACCAATCTCTCTCAAATGGTTTAGCAGGAAAAGATGATCAACCATGCCAAAGGTTCACAGAGAGATGAAAGAATTACCATTGATTGAAGATTTCCTCCATCCACGATCCTAAGCAAATCATCCTGCTCCACCAACAGAGCTGTCTCGATCCAAATCTTGGCCATAACCAGATTGAAAAATCTAAAGCAATGACTCCTTCTCCACATAGTCCTGCAGCTGGCAGGTGACCACCTTCTCAAGCACTTTACCTGGTGTGAGAAACCTGAAGGTGTTTCACCTGCTAGTCCCCGGGGATCTGTCAGCCAGGTGGCCTGGACACGGCCATCGCTTTCGGATCCAGTTCCTGGGGGTGGACCAGCGCGGGAGGATCACCTGGATGGCGGGTCTTCGGGGAGTGGACGTGGGACACCGAAGGGTGAGACGCAGTATCCCATTAATTTATGACACCTTTTCCCCATTCTGTCCAGTAGGATACTTAGAAACTCTGCCCTCCCCTTTTCCAACACAAACACTTTCTCACACTGTGGGTGACGGCATACTAATAATAGAGCTGTTTACCTGACATGTCCCAACAAAAGGGTCAGGCAGAGTCAGGCAATTGCCGACAACTACACACAGCTGTCTGCCCTTTCCCTTCCCCACTGGGATAAAAGGCGGAGCACGAGAGCACCCTTTGAGCAAGGCTGAATTCACGAGGAAGCAACTATTCCAGGACGGCAGTTTAGATCATGGAGAAAGGCGGCAAGACCTGAAAGGACATCAAGGAGGGAGTTGCCTTTGCCCTTTTCAACTCAGACCCGAGAAACCTCAGATGAAAGAAACATAAGACTAGAATTTGCAGCTAGCGAGTGGTGTGACTGATGTTAGTGGTACATGGAACCCTCCCACACTGATAGCCAGGGCAGGAAGCCACAGTTACCATCAAGGTTCCGTTCTTGACTCCAGCGGCAAAAGAAACGTCCAACGAGTTCAGCACAGCCGGTGAGTCAGACGAATCTGATAGTTGATAGTCTGAGTTAGACTCAAGGTTGCAGTGGCAACATTAAGAAGATTAAGAGATAGAGGTCTTTTGTGAATGAACTTGGTACCCCTTTCCTTAACAAAGAGACTGTGTTGAACGAAAAGGGGTAAAGAACTCCAAATTCCAAGAGGCATTAGGGAAAGCTAACGTGAGGTATCAAGGTGGTCATACACAGGTCAAGAAAAACCCCTTGTATCATTGAAAGAGTGACCCAGAGAGACAAGATCATCCTTCGGAAGTCTCTGTTGTAATTGGCAAGTGTTTTGGGAGGTTGCCGCTGAAAGAAGAATTGGAGCCTGGCTGATGGCTATCCAAGGGGGAAGAGTAATCATCCTTCGTGAAGGTTATCGGAAGGAACTTTTGTTTTGTTGTTTTGACATATCAGGCCTCTGAAGCAAGAGACTTTGCATGAGAAGAGAGAGACTTGGGTACAGATGTCCCTGATATAGAGAAGATGAACTGTGAGTTTGTGCCAGAGAAGCCCAGGAGTGTGATGTGCTCAATAGTCCTGCTTTGTCCTGTTCTAAAAACATGGGGAAGGGAGACCGCGGCCATAATATCCTGACTTATCATTTTGTGAAAACTTTGTTCTTTTCTTGTGAACATTATGCCACACTATTTAATATCATAGTGGTAAGGATTGGCAATAAGTGTTCTTAGTATAGGCCCTTTTTAGTTGACTAGACTCCACTAGGACTGTAGTCTTATTATTTGATGGCCGTAGCTTGCTCCCATCTTAGATTTAGGTTTAGGTTAGGCTTTTATCTCACCCACTTTACAGTTTAATAAAGACACTTCAACTGTGTTCACTTATGTCTGTCTTTCTTTGATACCATGCCATCCTTACACTGGCCATGGCAGCCCTGCGACCAGTTGGTAATTCTGCATTGTAGATTGGTCTACATTTGATTTGTTTAACAAAAACATAACAATAGCTTTCTTCGGGTCCAAGGGCACTATATCCTGCTCAAGAGATTTATGTATGGAATCTTTCATAAATAAATAGGTAATAGTACAGATAGGAAGTTTGGATGATGTAAACAGGCCTACACCAACACTTCTACCAGTTGGGTCGGGGAGAGTGGGTGAAGGTGTAGACAGGATCATGAAGAGCAGAAAGGTTTGCAGAGTCTGAGGTAGATATACAAGATTATTCAAGAGTTATAATGTCAAGAGAGGGAAAATGGGGAAGACGGAAGACAGAGTTTAAGGAGGTCAGGCCTGTTATGCATTCCAAAATGGAATATAAAGAGAGTGAGATGCAGAAGCATACTGACGTGTCTGCAAAGGAAAATGGTGCTCGGGGTAGATGCGAGAAGAGGAAATGTGATGAAAGTTAGGTTTGAAGGTTTTGTGAATGGAGAGAGTAGGTGAGCGAGACGAGGGGTGGTGTAGAGGAAAAGAGATGATACAGATGGGAAGAGAGTTGAAATGGTTTTGAGCCGAGGAGAATGAAGAAAGAAGAAGAGAAAGGAAGAGCTTGGGCAGTGCATCTGAAGGGGGGGGCTGCACAAAGATGTAATTAGTACCCACAAGCAAGTAGCAGGACTTTTTGTTGGGTCAGAAGGTAGTTTGATGGCCTTACTCCAGTACTGTTTTCCAGATGGCTGGTATGGTGGCCTATGTTTTGGGGTTGAGAACGTTGGTGTTCTGTGAATGACGTGTATGCCAACTGCATGTTGGAAGTCACATTTTTGCTTTTTCTATTCCAACTTTGGGCCCATAATTATCACCATGCAGTGTTTGTTGGTGGCTAGAAATCCAGGATGAGATGGCAGAGAAAGTCATGACTCTGAGCTAGTTGGTGAATTTAGATTATATGTGCATCTTAAAACCATGCCCTATCATTCTTCCTGGACTTAGTCTAGTATTTTACCTTTGTCGCCTGCCCAAGGACAGATTCCTTAAAAGTTAACTCTAGAAAGGAATATTTTCAGTGGACCTAATTAAAAACAGTTATGCATTATGTAAGTAAATTGTGTTGCACGGCTCTTGCAGGGTTTAATGTGGCATACAAATACATTTGCAGTAACATTTTAATACATCACATTGTCACATTCAGCTACATAGGCATGCATTAGATGGCAACAAGAATGCAACACCAGGACGTGAACACATCTCTGGCCCTCGCACAAAATCTTAGGCCACACCCCAACCACACCACTTCTGTCTAAAAATCTAAGCTCAGGCTTACACTGATCCCAGACTAGCCCAAAGTGCTACAAAGCCACATCATGTCAGCTTTGCACTATACAGATGCCAATTAACATAAAGTAACATGGATGACTTGTTCATGGTGCAGGCATGTGTGAAGTAGCTTTAAACACACAATTTAGCTGTATAGTAATGCCCACTTATTCAGCCTAGAAATAATAAACACTATGCAATAATGTGAGAAGTATGACGTTTATACAGTATTCTTAATGAATGACATAAATCAGCTTGTTTGCACACTGTACTTCTACTTTCAGAAATCAGGGAGCAGGGCAATGGGCGAGTGCAGAGGAAAGGAGAAAATCCACAGCACGACCAGAGTCAAATCATTCAAGAGAAGAGCTGATATGCGGAATAATGGAACCTGTGAGATCAAAATGGTAGGGCAATTAAGATATAGAAAGAAACCACACTGGAGAAAAAAAAGGAGAAGTGATAACATCATAGCAAGCCTGCCAGAGGGTATTGCTGGACATGTAGGCAGGGAAGCCATTTAGACATGCAAAGGTTGCAAACAAATGATGACAATGGAAAAACAACCGAAGCTATAATAATGAACTAGAAGGTAGACACCCATACAGAAAGACAAAATGGGGCATAGGGATATGAATAACATACAGGTGAAAAAACTCCAAACAGGGAGCGCCCCAGAATTTGGCCAGAGTTCTTCATTGAAAAGTCTTAGATATAGAAACATTGCCACGATTGAGTAAACTTTCAGAACTGTCAATAAAAGCAACAAAAGATTGGAGACAACAGTTCATCCTGCTAGGGGGAATGTGCACAAACAGTGACGAATGCATATATTTCAGAACAGCTGGAATAAGAGCCACCCATAGCATCAGGATTCTGAAGTGGGCCACACAAATATATCGACCGTGCGTCCTAAGGTTACATGCATTCAGGCTAAAACGCAAATAAACAACAGAACCCGGAGTACAAATGTGGCCATTGTTGACGCAAGCTCATGAAACTATGGTTTACCAAAGAAAAAGAGATATTGATCTTTAATCTCATCATTAAGCCCTTTGTAATTAAAAGTTCCAATTGGGGGTGAAATGTTATTCCAGCTACTGTACCTACCAGGAATGCCTGGGTGGGGCAATTCTCATTACAGGGATTGGATCTGGTATACATTGGCTACATGGCAAATAAATACAAGAATGTTTTGGAAGACTTCGTAGAACCTTCTGGATTGAGAGATATGTCAGAACTGCCTCCACCCTTTTCCCCTTGCTTTTCAATATCTTTTCATTTAACAATTATTTTCATTTCTTATACCTTACATTCATATTCACTCAAGGAACTAAGGCTGCTGCTCATGTTTTCCCTCTTTCATACTCAACAGCCACATGCTATCACAAGTAATGCCTCTAAGGTAATCCCTGGATAGAGGCTTGTATAAAAACGTTATTCTTATCGTTCAGCAAATGGAACTTGCAACCGGTCTGAATATATGATATGAGCACATACCAATAAGGCATATCCAAAGTGCCAATATATTAGACCTGGGAAAAGCCCCCACCGGAGGGGTTTATTGCTGTTAGCATTCGGCGTGTTAACCGGGATGCTCAACATTTTTTTAAGTTGAGAAACAGCACAGATGCCATTTCTCAACTTAAAAAAAACCACAAACCAAGATGGCCACCATGGTCAAGGGCAAAGGGAACCACAATAAAGTCCCTTCTCCCTTTCCAGGGTGCCCATTGCTGCTGTGGGGAAGCACCAAAACACAGAGTGTTCCGAGCACCAGCAAAGGACCAGGTATCTTCAGATATGCAGGGCAAGTGTTAAGGTGGGGGGAGTGGGCAGATTGGTGGGAGTGGGTGGAAGGGGATGCAGGAGTACTTAGCTACTGCCTGGCAGGAAAAATTGCAGCCTCTGATGCTCAGAGAGCTTGGAACACAGAATATACCATGATGTATAGCCCACATTCCGAGATCCCTGATTGGTTGGAACACTGTCTGTCACCCCTGTTGGTCCAGACAGTGGACCACAAATGTATTCACCAACACATGTTTATGAACCAGTCTTAATTGAGACCAGCATAGATAGTCATGAAATCAATTGAGAAGTTTCGACCGCACAGTAAATTGAATTCAGCAGTCCTTTCATTGTACGTTGGAAGGTTTGTTGTGTCAGGCACTGGGGGAAGCATGGGGTGGATAACAGACTGGAGGTGGCAAACGGATGTCATATGAGTCCACAATGGAACAGCGAGAGTGGTCAAAAATTTAATGAGTGTAAGGGGTAGTGGGTGGGGCCCATGACTAATAGGAGTGTGCACAAAGGAGAAGCAATGTGAGGTGGATTTATGAATTGTGTGGGCTGCCAGCAGGGAGGTGAAAAGAGGGAAGCGTGATATGGGAAACCGGGGGTGGAAGTGTTGGGGAGTCATTGCGAAGGAGGCATCTGAATGACGTCCGGATTACATGAGAGAACTATGAGTAGTTCTTACTGCTCAGCTTTCATATTTTGATAAAAGAATAACAGTGCACCATGTCCTGTGGTTGAATCAGTGGGCACTACCCCTGGCAGTTGCTAGAAGTCACCACAGAGACATGCTCCAGTACTGGATTCATCAGACTGCAATACCACATGCTGTTACAAGGTGTCACTATGAAATCAGAGAGAAGCCCTTGCTGTAGTAAAAAAGACAGTCCTCACTATCAGAATGTATCAGACTCCTGCAGGTCTTCGTCCCTTGTACTATTTTCCAACAATGATGGCTTCCTTATAATTGCCCACATGAACACCTGCTACTTATGAGACATGCCCCCCTTTTATTAGTGATTAGGTATATAGCACTAATGAAAGTCAAACTCTATGCTATGATAACACTCCAACTCTATGCTATGCTTGATCAATTGTTATTCTCAGTGTTTTAGGGACCCCTTTAAAATAGGGTTTAGGTTTATGTTTAACTTCTTGCTAAAGATTTTCAATATTCTTTGTCCTGCGGTGGGTAAGTAAACTCAACCATACAAACACTGAACACGGTCCCAGCATGAAAAAGGGTAAACTTGTTTGAAATAAAAGAGCCATTGTCGGAAAACATACACAAACAGATCACAAAGACATAGATATGAAAATATAAATAGCAAGAAATTATTGAAAAACAAAATGAAAGACAGACATCATCATAGCATGCCTGCCAGAGGGAACTGCTGACGATGTAAAAACGAGGTTATTTGAAAAAAGGAGGAACTCTAATAGTTACTCAATAACATGAAAAATGGGAGAAAATAAAATTAAATTAAATAACTGGGAAATTAAGCTGAAAATGAAACAGTGAACATAGAGGGCCCCTGTATGGGATGCTAACTTCAACAGCGTATGTACAATGGAACAAGCAAAAGGCCAATCAGGACTGCACTGAGGGGCAAGAGGACAATTTATGAAAAGTGAGCTCTGTTTTTTGAAGACGGAATATTGTAGCAAAGGTGTAGTATATGGTTCCAAGCAGTATACTGCTCTACTACAAGACAAATCGCTTTTGTTCTTCTTTTTCTTTAAACTTTAGACTTTAAACCAATTCTGAATTCATAGGCTGACGTGACAACTCTGTTGCTTTAGTCAACCTGCTTCCTCTTTACACACTCCTGCCCACGCTTCCATATGTAGACAGAGCCAGCCATGAGAATATCCTCCGAAGAATCTTATTTGCTTCAATTTTTCAAAGCTGGTGCTTTATCGTAGAACACCGGATCCTGTATGCATGACGCCATCGGCCCGCACCCTTCTGTGGTCCTACTCGTCCTTTCTCCTCTTTAACCATATGAAATCAAAGGACCAGTGTGTCCTTATATCAATGACATGTCCAGTGTCCAGACAAAAATCAGACATGAATAGCAGCCACTGCTCTCTCATACATGCGCTCCAGAATGCGGTGGATGCAGGCAAAGCTGGGTCTGTCGCATGGCATCTTGCTCCAACAGAGACGCATTAGATTGTACAGCTCCAAGGGGCAGTTGTCTGGACATGAAAGAATGTTTCCATCCCTCACATAATAGATAACCTCCTCGTGGGCCATCCCATAATATGGCTGCATGCCGTAGGAGAAGATCTCCCACAGCACGACGCCATAAGCCCACACATCAGATTCTGAAGTGTAGCGGTTGTAGAAGATAGACTCTGGAGGCATCCAGCGGATTGGAATGGCATCATTCTCATTAGCTTTGTAATAGTCTGCTGAATAGATGTTCCTGGAGAGACCAAAATCTGCAATTTTAACCACCATGTTCTCACCCACCAAACAGTTTCTGGTGGCGAGGTCTCGATGGACAAACTTGCGCTCTGACAGGTAGGCCATCCCCCCGGCAACCTGCCTGGCAATGCAGAGTTGATCAGTACAAGAGAGAGGGCATGGGTTGGGATCAGAGAGCCGGACCCTTGTGGCAAGGCTGCTGTGACTGATGCTGGCCAGCGAGCGTGGAGACCGATGCCGAAGGTATTCATTCAAATCACCATGGGCCATATATTCAAACAGCAGGCACATCGGCTTTCCAACAGCACAGACACCTGAGGATAAAGCAAAAGAAACGCATGTAAGCAGAAGGTAAAAGATGCAAAAATAGTCACACTTCACATGATCCGATGATGCAATGAGCCGGTATAAAAATAACCTGGATGATGAGTATCATTGATGCAAGATCCTCAGCTGTTGTTTTTTTTAAGCTACCTGAGCTGTCTATCACAGAAACATCTGGACTAGCTTGTCTAGTAGGGAGTGTGGGGCTGACAGCTTAGTTAGCTTAGTTAGGTAGTGAAGCGTAGCAGGATGATGGTATTTTTTTTATCATTCTGGTGGTAGGGGAAGGGAGGGTCAAATGAAGCTTCGTTTGAGGCAGAAGGTCACATGTTTTTAAATGTTCATGGGTTTGAGAGGTAGGGGATGTGTGGAAGATTGGGGAGCAAGCTCTGTGAGAGGATAGTCTGTTAAAGTGGGGTAGGATTAGGTGAAAAGAGGGTATGTCATTTTCTATGGTCATTGTCGTAGTGCCTAGGGACAAGTCACTGTGAACCTTGCATGGATCCTGACCCAATAAGATTAGGTCAACAAAACACTAAGAGATGTGCCAAGAAACCACCATGGAGCTGTCAAGATCCTCAGCAAACTGGAGTACAAAGCTTCCAGATCTACTTGCACTACTGTGGCCTGCTTCATTGTTGTCTTGCTATTGGACACTTTGTAAACCATCACAGTGGCCACTTAGACTGGGAGGAATGGTTTAAAGGCTTTGCTGGTAGTTGTTGGCTGCCATAGTGACAAGAACAGCTACATGCATAAACATGTTCAGAACATTTGAGGAAACTCTGACCTCGAGGTTCAAACCTAGGCATTGGGACATTACAAGACAAAGACCCTCCTCCTCCTCCTGAACTTCAGATTTGAGCCATTTCCGAAGAACCTACCTGCCTGCTGAATAATAGTGCCCAGAATGGCATTTTGGTGCAGCCATACTAGCTATAATGTTTTCCTGTGGCATGGCATTTTTTTTACTGTGCATCTATTATGAAGCAAGCATGATAAGTGTTATTAAGTGTCCGGACTGGCATATTTTGGTGCAGCCAGACTAGCTATAATTTCTTACTGTGTCATGGTCTTTTTTACTGGGCATCTATGATAAAGCAAACATAAATGTTATTATGTGGCTAGACCGGGATTTTTTTGCAGCTAGTCTATATTATTTTCTTACTGTAGCATGCCATTTTTGTACTGAAATCACAGTCAAGCAAACATGATAAGTGTTATTACATGTCTAGACTGGCCTACAATTGGTGCAGCCAATTTAGACATGTATTTGTATTGTGCCATGAAATCTTTAGTGGAAAGGCCAACAGGAGTATGTTCATATGTGGGGATACTGGCACTTACCTGCACAGTTAGTGTGGGCATGTTTTCTTAAGGTATCCTTACTGGTTTTATGTGCAAAGCAAACATGATTATGCTATATGGGAATACTTACATATACCAGTGGGCCCAGCATGGAAAGATATGGATAGAGCTAATGTTAAAACATTTTTTATACCTGCACATAAAGTGGTCAAAAGGCATGATTAAAATTCAGAGGGAAATGCTCCAGCGCAGTATTGATGACTTGCATAGGCCGCTACAGGGCACAGCCTTGCTTCAATCAATGGAACAGGGGCCCCTACATAGGATCAACATTATTTTTATTTATCGGATAAGAGGGCCTGTCTCACAGGGAATGATTTGCAACATGGGATGCTATGGGTGCAGCCTTGCTTCCTCTTGGAGCCATAGAGTTGAGCCCCGGGACAGCGCCACAGGATGTGTGGATGGCCAGCACAGTTCCTTTAAATATGCAACCCTATATCAAATGTGTGGAAATGGGGTTGGGACTGCTTGTAATGCCTGCACCATCATGCATGACTCCAGATGGTTTGGGGTTAAAATGACCCTTCCAGAGCGTTCAACAACCCCCAGTGAGACTGGAGTTGAAGCATGAGCTGTGGTGTGTAGATATAAATGTCAGCTCTCACAAAAGACAAAAGCTTCATCCCCAGCTACAAAATGAACATTTTATTGAATTAGGGGCAAGGTATAATGGGAAACACTAAAGCTTAAAAAAAAGAAGTGTCTGGTAGAGAGGCAGTGGGTGTTGCGTTGATGGTCTATGCCCAAGACCGGGGCTTCAAGAGACAGCAGCAACAGGCGATTTTTATAGCATGGTGGCACACATTATTTTGCAACAGGGTGGTGATGCAGCCCAAGCGCTGGTAATTAGCGATGATTATGATACTGCTATAGCATGTAACACCTTGATAAATAAAACAAAATCTACACTGTTAGCTTATGGGGAAAGTGTAACAGGTGTTAGTTCTGAATAAAACATTATTGATAGTGTTGTTAATATCCCACTGAACCCTTCTGATAGTGCCAACACACCCCTGGACGATCCATCGGCAGTACATACAGGATCTATTCAAAAGCCCCCCTCAGTATGAATGCATTAGCCTGTGGGAGGATGAGGATGTGTCTGTGGAGGGTTCTGCAAGGCCTGTTATTGAGAGTGTATGGCTTGCTCACATAGACGCAACATTGGATGTGCTGAGGGGTGATGGGTTACAAACCTGTGTTAACTTGTCAACTCAGGAGCTTTGTGACAGGGAATATAATCTCTCCATATAGCCTCTGAAACATTTTTTGATGCCCAGTGTGTAAGCATGCATAATGATTACAATGTTGTAACTGAAAAGAAATGTCATGCTATTCCAGATTATGTGTGTGACAACCCCCTGTTGATGTTAAAGATGGTGAGACCATCAGTATTACCATTGTAAACAACACAAATCCATACATTGCTCTGGATGATGACACTCAGTAGGACCCCACAAAAATTCAAAATGGCTACAATGCTAGTATAACTATAGATGACACCGCAGATGTATGCTTCTTGTTCATCCTCTGATAAACTGGCCTGTTGCCTGCTCCAAAGGCAACACTGACTCTCTCTCCTCACCAAGAAGAGAGTTCACATTCAAGTTCGTGTCTCTGCGGCATCTAACAACTTGGTACTCTTTAAAATCTGCAAGGAGCTGGCCAACCTGCTACAGTCTCTACCCTTCCTGTTGCCTCACAGGCTCTTTGCAATGCC
Source organism: Ambystoma mexicanum (assembly GCF_040938575.1). Taxonomy (NCBI): domain Eukaryota; kingdom Metazoa; phylum Chordata; class Amphibia; order Caudata; family Ambystomatidae; genus Ambystoma; species Ambystoma mexicanum. The sequence goes on from NC_090937.1 coordinate 404,946,366, forward strand.
CTTGCCTCTCACTTTACCTCAAAAACCCAGGACATCCTGTCCACCCTCTCCACCTCTCCCCCTCCTCTCCCCTCTCCATCTGTGCTTGCTGACACTCCTTCAGCCACCCCCACCCACCTTCTTGTCCTTTCCTCTTTTCTCCCCTGATAAGGTCTCTAGACAAGTCCGATCTATGAAAGCCTTGTCAAAACAGGTTCAAACCTGTTCCTCTAAAACCATCAAGGACCACATTGACACCCTCGGTCTGGCCCTTCCAGATTTGTGCAACCACTCCTTTGCCTCAGGATCCTTCCCCTCCCCTCTGAAGCACTCCCTTGTGCATCATCCTCTCAATAAACCCACAGCTGATCCTTCTTGTCCAGCTAACTATCGCCCAATTTCCATTACTCTATTTCTGGGCAAACCCCTGGAAAAGTTGGCCATCTCTCAGCTTAACCTTCATTCCAATTCTTTTGGCTGTCTCCATGACCACCAGTCCGGCTTCAGAGCTGCCACAAGCATGGAAACTTCTCTCCTGAACATCTGTGAAGATCTGCTCTTCAACCTTGACTCTAACATTCCCTCTGCCCTGATCCTCCTCGATCTCTCTTCTGCCTTCGACACGGTCAACCATACCATCCTGCTCAAACATCTCCATGATAACCTGGTTATCGCTGATCAGGCTTTGGCCTGGCTGACCACTTTCGTTTCTGATTGACCCTCCCAGGTCCACCTGGGTCCTTCCTATCATCTATCTTCCTCTCTACCTGTGGTGTTCCCCAGGGTCTAACTTCTCGCCCTGGCTTTTCAACCAATACCTGGCAACTCTCGCCCAAATTTCCAGTACTACACTGATGACACTTTCAGGCTGCCCTCTGCACCTCCTCTCCCTCTCACAACTTTGATTGTCTAACTGCCCTTCAAGATTTGTGTGCCGCCAATGATCTTTGTCTGAATGCCAGCAAGACGGAGATCCACCTCATCGGCACACCTTCACCATCTTTTCCCCTCACTCTCTGGCCAGCCTCCCTTGGTCCTCCTCCTACCCTCACCTGCGAGGCGAAGAACCTCGGGGTCATCTTTGACACCACACTTTCCTTCTCAGTCCACATCTCTGATGTCTCTAAAAAGTCAAACTTCCTACTGAACCTCCTCACAGATACTGTGCCTTTCCACTCCTTCACCCAGAAGCTCATGGTCTCCCAAGCTCTGGTTCTCTCTAGGTTGGACTATTGTAACAGCCTCTTTCTAAATCTACCTGCCTCGACTCTCCGCCCTCTGCAAATAATCCAGAACAGGACTGTGAGACTTGCCCTTGGCCTCAAGCCCTGGGATCGTATCTCTCCAGTTCTGAAATCTCTCCATTGGCTCCCAGTGGATGCAAGGATTAAATTCAAAACCCTCTGCATTGTCCACAAGGCTTTCTGGGGCCTGGGTCCAAAATACCTTCAGCTATCCCTCCACAAATCCCTCCCCTCTCGAGCTCTTCGGTCCTCTACCTCTAACTCCCTCAGGGTCAGTCGTTTTTCAAAGAAACAAGTTGGGGGTAGATCTCTGTCTTCGGCTGAGGTCTCCCTCTGGAACACTCTAATACTTGAGGAGAAGAATTTCTGGTTCCAGAATCACCTCAGGACCTTCCTCTTTGCTTCTGCCTTGGCTCCCCCTCTCCCCTGCTGATCTGTTCTCTCTTGGCACCATGCACCTGGCCACCCTCTGTTCTCCGGGGCCAGGTACCTGCTCACCCTGCCACCCTCCCGCACTGCCTCTGGGCCACCCCTTGCACTGGGGTCTGTATCTGTACCCATACAGTCCCCCCTTTTTTTCTTCCTGCACTTACCAGACCTACCCAGTCTTCTGCCTTAAACCCAGCACTTTCCAATTGCTGGCTGCACTACCACTGTTTGTTGCCTTTATTATATATTTATTTATTTATTGTTATTTATCTGTTTCTCCCCCCTTCCATGCACTTTTCCCCTCCCCCCTCACCCATGCACTTGCACGTTCTCAATGTCACTGGGCCTAGTAAGATTGTTGTTTTTCTCTCCCTGTTCCCTCCCTTGCCTTGTCGCGCTCTGAAACACTTGTGTACGAGCACGATAGAAATTAAATATTAACATCAATATCCAGTGAAAATCATGATGTAGTGATAGCTGGTCTTATTACAGTAACCACCCAACCAATATCCACCCCAGAAACATTACAATCATCAGATATAACAGGGGCTAATGACAGCTATCCCTCATGAATAATGAGTAGTGCCCACCTTAAAACCAAATGCCACATTACAAAACAGAGAATCTTTTAAACAGACAGCAAACCACTAAAGCAGAATCTCATTTAACCAGCCCCTGCTGTCAGAAATGATGCAACGTGTGAAGTTGAAAACACAGGCACTGTTACAGTGGCTCAGTCTATACAGAGTGGGGGTGGAAACCCAGTTCAGAGGGGCCTTACAGACACGGAAGGATCCTTTAAATGGTGTAGATCCAGAGCCCAGCGCTGTTGGCTATTTAAAATCTTCAAAAAGGCCAGGCTGGTTATATGCATACGTGATCAACCTAACACCCCACAGCCTGATGCTGCGGTATACTTAGAAAGTGTGAGGCCACACCAAAGGGCATATGAAACATTTGTAGCCGTCGAGCATTATGAGGTATTCATATTTGTAAAATTGGATCAGGTACAGTCATTGGGGCACAGGCTAGCTGTTTTAACAGGAGCCGTGGAAAACTGGTCAGGCGTATATTGGAAACTGTTAATCCAGATATGCATGGATGCTGATGATTTAATGATGCCCTTGTTTAAAAGATGATCCACTCGGGATGTCTTCTGCATTTTACAATTCATAAAAAATCTGAGGAGGCTCCTGCAGAGTAAGACCGAACTTATGTGTTTAGCAAACCTACAAATTGTGGCACCAGTTGACAGACCCCACTCTGGAAGTTTCTACATGCCTCTGAACAAATTCATTTACTGGCATATCATACAATTTAAAAGCATATGTCTGTTACATTTTGATCAGAGACCATCTAGTCTGCTAGGTGTAATCAAACTGCAGAGCTGTACAGACACTGATATACGTGATCAAGCATTAAAAGCTGATGAAGAACTGGGTATTCCTATGGACACCCTGTACGATTTTGACAGGTGCTTCTCTTTGAGAAGTATTTTGATAGACCCCTAAAAATACTGTACTTTAACTGCAGTTTGTGGCGAGACTTCCCACGGGAAAAAAGCAAAAAACACTTTGTATGTTTTGCACCACAACAACTATCTCTACAGTATAACACACATATAAAACCGTCTGGGTGCTAAAAACCTACATAAGCATTTTCACCACATTTTAAACAACAACAATATACATATCTGTCAGTATCACTGTCGCTTTTGTTTCAGAGAGGAGTATAAAGCACTTAAGGAGAGACGGTCAAAATGTCTTCAATGTCACATCTTTGCGATGTCGGATGCTTGTCTGAACATTCACATTTAGAAAGTGGCCACTGGGGCTGTGTTGTGTAAGTCCTGCTTTGACTGTCCCACATGCCGGAAATTTACCACTGAGAGTCACAAGTGTAAGGGGATAGTGATAGATATATAAAGTGTTTGTTGTCAACATGGCTGAGCACCTTTGTTATATGACGCAAATTAGAACTCAAAATAAAAGCAACGATTATTTTTTTTTTAATTTTTTTTTTTTTTTAAACACTTTATTTTAGGGTTTTAACATAAGCATACAAAAACGACCTGTGTCGAGGGGTTCAATTACCAACGATAAGAAGAAAGGAAGGAAAGAAAGGGAATTAAAAAACAAAGACCAGAAAAGTCAATACGTTCAGGCACATACAATCACATCCAATATCTGTGCGTCGCGCAATTAACAGCGTAAATGCTCTTTAGGACAGTCTGTTCTGTTGAATGCATCAGTAAATAGCGGGGATCTGACGTGAAACCAGGTTATGGTTGCAGGGTTTAGGTTTGGGAGCTTGCAACATCCGGAGCAGTCAGCAAGTAACTAATGTAGGGACCCCAAATATCAGGAGGTCGTGCATGCAGGGGAAGGGTCCGTGTAAACTCTGTATCCATGTCTTGACAGTATAGAATATCCTTCTTCCATGCGGTGAGTAAGGGCAGGGGGCCGCGTCCCCAAGTTAGGACTATTCTTCTGCTGGCAAGCACTAGGAGCAGAGAAGCCAGCCTTCTCACTGGGGCCTGCAGATGTTTTGTCATGCTCAAGAGTGCCACGGTAGGATCAGGGGGCAGCACCTCACCAATTATGTCGCCCACATGTTGTAAGACTGCGGACCAAAATCGGGCGATTCCCGGGCAATGCCATGCGAGGTGCATAAATTCAGCGGAGGGGGTGCCACATCTTTTGCATTGGTCAGAGGCTCCGGGATGGTGGCGTCGCTTCTTCTGGGGGGTATAGTATGTTTGATGCACGAAATTAAAGTGGGTCTGCTTAAAGCGAGTATTTAAGGCTACTTTTTGGGTTTGCTGAAGGATGTAGGTCCATTCATCTTCGGGTATTGTGGCATGGAGGGCCGCCTCCCATCTCTGTTTCGCCCCTACGGCAGTCACTGCGGTGTCCACGAGCAGTGATCTGTAAATGGTGGAAACTAACTGCCCCTCCCCCCTGCTTGGATCACATTGTGTAACAGGGACCACGTCGGTGGTTGTTTGGGGAATGTTGGGAAGTGGGCCTGCAAGGTATGACACAGCCTGAAATAGAGAAACATATCCAGCGAGGTGGTGCCGCCCCTTTCTCTGATCATTTGTGGGGTCACGAACACACCGTCAGGAAAGAGGTCCCCAAAGGACTGGAAATAGGTCTTGGCTAGCCATATCAAAAATACTTTTTCATTGGTCAAGGGAATACCGGGGATAAACCTAATGGGTAGTAACGGGGAGTATCTTATCTGTAGCTCGTATTTACAGGCGATTTTACTCCAGATAAGATACGTGGATAGGACTGTGTTCAGCGTGTTGTATGGAACCGTGAGATTGCTGAACATCACTGCTGTCAAGAAGTCAGGGGAGGCCAAAGCTCGTTCGACTTGTACATGCGGGCGGACACACTCAGTGACATACCAATGGCTCAAGAATTGGGCTTGAGCTGCCCAATAGTAATTTTCTATGTCGGGGAGTGCAAGGCCGCCCTGTGACACCGGTAATGTCAGCGTTGTGTAGGCAACTCTAGCAGGTTTGCCCGCCCATATTAGTTCCAAGATGAGGCTCCTAATTTTCAGAAGATATGTGCGGGGGAGTATTAGGGGTATATTCGTGAACAGGTAAAGGAGTTTAGGGAGAATCATCATCTTAGTCAATGAGACCCTCCCCCATAGTGTTAGGGGAAGCGACTTCCATCTCTGGATGCGCTCGCGGAGGGATTGGAACGCCTGCCCATAGTTATCCTTAAGGATCTCATCACGGTTAAGCGACATGAGGATGCCTAGGTAGCGAACCCTGGTGCCTTCCCATTTAAATCCGTGGTCGTCACGGAACGGAATGGTAGCTGTTGTCAACGGAAATATGACCGATTTAGAGTGATTTATTTTAAGGCCAGAAATGCCGCTAAATCGGATAACTTCACGCATGATCGGGTTGAGATTAGTTTGGGGATCTTTAATGAAAAGCATCACATTGTCCGCATAGAGGGAGACGATCAATCTATGTGGGCCTAGGGTGAGGCCTCTATTGATTCAGTGTGTCCGTAGCCTGGAGGCAAACGGTTCCATGACTAAGGCAAAAATGAGGGCCGACAGGGGACAACCCTGCCGAGTGCCACATTCTAGCCTGATTCCGGGAGATCTCGTAGAGCCAAGGGTGATGTAAGAGCGGGGGCCATTATATAGTAGTGAGACCATCCATATGAAAATTTTTCCCAGGCCCATTTGTGTGAGTGTCGCAAAGAGGAATGGCCATTCGACGGAGTCGAAGGCCTTCTCGGCATCTAACAGTACCGCTATGGCCTGCTGCGTAGGGTCGAGTGCAGCAATGACTCCAAACAGTCGGCGAATACCAAATGTTGTATTGCGACCACGTATAAAGCCAGCTTGATCCCCCAGGACCAGTGCGGGCATAAGTGGAAGGAGACGATTTGCAAGGATCTTGGCCAGAATCTTGTTATCGAGGTTAATCAATGAAATCGGCCTGTAGGAGGCGCAATCATCTTGGGGTTTGCCTGATTTGTGAATAAACATTATATTGGCTTTGCGTAGGGTGGGTGGTAGGATCCCTCGCTCCAGGGCCTCCTCATATACTTGGAGGAGCAGTGGGGCTAGCGTGGCTGCGTGGGCTTTATAAAATTTGCCTGTGAGACCGTCAGGCCCAGGTGCTTTAGTGTTTGGGAGAGATTTTATCGCCTCAGTGATTTCCTCCTGTGTAATGGGTGCATTCAGAGGTTCGCGCAGGTCATGGATAACCCAGTACAGTTCGGTATTGTTAAGATAGTTCTGAAGCTCTTCAGGGCTACGGGTGATTCGAGAACTGTACAGGTCTTGATAGAATTCATGGAAGGTGCTCACAATGTCTTCTTCGATGTATGTCATATTCCCACTCGAATTTCGGATGCATTCCACCCGGGGGGGTGTTTGATCTAGTCTCAGAAGACGGGCCAGGAGCGCCCCAGGTTTCTGACCCTCCCCATATTGTCTGATTTTGTGTTTGCGGCCCAAGAATTTCATTTCACGTTCGGCCGTTTCTTGGAATTTTGATAATTCTATCTTTAGGTCGGCCTGGATTTTCCCATCTGGGGATGATGTTTGTTTCTGTTCGAGGTCTTTGAGGCGTTGTTCACTTTCTGTTAACTCGCGTCTAATCAGTTTTAGGATGCCACTTTCCTTGGCCATGCACATGCCTCTCACGTAACACTTCAGAGTTTCCCACAACGTACCGGCTGAATTGACTGAGCCGAGGTTCGTCGCAAGGAAGGTGGAGATGTCCTGGAGGAGCTCCTCTGCGAAGACAGGATCCGAAAGTGCACCCGCTTTGAATCTCCAGTTGATGGGGGTTTTCGGAATCTCGGATATCACGAGTTTGAGTGTAAACATGGAATGGTCGGAGAGGGTGCGTGGCAGAATTTGACAGGGGCCCCATCTGTACGGACTGTGGGTCGACATCAGCAGATAATCAATGCGGGAGCTGGTATTGTGGACCGCTGAGTGGAAAGTGAAGTCTTGGGAATCCGGATGAGTGTGTCTCCAGACGTCGGACAGCTCAAAGGCCTGGCAGATCTCTGTGACCTGACGGCTGGCGTTGGAGGTTCTGCTATTTGCACTGTGCGATTTGTCGTTTAGGGGGTCTAGCGGGGTGTTGAGATCCGCGCCCCAGATGATTGTTCCAGAGGCGCATGCTCCCAAATTTGACATAATCCAGCTGAAGCTATTCGGTCCGTCGACATTGGAGGCATAGGTGTTCACCAACAATATTTCCTTCCCGGCCAATAGGCCTCTTACTAACAGGAACCTGCCTTCCTCGTCCTTCCTGCAGCCGATCAGGTTAAAATTGGCTTTCTTGTCAATCAGTATTGCGACGCCCCTCGCATATGAGGAGTACGAAGAGAAGTATCTATGGCGGCCCGAAGAGCGGGCCCAGCACTGCTCCGCTGATGGTGTGAGGTGGGTTTCTTGTATCATGGCGATAGTGACCTTGTGTCTCCGTAAGTATTGAAGGACCTTCCTGAGTTTGGAGGATTGGTTGGCACCACGGATGTTCCACGTAGCCGCTTTAAGTGAACCCAGATTGCTGCGGTAGAAAGGAGCGGACTGACGCCACTTCAGCCATACGGATCAGATGGCACTTAAAGGTACGGGTGGGCCAGTTGCGCTTCACATGTTCCGGAATGATGATCTGTAATTGTTGTGTGTCTGAACGTAATTGGTGGGACGAGAACAACTTGATAACTCCTTTATCCCTCCCACGCGTAGGCAACCCCCAACAGGCCCACGATATACCCACCCTCCTCATCCTGGGCAACTCCCAACTGGCCCATGGTAAACAGTTCCCAGTAAACCAAACAGTTAGCATTGCTGTGCTAGGGGCGCTAGTGGCCCTCCAAGTGGAGGCTGGCTCCCCATTTCAGTGTGAATTTGTTCCATTGTGGCGATGTTGTTGTCATTTGGTAACGAGAGATCTCCTTTTCGCGCCAGTGATCAAATGGGTCTCTTATGGTGGATCTCTTCTCGGTCTGTTGCCCCGTTGGGGGTTTGCTTCATTTGGCGCATGTCTGCAGCCATTGCGATCTAGGTATTCATTGGTCTCTTCCGGCGTGTTGAAGAAGTGAGTCTTACCTCCGTATTGTATGCGAAGTTTCGCTGGAAAAAACATGGAGTACTGTATTTGGTTCTCTTGTAGTCTACGTTTTACTGCCGTGAAGGATCGCCTTTGTGCCTGAACTGATTGGGAAAAATCTGGAAAGAATTGAATCTTGTCGCCTTCATACTGAAGCGCACCTTTGTCTCCGGCGGCTCTCAAAATGGCGTCCCGGTCTCGGTAATTGAGCAGTTTTGCTATTATCGGCCGCGGGCTTATACCTGGGACCGGTCTTGCGTTAGGGACTCTATAAGCCCTCTCGACCACAAAGAGCTTGAATAGTATCTCCGATCCGAATAGATCTGTGCAGATCTTTTCTACGTATTCCTCCATCCTTTGGGTGGGCTGGTGTTCTCTGACCCCGACGATCCTTACGTTGTTCCGACGAGAGCGACCTTCGAGATCTTCGTTCTTGGCGCTCACCGCCTTCATCTGTGCTTCCAATGAGGCTACTCTGGAGGATAAGGCCGATGAGCCGTCATCGAGGTCAGAAACCCTCTGCTCAACTGTGTCTAATCTGTCTGCATGTTTGTCCAAGCGATGTTGGAGTAGGTCGACTTTGGAAGAGAGGGAGTCTAGCTTGCTGCCAAGGCCTCCTATTCCCGCCCTGAGGTCTAATAGCATTTCTCTGATGTCAAATTCCTGTGCCTCTGCGGCATCCTGGGACAGTTCTTGATTAGGTGATGGTGGTCTGCTGCTTGCGGAGATTGCCTTGGAGGAGGAACAGCCTACGAAATTTAATTTTCTCTGGGATCTGTCGTTCTTCCCCATCATGTGTTAGGTGCAGGCGACATAGCACTCGGGAAGCAAGAGACTCAGGGTGTGTTGGTACCAAGAAGGCTGGGGGGGACCTCCGGCGTGTATCACAGATCTCGGGACAAAGGATTGTTAACGCCCTGCCGCCAGTATAGAGTCTGGTATGGAGAAAGAAGGGGAAATGGCTGTGAATCCAGCGTGATTTCGCCTATGGGATCCCTCGCAGGTAAGCCCTGGGTGGTGCTGCAGACTAGGCTGGGCCGCCTGCAGGTTCAGGAGGTCGGATTGCGCCAGACATCTGATTCGGTTTACCCACGTTGAGTGTAATGCAAACGAGTTCTTTGGGGTCACGGAGGTAGAGAGGTGATCCCCTGCAGGGTGGCCTCCACCTTATATTCACCCTATGTGCATGGATCTGCTTGGGATGCACTGTGCGATCCTCTCAAGGCCCCATGTCTGGCGAGTATGCAGTGCTACTGGTGGCTGTACGGTGCAGGACTGGACTCACAACGCTTTCTCCCCCCGCAGGGCCGCGGGGGCTGCCGGATAGAAACCACGGGAGATCGCGGGCTGACAGGTCCGACGTGGATTCTCCCGATTGCAGCCGGGATGCAGGGCGCGCATACCTGTCTTCCTGAAGGACCACAGCTCGGATCACTGCGCTGTCAATTGCGGCCCCAGCCGCCCCCGCCGGTCTCTCAGCTGCGTCTCGGCTTCCACTGCCGCGCTCAGGCCGGCCTCTCCACCAGGAGCTCGGCAGCGCACAGCGGGCAACAGGCGTCGCGGAGACGTGGACCTTCGTCCTCCACAGCGCTGCAGGGGCTTCGCCGAGTCGCGGACTTCCCTCCGAATGGCAAAGGCTGGTCCAGCTTCTTGCGTGTAACGCCCTCCTCTAGCTCCAGTGAGGCCGTGCACTCCGGCGGATGAAGGGAGGGGGGACGGGGGAGGGCCTCACAGCTCTTCGCACACGGGCGAAACCACGGGGGGCGAGAGGAATTTCTGCCGGAGCCTGTGGAGGAGCGTTTCAGCTGATAGTGGCTGGCATTTACAGACGCTTATATGCCATGGAACACGCGATTCTTCAGGATCGTTTAGGGAGCTACACGGAGCTCACCGGGAGGCCGCCATCTTGGACGGCTCTCTAGCGCCCTCTCATAAAAGCAACGATTATATTGTGTATGACATGGAAGCCTGGCAGGTGAATATAATGCACCATCCAAACTACATTTATGCCAGACATTTAACAGGTGATAGTTGTTGGGAGTTTGAGGGTGTTTGTGATTTCGTTAGCCCCTTTGCAACGATTAAATTCATGGGCTGTATGTTTTTAGCTCATAATGCCAAAGAGTACGATGGGCACTTTATATGCCGACAATTGGTGAAAAAGCAAATTAGAGTGAAACCTATCACATTGGGTGCTAAGCTCATGGCCATGTTTGTGGTAATGTCACAGATATGTATTGTCAACTACCCATGAAACTCAGGAAACTCCCAAAAGTTTTCAGTTTTCCTCTGGTTCAAAGGTCTTCTTTCCACATCCTTTCAATACAGCTGCTAATCAAAACTATATAGGCACCCAATCAATATAGTATTCAGTATATGATGCCTAGCAAGAAAGACCAGTTTTCAATGTGGAAAAAGGTAAACAACCACCCCGTGTTTGACTTTCACAAGGGTTTATTGTAAAGTAGATGTCAACATTTTAAGACATGCTGGTAATTTGTTCAGGGACAGTATCATACAAATGACCCATCGGGAAACACCTTTACTGCGGGACTTACACTTGTCATACATTAATCCTTTTAAATGTATCACACTGGTGTGATGTTGTATGCAGATAAACAGACAATTGTACCTAAAGCCCAAAACAATTGTGCTTCTGCCCCAGGATACATACCACAGGCATCTGAAAAGATATTCCACAGTGACTAGTCAGTGGCTCTTATATATAGCAGGGATAGAAACCATTGCCATACAACACATCCTAGCTGGAGGTGGTGAGTAAAACTATGGTAAATATTGGTTCGACTGATATGCTCTGGTTCAAGGTATGGAAACAGCCTGCAAATTCAATGGTTGTTTTCATCACAGTTGTCCAAAATGTTTTCCAGCTGGGGCTTTCAATACTCTGACAGGTACAACTTATGAACAGTTGTATTGAAGCACCCTGTAGGAAGAGACTTTCCTAACCAGTCAGGCTGTCCGCGTTGTCAGTGTCTGGGAAAATGAGAGGCACATAAGGGTGCAAAACAATCCAGAAGTGGGTCATTTTCTTAAAGAGAAGAAACTGCCTGACCCCATAAAACCTGAGTTGCATTGTAAAGAGGTTGTATGAATACTTGAAGTTACACAACAGCATTCTAGAGGTTGAGCAAATACACTACTTAAATTTTGAAAGTCTATACTCGGCTGTGAACAATGAAAAGCCAAATCCACTAGGACACTCTGAGAACATCTGTGACAATTTTGGGGCTACAGACCAGTATATTGGTTTGATCAAGTGCAAGGTCTATCCAGTCCGAGGACCTTCCTTACTGGTGCTGCCTTATAGATGTGATGGTAAGATAATCTCCCCACTTTGTCGTACATGCGTGGAGACAAAGCAGACTTGGTGTAAGCAGACGATTGAAGAGCGGAGACTGACAGGCACATGGTGTACGATCGAGTTACAGGCCTATTTAAAAAACTACCTACTGACTGGGGCGCATACATTAGATATGTCAATTTTTTTATATCACCCTAGAGCTGTTCAGTGTTTATATCCAGATGTTCCTCCAGCAAAAACAAGAGGCCTCTGGCTTTGCATCGGTGTGTGGACAATGGCGCTAAACAGGCTTATGTGGATGATTATTACAAACACCAGAGCATGCAATTGTGCATGGAACACATCGAGGACAACCCCGCTCAGCGGCTGTTGGCAAAACTATGCCTTCGTTCGCTGTGAGGCAAGTTTGCACAAAGAGTTAATTTGTCAGACACAACCCTCATCACAGACCACAATGAGCTTCACGCTTATTTATTTCATAATACTTATGACATGAGCAGTTGTGTGCTGATATATGATGAAATGGCTTGTGTATGCTGGCAATACGCCGAGGAATATCTAACAACTTCTGACAGTACCAATATATTCATAGCCGCATTAACAACCTCTCACGGGCGGTTGCAGATGTATGGTCTGATAGAGCAATTGCAAGAGGGTGTTCTATATCATGACACTGATAGTATTATTTTTTTCAGCCACCCCGGGGATGTCAATCCGCCTACCGGCAATTATCTAGGGGGATCTAACATCAGAGCTTGCCCCCAACGAGTACATCTGCAGGGCATAAAACATATAGCTATCGCACATCTCTAGGGACTGTCAGTATTAAAGTGAGAGGCATAACGCTGAACATTGACAATACGGTTGGGATACCTGTTCACAGTTTGAAAGATCTTGTACAGTCGTATACACATAGAGATGCGCATAACACCAAAAGGTCTATCACCCTTACACAGCTGTGTATCATGTGCAATAAAAAATTATGGGAAATGTGCCCAAGCACTTTACAGAAGACTCTTAGTGTTCTATTTAATTAAAGGACGCATGCACCAGGTGGCTTGACGCATCCCTATGCCTATTGAGTACCTGGTGTTATGGATACCAGAATACAACATCCGTTTGCTTGTGTGCTGGCTGGCCCTTCCAGCTGCATTAGATGTTACTTTGTCAGAAAACGTCTAGAAAATACCCACACAACAGTGACCTATGTCCCCACACATATTGTGTGACTGTATGGCTGTTGGCATTCTCTCCATACACCTTTACAGCACCAGTTTAAACAACTTCAATTTGTAGAAGGTATGCCAGATGGTCTCAATAATGATCACCTGCTATGGCTGAGCATTGTGAATATGGTGATCATGGAAGATTTGATGACAGAGGGTGGTCAGCATGCTGAACTAGAAAATTCCTTTGCTCAGTATTCGCATCACCACAATCTAAGCATTTGCTATATCATGCAGAACGTGTTCAACAAGGGTAGGATCAATAGATCTGTAACACTAAACACTAGTTATATAGTGTTATTTAAAACCCCCAGTGGTAAGCAACAACTAGCCATGATAGCTTGACAGATTTATCCATCCAAAACACAATTCTTCATGGAGGCTTTTGAAGATGCTACCAGTAAAAACAAACCTAAGGTTATCTGTTGATTGATTTAAAAACAACCACTCTGGAGGATTATAGAATGTGCACTGAAATATTCTCACTCAGTCTAACCGCTGTCTGCATCCCTTAAAATTCCCTTAAACAGAGGACCGCTGCAGTAGCTGTTAGACCTTTCAACATGTTTGCATGCATATAGAGAAACATGGGGCTGCTCAAAATGCTTGTATACACCACCACCCTGCAATGCAGCACATTATAGCGATGCCCTATGACAACCTAGTGGCTGCTATTTCGGACATTGCTCAGAACATTTTAAAGGGACACATACCCCTAATACACCTCCAAGTCAGTGTGTTAGAAAATGAAATGGGGTGCCATTAAGAAACTGGTTAATAAGTGGATATCAATATGTACTAAAGTGGTCTCGTGGGCCGGTGGAGTCACAGGATCTCTCATAGGCATAGCCCTACCGTTAATAACTAGAGTGCTTGGGGTCAGTGATGGAGTATGCTCACAAAATGTATTTGGTGGAGAAGCGCCAGTTAGAAAGCATGCCATCCGCACCCCTGAAGGATTGGTGTATACGGAAAGCACAACAACAGCACAGTTCTATAAATACAACCAGGGCAATCACCTCTATAAACAGATTCTGATCGCCCAGAACATAAGCATGGTGGCCTACCTGGGCCTACCTGGGGTTCACAGGAGACTCATTTGCTCAAGTTAGTTGTTTGATTAGTGCAAACAACCCATGGTTTGGATGTATTTAAAAATGTTTTTAACAGTTTTAAGTATAATTGACGCCTTTATTCTCTATGTATTAAAAAGACTGTTTTTTAAAACTGTTACCTTTTATCATCTATGTATTAAAGAGGCTGTTATAAGTATAACTGTTGCCTTTTATCCTTTCTGTATTAAAGAGACTTAATTTATAAGCATTGCCCTTTCTCCTTTCAGTATTAAATATGTCTTTTATACATCCATTTTTTTTTTTTAAAGGGAGCGGACTGATTGTTTATTAAGTTGCATTATCTATTTACACAAAACTTGTTGATTTTTAAAAAGTTATTTTATTTATACATGATAACCCTTGATAGAACATATACATCTTCATTTCTGACACAGGGTAAAAAACATGTCTGTGAGATCTATACACATTGTATATTATCTTATTATTAACAAAGTTCCTCACCATTTCCTCGTTTTGTTTGCTACTGTTCAAATGCATTTTGAACACAGCCGACAAAGATCTACATTCCAACATTTGACTGATAAAGAATGTACAGTGTTGTCCACATGTAATAGCTTTAGAGTCTTGAAATTGCTCTGTGTTATAACATACACATTTTGCAATACTTTTCACATAATCCATTAAAACACCAGTGTGTGAGAGGTGTTGCGTGAAATGTGCCAAGCTGTCAAACATCATTAGCATATCCCCCTCCAACCACAGAGCGATCCAATGCTTTCTGCCCGGGGTCTGCAAACTGGAAGTTCAGCACCAGGCTACCTGGCTGGGTGCGCGGTAGTAATGTGGGGCATGTATCGCTGGCATGCACACCGTGAACGGTTTTCCAGGTGTATCTATGGTTACACAGCAGTCCTTTTATCTGTAGACTAGCCATTAAATATCGAAGAGTATGTTTTGTTGCACGTTGACTACTACAAGGCTATCAAAAATGCAACACACTAGAAGTGAGTGCGTAGCTGCTAGGTTTTCTTCAAGATTTATATAAGCTCATATGTTTCAACTCCTCAATAGGTTGAAATGGCAGGATGATGCATTGTTTGTTCTTAGATTGAAGGCCAGTAGCAATTTGCAGCAGGGATAATCATTTCTTGAACATACAAACACTGCATCATGCATGTGCTTCCTCATTATAGACACCAGCCCCATGTACTCCCTAATTATGACTGGAAGTCCAAAGTTAGGTCTGTATGCTTTGGCTGGGATCAAGACACCATCCTTATCAAACTGTGCATAATTCATGTTACAGTGTTTAATGTTGAAGGGGTTTCGAGTGTATGTGCCTGTGAGTGACGCTGCTTCAACAATCCCCATGATGATTATTTTTGGGAGTTGTCCCAGGAACAGGTTGTCTTGACTGGTACCCTGGCTACTGGTAAGAATGCTGAAGACTTTAAGGGCTATCCTCTCAACCGGGTACTTCAAGTTAGATATTTGCAATGCCTCTGCATGTTTTAGTCAAATGGTTGGGGAGTTGCTCACACATTTAACAAACAAACTAGCTGATATGTCAACTAGGTTGTTGTGATGATGCAGAAGGAGGAGACTGACACACAGGTGGCATGATTGTTGTTATAAATGTTCATTATACCATAAAATAAAGAGAAAACCTAGGGTGCCCTAACTCTAAGAGAGGTAGCCCTGCCTCAACTAAAAAACTAAGGGTATCATCAGAATGTCTGCAAATCAATAGTTCATCATCCTGTATCAAAATCCCTGCTTCTGTCCTTTAAACTAAATACTAAACTAAAGACGTAGTGGATCATCTTGGTGCAGAAGAATGACTCTCTATTTACAGCAACCCCACAGTTCCAACTTTGGTGAGGAATCTTTGCCCGGGGAGTTACCCCCTTCCACGGGTCTCAATTCCTTTTCCAGGCACAGCGCAAAGTTCCAGTTCAAGTTCACAAGGTAAATGTCTAGATCAAACAATTATATTCCTTATTGCCCATAGTTTCTTCACTATTGGGTTCCTTGAGAATGTATCCCCTCTCCATGTGTCTCATTCTCCAAGTTTTTTCAATGCCAGGGGAATGTCTCCCTTCCCTTGGGCAAAACACACTCAAAAGGCAAAGTTTAAAATAGTTTTTCATGTCAGATAAAGGGAATAGGATCCTTTTCCAAGTTACAAAATACAAAGTCAAAGTTCCACACAACAAGGGGGATGACTCCCTTCTCCCAGTCTTGACTACCAGGAGAATTACTTCCTTCTCCTGGTATCTTGACTCTTTAATGTGTGCCACTTTGTTTCTAGCACCTTGCCACTCCAACCCAACCAGGGGAATGGCTCCCTTCCCCTGATTTCCGTTACCAGGAGAATAACTCCCTTCTCCTGGTAAATTTGCTATTGCCACCACAGTTCCAGATTAACTGGGGGAATTACTCCCTGCCCCGGGCCTAGCTTCAAACACACAGTTCTTAACTTCTCTTCTTTGATTGAGGTTCACTTAGTGTCTTCCCTTTAGAAAGTACTGTAATGAGGAAGATGACTCATGCTGTGTGCCATTTTTGAGTCCCAGACCCTGGTTTCTCTTGCCATTTGATTTGGCACACTTGGTTCACTCTCCTGCCAAGTGCGACCACTAGGAAGATACCTCTCCTCCTGGTTTGGGTCCCAGACCCCTGGTTCTTTACTTTTTATGTTTGGCTCCCATGGCTCACTCTCCTGCCAAGTACGGACGTGGGGGAGATGCCCAGCTTCTCGGTGGGCATCCCTGACCCTTATTTCTCTCCTTCTTATGGTTGGATCCCTTGGGTCATCTTCCCGCCAGGTACTGATGTGAGTGAGATGGCTCACTTCTCATTCTGGGTCCCAGCCCCCTCCTTCTGGTGGTCAGTGGCTTTCATGACTCTGGGCCTAGGACACGCTCCTCTGTTGCAGAGCCTTCTTGCCACCTTCCCCGTGTCCCCACAGTGCTTCCTGATCACCCCTATATGTGTTACTGTGGTCGGGTAGCTTTCCAGTCCTTCCTGGGATCGGCATCCTCACGGTAGCACCAGCGTTCCTTCTCATCAGCTGCACTGGTCTGCAGTTCTCTTCTCCGCTTCCAGCATCCTGGGGCCGCACCACCACACAATTACTCAAGATGGGTGGGAGAGGGCCTCTTATGTGTGCTCCTGGGAACCCAGATGGCTGCTTGCCTTGGTCTGCTGATCTGCCTGGTTCTTCTTTCTCGCATGTGATTTGAAACTCCCAGGTTTGCCGCGGGCCAAAGAAGAAGACAGCTAGTCCTTTTTCAGTTTACTTTTTGTTCTGGAAATTCCATCTTGTGTAGCATCCACACCTGCAGTCAGAGCTGACAAGTCAGTCCTTACTCCTCCTAGGGGCCACCTTATCCCAGTACTAGGGTCCGGCAAATCCCTAGGGCTCTTAAGGATCTTCTTTGTCCCAATACCTTCATCCTTACAGATATTACAGAAGTACATAGACCTAGCCTGTTCATGGCAGTGTGTGCTAACTGAGGGTTCTAAGGATTCAGTGAGTGTGTAGGGTACAGGTGGAGGTTGTACATACTGTGTTCTCCGATATGTACTCCCTTGTCCCCAGAGGGGAAGTCTCTTCCCATGAGATCCTTCCGCTGAGTATCACCCCCAGGGGGACTATCAGGTAGTGGCCTTGCCTTCCTGGCCTCATGGGAAGGGGCTCCGCCTAGGAGTTAACTCACATTGTATAGTTTGGCATCCCCACTGATGAGAAAGACACGGTCTGTATTTCTTTCACTTTGCTGTCAACATCGTTAATCAACAGTGTATCCTGGAAGAAAAGGTCGGAATGTAGATGACCTAATAAATCAAATGTTCTACTAAGCCTGGCATAGCGGCCTCTTCACGAACCCTGCGTTCTCACCATCTAGATCAGTGGCATCTATCTACCCTGCAGTTTCTCAGTGAAAGAGAGTTGGTTTTCCAAGGTATCAGGGCCATAATTGAATATGCTCTTTATATCGGACTTGTAGGCATACATATCATCACTCTGTGCTATCATTTGATTGCCCAGTGTTATGTTCACCTGGTTGAACATTGTGGCTATGGGCTATGCATTTGTATCCACTCGTGTGCCAGCTGCAATGTTGTTGCCGTCAGCATTTCTTATTTTACAAGTTTGATGCAGAAGTGTGTACAAATACAGATTCATGTTGGATGATCCTGATACAAAGCATTCTATAGGGGCTAGAGGTGATAGCACTGCCAGAGGGAACACCTCCATGAAAAAACTGTTCTCAATCTTGGTTTGAGTCGGTGGTATGAGAATATGCTTCAATTTCACACAATCCATGGAAGACATGTGTAAGAAGATAATTGTTCTTTAGAAGATATCACTGCCCTTGTGTCTATTAGGGCTAATGCACTTGTTCTTAGTCTGATATCTGTGTCAGACCCTGGAGCTTCCTTTCTTAATAGGTTTCGGTGGTCCGTGTAGATGGGATGTGGACCTCTTCCTCTTAACACTCCTACAAGGTCTGTAAATAAAGCTTGATCCATTCTGCACCTTGTTTTTCTGTTTGGAGAACAATTGCCACCCGCTATTGTTACACTCCCCATGACATTGTTTGCAATAATGGTGGCAGCCGTGTAGTTTAGCTTATTAGAAGCTGTGGCATAGAAAGGGCATTGCACATCTAAAGTGGCCGATGAGCCTCACTCTGTACATTATGGGGCTTCCACTAAAATATGGCTGATTGCCGTAGATGGCCTGTGTCTGTAATTTTCAATATGGGCTCAGTGGTCCCCATGGATATTATCCATGGCCATTGTAATTCCGTTTTCTTAGTCTTTCAGCTTGAGCGATCTGAAGTGCAGCTGCAACCTGATTTTTCTGCATTTAAATGATACACATTTTCCTTGATTCTCTCTTATCTGTACGTTGATGGTGTCAAAATAGTTTTTACACACAGGGATGTAATCGGGTTTGCTGTATTGAATGTTCACAATATAGAAGTTGTTTCTTCTAATCTCCACAGTTCTAATAGTGCATAGCTATCCCCCACCCTTTGATACTCCACTATATCACTGCAAATCAGTAAACTGTAAACCCCCCGTTAATATCAGCTTGGGTATTGTCCCATTGTTCTACACTTCCAACATGTTGCACGGTTCCCAATATTTTATTCAGTCTCCCGTTGTTGAAAACCTAACAGACATGTGTGATCCCAAAAAGAAAAACCTTCTGCTGGTGCAGGTCTAGATGTAACAGTGCATTACTATACTCTATTGATATGCTATTGTTGATGACTCTGACAAGATGCTGTATATTTGGATAATATTCTTGGTGAACCGTCCCGGTGAAAGCATCGGCAGGTTTTGTTCATTTTATGATAAACATGGTGTCCTCGCTGCCTAGAGTATCCGATAAACTGAAATATTGAACTTCTGTGAGCGCCACAGTCCACTGTCCTTCCAAATGTATGAGTTTAGCCAGCTTCACAGTGAACTTTTATATTTTCTTCTTCTGGGAATGCATCTGTGGAGGCTTTGCTGGGGAGCATAATGTAAAAGGATGTAGAGTCCATGACTTTATGGCTATAGACCTGTGGGCTCCAGAGAAACGGCGGCCACCCAACTATTGAATTTCACACGGCACTCCAACCATTTCACTAGATATTGATTCTTAGCTCCTTTGCCGTTACTAGTTATACTTTCTTCTGTTCCATTAACTCAGTGTTGGTCTTTGCTGACTTTCTGGATCGCCTCCCTATAAAAAACACATTGGACAGCTTCCTCTAGGTAATCAATTAGTCTGTAATATAAAGACCTTCCTGGAGAGCCACTCTATCTGTGATACATAGCTCATTGCTATAGTTCTGCTCATACTCCTTCATGAAGATGACCTTGAGTTTCGAGATCTGCACATGATCGCCCTTTGAAAGGTGAGTTTGTGTCATGAAAGTCTTTTGGCATACAGGTTTTTAGAGACCTTCAAGGAGTTTTATGGTGTTAGATCTAAGGGGTAGTTTTAATAGATCGATACCGCGTGTTGTTATACACATTTATAAATTCGGGTAACCCATTAACATATCTACAAGTGTTTTGAGTTGTGAAAAAATGCAAGATACGTGTTTCAAAAGTTTGTATAAAATGTTCTACAATAGCAACATTAACATCAGAGTGTGCTATAAAATGACACCCCATGTCAATACATTTATATTATCTACATTCTCAATCGTAATATGCCAGTTTTATGGGACACTATTCCCACTGCTCTGCTGTACTGGATAGAGATATCTTATCCCCCCTCATCTGTGTACTGTATTTTTAATTATGCTTCTAACACTCAATGTATATCCTTGTCTAAACTTCTTCATTTCCAAGAGGGGGTTATTTGCCACTTGTATAGCCCACAATGGTTTATACACACATTGTTCCACCCCTTTCCCAACCCTTAGCTGGGTTAACAGATGTCTTAGGTGCATAATTTTTACAAGATGTTTAGGGCTCAACATGTAGCATATTTTACGTAATGATCTATCTCTGTAGGATATTTCCAAACATTCATGAGCATCTTGCTGTGGATCGTCAATTTTGTTGTTTTAAACACGTGAAGCCCTGAATGGCTAGTATATCAACTCAGGTCACAATTGATATGTCTGCATTGTCTTTAATATTATCAGTCCAGGGGGTCGGGGTTACTCTCCATCACCATAACTGCATCATTCTGCATGACCTTAGACTCATATCCACTGTCTTCTGGCTCCATTTCATCTGAGCATGATCGCAGAGGCACTGCCCCCTTGGGCTGCTTGAGAACCACGTTGTCACCCCAGGTAGCCCTTTCCAAATTAACTGTGCTATGGGTGTATCCTCCTGAATGTTTTGAATAAAATCCCCAACAGTCTGACCCATAACAGTGGCGATAAGCGGCGACTCACTGCCGACAATAACAGTGGCGATAAGCGGCGACTCATTGCCGACAGAAAGAGCTCCACGGCTTCATGGTCTGTCATCAAATCCTGAGAGTATTCCATTACATCAAGACTGTTGCAGCCACCCGTACGAAAATAAGGTGTATAACAATCATTGGAATCACCAGAGCTGCCGCAAGCTGTTTTCCCCTTTTCATAACTGTAGCTGTTAATAATTGCAATTCCCTTGATGCCACGCTGGATAGCAATGAAAAAGTCTGAAGAGCAAAGGTGATTTCCTGGCCTGCAACAACAGCTGCAGCTTAACCATTTTGTAAGACACACCCCTAATAGTACCATAGTCTAAGAACCTCCCATAGGCATATACCTATTTTTATCCAATCCATTGACACTCTTATCCAATTTATATAAAATGTACATTTAATTTATATAAATATTTTTTGAGGTTCTTAAATTAATGTACAAATTATTGGGGTTCTTTTCAAATGTGTATAAAACATATTGAGATTCTTATCAATTGTATATAACATTTATATAAAAAATGTTGGGGTATATTAGATTTTTTGGGGTTCAATCAATTTATATAAGGGGCGGGAGTACCTGTCAACTAAAACGCTTGATGAGAGGTATCCCACCATACAACTCAAGTGAACATGAACCAGCTTCCAACGTGAACTTTTCAGCTTTCTACAAGAAGTTAATTAATAGAGGGTAGTTTATGAAAATGCCCTTTTTAAATTGCATGAACATTTGAAGTTCTAACAAATGAATATTAATTATGGGAAATAGAAAACAAAAAATGTAACATATCAAGCATGATGATGAGAAAGAAGAAATAACTTAGTAAGGCAGTAATAATTGAATGTTTTGACATTTTGAGAATTGGATAGAAAGTAATGTGGATATAGTTATGGATCAAAATCCAACAGTATGACGGATATATGTTTGTTACATGACACAGTTTTGACCCAGTTTCTAGGTTTATTTTGCACGCCTTTGTATAAAGAAGCAATACCGTGCAAAGGCCCTGACAATCCAGAATGCTGTGCACCCAGAATCCTGATTTATGGTCTTGAGTAAAGCAAAGGTGGAAAAAGAGGACTATTGGCTGAAAACATACAATTTTGCCCACATGGTCTGGGGAATAAAGCTTTTAGAACCTGTCCATGGGACCAGGTGCTATTGGAAGCCCATGATTTGGGAGGTTGGGGGAAAAAATAAAGGATGAAAAGCCATTTCAATAGGGCTGCCTAACAAAGGATGCTCTATGGCCAGGCAGCAGGAGTCTATTTATTGTTTTCAGGCCATGGAACAAGCAGAAAATTGAGGACCATGAAGGAAGTGAGCTGCGATATGTGTGAAGGATAGGTGTTTGTGGTATTGGACTGTGGACGGGGTATGGCAGCCACATATGGCAGGGGTGCAGTGTAAGGTAGAGGGACCAGAGCAGTGAGGGAGCGTGGCTAGCGGCAGCTCCATGCGTGGCAGATGGATCCTGAGTGCTATATGTATTTTGCAAATAAAGGGGCATTTCTGTGCATTTAAAAGAGCATACAAAATTCACAAATGGGATGCACTTTTAAATGGGAAGAAAGGTTGGTCAGCCCCCCGGAGCCTGTTGGAAACAGGCGCAGAGCGAGGTGCAAATCATAATGGTAATTTTTGACCCTGTCGTGATTTTGTTGAAACCGTGGCTCTCACACAAGCATTTTGATCACTCAAATGCGGATGGGAATGCTTTAAATTGCCCATCTCCGAGAAATGCATTCTTAGCAACCAAATGGTTGCTCATTGGGCCTCATTACGACCCAGGCGTTAACCATGGCGCTATTAGCGCCATGGTTGACGCCGGATTCCGCCATGTTGAATGGCGGAATTACCGCCCCATTCTAAGGTTGGCGGGGCGGTAATTCCCCATTCACCATTGGCCCTTCCCCATTCCCATTCTTGCCCCCATAGGGCTCAATGGGAATGGGGAAGGTGGTAATTACGGCACCACAAATTGCGGTACCGTAATTACCTCCAAGGTCCCTTTGCGGGTATCTTCCTTAACGGCTGGTAAAACCAGGTAAAACCAGCCGTTATGGTAGGGACCCGCAAAGGAACCTTATAATTGGGCGGTAAGGGATTACCGGCACCAGTGCCCTTACCGGTACCGGTAATCCCTTACCGCCCGGGTCGTAATGAGGCCCATTGTCTGTCATTCATGCGTGTATGTAAGGGGCTGGAGAGCACATCTTTGTGCAACTGCTCAGCCCATGCCGAAATGTGCTGGTAACCTTTGAAAAAAAGGTGGCTTGCGGATTTGCACAAAGAGCGCAAATGAAAATGAAGCATCCTCACCACTTTTTTCATTTGCACTCATTTTTAGAATCAGCCCACTATCTCCAAATGGCACTTGGAGTGATGGATGTTGCATCCATTATTTACTCAGATCACAACACTGAGGTTGTCTGGGTCAGTATTTATGGTTCAGTGTTACAAACACTTAAATTTTAGGGTCAGTATTGTGAAAAATTAAATGAGCTCCAAACTCAGGGTGCATTGCCCACTTAGTGGTCGAAGCATACAACTCGTTTTTTTTTCAAAACTTTATTTTCATTTTCCAAGCACAATCACAATTACATAGCATTAACAACATGGTTGCTTCAATATGTATCTCATTCTCGGTTCTGAGTAACAGTCCTAGTCCAGTTCCAGCAAGAGACAGTGGTTGTGCTTTTGAGTAATACAGTTCAACATTAATTGTAACATTTCCCAACCTTTCACCCACCCCCTCCCCCCTTCCATTCCCACCCTATCCCCAACCTGTATAGTTTCAATGTCTACATTATTTGATTATTTGGTGGATGTGGAGTGTTCATTCCTCAATAGTTTACCGGGTTGTTTTTTTCGGTTATCAGTCCGATGAGCTTCAGTTTAGAATCACTCTCATTAGGGCTGGGCTGTAATATTGGCCTTCCATTTCCTTAACAAACTCTAGGAATGGGTCCCATATTGCCAGGAATTTCTGATGCTTACCCTCTCGCAGGTCTCCCACTTTTTCCATGGCCAGTACATTCCAGATTTTGATCCATCAGCATGCTATTATGGGGCCCTGCGCACTTTTCCATCCCTGGGCTAAGGTCATCCTTGCCGCCATCAGTAGTTGGGTGATGAGGGTGGCTTTGTTCCCAGTCGCTGCATAAACTCCTTCTACCTCGGTTCCCAATAGTATCACCTTTGGTGTGAGTGGGAGTTGTTTCCCTGTAATCTCTTTTTTGTGCCCCAGGACCACTTTCCAGTATATCGTAGCTTTGGGGCAGGCCAACCACACGTGATATAGGTCCCATCTGTCTCCGCCTTGTCTCCAGCAGGTGGGTGGTAGGAGGGGTTAATTTTGTGTAGCCTATGTGGGGTCAAATACCACCTGTAGCATATTTTATATGTTGTTTCTTTAATGGTAGTGCATTTGGAAGTCTTTTGTGCCCTCCTCCAGATTTGCCCCCATTCCTCCTCACTAATCAGAGTGCCCAGATCCCTCTCCAGTTGTTATCACCCCCTTTATCTAGTAGTCTGTACATTCGTGATAATGTCGTTGTCGTAATACCCTCCTGCGGGGTTAGCTCCATCCCTATCGGGATCCTAGTAGCCACTTTCTTAACCTCCTTCTGTGATATCCAGTACCTAATTTGTATATACGTATACCTTTCCTTTTCCCCTATGCCAAATTTCTGCTTACACTCCTCAAATACGAGAGGGATTCCCTCCCGAAATAATTTCTGAAAGGGGATTATCTGTGCCTGTCCCCAGTTATCCCAGAACCTATTTTGTTTACCAGAGGTGCAGTCCTGATTGCGTTCCATTGGGGTGAAGAGTCCTAGGCCCGGTGTGATGTGGCGCCTCCTGAGTGCTCTGTCCCATCCCCACAGCGTCTCCCAGGTGGCTTCCAGTAGATGTCCCTCTGCTCCCCTGGCCCATGCCCGCAGCATGTGTAGTGTACCCAGGGGGATGGTCACCCCTTGCTCTATTCCCATCCAGCCATTTAGTATGTTCCTTCCCATCCATTTCAACATTGGTGCTATTTGCGTGGCTAGGATATACCTCTCGATGTCGGGAACCCCGATTCCTCCCAACAGTGATGGCCTAGTCAGAACATTCTTTTGTATTCTAGGTTTTTTCCTGTGCCACACAAAAGTAATTACCTCCTTTTGTAGGGCTTTACTTATTTTGGGGGGATATCCACTAGGAGGGAGCTCACCACGTATAGCAGACAAGGTAGTAGGGTCATTTTAAGTTCAGCAATATGTGCGAACCAGGATAGTTCTTGGGCGTCCAATTTGTGTAGGTCTTCCTTCAGTTGTTTCCACAGGGGTGTTATATTCGCCCCTTATAGGCCTTTGCATTCTTTTGTTAGTTGTATTCCTTAATATTCTATTGCCTCAGATTCCCAGGTTAGGGGATACAGTGCCCTCAGTTAATCGATCTCCCACTCTTCCTCCGTTATGTTTAGGGCCTTAGATTTAGTGAAGTTTATGGTGAAGCCCGAAGTTCTGGCAAATACTTGTAACCTTTCTAATGCTTTTGGGAGCGAGCCAGTAGTGTCTTCAAGGAACTGTAGGATGTCCTCGGCGTATAATGCTATTTTGTGTGTTACCCCTCCACCAGTCACCCTGTTCACCTGCCAGTCCTGTTTTATAATTTCCACTATAGGCTCCATCGCCATTACAAATATAAGAGGGGATAGTGGACATCCCTGTTGTGTGCCTCTTTGTATTATTATTTTTGCGGTGGTACTCCCGTTGACCATGAAGATAGTAGAAGGGAGTTGGAAGTTCGGTAGGACCATCCTAATAAAGATGGGGTTGCAGCCCCTTCAAGACCAGTTTCAAATATGTCCAATCTAGGTTGTCAAATGCACGTCATGCATCTAGGGCGGCTATGGAAAATGTTTGCCCCGTCCTGGTTCCTAGGTCTATGATATCTACTGCCCGCCTTATGTTATCTTACGTGTGACTCCCTATTATGAAGCCTGCTTGGTCTTCATCGATAATTTTGGGTAGTACTTTCATTAATCTTGTTGCAAGTATTTTAGCGTACAGTTTGGCATCACTATTAAGTAATGATATCGGCCGATAGCTAGTGCAGTCTGTGGGGTCCTTGCCTCATTTAAGAATTAGGACTGTAATCGAGCTTCCCATGTCAGGTGTGACCATCCCACTTTCCCTTATATTGTTAAAGAGTTTAGTTAGTGGGCCCAATAGTTTGTTTTGAATCATCTTGTAGTATCCATTTCCTAGCCCGTCCTGTCCCGGGGTCTTGTTAGGGGGTAGGTGTGTTATGGCATCACTTATTTCTTGTGCTGTTATAGGGGCTTGCAAATTGATGTTGTCCTCCTCAGTGATTTGGGGCAGGACAAATGTTGACATGTATTCTATTTGTGCCTGTGGGGGGAGGTCCTCTGGTTTGAGAAGACCCTAATAAAACCTTTCCATTATGTCCAGTTTCTCCTGCTCTGATGTACATGATTCCCGGTTTCCATTTTTAAGTTGTGCTATGTAGTTACGGGACCTTTGTTTACATAGCTTGGCTGCTAGGAATCTGTTGGCTTTCCCTCCTTGAACATAGTATATCTGCTTAGTGTACAATAAGGAGTGTGAGGTGCGATCTGCCACATGAGCATACAACTCTTTTAATCATAGACATATTTGTCAAAGAGAAAGATCAGTGGTAATTCTTACGTTACCAACATTCTCTTCGATTTTATGCAAAGCAGCCAGGAACGCTCATTGGTGCTCTATGTCCTTTCACTTTTCTCAACGGGTTATTTTGAAAAACTGTGATAGGGGTGTCCATCTTATAATGATAACCTTCAATGTGCCTTACTCAGTAAGATAATAGACATGTTCTTATCATGACCACAATGCATACTGTAAGTGATCATTATAAAAGACCATTGTGAAGTTTTAAAAACAATCAGGATCATGTTCTAGTGAGTAGTGCAGAAAATTGCTTTACCCTTGCATTTGCTGCTCTAGCTCATTTTCTGCCATCCTGAGGCATAGGTGGGTAGAAAAGGGGAGATAGCATCTTCACTTTACTTTCCTACTTTGTCTCAAAAGGGCACTTGGTGTTACGCATGCATGGGAACTTAATGCAAATGTAAAACCAAATATAACAATGGAATATGCCTTCTTTCAACACCTGCTAGGGATGATACAGAATCCATTGGAATACATTATAAAAGGAAGGCTTCCTGAAAAGCGTGTTTGAAGGTGGTGTTTTATATGTCTCAAAATGGAGAGTAAAACTGAAGAGTAGAGGTGATTTTACCTCATTTTACTCTTCAGTTTCACTTTCTTGTTTGAGGGTGATGATAATTGCATACAGGGGACCCAACGGCAAGTAAATGCCAGTGTTGGCGATGACCTGCATGCAATTTCTGTTAGGTCAAAAATGTGTTTCAGTGTGTTTCAAGTGCAAGAGCAATTACATAATTTCCTTTTTTGTTTTTAATGGCCTCTTGATGCAAAAAATCACATCCCTCAATGAAGAATTCTGTGATTTTTTTCTCTGATCTTGCTGCTGTCAGCAAGGGCTTGTGGGACTTCAGCAAACACCCACGTGCCAATATGGCTGTTGTGCTAATAATATGAAAAAGAGATATAGAATAAGACAGAGAATAGGCCAATTCAACTAAAAGCTACTCATAGTGGCAATTACTGGAAGTTCACCACCAGATCAGAGCCGCACACCAATGAACACAGAGTATGCAAATTACCTGAAAAGCTTACATTTTGCCCCTTGTTGGGCAATTTCCTAGTCTTATAATGCATCACATATCCACAACATGACTTAAAATAATATCGCCACCACATTGAATACATTGTCAGTGTAAGTTCTGCTGGCCAATAAGAGAACCTCTTGTCCCTTTTTAAATTCCTTACATCTTGTGAGTTAAGTCTGTTCATTTTCGTCTCCCTGACCTTTCCTGTGCTTTCCCTTTCTTGCTCTTGATTACCACATTTCATTTTTATCCCACAGATGATGGTTTGGCTGCCGCCTTGTGCACAGTCACAATACTCTGCTAAATGGCCAAAAGTCTGTGCTTTCTGACCACTACGGTGGTGATGTGCACCATAAATCAGACTAATAACATAACTACCATTGCCCTATTTCACAGCCAGACTGAGCTCTGGCTTAGACACTGTCACATCCTCCAGGCACCACCGACATATCAGACAATTATTAATGGAACACTTATTTCAAAATCATTTTCATGGCCTATTGTGTGCTGTAGTTGACTCAAAAAGTGTTGTGACATTTCATACTGGTATACAATTTGTGAATAGTGTCTGTTTACAGAAATCCCACAGTGACAAATTTGACAATTGAGCCCTATAATAGAGTTAACGCGTCAGAATTAGGAAATACCATAATCACATGATTACTACTCTAAACAAACCACTAGATCAAAATCGTCACTATATTTTAATTAAGGACTTTCACAAATTTCAAACATCTCTCTTGGTACTGGTTGGGGAAACGGTGCAACTCAGCAAGGGAAGGAGACATTCTGGCTAAAAAGACAGGTATTGATTTTTGTATGAAAGGCAGGGAGATTGTCAATGTCCTGATGCTCTAAAGGAGGGAGTTCTCAAGAAGAGCAGCAATGGAGAAACATTCATTGATGACTCCTCAAGCAATGTGATGATTTTGCAATAGTTCTTAGAGGATAAGTGAAGTGTTTTGTCCCGGGAGTAGTAGCTAACCTTTTGGAAGAGGAATATGGGCGCTCATTGATAAAAGGCATGGGGGAAAATACTCACAGTCTTTAGCTGGATTTTATTGAACAGCGAAAAGAGAAAGAGAGTGGAGCTGAAAAAATGTGGCTGAATCAGGGGGATCTCAGTGGCAGGTATGAACCCCTTCTAGATTCTCTAAAGACATTGGTGGAAGAAAGTAAGAAGGTCAAGCAAGAGGCACTTAACTTGCTCCCCTATTGGATGAGAAGTGTGTTGCCAATGGTAACTTTGTTGGGAATAATGAAATAATGTAAGATTCCTTTAAAAGTGAACATTTCTCTCAGCATACACACAACATTGTCAGAGAAGCAATTATTAGGATGATTGTGAAAAAGAGAAAGAGGGAGTACAGTAGGGGTGAAGGAAATAGAACAATATTCCCAGGGGCCTATGAACAATTCTTGGAGGTGTTGGGTACCTCAAAGATGTGTGAGCTGTAACAGGAAAAGTTGGAATAATGAATGCATGGAGCTGGGTAAGGTTTAGATGTATAGCATGAGCTAGTGGGCAGGATAGCAACTGAATTTAAAGGCCCTGACGATTTGGTTTGTGGAAACTGAAGTCAAATGTTTGCAAGTCCTCCTAGTTGAATGAAAGCACTTCAGTGTGAGCTCCTCGATATCCACTGGGAGGAAGGGGATACACACGAAGGAGGGAAGGCACAGGTTATCTGACAATGGATCACAGATTGGACAGATATCCTGACTTTACTGTGGAGGATGAATATGTGGCATGGTTGTGTCCTTTGGTGTGAGTCAGACCATAGGCAACCCACAAGATGCCAAGAGTCTCCAGTGTGTGTGAATGTGCAGCAGCTTGAGACAATTTCTGCACAAATGCCACCCTCCATGGCAGTGAGGAGGTCAAGGATATATCTCTGTTGGAGAGTCATCAATCTGATAGCTCTCAGTTCCTTCTTAATTGCTCTGAGCCTTTTCTCCATGGCATTTACGGCTTGCAGCAACACTCAGTGTGTGGTAGTGTTTTGTATCACTTCTCTTTCTGTTCACTTTTCATCATAGGGTAATCTCCTATTTGCCCCACATCACTTTGAAGCAGCACCAGTTCCGGTGTATCTAACATTACTAGTGAGCATGTGCCAACCCATTTTGGTGGGAACTGCATATAAGCCTGTGCACCACAGGCCCAATAGTGGTCCATTAATAGTGCAGTGCCTACTTCCATGCATGGCATATCCATAATGCATTTGCATCCTACATTGTTCCCTGCCTGCACCACACCATTCTTTCTGAAATACAGCAATGCATTTTCTATCATTGTTATGTGCACTGGCCCTTCCTCGTCGTCCACCCATGTTAACAGTCAGCCACGGAATTTATGTTTCAGTGAAAGCTAATAAAGAACCTTCATGACAGCTTCCACAGGGTCAAGGCTATTCATTGTTGATTGCAAACTGGGAACCTGCCCTAAGCCATCAGCTAAGCTTGAAAATCTTGGCATCCTCTTTGCTTTGACCTGTCATTGAAACCACAGGTCATTGCCATGAACAGTAATGTTTTTTTTGTACCTTGCCCGTTGGTGCAGATATTCCCATTGCTGAATTTCCACAGTCGTGCAAAGGTCACTATTTCTTAGTCCAGTCCATTCTAGACTTTGGACTCCACAAACAGCACATGGCAGGGCATCCAGGAAACACTGATGAGACGATTCCAGTTACTGTTGCTCTAATCTTGTCCATTCTACACTTTAGACTACTCAAACAGCACATGTCGGGGCCTCCTGCAGACACTGATGAGACGATTCCAGTTACTATTGCTCTAGTCTTGTCCATTCTAGACTTTAGACTACTCAAACAGCACATGTCAGGGCCTCCTGCAGACACTGATGAGACGATTCCAGTTACTATTGCTCTAGTCTTGTCCATTCTAGACTTTAGACTACTCAAACAGCACATGTCGGGGCCCTCTGGAGACAGTTATGAGACAATTCCAGTTACTGCCAAATGCAGCTGCACATCTCAATATGAAACTTTGACGGTTCCACCATGTAACACCAGCA
Organism: Ambystoma mexicanum; assembly: GCF_040938575.1. Taxonomy (NCBI): domain Eukaryota; kingdom Metazoa; phylum Chordata; class Amphibia; order Caudata; family Ambystomatidae; genus Ambystoma; species Ambystoma mexicanum. The sequence goes on from NC_090937.1 coordinate 404,976,978, forward strand.
CTGCATGCTCTGTACTGCTCTGTACTGTCAAACCATCATTCAAAGTTCACATATGTGTATGCATCTGAGAGAAAGGTATAGACCTGGCCCCATATTCTTTCAATCAAAATGTTCACGTTATAACCCCTCAGATCCCAGAGAACGTCTTTGCGTATTCTAGTTGTGGTAAATACTATAAATCAATTGTTTGAGTATTGGGCTTTCTCTGGGCCTCATTACGAGTCCAGCCGTAACCGCGGCGGTAAAACCACCTGGTTACCGTCGGACTTGTATTACCATTCCGCCTCCGTGATTCCCGGAATTACTGGGGCATTACAACCCCGGTTTTCCGGGAATCACAGAGGCGGAATGGTGTCAATCCCCATTCCCATTGAGTCCTATGGGACCTATGGGTCTCAATGGGAATGGGGATCATGGAAACACCGGCAACATCTCGTAATGCGCCAGTGTTTCCTCATCCGCCTGCAGGCGGGCGGTGTTAAACCCGCCAGGTCAGACCTGGCGGGAACATCACCTCCCGCCTTCAGGAGTCGGGATCAGGCGGACCGGAAACAACGGTGGCGGCGGGTTTACCGCCACCGTTATTTCCGGACCGCCTGAGTTATAATGAGGAACATTAGAACTGAGATGTACTGGAAACCATCTCAGCGTCAGGAAATTTCTAAAGTCTTACCTCTTTTGCCAACATATGTGATAAGGGCATCTTGTGCTACTGATTTGAAACACATATACTGAGAGCCCCTTGATTTAAATTGGTGTCATGGAGGCATATTCTTGATGTTCGGATTACTGTTTGACTTTTAATATGTTTTGCAAACTAGAAGGTCGTCGAGGAAACGTATTTGGCCAGTAGTTTCAAAATACATTAAGACGTTGCCAGAGAATCGATTTTGTGGCAAACTCAAATCACGAGAATTTTGGGATGATTCGAGTTAAACTGAATTTTAAATACTGTAAAGGATTAATCTTGATAAACTTCACCCAGGCCCATGCAATAATACCACAATGCCTTTTCTAGTGCACCTCAGGTGTGAGGCTTGGAAGAAAAAAACATTCCTCACTAATCCAGACTAGGTATTATACTTGTCTATATCTAGCTTGTCTTGCCATTGGCAAGTTCGACAAGAACGAATTAGTTTGCATGCATGATTCCGTAGTTCCTACCTAGGAGTTTTACAATGTTGGGGTGGTCGAACTCTGCCATGAGAGCTGCCTCCCTCTGGAAGTCAGCCTGCATGTCTGGCGAAGCCTCTTCTTTGAGCATTTTCACAGCCACCATGGTGGACGGTTCGTACGGATGCAGTCCGGGAGCCCTGGAGACAAATAAAGAAAAGGACTACTTAACCGTACAGAGTATTTAGTGCAAGCATCGTTCATCATTGCTAAATAATCAGGATGGCACGTGTTCATAGACCCGAGGTGCAATTATGCATGCAACAACATATGCAGATGACTGTTCACCTTTAAATTCAACTGTATGGACTGGAACTAGAGAGAGGACACATATTCCAAATACAAAAGGGAATAGTGGATAATGGCGTATTCTTCGGCTCTTACAGAATAATGATTGGACTTTTTTTTACACATGTTTCACTGGATGAACAAAAGGTAATATTAAGGGAGCGGGAGGAAAAGAGAGAAAGATAGAAGAGGGATGAAAGAGTAATAGAGAGGGTAAATAGAGAGTTGAAGTGAAATAAATAGACGGTGGCCAGACAACGAGATAGAGAGTAATTGAGAGATTGAGAGGAGAGCAGTAGAAATAGGAGCAAAAGAAGGGGCGAGGGAGAGAGAGGGAATTATAACTCCAATGTTTTCAGGCATCAAAGGGCTACCCCTAAAAAAACATGTTTGACAGACAAGAAAACATCCTCTTTTGTTACATTGTGTGCATGGGTGTAGGACATGGGGGACAGGCGGGGACAAATCCCCCACAATTTTAGGTGGGGGGATATGATGGCATTGATCCCCCCCAGAATATGTGTTTGTTGTGTCCTGCACAGTGCAGTGTCTCTAAAAATACGTTTGCAGGCTGCAGCCGTCAGCATGCAAAAATAAAGTTCTTCTGCAGAATTTCTGGAGGCTAAAAGTACATCTGCTCGCAGTTCGATCTTACAACATTTGTTTCCTTACTTTCCTGTATGAGAAGCATACGTGTGTCACACACACATGCTTCTCAAACAGGAAAGTTAGGAAACGACTGTTGTATCTGCCCAGCAGGGCCTAACACCTGTTGTGGGGGTAGGGAGGAAGATGGCACTTATTGGGTTGTTGTGATGGCTTGAGGAGGCACAGGGGCGGGTATAGGTTTTCTGTTTGAGGATGCAGAGGTAGGCATATTTGGTCAATCAGTATGCATTTTGCTCTTCCAATGGAATCTGTGGCTTCCCACCTCTGTTTCAAAAAGTAACATTTGAAAATCAAATGTATTTACGAAACTGAACAAATAGCAATAAAATAACCAGAAACAGGGTTGGCTTGTGTTAGATATGACATAGGTAAATCAATGCGGACAGGGGAAAAGGAAAAAGAAAACAGTGGGGATTACGCACCCCAGAAGCCTTAAAACTTTTTTTTTTGCATCATTGACCCAATTCAATGTAAGTATTCTCTTTAAAGTGTACATTTGTTTGTCCTTTTCCTGGAAAGCAATAGAGATGTGAACAAATAATTTTGTCATATGCTTTTAAACATTTAGATCTTTTAGCAAAATCTTTTGACCGTTTCATCAAGAGTTACATTTAATTTGGGGCCACTGCAGCCACGTGCTGTTACGTCTCATTACTTATAATAAAAACAGTGCTGATATATTGGCTTTCAGGACCACTGAAAAGGTCTGGCAAAGACCGAATTATGCTATCAGAGCAGCATGTATTTTGTGCATGGCTGAATTTTCACACAGGACCAGACCCGCCCGCAGACATTAACGGTAGCACCGGCACCGTTATTAACGGTGCTGGTGCTACCCATTCCCATTGAGCCCTATGGGGCTCAAATGGTAATGGGGAGCATTTAATTCTGCCGCCTGCGAATGGGCAAATACTGGGATCGGCAGGGCCGCAATGACCCGGTAATTTCCCATTCATGGGTGCCGGAAAAATGTGCAAGCTTGGCGGCAGCCTGCCGGATTTACCAGCAAGGCTACCGCCAAACTTTTAATGAGGCCCATTGAGTTGATCCATAAAGTAGTGGAACTACAATGAAAACAGTGTTAGCGTTTCATCACACATACAGAAAAATAAATAATTATAGGGCTGCTTTAACACAGCTATTCACACCACCACAGCACAAAGAACCCATGTTTGGGTCCCTACAGATTAATTTGCCCAAGTGTTTGTTGACCCTGATGAAGGATGCTATTATTTCTGTAGGAAGCTGAAAGAATTATTGCCCTCCCTTCACCCCGCTCAGAGATAGAAACCACTGCATACACTGTCTTTGTCACTTGTATAAAATAAATTGCTGGGTACCATTGGCTTTCTCATCCATAGATGATAATCCTTGTCCCGACATGACATCACACACACAAAGTGTGTGTGATGTCGTGGTGGGCCCTGCTGGGCAGATACAGTCGTTTCCTAACTTTCCTGTTTGAGAAGCAGATAGGGGGGGCACTAAATTTACGGCATCTTAATGTTTGGGATTTTCAAGGGTCTGATACATTGACAAACAAGGAATACATGGATTTGTGTTTTGGCAGCTGCAGGTCCCACGCAGAGCAAGTTGATAGCACTCTTCCTGCTGCAGACAGGTCCCGTGCACATGGGAGGGGAGGGCATGAACCTGTGCAATGGTCGGTTTATGACTCGGGTAGTTCATGATATATTGCGTGCGGGAGGTGCCGTGCATGGGGAGGCTTACCTGCCCTTAGCAACACAGCCATGCCCTTGGGGTTATGCAAGTCCACTAAAAAGGGTAAGACCCAAATCACAGGCCTGGAAATCAGATATGGACTGTGGTCTTTAAATATAGTACTCCGCTGATGTCTAGAAGAGTTCTTCTATTAATGTGCATGTTTGCCAATTTGACCCAATCCTACCGTCTCCTTTCACACCTGAGCATTTCCCTCGTCCCTTCACGCATGAATGCCTCATTGCGCACTGACACCCAAAATAAAAGGTAGACGGACCAATTATACAATTTTCTGCCCAGCATGTTATTAAGCACGACATCTCGACATCTCAGCAACAATAGTGTAGGCAAAGGCAGCTGTGAAATTCAAGAGAGCCTTCAAGCACTGGCAGCTGTTTCTTCTCACAGGCCTAATATACATTACAAATACAGGGATTCTCATATCCCTCGGCATGTACCTCACACACGTGCAGCCACAGGCATACAAGTATGCCATGCACCATCAAGTCTGTCCTTCCCAATCAAGAACCACACAGAGAAGGAGAGTGCATCCAAGGCCCGCCCTCCTGTCTTTAACTGGCGTGCAACCAAACATAGAGAGCCCTGACCACCCAGCATGGCCGTTCTAGACAGACTACCTTACAGATTATGGGAGTCAACGGTACAGATAGATTATCCTTGCCGGACATGTTCCATTGGTCCCATGCAGCTTTTCCTCCATCCTGATTGAGGAGTCCAGAGATCTGCAAGGCTTTCCCTCCCAGGCATGCTCCTATTCAGATTGAGGGACACCAGGGGCAAACCAGGCATCTGATGATACAGATTCGGGGCATACAATGACTATCAAGGCTATCCCTCCCAGGCCTGATCCCATACAGACGCTGGGATGCCAGGGGCAAACTAAGCAGGGGGTTCCAGGCATGCTCCACTACAAACTTAGGGAGTCAACCCATCTGCTAGACTCTCCCCTCCCAGGAATGCTATTGTACAGATTCAGGGAGCCCATGGGCCTAGCGGGCTGTCCCTCACTAGCATTCTATTAGACAGATGCAGACATTCCAGGGTCCAAACACAACACTGTGAATCAGACAATTGATTACCCTATTCACCGGTCTGTCCAAATCATGTGTCACACAAGCACAGTGGTAATGGTGTCAAGCGGTGCAGGTTTATCATTTCTTATTTCCTTGTGACAGTTATTATGTTGACTTGGCCTCTTTGGGAGAGAATGAATGAAGGAATGCATGGATGAAAAAATGAATGAACGAACGAACGAACGAACGAACGAACGAACGAACGAACGAACGAACGAACGAACGAACAAATGAACAAACAAACAATCAAACAAACGAACAATCAAAAAAAAAAACTAATGAAACAACTGATCAGCACCCCCTTACTGCTCTTTCTGACCGGAGTGGTGGCAGGTCAGTTTGTGGGTAGTGTTGAGCTTGTTGTTGAAGGTAAGGAGATTTCCTTCAGTGGGGATGCTTGTGAGGAGGTACTCCTCTAGCATCCCGAAAACCCAATACAACTCTCTAACCACCCCTGTTCAGCCTATTCTAAGATTCTGGAGCAGATTTTGATGGGTTAAGGAAAGGAAGTGCATCGAAGGGTGCCATTTATTTTCTTCAAGTGTTGAGTTGTTTTGAGGCTATTCTGTGTCTGCATTGGTGGACCAGGCAGTTTGCCAGAGATGGATTACCTACTTTCTGTCCAGCTTCCAGTCTGGCTGTGACATTTTGAATGATCAAGTGATGGGAGATTTAAAATGTCAGCATCCATGGGTGGAGTGGGGCTAATACAGTGAAGTCAAGAGTTTGTGGCCTTCCCATTGCCATCTATTCTTCATGTGTTTTCCATGCTTTGGAAGAGGTACAGGCACTGACCGTTGATCCTTACTAGGCACTGAGGGCACAATTCAGGAATATTTCTGAAGATGTGCTAGGTGCTAGGTGTGCTCCTGCTACCTTATAACTTATTCACAAAGCCTAAAATTTAAGCAAATCTAGAGCTGCCTGGAACATCTCTGACATGCTCACATCCAAGTGAAAGGTCAAAGGCATCTCAGAGATGCTCCTGGCTGCAGGGATTTGCTCCAACTACAGGCTTTGTGGATCAGGTATGAAGTAGCAGGATGAATTGGAAGATGCTCAGGGTATTTCCTACTTTTCGCGAGTGCAATGTTTTGTGAAACAGGCCCTGAGTGGCATGGCTGTATTGAACGCGGCTTAGAGTCTTTTGGCTTTGTAGCTTGGCATAATAGCCCTCCTAGTCTGGTGGCCTGTTGGTGCAATAAGAGTTTAAAAAAACAGGACTTCTATCCTATAACCATCAGGTTTTATGAAGATTGTGGCCTCCCAGGCTTCAATAAAGGACATTCAAAACAGCAACATCACACACCTGGTCCCTCTACTCCCATAACAGGACTTACTCAGAGGTACAAGCAAGATTTCCTCTTTCTTTGAAACCTCCAACCTTCCATTCCAAGACACACACACGTCTCCTTGCCCCCACACAAAAAAGTAGCAACTTGCCGTTGGTAGAAAAGACTGCAACTCCTTTATTTGGCAGGAGTCCACTTACAGGTGATCTGCCTTTTAACAAGCTGGCGTTCTAGCTGTGGCCCACTGGAGGTAATTGTTATTTCCTCTCTCTTACCATGAGATCATAGTCAGATGAAAAATCCAGAAATGCAACATATAAAGGCATGTTCTTTGCTGCTGCATCCTTGTTAATCAGATGCCATAACACAAACAACTGGTCAAATGTGGAGAGCCCCAGTCTGAATCCTCCCTGCATTCAGTTCAGGATGACATAGTCCCCAATCAACTTGTTTAATTCCGACAGTATGAGATGACAGCAGATTTTTTCGTCAATATATATCAGTCTGATTGGTGACTAAGAAGTACCCACATCAATGGTGCTTTTCATATAAAATGACATAATGATTGAGTTGGACCATGATACAGAGGACACCCCTGTTCCCACAAACAATGGACAAACCGACCGACACAACTGGACCCACCAATCTTGAGAGCACTTAAATACTACAGCTGTTATCATATTTCGGACAGTTGCCCTTTCCCTTGCTAAATGATTGATAGTTTTATGAACCTTCTCCCCTGAGAAGAGCCCCCACCTCTTTTTCGTCACTGCACTTTCACCTTCCGAATATCCCAAAGCCTAGTAGGACCGCTGTTTGGTTTATTATTTATTCATTGCCTTTCCATTGTTTATTTGTTCCCTTGGTGCCTTCCCTTTTGCCTTGTGGCACTTTGAAACACTGTTTTTGTTGTATTTGCGCCTTATAAATATCCAATATATAAATAAATAAATGCTCAATACCGGAGACCAGTCTCTAAGCGTGGGACCAGGATTCAAACCTGTGTTGCTCTGCGTTATCTTGATTCCAAAACAAATGTGTTTCCCCTTAGCTATCCTCCCAGCCATATGGCTGCTAATCGCAGTGTCAAGTCCATCCATCTAAGGAGGAGGGGTAAATCGGATCTCAGGCAGAGTCGACGACGGATCCCTAGCATGCTGCCCATGCCAGTATTGGTGATTTAGATCTGCATAATAAGAAATTATTAGATGGTTGTATTGCAGCCTCTGTGAATTCTAAAGCAGTCTCCCCCCTGCTTAAAAATGAGTGAGATCCCTGTGGAGGCATTTGCTTTTCAATGTGCTAGACATTGACAATTTAGTGGCAGGGCAACAGTGTAAGCATGGAGGGGCTTGTCTTGAAGCTGCGCTGCACTTTGGATTTAGTACTGTCTACTCGCTGAGTTTATCACAGGGGTACAGTGGATGCACGTTACTATATGGCGTGGTGGTATGCCCACTCTGCATTTGGTGAGGATTGATATAGGCCAGACACAGACCAGTTGTGTGCCACTTAGTTATAAAGTCCAGGTAGCCATATTTCCATTATATACATATTCAGATACTTAAGTATAGTTACATAGAGACCTCTCACGTCATTGGGTGTCTGTCTTGAGCCACCTCTCCAATATCCACATTACACATTAGATTAAAGCGCTCCTGTAAAGTTTGCTAGATTTTTGGACAAGAAATGGTGGGTGGACACCCAATCATTTTGGTACCAGCTATGCTCAGGCCATGAAAGCCTTTTGATCTGGGAAGTGGTAACATTTTTACCAGAACTGGGCCTTCTGAAGTGAGACGACAAACTGAAGGATTATATACTCTGAACTGCTTTTCTTTTTCTAAATTTTCTTCAGTTTCCTTTTCTTCTTTTCTCTTGTTTTATACAGTGATGATATATGTAATTTAATACGTACTGCTATTTTAATTTTCAATTTCCGAAAAGTCGAGTTCTTTGACTAAAACACAATAAGTCTCCAAAATGTCCCCTGTCCCCCCCAGATTGTATGTGTCTCCTACGCCCCTGATTGTGTGTCATTGACAGTTTACAACAGTGATTAATATACCGACTCACAAAGGAAAGCATAGCATTGAACGTAATTGATCCAATGGACCTGCTTATGTGCCCACTCAGACCAGATGTGCACTCGAGAGTCTCACCTTTTCATTAGCACCATTCCTTGACAGTTTTAGTACATGTTTGTTTTTCCTATGGCTTTACTGTGTAATTTTCCTTTTTTCTTTTTTTTTTCCCCGGCGGCCACTTAATGCATTCACTACCCTTCCTTTTAAAACTTCTTCTAATCCTTCTCTTGTGCTGGTTGGCAACACAGCATCTTGCACACTGGAGGAGCCCTGGATAAGCGCCACCAAAGCAAAACCTGGTGTACGATTGCTCATGAATGGGTCTAAAATGGTGGAAGAGCATTAGCAGTGCAGATATAATGTGGATCCTCCGCTGCCACAAGAGGGATTAGGATGAGGACATCAGACTTTGCAGATCAAAAGGTGTGTCGGGCTTTCGACTAGAATAGTTGATCTGATCATAAAGCACAATTAGGAGAGGATACCACATTTAAATAATGGCCTATAAATATACACAAGTGTTGGTAAATCCAAACCTTTTTTAAATGATTGAATGGCCCCATTACTTTAGTGCAATCCCTTAAAACAATTGATATGACACGTTGATTACGGTTTGATCTCAACTTCCAAAAGAATCAGTCAAAGTGTGGTCCTAGTTGTGAACGCTAGTTGACATAACTGAACTGGGGCTCCAAAGCATGTTAGATTTAAATTATGAGTACGATATAGAATGCCCTAGAGGATGCAGTATATTATCATTATTATTGTCTCAGTGGATAGCTCAGGGGCAACGCGCTCGCCTTGGTAGCAAGACGACACGGAGCAACACAGGTTTGATCCCCGGGTCTGCGCCTAGCAACCTCTGGCTATTAAGCGCATTATAAATGACCAATCATAGTCATGGTTATTATTATTATGGTATTTATTGAGCGCAGACATAGCTTCAAGAGGCAAGGGTGCGCTTTACAGAGGTAGACAACAGTACAGATGCATAACTGAGCGCTTTTCAGAGGTAACAACAGAACAGATATAAGCGGGAGGTGGGATACAGAGGGACACAAGGCGGGGTACAGCTGTTCAAGGGACTCGGGAAGAGAAGGGTGGATGGTGTCTTGAGAGTCACGTGACGCTGGGGTGACGTGATGGCCTAGGTGTTGGGGAGGAGAGACTGACACATGTTGGGGGTGTGGGCACAGACAGGGGACTCTTGAACATATGCTGCAGGGCACAGACAGGGGACTCTTGAACATATGCTGCAGACGTGTTTAGATAGTGAACCGTAATTTGACTTTGAAACACTCATCCTAGTACATAACACCATGCTGAGTGTCCTACAGTACCCACTGAAGACATGTGTGTTTAGTGATGGAATGCTACCCACTGCCCAAAGAGGAGTGTTGGAATATAATACTTTCCACATCAATAATTGAAAAGGGAAATAAGCAGAGGAAATGGAAACTGGGACCCCATAGGATAATCTGATCAGAGTTTCTAACTTGGTATCAGAAGAATGTGGAGCAGATGTCAGTGGGAACAGGTTCTCACTAAAGATTTTACATGGAAAATTATGCTCTTAACGACCACTGTGTTGGAACAAAGTGTCTTTGTACTGCAACAATTGACCACCATCTTTGAACATCAAGCCTGTCTTGCTAGCCCATCCTCTGTGCAGTGCATGCAAGTCAAAAGTTAAAGCGTTAAGACATCTGTGCAATATAGAAATGTGTTCTACAAATTCCTTTTCATTCAATTAAAAAAAAAACATTTGTCAATCAATGATGATCCTTTCTTCCCAAACCCTTATTTTTGATGGTGTGTAATGTAAAAATAAAATGTAAAAGCCTTGCATAAGGCTTTTCCACATGTTTCTGGCGTCATGCCCCACTTTCCTGAATTTGTATGGCGGAGAGACGGACACAGCTTGCGTTTCCGTTGCTCCCTTCCTATTTGCCCTATGAGTGCTCCCAGCATTTGTGCTGGCATGGATTATTATGAGGTCCTCTGGCTTTATGCACCAGCAAAAAGCAAATGGACCCCATAAGGATCCATTGCAAACGCTGCCTGTCATGTGTACATGGTAGGCAGTGTTTATCAAATGTGTACGGCGGATTGCAAAAGTTAATGGTAAACAGTAGCACACTCACTTGTACGCTGCCTTTTGCTCTGCACTTTTGCACTCCACCATGCAAATGAACAAAATTCGCTCACCTGTGTCGATTGGGACATTTTGAACACTTTCCACACTCTTTCTATAGAACTTATGCAAAAGGTATTTAGGTGGAAGTTAAGTTTGCAAATCAACGTAGCAAATGCCATTGTGTTAGTGTTTATATCACCTTTTGGATTGGCACTGAGTTTCTGTTTTACAAATGCCGAGATCTTAAAATTAAACTATGATTCACATTTTGTCTAAATTAATGGGATAAGCCAAATAAGTAATTATAATCCAGACACACAATCTACAACATAAATCTGACTTCTGGACATTTAAGGTTTCCAGCTGTGATTATCTAGCATTTTATTAAATCTTCATCTTCCTTATCCGTGTAATGGAATGGGGATCAAAATCAAAAAAACTTGGGCTGAGTCGCATTGGTCGCTTGCAGTTAATAGGGTGAAACTAAATTTCAAGAGCACGTCACTTCTTTGTTTATTTTCTGTTAGAAAAATAGACTTCAGTTGTCAAAATTCAAGCACTTTAGAAACAATAAACATGCAAGCTGGGGGTAAACCCGCTGAATAAATGCCCATTGTTGGCACAATGCTTGTGGTATTACCATGCAGTAAGTGTGCCGATAATTCCCCATTGGTTCCAATTGCCCCATTGGGGAATGGGGATTAACAGTTAGCGCCCAACCCGTGATCCGATGGTGTGTTGCCTTTCCTTGCCATTCCTATGGGAACCAGGACTGTGCTTGTGTTGCCACTCTGCTAGCCCTCACTCACTTCCGCCCAACAAGAGCAATACATAGTGCCTGATCATGAATTGCGCAGTATTCCAGCTGGGATATGTAAGGATATTTGGCGTGTTACAGTACAGAGTACAGCACTACTGCACAGGTAGCAAACAGCACAGAGTACAGCACTACTACACAGGTAGCAAACAGCACAGAGTACAGCACTACTGCACAGGTAGCAATTTTTTTTTCGCAGCACCACCACAAGGGTGCGGTGCATTGCTATATGGGTTACCAGATTAACAAGGAAAGACAGGCTATTCAGTCAAAAACGATTTTAACATATAAGATGCAAATCTATTTTTACAGTTAAAAGCACACGTGCTCATTTAAAAATGCACACTATTTTTCACCTGAAATGCCTATGGTGCGAGAGACACATTTGAAAATTAACAGCTACCTATTAACCATTAACCTGACTAATAAAACCTTATTTAACATAACCCACTAATAAAATGTGTTCTCCACTGCAGAATTAGGCATACTCTGAAAGCCATTTAAATGTGTGTGCAGATTTTTTTTTCTTCTCTTCTCTGCCTGCTTCTCCGTGTTTTTGTGCACAGTAACTGCAGGAAGAAGGAAGTCAGATTTGCAACAATTGCAAATGTATAAGCGAAGCTATTGTTGAGAGTAGGAGGATGAGAGATGATGGATTTCATTGGGACACGTCATACAGAGGGCTGAGATGAAAGTTTTAGTGGGCAGTATCGGGGAAAAAGACAGGCAGACATTTTTCTGCACTACTGGGGAGAAGACCTGGCTGTGGGACTCGTGACTGAATGCAGATTCCTGCGTCCTGCTGCAGTCGAGATTGGGGAGAGCTGAAAGAAGGACCTTTCCAATGGCTGAGGCATTCCTATCTGCAAAAGCTGAGAATTCCAGGCAATGACCCCGGTTTGAGAAGGCAAGCGTTCCTTTTTGCTGGAGTTAATCTTCAAGGGAGTCACATTCACAAAGAGAACAGCCAAAGAGAACAACTAAAAAGATAAGGTAATGAGAAGTGTGGGAGCTGAGTGTGTACGGTAATATGCAGTCAGTGTAGGATTCCTGTGCGTGTCTTAATCAAATACCAATGTTGCAATTTGAGTTCTGTTCTCCGCCACGCTCTTTGCAGTGTGTCATAGACAATGCTTTTACTGTACCATTTTAATTATTTCTGTAAAGAATGAGATCGTGTTTAAATGCAACTTTTATAATACAGAAAAATATTTGAAAACAGACGGGTGGTGTATTTACTATTTACCATTACAATGCCGATGATGTGGGGAGATTTTTAAACAGTGCAATGGTCATTTTAAGACAGATGTGTGCATGTCAGAATCAGTATGAATAATTGTGAGTGACTGTAGCATAGCTCGTTGGAGGTACATGAGCCAACGGGAAGAGAGACTCTCTGAACATAGCTCCCTACCGTATATAAGGTAGTGGAAATTACCACAAGACTACCATATATAGCTCTCTGTCGTAAATAAGTCAGTGAGTTCGCCCATGGTGGCACACCAACACTATCACTGAAAAGTGTGGTATTCCTAAAATGTAGGTCTGAGGTCTCTCTGGTGATCACACGAAAAATCTAAGCAAAGATAAGGGATTCTGGACATTGGGGCCACAAATAAAACAAGGGAATTATGCTCACCAAAATACCACCAACCACGTATACCAAATATGCAGGTCTGGGTGCTGAAATAATGCATGTCCATTGTATTATTGTTGCACATGGCCAAATCTGAATACAAAGAGTGATTATTGCTAAGTTATTTTTCGGCGGTAATAAAATACCGTCAGGCCCCAAATCTCCACAAAATACCCTACATATCTATGGTGCGTTGCAGGCCGGGAAAGTGATCCTAGAGTACCTACTGGGCGTGGCAAGCGTGTCTCACACTGCCATTTGCACATTAAAGGGAACCCATTTTATAATAGCAGTGTGCCACTAAAAACGAATTTCAGAATGTCACAAAGGGAAACCACATTCTCAGATCTAGTGCAATATTTAGAGGCAAAGTTATTTGCACATGGGAATTGGTCTTCGAATAGCACGTTAGAATGGAGTAACCGCATTCAGGGTGAGGTGCAGAAAGAAAAACTAGACAATATTTTTGCAGAAGGCAGCATAATTCAGGTCTGCCTTACAAGATTATTGAATGCAGCCGATAAAAGTGCAGAGAAAGACTGTTTAATACGGCTATGCGGCAAAATATGGTTTATTTTAAACAAGTCCCTGCGAATGCAAGAGAATGATACTCAGCTAATTAACAGGTTAAAGACTGAATTAGGTGGGGCAAGTAAAAATCAGGAAATGTTGAGAGCAGAATTGGATGTATGCCAAAAAGACATGCAATTAAAATGCAGAGACTTTGATACTCAGTTATCCAAAAGCAAGAAACAATTTGAAGATAGTGAGCAAGAATTGGCACACTTAAAAGCCTTAGTGGATCACATTAGGCAGGATAAAGATGAGGTTGTTTCAGAAATGAAGATTTTACAAAAAGAACATTGTGAAAAAGAAGGTGATCTCCAGAGTGCAGAACAAGAAATGATTAAAATGATCCAAGAAAGAGACAAGAGAAATAAAGAGTTCAATGAATGCCAAATGCAAATGTGCGAAATGCAGGAGGTGATTAATAAAATGAGTGATGAAAATAATTATTTGCATGATGAAGCCAACAGACTCCTTAAAAAGTGTAAGGACTTAGAACAGCAAATGTGCATTCCCAGGTCCCAGGAGAGGCGGCAGGGTACCACATTCAATGGAGTGGAGGTGAATTCTAGCTCTGCCCAAAGAGCTAGTGCCCCAGTGACTGGGCCGGTGACTGAACTTGGTTGCAGCGCCCTTGGGGGATTTGATACTCCCATTGGGGGCAGTCACCAATCTCATACACCTGAAAACAGGATTGACTCACAAAATAGTGCAATTCCATGTATTGCAACAAGTAGCCCCATAAAAATAATGAAATCCATTAAAGCCCTGATCAAACCATTTAAAAAGGGAGGTGAATGCTGCATTGAGGATCACTTAGAAGCGGTGCATGACATTTTTAAAGCACTCCAGATACCTAGGGAACAGTACAGACAATATTTTCATTTAACTTTAGATGCCCCGACGGCCAGCATCATAAGGGGATTAAATGAACAGCAGAATATGACATGGCTGGAGTTTGAAAAAGAAATTAGGCGTCATTTTTCTCCTTTTCAGTCATTGCAGGAGGCAAAGAAAGTCGCGTACACAATTACTGCTGGACCTAATACATCCCCTCGCCAATTTTTACAAGACTTAAAAAGAGCATTCTCTCACTTTGATGTATCTTTTGACTCAAATTCCAATGAGTTTAAAACGGCATACTTCTATGGGCTACAGAAAGACATCATATCCCGATTGGTCCGTGAATTTGACCGTGACAAGTCCCTTGAATGGATTGTACATCAAAGCACAAAGCTATATGAGGTACTCTATTGTCAGGGTAGAGAAAGTGATAAAATGAAAGATACCAGGCCTAAATCTAAAGAACCCTCAGCCACAGTAATGGAAATCAGGTCAGCCAAAATGTCCCTTGAGTCTGCTCAAAGTCAAGGTAAAAATAATGTGACACCTGAACAAAGGGGTAATCAACAAAGATCGCCATTTCCTGTACCAATGTTCCAAACACATGATCCTAGTAATAGAGAGAGTTACATCAGCCCTAGATATTTAGGGGATAGACCCCGGGTAGGATATCGGCCTGGTATGGCAGGTATGAACAATAACCAGAGACAAAATCAAGATCAAAGAAATGATGGTCCCTACCAGTCATTGGGGACACAGAGTAGGTTTGATCCCAACACCATGATATATGGTAATCAGGATAGGCCCGATATGTGGATCGATTTACTGATAATGGAAATCAACATAGGGGCCAGTACCCACAATCTGAGAGACAGGACATGAGGCAAAACGTGAACTACAGTCCACGCCAGTACAATGATTCCCCACCAGGGGACTATAATCAAAGGATGGGTGCAACCCGCTCCCCTCCACAAATGAATCAAGAGTTCAGAAACCATCCCAACCGGCATCAATCACCTGAGAGGTATCAGAATAGATCCAATCAGGGGGAAAACAACCAATATCGACCTAGGCCACAGAAAGAGGATCCTAGAGAGATGGAAAGGTTCCAGTGCCTTGAGGCCCAAGTGAAAATGTTAGCTGAGCAAATAGGAAAGCTCTATACAGCGCAAAAACAACCTTCCAAAGAGGGGGCTGATGGCCATAGCAATGACCGGGGGGCTTCCGAAAAGTGACTAAGTACTCATGATAACTGCAGTGCCAAAATGACAGATTGCTCTGATATAATTTTGCATAACAACTCTGAGATGCCTAATGGATTAAAAATGAAAGTACCAGTAAATGAAATTGTGACAGAAAGTGCAAATACTTCTAAAAAAGAGGTACGGTTTAACTTAGAGCTAAATAAAACAGTAAAGATTTGCACAAATGAAAAAGAAACATTAGGAATTCCAAAAGAACAAAGGAACAGATTTAAGAAAAATGACTCATGCATGGGGAATACCAGTGAACAGGGAGTAAGTGGGGATGCCATAGCTCCTTCCCTGGGCAAGCAAAACAATGACCAAACACAGACAGAAAAAGGAAATACTCACAAGGAGGGTACAAGTCAATCACCTGAAGAATTCTTTGAGCCACATATTTTTGAAGAGGCTGAAAGGGCTGGTATTACACTAAATGATCACAAATGCACAGAATTAAAAAATGACAAATTGCTGAATGATGTTGTTACACATGTTCAGTTGGAAGGTTGTAATGTGGTCTCTGATGTTACCCAGATGGATGGGCGAACAGTGGCCACACTCCAAAAAACCTCTGAACATGGAGAAATGAATCAAATATCTCACACAGAAATGGGTAAAAAGGAGGGAAAAATGTCTTTTCATTTACCAATGTGCTTAGCCAAAAGTGAAAAAGATCTGAGAAAGGTGAGCCCTGAAATCAGTAAGAATTCACATTTCTTATGTGTATTAGAGGAAGTTGAGGACAGATATTATACACCCATCACTGTAGAAGAAAAATGCCACACCTTCGCTATGATTGACACTGGCGCACAGGCCACAATTATGTCCAAGGAGCTGGTAAGGAGTATCAATGAAGGGAGGCCTCCACAGAGTCAGATCACAGTGAAGGCAAATCAAGGCCCAGTGCATAACTTTAATGGGGAGGAGGTGCCCATCATAGGTGTAACTGAGGTTGACATAAAAATAGGAAAGCACAGAATGAAACAAGAGGTATTGATCACATCTATTTGTGAAATTCCATTTCTGATGGGGACAGATTGCCTGAAAAGATTGTCTCCTCTCATAGATGGGGTGAATGGAGTTCTGTGGTCCTTAACCAAAAAACCATTGAGGCCTAAGAAACTAAAATCACAAAACAGCAATATAAATGAATGTCACACCGTTGCCAAAACAAATGATGCTGTGGAGGTATATCTCCAGAATAGCTGCATACCTAGTGTCACTGTTATATTAATGTGTCAAGACAAAATGCAGAGCGACAATGAAAAACTACCTGTACAAATATACTTGGACCCAAGGAAAGATTGGCAGACTGCCATAGATGAGCACACATTACGTTTCTATTTAAAAGAGAAAACATGCAAACAGAATATTATTCCTAAAACAGATTCAGAAAAACACATTACCACTCTGGCAGAAATACACATGGAAGATGAGCAACCATGGGTTCATGTTGGTATAAATGATTATCTTAAAACAATAAAAGCCACTTTAGCACTTGAACATGAAAGGAGTTTCATTAATGAGAAATTGTTGCAAAAAATTATGGAGAGGGAAGAAATCCCGAAATTTAGGATTAAAAACCAATATATTTCTGGGTTGGACAGTCCAGACTTTGAAAACCGAATTGCAGGCAGATGCATGCTTAAAATTAGCATTGGGCAGAAAACAATTTACCATAATGTATGGATAGTGAGTGGAGCACAAAATGAATTTTACATGGGCAATGACATCATGCACAGAATGTGTATGGTGTTAGATTTCCTTAATCAAAAAATATGGTCACGCCTAGGTGGTCCGGCACCTGAATTTGAAGACAAAAGAAGGGCTTATCATTGTGCACAACTGGTTCCTTATGCAGTCGAATTACAAATAAGGAAAGATACTATTATTCCTGCATTTACAAAACAGTTTGCAATAACACTGAAATGCAAAAATGGGCAGCAGATGAAAGGATCTGATGCATTTGTATGCCTGAATGAATCCATAAAACAGCAAGGCCTGGATTATGAATACATTCCATTGGTAGACATTGGTGAGGGATCTGTAAAAATCATGGTAAATAATAAAGGTTGTCAGGATATTCATTTAGAGGAAAACCCCCCATTAGGAATGGCCATACAAAAATCACATTATACGGCAGATTTAAATAACATGGTGATTGGGAATATTCCTGAAAAATATGTAGATGCCAAGGGCGAGTTGCCAGAACACCTGGACTCTCAGCCCAAAGGAATATTTAAAATTCATTCTGTGTATCCTTATGGTTCAAATGAGACAGTGTGCTGCCATCAAGAGGATTGCATAATATTTAATTTAAATGAAAATGAAACAGGAAATCAGCCCATTGAAGTGGAAGCTGATATGCCAAAATATTTAAAAGTGGCAGCTCTACAAAAAGACACAGCCACACAGTTAGAGGAAAGCGCTGAGATTCCTTTACCAGAAGAGTTTCCAGAATTTTCCAGAATGGTAGAAGAGCAGATCTCCTTAGCGGATGCATGTGACAGCGATAAGGATAGAGACGACCTGAGGGAAATATTTATGGAGTTTAAGGATGTATTTGCAAAAGATGCTTATGATTGTGGTTTAACTGATTTACATGTGGCCACACTACCAGAAGGTTGTAGCAGGAATCCAGTGTTTGTACGCCAGTATAGACTACCGCTGGCATGTTTAGAATCATTGGCAGGGATTATTAAAAATTTGGAATCACGGGGAATAATCAGGCCCATTCATAGCACATCCAATACGCCTATTTTAGGTGTGTTAAAGCCAAATGGTCAATGGCGGCTGTGTGCAGACTTAAGAGAGTTAAATAAAAGAGTACCAGTATCTAGATGGCCACTACCATTCATTGATCAGGGCCTAGCTCAGATACATGGTTCAAATGTATTTACCACGTTAGATCTCACATCTGGATATTGGTGTGTGCCATTGGCAGAGGAGATACAACACTTATTTTCCTTTACATTTGACAGGACTCAATATGCCTGGCTTAGAGCTCCGTTCGGGTACATCAATAGTGGGAGTGAATTTGGCATATTTTTGAGAAAGGCCATGCCGGATGCAGCGGAAAGAGGAACAATAGTTTATGTGGATGATGTCCTGATAAAAAATGAAAGCCTGAAAAGCCATTTTGATGAAATAAGACATGTACTTGGCCAATTGCAGAAAGCAGGCGCCAAAGTATCTTTGCAAAAAGCACAATGGTGCAAGAAAAAAGTGAACTTTCTAGGGCATGAAGTGACTGAACATGGGCTAAATCCACAAAGGAAGAAAATAGAGGCCATACAAAGATTAAAAGATCCTAAAAATGTGAAAGGAGTAAAAAGTTTATTAGGGATGACAGGCTATAACAGAAAGTTCATTGAGAATTATGCAGAAATCACTCAACCATTGACTAAACTGCTTAAACCAAATACTCCCTGGAGATGGGAAAGAGAGCAGTCTGATGCAGTGGCTAGATTGAAGGAATGTCTTGTAAAGGCACCATGTTTAGCATACCCCATAAAGGACAGGGATTTCTTTATATAAATAGGTTTTTCTGAACATTGTATGTCAGCAGTATTATCACAAAAACACGATTTGAATCACAAAACCATTGCATATGCAAGTAAGGCATTTTCCCAAGTTGAAATGAAATTTAATGAATGTGAAAAGGCCCTATTAACCACTGTGTGGGCGCTACAACATTTCCGCCCCATTGTTCAGGGAGAAAAGGTGATTATTGAAACAAATCATCAACCTTTGCAATTTTTAGAGAGTAAAAGAATTAGATCAGGCAATCTAGCGCAATCCAGAATCACTTCATGGACGCTGGCATTACAAGGTTTTCCCGTAGAAGTGAGATATGGACAAAATAAAAAGAGCCCAATTGCTCAAGGGTTAGCTGACTTACATGACTGTGCAGCTGAACAAATAACAAATGAAATGGAAGTGGAAGCTAGTTTACAGGAATTTGAACAATCACCACACAAAGCTTTTGATGAAAAAACATGCAAGGATTTGCCAACTGTATATGTGGTTGGTTGTGCTTTTCACATTGAAAATGACAGTAATAAACAGTTAGTGGCAGGAATAGGAAATGTCTGGTTGAAATGTGAAGGCGTCCCCAGTATAGGGATGAGGATTGGGGATAGGAGCAGTCAGGTGGCGGAATTGGCAGCCATTTATAAAGCAATTGCTACTGCAGTTGATAAAAAGTTCAGTGAAATTGTCCTGGTGACTGATTCTGACTATGCACGGAATAGCTTTGTGGAGTATTTGCCTGGTTGGAAAGCAAGAGGCATGGTTACATACAACAAAAAGCCACTTAAACATGGAAAAATGATACAAGCCATAGACAAATTGGTGTCAGAAAATAATTTAACAATATACTGGAGAAAAATTCGTGGGCATTTAAAAACACCAGGAGAGGATAAGGAGGGAAATGATAAGGCAGACCATCTGGCTAAGATTGGGGCTGTGATGAGAGAATTGCTACATTTTGATTATTTAATGGGTGAAATACAAATTGATGCAGTGACACGTTCTAAAGCACCAAAGGAGGTAGATCAACCGGTGGTGCAGTGGAGTCATGACACGCCAGACCAAGATTTGATTGAGGCACAAAAGAATGATCAAATTTTGGGAATCTATTATAATCATTTGATAGATCCTGAACAAAATCCTTTAACAGAAAAAGATTGTATGGGAAAAGAAGAGTTGAGGGTGTTATTAAAGAACAAAACACAAATTAGATTACAGGATGGACTCATGATTAGAGAGTCCATAACAGGGCAAATACAGTGGGTAGTACCCCTTTCATTCAGAGGACTAATGCTACACCATGCACATGATGCCATAACTGCAGGCCATAGAGGTTCACAAAAAACATTAGAAATACTAAAAGATTATGCTTACTGGCCACATATGTCCCAAGATGTGGAATTATATACTAGAGGATGTCTAGTATGCGCCCAATTTAAACCTGCTTCACCATTGCATAGAGCACCATTGATGAAAAGAGGCCTAACTCTTCCATGGTCAGATTTGCAAATAGACTATGTAGGTCCTTTAAAAAGGTCGAGCAGGGGACACCGTTATATTTTGAGTGTGGTATGTTTGATGTCAAAGTGGATTGAATGCATTCCTGCATCAGATTGTAGTGCGCAAACAGCAGCCACATTGCTGGTGAACCATGTGTTCTCAAGGTTTGGGTTGCCACAAAGAATTGAGTCAGACAGAGGAAGTCATTTCACAAGTACTCTAATGAGTAAAGTATGGCAAATACTAGGTGTGAAAAGGAAACTACATATCGCATATCGGGCGGCGTCTTCAGGTACAGTTGAAAGAAGCAATAGGTCTGTTGTGGATATTTTAAAGAAATTTGTGGCAGAAGCAGGTTCCAGCTGGGATTTACGTTTACCGTTGGTTCTGATGGCAATCAGGTCGACTCCTGCCAAAGCAACAGGTGTTAGCCCCCATGAGGTCTTAACAGGTAGGAAAATGGTGTTACCACAACACCTACTATACAGAACACATGAGCAAACTCTAGTGAGTGCATCCACAGTTCATGAATATATTGATGAACTGAGGAGGCATTTGCAACATGCATTTGCTTTTGTGCAGAGAAATCTGGAAAGAGCTGCTGACAGTGCAAAGTCATATTATGATAAAAAGACATCAGCAAAGGAATACATTGTAGGGGATCAGGTGTACAAGTTTCATTTTGGAAAAAGTAAACAGAAAAATTCTAAATTTCTAGCAGCCTGGCAGGGGCCATTTCGAATTATAGATAAGGTCTCTCCTGTAGTGTATAAAAATTTGAAAAATGAAGGTGAAACAGCAATAGAGCAGTTTGTCCATGTAAATCAAATCAAACCATGCCATCCCAGGCATGAGATCAGGCAGCTTGAGCATGTAGAAACAGATAGAGTCCCTTGAGAAAATAAATGGGTGTAATCAGGAGGCAGTGACAAAGAAGTTAAAAAAAAGTTGATTGTTATGATGGCACATAAACACTGTAGTATATGTAAAATATAATATAAAATAAATATAAATAAATAAATAAATAAATAAATGCACATATAATGGAAGCTCATGGTTGGTGTGCAGAGAGAAAATGTATTAAATATTGAATGCTGTTTTATTTGTGATTGTTTTCTTTTAACTTGTGTTTAATTTCAGAAAAAAAAAATGAAATATTTTTACCAAGCATGTTTTATTTTTGGCAAAAGGATGAAGTTAGTATTGTGCTAAGTACTTAATCTGTTTATTTTCTATTTTGATTTAGACAATTAACATTATTTGGTCGGAGGTTCCGAGATCAGAGCCCACGGGAGAGACGATGGAGTCCTGGAGTCCCCTGGATGAAGACCAAAAGATGCCTGCCTCCAGGTGGAGGTGAAGACAAAATAACCGGAATGCCAAAAGAGATGACTACTGTGGATTCAAGATTGCCAAGATGAAAGAGTACTCGAATGAACCGAATAACATCGCTGGTCGGGACATACCAAAAGAGACAAAACAAAAGTTCCGGCATATGAAGTTCCACGTATTTATTATTTTAATTATTTATTTTAATTTGTTATATTAATTATTTTTTTTAGTTAGTTGTTTTATTTCGTTGTTTTTAATTGACTTGGAAAATTTAAACTTAAAGTAATGCCACTTCCACTGAGAAGGCAAATGTGGAACATTTTATGAACTGATCGACTCAGATGAAATGTTGATTGCAAATTTTCATTGATGCACATGAATATTCATTTTGTTGGATTGCTATATTGTAAAAAAAAAAAAGAACAAGTTGTTTTTAGGAATTGGCTTGGATTATAGCCAAGTTCTAAAAACAAAAGGAGGGTATATGTAAGGATATTTGGCGTGTTACAGTACAGAGTACAGCACTACTGCACAGGTAGCAAACAGCACAGAGTACAGCACTACTACACAGGTAGCAAACAGCACAGAGTACAGCACTACTGCACAGGTAGCATTTTTTTTTTCGCAGCACCACCACAAGGGTGCGGTGCATTGCTATATGGGTTACCAGATTAACAAGGAAAGACAGGCTATTCAGTCAAAAACGATTTTAACATATAAGATGCAAATCTATTTTTACAGTTAAAAGCACACGTGCTCATTTAAAAATGCACACTATTTTTCAACTGAAATGCCTATGGTGCGAGAGACACATTTGAAAATTAACAGCTAACCTATTAACCATTAACCTGACTAATAAAACCTTATTTAACATAACCCACTAATAAAATGTGTTCTCCACTGCAGAATTAGGCATACTCTGAAAGCCATTTAAATGTGTGTGCAGATTTTTTTTTCTTCTCTTCTCTGCCTGCTTCTCCGTGTTTTTGTGCACAGTAACTGCAGGAAGAAGGAAGTCAGATTTGCAACAATTGCAAATGTATAAGCGAAGCTATTGTTGAGAGTAGGAGGATGAGAGATGATGGATTTCATTGGGACACGTCATACAGGGGGCTGAGATGAAAGTTTTAGTGGGCAGTATCGGGGAAAAATACAGGCAGACATTTTTCTGCACTACTGGGGAGAAGACCTGGCTGTGGGACTCCTGACTGAATGCAGATTCCTGCGTCCTGCTGCAGTCGAGATTGGGGAGAGCTGAAAGAAGGACCTTTCCAATGGCTGAGGCATTCCTATCTGCAAAAGCTGAGAATTCCAGGCAATGACCCCGGTTTGAGAAGGCAAGCGTTCCTTTTTGCTGGAGTTAATCTTCAAGGGAGTCACATTCACAAAGAGAACAGCCAAAGAGAACAACTAAAAAGATAAGGTAATGAGAAGTGTGGGAGCTGAGTGTGTACGGTAATATGCAGTCAGTGTAGGATTCCTGTGCGTGTCTTAATCAAATACCAATGTTGCAATTTGAGTTCTGTTCTCAGCCACGCTCTTTGCAGTGTGTCATAGACAATGCTTTTACTGTACCATTTTATTTATTTCTGTAAAGAATGAGATCGTGTTTAAATGCAACTTTTATAATACAGAAAAATATTTGAAAAAAGACGGGTGGTGTATTTACTATTTACCATTACAATGCCGATGATGTGGGGAGATTTTTAAACAGTGCAATGGTCATTTTAAGACAGATGTGTGCATGTCAGAATAATTGTGAGTGACTGTAGCATAGCTCGTTGGAGGTACATGAGCCAACGGGAAGAGAGACTCTCTGAACATAGCTCCCTACCGTATATAAGGTAGTGGAAATTACCACAAGACTACCATATATAGCTCTCTGTCGTAAATAAGTCAGTGAGTTCGCCCATGGTGGCACACCAACACTATCACTGAAAAGTGTGGTATTCCTAAAATGTAGGTGTGAGGTCTCTCTAGTGATCACACAAAAAATCTAAGCAAAGATAAGGGATTCTGGACATTGGGGCCACAAATAAAACAAGGGAATTATGCTCACCAAAATACCACCAACCACGTATACCAAATATGCAGGTCTGGGTGCTGAAATAATGCATGTCCATTGTATTATTGTTGCACATGGCCAAATCTGAATACAAAGAGTGATTATTGCTAAGTTATTTTTCGGCGGTAATAAAATACCGTCAGGCCCCAAATCTCCACAAAATACCCTACAGATACCACCCAACTAAATTAGCATTAGCGCTCACCTGTCCAGGGGCGCCGAATCATGGTTGGGCACTTACTGTTAATCTCCATTCCCCATTGGTTCCATTGGACCCAATGGGGAATTATCAGCGCAATTACTGTGCAGTAATACCGCTGGCTGTAATTGCGCCATAAATTGGCATTTATTTGGCAGATTTACCCCTGCTCAGAGCTGGGGGTAAATAAGCCAGAGTTGTGATAGGGCCAACCCTTAAATGCAGCAGTAATACCGTTACTGCTACATTTAAGGGCTGCCGCCCAACTCGTGATGAGGCCCAAAGACGGCCTACATGCACCAGCACCTCTAGTTCTGAGAGAGAGTTAAGTTGTCAAGTTATGCAATGCAATGCGAAGAAATCTTGCATAGCACTGTTCTGCCATGTTGGTCTCCACATTGTGTGAGGCTGTAGCAGAATGCTGCAACGACCTACAGCAAAAAATCGCTCTAGCTGGACATATAACGTTTCGCCTCCATACAACAGACTGAAACAAGCAGCAGAACTCCTTTGCCAGTAGAATGCAGCGACGACCTACAACAAAACATTTGGGCTAGCTGGTCACATAACGAGTACCTTGCACTTGCACACGCTCCTGACCAGCTCAGCACCCATCCACATGCCTGATCTTCATGGGTAGCTTGCTGGAGCTCGACTAGCCCTCCTAACTCCTTCTCTTGGCTAAATGCACACATACACATTCTAATCCTTCTGACAACTTTCTAAAACCTTGGACTTCGGTTCCCTGAGTGCGTTCCCACGCCAAGCACATTGAGGCCATATTAATGGGATAAAGTTGCTATTTAAATGTTTAAATGTTACTGCTACTAATGAGTCCCCTCTTCAATAGTCCTGTTCTGATATGTTGCACGTGAGTTCGTCATATGATTTTATAGCATATAAACTATTTGCTTTCTAGTGTAAGGCGCTAGTCAGAATATCAATTTATTAACAGATCTCCATGTACATTGCAGATTGTGCATAAGGTGTTTCCTTATTCAATGCGCTTGCTGAGCCGACATGTTTTTCGAGCTCTGGGCTTACAGAATCATTATCAGTTGCTTCACCATGATGCAACACGAATAATTTTATGTAGATGCTCCCTGGCTTGTTTCCAAAAGATTTCTTTGGGGGCTATAATCCTGTTCCATATGAATGTGTAACTCTGAGCATATTCCAGGTTAATACCTCTGTTTGAGGATGGTTCCTCTCCGTGGCGGATAGAAACGCTGTTGTCCTGTGTGGAATCACCTCTCTTGTGCATTGAATAAAGGAATGCCTTATGCACAATATTCAGAGAGCAAATAGTTTACATAATTACATTGTGGGTTCAAGGGGGAGCGTCTCTGCTCCCGACGGTCAGGCAGCTGTCTAATTGCTTCTTAAACATTCATCATTTAAGACCCTTTAGTCCTAAGCATATCAGCAGTCTAGCTAGCCCCTGAATCTTGTATTGTCACTGATTTTGTAGTATGTAGGCCTATTTCCTCTAAGGTTATGGGGACCCTGATCTGAATGAGTCTGTTCTCCTGTAGTGGCATGTCAGCAAGATACATGAGGGTTTGGGATAAGTTCTTTTAAGAGTGGCACCTTCTCTTTGGTTGAAAGTACTGTGAGTGGGAGTATGTCGTTTCAGGTTTTATTGCTACTCCTCTGCTTTTGATACTTGAGTAGCCAGGCTTCCAGATGTTTTATGAAAGTCGGTGGTCTTCTTCATTGTGGTGGTGTTTGGTCCAGAAGTTCCACAGGGAATATCCTCAATGACATCTTTAGTTAAAGCTTGGTAACGTTAATACGGCATCATTGCTGGATTGAAGCACTGTCAACAGTAAGTAGTGGATGAATTTACTTGTGATTAATTCAAAGCCCCTGCCATGTAAGGCAAGATGGGTGAGATCCCACTTCCTATGCCCAGGAGATCGGTGTGGCGCTTGCAGGTTCCAATGCACAGATCATAGGCTATGTCAATTGTTCATAAGGTTCGACTCTCAACTATTCAGTTCACGTTTTAAGGGTCCATTATTAAGCGATTTGTGCTCACAACTTCCTTGCAGGCAACCAAATAAACAAACCCATTTCCCACTTATTTTCCAAAGCAGTGTTGACTATCTTTTCGTCCCTATAGATGCTCACAGTTGGGCTGGACATCACCTAAGGGCTTCTTGGCTGGGTTCATTAAAAATACTAAATAAGGACTTGTTGAGCTTTTATAGTCTGTATTGTAAATACAGTGTTCACATTTTTAATAGCTGTGTAAGTGAGCTGCATGCACACTTAACTTCTATCAGATCAGGGTGAAGATACCCACTTATTAATGTGTATTATTTTCTCTGGGTGACATAGTGTTTCAAGAGCCACTTGAAATGTTCTACAGCAATAATAACTTGTTATTCGTGGAAAGCAACGTTAGACCCGTGTCTGCCTGGCTGCTTGGTCCTGTTAATTAGAAGCACAGGTAACTCGAACTGTTCCACCACCACGGCGTACAATGCGATCAGGACCTATTAATAAGGGAAACCTTTCAGAAGATCTCGGTAACTATGCTAGACATTTCCTCTCCTGACTTGCTTCTTGACTCAAGTGTAAGTATGCACGCATTCACATGGCAAAGGAAGCTAACTGATATTGATCCAATTTGGCATGGCTCACAAAATGCTGTCTTCGGAGAAGAAAGTGTGCACACAGGGAAGGAAAGCTGCTAAATTTAGATGATGGCCATTTGCCGTTCATAGGTCACCGTTGATGTCTTCTGGACTAGTTGAGGTGCGAAGCATCTGTGCTCTGTAAACACGATGCTCGCGAGAGACGAGCAGGTGGAAGGATTAAGAAAGCAAATGGTGAATGACACATAAGTTGAAGTGCAAATTCCGGGTTGTTGAATTCTATACTTTTGATTATCGCTTCATTGGTAAAATATCTGCAATTGAATGACAGATCGCAAGAGGGGAGTTCAATGAGAGATCACTGTGTTCAGAAGAAGATGGCCTCAGAAGTATACCAATAAGATTGTTTCAGAGACGATTAGGGACCTTTACCTCCACCTCCACCACCAAACCAGCTGCAATAAGGCTGGATCTCAGAGCAAACCCGGTTACAAGACTTATCCTATATCAATAGACTAGCAGACTCTGGACAGCCACCAGGAAGGTGCATTTCAGCTGTCTCCTTCGTTCATGTTTGTGTTCATCTGACCAGTAGTCATTTCCTTTTAAAGTTACAGCTGGAATGCATGTGGTTCCATTGCAGTTTGGTGTAGGCACTCAAGACAAGGGGGAACAATGAATACATTCCCGCTAACTGATCACATATCACACACCAATGATAAACAACATCCTTCCTTTAGGGACGGGCGACCCTTAAAGTGCACAACTTGAAGGGTGGTGCAGAAAAATGCAAACACATGTTTGAGTCGGCAGCAGCATTTCAAGCCTCTATATAGATGTCTTGCAAGCGGAATCGAGCCGTCTCATGATGATGATTGGATGTATCTCCAATTGGTTCAATTCGCTTTACACAAATAGGTCACTATGGTTTAAATTTGGCTAACGCTTTTTTAAACAATAGACCTATATTGCTTGAAATTATCTTAGTCTTCAAACCATAGGAAAATATTGAGTCAAACCATATCAAGTTCACTCAACCTAGTTAGAGAAACCGAATGCACTAAAATTTGAAGTGACCTTAGACTGACACCGGGCCACGTCCACCTCAGCCCTGGTCTGGCCAGCGTCAGATGCAGATCTCCCAGCAGCAAACTCCAGTCACGCTTCTGCTGCCTCTTGCCTAGCCTCATGTACGTTGGAAATCAATTCAGACCTCAGGTTGATAGAGCTCTGTAGGTGGAAGTGGGACTGGGATGAGTGTCGCAACATGTCTCACAGGTGCATGGGATGCTGTAGTAAGGTGCACCTGCCTTACTGACATGGAAGAAGACATTGCTTGAGATGGCACCTCCAAATTTATTCTTGTGGGCATATAATTAAAAATATACCCTCAATTGCTCAAGTGCATTTGTGCCCACAGAGCAACTGGTCAGTTGTGTGATCGTGGTTGCAATCTGGGAACCTGAGGGTGAGGGTTTGGTGTCAGGTGTGGTTGGGATACAATCCAAGTAGAGGTAGCTGTCTCATCCTGTGTCTAGTGGCCAGACCTGCTCGCCCCCTGTGCAATGGTCTCCTCAGTGCTCTCTTCTATGGTGGCGTGCATGGCATCTCTACTTGATTGACTGATGTCAGTGTGCATGCTCACACACATTGTTGCAGATGTCTGACCTGCAGAGACAGATAAGTATTGCTGTACACCCACTCACTATGAATCTACCTCTATGCAGAACTCTAAGACACAATCCCCACCCATTTAAAGCCACACCAACGATGGTGTGGGTGGCCATGAAAGGCATGTTTTCATGTTCATATGTGTGTGTCAATTCTCACTGATTGTTTTTTTTTAAAACCCCAATTATTATTCATGACCCAGTGTGTGTGAGTAGAGTTTCCATGACATATTTGCTTTATATTTGCATCTTGAGGAGAACGGATCAGGTGCAGTGTGTATTGCTGCTTGAATATTCACACACGTTGTGTTATCCATTTGGCTACACTCTGATTGTGGCAAATATGGAGAAAGACATTTCATAAACTGAAAAAATGATTTTTCTTCGTCATTATAAATCTGGATTTCATTTTCTGAACAGGGTGGGAACCCCATTGAGAAATCCCCACTGCAGTGTTTCTTTCACCATGCAGACAATCGGTGGAATATAACAGAGGCGAAAACAACCACAGATGTTAAAGGAGTTGGAATCTTTTTGTATGATTACACTTGATTAATGCATGGCATCTACAATCAGAGGACACACTGATCCAATGACCTCTAATATACCTTCCCACCCCACAATTCTGGCCTAGATACAGGTGGTTTGATCAAAGCTCCAATTTATTTTACCCCTTAAGTGCCAGGCTAATATGCAAGTCTATGCAAAAAGGACGAGCATACTCGTCCTTGGCACTCATAATTGAATTAAAGGTAGTCCGTGAGCATTTTGCAGGGGAAGTCAATAAAATATAACACAATCACAGGCAGATTGTGTACACAAATGAAAAAATAACCTGCCTGGTTAAATCTCGTTATTTCTCATGTATGTGAATTCATATCCATAATTAAATCTCTTTATATAGCTTACGTTCTGAATAACACTAGGCATTATTGCTGCACATCTAACGCTTGTTGGTCAAGGTATCAACATTCTTTCTTTCAAAATAGCTCGTTGGTCACTGTATCAAAATTCTTTCTTTCAAAATATCTACAAATTACACATAAAGTCATATTTGCAACTGTTACATGGAGCTTTGCTTTCCCCAATAACACCTTTAATATATGCAATCAGAGAACTGTTGCATAGAAAAGTGACACTTATATTCCTATATTTACATAAATATGTTTCCATCAATTCCCTAGTGTAAGTGTTGGTTGCATATGATCTTGTGCTCTGGCACTTTTAAGTGTCTTCTATGCGCTGGATGGAATTACCAGTAAATATCTTAGACCAAATAACCGGACAGACCCAAGGAACATGGTTAAATACTGCTTTAATCTCAACGAAAGAAAGAAGGGAGATATAACAGCTATCAAAACAGATGGCTGAATATTCACATGTTATCTTGTATAGAGTTTATATACTTTGTCATGAGTCATTTGTGACAACATCCTACGTGGCATTTTGCAAAATATATTCATGGAAGGGATTGGGTTAGGGGAACATGTCTACTTATAGAATCATATAAGGGTTAAAATCTCATTGGCGGTCCCATCTCTGTAGAACACGCCCTGAGCTATTTCTACTTATGTCATTTACTGATTATAGTAGAGAATATGGCAGCAGACTAATAAATGCAATATTTTATGTAAAAGTGTGTGGCAGGCTTATGATTGGTTGGCAACCCCATCCAACCTAGGCTAGCAGCACTTGAGCGAAAACGAAACCTAGGTATTCAAACTGTGTCAACCCACTCTTTGATTTTCCAATTAGTCCATCACATTTCATCGCCCGGATACTTTGCCAAGCCCTACCTTTTGTAGTTGAGCTCATAGTCTGCTGACTGTTTTGGAACATTTAAGGGATAATAGTCACACCACTATCTCCATCTAAGTGACGCATTATGAGACCATGATTTTGATTGTATTATGCTGAGTGTCATTGCTCCTCTCGGCCTCTAGACACTTGCTCACTCCACCTCACGTAGGCTTTTGCCTTTGTGGTTGTTCAGCACTTGGCACCTGCAAATGTCCTTGCTTCTCCTAATCTTATCAGAAATATGTCTTACGCACATGCAGCTTCATCAGGAGTCTGGCCGTATCCCGGCCGTAACACCACTGTGATACCACCAGCACAAATAGCGTTACAGCTACTCAGTCCAGCGCTATTAGCGCCAGATCAAAAGTAGCAGTACAGAGGTAAGTCCCATTCCCATTTGGGTCCATTGGACCCAATGGGATTGGGGTTGCTATTACCACCGGCGGTAATTTTGCTGGCAGTAATAGCACCGAAAATTTCAGAAAACAGCCGGAAAGGGGACATTTTTACCTCCAGCAAAAATCTGCAGGTAAAACATCCACTTACTGCCCGACTCATGATTGGGCCAACCCTTAAATGCGGCGGTAATAGCATTACCACTGCATTTAAGGGCTAAGGCACAACTCATGATGAGGCCCATGGTCTATTCATTCAACTCCCTTTGTGCTTTGCCCCCATCTCTGGAAATAGCCGCCTTGATTCTAGGCCAAGCTACTCCGTTTTTCTGCACACGAATACAGCTTAATCAGTTCTTCAAATTGCAGTCCTAGGAATGTATTTTGAGGTAGCAGGGTTGATTCTTAACACAGGCCGCCGTCCATTTTCTTCCAATGTCCTTCCTAAACGTAATGTATATACCTCTTTTTAGCAAGCTTCTATGTGTCTTTTCTACCTTGCATTACAGCATATTTACAGTTAATGGTCAGCAGTTTGCTTCACCTTCCTATATTCATGATCACTTCATCTTTAAGTATGTGTTTCTCTTAGTGCTTCAGTTACATCGTCAGTCTTGAGTATTTTCATACCGTTTCAGCATAGGTTCATTCATCTTCTTTATAACATCACTCAATTGTCGTCAGACTTTACTTTGAGTTCATTCATTTTACCCATAGCGCATTCCGGCATATTGTCAGTGGGCATCCTTCCTGATTGCAGCCTTCCACTGCCTCAGCGTGATGGCATATTCTGAATGGTTCCCTGAGTGCATATCGTCTCTCATATACTCAACGCGGTACAGGAATATTGCATGGATTCATACATGGGTTTCAAATTGTAGCTCTTTGTCTACTATTCCAATATGATGGTGGTAAGGTGGTGGACACCAGGGAATACGCGTCCACCTGCTCCTCTACATTCCCCCCTGTGTTCAAATTTTTCAACTACACTCTTTGCCTCTTCCGCAATTTATACTTCATCTTCTACCATCTCATCATATTTTCTTTCCTTTTGGGACCCATATCTTTGTCATCCCCTCAGGTCACCAGCATTCTATATTTTTTCATGCACTTTCAAGGTCATAGGATGACAATCTGCAGCTGGTGAACAGAATATCCTTTGTCCCACATATCTCTTCCGATCTTGGGGATAGTAAAACTTTGTTCCTGGAGATGCAAGAGAAATCTTCTTGATGTTTTCTCGAGTACTTTCTTAGGTTTGCATTTTTTCTGAAGGAATCTTCTTATTGGTTTGAGAGGTCTTTGCTTATGGCATCTACCTGGGAGATTGATACCTTAGCATCGAGGTAATTACTATTGACTTTGTATACTACCTCATTTTACATGATAACAGAGGAAACATACTCCATTCAATAAGGGCAGAGGGAGTACACCATAGCGTACATGGTTTCTGGTCTGCTAGCATCAAGACTGGACTAACAATCTTCAGGTATCGGACCAACAATGGGATTGGTTAACTTCATGGAAAAGTGTCTGGAATCATCAGTCATTCCAATGGAGGTATCTTGGGATAAAATGACACTTTGGGGATTGTCATCATTAATTAATATTCCGATGGCGTCATCTTTGAGATTTACTCATGAAATTGGTTTCAGAGACAGGGCCTGTTGCTGAAGAATATTATTTTCATTCATACAAGTCCCTTCATTAAAAGGTTTTCCCTTCCTAATATTTATTGGCAACGTGTATCAACAATTATTTCCAGGAATAGTGACTTTTTCTTTAATTTGAACTTCAGCAGCATAAGGCAGCAAATGAGCTGACATAAATGCCTTTTCTAGATCATTGAAGTCCATTGTGTTTTCCCCAATTCTGGACCCGACATTGTTATTAATAAGATCCAAATTAATTGTGAATTGATGTAATATGTCATTACCGATAAAAAAAATCAGAAGTGGCATCCCTTTCAACCCAACAATTATGATTTATCTTTTCGTTTCCAGTTTTTATCTCCAGCATGCTCCTGCTGGTAATCATGTGTGTTGAATTCATTGCATCAAGTCCAGATTCCCATTTATCTATCAAGTTAAATATGGGTATTTTCTGATCCTGCTGTAATTTCATGAACAATCATTCGCTGATGAAGCTTCTTTATTAAGTTATACAAACTTTAGAAATCACTGGTTCCTTCACTGAGGTGAATCAGAAAGTATATGAGTTCTCCTTTTATTTCTAGTGGAGTTAAACTGCTGATTTTGTTTTCTGAGTTATCCTTCGTTTGACCTTGACCATCAATGGAGTTCTGCAGCGGATAGGATTTCAGTGTATTTCCCTCAAAAGTGGAGAACTGCATGTTATTTGGCGTTTCAAAGGATCTGGGGTAGTCCTTTCACTATCATCATATGTTTTCACAGAATATGATAGTGATATTTGGGACTTGAGTGTTAAGAAAATAAACATCCCCTTCATCAGAATGTTTTTCAATCAAGAGACAGGTGCCATTCAAAGTAACATAATTGGCTCTTCTCTTCAGTTTGATCGGGTGGTCAGTTTGGGTCCAAAGGACTTGGCTCATGCAATCTATCATTGCCTCTGAAGTAAATCGTTTCTCAATAAAACAGATATGCTCTGAAGAGCCATGACTAATACAGGGTGGGTGAGTCTAAGTCACCCTATTTTGATTTGTACTTTAGTAATTCCCTCTACTGGAATTTCCTTTCGATCAAGTACTTCTCAACATATCAAGATGACATGAGACCCTGTATCTTTGAGAGCCAATAGTCGCACCATTCCTGAACCTGGAGAGGTGAAAACAACCTTTCATCTTTAATCTCCAATTTAAAGAAAGTGTGAGTTGATGGATAATTTTGATTTAATTGTGTTGATGTGTGGAATTTCATGGCTTTGATCAACTCTATATGAGGGGATCATAACATCTGTACCAATGTTCTTAGCCAAAGCTTAATTCAGGATTTCTGCTTTGTTTAGGAATTTGATATTGAATGTGGTGCAAGCAGTACAGCACACACACATATACGGGCACACACAATGTTTTTGGAAGGTTTTTACACTATCTGCATTGATTTACAGAAGCTATAGTATTTTATTTGGTGTGTGTACTGATCTTTGCCTCCCGTGCCAGCCCGGCGTGTTACAATTTGACATGCTAGTCACAGTCATGACCTGATCATCCCACAGGTCCAGCTCCAGTGGTGTTGGTGGGGAGCACTATGGAACAAAACACCTTCCATTGGTCAGCGACAAATGCATTGTTAAAGCTTGAGATTGCCCTCATCAAGTATCCCAAGGGTGTGAACCTTCCGTTATCATGTTAGGTGGTCAGGATGAAAGGATCACATTGAGTGGAGTATAGTGTTCCATTGGGAGCAGGTAGTGTTGTGAGTACTTGAATAACTCAGGAGACAAAGTCATGTTTCTCACATTTATTGAAGTGAGGTTCTGAGCAGTGACCTCCCAGCTCAGCACCCATTAACTGACTCTCGTGGAAACTGGAGCTGTCTCACACTCTAGACCATAACCAACACTCCAGGTTCCATGAGTGAACATCTTATAACAACAACAGGGAAACTATATACATGTGGAAACATAACATTAACTATGTACACCACTTGATGTTCATTACTTGTTCGAAGCATGGCCTCATACTATATACTATACCTGGTATGCAATGCACATGGAAGATCTACTTCCCTAACACCTGCCTTGCTTCTGCCAAACACTGCTCATCTCACCTGTCTTTATCACCGCGATCCTCTCAATGCTCCACACATCTCCACCTCTGGCAATGGTGGATTCACCAAGTTCTTTCACTACTTCCATCTACTCTGAAAACCTAAAATCTCCTTCCCTCAACTTGACTGGTAGCTTCAGCTTCACCACATCACCAAGACTCAGCCCGATCATCCTGCAACCATTCTTCACATCAAACCTTTCTTTGGCCTTCTCACCACACAGACGCATCCTCTCTCTGATTGGTTCCACTTCAATTTTCTCACACCTTGATCTGCCCATCCAACCTGGGCACAGATGCATATTGGGTTTCCTCCCTCCCAAAACTTCAAACTGTGCCACTCCTGTGAGAGTGTGAGGCGCCAACCAATACCTGAAAATCCTCCCCATAAACACACTTATTCAATCCCCAACTTTAGCCACTGCAATTCTGATGACATCCATCAACGTGCAATTAAACCTCTCCACAAACACATCGCCCTGGGGGTGGTACAATGCAGTATTGACCTGCTGTTTACCATACGTCTCCAAAAATGATTTGAATTCCTTCGACACCAACTGCAAGCCTTTATCTGACAAACACTGGCGTGGGAATCCTTCACGCCAAAACAACGTCTCCAAAAACCTGATAATACCGCTGGAGGTCACATGCTTCAACACACACATTTCCAGCCACTTAGACAATATGTCCATGACAACAAGCAAGAAGGTGTCCTTGGTCCCCCTAATGTTAAAGGGACCCAACAAATCTAGTGCAATCTCATCCCATGGCACTTTGGGGATATCACGCACCTTCATGGGTGGCTTTTGCACCGTAATACGCTTATGCCCATCCTGGCAATCAGTGCACTCCTTCACCATGACCTCCACTTCCTTATCTAAACCAGGCCATCAGAAATCAGCTCTCATGAGTGCTTTTGTCCTTGCCAGACCCAAATGTCCTTTGTGGACCAAATCCATAGCAGGAGCATGCATCTATTCAGGAACCACCAGCCTGTGCCCCCTGCACAAGTAAGACTCTCTAACACACAATTCATCTCTCACCCTCCTGTATTCTCGAACATTCTCATCCCCACATGCACTGGAGTTCTTGAATACTAGTTCCAACACCATCTGATACACCTCATCTTGAATGCATGCTTCATCCAAGATCCTTTTGTTTGATGCACTCTTGCACCCGAAAAATACCTGAAATTCCCTCTTCACTCCCGTTATCTTCATCACTCACCACTGAGCACTCAACCGCTGATCTAGACAATGCGTCTGCCAGTACATCACTTCTCCTTTGATCATGTTTTACCTTAAACTGTAATCCTTTTAGACTGCTAACCCATTTCATGATCCTTCTCGACACACCTTCCAGACCACCCTTGTTATATATGCTCACCAGTGGTTTATGATCAGTCCTCAACTTGAACTCTCGCCCCCCCAAGATACATTTTGAATTTCCCAACTACCCATACACACGCCAGTGCTTCCTTTTCTTCCACTGAGTATTTTGTTTCCGCATCCTTAAGTGTTCTCAAGGCAAATGCAATTGTTACCAACTCCCCATCTTGTTCCTGCATCAACACTGTGCCAACACCACTGTCACTTGCATCGGTATATAACACAGTTTGCCATGTTCTTCAAATCCAGACAAAACTGGTACTTGAATTATACTTTGCTTAACATTCTCAAACTCCTTGAAGCATGCTTCACTCCAATCAAATACCATACCCTTCCATGTGAGTTTTCTCATGTTTTGTGTCTTGGTTGCGAGTTTCTCAACAAACTTTCTATAGAACTCCAACCATCCTAAAAATGAAGCTACTACACTTTTGTTCTTCAGTACTGGCATCTTCCTACTATCCTCAACCATGTCAATTTTCGGTTACATACCATTCCCGGATATCTCATGCACCAAATATGTCACTTTATCTGCTTTGAAAGTACACTTCGCACTGACAATTGTCAACCAAAACTCTTTAAAAATTGCAAGCACTCTCTTTAAACAACCATCATGTTCTTCTGCCGTACAACCACACACCAGAACATCATCTCGGTAAAACAGTACCCCTTTTTCATTCCCCAGCATTTTATACAATACATTCTGAAACACTCTGGCATCCGACACCAGTGCAAACGGCATTTGAGTGCATCTGAATAAACCAAAGGGTGTTATGGATGCCATCAAATCCATGTATTCCTGATGCAATTCTATTTGGTGGTATGCTGCTCTTAGAACTAATATGGAAAATACTTTTGCTCCAGCCACTCCTGCTAACAGATCATCAATCGTGGGTAACGGAAATGTCTCCACCACAACAGATTATTGAGATTTCTGAGGTTAATACACAACCTCACGGATCCATTGGATTTCCTCACTACCACAATTGGGCTGACCCATTCTGCAGCGTCCACTTTTTCAATGATCCCTTCACCCTCCATTCATTTAATTTCCAACTCCACTTCTTTTCGACAAATCCTGTGAAATGACCAAGTCTCTTTTTGAACACCTTTGGGAACAAAGATGCCACATCTTCACTTGGCTTCCCTCCTTCAATTGACAGTACTTGCACAGGACGCACCTCATGTCTAATGGATAACTCTGCTTAGTCATCTCAGGACAACAGCTCCCAACCTTTCTTTGCCACATAAACTATACTTGTTGTCTTTCTGTCTTTGAACCATAGTTCTGCTTCAAATTGTCCTATTATATCTATAGGGACATCTCCATATGCACTCGCTTTGACCTTGGCTTCCTCAAAAGTAAAGCACTTAAACATTGTTTTACTTTTCACTCTACCAGTGACTACTTGCACATAATAAATGACTTCCCTCCCCATGTACTCATAGTTATCATTGTCTTCTTCTTCATTGACTTCTCTCACTTTAGCAAATGACTTGACATTTTTGCAGCAACGTGCTGTGTCCTTTCTGCCCACAGTCATGGCAAATTATGTGTATGGCTTCACATTCCTTGTCATTTGCCAAATGTGTGCTACTTCTGCACCTGTAGCACCTCTTCCACTGCATGAATCTTGGCCGACCCCAGCTCTTGGTGCCTCTCGATATTACTACACTTTCTTTGACTGTTTCTTTTGTTTTTTCCCTCTCTTTTTTCCACTTCCCACCCACTGCTTTTGAATTGTTTTATTTGGCTTGTTGACCATTCCTTCTGCTAATCCTCCTTTGCGTCCTTCATCACCCTTTTCCGAGTGTAATTCTTTGATGAACAATTCAGTTGTTCTATATTTTTAGCAATTTCAATAGCTCTTTCTAATGTGAGATTATGTTCTCTCCACATTTCTTCTCTAATTTTATTGTTCATGCACTTTATCCTCAATTGGTCATGCAAATGTTCTTCTTGACAGTTTGTGAACAGACACTTGACCGCTAGTTCTCTTAAAATTGTGACAAATTCTTCAGTTGATTCTGCTGTTTTTTGTTCTATGGTGGCAAAATGGTAGCGTGCCAAAATTATATTTTCCTGTACTTCATAATGCTTGTCTGGTTTGGCAATGCTTCTCTCATATGGACCCACATCACCAATGCCTGTTGGTTCTTGTAACCTTTTTAGGAAATTTTGTCCAGCTGGCCCCAAACAATGGAATAACGCTTCCTTCCTTTCATATGAATAATTTGGCCCAAACAGTGGCAACACATATTTCGTGAAACCATCTCACCAGTCACACCACTGTACCTTTGGTTCACCTGGTGATGCTAAGAAAAATATTGGCCCTGGAATATTGGGCATTTCAATCTCTATTCAAAATGTCAATCTATGTACACAGTTAGCTAATGTGTGCAACTGTGGCTTGTCTATTATATTTCTAATCTGGATTTTGTTTTTTGACTGATGACTACAACGAAGAAAAGGACGCTGGTGTGAGGATTACTCTTTGTTGATCCTGGATTCCAAAAGGGCCATGTGCACACGCATGTTCTAGGGTGCTTTATTCTAACTCTTAGGATTACTCTCTGTTGTTCCTGGTTTCCAAAATGGCTGTGGGTACATGCATGCTCTAGGGTGCTTTATTCTAACTCTTAGCGTGCAGCTTGTGTGTTCCACTGCGATGCTCCAGGTTACGGACTGCAGCACTCAGCCTGGTGTCCACTTTTGATGCCTGCCCTTGCCACCTGCCGAAACTATCTTTCTCCTTTTCTTCTTCCTTTTTTTTCTGCGTTGTCACAGCTAGCTATGCAGCCGTTGTGGACCACCATGCTTGCGTCTTATCTCCAATTCCTCGTAAGCTCGGGGCCAGATCTTAGAAAGGATGCAGCTGCTCTGGTTGCTCGCAATCCTCTCAGGACTCGGCAGATCTGTGCTGGCCTCATGTGGATGTGTTTGCTTCAGAGGGCTGCACCACTGTCTTCTGGCCCTCTCCACCCCTCGAGCTTGCTTCCATGTCTTGGATGGAGCTAGGGGCTCATTGACACAGTCGGAGGTCGCTACTCCCCAGCCAGCTCGTCGCCAGTTGTTGTGAGTACTTAAATAACTGAGGAGACAAAGTTATTAATCTTGTTTCTCACAGTTATTATTTTATTTTTATTGGTTTATACAAAACCTTTCTCACATTTATTGAAGTGGGGTTCTGAGCAGCCTCCTCCCAGTTCAGCACCCATCAACTGACTCTCCTGGAACCTGGATCTGCCTCACACTCTAAAGCTTAACCAACACTCCAGGCTCCATGAGTGTGAAACACTATACATGTGGAAACATAACATTAACTCTGAACAACACTTGATGTTCATTACATGTTCGAAGCGTGACCTCGAACTATATACTATGCCTGGTATGCAATGCACATGGAAGATCTACTTTCGTAACAGATAGGTACATGAATTCAGCCTTGGAGAAGTTAAGCATAAGACACTGAAGATACATCCAACAACAGATGGTGGAAAATATGTTGGTAACCAGGAATGGACACTGGTGTAAAGGAGGGAAATGAGAAGAACATCTATACATCATCATTGTACATTTGGTAGGAGGAGCCAACAAAGAAGACAATGTTGATAAAATGAAGAGTGCTTGTCTTGGGACAAAGCTATGGGGAACACCTCAAAGGAGTGGCTAGGGCTGGAAATGTGGATGCTCAATAAAATGGAGAAAGAACAGTCCAACAAGAATGAAGGGATTCAGGTGAGGGAAACATCCTGGGTGCTGAGGTCAGATGATGGGTGAACAAGAGATATGTGGTCAATGGCACAGGCTTTTGAAAGATCAAGTGAGGTGTTAACTGAGTAGAGTCTAGAGTGGTGAGGGGTGGTGAGCAAGATAGAAACATAGGCCAGTGCTGTTTCTGTTGACTGCCTGGTGCCGAAAACATAGATTTGAGGGAACCACAGGGTTTACTGGCTTTAAGGTAGCTAATGATTCAAATTGAATACTGCACACTCAAGTATTTTAAAGTGGTGTGGGAGAGGAGACATACTAGTACTTAGAACAATTGGGGTACATGTGGGAATTCACTATTTTCAGAAAGATGTGGGAGTCGACTGCATGGTTGAAGCAAGGTAAACCAAAATAATGGATCAGGTAGGCCAAGGAACTGAGATAAATGCTAAAAAGGAAATGGAATTGGTGATTTCTTTGAGGCAAAGCCAAATGAGTATATTTGCAATCCTAAAGGGGATTGACAGATGTTTTTGAAACAAATATCCACAACTGTGGCTTCTGTTGTTTATTAGCACTGGCTCTGCATTGAGCTGCATGAAGCAAGCAAAGATGCTAAACTCAATAAACTGATGAGAAACAGATGTAATTCCCACCACAAAGCACACTTTCATGTGCTTTCTATGGAATGCTTCAGATAAAAAGAAATACATTTTACTAAAGACTTTTATGCTTTCTGCCAACTAATATTTCATGTCAGACAATGTATTTTACTTTGAACATTGAGCGCAAAATAAGAATTTACCAAGCATAAACTGGTCTCATTGACTGGTCTGTCATCTCTTATAATTCATCAGCCATTTTATGACACATTTGAACAGTGTTAGTACCTTGCTTGAAAGACTCTTCCAAAGGCTCCTTCTCCGATATCTCTCACATAGTCAATGTTGTTCCTTGGGTATTCCAAGCAGATCAGTTTAGGGTTGAGGAGGAGTGGCAGGCGCTGGTACATGGGATTGGGATGAAGTCTGTCCAATATAAGCTCGGATGGAAGAGCTGTCAGTGTCGGCGCCTGCGCTTCCCTGAAAGCAAGAAGGCACAAATATGGCATTTTCAATGTCATTCAAACAATTTTCTAGTGATATAACATTACAATCTGAAGCCATAAGAGCCACACCAGGGAAAAGTTTGTGTAAGCCAATGATTGTATCATGCACCCTATAAGACAGTGGGCCTCATTATGACATCGGCGGGAGCCGTGCCTGTAATACAGGCACGACTGACGCCAGTGTCATTGTTTTTCCAGCGCCTGTGAATGGGCAATACCCGGTTCATTACGGCCCTGCCGGACCCGGTAATTGCCCATTTGAGGATGCCGGGAAAAAGATTCTCCCCATTCCCATTCGGCCCCATAGGAATGGGGCGGTGCCGGTGCAACCGACATGCTGTACTTGAGGGTGCTGCTCTGTCCACCAGGTCCGACCTGGCGGGCAGAATGGCACCCACGAGCACACTTCGTAGTTTGCCAGTCTCGGAACTACGGTACTGGCAAGCTTACCGGTACCATAGTCACCGGACCGGCAAACTTGTAATTTGTTTGTTTGTTTGTTTGTTTGTTTATTTGTTTATTACACGTAGCAGGGCGCAGCAAGGATTTGCGAAGCTTACAAAAGTTACATAATGTACAGACCATATATGTAATGAGGCCCAATGTAGATATGCTCAGACCCATACTACTGGGCCGGAACTGAGGTTTCTTTTTAGATTGGAATACATACCAGTGATGAGGGAAACATGACTTCTGATTTCAGAGTTCTTTGTTTTAAAAGGTGGCTTTTTCACCTCTTATATAAATTGGAAAGACCCAGGCTACCTCTCCCTTTCACAATTACAGGTATGTTATACACCACATCAGACAGATTGCTAAATCAATCTGTATTTTTCATTTATCAGATCACCACTCATAGTGTTGCTGTTATTCCAATACACATTTCAAGTCAACTTGAAATGTGTATTGGAATAACAGCAACACTATGAGTGACTATAAATACTAACCCCTCTCACAGCGTATTTAGCACCCCACAAGACCATTATATGAATGTATAATATATTGGTTCTTTGTGGGTACCAGGAGAATTGATTGTACATTTGGTTGTATATGTCAAAATACCTTAGAGCCTCGAGTAGGCCTTTTTAACATTTGATGGTAAATACAATTATGTTTTTTGTGGAACAAAGAGGGGTGATCTGATAAATGAAAAATACATATTGATTTAGCAATCTGTCTGATGTGGTGTATGACATGCCTGTAAGTGTGAAAGGGAGGGGTAGCCTGGGTCCTTCCAATTTATATATTCTGTATAATCCCTCATGACACAGGCTCCTCGAAAACAAAAAAGAGAGTTCTTCTACCCCACATTGTAATTTAAGTTTGTTTTCACCTCTGCCATCAAGTTTGTCCTGATTCTTTAAATTTTCCCAAGTATGTGATTCTTTTTTTTATATATCTGTAATAATTATCCATTCATGTCTGTACTTAGTATCCCTTAGTTGTATACATCATTATGTAGCTGTGAAACCTTTGGTACCAGAGGTGTTTGTTGTCTTTGAAGTCAAGGTGCTGTTCTTTGGTTTTCAAAATCCCATGTGCAATAAAACCATAACCAAAAATAGGGCCACACATATTTGTTCTGTGACTGTTTGGAATATGCTCCACTCAGAATGTGCTCTATGTACAATTGACTCACTTTTAGACAACAATTAAAGGCCTGGCTAC
The DNA here is from genome assembly GCF_040938575.1 of Ambystoma mexicanum. Taxonomy (NCBI): domain Eukaryota; kingdom Metazoa; phylum Chordata; class Amphibia; order Caudata; family Ambystomatidae; genus Ambystoma; species Ambystoma mexicanum. The sequence goes on from NC_090937.1 coordinate 405,019,269, forward strand.
AGATCTCTTCGTTTTTGGGAATACCTATTCTTCTTGTGGTGAGCAGACTTTTGATTGTTTGTAATGCATAGCTGTATTGTGTTTCACTGTCCATCTTTTATTGAATGCATGTATTTTTTTTACACAGTTGTACATTGCTCTAATGCATCTCGGTGATTCTTTGCTCAGATATAAAAAACAATAGTCAATATATACAAATAAAAAAAGAAGACCTGACAAAGTTTGCGGCTGTGTGTGGGGCACATTTTTTGTCAGATGTGCCTCTGTTAATTCTTAACGGTTTTCGTTCATGTTTTGCTAAAGTCCTGGTGAGCTTAATCAATGTAGTTTGACAATGAAGTGGCAAATGTTGTTCGCTGAACTTATCAGTTTACATGTTTTGCAAAAGGAACCAATGGCTGCTAATGTAGCATTTTATTCGGTCTTTCGGTGCTTTAGCACCCCGACTTTCTGAACTATGTAATTTGATCAGGATTTGATAAATCAGAGTCCTTGAAAAAATGTATAGGTGTTGTATGCATATTTAATTGTACTACAGGGTTTTCTGGTTAACGTAGGGTTAATTCCAATAGCTTAGGCATCATTGCACAAACCTTCATTCAAATCTTTGGAAAACAATGTAGAACAAACTGTGAATTTTATTGGACAGTTTCGAAGGGATCATTAAATAAAAACAAAGTTGAAGGGAGCAGCCACAAATGATGCTTTCCCATTCATTTCAAATAGGGCAATTTTTGATCTCATCTAGTGCCCCGAAAGGCTGGACAGGTTTACATGGTCCCAGGCTCAGAAGGAAATGGTCGGAGCCATCAAGGAAAGGATTGTGAAAGCCCCATGCTTACATCCATTTAATCTCTAGTGGGACACGATCATCACTACTGATGCCAGAGCATATGGGTTGGCAGCTGTGCTGACTCAGAAGAGCAGAGGCACAGAACAAGTAGTGGCGTTTGCATCCAAGGCATTATCAAAAGCCAAAAGAAATGACTTGACAGTGGAAAAGGAAAAGTTAGCCTGCGCAGGACGGTGGAGTACTTCAGGACCTACATCTGGGGCGCAAACCTCAACTTGGTCACAGATCATAAACTCTTGATCCACATGTTAAGCCCTGGAGACACAAAAACTTCCACGCGTGGCTAGCGTACATTGCAGGAAAGCACCAGGAGTACATATTTGACATAGCGTACATAGCAGGGTGGAAAAACGCCCCAAACAGACTGCCTGTCCAGGCTACCAGGAAACAGTGAGAATGCAACCACGTTCATAGAAGATGAATGTGTGGTAGCATCCTTTCAGGATCTGAGAACTGCTGAATTTCTGGAAATGAGCAAGGGCCATTGGAACAGGAAGCCTGCAAAGACCCCACAATGGTGAGAATCAGGGAATGGGTCAGGAGAAGGTGGACCGAGAAAAGAGCCATCCCAGAAGGTGTGAGGCCTTATTGGAAAGTAGCAGAAGAAATATTTGAAGTGGAAGGAATGATAATCAAGGGTGATCAGGTGATTCCACCAGTGGGCATGAGGAAAGTCCTCCTGTTTAGGGTCGACTGTTTAGGGTCCACTCAGGACATTTAAGAAACACCATGACACGACGTTGAGTGAGAGAGGCCTACTGGTGGCCAGCCATGGATCAAGACATCTGCATGATTATTCGACAGATGTCACAAGTGCTTGAACTGCGATAAAAGGTTAAAGATGAGACAGGTGCCACTCATACCTACAAAGGTCCAAGAAGGGGTTTGTCAAAAAGTAGGACTAGAGTTATTGGCATCTTGTAAGTGATGTCTTCTGAGGACCATTATGGAGTGGTCATGGTCGACTATTTGTCAAAGTGGGTGGAAGCTGAATTTGTACCAAATATCACCACGTCAACTGTCATAGAAGTACTGACAAATGTGTTCCAGACACAGGGGCTACCCAAGGACATTTTCACCGACAACAGGGTCCAATTAGTTTCACGGGAAATCAAGACTTTCTTGAAAAAGCACAACATACGACAAATAAAAGCAGTGCTGTACCTTCCCCAGGCCAATGGGCTGGTAGAAAGAGCAAATCGGTTAATCAAGGGAGCAATAGAGCTGGCCATAGCATCCGAAATGGGTCACCTGAAAACGGTCAAAGAAGACGTAGCAGCTCACCGTCTGATCCCTAATGGCGTCACCCAAGTGTCACCCTTCCGCATGCTGAGGGGAAGGAGAGCGGCGTCCACATTGGTACTCCCATGGTTGGCCAGCATGAGGGTAGACAAAGAAGTGAATATAGAAGATGTGGTATGGAGGATAAAGAATAGCATGGCCCAAATAAAGAAATGGAATAATCGGCATAGAGAGGCCCAAAGTGGAGAAGTCACAGAAGGGGACTGGATCAAAATTCACCTACGACTCAAAGATCAAGTGATAGGATCCAAGTTCAGTCGGCCAATCAAGGTAGTGCACAGAGGCACCAACCATGTCTGCACCCAAGACGGCTGCACGTGCAACATGGAGCGGGTGACATTGTTTGAGAGTTATCAGTCAGCACAGACAGCACATGAAGAGTCAAGCAGTCAAGAGGGCCAAAACCAAGCGGCAGCAGGGGAGATGGAGCTGGAGGCACAGAGGGCACCCCACTGAGAGAGTGAAACCAAGAACGAGCTGCCAGAAGTGACATATGAAACAATCCACAAGTCGGTCAGTGAGGGTGAGAAGGAGGACTGGCCAAGGAGAGAGCACAGAAGGCCGGTGAAGTATAATGACTATATTATGAATTATTACTTTTGTTTGTGTTATCAAAGTGAGGTATGTAGGACTAGTCGCAAGACCCGGCAACACAGAGATCTCACCAGATTTCATGCGAGAGGCTATTTTCATAACACTATTACACATGTTTCTACTTCTATCTACTCTTATTTGTTTTTACTACTACATATCAATATTATATTATGTTTGAAATACCTGAACTATATTTACACCAGAAATTGGTACTTCTGATGATGCAATGAAGTACTTTAATTGTTTAGTAATAGATACAATTCAAACCATTTGTTTAACGTTTAAGGTTTGTATGTTAATAAGTATTACAAATGAATGTGCCACACGTAATCGTATCATACTTATGCATCAGTGTATTGTTCCATGTCATGTTATTATTGTTATGTGAAATAAAATTAAATTTGTTATGTTATGTTAAAGGATATTTATACAGTGCACTATCAACAACATAGTGGTCCCCTGGTGCTCTCGGTGGATCTGAGACAGAAAGAGGGTGGGATGGGTTAGTAAGGTTGAGCGGGAAAAAGAGCAAGAGAGTTGTGATGTGCTGTTGGCAAGCCTCAGTTATAGCTGAGTTTAGGTGTGGTTTGTGATTGCTAGCCATCATGTGTTGTTGTGTGAGGCTATGGGTGTTATGTTTTGTTGTTGCAATGTAGTGAGGTGTGTGTGGTTTTTAGTGCTTTGTAGGTGTTGTTGTGTTTGTCTAAAGTGTCAGAGGTGTATGCAGAGGCGAGTGATTGTTTAGTGGGGTTGGTTAGTGGCATCGCTATTTAGAGGCGACGCATGCTAACCTTCACAATCCTGTCTAGATGTGGCACAGTGCTAATCTTTACAATTCTATCTAGATGTGATGCATGGTAACATTCACAATTCTGTCTAGATGTGACACAAGCTAATCTTTACAATTCTTTCTGGATGTGATGCAAGCTAGTGTTATAATTCTGTCTAGATGTGACACAATGCTAATCTTCACAATTCTGTCTAAATGTGATACAGGCTAGTATTACAAGTCTGTCTAGATGTGATACAATTCTAATCTTCATAATTCTGTCTGGATGTGATGCAAGCTAGCATTACAATTCTGTCTAGATGTGAAGTAATGCCAGTATTCACAAATTCTGTCTGGATGTGACTCGGGCTAATCTTCACAATTCTGTCTCAATATGATGCAAGCTAGTATTACAATTCTGTCTAGCTGTGACACAATGCTAATATTCACAATTCTGTCTAGATGTGACACAAGCTAATCTTTCCAATTCTGTCTAGATGTGACGCAATGCTAATCTTCTCAATTCTGTCTAGATGTGACGCAATGCTGGTCTTCACAATTCTGTTTAGATGTGACGCAAGCTATTATTACAATTCTCCCACGATGTGACGGCAGCTAATCTTCACAATTCTGTCTGGATATTATGCAGGATAGTACCACAGTTCTGTCTAGATATTATGCAATGTTAATCTTCACAAGTCTGTCTAGATGTGGTGCAAGCTGACATTCACAAATCTGTCTAGATACGACACAAGCTAATCTTTCCAATCCTGTCTAGGTGTGATGCAAGCTGACATTCACAATTCTGTCTTGATGAGACGCAAGCTAACATTAATAATTCTGTCTAGATATGATGCAAGCTAGTAATACAGCTCTGCCTAGATATGAGCAAGCTGATCTTCACAATTCTGTCTGGATATGATGCAGGCTAGTATTACAGTTCTCTCTAGATATAATGCTAGTTAATATTCACAATTCTGACTAGATATGATGTAAGATAGTATTGCTGTCTCTTTCTAGATATGATGCAAGATAATATTGCATATTAGCGTATTACTATATCGTTCCATGTCATGTTATTATCGTTATGTGTAATAAAGTAAAATATGTATCAAAGGAGGTCAACAAAAAAATTCTAACTCATTCAATCAGAAATGTCACATTTGATGTAATTATTCATCTCATTGGTGATGTCATGTATGGTGTAATTAGTGATGTCATCAGTGATGTCACCCCGGATGTCATCATTGTGGTCATACGATGCACAACAGGGGCTCATAGTTAAGGTGAACTTGCTCAAAATGCGATTGCTAAATTTCAGGGGTTTTGTTACATTAAATCGGATCACCATAATGCTCTATTAACAAAGGGTTTTTTCACTGAATATATTCCACAGTCACGGTAGTGGCTGTGTAGTTATGGTTAAGTTGCTAATCCCACAGGAAGAGTACTGTTTGGGTGTCTTATAACTTTGCTCCCTCTGGACGAATCCTCACCAAACTCTGCAAACAAAGTTTATGGCCCACTCTATATTTTTGCAAAGTCTGGTTAGATTTGGTCCAGGGGGGGCAAAGTTATAGGGTGGGTACCAAAATTTCCTTTTTTCCCATAGACTGAATGGGGAAAAAGTTTGCTCATGCCTACAGCCCAAACCGCTGGATGGATTTTCACCACATTTGCGTCGGGAGCGGCGGCCCGGTCCCAAAAGCGTGCTTTTGTAAATGTGGTGAAAATCCATCCAGTAGTTTTTTTTAAAAAGACCAAAAAGTAGGTCACACAAAATTAGTTATATCCATGTCCGCTCCATGGACACACTTCCCTGTTCGCTCCGCGGACAGGACACCGATTGGCTAATCGGCTTGTGTCATGTCCATGGACATGCAACGTGTTCGCTGATTGGCTGGAATGAAGCATGAGGTCCGTCATATTGTTTCGATCCGCCCGCCATCTTGGATCCGCGGACAGCGCGGCGACGAACGGGGGAGAAATACAACTTTGGCAAGTGTGTTGGTGTGTAAGAGTGCTTGGGGAGTGTGGGGGAGTAAGATATGGGTCAAATGCTGTATTTGTTTAGGTGGCAGGAACCCCTGATATGTTCGCCATGTCCGCGGTCACCACGGCTGTCCGCGGACATAAAAAATGCATTGCAGTAGCCCATATAGCCAGTTAAAATGTTTGATTCTATGGGTGTGATCTATGGATGTGATATGCTGCAGTGGTTGTGGCCAGGGCCTAGAGTCTTGGGTGCATGGCCGAAGGGTGTAGGCCGTAGGCCATGCACCCAAGACTCTAGGCCCTGGCCACAACCACTGCAGCATATCACACCCATTGTTCACACCCATAGAATCGAATATCTATCAAATATTTGCAAATCTACAGTTTGTGTACTGTTTGATTTGTATAGTTTTGGCTACATCATGTCATTTAGATTGTAGAGTTTGGTAACAAGCACTGCAGTATAACATATCCATGCAAGTAAACATTTTGTATTGTGGTGTATGGTTAGATGTTTGCTTCAATGGTTGTGTTATGGAGCAGTAGTTATGAGTTGTATTTATTATAATATATTTACAGTTTGATTTTTTGTGATTGGATATATTTTTTTCATGACGTGGGTAACTGGAGCAGATATATTCTTTTTCAATTTCTGTGATAAAAGAAAAGATTGTGTTAGTGTAGGTAGTTTATAAAGCCTTATTACATTGAATAATAGACATTCTGCTTTATTTCGACCCTCATATTTAGTAGTTTACAAACCAGTGTACTGTGCAATTTTCTCAGTTTCTGTGTTTGTTGCTTAAATCATTGGGTCTGTGGGAAAAAAAAATCATGTTGGATTAAAAAAAACTTTTTTTGTTATGGTACAGTACAATTCTTTCTTTGTTTTCAGTGTTTACTTGTTGTTTCTGGCTAATGTTCTATCTGTTGGGTTGTTGCAGATTGTTAGATACCTGTTGTCGAATTGTAACTGGTTATATTTTTTTACTTATATTCTCAAATTGCTAATCTATCTGTTGGGTTGTTGCAGATTCTTGGGGCAGTTAGATACATGTTGGCGTATTCTAACTGTTTATTTCTTTTTATAATTTAGTGGTATTGATTTATCTGTTTGGTTGTTGCAGAAATTTGGGGCAGTTAGATACCCGTTGTTGTATTGTAGTTGTTTATAGTTTTCTAATTGAAGTTTTATTAATGTTTATGCACAGATTAGTTATTGGTGGTATTGATTTATTTGTTTGGTTGTTGCAAAACCTTGGGGCAGTTAGACACCTGTTGGCGTATTCTAAATGTTTATTTCTTGTTTTATTTTAGTGGTATTGATTTATCTGTTTGGTTGTTGCAAAATCTTGGGGCAGTTAGATACCTGTTGGCGTATTCTAAATGTTTATTTCTTCTTATAATTTAGTGGTATTGATTTATCTGTTTGGTTGTTGCAGAATCTTGGGGCAGTTAGATACCTGTTGGCATATTCGAACTGTTTATAGTTTTCTAATTAACGTTGTATCAATGTTTATGCACAGATTAGTTATTACATTTTGGTTTTAAGAATATTAAATAGGCCTTTATAAGATTTACTGGTAATATTTGCTTTACAGTAATGGTACTATCATTACATTCGAACCATCCACAATTCTTTTTTATATATGCAGTGTAGTGACCTGCATTGGTTGTGGCTCCTGCATGGTAGATTATACCTATTGTTGTGAAGGTTTTCTTACCAAGTGATACTTGACCATGTGTGAATCCAGTCAGCTTGCAGTTGTTTTTGCTACCCTCTGCATGAATTATTCACTAATATTTGTATGGTAAATGTTGTTTTTTTAGTTAATGTGGTATGCTTGTTTTTTTATTTTTACATTGATGTTGTGTATGTAATCATCCTGTTTTTTGATAACCTGGTTTTAGGGTTGTTCCTTAATCTGTGTATTATTTAACGCAGTTTTAATGAGAATTGTGTCTTTTTTCTATAATAAAAATATTTTTCTTAATGATAGAGCTTTTGTGTGTTACACCTTTCCTTCCCATTAAAATGTGAATTTGAACTGTTTTCTTCTATACTATAAAATAGTGTCATACCATGTACATCCAGTTTGTCTGTGGAGCAAATTTCAATTATTGGTTGCATTTCTTTTTTCAACATTGTGTCACTGAATTTGGAACAGCTTGCAAAAGTTAGCATCAAGCACATACAATTGACATTTTTTGTGTGCTAATTGTTCCATGACATCAGTAGCACATGAGTTATGGCCATAATGTGCATGGATGTGCCGGGTTTTTAATATTGCTTGTGCTTCTTGAGATAGTACATCAACTCTAATACTTTTTAAAATGTTGACTTAGGTGAGGTCTGCAGACTGGCACATGTTTTCTGTTAATTCTCTGAATTGGAAAGTTGCCAAAGGTTAACATTTCCTATGCTGCCAACAGTTTTACGGCAGTGTTTGTGTCCTAAGGTTTTAAAAATAGGTTCACCTTTCACTGGTGTCAATTGAAGAAGATCTCTGAAAACAATAATGTGTTTTCCTCCAAGGGCTCTTTGTAGTTTGTTTTGAGTACTTCTTGTAATCTGAGGTGAATCAAAGCCAACATTAGGTTGGAGACCATGCTCACTTCATCTATTAGTAGCATTTTCATTTGTTTTATCACTCTGCGTAGTTCCATTGCAGCTTCTGTAGAAAGTTTGTAATATTCTAATTTGTTTTTGTGTTCTACTGGAAGGAGTAGTAATCGGTGTAAAGTGACACCACCTATGTTGAAGCCAGCTAAACCTGTGGGGGCAGTTAGAACAGCTGACAGTTTGTTGTTTGTCTATTGTTGAAGGAACTTGCTGATGATTTTGATTAAAAATGTTTTGCCTGAACCAGCTTCACCACTGACATATAGTAGTATAGGTTTGTAATTTTGGCAGGTACATTCTTTATTTTCATGTTGTACCCCATGTGCAATTTCTTTTGTTACTTCTTGAAAAATGTTACGATTCTCTTTGTTCAGTTTTGATTGTAGTACAGTTAAGTCTTCTGTATCTTCTTCATAGTGACACATGGCGTTTTCTACTTCTGTCATAGCTAATTCTGCCGCATTTGCTATTAGTGGCTGTTCCAGTGGTTCTTGGCTTCCTGTTACAGAAGGTTGACTACTGTCGGGAGTTTCCTTATCTAGTTGGGCCTGGAGTTCTTCTTTGTGTTGCTGTTCATTGTGCAACATTGTTTTGTACTGTGTAAAGTTTACATCGGTCATAGTGCTTTCATTTGCTTTGAAAGCGTCTTCATAGTAGTCATAGATATCTAGTATCTCTTCTTCTTTTCTCCATGGTTTAAAAAGTTGTAGCAGGGACATGTAATATAGTTCTTTATGTTGAGGAGTTTTTAATGACAATTTGATATGATTAATTAAGCTTCGTTTGGTAAGTTTCACTAAGCTGCCTTCGCAATTTGTCACTCTATATCTACCTTTATTTTCATTGGGTTTTATATTATTTTTGTATGTGAAGTTTTGGGCTATGTGGTATAGCCACATGGTATCCAAAGTGGTGCTCCTGTTAGGGTAGTATGTGTCTAGTAAAATGTTTTTCAAAATGTCTTGGCTGTTGGGATCATTTTTGGCTATTGTTTCTATGTCGTCATATGATTTGAAAACTCTTTTTCTAGATTTAGCAGGACCAAGACTTAGCCATACTATATTTTCAGATTTTCCATACAAAGCAGTACGGGTTAAACGATCTGCAGCTTCATAGCAGCCACATTCTATATGAGAGCATTTTTATGCCTAACCTGTACAATTTCTGAGACAGTGTTTTGTCCGATGATAGATCATTCCAGAGGTCTTGAAGCTCTGTTTTTTCAGCTTTGGTTAAGTAGGCTGTTACATATCGTGCAACTGCAGTGGAATTGTCTGCAATGTACTGCACATCTATGTTTGCATTCCGTAAGAGGGCAATGATTGCATTGTAATCATTGATATATTTTGCTTCTTCTGTTCTTTTTATGTAATATGTGTTCTTAGGTGATTTACATTTAACACTATGTCTAACTGAAGACATGAAGTTGTTCACTTCACCTGTTTCTGTAACTGGTTTAGGGAAACCAAAACAGTATTTGGTGTAGTATTTCCCTTTGTTTTTGTATTTGCAACGACAATATTTCCCATATTTGTGTCTTTGAAATTGTACAATTTGTGCATGAAGATCACTATTTGTTGCTTCTGATGGAATTTCACAAGTGACATATTTTTCGATAAACTGTAAAATAGTGGCATCACTGTCTTGACCAAATTTAGGAGCATCTTTAATCCATAAAGCATGTGGATATGTGGTGCTCCTCTGGCTTGGCATTCTTTTCTCCAAAAGAAGTGTTGCACTTCTACGAGGGAGGAACAGTTTTATTACAAATAAAGTGTAGCATAGCAATGAAGCAATGATGGAAATATCTTGAAATGTTAACAGGATCTAGTGAGCAAAGTTCTCCATATGTTAGTATATCTATGTTTGTTTTGTTTTTGTTTGATATGCGTAGGAAATCATGTAAATCTTCCCATGCATATTCTGCACAACTTAATGTAACAAATCAAGTGGGCGGGCCAAGGTTTCTTATCATACAACATACATCTCTGTGACGTCGGAACCAGTACTCTTTAGTGTCACGCATGTTTGCTAACAGATTTGTAATGCTTGATTGTAAACCGCATCTTTTTCTTGCACTTTTTGTAGTAATTGCATAGCTGACATATTTTGAAAGTGGGTACCTGATTTCAATGTGTGTGCAACTCTGTAGCATAGAGTTGCTAGTTCACTTTAAAAGAGTAGGTGGAATATGTATTCCACATTTTGTTTAAATCTGGTATCTTCAGAATACATTCGTAACGAGCGGTTTCTGATTCTGATATCTTAATGGGTCTATCATCGTACCTTCCTCCTTTCCCAATAGGAAAGAGTAGAGGAAAAGCACGTGCTTTTATACTTTTTTCCCAATATGCTGATTGGTGATCTTTGGTTTGTCGCATTTGGTATGTTTCTAGTGCATCATCTATGGCGTCATTAGAGTGTAATGGATGAATTGTATAATATTGGATACTGGAGCAGGATCTAGAAGTTCAAATTGACCAGTTTCTGGTGACTCTTGAATTATTTCAGTGGTTTCCCTCAAGTTTTATTCAATATTAATTTCTTTGTAGTATTCATTATTGTCTTTTAGATATTGTAAGGCTTGTCTAACTTTATGTAAGTCTAGGAGTTGTTGCCAAATTGTTTTGTCTTTTGTAGGTACACCATTTACTAAGACAATTAAAGATTGATTTATTGGACGTTGCACTCCCAGAGTGTGCACATTTTCTTTCAGATCTAATGGTAAATAAACTACTTTGCCACAAATGCCTTTCACTAATTCAGAGGGAGGTCATTTTGGTTGTTTTTGGTTGAAGGCGTATTATGGCTTGAAATCGGTGCACTGTTTGAATTATGATGCTCTCATATAAATTGAGTTGTTGCAGGGGTTTTGGTAGTGGGAATAATTCCAAGTTATTTGTGATTGCATGTTAAGGAGTTTGGTTGTTGTCAAGTTTTGTAGTGCAGTAAGTGCAAAGTATTAAGGAGTCAGTTATTTCATATTTGTTTTCTGATATAAGGTAGAGAGCTAATTCAAACCATTTGGAATCCTCATTGTCTTCTATTTTGAATGTTACGTCTACAGTTTTTGTGTTACTTTTATAAAAAGTTCTGCGGCAACACACACACATGGTTTGGTACTTCAGCGGATGTACTTTAAAATGTTAGTATTTCTTTTTTGTATGTGTGTAGTAGAAGGTTGCTATCTGTACAATTGTTGCTTGCTAGTCTGTTGTAAAGCTATTGCATTTTGTAAGTGGCTTTCAATTCCAGAATATTTTCTCTCGATATGCTCTATTTCTTCGATTAGGTCTTTGGCTGTACCATGTAGAAGATTGTTATTTAAATTGGCTAGTGCTAAAGCAGGACTTTTAGCATAATACAGTTTATAGACTAGATTTCTTATAGTTCAATGATGTGTTGATATCAATTTGATATGATGGAAGGTGCTTTTGCAAATAGGTCCTGAAATGCAGGCTAATGAATGTCCTTGTAGTCCTGTGTTTTTGCGCACTGGACAGGTATCCATATTTTGTAGTAGTTTCATTTTGATTTTGTCTTTGCCTTTCACATACTGATTGAGGAACTGGCGCAAAGATTTGAAAGATTGTTTCCCAATGTTACACATTGACGTACATGGCCATTTGTATACTGGACGTTCTGTTTCAGTTGAATGGAGAGGTGAGACTGAGTTTTCTGGGGATATTTTTGTAAGCAGTATTTCTTGTTCCATTATGGTATTATTACGTTTTTCATACCCTCGTCCACTGCTATGTATGGAAATTGTGTTTGTTTGCTTTTGTTTGAATTCTTCTTCATTGAAATACGGTTCTGTGCTCGTGGTGGGACTCCATTCACCTCCACTGATATTTAAGAAGTTATTTTTGTTGACATTCCGTTTATTGAGAAGACTTTTTTGTAATTTAGTTGTTAGTTTTGTTATTGATTTCATTCTGTTTAACACTAAAATAAATAACTTCCTTTTGAGAAGGATTGCACTGTCTATCAAAGCTTTGAAGATTCATTTTCTACGGTAGGTTTTAAAGGTTGTGCATGATTTCTCTTCTGTTTTTATCAGATTCTGAAGGACTCTGTGGCGGAACATTTTTTTTTAAATACTTTTTTTGGTATGGTTACTTGCCACTACATCAAGATTTATAGGCGCAGTGTTAGCAGTAGTGGTAGCTGGATTCTTGTTAATTACTTTCCGTTTCGTTTTACATTTTGAAAAAGGAGGGAACATTTTTGTATTGGAAGCTTGTTTTGTTTTGCTTAATGACTCTATTAGATCTTTAGTTTGAAATTTTTGTACAAATTCTCCTAGAGATGGATGTTTATTTTGGACACTTTTATTTTCATTTGCTCTACTTCTGCGTTGCTTTCTACAGACTTGCTTTTTGGTAGGCATTCTTTGGGGTCTGTTAAAAAAAAAAGAAGGTATGGGTTGGGCTGTTCTGCAATGTATGTGTGCTGTATGCATGAGTGTCTGAGTATGATGGTAAGGATGTATGTGGTGGTGTGTGATTGTACATTGGGCAGCTACAACTATTTGGGAAGGCTATTCTTGTATTTGTGTGTTACTATACCGGGGTTCAGATGACAGTAGAAAGTAAGCTAGTGGTGAGGAGAAGCACTAATACTAAAACTAATGGCATAGAATTAAAACAGTTCTTTGTTCTGTAATACTAACATTCTAGGTGCTGAGTTATGTCATTTGTGCGCCGAAAAATGGGGATTTGGGTGCCATTCTGCCTGCTAATCCCTGTTTAACAAATGGGGATTTGTGAGCAGAATGGTGCACAAATCTCTGTTTTGCGGTGCACAAATTCCATGAATCAACCCCACAGTGTGTTTGAGGAACAGTAAGAATATTATGGTAGTATTGTACTTACTCTTTTTGTGTGGAATGAGCAGGTTTCTTCTGAGTTGTTTTTGTACTTCAGATGCTGCTGCTTTTCAGGAGAGTGGTCTTCACTGCAATTGTAAAAGAAAGAAGTTAGTACTTTTGTGTGTTTATAGCAGTGATGTTAATTTAGACGTTGATTTTTATGTTTTTGTAGTAGTATTCTTGTTTGATATCTGACCATAGTGTGTGCATGCAGTTTCCTTTGACTATGTGCAGCCTTTATATTTTACTTACAATATGTTAGTTCAACAGGCTTTGCAAATGAGTAGAATACTAAGTGTATGAAACTCACTTGGTTTTTTAAGGCTCTGTTATTGAATGTTAGAAGAAAGAAGAAATAATGATATATTCATTTTGCAATTTTTATAAAGTAAATGGCAGAAACTGTATAGGAAAGCATGGAATGTATGCATTTGTGAAGATGTGGGTAATAAAGCAGAAGGATATGATTTACAGGCAGTGGTGTTATTGCAGATGGGAGCTTTTCAATGATAGTGTCTATCTGTGTGAATGTATGAAGATGCATGACCTTATCCTGGCTGTGTGTAATCTTATAAAATACTACTAAGTGTTTTTCTACAATTATACTGTTATTTCTCCCATCTTCTAATATTAGAATTTTTTAGAGAGCTGTGTGTGTAAAATACAGTTTAGATGGCAGTCAGGTTTGGAAGTGACAGTTGATTATAGCAGATGGGAAAAATGACAGTAAGTTAATTTTATAGGTTATACAGGTTACGTGGCAGTTACTCTGTTATTCATAAGAGTTGTACATGTACTGTGCAGAAAATATGCATACCTGTAATTTGTATTCATGCATGTGGATATGCATGCAGCTGCAAGTAGAAATCTTGGAGACTTGTACAGTGGTGTTTGTAGTAGGTGCTTTCCAATGATATGAGACTTGTACTCAAGAGTGATCAACAGTACATTTGAAGTGCTGAACTCTGATGATGGAGGTAGATGTAGAGGTCTTGGATGTGATTGGTGGATGGTTGTGTGACTGACTGCTTAGCTGTATCCAATGAGGGAATGACACAGAGAGTGACGTGGAAAGGGTATTAGGGCATTCTAAGAGTTACGCAGTCTGCGGACTCCGCGGCTGTCCGCGGACAGGGCATGTCACATCCAGGGTTTTCCAGCAAATCCAGTATGGAAAGGCGACTGTAGGGATCAGCCAATCAGATGTGGATTTGTGTTGAAAGAGACTGTGTGTAGTGAAGATGGCAGAGGTGGAGAATGTCAGGGTGTTGGTGCTTGGAGATATGTTTGTGCGTGGTGTACAGCAGTATGCTCAATGAAGGCATGTGGCAAACAATGTTGATGTTAAAGGAGTGGGGGTGGTGTGGAGCACTGTGCCTGATTGCAATGCACAGGGAATTGTACAAGTTTGTGAAGATATGGGCAGGATGAACAGTCCCCATGTGGTAGCTTTGCACTATGGTGCTTTCCATTTGGGCTATGTCAGTGCCCCTACTTTGTTGGCAGATTTGGAACACTTGGTTCAAGCAGTAATGAACATGCTTCCAAATGCCAAAGTAATTTTTTCTGGATTAGTACCTAGGGCAATATGGGACAACAGTTCTGTTTGTTGTCCTCAGCAAAACATTGCTAGGTGTGCAATCAACCGAGGCATGTGTGCTTTCATGCTTAGAGCTGGTATGTTCTTCTGTAATAATGAGAATCTTGATTCCAGTAATGCTGTTTATTTTAATGAAGATGACATTTCCCTATCTTTTATGGGAAATGCCATTCTGTTTCAGAATGTAAGGGTTGCTTTGGAGAAGGTTATGTGAAGATTTTAGGAGTAAAGTAAGAAAAGAAAAAAAAGAGAAAAAAATACAAAATAACAGGTGTCTGGCAAGCATCTGCAAAAACCCCCTAAAGAAATGGCTCTTTTCAGAGCCAACCTCAAAGGGGAAATGGGGCACACTATTTAAATTTACATTCACCATGCTCAGATTTTCCATATGTCTGCAGACATGGCAGTAGTCCGCGGACAGCGCATATTACATACAGGGATTTTGGGGTGGAGAGGCATGGGAATGAGAATGTGCAGAGCAAGGGATTGGTCAGTAACGTTTACTGAGTGTGTTGTGTAAGGAGAGAGTTTGTCAGAAAGTATTTTTCATGAGAGAAGAACAGATAGCTATGGCTTTGTGTTTCAGAAAACAGATTATCTGGATTTTGGGAGACTCATGGATACATTGGTTGGAGGTGCATGCAGAACGCTGTGGAGTAGCTGTAGATCTTGGATTCCCTCATGTGGAAGTCCACTGGCATGGAGTGCGTGGAATGAAGTGGCTGGACTTGGTACCTCTCTGTGCTACTTTGGAGACAGAGCATCATCCAGACATAATTATAATTCATTGGGGAGGGAACAGTTTAGGACATGTGTCTGGAATTTCATTGCAATTTGCGCCTAACCCCTAATTCCCCAGTATTTGTGTCAGTTTCTGCTTCCCCGTCTCTTTCATAAATTTTATATCTGTATATAATAAAAAAAAGATTATGTGTCTTTTAATTCAGTCCTTTGTGTCTTATTTTTTTTAAAAAGGCAGTTGGGATGTCCGCGGACAGCGCGGGTGTCCGGGATGTCCATAATTAACCAAAATGGGGGTGTTCTAAGGACACTGTACCTGTCCGTATTGTCCGCAAGCAACATGGAACTGTTCGTAGAACACAGCCAGTGTCCGGGATTTCCGTAATTAACCAAAATGGCTGTGTCCTAAGGACACTATACCTGTCCGTATTGTCCGCAAGCAACATGGAACTGTTCTTAGAACACACCCGTTGTGTCTGGGATGTCCGTAATTGCCCAAAATGGAGGAGTCCTAAGGACACTATACCTGTCTGTACCATTCACAAGCAAGATGGAACTGTTCTTAGAACACACCCAGTGTCCGGAATGTCAGAAATCAACCAAAATGGAGGTGTCCTAAGGACACTATACCTGTCCGTACTGTCCGCAAGCAAGATGGAACTGTTCTTAGAACACGTGCGGTGTCCGGGATGTCTGTAATTAACCAAAATGGAGGTGTCCTAAGGACACTATACCTGTCCGTACTGTCCGCAAGCAAAATGGAACTGTTCTTAGAACACACCCAGTGTCCGGGATGTCCGTAATTAACCAAAATGGGGGTGTCCTAAGGACACTATACCTGTCCGTATTGTCCGCAAGCAACATGGAACTGTTCTTAGAACACACCCGGTGTCCGGAATATTCGGAATTAACCCAAATGGGGGTGTTCTAAGGACACTATACCTGTCCGAACATCTACGCGAATGCGCACCACAACCATAAGTCCTACGAACATCGCGCCTGTCTGTAACTGTCCGTCTCACTTGTGTCGCACTTTTAATTAGTTTGAGGACCCGAACACTGTCCATAGAACACCCGCGCGCACGCGCACGACCGTTCCTGTGCATTTGGTGTCCTGCAGACACCACGTTCCCTTCACGGACATGTTCGCAACGTAATCATATGACCGCACCCATGCTAAGCGTGTGTCCTGATTTGCGGACACTGTCTGGGTCCCCGAACATTTTAAAAGTACTTTTTCAGACAATCCAAAGTATTTTACAGTAAAAATACACCATTGCACATGTCCCAGACAATGACCCTGGCTTTCTACATACTTTTTGGAACTTTTTGAGCCTTTTTGGGGTGTTCGGAGTGCACCCCTGCACCCCTATAAAGGGCCACACCCCAGAGCTCATCTTCATTCTGTCTTTCTACTATTGAAGATTGACCTGCTTTTGCTGCCTTTGTTGTTGCATCATCAAACCTGATGGCATCCATGGCTGCTGTTCTTCCAGCTGGTGCTGCTTCTGCCTCAGCACCACCCCCAACCCCTCCACCACCGCCACCTCCCCAAGGGCCTGCAGAGGGTAACAGGCATGAGTATGTACAGGAGGAGGATGAAGAGGATGACGAGGATGAGGTAGTGGAAGTCCCTACTACCAGCAATCACTGTGAGTCTTGGGTGTGGCGGTTGTTTACCATTCATGGTGACGTACCAAAAGCACGTGCAAACAAGGTCACCTGCAACCAGAGTAAAATGGTGCTGAGTCGTGGGCTGCCTGGTTCATACAGCTTTGGTACAACATCCATGAAGCGATACCTAAACTCATTCCAAGGTGGGGCCGTTCGCAAGGTTGTACCTTGTGATCAACGTAGTAGGTTGAGTTGCTCTACCACATCCTCTGTTTCCGCTCCTCTCACCACAAGAGACACTCCTGTGGGAGAGCGCATCCCTCCAGCTGCCTCACAGGCCATTCACAATGCTGTTGACCCTTACCTTTCGAGGGTCACAATATTGTGTATGTACTGCGACGCAGTACTCTGCAGGAGGGAGCATCTTCGAAGTGCTTTCGAGGCGGCGGTCGAGGAGCATGAGAAGGTCTACTACCTACCTAAATAAGGCCCATCCAACATCTTCCTCTCCCCACCTGCCCTTTCTTATCCCCGTGGTTGGTGTCCCTTCCTTACCCTCCTTTCCCCTCCTTTCCTTGTGTGTCGTGTGTAAAAAAACAAAAAGAAATATAAAACCACAAACCCCCCCAAAAAAAGGCTCTTTTCAGAGCCGCCTTTCACAGTTAAAAAAAAAGAAGTGGCAAATGAATGGAGCAGGGCCCTGTGCATTTTTTAGAAGTCCTAGGACATCTAAAATTTTAGGGTGCTGTGCTATCAAAACCATTGCACTTTTCTCTGGGAGGAAGTGGTGGCTCTGAAAAGAGCTTTTTGGGGGTGTTTTTTTGTGTTTGAAAAAAAATGGTCCACACCTACTGCAAAATTGATGGCTGTAATTCCAAAAAAGGTTGCAGTGCATTTTGTACATTTCTCAGAAAAATCTGATTGCCAGCATAAGTAAGATGGATTCCATCTCTGCGAAAAACGTATGTGCTACAAAACATTTAGGCCGATTCATGGAAAAAATGTGCGCCGAAAATCCCGGCGCAGAGGGGCCAATACGTGCGCTGCGCCGAAAATTAGCGAAAAGCGCAGGGAAACCAGCGCACGTCGATTCATGGAAGTCCGTGCGCAAGAAAAGCAGAGGACGTGCGCTGAAAAAGCGCGCGGCGCAGGCCGGCGCACAGGTCAACCAACGTCGTGCGCCACGGCCACTGCGCTATCACTCCGAGCGCAGCGCACAGCTCTAAAGTAGGCGGAACACAGGGCGGGACACTCGGAATGGGGAATAAAATGGGGCACAACACTCGGAATGGGGAAGAATGTGGGCGGCACGGGGAAAGTTTAGGAGGCAAGTGCGCGGAACGCCCACACGCTCGCATACAACACGTATTCATGGAATAGAATAGGGCAAAAAAGCGCACGCTCAAAGCAGCGCACAGGCACAAACAGGCACAAACACGACCGCCACAAGAAAGCAGGCGGTAGCGTCTCTGCGCCTGCAAGAAATGTGCGCTAAAAGGTGCGCCAACAAATAGCACCTATATACAGACATGATCAATGTCCAATACTGTGGCCCTCCAGGACAAATGACGTACAAAGGGGTACCCACAAACACAGACACGCGCTGAGAGAAAAAATAAACGTGTGCGTGTATACCGGGGTGCGCGGGAAGTTGCACACGCGATATGGCCGGGTACGTGGATTTCAGGGGTGCGCGGGAAGTTCCACACGCGATTAGTCAGGGTACGTGGATTGCAGGGGTGCGCGGGAAGTTGCACACGCGATATGGCCGGGTACGTGGATTTCAGGGGTGCGCGGGAAGTTCCACACGCGATTAGTCAGGGTACGTGGATTGCAGGGGTGCGCGGGAAGTTGCACACGCGATATGGCCGGGTACGTGGATTTCAGGGGGGCGCGGGAAGTTCCACACGCGATTAGTCAGGGTACGTGGATTGCAGGGGTGCGCGGGAAGTTGCACACGCGATATGGCCGGGTACATGGATTTCAGGGGTGCGCGGGAAGTTCCACACGCGATATGGCCGGGTACGTGGATTTCAGGGGTGCGCGGGAAGTTCCACACGCGATATGGCCGGGTACGTGGATTTCAGGGGTGCGCGGGAAGTTCCACATGCGAATAGTCAGGGTACGTGGATTTCATGGGTGCGCGGGAAGTTCCACACGCGATATGGCCGGGTACGTGGATTTCAGGGGTGCGCGGGAAGTTCCACACGCGATATGGCCGGGTACGTGGATTTCAGGGGTGCGCGGGAAGTTCCACACGCGAATAATCAGGGTACGTGGATTTCATGGGTGCGCGGGAAGTTCCACACGCGATATGGCCGGGTACGTGGATTTCAGGGGGGCGCAGGAAGTTCCACACGCGAATAGTCAGGGTACGTGGATTTCATGGGTGCGCGGGAAGTTCCACACTCGATATGGCCGGGTACGTGGATTTCAGGGGTGCGCGGGAAGTCCCACACGCGATATGGCCGGGTACGTGGATTTCAGGGGTGCGCGGGAAGTTCCACACGCGATATGGCCGGGTACGTGGATTTCAGGGGTGCGCGGGAAGTTCCACATGCGAATAGTCAGGGTACGTGGATTTCATGGGTGCGCGGGAAGTTCCACACGCGATATGGCCGGGTACGTGGATTTCAGGGGTGCGCGGGAAGTTCCACACGCGATATGGCCGGGTACGTGGATTTCAGGGGTGCGCGGGAAGTTCCACACGCGAATAATCAGGGTACGTGGATTTCATGGGTGCGCGGGAAGTTCCACACGCGATATGGCCGGGTACGTGGATTTCAGGGGGGCGCGGGAAGTTCCACACGCGAATAGTCAGGGTACGTGGATTTCATGGGTGCGCGGGAAGTTCCACACTCGATATGGCCGGGTACGTGGATTTCAGGGGTGCGCGGGAAGTCCCACACGCGATATGGCCGGGTACGTGGATTTCAGGGGTGCGCGGGAAGTTCCACACGCGAATAGTCAGGGTACGTGGATTTCATGGGTGCGCGGGAAGTTCCACACGCGATATGGCCGGGTACGTGGATTTCAGGGGGGCGCGGGAAGTTCCACACGCGAATAGTCAGGGTACGTGGATTTCATGGGTGCGCGGGAAGTTCCACACGCGATATGGCCGGGTACGTGGATTTCAGGGGTGCGCGGGAAGTTCCACACGCGAATTGGCTGTGTGCTCCCAGGCATTACCTGTACACCCTCCACGGCCCCTGCAGGCAGCACACACCACAGGGAACTACCCTGCACACCTGCTCATGTCTCCCACCACCCCCACCCCCCATCCACCAGGGACACCCTCCACCAGGCCCCCACCCATGTCTCCCACCCCCCCCACCCCCAGCACTGTGGGGAACCTGCCAGCAGGCCCCCACCCATGTCCAACCCATGTCTCCCACCATCCCCACCCCCCATCCACCAGGGACACCCTCCACCAGGCCCCCACCCATGTCTCCCACCACCCCCACCCCCCATCCACCAGGGACACCCTCCACCAGGCCCCCACCCATGTCTCCCACCACCCCCACCCCCAGCACTGTGGGGAACCTGCCAGCAGGCCCCCACCCATGTCCAACCCATGTCTCCCACCACCCCCACCCCCCATCCACCAGGGACACCCTCCACCAGGCCCCCACCCATGTCTCCCACCACCCCCACCCCCCATCCACCCGGGACACCCTCCACCAGGCCCCCACCCATGTCTCCCACCACCCCCACCCCCCATCCACCAGGGACACCCTCCACCAGGCCCCCACCCATGTCTCCCACCACCCCCACCCCCAGCACTGTGGGGAACCTGCCAGCAGGCCCCCACCCATGTCCAACCCATGTCTCCCACCACCCCCACCCCCCATCCACCACGGTCACCCTCCACCAGGCCCCCACCCATGTCTCCCACCACCCCCACCCCCCATCCACCAGGGACACCCTCCACCAGGCCCCCACCCATGTCTCCCACCACCCCCACCCCCAGCACTGTGGGGAACCTGCCAGCAGGCCCCCACCCATGTCCAACCCATGTCTCCCACCACCCCCACCCCCCATCCACCAGGGACACCCTCCACCAGGCCCCCACCCATGTCTCCCACCACCCCCACCCCCCATCCACCCGGGACACCCTCCACCAGGCCCCCACCCATGTCCCCCTGGCCCCAGGTCCTGACGATACACAATCATGGCAGTAATGGCCAGCATACCCAGCACAAACACCCAGGCAAGGATTGCATGCACCCACATAGTGAATGCAATCACATGACACAACCCCAAAGGCAAGTATGCAAAAGAACACATGTCCGTCACACACACATACACAATGGGTGCAAGTGAATGTCAAAACCCATATCATGACATGTAAGAAACCAAAGAGAAAATGACACAAGTGTAAGATAATATAAAAATGTATTAAAAACAAAAAATAAGTAAACTAATAAAACATACAACTATGTGGCAAAGTAAATAAAAGGTCCATGTCCGAGAACAAAAATGATAAACCAAAAAACAAAGGATTAAAAAATCAATAGAATTTGTCCAAAGCAAAACCATGTAGTAGGAAATCAAAGAAAAACCATTACGTCATGGTGTAAACAATAAGAAAATAAAAAAATGTATCTCCCAAAAAATAACAATATATACAGGAATGTTCCAGGGTCCATGAGCCCAACACCACAAATGAAACCTAATACTAACTAATTAAAAAAATATGTACAAAAAAGTGGCCATTGTCCGAGCGGTCCAAAATAATAAAAATAAATAAAGGAAACCTAGCACTAACTAACTAAAAAACTATATACAAAGGCAGCGGGCTAGTCCTGCGGCTCACTTGGTGATGCTGGCCAGGGCATCCTTGAACTCCATGTCAATGTCCTGGAGGCGGGACTCAGTCCTGGCCCCGAGGTCTCGCAGGGACAACCCCATGTGCTCACCAAAATCCCTGCGAGCCTCCTCGAGGCACTCAGCCCGCCTCAATGCCCGACGCATGGAGATCTCCGCCCTGGCCATGGCGAGCCGCTCCTCTTCCGCCCGCTGCCGCTCCGCACCTATCCGCTGGCCAAACTCCTCCCACACGGAACACACCGCCATGCCAGGGTTGCCCTGCCCTCCGGCCGATGCCTGCCCCTCTGATCTTGATGGCCCTGAGCCATGATGCCTCCCACGTCGAGCCCGCTGCTGCCTCCGACGCCACTGCCTCTGCCAGCACGACGGCATCCAGGCTGATGGTAACCACCGACGCCGTCGTGCACGTGCCCTGCCCGATGATGCCGGCACATCTTCCATCTGCTGGGGTCCACTTGCTGTGTTGTCCACCCCTGCTGGACCTCCGACTCCCAACTGTGGCAGGGATGGGATCCCCACCGAGCTGGCTGCATTGGTCGGGGCAGGTCCACAGGGGGCCATGGTGGCATCTGGGCCGGAAGACGGCAAGGAGAACGACCGGTGGATAGCCTGCACAGAGGAGGAGAGGGCCGTCAGATTGGCCAACACATGCAGGAACCCCCCGAACATGGCCGATCCCAATTGGGCCACGTCGGCACGGTGCACTTCGTGATGACGTGCGTGCTCCTCCCGGGAAGCACGCACGGCATCACGAATCACAGCCGTGCGCATCGCGACCCCAATCAGGACCTGCTCCACGCGGCCAGGGGTTCCCACGGCCGCAGGTGGAGGGGAGTCAGTTGACATGGACATCCCCTCTACCTGCGGACGGGCCTGGGACGGGGCATCCCTGCTGGTGCATGGTGGTGCACTCACAGGGTCAGGGACAGCGACATGCACAGGCACCTCCACGGTGACCTGTGCTGCCTCCTGCCCCTGGCCCTGGACTGCACCACTTGCACCAGCAGGGATGCTCCCACCAGGCCCCATGTGTGCACCAGTGTCGGCCTCCTCCTCCTCTGTGCAAACCACCAACCTGGATGGCTCCTCACCGTCTCCCGCCGTAGCAGGCCCCTGTGGGGGCTCACCCACCCCTTCCGCTGCAGCCGTGGGGGCATCCCCGCCGCCTTGCTCCACAGCGCCGTCTCCGCCCTCTTCTTCACTAGCCGCTGCGTAGAGGGAGACAAAGGACACAAGCATCAGGCTACTGTACAATGGTCCCCTAGACAGGAAGCAATAGCAGATGAGCACCCCTGTCAAAGTACACTTCCATCATGTCCCTCCACAACACATGGGTCAGTCCAGGCAAAACACACACAGTAACAGGCATGGTGCATGCCATGCACATTTCCATGCATGTCCAATTGACTCTTGAAACATTCAATGATATGTAACTCACATGCATCATGGCTCATGCATATCACATGCACACACTTCACCTCAGTCACATCCATCTGGCCCCAAACACAACGAACACAGGCGAAACAAGGGTAAGTTGGGTGCGTCACTGAATCTGTGCATTGTCACACACATGTGTCATGCATCCATGGCATGCACAAGTCACAGACACGCAGGTCAGGCACACAGACATGGCTACCATATATGTACCTGGCATCAGCACCCATCCTTCACCCCCATCCATGTCCAGGTACAGAGACTGGCATGCTCTCATGTCCTAAATCTGCATAGGGCTCCCCATGCCGCATTTCAACACATGCAACAACCATGTGGGTCACACATCACTGGTCGCACATGCATTACCATGATGTCCCTGCACACATACATGCATACATGGCCCATGGCACACATACAGGCAAGTATCATAGAACCAGCACACCGCAACATGCCCTGTCTCACACAGTAATGCTTGCACACTTACCGCTCAACTCCAGACTGGCCTCCCTCTCAAGGACCTGGGCGTGGAGCGCTGGGCGTACGCGTTCCAGGACCCTCTTCTGGATGGAACTCATGCGGCCCCGGCCCCCCTCCACGAGGCGCCGGGCCTTCACAAGGGTCCTGGACCTCAAGTCCTCCCAGCGCTTCTTGATCTTCTGGACGTTGCGGGTTGCCACCCCCTCCGCGTTGATGGCAACCACACAGTCGGCCCAGATCCTCTCCCGTCCTTCCTTGCTGGCGCGGGACGATCCAAAGAGGGCATCATACTGCCCCAGGACATGCTCCACCAGGACACCAACTTCGGTGGCAGTGAAGCTGGTGCCCCTCTGCCCCTCTGGCCTGGGGTTGCCACTGGTGCCAGATGTGGAAGTGCCCGACATGGCAACCCCAGAGGCAGGTGTGGGTGGGCAACTGGGTCCTGGGGCTGGGCTGTGGAGCGATGTTATCCCAGTTGGGAGTCTTCAGTTCCAGCAGGGGTGGACACAGCAACTGGACCCCTGCAGATGGCTGATGTGCAGGCACCAAATGGCAGGGCACGGTGGCAGCAGGCAGGCAGGCAGGCAGCAGCAGATAGCACGTGGGAGGCTGCTCAGGGCACTGGGGGGGCAGTAACTCGGCCTTCTGGGCAGGAGCGTGGTGTTCCGTGTGTTTTCGGGTGGCCAGCTTGATACGGAGTGATTTGGCACGTGAAATTCCTGCACGTCAGCGTGAAATCCGAGGAAAGGCCCTTAGCGCGTAAGTGCGTCAGCACGCATACGCGATTCTATTGGACCAGAGTCCCTCACCGCGTAAGCGCGTCTGACGTGATCCGCACGGGCGTTCCCCACTCAGCACGTGATGACGGAGCACACGTGGAAATACTGCACGTCAGAGTGTCATCGCGTGTAATTGGCCAAAAGTGCGCGTCCACGCCATTGGCCTATGTACGTGTATTTCATCGCGTGTAATTGGCCAAAAGTGCGCGTACACGCCATTGGCCTATGTACGTGTATTTCAGGGGTGCGCGGCCACTTACACACGCAAGTACGTCAGCGCACCTGTATGCCTGCTGCGTGGGAATTTCCACACGCTATTGGAGTGGGAACTAGATTCCAGGGTTGCGAGGGTCACACGCTCGCCTAGAACACGCGCAAGGCATTAATTTGCGCACTTTTCAATAAACAAGCCAGATGCCAGGATGAACATACCGTTCCTAGCAGCAGTGGCAGTGGGCTACCAAAGGAGGAGGAGGAGGAGAGTCAGGGCCAGAATATTCACACCCAGAACCAGCCTATTCGGGATGCCTGATGACCAGGTGTATGGGAGGTACAGGTTTCCAGCACACATCATACTGGACCTGGTCAGTGAGTGGGAGGATGACCTCACATCACCCACCCTGTGCTCCCAAGCACTCAGCCCCCTGCAGAAGGTCCTGAATGTACTGCACTTCTTGGCCACTGGATCCTTTCAGCGGACAAGTGCCATAGTGGGTGGTGTGTCACAGGCCACGCAGTCACGCTGCCTACACCAGGTCTTGAACATCATCACTGCACTGCCATCAGTCCGCAGGCACATATATCTCCCCAGGACTCATGCAGAAAGGCGGACGTGCATCCAGGAATTCTATGGTGTGGCTCAATTCCCCAAAGTGCTTGGTGCAATTGACTGCACACATGTGGCTCTACGTCCACCCAGGGCAACAGAGCACATCTATAGAAACCGCAAGCACTGGCATTCCATCAACGTGCAAGTTGTATGCAATGCCAAGGGAATAATCACATCAGTATATGCCAACTATCCCGGGTCCACCCACGACAGCTTCATCTACAGAATGTCTACCCTATGCCGGGACCTAGAGGCTGGCCAGCATGGAGATACATGGCTGCTTGGTGAGCATGAATGCCACTGCACATGCATGCATGTCAGATACTGGGTCATGACACAACACCACTAATGATACCCATCACCACCTCCGCAGGGGACAGTGCTTACCCTATCAGCCCCCACATGATGACCCCAATCCGGAACCCCACCACGCCACCCGAGGTAAGGTACAACACAGCCCACATTGCAACACGGGGCATAGTGGAGCGCACATTCGGAGTGCTGAAGTCACGCTTTCGCTCCCTTGACCGTTCTGGCGGGCAGCTGTTATATGCTCCCCGAATAGTGTGCAGGATCATAGTGGCAGCATGTGTCCGGCACAACGTTGCAACACGCCGGGGCCTGCCCGTGGACATGGTGGTGCCCCCACATCCACAACCACATGCACGCCCGCTGCGCATGGGAGGGGAAAGGGCACGGGGGGTGGCAGCCCGTACGCAACTGGTGGCCAACTTCTTCACCTAGGAATCACAGTGCTGGCTAGTGCACACTGCTCTGGCACATACCATCTGACAATCAATGATGACACTACCTGACAATGTCACAAAATTACTTGACAATAAACTGTCAGATACACATCAGCCTGAGATTGTTAACATGGAAGTGTCACTATGTGTGCACCCCTACCTACACATACACCAGCAATGCATCACAACGAAAAGACACAACTCCATCAATCAAATATGCATTGCCACAGGCGATTCACTACATGACAACATTGCCATGTCACCCATTCCCTTCACAGTCCCGCCACTGAGGACACCATGTCATGGTATGTGAGAGCAAACAAACTGGCCATCACAACATGACACCGGTGTCACAAATAGCAGTGCCCCAAATGGAACATAGCCGCACTTGAACAGCTAACCGCGCTGGAGGCACTACTACACACCTGTGTAAGAGTAATTTCAATCAAATTACACACCAACCCACCCTGAAGCCCACCCAAACAAGACACAATGCATGTAATCAATGGTAGTCTCATTACCTGATTCTGCTGGTATGTCCTCACCGTCCAGATGTACAGTGATGGCGCCACGCAAAAGTGTCAGTGCACATCTACCGACATGTAGTCTGACTCCAGAGAGTATGCCCGTGTGAAGAACTGTGTGAAATACCTGCAAAACATGAGCAACATATGTAAGTAGAGGCACATATCAAACCATCATGCATAGTTAGGTGCAACAACAATGTACACTATGCATGTCTACACAGTATTGACTATGGACTGGCCAACAGCTCATGGGAGTCCAATGTCACCGTGTAATTTGCTGTCACTTGGGCACACCCTTTGCAAGCCCATGGAAACGGAAGCAGGAGGGGTGTGGATGTCTGGTACCCAAGCATCGAAACCAAACTCAGGACAAGCCTGCATGTGCCCAGCCACAATACAGTGTATGCCCAGGTACTCACACAAGGCAACACTCTTGGAAAAGAAAAAAAAAATTGAGAAAAAATGGCCATGAAAGGGCCGGCGGGGGGGGGGGGCACCTATGAGGTCCGAGGACAGGATGCACGCCACAATCCACCTGTGTGGATCATGGGAAACTAAAACACCCCATAGGCTCGTGGCCCACACGGCTACTCTGTTGTGGGAGATGAGTCGCTATCGCTCTGGCCAGACCCTGCAGCTGACTCAGGAGGTGGGGGAGCTGCCTCAGAAGATGGTGTGACAATGGGAGGCAGCCCACGCAAAGCACGAGTTTGCTCCTCCATGGCTGCAAGCAGGCGGGTCTGGTAGTTCTGGTTCTGGGTTATAATCATGCGGAGGTCCCCATGCAGTAACTTCCGGGATGACCTGACCTCCGCACGAGTTGCCTGCATCTCGGCCGAGAGCGTCCGTGTCAGACGCTCCAGCTGCTCCTCTGTCCTTCTATGGGATGAAGCCTCAAGCTCTAACAGGGTCGACCTGAGGTGATGGAATTCTTCCCTCAGGCCTTCCCTGTGGCGCTGGGACTCCATGGAAAGTGATTCCCGCAGAGTCGCCAGTGCCGCCCGCCTGTCCTTGTTGGACGCCAACATATCCTCCCTGTGTGCCTGGCAGATGGACTCTGTAGCCTGCTCCAGTCGCTCCATCAGCCTTTCTGGGGGGACAATGGAAGTGGCCACCCTATACATGGCCTGTGCAATCATCTCGGATGATGCTGCCTGTTGGTTGGCCATACCGTAGATGGATTGCTCCCAAGCGGTATTGCCAGGTGGCATACGGCCACCACGTTGACGGGCACCACACCTGCCTGGGGCAAGGCGGACTGCGCCTTGCTGTGCCGGCAAGGCCTCAGGCTGCAGGACTGCATTCCCTCTCTGATCTGCAGCCCCAGGAACAGGATCAGAGATTGTGTGGTGTGGCCCTGCATCCGTAACCACCGGAGGCTGAGCTGCCGACACTGACATCCCCATTGAGGGCAATGGCCCGGCTGCAGGTGGGTCGGACAGAGGAGATTCTCTCCCAAGAACACTCACCTGCGACTGCACATAGGTGTCATCCTCCGAGTCTACACCTGAATACTGCTCGGGGGAGGAACCCCCAGAGACACCCCTCGACAGCACGACCTGCAGCACTTGTGGGTTTTCACCCACAAACACACCACGTCCCTCACTTGTGGAAGGTCGGCCCGGGTTGCCCTCCTGGGACGGCTCAACCACCACATCCCCAGCATCAACAAGTGCTTCGTCCCCTGCAAAGACATGAAAGAGAAAAATGGAAACAGGCATTAGCACCATGGCATGCAACAAGGGCTGATGAACAACAGAGGCAGTAGTTCTACGACACATGTCCCACATGACTGGGAGACCTCCTATGCATTCACCATCACTGGGTCTGTAGGGGAGGCTCAGGGCATACAATGTACAGATTGGAGAGCAACGCCTGCTCACCATGCTGCCTAGCACTGCCATCACACATTGGCCGGTGATTGCCATGTCAAAGGCACATGCCATCACACACATGGCATGTGACATAGCCACCAAGTGAAGAGGGAGAGGAGGGCAACTTTTTTGGATTTCAACCACTCTGGTCCTGACATTGCATCATCACATCAATAAGTTAACATGTTGTACATGGATCTGCTAGTCCAAATTGGCCACGATGCACAGTGCCTTGTCTACATCAACAAAATGCAGTAAACAATGAGATTCCACCTCCCCATCACCTGTAAAGGAATCATATAGCATTCGTGAAGCACCGGTCCAGAAATGTATGAAGGTACAGCGGAGCACTGAGGGGTGGTGGGGCAGTAGGGGATGCCAGTCAACAATCCTACTGGTGCTGGTGTCATTCATGTCACGCAAGTGCAGGGGTGGGTGGCACAATGAAGTGCAAGGGGAAGTGGCGGCTGGAAGTGCTGTACAAGGTAAGTAGGACTTAACGTCAAGGGCAGATGGTGTTAGGCGCAGACAAGTGCTGGGGGGGTGGCCTATAGGGGTACAGAGACAATCATGCAGTGCTGTGGGCTCGGAGGGGACAGGGGAGGTACACACTGCATCTGGCTCGGCAAGGTCCTTGCAGATTTCTATGTGTCCTGCAGAGTTGTCACATGCCGCAGATATGTGCCCTTGGATTGGGGATCTCATCTTGGTGAAAAGGGTGAGGCGCTATTGCCTTTGGAGCATGTGGCAGGCCAGTTTGCCAGAGGATGAGCATGATGCAGGACATTCCCTCTCTGCCACCCGGCACCTGTGGTCTGGGTTCACAAGATCCGAGTCATGCCAGGACTCTGCATTGGCATGGGGCTTCAGACAGGTGGTCATGACCGTGGCAAAGACATCCAGTGTACCTGACATAGAGTGGAGCATGGAGTGGGCCCTGTCAGGATGGGAGTGAGCCTAAGGGGGAGCTGGATGGGGGGGAGATTTTGGCAGCATGAGCCTCGACTGACACACACTTCATGGGTTGGAATACCAAGAAGGTGTGTGACAGTGGTGAGGGTGGCTTTGCCTGTGGGGTGGTGAGGGTGAGCTGGGAGGAGAGGAGAATGTGATCACTCCAGGAGAGAGGAGTGCAGAGATGGACGGAGAGGGGAAAGTCAGATGAGATCAGAGCATCAAGAGTGTGCCCTGCAGAATGAGTAGGGACAGACGGGAGTCTAGAGGGTGAGAGGGAGTTGCTGAGGTCACAGAAAGGTCACGTGGGGGGGTCAACAAGCATGCAGGTGGATGCGTACAGCACCAAGGAAGAGGATTTCTGTGTCTGGGGACATGAGTGAGGAGGAGAGGTGAGGACACTCAGAAAGGAAGTAGTACATTTGACCAGTTTTCCCAGACACAGTACGCACAGTTTGTGAATGTCAAGGTGTGGTAGAGAGAGACGTCACACAAGCCATTCCAGAGTGGAGTAGGTCTAAGTAGGAGTGACAGTGGCAGGAATACCCTCAGGGAAGCCAAGGGCACACCCCCCCTGCACAGTAGTGGCGGGCCAAGGAGAGGGTCGCCTGAACATCAGGTAGGAGTGTGTGAAGGATGCAGACAGAGCTGGCCGTCAGACATGTTTCCATGATACCAAGGATGTCAAGGTGCATAACCTCATGTAAGTGACAGATATCGGAGGAATGCCTGATGCAGCCGCAATGAAAGGAGTGTAATTGTGGAGGAGGTTGACAGCCTTGGAGGACTTACGGGGAGTGCTAGAGATCAGAGGTGCAGCATGTGTAGGAGTTGGAGTGGGAGGCGGAGAAGGATCATGGGAGGGTGCAGGGAGGCAGTGCAGGATTGATGAGGAGAGAGGAGGGGGGACAGCAGGAGAGGAAAGGAAGTTGATGAGATGTGGGTAGCATTTCTCAAGGAGAATGAGGTTGGCCTAAGGGCCTTGGACTGAGATGCTCCCATTACCATGCACATCAATTGTGGCCTCTGAGGATTGGAAGGAGGCCAGGAGTACACCCCAACGGGTCCCACCATTGATGGTGGAAGAGGAGCAAGGAGAGAGGACAGGGACCATGTGAAGGGTCTATGGGACAGGCAAAGGCATGTATGAGCAGATGTCAGTGAGAGTTGGCTTTGAGTAGGCTCAGATGCACTTGTCAGCAATAGGGTGGGTCGCATTGGAGGGCAGGGTGCCCTCATTTGACTGTTAGCAAGCAGGTGTCGTGAGTAGGGCACGATGGTCTGAACTGTAGAAGTCAGGGAAGATAGACCATGAAGAGCAGCATGGAGTGTGAGGGAATGGGGCTCGAAACCAGACGGTACCAAAGCACACAGGTAGGAGGTGGATGTCAAGGCAACATCCACAGTATGACAGCATGTTGGTTGGCATTTATATACAGAGGACGCATTAGCATGTGGTATCATTGCATGTCAGGCATGTGAAGATGAAACTTGATTGGCTGGGGGAAAGTATAGGAATGGTATGTAAGACATCAGATGAATAGACAGGGGAGTATGAGCAACAATGTAGTGACATAATGACAATTCAAGGGCAACTTCCATGGTGTAGGGCCATATGTGCACTGTTGCCAGTTGGGATAGTGCTGTGGGCAGATGGTGTTGCACTGAACATACTGGATGAGGCACATGGGTGCCACTATCAACTCTGCCACACACCCCCTTGACAGGCACCCAACATGAATGCTTCACACACACACCATGCACATGGATAATACACACATGCATGTGCACTCACCGGATGATGCCTCGTAATCAGGGAGATCTCCCACACCTTGGAGTTGTCCCTCGGTGACGTAGGATCCAGCTACGGACTCGTGTGGTGTGAGTTCTATTTCCTGTGCTGGGGACCCACCTCCAGTCACCAAGGTTGCGGCATGACTTGAGGCCAGCTTATCCTTTGCCCTGCGTTTAAGGTCATTCCAGCGCTTCTGGCAATCACTAGCTGTGCGCCTCACTACTCCAAGGGCACTTATTCTGTCAGCAATGGTCTGCCAGTGTGCCTGGCGTCTGGCATGTGTGGTCTTGGACCCTGCAACGATGACCATTTCCCTATCATGATCTGACACATACTGAACAAGTGCATTCAGTTCGGCGTCTGTGAAGCTTGGCTTCCTTGATGGGCCGGACTGTGCAGCCATGCCTGGGGCATCAGCCTGTGCCGGACGTGCACTCTTCCTCTTGCGCTTGGAAGGGGGTGGGGATCCAGAGTGTCCTACGCCGCTGTGGACACTAGGGGCAGGAGCCGTGGTGGACTCAGTACTGGGTGTGTGGGATTGCACACTCAGCATGGGAGTAGGTGCAGGCATTGGGGGTAGTGGGATGGGGTCAGGCCTGATCTGAGGTGCATGAACTAGGACCGACACAGTCTTGGCAGGGTGTATGAGAGGTGGGGTGGATGGAGCCACACCCTGGCTACGGGGGCCAGCAGATGACCTATTTGGCATAGATGCGCATGCCCTGATGACACCAATGTGCACCGGTGCACGTGCAGTGGACCTGCTGACCTGGATGTCAGCGATGGGATCACCCTCGGACAGGTCTGCTGCCACAATGGGCTGGTCCGACAAGGGCTGATCAGGGTTGGTATCAGCCACATGACCCTCAACTGGGGGGGGGGCATGGGTGTCCCTGACTGGTCCTCCAGACTGGGGGGGACAGGGGCACCCTGCAAGTCACAACCACGTCCCCTAGTGGATCCTCCACGGCCACCACGTGTGGCTCGGCCACCTTTGCCACCCTTACGGCTTGCACGCCTCCCAACCATGGCACTGATGTTATTGTGCGTATGGGAGTCGGTGTGCACAATTGTCCTGGGCAATTGGGTGTCAAAGGGGTTGGGTACCAGATGGTATTCGTACCCTAGTGCAGTGGCAAGGCTATATGACACCCCTGGGGAAAGATGACGGGTCACGCAACGCACAGGCACCCCAGAAAAGTTAAGGAACGTGCACAATACCCCTCCTAGACCACGTGTGCTGATGGAAAACCCTGCACTACGCTGTGGCATCCAGTAACACAATGAACGTATGCGTGTCACACGCAGCCTAGAATGACCTCTGAAGGGGTAGGCTACACACGGGGCAAGCACAGAAGTTAGATACGTGCGTGACTCACCGTCTGCCAGGTAAAAGAGCGTGAAAAATGAGCGCGTTTGGTTGGCAACACCCCCGCCAAAAGAAGATGTGTACGCTGTCTGAGGAGACAGGACAACAGTAGAAGGGGACACTGTTTGAGGAAACAGGCCCAGGTAAACCAGTACAAGAGGAAAAAGAGAAAAAGCTGGCAGAGGTAACAGGGAGTACGAACTGGAAACGCTGTGAAGTAAATCGCGTGTGAAACGACAAGAAGTACAGAATTCACCCACTCGCTCTCCACGAAAAGCACGTACAAGGAAATGGTGTTCTACACTACCTTATATACAGGCCCACACGTACAGCGTCACTTACGGCGTGTACGTGCTTGGCCCATGTTCACCAATCACACGCTTTGTCACTTCTGCGTGTGGATGCTTTTTCACCAATCACACGCTTTGACACTCCTGCGTGTAGCTCACTTTTCACCAATCACACGCTTTGTCACTCCTGCGTGTAGATCCATTTTCACCAATCACACGCTTTGTCACTCCTGCGTGTAGATCCATTTTCACCAATCACACGCTTTGACACTGCACGTGCAGGTAACTATAGACGCACATATGCTGGTGACGGGTTTTCGCGCGATTCGCTGAGTGTGGGGTTTTCACGTGAAAATCACTCCCTATCAGGCTGTCCACGCGTTCAAACACGAAAGACCACGCTCCTGGCCAGGAGGCCAAATTACAGTCCCCCAGAGCCCTGAGCACGCTCCCACCTGCCATCAGCTGCTGCCTGACTGCCTGCTGGCCACGTGCCCCACAGTGCTGGTGGGTGGGGGTGGTGGGAGACATGGGTGGGGGCCTGGTGGAGGGTGCCCCTGGTGGATGGGGGGTGGGGGTGGTGGGAGACATGGGTGGGGGCCTGCTGGCAGGTGCCCCTGCACTGCTGGGGGGTGGGGGTGGTGGGAGACATGGGTGGGGGCCTGATGGAGGGTGCCCCTGGTGGATGGGGGTGCAGGGGGACATGATCAGGTGTGCAGGGTAGTCCCCTGTTTTGTGGGCTGCCTGCAGGGGCCGTGGAGGGTGTACAGGGTATACCTGTGAGGGCCCACCCAGCCTATTCGCGTGTGATAATTCCCACGCACCCCTGTAATACACGTACCCTGGCCAATCGCGTGTTGAACTTCCCGCTACCCCTGTAATACACGCACCCTGGCTGTTCGCGTGTGATAATTCCCGCGTACCCCTGTGATACACGTTCCCTGGCCTATCGCGTGTTCTACTTCACGCGTACCCCTGTAATACACGTTCCCTGGCCAATCGCGTGTTGAACTTCCCGCTACCCCTGTAATACACGCACCCTGGCTGTTCGCGTGTGATAATTCCCGCGTACCCCTGTAATACACGTTCCCTGGCCTATCGCGTGTTCTACTTCACGCGTACCCCTGTAATACACGTACCCTGGCCAATCGCGTGTTGAACTTCCCTCTACCCCTGTAATACACGCACCCTGGCTGTTCGCATGTGATAATTCCCGCGTACCCCTGTAATACACGTTCCCTGGCCTATCGCGTGTTCTACTTCACGCGTACCCCTGTAATACACGTACCCTGGCCAATCGCGTGTTGAACTTCCCGCTACCCCTGTAATACACGCACCCTGGCTGTTCGCGTGTGATAATTCCCGCGTACCCCTGTAATACACGTTCCCTGGCCTATCGCGTGTTCTACTTCACGCGTACCCCTCTAATACACGTTCCCTGGCCTATCGCGTGTTCTACTTCACGCGTACCCCTGTAATACGCGTTCCCTGGCTGTTCGCGTGTGATAATACCCGCGTACCCCTGTAATTCACGTTCCCTGCCTAGTCGCGTGTAGAACTTCCCGCGTACTCCTGATTTGAAGATTGCCCGCTTTGCTTTCCTTGTTTGCCTGCCCTGTGAAGTGGTCCAGGGTTAGCACAGCCCTTAGCGATGATTTAGCGATTTTGATGGCTTTTCCTTGCGCGAGGGCGTTCTTGGGGGCGTTACTGGCGCTGCTGCAGGCTCGCTGCGATTCTCTGCGCCACGGCTGGTTTGGGAGCATGAAATCCATGAATACGCTGTGCGCGGAAATCAGTTTTAGCGCACGTGCCTGGCGCAGACTATCGCAGGCGCACGCTGTGCGCCAGCCGCGTGCGCTACTTGTGCGCTGGATTCTATGAATTACCCTGATAATATTTTCATTGTGAAAAGAGGACATGCCAACATCTCTTAGAAAGGCACAAACAGCCTTATTGACAATCCGCCTCGCTTTCTCCATTTGTGGACCAAATGAAGAAGAACGCAGTCATATTTGTCTCGCAATACGAGAAAAAATTACTTGGGAATTTGGAAATATGTCCATGACCTTCCCAAGTCCTAAAATAAGAGAGGCAGACATGTGATGGCATCAGTGATGTCATCAATGATATTTGTGATGTCATGTTTGATGTCCTGGGTGTTAATCTTAGCAATGCACGTAGATGGTAGGAGTTATGGCTGCTAAGCTTGACATAATGGGGGAATGTGCAGTGTTGTTTGGTGTCACTGTGAAGTATAACATCCCTTTAACAAAGTTTTTTACCGAATGTACATAATTATACATGGCAGGGAACAAAAACAAAGGGGCTAAACATGTAATGCCGTCAGTGATGTCATGAGTGATATTTGAGATGACATCTTTCATGTTCTAGGTGTTAGAGTTAGCAGTGCCCAGTGGGGTTGGCAAGTAAGGGGCTCAGTCTGCCATAAATGGCGAATTTCAGGGGTTTTTCATATTTAATGTGAAGCATAAAGGGGAGGGCGACATTTTTTTTGTAGTGAAGTGCACAGGTATTTGGTACGGCAAATTGACCATAACGTCCCCTCAACAAAGTTTTTTTTGTAGTGAATTTTACAGGTTTTTGGGAGTGCAACGTAATCATAACGCCCCTGTAGTAAAGTTTTTGTAACTGAATGCCATACGTTTTTAGTAGTGTAAATGCATCATAATAGTACTTTAACAAACATTTTGTACTACACTTATCAGAGTTCTAATAGTAACACAAAAACATAGTACTGCAAAGGAATATTTGAAGTAACTGGCCACCTTGCAAAGAAATGTACATTATCCTATGCTGGCGCATCGCATGGGGGCGTGTTTCAAAAAAATCATACACACTTCACAATGACAAGTGTAACTGGTTGATAGTGCGAAAGTACATTGGGTGTTGTGGTTGGAACTGGTAATTCCAAATTTTCCGGCGCAGAATTCCACAATGCAAATGTTGAACACAATACAAGCACGAGTGCATACCAATGTATCTGGATCATTAAACCCCATTCCCTTCCAAATAGTGCGGAATGAATGCCATTAGCAATCGAGATTTTGCAGCAGTAATGCGTGGTATCAAAAAAGAGGCTTTTTTTCTCTTCAACCGGAACGCCAGAACTTCAATAGGACGAAATGTAGTGGGAACCTATGGAAGGCGACAATGTACAATGACCATATATGGGTTACAAAATGGAAAGGCACTGAAAGCTGGAATGTTCTTATTAATAATTAATAATAAATTATTGTTTGGAAGTAGCAGCGCGATGGAATGACAAACAAAACGTGTATCACCACCCAACCTTTCTATAAAACAAAATTTTAGCACATACTTTTTTAATTAAATATTATTAGAAGATGGGAAAATGTAGTGGTATCGTACAAACGGCGACAATGTGCAATGTCCATAATGGGCAAAAAAATGGCACCTGAGCATTAATCTTGTAAATCATTAGGGAACACTTTTTTTTTTATATGGGCAAAGTGATGAAATAACGTCAAAGTAGTATATAGTCAGCAGAAAAACACTTACATAATTTGGACGGCCTCCATTGCGGGCGCTGCAGGCATAAAGTAGTGTATGAAGATCAGTGGCTCTTCGGGAACTAATTTTGCATGGTCGGAGCACATGTTTTTGAAGCATAACCTTATCAAGTGATATGTTTTTCAAACTGTTACTCCCTACATTCTTTCTACTCTTTCCCTGTACGTCAAGGTTAAAAAACAAGGGACCCTTATGGGTGTCGACAAATATGCAGCCGTACTGAGCGCATATTGAAAACAGAAAACGCAGTGGCCTTCACTCTGAATGCAAATACATTTTCAGTTTTGCAACAACATATCAGCAGCTATTCATGAGAACGACTATTCTGTGTACGAAATAGTGCAGGTGGCAGTCTCAGATTTCAAACAGTAGGATGCCAGCCTGACCGCAGTAATGATGTGTATGTGTTGTACAATGAACGCAGTAAGTTCATTTCGTACAATAAGTAGTAAGGCGCACCGTACCGTATGACAGTGCTTTCAATAATTCTTCGATGTTTGTTTTTCTACTACCACGTGTCTTTAATGCTCACCTTTCCAAACAGTGTTCCATAAGTGCAACAAGTCCATTGGTGTCTTCTTCGGGTAGGTTTGTTAGAGCCAATGTTTGCGTTGAACAGAAAATGAAGTAAACATGGCGGCCGTATGGAAAGATTACGACGCACTTCACGCTGTGCCACAACCAATCGGTGAAAGTGCAACATGGTCGCGGCCACCACACCATGGAATAAACAATTGCAATCTTGGTGCACGGAGCGAACAGGGAAGTGTGTCTACGGAGCGGACATAGATATCACTAATGTTTACAGACATACTTTTTGTTGGTTTTTCAGGGAAACACTGAATGGATTGTCACACAATTTACAAAAGCACACTTTTGCGCCCAAGCCCCTACCACTGGCGCAAATTTGGTGCAAATCTGTCCAGCGGTTTGCCCTGTAGCCGTGCGCGAAATGTTCCCCCATTCAGTCAATGGGAAAAAAAGAAGTTTTGGAACCCCCCCTATAATTTCCCCCCCGGACCAAAGATCACCAAACTTTGCAAAAAAAATTCAGAGTGGCCCATATACTTTTTTTGCAAAGTTTGGTGAGCATTAGTTCAGGGGGATCGGAGTTATAGGCCGCCCAAAAAGTGCTCTTCCTATGGAAACAGCAATTTAACCATAACTACACGCCCACTACCGTGGCCGTGTAATATATATACATGTAGATATATATATATATATATATATATTTGAAAAAAGAAAGGGACTGGAATCCAATCCTGGGAGAAACGGCACTCAGGCTATGCTCATGAGGAAAAACATCATTCTTCTTCATAAATCCGACACCAATCAATGTTTTTCAGTGCAGCCTATAAGCGTCCTTTATTAATAAAAGTACATGGACAAAAGAAGGCAGCAGCAGTTTAAAACAAAAAAGAGAACAACGCGTTTCACCCTGCTCGGGCTTCGTCTGGTATGTGACATGGAGAGAGGACTGCAGTGTTATAGACAATCATGTGTAAGTCCATCTTCAGTGTTTTACACTTAAGTGAGTTGACTGAAAAGCACTCAGTAAATAAATAAACAAACAGGCAGCCATATTGAAACAAAGTGAACATTGCTTCTGTTCTTTGTTAATGTCTGTGTTTGTGTAGAATAATAGCAGTTCACTATTATGACTGTGCATAGAATCAACCCAGAATATAATTATCCCAAGTGGGTTTGAGCTTGATGATGTTTAAATAATTATTCCACTGTTTGTTAAAATTATTTAATTATTTAATATTGTGATTTTGATTATTGTTTGTCTACCCAAGTGGGTAATTTTATAACTGAGTGCTGCATAATACATCAAGATAATGGATACTTGTCAACATACATGTTGTAAAACTGCAGGCGATTCATGTGTACTGATATACCTCAATACATATTAAAGTGCTGCGTGCTATGTAAACACAGATGAACTGTTCAATGCTAAAGTGTTGTGTGCTATGTAAACCTGGATGGACTATTCAGTAATAAAGTGCTATGTGCTATCACAGTGCATGTTAGAAAAATATATACGTGAGTCGTACATAGACCAGGGAGGCTGTGTGTTGCCCTTGCGGGTGCCTCTATGGTCTAAGTGTGTATTGTGTGGGCTTAAAAATATTCAGAATACTAAAAGATATTTAAAAGATTTTTGAGAATCTTAGGGCCCAGACAATTCTCATGGCTCTATGGAGGCTGTATGTTGCCCTCATGAGTGCCTCTACAGTAAAGATTAACCTGCCTAAGTAAGTACTTTTGAACAGAGGCAGGGAAATTGGTAATATTGTGCCATAATCGGAAACTTGGGCTATTACTAAGACCTAAGTAGTTTTGTTAGAACAATGGAGGCTGTATGTTGCCCTTGCGGGTGCTTCTACAATATAAATTAACCCACCTAATACAACTTTCTAAATACAACAAAAGAGAAGGAACAAGTGGAGAATTAAGATATTTTGCCACAAACTGAACGTATACAGTTTGTTGTCCATGCAGGTGTCTGGCTCTGATCAAACACTGACATAAAATCACACTTATAGTTTAAAGAAAAACGGACAACCGTAATTAAAAGGAGAGGGGCAACCGTAATAGGTACTATGACCATGTGTTACCCTCTCCTAATATTGAAGTGCCATATCTGGTATAAACGACTGCATAACACTATTTATAAGAGAATGATATTTCATAATGAAGCCACAAACATATTAAAATGAATAGCCCACAGTTTTACAAATAAACTTGGTAGATGATTGAAAACAACTGGGGTTGGGGTTACAGATTAAGATACAATATGTTAAATAGTACAATTATAAAATCTGTATGTTTAAAGCATTGAAATGTCAGTGTTTAGGCATCGAGATTGTTTATCACATTGTCCCTGTTTTTTTTATTAATCTCATTGGTCATTGTGGAGGGCTCTTTACTATATAATTGTATTCTTAAAAATTGTTTCCCAAAGAGATCACCTATATTTAACACTAATACAAATTATGCACTATTTACAGCAGGGCACCATGTCTATAACTGCTTACCCTTCTCTCCTATTTTCCGCAAAAAAAAAGTGCATATATAAAACTCTGATAAAAATATACTTATCGGAAAAGTCAATAAGATATAGATGCAGAAAACTGCTTTCTGCTGAGTAGGCGTCCAAATCGTACCTAGTATACTAAGCAACTTCACCTTTCATATTGTTGCACAATATATACAAAGAACAAGAAGATGATCGGGAAATTTTAGGTCAGGAAATTATCACATTTAAAAGGGCTTGGTCAAAAATAGGAGAAAATGCACACACAACATAGTATGGCAATCATGACAAACACAAATTTAAGACCCCAGGAATGCATATAATTCTTCGTCACGGTTGTGACCTCCCGGGTGTTTGGTGTTAAAATCAACTATGTATCTTGATTCCATTTGTCTCAAAGTTCTCAATCTGTCCCCTCCTCGCGGATGGATTCCCACTGAGTCAATGATGAAATACTTGAATGTGCAAATGTCATTTTGGTGGGCATCTTCAAAATGTTTGGCAAGTGGGTAGGACATGTCATGATTCTTGATTGCACGTAAATGTTGTAGTATTCGTAATCTGTCTTCCAGTTTGGTGCTGCCAATAAACCATAGATTGCATGCACAAGTAATATATATATATACATGGACGCGGTAGCGTCCATGTAGTTATGGTTAAGTTGGTGTTTCCATAGGAAGAGCACTTTTTGGGTGGCTTATAACTTCGCTCCCTCTTGACGAATCCTCACCAAACTTTGCAAGAAAAGTATATGGCCCACTCTGAATTTTTGCAAAGTTTGGAGAGGTTTGGTCCGGGGGGGGGGCAAAGTTATAGGGGGGTCCCAAAACTTTTGTTTTTTCCCATAGACATAATGGGAAAAGAATTTGCGCACGGCTACAGCCCGAACCGCTGGACAGATTTACACCAAATTTGCGGCAGGAGCGGCGGCTTGGTCCAGAAAGCGTGCTTTTGCAAATTTGGTGTAAATCCGTCCAGTAGTTTTTTAAAAAATGACCAAAATGTAAGGCAAAAAAATGTGTGATATCTGTGTTCGCTTCGCGGACGGACTTCCCTGTTTGCTCCACGGACAGCACCCCGATTGGCCCATGGGCTTGCATCATGTCCGCGGACATGTGACATGTTCGCTGATTGGGCGGTGTGGTGCGTGATGCGCGTCAGATTTTCTGTCGCGCCCGCCATCTTGCATTCGCCGACGACCGCGGACAGCGTGGTGAAACTTGAATTAAAAATGTTATTTAGTGGCGTGTGTTGGTGTGTAAGAGTGTTTGGGGAGGGTGGGGGAGTATGAGATAGGTTCAATGTTGTATTTTTTTTTATGTGCTAGACGCTTTTGTTGTGTTCGATTTGTCTGCGGACAACATGGCTGTTCTGGAATGTTCGTAAATAAACAGAATGGAATCGGTGTGAAGTTGAAAGTGTTCTAAGAACACTTGTGGGGTCTTGGAATGTTAGCAGGGGGTGTCCTGGAGACGTTTTGTGTATTGTTCGTTGGCAAGCTGAAAGTATTCTAAGAACACTCGCAGTGTCCTGAAATGTTCGTACACAAAGAAAATGGGGGTGTCTTGAGGACGCTGTCCGTATTGTCCTCTGGCAAGTTGAATGTGTTCTAGGACCTTCCTTGTGTCCGCATACATTAAAATGGTTGCAATGCTTGAATCTATGGGTGTGACATAGTCATATGCCATACACCCAAGAGTCTATGCCCTGGCCAGAAGCTCTGCAGCATATCACAGTCATATGCCATGCACCCAAGAGTGTATGCCCTGGCCAGAAGCACCGCAGCATATCACACTCAGAGTGGCTTATAACTTTGGGTCAAAAACAAATTTATAAGGAACAATGTTATAAGCCAGTATGGGTGTGATATGCTGCGATGGTTGTATTTATGATGTTATACTTACTATTTGTTTTAGTAACTGGAGTCCATGTTTTTCTTGTTCATGTCTGTGATAAAAGAAAATAGCATGTTAGTATTAGTATTTTATAAAGAGTTATTACATTGTACAATCAACATTTTTTCTTTTTTTTTTACCCTCATATTTAGTCGATGACAAACGAGAGTACTGTGCAATTTGCTCAGTTTCTGTGTTTGTTGCTAAAATCATTGGTTCTGTGGGAGAAAAAAAATCCATGTTGGATAAAAAAAAAAACCTTTTTCTGTTATGCTACAGTTTAGTTGTTTGTTTTCAGTGTTTACGTGTTGTTTCTGGCTAATGCTTTATACATTGGATTGTTCCAGTTTTTGGGAGCAGTAAGATATAAGGTATTTCTTTGGATATTGTACAGTTTTGGAGCAGTTAGATACCAGTAGGCGTATTCTTACTGTTTATTTTTTTTATATAATTTCGTGGTATTGATTTATCTGTTTGAATATTTCTAAATTTTGGGACAGTTAGATACAAATTGGCGTATTCTAACTGTCTATTTTTTGATTTATTTGAGTAGTCCTAATTTATCTGTTTAGTTGTTGTAGCATCTTTGGGCAGTTAGATAGCTTTTGGAATATTGTGACAGTTTATATTTTTTTACTAGAAGTGTACTTAAGGTTTAAGTACAGTTTAGTTATCAAATTTTGGTTTTAAGAACATTAAATAAGCGTTTGTAAGATTTGCTGGTAATCTCTGCTTTAGAGTAATGGTACTATCATTACATTCATCCCATCCACATTTCTTTTTTATATATGCAGTGTAGTGTCCTGAGTTGGTTGTGGCTCCTGCGTGGTAGATGATACCTATTGTTGTGAAGGTTTTCCTACCTAGTGATATTTGACCATGTGTGAATCCAGTCAGCTTGCAGTTGT
Organism: Ambystoma mexicanum; assembly: GCF_040938575.1. Lineage (NCBI taxonomy): Eukaryota > Metazoa > Chordata > Amphibia > Caudata > Ambystomatidae > Ambystoma > Ambystoma mexicanum. The sequence goes on from NC_090937.1 coordinate 405,061,529, forward strand.
TTTTTGTACCATCTGTATTGTAACGTAGAAGCATTAGTATTACGTATTTACTATGTGTTTGTATTACTAACGTGGAGTGATTATCTGAATTGCAGGTGGAACATAATCTACCGTGGTTTGCATTTTATACAAGTTGCTGAAATGGAACGGATTCACAATTAAGTATTGATATATACACAAAGCGCTCATTGGGGATTTGTTCTTGTGTCACATTGTTGCAGAAAGTGCATGTATGTTTCCACATGTATGAACTCTGGAAGATTTCATTTATAGGTATGTTTTTGTTTTCCAGTACTTGTAGTAAGTACATTAGAAATTCTTGTGGATCTTCCTGTGAGTTTATAGTGAATTTCACCATTCCAGCACAGTAGTCCAATTGTTGTCTTATTCCAAAAACACTATACGTGTTGTCAGGATTGTTTGCTGCTTTTCTGTGAAGTGCTACCATTTGTAAACACAATGGGTCTGCACTGTGTAAGTAAATGTTCTCAACAATTGGTGGTAATTGAAATAGAATATTCATTGCTACATTTGCGTAGCAACTTACACCAACTATATTTGAGAGTTTAAATGGACCATGTAGTTCTGTATCTGACTGCTTTTTTTGGAGTTTGTCTTCCTTCTTTGAACAAGTACCTGGTTTACTTTCCCTAATTGATTCTTTTTTGATTGTGGTACTTGATGACGTTTTAGTTTCTTTTACTCTTTTTGGGGGATTTGCAGTGACATCCTGTTGCATTTCTGTTTGATTTAGTTTTCTTTTAAAACATTTTCCTTTTTGTGGAACAGGATATGTTTGTAGATGGGGGGTGTATAGTGAACGAATCTATTGTATTCTAAAATGCAAGGAATATCAGCGTTTATTTTACTTGCATCAAAGTTGATTAGAAATAGACCGTCAAGTGTACGTAAGCGTGATAGTGCTACGTAGCTCATGCCTTCTTTAAAGACTGTGTTACCAATGTCTATCATTGCTTTGTCTAAGGTAAGACCTTGTGCTTTATGAATGGTGACTGCGTATGCAAGAGTTATAAAAAATTGTTCTCCGCGTACATACATGTCTTTGAAGAGAAGGAATCGAGCTGTTGAGCGTCCTATTCTTTTAACTTCTGAAAGTTTGTCAAAGAGAATATTGACAAACTGAATATTGTTGTCACGTGGGTATGTTTGAAAGCCAACAACTGTACCCAGTGCTCCATTAACTAGTCCTTGGTCTACGTCAAGGTTACATTTCAGCATTACTCTGCAGTTTAAGGATAATTTTAATATCTTTTCCAAGCCTGGTGTGTTTGAGATTGATTTTTCTTAACTGTTTAGTCTTGCTGTGGCTTGGTCACACATGGGTAGTGTCATTCCATGTACATCTAGTTTGTCTGTGGCGCTAATTTCCATTATTGGTTGCATTTCTTTACTTAACATGATTTAATTGAATTTGAAACAGCTTGCAAGGGTTGGCATTAAGGCCATACAATTGACATTGTTGTGGGCTAATTGTTCCATAACATCTGTAGCACATGTATTATCACCATAAAGTGCATGAATGTGCCGGGTTTTCAATATTGCTTCTGCTTCTCTAGAAAGTATACCAATTCTGATACTTTTTAAGATGTTGGCATAAGTGAGATCTGCAGATTGGCGCATGTTTTGTGTTAATTCTCTGTATTGGAAATGTTGCCAAAGGTTGACATTTCCAATGCTGCCAACAGTTTTACGACAGAGTTTGTGTCCTAATGTTTTAAAAATAGGCTCACCTTTTACAGGTGTCAATTGAAGAAGATCTCCGAAAACAATAATGTGTTTTCCTGCAAAGAGCTCTTCATAGTTTGTTTTGAGTACTTCCTGTAATCTGAGATGAATCAAAGCCAACATTAGGTTGGACACTATGCTCACTTCATCTATTAGTAGCATTTTCATTTGTTTTAATACTCTGCGTAGTTCCATTGCAGATTCTGCAGAAAGTTTGTAATAATCTAATTTGTTTTGGTGTTCTACTGGCAGGAGTAGTAATCAGTGTAAAGTGACACCACCTATGTTGTAGGCAGCTAATCCTGTGGGGGCAGTGACAATAGCTGACAGTTTGTTGTTTGTGAATTGTTGAAGGAACTTACTGATGATTTTGATTAGGAATGTTTTGCCAGAACCAGCTTCAACACTGACATACAATAGTATGTTGTACACCATGTGCAATTTCTTTTGTTACTTCCTGAAAAATGCTACGTTGCTCATTGTTTAGCTTTGATTCTAGTATAGTTAAGTCTTCTTTATCTTCATACTGACACATGGTGTTTTGTACTTCTATCATAGCTAATTCTGCCTCATTTGTTATTAGTGGGTCTCCCAGTGGTTCTTGGCTTCCTGTGACAGATGGTTGACTACTGTCAGGAGTGTCCTTATCTAGTTGGGCCTGGAGTTCTTCGTGTTGCTGTTCATTGTGCAACATTGTTTTGTACTGTGCAAAGTTTACATCAGTTATACTGCTTTCATTTGCTTTGAAAGCGTCTTCATATGAGTCATAGTTATCTAGTATTTCTTCTTCTTTTCTCCATGGTTTAAAGAGTTGTAGCAGGGACATGTAATATACTTCTTTATGTTGAGGATTCTTTAATGACAATTTGATATGATTAATTAAATTTGGTTTGGTGAGTTTTACTAAGCTGCCTTCACAGTTTGTCACTTTGTATTTACGGTTTTGTTCATCAGGTTTTATATTATTTTTGTATGAGTAGTTTTGGGCTATGTGGTATAGACTCATGGTTTCCAAAGTGGTACTCCTGTTTGGGTAGTATGTGTCCAATAAATTGTTTTTTAAAATGTCTTGGCTGTTGGGATCATGTTTGGCTATTGTTTCTAAGGGCCTCATTACGACCCAGGCGGTAAGTTACCGCCTGGGCCGTGACTTTACCACCATGGCGTAAACTACGTTTACGCCATGGTGGTTGGCGGACTTACCGCCCCATTCCGACCTTGGCGGGGCGGTAAGTCCCCAATCCCCATTTACCCTTCCCCATTCCCATTTTTGCCCCATAGGGTATAATGGGAGTGGGGAAGGCGTTAATTACGCCACCGTAAATTACGGTGGCGTAATTAACTCCATGGTCCCTTAGCGCCATGGATTTTAACACCTGCTAAAAGCAGGTGTTAAAAGCGCCATGGCGCTAAGGGACCTCGTACTCAGGCGGTAAGGGTCGGCGCTGTTAACGCTGCCGTTAACCCCTTACCGCCTGGGTCGTAATGAGGCCCTATATCTTCGTATGATTTTAGAACTCTTTTTCTAGATTTAGCTGGACCAAGACTTAGCCATACTATATTTGCAGATTTACCATACAATGCAGTACCAGTTAATCGATCAGCTGCTTCATAGGATCCACATTCTCTATGGGACAGCATTTTTATGCCCAAGCTGTATAATTTCTGAGACACTGTTTTATCTGATGACAGGTCATTCCAGAGGTCTTGGAGCTCTGTCTTTTCTGATTTGGTTAAGTATGCTGTGACATATCGTGCAACTACAGCAGAATTGTCTGCAATGTACTGCACGTCTATGTTTGCGTTCCATAAGTAGGCAATGATTGCATTGTAATCATTGATATATTTTTCTTCTTCTTTTCTTTTTATGCAATATGTATTTTTAGGTGACTTACCTTTAACACTATGTCTAACTGAAGACATGAGGTTGTTCACTTGACCTGTATTTGTGACTGGTCTAGGGAAACCAAATCGGCATTTGGTGTAGTATTTCCCTGTGTTTTTGTATTTGCGACGACAATATTTGCCACATTTGTGTCTTTGGAATTGTAAGGTTTTTGCATGAAGATCACTATTTGTGAATTCTGATGGAATTTCAAAAGTGACATATTTTTCAATAAACTGTAAAACAGTGGCATCACTGTCTTGACCAAATTTAGGAGCATCTTTAATCCATAAAAGCATGTGGATATGTGGTGCTCCTCTGGGTTGGTATTCTTTTCTCCAAAAGAAGTGTTGCACTTCTCCAAGGGGAGGAACAGTTTTGTTACAAATAAAATGTAGCATAGCAATGAAGCGATGGTGAAAATATCGTGAAATATTAACAGGATCCTGTGAACAAAGTTCTCCAGGTGTTAGTATATCTATGTTTGTTTTGTTTTCGTTTGATATGCATAGGAAAGCCTGTAAATCTTCCCATGCATATTCTGCGCAACTTAATGTAACAAACCAAGTGGATGGGCCAAGGTTTCTGATCATACAACGTACATCTCCATGACGTCGAAACCAGTACTCTTTAGTACCACGCATATTTGCTAATAGATTTGTAAGATTTGCTTGTAAAACCTCATCTTTTTGTTGAACTTTTTGTAATAATTGTGTAACTGTCATATTTTGAAAGTGTGATCCTGATTTTAATATGTGTGCAACTCCGTAACATAAAGTTGCTATTTCACTTTCAAAGAGTAGGTGGAATATGTATTCCACATTTTGTCGAAATCTGGGATCTTCAGAATACATTTGTAATGAGCGATATTCTGATGCTGATATTTGAATAGGTCTATCATCGTATCTTCCTCCTTTGCCAGTAGGAAAGAGTAGAGGAAAAACACGTGCTTCTATACTTTTTTCCCATATGCTGATTGGTGATCCTTTTGTTTGACGCATTTGGTACGTTACCAGTGCCTCTTCTATGGTGTCATTAGAGTGCAATGGATGAATTATATAATGGTCTAAAGTGTTTGATATTGTAGCAGGATCTAGGAGCTCAAATTGACCAGCTTCTTGTGTCTCTTCAATTATTTCACTTGTTTCTTGCAAGTTTTCTTCAATATTAACTTCTTTGTAATATTCATTGTTCTCTTTAAGATATTGTAGGGCCTCTCTAACTTTATGTAAATCTACCAGTTGTTGCCAATTTATTTTGTCTTTTGTAGGTACTCCATTTACCAAGATAATTAAAGATTGCTGAATTGGACGTTGCACTCCGAGAGTGTGCACATTTTCTTTTAGATCTAATGGTAAATACACTACTTTTCCACGAATACCTTTCAGTAATTCAGAGGGAGGTAATTTTGCAGTTTTTGGTTGAAGGCGTATTATTGCTTGAAATGGGTGCACTGTTTGAATTATGATGCTCTCATATAAATTAAGTTGTTGAAGGGGTTTTGGTAGTGGATACAATTCCAAGTTATTTGTGATAGAACGTGAAGGAGTTTGGTTGTTGTCAAGTTTTGTAGTGCAGTAACTGCAAAGTATTATGGGGTCAGTTATTTCGTATTTGTTTTCTGTTATAAGGTAGAGAGCTAACTCAAACCATTTAGAATCTTCATTGTCTTCTATTTTGTATGATAGGTCTATAGTTTTTGTGCTACTTTTATATAAAGTTCTGCGGCAACATACACACACGTGGTTTGGTACTTCAGCTGAAGTACTTTTAAATTTTAGTATTTCTTTTTTGTATGTCTGTAGTGAAAGTTTGCCATGTGCAGAATTGTTCCGAAGTTGGTTGACAGCTAATTCATCTTGTAAGTGGGTTTCACTTCCAAAATATTTTGTCTGGATATAGTCAATTTCTTCTAGGAGGTCTTTTGCTGTACCATGTAGAAGAATGCTATTTAAATTGGCTAGTACTAAAGCAGGACTTTTAGCATAGTACAGTTTATAAACTAGATTTCTTATACTTGCATGATGTGTTGATATCCTTTTGATATCATGGAAGGGTGTTTTGCAAGTAGGTCCTGTAATGCAGGCCAAGGAATGTCCTTGTAGTCCTGTGTACTTGCAAAAACTATGTGGAAAGTTAGGATTAGTATGTGGGATTTGTGGTATGGTGATTTTTTAATAAGAAATATTGTGGATTACTTGGATATGTACTTTTAAACTGTTTGGGACACGAACATTGTCCGCATTTAGAGCACGAGATGAGCGTGGGCGCGGTCCCATGATTGTTTTGTGAGCATGTTCGCTAAGGTAGCGGCCGTCCGCAGGACACCCAATGTACAGACATTGTTTTGCGCATGCGTGTTGATGTTCTATGGACAGTGTTCGGGTCCTGAACTAATTAAAAGTGCGTCACATGTAAAACAAACATTTACGGACAGCCGTTTGTTCTTAGCACAGTTTAATTTATTTGCTAACAATACAGACAGACATAGCGTTTCAAGCACACCTCCATTTTTGTGTATTTACGAACATTTCAGGACACTACGAGTGTTCTTAGAACATTTTCAACTTGCATGAGAACATTACGGACAGATGTAGTGTCCTCAGGACAGTTATATTTTCGTTTCTTTGCGAACATTTCCGAACTACCGGGCTGTCCGTGGACACCTAAATTGGTTTCATCACAAAGAACTGAAAGTAATTACAACAGAATATAAGAAAAATAACTTTATTTCATATATATATACAATTATGACTGGGAAGGTGGGGCAGAAACGGAAACAAAAACAGGAGAATTAGGGATTTCTAGAAAACTGGGATCAGGTGAATAAGGGAAGGAAAGCTCATCGAAATGCTTTGGTCCATAGACAGGGTTTGGGGTTAACTGAGTGGGATAGGGTGTGGGGGGACAAGTGCAGGTTGGACAATGGTGTGCTGTTGGTGGTTTCACATGATTTTCCACAAAGTTTTTCAAATCTATAAAATTTTGCATAAGGTCGTCCATTTTTTGATTAATCTGTTGTAGAGTGATATCCTCTGATTGTTGTTGTGAGATGCTTAGAATTTTTGTATGGTCTGTAATAAAAAAAATGTATATGTTAAATGTATACAAAATAATATTTATTAATTGGTTTATATCGTAAAGTGTGTACCATTGGGATCATTGGGATAAATATCATGAGCTAATTAGTGCATTAAGCAATGCATTGATATAAATAGCATTCTGTTATGAAGTTCTATACAGTATACTAAGCTACTCATGCAGAAACATAGGCAGTGTGTGCAGCATACATGATGAAGGTGCAATATTCATAATCTTGTCATGTTGTATAGTGAAATGATAACTGCTTTCTTATTAGAGTTTTGCGTACTGTGAAACATGTAATAAGTAGATAATAAAACCCACTTAATACATAATTATTACAGACAAAACACAAAGAGACAACAACACATACAAATTTGAGTATATACAGGGATAGTGAAGTAAACAAAAAAGCAGAAGTAGTAGCAGAAAGAGTTCATAACCTAACTGATTGTCTTTATGCAGAGAAACTATTGCTCTGTTTCAAAGCTGCTACTTACCATATGTATGTGTATCACATGATGTGACTGCACCCAAAGGAAAGGAGAGTGAGTACAATGTATACAAATATGAGCATATACAGGGAAGGTAGAGTAATAAAAATAAAACTATGAGAAAGTGCTGATAACCCTAATGATTATCTTCATGCACAGAAAGGATTGCTCTCTTTCCAGCCTGTGTCTTCCGCTATGTATATGTTTCATATGATGTGACTTGACCCTAAGTCTACAAATATAGTACCTTTTCAATTTTTACTTCCTGACTGTTACTAAAGAAAACTATGTGGCCTAGATATGTCAGTAAAGGGAAAAAAGGGAGAGCCAGACATGTGATGTCATCAGTGATGTCATTAATGACATTTGTGATGTCATCTTTGATGTCCTGGGTGTTAGTGTTAGCAGTGCACGGTGGCGCGAGTTATGGTTGCTTATGTTACCATAACTGCCGAATTTCAGGGGTTTTTCGGTTTTACTTTGAACCATAATGTCCCTTTAACAACGTTTTTTTACTGAATTTCATAGGTTTTTCGTAGTGCAACTTAACCATTACGTCCTTTAACAAAGTTAGTCCATTTGAGCCAAGTCACAAATTCCACAAGTTCTCCAGTTCTGAGCCATAATAGCAAAGCATTGTGGGTATGCAAATTAACTCAAATGCAAACCATTTTTCTCCAGGAAATTGTCTTTATCTAAGAGGGCAGTGCGACTTTATGCATAGCTTAAATAACCTAAGATAGAGTTTTGCAAGGCTGCTAGAAAAACTATATGCCTGGTTTCAACCTTATTAAGGATAATCAATGCAGTATAGTCCTGACAGCCTTCTTCTTCTTCTTAATTATCAGATGCGTGGGCGGACCCACGCAGGCGCTTCCCCATCCTAAAGGATGATGTGCACCAGATCCACCAATCAGTACTTAGCTCCCAAAAACTCACAACTCCTCCCAGCGCCCAGTCTGCCTCACAAAATCCAACATCACACTGTTCCTTTTACTGCCTCTCACACCGTCACCTCCCAGCAAAGCCTTCCCACTCAGCTCAGCCACACCCAGCGCAGACAACCGAACCCTCATCAATTCTCTCTCCTCAACATGTCTCTCACACCTAAGCAGAAAATGTCCCACAGTCTCAGGCACCCCACACACCGCACAATCCCTCGACTCACGCTTCCCTACTCGAAACAGACAGTCATTCAGCCCCATATGTCCTATCCTCAACCGATTCAGCATCACCTCCTCCCCCTCCTCCATTCCAGGCTCCCCGCATCCACCTTCACTGACACTTTCCCACGAACACTGTCGTTGGAGCATTTCGCTATGTTTTCACGGTTACCAGACATTTGGTCAAAAAAAATTGGTCGACCAGACAAATGGTCGAACCAATTTGGTCGAAAACCAAATGGTCGAATTTTTTTTATTTTTTATTTTCACTCCTTTTTTTTCACCCCTTTTTTTCTAAAAAACCCTTTTTTTAAAAAACTAAAACCCGAAAAATAGATATATAATTAAAAAAAAAATCGACCATTTGGTTTTCGACCAAATTGCGTTGAACAAATGTCATTCGGCCAGTTTTAATTCGACCAAATGACTGGACACCGTTTTCACAACACTGAGAAAGTTATGGTGGGTTGAAAAAGGTTTGAAAAAACCCTTTCACCTGAAATGTGAACGTAGGAAAGTCCATTTGAGCCAGGATGCACATTCCACAACGCCACCTAGTAGCCATCACTGGAAGTTCTCCTCCAGTTCTGAGCCATAACAGGAAGGTATTGTGGGTATGCAAATTGGCTCGAATGAAACACACACACATCCTATCTTCATTTGATCATGGCAGAGGAGTTGGACCTATTTTATTTGGAACTATTATAGAGTGGCTTACTCTATGACCTGTGGCACCCACTGCAATTCAGAAGAGAGAGTGCTCTGAGCACTTAAGCCATTGTTTTGTAGAATATATATATATATCGAGAGAGAGAGAGAGAGAAAGAGAAAGAGAGCAAGAGATCAGGAGAGAGAGAGCGAGAGATTGGGAAGAAGAGACTTTCCTTACCTCTTTTTATTTTTCCATTGTTTCTGCCTCCTGTAGCATACAATAATGATTATGATGAGAAATACTATGATTCCAAAGCTGGAGAGAATTGAAATGATAACTATCATGGAGAAAGTTGGTGAGAAAGAAGAAGTAGTTGAGGGCAGACCAGGCGTTTCAAAGGTTGGTGGTTTTGATGTCACTGTCAAGAGGACTGTAATGAAATGAAAGAAAAAAAAAACAACTTCAGTGGTGCATGAAGACGTTGGAACAGCTCTGCAGTACATAAACACATCCTGTGGACATGCAGCCCCATGTGTGGCTCAGTGATTCTATCTGTCGAGTAGCGTGAAAAAGATCTGGAGTATTAGAGTAAGAGAAAAGACCATCTGCCTATGTCTGTATTCATTAAATAAAACAGGACTTAACCATTTAAAACAGCAACATCTCGCACTTGCACAGTAAGTAGTATGATAAAATGGTGAAATGCTTCATTCACTTCTACAAATTTAAAAATAAATCCCCCTTAATGTTCTTTTAATATTCATGTAAACTATTCATGCTTTCTCTCGAGAAACATCAAGCTAATTTCAGCAGGCATGTGTTTCGCGGGTGACTCGCTCTTTTTTAAGGCTGTATAATTCTGTGTAGCAATGTGAAATGGATGAATCAGAGTGCATAATTCTCAGGGCACCATTATCTAGTGTATTATGAAAGACTATTTAAACCTGTGAACATGTTGGTGTAACATATCCACATAAACCTCCATTAAAGAAGATACACATATACACTGGTTATTTGTCTGCTTGAAAGGTTTACACATGTGTGCTTCAAAAGAACTTTGCAGTCTTTAAAAAGTACACGTGTCTGAATGGCCGTCTCTCTTTATTGTTGTACACACCTGCATGCTGATGTTTAAAAGGAAAATGCATGCAGGCGTAGGAACGTTGCACTTAAGTACCAATCAATAATAGTTTATTTCGGGGGAAAAGAATTTAAAGTCCACAATACACATAATAGTTTTTCAACGAAAACTGGATGTGACAAAAATCCATGTTATTCTAGTAAAACAATAAAACATAATCTCGAAGAATACATTGGGCCTCATTAGGAGTATGGCGGTGAGGCAACAATAGCGCCGGTATCGCTACCGGCACCGTTGTTACCATACCACCATACTACGAGTTCTGCTTGAGGGTGCCCTTGCAGCCACCTGATCTGACCAGGTGGCGGTACCGGTACCCGCGAGCAGAACTTGATGGTAGCAACGGTACCGTTATGAGCGGTACCGCTGCTACCATCCTCCCCATTCCCCCTGGGGAATTACCGGGTCCGCTGAGGTCATAATGGCCCGGTGATTCTCCTTTCGCGGGGGCCAGAGCCGAGTTTGGGGGTAGCCATGCCGGTAAAAACGGCATGGCTACCTCCAACCTCGTAATGAGGCCCATTTACTCGTTTCAATAATATGGAAAAGTGCGAAGCGCAGTACCGAGAAACATTAGCTATTATAAACTACTGACGTAGCAAATTAGCAATTCTAGACTGATGTGTAATCTATAGATCAGAAGAGTGGAGCGCAGCTTAGAGTACATTTCCCTTTTACTATGCTTCATTTCCCGACAGCCCACTGTTGCCAAGCAGGGCTTTGATCTCTTTCAAGCAAATAGAAGTTGTGAAAGGGACGGAGCCACCATCAGGTTTGCCTGCCGGAACCGGCAAACAAACCGTAATGCCAGGAAAAGAGACAAGGGAGCAATTGTGGTGTCTCCCCTGCAGAGATGGTTGGGCAGATGAGGGAGAGACAGGGGCTTGCGGGGCGCGGTGGGCATCCCACTCATGGTAAAAAGCAGAGCAAAAGGACATGGTCGAGCAGCTGCTTGCTCAGAAAAGGGTGAGCAGACACGCCATTAGGCACTCAGCATGGCAGTGGCGAGTGAGAAAATGACCTGCATTAATATGAAAGGGATAGTGAAGAAGTAAAGGCACAATATCAAAAACAGCAGCACTAAAATTAATTCAGGAAAATTGGATGCTGGGAGAAGGACATGGAGCCATTTTAGCGTAATAGGTCATCCCAAGAAATATAAGTGTATGCCCAAAGCCTCTTGGTGTATTATACTACATGTGTACACACCATTGCTTGAAGAAGAGATGTGTTTCCCTTGGGTGTATATCTGGCCTGCCCTAAATTAGGACTTGAACCATTTGGATCTAGTTGCCCAATACAGAGGAACAAATGAGTGGAAATGACATATGTCCTCTCTCTTCCTAGGACAACAGTCGCCATTTTTTGTTGAATACCCTCTTCCAAGTCCTTGTGATATTAGATACTCACAAAGGTTGTAGGCAAAATAATACATATAATAAGTTTAGGTAGAGGGCCTCAACCTCATTCAGATAGGTTTCGTAACCTTACGTTAATATGCATTTGCCAAGTGACTCCCTGAGCACTAAAAGAGCTGATCTTGTTAAATACACTCTACATACATTCGTTTATCTCCTTCTTACTGTGGGTATCTATCACCACTGGGAAAGTCCAGACATATTCCATATCATGTAGCCTAGCTATCGTGATATTCTTTTGAGAAAAGTCCGCAACATGGCCCTGTTGCCCATCGATTACCCGGCAGGGCTTCCCTGTAGTTTTACAGGCATGATGTAGACAAGCAGCATGATTGACCCACTGGCTTTATCATACAATTGAATATGAAAATAGTATGAGTCAGAATTCCTTCACCAATAATGGACACAGTGAGACTTAGAATTCCTCTTCTCTACACCAACCTCATAACATAGGAGAGAAGAAAGATCATGACTATCCAGCAATAATCAACATAGAAGGGCAAAGGGGCTGGATGACCCAAGACCCTTCTTAGCAACCCTGTTCAGACATCAACAGAAAGGCCTGAATATTAGGCATTTTTGATGACCACAGTTGTTCTGAACATTATTAGTTGTTTGGGCAAAGCGTATCAGGAGATCAGTCCAAAATAGTTTAAATGTTTGTTTGTCTTGGTTTTAGGAGTTTTCTTGTTAGGCAAAGGCAGGAGGTTGTTGGAAAGGTTAAGGGAAAAAAAAAACTTTAGTTCAGGGATAGGTAGGGAACTAAAACATTTTGTAGTTGAGGGGCCAGTAGAAAGCTAAATAGAATTTAGTTGAGGGACAGGAAGAAAAATAATCTATGATTTAGATTAAGGAAATACAGAAAATTGAAATATGATAGACCATCTTGTTTTACTACTACTGACTTACCACTTCTCTAGACCATCTTTCATGGGATGCAATGCCGATTTGTTGACACAATCTGCATGACATTGAACAAAGGCAGAATCTTGAGAATAAGTCTACAACTTAAGTCTACAGCAATGAAACCCATTCCTCCTTAACCCACCAATCTCATCCCCCATAGAATCACTCTTTTACTAAACATGTTGCAACCTTAAACTTCACTCACCCCCTTCAGACGACCCACCGGGTCTAGTGAACTTAGCAGACTCTCTCAATCCATGCTTTTCAAACAATGGGCTTCCTTAATTGGTATCCTGCGCCTGTTCATATCCATTACAATGATACAGATAGAGTTTCCAAATCTATACACAGGTAATGGGAACATCCTGCCTGCACCCATGAACACTACAGTTTTTGTGCATTTTCCCTTTTCACCCACTATCCAACTAAGGTGTGCCCCACCCACATTTCTCACAGAGCCCTCTGCTGTAAGGCCAACATTATTGGATGAAAGGTGGTGTATAGGACAATTTACCTTACCTAGTATTTGGAATGGCCACTGAATAACAACACCCAGATGTAGCTGTATAAAATATACCCCTGTCAAGCAAGACATGTAAGACTGTTTTCCTGCAATTGTTATTTTGTTTGGGAACTAAAAGGTGGTGTGGTCACTTGCAGCCACTGAATGTAATCTAATTTGATCTTCTGGCTGCCTCCAAACAATTATGTGGTGTTCTTCTCACACTGCCAAGAAACGTCATGTGAATTTATGTCATCGAAAGTGGGAACTGGGTTGTAGTAGAATCACTATTTCAGTTTCCTAACTCTCCCTCGGCTGAATCCTATTCAAATGTTTTTTGCCAGTCCCTCAACTAAAATCTATTTTAATTTTCTAACTCTAATGCACCACATTCCAAATCATTTTGTACCTCTCACCTAAAGCTTAATGCCTGAACTCCTACAGCACCCTCCTGCCTCTCCATCCACCTAATAAGGCTGATTGGGAAGTCAAAACGCACAAGCCCTATTTGTGCTGTTTCAGTACAAACAACTTAATTCACTTTATCCGAACTGTTGATAATGTTGAGAGCAGCCTTACTGATAAATATGAGCAATATTCTGCCATTTTGGTTTATCTCCAAATAGTTTAATTGTGTATTGTTGCTCCTGTTCAGTGGTTACAGCATACTCTTCTGGTATCCTGAGTATTTTTGTTCAAGAAGGAACATATATTGTTGCATACGGGTTGAGATTGTTTTAGGCCCTTAGTATCTAAAGGCATTCAGACACAGAAGTGGAGAGCTTTGTTGTGTTCAGTGTTTCTCTCCATTATGCATGAGGAGTAGAAGGCTTGCTTAGAACATGGTTGGCTTTCAGATGGACACATGAGATTTATTTTCAAAGGCTTTCATTCATTGTACTAGAACAACAGCCATTTAAATGAAATGTAGATGGTATGGTAAAGGGCTCTCTAATTTTTTTAAAAAAGGTGTTGGGGTGGCATAAGTGGAGCAGCTGGAATGGCAGGAGAGGAAAGAATGTGGTGTTGACATGTGCAGGTCGAACCCACCTGTTACCTGAATTCTAGTATGGGTTCTACTCTGTCTATGTGAGCGAGGTCCCCGAAGATGTGTTAGCCATAAGGACAGTGCCCAGATTAGATGGGTAGCTGTGGATGCATTCTAGTGGCATTGAGTGGGGTGATGATAGGAAGGGAGGACTAGGAGTCTTTGTTTAGATTACTAGACTTTGTGGACCATCTCTTGGAATGTGTATGTGGTGGAAACATGTTGAAATATTTTTCAGTGAGACATTAGCAAGGAAAAAGATGTGGAGGGAGAATAAAAGGATAATCTTTCAAGATTTGTTCATGTGTGCCTATGGCAAGCTTGCTTTGTATCTGGGTGTAGCGATTAGATATAGAGTGTGAAAGAGAGAGGCAATGGTGACGGAGACAGGAAACCTGGTTGCGATTGAGTGCTTTGCTAGTGGTACAGCCAACTCCTCTCCTTAGTAGGGAGTTCGATTGGTTGTCCATTAGGCACTTATAAGCTGTATGAGCAGTGCTATGTGGCAGATGGGCAACTCCATTTGGGTTGATCTAGGTTTGTTGTTGTATATCCAATTTGCTTAGTTGAAGAGCCATGTTTTGAGTTGTTTCATGATTGTCTGGTGGTTTGCTTCCATGTGAAAGGTTTGAGTAGGGATTTCCAGAGTTTAGTAACCAATATGGCGCATAGAGGATCTTTTGCATTGTTTTTCTTGAAGTGAGGAACAAGGACTAGATCTGCATAGCTTGACCTATGTGGCTTGGAGAATGCATAATGCGAAAACAATACCTGTGAAGCAAGCTGGACCACTTCCATGGCAAGAGTGGTGGGCAACGCAGAGATTTTTGAAGTCTATTATCTTTTTTTTTCGAGCCAATACTACATGCAGAGTGCTGGGGCGATGTGTTAGAACTATTTCATCCTGAATGCAAAACATTAAGAAAGGATGGAAAATAGGATGGCCTTCTCATATGGGCAGAAGGGGGGGCAGAAGGTGGTAGTCAGACACCACAGTGGTAAAATACATTTAAGGTGTGCATTGAAAATTGCCTGTAGATAAATATGGATCGGTCGAGGTGCAACTCAGTGCAGAGATGTAAGAAATATCATAAACAGGTGAGTAAATATTTAAATCTCAAAGAAAAATGTTTCCCGTTTGTCCATGTGTTTGAATGTTTGGACATTGGTGGCCCCAAGACGTTTGATATACCTGACAGAATGATCAGGAAGTGGGTATCATAGCTAAGTGGAAGCAGAATGGTTGCCTCAGAATAAGAAGATCAGCAAGAGATTTGGGGCCTGATTCACAGAACCTTTTCCTATGGGATTGGGCCACTATAAAACACTGTGAATCAGGTCCATTACGCATAAAACCGCTGTACGACCCTTCTACCATCATGGATTGAATGACGACTGACAATGTTGGCTAGACACAAAATGGAATAAACAGTCAGCCAAGTGGGGTTGAAGTCAAAGTGCAGGCCGCACATATGCACACTTTGGTCGTTTGCTGGGAGGAAAAAACAAATGTAATTCTAAGGGGTGGGGCGATGTGCAAGTAATTCCTCCCTGAGCAGGGTAAAATGGGGGAGCCCAAGAAATCTTGGAAATGTAATAATGACAACATCATATTGCACTGAACTAACATATCCAACCATTGCGACGTGTCTTGATGAAGTGGGCAGTTACTGCCCCTAAACAGTTGTATTAAAATAGAGCAAAAGTGTACATTTTATAGCACACGTTTGTAGCAAATTATGTAAATGTTTTACAGGGGAATTCTACATGAAAATAACGTATTGCAATATGTCAAGCTAAGGAGCTGATCCTGATATTCAAATTTCAAAATATACGAGATCATGATGGAAAACAAGGAGACAAATAAAACTCTCGCAACTCACACACATTATGGTTAAATTCTAATGAGCCCTAACTGAGATGAATGCTTGTGTTGACAGTTTTTAAATCTATGAGCTCATCAAATCCTCCTTCACTAAAGTACCAAAATAAAAGGTGACAGGCCTTCCTGCGTGTACTTTGAAACTGTTCCAGCTTGGCAGGCTGTGATGAAGGCCACATGTTCAGCTAAATCTCTCCCCCTTGAAGAATATTCTATCTTTCTTTCCTAGGGCTGATTTGACCCAGGTGCCTCTAGAACAATGAAGGCAAATGCAATATGTTTTTGATAAATTCGAAAAATGGAAGCAAATGTTTTCTGGCAGGAAGGAGGGACGCTTCTGGCTGCCTCATAATAATTGTAATTGTACAGTTGTGTCCCATTGACAGATGTGGGGGAGAGGAGAAAGTTGAATGCAAAATATTTGGTCATGTAAATTGCTGGCAAACAACATGGAAGAGTATTATTATTATTATTATTATTATTATTATTATTATTATTATTATTATTATATTTATCGAGTGCGTACCTCGTTTCAGGTAGCAATAGAGTGCTTTACAATGTACAGCGGCAAGTACACAATAAGGAAAGCAGATCCCAAAGGAATCAATCCAGGTGAGTGGGTAGCCAACACCAGGGGAGGTCAGGTACATTGGCAGTAAGGGATCTACAAGCAACTAGGTACAAAACAGGGGGAGCTGATAGCCAAATCTCAGGTTAGTTTGGGAGTGGATGTTGTATAGCCTAGGTGTTAGGAAGGACCCATCCCTTTTACGAGGAGGGTCCTGGGATCCCACCTGAAATGTAGATGTGAGAGGGAATGTCTGATGTTGTTGAGTAGGAAGTTCCAGAGCCTAGGGGTGCATACAGAAAAGGACTATCTTTTGGTTCCTTCCTTTCGACATAGCAGAGTTGAAGTATGCACATGTCCTTACTTCCGCTGGATAAAAGGCCTCCAGATATGCTGAATTCTCATCAAGGTAGCTTGGGGGCTTGAGGCTGTCGACTTTGCTGTTGATGTAGTAGGATCTGAAGGTGATTCCTGCTTGCAGAATGAGCCAGTGTAGTTCACTGAGGGTCTTGGACTGAGATCCAGTGTACACAGTCCTTTGACAAGACATACAGCAGCATGTGTAACACATGTCACGGGTGCCAGGTTGATCTCTGAAAGGCCTCAAAGGAGGGCAGTGCAAAATTCAAGGTAGGAGAGGACCAAGGCTTGGACAGATGTTCTGAAGTTGGTTTCTGGGAAGAAGGACTCGATTCTCTTCAGAAGAAAACATTTGTACATGTCATGGTACATGTCATGTCTGTAAATGCATAACCCTAGAGACTTGTTGTAGGTTCTCAGCTGGGATCTGATGCCCTTGAGGTTCATAGCAGATAGCCAGTTCTTGATGACATGGTGTTCAGTGCTGTTGGTCAACAGTAGTAATTCTGTCTAAGAGGGGTTGAGCTTCAAGTAAGCACTGGACATCCAAGGCGTAATGTGACGCAGGCCTTGAGCCTGTGGATGTCTTTGATGGTGGATCTTGGGGTAGAACTGTGTTTGTTGTGCACTTCATTTGGAATGGTCTGGAACGAGGCAGGGAGAATCCCGCCTGTGTATGATACAGCCATGAGGGATGCTAGAGTAGAAACCCGGTTTTCTATGATGTCTTGAGAGTTGTCTATGTAGTGGCAGTTTTGCGAGATGGGATGCGTGGTTTTTTGTCAGTTGTGGCGTTGATATCTGTGTGCTGGAAGATCATGCTGATCTTGTTGATGAACAATGAGTTAATTGCAGTAAATATTCCAATGCAGTGCTGTACAGGTGTGTCAGAGATCATGTTAATTCAATGTTTCAAGGATTTAAAGAAAAAAACTTGATTCCGTTTATGCAATTGCATTGTCACAATGTTTGAAGTGAACTAGTTATGGACATCCGCAATGGCATGTGTGATTGGATACAGTCCTTGAAGAAATGTGTACATTAAAACTACACCTATTCTATCACTAAGTTACTCATTTGATGTCCAAAGACAACAGTCGATTAATGCAGTTGGGGCCAAGAAATGGACCACCATAGTTCATACAGAGTGTGCTGTGGTCAAAAAGCTTTTTCCTTCATTTCTTAGTTTACAAAACACTATGCATTCCTTAAGGGTGGTCGGCCACTATTGCCACACTGTGTGAATGTTCTATTGGCATTGCTTTTATATAAAGACCCAATCACGATGATCTCATCTTTTAGTAAAATCTGTTGTTAGAATTGGTAAGTTGTCTTACACTCTTGATCCTTTTGGGCAAATTTAGTTTGGTAATGAATTTTGCGAATGATCAGCTACCTTGTTGTTATCGCAAACGTATTTCCAAATCATTAAACTATGTATCGATTAGTGAGAACATTTGTATGGCGGTACCATCACCCTACAACTGTAAACTAGAGGTATTACTCACATCCAAATACAGAATGTAAGTGGACTGATTTACCTTCAACTTCACACGTTTTAATAGAGGAAGTCAATTTCATCCTCGCACAATTTTTAATCATTCTCCTGTTTAACTATAAATCTCTGTTTGATTTCCTAGGTATGAAAAGATGAACATTTGGTCGTTCACTTTAACAAAATTGAACATTCTTAGCTAAATTAAGAACTCTAAAACACACTTTAAAGCTACTCTTAACTCAGCTTCTCGTGTTGTCCTTTGGGTTTCTTTCAAGTGATCAATTAGATGATTAGCCAACTATTTCTTCATTATCAAACGAAAAGCTAAACTCCAAGCACAAAATAATTTGTAAATTGAATTAAAATATTTAAAAACCCTCACCCACCTGTGGAAGTCTCAAGACAAGTCCTCTCAGTCTGTACTTGCTAAATGTGTTTAGCTATGGGCTGGGCTATGGATACACATTCTCTTTCACTGCCTTGATAGATAATAGTTAGACATATGAACTATCAGGAGTGTGCTTGCCTGGCATTCCAAAGAAGAGGGGGCCAAAACACATACCCAAACAATTAAGCCCAAGTCCGAACACAGGACTGAGGATCACAAACTAACCATAGATGCTTTCAAAGAATTGCATTCAGCTTTCTTTTTAGGCCAATGTATTGTACAAAAACATTGCTTATCTTGTTTTTAATAGGCATTTGTAATGCTTTATCATGCAATGATGTGACAGGCCCAATACATTTTCCCAGATAGGTCCTCCTTTGCTACCACTTTTTGGAGGAAACAATGAAAGACAATCTTAGTGTGCAATCTTGGAATTAAGCCAATATTTCTATTTTCTTGGAAACAAACACATGTTAAACAGTCCCTGTTTCTTATAGGCCTATAGTAGCTTGGCAGTTAGACGGTAAAATGTTATTTTAATTACTCATTATTCATATTTATTTATATACAGGAAGGAACAATGGGCCTCATTCCAACTATCCCTGTATCCTGGCAGTGGAGCCGCCTGGATAATGGCATCTGGTACTTACGTTTACTGGCACCCGGTCTAGCTGCATTGCCGCCGGATTACAGGTGCCGGTGGTACGATGTAAATCCCCATTCATGGAGTCCAATAGGACTTCATGAGGGGATTCTCCATCATTACTGCACCGGCAATCCGGTAGTCGAGCAGTCTGGAAACTGATACTAGCACTTTTTTACCAGGCTTGCCCACCTCAGAATGAGGACCAATGCTCTTTTGATCACAAAAGAACATACACTAGATAAGAAATGAGATTTGATGGGAACCTGGTTATGGAGGGCAGTAAATGGAAAGTCACCCGAGACAATACATGGGTCGAATAACATAGATGTAGGGCAATCAATATTAAACATTTTTCAGTGCAGGTAGGCGGTACTGCTAACTGTGTTAGGGATCTGACTATGATGGAGGACATGCTAGCGTAGATGCTGAGAATGTGAGGGAGGTTAAAGGCAAGAGACAAATGGCAGCTAGAAGGTGGATGAGAGGTATGTAAACAGAGTAACTCAGAGGCTAGGAGGTAGGCTTTTAATTTGGTTTTGAACAAATCAGTGTGGACTGTTTCTTGGATGTCCGGGTGAAGAGAATGCCATGTAAGTGGAGCAAGAAGAAGAAAGAGCGGAAGCAAGGGAGGGAGGGCAAGGTGCCGCAATGGTTGTCATGGAGGCGGAGCAGAGATTACATGAAAGCTTGTAGAGTTGGATCGAGAAGGGTAGATATAGTGGTGCATTACTGTGTATATATTTTGGAACCAGGAGAATACATTTAAATCTGGCCCTGTTGTGCATCATCAGCCATCCAGCCCGATGATGGTATGAGGAAGTAGGTATGGAGTGAGGCAGTTCAAAGAGAGTCCTGGTACCAAAGTAAATGATCATGTTGAGTGGACAGAAAGCATGATTGGGAAAACCAAAGAGGATGTTGTCACAGAAGTCCAGTTTAGAGATGACAAGGGTGGTTAAGAGATGCTTGGCAGTGTTAAAAGCAAGGAGGTACCTGATTTTCCAAATATTTAGGAGTTTGAGGTGAGTCGCCATTGCAGTTTTGGAGATGAAAGTAGAGAAGGTGTGAGAAGGGTCATAGATGACACTGAGGTCTCGAGCTGATGAAGAGTAGGGGAGAGTGTCAGGTGGGAACTTGATAGGTGGGGTAGAGATGATGAGAGAGCATTTGCCAGGGAAGAAGAGCACCTCAGGCCAATATACTCAATAATGTAATTTTACAACTACTATCTCTATTCCGTCATGGATTTGTACTGGGGTAGGGTACGGGAACTATGTATGACATCAATTATTTCTTACACTTTAATGAGTAATCTGCTGGATCTTTTCTAGATACTCTGGGTGCTTATTTGGGCTATAAAGCATTATGTCACAAAAAGATGATTATCCTAGGGGATTTTAACATCTGGTGTAATGAACCTGGAGAAACAGGATGTAAACATCTTAATGACATCCAGCAAATCCATGACCTCCACCTACTATCTGTTCTGCCAATGCATGTAGGTGGTCACTGCTTGGATTGCATACTCTATAGAGGCTTAAGTTTAAGCCATGGTAGAAACATGCCTGTCAGCTGGTCTGACCTTTTTATGGTGCTCTTCACCATGGCTACTAAGTGTGCTCCACGTCAAAAGAATAAGAGTGTTAATCCAGAGTTTTGCTGTTGAAAGAAAGACCTTGATAGCATATCCAGCAATTAATATTTGGCTGACAAAGGCTATTCAATCTACCATGACTTGATCATCTCTGTACACTAAATTGGTGGCAAAAGCTGCAAGTTAACTGTGATACTATTGCTTCTTGTAACATTGTCTAGAAAAATCCTAAGAGGAGTAATCAGTGGTATAATGACAAACTGAAGACTCTTAAGGGACTTTATCTAAAAATTCAAAAAAGATGGTTTAAGACCAGGAATGTAAGTGATCGTATCAAAGCTAAACTTGCTTTGAAGACATATAAGCTAACATCCTTAAAGCTAAATGTAGATGCCTTCCAAAGCAAATACATGTGTGCCAATAACAGACCACAAGCTTTGTTTAAGGTAATTACAAACTTTACAAACCCCTTGTGTATTAATACTAGCCTCCAGGCATCTCAACAAATGATTTTAATGTTTTTTTTTTCTGGAAACATGTAATTGATCAGGACCAATTTACATGCCCAATGTGTGACTTTACATTCTAATGTGACTGTCAATGCAGAATCCTTATATAATCAAGTGGCACCATTAAAATTTGCTTTTTTCATTAGTTAGTATAGATAGGGTGACCAACTTAATAAGACATTTGAAACCTACTAAATTTACTTATGATCCTATTCATGACTATCTTACAAAACAACATGCACTCGCTCTTAGCAAGATTGTTCAGGCTCTGGTTAATGCCTCATCCACCTGTGGTGTTCCCCAGGGGTCTAACCTCTCGCCCTGGCTTTTCAACCAATACCTGGCAACTGTCGCCCGCTGTATTGCCATTTTCTGCTCAAACTTCCAGTGCTACGCAGATGACACTCAACTCATTTTTAGGCTGCCCTCGGCCACCTCCTCCACCTCTCTCATCACTGATTGCCTAACTGCCATTCAAGATTGGTGTGCCGCTAACAATCTTTGTCTTATTGCCAGCAAAACAGAGATCCTACACATTGGCACACCATCACCTTCCTTTCCCCTCACTCTCTTGCCGGCCTCCCTTGACCCTTCTCCTATCCCCACCTGCGAGGCCAAGAACCTTGGTGTCACCTTTGATTCCACACTCTCCTTCTCTGCTCACATCGCTGATGTATCAAAAAAGTCAAACAACCTACTGCACCTCCTCAGAGGTATTCTTCCTTTCCTCTCATTCCCCCAGAAGCTCACTGTCTCCCAAGCTCTGGTTCTCTCTAAATTGGACTATTGCAACAGCCTATTTCTTAATCTGCCAACCTCTACTCTCCGCCATTTGCAACTTATCCAGAACAGGACTGCGAGACTTGTCCTTGGCCTCAAGCCCTGGGATCGTATCTCTCCAGCTCTGAAATCTCTCCATTGGCTCCCAGTGGACGCAAGGATTAAATTCAAAACCCTCTGCATTGTCCACAAGGCTTTCTGGGGCCTGGATCCAACATACCTTCAGCTATCCCTCTGCAAATACTTCCCATCTTGAGCACTCTGCTCCTCTACCTCTAACTCCCTCAGGTTCAGTCGTTTCTCAAAGAAACGAGCTGCGGGTAGATATCTCTCTTTGGCTGGGGACTACCTCTGGAACAGCCTCCCTGCCACTCTAAAACTTGAGGAGAACCATCTCCAGTTCCGGAAGCACCTCAAAACCTTCCTCTTTGCTTCTGCCTTCTCCTCTCCTCTCCCCTGTTGATTCTACTCTCCCTCGGCACCATGCACCTGGCCACCCTCTGTCCTCTGGGCCCAGGTACCTGCTCATCTTGCCACCCTCACGCACTGCCTCCAGGCCACCCCCTGCACTGGAGTCTGTATCTATACCCATACAGCCCTCCCCTTTTCTTCCTGCACTTTCAGACCTACATGGCCTGCTGCCATAAACCCAGCACTTGCCACTTGCTGGCAGCACTCCCATTGTTTGTTGCCTTTTTATTTATTATTTTATTCATTATTATTTTTGTTTTTTCCTTCTCGCTGCGCACTCTCCTTTTGTTCCCCCTTCCATGCACTTCTCCCCCTTTCCCTTCCCCATGCACTTGCGCGTTCTCAATGTCACTGGGCCTAGTAAGATTGTTGTTTTTGTTCTCCCCTGTTCCCCTTCCCTTGCCTTGTCGCGCTCTGAAACACTTCTTGTATGAGCGCGATAGAAATAAAATATCAATATCAATATCTGCGTCCCATTAGAGCTGACATTTTTTAACTTACTCCCCTTTTAAAAAAGCAAACTCTGGACTAAAAATATTTTCTATCACCGCATTGCAGGTCTCTTGTGGCCTCCAAACATTTTAGAAAAGGTTATAACTACGCAATTGCAGCATTTTTTGGAAGAGAATAATATCATTGACTCATATCAGTCAGGATTTAGACCAGGTTATGGCACTGAGATGGCACTAACAGCCATCTCGGACAATCTACTCAAGGCTGTCGGTGATAGTGATATCAGCATGCTTATCATGCTGGACATATCGGCAGACTTGATACAGTCGACTTTGATATTCTTAGGTGAAGACTGTCATCAGTGGCTCAAATATCGGACAATCAACTAAAATGTTTTATGTCCTTTTTGACGGACCTCATCCAACAGGTCAAAGCAGGTCCATATCTGTCCGATCCCATGCTGGTTACATGCAGAGTCCCTCAGGGCTCCTCTTTGTCGCCGCTATTTAACGTGTACATTCAGCCATTGCTTAACATATTTACACAGTTTGATCTTTGCTATAACTCATATACCGCCGATACTCAGATCTACCTCAGGTCAAAGCAACCACTGGAGGCATTGGAGCGAGTTTTGTTTGTGCTAACAAAATCCAAAAGTGGATGCTGGAGAATAAACTTCAGTTAAACCTGTTAAAAACTGAGATTTTCTTTGGCTCTAAAACAAAGGTTGTTAATGTTCAACACACTGTTCCCTGCCTAACCCTGTCTGGGGTTCCAACTAAATACACTCAGAAAGTAAAAAACGTAGGTTGCCTATGGCATCCCAAAATATCAGCTCCAGAGATTACAGGTCACCCAGATTTCTGCAGTGCGACTCATTTTTGAGCTATCTGGGAAAACTTCTATCTCCTCTTTTCAAAGGAGCCTTCACTGGCTCCCGGTGCAGCAAACGATTCTGTTCAGCATTGTATGTATGGCTTTTAGGTGTGTTGATGGCTTGGCTCCAGCCTATTTAGCATCCAAGATTGTTACTTATTGTCCCAACCGTACTCTACGATCTATGGGACAAGGTCTTTTGGTGGTCCTTTCTTCTAAAACCTCAACGTGTGGCAACAGGCATTTCTTCCTCACTTCCAGGGTATTAGATCAAAAAGTATTTGTCATTTACCTGAAAATGAGAAAGGCCGATTTAGAAAGGCTGCTCTGTGAATGCTCAAAGCAGTCTTTCTAAATCTTAACTGTCATGCCCCTGCTGCACACAAGTGCACGCAGGGGCTGAGAAGCTGACCGAGATGGGCAGGGGAAGACAGGTTACAGGTGAGTGTGTGTTTGCGTGCGTGTGTGTATGCAAGCGGACAGTGTTTGTGGTGGGAAGGGGGCTGGTGGAATGAGTGTGTCTGTGTGTGTTTCTAAGTGATCTTGTATGTAGGGGGGTGCTGGGTCAAAGGTGTGTTTGAGAATGCGGCAGAGTTGGGATGGGGAGAGGTTGAAGGGGTGTTTGGGGGTGAAACACACTGATTTCAAAGGGCAGAGGGGGTGGAATTCAAGTATTTTGAATATTAAAGGCTGGCCAAAATCGGCCCAAAGAAATTGTCCTTTAATATTCGAGATAAATTGACATAGAACCACACCAAAATGCAGGTTCTGCTGGGATCCCCTTTTGGAATATGCGCGATACAAATTTACAAAATAAAAAAAAATATATATATATATTGCTGAGTCTGTGGATAAGGCTATCTCAATCCCTTTCTTGATCATATGTTTTGGCATTCCCTTTGGAATCTTTTTTAAAAAAGCAGTCTATTGTTATATATCGCAGAAAAAGTCCTGGTTACCTTGCAAAGAGAAAATGATTGAACAACCCTTTAATAAAGGATCTGACGCTTGCTGCTGTATTTTCCAAATGTATTTTTATTGTTATAGTGTAGACGTTTTGTCTAGAGAGAGTTGTCAGCCGACACATGTTTCAACCACTAAGGGTCTTTCTCAAGGAGGGTGGGGTATTGAGGGAGGATAATATCCTATTGAGGTAAGTTTCCGCCGGATGGCACAGAGGTCTGCATAGTTCTGCAATTGTTCATGAGGCTGCTGCTTGGTGCTAGCGAGTGCTGCGGTGACTGTGCAACAAATAAATACAGAGCCCAGCACTGGAGTGTTCAATTTCTAGAACCCACTCTCTACCCCATTGTCATATATCAGACACATATTAAGTGTTTGTGGCTGTATGGTACGTTTCTGATTCTAGTGACATTCAAGGTGGGCCCGGCAGGGCTATCTGTTTTCTCTTTATTAATTGCCATTCTTATGGAACCTTGCTACCTTAACCTTAAATGCTGCTTTCCCCGGTTGTCCCATGTTAGTCAAATACAATGACATAAAAGCCCTGCTATGTGCTGAGGCCTGCATTGCCCATGTAGTGAATACCATGTTTATACACTTGAGATGTAAATTAATCTAAGCTACGTATGGTCCTGTCTACCGTCTGGTCTGGTTACATATTAATTGTAAACTGTAACAAAAACCATGATCTAACCATTTTTTTTATTTAATGCTTATTACCAATTATTTAAATGACAACAGTATGAACGTTTATTTTCTGAAACTGCAGCTACAAGAAAACAGTGTAATCTATACGCCTAATGTCATTACACTGACGATCCTGACACTTTATGTCTATTACATACTCTTCTCCTGAGTTTTATACCATTTTTGTTTTTCAATGGATGTATTCTCTTTAACATGTTTGTTTGGGGGCATTGGAAAGTCTGTAGAGACAACAGATTCCAGCACATTCCTATTGAAATGCATAACCAAGCACTCCTTTTCTTCCTATATTATTTTCCTATA
Organism: Ambystoma mexicanum; assembly: GCF_040938575.1. NCBI lineage: Eukaryota > Metazoa > Chordata > Amphibia > Caudata > Ambystomatidae > Ambystoma > Ambystoma mexicanum. The sequence goes on from NC_090937.1 coordinate 405,087,561, forward strand.
GTGATGGGTTTAGAGTCATTTCTGACTGTGCTGGACAATCACTAATGTTGACTATCCTGGGCGAAGGAAGAGATAGGCCCTCATTAGGACCCTGGCGTTAAGGGGTTAATGGCGCCATAAAAGGTGTCGGCGCCATTAAACCCTTAACGCCTGATTACGAGGTCCCTTTGCGGGACCCGACCTTAACGGCTGATCTAGACCAACCGTTAAAGTAGGGGCCCGCAAAGGGACTCTCAAGGTAAGCACGGTACCGCAATTTGCGGCACCGTACTTACCACCTTCCCCATTCCCATTATGCCCTATGGTGCAAAAATGGGACTAGGGAAGGGCAATAGTGGCATGGGGAATTACCGCCCTGCCAACCTTGGAATGGGGTGGTAATTCCCCATTCCGCCATGGCGGACTCCGGCATCGACCATGGTGCTAATAGCACCATGGTTTTCCACCGGAGTCCTAATGAGGGCCATAGATTTGGATACATTTAGAACATGTAACACACCATCATACACCTTTAAAAAATACATACATTTTTGGTGATCACCTTCAGTTGGATATTTATTTTTATTTAAAATAATGACCGGACACCATGCTTGATGAGTGCACAACAATCATTCACAGTCCGGCAATATGTCATGAATCCATTGAACAACTTAAAATAATATGATTTGTATAATAAAACCAGCTGGCATAAGAAATAATGGGCAGCGCAGTGACACACTTTTTTATGACGCATAAGGCACACTCATTCCTAAAAAAATCTAAATCAAAGATGTATAAAATCGTAAATATATATATGTCTGAGAGCAGCTCTTCTATCGTGGAGGATTCCTTGTTTATTTTCATTGCCAGACCTAGACGTTTGGTGGCGAAACATTGGATTCATGATGCTTTGGATGTACATGCCATGAGCAGATGCGCTACCATACAACCCAGGCATCAGAGATAGCCTGTATAACAGCTCAGTGGGCTAGGTGCTAACTGCTGAAATCTGGGTGTGTTCTACAGGATGCTGGCGCTAATCCCAGCAAGCCCCACTCAGCCTTTCATCTTTTTGTGGTTGAATGAGTATGAATTACAGTCAGGTATTATTTAGTATATAAGTGCAGTTAGCACAGTGCCAGGGATACCCACATGGCAGTATATCACAGAAGCCAAACAAACCTTGCGCTGGCTGCCTGTTAAGCACCGTATTTCCTTTAAGATCTTGACACTCACCTTTAAGTGCCTGACCCTCGCAGCACCTGTCCAGGGTCAGACTGGGACAAGAAATAGGCCCGGTCACCCAAGAAAAAAGTGGCCCACCCCTCGCCTCAAAAAAGTGGCCCACCCCTCGCCTCACATCCCTTGACCTCTCAGGACATCACCGGAAGTGATGTCATTTGACCCCCACCCCAAAGTGACATCCCGGGAAGCAATGAAACACGACCTTTCACCCCTTGACAAAACAGGAAGTGGCATCAAATAGCATTGTACCTAAGTACACTAAACTACTGTGAATCCAAGCAGATGTGCAAGGCCAAATAATCATATGTTATTGTATAGCACTTACACTTAAGCTCTTTTTAGAGAACAAATATGCATACAATATCACCGAACCTGTGATGGTACTCATTTATCGACCTAAGAAGGATGAACGGCTTTTTGAAGAAAAGAAAATTGGAAAAAAATATATATTTATTTTCAATTTTTTTTTTAAACCGCCCGAGGCATGGTCAGAAACCGGCCCCCACTCCACGATGGGCCAATCCAACACTGCACCTGTCTATCGCTCCGAACGCATTGAGCGTTATGTACCATCGCGATCTCTAAGGTCACTTGACCAGGCTAAACTTAACCAGCCCAGATTTCGCTTAGCCAAATCTGGGAAGACAATGTTTGATATCTTTGCTCTGAACACCTGGAACTCCATCCCCTTGGTCCTGAAAACGACCACGTCTCTTGCGGACTTCAAAAGGAAGTTGAGGGCTCCTTAGATCCAGTTTTCACTCTCTCTGACGCTGTTCCACTGTTCTGTGTGTTGTCTCCTGTCTGTCATTTATGTGTGCCTTGAGGCCCCCGGGCGATCTGGCGTGTTATTAAGAATTAAAATAAATAAATAGCATAAATAAATAAACAAATGTTCTGTTTAAAGAATGATGTCTAGCGTGCTTTATAAATAACGTATTATTATTATCATTATTGTTATTATTGGTATTGAAATAAAATAAAGTTGGCATAGTAATGAATACTTTAGAAAGGCTAACATTGACTGCACATTTCATTCATAGAATCTGGTAGGTTTTGGTTGATGTACGCTGCATGACTTTTTTATTTTTCTTTTTTGTTTCATGTTTGTTTTACTTTAAAGGCAACAATCAGAATATGTTTTCTCTTTTTCCATTTACGTTTATCCCATCTATAATGTACCTACATAAGATCCATGCAAACACTTGTAAATAAGGAATCATGATTAGGGGCAACACAAGCTTCTAAATCATTCGGGCGTTTGGCCAAAATAATGGACCTGTTAGAAGATGCTGGATGAATAACACTTCTGAAGATTTGCAGGTTCTGTAGGCTTTGTGAGGGGAGCAGTGCTCTTGCTAGAGCATGCACACAGTGCCATCTCTAGGAATAGGTTTGATTGAAACTGATCCAAAGCTGGGAGAGCGAGCCACTGCAGATGATGTGCCTATGCTCACTTGCTTTTCTGATCACCCATCTCCGGAAAGTGTTCCTGATCATCTGCCTGATGCAAAATTTTTAGTGAATTTTTAAAAGAATTTTAGTGAGTCCAGGAGCCTAATGCAACATCAAAAATGTCAGGAACCTTGAGGACATTGCCATTTATTATGAATATGAGGCTCTGCGATTCCCGGTACTAACTGGACTGGAAACATTCATTAATCCAGGGGAGTGCTCAGATGGGCAGTGTCTGCAGTAATGAGATGCAGCTTATTTTCTGTAAAATGCGGTGGGTGCAATCAGGAGATCCATTGTTATGTAAAATGTGCATGGACTAGACTAGCATTCAGCGAAATAACAGTCAAATCAAGAATTTTGGGCACTACACCACTTGCCATGAAGGGACATGCTCCTGATGGTTCAGAAGATGGAAGAACTTGTAAGCCAAAGTTCCATTGTTCCTTCTGGTATGTACCCCATGAATGTTCCACAATCTCCTGGATAGGAGGGGGGAAGGAAGCTCTATTGGTGGGAAACCTCAAACCATTCAACAGTTAGTTAATTTGTCATCCTTTATAGATGGACAGGATCCATATGTTAAAGGGTATAATATTCACAGGAGACTAGTTATTTAAACCGGATGCACTCAACACTTATTTAACATCATCTGACTACAAGCCACACAGGACATTCCTGCAATTCCTTTGGTGGATTCAGGTATGGGAATACCTACGTCTTTCTTTCAGGCTTTGCTCCAGTCCATGGTGCTTCATCACCAGACATCATAAACGGGACTGTTGATGTTGATATACCTGGACATCATGATCTTGATAACTCAATAAAAAAATTCTACACGTTCAGATTCAGAATACATGTTTCTTAAATAACTAAGAGAAATTGGAGCTCTCTCTTTTGTCTTTTTTATTTTATTTACTTTTATCCCATCTGTAATGTACCTATAATAGACCCACGCAAACGTTTGTAAATAGCTTCTGAACCATTCGGGCCTTTGGCCAAAATAATGGACCTATCAGAAGATGAAGGTGAATTGGCTAAAGTAGACAAATCCACATCAACTCTTTGAGTAATCAGCATGCCAATATGAGCCAATGTGGACAGAAGCCACATGGTTTTGAGAAAGATAGCCATAATGCTGGATGTCCATCAGTATAGGTGATTGTTTAAAGACCACAGCATTATTATGCTAGTCTAAGACTGCAAATGCATTACAAACCCAAGGGTTGATTAATGGCCATGTTTGACTGTCAGTTTTGGATGATACCTGAGGATTGGACAGAAGAGACTTATTTTGTGTTGATAAAACTGCAACATTTCCCTAGAATAAAGTTGAATGTATTTTGTTGAGTTTGATAGGGTTTTGCAGAACTCAGATAAAAAAAAAACAAGCATTACCATTGTACTCACCTACATCCCTGTATTCAATTTCCCTTCACACTACCTTTTTGGGACAGATGGGTCAATATACCTCTTTGAGATGTTTGTCTCCTTGTGTACTTTGCTTACAGACTTGTTAGACACAATGCAGCGAGGATCATGACAGGAAGCAAATAGCCTAGGGGCATAGTCCTACTACTGCGCACAGTTAGGACAGATTTCTCTTTTGCCAACGTTCCCTCCATAGTTTCTATGGGCCCCCAATACTTTTATATTTTATTTAACCTGTCCTGACGTTTTACAGGGAAGTGAAGACTTCAGCTTCACTCCCCTGGCCTTTTGCTCATTTGTTATGGGGAAAGTGATCAGACCTTCAGAATATCAGGACTGGGAAACTACGTTTCTCGTTCTTTTTTTTACTTTGTATAACTTTGTAGCATTGCATACAGCATTTAAAAATGCAGTGTAACGGGGATACATTTGTATCATGCTAGATCTTCTACACGTGTGATGTTTAGTTACTTTTATAAATGTCTAAAGACATTATGAGCCTGATTCACAGAGTGTTTTCCTATGGGATTGCATTATAAAACACTTCTGTGAATCAGGCCCTATATTTATAAAATTGCTATGTTATTTCAAGCATCCACATTCATCGTGTATGGCTATTCAACATGGCTAGTGCCCTAAAACGGCTACGCCATGAGATTTTCACTTGTTCTTTGGCAATATAGTTGTTTAGCCTTCTTTCTGCCTTGCCAGGATAGGAAATCCCATATAAAGTCATGCACTTGCCCAGGAAAGCTGCAGTTTTCACGGGTTAATGATGCCTTTGTGTCTGGGCGGCTCAAGAACGGGATGGGACTCCTTGGTCCCATTCCACATTCCTGGTGTCAGAGAGTCTAGATGTGCAGGGAAGAAGTGAAACAAATAGTTGTCCCTGATTAGATAAATACTGGCTTATTGAGTGGTGCAGATCCTTATCATTGGTGGACTTGGGCTTCCTTCCTGGCTGGATTTTGGATAAGAAGAGAACTCCTGCAGCCATTGCATCAGATCAGCATTAGAGCCAAGACTCCTTCTTAGAAGAACAGCAAACTGATTAACAGAAGAAGATTTCTGAAGAGACCCAGCTTCTGACTCAGTGAATTCCTGGTGGACTACCTGATCTGCCAAGGCCCTGTGCAATGCTTCAACCCATGGACTGGTGCGCCATCTAAAGTGTCCCTGCACCACACAGTGGACTGTCCAGCTCTCCATTGGGCTTCCTCGATAGAAACGTTGCTGTTCCATGTTTGAGGCCAGAACTTTGGTGGTCACCAGATTGTGGTAAACATCACTGTCCTACCAGATTTTTGCTTCCCAGCCTCAAGGGATCCTGTCCTGGAAGAGCTTTTACAACCGCCACTCGATGGACACCTGCCATCATCTGTGTGCGATGGCTGTTGCTGGAACTTACCTTCCCCATCCTGTGAAGTGTCCTGAAGAAGACCTCATTGGTGCATCCTCCATTTCTTATTGCAAAGGCTGCACTCTGCTCTTAGACCCAACCGGAAGAATCCTTACACCCACACCTCCTGGAACCAAAGGCAGGAAACCCAACCACCAGAGTCCCCCATTTGACCCATTAAGTCACCTGGGAAAATTGGAGTTGGGAGTAGGTAAACAAAAAAGCATTTGTCGCCCCCTGTCCTCCAAAGCATAATATTGAGAACAAGTTTCTTTGCATCCTTCTAAATAACTACTTTTTGCTTGTTGAACCTGAGTAGTGAAACCTGAAAGATAAGAACACATTTTCTTAGCCCAGTAGCTTTGTTGCATCTCTTCTTTTGAACAGTCACAAAGACAAATAACTTATCTACTACAGATACATACTGGGAGAAGCAGTGTTACATTTGGGCACGCTGCCCCATTCTTCTTAGGGATTGGACTGCTGAAGCTAGGGAATATCACTTGTGATTTTGTTCCATCTTCCTGCATCCATGCACTTACCTCCTTTATTGATTTAAGTCATTGAATGCTTATTAAGAAACTATGGTGACTGTATATATGTTTCTTATTGAGTGTTGTGTGATATTATCGCAAGCTCGTTTTATGTTTTAGTGTGTGTGTCTAAGGCTTAGAATAAATACTGTATTTTTACGCATTCCAGTCTAAATGTAGTTATTGTGTGCTCCATTGTCTGAACTCATTGTGAACCCCCAACACCACTCACACTCTCCTCAGAATTGCCTTGACTGCTCTCTGTTGCTACCTAGATTGGATTTTGGCTAACCTCTCAGAGTTCCCCTGTCCACTATAACTATGGTGGCATCGTAAAACCTGTCCACCAAGCCAGATTCTAGAAATTCATCTTAACATGCAGTAACTCGGATTAATAATTTCTAACATTGTAGAAATATGAGTATCTGGGACACAACATGACATGTTTACATGGACTATGGATAATGATCAGACAGATGAGTCACATGGCGTTCTGATTATGCTACAATATTTTCCAAATAATTATGGGCAATGCCATTTGTTGAGATGAATTGCGTGTTTTTCCTCTGAGATAAAAATGAGGCAACACAATACTAACCTCTATGTCTTTTGATAGACTGAAGAGTTGTATTAACAAAGTACAAACATCTGCTTTTTAATTGCATTGGCTCCCTTTTGATTGATCTGCAATGAGCATAATATTTGCAAAGTGCTGAGTATTTAATTTATGAAGCAGAGCATGAACAGAAAGAGGTGTAGGTCTTAAATTCAAGTCAGTGTCTATTCTTATTGGATGAGTCAATTGAGGTACATGGCATAAAACTGAGAAATGAAGGGAAATAGTACAAGCCACATCCCTGAAGATGCATGAACAGACATTCACAACCAGGAAAGGGTGCTCTGCCAATCAGGGGCTGGAACAGAAGGTGAGAACACACTTTATACCGTCCACTGTTTCAAGCACTCAACGCCTTTCCCCAGGTGGCGCCATCTTGATTGTGTGGAAACAAAAGGGTGCCATATTCCCTTATTTACATTGTTTCAGCTCACACTTGCACCTAGAGGTGAATGCACATTTTGCTCTAGGATAGGGTCTGATGCTAAGATTATTTGGATATTCCTAGCCAGACTTATACTTGTATTAAAAGTCCAAAGCTGCCTTGTGTTTAATGCCCGCAGTTTATGCTGATAAATTCTGGGAGGGAGAATCCAATGTGTGCCTGATAGAGGAGACAAATCACTTACTGCCTGTCTATGGGAGTGTGATTGTACATTGTTTTGGAAATACTGCTGGCAACTATTTCAGGAGATCCATATGGATGCACATTTTAACTCAATGAGATGGAAAGTGCATGCTGATCCAAATGGAACTAATACAAATGTGCTTATAATATTTTTCAACAAGGAGGTAAGTTGCTGATTGGAGATCCATGTACTGGGGTACCGTTGAGATGGAGAGAGCCTACCATTCGTGAAAGACACACTTCTCCCCAGCTGTGATGATGTAACATGTGGAAATGGGGAAACTCTTGGTTGTAACCTTCATTGATTAAAAGGAGGCTGGATACTCTCACCTAGGTTTATCTTAAAATCTGCATTGTTGCAAAGCCAGAATACGTGAGATGTGGCTTTTGTCATGGATAAGTCTCATATAAGAACTGCTGTGCAAACTATACAAATGTGCACATACTTGCGACTAGTGCACACGTAAATACAATCAGGAGTGTTGCTAGGTCTGGAAAAGATCTGGGGCTTGGCTAATGTTAGGACTGTCTGGACTCAGGGCAAGCTAGCCTTTTGGTTGTATCCCCTGAGCTTCTATCTGGGGATGCAACCAAAAGACCTGGGGCTATAGCCCCCTAAGAACCCCCTAGCAATGCCTCTGAATACAATTAACTGTACATTGCTTCTTTGTAAATCTGCTCAAACATTTTTAAATAATCTGGGAATTTGTGGACTGAAGACAGCTGACCAAAAGTACAAACACATTGAAAAGTGTGAGATGTGGGTAAGTTATATCAAAGTAAAATATTAAGAATATTGTTAAATTATGCTAGAAAGGCTTCATTACAAAAATTACAGAAATGTACACAAATCATTAGCTGACATGGCTGATCATACAAACATGCAGCTTAAGATAACTCCCGAAATTCAGGGACGTACAGGGTTAGTAACGGCTTGTCAACCTGAGCCTGAGTTGGTGACGAGATCTCAGAGCCATCACTGTCTCTGTATGTCCATGAACGTGGGGGAAATCGCTAGTTGCAACCCAGGCTTCCCTGTGGATTTCAATAATTTTAAGCAATTTTTTCATAATAAAAATTGCCTCCACATGTATTGTGCATGCCTAATTGCCCACAGAAAACAGGAAGAAATATAGCCACCCTTATGAAACATTGAAAATGGAGGGAGTTCCTTTTCTATCTCAATGAAGCAGGCAATGGCGAGGGATTAGGGCGGGACCACTGAGAAGCAGGCAGCAAAGGTGGGAGTGGGAGATGTGTTGGGCAGTTGAGGCTTGTGGGACTGGCAGAGACGGTACAATGGGGACAGGCCTGGGAACCGGCAATGAAAGGAATGGTTTGCCTGAGGGAGTGTTGTCTGAGGCCATGAGTGAATGTTTGCAATGACAGTGGGTTCATGGTTCCATTTACTGCCTTCTGATTGTTTGGTGACTTTTCTCCATGTGCAATTATCCCTTCAGTAATAATCTTCAACAAACGAACAATATTAAAGGTACAGCACTTTTGTAAAATTAGCCAATTACCAGTTCCACAGAGGGGCACATCACAGTACTCCCATCGTTTATTTCGGTCCATCGTATAACACCATGGTCGCTCACTTTCTCCTCCTGGATTACGGCAGAAGTTTTCAGCATTTGACAACTCTGGGAACACTTGGGGAGATCTTCTGTGCAAGTGTGGTACCTGGTCCAAAATAAATTGTGTGTGTGTTATCATAATATCATGGCAACTTTGGGACAGTAATATGTGCCAGCCGGTCACCTTTAATATTTTGGCTGAAAGACAAGGACTATTTCATAAGAGATCCCTCCAGCTGCCCACATGCTTACAATATGATTATCATAGTATGTTAAATGTTGTATTCTGACTGACCTTACTGTTGGATGATGGTATTTGTGGGGTTTAATCAAAGGGCCTCAAACCAACATAATGTGAAGGGTTACTGGCAAAATGACCTGCAAGCCTTCATAAAATAAACTCCACACTGAAAATGAGCCTATTATGGCAGACTGTGGGGGTTTATGCAAGTAACACATGGAAGCGCTGTTTGAAAAGCCAAGCACTGGAAATCGAAAGGTCTATCTGTCATTACAAAAGGGAAGGTCGAATTGAAAAGTGGCCTTTTAATTCCCAGTGGCAGAAGAAATTCAAAGGCCCCTTCTTCATGAAAAGCATGATTTTCAAACACTGACACTAAAATGGCGTTGCATGTGTGTTTGCAGTTTTAAAGCATGACCTGAGAAAAATGTTCCCATGCTAACTTAAAGATGCCAGGGAAAAGACTTAGGGCCTCATTACGACCCTGGCGCTCCCGTAATGAAGGGTGCCGGTACGGGACCGGCACCCTTCATTACGGGAGCGCCTATTACGAGGTTCCCTTTGCGGGACTCGGAACAGACGTCTGGTAAAACCAGACATCCTTTCCGGGTCCCGCAAGGGGAAGAGGAAGCTAATAACGTGCCATTTGTAATGTGCCCATTATTACCTCCCTCCACATTCACATTGAGCACTATGGGGGCTCAATGGGAATTGGGAATGGTTCCTTCAAGGAGGAATTACCGGGTCCTCCAATGTTGGAATGACCCGGTTGTTCCTCATTGAAGGAACCCGGTTTTGGAGCCCGGTATGTAGGCAGCCATGGCGCTAATAGCAGCATGGCTACGTCCATACTCGTAATGAGGCCATTAGTGTGTGTTGATAAGATATAATGTATAGTATGCTTCACATGCAAAATACTGGCAACAATTGAAAAGAAAAGGCCACTTTCTTTCCATGGGTCACATGTAATTTTAATTTAGGCACAAGGCAGATCATTTTGTTTGTTGCTGGGCAGATATTACAAAGGCTTCCCCCACTGCAAGCCTAGCTTTTGCATCCCAGTTATTTACAACTACAATAAAGTATGGCCTGCACTGAAGGTTGTTGTAAACGCACTTTCACTAGACCTGCTGTCTCTGAAGGCTCATTTCAGTGCATAGCAAATGGCATAGCTAGTGGAATGTGGAAGGAGCTGCAATCAAGGCAAGCTGAACTCTGTTCAAAAATACAAGAACATTTTATGTTTTCAGATCGAAATTGTGGTCCACTGCAGATAACAGGACTGGTTGCTAGATGTCAGCAGGGCCTTGTGGCATCACAGGCCTAGCCTAGCTCATTATCTGCAGTGGGGGATCTCTGAGTAGCTCTTGCATACCAGGTATTTATGACTTGCAGCCTACCAACTTTAAACAACAAAGAGGATAATAAAAACACAGTCCAGAAAGCTCTGGTCACATGCTGGCCAGGAATGGCAAATGTCCTTGTGGAAGCGAAGCACAGATGAACATACACATGAGGATTTCTCATTAGTTTAAAAGAACTATCATAACATATGCATTTTTCTCAGCGACCACCAGTTGTACTGCATTCTTTTATTACCCATTTTTAAGGTACATTACCGCAGATTTGTTTTAAATAAAATTCATCCACCTGTGATTTAGGGAACTGTAATGGCATGTTAAAATATGTTCCTGGCTGCTCTGAACATTTTCTGAATGTAAGAGTTGGTGAACTGGCAGAGGGTACAATTTGGAGAGTAAATTGCATGTTTTAACTATTATGCTTTTTGTGAAAACAGGGGAACATTGCCACATGGCTGTGCAACATGGTGCTCATGCGGCCGTCATTTTATTGAATTCCATTATGGCAGTTACTGGTAATTTGTTAAGTTTACTCCACATAACTCCTTTTCGCCAGTATATTGGTATGAAAAATGGGGATCTCAAATGGGAGTTGCCATATTTCTGCTCTAGTATCCTAAACTAATCCTTAAAGAGAAGCTGGACTTGGGGTGAGAGAGGAGGTTAACTGCAATGCAATTGGGCAAATCCTATTTCTCCTGTTGACCCTGACTTCTCCATAAATTCCAGACAATTTATTTGAAACGAGTTTCATTCACCTGTGACTTAAGGAATTGTAATGGTGTAGAGGAGGTCCCAAATAAATCCTGCACTCCAGCCATCCATTTTGAAGTACCAGGAACATTCACACCAAAATATGTGACGTACGATGGGCAGATAAACCAGCAGAGAGCTGCAGTGGTGCTCTGCCCAGTACCTATTAGAAGAACAGGACCTATTGAAGTACCAATACTGAGGAAACCATTGAGAAAACCTTATCAACAAATGAAACGAAATGAAGATCATCTGGGTACAGTCCCTGAAGAAACCAAAAAGGTCTTAATGGAAGACGAATGGTGACGTCGCGAGAACCCGGACTGACTCACATATAGAAGAAATGACAACCAGAGAAGGACGCAAAGAGACAAAACACCCTGAACAGGATATCGTGAACCTGAAGTGAAAGGACAATGTCAAAATGTATGAAGCTTAAGCTGTAAGCATGGCAAAGATATTTGGCCAGTTTAAACCTGTATATATGTTTGGAACCGCAAGAAAGCTAAGAAAACAGTGTGGCTTGCTATGCTTAGTAGAAGAATAGTGCAGCAAGCGCCTCTATACATAATCTACCTTGAACAAAGCACCTTATTATAAGTATATTTCCACTTTGCACAAGAAGCAGAATCGACCCAGGTTACTAAAGGCCACACGAGAAAAAGCTTCATATTTAGCAAAAATGAGAATAGACGGCTGAAATGAAATTCAGCAAAGGCAACTCATACCAGAGAAGCCAAGGTTGTATCAGTAGAAGAAACGAACAGTAGCTATATTTAATTGAAACTAAGAGCAGAATATCCTGCCTTTGAAGGATCGAGATAAGAAGACGAAGGTTGTTGGTGGGTGAAACAAGAATCAAATACATGTATTGATGGAAAAGAGGCAAATTCACAGTGTCTGAACCACGTGACCAACTGAGCAAGAAGAAGCGAGAGTTCACATCTACGCATGGCACCAGTCCAGGCGAAGATATGAGAACTTTTTCCAGACAGAAGATGCAGTCTGGAGGCCAACCACAGTGAAATAATTGACACATAGCTACTAAAGTGATGATTGATTGTAACAATAATAGGAGGAATAATAATTGAAGGAAGGTCGGGTAACTAAGGGGCACCTCGCACCTGGGTGACCATTCTGCGTGCTGCTAAACAAAGAGGAAAAGTATGCATGGGTTTGGTGCCAACACAATCACAATAGACCAAATAATCTAGGGTCCTATAGTCAGTAGAACCAATAGGACGTTGTACTTTTAGTGACGTCTGTAGTAGTCATTATGGAGCAGGGGCTTAGATGCCCACCTGACAGTTTTGACCCAATCCCCTCACTCCGTTACCATATACAGATATAGTACCTATATTAAAGTTACCTTTTCCTAACCAATAGAATTGCATTGCAACTTTTAAGTGTTACACGTCGATAATGACGAGTTTTCAGTATAAATGCTATAATATTTAAGAAGTTTGTTGGAGTTGAAGCGAGAAGGAAGATCACAACATTGCTGATATTCATAACTCCCCATTTTTTGTACTTGTCATTAAACAGACTCCCTTTGCCAAACCTTTGAGTTGTCCTTATTGATTGGTGTTGGAGTAATAAATCTGCACCCCCATCCCTCTCATGAGGGCCGCTATCTTGAAGTGCTTCTGAGCAAACCCCGACTTAATGGGCTGGTTGGGGGTCTCGGAGCACACTTGGTAGCAGAGTATGGTTATCGATTATCGAGTAGAAAGGCACCCATTGACCGTTGACATAAAGTAACTCTAGGCCCTCGGCAATACCACAAGTCCTTTTCCATTCGGCTGAGTAGACCGTGAAGCTCCCCGAAGACAGTGGTAGAGTAAAAATAAAATCTGCAGAACGAGGTCTGAAGGGACCCGTGTTACCCACCTAACCCCTTCCCACTCCTATGGGCAACTGAGCAGGAGAAAGGCCGGAGAAGGTGGTGAGAAGGCAGGATCCAGAGAGGAAACATGCGAACGGTGAGTGAAAAAGACTAAAGCTTTGGTAAAAGTGCATGCCTTAGAACAAGTGAGGGAAAAGGTAACAGAGGGCGGCGGGAAACAAAATATAGTCAGAAGTAGAGATGTATATATATATATATATATATAGGGAAGGAGGGAAGATACCGGGGAGGACACTCGAGAAGAGAGAGGGTACTGGGGAGGACATGCGAGAAGAGAGAGGATTTGCCTAATTCCTACGCTATTGATACAAGCAGCTAGAAGAAACTTGTATCCAGAGTCCCAAATAAAGGGGAACAAATAGGCCACCACAGCAATTAAAGACGCCATGAAAGGGGTAAGTGTAAACTCCATGTTGGGGTAATTTTAGGGGCAGAGATACATGTGTCCAGCTGGAGTTCACCTAGTCTGTTAACGTCTGTCTTATATGTTGATTGTTGTGATATTTGGCAGGTTGTAGAAGGTAACCTGATGTTTATTGAGTAAAATAGAAGAGATAACATTTTGTGGAAAAATCAGGATTGGAGCTTGCTGTGATTGGTGCTCGTTCATATTGTTGAAATTGTTTAAGTCACGTGAAGCTTTGACAAGTGTTAGATAAGGGGAAAGGAAACAGATTTGAGCATGGAGGACTTAACTCCACTAGCACACCTGTGCAAAAAGTTGCCGAAACATGCACCTAAGCTGAAAAAAATACAGTGCGGAGTGGGTTAAAGGAACCGCCCACAAAATGTTTATGCCTTGGCTATCGGGCGGGTCATTATATAAAGCAGTTTTGCAACATATGACGACATACTTGCACGCCATATACACGGGCAAAAAGTTAGACAAACACGTAGCTAGTCTAGAATTGTGGAAAATGTATCAACAAGACAAGGAAGAGGAACTGCCATCAGACTGGATACTTAACATATGCACAGAGGGGGGTGAGACGCCCACAGCGCCGCCCGCCCCATCTGAAACGAAAATTGAGAACAATAAGGAAGAAGGGTTATACCCGCTCAGGTAACATAAAGCAGCTATGGGGTATAGCAACCCAGCGTTTGAGTCACCTACGCAAGGCAGTGACGAAAATCAAGGTAAGGATAGAGATAATATCACCTCCAAAGTCCCAAGGGACAAGGAGAGACGCGATGACGAGAGAAGAGACCAGGCACAGGCAAGCACATCTCTCGAGGCAGAGATAGAAGGCAACAGATGGAAAGGAAACGAGGGTAGAACTGATGAGCTAGCACTCACACAAGACAAATGGATGGGAGGGCAGATTTTATTGAAACTCAATGGCAAAGGCATTGATGACGCAAAACGAAAAGAGAGATTAGACGAGGAACAGAGGAAGGAGAAGGAAAAAGAAAAAGTATTAAGAGATGAGAGAATAAGGAAAAAAGATAGACAGAGACTATAACAGTTATATCGTGAAGATCAAGAAAGGTCTTTTGATCATAAACAGAGTGCAGCCAATGATCAAGACAGATAGGAGCAAGGTTAGAGGAAGAACAAAGAATACAAGAGAAAAGAATAAAGAGACAAAGAGATGAGGGAATCCAAAGGGCAAATGAACGTAGAGACGCTAAGAAAGAGGACGAAGATAGGATCAGAGAAGAGGCGAGGAAGCGCAGAAAATTTAATGACGATGTAGAACGTAAGCCAAGACAGAGAGCATGCGATCTTGAACATGCGGAAAGGGAGGTTAAAAATCCTGAGCCAGTAGTAGATTGGGAAGATATAGAAGAATTATTTCCTGACTATGATTCAGTGCCAGGTAAGTCTAGGGTAAATATTGAGGATGACTTTGACACCAGAAGCATCGGAGAAACGATCGATAGAATATATGACAAAATGGGGCTAGAACAAGGGGGAGACGAGCGCCTGGAGAGCACTCAGCTTTACTACCCTGAGGATGTCTCCCGAAGTAGTGGGAATAGAGAACTGTCCCTAGATAGACTGGAAATAAGCATGAACAAAGAGGACACAAGAAGTTGCACGAGTTGGGGGCAGACAATGTCTGTCGCCGAAAGGGAGGAGCGTGAGGAAAAGGAGGAAGAGAGGCGATGTGAAGGACGATTCCCAAGGGGAAAAGGGATAACATGGTCAGACCCTAATGAATCTGCACTAAGGGAATCAGAGTCAGCCACACAGTCAGACTGAAGTGAAGAAGTATCTTATGGTCGGAGGGGGTGTCTCCACCACCCTATGTGAGCCGACTAAGGACATTGCCAGGTAGGCGGCGATGCAGAAATATTACCCCTGCAATAGACAGGAGAACCATGAGAGAAGAGAGAGAGGGCTATGCATCCCAATTTCCATTGCTCGAGAAAGGAAGGGCGAGACCACAGTATATTCCATGGCCACACATGGATCGACAAAACTTGAAAAACAAGCTTCCAATGTTGACATCGGGAGCCGGAAAATAGATACACAAGCTAGAAAAAATTACAGGATGGAACACATTAGCTATAGGGGATTTCAAGGGTCTCTTAATCGCCATACATGGTGAAAGAGCAGACGATATATGGACACGGGCAGGTCACCCTGGTGTGACCACAGTTAATACCACGCATGACGGAGCTCCATTTAACAATTACAGAGCCGCGGTTTGGAAAGCACTATGAGTGCCATACTCAGATACTTCCGACATGCGAGCGATCATGACACGTAAAATTGGAAGATCCATTACTTTATATACAGAATTTTCAAGACGTGTTGGTACTCGAGACTCTTGGGGGAAATCTATACCTGTGTTCTACCATATAATGTGCCAAAGACTGCCAGAGCCAGTACAGAAACAGCTCAAGAAATTGGTAGGAATCGAGGCCAAGCCATGATCAGAAATACAGCTGACCATCTCACACTATTGCAGGCTGCTGCAATAAAAGAATTGCAAAAAAAGAAGCTGCACAAAAGGGTGAAGAGGCAAAATTAGTGCATAAGAAATTGTCAAAATATGCTCTTGAAGGAGCAAAGATAACTAGCAAAGCCGAATCGAGCATGCAACAAGTCAATAGTCCACAATAGAATAATCAGGGCAGTATGGGGTTTTACCCCAGTGGAAGAGGATTTAGAGGAAGAGGATGGCAGAGTGATCAGGGAGGTTTCCAGAATAATCAAGGGGGTTTTCAAAAATATGCGAAATGGCAATCAAGATATGTCAAATGGGCAAGCGATCCGACCACCGCCAGTATGTTGGTTGTGTGGGATCACAGTGCATTTAGCGCGCACATGCAGAAATCAAGGTATGATGCAAACGGCCAGGGAATATGAGCATGCATGGTGAATCCACCTGTGTTTGTAGAGCAGTGAGTTGCACAGAATCACACGGTGCAACAGCAAACTCCAGGAGCACAGCAAAACTCACAACCTCAGAATTTGATGAGTTTTCCACAATGACAGTCTCAACAGTCGCCTATGCAACTGTCACAGATAGTGAGTACTGGACAGGCTGTGAACCTTGGAATAAGGAATAATACTGGTGATGGGGGAAGTCCATTTGCACAAGGTGGGACAAAATTATATATGGACTAGGACAGCTCACTGGGATTCCTGATGTTTTCTATCCTATCAGTGACACCAGACCCTCACCGGGAACCAAGGGTGGATGCCGTTATAGGGGATAAAGAATATTCCTTCCTCGTTGACACGGGTGCAACACGTTCGTGTATACGTGAAGGCAAGTTTTCCTTGTCCGGCGATGCCATAAATACTCATAGTTTCACAAGAGCTACAAGTTGTGTTCCCTTTACAAACACATTTCCAGTCTCTATAGGAGAATGTGAAATGAATGTGACTCTATTATATTCATGACAAACCCCAGTAAACATTTTGGGTCGAGATCTAATGACAAAGTTAAATATGACAATCTCGATCACGGAGGAGGGCATAGTATGTTCAACTCCGGGAATGCACTATTCAAAAGTATGCAAAATGATTGGAGCATACGCAGGACACACAGCCATGAGGGCTATACCATTAGAGCCCAAAATATTCACGTATGGAATATGTGTGCTAATGGCAGAGCTGTCAGGCCTTACAGACAAAATCATGAGGATTCCAGATGAATTTCTATTCAGGCCAAGAATACCTATGCACAAAGAAAAGGGACAAGTATTTCCCTTAGTGATACACACAGCTGCAATACGAGGGAAAATGGCTTTGATTGATGGCTATGACGATGAAGGCCAACAATGGTTCACAGTAATCGCCATTAAAGAAGGATACCAATTGACTGACGTCACTGATGATAATCTGTTTCATGAGCAAGCAGATATAGGAGAGACAGCAATTGAAGTGAGCCTTACCTTTTGGGTGAGAATGATCAAAAGAGAAGTGCCTCAGAGACTGATGTCAGCATGAAACCGTCCTGAATATATTGATGACGACATGGCCCATGTGACTGTCTCAGTATGGACTACAGGCCCCTATGATGTAGGCTTATTGAAAGGAGTCGGAGAAGTGAAAATCAAACTGAAGCCAGGAGCAATTTTACCAAAAGCACGGCAGTACCCGATGTCCAGGGAGGCAGATGAAGAGATTTGTAAGACAATTTCAGCTATGATGGAGCAGGGCATCTTAGTGACATCAGAGTCGTCATGCAATACTGCAGTCTGCCCTATCAAAAAATCAAAGGGAGGGTCTTGGTGTTTAATTCAGGATTTACGCCCAATAAATGATATTGTTGAGGCTGAGTACCCTTTAGTCCCTAACCCGGCTACAATTCCATGTAATTTACCCGTTGATGCAAAATATTTCACAGTGATTGACTTACCATTGCACAAAGACTCACAAGATCTGACATCATTCACGTTCAGACAGATGCCTCTGAAAAGCATGAGGTTACCCCAGGGGTACTGTGAGTCTACTTATATTTTTAAAAGAGTTCTGCAGATGGACCTAAGCAATATTGCATTAGAAAGTGTTGTCCTGCAATATGTCGATGACATCTTAATTTGCAGCACGACAGAGGAGCAATGCAGACATGATTATGTTCAGCTATTGACTATACTGGCTGAGAAAGGATATAAGGTTGACAAAGAAAATCTACAATATTGTCAACAAGAAGTACTATATATAGGTCAGCTGATATCGCACAAGGGAAAAAAGTTACCCCAGAAAGAGCTGAAGCCATACTAAACACAGCCAAATGACACTGTTAAACCAGTGATGCCTATAGCCCTGTTAAAATGAGCGCTGGAGCAGTTACACTATCCGGCACACATGACAAAAGAGAATCTAGCGGCAACGCTCGCAGAAGACTGGTTCCTACCGAACTTAACCAAGTACATTGCATTTTATATAGTGAACTGCATCATCTGCCAACAATTCACAGCTGGGCACACATTAAAAGTAATGAGAGGAGTCATCCCAAGGCCAAATGGGCCTTTTCAGCACTTGCATGTCGATTACCTCGACATGATTCAAGTATGTAACGTGTACAGATACCTAATTGTTGTGGTGTGTCCATTCTCTAGATGTATAGAGGCAGGTCCATGTAAACACCCAGACTCTACCTGTGCTGCCAAATTTTTTGTAAGAGAGCTATTTCTCAGGTGCGGGGTATGTGAAGTCATGAGATCAGATAACGGGACCCACTTTGTAAATGAGGTTTTCAAACAGATTAGCTAGCTGCTTGGTATAAAGCACAAGTTCTCGTTGGCGTATCACCCACAAGGTAACAGAATATGTGAGTAGCTCAACGGCTTATTAAAGGAGAGGATTGCCAAGTTGAAGCTTACTTTGAGAAAGGGATGGCACTCTATGCACTTGGGAATCAACCCGGTTCCGACCATCAGCTTACGCCGCACAAAATAGTCACAGGAAGAAGAATGCGCACTCCTCTGACACCCCGAGACAGAGCTAGATGTGATGCCCAATCAACAGGAGAAATCTTAGGGTCCGAAATGAAAAATTACTTGACTTGAATAACATCTTGCCTTGTAATTTCAGACCAGCTGCAGCGACGACGAAAAGGGTCCAGGCAGCACGGAACACAGAAGTAGATACTACTTCAGGCACAGTTCAAGGACTTTGTGTTCCATCAGTTTTTCCTGGAGACACCGTCTTGGTAAAGAACCATACAAGAGAAAGGTGAGACCACCCAAAGTTTAACAGTCCCTTTTACAGTGGAGGAGTGTGCTCCCTCTGCAGTGAAACTACAAGGAAGGAGCGCTTGGATCTTCCTGGGTGACATCAAACCATATATCAGAGAAGACCCCCTGCCTGCACCCCAGTGTGAGGAGACTACGAACAATGGGGAAGAACCACAGCACGTGCAGACGAGATCCATGACGAAGAAGCAGGACGCATGAGCAGCAACATAGTAAAGACAAAGAACTTTTTTGTGAGATAGTTGTGGTTTCATTTTGAACATTCCTCTGAGCAAAAAGACGATAAGGACAGATAAACTGGACACTCTGTGCATCCTAGTTGCAGGGTGAAGAGGAAAACTGTATTTATAAACCACAACATAGTCTGTTAACTTTGAACTTTGGACTGAGGCACACTGAAGCCTGGACTAGAAAATAATATGCCAAATTTTGATCGAGGACACATAAATTGGAAGAGAATACAGTACCCAATTCCTTCCACACAGAGAAATTGTTCGGAATCACTTATGGTGTCCCGCAGTAGCAACATCACCAAAGACGTGGTGACATACTTCGATCTAGTGCTAAGATCGTACCCGTCACTGGTGGGGAGGCTCACAAGTGTCAATGGGCATCATTAGGACCCTGGCGCTAAGTGTTTAACGGCGCCGTAAAAGGCTGCGGCGCCGTTAAACCCTTAGCGCCTTACTACGAGGTACCTTTGCGGGACCCGACCTGAATGGCTGGTCTAGACCAGCCGTTAAAGTAGGGACCCACAAAGGGACCTTGGTGCTAAGTACGGTACCGCAATTAGCGGTACCATACTTAGCACCTTCCCCAGTCCCATTGAGCCCTATGGGGCAAAAATGGGAATGGGGAAGGGCCAATTTTCAATGGGGAATTACCGCCCCGCCAACCTTGGAATGGGGTGGTAATTCCTCATTGAACATTGGCGGACTCGTTACGATACCAGTAAAAACCATGGTGCTATTAGCGCCATGGTTTAGCGCCAGTATAGTAATGAGGCCTAATGACTTTCTTCAAGATCCTAAAAGCGAAAAGATTCTAAAGAGATTGCTTACTGTGATTGCCGAACAGTTCCTCCTACTTCCTGAGTACAGCAAGGAAAAGCCAAATGTCCCAAGCAGAGAGGGAAGTAAATTAGCTTATCAACGTATTGTTCTTTCGCCTAATCAAAGACTGTCCAAATATTGTCGGGAGAACGACAGACGTACTACCTTTTCTTCGAGATACAGCAAATACAGAATGTCTGCGCACAATCCTCAACAGCATTGTGATCTTAGTTGCAAGCCACGCAAATGGAGAGTGCAAACACTGTTCACAGTAAAGTGAAAGCATACAGTCCTGGACCTCAGCAAGACAGGACAAATGTACATGTCACCAGAAGACAGTAGGTTGGCCAGCAACGTCTTCTTCCGGTTAATCACAGATTTTCCAGAGCTTGTGGGGAGACCTGTAGATGTTGACGTCCTCACATTCCTCAGACACCCAGTTAATTCTGCACAGATGGGCATGCTCTTGCATGGAATAGTGATGCAAGTGGAACTTTCTAACCATCAACAGAACTATTTGACAAGATTTTAGACTTTCCCCCAAGGGACAGATCGAGAGAGCATTGCCAAAGATTCCATTCCTCATTTTATATTAACAAGGACACAACATGTCTTCGGGAATGAAGCAGATCAGAGGCATAGACTGGGAGCTGACATATTTTGAACATGCACAGTAAAAGGACTTGCTGAATTATTGCTTGATTTTGACACTTCCCATAGCCTAGTAAGAGAACTGTATCCCGAGATAATAGACAATTCATTATTCAAACGAGGGGGGGACAATTGTGTAACACCTGCAACTCACACATAGACTCCGAAAGGTAATATTGTTTAAAGGATTATATTAAAAGTTAACATTTTGGTGAATGATCGAGATGGGGATCCAGAGCAGCAACCTCGTCCTCCCGCAGGAGGAAAGACGTCCACATTTTTTGGCAGTAAATGCTACAGAGGAATCATTTATTTATGTATTATATTCATCATTGTTTTACTATCATTAACAATCAGAACTGCATTTTCTATTGGTGCACAAAGCGTTCCGATTCCAGTGCACCCAACTTATGATGCACGCATGAAACCTACGAAAGTACCCAGACCTTACATAATCATTCCGGTCCCTAGAAGATCCGATGGTGGAATGAATGAACTTGAGATGGATGTGATTAATAATGACACACACACTCTTGTGGTGACAAGCAAATCTAAAAAAAAGCCGGAGATAGGGTCGGCAAAGTATGAATGTGAAAAGGTTACTGACAACCAGACGCATGCAAACATTGAATGCACATACACCAGACCTTGTGTCAATGACTGCAAAGCCACAATTCAGAGCATGGGAGAAGAAAAGACTGCACACTATGAGAAATCCCGCCATAAGTAAGGTAAAGACCAAAATGAAGGAAGCAGAAAAGTCAGAAAGAAAGCCAACAGAAACCACAGTAGTAGAAACTCTTGATCCAATACCAGGAAAGGCAAGAGCAAACCCGGAGAACATATCTGCACAAGCACAACTGATAGCAGACACGGTATGGCCATTCATAGCCAGAGAAAGGAAAGGACTAGAGGAGCTGAAGAAGGAACCCACAGAGACAACATTGCCGAGCATATATGTTCCAATGAAAGGGACAAGTACAAGGTCTACAATGCAGCCACATAGAGGACCAATGCCAGCATGGATATGGGCATTTCTAACCAGAATGAAAAAGTTATATGAGGACAAGGAAAGAGCTGCCAGACTTTTGTCTACTCAAATGGCGCAGATGAGAAGGCCTGCACCATGGACCGGGATTCCTGAGAATCCTCCAGCAAGAAGGAGCCATGCCGATGCATTCAGGGATGTAGTTATAGCGAACTACATGAAAACATTAAGAATACAGAGAATCATGCATGGAGATGACAGTGAACTAAACGATTACCTGGACAGCACAGCACATTTGGGAAACAACATTAAATACCAGCACGTGAAACAAGTTGGAAGACAACGTTCAGAAGGGGAATGCTTTGTTTGTGCACTCCTACCGTACAGCATGGGGAAGTCCAAGATTTTCAAAGATGTAGAAATTGAAGTGCAGACAGCACACTATCTTTCACACGTAGCCATGTGCAAAACTAGAGGCCATCTAATGGGTAGTGATGCCTCACTGAAATGGGCAACTGAAGAAACCAATCCAAATGAAGATGATTATGTCCAGGACATAAAGACAAGAAACAGTGGTAAGACAAAACACATTGTGATCAGATATGAGAAGCCTGGAGTTAAAGGAGTGGAGATTAGAAGAGAAGCAAATCAGAAAATGAACATCCCAGGAAAGACTCCAGAAGAGGCTCGAAGTAGGAAGAACAGAGGCCAAATGCAGATTTGGGGAACAGTGCTTTCACCAGACGAATGGGAGAAAGGAGTAGTGATTTGCAGGTCATGGATGGTCCTTGGAGCCTGCAAAGAAGCAATTGAAAATGTGCAAAGGTTATGCAGGCCATTGTGGCCAAAGATTGCAAAACGGCTGGCATGGGTTGAAGACAGAGGAGGACCCTTGCAAATAGTACCACTGGAAAGCTCAAAATTGTGCTTCAGGAATAATGGCACAAGAGAGATGGGAGAGAATCAGAACTGTGGACGAATCTTTGACGGAACTGCAGTAATTATAGATCATTACTGGGCATTAGGATCCAAAGCATACATCAGATTGCCGAGAAACTGGGGAGGTATATGCACAATAGTGAATGTCCACATTCCGGCTTCGGTGATCCCGAAAAGTGACTTGAATATTGACAGCTTCCCTAAAGCAGATGCTCACCTGCGGAAGAAGAGATCTGTGGACCTGATGACCCGACTGAAGAGGGAAAATTACTTTTCTGCCAAATCTGAAGAAGCTTTTCATGCAATTCCATATGAACACAGACTGTTTAGCCTCACCTCATCAGTGTTCGCAACAATCTTCATGCCAAGGTTCCAAGTTGGAGCAAATACTAAATGGTTGCAGATAACCAGATGGGAGTTACTGCAGACCATCAACTCAACCATAAAGAGATTCAACGCAATCAAGGAGGAGTTAAGAGCAATCCGACTGATGACTCTCCAGAACAGATATGTACTTGACATGATCACAGCTATGGATGGAGGTGTTTGTGCAAAAATCGGAGAAGCATGTCGCACATGTATACCTTCTCACGATGAGGAAAATGGAACTCTAACAGAAGCCATAGGTATGCTGACACAACTACAGAATCAGATGATTGATAAAACTGACGAAGTTGATGATGACAGTTGGTTTGGATCACTGTTCTCATGGGTTCCACAATGGATGGCAGATGCATTCAACTTCCTGGGAGCCCTTCAAGTGATGATTTTGCTAGTATTCTGTGTTATCAAGATAATAATCTCTCAGTGCCAGAAAACTGTGAAGAAAGTCATAGGGATGAAAATCATGATTGACGTCAAGCCAGGGTGGAATCCCAAAGACCTGACTAATAAGGAAATAAGAGACTTTGTGAAATCTAGCATTCAAGCACCTGAGGGAACAAAGTTTCTCTATCTCAGGAAGCATTGAAATTAAGTGGGAAGATGGGTTTACTGCAGCCCAAATGGACAATGTAAACTGATGGCATGGAACAAGGGCGAACACGTGAGAACAACAAGAAGTTTAAAAGGAGTAATAAAGATATGGACCCCAAAGAGACATTTCTTCAGACCATCATGTATAGACCCAGAAGATGAAGAAAGAATGGACCCAGACAATGAAGTAAAAATGAACACACAGGAATCAAAGAAGATGGATCCAAAGAAGGAAGTGAAAGTGGTCGATGAATCACCCAGAGGGGGGAGTGTAGAGGAGGTCTGTACTCCAACCGTCCATTTTGAAATACCAGGAACATTCACATCAAAATATGTGACGTATGATGAGCAAATAAACCAGCAGAGAACCGCAGTGGGGCTCTGCCCAGTACCTATTAAAAGAACAACACCTATTGAAGGTACCAATACCAAGGAAACCATGGACAGTAAGTATCCATTGAGAAAACCATATCAACAAATGAAACGAAATGAAGATCGTCTGAGTTCAGTACCTGAAGAAACCAAAAAGGTCTTAATGGAAGACGAATGGTGACGTCACGAGAACCCAGACTGACTCACATATAGAAGAAATGACGACCCGGGAAGGACGCAAAGAGACGAAACACCATGAACAAGGATATTGTGAACCTAAAGTGAAAGGACGATGTCAATATGTATGAAGCTTAAGATGTAAGCATGGCAAAGATATTTGGCCAGTTTACACCTGTATATATGCTTGGAAGCGCAAGAAAGCTAAGAAAACACTGCGGCTTTCTATGCTTAGTAGAAGAATAGTGCGGCAAGAAACCAGTATAGATAATCTACCTCGAACGAAGCACCTTATTATAAGTATATTTCAACTTTGCACAAGAAGCAGAATTGACCCAGAGTACTAAAGGCCACACGAGAAAAAGCTCCATATTTAGCAAAAATGAGAAGAGACGGCTGAAATGAAACTCAGCAAAGGCAACTTGTGCCAGAGAAGCCAAGGTCGTATCAGTAGAAGAAACGAATAGTAGCTACATTTAATTGAAACTAAGAACAGAATATCCTGCCTCTGAAGGGTCGATATAAGAAGACAAAGGCAGGTGGTGGGTGAAACAAGAATCAAATACACAAATTGATGGAAAAGAGGCAAATTCACAGTGTCCGAATCATGTGACCAACCGACAAGACAGTTGATACTGGGCCTGGTACCATTGTGAAGAGCATCTCCTTACTATCCCCTCAAACAGACTCTTTCTACATGCCTGGATCCCATCATATGGGTTCAGAAATCACATATGCGATTTCTGAAGTGGCAGAATACGCTTCACGCACGCACACACACACACACACACACACACACACACACACACTCACACACACACACACACACACACACACACACACACACACACACACTTGGGGTAGGGTCGGGGTGTGGGAAGAAGAGAGGGAACTGCCTATGGGTAGGGTTTAACCACCCCCACATCCCATATGATAACAATAAGCCATCTATAGGGGTGGGGGGCCACCAAATCCCAATAGCAGTTATATAAACACACACCTCAGTCCCTTTCATCCAGAGAGAGGCTGCAAGGTTATTTCTGGGCCCTATAAAAGGACTGTGGCAGTTTGGAGCTAATTTAGCAAAGGCGAACAAAGAGCGCAGGAGTCTAGAGGCTAGATAAGACACCCAGGTGGCCGCTGTAAAATGGACCCAAAGGACTGTGATAAGAAGAAGGCTAGTTGAGAGGCTCTGGGAATTGAGCAGAGAAACACAGTCCCCATTGTACAGACGCATCCAAGAGCCCAGTATAAGACCAAGGAAGCGGGAAATAATGACCTAACTGTTTAGAGAGAGAGATCAACCCAGAAGGCTGAGGAGGCACACAGACCCACGAGGCCATTGAGAGAAACTCAAGTGGTTGGAGAAAGAAAGAAAGACTTTGGAGTCTGGGTATAGAAAAACCCACGTGTTTGGTAAAATGAGAGAGACCATCGGTTTGGGAGTACGTTCCAGAGGATTGAGTAGAGAGAAGCAGGCAAAAGAAGAACTCAGGAGAGCAGATGAGAGACATTGGGACTCATTACGAGGCTGGCGGTGTATCTGACATGCTCTGCTCGCGGGTGCCGCTCTGCCCACCAGGTCTGACCTGGCGGGCAGAAAGGCACCCACAAGCACAATTCATAGTTTGCCAGTCCGGGAACTATGGTACCAGCAAGCTTACCGGTACAGTAGTTCCTGGACCAGCAAACTTATAATGAGGCCTATTGGGCTTTATTACAGATCCGGCAGTAACCGTGCCAGTGCTACTGGCGGGTTGCCACCAGACCCATACATATTTACCAGTGCCTGACTTCCTGGTGCCACTGGGAGATTACAACCCAGGCGGCCCAGAAAGCCAGGAGCCGGTAAATTGTAAGTCCCCATTCCCACAGAGTCCCATAGAACTCTGTGGGAGTGGGGACATGGAAGCACCAGCACTGTTGCTAACGGTGCCAGTGCTTCTGTGACCCGTCTGACTACTGTGGCTGCTGTGCCCAGCAGGGTCAGACTTGTCGGGCACAGCGGCTCGGGCAGGCAGACCTGTAATGTGCCGGTCCGGAGACAAGGGTGCGAGTAAGCTTACCAGCACCCTTGTTTCCAGACTGGCAGGATCATAAAGAGGCTCATTGGAAGGTTAGCTCTGGTTCAGAGGTGTCTAAGGGTGAGGCGGTAGAAGAAGTTAAAGATGAGGTGGTGGGAGGAGCTAAGGAGGAGGTGTTGATTCAGAGGAACCATGACAGAGGGTATGGAGAAGCAAATCGATAATGTAGACACCCCTCGGTAGAAGGTGACAAAAGAAAAGGGGGTGAACAGTAAGTTGAAGATTAAATATAAGGATAACCAGATTTGAGAGGTGAAGTGGAGAATCTCCAAAAGGAGGCAGAAAGGAAGACTGTGGACCAGTTAGCAAGCTCCAGTTTTGACTTCAGACTGCCTAGGTGGTTTCTACACTGGACTCCAGCTAGATAAGAACACTTCTGAGAAAACTTTGAAAACCAGAGACTGGAACATTGCTGAAACAATAATAACTATGGGCAGGTACCCCAAGACACCAAGAAAGGAATCTTGATGTTCTTTTTGGATCAACCTGTACCTATTGTCGTGGGCTTAAAAGCTTAACAAAAACTGAAAACTGAAGAACGTTTGCTTTTAAGACATTTGAGCCTCTGCAAGGGACATTAACTTTTGAGTCTACCCAAAGAACTTTAAAAAAAATAGTTAATGGCTATCCTGACTCCTATTCAATTATTTTGTGCACATTCATGGCTCTGACGGAATTGATTTGCTTTGCCCTTGTAGAATAACCAAAGATGTGTTAATACAGTTCATTCACATGTGGCCTGTATTTGGTCCCCCTCAGCCTCATAACAATGTATTGTAATGTATTAACATTTATAAAGCGCAAGCTATGGCCAAAGGCATGTAGGCACTAAAAACAGCATGGGGTAGAACCACTCTGGAACCTTCAACTAATAGAAGGACTAAAAAAGATAGGTTTTTACAGCTTTCCGAAATGCTAAATGGTCAATAAGGCTTGATATGTGATTTGTTAATGAGTTCCACATACCAGGCATGAGGGTTGAGAAAGCATGGCCTCCCACCCGAGTTTTTAGAAAACAAGGAAGTGTCAAGAGTTTCTGAGATTCTGAGCAGAGACACCCAGAGGGGATGAGGGGAATGAGCTTTATCTCCAAATGCCCAGCAGCAAGCTGATAAAAGACCTGATGAGTAGTGCACAGGGTCTTAAACTCAATACGATTACATACCAAAAGCCGGTGTACTTGTTGAAGAAGATCAAGTGGGACATTCGACCCGCTCCAAGAGCCAAACAAGCTGCAGCATTCTGTAGAAGCTGAAGTCTAAGGACCAGAAATGCAGGTTGGCTAAGGTAAACTCAATTGCAATAATCAATGGACCCAAAATGTTAAGCTGCAGCCACCTTTGTTATCGACTCAGGAGGGAGAATTGGCAATGTCTTCCTCAAGATTTTTAGCTTAAAAAACCCAGAATTGGGGAACGCAAATCCTGGACTTTAAAGCCAAAACCTTTAACAGAGTTAACAGGACCAGCGCAAGGACCCAAAGAAACTGTCCAGAAGTCAGTGGTCCAAGTTGCTTGCAATTCAGCAGCACCTGTCACCATAATCTCAGTCTTTGCACCATTTAACTTCAAACAGTTTTTGTCCATCCACTCCCCTACTGCTATAAGCAGTTCTTCAGTTGAGACGGGGATAGGGTCACTTTCTGGAGAGTCTAACCGAAAAAGAAGCTGTGTGTCATCGACATTGGAACCCTAACCTCTACTCCTGGATTAAGTCTGCCAATGGATACAAATACAGATTAAAAAGCAGCAGGGACAAAGATGAACTCATGGGACCCTACATGACAGGACACGAATGGAGGATTGAAAAGGAAATAGTGAAACTTTCTGTGTGCGCTCTGAAAGGAAGGATGTAAATCAGGCAAGAGGGACCCCAGAAATGCATGCCCTCTGCAGGCCTTTCAACAAGATACTGTGGTCAATAGTGTCAAAGGCCGCAGGGAGGTCGAACAAAATGAAGACTCCAACCTCTCTGTGGTCTTGATGACATGCCAGATCATCCAAGACCGAAATAATGACCGACTCTGTGCCTCTCATGGGGCAGAAGCAAGATTGAAATGGGTGTAACAGGTCATTGGATTCTAAATAGCGTTGAAGTTGAGGAGTCACAATAGCCCCCATAATCTTCATGACACAGAGTAAAGGTGAGATTGGCTGATAATTAGAGGCTTTAGCCAGATCCAGCTGAGGCTTTTTTTAGTAATGAGGAGACAAGAGTGTGTTTCAAAGCAATAGAAACAAAGCCTTGAGAGAAAGAAGACTGCAATGCTGCTGTGAAAAGTGGAATAACCTCCACTGGCAAATATTTGAGCACCCATAAAGGAATTAAATCGGCCAAAGAAGGTGATTGCACTTTCTGGAGGGTCCCCTGAACCTGTTGTCATTGAGAAGCTCAAACTGACCCATCCCCAGAGTGATTCTTTCATTTCCTGGTTTCTTCCAGGGTCTGTCTTCAGACTCATCAGTTCCATTACCAACAATACATTTACAAATTTTTTGAATCTTTTCATCAAACAAAGAACTAATAAAATAAAATGTTACTTGTGAGCGCAAAGGGGCAGTAGGGAAGGTTACTAATGAGATCTCTTTTGCTACTTTAAAAAGTTCCTTTGCTGAACAGGAAGCTTATATAATCCAATGAGTAAAATGTTGAGATTTAGCAGCTCAAATGACTTCCTGATAGCGAAACACTGACTGCTTATAGTTAAACTTGGAGGCTAGATCGTATTTCAGTCTCCATTTATTCTACAACTGGCGACATAATTATTCATAATTCTCAATTCTGCATTGAACCAAGGAGCCGAGGGCTTGGCTCTGACTTTACTGGCTTTAATCGGCGCAATGCCATTATCAACCTCAGTCATAGCGTTCAGCAGAACTGTACAAGGGTCCTGCTTTTCATTGGCAGCAAAATCACTGGCTATTTTTATGAGAAGTTTAGCAACAGCAGTAGGGGATGCCTTCCTCCAATGCTGCCGTTGACAGAGAATATAAGGCATACAACTAGTAGAAGTGGCCCAAGAAATGGTATAAGGAAGAACCTAATGGTCAGACCAGAGAATTGGTAATGGAGTGGATACTGCTACCTGCTCTTCGTCCAATGAGAAGAAGAGGTCAAGTACATTACCCGTACATGCGTTGGCAGATGATTACATAAACAAAGCCCAGTGTCAGCCAATGTGCTGATAAGACTTTTTGAAGATGTATCAGTAGGGTTATTGGGCTTGACATTAAAGTCTCCCATGATAAGAAAATGAGGGTAAGTGAGGGCTATGTTACCAACCGATTGTGCAAAGCGCAACATTAACCAAAGGTAGTGATGGAGGCCTTTAAACCAGCAGTAAATACACAGAAGTATTAGCTGACCAGTGAATTAGAATCAACAACATTTCACACAGATGATTGTGGTTCAGGGGATTTGTCGAACAGATCAGGGTAGCTAAATGGATCAGAGTCAGACGCCCACCTATCCGAGGGGGGCTCTATCAAGACAAAGAATATCATACCTCGGATGGAGCAGATGGGCAAGGTCAGGCTCAGATGAAGGCGTAAACCAAGTCTCTGTTATGCATAATAAATCAGGAGGGAACTCCTCTAGGAGCGGAAATATGTCATCTATGAGCAACTGCTGATCTAGCAATAATAAAGAACCTCCTGAGGGCAAGAGGGTTTTTATTACTTTTAATTTCCTTATCACTATCATGGCCAATGATTTGCTCCTCTAAACTCACTACAGTATCTCCTCCTTTGGTTACTGTAGAGTTAGAACATGAAAACCCAGTCAGTAGATGAGTGTCCTTAGGGGCCAAACCCAGGAGAGCTGACCAATCATAGCACACATGTGTCTAATTTCGTGGTTCCTTCCTAAGAGGAGATCTGTCCCGGTTTCTTTCTATGAAGGGCATCAGAGCTTGTTAAATTTCCCAACCTGTGACGTGCTGTTAAAACACTGAAGTAAACACATCTTGACCAATACCTGCTCCTATTCTGAGCCATCAGGCAAAATAACTGCGCAGATCAAGATGAAGGTAGGTGATAGATCTTCAAAAAGCAGTGCATAAAACATGTTAGTACTTCTTGGGAGAATCAAGTAGTCCAAAACATCTTCAGAACAGAATCCTGCTCTATGATTACATACAGGTCATTCCAAGGGATGGCAAATAATTCTGCATCCTAAGTAATGTCTCTTTCTAACCAGTGTCATTATTTAACAATACTCAGGTAGCTCTCTGCTGCTATATTTTATCTGTTTAAATTTATATCGGAGGTCCCTAAGGTTAATACCCTAGATGCCCCCTGTGCTAAGAATAATTTTGTGTGGAAATTCTCTGAAACTCTCCCAGACTTTTTCTTGAATAAACGCTAAATTCATTGTCTTTGGAGATTATCATTTGTTGATAAGTCTGTCTTACACTTGCTCAACTCCTTACAAGATTTTAGTCTCTAAGCACAGGTTTTGGGTGCAACTCACAAAGTGGGTCATACTTTAGATCAAAGTTTTGCCTAGGTCCTCAGAAATAGTTGTTACAAAAAACAGCGGAAAACAGAAGTGCTCCAAAAAATGCATTGAGGTTGGAACTCAGCATTAGAGGAATGGCCTATAAGGCAAGGCTTAATCCCCTTTTATGTTGGTCCAAATTATGGAGCTCACCTTGTGTGGCCTCTCATAGGGAGAAAATGGAAGATGTATGCAGGTCTCAATGGCCAGCGTCACTCCCATGGTTTGTGCATATCCGTCGGATGAGTATATTGTTGGATGCGGCCTATATGTGGGACGAACCCGGCAGTATTAGAAAAGTAACTCTGGGCGTGATTATGCTTCAGTATAATGATCAATTAATTATTAAAAAGCATTGATAAGAGGATCTCTACAACATAATTTACTAATGAAACATAGTCTTGGACTAGAAAAATATTTAGAGAAGGTGGAACATTTCTTGGCTAACAACCTCTACATGAAAATGAGGTTGGGCACCCCACATTTGGCTGAAAATCCTCTAAATGGAAAAAATAGGCAATGAATTAAAGGGGATTTAATTCACTTCTTATTGTTCTGTCCGAGACACAGTTCACTGAGGAAATCTCTTCTTATTCCATTACCCTGCAGTTGCAACATCAGATAATCTCGGTATGATGCAGCGGTACCACATGCTCAGTAACTGCAACATCCTCAGACATTATTAGATTAGCATTCAAATCCACAGACCTGTTTAAGGGCCTCCTTTGCAATGCGTACAGAACTTTACCATCACCAAAAACTAATTTAAAGATACGTCCTATCTCGATAAGTCAAACGAGGGCTGAACATATCTCAGTATTAGTAATCGATAGTGGTAATGTTCTGTACTCCGTGCAAAGGACGACCATCAACAGGTCTGTGTATTTTAATGCAAATGTAATAATGTCAGAGGACTCATCTATCTTATCTGCCATCATTTCCACCTTGATAATATCCTCACAAATGTTGGAAAGATGTTTCTTCGTATATCTCAACCACTGGACTATTTTGCTACACAATGAGCCCTCTGATTCCCATGTCACTGGCTTTAGCCTTGGCACACCCATCACGCAGAGCTCCTAAACTGGGGCATGTCAGTCTTCCTTCTAGATTTTTGACCTTGACATATAATTTAATCACTTCTTGATCTCGGTTTGGTTCGCCCCTGTGTGTCTTTATCCATATGGGTGCTTTTCAGAGGCCATTTTTTCGTGGCAGTTGATCACTGTCAGTTCTCATTGGAGAGCCCCTGATTATCACTTTTACTAATTCCCATAGTATTTCCATTGCCATTTTCGTTTCCAGGATTTCTTCCAGATTCGTCCTCCCTCTTCCTGGATTTGCTACTTGCGCGATGGCTAGCTGCTTGCTTGGTCTGTTCCATTGCCTTAACCCCATTTTGTATGTCATCCAGCTAAACTCTTGGGCCAGCTAGCACCTTCTGGACTTGCACAAGCACAATAGCTGGCTTCTTGCATTCCCCACAAGCAGTAGTACCCTTCTCCAGTTGTATTTGTCTTGAGAAGTTTCCCTTGTACCGCTATTTAATACAGCATGTGCATTATTCTTCCATCTCCATGTGCAAAGGCAGTCTTCACCTTTCTCACATTTTCCTTATGTGTAGCATCATTTCCCTTGACTGGCTGCCCTTGGCCAGAATCTGATTCTTTCTCTTTCTCTTTCTTCATAATCATTAGCCTATCATATAAATATATATATATATATATATATATATATATATATATATATATATATATATATATATATATATATATATATATATATATATATATATATTTGAAATGCCAATGCACTCTGTGTATATCATGGGGACAGTGCCATTCCGCGTGTACTCCTGCCCTTCTATTCAAAGGAAAATACGGTGTGAGTTTTGCTTGGTTGGTACTTTTAGATTGTTCAGAACATAATCAGGTGCTACCTCAGATACATGCATAGTGTATCCCCCTCGTTGGGGGACACGTGGCACATCTTCAACCTTGTCTCCAAACGTGGCAAAGACTCTTCCTTCTGGAGTCATTATCCGTTGGGAACTGAGGGCCCCTATTGTCATCCTCTCCCAAATTGATCAGAAGAGACTCTATTTCTTCAATCAACAGATACTAATCTGTTAGGTCCCTGCTAGTCCGGACGAACTTCAGCACGTTGACTGCCTATATATGGCATGCATGGGGGCACTCGGTCAGCAGCCTTTTGCTTAACCTTTCCCCAAAACACGCTTGGAGCACAGCCCGCAAGTGCTCCAAGGTGCTTGCATGCTTCTTCAAATGAAACTTAAGGCTGCACAAATGTCCCTCTGTGTCTCCTATGTCCCTCCAAGGTGCTCCTCCTTCGCACAGTCTGTTACTTAATTACAATCAGTGCAATTAATATAATTGAACAGGAAGAGAGGCACACATCAATGTTGCTTGAGTCACAGAGACCTTAACATTATAGATGGCAAACTGAACACAGGGCGAGGAGCCAGAGAAGCAAAGTAACAAATACCAGACAAGATACAAGACAAGGTACCCGGCAACATGCAAGGGGTAGAAAGAAGAAATGTATAGGAAGGGATAGAGGACAGTAAAAGTGGTGGAAGCAATGAAAGCGACCATAGGCAAACCCAAATTACATTAGGAAGGATGGTCAAACTAGATAGTGTTACAGGTTTCTTATGGGTATAACAAGGGACTATGCAGGGCCAGATTGCTTCAAATTGTTGAATTGTAATTAGGAAAATACAAGCAGGCGCATGGGTACAATATATATTTAACAGTACTTAGCAGTAAAAGGTGGGGTATTTTAGCAGTACAATGTAATAAGCAGGTTCAAATGCAGAGACCAGACGCCAGACACCTAGATAATATTGGCTCAATGCTCAACACCACTCGTCGCCCACCTCTGTGCGATAGGAGTGCTCGGATTTGGGATCAAAAACCAAGAAGATCCAAGCACTACCCCACCCACCTACTGACCTTGGTGGTAAAAGAGGAATTCCTGCAAAGCCTCTGCAGCTTTCCGGTCACCCAAGGCTCCAACATAGTGATGGACCACAGTACATGCAATCAGTATACAGAGAGCATACAGACAGCAGAGGGCAGATGAAGGGCGACACAGTGTGCGGCCCCAAACGCTCCCCCATTCAAAGAAAGAACCTGTGTACGTTACAGACGTCAAGCTGCACCTCTCATAATCAGGGCTGAACTGAGGCCACTTTCATCGTCCGGATGATGTCCATTTTTGCATCATCTTCTTGTATTAACAAGAAAGTTGACGCAAAGTGTTTTGGCCTGTTCAGAGCTAAGCTCCTTTAGTAATATGACCTTCATCAGGACAGATTGATAGTTTGCCATTTAATGTATGCCAATGCAATGCAAAGTACTTAGACATCTATCATCATTCATTTGTTTCAAATCTCAAATTGCAAGCAGAGAGATTATAAACTGCATCTTTTGCATACTTTATGTTGCGGGAAACATTAACAAATGCATTCCGAGTGGACAAACAGAATTCATTTTGATGCCCAACAGTGCACTATTTAGTCAGCATTTTTATTCAGACCTGGCATCTACTATGGTCACTATTTCTCCTAATAAACAGTCCTTTCCCGCATTGGTAGACTCCTTGTGTAGTTTTTTTTTAATCTTTTGAGTTGACATTAAGCATATCAAACCAACTTTTGATTCAACGGATTCAAGCATGAGTTGCCAAAATTGTGTTTATTTTCAGGGTTGTGTTATACTTGGTGTATTGCAAATATCTACCATACTTGTGTCATGAACAGTGGGGTTATATCACCTAAGAGAAAAGTGATACAGAATCACCCTTCTTCACTATGGCTTAAAAGCCAAGGCTTATTCATATCACCAGGGTCAGCAGGCAACAAATAGTCACCTGACCTGCAAACGGTCTTGAGTGGCAAGATCATAGAGAGCAATCTCTGCCTCCCTGGCGGTTTTTTCTTGTTTGATCTCAGCTCATGCAGCTAGGAAAACGGCGAATAGAGCAGTCAATCACAGACATGCAGGCATCAGCTGCAAACAGGTTTACAGGACAACTCTAGAGCATGTGCTGGAATCACTTCCAGTATGTACAGCATGTCCTTGCTGGGTTCATGCTTTATACGCCCACATGTACAGACATTTTTGACAACAACCCTTGCCCATCCAATCTCCACGGCACCATACTTAAGCACAACCCAATTTAGGCTATGAGAATGGTTCTGTCTGCCCATACCATTGCGTGCCAGGGGCAAACATAATTAAGGGAAGCATATAATTCAAAAATAGGCAGTACACAGGTTCAATGGCATAAACTGAAGAAATATCTCATCCAACTACTGATTTCCTTTAAACCCGGGAATCAGGACCAGTGTCTTTCACATCATTTAACTTATCTTCAATCATGTTGTGTTGAGAAGCTCACCTGATTGCTCCATTTCTGACAAGGAGTGCCAGACACTGTAACATTGGCCAATCCTTGGTAAAATCGACCATTATCTTTATAGCAGGTTTCTGGAAAAAAACATGGACAAATGTTAGTAGAAATCAATGAGGTACTTAGACATGCCATTGTGTTTGTCAGCACAGGCCGGATTCATGTAGATGTGCATTACTGCAAATCAGGAGATGTCCATGAGCATCACAGACTTGCATGCACTGCCCGATACTGGATGCAGAAAGGCTAACGATGGAGAAAGCCTAATATGGCTGGTGCATCACTCCTCTAGATGTAGATGTGAGCATTCATAAGAGTATGGTAAAGTAAACACATGCATGATTGTATGCCTCAAATATTGCCCCCTTTTCAGTTACTCAGTCTTGATGTTTCTTTCACCTCTCTAGCCCAACACTTTCAGAGCCATTCAGTCAGTAGAACAAGAGGTTAAACATTAGCAACAGTTTCTTTCGCCACAGGACATTCTTGCCCAAGTAACACTTGGAAAAATGGTACTGAACATGGATGCCTCATTGTGCTCTGCGTGATGTGTTGGGTGCCATGGCAACCTATTTGTCTACAGCTCTTTTGAATGGACATGTTTGTTCCACTTGTTTTACTCAGCACAATAATGAGTGAATGTTACGTGGCTTTCTCGTGCTTAACATCTCTGAAAGGATATCATCGGCTCTATCAAACTGATACGCTCCAAACAGGGCAGCATTGTACGTAGGATATTGTTGAACATCTTTGGGAGAGGGCTGTGGTCTTTCCATCAAGCCACCTCTAAATGAACTCTGCCTGTCTAAAGGGTCGCCAAACTTTAGCTCCCTTCCTGCTTTTCACTAAAGCTCCCACCAGCCATAGTCAGTATAGTCACTGGTGAGGGATCATGGGAGTTCTAGTGAAAACCTTCAAGTGAGTGATAATTTGGTAGATTATCATACTAGTCTGAGGTTTACAGTTTACAGTTACAATGAGAATTTGTGTAGCCTAAGCTTTGCATGTGTCTTGATTGTGAGATAACATTTCTCACCAGAGGGCAACGGAACAGTTGTTTTATTTACCACAGTTCAGATATTGTTGATGTCCGTATACTCCTCACATATTCATTGCCATACCTATGATCTAATGATCAACAATCAAAATATGTATTAGAAAATGCAAATCCTCTCAATTTGATGCCTATATCCCAGACAATTTAAGACTTTTGAATATTGTATACAAAATGGGGACACATGTGCCCTAGAGTTATGTGCCAAAAAGAGATCACATATAATCTGTGTGGTTCTTGTTGAAAGTACGTAAAATCGGGTAGAACATGTATAAGCTGTCATCTGCCACAAAAGCTGAGTAATGTCAAAGTCAATCATGTGTCCTTCTAGCAAGAAACATTGGCCACAAGCATAACACTTTAACGTGTTTGATCCTGGCTTACATATCTGTAGGCTCTGTCTTCCCCAACTCGATCTAATCCCAGGCTTCCAGGCTGCAAAGAGCTCGCTACAAAGTCATCTCAAGCCATACTTTGGAAACCTTCCTACTTCCAGAGCACTTCCAATTCAAGTCCTCCTCACTGCTTCAAATCCCCTGCTGTCCTTTCATGCCTAGTCCCGCTTCTATTAAACAACTCCTAGTATTAAACCTTACAAGCCATGTTAAACCTTCAAATCATATGGAGCACTCTCGCTGTTGCTGTCGCTCGCCCTCCCTCTCATCAGGTCTTATTTACTGTAAGCCTCATCTGTTTGTTCAGACTTATTTTATAAACGCTATAGCTGCCAACTTCTTTTCCTTCTTTAAAAAAAAAATACCCATGAAATGCAGACGGTGAGTGAGGGAAACTAAAGAACACCCTTACCCTCTCAATGACTCAGTGGGTTTTGAGGTCTGCATATTCAATACTTCTTCCAAGGTTAGGGTATGGTGAAGACACAGAATAGAATGGGTTGCCTTAGATTTACGATGTGCAGAGAAGGATGCACTCTATTTTTGCAAGATTGTGTGCACTAGTTAAGGGTCAGTAAAAGGCTTTAGAAACAATAAATGGTAATTTGTAGATAATTCATCCTCAAAGTAGCTATTTTCAATTGTAATTATTGATGATATATATATATTTCAGACCCAGTCATTGTTTACGTCCTTTGTGAATTATGAGATTATTGACTAGTCTGAAAATCTTTAGACAAATGGCTAAAACATACTTACTGGTGACACTTTCCTTTTTAAAATCTGAAAAGAAAATGGCAAACTGTTAGCAAAAATATGATTCCATGTGGAAACTAGCTTAAAACAGATTAATGCTACAACCCACATTGATCCATGATCCCAAACCAACTGCATTTCCACACAATATGATGCCTTGGCTTTATTCCTGTATTCTGCTTGTTAGATTTGAGATAAGCTAGCACAGTATGAGGGAAGCCATTTAGTCGTGGATTTGAACACTTTAATCAAAATCCTGCACTAATATGTTTACTATATTATCTCTGCAACTAAGTCAATTTCTGGGTTATTATCTATAGTGTATAATGTTTCTTTTATTATGCAACCATTTTAAACATTATGACACAAATTATTGATTCAATGTAACTTCCAAATGTTCTAAATCACCATGAAATTGTATTTAGCAGTTTAGATATAATGCATGAAATTCAACACATTGCAATCAAAATACAATATCTAATATGCAAAGTTGCAAAGTTACAATGTATGTTGAGAAAGTCTTGAATGTGGTGACGCTTTGGGAACTGAGTAGCTAATTGCCACAGTAGGAATTCTGGAATTGTAAAAAACGAATTGAAGAAATAGTTGAATCACATTAATAAGTCTTCTTTTGTGGCTGAAGTTTAAAACAAGTGAAAAATACGTCTCAGTCCCAGCAATTTCACTTTTGCTATTACTGCAAGGGGGAGGGGGGGGGGGTAATTTTCGCATGGATGTAATCACAAATCAAACTGAAACTGGTACCCAGAATGCAGTGGACTAGCAAGATCTCGTGGGATTCACCCGCAGCCCAAAATTGCAATTGAACTCACATGCAAATCTTCGGGCAGGTCTCTGAGAGATTTAGCTGTCCAATCAAAGCTCTAGAAATATTAGGGAAGTTTGAATTCTTGTCTAGAAGGAGGAAAGGGTCTGCTCTATTCTAGCAGAGAAGAGGAAAGTGTGTGCTTTAGCCAAGGAGAGCATTTCTGTGTGTCTTTTTCAAGTTTCATTCCCTGTTTATGACATTTTGTTACTTGTTTTATGAAGTTTATTTAAGCAATAAGCCCCAAGCTGAGGGTCATTACAGTTTCAGGTAATACCCCGGGGCTCAGAGTTACAAAGAAATATGGCCACCATGCAACAGGATATGTAGTTCCTTCTCTCTTTCCAAGGCAGCCTTCTAAAAAGTAAATAAACAAGATGGCCATCATGGAATGGAGAGAAGAGACTACACGCAGTCCCTTCTCCCTTTCCATGGTGGCCATTAAAAAGAGAGAAAAAAGAAAGCAAATAAGATGGCCGCCGTGGCGGCTGGAAAATCGAGGGATGCAGCGGAGACCGGTGCGATCGGTGCCTTGTCGGGAAGGTAAGGACACAGCAGGGGCCAATCCGATCGCTTGTTGCAATCTGACTCTAGCTGGGTACCAATAAAGCATAACTCCCCAGTGAGAAACCCTTTTTGAAATGCCTTTTGGTTGTTTTTCTTAATTCTTTACCTTAGCTTTCCCCCTTTCACCTCAAAAAGAACAAAATAACCTTTGTGAAACATTTGTGAAATCCGCCAATTTTTTTTTTTACTTTTCCCTTAGCATTCTTCATTCCACAATAAAAAGAAACACATATGGATAAAAGAAACTCTTTGTTATAAATCCTTTTTAAATTCTCCCTTTTTGGTGTTATTTTTCCTTCAACCAAAAAGGAAAATAAAATAAAAAGAAGTAACTATGTGAAACCCTTTCCAGAAACCCTTGTGGAGACCTTTGTGTGACACTGCCTTTCTGATATTGTTTAAGCTCAATCCTTTCAACCTTCCACCTTTCACAAAAACAATATAAGAAAAAACGAAACCCATTGTTCAAACCTTTGTGGAAACCCTTGTGAAAAACGTTGCCATAGTGCT
The DNA here is from genome assembly GCF_040938575.1 of Ambystoma mexicanum. Taxonomy (NCBI): domain Eukaryota; kingdom Metazoa; phylum Chordata; class Amphibia; order Caudata; family Ambystomatidae; genus Ambystoma; species Ambystoma mexicanum. The sequence goes on from NC_090937.1 coordinate 405,127,124, forward strand.
CACACGCCATTTATCATGAGTAAAGGAAATCACCAATTGGATATTTTTTGGATCATCACATCGCCTGATGAGGAGGAGGAAGCGGCTATTGTGATACATTTAGTTGTATTTGCAAAGCTGGATGAGAGTGAGTCTCATAAAGCGGGTAGACACATACAGTAAATGTTGAATTCTTGGAGGATGAAGATGACGATAATGAAGATGGGAAGCTACCAAATGATGGACAGGAACTGTGTGAGAAGGAGATTGAAAGTGTGGTGGTAGGGAGCATTAACATGAAGTCAGTGGGTTGGTCTCCCTAGAGATGTGGGATTAGTCAGTGAGAGAATTGTGATTATTCATGGAGCATATGATGGTTGTTGTAGCAATTGAGGAGGAGATATTGCAGTGGGATAGGGAAAGTAAAGGGCAACCAGACAATATGTTGGCAGTGGGATAGGAAGAGATGGAGAGGCAGCTCGGAGGGGGAAAATAAAGAAGTGGATGTAGGGAAGCAGATCATGAAGAAGTAGATATAGGGAAGCTGGTGGAACACAATGATGACTATGTGGTGCACGATTTGTAACATGACAAGGGGTTGGAGCACAAGGAGGTGAATGTGTGCCAGCAGACAGAACATGATCTGGAGGTGGATCTTGAGGCGACAGCAGCAATTAAGCAGGATGAACACAAGGAGGCAGATGAGGGGCAGGAGTAGGGGGAATATAAGGTGGATGCAGGGCAGATTGAGGATGGTTAGGTGGAAGATATGGGGCACAAAGAAGGGTTTTAGGAGAAGGAATGCCAGCCACACGAAAGGAAGGAGGAGGAGAACACTGACTTAGCTGATGGTGGTGGCTCCTGTTTTAAGACGGGGGCAAGTCAGGCCACAGAACAGGATGAATACCAGAGCTATATCCTACAATGACAATCATCTGGGTGTGGCAACACTTCCTATTGCCTCAGGGGAAGACACAGACAGGGAAGGGTACAGTTGTGGTCAGCCTCTGCATGAAGACTGCGTGGCAGGGCAAGAAATATGAGGATTATGCTAAGGGCATGATGGCAATGTGTAGCCACATTCAGTGGTGGCCAGGAGGACATTATACCTCCCATGTGGCTTCTATTGTCCCCTCCTCTATGGCTCAGTACTTTATATGGAAGTAGATTCTGCCAGCATGTATTTGGAGATGAAGATAATTGCACACCTTGTCAAAGCAGAGTGATATGATTAAGAAAACTCATAGTCACTGCCCCTGGCCTGCTGGAAAGGATTTCTTTTCCTTCATAGAGAAGATAATGTGATCAAAGGTTCATGCATGCAAGAACACTTTTCCAGGTATGCAGGGAGGTGGTGGCCAGGGGGAAGCTTGATGACATGATGCTGTGGAGGCTCACTTGCATGCTCATCACCCAATATCCTCCACTAAATTTAGTTTGTCCTCATCAGTCCCGCCGCTAACAACAACTTGTTTGCAAGGAGGAAGACCAACTGCAGCTCTTTAAGGGAATGAGAAGGAAGTGGCTACCATGAATTAAGGATGCCTTTGGAATTATTTTCAGTTGCATCTATTAATTACATTGCATGGAGACTGTGAGAAATAGTGGTAACAGGTAGACTCTACAAAATAGTAGGTAGGGGACCCTGGGGAATAGTAGCAAGGTAATCCTGAGAATAGGTAGTGGACAACCATTGGACATGCTTTCAGGGAGACCCCACCATTCTTTGCATCTTCAGATATTACATAATAAGGAGTCAATGAGAAATATATTTCTTCCTCGCTCCTTCTTGTAACACAAAGTACTTCAACAATTATTAATATGTTGCCAGTATTGTGGAGAATCTGAAAATGTTTTTTGCTGGTTGCTCAAATGTAGCAGGGAGAAACTGAAAATTCTCATGTTAAAGGCTCTTGTGTAGTGGGCAATTTCAAATACTAGTGCTCCATACCCTGTGGCAATGTGGCTCTCACCTACACTACTGTGGCTCTAAAATAAGTGGCTCAGGACTTAGTTCTAACAGTTGTAGCAGAAATGCTAACAGCATCTCATCATGACATTACAGTGTATAGCGGTACCTATGTCACAACTAAAAGTGCCAATAAACAGCAATGTTACAGTTCTCCGTGTATAACTTCAACTGGACAACAAGCCTCCATGATCATGGCTGGTGTGTTGGCTATTGTTAAGATGGATCTTCAGAACCAGCACTGTGCGAGAGTTCTTAGAGGCCAGCTGAGTCTGTGAACACGATATTTGACACTTAGTCTATCCAAACTCAATCCAGTTAACATAGGCTGAGCAGTAAGGCATCCTTCTGGAGCTATGGAGATAGTGTGTAAATATAGTTAAACAAACATGGAGACAGTCAAGTAATAGTATTCCAAACAGATGTATGAAGGAGAATAAAAAGCCCATTGAATGTCAGTCATCTCTGCGATTACCTTGACATCATCCAGTCATAGATGTCAACTGCCTGCCTCAAACGTAACCCCTCCAAGAGTTCATGCTCATCAGTCCCCCCGCTAACAACAACTTATCCAATAACAACTCAACGATATGCACCTAGAAGAACTTGATCTGCCAATCTCTGGTTCAGACAAATCCTTAGGATTCATCATCAACAGCAGCCTGTCCTACCAGAAATACATAGCCAAGAAGGCCCACATGGCCTGGATCCAAATCGTCACCCTTCACAAAATCATATTCTTCATCCCGTTGCAGGAGTTTCTGACCATAGTGCAGGAGCGTTTGGTCTCACAACTTGATGGGGGAAAATGTCCTCCTGATGTGGCTCACAGCTGCTAACTTAGCTCCACTAAGAGCACTCCACCACTCTGCAGTATGTATTATTATGGGTGCACAGAAACTTTACTTAATCACCCCAGTCCTACGCATATTATTGTGGCTTCCTCTCAAGCCCAGGACACTGATATAGACACTGATATAGACTTTATGTACAATCTACAAAGCAGTCATGGGAAGCACACCAATGTCCATTATGGCTATGCTTCACATATCTGGCAGCAGATACACCTTAAACAACAAATTGACCAACCGGTTTAAATCACAACTCCTCCACAAAGAGAGAATCTTCAAACAATCCTTTTCTTGTCTTGTACCCACTAAGGTGAGTCAGAAGAAAGACACACACTCTCTGATGTTGTTGTCAGGATGGTTAATTCAAATTATGAATTAAAATTGTTTCCTCCTTATGTGAGTTTGATTTACTTCAGCTGTGTCTTCCCCACCTGGTATCTTTGACACCAGGCATACCTGTTTCTTGGCTAGAGTTTGCATTCTCAACCCTCTGGGTTCCCTTTAGAATCTCTTCTCTTTTCTCAGGCTATGAATTGAACTTTCCAAGATCACACTTTGAATTTCTTCAGAGTCTTTTCCCTTTTCCCAGAGTGTGGTTTCCATGCTATCACACTTTGTGTTTACTCCAGAGTCTGTTTTCATTATTTCCTTTCTCACAATATTGGCTTTCTCAATAATCTCCCCTCTTGGCTTTTCACTATTTCTCTTGACTTGTTGGGTAAATGGTATTTCCGTGTTTATACTGGGATGAGTTGGATCCACAGTATACCAATCCCCTCCTTGAGGCCACCCATGACTCCCGTACTCCCTGTTACCTTCCTCTCCAGTGTAGAGCGGCTTTTGGAGTTGGGTACCTTACAACGTTTCTTGTCAGTTATTGACTGCTGGGGTTTTCCCTTCTTGATTATAGGATTTCTTGAGGTTTCCAGTTCCCTTTGGCTGCTCATCTCGCCTCAGTGTTCTGATACCCCAATGTGGTACTCCTTTCACAATATTCCTTGGACCCCTGGCCACCACAGACACTTCCCAGTGGTCCCACCACCATTGGCGTTCAGACTCCTGTCCAACTCAACTCAAAACTCTCTTCACGACTACAGCATAGCATTGGCATTCTGCTAGAGTGAATTTGAAACTCACAAGTTCTCGGATACCTGCTTCCTGCAGGTGTTGCATCTCTGGAGGCCTTCCTGTGATGACGTCTGCTCTCCTCTTTCTCTCTTTCCAGTACTTGGGATTACGTTTTAAGGCGTACTTGTCTCAATGAATTGGTAAATTCTATTTAAAGGGACATCATCCTGTTCATCAAAATAATGTTATCCCTCTAGAGTTTCTTATTCCCAGTTTGAATATAAAGAGATTTCCTGAGTTAGAGAACATCTCATGTAGGTCATAGTTAGCGTTTGTCACTGTAGGGTAGTTCCTCACGGGAACAGGAGTGCTTGTCCCCAAAGGGGGAGTCTCTCTCTGTGAGGTCCCACTTGCATCTACCTCTACAAAGAGTATAGCAGAGTAGGCTCACTTAACTAACCTCAAAGGAAGGGGTTCCCTCGATTCATCACACCACCCTCTGCAATTTGATTCCACTATCAGCTTGGAGTGACCCACTATTCTCCAAATGTGCACATCTCACAAAATGTGCACCTTGCCAAGGTCTAATCACAATTAGCACACAGACCGATGCACAGACCACAATGCTGGCTACCCACCCCCTGTACAGCACTCAGTTTCTCTCAAGTTAGGTTTGCGCTTTCAACAATAAAATACAAAAATTAAAAAAAATACTGAATTATTATGCCTTAACACACCAAGCAGGTGAAACTCAAGTAATGTACTGAGATATATCTATGGAATATATGTACTTTTGTAGTGAATATTTTTATGGAAGAATGATACTAATGTAATGCTCCCCCAATGTAACAATCCTTTCACACAATGTAGGGCTAGAAACCCACTGTTTTTGTCTGAATAGTTTGTTTTATTTACAATAAAGTCAAAGAATTATAGTTGTTTCTCTAACCTACAATGGGATTAAAATGAATGACTATTCTAGACAAAAGGCACAAATACTTCACAATGACATACAAATGAACATTGTCTTTCATAATAGTTAAACAGTTAAATCAAACAATCCACAAAAGAGAATGATGTTTATCTGAAACCTACCTCCGCCTGAAATGAAAAGGTGATGCAGTTTTCAGGACAAAGTTTGAAACAAAACAATTCACTTTGTTTTCTATGAAACATTGGCAAGTATTAGCATCATAGAATAATACCTGTTCTAACATGTTGTTTTCCAATTGTTAGGCAAATTCAAATCTAAAATGTTGGACACTATCTGTGACTAACTATTGGTTCTTACCTTGGACATAGATACAACTGGCTATTGTTGTGGCATTCTATTGCTTTGTAAATAATTTCAAATGTCTTGGTACAGGAAGTCTGTTTCTTTTGGGAATGCTCTGACAGTAGTGTCTAACTTTTACACTTTTCTCAGGGAATCAGGTTCATCTTCAAAACACCACAGTTTCTTCTGTTCATTAAGGAATGGATTTCAATTACTTTATTGATTATAGCAGACACTGTTCAAACAACTTGTCATTCCATAATTCAATATGAACTGCTTATTGCCTCCAGAGAGCTCAAATACCATGAGAAGCTATGGTGAAATGACTTACCCCAAAATACTTTTAATTTGTTATCTGGCACTTAGTTAATTCTTGGAACATTTGTCTAATTAATTTGGAGTTGTGTTACTCGACTTCGGATATGTTTTTCAAAGGCCCACGACAGGTAGGAACATCAACCAGTTTCAGACAGCATCACTAGGTTCGCTCTTCCTTTCAGTCTGTCCACCTGCTCCTAAAACCCTCTCAGGGTATCTGGTTCTGTTTTTGGATAGACCTGTGCATTCCATCCCATTTGAAAAGGCCTTCTTAAGGAGATTTACTATTGGAATACCAATCTGCTTTTCTCCTGTCTGCTTTCTTGCTTTTTTGCTTTCTCAAAACTCTCTCTTCATCCTATGTGTTTGAGATTAAATACCAAGCAAGCTCCATCAACGCAGTATTTTGGATTGGAGAGAGCCTTTGGTATGTTTCCTTCACTTAGCACACCCTTCAGGGCCCTCATACTGGCTGTTATTGTCTCATGTGTTTTGACTGGTCGTTCAGGGATGTGTCAACTATGAGTTGCAATCCCCTCAGAAATAAGGAATTAACATTGGACTGAAAAAATGAATTGTTCTTATAATTCCCTGGACATGCACTATTGATGTAAATAACATATTCAGATTCATACGAATATTTGGAACTCAGAGATGCCATTTGCATTCCTGTCCTCTCATGAATAACAAATTTCTTAAATTATCCGCATTTATTACAAAATTGTACATTATAATCTGTCATTTTTATATGAACTTGATTTTTCCCCTGAATCTAAATGTGCGTCTTTTTGGTTAATCAGACCAAGGTTTCTGAAGTGACAACTACAGAACATATTTTCCAGGCTCAGTTTCAATGCATCATTTTTGGTGCACATTTTACTATATTGTTTAGCTTCAATTGCATGTGTTTGTGGCTTGACCCATTTTATCTGCAGAATCTTCTTCCCGAGAAAGACATTCTGTTGAACAAAGAAATCATTTTATTAGGCACCCTTATGGATCAGATACATTCCTCATGGCACCTTAATCTCTGCCATGCCAAAGGTCAGTGGCCTGAGCTAGGTATATGCTATTAGCTTAGAAATACAAACCCACGAATTTGACCTGAGTTCCCAATATAAGTCTCACATTTAGATCTATTTTTTTGCAATTTGAAAAAAGGCCCTCAGATTAAGTAAATTATGATGGGCCCATTAAAACATGGATCAAAGTGAGGGATAATGGATCTGGGCAGTCATGGGATGCAAAAACGCTTTTCTACACAAATTGACCTCTTGAATTAAAACTAAGTTGACAAATGCTATGGTGCATGTAAAACAAAAAATGTTCTTCATTGTGTCAATTTTTCTAATAATGGCAATATAATATAGTTTAGTCCTAGTAACCATTTTAAATCAATCTATTGGGTGATTTGTAACAAACATTATTTCTGTCATTGCCTTATAGATTACTGACATTCAAATTGCACAGCTCACCATGTTCCCCTTTCATGAAGTATATATCACTCTATCAAGCTCCACACTTATATACACACAGATATATACATACCTGTAAAAGCAATTAAATGCATCAAAACAATGATGTTGTAACAAGTAAAGTCAAAAGACAGTGATTTAAAATATGAATCAAATACCCTGTTTTATAAACATGAGACAGACACCTGATTTTCCAAAAATATTGCATTTCCTCACTTGCACCAAATGAAATGTGAGAATCTGGCCTTGAATGTTAGCAGTCGTTATCTATCAGTTAAATAGTTCAAGGACCACAACAAAGGATAAGCACCTGATAGGAGGGATGGACATCATGTCTCCCTTACAAACTTTTCCAAAGCCAACAGGTTGGTAAAATATGAAGTAAGTTTAAAAGTGTTAATTGTAGTAACAGGTGAAATAACAAGTAACATAAGAATACTAGGCATAAGCTCACAATCCCGATACACTGGGGCAATACTCTGGGGTAACCTTGGCTAGAACTGTACCAATCACAGTCAGGTAGGAAATTGTTTATGGAGTGTTTATGGAGTGGCCCACACACTCCTAAAGGAAGGAGTGGGCACATAAACAGGTATGTACACTGGAGCCCCTTACTCTGGGTATACCCTATCTAACTTTTGGGAGTGAACTAGTGAACTAGTGTTTGAAAGGGACAGAGTGGAATGTTAAAAGATTTATCATGGATGGGTTGAAAATAGGTGAATATGGTGAAAGGGACTCGTTTGTGAAGAACCATCACTGATGGAAACATGGTGGTACAACCACCATTAACAGGGAGATACAAGTTAAACCCAACCCACACACCTAGAACGGTATCAGGTAATATTATCCCCACCAATAAAATCACCATATATATGGTCGTCGGGAATGGCCATAGGCGATATCATTAGTGGGGATAATGTTTGGGGTAAATGTGAGCAGGGTTTACATGGCTGTCCCTCGCTCCCTTTAAAATAATATGGGAGTTGCGGGGTCCCCCCCACAGGTTCAATGGGTTAATATCGCCACAGACATACGGCACCATTCTTGTATGGCAATATTTTTGCGGGGATATTAACACATGGAACCCCTAGAACAAGAGACCACATATTTCAAAGCCATAATAAGAATAATATAATCCTGTATGTTCTAGAATGTAAGTGACATGACTAGTAATAGCTTTCTGCAGTGTTTGCAATATACATTACACAAATGGTAAAATGCAAGATGCATGGTATGCAACGTAAAGGATATGAATAGAAACAGCAAGGTGTATGATCTGCTATATACATCACATGACCAATACATCATGGCGTATAGTCTACAATATAAATGACATGAATAGAAAATAGCATGGCTTATGGTCTGAAAACAGCAGCCCTACCTGTCACCTTTTTTCTCCTGGCTGTCCCATGAGAGTGGTGAAATCCGGGAGACACTTGAGTGTTATAAGAACACAGCATGGATGAGTGTGACATAGCATAACCTTGGCTCAGGTATGCAAAGACAATGCTGTGTGCCCTGCATCACGCCTGCTTCTCCCTGAATTCATGGTACAATGGGGAAGAGCAGGGCACACTCCTTCCTGCTGACCTCTGAGTCCTCTGTGAGGGAGTGCATGCAATGTTTGCTGTCAGAAGTTCACATCAGAATTAGATTGAGAAAAGTAGTGAAAAAACTAGAGTGGAAAAGCCTGGGGTCCTCTCGTGTTTTGAGATTGCAGTTGAAAAGCTCCTTTATGGGACTATGGCAACATGGAACAACATCTGTCCTGAATTAATATATGTTCAAAGCTTTCATAAAAAAAACACAAGAACAGAGGCATTCTTCATGGGGACCTTGCATACAAAGTCGGGAGGATAGCTCAGCGGCAACGTGCCTTGGAAGCAAGACGACACAGAGCTACACAGGCTCGATCCCTGGGTCCACGCTTAGAAACCTCTGGGTATTAAGCGGGTTATAAATAACCTATCATATCATAAATACTCTGACAGTCCGATATAATTGAATATAAGCGAGAGAAAAATGTGAAAATGATGCGCTGTTCCACATGTGACTGACATACGTTACCAATTAAAGTTAGCTTACATAAGCCTCAATGCGATTACTTCTTGCTTTGCCTCATATACAACACTGCCATCTTGTACAATCTACTTCTCAGAATATTGTGTCTATGTCATAAGTAGCCTGCTCAGCTCTATCCTCTGAAATTATGATTCTAGGAAAACATGAGAGTGGGGGGTAATAGCGTGCATTCACTTTACCAAAATATGGAATCCGTGTGCAAGTCTTGGAGCTGTGCTGGAGGCTGGGGAGTTTGGCGCAGTCAGGCAGAGCGAGCAGCATTAACCCATGCTTGAAAATCCCTTTATGGGAATGCTCCTCCATAGAGAGCCATTCCTTGAAGCAGTAGAGGTCCTTTACAGCAAGGCAGTGCTCTCTAGAGAAAACATGGGGATAAAGCAGAGAAGTCTCGGGGTTAGCCTCAGGATTGCTTTGCTTATGGAGACATGTTGAAATGACCAGGACATTATGTGCAAACGGTCTTCCCTGTATAATTGTGCTCGTTTCATGGATAGGTGTTGTTTGTGAATTGAATCAGGCGGTCTTGGGTTTACACGCACAAACTACACCTGATCCCTTAAACAAAGACAGCAAAAGAAAAGCCTAGCATGACCACGCACATTGATGTTCAAATATTACTAACCTGAAGATTATTCAACAACATGGACTAACATAGGTGCTAAGCAAAATCTGCAGTGTCGGACCAGCTAAATAATGACTTACCAAAGAACAACAATTAGAGGAACCTGCAGAAAACATTCTGAAGTGAGTTTTGGGTGAACACATCAGCACTGATATGAACATTCAGAAGTACTTTATGTGGTATTTACTTTCAATCCATTAACCTAAGTCTCTTTCATTGGAATTATATTCTTCAGATAAAAAACACATTCAAATAAAAAAACAGTCTTCATTTCGGTGATTTTCGTTTTCACACTTCCATTATTTCCGTGTACGCTTATTCTAGGAATGCATACAGCAATATTTCAATTTTTTAAATTACTTTATGAACATGTTTACTTATTTTTCAAAGCGTCAGCACACATTCATACAATTCTGTATTGAATGAAAAACAGAGTTTCGAAGAAAGAGTAAATAACACAAACACAGAACGGCATACCATTTTGTTACGAATAAAGTCCACAAATGATTTAAAGAATTTGTTCAACACACCCTGTATACGTCTAGAGAGAAGGGGCGGGGAGGATACTCCTAGTTAGAGCTTCCTTGTGAGCTGCACTATAGGGAGCCAACATGGACCTATTCAGTGATGTGCAAGAAGGCCAAAACAAGTCTGGGACTACTTGTCTTCCCGTGCTGAGGGGCCGTGACTGAGCAATTCGGTTTCGACTGTCCCATTGGATGCAGTGCCAAAACTGGATGGGGCTGCCCCCCCCCCCTCTAATGGCACAGATAGGTTGATTAACAATGGTATGGAAAGTTGTCCAGAGCAGTGCCAGAGGTTATGATTATTTCAGAAATGTCCACTTATCCCATTTTGGTTTAAGCCCACTGATAGACTAAACTTCCCCCTTTGTCCTCCCATCCACCTCTTCATTTCGTCTCTCTTGTATAGGACGACCCTTTCTACACCAATGAGGTTTTTATCCCTCCTGTAGCTCTGTCAACATCTGTATTGCCACCACCAGAGTTTCCAGTCATGCATGTGAAGGATGCAGTGGGTAATGTTAGTGAGCTTTGGGGAGAAGGTCTATTATTTCTAATTATGTTCTAACTTCTCCATGCCACAATGCCGCAGTTGTCCTGCTTCAGTGGTGGTTAAGTTATCTTCTGCCTTGATCTGCAATGTGTCTTTGGGGGGGGTCTTGTTCTAGGCCTACCCTTTAGCCTCCTAACGCTCAGCATTTCTCTCAAGAACGACATCTAGCTGTGTGGCATTGAATCTCTTGTTGTTGCCAGTGTTGCTTCCTGTGTTCTGCAGATTTCCTGGCATCTACTGAGTCTGCAGTTATTGGCGAGGTCAACGATTGTTCATTCTCGCTGCAACTTTAATTTAGTTCTTCCAAAAATTGCAGTTGTAGGTGGTGGAGGTATGTTCATCTGGGATGCTGCCACAATACTCTGCATTCAATCGTTCACTTTGGTAGTGGACATGCTGCATTGCTCCTGTGCATGCAGTGCCCACCGGCGTCTGACGTCAGAGCTTCACCCTGGTTCACAAGGGTTTTCCAATACATCCTATGCCTAAAGGGGAACCGCCGGAATAATAAACACTCCTATCACGGGCCTGTTGGGATGTAGCCAACAAACTATGGAGCTCAGAGTAGAGATCAGAGGCTTGTGGTATTTATGACAAAGTGTGCAATTGAAAAGTGAGAAGTGATGATGGGCGACGAAAAGGAGTCAATCACAGTTTGCCTGGATTTCTGCCCACTTCATAGACTAACCACCTAGTTCTGGGTCAAAGCCAACATTTTTGGAGCCCTCCTGCTACCCCTCACCCTTAGGTCTGAATCCTGTTGTCACCTAATTCTGTAAAATGACTGCCCCATTGTCTCCTCACACTATCCTCCCAAATCTGTCTCCTCAGCTGGTAAATGGTCGGCGCCCATCATATAGTTCACAACTACCTCTACTACTATGAGCCTATCTCAAGCAGACAGGATTGTAGTCAGCACAGATGTAAAGATGATGTTTAGCCCAAGGTGCCTGGTGCTAAACTCTCCTGGAGAGCCTCTGTGCCTGTTTTACTGATAACCCAAAGACCTGTACAGGAAAGTCTTCCTGCAGGGTACCGGGTGCCCACCTCTGAACCTTCAGCCCGCTGGCTGCTATGCTTGGAAGCCCTGTCTCCTCGCAGTATGCACACAGCAATGCGGCATTCCCCCATGTCTTCACCTGGCACCAAGCTGCAAAGTGTGCAGCTTAAGCTCCTGCAGAAGAAAACATGGACATGTGGATCTAAGTGCGCGTTTCCAGTGTTGGAGGTGTGTCTCTATTACGTCAACATCAACTAAAATGGAAACCTTTTACTGAATTTCTTGCACTTTCATCTGTGGTTTAATGGTCACTTATATAATACCTGTTGCACACGCTTCCCCTATTTCCCCTCCCCCTCGTGAAACTCATCACTCCTCCTGTGCATGTTCTGTTCCTGTCATGTCATATCTTTGTCTGTAAATGTATACGTAAACCCCCCTAAAATCAAAATCTTGAATGCTCAATGAATATGTATTCATGCTAGGCTCTCTTATAGCTCAATAGTTATCGTTATGTCTTTATGTTCAAAATTGATGCAAGATATAACTTGATTCTTTTATGCCTTGTATGATCTGATTTAAAAGAAACCTTTAAACATAAAAAAAGAAGTGTATCCAAAAAAGTAGTGGAACTGTGACGCCAGTGGGGGAGGGAGTAGGCATGAAGGCAGCAACATGCAATACATGGTTTAAGGGTTGCAGCCATGCTGATTGACAGCCAATTGATTTGGAACAGATTTCAGTTTAGCTGCAACTGCTATGGGGTGAACTTTGTGGAGAAAGTGAAAACATGTGCTTTAACTTCACAAAGAACAGTTCTTGAGTGGTAGAAATGGCTGCAAAAAGTAAAAAATAAAAGTATTGGTACGCCGCTGCTGGCCGTTATCGCCTACTTCAACCACTGCTCGTTTCCCACTGAAAGCGACAGACTACATGGAGCTAAGCCGTGCTTGCTGAACTGGTAGCCCCATTGATCATATTCCTGCACTTCAGGGATGAGGGCTTGCCTTATAATAGATGGCAGCCTGTAATACCGTCATAAAGGAACAGGCTAGCTGTCACATCACTAACGACAGTGATAAGATAATGCCACCAATACTGTAACTAATAGACAGTTATGACAGTTGGCTTGTGACCTCACAATGGCTCTTGCTTGAGCCAACACTGAGCAGAATTTCAGCTGTCACTGTTGAACTTAAGACGTGACAGGCTTTTGGAATTCCATTCTTTTAAATATATTTCTTTGACATTTGAGAGCCATTGATTGATAAGGAACTGTGTATGATAGTATGTCTATTGTGCAAGCTGCAACACATTACAAGCTGCTTATTAGTGTTTTTAATTGAAAAAAGATTCTAGATTAATTAAATGTATCAACAACTGGAAGGTTTTGTACAGTATATTAAGCCAATGGGCAGGTGTAAATGAAGCATAGCAGTGTGAGGCCATGTTTTGTGGGGAATAAAGTACCTGCTGAAATACATAAAAAGGATCATGACAGTCACCTTGGAGTTCTGTGACCTTTTAAAGGAACTCAGCCTTCAGTCTTGGTCCTCTGTTTGGTCACAGTCACATCCCAAGTGAACCCAGCTGCCCGCATAGAGGATTGATTCTACTGTCAACTTTTGTTTGGGGCTGACGTTTGGCATCCAGGAGGCCAGGCGCACACTTAGAGATGGAGGCTGTCTCTGGGAAGAGTTCAAGGATTCAAGCCATGGTGTGAGGCTGGGAAAGGCTGCATGTTCAACAACTTCAGGGCTATACAAGCGTAGTTCTTAGCAATGACAGGTAGCATAATGGGATGTGGCGGCTCATCCAAACTGGGCGAGGGGGCATTGAGCCGCCATTATGGCGGGGCTGAGTCAGCCCATTGTAAACAATGAATGCTGTCCCAGCTGCTTACTGCAGCTGAGGGAGCACTCCTGGGCTTGCTTAAACTGTAAAAGGGAAACATTGTATTTTATGAAATATACACATGTCAATATGTCTTTTAGGTAGACACAGTGCCTCCTTTCTGTCTCAAAAGGGGTTGAAATTGTTCAATGACAGGGCCATCGTTTTGAGACCTGATATCGATGAGGGTTCTTAACATGAAATGTGTTGTTTTGCACCTCATGGTCTGCTCTTTATTTGACTATTATTTGTTTGTTTATTTATTTATTTATATTTTTATAATGCGCCACACACCCAAAAGCTTCAGAGTGCAACAGAAAAGACAAAGGAAACCATAAAAACAAACCAACATTAACCAATTCAGAGGTAAATGATCAACAGCAATAATCCAATAAGCTAATAAAACAGGTGGCCAAATACAACTAAACATGAATATAATAACAAACAGACCTAAACATGCTATCCAGTACTAAAGGTTCTACCTGATGTCCAACAGGAACTTCAAAATAGACAAACCCTTAGAAAAGTCTTTCTAAGTACTCAGAAAGAGGGGGAGATTATTACCCCGGCACCCCACCAGGGTGCAATTCCTGTTATGCATCAGCTGTCTAATTCAATTCTCTGCAGAACTTTCAAATCAGAGCTATGAATGATCCCAGAACCAGTCCTCTGGCGTGTCCATGCCAAAACGTATTTTTAAGGGCCTCCTTAGGTTCATTCCCTACAGGCTTCACAACGTCAGTAATGATGACATTTCTAGGATCCATCACAAATCCCATTAGGCACTTCTCAGTAATCACAGGCATAGAAGATTCACTAACCCGCTGACTCTGTATAATGCCAGATTTGGATTTAAAAAGGGCAGATCGGGCTGAATGTGCGCATACCTGTGTTGATTCTCTGTCTGCATCCGGTACTATGAATGTTACTTCATGAACAAGCTCTCCCAACCGAACAGACGAGGTTGGTATCCGAGCTAGGGGAACCATTATAGCTTCCTGCAAATTGCCAGATGTGTCCTTGAGTAATTGGGAAGTGTTTTCCATGAATAGGACAGTTTGACAAGATTTGTCTCGTTATTTCTGCCACCTTTGTTGAATTGAGAGGTAGGTCCCATTCCAGCAGGTATTGCGTATGAGGGTGAGCTACTCTCAATTCGTGCCCAGTGAGGGACAATAAGCTAGTTGAAAGCAAGCTTATTGGCCCTCGTGCAGGCCTTACCTGCCCGACAAGGGTCCAAGACCGGCCGCATCCCGGAGTTCTCTCTGCAAGCGGCTGCCATGGAAAGGGAGAAGGGACTACATGTAGTCCCTTCACCCCTTCCATGGCGGCCATTTTTTGTTTACTTTTTTCTTACATTTCTTTTAATGGCCACCATGGAAAGGGAGAACAGACTACACATAGTCCCTTCTACCTGATCCCTGGGGGCCATTTGATTTGCTTTTTTTTCTCAAGTTGAGAAATGGTTGTAGTGCTATTTCTCAACTTGAGAAAAACTGCTATTAGTACCCCGGTATGACGTGCACAGGTATTAATGTCAATATTACCCTCGGAGGGGAGCATTACTGGTAGGGTAATGCCCTGGGGCTATGTTAAAGCCCTCGCTATGCTCAGGCTTCTAACTATTGCTCTGGGGGTATTACCTTTCTGGTAATGCTCCCCCTCCGAGCGTTATATTGCATAATTATGTCAGTATAGCAGAAATGATCTACCTTGTTGATATGGAGTTGTGATGCACACTTATCCACCCACCGCAAAAATCAGCAAAGTTTGTGCACTGGTTAAATTCTTGGGTGATCCTTATCTTTACTTGATGACATTGGCTGGGATTAATAAGATCAGTGAAGTTAGTTTGCACAACATCCGTCCCCACAGGCCTCAACGTAGGCTGTAGTGATGGCTCCATGACAACTTCCTCCATTCTTTCCAACGGGGATTGTATAAGCATAAACTTAAATGAGGGTATACCATTGGTATCTCCTGGTTGAGAACTGGCAAACACATCCCCTTCCCGACACCCAAAATCAAAGTGGGAGCCAGAACAGTCCATTTTCAAATCTACGCCTGCCTTAAGGCGGCCCGAGTTGAGCCTGAAACATCATCATTGTCATCATCCGAGGAGTCTATTCTATTCTCATATTCCGGAGCCTTTGTCTCCTGCACGCACTCAGGGCAAGCACCTCAATCACTCGGCTCCAGCATAACATTGGCGGAGAGGAGGAAATACTGTGTGTACGGTCTTCATGACAGGGTCCTTTCGTTGCCCACAGGCTGGAAGGCTTGGGTTAATGAGACAAGGGGTGCCATTCAGCAGAATGCAAAGGTGTCTTTTTTAGCAGCGTGGGCCCTAGTAACGGTCATACTGAAAGAATTACAGATCTTAGAATAAAAGGTAAAACACAAATTCAAAGATTGAGTGTATGTGCGTTCATGCGCATACAGGGCATACAAACCTAGCAGAGCTGCATGGACCTCGCTGCGCTCACAGCTGTATTATTCGTGGATGTGGAATAGGCAGTGCTACTAACAGCAATACAGGCAGGGTGACAATATAGCCAGTAACCTTGACCGTTGCACCGCTGTCCCCTGTGACTACCTCTTCTATCCCATGTTGGCGGAGAACAGAGAAGAAAAACGCTAGAGAAGTGGACCTGCAAGCAAGCAGTCTGCCGTCAAGCCACGCTGGCTGATGCCAGCAACTTCCGGCGACCAGCGGTCAATGTCCAAATAGTGCAAAAGTGCATCAAGCATTACAGAAAGTTAATGCCATAAGCGTAAGAAGACTGAGCTACCCTATTAGATCAGAGGGAATTGTGCTAATGCTAATGCGAAGGTGGATATAACACAACATCTGAAGGTCCATTTTGTGTCAGATCACAGAGAACAGCTGCAGCAGGAATAATGTGTGACTGCAGTGAGCGAACCGTCGAAAAATAACATCTTGACAATTCTGCACAACCTGTAGAGGTTAATAGTGGTCCCAGTTGCTTTGGACCATTAATTACAAATGAGCGTGACTAGCCCCATTGTGCTGTCCAGATTCTGGAACCAACAGAAGGAGCTTCATAATATATGGCAAGACCAAACATGGCGACCCATGAGGGCTTTGCATTCAAGGCACCTGTACAATACAAACGGGCTCATTACTAGTTTCCCGGTATCCCGCTGGCAATTCCAGCGGGATCTCGGAAACTGCCCCTACTGTCTCTGGCCACCTCATATCCCAGTATTACCGGTATATTATGGGCGGTGGAGACGGCGGTAAGTTCCCATTCCATGGAGTCCCATAGGACTTCATGGGATGGGATTGCCGGAATGACCGACATGCGTAGTACCGGCACCAGTGATTCTGGAATCTCTTTGCCGGTAGGGGGTTTGAACTACCAGCAGGTCAGGCCTGCCAGTAGATCAGAGTCCTCACTGGCAAACTCAGGTTTCCCCGGAATCGTAAAAATGCTGATGCCGGTATTTGTGGCAATTTCCACAGCATTTGTACCACACCGGGGACCTCGTAATGAGGGCCAAAGTGTCTCAAACTGCACCCTCGCCTAGGGGACAGTGGCAAGGACAGAGCAATAGTATGCAGGGCTTCTACGTGTGAGCCCCCTATCCTATTGGCTTCTTAACACGTCTTGTCCCCATCCATAATTGTATGTAGTCTACTGCAGCCAGGGTCAGACTGATATTTCATCAGGTCAAGCACATCTTGCGTGGAGATTGGGCAGGACAAGTAAGAAATGGAAAATTCCCTCTCCTGCGAGCAGTACATTAGATAAGAACGCAAAACCAATGCCAAAACATTACCAATGATCATTTAAGAGACAGACACGTTTTTGGACAAAATAATAAAAAAATCCTGTCACAAGGCTCACTTTGCACTCGATTAATTTGGAAAATGCTTTGAGTAAGTGGATCTATGGTAATCTGCTTTGAAACGGATTGCACTTGCTTTTCACCAGGTAACGTGACATTTATTTCCACAGAGACTGAGTGAAAGTCTGCCAATTAGGTTCATGAACATGTTTTTCGGATCGTATTATGAAAAACGAGCTCTGTTCTGCGTCCGTGCCTTTTTGCCGAAGACTGCAATGGTCCTGTGATGGAAAATCTGTGGGTGGAAATATTTGATAAGTGCTGACATGAGTGGTGCTTGGCGAATTACCACTGTGACTTAGCTTATGCTTGCATTTTCAGCTTTCATGTTTCCATTTGCTTGGCAACCGTTCTCCTTTGCGTACTTACAAATGTGACCAAAGCAAATTAAAAAAAGAAGGTTCTCAGAGTGAAAACGAACCCCAAAATTAGAACGTTAGGTTCAGATATTTCTTGAATTTTTAAAAGACGTTCATCACCTATTGCCAAAATGCAAATCAATCTAACATAAGGCTGATCATCGTTCCTGCAAATCTGCACTCCCTGAAGAAAATGGGTTTGGTGGTAGTAACATATATAGGGCCCGATGCATGGAAATGTGTGCAGAAATCCCGCAAGGGCTGCACGCCGAGAAGGACACTACACGAGCCTGCATGCAGAATGAAAAATGCGTGCCCCACGTATTCATGGAATTTACAGCACAAAATGACTGTACTCGCAAATCGCACCCGGAGCGCCCCTGACACAGCCACACGCAAAGCATGAACAGCCAGAACAGCTACGTTTGTGTGCTGCCCCGGGCACGAATACACGCACCCTTCAAACAGTGCGTGGGGTCCCCCTTAAGCAGGCCTGCGACTGGGGGACCCTGTATGGAGTCCCCCATAACTGTATCCAGCACCCTGAAAACATGCATGTAAAACATTGTAACTGCAATAATTTGAGAAATCTGCGTTCGAACCCCCGTAAAATGTTCCTTCACCCCAATACACTGCTTAAACGCACCCCTAAGTTACATCAGAACCCCGATTGAGTACACGCCCCCGGAATTCAACATGCAACCCCACCTCTGCACTACAAATCCTATGCGCAAGTGTATTTATGCCTGCCTTCGGGTGGCAGATCGTATGAAGGACTTGTTGTGCGATCAAATCCATGCACAATTGTGGCCGTGCGAGGGACTGCCTGCAGGCCGTCTCTTGGAACGCCACCTTTTTTGCAAATTCTTCCCCCCATTTTTGGTGTTCTGCCCCCTTCCCAGCCCTCTGCGCAAGTCACAACCATGCTCTGCTCTGAGTCTTGTGCAAGGCCCTCAACGGCTCGCACAGACGTGCCGAGCCAACACGAACTCCATGCAAGTCCAGGAAAAGTACAGCGCATTCGATTCCATGAATCAACAAAGGCGGATTGCCATGCAGTTGCGCGCGCTAGTACCCTATTTTCCACGCAGATAATTCCATGAATCAGGCCCTTAGTATTTGCTTAGCAAAAATATTTCTGTGCCAGGTATTCCCATTCCCATGTGCCCCCACCCTCCTCTGTTCCCCATTATGTCTATCTGTGCCCCCCAAGGTATGTGCAGAGAACAGCAGGATAATACGTCATATGTAAGAAAGTGCCATCAAATGACATTTACTAATATCATATTAAAGTTATTACTATTCATTTGAAGGTAATCACATCGAGCGCTAGGTATTACCATCAAATGCTAAAGGCTGCCCAGAGCAGTGCCAAATAGTTACACATCTGACAATAGTGTTAAAGGCTTGCAAAAGAAGAGAAACTTTATTTTTGTAATCAGCCAGATGAAACTGCTTGCAACATAAAACAAGCAGTGCATGGATACCCCTCTTTGTAGCCTCGAGTGATGGGCCCTGATTTACAAAAGCTTTTTCAATGGCGCAATCCCATTGAAAAACGCTTTGTAAATCAGGCCCATTGACTGTTGAGTGCATCCTGTGAAAGAGCTGTCGAGGGTACCCCCGACTAGAGTAATTTTGTTGATTTTTGTTTTGGTTTAAATTCACTTTTATAGTAACCAAAATACAAGGGCTCATTAGGGAGTCCCCCAGAGCATAAATGGAGGCGCTAAAGACAGGGGTAACACAGTTTTGACTGTCTTAACACCTCCATTCCACCCTCTGAGGGACTCTCATTGTTTTTGAAGAGGGGGGGCAGGAGTGGAACAGGAGTTGCTGGCATAAAACCAATGATTTCCTTTGGAGTACGTCCGCTTTTTGCACCATCCAAACGCAAGTGGTTTCCACAGGAAATCGTTGTAAACGCTGCCTGCCATGAATAGAAGACACGCAGCGTTTACTATATTTGCACTCCAAAGTGAAAAAGAGAGGTCAAAGAGGCTCCTGCAGTCTCTTTACACGAGTGAAAATGACAAAAATAGCCCGGAGGGGACCTTTTTGCTCATTAGTGCAAACGTGTGCATTTTGTGATTTAAAGAACATTTGCTCCCTGGAGCTCTCGTGGTGCAGTAGGATCCTCCCAGGTATGTGTAAATAGCACTATATTGAATAGTAGAGTGTTTGAAATGTGCATATTGGTGAACTACTACAATGCATTAATCATCATTCATAGTAAACATGGACCCCTTACACTGTGTTTCCTGACCATGCCTTATCTTTGGTTTTTAGCAGCATTCCAACAAAGGCTGCAATTAAGACTAAAACAGATCAAATCAGGAAAGGAATGCTATAAGGAAAGTGCAACCAGAAAACTAGCAACTCTAGTATATTTATTAGGAAGAAAATTGCATTGTGAGGATTTCATATTGACCTAATTTTTGATCTGTCTTCCTTTTTTTCTGACAGGGAATACCTGTTTAATTTCCTGAGCTAACACTACAATTGCACCATTCGACCCTAAGGGCTAATTATGGGCCAGCACTCGATGCACACATGGCACTCCACATTATCTGCATTTCTGCTAAAATCGTGTCCTGAAATGATGTTATTTGAATTTCGACTACTCCTACGTTCTACAGCGACTTTTGCATCATGTTTTGTGACATTATGTGCTTGGTTCCATAACTCTATGCTCCCCCCAAGCAGGCCTTTCCAACATGGCCGCTTGCCTTTTGTCCTCAGTGCCTGTTTGCCTTGGCCCTCGACTTCACATTGTGAATGGTCCAATCAAGACTCTTCCGGACCAAAGCCCGCCTACAAAGCCCACCTACAAAACCCATACTTAAGGCCCCTGTCTGCTTTCTGTTCGCTGCCATAATGCTGCCTGCCCCTCTGTGCCTCCCCACCCTCCATCTGATCCCCCGTGATGTCCCTCTGTGCCCTCCACCCCCTCTAGTCCCCTGTGATGTCTCTTTGTGCCCCCACCCTCCTCTGGTCCCCATTATGTCTATCTGTGCCCCCCACCCCCTCTGGTCCCCCATGATGTCTCTTTGTGCCCCCCCTCTGGTCCCCTGTGATGTCTCCCTGTGCCCCCCTCCCCCTCTGATCCCCCATGATGCCTCTATGTGCTCCCACTCCCCACTGACACCCTATGAGGTCTCGCTGTGCCCCCCAGCCCACCTCCAGTCCCCTGTGATGTCTCTGTGCTCCTCACACCTCTCTGGCCCCCTGTGATGTCTCTCTGTGCCTCCCATGCCCCTTTGGTCCCCCGTGATGTCTCTCTGAGTCCCCCACCCCCTCTGCTTCCCAGTGATGTCTCTCTGTGCCTCCATCCCCCTCTGGTCGCCCGTGATGTCTTTCTGTGTCCCCCACCCCCTCTGGTGCCCCGTGATGCCTCTCTGTGCCCCCCACACCCCTTTGGTCCCCTGTAATGTCTCTCTGTGCCCCCCTGTGGTCCCCTGTCATGTCTTTCTGTGCCCACCACCCTCCTCTGGTACCCCGTGATGTCTCTCTGTGCCCCTCCACCCCCCTCTGGTCCACCATGATTTCTCTCTGTGCCCCGCCCCCTCTGGCCCTCTGTATCCCTCACCCTTCTCTTGTCCCCCGTGATGTCTCTCTGTACCCCCCACCTCCTCTAATCCCCCGTGATTTCTCTCTGTTCATCCACCTTCTCTGGTCCCCTGGGATGTCTCTCTGAGCCCCCCGCACCCTTCTGGTCCCCCGTGATGTCTCTCTGTGCCCTCCACCCCCGTCTGGTCCCCCATGATGTCTCTCTGTTTCCCTCACCCCCCAATGGGCCCATGTGATGTCTCTATGTGCCCCCCACTCCCTCTGGTCCCCCGTGATGTCTTTCTGTGCCCCCCCTCTTTTCCGCCGTGATGTCTCTCTGTGCCCCCTTCTGGTCCCCCATGATGTCTCTTTGTGCCCCCCCTCTGGTCCCCTGTGATGTCTCTCTGGGCCCCCCACCAGTCCCCTGTAATGTCTCTCGGTGCCCCCCCTCCCTGGTCCCCCCGTGATGTTGTTGTACCCCCTCTGGTCCCCCTATGTCCTTTCCCCCCTGCCCCCATGCTTTCCGGCTCTCCACTTTCCCGCTTCCCCCTCTTCCCATCTTCCACTCCCCCATCACCTATTCACTGCAGGAGTTGTCTTGACTCACTGTGGTTTTACCATCTCCGACCTGTTGCCTACACTTGGATTTGACTTTATGGACACATTGACTTTGGTGCTACACCTTCTCGACTCATGCTGGAGCTCCCTGGATTTCGTACTCAGGTTGGCCCTAATTCATGCTGTGCCCATCATCTTCTTGAATCCCTGCCTACATGTTTTGTTCATGTCAACATTTTGTGTTTTGTTGACCTCTGCAACTGTATTTCGCTCTCCCCTCTGCTCTTTTTCACTGTTTTATTCTCTGTTCTCTCCTCCTCACCCTTCTCCCTCTCTACTCCCTCCCCTACTTTTTTCTTTGCACTTACTCTATCAGACTGTTTTTCTACCCCCCTCCCATAATTTTCCCCCCCTTCCAGCACTATCTGAAATGTCGTCAGGCCTAGTACGGTAGTCGCCTGTCTGTTTCCCATTTCTTTCCTATATGTGTTGTAGCTTTTGCACTATCTGAAAAGTACGATAGTTAATTTCACATGCTTGTTGTTCATGGCCTGTAAGAATGTCATTGCATTTTCCCTTGTTCCTTCCCTTGCCTTGAAGCGCTTTGAAATATATTGCGTACAGGCGCTAAATAAATAAACTATCATATCATAAACTATCATACCCTACACACGATACCTATATAAACTTCACTTCTCTCCTACTTCTTCCCTGTTGATTTGCTTTATTTAATGTGTTTTTATTGTCTGATATATTTCCTGCTGCTTTCAAAACTGCATCCATTCTTCCACTTTTAGAAATACCTTACCTTGAGGCTTTTCTCTCATCAATGTTCCAACCCATCTCTCATTTGCTGTAATTCTCTAATCTTTTTGAAAGAATTGCTCATTTTCAGGTTTCTACTTTCCTTCCCAGTTGTGATGTGATCTCTCCTCTGTAGTCTAGGTAATGGCCTGGTCTCGATGGAAATGGCACTTCTTGGCATGTCTGATTTTCTTCACTATTCACGCCATCAAACACTTTCTTCCATGGTGACTTGTCTGCAGCTTTTGATGCTCTTAATCACTCTACTGTTTCCCCAAACTTACTTGCAAACAGCTTTATCTGGGTGCACTTCTGATTCATTGTAGTGTTCTTTCTCACTTTCTTGGAAAGGTTCTATACCCTCACACGCTACTTTTCTCAGTGAGATTGCATAAGGCTCTGTACTGGCTCCTTAATGTGCACGTTTTATATTATCCATCTGTCCTTGGTCATAAATTCCTTCTTTTTTCAGGGTTGCTTTTATAATTGAATGCAGGGCAGCTAACAGCCGGATGTAGGGTGACCAAGCAGCAAAACCTACTTGCATATCTGGCCTGAAGCAATCTCATATTGATTACATTATTATTAGCGCCAAAGACTGGCACCTATTGGCAGACATATACATAGAAGATCGCACCAATAGTGACCATCGGCCATTGTTAACCCAGCTCAAGGTCGCCCAGGAGGTTAATACTGAGCATAACAGAAACGTAGTAATTATTAGGGGCAACACTAGGAAAATGCTTTAATAATTAAATGGGAGGATGTTGTAACTATAGGAACTGAAGCACAGATATATTGTGCAGTGCTACCTCAGTTAGAATTGGTACTTACCAATAGGCTAAATGGTAGTGAGCTGATAAGCATATATGAAAATGTGATGAAAAATATAGCGCCTTTTGTTTTGTCACTAAGTCTAGCAGAGGGGTCCAAGCTAGATTTATAAGACATACTAAGTGGTACGACAGCGATTGCCACCACTTCAAATCTGAAATTATCCAACTGCCCCAGATAACTCAAGATTGAATGAATTGAGAGTAACCTATAAAGAATTGTTGACCAAGAAGAACATAGATTTGAAAGAGGGTGGCAGGAGTCACAGTTGAGAATCCTAACACCATACATGGGAGTATTCCTGAAGACCTGTGGTTAAAACATTTTATCAACCTCTAAGCATCGCATATTGAGTATCCCTATGTCATGCCATCAATTGCTCTTGGGCACTGTCCCTCTCCCCCGCCATTGATTTATATATTACTTTTGGTGATATTAAAGAGGCTTTTTTGCCTCAAAAGGCAGGGAAAGTGCTGGGTTCTGACTTGTTCCTGGTTGATCTTTTCAAGAAGGAAGTAGATATCTGGGCGGCTGTCTTTCATGTCATCTTTAATGCTGTGATTGCACTTGGTTGACGGCCCACCTCATGGATGGAAGCTGTAATTGTCCCTGTTTGCAAGAAACGGGGGAGGGAGAACCCTGCTAATTACAGGCCCATTTCATTGCTAGATGCAACAGCAAAAATATTTGTCCACACACTTCTGTTCTATCTGGGTTCGTGAGCCAAAGAGTCATCAGTAATTAGTCAACTCTAAACGAGCTTCCAACCTGGCCTGAGCACTGTAGATCAATCTTTTATGCTCATTTTGATTTATCAGAATATGTGACCTTGAGGAATATGAACCTTTATATTATTTTCATCTACCTCAGGCTGCATTTGATAGAGTCCCGCAAAATAAACGGTGGATGACCCTCGCAGAACTTGGCATTTCCTCTAGCCTATTACGTTCCATCATGAGTTTATGAACAAAGAATACAGGGAAAGTAAGATGGAACTTAGCTGGTGATACAACCCGTCCTATTGATGTCAACCTTGGTGTTCCCCAAGGTTGCATACTTCCCCCTACATTATTCTCCACATATATCAATAAATTGATCATCGGCTTAGCTCAGGTAGATACTGACGCACCCAGGTTCGGTTGCAACAATTTTGATTTCTAAAACACCTGTTGGGTTAAGAAGACATGTAGAGATCTTTCATAAGGGTTGTCTTGAGAGTGGACGCACAATCAACATGCAAAAGACCAAAGTAATGGTGTTTGGTTCAGTGAACAGCAAGACGAGACCTAGGTTCAGTGTGAAGATAGGGGGGCAAGTTATTGAGCAGGTGGACACTATTGATTATTAGGTAATTAGATTTTCTGCTAAGGGCACCTGGTCTGCCCAGATAGAGAAGGCGGTGATGTCCTTGGACAGAACAAGTAATCCCATATTGAAATTGACCCGTTCTTTTGGTGGTGGAGCATTGTCTCCTTTGCTTGAATTGTACAACATGCAAGCAAAGTCAACAACGGTTTACAGGGCTGATATTTGGGGATATGCTAGCTGCACCAAGCTGTAACTAATTGAGAATGCCTTTCTTAACAATCTATTATGGGTGCCTAGGGCACCTTGAATATGGCCTTGCATATCAAATTATCACAGCCACGAATAGCCGACACATTGGCCAGCAGACTGAATCTATATTGGATACGACTTTGGGCCACACCAGAGTTGCCCCAATATAGAGATGCTATATGTGATGTGTTATCGCAACCAGGTGCTAGAAACATCCAGTGGTGTAACCACTTTAGGGAAGAACTGAGTACTTTGGGCTTCAGTCATCTATGGGCTGGCCCTGCCGCTATAAACTTGCAGATGATATCCCTGGTCCGAAATTAATACCTGTTAAGGTCACAGCGCAACATTGCTAGCTACTTTCCAGGCCCGAGAATATCAAAGTTGTAAACTAACTTTGGGCAAGGAGGTGTACTTGGATAATATCACCATACCACTGAGATAATTGTTTGTGAAGCACAGGTTGGGACTGTTGACTTTAAACCAGCTCCTTTTTAAATGGGTTGTAACTGAATCTGAGGTCTGTTCTGTCTGCACTTTTGGGAAGGAAGATATTATACATTTTTTATTTTTGTGTTCATACTATGTAGGTCTTAGGAAAAGGTTTTTAAAACCAATCCTGCTGAAATTCAACGTCGGGCCTATACCTGAAGCTCTATTATTATGTAAGTCGATAATCTTGTGATTTTTGCATTTGCGAGTTACATATATCATGCTTGGTTGTTTAGGAAAAGGTTTCTTAAAAAGACCCAGGAGGCATGATCGTAATTTAAACACGATGCAATGTATATTCTATTCATACGTCTTTTGTTGATGGGCATATTGTAAATTAAAATCATTTTGAAATTGAATGTTTTGGCAGAACCATAAAAAAATATTGATGTATCAATTTTAGTTTATTTTGAATATGAAATGTAATGTATTGAAATGTTTTCGTTATGCATAATGTCTTATATCTGGAAGGTCTCATAGTGGTGTTTTTTATGTGAATTTTTTGTATGTACTTTTTATGGCGAATGCCAAAATAAAAGTATTTGATGATGACTGAATGTTCGATTTGAAAGGCTTACATTTTAGCCTTATCTGCTTCATTTCTGCTTTTCTGTTTTTCTATCTGCCGTTGACCCATTCATGACTGGCCACTTTGCATGACTCAAACTTCCTAAAAATGCCGCACTCTAGGCGTGTCCCTCGGGTTCTAATCCTTCTTACCTATCATTGACTCCATCCATACTTCATCCACTTGGCAGCCTCTGTTTTATTTTGGACACTTGTCTTTCACTCCTTGGACAAATACTGTAAGCTATTCGGTCATGTTCATTTTAATTGAACTACCTCAAGCAAATTAAACCCTTTTTTAGTTTTCATTTCATTTCATTAAGCTTTTTTCAACACAACGGTTTTGAGCATTCAAATTACACAAAACACAATTCAATTATTAAAAATACATAACATAGACAAATGTACAATTACAATTTTAAAATACTATGGAAGGTTCCATAAATAGAATAAAATAAAAATTTGAAATAGACTAAAGTAAGTCATTACGATCATCAGTTGTATTGTTTGGTTTTAATCTCTGAAAACCTTTTACTTCCGACTCTTTTGCTTTTTCCCCTCATTTACTGATTAAGCATTTTGGTTGGACTTCCCTATTTGCCCATTTCAATATATTCTTAAAGTATCATCTGTGTACTGCACCAGGGATCAGGGATAAAGCCTGAGTGGGTGGGCTGTACCAGCTGGTGACGTCTCATGAGCCCCAGGTAGAGGCCCAGACAAACATTGGTGGGGCGGTGCTTTACTGATCGGTGGGGCGGTGCTTTACTGATCGGTGGGCCGGTGCTTTACTGATCACTGGGGCGGTGCTTTAATGATCGATGGAGCAGTGCTTTACTGAATGCTGCTACAGTTTGGTAGGGGCTGCTCCCTTCGGCTTTACCATCATTAGCTATGCAGGGTAATAGCTTGCTTTCCAGGCACCTTTATTTTGAGGAAACAAAATGAGGCTTGGGGTGTGTGTAAAATATGTTTGGCACTGGCAGCCGGCAAGAAAAAATGCAAAAAAAGATTATGTTTGGGACTGCCGCAAACAAACAGAGTAGTGTTAAGTGGGCAGCAACAGGACGGAAGGGAGCATATACCTCTTTCTACCAGTATCATCTATGCTGCCTACCTGCTGAGTGTCACCTTCATTTTCATTTTACATACAATTGCATCCACTCACTTCCTCCTGTCCAGCTTTCTTTCATCTTTCAGCTATATCAAAATCTCCCTAACCGTTACTCGCTAGTGACCCTGGGTCTTCTTCTGTGTCCGTGCCCTCCTTTAGATGTCCCTTCTCACAGGGGTTCTTTTCAGCGCCTGGCACCTCGATTGCGGACACTTCCTGTTAACATTAAAGATGTTTCAGAAAAACAACGTAAGTACTTTCTGTGCTCTTTTTCAATTTCCGAGTAAGTTATTGCAACCGATGACATTGAAAACTTGACTTCAACATTTGTTTGTTTCTGTCCCGACACTTTTCTTCTGCATGTGTTTAATTTATTGTGTTGGATATAATATGGAGCACGATGTTTGCTAAAGTGTCTTATTTCATTTGGATGGTGTTTTTCAAAGGCCGATCATTGGATTGAGGAGCAAACTGGCTGTTGAAATTCCTGACCAAAATGCACCTGATTCGGATGTATTTACTTTTCATGGCAATATTTCCAACGGTATCCAGTGATATTAACGAATTGAAAATAACGAAATACATTTTAAATGAACCCTCAATACTGAAAAATAATAACACATTTTTGTAAAAAATATGTACGGGGGTTGGTTAAAGGATTAAAACGGGTTGGTGGGTTGGGGTGGGGTTATAAACCGAGGGAAACAGGGAGCTTGGGGGGTTGGAGCTGCAATATATATATTTTTTTAATCTGTATTTTTTGGCATTCATGGATCGTTAACATGTTTTTGTCATTTAATTTTCTGTTACAATCACAGTGATCAAATTCCAACTATTGTTCAAGAGAGTATTTCTCTTTCCGAACCAAATGCTCAGAGTGTCTAAAGCTGGCCGGCACCTGTCACAAACCCTTTCCTTCCTCTCCCACAGCACCTTGTTCCACCCTGCCACTTCCATTCTTGTTGTGTTGTTACCTGCACAAGGGCTTTGGCGTTGGTCCGTCTCCGGTGGGGTTGCACTCCTGGAAAATGTAGTTGCAGAGCAGAGACTCGGCTGCTGGTCGGCACAAGGAACTCACTGATTTCAGCTCTGCCCAGGCAGACTGGGCCAGCAGCTCCTGGCTCTCCTCAGGATCAGCGTTGGTAGAGTTGAAGAAGACAAGCGAGTCACTCATCAAGATGGCGCTGCATACCTCCCCTCTGTAGGTGCTGCAGTAGCCCGCATCCCCTTTGTACAGCCTAGGACAGAAAATCGGTGGTTACTAAGAATCGCTTTCGGAAGCGTTTAGTTGTGGGTTTAGAAGCGACACGCCTGCAGGGCTTTCCACACGCTTGCCACACTCAAAAGAATTTCGTATGTAAGTGTACATAAAGAGACTGTTTCTGTTTATATTTCCTAGTTGTAGTTATATATGGCGTGGTGACAACCTCTTCTGCACCTTTTTATTAAAAAAGTTAAATGTCATATATTTGAGTTTACAGTATAAATTAATAAATGACATTGTTACCTCATTTTAACATTTCTTCAGAGTAGCTAAGAATGTGTTTTCTCCCAAAGAAAACATATCTTGATGCTTTTCTTCATATTTTCGTCTTACAGAATTCAATAGGTCTATGTGCTCTGTCTGTGAACATTCTCCACTTATGGAGACAATTGTTCAGCTCTCCCTGTTGTATTGCCGGTTCGCGGCCGGCGCGCGGGGGCTGGTATTACGCGGGTAGGCCGCGCGGCCTGTGGCGCAGCTCCAGCGGGAGCTCGCAATGACTCACACCCACGCTGGATACTCGTTCGCCCGGAACTGCTCCCCGAACGCGGGGGCGGGGCTTTTATTAAGGACGCCCTGCGTCACCGCGTAGCGGGACGCAGGGCGGAACATAACATTCCTCCTTTATTATAAAACAAAACAAAACACACAACTCAAACAGCCGACCAACGGCCAAATCGAGCATAAGCGCTCAGTCTTCAACACTCAGCCACCTTGCCATTGGGTTTCATGGCACTAGTGCACCAGTTACCACACATAGTCACTTAGCTTGGCTGGCGGTCTCGTCGTGGTTCTCAGTCGGTATCGTCCTTCTCGGGGGTCCTTCCCCCTTGCTTCAGACTCGGTTCCATCGTCGCTGTTCGGGTCCTCGAGGCCAGGTTCATCCACCGGTTCCCAGCTTCCATCCCGCACTCCATCCTCCTCGGGGATGGCCTCCGGCTCTTCTTCGCTGGGTGGATTGTCCATGCCTTCCCGATGGCATTCCTTATCAGTCCATAGTGTACGGGGTATGGCTTTGAACCATGACGCATTTCTCGTCACTTGGCGGTTACCTCGTGTCACAGTGACCATGGTTCCATGCCGGTTGCTGACGGTCCATGGAAGTTCCTCGTACCTTGTGTCAAGTTTTGACTTGGAAGGGTTGCGTAGCATGATAACCTGGTCACCCACTTGATGATGGGACGGCCTCGCTCTCCGCTTGCCACTCATGTGTTCGTTGGCATCCCTCCTCCTTCTCTCGGTGCGTTCTTCGTTCACCGTGTCCGGGGTTCTGCTTGGGTGATGCGGGATCGAGGATCTGATGACGGTGCCGAACATGAGGTCCGCAGGCGGTATGCCGGTGGTGCTGTGAGGCGTGACCCGGTAATTTCGGAGGAATCGGAAGAGATCAACCTTCCAGGGGCTGGCGTTGGCCTTAGACACTCGGAGTACCTTATTGATAGTCCGCATGAATCGTTCCACGTCCCCATTTGCCTGGGGGTGTCTTGGGGTGATGTGGTGATATTTCACATTGAGGTCCTGTAGGTACCTTTTGAAATCCTCTCCCGTAAACGGCGGGCCATTGTCGCTTTTGATCGAGATGGGTAGTCCATGGGTTGCGAACATTTTCTCTAGGGCCGGAATGACCACTTCAGCTGCTGTGGACTCTACTATCTCAACCTCCGGGTATCGGGAGTGGTCATCGACGGCCACCAGCAAATGGAGGCCTTCCCGGAGCTTGCAAAAGTCAATGCTGATGGCCTCCCAGCGAGAGCGGCCCCGTTCTGCCGATATGATGGGTTCCGGGTCTGGCGGCCCCCCTGTTATCTGACAGGCTAAGCACGTTGTGATGAGTGTCTCGACTCGCTCCTCGATCTGGGGAAACCATACTCGGTGCCGAATGCGGGCTTTCGTCCTTACCAGTCCTTGATGTCCCTCATGTGCTAGGGCCACTATCCTGTCCTGTAGTTTGAGAGGGATTACGATGCGGTTTCCTCGAAGTAACAGTCCACCCTCCGTGACTGACAAGTCTTGCCGGACTGTGAATATGCCTGACAAAAACCCTTTTGCTTCCGCTGTTCTGTTGTGTGTATGTCTCATGAAGGTCTTCCAGTCACCGGACAGGATGGCATCTTTCACCAAGTCGCAACACGGGTCTTGGTGTGTTTCCGCCTCGATTTCCTCGATGCTCACCGCTTTGGGCCTCATTGCTCGCACCACTTGGCATATGTGTTCCTCTGTTTCTGCCGCTACTTGGATCTCTTGTTGAGTGGCCTCTCGCGGATGCCTGGATAGAAAATCCGCTGGGTTCCCGCTGCCTGGTTGGTAGACGAGGTTGAAGTCATATTGCTGGAGGTGCAATAACCACTTGGTTATTCGTGCCGGAGGGTGTGCTGAGGTTCCCATGAAAATTGGTAGGAGGGGCTTGTGGTCCGTGATCGTCGTGAAGTGACGTCCATATAGGTAGAGGTGAAAATGCCGGCACCCCCACAGCACGGCGATGGCCTCCTTTTCGATGTGCGAGTACCTTTGTTCGGTCTCGGTGAGGGCTCTCGATGCATACGCGATCGGTCTTTTCTCCCCTTCCCTCGTGACTTGCATTAGGATGGCTCCGAGCCCCACGGGGCTGGCATCCACGAATAGTTCTGTGGGCAGTTCAGTATTGTAGTAGGCCATCTTGGTGTCCGCTGAGAGGGAGTCCTTGATGTTTTCGAACGAGTCCTGGCATGTTGGCCCCCATTCCCACTTGACGTTGGCTTTCGTGAGTTCCCGCAGTGGCTCAGATAGTGTGGCCAGGTTTCGGATGAACCTCCCGCAGTAGGTGGCCATGCCTAGAAAGCTGCGCACTTCCGTGGGTGTCATCGGAGGGCTAGCCGCCTGGATGTCTGCGACCTTCTGCGGGTCCGGGGAGATGCCTGTGCTGCCAAACTTGTATCCGAAAAACGTGATCTCCGCTTTGAGGAACTCACACTTTTCCCGATGTATTGTGAGCCCAACCTCTTGTAGTCGGCCCAGTAGGGCGTGAAGCCTCTTGATGTGTGTCTCTTTGTCGGGGGCGTGAATCAGAATATCATCGCTCACGTTGAGGACACCAGGGATGCCCCGGATGACCTCCTGGATGGTCTGCTGGAACACCTCCGCAGCTGATGATATTCCAAAACTTAGGCGTTTGTACCTCCGCAGCCCCAGATGCGTAGAGAATGTTGTTATGTATCGAGAGTCTCTGTGGAGCTTGAGTTGATGATACCCCGCCTTTAGGTCAATCTTTGAAAATATCTTCGACCCTGTGAGGTCAGCCACAATCTCGTCGATTGTTGGGGTTATGTGGCGTTCCCTTTTAATGGCAGTGTTGGGGAGACGCATGTCTATGCAGATCCGCACCTTTCCAGGCTGCTTGGGCTTCCGTGTGACTACCATTGGGGAGACCCACGGTGTGGGCCCTGTGACCTCCTCAATGATGCCCGCTTCCTCCAGTGCCTTGAGTTCCTGCTCCACTTGTTCCCTCATGTGGAACGGCGTTCTGCGGTGCCGGACGGCTTTCGGCTGCACAGTCTCATCAATATGCAGTTTGATGGTCTTGCCTCTTAGACAGCCTATGCCTTCTTGCAAGTCAGGGTATTGGTTAAGCATCTGCTCGATCTCCATTTCTTCGTTGACATGGCAGACGAATTGAACCACTCCCAAGTCCTCCGCTGCGTCCCCACTCAGGAGGCTCTCAACACCTGCCTTCACAACATAGACTTTGGACCATAGTCTGTTCTCCCCGTGTTCCAGCATGGTGCGGAACCTGCCAATTACCGGCAGGGGCTTTCGACAGCCGTATGCAAAGAGCAGAGTGTCGGTGCTTTTCAGCTCTGGTGGAGGACTTAGAGTCAGGAAAATGCTTTCAGGCATTACGTTCACCGAAGCGCCTGTGTCGATGGTCATCTGAACGCACTGATTTTGGATGGTGACCATGCATTTGCGCCTTCGGGTGGCTTTTCCTCGAGGTCCACGGCCCTGGCATAGTGCAGACACTAGGTATACCTTCCTTCCTTTCCTGTCTGTGTCCTTGGAGGGGGCCTGCAGCATTGCCGAGACATCGTCCCCTTCATCCTCCGTGGAAGAGCTGGCCACTGCGACCCTTCTGGCACTGGCTTGCTTCTTTTTCTTGGTCGCGATCTTCTCCGGCTGGTTTTGCTGAGGCTGTATGGGGGTGTCCGTTGATCGGCATACTTTCGCGTAATGGTCCTTCCGGCCACATGCCCCACACGTGGTGCCTTGAGCAGGACAGTTGCGACGGCCATGTCGTGGGCCACCGCACCAACCACACTCAGTGGGTCCCGGAATACGCGGTTGCCACCTGTTTTGTCCGTATCCGCCACTGTTGTCGTCTCTCGAGGATTGTTTGGTGACGATGCGGGCCACCATAGCCGTGTTGAGAGCAGGTTGCAGCCTGTGTAGCGTGGCCTCCATGTTGGCCGCTCTGGTGTGTGCCAGTTCCCTCTGACGTCCTAGTTCAAGGATACGCTGTAGGGGGATGCCCTTCTCGCTGAGTATCAGGCGCCTCAGTTTTTCCGAATAAATCCCGTTGATGATCTGCCTCCTGATTTCCCTCTCCACATTTGTGAATTCACAGGACATGGCTAGCTTCCTCAGGCGGGTGTGGTACGCATCAAGGGTTTCCTCCGCTGTCTGTAATGTGGTGCAGAAGAGAAACGTCTCATAGTCTGGGTTTAATTGAGGGAGAAAGTGATCGGTGAGGGCGTCTTTCGCGCTTCGGTACCCATCTAGGCCATCATCAACGTTCAGCGAATTGAAGATGCGCAGTACCTCATCACCCACACTGAGTAGCAGGTGTGCCTTCAGTTTCCTGGGCGCAGTGATCTCTTTGCACTCCATCGCCATCTCGAACTTCTGGATCCATAGCTGCCATCTGGGTCCGCATGACGACGGGTCCGTGAATGGGTCAAACGGTTGGACCAGTGTCGACGAAGTGCCTTGGGTTCGAGGTGGAGGCGGCGTCATGGACAGGTTTGCCGCAATTCTGGACGGCGTGGAGGGCCCAGGCGTGGATGTGCCGGCCGCCATGCTGGCGTGTACCTGATCCGTGTTGTCGTGGGTGCCTCCGACGGCCACCAATGCTGTGCTGCGACGTCTGCCTGCCTTGGAGGTGCCGCCGTGTCCAGGCACCGTGTTGCAACTCCTGGCCTGGCACTCCCCACACTCTGTGGTGCTGCTCTCCTGTGGTGGATGGGAAGAGCTGTGGTCTTGGAGGCAGAGCTCATGAGTGTATGAGCGAAGAGAGAAAAAAAAAAAAAATTTTTTTTTTTTTTTTTTTTTGGGGTGGGGGGTCACGTGTGTGATGGCACCCCCACCGGGTGTCCAAAAATTAAGCCGCGATGGCTGTGTGTCGTTGTGGTGCCTTCAGAGCACCGAGCTTATTGTGGAGCTCGTCTCTCCTCGTCGCCATTGTTGTATTGCCGGTTCGCGGCCGGCGCGCGGGGGCTGGTATTACGCGGGTAGGCCGCGCGGCCTGTGGCGCAGCTCCAGCGGGAGCTCGCAATGACTCACACCCACGCTGGATACTCGTTCGCCCGGAACTGCTCCCCGAACGCGGGGGCGGGGCTTTTATTAAGGACGCCCTGCGTCACCGCGTAGCGGGACGCAGGGCGGAACATAACACTCCCCACAAACAGAAAAGAAATAACTGCATACTGCAGCTTCAGTTTTTAATGTGATGTAAAGTTGTCAAACAAGGGCATGGGCACCATGATGTATACTTCCGGGAAAAGATGCCCTTAAACAAAAAGGTAACATGCACTTTAAAACTCAGCTGCACCTCTCCATTGTACAGTATGCATCAAGAGCTTGAACTTGCTTTTTGGCGTTATCAGTGGAGCTGCAGTTAAGGTATGGTTGGCTGCTGTTTTGCAGCTGTGCGTGATCCACCGGGAGCTGTAACCAAGGTGACTGTCCTGGATTCAACGGCATTGCTGTTAATATGCAGATACAGCGTTCAAAGTACGTGGCAGATACAAGTTGAGAAAGCCCCCACCAGCTACATATTAAGCCTTTAATCGTGACGTGGCTGTTGTGTAGACACGTGTAGGTGGCCCCATTATAATAGAGCTTTAGGATGAGAGTTAAATATACGCACACCAACATGCACTCACCAAAAATATACATGCAGCAAAGGAATTGAAAAGCACATGTACCAAAAGCCTTACGACATATTAGGGCGGGACATTTTTCTTTTTTGAAGTACAAGTGCTTTTGTTCCTACATGCATTTTTTAAATATCTATAAATATATGTCATTTTCCTCTATAAGCATAGTTTTATATTTATTAGGTCATAAAATTGAGACATGCCCTGATTATGTAGTTGGTATTTGGATAGTGTGAGCTGCCATTGCTCATTGTGAGCAAGAGAACATTCATTTTAGTATAGCATCAGGGTTATCCCTACAGCCCAGAACAGAACAGAACCCCGCTGTAAGAAGAGTAACCAGAGCACATAGATTGGAAATAAGAAAAACCAAAAAAGCATTTTATGGGAACAGAATCTTAAACTCCCGCAACCGGAGCAGGGAACTGCATAGAATAATTTCCAAATTCAACTCCCCGGCCTGCTCCAACCCGCCACCACCCATCTCCCAACCACTATGTGACACCTTGTCTGAAAAAGACCACAATGTTGCAATCAACAGACACTCAGACATCATCTCTAAATTGGAGCACATGCCCCCGCCCCTACCCACCCGCAGCCTGACCCCTGTCAAAAGCCTGCTTCGATACAAACCTTCACCTGTTTCTCTCCAATCTCACACCAGGAGTTCCTCTCGCTCCTAGTGCAAAGCCGCCCTTCAAGCTCCCCCGGGGACCTCTCCCCGCCCACTCTCCTCAAAGACCTTCTATCCTCAACCTGTGTAGGCTGTATCACACACTCAATCCTCATCCACTCCCTAACATCGTGAACCTGCACTGAAGTCCTAAAAACCTCCTACTTCAAACCCCTCCTCAAAAAACCAGCACTTGACCCACTCCTCCCCCAGAACTACTGGCCTATCTCCAACACTCGCTTCATGGCCAAACTTATGGACTGCATAGCATACAAGCAGCTTGGCCTTTTTACTGAAGCAAACAACCTCCTGGACTCTGCACAATCTGGCTTCAGACCGCTCAGAGGAACAGAATCCTCCCTAGTATCCATCTGGGATGACCTAAAAAGAACAGCAGATGCAGAAGGCTGTGCTGTACTCGTCCATTTTGACCTATCTGCCACCTTCAATACCATCTATCACACCATCCTCCTAGACAGGCTGCTCTCATTAGGAATCAGACACTTCCCTCTCTTTGATCTACTCTTTCATCTCTGATCACTCACAAATCATGCTCCTCTGCCTCCACCTCATGACCAGTAACAAAAGGGGTCCCACAAGGAGCATCACTATCTCCCCTGCTCTTCAACATCTATCTAACCCTCGGCCCACACTCATCCACTCCCACAATCTTACCTGCTACAGCTATGCAGATGACACCTAGATCATCCTTAAAATCCCCAAATCGCCAGGTTCCAAACATCCAGATCTGACATCATGCCTCTCTGATATTGACTACTGGATGAGGACCAACCGCCTCATCCCTCAATCCTGGGAAAACTGCAATGCTAGTCTGTGGGAAAACAGCATGGCTCTGCCAGCCTATTCCCTGGCCGCAATCCCTAGGACCCCCACTGGCAATCTCCACCACAGTGACAATCCTTGGATGCACACTGGACACAGATGTATCCCTCTCCCAACACATTAACTCTGTATACAAAACCTTTGTCTTCCATCTATGCATGCTCAGGCAGTCTTCCCTTAACTCACCTATCCTTTCCATTCTCTGCCTCGCCTGCTTAGACTACACAAACTGTCTTTATGAAGTCGCACCAGTGTTTCAGCTAAGGAAAGTGCAAAGAATCCAAAACGCTGCAGCCCGCCTGCTCATAGACCTACCTCCAAGAGAATACATCAGCCTACACTAAGAGTCCTCCATTGGCTCCCTATTGGTCGATGCACTACCTTTAAAGCCATTTGCATCACCCTCCGGGCCATCCACAAAACCAGCCAGGAATACCTTCAAGACAAAGTCACGTGCTACCACCCCTCAATGACTCTGAGATCACGCACATCTCCCCTAGTTGTCCCACACTACAGCTCCTCCAGACTGGGCGGATCCTCTTGCTCCGTCCAAGCGCTGATCATCTGGAACTCCCTAATTCTGCACATTTTCAATATTGACAGTTACCTGGCATTCAGAAAGGGTCTCAAAACCTCGATTTTCCCTCCCTACTCTTGAAACCTTCTTGTACTCTACACTATCGATAGGTGCACAGAAACACTGACCCAAACACAACAACACTCCTATCCACCAACACTCCACGGATGCCGGCAGCGTTTGCAGCGGCATACCGTGACAAACTATTATCCGCCCTCCTCCCCCATCCCGGGCGCCTCTTCCACTGCCCAGAATTTCATTCCAGGGAGACCACGAATAGCAAGAGCAGCCAATTGTATTGGACCAATAAAAAGAACATTGCAGCCAAACTCTATCCAAGCGTCCGCTAATTATACCTAAAACCACATCTGGTGGTAACAGGCAACAGGCACACTCACCATCCATGCACCCTAGCAGCTCACATACCCATCCACACTGAAACCCATGATGTACCTCAACACCTCTGCCATTAGTATACAACGACAACCTATGCAAAAAATGTGGTCTAGCTGGGCACACATGGAATCTTCAGCACTAGCACTCTATCCTAAACGACCATCTGCACCCACCCACATGCCTGACCCCTGGGCTGCTTACTGGGGCATAGCCAGCCCACCTAAGTCCTATCCTGGCAAAATGCACAAATGCATCTTTAAATTTAAACTCTTAGCACCTCCTGTCCTACACATGGACAGTGGTCACCGAGGGCGTTACAACCACAAAGTGCATTGACACCATACAAATAGGGAAAGGGCACTATATAAATGATGAATATAATGCAATACAATACATGACGCAAATATCACCATGTTGTTCTGCTAGGTTGTCTTTCAGAACTATGGTCCCTTTAACTAATTTTATTTTGTGTTGAGTGCAGGCTCCTCAAGGTCAGGATGTTTTGGTAGGAAAAGCACACATTGATTAATTGTTGCAAAGGAAACCCTATTCCAGAAATGCAGGTGCCATCCAAGGCAAAAGGCAAATAAATATAGAAAGGATGAAAGAACACGACATGGCATTAGTGCCAGTTCACAAAGTTATAGTGTTAACACAGCACCCTCAGTGCCAAAGAGGCCCTTTTTTTTGAGGTACGTCTTGATAATGTGAAAAAAAGATGAAATTGAATTCAAACTGTGGTGCCTCAGATTGGCAGTTCATCACAAAGATAACAGGAAGGTCAGGGTATTCAGGTGTGTGGCTTGTGCCGACATGGGAGTTGCATGGTGTGCAGGTGCAGGGCTTGGAGAACAGAGAAACACAATTGTTATATTTAGGGACTTTGCAACATATCTGCCCTCCTGATTGTTTTGCACATTTCCATTGGTCAGATCTCGGTGGGACACGAAGGCTCAAAGATCTAAAACGTTTTATAATCCAATAGTACAGACCTTTTTTGTTAGGAATGCCTCATATAGGCTAGCCAGTAATAACATGGTCTGGACATAAATGGGGTCATGGTTTGAGGGTGGGGATTTTTTGGGGAGGTATGGGTGGGTCTGCCAATGCATGAACAAGATATATAGTGTTCTATAGAGGTTTTGTGATGCGTAGCCAATGTTATTCTTAGGTTTTGAATTACCGTCACACTTATCAAATATGCAAAATATGCGGTGTGCACCTATAAATTGCTTAGCCCCAAATGGGCATCTAAGATGGTTTTGAGTTTTTATGCCCTGTCCTCTCTCACAGCTGTTCGTGAAATACAACTGTGTTCTTTTTGCAATTTGAGCATGTTTGTCTCCTAATTTTGGGTCGATTTGGGACAGCCCCAACTTTACACTGCTTCCAAGTGACCATGTTGGAGGAGGATCTCTGGCATGTGTGCTTCATGATAGACAAGATCAGAGTATTTGAGGTAGGTAAGTGCTCCACATTGAACTTGGCCATGGATGCCTTTTTTGTGCTGCCTAAAGTTGGGGGAGATGGAGTGCTGATTAGTGGGGGTACTGAGACAAGGACAGACTTGTGGATGCTGCCTTAAGTTAAGGGGTTGGGCACTGATTAGTGTGGGTACTGGCGCATGGGTAGACTTTTGGATGCTGCCATAAATTAGGAGGTTGGGGTGCAAATTAGAGAGGGTACTGGGATGAGGGCAGACTTGTGGGTACTGCTTTAAGTTAGGGGTTTGGGGTGCAGATTAGTCAGGGTACTGGGATGAGGAAGGACTTGTGGGCGCTACCTTAAATTAGGAGGTTGGGGTGCAGATTAGTGGGGTTAGTGAGATGAGTGCAAACTTGTGGGTGCTGCCTTAAATTAGAGGGTTGCAGCACAGATTAGTGTGGGTACAAGGACGAGAACGTGTCGTTCGCAATAGAGGAGTGAGAGTAATGATGATTGCTGCTCAGTAATCCTTGAATACTTTTTTTCCATGGGACCAGCACAAAAGTTGTTCGACAGCTCTATGTCCGGTTTGCTCTGGTGGCGTGTTGTGGGTGTTTGGGAAGCTGCTTGTTTTTCTTTGCACTGCATGTTTCTGCATGCATTCAATTCCATGCAAAGCCCAGCTCTATACATTTCGCCCACGCAGTGTTCTTGCTCGTGCTAACTGTTTAGCGTGGACTTCACATCTTTTTTTGTAAATGAGGCCCACAGTCTAAAGACACAAACACAAGCGATTCAATTGAATTCCTTAGGGATACTTTGTAGCTGTTCAACTGGAACTTCCCCCAGGGTATAACACTCATGATGATACCATATGTTCCGTTACATATATCAACTATATTTATGCCCTCATTATGAGCTGGAGACTGATATCCAGATGAAATACTGAACGGGCGATGTAACATATGCAGTATTTCGGTAAATCAATCCATTTATGAAACATCTGCCGGTTTGGTGTTAATGAATGCAGATGTCAAGATATACAGCTTTGGGTATTTCCAGAAACCTGCACGCATTAATTTTCTATTTTGATTATCCATTTCCACCCTTAGTTTAAGAATGGCAATGGATGCATACCATAGCAGTTGAAAAGGCACAGAAGTTTCAATTCTAACCCTTTTGTGAATTCCCTGGCAAAAGTGGCGAGAAGGGGGCACCAGATATGTCCATCTTCCCGCCACCTTGGATTGTCCACATTCAACACCTTTTTTACCTGCATTCTAGAGAAGTGCTGTACTTTCCTTCAGTACAAGGAAATAAATCATTAACATTTTGTATGGCCATTCTTATAATGCTTACCTCCATCTCTTGGGCAATGGTAAAAAACAGAAGTATAATATGAGATATTTTAACTCGCAATGCAATCGCGCTTGATGCATGGCCTATTCCTGAAGTCAACCTCATGTGTTAAATACCTTAGTTTGGGAGTAAAAACAGGCAGAATTGTAAAATATGACCTGTTTTTATAGACAGTTATAATGATGGCCTTATTGGTGACCTGAGAGTTATTTTTATTTCTTAAAATGCTCTTTTATTCAATAGTTCTAATAATATCAAGGTCACATCACACTACTAGTTAAAGCCTCTCATACTTAAAGTCCCTAGCAGTTAGATGGGTGCTCAGCAACACACAATCCATGTACAGTTATCCGCCCCCCTTTTTTATGTAATGTGGAATTTGTAAAGCACTAAATTGCTACTGATATGCCCTCAAAGAACTGAGTAAATGCGGTTCTGTGACATGGTATTATGTGCAAGTCGAACAGTGGATAACTGAGCCATTTGCATTAGCACAGAAGACTAGAGAAATGTACCATTACCAAAATGGGGAATTGCTCAGTGAGATGGGTTGTGTGTTTGCCGACTGTATACACAGGCTACGGTGTCTGAATGCATAAGCAGTCAGAGGGAAACATGACTTAGCCAGTGGTACAGGGACTGTGCACGTCAAGTGATATTGCAAGTAACTAGGTTTCTTCATGTTTAACGGCCCTCAACTCACAGATGGCTGCTCATTATCTTACACTTAATACCACAAAAACTGAATTCTTTTTTACCTCTATTACCATCCCCTCTCCTATTCCTCCTCCTTTTGTTTCATTTCCTCCTTCTCAACTTTTCTTTGTATCTACTGCCCAAAATATGGGACTCTATTTTGATTCTGCTTTATCATTTAAACTTCATATCTCCATTTCTTCTCAAGCTTGCCGCTATCATTTATTTAACATTAAAAAAGTTTGTAACTTTTTAAGTTTTGACACAACTAAACTACTCATATCCTCACTAATCTGTTCACGTCTTTTTTATTGCTCTGCTGCACTCTTTGGTCTCCCTCCATCTTGACTTGTTCCTTTAAAATCTG
Organism: Ambystoma mexicanum; assembly: GCF_040938575.1. Classification (NCBI taxonomy): domain Eukaryota; kingdom Metazoa; phylum Chordata; class Amphibia; order Caudata; family Ambystomatidae; genus Ambystoma; species Ambystoma mexicanum. Next base: position 405,168,172 of record NC_090937.1, read on the forward strand.
TTTTTAACACTGCTATTTGGGTACTCTTTCATCGGACTAATATTCTACTGAAGTCTAACCCTTTGTGTGCCCCATCAGACACGCTTGCTCCTCAGCTAGTCAAGCCTAGTGCTCCTTTAATGGCTTCTCACTTCACTGAACTCTTCAACTTGTCGTGCAGCTCAGCTTGCTTTAGCTCTCTTTTCAAAACGGGATTGGCAGATTACTGTGCAACCTATTTGATCGCAAGAGAATTGCTTGCACATTTCTTGATGAATTTCTGCCACATATATATATGCGGGGGTGGGTTTAGGGAAAGAATTATTGTAGGGAGGTTAAGAGGGAGCGTGACAGGGGTCTTTCCCCATAAAATCACCCTGTCAAAAAAGAAAATTCAACCAATTCTCCTTCAACCAAATAGATTCAATGTAAGAACCCTAAACCTTCAAAACAATCGTCCCTCTCCAAAAAAAGCAAGGGGCTGACCCGAACCGATCGGCTAACTCTCGCCTGTGTCTCTGCTTCCACACTACTATAAAGTGCTTGAAGGGGTTGTGTTCAACCGTTTTTCCAATTTCTTAGACATCCACAACCTTCAAGATCCTCTACAAGCAGGTTCTTACTCCTTTCACTCATGAATGTCTTCAGCTTCATTGTCTTTGGGAAGCACTCCAACCTAGACTATATCCTAATTCTCCTTGGCCTGTCTGATGCCTTTGACGCTGTTGTTCACTCCGATCTCCTTAATACTCTCTTTCTTCTTGGGATTCACAATCAAGCCCTTGCCTGGATTGAATCCTACCTTGCACCTCGCCAATTCTGTGTCTCCTGGAGCAACAACGCCTCTCAACACACTGTTGGTGTTCCACAAGGCTCTGTCTTGGGGCCGCTCCTCTTTACACTCTATACCTCAGCTCTTGGGGCACTAATCGCCTCCTTTGGGTTCTTGTACTAACTCTTCATAGACGATGCCCAAATCTTCTTCACTTTTCCTGAACTTGCCTCTGATCTCTCTATTACAATTTGCAACTGTCTCTCTGCCATTAAATAATGGATGCCTTTGCACTCTCTGATGTAAAACTCCACCAATACAGAGCCACTCTTCTTTCCTGCCAAAGGCTCCCTCTCATCTCTTCCTCTGCCTATCTAGTTCCTAGCTGACACTCTCCCCTACTCTTCTTCAGCTTGAAACCTTGGCATCATCTATTACCCTTCTCACACCTTCTCTACTTGCATCTCTAAAACTGGAACAGCAGCTTGCCTCAACCTCCTAAATATTAGGAAAATTAGGCACCTCCTTCCTTTCAACACCGCCAAGCATCTCTTAACGACTCTTGTCTTCTCTAAACTGGATGACTATGCCAGTTTCCTCATTGGTCTCCCCACCTATGCTTTCTGTCCTCTCAACAAGATCATTTACATCGCTACCAGGACTCTCTGAACTCCCTCACTTTACACCTACTTCCTCGTACCATCACCAGCCAGGATGGCTAACCTTGCAAGATAGGGCCAGATTTTAATGTCTTCTCCTGGTTGACAAATCTATCCACAGTAAGCCACCACTCTATCTATCCTCTATCCAACTCTACGAGCCTTCTCATAATCTCTGCTCTGCCTCCTCGACTACCATTGTGGCTCCATGCACTCCCTGTGCTTCCTCTTGCTTCTGATCTTTCTCTCTTATTTTTCCACTTCTATGAAATTCTCTTCCCTCAGACATAAGAAACAGTCCACACGGATTTGTTCAAAACCAAACTAAAAGCCTACTACCTCCTCTCCTCCAATTTTTTCTCCTAATGTATCTCTCATCTGCCTGCCAGCTAACATTTTTCTCTTGCATCTAACCTGCCTCTGTCCCTCACTTCCTTGGCCTACACTCTAGCACTTCACCCGTCATGGTCACAACCTGGGCAAAGCAGGCCATGCCACATTCCTGCACTTACAAAATGTCCAATGTTAGTTAGTTATCCTTAATCTATGTATGTCCACTTATGTATTGTCTCCAGTGACTGTTCCATTTACTCCCCTCCACAACCTGGCCAGACTGTCCCTCCAACTCACCCTATTGTAAGAAGCTCACTGCTTCCCGTCAAATATGATTTCTTATCTATTGTAAGTTCTTTTGTGATCAAAAGATCATTGTTCGTCCTGTATATAAATAAATACAAATAAACAAATGTTTTAAAAACGGTGGCAGTGCAGATCATTTCAGCCACGGGCTATGCACGCGGCAGGTCGGCAAATAATTCAATTCACTGCATCCGTGCATTGACGATTTGCAGATCAGTATAGACATTCACACCATAAGAGACATCACATAACGTTAGCTGGTATGACATAATCGCATAATACATTGTAACAAAACATAACATTATGTAGCATAGACTGACATATAACAAGATGGCACCCCCACTATGTATCGCCCCCTCTATGGTACACTGCTGTCTTGGTTGGTTGCTCCGTTCACGCTATGTATATAACCTGCATATATACATCATTACATATCATAATTAAACATACAAAACGAACACAGGATAGAATACCTCAGTACATGATACTCAATAGCACAACATATCAAGGCCAGCAAACATAGCTTAATGCCATTGCCTAAAATAACACATGCATTAAACAGCAATGCAGCATAACCTGACATAATAGCATAGAATGAAGATGAGATCTATTTTAAGGATGAAGAAATGCACATGACATGAACAAAACAAGGTCACACTACAAAAGGCTGTGTGTATTATAAAAGTGTAACCGCATAAGAGGTGTGTTTTTTACATGCGTGTTGCTGAATTAAACAGTGTGTTATAACATTATTATTGCCCTGGTGAGTGTGTTAAAGAAGCGATGCACGCAGAGGTCTTCACGTGGGATGTGGGCGCAAAACCACAAAGGGCCCGAATAATTTGCCACAGTGTTACTTCAATGCTTTGTGTGGGCCTCTTGTGCCATATAACCTGTCCTAATAATGTCTTTCTTGCATGCATTAAAGAGGACAGTCACATGCAAGTGCGCCATCCTGTAAATGAATGAAATAGCTTACCTCCATTCTACGGGAAAAGAGCACAGTCCAGCCACAGCGGGAAACCAGGCACAGGAGAAAAAGAAAACAGGCATCATTGAGTTTCTATCCATAGGGAGTGTACGCAGCTCATCCACTTCATCTCCTACTCAATCCACCCCGTTGGAGCACAGTGCCATCCCCACTTCATGCTAGACTTCGAGGCAGGCACGCTCGTGCTGCTCACGCAAAGCCACACACGCAGGCGCGTTCTGTGACAGACCGGAATGTAAAGGCAACTGAAACCTGCCCGGACCTTCTTACCACCCGCACACCAATGGTGTGAAGAAGCCAATCACACGTTGAAAGGCCCAGGTCAAGAATGCGCGGGTCGCCCTCTATTTCTGTCGAGCAATGCCCGTCTGTTTGTTCAGACCGATGTTGTTGTTTTGGAGCCAGTAAAATGGAATCTAAGCATTCCAGAAAGGCACGGCATGCCAAGGCGCTCACCACTGGCACAGCGTTAAGAAGAAAATGAACACTGCGAAAGTGGTGGCGGCATGGTGAACACGGATTCAAGGGATTGATTGGTTGTTTACTGCGCTTCACATTTTGTCGTTGGAGAATTGGGCGCACATTTTTTACCGCATTTTGCTGCATTTATATGGGGGGTGGGTTTAGGGATAAATAAACATATAGGTACTAAGGGGGCTGTGGAGGGTCTCGGCACGCATATATGTGAAAACATGTTCATGTTAAAGAAAAAAGAAATGTACCACTTCTGCAAGGAGCAAATGTTTTCGAGCAAATCAACACAAAACAGATTCCCGTCCCCACCTTAGGACTCACAGTCACAAACGGTTTTACTTCTGAGAACCAACACATTACCCATGCACAGGTTATGAAGTTACAATTCCATAGATTATATGAGACCTGAGAAAAAGTTAAACAACATTAAAATAAGCATAAACTTGTAAAATGGTGCTTACGGATTATGCTTAAAGAATATATAAGCAGTTAGTTCATCATCTGCCTACAAAAGAAGTCTAATAGAAGAGCCACTTAATCTGCTGCTCTATTTTTGCCTAATATGTACAGTGTGCTCCATACAGGGCTCGATTCTCAAAGGATTGAATTTACGGGTATAAAGGGCACAGTACACCTGTGGCAACCCATACATTACATGTTCCTACTGACCGACAAATAATTAAGCAATATGCCCCTCTCCACTGAGGCATATTGCTATTAGTACCCCGGCCCGCAAGACCTGGGTACTAAAAGCATCTTTTTCCATCCCGGATTCGGAACAGTAAAAAAATGACAAAGAAAATGGCCGCCGGGGAAGGGAAAAAGTCTGTTTTCCTTTCCATGGCGGCCATCGGGAGCAGACATGCTGAGAACAGAAATGTTCCCAGCGCGTTCGGTCCTGAAAAACAACAGATAAGAAGGTAAGTGGGGTTGGGAGAGCAAAGAAAAAAAATACATAACTGAATCCCCGGCGGCAGACAATGGCAGCCTCCAACCGTGTGGAGGCTCTGAGCGGGGATGGCCCCGCTTCGAGCCTCCTCATTGGCTGAGGGGCTGCCACGCCCCCCGCCATGGACAAAGCAGTGGAATCCCGGCCGAGGGATTCTCGGCCGGGTAACGACCTGGCGAGAGCCAATCAGAATGTGTTTTACATTTTGGTTCACTCTCGCCGGGTACTAATCACACATATGATACATGCACATTGCAGCTGCACGAATGCAACTGAGTCTCAAAAGAAAAAAGACAAGGCTATCCGAGGCCAGACTTCAGATATTTTGCACCGATGCAAGTGACAAAGTTGCACGGTATTAGCAGCAGGGCAAAGATTTCCCTGTTTCCAACATATTAGAAAACCATTGTTCCATGACAACGGCAGTTTGGCATGGTATAAGCACCAGGGCAAACCTTGCCCAAGTGCAAAAAACATACATATTCAATGTATTTGTGCACCAGGGCAAAGTTGCCCTAGTGCTATACCACTCCATATTAGCACTGGGAGAAACAGTCTGGGCCAAAGGGTTGCAAACATTTATTTGCTTTTATATTGGGGGAGGAAAGGTCCTCATGGCCCTACACTTTGATGCCACACATAGTGATGGCTACTGATTTGGCTCTGTCCTTTGCCAAAATACGTTCTATTTGGAGCCGCCCTAAAAAGCAATTCCACTACTATCTGTGCCATTGTGTTGACTGGGTGTAGGCATGCACTCACCAACTTTGATTACTTGTGATAGTTTCTCCCAGGTAACACAAGTCATTTATCCAGGTAAGTTATTACCACCCGGGTCCACTTTCATGACAGTGGAAAGGCTTTTTTAAATAAAGTTCTGATTCCTCTGATTGAAGTATCTAGCCAGGTGTGTTGTTTTTAGGAAAGCTTTAGGTGCTCTGTAACTTCATTTGCTAGGAGTGTGATAGTGTAAGGTGCATTTAGATGGTTGGATATCACCTTGTAGTCAGTGCTTGGGTTCTTTAGGAGAGAATGACCGCATGTTTCTGGGGACTCGCCACGTACCCTATGTTAAGGATAAGATGAACATGTCTGTGATGTCCTGAGCGAGAGTTAGGAGTTTTTCCTTCTTGCATGGCATTAAACAGGGATCTGTTTGCATGTTAAAGGTGTTCACCTTGCTTGATGACTTCATAACGTCAGTCCCCTCCAGGAACATGAAGGGGGCTTAGAAAGGTTCCAGAAAATACTCTGGTCTATTGGGAGATTCTGGGTTACTGTCAATCAGGGTAACCTAGACGATGCACCAAATGCTATGACCTAAGCCAATAGAAGACTTTGAAAGCAGGTTATCTCACTCTATGGCTATTATTATTATGGTATTTATTGAGCTCGGACCTGCCGCGAGAAGCAATGGAGCGCTTTACAGAGGTATGTGGTATATGGTACAATGCGGATACACAATAGAGCACTTTATAGAGGAATAGAGCAGTACAGATGTATAACATAGTGTTTTTCAGAGGTAACAACAGAACAGATAAAGAGCGGGGGTAGGGTACAGAGGGGCACAGAGGGGGGTACAGCTGTACAGGGTGGTGGGGAGGAGAGGGGTGGACGGTGTCTAGCAAGTCAGATGGCACAGGGGTGACGTGGTGGCCTATGGTCTTGAGTGGTGTTCGAAAGTGTACTCTTCTAGCAACGGTTCAAATAACACTCTTGGTTAATGACAATATGAGAGTGATAACCTGCCCACCCCGGATTGATGGTTTGCCAAATGAAATCCAGGTTATCATAGGCCTTTCCATATTACAGAGCCCAGCATTTGTTCGTCTGAGTGAAAGGGAAAAACACATTCTCAGACCTGGGATGGCAGGGTAAAGGCAGGGTAGAAGAATGGGGAGAGGACATAACAGGGAAAAGAACGAGCAAGAGGAAGACGGTTAGGGAAGAGATTCCGATTATTCCCAGAAGGCTTAACACTGCATGGCCCCATGAGGGTGGCGCGGGCCGTAGGAAACCCTTGACGTTATAGGTCAAGGAATGCATTTGTCAGAAAGGATGCTGCAGCACACAATATCTAGGACACAAAGCGAAAATCACAGATTAAATGCATACACAATCTTTGAATTAAAAAGAAAATCACGACAATGTGTTTGACAAAACAATTTGCTGGTGATGTATGCTGACCTTGGCTACAGCTGCAGTTGAATCTATGGCCCTCATTACGATACCAGCGCTAAACCATGGCGCTATTAGCACCATGGTTGGTGCCGGTATCATAACGTGTCCACCATGGTGAAATGGGGAAATACCGCCCCATTCCAAGGTTGGCGGGGCGGTATTTCCCAGTTTCCCATGGCCCTTCCCCATTCCCATTTTTGCCCCATGGGGCATAATGGGAATGGCGAAGGCGCTAAGTATGGTACCGCAAATTGTGGTACCATACTTACCGCGAAGGTCCCTTTGCGGGTCCCTACTTTAACAGCTGGTCTAGACCAGCCGTTAAGGTCAGGTCCCGCAAAGGGACCTCGTAATTAGGCACTAATGGGTTAACGGCGCAGCAGACTTTTACGGCGCCGTTAACCCATTAGCGCCAGGGTCGTAATGAGGTCCTATTTCTCTGTAACATGTGTATCTTCCATTCATAGTTGTTGATTTATTTGATTAGGGTGTGTTATATTGTGACACAACTGAACAGAGGTGGATTAGTCACTCTTCCACTTTTGAACTACGGTGAGGTGCCCTCCACTTTTAGCAATGGATGAAACATAAGGAATTGTGAATCTGAGGCTGTATTGCATCAATGCGTTATCAATGGACCGTAATCAGGAGTGGAGCTAGTGGACTGAGCCGTTTCAGATAAATCTAGGCGCCATCAACATATTGCTGGAACGGAACGCGGAGGGTCCCCGCAGCATAGAATTAGTGGGCATCCCTCCAACCAAGCCCAAATCCACAAGAAAATGAACGATAACACAAAATACAGCTTCCCATATCGTCCGCCTGCAGAATGAACTCACCTTTGCAATAATGGCAAACCTATTATTAATGTTTAACCCCTTAAGTGCTAAGGATGAGTATGCTTGGCGTATTTGCATAGAATTTCACAGAGCTCAGCATTTAGGTACAATAATACATTATGGGAATGCTATCTGAGAAGGTGTCAATGATACCCCATCTAGGAACATGGCAAAGGACTCTACCTGAAATGCTGATTGTTGCTCCAGCCTTTGCCGTGCCGAAGCTCCCGCTGTGCTTGTTGTCGGCCATGCAAGTGAAGAGCCCGGGCCTGGTGACGTACACTTGCAGTTTGGACGTGATGACGCCTTCCTTGATGCTTTCTTGCAACGCCTCTGTAGGAACCTGCATTGTGATGGAAGACGACGAGAAATGATATGTCAGTCCTAGATAGTAAACCCGTTGTTTTGGTACAGGGTTGCTTCCAATGCAGGACCCCACCCATTGAAAAGCACTGCTACAGAAGAAAGGGAATTATGTTTTCGTGCTGTGATGACATGTTGGTGGCCCACATTTCAGAATATCTCTATACAAAGGAAAAAAATGGCTATTGCGCCAGACGCATGATGCTTGTGGATTACGCCAACGCATCTTTGAGCTCGAATATTCGGTTCTCTTTCTGAATCCTGACGGTTGAAGGGCTATTTTTGAAACGGCCTTCGAGTGCCTATTTCCTCCCCACACCCCCTCCTCTGGCGGAATTCTGTTTTCATCAGGGGGGGTTCACCACCAAACATTCCTTTCGCTCCCCACCCTAAGCATTGCGCCCCCAAACACAGACATCAACATACATGCACACCTACCTGCTCTCCGCACCCCCAAACTAACACACACACACATCCAGACATACCTACCTACATTCTTACATACAGACTAAACTGTCCGCCATGCCCGCAACTCCTCTCTTCTGGGCCACTGAGGAAGGGGCCGACTCCGCACACTCATGTGTGGACTGGCGCGAGACTCGGCCTCGGCAGTCATCAGGCTTTTCTATGCAGTCTTCTGTGCCAGCGATCAATATATCGCAAGCACCAGACCATGTACCAAATATTCAGACACACACAGTGGAGTAACTTTGCTAAAAATGTTGGGGGGACATCACATCTAAATGAAAGGGGCGCCTGCAAAATGAGTGGGACAAAATGGGGTGCCACAAAAGTTGGGGGGACAAACAACCCTGTCCCACACTACAATTCATGGCCCCACATCCTCATTGTTTCATTTGTCATGCAACAGTATCCACCAATTCACCAGGACGGGCACATTTATATTTCATTCCCGATGTTGCTGCCGTGGCTGCCATTAAAGGCACTTATTTAGCATTATTCAGAGGTTTGAGGCCTCTGATTTGGGGTCAAGAATTTCATCAGAAAGCAACCCATATCTGGAGCGTTATGAGTCAGTTCTGGTATTTCCTAGTTTACAGCCGTATTTGTTGTTTAGAAAGGGACACAAGAATGGCAGCCTGGCCTTTTACTTCAAGCAGTATCAGCTGTCCTTCAGCATCTCTGGAGGGAGGTATGGGGGGGTGACACCTTTGCCCCAGTGCAGAGAAATACACTTTAATATTCCTACGTTGCAAATTACTAAGAGCATGCAGACCTACTGTTGCATGCTAAAAGAAATACAATTAACAAACTATGTGGCAGCTTTTGCAGGATACTTAGTTCACTAGAAATACACTTTTAAGTTAGATTTGTTCCTATTCTAAAATTCAATTTGGGAACTTATAACATTGTCCCATCCTCTGGAATTAACATATCAATGCAAAGCGAGCAAGTAATGGCATAATTGGTGCAATCAAGTTCTAAGTATATTCATTTTAGCCTGTGCTTTTGGCTACATGTGGCATTCGTGTATAACACCTGACAACACGGGCAACACGGGCATGGCACTTTGCAAAGCCAGTGATACTTTGGCGAAAGTAGCATTTTAGCCCCTAAAACCAAGGTTTCAGTTGAGCTCAACACATGGGTAAACAAGGCAAAATACTGGTTTATTCCAGGGCAGATGGATTCCCATATCCATGGCAAAATCTTTACAGAGCTTCCAAGCCTCACAGAATCTGAACACAGCGGCTGCTTTGGCTTATGGGGGCTATGGGGGCTCTTGCTACTGCAACCTTGGCATTTTGAAATTTAGTTTGCAACCTTTTAGAATAGTGATGGGCAAACCACGTTCATCTAAATGTGTTGGCCCACGACTCCCATCAAAGCGTACCATGATGGTCAATTGTGAGGAGTCATGAGATTTGCAGGTCACAACACCTGAGAGCCACAGGTTGACCACCATTGACTAAGACAATAACCTATATAAAGTATTCTCTTAGGATGTCTGTGCATTGAAAACCGAGCCTGTTTATAGCCCACCTTACCATGGGACCCTGCAAAATGTCTGCACAGGGAAAGAAAGCAATGGCCCTCATTACGAGACCGGCGGTAGCCGTGCCAGTAAAACTGGCTGGCTGCCTCCGGACTCATGATGAATTACCGCCTCCTGACTTGCCACAATAGCCGGGACATTACACCCCCAGCGGTCGGGTAAGTCAGGCGGCGGTAATTGTTACTCCCCATTCGAGTCCCATAGGACTCAATGGGAATGGGGAGGACGGAAGCACCGGCACTCTGCGCAACAGTGCCGGTGCTTACGTCAAAGTCTGCTGGCGAGTTGCGTTCCTTTAGCCAGGGTCAGACCTGGCAGGTGTAACGGCAGCCGCCAGCAGCCTCTTAGTTCTGAGCCCGAAACAGCAGTGCCGATAAGCTTACCGGCATCGGTGTTTCCAGAACGGCAAACTTGTAATGAGGTCCAATGTCTCTGGTCAGCTGGCTGATATTGCTAATGTTCTATCATCACAACCAAATACTGGGTGGGTCAGAATGAGTATCTAAAGATCAATGTGACAAGCACCTTAATGTTAGGGTGAAGGATGTGAAATGTTAGAAGAGCACCAGGTGTGCATTGTGTGCTTAGTGATTCAAGTATGCAACCACTTTATCACAGACAAATTTGACAAATAGAAAGATCTGTGGTCATTGAAATTCTCTTTGCTGTTAGGCATAGCAGGCTGGAATCCTCATGGGTTGTCGGTGTCTCTTTTCCGCTTTTTCATGAGAGTATAATAGGAGTGCGCCAGACTGTGCCTCCTGGAACCATAACCTTCTATGAGAAAATAATGTTCATGTTTTTTGTAGGTTTTGCTAATGTACCTTGCTCAGGAAGACAAGCGTAACATTTGTATTATGACAAAAATATTTAAGGAAGTCATGGTTAGAAAAGAACATTGTGACATTTTGAAAAGACCCAATGTTAGTACAATTACATGATTCATTTTTTTGTTTTTGCCGTAGCTACGTTTAAAAAACAAAACCATAGTCCACACACCTTCTCCAGACATCTGTGTTTTGTTACCTCTCGTCACACACCTGTCAACAACGGCCGGGGTGGCTCTAGCAAGCACACACATGCCAATGTGACTCTCACTCACATACAAAAAGAGACAAAGACATAGGGCCTCATTACACGGATGGCGGTGGACCAAGGTGCTCTTAGCACCTTGGTCCATGCCGGTAAAATATCGGCACCGCCTTGGTGGAAAGGGGAATTACCACCCTATTCCAAGGTTGGTGGGGCGGTAATTCCCCCTTCCCCCATTGCCCTTCCCCATTCCCATTTTTGCCCCATAGGGCTCTAGGGGAATGGGGAAGGCGATAATTACGGTACCGCAAATTGCGGTACCGTAATTAGCTCCCTGGTCCTTTTGCGGGTTGGTTTTAAACGCCTTAAATTCCCCAACCCGCAAAGGGACCTCGTAGTAAGGCGGTAAGGGTTTACCGGTACTGGTAAAATACCGGTACCGGTAAACCCTTACCGCCTGGCGTGTAATGAGGCCCATAGAGGGAGAACGAGAGAGACACAGAGACAGAGACAGAAAGAGAGTGGCTGCCATATCAGTTTATCAGACGCTGGGTAAAGCTATTTGGAACATACTTTTGCTATTGCATATTTTGCAAATTATTTCCTTTCACCTTAGTCATACTTTAGAAATCCAATTGCTCTTTTTAACATCACATATACTGGAGCTAATACAACATGTTTTAAATGCATGCAACTGTGGTTGCCATCGTTTTTTGTCTAATAGATATTTCCTTTTTACCTGATACTCAGCTTGTCAATAAGAACGCAGTGTTTATCTTGTCTCAAATAGAGCAACTTGCTGACTTTAAGGAAAATTGTTTCTGCCTCTTTGCAATACAAATTCATGAATGAGAAGAGGCTGAGCTCTCTTTTAGAGAGACCGCCCAGTCCCTACCATTCTTCAACCATAGAGTTAATTTGTAGGTGGCAATATGCCCTAAGCAGCTCTGCATATGGCATGATATCTCTGTAAATCAGTACATCAGGCCAAAATTTCCCATGAAAATGTCTCACTCACTTTTCTCCCTTCTGTCCTGACTCACTCTGCAGGGCACACTCTGGATGTTCTGATCTCCTCAGACATTCCCCTTTCTGCCCCTCTCACCACTCACCTCTCCTGGAGTGATCACTTTCTCCTTTCCTCCCATGTCACTCTCTCTACCCCACAGGCCAAGCCACTTCCATCACTGCCACCCACCTTCTCAGTCATCCGACCCATGAAGCGCGTGTCAGTTGAGGCTTTAGCTGCCACTTTCTCACCTCCACCCTCCCCTTTCGCTGACTCTCACCCTGACACAGCCCTCTCCACGCTCCACTCTGCTATATCTGATACTCTTGATATCCTTGCCCCTGTCATGAGAATCTGCCTGAAGCCCAAAGCCAAGTGCAACTCCTGGTACAACTCAGACCTCGTCACCCTTAAACACAAGTGCAGGGTGGCCGAGAGGAAATAGCGGGCTTCTTGTACATCCTCTGACAAACTGGCCTGCTGCCTGCTCCAAAGGCAAAACCTGCTCTCTGTCCTCACCAAGAAAAGAGCTCTTATCCAAGCCTACGTCTCGGTGGCATCTAACAACTCGGCTGAACTCTTTAATATCTGCAAGGAACTGGCCAACACTGCCGCAGTCTCTACCTCTCCTGTCCCCTCCCAGGCCCTCTGCATGGCACGGGCTTCACACTTTATCTCTAAAAGTCAGGACATCCTGTCCTCACTCTCCTCCTCTCCCCTCCCTCCCTCTACTCCCTGCTCTTCCCCTGGCCCTTCTGTAGTCACCTCTCCTCCCTCCTTCTCTACCTTTCCCCTGTTCTCCGCTGACGAGGTTTCTAGACAAGTCCGATCTATGAAAGTCTTGTCAAAACAGGTTCACCCTGTTCCTCCAAAACCATCAACGACCACATTGACACCCTGGCCCCTGCCCTGACTGACTTCTGCAACCACTCCTTCGCCACTGGAGTCTTCACATCCCCCCTGAAGCACTCCCTTGTGCAACTTCTTCTGAAGAAACTCTCTGCCGATCCCTCTTGCCCGGCTAACTAGCACCCAATCTCCATCATTCCCTTCCTGGGCAAGCTCCTGGAGAAACTGGACATCTCCCAGCGTAATCTCCACACTGAATCTGTTGGTTGTCTTCATGACCATCAGTCTGGCTTTGGAGCTGCCAGAAGCACGGAAAATGCTCTCCTGAACATCCGTGAAGATTTGCTCTCGAATCTTAACTCTAACACCTGTGGGATGTATTGACCCACTCCGCTATGCTATGCGGTCTCTCCCTGCCAGTTATGGGTAAAGAAACAGCAACAATGGTGGCAAAAACCATCTTGCGCGTCAAAAACCTACAAAAACTGTGGAATCAGAAAAAAAATACAATATTACGGCTGTTACACCAAGCAAAGGAAAATACACCGACACGGGCTTGTAAAGATTCCCAAAATCTTTATTCCAAAACTGAACAGTATTCAACAAAGTACACAAATAGCTATTTGGCCGTCAATACATCACAGAGACCACCAGCAGGGTTCAATGTGAGCAGTGAACAGAATTTCCTAGCTGGACATCGACACATTTATACAATTTGTAAAATGATGTCCAGCCCTCTTACAGGTTAATTATACACTGGGCTAGGGTCGCGCCAGGTTCACTTTCCTAATTTACATATCTCGTGCATGCGGTTTACTTTTGAATATATTTACTAACACACTTCATTATTCTTTAATTTAACATTTACACTCTTTATATGCTGTTTTAATACAGACCAAACAAATGTTTCACATATTATATTTGGATAGCATTACTGTTCTTGTATACTTGTAGTTTAACATTGCTAATTCAAGTAATCCCCTGCTCCCGAGGTCAACAAAGGACAAGGTCTACATGACCCTAACATGTAGCCTGAAGGCAGGTTGGACATTTACTCTCCTACAGAGGTTGGAGAGGTTAAGGCAAGAACAAGGGCACACGAGGCGGCCATTTTAGATTACAGGGTGACTTTGTACAAAAACCCCAACATGGCGGTTCTAACCTAAAATGGAGGCTTGATTCAAGATGGCGGCTTACATCAATTTCTAAGGTCAAGACCTTGCCGTAGACAGTTATTCGCGTACAATTTTAAGCAACTTGGCGTAGGCCAATATACATACACATCGTTATAATAGGAGGCATAATTTAATATCCGGTTTGACAAAACCTACAAAAACCGTGTGCTTCAGCACACAAAAAGAGGGATGCACAACCTGCCACCAATGGTGCATGTGCAGTGGAATAGAGCACACCCTGCAGAAATGTGCCAGTGGGTCCCATGACCAGCAAACAGAGTGCACAGAGAAAGAAGCAGCACTTTGGAAATAAAACCCAAAAATGTGCCTACAAATGACATTTGCTTTGTTGCCCAAAAACTACAAAATGCCCATAACACATCACTTTTCAACATTCACAATCTTGCCTGGTGCTAAAATCCATGTATCAAATGAAACATTGTGAAACATACAAAGTCTGAAAACTGACAGCCTCCATGCCAAAATCTGGGTGCAGTACCCGGGGCTGCCTGAATGACAGCTGTCAGAGGAGGACTGAGAAAGCTGTAAAATAACCAAAAACTAAAAAGTCTGCTGAATTAGCAAACATAAACAGGATTGTTGACAAAAAGGAAAACAGATTTTAGTTGTGTTTTTGATTCCACAGATTTTAACGCCAAGAAAGAAATGTATTTGTATCTGATGCAACAAATGTGGCTTTTAATAGGTTTAAAAGTTAATCAGTTTGGCTGAAGCTGCTAAAAACTGGAAAAGCAGATTTGTCTCCTAGAAGGAGGGTCTTCCTTTCAGCAGAAACTCATGGGGAGGTGTAATTGCAGGTTAGAGCAGAATCTTGTCTACAGAAGGCAAAAGAACAATGACAAGGTTGCAGCCCAGGAAACTGGAGGTTTGAAGGCAGTCATAAACTCTCTTGGAAGGAACAAGCCCAGAGGGGGATGCCTTGGACTGCAGGGAGACAAAAAGAGGCAGAGCCAAACGACCATCTGTTGCTAAACATGAACAAAGAACACATTTTGAAAGACTTATAACTTGCTATTCAAAATGGTGAAAAATATAAAAATGACAGAGTTGTTAATTTCATTTCTGGCTGCACATGTGAAGAGGTGACAGATCTGTGTGACATGTTCTGGACAGGAATGGCAAGATATGTGATTTTATGCAAAATTTAATCACTGATAGAATTGTGAAAATTGACACGCCTATCCCTATGTTAAACACGCACATTTGTGGAAAGCTGCATAAAATTTGGAAACTGTATGCATAGCGAAAAGGACAAAACAAGATCCTCCGTCTGCGAGATTTTGATGAAAAGATGCTACAGAAAATATAGCATCTTTGTGTTTGATTTATATAAAGGTGACTAATGTAGAAATGCGTGTTTAGTGTAAAATCTGATTTTGAGACCAGTGGCTAAAGGGAGGTCTCTGAGGACTGTAAAGCAAATCATAAAATGTGACATCAGCCGGCTTTGATCCAATCACCCCAAATGCAAGGCAGAGATGAAGTGTTGACCCTATCCCAGCTCAAAGGGGCAAGATTAGCTAAACCGGCCCACACACCCCCTTTATGATGTCATTTTAGAGCATTAATAGAGACAGCTGACAGCACATAAACAGACAGATCCATTCACTTTCCTGATGCTGGCGAAGCGCCCTGCTGCTGAAATCTACACATTCCTTGTTACAGACTCCAGAAACTGGGCAAAGCAAAGACCTATTGCAAAGCTTAAACATTCTCAGTTAGGCCCCAAATTCTAGAACAGAAACCCAAAAGTCTAAGGGAAGCATCATAATACAGCTGGGCGTGCTGTTAATGCTTGCCTGCTGAATTGAAATATCTTCAGAACCAAGAAGGGCAGATCCCGTCCAGACCTGTGCCGTGCTGCGACCAGAGAGCCTTACTGACACTGTCCATTCCGATGTGCCCAGCTGTCAGTCCCTGATAGATCCGATTCAATGGTCCAGAATCCTGACGGTCCAGAATCCTGATGGTCCAGAATCCTGATGGTCCAAAATCTTAAATCCATTTTGTTTTGTGAGTATTAACAGGAAGCACCCTATTCACAGTACAGACCCTGGACTCTCCCCAGCCTACTCCCACCACTATCCCAGTGATGCTGCCCATCCTGCTTCCACCACAGTCCCATAACACAAGCAACACACATCCATACACATTTAAATAAAAAAGAAATCGCCATAAACGTACCTTCTGCAGGGGCCTGTGCGTGGTTTCTAAAATGCCCCGCTCCAAGTTGCTCTGCCCGTATGTCCGAGGAGGCGCAGGAGCACCCCCTCGCACATACATACATGCAGTGCCCCAGCCAGCATTTCCAATGAGCTATGCAATGCTGGCGAAGCAAAACACCCCCAGCGTTGCATGACTCGGTGAGCATGTGCGGCTGGAGAAATGAACTGTCGAAGGGAAACAGTGTTTCCCTTGGACAGTTCAGCCAGCCCAGGAGCACTCCCTCAGCTGGAAAAAGCAGCTGAGGGAGTGCTCAGTGTTTCATTAGGCTGTCTCCTTGGCTCCTCCATAATGGGTGAGGTGGCCAGTGGGTGGACGCCCCCTGACCCATTATGGATGAGCCGCAGGCTTGGACTGGCCTATAGGGCGATGACCATACCACAAATGCTAGTGAAGTGGGAGAATGGAAGACCAGGCTCCCGTCCTTCACCTCTCGAGCTTGGCCTAAAGGTTCACGGCCCAAGCACCCGCCACGAGAAGAGTTTGCCCATCTACCAGACGACCAGATACCCTGGTACTGGAACATACGGATGTGTCCATCTGCCTGCCCAGCAGCCCGCCCCGCCCATGCCGATGCCTGCGGCACGGACCAACTAGACTAAAATCTACACGTCGTTAGAGATGCCATGACGACCTAGACAACGGGAAGCACATCTGTACAAATATACACATTGAACATTCCCACACCGATCTACATGAAGAATATACTCAGTGCTATGACTTAGGCGACAGGCATATTCACGGACATGCATCTTTATTATTTTTACATAGGCTTTCAGAATGCAGAAACGCAAGACGCATCATGAACTCATCTACAAAGCTTGCTCACGCTTCTCTTGAAACCAGTTACCACCATGAGAAGTGTAATGAAGACACAATACTGGTCATGGAACTATATGCTAATATAACCTAAAGCACCTATGCACCAAACGGACCACTTATGCACCAGGCCCAAGTAGGCCTCAAACAAGAGCTCCCGTGGACATTAACAAAGCAAGAGTCAAGTTGCTGATCCTGCAGAAAGAGCCGGGTGGAACAACCAGCCAAGGTCGCAATGTTGCAAACCCACATTCCAAGAGCAAAGCATCAAAGGCACGATGTTGCAACCTCGCACTCCGCGCACCAACGTTAAGGTCACACCTGCAAATTAAACCAGACACACAGTGGAAAAGCAATATTAATTATGCAGAATTCTGCCTCAAACACGGTCCCTCCCCACGTGACCAAGCCGAACCTGACGAGGTGCCAAACCCAGGAGAAAAGAGGCGTCTGGATCCCTCGCTACGAGACACAGGCAGATACACTTGAAAGGCAATGGACATCTGCGACAGTGGGAGCGGTCAGCCTTCCAGCTATGAATAAACCCTCACATTGTCTGCACGTACCCATAATGAAACATTGTTGCAAATTGCAGGTACACCGAGAGCTGGGAACGGCGGTGGTCCCAGGCTGGGAGGCTCACGGGCGCACCAATCAGAACATGGGGCTCCTATCACTGACGACAGTAATATTAACCAATCCTCAGGAGTCTTCATGTAACAATTCTCATGTATCTAATTGTAGGGACGACCCAGATATATCACCTGACTACCCTTTGTCCACTAACAGTGTTCTCTTTATGTGTGCTATACTAACCCTACCACTCGAGCAACCAATTAAGAGTGGCGATAGGTTTTTGTTAACTTTCTGAAGTGACGCAAGTAGCGCGTCATAATACAGTAAAAAGGGCCTGCGAGCCCCACGATTGTGTGTGTGTCAGGACGGACGCCTACGCTCCTTGACCCATCCCTGCCGTTTTGTCTAATAAACAGCAGAGTCACCTTGCTCCTTGTGTGTGTCTCATACTCTATCTCATCTGGGATATACACGGGAGGAGTTGGGGCCTCCCTGCCTGGAGGTCTGCGGACGGCCCGGCCGACCCCGGCAGAATTTCCCCCCGACAAGTTGGAGGCACTGCTGAGATCTGTTTAAGATCGACTTTTTATTTTTTTTACTTTTTCCAGGCACTCCCGTTGCGAGGAGGCCCGGCGGCGCGGCCCCCTCTGCCGTTGCCCCCTTCTGAGGACTACAGGACCATCGCGGAGCTGCGAGAAGACCGGACAGCGCAATCCGGATATTGGCCCTCGGGAGCCGGTTGAGAAGTATCCCGCCCGCGGTTGGCGAGTGTCCAGACGTGGTCCAGACGAGGGGAGATGGCGAGCCGCTTGGAGGGGTGCACGCAGTCGAGCGGCCCTGCATCGAGAGAACTTGGTGAGCATGACACGCACAACAAGCAATGTGAAATTGTGAGGGAGAGGGAGGAAGTAAATAAGGGAGGAGGGAGGTGTTGTACAGATGCACGGCGAAGGTCTAACAACTTAGTGTTGCCAATGGAATGAATGGTAGCGAAACGAGTGCGAGAGCAGTCGGCTATGTTACGCGGAAGAGGGGGGCGGAGCACGAAAACATCACGTGCGGCCGCTCGTAAGACACTGATTGGCCTAAATCGCGACTACGTGTAAGGGTGGGTGTGTGTGGTTTCCTACGATTTGGCATTTATTGATCAATGAGTAGACGAGGATCCCTATTGTTCGAGCAAGAAACTCGATAGGTAGATGACGTTTCCCTGTAGGCGGTAGCTAGTTGCCTAGTTGCCCAATACGGAAGATAATTGGCTGGTTAAGCCCTCCTGTTGAGGGGCGTATCACACGCGAGGCGACGCAGTGTGCGCAGTCCGATTATATTATTGATTTGATTACCTTGTTCCAGGAGTGACAGGAAGACAGCTGTAGGGTTAGCGGGGGTAGGTCGCAAGTGTATTTTGAACTTAAAGAACATATGAAGAATGTACCAGTAGCTCGAAGAAATCGGTGACGTCACCAGTAGGGCTTTAATAGGATATCGCGAGCACGAGGAACTTTGGTTTTGAGAGTAGTGGGGAAGAGAAATATGATAAGGGAGCGGACACGGAGATAAACGATAAACGAGTGGATCGGGAAAAGGAGAAGGGGAGAGAGGCGTGGCTGCGCACGGAGAACGCCGGCCACGGCAAGTGTAAAAGGGGGAGGAGACGGGGAAACAGGACGACTGTATAAGAGCGTCGTAAAGGGTACACAGCCGCAGGGGGCTACGTGCGCTTCGGCCGCAGGGGGCCGTAAGGGAAGGAATATACAAAATAAAATCATATACATATATACATATTTTATTTATTTATTTATTTTTTATAATTTTTTAGTGCATAATCTGTCAAAGGATTGTCGTAAGTCCCCACATTTGCGGGGCTAGGTAAACAATATAAGGTTGTATATTGTAAACTGCTAGTGAGGGGAAGGGTAACAAGTGGAGCGCCACTATGTCACACGGGACAGGGTCGGGAGGGTGGGGGAACAACCTCACTACCCCACTACAACACATATGCACCACACTGCCACCCCATAGGGAGAAATTAATTAAGTACAGCATAGAGTGGACCCAGTGGACGGATAACAAAATGTTAACACCATGGCCGCCTAATGGTAGTTTCGATCCATATGCCCAACATTCACTGCTAAACCATCTGCACAATACATACAAGGGGAAGAAGTTGGCAAACCATGTGGAGGTGTTTAATTTATGGAGGATGTTCCAGGGGTCCCGACCAGGACCAAATGGAATGTTCACTATGGGGGAAACACCGGAAGAAAAGGAGATTAAGAAAGAAGGAGAGGATGGGAAAAAGGGGCGTGAAGGCACAAAGAATACAGGGAACGGAGGAGAAGGAGGAGAAAAGATTGATAAATCAGAGGACATAAAGAAGGAACCAAGCAACGAGATACCCATAACACCGGGAGTGAAAACAGAGAGAGGAGGGTTGTACCCTTTTAGAGAATTAGGAGAAATAGAAGGACAGTTAAGGGCGGCTGAAGGATACTCGAACCCGGCATACAGCCCTCCACCATATGTGGCTCATAGGAAGATACCAATGGGGGAGGGGAAGATTGGAGAAGAACAGACTGTAGAGATAGGAAATGATGAGTGGGTAGCTGCACAAATATTATTAAAATTACGAGGTTCACTAACTGGAGAAGAGAGGGAGGTAGTAAAAAGAACAGACAAGGATAGTGCAAGAGAGAGTGAAATGAGAGGGGAGGAGCTATTACGGCAAAGGGAAGAGATTTTGGAGGAAAGATTAGCAAAGCTAAGGGATGAGCAGAATGAATTGATCAAACAGCTTGAGAGGGAGGAAAGAGAGAGAGTGAGGAAAAGGAAAGAAGGTAAGAACGAATTGGAAAAATTAAGGGAACGAAATGCGGAGCAAAGGAGAGAAGCTGAAAGGGTAAAAGCAGCAGCAGACAGGGTATCAAGAGTAGTGCTGAGAGAGAAGAAGAAGGAAGAAGAAGAAAAGGAAAAGGAAATGGAAATATGGAAGAGGAGGGTACTATCAGAGACAGCTAAGAAATATGAAGAGGGGAAAGTAATAGAAAGTATAGTAGAAAGAGAAAGGGTGAAATGGGAAAGGAAGAAGGAGGATGAAAGGATACTGGAACAGATGAGCAACGAAGTAATGGAGGAATTGAAAAGGAAAAGGGAGGAAAATAGTAGGGAGATGGAGGAGAGAAGTGAAGGGGAAAGAGAAGGGAGGAGTAGGGAGAGTGACAAATGGGGGGATGTATATAGAAATAGAGAAGTAGCAACAACATCAGCACTAGGGGGAGCAGTCGATAACAAAGGAAAAGGAGAAATAGACCTAATAGATTTAGAAACCGTAACAATAAAAGGGAAAAAGGCAGAGTGGGGGGTACCATTTATGAATGATTTTTGTAGTGAGGAGGAAGAGGGAGTAGAGAGGGAAGGAAGGAAGAGTGAAAGGGAAAGCTTAGATAAGCTATACCTCACTCGAACAAACATAGACTCGCCATGGATCAGTAGGAGAAGGGAGGAACTGGAGAGAAGTGAGGAGGGAGTGAAAGGACTAGTGGAAAGAGAAACCCATGAAACCACACCATCACCATCTCCATCACGCCCTCCCCCATCACACCCTACATGCTCAACCACCGCACGCTCGCTGCACAAAATAAAGCTCGCGCCATTCATGGACGAACTGACACCCTATGCATGTCGGCTTAGAGACCTCCCTAGTCGCAGGCAAGACAGACAAATAAACACGCCCGCATTAAACACAGGAAATGACGAAAAGAGGGGAAAGGATGGAGAAGGAGTTAGGAGCAGGGGTAATAAGGACGAGATTGAAGAGGTAAAGGAACAGGAAGAAGAGGAGGGGTGTGAGGACTCGATATTATGGAACATAAAGGGTGACACAAGACACAACTTAATGCCATTGTTGGAGAGAGGAGGGGTTAGACCACAGTACGTCCCTTGGAAGCATACGGATAAAGAAAATATAAAATGTAGGCTCCCATCACTAAGTAGAGGTGCGGGTAAGTGGATATATGAAATGGAAAAACACACCGCAGGACAGAAACTAGCAGTAGGAGACGTGAAGGGCCTGTTAATATCAATATTAGGGGATAGAGCGGATGACATTTGGAAGAGAGCGGGATTCCATGGGGTAACAATAACAAACACATCGCATGATGGGGCACCATTTGCAAACTGCAGACATGCGCTATGGCAGGCACTGAGAGTACAGTACCCAGACACATCAGACATAGGAGCAATTACTTCCCGTAACATGCGTGAGAATGAGGATCCTGTTGATTATATCCAGGATATCCAAGAGAAGTGGCGCATGGAAACTAGAGAACAATGGGACAAAACACCAGCCATATTTTATCATATACTAGTACAAGGGCTCCCAGAAGGGGTTCAGAAACAACTAAAGAAAGTAGTGGGAATGGAAGCAAAACCATGGCCAGAAATACAACTGACTATAGTACATCATTGCAGGACATGGCAAGGAAAAATGAAACAAAAGGAAGAAGACAGGAAGACAGAAGAGGCTAAACTAGTACAGAAAAAACTTACTAAATATACAATGGAAGGGGCACTAATAACTACGCCCACACCAATGGCCCAAAGCCCCATACAAGTAGTGGCTGCACAAGATCCCGCTCAAATAGCACCTCCACAGACTATAACACAACAAGTCCCGCCACTGCAATTACACGCACCAAACATGGGAGGAGGGTACCCAATGCAAGGAGCTGGGTATTATAGTTATAACAGAGGGAGAGGAGGATTAATGAGAGGGAGAGGATACGGATATAATACCCAACAGCAGGTGGGAGGACTTAGAAATTCCTACCCCACAGGGCAACCAGTATACCAGGATAACACAGGGAGCTTCCCATGGCAAAGCAGGGAACCACCCATGTGTTGGAGTTGCGGATTATTAGGACACATGTCACGTACGTGTAGGGTCAGGCCAGGTACACCAGCATGGAATGAACAGGCACAACCTAGGACCTCACAAGAACAGCAGGGCATACAACAACAGCAGACGTTACAACAAGGAAGTGACCAACAACAACAATTAACGCAACAACAGCCACAACAACAAGTAGCGCTAACACAACAACCCCAAACTCAACAAACGCAATTGGGTGGGGTGACGGTGTTGGGACACAACCCTTACACAGGGAATGGCCAATCATTGTACCCCCAATAGGACAGCCCACAGACGGCCTTGGTGTGTCCCATCCTGTCAATAACACCTAATAGTGCGGAGGAGCCACGCATAGAGGTAACGATAGGTGACAAAAAATTATCATTCCTTGTTGACACTGGGGCAACCCGGTCTTGCATAAGGGAAGGTAAATTTAAGATGTCAGGCGAAGCCATGAACACCCAAGGATTTTCTGGGGCTAAAGGGTTGGTTCCCTTTACTGATAACGTTCCCTTATCTATTGGAGATTATGATCTGTCGGTTCCACTTTTGTATTATAGTGCCTCACCAGTAAATATACTGGGGAGGGACATAATGAACAGGTTGAATATGACGATCTCCTTTACAGAGGATGGCAAAATTTGCTCTACTCCAGGGATTAACATGCTCGCAGCACGACAAATTATGCAAGCATACTGTGGACAGACAGCGATTAGGGCGGAGCCAGTAGATGGCGAGCTATTCCAGTATGGAACAGACATGGCATTTGCATGGATGCCAGGGATAGAAGGGAAAATATGGAGAAGGCCAGCAGCCTATCTGTTCCGACCAGAAACACCTGTTAATGAACCAGAAGGAAAGGTGTTTGTAATGGACATTGAGAGCATTATTGCAACAGCTGATTATATTGCTGTGCACGCCCAAGATAAAGAAGGGAGAGCAAGGGGGGCAGTGATAGCGCTAGCAGAAGGATGTAGGCTGACCCAGGTGTCAGATGAGGAGCTGTTTTCAGAAGAAAAGGAGGAAGGTGAAATGCTGTTCATGATGAGTGTAGAAATATGGTTAAGAGTGGCTCACAAACAAGTAGCACAGAAAATTGTAATGGCACTTGAGGCACCAGCATGCACCCCAGTCCCATTCTTTAAGGAGGATATGTCAAGGGTGCCCAAATCATTATGGACTATTAGCCCTTATGACGTGGGATGCATAAAAAGCATAGGGGGTGTAAGGATAAAATTAAAAAAAGGTGCTTTACTACCAAGAGTGAAACAGTACCCACTGTCAAAAGAGGAAGATGAGGGCATATATGAAACCATAACGGCCCTTATAAACAATGGCATATTGGTCCCCTCAGAGTCACCATGTAACACGGCTGTGTACCCAGTGCGCAAGGCTAAAGGGGGGTCTTGGCGCTTCATACAGGACCTCAGGCCCTTGAACAACATAGTAGAAGCAGAGTATCCAGTAACAGCAAACTCGGCCACGATATTATGTGGCATTCCAGCAGAAGCATCACGATTTACAGTGATTGACCTTAAAAATGCTTTTTTCTCAATACCATTACACCCAGACTCACAAGATTTGACAAGCTTCACTTACCGAAATACAAAGTGGAAACATACCAGACTACCACAGGGGTATTGTGAATCACCCTCAATTTTCAATAGAGTAATACAGATGGATTTGGGTACCGTTGAAGTGGAAAGCACAGTGTTACAGTATGTGGATGACATAATAATTTGCAGTACAAACGAAAGTAAATGCAGAGAGGACTCGTTAAAAATGTTGACGATATTGGCTGAAAAAGGGTACAAGGTAGACATGGAAAAGATACAATACTGTCAGGAACAGGTACTTTACATTGGCCAACTGATATCCCAACATGGAAGAAGGATTGCACCACAAAGAGCACAGGCCATTTCAAACACTCCAATGCCACAGACTGTGAGAGAACTGCAGCAATTTCTGGGGCTGTGCAACTACTGTAGAGCATGGGTGTTTGATTACAGTTCATACATAGGACCCCTGCTTGAGGGTTTGAAGGAAGCAAATAAAGGGGAGAAAAAGTTGGGGTGGACTATGGAAATGAGGGAGGCCTTTGACGAATTGAAAGACGCAATATCAACTGCTCCAGTACTGGCATCCCCAGACTATGAGCGACGATTTTTCATATTTTCACATTGCGACTCAGCAGTGATGAAAGCAGTATTGGCCCAAAAAACTAGCATGGGCTATAAACCAGTAGCATTTTACAGCGGCCACTTAGACCCTGTGATGTTAGGTCACTTCCCTTGCGAACAAGGCCTCGCTGCAGCTGCTTTTGCAGTGGAAAAAGCATCAGCAATAACCATGGGGTGTCCAACTACACTGTTTGTGGAGCATGCACTATTTGCAATACTGAATAAACCCAAGTCCACACTAACAACACAGAGGGCATCAGGTTATGAGATCATTTTGTCTAGAGCTGAACTAGAAATTGTTAGATGTAGCACGGTTAACCCTGCAAGGTTCCTAGCAGAAGTAATTGAGGAGGGAGATTACGCCCATGACTGCACCCAAATAACTGAAATGTACTCATGTACTAGAAAAGTTGAAGAAAACGCACTAGAGGGAGGTGAGCTTTTGTTTATTGATGGGTCATCAACTATTGATCAAGGGGATGGGATACGGAGGACTGGGGCAGCAGTGGTAAAAATGATGGAGGCGCCGGTGTGTGTGGCTATGAAATGTGTACAATTACCACAGCATTACTCTGCTCAAGCCGCGGAACTGGTTGCACTAATATTGGCATTAAAGGAAAGTTTTGACAAACGAGTAACCATATATTCCGACAGTGCATATGTTACATCCACTGTCCACTCAGGGCTATCAAAATGGAGAAGAAGAGGGTTTAGGAGAGCTGATGGCACTCCAGTACAACATGCCCTCTTATTGGCTGAACTAATTGAAGTAATAAACGACCCCCAAGAACTAGCCCTAGTCAAATGTACCGCACACACCAATGGTGAAGACCACGTCTCAAAAGGGAATGCAGCAGCAGATGCACATGCGAAATATGCTGCATACTTTGGTGAGATATGGAACCCCACAGACTCACAGAGAGGGAGAGGGAGGGGAATGGCTAGGGAGATGTTGATAAGAGAAGGGTACACCCATCTCCCAGCCACACAGATTATGGAGCTACAAGCGGCTGCACCAATGGCCGAAAAAGAAATATGGGTAAAAAGAGGATGTACAATGTCACCAACCGACGCACTATGGCGCCAGGGTGGCACTGGAAAAGTTGTAATACCATTGGCACTTTTAAACACCGCCCTGAGCCAATTACATCACCCAGCCCATACAGGCAATGAAATAATTGCAGCACGAATTAGAGAAGATTGGTTCTGTCCCGAGTTAAATTCTCATGTGTCGAATTTTATCAGCAATTGTCTCACATGTCAACAGTTTACGGCCGGTCATACCCTAAAGGTGATAAGAGGTACCATACCCCGGCCAGAGGGACCTTTTCGACATCTCCATATTGACTATGTTGATATGATCAACATATGTCAAGGTAATAGGTATATGATTGTAGTAGTATGCCCATTTTCTAGGTGGATTGAAGCAGGGCCCTGTTCACACCCAGATGCATTTAGAGCAGCCAAATTCCTAGTAAGGGAGGTCTTCCCCAGGTGGGGAGTGTGCAAGGTTTTAAGGTCAGACAATGGCCCGCATTTCGCAAACGAAATGTTCCAGCATATCACATCCCTACTGAGCATAAAACACAAATTTGCATGTGCATACCACCCACAGGCTAATGGTGTATGTGAACGCCTGAATGGCCTATTGAAGGGGGCAATTGCAAAAATACAACAAACAACAAAGAAAAGCTGGTTGTATTGCCTTCCATTAGCCCTATTTGAATTAAGGAATAGGCCAGGGTCCGACCACCACCTCACCCCTCACGAGGTGGTTACTGGACGTCAAATGCGCCTTCCCCTAACGCCAACGTCAAGGGCATTCACTGACCACGAAAGTTCAGCAAGTGTGTTAGGTGATGAAATGTATCAATATGTGTCTTCTTTGATTACTAGTGTTGTGTTTGTGTCCCAACAGCTCGAGCGCACACGGGGCGGGTCTACCAGCAATCAAGAAGAAGGCGCCAGTACAGAATTGAAAAAGGAGAACTTGTGCAAACTTGCCAAAGGTGACCACGTGCTACTCCGCAATTTCAATAGGAAATGGAATGATAGGAGGTTCACTGGCCCCCATCTGGTAGAGGACGTATCAACAAGAGCAGTAAAACTGAAGGACAAGCGTGCCTGGAATCACCTACATGATGTAAAGATCTACAAACTGCAGACCCGCCCCAGCGCCAACGACAGGTCCATTGGAAGAACAGCAACAACATCCCTGACAGCGGAAGGAAGTTCTACCACAGACAACGACCCAATTGTTCCGTTACCATGTCACTATCCAGCTTCCCCGGAGACAATAACTGACGAAGAAAGGGGTGATCCCCATACTGCCCACCCCATGGTCACACGCTCAAAGAGTAAAAATACTTCTGCCATCTGAACCCAAACCCCCCGCCCATTGACCCCCAAGTATAGTTATAACTGAACTGAAAGACATTGCCTGCACAAATACACATGTAAACACGTGAATGTTCTCTTTTTTCTCTCGCACATACAGGAACTGCGTATTATTGTATTGTTAAGAAAATATCTGACTAACAAGTTCACTGCCCAGGTGTAGATGGTACTCCCAGACGATGACTACCCAGAAGAATTGTCACACCAATTTGTATACGAAATAAAAAGGCCAACATACCTAAAAAAGAGAAGGGTACGTGTCTACTACACAGCATTCCTCTTGGCCATAGAATATTCCATGCCCCACCTCTGCCAATACTTGCCGGTCCTAAGAGACAGATCGCTTAGAGTAGCGTGGGAACAGCTCTTCGCCTGGGCACTGAATGACTATTTGATAGGGAGAGCTTAAAGGAAACAAAAAACTAACATTAAATAACAAGCATTTTTGAGAATTTTTAGGCGGGCAACTTTAACATCGCAAGAATACGCTGCCAGGACTGCAGCAAGGTAAGAGCAAAAAATGCCGGTGAGAGTAGCATATGTAATAAAAGTAATAGGGATTTTGATGATCACCGGGTTCTTGGCTGCCTCTGTATGGCAGTACAGCTATGCTATTGATTTTATTGCTGCACCCAAACCTAATATACCCCCGTCCCCTGCTGCAACAGGTGTTACGTCAGGTGATAGTAGTAACATTGCACCCAAGCAAGATAGAGTTAAACGCAACACATACTCAGACAATAAAGGTATTGATAATTATATACAAGATTCAGCACACGTCACAAACAACATATGGTACCAACACATGACCCGCATTGGTAAGCAGACAACTGAGGACAGCTGCTACGTTTGCTCATTAATACCATACGCCATGAGTGCTTCACGAACATTTGTTGCCACAGAAATAGATGAAAAGACAGCACAGTGCATAATATACTTGGCACTGTTCCAAACGAAAGGAAGATTTCAAGGGACAGTAGTGCACATGACATGGAAAACACGAGACTCATACCCATATGAAAACAACTTCCTCAAGACCTATTTGAGTTACCACAAGAGCGGTTTACATGCTGAGGCATTCAGATACATAACAAGTGGCCCCGCAAAAGGAGAAACAAACAAAGTAACACTGCAGTATCTACCATGTGATTGGTACGCCACTGAAGTTCCGGGTAAACAAGGATGCTGGGAGAGGCCGCTGGTGACGATAACAGGAAAGGTGTATCTGGACAACAGCTGGGAGATAGGAGTGATTGGCAGCAACATGGTAACAAAAGAAACTATCTCAACTATCGAGGCACACAATCACCGATGTTGGACGACGTGGATCAAGTATGTACCAATGCTCACGTGGGTAGAAACAGATGAAGACCCAATAACAATACTACCGTTGACTGTGCCCAAGGTATGCTACCAGCATAAAGGAGAGGTGGACGTAGGATATAACACCAATTGTGCAAGTGTGATGGAGTTACCTGAGGGGGGAGCAGGAACAGCAGTAATAATGGACCATTATTGGGCTTGTGGAGAAAAGGCATACCATACACTGCCTCCCCTGTGGAATGGTGTGTGCACAATGGTGCACGTCAATGTACCATCACTAGTGGTACCTAAGAAGCATGTCAATGTGGCGAACTTTCCCAAAATGGATGAAGGGGACAAAAGAAAAAAGAGGTCTGCACCACTTCAGGAGGAGCAAGGGAACAGGACCAACAGCAATGATACTGTCCTAAATAGAAGAAAAAGACAAGGAGAGCCACTGACAGGAAATTACCTGTGGGGAAGGTCGGAAACGGCACTAACCTCAATACCGCCAGAACACAGACTATTCAGCAGAGCAGCAATGTTCTTCTCCTCAATAATACATCCGGGACTGCAGGCTTACGCAAACGCAAAATGGCTCCAAATAACTAGATGGGAACTAATGATGACCATCAATTCTACAGTAAATGGGTTCAACGCAATAAAAGAGGAGCTGCGAGCTATAAGGATGGTAGCACTACAGAACAGATATGTATTGGACCTTCTCACAGCAATGGAAGGAGGAGTTTGTGCAAAGATAGGACAATCATGCTGCACGTTCATACCTGCCAACGATGCTGACAATGGTACACTGACTGAAGCAGTTTCACAATTGGCCCAGATGCACTCCAAAATGATGGATGAAAGTAACGGTGTAAACAAGGATAAGAGCTGGTTCTCACTATTATGGTCATGGATGCCATCCTGGCTGTCAGATGGACTAAAAATAATAGTGGGGTGTAATATTTTGGCTGGAGCTACGCTGATCATAATTAGATTTTGGAAGGCCCGGAAGGCACGTACCACTGACGAGTTGCGCGAAATGGTGGGAATGCACCCCTTGATGCCAGCAGATGACGGCCAACATACAGGTGTGATAATACAGGAGAGGGAGAAGTTGCGCACCCAAATCATCACCAACCATCTAGACCCACCATCAGTGAAGATCGAGAACCCAATAAACCCTAGGAGCTACATAGGGAAATGGGTATACTGTACTCCTGGAGGAACCAGTGAATATATGTATTGGTCATTCGAAGATCATGTGAATCATTATGGACATCTAGGAGGAATAACTAAGATATGGCGAGTAAGAGGAGATAACGAGAAGGATATGTTTGTGGTCGACAAGTCGACCAGAGGGGGGACTGAAGTGGGAGAATGGAAGACCAGGCTCCCGTCCTTCACCTCTCGAGCTTGGCCTAAAGGTTCACGGCCCAAGCACCCGCCACGAGAAGAGTTTGCCCATCTACCAGACGACCAGATACCCTGGTACAGGAACATACGGATGTGTCCATCTGCCTGCCCAGCAGCCCGCCCCGCCCATGCCAATGCCTGCGGCACGGACCAACTAGACTAAAATCTACACGTCGTTAGAGATGCCATGACGACCTAGACAACGGGAAGCACATCTGTACAAATATACACACTGAACATTCCCACACCGATCTACATGAAGAATATACTCAGTGCTATGACGTAGGCGACAGGCATATTCACGGACATGCATCTTTATTATTTTTACATAGGCTTTCAGAATGCAGAAACGCAAGACGCATCATGAACTCATCTACAAAGCTTGCTCACGCTTCTCTTGAAACCAGTTACCACCATGAGAAGTGTAATGAAGACACGATACTGGTCATGGAACTATATGCTACTATAACCTAAAGCACCTATGCACCAAACGGACCACTTATGCACCAGGCCCAAGTAGGCCTCAAACAAGAGCTCCCGTGGACATTAACAAAGCAAGAGTCAAGTTGCTGATCCTGCAGAAAGAGCCGGGTGGAACAACCAGCCAAGGTCGCAATGTTGCAAACCCACATTCCAAGAGCAAAGCATCAAAGGCACGATGTTGCAACCTCGCACTCCGCACACCAACGTTAAGGTCACACCTGCAAATTAAACCAGACACACAGTGGAAAAGCAATATTAATTATGCAGAATTCTGCCTCAAACACGGTCCCTCCCCACGTGACCAAGCCGAACCTGACGAGGTGCCAAACCCAAGAGAAAAGAGGCGTCTGGATCCCACGCTACGAGACACAGGCAGATACACTTGAAAGGCAATGGACATCTGCGACAGTGGGAGCGGTCAGCCTTCCAGCTATGAATAAACCCTCACATTGTCTGCACGTACCCATAATGAAACATTGTTGCAAATTGCAGGTACACCGAGAGCTGGGAACGGCGGTGGTCCCAGGCTGGGAGGCTCACGGGCGCACCAATCAGAACATGGGGCTCCTATCACTGACGAAAGTAATATTAACCAATCCTCAGGAGTCTTCATGTAATAATTCTCATGTATCTAATTGTAGGGACGACCCAGATATATCACCTGACTACCCTTTGTCCACTAACAGTGTTCTCTATATGTGTGCTATACTAACCCTACCACTCGAGCAACCAATTAAGAGTGGCGATAGGTTTTTGTTAACTTTCTGAAGTGACGCAAGTAGCGCGTCATAATACAGTAAAAAGGGCCTGCGAGCCCCACGATTGTGTGTGTGTCAGGACGGACGCGTACGCTCCTTGACCCATCCCTGCCGTTTTGTCTAATAAACAGCAGAGTCACCTTGCTCCTTGTGTGTGTCTCATACTCTATCTCATCTGGGATATACACGGGAGGAGTTGGGGCCTCCCTGCCTGGAGGTCTGCGGACGGCCCGGCCGACCCCGGCAGAATTTCCCCCCGACAGTAGCGTAGGCCTGTCAAAATGGGCCACTTTTTTGGCCAATGTGGGCCAATTTGAGGAGTTACTTCACTATGCAGCTAGTAGTTTTGACCATTGTTGCTGAATAAATATTCTTTAAATATTACCATTTGTTTACATTTGAACAAAAAACAACCCATTGGGTACTATTCAGACAGTCTGTGACTAAGGGACTGAATATCCATTTGCAACTGCTGGCCATTTTTTTATTGGTGCCTAAAACCGTTTTATGATCCAGTCTGATCATATGAGCTGCCCCTTCCCATTTCCTCCAATCTAAAAAAAAAATATATATATATTTCTTTTTACACATTTCATGCTGGGCTCTGGCGCCCCCACCAAACCCCCCCCCACATCCCCCTGGGTGGGCGCGCCCCACAGTTTGAAGACCTCTGCTCTAGTCTATAGTCAATATTTTTCTGATTTTAAAACTAAAGCCTCTGTCCAAATCCGCGACTATATTTTTGGAAAACGACCTTTACTAAAAACCTCTATAACTCCCTCAGTTTTTGTGATAGAAAACAGTGCGATTCTCCCGTAATCGCGAATATCGCGCATGGAAAAGTTTGCCACAAATTTCCATTTTGAGAAATCTTTACACGTGTGAAATAGCTTCCATTTGTTTCCGACCTGGACTTTAAGATTTCAATTGTTTTCTTTGGACTAAATCATTGCTGGTGATTGTGTGCAACTGTTCAAAGCAGCTCCCGTAAGAATTTAGAATAAATTAAGCATTTTTTCCACACATTTAGGGTTCTTGCTCAGCCACTTACAAAATCATTCTGACAATTGAAAAGCCCACTTCGTTTTTCTCTTTCTGTGTAAAGGGGGACAGGGGAAGTGAGACACTGTTTGATCTTTACTATTCCTGAATACCTGCTCTCTTCTTCCATCTTTGCATTGCCTATTGGGGTTGAGGGGTGTTGCAGGGGGAACCTCTAACCATAGTGCTATCTGATCTGAACCAACACAAAAGTATTATTTTCTGTGTAGCATTTGTTTTGCTCATTACTTATTTCTAGTGTATTAAAGATATTATTCTGTGTTCTGTCACCCCACTGGTGATTGTTGTTTACCTATTAAAATATATATTGTAATTTTGATCTTAAATACATAAATAAATAAATAATTCATTTTAAAAACTAGCCTGATTCCTGGTACAGCGTGACTCGGGGTATTTTTAAAGTAAGGGGTGTGATACGAGTGGTACATCTTTCAAATAATTGAATCCATATAGCAAATAAGTTTTTCCATTGCTATGTATACTAGGCTGAGAGCAGAGTCTATCGCCTGATTGAAATCCTTAACACACCCCCTGTGTCCTCATCTTACTTGATCTCTCTTTTGCCTTTGACACTGTCAAACATCCCATCCTGCTCAATTGTGTCTGTGATAACTTGGGCATCACCGGTCAGGCCCTGGCGTGGCTGACTTCCTTCCTCTCTGACCGACCCTCCCAGGTCCAACTTGGGTCCTTCCTCTCTGCTATCTTATTCTCTACCTGTGGTGTCCCCTAGGGGTCTAACCTCTCTCCATGGCTGTTCAAGCAATACCTGGGACTCCTTGCCCATCACATTGCCGCTCTCTGCCCCATCTTTCAGTGCTATGCGGATGACACTCAACTCATTTTCAGGCTACCTTCGGCCACCTCTTCTCTGTCCCTCATTTCTGACTTTCTGTCTGCTATCCAGGAGTGGTGTGCCGCCAATGACCTCTGCCTTAATGCCAATAAGATGAGATTCTCCTCATCGGCTCACCCACTCCCTCCTTTCCTGTAGCTCTCTGGCCGGCCCCGCTAGGCCCTCTTTCTGTTCCCACCTGCAAGACTAAATACCTTGGGGTCATCTTCGACTCCACAATCTCATTCTCTCCCCACATCTCTGACATCTCCTAGAAGTCAAACTAGCAGCTGCACCTACTCATAGGTTTTCTTCCTTTCCTCCCCTTACCCCAAAATCTCACTGTCTCCAGAGCCCTGGTTCTCTCTAGGTTGAACTATTGCAACAGCCTCTTTCTAAATCTGCCTGCTTCTACTCTCCGCCCTCTGCAACTTATCCAGAACAGGACTGCGAGACTTGTCATTGGCCTCAGGGCCAGGGATCATATCTACCCAGGACTGAAATCTCTGCTCTAGCTCCCAGTGGCTGTGAGGATTAAGTTGAAAACCCTCTGCATCATCCACAAGGCCTTCTGTGGCCTTAGGCCTCAATACCATCAGCTCTCTCGTCCTAAATATCTTCCTTCTCGTGCTCTTCACTCATCCGCCTCCAACTCCCTCAGGGTCAGTCGCTTCTCCAAGCAACGAGTTGGTGGTAGATCTCTCTCGGCTGGGGCCTCCCTCTGGAACAGCCTCCCTGCCTCCCTGTAACTTGAGGAGAACCATCTTCGGTTCTGTAAGCACCTTAAAACCTTCCTCTTTGCTTCTGCTTTCTCTCCTCCTCTCCCCTGCTGAATTCCTGGCTGATACTGAGACTGCACTGGTTACCTGGCCACCTTTCTGTTCTCGTGCCCAAGCAGTGCTTAATTTGTAAACAAATAAGTGCCAGTACCCAAAGATTATTGGCCCCATAATGTCGGGCACGGTGCCGTCCGTAGCGCGGGTGCTAGCCGCCCTCAGTGCAGGCGCAGCCCTCAGCACGGGCGCGCCTGCCGCGCCATTTCAGTGCTAGACCTACCTAGATCGGCCCACCACCAGCCCATCACAAAGCTGCTGCTCCATGTCACATGTTTGGCGCTGCAGCAACTGCTGGCACAGGCTAGTAGTAAATACGCAGCTAAGACATGCTCCTCCTGTAACTGTGCCTCGATAACCCCGGGCTGTGTGAGTGCTTTAAAAATGCAAATAAATAAAAAAGCATTCTGTTTCAGTCACTGTTGCACTGTATTTGTCTCTACCCCTTCTGCCCCATCTGACAGTCTGTTAAAGTAACCAAGTACCGTTAATCGGTTACCTCCAGGACGAGCACCCTCCCTCAGCCCGTTCTTCAGTCTCCTCATCCAGGTGTTTTGTGTAATCAATTTACTCTCAAGCCCTTATCAGTCATCACATCTCATAAATGCATCCCCCTTCACCCTTCCTTCAAGCATGAGCATGGTGTTGTATAACTTGGAAAAAGTCAATTCTGTAAGACGTTGTGAAATCAACAGCCTGTGCTACTTCTGCTTTAGGGCCTCTTTCCACCTTAACACATATTAAAAACGAAATATGTTTTGTCACCCAATATTCAGGAGCCAGAGGAGAATGCATATTCGGATACCTTTTTCCCACTGACATGTTCTTGACATACTTCACTAAACTGGGGGGTGTAACAGACACCCACCTCCCTATCTGAGAATTCCTATCTGAGGATTGCATGTGCTCTCATTTGGAGCACATGCTCGGAGCGTATTGTACCCAGGTTAAGGGGCCACATCTGGTGTATAAACCACACATCAGGATATAAAACATGCGCTGGAATTATGTGAAGAAATGTCAGCAAAAGACAGTTGAGAATTATACACGAATACTCAACTAGTGCTTTTATTTATGATGACAGATTAGTGGGCAAGTGCACCATGTTTATCCCCATCTAGTTTCCATGTGTGTATCTTTAAGCCTGAAAAGGCATTTCAGAAGTTCGTCTTTGCATGGGTTTTTCTCGCGAAGTGCAGCCAGTTCGTTTTGGCCCAATACGTGTACCGTTCCGGGTCCCCTAGCTGAAGCTCGTTTGTGAACTAATGAGGCCGATAACATTAAAAGGAAGAACGGAAACACCAGGCAAAAATTCACAGTTCATGTTTCGGTTAGATGAATGCTATCCAGCGTCAGACTGGGGCATACAATTGTCTCGAGTCGGGCTCGGCACCAATGAAAAAGTGGCCAAAGTTGCAAACGACAATTCATTCTTTTTGTGACAGACACTAGTGGGAACACGCTGCCGCCCGTGCCCTGCCCTGTCCTGGGCTTTGTCCTGCCTTGCCTCAATCACTTAGGCTACCTTCCTTGGGGCCACCACCGCCACAGCCATGCTGAGCCTGATGATGACAAAAATAGGTGCGCGGCGCAGCGGCCCCATGGAAGGTAAGATTTTCAAAGAAAAAACGTATATTTGGGCGGATGGGGCCCATCACTTTCAAAGTGATGGGCCACAGCTGCCACTCAAAATAAGTTATTTCTTTTAAAACCTACCTTCCGTGGGGCGGGGCCCCGGCCACCGGCCCCACGGAAGATCAGATTTTCAAAGAAAAAAGTAAAAAGCATACTTTTGGGCACAATCCACAGGCCCGGCCGCCCGCGGCAGAGTCATCCGACTCAGTCTGCAGCAGCCGGCAGCCCCTGGTCACAGAAATTGGCCTGGGCCTGGCACAGACTGCAGTCAGCAGCACACTGCACCCAGGTCACACAGAGAGAAGCCCGGGCGCGGATGGGCCCCTGGTGGGGCCTGACTCCTGGGCAGTCAGGACACCACCAGGGCACCATGCCGCTGCCCGGGCCCCGACCTGGGCCTTCCTTGCCTGATCACTTGACTGACAGCCTCCGGCTGCACCGCACGCAGCAACAAGTGACTTACCTGCTTTGCCAGCTGGCACTTGGTCTCCTGTCGGGGCCTCAGGCTGGGGGAGGGGGAGGGGCAGGTGCGCACACTGGCATCTGCACAAATGAAAAAGCAGGTAGAGAGGGCCCCAGGAAGCAACTAGGCTGCACCACGCAGTGCAGCAGGGCAGGCTCTCTCTCTCACAAGTCAGGACCGACGACGCCACGCCTCGACACCTTCCCTTCACAGTACCTCGTGAAATGAAGGTGGTGCCACGCTGCCTCCTGTGGCAACAACAACATGTCACCATGTAATTTCACTGGCTCAGAAGAACAGCCAATGAAAACTGCACATTCTGTGTTACTATACAGAATGTATCAAATACTGCATAGTAACAACAGCGTGTTAGTGTTCATTGGCTGTTTTTAACAGTTTGTTGTTCATTGCTATTGCTGGCCCCTCCCAGGCCCAGCCAGCCAAGGCCTGCAACCTGCAAGCACGAGAGAGATCGAGATCAATGGGCCTCATTACGACCCTGGTGCTCACGGAATGAAGGGTGCCGGTACGGGACCGGCACCCTTCATTCCGTGAATGCTGATTACGAGGTTCCCTTTGCGGGACCCGGACCAGATGTCTGGTAAAACCAGACGTCCTTTCCGGGTCCTGCAAGGGGAAGAGGGAATTAATAATGGGCCAATTGTAATGTGCCCATTATTACCTCAATCCCCATTCATATTGAGCCCTATGGGGGCTCAAATGGGAATGGGGAATGGTTCCTGCAAGGAGGAATTACCGGGTCCTCCTATGTTTGAATAACCCGGTAGTGGGAAAATAAAACCACATTTCTAAATCAGTTTGTTGATTTACTGACTATTAACTTAACATTTTTTCTTCATCACCACAACTGCAATGAATGTTGTGCTACTACCACGATGTTCAAATATTTATTTATTTTGTATTTTGCACATTTGTATAGCGCACATACAGCCCAAAGGCATTGTGGTGCTGTTTCTTGTGGCAAGCTTAGTTATAGAGTTACAGAGGAATACAGGCACATGAGTGATAAGTGGGTGTCAGAGCATAATAGTACAGTCAACAGGATACATATATTCTGATAATCCTAAGCATGTGGAGAGTACTGGTCAATTTTTGGTCAGGAGGTTTTCGGGCAGGACTTAGGTGAAGAGCAGCGTTTTCACTGCTCGGCGCAATGCTAGCTGGGAGACTTCTCCTCGCAAGGGAGGTGGCAGGGTGTTCCAATGCAGAGCTGAAAGGTATGGGAATCTAACACTTCTGGCTTGTGCCCTCTTATAGCCGTATACACCTCAGCAGGGGTTGTTATCACTTGGGATAATGACCCTCCCCCAACGTATTGCCCTCGGTCTGGCCTCAGGCTATAACTTTGAGGTGGGTCATTGTCCAGCAATAATGTCTCCTTCCTCTGTCTTTAAGGCTATATTATGCAAATCATTCAAAATATATATTTTTTAATTTATTTGTACTGGTTGTTCTCTTTTTTGTATATGATATGAGTTTTGTTTACACTGGAAATGACAAGTCTACTACAATCATGTCCACAGAACTCATTTACTTTAAGAAATATTCTGTTTGGATTGTACTATATTTGCCAACCACATTTAGTGGTTTGGCGTGAATTACAACTCCTTGCAGCACGTCTCTTGACAGGTGAGTGAACTCTGTGGCGATCCCTTCATGGCAGCACTGTATATGGATATTAAACTAGCTATTGCAAGCGCAGCGTATCCCCTTGTGTCAAGGGTTGTTTGAAACTGACATCAGCTTGATGAATGAGATAAAGACAGGAAGGTACACATTTTGTAGCAACCAGCTTTTGCCAAAGGCGTGCAATGGCTTCTGGGAATCGGAGGCTTGCGCATCACTAGACAGCATAAGGAAGAGATGCTGCTCTTACTGTGGCCAAGTTCTCTATGGCCACTGGAGATGCGTGTCATAGGTAGGACCAGAGTAACAGATGTCTTCTGGCTGTTTGACTTTGATGGAGGTTCACTCCTTAGTATGCCGGACACCTGTGCTTCCTGCAATAACTCTGGAATGGGTGTGGGAGGAGGCTCAAACTGATTCTTTGCTTCCCACATCCTGTTTCTTGGTTGGTGCATCGGCCTCCTAGGTTGTGTGCTTCCCACTTGTGACTAGAAAATACCGGCTCCCTCATGGCCTCGAACTGATCTTTTCTTACTGGAAACAGACAAGCTATCAGGTGCCACATATGCACAGAGTGCCGGCCCAGTGGCAGCAGCGCCCCGGGCAGAAAAAGAACAATTTGGCGCACTCCCATCCCGCCGCACCCCTGGTCAATAGGGAGCTGGGGGAGGCACCAAATGTTTTTTTTTTTTGTGGTGGGAGATGTGTCACTTTCAAATTAAATGCGCTCATGGGAGCCGGCGCATTTAAAAACAATATTGTGCTGCCGCATCCTATTAACATGACTATCACCCCACTCCCGCACCAGAGCAGGGTGGTAATTATCTCAATAGGGTGCCAGCACCCTATTGTTGTTAAATGTGTCCGCTCCAGCAAGCGCATTTAATTTCAAAATGACACTTCGCCAACCACGCCAGCTCGGGTAGCCCTTGAAAGGCTCCCCCGAGCTGGCGCCCTGGGGGCTAATGATGCCCCGGGCGATCGCCCGGCTTACCCTGCTCTAAGGCAGGCTCAGTCATTGCACAGATGATTGTGATTTCAGGCTTTTGCAAAAAAATTACGTGTTACTGTGCAACCACACCTTTCTGCCACACTAATATGCTTGCTCCTAACCTTCATGGATGCGTCCCATCCCACTTTGAGCTCTTTCTGCCATCTCTAATTCATTCAGTGTGGGCTGGCTGCTGAATGTTGCTTGCCCTGATAGTTTCCTCCAGACATCTGAATCCTAAAGGGAGACCTTAGGGGAGTGACATTCTGCAGAAGCCTTTCTGCCAAGATAGTTGTTGTTACCTTATATCAACAACTCCCATAGATGGCTTTGTGTTTTGTTATTGTACTGCATGATAATTATGTTGTATTTGACTTAACAGTCAATAAAACTGATGTGAATTTTGTTCTGATCCGATTTGTTCATTTACCAGACTACATATCTGAACAAGAAACAGATGCCGGGCAGCTGAAAATAACTCTGCTTACGAATGCTTCCCTGTTGGTTACAATTTTCAAACTGCCTAATCAGTCAGCAAAGCAGGAAGACTCCACGGTGGGCCATGCCGCGAGGCTTCAAGTTGCTTCTTGCATCGGCGATATAGCGACACGCTGTCCTTCATTCTAATTAAAGAATTAAAGTATGGCACTGTCACGGCCATTTCCTGCCTTCGGGCAAGTGCCACGCATAGCCGGAGCCCAGGGGCAGAAGGGAGGAGGTGTGGGCAAACGTGATGGCATGAGTAAGCAATCCCGGCCTGGGCTGCTCCTGAAGCAACACACACAGGCTGAGCCAGGCATAGATCCGGGCTGCTCCCCCCAATTAGGGCACGCGGTCCAATCAGCATCTTGCATACTGTGTGCATCACTGCCGCAGTGGTCTGAAAGCGCCCGGGGAACACCAGGCCGTGGTCTGTGGCTTAAAAAGGAAACGGATGATGGTGAGCAGGAAGGGCAAAAGGGCAAGGTCGGAGGCAAAACAGGTGGGCGTAAATTAGGTTATACAGGAAACTATGACCTAAAGGGTGCAGGATAGTGACTTCCAGCTGCATATACCTTGACAGCACCGCTCTGTGCAGCGTCCTGCCAGTGCACGTGCAATACTATTGACAGCCTGGCATTAACTACACTATCAGTGCGTGTGAACATGCAAAGTGAGCAGAGTTTGCGCGGGGCCAGGCCCCATTTCAGAGTGGACGAACCGCCCCCTCCCCCTGCTAGGTGAGAGTGCTGACTGAGTGAAGCCCCCTTAAATAATGCGTGACTGCAAAGATAGTGAGTATGCATTTGGCATCACAGAATGGGTGGGTGCCATCTGCGACACTAAGATTGCCCCTGCTGTGAAGTGGCATGATGCGCCATTTGCAGCGGCGGCGGCGGCACGCATTCCTGACTGAGGACCATGGTCTTCTCACGGAGGGAGGTGAAGTTTCCCAAAAGGGTTGTGAGTGGAGTTTGCCGCAAGTACATGTTAAATCCAGCTGAAAAATGTCAGGGAATGCACCCCCAGTCAATGTAGTAACACTGCACAGCCCTTAACCCAGATTAAATCATAGGCTGTTGATAAACAGATCAGGAATTTTCACCTGGGTGGGCCCGGCTTGTGACAGGAGGGCCCACCATGCATTGGGTGGGGATGTAGGACTAACCTAAACAAAATGTTGCCATTGAGCCTTTATCTCAGATCTGTCATCTTCAACAAAATGACTTCACAGATCTGGAAAGATCCATTCGCCCTCTTCAATTAGTTTAATCAGCCTGCACTGCCTTAAAAGCTGCCAACGCCTGCATCACAGCCAGGATGTCAGGCCCAGGAGTCTACTGGCAAGCATAGGCGAATGCTTCTTAGGATTGGACTCTGTGGGACATTGAAGGCAAAGGCAATCTTGGGCATGACTGACAGGTGACCCCGGGTAGCCGGGGTATGGGTGTGGCGCTTATGGTGAGAGTAGTTAATGGCTGTCACCAGTGGTATCACAGGGTGAGGCTCAAAAAATGTGGTGAAGCCCCTTTATGTTTTGCACTTGGCCAGTGGTGCTGCAAACAAGCAAAGCAAGAAATCTCCTTTTAAATTTATGTATGGGAGAACCCGAATATGGTTTATTATTATGACTGCAAATCAACTAAAGCAAAGCCATTTTTCTAAATTGAAGAAAGATTTATTGCAGACTTAGTTTTGTATCATATACATAAATATTCATTTTATTTTCAAAAGGGACATTCCAAAGTAACTTGGATTACAACTACTTATATTTGTCAACAATTGAATTTAGGTACACATCCCACCCAGATTTCACCCCAACTTCCCCTTTTGAATGTTCAAGTCCTTATTACAGCCTGGACACAATTGCTAAAGGTTTGGGCTTTTGTGAAGGCATGGGAAAGGCACTTGCCAGATACAGCCGTGGTGGTATTAACTAGACATTGATAGTAGCAAGCACAAAATGGTACCAGTATCTGAAAGCAGTGCCTGGCAAAAGCGTAATGCTATACACACACTAACAGGACTTCCGTCAATGACACATATAGTGCTTACAAATCGAGTGACTGGAGGCAGTTCCAGTAAGCCATTTGTATTACACGAGTAGCATGTTTACGACTCCAATTAAGCCATTACCTCTCAGAAGACTGCTTTGATAAAACAATGGCGGGCACATGAGTGCATGGTTTGATGGTGAGGCTTGATAGAGCTAGCTCAAAGAGATCCCATGAAAAGGTGTTTTGGTGTGGTGGGCAGGGGCATAAATGTCCATTAGCATGGCCATGGGCAGTCAATGGGTGGGCAAACAACAACACCTACAGACTGTGCATCCCCCTCATATGCAATGCATTCCCATCTTTAATCTATACAATAATGAAATCATACAATTTGAAGTTATCAATGCGACATTGGAGTATGTGTTGCTATAAGTATGTTCTCCACTGCAACGTTTTTATAAAGCACAATTTCTCCACATATAACACCTGAAGCCCATGCTGGTCCCCCAACACTGTTGGCTAAGGCTTAATAGCCGATACTAACAACCTGATCCTGTGCTGGACTTCAGTATGCATTTGATTTCTTTGTTCTTCAGATGGAAAACAATAATGGTCCACTTGTCTTCCTGAAGCTGAAGAGTCAGACAAGGAGCTGCTCAGCTAGACCAGCACAGAACTATCTTTGTGACCTTCCTCGCTAGTTGGAGTCGGCTGCAGTGATTGAGAGTGGCATGCACTGTAATGATATAGTGGCTACATGCAGGCTGAACGTTGCCAGGCAGCCCGCTAGCCTGATGATGGCATGAGTGATGGCACAGCATGCTGCATCCCAAATGTGACATGCAGTGTACTAGTGGCCCATCAGCACACTTAAGGCACTGTACCACCCACCCCTGTGTCCACCACCACAGCATTATAGTATATAGATGCACTGAGGCTATCAATCACTGCACT
Source organism: Ambystoma mexicanum (assembly GCF_040938575.1). Lineage (NCBI taxonomy): Eukaryota > Metazoa > Chordata > Amphibia > Caudata > Ambystomatidae > Ambystoma > Ambystoma mexicanum. The sequence continues at coordinate 405,210,081 of NC_090937.1, forward strand.
CGGTGCATGTATATACTATGATGTGTGGCTGACAGGCAGCATCATAACACGCACAGTGTGCTGGTGCGGCCCCGGCCCAGCATCGATGAGGCACTGACGGTGAGGCCTGATGCCGGTGGTAGTATCTTACCCACCCTGCGTGGGCTGTGCCCATCCCTGCGCCCACAAGCCCCCCACTCCCCCTTGGCGAGGCCTGGGGCAGTTTGCCACCCCTGCCTCCCTTGTGATGGCCTTGGCTGTCAAATGTGTTACATGCTTTTTTAATTTGTCTCTGAATTGTCTTTTAAGTTTTTCTACCATTGGAGTTCAGTGTTTAGGCGTATGATTCTGCCTGGAAAAAAGCAGAGTCCCATCACCAGGCTTTGCTGATAATGTGATTTACACAGCATCACTGCATTTCTTCAACTGGGATATTCGCTCCCTCCTTCCAATTTCTCATCCCTTCCAAAATCACATGCTCTCCAGCACCCCTTCCACATCCTTCTGCTCTCTTCTTCGATCTGCTCCTTTGTTTCCTTCGTAAGGTCCATGACGGCTTTGTCCTGCCATCAGCTACTCACTCCAGCTTCCATCCACTCCTCCATCTCCACAAGGAAACCTTTTGCCAAGGCATAAACAATAAAAAATGTATATTACAGACCCCTGAACAAGAACCTGAATGATGAATCCCAATTAATCATGCCTTAAGAAAACAAGCATTGCCAATTCCAACAGTTTGGGTTTTTGTGTTGGCATGGGAAAGTACTTGACAGGCACAGCCATAGTGGTATTAAGTGGCCATTAATGGTAGTGGGAAATTCAGATTCAGCCCCAAGACAAAAGTGACTGCCCCTGGCCGCGTTGGATCTAAATGTGGAGAGCATTGAACACATTGTAGACTGGCAGAGAAAAGGCCAGACATTCATTTTCAAACTGTAAAACAGGAAAACACTGTTTCCTTTGATGAAAAAAAAAATAATAACATGGAAAAGTGTGCTTTCTGCAGCTTGAAACCAGGAACATGGTACATGAAACTACACTGCAGAATTAAATTTAAGGCCATATATTAAGGAAATTGGTGGCTTGTCAAAACACATTTTTTAAAAACTGCGAGAATAAAGATGGAAAAAACAAAATATATTTTGGATTTCAAGACATTGGTACTAAGTGACCAGGAAGGAATTCATGGGGTTGGGGTGCTAAAACAACAGAGTAAATAAAGGCAGCCCTTACTGGGTTGAACTGTGAATAATCCTTGAAAATAAAATCCAAATTCATGGACTCTGCTGGAAGATAATGATAGCAGAACTGTCCCTGAGGGATTTCCCATGAACGAAGAGGTGGAGCTTGCCTCTCCACTTTTAAAGATGAGCAACAGATGATCCATTAGCTCTGGGAGAAATACTGTACATGACTTTTATTGCAACAATATTCTCAACAAAGGAAGCAGATGGAACAATCACATGTGAAGTTTGTTGTATTATTGTGTGATCAGACTTTGCTCATTTTCTCAGAAACCATAAGTAGAACGATCATTTCCCAGATATCATTGGAAAGCTTATGAACAGGCCTATCTGTAGTGACCTTGGGAACAGGAGTTACAATTGGAAGTGTGATTATGACTGCCCCGAGAATGTCACTTATCAGAGATTTTGGAGAGATAGTAGTTTAGTGATTTATTTAACTGTATGCACATTTTTTGACACTGACGTTTATCATCTTTCAGTAATTCACAAACAACTATCATTCGAACCTGCAAACTCGTGCCGACACAGAACTCGTTTCATTAAGTCCAGCATGATCAGACAAAGCCAAACATATATATTTTATGATGCTTATTTGTAAATTAAGCTTTTCTGTCATATTGCAGTTTTTCACTACATATTTGAAACTATGAACATGCTATCCGAGATGGGTGGAGTCATAAATGCACAGGGGTCATGCCTTGTAACTTTGGGAACCAATCACTGCAATGGAAAATACATGTCCAATCCAAATCAATAACCAATGAGCTGTCACCTGATAATTTAGATAATTGGGGGAGTGGTTAAAGATTTATAAGGTGACTTACTATGGCAAACCAGGATTGTCCAGAGATGACCAGGAACAGAGACAGAAGCTGGGATTCGGACAACGAGAGGCATATCCATGGGTTTGATGCTGGAGACTAATCATGACTGAGGTTGAAGTCTGACCAGATACCTGTCTTTCCCTAGGAGTAAAACCCCCAGAGAAATTCTATATAAGTAATATGTTGAACCAGACCAAGTCTTCTGGGGATCTGTTTGATTTAATATCTTACCTTGTTGATTGGGTGGGCTGACTGAGTAGACCCTTACTATTTTTAATAAATAATAATTGAAATAACTTCCCTATAGCCAACTAACAAAGTATGATTCTGTTGAAATTCAAAATTAACATTGTGCAGTATCAATGAAAAGATAGTCTGTTAAAGGAACTGGGCACTTCTATTCTTCATTGCCAACCCAAAATATGGGAAGGGGTGGGGTGTACTTGTCAAAACGAAATTCCTAACTGTTCACCATTCTTCCGACCCTGCCCTTAAAGCACGGAGGGGCAAATGTAAGCCACATATCTGTGTTTTTTTGCTGGGGCAGAAAAGTGTCTTGCCAAATTAAATAAAGTGAAGTCCCTGAGTGCAAAGCATAGTCTCTACTGAGAGTGTGAAAGTGACTCATGGTATAAGAGGGATTCTTTGTTTCATTCTGGTGAAGGAAGGAGCATTCTATAGAAATAAAAAAGTGTTTTGTTTTTAAAAGTCTGTTGTGCTCCAACACTGCTAGCATTTCCCAGTGTGTAGGGAGATTAAAAATACACAGAGCTGCATGTGTGAAATTGCTTTTGCAAAGAGAAACGTGTTGCGTATTAATTGAATTAAACTTCATGCAAAGTATAGTGCCAAGCGTATAATCTAGACATGTTTCAAGCTGCTACATGTTATTAAAAGTGAACCCCATGCAAAGTGTTTTGACTGTACATGTTGGTGGGTTAAAGAGTCTGCAATCTGTGTTATCCTGAACCAACTAGTGTTTTCAATTAGTGTGAAAAGAGAATTGCTAGGAAAGAAAATCATTTGGCCACGGAGTGAGATGGCATGATTTATGATTTTGTACAAATATTCATTTTCCTATTCATTAATATATATATATTCTTTCTGTACACCAGTCTGATTTCTGGCTTACCTATTGCTAATGAGAGAGGGACCTATGTGTATCTATATATATAACAGACAGGCCTATACTGAACATAAAAGGAATATTGGTGTAGCGCTTTTCATTGGGGGGGGATAATTATCTGCATCGATTGTAGCCACATCTATATCTTCAATAGTAGCAGGTGCAAAATGGTGCAATTACCTGGGCATCTAATGGCAGTGGCTGGCAAATGCCTAGTACTTAGAGACAAGCCAAACTGTTGCTTTACCAATGTAAATATATTGGTTGTGCCGGTAGCTTGTGCTACACCTGGATAATTGTACAGTCAAATTTCTCCATCAGTAAAGACTCTACAAAATCCAAAGCATAAATTATGCCTAAGGGTATTTATTGCTAGCATTCAAAACAGCCGACACATGTTTCAAACTCTAGGTCTTCCTCGAGGCGTTGTAGGATTTAGATATGGTCTCTTGAATGAAATACAGCGAGCTGCATAAGTCGCCGTTCCCAATAAGTTGTCTCTGTTGTGTTGCCAGTATGAATCTCTATTCTCATCTTCTAATGTTGGCATTTAAGCAGTGAGAATTCTCCAATAAAAGGATTCTCCTTGCATCATTCTCCTTGCATTCACATTACTGTAGCGCTGCACAATGATCTTCTCAGTCCTTAAGGGAGTTCCCAGCACCCGCATCCGTATGGGCACTAGATGCTTGTTTTTAACAGGACGTGCATAGTGCTTAAAAATTGAGTGGCTGAAGGCAGACCTGGATAATAAATTTGCTTACTCCAGTAGCGTGTTTACTGCTCCAATAATTAATTAACTCTCAGAAGACTGCTTTGAAAAAAAACACTAGCAGGCACTTCAAGTGCAAAGCTTGATTATACAGCTTGATTAAAGTATGCTCAAAGAGTTCCCATGAGAAAGTGTTTTGGGTGGGGAGGGGCAGGAACTGAGTGGGAATGGCCAGACGGATTAGCATGGTCATAGCCAGCCAATGGGTGGGAAAATACCCAAACGACACTGGCACGCTGTGTTGTTCCTCCTCAAATACCATTTCTCACTATCTGTACTCTAATGCAAAAGTTGTGGCTTATAGGTGGTGTTAAAACACCATCAATTAGCCAAAACGAAAATGTTGTATACCTTTTTTTCCACTGAATGCTATAATTGAGCTACAAAAACAGTACGGAGCAAATGAAAAGCAGGAATAATAGTGTGTCGAAATCAATCTACCTATCTTCCTTTCCCATCTCCTTTGCCCTTTCTATTCTGTCCACTCCTCCTTCACCGTTCACCCCAGTCACCTTTCACAAGCTCTCCCTAACACCATGCCCATTTATCATCATTCCCACCTACCCCAACCTATCTTCACATTTGTCTTCTTTGCTAGGCTGGGCTAGAATCGAGACTTGAGGATGATGTCGACCTCCTCCTCCTCCTCTTTCAGGGCTGAGCAACGATGCCCCCCATCCTTATTCTCTTTGTGATCTTAACAATACCTCCCTGAATGATTTGGCTAGTCCCAAGCAGGCGAGGAGGTGCTTGTGGCCTGCCATCCCGTTGTGAAAGAAAAGACCCCTTTCACCCACTCCAGAATACTGAAGCAGGGAGTAGGGCATTTAGTTTCTTACAAAATTACATGTTGAAGGACAAAATGTAATCATTTTCTACAATTTTGCAGCACATTTTAATTGAGTTGAGAGTGTGTGGGAGTGCACACATGTAGGAGAGGCAGGGTGGGGGAGAGGTGGGGCGAGGAACCAGGATGCAGACAGTGCAGATGTAGGGGTTTTTGCCCTCCCGGTATCACTGCTGGTGGGTCGTAGCAGGGAGGAGAGACCACTGCTCCCCTGCCAACCCCCTATGTCACTGTCTGCTGCATACTGTTTATAATATGCAATTGTCCATGATGACGTCTTGTTTGACAACTTTGCTATTTGCTATTGAATGTCCCAATTTCATTCAATAAATGTGATCATTCCATAAATGTAGCTATATATGTTCCCAAGAAGTATGTGTGTGTGTGTCCTTGACAGTCCCTTCCCCCTGCTCTGCCCATCCATTAAAACATGAGTGAAGTTGGTACAAATATCAGTTGAGGTTCGGTTTTAAATACCTAAAATAATACCCACTTTTATACAGTTTACTTTAAAAAGCACAAGTCACGTAATAAATCAACCTGACAATGTCTACATCATTGTAGAAACATGTTGATGAAAAAAGGTTAGGGGATAATTTTGTTTTGAATCCTAAATTACATAGAATGTTGCCTTTTCTCTTCATTTTTCTGGACTGGACACGTGTAAACCCCTCCCACAAATAATGATTGTGGGAACAATCTACAATGGATGCCTTTGCAGTCTGTCTAATTATGCCAATAAAGCTACAAACATAGGGGTTAAGTATCCAGGTCCTGCAGAGTGGAAGAAATGGTGGTTAAATGCTATTTTTCAAGTATTGCAGAGTGGATAAAGTGCCAGTGAATTCTTTTACTGCCACTTCCTCTACTCTGCAGGACTTCGAAAAGTGCCCCACATGATTGTAGTTTTATTTGCCCAGCCTGAATGGAAGCCTACAAGCTCCAGCTTGAGAATGTACAACAAATCTCATGCAGACACAAAGGGAAATGAAATACCTGACAAGGACATTTCTTCACAAAGCTTGTTCTATACCCCCATAATTTCTAATCACACTATAGCTTATGAAAACATTATATAGTTTTAAGAGAAAAGTGGCATAGCTACGGTCTCTGCCAGCTACCTTTTCCCATATCTAATCACTTCCTGTTTTAAATAATTTGCTGTTGAGACATAAGGCCTCACTGGGAGGGCCTGTGCAGCCGTGGCTGACTTTGAGGGGAGAAGGGCAGAGCAGGGACCCACAATTCATATGATATCTTCTGTTTGCTGGCAAACACTGTTAATAGTTACTCAGACATTATGATGTTATCAAGTCATTAGTTATGAGTTCAAATCATGAAACGTTCTAGCTGGGCAGGCTAGGCTTTCACACAGAAAAAGATATGTTATATCTAGATTTAAATCCCACTGGTTATGACGTAAGAAAAAGCACACAAAGATGATCTGAAGCTGGTCATTACTTGCCATCCTAGACTTGACATGTTCACGGAGGGCCTTGTTGGACCAACACAGTGTAGTGCAGTTTGATTCCCTAGGCGTAGCAAGCAAGGCACCCACATGTGGGCATATATGCTTTGATTTAGGGAGACACATTGAAACTAATTTGCATTGTTATAGTTTGGCCTTTTGAGTACACACAGGGTAGGCATTTGCCAGGCCCTGCCATAAGGGTACCACCTGGCCATAAGATGAGAACAACTGGAAAAGGGAGCAAGAACCTAGGCATATAAATGTCATTGCCTGGCAAATATCTGCCTAAAACCTATAGATAAGCCAACACGTTTGGCTTTGCAATTGCTTGTTTTAGACAGGACTCCAATGCAAGTAACAGAGGCGAGGACACAAATATTGCTTATAAATCAACTCGATGAAGAAACACATTGTTAAGAGATTTTCTTTACAACAGAAGCTCATTTACAGAGGGAATCAATTTATTAAACACTCAAACGAGTGCTTAGATTTAAGACTAGCAGGCCCAAGCCAGCAGACATTTTGGTATTACTTTGTGACAGAGCTAGCTCAAGCGGTACCCAAGACGGTATGTTTCAGCAGGGAGGAGTAGTTAGTTTGTGGGAATGCCATAGGGATTAACATGGCAATGGGTGGGCAGGCCCGGAAAAGCCTATAGGGCAGTGGTCTTCAAACTTTTTATGCCAAGGCCGCCCTGAGCAAACAATAAATTGTTTGGGACCCGGTGCCCACCCCTCTGTGTTGGTGGTATTTTTATTTCTATAGAGATAGCTGCGAAATGTGTGATGTCCATACACAAGCACACTGGATTGTTTTGTAAATGAGACTGATGAGAATGCCAATCAAAGAAGTTGCCTCACATCGTAAATCCACTAGACCAGTGGTCTTCAAACGTTTTAGGCCTGCCCCCCCTAGCAAAATTTGGGCAGGCCAGGCCCCCAAAAAAACGCCAAATGGACAGTATGTATTGCACACCGCCACTGCTCCCTACTCCCAGTTCAGTCCCTGGGCTCCCCCACCTGCTCCCATCACAGTGGCTGGGCTCCCTCGTCCCACTCCTACCCAGTCCCTGGGCTCTCCCACACCATCAAACACCCTGGGCTCTCCCCACCCTACTCCCACCACTACCCCATGGTCCCCCCTATCCAATTCCCAACACAGTCCAAGAGCCTGCGGCGGCTGGTGAATTTTTTAAGTGGCGTGGCATAACTATTTCCCCCAAAAATGCAATAGTGACCGAGCGCAGTGAGGGAGTCCGAACCAATGAAGGGGGCTTCGGGGTTGGTGGGTTTCCCCTGTGATTTTTTAAAATAAAATAATGGGTTAACATGTTGCATTGTATAGCATTCTTTAAAAGAAAATGGGTAAATATCCAAACATTTAGCAATTGCTGCTGCAGGGGCACAGGGGGCAGGCATGACATGTTTTACTGGCCATCTATGGTAGATGTCCAGCAAAAATATACCATGCCTCTCCCCTGGGCCCCACTAGGCCTAACGCAATCAACATGGTTATGTGTGTATGCATGGCGCTGGGGTGCCAAGGGCGAAAGCATGGTATTTTTGACTGGACATCTATGATAGAAATCCAGTAAAAAATACCATCCCTGTCCCCTGGGCTCCACAGCACCTCAGAAGGAGAGCTGATTTTGGCAGATGGGTAGGGGGATTGTGCACCAAAGGCATTTAGGCATTTTTAAAATGCCTTTGTTGTACAACCATCCTTCCTCCATCTATCCACCACTTGCCAAAATCAGCTCAACCGACGAAAACAAATGAACACACACAGACACACACATTCATACAGCAATCACTCTATCATTCACACAAGCATCCATCATCATACACTCGCACATAACACAAGCGTTCGCGCATCCATACACATGTTTCAATAAATAAATAAACATAAACATACCTTCTGCATTGGCCTGCATGTGGGTGATGAAACACACTGTTCCAGGCTGCTCTGTCTGTATGTCCGAGGAGGTGCAGGAGCTCCCCCTCGCACATACAGACATGCAGTGCCCCAGCCAGCATTTCCAATGAGCTATGCAATGCTGGCAAAGCAAAACGCCCCAGCCTTGCATGGCTCAGTGAGCATGTAGGGCTGGGGAACTGAACTGAACTGTCAAAGGGAAGTAAGGTTTCCCTTTGACAGTTCAGCCAGCCCAGGAGCACTCGCTCAGCTGCAAAAAGCAGCTGATGGAGTGCTCACTGTTTCACTGGGCTGACTCATTAGCTCCTCTATAATGGATGAGGGGGCCACTGGGTGGGTGCCCGCTTGCCACTAAGGATAAGCCACCAGGCTCAGACTGGCCTATAGGGCAATGCCTGTACCAAAAATACAAAATGTTAGTGTGGGCCAGTCAAAATGTGCCACGTTTTTGGCTAATGTGGGCCAGTTTGATGAGTTACTTCAGTATGCAGTTAGTAATTTTGACCATTGTTGCTGACTAAATATTCTATAAATATCACAATGTACTTACATGTTAACACAAAACACCCCCTTGGGTACTATTCAAAGTCTGTGAATGAATATCTATTTACAAATGCAGGCCACTTTTTCATTGGTGCCTGAGACAGTGTCATGCGTCAGCCCGACCATGTGATCCGCCCCTGCCCATTTCTTCTAATCTAAAAAAAATATATATTTTTTTTTACATTTCATGCTGGCCTCTCACGGCCCCCCAGGGATGCGGGACCGAGACCCACAATTTGAATACCGCTGCTATAGAGCAATAGGCCCAGGGCTGAACCAAAAAATGCAAAAAGCTGGTGTGGGACAGTTTTTTGGGTCAAAGCGGGGCACTCTTTAGGCCAATGTGGGCAAGTTTGATAACTATGCGGCTACTAGTTTTGACTAGAGTTGTTGAATACATATTCTTTAAAATGCACAATTTGCATTACATGTTATCAAAAAACTCCCCCTTGGGCATTATTCGAACAGTGTCACAAAAGGAATGAATAGCCATTTTCAACTGTGGGCCACTTTTATATTGGTGCCCGAGACAATTGTATGGCCCAGACCGACCCTGTGGGTGGATAAATTACCAAATGCACCTTAGGATATGTGTCCCTTCTAACATCCCATCTCCATCCTATATGTGTTCCAAAGCAATAGTTTTGGCTTACACCTAGTAGCCTATTACAAAGAATTTCATAAATCCTGTTTTGATTTTACTGCACTCCCCACTCCAGAATCACATTTTTCTTAGTACCAACCTTACTTTTTCACTTACTTATATAGCGCATATCACGTGGAACCATGCAGGATCTTCATATGGGCGCAGATGATAAAGTAGTTGAATGGGAAGCTAAGACACATCAGGGGCGTTATTCAAAAATGTATGTGTTTAGCCTTTTTCTAAAAAGACTGATAGAGTCACATTTTTGTAAGTCAGTTGGCAACATATTCCAGGTCTGCATGCGTCCATAAGAGAAATATCTATCTGCCCAAGAAACAGACCTGGAAAGTGGACCCCCCAAGAGACTGTGTCCCAGAAATTGAAGTGACCGATTTGGATGGGAGACTGCAACATTGAATAGAGATAGATCACAGCCATGCCATGAATGAATTTACAAACCAGACAGAGGGTTCTATCAGAGCTTTGGCGGTATCCCAGCTGTAAAACCGCTGGGATACCGTCAACACAAATAGCATTACTGCTACTCGGTTCGGCGCTATTAGCCCCGTATCTCTAGTAGCAGTGCAGTGGTAAGTTCCCATTCCTCATTTGGTCATTTGGACCCAATGGCGTTGGAGGGCGCTATTACTACCGATGGTAATAGCGTTGGCGGTAATAGCTCTCAAAACAGCCAAAAATAGGCAGAAAGCTGGATGTTTACCCACAGCAAGAAGCTGGAGGTAAAACTCCAAATGCGATAGGGCCGACCCAGCAGTAATAGCGTTGCCACCGCATTTAAGGGCTACTACCCAACTTGTGATGTGGCCCAGAGGGTCTTAAACAGGACCCTGTGATGCACTGGGAGCCAATGAAGGCTGCTACAAAACTGGGAAACTGACACCTTCCTGGGCAAAGAGAAAGTTAGCCTAACAGCAGAATTCTGAGCAATGTGAAGTCTCTGTATTTGGCTTTTTTAAATTCCCATATACAGGCCTTACAATAATCTAACTCCAAGTTAGTTAATGCTCCAACTACTGCTCGATGGTCACTCTCTGCAGTGAGAGGTAGCAGAGGCTTTAACAGTCTGAGTTGAAAGTACACCGATTTAACCTTTTGATTGACTTGAAGATTGCATTTCATATTTGACTGCCAAATGCAGTCAAGGTTCTTTACCTTCAGTTATTTCCTCAACCGAGCATGGGTACTGTTTGTGAGTGATTCAGTGATCTATAATGTTTCAGGAGGTAAAGATAAAAGAAAAACGCTGGTTTCCTATGCAAACGTTACTTAGATTTCCCTCTGAAATTATTGCAAGACATACCAGGAAACGTCGCTATACAGGTGGTCCACAGCACAGCAACTTTTGCAACTCGCCACTTTCCACCAAATTGTTATCCGGCACCATAGTCACATCTGTGACCAGGTCAGATTGAATGTCTTCTTAAACCAGTTTGAGGTGAGACCGTTCCACTTTCATAGTTGAATAATGGATACAAAGTATTAGTAGCCAATAAAATTAAGCCACTTCTTAGAAGCAGATAAGCCTTGCAATCAATCATGAAGACAGTCCTGAAGAAGGTGGCATTAGCTACACAGACCACCAAAACCAGTTGACATATGCATGGAGACGGCAGGAAGGCTCCTACCACACACCACGTTATAGCCACAGGGAGACCAAGTAACCTTAGTGTCTACCCCCTTGGTTTGGTCTTCAACGCATGATGCGTTTAGCTCTCAAGCTAGAGTGAACTTTTAAATTGGGTTACATTCACCCTCAGTAGTGGCCAATAAAGTAAACTTGCCATATGCTGTTTGGGAATTAGGTTTACTGCACATTTTAACATTTGAAAGAAGTGAGGTTTTTCTTGCTCTGGTCACCCTGTCCATACCACAAATACTCAAAAACAATATATTACTCGGGCTGTCAGCCAACTTATCACTAACAAATGAGAAAACAAATAGTTGAAAAATCAATACTTGATTTTCTTCTTATTCTATCCACTGATAGGCAGGCGGCACACCAGCACTGACTAGGGATAGGGTTCCAGACAGGCAGGAATTGATAGAACTTTCTCTGATCTTTATTTGGTTTGCTGCTCTTCTGTTCTATGACAGGCCCAGGTAATTAGCCCAAATTCTACAGACCTCCTAGGAAGTAATAATTACCTTCCAGATACGTGACAGGACAGATCAGTTTTTTTCTTACCTCCTGAGTCTATATAGATCACTGGATCACTAACGAGCAGTACCCATGCTCGGTTGAGGAAATCATTTTTGGATTTCCCTGCCCTCCTTTTCGTGTTACAAAATAGTGCTTGGGCATAACCCATACTTATCCTTGCTAAGTAACCCATAACACCCGTGTTCATTCAGTCTTTTCCTTGAGTGACAACTTTCTTGGGACTTCAAAAAATGCTGGACATGGAACCGATTGTAGGATGTTGGCGAGTTTTTTCTTTGAGCCGAATGTAACAACTTTTGTTTTCGAAGGATTTAGTGGGAGTTCAGTATCCAATTTTTTAAAATGTTGTCTGCACAAGATAACACTCAGTCAATTGCTTCCACTGTTTTCTTTAGCCAGAGGTAGATTTGTGTGCCATCGGCATAGGAATGTTATTAAACATTAAATGATAGAAGAGACAAAGAAGAACCCTGGGATACACCACACCTGGCTGGTAGAGAGTCAGACAGGTGCCGATCCAGCTGAACTTGCTAGGATCAAACAGATAGAAAAGAGATAAACCATTTCAGGGTGTTCTCAGACACCCGAGCCACCGTAGATAGTCTGGAAATAAGTATGTCAAAGTCAACCGTATTGAAGGCTGCGACAGGTCGAGCATGACCAGCATGCTAATATCACCCTTGTTGGCAGCCCCCAAAATATCGTTCCAGGCAAGATAAGCGCTGTCTCAGTACTGCGTTTTTGTTATGCAACCTTGTATCCACAGGGACGCCACCCAGCCGGGTTACTCGCTGGTATGCTTCTCAGTTTTGCCCTGATGTGGTCTGCGGGGAAGGTTCTACCTTGTGGTAGAATTAGGTGTGCTCTCCGTCCTGCCTTCTTTGCAGGGGCGCGTTGTCTTTCATGGGAGAGTGTGGTCCAGTTACTTCGCTGACGCCGGCCCGTTTGATATTGTTCAGGTAGGACTAATTGCTGTTCTTTAGTTTTGTTGCCATCCTGCATGCCTTTCTTTGTTTAAAATGTCTCTTTTTTCTCCCTTAGCGATGCAGAGCTTCAGTGCGGCGAACTGGCTTGGTTGAGCCCCGCTGGTAAATGATGGCGCATTAAGAACACTATGATGCGGTAAGTAAGCGCTATGCGCAGCGCTGCAAAGTCTTGCCTTTGCTAACCTGTGTTTTCCTTCCTTGTAGGTCGTGGTGTTCTTCAGTGCGAGTGGAATGTCCGGAGTGGTGCCAGCACGAGAGGAGACCAGCCAGGTAAGCCTTTTGAGCAGTTTGTAATTTGTAAATGTCTCTACTGTTTTCTTTAATGTTGCCTCTATCTTCCTCTTTCAGGTCGTTCTGTCCGAGAGGCGTGCAGATTCGAGGAAGCTGTTCTCAGTAGCTGCGAGTGTTTAAAGATGAAGACTGCAGGCAAGATGCTGCTGATGATGATGTTCCTTTTGTCTCCTTGCAGGTTCTGCTTTTCCGAGGTTCGAGGGAATAGCTGGACACGGTGAGCGTCACGTTGCAAGCTGCAAAGTAACGCGAAGCGTGTTGTCTTGCTCGGGTGTGGTTTAAATAGCCGCAACAAAATAGTCCAGGTAAAGTAGTCCATAGGCTACCACACCCAAAACACTAGACCACATAGCTTGGTTCTTAGGAACCAAGCTATGTGGATGCCTCCATGTTGGCTGACAATACAATAAAGTAGTTCCCGAGCACATTGTTTTTCATGGCGTATGAGCCTGGCGCCATAGGGCCAGGACTGGCCCCATGAGGGCTTTTGAAGAGGATGCCAGGCTCTAGAGGCCCGAGTCCTGACTCCACCTGGCCAATGGGTTTGCCAGAGGGGGTTTTGGGCGAGGGTCGTGACAGTTTTGGCCTGAATCCTGATTGATAGACATCCAGAATATTATACTTTTCCAAAGAGCTCTGGAGTTGCATGGTGAAAATGTGTTTGAGGATCTTTGCAGCCCGTGAAAGGCCTGCAATAGTGCAGTAGTTCAAGAACACTTTATTATCTAAAGTGGATTTTTTTAAAGTGGTGTGCGGTATGATTTTCTTAGGGCTACTGGAACAGATCCCTGGTCCAGTGAGGCATTTACCACTGATAGAATAGTCCCAATCAGTGCTGACGTATGTTGTCTGGCCAGGTATGCTGGGATAGGGCCGTAGCTGAAATCAGTCGGCTTGAGTTTCTATATAAGATTAGAAACTGTCTCTAGATTAACAGTAGAGAATGTAAACAGGGGCAGAGTTGATTCTGCTGCTGGTGTTACCTCCATATTTGGTGCAGTATCCTGTCGATCATCGTCTGGGAGTCAATTTCCATCCGAATTAAATGTATTTTACCCGCAAAACAAAAAATATTGAATTAATTCGCCAGATTAACTGGCATAGGAAGACAAGAAATAGTGCACATAGGGTATGCAGAGTTCCTTATGCTTGCAAATAGTGTTTTCGGTCTATTTTCAGCGAGGTCTATCTGCTTCTGAATGAGTGAGGATTTAGCTGATATCTGCTTTCATCGCTGACTTTGCTTCCTGATGGTCATTAATGTCTCTAGTCCTTAACCATGTTTTTTCTTTTTTCTGTGTTCTTTCTTGGGAGTTTTTAATGAGTCATCATACCATTGGTTGTTTTTTTTTCCTTCTTTTTTTAAAATATATTTTTTTAGACATGACATGTAGGACTGGTAATGTTCGGCACATTTTGAATCCGATGGCAGGGGCGTTCCTTCAGCAGAAAATATACTTTGAAGGTAATTTGGGAAGGCCCTCAGTTAACACCACTGCAAGGACTTCTTTATAGGGGTGGGGCAGTGGTGGCCTTGAGGGGGCCTGTGTCCCCTGACGGAGCCCGGCCTGCAATGGATGCAAATCCAATACATGTATTTCAGTAGCAATGACACAGCAATCCCCTTTGACTTGCTAAATGAAGGCCGGGGCTTGAGTAGGTTGCTGCTTGCTGCAGAGTGAGGGTGGTGTATGACAATGCCTGCATCTTTGCGACCCTGGGGCAAGAGACTCGGGGTACAGCCCATCCGAAGCTAGCAGTCGAAGCAGCATAATTGTTGAGAACTGCAAAGTTAGCAATTGCGACTTCATACATCACTAAAATCGTGTTGATTTAACGGCAGGTTATTTTAACCATGATGCCATTTCTTGGCCCCGATCAAACTGTGCACAAAAATAAACAGCAGAAACACATTATTTGCAGTGTAAAGGATTGTGACAGAACCCAGTCTTTCATTCTTCTGAGGTTAATAAATGCAGGGCAATTAAAATAAATGAGGTATTAAGAGCACCCGTTATAGCAATTCAAATCTGGAGGGATCAAGCAGGAAGTGTTAAATATAGGGGATACAGGACCCCCTGCCACTACAAGGATGCTGCAAGTTCCTGAGGAGTTCCGTGACCAAATAGACTAGGAACGAGACTGAGAACTGTGATCCTTTATATGGTCACAGAATGCAATGGTGACTTGCAATATCCTATTTACGTATGGGAGCAGGGATTGCATTCCTTATGACCTATGGCCACTCACCCCTTTAATACCTGGCCTCTTGCTTAATCTAATGTAAGAGATCGTCCATTTGCAGATCCATAAAACTAATGTAGAATCTGTTTGCATTTTAAAAACCTAATATGCAGCCCCTAATGAGTTGCAGAAAAATAGTTTAAGCAGTTTAATAAAAACACATCCAATATGCGTTTACGTTTTGTGCTTTTACTTAAGTATAACATGCACTTTTTTTTTGCTCACATATGTTAAACTCCAGCAGGTCACAAATGAAACTTTCAACCATAAGCAATTCTTTGTCAATGAATAGCTGTAAAGTGTCACAGAAAACTATTTTACAAGCAAGGATTTTGAAAAGCTTCTCACTGCCTCACATACGTGCTGCAGTGACAGTTGGAATTCTGTGCTGGCTGAAGCATTGTGAGATGTCACAACTGAAGCATAATGATTACAGAGCAGTTGTGGTGTCGTTTTCTTATTACAGGTCAGTTGTGATGTCACAGTTAGCCTGCAATAAGAACATTATGGCATATTAAAGGCTAACATGCATTGTAAGAAGACGCATTGTTATAGCAAACCAGACATGAGCATACATGTGTTTACCCACAGCAGGAGTGAACTCCATGTAGGAACATTTCAGGGACTTCGTATAAGCATTGCAGTAATCCAGCCAGCGGGCCTCATTACCAGGATGGGTCGCCAACAGGATATGGCGTTTGGGTGGCCAGATGAGCCTCCAAGTCACCCGTGAGCTAGTTCCACAGTTCCGCCACTTTTTTCCTATTGGTTAACTTGAATAGCTGGGCTCAAATAGACATTGCAGTGGGCAAGTGAAAGTTCTGGCTACGTGTTGCCTCAGCAACATGCGTCATTGTGTTCCCGTATCCGTTGAGAACCATAATGAGTTAATTTTGTGAGTTAAAACTAAGCGCATTCACTAATTATTACCAGCCAAAAGTAACATACAACGTTTGTTTCGCCACAGTCCGCCTATTTTGGCGGTTTGCAGTGTTAACGCTGTGGGCGTCACAGCATGGTCTCTGTGATCTTTTTCCATAAGACAATAACGCCATGCAGATGGGGGTGGGGGGTAGTTAGTGGGTCCTTGTGTGTGCGATTAACGTCGCCCCCCGCTAATGGCGTCTACAAAGCAGAACTGCTCTGTGGCCAGAGAAACCGGCTGCTTTGATCTGTGGCAAATGCCTGCGGAATTCATTCCAGGTGCCCCAGCACTTGTGCTGAAACCATCTGCCCAAGGCCTTCTCGCTCAAAATAGGTTCTCTCGTGGCTATGCTTACCGTGTATTGCCACCACGTGTCTGTTCCCTTTTTCATGGACGAAAGGGCGAAACTACTTTTCGACTGTGTTCACTTTTAACTTGCCATATGCATCAAGCTGGCTTTCAGAGCCCAGCAGCTGCTGACAGTTAGAATAAAATACAGTACCCGCACAATCACGCAATCCTCGTCTTCTGCTTGGATCTGATTTTTCAGGAACACATGGGATTGAAGAAG
Source organism: Ambystoma mexicanum (assembly GCF_040938575.1). Classification (NCBI taxonomy): domain Eukaryota; kingdom Metazoa; phylum Chordata; class Amphibia; order Caudata; family Ambystomatidae; genus Ambystoma; species Ambystoma mexicanum. The sequence continues at coordinate 405,226,670 of NC_090937.1, forward strand.
AGATGGACACGTTTGCTTTATACCATGAATGTTGCCGCTGATAACACTAAGCACACTAACATTAATCACAAAGACAGAAAACGTTTCTCATTGGAGGATCTAATTCTGGCAGCTGTGGTGTCGCCATTGTTTATTTGTTCAGAGGATGAGTCCTCTGTTTGTTGCCATTAATCAGTGGGCTGCGACCCACGCGTAGGAAGGGGCGGGGCTACCGCCAGAAAGGCAGTTCGAGGCTGACGGCCATTAAGTAAAGAGGTGTTGCACCCCAGCTCCTGTGTCGGTGTATCCTTGTGTGAATGAGGGTGACTGACTGGCAGCCTGAGGAGGTCCACTCGCGAGGTACTACATGGCGACGAAGCGGACACGTGTCTTCCACCGTGCCCACCACCTCAGGTCCAAAACGCTCGTGGTGAGCAGTGAGGCAGCACTGGAGCTGCAGGACATCTTCCGGTCGAGGACTCCCGGAGACAGCGGGTTGAAGCGAGAAGGCTCCCCGCCGTCGAAACGAGCCCCACCGCGAGCTCAGCTAAGGCTCCAACGCACACATTCTACGCGGGTGGAGCAGCTACAGCGGCTCCCCGCGTATCATCCGTACGGGCGGGGGGGAAGGGAAAACCTTTCCCGCCAACGGCAACGACGCCGGTAGGTGCATCCAATCACCTGCAGGTGGAGAAGCGGCTCCCTGTTCACATCTCCGGGCACCTAAGGAGCACTGACCTCCCGCCAACGGCTACAGCGAGAAACAACTCCGAGAAGAGCGGCAGGGACACAGCCTCCCGAATTTCTCCACAAGGATAAGAAGGTTAAGATCATAAAACCCCAACGCGCACAAGGCTCCAGGGCGCGCCACAAAAGCTAGGCCCCACAGGCCCATCAACACGTGGCACAGCGCCCCTCCCCTCCTGGCGTCCCAAGAACGGCTGCACACAGGACAGTAGGCCTCGCGAGTCACACAGCTAGTACAGCACCAGAAGATCAGTCCATGAGTGGATCGGAAGGGGAGTCACTGACAATCCCAGTGACTCCAGCCAGGCCAGAGCCCAGAAGCATGACAGACAGCCTCTTAGCCCAACTGCCAGCAAATTTTGACCTCACTGACACCGGCATCCTCGGATCAAGATGGAAAAGGTGGTTGAGGGACTTCGAAGTATGCCTAAAAGCAGCCGGACCACTAGAGGATGAGCAAAAACGAAACCTCCTAATCCATGCCGTAGGATCTAACGTGCAAGACATCCTTGACGAAATACCTGAAAACACCATAGACACCTACACCAAACTAAAGACAATGCTCACAGAATACTTCACGCCCCACACAAATGTGGACTATGAACGGCATGTATTTCACACCACCAAGCAGAACAGAGGAGAACCCATAGACGCATTCGTCATGAGATTAAGATAAAAAATGAAGCACTGTGATTTCAACAATTACTCCAATGAGGAGGCCCTCAGGTTAAGAACATAGTGGGGTGCAAAAATGACTACTTCAACAGCTGAGAAACCTAGAAGAAATCTTGCGGCTGGCACGATCAGATGCTGCCCTCGCAGCGCAAGTAGAGGACCTGGAGGAAATAAAAATTATGCACGGTAAGCACGAAAGTCTCAACAAGTTAGAAGGAACAGCGAGAACCAAAAGTGATCCTTTCTGCTACCGGTGTGGACACGAGTACCCCCATGAAGGAACTGCCCCGCCATGGGCCAAACATGCTCCGCATGTGGTGGTGACAACCACTACAAGGCTGTGTGTTTGATATTCTGCAGCAAGATGAGAGGGGCAGGAAAAAGCGGGAAACCCACAACAGAACTGGAGCAAAACCCGCCCACGCAGCACCACCGGGCAGCACACCAACCCCACGAACAAGGACTTCACAGACACTACGACGAACAACCGGAAAGAAGACAAGAAAAAAAAGCTGGAGGGAGAGCAAAACCACCCCATCCAAGACAAGAAGAAGACCCAGGAGATACGTACGGTGCCTCATAGAACAGTTGCAATCGGACAGTGTGTCAAGTGCGTCATCAGAAGAGAGAGCCCGCCGACCGGAGAAATACCAATAAGCACCACGGAAAAAGGGGTATCTATACGCCATTGGAAACAACACAGCAAAGGAACACAGCCCAATACTACGAATACAAATCAATCAAACTGCTGCTGAATTTTTGATAGACACGGGGGCAACCGTGAATGTAATAAGTGAGGAAGTTTACGAAAGCATACCAAACGCCCCTCGCCTACAGCCAGCAAGAGCCCTCATCTATCCATGCGGCTCAAAAACACCCCTGGCATGCAAGGGATTCTTCATGGCATCATGCCGATACAAGGAACATGAGAAAAGCATCCCCATGCATGTACTAGAGGCTGCCACCGAGAGCGTGTGCATGCTAAGCTACCAGGCAGCCATAGAGATTGGACTCATTCACATACTATACCGCCTCATGGTGCATAAATATTTAGACCCGACAGCAAGCATTGACCAAGGTTTCCCATAATTATTCAAAGGCCTTGGAAAACTGAAGAACAGATGGATTGAACTCCATATCAACGCCAGCGTCCCACCAGTGGCACAACACTACAGGGGCATCCCCATCAACATTCAAAAGCAAGTCGAGAATGAACTGACCAAATTGCTTGAGGCAGACATCATTGAGCCAGCAGAAGGCCCCACGCCATGGGTCTCCCCCATAGTACCGGTGCCCAAAAGAGACTCCCCCGACATCCGGATATGTGTAGACATGAGGAGACCAAACAAAGCCATCCTGAGAGAACGACATCAAGCCCCTCGAATAACAGACATGGTGCATCTATTAAATGGAGCAACAGTATTCTCCAAATTGGACCTAAACAAAGGCTACCACCAGTTGGAACTCTGGAGCAGATAGCGCGTGAATCGAATACTGACCAAGGAATACAAATCATACTAAGATGCCTAGAAACAGAGCGATGGAAGCATGCAAAGCAGATCTGTGAAACAATGAATGGTGACATGAGACAAGACGTCACATGCCTCCTAGCCGTAAGAGAAGAACTTGCGAAGTCTGAGGAAGGACTACTACTTAAAGGAACCAAGCTCGTAATCCCGCAAAGCTTGTGACAGAAAGTGCTAGAACTAGCACACGAAGGACACAGGGGCATCGTATCCACTAAAAGGATGCTAAGACAAAGACTATGGTTCCCCCAACTAGACACATCAGTGGAAGAACTACTGCAGAACTGTCCAACGTGTGCACTTGTGAAGCCACATACATCACCTGAACCCCTAAGCATGACAGCGCTGCCCGAAGGTACATGGGAGGAAATAGCCATCGACCACTTTGGGTCCATGGAAGGGGGTGAATACATACTGGTAGCTGTGGAAGAATATTCAAGATACCCCGACTTGCAGATAGTCCCGTCCACCTCCGCACATCACACCATCGCAGCCCTAGATCGGATGTTTGCAACCTACGGAATACCCAAGATAGTCAAGTCCGACAACGGACCTCCATTCACTGGACAAGATTTCCAAAGATTCGCCGAATATATGGGTTTTCACCACAGAAAGGGGACACTCTTATGGCCACAGGCAAACGGAACAGTAGTACGCTTCATGAGTAACATCAAATGCACGACACAAATTGTGCGCCTCACCGGAGAACCTGTCGAGAAACTATTATACCAACTCATGCGAGACTACAGAAACACCCCACACAGCACCACTGGGAAGTCACCATCCGAGGTGATGTTTGGGCAAACTATCAGAACCCGGCTACCACATGTGGCAGCTGAGGAAGATCAATATGAGAAAGACACTGAAATGAGAGAGAAAGATACGCTCACAAAAGAGAACATGAAGAGAGCTGCCGATGCCACTCGCAGGGCCAAGAGAAGTGACCTGGCACCAGGGGACCTGGTAGCGGTCTGACAACCTCAACAGCGCAAAAATGTAGCTCCATTCAATAAAGAACCACTTATCATCGTCAAGAAAAAGGATCACTCATCACCGCAGAAGGAGACCACAAGGTCATAACAAGAAACTCATCTCGCTTCAGAAGGATGCCTAATACCCCAGTCTCAGGCAACACAAACATGAATGACACGTTATCGCAATGGGACGCTCCCTATGAAGGAGACAGCGAAGCCTCCGAGGGCGACACGGCGCCAGAAACACGGACAGACTAATCGGTGAAAGTGGATGGTTGACCAGAGAGAACAAGAAAGAAACCACATCGCCTCATTGAAGAAATGAACTGAGAGCACGACTAAATGTTTAGTAACGGGAGGGTGTGGTGTCGCCATTGTTTATTTGTTCAGAGGATGAGTCCTCTGTTTGTTGCCATTAATCAGTGGGCTGTGACCCACGTGTAGGAAGAGGCAGGGCTACCGCCAAAAAGGCAGTTCGAGGCTGACAACCATTAGGTAAAGAGGTGTTGCACCCCAGCTCCTGTGTCGGTGTATCCTTGTGTGAATGAGGGTGACTGACTGGCAGCGTGAGGAGGTCCACTTGCGAGATACTACAGCAGCCATTTTAGCTGAAGACTTGACTTTGAATTCTGCTATCATATAGAGAAGACATGAAGCCAATTGGAACTGACAGTCACTACTTTCCTGTCCCCTGCTCATGAGAAGGTCTGTGTTTCTTTCCAGGCCTCGAACGCGCTGCGGCGGCAAAATGAGGCATACAGAGCAGAAGAAAAATAATGCCTTCTCTTTATTATACTTTCGCTTTCTGGCCTACGCGGCAGACATCAATCATGCATGAGCGAGCATGCGCAGACCTGATTTGCTGTATTTGGCGTGACAAGTTAAGCCTGTCACGCCGGGTTAACTGTGTCCACGCTGGATATGACAATGACATCTTCACGGGCAAATAAAAACAGGAAACTGAATGAGAAAGATTGCAGCAGTTCCCGAAAGCCGGATCCAAGCAACTCTTCCAACCAGGGGAGTCGACTTATGAATTTCCCGGGTGGGGGGGGGGGGGGCAAATACAGGAAGTGACATCACTGGCAGTTATATGATTGCAAATTTGCATGTAGTCGACAACTTGGTGCAACGGCGCGCAGGGGGGGCGGGTGTTGGCTCGCGCAGAACAGTGGAAACATTAGCTAGCATGCACTGCATATACTGAAGTCAAGAAAGAAGGAGATTTAAGCCTTCGAGTTGCATTCCAGTAAGACATCACTGCCCCTACTCCACCGCTCTATAATCGTTCAGCAACACAACTAGGATGGGAGAATGAAATGCTTGCTAAACAGAAGGTACAGCTGCAAGGTGGAGTACCACCACCACCACCCAAAAAAAGTTCCCAATTCAAGGGAAATGAGAAGTAAAGACGTTTCCCGATTAAAAACTACCAAGCAAGACGTGTATGGTGCCATAGTTCAGTAAAACATCACAATTCAAACTTACAATAGTGCTGCTGTAGATTGGCCAGCCGAAAGTGACATTTGCTCAAATGTTACCTCTGGGTAACCAGATAGAGTTAGGGATGTAGCTTAATCTTAAACCTTTCAGTGGACAGATCAGATGTGCTGCTGAACTATAATGCAATCCTGGCTGATGTATAATGCAATCCTGGCTGAAGCATAATGAAATCAAGTGTGGTTTCATCCTTGGGGGGAAGAGTGTTAACTGCTTTTAACATTGTAGTTTATCAGAAATTCTGGTAAAGTAGTGTACTATGTTAAAAAGCAGTTACCCAGGCTCACCCTGCACCCAGGTGATGTTTGGGACTGATGGAAGCACTCGCGTCTAAATGTTGTAGCCATGGTTGTCTCCATGTTTTTAAAACTCCCACTTTCCGGATTTTCAAAATCCGTTTGAAACACCCCTTATTCAAAAAATGAAGGAGTCAGTAAAAAAAAAGTATACCCCACTTATGCTTAATAACGTCTTACCTTCCAAGAAACCTTCAGTCAAAATTCACCCACTGCAATGTTCCTAAATTCAGATTGCAGAGTAGTGTCTGACTGAACCTCAATCAGCTCTTCCTGGGCATCAAATGGAAGATGCACCACCTCCTCTGCCAGAAAAGTCTGCATCACCCAGTCATTAATGCCAGCATTTTCTTTAGGGAAGTATTTATCAAAGCTGGACCTTAATGTTGCTAGGTGGCTTGCCCAGCTCCAACTGTTCTTTTGCAAAGGTCTAGCTTCCTCTTGAAGGCAAGTACTTTTTTATTCATTCTTTCCTCTGTGTTCCCATGTCCACAGGAATGCCCCCAAAGGTGGGATTGGGAGTTTTTGGGGTGGTGAGTTCTAGTGGTCTTAGTTTCCTTGATTAAATACACAAATCACATAGTATGTCAACCAGACAATGTATCATTGTTTACAGCTTAAAGGGAGCCACCTGACCCAAAGCAGCACACTAGGAGATGTATTTTGGAACAATCAACATTGTAAACACACCTCTAGTTTAGATTGTAAAGAGTGCTTGTGCTACAGTTACAAGCACCCAGTTAATAAAGTCCAGACTTAAAACACTTGATCAGCATTCATTGAGTAAAATAACCTTGTAAAAATAAAATGCAGCTTTGCATAAAATTACAGAGAATTTTGGGATTATCAGGCACTGGCAATCAGGCTCTGCTGTTGCTGTGGGAGAAGTGAGACTTGTGATGGCGACACATTTAAGGTTAATAGCTGCTGTTTATCACAAGATGGCAGGCCAGCACAGATCTTAACCACTGAATGCCCACTGAACAGCTATAAATCCTTCTATGTCAGCAAGAGGCTGATGTAGAGGAACCAGTGTTAGAAAGCAATGATGTAATTATACTGTACCATATCCGGTGGGAGGTGATGCCCCCCCAAGACTCGGTGAAGGACCCTCATGTCAAAAGGTTGAAAAGTCCTGCCGTCTCAGTCCCCACAGTCCTAACTTCTCCCCCGCTTAGAGTGGAAGCACTCTGCGGCACACAGCTTGTAATGCAAATCGCACATTTTAAGCGTCAGGACAAAAAACAGAGAACTGAATACATTGCTGAGGTAAATGAGTTCTGACTGGCAACACTGGTAATACCGTGTAGAGCCACATTATCGCACCGCCCAACTATGAGTTTGAGGGAAAAGGTGGAGGAAAATCCTTCAGCAAGAAACTAGAGGTATTTCCTCCTCCATACCGCCCAATATAGAACAATTTGGGGTATTACCACCAGCAACATTACTACCAGCAGTAATACCGCTGAAATCCACCATGGAGTCCAATGGACTCCAATTAATGGGGACTAACACTGCCTGCCACCACTTGTAATCCGGCAGTAATACCGCCAGACCCAGTGGCAGTAATGGTAGTACAGTTTGGTGGTATCTCGGCAGATTTACAGGCCACACAGAGACATCACCCCTCTCCATGTTGTCTTTTATTGTAAAGTGGATTACCAGGTTTCAGACCCGTAAAATACCCCTGTCTCCTCAGGTGACTCAGACCCCCACCATTCTATCCTACATAAACTTGATGCCCCCAGGCTGTTCTTCTAGTCTACTTTTATTCTACCCATGTAGATCCAGGAACGTCATACTCCTGTTACTTTCATGGATTATTTTACTTTCTGTTCCTTAAAGCCAGGGGTCTTAAACATGTGGCTCTCCAGATGTTTTGGACTACAACTCCTATGATCCATCACCATTGACTATGCTGGCTGGGGCTGATGAGCATTGTAGTCCAACACATCTGCAGAGCTAAAGGTTGCAGAACACCATGTCCAAGTAGAGGCCTGGAACTCCATACTGCCTCAAGCACCTTATCATTTGACTCTGGCTCTGAAATAGAGACTTTATGCCGGCCCTTTACCCACAAACACTGGTTGTTAATATTATACCTTGGAGCTACACGCGTTAATATCACTTTTGCAAGAAACAGACGTTCAGGACGGGCGGTAAAAAGACTTCTGTGGGTCGTATGAGGCCTATGAGTTCACAGGGTTTGGTTGACCAGGGAATAGCACACGAGGCATGGAGTTGGGACAGGTAGGCAGGTTAGCTGCTGGCAACCTTTCAGGTGGCAACCGTAAACCCATGAAGAGGGAGCAGAGATATGCAGTGCTTCTTTGCCCCCCTGATCCTCTGATTTGTCAGAGCTACATTTTCAAAGCCTCTCTCTGAATGGCGCATGAGTGCATTCATCTCTCAGTTGACTCACACAGTTATTGTTCTGTCTGTGTCTTTCATTTGTTATAAAACAGCACCCAAGGTTGGTGGCTCTCAGGGGGTAGGAAGCCTTAGACGTTGCAAGGACAACAAATTGGCAGCCAGGGGGTTAATGAGCCCCCAAAAAAATCTTTTTTTGTGACTGCACCAGTAAATCATCAAGAATCGATGACTGGGAGAGAGGCTTCAGGAGAGCGATTCCCCCTTATTTGTATGGTACAGTAGCACAGATAGGAGAAAGAGGTTGGTTGGCTCTCGACTTACATCTACCTGTTTAGTAGCACACCTGGGAGTGGTTAGTTGAACTGGCTTTGGGGTGCCCGTTTCTCTGTGATAGCATCCTCTTGAGGGCATACTTTTTTAATGAACATTTAATTGCAACTGCATGTGTATACCAAGTGCTTAATTTGTAAAACAGTAGGTGCCTGTGCCCAAATATGTTCTAGCACTTCTGTGACACTTGGGCAGTTCCACACCACCGCTGCCACCACCCATAGTGCGACAGAGGCCGGGCCTTTGTGGGGCCTCCTCAGGCTCCATTAGGAACCTATTCATGAAGACAAAAAAAGTACACAACTTCTTTTGCAGTGATGACCATCATCAAGGCAAAAGAAGGTGTGCACTTTTTCTTTTGTCTTCATAAATAGGCTCCTAATGGAGCCTGAGACCTCACAAAGGCCCGGCCCCTGTCGCACTAAGCATGTGTGGCAGGGGCCGTGGATCGGGCTGCTGCTTGTTAATGAAGCAACAGCCTGACCCTTTGATCATTTATCCTTTTTTTTTCTTTTCAAACTGTGGATAAGCGCCCAGTGGGCATGAGGCTGCGGCCCACCAGAGGGGCGCGCCCCACAGTTTGAATACCGCTGCGCTTAAGCTCCCCCCTCCAGGACCATACACCAATGAGTCCTAGAGTGGAGGGCTTAATGGCACATTTTCGCGATTATACCCGGCCGGAGAGAAGTGATGCAGTGTCGATGGAAAGGGCCGTCGATGCTGCATCACTTCTCTCCGGCCGGGGGTGGCTCAGCCCCGACTTGATTATGCCTATGGCTCGGGCCCCGGAGCCCCCGTACTCGGCGCCCCACTTCCAACGTTCTGATAGGCTAAACATGGATTATGATACCCCGCCTTCTGAGCCGTATCGTAAACATGTTCACCAGGTTACATCTCAATTGGGAGTGCTCTGGTATAGTTTCACATGCTCCATCTGCTTAGAGGTAGATGACTGCAGGACTGGTCCCATTGTGCCCTATATCTAGTGGTATCGCCTATTAGAGATAATAAAACACGTGGAGGGATATAGGGGGCACTGTGGGGTGTCCCCCCACATGTACATGCAGTGAAATGGGGTGAACAAAAAAAACAATTCAATATTTTGGGATTCAGTATTTTATTTTCAAAAATATCACATAGATCCGTATTTAGTGAGCCTTCCCTAGCAAATAATTGCAAGAACCCATATCCAGGGCCTCATTCACTTGCTTGGTGGACTGAGAACCAAAAGAGGCCCTGGAGATAATGTTCAAAGTGGCCCCATATTACACATTTTCAGCAAGACAAATCCTTTTCCTATGAGAACATTCAGAAATAAAATAGGTTGGAACAACTCATCACATTTTGCAATCACGCCATGCTATGCGCAAGTACGCTGATTCACAGGCGGAACTTGTGTTCAATGGGATGGGTCAGGCGGGTTTGGTGAGCCCCAGTGATTTGCAGCCCAGCGGTCTGTGCCCATCAAAGTGTCCGAACTGCACCCATACCAAGAATGCATTGGGCCTCATTCCGAACCAGGCGGTAAGGGGTTTACGGCAGCGTAAACAGCGTCGACCCTTACCGCCTGATTCCGAGGTCCCTTAGCGCCATGGAGGATTTAACACCTGCTTTTAGCAGGTGTTAAAATCCATGGCGCTAAGGGACCTTGTTGTTAATTACGCCACCGTAATTTACGGTGGCGTAATTAACGCCTTCCCCACTCCCATTATGCCCTATGGGGCAAAAATGGGAATGGGGAAGGGTAAATGGGGATTGGGGACTTACCGCCCCGCCAACCTCGGAATGGGGCGGTAAGTCCGCCAACCACCATGGCGTAAACGTAGTTTACGCCATGGTGGTAAAGGTACGACCCAGGCGGTAACTTACGGCCTGGGTCGGAATGAGGCCCATTGAGTCCGTTCACTGACAAAGGCCAACTATACAAAATGGTTTTGCAGGACACTTTAGTCGCAGAAGCGCATTGTTGTACGCATGGTTCCATACAGCATCACTGGCACCCTTCTTCACTCCATAGCCACTTTTATGATAACATTACGTTGTGATGAAATTACTTCTACTCTGCAGGAGTATAAGGATGATGTGTGGCTAAAACCACCAGCTCAGCCCTTCCATTGTTATAAACCAAGAGCCAACCCAATCAGAAAAGTACAATAGGCACAGTTAAGCGATACACCTCCTTTGCCTTTTGTGATAAAGTGGGCAGAGAGAAGGCTATACTCCCAAGAGGGGTGTGCATGTGATTAAATAGCAACCCAACAGCAAAGTATAGCAGTCCAAAATAAAGGAAATGTACAATCAAGGTTCTATACAAATTTAAATACTGTAATTTAAAACACAACTCTGTGAAATCACAGAGAAGATGCAAAGAAAGAAATATGATGCACTCTGTAAATGAATACATAGGGAAAAGGCAATTCACTAACCACAATGTTTTTTAAAATGGATACGTCTTTGATTAAAAAAGGTGCACATGGGACCATGCCAATCCCTACGGCCAAAAATGAGCAAGGAGGAGGTTATGAGTCAATAGTAACTTCTTGGTGGTTTAATAGCATTGAAGAAGGCTTTCAGCTGTTGTGTGCGTGGATCTAACCCAGTTCAGTCGCAGCGAAATGTGTCAGCCTAAGCAGTGAGCTAGTGTTGATTGTGGTGGCTCAGAGCAGTTCGAAGGTTTGGTGGTGTGCCAAAAGCAGCACCAGTGAGTCCTGCTGGTTTGATGGCGGGGAAAGTGGTTTGAATGTGGTTTGACCATTTCAAGCCAGCAGAACAGGAGTATCAGGTGATCTGGTCCTCCGGATGCTGTGAGACCCTCTCCAAGGGCTCTAGGACAGGATGAATTCATTCAGGGTCTGCTCTCTGAGCCTAGTTAGGTTTGGTGTAGAGTGGCAGGTCCTGGTCTCCAGCAGGAGTCACTACAAATGTGCACCGGGAGTGGGTAGAAGCAGACCTTGCCTCTAACTTTGACTGCTCCGTCTTCATCTCGTGGTTCGGGGCTTTGGAAAAAGCAACACTTCCAAAAGAGGTCCACATTAATTCTTCTTCAGGTGTTTGTCCAAGAGTGAACCAGTGAAGAAGTGGGAGACCCCTTGTTTTAAAGTCAAATGTCTGCAGGTGATTGGCCTAAAGCAACTCTTCTTTAGAGGTCAAATTCCTTTCCTTGGGAAAAGGAGACTTTGGCTTCTGAGACCATACCCAAAGTATTTTGTGTTCATGGAAGTCGAGGAGACAGGAAGGAAGAGAGATATGTAGAGAGAGCAAGATGGTGGAATCTTACCCCAGCTGGTCTGAGCACCCCCTGTCTGCACTAGCTCTGCCCCTGTCCTTTGTCAATACCATCAAACGCCATTTTAGTATGCAACACCCTGGTGTGAGCAAGTCCTTCTGAGATGGGTATGCCCTTTCATTCCTGTTTCCCAGGCCAGCTCCTGATGGAAGGCTGGCTCATTGGTGAGAGATGTTAACCGACCTCTCAAATGATCAAACGACCAAAGCCGAGACATAGCAATCCAGTCTCCTGTCTTGTCACTTGGAAGGGCCAGGCTGTCGGACATCCACACAACCCTTCCACAGCTGTGCTGGTCTCACAGTCCTGACACATGTACAATATCAAATTGATGTTTCTGTAATAGGTAAAAGAGAAGCTAGCCACCATACCCTAACCCAGGTATGGCTTATATGCAAAGTTTTCAACTGCCACCACAGCGCCTCAATGCCCTTGGGCTGCCAGTGCGCTTTACAAATCCAAAAATAAATAAATATTATCTGCCATAGTTAGGTGGTTTTGGGAACAAGGATGTATATCTTAAATCCGGCCCCTGCACTGCAATTACATTGCTGTCATTGCAGTTGCCAGGGGCCACCTGTGCCCATTGAATCTGCTCTTTTTCACAGGGGTACAGGCACTGCACTTCATGATATTGATCCAGCAGGACACAGGTGTACATTATGCCTTCGGCAAGGAGTTTGTGAAGAGGTGGGTCTGGTCAGCAGGCCACCCTCTCTGACAGAAAATTACTTGCATCATTTTAAATTTAATAAACATCATAAAAGCCAGGGTTTGTACACCTTTTCCAGTTGGCAATACTTCACATAGTGGCAAAAGGCATTTTAACACATACACAGCACAGGAAGAAATGAATGATCTTTAGGATTGTTTTGCATACTAGTTAGATTTCTATCTTGGGCCTAGCCTGGTATTTCCCGAACATGCAGACCCCTTATTTAATTTGCATATGTATTGACATCAGAACTGACATTGTAAACAATAATATTACACAGGATGCCATCAATCTTTGCCACTCCAGGGCATTATTGGTAGTGACATTAAAATAAGTTTCCATAAGTAAACCAAGAGATAAAAAAAAACCTAGTAGTGTACAATGCATGAATGGTCACAATTATTATATATGTAGCAACTCCATGTTCTAGTAAACCAAGAATGACAATGTGTTTTAAAAGCAAAAGTTGCAAATTGTATTACTTCTAGTGACACCCTGTTTTGCCAGATACGACACAGTAAATGATTTGCCCAGGATGGCAACCTTTGGTCAAATGGTGAATCCAGAATGTGGGCCTAATTTGTGATTTACATCCTTCACCACATATCTTCCCATCTGTAGTCCATATATTTACTTGTGCAGGTTTGAATTGCAAAAGCTTAAATACAAATGGGTTTCGTAGCAATAATTTGAAATGTACACAAATCACATGAGAAACCAACCTGACAACATGTAAGATGTTACAGAGACACGTCAAGCAAAATTAATATGATATTGAAATTTCCCCCATTATAAGTGTAAGATTACAGTAGCAACATGCAATGTAATTTGAGCTAAGCAGATAACTGTATTCACACTGCAAGAAAATGAAACACAATAGAAGGTTGATCGATTGAGTTATTACTTCATACAGCATGCAGCCTTATGTTCCCCTCCTATTTATTATCAGCCACCAATCTTGCCACTTAAGGGATTTGTCTGGGCCACACACCTCTACTCGCTTTAAGTATAATGCTCTGCTGACACAAGACTAAAACCTAGGGGGAGCTGCAGGACTTCTCTGTGCTCTAAATTATCAGATGAACAAGTGAGAGGACTGTGGAGAGCTGATCCTCTTGCAGAGGACAAAGTCAGGACATCTCCCGCTCCCGAACAAGCTACGTGTGGAAGCAGTACAAAGCGCATTAAAGCAGGAGGGTCCCACACAATACAGGACAGTTGCCGATCCTAGTGAAGGCCTGGGGGGCTGCTAACACCATCGAGTTCTCTGAACTCTCAGCCGACGCGGGCGCTTCCAAAATCATAAGTGGGACCAGAAGGAACATGTTAATTACCTGCAACTGTTGTTCTCCAGCATGGGTCTGGCATGGATTCACATGCTCATGAATATTCCCCGTCGTCAGGCTGGGAATCCTCGGTAAAGAAAAAAAATCAGTTTCAGTTTAGTTTCTGAACTGTCTTTCTACTAGTAACCAATCACTGGTCTCTGGGTCATATTGCCCCCAACCAATGGCTGCCCTCTACCTAAGCCCCTCCTCTGGCAGTCATCTTCAGATTTGGTAGCACGTAAAGTGGCAGTAGTGTGATGCTGGACAGGGCCTCCGTATCCTTGTACTTTACTGCTATTTATTGTGTGTTCTGTTGTGTTTTCCACGCAGGAGTTCATGTGGGACTCCTGGCGGTGCAGCTTTCTCTCTTTTGGTTTGGTGAACAGACCAATGGATATCCTTATGGCACCTATGGGTAGGGGTTCAACCCTGTGCCCCCAGTGTATGGTTTTGGGCACTTGTGTGTGACCCACAGAGCAGGGTACGGGCTGGTGGCAGCTCCGTGCTGAAATGCCTGGTGCCCTGAGCGTCCTCCATTTTGGGATGCCCAGGCCCTGTCATTTGGAATCGGTAGATTCTGGATGGAGACAAAATGGCCCCCATGGCCTCTTGCCTTCCATCACCTGTTACCTTGATCTTCCCGAAGTCCCGGGAAGCCCTGACTATGTCCCTTCCCCCTGACTGGCTGTTGGGTGGAAGTTCCATATATGGTAGTGTGGGGAAGTGCCGACCAGACTGTCTGGAGCCTTCCCAACAACCGTATGTTGTGGGTACGCCTGTGGGTGGGACCTGGGTGAATGGAGTGTGTGACGAATATGCATTCTATGTTGTGGCTGTCTAGTATCTGGTGGTTGACACAATGGTTGAGACAGCCCTGCCTGAAACCGGTATGAATGCAGCTTGGAGTGTTGAATGGCTCGGTGCTTGTCCCAATACGCATAACTTGTTGTGAGTGTCTGGAGAGAAGTGAATGGCCTGAATGCCCCATGTGCCTGATTGGCTGCCTGCCTGCATGAATGACCGTAGTCGTGATTGGATGCTTGAGTGTGACCCAGCGGAATGAATGGGAGATCAACAGTATATCTGGGGACCTCTCACTGCTAGGAATCGTGCTCAGAAGCTGAAGTCCACTACGACGAGTAACTGGAATAACTGAAGCTTGACCTTGAAGCCCTGCTGGAAGAGAAGAATTGATGTTGCGCTCCTTCACAATCTGAAAGCTGCTGTGTTTCAAGAACTGACCCAGAGAGGACATGGTAAGGCGCCCTCTTCCCGAGCTACGAGGGACCATCATGCACAGCGGATCTTTGCCTAAGCTCCCTGTTAGAAAGACCTTAGACAGGCTGCGGAACTCCAAGGAGAAGTGCCCAGACTGTTGTCCACCACTGTCGACGACCGCCGTCGCCGACTGGAGCCGCCGTGCTCCTGTTGCCTAAGAACTTCATTGATCCAAGGACGCTCTCGTCCGTATCGTCGCTGCTGTATCCTGCTGGAGAAGGCCTGACCGTCGACGCTCCGAGGAGCATCCACCGGTGGGTTTCCCGCCACCCAAAGACCACAGAGACGCCGATGACTCGACGCCCTTGCTGGGCCACAGTTCTTCAACTCTTTGCGGTCCAGAACTATCGACACCGAGGTGCCCTGCACGCCTCTTCCTGGCAGGACGTTTACACTTCCCCATCAACGAGCACCGCTAGCAACGACGCAGCCACTTCACCGTCGTAGCTCGTCCTGTTCTCCGTCGGATGTTCGACGACCCGTGACTCCTGCCTGAAAGGGAGGACACTCAAGAAAGGCTGTTGATTCCCCGACACGGAACACTACAACGCCAAGGTACTTTGGGGTTGCAGAACTATTGGAAAGTCTAGTGTGAGCAATATATGGACTGGGCTTGTATCTTTCTTTTACAGGTTGCCCAGATGGGGGGATCTCACACAGAACTGTGTCTAGGAAACAGGGCCAGTATTCTGCCAATTGCTCAACCATCTTGCTTTCCTTCCTCTCTCTACTGCTGGTTTCCTCTTTATTTTGATCCGTGTGTTATTCTGACCGTATGCACTTTAATGAGATCTGATAATGTTAGTAGTACCACTTTAGAACTGTATATATTTACCATTGTTGAGTTCTGAGTACAAAGTGAGTTATCGTGATAGTGCACGTGACCTTGAATATTAATTATATAAAGACTGTGTTTTAACCGATACAGTGTGTGGACATTCCTTTGTGGGTGCTTGGGGACTACACTGTACTTAGGAACCAGCCTGCATCACCTCCTGAGAAGCTAGGCCTTGATTGCTCGACCATAGCTACCGAATATAAAATCTTGGCTGGGGTCCTCTGTGCCTCTCCTCTACCATATAGAGAGCAGAAGTACAGACACCCCCCTTCAGTCTTTACAAGTAGGACCAAGAGAAGAGCCGCAGAGGGGTAGGCAGGAGGGTTTGCATGTGAATCCATGCCAGACCCATGCTGGAGAACAAAAGTTACAGGTAAGTAACTTGTTCCTTCTCCAGCATGGGGTCTGGCCTGGATTTGCATGCTCATGAATACAAGAATACATATCAGTACACACATGCACAACCATGGGAGGAGGCAAGGCTCAACATCAAGCATTTCAGCAACTCAACATTAAGCATCTGTTACCTCCTCACCAGGCTCACCTTCAGGCGAACAGGTTGCGCAGCACTGCCTGGCTGACTCTGGACTCCTTCCTGGAATCCCGGTCAACGCAGTAAAATCTTGTCAAGGTATGCGTCGACCTTCCACGTAGCAGCCCTGCAGATGTCCAGCAGGGGCACACTAGACAGGAACGCCGTGGTAGCAGCTATCGCTCTGGTTGAGTGGGCTCTCGGACGGCCGGGCAAGGGTCGGTTTGCCAACCGTTGAGAGTGCATGATGCAGCCGGAGAGCCATCTGGAAATGGAAGCCTTCGAGAGGGCCTTCCCTTGGTTCACAGGTCCAAAGTTCACGAACAGCTGTGATGTCTTCCGAAAACTCTTTGTGCAGTCCACGTAGAACTTCAGTACTCTAGCCACATCCAGTGAGTGCAAAGTCCTCTCAGCCGGCAACGAAGGCGATGGGAAGAAAACAGGTAACACCAAGGGCTCGTTGAGATGGAAGTCCGACGGCACCTTGGGCATGAAGGAGGGGTGCTTCCTCAGCACTACCCTTGTCTCGTGGAATGTCAGGTTTTGGGGTTCACAGGAGAGGGCTTGGATCTCTCCCACTCGTCGTGTGGATGTGATGGCCACAAGAAACGCTGTCTTCCACGACAGGAACTTCAATGGTGCCGAATGCAGCAGCTTGAATGGAGGCCCCATGAGCCTGGTCAGCACCACGTTGAGCTCCCACACCAGGGCCGGAGCCTTCACCGGCGGTAATGATCGGAACAGTCCTTTCTTGAACTCCTTCACCAGGCGATGAGACCACAGAGATGACCGCCCGGGAGTTCTGGTGTAGCGGGAGATAGCCGCCAGATGGATCTCGATGGAGGCATGTGCCAGCACTGCCTTGGCCAGCAATAGCAAGTACAGCAGCACTTGAGGGCCGTAATCCGCAGATTAATCTTACTCTGCACGGCACCAGACAGAGAACCTCTTCCATTTGTGTCCATAGCACTTGAGAGTCGAGGATGCCCTGGCCTTTGCAAGCACCTCCTTGCAGTCCACCGGGATATCATACCCTCCAAACTCTAGTGCTGCAGGAGCCAGGCCTGCAGGTTCAGCGACCCTGGTTCGTGATGGAGGATGACGCCTCCTTCCCTGGTGAGAAGATCCGCGTTCCTCGGTAGTTTGACCGGGGGTACACTGACATGTCCAGAAGGTCCGGGAACCAGATCTGCCTCGGCCATGCCAGTGCGACGAGGATCATCCTGCACCGGGACCGTCTGGGTTGACTGATGAGTCGTAGCAGCAACGACAATGGGAGGAACGCATACAGGAATAGGCCATCCCAGGGGAATGAGAAGGCGTCACTCATGCTCCCCGGCTGGGGAAACCTGCTGGCGAACCTCTGGCACTTGGTGTTCGTCGCCGTCACAAATAGCTCGATCTGGGGATTTCCCCATCATCGGAATAGGAGATCCACTTGATCCTGCCGCAGCTGCCACTCGTGGCACGAGTGCAGCTCCCTGCTGAGTGAGTCGGCGATAGTGTTCTTTATTCTTGCCAGATGGAAGGGCACCAGGAACATCCCTTGGGCGATGGCTCAGTGCCACAGATCCTGTGCTTCCTTGGATAGGGCTGGGGATCTGGTGCCCCCCTGCTTCCGGATGTAGAACATCGTGGTGGTGTTGTTGGTGAAGACCCTTACCACTTTGCCCTTCAGGGATGGAAGGAACTACCTGAGGGCCCAGAACACGGCTTGGTGCTCCAGGACATTGATGTGTAGTGACCTCTCCTCCGGGAGACAAAGGCCTCCTGCATGGAGATCGCCAGTGTGTGGTCCCCATCCCTCCATGGAGGCGTCCGTCATCATCGTTTCCTGATGAGCCGGGGTGTGAAAGTCTGTGCCCGCCGCAACATGCACATGGGTGCCCCACTACCGGATCGCTTGGCAGACAGTCTCGTTTAGTGAGATCCTGTCTTTGAAGCTGCCCGTCGCTTGGATCCAACGGGCATCGAGGAACTCCGCATCCACAGCCTGCATAGGCTCACGAGGTAGATGCACGAGGACATCATGCCAAGTAGGGACTTGATGGATCTCACCCTGGCCGCGTCCATGGTCAACAGCTGTTGTACCTTGCCCAGGATGGCCTTTGTCCTTTCCTCCGACGGCGAAGTCAATCGCGCCACTGTGTCGAGTCTGGCTCCCAGGAACAGGGTGTCCTGCGACGATACCAAGTGGGATTTCGCGAAGTTGATCGAGAATCCCAGATCCATGAGCAGTTGGACGGTCTTCGGTGTGTGATCGACGGCGAGTTCCCTTGACTTTGCTCGGATAAGCCAATCGTCTAGGTAGGGGTAGACGTGGATCCCCTGCAGGTGCAGCCGCACCGCCACTGGTGCTAAGCACTTCGTGAACACCCTGGGCGCTGACTTCAATCCGAAGAGAAGGGCGTTGAACTGATAGTGTCGCCCTTGGACCACAAATCGTAGGAATTTTCGATGTCCTTTTAGAATGGGGATGTGGAAGTAGGCATCCTCCAAGTCCAGTGACGATTTCTGGGACTTGATGTACTTGTTTAGATGATGAAACGTCCAGGATGGGTTGCCAACCTCCGGTCTTCTTCCGGACGAGAAAGTACCACGAGTACACTTCGAAGCCCCAGAGCCTCTTTGGGACCGTTGTATGGCTCCCTTTCTTAACATCGCTCATACCTCCAGAAGTAGTTGTGGGACGTGGTTTTCCTTCCTGGCCACAGGTGGAATACGGGGACACCTTTTTTGAAACTCCAGAGTGTGCCCGCGGGCCAGGGCATCTAGCACCCAACGGTTGGTGGAGATGGACTCCCACACGCTGACAAATTTCGCCATCCGGCCTCTCACCGGGGTGCTCGGGTGGGGGCCAGACGCCACGGCCGATTCAGTCCTGTTTCGTCATGGCTTTGCCGCCTTGGTCTCCCTGGCGACGATGACGGAATCCTCTGGTCTTGCCATGTCCTCTGTAGGCTTCCTGTGACGAGGAGCAGGCCGCTTGGTGATACGACGAGGAACCGCCGCTGAATCCTTTTGAGGCACCTTGCTTGCCTACGGAGTTCCAAAAGGACGGTTGTCATTGTTGAAGAACACCCAAAGCCCGAGCCGTCTCGGTGTGCACCTTGATGTCCTGCAGTGACTCGTCCACTGTCTTGCCAAACAGGTTGGTACCGTCGAAGGGAATGTCCAGAACCCTGGTCTGCACATCCTGGCAGAAATCGTTGGCCTTGAGCCAACTGCACCAGCGAAGGCAAACGCTGTTGCCCGTCTCGCGAAAGCCTGTGCCGGCGATGTCTGTGGCCACCATGATGGTGTGTTCCGAAGCCACCTCGCCTTCCTGTAGGATTTCCAGGGCCTCAGCCCTCTTGTCGTCCGGGAGGAAGTCCAGGAGGGGAGCGATCTTGAACCACAGCTCCCTGTCGTAGCGATCGCGAGGGCGTTGGCCGCTTTAATAGTCGTCGCCGCCGACGAGATGACCCATTGTCCCATGGCATCCAGTTTATTCCCCTCGCCGTCCGGGGGGGAAGTGGAAGTTGAGGCCGTCACCCCCCGCCGATTTCTTCTTGGCTGCCGCTGAGACCACTGAATCCGGGGACTGCTGTGCTCTGAGGCACATAGGGGCACAGTCCGGGACCCAGTACTTCTTCTCGTATCAGTCTCTCTTAGCGGGAGCCATGGACGGGTTCTTCAGGAGCGCCAGCCCCTCGTCCCAGATGTCGTCTAGCAATTGGATTGAGAGGATTGTCTTCCTCTTGGCCTCCCGTCGCTGGTAGAGGAAGCCCTCCTTCTTATGTTCATCGGGGCAGAGCTGGAAGGGCTCAGATGCCCTGGCGATCATGGTGGGGAAGGAGCCAATTTCGTTGGGGGCAGAGGCCCGAGGAGGTGGTGATGGGAGGTCCATTCCGTCGTCACCCCCGTCGTCGTCCGTACCCGTCGTCGCCGTCTCTGTTCCCGTCTCATTCCTCGGAGGAGCGGATGGGGGTGAAGGCTGAAAAAGGGGGAGGAGGGTGGACTCATCTCCACTTGTTAGGTGGGCTCCCCGACGGTCCAGGCTTCTTGCCCCGGATCCTGTGGACGCTAGCCAACTTATCCTCAGAGGTGGTATCCGTGTCCGTCATGGCTACCATGCCCCCCCACTCTTTCTCCTGGTGGGGTTTCACAAGGGTCTTCTCGATAGTCAGAAAAGATGACTCCCTCCGTGGTGGCAGTGAAACTCTAGCCCCTGAAGCCGTCTTCACTGGAGAAGCCTCTGTAGGTTTCGCCAGGGCCGCCACGACTCCTTCAATTAGTCGGGTGAATCAGGGCCTTCACGACCTTAGGCGTGCCTGAGGCCTTCACCTTTGGGGGAGGGTCGTCACCTCCCTGGCCCTCGGCTGTCTCCGTTTTGATCGACCGGAGCTTCTCCCGAAGCTTACCCGGGTTCAACAACTTCCTCTTCACCGAGCCAGAGCGTTGGCTCGTGGTTGATGGCGTCGTTGATAATGCGCCCTGCCTGGCAGCCGAGGAGCCTGACCGATCGGCACTCCCGGTGCCTGGGGACTCATGGTGCTTTGCCTTTTGTTGAGCCCCCGTCACTGGAGCGCCCTCAAAGGCCTTAGAAGACCACTCAGACTTCTTCTTCTCACCCGCTGCTGGGCTCTTCCCTTCCCGCCAGTTGGTGAGTCGAATATGATGATCCTTCATTGTCCGTTCAGACATGTTCTTACAAAATGCACAGTCCTTCTCCACGTGCAATTTGTCGTTGTGAAGGCAGTAGAGGCACCGAGAGTGCTCATCCTCCTTAAAGACGTTCTGTAGTCCGCATCCAGGGCAGCCCCTGAACAGCTTGGATCCAACAGGCGTCATGCTTCCTTTCTCCTGGGCCATGTCCACGCGGGGTAGGCCTCAAAGATCTTCTGGAATCCTCTGAGAAGTGGAAAACTCGATGAAAAGACGCCCTTAAGGGGCTTGAAAGTTCCGAAAACGGGTCCCCGTTGATCGGAAGTAGAATTGGGGAAGCTTGAGGCTCGATTGACCAACAATATAAGAGTAAACTCTTCGAAAAAACGCAAAACGCAGTAAAAGCTCGAGAGCTACAGCATGAGGACTCCCAATCCTTGAATGTGCGGTAAAAATCTGAAGATGGCTGCCAGAGGAGGGGCTTAGGTAGAGGGCAGTCATTGGCTGGGGGCAGTATGACCCAGAGACCAGTGATTGGTTGCTAGTAGAAAGACATTTCAGAAACGAAACTGAAACTGATTTATTTTCTTTACCGAGGATTCCCAGCCTGACGACGGGGAATATTCATGAGCATGTGAATCCATGCCAGACCCCATGCTGGAGAAATGTGTTTATGCAGGTGTCTGGGAAAATGCATTACTGCCCCCGACTGGACAACTGGGCCCCAGGCTGACGTATGCCAACCAATCAACACAACATCTTCAGTAACTCATTATTATGACAAGTTAATCTGTAATCAATTACACCATAAGTTCCGAGGACAGGGGGCAGAGTGGGGCATCTGCCCCCTTACTTAGGTAGCAACATGGGCAGGAAACACACTTTGGCCAAATAGAGAGGTTTGCACTTTTCAGCTGCTGACTGCAGTATGATTGGCTTTTGACTTTTGGTCTACCTTGCAGCTCCATGATTTGGGGGTTATCACTCCACAGAATTTAGCATTGCAGGTCGATGAATGATATTGTTCAAAGTCACTGCATTTAATGGTGCAGTTTATGTACATGGCTTAAAAGTTGAGGGACGGTCTCCACGGCAGAAAGCTGCTAGGTAGCATAGCAAGATATGTGAATGTTGCTGAGGCATTATATGTGGAGTTCAAACTATAAATACTTTCGGTTTTTTCAAATTCGTTCTTTAACATGTGCTTTAAAATGCATCGTTTCCGCTTGGGAAGGGGTCGAATTCAGTTGTTTGCTTATATTCACGGGGTGTGCCGGGGCGAGGGGGCCAGGGTGGGTTGCCCCCATAGTGGAAATCAAAAGTAGGCACCCATGAATGACACCATGATGTTGGATGTTGATGGAAACACCACCGAAGACTTGTGTCAACGCGCAAATGCAAGACATGTCTTCTTCCAGCACAAAGAGCTTAAATGTTTCCATTTGTCCAATCAGTGTTTTGCATTTTTAGTTTTGCACACAGATTGGACGAAGAAGGGACTGGCGGAAGGCTGAGCACCAACATCATAATTTTATTCTCTCCCAATGACTTGAGCAGATGTCAAATAAAGCCTTTCTCTGCTTCCAGGCAGAGCAACAATGGGCCGGATCCTTATTTTCCAAGGAGACATTTTCAAGAAAACCGCAAATCACAGAGGTGACCGGGAAAACGGAGACAGGAGCAGGAAACAGGCAGAGGCTCTTCTATAATTAAATCCTGCTGCCTGGAGGTGAGCCCTAAATATATAACTTCCATTTGCTACAACCTGTTTTCTGCAGAGGTGTTGCTAGAGGTGGGCTGGGGAGCTATAGCCCCTGGTCTTTTGGTTGTTGCCCCAGATAGAAGCTCAGGGGCAACAACCAAAAGGCTAGCCACCCCTGAGTCTCGACAGTCCGGACATTAGCGTAGTCCCGGATCTTTTCCAGACCTAGCAACATCCCTGGTTTGCTGGATTAAGGTTTCACAAATTAAGCTTTCATCATAGCCATGTTCATGTCAGAGGAATTGTTAAAACAGATCAGTGGTAATACTGATAATACTTTAAGGTAACTCAACAGGGCGTGGCAGTATGAACCCAAATTCAATTTATGAAGTCCTTCACAGGTTCTGAGTGCAGAACGCATTAGCATAAAAAGTGGAGGGGCGACCCTGCCGTAAAGAGGCCTCACAGCTTGACATCAACATGAACAGGTCACTGTAGTCAATGAACAACATGGCGTCTGTGTCTTGGATACTTATTTTGCTGGAGAGTGATGCATATGTTTCACTTAATAGAGGACAGCTGTGTACTTGAAACATCTTTCTCTCTTTTACTAATCGTTATAGTTGTTTGAGAGAGACAGAGAGCGACAGAGGGAGTGATTGTGTGTTCATGTACGTCTGACAGAGAGAGCAGGAAAGGGAGAGATAGAGAGAGAGAGAGGGAGTGTTTGTCTGCATGTGAGAGAGAGCGGAGAGGGAGAGAGAGGGAGTGATTGCGTGTGTGTGCGTGTGCGAGAGAGGAGAGATAGAGAGAGGGAGTGCTTGTGTGCATGTGAGAGAGAGCAGGAGAAGGAGAGAAGGGGGAGGCAGATTGAATTGGTGCTTGCGTGGGACATAAGAGAGATTGCTTTTGTGCAGAAATAGTGCTGGAGATGGATTAATTTGCATTTTTCACTGTGGATCCCACAAGATGGGCAGGGAGGAAGGGCGCATAACTGGGGCCGTACAGTTCGGGGGTAAAGGGTTCTCACCCTTCCCCGCCCATACAAATATGCCTCTGAGCCCCTCAGAAGATTAATCATGAACACCTGGAAAATAGCCCAGTTTCTTATAATGTTGATAACAAAGCATAAAAAGTGCACACCCTTTGAACCTAAAAAGATGTAATTCAATATTAACTGAAGAGTACCATTTTAACAATGGATTTCAGTGGGGTTCTGCTCAGATCATCAGGTGGTCTTGTGGGGAATCCTGGCGAACATGACGAACATGGTTCGAAACCATGCCCCAGGGAGACATCTTACTGGATCCGGTTCTATTTCAGCACTGAGCAGAAAGGACATATTGGATTTAATTTGCAGTTTCAAAATGTAAAGAAGGGAAGGAACAAACAGGTAACAGTAAAAGCGCAATAGAAAATTCAAAGTTAGGGTGATTAAACTTTCGGTGTCCTCTTACTCAGACCTGCACAACAGCACTCATTGGACTCTGGCACCACACGCTGCTGACAGTGACCTCCTGCTTTCTGCTTCATCAGCCTTTCATTCTGGCCGTGTTGCTATGGGGCTTGGCACCTAACCATGTCCAGGGAAGAAACACCTCTGATTCTGTGCTTCACTTGCTATAATCGAAGGCAATTCACCGCACACACACACACACGCCCTTAACTTCGGAAACTCCATTTGATGTGGGGAAGAGACAGGTCCTGGAATAACCCAAACAAGGCTTTGGGATCTACTATCTGATTTTTGGTTTGGTCAGGATCCTAGGTGTTTCCCATTTACTCCTTTAGCCATATCTTTCAAACATTCCTATTAATACCCTTCATCGTCCCTGCTAAGACTGGCCTTAGCTAACTTCAAGTTCTACCATTGCAGTGTTTCTCTTATGTCCACTTTCTCAATGTCGTCTAGGGACCCTGACTCAATAGTTTGCAATGTTAGGATTTGCCACTTGATGCCTTTCCTCCATATAGCGGTCTCTACCTCGTGCTTCTGGCATACAACCACGTATCCTTGCTGTTATCTCCGTTTGGCCCATCACCCTCTCTTCATAGCTCGGTACCTTCTGCACCCCACACCCTCCAGTAAATTTCCTGGACCTGAGCATCTACAGTCAGTCCTCCATCTTTTGCTCGTCTCGTCTTAATATCATCTTGGGCTAGTGAAGTCAAGCTGGCATTCTTGTCTCATCCCCTCGTTTCTGCTGTGAGCCTCTGTTTTTTAGATCTGCCAATTCTCACTTGCTCTGTATCTTTTCCTGGATTCCTCAAGGTCTACTTGACCACAACTACAACACAGCATAGGTCAGGCTATTGGGCTGGGTGTTCTCTCAGACAGCCCTTAAAGATAAGTAGAGATACCCTGGCGATGAAGGGGGAAGCAGATTTTATTCATACATCAATAAACAAGACAACACAAATAGCTTGGCAAAGTTTGTCTGTTTTAATGTCAAGTATCTATAACAGGGAGTACAACGAACATCAGCAATGCTCGGTCCTCTGTCTCTCCTTATTTCATACAAAACTGGGCTTTTATACCCACAATTGGTCATCATTGACAGTTTGACCTGCGTCATTACCAACATCATCCTACGTGGCAAAATACAAAAAACCTAACGGAGGGTGTGTTTGGGTCTAAGTAAAGTTCTAAGTATAAACTATACCTGTATGGAGTAACAAAAGAAGGTGGTAGGCTAATTAACATCATGTGGGGCAAATAAGCCCTCCCCTAAAAATGGCAACTATGAACGTCACTGTACGACGTTCCATTGGCTATACAAGCTATAGGATCCCCAACTACATGGTCCCCTACAATTGGTTAGCTCCTAACCCCCGTCAATACTTTTCCACCCCCGTCAATACTTTTCCACTTTTCTTATCAGCAAGCAGACTGAACAACCAGATGCGGGTGAGCTCGTTTTAGCACCAGCTTCACACCCATTAGCATAGCATCTATCATCATCTCAAGGGTTCAGTGTCAATTAGTGTTTGAAGTTTGGCCTTGAGTCTGTACTGTGTTCTTAGAATTTTGAGGGAGTGTGGGCACCAGCCGGCCTTTGTTCATAGGTGTGACCATCTAGCCCGACCAACTTCCCTTTACCACATGACTGGACACCATGAAATTGAGCTTTTCGTGTATTTGATTTTATTCTCTGGTAGTCCTCTGATGTCTTTTTTTTTTCTTGACCTCTCTTTATAGGAGCCTCTGTTCTTTCATGTTAATTGTATCCAATTTCAGCCAATTCCAGTTTCATAAGACCTTGGCTTTCTTGGCTCAGTCAATTCCTTAGCTAAACTTTTATTCTGTTTAATTCAATTGATTCTCTTAACTGTGACACTGAAATGAGGCATTGTTGCTTTGTTCAGTACTGCTTATATGCGTAGTGGAAACATCCATCCTTTACTTGTCCATATGTATCTATAAATATGTATATGTTGGCGCTTGACGCCGTCTAACTATTCAAAAGCATGTGGCTAGCTTCATGATTGATTTGCTGCTTGCGTTTCATTGCATCTGTACATGTTTAAACTAACTAAGTAACTTCATCAGATCTGTGACATAAGTTTCTTCACCTTGATCCCAAGATGTCAATTATCCTTGATACCTTCTTGATGGTTTATAAATCATCTGCATCTTCTGGTCTGTATATCTCTTCTAAGGGTGTCAATTCGATTTCATACGACATCACCATTCATCTTTGCCTTTTAGTTTCTCTGCTTCTTCAAGATGGCCATAATATTGTCTTGTATGCAGGTATGGTTTCCTCAATGGGTACTTTACCTCCCATATTCTCTTAGGTATAGGTACTCTTATGGGTACTGCACAGAGTCCACGCTCTTCTCTTTGCTGGTTTAACTGTTCAGTATACGTCACATACTTTTCAGGTAATGTAGACGGGGCAGTTGGAGTGGGGGTACTTGGCTCCTCCTCTATGCTATCACGACAGTCAGGGACCATCATGATCAGCTATTCTCTTCCATTCCTTCAGCCTTTTCTTCCATTATGAAGAGCACTTCCTCACAGATAGAGGAACATTCAAGTGATTGGTTGCAGGGAGGTGGCCGCTGCTGTCTGTGCTGGTGAGGTGGAATACATGTGTGGGCCTTTGGGGGACACAATCTCGCTTTTCCGCTTCATCTATCATATGTCACTCTTTTTTTGCAAAATTTAGCAGTACATGCTAGCATTCTGCAGTCTTGACATGCTGTTGAGAAATGGCAGTAATGGCCATACATCCAGCCCTACAGAAAAGGGCTGTACTGGCCACTTTCATTCCCTAAAAATTGGCACAAAAATAATTGGGAGTTAAAATACTCCCAACAAAAAATGGGAGAAAGACAAATATGAACAAAGGAAGAAACTATTATTATTACTGTCTAATGGGAAGAAGTAAACATGTGTCTATTAATGTGCATGCATAACTAGGTGCAAAGTGATAATTACAAAAACATTTCCGTTTCCTAGTTAAACATATTTTTACTTGCTTATAAAATACTCCCATTGGGAATTGGTCTTACATTTGTATTCCCTAAAAAAACATGTTACTCCCAACTTTCAAACACAGGGAGTAAAATACTCCCAATTCAAAAACCTATCTGTAGCACTTACAACAATGCACAGAAAACAATGTATACAAAAGCACAATAAAACATCCAAAGTGGGCCACAGTGAATAGTAAAGATTCCAGGTAAGCTATTTACACTGTAATAAGCAAACTCTCAATTGCAACGCACGCCCAATACAAATGTAAACCTTAGATGCACAATTTGCATTTGGAAGAGATAAAATCATATGATAACCTCCTGATACATGTCGTATCCCCCAATTACTCAGCATTGGAAGGAGATGTTTACGTCTTAAAGCTGCATTAACAGGGTATACTAAAGAAAAGTGCATCAGATCATCCATATCACACTAGTTGCAAAAGCATCTGCTGACAGCGTTACTGCTTGCATCCAATGTGAGCGCAGTACCTTTCATAAGAAGCAGATTCACTCTGAGGCACAAGAAGATTGCCCTCTTCCCCTAATCATGAAGCCAGTAGATATAGTTGGGAGGACCCAACAATTACCTGATTTCAAGATATCCCTGAATGCTAGACTTATGACGCTCAGAATTCCCTCTTTGGCTTTGTTTAAGGACCAAAAGTACCTTTGCCAGTAGTATTGAGTCTTCTTTATTCCTACCTACTCTAAGGTGGAAATAATCCACCAGGCCAAGGGAATTTAGTGCAATGCGCACATAGTTTTGCCTGAGCCCCATATATCCTTGACAAGCAACCTGGTTAAGGTCAGACTTGGGTAGCCCCATAGACGTGTCCAATAAATCAGATGGTGTAATTGAGGGTGGAAGAGGTGCAAGATAGATAGTCAAAACGTGCAGCGTAGAAGAGGAAGAGATCCGAGATCACAACTCAACACCCACTTCCTCAGAGACAAAAAAACATCTGATGATGATGATGGCCAAGGCTGGGATGATGAATCAGTTGAGTCCCTGAGTGGCAAAAGGATGCAACACATCTTTGTAGACACCACTGATGCAGAGGAGATCAAGTACACAGATACAAAGCTGTGTGGTATGGAGGCGGTGCAATAGCAGAGATTGATTGAATCGCAGTGCCCACTCGGGCAGTTACAGAGTCAATGCCAAAATACCTACATGCCTGTGAACAGTTCTACAATTGTGAGGATGAAATAAATTAGAATGCGTCAGTCATACCCTCAAAACCAGACCATTTGGCAGTTCTCCATGGTAGGCAAAGGCCAATTTCCAAAGTGTGGAATTTATTTATCTGTGTTTGGACAAACGTGGATAACACTTGTATTTGACCCCATATGAAAGCCACACCATCAAAGTAATTGGAAAGAAGACACACTTCCTCCACTGCTGCCCTTAAAACCTTTTAACTGCCATGGGTTTCCCCCCCAGTGGCAAGGCCTTTTTTGGTGATTTCGGTATTTTGCCATTCAATGCCTTCTAACGTTTTCTCTTTCATTAACCCCTTAAGTGCCAAGGACGAGGTATCTCGTCCTTGGCAACAGGGAGGTGATCCCAAGGAGGAGATACCTCGCCCTTTTAAAAGATGAGCTTGGCATGACCATCCCAAACCATCACCCAGATCACATTGCTACTTTGCTATCAGTGGCAAGTCTTTGCAGGCTTCCCAATAGTAATTGCCCGATGCACCAAACCAGTGTTACAGACGCATGTGTGCACGGCCACTAGTATCAAGGAATATACAGCAGCCTGTAATTGCTCTATGCAAAACAAACCTGGCAGTTATAATGGTGTTTCATCTCTTTCTGCAGCACATGGCACTCAATGGAAACAAAGATGTCCACTTACCAGTGGTGATCCACTTTTGAGAAAAAATATCTGGGTGACTCTTTTAAACTTTAATTCTTTGCGATTGAAAGAACACTGTCTGTGGCAAGAGGTGTTAAATGAAAAAAAAAAACCTGAGGTGTACCTAAACCCACTGGATACTTGCCCATAAAGTATCGTAAATGGAGTCTGTAAGAACAGAGAACTAAAGAAGATTTTCCTCTAATACTATTGTGGCTGCTTCTATGGTGGTCCAGCACAGATTAAGCAATATGACCTCTCTTACTGTGTTATTTACTGCTGCCTATGTGGCTTCTTCCCCTTCTTTCCCGCTCTTTTCTGTTACACCTTTTCATGCATTGTGCCCAATTCAGGGCATTTGATAGGCTTCAAGGTTCTTTTCCCAATTGCCTGCTATTCATGTACCAGAAAGATGCAAGGGACCCCATTTCTTCCATGTGGCTCAATTTCTATTTATAGCAGGTCATTTTGACTGGTAATCCTACTTGAACATCAATAATATTTAACTTTCTTACAATTTCTCAGCAGTAATTTTAATTGTCGACTTCTGCACTTTCAGTTTACTAATTTTTTGTTCCTTATCTTTATGTTTAAGTTCCTTATTTTTAGATTCTGTCTTTCTCCAGAACTCTGCAGCTAGACTCCTCCTTGACCTCGGCACCAGAGAACACATCACCCTGGCCCCCTGTGTCCTCCTTTGGCTCCTGGTGGGACAACGTACCGCTTTCAAAGCCATGTGAATCACTCACCGCGCCCTCCACAAGACAGGCCCAGAATACCTTGAACAGAAAATCACCCACTACCAACCCAACCGAAACCTACATTCAGGCACTGAACTCCTCTTTTTATTCCCCACTTACAAATTGACCCAAATAGGAGGCTCCTCCAATTGCATACAAGCCCCCGCTACCTGAAAATCAATGCTGCTAATCATCAGACACTTAGAGCGCCACTTGGCCTTCAAGAAGGCCCACAAGACATGGCTATTCCCCAAAGAATTCTGACAAACCCTACCTTGATGAGCTGTTCAACCACTTCAGTCATGCCGGAGCAGCACATAACTTCCATGAAATCACTGACTAAGAATCTAGTTGAATTCGTATGTACTGAATCCAGATGAATTTTACAGTCTAGCCAATGTGTTGTATTAGATGCATTTTATATAGCCAATGTGTAAAATCCAGCTGCACTTTGAACTCACCCCTGTTTTATCCGGTAGTCCACTGAAGGAAACAGTTGCCAGGTTTACTCTCTCAACACGCACACGCATGCATAGAGATAACCGGAGCCAGTGCATCAACGAACCATCTCATCTTATTTCCTCTCTAAAGTTGTTCCGGTCTCTAGTAGTCCCTTCTCTTCCTCCCTTCTCCCCTTGTGTTACCAGTCTCTGCCTTACACTTCAGGTTGTTTTTCTTAAGGGCGTCCATACATGTTTATGACCACAACATCTTCCCCCTTCCTTTCATTGGACTTCTCTCATCTTTCTTCTGATGTCCTTTTGACCACATGCCCATTCTGGGTCGCTCACTATCCTGTAATGTTTTGTCGTCATCTTCTTCTTTCCCGGGTGGGGTTTTCCCAACTTTTTCTTTCCTCTTTTTTCCTCATGGTGTTGCTCTGGGGCTTCCTGCACACCCGTCACCCTCATTTCTTTTCATGCTTCCCTCACATTTTATTTGCCATTCCATGGAGGTATTTGTGGTATTCTTATTGCTCTTCCATTTGTTATCCCAGCATTACCTTTTACTCTACTCTGGGACTTCTGTCTAGTGTTTTCTCTTTCAGCACGTAAGTACTAGTACCTTCCACCCTCTAGATGTACCACCCCAATCACAACATATTCTTCTAACCTTTGGTCCAATCCCTGAGCACCTTCTGACCGCCTTCGTTCCATTAGGCCCTCTTCTGCCAACCTTCTACCCTCCTGTAGCCATTCGCTGCTTCTCCCTTTGAGTGGACCACTATGGAAGAGTATTGGTGTGTGCCACTTCTGTGTCGTTTCATTCCTAGTGCTGTGCAGATGTTTCTCTTTTCCTTTCCAGCGCTGGTCTCTTTATCCGGACACTTCTCTCCAGATGATGCTACTGCTTTCATCATTTTCTATTTTGGCCTTTGCAGGTTATGAACTCCGCTCCTTGGTTACTCTAGATGTTCTGCCGGTTTTGGCACTCCTCCATTCATATCTGTGTCACTTGTTCTCGTTTTGTTCTAGTGGCTTTTCTCCATTTTTATACCTATTTGTTTCCTTCGCCTTTTGCTCTAGGATGTTGCTGGGATCCTTAGCCGTTCCTAAGTCTCCATTTCTTTCTTGTATCCTTGTCTTCCTCTGTTTCATTTCTTCCTTTTGACACTCATCTTCTTCTGGGATCCGTATTAGATCAGTCATTGGACCTTGTGTTGTTTCTTCAAGGACTCTCCCTCGTTCCCCTTTCCCACTTGTGTTTCTTTCCCATTCTTCTCTCTCTTCTGTGGCGGATCTCAGTTTCTTCTGTCCTTGACCCTTACTTATGCTGATTTTATCTCTTTTTCTCTGGCATTAGGAGCAACCGCGCTTGCTTTAGACCCTGCTCAGGCCGTATTACCATGACATGAGCTAGTGCAGATGGTACTTCTTTCGGCGCTAATGAAATAGCGAATTGTGGTGAACCGCTGTTTGTCCGCACCCTTAGACTGTGATGTCTGGCAGAGGATCTTCCATTTCTTTTAGTGTTGCTGTGGGTAGTCCTATGCCCTCTGGGCTTCTCCATTTGTGTGTCACGCCACTTACCTGGTCCAGGGGTGGGGGTCCTCGGGTCCGGCGGTCTGCCTCGTGGAGACTCTATCCATGCTGGCGATTCCATCGGAGTTCCCCGGTCCAGGTTCCTGGCTCCCTGGGCGCCGCCATTGTTGGGGTTCTGTCGTCGGTGTTCGACACTCTGCGCATGCACAGTGACACAGGCTTGTGGTCCAAGCCTCATTTTGGCCCCCGCGCTATTTTAGGGTTCTGCAGGCAGGGATCCAACACGTCTCAACACAGTTGGTTCCTGGCCGTGTTCTTCGGTCCTGGTATTGTGCCTGCATTGCTTGTGCTCCGCAGTTCCTTTCAGTTTCCTTGCTGCCCGGACCCTTTCTTGTCCTGTGGGATCCCTTCCTTGCCTTGCTACTAGTTCTTGCCTGGGTCCTTCCTTGTTCCCTGCCTGGTTCTTCTGGGATTCTTCCGGCTTCCTCCTACTTTTCTGGGGGTTGGTCCTGGGGTTGGCTTGTGTTCCATTCCTATCCTGGTTTCTTCCTTGCCCTGGTGGGTCCGCCCTCTCTTCCTTCCTGGCCTATCTTCCGCCTTGTGCCCTGCTGGTATCTGTGCCTTGGACTTCTTCTACACCAGGATTCCCTCTGCAGTCCTGTGCCCTGGACTTCATATTCACCAGTGGCCCATCAGAAGTTACTACCATCTCGATCTGCATCATCTCGCCTGGCTATCAGTCATCCTCAGCTGGCACAGGACATATCGCCTGACCTTCTCTGTTAGTGTTTACACTGTCCTGACATCACGATAATCAGAGAAGCACCGTCCCGTGGCGTTGGGAGCCGGTTCAGCCCTGTCCTGTTGGCTACTGCCAGTAGGGTGCTGGATCGGTACCCTGCGTCACTCATTCATCTAGTGAAGACCCGTCGACACACTGGCAGCCTCATCCCCTCGCTCTCCTGGAAGAACAGGTAATCAGCGGTCATGACACGCCTTGTATAACATTGTGTTCCTTTCCTAATGCCTCTGGAAGTGGGGAAGAGTGTGCTCGCTATGGTGTCTTTTGACTGTGTGCGCTCTCCTCTCCTCTCCTTCTTCCTACTATGCGCTGTCTATGTGTCTCCTGGTCTGTCGGTGCTGCTGGAGGCCTATTTGAGCTCCTGAATAGGCAGACCTCCTTTTGGTGTAGAGGACTCCTTGGTCCTTATCTTTGGGTAGCTGGGCAGAATGCCTTCACTGTAGCATGCGTCGGAGCACAGGCCTTGATGTATCTTTCGTGCCTCCCTGTCAACAGCCGCTCCTCTGTGCTTCTTTCCACGGAAGTATGTGGCCCCCTCCTTAGGCTCCCAAATGGCCGTCACATTCCCACCATTATGTGTGTCTTCTCTTTTATCACAACATTCACTCTGCCTACATGTATTGTTCCTTTTGATCTATGTCTTATGCCCCCCCCCCTTGTGCTCTCCAGTGTCCCTAATGCCCACAATCTTCTCCTTCCTGAATTTTATGTCTTCTATGTATGTCCCATCTTTATTATTTTGTTTTTTATCTGTTGACAGGCCCTCTACTTGGGCCGTGCAGTGTCCTAGACGTTGCTGCCTCTCTGTTTGTCTTGTTAGGGCCTCATGCTGATTGTTGCACATTCACAAATCCCTTTTTTTCCTCAGCTGTGCCCCTAGACCACTCTAACATCGCTGCTGTCCACTCTATAGATGACACTCCAGCAGCACCCGTGCATGGTCCACACTCCATGCCAGGGAAGCTCTGAACTGCGGCGGACCTCCGTCAATATCTCATGCGGTGGACCGCCATCTAGACCTCACTTGGCAGACTGCTGTTTATTCCTCATGTGGCAGACAGCCATCTTGTACACCTCTCAAGTGGCAGACTGCGTCTATCAGTCATGTGGCAGACTACCGTCTTTCACTCATGCAGCAGACTGCCATTCATCACTAATGCAGTGGATAGCCACCTCGTCCTCATCTCATGTGGCGGACTGCCGTCCATCAGGAATGCGGCAGACTGCCGTCTACTGCGTTGCTCCAGAGGGTGGATTGCACTATTTCAGTCTCCTATCTCCTCTACGTTGGAGGGCAGGGTGCCCCTCAATGTCTCTACCTTTGCTGGGAACGTTTCCCTTCATGGCCAGTTGTTTTATCCGGTAGTGCACCGGAGGAAACAGCTCTCCGGATTACTCTCTCAACATCCAAAGACATGCATAGAGATAACTGGAGCCAATGCATCAACACACCTTCTCTTGTTATTTCCTCTCCAAAAGTGCCGTGGGCTCTGGTAACCCCTCTTCTTCCTCCCTTCTCCCCTCGTGCTCCCAGTCTCTGACTTACATTTAAGTTTGTTCTTCTTAACGGTGTCCATACACGTTTATGACCACAACCACCCCATATCAAATTCACCTGCCTCTATGCAACTAAGAAACCAGCCAGGACACACGAGTACCTATCACGCTCAATGCTTATGGACACTAGCCAAAGGCACAGCCACTCACCCGCATGCATCTGCTATCATACACTACTCTAAGAACCTTTGCACAGCACTTCTGCCATAAGAAAACAGCTATACCCCACAATACAAATGTGGTCTAGCTGCACACATAACAACACTCCAGCAGCTGCACACTCTCCAG
This sequence comes from Ambystoma mexicanum, assembly GCF_040938575.1. Classification (NCBI taxonomy): domain Eukaryota; kingdom Metazoa; phylum Chordata; class Amphibia; order Caudata; family Ambystomatidae; genus Ambystoma; species Ambystoma mexicanum. Next base: position 405,261,111 of record NC_090937.1, read on the forward strand.
AACACCTCTCAGCACCCATCCACATGCCACTCGACTGGGTGACTAAGAGGGACTTGGCCACCCCCACCTTCATTCACATTGGCTGAAATGCACATATGAATTCTAAACTCCTCCGACGAATTTCCCATACCTGGATTTCGGAATGGGACCTAATGTGAGTTGGGACCATACCAATGTTGAAAGGTGCTATACAAATGACCATTACATTACATTAAGACTTATTTTAATAATAACTTTGCAACTCTAATATATCCTTTCGCTTCCTTCTCTATTTTCGGGTTTTACTTAGTATCACCTACCCTTTTCACTGTTTCTTTCTTCCATTTCTACCTATCCTGCAATGTTTTGAGGGACCGGTATTCTACATTTTGTTTTATAGTATATGTGTTTGTCACTCACCTGATCGCCTTGATAAAGCATGGAAGTATGAAACACATTGGTGGTAATTAAGTATATTCTCTGGTATCCAGTGGTGGGCAGTTGCTTCACTGTTTACAAGACATGTTATTAGGAGTTTGTTGCCAGGCATGCATGCATTCAGCAGTGTATGCCTGTTTTGCATTGATTGCTGAATTTTGTCTCCTTAGCCAGACGGCTCTCCCAATGTAGGTCCACTTATGTAAGGTAGCTAAATTCTTACTTCGCCAAACATGACATACTTGGCAGACAGGAACACCTTCGGATTTGCTCAGGAACGCCTCATTTGAGTGAGTGTGCTTTCAGCAGATAGCTGAGTTTTTATTGATTTACACACATCTGTTTGCATTTAGATTTGGCAGTTAGTTTGCATTAATGAAAAGGGAATCATCTTGCTCAAATTTCCAGTGCCATGCTGACGACACCCAACTCATTTTCAGGCTTCCCTCAGCCACCTCCTCTTCTTCTCTCATCTCTGATTGCCTAACTTCCATTCAAGATTGGTGTGCCGCCAACGATCTTTGTCTAAATGCCAACAAGACTGATATTGTCCTCATCGGTACACCATTACCATCCTTTCCTCTCACTCTCTGGCCAGTCTCCCTTGGCCCTCCTCCCACACCTACCTGCAAGGCTAAGAACCTCACGGTCATCTTTGACTCGACATTTTCCTCCCACCCCACATCTCTGATGTTTCTTAAAAGTCAAACGTCCTACTGCACCTCCTCAGGGGTACTCTATCTTTCCTTTCCTTCCGCCAGAGGTTCACTATCTCCCAAGCTCTGGTTCTCTCTAGGCTAGACTATTGTAACAACCTCTTTCTAAATCTACCTACCTCCACTCTCTGCCCTTTACAACTAATCCAGAACAGGACTGCAGGATTTGTCCTTGGCCTCAAGCAATGGGATTGTATCTCTCCAGCTCTGAAATCTCTTCATTGGCTCACAGTGGATGCAAGGATAAAATTTGAAACCCTCTGCATTGTCGACAAGGCTTTGTGGGTCCTGGGTCCAAAATACCTTCAAATATACCTCCGTAAGTACCTCCCCTCTCGAGCTCTTCACTCCTCTACCTCTAACTCCCTCAAGGTCTGTCGTTTTTCAAAGAAACAAGCTGGGGGTAGATCTCTGTCATCGGCTGGGGCCTCCCTTTGGAACAGTCACCCTGCCACTATGAAACTTGAGGAGAGCCATCTCTGGTTCAGGAAGCACCCCAAGACCGTCTTCTTTGCCTCTGCCTTTGTCTCCCTTCTCCCCTGCTGATCTGTTTTTCTCACTTGGCACTGTGCACCTGGCCACCCTCTGTCCCCCGGGGCCAGGTACCTGCTCACCCTGCCACCCTCCTGCACTGCCTCTGGGCCACCCCTTGCACTGGGGCCTGAATCTATAACCATACAGTCCCCCACTCTGCTTTTGTTCTGCACTTACCAGTTATACCCTGTCTGCTAAACCTAGCACTTGCCACTTGCTGGCTACACTAAGACCGCTTATCGCTTTATTTATGTATTTATTTATTTATTTATCATTTATCTGTTTCTCCTCTCTTACACACTTTCCACTTCTCCCCCCTTCCATGCACTTTTCCCTTTTCCCCCTCCCATGCACTTGCGCGTTCTCAATGTCATTGGGCCTAGTAAGATCATTGTTTTTGTTCTCCCCTGTTCCTCTCCCTTGCCTTGTCGCGCTCTGAAACACTTGTGTAAGAGTGCCATATAAATAAAAAAAACATATCATATATCATATCATACCTCAGAGAGATTCACTTTGTTATTGCAACACTTTCTTTAGATTTTAATCACAATTTTCATAAGGCAATATTGATTTCCACATAAAAATATAGCCTTTTACATCGGGGCATGGGTCATTATTGCGGGATAATGAGCCGCCACAACGTTATGGCCTGAGACGAAGCCAAGGGCCATAAGTTGGGGAATGGTCTGTATCACAAACAATAACAGCCCCTCCCGAGGTCTATAGGGCGATTAGCACATTGGGGTAGTAGCAATATATGTTTTGAAGTTTTGGTGGTGAATTAAAACATGTTGCATTAATAGCGAGTAAAGTAAATAGAAAAACTAAGTTAGTAAAAAAATGTGGTTTTATTGTTTTGTATTGGAATAGCAAGAATGTTTTCATAACTTAGAAATATTGCTTGGAAATTGCATTGTTTCCCTGTCTGCTTTTGAAGACAGAATGTTCAGAATGTAGGTAATACCAGTAGTAATTGACTGTTTTTGAAACATTTTAATTGGCTGAGAGGAGGTCTATAACAATTTCCATGTGCTAATGTGGCAACACTGGCATGACTTTATTGAGGCCAAAACAACACCATAGGTAATTGGGCGCAACAGAGATAAGTATACTTTAGGCTTAGTTACAACAGATACAATGAGTGAAACATAGACAACGCCTTAGTCACCACGTGCGGGTTACAGAGTTGCAGAGCTACTAGAAGTCACAAAGCGCAGGTTACAATAAAAACAGTGGATACTATAATGAGTCGATGAGACATAGGTATAAGTGCTAGATTCAAAGTTAAAGTGAGTCAGAGATGGATCCGGGATGGTCTAGTGCTAGTTGTCATTTATTCTTAGCCAGTTTAGCATTTTGCGTCTACGTTTTAGGTAGGGTTGTTCAGTTCTAAAGTCTAGGGGAAGTGCATTCCAAGATGTGGCTGCTTTGACCGGGAAGCTGGAGCCGCCCGCTTTGGTTCGTTTGAGTCTCGGGATCTCAAGAAGGTGGGAATTAGCTGATCTTGTTGGACGTGTTGAGATTTTCCTATTTATTCTTTCTGTAAGGTATGGTGGTGATATATTGTTCAGACACTTGGAAGTAAGAGATACTGTTTTGAGAAGAATCCTGTCGTTTATTTTTAGCTAGTGGACATTTCTTCTGAGCTTAGAGATGTGCTCTCTGTTAGCTATATTTAGGGCTGCTCTTAGGGCGTTATTTTATAGCCTTTGAATTTTATATAAAATGTATTTGTTGGCGCCTAAGTACAGGGCGTTAGGTGCTTGCAGAGGTAAAACTTCATTATGGTAACTCATTATTGTGTCTGTTCGTTTTCACAACCTAAGTCAGGATATTGTGAGGAAGGGACCCATGCGGTGAAGTAAGGTAGCTGACAAAAATATGAGTTAGCCTAATACAGGTCAAGATGACGAAATACAATAACAATAAAAACATTGAATCAATACATTATTGCATTGTGATTAATGAAAGAAGGAATCACAGATCACTGGAGGGCAAGTGTTTCCTACAGGAACACCCAGCCATTTGACTGCATTAGGTCTGCCTCACTAATGTGTTTGCTGGGCGAGCATGCAGGCACTCTCATCCATAGCTTACCTCACTCACAGTGCTAACATACTGTAGTAGCCTAATTAGGAGAACCGAACGCTTGTGGCCCATTCCCTTTTTATGTTCGTTATCAATCGATTCATATATGTTTGTCTAGTGTGCATCCATTTTCCGATTGGCGCATGCATGATTTGATGCAGGGTAATGGTGTGAGGGACACTCACCGCTTTTCCATTTTCAAACCATCGTATGTTAGGGACAGGGATGCCCGTGGCAGCACACTGCAGAACCACCTCCGACGCAAAGCTGACATTCTGCGACTCTGGGGCCTTTAATATCCGGGCAACAGCTGTTGGTAAGAAAGAGAGTGTGTCAGAGAGTATACAAAGCTAGGGACTATGTGGATTGCATGTCGACTGACAATATCAGTGCATCTATGTTAACGGCAGTGCTTCCAAACAGGCAAACGATAGGATAGCCTTTCATTTAACACACACATATCATATCGATATGTTTTCTTTATTATTTACCACAAACACATTCAATTAACAAATACCAGATTAATATAGCTTTATAGACTGACATAAGGGGTCATTATCGTAGGACAATGGTCTGTTTGCCTCAGGCTGTACGTTGGGAAAGGGTCAGTATCCCAAATGATAATGACCCTTCCCGAGGTTTGTAAAGCGGTCAGCACATGGTGGTGGCAGCAATATATGTTTTGGAGTGTTGGTGGTGAAGTACAAAATGTCACTTTAAGAGTGAATAAAGTAAATAGACTTAGCAAATCACACGTGGTTTTATTTTGTAGTATCTAAATAACATGGCAGTCTTCATAAATTAAGCAGTTTAATTACGACTTGGTTGAATTGGAACTGGCTTAGCATGAGCATGCATTGTGTGTCATGTAAAAGGAAATGGTTTCACTATAAGAAAGTGAAAGCATGTTCCAATTTTTAAGCTTTCTCTTTCGTTTTTTAAAAAGCATGTTGCCGCAAAAAAAATGGTGCTCGAAGAGAGGAAGTGTCTTGCTGAAAGAAATCTTGCCTGGAAATTGCATTGTTTTTTCCCTGTCTGCTTCTCAAGACAGAATGTTCAGAATGCAGTCAATACGAGTAGTTATTGACCACACTCTAAATATTCTGATTGGCTGAGAGGTCAATAACAATCTCCATGTTCTAATATTTGGTATTTAATATTTGTCAATAACGAAAGAAGCAAAACGTGATTACACACTAAACAACTCGTGCAGCCTGAGTGCAATTAGCCGATCCAGCATTTCCATCTTATTACAGGATGCATTGCTCTCATGGATCTGTGCCCAGATGCCATAGAAAGGATTGCCCTGTAACCTAAACTCTAACGTCAGCTTGCACCGTTCCCCCAGACACGCTTCCGCATCCTAGTATAGACAGAAGTGTGCAGGAGTCAAGTGACCTACAATATGACAGGCCAGCAGGTCATGCGTGGACAACACTCTAAACACGTGCATCTAAAACCGAAGCAGCTCCTTACTGGATTCTATTCCTTATCTAATTTCGCTTTTCAGTCGTTAAACCCTATAGGCTGGAGATTCAGTGATAGTGCAATAACAGCACCCTACGCCACCAGCAAACACCTGGCGCATTTGAGTAATCACTAAGTCGCGAAGTGATCAGCGACTGCCCGAAACGTGCATGGAATAGCATGCGCCTCAACAGAACCACACTAGATGGCGCCTGATGGAACGGACGTCCGTTGTTCGTTGAGCCACCATCTCGCGCAGGCATTTCCGCCACGTTTGTGCTGACTTCTTATCACATGCTTCTACCTAAAAATAGGCTTTGTCTTTTTGAATATGCATGGTAATAATAAGCAGGAGTCGCATGTAAGCAGATCGTTTGCATCCTGTGTAACTATATAAAGCCCAGCGCACAGTACGAGGCACTAGTTCTATATAAAGACAAGGAGCTCATGTCCGATACACATGGGGCCATTACAAAAGGGGTCACCAATTGAACTTGAATAAAATAGGCAACAGTGCCACGCTGGGCTCTGCTCTCCGGATTCCATTTGTTCAAACCATTGCTAGCTAGTTGAATATATTAGTGCTGGCTACGTGTTTATGCTGTAGGAAAAAAACATAAATGAACACGCTTGATTTATGGGCATTCATTGTATATTTTCTAAGTGTGATAGCTTTCGGCAATAATATTCACAGGACATCCACCAGTAAGAATAGGAACAAAACCAGTTGAAGCTCGTCCTTAATGGTGGTGGGCTGCTGACCCATCACTCATTCTGGATGATTTAAGCCAGACCAGTTAAGCACAGAGGGCTCACTCATCTGCTGCAAGCAGCTGAGGGAGCAATCTAGGCTGGATTTAACTATCAAAGGGAAACATAGTTTCCCTTTTTGAAACATAGTTTCCCTTTGTCCGTTTCTCTTTCCCAGCATGCATGCCCAATAAGACATGCAAGGCTGTAGGCATTATGCTTCCCCCGCCGTTTATGGCCCCTTGGGGATGAAGGCAAGGTAACCGGAGGACTGAATGTGCATAGAGGGTGCTCCTGCACCTCCCACACATTCAGCCGGCCTGGGCGTTCAGCTCAGAATGCTCTGGATCCTTCACACATGTTCAGGAACCAGGAAGCTAACCCTCCTTTCTGGTTCCTGTTTGGTGCTGCGCAGGAGCTTGTGGGCCTTTATGGGAGGCAGTGCGCAGACTGATGAGCAAAGTGCTGACCACAGCTGAAAGTAGGAAACACAGTATGAATATATGTGTGTATGCTTGGGTTTGTATCTGTAAGTGCTGGTGTGAATGAGAGACTATATAATGTATGGGTGTGCGGGTAAATGAGGAGTAAAAGCTGCATGACTGTGCATGTGTGAATGACCGAGCAAACGTCAAGTGTGTGTGTGTGTGAAGGAGCAAGTGAAAGAGGTATGAATGTGTTTGTGCTTGCATTTGTGCTGGGCGCAGGAGCTGCTGATTTGGAGTGGGGCTCTGTGGGCTCATTTGGCAACCCCTACGGCTATATTTTCTTACTATGGCATGGCATTTTCTGGTGGGCATTAATGGTAAAGCAAACATGAAACATTTTATTAGATGGCTAGATGACCTACTTTGTTTCAGCCAGTCCTGCAGTTTTTTCTTACTGTGGGATTGTATTTTTTATTGGGCATCACTGCCAAAGCAAACATGATAAGTGTTATTGTGGGGCTAGATTGGCCTACATTGGTGCAGTCACCCTGGATTTGTTGTCTTTCTGTAGCATGGAATCTTTTACTAGACATCAAGGGTTAAGCAAACAAGATGTGTGGTATTACATGGCTAGACTGACCGACATTAGTGCAATAATTCGGGATACATTTTCTTACTGTGGCATTACATGTTTTATTGGAAACAAGGGTAAAGCTAGCATAATGAGTGTTAATATATGGCTAGAGTGTCCTGTCTCCCTTCAGACAGTCTGTGCATGAGTTCTTACTGTGACAGAGCATTTTTTACTGAGCATCAAGGGTGAATCCAACATTGTGAGTGTTCTTACGTGACTGTACTGGCCTACATTAGTGTAGTCAGGGTGAACATGTTTTCTTATTGTAGCATGCCATTTTCACTGGTAAAGCCAAACGTAGTATGTTTTTGCATGGGGATACTGGCAAATAGCATGTTTTCCTATAGTATCATTACTGGCATTATGTGCAAAGTAAACATGAGTATGTTCTTACATTGTAATACTGGCATATATTGGTGCAACCAGCATGGTAATGCATTTTATACTGGCATATATTGTGGGAAAAGGCATTGAAAAATGCCTCTGTGGTTTTTTGTGACATGCACCAATTGTATTTTTTCCATGAGTGACCGTACAAAACCAATTTTCCACAGTGTCATGTAAAATGCACCATTTTAAGTCATTTAAAAAAAAAGAATTCTGGCAGAACATTCCTTCAACCACTCGAGTCCCTCTGACTTGGTTCATGCTCTTTGCTATGCTCGGTCACTTCTGAATATTTGTGGGAAACCTTTACGACCCTCCAATAAAAAAGAAATAAAAAAAACACCAGCCACCACTGAAAATTGCTTCACTATACTGGGAGTTTATTTTGTGAAAGATTGCTCTTCTTCGGTAGAAATCAACTTCCAAGGAGCAATTCTCTTCAACTTGTTCACCTGCTTTTAAATGTTAATGACATGTATTGTTACCTCATGTTTGGTATTCGGGTGGCAAGCTTGATTACTGTAATCTCCAAACATGTGTCAGCCTTCTTCAAAATTAATCAAAATAAATAATGAGCAAAAATACATAATTTACAGAAGTTTCGATAATGCCACGTAATTGCCATACCAGCCATTAGCAACCATGCAGGTCAAGCAACCAATTAGGTTGCACCAAAAGCAGACTGCACATGATGGTATTAGCCCACATTCAGAGAACAATGTTGAATGCTCATGCACACTACCACCACCACACCACTTCCCCCGTGACCTCTGCTCTCACACAACTCCCCATGGATAAAAAGAAAAAAGTCCCTTACATGCCACCAAGCATCACACATATGCTTGGCCAAAGGCCAGAGAGAGATTGGAACACATAAGCACTGATTAACAGTGAGAATGGAAGGCTACTTTCATTTAATGACTTCGAAATCACACCCCACATCCAGTGAATATATCAAATACAACGTAGGAAGAACAACTCATGGTCTGAGGTGGAAATCAGAAACAGATCTTCGACAAAAAAGTAAATTATGGAGGGAGAATTGCTACCAAAACATTGGAGATTAGATTCAATTCACGGAAACCACCAGTGGATCATCTCTGTGGTAGTAGTTAGATCTTGTGCCTCCCCCACAATTCACATATGATTTTGCCACCTAATCGACCATCTAAACCACAGCAGCAGTCCAATTAAGATGAATGGTGGCCACCTGCATAGCCAGCATGAACCCAAAGGGTCCCTTCAATAATAGGACCTGTCCATTGTCTCGAGTGGCCACAGGCCCTAGGCAGAAAGAATTCACAGTTCTGCCATGCATCCCTTCAGTCTTGAATTAGTGGTAGGTTTGTGAGGATATGCAAGGCCTAGCATGTCTTTATGCATGTATGTATGCATGTATGTGTGTATGTGTGTATGCATGCATGTGACATAAAGCACTGTCAGAAGACATGAAATGCTTAATGTGGAAATTGTATTAAGAAATCAGGTAACAACCACCAGCACATCCTCCACACTGTGTTACAACTCTCCAACTGAGTTTTACAGAACCCTGATACACCATCCCTGATAAACAGTCCTTCCCCAGCATTCCAGCTTCCATCAGCCACAGCAAGTACTTCACAACACATCTCCTCTCCTTCCAACAACCCGACTCCTTTTCACCTTCATGATCCTATTCTTATTCCAAACCTGGCCACCCTTCACTCTTACAGCACCCTTCAACACCTTCTTAACCACAACAGGCTCAGAGTATAAAGGATCACCCTTCATTTGTACCACTCCTTTCTTGATTCTCACCCAATCAAAACACATAACCCTCAACTCTCTCTTCCCTCTTTTCTTATTCTCTCTTGTGACCTGCTTTTCCTTCCTTTCCTTCATCCTTTCCCTCAAAACCTCCACAACACAGTCCCACTCTCTTGCCCTTCCCAACCAGTGTGGCACTATTTTTGTGGTAGCTGTCCAACCTCTCATCAATTTAAAAGGACTACCTTCTGTCTCTGGATGCGGAGACATTCACCATATAATCTCCCCTGAACCACAACTTTCCTGTCCTTTCCACACACACCAGCCATCCTTATGGCCTCTATGATGTACCTGTTAATCCTCTCCACCATCCCATTTCCTTCTGGCTGGTATAAGGCCGACCTTTTATATCTTATCTTGCATTCTCTCAAATACTCCTGCAAATATCCTCCAACAAACGGAGGTCCATTGTCTGTGAGAATGCTACCAGGTAAACCTTCTCACAAATATTTCCTGTAACAATTCCACAATTTTCTCACCTGGAGTTTCCCTCACAAATCCATATTCCACCCATCTCGACATCAAATCAATCAAAACAACAATGTATTTTTCTTGACTGCTACCCAACTCCACAAGTCCCAAATGTCCATAGCCAAATCATCCCACAATTTACCCGGCATACCCGTATCCACCAAAGGCTGGGATTTCACCACCTCACCTTTACCAGACTTGCTATATTCCAAACATCCATCTAATTTCCCTTCCACCTCAGGGAGAAAACCGGACCACCAATAATCACACCTCAAAACATCCTTCGTGCGGGTGATTCCCAGACGACCCTCATGCTCTAAGTCAATAATCCTCTCATGTATATCCAGTGGTATGACCACACACTCCCACCGGTATAGCAGCTCATCCACAACAGACAACTCATCTTGCACTTCCCAAAATGATCTCTCGCTTTGGTTTAGTAATCCTCTACGTGGCCATCCGCACTCAACATAGTTTCTCACATTTGTTACTGCCTCCGCCCTATCCATAGCCTTCAACCACATACCTCCATTTGCTTCTCCACCTGTCCTCCTAGGCGGATCAGCTAGGAGATTATAACATCCTGGAATCACCTCCATGTCAAACCTATGACAATCTTGTTACCCAACTCACTACTCTTCTTGATACCTTACTGAGACCTTTAAATTCATGAACTCCATACCCCATAGAACATTTTTGAACTTCTCAACCACCCTATGAAATGCCAATGCGTCCTTCTCAAGTACTGAATAATGTATTTCTGGATCCTTCAACACACGAGACGCATGGGTAATTATTTCATCCCTTCCATATTCCTTAATCTGAAGACAAAACTGCACCTACTCTGCCATCACTGGAATCCACTGTGGTAATGCTCTTCCTCCTTGTGTCAAAACACTTTGATGGCTTTGCCAAATCAATGTCCCCCTTAATGCAACAAAACCCTTTTTCACATGCACTATTACAGATGAACACTTCATTTTTCTTAAGAGTTTCCTCATTTCACTCACTTATTTGTAAAATTCTTCACAGATTGTTGATAGAAAATCATATCCAAAAAGGACCTGAGCTCACCTTTCATCTCTTGCCTTGCAATCTTCTTTATGGCATTCACTGTCTCCTCCATGGGTGTTAGGCCAGCAGTGGAAATCTCATGACCCAGGTATTCAATTTTCTCCTTCTTGAACACACACTTCTCCTTTCTCAGGGATACTCCCTTCTTCTCAAGAAGAGACAATACTCTGTCTATCATGTTCAATTTCACTCTCTCCACATACAAGGACACTGGGCCTCATTATGAGTCTGGCGGTAGCTGTGCTGGTAAAGACAGCATGGCTGCTGCCGGAGTAATTCTTTTCCTGGCACCCAGCAAAATATTTCTGCCAATTCCCATTTGAATCCCATTGGACTCAATGGGAATGGAGAGGACGGATGCACCAGCACCATTCATGAATGATGCCGGTGCATCTATCAAGGTCTGTGAGCGGGTGCCGAACTGCCTGCCACGTCAGACTTGGTCGGGCGGAAAGGCATGCTCTCGCAGACCTTGTAGTTTGCCGGTCCGGTAGCAACGGTGCCGATAGCTTACCGGTACCATTGTTACTGGACCAGCAACCTTGTAATGAGGCCCATTGGGCCTCATTATGAGTCCGGTGGTAGCCGTGCCAGTAAAAACGGCATGGCTGCCGCCAGAGTCATTTTTCTTCCGGCGCCCAGCAATGGGAATTTACCAGGGCATTACGGCCCCGACGGTCCCGGTAATTGCCCATTGCCGGGCTCCGAAAAACATTTCTCTCCATTTCCATTCGGGTCCCATTGGACTCAATGGGAATGGGGAGGACAGATGCACCTGCACCATTCATGAATGGTGCCGGTGCATCCGTCAAGGTCTGCAAGCGGGTGCCGTTGCGCCTACCAGGTCAGACCTGGCGGGCGGAAAGGCCCCCGCTCAGAGACCTCGCAGTTTGCCGGTCCGGTAACAATGGTGTCAGTAGCATACCGGCACCATTGTTACTGCACCGGCAACCTTGTAATGAGGCCCATTGTCTTGAAAGCAAAATACCCCCTTCATTCTACCAAACAATGTACACATTACCTTCTGAAATACAGAGTACGCAGACACCAACCCAAATGGCATTCTCCTAAACTGAAAAACTCCTTCATGACTTACAAACAGAGGCGTTACTAGGGGGGGGGGGCTAAGAGGGCTATAGCCCCTGGTTTTTGGTTGTAGCCCCGGATAGAATCTCAGGAGCTACAGCCAAAAGACTAGCTAGCCCCAGTCCCAACAGTCCAGTAATTACAGTAGCCCCAGGTCTTTTCCAGACCTAGCAACTACCCTGCTTACAAACACTGTCAATTTCCTGCTCTAACCTTCCAGTTCAATCTGATGATAGGCAGAAGCCACGCCCTGTTTAGAAAACACAATCTCTTTCCCAATGAAAGTCAACATCTCATTCATGTTTAGCAGTGGGGTACCTGTCCACTATGATGCATTTACTCGATTCACGCAAATCTCAGTTCCACTGTCGGCTTCTTCATCAGAACAATCGGGGAAAACTATTGCACTCCCTGCTGCTCTCCCAATAATACCCTGCCTCTGCAACTTCACAAGATCACTCTGCACATCATCTCTCAATATTAGCATCACAAGCCGTAACTTGCTGCAATGAGATTACATCTTCTTCTGCGTATTATTTGATTTGACATCCCTTTAATTTTTCTAACGCCACTCTCAAACACCTTTTGAAACTTTTCCCATAAAGGCACAGACCGATCGCCAATTTGTAAAACGCGGTCAGATAAATTTGGATCAAATCTGATTCATAACCTCTTTTGTTTACACAATCCCAAGAGTTTTGCACCCTTTTTCATTGCATATACTTTTCCTTGTGCAGATCTACCTTTGAAGACAAACAGAGCATTAAAGGGTTTATATCCAGTTTATTCAATTCTTTTATTTCACCACCTACCACTATCTCGAAAACATCTTTAGTCATCAGCGATACTGTCGCACCTGAGTCAAGCATCATAATGACTTCCCTTCCGTTCATGCTCACACAGGCATACAGATGTTCACACTCATCATCTTGTGGACTTTGTATGACGTTCATTTTAATATTCTCTACTGTAGGTTCTTCCTCATCATCTAAGGATCCAGATTCCTTTTCAGCAACATACAACTTACTTTTGGGAAAATGTAAAGTGTTTACAGCAACTTATAAAATACCCTCTCCTATTGCACTTTGCACTTACTTGCAACCCTGACAGTTCGGAAAGGCAGCAATGTGACAAACTCGCACATCGGAAGCACAATTCTCTGCTTGCCCTTTCCTCCTTTTTGTTGTCCAAGGTATTTTTATTGATTGAAATCTCCTTAGGCTTCTTTCTCTGTCTGTTCTCTGACGCCTTTAAAACAGCAACTTTGGTATCTTTGTTCTCTGCTTCCAACAATTTGACTACACATGCCACTAAATGTTCAACGTGTCTTGAAATTTCCAGAACCTCATCCTGGTTCGCCTTTTAGCCATAGTTCCTCTCTTATGTTGTTACAGTTGCAATGGATCATGAATTTATCCCTAAAATGTTCATCAAACTTTTCTCCAAATTTGCAAGTGAGTGCCAAATGACGTAAGGTCATAACATATTCCTCCACGCTTTCTCCATGTTCTTGGAGTCATACTCCAAATTTTTCACATTCTAGGGTAGTGCTAGTTTTTGGTTTGAATTGTTTATCAAACTTTAAGCAGGCTACTTCAAATTCATTGTGAGCGTTGCCATCTCCTGGTCATAAATTCGCTGACCTTCATACCTTAGAAAGAATATTAACAGGGAAACTTTCCTATCTGTAGCTACTCCATTCCACACGCTGCTTTTATATAATGTAAAAAGCCTTTTTTTCCACTGGTTCCGCTTCATTTTAACTGGGTCAGGGGATGCATGAAAGTGGGAGGAGCTGGTACACCTGGCGTGGCCATCTTCACAATTGAAGCTAAGAACATAGTTCTTCTATTGCTGAGCGCCAACTCGGTTTATTTCATTTGATATCAGGTTCCTTTCTTGTACTTGATATAAGGAGAGCATAAGACAAATGGTGCTCACTTGCGAGCGGAATACTTTTATTGATAGGCGTGCCTTTGTTGGCTACAATGATACTGCTCGGAGAGGGTACATTGCCACAGCAACATGCTATAACAGGAATGGCTGCAGCACAGTGTTGCACGACTTTCGGTCCTTTCCTTGAAGGCGGAGGGCGTTGCCCAAATGCTCGTTCTGGGCCTTATATGCTGCGCCATCACGTGCACACAACTCCTTACTTTTGAACAGTTTTATGGGCCAAAAGGATGCTGTGGGGCCCATGCTGTGCCCTTAATGCATGTGGAGACCCGCGATGAGGGTACTTGCAATATTCTTGCTCTCACGCTTCCCACCTTCTTAATGGACGCCAAGGGGCTCCTCTTCAGTCATACCCTAGAGGTGCGGTTGCTGACAGAATCTGTGGAGGCACAGCACAGCAACATCAAGGCAGATGGACAGAGGATCTCAATCACCTACTCTCCAGGAAGCATGGACCGGTTGGAGGTAATTTTCTCATGCTGGGGTTGGATTACACCTTCTTATTGATCAGCAGCTCGATGCCATTGATATAAAACACGGCCAGGATCCATGAAGTGCTTTATGAAGAGTGTTTATTACGAAATCAGGTAACAACCCCAGCACAGCCTACACATTGGGCCTCATTATAATGGTGGTGGTGACGGTATGAACGGTGCCGGTAAGGCACTGGCACCTTTCATACCATCTTGCCACATTATGAGTTCTGCTTGCGGGTTCCTGTCAGTCCGGCAGGTTTTACCTGGCGGGCTGTGCAGCACCCGTGAGCAGAAATCGTGATTTCACCGGCACCGTTATCAACAGTGCCGGTGCAACCATGCTCCCCACCACTCATTCTGCCCTATGGGGCGGAATGGGGATCGGGAGCCCGGCAATACTGCCACCCGCGAATGGACAATTACCGGCCCATTCATCTCATAATGGGCCGGTTGTTGCCCAATCGCGGGAGGCGGTGCCGGTAGCGAGCATGGTGGTAGCCGTGACTGCCATACAGGCACGGCTACCGCCATGCTTGTAATGAGGCCCTGTGTTACAACTCTCTAACTGACTTTTACGGAACCCTGATAAATATTCCTTCCCCTGGTCCAGGTTCCATCAGCCATAGAAAGCTCTTTGCAACAGTATGTATGCATGCATTGAATTTATAATGTGCAAACCTAGCTAGGAAACCAAAAGGGGCTGCACAAAGCAATGCACCACAGAGTTACAAGTCGGGTCCAGGGGTAGCAGAGGAGCTGATAAGGGTGGGGAGCAGGGGAAGGGTGACACTCCTGGCGAGAAGAAGTAGGGGTGAGTGGCATCGTCTGTGATTGGTGATAAGTACTTTGAAGAGTAGTGTATTCAGGTCCTTCCAGAAGTGTAGGTTGGGGGACCAACATTATCTACATTAGTGTCTTTTTGGAGAGACAGGGTGCATAGCGAGAAAAGGGCTCTTTTCTGATTTTTCTCTCTTGCAGTCCTATATATCCAGTCTGGCGATGTAGTGTGGTGTTTTGCTTGTGATTGTTCTGTCAGTTAGCCAAGCTGTCTTAAACAGGCGTATGCCTTCTGTCTGATATTCCTTCATGGTCATTGAGGAAGCTTATGAAGCTCCAACCCATTACTCTTCAGAATGGGATCATAATCTACTGTTGTTGGTGACAAATGATGCAGAACCCGATTCATCATGGCTTTCAGGTGCATGCTGGACAATGGAACCACACATGAGTAGGGGGTTATGACTCCTTTAACAGGGAGAGTCCGGTCCTGGTAGAGAAGAGCTCTTAAATGAATGTGTAGCTTCTATTTCCACTTATTGTAAAAAGACCATTCAAAACTGAGGTTTCACAGAGGAGTCCCCATGTATTCCCGTTTTTTGATGAGGGGCAAGGAATTACTTTTTGATATTCAGCAACAATCAAACGGGCTAAAGACATCAACGAATGACTGTTTATCTGTGAATGCCTGATGAAATGTGGATGAATGGGTAGACCAGTCACTAGGATAGGTGGACATGAGTATCCGTTTCACAGAAATGGGAGCCTAAAACTTAGGTCAACACTCTAATTGACCAAAGGGGGGAACTCTGGATAGGAACCATCTTTGCAGCAAAGCAGAGTGAATACAGTACTGATGATACAGTAGAGGGAGAATCTGAATATATACATTTAGCATAATCCCAGGTCTTATCCTTGACAAAATGCCCCAAAACACCTCAAGCCTGAAGCTCAGAATCTTGATAAATCCCTTGAAACTCTTACAATAGACAATTGGGCAGAATAACTCAGAAAGGTTGAAACATGGAACAGATTGGAGACCTATTCTTCACATCCTTTGGAGTCGATCACACTCAACTACTAACCAGAGGAGTGAAGTAGAGGAATACAGTGGTAATGGTTCATCTAGTCATGGTGAAATGAGGAAGAGGCAATTTTCGACTCAGAGATTCACAACTTGGAATTCCAGACAAAGAGGCCCCATTATTGCAGACATTATCAAGAGTGGGAATCAGGGCTGCAATTTCACATACACTCACAGCCTATCTCAAATCGCTGGCTGGCCTATATTGTCTTGCCAGTAGGTCCTTCCATTAAATACAGCGCAATATAGGCAAATACTTGCAACGCATCGTTTTACCGCAGGCATCCATTCCACATCAATCTACTTCACATGGCACATGGGAGAAAGCAGGAAGCACTGACATTCTATACTGTTTATCAGTTCCAGAGTGTGCTTACAACACTTGTTTGAGAACACAACACATCACTGCCACCAGGCCAGGGAGCACAACGGTAACGCAATTCAAAACATTAGCATTGCATCAATATTCAAGACCTCAGTGCTATTTGGGGTAAGATCATGGATATCAACGCAAGAAATCCTGGGACATCACATGCCAACTGCTTCCTCTGGTGCACCTGAATTGCTAGAAAGTCGGGTGGCACCTTGGGAGGCATGTGAATTCGGGTGAATATGGCAGCTATAAATGTGGGTGAGAAACTCTTACACAGCACATGGAACTAATCCTATTTATTTTCCCCAAGATGATGGTGCCCACTATCACTCCCTCGCCATATCTCTTGGCACGATTTTGGAACCCCAGTACGCAGCAGTATTCACAATACAGTGATGCCAACAGAACCAACTGAGGCAGGACAGGAGGACAGGGTACCATTGGCCCACAATACTGCACTCATGTCCGATACACTGAAGGGTTGAAGAAACCAGAGTGTGAAACAATGCATAATGTGGAGATTCTCTTCACATGACAAGTGTACCCCACATGTGCACTATGTTATATAGTGTGTACACAGTTAAAGGGTTAACAATGTACATAGTTGCATATTCAATATGTAGAACTTTGCATCAGCTGGTGACATCACAGAGAAACACCTGATGTCTGAGCAGCCTAAAGAATGGTATGTTTCGAAAGGTGTCAGTTGGAAAATGCTCAGGGATAAGCAAGGCTGTAGCCCTGTAACACTTAATTTAATAACGCCTTATGAATTACCTTCATCCTGTGTGATGTCATATATCATTTTGGCGACAAGCTGGACCGCTGTCTGGGGCTGCAGCAGAAGAAGACAGTGGTAGATCCACGTTGTGCAGGACTGTGAGTCAGCAGAAATTCAGAAGGTGAGAGCGTGCTGCATGAGCCGCCTGTAGCTTCTCACAAGCTGCCAAATAACCTCGATAACCTGGATTCTCATTGTGGTAATACTGGTCGCCTGTTACCGCCACATTCATGAGACCTGCTCTGCATTTGGTAAGCCACTCCCAAAGTGAGTGATACGTATTTAGTGACGGTTTCCCACACGTTTCCCCAGTGTTTTGAAGGAGCGGAGCAATGCATAAGGTGATGGCCATTGAACAGCTTTTAATGTGGCCATACATTAGGGAATTAAAGAAACCTCCGGTCACACAAGGAATAACACAAGCTCACCGACGCGAGCACTGCAACTATCCCGTGCATACAGAATGAGCGCTCTGCAGCAGACGCGAGACAGAGAAGAAAGGACCTAAGCGTGCCACAACACAGAATGACGCTTAAGCGACCACCTGTGCCACAGCCTCCTTGTCTCAGTACCATACTGATTGCAGGAAAGGGAGCAGGCCAACACAAGCACGACGGTTGTACACAAAATAATAAAACAAATTAAATATGTGTGAAATTGAGTGTGAAACCCGTTATAAAGCCAACAAATACTGGTGGTGAATACAACTAAGGACATATCAATGATATACACAAATGCTGTGATAAAATTGTACTTTTGGAAAAGTTAAAAAATACTGGTTGTGAAGCATAATAAAGGATATATCAGAGATATACAAACAACAAGAAAAGCTCAGCTGATCCCGAGCAATTTATACCAACTTGCAACAAGGAAAGTGTACAACTATATACAACAGAAACACTTTGTTATACTCTTGGATACAACCAGCAAGAACCATACACACACACACACACACACACAAGAGCAACAAACAATTGGAAATGTTCCTGGCTGGACATCCTTTCTGCGACAACCTTGTAGATTATCAATCATCAGATGGAATGATTGGAAGGAGGACTTCCTAAAATTCATCCTTGCAGTTTACGGTCCAATTACTGCTTAGAGAGAA
Organism: Ambystoma mexicanum; assembly: GCF_040938575.1. Taxonomy (NCBI): domain Eukaryota; kingdom Metazoa; phylum Chordata; class Amphibia; order Caudata; family Ambystomatidae; genus Ambystoma; species Ambystoma mexicanum. The sequence continues at coordinate 405,279,524 of NC_090937.1, forward strand.
AAGATGCTCTACTGTATTATTGTATGGGACATGGAGGCCAGGGGGCATTAAAGACACTCCCTGAAGCAGTGGTGGAAGAAGGTACTAATCTGAGTTAATTTGACAAAAGTATTATAAAACTGGATAAACATTACGAAGTGAAGGAGAACATAATTCTTGCGAGGTATAGGTTTGCCACCAGAGAACAGTGCAAAGGAGAAAGCATTGAGGAATTCCTCACAGTTTTAAGAGGATTAGCTGTAACGTGTCAGTTCAAGCCGCGTTGTCAGGAGGAACAACTTGGGGATCAATTAATGATCAAATGTGCTGATGACAAAGTGCGAGAGGAGCTGTGGAAGGAACAAAACCCTGATTTTGACAGAGCCATAGAAATAGCCGCCAAGAATGTAGCACATACAGCATTGCGCATCAAAGAGTTGGTCGGGGAAAACAAGACAGGATCAGACAATTCCAAGAAGTCACCTGATCAAACTGAAACTAGCTTGGTAAGAAAGGATAAACCAGGCAGTAGAAATGTAGCGACGGGAGAAACGGTAGATAACAATGTCAAGGAAAACAATTACGGATTCAGAGTAATAGACAATTGTACAAATAGAAACAGAGGAAGAGGTAGAGGCTTTCCAAGTATGAAAAGAGAGGTTTCTGGTGGTCAGGGAGGACCTTGATCCTTTAGGGGTTGCTATACATGTGGGAGTTCCGATCATTTAGCAAGAGACAGAGAATGCACAGCTCTGCACGTTGAATAAAGACACTGTAGGAGAAATGGACACATATCCAAATGCTGCAGTTTTTGGAATGGAAATGTGGGAATGAATGAATATGATGGTGATGACTATGAAGATGTGTATGAAGGGTTGAATGTTGCACAAGTAGTGGATCCGGTGTGTGAAATGAAGATAAAATAACAACTTGGATTGGAGTCAACAGCTCACTCATTGAAATGCTGGTTGACAGTGGTGCATACTATTCCTTGATTCGTATGAAATCTTGGGAGGAGAGTCTGTCTAAATGCACATTGAAAGAGGCCAGGGTGAATGTCAATGCCTATGGAGAACATCCAATAACAATAATTGGTGAATTAGATACAACATTAGGCCTCATTACAAGTATGGCAGTTCTGTTCGCGGGTGCCCTTGCAGCCACCAGGTCTGACCTGGTGGCAGTACCTGCATCCACGAGCAGAACAGGCTGCTAGTACTGGTACCATTATTAACGGTACTGGGGCTACCACCCTCCCCATTCCCATTCAGCCCTATGGGACCGAATGGGGATGGGGAGTGCCTTATTACCAGCGCCCGCGAATGGGCAATTACCGGGTCCGCTAAACTCGGCATGTCAAAGTAATTGCCCACTCACGGGTGCTGGAAAAAAATGGATACCAGCGGCAGTCGTGCCTTTACTACAGGCACAGCTACCGCCAGCCTCGTAATGAGGTCCATTGTCTTTTAAGGGCAAGACCACCGCCAGCAAGATATATGTAACTAATGTGGGTGGAAATATATTGTATTGCAGCTGCCAGGCAGCACTTGAAATGAAACTGGATCCCAATAGCAAAGAACAGGTTTATTTATTTATTTATTTGTTTATTCACATTTATTTAAAGCACAGGTCAGTCCGGGGGCATCGCGGCACTGTTACATGAAGACATAATCTGGTTACAGTGGAAGGAAGACGGTTATGGATGTGACATGGTTACACATACCTCACAAGAATATGCTGGGAAGCAGTACAAAGAGTTCAAGGAGGTGTCTAAGAGGTCTCCAAATGTGTTTAGGTCTGATGTTGGGTGTTTGAAAGGGTGTTTTCACAGGATCAGGCTCAAAAAGAATGCCATTCCATTTGTTGGCAAGCTTAGACCTGTGCCTATGGCATGTAAGAAAGAAGTAGAGTTATAAATTGAAAGAATGCTCAGGGAAGAAATCATTGAGAGGTTGGAGTCATCGGAATGAGTTAGTCCCTTAGTCATTATAAGAAGCCCAATGGATCAATAAGGTCATGTATTGACCTCAGGCAAGTTAATAAAAACATTGTGACTGAGACATTTGCCTTGCCAAAGATTGATGAGAGGAATACGGATTTGAGTGGGGTCAAGATTTACTCTTTGTGGGACCTCAAATCTGCTTATCAGCAGATTAGATTGCATCCTGCCGCTCATGATGTTCTTACCTTCATAACACATATACAGGCCGATTCATGGAATAAATGTGCGCCGAAAATCCCGGCGCAGAGGGGCCAATACGTGCGCTGCGCCGAAAATCAGCGCAAAGCGCAGGGAAACCAGCGCACGTCGATTCATGGAAGTCCGTGCGCAAGAAAAGCAGAGGACGTGCGCCGAAAAAGCGCGCGGCGCAGGCCGGCGCACAGGTCAACCAACGTCGTGCGCCACGGCCACTGCGCCATCACTCCGAGCGCAGCGCACAGCTCTAAAGTAGGCGGAACACAGGGCGGGACACTCGGAATGGGGAATAAAATGGGGCACAACACTCGGAATGGGGAAGAATGTGGGCGGCACGGGGAAAGTTCAGGAGGCAAGTGCGCGGAACGCCCACACGCTCGCATACAACACGTATTCATGGAATAGAATAGGGCAAAAAAGCGCACGCTCAAAGCAGCGCACAGGCACAAACAGGCACAAACACGACCGCCACAAGAAAGCAGGCGGTAGCGTGTCTGCGCCTGCAAGAAATGTGCGCTAAAAGGCGCGCCAACAAATAGCACCTATATACAGACATGACCAATGTACAATACTGTTGCCCTCCTGGACAAATGACGTACAAAGGGGTACCCACAAACACAGACACGCGCAGAGAGAAAAAATAAACGTGTGCGTGCATACCGGGGTGCGCGGTAAGTTCCACACGCGATATGGGCTGGGCGGGTACGTGGATTGCAGGGGTGCGCGGGAAGTTCCACACGCGATATGGCAGGGAACGTGGATTCGAGGGGTGCGCGGGAAGTTGCACACGCGAAATGGGCGGGTACGTGGATTTCAGGGGCGCGCGGGAAGTCCCACACGCGATATGGCAGGGAACGTGGATTCGAGGGGTGCGCGGGAAGTTGCACACGCGATATGGCAGGGAACGTGGATTCGAGGGGTGCGCGGGAAGTTGCACACGCGAAATGGCCGGGTACGTGGCTTTCAGGGGCGCGCGGGAAGTCCCACACGCGATATGGCAGGGAACGTGGATTCGAGGGGTGCGCGGGAAGTTGCACACGCGAAATGGCCGGGTACGTGGATTGCAGGAGTGCGCGGGAAGTTGCACACGCGATATGGCCGGGTACGTGGTTCTCAGGGGCGCGCGGGAAGTTCCACACGCGATATGGCCGGGTACGTGGATTTCTGGGGCGCGCGGGAAGTTCCACACGCGATATGGCAGGGAACGTGGATTCGAGGGGTGCGCGGGAAGTTGCACACGCGAAATGGCCGGGTACGTGGTTTTCAGGGGCGCGCGGGAAGTTCCACACGCGATATGGCCGGGTACGTGGATTTCTGGGGCGCGCGGGAAGTTCCACACGCGATATGGCAGGGAACGTGGATTCGAGGGGTGCGCGGGAAGTTGCACACGCGAAATGGCCGGGTACGTGGTTATCAGGGGCGCGCGGGAAGTTCCACACGCGATATGGCCGGGTACGTGGATTGCAGGAGTGCGCTGGAAGTTGCACACGCGAAATGGCCGGGTACGTGGATTTCTGGGGCGCGCGGGAAGTTCCACACGCGATATGGCAGGGAACGTGGATTTGAGGGGTGAGCGGGAAGTTGCACACGCGAAATGGCCGGGTACGTGGTTTTCAGGGGCGCGCGGGAAGTTCCACACGCGATATGGCCGGGTACGTGGATTGCAGGAGTGCGCTGGAAGTTGCACACGCGAAATGGCCGGGTACGTGGATTACTGGGGCGCGCGGGAAGTTCCACACGCGATATGGCCGGGTACGTGGATTGCAGGAGTGCGCTGGAAGTTGCACACGCGAAATGGCCGGGTACGTGGATTACTGGGGCGCGCGGGAAGTTCCACACGCGATATGGCAGGGAACGTGGATTTGAGGGGTGAGCGGGAAGTTGCACACGCGATTTGGCTGTGAGCTCCCAGGCATTACCTGTACACCCTCCACGGCCCCTGCAGGCAGCACACACCACAGGGAACTACCCTGCACACCTGCTCATGTCTCCCACCACCCCCACCCCCAGCACTGTGGGCAACCTGCCAGCAGGCCCCCACCCATGGCCAACCCATGTCTCCCACCACCCCCACCCCCAGCACTGTGGGGAACCTGCCAGCAGGCCCCCACCCCTGGCCAACCCATGTCTCCCACCACCCCCACCCCCAGCACTGTGGGGAACCTGCCAGCAGGCCCCCACCCATGGCCAACCCATGTCTCCCACCACCCCCAGCACTGTGGGGAACCTGCCAGCAGGCCCCCACCCATGGCCAACCCATGTCTCCCACCACCCCCACCCCCAGCACTGTGGGCAACCAGCCAGCAGGCCCCCACCCATGGCCAACCCATGTCTCCCACCACCCCCACCCCCAGCACTGTGGGCAACCTGCCAGCAGGCCCCCACCCATGGCCAACCCATGTCTCCCACCACCCCCAGCACTGTGGGCAACCTGCCAGCAGGCCCCCACCCATGGCCAACCCATGTCTCCCACCACCCCCACCCCCAGCACTGTGGGGAACCTGCCAGCAGGCCCCCACCCATGGCCAACCCATGTCTCCCACCACCCCCAGCACTGTGGGCAACCAGCCAGCAGGCCCCCACCCATGGCCAACCCATGTCTCCCACCACCCCCACCCCCAGCACTGTGGGCAACCAGCCAGCAGGCCCCCACCCATGGCCAACCCATGTCTCCCACCACCCCCACCCCCAGCACTGTGGGCAACCTGCCAGCAGGCCCCCACCCATGGCCAACCCATGTCTCCCACCACCCCCACCCCCAGCACTGTGGGGAACCTGCCAGCAGGCCCCCACCCATGGCCAACCCATGTCTCCCACCACCCCCACCCCCAGCACTGTGGGCAACCAGCCAGCAGGCCCCCACCCATGGCCAACCCATGTCTCCCACCACCCCCACCCCCAGCACTGTGGGCAACCTGCCAGCAGGCCCCCACCCATGGCCAACCCATGTCTCCCACCACCCCCAACCCCCCATCCACCTGGGGCACCCTCCACCAGGCCCCCACCCATGTCCCCCTGGCCCCTGGTCCTGACGATACACAATAATGGCAGTAATGACCAGCATACCCAGCACAAACACCCAGGCAAGGATTGCATGCACCCACATAGTGAATGCAATCACATGACACAACCCCAAAGGCAAGTAAGCAAAAGAACACATGTCCGCCACACACACATACACAATGGGTGCAAGTCAATGTCAAAACCCATATCATGGCATGTAAGAAACCAAAGAAAAAATGACACAAGTGTAAGATAATATCAAAATGTATTAAAAATAAAAATAAAGTAAACTCTGACAACTATCTGGTAAAGCAAATAAAAGGTCCATGTCCGGGAACAAAAATGAGAAACCAAAAAACAAAGGATAGAAAAATGAATAGATTTTGTCCAAAGTAAACACATGTAGAATGAAATGAAAGATAAACCATTACGACATGGTGTGACCAATATGAAAGTTAAAAAATTTATCTCACAAAAAATAACTATATTCACAGGATGGTTCAAGGGTCCATGAGCCCAACACCACAAATTAAACCTAATACTAACTATTTAAAAAAATATGTACAAAGAAGTGGCCATTGTCCAAGCGGTCCAAAAAAAAAAAATTAAATAAAGGAAACCTAGCACTAACTAACTAAAAAACTATATACAAAGGCAGCGGGCTAGTCCTGCGGCTCACTTGGTGATGCTGGCCAGGGCATCCTCGAACTCCACGTCAATGTCCTGGAGGCGGGACTCAGTCCTGGCCCCGAGGTCTCGCAGGGACAACCCCATGTGCTCTCCAAATTCCCTGCGAGCCTCCTCGAGGCACTCAGCCCGCCTCAATGCCTGATGCATGGAGATCTCCGCCCTGGCCATGGCGAGCCGCTCCTCTTCCGCCCGCTGCCGCTCCGCACCTATCCGCTGGCCAAACTCCTCCCACACGGAACACACCGCCATGCCAGGGTTGCCCTGCCCTCCGGCCGATGCCTGCCCCTCCGATCTTGATGGCCCTGAGCCATGATGCCTCCCACGTCGAGCCCGCTGCTGCCTGCGACGCCACTGCCTCTGCCAGCACGACGGCATCCAGGCTGATGGTAACCACCGACGCCGTCGTGCACGTGCCCTGCCCGATGATGCCGGCACATCTTCCATCTGCTGGGGTCCACTTGCTGTGTCGTCCACCCCTGCTGGACCTCCGACTCCCAACTGTGGCAGGGATGGGATCCCCACCGAGCTGGCTGCATTGGTCGGGGCAGGTCCACAGGGGGCCATGGTGGCATCTGGGCCGGAAGACGGCAAGGAGAACGACTGGTGGATAGCCTGCACAGAGGAGGAGAGGGCCGTCAGATTGGCCAACACATGCAGGAACCCCCCGAACATGGCCGATCCCAATTGGGCCACGTCGGCACGGTGCACTTCGTGATGACGTGCGTGCTCCTCCCGGGAAGCACGCACGGCATCACGAATCACAGCCGTGCGCATCGCGACCCCAATCAGGACCTGCTCCACGCGGCCAGGGGTTCCCACGGCCGCAGGTGGAGGGGAGTCAGTTGACATGGACATCCCCTCTACCTGCGGACGGGCCTGGGACGGGGCATCCCTGCTGGTGCATGGTGGTGCACTCACAGGGTCAGGGACAGCGACATGCACAGGCCCCTCCACGGTGACCTGTGCTGCCTCCTGCCCCTGGCCCTGGACTGCACCACTTGCACCAGCAGGGATGCTCCCACCAGGGCCCATGTGTGCACCAGTGTCGGCCTCCTCCTCCTCTGTGCAAACCACCAACCTGGATGGCTCCTCACCGTCTCCCGCCGTAGCAGGCCCCTGTGGGGGCTCACCCACCCCTTCCGCTGCAGCCGTGGGGGCATCCCCGCCGCCTTGCTCCACAGCGCCGTCTCCGCCCTCTTCTTCACTAGCCGCTGCGTAGAGGGAGACAAAGAACACAAGCATCAGGCTACTGTACAATGGTCCCCTAGACAGGAAGCAATAGCAGATGAGCACCCCTGTCAGAGTACACTTCCATCATGTCCCTCCACAACACATGGGTCAGTCCAGGCAAAACACACACAGTAACAGGCATGGTGCATGCCATGCACATTTCCATGCATGTCCAATTGACTCTTGAAACATTCAATGAAATGTAACTCACATGCATCATGGCTCATGCATATCACATGCACACACTACACCTCAGTCACATCCATCTGGCCACAATCACACCAAACACAGGCAAAACAAGGGTAAGGTGGGTGCGTCACTGAATCTGTGCATTGTCACACACATGAGTCATGCATCCATGGCATGCACAAGTCACAGACATGCAGGTCAGGCACACAGACATGGCTACCATATATGTACCTGGCATCAGCACCCATCCTCACCCCCATCCATGTCCAGGTACAGAGACTGGCATGCTTTCATGTCCCAAATCTGCATAGTGCTCCCCATGCCGCATTTCTACACATGCAACAACCATGTGGGTCACAGATCACTGGTCGCACATGCATTACCATGATGTCCCAGCACACATACATGCATACATGGCACATGGCACACATACAGGCAAGTATCATAGAACCAGCACACCGCAACATGCCCTGTCTCACACAGTGATGCTTGGACACTTACCGCTCAACTCCAGACGGGTCTCCCTCTCAAGGATCTGGGCGTGGAGCGCTGGGCGTACGCGTTCCAGGACCCTCTTCTGGATGGAACTCATGTGGCCCCGGCCCCCCTCCACGAGGCGCCGGGCCTTCACAAGGGTCCTGGACCTCAAGTCCTCCCAGCGCTTCTTGATCTTCAAGACGTTGCGGGTTGCCACCCCCTCCGCGTTGATGGCAACCACACAGTCGGCCCAGATCCTCTCCCGTCCTTCCTTGCTGGCGCGGGACGATCCAAAGAGGGCATCATACTGCCCCAGGACATGCTCCACCAGGACACCAACTTCGGTGGCAGTGAAGCTGGTGCCCCTCTGCCCCTCTGGCCTGGGGTTGCCACTGGTGCCAGATGTAGAAGTGCCCGACATGGCAACCCCAGAGGCAGGTGTGGGTGGGCAACTGGGTCCTGGGGCTGGGCTGTGGAGCGATGTAATCCCAGTTGGGAGTCTTCAGTTCCAGCAGGGGTGGACACAGCAACTGGACCCCTGCAGATGGCTGATGTGCAGGCACCAAATGGCAGGGCACGGTGGCAGCAGGCAGGCAGGCAGGCAGGCAGCAGCAGATAGCACGTGGGAGGCTGCTCAGGGCACTTGGGGGGCAGTAACTCGGCCTTCGGGGCAGGAGCGTGGTGTTCCGTGTGTTTTCGGGTGGCCAGCTTGATACGGAGTGATTTGGCACGTGAAATTCCTGCACGTCAGCGTGAAATCCGAGGAAAGGCCCTTAGCGCGTAAGTGCGTCAGCACGCATACGCGATTCTATTGGACCAGAGTCCCTCATCGCGTAAGCGCGTCTGACGTGATCCGCACGGGCGTTCCCCACTCAGCACGTGAAGACGGAGCACACGTGGAAATCCTGCACGTCAGAGTGTCATCGCGTGTAATTGGCCAAAAGTGCGCGTACACGCCATTGGCCTATGTACGTGTATTTCATCGCGTGTAATTGCCCAAAAGTGCGCGTACACGCCATTGGCCTATGTACGTGTATTTCATCGCGTGTAATTGCCCAAAAGTGCGCTTACACGCCATTGGCCTATATACGTGTATTTCAGGGGCGCGCGGCCACTTACACAGGCAAGTACGTCAGCGCACCTGTATGCCTGCAGCGTGGGAATTTCCACACGCGATTGGAGTGGGAACCCGATTCCAGGGGTGCGAGGCTCACACGCTGCCTACTACACGCGCAAGGCATTAATTTGCGCACTTTTCAATAAACAAGCCAGATGCCAGGATGAACATACCGTTCCTAGCAGCAGTGGCAGTGGGCTACCAAAGGAGGATGAGGAGGAGAGTCAGGGCCAGAATATTCACACCCAGAACCAGCCTATTCGGGATGCCTGATGACCAGGTGTATGGGAGGTACAGGTTTCCAGCACACATCATACTGGACCTGGTCAGTGAGTGGGAGGATGACCTCACATCACCCACCCTGTGCTCCCAAGCACTCAGCCCCCTGCAGAAGGTCCTGAATGTACTGCACTTCTTGGCCACTGGATCCTTTCAGCGGACAAGTGCCATAGTGGGTGGTGTGTCACAGGCCACGCAGTCACGCTGCCTACACCAGGTCTTGAACATCATCACTGCACGGCCTTCAGTCCGCAGGCACATATATCTCCCCAGGACTCATGCAGAAAGGCGGACGTGCATCCAGGAATTCTATGGTGTGGCTCAATTCCCCAAAGTGCTTGGTGCAATTGACTGCACACATGTGGCTCTACGTCCACCCAGGGCAACAGAGCACATCTATAGAAACCGCAAGCACTGGCATTCCATCAACGTCCAAGTTGTATGCAATGCCAAGGGAATCATCACATCAGTATATGCCAACTATCCAGGGTCCACCCACGACAGCTTCATCTACAGAATGTCTACCCTATGCCGGGACCTAGAGGCTGGCCAGCATGGAGATACATGGCTGCTTGGTGAGCATGAATGCCACTCCACATGCATGCATGTCAGATACTGGGTCATGACACAACACCACTAATGATACCCATCACCACCTCCGCAGGGGACAGTGCCTACCCTATCAGCCCCCACATGATGACCCCAATCCGGAACCCCACCACGCCACCCCAGGTAAGGTACAACACAGCCCACATTGCTACACGGGGCATAGTGGAGCGCACATTCGGAGTGCTCAAGTCACGCTTTCGCTCCCTTGACCGTTCTGGCGGGCAGCTGTTATATGCTCCCCGAATAGTGTGCAGGATCATAGTGGCAGCATGTGTCCTGCACAACGTTGCAACACGCCGGGGCCTGCCCGTGGACATGGTGGTGCCCCCACATCCACAACCACATGCACGCCCGCTGCGCATGGGAGGGGAAAGGGCACGGGGGGAGGCAGCCCGTACGCAACTGGTGGCCAACTTCTTCACCTAGGAATCACAGTGCTGGCTAGTGCACACTGCTCTGGCACATACCATCTGACAATCAATGATGACTCTACCTGACAATGTCTGAAAATTACTTGACAATGAACTGTCAGATACACATCAGCCTGAGATTGTTAACATGGAAGTGTCAATATGTGTGCACCCCTAGCTACACATACACCAGCTATGCATCACAACGCAAAGACACAACTCCATCAATCTAAAATGCATTGCCACAGGCGATTCACTACATGACAACATTGCCATGTCACCCACTCCCTTCACAGTCCCGCCACTGAGGACACCATGTCATGGTATGTGACAGCAAACAAACTGGCCATCACAACATGACACCAGTGTCACAAATAGCAGTGCCCCAAATGGAACATAGCCGCACTTGAGCAGCTAACCGCCCTGGAGCCACTACTACACACCTGTGTAAGAGTAATTTCTATCAAATTACACACCAACCCACCCTGAAGCCCACCCAAACAAGACACATTGCATGTAATCAATGGTAGTCTCATTACCTGATTCAGCTGGTATGTCCTCACCGTCCAGATGTACAGTGATGGCGCCATGCAAAAGTGTCAGTGCACATCTACCGACATGTAGTGTGACTCCAGAGAGTATGCCCTTGTGAAGATCTGTGTGAAATACCTGCAAAACATGAGCAACATATGTAAGTAGAGGCACATATCATACCATCATGCATAGTTAGGTGCAACAACAATGAACACTATGAATGTCTACACAGTATTGACTATGGACTGGCCAACAGCTCATGGGAGTCCAATGTCACCGTGTAATTTGCTGTCACTTGGGCACACCCTTTGCAAGCCCATGGAAAGGGAAGCAGGAGGGGTGTGGATGTCTGCTACCCAAGCATCGAAACCAAACTCAGGACAAGCCTGCATGTGCCCAGCCACAATACAGTGTATGCCCAGGTACCCACACAAGGCAACACTCTTGCAAAATAAAAATGAAAAAGAGAAAAAATGGCCATGAAAGGGCCGGCGGGGGGGGGGGGGCCACCTATGAGGTCCGAGGACAGGATGCACGCCACAATCCACATGTGTGGATCATGGGAAAGGAAAACACCCCATAGGCTCGTGGCCCACACGGCTACTCTGTTGTGGGAGATGAGTCGCTATGGCTCTGCCCAGACCCTGCAGCTGACTCTGGAGGTGGGGGAGCTGCCTCAGAAGATGGTGTGACAATGGGAGGCAGCCCACGCAAAGCACGAGTTTGCTCCTCCATGGCTGCAAGCAGGCGGGTCTGGTAGTTCTGGTTCTGGGTTATAATCATGCGGAGGTCCCCATGCAGTAACTCCCGGGATGACCTGACCTCCGCACGAGTTGCCTGCATCTCGGCCGAGAGCGTCCGTGTCAGACGCTCCAGCTGCTCCTCTGTCCTTCTATGGGATGAAGCCTCAAGCTCTAACAGGGTCGACCTGAGGTGACGGAGTTCTTCCCTCAGGGCTTCCCTGTGGCGCTGGGACTCCATGGAAAGTGATTCCCCCAGAGTCGCCAGTGCCGCCCGCCTGTCCATGTTGGACGCCAACATATCCTCCCTGTGTGCCTGGCAGATGGACTCTGTAGCCTGCTCCAGTCGCTCCATCAGCCTTTCTGGGGGGACAATGGAAGTGGCCACCCTATCCATGGCCTGTGCAATCATCTCGGATGATGCTGCCTGTTGGGTGGCCATACCGTAGATGGATTGCTCCCATACGGTATTGCCAGGTGGCATACGGCCACCACGTTGACGGGCACCACACCTGCCTGGGGCAAGGCGGACTGCGCCTTGCTGTGCCGGCAAGGCCTCAGGCTGCAGGACTGCATTCCCTCTCTGATCTGCAGCCCCAGGAACAGGATCAGAGATTGGGTGGTGTGGCCCTGCATCCGTAACCACCGGAGGCTGATCTGCCGACACTGACATCCCCATTGAGGCCAATGGCCTGGCTGCAGGTGGGTCGGACAGAGGAGATTCTCTCCCAAGAACACTCACCTGCGACTGCACATAGGTGTCATCCTCCGAGTCTACACCTGAATACTGCTCGGGGGAGGAACCCCCAGAGACACCCCTCGACAGCACGGCCTGCAGCACTTGTGGGTTTTCTCCCACAAACACACCACGTCCCTCACTTGTGGTAGGTCGGCCCGGGTTGCCCTCCTGGGACGGCTCCACCACCACATCCCCAGCATCAACAAGTGCTTCGTCCCCTGCAAAGACATGAAAGAGAAAAATGGAAACAGGCATTAGCACCATGGCATGCAACAAGGGCTGATGAACAACATAGGCAGTAGTCCTACGACACATGTCCTACATGACTGGGAGTCCTCCTATGCATTCACCATCACTGGGTCTGTAGGGGAGGCTCAGGGCATACTATGTACTGATTGGAGAGCAACGCCTGCTCACCTTGATGCCTAGCACTGCCATCACACATTGGGCGGTGATTGCCATGTCAAAGGCACATGCCATCACACACATGGCATGTGACATAGCCACCAAGTGAAGAGGGAGAGGAGGGCTACTTTTTTGGATTTCAACCACTCTGGTCCTGACATTGCATCGTCACATCAATTAGTATACATGTTGTACATGGATCTGCTAGTCCAAATTGGCAACGATGCACAGTGCCTTGTCTAGATCAACATAATGCAGTAAACATTGTGATTCCACCTCCCCAACACCTGTAACGGAATAATTTTGCATTCGTGAAGCACCGGTCAAGTAATGTTTGTAGGTGCAGCGGAGCACTGAGGGGTGGTGGGGCAGAAGGGGATGCCAGTCAACAATCCTACTGGTGCTGGTGTCATTCATGTCACGCAAGTGCAGGGGTGGGTGGCACAATGAAGTGCAAGGGGGAGTGGCGGCTGGAAGTGCTGTACAAGGTAAGTTGGACTTGACGTCAAGGGCAGATGGTGTTAGGCGCAGACAAGTGCTGGGGGGGTGGCCTATAGGGGTACAGAGACAATCATGCTGTGCTGTGGGCTCGGAGGGGACAGGGGAGGTACACACTGCCTCTGGCTCGGCAAGGTCCTTTCAGATTTCTATGTGTCCTGCAGAGTTGTCACATGCCGCAGATATGTGCCCTTGGATTGGGGATCTCATCTTGGTGAGAAGGGTGAGGCGCTATTGCCTTTGGAGCATGTGGCAGGCCAGTTTGCCAGAGGATGGCCATGATGCAGGACATTCCCTCTCTGCCACCCGGCACCTGTGGTTTGGGTTCCCAAGATCCGAGTCATGCCAGGACTCTGCATTGGCATGGGGCTTCAGACAGGTGGTCATGACCGTGGCTAAGACATCCAGTGTACCTGACATGGAGTGGAGCATGGAGTGGGCCCTGTCAGGATGGGAGTGAGCCTAAGGGGGAGCTGGATGGGGGGGACATTTTGGCAGCATGAGCCTCGACTGACACACACTTCATGGGTCGGAATACCAAGAAGGTGTGTGACAGTGGTGAGGGTGGCTTTGCCTGTGGGGTGTTGAGGGTGAGCTGGGAGGAGAGGAGAATGTGATCACTCCAGGAGAGAGGAGTGCAGAGATGGACGGAGAGGGGAAAGTCAGATGAGATCAGAGCATCAAGAGTGTGCCCTGCAGAATGAGTAGGGACAGACGGGAGTCTAGAGGGTGAGAGGGAGTTGCTGAGGTCACAGAAAGGTCACGTGGGGGCGTCAACAGGCATGCAGGTGGATGCGTACCGCACCAAGGATGAGGAATTCTGTGTCTGGGGACATGAGTGAGGAGGAGAGGTGAGGACACTCAGAAAGGAAGTAGTACATTTGACCAGTTTTCCCAGACACAGTACGCACTGTTTGGAATGTCAAGGTGTGGTGGACAGAAACCTCACACAAGCCATTCCAGAGTGGAGTAGGTCTGAGTAGGTGTGACAGTGGCAGGAATACCCTCAGGGAAGCCAAGGGCACACCCCCCCTGCACAGTAGTGGCGGGCCAAGGAGAGGGTCAAGGATGCAGACAGAGCTGGCCGTCAGACATGTTTCCATGAGACCAAGGATGTCAAGGTGCATAACCTCATGTAAGTGACAGTTATCGGAGGAATGCCTGATGCAGCCGCAGTGAAAGGAGTGTAATTGTGGAGGAGGTTGACAGCCTTGTAGGACTTACGGGGAGTGCTAGAGATCAGAGGTGCCGCATGTGTAGGAGTTGGAGTGGGAGGCGGAGAAGGTTCATGGGAGGGTGCAGGGAGGCAGTGCAGGATTGATGAGGAGAGAGGAGGGGGGACAGCAGGAGAGGTAAGGAAGTTGATGAGATGTGGGTAGCATTTCTCAAGGAGATTGAGGTTGGCCTAAGGGCCTTGGACTGAGACGCTCCCATTACCATGCACATCATTAGTGGTATCTGAGGATTGGAAGGAGGCCAGGAGTACACCCCAACGGGTCCCACCTATGATGGTGGAAGAGGAGCAAGGAGAGAGGACAGGGACCATGTGAAGGGTCTATGGGACAGGCAAAGGCATGTATGAGAAGATGTCAGTGAGAGTTAGCTTAGAGTAGGCTCAGATGCACTGGTCAGCAATAGGGTGGGTCGCATTGGAGGGCAGGCTGCCCTCATTTGACTTTTGGCAAGCAGGTGTCGTGCGTAGGGCACGATGGTCTGAACTGTAGAAGTCATGGAAGATAGACCATGAAGAGCAGCATGGAGTGTGAGGGAATGGGGCTCGAAACCAGACGGTACCAAAGGACCCAGGAAGGAGGTGGATGTCAAGGCTACATCCACATTATGACTGCATGTTGGTAGGCATTTATATACAGAGGACGCATTAGCATGTGGTATCATTGCATGTCAGGCATGTGAAGATGAAACTTTAATGGCTGGGGGAAAGGAGAGGAATGGTATGTAAGACATCAGATGAATAGACAGGGGAGTATGAGCAACAATGTAGTGACAAAATTACTAATCAAGGGCAACTTCCATGGTGTTGGCCCATATGTGCACTGTTGCCAGTAGGGATAGTGCTGTGGCCAGATGGTGTTGCACTGAACATACTGGATGAGGCACATGGGTGCCACTATCAACTCTGCCACACACCCCCTTGACAGGCACCCAACATGAATGCTTCACACACACACCATGCACATGGATGATACACACATGCATGTGCACTCACCGGATGATGCCTCGTAATCAGGGAGGTCTCCCACACCTTGGAGTTGTCCCTCGGTGACGTAGGATCCAGCTACGGACTCGTGTGGTGTGAGTTCTATTTCCTGTGCTGGGGACCCACCTCCAGTCACCAAGGTTGCGGCATGACTTGAGGCCAGCTTATCCTTTGCCCTGCGCTTAAGGTCATTCCAGCGCTTCTGGCAATCACTAGCTGTGCGCCTCACTACTCCAAGGGCACTTATTCTGTCAGCAATGGTCTGCCAGTGTGCCTGGCGTCTGGCATGTGTGGTCTTGGACCCTGCAACGATGACCATTTCCCTATCATGATCTGACACATACTGAACAAGTGCATTAAGTTCGGCGTCTGTGAAGCTTGGCTTCCTTGATGGGCCGGACTGTGCAGCCGTGTCTGGGGCATCAGCCTGTGCCGGACGTGCACTCTTCCTCTTGCGCTTGGAAGGGGGTGGGGATCCAGAGTGTCCTACGCCGCTGTGGACACTAGGGGCAGGAGCCGTGGTGGACTCTGTACTGGGTGTGTGTGATTGCCCACTCAGCATGGGAGTAGGTGCAGGCATTGGGGGTAGTGGGATGGGGTCAGGCCTGATCTGAGGTGCATGAACTAGGACCGACACAGTCTTGGCAGGGTGTATGAGAGGTGGGGTGGATTGAGCCACACCCTGGCTACGGGGGCCAGCAGATGACCTATCTGGCATAGATGCGCGTGCCCTGATGACACCAATGTGCACCGGTGCACGTGCAGTGGACCTGCTGACCTGGATGTCAGCGATGGAATCACCCTCGGACAGGTCTGGTGCCACAATGGCCTGGTCCGACATGGGCTGATCAGGGTTGGTATCAGCCACATGACTCTCAACTGGGGGGGGGGGGGGGGGGGGGGGGGGGGGGGGGCCTGGGTGTCCCTGACTGTTCCTCCAGACTGGGGGGAACAGGGGCGCCCTGCAAGTCACAACCACGTCCCCTGTTGGATCCTCCACGGCCACCACGTGTGGCTCGGCCACCTTTGCCACCCTTACGGCTTGCACGCCTCCCAACCATGGCACTGATGGTATTGTGCGTATGGGAGTGGGTGTGCACAATTGTCCTGGGCAATTGGGTGTCAAAGGGGTTGGGTACCAGATGGTATTCGTACCCTAGTGCAGTGGCAAGGCTATATGACACCCCTGGGGAAAGATGACGGGTCACGCAACGCACAGGCACCCCAAAAAAGTTAAGGAACGTGCACAATACCCCTCCTAGACCACGTGTGCTGATGGAAAACCCTGCACTACGCTGTGGCATCCAGTAACACAATGAACGTATGCGTGTCACACGCGGCCTAGATTGACCTCTGAAGGGGTAGGCTACACACGGGGCAAGCACAGATGTTAGATACGTGCGTGACTCACCGTCTGCCAGGTAAAAGAGCGTGAAAAAATAGCACTTTTGGTTGGCAACACCCCCGCCAAAAGAAGAGGTGTACGCTGTCTGAGGAGACAGGACAACTGTAGAAGGGGACACTGTTTGAGGGAACAGGCCCAGGAAAACCAGTACAAGAGGAAAAAGAGAAAAGAGCTGTCAGAGGTAACAGGGAGTACGAACTGGAAACGCCGTGAAGTAAATCGCGTGTGAAACGACAAGAAGTACCGAATTCACCCACTCGCTCTCCACGAAAAGCACGTACAAGGAAATTGTGTTCAACACTACCTTTTATACAGGCCCACACGTACATCGTCACTTACGGCGTGTACGTGCTTGGCCCATTTTCACCAATCACACGCTTTGGCACTCCTGCGTGTAGGTATCTTTTCACCAATCACACGCTTTGTCACTCCTGCATGTGGATCCTTTTTCACCAATCACGCGCTTCGACACTCCTGCGTGTAGCTCACTTTTCACCAATCACACGCTTTGTCACTCCTGCATGTGGATCCTTTTTCACCAATCACGCGCTTCGACACTCCTGCGTGTCGCTCACTTTTCACCAATCACACGCTTTGACACTGCACGTGCAGGTAACTATTGACGCACATATGCTGGTGACGGGTTTTCGCGCGATGCGGGTTTTCGCGCGATGAGTGTGGGGTTTTCAGGTGCAAAATCACTCCCTATCAGGCTGTCCACGCGTTCTAACACGAAAGACCACGCTCCTGGCCAGGAGGCCGAATTTAAGTCCCCAAGAACCCTGAGCACGCTCCCACCTGCCATCGGCTGCTGCCTGACTGCCTGCTGGCCACGTGCCCCACAGTGCTGGTGGGTGGGGGTGGTGGGAGACATGGGTGGGGGCCTGGTGGAGGGTGCCCCTGGTGGATGGGGGTTGGGGGTGGTGGGAGACATGGATGGGGGCCTGATGGCAGGTGCCCCTGCACTGCTGGGGGGTGGGGGTGGTGGGAGACATGGGTGGGGGCCTGGTGGAGGGTGCCCCTGGTGGATGGGGGTGCAGGGGGACATGATCAGGTGTGCAGGGTAGTCCACTGTTTTGTGGGCTGCCTGCAGGGGCCGGGGAGGGTGTACAGGGTACACCTGTGGGGGCCCACCCAGCCTATTCGCATGTGATAATTCCCACGCACCCCTGTGATACACGTACCCTGGCCAATCGCGTGTTGAACTTCCCGCTACCCCTGTAATACACGCACCCTGCCTGTTCGCGTGTGATGATTCCCGCGTACCCCTGTAATACACGTTCCCTGGCCTATCGCGTGTTCTACTTCACGCGTCCCCCTGTAATACACGTTCCCTGGCCCATCGCGTGTTGAACTTCCCGCTACCCCTGTAATACACGCACCCTGGCTGTTCGCGTGTGATGATTCCCGCGTACCCCTGTGATGCACGTTCCCTGGCCTATCGCTTGTTCTACTTCACGCGTCCCCCTGTAATACACGTTCCCTGGCCCTTCGCGTGTTGAACTTCCCGCTACCCCTGTAATACACGCACCCTGGCTGTTCGCGTGTGATGATTCCCGCGTACCCCTGTAATACACGTTCCCTGGCCTATCGCGTGTTCTACTTCACGCGTCCCCCTGTAATACACGTTCCCTGGCCCATCGCGTGTTGAACTTCCCGCTACCCCTGTAATACACGCACCCTGGCTGTTCGCGTGTGATGATTCCCGCGTACCCCTGTGATGCACGTTCCCTGGCCTATCGCGTGTTCTACTTCACGCGTCCCCCTGTAATACACGTTCCCTGGCCCATCGCGTGTTGAACTTCCCGCTACCCCTGTAATACACGCACCCTGGCTGTTCGCGTGTGATGATTCCCGCGTACCCCTGTGATTCACGTTCCCTGCCTAGTCGCGTGTAGTACTTCCCGCGTACTCCTGATTTGGAGATTGCCCGCTTTGCTTTCCTTGTTTGCCTGCCCTGTGAAGTGGTCCGGGGTTAGCGCAGCCCTTAGCGATGATTTAGCGCTTTTGATGGCTTTTCCGTGCGCGAGGGCGTTCTTGGGGGCATTACTGGCGCTGCTGCAGGCTCGCTGCGATTCTCTGCGCCACGGCTGTTTTGGGAGCTTGAAATCCATGAATACGCTGTGCGCGGAAATCTGTTTTAGCGCACGTGCCTGGCGCAGACTATCGCAGGCGCACGCTGTGCGCCAGCCGCGTGCGCTACTTGTGCGCTGGATTCTATGAATTACCCTGATAGTGTTATTCAAATCTGTTAGGATACCACTTGGACTGATTTCAGCAGGTAGTCTTTTCCAACGAGTGATGCACAATATTTTTGGTGGGCTAGACGGTGTAAAAGTTCACCAGGATAACATTTTAGTCAGGGGCAAAGACAGAAGTGAACATGACATCAGGTTATAACAAGTATTGAATACATTTGAAGTGGCTGGAATGACCTTGACTTTGGAAAAATGCAAATTTGGGTTCCACAAGTGGATTATTTGGGTTACAGTTTATCTGGAGATGGTGTTCGTCCCAAGATGAGCACTGTGAGAGATGAGAGATAGATTGGAAATGTAATCACCCAAGAACAAAGCTTAAGTGTCATCCTTTTTGGGGATGATTGAATACTATGCAAAATGTGTTAAAAATCTTGCAAGTATACAGTGAATATGCAGAGGTTGACCAGGAATAGGTGTGAAATTTGAATGGGATGTGAGATGCGAGGAGGAGTTTGTGAGGATCAAGAAATACATCAACAATGCCCATGTTTTACAAGGTTTCAGGGATAATGCACAAACCATTGGATTTACTGATGCCTCAGAGCTTGGTCTAGCGATTGTACCAATGCAATAGGAAGGAACTGTTTTGCATCCTCTAGGGCACTCAGGTAGGTGGAAAAACGATATTCCATAATTGAACAGGAGGCACTGCTTGATTTCTTGTCTGATGAAGGGATTAAGGACATATTTGTTGTGGAGGAATCATTGCGGGAAAGGGAATGGCATGTAGCTTGTCTTGGTGATGAGTTATATCAAGCGGTAAAGAGGTTGGTGGAAACTTGATGGATGCAGAGCAATGATCAAGTTTTGGGTGATCAACTTAAGGAATTCAGGAAGGTGAAGGAGGAATTGTGTCAGACGGTTTGGTGTGCAAGGTCAGAGGTTTTTGGTCCCAGTGGGGATGCAAGAAAAGGTGCTGGACATTGGAAATAATGCAAATATGGGATTCTGAAGAACCAAAGCCCTCATAAGAATGGATTTTTGGTTGCCCGGCATTGACAGGTTTGTTGAGACAAGGATCAAGGAGTGTGAGTAGTGCAATTGTAGTGACAAGATTTTGGAGACTAGAGCTCCACCCAGGGTGGTATCGGAAGCACCCATAATTCTGTGGGACACCATTGCTATTGGTTTATTGGGACCCCTGACCTTCTGTGGTATTATGGACTCGGACTCTTATGTCATAGTAGTCATGGACTTGCTCAGTAAGTGGCCAGGAGGAGGGGTGATCAGAAATATTGCCTGGAAGAATGTAATAACATTTCTAGAAGGCATATTCTGGAGGGTTGGCCGACTTATTTGGTTAATGAAAATGGACCACAATTTGCTTCGAAAGAGTTTCAGAGTTGGGCGGCGGAGAATGGTATTAGGCATAAAAGGACGTCCCTTTATCAACCGCAGAGAAATGGGTGTGTGGAGCATTTTAATAGAACTGTTATGGATGGCCTACTCTTGTCGGTGCAAGGTGGTGGTGATTGGAAGAAGAAGTTGCTTTGGAGATTGTTTGAGTACAGAAGCACACCGCATCCGGTTAGCGGTGTGTATCGGTTTGAGTTGATGAGGGGTTGCAAGCCCAACACGTTGTTGGTTCCAGGATGGACGGGTCACCCCAAGATAGTGGGAGCAAACATTGGTTTAATTCATGAAAGAATGAGAGCATGTGGAGCGAAGTCTAAGAAAAGGTTTGATTTAAGGCAAAGTGGGTCGATGGAACTGAAAAGAGCTGATGAGGTCAAGATCAGAAGAATTAGTTTGGGCATGTGAGGCACACATTACACATGTGCAGCGCATATACCTCATGTAGTCACAGAGTGCACGGTATAAGTCAACATAACAGAACATGACATAACATGTAGACTACGTAAAGCATGCAGAGCACAGCACACACAAAGAACCCTGTTCATTCAAATTGCTGCCAGAACAGACAATTCGGAAATACTGGGCAATTAGTGGGACGCAGCGCATGGGCCAGAATCTGGCGAAAAGTTCCAATGGATAGGTTTGTCCTGGCGACTGTCCACACTCCACCAAACTGTTCAGGAGTCAAGCTCCTGCTACTGCCAGCTCATATGAGAGACTGCGCCATATTCTTTTAATTCAGTAATATGGAATGTGATGATATTACAGTAAAAACGGCTTAATAGCTAGTCAGTGCACACAATTTCACACATGGAGTATAGGAAACTTAGTTTCCATATCATTGTTTTAATCCTGTGCACACACTAGTTGACATGTTGTCCTACGCTAAACATATCAGGGTATCTCCAGCAGCTATTCAGATATGTCAATGAGAAAAAATAAGCACTTGGTTACCCTTGAAGTGCACTCTGTCATTGGGGCTCCTTACGAATTTGCCGGTATTCCGGCGGTAAATCTTCTGGAATAACGGCAAACAGAATTACCGATTCCGCCACTTGGTCAGGCATTATTACCACTGGAGGTATTCCCTACGGCACTAATATCGTCAGATTACAAGTGGTCGTTTGGTGGCGTAAATCCCCATTTTATGGTGTCCTATGACTCTATTGGGGATTTTGGCTGGTATTACCTCTGTCGGCATTACCGGATCGTAATACCACTGATTTTGAGAGGTTAAGTGGAGGAGTTACTTTCAGCTCAAAAGCTAGAGGTAACTCCTCTACTTTTACCTTGCAAAAATCAGCGGTATTACCATCCGGTAATACTGTCAGAGGCAATACCGGCAAACTTGCAGTTTGGCGGTGCTGGAAAAATTGAGGTAAATAGAATTATCTCCACTTTTTCCCACACCAATAATCTTGTAATGAGCCAATAGTCAGTTGCCATGCTCTTTGCAGCAGGCTTACATCAGAAGCCCCCTTAGTGGCATCCATTTACCAACCTCTGGCCTGGTGGGATAAGAACCTGAAACCTGCAAGATACACACAGATCTTGACAGAAAACCCTGAACAAATGTACGTATCATGTTGCCAGCCCTTTTTACGGAAACGTGTCAGTCTCATGCCACCGTGGTAGAGATACACACAGAAATATTGTATGAAACAAGCAAGAGAGAAGAAGAGCGTCAGCACAGGCTAACACTTCTGGCAGCTCAGCAGCCAGAAGAACACATTTGGGAGAGAGAGGGGAGGGCTGACGTTCTACCAACGTATCTACTCACACCACCACACGCTGTGAATAAATGGCCGCTGAAGCCCTGGCACTCACCACCACCATCCACTTCAAAAGAGTAATAATAGGAGTAACGCTGGCCTAGAGAGGTTGAAGTGGGCGGGAGCGGGCAGGAGAGGTCGGGAGCGGTGCTCCCATAATGTTTATCTTTTAAGTTTCACTGTTCCCATAATTTTATTTAAAAAAGAAACCGTTCTGGAATGGTTTCGTTTTAAAATAGAAGTGTAGGAAGAAGTTGAAGCTTGAACTTCAGTGCACTGCACTGAATATTACCATAAATAGCAGGTGTGTTTGTTTGGGGGTTTGAATTGTGTGTGGGAGGGGGCACAGGGATGGGGTTTGTGGGGAATGGGGCAGACCAGCAGGGAACATAGTTCCACTACTTCTTTTCATACACTTCGACCACTGTGGCCGTACCATCAATAAGGGGATTGTTTTGTCAGCATGTGGGGCAAGAAGACCTTCAAATCACTGAAGGCACCTTTGTAATTTGTGATTGTCCCAGCTGTGTGGGCCACCATGCAGGAAACCTAGAAGCTCCTTATGGGTCAGGCATTGCTGAGTACTGCTGTAGAGGGTGGGCTAATGAGCATGTGGCGAGAGCAAAGAGCTTCATTGCGGTTTCACGGGTCTTCACCACGCTTCACTTGCACCCTCCCTTCTCACACTGGTCAAGTCGCGCCACTTCCTGATCTCACGTCAAACGCCCCAAGACCTTCTGGTGGACATGGGTGACCAGAACTGACTCCACATGTCCTGCATTCATCCCAATGCCAGCCCCATCCATCCCAGCACCACCAGAAATAGAGGTAAACCGTAACTAGAAGTAATAGAAGTCACCATGGGCCTGGGAATTGCAAGCACTACATTCGATAATACACATGGAAGATGAAGGACGGCCATTGGGAAAGATAGATGAAGGCATAAAGTGTGTAACATTTTATCAAATAAAATGTGATAAACAGTCACGCAACTGGAATTTAAAGTTAATCGATATCCTCTTTTCATACATAATAGACATAAAGAAATGTTGTACTTGTTCCCTAATAGAGATAGAAGTTGAACGTGTTCTTAGTCCAGACAAGATAACATAGAGAAAATGATGTGTCGTGCCATCAACACAGGTAAATTGGGTAACCAGTGATTTCATTGTTGGAAATAAACACTGAGAGGGGGGGGGCATTATTAAATTGCTCCTACCGTACTTTTTATTGAGGTGAGAATCTTCACGGTTCTACAGCAGTTCATTCTATTGAAATGGGACACTTGCCACAAAATGGTTTTCTTTTAAAAGCAACACTTATGCTAATAATTATTAAAAAGCTGAAAAACGTTGGTGGTCCAGTTCCCACACCCTGTGGCTCAAACGTTTTTGGCTGCCATCTCTCAAGCACTCCTTGTTTGGCGAGACACTCCTGTCCAGAGAGCAATATTCATATTTCCATTGAAAGTGTTTGTCAAACATAAGCGTTTACATTACACATGTAACTAAAAGGAGCACATGAAGGATGTTACTTTTATTGCTTTATTTCGACAATATAGTCATAAAAGCAGTTCACGGAAAAGTTCAAAAACACATTAGTTACATTGTCACAATCGCTTAGCTCATAATTGCTCCACTAAAATTACACAATCAGTGCTTTACCTTAAAACCAAATAAAAACAGGTCAACATTATACAGACAATGAAGGATGTTCCTATACCCCAACTATCACAATGTGTACGTGAAGGATACGACTGTGATATGATGCATAGCAGAAACAATACATCATTGACTTGAAAGTTTGGCCAAAGGTGTGAACCACATGTCAGTATGAGTCTGGGGAAAATGTCACAGCAACAAACAAAAAGTGTGCATTATTTGAATGTTTAAAATAAAGAAAGTGTGGAAGGGCCAATTAAAAACAGATGTAAATAATGGATGAATACTACAGACACTCGGTATGCTTTGCAACCAATGCTTGAATGTTAATTCACACCCATAGTAGGGCGCTCAGCCAATCAGATGGCCGGAAACTGGGCGAAAACTGGCAGTCTCCCGTCTGCGTTCGACCACCAGAGCCCCTTCCCCTGGCTCCTGATTTTCTTTCTGTCAGCACCCCAGCCATTCCTGTTCCCTCCCCCAACCCCCAGTCTCCTCCTCAGGCCCCCACTACATCCCCCCACACCATGCCCACCCCAACGCACTCACCTGCTGCCTGTGCTTCCTACTCTGGTTGCACTCTTGTCACAACTATAAAGGCTACTTTTGTTGTATGAAAACGATCACTTAGAAGCTTAAGAACAGTTGCTGGAATACAGAATGGTAACAATGGTGGGCCTATATGGGAGACTACTAGAACAAAACAGCCCTATCTATCCCATAGTCGGTCTGAAAAAGAGTAAGTCCATCACTCCGTGTCTGTTGTTTAAAGCCTGCAAGTGCTGACCCCTTCCAACACAGCAGCCAGACTTTAGACTTATCTTCCTAAAAGATCAATGCACAGTCTGGAACAGTAAGAGTTGGAGATCATGTATGCTACAAATTCAGTTTGAAGTGTTGCCACCATACACACACAAAACAAAATCAAAGCAGAAGTGTGAAGCTTGGAGGTAGGAGAGAGATGATGTTTCATGCAATTAGACATTCAGGACCTGAGATGCAGATGTCATGACATCTGGACAAAAGAACTGGTTTCCTCTGTTTTTGTACAGCCAATCTGGTTGGTAGTAGTTGAATCAGCAAATGGCCTGTCACTGTGCATTGCTGATAGTGATAGACGCAAGTGTGTCAGGCATATATTTATGTTTGCTCGATGCACGTGGTACACTGTACATCCCATCAATTCACCAGAAAGATCAAGTCTTTGGAGGATAGCTCAGTGGCAACGTGCTCCCCTTGGAAGCAAGACGACACGGCGTAAGACAGGTTCAATCCCCGGGTCCGCGCTTAGAAACATCTGGGTATTAAAAGTGTTATAATTAACCTATCATATCACATGTACATCATGAAAACCTTGGAAAGGTCTGCAGGAAATGCATGAAGATGCATGTGACATTATGAGTTACAGCAGGATGCAGGAGGTGGATCAACCCCTGAAGGGTGAGAAAGAATAGAACACTGATGGGATTAAGAGAAGAGCAGATGTTCCTTCCATGAAGGATTTATCTTCTGTCACTTGTTTAATGGATTCCCATCAATTTATAGAGCGTGTGTGTGTGTGAGTGCACGTGCGTGTACGTGTGTGCATATTATCTCTGCCTGAGCAGTACCTCAGTTAGTGAATGCTTTGTTAGGAATTCTGTGGTAGGTATTAAAGGTGTGAATAGGCTTTCACAAGTCCCAGAAAAATATTGTGCTATGTTTCTGTCTCTTATGAATCCTACAGGCACCTAAGGAAGTATCACCACAGGAAACATGTTCTGTCCTAAGTGGTGGGGAGAGGCCAAATACTTAATGCAACTTGTGAACATTATTTTTGGACATGCTAAGACTGGTATCTGAGGGTCTGAATGCCATGGTATTGAGGCAGCAGCAATGATCTGCTGTTATTGGGTACTGTATGTTTTCTTCCAATAGCAGACTTAAACGTCAGGCTACTGAGATCAAGCTTGATGGAAGCCTTGTGGCAGCAGTTCCCTCCACTCCACTCCATCCGACACCTGTTTGTCACACCCGCGCCTTGTACCCTTACAAGAGAGCCATGTGACCGACAACCCTCTACTACTAAGACAAGCCATGCTTCAGGGGGCATAGGAGACATCAGTCTCATCTCATCTCATATCCATGGAGGACAGCACAGGGGTCTGCACCATGGACTGCTCCGCTCCTTCGGGCGGTCCCTTTCCACCCAATCGACCCTTGTAAATGCAGGGCTATTACAGAAACGCCACAGGTCAGCTCCAACCACTGATAGGCTGATTTAGCTTGTCTTTAAATCACCCTCTGCAATACCATTTTGGT
This sequence comes from Ambystoma mexicanum, assembly GCF_040938575.1. NCBI lineage: Eukaryota > Metazoa > Chordata > Amphibia > Caudata > Ambystomatidae > Ambystoma > Ambystoma mexicanum. The sequence continues at coordinate 405,305,594 of NC_090937.1, forward strand.
TTCAACGATTCACACATGTCATTAGAAGTTTGGGTCTGTTTCCCTTCTTAGGTTGCTGGTGCTATGGCTGTGTTATCTTTGTCAGTAACATTTGCCCTAATTCTTCCCCACAAAATCCATGTTTTTCAGGATTTGTCAATGTTGTCAATGTTGACATGAATTTTGACAGGAATCTGGGATGCGGTCTTACAATGCTGAAGCCGTGTGAATATGTCAGTGGTCTCCGACCTTTTGGTGTAGAGCCCAGGTATGTTCATGTTTTGTTGCATTAGCATGGTTGACAGGGTATACGTGTCTGGTATTTGGTATTTCCTAAGTAAGGCATGTACTGTTCCTTACCCATGTAAATGTGTCATCTCCCTATGTGCCCCACAGTTAACCTAATGTGTAATCTTTTAATTATTTACAGTATTTAGGGTAGTATCGCTGCTGCACCTATCCATGCACAGCACACACTTGGGGCGATGTCAGCACCTTGGGACAATTAGGTGAAGTGCGCAGAAGTGATTCACATGAGGTTCATGGGGATGTAATTAGTCATGGTGCTCCTATATTTTCGTTAAAACATACTTTATGAAAGATCAATTGCAACACGTGTTTCACGGTTTTGTCACAGCTCTCATAAGGATCAAGTCTGTCCACCAGAATCAGAATTCTATTCCCGAGGTGTGGCTTGAGGATTTCCTGCATGGCGTGGTAAACCCTACAGGGAAACAGCAGTTCAGAGGTTCCCTGAACCAAACACAAAACCCTTTGAGAATGTTATAGACAGTGAAAAGGGTCTTCAGTGCCTTAAATGGTAGCTTGTACCATGTCTAACCCAATAAGAGTGAGGGTCTAAGAGTTACCACCTATGATTTGACTGCTAACCAACTTAGCCTTCCAATGAATGCGCCATTCTGCCGCTGATTCAAACTTGGAGAGTTGGCTGAGCAGGTATTAAGTGAGACTGTCATAGTATGCAATTCACCATCCAAGTTTTCCAGCCCTGGATTGGCCAAAAGTCAACATAGACAAAGCACATACAAAACGCCCTACACACCACACCGACGAAAAGCACATATAAAATGCACTACACACCACACCGATGAAAGGCGCATTGGTACATCATCATCCAAACAACTACTAATACTGAAATTGAGCAAAAGCAAAAAAGGGCAACCAATAGCCTTCATCAACAACTGAATACATGTGCGGGACCATGGCACAGAATAGAAGTTGCACGCTAAAAGAGAAGACCATGAAGGCTAAAGTAAAGTGTGTGAATGTTGAGATGACTTGCCTCAGATTATATGATCCTGCACCATACAGAGATGTGAAATCTGGGCAGCAGGTACCTCAGAGATGCCTCTCACAGGCTCTATGGTAGGGGATCACAGACCTCATCAATGTAGACGGTGTGGAGAAAGGCAATTTTGCGGAAGCTCCACGTGATTTCGGGACAATAAGTGCAGAGAGGACTGTGTCCACATCCCTCCAGAGTCCATCGAGAAGATGAGTGAACTGCTCAAAATAAATCACTGGCTCAATTGGTGTGTTTGACAACCATAAAAATTAAATTTTCCATTGTGGATGTCAAAGACATATGTAGTGCTAGGCCTAGAAAACCCTCTAAAATCCTGGCAGACCTGAATGTGCAGTTATTTAGTTTATCTACACGACTAAGAGAAAGCCACTTAACCCATGGTCTGGATGGTATTTAAAAAATAAAATACATGGTCAAGCATGAAATAACATTGCCAGCACATCTAAATCCAGCACAGAATTGTCCCACAAGTGTCAATCAAAATTAAGTATGCTTCCAATAAATGGGAAGCATGTCTGGACTGGCATAACCTGAGAGGGTGAGCACACTGAACTAAATGAGCGTCCCAAACACTGCATCACAGCATGGGTGATCCTGACCCGTGTAATGATGTCAATCTATGGATACTATCTCAATTTCACATATGCTTATCACAGCGACACATCTCCTGATCGAACACCCCCAAAAACGACAATCTCACCCCAAACGTTAGAACAAGAAACAGGCTGTATTCATCTGAATATTCAATGTTTTAAAATAATAAATAATAATAAATCAAACTTAAAGATACTCCTCTAACTATGAATGCTGTGGAAATCACCCACAATATTTCACTTAAATACAGGAAGCCTGTCTGCAGAAAAGAAATGCAACCTGCTTGCTTTTGCCTCGCTGATGGTTAATAGAAACAGGAGAGCTGGGTAGGGTAATTTGACTACTTTTTCTGCAGGCTTGGGTTTAGGAAAACATCTTTTATTTTGGGGAGCACAATATCTTGGTTCATTTATAGGATCACACAATCATGAGAGCATAAGATTCAAATAGAAATGCAATCAGCCATACATTTAGATTGGCAGTAGGAATCCATTTTATGCAGAATTCTTCTATTTCTGAAGAGTGTTATATAGAAAAGTGAAGTTGCCTATTTAAATTGACATTTTGGGGTGATAACCCCGTTCCTATTCCGCTTTGAGTGGTATTAGAAAACTGTATTTACGATGTTTCTTTCATGTAATCTATGGGCTTCACAGGCCAGGAAGTCTATCAAGCTCTAAAAATCTGTGAGGTATTTTGTACCACATGTTCATAAACCCAGCTGTCAATTGCCCCTTTGAAAATTCAGGGAATTAATTAATACCTGGGGACTGTCAGAGAATAATATGCACTGTGCAGTAATAGAAACTAGGGCATTATATTTTAAATGTATTTCCACAAACTTACATTTGCAGTCCCAGTCCCAAATTAGTGAGCTAGCTTGTAAACAAGGTTCTCTCAAAAGACTTTCAATTGCTATATGGTGTTTCAATTTTGGGATAAATGAAATGGGGTTATTTGGCTCACTTTGGTTTGTCTTCTTAAAGGCCCAGAATAGGAAAGGACATCAACAGCTCCAGACAACTCCGCCAGGGGAGCCCTTCCTTCCAGCCCGTCCTCTGCTTAATAAACCCATCTCAAGGAATCTGGTTATTTCTTCAGAAGGGGTTCTGCATTTGGTTGCCTCTGAAAGAGGCCTTTGAAGAAGGTTTGCATCAGCTACAGCCACATGGATCTCCAATCGGCAGGGTCAGCCCTCTGCAGCTTTCCCAAGAACTCTCCTAGCTTACTATGGGCCTCAATAGGAGTATGGCAGTGTGTGTTGGCAATTCCGCTACCACTGCATTACTGCACTGCCATACTATAGGTTTTGTGATAAGGTGGTGGATAAGCTTACCACGAAAAAATCAACACAATTGACAAAATAACCACAGGGGGAATTACTGGCAGCACTACATTCTCTCAAATCCCCTTGGAGTCCCCTTGACTCCAAAAATGGGGACCTACACCACCCTATTAACTCTTGTAATCTTGCGATAAAACTGCAGGACCAAGTGGCAGTAACAGTAATTCTGTTGGGTGGTGTTTTGGTAGAGTTACCACTGAAATACCATCAAACCTGTAATGAGGAGCATATGTGCTTGACTTAAAGTACTCCCCAAAACCTGTGCATAATGCATCATTTGTCAGGGCATGTCATAGGTTGGCTTCACACACTGACACTCACAACATTCTTCCCCTTTACTTTGATTGGCACCAAGTAATTTGCCATTTCACTAGGGGGCAGGTGGAGGTGCTTCTCTCCTCCCCTCAGGCCTAAGGATCAAATTAGACTAGAAGATGCAATTTCCTTTCAATTCCTTCCATGAACCTGGCCATGGCTGAGACCTATATATTTAGAATCGCAATAGTCTATATTCAAAGATATCCTTCATGTTCGTTTAGCTGCAATGTTCGTGCAAGCATGACAGAGCTATGAACATATGTACATGTATTAATAATGCCCACATATTATCATATCATGATTATATGCATCGGATAGGGACCACTTTAATCAATTCAAATCTATCCTGTGTTTTTTAAATCAACAAAAGCTTAAAGAATGACGGCTGATAATGTGTTTTCATCATTTGGGGTTGTACAATGCCTTTTGTATTTAAACGGTTGTGCAGTTACTCTCGCTGGAGTACTGTATTAACAGAGAATAGCTGCTGACAAGAATGCTAGCACCAAAGACTACGAAGCAAGCAAATGCATAATGGAGATGGTGTATTGCTCTGCTTAGGTTACGATTTCATGTTGACATCTTTTCTTTTGAAGCAACCATTTTCAGTATAACTAGATCTCTTAACTCTGGCCGAACACCCCCTTGTAAAACTGAATTTGCAGTGTCTGTTCATCTCAGCTAATAGATTAATTACTAATGGGGGGCCTGTTTCACATCAAGATGAGCTCTGCACCTCATGTCTTGATAACTAAGCTCTGGAGATATACAGGTCAGGTTTACAAGTTATAATGTATGCAGAAAATACATGTTCTTGTATAATTCTCAATGCTGACAAAAGTTTACTAATGTGGTCCTTAGAAACAATCTTGATTGGATCTATATTAATTATACATCATGCCGCCTGGTCATCTTTTGCTAGAATATCAAAATACAATGTATCCCAATGGTCTGTTGTTCGTGTCACATGGCTGCACAAACACACCATGTTTGCATCAGGTAATCTGCAGTAAAAAGAAACACTTCTTCCCGTTACATTGGACTTTATAAGGATGCAAAGTCATGCACAATTCACTTTTTTTTAATTTGACATATTACATGTATTTAAGTAAACATGACAACCTTTTGGAGGTGATTTGAACTCCATTCTGACACACATACACAACATAAGCATACCATTTCAAATGTTCTTTAGAATTCCTTTAGGTTGTATTTATTCATTGATGTAATTAATCGAGAACTGTGGTGCTGCTCCATTAATTGTGTTCACGGTACTCCTCTAAACAAACGAAACATCTTTGTAATAGGAGCCATGTAGCCAGCACACAACACATGATTCATAAACACTCAGTTAACTCCTTAATTCATACTTCTTGAGGACACTGTCCTACAAACATCACTACTAATATGCCCCCTTCTCTAAACTATGATCTGTACATTATTTTATTTGTTCACAACATAAACATAGGGCTGAATGCAGAATAGAAATACTTACAAATCAGTTTGACACAGCAACAAGTAAAAACATGTTGATACACATGGTTGTCAGAAAATGTGTGAAACTGTTTGAACAACGTGGAAAGTGCAATTGTGTGATTCATAACTAAAGTGCATTTAGTGCAAATTAAGTGCAATGTAAATTGAAAAATGTGCGACTAGTAGGAAAGTGTAATTGAATGATGGCACACCCACCTAGTCGACAGCCACTACTATATATACAGGCCAACCAGTCATGAAAGATCATGTAACTAATATGATTAAATAGTACAAAAACAGAAGTCACACACAGGGAAAGATACACTTCTTTCAATGTATGCACATAACTACAGTGGGAACAAAGATCCGTATGTAGCCTTGACATCTTCAGGGCCAGATTCCAAAACTAAAACATAATATAAAGACAAACATTTAGTCCAAGATTAGCTATGAAAATTGATAGGGGAACGAGGACCAACATTCAACTAAAAAAGGGAAGATACCTGCACAGCACTCCTCAGCCAGATCTACAGCTGTAGGTCTTCCTGATTACTTGTATTATTTCTGAAGCTATAGATAAGGAAGGAGGTGAGTCTCTCCCATAATACCCATAATCGTACTTCATAGTTTAAAACAAACATATGTATGCCATACACAGAGAGTGTATGCTATGGGGACTTCCCACTTTTTTGATAACGGGCCTGTCTCATATGGGGAAGATAGAATACACTATGGGTGCTTCCCACTTTTTGATATCAGGGGCCTGTGAAACAATTTAATCTAAGGCAAAAAAGAAACAGGCTACCCCTATGTTTTCCACATCTACTAATAACCTTGAACTGGCACCATGCACTTGGCCACCCTCTGTCCTCCGGGCCCAGGTACCTGCTCACCCTGTCACCCTCCCACACTGCCTCCGGGCCACCCTTGCACTGGGGTCTGTATCTGTACCGATACAGCCCCACTTTTTTTCTTCCTGCACTTATCAGACCTACCCTGTCTGCTGCCTTAAATCTACCACTTGCAAATTGCTGGCTGCATTACCACTGTTTGTTGCCTTTATTATTTATTCATTGTTAATTATCTGTTTCTCCTCTGCTTCGCACTTTCCGCTTCTCCCCCTTCCATGCACTTTTCCCCTCCCCCTCTCCCATGCACTTGCCCGTTCTCAATGTCACTGGGCCTAGTAAGATCGCTGTTTTGTTCTCCCCTGTTCCCCTCCCTTGCCTTGTCGCGCTCTGAAACACTTGTGTACGAGCGCGATAGAAATAAAATATCAATATCAATATCAACTATGCAATGTGCTATGGTTGAAAAAATTCCCTGCACCTCTGCCAGAAATCTGTTAAAAAACTGTTTAATATTTTAGAACTCTTGGTAAAAAAGCATAACCTAGACACCCAACCACACGTTACACCTTTCACGTACTTCAGAGAATTACTCAGATCACTGTGTCTGTGCAGTGAAATTCACTCTGGATCTTGTACAATAATATATTTCATACAGAGAGGTTGCACATTGTGAAAAAAGACCTAATCAGACGAAAAAGGAACAGATGATTCACATAACTCTTTAGTCAGACTATACGTCGTCACATTGTGTCTCTGGTCCCTACTATGAGATATGTCTAGCCTAGACATTCCCATCAAATCGCAAAAGGGGCCTTCATCAGGACATAGAAGAACTATGTGCGGTTTATTGTCGATTTCCGAGACACTTTTTCTCCTGAAGAACTCATTATTTTGTCCACGTGTTTAGGGCTTATTTCTTTCTCCCTTTTCTTTCAGTGGATTAACTCGCCATTAACTTAACTCAACTTCTTCTCCCGACTAATCTGGATATAGTTGAATCATTGGGATAGTGGTCATAGCTTTTCTTGGTCTTCCTATCTCCTTAGCTCGGCTGTCTATCTTTCATATTTGCAGAGTTGAGTCTTGTTTAGGAGAAACCTATAAAAGTTACGTGTTCATAAAATGCAACCTGTTTAATGGAACGTGTTAAGAGCTGTTTGGGGTATCCTCGTGCCAACAGTCGCCTTTTCATAATTTTTACCAGATATTAGAACTCATCAAGGATAGTGCAGTTTCTGAAGACACACAGAAATTGATTAAATGGAATGTTCTTTTTGAGACTAATAGGATGTTGACTGTGTGGGATGTATTTACCCATGCATCCGAGCCCTACCTCAAAACTTTGCAGTACTGACATGAAAACATCATGATGGCCAGAGCTTCCCAGAAAATGCACAGGGAAATGCAGGAAGAATAGGCTGCCACCCATTTTTGCCGATGTTATGGGCACAGAAGGAAACTGCCTAAAACCACCATTGGACTACCCACACAGTAGTCTGAAACCATTGGGAATGGCAATGCTGATTGCCAAATGCAACCTAGAATTGTGGGGAATTCATTTTCTTAAATCCCAAAAATGGGTGCAGTACCAGTGCTCACCACTATCCAAAAGCCGGCAGTTTAAAACCACCCTGTGTTTCTCTGAAGGCAAGCCAAAGTGCCTATTTCAAACATTGCAATATGTGCAAAATATTTACTGAACACCAGCAGACATTTGGCAGAATGGAGTGTTGTGTGCCTACAAAATCTGGGAAATGAAGAGCCCAAAACAATGCTTATAACAAAACTGCTATGGAGTCAGCAGTTTAAGTTGCACTGGATTTAAAGACACTAAAATCGAAAATGTTTAAATTGACTGAGTGACCTACTTTTGAGTATCACATAGGTTGCAATTGTTTAAATGTCATAGTTTTAAACTTAGAATCAGCCTTCTAGCTGCATATGTGAAAATGTTTAGTTTTATTTGAATGCAGGAACTGGGGAACAAAAAGTGACATTTTATCTGAAACCTGGCTTAAGGAACTGAATTCTGCCTGGCAACTACCCCCATCAGAAGGGAAACTTGAGTCACAGCTGTGTTCCCAGGCCAACCTTCCTTTTGCTGCCCACACTAAGGATATGCCATCTATCTGATAATTGAATTATCTGTGCTCTGTAGGAGAGTGAACAAAGCCCTCTTCACTCAGGCAAAGGTTTTTATTACGCAGTCGTAAAATGTAGCTTCCTCTTGGCAGGAGCTGGGAGGGGCACTGCCTGTGAGAGCAAGCTGGCTTGGCAGAACTGGAAAGACCAGTATTTCTACCTTGTGCTGAGAGGAAACCACACCCCTTTGGAGCCAGAACATAACTTTATAAAGATGAATAACTCATAGAGCGGACATGTGAAAATTTTATAAATGATACCATAATTCTTGTGATTTTTCTGCCCACATTTTAAGAGGTTTTTCGACCCGGTGGCATGTTCAGGGGGGTTTTAGCGGAAAAGTGGATATAACTCTAAATGTATGCATGTTAAAAATCTGAAACTTCATCAGTTAATGTCCCTACTCCCTGCGCACATGTATGTAAAGTTGGGTCAATGTCAGAAATTGAAAAATCAGTTAAAAAGTGAAATATGTGCCATTTCTGAATGCAAGCTCCCAGGAAGAGCAGAGTTTGAACAGGGGATACCTCCTGTAATGCATGATGGGTGCATATGATTTTAAAACAATATGTACCTCTGCAAATATGTATTTGTTTCAAATCTAGATTTGTGTGTAAATTGACAGGAGGAGTGGACTTTCTGCAGGCTGTAAAATGACATCACGCTGACTCACAGTTCATTCCCCAATCAAATGATAAATGGAAGTTTGACCAATTAGAAGCTGAGAGAGAGGTAGGGTCAGTGATGCTAGAACACACCCACATTCTAAACACATAAAAGCAGACAGACAGGACAGATAGGGACCTTCAAATTCCATCTGCAGCGGGACGCTCTGCCGGACCATACAACATCCAGAGATCCATACTTTACCTCCATCAAACCTCCAGAGAGCCAAACTAGAGACTTCAATCTATCCAGAACTAGAGACCCAGACCAGAGAACCAGAGAGAGCTGACCCAGATCACTGTGAAGTGCAGAGACCAGAGGCGAGTTTAAAACCCTGACCAGATCCGTGATGAGGCCATTTCACTCAAGAATATAGTGTGAGTACCCAGCAGAACTGTGTAGAACCAATCTCTTAGTTTAAATTCATCTAATTCAATCTATTTAACCTAAGTAGAACTGCCTCCTAGCTGTCACTTGTCATTTTCTAGTTGCAAGCTGCACTTGTCATTTTGAGCTTTTGAAATTTGCAAAACCAAAAACGACCTCTATTAAATCGCTCATATCTCCGCGACCGTTTGGGCTAGAGACTTGCAGTAACTTTCCTCTGATAGCTTAGAATCGTAGCTTTGAATCGCACCAAGAACCGCATTCCTACCCCTTATAGTTTTACCGCAATCGCGGAACACGCATCCGCGAATTTTACCGCGATTTGCAATTTCTTCACATGTAAAAACTGCTGCTGTTTGCTTTCCATTTGCCAGAAATTCGTTTAACCTGCTAACTATCCCTGCATCATTGCTAGTGTGAGCCTGGACTAATATTAACTAGATACCACTCACCCTGAACCTCTGAAAGGGAATTAAAAGCGTTTCCAGCATATTTCTCATTCATTGCCAGCACATATCAAAGCAATTTGGGCCTGTGATTTCAAAACTCCTACCTGTGTTTTCAAACTTCTGTAGTCTAAGCTTGCTGGGGTGAACTGATTTACATTGATTGCATTTCTGAGAACTGTGTGTTTTCCTTCCATTTCCTTGCCTTGCATCAAGGGGGGGAGGGGATTGCCAGAGAAAAGTGATTACATTGTTTGGTTGAAATCATATTGAGTATTTTCTGTACTGCATTCATTGAATATTGCATCCACCTGAGCTTACATAAAGCATTCTGTACCACCTTCTTCTTTTGTTCCTATTCACCTGTGTGCTATCTTATCCATTTCATGTCAACTCATTAGTGATTATAAGAAGTGTGCTAGTGCCAGATTCTCCTTTGTTGATCTTTATCATATCAGATTAAGTGTGCTATTCAATTATTAATTTATTATAAAGCGTGATATATATATATCTATTTTAAATTATCAAATAAACCTTTTAAACTTGCAAACAGAACTACTTCTTGGCTCAGTGGGGTCAGGGGGATTCCAAGAGAGGGGTGTTATACAGGGGTAGTCATCCAGAACGCATGAACTGGACCTAAAGATATATCAATAAGGGTTTTCATTCAGTATTCTAGACTAGGCGTTAACTTAGCTGTAGTGCTGAATTGAATCCTCTTACAAAGTGGGGGCTCGAGCCGAGACGTTGGGTTAGATTTACCATTTGTGCAGCTTAATACAGTGTGCTAACTGACGGGATACATACATCCAGTCGGATCACCACGCTGCATTACGCTGTGAAGCATTCCTCAAAAGGGACACTCCAAGAAAAGTTCTGTTCTGCAAAACTAAAATACTAACTTCCGTAAGTCAGGACAGAGACCAATCTCTAGAATGACGACCTTGGTAGATATGAAAATAGCCAGAGAGCACTTCTTACACAAACTATTTGTGAGAGGTGAATGGACTCACCAGGACCAAACAGTCTGGTTGCAGGCCATCACGCAACAGGTCACTGAAACAGGGTCAGATATATATAGAGATCAGGGTCCATTACACGTGGCCCTGAGTGAACTATATATGGCTCCTAAGGCCAAAGATGAGCACGACAAGATTGTTAGGATAGCGGCATATTTATATTTATACATGGGAGCCATACAGGATAAATGTGCTGAAGGCCATGATCTGGCAAAAAGGCAACAGATGGCGTTAGAGAAGGCCCAATCTGATCTGGACTCTTCTGAGCAAAGGCTGCACAGAAGCCAGGAGTCAGAAAAGGACAGCAGACAGTACATCACTAAAATAAAGGAGGATATGGATGTGCTGCAAAAGGAAAAGTCAGAACAGGATACCAGATTTCTGGCCTTGCAGAAGGAACACCAAGAAGGTTTGGACTCCCTACTGCAAAGCCAGAAAAAGCTGGAGCAACAGCTAGACTTCAATAGGGCATGTGCTGAGCAGGTAGTCACCCTGCAAGGCCACCTAGATAGAGTGAAGGAGGAGAGCAATAAACTGATTCTGAAAGACCTGGATACCCAGGCAGAGTTTGATCAGGAGCGCCAGAAAGCTGGTGCCTTCCAAAGGCAAAGGGACGACCTGGCGGCACAAATGCAGGCTCTTAGTCAGGAAAGAGACGCCTTAGGCCAGGAAGTCTGCCATTTAAAAAGAAAAATGGAAGAAAATCACCTGGCCCACCAGGGGCTGGGTGATCTCCAAAAAGAAAACCAGAACTTGGTAGAGCACACCAGAAGGGTGGAAGATGCTCTAGCAAGAAAGGAGCAGGCCAATAGGGACATTGCCCAGGAGGTAAACCTCCTGCAGCAAAGACTGGCCCAGTTCTCCAGGACCAACCAGGAAGCACAGAGAGAGAATGAGGCTCTCTGTCAACACAATGAGAGGCTCCAGCAACAGGTAGCGATGCAGGAGAAACTGATGGAGTCGAGTAAGGCCTTAACAGAGGAACTGAAAGCACAAATGCAGGCTCTTGCATTGCAACAGGGAGCAGGGGCGGATAGAGATGAGGTCCGCTGGGAAAGAGAGATTCCTGACCATAACCGCAGGAGCCCTAACACCAGGGGCCTTCATCTCCCCCAGTCCCTGGACTCTACCACCCCCATGTCCCCTGGCGCACATGAGCACAGGGCCGCAGGGATGGCAGATCACTATCCAGCTAAGAGTATGGGGCTCATAGGCCAGTACCACTCAGGAATGGAGGGGTGGACATCCGGGTATGGGCACCCAAGTACAGTACAGTTCAATGGGGAACCCCAGGAGAGTAGGCCCATTAAGGGCATCCTGAAAACCTCTGCCAAGTTAGGTCAGTGGAGGGGGTACCCATCAAATCCTGGCAGCAAGGAGGAATCTGAAGACTCCTCTGAACTGCGCAGGACACAGGAGACCAGGTCCCCACATTCTGCCAGCCATTCCCAGGCTCGCAGAATCCGGGAAAACCTGGAAGAACAGACGGGAACCTCTGGGAGCAGTGCCTCTGAGTCCGAGGAAGAATGGACAAGGGTTACCCGAACCAAAAAGGCCAATGAGGCAAAAAGGGCCTTGCTTAAGGACCCCTTAAAGCAGATTAAGGCGATCAGGAGCGTCATCACGCCTTACCATAAGAACGCTAAGTATTCTGTTTGGGAGCACTTAGAGTTGTTTGAACAAATGATGGAGACTTTCCATTTGAAGGACAGCCAAAGCTGTATTCAATATGTAAAGTGGACATTCTCCCCGGAATACTCCAGTTTCTTTGCGGGGCTGGAGGACCAAAATCATTTAAGATGGTCCACATATAAGGCGGCCATCCTGAAACATTTTTCTGTTCACAGAAATCCTCAAGAGGCTCGCAAGGCGGCCTACAATTTGCAATGTGGGGAGGATCAGGCCCCACGAGAATTTGTGCAGGAGTTAAAGCGTGCTTTTGCGCAAACCACCAGAAGGGTGCGCACAGATAGTAGAGAGTTTGTCAATACGTTTTTCCATGCCTTGCCCAAATATATAATGACCCAGCTCGTGAGAGATTTTCATGAGAAAAGATCTTTAGACTGGGTCATTGAACAGGCTACCCGGATCTATGAGGTGCAGAAGCCCATAGAAAATAAAAGCAATGCCCAGAAAAACCCCAAAGCCAACAGCACCCCTGCTGCTGTCAAGGTGGCAGAGGTAAAGGTCACCCCCGTTTTGGATCTGGAGATGGGGGGGCCTAAAAACCTACCTGCACCTAATAATGCTAGGCCCAGAAGGTCCTCGGGCCAGTCACAGACAGGGAGCCAGGGAGGCAGCCCCACAAATGGGGTCCCTCGCTCTCCTGACTATGTAAGTCCTCGCTACAAAGGTAACAGACCCATCCTGGGTTATGTGTGGACTCCTCCAGCCCAAGGGGGGGGATCCAGCCAAGCACCTAACCCAGGGAACTTCCCTCCAAACTTCCCACCGGAGGGCAGAAATTTACCAAACCCTGGGCAGAACTTTTTCCCCAGATATCCACCCGACTTTCAGCCCCAAACCCATCCATCCTTCTTTCCCCAATTCCCTGAGCCCAGACCACTGAATCCGGGAGAGGGGAGGCCAAGGGTGGAGGGGTACCCAAACCTTCCCAACCCGGGGTATTACCAGAGGAGGGACAGCTACCCTTCCCGGGATCAGCCCAGGGGAGAAAACAGGGCCCCGTATCAGCCTGAGCGGGTTTCCCAGTTAGAGCGCCAGGTTCAAAACATGGCGCGGGACCTGGGTCACATACTGAGGGCTCAGCAGAACCCTCAGATGGGCGTGCCGGCGCAGAACGTACCCAACTCTGGACCTGGTGCTCCAGAACAATGACGGGGGCAGCACCCCGATAACACACCGGTTCCCAGGGAGGAGGCACAAAGGGAAGGGGGGTGTAAAGCCTTGGAGGAAGCTTCCTTCCTCACTTGTAAACAGCCCCTGGAAACCCAGGAACCGGAAACAAAATCTCTTGCCCCTGAAAGTCTGCCTCCTAAGGAGCAGAGGGGGGGTAAGAGAAACAAAAGACCCAAACAGACTCAGTTTGAGGAGGAGGTACAGATCTTCCAATTTGAGGGAGAGGGATCCTCAGAGGATCCTGGGAAAAGGATCTTCTCCTTCAGAGAGGGGGGAACTCCTCCCAAAGAAAAATGGGTCCCTAGGGATGCAAATCCAGACTGGGGAGATGTGGAGACTGAGCTACCGCCGCCCACCATCTCATCCCAGAACCAACAGCCAGAAAATCCCCTGGTCCAAACCCATCCTGGGGACTGCCTCCAAAAAGGGGGGGGCGGCCCAGAACCGGAACCAGGGGAACCCACAATGACTCTGATCTCCAGTTGCAAAATTTTTCTTTCAGATTCCCAAGGCTCTCCACAGAATTCTGCCCAAATCTCTTCGCTAGCGATGTCCAAAACCAGAAAATTAGCCCACCAGTTGTCCAAAAATGTACATTATCTGTGCCCCCTTGAGGAGAAGGAGGGAAGATATTATGCCCCGGTACAAGTACAGGGGCAGGGTACAATCTCGGCACTGGTGGACACTGGATCTCAAGCTACCCTTCTGTCCAGAAGGGCCTTTGACGAACTGAATGCAGGAAGGGGAGAGAATTACCAAATTCCTCTCACCTCTCTTCCGGGACAACTACAGAACTTTGACGGGAAGGAAATTCCCGTTGAGGGGACTGCAGACTTGGACATTAAAATTGGGCGACACAAGCTGAAACACCCGGTCATAGTTGTGACCCCAGAGGGCACCCCTTGTTTACTAGGGAATGACCTCCTGAGAAGGTTGTCACCCCTAATAGATTGCGTAAACAAGGTCCTCTGGACCCAGACTAGCCAACCAATAAAATTAAAACAGAGTGTCAACCATGTTAGTTTAAACGGCACATGCCACATGGTTGAACAAAAATCTGACCAAGTAGAATTTCACTTCCAGAATAGCCAAATTCCAGACGTGACAGTAATAGCAGTAGGACAACAGACTGGTGATGGGGGGTCCTCTCTATTTCTGAAAATCAACCTTCCTTCCAGTCTAAAGTGGTATTCCACGCTGGAAGGAAACACTCTGAAATTCTATACTAATCCACAATCTGAAACTCCCACTCCTATAGTCCAGAAAGATGTGAAATCAGCTCAAAGCCTGGCTGATATTCAGCAAATTGGAGAGCAGTTGTTCATCCCTGTTCAGTTAAATGATGGGAAGGACTCTGTTCTCGCTCGAGTGTGCGTGAACAATGGTAAGAGCTTCATCAGCGAAGCCATGTTTCGCCAACTCCCAAAAGATCCAGCCATTCCCACCTTCAAACTGATAGACAAATGGGAAATGGACCTGGAAGCACCCAATTCAAAACATCTCCTGCCAAGCAGGTGTATGCTCAAAATCTCCATTGGCAACAAGAGCATAGTCCATAATTGTTGGGTCGTGCGAGACGTCACTGCCGCCTTTTACTTAGGCAGTGACATTCTCAATCGCTTTGCCATTAGTTTGGACCTAATAAACTTCAAAGCTTGGTCCCGATTAGCGGATAATCCCATGGGCTTTGATGATCCAGAAAAAGCATTTAGGTCAGCTCAATTGCTACCTTATGCAGTTGAAATTCAGGTTAAAGAGGAAGTCACCATCCCAGAAAGGACCCGACAATTCTCCCTGGAAGTGAAAGTTAAAAGGGGACAAGAGTTGAAAAACCCTGATGCTTACATACATCTAAATGCTTCTCTCCAACAGCAAGGGTTGGGGGTAAACCCAACTCCATTAGTCAACATAGAACATTACACCATTCCAATAGAGGTGGATAACAGCGACTTAAAGAGTATTACTCTAGCCGCAGGCACCATTATTGGAATGGCGGTTGATGACCGACATTTTTCCATCGACTTAGTAAATGAACTGTTAGGACCAATCCCCAAGGACTGTTTTGACAGTGACAGTGATGACAATACAACACCAGACAGGATTTTTACCCGGCATGGGGGGAACTTCCTGGTGTACACTTCCTGCCCCTATGGTAAGGAAGATGTGACTTGTGACTTCAGGAGGGATGAGGTGATTTTCCAGGTCCATGAGGGCTGCCTTTCCCACCTGAAGCCTCCGGTCCAAATCAGCACTCTGACCAGGGACTTCTCCACCCAGCTGGAGGAGGCCGCGGAGATAGCCAAACCAGAAGTCTTTCCAGGCTTCAGGCAGATGGTGGAAGAGAGAGTCAACCTAGCTGATGCCTGTGTGACTCTGGAACAAAAGCAAAAGTTGAAACAAGTTTTCTTGGATTTCCAAGATCTCTTTGCGGTAGACTCATATGACTGTGGTCGCACTGACATCCACACAACAACAATACCCACGGACCCTGGCATGACTCCTGTGTTTGTGAAGCAATATCGCTTGCCTCTCGCATCAATGGAGTCCCTTACTGAAATAATTAAGAACCTTGAGTCCCGGGGAATAATCCGTCCAGTCCACAGCACCTTCAATAATCCGGTGCTGGGGATATTGAAGCCAAACGGCCAGTGGAGACTCTGCGCCGACCTCAGGGAGCTCAACAAACGGGTCCATACTTCCCGATGGCCTCTGCCCTACATTGACCAAGGGCTGGCCCAGATCCAGGGGTCACAGGTATTCACTGCAATAGACCTGACCAATGGATACTGGACTGTGCCTGTCAGTAGGGAGGACCAATACAAGCTGGCTTTTACCTTTGGGGGCCAGCAGTACACATGGACCCGGACTCCCTTCGGATACCTCAACTCCGGCAATGAATTCAACATTTTTCTACACAAGGCCATGCCCGACTTGGGTGCAAGGGGTAACCTGGCTTATGTAGATGATGTCCTCATCAAAAGCTCAACTGTGGAGGAACACATAGCGGAGATCCGTTATGTTCTGACACAGTTGAGGGCCGCCGGAGCAAAACTTTCCTTTCAGAAAGCACAGTGGTGTAAAACCCGTGTTAACTTCTTGGGGCATGAGATTACTCCTCAGGGTCTTTGTCCCCAGGAAAAGAAAGTGGAAGCACTTCAGAAACTGAAAGACCCCACAACTCTGCGGGAACTAAGGAGCCTCCTTGGACTGACTAATTACAGCAGAAAGTTCATTGAGGGCTACGCAGAGATCACCAGACCCCTGATTCATCTCCTGAAGGGGGGGGTCAAGTGGGAATGGGGTCCAGAACAATCCGAGGCAGTAAGACAACTCAAAAGAAGCCTCTCACAAGCGCCTTGCCTAGCTTACCCTGTCAGAAACAAGGAGTTCTTCCTGGAGACGGGGTTCTCTGATACGTGCTTGACGGCAGTATTATACCAAAAGCATGACAAGGTCAATAAAGTAATCTCCTATGCGAGCAAAACTTTATCCTCTGTGGAGGAAAAATTCAACGATTGTGAGAAGGCACTCCTGGCAACGGTGTGGGCATTGAAGAATTACCGCCCGTTTATCCAGGGGGAACACATCATAGTGGAGACTCCACACCAGCCTCTGCAATATCTCCAAAGTGACAGAATCCGGGCCGGAAATGTGAGTAATTCCCGAATTACTTCCTGGATTCTGTCAATGCAAGGCTTTCCTGTGGAGGTCCGATATGGCCAAAACAAGAAGAGTCCCCTCGCGCAAGGTCTGGCTGACTTGCATGATTGTGCCAGAGAAAACTGTCTCGAGGACGAAAGTCTAAAAATAAAGGACAACATGGAGGCATACCTTAATTCCCCCCACAAAGTCTTTGAAGAAGACAAGTGTGAGGGAATGCCCACTGTCTATGTGGATGGATGCTCTTACCATGTTGACAACAACGGGGAGAAAGAACTGGTGGCCGGCGTAGGGAATGCATGGGTGAATGAGTCCCCAGAACCCTCCGCTGGATACAAAATTGGTCCCCGAAGTAGTCAGGTGGCAGAATTGATGGCTGTGCATCAGGCCATCCTCACTGCTGTCCAGCATCAACTCCACGAACTGGTCATAATCACAGATTCGGATTATGTACGGAACGGGTTCGTGGAGCACCTGGTTAATTGGAAAACCAGAGGCATGTTATGTGCTAACAACAAACCCTTGAAACATGGGAAGTTGATCCAAAACATTGATGATCTGGTCACCTCGAATGAGATGACGATCTATTGGAAAAAGATCAAGGGTCATTCCAAAGTAGAGGGACCAGACAAAACTGGAAACGACTTAGCTGATCAGCTGGCCAAAACCGGGGCCATCCAAGGGGATCTAATTGAGATTGAGTCCCTGTTGGGGGAAATCCAGGTCACTGCTATCACTAGGTCCCAGACAAATGCTCACAACGACCTTTCAATTGCACAATGGAGCAAGGAGACCCCTGATGCTGATTTGATTACCGCTCAGAAGGGGGATCCAATAATTGGTAAATTTTACCAGCACCTTGAGGACCCTGAGAACTTTCCCCTGACGGATACCGATTACACTGGGAAAGAGGACCTAAGAGTGTTGATGAAATGTCCAAAAATGTTCAGAATCCAAGACGGTTTGCTGGTAAGGAAATCCAAAGCTGGCCACGATCAGTGGGTGGTTCCTACCTCATTCCGAAGCCTGATGTTAAGTCACGCCCATGATGCGGCCACTGCCGGTCATAGGGGGTTTCACACAACATTGGAAATCTTAAGAGAGGTTGCATACTGGCCACACATGGGGCAGGACCTCGACCAATACTTGAAGGGGTGTCTTGTGTGTGCACAATTTCAGCCATCATCCCTCACGCACCGGGCGCCTTTACAAAAGAGGGGAATGACACTGCCATGGTCAGATTTACAAATCGACTTTGTGGGCCCTGTGATTCGCTCGGCTAGGGGGAATAAGTACATGTTGACTGTGACATGCTTGTTTACCAAGTGGGTGGAATGTCTCCCAGCCCCAAACTGCAAGGCAGAAACGGCAGCTGCCTTGATGATTAACCACATCTTTTCTCGTTTTGGTCTACCTCAAAGGATTGAGTCAGACAGAGGTAGCCACTTCACCAGTGAAGTAATGACAAAGATGTGGGAGATACTGGGGGTCAAAAGGAAGTTGCATATTGCTTATCGGCCAGCTTCTTCTGGGGCAGTAGAGAGATATAACCGGACAATTGTGAGCATATTAAAGAAGTTTGTGGCAGATTCTGGGCCAAGTTGGGATATCCGATTACCTCTGGTCCTAATGGCTATCAGATCTACCCCTTCATCTGCAACCAAAATGTCACCATTTGAGTTGATGACTGGACGCAAGATGGTGCTTCCTCAGCATTTGCTCTACAGGACCCAAGAGCAGACACTGATAAATGCCTCCACTACTCATGAGTATGTGGAGAATTTAAGGAAACACCTTCAACATGCTTTTGCTTATGCTCAGCGGAATCTAGAAAGATCAGCTGATAGCATGAAGACCCACTATGACCTGAAAACTTCCAGGAAGGAATATCAGGTGGGAGACCGGGTCTATCTATACAACTTCCAAAGGAACCAGGCCAAGCAGCGCAAATTTTTGCCTACATGGAAGGGACCCTTTGAGATCATCGACAAAATCTCTCCTGTGGCCTACAAAATCCACATCCCCAAAGGCGGTTCGGCAGAGGGGGAAGACAAGTGGGTCCACATAAACCAGTTGAAGTGTTGCCATCCCAGGCACACTCTGCAACAACTGGAGGAATCCTCTGGAATCCTAGCGGGTACTGTCTCAGACTAATTCAGTTCCAATCATAAAACATACCACATCTAGTCTCTAAAATATTGTGATTTGCATGAAACTGTCTCTTAGTTATACTGTTTTTTTTTTCAAAATAAGAATGTAATGTTTCGTGATGATGAAATGCATATGCTGCCCCACTATCTCAACGGTGGTGGAAAAACGTCTATGAATAGGTATTGCCGCTCTTCCTTTGTCGTCCTAGGAGAAAGAAAACCTTGAGACGGGCCAAGGAGGACGATCCGGAGACCGGGAGCTGAGACGCAACGGGCTCGGGGTACCGCCCAATATTCCCATCAGGACCGGCGAGGAGAACCAATCGATCCGACCGGATGGAGCAAAAGATGCTGAACTGTGCCATCTATTGGAAGAAGATGAGGAAACATCCCAGATCTTGCGAGTCCCATCAGTGAAACCGAATGGCCATCGCAAGAGGGGGGCTTGTGGGATGTATTTACCCATGCATCCGAGCCCTACCTCAAAACTGTGCAGTACTGACATGAAAACATCATGATGGCCAGAGCTTCCCAGAAAATGCACAGGGAAATGCAGGAAGAATAGGCTGCCACCCATTTTTGCCGATGTTATGGGCACAGAAGGAAACTGCCTAAAACCACCATTGGACTACCCACACAGTAGTCTGAAACCATTGGGAATGGCAATGCTGATTGCCAAATGCAACCTAGAATTGTGGGGAATTCATTTTCTTAAATCCCAAAAATGGGTGCAGTACCAGTGCTCACCACTATCCAAAAGCCGGCAGTTTAAAACCACCCTGTGTTTCTCTGAAGGCAAGCCAAAGTGCCTATTTCAAACATTGCAATATGTGCAAAATATTTACTGGACACCAGCAGACATTTGGCAGAATGGAGTGTTGTGTGCCTACAAAATCTGGGAAATGAAGAGCCCAAAACAATGCTTATAACAAAACTGCTATGGAGTCAGCAGTTTAAGTTGCACTGGATTTAAAGACACTAAAATCGAAAATGTTTAAATTGACTGAGTGACCTACTTTTGAGTATCACATAGGTTGCAATTGTTTAAATGTCATAGTTTTAAACTTAGAATCAGCCTTCTAGCTGCATATGTGAAAATGTTTAGTTTTATTTGAATGCAGGAACTGGGGAACAAAAAGTGACATTTTATCTGAAACCTGGCTTAAGGAACTGAATTCTGCCTGGCAACTACCCCCATCAGAAGGGAAACTTGAGTCACAGCTGTGTTCCCAGGCCAACCTTCCTTTTGCTGCCCACACTAAGGATATGCCATCTATCTGATAATTGAATTATCTGTGCTCTGTAGGAGAGTGAACAAAGCCCTCTTCACTCAGGCAAAGGTTTTTATTACGCAGTCGTAAAATGTAGCTTCCTCTTGGCAGGAGCTGGGAGGGGCACTGCCTGTGAGAGCAAGCTGGCTTGGCAGAACTGGAAAGACCAGTATTTCTACCTTGTGCTGAGAGGAAACCACACCCCTTTGGAGCCAGAACATAACTTTATAAAGATGAATAACTCATAGAGCGGACATGTGAAAATTTTATAAATGATACCATAATTCTTGTGATTTTTCTGCCCACATTTTAAGAGGTTTTTCGACCCGGTGGCATGTTCAGGGGGGTTTTAGCGGAAAAGTGGATATAACTCTAAATGTATGCATGTTAAAAATCTGAAACTTCATCAGTTAATGTCCCTACTCCCTGCGCACATGTATGTAAAGTTGGGTCAATGTCAGAAATTGAAAAATCAGTTAAAAAGTGAAATATGTGCCATTTCTGAATGCAAGCTCCCAGGAAGAGCAGAGTTTGAACAGGGGATACCTCCTGTAATGCATGATGGGTGCATATGATTTTAAAACAATATGTACCTCTGCAAATATGTATTTGTTTCAAATCTAGATTTGTGTGTAAGTTGACAGGAGGAGTGGACTTTCTGCAGGCTGTAAAATGACATCACGCTGACTCACAGTTCATTCCCCAATCAAATGATAAATGGAAGTTTGACCAATTAGAAGCTGAGAGAGAGGTAGGGTCAGTGATGCTAGAACACACCCACATTCTAAACACATAAAAGCAGACAGACAGGACAGATAGGGACCTTCAAATTCCATCTGCAGCGGGACGCTCTGCCGGACCATACAACATCCAGAGATCCATACTTTACCTCCATCAAACCTCCAGAGAGCCAAACTAGAGACTTCAATCTATCCAGAACTAGAGACCCAGACCAGAGAACCAGAGAGAGCTGACCCAGATCACTGTGAAGTGCAGAGACCAGAGGCGAGTTTAAAACCCTGACCAGATCCGTGATGAGGCCATTTCACTCAAGAATATAGTGTGAGTACCCAGCAGAACTGTGTAGAACCAATCTCTTAGTTTAAATTCATCTAATTCAATCTATTTAACCTAAGTAGAACTGCCTCCTAGCTGTCACTTGTCATTTTCTAGTTGCAAGCTGCACTTGTCATTTTGAGCTTTTGAAATTTGCAAAACCAAAAACGACCTCTATTAAATCGCTCATATCTCCGCGACCGTTTGGGCTAGAGACTTGCAGTAACTTTCCTCTGATAGCTTAGAATCGTAGCTTTGAATCGCACCAAGAACCGCATTCCTACCCCTTATAGTTTTACCGCAATCGCGGAACACGCATCCGCGAATTTTACCGCGATTTGCAATTTCTTCACATGTAAAAACTGCTGCTGTTTGCTTTCCATTTGCCAGAAATTCGTTTAACCTGCTAACTATCCCTGCATCATTGCTAGTGTGAGCCTGGACTAATATTAACTAGATACCACTCACCCTGAACCTCTGAAAGGGAATTAAAAGTGTTTCCAGCATATTTCTCATTCATTGCCAGCACATATCAAAGCAATTTGGGCCTGTGATTTCAAAACTCCTACCTGTGTTTTCAAACTTCTGTAGTCTAAGCTTGCTGGGGTGAACTGATTTACATTGATTGCATTTCTGAGAACTGTGTGTTTTCCTTCCATTTCCTTGCCTTGCATCAAGGGGGGGAGGGGATTGCCAGAGAAAAGTGATTACATTGTTTGGTTGAAATCATATTGAGTATTTTCTGTACTGCATTCATTGAATATTGCATCCACCTGAGCTTACATAAAGCATTCTGTACCACCTTCTTCTTTTGTTCCTATTCACCTGTGTGCTATCTTATCCATTTCATGTCAACTCATTAGTGATTATAAGAAGTGTGCTAGTGCCAGATTCTCCTTTGTTGATCTTTATCATATCAGATTAAGTGTGCTATTCAATTATTAATTTATTATAAAGCGTGATATATATATCTATTTTAAATTATCAAATAAACCTTTTAAACTTGCAAACAGAACTACTTCTTGGCTCAGTGGGGTCAGGGGGATTCCAAGAGAGGGGTGTTATACAGGGGTAGTCATCCAGAACGCATGAACTGGACCTAAAGATATATCAATAAGGGTTTTCATTCAGTATTCTAGACTAGGCGTTAACTTAGCTGTAGTGCTGAATTGAATCCTCTTACAACTGTCATGATGCAGGATGGTGTTTCTATCACTTTCTTTTCATAATACTCCTCTGCACATTTCCAACCAACCCAATTTAACACAAATACAAAATGCTGAAGTAAATAAGCCTAAAAAGGGGCTGCCAATACCATTGCTGCTGACAAACAGGTATAGTTGCAGCATTTCATCATGCGTTTGCTGAAAGTGAGCATTGCAATTCCAGGATGTCATCAAACACTTTCTGCAATGAAGGTTGCTACCACCTTATTCTGATGTTAAACACGCTCCAAACCCCGGGCTACAGAAGAACCCCTGCACTAGACCCGCGCCCTACATCTCACACTTCCACCACCTCTGCCTTGTTCTTGACTGCACATACAGGAAACACGCACGCACCCCGTCAGAGCGAATGCATGCACATTCAAAACACACAAGAACATGACAACTTCTGACACACAGCAGACTGTGCTAAAGCAACACATAAAGACATGTGGATGGGGGTCCACCAAATGAAGCACTGTTACCCTTGCTGCAAGATGTTTTTGCAGTCACCCAAGCGGTGGGGAGAAGTAGTCCTCTGACATGTT
Source organism: Ambystoma mexicanum (assembly GCF_040938575.1). Classification (NCBI taxonomy): domain Eukaryota; kingdom Metazoa; phylum Chordata; class Amphibia; order Caudata; family Ambystomatidae; genus Ambystoma; species Ambystoma mexicanum. The sequence continues at coordinate 405,328,893 of NC_090937.1, forward strand.
GGAAGAGGTTTCTCAGGCTTACCTAGGGATGAGCCAAGGGAGGCCCTATGGACTGCATTGGAATGCTTTGCACGTGTTTAAAATCAGACACAGTCCCCAGTTATCAATTGTAAATACAGGCGCCATGATTTTCATTCAGATTCATCACATGCAGTAGTTGGCCAATCAGCAGCAGAATGAATCTGTATATAAGGCTGTGGGCTAGGAGGCGCACTGGCAACCAAGATTATATGGGTTTCATGTACATTTTGGCATTGGACACTTGCAAAGCCTTTAGCATCTCATTGTGCCATCTGAACTGGCCCCTTTTTGCTTTTGTCATGGCATTGTTGACTAATTCTGCATGCACAATATATGTCTGCTGTGTGCCCGCCTGTCCCACAACAAAACAACTCTTGCTCTGATGTTGTCTTCCTCTACCTACTTCTGCTACGGCCCTAAATAATTAGGGTCACTACTCATACAAACAACAGGCACAGCAACTGACACAGCAGGATTGTCTCTCCAGTCATATAAAAGAAGAGGAAATGGATTTGGAGCAGCAGGGTTTTATATACTAGGTTGACAAAGGGAGTACAGCTCCTCCAATTTGAGTCCGGATTTGTAAAGATTGAGGTAGCAAGATGTCCAGTACAATGGTATGTTTGCAAGTAAATACCATTTATGTTGACCCAATAGATACGATTTTTACAATGGGTTTTACATTTTTTGGTACTGCTTGGATCTGAATTGTCTCTTCATTGCATTGAGTGAGTTCTTGATTGTATTCGTTTTTATTTAAATCAATAGGTGTGACTCTTATACCATCTTCGATTTAGAAGCACAGATGCCTTTGGAAGGAAGGCCCCACAGGCCATCCCCACCCTCTCTGGTCCCCCTGTGTTGTTCCCTTGTGCCCCCCCCACCCCCTTCCTGGACACAGGAGGCTGTCGTGATACATTCTGGTTTCACCATCACCGTCTTGTGGCCAATGCTAGATTTTACTTTTATGGACGAGATAGTAATGCTTGAAAAAATAGTACACATACCAATCAGTGTGAGAAACATGTAAGCATGTATTCTAGCTTTATGTCTCTCTCTTTCTAGGTCTCAGAAGAATGTACTGTTCCATTCATTGAATGTCCACAGTCAAACAACCCCCATCCTTTTGCCTTCAATATGCAATTTATCAATGCAGTTGAGTTGAAGCTTTTTGCAGTCTGGTTACATTTATATTGTTCTAAATTATTAAATACATGATGTGTTGTTAAGTAACTTCCTCCCTAGAGTGATATATTGTTGCCGGCACTGATGGAAAGCAGGAATCAAGATTTAATGGAGAATTAAGAATGCAACGATCTCTGCCCATTTGTGGGGGAGTGATTTCCACGTGTCAATGCAGGCAATTCAGCAATGCCTTTTAAATGTTATTATTTAATGCAATTTCACTTTAGAATCATATTTCTTTTTTCTTGCCTGCAGGAAATGATTCAAGGACATTATTTTACAACAAGCTTACTGAGCATTCAAAGAGGAAATATAACAATAGAACTACTTTTCTTTTCATTTGTGTTGTGCTTGGACACAAGTGGCAGCTCCTCCATAAAGGGTGAGAGGGTGCCGACCTGCTGGATCCCGCGGCTGCTATGAAGGAGCCGAGTCAGCCCGGTGTAAACACTGAGCCCCACGTTCAGCTGCTTCATGCAGCTGAGGGGGCGCTCCTGGTCTGGCTTAAACTGTTGTTTCCCGTTGTTTTTTTTAAATATTTATTGGTTGAAAAAACAATTTCAACCATAGAATATTACATACACTTTTCATTCATCACATAATAAAACTAAATTAGCAAAAGGTTAAAAAGACAATTAATCCATGCAATACATTTAAAAAACAAGATAATACAATCTACCAATCAATCCCAATCACAAAATGCTGATCACTTTATCTTAAAGGTTCAAAGAGTCAACAAAGTCTAGGGTTGCCATTACAGGTGCCGTTGGAGTACAACATAAACAATTTTTCCAAAACGCATCACTAAACACAGACCACCTATAACCAATTAATTTACCAAAGTGAAGTGTGTTATTTTGGACTTAAAAATTCCCAATGCAAAACCAAATGTTCCATTGTTGCTAAAGTGCCGACTGTGCAACAAAATCGGCAGTTAGTCATTTTAACATCAGGTTCCTTATGTAGTGTCATAATTTCTCTTGTTCAAAATTGGTTTCAAAGGAATTTTGTGAAGGCCCCATGGAGCCTGGGGCCCGGGAACACATTCCAGTTGGAGGCAAGAGTTCCCAGGCTTTTCGGTTCATGAGCCAGATGTTGCATGCTCTTTTGTCTATGGTCCCTTTCAACTATCATGCACCAATCAAATCGTTGGCAAGCTTTCTTAACTTTGTAAGGTGCACTTACCAGATCCACTCTTGAGTAACCAATTTCTGTTAATAGGGAGATACAGCATACCCCAAATGTCGACACAATTTTGTCCTCCCCTGTTGCCAGGATTATTTGAAACTCTGCATACAACGAATCAGGACAAGGGGCCTCATTACGAGGAAGGCGGTAGGGGTTAACGGGAACAGTAGAGCTGCCGGCCCTGTCAACCCCCTATCACTTCATTACGAGGTCTGCTCGTGGGACCCGCTAAGGACGCCTGTTTTTACCAGACGTCCTTAGCGCGACCCGCGAGCGGTCCAGCATGCTTACAATGGGCCGTCATTAACAGGCCCATTGTTAGCATGCTCCCCATTCCCATTGAGCCCTATGGGGGCTCAAATGGGAATGGGGGTGCACAGGGTCTGGGTTCCTTGAATGGGGAAATGCCGGGCCCTCCAAGATCGGAATGGCCCGGTATTTCCCCATTCAGGGAACCCAGACCCGGTACCCGGAATGGGGGTAGCCATGACGCAAAAAGCAGCATGGTTACCTCCTTCCTTGAAAAACCAGGCGTCATTAGCGGTTTCCGTGAGCGGACCTCGTAATGAGGCAGTAGGGGGTTAACGAGGCCAGCAGCTCTACTGGCCCCGTTAACCCCCTACCGCCTTCTTCGTAATGAGGCCCCATGTATCGGAGTCTAGGAGGAGCCTACATTGGCTGCCTATGAAGGCTAGAATCCAATACATAACTCTTCTGATCCCTCATAAATGTTTTTTTAGGCCTGATGCCAGCCTATTTGAGGGAATGTATTGAGGAAAAACAGAACCTGAGGCATTTTAGATCAAATAATACATCCCAACTACAAACATACTGCTGTAAAACCAGTAAAGCTCTCAAGGGAGCCTTTAGCATAGCCGCCCCTATTGCCTGGAATAGTCTTCCTCTAGATTTAAGAGAGACAAAATCCACGATATCTTTAAGAAGAAATTGAAAACCCTACTATTTTGCTAAACCCCCAGATAGCCTAAACCCTCTGCCCTACCTGATGAATATTTGGCCCTGCTTTTGTAGTGTATGTGTTGTACCTGTTATATGTTGCACCCTTAAGCCTACGGGTAACTGGGTGCGCAATATAAATGCGAAAGTAAAGTAAAGTAGGTCAAATGCAATTGCAGACATCAGCACAGCATTAGAAATACTCATGACCTTTCTCCATATCCTGCTCTACATCCTTTGTAGGCCGCGTAGGCTAAGAGCACAGTGTTGTATGATGCAGGACCGCAGCAGATGCTGGGCAATTGAGGGTAGCACATTGCTCTATGCCCACGCAGTGTATCCTTTAAGAACTGCGGATCAAACCCTCCATGGCAAAGCCCACATAGGCTAAAGGCGCTGTGTTGTGTGAGGCAGGACTGCAAGAGACGCTGGCTGATTGAATGTACCATGTTGTGCTATGCCCATGCAGCGTATCGTATAAGAACCGAGGGTCGACTCTCTGTGGCAAAGCCCACATAGGCTAAGGGTGCTGTGTTTTGCAACACAGGACCGCAGGAGATGCTAGCTGATTGAACGTAGCTTGTTGTGCTATGCCCACACAGTGTATCCTTTAAGAACCGAAGGTCAAACCCTGAGTCGCAAAGCCTGCATGGCTAAGGGAACGGTGTTGTGCGACGCAGGTGTTTCATGATGAAGTGGTAGTGGTGCAGAGTGCCAGCATGTTGTGCAGCCATCGACCAGCAGCGACCGTAAGGTAAGAAAGGTGTGGGCAGTGGTAGCAGCCACTACTGAACAGCCTGTTCTTGCGTGTACATCTACTGAACCGCCTGGGTTAACGTTATCTGTCACTGCGCAACGTTAGGCTTTCCCCTCTTGCGGTTAGCCAGACTTTTTGTTATGTGAGTCTCTGCTGTGTCCTGAGGCTGCTGAGCCTCTGCACGGGTAACTGCTGTGATTTCTATGTCTGCCCCCCCTCTAAGTTTCTACTACTCTACTGTTGGTTACCGTTGGCTACAGTGTTCTGATGTGTCCACCAGGCTCTCTCCCACTCTCTAGGTTCACACTACACTGTGGTTACTGTTGGTTCCTGTTGTGTTCCAATTGGTCCCCCCAGGTTGTCTCTGCTGTGTCACTGTAATCCCTTGGTTGCGTGTCACAAGCCATGCTTCTTCTTGCTGGTTCTCTACTTTGTGGCCACCCACCCTCATTGCATACTGCTTTGTGCAGCACTGGGCTGTGCTCCTCTCCTTCTTTCTTCTCTCACTTCCTCAAACTTACCTCCGTGCACCCTCTATGGCACTCTTGATTTCTCCCATCTACTCCAACTGCTACTCTATCACCTAGCCTACCCCTCTCACTAAGTCTGGAAGGAAAAAGTTCAAGAGGGATATCCTGGTCCCCAACCCAGGCCTCATTATCACTGATACCCACACCAGTGCTTCCCCCAGACAGACTCTTATTGACATCCTCTTTGTCGTTCCATCTCAAGACCAATGGACCCCTCATATGGTCTCTGTTCTCTCTCCTTCCTCCTCCTCTCCCATTAATGGTGGCACCTGATGGGAGGACCTCTTGGCCTACATCCATTCCTCCAAGACCATCATCACTGTCTATCTAGATGGAACCATCATGGTCCAGGGCTCTCAGCCCAATCATCTCTTTCTTGATAGGCACTTCCCACGTCTTATCAGCTTCCTCCCATCTCCTGCTACTCCTTCTACCACCTCTCTGGCTCCTCTGTAACCTCCACACTCCTCCTCTGCCTCCACTCTGGCACCTCCCTCCTCTTCTTCTCTAGCTCTTCTGCCACTTCCACCCTGTTCCTCTGCCTCCACTCTGGCACCCCTCTCCTCTTCCTCTCTGGCCCCTATGCCACCTCTGTCTATTGCCTCTGCTCACTCTTGGGCCCCTCTGAAGCTTCTGCTGGGAGTACCTCACTCCTTAACCCCACCCCGGAAGTCTTTCAAATGTGGCAACCTGCTCCACATCGCTACACTCAAATCTTGCTCTGCTGTCAAACACTCATCTGACATCTGCTACCACCTCGAAGACCTTGACCTGGATATCCTCGCATGGTTCACGGCCAGTTCTGTCACGGGTTTTGACAATCTCCTTTTTGAGGGTTACAAGGTCACCTCCCAACACAGAACCAAGTGGCCTGGAGGTGGAGTGGCTCTGATCTTTCCTGAGTGGGTCCCTGCTTCTGTCATTCCTACGCAAGCCTATTCCTCCTTTGAATGCCTGGTCTGCAGGCTATCAATCTCTCCTGGCCTCTCTCTGACTGTAGCTGCCATATACAGACCACCTGGCCAGGGCACCCTCATCCTCTCAGAATGGGCTGACCTCTTCTCTTCTCTCCTTGCCTGTACCTCTCAAATTATCCTCCTCTGAAACCTCAATATCCACCTGCATGCTCCTCATCCCTCCTCCAGGCTCTTCCGCAACTTTTGCGATTCTCTCTTCCTTTACATTCTACCATCTGGCCCCACACACTCTGTCAGACACACCGTGGATGTTCCCATCTCCTCAGACTTCCCCCCTTTAGCCCCTTCACCAGTCCTCTCTCTTGGACTGACCACTTTCTGCTCTCCTCTCACCTGAAACTTCTTGTCTCCCAGGGCAATGCCCTCCCCAGTACTGCCACCCTCCTTTTCCGTCATTTGGCCCATGCAGCGAATGTCAGTGGCCACCTTTCCAGGAACTTTCTCTGCTCCTCCTACTCTGGCGGCTGACTCCCACTCTGACACATCCCTCTCTAAACTGCATCTTTCTATCTCCAACACCTTGGACATCCTTGCCCCTGTCCTGAGAATCTGTCTGAAACCTACCTCCAAGTGCAACTCTTTGTATGACTCTGACCTTGCTGCCCTGAAACGCAAGTGCAGGGTGTCTGAGAGGAAGTGGAGGGCTTCGGGTGCATACTCTGACAAACTGGCCTGTGCCTGCTCCAAAGGTAATTGGAGACTCTCTGTCTTCTCCAAGGAGAGGGTCCATATGCGAGCCCGAGTTTCTGCGGCATCCAACAACATGGCAAAACACTTTAAAATCTGCAAGGAGCTGGCCAATCTTACTGCAGTCTCCACCTCTCCTGTTCCCTCCCAGGCCCTCTGTACAGCTTTGGATTATCATTTCACCACGAAAACTCAGGAAATCCTGTCCTCACTTTCCTCCTCCTCTCTTTCTCTCCCTCTACCTCTCACATGCCCCCTTTGGCCGCCTCTCCCACTCCTCTTCCTTTCTCCTCCTTCTCTTCAACAAAACACCTGACAATGTTTCGAGACAAGTCCGCTCTATGAAAGTGTTATCTAAACAGGTGCTCCTCTGCTCTTCCAGAACTATTAAGGACCACATTTCCAACCTCGCTTCAGCCTTGGCCAATTTCTGAAATCACTCTTTTGCCTCTGGATCTTCCCCTCTCCCCTCAAGCACTCCTCCTCCTAAATAATCCCTTCTGCCAATCCTACCTGTCCGGCAAACTATTGTCTGATTTTTCTCACTGCTTTCCTGAGCAAACTGGAAAAGCTGGCCATCTCCCAGCTTGCTCTCAACACTGAATCTGTTGGCCATCTCCATGACCATCAGTCTGGCTTCAGAGCAGCTACAGGCAGGAAAACTGCTCTCCTGAACACCTATAAAGATATGCTCTCTAATCTTTATTCCAGCTCTCCCTCTGTCCTCATCCTCGTTGACTTTTCCTCTGCATATGATTTGGTCAAACATGCCACCTTGATCAATCCACTCTCTGAGAACCTGGGCATCATGGATCAGGACCTGGCATGGCTGATCTCCTTCCTCTTGGACTGCCCCTCCCAGGTCCAACTTGGATCCTTCATCTCCGCTACTTCTCTCTCCACGTCCAGTGTCCACCAGGAATCTATCCTCTTACCCTGGCTCTTCAATGTCTATCTGTGCCCTTTGGCCCACCTGATCTCCACCTTCTCCTCTAACTTTCGGTGTTATGCAGATGACACTCAGCTCTCATTCAGGCTTTCCACAGCCTCCTCTCCTTCCTCACTCTTTCCTGACTATGTGTCCATGATTGTTGAATGGTGCACCTTCAACGACCTCTGCCTGAATGCCAGTAAGTCTGAGATCCTTCTCATTGGGATCCCTGCTCCTGCTTGCCCTCCCTCACTCTGGCCACCCTCCTTGGGCCCTTGCCTTCCAGTGAGGCAAAAAAAACAGTGTCATCTTCAACTCCACTCGCTGCTTCTCTCCCCACATTTTGGACCTTGCCAAGAAGCGTACGTCCAGCTGCACATCCTCAGAGGTATTCTACCTTTTCTCACCTCCCCCCAGAAGCACACTGCGTCCAGAGCCCTGGTTCTCTCCAGGCTGGACTACTGCAATAACCTCTATCTCAATCCGCCTAACTCTACTGTTCGTCCCCTGCAACTAAACCATGACAGGACTGCAAGACTTATCCTTGGCCTCAAGTCCAGGGACCGCATCTACCCAGACCTGAAATCTCTCCACTGGCTCCCAGTGGGTGCAAGGATCAAGTTAAAGACCCTCTGCATTGTCCACAAGGCTTTCTGGGGCCAGGGACCCTCACTATATCCAACTCTCACTGCCTAAATACCTTCCATCTAGAGCCCTTTCCTCAGCTACCTCTAACTCTCTGAGGGACAGATGCTTTTCCATGCAGAGAGTGGGGGGTAGATCTCTCTCCTCTGCAGGTGTCTTTCTCTGGAATGGCCTCCCTGCCCCTCTCAGACTTGATTCTGACCACCTGAAGTGCCGGTATCGGCTCAAGATCTTCCTTTTCTCCTCTGCCGTCTCTCTCTCTCGATTCGTTGATAACTTACCTGTCTGCTGTGCCGACTGGTTGCTTGGTACCATTATGCCGGTCAAGTGGCACAGCGAGTAGAGCGCCCGCTTTGACACCCGTGCAGAGCCTGTTAACGCAGGTTCGAATCCCGGCGGGGCCAAACTCAGCCTTTCATCCTTCCGAGGTCGATAAATGAGCACCACACACCGTGGGTAATAATAAGCAGCGCTCAGATACCTGAGGGTTTGTAGCGCTATATAAAAGCCTAATTATTATTATTATCAGGGCCTCACTGGGTACGAGGCTCCCCCATGACCATTCTTCCTTGCATTGCATCCTGGCTAACCATTCACATAGGGGCTGCAACTGTAAACCCTACAGCCCCCCTGCCTCCTTGCACTTACCCAGAGTCGCGCTGCCATGGCTGCACTTACTCAGAGCCATGCTGACCGGATCGCATTTCACCCTACCCTTTTCCCTGCACTTCCCCCTCTCCCTTACCCCTGTACTTCTCGTTGTCACACTTGCACAATCCAAATGTCTCAAGGCCTAGTAGGATTCTTTGTCCTGTCTTCCCTTTGCCTCCCCTCCTTTGTCTTGTGGCACCCAGAAACACTCGGGTACAGGCGTGGTATAAATATCTTATATCATATCATATCATAGCACCCATAGAGTCCATTCCGGGTAAAACCTGTTTGCCATTTACTCAAACCGACTGCCTTTGCTGCCCAGAATTCCAGATGTCTTAGCAAAATTGCTGCATTAGTGTACATATAGAATCAATATCAGGCAGTCATTTTTAGGTTCTGATCAAGGTCCTTGCTTGTATATTGGTATTATAAATGCAATAGTTCGGGAAGCTGGAAAGCAACCCCTTAATTATATGTCCTGAAATAAGAGAGACAATATTGAAGCCCACCGCGAGGGGTCTTCCTTAAATAACCTGTTAGTTTATTTGTACAGGTGGCTCTTGATTGACTCGCCTTACAAATCATTTCTAAAACCTTCACAGGGGAGAAATCAATCTGATTCTCAATGTTGTCTCTTTGTTCAGTAAGGTTGGGCCTGTATACTTCCAATCTATCCCTAGAGCAGTGCTTTAAGTGGGCCGGGGCCTGCCGGGGCTAAGCCCCGGCAGGCTCCGAAATTTCGTTTTGAGGCGGGGCCCTGCCGGGGCCCACTAATTTCCCCTGGCAGCCCCAGCCACTACACGAAAGGCATTTTTTTCTACAGCCTGAAGTTCTCGCTCGTCTTACGAGAGCTTTAGGCTTCAGAAAAAAATGCCTTTCAGCCACAATGGTGGCACCGCACCTGCGAGGCATCCCTTTAATCAAGTGATGCACGTGTGCCGGCGCCACCATTATGGAGAAAACGTGAGTCTGCTGGAAGCAGAGGCCTTGCTTTCTAAATACTGAAGCTCCCGCGGATTCACGGGAGTTTCAGTCTTTAGGAAAAAGGCCTCTGCTTCCAGTGGCCTCACTCTTTCAGCCTTCATGGTGACGCTGCTCCTCCCCAGCTGGCGAGGGGCAGCACCAGCATTAAGGCTGAATAGGGAGGCGCTGTCCCCTGCCAGGCAAGCCGATAGAATATAAATGCAGAGATGAGCACCCTTTCCCCCAAAGGGGAGAGGGTGCTAATCTCTACAAAAAGCTGCCTGGCAGAGGTGCCAGTAGTCCATTGAGCCGGGGCTCGTCAAGGGGGCGTGGCATAACGGGCCATCAAGGCCCCCCGCTGTTAGGCCACGCCCCCTCAATGAGCCCCAGCTCGATTTGTAGTGCCACTTAAGGCAATGCCTTAGAGTATAGCATTCCAAAGTGTTGTGCCCATTTCGACTCGGATACTGCATTTATCTGTTTCCCCATTTGAAGGTGTTTCCTATAGTTGACAAGAGACCATAGCATGACACATTCTTAGATGCCAAACAGTCGAGCGTCCGTTCTACGTCCTGCTGTTGGAGTCTAACTTTTTGTCTCCTCACCCAGTTTCTATATCTGAATGTGATCTTGACCACTTCCTCTATTTCTTTAAGTCTCGGAAGGGCACGTTTTTCTAGTTGTTCTAATGTCTGCTCTCATCTTTCTATTATTTTCAGCAATTTCCTGGTTGAAAACACGTGAATTTGGAGTGTTTGCATTTACTATACTCCTAGCCCCACCTCTCTGTCCCAGTGCAATATGCAAATTCTCATTTAACACTTGGTCAACAGAGAAAAGGCTAATTTTATGTTGGAAATCTGTAGTGTCTAAAACATCATTCATTCTCTCATACATCTTGTAACCGCTCCTGAGTCCATCACGATTCTATGCCCCTTCAAGTTCACAAATACTTCTGTGGGATAAACACTACCCTGTACTACTATCGGGAAGGACAAAGATCAATGCAACACGCAGTGATCACTCCAAGGATTTGATTTTATACGTAGTTCTATACATTTGGAAAACAAATACTCGTCCATAAAAATATAGTCTAGGGTAGATTTCAACTCCCCCAATCCAATTATGATTTTCCAGAACGTCAACACTCACTGATACATTTACTTTGTGCAGCCCCAAAGAGTTTAAGCATGCAACCCACCTCCATTACAAGAATTCTACTGTCAACGCCCATGTGCACCTATACACAAAAGGTGTTTAAAGACGCATCAAGACAAGGGAGGGGTAAAGGTAGGGAGAAAATAAAACACTCAGGTTCCTACTAGTGTCTTGACACATTCGGAACATGCAAATTCTATCAGAGGAATGAGGCGGGGAAGGAGGGGAAGTGAGGGGAAGGGAAGAACCGGGTAGACAGACAGTAACATCATTACAAGGTCGTGAGACAATTTGGGGCATGCAAGCGCTGAACGGAAAAGAGGAGACAGGGGGCGCAAAGGTATAGAAGGCGGAGATGAGCGGGGAAGAGACAGACATTAACATCCTTACTAGGTTGTGAGACAATTCAGGGCCTGAAAGTGCTATAGCAGACAGAGTGGAGACGGGAGCAAGGGTAGTGTAGGAAGTAAAAGACTTGGGGAAGAGACAGACAAAACATCCTTAGTAGGTCGTGAGACAATTCAGATATCTTTTGGGGTCGATCAAGCAGAATTCAGGTCACCCACAATGATTACATGACCAGGTTTCCCTCTTCTCAACCAACCCACTATGTAAGATCTTATTTTTATCAAGAAGTTGTCAATTGCCTCAACTCCCTTGTGCCAGTATATATTGTTCAAGAGGATCCCAATTGATTCCCCAGGAATCACCAAATTGAATTCACTATTGAGAAACCGGTGATGGAGGCAAGGCCCTTCACTTCATTGTTGCCACAACCAATTTTTATTAAGGTCATTATGCCACCTTATGGCAGCCTACACTCCCTTTTGTGCTGCCTGAAAACACATTGGGTAGCCATCAACACTAGGACTACTAGTCAGCCAATGCTCTTGCAGACATATCATTTTGTTCGGTCTCAAAATAGAAATAATATTAGCATTTTTAAAAAGAGCAGTATGGCCTCTTGCATTCCATGACAGTAGTCCTAGAGCTTCATTTGTCAGTAGAAGAATTTTGGTCGTGCCGTTTGCTTCCTTTCAACCTTAAGTGCTCCTGAAAGCCAGGACCAGTCACTTTTGTCCCTCCTCTTGGGGTAATGGGTAATTAAAAGTGAATCACCCTTTTATTAATAGAATTGTAAGGTAGAGTGATCACAATTTCTTTTCCCTTGTTAAGATAACCTTTGCACCGCAGACCATTTCCATTCTGCACGATAAGTGGTGTGCACACCGGCACCTTAAAGCCCAAGCGTCTCAAATAGTTTTCTTCGCACATAATGGCCTCCACCACGATATATGATAATGCATGAATGATTACAATATCTATTCAAGCCGGATGGCAACATTTTATTCATTGAATGTCTTTAGTATTCATTGCCTATAGACATTCGTTGTCTCGAAAGATACGTGCAATCAAGAGTCTCTAGATTGCCTGTCTTGCTTCTCATCCAGAGCAGCTGCTTCTTTATTTGACTCAAACTCCTGTTTCTCAAGTTGTTTTCGCTGCTCCCAATGGCAACTCTTAGTACGCTGAAAACATTTGTTTTAGTTTGCTGCGCTGAACCACTGTGCCATCTGGCTGGAAACACTGCAAGGACTCGAATTTTGGACGCCATTAATTCTACTAATGGCGTGTAGGCCGCATTTGATTCAGTTTGTTGTAAAAAGGTTTGACATCTTCCATTTTGACTAATCGAGTTGACTTCTTTACTTTGGTTTCCGTGTCCTACTGTCAACTTAAGCGGCGCAGGTGCCTAACCTTTGGTTTGCAGAATATATAAGCATCCATCATCACCTTGGTGCATAGGAATCTAAGTTGAAGGGTAATACACAGGGCACGAGGAAATGAATGTATTAACTGTTCAAGACGCTCTGCATCGTCCATAAGGCTTATTGGGGTCGGGGACCACAATACATCCAACTTTCTCTTCCTAAGCATCTTCCTTCTTGAGCCTTCTGCTCATCTACCTCCAACTCTCTGAGTGTCAGACGCTTCTCCAGGCAGAGAGTGGGCGGTAGATCTCTGTCCCCGGCTGGGTCCTCCCTCTGGAACAGCGTCTCTGCCTCTCAAACTTGAGCAGGACAACCTAAGGTTCCAGAAGCAACTCAAGACCTTCCTTTTCGCTTCCACTTTCTCTCTCCCTCTACCTTGCTGATGCTCCTGGCTGTTGCAAAAACTGGTTACGTGGCAGCCCTCTGAAGTTACGGGACCAGGCTGCACGACCAGTTGCCCTTGCACTGCCTCCAGACCTCCCAACCACTTATGGACTGTATCTGCAACCCTAGAGTCCCCTGACTCCCTGCACTTATGAGCCACCTCCCTGGCAGCACTTACACATTACACTGCAAGCCCCCACCCCCGTGGCACTTCTCGACTCCCACCCCCCCACACTTGCGCAATCTGAATGACACAAGGCCTAGTAAGATCATTGTTTTGTCCTCCTTTTGTCTTCCCTTTCTTGTCTTGTCATGCCTAGAATCACTTGTGTAGAGGCACATTATAAATGACTTATCATATATCATATAGCTGGAGCCAGTATTGGAGAATCTGTCTGTACAGATACACAGGTATTCCTAAGGGGAGCACCAAGTTCATTGATTGGGGGAGCCGTCCACTGGCATGAGCTTCTATCTTCTATTTGTTTAGTTGATGAATTGCACTGGGAACCCTGAGCTCCAAGGGTATTAACTGGGACAAATGTCACCTTGTCTGTTTGGACTAATGTGCATGCTTTCAGGGTAAGTGCCCCTTGCCCCTTGTGTAAAGGTGCCATCTGAATGTGCACATTTCCATCACATTCAGTAGCAACTGCAAATCTTTTTACTGACTCAGGCAAAACTGTGAGCTTGTTTATGCATTTGCTAGGAGACGCGGACCAAGTTTCTATCACATCATCTCCCTCTGTCAGTTATCACCTTTGCTGTGGGTTTTTATATTACTTCACTTATCATGGTTTTTTCTTTACTGGGGAAGTTTTAGATTTAGCATATGGCTGGACCCCTTTTGCAATGGCGCAGACAGGCTAACAAACAGTGGTGTGGAAAGTTTCCCAGAGCAGTGCCAGTGGTTCAGATTCATTCAAAACCTTCCACCCATCACTTTTCTGCTTTCAGTTTGTCTCCCTATGGGAACAAGGGTATGCCCAGACATGGGTCGCCTGCTCGTTGCACCATAGGGAACCAAGCTTCACCTCACTGGTGAGGCCCAACTACCAACTATGCCAAATCATGTCTGGGGTGTCTTGTGTTTCCATGCAGAGGGGACCTGGCCTAGCAGTTTGGGCAGGTCTTCTCCCATTGGTGGCAGTGCTTGACTGATTTGCATATGGCTAGACCCCTTTTACAATGGTGCAGGTGGGCTAAAAAACGGTTGGGTGGAAGGTTGCCCAGAGCAGTGCCAGTGGTTCAGAATGTTTAAAAACCTTTCACCCAGCACTTATTTGGTGTTAGATCTAGCAAAGTCATACTGAATAGTCAGGTTTCACAGAGATTTCTTTGAGGATCGGTTGTCATTCGACTTGGCTTTACAATTTTTGGATTTTTTTAACTATGCACTTTTTCAAGTTCTTTCGTTTTTGCATCACTTTTTTATTTGCATGAACAGTCTCTGAAATGGCTTCCTCAGACACGAATGACAAATTTCAACAATCATTCAGATTTTGTGATATAATTTGCAAGTTCTGCAAGGCTGCGCTATGCTGTCTTGGTGAGTCTGCTGTTGTTTGGAGCATCTGTATAGTCTTTGAGAGTTCAGATGTCCCAGGATGCTGTCGCTGTGACTTGTTAATAAAGAGGGTAATCAGTTGTGCTTCCTTACCTGTAAATTCAATTTAGCCCGAATTGCTTCCAGGCAAATTATGTACGTTTGCACTTCGGTTTTAATACTTTTGTATAATGATACAAAAGATGAGAGGATGTAATTTAAAGCAAACAGTGCCTTCTCTGTATTGGGGCTGTTGTTTGAGGTAGTTGGCAATGGTGAAGTAGAGAACTGGCTTTGTTGTCTTGGTTCTGGCGTAGAAACATAAGTAGTAGCAGAAGAATCACTAGCCAGCTCTTTACATTCACTCTCAGTGTATATTAACGGCAATTCTGGCCCATTTCTTTCTACAAATATTTCCTCTATTTCTTTATCAGAGACTGTTATGTTCTCTGACAAGTCATTTAAAGGGATAGTTCACTCAAAATGTTATTGGCTAAAAACATGGCCCATAATCAAAAATATATATAACAAATATTTTTTAACAAAGTTCCTATGCAGAGTTTTGAGCAAATGAGGCTCAAAATCGAAAATTTCAAGCACTAGGAGGCATCCATTTTGTGAAATGTGCTTGTGTTAAGCTCTGCCCTTGCGGCACTAATACAGCAAAAGCCAGCCAGTATCTCTTCAGCACTAAAATCTCCACATTGGCTCCCAGTGTCTGCAAGGAGGAAGTTCAAGACCCTCTGCATTGTCCAGAAGGCCTTCTGTGGCCTGGGTTCTCAATACCTCCACCTCTCTCTTCATAAATACCTTCCTACTCAAGCTCCTCACTCCTCCACCACCAACTCCCTCAGGGTCAGTCGCTTCTCCAAGCAACAAGTTGGTGGTAGATCTCTTTCTTCAGCTGGGGCCTCCCGGTGGAACAGCCTCCCTGCCTCTCTGAAATTCGAGGAGAACCATCTCCGGTTCCGGAAGCACCTCAAGACCTTCCACTTTGCTTCCGCCTTTTCTCTGTTCTCTCTCTGTTTCCCCTCCCTTTCCTTGTCGCGCCTTGAAACACTTGTGTATAGGTGCGTTACAAATGCCATATCATATCAGTTTTCATATGAACATTGTAGCAAAACCTTTCTGTTATCCTTCCAGTCTAACTCAACCATTCTCCCACTTTTCAGTCCATCTCTGTAGAACTTCCAGAACAATGCTGCATGCCACCCTGAGAGGACGCACACTACTGGGCCATACCAAAGGCAGATCACTAACAGTGGTAGGGGGGTGAGGGGCAATCTATTTTCCTTTATGCTTCATTATCTTTCCTGACATTGTGCAATGTGAAGTTGTAATCTTCTTCTGTAGTCAATATATTACTTCAGCCAATGCCTCTCTTTGTCAAGTGTGGTGTGTGCATACACGCACCACTTGCCACACGACCCTTAAAGTATCTATGATTCTGATAGTTTGCGAAAAAATCAGCCTCCCCGTCGTTCGAGTTTCAAATCTAGTTTGCATAATACATTATTTTATGAGTCACACAAGCTATATTTTCAGTTTGTCTTGTGTGTGTGTAGACCCTACATACTGCAATCAGAATAGCTCAGTCAGCATTTTGATCGGTTACATGTTATTTATTCCCCCGTGTCACCCGCACTCCACCCCTCCCTTCTCCCCACACATTAATCCTCTGAATCCAGAAAGCATCCGCATGGAGCGCGCGAAGGAAAGAACAGCAAATGCTTGGCGCAGAAGCAACGCCACATCCGGAGCAGAGCGGCAAGGCAACATGCTCTTACTGTTGTGAATAAAGAAGATGCCCCCCCTTTGAAGCTCGCCACATGTCCCTTTTGTTCTTGCACTGCAGACAAATTAATGTCTGAATTTCTGTCGTTTTGAGATCCCACCTCTTCTACTGTGAGAATAACCGGTCCTCATTGTACAGTGCTAATGGAGGTTTCCTCACAAGCGCTGCCAAGCCACAGTTAAATGGCCAAGCACAACTGGTTTTAATTGCTTTTAGATTTGTTAAAATATGACTAAGCAGCTGAAAATACAAATAATCTCATTGCTTTCTAAGATAAGAAGGAAAAGAGACATATTCATAGCAGATTCATAGAAGAATAAACAGTGCCAGAGTACAGCTTAACGTGCTGGCAGAGGCTTGGAGCGACCTCCATCCGTCATTCACAGAACAGGGGAATAGAGAGCATGGGGCTGTAGAGGAGAATGCAAGCAGAATCAGGTGCAGAGGTGGCGCACACTCACTTTATGAGTCATATGGTGCATGTCATTCTTCTGGACTTGAACCAGGGCAGTGGTCACCTGTCACCAGTGCAGGAAAGGGTGCAATGAACTCTCAGAACCCAAGTCATGTTTGGGAACAGGTTTAGTGATGAAGTCATGGCAGGCAAATGATAGGCATTAAAAAAGTGTAAAAACACAGGCTACATTAGTTCTCCATTAGTTCTACATTTTGTAGTGTTAACTTTAATCATTCACAAACCAACCTAACACTACATATTTCATCATAGTATCGTGTTGAACAATGAGTGTATGATTGTACGTGTATGCTCCCCCTCCTGAATTGAAGGTTGCAATTACCAGCTTTGAAAGTAATTTAAACCTAAACTGTGAAAAATTGACTTCTGCCCTGAGTAGAGGCTAAGACGCCCACTCAACCCTAACACTTCTACAAATCAACAGCCAACACAATCATAAAGGTAGAACAGGCACAGTCAAGAGATATACCCCCTTTGCCTTTTGTGGTATGTGGGCAGAGGGAAGGCTATACTCTCAAGAGGGGTGTGAATGTGGTTCAGTAGCAACCCAAACAGTGAAGTAGTTTGCACTTCCCTCTACCAGCATCCCCTCCTCCCTTGCACTTCTTGTTACTTCACTTGCACAATCCTAATGTCACATGGCGTAGTAGGACCGTTATTGTTATCTTGCTCCCTTGTCTCCCACCTTCCCCTTTTTTAGCTTGTAACGCCTTGGAACACCAATTGTTGTATAGGCACCTTACAAATATCCAACAAATAAAACAAATAAAGGGCTGTCCAATCCAGGTTCGATAAATAAATATGTACTTTAATCAAAACACCATGTTCAGTATTAACTAACTAGACAATGCTTCAAACCCCCACCCATATGGAAAGAACACAGAATATGCAAAGATAGCAGATACAGCAATCTGGGTAATGTGACAGTGGCAGAAAAGCAATAAAAGCCCACAATTTTAAAAGAGGATATGTTCTTGAGTGCAAAATGGATAAAAGTGGCCTAACCCATCTCTAGGGCCCTACAATGGACCAAGGGGGACAATAAGTAGTCAATAGTACCCTTGTGTGGTTCTCTGCGTTCCAGCAGCACTAAATCAGACTTGTTGGTGCTGTGCAAGCAATTTGAAGATCTGGAGCATGCAAACGGAGGCACCAGAGAGTCCTGGTGGTTCACAACTCCAAGCAGTTCAATGGTGAAAAACAGTAGGGTCCTAGTTGTCTTGGCCCTCTGGGTGCTGTGCGTCCCAATCCAGGTCCTCAGGGACAACATATGTGCTTTCCCATGCTCTTAAACATGTGGCGGGAGACTGGCACCAAACTGTAGTGGTCCTTCAACATGAGGTCCTGGGTACAACTGTTGCTGGCAGAGAGCCAGCTCTTGTTCCAGTGGCAGGTTCACCAGTAATAGCCCCTGGGGATGTATAGGACAGACCGTGTCTCTGCCTTGGAACGCCTGTCTTCTCCTCACAACTGGAGGACTCTGAAATGGGCTGCTCTTCCAGCAGTGTCCAAACAAAATCTTCTTTAAGATTTGGAGCCCAAAAGATGATTCAAAGAAGTGATGTGATACCTCTTCTTTTAAAGGTGGTTGGACTAAAGCATGCCTGAGTTAGTGGTACAATCCCTGCTCTTGAAATGAGTGGAATTGCTCTTCTGACATAACACACAAAGTGCGTTGCTCTAGAGGAAAGGGAGGGGGCAGCAAAGAGAGATGCAGAGAGAAACATGATAGTGGGAGTCTTCCTCCCACTGTACAGAAATCTCCTGGCTACGCTTATCCTGGCCCTTCCTATCTCACTAGGATCAAATGCCTTCCAAAATGCAGCACACTGGTGTGAGGCTACACCCTTTGAATGGGTGTGCACCTTTAATGCCTGGGCCCAGGGCAGCGGTCTGTTGCGTTGCTTTCTCTGGAGGAGGGTGTTACCTACCCTCACAAAGAGGTCAAAGTGGAGACATGGCAATTCAGGTACCTGACCTGTCACTTTGGCAGGATCAGCAAGTCTGGCCAGAAAACACATCACCTTCCGCAGCTGAGCTGAATCAAAGGAGCCGACATCAAACTGGATGTGGATGCAATGATTATAGGTAGTCCACCATGAATTAACTCAGGTGTAGCTTAATTTTAGAGTTTAGCATGCCACCATCATGGGCTACTTATGATCATCATAGTTTTGGTACAGGGGTGAATAGCTTAAATGCATTCAGCCTCTGAAATGCAGAGACTTGGCTGTCACTGCAGCTGTCAGGTGCTGCAAATCAAGATACAGATGCAGCAGGGCACGGATACACATCATGCTTCTGGCATGGAGCTTAGAAAAGGGGAATCTGATCTACAAATTACCCGTTCTACTATTTAATCCAAATAAAAAAGCCAGGGTGATCACACCTGTACCAGTCAAAGAAAGTGCATGCTATGATTGCCTGTTAGTTGTCATTGTTTCATACAGCATGCTGCTGTATGCAGATCTCTTATTTCTACCCACCCAATAATGTCACCCTATAAGGGTATATGACACAGACCATAGCTGTTCCCCATTATCCACTCACAGCTTGTCTGCACTGATCAAGCATTACTCAGAGTTTAATGGTATTGAGTGATAAAAAAAACAGCAAAAGAAAACAGAGCAGAGCTCTTTAGAGGTAGGAAGTTAGTTTCTGAGTGCTGGGAGCAGCTGCTCAATGTGGTACATTGTTATAAGGCATGAGATTTTTGTTTCCTAGGATCCTAATAGAAAAGAAACACAAGTGTTCTTTGGACGATTATTTTTACATGTTGGCTTTAATATATTGGCATTAACTAATTACCTATAAAATAGTAAAGCATCAACAAGAAAAAATAATGCTGCCTCAGTCATATCAATATCCATAATTGCCTAATACAGCTTATTGAGCTGGGTCTTAATATGCAGGTTTCCTCTAAGGGTCAATTAAACATTTGAGTGCCAGCAGTAAAAACAAAATACAATAAAAAGGTCTGTGCAGGGACCTTTTGGACAGACCTCCACCTGATTGTTTGGGGCGGGTGGGCCACATTCCCTCCAAAATAGGGCTTCAACATACAATGTGTGATTGAAAAAAAAAAACAATTGTTCAAGTGATATTCATATGGTCAGTGGCACTAAAAGTGTTCAAGTCAGCTGCATTAGGATAGTTTGAGGGTACGTCATTTAATGGATAGAAATACTTAGCTAGCAAATGAACAGGGATGAGGAGGGGCAGAGATTTAAGGCTTGATTCACAGAGTGTTTTCCTAAGGGATTGCGTCATTATAAAATGCTTCTGTGAATCAGGCCCTTAGCTTATTTCTTGTAGTGTGGTTCATTGGGATAACTTAATGTACCATTCCAATGAGTGTTCATTGTAGAGGAATGAGAAAAGGTTCTTTGGGGGCCAGTGCCCTGTGTAGACAATCACAAAGTGTACCCATAATGGCGTCACAGGGCATTCTCTATCATTCCCCAGTGTTCTTGCAGAAGAGAAATTTCATATTTAGAAGTTTCACACATAAGTGTGGTTCCATTTCCCAAAGATCATGGTATAAAGGAACTTGTCCTGCCCACATTAAATGACAAGTAGTTGAGACAGGGCCCCCAAATGTCAGACAAGTACTGGGAATAAAGTCAATGCAACCAAATGGCAGTGCTTTAAATTAGAGATGTCTGGTACCAACAGTCATGCTGCCAAATTGGAGCTCCTCATCTTTTCTCAACCAGCATCATCTGCATATGGGTCAGGGCTTCAAAGGATGTCTAGGTCGGTCTTTCACTGAAACCTCTCAAATTGGGTTATCACACTTTTTACCCTCTCCAATAAAGTAGCTGAGGAAATCCATCTATCTGGAAATGATCCTCCAGACTATACTGGACATATCATGGAGGGGGCAGTCTTTCTCTCAAAAATCTAATTATCTCACAAATAAATCCATTGGCAGATGTTGCCCAGAAAAGTGGATTCATTACACCAGAAGACCTGAAAGTCTATGGCCCTCTGTTAGAATTCACGCAAGAAATCTAACTTTGTGATTGATGCCAATCTTAAGCATCTAAGGAAGTCAATCCTAGGAGTCAATCAATAAAACAAACTATATGTGGGCAAATGTTAACCTAAATTAATTGACTCAATAGTGAATCTGAGAAACAGCTTCTAACTTCCACATCTAAGTAACTGAGACGCAGCACATTGTTCTGCCACTATACTGTATCCTCCACAAGTTATCCTGGACACCAGCTCATAATATTGCTCCTTAATGCGCTCTACACCTAGAAATCCTGGAGAAAGCATACACAATCTTTCTCATTCATTATCTGAAGTGTTGGTGCACACACACAATGTCGCATATCATCTTCTCCAACTAGGAAAATTATCTGAGGGTGAGGTTCATTTCAACATACATTTACAGCATTGTGAGGGGTCAGAAATGAAAGCCGGACATAACGTTGTCATGTTTTTTGTTAAAGGCTTTTATTTGAATGGAAATAGGTTGGGAACATGCCTCTCTGACACTATGCTAAAGAACTGTTTCCCTACCTAAAAACCAAAAACGAAGGGTCTGTGTCAGGATGTCAATAACTGAAAAGCTGTCCTTGTGTCAAAAACATCCTATCCTGTCCCTCACACTACAAAACAAAACAACAAAGGGTGGAAGGAAATGTCTTCAACCTGATATTGCCAGAAAAGTGTTCACAACTCGGAATAGAATATTTACAACAAAAATGTTCTCCAAAGTGAAAGAACTTGGACCCAGGGTGTGGATCCCTTCCCCTGGATTCTGAGATGGATGGCTATGTCTCTAGTACTAAAGGTTCCTCTTGGGTCTCTCCTGGATTCACAATGTTCCTCTTAGGCAACACGTTCTGCAAGAGTCTTTCTTTAACACAGGCATCTATCTTGTCTAGCAAACAATGTCCTTGTTTTTGTATTTTGTGTAGCTTTGCAATTCTCCCGGTACACTGCCAGACTCAGTAGAGTGGTTGCTATCTTTAAATGTCCGTGCACAGCTGATTCTGTAAAACAACTAGCCTGCATATTGAGCTTCAAGCTCCTCTTACCTTGAACCAACTCCTTCATCTGCCTTGTCGCAGTACTGCAGTGAATATGGGAGGAGTCCATGGATGCCATCATATATATAGCATTTTCGATGTTTTCCTCAGTAGTTTTACATAAGAGAACACTTTCACATAAAGTTATATCTGAAGCAAAAAGGGTTGTATTGGAGCTTTGTGTGTTTAGGTCGTGGATTTTTGACCTGAAGAATATGGGGAAGAGGCTTCTTTACTTCCTCTACAAGTTGGAAACAGTTGACAATAGTCTATTAAGGTTTTGGGCATTAGAGGGTCTTCCTCATGGGAAAGGGGTGTACTGCATCTACTCCAATGATGTCATGACAACTCCCTAGTAGTTGTCTCATATGCCTCATTTAATGTGATCCTCCCTCATATTGACATCCCCAGAGCCAGGATCAGGTAGAGGTTGCTGTCCCCATGCCACATGGGAGGAGATCACCACCGGGGAATACATGATGACTCCTTTGGAGTCATCACAGCATTTACAACCAAAAATTAAAGTACAATTAAATCAACGAGCAATACAACACAACCCTTACCACAATGCTTTGCTACAAGAAAGCCTAATGAGCAAACAGAAACAAGAGCTACAAATGATACAGATACAAGGCAAATGCTGAGACCAACGTACTTTTTTTCCCTGATTTCTCAACACCACAGAACTCCAATCGACATCCTGTGTATGAGGAAAGCCCCACCTCAATAAAACGGAAAACCCTTTATGATACCTTTCAACCTATATCCACACCTAACTGACAACACAATGGTCAACACAAGTTGACCATGCATGAGAAAGAATCACCGGAAAATAGATCAGAACACCCTCAGCAAAAATGTGAACGCCCTAAAACAGAACCTTACATCACACAGAGCACACCGGAAAAGTTCTGGAGAAGGAAACAGAATAACAATCGAACACTGCTAACTAAGTACACTCTTGATAACAAGAGACTGGGAAGACCATACCAGGAATAACTCCAGCTATGCCTTTATGCACTCAAACAATGGCTGGCTGATTAAAAACACAAATCAAATGCCTCCAAGACTGAGATTATGCTTAGAGACCCAAAACACTTACTAAAGGACCCACTGAGATACCCTCTATCTCCTCAGTTGTTTGTGCTGCTTTTTACCTTCTCACCGAAGATTACAAACAATTGGACTATCTGGGATCCAGAACTGAGGCTGGTCCATTGAGCCAATGAAGTTTTACGGCGCTTTTTCTTCTCTCTTTTCATGCTGCGTAGCACACTTCCTTACCTACCAGAAACAAATTATGCTGTTGTGGCAGGTGTTTTGGTCTATTCCCCCTTAGTTTATGCCAATGTCCTGTATGTGGGATTACTTCATTTTCTACTGAGTCATCTCCAATAAAGTAAAAATGCAGCTGTCTAAATTCATTCAAAACTTCCTAAATTCTCTTTTGCCTCTGCTTTGCTTTTATTTGTCCTTATTACCTTTAATCGACTTTACATCATTAGGTACACAATTAATAAAAACAACACAGTATATCTAACATAATTTAATATATAAACCCTTCTAATTTAAAATTCATCAATCATATGATACATTATGATAATATACAAATCAATACAATAAGTACACCCCTGGTGGTGGAACAGAAACATATACAAACTCATACTGCCATATTAAGTGCAATATGTCTCTTCATCCAGGTTCTTTGGAGATATTCATCCAGGGAATAGTCTTTAAGTCCGCTATCAATCCTGTAGCAACAGGTCATGGCTTGTGCAGTCATTCTGATTTCCAAATCAAGAAATGTTGGTTCAGGTAAAATGTCCTTAGTTTCACATAGTTAGGACGTAATAGGAGAAAAGGGCAATTCATTTTCACCTGTTGCATTAAAACAATGGTATTTGCCAGTAACATTGTTATCCCAATTGTTTAGTCGAGCTGCCAGTGGTAATATGCCAATTCTAAACTTTATGCATAATGTTCAAAGTAATCTTGGCTTCAGTACATGCAAATACCATTCTTAACCATGTGACCATTTCCTGCTCCAATTTAGGTTAAGTGTCACTGAATTAATGAGCCTTCATCTGTATCTTCATTGAGGTTACATTTCATTTTCATTATCAGTTGGGAAGTGTTGCTTATGAGTTCTGGGCTAGACCAGAGGTCTCCACATAATATTTTAGAGAGTATTTCCTTGATGTAGATACGCCAGGATACTGAGGTTCCACCTTCCTGAGACAGTAAATCGTTCAACGCATCCCTATATTTCACAAGGGCTGCTGAGTTCCATACTCTTGCCCAGTACGCTATTCAATAACCCATTCTCGAGTGGTGAGAGCACTTTGCAATTAACGGGAACCCATAGTTCTAATCCATAGAGGGCTGCAGGCTTATAAGCCTCTGTTGATACCCTTATGGCACCATTAACATGCTTTTCAGTAACACCATCACTTACATGGCTGTATCTGGACAATACTACGTCTGCTTTCATTATCTGACTAGCCCAGTTGCCCTTTTCAATCATTTTCATACCTAGATAATCATACAACCTAAATTGTTCTATTTTTTTTTTGTTGCCCAAACTTCGTTAGAGAGTTGATTGCTTCCTTTTCCTCACAATAAAGCCATAGTTTTAGATTTTGAACTGTTTATTTTTAAGCAATTATTTCGGCAGATGTCATCAAATAGTGTAAGCTTCTTACCCAATCCCATAAGGCTCAGGGTGATCAGTACTGCATCATCTGCAAATATTAAAATTGTATATTTCAGGCCACCCATTTCCTTGATTACACCATTGATGAAAATATGCATCCTTGTCTCACGCCTTTTTCTATTGGGAATGATCACAAAACCTCTGCATTTAAGATCCACCTAACTGTAGCCTCTTTGTTTGTGTATAGCAGGAGCAGTGTTGAGAACCGTGCAGGGGGTATTTCCAATGTGTTTCAAGCGTTCCAAAGGATGGTTCATTGGACACTATCAAATGCTGTCTGTAAGTCTTCAAATATGGTGCAGAGGTTCATTTTCTTGAGTAGCACATATCTCGCCACCATGAACTGAAAGCACAGGCATAGATCAACTGTGCAACTGTGTTTACACCCACCTGGAGACCAGCCTGCAGATGTCTTGCCCCCCCTTAATCTAACAAGGAAATGGTAATTAGAGGGATCTTCTTCCCATCCTTCCCTTCTTATATATATTGGAATAATTTCCACGTTTATGATTCGGGAACTACTTTGCTTTCTGTAACTGCATTAAACGATCTTGCTAGATAGGGTGCCCAAATATTGGGTCCAGACTTGAAGAAGTCTAGCTGTATTCTTTCAGGACCAGGGGCCATGTTATGTTGTTCATAAATCGCCACAGCGACCTCCTTGCTGGTAAACACAAGAGATGTAAAGTAGGAATCCCCAGGGGTCTGAACTGGGGGCAACTGCTCATTAAATATCCTTGGTTCTTTTTAGAGAGTTCTAAAGTAATCAAACCGTTTTGCTTCTGGAATGTTGCCTTGGGCAGTAACAGCATCCTCATTCTGTCCATTACCTAAAAACTTCAGAAACGATCCACTATCCTTCTCCTTTATTGCCATGAGCAGTGCTTCCCAGAGAGTAGAATCAAATTAGCACTGCTTTTTCTTCAATAATTCTTTGTTTCCCAAGATCTAGTCAGCCGTACTGCACTTATGCCCTTATTTACTACTTTTATGAGGTAGTGTAGTAAATGTTGCTTGGCCCACAACACTGTTTGTTGAACCAAGGAGTCCTTTTTAGAGCCCTCTTCTTGATAGCTATACTTCATTTTGCAATACACCTATTCATTCTGTTGTCTCATTGTATGACTTTAGAATTGCCTCATTATCTGAGTTGAGATCGCTAAAAACTATTTCCATAGATGAAATTAATTCTGCATCGATGCTAGGTAATATTGGCAACTTATAAATTGCATGCCTCTTTACTACACACCTAGTATGGGCCTGTGATATTGATCAGGATATGGTCCTCTCTTCCTGTGAGGAATCGACCATCCGGATGGTGGGCGTGCCCTCGCCAGGGATTTTTTTAAATGTTTCATTAAATGGAATGATGGTGGGCCAACCTCAGACAAATGTGTGGGGCTAATCCACACACATTTTCCTATGCTCACACCATGACAAAAGCATAGATCCGTGTAATGTGGCACACACACAGCCTACAGGCGCAGTCCGAACAAGTCATATTTAGCTGGAATGTGATAGCTAGGAGTGCACAGTGGCATCTCCAGAAAGGGAAGGACCCACCTTTCCCCTGCCATGGAGAGCCTGATTAACTAACAAAGGCTCCAAAAATCCGCCCTGCTCCTTTGTCAGGGCCTGCAGCTGGTGGCAGTGATTAACATACCAATCAAGAGTACTTCAAACAGGCCCAGATGAGGCCTGGGTGCAGAGGTTAACAAAGGAGACAGGAAACCAAACAACCTTTCATATGTACATGTGTCAACTTGAAGCCGACTCCTGCCCTCAGTGCCAATGACAGTGAAGTGTCATGTCTGAGACTGTTGTTTACAGTAGGCCACCCTGCTAGGGGGACCAGATTCATAAGGTATGAGAATATAGTTGCAGGAGCCCGAGAGTCTGGTCTCACCGCAGCTTCAAGGGAGACCTGCTGCTTTAATCCAGAATCATAGAGAGATCCATTAACCAGAGAGGCTCTTTGATCAATAACAGACAGGAAGATGGGTGGCACTTAGTTTCACAAAGGAGTGTGCCCAGAGCTCTTTCTGTTGAGAGACAGTTCCTGCCATATTGGTTCTGGGACAGTCCTGGATCCTGTTTTCACCCCTTTACTCTTTCTTGTTGCAAACCATGCTGGTTATGAACACACACATAGAGAAAATTGTTGTTAGTCACCCCAGGACTTGTTCACTAAGGTAGGCTTAGCCTACACCAATCATTGTTGCCCACTTGGCTATAAAAGAGGGCTGAAGCCCCTCTCTAAGTAGATCATCTGAAGACTTCACAAGAATTAAGAAAGGAGAACTCAACCTTGGACCCCGGCTGAAGGTACAGTTTGTCTTACATAGTCCGTCAGTAAAGGAAGGCCAGGATATTCAAAGAGGGAAGAAAGATCCCTCCCCTAAACATCTCCCAGGGAACACGAGGAAGATACAACACCCAGAGGACCCTCCAGCTGCTCCAGAACCAGTAGTCAGCCAGCGCAAAGCATGCCATGCTAGGCTCTGCAGAAAGCTTCCTGGATAGGAAGTGCCAGAAGGTCTCTGAATCTACATTCAAGGACAAGGCAGCTGCCGTAAAACACTCCTCTGCTTTGGGCCATTCACCTTAAAGGTGACACAAGCCCATTGAAGAATCTGGGAGAAGTGCTGCAACAAGCCACTGCCAACATCTGCATTGAAGACATTTTCGAGCCAATTCTGTTTCTCGATCAGCAACCGATGGCAACACTGACTGTTGTCAGGCCGCTGCTGCTTAAAGACATCTAAGACATCTCGACCAGTGCTTCAGAACCGCTGATCAGCACTGAGACAATGATTCCTGACCCTGAGCCACTGTGTAGGCCACCATGCAGCTGTTCATCAAGCTTCACATGCTGAACCGTTGTGCCGCCTGATACCCTAAGCTACTCCCATCTTGAACTCTGTCATAGAAGTGTGCAAAGTGCCCTGAAACTGACTCGACCCTGTAGAGCACTAAGAACATCTACAGCACAAGGTACATTGTGGTTCTGTCCCCCTGGTCCATCGTAGAAGACCCCAGGAGACATTTTAAGACCCATTGCTCCCTTTGTGCAAAAGCCAAGAAACCTTAACAAACTGTTCTGGTAATTAATCATACTGACTCCCCTCCTGTCAGTATCCAGAATGCATCCCTTTTCCTTATTTGAAACTGTCTGCCCTCTGCATTCCTTTACAGGGTGGGTTGTATTTCATAGTGTTGTTAGACTGTCTGTTGTGGTTAATAAAGTAGATATTGTTAATACAACCTTGACTGGACAGTCCTTTTATCCAACAACCCACAACCTTTCGGAGCTAAGACTGCCATTCCATCCACATTACTAAAATTGGACCAGGAGGTTTATAATTTGCCAGTTATTCCAATCTGTTCAGATCCCTTCTGGTGTATTAGAGGTGTGGGACTGACTAATGGTTTAGAAACTGATATTCACCCCCGGACCACTGGTACCCCGGAAGGTGGTTCATCACACTTCTACTGCGCTGTTCACAATGATTTATGTTCAGTCCTAGGGCTAGTTATAATGGACAGTGGTAACTTTCATACCGAACCTGTACCTAAAAGTCAATAATGGATGCCCACAATACTTTGTTCAATAGAATATAATCTATGTGGCTTGAACATCCTTTGCTAACTTAAGTCGCTTTGGCAGGTCGATCCCCCTCGTCCTGCCATTAGATCCCATGAGATTAAGAGAAGGAATTATGCCTGCATTTTTACTTGGTCTCTTCGAGTATTCAGCTATTAAGTCAGGGATATCCCACACCCGATGTTCTTCTTCAAATATCCCTTCCGTCAGTAGCAGGGGTTCATATTGGAGGTTAAAATCCACTGTAACTATTATTTGTGTTATTTTTGGCATCTGCCAAGTGTACACTCCTCCACTTTTCAATTCATGGTTGTTGGTGATTAAAGGTATTCATTCCGCTTCCCACCCGTGATCTATTGGAAACATTGAAGAATAAGAACATTCCTGTGCACTGCCAAATCTTAGATGGAGTTCGATTACATCCTTGTTGTCAGTATCTACCATAATTGAACACCACATTCAGTGTAGCATCGACCCAAACTATCAGAGCCCCACTGGGCCTTCCCTCAGTACTCTTATGTGCCTGAACTTCATACATGGCATAGCCATGCAAATTGTTGGTCCTTGAGGCCCAGGTCTGTTGATGACATATGATTGGTGGGTTCCAATAAACTTGCGCCATTCACTGACCTCTATATTTTGGAGTACACCAGCTATGTTCCATGATAAAACCTGCACCTCCAGCACAGGAGATCCAGTATCAAGGGCTCAATTAGTCACTCTCTTCCTGTACTCAAAGTGTGCAGCCCATCAGTCAATTGCATCTAAGTATCATGTTCAACAATAGTGGGAGAGCTTATAGTGACAGGCTTTGTAGTATTTTTCTGGGTAGACAGGGAGGACAAGGCGGGTCCTCTAGTCCCCTGGAACAGACATATTTAATTGTTTGGGTCATTATTCGTTATTACGGCTGATGGAGAAAAATCTATTGCCAATACGGTCCCATCACATGTGACCCATAATTGGAGTACATTGTTCATTGGAAGTGAATGCAGATGTGACACCTGCTGTACTTCCTACATGTACACACAGACACGACACATCAGACAAGGCCAAGTACAAAGAGATCATGCTGACTCATGGCCTGGGAATAAGGGTTGGTATCTTTTTTTAATTGGAAGAAAAGCCATCCGTGGACCTCTCTCCCCCTACCCTCGGTTTGGCTCATGTCTTGACGACCTGTCAATTGTCGTAGGTTGGTTCGCAGAAAGCCAACCTATCAGAGTCCCTGGTGTTATGCCGCCCATCAAGTTATGTGCCAACCAACCCCTTGTTGTAGAAATTACATAGTGTTAACCTTTATAAATATAGGGGTTTGCCCCCGAAAACAGTTGGTTAAAATGGTAGATTTTACAGCTCAGTTTTTGAGACCAAAAGGGGTAAAGGCCATACAATTTATAATTGGATATCTAGTGTAACACATGAACAAGTCCCGTAGATGCCTGGTCACCAGCAATACACAGGAGCAGTTGACATATTTTGTGGATGTCTGTGTCCAGAATATACAAAGGCAATCATACAGTAAATCTCTTTCATTGAACAGCTCCCACAAAATATACTAGGAATGCCAGGACATATCACTGTCATGAAGCTGTGCCCACAATATATTCTAGCATTTACAGAGCAAATCTCTTTCAAGAAGCTGCACCCACAATATATGCCAACAATCATGCTATAAGTCACTGTAATTATGTCACCCCCACAATACATGCTGGTATTGTCACTGTTTTTCACTTTCATAATACTGGTGCATGCCCCCTCTCACAGCAACAAGGCACATGAACCTATCAAACTTTAATATAAACTCATTCACTCGCTCAAACACATGCACACCTACAGAAACAATCATACACACGTGCATGCACAGACTCACACATGAATGTGCACGTTCATCCAAACTCTTACAAAACCCCACATTACATACCTTCAAGACATGCACAGGCACACATGCAGAAATGTGCTACTTCTGGAACCAAGTTCTCTGGTCTGGCAGAGCTCAGGCGCAGAAGGACTAGCCACCATGCTGCAGAACAAGCAATCAATACTAGGAACACGTTTGAGTAGTAGTGTGGGTTGGGTAAACTCTTGATTTCCTAGCAATGGCAAAAACAGCTGCAAAACCTGCTTAGCAGTTCACTCCTAGAAACAGTTATTAATCTTATTCATGCATGAGTGTCTTCAACACAGCCCAGTGAACAGCAGGCACAGCGCAGTTGTACGGAGAAGGGCTCCAAGAGGGGTAACCTCATCCCTCCCCCCAGTTCCACAAGCGCTGATGTCCTACCACAGAGGTTTGCAACCTGAGGCTCTCCAGATGTTTTGGGCTAAGTCTCCTATACATCTTTCAGCATTGGCTATGATGGCTAGTACAAATGGTAGTAAATAGTCCAAAACATCAGGAGAACCAACGTTTGAAGACTTATGTACTAGCAGGGTGAAAGGTCACTCTATCATACCAATAACACAGTGGCACTACATTTTGTGTTAAATAAACCATTGTTTGAGATAGAAATCATAGCACTGGAGAGGGGCAAAGGGAGATGTTGGTTAGGGGACAGGAAAAGAAAGGGATGGATAAAATGGAGGAATTCAAGTGGCTGTCCAGTGGCCACCATGTTAAAGGGCAGTAACAAAAAAGGTCTATGAGGTTTAAGCTGCCAAATTCATGCTGCTATATTTAGAGGCAGGAAAATGTGTCATACGTTCCATAGACGGGCACGGGCTACTGGTGTTCTGCTTCTGAATCTTCAGTGGGCGCCTGTTCCAAACTGCCTGAGACAACTCATTCCCCTCACTAATTTTTCTTGAATATCATCTGTGAAAGGATCAATGCCGCTACCTTAGGCTGAGTAAGGGGGAGTGCTCTTCCCGCATGCAGTGTGCAGCAGGGGTGGTCGAACTACCTCGGGTAGAGCTTGAACCACCGGAATTTGGGGTGGCTTGAGTCCCATGTAGCTTTAGAACATTTCCAGAGTTTTATCCAGAAAAGTTTGAATGTGCCTGGATATAAAACGCTTGGGCTCTGAGAGTTTGGGGAGGGTACTGCCATTCTCCACTGGGAGCTATAACATTGTACATTCCTCTACTGGATATTGAAAGGCCCTGGCATGGCAACTGTGCACGTTAAACTTGTTTTCTATTTCAAGCGCTTTATGCAATTTTGTGGGCCACTTTCTCTTTGGAACGCTGGTGATCTAAATTTCAAGGGTCACTTTTGGGGGCAGTTTGCACACTTCTATATTACAGCATCTGGTTTTGGGATATGTACAATGTTTCCCTGTCAATAAACAAACCTTCTCATTAACTTCACTTACCATCAGCTCCCCAAAAATGGAAATGTTTCATATTTTATCAATTTCTTTTTATTTTATTTTTTTATTTAAAGTGGTTCAAATTGGTTATACATTTTGACAACCTTTTTCCACCAAGGTCCACGATGTAAAAATAAACAAAACATATCAAATTTTGCGTACATGATAAAAGTCAGAAACTAGAGGAAACTAACAGAAAGCTTCTGTTACTCTTCCAGTTTTTTTTCTAATCAACATTAAAAATTTGACCAAAGCCAAAGTTATCGACGTCTTTTCTCCTGAAAGCAGAATTTTCCACCAGTCCTCTGTGGTTCTCTGGCCGTATTTAGTGATCGTCATCCACATTAACTTTCTTCTTTGCTGTTCCAGGGCTCGACAATCCATCACCAGGTGTTTTATGGTTTCTTGCGAGTCTTCAACTTGGCACAATCTACAGATCATTGTACTTCCATCTGATTTTCCCCAATTTACTATCTCCTTGGTTTGAAATAGATTCAGACGGATTCGAAAAAAACTGATCCCTAAAGAACCAGTTTGGAAAAAGTTGCAGGTACCTCGATAGGGTATTATTAATCGTGTGTTGAGTAGCTAAAAGAAAGTGTATATCATGACTAAAAATACGCATGAAGTTTTAATGACGCAGCAAAAAGAGACCCCGAGGAGGGAACAATCCCTTACCTTGTATATGCAAGAGAGGAATGAATGATGACGTCTAAATGTACTGCAGGGATTCATGATATCAATAGAAGCCAGACCACCTTATATTTCTCATATGTATTCAGGCATGCACACCCCAGTGACAACCGGCGGAAATACCAAAATGTCAAACCTGAAAGCTCCTCAGAGGGTTGATAATTAGGCGTAGGTCCAGTATAGAACACCCAACCTTCCCAAGCAACTGGGCCATGACAATAAGTATACACAGTGAGCATGGCCCAATGGGCATCAAAACTGCAGCTTGCACAAGGATACGGGGAGCGCCGTTTACACACGTGCAGCTCCTGCGCAATTGACACCAATAGTTAAAAGTGGCATGCAAGGATGACAGCCATTTCTGTTTCGAACATATATGTTGCAAATCGCTCACGGTATGAGAATGGGGCAAGCGAAGGAGTGCGACTGCTACAACCGATGTGCCATTTTGACAGCACCCCTCCCTTGTACGGGGTCCACAGGTGATGGTTAATAATAGTGCTAAAATGCTGCTGTGTTCCTCTGCTGATCGCACTCAAGGCACACACCTAGAATTTCTTAATTTTAGATGTGCCTTTGGCTAGGGCCTATTTCTTTAATAGATAAAACCATTGTACGTTCTGGAGGGTGGGGGCTCTTAGGTTGCTCACTTCAGGCTCTGTTTGTGAAAGGAACGGGTTGCCAGATACAAACATAGCCTGAAATTATTCATTACATGTGAAATGTATTCATCTCCCCCACGTGTGGCTATAAAGGTCACGTTAAATGGCGTACGCCCTTTAAGCGGGCCCAGCCCCTCAGCTGGTGGAGACCTAGGCTGGTAATGATGAAGCCATTTGCTGACGTGGTCTTTCCCAGTGCAGCGGGAGAGTGAGTGATGAAAGAACAGGGCCTCCTGCTGCACGCTCGCTCGCTCCACTCATACTCGCTGAGCCCGAGTGACACACAACCAACCACTCCTTACTCTTTGACATTTGGTACATGCCCTTAACTTCATATTTCATAGATTCCCTGAGAAGGCGAATGGTGGCCAAAATACACAAATCCAGAAAGTCCTACATCTTTTTTGTAGAAAGAATGGATGCCTTTTGGGTCATTTTAAAATGAGCGTGTAGGAAATGTAGGCCTAAAACCCAGGCGCAATGCTTTTACACATTCATTTCCGTCTCCCGCCCACTTAGAAGTGCACTCAAGCTGGAGGAGGGCAGCAGAGCAGAGTTTTCATCTCTTGCGTATCTCCTCCGTCTTGCGTCTGCACTTCGTGTTATGTCCACATGAGATTTTCATTTAGGCATCAAATAGATTCCTATGGACTCCACCTCAGATGTATCACCTGCTGAAGAGCTGGCGGATTTCACAGAAATACATTCGTAAACACTTGGCCTCATTCCAAGTACAGCGGTCCGGAAATAAGGGTGCCGGTAGTAAAGTCCCGGCACCCCTCTCCGCACTGCCATACTACGAGAATGCCGGTAGGGGCACGGATCCCCCGGCAGGCCTGACCCTACCTGTATGTCTGTGACTGAAGCTCTGGCACCGTTAGCAACGTCGCCGGTGCTCCAGTGACCACATT
Source organism: Ambystoma mexicanum (assembly GCF_040938575.1). Lineage (NCBI taxonomy): Eukaryota > Metazoa > Chordata > Amphibia > Caudata > Ambystomatidae > Ambystoma > Ambystoma mexicanum. The sequence goes on from NC_090937.1 coordinate 405,362,454, forward strand.
CCCGTGGAGGCCCATGGGAATGGGGATTTACCGTTCCGCCACCACTTGTCATGTCCCAGTGGCACCAGGATATCAGGCGGTGGAATCGGCGTTACAGGGTTGGTGGCAAACCGCCGGCAGCAGCGACGGGTTACCGCCAATCTCGTAATGAGGCCAAGTACTGTCTGTATGCCTAATTTGCCAGCAGAATATCCTTTTTTAGAAGACGGCAAGAAAACATGACGAGTAAAAGAGAGTTCGCTCGCTTTTATTCTTCAATTTTACACTAATCCCTGGAATTGTTTAAAATCGCATGCAGGGGACCCAGCCAATCGTTTGTGCAGACGTCGGTGGTCTCTTGCATGCAATTTGCATATTTTGGAAAATGCCCTTATTTGTACTCACACTTTTCTGTAGTTGTCACAGTTTGCTTTTATCGACTCTTGGATTAAGTCCCTATTGCTGTGTCAGACGTCATCATCCATTTTGACAAATCTTTGCACAAGAAAGTCAGAAAGTAGAGCTTGCACCTTGCGAAACTATTTGCAATGCATATTTAAAAGCGGGGGCTTTCGGGGGTTGGTCGTGGTGGGTAACACTAGACCACATGTGAAATCTACGCTTCAAGTAACATCCTCTGGACACTGGGTAAAACCTGCTGGTCTCATTAGCAATGCGGACATGGAGCGCCTGGGACGTCCCTGTGATTGCCATTAACGTGGCAGGCCATGAGAAAGCAGAGTGTTCGTCGAAAAACCTTTTACTGGAGTAGAAAAGTAAACGTTGCTAAGTGTTGGGTCAACAAAGATGCGTCTTTCGGCTACGCAGAGCCTGCAACGATGTGTGCATTCTCTGCATGACGTGCTCGAGGCTCCGTCACTCAAGCAGCCCTCTCAAGTGACCTTCGGATGTGACCAGCAACCAGTGAGGCCTTGTTTAATCATTATGTTTGAGGGGGGCGACATCGGATCCACTCGCAGCCTGCCCAATGGCAGATTTACACCAATAACAGCTACTGACGATAAGGAATACACCAGCTCTTGCAATTAGATATACATCGCGAGACCTTCTGCACCCGTGTTTTCACAGTAATAGGCTGAGGAAGGGGGAAACAGAACGAGAGGAAGTGAACAACCTGTGCAAGGGCTCTTGAAGAACGTTCGGAAACACTGGGCCTCATTATGACTGTTGCGGTAAGGCAACAGCAGCGCCGGTAGTGCTACCGGTGCTGTTGTTGCCATACCGCAACAGTACGAGTTTGTTCGCGGGTGCCGCTATGCACGCATGGCCAGATCACGCGTGCAGAGCGGCGCCCACGAGCAGAGCCGGATGGTAGCAACGGTACTGTTATGAACGGTACCGCTGCTACCATCCTCCCCATTCCCATTGAGCCCTATGGGGGCTCAAATGGGAATGGGGACGTACCGGGTCCGGGTCCCGCAAAAGGGAAATTACCAGGCCCTCCAAGGTCGGAATGGCCCGGTAATTCCCCTTTCGCAGGACTCGGACCGGAGTTTGGGGGTAGCCATGCCCTTACTAAGGGCCTGGCTACCTCCAACCTTGTAATGAGGCCCATTGCCTTATGTTCTGCAATTGGCAGAAAACTGCCCTCTTTCCCTGCCAGATTGAAAGACCAGTCATATGTGCATTTAAGCACCTAGAGACAATTGTTTACTGTGACATGCTTCTATAGGATACAGGAAACATTACACGCATATTGTATTAACTCAATCATAGTAGCATGAACCAGGTTTTCTAAGTAACAGTTTGGTATCCCTGACTCTTATGAGTGTAAAACATGCATTGGATATCCTTTAAAGAAACACATTATAATTTAAAACACGGACTGGCAAACCTAAACTGCTGTGCTTACAACGTTCATGAAGCACACAAGAAGTGATTTATCTATCATACATTGTTTACAGTTTAACGGGAATTTTATCAACAATGCATAGGAATTCTTTTGCTTGGCAAAACCCTTGAATATTATTAGTACAGGTATAAAGTCGCTTTCCACTACGTATTCGAAGCCTATTGGGCTTTATTAACAGCGTCAACTCTTTTTCACAAAGTACTGAATCGATTGCTAAAAAATAAAATAGAAGTGCAAAAGCACTACTAACACAATTAACTGCTGTGGTAGCAACTAGATCATTCATCCCTTACACATGCAAATATGAGTCTTAATGTCTAATTGCTTGAAACGTGGGAATATGCTTGTGAGAATACCCATAATTAGGGAATGCAGAGTTCATCTGTTTTAGCTTTCCTGGCCCCGAGGGCCTTGAGAAGGATATCCAGCACTGGGGATTCCCTCCTCTCAGGCCTGGTTTGGTTGGAGTCGGTGGGTGACATTTTGGTTCCTGCATTTCCATAGCTTAACAAGGGGCCTTGGCTCTGTTGGCTTCACACATATTGGAACAAAAGAAACAGAGTGGCTCTGCGAAAAGAGAGAAGATAGGACCAGAGTGCAGTCTGCACTAGAGTAACTTTGCTGAAAATGTTGGGGTGGGGGGTCATGACATCTAAAGGAAAGGGGCCCCTGCCAAGTGATGTGCTACTGAATGGTGTGCTACTGAAGTTGGGGGGACAAGCACCCTTGCCCCCCCTAAAATTACGGACATGGCAGTCTGGGTAGGAAACCCTCTACTGTTTACTGCTTGTTGCCGGGGGAGCCCATTTCGCTGGCGCTTATATACCATTAAGGAGCCTGCTGCAGCGCGGAGCGCCATGAGTGGAGTGCCGTGTTTGTGGGCATCCGGTTTTTTTGGGAGCACCTTTATTTGTCTTCTGAACTGACTCACAATGTATCATCTAGGAAGTAAAGGCACAAATCTGCCTGTGAAGCGGCTGTGGGGGTCTACATGACACCATTTGCCAGTAGGCCTGGTGGTAACAGGTGCCTGGACACTGAGCTGTCAGTTATGGCATCTGCCAAACTGGCTTCCCAATATCAGAGAACACTTGAGGGTTTTTTCAATAAATAAACAGGTGCACAGACCGTGTTGGGCTCACATATTTTCTCAGTTACCCAAAACGATATGATTCCTTCAGTTATAGTACATCAAGAGGTTAACTCCCTTGCAGTGAGTGTCTTACCTTCAACGTCTGAGGACGATGGGGGGGGGCCTGCACCCCAACCAGTGAATCTGTTTTTATCAATCACAAACACTCTTCCAATTCTGGAGAAATGTTTGGACGACTCAGCATTAGACCAGTACCTCAGAATCTAGAAGGAACTCTCTAGTGTCCGCTACCCTAGCAGAGACTGGTAATTTGGGCCTAACATCTATCTCAGCGCTGAAGCTAGTATTCACCTCTATATTGAACCTTCAAGGCAACATTAGAAAAAATAAAATAAATAAAAGCTAGTATTCACCTCTATATTGAACCTTCAAGACAACATTAAAATTTAAGTAAAGCAATACACGGAACGTTTGACCACAATACAGGAGAGTTTGTACTACTTCCTGAATGGACTTCATCTCTGGGGCTCCTCTTTGCCCGAGTCTTATCCACAGAAGGGCCAACCTGACATGGTCTCCTTTGGACAGCATTGAGAATCAATTATCCCTTGTGTGGCACAGGGTTTGCCGTTAATGGTAATTGATATCAGCGGTAGCCAAGGCAAATCAATACAAGACCTGTGTGAAATCATAGAACAGATATCTCCTCACCCTTTTGTTCCAAATTCTAACTCTAATAGAACTGGACAGAAAGCTACGAAAAAATTGAAAAACCAAAAGAGTATTAACCCTAATAAGAAATCTTCTCACAAACCTCTGAGGGTGTTGACTATCCATTAAATGTGGGAAAACTCCAATACTTCTTCATTAAAGAATTGTGCTAATTGGGGGGAAAGGAAGTGGTTGATTAAAAGTAAAAGTGAGGTACCAGAGCATAGGCCGCTCTGCGAAGTACCAGCTGACAATCCAACTGGCCTTGAAGATAACACTGATAAGAGTGGAGAGAAGGCTGTAATGTCCCCAGTCACAGTTAACCAACCATTCGGTCTGGTGGCAGAGCCCTTGTTTAAAACCGAGATAGTAGGAGCAGATCCCTAGATAACTTTTTCCTCAAATAAAGAGGAAAGCATTAAGCTTGGAGATCTCATAAAAGGTGTGGCCACTCCCATTAATACCACTTGAGATCACTTGTTTCAATCAACCTACGCTGGCCCCGGCCATGATATGGACGATCACTGTAAGCAAAGACTGAATGGCCCATTAACATTTTAACTGGACTTTGTCCTTTGGCTGACTTTGTAATTCATCCTATAGGACAAAATAAAGTCCTTCCTCAATAGATCTAATTTTCTGGCCCTGTTATACGAGATTCCTACTCTCAGGCTCATCCCCTCACACAATATTGACTTGGTTGTATTTTTGGAAGAGGCGAGAGTGAATATCGTCTCATTACAAATACCACTGAGGGTGATCAGAGACATACTTTTAGTAGAGTCCAAAAGTTTAGGGCCATGGGTTACGACCTTGCACCCCATCATGAGTACTCACCCCAGAATCTACCCCGTAGTACTCAATGTGAACTAAAACACTTGGAGTTTGAGTGGGGGGAGGAACTACTCATCATGCGACCATTGTATGGGGGAGAGTTTTGGAGGATAGATCAGTCATATGTACAAACTGGCCATTGAGTAATATTGGGTGGTCTTTGAATAATATTGAGTGGTCCTGGCTGCCTGCAGTCCTCTCAAACAAGAAGCCAGGTAGAAATGTTAACCCACCTAACCTTTAGTCCCACACAGCATTTAAAAGTTGTCCCCATGGAATGCTAGACGTTTTGATGTTAGGTCTTGTGAGATAAATATGTGATTATCCTTCAGGAAACATGGTTGATTGGAAATGTGATGTTTGATGGTTTTTAAATGTTTTGACAACTAGCAATACAGGGCACACGGCCGACTAGTTCTGAGTCTCCTAATTGCCATAAGAAATAATTTGGACCTAAAAGTCAGTAGAAGCTGGGGGGACGTTGTCACTTTCCCTGTGGCCTCTTCTCCTTTAGAGATTTTAATTATTAACATCTATAGTAACCCTAAAACGATCCCTCTTGGGATATTTTTGAATGAACTATCACTTTTGCTCGAGGCCTGGAGGGTTTGTGCTCACGGGGGTGCACCTATGCTGGCAGGTGACTTCAATGCTAATATCCCCGACTTAGGCATAGAGGAGTTACCTTTGTTTGATGGAGTTCTCCGGAACACAGAGAATAAGGGCCTGATGTGGACATACTTTTTAAATAAATGGAATTTGAAGCCAATGGAAAGGTTGTGGGGTATTTGGAGAGAGTGGCAAAGTGGGAAAATGGCCCCTTTCCTCAGACATTGATTGCATATGCGTGAGTGGCAACTTATTCGATAGATGTCAAAGATTTAAGGTAAAGAATTCAGATTGTAGTGATGACAAAATGCTATCAGTCAGGAGTAGCCTGGAATGCCAAAACTACATCAAGAATCAGTGCTGCTGACAGGGACGAATTTTTGGGTTTGACATGGGATGACAGCAATCATATTTGATCTCTTACTGTAAATGTTTTTTTGAAAGAGAAGCTCTCCCGCTTGCAGTCCAATGTTAAAAAATAGGGGGGTGGCACACCTTCATGTTTTCGATGTTATGGTATCTAACATGAAAAAGGAGCAGACAAGGGAACCTAGAACCATTAGAGCCAGTAAAGAAGGCCCAGCAATTAAAAGCATGCATGTTCACCAATGTTGGCAAAAATCGTTCAATGCAGCATTGCCAAGCTATGGGCCAGAGGGGCAAGGAAGCCATGCGGAAAATAATCATAGAAAAATGATGGAGAGATTCTTGATACCTACTTAATAGTATGGAGAGGGATCAATAAGAATTACAAATCACTCTGGTTTCCCAGGAGTCGTTGAATAAGTACTTTGAGGAGCTTTATTCTGGGGGTCAGTGCACAGAAGTGGTGGTTTCTCTGGAGCAAACTACATTGGAGTTTGACCATGATGGCACCCAGCTTTTAAGAGTGCCATTGCATCCTGTGCACAGTGGCCCAATGGCCTCTCTAATTGTAAAAGAATACCTAGCTTTCTGGTCATCTGTAATATTTGTATTATTTACTAATGTGGTCCATATTTCTTTGGACCTCTTACTCCTGGAAACTGGCATACATGGGTGGTCCCAATATAAAAAAAAAGGTAATCGACTCGATCCATATAACTATCAACCAATCACATTGCTAGATGTTGAAAGCAAAGAGTTCTCTGCCGTGATTCTCTGAGAGGTTGAAAAATGGGCAATGCAGACTGGCCGTATTATTAAATTCCAATCTAGCTTGTGAAAAATGCTGGGGATTAATTTAAATGCCATAATTCCTAAACCCCACTTGGGTCCAACACGCCTCAGCTGGCTGGCCTATGCAGATGACTTAGTGATCATGGACCAGACACAACTGGCGTTGCAGAGGATGTTAAATGTCTTAAATGACTATGCTGTAGCCAATTATTTGGTCATAAATAAATGTAAGACCAAGACCATGAAATTCTCAAAGGGTAAGGGGAAGATGGGCACAATGGTATTGGGCGAAAATTTGGAGGATTCACCTCCAGCTCTAAGCTGGAAGTAAATCCATTTACTTTCCTCCCATTTTCGACAGAATTACCACCGCAGTAAAAGCCCCATTGATTCCTATAGACTAAAAAAAATGGGTATTTCCACCACCACCGCCCCTTGTAAACTGGCAGTAATACCGCCAGACCAAGTGGCAGGTAATTGAATTAGGCGCTATTCCAGAAGATTTACCATTGGAATACCATCCAACCCGTAATGAGGCCCTATACAGGAGATTTACACTGAAGCCTATGATATAACTTTACAACCGGAAAGTGGTCCCCAAACTTATTTAAAGGTGGGAGTCCAAGCTTGCGTTAGATTGTGAAGCCAGCTTATCACCAAAGTCCTGCAACTTCCGAACTGCGGGCCAGTCATGGTTATCCACTTTGAACTCGGCTTGCTGTCCATGAAAAATAAACTTCAATGGAATGTTTTACTATTCTTGAGGAAAGCTCTAAAACCTCCCCCATGTTCCCTATGTTGCAATCTTAAGGTGCTGTGGACACGAGGTGCCTGTGGTTGCGTGCGTAAATTTGTACTGAGGTGTAGGGAGCTCCTCAAAAAAATAGATTGCTCTACGGACCATTTATTTATTTATTCATTTATGTGTTTATTATTTATATACACAAGGAACAATGCTCTTTTGATCACAAAAGAACGTACAAAAGATGAAAAATCTGATTTTTTTTTAGGTGAGTTGGAGGGACATTCTTAGCAGATTGTGGAGGGAAGTAGATGGAACGGTCACCGGGGACAATAAATTTGTGGACATACAAAGATTAAGGCCAATCCATATTTCACATTTTTAAGTGCAGGTAGGCCCTAAGGCCAGCTATGCTCAGGATGTGACCATAATGGTTAAAGTGTTAGAGTGGAGGCAGAGGAAGTGAGGGACAGTGGCAGTTTAGAGGAGAGGGAAACATGTTATTTATTTATTCACATTTGTTGAGCGCACAGGCAGCCCGGTGGGCATCGTGGCGCTTGTTACAGATATGAAAATGACGTGTTGTACATACAATGAAGTCATTACTTAGTTGCAAGAGAAGAGTAGTAGCTACAGGAGAGGAGGAGAAAAGAGTAAACGACACAAAGGAAGAGGACTTAGTTAAACAATGTTAGCTAGCAGGCAGATGATAGGTAGGTTAAGATGGTAAATTGGAGGCGAGGAGGTAGGTTTTTAGTTTGGTTTTGAACCAATCCGTGTGGACTGTTTCTCATATGTCAGAAAGATCAGAAGCAAAAGGAAGCACAAAGGGGGAGAGGTGCCACAAGGGATGTCATGGAGGCAGAGCAGAGATTACGAGAAGGCTTGTAGAGTTGGATAGAGGAGGATAGATCCAGTTGTGCCTTACAGTGGATAGATTTGTGAACCAGTAGAAGAAATTTAGATCCAGCCTAGTTTTGAATTGTCAGCCTGATGACGGTATGAGGAAGTAGGTGTGAAGAGAGGGAGTTGAAAGAGAGTCCTGGTAGCGAAGTGAATGAACTTGTTGAGAGGTCAGAAACCATAGCTGGGATACCAAAGAGGTTGCTTGCACAGTAGTGCAGCTTAGAGAAGACAAGAGTGGTTAAGAGATGCTTGGCAGTTTTGAAAGGAAGGAGGTGCCTGATTTTCCTAATATGTAGGAGGTTGAGGCAAGCTGATGTTCCAGTTTTAGAGATGAAAGCAGAGAAGGTGTTAGAAGGGTGTTAGATGATGCAGAGGTTTCTAGCTGAATAATAGTAGGGGAGAGTGTGCAATGGGAACTGGATAGGCAGAAGAAGATATGAGAGAGAGCTTTTGGCTGCTAGGAAGAGCACCTCTGTTTTGGTAGAGTTTAACATCAGAGAGTGACACGCCATCCAATATTTAATGACAAAGAACAGTTGGACATTTAGAGAGATTATAGGAGAGTTCCGGAAAAGAGAAGAAGATGTGGTTGTTGTATGGGAAGAGTTGGTATGAGAACCCAAAGGAGGGGATTGGTGACCCAAGGGTAGAGGTGTGTAGTGTAAAGAGGAGTGGTCCCAAGACAGAGCCTTTTGGAACACCAATAGAGGAGTGTGTTGAGAGGTAGGATTCAGTCCAGGCAAGGGCTCGATCATGAATACCAAGAAGACAGAGAGTAATAAGGAGATCAGAGTGACAAACAGTGTCAATGGCAGCAGACAGGTCAAGGAGGATTAGGATAGAGGGTAGCTTGGAGGGCTTAACAGAGGCAATGAAGTTGGACACATTCACAATAGCAGTTTCTGTGGAATGACAGGACCAGAAACATGCTTTTATAGGCGGTCTCGAACGCTGTGGGTGTCTAAGAAATTGGTAGGATTGTTGAACACAACCCTTTCAAGCACTTTAGAGTAATGTGGAAAGAAAGACACAAGGAAAAAGTTGCCAGTAGGTTTGGGTCTGCCCCTTGCTTTTTTAGGAGAGGGATGAACGTGGTTGTTTTGAAAACAGAGGAAAAGCAAGAGGAGTCAAATGACAGGTTGAAGAGTGTAGCCAATAGAGGCCACTATTGGGGCAATAGGCTTGACTAGTTGTGGAGCAAGAGGGTCTGATAGGGCACACAAGGGGTTAGTCTTAATCAGTAGAGAGCAGTAATGAGTTGCCCAAGATTATCAAAGAATGGCCTAGTGGGACAAAGTAGGCAAATGATGGAGATGATGTGAACCCGAGTGAGGCAGAGCAATAGCATAAATGGTTAATTCAAAAGAGGTAGGAGAGCAACCGGCATTGGAGATTTGTGAGGCATTGAGGCGGGAAGAGAGTAGAGTCTGACGTCTCCACCTCTGCCAGTCGGTCAAGGAGAGTGAATGAAGGATAGTTTGGACTCGCGAAGGGCCGCCAGCGTGGCAAAGTCAGATGGAGAAATTGAGACATCTGCATTTCAGTGATAGCAAGAAGGTCTAGGGTAGGAGAGCTGGAGTGAAAGGAAGTGTTGTCATACAGACTGAGCATTCCAGAGTCCAATGTTCAGTTGATGAGGTAAGGAAGAGTAGAGAAGTTGAGTCTCAGAGGATGACAGGCAAGGTGGACATGTGTTAGAGGAGGTATGGTTAGCTTGTCAGGTTTTTTTTGCTGAAAGGAGGTGGAAGAGAGATAGAGTAGTGGAAGTATTAAGTTGTGAGTTGTATAATAGGGATAGGAAAGGAGGATGTTGTAGCTTGATTGGAGAAAGAGTAGGGAGAGTTGAGTAGGAGGTGCAGCTGGAAGAGCAGGAGTGAATGCATTATAGATGAGTAGCACAGTGTGGAGAGATAGTACATTAATTAGGAAGCTTTGTGTACTCACAGGTGCAACAGGGAGAAAGGCAAAACAAAGGCAAAGGCTCATAGGGGAAGACGCAAAGACGCTGTTCCACAGCTGGCCTTCACTCTTCACTGTTCCACCCTTGTCTGGAACGGCCCTGGTTGGACACCTCTAGGGAGTTCAGAAGGGATGACACACGCTCTTGTCACCTGATCGCCTAGTCCATCAGTGGTTGGTCTCTCTGATATTGTCTGTGATGTTGCTGGGATGAGACAATTTCTTTCTGATTGGTGTTCCCACAGGAACCTCTTGTGGACTTCAGCTGGTGATGGGGTTTATCCAAAATGTCCGCTGGAAGTGATGTCACCAATCCAATATGGCCACAGGCAGTGAAGTTCCAGACAGAAAGTGAAGCCAAAACCAGAAGGGATGACATGCACTCTTGTCACCTGATTGCCTAGTCGATCAATGTTTGGTCAGTGGTTGGTCTCTCTGATATTGTCCCTGGTGTTGCTGGGATTAGGTGATTTTTTCCTGATTCGTGTTCCCACTGGAGCCTCTTGTGGCTTTCAGCTGGAGTTCGGGTTGATCCAAGGTGACGCAGGAAGTGATATCACTGATCCAAGATGACTGCAGGAAGTGATTAATAAAGAACCCTAATTGGGTTAAAAGAATATTGTGGGAAGCTGACTGGGCTGATAGCTGTGAAGTACCAGAGTCTGGTGGGAGTGCACAAAAAGCAGAATACCAGTTTATTACTTAGAAAAATGTAATAATGTCAATTTACAGTACCTGTTCATGAGGTTCCATTTTAACCTGCTTCTCAGTGGAGAAATAAGGCATACTCTGAACACATCTGAGTTCCTTACTCCAACATGCCATTACGGTAAATTCCCTTTGGAGATTGAATCATTAAAACATCTTCTAGCGGAGTGTCCTTCTCTGGGGGAGGAGCAAGCTAGCCATTTTGGGAAGTATATGTTGAGCACATATAATATTGAACCTAATTGGTTTTGGGCCCAATGTTTTGAGGGCAGATCTGTTCACCTAACAATCAGGGTTGTGAAGTTTCTTAGGAAGCTGGGATTCATTGATTGGTAACCTGTGATTAATTTTAAATTAATAGCTTCTTCTATGTGTATATTTTGATGTTTATTTTGATGTTTAGTTTTATTTATATATCTTGCTTTTTCTGTTTTATATATGTGGAACCACTATTGTGATAGTTTTACATTTCCTTTGTGTAGTTTAAACCATAACAACATCATTTAAAAAAGAAAGGCAGAAGATTACACCTCCAACACACAGTATATGGAAGCTGGTAGGTATACTCCACAAGACACTCCCACTACAAGAAGGCCACCACTCTGCCTAGGTAATTCATAGAATGTCTGCAACACTTCCTAATCAGCTTCTGATGGCTCTAAAGTTGCTTTGCACAGTACCCACATGTCAGGCTATGCCTTCACTGAGATCGTGTCTGTCAGAAGAGGATCAGGGAAAGCTGGAATTATGGTGGACTTGCCAGTACATGCAAAGTAACCTTCTGTATTTAGGCCCACAAAAATACACCAGCAACACCACTCACTTTGCTAGCTCCCCTGCTTCCTCTCACTTTTTGTACTTGCTTGTGTCAGGTAACCAATCTCCTGAACTGCCCCACACCTTTGCCAGCCTTCATCTGGGCAGTCGCAGATGTTGTTATATATTGATCCAGAGATACGAATCTGTGCATCTCCTTGTAGCTTCATGCTGTTTTGTTGACACACATTTATGTTAAAGGATTTATTACAGTCCCAGGAGGAAGTTTGTAATGACACATTTGGCACAACAACAGCAAGGAACACCATATTATCCAAATCTTCAGAAGGAATTTTGGGGCCAGAATTTTGGGGCCAGAGCCTAGTGAAGCAATAGAGAAAAGATAAAACAAAATTACCCCTTACAGACTGCACAAAAGAAACCTGTCTATAGTCATTGTCGCAAGGAAAACGTGGGTGCTTCTTCAGGACACCTCTGATTCCTAAAACACTGGGGATGGACTTGAAGTCATGGGGTAGAGAGTTACAGTGATGGTGAGCAAGGAGGGGGAAGAAGGGTAAGTGGGAAGTATTAACAAGAGGAAAGGGAACATAGACTTTGAGGAGGACTTGAGAATGCAGAATGCGAGGAGGGGCTTTGTGAGAGATGCAGGAAGCAGAAAGGCTGTCGAGGGCTTGAGATCTCACAATGTGAGATGTTGAGTAGCAACAGGTTGAAAAGTTGGCCCAGGTAATCTGTATCCATGAATCTATTTTATGGGTAGATTTCAACACTAGGAGAAAGAATTTAAAGAGAGTACTAGCTAGCATACATGGAGAGGGAGTGCATAGGCGGTATAGTATAGGTTGAGATTTAAGTGGGTGAAAGTGGTTAAGTTCAACACCTTATTTAGAGGTGCAAGGAGTAGATCGGGAGCCCCAAGTGGTGGATCAAACATGAATTCACCCTTTTGAGTTGTGTGGTTGAGATGAGAGCCTTAGGTGAAGGTTTAGGGGATGCACATTGGTCACATGTTTATGAGAGCCTTCCAAAGTAGGTAACAAACTATTGCAAGTCCAGATCTCTGTCAAAGAAAGTCCACAGGTTCTTAGCCATTTAGGATGTGTTTAGGGCATTCAGGCAAGACGGTATCGAGGAGGGGCACATGGGTGAGTCATTAGAGGCCAACCGGCAGTTCACCCTTATTTTTAAAGGATTTGAGCACCGGCTGTAAAGTGTAATCCAGTGTTGAATTGAAGGATGTTACTGAGGAACACTGAGGTCAGATAAGGTCCCTGGAGAGTGAAATATCACAATGTTTTAAATCCTCCTTCTTAGCACTGGGTGGCATCTCATTGTTTTGGGCACATTCCTTGTGCCGCAACCTAGGATGATAAACTCAATAGTAGAATCAGACTCATCTATTGACACTATTGTTTCTAATTTATATTACTGTGTCCGTACCATCCCAGAACCCACAGTTACAATAAGCCATGGCAGGCATTTATTCCCCATCGACTCCGATGGTTGTCCTTTTGTAGTAGTTTCAGCAACGTTAATTTAAGTACCAGTGTAAAGCACCCACCAAATCCATCTGACCATTAGCTAGCCAGGATCTCATTCATAAAATTCACTCATGGTTTTGCGCAACAGAACACTCGTGGCACCATACTTCAATAATAGCTTCTGAAGTAATTTGGGGGGTTTGTGGTGCCCCCATGGCCAATACATTTCTTCACCTTCCTCAGCTATGGACAGAGTGCAGTGAAGACTGGAAAGGGAAGACCCCCTGGTGGTCATTTGTAGGGTGAAGTATGTATTTTAACTACAGGACTATAAGGGTCTTGTGACAATGCTTTGTGTGGTGGTGTCTCATAAAGGTATCTAGCAATTGTTTGACAATCATCAAAAGCGACAAAGCATTTATATGTATGTGGGAGACACATCTGTTTTGTCATGCTCATATAAAAAAGACACACATGTGAAATAATCCTAACACTCCCGCATCTTGGTTCTATGGGATTGGCCATGAAATATTACTCGGAGAGTACCCAGAGATACTCCTGTGCTGTTACTTCCAGTACATTAACAGACTCCATTTTGTCCAGGCCCTCCCACTCATCTCTCCAGCATACTGAAAAGTGGTAGAGAATAGGTTGTCAGAGGGCTCGGAATGGAGCAGAGGCTACTTTCGGTAAGTTCTTTACTGGAGCACTCTGTCATGCAGGTATTTGCAACTAGCACATATACTCCTGTCCCTCCCATCCTGTTATTAGTGCTGACAGGGACATTTGCGGTCAACTGAAGACTGTCTGGCGGGTCCTGCAACTGTGTGCAAATGTGCTTCCTTTGTATTCTCTGCCTGATGTGCAGCACAGTTTTAACACTTCTTAATTTATTTATAGCAGGGCCCTGCTTACGATCAACAGTTTAACTTAATGGATGCACAGCCCCATCCCATTTCAAGCATTTGCTGAAGGGAGGTGCTCATTTTCAGGGCTACCATCAGCAGGGCAAAAAGCACTCTATTTATTTATTTACATATTTATTGTTTGCTTGTTAGGCGCGTATACAATAAGAATATACTGTTTTTAAGTGCCCACAAGGCAGGGAGGGAGAGTAGGAAATACATTACAACATTACAACACAATAATATTTAAGAGCAGAGGGGGTAGACGAACTTACTATGCCTGTGAATATTCAGAACGTACAAGTGCAGAAAGGAAGAGGGAAGAGAGTTTAAGTGCTGGGGAGTCCAAGCACGTGGGTGAGCCATGGACAAAGTGCTAGGAATGCATAGTGCTACATGGCCTGGGCTGTGGGAGGTGTAAGTGTGATTCTCCAGAGCAGAGGATGTGCAGATGCAAAGTGCTGGGGAAAGACAGGAGCTGGGAAGAATTGGTGTGGGAGGTCAAGGCTCCGAAGATGCATAAGGGCCAAGGACACCGATTCAGCAACTGCGGCATTAGCAGAGGAGAGAAGGAGGGAAGGAGGAGGAAAAGAGGAAAGTCTTAAGGAGCTTCCAGAAATTGAGAAGATCCTGCTCAAGGCGCAGGGGAGGGAGAGTATATTCCAAAGGAGGGATCCCGCAGAGCAAAACGAGCGACCCCCTGCCCCCTGTTTAGCAAAATGCTTTACACACAAAGAGTTGGTGCCAATGGAGCAAAGTGGTCTAGTGGGAGAGTATTTAGTGAGATGAAGCTGAAGATAGTGTGGTCCCTGTGCCCTATTCTGGATAAGCTGGAAGGGTCGCAGAGTGGAAGAAGGAAGATTCAGGAGGAGGCTGTTACAGTGGTTAAGTCTAGAGAGAACCAGGGCTTGAGTCACATTGAGGCTCTTAGTGAAAGTGAGAAAAATTAGAATTCCTTTGAGAAAGAAGAGACTGCTTGCCAATGTCCTGAGTGTGAGGGAGGAAGGAAAGAGAGGAGCTGAAGATGACTCCAAGCTTTCTGGCTTCAGTTGAAGCCACAGGGGGAGAGCCCAAGGAGGAAAGCCAGAGTGAAGGGAAGAAGGAGGGAGCAGGGGTCCCAATGGGAAAGATCTCAGTTTTACAGGCGTTGAGGCAGAGGTCAGTGGAGGTGCGCCAGGACTGGATGGCAGATAGGCAGTCAGGGAACAAGAGGGTCAGCAGGAAGTCTGAAGAAGAGCTTTGTGTCGTCTGTGTAACACTGGAAGTTGGATGAGAATGTGGAGATGAGGCGTGCAAGGAGAGCAAGGTAGATGTTAAAGATCCAGTGGGAGATTATAGAGCCCTGAGGGACACCACAGGTGGAGAAGGAGGTAGGAGAGGAGAAGGGGCCCAGGATGACTTGGGAAGACTGGTTAGTGAGGAAAGAGTATAGCCAATTCAGTGCCCTTTCCAAGATACCAAGTGTATCATGAAGCCTTTGTATGAGGGTGGAATGGTTAACTCTGTCAAATGCAGAGGGGAGATCGAGAAGGATAAGGACAGCTGGGAAGTTGGAGTCCAGAGATGCGACCAGTTCTTCATTGGTGTTCAGAAGAGCAGTTTTCGTGCCTCTGGATGCTCGGAATCCAACTTTAGCAAAGCTGTGTCACTTATTTATGTAAATTGTTTCTAATTGCTTTTGTAGATAGCAGGGTCTTTGTAAGGCAGGAGCGTTTAGTCAATTGGCAAAGTGATGTGGCATTTCCAATTGAAAGAGACTCCTCCTCCACTCCAGTCCTATCAGATCTGTCTATTACCAAGATAATTAAAGTGAGTAATACAATAGAGCCCCTTTAAAGATGAAATATATACAGTTTAACGACAATTTCTGGCTTCTACACTCATAACAAAGAACAACGTTATGTTTTAAAGAAAATGTGCATGTGTTTTTTTGTGAATTGGTTTATGTACTTATGTGTATGCATGTGCATGTTTGGGCCAAAGGTTCAGTTTGGGGCAATGCGAGTAACATGCTGCAGGTCTGAGGTCAGCATGAGCTTATTTTATGACAGCCTGCAAGATTTTATTTGGGTACTAGCAACATGAAAGGTGCGCAGCACAGGCATATATTGTTGAGACAGGTCCTTTTTTTGGGTTCCAGCAGCATGACAATGTGCTTTGCAGGGACAATGGAACACCAATGAAATATCAGAGACAATGGAATACCAGCCTAATTAATTTCTTCGGTCACACAATGTATGAAAGGGGGACAGACCTGATTTGGGGATAACTTGCTTGAAAGTCAGGGAATCCTGGCATATATTGTGGGGAGAGGCCACCCGATTTTATTTTGGGGAACACACAATACAAAATGTTCCTTTGTACTGTTGGTGATGATTTCATGTGTCCCGTCCAGTGCAAATTCTACCTTGTAACACATTTTTTCTGATTTCATTTCCTGTGAAATGCATGATTTTAACCCATTATTTAAAAATATGTGTAAGGGGCCAAACTCCTACTGCACGCGCACTCCCTCTGTTGAATTTGGGAAAATCATTGATACTCCTTCATTCTACATATTCGTCAGCTGCAACTGCTCCAGATGTAGAGCTTGTGTTGCTAAGGTCATGGACGCCCATTAAGATGGGTTAGTTAGGTCCTGCTGCATTTTTTGGCCACACATTGAAAGAATCTGTTTCCCCACTTGAGAAAAAAACAGGATTTTCTCCATAATTCGCCCCCGCCTGCCCCCCAACCCTGCCACGCTGGCCTGGGTAGACCACTACATAAACATGAAAAAGGACCACTTTGCACATGGATGGCATTACATGCTGCTATTAAGACAATGGGCCTCATTAAGAGGCTGGTGGCCACGGAATGATCGGTGCCGGTAAGGGACCAGCACCCTTCATTCCGGGTCACCACATTACGAGTTTGCTCGCGGGTGCCGTTATGCAAGTCTGGGGAAGACCAGATGTGCATACCGCCACCGGCGAGCAGACCAGGATGCTAAAAACTGACCCGTCATTAACGCGTCCGTTGTTAGCATCCTCCCCATTCCCATTGAGCCCAATGGGGGCTCGAATGGGAATGGGGATGTACCGGGTCCGGGTCCCGAGGAAAGGGAATTACCAGGCCGGCAATAGTCGGAATGGCCCAGTAATTCCCTTTTTTCGGGACCCGGACACGTGTTTGGAGGCAGCCATGCCGCTAAGAATGGCATGGCTACCTCCAAACTCGTAATGAGGCCCAATGAAATGAAACCGGAGAACGACTTTGGAATCGGCGACTTTTAGCAATTTCACAAAATGCAAAATTACACTGTCGGGTATGAATCTCTGCCAGGCCTCTCCACCACACAACAGGGATGAACGGGTTAAAAGGTCAATCGTGATCGAAAAACACGGATGTTACAATAACGGGAAGCAAACAGTGAACTCTTTAATATCCTTTTCGTTCCATAACATTGGTCAAATATGGAGAAAGACAAAGCAAGAAACCGGTTGCCTCTTTGTGACTCTCACAGTTGCCTTTTGCAAAATGCACACATTTGCATTGCCCGTACACGGCATTTAAATGCTCTTTGTGGTGTGGTTATTAAAAAGTTCAGCAGTCATTATACAATCTACAACATATTTGCAAGTCTGCACCAGTTCGTACACTTCATCAACTTCACATTTTTTCAGCTAAGAATAACCATTTTACTTGAACGTGCATGACACTGTTAGGCTGTAGGTGACCAAAACTACCTCGAGCTAAAGCCAGGAAGTGTGCATGTAAAAATCTCCATAGTGACAAGGCACCAACGTGTGCAATGCAGTAAACCATATAACACGTGCCTTTTTATTAGTGATAAATCACTTTCATTTTGCACAAAGGTCTGTCTGGGGAAGGGCGGTATACATTTGGAATATGTATTTAGCTAAATGACTCCTCCAATTCTATTGGTGGATACGTTCCAGCCAGTGCAGTGTTATAATGTTAATAAGTGAGTAGTAATTGTAAATTAGAGAAACACCTACCATCCACTTCCAGCGTGACAGGTTTGGAATATGCAGTGCCAAGGCTGTTCTTTGCCACGCATCGATACTGCCCCTCGTCTTCTCTTTGAACCTTGTGAATCCGTAAACTTCCTGATTCCAAAATGGCGATTCGAGCATTTTCCTACCAACAGAAAACGATATGTTAGACCTTAAAGATGCCCCCGTTTAATTAGTGCTCACAAGAGCGGAATATTGGCAACAAGTATAATTTCAAATCACAGCAATCACCCATTGTGTAAATATAGGCACGGTGATGCTACACCTGGTGCATGATTGTAGGGAAAGTGTGCACATGCAAGCAGGGAGGTCAACGTGTGGGCCGCTTGGGGTAGCTTCTACCCATGGTGGCTTCCCTGTCACCCCTGTGAACAGTACCTGCAGCTCCAGGTGCCAGGATCACAGCGGCAGTGAGAACGTATAGAAGTGTTGATGAGAGCCCTCTTTCCTTTCACCAGTCCTGGCGTTTGCCTCTCCCCAGATATGCAGCAGGCTCCTATTGGCTGCAAAGAGGCCAGATGAGGGACAAGCGGCGGGGAACTGGTGCATTGGGTAATGGTCGAGTCCAGAGCAGTGTGCCGGAAGTGGCAGTAGGGTGGGCAGAGAATACGTAGGGCGATTGTGAGGGTGGTGGGTGAAGTGTGCATACTCTGTGGCTGTCTAGTTCAGAGCAGTGTGCAGGACGTGGCAGTAGGGTAGGCAGAGAATGCGTAGGGTGATCGTGAGGGTGGTGGGGGAAGTCTGCATACTCTGTGGCTGTCTAGTTCAGAGCAGTGTGCAGGAAGTGGCAGTAGGGTAGGCAGAGAATGCGTAGGGTGATCGTGAGGGTGGTGGGGGAAGTCTGCATACTCTGTGGCTGTCTAGTCCGGAACAGTGTGTTGGAAGTGGCAGTAGGGTAGGCAGCGAATGCGTATTGCGATCGTGAGGGTGGTGGGGGAAGTGTGCCTACTCTGTGACTGTCAAGTCCGGAGCAGTGTGCAGGAAGTGGCAGTAGGGTAGGCAGAGAATGCGTAGGACGATCGTGAGGGTGGTGGGGGAAGTGTTTATACTCTGTGGCTGTAGAGTCCGGAGCAGTGTGCAGGAAGTGGCAGTAGGGTAGGCAGAGAATGCGTAGGGTGATCGTGGGGGTGGTGGGGGAAGTATGAATACTCTGTGGCTGTCGAGTTTGGAGCAGTGTGCAGGAAGTGGCAGTAGGAGCATCTGCACACAAGAGGCTGCACTTGGCATATTGGGCCTCATTATGAGTTTGTCAGTGTGGTAAAAATGTAGGAGTAATTCCATTACCACCACTTTTTTGATGTTGACATATGTACCGCCAAGAAAATGATATTGGGCCTCATTCCGAGATTGGTGGTAGTCATGGCACTATTTGCGGCATGAGTGCCACCAATAATGAGTCCGGCATCAGTGTTGTGCAATGGGGACTTACAGGTGTAGTCCGACCCTGGCGGGACCGGTAAGTCCCCATTGCACAAACCATTCCCCATTCCCATTTGAGCCCCCATAGGGCTCAATGGGAATGGGGAGGGCGCTAATAACGGGCTCGCGAATTGCAAGCCCGTTATTAGCACCCTGGTCCCTTAGCAGGGCCCGTAAGGGACGTGTGGTCGGACCACAAGTTCCTTAGGGTCCCTGCCAAGGGACCTTGCAATAGGGCAGTAAGGGATTACCGGCACCGGTCTCCTTACAGGTGCCTGGTATCCCTTACCGCCCAGGTCGTAATGACCCCCATTATCTCCAATGCATGCGCTCCTTCACACAAGGCAAATATCCATTTAGCAACAGTTGGCTTTAGTATACATATATTTAGAACATATTCTTAAGGACAAAAACATTTTTATTGGATAGCAAAACGAAACATACTATTCCAAAGCTTCAAGCAGCACAAGTATGTTAGTGAAGTGAAAAACACTTAATGACCATCTAATGTCATCAACATCGTGAAATGTGCACAATGAATGACCATCAGTTTTGCCCTAAAAAGGGCTTCCTCAAGGCAATAAACACAAGCAATGAAATCATATACAGCAAATTGTTCATCAGATCAATTGATCCTGATGATCAATAGATGAATAGAGGAGTTGAGAGAGTTGGAAACACATATACAAAATGGACGGTGCCAAACCAACAAAGTTTATATATACTAAGACATAAAAGGGGAGAAAAAGAAAAAAGAGAACATTAAAAATACTGGCAGACAGCGGAGAGCATAAAGTGGTTATTGACTATAAATCCGTAGCTCATACTTGGTATGGCTAGAAAGTCTTGTAAAGTCATGAAAATAGGAATATTGAATATAAATTGCCAAGCTTCATTGAAATGATAAGTCCAATACACTATAATATTACCACTGCACTTTAAGCAATTGTGAATTTGTGTAATGTCTTTACAAAAACCTTCTCGTAAAACCTCTGCAGTGGAAGATATTCCACATGTTGGCTTTCTATAATGATACAGTCCTTTAAGCATCTCAAAAGATACATACTGTTGTGGTTGGAGGAAGGATCCAGTTCTGAGTTTTAAAGACATCAATCCTATACACAAAAACTATAGCTCCATTGGGCCACAGTGTCCTACAACTGATTCTGCTTGAGAGCTGCTTTCCCCTGTGTGCTGCCAGATTGGCTAGTTGCACATCAACACATGCACAGATGTTATCACCGGACTCTCATTTTGGCTCCGGGTAAATGAGTGGCACACATGGTTGAGGGGTCACTGATGGGTTGGTTGATTTCTTGCTAACATAGTGATAGCAGCTCTTGGTAAAGCATGATCAGAATATGGTTGGTATTTGCATTTAATTGAAGAACAGAGGTGTCCATTTCAATCACACATGACAAATGAGGCCATTTACAGATGGTGGAGGCATTCCCAGTATGTGTGCCGCTATAAAAGCACAAAGATGAAAACAAGTAGTGAGTCAGTTTACGAGGACATAAGCAAAGAGGGACGGACATAGACCAGTGACAAAACAAAAATAAAACAACAGGTGATTTACAAAGGTGACTTTAAACTAGCTCTACTGAACAAGTATACACATTTACATTATTACAAAGCACTGGAAGTGGTGTAGTCTGAAAGTGAACATTGGGGACGGGCGAGGGAAGCTCCTTCTTTGTCTAGTAAGTGAAGTATAAGCCAAGCTTTGAATAGATCCGGAGTCGGGCTGACTTTGATTATGATGGGCTGTAGTTTCTAATGAAGTTGGGCAAGTAGGGAGAAAGCACAGAATCAAGAGGAAGCACAAGGGGGGATGTTGCACTGTGAAGATGAGTGCAGAGGAGAAGTAGAAGGAACACAATGCTGAGTTAGCAGAGATACAGTCAGCCAGTAAGAATGTTATAGCTTTATAGATTAGGAGAAGAACCTTGAACAGGAAGCTGATCTGTGTAGCCAACCAGCATGGCGTTGATAGCTAGAAGAGAGGCACGTTAAGGGTAGGTTGTACCTAGGGTGGGTAATGAAGTTGAGGACTTTGTTTAGAGGGAGGAAGGAGTACAGAGGACAAACAAGGAGTAGGCACAAACATTAGTCAATTAAATAAACCCCTTCCAAACTTTCATTTTTAGTGGCATGTTCTGGGTGACAGCCCAATAAAACCGCCCTTCATCGCGGGTACAGTCAGTTAGTCACTTTGAAATAGTTCCCACATAAAGATGGCTACCAGTGGTGGGCTTTTCAAAATGATGGAGCTGCTGTAAAGGAGAGCTACCACTGCTTGGATTGTTAAGCAATGGAAGGTTGTAGAGGGGGCCTATTCCAGTGCCTCCTCAGGCAATGACAAGAGTGCTCCTATCGCTGCCAAGCATCAGCACTTTCCTACCTCTTGATATTGTGGCAGATATAGAACCGGATGTCATCACGAGCAGATAGCTCTCACATGGCCCAACGTGTTAGGACCAAAGTCAGTCCCAATCCTATCCTTGATTGCCATTGTTGTCTCTTTGGAGAAAAAGGCAGGGACAAGGGGAAAGATAACTTTTCTTATTCTGGCAAAAGTAATCCTGCCTTCTTTATTCAGAAACTCTTACTATTGTGAAGCCACAAATGGGCCATTTTAAATCAGTAACACGTCATACAAGGATGGGGATGCAGAATAACTCTTACACCAAATAATATAACCGACTCAGGAAATTTGGCATAATGTCTCCTCCAACTGTTTTATATATAATTATAAGGCCCTTTGTTATATAGCCTTCTACAATTGGTTGGCACGCTCGTGCCCTTCTGGAACATTTGGCT
This sequence comes from Ambystoma mexicanum, assembly GCF_040938575.1. NCBI lineage: Eukaryota > Metazoa > Chordata > Amphibia > Caudata > Ambystomatidae > Ambystoma > Ambystoma mexicanum. The sequence continues at coordinate 405,384,453 of NC_090937.1, forward strand.
CACTAACAGCATGTAAACTGGTACTGCGGGTGCTGGTGAGTGGACTTGACCGTGTCTCCCCACCCAATTATCGCTACATATCTGATCGCTCATGCCTTCTGCCATTCAGATTGTCTTTGAACTTGGCCTTGCAAAGTATCACTGCTCCTGAGAATAAAAGGGAGTATAGGCACATCCTTATCGTGGCTGAGGTCTGCACATACAGTCCTATTTTCATCCTCGAATTAGGTGATAGGAGACCATATTTCGGCCTGTTTTGCAGCATTTAATTGTCTTGAATTAATACACTTGGCACTCATGGTGTTCTTTCCTTGCACCTTAACAAGGGCTGATTCAGCTTCTCATGTACACTGTACTTCAAGGATAGATATCCGGTTCTTGGCTGCTCCATCCTTTGAAACCAGGCCAGACAGATGTTTTCTTACTGTGACACACAGCCCTCTGATCCTTCTTTCTTCACAGGTCTGAGTTACTAACTATGTGACAATGATGTCCAGAATTCTATATAATGGCTGCACTGCATACAGTCTATTCACTACGTATGCCAGCCTTTATGATTACTTAATCTACTTGCGTTACAGTATCTGTACAGTTATCAAACGGTCTGCATTTTCTGCAGTGCTCTTCACACGAACAATCTTCAGTCCGCATATGAAAGTCTTCTCGATTCTTTACATCATCATCAGATTCTACAAAATCAATGCCTCCTCTTCTTCAACCATTCTTCTCAGTGCATCACGCTTATTTAATGTGACGTCACCAGCCTCTTTTCTTCTCATCTTCATATTCCTTCGGGGACCTCCTCTAAGAGATTAATATCCTTGCGAGGGTACATCACATAGGGTCTTCTCAACGGATACCTTGTCTCAAAGGATCTTTGTGGAATAGGCACCATCACAGGCATTGCACATGTCGCAATTTACGGCTTAAAACATATAGGCAGAATGGGGGCGGGACATTCTGCAGAGGCATTCATCTGCTCCTCTAAAATCTCCTCCTAAATCTGCTTTTCTTCGATCCAATTTCCCCGTGTCATATGTCAGGGATAGGTGCACCAGTGTCCAGAGAATGATGAGGATGTGCTAAACAAGTCCTTCGTTTCCAGGGATGTAGTCCAGCTGTTCACTAGTGCTTTGATTTATGGCAACACAAATGTATTGTACCATTCCTACGCTTACGGTTACATTTTGTCTGGCATTTGCCGACTAGTAGCTGTTCATTGATAAGGCCTTTTAGCTCTATTGGATTATGTGCTGTGCAGTGCAGCAGAGGTCTGTGTTTCTTGTAGACAGAAGCCTTACACTGCATTCCAAACACCAAAGTATAATTAAATACAATAATATGTTTATGTCCCTTCTGAAACTCAAATGTTTCATTGATTTGAAGAAACACATATCTTCCTAGCCCCCCACATAGCGTGTTCCACCCTTTTTCATCTATAGGAAGATATGCTCAAATACTCAGAAAATGAGAAATCATTTGCTGGTCAAGGGTCTTAATTTCTGAGAAAATATCTAATGTAACATTTGTCTGTAGTTGACATGTAATAGGATGACATGAAGGAATGCACTCAATGCATAGCTCAATGCATAGCTCACGGATCTATTGTCACACTTTATAAACCTAAGTACTAAACTCTGTCCCATCCACGATGTCATCGCTGCCCATGCACCTGATATCACCACATTGCTAACATTCTTTAGAAATGTATCTCCTCAAATGGACCGCTTCAACAATACGTTTATTCACCCGTGCTGAAGAAACAGGGGTTTTATAATGAGATCCTGGGCAAAGGTAGACTCAAATAAGGGCCGTTGAATTATTGCTATTGGCAAACCACCAGAAATGGCCATCATTGCACAGCTCTGCAAATACATAGGGACTTGAGAATTACTATAAAACAGGCTTCTCGGAATGCCATGGGGTGATAAAATACTCTTCCGAACATCAAAGAAGGGCTAATAAAGGCATCAGAAAAAAGACAGACCTGTGTGCTACTATTATTAGGCTTCTTAGCAGCTTTGGACATTACACAATCGACCAGAGCAGGGGTATGCAACCTTTGACTCTCCAGATGTTTTGAACTACAACTCCAATCATAACTAGCCAGCATAGTCAATCAAATCGGATCATGAGATTAGCAGTCCAAAACATCTGGAGAGTCGAAGATTGCAGACCCCTGGACTAGAGCATGTAATGTAATCCCTCACCTACATCCACTTGGACAGGTTAGATATTTTAACATGTTTCACCTTCTTCCTTGAAAACAGATCAAGTGAAGGATCACACTTTCCTTTGTAACACGACAAGCATTACCTACAGATACATGACTGTTCCGCCCGCTGAACTGCAACATCTACTTGGCACCACATGCACACATCACAGAGGACAACTAGACCGACTTTCAGATCTAAGTAACTTTCTCAATTTAGGAAACTTTATCAACATAAAAGATACAACACAATGGGGCTCATTTGGAGTTTACCGCTAGGGGATTTGATCTACTAACAGGCCTGACCTGCCAGTATTTAAGGCCTCTACCAGCAGATCATTGCTGTGATCACCGGCACCAGTATTACTGGTGCCTGTGATTGCGGCATCCCCATCCCATGGACTCCTATGGGACACCATGGAAATGGGGAGTTACCAGTGTCTCCAACTACCCTAATATTCCGGTAACACTGGGATATCAGGGGATGGAGACAGTACGGTAGTTCCCCAGTATCCCACCGGAATTACTGGCAGGATACAAGCAAACTTATAATGAGTCCCAATGAGTTGAATCTTCATCACTATAGTGTCATAGTAACTAAAAATGTGCCTCAGCTCGAAGAGAGCCTCACTGTTGTATGTCGTACCATATTTCTGAGTGTGCAAATGCATGTGTGCAAGTATGTTTGTGTCCTACTGTGTAAAAGTGTGTGTCTCTCTGTGTGTACAGGGGGATACAATACATGGGGATACAAAGAATAGAATACCTTTATGTTAATTATTCAAATGAAAAACATGTTTATGCAGGAGTGGTACTTTATCGCCCAGAACAGACAGCTGGAAAATCTGATGATATTAATGCAAAAAAACCTTCTGGAAAAGATTATCATATCCCACTGCTTGTTGAGGAAACAGAACGGGATAAGTAGGAGAGGCATGGACTCAGAGTCGGGCCCTGAGCAACAGAACACAGATGCTGGCCACGGGGAATGCTCGTATGCTTAACTCTGAGCAGGAGACATATCCCAGCACCCGATTGGATGCCACAGAGGCATCAGGAAAGAGGAACATTGATTCAGACAACTGCAGCCACTGGAGACTTCATGGCTTTACTGTGGAGCAATTTACTCCATATTCTTTGTAAGCTTCGCACAAATAGAACCCCTTTGGGAGCTGTTCCATCCACGTTACATCACTTTAGTACTGGACCAGCTGAGATGTATTCTAGCTAACAACGCTGAAGTGTGCAGCCTCAGGATGAAACAATAAAACAAGGATTGTGTTAATACAACAGGAAGTTGGCTTCCATCCATAAGACATAGGAAAACAGGTGAGTGTAGACGAGGTAATTTAGTTTAGATTCCACAGATACATTTGTTCTAGAGCTTTAGCGATGGCTGCTGAAATCGACTAAATGCTATAACATATTCTGAAACAAATTGGGATTCATGACAATAGAGCAGGGACAGTGAATATGGCATAATCAGGGGTCACATCCTACACACTCTGTATGTTTTCAGGGCCTGACACGCTCATAACAAACCATGTTCACCAGATTTGAGGCAGTGACGGTAAATCTGTTTGGTGGGATCTCAGTGGATTTATCGCCGACATACCACCAACCTCGTAATGAGGCAGTGACTAAATTGGCCATTGCAGCTTCAGCCACACTGAACACTCACTGATACAATTATTTGTTTGTCAGCAAAATGTATGGGTATCATGCCATGCTCACCTTGATGACTGTGTCTCCTTTGATCCACGACACTGATGGCTTTGGATTACCCAACGTTGTGCACGGAAGAACCGCTTTCAATCCTTCGATTATTTTAACGTTGATGGGTGGACGTGTGATTTTAGGCTCTGGGTAAGACATAAAGAAAGGGGCGGTTAGGGAAAAAAATACAGATTTGCCAGAGTAAATCAGCTGATTAGACTTCCATAGTCAACTGGTATTGGTAATACATCATACAATACACCTGTGGACTTGCTTGATGCCATTTAAAAATAAACCAACCAGCAAACAAACATACACACAAATAATGAGACGTGTGTCTGGGGTGCTGCAGCATTTGCCTTGCTTGTCTATTAACATAACTATTTAAGGTATTTTGCATTATTGAAGTGTTGTGCGCCTAAGCAAGGGCCCACAGCTCTGGATCATTTTTATTTTACATAATTCTGTAACCTCTTCAGCCTAAATTGAGTGCTCACAAATCCTGCTGGATTAAGAGCACTGGTGATAGAAGTGAAATACAGCAGAGTATTTCCCCATTTCACAATTCGCCAGTTCAGCTCTAAAGCACTAGGTGCAGTCCAGGCACTGTGGTCATCCATTGCTTGACCTCACTACTGGTTGTCTGAAATGTTCATGTAGCACAGCTTGAATATGAGTCTCACGACAGTCAGCAGTTGAGTCAATTCAAGGGTTTTTCCTGAGAATGATTCAATTATATACTTATTAACCTTCTGACTACCTGCTCAAACTGGCAGAACTTGAAAGAAAGGTTTCAATTTAGGATCCCTGGGGCATAGGTAAACAGTGCACTCGCACACGACAAAGACATATTGACCAATCGCAATTTGTCTTTCCCAGGCGCGATTGTGCAATAACTGTTAGGAAAGATTTCATATTGTATGTAATTTACCCTCCACGTGGCAACCCCCAAACTTTTTGCTGCTGTTTTACACCCTGATCTAGACTTTGCCAGAGATGCACAGTCTTCCGCCGCACTCCTCTGGGCTTTCGCTCAATTCTTATGGGGAAACTGACATGCCCTTAAGACAGTCAGTACTGGGAGACTTTGTTTCCCTTAGTCCTTTCCTCATGTTACAGCTTTTGTGCAACATGAAACAAGAGTGCACTGTAACTTACTTTATCGCGCTCTTGGGTCTCTAGCCATTCCAAAGGCCCTAGAAACTCTCGCTGGACTTATTATGGACTGTGCAAGTGTGTCACGGACAGGACTGGCTATCGTTTCTCTTGTGTTTTGAACCTTTTTTTGCCAGGTTATGTAAGAGGATTCAATTCAACACTACGGCTAAGTCAATGCCTAGTCTGGGATACTGAATGGAAACCCTTATTGATATATCTTTATGTCCACTTCATGAGTTCTGGATGACTACCCCTATATAACACCCCTCTTCTAGAATCCCCCTGACCCCACTGAGCCAAGAAGTAGTTCTGTTTTGCAAGTTTAAAAGGTTTATTTGAGAAATAAAACAAAATATAGATACCACGCTTTTATAATAATTAATAATCGATATTGCCCTTATAAATATAATGTTAATCAACAATGGGTAATCTGACAATAGCACACTTCTTTATAATCAATGAGGAGTTGGTGTAGGATGGATAAGGCAGCGAAAATACTTTTATGATTTCAAGGGAAAAGCAATGAGGAATAAAATGCAGTACAGAAATACTTGATATGATTTTAGCAAAAGATAAGATAATCACTTTTTCTCTGGCAATTCACCCCCCTCCCCTATGCAATGTAAGAAATGGAAGGAGATGGAAAGAGAAGCACACAGTTCTCAGGAATGCAATCAAATACAATACAAATTCAATTCCCACCCCAGCAAGCTTAGAGAAAACCGGTATGAGTTTTAAAACACAGGCCAAGTGCTTTGAATGTGGTGGCAATGAAGTGAGAAATATGCCGAAAATGCTTTTAATTCCCTTTAGCAGGTTCAGGGTGAGTGAGAGATACTTGGGATGAGCTCAGGCTCACTTTAGCAATGATTCAGAGATGGTTATTAAGAGGCAAACCAATTTTTAGCATAGGAAAGCAAAAAGCTGCTATCTTTTTACAGGTAAAGAAATCAGGCCAAATCGCAAATTGCGGCAAAATTCGCGAGTGCGTGAATCGTGATTATGGCAAAATATAAGGAGTAGCAAGTCGGTTCTAGGTTCGTTGGAAAGCTGAGATTCTAAGCCTTCAGAGGAAAGTTAAACCAAGTTGCTAGGACAAACGGTCCCAGAGATATGAACGATTTTGTAAAGGTCGTTTTTCGGATTTAAAGTAAAACTCAAAATGACAGGTGACAGCTTGCAGCTTCAGAATTGACAGGTGACAGTTGTGCAGCTTTACAAATGACAGATGACACGATTTCTAGGAGGCTGTTCTACTTAGGTTAAAATAGTTTGGATTAGATTATTTTAACTAAGAGATTGGTTCTGCACAGTTCTGCTAGGTACTCACAATATATTTTGTGCAGGAATGGGCCTCGCCACGGATCTGGTCAGGTTTTGGACTGGACTCCGGTTCTGGTCTCGGCACTTCACAGCGATCTGGGTCACTGGTTCTGCTCACAGCGGTCTGGGGCAGCTCTGCTCAGCTGGTCTAGCCTCTCTGGATTCAGCGCCCTCTGGTTCTGGATACTGCTCTGCTTTTCGGTCCAGATCAAGTGGATTCTGAATGTAACACTGCTTCCTGGGTACTGGCAAGAGTTCTTGGCAAAAGAATTCAGACAGCTCGCCCGGCTGTGGAAGAGTTTGCAAATGATTTTGAGGCCTGCTGACAAATACTTTTGCTTGCAGTGGGCCTTCTTAGTTCAAAGTTCTGTAGTCTCTGTTTAGCTTGGAAGTCTAAGTGTTGGATCTCTGGATGTGAAGTCGTCGGTCAGCATGCTCCGCAGCAAATGGAATTGAATGTCTCTACCTGTCCCAGCAGTCTCTTTTTATGTGTTTTGAAAATGGGTGTGTGCCTGGGCCTAGCTAAGCCTTCCCCTCTCTACTTGTCATTGGCCCAATTCTCCCCTCTCCCATGATTGGGGGAAGGAAATGGATTGTCAGCATGATGAAGTCTGTTTATGGGTCAGAGGATCCTCCCCTGGTCAGTTTGCCCACAAATCTATATTTGATTCAAATACATCCTTCCCAGATATACAATTTGTTGAAATTACATGTGCACATTATATATTCCTTATGGTCCATGCTTGTCCGCCTCTGATCTTCCTGGGGGCTTGCATTAAAAAATGACAACATTTTGCGCTTTTTAACTGGTTTTGCAATATCGGACATTTACCCAAAATTACACACATGTGGGCAAGGAGTATGGACATTAATTGATGAAGTGTCAGATTTTTAACATGCAGACATTTGGAGAAAGACCCTATTTTCCGCTAGCAACCCCCCAGAATACACCACAGGGTCATAACGCCTCTCAAAATGTTCACAGAAAAATCACAAAAATAATGATATTACTTATATAATTCTGACAAGTCCGCACTATGAGTTATCTATCTTTTTTAAAATGATGCCCTGGTCAAAAAGGGGTGTGGCTTCCCACATCACAGGGTGAAATAACTTGTTTATCCACTTCCCCCAAGCTCAGCTGCTAGCAGAGGCACTGCCCCTCCCAGTTTCCCCTAAGTGGAAGCCACTTTATGGCCCCCCAATATAACATTTGCCTGAGTCCAGGACAGGCCTTTGTTCAACTCCCTGTAGTCCCCAGCTGCTCCACCCCTAATCTAATCAGTGAGGTGACAACTCCTTTTGGCAAGGGGAGTGGCTGCACAGGTTTCAACTCCTGTCGGGGGTAGTTGTCAGCAGAATCCAGTTTCATTAAGCCAGGTTTCAGCTAAATGTCACTTTTTGTTCCCAGTTTTCTACATTCAAATCAAACTGACAATTTTTACATATACATTAAATAATTACTTCCTTCAAGTCATTTCAGAATATAGTTTTACATTGTATCCACCTCTTAGCAAGTCTTTCCTTGGTCTGGTTTTGTTTCATTTGTTCAGTTTTACACAAAAGTCTGGTGGTTTTAAAACGCCGGCTTTCTGATAGTGGTGAGTACTGGTAATGCAACCATTTTTGGGATTAAGAAAATTAATTCCCCACAGTTCTGAGTTGCTTTTTTGGCAATCAGCATTGCCATTCCCAATGGTTTCAGGCTACTGTGTGTGTAGCCCACTGGTGGTTTTAGGCAGTGCCCTCCTGTGCTCACAACATAGGCAAAAATGGGTGGCAGCCTATTCTTCATGTTTTCCCTGTGCACTCTCTGGGGAGTTCTGGCCATCATGATGTTTTCCATGCCAGTACTGCACAGTTTTATTGTAGGGCTTGGATGCATGGGTAAAAACATCCCACAGTTATCCGCGCCTACCGCATTTGGCACAAGGAAGTGGCCTGGCTCCAAAATGGCCATGCCACGAAGTTCTCTGTCCTGTCCTTTGGCCATCTTGCCCCTTCACTTTCCCCAGGTCGACCCGGGTCAGTCCTTATTTGGTCATGCACTTTCCCGCGAAACCCAATGCTATCATATCATTCTGCATGCCTTATGTGTATGCCTCCAGGATGTGGGCTGGGATGTCTGTTCCCAATGCACATCCTGGGTGCCAGAGAGTATGGAGTATCCTGAATGCCTGGGACCACCGTGGTCCATGATAGGTCCATGTATGGTGTGAGTGTTTGTGAGCAGATCTCCCATTGTGTCCTCTCCGTTTTGGCGCAAAGGGAACTTTGGATAAGAGGAGGCTGAAAACACCACTACCATGTCGGTTTCCTGAGTTCACACCGAACAAGGGATAAGGAGCCAAGTATCCTGCTACAAGAAGCTGAGTCGAGGAGCCGCTGGTGCCCGCTGAAGGTTTGGCACCCTGTACCGCTGTCGTCCTGCGAGACCCCTCTGCATCTGATCGTCCTAGAAGGTCTGCGAAGGTGCTTCAACCCATTGGAATAGTGGGACCAACTATTCCCGGCACCTTCATCAAACCCTGCAAGTAAGCCTCAACGGAAGTGTCCCTGGGCCAACCAGTGGGCTGACCAGTGTACACAGGACACTTTTCTCTGTCACCGCCACCGTTTCGGGTAAGCCCTTGAAACGTGGTTTACTGCTTGCTCTGCGTCCACGGCACCCTCACACTGAATTTCGTACACTTGGCATTCCCAGGTCTGAAGTGAGACAAGTGCGCCCGGACCAGAGTAAATGCAGTTGCCGTGTTGCCCTGCTGCGGTAACAACCTGTGCACGTACGCTTCATTTGGGACACCCTCGACCCTGTATCCTGCTACACAGAATCTACACGGTGTCGGGACGTCCTGATCATCGCAGCTGAACCTGCCAGCAACGTGAACTGAACTGGAGAAGTCTGGGTCTGCCTGCGTCGGGGACCGGTGAGTAGTCCATACTCCAACCAGTGGTCCCTCGCGCAGGAGCCCGTTTCTTTTCTACCACTGTTGCGAAATAGCAACTCTATCCCGCACTTTCACCCTGCCTTTGGCCACAAGTGGAGGCCTTGCATGAGTAGTGGGGACTTGTTCTGCATCGCTTCATTCACCTTCCTGAACTGCCTGAGACCCTTGAAGAGACCCTACTTTATCCATTGGCACCAGCGCGTGCAGTACTTTTGAGAATAAGGCTCCTCTCTTCGTAGGGCTCGGACTTCCTCCTAGTTAGGTGTATTTCTGATGTCGAACTGGGTCTAATGATTACTTGCACTGCCTGTTTTCCTCCCCATCTAGGTGGTCTACATATTACGTGCTCATAACTCCTTAGACCCCTTGGTCTTGTATATATATTGTATTGATTCTGATGTGTTGGTTTACTTTAGTATTATTGTGATTCTTTGCTATGGTCGATGTTACAAAGGCCTTGTAATCAATGTGTCTATATTTTTAATATAACACCTGTCTGGAGTAATTTGTAAGTGTCCTTGCTTTGTGTGCTCATTGAGGTCTTTCAGTCACCCTCACCCCTCTTGAGACTTAGTCTTGACCGCCGCCATCGCTACCCTGATTGGTCTGGCTTGTCCAGAGGTTACCCTGTTCCAAGAAACTAGGCTGGCCTTCTGAACCTCTGCCCCTCCAGGTCCGAGTTCAGAAATCCATTTTAACAATAACTGCCCGCATCAACAAACCTCTTGGGCTTCAATGAAAAAAAAAAAAAAAGCATGGCTGCCGTGAGTTCAACAGGGACGTAGTAACTTTTCTATTTTAATGCAAAGGGAAAAAACAGACTGCCTCCAGGTTACATGCATGGAACTGGGAAAATTATTAGCTATTCTCAATTAGTGTTTGGCGGGGCAGCTAAACAGTGGTGATGATGGGGTTACTGCCACTTTCACAACACTGCCAAATTCACAGTTTCAGAATGAAACCAGAAAATTCCACTAAGTTTTTTTTTTTACGAATCTTTTTCTATGCAAAACAATTCTTTCACACAGTTATTGACGATTCCCATTGAGTCCTGTTGGATTCTGAATCATGTAAAACCTTCCCGTTGCTACATGCTTACCGCGTACAGCAATGGAAATCAATAGTTTGGTCGGGATTGCCTTTGGAAGGAGGCCCTTGGTCTCCAGTAAAAAGAATAAAGCCCCCACAGGCCATGTGTGAGAAGACAAACACGTATTCAGGTAAAGAGCCATAATTGTAGTCCTCCAAACTGCTTTTGACCAGTTTAATGAACATGTATTCAAATATATGATTTGGTAGGGGAAAATACATTGCGGATTAATCATTAGGTTGTGTTATGTGAATTTAAACTCATAATCTATATTTATAAGAGTGAACATTTGTGGATGGCTGGATTTTTTGCAGGGGCTGTTCCTTATACAATTCCATACTGTTTTACCAATTTTCACCAGATATTACATAGTTACCAGATAGGATCCTCCGGAAAATGCTGGCTACATGACACTTCGACACCCCACACTGTTCCCTGCATTTCAGCACCATTCAAAATTTGTTTGTGGGTTTGTGGCTTGGCAAACCGTTGTTCCTTATACAATTCCACATCATTTCACCAATCTGCATCACATTTTGCACAGTTACCTGTTAGGGCCCTCTGGACATTACTGGTTACCTGTCATTTTCCTGAATTCCAGAAAAACTCTAAATTTGCTTGTGTGTTTGTAGCTTGGCAAAGCTTTGTTCCTTATACAATTCCCCACTGTTTAACCAATTGGCAGGTCCTTTTTGCATAGTTACTTGTTAGTACCCTCTGGACTTCAATGGCTACATAACATTTGGACACCCCCCCATTTCCCTGGATTTCAGCACCTTCACACATGAGACGGTTGCCTGGAATCGGCAAAACATCAATGTGGTTGTAGAAGGACTGGTCCTCAACCCTTGAATGCATGGTTTCTGGGACATTTCCACCACAATGCACCACAACAAACTGCACCACGCCAGGGTGAGGCTACAGGTGGGCAGAGAGCACTGTAGGTCCCAGTACGCAGCAGCACACCAACTCTCGCCTCCTCCAACATCTGCTACGGGGTAAGTCAGCCAGCCACACACAGCCATTCTCATGCAGTTTACTTCAGAGTGCAAGGCACATCAAGCAATACGCAAATGGGAACCATGGCCTACAGGATCATTGATTTTCAACAATTGATGAAAGTTTTGTCCTGTCTGTCCACAGAACCCATTTGCAGAACGGGTACTTTTTTCTAGTAAATATATATTTTTTAAAGGTTTTGATTTTAGAGCAAGTGGCAACATGCAGACAGATTCCTGATCTAAGATTTAGTGCGGCAACATGCAGACAGATTCCTGATCTAAGATTTAGTGCTCTAAACTACAAGAGTGCACCAAATAAACCCACGACCACAAACCTCTTAATATGTATCAACTAATGACTATGGTTTGACTAAAATGGTGGTTCTTCGTGGTTTCACCTACACACAACATTTTGAAGGTGGACTGTTTGGTCATGATATTTTGATTGTGACCGTGCAACTGTTTTCACCTTTATTTTAATGCGTGATTCTCCCCTTTGCCCTTCTCTCTATTAAGGCACGCATCTCTCACCCGTCCATTCACCTTATACACTGTCTACATATATTGTCATGGTCTTGGTTGTCAAAATTTCACAACCAAACAGTCAACCTTCAAAATATAGGTGACACAACTGCAGGCTTCTCCATTCACAAGAAACACGGAAATCAAACTATTCCACAAAAATGATCATAGTATAATTCCCAGTAACCTAACATAGCATTCCATACCATAACATAGCACATATTGATCTCTAATAAGAGAGAAAGTGTACATGATGATCTGCTTCCCTGAGAGCTTGTTAAATACAAACCTTAGCCGCATTATAATACAAACACAATGACACAATTCAAGTGATCAATACAATTTAATCCATACAATTACATACACTTATAAAATTAATTCCTTCACAATAGAGTAAAACCCTTGGTTAACAACCAGTTCAAACAACCAGTTCAAACTTATTCTAGATCCGTTTTAAAAATTCAAATCATGTAAAAAAAAAATCATATATGATATGCAGAAGAAGTAATAACTAATGATTCTCCTCAGAAAATTGTGCTCCAAATTGATTTCAAGAACCATCATGCATATTGTGCAAAAAGCTTCTGTAACCCCTAATGTAGTTACCTTTCATACAACAACAGTTTGTGAGTGTATAGTTTAAATCTCGTGCATACAGAGCCTGCAAAGATGTTGTTCCCTTCTTATGCCATGCTGGGCACCCACTATTTCATAGGTAGGTAATTGCTTAGTTCTCATCCTTAATATAACATTTCTAAGTACAACATTATTACACTTTATCAAATATTTAAACGGATGGGGAAAATAAAATCCCTGATATACATAATAAGAACAAAGTTCTACCCCAATAGCTAGCCTTTTCTTTAAGATCTTGATCACAGACATTATAATCAAAGGTTCCTCTATAAAAACATTCTATCACCCTAACAAAGTCTAAAATCTCACTATCCCAAATTGCAAATACTTTCACTTTAGGTTTGAACATTTTTGTTAGCCATTAGAGTGAAACAACTCAAGGAAGATTCCCCTTTGACATCATTATTTAACAAATTCAGATAAAATACCCCACGGTTGATCTCCCAGACAGTTTGAAGTGATAACATTCCAATTTCACAACTGATAATTTCTATTGGAACACACTTCAGAAGATCCAGTAAATATCTCAAGGCCTTGCCCTCTGATAAATGCATCCAGTGTGTTTCAGAATTTAGTCGCACTGCCAATAGAAGTGCCTAAATAGATATAATCCTGCACAAATGCAATGGGAATTTTATCAATAGTCCAAACAAAAACCATGTCTCTTCTCTTTGTTGTCCCCAGTTACCAAAACTTTTGTTTTTAGCACTTTTATGATCAACACGTTATCCTTGGAATACTTACAGACAGCATCAATACTCCACTGTGCTCCTATAGGTGTCCTGTTCACAAGTATGGTATCATCAGCATGTGATAACCACACCTAAGTATAGGACCCTATTTTTGGTGGAACATTTATACAGTTCATCAGACAGTGCTGCGCATCTGATATAAAAAGTTTATAAAGCAGGGGTGCAAGTACGCATCCCTGCTAAAACCCATTTTTGTATTCATATGATCAAACGCAGCACTATTTAGATCGATTGTGATGCTTACTGAGGTATCTTGATGCAATTGAACAATCATCCAATAATCGTCAATTGCATCCACGATCCAACAGTTTCTGCGATAAGCGCGTAACAGGGGCAGTATCAAACACCTTTGTGTAATCAATGAAACAAATATATACATTCTCAGCTGTAGAAGTCATGGTAGCACAAATTAGATGAGTAAATATAAAGATGTTAGTCATGGTGCTGAACCATTTTCTAAATCCAGTATGCTGTGGTGGTCATAGTTTCGGATCTTCAACCCCTTCATTAAGTTTCTTTAGAATAGCCAAGTCAAATATCTTGGATATGGCATCCGATAAGAACAATAGTCTCTGTTGTTAGGATCAGATCAATCCTCTTTCTTAAATACACTGATCTCATTATCTCTCTTCCAAGATAAAGGAATTGTTCCAGAGCTGATTACATCATTGTATTTGTATTTGGTTTATTTATATTGCGCACCTGGCCTGGGCGCATTGAAGAGAATAATGGCCCATAGATCAGTACAAGCTTTCAGGATCATGTTAGGCATGCAGCCTGGACTAGGGGCTCTAGAAGGTTTTAAAGATCTAATAATATAGCAGATGTCCTGTACATCAAAAGTGAATCAATGGTTTCTCTTATTATTGTTACCTAATCCTGTTATAATTTGTTTCTTATGTGTATTGTCACTAACCTCTTCAATATAATATTATTTACTAATATATTTTTTCCAGGTTTCCCCAGAAATAACATTGATGTCTGCTGTATCACTACCTTTACTATATGTATTAAAATAGTACCACAATGTGTGACTATCATGGTTATCCAAGATTTTAAACACAAATGACCAGTTCTCATTATAAATCAATATATAAAATAGTGCTGCCGTATAAGACAAAGAGAGCATAATGAAGCAATTTAAATAATAATTACATTTTGGAACAAAAAAATGTGCTTTTATCTAATTTGCTTACCCAAACACTATTGCATATTGGTGCTTCAGTGGATGTACACTTCCATGAATGGCTACTGGGTGACACTGTGACGTGTAAGGTTGTTAGATGAAATGACCTATTCCACTCTCAGATTTCCAGTAAAAGGATTTTTTCATGCTTTTTAAACCCCCCATAATATTGATGGTGTTTGCTAATCATACACAATGCTTCAATTGCAAGAGTGTAGACAACTCTGGTGATCCCTAATGAGGGTGAAAAGTCATATGTGGTGTTTTGCATATTTTACAGCTGTCCGTCTTGGGTTGAAAACGTTATCTTTAAATAGTGCTGCCATATAAGACAAAGATAATTTTCTGGAGCAATTTACATACCCACAATTCACTCCTGGGTGGCTCTGAACTGGAGTTGAACCAGTGCGCTACTCCTTGGCTCTGAACTTGAGGTAAAGTTCAGGGGTGGACTGGGAATCAAAAGAGGCCCTAGAAATAATTTTCAAAGTGGCCCCATATTACACATTTTCAGCAAGCCCAACCCTTTTCCTATGGGAGAATTCGAAAATGCCACACAAAAGAGGCCCAGGGTGCAGAGGCCAACGGGAAATCTCCAGAGTTCCCTATAGGCCAGTCCAGCCTTGTACTGTGCAACTCCATGCTGAGATTTTATTTGTCACCCGTTTTGGGTAACTGCCTGGCTCTCTGCCCCGTATAAAGTAAAGTTGGCCTAGGAAGGCCCAGAAAATTATTTGTGGTCAATGACAGTTTGTATTTTTATACTTATTAGCTGGCATAGGTGTTCGTAGCAGTTCTAAGCTTCATACCTTACTCAAAAACCCTTGTCCGCCCCTGACATGTGAGTTACTAATATCCTTACTGGTGTGATACTTGTGGGGCTTCAAGCATTTGTCTTTAGTTCATTCAAAATTGTATCGTATCATGCACAAATACATTGTATAATTAACAGTTTGCCTTGTAAGGTTGTTTATAGAATTTGCGGTATAAGCGGTTGGATTTAAACACCTGCAACATTAGCTAGTAGCAGGCGTTCGCGCAAGTTCTGCGGTTTGTACCATATTAACTATTATTTGCTCTTGCCATGCATATGCCTACCGTCCCCAGTGATGTGGGACTCTTAGATCTGCAATTATTTGTCATTTGCATTCGACATTACATTCCAACTATGCACGAGATGTCATTAGGACAAAACATGTTTGCAAACGCGGTTTGTAAGCACAACGTTGTGTTTTAAAAGAAAGAACCCCGCATTTGTTAACCTAGCAAATACATAAACTCTGCATGATATGTCTTTGTGTTGCCAAAAATGGGCTAAACATATTCCCAAATGCAGTGTGTTTTAAGGATGAAAAAGCTTGGGTTGGCCCTGCTGGGATTCGAACCTGCATCGGCAGGCTCCACACAGATGTCAAACGCAAGTACTCTACTTGCTGTGCTATCCTATTAGCCCTGCCATTTAATGGCTTGTTAACTTTATTTGGCCAACCTGCCCGCATCGTGATATCACTGTGGCTTTCAATGACACGTGAGGCTGTGATGTGGTGCCTTCTTTCCCCGTTTCCTTGCCGCGGTATGCTGTGACCCATTTACTTATACTTATAAACACAAATGTCAAAGAGGGCTATCTATGTAGCCTTAACAACAGAGGGACTTATGCGTTGCTTAGGTTCTTTACGGTGTGTGCTGTAACCTTTCTCCCTTTGGGCTGTGCATGCCCGGCGCCGCGGCAGAAACTTACTTGAATGTAGTAAAATCGCTGCGGCGCCAGGTTTCTTCCTCCGAGTGCTGGACTCCCCGGGGGCCTTCACACCTCCTCCCGCCAGCACACGCGCTCGTATGTCCTGTGAACCTCGGAAGGCAACGAAAACCCAAGCTTATCCATGTCGAGATTCAAACCTGCGTCGGCAGGCCCTGTACAGATGTCAAAACAGGGCGGCTGTAGCCACTGTGCTACCTATGCCGCCTTACAAAATCAAGGGATTTACGCTTTGCTTCCCACCTTATGTTCTTCATAAAAGGACGTTCGTAGTGACTCTCAGTAATGAGTCAGAACACTGCTCAACTGTGCGAGCGAAACTGGCTCATGCAGTTCTGTACCCTTCTGCCGTGCACTATGCTGGTATAGCTATGGGGCCTGGGAAACATTAACACCGCTTCATAATAAATTGTAATCCCTGACGCGTCAATATCAGTTTGCGCTGAGGCTTCTTCGTGGTTGTATGTGTATTTCAACCGAGTCAGTTTCATTGCCGGAAGCCCTTCTCTTGCAGAGCTTCGGTCTGTGCATGCCCGGTGCGCGGCAGACACACACTTGAAAAGCATGTAGCGAGTCGCTGCGGTGCCGGGTTTCTTCCTTAGAGCGCTGGACTCCCTGGGGGCCTTCACACCTCCTCCGGCCAGCACACGAAGCGGAGGGGGGCTGCAGTCCGCGCTCCCAAAGTCCTCAGCCGCTCGTTTCATACCGAGTTCCAGCTGTGACGCCCCGTACCAGGCGAACACTTTCCATGGCCAGCCCTGCTGAGAAGGAAAAAAAAATATGAAGCGCCTGCATCGGTTTGTGTTGGCAGCCGGCATTGCAGGCAGCCAATTCCGAGCAAACCATCCAGGCAGATGTGGCGCTCACGCAATGTGTGTCCTTCCGCTCCAAAGAGGCCCTACGGCCAGAGGCCCACCGGGGGACGTCCCGGTGTCCCGGTGGGGCAGTCCAGCCCTGGTAAAGTTCCATGAATGGCATCTCGGTGGCACAGTGTCATATATTACTTGCTAGCAGAAATGGCCTATTCTATTCTCACATTTCATTTTTATTCAGGTGTTTTAACAGCAGCCCCCTCATAACATGAATACGAGAAGCTAGTGCCTCCTTCAATTAAGTGTTTTAGTAGCTGTTGGAATCCTCGTGAAAGGGCTGCTTTCACACTCTGATATGGCTTAGGCAGACAGCATTGTAACGTCACAACTCAAGAGTGATTTCAATAGTGAGGTAATTTACTTATTGCAAGGCTGGACAGAAACACACATTGACACGATGTATCCAAATGAGAAAAAAAAAACACCTGCCAGGATGTGAGGAGCCTACGTTCCTGTTGTTAGTTTAACGTCATTTCAAGGAGTACAGCACCTCTTTATCCCCGAGTACACCTAGACAATATCCTTTCCAATTCACAGTAGTGGGCCCTGAGGCCAAACATTATTCCAAAGAGAACAATGAATTATCTCCAAAATAACTTGCCCTCACCTATTTCCACAAAGTAATATCCAACCCGTCCCTAAACCAAATAATCCTGGTGGGGGTGTACATGAACCCTGCCAGCCACAATCATAGTACTTTAACGACAGGAATCCATGTTTAAAAAGTGCTATCAATGCCGTATACATGCTTTTCTTACCTCCTGATTACCGAACATGAAGGTCAGATAAACGTAATTGAGTAGTTTATTCTAATTGACTTTCCTCTTCTGCTTCCCTCCAGAGGAACTGAAGTGAGGACATTTCCTTTGGAATCTGAAGGATTCCAGCAACTATGAAGTGGTGAAGAGTTACAGATGGGGTATTGCCCACTTGAGAGCTATGACATCACAGTTCTTCACCCCTCAATTTATTATGAGATTCTTCATAATCTGATTTCATCCGTGGCTCGTGATAGGAGGAAAAATCGCTGGTGATACTGAAACATTGCACTGGGTCAAGCGCAATTTTCACTAGGGTATAAACTGGAAAACAATGAAAAGCCATATCTATAGAGATCCATAACCGAGCCAAAGTAAATGATACCGTAATAAGAATACAATTATATATACATTGGATCAGATGTTTAACTACACTGCACACAAATATGTTTGATGTGTTGGCTTCTGTAAATTTATGTTCGTATTTTGTATTTATTTGTCATTGATATAGCACCTTTCGCAATGGCGCAGTACAAAACCAATTTACAGTGCAATTGAGTGAACATGGTAATTCAACAGACAAGAATAAAAAATTACAATGAGACTAAAATACAATTAAGATTGAACTAAGAAAGTTTTCAGGGCAGCACAATAAGTAGGATACGAGTGAATAGACCTTAAAGAGAGTGGGAGAGCATTCCAGTAGAGAGGAGCCTGCAAATAAAAAGAGCGGAACCGTGAAGATGCACATGGAGCATGGTGTAAGGGTAGAAGAAAGTTGGATTAAGAGCGAAGGGCACAAGAGGGAACATAAAAGGAAACAAGAGGTATAAGATAAATAGGAGCAAGTCCATATATGGACTTGAATACAATACAGAGGACATTGAATTTCAGTTGAGAATGAAAAGCTAGCCATAGAAAAGAGGCCAGAGGGGTACAAATTGAGTCATGAATAGATAAAGAATACAAGAGACAAATAGATGAATTAAAAACAGACTTTAGAGGAGCTAAAAGAGGGAGGGAGACCAAAGACAGGGAGACCAAAGAGGAGTACAGAGCAGTAGAATTGTGAATACATTAGGGAACAGATTAAAAGCTTACTGGCACTAAATGTTATAAGAGGTCTAACTTTCCGAATGTTGAAAAGATGGAAGCGACAGGAGCGGGATGCGATAGAAATGTGATAAGCAAAGGACAGATTAGTGTCAAGATAATGGCCGAGATTGCAGACAGTAAAAGACATAGGCAAATGGGACGGAGAACATAAGACAAAGGCAGGAGGAACAGGCAAAGAGATCATATTAACTGGGAAAAACAGAACTTCTGTTTTTGAGGGATTGAGGATAAGAAAGTGGTTGGACATCCAAGTTTTGAAACCAGAAAGACAGGTTGAGAGATTTGTGTGGATAATAGGTTTGAAAGAAGAAAATAATAGAAATAGTTGGGTGTCATCAGCATAAAAATGATGAGACAACCCAAAAGAAGCGATAATATTAGCCAAAGGAGAAGTATAAAGAGAAAAGAGAAATGGACCAAGAACGGGTCCCTGTGGAACACCGTGAGAATGAGGAAAGGGATCAGAACAAGCACTAGCCCAAGATACCGAGTAGGTGAGATTAGGTAAATTGGATTGAAAGCATGCAAGTATAGAACCAGAAAACTCAAAAGAGGAAAGAGATTGGAGAAGTAGCAAAATGATCCACTATGTCAAAGGCAGCGGATAGATCCAAAAGTTTAAGAATAGAGGACTGTTTAGCATAGCGGGCAGAGAGTGGAGAGTCGAAGGCAGAAAGAAGAGCAAAGAGTATGGAAACTGTGAGTTGTGCACACATTCTTGTATTCATTTTTAGTAAGCAGTAAAGTTGCAATCCCACAGGTCGGTTTTGAAGAGGAGAAGGAGAAAAATAGACATGTTACAATTCCCCAGGATATAAAGGAGGTCAGCATTATGAATACTGATACACCCACTGTTTGGATTCCAACATTCAATGGGGTTTTGTGGTGGAGATAATTGTAACATGACTGTTGCAGTTTATAACAAGAGTTTTAGGATTCCTCTGAACAACAGGAGAAAGCAAGAATGTGAGAGAGAAAGAAAGAAAGAAAGAAAGAAAGAAAGAAAGAAAGAAAGAAAGAAAGAAAGAAAGAAAGAAAGAAAGAAAGAAAGAAAAATCTATAATAAAAAGGAGTTGGGAGAAAAAAGCCACTTAATAAGATCCACATGCAACATTTAAATAGAACGGATGGATCTCTAACACAAAGATACAATCCAAGGACTAGCAAGGGAAACACCATCCAAGGTCTTGTGGTCTCGTGCAGAAGGATGTGACGTAGCAGTTGGGTTGGACAGCCCCTTTTGGGGTTGGACCCAGCCTGATCTGCACATGGTCTTTCCATTTTCTGTAATGGCTTGGCAGGCAGAAGAACAATGTCCTGCAGTGTTGCCCAGAGCTTAGTCAGAGGTTAAGTTTAATTATAAACCTTCCAGCCATCACACTTTTTGTTTTGCTACTTATTATGTGGACACCATACACTGGAAGGGATCCTTAAAAATCAACATTGTAATATTTTATAAACCGCCATTTAATAAAAGTAAATCATCTTTAAAAGCTTCTTGTGCTCAGACTACACAACATTTTGGGCCTCATTACGACTTCAGCGGTAGCCATGCCGCTATTGGCGGCATGGCTGCTGCCGAAATCGGGTCCGGGTCTGGGTTCCCAGAATGAGGAATGGGAAATTACCGGGCCATTCCGAGTTCGGAGGGCCCGGTAAATCCTCCCTCCAGGAACCTGGGCCCGGACCTTCCCCATTCCCATCTGAGCCCCCATAGGGCTCAATGGGAATGGGAGAGGGTGCAAACAACGGGTCGATTACGAGCTACCCGTTGTTTGCTCCATCTTCCCCTCGCGGGACCCGGTAAGGACGCCTGGTTTGACCAGGCGTTACTTACCGGGTCTCGCAAGGGGAGCTTGTAATGAGGCGGAACGGGCTTAACGGGGCCGCCTTCTTTTGCGGAGCCCGTTAACCCGTTCCTTCTCAGTCGTAATGAGGCCCTTTGTCATTCAAATGGTCCTTCCCTCTTGGAAAAGGTTAAGCCCAGATTAAAATGGATGTTCTGTTTTTTTTTGGTGAGCAGCAAGACAACCCCCTCAGAGATTAGCCACATCACCCTCACTTCCTCTGAACAGAATGTACACCCTCACTGTGATGGCGACATTCTTGCAGAACACACACAATTAAAGAATTACGATGCCTCTGGCGATGTGGCTGTCAAAGAAATGGGACCCCCAGCCCTTTTAAGACATCTGTGTTTTAATGACTAGGGTGGCACACACCTAGCAAAGCAATACACAGACGGAGACTGAGTGAGAGAAAGAGACAGAGAGAGAAAGAAAGAGAGCGCAAACAGAGCAAATGAGAATGCTAGATGGGTGTAAGATACACTGGGTACAGGTTTTCATATTTTTAACTAAATTCCCCAGGCCTGATACTCCTGCACGAACCTTAGTCATCTTAATGTCCGTAACAAACCTCTCTTGTACATCTTTTAGAGTGCTGGGGTGGCATTCTTATTTTAGAAAGGACAAAAAATTATATATTCAATGAAAAGAGCTTCACCAGCTTTCCTATTTGAAATAACACCTCATTTTAGGTTTTCCAACAAAGGGGGTAATTCATAGAATTCAGCGCACAAGTGGCGCACGCAGCTGGCGCACAGTGTGCGCGTGCCACAGTCTGCGCCAGCCACGTGCGCCAAAATCCATTTCTACGCACAGAATATTCATGGTTTTTAACGTACATTATCAGACGTGGCACAAAGTGGCGCAGCGACCGTGCAGCAATGCCAGTTACGCCCCCAACCCATCCCCGTGCGCCATGTACAGCGCACAAATCCAGTACATGGCGCACAGGCCAGTAGACCAGCATACAGGCCCCGAACCACAAAAACACCTGTAAAACTCCCTGCGCACCCCTCCGAATACACGTACCCCGCTGCGTGGGTAGAATCACACGCGATTGGCCCTGTGCAAGCGGGGTACGTGTATTTCGGGGGTTCGCGGGGAGTTTCATGCGCGCTTGGCCCTGTGCGAGCGGGGTACGTGTATTTCGGGGGTTCGCGGGGAGTTTCACACGCGCTTGGCCCTGTGCGAGTGGGGTACGTGTATTTCGGGGGTGCGCAGGAAGTTTCACACGCGATTGGCCCTGTGCGAGCGGGGTACATGTATTACTGGGGTTTGCGGGGAGGTTCACATGCGATTGGCCCTGTGCGAGCGGGGTACGTGTATTTTGGGGGTGCGCGGGAAGTTTCACACGCGATTGGCCCTGTGCGAGCGGGGTACATGTATCCAGTGGGGTGCCCACACCACAGGGGACTACCCAGCACCCCTGGTCATGTCCCGCAGGCAGCCCATCCACCATGGGCATGCCCCCCAGCCAGCCCACATGTCACCTTGCACTAGTGATCACCGACTCATGTCCCCCTGCACCCCCACTCCCCAGCAGTGAGGGGCACCTGCCAGCAGGCCCGACTCAGGTCCCCCAGCACCCCCACCCCCCAGCAGTGAGGCTCAGGCCCTGACTCATGTCCCCCAGCACCCCCACCCACCCAGCATTGATGGGCACCTGCCAGCAGGCCCCGACTCATGTCCCCCAGCACCCCCACTCCCCAGCAGTGAGGGGCACGTGCCAGCAGGCCCCGACTCATGTCCCCCAGCACCCCCACCCACCCAGCATTGACGGGCACCTGCCAGCAGGCCTGCCTCATGTCCCCCAGCACGCCCACCCACCCAGCATTGACGGGCACCTGCCAGCAGGCCCCGACTCATGTCCCCCAGCACCCCCACCCACCCAGCATTGACGGGCATCTGCCAGCAGGCCCCGACTCATGTCCCCCAGCACCGCCACCCACCCGGCAGTGAGCCTAAGGCCCTGACTCAAGTCCCCCAGCATTCCCACCCACCCAGCATTGACGGGCACCTGCCAGCAGGCCCCAACTCAGGTCCCCCAGCACCCCCACCCACCCAGCAGTGAGGGGCACCTGCCATCAGACCCCAATTCATGTCCCCCAGCCTCCCCACCCACCCAGCATTGACGAGCACCTGCCAGCAGGCCCTGATTCATGTCCCCCAGCACCCCCACCGAGCCAGCATTGACGGGCACCTGCCAGCAGGCCCCGACTCATGTCCCCCAGCACCCCCACCCACCCGGCAGTGAGCCTCAGGCCCTGACTCATGTCCCCCAGCACCCCCACCCACCCAGCATTGACGTGCACCTGCCAGCAGGCCCTGACTCATGTCCCCCCCCTACATGATATAAAGATGCACAATCATGGCGCACATCTCAACCAAAATACCACAGCACGCCACCCCAGTCTTGAGACACAATGATTTCACAATCCACCCCATACTGACATGCCTATCTCAAGACACAAACCAAAAGTCAACTATGTACATCAACACATGTCCGTCACACACACACACACTGGTTGGCATTGATTGTGTAAACCCACATTTTCATATGCATGAACTCAATGAGCGAATTACACACATGGAAGTAAAATATCAAAATGTATTATGGACAAAAATAAAGCAATGAAATGAAAGCATAAAAAAATTGCAAACATGAAATGAAAAGCATGTCCAAAAGATGAGAAAGTATAACCAATCCAAAGAAATCCAAAAGAAAAATAGTCCAAACTCTCCCTCCACCAAAGCAAATCCAAAGAAACGTAAAAAGTAAAATCCATGAATCCATGGTGAAATCCAAAGAAAAGGTTCCAATAAATCCATTGTCCAACTATGTACAATCAATTGTCAAGGGTCCATGTGCCCAGAGAAAGAACAGAAACCTATGAATAAAACGACCTAATAAAAAAACGATATACAAATGTGTGGGGCAAAGTCCAAACACCGCGAAATAAAGGAAAACGAAAATGAAACCTAACACTAAAAACTATATACACTTTCCTATTTCCCGGACCAGGGCATCATCAAACTCCTGCTCAATGTCCTGGAGGCGGTCCTCTTCCATGGCCCCGAGGGTTCGCAGGGACGATGCCATGTTGACCTCCAACTCCCTGCGAATTGCCTCGAGGCACTTGGCCCGCCTCAGTGCCCTCCGCATGGAGTTCTCCGCCCTGAACATTGTGAGCCGTGCCTCTTCCGCCCGTCGCCGCTCCGCATCTATGGCCTGGCCAAACCGCTACCACACGGAAGCCACTTCCAATCCTGGGTCCTCCTGCCCTCTGGCCGATGCTTGCCCCTCGGATGTTGAAGGCCCCGAGCCATCATGGCTCCCACCTTGTTGCTGCTGCTGCTGTGCCTGTGCCCTGGCTCTTGCTGCCTGCACGTCCTCCTCCGGCTGGGGTGCAGTTGTTGAGGTGGCCACCCCTGCTGGACGTCCTACTCCTGACTGTGGCAGGGATGGGTCCTCCACCAGCCTGGCTGCAGGGTCAGAGGCAGCTCCATAGGGTACCCAGGTGATACATTGGTGGGAAGATGGAATGGAGGATGACTGGCGCATAGGGGGTTCAGGTGAGGAAGGGGTTGGAATAGGGTCCAGCATATGGAGGAATCCAGCCCTGGTGACCCATCCCAGTAGGTCAACGCGGTCAACGAGGCATCCGAGATGACGTGCAGTGTCTTCACGAAAACACTGAAGGTCACCTCACATGCCCCATTGACGCAACGGTATCCCATCCAGGACAGGCTCAAACCGGTCCCGGATTGCCACGTCCGCAGGGAAAGGAAGGCCAGTTGTTGTGCACTCATCCCCTCCCTGAAAGCGGGTCTGGACGTAGGCATCCCTGCTGGTGCAGGATGATGCAGTCACAGGATCGGGGACAGGATTACACACAGGCACCTCCGCGGCGGCCTGTGCTGCCTCCTGTTCTGCCCCTGCACTGCACCACTAGCACCAGTGGAATCCCCACCTCCAGACCCCATGTGTGTCCCTTCCACGGCCTCCTCCTCCACCAAACCCCCCACCAACCTGGATGACTCCATGCCATCTTCCTCCGTCGGACCCTGTGGGGTCTCAGCTGCTCCTTCTGCTGCTGAGGAGTCCACCTCCGACCTCCACCTCTTGGACATACCCTTGGCAGCTGCGGCCTGGGACGCGGCACCAGACTCCTCACTCCCCAACGAGATGACAACCTGGGAGGGGAGCCGGGCCTTGCATCTCCGGCTGGTGGTGCGATCCCTGCTGCTTTGCTCCACCTCACCCTCTACCCCTCTTCATCAGTTGACGCTGCAGACAGGGAGAGATAGAACACAGGCATCAGAGCACTGTACAATGGACTGATACACACATGACAGTTGCACATGAGTGGCAGTGTAAAACTACAGACATGGCATCACACTCCCCAACACACATGTCATTTCAACTCACACACATGAGCAAATCAACAGGAATCTTGCAACAGGGAGCACCGTCCATACACAAACAACAGCACAAGCAGCCGAAGGTGAGCCTGACGTCACATGAGACACAGGGAGTGCCCAACACATGCACACACGCCACCAGACTGACATGCATCTGTACATCTCCAGCAGTGCAGTGATATTGTCACCATCCATGTCACATCTCGCAATCAGCCTCCTACATGTCAGTGTCACATGCATCCATGTTGCATCACAGTTGCACACTTGTCACAAACACACACATGCACATGTACACAGTGCAGATACATGCAGCAGGAAACCCCATCCATGTGTGACACCCCAACCATGCCACAGTACATACACATAATTTTCACATGTGCGCACCCCCACATGCATTTGGCCAGAATGCTTGCCAACACATACACCATCGATGTGTCTCACACATGAGAGGAATCACAAGTGGCTGGTTCACGTCCCTGTACATACGCATCCATACATGGCCCTACAAAGACATATGTTGAACCTGCACACTCCTGGCACACCACAACATGCACAGCATCCAATCAGTAGGCATGTACACTTACCGCTCGACTCCAGATGGGTCTGCCTCTCAAGGACCTGGATGTGGAGCGCTGGGCATATGCGTTCCATGACCCTCATTTGGTGGTCGGACAGGTGGCCCCGGCACCCCTTGGCATCAGCTGCCTTCAAGAGGCGCTGGGCCTTGTCGAGGGTCCTGGACCTGAAGTCCTCCAGCGCTTCCGGACATGTTTAATTTCGCGGACTGCCACCCCCTCCTCGTGGATGGCAGTCACGATGTCCATCCTGATCCTCGTCCGTCCTTCATTGTCGGCGCGCACATTTTCAAAGAGGGCATCATACTGCCCCAGGACTTGCTCCACCAGGACACCAACTTCCCTGGCACTGAAGCCGGTGGCCCTCTGCCTCTCTGGCTGGGGGTTGCCAGTGGTGCCAGATGGTGTTGTGCCCGACATGGCAACCCCAGAGGCAGGTGTGGTTGGGCAACTGGGTCCTGGGGCTGGGCTGTGGAGTGATGGTATCCCAGTCGGGAGTCTTCTGTTCCAGCAGGGGTGATCACAGCAACTGCACCCCTGGTTGACGTATATCAGTAGGCATGTACACTTACTGCTCGACTCCAGACGGGTCTGCCTCTTAAGGACCTGGACGTGGAGCGCTGGGCATATGCATTCCAGGACCCTCATTTGGTGGTCGGACAGGAGGCCCCGGCACCCCTTGGCATCCGCTGCCTTCAAGAGGCGCCGGCCTTGTCGAGGGTCCTGGACCTGAAGTCCTCCCGGCGTTTCCAGACATGTTTGATGTCACGGACTGCCACCCCCTCCTCGTTGATGGCAGTCACGATGTCCATCCAGATCCTCATCCGTCCTTCATTGTCGGCGCGCAAATTTTCAAAGAGGGCATCATACCGCCCCAGGACTTGCTCCACCAGGACACCAACTTCCCTGCCACTGAGGCTGGTGGCCCTCTGCCTTTCTGGGTGGGGGTTGCCAGTGGTGCCACATGGTGTTGTGCTCGACATGGCAACCCCAGAGGCAGGTGTGGGTGGGCAACTGCGTCATGGGGCTGGGCTGTGGAGCGATGGTATCCCAGTCGGGAGTCTTCTGTTCCAGCAGGGGTGGTCTCAGCAACTGCACCCCTGGTTGACGTGCAGGCAGCAAATAGCAGGGCACGTGGGCAGCAGGCAGGCAGCAGCAGATGGTAGGTGGGAACGTGCTTGGGGCTCTGGGGGGCAGTAATTCGGCCTTCTGGGCAGGAGCGTGGTCTTCCGTGTGTTGTTGCGTGGCCAGCTTGATACGGAGTGATTTGGCACATGAAAAGACTGCACGTCAGTGAGAAATCTGAGGAAAGGCCCGTAGAGCGTAAGTGCGTAAGTGACGTTACACGCGCCCGCGTTCCCCACTACACAGGTGCATAGTGAATCAGCATGTGAGAAAACTGCATGTCACTGTGCTATTGGAGGAAAGGGCCTTAGCGCGTAAGTGACGTTGCACGTGTGGGCTGGCTTAAAAGGTACGAGTATCATGCTATTTTCTTGTACGTGCTTTTTGTGGAGAGCGAGCAGGTGATTCTTGTACTTCTTGTCGGTTCACACGTTTCCAGTTCGTACTCCCTGTTTCCTCAGACTGCGTTCTTCTCTTCTTTTGGTGGGGGTGTTGCCAATGCGCACACGTGCATCTTTTTCACATTCTTTTTCAAGGCAGACAGTGAGTCGCACACATATTTTCCAACTGTGGTTGCCCCCGTGTGTCGTGTACCCCTTCAGAGGTCATTGTAGGCTGCGTGTGTACTTTTGTTTTTGGGGTGCCTGTGCATTGCGTGACCCGTCATCTTCCCCCAGGGGTCACAGACAGCCTTGCTAGAGCACTAGGGTACGAATTCCATCTAGTACCCTACCCGTTTCACCCCAATTGCCCAGGACAATTGTTTACTGCAACTCCCATATGCACAACAACATCAGTGCCATGGTTGGGAGGCGACCAAGCAGTAGGGGAGGCAAAGGTGGCCGATCTCAAAGAGGTGGGCGTGGTGGGCGCGGTAGAGGACGTGGCCAGGATTTGCAGGGTGCCCCTAGAGCCCATGTGTGGAGGACCAATCAGGGCCACCTATGCCCCCCAATGGTTGTGGGAAACGTAGCTGACACCATCCCAGCTCAGCCCTTGTTGGACGGGCCCATTTTGTCAACTGAACCTGCACAGGATGATTCCCAGGCTGACTTCCAGGTCACCAGGTCTAAGCCACGTGTGGCGGTGAAAGTTGCAGTCACCAGGCCACGTGGATCTGGGGCAGCAATGTCATCTGCTGCCCCAAGTAGCTAGGGTGGGGGGCTGCAGGGGCAGCTGCAGCTCAATCCACCCCAGCTCCGAGTCTCCCAGCCAGGACAGTGTCGGTCCAGGTCCATCACACCGACCCTGGCCCTGCCAACATCACCCTGCAGCCAATGCCTGCACCAAGACCTTTGGTCATTGTGCCTTACAGGTTTCAAGTACCCAGTCCACCTCCGCTTCTGCCCCTACGGTCCAGAGCGGCGTACGCCACTCAGGATCCACACCACCTTCCTAGAAGAAGAAGAAGGGTGCTCTAGCACTACAGGCTGAGACCCCAGACACGGCTACACACTTCGGCACGTCAAGGAAGCCTAGCTTTAATGACGCTGAACTTGATGCACTTGTGGCCTATGTGTCGGCACATAGCCGCAAAATGGTGGTGACTGCAGGGTGCAAGACTACGCCTGGTCAACATAGGGCCCACTGGCAGACCATCGCGGTCCACATTAGTGCCCTTGGATTTGTGAGGCGCACAGCTGAGGATTGCTACAAGCGGTGGAATGACCTGAACCGCAGAGCAAAGAACAAGCTGGCTTCAAATCATGCCTCTACTCTGGTGACTGGCGGTGGGTCTCCACCAGAGGACGACCAACTTACTGAACATGAGTCTGTTGCTGGAACCTTCGTCACAGAGGAACAGATCCAAGGCGTGGGAGACCTACCAGATTACGAAGCATTGTCCGGTGAGAGCCCATGCATGTGTGTGTAATCCATGTGTATGTTGCTTGGGTGACGTGTTCTAATTGAGTGCCAGGTGAGGGTGTGTAGTCCTGAGTGGTATGGGTCACCCATGTGATTCCTCCAAACCATTCACCACCCTTGGATTTGTGTATGACAGTACCCCTTCTGACTACAGTAGCCAATTAGCACCACATTACTGCAGTTGGCCTTGAACTGTTATCTTGCAACAACATTGTTCAGAATTGTCAGTGTTCATTCAGCCTGATTGTTTCAATCCTCCCATTTTTTAAATGCATTTTTCAGCCCAAATGCCACATATGTGGCATGCTTCTGTCATATATTACACCCCACAATGGGCGACATTTATTACCTTGTTATGAGAATGATTTGACCATTCAGGCTAATTGAGTAAGGGCCTGCTCACATTGATTTTTGGGGCCTGTTTGAATGTGGTACATGATTGTCGTTTCCTGTCATGTTGAAGTGACCAGCCATTGATGTATCCATCTGCCTGCCATCACTGTATAATTGTACACTGGATGTGTTGCAGTGTGTGGCACATGCGTATTTTATCACACAAGTTTGCTTTTTTTATCTCATCATGTCCATCTCACATGGCTGGGTGACAGTACTCATTCAGTAACATATGGCTGTACTTGTCAAATGTACCATGGCTATGCTACGTGCCATCTGTGTGCTGGCATGTGTCATGTATGTGGATTGCCCATGCCGCTCACAGGCTAATGTGTGCTGCCAGTGCTATCCAGCATGCAGCACATGTGTTGCTTTTCCATCTTGGAGTCCTCAGTGTCTGCTTTTTGCCTCTCCTTCCAACTCATTGACACTGGATGCATGCCAGGATTACAGTCATGTGGGACATGTGTAATTCATGTATTGGATCTCTGGCTTGTCAGGTGTATGTGTGTGCTATGGTGCTCATGCCTGTTTCCATTTGTTGTCTTTTATGTTTTTGCAGGTGATGACGCACTTGATGCTGTTGAGGTGGAGGAGATGGTGCAGACCCAGGAGATATCTCAGCCACGACCGGGCACCAGTGGAGGACGTGGGGTGGTGGTGGGTGAAAACCCAATCCTCCTGCAGACCATACCGTCCAGGGGTGTCTCTGGGTGCACCTCCCCAGACCTCTATAATTCAGGTGCTGAATCGGACGATGAGACTTATGTACTGTCGCAGGTGAGTGTTTCTGGCAGGGATGCTGTTCTGCCCAACCCACCTGCACCGGGGTAGACCCCTCTATGGGGATGTCAGTGTTGGTAACTCCGCCTTTGGCGGTTACGGATGCAGGGTCACACTACACAACATCTGATCCTGTTCCTGGGCCAGCAGATCAGAGGGGGGATGCAGTCCTGCAGCCTCAGGCAGTCCCAGCACAGCAAGGTGCAGATCGCCTTGCTCCAAACAGGTGTGGTGCCCGCCGATGCGGTGGCCGTGCGCCACCAGGCAATACTGTATGGGAAAACTCCATGTACAGTATAGCAGCACACCAGGGAGCATCGGTTGAAATGATGGCTCAGGCAATGGATAGGGTGGCCACTTCCATTCTCCCCCCTGAAAGGCAGATGGAGCTCCAACAGCAGGCAACAGAGTCCATTTGCCAATCACACAGGGAGGACATGTTGGCGTCCAACAGGGACAGACGGGCGGCACTGGAGACTGCGCAAAGCCATATCTGTAGAGTCCCAGGGCCACAGGGAATCCCTGAGGTTAGAACTCCATTTCCTCAGGGAGAATCTGGTTGAACTTGAGGCATCCCGAAATTTTAGGGCAGAACAGCAGCTGGAGCAGCTCACACGTTCGCTCTCAGCTGAGCTCCAGGCAACACGTGAGGCGATCTGGGCATCACGCGAGGCCATGCATGCAGAAATGCAGGCAACCTGTGAGGTGCTGCATGGGGATCTCCGTACTATCATCCTCCAGAACCAGACCTTCCACACCCGCATGCTTGCTGCCATGGAGGACCATACCAGGCTTTGCGTGGGCTGCCTCCCATAGCACCGGCACCTTCTGATGTAGCAGCAGAGGGTGAAGAGAGCGACAGCAGTTCTCCCACATTAGCATAGCCGTGCAGGCCATGAGCCCATGGAGGTATTTATTTTTCCACAACATCCACGCAGGTGGGTGTTGGGGTGCATCCGGTCCTCGAACCTCCTGGGTGGCCTCCCACCCCCCTGGTCCACACATGGCCATTTTTGATTTTTGTATTTTTTTTTAACAGTGTGTTGCCTTGTGTGGCTTCCGTGGGCATCCACTGTGTATTCCAGCTGGGCACATGCAGGCTTGTCCTGTCTTTGGGTTAGATGCTTGGGTTCCTGACACACACACCCCTCCTGCTGCCCCTTTCCATGGGCTTGCAAAGGGTGTGACCAAGTGACAGTAACTTACACAGTGACATTAGGCTCCCATGAGCTGTGTGGGCAGTCTGTAGTCAAAACTGTGTGTACATCCCTAGTGGGGATTGTTGTTGGATTGAACACTGCATGGTGTATTGATATGTGCGTGTGCATCCATGTCTTTCTCCTTATTCACATGTACCTTCTTCATGTCTTTACAAGGCCGTCTCCTTTGCAGATGCAGTTCATGTTGTATGCAGTACACTGACACATTTGCCGGACAGCAACACTCTGCAGTTGGAAGGGGTCGATGTGCTGGCTTAGTCAGGTTGTGAGACTGGCACTACTTTGATTTTTTACTGTCCTATTTTGACACTGTTTCATCCTGTGTTGCTGTTCTGTGTTGCTGGTAAGTATTTGTTCATGTGTGCTGTTTCTTATTGATTACTCAGAGCATATTGTCTGCGGCCTGTTTACATTTGCAACAGTGCACTTTGTGACACTTGTGTCATGTGTTGTGCATTCATTTTGTAGCTTTCACATTGCATGACATGCCATGGTGTGTTGGGTAGCTGAGATGGGGAGGGGGTTGGGTGACATGGCACTATTTTCATGGTGTATTTTTCAAGGGGGTAGTCATTCATGCAGCATAAATGTGTGTCTTTTTTTCACACGGTAGGTAGGGATGCACACAATGTAACACTGCCAGGTGACAAATCTCAGGCTGGTATGGTTGTGACAGTTGACTGTCCCTTATGTCATCATCATTGGTTGTCAGCTGGTATGTGCCAGGGCTATGTGCACTCCACAGGGGTAGTATTTAGGTGAAGTAATTAGCCACCAGCTGTGTACGGGCTGCCTCACCACGTGCCCTTTCACCTCCCATGCGCAGCGGCCGTGCATGAGGTTGGTGATGTGGGGGCATGACCTTGTCCACCCGCAGGCCCCGGCGGGTTGTAACGTTGTGCAGGACACATGCTGCCACTATGATCCTGCACACTACTGGGGGCGCGTATAGCAGCTGCCCACCAGAGCGGTCAAGGGAGCGAAAGCATGATTTGAGCACTCCGAATGTGCGCTCCACTATGCCCCGATTTGCAATATGGGCTGTGTTGTATCTTACCTCAGGTGCTGTGGTGGGGTTCCAAATTGGCGTCATTATGTGAGTGCTCAGAGGGTAGGCACTGTCCCCTGGGGAGGTGATGATGGGTATCATTAGTGGGGTTGTGACATTACTCAGTATCTGTCAGGCATGCATGTGCAGAGGCAATTATACTCACCAAGCAGCCATGTATCGCCATGCCGCCCAGCTGCTAGGTCCCGGTTTAGGGGTGACATTCTGAAAATGAAACTATCATGGGTGGAGCCTGGATAGTTGGCATAGACTGAGGTGATGATTCCCTTGGCATCACATACTACCTGCACGTTGATGGAATGCCAGTGCTTGCGGTTTCTATAGATGTGCTCAGTTGCCCTGGGTGGACGTAGAGCCACATGGGTGCCATTGTGCTCAGTTGCCCTGGGTCGACGTAGAGCCACATGGGTGCAATCAATGGCACCTAGCACTTTGGGAAAGTGTGCCACCTGTAAATGTCCTGGATGGCAGCCTGCCTTTCTGCAGGTGTTCTGGGCATGTGTATGTGCCTGAGGACTGAGGGGCGTCCAGTCATGATGGCCAACACCTAGTGTAGGCAGCGTGGCTGCGTGGCCTGTGAGACCCCCCCACTATGGCACTCGTCCGCTGAAATGAACCAGTGGCCAAGAAGTGCAGTAAATTGAGCACCTTTTCCAAGGGGCTCAGTGCTTGGGAGCACAGGATGGGTGATGTGAGGTCATCCTCCAACTCACTCACCAGCTCGAGTATTATGTGTGGTGGAAACCTGTACCTCCCATACACTTGGTCATCAGGCATCCCAAAAAGGCTGGTCCTGGGTGTAAAAATGTGAGGCCTGGCTATCCTCCTCCTCCTGCGGTGTCCCACGACCACTGCTGCGAGGAACGGTATATTCATCATAGCGTCTGAGCTTGTTTGTTGTTTGTGCGCACTTTTATGCTGCGCGGGGCCGCCTACGCCTCCTTCCTGCTGGCGTACGTGTTTCTGGATTAGCGCATCTTTTTTGGCGCACGCAATTCCCCTGTTTGATTCCATGAATACGTTCTGCGCATTTGCCTCCTGTACTTCCCCCGTAACGCCCACATTTTCACGTGTTGTTCCCCATTCCGTGTGTTATGCCCCGTGTTCCGCCCACTTTTGTTGTGTGCGCCACGCTATGTGCGCTGTTGCTGTGCGCGTAGCGCACGGCGTTTGATGACGTTTGCGCCACACACTATTTTAGCACACATCCCAGGATTTACACGCGCACGGACTTCCATGAATCGACGTGCGTGGATTTTGCACTTGCGCTGCGATTCGCACGCTTGCGCTGTGATTTTCAGTGCACATTAATTCCATGAATCGGCCTGAAAATTGCTTTCCTGAAACTCATGATCATCATTAAATACATTAAGGTTCTTTTGCCCAAAAGGCATACATCCAACCTCACTGCAATATATTTGCATACATTTTGCAATGTAACTTTTTCAAAATCTCATGATTTCTTTATTTTGGCCAGGTTAAATTATCATTGCATGGATATTTCACAAGTGTACAAAATCCAAACACAAATTGAATGCATTTACAAATGCTGCAACATATTCTTTTCATTGCAGTAATTATATCAGATGAAAGCATCATTCAGAGCGGTTATTCATACATATTTAACTTGAAAGCATCTATAACAAGTGTGGTGTTCAGTATAAATGCGGTTTCCAATATTCCAATATATATTGCTTGTTTTTCTAGATAGAAATAATTAAAAAGCCAAACAGCATTGCATTGTATTGTGTTTATGTTTGGGACTGTGCCTGTGAACAGTGAAATGTATTATCTAGTCCTGTGTTGTCCGATGTTTATTATTTCTACAAAGCATAACATTTTAATTCTGATTTTAAACCATTCTTACAACATAGTTTGGTTTTTGCCCCACTGTGTGTGATTGTGTTTTGGAAACCATAAATAGGAGTTCCTCTCAACCTTTCAAGACACTGGAACAAGTAGTTGTGCCGTTCTTATTTTGGGATGGGCTGTTAAAAGGTCCTGAATGAATTCACCCAAATTAAATACACTACTAGGTTCAAACATGCGTTTCTCATGGAACACAAAGGCATTGCAAGGCTGGGAAGGAGGCTAAAACCTCATGTAGATTATTGATACATGTTATACTTGGGGAACTCAAAAGCCTCAGGAAGCATCTTTAAGGTGCAGACCTCAGCAGCTATAGTGGCAGGAGGTGTGGACTAGGCGGATCACATCTCCCTTCACATCACGGTTCTGCATTGCCTTCCAGTGGACTCCAGAGTCTAGTTCAAGGCTGCAATATGTGTGCAGGGATCGTATCTCTCCAGGACTGAAATCTCTTCACTGGTTCTCAGTGGCTGCGAGGATTAAGTTCAACACCCTTTGCATTGTCCACAAGGCCTTTTGGGGCCTGTGGGCCTCAATACCTTCAACTCTCTCTTCCTAAATATCTTTCTTCTCAAGCTCTTCGCTCATCCACCTCCAACTCCATCAGGGTCAGTCGCTTCTGCAAGCAACGAGTTGGTGGTAGATCTCTTTTTTTGGCTGGGGCAGCCTCCCTGCCTCACTGAAAATTGAGGAGAATCATCTTCGGTTCCGGAAGCACCTCAAAACCTTTCTCTTTGCTTCTGCTTTTTCTCCTCCTCTGCCCTGCTGAATTCCTGGCTGAAATGGCACTGGTTACCTGGCCACCCTCTGATTTCGGGGCCAGGTCCCCTCCCCTGCCAGTCGCCCACCTGCACTGCCTTCCTGGCAACCCCTGCACTTGGGGACTGTTTCTGTATCCATACAGTCCCACTACCAGCACTTGACACCGGATGTCTGCGCTTGCCACCAGTTATTTATTCTATTATCCCATGTACTGCACTATCCCCCTTCTCCCCTGCACTTTCACCTTTTCCCATTCCCATGCACTTCTGCGATCTGAATGACACCTGGCCTAGTAGGATTGTTGTGTCTGTCTTCCCTCTGTTCCCTCTCCCTTGCCTCTTCGCCCCTTGAAACACTTGTGTATAGGCACGTTATAAATGCCATATCATATCATATCAAAACCTCCTGAAACAACTGCAACACAGCCCTGGCTGGATCATAATTTACAGCACACAGCCAATAAATCACTGATGTTAACAACCTTGTACCAGGTCATTGTACCATACCACACACAGAGCACAACATTCTCACAATTAGGACCAAAAATGTGGAATTCACTTTTGTCCAACATCAAACAAAAAGGAAAGGAACATTTAATGTTTAGAAAGAAAGCTGCATAACCTTGCTTATTCAGAATCAATGCATATTTCACCACAGTTGTTATGAGACAATTCTTCTTTCTTTAGTGTTTGGATTCCTAACAGTTTTAAGTAACGTGAAAAAAGAGAATTCTGGTCAGCCTCTGACTGTTCTAACTTTCGGTAACTAGTTCGCCCCACCTTCAAAATGAGGTAAATGTGTACCCTTTGCACCAAGGCCTTGGTAAGTGGCACATAGTCATGCAGTATTTGCCCAGGAAATCTGTTTACTGGGTATGCCAGACTGGTCACCAACTCTAGATAGCACCCCAAAGCACACATGCAAAGTAACAAGACTGTTTACCATGAATGATTGTATAAAATACATTTGAAGTGTCGACAAGGTTTATGTCTATTTGTTTGGGGAAAAAAAATGACCTTTTCCGATTTTACATTTTTTATGTTTGTTTTTTGTTCGAAAATGTGGGGGTGGACTCACCCCTCTTTTCCCCATAACTTAACCTATTCCGTTACCCCACCACTTACCCCTCTCCACATCTATATTTATTTAAATTGACTGAAATTCGTAAAGAATTCAAACAAAAACATTTGGTCAAATCAGAAAAGGTCAATTGGGCCACGCTCCAGTATGCTAATAACATCTACAATTCATCAACATTGGCATTGAATACAATACTCAAAATAAATTATAGTTTTTGAAAAATTAAACATATTATTAATCCACAAGATAGATATCAGGATTGCCTCCGTCTCATGTCTTATGGGTATTCCTCACATTCAAAGTCTGGTTTAAATAAGTACAGTTCAGTAAAAGAAAGGTACATCCATTAACAAAAATATGAGGACCAAGGGCTGGCACGGTCGGGTAACGGTCCTGCAGCCCAAGTTAATGGCCTGTGCGAATGGCAGGCCATTAACAACGGATCTGGGCCGTAACCCCTGTTGCAGTCCTTGGAATGCAGTATTAATGCATTTATTTATTTATTTATTTGGATTTATAAAGCACCCAGCGGCCCGGAGGCATCGTGGCGCTGTTACAGAATGTTCACTTAGCAGTTTTAGGAACGACATTACAAGGCAATAATATAGAATCAATGACATTGTTACAAGGCATTCCGAGGTTACAGTAGAACAGAGTAGGAGACAATATGTCTAAGCGTTTTAGTTGAAAAGTTGAGTCTTTAGCATTTTTCTGAACACTGTGAGGGATTCTTTGTTTCTTAGGCTGTGCGGAAGGGCTTTCCAGGCTTTTGGAGCTAGAACTTCAAAGCTGGTGCCGCCAGCTTTGGCCCTGTTAAAAGCTGGGACTGTGAGTAGGTGAGAGTATCGGTCTAGTTTTGGTCTGTGAGCTGGAGCCTGGTGTATTCTTTCTGCTGGGTAGGCTGGGGCAGTCTGAGAAAGGCATCTGTGAGTGATCGTGAGGGCCTTGAATGTAATGCGTTCTTTGATGGGGAGTCAGTGGGCCTCTTTTCTTGCCTGGGAAATGTGATCTCTCTTTGAGATACTGAGGGCAGATCTAAGGGCATTATTTTGCACAGTTTGAAGTCTGTTGATGTTCTTAGCGGAGGTGCCTAATAGTAGAATGTTGCAGTAGGCTAGCTTTGCACCAATAGTAGCTCTAACGATATTGAGACGGTTGTTTGGCGATAGGTGGGATTTGACAGCATTTATGATCTTAGTAGTAAATGCAGCAGCCGAGGAAATGGCGCTGACTTGTCTTTCCATTGATAAGGTGGAGTCAAGGTATACCCCTAGTATTTTCACCGCAGGAGAGGCAGTATTAACAGTATTCTCAATCCTGAAGGAGCTGTATTTACCATCTAGTTTTTTTAGGGACTCTGTAGGGCCTACCAATAGGATTTCTGTTTTTTCTCCGTTCAGACATAGGCCATTGGATGCCATCCAGGCCGGTATGCGAGCATATGTCTTCTGGAGGGTGTTGAGGTCTTGCTCATAGATAGTCCCCTGTTAGGGGGAGAAGGTTTTGTGTATCGTCGGCATGGTTAGTAAAGGTTATGCCGAATTCCTCTAGGTCACCGAACAAGGGAAGAGTGAATAGATTATAGAGAGTGAGGGATGTGCAGGATCCTTGTGGGACTCCACACCCAATGGGGGATGGAGAGGCTGAAGCCTGGTCAGAAAAGACTCTCATGGCTCGGCCTTCCAAGTAGGAGGTAATCCATGTGGTAGCTTCTTTGGAGAAGTGAGCAATGTCAGTGAGGTGTTTACACAGGATCTTGTGGTCAACCAAGTCAAAGGCCACCGAGAGATCGAGAAGAAGGAGGAGTGAGGATTTACCTTTGTCCATGGCTTCGAGTAGTTGATTCTTAAGGTCAAGTAGGGCTGATTCTTAGGGTGAAGTAGGGCTGATTGACGAGGGCGGAAACCTGACTGTCTTTTACCAAGGATGTTGTGTGTTTCCAGGTAGGACTGGATCTGTATATATGCAGCCTTATCCAGGATTTTCAGCAGGAATGGCACAGTAGTTATTGGATGGTAGTTGTTAGGGGAGTCAGGGTCGCTGCTAGTAGCGAAGGAGGCATTGATGAACGTGGTGACAAATGGGGCCAGGGCTGTTGCAAAGTCCTTGACCAAATTAGCTGGGCATGTGTCACCTTAACATGCACTTCATGATCCCTAGGACCTCAGAAGTTGTTACATCTCTAAAAGAAAAGGGTTTGGGTGTGTGGGTGTCATGTTGAGTGCTAACGGTGGGCGAGTGGGAGTTTTGGATGTGGGTGGAATGGCTTTGGGAAAGTTGTCGAATTGAATCTTAATCTTTTTTTGGAGGGTTTTAATTTGATCTAACATGCCATGTTGAATGTTGTTACACCATGTTTCCTTTTTTTCTGTGAGTTGTGTAGAGGGGGGATGGTTAGTTCATTGGAAATGGCGAATAGCTCTTTGGATTGGGAGTTGGCTTTCTCAATTCTGGAGTTATAGGTGGCAGCTTTGGCTTTGGAGATTGCCTTTTTATAGTCTTTAGCAATTGCAAGGTAGGTGTCTTTTGTGGTCGTGGAGGGGTTAGTTTGCCATGATGTTAGTGCTGCACATTTGGCGCTATGCGCGTCATGGGAGTTCTTGTGTGAACCACGAGTTTGCATGAACTATTTTCTTTGCTTTTTTCTCTTCCAATGGTGCTACCGCGTCTAGTATTTCTTTGAGAATGGTATTGTAAAGCTCTACTAGTTCTGTGGGGTTGTTAGATGTGGGTTGAGCTAGCTTAGCGGATTCAATGAGGGGGAGGATTCTGTCTGCAGTGAGCAGTTTTTTTGACCTTGCTATAGTGGCTGGTGTGTTTGGGCTTTCTCCTGTTTTAGGGGGTATGAAGAAGTGTAGTAAGTGGTTGTCAGTCCATGGTCGTGGGGTGTTTGAGCTGATGTCAACTGTGCAGTTGTGATCTGCTATCCAGTCTAGTATGTGACCTTTGGTGTGGGTCGGGTTGTTGACTAGTTGAGTGAATCCTAGTTCTGGAAGTGTTTTAGCGAGGGACTTGTCTTTGTTGTCTTTGGGGTCTCTAAAACCTAGGTTGAGGTCTCCTAGGAGAATGGCTCTAGAGTTGGTTTAAAGGTTGTCCCCTAGAATGTGGGTGACGTTGGCTTGGAATTTGATATTTGGTCCTGGAGGGCGGTAGACTAAGTGTAGTGTCATGGTGTCATTGGGCGAGGGAGATATTCTTGCTGACAGCATGTCAAAGTTGTCAGCTTGTGTGATTTTGAGTTGCCTGGCATTAAGGGTTTCCTTGAGAATTAGAGCGACACCTCCCCCTTTACTAGAGGTTCTGTCTTGGTGCAGAGTGATTTAGCCTGGTGGTAGGGCTTGGCAAATGGCAGGACCGGAGGCTTCATGTAGCCAGGTCTCCATGATTGTTAGTATGTCTAGATCCAGATCAGTGGGGAGGTCATGAATCTCTGTGGCATGGGCTGTCAGTGAGCGTGCATTGATAAGTGCACATTAGAATAGAGTTTTCTGGGTGACGACTGGTTTGGTCTTGGTAGGTATGGTCTTTGGGGTGGTAGTTTTGTTGTAGGTGTTTTGCATGGGGGTGATGGTGGGGGATGGCAGGTTGCAGGGTTGGTCCGTTTTTTTTTTATGTGGGTGTCTGCCAAATGGGCAGAGCGGGAGCTTAGCCTTTTGTTTCTCAGGAGGAGAGGAAGGGGGTTAGTGTAGGCTTGTGTCCCAAAGTGAGGTTTAAGGAAGGATTGGTGGTCCTGGGCGTGAGGGCTAGGGAGTCACTCTCCAAGCTCGTGTTGGGTGTAGCTGTGAGCATAGCTGATAAGAATGGCGTGGGTGGTATGTTGTGGGAGCACACCCTGCTAGATGGAAGAGGTGGGAGGAAAGGTGTAGGTGATATGTTGTTGGGGCATGGGATAGTGGGTGACATGATGGGGAGGGTAGTAGTGGCTATATAGAGGCGATTGGGTAGTCTAGTGATTATGTATAGTGGTGAGGTGCTGGTGGCAGATGAGGTGGTGTTGGGCAGCCATATTTGTAGGGCTGTTGAAGGCCACTTGCATTACCAGGTGAGTACCAGCAAGGCAAATGTGGGCATCAGGCATCAAACAACAACATTTTTTCAATACAAGGTGTGTACCATCAAGGCAGATATGGGCATCAGGCATCAAACAACAGCATTTTGCAATACAAGATGAGTACCAGCAAGGCAGACGAGGGCATCAGGCATCAAACAAAAACATTTTGCAATACAAGGTGAGTACCAGCAAGGCAGATATGGGCAGTATACTTAGAGAGGGTAGTTTGTCATAGCATGTGTTAGGTTCACTCCAAAATTGTGTGTAGTACAATGTCTGGGCAGGTTAACAGCATGTAGTTAGTTGCAAACAATCTTAGTCACTTAGTAGCTCAGAATAGGGGGGCAGGAGTAGGCGGCAGGGTCAGCATGCAGCAGTTTATGGTATCGTACAGTGATGCAATCAGGTAAGCAACAAGTACCGGTAGTATAGTTGATAAAAATAGACATTTAGTTTGATGTAGCAATGGGGAGTGCAAGCTTGCACAGGAGTGGGGGAGAAAGGAAACCGAGAGGTGATAGCCATGGTGGTGGGAGAGATGGGGGTTACAGAAGCTCTCAGGAGTATACAGGATGTCAATACTAGGGGAGGGCGGGAGATGGTGGAAGGGTGGTGTCACAGATACATGAGGATGGGACATACATTAGAGGGTGTGTTACCGTAATAGGATATAGCAGTGAGGAAATTGCAGTGTTTTGGGCGTGGCAATAGCGCGAGTATTCGCAAGCAATGCTTACCAGGCAAGTAAGTTCGGGAAACATGTAGATGGTTAGATCTCAATGGGGAGAGCCAGGGGTAATGGCCCTGGCCCCTGTCAGCCCCAGACAGGCACAGACAGGAATGTGCCTTGTGAAGAGTGCCTTAGGAGGAAGTGCCGGCTGTCGCCTTCCGGCAGCCTCAGGGTGCGGATATGGCAGGGTCAGCCTATCGGATTCAACAATAGCAGGCCTGGTTGCCTAGCCACCATTTAGCTTTAGTGCGGTGGCAATTTTGGAGGTTTCCTTGTGTCGGGGTAAAAAGATTCGGTGCAGATGGGGCTGGATCCGGATTTTTAAGTTCTGGTGGCAAACAAATCAGGCACTGTGGGCATGGATGTAGCAGCGCCTCTGCTTACCCAACAGTTTCTGCTCCTCCAGATTACAAACGTTGCTGCACTTCAATGCAGGCAAAGAGGCGCGTGGGGAGTGGGCTTCTGCCCCTCCTGGGATCCGTGATTTCCTTGCTACTGTTAGGCGGAAACCTGTGCAGTTCCCTCTGGGATCACTGCAAAAGATTTAGGACTACAGGTGTTTGGCAGTAAACCCACTTGGTAGCAGTCTGTACCACACAGATTCACTTGGTAGCTGTGGCTGAGCAGTCAGACTTCCCTCAAGAAGAGTTAGGCAGTATGTGGAGTATACACGATAGGGCAATCTACACAGTAGAACAAGCAAACACGGAACAAGGCTTCGGTGCAAAGATATATAGTTATTTATTTATAAGAACACATCTATAGAAAACACTCTGGCACTCAATACGGCAAACGATTTCAATCACAATTACTATACGAAGAAAATATCAATCCCCTAACAATAGTTCGATAAGTCTAGGTTCAACGGCATCACTTATTTGCAGACAGAGGTGTATGCTTTAACCTAGATGGCACTCTAGTATTCGTTAGGACGGGAGAGAAAAAGCGGGTTAAGAAATCAACTCGATACCAATATTTTTAAGAACAAATGCAAGGCAAAAAGAAAGGAACCACTGTAGATTCCAAAGTTCAGAGGCCAAGCCCACTCGGAGAGAGGCAAGGCGATGTGTCCCAAAAAGTATCTCAGTGGAAATGCGCTTCAAGTCTTTATCGCAAATTGTTATGGAAAGATTGGACCAGTTCAGAACAACACGTTAAAGAAAGCTTGGAGGCGACCCAATGGAAAGGCGAGGATTAAGAAACCTCACTCTATCCAGCAGAAAGGGAAGCCAGGCGGACACGGTACCTTGTTTGTGGAGAGACAGCTCCGGCGGGGGGCAGTTGTTCCTGGTGGTGGATGCACGTCGGGTCTTTGCCAAGAGTAGAGATGCTCTCGTCGCCGAAGAAAAGTGAAGTCCGGTGCACCACCAGGGAAGAGACCAGCCGCGTAGTGCTCCGTCACAAGGCACCACCTTTTGGTCGCGGTACAGGGGTAGTGGCTATCCGGTTGCCGAGGTGCTCTGCACGGGCAATTCGACCACTGCATCCTGGAGCGAAGAAAAAGCAAAGGGGACTGGTTGTTCCCACCAGTCAGGGGATGAGACTCTCCGGCAGGGAGATCTCTTCTGTCGTCGGGAAGTGGTGAGTCGGTTTTGCAGGGCTCCACCGGAGGTGTCGTCGTTGCAGGTCGGCTCAGCTTTACCCTCGTCGGATTCTTAGGTCCTGTGGCGACTTCTGAAGATCCAGTCCCAAAAACCCTGCTTTTATGCAGAAAACCCCCATTCATTCAGCCTAGCTGTCAATCAAAACACGCTAAGTGGTGAGCGGGGTGGCTCACCACTTGGGCCAATCACACCAGAGTGCGACTGGAGTTGGCAAGGCAACTCAGTCCAGGGTGCCTAAACCCCCTCCCACACCCCTGTGGTAACCCAGACAGAATGGCACCACTTTGGAGGGTCTCTGTACAGAAGCCCGCCAAAAGTGGAACAAAGGGCTCAACCTTTGTTTTAGGAGTCACAGAGACGAACACAGACGCCATTTTAAAAACCGAGTTCTGGCAGAAAATACCATCCGATAGACTTATTTAAGATGAGTAAACCGGTGGTATGTTACAGATTACCGAGGAAAAAGTATCTATCTCCAACAATGGGAAGAATCCCATAGGGTTACATTTGGGGTCGAATATAACAAGTAGTTTCCACTGCCACCAGCCGAATTACCCCTACTAGTACGTCCACAATAGGATGGTTTGTACTAGTTCTGTTAGTAAATTTAGGTCTAGTAAAGCCAATGGTGACTTTACATGCCCGGGGAGACAGTAGTCAGTCCCCGGGTATGGAGTCTATGATGGAGGTCCGCTAGGACGCCCCAGTGTTACGGCACGGAGGGTGCGGTGTAACACACATAGAAAAACATATGAGACCCTATGGAGTAAAAGACCCCATAGCCCATAGAACACATGGACATTCAAAGGAATTACACACATTCATGTCCAAGAGTGGGAGAAAAAGAGTCTCATTCTTGGCAGGATGGAAAAAAACAAACTCCAGAAATCCAGCAAAGCTGCTGGGGGACTCACTAGGTTAGGACATTCAGCCTAAACAGAGAATTCTCTCTAACAGCTACCAAAGGGGTAACCCAGGGTGCTAAAAAAAAGAATTAGCATTTACTGAATGGGACGGCACGCGCATCCCGTTCAATGAATGAAAATACTTTGCCAAGATGGCCACCATGGAAAGGGATTGCAGGGCTCCATATGGAGCCGCTCTCCCCTTTCCATGACGGCCAGCCAGGGCACTGAGGACGGCGGGGCAGCAGGGGCACTGGCTGCCGCCGATGTACAAAGGTCTCGGGGGGATGGGGGAGTTGATAATAAAATTAAAAATAAAGGGAAGGGGTGGGGAAAGATGGCAGCTTGCGCCAGGGGCGGCAGCCTGCGGTTCCGTGGAATGCCGTCTGAGATCGGAGATTTCAGCCCCCGTTCTGCAGCACCTTATAGGCTGTGTGCCCCGCCTCAGGTGCTAATGGTTTCTATGTTTCTGCTCATTCATATACCCTTCTAGCAGTTGCTATCTTGGACACAGGAGGAGCAACTCTCAGGCCTGCACTGTGCATTGTGACACAGTTTTATTTATTCTTGGACATACAGAATTGTTTTCCTGCAGGAAACAGATGTCTGGGAATGATGTCCATTTCAGG
Source organism: Ambystoma mexicanum (assembly GCF_040938575.1). Classification (NCBI taxonomy): domain Eukaryota; kingdom Metazoa; phylum Chordata; class Amphibia; order Caudata; family Ambystomatidae; genus Ambystoma; species Ambystoma mexicanum. The sequence continues at coordinate 405,428,432 of NC_090937.1, forward strand.
CACACTAAGCCGGTCAAGTGGCACAGCGAGTAGAGCGCTCGCTTTGACATCCGTGAAGAGCCTGCTAACGCAGGTTCGAGATAAATGAGCACCACACACCGTGGGTAATAATAAGCAGCTCTCAGATACCTGAGGGTTCGTAGCGCTATATAAGTGCCAAATTATTATTATTTGAGGATTGCCAGGGGAATCAGGTGCCACCCTGTCAACTCAGTTGCTTCCCCTGGCACTCCTACGTGACTTTGGGTTGAGAGATCACAGCGGCAGCCTCCAATGGAAAGTGAAGAGGACCAATTGAATCCCTGTAGACCTTCGGCCTTTCCCTCCTCCCCTTCTCCTTCAGGTCCTTAACAGTGGGTGCTGGCGGGTTAGAGGATCATCAACTGTTGATAAGGCCTCTTCTAATAATCCCTGCATCAGCATCATATTGCTGATGAGGGTCATATGGGATGAGAACAGCGCAGACCTGTCGAGGGAGAAGCGTGCCAACAAGGATAGTCAGCACTGGGAGTCTTTACCGGTCAAAGGGTGCGATGTGGGGGTCAGCAAATGGGCGAAGAGAAAGTACAGCAGTGGGGAAGCACCTAAACAAAGGAGGCTGTGCCCTATACATTAAATATGACTTGCCACTGGGCAGCATTAATGAGGCATTTGAGTTTGTGCTTGACATATGAAGGGAGCACCTGAACATGTGCTGTAGCACATTGCATATGGTATTTATATCATGCATATGTGACATTTACTGGTTTTGTTGGGTCATTTGATGCTGCACTTGGCATTTGAGGACCGCCCCAATACTTCTACTCTATGCCTTAATAATGTGATCAATACCATGCAAATGCAATGTTAACTTGGGGCATGTGAAGTTGCACTTGGGAATTGACGGCAACAGCTAGACATGCGTGCTGCACCCTCCATGTGTTTACTATATAATGAATGGGAGTCATATCCAAGAATTAATTGTGATATTGAGGCAGCGCGTGACATATTACTGCAGCAACTGAACATATGAGGCTGCACAGTACCTATTTTGATTTACCATTATTTAACTAAGCAAATATTTATTTATTTATTTATTCTTTCTTGTTTTTCAAGTTTCCAGCCATAAACACAGTCACTTCTACTACCCCAAGTGGAAGGAATAGGAAAAGGTAGAAGGTTGGGAGGCCAAGCAGAGGGTTCCGAACCTTTACAGCTTTTCAACATTCTAGAAAACTTGAGTGCAAGGGAGAGGGAGCAAGATGAAGTGTAAAACATCTCAAATAACAATAACAGAGGAACAATGAAGCCATCCTGCAAGTGCCAGGGGAGCCAACTTCCACATCCATAGGTAGCTGAGAGTTATTGTAAACTGATCAACTCTGATCCCAGATAGCAGCACATAAATTGATCAACTGTTTAATTCAAGCATCTAATTAAATGTCGTCATCATTTATCTGAACCATAAATTATTGTCCAGAGTTCTAAAAGAGGTGTAAGATTGTTCCATAAGTACACACCTACCATGTTCAAATGTTTTTCCACATTTGCCTTCTTCCTATGGTGGGTTGGGGTGGGGGCGAAGGAGTTAGCAGACCTCAAGTCCATATGATGGATTGACAGGCAAACGGTGACATTTGAGTTTGCATTTGGCAAATATAGGAACAACTAGACCTTTCGAGGTGGCACATTACCTGTGACTCTGATCTCAAGAACATGGGATACTGACTCCTAATGATGAATCATTTCAGGGAGTACTGGGCATATGCTGCCAAGCCCTGGCCATGTGAAGCTGTGCCTTGCATATGGTGACTTTACCATGTATGTAAGGCATTAACTGGATTTACTGTTCCCCTCTCCTCCCCCGGTGCTCCCAGTGACGTGTTCAGCTCCCTGGATAAGGAGTAATTACGACCGAGGTGGGGACGTGTGAAAGGCAGGGAAGAGGGAAGAGAGCTTCCTGACAATGGTGTCCAGTTAAGATAAGGCACGGCAGGGATAACGTTAATGTTGCTCTACTACTCCAATCTTGTTTAACAGAGCTGGAGAATGATTGACCTGCTGGCTGCCTGTTGTGTCAGAGTGAGTGCAGTGACTGTGGAGTCTTTCCCAAGCTCTGGGGAGGACCCTTTGAGCTGCGCAATGCCATGCTTTGCTAGATGTGGGGTAGTGCTAGCAGGGGAGAACAGATTCCATTTAAGGCTCATGGAATTTTACTTTACTTTGTCATTGGCCTACTGGTTGTGCATGGCATTCAGGGGTGCATTTGGTGGGGGTAGTGACCACTGTGATATATCTGCCACAGTCAGATAAGTGTGCCTTTATGCTCTTAATATTTGATTGGGAGCATTATCCTGGTCATAGCCACTGATTATTCCAGAACTCAAAGGTCGCCTACCTTGGACTTCAGGTAGGTTGGTCAAGCCGGTTAGATAACCAAACGTGGGTTTGTGGCAGCGCCAAAAGAAGAGACCTTCTCAAAGCACAGGTACAAAGCTATGGCAACGCTCTCTGATAACAAATCACAGTCAATGATCAATTGGGTACGGCGTAGCCATACGGCTGACTTGTCATTAATGGGGCTATTCAGAACCCTACTCAGGCTATTCAGAACCCTGAGAGCAGTGATAATACTGGTAGTGTGTCCAGTTGGGGTTCGATTTTGCAGCTCAAGCCCCCGGTTGCCCATTCACCTGCAGAATGCTTTCCAGCAGAGGATGCTCTGGTAGTAGAAGATGCTGTGGTAGAAGTCAGTCCTGCAGCCCTGATTGGAGCAGAGGACATGTACACCTCTACTCCTAAATCTGTTCCGGCTCCTGAATCTATCTACCTAGTTTCATCCCCTGTGAGCGGGATGGAAATTAGGGAACGTCTGCGGGCACCGCCCGATGATGGGGGTCCTGCTTTGGAGACACAGGGTGGTGATCCTGAGCCAGTGGAATCAGAGAGAATGCATGTTTAAACAGTTTAGTGCTTGATGAGAGAATCATACTGGTTCGGGCTTCATCAGATATGTCCATCATTGAAGCTTTGGCGAATTCCATCGATCGTCTCCATGAAGAAAACTGTGTCCAGTAGCATAGCATCAGTAAATCGGCAGTGTTGGAGCCGGAGCCTGTCCTTGAGCCATCTACAGAATTAATTGCTGAATTTTCACAGCAGTGAGGTTGCCCTGCTGCATCTTGTGGACCCTCTGCTGGGGATTCCATTACCTCTAGTGCTGTTTATTTTGGGGATTTTGCACCAACTCAGTTTGTTCTGAATATTATTATAGATCATTTGGTTGTATACGAATTGTTCGAATGACAACTGACCAAATGACAATTGACCTTCTGCACAATTGACCGCATTTAAAATAACCATACGGTCAATTGTTCAGAAGATCAATTAGAACCACTGTAATATGGTCAATTGTGTCATTTGGTCAATTGTACTCAAACAATCCGGGTAATACTGATCATTTTAACAGTGTGAATGAATGTGATCATGTGAGTAATTTGTGTAATGTAAGGAATGACCAACACTATCAAGCTAGTTCATCTGAAAAAAATATTAGACTCTGCTGCCATTTCTTTGGATAGCCTTCCTGTATAGTAACACTTAAAAGGGTGTCAATCCTCAAAAGTTATACAACAAAACCAAGTGACACAACCCCTAGTTTGCAGGCCTGACAAGGAGTCTGTGAAGTTAGAGAACAATCCTTGTCTAGTGAATTATCTTAATCAATTGAATACTTTACTATTGGAAATTCATTCTCTAATGAGATCCTTTTTCAATAGTAGGGCAATGGATGTAGAAAGACTGGATACACCTGTTGATAGTATGAGCTCCCTGCTCTCTATTTTGGTTAAAGCTAACTCTGGTGATCAATATGCTCCGAGTGTGAACTCTTATGGGGTCTCTATTACCTGCTGCGGCTGTATCAGAAAAAGCTCTAGCTACTTTTAGCAAATGTAAGGCTTACAGGACCTTGGAGGAGCAGGGCAGAGGTTTGGATGGTATTCTTGGTGCGGACGGGCCCTGCTGTACTGAGGCCCCCTTTTCTACTGCTTCCGCTCTAGTGGACCGCTGCAGTGTGCTGACTGCTTGAGATATGCCAAAAGCTGTCTGGTCTGTAACAGGACATTTTGAAGTTGCTTCTGGGACATGTAATGCACTGGGGTCTTGCAGCGTGGTGGAAATTTGGATGCCATTCGTGGCATGGATAGCCCTTGTTGCTATGTGACTCCCCCCATCCCCCAATGACATTGCCACTGCTGTTGCAGAGGACAATTGTGTTAGGTGCGCACCGATTGCCATAGATCTGCCAAAAGATGGTCAAGAAAATGTTTGTTTACCTAATAAAGATACCCTGTGTAAGTACCTATAACCAGTATTTGGGGGTGTCCCAAACTGAAGCCTCATATCGTATGGTGCTCTGAGTCATGCTTGTTAGTGCAGCAGATAAACAGAGAAAAAAAACTGATGGTCACGGATCCTCTAGAAGGCTGGTGGGAGCAAAGTTTGATATGCTGCTTGAAGCACTTAATTCACGGAAATAAAAATTCATACAGAAGAACAATGGGTAAAGCCTAGAAATTCTAGGGCTTAGGTGTAGTGCCTTAAAACTTTTTCCCAGTCTTTGTACCCAGTCGGATTGCATGTTCTGTAACGGCTGCAATGTTCATTTCTGTTTTACAAACTTGCATTTTTTTCGAACTTGAGTGCTAAACTGCAGAGATGCTCTAAGTGCCAGAGAAATTGAGTTATTCCCAGATGCCCAATTTAAATTGTGCCATCTTCACAATACATGGTATACTGCAGATGAGATTTTCATTGAGTCCCCTTTAAGTAGCAGAGTTGAGGGGAAGAACAAGAGTACTGCCATAAACCAATGTCTTCTAGATCTATCTAGGTCAGAGGTATAGCAAACACTTAATGTGAAGTGTGTGTGTAGCATCCGTTTACCGAAGCATGTGTTAGAGAGGGTGTATGCATATATGCCACTTGTTCCCCGGGAAGTGGTCTTTAGAGTGAGGGCTGAGATCCCTGAAAGAATAAGGCAGTCTGTCAGCTGATCCACTCCTTATTGCATATTGGGATATTGCTCGGGGGCCCAATCTGCAAAATGGTATGGTGAGTTTTGCTAATTGGAACATGGCAGGAGTTTTTAATAAGCTTGGGGATCCTGTGTGGAAACGTTGGTTAGAGGGTTTTGATGTGATAAGTCTCGGTTGAAAGACAATGGCATATTCCAGATTTTTGGGTTATGTCTTCTGTAGCTTTACAACGTGGTTCAGGGTGCCCTACCAAAGGTAATGCAACCTTGGTGCACAAGTCTTGCTGTATGCTTTCAGAAGTGGTTGCAAATATTAGGGACCAAGGAATTGTAATCTCTTTCCCGGCCAAACCTGTTATGCAACTTGCAGTTGTTAATATATATATATATTTGCACCTTAAAGAGAATGTCACAAATTGTTTTGCAGCAAATGGTTAGATGGCAAATTTGATGTCTGCATCCTGTACTGGGAGTTCTATCGTCATGGGAGATTTTAATCTCAAACTGGGAAAATGCAATTAATTAATCTTGGGCCGCAAAGAGTTAGGAGTAGAGTGTGACATTCCATAGTGTAATTAATGTTAATTAAAGGGTGATTTGCATGGGCACATGTTGGACCTATTCATGAAGCAATTCTCATTAGTGCAGCTTAACGGTAGAGGCCCGGGGGTACTCCCCCAACAATGATTTTTAGATTGGGTTCCAGAGAGTCAATGTTGGACTATTGCCTAATTTACTGTTTTTCATATTCATAAATTCATGATTGCCAAGAATGTCTAAGACTTGAAAGTGACCATAACACTATTATAATTGCCTGAATTGCAGAGGCTATTACACATTCTAACTCTAATATTAATGTATTAAAGGGAGAAAAAATGTCCTCTGTAAAACTGACCAGAATTGCACTGGAGCTAACAGTGGGCAAGGAAGATACAACTACCTTGGCTACCCCTATATGCTCTGCCACAGGCTCATATGGGCAAGCAATTATGTCTTTTCACCAGGCACTACTGCCCAAAGACATCTATGACAACATTGGTTCCCAGGAAATATGCCAAGATATGCCATGGTTTGATAAGGAATGCATAAGGGCAAAATGTGATTTCTTTTGGGTGGTAGGGTGTAAGGAAATAGGTTTGGTGGGGAAATTGCATGAGCTAAAATCCAGCTATAAAAATATGTAAACAATTAAGAAACAAGCCTATATTGGATCCCAATGGGATCAATTAGATAGAATGGTTAAGGAGAATAATATCAAGGAGTTTTGGACTCAATGATGGCGGTGATGGTGACCAGATTTCTCCAATGTTCTGGGCTTTGCATTTCAAACAGATGTTGTTTAAATCCTCTGCTGCGGTGCCACAATCCATATGGAAGAATAGATCTTTTTCTGGTGCTGTTGAGGCGATGCGTCAGAAAATTAATGCTTTTAATGAGGGCAAAGCTCCTGGAGCTGTACAGCATTAGGCCTGAGGCCTATAAACGAGTGTATGATTATTGGGCTCCTATTTTATTTTCTGTTTCCAGTATCTTTGGCTAAGAGTGTAATTATCCCTCTGTTTAAAATAGGCTCACATTATGACCCCCATTGCTATCGTCCAATATCCCTCCTGGATACAGCTGCTAAGCTATTTGCAAGTTCTCTTGCGCTAAAACTGGAGGATTGGGTCAGGTCAAATAATGTACTGGCATGCTACCAGGCCGATTTCAGGAGCGGTTAAGGCACAATCAATCATTGATTTGTTTTAAACACAATATTAGAGAAATATGTGGTTTTTAGGAGGAGTAAGGACTTTGTTACCTTTTTGGACCAGGCAAAGACCTTTGACTCACCTGACAGATCCACCCTTTATTTATGTATTTATTTATTTGAAGATTTACAACGCGCAGTTAATTCCCAAGGGCGTCTGGGCGCTAGTGTCAGCAGTGACGTGAAGACGTCTCCTACTCAAAACCTTGCGGGTTAGCGCTTTAAAACAAGTGAGTTTTAAGTCACTCTTAGTGATAGTGGAAGTACATTCCACAAACATGGGGCCAAGAATGACAAAGAATGGCCTCCCAGTCGTTTCCGCTGATGCCTCGGTATCTTGAGAAATTGTGAGGAGGAGTGTAATTGTCTGGCTGGGCAATAGTGTATGATCTTATTTTTTAGATACTCTGGGCCAATATTGTGCACCGCCTGGTGGGTGACGCAGAGTATCTTAAACTCGATCCGAGTCACCACTGGCAGCCAGTGCAGGCGATGCACAAGGGCTGTATAAAGGGTCAGACGCAACAACATAACTACCACTCTTGCTGCTGAGTTCTGGAGCACCTGCATATGCTGGATCTGATATTTGAGTTGTCCCAGATTTATCCATTGCAGTAGTCCAGTGTCCCCATTATAGTCGATGTTACCAACATTGTTCGACTCGCTGGGAGTAGCAAAGGTTGAATTTTCCTCAAAACGTTCAGTTTTCCAAACCCTGCACAACAAATCGCGGAGATCTGCACCTCTCACGAACTGTTGGGGTAAAGCTTCACCCGAGACTTTTCACCAAAGCACAGGCCACAGGGCAATGGCCCAGTGAGTCAGGCCAATACTGCGAGTTTCAGAGGTTGTCCACCGTTTGGGCCCGAAACACCAGGATTTCCATTTTATTTCCATTTAGTTTTAACCAGTTTGCTGACATGCAGTTACCTATTTTATTCAGGCAATCACAGAGTTTTCCAGGGGTTCTGTATGGGTGTAACTCCAGATTCAGCAATAAGGTCAGCCAGTAGATGCACATATACATTAAAAAGAAGAGTGGACAAAGCTGACCCTTGTGGAACCCCACATGCCAGAACAGAAGTAGAAGAGCGATAGGCTTGAAAATAAATTATCTGGGAGAACCCTTCATGAAATGACTTGAACCATGCCAGAATCGGGCCAGCAGTACCAGCTTGCTCCAGACGAGTCAAAAGATGGCATGGTCCACAGTATCAAATGCCACACAGAGGTCCAGGGGAATTAACACTCCGGCCCCTCTGTAGTCCTGGATCAAGGCTAAGTCATCCAGCAGTGAAATCATGACTGATTCTGTGCCCATAGTAGGTCGAAAACCAGAATGAAAAGGGTGTAGGCATTGATTATTTTCCAGGAATTTTGAAAACGGTGGCTCCCATCAGTTTCATCATGGCTGGAAGAAGAGAAATGGGCCTGTATTTGGCCACCACCCATGGATCTAAATTAGTTTTTTTTAAGAGGGGTGTAACCACTGCGTGTCACAGAGTAGCAGGAACTTTACCTAGAGTAAAAAAATGCCGTAGAGCTGATGTAAACATGCTGATGGCCCTCTGCGGAAAGGCTTTCAAAATACGGAGTGGTACAGCGTCAAAGGGGGAAGCCGATTTCCGGCCATATTGAGCCTTAAGTATAACCTTGTCATTTATAGTAAAATATATATATATATATATATATATATATATATATATATATATATATATATATATATATATATACATACATATATATATATATATATATATATATTAGATTGGAGGAAATGGGAAGGGGCAACTCACATGGTCAGACTGGACCATACAACGGTCTTAGGCACCAATGAAAAAATGGCCAGCAGTTGGAAATGGATATTCAGTCCTTTAGTCACAGACTGTTAGAATAGTACCCAAGGGGTTGTTTTTTGTTCAAATGTAAACAAATTGTGATATTTAAAGAATGTTTATTCAGCAACAATGGCCAAAACTACAAGCAGCATATTGAAGTAACTCCTCAAACTGGCCCACTTTGGCCAAAAAAGTGGCCCATTTTGACTGGCCTACACTAGCATTTTGCATTTTTGGTACGGTCAACGCCCTATTGCCCTATAGGCCAGTCCAAGCCTGCCGGCTCATCCATAATGGGTGAGGGGGCGTCTACCCACTGGCCACCTCAACCATTATGTAGGAGCTGAGGAGCCAGCCCAGTGAAACACTGAGCACTCCCTCAGCTGCTTTTTCCAGCTGAAGGAGTGCTTCTGAGCTGGCTGAACGGTCAAAGGGAAACACTGTTTGTCTTTGACAGTTTATTTCCCCAGCCGCACATGATCACTTAGCCATGCAACGCTGGGGGTGTTTTGCTTCGCCAGCCTTGCATAGCTCATTGGAAATGCTGGCTGTGGCACTGCATGCATGTTTGTGTGAGGAGGTGCTCCTGCGCCTCCTCGCACATACGGGCAAAGCAGCCTGGAGCGGGGCATTTTAGCAACCTCGCGCAGGCCCCTGCAGAGGGTACGTTTATGGCAATTTATTTTTTATTTAAATGTGTATGGATGTGTGCACGCTTGTGTTATGGGACTGTGGTGGGAGCCGGATGGGCGGCAGCACTGGGATAGTGGTGGGAGTAGGGTGGGGAGAGCCCAGGGTCTGTACTGGGAGTAGGGTGCAGTGACGACACGCAAAAGTTCATAGCGATTTCTACATACTGTCCATCTGGCACTTTTGGGGGGGCCCGGCCTGCCCAACCTTTGCTCAGGGGGGGCCCAGGCCAAAAAAGTTTGAAGACCACTGTTCTAGACTGAAAATATTTGCCAGGGTAGGACCAATAGGTTCCCGTGTGGGAGCTCCTGGGGCCGCTGCGCCTCCACTGCAGTTTGACTACTTGTAATGGCTTTTTGGATATCTTGAATTTTGTCACAGAAAAATGCACTCCATTGCATTGCCATTGTGCATCTGGTAATTTATCTTGCTTTTTAGAAGGCCAGACTGACAATTCTTTTGCCACTTAGAACAGTTCCCGAGAGGAACAGGATGCTTCTGTTATCCGATTTGCGTCATATTTTGATTTCTCCACCAGAATCATTTTATGATAACACAGCACAGGCTTCCGCATCATAGTACAACCACCATTTCCTTTCCAGGCATTGGGCACAGCTGCTTTTGTGCCTGGAGAATTAGAGTAAACCAGGCCGCCGTAGGGTTTGTTTTCTCAAAATGAGATTTAATAGGGGCCAGAGCATCAGCCACATTTAAAAGTGCTTGGAATAAATGTTACAATCTTGGAGTCCCAAGAGATCTTTTGCAATTAATTATTTGCCTGTACCCCAAAACATCGGCATTTGTACGCAGTTGTTGCCCTGGCCAAACAATTCATTTTGGTACTAATATGAGTGTGGGGCAAGATTGCCCACTAGCTCCTCTTCTATTTATTATCTTTTTTATCTGAATGTTGTTTTATTTGTCATCAGGGTCTATTGCTTCCGCCCATAATAAAGGGAGGCAGCTATCCTGTGCTTCTGTAAGTGGATGATGGAGTTCTACTGGACCTCACAGCAAAAGGGGTAGTTCTTAGCCTGAGAAATATTACACTTGGTTCTAAAAAAATGAAATTATTTGTGAGCGGTCAGCAAAGTGACTGAAGAGGCTGTGGATATGTATAATTACTTGGGGATGGTGTTTGCAAGGAATTGCAGTTGGGGTGTGCATGTGAGGCTGGTAGCTAAGAAGGCACAAACAGGATTGGTGGACTTGCTCCATTTTTCTTATAAGTATGGAGTACACAGGTTAAATAAATGTGTTGAGGTCCTTCAGACTAAGGTGAATGCTTCTGTTTTATATGGTTAAGAAATGTGGGAGCATTTAGGTAATATTCATTAGAGCTTCTTTCGTAAGGTTTTAGCACTGGGTCCTGGTACTCCTGGGGAAGCATTCAGAGGAGAGCTGGGTGTGCCTGCCCAGTGGAAATATCTAGACCATGCAGAAAAAATACTTAGTGGTAGCTCAGTAAACCCAAACATTAAAAATGTAATATGGGGAATGTTGCCCTTGATTCCCTAAGTAAAATACCCCAATCTAAATAATGGTATATATTTAAGTAACCAATGGGTTTGTACAATAGGCAATTGTTCAATGGGATAATAAATCTGTTGATCTTAAAAGAGCGGTCTTGCAGCCTTGCTCATGATAGAATGCCCAGATATAGTGCAAGGCTACTCTCATTGGAACATTGGATTGCTGCAGTGTATGCCCCTCTGGTTGAGAATGTGCTAATACAAATACCGTCAGCTGAATATGGTAGGATCATTTTTAATAATGCGACTGAATGTATTGCCCCTGAGGGGCTGCATTTGTTGGCTTGCAAAAATGAAGCTTTGTTTGTGCGGTTCAGGGGACACCGAAAGCCTGCTTCATTTAATGCTTATATGTACAAATCTGATTAATAGTCGTAGAGTATGGCTTAGGACCCACTTTATCTATCTATATATAAAGTGAAAAAACTTTGTTAAAGACACGTTATGATTACAAGTAAAATCGAAAAACCCCTGAAAATCCACCAGTTATGGTCAGCTAAGCAACCATAAATTGCGCTACCACTGTGCACTGCTAAAACTAACACCTAGGACATCAAAGTTGACATCACAAATGTATGTCGTTAGTAACAATACCAGTGCTTAAGTGCAAAAGCATGCCGATAGCGGCCTGAAACTCCTGGCAAGTCAGGCCTGCTGGGAGTACAGTGCCCCTACCGGCAAACACGAAGTGGGATGGTCCATAAAAGATTACCAGCACCTTCATTTCCGAACCGGCTCACTCATAAAGAGAGTGTTCAACAACATAGTTAACACACTTTACTACACCACCCATAGCGCAACTTTATTAACTATATTTCCCAACAAATCTTACTACCTTAATAATTAACATTCCCTCTTACTAAAAGTACTTCAACATTACCACATATATGACTAACTTTCTTTTGCAATTACATGAAAAAAGAAGATTGAAGAAGACAGCTACTGAAGAAAGAGCACTCTTCACATTCTACAAAGTACATTAATATAGCATGTATATCTCTCTAATTGTAACAATGTACTTTCACTATATATTAGCCTACAGTATTATGTTCTACTCAATAACATTGTATATCACTCTTACCCAATTAATTGCAACATTTACATTCTTTCTATTCTCATCTAAACCCTGTTCTTTATTCAATACACTGCCCATTCCTTACTATCTAACAACATATCCATCTCTCAACAACTTCTAAACCAGAATCTTACTTCCTTACTATTCCATACCACTATCCACATGAGCTCCTAATTCCAACTCAACAACTTTCAAACTCATTGGCTTTCAGGCAAACTCAGCTTCTTTAACTCCTTGCTCAAAGAGCACAGTCCCTTTGGAGGGTACTTGGCCCACTGTGTTAACCTGTACCAAGCCTGTGTCAGCCACAGTCCCCCATTGTTTGAATGACATTTGTCAAAGAAAATCCTCTACGACCAGAATTGTGGACCCCAAAATGAGAAGCTTTGCCTTAGACTCAAGAAACATTATCCTAACAAATGTGGACAAGCCTAGCCAAGAGGAATCAAGGGACTCACTCAAAAACAAAATCCTAGCATGGCCCAACATTAAAGTAGGTCCTATGCGTATTAGAACCCAGGACTTGAAAGTCCTTTGTGGACTTCAGATTCGTAATTGGTGCACAGATGATAATACAGACTGCATTCTCATTGGATGTTGGACCAGCAGTTTGCCTGCGTTCATACATAGACTCACTAATGTTCCCACCCACTAAAATAAGAATTGTTTTGAACTAAGTTCTCTTTCTTGTATGCCCTTTTGGATTCTTCTATGTTGCATTTGGTGCCGTATGCTGCATACTTTTGATCCCGGATTGTCAGATAGCTTAGGTCAGATTGTTTTCTGTTTTGTTAATATCTGTATATATATGTTGTACGTTATGCGCCATGATGCCTGCAGGCTTTCAGCACTTTATAAGTATACAAATAAATGTAAAAAAAATCAAAATCACTATCACACATTAGCACACATACACACACTTTGTCACCCCTTTTCTATTATTTCCACACAACCCTCATACATATGTATTTAATCACACCATTAAAACAAACACTGTTTTCCATGAAACATCATAATGTCCCTACTTATTCAATCACACCACGACTCTCACTAGGCCAAGCCTATGACACTTGTAAACCCTCTTACTCATACAACCTTACCAGCCACACCTATCGTCCCACTGCACAATTACACAACAGTCTATTAGTCTGTTGAATCACAAACACACACCCTTGCATAATACATGCATAAACATTCCAACACTTTCCAACACAAACTTTCTTTTTTCCAACAGACAGAACGTAATGCCTGCTAAAAATCAACTCTGTAGAAAACAAAGAAACACTAGAGCAGATAAGAATAAAAAATAAGCCATTTAGGCATCCTGCTATAAAACAATTTACAGAAAATATTAAAACAAAACAGTTTGTAACCTCATTCAACAAAAGGATACCAACCACCTCTAAAAATGTAAGGCCCCTCTTGCAAAATCTAAAAATTAAAAAAAGATGTACGCACAAAAGCAGACCTACTAACAAACCCAACACTATACCTACCAATGTTAATGTAGCCACTGTAAAGTAATTCAAATAATTTATTTTAGAAAAAATAGTCCACCGTAGAGTTCTCAACAATCTTATAAAGACAGCTAAAAAGAAATGATCTACCATTAACAACTACTGCAGAAAATGAATCCTCAAAGCTCTAATTGAGTGTATTTTTACTAAAGATAACAGTTTTTATATTAATATTAAACAGAATGAAACCACTAACTAAATTAATCAATACATTACTGTGATGCTGGAAATGCATTGGAGGGACAGGGCCTCCCTGTCCTTGTCCTGTAGTTTTTTTTCATTGCGTTCTGTATTGTTTTCTGCCCAGGAGTCCATGTGGGACTCCTGGCGGTGCAGCTCTTCCTGTTTTTGGTTTGGTGTAAAGACCCATGGGATACCCTTATGGCACCCATGGGTGGGGCTACAAGCCTGTGCCCCTAGTGTATGTTTTTGGGCACCTGTGGGTGGCCCACAGAGCAGGGTATGGGGTGGTCGCAGCTCCATGCTGAATTTGACAGATGCTCTGAGTATCCTCCATTTTGGGATACCCAGGCCCTGCCATTGGAATCAGTTGATTCCTGATAGAAAACAAGATGGCCTCTGTGGCCTCTTGATTTCTATTGCTGGTTACCTTGTTTTTCCAAAGTCCTGGGAAGCCCTGACTCTGTCCCTTCCCCTGACTGGCTGTTGGGTGGAAGTTCCATATATGGTGTTGTTGTGAAGTCCAGTCCAGACTGGCTGGAGCCTTCCCAGTAACTGTATGTTGTGGGTACACCCTGTGGGTGAGACCTGGGTGAATGGAGTGTGTGACCAATATGCACTTCTTGTTGTGGCTGTCTGGTTTCTGGCATGAGAGACAAAGACTGAGACAGCCCTGCCCGAAACTGGCCTGAATGCAGTGTGTAGTGTTGAATGGCTGGGTACTTGTCCCAATCCACATTCCTTGTTGTGAGTGTCTGAGAGGGAGGAGGATGGCCTGAATGCACTGTGTGCCTGATTGGCTGACTGACTGCATGAATGCCCTTCTGTATGTATGATTGGCTGCTGAGTGTGACCCAGCAGTGTGGATGAGAGACAGAATAGTATATCTGGGGACCTCTCACCACTGGAAATCGTTCAGAAGCTGTGTCTACACTTGAAGAGTAACTGGAACTGCTGATCCTCGACGCCCAGCTGGAAGAAGAAGACTTGCTGTTGCATTTGCTTTGACCTGATCTGAAAGCTGCTGAATTTGTCAAAGACTGATTCGAGAGAGGACCTGGTAAGGCGCCCTCTTCCCGTGCTCCGAGGGACCATCGAGCACCGCTGACCTTCGCCGAAGCACCTTGGGTGTCAGACCCTCGAAACGCTGCCGACCGGATACGGGACCGCCGAGGAGATCGAAGTGAAGCACCCGGACTTCGCCGCTGTCGAAGTCCATTGCCGTCGACCAGGGTTTGCAGGTTTGTGTAACCGCTGGAGGCCCGTCGAAGTTGTGTTGCCCCAGAAGAGGGGACTGCTTGATGCCGTGCCGCCGACGACCGGAGCCACCCGCTCCTTTGCCTAAGAACATTTGAATCGAAGGACTCCCTTGTCCGCACGAACGACCAATTACTCCTGCCAGAGAAAGCTGAGGACACTGACATGCCAAGGAGAATCCGCCAGTGGGTTTCCCGCCACCTGAAGGCCACAAAGACTTCGACGATTCTACGCCCTTGATGGGCCACAGTTCTTCAGAAACTCTTTGCGGTCCTGAATAATCAATCGCCGAGGTGCCCCGCACACCTCATCCTCGCAGGACGTTGCCGACGAGCACCGCCTGGATCGATGCCATGGTCTCGGCACCCTCGAACTTCTCATCGACGCTGTCGACGCCAAGTTCACCCTCTTCAACGCCTCTCGACGATCCATGGCTCCTGCTTTAAAAGGAGTCACTGAAGAAGGATCCATCGACGGTTCTTTGAAGAACTCTGCTCCACCAGGTACATTGGGGGGTAAAAACATTATAGAAGAGAATAAGACTATTGAGCAATATATGGACTGGGCTTGTGCTATATCTTTATATTACAGGTTGCCCAGGTGGGGGGCTCTCCACACAGAACTGTGTTTAGGTAACTGGCTCAGTATTCTGCCTATTGTTTCAACCATCTTTCTTTCCCTCCTCTCTCTATTGCTGGTTTCCTTGTTATTGATCTGTGTGACATTCTAACAGTATAGTTGATGCACTTTAATGAGATCTGATAATATTGGTGGTACCACTATAGAATTGTATATATTTACCATTGCGCACAAAGTGCGTTATTGTGATAGTGTACATACCTTTGAATATTAATTATGTAAAGACTGTGTTTTCAGTAATACAGTGTGTGGACATTCCTTTGTGGGAGCTTGGGGACTACAATGTACTTAAGCACCAGCCTACATCACCTCCTGAGAAGCTCTGCCTTGATTGCTCATCCATTGCTACCGTAATAGAGAATCTTGGCTGGGGTCCTCTGTGCCTCTCCTCTACCATATAGAAAGCAGAAGTACAGACCCCCCCTCCAGTCTTTACAATTACAAAAAGTACTTCTAAACATGCGCAATGTCAATATAAATACTTTTTCAAACTCCTGTGAAGGTGAATGGATTCACACCAGCAGCACAGTACCATATTTCAATGAACCGGCTTATAAACAAAAACAAAGCAACTCAATTGACATAGACAATAATGGCCGAGAGTATGGAATGGTAGGAAACACCATTATGACAATAAAATCTCTTATAGAAAAACTTTCCCAACAAATTTTCAACCAAATGTTACTTGATATGATATGATAAGTAATTTATAACGCACCTGTACACATGTATTTCTAGGCACGACAAGACAAGAGAGAGTACGGACGGAGGACAAGACAAACAATCTTGTGTCATTCAGCTCGTGCAAGTTCGGTAACACAAAGTGCAAGGGAAGGGGAGTGGGGAACGTGCAAGGTGGGGAAGGGAAAATTGCAATCAGGGCTGCAATGCCGTAAGTAAGTGCAGTCAGAACAGCATGGCTCTGGGTAAGTACAAAGAGGCAGAGGACTGGAGAGGTTACAGTTACAGCCCCTAGTGCATGACAGCCCGCAGGCAGTGTGGGGGAGACCAGTCAAGAGGAGCCAAGTACCCTGTGAGAATCTGGGGGTAACCAAGCAACCAGTCAGTGCAGCGGACAGGTAGGTCAGCAGCGGAGGGAGGGAGAGAAAGCAGAGGAGAAAAGGAAGATTTTGAACTGCTTCCGGAACTTCAGGTCGTCCGGCTCAAGTTTTGAGAGGGGCAGGGATGCTGTTCCAGAGGGAGACACCTGCAGAGGAAAGTGATCCGCCCCCTGCTCACTGCCTGGAGAAGCACCTGACCCTCAGAGAGTTGGTGGCAGCAGCACAAAGGGCTTGAGGAGGAAGGTATTTAGGAAGAGAGTGTTGAATGTAGTGCATGTCCCGGCCCCAGAACGCCTTGTGGACTATGCAGAGGGTCTTGAACTTGATCCTTGCAGCCACCGGGAGCCAGTGGAGAGATTACGGCTGGAGAAATACGGTTGCTGGGCTTGAGGCCAAGAATGCGTTTCACAGTCCTGTTCAGGATCTGTTGCAGAGGGCGGAGAGTAGATGAAGGCAGATTGAAAAAGAGGCTGTTACAGTAGTCCAACTTAGAGAGAACTGCGGCTCTGGAGACAAGGGGCTTCTGGGTGAAAGTGAGAATAGGAAGCGTACCTCTGAGGAGGTGCAGCTGGTAGTGGGCCTACTTGGAAAGGTCTGTGATGTGAGAAGAGAAAGAGAGAGTGGAGTCAAAGATGACACCAAGGTTTTTTGACTCACAGGAAGGTGAAGGAAGAGGGCCCATGGAGTGCCGCCAGAGTGAGAGAGGGAAAGCGGGAGCAGGGGTCCTGATGAGAAGGACATCTGTTTTACTGGCATTAAGGTAGAGATGGGTAGAGGTGCACCAATCCTGAATCGTGGATATGTATTTATTTATTTATCGGTTTCTTATAACGCACTTAATACTGATACACGTTTGGTTTATAAGTGCAGATCCGGGATTCAAACCACTGTTGCTCTGTGTGGTCTTGCTTCTAAGACCAGCACTTTGCCCCTGTGCTATCCTCCATTCACATAGACAGTATGGAATGTGTGAAAGAGGAGAGGAGGATGTAGGAAGCTGGATAGAGAGCTGAGTTTCATCCACATAAAACTGAAAGTTACAGCAGAAGGTGGAGATTAGCTGTGCCAGAGGGACCACGTAGAGATCTACAAAGGGACAGACAAAGAGGCAGGGTCAAAGGTTAGAAACGTGGGGAACACCACATGTGGACAGAGAGGTGGTGGAGAGAAAGGACCTGGGATGGTCAGTTCAGGAGGAAAGAGGTCAGCAACTCCAGGGCCTGATCTGTGATGCCCAGGTTCTCACAGTGTCAGTTGATCAGGATGGCGTGACTGACCATGTCAAAAGCAGAGGGAAGGTCAAGGAGGATGAGCACAGAAGGGGTGCTGGTGTCGAGATTGGCAAGTAGATCTTCAAGGGTGTTCAGGAGAGCAGTTTCCATCACTCTGGGTGCTCTGAAGCCAGACTGGTGGTCATGGAGACAGCCACCAGTTTTAGTGGGGAGAGTAAGCAGGGAGATGGCCAGCTTTTCCAGAAGTTTGCCCAAGAAAAGAGTAATACAGATCAGGTGATACTTAGCGGGACACATAGGATCGGCAGAAGGCTTTTTTGGAAGGGTGTGCACAAGGGAGATCTTGAGGAGAGAGGGGAAAGCACCATATAAACCGTCCAATATACAAATGGGTGCGCAGCTCAATATATAACATATGCCAACAATCCTTGAAATATTTATGACAATTCCTCAATCACTACGTGAAACTAAAAGACAAAAGCAGAATAAAAACGTTACACATGATGAACTTCTGCCCAGTGCGCATCCACACTGGACAGCAAGGACATTCATTAACCTTAATTTCAGGAACTGCTTGCACAAGCACCTTCCACACATCAAAATGTTAGCAACACACCATTCCACTATACAAAATCTTGTGCATACACTGTACTATGCAAAAAGTCCTGCTCTAGAACTGCAAAGTTTAAATAACATTCTCCTACATGGAACTGACAAAGAACTCCTTCAGGAAATAGAGCATTTCCAAACTAAATATAGTTGACTTAGAAAATTCAGTAACTTTAGAAAATATTAGCGAAAACCTCACAAACACCAGCCACCTTACAGACACTGAAATACCAGACAAAGTATGTGTCCTGTCACACAAAATTTTATGAAAAGAGCACAAAAATAGTATATATGACCCCAAAATAGAGGACAATGAGGTATCCCAATGGTTCCAATTAGCTTGATATCTAACAGCAGAAAATAAATACAAAATAACTGAGCCCTCAATAGTTTGCACTTGCTGCAATACAAAGCTTGACAATAGCCAAATGCCATCACGTGCTATCACTAATAGCATTATAATCCAAATAGTATACCCATTTCAAGCTATAATGTGCCTTCAACAGAAAACAGCAAAAATTGCCTCCATCTGAGTTACTAAAAGGAATTTGTGGCGAAGTAGTATATCTGCCATTAGATCTTAAAGAGAATGTAGAAACTCTAGGAGTACAATGGCAAATAGAGCAATCATTGATTGTACTAGTTAATGGTGTACCAACAAAAGACACAATAAATTCATAAACGCTAGTTGACGTAAACAAAGTTAGACAAGCACTACACTATCTTAAAGAAAACAAGGAATGCTACAAAGATATAAACATAGAGGGAAAACTTAAAAGAAACCACCCAAATAATTCAAGATTTGAATGTTTAGATCCTGTTACTGCAGCCAACATTTTCTACCAATATACAATTCACCCACTACACTCCAAAGACACCATAGAAGAGGCATTAGAAACATATTAAATGCGCCAAGACAACAGCTCCCCAAAGATCATGTGGGAGAAAAGTATAGAAGCACATTCTTTTCCTCTACTCTTTCGTAGAGGAAAATGAGGAATTTATAATGAAAGATCCACACAAATTAATGCATCAGAATATCGCTCTTTACAGATGTATTCTGAAGACCCCAGATTCAGATTTGTGCAACCACGATTGGCATGGAAGCCATTGAAGGCGTCGGAGGGATGGAAAGGGGAGCTCCGACATCAGGCGATGAAGGTAGGTGCCTCAAACAAGACATGCCATAGTCACTGCAGTCCATTCATGTGTAGCACAAGGTTGCCCTAGAGTGTAAATGCAACACATTTCCACACTGCCCATAGCCACATGCGAGCACCACCCTGTATACACTGCTGGCACCCGCATACCTGCATCCACATTCCACACTAAAAGGAGACAACCTGCATGGCCCTGCCTGAAATCTGCCTCATCTACTGACCAGAATAAGGTCTATCATTGTCATTCCAAAGTCCGCAGACCCATCAATAACGCCCTCCCTCCTTTGCTCCACCACAGGCACAGATTCACACCCCGAGGACCAGGACACCCCTGCGACGAAGAGAGCCAAGAAGGCCAATAATACCGTCCCCGCACCCTCAACCTCAGCTGCAGTGAGGCAGACCCCACAACAAGCAGGACCCACTGCAAGCATACCGGACGTCCCACCGGCAAGCACCCCTGTAGTCAGCAGGCCAGCAGCAGCTGCTCCATCTCTACCAACATTGCCTGCCACAGAAGACACCGGGTCAGCGGCCAGCAGCAACATGGGTGAGACAGCTGCAATAGCTACATGTTCAGACTCAGACATTGAGGAGCACGAAGTCAGAAGCCCCACTGACTTACTACATTCCCCGTGTTTGTCAGACGCCAGCCCCCATGAGGATCACACACAGGGGCACACAGAGGTAGAGGAGTGGCCTTCTACCCCATGCCCAGTCCTCAGTCCACAGGAGGGGAGCAGCCCCTCCATCACACCACCAGCACTGGCCATGGGCCAGCAGGGGCAGCAGTCCCTCGAGGACATCACAGAACGGCAGCAACAACTGTCCACGATGCTGGCTGAGCATGCCGCGGAATGTGTGGGGGCTAGGGCAACCATTGAACAGGCCACGGAGACCCTTAGGGCCGAAGTAGCGCAGAGCACTACCACCCTGAGGGATGCCATGCAGGCCATGTCCAGGGACATCTGTGCTGAACTTGCCGGCTTGCGTCATGCGCTCACTGAGCTCACCCACACCCTACAGGACGTGCATGCACGGGGGCAGGCAGGGACATCCTCCACTGCCAGTTCTGCACAGAGCAGCCCCGTCCGACGTTCCGGACGTAACCTGCGCTCCACAGCCAGGGGTGCCCCGGGGGCCGGGAGAGGGGGCTTGTAACAGCCTGTGGCCACTGTCACAGGCATCTGTTGACACCTACATGGGGTGTGTTGGGGTGTGCAGGGGGGAGAGGGGATGGGGTGTGTTGGGGTGTGCAGGGGGGAGAGGGGAAGGGGTGTGTTGGGGTGTGCAGGGGGGAGGGGGGAGGGGGTGTGTTGGGGTGTGCAGGGGGAGGGGGTGTGTTGGGGTTTGCAGGGGGGAGGGGGTGTGTTGGGGTGTGCAGGGGGGAGGGGGGAGGGGGTGTGTCACGACGTTTCATAGTTTAAATACACTTTTTTCTTTCCCAAAATGAAATGTGTGGACATTTTCATTGCGTATGTGTGCTTTATTGGTGTACAGTCCACAGTGTGCATGTCCCAGAGACACACAGTGCCCCAAGTGCAGTCTCCATGTGATTCACACCAGCCGTGTGTGCTAGAAGCAGTGGTCGATGATACTTTGGCGCATTGCACGCCGCGCCTGTGCGTCGCCTCCTCCATGGGGTGCCGCCCCATCTGCACCCTCATCATCCTCATCGTCAGGTGGTTGCAGTTCTGCGTCAGGGGGCAGGGGCACATTCCGTCTGACGCACATATTGTGTAGCATGACACATGCCATGACGATCTTTGCCACCTTCTCATGGTGGTACAGGAGTGCCCCACCAGACCTGCTGAGGCTTCGGAACCGTGCCTTCAATAGGCCGAATGTCTGCTCTATGACCACACGAGTACGTGTATGTGCACGGTTGAAGTCCTCCTCGTGCTGGTTCTGCGGGTTCCGGACTGGTGTAAGGAGCCACCTCTTCAGGGGATAGCCTGCATCACCTGTATGTAGGCGAGAATGTATGTGTCAGTCATGTCGTCTGATCAAGAACATGATGTGCCACCATGGCTTGCATCCAACTGTTACTTTGGCTCACTTCTACATGCACTAATTGATTCACACAATGCAACCAGTATATGCTCATGGCTGCCATGGCCTGTTTTGCATGCCATCAGCCAATGTATGCAGAGGGGTTGAGTGCATTGTGATTGCCCATCCTCTGTCTCCGTTCTCTGTGTTACTCACAGCCAGGTGGAGTATGCATCACTCCCCCCCCTTTCAGCCTGGTGGAGTATGCATCATTCCCCCCCCTATCAGCCAGGTGGAGTATGCATCATCCCCCCCCTTTCAGCCAGGTGGAGTATGCATCATTACCCCCCCTTTCAGCCAGGTGGAGTATGCATCATTCCCCCCCCTTTCAGCCAGGTGGAGTATGCATCATCCCCCCCCCCTATCAGCCAGGTGGAGTATGCATCATCCCCCCCCTTTCAGCCAGGTGGAGTATGCATCGGTACGTCATTCACCTGCCCACTTCCATGACATTGGACTCACCGAGTAGCCAGGATCTTGGGCCTGCATGTCGCTCCATGTAGCGTGGTATTGTGGAGTTCCTCAGGACCATAGAATCATGGGTTGATCCGGGGAATCGGGCACAACAATGTGTGATGATCTTGTTGGAGTCACAGACCATTTGCACATTGATTGAGTGGAACTGTTTCCGGTTGCGGTACGGTACCTCCATGAAACGTGGAACCACCAATTCCACATGGGTGCAGTCGATGGCACCAATGCAACCGGGTATGCCGACTAGTGCATGGAAACCCACTTTGGTGTTTGCAATGTCCTGGGCAGTCCGTGGTAATGAGATGTGGTCGTCTGTGTGCTTGAGGAGGGCATCGAGCACTTGGATGAGTGTTCGTGAGAATAATGGTTGTGAAATGCCATGCAAGTGCCCCACTGTGTGCTGGTAGGTGCCTGTGGCCAGGAAGTGGAGTACAGACACTACCTTCAGTAGGGGGGGGGTGGCGGTTGGAGTTTCTATCATGCTGACAATGTCGTTGTGTATCATGTCTACGATGGCGGTGATGGTGTCCCGGTCCAAACGGTACAGGGTGTGGATCTGCTCAGCAGTGAGGTTGAATGGATTGGCTCTGATGCGTGGGATTGGGGGCTGCCTGCGTGGTGGCACTGGCTGTGCTGGTGGGGCTTGCTGGGCCTGCCTTGCCCTCCTTCTCCTCCTGCGTCTCCTCTGTGCTGCCTGTTGTTGTTGTTGCTGTTGTAGCACATGCATTGCTATCAGGTCCTCCAGCCCCAACATTGCTAGTCGTATTGGTATCATTGTGGAGTGTGACTGGGTGTGGGAAGGGGTGGGGTGTGCTCTTTTTGTACTTCTTGAGTCTGTATTGCCTTCAGCTGTGCTGTTTCTGTGCACCTGTGGCAGCTGCATTCACTTTACATGGCCCTTTACGGTTGGTTCGCGATGGCGTAATTAGCACCATGGCGGTAAGGTACTTAACGGGCTGGGTGATGGCGTTAGGTGCATGTCCGCTTGGGTCGGCATTTGCGTACCTTTCCACCATGGCGCTAAGTACGGTGTGGCCGGTCGCGTGCGCGCACCCTTAGCGCAGTTAGCGGCAGCGTTAACTACGATGCCGCTAATGGCATTTTAGTTAACGGTCACAGGTCATGATCGGACCTGGCGGAAAACGATGGCGGTAACCATTTACCGCCATCGTTTTTCACTTAGCGCCAGGGTCGTAATGAGGCCCAATAAGTTTTGCAGTCAAGTATTAGAAATCTCTTGGCAAACTGCGTGGTACAAAAGAATACTGGTTCTGATTCATGCTGATGTACGTTGTATGCTAAGGAACCTAGGCCCACCAACAAGGTTTGTTACTATAGGTTGGGCAGAATATGCATGGGATGACTTGCATGACTTGTTATGCACTGCAAACCAAAATAAAAAGGCAATAGATATAAAAACAAAAGGAGAACTCTGTTCTCTTGAGCCTGTCAAGTAACAAGGTACTTTTACCATCGCTTCATTGCCATGCTGCACTTCATCTATAATAAAAAATACCCCTGCACTCAGAGAAGTGGAACACTTCTATTGGAGAAAACAATAACAATCCAGAGGAGCACCACACATCCGCATGCTTTTGTGGAAAAAGATGCTCCATTATTTTGCCATGATAGCGATGCCTGTGTTTTACAATTTATTGAAAAATACATTACCTGTGACTTCCCTACATACACAAATCCTACGCTTCCAAAAACATAAGTGTGGCAAATACTGCTGATGTTTATATTAAAACAAAAGTAAATACTGTACCAAATGTTGCGTTGGCTTCCCTAGATCAGTTTGCACAAAAGGAAAAATAAATAACTTGATGTCTTCTGTTAGACACAGACTAAAAAGGAAATCCCCTAAAAACACATACAACATTAAAAGGGACGAAGCATCCAAGTACATCGATGATTACAATGTAATCATTGCCCTCTTGTGGAATGCAAACATAGATATACAATACATTGCGGACATTTCCACTGCAGTTGCAAGATATGTCACAGCCTATCTCACCAGAGGTGAGAAAACAGAGGTAAAAGACCTCTGGGATGACATATCATCTGACAAAACACTGTCCCAAAAATTGTACAGCTTTGGTATGAAAATGCTCTTCCATAGAGAATGAAGATGTTACAAAGCTGTTGACCATTTAACAGGTACACCCTTATATGGGAAATCTGAAAACATTGTCTGACTAAACTTTGGTCCAGCTTCATCATGAAAAAGAACACTAACATCCTACCAAGAGATAGAAACAATAGCCACAAATTATCTCAACCGCCAGGGCATTTGAAAAAAAAAATAGGTTAATTGACACCTACTACCCACTGCTTTGGAAAACATGTGTCTGTACGAAATAGCCCAAAACTACTCCTGCAAAAACAATGTCACGCTAGATGAAACAACTTGCAAATATTCCATTTCAACTTGCGAAGGCAGCCTGGTAAAACTTACCAAGCCTAGTATAATTATTCATGTAAAGTTATTGCTTAAATCTCAACAGTATAGAGAACTTCATTACATGGCCCTATTGCAACTTTTTAAACATTGAAGAAAAGAAGAAAACACATTAGGTGACAATCACTCATTTGAAGCTGCATTTGATCCAAAGCAGTATAACAAATATCAATTTTAAACACTACAAACACATGTTGAACAATGAACACAAACAAGATGAAGAAATTGAAGCTCAACTAGATGAAGACACTCCTGGAGGCAGTCAATCTTCTCTTACAGGAAGCCAAGAACCACTGGGAGAACCACACATTCTAAATGAAGCAGTAATTGCCATGATTGAGATAAAAAATACCATGTATCAATCTAAACAATCTGAAGAAGACTTGTCAGTGCTCACATCACAGCTAAACTATGAAAGCTCACCATTTATCTAGAAGTCACAGAAGAAATTGATTATGGTTTTAAACATGAAACTAAACTCGGAGCTGTACACATTATAAATCTCTGCTCCTGTATGTATGAGGTGAAGCTGGTTCTGGCAAAACATTCTCAAGACTTAACAAATAGCCTTTCAGCTGTTGTAATAGCCCCCACAGGTTTAGCTGCCTATAACAGGAGGGTTAACTTTACACCGACTACTGCTCCTTTCAGTAGAACACCACAACAATTTAGAATAACATTTATCAGAAAAAGCTGCAAATGAAGTACTCAGAATTGTGAAACAAATGAAAATGCTCCTGATAGATGAGTAAGCATGGTTTTGAACCTCATGTTGGCTTTAATTTATTTCTGAATGCAAGAAGTCTTAAAAGCCCACTACAAAGAACTGTTTGGAGGAAAACACATTATTTTTTTGGAGACCTCCTACAGTTAACACCAGTAAAAGGTCTACCTATTTTCCAAACTCTTGGACACAAATAATGCTGTAACATATTTGGCAGCATTGGCAGCATTACAAATGTAAATATATGGCAACATTTTTGCTACAGAAACCTAACTGAAAACATGCATCTGTCTGCAGATCTCACCAATGCTAACATTTTAAAAAGCATTAGAACTGGTCTGCTTACTAAAGATGCAAAATCCATCTTAAAAACTAACAAGATTAATCCATGAGATATATAGGCAAAACACATCTGCCCCTGATGTCATGGAACAATTAACTGAAATGTAACCCATATTGCATATCAGCTCCAAAGACAAACTAGAAGTGCACAACATGACACTCCCTATCTGTCAACAAGCAACAGCACAACTAAATAGCTTAAAAAATGTATCTCCAACACAGCTTGCTTAGAAAAAGTATTAACTAAAATGTAACCTTGAGGTAGAACAAGGCTAAGTCAATGGGGCAATTGGAACAGGTGTTGGCTTCCAAACATATCCACAAGACAACAACATTCAGTTTATCAACATCCACTCAGACATACTTGAAGAAGTTAAGAGATAGGCCGTACAATACCATGTGTCCTTCTTTTCAAAGACATGTACGTACGCAGAGAACGATTATCTCTATTTCTTGCATATGCTGTCACTATTCACAAATCACAAGGTCTATCCCAAGATCACACATTGGTTGACATTGGTAGTACTGTCTTCAAAGAAGGTATAAGTAACGTGGCACTTTCACCTCTGTATATGCAATGTTCTATTCCTAGTTAACATTGATGCAAACAAAGACAACGCTGACATTCCTTGCACCCTACAATACAACTGGCTACATGCACTGTAACCCCACCTACCTATATATGTACCCTGTACCTCAAAAAATAAACCATTAAAAAGAAAACAAATTCAAACAGCACCTATAGCAGATCAGCCAGCAATACCACTGAAAAAACTAAGAACTGCATCTTCATCAAATAATACAACAACATAACTCTCTAGTACAAAAACAACTGCATGTCCATCAGAAGACAAACTGAAAAATATCTCTTCTCAAAAAACAACTGCAGGCCCATCAAAGCTTACAGAGCCACTGCTCTCTGGTCCATTTAAATTGAGCAACACAACTGGAGTAAATTGGCAACAATTTTTCACAACATTTACTTAATTGATGCAGACCAGTTGTGTTTGCAGGTATAAGGCAAGCATTGGACTACTGTACAGGAATGGTAGAATTCACGATAAACACAAAGGAAGATCCAGACAATTCCCTAATGTACTTACAACAAGTACTAGAAACCAAAGCCATCCATATGAATGAATTCTTCAAGATTTCATACATGTGGAAACATACATGCACTCTCTGCAACCATGTTTCACAAGAGCACATCCCTAATGAACGATTTGTGCATGTATCCACAAAAAATTATGAATCCATTCAATTTCACCAGCTTCTGTAGAATGCAAATCATGGAATATATGCGCTTTTTGCAATTCAGACAATCGTTCCAGCATACAAATAAACTCACATGGACAATTTGTCATATCGTACCAAACATATCTGTAAACTCACTAGATTTACAAACATCCAAGTATCTCTTGACAAGAAAACCTCCACAACAGTAGGCATAATATTCCACATTGGTGCCACAACCACATCAGCCCACTATATTGCACATGTGAAAAAAAGAAGTGATTGGTTTGAATGTAACAAGTTACTCCAAAACATTGGTTACCAGCAAATCTAACAAATGCCTACTTAATATTCCTTCAACCCAAATTTAATCACTAAAGTATAGTACAATACAAATGTTAGAACACACCAACAGGTACCTAACTACATACATAGTACTACAATAGTGATTTTAAAATACAAGACAGAATATGCCAATAGATAACTAACAACATCCATAATATTACAATAATATTTTTAAAATACAAGATAGCTAGAATATGCCAGCAGTTATCTAACTACATCTATAATACCTACCTTTCATTGTAATACACTTCAAATATGCCATCACAGTTATTGTTAATACAAAACATCCTGTAAAGTACAATTTGCCAACAGGTATCTAACTACTTTAAACATACCCTTAATTACAACACACTCCAGACAAACATCATATCACACTTACACTCACGTAATCTATCCATATTACCACACACTAATATTCTGTAGCATGTCCATTCTTTAAAACTATGTGAATGCCAACAACTGTATATAATTACAGTAGCTTTTTTTTAATCCACTATGGATTTGTTTTCCCAATGACCCAATGATTATTTCATGTCCATACAACAACAGTGTACAAGACGCTAATGTGGTACCAAACATAGTACACAGAATGTACTACTTATGATGGTCAAAAAAGTAAATGTACATGTACAATTATATGCAATGAAAGGTTTTAAACTATCTTGTTTAACAAATTATACTGTTTTTCTCACAGAAAAAGAACCAGAGATTCCAGCTTTATTACCATATGAAACTAAGTAACCATACCCACTATTAGCCTATGTTATTTCTTCACAAAGAAACACATACAGATTCCATAAGCAATACCCTCAATTCTACTACGATCATAAATATCATATACACTTCAATTATATCAGTCCACCATATTACAAATACTATGTACTCCCCCTCGGCTACCTATTATTACTATACAATATAACTATGGCTGTGTCCAGTGGCCAGATTCTACTCTCCCTACAGTATCTATAATTACTATATACATATAACTATGGCCGTGGCTAGTATCTGCAAACACCACAAAAGAATAAAACCATATAACAAGTACATACAATACAACTGCAAATAACAACACTCACCCTGACCCTACCCACTCCCAATGAAGTCTGTGGACAGTAAAAATGACTGCGGACTCGGCAGCTCCAGCACCACTTTTTTCACCTATAAACACAGCTCCCTATCAACTTTTCCCACTCGCCCACCCTTTCCAAACCCTCTTTCGGCCACAAAATCACCCCAAATGTATTTCGACACCCTTTTCTCACTGTGCTGTCTGCGAACAATGGCAACTGTCACAGATCCAACAGATCTGTTTCATAAAATCTATCGCACCTCATGATTTTGAACATCCAATCAGCATGCGTTTTTTGTGTCTGTGGAAATTGAGACACTCCCTGATTGGTCCAGGTGTGTCAGCAGACTCTGAATCAGGAAATGAGTTAGCGGACCAGACCCGACCCAGATAACATGATTTTTTGCGTACCTACTACTGGCCATTTTTTTAAAAATAGAATTACACCAAATTTACTAAAGCATGCTTTAGGGACACCGCCGCTTCTCCTTCGCAATTCTGATGAAAATCCATCCAGTGGTTTGGGCTGTAGGTGTGAGCAAAACTTTTTTCCATTGTGTCTATGAGGATTCCAAACATTTTGGGACCCTCCCTATAACTTTGCCGCCCTGGACGAAACTGCACCGAACTTCCCAAATCGTTTCAATGTGGCCATATAGTTTTTTTTTGCTAAGTTTGGTGAGGATTCCCCGAATGGCGCTAAAGTTATAAGCCACCCAAAAATTTCTCTTTCTATGAGTTGAGCATGTTAGCCATAACTACAGGCCCACTACGGCAGGCCCTGTAATATAAAAGTCAACATTTATTTGTTTGTCTTAGGATTTCTGGTGAATCGTTGTTCCTTAAACAATTCCACACCATTTCACCAATCTGCACCAAAGCATGAATGCCTGTTAGGTCCCTCTGGACTTTACTGGCTACATGACATGTGGACAGCCAAACCCGTCCTGCAGATTTCAGCACAAGTCAAAATAATGTGTTTTTGGGTTTGTGGCTTGGCGAAGATTTGTTCCTTATACAATTCCACACTGTTTCACCAATCTGCAACAAATGTTGCACAGTTACCTGTTAGGATCCTCTGGGCATTACTGGCTGCATGCCATTTGGACACCCCACCGCTTCCCTGGATTTCAGCACCTTCACACATGAGACTGTTGCCTAAAATCAGTGAAACATCGATGTGGTCATAGAAAGACTGGTCTTGAAATGAAGAACAAAACTCAGATGTCGAGGCTGTAGAATGCACGGTTCCCAAGATATTTGCAGTGGAATGCATCACAATGAACTGCACCATGCCAGGGTTCGGCGACAGGTGGGGAGAGAGCATAGAAGGTCCCAGAATGCAGCAGCACACCAATTCTAACCTCCCCACAATGTCTGCTCTGGGGTATGCCAGCCAGCCACATGCGCCCATTCTCAGTGCAGTTTACTTTAGGGTGCAAAGCACATCAATCGATAAGCAAATTGGAACAACGACTTATTGGATCATTGTTATCATGTCTGTCTACAGAACCTGGTACTTCTGCTAGTTAAGTATAAAATCAGACCCACTGCCAAGGAAATGCTGTTCCTTTTCTGTGTTAACGATATCAATATTTTATGGATAACGTGAAAGTAGCATTTTTGAAGATTGGTAGACAGTTTTATATTCTGTTTTATCCATTGGCGATCATGATTTTTAATATCTGTAATTTGAATGTTGTATTATTATTTCATTGTATTGTATTGTATTATATTGTTAATGGTGTTGCCACATACAAATACATTCTCTCTCTCTTACTGGGACAGTTAAGACTGTACTCGGCATGATGGGATGTGGACATGTGATACTGTACTTGCATATGTGGATCATTGCCATAATGGGAGGCCTTAACTTGCATTAGCTGACATTTCTTTGGCGTGTATGATGCGATTAACATATTATGGCACCATTTGCTCATGCAAAGTTATACCTTCTGTATGTTGACAATACTAAAGAAATGAGACATTAAATGCCATTAGCACCTGGCATGGGGGTCCGAGACAAACAGCTCTCTCCGATGCCGAGCTGAATTCAGCAGGGAGCAGGATGCTACTCCCTTGCTCACCAGGCTACAAAATCCCTCTTTCATTGGGCTGCTTTGTTGCTACTTATGCTCACCCATCCCTTCTCCCCACAAACCACCCCATGCTCCATTAGTTACAAACTTCCCCTTCTCCCACAGTCTCTGCCACAAAACCTTCCCTTTAGCTGCCATGGAAAGTGAGAAGGGACTTACTCCCTGAGATTGTTTTTTAATTTCTTTTGTGGCCGAGTTTGGTTTGGCAGAGTGTTGCTTTGATCAAATGGTGAACTACAGTGTGCTCCCTTTGGCCAGTGGAATCCCTTTGTTTCAGCCTTTAAGCACAGTTCAGAATGATAGCTTATTAGCTGTGCAGCCGTGTCTTAAAGATTCAGTATACGCCTTTAGCCGTGGTAAAGGACTTCACTACTCTTGGGCCTTCAGCTAGGTCATGCTGGCCATCACCCCCGTAAATGCCTGATTTGCCGGCCAAGAAAGCTATATTCAATGCCATTTCTGGTGAATTAGAAGCTGCGCCTCTCAAACAGTGACAGCACCTGGATATATCAGTCTGCATGTTATATATTGGGACTGAAATACACATTGTATGTGAGGCTGAAACATTTATACAATACAGGGTACACGGCATGATAAATGTTGGAGCAGTTGCTTAGTTCCTTGTCTCCTTGGTGCCTTCTCCAGGGCTATTGAGGATTTCATGTTAAGCCCCGTGTAAATAGGATGTGACGGGAATGTACAGCGTAAAAGCATTGCATGAGGCTTTTTGCATTGCAGCCCATTTTCAAGGATTTGTAGGGCAGAGAGGAGGGGCACAATGTGACTTACGTTTCTGCCTCTCCCTTCCTCTCCTCCATGCAACTACTCCAGCATTTGCGCTGGCATGGATTTTCATGCCAGCACAAATGCGGAGGAGCCCTATGGAGCCCGCCGGCTTTTTTCACCGACAAAAAGTAGGCAGCCCATAGGAATTTCTTGTAAACATCTCGTGCCAGGCGTGTTTAGGCCACCTTTGTGCCCTGCTCTTTTGTCTTTGCTATACAAATGATGAAAATTGGGTCCCATGCAGGTCAACACGTAAAAGGTCAAGCCACCAAATTAGGTGAGACTCGAAAAAATGAGCTCCATGGTGTCCTCTCTAATAGCAGAAAAAGGCAAATGGGCGAAGCACTGAGGGAGCCCAAGGACTAGACAGTTGAGTTTGGAATGTCAGGTTCTATGAAACTCACACGAATATTCCTTCAGCAGGAGCCTGGCTGCAGGTCCAGCATTATGTTAATAAAGAATAGGTTTGTCTTTCCCTCCCTAACTTTTGAACCCTGCATCTAGCCCTCTCTGTGTGCTCTATCCAGGGCCTTTCCTAGTATACTGTTAAAAAATCTACTTTTCTAATTGTGCTCATATTACTGTCCACTTTCAGTGTTGATTACATCACCATAACCAGCACTGAAAACAAACGTCTTTTGCACGTGCAGTGTCAGCAGACTGGAGAAAGGTAAGTTTTACCTTTGTTTTAATTTACGTAGACATTAGCACCTCAGTGTGGTTGGTGATGTGACCTTCGGCGCCAGGTCGACCCTAATGGTAACAGCAGTACTGCCCGCATTAAAAGACCCTCGCTTCGGTAGGCCTCTTAACTTGGGTAACGGCTATTACTGGCAGGGTCACCCCCACCTGGGGGGACATTTAACCACAATAATCCCTGCATTGTCAGGCTGTACTGGGGCGGCCTACCTCCTGAGCAAAATGTGCAACCCAAGCACCGACCTATTAACTTGGATGAGGGGCCTTTGCCACCCAGTAGTGACACAAAATTTGGATTGGGATTCGAACCTGTGTTGTCTTGCTTCTAAGACAAATGCATTGCCCCTGAGCTATCCTTCCTTCCCATTGTTCACAACGAGAGGCAGGCAGAGGAGATCTCCTATGAATGCTGGCTTCGGGAACTCTCCAATGTTCTACATTATCTATGACTCCGCTTCTTTCTAGCGTGCCAAACACCTCAAACTCATGACAAAGCATGTTCCCTCTCCCTTCTCCTATGTCTCCTCCTACCTGAAACTCTCATTGCCCAGCCCTGCTTTCACTTCGGCTACAGCCAGACTGTGGCATGCAGGCAAATGTCAAGGCAAGGAAGAGGACGTTTCTCATTCACACCTTCCACAGCTCCAGCTGCAACTCACAGCAGCGGCGCAGAACAACACACGCCCTAGTTTTCACGTCAGCTCGTCTTCATCCCTCCGATACCAGCCACCAGCAGATGTGCGAATGTCTGGTCACCCTCTGAGATTCCTGGCACAGAGTTTCGTTCTATAGGAAAGCGTGGCCATATTTTGTCGGAAAGATTTGATAGCAACATATGGACGTTGACCTTTGCCCTCACTAGAGGCTCTTACCTTGAACTCTTTTCCTGTTACTTGGGCAGCGGTCAATTACCCCATGATACGACTTTCCGGCACATTTACTAGCGCCTCATCAATACCGATCTCGCGACATGTCTTTTATTATAACATATATGGCCCCCTTTAGCGTAGTCGGAACACAAAAGTGCCCACCGAGGTCACAGAAAAAAAAGCTACACTACTGAGTTTGCTGATGATTTGAATTTGATGTTCAAGCTTTGTTTTCTTCATTTTGCTGTTTTTTTTTTCTGAATTTGTATCTCTTTCATAGGACCCCATAAAGTCCTAAACCCCATTTCCCGTGTTTTAAGTATACAGTTTCAAACGGCTTTTTATTTTCTATTCTGGATGCTGGAACATTTGAACTGTATATGTCTACCTTTATTATCGCTGCAGCTCCTAGTCTAGAAGACTAAAGCAGAAGCCTTGTGCTCGAGCCAAGAACACAATAAAACTAGTTGCGTGGTTATTTCTCCATCAAAGGTTAAAAAGAATGTAACATTCAACTTATATATTTGCACACAAATAACAGTGTAACTGGGAGTGAACATTGTCACCTTTCAAAATTACATTTTATAAATGTTATATGTGCCAAGAAATGTTACTAGATACACCTAGGCTAAATGAAATATTTCAGGAATATAAACAAAGACAATTACATTGCAAATCAAACTTTAACTCACACACCACCAATACTTCCCAACACTCACTTGGTGCAAAGGACTGACAAGTGCAGAGCCACACGAGACACGGGAGCCCGAGGAACATGTCAGCGGGCTGATTGTCATGGCAGTGAGGGTCCCTGGCGTATGAACGACCTCTGGTCCATTTCACTCTACCCTGGCCCTCATGAGTGATTCAGCCCGGGCATTCATCTACCAGCCAAGGCAGATGACAATGAGCACCGAGTCTCAATGGTAATGTGAAGCAGATGACATAAGATATTGGGAGACCACGGATTGTGAACAGCGGGTACGGATCGCTGGTGTAGTGGGGGACCATGCATCCCACGCGGTACAGGTGGACCCGACGAACCATGTCCTGGGAAGGCACTCTCACTGCTTCCTGTTTCCTGTTGACATGGCCGAACAGCAGAGCTCGGGGAGCCAGATGTCTGCCTGGAGAGATGTCTCTTGCCGCAGGGAAACAGAAGATAAGAAAACAAAAATCATCCCTGAGTGCATGCATGCGTGCAAGCCTTGGTGTTGTATGTTCATGATGGATGTTTGCATGAATGTATGCATGCACTTAAGGGTGTATTAAGCAATGTGTGTGAAAGAGTGAGTTTATGCTGAATGGAGCGGTGTATTTTGGTGCTTACGAATGAGTGTGTTTCTATGTGTGCCTGTGTGAATGGTGTGAGTAAATTAGAGACTTTGAATGGGTGTCTGTGTGTCTGACTTTGTGCTGGGCTGGCCTCCGCAGATTTCTGCTGGTGGGGGGTGTGGAGTGAGGGTGGGGTTTAGGGGCCATGGGGTTAGTGCGCTATTACAGCATTTTTTGCATCCAATCGTGATAAAGCAAGCATGAGAAGTTATTACCTGACTAGAATGGCATTTGCGCGCAACCAGTCAAGCCATGTCTTACTGTGACATGACTTTTTTTACTGACATGTATGATAAAGCAAGAATGATATGTGTTATTGCTTGCTTGGCTAGACTGGCATTTGGGTTCAGGCAGTCTGGTAATTTCTGCCTGTTACCTGACATTTGTAATGGGTATCCATCCATGATGAAGCAAGCATATTTGTTATTACATGATAAGTATCATAAGATGGCTAGACTGGCATTTTGATGAAGCCAGTTTAGTTATTTCTTACTGCGGCAGAGAATTTTATTATGAGCATCAATGATAAAGTAAGCATAAATAACATTAGTAAGTGGCTATACTGGCATTTTAAAGCCACCAGCTATGTGGTATTGCATTTTTAATGTTAAAGCCAACAGTCGTATGTCCTTAGGTGGGGATACTGTCATATACTGGCAGAGCCAACCTGGACATGCTTTCGTATCATTACTAGTATTATGAGCAAACCTTAGGAGTATGTTCTTATATGGGAATACTGGCATCTAGTGGTGCAGCCAAAGTGGACATGTATGGGCACAGCTAGAATGACAACCTTTTTTATGCTAGCACATATTGTGGTCAAAGGCACAATGGGAATGTGTTGGGACATGCTCCTGTGCACTATTGGTGAATTGCATCTATTGGATTTTTCTAATAGAGGTTAACTACAAAACCAATTGCAAACTGTCTGGCTCTTTACCCATTTTTTCACAGAAAGGGTGATGTATAATGCACAATTTTAATCACTTATTCAGACCTATTTCCTATTTACCCTCAACCACAAGGCACCGTTGGTTGTTTCAGGCTCCCTCCCTATGCTCGCATACTCTGGCATATTGGTGGGAAATGTTTACACCGTCCAATTAAAAAATTCACCAGCTGCCAATGGTCGAGTGACTGGTGGGTGAATGGGTAGTCCTGTGAGCGTGCAAGGCTGGGACCCAGGCAAGGGGCGTTGGGACATGGATGTTTTCTTACATGTTCTACTCCTATGTTTGGGCAATGCCGACTTGATGAATGTTATATATGGAGGAGGGTTTTGGGATGGGGTGTATAGCAAAATGGGGCAGGCAAACTAGACATTTTCTTTCTTTGGAATGCCATTTTTTACTCTCATAACGAACAAGGCCAATATGTGTGTTCTTACATGGGAAGGGTGAGGGCACTTGTACAGTCGGCAAGTACATGATGTCTTATTATGGAATTGCATGTTTTACTGGTATTAAAGGCAAAGATAGCATGATGAGTGTTCTTACATCTTGGGTGCTGCCAAACAAGGAAATAATTACTTACCTTAGAATTGCCTGTTTTACTGGTATTGAGGGCAAAGTCAACATGAGCATTCTTACATGGTGGTCCTGGGGTTGGGCAAGCATTTCTGCAGTGGCAAAAACATGTTTTATTCTTGTGGCAGGGCAAAGACAAAAAGAGAATGTTTGTACATGTGGATACTGTATTATACTAGCAGAGCCAGCATGAACATGATTTCTTTTGATATAATTACTGTGCATATTATTACTGGCCCATGCATAGTGTTGGCTGGCATATTGTGGTACCCAGAGCCGCGCACAGCACCCCCATTTCTATCCTAGGTGAAAGATATTAGGTTTCATTAATACACTTACTTCCATCTTTCACCTAGTGCTAGGCGTGCCGTGTCCCTACTGCAGCATGATCATGAGGGACTTCTGAGTAGAGCTGTATAGGGATGTAAAGCAACATGCTATGGAGATGGCACCATTTGAAAAAGTACTCTTTAACCACTTAGCCAACCTGAGTATCCCTGCTGAGATTGGTTTTCCAATAAACTCTGCGGTTCATCTTTGTTGGCACAAAAAGCGTCAAGGCCAAATGTTTAAGCAGAATAGGTATGAGGGAGGGAGTCTTAAGCAGATGAGAAGGGCTACAAAGTGGAACCTCCATTTTGGAGGCCTTTAACGTCTGGACACGGCTCCTGAGAAAAAGCACCTACCCTCTTGAAACCCTGAAAAAGAATGACAATGTTGTTCTTGGATCTGCTAGTCATATCCAGGCAGATAAGATAGGCAGATCTCAAACAGATCCGGCTGATCATCTGCATAAGAATGAAAACACAAGGCTAAAGAGAACCGAAGGCTAATACGGGGATGCATATACATTCGAAAAAGCAGAGGCAAAAGTGGGGAACATTGAGACAGCCAGCTGTCCACCCCAGAGGGGTGACGCGTTTTGGGTCAAGAGTGACATTTAGTACAATATCCACACAAAGAAAGATCTAAACTAGCTGAGGTCTTTTTCAGAAAACAGTAGCACTGTGGACAGCCACTACAGAAATAGGGCATGGCCCCAGTGACAAAAGCTGCTGCTAGATCTAGCAAGATTAGAAATAAATGTATACCTCCATCTGCCTGATCATGAATATCATCCCACACTCAGGCCAGGGATGTTATTTCACCAAAATGCCAGGGGTAGCAGAAGTGACATCACGTGACCCTTGACCTCTGATGACATCACAAGAACTAATGTCATTTGACCCCACACCCAAGTGACATCACAGGAACACTGCCCTTTACATCAGACCCAGTGGCAGCCACAAGGAACGCATCAATCACAATCGTTCCTTGTAGATTTCGCTTTTGCATATGAAGCGCTCCATTCACTGTGCAATCTCTGTGCGAAACACTCCTTTCACCCTTCTGTCCCATTATGATATGCACCCTCATGCATTTGTGTTTTTTTTTATTTGATAGATTTTAATACATGTGGGTTTCCAGCTCTGTTTTTATGTTGTTTGGTTTTATATGTGAACCACTGCCATTAGCATGGTCTCATGGTGCTATTTCACCTGCAAGAATAATGCCACCTGGAAGAAAACCGAGTTGGGTTAATAGGGCAGACCGGAAATGCAACTTAGCTTTGCTCAGGAACATCATTTAGGGGTCCCCAGGGGTTGCAACTGAGACCCTGAAGTCTCCCTTGCTACCCCAGTGGTCTCTCTTGCTACCCCTAAAAACAGATGGAAAATGAAAACGTTTTTTTTTTTTTAGGCTCCTCGGCTGTGGCAAGCAGCATGTGGCTCTTTGTTTCTGGAGTGGCTAGTTTTCTTGTAGCTAGAGCCAGTAAGATAGCTCAGTGGTTAGAGTGCTCACTGCTGCAATGTGTGTGTGATCTGCAGGTTGCAGGTTTCACTCACGGCAAGGTCAACTCAGCCTTCTGCTGAGGTTGATAAATGAGATCCAACACAGGTTGTTTGATATTGTATGTATATTTGTTCTATATGAAGCGCTTAAGCGTAATTGCTATATACTAACACATCATCATTGTTTAGCCTTGGACGCCTGCTTGCATTCACAGTAATTTGGTAATATGGGCGGATAAGCACTGATGTTAATGATACATATGGTGATCCATTCTTGTATGCAATGTATATCACTGCAGTGATACTGTAACCATATTTATAATTGTGTTCTCCATCGCTTGCCGTGATATCACTGCAGGGTGGGGTCAGATGAAATCACTTCCTGTGATGTCATCAGAGGTCAGGGGTCGTGTGATGTCACTTCAGTTACCCCTAGCATTTTGGTGAAATGACGTCCCTGGCTTTGCTATGTCAAACTCCCATTGATTACAATTGTAGTAAAATTTGAGCATCAGCTCATTAGTGGACTGGAAGAGCACCAGTAGCCCAGGCAGAATGACACATACTGCAGCCCAGTTTCCAAAGCTTTTCAAAG
This sequence comes from Ambystoma mexicanum, assembly GCF_040938575.1. Classification (NCBI taxonomy): domain Eukaryota; kingdom Metazoa; phylum Chordata; class Amphibia; order Caudata; family Ambystomatidae; genus Ambystoma; species Ambystoma mexicanum. The sequence continues at coordinate 405,466,430 of NC_090937.1, forward strand.
ATCGCTCTTTGCACAAACATGTGTGAACGCCTCTGTTCTCTGAAGCCCAGAAAAGGAAATATCCAGCTCCAAAATACTGTTCTCTTTCAAATACTTAGTTCGGAGTCGGACCAGTGGAGCACTGGGATACAACGCCAGGCAGTATGCTACTGCATCTGGTTTTTGAAAGTCTTGCCTCATTTCCCTCTGTAGAGTTAGTTATTCTGAAAATGTAATTATTTTATTTATTGGGTATTTATAATGCGCCTATACAGCAACTGGTCTTTAAGGCGCCACAAGACAAAAGGAGGCAGGGATGAAGAATAACAAAAACGGTCCTACTATGCCTTGTCATTCAGATCGTGGAAGTGCAGTAACAAGAAGTGCAGGGAATGGGGGAGTGCCGGTCAGAGTAGAATGTGCTAACGCTAAGGTGGGAAGGGAAGAGTGGAGAGCATGCAAGTGCTGGGGGGAATGAAGGGGGGCAGAGGGCCCCTAGGCTAGGCGAGTGCTAAGGGGAGTGCCAGGGGAAAGCAGAGAGTGCAGGGAATGAGGGTCCACTTGCTAAATTTGAGGAAGACTGGATCGGGCTCAGTAGGTGTGTAGGCCCCACAGGACCAGTACAGGGGGAGAGAGCCCGATAGGGCAAGTGCATGTTTTGACGGGGGCCAGGAGAGAACAAAGTGCTAGGGTAGACTGGATGAGGAGGGTCTGGTGCCCTGTATGACTCAAAATGAACCAAGCAGCCAGTCAAAATGCGGCAGAGTGGGACATTAGCAGGGGATGGGGAGCAGGAAGGAAGAATAGAAAAAAAAGGTCTTTAGAAGCTTCCAGAACTTAAGGAAGTCCAGCTCAAGCCTGAGAGGGGCAGGGAGGTCATTCCAGAGGGAGGCTCCTGCGGAAGAAAGAGATCTACCTTCCTCTTTATGCTTGGAAAAGAGTCTGATCTGCAGAGTTGGAACTAGAAGATAGAAGGGTTCTAGCAGGGACGTCTTTAGGGAGAGAGTTGGAGGTAATGGGATCCCAGGCCCCAGAAAGCCTTGTGGGTGATGCAGAGGGTCCTGAACTTGATCCTTCCAACAACTGGGAGCCAGTGGAGAATTTTGGGGCTGGAGAGATGCTGTCTCTGGGCTTGAGGCAAAGCATAAGTCTGAAAGTCATATTCGTGAATAGTTGAAGTGGATGAAGGGAGGATTTAGGCAAATTGAGGAAGAGGCTGTTGCACTAGTCCAGCGTAGAGAGGACCAGCGCTCTGGGTACAATGAGTTTCTGGGAGAAGGTGGGGAAATGGAGAATGCCTGGAGGTGCTGATAAAAGTGGGCCTTATTGGCAAGTTCCATGATGTGAGGAGAGAAGGAAAGAGAGGAGTCGAAGATGACACCAAGGTTTTTTTTACCTCACAAGAGGGTGAGGGGAGGGGGCCCAAGGATGGCAGCTAGTCAGTAGGAGGGAAGAAGGGAGCACGAGTGCCAATGAGAAGGATCTCAGTCTTAGTGACATTACAACAGAGATCCTTAGCAGCAGACCATGCCTGAATAGCAGTCAGACAGTCAGGAATGAGAGAGGAAGAAGAGGAGGAAGTGAAGGGAAGCTTGAAGGAGAGCTGCGTGCCATCTGCAAAACACTGGAAGTGAGGAGAGAAAGCAGAGATCAAATGGGCTAGAGGGGCAAGGTAAATGTTGAAGAACCAAGGCGAGAGAATAGAGCCCTGAGGGACGCAGCAGCTGGAGAGTGTGATGGGGGAGAGAAAGGGGCCCAGTTGAACTTGGGAAGGTTGCTCAGAGAGGAAGGAAGTCAACCATTCACATCCAGTGCTAGGTCTGTGATGCTAAGGGTATCAAAGAGCCAATTAAAAAGGGTGGCATGATTAACCATATCAAAGACAGAGGAAGTTGGAGTCGAGATTTAAGAGCAAGTCTTCATGGTTGTTCAGGATTGCAGTTTCCATGCCTCTGGCTGCTCTGAAGCCAGACTGGTGCTCTTGGAGACAACCAACAGATTCAGTGTGGTGGATCAGCTGGGAGATGACCAGCTTCTCCAAGAGTTTGCAGAGCAAGGGGGCAATGGAGATAGGGCAGTAGTAGGCCAGGCAGGAGGGTGGGTAGAAGGTTTCTTGAGGATTTGGGTGCACAAGACGGTGCTTCAACATTAGCGGGAAGGAGCCAATGGCAAAAGAGTGATTGCAGAAATCAGCCAAGGCTGGAGCAAGGGAAGCAATTCTGTCCTTGATAGCTCTGGATGTGGAGGGGAGCACCTGTTTGGAGCAGACTTTTATAGAGAGGAATTGTCTTGAGATCTCATCTGGTGGTAGAAAGAGGAGAGTAGGAGGATAGGGGAGAGTGGGTCAAGGGAGGAATAGATAAAGGCCAGCAGCCCCACAGGACAGATAAGGTTCTGCCAGCAGCCTTGCCAACAGAACCACTAGGAGCAAAGCAGACAGGCCTTAAGGGAGGGCTGTGCAGGTCCACTTCCTACTCATAAGGGCCTTCCTTCCACATGACTCAGTAAGTGAGATGGGTGTGCAAATGGTGTGAAAACTCCACCTTTTGCTACTGGGAAAGACAGAGAGTCATGTAGGCTGCGAAACACTATGCAGATAATGTGCCTGCTAAACCCCACTTACTAGAGACCAGAATGCTATTGGGGTAGGACTTGCAGTGCATGCTCTAGTGCATGCTCTAGGAGCATGAGTGTTTGTTTCAGGGCTGGGACAGCAGTGCAAAGCCAGGACTGTGTGTCAGGCAGCTCCAAGGGGAGGCATAGCGCAACCTGGCTCTGAATTTACATTTCATATATCTATCTTCTACAAAATACAGAGAACGCCGAGCAATATGTTGATTTACCCATTTTAACGCTGCAGCCCAGGAGCTTCCGAAAATAAAAACTTGTTGAATAAATACAAAAATAGGGATAGCAAGGGATACTGCAGGGGTTGCAGCTGTGACTGAAGGGGTCTCGGATGCAACCCCTAGTGACCCCCAAATCATGTCCCTGACTCAGACCAGCCATGGCTTTGTTCTGTGCCTGGGACAGAAGCCAGACTGCCAAACATCAAAACATTTGTCTTCCTCAAGGAACACTTGTAATTAAGAGGTCACAACTTTTTTAGGCTCGTTGGCAATCCAAGGAAAGGTGGCAATAGGTTAGAAATTACTTAGGGTTAAAGGATTGAGATTTTATTTGAGAAGTGGTAGCACACATCTTATTTCAAGGCTCACGGCACCAGACCAACCAAGAACATATTGACAAAATTAGTAATCCATATAGCTAAGAGGGAAGCGAAGCCTGTTTGCTGTGCATGAGGTTCTCCCCCTTGTTCCCTATTTCCTTGAGCACTTTGAAACACTTGCCTTGTGTATAGTCACTTTACAAATAAACATTACCATACCATACCATGGCATCTTAGAAGATATAGGCTGTGTGAAGGTTAGAGATGAGGGAGGTAATGTTTGCCTGAGGAATCTCCATGAAAGAGAAAAATGTAGCGCAACAGCCAGTTATAGGAGGATTCTCCTAAAAAAAACATGATTTCTGACTGAGAACTGGCGATAACAGATTCATGGCTTTAATTGTATTTACAAGATAACTGATTTTAGGTCTCACACAGATTTTGGCATGGTGCTGGACCACCTGGCATGAATATAAAAATCAAATTACACTTAACTGCTTTAAACATACTCTACCCAAAGTGTTCATTGCATGATAGAACCCACAAAAACCTATGCATATTTGACACAAAATAAAGACAAAAAGAGGAAGTCATAGGACCTCAAGCACCTCTCTGCACTCTAGGGTAGATGATGCAATTGGTTACCCTCAAACTGTTATCCAAGCGAAAGGGACACACAAAGGGAAAAGGCCAGCGGAAGGAGCAGAAACACCACCATTAGCATAAATATTATATTTTGTGACACCAAGTCGTGAGGGGAGTGATACTCAGGTGAAAGAGAAAGAAAACACATTGCAGAAGTAAGAAAGATCAAGTGATTGGTAGATAGCACCTGGACCCAATTGGAGGACTTAGGCAGGATGACTGTGGCCAGATACTACAGAAGGAGGAGATGGCCCCCAGTGCCAAAAGCTGCTGGCAGATCTAACATGATTAGTAGTGAAAGTGCATATCAATCTGCCTGAGCCAAGGTATCATTCCACACACAGACAAGCCATGTCTTTATGAAATGTCTGTGGTGGAAACATGACTGGCAAACATTAAAACGTGTTTCCTCTTCAAGGAATCCTTGTAATTGAGTGGTCAGTACTTTTTCAAGCACCTTGGAAATCCAAGGAGGGCCAGCAAAATGTCAGTAATTACTTATGGTTAAGAGGTCAAGAGACCTTTTTGAGACACGTCATAAAAATAGCTTGTTTCAATGCTTGAGGCACCAAACCTGAAGGCATGGACATATTGATACATGTGGTATTCCAGAAAAGATGAAAGCACATTATCAACCTGTGCACAAGGATGGCATTGTGTGGGTTATAGAAGGGGAGAAGTTCAGAGATATGGGAGGTGATGTCCACCAGAGGAACATGCATTGAATAGAAAAATGTAGAGGTGGAAATGGGCTCGATGAAGTGGAAGGATTTGCAAACAATGATGCAAAACTAATAAAAATTATCAGGAGGAAATCACATTTTAAATAGCAAAGATTAATGATCTTGAAAACAGAGCTTGCAGGTCAACTACATATTTTTTTAAGTCACAGAAGGACAGCAGGGGGAAAGACAGAAAACATGACCATATATTGCTAAACTACAACAAGCACATTAACCAGTGGAAGGGGAATAGAATATCACAAGAGAAATATAGATAGCACAAGGGTTGTTATAAAGAACTCTTGAATACTATGTTAAACTGGAAATGTTCTCATAGAGGAAATAAGCATGACCTTGATGAGGCCAAATAAGCTGAAGAATGTTGATGACATTGCAAGATCAGACATATACAAAGTGTCTTTGGAAACAAGATAGACATATGTCAATAGACAAAGTGAGTTTGGTGGAACAGTTTTCCTTCAGAATCCAGACAGATTACTCCCACAGTGGAGGAACATATGATTTGCAAATCAGTAGCCAAAGCTGAAACTGCAATACAATACAATTATTGTGTAAAACTTTTATTTTAAAGAATCACTGGCCAAATTGAATGTATGCTGAGATCCTGGGATCTCTCAAATGTGAGACGAAGAAGAGTGGTTGCTCAAAACCACGGGGGTTGTAAAAGGAGGTGTGGGATTAAAGGTGGAAGAAGCAAGTCTCAGGACCCCAAGGGGAAGGGTTTAAGGGATATATCAAGAGTTCAAAGAGGGAGAACTAATACAAAATCGGAAGAAAAAAGTTAAACATATTATGGAATAGCAAACCTAAAAATACAGGGCTGGAGAGGGAAAAAAGAATAGGTCGTTAAGCAAGGGACAATGGAAGAAATGTGGGCAAAGCAGAGGAATGGGAAATACACCCATATAATCAAGACAAACGAATGAAGTACACAAATAATGGCAATAATAAGAATTGCTACCAATGGGCTGTGATGCAAACCAGAAAGATAGTCAAGATGGAGCTTAAACAAATTACGTTGAATGCCAATAGACTAAGGTACCTTTAGAGAGTAAATGTGCATATGTTGCATGGCATGTCATATTTCTTCAAGAAACACATCTGGTAGAAAAGAAGGCAAATGCATGGTATGGAGAACTGGAGAACTAGATTGAGAATATTTTATTTTTACTACAGTCAAATAAAATCCTGGGAGGGCTATATTGTTTGCGAAAGGTGTGAACCTTAGAATACACCTAAAAATATTCTCTTTGCTCGATTTCGGCCTTGTCTCAGATTATCCCTAATGCTTAGGGGGAAATCCTGACAGAATTAGCATCATGGACTGGCCATGTCATCATAGCAGGTGTCATGCAGAAGTAAAATGAAGAGATTGATTTACGTTGAGGTTAGTTCATGAAATCGTGATTTCACAGTGCTGCATAAGACACAAACACGAACAGAGACACAGATATTTGTACAATTTTAAAGCCTGCTCCCCACCTCCAGTTAAACAGTCCCTCTTGAGACTTTTTGTGCTCCATTAGTTTCAATACAGGAGAGTGACATATTACCATGATGTCTTCGGGGAGGGCTGGTCTCTTTGAATTAGAACAATACCTGATTGTCTGAAGAAAGGGCGTCCCAGAAACACAAGGTCAGAAATTAGGTATATGCAAGATAACTCTGCAGCAGTTATTAATGAGTACAATCCAAAATGGACAACTCTTTTAGCTGTGGTGGTGTGAAAGCCACTTTTCAGTGTAATCTTAATAGAGTTTGGCACTGCAAGGTTCTATTCTTGTATAATGTATTGGCACAGCAAATTTCAACATGCACGTAATTAAATTGAAGTCTTCATACTTTTTGTCTTCGCGTTTAGACGCACAGCAACCACATTGGTTTCCATCTTTCAACTGAATCAAGGCAAGGTCTTTCAAATTAACCCAAGTCTAGTCATTACATTATGTTCACTTATTTGCATTTTGCGTCCACAAAGGGGACTTTAATATACAAATATATTTTTTAGAGATCATTGACTTAGAAGCATGAAAATGATTGAAAGGAAATATGAACCATATGTTGAGAATGACGGGTCTTGGTACAAAATGTTGGAGCATTATTCCAGCCCTAACTAACAAAAGTTCTCCCCAAGTATTTATAGAAAACAATGGGCCTCATTACAGGTCGGGCGGTCCGGAATTAATAGTGGCGGTAAACCCGCTGCCACTGTTAATTCCGGACCACCCGATCCCGAGTCCTGCAGGTGGGAGGTGATCTCCCGCCCGGACTGACCTGGCGGGTTGAACACCTCCCGCCTGCAGGCGGACGTGGAAACACCAGCACGAGAGGGTGCCGGTGTTTCGACTTCCCGCTTCCGATTGTGTCCTATGGGACTCAATGGGAATGGGGATTTACCGAATTCCGCCTCCGGAATTCCAAGAACACCAGGGCTGCAATGCCCTGGTAATTCCGGGAGTCACGGAGGCGGAATGGTAATACGAGTCCGGCGGTAACTAGGCGGTTTTACCGCCACGGTTAACGCCAGACTCGTAATGAGGCCCAATGTCTCTGTGGGATTTTTCAACAGCAGGACTAGTACTGACATGGGCTTAAATGTACTGCTAACACCTTCAATCACCGATTTTGAGTGAATTTACCAGGAAGAATTGTGCACAAACATTTTACAAATTTAGTCAAAATTCGACTGCATGGCTTAAAGGAAGACCCATCAGTGAGACCACTTTTCAGACTCCTTTCCGGTCCTAGGCAGTTTCCGAGAGGCAGGAGGCCACTGTTGGAGTCTGGCTTAGGAAAATAGGGGAGGGAGTATTGGAGCAGAATTAGAGAAGTTTAATGGGTAGGGCCAACTTATTAGTGACTTAAGCTACACTATGTGATGCATCCAGTGATCTGAAGTGGACAAATCACACAAGTGATATCTGGTGTGAGCTTAGGAAGAGTAATCTCCATGCGGGAGAGCCAATTGTGCAACTGAGAGACGCTCACGAGAAACAAGGTCTTTTTAAGTGAATCTAAATGACACACGCCAAGGGCACGGTGTTGTGCGATGCAGGACCACAGGAGAGGCTGGCTGTTCGATATGTAGCACGTTGCGCTACGTTCCACGCACTGGATCCTTTAAGAAACGTGGATCGAACCCTCTGTGGCAAAGCCTGCGCAGGCCAAGGGCGCAGTGTTGTCCGACGCAGGACCTGAGGAGACGCTGGCCATTTGATACATAGCATTTTGTGCTACATTCCACGCATTTGATCCTATAAGAACTGAGTTTCAGACCCTCTGCAGCAAAGCCGGCACAGGCCAAGGGAGCAGTGTTGTGTGACACAGGACCACGGGAAACTCTGGACATTTGATACATAGCACATTGCGCTACGTTCCACGGACCGCATCCTTTAAGAACTGAGGATCGGACCCTCTGCACCAAAGCCTGCGCCGGCCAAGAGTGTGGTGTTATGCGACGCAGATGTTTGGCAATGAAGGGGTGCAGCACAGAGTGCGAATAGGCTGCTCAGCCGTTAACCATCAGTGACCGTACAGTAAAAACGGTTTGAGCAGGGGGAGCGGCCATTACTGCTCCCTACTAAACTGCTCTGCGTTCGCGCATACTTCCACTTAAACGCTTGGCTCAATGTACACTGTGTCCACGCACCCATTAGGCTTCTTCTCTCACGGGTGCCTCACTTTCTTGTTCCCTGCTGTTTCTTTTGCATTTTCCCCTCTGGTTGTGCTGTTCCTGTGTTGTTACCTTCACTCTGCCTCTGTTGTGCCTCCTAGGACTTATTTCCATCTCTAGGTTGCCCCCTCTGTTTTAGTATGGTTGGTAATTGTGGATTGTAATTTACATTCTGCTTCTGTTGTGCCCCCAGGTCTTTTCCCTCTCTAGGTCCCCCCCCCCTCTGTTTTTACTGTTAGTAATTGTTGATTGTACTTTGCATTCTGCTTCTGTTGTGCCCCCTAGGTCTTTTTTTCCCTCCTTAAGTTCCCCCCATCTGTGTGCACTGTTGGTAATTGTTGATTGTACTCTACCTGTCTGCGTCCTCTGCCCCTTCCCCTGCATGCTTGGTCCCACTGTTGAATCTACGTGCTTGTGCTTCCCAGTCCATTCCTTGCTGGGCCTCCCTCTGTATGCCCCCCCTTCTCATAGTGCCCCCACCTGGTGCATTCTGTTGGCATAGTTTTGTGCTGTGCTTCCTCTCCTCTCTCGTCTCCCTCTCGCCTTTCCCTCTCCTTTCTGCCTACAACCCTATATGTTGCTCTTGGTCGCACCCATCTTCTCTAACTGTGTTTCTTTCACCTATCCTATCCCTCTCAGAATGTCTGGAAGGAAGAGGTTCAAGAAGGACATCCTGGTCTCCAACCCAGGCCTTCCCATTGCTAACACCCACGTCAGTGCCTCCTCCAGACAGACTCTCACCGACATCCTATTTGTTATTCCCTCTCCCGACCTATGAGCCCTACATATGGTCGCTGTTCTCTCTCCTTTCTCTTCATCTCCCATTAATGGTGGAACAGGATTGGAGGTCCTCTTGGCCTCCTTCCTGTCCTCCAAAATCATCATTAATGTCTATGTAAATGGGGCTGACTTGGTCCGGGGCACTCAGTACAACCTCCTCCTCCTGGATAGATGTCTCCCATGATTTATCAACTGCCTCCCTCCTCCTGCTACGCTATCTACAACTTTTCTAGCCCCTCAGCTGCCTTCCTTCTCTAGCACTCTGCCTCCTCTGCCATTCCTTCCACCTCTGCTGCCTCCTTTGTGGCTCTCTCCTCTGCCTCCTCTGTGGGCCCTTTGCCACCTAGCAGTATCTCTAACACCTCTCTGGCTCCTCTGCCACCTTCCTTATCTATCACTCCAGCTACGCTGCCACAAATCCTCCTCGTCCACTTCCTCCTCTTTGTCACCCTCCTCCTCCTCCTCTCTAGGACATCTGCCCATTACCTCTACCTCTGCCCTCTCTTGGGCGCCTCTGCATCCCCTGGGTGTACCTCTCTCCTGTACCCCACCCCAGAAGTCTTTCAAAAGTGGCAATCTGGTCCACGTAGCTACTCTCAAAACTCGCTCTGCTGTCAAACACTCCTCAGACATCTTTCTCCTCCTTGAAGACCTTGATCTGGATATTCATGTTCTCACTGAGACATGGTTCATGGCCAGCTCTCTCAAGAGTTTTGACACTCCTTCCTGAGGGCTACAATATCCTCTCTGAACCCAGGACCAATCGGCCCGGAGGTGGAGTGACCCTGACATTTCCTGAGTGGGTCCCTGCCTCTATCATTCCCACCTAGGCTTACTCCTCATTTTAATGCCTGGCCTGCAGGATTCCTATCTCTCCTGGCCTCTCTCTGACTTTGGCCACCATCTACAGGCCACCTGGTCAGGTCAAACTCTTCCTCTATGAATGGGCTGATCTCTCCTCCTCTCTCCTCGCCTCTACATCTAATCTTCTCTTCCTCAGGGATTTCAACATCAACTTGGACTCGTCTGACCACTCTGGTCCTTTCTGCAACATTTGCAACTCTCTCCCCCTCTCTATACTTCCCTCTGGAATGACACACTCAACCAGACACACGTTCAATGTTGTAATCTACTCAGACATCCCATCCCTAAACCTCTCACTACTCCACTCTCTTCGACTGACCACTTTCTGCTTTCCTCTCACCCGAAGCTTTCTGTCTCCCTGGCAAAACCTATCCCAGCACTGCCATCTTCCTTTGCGGTCATTCGACCTATGAAGTCGGTGTCAGTTGCCACTTTTGCTTGCCTCTTCTTTCTCTCTTCCTCCTACCCCTGTGGCTGACTCCCACTCGGAGAAAGCTCCCTCCAACCTTCATCTCTCGATCTTCAATGCTCTCAATATCCTTGCCCCTGTCATAAGGATCTGCCTGAAGCATGCCTCCAAGTGAAATTCTTGGTATGACTCCGACCTGACCACTCTGAAACGCCAGTGCAGAGCTGCCGAGCGGATGTGGATGGCTTCGGGCACATTCTCTGACAAACTGGCCTGCTGCCTGCTCCAAAGGCAATACAGACTCTCCATCTTCTCCAAGAAGAGGGTCCACATGAAAGCCCACATCTCCACAGCCTCTAACAGCATGATCAAACGTTTTAAAATCTGCAAGGAGCTGGCCAATCCGACTGCAGTTTCTACTACTCCTGTTCCTTCCCAGGCCATCTGTACAACCCTGGCATCAGGTTTCATCACTAAAACTCAAGACATCTGTCCACACTATCCTCCTCTCCTCATGTCCCTACCTCTATCTAAATCTCTCAGGCCCCCTCTGCCCACCTTTCCCTCTTCTCTACTTCTCTCCACTCTCTCTCCTATAACACCTGATGATGTTTCTAGACAATTCTGGTCTATGAAAGTTTCATCAAAACAGATGCTCCCCTGCTTCTCCAGAACCATTAAGGCCACCATTGTTTCCCTCACTCGCGCCTTGGACGATTTCTGCAATCATTCCTTTGCCACTGGATCATTTCCCTCTCTTCTCAAGCACTCCCCTGTGCACCCCCTCCTGAAAAACCTTCTACTGACCCTTCCTGCCCAGCCAACTATTGCCTGATTCCTATCACTCCTTTCCTAGGCAAACTCCTGGAGAAACTGTCCATCTCTCAGCTAAACCTTCACACTGAATCTGCTTGTTATCTCCATGACCATCAGTCTAGCTTCAGATCGGCCCGAGGCATGGAAACTGAGCTCTTGAACGCCTGTGAAGATCTGCTCTCCAACCTTGACTGCAGCTCTCACTCTGTCCTCATCATCCTTGATCTCTCCTCTGCCGTTGACACAATCAATCACAACACACTGATCAACTGTCTAAGTGTGAACCTTGGCATCACTGGTCAGGCTCTGGAATGGCTGACCTCCTTCCTCTTGGACTGACCCTCCCAGGATCAATGTGGGTCTTTTCTCTCCACCACCTCTCTTTCCACATGTTTTCCCCAGGGCTATATCCTCTCACACAGGCTCTTCAATGTCTATCTGGCCCCCTGGCCCATCAAATCTTTACTTTCTCCTCTAACCTTCAGTGTTATGGAGATGACACACAGCTCTCTTTCAGGCTACCGTTAGCCTCCTTTCCCTCCTCGCTCATTTCTGACTGTCTTTCCGCTATTCATGGATGGTGCGCTTCTAACAACCTCTGCCTTAATGCCAGTAAGACAGAGATTCTTTTCATTGAGACCCCTGCTGCCGCCTTTCCTCTCTCCCTCTGGCCGCCCTCCTTGGGCTCCCTCCCCTCACTCTCCTGTGAGGCAAGACATCTCTGTGTCATCTTTGATTCCACTCTCTCTTTCTCTCCACACATCACAGACCTTTTTCTCACCTTCCCCCAGAAAGAAGCTCACTGTCTACAGAGCTCTGGTTCTCTCCAGGTTGGACTACTGCAACAGCCTCTTTCTCAATCTTCCTAACTCTACTCTTTGCCCTCTTCAAATAATCCAAAACAGGACTGCAAGACTTATCCTTGGCCTCAAGCCAAGGAACCATATCTCTTCAGCTTTGCAATCTCTCCACTGGCTCCTGGTGGCCGCGAGGATCAAGTTCAAGACCCTTTGATTCTTCCGCAAGGCTTTCTGGGGCTGTGGTTCTGTCTATATCCAACATTCTCTTCATAAATACCTTCCTTCTAGAGCACTCAACTCAGTTACCTCAACCTCTCTGCAGGTCAGATATTTCCCCAAATAGAGAGTGGGGGGGGGTATATCTCTCTGCTCTGTAGGTGTCTCCCTCTGGAATGGCCTCCCTGCCCCTCTCAGACTTGAGCCGGATCATCTGAAGTTCCAGGAGCTGCTCAAGACCTTCCTCTTCTCTTCTTCCTTCTCTCTACCTGTCCTTTTCTAATCTACCTATCTGCTCTGTTAACTACTTCAATCAGGCGAGATACCCTGGTCTCAGCCTAGTATGCAGCGCACAGCTGAAATGCATATTTTATTATGTCTAAAGGTTCAATATTCTGAGTGATATACCGCTCATATCACACCCCTTCTCAAAATACCCCAGGACACAATGGACCAGGAATCAGGCTGGTTGGTAAAGGTAATATGTATTTATTTCTTTAACATTCAAATCAAATATATACTTGTGAATAGGGAGCAGCAATCACCAATGTGGTGACAATAACAAGAAGGTATGTAAGGCAGTTAAATTCACTTTTTAGCAACACAAATATAAAACACAGAGAAAAGAACACTTTTGGCTTGTTTGGGAGAATAGCAGTTAAGTTAGGATTTTCCCCTGCAATATTCCTCAACTCACAAATAAGCAACTATAGTTAGATATCAGGAATCAGCAGGTAATCAGGAATGAAGAATAGTAAATAGAATTCGAATACAACCTTCCCTCCCCAAACAAGAGAGAAAAACAGATTTGAAATCTTACACTTTAAAATGACATTAGAAAATGGCTATGTCAAACAATGAATGTGTGCAAACGTTCTTAAATCAACGCAAATGTCTATGGGAGCAACATTGACAAGATGCTAACAATCATGAGCTATTGTTGAGCAAAATTAACCACTTTGAATCTGAATTGAAGGTCGGAAATAATTTAGAGTGAAAATCAAACGTGTAAAACTTTGCAGAAATGCAGACTCCCGCCTAAATTTAATCAAATGATTTTTAAGAAAAACAGGTGGTTTAAGTGCAATAGCTACAGGTCTTAGGTATAATCCAGAGTTGAAATGAAGTCTCTAGCTATTGAATTGAGTGAGTTATGCAATGTTGAATAAGAGACGTTTTTGGAAAATAAAGGCACTAAAAAGAAAACAGAAATCAATGTTTACAAGGATAGTTATGCTTTACACTAGGGCATCCAGGCTAGGTTACCAGATTGAAACACAGTAAGCGCTAGAGTTGATCCACGGAACCAGCCCCAGCACCTCCGCGTCCGCCCTGGTGGACCCAGTCCGATTTTCCGAAGGAGAATTAAGGGTTTAGGATTTGACAAGACAATTGATTTAAAGAAGTTAGCACCAGCCCAAGGAAGCAATTGGCAGGGTGGCAGTAAGGATTCTGACAATGTTACAAGTTCTCAAGGTAAGGATAGGATGGTTCAGAAATTGGGATAGAACCAAAACAAGGTAAGGTATGCTATGATTTTCTATGCTTCCTATTAATACTTAGAGTCCACTTTAATTTAGGATTTTGGACTGTCAAGGGTTCTGGTCATCACACGGATCGGGTCTAACCAAGGACAGCAGGGCACATCTGGCGGGATAGGGTCAGCTGAGCAGTTCTGGTGACCTGGATGGCACTGGACTGGCCCTTCTGGTTTACTGGAGACGGGAGATCAGTGGGATGCCGAGTTTGCAGGCATGCATCCTGAAGTAGTAAGCCAAACAGGATCAATATGCTTCCCTTGGGTTTTTGGATTTATTTTAGAATTTTGCCTAGCTGAAAATTGAGTCAACAATGTATAGGCCTTGGCTTTGTACGGAAAATCAGGAATCAGGGTCAAAGATGAAGACATCAGGAACAGGACACCACACAGAAAATCAGGAAGAAGTCAGGAATCAGTGTGTCTGTGTGTTGTCAGATTCCCTTATTTATCATGCCAGATGACATCACTAAAGTATATGGCAGGGGCAGGCTTACTGTCCACATCCCTAATGCTAGGATTGGGCAGGAGCACAGTTTCCGCCTTGCTCTTCGCTGATTGGGTCACAGAAAAGGATGTCATGTTTATGTTGTTACTTTTACAATGTCTAGAAACCTCCCCTAGCCACTGGAACCAAAATCTAACTTTCCCAAAAATACATATATATGCATTTACAACCTCTCAGAAAATCAGATACACAGGTTACATATTTTGTGGGTCACATTTCAATCCAAATCCCAAGTCTGTGGGACCTGGTTTTGCCTTTCTGCTACATTTTGGCAATTTTAACCATGAAAGATGTGGCCTAACATTTCCCAATTTTTTTGCATAGATGTGCAATTACCCCTTTGATATGGGTACACAATGTTATGTTTGCAACATTAATACTTTCCGCGCAATCGGTCATTCTTTATCACTTCGGTTCTTTATGTAGTACTGAGTCCTACCCAGTCTTCAAATGAATAGCATACAATTAGATTTAAAACTACAATTTTTCATATTTTTTCTTACTGTTGTGGCAAAGTTAAATGTCTTGAAAGTTCAGTTACAAATAGGCTTTTTAAACACCAAATGTCACTTGATCAGTTTTTTTTTTCTTTTCCAAGTGTAAGCAAATGTCAATTCCTTTGAATCAGAATTAGGGGCCTCTCCCTTGAATTAAGTTTCCTGTCCCTCCCATTTGTAAGGTGAGAGCCTTATACTGCTATTGTCCTAGTGTGGGGAAAAGACGAATGTCTGATGCCGACTGGGAAGTCCCACTGTCCCGGGTATTCAAAGCCTCCAAGCTAGCAATTGGCCTTTACTGTGGCAGCAGTTTGAGGTGTCACCCTTTCTCAGGGCTAGCAACTTGCAGAACAGTTTTTTTTAAAATATAGTTTGCCAACTCAGCCTGCGTTTTAACTTTGATTTCCTTTTAAATCTTTACTTTAAACCTATGGAATTAAAACAGTTTATATGTGGATTTTTAACAGTAGCAAATCTTTTTACATTTCTTAAATAATGAAGCCTTTACACAATAATATAGTTTAAAAATAAGTAATTTTGCTCTTCATTCAGGCAAAACCACATTTAACTTATTTCTTTAAATTCAGTTTTCATCTGCAGCAAATATACACCTTGTACAGCTCTAGGACTTTCCTTGAGTGCTGGAGTTGTTTGCAGCATGGATACATGTATCATGCATCTGTTTAGAGTCTTTCTCTGGACAGCTGATTCTTGATACTTGTTGCAAAGAAATAGCCGTGTTTCCCGTGGAAAATAAAAAAAAACACAGTAGTCCCTGGTTTGCTTTTCCAAACATACTTTTGATAGGGGATGTCATTAAAATGAGGCCCGGTTCCTCTGAGACGCAAGAATGATCCTGGGCACTGCAGGGCCTTTTTGATCATAGTGGTTCAGGAGAAATTGATGAATTTAGCGCCAAACAGCACTTTGAAGGTTGAAAAAATGACATTTTAAAGAGGCATTTTGAATTTACAGCAAAATTATGCTGCTTCTTTCCTTTGCTCCATGTAAAATGTTGCAGAGCACACTGGCACATTCCTGCAGCGAGTACTCAGTTTTACCCCACCTGAAATGGGGTTGGTAGGGTAGTGCAGCCATTTTCTGGTTGTGACAACCACACAATTTTGAGATCTTGGCACGCACAGGAGTCAGCACGGCCATTTTGTGCTGTTTCTTGCACCAATGTAGCAAAGTGATGTAGTGAAGCATAGCTGAGATAGCTGAGTGGGTCAAAATATCCCACAGCTCGTCCTGACTGGTGGCAATGTTGCGCTCAGATTCAAACAGGGTGCCCCCCCTGCCCCTTGACCAGTCACACTGCACTGCCTTCTGGCCCAACCAGCACTTAAGGTCTGGGACTGCACCCGTGTAGTCCTCTGCCGTCCTCACACTTACTCAGAGCTCTGTTGCACTGACTGCAAATTGCCCAGGGAGAAAAGAAAATGCTGTCACTGCAATCGGACTGTGGAGTCATCTCGCCATATTCTAACACAATGCCCAGAAATGCCTGCTTCCTATACAAAAATCTAGTTTTGTTTCCAATTATCTGAATCGAGAAGGTGGCCAGTTTTGGAGTACCCTATTGGGAGCAGAATCGGTTGTTATAACGGCAGCAGCATTTTATGTATGGAAGAAAGCCTGTGATCGTGATAGTTGTGTCGTGATTATATTGCTTTGAAATGTTGTGTCATTTTTTGTGTGTGTGTTTATTTTTAGAAATGCAGAAATGTCATTTTAATGTTATTCATATTAATCTTTTGATGTGTATTATAATCTTGTATGTCTCCTATGTACGGTTTGTTTGTGTATATATATATATATACTAATCAATATATATATACTAATCAATTCTGTATAAGGTTTGTTTTTAACCAATAAACACAATAACAATAAAAATAAAGATAACCAAAAAGAATGGCACAAGGCCTAGTAAGATCATTTGTCTTTTCATCCCTCTGTCTCCCCTCCTTCGTCTTTTGCCGCCTAGAAACACTTGTGTACAGGCACATTATAAATACCAAATCATATCATATCATATCATATCACATGCCACCATATAAAAGAATTTTCCCAGTGTGTGTTTCTTACTAAGGATAGGTAGGACGTAAAATGATTCCCTGAGGGCACCTTATGTGATTTTGGAGGGAGAAAGCAACAGAGATTCGTAGAAGGGGGTGATGCACAAGTCAATCAGTGAAAGGCATATTGGGATAACATGTCAGCACTGCCCAGTTGTGACAGAAGCATGGGGAGGTCTGCTGTTCATGATAGCCTCACTTCCACAGCAGCCTTTGGTATGTACACTGGGGATGCCAGAATTGTGTGTGGTCAATCGAAATATCATCCGACTCATGTTCCATCATAAGTCACACTGGAGTCCGGGCCAGTACAAGTAAATGCTATTGCACCACCACGATGAATTTCTACCAAGACCGACAGACAGTGTTGCACTTTCAGTTCACTCTTTGGTCGAGAGGTGAAATTGGGTTTTAGTATTGTCTGCAATTTCAGCACTTCACAACAGATTTCAGAGTTATTTTCATACTTTAAGGTACAATAAGTTGGAACGTTTAAATATTTAACTTTCATTAACAAAGAATAATGTTTTGTTTACCAGACTTGGAAAGGGCACAAATCCCATAACAAACTTACGTGACAATGTTTTTACAACAAAAAAACATTATTGGAAGGGATCTTATGAAAACAATTAATTATTATAAATTAATTTGTTCCCTCATAAATGCAAGTCTAAAGGGAATTCTAATTTATGTGAGCCTAAAGGATTGCATTTGGGTTTTACTGTTGAATTTCAAACATATAAATATAACCAACGAACAAAATCATATGACAAGTTAACTTGTAGTTATTTTTGCCACAGACTTGCAGAGTGTTACTCATAATGTGAATTCGAACTTTTGGAACTGGTGACCAAAGTATATCTTATTCTGTGTCAAATAAGCAGACCCGACAATAAGCTTCTTAGAGCCTTTTGACATTTGTTCATCTCTTTCGTGTCTTGGACCCCTTCAACTCAAATAGACTACATGAAAAGAAAGAACAGGTAAATGGCCTAACAATAGCACTACAATGTGAAAAAGAAACACTTTTCATCAAAGACAACAGAGTGCTATGCATTTAGAGAGTCATCCAGTGGCAAATCTAGAAAATGAGGTTTCCAATTTGAATCCAGTGTCTCGAATTAGCTACATATTCATCTCTCCTGGGTAACACCTTTTGCCTTTCCATTGTGGTGGCTGATGAATTTTGACAGCCCCCACTTGGGGGTGCTGAGCTCTAGACCTGCATCCCGCTGATGCTATATTAGTTATTATCATACATGCTTTCTGAACTGGGTCCATTGTTTTGTAGCACAGTAAGTGTTCATGTCACTGAGGTTTAAATACTCAAATGAATCAGCATTAGAGAAGGGAAAAGCGAAATCTGTTTTGCCAGGATTTAGAACTGTGATCTGGCATGGGAACTAAGATTACTGCAACAACAAGTCTTTAACACACCAAGCTACTGTCTGAACTATTGTGACTGTCAAACTTATCAATATATATTTCAAATTTGGTTATCATGGATCAATATACTTGCCAAAGAAAGGAGAAATATTGTTGTGATAGAGTGAACACACAACGTGTATGGGCTACAATGAACACAAAACACATTAAAGGACCAATGGATTCAATTTGAATGTAATTTCCAACAACAGAAAGGCTGCAGGCACAGAGCCACAGCAGGGCACTCTCCAATTTCATGATGTCTTATTTTCTAAAATATGTGCACTATCATTGTTGCATCATGCTGTCAGATGGGGGCTACTTCTAGGATGGGGGTTGTGGGCACTTGGCCCTACTGTCCTCCCATTTAAGATGTCTCTAGGATCAAGAACTGAGCTGCATCTTTGGGAGTTTCTGGGCTCTATAAAACCCCAAATGTCATCAGCGATTCGACCAGAGGTTTGATATTTGACTGTATTTGGGATATGAATTTGATATCTATAGACAGAGTGAAAGGAGACCAACAATAGAAAATACAGGCTTACCAGTAAGAGGGCTTTGCTGTAAATACAGGAAAGATGCCCATATTTTGTCAACAATGTGTCCTTCTGCTCTCGAATATTGTTGCTCATGCCTGCTATTTGTGCATGTGATGACATGTTCTCAGTCCAACATTCAGTCCTTAGAGCCATCATGCTTTTGGAGTTGAGCAGGATCAGTGAAATGGCCACTGACAAACCCCATGGCTGACTAAGGACATGTCAACGAGGGAGTGTCTCTTGAAGACCACCCCGCCAGAAGCTTGGGCATCAGGCGGTGACAGCCAGAATCCCATGTGTGTAAGTGCTAAGAGATGGTGGTAAGCTTCCAGCTCTCGGAAGTCAAAGCCTCATTTTCAGAATGGGACCTTTCTTTCATCCACTGACAGCTTTGCGTTTGCTGCGGGCTCCCTGGCAAACAACTTTAAACATGTCTATTTGATGGAGTTGTTGGAAGATTTCCGCATGACACATGCTTGTGTTGGAAAACATATCGGAGGCACCGAAGAATGCTAATTTTTATTGTGTTTTTCTTTGACCCGACTCAGAGTTTTGTAAAGACTGGACGGGGGTGTCTGTACTTCTACTCTCTATTTGGTAGAGGAGAGGCAAAGAGGACCCCAGCCAAGACTCTCTATTTGGTAGCTATGGTCGAGAAATCAAGGTATAGCTTCTCAGGAGGTGATGCAGGCTGGTTCTTAAGTACAGTGTAGTCCCCAAGCCCCCACAAAGGAATGTCCACACACTGTATTAGTTAAAACACAGTCTTTATATAATTAATATTCAAGGTTATGTACACTATCACAATAACTCACTTTGTGCTCAGAAAATCAATAATGGTAAATATATACAGTTCTAAAGTGGTACCGCCATTATTATAAGATCTCATTAAAGTGCATCAACTATTCTGTCAAAATGTCACACAGATCAATAAAGAGGAAACCAGCAGTAGAGAGGGGTTGAACAAGATGCAAGATGGTTGAACAATTGGCAGAATACTGGCCTTTGCCAACTAGGCACAATTCTGTGTGGAGATCCCCCACCTGGGCAACCTGTAAAGCAAAGATGTATCACAAGCCCAGTCCATATATTGTTCTACGAGTCTTATTTCCCTCTACAATAGTTCCACAGCCCCAATGTACCTGGAATTGTAGCGTTCATTACTGGGAAATCGACAGCCCTTCTTGAGTGCCCTCCCTTTAAGGCAGGAGTCACAGGTCGTCGAACGTCTGATGGAGAACAGGGTGAACTACGGAGGTGAAGTAGCAGCTCAGCTTCATTCCTGGCAGTGCTTGTCAATGAATGAGCGTTGGCGTCCTGCAAGGAAGAGGCGTGGGGGGCATCTAGGTGACGGTAGTTCTGGACCGCAAAGAGATGTTGAAGAACTGTAGCCCAGCAAGGGCGTCGAGTCGTCAGCGTCTGGGTGGTCTTTAGGTGGCGGGTAACCCACCGGCAGAGGCTCCTTGGTGCGTCGTCGGTCGGGCCTTCTCCAGTGGGATAAAGGGGGTGGTGATGCAGACGAGAGCGTCCTTGGCTCAAATTAAGTTCCTAGGCAAACGGGAGCATGGCGGCTCCAGTCGGCGACGGCGGGCATCGACAGTGGCGGACAACAGTCCGGGTGCTTCTCTTTGGGATTCCGTGGCAGTCCCCTTCTCCAGTCGGCAGCATGTCGTAGGTCTCTCTACCAGGGAGCTTTGGCAAAGATCAGCTGGTGCACAATGGTCCCTCGTTGCTCGGGAAGAGGGCGCCTTACCAGGTCCTCTCTGGGTCAGTCCTTGGAGACACAGCAGCGTTCAGATTGATGAAGGAGAGCAACAGCAAGTCTTCTCTTCCAGCAGGGCTTCAAGGTTAAGCTTCAGTTTCACTCCAGTTACTTTTCAGCTTCTGAACACAAATTCTAGCAGTCAGAGGCCCCCAGATATACTAGTTGATCTCCCATTCATTCTGCTGGGTCACACTCAGGCAACCAATTGGTCAGAAGGGCATTCATACAGGCAGGCATCCAATCAGGTGCATAGTGCATTCAGGCCATTCACTCCTCTCCAGACACTCACAACAAGTTATGTGTATTGGGACAAGTACCCAGCCATTCAACACTCCACACTGCATTCATACCAGGTTTGGGCAGGGCTGTCTCAGTCATTGTGTCAAACACCAGATACGAGACACCCACAACACAGAATGCGTATTCGGCACACACTCCATTCACCTAGGTCCCACCTACAGAGTGTACCCACAACATACAGTCACTGGGAAGGCTCCAGCCAGTCTGGCCTGGACTTCACAACAACACCATATATGGAACTTCCACCCAACAGCTGGTCAAGGGGAAGGAGCAGAGTCAGGGCTTCCCAGGACTTTGGGATAACAAGTTAATAGGCAATAGAATGCAAGAGGCCACAGAGGCCATCTTCTTTTCTATCAGGAATCAACTGATTCCAATGGCAGGGCTTGGGTATCCCAAAATGGAGGATACTCAGGGCACCTGTCAAATGTTGCATGGAGCTGCCACCAGCCCATACCCTGCTCAGTGGGCCACACAGGTGCCCAAAAACATACACTAGGGGTACAGGGTTGTGCCCCCACCCATGGGTGCCATACGGGTATCCCATGGGTCTGTACACCAAACCAAAATAGAGAGCTGCACTGCCTGGAGTCCCACATGAACTCCTGTGCAGAAAACACGACAGAACACACAGTAAAAAGCAGTCCCTCCGATGCATTTCCAGCATCACAAGATTGAGATTAAGATGTAATCATTTGAGTATTTCTTAGTCTCTTCTTTCTATGAATCACTGGATGTTCGTGTGAATTATCTGGCAGAGGTTCCTGCTCAAGACTTTACCTGCACAGAGCAGCCTCTTTGTTCCTCAGTGAAATGAGCACTGAGCACATTCATGCTAGCTCCTCATTTTGGGATACGGGAGCTGTTGATTGTCCTGTCGCTGGAAAACCTATCAAAATGTTCCATCAGGTATAAGAGAGTCAGGATTGAATGTGACCAAGAGGGGCAACCTTAGATGGGAAGTCAATGTAAGGGCCTTGAAATTTGGCCACACTGCTGCCGCTGCAGGTGCGTGGATCACTTACCACTGATTTAATAGTTTTCTACCAGAGGACAGCATAAAGCGGCATATAACAATCTAAAGAAATGGTAATATCCTTAAAAAAGGAACCCTGTGTACTTGCTTTACTTCAGATGTGTAGTGACACAAGTGATCTGCCCTTAAAAGCCTATCTTATATTTTGATCAAATATAAACGGGAATAGGCCAGTTTTTCCCTTTGGTGCCTGTAGTAAGGAACCAATCCTCTGCCTGCTGAGTCAGCAGCGCTCAACAGAAATTATTCTTTCAATCAACAACAAACACTGACCAAACCAATAGTTTTGGCTTATGTATGGTGCACATATGTACCTGTCATGCAATGTTGTAATTATCCTAGAAGTCTAAAGGCGCCTCAACCTGTATGTCAAACTTCTTACATATTCTTGTAACAGCGCCTCGATGTCCATAGGCTGCAAGTGCACGATACAAATGCAAATAAATAAATAAATAAATAAATATTTGCTGTGTTCATGCACACGGAATTTGCGGTGTTCATGCACACGGAAACTCTTAGATGAGGGATATGGAGGAGAAGGGCATAGGAGGTGTTGATGAATACATCAGAATTTGAGGAGTGTTAGATGAGGGAGAGTGTGGGTGGGCGTGCAAATGAATTTGAGGCTGGGTAGGAGGATACATGCATAAGTGTACATATGGATGAATACATGGATGATTGAATAACACAGTGGAGATGGAATGGAAGAAGAGTTGATGGGTGGGGTTATGAATAAGAATGAGGTAATGGGTGAATGAGTGAGTCTGAGGATGGGTTGATGGATTGACGTATAAGTAAATGAGTTTGAAGATGAGTGATTATTGAGGAGACAAGACCGTGGGAGAAGAAGAGACAACAAATATGACAGGTAAAAAGACCACAGTCATGAACAGACTAGAGAGTACACAGGCATGAGAATGCACATGCAGCAGAGAAATCACAGGTATCAATGCTGGTAGAGTGTACAGGGTGAAAAGTGGAGTTGGCAGGAGGAGTGAGAATGACCACCTAGAGAGAGAGAAAGAAAGAGAGAGAGAGAGAGAGAGAGAGAGAAAAGGGAGCAGGAGAGGGAGAGAGAAGAGAGAAGAGAGAGAGGGAGAAAAGGGAGAAAGAAAGAGAGAGGGAGAGAGAGAGGGGGAGAGAGAGAGAGAGAGAAAAGGGAGAGAGAAAGAGAGAGGGAGAGAGAGAGAGGGAGAGAGAGTATGGAGTTATGAGGTGATCTCACATAGAGAAGGGAGAGGGAGTACCCAACAGGGTAGGTGATCGATTGATTGATTTTATTCAAACTGCAACGTAATTTATCACAGCAAAAAACAAAATCAATAACATATATAAATAACAAAGGCCAACTAGAAACATGTTTACATGTGACCGTATCACCATCACCTCAATAAAAAGTTGAAAGGCATTAACAATTGTTAAAGTTTGAGACGGAAGGGGAAACAGAATTAATTGCAGATAGCTGTGGAGTTTCTTGCAAAGAAAACAAATGATCAATCTCAATGCTTGTAAGCACTGAATTTGAATTTAAGACTTAATGTTCCATGCTGATACCATGAAGGAACCTACTGTTTCTGTAAATCTATAATTACCCTGAAAAATTGTAGTAGCTTCATATGCCGTCTGAGGTTCACTCAGCCCTCAACCTAGGATAAATGTGTGTGTTCCTTAGATGTTTACATAATGGACTAATTAAAACAAAGTCCTGGAGACTTTCCACTTGATCGCTTGAGCATCCACATGAATTTTCCCAGTGCAGATTTCATTTTGTTTGCTTCTTGTACAGTGGGATCTTAACTATTACAGCACGAGTTCCTGCTACTCATGACAATGCAATAACTCAAAATGATGTATAGATATATAAGCAAAACAAGTATTAATGGGACATCAAAATGCAAAAATCAATAAAACCAATTAATCTATCTGTCAATTGCATACAGTACATATATGATGACTAAACATTGAGGAAATTGCAAAGGTGATCCCCAATAGGGAAACCCACCTCTAAAGTGCTGGTACTTCTACACAAAACAATTGCAATACAAAGAATACATACAAACATACGAAGATGTGTGTTTTTAAAAATAAACTGATATAATTTGTCACATTTTATTAATCCTCTAAGCCCATTTAGGTTAAAAAAATTCTCTAAAAAGAGAGGTGCGTGATTGGTCAATTTCACAACAACGTTTCGGCGTGTGTTCCTTTTTATGCGCTTTCATCAGGACCTTTCAAAATCTCATGTTAATGTAAAACTTCCATGCATTAATACATCCATAAGTCTTCTATGAATGTTGTTCACTCATACAAAAGATACCAACGTTGAGTACGCAACAAAAGACACATATATGGTCGGCATCAAACAAATAAGCCGACTCTTGCTCATGTATGCGCTTCTCTCTAAAGTTAGATTGATCCACAATCTTTATATTCAGACAAGTTCGGTGGCAATATATAAATCCCTCATTGGCTCGCAAGCTGGTCTGCGGGTCACTCAGTCCTTCTCCCTGGGCTCTGCTGAGATGCGGGGAGGGCATGTGTCCCCACCTCTAGGTGCCCCTTTTTCCAGGGAGAGGGGTCGGTGGTGTAGCGTTGTCCCCTTGCTGGGCTGTCCAGTGGGATCTCGTCACATCTGGCCAAAGCAAACACATACCTCCCTCGAAGACTTGATAGACGTTTTAGATATGGCTGCAGGAAGGCGTTCACCATGTAGATATCCTGTCATGTGAGGTTTTCTAATATTCTCAGGTCACTGATAGGTTTTGCTGAAGCCCTCTCTCTGCTTGTTCCACATTATGGAATTGTGGGCAGGTGTTATTAGCACATATGAGAGGGGCATTTAACATTTAACTTCAGTACTTCATACATATCTAAAGTTTGCACATCAATTCTCAAGCGCATTAGTACCTTAAATGTTTCCCATGCTTCTATGCACACATTTCCTCCATGCTATATTTCCTAAGGTCTCATTTGCACTCTTTACTGCATATCAGGCAGGACTACGTTTAACACTAGCATGGCAGGGGTATACTTAAACTTTTGATCTGGTACTAGTATGGTTCAGTGACTTTGGTTAGCTGCAAGTAATCACAGAAGGATACCTATACTTTTGGCATCATAGTAAATCAAATCCTGAAGCTTTTATCTGTGATATATTGCACTTAACCTTCAATCAGTAATCATCTATCTTAGATGCATTCACCAATTAAGAAAATATATTGATCATTTTATTTCAAATGAATAATAAAATATCATTTAATATAAGGCGACTCTTGGTTTTTCAAAAATCAAAAAAACATTCTAATGAACTCTGTGTAGAGTCCATTTTACAACGTTTAAGAAAAAGTCACATCATACTAAATGTTATTATTTATTTGAAGCAAAATGAACTTTAAAAAACACATACTCAATTTTTGCAAACGTTATGAACAAATTCTAATGGCACCATTTCTTAGTTGGTGAATGGATCTAGGATAGACAGTTACTGATTGAAGGTTAAACTCGATATATCACAGATGAAAATGTATGGATTTTCTTTTAACAATGTTCAAGACTAAGGAGTTAACTATTATCTGTCAACAATGCTGCATTGGGAAAACTCATTTGAAGCAAAATATTTTTTTCTCCAAAATGTTCTTTCGCAGACACCCATCGAATTAGCATTCTTGTTAATTTCCTACAATCCGGCCCAATACTCCACAACGCGTCCAAATTATGATAGCATAAATGTATCAATTTGCAAGGTATCATATTTCCTTGCCACCTTACAAGCTGATTTCATAACCGCCCCAATAGTTTCTGCTGTTCCCGTGTATAGTGTCATTTGTGATTTGCACGTTTAAGCAGATGGAATGGTCACCCCGCCATAGAGGTATTCCACCTCTTTTTCCAGAGGGGTCAAATCAATAGTTTAAATAAGTAGCCATTCTATTTGTTCAATGGTGACCACACACACACCGTTATTTTTGGCTTAGTTATGTTGATTTCAAGGTTATTGGAACTGCAATACTGGGCCACTGCTGATAGTTGTGCTTGTTGTGCTATTGGGGTCTGAGCCAAGAGCACTGAATCAGCAAGTTTGCAAACGTGGGAATGACTTGTTTCCCGTGTGAGGAACATCCTTGGCCACCGTCAAAACTGCTCTGATCATATAATTTGCCTACAGGTGGAATCAAACCGGGGCATGAAGGGAAACCTGCCAGTCCCCCCACCTGCTTGGTGTGGGGAACATTTTGGATAACTTCCCTGTACATCCAAATTCCGCTTGCCAGATAATGCATTGCTTACTCAGCAGAATATCATTAGGGCATAGAGGTTCGATATGATAATGTCTCCTGCCAACTTTTTTTTCGTGACCCCTAAAATACGTTAGCCATATATTCTAGTAGGGGTATAATTTTATATTAGAAACTCTAATCCTAGAATATTTGGGGAAAGTGTTTGATTTTACTGAGGGTGCATTTTTTGGGAAATGTGGCCCCATTGGCCATTTCCCAGGTGACTTTATCACTGGACACAGGCCTAAATTGGTTAGCTCATGCCAGACATTCTCTCAAGAAAAGCCAAATAAGGGGCATTGTCTTTATTGGAAATAATGTTTTATAAGTCCTAAACCTGACCTATCATTGTGGGCCAGCACAAAACCTCCTTGCGTTGGGCACAATACTGATTTGGACGAGAGAGATCAGAAGAGGTTGTGGAAGAGGGTGCACTGGATGAAGAGAGGGTGATCACGGCACAGGGAAAATGAGCCAAACAAGCAAAAACGTGCTTCCAGCTGCTGCTACTGGTGCCTGGCTGCTCAGTTAGTGCTGAGGAGCAAGCACTACCGGACACCAAGCAGCATTCAGTTCATAGGAGAGATAAAGCAAGAAGAAGAAATAAAACATGCATTGAGAGAAGGTAGGGACCAACCAAGGGGAGAGTCTGCAAAAGGTAAATGCTCAAAAAAGTGCACAAAGAGGTTGAATAGAAAACAAACAGGTAGAGAGAGAGGGATGGAGAATGTGAACAACAGAGAGGTTAGTGGTAGGAAACAGGATGTACATATAATACTGGAAATGGACATTGTGTACTGTGGGATCCCAGCAGAAACATGGGGGAGATTGTTTTCAACCCTGCTACCATATGCCCCACATAAAGATTTGCGTCACAGAAGATTAATCATAAACACCTGGAAACAAGGGAGGAGTGTTTCCTATAAGGTTGCAATAAATGTTTAAAAGCTGAACACCTTTAAAAACAAAAATGCAGTAATGTTAATGTTAAAGGATATTTATGCCATGCACTATCACCACCAGAGTGGTCCCCTGGTGCTCTGGCGGCTCTGAAAAGTAAGAGGGTATGGTGGGTTAGTAGGGCATAGTAGGACAAACGGTAGAGTGAGAAGTTGTTGGCAGCTTCAGTTCGTTTAGAATGATTTGCTGAGCATGGGTGTAGTTTATGGATCGGTAGACTCCCATGTGCTGTAGTGCAAAACTATGTGTGGTTTGTTTTATTGTTGCAGTGTGGTGAAGTGCATGCAGATTGCTGTGCAGAGATGTGGATGTGTTTGTTTAGTGTTTGAGAGGTGTATGCAGAAAGGAGAGTTGAGGTTTAGCGGTTGGTTAGAGAGGCTTTTTTTTACCTTGTTGCTTGTGGACATCCGTCACTCACTGAGTACCTCGTCACTCAAAAATATTTCCTGATTATCTCCCAAGTGCAGCCATAACAAGCGTGTTCCAGCGCTAAAGTCCTCTTGTGTCCTACGCCATGACGATCTTAGTTCTTGGTCCGAATTATGCCTTCGGTAGCACAGACATTACAAGCAGCGCACACACAAATAAATGAAGGTTGCAAATGGAGTTCTTGGATGCGAGATCTGGGGAGACATCTTTTGACAGATCCCGGATCCGGGAAAATTCGTCCCACTAGCTAGCACTGTTTACAGAGATTGAGAGAGAGTGCGAGACAGAGAATAAACCTAGGGGTAGGGACAGAAACGGGGATGGAAAGAGCACTGGAGGAAGGGGAAGCACATCGCGAGACAGCCAGAGCAAGAGCAAGCATGGGAAAGAGAAAGAACAGTACTGCTGAATTTAAACCGGATGCAAGTGTTTTTCCAAAAGCCCTGATTAGAAAAATGTGTGTATCATCACGTCTTTCGTACCACATGGGGTATTTTCTTCCAAAACAAGCCATTACATTCTGTTCTTTCTTCTGTACATATTAAAGGTATATATTATAGTCTGTATAACAGGTTGCGCAGCACTGCTTGGCCGACCCTGGACTCCTCCCTGCAATCCCAATCGACGCAGTAGAATTTCGTGAAGGTGTGCGTCGACTTCCACATAGCAGCCCTGCAGATGTCCAGCAAGGGCACACCAGATAGGAACGCCGTGGTAGCTGCAATCGCTCTGGTGGAATGGGCTCTCGGACGGCCAGGCAGCGGTCGGTTTTCCAACTGATGACAGTACATGATACAGCCGGAGAGCCATCTGGAAATGGAAGCCTTCGAGAGAGCCTTCCCCTGATTGACAGGTCCAAAGTTCACAAAAAGTTGTGACGTCTTCTGAAAACTCTTCGTGCCGTCCACGTAGAACTTCAGCGCTCTAGCCACATCCAGCGAGTGCAAAGTCCTTTCAGCCGGCGACGAAGGCGACGGGAAGAAAACAGGCAACACCAAGGGTTCGTTGAGGTGGAAGTCCGACGGTACCTTGGGCATGAAGGAGGGGTGCATCCTGAGCACTACCCTTGTGTCTTGAAAAGTCAGGTACGGGGGCTTGCAGGAAAGGGCCTGGATCTCTCCCACCCATCGTGCGGAGGTGATGGCCACAAGAAACGCTGTTTTCCACGACAAGAACTTCAATGGGGCTGAGTGAAGAGGCTCGAACGGAGGTCCCATGAGCTTGGTCAGCACCATGTTGAGCTCTCACGCCAGGGCCGGGGCCTTCACCGGCGGGAACGATCTGAACAGTCCCTTCATGAATTCTTTCACCAGACGATGAGACCACAAAGAAGTCCGTCCCGTGGTTCTGGTGTATCCGGAGATCGCAGCAAGATGAATCTTGATGGAAGCGTGCGCCAGTCCAGCCTTGGCCAGCGTCAGCATGTACGGCAGTACTTGAGGAGCCGTAATCCGTAGAGGGTTAATCTTCTGTGCATGGCACCAGACAGAGAACCTCTTCCATTTGTGTCCGTAGCATTTAAGAGTTGAGGACGCCCTGGCCTTTGCAAGAACCTCTCTGCAGTCGGCCGGTATGTCGTAACCTCCAAACTCTAACGCTGCAGGAGCCAGGCCTGCAAGTTCAGCGACTTCGGGTCGTGATGGAGGATGGCGCCTCCTTCCCTGGAGAGAAGATCCGCGTCCACCGGCAGCTTGATTGACGGGGACGTTGACAAGTCCAGAAGGTCCGGGAACCATATCTGCCTCGGCCACGCAGGTGCGACGAGGATCATCCTGCACCGTGACCTCTTGAGCTGGTTGATGAGCCGGATCAGCAGCAGCAATGGAGGGAACGCATAAAGGAACAGGCCCTCCCAGGGGAACGAGAAAGCATCGCCCATGCTCCTCGGCTGGGGAAACCTGCTGGCGAACCTCCGGCACTTGGAGTTCGTCGCCGTCGCGAACAGATTGATCTGGGATGTGCCCCACCGTCGAAAGAGGCGGTCCACTAGATCCTGTCGTAGTTCCCACTCGTGGCACGAGCGAAGCTCTCTGCTGAGCGAGTCGGCGATGGTGTTTTTTATTCCTGCCAGATGAAACGGCACCAGAAACATCCCTTTAGCGACGGCCCAATGCCACAGATCCTGCGCCTCCTTGGACAGGGCTGGGGATCTGGTACCACCCTGCTTCCTGATGTAGAACATGGTGGTGGTGTTGTCGGTGAAGATCCTCACCACCTTGCCCTTGAGGGACGGAAGAAAGGACCTGAGGGCCCAAAACACTGCACAGAGTTCCAGGACATTGATATGAAGGGACTTCTCCGCCGGCAGCCAAAGACCCCTCGCGTGCAGGTTTTCGGTGTCCGCTCCCCACCCTTCCAGGGAGGCATCCGTGGTCACTGTCTTCTGGTGGCCCGGGGTCTGGAAGTCCATGCCCGCCGTCAGATGCGCGCGGGTGCCCCACCACCGGATCGCTCGTCGGAAGCTCTCGCCGAGTGTGATCCTGTCCTCGAAGCTGCCCGTCGTCTGGATCCAGCGAGCGTCCAGGAACTCCTGTAATGGGCTCATCCGAAGCCTGCACAGGCGGATGAGATAAATGCAAGAAGACATCATACCAAGGAGGAGGTTTATGGACCTCACCCTGGCCAAGTTCGCAACCAGCATCCGCTGCACCTTGCCCAAGAGGGCCCTCGTCCTTTCCTCCGATGGAGAGGCCACGAGCTTCGCTCCCAGAAACAGTGCGTCTTGCGCGGGCACCAGGTGGGACTTGGCGTAGTTTATGGAGAATCCCAGGTCCGTGAGTAGATGGACGGTCCTCGCCGTGTGCTCCGTGGCGAGCTCCTTCGTCTTTGCTCGTATGAGCCAGTCGTCCAGGTAGGGGTAGACGTGGATCCCCTCCAGGCGCAGCTGCACCGCCACCGGTGCGAGGCACTTGGTGAACACCCTGGGTGCTGACCTCAATCCGAAGGGAAGGGCTCTGAACTGGTAGTGACGCCCTTGGTCCACGAATCTGAGAAACTTTCGGTGTCCCTTTAGGATGGGGATATGGAAGTAGGCATCCTCCAAATCCAAAGATGACAGGAAATCGCCCACCTCCAGTTGACCCAGGACGTGCTGGAGGGTGACCATCCGGAACTTTTGTGCCTTGATGAATTTGTTCAGTCGTCGTAGGTCCAGGATGGGACGCCATCCTCCGTCTTCTTCTTCACGAGGAAGTATCTTGAGTAAACTCCGGAGCCCCGAAGCCTCTTTGGGTCGAGCTCGATGGCGCCTTTCTTGAGCATCGCCTTTACCTCCAAGAGAAGTTGAGGGACGTGATGTTCCTTCCTGGCCACGGGGGGGACGCGCGGGCACTTCTTTAGAAACTCGAGCGCGTGACCCTGGGTCAGGGCGTCCAGCACCCAACGGTCAGTGGAGATGGACTCCCACACGCTGACGAAGCTCGCCAGCCGGCCTCCCACCGGGGTGCTTCGGTGGGGGCCCGACCCCACGGCCGGTTCAGTCCTGCTTAGACGAGGCTTTGCCGCCTTGTCCTCCTTGGTGACGACGGCAGGGTCCGCCCGACTTGCCTCGTCCCCTGTAGGCTTTCTGCGACGACGAACGGGCCGCTTGACGATAGATGGAAAATCCGCCGCTGGAACCTTTGGAGGCACCCTGCTTGCCTCCGCCGCTCCGAAAAGGCGGCCGTCGTTGCTGGAGAACACCAAGAGCCCGGGCCGTCTCCGTGTCTGTCTTGATGGCTTGTAGGGAATCGTCCACTGTTTTCCCAAACAGGTTGCTCCCATCGAACGGCATGTCCAAGACTCTGGTCTGCACGTCCTGACGGAAGTCAGTGGCCTTGAGCCATCCACGCCGCCTAAGGCACACGCTGTTGCCCAACTGGCGAAATCCAGTGTCAGCGATGTCCGTCGCTATCGTAATGGCGTGGTCCGACGCCACTTCTCCTTCCTGCAAGATCTCTAGGGCCTCCGCCCTCTTGTCGTCTGGTAAGAAGTCCAGCAGGGGGGCGATTTTGTACCACAATTCCCTGTCGTAGCGGGCTATGATAGCCAAGGCGTTGGCAGCCTTAATCGTCGTCGCTGCCGATGAGATGACTCTGCGTCCCATCGTGTCCAATTTCTTTCCCTCGCCGTCCGGCGGGGAGGTTCACGTAGAGGCCGCGCCTCCCGCTTTCTTCCTGGCTGCCGCGGAGACGACCGAGTCCAGGGTCGGCTGTGCCCGAAGGCACAAGGGGGCCGCGTCCGGGACCCAGTACTTCTTCTCGTACTGATCCCTTCTCGCAGGCGTTATGGATGGGTTCTTGAGGAGGGTGAGACCCTCATCCCAGATATCGTCCAGTAGAGGTACAGCGAGGACCGTCTTCCTCTTGGTCTCTCGCTGTTGATAAAGGAAACGTTCCTTCTTCTCTTCCGGGCAGAGCTGGAAAAGCTCGGATGCCCTGGCGATCATGGCGTGAAACGATCCAATCTCGTCGGGCGGGGAAGCCCGGGGAGGAGGTGACGACGGGAGATCCTCGTCGTAAACCTCGTCGTCTGTGCCCGTCGCGGCCGTGTCAGTCCCCGTATCATCCCCATGGGTATTGGACGGGGAGGAGGGCTGAGCAGGGTGCGATGGGTGAAAAGGAGGTGGAGGATGAATCCTTCTTCTCTTAGGAGGAGGGCTCCCAGAAGGGCCTGGCTCCGGGTCCCCCATCGGGAGCGGTTCCTCTGTTGGTGGTAACGGCAATCTCGTCCTTATCTCCGAGCATAAGGACTGTATAGCCAACAAAATGGCCGCCAAGTTGTCTTGCGGCACTGGTTGAGGGGATTCCGACGGGCGGTCAGGGGCCCCGTCGGCACCCTCGACATTCTCGTCGTCTCCTACGTCGGGGTCCCTCCCGACGGGCTGGTCTTCTTCCACGCCAACGCCGTGGCCTATGACTTCGATCAGCTCCTCCTCAGAGGTTGAGGCCGAATCCACGACGATCTCCTGCCCCCCCTTTTTCTTCTCCGTCAGAGGTTTCACGGGGGTCCTGTCGATGGGCATGAAAGAGGACTCCCTCCGTGGTGGCAGGGAGACTCTGGGCCCCGAGGTCGCCACCACTGGTGTAGCCTCCACAGGCTGAGCCAGGGCCGCCGCGACTGTCTCGATAGAGGCATTGGCCAGGTGGATCAAGGCTTTCACCACCTTAGGTGCGCTCACCGCCTTCTCCTTGGGGGGAGGGTCACCACCTCGCTCCCCCTCCGATGGGGCCTTCGAGCTCGACCGGGGTCTCTCCAGGAGCTTTGCCTGGTGCTCGGCCTTCCTCTTACCCGAGCCAGAGCGTTGGCTCGTGGTTGATGGCGCCGGGGAGGATGCGCCCTGCCTGGCGCCTGTAGAGCCCGACCGTTCGGCGGTGCTTGGCCTTCTGTTGGACCCCCGTTGCCGGGGCACCCTCAAAGGTCTTAGAAGACCGCTCAGACTTCTTCTTCTTCTTCTCGCCTGACGGGCTCTTTCCTTCCAGCCAGTTGGCGAGACGCAGATGGCGGTACTTCATGGTCCGCTCCGACATATTGCCGCAAAACGCACAGTCCTTCTCCGCGTGCGTCTTGTCCTCATGAAGGCAGTAGAGGCAAAGGGAGTGTTCGTCCTCCTTAAAGACATTCTGAAGCTGGCATCCAGGGCAGACCCTGAACAGCTTTCCGGGCGTCGAGCTTCCCTTCTCCTGTGCCATGATCGAGATGGGCCTGCGAAACTTCTGGAGTCCTCCAAAAGCGTGGCTCAACGAAATCTTCACCCTTGAGGGGCGTAGAAGAATCTGACACGGGTCCCCGTTGATCGGATGAAGAAACGGTGGAGCTTGAGGCTCTTTTGACCGAAAAAGAGAACATTTCCCTAAGAAAAAGTGTGAAAAAAGCACTACAGCACGAGAGCAATAGCACGAGGATCCCAACACTCGAACGTGCGGTAAAAATCTGAAGATGGCTGCCAGAGGCGGGGCTTAGGGAGATGGCAGTCATTGGCTGTGGTCAGTATGATGCAGAGATCAGTGATTGGTTACTACTACGAAAGACAGATCAGAAACGAAACTGATACTGATTTTTCTTTACCGAGGATTCCCAGCCTGACGACGGGGAATATTCATGAGCATGTGAATCCATGCCAGACCCCATGCTGGAGAACGCTAGCAATAGGGACATGAAAAGCCTGTTTGCGTCCATAAAAGATGAGCCATGGGACAAGATATGGGAACAAGCGGAGTACAATGGGGTAAAATTAAGCACAGATGCATACAATCGAGCCCCGTTTAACAACTGTCATGCCCATGTGTGGAGAGTGTTAAGGAGTATGTACCCTATTAGTTCAGATCTGTGGTCTGTATTGATCTGTAAGAGGAAACCAGTCGAGGACCCCACAGAGCATATTCAAAAGGTTCGGGAGCTTTGGACACTAGGAACGCAGAAACCCTGGGATAAATGGACACCTTTATTTTACCATATATTGGTCAAGGACATCCCATCAGACGTGCAGGCCTCCCTAGACAAAATAGTGGGGATATAGGGAGAGGGGTGGCCAGAAATACAGGTAACAATAGTACATTATTGTAAGCGGAAGCAAGAGAGTGAGAGACAGACAGCAGATAATGCCGCAAAGGCAGAGAACAAGCTGGTACAGAAGAAGCTGGCAAAGTTGGTGGTGCAAGGGGCAAATCTCATACAGATGCTGCAGCAGTGGGCCTTGCCCAACAGAGAGGGTTCCCAATAGGGAGCATGCCTCAGTAAGGGTGATACGTGCAGCCACAGTACACCACGAAATGGGGGGTACAGTATCCGGGGAGTTATTCACAAGGGGAATGTACTAGCACATGGGATATTTTCCACAAGGGAGAGGGTATTCACAAAGGGGCAGAGGGGACAGGTACAGAGGCGCAGGATTCAGCTTTATTGGGCGATGCTTTATATGTGGTAACCAAGGACATTTCACGCATATGTGCCCTTTTGGGCAGCAAGCGTAAGCATACCAACTAGCACAGCAGCAGGTTCAACGCACACAGCCGGCACAGTCCCAGCAGTTCCAACAGCAGCAGGTGCAGCCCCAACCGCTACAAGCACAGCAGGTGCAACCTCAGCCCCCATAGGCACCGCCTTTCACCCAAACAGAATGGTTGGTGTCCCGAGGGACACCTCCAAGTGTATTGCAAGCACCTTCACAGACACAAGGGGACAGTACATTGCTAGGCCAGAATGTGGTACCACACTAGACAGGGGTAACAGTTATTGGAGGGAATCCTTTCCTGTTCCCGCAAAATACATCATCTCAAAAGGAGTGCCCACAGAAAGTCTGTGTGTGTACATTCCTAGCATTAACGGAAGACCCCAAAGAGGAACCTGAGGTAGTAGTGAAGATAGGACTGAAAGAGTTGTCTCTCCTGATAGATTAAGGGGCCACCAAGTCTTGTATAAAGGAGGGTGGGTTCCCAATGTCAAAGAAAGGTATGGACACATAGGGCTTCTCTGGGGCTATTTTCATGGTTCCAGTAACAAAGCATTTACTGCTAACAATAGGCA
Organism: Ambystoma mexicanum; assembly: GCF_040938575.1. NCBI lineage: Eukaryota > Metazoa > Chordata > Amphibia > Caudata > Ambystomatidae > Ambystoma > Ambystoma mexicanum. Next base: position 405,501,378 of record NC_090937.1, read on the forward strand.
CACAACACACTGTAGCACCTTTACTATACTCAAAGTATACCCAAATAAACATACTAGGAGGCGACCTACTGAGTAAGTTAAATCAAACCATTTCATTTACAGAAAAGGGTATGGTGTGCTCAACTCTGGGCATGTATTCTGCCTGGTTGACAGCCATCATACAGTGCAAATATGCCCACAGTACATTGTGAGGATGAACCATGAGTTGTATGGGGTACAGATCCTACCAGGGTGGGTACCGGGAATAAAATGGAAGACATTGTGACTAGCTACAGAATCTCTGTTCAGGCTCCAGTGCTGCAAGGAAATTATCCCAGGCACACAACTATTGCAGTATCTAAAAGGAGTAATTATGTGAAAATACATGATGGACAGATGAAAACCACATAAAGTGGCGTATTGTACAGTGTATTGACCCACATTGACAATAACAGATGTGACTGATGTACAGATTTTTGCAGATGGGGAGGAAGAGGAAGAGGGGGAAATAGTGTTCCAAATGCACATACCCTGCCCCATTCGAGTGATAAAAAGGCTAGTACCACAGCTGACACCTATAGTTAAAAAACAGGCTAGCTACTTGCAGGAAGATTTTTAAAAGGTCCCTGAGAAATTGTGGGCAAGAGAGCCCCATGATGTGGGAGTGCTAAAAGGAGTAGGGACAGTCCAAATAAAATTAAAAGGGAAAGCAAATCTGCCCAGAGCAAAGAAGTACCCCCTGTCCTGTCCTGTGAAGCAGATGAGGGCATATACACAACACCTACTGCACTATGGCAACAAGGTATAATACAGACTTCCATGCGTCCATGCAACACAGCAATATACCCCATCAAGAAAGCCAAGGGAGGTTCAGGATGATTCATAGAGGACCTCTTTCCCCTAAACAATGTGAATTCCCACTTGTGCTGAATCCGGCCACAATAATGTGCAATATCCCACTGAAGGCAACATATTTCACTGTAATTGACCTCAATAATGCATTCTTTGCCATACCACTATATCCCCATTCCAGGTATCTCAAAGCGTTTCCTATAGGGTGTCGGATTCGACCACACAAGATTACAAAAGGGTTACTGCAAATCACTGAGTATATTCAACAGGGTAATACGAAAAGATTTGAGCAACTTGCAAATGTCAAGCACAGTCATACAGGATGTGGGCGAGTTCTTGGTCTGCAGCAAGACAGAAGAACAGTGCAGGGCGGACTCCATCCTTCTTTTAACACTGGTAGCAGACAAATGGTACAAGGTGGACAAGGGAAATCTACAGTATTGCCAGGAAGAAGATAATATCAACCAAGGGGCAGAGAATAACACCAGAAATATTTGAGGCAATTCACAATACCCCACCACCCTGCACAGTGAAAGAGATGCAGCAATTGTGCAATTACAGCAGGGCATGAGTGCTTGACTATTGCACCTTTACCAAGCCTCTCCTCCAAGCACTCAAAGAAGCCCAGAAAGTTAAGGCATCTTCGGAAGGAGCTGGAGGATCCCACACTGCAGGAGCAGTTGCCTCTCCTCTCCCTGAGCCCCTGTTGCAAGTTAGAGCTTGGTAATCCTTTCACCAGCTGTGCTGCAAACGGCAACGACAAGCGTGTCATACTCTGACTACAATATCTTCATCAGTGCAACAAATTCACTACCTTTATACTACCTTTATCATCTGTGCAAATAATCAAAGTCATTTGCAACTATTCCTGGCTATCCTCTCACGGCCAGTAGACGACACACATGAGGAAGCCGCATCCAAGATGGCCGACGGTTTCCCCGGTGTCCTGCCTGACCTACTCTGCCTGGCCATACTGCCCCCGGCCAGTGATTGGCCATTGGAGCATCCTTATTGGCCAATCCATCGCCGTCAGGCGATAACCGTCCCACCCACGAAGGATCACACACAAAGGACGGTGCTTCCTGTCCTACCCTGTCCATGCCTGTCCCTGCCCCCTGCCAGCTATACTGCCCAAAGTTCCTTACCCCTTCCTTCCACGACCACCTGGCCCGAGGACCACTACCACAGTGATTCAAGAGGGGCTTGAGTGCCACTCTCCCAGTAAATCACCCACACATTCAAGAGGACTTCCACACGCTCGGTTAGCTGTTTGCTACGCACAAACCCTGTTCTGTTCCCCCGCTTAAGTCTCTAAGAACCAGCGACTTCACATACTGCTAACCCATTAAACTCTTAACCCATCAATACCACTTGCTTGCAGATGCTGCTATTCCATCTTGTTTACAGGACTGCCCACAATATCATAGCCCCTATGACTCTATTCTATAGATGAAATACTGCAGTGTAAATGCCCCATTTCAAGGGCTCTTTTCGAACTCAGTTTCAACTTTGCCCATTTGTTACTTCATATCTAGCTGCATTCCTGCCCAGGTACTATTTCAAATCTAGATGTACTCATGCCCATGTGTTATTTCATATCTAGTTGTATTCTTGCCCATGTGCTATTTCAAATCTAGAGACACTCATGCCCATGTGTTATTTCATATCTAGTTGCATTCTTGCTCATGTGCTATTTCAAATCTAGATGTATTCATGCCCATATGTTATTTCATATCTAGTTGCATTCTTGCCCATGTGCTATTTCAAATCTAGATGTAGTCATGCCCATGTGTTATTTCATATCTAGTTGCATTCATGCCCATGTGCTATTTCAAATCTAGATGTATTCATGTCCATGTGTTATTTCATATCTAGTTGCATTCTTGCCCATATGCTATTTTAAATCTAGATGTACTCTTGCCCATGTGTTATTTTAATCTAGATGTATTCATGCCCATGCATTATTCGCTACCACGCCTAGTCAATGCAATCCAGTGTGCTTTACCTGCCTACTTAATTTTCGAATTTAGGTGAATCCCTACCCCACCTAGCCAATGCGACATTAGCTATCTCATGATTCTCATACTTATTTGAAGACCCACCTCACCTAATATATACAACCCAAAGTGATTCTTGATGCCCAGTCACATTTAAGTCCACTGCCCAACCCTTAGGAACCTAGCAACTCAGGAACCAGCTGACAGTAGACACATGTCCACTGCTTCCCACCTCCTTCCACCAAAATGTACCTACCGGGTATATACTCAGTATTGCTGAGAACCATCCTCCACATTATCCACGCATCCAGGCATCTCAGCTCCCCCTAGGCCCGATGAACATGGTTACCACCTCACCACTCACTAGGCACCTCTCTACATTGTGCAACCTGTCTGCTAGAAACTCTAAGCTACGCGCCAGACTCCCCAAAATACATGAGCCCAGAGCTAGGGATACATCCCATACCAAATCACCTAATGGGCCCCTGCCTTACACAGCGGCTACCCCCTCCAACAACAACATAGACCTACCCAAGCGCAGACAAACCTATACCACGACCAAACACAAGATTCGACCACCAACCTCTACACCTACTGCTAGTAAACCTGCCAATACGCCTATAAGAGGTGCTTTAATCAATGCTAGATCTGTGGTAGCCCACGCGACCGACATAGCAGACCTCATCCTAACGGAAGAACTAGACTTCTTAGCCATCTCTGAGACCTGGCTTCATGCAGCAGCTGGACCAGCCCTTGCACTAGTCATCCCTGAGAATTTCTCCATCCTCCGAGCAGACAGAACAGATTCCAGAGGTGGTGGCCTTGCCATAATAGCCAAAACCCACCTTAGCCTTAAACCCAACACCACTGACCACTTCTCATCATGTGAATTGCTCACGGCCAAGCTCCCCACCACTAACTCTCAAACCATCACCATCCACCTACTATACAGACCCCCGGAACCCCTAGGTTCCTTCGAGGAAGACCTCAACTCCATCCTCTCTAACAACTTAAAAATACCTCCCAATACCTTCTCTTAGGAGACTTTAACCTTGGCTACAAGGACTCTAAAGACCACCAAGCGTCCGCCATTAATAACACACTGTCAGAACTAGGCTTCACCCAAAGAGTGTCCACCCCCTACTCACAACAACTGGACTGGATATCAGACCACAAATGCGCGATCTCCATCATTGCCACCTCACCGCAACATTGGTCAGACCATCACCTCCTCTCCTTTACACTTGAAGTGGCTAGCCCAATCACTAACTTCTCCCTAGCCACAGCCATCCCGACTAGAAGCAAGAAAAATATAACTGTGGAAAAACTCATCCCTCTCATTCTACCCACACTGAACCAACTCCCAGCCAACTCCAACCCCCACCACCTTGTTGAAAGCTACAACAATAGCATGCGCCTAGCCTTAGATGCCATCGAACCATTAAAGCTGAGAAAATGTAAGCCGATAAAACACTTGAATACCTGGTTCACGGCCCACCTAAAAGCCCTTGGATCTGAGAAATGCAAAAAGGAACAAAATTGGAGACAAGCTCCCACAGACAGCAACAAGCTGATCCTCAACAAAATAGTTTCTACCTACAAAAAAGAAATCTTCCACGCCAAACAAGAATCATACAACTTGAGAATACTCCAGGCCAAATCCAGCACTAGAGAACTGTTTACCATATTAAAAGAGCTAGAGTCACCCATCCCAGCCCCAGACACCTGTAAGAAAGATAAACAATGGTGCACCAGCATCCAAAATGCCCTGTCCAATAAAGTTGCAGGCCTCCAAATCAAAATTAACAACAAGAAAGAGACTCTATCCAACTCCAATCCTAACAACACCCCCCCACGCACCAACCGTCAACACTCTCCCCCCCAACCTCCCCTCTCGCTTCAGTTTCTCCAAAGTTTCCACACTAGAAGTGGAAAAAAATCATACTCAGCCTCAAACCATCTAACTGCCAAGGCGACCTATGCCCACCTCAAATCATCAAAGACGCAGTCTGAGACCTATCGCCATTCATCACCAAACTCATCAACGCCTCCTTCTCCTCAGGCACCATTCCCAACAACCTCAAAGAATCCTGGGTCCTCCCCCTACTAAAAAAAAACTCACTCGACCCAACCGTACCCACTAACTACAGACCCATCACCACCATCCCCTTCCTACTAAAAATCCTCGACAAGACTTCCTATCTACAAATTCAAAAATGTCTTGAACAAAACCACCTCCTAGCACACCGACAATCAGGATTTAGACCCCAACACGGCACAGAAACGGCACTCATTGGCCTCAAGGCCCAAATTGACACTCTGAGAGATAATGGGAAAACTGCCTTACTGCTCCTCCTAGACCTCTCGGCAGCTTTTGATCTTGTTGATCAAAAAATCCTATGCAACCACTTAGACCCGGCTGCCTACTTTTCCCAAGAAGCTATTGGCTGGATCAAATCATTCCTGAGCAATAGATCCATGCGCGTCTTTTCCCCCACGGCCTCCGCTGACCCCATCCCCATCACATGTGGGGTCGCCCAGGGGTCATGCGCCTCCTCCACACTGTACAACGTGTTCACTAAGCCCCTGTTTGATGATCTCGACAGTCTGGGTATCACCTACACTAACTATGCTGATGATACCCAGATCCTCATCCCGCTGACGGGAGATTACAACACGGATTTGGCCTTGGTGAACAAGGTGTACCTCATCATCCAGGCATGGGTGGCCTCCCACAGTCTATGCCTGAATGATGACAAGACCAAACTCATCATCCTGGGATCTGCTTCGAACCTAAACAAACTGGACTTCAACTACTCCAGCTTCACCATAGACAGCAACTCCATAATGGTAGCTAAGGAAGTGAAAACCCTCGGCATCTACCTCGAATCCAGCCTCTCTTTCCATAAACAGGTCCGCTCCATGGCCTCCACCACAGCTTACACATGCAAGCTTATACGCTCAGCCAAACCCTTCCTCTCCACTCAAAGCTGCATGACGCTAGCCAGAGCCCTCATACTATCCAAACTGGACTATTGTAACTCCTTCTATGTAGGTGCTACCAAACAGGTTACCAACAAAATCCAGATCCTACAGAACAATGCTCTTAGAGCTGCGCTTAGCTTCCCTAAAAGAGAACAAATCTCGAATATTAGGAGAACCCATAACTGGCTCACTACCGCAGACAAAATTCTGCTTAAGGTAGCCTCCCTCACACACAAATTCCTTAACAATGCAGCTCCCCGCTACTAGATACTAGATACACGCCCAACAGACACACCAGAAACAGCAATGCTAATCTGCTCTCTGTTCCCAGATTCAAGCGAACAAAAATGGGCGGCAATAGCTTCCAGGTGAAAGCAGCCCAACACTGGAACACATTACCACCCTCCGTTAGAGCACTGCAAACCTACCACCAATTTAGGCGTAATTATATCCAGTGGCTAAAGATCAAAGACCAATAACTGACACTCCATTGCAATTACTGTAAATCTGCTCAACCTGCAACTCTTTTGTAATTGTACTTCACTGTCTACTTGCAACTGCATTTCCCCAATGTGTCCTTGTATGATAATGTAAATAATGTAAAACAATGTAACTAAGCTGAGAATATACTTGTAATGCTTGCGCCCTCATACCTACTGGTCCGGTGCGCCATATAAATAAACAAACAAACAAACAAACAAACAAGGGTCACATAAAAAAGGACCTAAGAGATTAACGATAATTTTGCCGAACTCAAAGAGGCACTGTCCCATGCGCCAGTGTTGGCCACCCAAATTATACGGAGAAGTTGTATCTGATCTCTGATTCAGACAGCTCAGTGATGATGGCTGTCCTCACACAGAATAAACCACAAGGATACAAGCCTCTAGCCTACGACAGCAGTCTCTTAGACCCAGTGATGCAGTGTTACTTCCCCTGAGAGCAAGCGCCTTTGGCTGCAGCATTTGCCATACAAAAGGCAGCAACGATCACAATGGCGTGTTCAGAGGTTTTGTACGTGGAGCACTCACCTTCTGCAATATTGGAGATGTTGAAATTGACTCTACAACACAGAGGGCCTTCGGTTATGAGATTATACTGACAAATCCAGCTATTGACGCTATGCGCTATCATGTGGTAAACCCTGCCACATTGATAGCAGAACCATCTGCGCCAGGAGAGTATGTCCATGACTGTGCATTTTATATGGACAGTATGGGAACATCAAGGTTAAGGAAGAGGAAATAGAGAGATGAGATATGGTCTTTAGTGTCAGATCCGCAAATATAGATTCCAACATGGGACATTGGCATACTGATGCCACAGTGATAGGCCACATGCATGGGGAATTTCTTATTACCTCCCAAATGCAGTTGTAATCACACTATTCAGCACAGGCAGCCAAGTTAGTGGTCCTAATAAGTGCACTCCACCTGTCCAAAGGACACGTGGTTAACATTTTCTCATACTCGTCTTATGTTACCTCCACCATACACTCAGGGTTGGCCCGGTGGGAAAGAAGGGGGTTCAGGAGAAGTGATGGGTCCCCAGTCCAACATGCAGAGCTCCTGATGCAGCTGATTGAAGCATTACAACTCCCAGTGGATTTAGCCATAATAAAGAGTGCTGCCCACACAGGTGGGCAGGACTTCATCTCCAAGGAAATGACATGGCTGACAAAGCAGCCAAAGAGATAGCCAACCTGCCTGAAGGGAAAACTTGGTTGTACCCAGGTGGAAAGTATAGGGTACCCATGATGATTGCAGGAGAAAAAGGAATAAGGGCTTTGAGGACAAAGAGCATTTTAATGCACTGCACATTGTACAGATAATTGACCTATAGTGGTAAGTGCCATGGGAAGAAACAGATATATGGGTGCAAAGGGGGTACTCCCTCTCTTCTACTGACTTGGTGTGGAGACAAAATGGCACAGGAAAACCAATAATGGCCAGATAATTGTTGGATGTAGCTTTGGAACAACTACACTTTACCGCCCATGTGTCCAAGGAACACGAGGCAGCAGAAATAAATGAAAGATGGTTTGTCCCAAGGCTGCACATATCGTTGGTTGAATTTACAGGGAATTGTTTGGCCTGTCAAATGTTTTTTTGGCAGGACACACATTGAAAATAATAAAAGCAACACGACCGTGACCAGAGAGGCCCTTCCGGCACGTGCATATTGACTATGTAGATATGCAAGATAGATGTGCTTCTTACAGGTACATGATTGTCGTTTTATGTCCTTTCTCACATTGATTTGAACTGGGACCCTGTGCTCATAATAAGGCAAAGGCAGCAGCAAAAAATTGGTGCAGGAGGTGTTCTCAAGATGGGAATATGTGACGAGCTGAAGTCAGATAATGGGCAGCACTTTGCCAGTTACCTGTTCAAGAAGGTTACAAACCTCCTGGGGAAAAACACAGACTATTTACAGTATACCAACCGCAAGCGAACAGTGTTGTTGAGTGACGAAATGCCCTGCTTAAGGAATGCTTAGCAAAGCTAACAAAAACGTTAAGCAAAAATTGGCTTTATTGCCTCCTTTAGGCCTTTTGCATTATGTAACTTACCCGGTGCAGGCCATCATTTAACTCTGCATGAAATTGTTACTGGCAGCAGAATGCATGTGCCTTTCCCTCCTGCATATAACATTTCAGATGCTAATACAACTGCACAGGTTTTGGGGGAAGAATTCAACACATTTCTGACTGAACTCACTAAAGCTGTAAAATACATATCTCGTCAGGTGCAGCCACGACCAAGCTAGCCGGCGAATGAAACAACACCCACAAGTGCACACAAAGATGATACATTTCCACAAGCTGTGCCTCTCTATCCAGGAGAGAAAATATTCATACCTAATTTTACCCAAAGATGGAGAAAGCCTAGGTTTAACGGGCCCCACAAAGTAGTGTAAGCGACACCTACAGTGGTGAAAGTTAATGACAGGTGCACAGCATCCAGGAATATGTGGTATGAGAAAATGAAACATGTTGGGTGAAAGAGGGCTAATGGCACCTGCTATGTGTTTTCTTTAATCCCACACATCACAGGGACATCCAAACAATTCTTGCCACAAGAGGTATCAGCAGGGGTGGAGGGATGCATAATGCACTGTTGTTGTATAAAACCTGTGGACCTTTCAAAGGGTGGATGGTATCTGTTCACTGGATAGATGAAGGAGAGGAGGTGTATGCAGATCATTACATACAGTTGGAAAGTATGTTCAGAAAAGAAGCTTCCAAGCATATAATATTTGACTATGTAACAGAGGTGGCAAGAAGGGGAGAGCAGTTGTTTACGGCCCACAGCAGAGTGCACTGTAAATATTCTACAGGACATGACATTCCATGGTGCCACACCAGACACCTCATGAGAATACAGGATCCGTGTTTCACCATGGAGTATGGGAAGAGGGCACGGTACATTGTCATGCAGAGGGGTTAGTGGGATTTGAGAATGATGTGGCAGAAATAATAAGCAAGAGTTGTCAGGAGGTGTGGAACAGACACATGCATGCTTTGATGTGGATACATGAGAGACACTAACTGGTTCACATAAAGCCTCTTGCACAACTTTTCTTATGTTTCAGGGCTACAGGGTCAACAGTATTGGGGGTGAAAACTGGTTGCGTGAAGATGATGAGCACCCCAGCCCTGCAGAGTTGGACAGCTGTGGTGATGGACCACTGGTGGGCTTGCGGGTTAAAGGCATATTCCCAGCTGCCTCCAGACTGGGGAGGAGCATGTTCTCTTGTCACGCTACATAGCCCTGCATTTCTAGTGCCTTAAGCAAACCTAATATCCTTTAGCGCCACCTGAAAGTGGTACAAAGAAAGATGATGGAGGAATGAAGGGTACAAGAAGGAAGGGAGCACACAATGAACAGGAGAAGGAGGATCAGTAAATTCCTGTCAGAAGAATCTTCACAAAGTTTGGACAGAGTCCCTCATCATTTTCGGGTTATTCACCAAAGCTTCTGTTTTTTTTTTTGCTCGCTGGAGTCCAAGCAGCCACTAATGCCAAGTGCTTCCAGATCAAAAGGTATGAAGTGCTACAGCTTGCCAACTCGACTGAAAAGGTACTGAATGCAGTAAGGGAAGAACTTTGTGTGGTGCGATTGGCAGCACTTCAGAACAGATTTCTTTGGACATGCTCACAGCAATGGAGGGAGGCATCTGTCAAAAAATAGGGATCAGTTACTGCATGGCGACTGCCGCCAATGATGCAACCAATGGGACACTGACTGAGGCCATCGACGACATTTGCACTGTCCACGAAAAGATGCCAAAAGAGGCACATGCCATCACACAGGACAGTTGGCTGGATTCGCTGTACGCTTGTGTGCCCATGTGGTTGGCAGCAATATTTAAAGTGACTGCCCCTATTCTGGTCTTGGTGCTTGTCCCCTTCTGTACAGGCCAGATGAATATGAAAAACTGTAACTGCCTTAATAGAAGGACAAGCCATATAATGTATATAACTGTTGGTGGGATGTAGGATAAAGGAAAAGATAAAAAGATAGAGGCCACATCTTTTGAAATTAATGAATGCGATACACAGGCAGTTTTTGTAGTGCCACCAGCTAATACGGAAGATTATTATGTATTTTGGGTAGAATGCTCAGCGGATGGGTAAGAATGCATGATAATAGGATCCACTTTGGAAGGGTGTGAACAAGAGGGGGTACATCGACAGAGTGACAAGGTCATGGATGCCCAAAACTGTAAGTAATAAAATGGTGGGAAAAAGAGTCGATTGATTGATCGATCCATGGGGGGAATGTGGTAAAGGTGCAGATTCAGCACTGTCAAGCAGGGCCATCTTAAGCACTTTTGGGGCCGTGGGTACGGACATCTATGAGGGCCCCCCTCCACCAAACCAAAGGAATTAAGGGATCAAGAATACTGGTCGCGCCCCCCACCCGTCACGCTCACAACCTATAGGTTGATATGCTGTGTCGCAGAATAATAAGCATGTTTACACCCTTTAAGTCTCCTTGCCCTCTTCATTCTTGCTCGAATCAGAATGATAAACAAGTAGCATTTGAAGACCAACATTAGCAGTCTACAAAGGGGTTACTGTTTTAGTACATACAGGATACTTTTTATCAATAACATCCAGTAATGTAGATGTGGTATTAATGCAGGACCGTATGTAAAAGGGACATGTAACCCATAATAGACAGAGAACTCACATTAGCTGCCTCACAGAATTCAAAAGTGCTCATGCATGGATGGAGACCACCAATTGGAAGGAAGGAGAACGCTACACATACTGTAGCATGGATAGTGGAGGCAGATTAGAAGCTACCAGGAAGGTGTCTTTACCCAGACAGACTGAGAGTAGAAGTGGGATATGGTTTTCAAATAGTGGTGTCAACAGATGTCAAATGAACAAATGCCTGTAGTGTGCGATAGAAATATGCTCACTATTAACACAGTAAAACAATGAATAAGGCTTTTATGAAGATCATACCATGAGAAGTTACTCATTTGGAAGGGCTGACAATTTTGAAAGGTTAAGGGACTGGCACTATTGAGAGGTTAGGCAATACAAGATTAAATGAGATGCCCGGGATCACACATTGGTTAAGGGGTGAAGGGGTGAAGCTGGGATTTGTGCATTTTCTGCATTTGAGCACTTTCTTTTCCAGTTCTTACCATGAACTAAAACAATATCATTTTTATTTTAAAAAACAGACTTGGAAAGTACACAAATCACATTACCAAACATTAACATTTAAAAAATATATATATTATAGAAGGGTGTTATGCAAAATGGGAATGATTCTAGCTTCATTCTCTCCTTTATCAAGGGAAGTATATACGAACCAGCATACCAATCGATGTGATTTAACACATTTAATCTTGGTTTGACTGTTGTATTTTAAAGCTTTAAATACTTCCAAACAATGGCTTGTGACATTTTCATTTATAAACGTGCATAAAAACCTTTGAGTTTTACCAAAAAGCATACCGTTTTTTGTGTCAAACAAGCAGACCTTAAAATATGCTTTCCTGAGACAAGCAACATATGGTCCGCTTGCTTCTGTCTACCAACGTTTCCACACAAATGGCCTGCATAAAAATAAAGATCAAGTAATGGGCTAAACGATACCAGCAGCATGAAAGAAGGCAAACCTCACAGAAGACAGCACATTAATGTAAGATATATTAGATGATTTGACCAGGATCACTGTATTGTCTGCTGGCAAATCCAGTATATAAACATGAACGCTGTTGTTCCATAGTCTTCAATTTGGATATTTATTCACCTGTTGGACTAACAGTTTATGCCATTGTTGCCGGCAATTGCCTATGTTTTACAACACCCCATCTGAATAAACCAATTTCTAGACCTTCACCGTACGGATGATATGTTAGTTTTAATAGCAACCCCTATCTGGTAGACGCACTTTGCAGATAATAGCAGATTTTGTCCTGTAAAACCAAGTACATATGCAGGCAGGTTTATGAACTTCAGACATAGGAAAGGCTCATCCAGGCTTGCTGGAATGTGATATTCTAATTTTGCATATAAACACTTATCTCTGCAAGGGGTGCTTCACACAGTGAGCTAACTTCTGAACCACTGTGGCACTCAATGTATCAATATGCATTTCCCCATTGCCTATTACACATGACCAACATAATTCCCACGGGAAGGAAAGAATGCTACAGAGCTGTGCCACAAGGAACACACAAACTATGTATACCATAGTGAACACAGAAAGCAATACAAGATTAATTGATCAAGGCAGAATGCACTTGCCAAAACAGAAAGGCAATGGGTTTAGAGCCTCAGCAGCACCCCATAACATATCCTGATGTGTGCTATGTAAGACTGGTGAGCAATGGAATCTTACTTCTTCAGATCAGCTAGCCTTGTGGGGCCCCCTCCAAGGTGGGGGCCCGAGGCAAGTGCCCCTTTTGACCTCCCATAAAAACGTGTCTGCTGTCAAGGGGGGTGCAACTACTATCTGTGGGAATGATGGGATCAGGGACATGGGATCCCTTGATGGGAATGGGACGTAATTGACAGCTGCAACGTGTAGTATATGTGCCGAATGCGCACATGAAGCTCGAGAAGTCTGGAGGCACTAAAGTGGGGACACAGGAGGACACAGGGAATCAGGGCAGATTCGAGGGGTAGACATGGTAGTATATTACAATGTGAACCACCCAACAGCCATTGTGGGGTGAAAACCACAGCCAATTAAACCACTTGCGTTTCAAACTGAAAGGCCCTGCACAGCGGGCAGATATGAGATTCACGAGCGCCTCACAATAGCAGTGAGTGGGAGAAATGTTGCAAGCTGGCTGTTCCCAGGAGACAGCAGTCACTGGAAAAGGGGACCAGCGGATACATACAAGGTCAGCAAGCCAGGCTCTCAGGCGCTTGCTGGGAAAGGAGAAAACAAACGCATAAATGCATGCTATGAGATGAAGATTCAAAGTAGGGCCAGTGGGTTCAAATTGCCCCTTGGCCGATGGGCCTGGGAAGAAGGCTGTGGGGTGAGGGGATGAGATGGGAGTGAGCCAATCAGCAGATCACTTTTGGTGCAGCCGTGTTTTGTGTCCTCGCTGATGTCTGCGAGGCACTGTCTTTGTTGGATGCTGTCTGACTGTTTCCCTCTCCACAAGCTCACAGTGTCTTGTTTTTCTCATGTGTGCTGACCAACGGTAGAATAATAAAGTTCCGGAGGTCAACGCAGTTACGCATTGCAAATAAATAGTCATTTCTTGGGCGGAACGGGAAGATATGTGACATCACATGGGTGGTAATGGACAGAGGGGTTACGATTGTTTGCGGCAATAATTTTTGATTAATCTATGTCTAGCTATAGGGGACTGACGTAGTCCCACCAATCAGCTTTGTAGGATGTCTAATATTTTCCAACAATGCTTGCAACTGTTTCTGACTATGGAAATAACGAGTAACTGTATAAAATATTTCACTGCAGCTGGCAGTGTTTTCTGCTCCTATCAACCAGTTCTATTTCACTGTGCTGTTTGATTTGTGCTCACCCACCTGTAATAAGCGGTGTTACTTCTTGCTTGGTGTACGCTCCTTTTTGGATTACTTTTGGTGTTCCAATACTACCATTGCAGGAACCCTGACACACAAACATGTAGATGAACGGTGCACATGAACAGGAGCTACATCTCAAATCATTATCCCAGAAGTGGCTTTCTAGAGAATGAGTTTGTTTGGGCATTTAATAAAAAGGGAGTTAAAAAAGATGTTCATGCACGTATTTCTACTTTAAAAGCACATCTAAGGCTGGACATCATTAGCCATCTGTCCTGTTGCCAGAGATAGTAGTACGTTTGACAAAGTCTCGGATTTCACAAATGTCATAATTGGCGCCGCTGCAATTTGTTATAAACAAATCCTACAGAGTTGTGTGTGACCTGGTAGTGAAAGCCTCGGCAGGTGGCTTCAAGGGTGCAGCGTTTGCGCTATTGTGCAACCCTTCAGCCGAAGAGGTCCAAGACTTTGCTTGAGTTGCGTTTGGTCGAATTCCAAAAATAGCAATCAGCCGCAGCTTCACACCTCCTGGACACCTGTTCAGGAAGGGCGCGCGCCAGAGCTTCCATGGAGACGGATTTCTCCGCAGCTGCGCTGAGTGCCCTGTTAAAAAGGCACATGTTAAGCACTTACAAAACAGAGTCCAACACCAGGAGCATTATCTGCACGCTCTGTGATGAAGCGGGCAGGAAAGAAAACATGGCACACTGTCTACACATTAATCTCTGCCCAAACACACAACAAAACTATGTAAAATCGTCTGTTATTGAGTTCAAAAATATAAGACCAGGCCGCAAGGGAACTTTAAGAATCCTTGTCCACATGATTAATATACAGCAGTTGTTATTTTTAAGGAATGAGTGAATGTAAACAAGAATCATGGATTGGAAAGTCTGCTTGCAAATTGTTATCTATAAAAAGACAGTACGGCAAGCACGATGCTTTCTTTGCCTGCCACCTTGTCTCTGCTCTGAGGCAATATCCGGTCACTGAGTCTTAGCTTTGGGAAGGATTTCATTGTGAGATCTATTACATCTTGCAATAAGACAGCAGGCGGCCCATATAAGAGAAGGTCACCCCACTGGCGAGAGGCCATGCGTGAAGCTATGAGCACATCCAGCGCACCATTGGAAATTTCACAAACTTGACTCTGAGTCTCAAGATTATCCACTCGAACAAATCAGAAATTCCCATTAGCATCTCTGGTTTGAGGTGTACTGTCACTTTTAGAGAACACATGCAGATGTTGCCAGAAATGATGGCCTTTCTACTCAGACACAATTATAGAAATCAGAGGTGCTGCCAGTGCTACCACTGTGTGGAATTTTAACATTGCTATCTGGCCTTGTTATATTGGCAATCTTTTAAAAACAAATTAAAAGTTATAAAATGTGTCCCTGTTTCTTTAAAAGTGGATATACGAAAACATCTGAGAAACCAAGGATCCCAAATAATGGCATCAATCTGTGGGTTACAGTCAACATTGACATTTCTTGGTGAAAGATGTGATTTTATAACCAATTATTGGTAACACTCTAAACGTGCTGCAAACAGGGTAAACATTTAGGTTATGTTATGCTATGCTATGTTGAATTATACCACGCACCGGTACTAGCCAAGGGCAGTCTCAAGGTGTGTTTTGACTAATAAGTCACTATTTACCTCCCAGTATTTCTAATTGGCTGGATATACGAACAGGAGCGTTTCCACAACCCTCCAGTTCGATATGTAAAAAGATAATTATAACTAATGAATTTGAGCTAGAACAGCTCAGACGGAGTCATTTTAACAGGGATTGCATTGATTGCAATACCGATTTTGTAGTGTATTGTCTTATCTGTCCATTCCCCAAACTACATGTAGGTAGGAAGGTGATGATCGGTATATTGTAACATATCAGGGCAATTAAAAGGCGGATACCTATTATCCAATAACTATACACTTCTCTGATGTTCCCTTGAAGAATAGCGGTCTTTTGCAGTGGGTGCCACAGTAAAGTTGATCCACAACCTCATAGCGGCAACAGAGAGTTCATCTTGGGGAAATTAGAGACCACCCTTACCTGAACACTGCTGGAGGTTACCATGTGTGTGTATACGTTAAATGTGAATAATGCATTTACACTTGATGATAGTTTAGTTTAGTATAAAGCATTCATAGGGCACATATCACTAAGGAGCTGGACAGGGGAAACCTGTATATTGGCAGAGCTGAAAAGCTATACAAATTCCAAATGACAGAAGAGGAGAGCTAAAGTTCAGCAGAATGATTGAGTTTTGTCCTTTTGCCGAAACATCTCCAGAGTCTGCCATGCGTTTTTGGATGGGGAGATCGTTCCAGAGCCTAGGTCCAACTACGGAAAATCATATGTTGCCACTAAATCGGCAACATGAGCATGGCATTACCAATAAACTACCATTCACAGGCCGAAAACTCCTGGTTGTTTGGTACCATTTCAGGAGAGAGGCTAGGTATGGGGGCAATACTTTGTATTTTAATTAAAAAACCCAGCACAGAATTTTAAACCAGATCCTTTGTTTGATAGGTAGCCAATGGAGTTCATGCTGATAAGAAGACATGGGTGAAGATTTGGGAGTCGATAAATGAGGTGCAATGCAGCATTTCAAATCTTTTGAAGATTGTGCACCTGGTAACTCAGTACGCCAGAGTGCAATGAAATACTGCAAACAGAAACAAGTTTATGAGAGTTCCAGCCTCACGGGGAAGGTCGTCATAGGGACTAAAAGGTAGGACATGTTTAATTAGCCCAATGCATCAGAAGGCCACTTTGGAGACTTAATTTATCTGAGTTGACAGAGCGAATTTGAAATCCCACATGAATCCCAGGTTTCTAACCCAGGTAGCATATGAGGTGCAGAGGCCAAAAGGATGGGTGGGGTAGGAATCCCCTAACATTCTTTAAACATATGTCTCGGGCCAGTCACAAGGATCTCGGGTTTGGCCAGATACAATTGCAAACCATTCCAGGTAAATGTTTTGTGAACCTTAGAGAGGCTTTTCACCAAGGTTAGAAAGTTATCGGAAGGACCAGAAACTAGACACAGATGTATGTGCCTTCTGCGTACAAATGGCACTGCATTTGGAACTTATGAAAAATATCAATTATCTGTTGCATATAAGTATTAAACAGAAGATGTGGGGGGGTGGGACCCTGAGGAACACTACAGTGAAGATTGATTGGATCTGATGTATAACAGCCTATGTTCCCCATTTGAATTGGATCAGTGGGAAAGCTCTTGAATTAACCGAGGATGTGATCGTTCATCCCATTTACATTTTTCCCCCATGACAGTAAGATGGCATGCTTCAGCCACATCAAACTCAGCTGATAGCTCCAGCATAATGCACATGGAAAAATAACCTTTGTCTGTGTTAAAAAATGTCTTCCCAGATGGATAGTACAGGACTCTCTGTCATGCTTGGGATTGAAGCCCAATTTATAAAGGGCCAACATTCCATTCTGTTCAAAGAAGTCCTGTAGATGTATGGTACCAATTTTCTCCAGGATCTTTGCTATCCTGGCTGATTAGAAAAAGGTCTTAAGTTGCTCATCATAGAAATAAAATACGTTTTTTTAGGAGCAGCAAGATTAAGACATTCTTTAGAGGGGTGGGTACTGCACCTTGCATGAGATAGAGATTAACTACCCGACTGACAATCTTGACCATATGTGGTGCCAAATGATGTGCTACTATGGTTAGATTAACGTCCAAACTAGTTTATGTGGGTTTGGGGTTATGAAAGTAGGGGGAACCACTTTGTCAGAGGTTTTTTGAAAGGCAAAAGGCATGAGTTGTGAAGGGATTTTGTGAGCTTCCACCAGCCAAAGAGTGAAGATGTCGGTAGGAAATGTTTGACGATCTGGTATACCAGAGTTGAGTTGAGGGGAATCATTGACTGGTCAGCGAACATGGGGCGATAGGCCCATTTGTGAATTTGAGTTGGATATCAATTTTTTGTAGATGAAAAAAGCGTAGAAATCCTGTACCACTTTCATAGAAGATTTAAGGCCAGGGCACAGGCAGTGGGTGCGAGTAAAATGTCTTATTATAGTACATTGTTCTCCAGGCTTATTGCTTGCAGCCAGAATTTGCTCATGGCGATAATGAGATTTGGCCTTCAAGAGCCCCTTTTTAGAGGCAATCTGGTCTTAACGGGTAATGTCCAAACACAAAGAATGATGTGTGCTTTGGCAGATTTCTTCTGATTTGCTAGCCTGATTTTAAGGCCATTAAAGTAGGTGAAAACCTAGATTTAGAGATCTTTTTGACCTTTTGCAATTTCATTGGGGCATGTCTTCAATAATAGACTGAAAAGAAGCACATCATTGGGGCCAGTAAGTATTGCAATCTACATTGCCTTCAGGGTGAGGCATATTTGAAGCAGAATAATTGGAGGGGTTTTAAGTAAAGCAGTTTTGGACCTGTAAGAATTGTGCAATGTGGTAGAAGATGAAGCAATGGTGACAAGTCCCATAAAATGGTAACTCCACGACTCTGGAGCAGTAGACACTGTGGCTAAAACAAGTTTTCTGCCAAGTATCACATCCAAATGTGAAGGTAAATCAGTGGCTAATGAAAGCAGATGTGTAAATATAATATCCTTTGATTTCTTAGAATCTGACTGTTTAGGGCAATCCTACCGAATATTCTAATATTCTAATATCAGTCAGTCAAACACCTTTATTCGGCCAAAAAATGACCATCAAAGTACATCCTGCAAAAACAGTTCTAGAAATAGAGATGCAAATCGAAAACAGAGTTGCAGGGAAACAACATTAAGGAAAACAACAGGGCAGTACGAACATGCCGCCCCCTCCAAAAGAGACCATAGACAGTTCTTAGAAACAGTGGTCTAAACCCACCATCCCCTTACTTCAACCATTTCCCATGGCGCCTCTGGCCCAAGGTGGTCAGATTTGCCCCTGAGAGGGGGGTGTTATTAGAAAAAACCCCAGTGTTAACTCTGGCAGATCTGGGAGGGACAACAGAGTTTAGAAAAGGGCGCATGCTGATTGAAATCCCACTCATAGCTAGTTGGCCTGCCCGCCCCCAACATTCCAAAACCCGGTTAGCTGTACTCTGGTCCCAAAAAGAAAGTTTGATGCTATCCATGGTTTTCATGCCCATACTAGGAATTCTGCAACAGCCCACCAAAGCTTCTCTGCGTACAAATGGGCAACCTCCAGAAGTGTTCAGCCAAAATAAACATTTGTTAAGTAGGGCGTCCTTTGGTTCAGACTTGTTTACTGCCAGTTTGGGAACCCCCTGTAGGAAGACAATAGGGCGTTTGGGCTTTCCTTGTTCTGAGGGTTTGTGCTGACCCCCAGACTTCCACAGGCCCTGGTCTTTGGACTCAGAACACACAGAGCCCGAGATAGCAGAGGACTGGGCCACCGAAGGCAAAGACGTTACACTAAAGTTGGAGACCTTCCTGCTCTCCCTAGTAATGGCATGGGGAACACAGGGGCCGTTGTTAGAGAATAATTCCCCTGATGCCAGGTTAAGGGGGACGGCAGTCCCTTTGGGGGTGGTCAGGACTGGGGGGACCTGAACAAGTAAACTTTCCAAGGGGCTTTCCAGGGATAAGGCCTTATGCCCCACGGCAGCTGAAGCGGTCACCGTGGGCTCCCCCTGGACAATTCCACCACCCTTCAGTTGGGCCTCTAGTACAGATAGCAAGAGAGCCTTGATGATGGCCAGTTCCGCCAAAACTTGATTGCACCCACACCCCCTATGTAACAGAGCCTCCTCTGGGAGTCGATTAATGGACAAGTTACACTCATGATTACTGGCGGCAGTTGGTTGATTGATGATCTCAACCATCCGGGGTAGGGTCAAATGCGGGGAGGGACTAGCCCCAGAGCTCGTAGATGAGAGAATATCACTCCACGAACTGTTATGGGAGCTGAAGGAGGATTTGCCCCTTAGGACAATTTGTTCCAGTCTGTCCCCTACAGCCAGGAGAGATGACGCAAGTGCTGAGGGGGTTCCATGGGAGAGGGGTTCGATGGTTGTGGCTGTGGTCTGGGCCGAAGCCGTGCTTTGAGATAGAAGAAGACTTGGCTCCGGCTTGCCACCAGCATCTCCGGAAACAGCTTGAACAGACCACCCTGGTTACTATGCAGGGTTACTTGGCTCCCCAGGTGCTGCTGAACCATTACTGGTGATGGGATTAGTGACACTGCTACGGTGCCGGATATAGGCAGGGACTGATTTACAATGGGCTTTATTGCAAACAAGCCGGCACATGACCCAGTGGCCTCCAAAGTGGTGCCCATGGTAGTTACTGAGGGTACCCCCCCCTGTGGTCGCTGTCTCCTCAATACCACAGTCTTACGCTGGAATTTCTGCAGGGGGGGGACATGGTCAGTGAGTTGGGGGCAGAAAAGGAGTGGGGGAAGCGGGGATAAGGGGTCAGTAGTCGGCTGCGCCATAGCCGAAGCTTGTGAGGTTTCTGTGTCCAGATACTTATGGAAGGGCACGCCACACACCTCCATCGTAGTCCGCCTCCCCAGCTCACCTCTGTTTTCAATGTCCAGTTCGGCTGGGCTCCAGCAGCGCCGAACACCAAGCGGCGCCAAACACCGCGCCCTTGCCCCGCCGCGGGCTTCACCGCTGCGGGGTTAGCGAGGCGCAGATAAGCCCAGGGGGGCGGGGCCACGAACCAGGAAGTCCCGGAGTCCACCAAGCGGCGCCAAACACCGCGCCCTTGCCCCGCCGCGGGCTTCACCGCTGCGGGGTTAGCGAGGCGCAGATAAGCCCAGGGGGGGCGGGGCCACGAACCAGGAAGTCCCGGAGTCCACCAAGCGGCGCCAAACACCGCGCCCTTGCCCCACCGCGGGCTTCCAAATGTGAAGGTAAATCAGTGGCTAATGAAAGCAGATGTGTAAATATAATATCCTTTGATTTCTTAGAATCTGACTGTTTAGGGCAATCCTACCGAATATTCTAATATTCTAATATCATAAAATTGCATCAAGGGCAGGTAAGGTTAAAAAGCCTTTAAGGCCTATGTGCAATTGAGATGTTGATCCAGGAGACCAATAACATAGTACTATTTTAAAGGAGTCCGACGGGGAAAGCAGAAATGCAAAAACGTGGATTTGCGAGAAGTAATGCCATGAAAGGGTCTTAAAATTATTAACAGTCAAGAATGCTTTGAAAACAACTGCGATGCACCCCAAAGGTATGCATGAATCTGTTGATCCATTTAATGGAGTAATACAATGGGATCATCAAGTGAAATAGGATTTCTGAGTCCTGCATCCCCCAAGTCTCTGTGATGAAAAGACGGTCGAGCGTGGAATCAGTGAGGAGATTATATATAATATTGATTATATTATGAATTGATTTGTAGTTAATGAGGGTACAATTACTGTTCTGTTGGCATCTGAGAGGCATATTCAAGCTGAGAGTCTGAGGGAGGCTGAACTGTCCGTCAGGCTATATTATTTGTCCGGATTTTGTATAATGCTCTTAATGTTATATGACCATGATGGTGATTGTGACGAGTAGGAGATTCCTGGTAAAATGGGTCATTGTGAAACCCTAGGAGAAAGAGGAGGATAAAGTGGTATACCACAGGAAAACTGGGCAGTGTGCCGTGCCACACAACAAAACTGGCCTAAACAGTCCTAACAGTGCGGATGAGTGATGGATGCAGGCGGGCACCGTGCAAGAGGCCCTGGCGGGACTTCACGTTTTTATTTGTTAGTGGTGGACAACACGTGTGAAAATATAATGTGCAGTATAAAGCTAAACCACTAAAAAAAATCTATGCAGCTCATATACTTCATGCTTATAACAAAGGACAGACACATAATAAAAAACGCTGATATGAAAGAAATGTCATATTCGACAGTAAAATCAATAAAAGTAAACTCGTTAATCAATCAATTGAATTGGGCAATATGAAGGAAATAAGTACACAATGCAATTCAAGTAAAGGCAACACGAAGGCAATATGTGATACACTTGAGTAATACGTGAAATCATGTATATTATTATGTATAGGTACAGGGACGAGTAGGATGATGAGTTCTTAACATTTGCAATTATGTGGATCTGATCATTTTACATTAATTAGTTCATAGGTGCCTCTATCATGTATTGACATACTGATTATAGTTCAATGAAATTAGCAAAGTTTACACACTTCAAACTGATGATTAGTTTATTATGCTGTGTTTCATTATTTATGAGCCAGATATACATTACAGTTTTTAACACATAGCTGGCGTCATTTTGTACAGTAGTAAGAAAGGTTTTGTACGAGCACTGAACGCTTTAGTTGTCAATAACATTGCACGAATTGCACTTTAGAACAGTCCTCTTTCTGTCGCGATTGTCTTAAAGCTGTAGGAATGTAAGAGCCTGTTTCATCTAGACAAGTGGGATGTCTTTTTGAATATTTTTTCCGCACAATGTTTGCAGACTATGGGAGCAGCTCGTGAATTCAACATGGCACCAGTGTTGATGTCGTTGGCGCTGGAAGTAGGGGTGCTGAAGCAACCCCAACTTTCAGCTGTACATTGCTTGAAAGAAGTCCTCTTACAGATCAGCCAGTAGTTCATCGGTTTCCCACATATAAAACAGTAAATGTTTATGTTGTTCTAAATTGTCTGTGCAAAAAAAAAAAAATGTTTGGCTGTTTTGAAAGAGCCATTCAGAAGACGGCTTTGGAAAAAGTGGCTAACTACACATGTATCATGTATCATGTGCATGTCTTCTTGCTGCTGCCAAAGGTAGTTTCTCTTGCTGGTCCAATTTTAACTGCGTGTTTATATTCAAAGGTTCATGCAAGGCAGAGACCCTCATTCCTCTGACCCGAGCAAGCTTCTTCGTTATCTGATGCAAATGAACCTGCTTCCGAATGATTTGATACATATGCTTTCAGCACATTGCATCATGATTCTGGACAGTTCATAGAAATACCACATTGTTTCGTAACCTCTTATTGTTCATTCCCTTTGACTTTATATGTTGTGGGCAACATAATATACACTTTGGAACCAAATAAGTGAAACATTTAAAGAACACTCTGAACTTGCTTCTCGTGTTGTGAACCGCAAGGACAGGTGCATTGTCAGTCCTGAATCAAGTCCCTGTTCTTAGATCTACAAAGCCCTCTGAAGGAAGAAGCGTGGAGCGGCCCATGATTTGCATTTTTATTGACATCACAGAGAACCCCTCTGTGGACCCCTTTGGCAATGGCTAAAGACGGGCTAAAGAACGGTGTTGCGGAAGGTTGCCCAGAGCTGTGCCAGTGGTTCTGATTAATTCAGAACCTTCCACCCATCACTTTTCTGGGCATCACAGAGAAGGACATTGCAGGAGGTGATATGAGTCTATCTGTGCTGCAGGGGTTCATGGGAAGTTACATTTCAAGATGCTGGCATGCGTAAACCGACAGACATGTGATGTGCAACCTGTAAATGGTTATTATTAGTATTATTATTATTGTTATTATCATATTGTATGGAGCAATGCCATAAGTGAGGCTTTATGGGGTACCAGGCAGTGTAGAGTAAACCACTTCTAGGAACTTCTCATTTTGACAGATAAGGCAAAGTGAGAGAAAATAATTTGCCCAGGAGCTCACACTTTACTTAAGTGATAAAGCTGGGATAAGAGACCAGTTTGCAACTGTGACAAATTGACTAATGCCCTGCAGGACTACAAGGATGAGTAGAGGCTAAGACGCCCACTCAACCCTAACACTTCTACAAAATAAGAGCCAACACAATCATAAAGGTAAAACAGGCACAGTTAAGAGAAAACCTCCTTCTCCTTTTGTGGTAACGTGGATTGATGAAAGGCTATACTCTTAAGAGGAGTTTCAATGCGGTTCAGTAGCAACTCAAACAGCGACGTCTAACAGTTCAACATAAAGGAATGTCCAATCAAGAATCTATAAAAATATATACTTTAATTAGACACACAATGTACAGTCAGACTACCCAGAAAACACTGTAAAACCCCACCCTTATAGAAGAAACACAGACTATGCGCAGGTGGAATAGATGCAGCACTCTTGAAAAAGAATATGTTTTTAAATTTTTTTCTATAGTAACATATTGGATTTACTAATGTCATTGGGCCTCATTACGTCTGTGGCGGTAAGGCAACAACGGCGCTGGTAGTGCTACCGGCGCCATTGTTACCATGCCGCCACATTATGAGTTCTGCTTGTGGGTGCCGTTCTGCACGCCTGGTCAGACCAGGCGTGCAGAGCAGCACCCGCAAGCAGAACAGGATGGTAGCAACGGTACTGTTATGAACGGTACCGCTGCTACCATCCTCCCCATTCCCATTGAGCCCTTTCGAAGCTCAAATGGGAATGGGACGTACCGGCTTCGGGTCCCGCACAAGGGGAATTACCGGGCCAGCCAAGGTTGGAATGGCCCGTTAATTCCCCTTTTGCGGGACACGAAGCCAGACCCGAGTTTGGGGTAGCCATGCCCTCATATAAGGCATGGCTACCTCCAACCTCGTAATGAGGCCCATTGTGAAATTCTTCTGACAGTGTCAACTTCTGGTCATTGGTGACTTCAGCGTTCCAACTGGGCACAGAATGTGTCTGATGTATATGTATACATTTGCTTGTCCCTGCAGTATATCACTGCATCTGGGGAAAAGGGAATATAAGATTAATTTATGAGCTTCCCTCCAGTAGTATTTTTAAAATATATCAGATTAAAACAAATGTGCTACAAATGCACCTTGTTTTTCAACGTTGCAAAACATTTATAGAGTGGCTTAGAGTGGCTTGCTCATTCGCTATACTTAATTAACGACACGTTTAAAAAAAAGTATTTTGATTTTAGTGAGGTGCTGCCAATGGCCAGCACCCCCACACAAAACATTGTTTGAATTGAAACGATCTAGACTGAGGGGCATGACTTTTCTTAGCCTTTGCAATGCGGATCATTTGAAGGCTAAAAAAGCAATCAACCAGGCACACAGGAACTATTTCAAGTCACTTAAGATGGAAATGTATATGAAAGACTATCACACCGCCTTGAAACAGCTCGTGACAAACAATGCATCCCATTTCTGTGCTACAATCAATAATAAACAGGTGGTGGGAAGTGTTTGTTCTGACTGTCCAATATTAGAACAGGTTTGGGTCCACTACTACAAACATACATATTCTTTGCCTACTGGTTTTGCAGGTGATGGGCTACAAACTGTAAGTTTGGCGACTACTACACCATGTCCTTGGAGAGCAGATTATATCCAGTGGGTAATTGCCATGGCTAAGGCCTTGTAGCACCCGGACCCAATGGTGTGGCTCCTATGTTAATTAAAAGTGCTCCAGACACAAGGTCCCCAATTTTATAAGCACTTTTATATTCTATCTTTAAAACCTATACTATTATTGTTGACCTGGAGAGAGTCTATAGTAATTCCAATCTCTAAAAAAGGTGACTCATGCAATCCCAACAAGTATAGGTCTATAGCCCTGTTGGACACAGGCAGTACAAACTTCACATCACTGTTGTTGAGAGATGTCAATGCCAGGCTCGTTGAATTGGGAGCAATTTCTAAACATCAGGTAGGCTTCAGGACACTCATGGGGACTGCTCTGAATGTCACAGTGATGTCCCATTTAAAGCCATCTGCTAAAAAAAGGCACAGTTGGGACTATTTGTATGACTTCAGTTGACATGGCCAGTGCTTTTGATTGAGTAATAAGAACACACTTGAGGTCAAAACTACTAGCCTAAAAGATTGATTTGAAACTGGTCCAGTTAATCGCTTTGTTTCATATCAAGACGAATATGAAGGTTAGACTTACTAGGGAGGGTTATTTGTCCAGGTCCATTAAAACATCGGTGGGACTTAAACGAGTTTGTGTACTAACTCCAGTCTTGTTTAACACATACATTAGTGACATTGACCAACTCTGGAATGTTGCCAATTCTATTCCAGTTAAAGTGGGACATCTTTAACTGCACTGGATTGCCTTTGTTGATGATATTATTTTTTAGTTTTTTTTATATCTAAAACAGCACTTGGTCTCTAGAGGAAATTGGACCTGTTTTTCCAATATGACATTGATAATAATCTGGTGGTAAGCAGACAAAGGAATTGCAATCTTCACCTCTAAAACTAAGCCCGAGACCATATATTGGACTATCGGTGGCTGCAGACTGTAGACAGTGCTTTCGCTACGCTATCTAGGCTACAATCGTTCGAATGGAAATTCCCTAGAGGTGTGGAAGGATTCTTTGAAGGATAAGACATGGCCTTTGGTTCCCCAATTAAAATGGATTTACCATCAGCTCTGTACGTTTTCAAGCACACCAATGTTGAGATCTGACCTGGCAAAAATGTAACCAGTTCTGCTTTACGGCCTTGACTTAACTGATGTTGACTTGGGCCATTAGCTGGATTCTGTTCAGGGCCAGATATGGAAGGAAACTTTGCATTCTGTTACGTCTTTGCCGAATGAAATTGTGAGACATGAGTTTGGGAAAACTTTTCTTCGAACAAGACATCAGTGGGGACAGTAGGTGACCTATGCTAAAACTGTTTCAGCCCCACCCCATTCCTTGCATGAGGACTTAAAGGGCTATGGCTAATGATGGTTCTGATGATTCTATTGCTATTTTCAAAGGCAAAATGATGAAAAGAAAATTCTAAATGTCTCTACTTCAGAGTAAGTGCTCATCGCTCGACCACTCTCTACCAAAACTAAGCTATTTAAGTTTCATTGGCCGTGTAACTGTGAAAAAGTTACATCATACGCTGGGTACAAGGAGTATACCAAATTTATAATGAAAAGAGGTGACATATAGAGATACTTACATATATTTCCTTTTAATAAGGTGTGTGCCATGCCTATGTGCTTCCGGATGAATCAGCTACCCACACAGGAACAAACTAATTGTTTGAAACCAAGTGGGGCTGACTCGATTGTCGCATAAGCAAACAGTCTGGCACCATCAAATATTTGAAACATCTGGTTACAGTGTGTTCGAGCTTGACTGAACAAAGGAAACGTCACTTCAAAGGGAAGATTTTTCCTGGTGCAGACTGTATTGATGATTTTTTCTGGACTTGAACAATATGGGGTGAGAGTATCTCGTTGTTAATAGCTCTGCATCATTGTATCGTGGAGATTTTTGTTTTACTTACTAATGAATGAATATCTTTTTTTTTCTCCTTTTCTTCCTTTTCTCCTCTAAGATTTTAAGATTTTAAGAC
This sequence comes from Ambystoma mexicanum, assembly GCF_040938575.1. Taxonomy (NCBI): domain Eukaryota; kingdom Metazoa; phylum Chordata; class Amphibia; order Caudata; family Ambystomatidae; genus Ambystoma; species Ambystoma mexicanum. The sequence continues at coordinate 405,528,461 of NC_090937.1, forward strand.
TCTATGTTTCTATACCTCTACACCTCTATATTTCTATGTTTCTATATTTTTTCTTCTTCTTTTATTTTTTCTCTCATTTTTTGTATGTAATTGTACGTTTAATGATCTTCCAACTTTTGATAGTTTAGTGAAAATTTGACCTGCAATTCTGTCTGTAGTGGCAAGCACATTTTCTATCCCATTCAAGTCTATCAGGATTTCTAAAAGTTCAACCTTGACGAAACTGCACCAAACTTTCCATAAAAAATCAGATTCAGGTCTGTAAACTTTAACTAAATTCTGTGCAAATTCGTCGATCGTCACCAAAGTTATAAGCTACCCAAAACGTGCTCTTCCTATTGAAAATCCAATTTAGCCATAACAACAGTGTTGCTACTGCAAACCCTGTAATGTATACTTATGCTTATATGTGCTTGAACATTTGGTAAATTCATGAACATCATAGCAACGTAGCTGAACATCTGAGGTGTTTGTGGGCATCAGAAAAAAGGACACCCATCTACTGACATTTTTATAGTCATGTTACACCTTTTCCTTATAACCCCTCACCTCCACAGAGGTTGTTTCATTTGTAAAACAAGTGTAATGTTGTGTTTTCGTATATTTTTTCACTGTAATGTTTGCAGATTATGGGTGAAGTTTGCATATCCACCATAGCACCTGCACTTTTAATGGTAAAGCCAATTGGAGTATGTTCTAATATGAGGATACTACCATATATTGGCAGAACAAACATGGACATGTTTTCTTAAAGTATCATTACTGGCATTATGCACATAGCAAACATGAGTATGTTCTTATTTGGGAATCATAGAGTATAATGTTGCATTCGGCATGGAAATGCATGGGCACAGCCAGTGGGAACATGTTTTATACTGGCACATATTATGGGAAAAGGCATCATGAAAATGTGTTGGAGAAATGCTCCTGTGCACTGTTGGTGACTTGCATCTATTGAATTTCTTTCATAAGTTACCGTAGAAAACCCAATTGCAAACTGTTTGGCTTTTTACCCAATTTTTCTAAAAAGTGTGCTCTAAAATGCACTATTATCACCCATTATTTAATAGAAATTTTGGCAGATGAGAACCCTGATGAACTCCCATTGAGTAGTGTGGGCTCCTTTTTATGCTCGGTCGCTTGGCCATATCAGGGACAAATATGTACACCCCTTCAGTTAACAAACTCACCAGCCGCCACTGGGTCAGAGACCTAAAAATATATGTGCTTAATTCCTCATTCAGATTCCATTTTTATTGTCTTTTGTGTAAGAAGTCAGTTCCTCAAACCTGAGCAAATGTGTTCAGTCAGCCATTGATCTGCTTACTCTCACATGGACGTCCCTTTTCCTGTTCATCCTTAGGGCCACTCAACGAGAGGGATTGTGGCTTAATGGGCAGAGGCCCAGTTTGTCTCTCTGTGAGACATCTGCAACCCAGCCATTTGGCATCACCTTAAAATTGTATCAATCATTATAGGTTGGTAATTGGAGGTGACTTGTCTACAGACCTTTGCTCTGAGATGCTTCAGTTTTCCCAGTCTGTCAGCATTCTTCTGGGTACCTAAGCGTGTTTTCTATATCGGGATCAGCTGGGGTTAGGAATGTACTGCTTGCTACATCTTCACTCTGTAAGGACTGTGAGTAAGGGTAAGAGGGTTTGGAGGCAATGGCCAGATTATGTATGGACATCTTCATTGCTCCTGCCTCCCGATTGATTATGGTCCTTAAATCTCTCCTGTGTGGAAGGTGAATTGCCTTCAAATTGTAAAAACTGTGATGAGTCTAGAGGACAGGATTAATAAGGAAGATTAGCATGGGTAATCCGGCCAATGCTGTTCAAATTGATCTCCAGAATGTCCCACATTTAAGCGTGCCAGGCTTTCAACAAATGCTGGTATTTTGTCAGTCGTACCACACCTCCCCTTTCCCCTCTCTGTTCGCCAAAAACCTTTGTCTTCTTACACAGATTATTTTTTAATAAGCCACAGTCAGCCCTCAGGCTGGGTAGTCCCAGAATTAATATTCTGGTTTTAGACCAAGGTAATTTCAGGCACATAAGCCACCAAACATTTTAGGTTTGCCTGAGCACATCTTGAGCCCCTTGTTCATTCAGATATTACACAGTGCACTAATGTTTCTATTCTCCAAACCTTCCTTGTAACTCATTCCATCACACTCTATTTTGTCTACATCATCATTCTATTGTCCACCTGACAAGACAGGCATGCATTCATGCTATCCTAGAACATTCTCCCCACCCCCTGCTTCATCACTCCCTCTTTTGTCTGTCGCATCTATCTCTTCTTTCCCATCCTCTTAACTTTACGCTGCTCCTTTTCCTTCTACCGACTAAGGTGTGGGTATCATTAGCGGGGCACACTTCTCCAACTCTTGGACAAGACTAGGAGTGCTGAATTTATGGGAGTTATTTGGCACCATGTAAACACAGTAACATAGCATTTACATAACCTTAAGGTGTGGTTTTGCCTCAGTCAAATGAATGCACATGCTTTTTTAAAGCTTGTTCTTAGAATTCCAGATGGCTCATTGACTGGGACTTTTTCAGAAACAATACTCCTATCTTCTAGAGCAACCCTGGCATATATTTAGAGACACGTGTTCCAATCAGATCTGTTCTTATGATCTCATCCGCTCACTGCCCATATATATAGTGTAATATTTGTCCAAGAGGGAAAAGCAGGTAGGAAAGAGCATGAGCAGCACTTATGTACATATGCAATGGCCGAGGTGAATCCTAAATTGCAAAAGCATGGATCGGAAAGAGATCTGCAAAAGACAAAAGGGCATAGTTCCCCTTATCTAGTCTCTGATATTCACAAGGATGTGTCTTCAACATTGTCTTTGACACAAGAATTTTTAAAAATATTTTTCAATTGACACGGCAGGCTTACATTTATCCGATGGGCAATTAAAACTGCACAGCAGTCAGAAGTGGATCCTGTGCACTGTTTTCCGGACATAACTGGCGCATTGCAAGTGTCTGCATCATTTTCGTTAAATTGCATGATAATCACAATGTGACGATACTGCTGCCAAGAACAGTTCCTGGCACCCGATTGTGTGTTCACATGTATGTAGTAAATAGTTTCATGTTCAAAACTTTTCATTCAATGCTTCACCCAAACCCTCCCACCTACTTTACAATTCAGACCTTAATTCGACATATAGCTAATCTATTGCTAGCTAAAGTCAAACTGCTGTTGTCATGTGCACAGCACTGCATTACATTTATTAGTGTTTCTCTGCAGCAAGAAAGAGATCAAGACACCCTGCAAAGTGATCCATAACCTTGTATTCAAAGGGAACTTGTGAATCTTGTAAAAGGAAATACTTCCCCTGAATTTGGAGATCCAGGAAAAATCAGTTTTACTCATGGTTTGCTTTTTGTGTATGATTGAGATATAAATGAGCTAGAGTGAAAGACTGAACGCATTGGAGTGTGAATGTCTCAATTTACCAAGCAAACCTCGGCAGTGTCACACCTCCACAACAGCGATACCAACCGTCACCATAGAGGTACTCTATACGTGTGCCAATTTCAGCCTGTTGCTATTGTGGAGGAGTGCCACCAGAACTGCCACGCAAAGAAATGTTGCTTTTCAGCCAATCCTAGCAACCAGCCAACAGGTTCCGAAAGTGGCGCTTCTATGCACCCTCGGCACTTCAGAATAGGTGTTAATTAGAGAAAATGTCAGAAAGAATGAATGCAACTTTTTTGGTAATTAACACCCCGTTGATAATATGGCCCCCAGTTGGGATTGAAATACATCATGTTCTGCCATAGATAAAGTGAAGTATTTGTTTGAAGCAGAGTTGGGTTTAGATATTTATGTAAATAAATTAATCTCTACACATTGTCCTACTCATGAATCCCACTGTTCTCCTTTATAGGGAAGGACACAGTGAGGCATACAATTTCTATGTATGCCTGTTGCTCCATAACTAGAAGACATATTTAGTACCACTAAAAAAAGATGATCTTTGCTGTGTGCATTCCTTTCAGTGATGGACGAGACTGACCAACCATTACATAGTCCAAAGTATGATATTCCTTCCCAGAAGACCACGGAGTAAGAAAACACAAGGTCCCATGAAGGGCGGGGGCTAAAGGGCTGAGTCTAAGTGACTTCAGCATTCAGAAATAAAAGAGGCAGTTTTTCTATTAGGAGGTGATTCTTACTCATTTTTACTTGCAAGGCTCCGCAGCTCTCCGAAGGATCTCCCACTCCATTCTGGGCCGTGCAGCAGTACACTCCATCGTCGCTCTCCTCCACACTTAGAATCGTCAAGAGTTGCCCATCTTCCCGTATACTGTAGCGAGTGTCGAACAACCTGTTGAAAAGACCATACAAGCTTGCTTATTTATTTATTTATTTGTCATTTAAATAACTGTTTAAGGGTGCGGGCATGACAAAAAGCATCAGAGTGCTGTACGAAATACATTTATAATAATAAGTACAAACAATTACAAGTGGCAACAAGTTTAGATTAAACGGCATGAAATAGATCTTGGAGAAAAATAACTGATTGAATGAATCAGAAAACAGAAAACAGAATTCCAAAGCCACGTTTTAAGAGTTTTCCTAAACCTCAGGTACACAGACATTTTCAGAATATACATTGGCAGAGAATTCCATTGACTAACTGCCGTGATCGAAAAGGATCTTTTCAAGGTGCAAGTGTACCTAAACAAGTGTACCTCTACGCGGAGAGAATCCTGCCAAAGGAGGCGATTTAAAAAACAATTCTTACATGCAGAAGCAGGCAATTGTGGGCCTTTAAAGCAGGTAACTAAGCCTACTGCCTCATGAAAAATTGCTTCTAGCAGGGCGGAACAGAGGAAGGAAGTCCAATTAAAACAGAGTTCCCATAATTGATTTGGGAAAATACAAGTGACTGAACCAATAAACGGAAATGAGTGCAAGAAACAGAGGATTGTACAGCTTTAAACAGAAAAGATGATATAATGCAGCTTGAAGCAGATAACTAACATGAAGCACTCGGTTAAACTAGAGGTGATCTAAGTAATAATTAATATCAAAAACATCGATAAATGCAGCGTTATGATGTTTGACCACTTTACTGTCTCTTTTGCTACAAGTGGGCATACCTGTTGCTCATTCCTGAATATATCTGAGGCACTAGTAGGTTAACAGACAATCGTTGGAGGTGAAAGCACTGGATTATATAAAAGAAAGTTATGAATTTAGCACATTCTGGAGAGTGCTGAGGGTGAGTGCTGTCCCGCTGTTTTACTGGAGGTGACAACTGCCGGACCCACTTCTTTTTCAAACATCTTTGCTGGTCAAACAGCGCTCTAAGTGTATAATTGTTACTGATTGGAGCTGCAAGCACAAAACTAATTCATTCTGTTTGCAAGACAACTAAGTCCCGCTTTGGTGTACCGGAAGCTTACAAATACTGCGCGGTGCATGCAATTGGCGCTCGTGCATTCGGGAGAGTGCTGAGGGCAGGTGCTGTCTCGCTGTCTGTCTGCGCAGTGTGCAGTGTATTCCCGCTTGTGTACCTGTTTGCCTGGATAGCACTCACTAAGCTGAACTTCTTCATCTATGGTGGGTCACAATCATTCCAGGAGTAATATATAGACATACATTTGCAGCACTGATATCCAGTCAACTAATTTGTTTGTCTTGCTGCTAGCGACTGCGGGACAGAATCCTTTGAGCTATCAGCATACATGCTATGCACACCATATATAGTGTTTTTGTCAGCTGAGTCCGAAACATGGAGTGCGATGCAACGCACGTGGTAGAGATGGACGGTTCTATGTTATTTTGCAGCGGGATTTTTCGTCACAGGACTTTTCATAGTTTTTATTGGGGGGGGTTTCCCCCCAAAACCCCCCCTTTTTTTATTATTCCCTTTCACCCACAAATATTTATTTAATTTTTAACCCCCCCCAAAAAAAACAATGTTTTTTTTGATAAAAAACGGCGATGAAAAGTCCCGCGACGAAAAATCCCGCGGCAAAAGAACGGTATACCGAGTTGGACACAGCAGAAATGAGGATTGCCAGTGGTTTGTGGGAAGTACAAAATAATGAAGTTACTGCTCCTCCCCCCCATCCCCCCGCCCCTTCTGCTACTATGTTAAATGAGGGAGTTGAACCCATACACTCTAAGGAAGCTGACTATTACTCATTTAAACATCCCCTTGTATGTCCCCCTAGAGTGATCAAGGTTTCAATCGGCTGCACCAACATAACAAAGCCTCCCACTATTAAAAACACACAAATCACACAATTCTTTTCAGCACGTCAGGGAAAGGAAAGAAGACAATCCTCTAGAAGACAAACTATCTGAAAGGCTAGCCTATCTAGGTAGGAAGATGGTGGAAGATGTGATTAACAGCATTAGTACTGAAAGTGTTAGTGAAGTTCTCTTATTGGTTCAGCAAGAAGACACAGGTGTACCATAGAGAATGCCGAGATGCAAGACCTTACAGGCATCTATTCTAGTCTCCAGGAAGAAGCGAGGCTTCTGACTGAAATTAACACTACCCCGTCCCATGGTTTTGGGCAGACTGAGTGGTTGCCTGGATGAAATTCTGCCCTCTGCGCCCAGTACCACAGCAGATATCTGAGATGGAGCCATCTACCGTAACTGATCCATTTGAGACTTTAGATAGTCAGCTAACTTTTGGGGGCGGCGCTGCATCCGAGTTGGTAGCAGAGGTTTTGGAATCAGACCTTCAGCGAGATAGTGACTCTTCAACCACTTCAGTTATGTTATTCTCGGTGCTGGAACACATTCTCACTTTAATTGTAAATAATTGCGATACCATAGAGGCCACACTTGAGCGGCATAGTGTATTACTAGACAAGTTATTGACTAAAGGATCAAATAGTGGACTTAGGTCAAATGCCACAGTAATAGAAGATGAAAAAATAACTATCACGATTGAGTAAAACGATGCTTGCAATATTATTAGCGCTCAAAATGCTTTGTCCATGAAATTGAATCATTGGCCGATGATTGAGAGGGAGCTTGTGAATGAGAATGTGAATGGTAATATGGCTGATCCAAAGCTGTGGTACAAACAGAGGATAGTATGAATAATAAAACTAAACCTAAAAGGAAAAATAAAAAGGCCCAAAAGAAGCCATTGTCACAGGGAATCATGCAAAGAGAACAAAAAATTGGTAACAAGCACCCACTTGTACTCTGTTGATCTAATCGTCACTGATGATGTTTGATTTGATCTTCTACCTGTCGTCAGCCATAAGAAGAATGTGGGTAAATGCAGGAAGAACTAAAATAGTGTAAATACTTTGACAATACAAACTCTAAGATTGGTACAAAAGGACAAAGACAAAAGAAGCATGTTTGGGGAGGGAAATCAGATGCAGATTGTACCATATGTGAGACCCTCCAGGAGAAAAGTGCTAGCTAGATTTCTGAGTGTGGTAAAAGTCATAACAGAAGATTTTGAAGGTTTAGAGAGATTGTTTGATGATGAGCTTCGAGAGGCACCAACTCCTCTGCCACACAGATTTATAATGACACTAGAGGTTTGGCCTCACGCGGTACAGTTGTAGGGAGCAACTCCCATATATTAGAAGGTACCCTAGGAAAGCAGATTGAGATGGAGTCATTTTATTCTGCTTTGAATATATCATGTGCTTCAATACTGATCATCACCCACTTCTAAATAGGTCTAATCTGCTACAGATACTACATAGTGTAATACCTTTACGGGTGGTCACCCATGATGATATAGAACTGGTGGACATTGAAGAAAGGATAGGCACTGTCAGCTCCAATGTAGTATTCATTTTAGCACTATTTAAAAAGGGCTACAAATGTGCATTTCCCTATTGATGAAGGGAACAAAGAGGGATGTTGGCAAGAGTTACCCAAGGCCTTTCAAACACATTTCAATAAAATCCCTTAATGAATCATAGTGTACTCATGGAATACTAGGGGTAATTGGTTATAATAATTGTTTATTTATAACTCGCTTAAGAGGTATCTAAGCGCGGACCCGGGATTCAAACCATTCCCACTACCCTGAAGCTGTGGGGCTGTGCGAATGTCTTAAGGTGTTCAGCATAGTACTATTACAAGAAACCCGGTCAACTGTCCCATCAGAATTTGATGGATATGTCCCCATCTCTGAATTGGCTAGTAAGGGGCCTAGAGGTTGCCCCAGTGGTTGGTTAGTAATTACTGTAAAAAAACAATTGGGGACTTTTGAAAATGGATGTTGGATGTAAACATGTGTTGGTGGGCAGACTGGACAACTGCTCAGAATTTGGTGTTGTACTATGGGTTGTCAATGTTTATGACCCTCCAGGGAAGACTCAGCATAGGTCGTGCTCAGGGTAGTGAAGGACGAGTTAGAATCCTTAGGGCCTAAAGATAGGATAGTGATTGGGGGTATTTTAATGCATGCATACAGAGGATGTGATCACTGCAGAACTAGGATTGTGCAATATAATGAAAATGGTCTTGTGTGGGCATCCCTGCTCTTTGCATATGGCCTTGTCAGACTATACAGGCTATTTCCAGCAGGTGCTGCACGCAGTTATACTAGGATTGAAGGCCACAGCACAACTACCATTGGTTATATTTTTGTAAACCAGACGGTTTTGTCATTGGTACAAGTTATGAGGCTGGCTTGTAGAGCAGAGAGCGATCATTTGCCACTGCGTGTCTTGTATGATAGTTTGTGCCTGAATAGCTGTGATGACAACAACAGTGTATTGGCCATTAGTAAGGCTGGAAACCGGGTTGGCTGAACCCATTGCTAGTCATCTAGAAAGCTATGTTACTATGAGTTTAATGATATGATGATGATAAGTTATTTGCAATGCGCTTAATACCCAGAGGTTTCTAAGCGGGGACCCAGGGATCGAACCTGTGTTGCTCCATGTCGCCTTGCTTCCAAGGCGAGCACGTTGCCCCTGGGCTATCCGCCCCAGAAAGGAGTAAGTAATTTAGACTGGCTAGATAGATACATTAAAACTAACGAAATGGTGAACAACATGATGATAGAAAGGTATGGTGGAGTGGGAAGGGGAAGACTTACCAGCTAAATCTAAATGCATCACCAGTTATGACAGGCAAATACAGACAGAAAAGAAGGGATTTAATCAACGATATTAAACGTATAGTAAATCTGCACACAGAAGTTAACAAGAAGCAATATACTGCTGCCCTGTCAATAGTTGCCATTTAGGATAGGAAAAGACAGTTCAAAGAATGGGTATGAAAACATTTAAAACAAAAACAGAGAGATAAATGGATGGACATTGCACTACACACCCAGAATGGTATTAGGAGCGCCTTTTGGAAACTACTATCAGCCTTAAAATGTAGACGCCCTATGATAGGTCATGTTGCTAGTGAGGCCTGGTAGCTGCACATTGCTTACGCATCGGGGGAATCTGAGTGTGATATGCCTGCAGTTGTATCTTTTGCTGCGAGATGGGAAGGTGTATTTACTGTTATCTGTCTTTCCAAGATAATCAAGTCATTAAACTGTTAGAGTGCTGCAGGGCCAGATGGCCCATGCAACGCATTAATCAGGATGAACCTTGACCTGTGGTATAAAGTGTTATTTGACTTGTATCAATGTATGCACACATTTAATAACATACCTAACTGTTGGACCGAAAGTAACATTGTGCTTTTATATTTAAAAAAAAAAAGCTGTTGGAACCTACCAAATCATTATAGGATGCTTGCTAAATTAGATATACCGTCTAAGACCTTTGCTATGATGTTATTTTCTGAGTTGAATGAATGGATTGAAAATAATAACATTCTACCCTGTGCACAAACAGGATTTAGGAGAGTGCTGTCTAAATTGTATTACCTAATCATATTAACATCTCTTATAGAGTATACAAGGTACATGCATTTGGGAAAGAGTATGAAGCTTTTATAGAGTTTTCTGCACGTTTGATACGATTACTAAGCAACATCTTAGGAAAAAAACATAAGGACTTGGGAATCCCATCAGGCTTACCTTCAATGATCACACAAGATATGAGTTAGACTTGATGGTAATGGTCGAATAACAAATTGGTTACCAACCTGCTGAGGGGTTAGCAAGGTTGCATTTTGACCCCCACATTATTTAATTTGTATATTGTTGATATGGAAAAAGCACTTAATGTAAAGGGCATATATCCCGTCAGGTACCGAACCATCAGCCTATCCTGGCTATGGTGCACAAACGATACGGTGCTTGTGGACTACACATAGAAAGGCTTACAAAATTAGTTAAATGCCTTGGGTAGCTATGCCTCTATTAATGGCCTGCAGGTTAATGTGGCAAGACGAACATGATTGAATTGGCACAGAGTGCACAGGCAAAGACAGATAATTACTGATGAATACTTAATGGTAATAATGTGAAAGAAGTTAATAGATACAAACATCTGGGGATCATTGTGGATGCACTTTTGTCTTGGAAGGTTCCCTGCGATATGAGAGTATTGGGTGAAAACACAGATGGGGGTGCTGAGTAAGTACATTGGTAACCACAAGGACTGTACTATCGCAAACATACTTATCATTTACCTGGCCAAAATTAGACCCATATTGCTGTACGGGGTAGAGGAATGGGGGGCCACATTTGTTAAACGACTCTCGATTTTGGAAGGCAGCCCAGTATAAAGAATTCTGCAATTGCCAAAATGCCTACCCATCGAATTTGAGTATCTTGAGTGTAAATTGTTGAGCATTGATATGCAGATGTTTATCAGATTGTCATTATTAGTCAAGATGATATTCAACCTGAATATTGAAGCTCTGTTATGCAGCATAGGTAGTATAGCTCAGTGGCACCGTGCTCGTCTTGGGAGCAAGACGATGAAGAGCAACACAGGTTTGAGTCCTGGGTCTGCGCTTAAAAGCCTTTTCTGTATTAAGCGTGTTATAAAAAAACAATTATACTTACGGTATATGTGTCGTGTACCAATGGAAATAAGCCATTCTGTAACAGTTGTATCAAATGGATTTATAAGAATTCTATACAATGGATAACTGTTGCTGAGATTGAGATGCCAACCATGTCGTATGAGATGGTCAAATATAAATTTGAAAAAGTTTGAGAGCAGCTATTGGAGAAACTGGCGATTATGAAAAATAGTAAAGAATATATTGCCCATTGGTTGGAACGCATTGAGTTGCCAGGGTATGCGCGGAGGTGGTTATTGTGCGGCATTATATGAAGATTAACTTCAATGCTAGGGCCACTTGGTAAATTATTGGGGCCCGAGTTGGAATACCTGGACACAAGAGTCTTTGCAGGCTATGCAGAAGCAATTAAATAGAAAGTATTAACCATCTGCTCACAGAATGCGAGATCCTGGAGCTGTTTCGGGAACATGATTTTATTAACTATAGGAATGATATACATGGAATTAATATCATGGATCTATGGAATGGTTTTAAGAATAGGGATGATTTTAATCTTATGCATTATGGCGTGAAATATTACTGCAAATTATTTGAGATTTTAGAGGGACTGACATAATGGAATGAGAAGTATGTGAAGCAATATGTGTTATTAATCTTTTTCATGTGGATTTTGTGAATTAATTTATATTTGTTCTGATGACTATTGAATGCATAACATAAGAAATATTTGTATAAAGTCATTATTTGATTATATGTACAGTAAAAAATAAGAATTTCAGTTCCAGTTTAGCCTTTTGGCAGACAGGCTCTCCTGTGCCTCTTGGCTCTCATTATATTGTTTTGTAGTAGTTTGAGGCAAAAGCAAACTACAAACCAAAATTAAAAATGCCATTGATACAGTGACCATTTTGTATTATAGAGGTTTTACATCCATTGAGTGAGTGACAGGACATATGGAGTTGTGAATGTTGTTGCTAGGCATGTAGACCTGGGTATTAGTATACCGCCATGCTGGGCCTTGCTACCCTCGTACTTAACCAAATGCATATGTGGGCATGTCTATGGAGGTTGCGGTACACAAGGACCGACCTAGCAGGGCAACCACGGCATAGGAGAAGGCCCTTTGCATGCTTGCACAATCAGCCAAGTGCAATTAGAAAACTACCCACACCGTGCATCCATTCTGCTGCTTCCTTCTTACTCTGTATCTCCTGCCTTTTCACCCTGAGGTCCCCCTCTCTATCCCATTCAAAGTTTCATGAACAAACTCACCTCAGACTGCACATCGTGCCCTGTTCTCTTGATCATCCAAACTATGCAGTGTCTGTGACAACTCTGCTGTTACAGACAGGTTCTTACAGGCCAATAGGGAAATTCCGGGAGGGCTAGCACCACCAGCCAGTGTGGGACAGGTTTGAGGGCAAACGTGGTCACATTTCATTAATTCGTGCACTGTGCAGTTAGTAGATTTGGTAGATGCCACTTGACGTAATTTCCCCCAAAATGTTCAATTGAGAACTACTGGAATAAAATATGTAAAACAAGAAATTGTTATTTGCAAACGTGGTTTCCTTATTTTTTGCATAAAATATTTACAGAAAATGTACAGGTGACCAATTTAAACGCCAGCTGCGGACCGGCATTGGGTTGTATAAAAAAAAGCAGGAGATCACGAAAATCTACCCTGTAAAAAAAAGATGAAAAATTGGTTCAAACGTGAACTCTCCAACTCTAATTGTTCAGGTGGAAACACCTGCCGTGCTGGAGGAACAGGTACATGTTTAGAATAAGTGAGGCTCAACATTTGCCTGGGAATGAATACCGAAATACTACAAGACATGCCAATTGCATTGGACGTATTGTGAGATGTTGCTGGCCTTGTTATCGTTGTACTTGGTTATGATTGGTTGAATTTTGGTTGTTGCAAAAGGTGAGCTTCAAAGCAGTAAAATTAAAGTCTGCATCTGCAAATGACATCCAGTAGAAGCCTTAGCGGAAGTTTCCCTCATACCAACAATGAAGGAGCAAATGCAACATCATTCAAGAAATTCCAAATTCTAAAAATTCGGTGGCCAGACTAATCTCTATTACCCATCATTATGAAAATATTGAACCAAACTTACATCCTCTTCACTGGCTCCCCGTCAAAGAGTGGTGTATATTTAAATTATGCTAAACAATATATGGTAATGCTCCACTGTGTTAATCCAATCTGATATCTCTGCACAGACTTAATAGGTCTTTATGGTCTTCATGCAAAAACATATTGATACGAATCCATCACAACAGGAAGGTGAAGATTCCCTCTCTGAGCTTCCCTGTATGGAACTCTCTCCCTGTTCACTCCAAGAGATTTCTGACTTGTATCACTTCAGAAGTAACCTAAGAGATTGGGGTTGAAAGATTGAGTTAAAAATGTCCGAGGGAGAAAAGACAGCAGATTATTGTTTCTAAATAACCTTTGGTCTTTTCTCCCCTGAACATTTCTGACTTGGCCAAACCCCTGCCCATACCCCCACCAACTCCCCTGCCCACACCCTCAAGACACCCGCACCTCCTTACTTAGTTTACATCTGACTCGCTGGTCCCTGTGACACCTGTTCTCTTTCACTTCCGTGATCGGGAACTGGCACAGCAGAGTCCTTTACTTTTTTTCCTTTTTTTTCAGGACTTCGGGACAGCTGCATGGGACACCCCCAAAGCCCCTTTTTTGGAGGGGGTAGCTGCAGGGGACACAAAGTCGAAATTTTGAAGGGTAGAACACTTGGTGGTACCTTTTTTACAACATTTGGTTGGGTAGGTCAAATAAATTCTATCTTTTTGGATGAAATCAGCCTAACTACCTGTCTCTTTACTCAAGCATAAGAAACATCTGCTTACTAAGGTTCACTCTTGACAGGTGTCATCAGGCTTTAAAGTGACAGGTTTGCACATTACAAAAACCCATAAAACAAAAATAAATGCATGAGCCTTGCCTCAACAGCCAAGACATGACTGGAAGGTCAGCATGCACATTTCTGAGGTGTTTTCAAACGTTTCTCTCTTTGTTGAGAAAGAAACCAACCACACATAGGGACATTTGTGTTTCCATGCTTTCTTCTGGCTAATGTTTGACTTTGTCTCTTAGATATTGGACTTATGCAGCTGAGTTTCACAGCCACTCAATCGTGCAATGCTGTGCTGTTCATGAAGTCTCTGTGATGTGGCCCATGGGATTTAGCACAGAGATCTGGAAACAAAGGGATTTTGAAAAATGACAATGGATGAGTCAAATGTGTATCCGGACACATTAGAATGGCATTTCCTCAGACCAACTGATTTTCAAAAACGTTTAAATGAAGGGGAATGGCGTGTGTTTACACTAGTCCAGATGTCAGTGATCGAAATGGGGTTTTAGTTAATCTGATATGACAATAGCAGATCATCTTAACTTCTATCAACAGTATATTTCACTGTAACAGTCATGTATAATGTGCACATAAAATTAAGAGTTTATTAAACCATTAACCGAGGTACACATTAACTGCAGAAAAACGGTCTCTGTGCTTGCCTTCTCCTGACACAAGCGGTGAATTTAAACTTGCTGTATATACATGTATGTGTAGCCTAGGGTGTTGGAATTGACATCACTGAGAAGAAGGTTCCCCCATCAGACAGGCGCCTGATGAGCCATGGGGTGGTGGCTTTCCAGTTCTAATCAAATCCCGAACCAGAATTTAAGAGAGAGAGAGAGCGAGAAGAAGAGAGTGAAAGAGCGAGAGAGAAAACACATATTTTTAGGATAGGCTCAGAAAAATGCCCTGGTGGGCACAAGGGGCTGAGGTGGGGAGTGTAAAACCCAACCACAGTCGCTACATGCACTGACACATGGAGAGTGACGCACACTGGCACTGCACACATCCCAGCCAGGCAGGGGCCACCCCACCGTGGTGGGTGTGGAAACTCTTCTAGTCTGTGTTACAAAGAGGGAAATACATCCAAGACAAGAAACCTCATGGAGAGGGGTGCCACTACTTTCAGTGGATTTGATGTCATTTCCTGTGACATGATCATGGAGTCAATAGTCATATAATCTCATGTACCCTAACCATACGATTTTGGTGGGTTGCCATCAATGGTAACGCAGAAGTTAAATATACATTTAAACAGGAATGCAAATACTCAAACAAGCCATTGCTATGTTGCAGATTTCAATGATAGCTTCTGATGCCTTAGCAGCTGCGAAAATGCCCAGACAGCTCCAGTTTAAAACAAAAATATTTAGCCTTTATTATGTTATATTTTTACCGGTTTTGCCTCCAAAATACTGCTGCACCATTTTCCAAATGTACAGAAAATATCAGAAGTCAAACAAATACATCCATTCCATAATGTATGTTTGACCAATGAAGAGTGGTGTAAAATCTAATTTACAGTTATCATTGGTACTAGTCAACATAACTATTCGCCATTACGTAAATTAACTGTCATGAATGTACAGCCGTTTAAAAAAACAAAACCTTTTAAATAGTCCCTGCCTGACACTTTTGAATTTTGACAATTCTAAACAGCCTTCACATGACATGCAGGAGCATAGGGCATTGGCTGAATGGTGGAGATGCTCCAGTTTAGTGATCAGGGCAAATTAATTATTTGTGATTTGGTCACAGTTAAACTGGTCGAATTTCTTTTAATAGATATGTTTAACACGTTTTTACCACCAAAAGCACTGGGAGGACCCCCACACCTCTCCTCAGCTCACCCCCGTTTCGATATGCCTAACCCCAACCCACTGTCCAGATCTTTGTGGTAAAAGAAAATGGGAATAACAAGAGGTTTATTTAAAACCATCTGAACAGTTCGCATTTGACGACTGCATATATTCCCAGCAGATGGAATTATAAATGCCTGGCCCGTAAAAAAAAAACAAAAAATGGGAATGAAGGATCGCCCAACCAGGGACGTCATTTCACCAAAAGGCCAGGGGTAGCGGAAGTGACATCACATGACCCTTGACCTCTGATGACATCACAGGAAGGGATGTCATTTGACCCCACCCCAGAGTGACATCCCAGGAAGTGATGGAATACAACCTTTAACGCCTTTACAAAACAGAAAGTGGCATCACATAGCATTGTTCCTAAGTACACTATGAAAAAAATTGTTACAATATACCTGTAATGTGATATACATTTCATCCAAGAATGGATCACCATATGTAGCACAGGGAAAGCACTGCACTCACACGGCATCCCATACTCTGGGCACTCGTTATCGCCTACATGCAAACAAACATCCTGAACAGCATGCCATGGAGATAGGAAAGATACACATATTACAACAAAGCATTAATTGTGGCATGATGAAATCAAAGGCCACTTTATGTGCTATGGTCAAACATTTCTACACTGTACACAAGCTTTTACGTGCAAGGATTTTGTCAACTGACTGAGGACACCGAGGTGGAATGTCTTGAGATAATCGTAAAGAGACAACGGCAGAACAAAACATGCTATAACTGCAACTTGCAAAAAGCAAAATACGATGCTTATTCTTCCCTACATGCTTTTTGGAGGATTTTGCCTGCATTGTGAATTTGAGGTGTTTAAGAACAGACTGAATCAGTGACCCAACCCCTGAAGTGTGCCTGAAATAAACCTTTAATGACTCTAGAAATTATCATATAGAATTCCAGAAAGGCACATTATTTGGCATTCCTATTCTTTCTTATTTAGGGCCACTGCTGAAAGTGTTACACTTGTGTAACCCCCTGTTTTTTTTAAAGAAGCCTGAACAAGAAAGCCAGCCACTCTAGAAACAAAGAACTACATTGCACTGGCCACAGCCCAGGAGCTTCAATGTGTGAAAAGAAATTGTGAAAAAAAGACAACTTTTCTCTTTGTAGGGGTATCAAGGGAGACCACAGGGGTGGCAAGGGAGACTGGAAAACATTGTGAACCATAACCCTTCATGCTGTCTATATTGACGCACCTTATTGTGTTTAGTGTGCACTATTTCTAAGGCTAGTGAACATATGTGCTACGATTATCACCATGTAACAACTGTCATTCGGCCAACTATTGTGTTAGGTTCACGTTTAACCAGTTACAAGTAGCCGAGGTAATACATGTCAATTCATACTTTGCGTCTTTAGTAGTTGCATATTGGGTTCTCCCACGTGTGTTCATCTATCAGCATCGAAGTCATTGTGCTAAAAGTTAATGTTAATCTTCAGTATTGCCCCACCGGTGGTGATATCTACGATGCATGCACCGATGTGGTTGAGTCTGACCTGTCATCAGAAGAAGCAAACGTAAATTTGTGTTGCTGCCAACAATCTTGCACTGTATGAAAGAGATCATATTGTGTTTTAAAAACGACTGTAATGACCCTGGGGGTCATTACGACCCTGGCGTTAAGGGTTGAACGGCGCCGTAAAAGGTGTCGGCGCCGTTAAACCCTTAACACCTGATTACGAGGTCCCTTTGCGGCTCCCGACCTTAACGGCTGGTCTGGACCAGCCGTTGAAGTAGGGACCCGCAAAGGGACTTCCGAGGTAATTACAGTACCGCAATTTGCGGTACCGTAATTACCGCCTTCCCCAGTCCCATTGAGCCCTATGGGGCAAAAATGGGAATGGGGAAGGGCCAATGGTAAATGGGGAATTAATGCCCCGCCAACCTTGGAATGGGGCGGTATTTCCCCATTTACCATTGGCGGACTCGTTACAATACCGGCAGCAACCATGGTGCTAATAGCGCCATTGGTTACTGCCGGTGTTGTAATGAGGGCCCCTGTCTTTTATTCATGCGTCTTGTACAAATGCTGATAGCTTGCCTGTGTTCATCAGAGCGTCTTGTCTCCAGCGTAATCAATGGTAGTCAAGCGTGCCTGTCATACTCAGTGTGTTAAAGTGCGATGCTTTACACTGGTAACGGTGCCTGACAAGATGGACTACCAGCAGAGACATTGGCCTCCATCTTGGGACGGTCCTGTTAGTGCCCATATTGTTCAAGGGTTACGTGTTGCATGCTTGCTCCAGTATTCAATACTCTACGTGTTTGTGAGCCAGATTCCATTTATTCCCACATAGTATACCGTCATGTATATAAATAATCTGGTATTGATGAATTATATTAAAAGAAACGAGTAGTCACTGTGAGAATCGATTGTGGTATATCTCACTCGTGCTTTTAACTCCCCAGTGTACATGTTGTTAAAAATGTATTTGATTAAATTACCTCAAATGGGAACCGTAAGAGTATTGTCTATCCCACTTTATTAGAATTGATCACAATAGTATATATTATTCTTCTGATAACAATTCTCAGTGTGAATGGTTATACAATATTTCAACAGTATTAATAAATATGTTTGATGACTATTATCTCTTCGTTCTGGTGAATGTATGCTGTCATGCTCATCACATGGACGGATTGTTAACTGTGACATTGGCATATATGTATAGCTCAACTTCTTACCATATTATTGTGTTCATAATACCTCGTGAACCATTGCTCTAAATACTCATCCTTTCAATTACGTTTGTGAAATTACATGCGACATAATCAATAACGGTTAAGTAAATAATAGGTTCTTATTAAGGCTGTAACTGGTGAAGTAGTGTTCCTTCTTCACTGTATGCCATTTTGTAATGGATGATCATAGTTACAAAAAGCAGTTAATGTCCCACTCTTCATTCATTCCAGTTGGCACAAGTCTGTCCAAACGGTCAATACAATATGTGTCTCTTTGTTGTCTCCTCTTCTTGATGTCTTGTCTGTGTTATTGAGTGTCTATCACTTCTAAAACCTGAAGTTTTGGTTGAGCGACACTATGTTTTTTTCCGATAAAGTGTCTGGCTACTGATGAATTCACATTTCTGTTTCTAACACATAACTTGTGTTCGTTCATGCGAATCCTGATTTTCCTGCCAGTCTTGCCAACATGGTAAATGCCACATGGGTATCTTCTGCAATACACCGTATTCTCAGTATTGCATGTAGCAAAATGTTTTAGGCTAATTTTCTCTCCCGTATGTGGATGTGATACCATTCCACCTTTGATTATGTTATTACAATTCCCGCAATTAAGGCAGGTAAAGGTTCCATGTTTCTTATCCTTCAGTGTTTGTCATCTGTCATCCCTTGTGTTCATCAATAGGTCTTGCAAGTTGCTAGTTCTTTGATACGCTAAGACTGTTTTTTCTGAGAAAAGTTCTCTGGTTCGATTGTCACTGGTCAGTATTGGCCAGTGTTTGTTGATGCATCTCTTAATTTGTGAACTCTGTGTTGAAAATTGAGTAGAACATTTTGAGATATATACACGAATGTGGGTGCATCTGGCTAAGATTTAGTTTGCAAGAGGGTTTCTCTTGATCTCATGGACACTTTGCCAGTTGCCAGCCGTAAAACGTCTTCTGGATATCCTTAATCCTGTAATTTCTTATGCAGCCTATTTAGTTCACATTTACACTCTTTTGTTAAATGCATGGTGGTATTTGAAGCTAAACATTTGAGGAAGTTATTGTGGCTACCACATAATCTTAGTGTGGAATATTTGTATTTAGAGTTCGCTATTAAAGGTTTCTGGTATGCCTATACATGCCAATGTGTTCTGTCCTATGAAAAGGTGGTCACTTTATCCAATGACATGATTATTTTGCCAGACATGAAAGAGTATCTTAGCTTAGAAGGCAGTGTGTTGGTTGGTACCATAGGCACCTTACAAAGATCACACAGAAAATGGTTGTCTGGGAATGCCCCTGGAATGTCAACAATTATGGTCCTAAAAAGGGTATTTAAAAAAGAAAGTGTATGACCTTTGGCATGAACAAAATGTGATTAATGTCGCCTCAAAAGCAAATAGTGGTCCATACCTCAAAGAGTATTTAAATCGAACTGTGCCCCCTAGGTATATTGTAGCCTATCCTAGCACTAGCACTTTTCACACTTACCTCTTGATGAAATTTAACATGACTGAAGCATTGGAGACAAAGGGTGATATAATTGGAATCCCACATGAAATGAGGAAATGCCGTATATGTGGCAATAATTTCTCGGAGTCACTTTTCCACCTTATTATGAATTGTGAAAGTCTAACTGAGAATAGAACCACATCTTTTAAATCCTTAAATAATACAATTACGAATACAACAGAATTGTGGATGTTTTTTGTGAGAGGAAATTACATTAACCTAATTTGCTAGTTTGTAATTTTTAATGTAAAGATTGTGGCGATTTTAAAAGGTATTGAATGATGTATTTTAAAGTGTATTGGATGTCATATTTTAGAAGTGTAAATCAATTTTAGTTTTTGTATTGATCACCATGTAAATGTTATGTTCATGTATTATACAAAGCCTTTGGCTAGATGTAGATCTAATAAATGAAATGAAATGATTTACACTCTTTTGGATTCTCAAGAAGGATTTTGTATATATTGGTTGGTAACATAATGTGCTCTTTATAAGGATTTTAATATATTTCTAATGAACTCTTACTTTTTTATTGCAGCTGTTTAGGAATAGTTATAGTGGTTATAGTGTAAAATGTATTACCACATTGTTATGTAAACATAGAATACTGGTGGTGTACTGGGTTATAGGCAACAGCTACATATATGCCAATCAATAACTAAAAAAGGTACACCAGCATTCCTTTGTGTTATTTATGAATTCTGCTCTAGTGTTTCTGCCTAGGGGTTTAGGGAATTCTACTACCTGTAGCCATTCCTGACCAATCCCTTTTCCAAGAGTGGTACGCAGGCTGATCCAGAAACTCAGGTAAGAGGGGCACACCGTAAACAGGTAAGAGGGGAGTTAAAAACAAGTAAAAACATGTTTATAAGCATTCCTGCCACAACCTGTTTCTCACCAAGTGAGACTGGATCCATCCACCTGTTTAATTTTCTGGAGAAACCATTGGGATTGCGCTTTGGGAAACCTCTACCGACCATAGTTAGTTACCTGGTCATTCATATTTCCTCCCTTCCACCATCCCGTGGTTAGTGTACACATTAATAGAGTCAATTTCTTTTTTTTAAAGATAAGTTACTGTGTGCACATTTTTGAATAGGCTTGACATCAGTGTTTTATGTTTGTACCAGATATTTATCTACACCTAACAGTAAGGCACCATCTTCATGGATCATCTTTCGGTAGTCAGCTGTGCTGAGGGTAAAGCGATTAAGCCTCAAATGTGCTTTATTATAGGTGATGTCCCATGGAGCACACCTTCCATTAGTTTCTGGCCAGGTCACATGCCGGAGTAAAGCCCCTGGTATAGCTGGGACCAGTATCCTCGACTGCTATGGCCCCAGAGAAGACAACCCTGAGACATTGATCCTTACCCTTCATGGGCAAGACCAGATAGAGTCCTAGTTCCTAGCCCAAGCCCTGCCTTGCCCAACTCTGAGCCCAGTCATCATGCAATGCTGAGTGTTGGTACGATTGCTTCCTCCATGACAGATGCTTTCAAGGACGTGTTGCAGGAGGCCATCAAGACACCATCTGAGCATGGCCTCTACATCTGCCTGAGACTCTTCTCAGGGGATAAACCTACCCTGAGAGGTGAGGAAGATGAATATCAGACATGTGTGGACCAGACCACCAGATTATCCACGACTGGCGAGCTCCTGACCAGGAGAAGTGATGACACATAATCAAATCATCAAAGGTATTCAAGGTTCTGCGACGAGATTCATCCAGGTGCTCCATGTCATAATGCCAGACCCCACCACATAGTATATAATGTACAGGCTGGTGGAATCTTCGGAGTTACAGAATCAGCTGTGGTGCTCATGGTGAAATACTTTGTAACCGCCACCAAACGGGTGAGTGGCTCTCAGAATATCTGGCAAGGACTGAGCCAATTCTTCAGCTGGCTTTCTAGTGGAAGGGGGTTCAGCCAAACAGCAGGAACCTGCCTGGTCAGGCTGCAACAAGTCATGCAGGTAGCAATATCCCTGCCACTGATGATTATGAAGCTGAAACTCTGGGATCAGGTCTGGAAACCTCCTTCATTTCCTGAATTGGCCCGGGAGGTGCATACTCTAGAAAGATAGTTGCATGACCAGAGACATCCAGTCGAGCAGTTGTGCCAGATCATCCAGGACATGCAGTAGCAGAATTCGCTGGACAGGCCACAACCCATAATGACATCTAGGCCACCAGCACTTGGAAGAAGCTCTGCACCACCATACAGGGAAAGTAAACAGCAGCTCTTTTAGAGTGCTCAAGAGCCATGACAGGCCAAAGACTACTCGAAGTGAACTGTGGCACTTTAGCCCTGGTAGTTCTGCCACAGGTGTGGGTAGGAGGGCCAAACTTTCTGTATTTACATGAACACACCGGATCACATCAAAGTCATGGAGATATTCCAGTCCTTGAACGCCCCACTGCACACAATAGTGGGAAACTATAGTGAAGACCAGGAAGTGGAGCACAAGAATCCTCAAGAGTACTATGCGCCGATCAAGTAGAGACAAAGAACATCAAGTCTGAACCACAAGTAGGGCCAAGGCTGCAGTGACACTAGTGGTGTGCACGTCATCTGGAACCAACATCCACCATAACTGGCTAGTCCACCCAAGAAGATCACCTAAAGAATCACTATCCAAGTCATGATCCCTCCAAGTACCAGTTCTACCTGTTGATCAGCTGCAGCCTGCAAACCCTTTCAAATCTTCCTCCACTTTCCCCCACCCTATACTCTCTATCTCCCCTTTGTCCTGGCATGAAGCCACTGTGAGCC
The DNA here is from genome assembly GCF_040938575.1 of Ambystoma mexicanum. Classification (NCBI taxonomy): domain Eukaryota; kingdom Metazoa; phylum Chordata; class Amphibia; order Caudata; family Ambystomatidae; genus Ambystoma; species Ambystoma mexicanum. The sequence continues at coordinate 405,551,107 of NC_090937.1, forward strand.
CTGCAAAACGAGTTCCACTTGTTGTATCCATCATGGGTGGGGGAGGGCCTCAGGAAAGCCACTTGTCCTTCACCCTGTAATTATCCTGCCCTCTGAAAGTCACCAGGCTAGCCCCTGACCTCTTGCACACTTTCTGGGATACTCCTACACTCCCCAGTCCTTCAATGAATCTCCCCTTGGGTCCCCACCTGCCCTGCACTCTATCATTTCATCTCCACTGACCCTACAATTAACATCCCCTCACCTGGGAATCACACAGGATACCTGAAAATATGTGGTCAGCCCTGCATCCCATCTTCCTTGGAAACCACACAAAATGTGTTGCTGCCAACAGCCAAACAAACCAATTGTACATGTTCTGATCCTGGGTGTTCCTGGGTGAGGGCCTGGTCCCGGAGTGGGCGGGAGCACCAGCCTTATATGCCTGTGGAGTGAGGACTGGGCACTTTTTGTTGGTTGCTGGCAACAGTGTGCTGATGGGGGTGGGCTGCAGAGCTCAGGAGGCCCATTCAACAGATAGCCTTGTCTTCCTTCTCCATCCTTCCCCTCCCTTTCCTCCTAAATCTTCTCTACTATTTCACCGGTGGAGCTCATGGCCTCTGTTCCTTGCCCTCCTGTCTGTCTCTGTGTCTGTCCCCCTCTCCCTGTCTCTGTGCCTGTCCCCCTCTCCCTGAGTGTCTTTTCCTAACCTCCTCTCCCTGTGTCTCTGTGCATGTCTCCCTCTCCCAGTGTCTGTATGTCCCTGTGTGTCTCTCTTTGTGCCTCTCTGCTCTCTTCTGTTCTCTCTCTCCCTTTCTCTCTCTCCCTTTCTTTATCCCTTGCTTTATCTATCCCTTTCTTTCTCTCTTGTCCCCCCTCAACATTTCTAGCAGCTCATGTCTCCACCTCCCTCTCCAACCCTTCCCTTTCTCCCTTGGGATCCCTCATCCCCCTGCATGCAAAGGTACTCCCCAGGCCCCGGGTTCCATGCCAGTGGGTGTGCCTAGCTAGTCCAGTGTGTCTAATTTATCCTGCTGGCAATTAGTTGTAATAGATCTGTTCCTTTTTTCTACAAAGACTTTGGTGCCTTCTTTGTGTTCTCACTTTTCAGTGTAGCCTGCCTGTTACTGCCAGAGGAGGGACCAAGTCCATCTTCGTACACAGCACACCGCCACCAGGTCTGTGGACTCCCTGGTCTAACACTATGACCCTGACTGGGGTGCCCCCAGAGGGTCTACCCAATTGTGGCCTGCCTCCCGCTTCCACACAACTCCTGAACATCTTGGGAGTACCCAAAGTGCTCATAGGACCCAGTCACCATGACTGTTACCATTGCTGGATGGCCGGCACAAGCACTACTGTATAGCGGTTCACAGGTGACCATTGTGTATGAGCTGTACTACCAGAAATAGCTGGTGCATATCCCATTGTGACCCTTTGCTGCCTTGAATCTTCTTGGCATGGAAGACAACCCCTTCAACTACATTAGGTAAATCTGTGTCAGACTGCAATTTCCATGAGATAAAGCTGGAGTCAGCACTCCCATTGACACACTGGCACTGGTCTTCAACTGTCGGAGTGAAGAACTCACAAAGCTGGTAGGTATGGGAACCAATTCGTAGATGTTGGGCTGACTGGCAGCATTATGTCAGAATATGGTTGGACCAAAATATACTAGCACATTGTCCATGCACTCCAGTTGCCAGCAGGTGCACTTTCAGGGAGATATCCAGTCCAGAGCTACACCTGATCGACCTGTTGGAGATGTTCACACCATCTAGCTTGGGCAGATCACTACCCTGGCACATCCCACTCTGATCATCAGGCAGAAGGAGACCAGTAGGGAGGAATACAAAAAACATCTGATGATGGAGGCACTAGAAGGTTGGGAGCTCCCAGAAGGTTTACTGGTGCACGAGATCCTAGTGATGACACATGGCATGGACCTGAAGACCATTAAGGCACTGGTCATAAATGTGACCAATAGGACTATCTGCTTAGCAGGATGCACCACCATAGCAGAGTTCCAGCAGACCACTTCTCTAGCACCAACATGGGTTGCCACTAGCCCATGTGAGACAGCACTACACCTGAAGTCACTGGACATTAGAGACTCTTCTTAATCTTGGAAAGGGAAAATTACTATCTGAGGGAATCGCTCTTCCTGTGCACCAAGGCTTTCTGAAACAGCCCCTGGAACATCTGCAAGGCCCATGCAGTGGAATATCAGATCTGTGTGGTGGTACTTCTGGAGGCGTGTCAGGGATATTAACATCACCCGACCACTTGCTGACCTCACCAAAGGATACTCGCCTACCAAGAGGAGACAGAGGATTATCAACAGATCCATGGACCATTTATACCATCCATGGGAGCCCTTTGGTGAGAGGTGGACTGGCCAATGCCAGCCGGCATTTGAAGAGCTCAAGGAGACCGTCACCACAGCAGCAGTCCTGGCATACATGGATCCTCAGTTGCCTTAAATCTTGCACATAGATGCAAGTGTGGAATTATTGGGAGTTGGCCTTTACATGGAGACCAACAGTGAGATGAGACAGGTCACTTTTGCCAGCCAAGGCATGCACGCAGTGGAAAAGAACTACCCAGTCTACAAGCTGGACTTTTTGACATTGAACTTTCAGGATTACCTCTGGGCACACTCACATTGATGCTGATGCCCTTTCTCAGAGGCCTCATGCTCTGCCCTACCTGCCAGGCTGAATGTCAGCAGAAGCCAGGCAGAGCCAGGAGTGTGGACTGCTTAGGATACCCAGCTGAGGCTGTACTTAATATTTACCGCAACATCACCAGTTTGGAGGTATTTGAGCTACCGTGTGTGACCTGAGATGAAATCCGCGTGTCCCAGCCAATGGATCCTGGCATCAATTCATTCCTGAGAGCCAAAACTAGGGGAGCAGATGTGCCCAGTGATGTTTCCAGAGAGCTGGAATGGTTGCAATGCTGAGCGAGTGGAATACACTTGTGCAGAAGGGTGGAATCATGTCTAAAGAAAGCAATGTTTGAATCAGGCCTACATCATCTGGTGCTACTGCACTAATCCTACCAAGCTGTATTGTATGCACTCCACGACCAGCATACATATCTAAGCAGTGACAGAACCTTCAAGCTGGTCCATTGAAGGCTTTTCCATGTCTCATCCTGCAGCATATCACTTGCAGAGCTCTGGCTCCATGGACTTTGTCTGCATGACTTAATCAAGTTCGAGATGGACAGGTGGTAGTGAAAGACCACTTTACTCCATATGCATAGGCATTCCCCACTAAAGAACAATGCACCACCTACAGTTGCCCGATTATTGTGGGAGAAATACACTGTGCACTTCAATTGGCCAATCAGGATTCACTCCAACCTGGGACCAGATTTTGAGTTGACAATCATCAAACAGATGTTGCAGCTGGTTGGCATCAAGAAGACCTGGATGACTCTGTACCACTGCCAGAGAGATACCCAAGTACAGAGGTTCAATAACACCCTCCTGGCAAATCTCGGTACCTGGGGGCTGGAGGAGAAGATCGGGTGGTGTCAGCAGCGGTTCCTAGTCACTTTTTCAACAGTCATATTGTCAAAATACAAAAGTTGCGATACAAAATCATTTGAAGGGTTTTTTTTTTGTTTTTGGGGGGGAGGGCCAAAAACCCCCATTTTTAAAAAAAACCCACAAATGACACTAAATGACACTATACGAAACTAAAAATATTTTCGCTGATTTTGTTTTGACCTAATTGTATTTCGAAAATATGTTTTCGAGAAATATTGACTTGATACCATCTGCAGCATGTGTCTACCCTGACCCATGCTTACAACTGTACCAACAATGATGCCACTGGCTTTGCAGCATACCTCTTGATGTTTGGAATTGATGCCCGGCTGCCTCTATATTGGATTTTGGAGTGTAAGCAGATGGAGCAGGCAGCAAGATCTAATTCAGCTATATGAAGCAGCTCAAACGAAAACTAGGAAATCCCATCAACTCTTCCCAGCCTGCTGCAGAGAAGAACGCAGAAGGGAAGAAATGCTGCTACAAAGCCAAGGTCAAGTTTCACGCTCTTCAGCCTAGCGATCTCAACAAGTGGGAGTCACAACTATTTATCCACAAGCATCGGTTAGGAGAGCTCCCTGTTCACCTACTGTGAGAGGAAGGATGGACAAGGAACATCAAGAACTTGCACCAGAACCACCTGCTCCCAGTCAGGTATGAGGTTGATTTGGAACCAGCAATGGCAGAGAAGGCATTGGCCAAGGAGCCGGTGACTAGGCATCAGTGACTCCACACTGACAGGTCTGAAGAAGAAGACCTTTTGTTGGTTTAATCCCTGGAACCTACTCAAGCTACTGAGAGAGAGATCAGAGGAAGTCCACATAGAAGACATTGATGACACAGAGGGTGATCAGTTTGATGTCTACCATGATTCTTTAATAGATCAGACACTAGTGTGGGTCCCTACACACACGTCTAGATCCCACTCCTACAGAACCTGATCCCTAACCTGAAAGTGGTCCTTCTTAGACTCATCCTGATCTTGCTCCCATTGCCCCTGATACACTGGATGTGGCAAGGAACCCTTACCTGTTCCATCACTGTTAGATAGGGACCCTGACTCTGTAGAGGGTAGGCAGCTGGGTCAGGAGGAAACGTTAGATGAGGCTCTGACTGCTCTCTTTCGTTTCACCAAGGAGAGGAGGCCTGATGAAATTAACATTCAATTCACCAGTGGCGCAGTGTGGGGGTTCCATTTCCTATTCCTCTCATTTTTCCGTTCCTCCTTCTTTAGTGCAGATTTCTGGGAAAGCAGGGGTACTGTGGGAGATGCCTGAAAAGCAAGTAATGGGTGGCATAATTAGGCATGTAGATCAAAATCATGGCTCAATAGATTCATAGGTCAGACCAAGGCTAACTGAGGGCCATGTTGTACTTCACACCGTGGCCCGGCTCTCATTCAGTGGCGCTCCCTGTGAGAGGGATAGGAGTGCCCAATGTCACTGCCGTCACCCAAGCCACATCTGTTTTACGCAGTGATCCCCGTGAGAGGGAGCAGAGCACCACAGAATACTGCAAGCTTTGCTTCTAATAAGACAGGCCCACAAGGACTTCCCGGGTCACTAGCAGATGCGGCCTGGGTTGAGAGAATAACTGCCGCCCCATACTGCAATTAATGATGCAATGCACCTGGCATATGCAGCCCGGCAAATCCTAACTACAGGGATACACCTATTCTGCTACTGAGTTGCTGGACTGCTTCCGGAATTTGGGCCTCCCCATATCCTGCCAGTTGACCACCGAGGAGAAACACAACAAAGACTTGCAGCAAGAAAGGACCTTGAGAAAGCACTGACCAGGCTGTCTCAGAAATAAGGTTTTTAGTGCATAGTTTCAATGGCACTTTACAAGAATTCTTTGGGCCTCATTACTAGTTTGGCAGCATTCCAGTGTTAAATAAAATTACTTTTAACACCACCTGGTCCAGCGAGATTACTGCCGGATTACAAGTGGTGATATGATGGTGTTAGTTCATGGGCAGTTTGGCGGAATTACCACTGGCAGTAATTCTGCCAGCAGTAATTCTGCCAATGTGGCTTTTTTTTGACAGTAAGGTGGCGGAATACAATCTGGCATTTTGGTGTAGGTTTTTCCTCCACATCACTACCAAAGTTATAGGGCCTTATTACAAGTTTGGTGGTATTCCGGTGGAAAATCTGCCAGAATACTGACAAACTGAATTACTGTTACTGCCAATTGGTCCGGCAGAATTACCAGAGGATTCCAAGTGGTAGTATTGTGGCATTAGTCCCCATTTAGGACTCCATGGGGGATTTCAGCACAATTACCAGTAGTGGTAATTCCTCCAGCAGTAATTCCGCCGATTTGGTTGTTTTTTGACATTAAGGTGGCTGAATTACCACCAGCATTTTGCTGGTGGTGTTGCCTTGTCTTCACCACCAAAGTTATGGTACAGTGGTGTGTAAAAGTGGTGGTAATGCAGTGGTAACAAAGTTACCATTGCATTGCCATCATTTCTTCCCACACCGCTGTTCTTGTAATGAGGCACTTTATATTTTCAAGGACAATTTTTTTTATCATTTTGGAAAGAGTTTGGGCCTGATCTACAAAGTGTTTTCAATAAGATTGGGCCATTGTAAAAGGCTTTTGTAAAACAGGCCCTTTGTTTTTATATTTTTAATGAACTCCTTATTTTTAAAGTTCTCTCTTGATGTTTAGGTTTGTTTTAAACAGTTGCTTAGGTATAGGCACAGAGTTGTATATAGTGTATTGTGATTCCCACTTTTTATAAAAACTGCTAGCTCACTGTGTGAAAGTATATAGCTATACATCAACGAAAAGGAACCCTGCACCAGCATTTCTTTGTGTGCATTTCCCTGTATGTTTTTAAAGTTATTATAATCTAGGGTTTCTTTCCTAGTTTGGGGAATCATACTCTTTGCCCTTCCTGCCTACATCCATTTCCTACACAGGTACACCTTGGTTGATCTTGAGCTCAGGTAAGGAGGGTTTACCGGGGACAGGAAAGAGCAGGGTTAAGTATTTAAAATAAAGGAAAAGTGTCAAACAAAGTGTACTGCTATGCCAGCCTACACCTGTATACCAGTAATGGAGTCTGTACCACCCCCCTGCTACACGTGCACTAACAAGTAAGAAAAAGTGCATTAGCTTGCCTTCCTGCAGGGGTCTCCCATCAAGTGTAAAAAGATCAATCACCCTGCTAGATAATCATGAGATATGTGCAGTGTAGGATACAGCTCCGAAAGATATACATGCTTGCCATGCCATGTGAGGAAACCAGGGCCTGTTATAGACATCCAATTGAGGACATCGTCAAACGCTTCACATAAGCACAGGAGATTGTGAAGCCCCCGGCCCTGCCAGGTGGTGGGGAGCCCATTCCTGCATTCTAATCGTGCTCGCGCGCGCTGCCAGAACGTCACATTCCGCAAGCCATAGGCTTTTTCACCAGACCATTGTTGCATCTAAAATAAGTATGTGCGCACATCGAGCTGGCAAATACCACATACCAAGAGATAAGAAGGGTCACGTGTTCCTTTAGCATGGCATGCAGAACACCATTATGGCTATTTAATTCATGACAGCCTGATTTATTTACCCACTCAGAATACCTATGCATATGCTTTATAGTGACAAGCGCACTTTTAATGCCCACTGTATTTGTGTACCTACCATAAATATATTTTTCTAACGTAAGGATTTAGAGGGGACTTACAGCACAGCTATTTGGTTATTCCTAGATGGTAGGCGAGTAGAAGGGAAGCAAATAAACATCACTCATAACAACACATACATTATCAAACTAGTAGCTCAAATGCAATGACCCAAGGCCTTGTCCAGCACCGATACAGCTACTACACCAGTGGTGGAAATGGAAAAAATGTGGTGAGGATCCCTCAAGGTCCGGGTGGGGGCGGGGGGCAGAGCTGGCAGTTGACCTCCGATCAAAGGAAATGTCCAAAATAATAGTTTAAAACAGCGCAATTTCCTTATATATGAATTCCACTTTAAACCACTTCCATGGCACTTTTGATGAGTTACTTCACTGTGCGCATAATAGTTTTGACCAGTGTTGCTGAGTAAATATTATTTAAAATACACAATTTGAATCCCATTTTATAAAAAAAAAACCTCCCAATTGGGTACTATTCAAACGGGGTGATTTCTGTTCGCCAGAACCAATGTTTTATTTTACTTGAACCGCATCCGCACATCCGCATCTGCAGGTCCCCTCTGATAGCAGTTGGGTGGCTGCATCGTGTGTCGTTGTTCCAATGTTAATAGGGATATTTATTTATTCATTCAATGTTTGTGGATACCTGTATATTTATTTATGCAAGGTTTGTCGGATACAAGCATCCGACAAACCTTGCATAAATAAATAAATATTCTGGGTCCATGGAGCCGACAAACATTACATAAATAAATAAAAAAACTGGGTCGTGGCCGAGGACTGTAACTTCCACTGGTGACTCCTTGCACGGGGTCACCAGAGGAAGTTACAATTTGCTTGTCCTGCAGCTGTGACCTGGATCAAAGTCCTGTAGAGGGGCGGAGCAGCTCTGCAGCTCATTGCTGCTATGATTGCTCAGCCGGCGTGAGCGTTTACATTTTTTTTTCATATTTTTTTCATGTAACCCAGCGCAGAGCATGGGTTTGGGGTTTGTGGTGGCTGGCTCGGGCCGGATCCCGAGATCCGGCTACACATCTGGTGCTGGATCTCGGATGCAGCGAGAGCCGGCCCAATGAGCAGCACTGTATTACACAGTATAAGTGCTATAGTGAACACATCTTCAAAGCCCTGGCCAACGCAACACATTTGCTATTAGTTTCCCATGGCTCCTCAGGCGATCGTACAAAGGGTGTAAGACTTCGCTGGTGACCTCATCAGTAAACGCTCTTGTCTACCGCAAGGCATTGTAAACTCTAGACTCTCAATTCTGCATCCTAGGCCTCTCTGGCTTTTCCCTGTCAAGTAATCCAGTCTTTTTCTTGTCTCATCTTGCTGGTGCTTCTGTTTGTCATTTATTCTTACACACATTTCCCCCAAAATGTGTCTGATGAAAAATGCACCAAAATTTGGTCTGTCATTAAGCATGCCATCATTTAATAAGGACACTAGGCGAAATTCAGGCACTCCATTGTTACTTAACCAAGTAGGTTGCCAGACGGACGTGTCCCCTCATTTCGACCAATCAAATGCCCTGTCAGCCACTGTTCAATTGCCCCAAATACTCTCCAACCTTGTGCTTGGATTTGCAGACTTCACCCGCTAGTTCGATTCTGTCCTCTTTCGATCGAGCTGGTTTCACGCTGGAATTAGGTCAATACGCATGTTGTTTTGTTGCACCCAGAATTCATCCACTTCCTGTCATGTATGGTTTTATGCCAGTAAATGTGCCTGTAGAAAGGGCGTGGCTTGGAGCCACATGAAGCGGACGCAACCTTGAAAGGCTCCCGAGGTGCCACGGTGATCATTGACATTTTCTGATATTTCGTCCACCCAAGGGAGATAATTAAATATAACATATCCAGTGCCATCAAGAGGGAATCAAAACCCCTATCCCCTATTGCTCCAGATATATGACTTCAGTTGAGCTGACTGCAAAGAGTGCTGCAGTGATGCAAGATGGCCACCACCACCAGAATGCCACCTCAGGGTATGAGGGTTGGGGAAGCGAGTCAGGCACCATGGAAGTGGCGTTGTGGTTGACCTGCCTAAGAGTTGGCCAAATGAAGTGTGAGAGCCCTAGGTGTGGCTTGGGATCGATGTCTGGAGGGGCAAGAGGTGGTGGTTCTGGCTGTCTGTCTTAAACTGAGGTGACTGCTCGGTGTTACAGTGGTGCCAGCAGGTTCATGAGAGAATATGGACTGCCTCCCTTCCTGAACGGGCTGCAGAAGGTTGGTGGAAGCTCTGGGCCAGTGGCAGCTGGTGGTAGGAGAAGGTCTGCCGATGCCCTCATGGGCATGTGGTTCCTGGCAGGGAGGTCAGCGCTGGCCTCCAGAAGTGCTTGGAAGTTTTGGAGGAGATGCATTGGCTCACCTGCTGAGGGGTCTGGGACGGGCGAGGTACTGTGAGGCCCTCCATGATCAGTCCTCGGAAGGCACCAGGGGGCCATGTGGCTGCATTGACTGTCTGGCGGAGGGAATGAGCACCCCTTCACCTGAGTGACTCAGCTGTCACCCACTGTCAGTGGTGTGGATTGGAGGTAGCCGTAGGGAGTGCTCTTGTGCCATTGGCCAGGGCAGAGTACACCTGGGGTACCAATGGGCCCACCGGGCCAGGTTCACAGTGGTGGGCGAGGAGATGGCTGCCTGCAAACACAAGAGGCCCACATTATGGACAATTATGCCCCCATAAAAGGAGCTCCGGCGAAGAGACAAGATTCAAAACAAGCATGCCAGGGGGAAGGGGCGATGACACAGGCTGGGAGGCCCGTGGAGGAAATGGGGATAGGCGAATCCTTGCTGTCGCTAATGCTGGGGGAGGTCAGGAGAAGCCGGATTGTGCTCAAGAGCAAGATTAGCAAAATAGGGACTGACATCTCCTTGCTATAGGCCTACTTGAGAAAGGTGTTGGACAGAATGAAGAGGGCCAATGACTGTATTTTGATGGTAGAAGACAAGCTCCCCATGGTCAAGCAACAGGTACAGAAACTGCAGGGATCCTCCACCAGGCTCGAAAAACAGGCAGAGTAATCGGAGGACCGGTCACTGAGGAGCAATGTGCGAATAGGGAGCTTGCCAGAGAAAGTGGAAGGTGACTCGATTGAGCTGTACTTAGAGGCATGGCTGGTCAAAAGCTTTGGTAAGAAGTGTCCTTTTTCCCAGTGGAGAGGGCAAATCGGGTACCGGCAAGACAAGGATTTCAAGAAACTGACTGTCTTCTGAACTATCGCAACACCAATGACATTTTTCAGAAGGTGCGTAATCCTGGCCCGGATGTGATGGGCAATACAAAGTTCTCCATTTTACCAGACTTCACCAGGAAAGTCCAGAGATAAAGGCCATCATTCGAGGGGGTGAAGTGCGAGCGGAGGATGTGGGACCTGATGTATATGCTTCTGTTTCCAGTCAAACTTAAAGTACTACATGGAGGCAGATAATGGTTATTCATAACGGCAGTGGAAGCTTGTGACTGACTTGAGAGAGGGCATGCGAGGATCAGAAGGGATCCCTCGAAGGGAGCAGGGAAGGTTGGGGCTTTGCATGTTGCAAATCACATTACCCAGAGTTCTGGAGGCAGCAAATAGGTTTTGGGAGGGGTCACGAATGTAAGGGTCAGAGTGGGTGAGTATGGAACACTGCTGCTGGGCCAGCCAGGGGACTGGGCATGAGCACAGCTTTGCAGGGGTTTCCAACACCACTATTGTGGAGCAAGTTGGGGGCCATTGTGGACTGGCTTAGACCCGGTGTGCCATTGTTAAAAGATGGAGGGTTCTGGGTAGTAAAGGGGTTCTCAGGGCTGTAAGTGGCAGAGGAGTCTTCTTTTCTCTGTGCAATCATGAGTGTTAGCCACGTTGGTATTTGGGTTTGGAAGGATACTTATTTAGGGTGTGGGAGAGGATAGAGAAGGCTTTCTTTCTCTTTTTTGGCAGCGGGCGACAGATACTTCTCAGCGGTAGAAGTATGGAGTTAGTGGGGGTTGGGTTTGGAGCAAGGGGGGTTCAGGAAGAGGATAGGTGTTCATTGACACCAGACGATTTAGGAGAGGGGGAAGGAAAGAGTGGACAAGTCATACACACAGGTTATTGGAGGTGGAGCTATGGTCTGGAAATAAGGTGTCTGTCTATGGGTGAGACAAGATTTAAGTTTTTATCTTGGAACATGCATGGAATAGGGGATACAGTTAAGAAGAGGGCAGTGGTGGGTCTCCAATGAAACTACAGACCTGAGGTGGTTATGCTCCAGGATTCATATGTGGAGGGTACCCAATGCCAATTTCTAGAAAGGTGGCTCTTTCCTACAGAGTTTCACTCAGGCTTTACTAAAGGTGCGAGAAGGGTGGCTATAATGGCCAAGAAATCAGTCCCCTTGGTGATGGGATGGGTGGTCTTGGAAAGGGGGACCAGTATTTGTGTGTCACAGGGACGCTGGGCCAGGTAACGGTTACTTTGATGTATATGCAAACCTCCGGATCAGGGGAAATTGATGACTGACATAATGGATGTCATTTTTAGGGAGGGCGCAGACACAGTCTTTGTGGGAGGCGACTTTAATGCACTTTTGTATCAAGGGTGGGATAGAATAGGAGCGGTTAGGTCCAATAGGAGAAGAGGCATGAAGTTGGCCGATTGGGCTCGATCCTTGGACAAGGCTAAATATCTTGCTTGGAAAACTGAGTAAGTGGGGGATGTATGAAAACAGAGATTTTTAGTATGGTTGGTGAACAAGGAGGAAGAAAACAGATGGATTACAGAGATCAGAGGGGTTTGTGGAGTGATTTTGAAGGGAAGAGTGGGTATCATGGTGGCCATTAGAGCATTCTGTGAGGGGTTGTATGCAAACCCCTCATGGCGGACAAACACACAGGTGACAGCTTTCTTGGCATCACTGCCCTTAAAGCAGTTGATGGAGGCCCAAAGGGAGGAATTGAAGGTGGATGTTACCCTGGCAGAGGTAGAAGGCAGTGTACATCATCTCCAAGGGGGTAAGATATTGGGTCCCAATGGGCTCCCAGTGAAAATGTGAAAGTCCCTGGAGGATAAGGTCAGCTTGCACCTGCTTAACCTGTATAGGTGTGGCATGATGGGATTCTCACACGGGATCCTAGGGAATGCGCAATTGTGGTGATCACAAGAAGGGCAAGCCAAGGGCGAGTTATGAGTCTTATAGACTGATCTCCTTGTTGAACAGGGAGGTAAAAATCCTGTTTAAAGACTTAGCTGATAAGCTCTTGAAGGAGCTTTAAGGTCTGGTCCACCCGAATTCATGCCAGGGAGGTCGACTTGTTTCAACCTGCATCATCTTTTTGGAGAGATGTCAATGGCCAACTTGCTTCCCCTGGATGGGAATTTGATTCTAGCTCTGGACTCTTATAAGGGGTTTGATTATGTAGGCTGAGAATATATGGGGACCATCCTGGAGAGGTTTGATTTTGTGACAAAATTCATGGGATGGGTAAAACTATTGTGTGGGTCTACCAGGGATAGGGTGAGGGTTAACGGCTACCTTTCTGAGTGCTTCTCTCTTGAGTGAGGAACGAGACAAGGCTGCCACCTGGCTCCTTTCATATGTACTCTCTTGATGAAGCCTTTGGCTGAATGGGTACGAGGGGAAAGGGAGTTGAAGGGATTTCAATGGCATGGGGGCCATGAGGACAGAAGCGCTTTATTCACAGATGATATGCTTCTCTATCTAAGTGACCCTGCAGTATCTGTACAAAGGGTAATAGAAAAAATGGATAGGTTTGGGTCTCTCAGTGGCCTACAGGTCAGCTGGGAAAAATCAGTTAGCTTCTAATTATCGGGGTAGGAGCTGGATGTCACTGATTGGGGGGACCTCAGGAATTCCACATATCCATTTAAATATTTGTGCATCTGGCTCACTGGAACCAAGGAAGAGTTTATCAGGCTTAATTGGACTCCTGTGGTGACCTAATTAATGGGTGATGTTAAAAGGTAGGGTAGTCTCCCATTGACATTGATGTGTAGAGTGGGCCTATTTAAAATGGTAGCCCTTCGCAAATTTGTATACGTCTTGCAGGCTTCCCCTTTGTATATCCCCTCGGAGAATGTTGACAAAATAAAAGGTGGGATAAGGAGGTTGCTGTGGGGGGCTGCAGTCCCAAAGATTGCCCTGCATACATTAGCAAACTCAGTTTGTGATGGGGGTCTCAACCTTTCCAACATTCATAGATATTTTTGGGTCATGCAGTTGGGTGAATGACTTTTCTTTTCTGGATGTTGATGATCCTTCAATTAGTTTGCGAGGTTGAAGTGGTGGAAGATGGGCTCACTGTCACCATGAAAAGTGTTGTTTGGGAAGAGGCCGCCAAGGGGGTTGTCTCCTGCTGGGAAATTGGAGTTTAAGGTGCGGTGATAGATAATGATTAAAAAAGGATGGGAGACCCAGGCGGTGGAGGACTAACCTCTATGGGGACAGTGGCGATGGCTAGGGGGTGGAATGATATGACATGATATGGCATTTATAACAGGCCTATACACAAGTGTTTCAAGGCGCGACGAGGTAAGGGAGGGGGAACAGTGGGAAGACAGACAGCGATCCTACTAGGCCAGCTGTCATTCAGATTGCGCAAGTGCATGGGAAGGGGGAAAGGGAAACGTGCAAGGGGGAAGGGAAAGGGGAAAGTGCAGTACATGGGAAAGTAGAATAAATAAGATAAATAAAAGCAGCCAGATGGTGGCAAGTGCAAGGTAAGAGCAGACATAAGTGCTGGTAGGGGGGACTGTAAGGATACAGAAAACAGTCCCCAGGTGCAGGGGTTGCCAGGGAGGCAGTGCATGTGTGCAATTGGGGCCAGGTGGGGCCCTGGCCCGAGATCAGAAAGGGTGGCCAGGTAACCTGTGCAGTTTCAGCCATGAGTTTCAGCAGGGGAGAGAGGGAGAGAAAACAGAAGCAAAGAGGAAGGTTTTGATGTGTTTCCGGAACCAGAGATGGTTCTCCTCAAGTTTCAGGGAGGCAGGAAGGCTGTTCCAGAGGGAGGCCCCTGCTGAAGAGAGAGATCGACCACCGACTCGTTGCTTGGAGAAGCGACTGACCTTGAGGGAGTTGGAGGCGGATGAGCGAAGAGCTCGAGAAGGAAGATATTTGGGAAGATATAGTTGAATGTATTGGGGCCCCAGGCCCCAGAAGGCCTTGTGGACAATGCAGATGGTTTTGAACTTAATCCTCGCAGCCACTGGGAGCCAGTGCAGAGATTTCAGTCCTGGAGAGATACGATCCCTGGGCTTGAGGCCAAGGACAAGTCTCGCAGTCCTGTTTTGGATAAATTGCAGATGGCGGAGAGTAGAGGCAGGCAGGTTTAGATAGAGACTGTTGCAATGGTCCAGCCTAGAGAGAACCAGGGCTCTGGAGACAGTGAGCTTCTGGGGGAAGGAGAGGAAAGGAAGAATACCTCTGAGGAGGTGCAGCTGGTAGTTTGACTTCTTAGAGACGTCAGAGATGTGAGGAGAGAAGGAGAGTGTGGAGTCAAATATGACCCCGAGGTTTTTAGCCTTCCAGGTGGGAGCAGGAAGAGGACTAAGAGAGGCCGGCCAGAGAGCTGTAGGGAAGGAGGGAGTGGGTGCGCTGATGAGTAAAATCTCAGTCTTGCTGGCATTAAGGCAGAGGTCGTTGGCAGCACACCACTCCTGGATAGCAGACAAACAGTCAGAGATGAGGGAAGGAGAGGAGGAGGACGAGGGTAGCCTGAAAATGAGCTGGGTATCTTCCGCATAGCACCGGAAATTGGGTCAGAGAGCAGCGATGTGGTGGGCAAGGAGTGCCAGGTATTGGTTGAACAGCCAGGGAGGGAGGTTAGATCCCTGGGGGACACCACAGGTAGAGAAAAAGATATCAGAGAGGAAGGACCCAAGTTGGACCTGGGAGGGTCAGTCGGAGAGGAAAGAAGTGAGCCACACCAGAGCCTGACCAGTGATACCCAGGTTATCCCGGAGACGGTTGAGCAGGATGGCATGGATGACAGTGTCAAAGGCAGAAGAGAGATCAAGCAAGATGAAGACACATGGGATGTTGGAGTCAAGGTTGGAGAGCAGGTCTTTACAGATGTTCAGGAGAGTAGTTTCCATGCTTCTGGCAGCCCTGAAGCCAGACTGATGGTCATGAAGACAACCAACAGATTTGATTTGGAGATTAAGATGGGAGATGGCCAGTTTCTCCAGGAGCTTGCCCAGGAAGGGAGTGATAGAGATTGGGTGATAGTTAGCCAGGCAGGAGGGGTCAGCAGAGGGTTTCTTAAGAAGAGAGTGCATAAGGAAGTGCTTCAGGGGGGATGGGAAGACTCCAGTGACAAAGGGGTGATTGCAGAAATCAGCCAGGGCAGGAGCCAGGGAGTCGATGTGGTCCTTGATAGTTTTGGAGGAACAGGGGTGAACCTGTTTCGACGAGACTTTCATAGATCGTACTTGTCTAGAAACCTTGTCTGCAGAGAAAAGGGGAAAGGCAGAGAAGGAGGGAGGGGGCTGGTGGCAGAAGGGCTAGATGAAGAGCAGGGAATATAAGGAGGGAGGCAATAGGAGGAGAGTGGAGACAGGATGAGAAGCCAGTGCCGTGCAGAGGGCCTGGGAAGGGACAGGAGAGGTACAGACTGCAGCAGGATTGGCCAGTTCCTTGCAGATTTTAAAAAGTTCAGCCGAGTTGTTATATGGCGCAGAGATGCGGCTTGGATATGGGCTCTCTTCTTGGTGAGGACGGAGAGCTGGTATTGCCTTTGCGGCAGGCGAGTTTGTCAGAGGATGAACATGAAGCACACCATTTCCTCTCAGCCACCCTGCACTTGCAATTTAGGGTGACGAGATCTGACTCATACCAGGTGTTACACTTGGCTTTGGGCTTCAGGCGGATTCTCATGACAGGGGCAAGGATATCAAGAGTATCAGATATAGAAGAGTGGAGCATGGAGAGGGTGAGAGTCAGCCAAAGGGGGTAGGGGGGTGAGAGGGTGGTGGTGAAAGCATCACCTGACTCACGCTTCATGGGTCGGATGACCGAGAATGTGGGTGGCAATGATGGAGGTGGCTTGGCCTGAGGGGTAGGGAGGGTGTGGTGGGAGGACAGGAGAAAGTGATCATTCCAGGAGAGAGGAATGGAGAGAGGGACAGAGATGGGAAGGTCAGAGGAGATCAGAGCATTGAGAGTGTGTCCTGCAGAATGAGTCAGGCCAGAGGGGAGAATGGTGAGTGAGAGAGAGTCACAGAGGTTGTAAAAGAGTCCAGAAGGGGACAGGAGGAATCCAGGTGCATGCTGAAGTCTCCAAGAAGGAGGAGTTGAGTGGTTAAGGCCAGAAGTGAGGAGGAGTGGTCAGCCCACTCAGAGAGGAAGGAGGAAATCTGACCATGTGGCCGACAGATAGTAGCCACAGTAAGGGAATTGCTTGGGGAGAGAGCGAGCTGGTAGACGAGGCATTCAAAAGAGGAGTAGGTCTGCGTAGGAGGGACAGAGGCAGGAATCCACTCAGGGAAGATAAGGGCTGCACCCACACCAGAGCGGTTGGGCCTGGGCACGCAGAGAATCTTGTAGCCATCAGGTAGGAGTATGTCAAAGCTGGTGACAGAGCTGGCCGTGAACCATGTCTCAGTGAGACTGAGAACATCGAGGTCAAGTTCTTCAAGAAGGCGGCAGATATCACAGGAATGTTTGACAACAGAGCGAGAGTTAAAAGTGGCAATGTGGAGAAGGTTGCCATCCTTGAAGGACTTCCAGGGAGGGGTGCAGATCAGAGGTACGCCCTGCAGATGTGTAGAAGAAGTCCGAGAGGGGGCAGAGAGGGAGGAGTAGGCAAGGTAGCCGAGGAAAGGGGAAGGGGGACAGCTGGAGAAGAAAGGAAGCTGATGAGGTGAGGAAAGCGTCTATCAAAGAGGTGAAGGTTGGCCTGAGGGCCTTGGACCAAGACAGTCCCACTAGAGTAAACATTAATGATCACCTTAGAGCAGTGGAAGGAGGCCAGGAGGATGTCCCAACGGGTGCCACCATTGATGGGAGATGGGAGTGGGTCAGCTGGGGGCATGATTGTTGAGGGGATCTTCCTGGCATTTGATGACATACGGGAGAGATTTGCCTTGGATCAGAACTGGTTGTTCCAGTATCTGCAATTGTGGCTCACACTGGATATAGTTCAGGGGGAGCTTGATCTCCCGAGGGAAATGCTGCTCTTGAGTAACGTTGCCACAGAGAAACTCTCACTGTGTCCGATCTCCACAATATATAAGTGGTTAACAGGGGTTATGTGTAAGTCAATGGAGGCAATGTAGACCCAATGGGAGGGGAATGTGGGTCCCTTGGATAAAGGGGAATGAGTGCATTGGGCCAGGCAGGCAAGCTTACCATTAGTTTCAAACTTTGGATGGGATGATGCACTACAAGATCCTACAGAGGATATGTTCTACAGCCAGACACCTTTATTTGATGTGAAGAAGGGAAAGAGGGACCTGTCCCAGTGCAAATTCCCCCAGGGCATATTTGTACACATGATCTGGGAATGCCCAAGGATACAGAGCTTCTGGACAGGGGTAATGTCCAGAGAGAATACGGTGCTGGAGGAAGAGGTTGTGTGCGATCTTAAAGTCTGTGTGTTGGGTGTATGGGGAGAGACATCCCCCACAATGTCGTATAGGAAGTGGTCTGATGTGGCATTTTCCGTAGGTAAGAGAAACATCACCAGATGATGTCCCCTCCCTGTCCAAGTGGGAATCCCCTATGGATGGGTGTATGGAAATGGAAAAAACGAGTTTATAAGTACAGGGGCTACCTGCAAAAACACAGCAAAGTATCAGGGAAATAGGCAAGGGAAGTGGTAGATTAGGATTCATCTCTGGTACATCGAGGGGTTGGTTTGAGGTTACCTTGGTTATGGGTCAGGGTTGAATCGGGTGTCAGTAGGGGACGTAGAGGGTTTTCTGGATGGTGAAGAAGAGGACTGGGGGAGTTGGGTGAGGACAGTTAGGGGAACCTGTTGGTTCTTTGTACCTTGTATTTTCGTTACGCATTGTTGTGTACTGATATGATGCCTTACAAAATGATAATAAGATCAGTTTATCAAAAAAGAGTTCCTGTAGAAAAGGAATATGCAGTGTGAGTAAATGCCAATGTTTCCAATGTTCTGTCATTTTAACTGTAAGAATTAAATTAACCATAATTAGTTAACATGTTTTCTTATGAAGAATAGTGTCAATTGTATTTACGATTGTTGATTTAATTTGGTTTTCATATTTTATTATTCTTCAGGTGCTCGTGTAATTTTAATTAAGAAAAAGGCCCAGAGCAGGGGGTGCATTACCCCTACAGGTAATGCCCGGTGCCCATAGTTACAGGCCCGGGCGAAGTGAGGGCCTTAACTGAAGTGGTAATGCCCCGTAAGACTGGGCTACTAATAGAATTTTATTTTCTGATCTGAAACTCTCCGCCGTCTCGGACCAGAAAAAAAAAGGTGAAAAATGGCTGCCGAAGGAGGGAAAACAAAGTCTGTTTTCCCTTTCCATGGCAGCCATTGAAAATGAATGACAAAAAGTAAAAACACAAAATGGGCGCAATGGAAAGGGAGAACGGACTGCAAGTAGTCCTTTCCCCCTTTCCACGGCACCCATTTAAAAAAATGGAAAAATGTAAATAAAAAAATGTCAGCCATGGGAAAGAGAGAAGGGACTATGTGTATTCCCTTCTTCCTTTCCATGACGGCCTGTCGCGGATCGGGAGTGGGCCTGCCAGGGACAGAAATGTTTCCAGCGCATCCTCTCCCAAAATGGACAGACAAGAAGGTAAGTGGGGTTGGGAGGGTAGGAAGGGAATTCTTTGGATTTGGGGATGAGGGGTGGGCAACAACCCTTACCTCGATCCCTGGTATGGGAAAATGGCAGCCTCCAGCCGTATGGTGGCTCGGAGCAGGGATTACCTCGTTGCGATCATCCCCATTGGCTGAGTGGCTGCCACCCCCCCCCACCCACCGGAGAAGGAAGGAACGTTGTGGGGAAAAGGATTCCTGGCTGGGTAACACCCCAGCGAGGGCCAATGAGATTGCATGTTACAATCTCATTGTCCTTCGCTCGGTACTAATGTTCAATATTTTCATTTCTTATTTTTTCTACCTACCATGCTGCTCTGGGCACAACAATGGTGGACTTCAACATCATCAAGATGGCCAAAGAAAGCGACATTGGGTCAAACAATTGCCATTCAAAGATTTGTCACCTTAAGCAACCATCATTCCACTTGAAATGATTGAAACATTAGTACAGGTGAAAGAACAAACCTTAAAACAAGTATAATCGTCAAAAAATGAAATAACGCAAATCTATTAGGTGCACACCTTTTATTACAAATCACTATCCCTAACGCACTGCCATCAATCCTTCCAAAATACACAGCATTCAACCTTTCAAACAATCATTCTTAATATGCTATTAAGCTATACCGTCTCTGATAAGGTCACCCTGGATGATAGCCCTTGCTCTATTGAGCTTGTCCTTAAGCCAAACCAGGGGCAACACTCACAGTATGTCCTGGGTGGGCCTGGTTTCTAAGAAAGAAAAAAGTGATTATCAGACCCTTGCTGTGGTGCTTGGGGCACCTTACTAGCACCTGGGCATTAAGTGTTCATTTCAATGGTGGGCTAGTATGTGGATATTGTTATAACCCCTTACATGTGGTGCATGGTTATCTTTGGGGAAGTGATTGGCTTTTTGTCTCTGTTATCTGCCACCTGGTTGGAAATGCTGGGCCTGAATTTTAGGATTTTGGCTTAGACTTTCCTGTGCCTCTTGTTTTACCACGTTTTATATCATGTTAAGAGTGTTGATATTTAAAGAAACCATCTATGCAAAATGGCAAGTGACTCGCTCATGCCAAACGCTTATCAGCGTGTAATGAGTGATGCTGTGGCGTTGGAATAGGAGTCTGATGGCATAACCAATTGTGGTCTTCTGTGCTACAGGTGGTGGACTTACAAAGCTGTGGTCAATAATGAGCTGTGATACTGCAAATGGAGGTCTTCCAGTGGTGTAGGGTGAGGCGGGGTTCTTTGTGAAGGGTGGGCAAGACATATGTGTGCATGTCCAGTTTGCAGTGAGCAACCAGTGGAAATGGAAATAGTTGATTTTAATTTGCTGTGCCACTTGGTTTTGAGAGCATCAAAGTTGCAACTAGTGGCGGGTTGAAAGGTGTATCTGGTGCTCAGTTATCTGGATTAACCTTCATAGTATAATTTACATACAGGTTGAACTCCATGGGACCGATTCAGGGAATATTTGTACGGTTCAAACTGAATTTGCACTGCTGAAAAGTGACTTTGCACTTCCGACACAAACCCTGATTGTTGCAACCTTGCAAAGGGTATTTTTGCAGTTCAAAGTCCGGGCAAAGTCAGCGCATAGTCATTTTTGCAGTTCAAAATTACTTGGCCCTGACTTTGCATGGCAAAAAAAACCTTTGCACAGTTCCATGAATCAGGGGTTGTGTCGGCAGTGGCAAGTCACTTTACAGAAGTGCAA
Source organism: Ambystoma mexicanum (assembly GCF_040938575.1). NCBI lineage: Eukaryota > Metazoa > Chordata > Amphibia > Caudata > Ambystomatidae > Ambystoma > Ambystoma mexicanum. Next base: position 405,571,789 of record NC_090937.1, read on the forward strand.
ATTCACATTCAACCGGGAAAATATTCCACGAATCGTGCCCTGTGTGTTGTTTTAGTGATTTTGGAGGCTGAGCAGAGGCTCTGGAGTTTCAGGCTGAACTTGATGATGGCCATGGCTTTGTTTATGTGCATGTGCTAACATGTCGGTAATGGGAGTCGTTATCATGTGTGCATGTCCTTATTTTGATTAGCTATGTTATACTATGTTATCTTTTTTATTTAGTCATGTATTAACATTTGGAGTCTTTGTAAAGGTTGAATCAGACCCAAAGGACATGAGCACACCATACAACTAATAAAATAGTCAAATAAAACTATTAGTAAAAGAATGCTAAATACAAAACAATGAATGTATATAAAATGAAAAACAGACGACCATGATTGACCAATGCTCCATGTAGAGAACAGTTCTTATTTGTCACACTGCTTAGCATGATGCTGAATCACCTTTACTTCTGATTATTTATGATTATCAGTGAAACAACAGGATTTAAACATATTTAAAATTACTAAATATAGATAGGTGAAGTATACAGATGTTGTGAATGCCAACATCAAGGTACAAAACACTCAGTCCAAAGGTAACAAAATGCAAAGACTTATGACAGCGGCCTGTACTTGCACGTTCTGAATGCTCACAAGGCCTACTAGGGCCGCCTCTGTCTTTTCTCCTCATTGTTATTCTATTTGCCTTTCTCTCCCATGTTCCCTCCCCGTTGCCCTGTGGGTGCTTTGAAACACAATTCCTTCTTGTATAAGCGCCTTACAAATGCTCCACAAATAAATAAAGCAGGAAATTGTCAAATATATAATGGCCCCTTTGAAATATGGAATGAAAGAAAGTTATCCGTGATGCCAGTACCTTAATGTAAAGTATTTTTTCTGGAACCCACAAATGAAAAACTATTAGACTCATCGGTGAGACCCATGAATGTGAACACAAGTAATTACCTACTCTCTTCTCAGTCACAGGCACCGTTCCCATAATGGATGTCAGCAAAGTGCAGATTTCAGATCTGGAAGCATTTCTATTCTACCTGGATGTTGTTTTGTTTGTCACGCCTCTGCATATCTCTCTTTCCTTCGCTGATCAGGTTAAATTCTCACCATGATAAATAATTTGAGCTATATAGCACAATTATGTCTTTTTGACCTGTATGTATCATAATAGTAAATGTGATGATCCTCTTTAGGATCAGTTCTGCTAATAGATACGTCTGGGAGTCCCTCCTGTAGCCAGTGAAGCCTTAGCAAACTGCTGAAGTGAAAGGCAATATTCAACTGGCTGAATAAAGAAAAGATGGATGTTACTTTACTGCACAAGATGCAGCATCTGAACAATGCTCTGAGGTACACGTAGAAAGGGGGTTCACATTAACCAAGTGTAGCATATGATATTCAAAGAAATACGTAATTTCATCATTTTTGAGAGAAGACAGTTTAGTGGGAATGCATTTACAATAGTAGGTGCCTGTAATGTGGAGGCTACTGGTTGAATGCAAAGTGCATCTCTTGTTAAATGAATATGCCTCATACAATGGCCAGGATATGTCTTCTGGGGCAAATATGCAAAATGCAAAGAGCAGCACAAATCCTAGTATCATATCATAACATGACATACATTGTGACAGACTGTTCGTTGAGGCAGGCCACAACATTCTCACTCACAACTAGCCACTGGCTAGTTATAATGGACTCCTAGAAATGTGTGTTCTGTGTGTCTTTGTAGAATTTAGGTGACGTTTGACTTTTCATGGCTAGCTAGTAGCTTGCAACTTAAAATGTGTATCCCTGCTTGGGATACATGTAATGTCTCGCTAGACCCTGCCCTGGACTGTTTCTTTGGCCAGAACAGTGTTAATATTAAGTATAATAATAAAATAAAAAAACATCAATGCTTTCTAGTTGATGTAGTGTAATGTACTTAAAGGACCATAATGAGAATTTTACAGACTGACTTATAATAGTCAATTATCTGTTTCAAACCACTTACAATGTCACGACACAGGAGGGCTCATAGTAATCTGATCTTGGATCTTGTTCAGTATTTAATATTGTGAACTTTCATAATCTTTGATAACATAAGCACCCGGTAGGATGTTACTGATTTTTGGAGTTATTGTACAACACCCATTACTACTGTAAAAGTGGACGCGAAAAAGAGTTCAAATAGGTTTAGTTGAGGATTTTCTTCAGAAGGATTTAAAAACAATGGTTTCCTATGCTCCCTCAGAGACTTCTTCCAGCAATTTGTCTGGAGTAGGATCTCAGGTTTCAACTAATTCCATGATGTGTGATTTATTTTAATCGAGAGAAGCACACTTCATAGATGCACACTTTCCCCAATTCTTACCCAAAAACTGCTGCTTGTTTTGATCCCTGAGAATAATGAGTTTAAAGTTATCAATGCCATTACATCTCAGCGTAAGGCCATGTATTATATGGATGATATTGTGTTGATATTGTTAAATTCAACTAGAATTGTGAGACCAATGCAGACATTGACAGAGGTTTTTAGGCACCATCATTAGTGCCTAATATTGCAACCCAGACCCTTTGCATTCTACCAATGTGAAATCATTATTTTCATAAGATTCAAAGGTAAAATCACACTTACCACCGAATCCTATGGTCATAGGGCTCAATCACACTTACCACTGAATCCTAGGGTCATAGGGCTCCTTCAGGCAATGCTCAGGGTTGGAAGTATCAATTAACTTCCCGTCCTGTTTCCTCCTTCCTGCTTCTTGCTGATAGCCAGGCCAAGATAAAGAGTGTGAAGTTTAAAAAATAAAAGCGGGTGTGTGCTTGTGAGTGTTGGATGAATATGTGTTTGTTTGTGCATGGTGTGTGTGGGGTGAGATGAGTTGATATGTCTGGTGTATATATGTGTATATGTGTATGTGTATGTCCTTGTGTGTACACATATGTATGTCGTGTCTACATGAAGGAGGAGCGGGAGGCAGAGTGAGCTGAACAGGGTGTGTGCTGTGTTTCCAGATTAGGCCTTTTCATGCACATTTGGGCTTCTGGAAATCCTGTTTTCATTCTGGTGTGGCTTGAGGCAGGTGCATGGATTGTGGGGGTGTGAGGCTGGGAATTTGGAAGGTGTTGAGAAGGAACAAGTTGTAAAAAGATACTAAGACCATGTAATTTAGTTAAGGGGAGAAGCCCGACTTTAAGACCTGTCTACGAGAAAATAGTTGGTAGAAATATGCCGCAATCTTTGACTTTCCAGAATACTTAGTTTTATAGGTATGATATGAAAAGGAAGCCCGCAGGAGGACAAGGGTGCAGCTTTTGAGTGTCACAGGTTGGAGGAGAGAGCAAAGTTCTCTGGTGAACTGTGACCTGTGACCACGCCCGAGTATGATGTAGGGGCTATTAACCCACAAAGGCAAAGCCCGTGGGAGGACAAGATGTAGGATGCAACATGACATTTTCAGTCGAGCTCAGTGGAGGCAGTAAACTGAATGCTGTAGTGGCACTGTGTATGAAAGACAGCAAATGGAAATGCACATTATGTACACTAAATTGATCAATGTTATGGTGAATGGGCCATCTGTCCAGTTTGCACTGAGTACATATGTTAACATAAATTAATCAACTAACACTTTCACATCAAATAACACTACCCAGTAATTTTAACAAATCAGTGCAAAATGGTCCAGATGACAGATTCTGTTTGATTTAAATGTGCAAGCACAATCCATGGGCTGTGATTTCATTTAGAAAGCATTATTGTGCTCCAGGAATTAATGGATACAAATGTATTTGGGAGGCGGTTTTCAGAGAGAACAAGTGCCATGATTCTAGAAAAATAAGCTGGGGTGATGTGAGACATCAGGGAAAAGGGCAGGTTCAGTATGATTGACAGGCGTAGGGTATAAATATAGCTTTAAGAAGGGGTGGAGGTTTATCATTTTTTTTTTCAAATAGAGGAGACGAGGAGTGAAGCTGAGCAGAGAGGGCAGAAAAGCAAGATTCTCTCCCAGGCAGCTGTATGAGAAGATGGATCAGAGGGGAGTCGCCGGCTTCTAACTTGGCTGCCAAAGCTGTGGAATTTGCAACACTCCCATTTGCTGATAAGACACTTCAGATAGGGGTGTTTCATGTTAAACAATGCCAAAGTCTTACATATTGGAAGTGAGTATTGGTAAAATTTGAGGGGCGTTTAGATAATTGTGTTTACCTTTCCGTCAGTCAGTCAGGAATTTTTCAACAGAGTTTTTCTTTCCCCTCTTTCTTTCGCATGGGTAATTGGGAAACACTGAAGTGTAACGGAGGGAAAAGTTAGCATGCTACTGTGCTATGTGCTTTCTGTCTCTTCTTTTAGATGGTACATTCTGTCGACTGTCTCGGGATTCAAGGTCTGGGTAAGAAACAAAAAGCTAATGTTTTTATTATAAACACAGGCTGGTTATGTATCTATTGCTGAAGTGTTAACTTGTTTTAATATGTGTATCGCAGAACCTAATTTCAAATCACAACACATATAAAAAGAAAAGCATTTGCAAAACCAAATCAATTGGGTTGTGTTTTCTGTGTTTATGTGGTTTATTTTTCAAAGAGGGGAAATAACAGAGAAGCACCCCATTGTATCAAAAGCGGTAAATATTTTACCACATGTGGTAAAGTTGGAGGTAAACATTTGGGAATCAGCTAGCAAGCTAGACAATATGTGTGTGGATTGTGGATCATTGAACATAATGTATAGTGATATGAACAGTCCTTCAAAGACAGTAGTCCAGTGACTGGAATGACAGTTAGTTCTGTCTTGTCTTTGAAAATGCAAAGTCTGCTATCTTGCGCTTACAGTCAACCCTAAACAGAATACAAATATAAGAGGGGAGTCTTGTCACATATAGGTCATTATTATAAATACGCTGTGCTACCACGTTACCACTATTTTACCATGTTACTAAAATACCACCCAAGTTATGTAATAGCACTCTGACAAAATCCCTAACAAAGGGCACAGCTGTTGTGCGCTGCAGGCTGTAGGAGTGAGCAAAGGGCCCTGGCAAAATGTCACCAACCCCTCACCCCCCTCGAGTATAAAGCAGGGGCTGTGAACCTACAAAGGCGAAGCCCGTGGTTGGACAAGAGAACAGCTGTTGTGCGCCGCAGACTGAAGAAGTGAGCAAAGTGCCCTGGCGAACTGTAACCTGTGAACACCTCCTCACCCCCCTGAGTATAAAGCAGGGATTGTGAGCCCACAGAGGTAAAGCCCGCAGTATGACAAGGCTGTGGATGTTTTGCGCCGCAGGCTGTTTGGTGTTGCTGAAGGTTCTGGTCAGGGTTGGACTGGGAACCAAAAGAGGCCATGGAAATAATCTTCAAACTGGCCTAATATTACATATTGTCAGCAAGCCCAACCCTTTTCCTATGAGAACGTTTGGAAAATAAAATACAAAAGAGGCCCAGGGTGCAGATGCATACCGAGAAATCTCCAGAGTTCCATATAGGCCAGTCCACCCATGGTTTTGGTGCGGCCGCCTGATCTCAGCGCTCATAGTGATTGGCAAGCACCTGTCACATTGTTAAACTTCTACACTGATCAGCTGGTAAGCTGGGGCACACTGGTGGTTTATTTGACAGCTAAATTCAAAATTCTGCTTCTACGCTGTGACACTCACATAGGCGGTTAGGCAGTTACTTCAATTTTCCAGGACTGTCTGAGCCAACAGTGCTTATGAACTGGTGGTGCAGAACGAGAAACATGAAACAGGAAATCCACATGACAGGGGCATGAAGAGGGTTCCGTAAAGCGAGGGGAAGAAGACAGACTAAGGTTGCCCTCCAAGTAGTCAAGCATGCCTCGCTCTTGGTGCATTCTCCCCTGGATCGCTATAATCCTTTGCTTTTATAAACCAGAAGAGGGATCATTGAGGGTGAAGGGAGGTAGTGGGACAGGGCTAGCTTGGAGCTGGCTCTGAGTGTTCCTCTCCCACAGGATTTTGTAAACCTCCTGCCTTAAGTTAGCGGACGCAGTACTGAACTGTTTGTTGTCCGCTCGCCACTCACCACTCAAGTTTTGATAATTGTTTACGTATCTGCACTAGCACTTACATTCGCCATCTTGTGGATGGCATTGAATTATTTAGTGTGATGGTAGCTTCTAATCCCTTTATATTTGTTCAGTTAGCTGTGGGAAGTTCTACTTATATCCCCTGCACCTTGGTATCACTTCACATGGTAGTTTGTGATAACAGTTCTGTATTTGCAATTGCATTTGCACTTTTCATCCACCTTTGTTGTGGATCATATTGATTAGTCTAGCATGTTACTGTTCTGTAAGTTTTACCTCATCGTAGTGCAAGCTGTATTTTAGTATTTTATAGTACGGACCTGGGTATTTGTTTAGCCCATCATCATTAAGGCCTACCTGGGCAATATTATTAATCTTACTTTATTAATTATAGGAATAATCGCACAGGCTTTTTTTTGTCAATGATTTTATGTTCATATTTTAAGCATTAGCATTAGAATTAGCACCTGTGATTCCTTCCGGTACTACTGACATGTCCCCCTCCTTCTTGTAAATAATATTTAATCCTTCAATAGTTTGGAGCTCATTTGTTGAAAGCATATCAAAGAAGAAGGCCAGCACAAACATCTCCCCAGGGAAAGTCCTAAGAAGTTATATAAAATATCTGAGGTCATAAAGGACGTACATGTGCTGAATTCGGAGATAACAAATCTTCTCCTCAACATTTACAGTGGTAAAAAGGGGCCATTAAGCGGGCCACCAAATGTAATTGTTTGATAGAAGAAACTGACACAGAATCCACTGGTATAACTGAGGCAGAAGATATGGAGGTAGCGAGCAGTCCACACCAACAACCCAAACGAGATAAAGGAAGGGGGACTCATAAGGAGCGCTTGGATGTGTTTGAAACAGTGAAGACGGTAGGGTAATAGGGTGGTATAATATCCCTGCTATCTCGCTAGTTGCAAAAGGGACAAATTTGAACAGTGTCATTGAGTTGTGCACTGCACGAGAGGGAGAGCAGGAGAGCCCGTCACAATCGAAGGGTAGGACACATATAGCTAGCACGGCGCTGATGTTTACAGAGGATTCTGTCTAGGAATGCCCTGTAACTAACATAGAAGAAGTTATTGTAATCACTCCTACTATCCCCACTACAAATAGATTTGCTGTTTTAGAAAACAGCAATGAACTGGATAATCACACTTATTGGCAGACTCACACAAATAGCAATAACATTAAGGGGGAAGACCACTAAAAATAATCATGATAAATCCTGTAAACTCTATTCAAGTGGGGCAGAAAGATTAGGTAGCATCTGTGTGCCGAGATCTTGTTTATCATCAGAGGGAGGGTAATGATATCATTCTAGTAGAAATAAAGACATTACCAGAATTAGTAGGTATACTCATCAAATGAGTGGGTCATTTATGTGATATGCCGGGCCCTGTTAAATAATCTTGGTTCTGAGCAATTGAAGGCACCAATAATACTTTCTGAAAAGTAGGCTGTTGTTCCAGGGCTTACTTGCCATTGAATTCAGGGCCTATTCTCTGTGCGGATCAAGGATTATGTTAAGATCTTACATTCCCCCCTTTAATCGCTTTGATAAGGGCCAAGTGTTTGACAGGCACAAGGTGAAAGCCCAGAATAAGACTTTAATAGTACTGGAGTCCGAGGGACTGACTGGGAATTCAAGGGACACCAACGATAGAGGTGGAGAAGAACTTGATGATGTAGATTGACTTCAGCAGGGGCATAGGATAGGTACTGTTGTAGGCCTCCCAGAAATCAAAATGATGTCCTGGAAAAAAGCTGGGTTTGGGATGCATCTTGTGGATAATAACTGGTGCAGTTTCATCCGTGGATTTAGGTTAATATGTATGCAAGAAACCTGGGCACTGGATCAAGCAGATTTGCAGAACATTCAGCATTCTGTGTCCCTGCCCAGAAAAGGCTGAAGGAGAGACCTAGTGGAGGATTAGTAACTTGAGTGGATGCCGACCTGAACTGGGACATCGAAGTCTGTAACATTGTTTCTCCAGATCTGCAGCATTTAATAGTACACATAATAGAAGGCCACCATATGCTTTTGTTTAATATACACATATATATAATAGCCCTAATAGTAATACCTTACCATAAACGCTGGATATAATGCATGGACTACATAATAAATGGGAAAATGGTGATCCCAAGAAAATACACATCATAGGAGCTGGGAATTTTAACCTCCAGTTCGAAACACTTACATAACTGGATGAGCTATGGGAAGAGCAGGATGTGGGCTGGTATATTCCAGCCCTGTTGGCAGAAGATCTTGCTAGACTGCTTACCCAGGCTATTGATACTGCCCAAACTTTGTCTGAACTTCGCGTGAGGGCATGTAATGGGCATTTCAGCCTGGACAAAACCAGCAAAAAAACCTATAATAGCCACAGCATCCCAACCAAGATTGATTATATCTTGAACTTAGCTTGTGACTGGGATTTGCTAAAAAAACATTGAGGTTAATGACCCCTATGAGAGTGATCATAAACCATTACCTATTGTTTTTGAGGATATTGGTGGCCGTTGAAATGGTCTCCCTGTGAGCAACAGAACACCTGCCACATTTTTGTCTGGGCATGCTTTTCACTCAATAAAGTGGCCCAAACTAGAAGCAAACAATAGTTTTCTGGGCATTCACCACACAGATTTAGGATACATCAAACCCATATGCTCTGTAGAGTGTTCTGTTCTACGCATGGTTCAGGAATTTGATACACTCATATATTGCATCCAGCAATAACTCTCTACTAGTAAAGGTATTTTGCTTTCTCTTGAGTAACTTATAGAAAACATCTTCAATAACATACGTGTTTTGTGAGTGCCAAATGGGATGATCTGTTGCATGCCGTAAAGATGGGTGAATCTTTATCCTTTTGGTCATTGACGAGAGTAAAGATCAGGGCAATACAGCCATTCAAGGGTGTATATGCCCAGATGCCTAGCATAAGCATTTCAAGGAATTATACAGGGAAACATCAGATAATTCTGCCGTAGTGTCAGACTCCTTGTTTGATCAGGGGGATCTCCAAGGGGTAGGAGTGTCAAGATTTAATTTTGTTTTAACCGCGGTTCAGGATGCTATCAAGACTCAGAAGGGAGTAAAAGCCCCACGACCCGACAAGATTCCAAAGACTTATTTAAAGAAGAACCAGTTGTCTGGACTTCAGTGTTGTGTCGCTTTTTTGATGCATTCATTAATTTAAATAGGGCCCCAGACTCGTGCAGGAAAGTGGAAATTGTTGAATCTTTAAGAAAAGGGGAGGGAGTCTCCTTCGAATTATATCCCCATTAGATGCTACTGGCAAAACCTTTGTAAAGGTCTTGCTCAGACACCTGCAGGAATGGGTTGATTTGCAGGAGATTATCAGTCACCTCCAAGCTGGATTCCAGGCCGGCAATAGTACTCTGGACCAGGGCTTCCGACTTTTCCTTATTTTACAGAAGTGTGTGGTCTTAAAAAATGTCAAGATCTATGCATTAGTTCTTGATTTAAAAACTGCATTTGATGGGGTACCCTGAGGCCTGTTCTGCAGGTTCCCATATTCATGGGAACTTATTGACATTGGTTCAGCAACTATATACTGGAAATCAAGCAGTAGTCCATTGCAGAATAGTGGAGGGAGATAACTAACCCCTGTGATTTTGCCAAGAGAATAAGCAGAGGTGGGTATTAACCCCATAACTCTTTTGTGTTTACATCAATGAGATTATTGAGGAACTAGTAGTGAATAATTTGGATTCCCCCAAGGCTGGGTAACTAAAGGATCCAAGCTCTTTTGTTTGCGGATGATGCAGTCCTCTTAGCAACTACTCCGGTGGGACTCAGTAAGTCCCTGGACAGTTTTAATGCCAAATATAAACAAATGAGATTAGAGATTAATGTAAGCAAAACCAAGGCTACGCTTGTTAGACCCAAATATACTAAAAACTGTGCATTGAATGCAAGCATGGATGGGAGAAAGATGGACCAAATAGTATTATATGACTACATCAGTAGAATGTTTGCCGAAAACTGTCTTTGGGCAGCCCAACTTGAAAAGGAAAGTATTAGCTTGGAAAACAATGGAACTTTAAGGAATTGTTTTCACGGACAAGGTGGTGGGGCTGTAACTTCGGCCACAGAGGTATACAAAATTCAGGCAAAATCGTCATCATTTTATTGGGCTTGGATTTGGGGCTACGCGAATGCCCAAACATTAGCTACAGTTGAAAATAGGTTTTAAACAAACTTTATTGCTTTCCCTAAGCTCCCTTAATGTGCTAGTACATATGGAGACAGACAACCAACCAATCACAATTGAGGTGTAGGGTTTAAGGCCTGTGTTGTACTGGGTTAGGCTATGGAGTTCACCTGACCGAATTAAGTACAAGGAGTCCTTAATACATGTCATGTCTCTTGTGGGAGGGCCGTTCACTTCTATGGCTTTCACATATAAAGATCTGGCTATTCACCTTGAATTGCAGCATTTATTGGCATAATCCGCCATCTATTAATCCTGATTTATAGTGAAACATACAGCAGTGTTCTTATCACGCACTAGAATGGAGTATTGGTGATCTAAATTGGTATCAGGATCTTTGTACCTTTTATCTAAGCAAGATTTTAGATAAAAAGAGTATCTAGACATTGTTTCACCACCATGCATATGTGCAGTTTACCTAAAATTAGAATAGACACATGGAGCGTGGCCAAGTTTACAAGCACATGGGGTGGATCCAACAGTAGCATTTGTCCTATTTGTGGAAACGATCAATAGACGGTAATTCACTTCATGTTTATGCGTCGTCCTCTAAGAGACTTAAGGGTTAGATATTTAAAGCCACTTCTTAATGCCTTACATGTTCGTAGTCTCGATCACGCCAAGATCTTTGTAAAATCAGCCCAGAATCTCAATGCAATCAACTTTGTGGTGAAATTCATCCACCGTGCTTGGATAAGAAGAAGCCTAGTGATCAAGTCAATACAATAACTATGGAGACATCTTTAATGTATTGAGTTATCTTCATCCTATCCTTTGTAAATATTACCTTTAACATGATCTCCTCTTTTATTTTAGTGTTTTTATGACTCATGCTGTCTGAGGGATTGGAATTTAATTGAGTTAACATGAAGGCAATATTAAAATGTTTTAGGCAACTTTGCTCTTTGAGGAAAGTGATTATTCATGTTTGCTATATTCCTATTGTTATTTTAACATGTCTTATACAGTGTTTACGTCTGCTGTTAACGACAATCGATGTAATTTGCGCATGGATATTTTAGCAATATATATTGTTTTAATGTATTTCTTACCCGATGACACAAAGTGCAATAAAGGTATGGTGAACTGAACCGAAAAGGACACACATCAGATTAAAGCAACCAGACATATCTAAAACCTTAGAATAAAGGTTAAGCAAAAGGAGTAAGAGGATTGTGTTATTTTCCCAGTCTGCACAGTAGTGTGAGTGTAAAAGATGCCATTTTGGCACATGTATTTTCAAAATTTAAAGACAAACAGCAAAATATAATTTGTCGTGGTTGTCAATATTTGCCATACTTGCAACATTAAGCTGATGTGGCTGTATGCAATTAGACATGTCTTTGGGTCAAGTTTGGCTATATGTGGGTTTCCATTTCTGGTAACCGTGTGTGTGTGTGTTCTTTTAGGGGGCATGGGTGTATTGTCTCATACTGTACATACTGAATGATTGGACGATGCAATCAGGAATGTTGCAAAATTGGCAAATATTAGCCTTTTGAGGCAAATCCATCAGAGGTGTGTTTTTACATATGGCAAATATTGGCATTGTGTGGCAAAGCCAATATGTATAATCCTACAGGGCCACATACTGACATTGACAAGAACAACACATCACAAATGTGGCCTGACATGGGCACGTACTGGCATTATTTGGGAAAAGCCATCACAAATATGTTTTACAGATTTACACACTGGCATTTATGGGCAAAGCCTTCACATATCTGATCTTACAGGGGCAAATACAGACATATTGGGGCAGATGCTACACGTGTTTGCTTACAGGGAGAATTGCTGGCATGTTTGAGGAGATCCATTAAAACTATGTTCTTACAGGAGAAAATGCTGTCATTTTGGAGAAACGCCATCATAGGTGACTTTAGTGGGGGAAATAGCAGCAGGTGTGTTCTTATTGGTTACATGCCGGGTATTTTGTGGCAAGACCATCACTGATGTGGCCTCACATGGACAAATACTGTCTTTTTGGGGCAAACCATGAAAGGATTTGTCTTATAGGTCTTTTCTTACAAGGGCACATGATGGCTTTCACACGTATGTTTTTATAGAGGAAAATTGTTTCATATCGGGGCAAAGCCTTCACAGGTGTTATGTGATGGGTCAAATACTGATGATGTTGATGCAAAGTCATCAGAGGTTAATTTTGACAAGCGCAAATACTGGCATTGCTGTGTAAAAACCATCATAGGTGTTTTTTGACAGGGAGGAATACTGGCATATTTTGTCAAAGTCGTCAGAGATGTGTTCTTTCAGGGGCAAATGCAGGCATGTTTAGGCATAGCAATCTCAACTGTCTCCTTACGGGAGAAATACTGGACTTGTTGTGTCAAAGCCATCACAACTGTGCTCTTACAAGAGCAAATGCTGGTATGTTGGCACAAGACCGTGACAGTTGTGGTATTACAAGGACAAAAGCTACCAGGTTGGCTAAAACCCATCATAAGTGTGTTCTAATATGGCAGCACTGACATTATTTTTATGCTGTCTACACTGCAGATCGATATGTATTCCTGAGTACAGTAACCTGTTTGTAATTGTCCTGTTGTTTATCATTCTGATGTGGCTTCCGGTGGACAACATTGCACTCTATCAATAGCGAAAAAATAAATACCCAAATAGTGAATATTATAAGTTACTAGCAAAAACATATTTGGAAATGCACGTTTAAGTGAAGACTAAAACAGAAAGACCACAGACATTATGAAACGAAAATTATTAACCAATGAAAACATTTGGGGCCGTATAGTGGCATTGCCCCATTGATTGTCATTGTGCCAACATATGATCCCTGCTTTTTTCAGAAAGTTAGTCTGCAGACATGGGCAACCATTATTATTGTCTGGAGATATATCATAAACACCTTCACCTGCCCCAACTCTCTTAACATAAACTTGCAGGAAATAGTTTGCAAATGCACCCGGGAGAGTTTTATGATGCCAGGGAGTGCATCACTTTCCCAGCTATTTGTTCCAAATCTAGGGAGTCAGTACAAGATTTTGTTAAAGTATCTTTGGATCCACCCTGCACTAAACACAATAAAATAGGATGTTAGGACATGCCATTGTTGGTTAGCGATGTCTGCTCCTCTACAACCGATAGTCTTTAGAAATACCTGATCCAGGTAGCCCATAATGTGTTAGAGTTGGTTGGGCTGAATTGGTCAGGAGAATTGAATGAGCAAATTAATAATTCTGATATAACATGGCTGAAAAAAACTGTCTTAGAATGTCTCACCTCAGCTAACCATAGCTAAAAAGTAAACTTGTTTAACTTACATACCCCCATTTAAATCTTCTTAAGGCAACTGCAGGACGCAGTTGCCTTAAAGCATGCCCTTGCCAGGTGTTCTGCCTCACCTCAATACTGGGCAACCGTAGTAGAATTGCTTTTTTGTACGGTTTACCTTATTGCCTTAAGATTTCTGCTTCTATAGCCATTTGAATGGATTTGTGATTAGTGGAATGTTCATATGGATGAATTGTTCATTTTAATTGCATTTTTGTGATGCTGATGAATTTGTATATGGTATATTTTATTTGTTTTGTTTGTAGACTTTAAGTGTGTACATTAAATATCATTTCACCTTTAGTAATTCTAAACAACCAATTATGTGCCAATTGATCACCCCCATACAGACGTGTTCCTCCTGTAAATGAATGGATATCATTTGAATGTAGTACTTTTATGATTTTGCTGAATACACCCTGGCTCTTCCTTTAGTAAGCTCACTGGCAACCTAGAGCATACATATTTCCATGTGCATTAAACATTTTTTTTCAAGGGAAAGGAGTATAAAGCTCTTGAATCGCTCTTTCTTATCCCGGGAATATTTAGTCAGTGAATACTATAATTACATCCTTTAAAGTGCAACCACATCAAAATAGTAAAATGCCTCTGCAAATAGTTGAACATTTGCAAATCTGTATTTATACCTGAAAATGTTGGTGTGATGGTTATGTAAAGCTACCAATGTCTTTTCCGTAATGGGTTTCCTCATGTGAGACCGGTAGAGCTAATCTGCTTGAACGCGATGCCTGCAAAGCATTGGGAAAATAACATGGCCCTACTTCAGGGCACAAGTCGAGGTACCAGGTGGGTGGGTAGGTGGACGGCATCCACCCACTTTTTTGAGAGGGCGGATGCCACCCACCTGAGATTATAAACAATTATACCCCAAAAGAAACGTTCTTTCCACAATTGAAGTGTGCAGCTACACCGCTGGGACTGGAGCCCGGGTCGCGCGTTTAAAAGGCAACACTCTTAGCCACAGGATTAAAGGAAGTCTGTATGAAAATACCATTAAATGTCTCCCATGTTCACTTTCTGTGACATCACTTCCCAATGTGAGGGAATATAATAGCTCAAGGGAACGCGTTTGTCTTAGAAACAAGAAAATGCAGCGCAACACACGTTTGAATTGAATCCTGATCCTATTAAGCACATTATAAAAGAACAATTTTAATTGTGATGCGTGCGTCACCGTCACGCCACATTTTTATTTAGGACTCAAACCCTGCCCGACTTAAAGTTTAATTTTACAGTGCTGAGCTTGAAAACTGTAATCCAGTGAGTGCTGGAGCATGTCTGTCTCTTATCGTCAATATTATTGCTTTGCAGATAAAGGGACCATCAGGGGACTGAATCCCTTGCAAAGATTCCTCTGCAGCCAATGGAGTTTAAAGTGAAAGATTAGTGTTCTTTTTTTCTATGTAAAAGATATGCACAGCCCTTTGTTTCTCATGCATTGCTCATTTTATCATGTGACGACCATTTGAATAAGAAGCCTCTGAGTTTCCAAATAATATGCATTTTACCATCTCATTTAGTCCAATAAAATGGATCAAAAATTGGATTTTGATTGATTAGAAAAAAACTTACACAGCGTTAAACCAATTTTGATGTTTCTCCTCAGCAATCAGTGTCAAGCATTTCTAATATGGATCGGTAAGTCTTTATGTTCTTGCCTCAAATGTTAAATCGGACAGTGCAAAAAATAGTTGTATTCAGCTAAGGCCATTTGAGTTGTCAAAGAGATGGTTCATGAGTGGAACATAGCCAAATCGGTAAATGTCCAAGTCGAATCATAGACGGCTCCAATTGGCTTGATCTCATTTGAGCCAATAGGTCAATGCAGTTTGAATTAGGATAACCGTTTTTTTGAACAATGAATGTATATTAATTCAAAACTGCATAGTCTTTTTCAAACCATTGGAAATATGTTTTCAAACTGTCAGCTCGATCTAGTAGGAGAAACTGAAACCATAAAAAAGCCTTTTATGAAGAATTTTCAGAAATGGTTGGTGATATGACATAACAAATACAACTTGCTAACTGAATACTCCTTGAATGGGGCAAACTATGAGTTTGGTGTTGCAGTAATACACATGTGGCCCTATCGCTCCTTCTCAGCCATCAGTATCCCAGAATTCAACATTACCATAGAGTTTTATTTTAGCTGAATTGAATAATCAAACATTCTTATACATATGAGCAGCTCAAATTCAGGTTAGAAAGTTTCAAAATATTGTGCTTCAGCTCCAAATGGTTTGAACCCTTTCAGCTTCTTCTGACCCCTATTATTTGGATTGGGACATATCCTAATCAAGCTAGCTCACACTACCCTAATTTCTACCCAACACGTGTTGCTTTTCTAAATGCTCCCAAGGGATCCATTCTACAAGAGTGTTTTACTTGTCTCTTGCTACTTGTCAATTGCGCCATGCCTGGTGACATAATCCCTTTGTCAGTTTTATTTGCTGTGTTTCCTATTCATATACATGCAGTTAATCTGTGATATAAGTTATGAACACAATAAAGGGAAGACGAGTGACAACTTGTAGTTTTAACCCTGAACTAGTTGGGTGTAGCATCTTGTATCCCTAAACATTGAACACAATACTTTGGAATCATCAGACCACACCAATTACATGTAAAGTGGTAACAAATCATCAATGCATATTGTTTCTGCTACACACACTTCCCCATACTCACTTTAAAGTCACCTAACTAGCTCCAAATATTACATAACATTGTTTACTTATTTTCTGCTCCTCAGATGTGATATCTCCCAGACATACTCCTGTTTGTTGTTGTGACACTCCTAGGGTCTTTGCAACTACTTAAACAAGTAAACCCTCAATGATGATGCCCATAAACACTGAACTATAATCATGGGTCATTTGTGTTCATGTGCAGATACAATGTGTTCTAGCAGTTCATGATGGACCTCTCCTTTTGAGGTGGGGTACGGCGGGTCCAGGTAAATTTGCATATGGTTACACCCATTCTGTAATGGAACAGGCACCATACAAAGCAAAAGAATGGATTGATTCCAAAAGGCCATCTAGTGGTCAGGAAGCCCTAATACAAATATGTCCACTAATCACAGGTTAGTATTTGTACCTATTTGCAGTGGTGTCCATTCTCAAAACAGGTTATTTGCATATTGATAGAAAAGGCTTGATCTCCATTTTGCATCTGTACCATATATTTAATCAATACTTACCTATTATACACATCATAGGTCCATGCATCCTTTGCCAGTTTGTTTGTCAATGATACATCTCGTTCCAGATCCTCCACAATGTTAAATGCAATTCATTGTTGCTTGCTTAGAAACAATTGTGGTAGGCAAGAGGGTGCTTCTTTTTCCATTATGACCATAAATACTTCAGTGGTACCTCTCTGTGCAGAACTTTCACAGAAATTCATGGAGATGTGCATACACTAATATATGAAGGGTGCACATTGTGCAGTTAAAGGAGGTGCAAGAGCCCAACATATCCCAAAGATCATAGTATTTTTATTAAGATGTAAGTGCCTGAGTTCACAGTAAGAAATTCAATTTGGGATGATCATTGTAAATAGTAGCAGGCCAAGGGTGGTGTATTGTGTGGAATCATAAACATAGGTCACAGAAAACCTTTGGTTTACAAGCCTGCTTGAGATGGTCCTCCATGCTGCAAAGCCTTCAGATGATAGAAAAATCTTTCCTGAAGGACTGTAAAACGTTTACTGCTTTTGCTGTAGCTCTTCATTGCTATAAATATGACCCTAACTAAGACTATAAGGCCAGAAGCATGTAGCAAGTTGAAATATGTTTTTTGGAGGAACAGAGAGACAGGTAAGGCATGTAACTGAGGACCTGTTACTGATATGTAATTTGCACCTGGGGAAGGGCGATCATCCAATCAGGTGGCTGGAACAACGGGCAAGAATAGACAGTGTACCATCCACTGTTTTATCCACCAAAGGCCCTTCTCCGGGTGGTGACATTTTATATTGTTTTTAATGTGGGGAGGCAACAGGGAGCCTCTCCCTGTTACCTCTCCGGCTACCTCTCTATCCTTCTTACTCACAACCCATAAAACTAAACATACCCTTTCCCTCCTCCCGCAAACCTCATTCCTTCGGGACCAGAACTTTGTGCTCCGGCGCCGATGCTCCTGTTGGTCTTGGCCGCCATCCCTTTTCCAATGGTGGTGGTCACCTTTTTGTCTGTGTTTTTATCAGGAGATTGGGTTCACGATATAACGTGGGCAGACCCTGGGGTGCAAATAGTAATCACGCCCCAGCTGGGAGGCGATCAGGCCGTTAATGGCTCACAGCCCTTGCTAAGGCCTTCACTTCACTCAGGTTTATTATCAGGCTCAGTTAATAACACCTCAATGTTTATCGTTCTGTAGAACTTGTGGATGGTGCTAAACATTGCTCACCAAACATTTGGGCTGTTGCCATTTCCCCAAAGAACAATAAGTGATGTTTTCAGGACATCCACAGTGACTATGTAGGAGAGAATGTATAGATCATAAACGACAGGGGAGGGCATATGCACACGTGTTGATCTTTCTGAAACTATGACTGGTATGTGGCATCAAGTTCCTCGCCCTTCCCCTCATTCCACTGAAAACTTGTGGTAAAGCTAAGGTTTAGGTATATTGATGGAAGCTATAGTCATAGGTAACGCACCAAGATCCCACCCAAATGACAAAACGTTAAAGTATGATATTTAGGTTCCAATGAAACACAATAACCCCTATATATACATCCCGGTCACAAATGACAATGCAAGTGAGTCTCACAAAGCTCAATAACTTATATTTGAATATGGAGATACAAACCATACATTCTGGGCTCTCCTTTTAGTTTTGGCCATTAGGTGGTGCTTAATCACTATCTATAAGCCAGCATTATTGCATTGGAGTACAAATAGGAGGTTGATGAGATGTGAGAAAGGACACACAGCTTAAACGCGTTGTTTGGTTAGTTACCCATCTATTGACTGCCCCTGGTCATTACCACACTTTACCTGTCCCTTCTCATCCGAAGCACATCTGATCGTATTTCTTAGCCATACATGTATTTACAACAAGACTGATTAGCCGCAGGCCATGGGTGGCAGATTGCCAGAGAAGAGGCATGTTTTTGCATTTTATTTTCAATTTGCTGGTTGTCATTTTTTAAATATAACGTTTTTTTTTTCTCTGAGTCTGGCTGATCCAAAACACTGCAAGTAATTTTGCGCTGTTAGCAGTCATTCCATTTTGACAGTTTTTGATGGCCAATCTCGTATATATGCTTGATATTTGCAAAAGCCTTTTTTGTTACGATGACATTTGTTTTAAAAAAAAAAAGAAAAAAAGAAGTGCCTACCAAACCCAGCATGCTTCAGGTATTTAGTGATTCAGCCCTACATCTAACAGATATATATGACATATATAAAACTCTTTGTCCATTCTTAGCTTCCCAAAATGCTCTGTAATATGCAAAACAGCTAAAACCTCAGTGGTTCTGTTGGTGCCACTTTAAATTATCTTTGGAGTTTGTTCTAATCAATATACACATACACTGTGTTAAGCAATCACTTTTATATTCAAATACACAACATGCATTTTTTTAAACTGCTGCGAAAATGAGGGGGTCCCAACAGAACAGTAAGGGTACAAATGATGCATCATTTTACATTATCAAACAAATGCCCATGTTTAAGTCAGGCACAGACTTCCCGAAGGTGACACTAAAATTATGTTTAGAGGCAAGCACTAACTTCCTGCCTGGCCCCACATTTCAGAGGTCTGTGGCCACTAAAAAGGTGTAAGAATGAAATAGATCATAGAGAATTTAAAATGGTGAAGAGTAAATCTGAATGTGCAAAAGCATCAAGAAACCTGTGAAAGGATACCCAAAGTCATAGACGGGTGAGAACAAAAACTTTGTGCCAAAGGTACACTCTGTTTCACAGATGTAACGTTGTACCATACATATATCCATTCAGCCATCTTCACAGAAGCTGTTCAGGCATCCCTGCTGGGTTTCTCACGTTTTTGATTAAATTTGCTGCACGCTCTGTACTACCAGGAGAACCAACTGCAAAGTATGTCACACAATGCATAACTGTGATGCTTACAAGTTATCTTTACATTCATTATATTTTAAATACAAGGTAGGACTTTTACTGTATCACTTTACTTCAAATGACAGCAGGACAGCAGGGCATTTGTATCTTTACCCACACATCTCAAAATGTTCCTATGTATTGAAGGTAATGTTATGCTGGAACGCCCAATCCATTGCTCAATTTTACTCTTGGAGTGCTGGGTATTTTGAACAATTGCACAAACAGCAATGATGTAAACAGTATGTACCGCTTCATTTGTTATAAAAGGTGCCTGCATTGTGGAGCTAGGAGGAATGCTGTTGCATCCCACACATGCATGTCCAGGGTTGCTGTTATCCATTACTCCACCATGAGAATGCACTGCCAAAGATTCCAAGAACCTTCTCCAATTGTCATTACTCTACTCAGGTGTTTATGACCATGCAGAGTTTTGCCCTATTTTAATGGTGTTCCATCCCAAGGGATTGGCGGTATATCGCCTGTAGCAGGTAACTTGCCATGGGAAGGGGGATGAGTTATTTTTATTCAACATGTTGTATAAGATGTGCTTGTACCACTTGCATATATTTCATATCTAAACTGTACCATTTGAAAAGATTGGATGTAGAAATTTAGTTATGTTTCCTTAATATTACGGACCAATCTAGGTGCTTCTCATAGAGGGACAGCAGGGAGAACCCAGACATTAGCATTGAAACCAACATTCCTCATTCCAACCTTCTATCACTTGTGTCCAGTTTGCAGACAGTTTATGTTCTCATCACTTCCTCTACAAGATTGTTTTCGGACTTAACCAAAAGTAGACAATTAGCCGCAACAATTAACTCTACTGCACCCAACTGTAGAACACACTGTCTTCTCCAAATCTCTTTCAACTAACATAACATAGAAGATGACAGGCTTGAATTAATAGATAGGAAGCAATAACGTTCTAATGTGTGTGCCCTTAAAAACATCCTTATAGTGTTATGGAGCCAAAATGGGGGATAAAATGGGAGTGAAGGGGTGTAGTTTGGGCAACATGGACAGAGTTTGTTGAAGGGGTGGAATCAGGTAATGGTGCATAGTCTGGCAGAGTTGTGGTAAAGTTGGAGGAGGGGCATATGCACTTATTTGGGCCTATCGGAGCAGAAATCCTAAATATGCCACTGTTCTGAGCGCCTTTTTCTATTATGCAGTAACTTCAAGGTTTATGCTGTAAAGGCCAGCATTTCTTATTTCTAAGCAGTCGTCTAAGGGTTAATGACTTGATGGCTGCAGTTAAATGTCATAAAATTTCATAAAATAACATTAGTGCACACTACACTATAACCATTGTGGTGTTTTAATTTTATTAATCATGAATACTAGAGGCAATTACTCTTTGCTCTAACAACGCGTGACAACTCAAGGTTTCCATAGGTGTTTGAGAATAAACATGGCGGTGCAGAGATTAAAAAGACCATGGCAAACCCTGCCATAGTTGCATAGCCTAGCTCTGAAGTAGACTGAACAGCGGCCAGTACATTCTTCTCTCAGTTTCATGTTGTATACATAAATTACTTATTTTAATCATTTACATTTTCATGGCTTTTTGGGGGGGCCTTTTAGAACTTTTTAAATTTCTTAAAAGGGACGAAACAGGGTCTCCCTGGTGTCTTAGATTTCAGTTCCACTCTGTGCAAAACCTGTATTTTCATATTTTGTATTTGTTTTTATTACATTTTCTGTAGATTGCATTAGCACACCCACTACCACACTTTCCTTTGCTATTTCTTTTGCTAATTTCCTGGCCCAGGGCCCTTGTGGAGCAGTCATGAATCAGAAGCACTATTTTTACATATGTCACTAATTCTGCCATTTTTCAATTTTGACTGATTTTCTGCAGACCTAGGAGTTGTTACACATCTCGAGGCCGACGAAGCTGGGATGATGGAGAAGAAGTGTTTACCTGAAGAGATAACTTCAAACATTTGAAGATTCTTATAAAGGGGGTCAGCTGAAGCAGTAATCATATATGATGTCAATTCAATGTTGAGGTAACTGCATCTAAGATATGGCAAACATAAAGCTGCAATTAGAAAACAACTGTTCTGAATGTCTAAAATATAGTCACATTGTTTATGTTGTTTTGTTAATTTTAATATATTTTTAAGTGACCCATCACTCCACTGTCCTGGGTAGCAACTAGCTTGTGTTTAGGAAATAATAAAATAAAGATGCCTTGAATCCCCCCGACATTACTCTGTACTAGTACTTGGAGAGGGCGATTTTATTGCCAAATTTGCTATTATGAGTAACTCTGGCTTGCTCCCGACTCACACCTTGTAAGTCGTGAGCAGGTTAGAGTTACTCATAGTAACCTTTAGTATTCCAGGAGTCGGTCAGAGTAATTCATAGTAACTTCTTGATAAATTGGTTCCAAAGGATAAGGGGAACACTGAATGAAAATGTCAGTAAATGACAATCTGAAAATAATTGTATTTATTTAGCCTGTAGAAACTTAAACTATCCGTCCCTATGTGAACAACGTCATGGCTGACCATACATTACAACTCACTTATGAAAATGATATATTGATATTGATGTTGATATTTTATTTAAATCCCACTCATACACAAGTGTTTGAGAGCACGACCAGACAAGGGAGGGGAAACAATTGAGAACAACGCTCGTACTAGGCCCAGTGACAGAGAGAACGCGCAAGTGCATGGGAGAGGGAGAGGAGGGAAAGTCTGTGGGAGGGGGGAGAAGTGGAAAGTGCGGAGCAAAGGAGAAAACAGATAAATAATAATAAATAAATAACAGACAAAAAACCATGGTAGTGCAGCCAACAAGTGGCAAGTGTTGGATTTAAGGAGGCAGACAGGGTATATCTGATAAATGCAAGAGGAAAGTGGGGGACTGTATGGGCACAGATACAGACCCCAGTGCAAGGAGTGGCCCGGAGGCAGTGCGGGAGTGTGGCAGGGTGAGCAGGTACCAGGGCACGTAACACAGAGTATGCGCCAGGTGCACAGTGCCGAGAGTGAACAGAATAGCAGGAGAGGGGGGTGAAGGCAGAAGCAAAGAGGAAGGTCGTGAGATGCTTCCAGAACCAGAGATAGTTCTCCTCAAGTTTCAGAGTGGAGGGGAGACTGTTCCAGAGGGAGGCCCCAGCCGAAGACAGAGATCTACCCGCAGCTTGTTTATTTGAATTAACGACTGACCCTGTGGGAGTTGGAGGTAGAGGAGCGAACAGCTGGAGAGGGGAGGTATTTGCGGAGGGATGACTTAAGGTAATTTGGACCAAGGCCCCAAACAGCCTCGTGGACAATGCAGAGGGTTTTGAAACTAGTTCTCGCATCCACCGGGAGCCAATGGAGGGATTTCAGAGCAGGAGAGATACAATCCCAGGGCTTGAGGCCAAGGACAAGTCTTGCAGTCCTGTACTGGATTAGTTGCAGAGGGCGGAGAGTAGAGGCAGGTAGATTTAGAAAGAGGCTCTTAAAATAGTCCAACCTAGAGAGAACCAGAGCTTGAGAGTCAATGAGCTTCTGGGGGAAGGAGAGGAAAGGCAGAGTACCTCTAAGGAGTCGCATTAGGAAGTTAGACTTTTTTGAGACATCAGAGATGTGGGGAGAGAAGGAACGTGTGCAGTCAAAGATGACCCCGAGGTACTTAGCTTCACAGGTGGGGGTAGGAGGAGGGTCAAGGAGGGTGAAGGTGTGCCAATGAGGACGATATCTGTCTTGCTGACATTCAGTTAAAGATTGTTGGTGGCACACCAATCTTGAATGGCAGTTAGGCAATCAGAGATGAGAAGAGAGGAGGTGGCAGAGGGCAGCCTGCAAATGAATTGTGTATCGTCTGCATAGCAATGGAAATTGGAGCAGAAAAAGGCAATGCAGTGGGCAGGAGTAGGAAGGTATTGGTTAAAAAAGCCAGGGCGAGATGTTAATCCCCTGGGGAACACCACAGGTAAAGAGGGAGATAGATGACAGGAAGGACCCAAGTTGGACCTGGGAGGGTCGATCCAAGAGGAAAGAGGTCAGCCAGGCCAGAGCCTGATCGGTGATACCCAGCTTATCACAGAGCAGGATGGAAAGGTTGATCATGTCAAAGGCAGAAGAGAGAACGAGTAGGATGAGCAAAGAGAGAATGTTAGAGTCAAGGTTGGGTCGCAGATCTTCGATCTTCGTGGATGTTAACGAGAGCAGTTTCTGTGCTCTTATTGTATTCATTTTATTTTATTTGAATTTCTGTCAAGTGCCGGCCCTACCGAGCATGTCTTAAATAACCTGGCTAGGTTCAAAAGGGAATTTTAAACAGGAGTGGCAACATTTTTCAGAGCAGAAAAAACTAATTAGGGTAGACAGGTGATGGTGGAGGAGATGCCGTGGCTAGCTTAGGTGTGGGGAAAGAGGTATGTTAACTAGAAAAGAGTCTAATTGTACAGTCCTCAACATGTACAAAAAGGCACTCTTTCCATTTTCAATGTAGGACAACTTTCATATAGGCACTCCAGAAAACAAAAGAAGCTTTCTGTAACCATGGCCGCAAGGTCACAAATATTCACTAGTATAGACCTAATGATGCAATGTGCCAGGCTGTGTCAAGGGTATAACGTCCTTTCATCACCAGTAATTACAACGCCTGGCTTTTAAACGTGGACAGAATTACGGAAAGGGTTTATGAAATGTTTAGGGGTGTGTGGGACAGGGCAGATAAGGGGTTGGGGGTAGGGAATAGGTAAAAATATGTAGGGGGTATATGGCCGGTAACCCACCCAGAAAAATTAAATTGATGACCATTTTCCTAATTCTGTACATGTTAAAAATCCAGGTGTTGTAATTACTGGTGATGAAAGAACATAGAACCGTTAATAGATCCTCCCATGATAGAGAGTGGCTGCAACAAGATGATGGAAATGTTTTTTTCCTGATGCTTTGGACTACAACTCTAATGATCCTACATCACTAACTACTCTGGCTACAGATGATGGGAGTTGTAGTCCAAAATATCTGGAGAGATGGAAGGGTTGCAGATCCCTGATCTACCGGAAGCCATTTCATCCCCTGTGGGCCCAGCCTTGAGATTGACAGCCAGAAGTTTGAAAGATGTCAGTGGAGGTGATTCAAAGAGGAAAAGACCTTTGATGAAGAGACATAGAGTTGTCTCAAAATGCATTGTGCATCCGTAAGATGCTACTACAGCTGTACTGTGACTCAATTTGGTTTTATTTTACAAACTCTCTAGCAGCAAATCATTTTTTCTTCAATGTGTCATGCACTACAAGCCAAGAAGTATACACCGACATATTCACTTTTACAAGATATAAGAACCTTTGGCAATTTTTCAGCAAACTAGTCTCAGATACAAACGGCTCAGCAGAGTGGATCATGATTTCGTTCTTTGTGCTATTTCTGTTAAAAAATATATATATTTCAAAACGAGTAACATGCTTGATTATAATTTGGAATTTGAAGCGTTCTTTGGAACACCAAGAAGTCTGCATGCTACTAGAAGCATGCCCTGGTTTTTGGAGCCTATATGACTCCTTGGAGGTATGCAGGATGAGCATCACAATTGCTTGGGGAGAGAAGCCTGGACGTGTGGACAAACATTGCTGGCCCTCCATTTGTCTTTTTAATCTTCTTGTCACACCGCCACAAGCAAGACATGGTATGCGTAAGGCACAGAACATGTGATTCATGCAAAAGGCATGGGAGCAGAGGCAGTGGTGCCAGTCTGCATGCTGTGGGGTGGTGTTTAATCCTGATTCTTGGTGGATTTGGACTGGTCATCTATATTTCTCTAGTGTCTGCTCTCAATAGTGTTAAATAAATCAATGCAATAACATATGAACAGATAATTATCTAAACATAGTCTCGTTTGTTTTTTCATGCTGCCGGACTCATTTTCCACACACCCATCCCCAAACACCTTCACAATCTGTCCTCCGAAGCAGATGTGGTGCAGTACTGCACTCTCATTTCCAAAGACCAAAATAACTGCAGTGGAAAGGGTGGTGGGTTTTGCCATGCATACTTTGTCATTGCATGAGGGGGGGCACAGGTGGTCAAGCTGATGGTGATGACAATATGTGCTCATTCTTTTCTTTTGGCCGGTGGATATTTACTTCCCTGACACCCTATTTTTGAATATACATTTATAGAGTGAAGTATTTTGGTAGAATGAAACCATTGTGGGAACTGTAACTGCAAAATGCATTATTTCCAGTGGCTGGAATGCCCAGTGCGGCTTCTTCTTCAATACGTCATTGAAAGTTTACCTGTGTTGATTAATTTAAAAAGCACTATGTGGGGCAGAGTACTCCAAAATTATAGACATGGGGCATGCAGAGACGTCTTAGAAGACGTATCACAAACAGAACCGGGATCAGTACAAGAACGTTTGCATTACACATCTCTGCAGATCCAGTACTGAATTAAATGGCTAGGAATTCTACACGTATGTACGGAAGATAGTAGGACTACTGTAAGGAAAGTTTCCAGATTCAAATATTCCCAGGTGTATTCAATCCTGAATCTACACCTGAGAGAACGCACAGAGAGAATCATGGAGGAGATGTATGTTTCAGGCCCCCAGTGTTTCTGTGACCTCCAAAATATTTTAATGGATGCTACTCTGTGATTGAGGTTGCTGCTTTCTCCCTTAAACGGGTAGCGTCTTCTCCCTTACCTTGACAACAGATGGTGGTGATAAGCCAGAAACACAGAAGAAGATGCAAACCCGACAACAGATCATGAAAAGACCCGGCCGGAAAGAGCAGCTTGCCAAATCCCTTCTTCATTGAGACCCTCTTTACCGATACCAATTCTACCAGAACTTATTTTATCTGAGGAAGACCAATAAATGGTACTCTTCCCCATTGATCATGTGAACCGGCGAGACACACACCATCAATAATGACCTGCTAACAGGAAAGGCTTACAGACATATCTCTGCACAGAGTACACACAAAGGTACAGATGTCATGAACCAACAGAACTCGAGCACCTACAAGTTAAATAACTAAGCTATGAGATAGAAGGCAACAAAAAGTAATGTTGGCACTCTGAACAGTAGGTATCCTACCTCAAATGCCTCCACTAAGCAAAGTATGCAACTTCTGACACCTGATCCATTCCTACAACAGGCTGGACAGCTGTACTGCACCCCACCTTCAGCTATTCTTCATGGTGTTCTGTGTGCTATCAATTCCAGTGGCTGCTACGCTGTACATTTTGTTAGAACATCGGCTTTCAATGGCCCTGAAGAGATTCTTGTTAATAAGACCAGTGGAAATGCCACCTCTCGGCTAGTCAGGACTCGCACTCCTTAGATAAACAAAGGGATTGTGTGTAGAGCCCTCTTTTGTTTCCCTGGCTGGATTCACAGTGCTGAAGAGGCATTGCAGAAGAGTTGTCCAGTAGGCCAGGTAGGTCAGGCATTGGATTTGTTGGGGCAGAGGAGCGATGGGATGGATGGAGCAGTTGAGTGCAGGAGAAGTGGGAGGGAAGAGAAGTTAGGCTGGTGGGGGGAAGCAAACAGCTGCACTGCAGAACTTGCTCATAAAATCTTTTGGTGGATTCACCTCTGAGGGACTTGCCCAGTATGCTAATTAACTAAAATCAATGGCATTGTTGGGGGCAACAGTCAAAACACTAATTCTTCAGACAGAAAAGAGCAGAGGTCTGCCATTTATCAAAACCCAACGCAATGTTTCCACCACTTGACTCACCTTTGTACAAATACTCAGGCGATCCTGAAGCAATGTTTTATTTTCATCATTGGCCCATTACTTATTATTGGATTCTGCCCTTACCATAACAGACTGTACAGTTTCAAGAGCAGAATGGAGCTTGAAGCCTGTCTGTTTCACCCATTAATTCCTAGGAGAGACTGTAACTGGGTTTATGAATGCTGGTACCAGAGTCTTCCTTTGATAAACCTAATACCTTAAGGTCCCAACTGACGTTCAATATTGAAGTTGGCCCCACCTGATCAGGTAAGGAACTAAGGAGACACTTAGAGTCTTTAAAAATCTAAAGTGTAATGAGGAGCTTGGATATCCTTAATGGGAACACACACATTAGGGTTGTGGTTGCCTATGGACTTGAGTGAACATTTATAAAAACACTATGAGGTGCAAAGTATCTAATTGGATGTAATGCTCACCATTACATAATACAAACTCAGACATCAGATATCATGTTATTAATGTTAACCATAACCTGACCAAATAAGCAGAAAATACATGTTATGTTTGCAGGCGTTGTTAAAAGGATAATGACCATTTTAATTGTGCTTTTGTATCTATTAAAAGAATAATATTTCATTTGAGTATTACAAGTATAAACAATTTAAAGTGGAAGGTATCCTATTACCTGGCACATATTTATCTCATGTAGTTTTGACATCCTTCAAACATAAGCTGTATACACCAATTCCCCTGAAACCACATGTTTGTGCGGATGGCAATTATTTTGTAAACCAAGAAGGCAAAGGCCCCATTAAATATAATTTTTATCAAGGCAGGGAAGACCTCATTGGCTGAGGTGTATTTAGATCCAAATTAATGCCAATATGACGATGTTCATGGTTTTATATTTTTTATTTTAAATTGGAATTACACCATGGGAAGAGATTGATATGAGTTTGGTTAACTTTAAAAGATGCAGATGCATATACAGACCCTAACCCCCAGCCTTAACATAGCATTAAGGCCACAGGAAGAATGTATTTGCCCCATTAAACAGTTATGATTGTCTCTGTCGAAAGGGGTGGGCTAAATGCAATTGAAATGCAAGTAACTGCATGCATGTAAAAAGCGCCCATTAAAAAAAGTGCATTCAATAAGGACAGGTGGGAATATGTTTAATTACAACTTCAGAACCATTTGACCAATTTGAAAAACAAAGATGTATCTGAATTCAGCAGAAAAGGAGAATCATATGCATGTAAACATTAAATATTAAAATGTATAAATAAATCAGTTATTCATGCAGTCATAAAAACATACGTGATGTCTTGGGATACAGAATATTTCTGCATATCTTAATGCAGGGGTGCATTAATGATTTTTCTGGAGGGCCGAGTGTACTGCACACGTCTCATACATTAGACAACACTGTCTATGGGGATGAGCGGGCGGTAGAGGCATTTGAGCATGCATTTGAGTGAAAAAAGAACAAGTAGGTTTTCAGGTGTACATTTTAATGATTGCTCTATTTCTTTTGCTGTAACCTTTATGATGTTATCGCCTTATAATGGCTTTATCACTTTGATATTTATATCATGGTAATTAAATTGTTTCTTAAATAGAAATACAACTGCAGGTATCAGGATGCAAAGAAAAAGCATGACTTTAGGCCAGGCAATAATTCATCAATAAACTAAAATCTGCAGGGCCAATAAAAAATGTCCTAATGGGCCACATCTAGCCCCCGGGGCGTATGATGTGCACCACTTTCTTAATGGATAATTCTCATCAATATTACATGTCCATACCAAGAATTATACAAACTTACGCATGTCTGTCCAATTTTGATTCCTAATTACTTAAGGAAGAGGTAGCTTACAGCTGGCACATACCCTTATACAAATGAAATCAATGGGCCAAAGGAAGCTTAAATGTGGGATGTAGTAGATGTGCGAAAATGAAGGGAATCGATCACTGGGTAGCTCTGATTAAATAATGTTGCATTAATCGACTCCACATTGGTGGACTTCATGGGACCTTTTAACCTCAACACAGGGGAAGAAGGGAGAGTTTTGGGAAAGCTCAAGCCAAGAGAGCCTTGTATGACAGGCAAAAAGATCATTGGGATTCAAACTGGAAGTATCTGTAAAAGAATTTCCTTAAAAAGCTATTTTCCAAATGAGACTGGATGCAGATGCCTTCCCTAAGACAGAAATAGATTAATAGAGAGGGAATTTGGGAGAAGATGGAAAGACAGAAAGAAAGAGCGTATCTGGTGGTGCTGTCTGAAGCTTGTTGATGCCCCTAACTGTCCTGCGCTTTTGAAAGACACACCAAAGGTGAATAGAATGATCCCAATGTATTTCGAAAAATGGTCCAAGAACTAATTCAATCCCTGATAACAATTACAATTATTTTTCGGGAGACCTGTTTTCAAGGTATGTCACTGATAAGGGGACAATATTACAACGTGTGTGTGAATTGTGATTAATAACTAAAATGTAAATCCTGGGCAGCTTCCCCATGCTAAGGCTATTCTAAAACAATGGGGCATCTCCGATAGCCTTAGGCATGCGGAAATAAAATGGGGAATTTCTAGCCTACTGGTTGATGAGTGCCACTGTAGAAAGTCATTCAATTCTGTGCATTAGTGGGCACATGTAACTTGGGTGTTGAAAGGGTTAACCTGATTCCTTGCGATTAATGAGAGGGTTAGGCATTGATGTCCCACATTCTAAAAAGAAACAGCGTTCTTTAACGTAATTCTTCAAGCTATGTGCAACAAATTCAACACCACAAAGATATACATTTGTATCTATGCCCAAGCTAGGAACCAATAATGTGTCACTGATTGTGTCTAACATGTTAGATTAGAATGAGCTCAAGAATCAAAAAACCATATGTTAGAGTAACTATGTTTCTCTGATGCTAATACTGGTCAAGGGTATTCAGAGAAAATTAAGTGAGGTTTTTGTTTCAAACTTAATTCGATTAATTGTTTCACCTTTTTGAATCAATCAATATCAATTTGTGTGTCTATGTTTTGCCGAGTATGTTAGCTTATCGTCTAGAACAGTAATTCATATTTGGTTTTCTATGTACACATGAATTGGAATGAAAATATTAGTGAGACAACTGTAGCGAGGTTTTCCTTTCTGTA
The DNA here is from genome assembly GCF_040938575.1 of Ambystoma mexicanum. NCBI lineage: Eukaryota > Metazoa > Chordata > Amphibia > Caudata > Ambystomatidae > Ambystoma > Ambystoma mexicanum. The sequence continues at coordinate 405,602,313 of NC_090937.1, forward strand.
GCCATGCCGCCTGCATTTATTTTAAGTATTGTCTCTTACTTCCCCAGCCAGCATTGAAGGTTAGCAGACCACAGTTAATTCCTTTATTCACTATGTTACTTAAAACGAAAAATTCAGAATACAAAATAGCATGTTGCTTGTCCAGATTGTGCAGTGCGATGTTTGCATCATGGGAAGCATTAAATTTATGTCATGTTTCCACACATAAAACGTATTACATAGGGCCAGAAAGATTTCTTAATATTTCTCTGTAAACTTTCTCATGGCAAAATACGTGTGGAAAACATACAGAGCCAGACATCACTAATGGATGATCTAGAAGTGTTGACTTATTTTGGATGTCAGAGAAGAAACTTGAGTTTAACATTCTAACATGTTGCAGCATCTCTACACATATATAGCAGTAATCCAAATAAGTGTAAAAAAAAGCATATTGCAGGCTTTCCACTTCTTCCCCAATCTCGCTCCACAGGACCAAGCTGGGCAGCAGTTCCTGCCTCCCAAATGTGACAATCTGATGAATATAATATTAGTTCCTAACATGTAACAACATGTAGAGACTCTTCAATGTCATTCCTCTCTAAGAACTAATTTAAGATAGACTAAGTACTGTGACAGGGGCAAGATGGATCTATGGAGTGGGCATACTCCACCATATGCATGTTTACAGAGTATGAACTGTGTTCATATTCTGGTGATTTAATTCACAAATGTAATGCAAATTGAATATATCGTGAGATCTAGTGTTACTTTGTGGCAGAAAAACAAAAATGGAACTCAATCTGCCGTGTCAAAACATTTAGTGCAAAACGTTCAATCTACTAATATCATAAACAAGCTCCGTTAAAGTTTGTGTCTTTTTCTGAGGACGTCATTGATATAAGTACTCAGTTTGCTATTTATAGAAAAGACCTGGGTCTGAAGCATGTTTAGTTTATATTGATGCATTTTGATTTTTTTGAAGGAGCTGCCAATCAGGCAGACGTGACTTTGTTAAATACCAGGGATGGAATGGAGTAGTATTTACTTATGTATGGATGGAGTTACATAAGGTGAAGGTTTTGATACCTTATAGTGGACTAACTGAAGATACTATGCCAAGACAGTAAAATGAATCAACTTTCATAGTACCACAGGCATCTTTATCAGATGGTGCATAGTAAATTGATTGCTCAAGATAAATCCACTGGGCACTTCTCTCTCAAAGAGGTTTTTTTTTCTTCCACACTTTCTAAGAGTTGGTATAATGAGCAGGGCACTAATCAGGAGAGTCCTTGTTAGAGGTTACCTTTTTGCTTCCAACAGAGGTGCTGCAATAGACTTCTAACATCTTTTACACAAAGTAGAAATTCACTCCCACCATGTTAACAAAGGGTGATCTGGGCCTGTACCTTCTCCACAGGATCCTGGACTATGAAAATATATAGTTGCTCAAGAAGCAATGGCAGGTGATGGGCATGACTGGCAAGTTGAGATGTCTGACACCCCAGTCACCAGTGAGATCTTTGGGATACTGAAAGTTTCTGTGTAATGTAACATCTGCATGCAAACGGAATCAATGCTGTTATTAACTTTAGACCTTGTAGTCATTACAAGGTTGGAGGTAGCCATGCCGCTATTTGCGGCATGGCTACCCCCATACCGCATCCGGGTTCCCTGAATGGAGAAATACCAGGCCATTCCAACCTTGGAGGACCCGGTATTTCCCCATTCAAGGAACACATCCCCATTCCCATTCAAGCCCCCATAGGGCTCAATGGGAATGGGGAACATGCTAACAACGGGCCCATTAATAACAGGCCCGTTGTTAGCATGCTTGTCCTTTAGCGGGACCCGCTAAAGGACCTCGTAATGCGGCAGTAAGGGATAGACGGCTCCGGCACCTTTACCGGTGCCGTTAACCCCTTCCCGCCAACCTTGTAATGACCCCCATTGCATACATTAAAACAGTGTTCAATGCTGGAATAATGGATGAGCAGCCCATTAAACAGAGATTAAATCCTATGCCAGCAGAGAAAGTTTTACTCCTATCGTTAATTAACCCACCATGTTGGGCTGCAAAGGGAACATATATTACTAAACAAAATATGGAAAAACTAGCAAATCAGTTTCAAGCATGTTTACTGAGCCTCGAACGCCATCAAATCATTGCTTCATAAAGGAAAGCAGAGGCACACAATATTACATGTTCATTTGAAAATGAAACCTGATTAACATATCACCAAAGAAACTCAATGACATAATTTAGTTGAAAAGGTTGTACTACTTTTCATAATATCGGTGAACACAACTCATCAACTAAAATTATCCCAATGCAGGGTAAAAGCTGCCCCCTGGAGTCAAGAGAGAGTGGTACCTATGGAAGGTGAACGGGCATCCTATATGATTTGATCCTAACGCATATTCAATTCCACCCTTATGGGGAATGTATGTGCGCACATGTCTCCAGTTATTAGGAAAGGGGCATACTCACAAAACATGTGCTCAATCTGAACTGATGGTGGCAAGTGTGTGAATCCTGCCATGAAGCTCCTACAAATAGGTGCTGTTATATTACCATCAATGCACAGCAGTTAACATGTCGTGTAAATGATGGACCCTGCAAAGTGCGTGGATAAAGCACATCCTGCCCCAATAGCCCAGTATCATTATTCACCAAAGAGCGTGCACTCACTGCATTTATAACCAATCCACATTCACTTCCACTGATCCAGTAGTTTCGTTTTGAAACAACAAAAGCTACAATATCACAATCATGCGTGCGTGTATGACTGCTGTGTGTGAAACGAACCCATGAATCACATAGTGTAGGCCGGTCTTTAAGTCTGCATGAGCCCAAAGCATTCACGCTGGTCATGGATTGAGTAACGCATGTGTAGCCTGCTTTGCAGTTCGCCATTTGGAACCTTTATTTAGTTTGGTGGACAAGTGGACATGCCAACCATTTGCTGGATCTTTCAGTTTGATTGTCAAGACATGCTTGTGGGTCTGACTCACAGAAGTGTTTTTATAATGGCGCAATCACATAGGAAAATGTTCTGTGAATCAGGCCCTATGTTCTGTAGGCAGAACAGAAGCCACCTGTGGTGGCTTGTTCTGTCTATTGGACACCTTTAATGAGGTTATCGGGTGAACATGCTTACAGCTAACGCACCAAAAAGATGTTACTAAGATTCGAATGGTCTTAGGAATACAGTAACATCTTGGATGATGTGCTAAAACATCTCCCAGAAAGAGAACTTTCCAGAAACACAGGTTAACCCTATGGAAATACTTTTTTTTCAAGGAACGTATATGCACATTGCAAAATAGTCAAACATACATCAATACAATGGATTTTGTAAGTGCTGCCCTTGTGTTCTATGTATGTTTCCTGCCATGGTCCAAGTGCCGAATGATTTTGCTTGTTCAGCGAAGGGAACCAATGAAAGTATTATCAGTTCTATGCCCAATGCATGATGTACTATTAGGCATTATATGCCTGCTTTTCCAAGCATACAGAGCTGGTTCATGATGCACAGCCCACAACCTAACCGAAAGAAGGCGTCCTGAGTAATTGCCGCTCGTGGGGGCTTCATTTAAAATCATGTGGTAAAACCAATTCTTACTATTTCCCCAAAATCGCAATCGCTCTGTCCACATATTTGCGACAGGGTACATTTACATGAAGAGTTTTTCACTATGTGTGAAGTCAAAAATGCCTAAATTATCTCTACATGGTAGATTGTTTGCTGGAGCTTGTTTTGTGAGGAGAGCCAGAGTGTTTTACCTGGGGATAGGAATATCGTAATCGTACAGAGTTTCTTCATATCGTATTTTAGACAGATTTTCCCATTGCAGAAATACCTCATAAGATTCCATCTGTGTATTTTCTCACAAATCCCTAAAGGTGGATAAGTTAATACATGTTTGATATTATGTTTAAAACATTTCCTCAACTTTACTTCAACCTGTAAATGAGCCCTCTTGTATTTTGGGCACACATGTTCAATGTTTTACTTTAAGAAACCTTGACATTAGGATTTCTGCAGAACACGCATGCATTTAACTGAACAGTAGTCAAAGGGATGTATATGATTTGGCCGTTGCACAATTGTTCGCAGCCGAATTGACTATGGTCAATTTGGCCGCAAAGACAATTTTGCCACGAACAAATTGGGCCAAACGTAAACCACCCACCGCCCCAATACACTCCCCCACCCTCCCCCTACTTATCCTTTTTGCGGTCCGCTCATCTTCTGACCCTACGGCGTCGGATAAGTCCCTTCTACGCAGGTCGGATCTGATGCCCACGGTCCACTTTTCTTTTTATTTTCCTTTTCCCGTCCCCGCCCTCAGACCTCCGGAAGTGGGGGAAACCCCTGCTACTCCCAAAGCCATCACTACCAAACATGAAGAGCGGGGGACACCCTTGCAACTCCCGCTCTCAATGTTTGGTAGTAATTATCCAAACTGATCATTTACAATACATTGAATGGTACTGGCCTAATTTGGCTATATTTACCATACGATCAGTTGTAAACGATCAGTTTGGGTACTACCAGTCAAAGGTGTATATATTTAGATAAACTCTGAATATATGAAGTTCTATAGATTGGGAGAGGTCGAACTTTGCAGAACTTAGTGAGCTACTTTTGGGGTTCATGTCGGTGGTTTGGGTGAATTCAGCCTCACAGTTAAACACACGATGTTGGAGTTTGTGATCAGTCCTGCAGGCAGAGGCAAGCATATGCTGGCTGTTTTGCTGGTGTTGATAGACAGGGAAATGTTACTTTGACTTACGTTAGGTTAGAGGAGAAGTCAGAGACTTTATCAATTGCCATGTTCTGAAAATACCAGATAAGATGATTAAATGCAGTGTCTGTAACTGCGCATGCCATACACCCCCCCCATCTTAGTGTGACCACTGAGGGCAACCAGGTAGGACAGAGAATCCCAATGATCATCTTGCATGAAATACATGAATGGGACATTTTTCAGTATCTTAAGTAGGAGGGAGGCGAATCACCCAGGGTTGATTGGAGCAGGGGGATTACATTCAGTGGCTATAATTCAGTGTGCCATCGTTTTGTGACCAGGGAGTAGTACATTCCAGTGGCAACATGCATGACATACACCCACATGACATTTGTTGTCAATGACTACTAGGGATAAGAAATCCCAGATGTGTTCGGAAGCATGATATTACATTCAGTGGATGTATCTGAGCCTGCCATCTTTTTGTCATTGGGTAGAGGACATTTCCAGTGATCAGCTTGCAAGACATGCAAAAATCTCTGATTTGGCTGGAAGAAGGTTATTCATCTCAGTGGATGTAAATGAGTGTACAACAAATGTGCCATCCTGTTGTGACTAGGTAGCAAAAGCAACTGTTCCCATACCAACAGGGATGGACCTGTGCCTTTCAGAGGAGGGTTGAACCTCCTTATATATGTTAGGGCTCCAATTGGCAGCTAAATCTCCCCAAGAAGCATAGCACCTTTGGTTGGCCACCCAAACGAGAGCCCAACCTTGGAAGTCGTCAGGCAAGTTTGATTATAATTTTGGAGCTCCGGAGAGACTCGTGAGAACTTGCACTTTGCTCAGCCTTGGATATGTAGTTCAGTGTGTATCATATTTGCAGAACACTAATAAACAGAACCACATTTCTCTTAATTCGATCCTACCGTACTGAAAAGACAAGTCTGTACTGGGTCATTGGAAATACAAAGCATGACAAACTTTGGACGTCGGGCCACATTTTTGTACGTACCATATCAAGCCTGTGCAGTACTGTCTGGTCCCCAAATTGGAGGCACATAAATATGCAATGCATTCAATTGTGTTATCGCAAAACGACCATCAGCATTAGGCAAATGAACACGCAGTTCTTCCAGTGGGTTCCATTTTAAAGCCTCAAGTCTGGGCTGCTCAGGACCCCAATTAAGCGCCCTTGGCACTCGCACTCTCCAGTGTTTAGGCTGGATCAGTAAGTAGGTGGTGAGTAAATGGAAAATGTTACGCTCAGCTGTTCTGGAGTAAGCAAACTTTAGATAAACCCATACAAAACACATCTATGAGCTGCATCTGCCAAAAAATGCAGGATGAGGTCATACCAGTCCCTCAAGCACCTCGAAGAAATGCAGCCTTTCAGAATGGGCTAAACCCGAGTGCTTTGTATGGGACGGGTGCGTATTTAACAGCAATGCTCAACTCTCCTGACCTGCTTTCTTAATCCCTACAGAGTTCAATGTTAAAGACTTACAAAACGTTTTACAGATGTACTCAATTTGAAGCAGCAAGCCCCGAAAAATATTCCTAAAAATGAAACTGTCGAATCTTTACCACACTTTGCTCCTCATTTGAGCTCAGCCAGGAACTTGTTATATTTTGAAAGTCACTTTTATAATACATTTCTTTTTTTCTTTTTTAACCAGCACTGTTCATGGTTATCAACCCCCGGGGTGGGGAGAGCCAACCAATCAGGCTGCTCGGACCGCAGGCTGAATTCCACAATCCCAGACCACATTCTGAGCAGCCTGAAGGCTGCTTCTCCCACCCCTCCACCTTACCCCGACCATCCCCATGAGTTTTCCGATCCCATTCAACCCACATGCGGTAGTCACCTGATTCTTTTGGCGGCGACACCCAGCTGCCGCTCCCTCTCCATGTCCTCGCCAGCCGTCATGGAAATTGAATCAGGGCTCTGTGTGAAGCCCCGTCTTTGAGCTCCATGGTGGCCATCTTGGGTAAGTATTTTGTTTGAATGAATGGGGCATGAATTGCTGTGAGCACCCCAGGTTTCCGAATTAAGAATCCTGGGTGCTAAGAGCAATAAGCACATGCTGTGTGGGCTTCACCAGCTGGCAACGGCACAGTGTTAAGTAACTTGGGATCCCAGGCCGTTACCACCTGGTGAAGCCCCCAGAATGGGGGCTTATTGTTATTTTAAAACAGTCTCCTGTTTTAAGAAGGTTCTCTCCTGAAGGTTATTCAAGTCCTTGTACTGTCTTCAAATCTTATGTTAATGTGTGGGTGCTTTTTCTACAGCAAATATCTGGCAATCCTGAAGTGTTTCCCGTCTGGTGTACAGGTGTAATGGGCTGTTGAAAGTACAATGATCAACATTGTTGTAACGATTTCCGTTTAGTATCACTATTAGTTAGGGTTTGATGAATGAAATGTCTTTGTCAGTAAGTAAAGTCTAGTAAAGCAAGCCTTTATGTTGCAATTTTATCCAGAAGCAGATGCAAGAAGAAAAAAAAAATCAAAACCAAAACGTGACAACACTACCTACAAAAATGATCTTTTCCGTATATTCTACATTAATGCAAAAAAAATAAAATACTGAAGGAGATCAGTGGTGAATTTGCATCTCTTATGCTACAATATTTAGGCATCACTTGAAATGCAAGAAGATTACATTTTGCATGGCCACTTAGTGCTGAACACTGGCTAGTTGGTGACAGGTGCTCACGCATGGGAGTTGCCCTTTTCCTTGAGAGTGTTTGTTGAGTTCAGCTGCTATCAGAGGGTGTTTAAGCTTTGGAAAAATGTTCATGATGTCTGAGTGTGTGTGATATTTCATTGCAAATCTAGGAAATGAGTGTGTTTTGCTAGGTGTGCTGGATTCCCTACACCCTAGTAGTGTTGGTGAGCAGTGCCTGTTGACCCAGGGTGAGCAGGTTTCTTTTTTTTATTGTATTTGGTTCAAGAAGAAGAATTAACATTAAATTAGAACCTTTACAATTATTAATCATAAAACAGACTTAAACATTCCCAGAAATTGAGAAAATAAACCATTAAAAAAGGAAATGACTATAAAGGAATCAATAACCATTAAGAAACAGTAACTTCGATAAAATAGGTTCATTCTCCCCACTTCGCATCAGCGCTATTTGCGTGAAGCTATTTTCCTCAGTATAAGTGTCAATTTCCCCTCTGCCCCACATGAGCAGGTTTATAACGCCTTCCATGACAGATACCTAGGTCACAGTGTAAGTGTGTGTTGTTCATGAGGGTGATCAGGCTTTGCAACATTAATTACCTTTAATGTGTAATGTTATGTGGCAAGTCAGGAGGTGTGTGTCTGTGTAGGTGGGATTTTCCTGGGTGTGATGGGTCTGTTTGATGACAGGTTGAGTATGGAGAGGAGTGGAATGGCATGCTGATGGTACATTTTAGTGAGTGGGAGAGCTGGGAGAAAGAAGATTGGTGAGGCAAGAAAAGAGTTTGGGGATGCAATGTGTAAGTTACGATAGGTGAGTGTATGAAGCAATATCAGCAAGAGTGTAGAATGGGGGTGCACACTGATATGTTGGGGAGGGGGTGGCTAGTGAATCATCGGAGGATTGGAGGTGATGTTGATGCTCAAATATTTGAAAACCAGTCCTGACATCAAGGTTGATTCAGTGTGTGTGTGTGCGTGTGTGTAGGTACAACTGGTGCAGGTCTGGCTGGATGGGTTAGGGTGCAGAAGTATCAGAGGTGGGAGACAGGGGGCTGGGTTATGGTGGAGGGCAGAGGAGGTAGTGCAAAGTGATGGGGGTGAGGCAAGACGTATCGTTTTTGAATATTTGTTACTTGTCTTGCTGGCTTAGCTGACTTGACCATGACCATGCATACAATTGGGATTTATCAGAGCCATGCAATCTGTGTGTGCCCCCCTGAGAGACGATAAGTCCCTCTTAATTGGGGAACACCATGTGCCTTTTATCGCTGTGTGAAGGACCTTACCTAGCTGACCATGAAGGCCTGGCGGAGTAGTTACAGCCTTTTACGGAGTTGTGGCATTCAGCTTCACCCTGTACCAAGGATACAAGGATATGCCTCCCAGCTATCCCAGTTCAGAATACATTTCGGGATCCTTCAGACAGACATTGTTCAGTTGAGACAGTGAATGTGCTATAAGTAGGACCATATAGGTGCAATGCTCTTTCATCTCTGAAATGACAAGTTTGCAGATGTCATTAACAGATGTGCCTGATATCAATGGATGTCCTGATATAACATTGAATCCAAATGAGGACAGTTTTACACGAGAGAAGTTAGTAAAGTTTGAGCAGGGTAACCACCACTGATTGGATGGCTTCCAAAATGTTTGATGAATGCAACCCTGTGTTTGAGACCTATGAGGCCTTAGAATAGCCCCAATTCACCAAGTGGATGACCTGGCATAGTTACTGAGTTGGAGATATGCGGTTGAAAGAAGCTGCTGAACTAAATACTTGGTGTGAGAGGTCATGTTGATGCCTTTAATCCTCCAAGACACTCCATATAATGAAGCTTTGTCTGTGATATGTTGTAACTGGATTCACATCTACCACGGTAAAACAGAATCGTCCAAAATGTTCGAAATTAAAATTACCGAATGCGTGATTTGGCAGAATTTCGGCTGTTTGAAAATTTCAAACGGCCGAAAGAGTTTGACCAGATCACGCATTCAGTGCTGGGGGCTATGGGGGTGTCCCCTGCACCCTTGCTCACTATATAGTGAGCATGGGTTACGGGGATGTCCTCCAGCATGCATCCAAAAAAGAAAAATGAAAAAAAGGGCCCTGCAGTGCCGGTTCCCGATCACGGAAGTGAAAGGGAACAGGCGTTGCAGGGACACAAGGTAAGTAAGGGTGTGGGGGTGTGGTGGGTGTGTGTGTGTGTGTGTGGTTGGTCTGTGTTGGGGGTGTGGGTGGGGGCGGGGGCCAAGTTGTAAATGGTCAGGGCAGAAAAGAACGAAGATTATTTTGGAAAAATAATCCTCAGCATTTTCTCCCTTGAATATTTGGATTCCAGGCTTTCAACCCCAATCCGGTAAGACTAGGATGTGGGGCTTACTTCCCTTCTCTCAAGCCGAAGCCCCTGTACCAACCAGAAGCTTTGCTGAACACAGTCACTGTTATGACTCTGACCATGAAGAGGCAAGAGCACATGCACCAAACCTGAAGACATGCCGCTGATTCAGATCCTGAACTATGAACCACCCACCAATCGATACTTGTACTGCAAGGATGTACAGCTGTTGAAGTTTTAAAATAGCCTTCCGGCTTTGGGACTAAAACACCATCATACAAGTCTGTTGTTCACTGTTTTCTAACTTCAGAGCCTCCACCTTTGTGGTTCACAGTGACTCCTTCTATCTGAAGATACACGTGGTCCCTGATACCCCATGAACACCAGGACACACCGAACACAAATCCGGCAGTCTCTAACAGAAACTGTAGCTAAGCATCTGACAGCTCTGTTTGGCAGATCACCTCTAGGTTCTAAGACCCCCTAGAAACAAATTCATCAATACGGGGAGGGAGGTCAGAAGGAAGAGAGGAGGCCAACGTAAATCAAGAAGTTGAACCAGAAACAAGAAGACACATTACCTGATCTTGGATCAAAAAGCAACAGAGGCACGCGAGATGACAAATCTAGTGCTTAATCTATCCACAAAGACTACGTACATCCCTGCACAGCACTGTACTTAATAGGGGGTTGTCTTTTGCTCCTTCATTAACTAACAACTACACTGAAGCACAAATTGACCTCACCATGTTCACCCGCAAGCTCAAACTTAAAAAAAAATGTGTTGATTTCCAAGTAAGCTTTCAAGATAAACCTATCTTTAGATCGCCTGTGTCAGAGATCAATCTAGAAAACGTAAGACATACACATTTACTCATGACACTAGAAGATCCTGGTGAGAGAGAAATCCAAGCGAGACACAATCTTATACAATATTTAAACATTGACAAACAATGCATCAGGTTGCTTGAGCTCACAGGGAAATCAAAATTCACCTCGAATTTCAAAAGTGATGTTGGGTGTAAATTCAGCCACATAATGACATGAACTGAAATCCAAGAAAGCCCTCCACTGCAAGATTTTAGCTGGCTAATAGAAAAGACACATTGGAACCAGTAGGCTAGCTCTAACCTGGTTACAGCACTGAGGCCTAGTGAATGCAAAAAGTGGGCCTCAATGAACATTACCAAAATGGAAAGGCACACAGATGAAAGGACAGCGTGCCAAAACATTAATACAGATACATGTGCCTAACAGGTTTAAAGACTTGTGTTTCTCTAAATGATGCTGATTTCATGTAAAAGGGAAAAGGCACAGTCTGACTGAGGAACACAACAACAGCATTTTATATTGAATCCTATGCAATACAAGGCTATGGATCTGGAGAAGAAAGGTGAAACTGTGCCTTATATGAGAAAACAAAGCCAAGCAACACATTTAATTTGAAATAAATAAACACTTACTTTTAAACATATGAATTGACATTGTGGACTGACTTTTCCATGTGGAAACTGGTCATGCTAAGGGAACTGCCTGTTGTGAATCACTCAGAATGAACATCTCTGTATTTCATCATTGTTGAGGAAAAATAAATAGTAGGTCTAAGAAATAGAATTACACATGGCCAAAAGGCCAAGATGCAATGTGGTGATATAAATAAAAGACTTTATATGAGGAATCCATGTTACCAATTTAAAAGGTGTTTTCTTTCAGGATGTACATGTAGCTTAGTTTGCAGCATCCGCCATTGGACCGCTGGACTTTGTTATCTACCCCTGACCTCAGAGACATTTGGTCAATGCATACCAGGCACACAGCCTGGCTGGAGGGTTACAAAGCTGGGTTGGGAGACAAATGTAAAGAAAAATACAGTTTAAGATCGAAATTGTGGCGGATCTCAGATAACCAAATGCAAGCTGGACCTCCTGAGAAGCCGGCCAGTGCATACTAGGTATTTACAAACCCAATAAACGGAGCCTTAGCTTCAAAGAGCGAGCTGCTAATGGACTTCAATTGCTAATACACAAACATCAATGCCAGCTTAAGAAGCTGATGCTTCATATCACGTGACTTTCAAGAAATGGAAACTAAAGGGTTCATATATTAATGCATTGCTATTGAGTAAGATTATACAATTCATTTTCCATTAAGAGCACCGTGCATTGCACTAAGCTCATCCAGGGGATCACAACAAGCTTGTCAGTTCTATGTAAATATCAAGGTGTAGAATTTGAGTTATAGATACAAATGTGTTTCGTTTTTTCTGTAAATTATAGAAATCTGAAAGTTGGCGAGATAATATAATGTGAAATAAATTTTTGGATTATGAAGTTTCATAGTCCCAACTATGTTAGTTTTGTTATTAAGGGTGAAAAATAATAATGTACTTCAGGAAGGTCATGCCAAGACCAAAAACGTTTTTCTAGGTCGTGCATGAGTAGCTAAAACAGAAAATGTACATATTATTGTGTTTAGTTGTAAATTACACAATTTTCCCATGTTGTGACTCTTTGATTTGCTACTGTGCAAGTTTAAAATGCTCATTTTAGACAATCCTTTCTCTCCTCCCCTCATTATCCATAATCTAGATCTCATAAATCCCTTGTCCTATCAGTTGGCAGAGGCCAGCCTTCTGGGGCGAAGAGGAAAATGAATGTCCAATCCAATGTGTGGGAAAATGGGTTGGCACCGCATAAATATTCCTAATGTGCATGGTGCCATAGGCCCTATATAAGGTCAATACCAAATGACACCGAGACACTTGGACACTTGCTGGAATTTGCTGGAGTTAGCTGAACTCTTTTACTTGAGACTTTTCCTTGGAAGGTGGGGAGTACAATGAGGGAGACAGCCTTAAACCTGACCGGGCACTGCTGTGAATAGCTAAGCTATTCTTGCAATCCTTGCCTGAGGTGTGAGCCAGCTCCTACCTGTTCCACAAAGAGGATATCTCAGAGGCAACATGCTCGCCTTGGAAGCAAGACGACACGGAGCAACACGGTTCGATTCCCAGGGTCCACACTTAGAAACCTCTGGATATTAAGTATGTTATATATAACCTATCATATCATATCATATCATATCATATCATATCATATCATATCATATCATATCATATCATATCCTAATACCTTAATGAGCTAATAGCAGAGATCTCCCATGTAAGTAGACATATCCCAATGCCATTACATGTGTGGTGGGTCTAAGGGAGCCATGGTATCACAAGTATGACACTGACACAAAAGGTGCAATTTTTAAAACCTTTATTGAAGTTTCAATGGGGTTGGAGTAACTCCCACGTTGCCCTATAGATAAAATGGGAGCTAAAATGGCAGTAGTCTCGAATAATCCTGTCCTATACCGTGCACAAAAAGTGTGAAAAAGTGTGAAAAGGGGAATATGTATGCAAAGGAAAGTTAGTGTTCAAATATAAAGAATACATGAGTCAGCTCTCCTCCCCACGTTGGACAGCACAGGGTAAGGCGGTCCTTTTAAGCAAGATGACACACTCTGCCTCAGGTTCTTTACATAAAGGCAGTTCAAGACGTGGATTGAGGCCCACCTGGTCTTGCACATTAAAGTCTAACTTTAAAAAAGAAAACACAGTTCAGCAAAATGTGCACATCGGTGCCCCTCTGTCGGGCTCAAATCTCTCAAAGTACAAGTTAACATCAGTCTCCCTCAGTTGGGGCCAGACCTCTTAAAGCACAAGTTCACGTTGGTCCCCCTATGCCAGGCTCAGACCTCTTAAAGCACAAGTTCACATCGGTCTCTCTCAGTCGGGCTCAGACCTTCCACAGCAAAACAAAAACAGTTGCAGGGGTTCCCTTCCCCAAGCTTTCCTTCATGGGTTCCCTTCCCCTAACTTATTACACCTTCGGTCTATCTCCATCGGGCTTGTGCAGTTTCCGAAAGTTGAAGACTTTTGAATGTGCATGTCTTTTTTTCTATAGACCTCCGCAGGACCACCTCGACCTTCCAGCTTTCCAAAAGTTCTTTCACGCTCCTACGTTATTTGTCCCAGTGCTTCCTAGTCTGGGTAGTTTACTATATTAGGCACCAAAGTTCAACGTTCATATTTTTACTCTCCCCTTTTCTCGGGGTCAATTTCAATCACCTCGCTTTTACAGTTTGTTTACTTTATCGCTACAAACTCTTCACCTTTCATTGAGACTTTCGAGTGGGCTACTTCCTTTCACCAGTTTTCTCCACTACTCAGTATCACTGACTTCACAGCTATCTTTACTTCAAGATTCATTTGGAGGTCTGCCTTTCTTCGCGTCTCATCAACATGGGGTCACTGGCATCCTTGAAAGACAATGCAGCCTTCTTGTTTGGGATTCGGCTTTCGCCATGTGTCTTTTGCTGCATTTTAAAAGCAGCAACCTCCTGCAGGGAACTCCTGGGGTTATCCAACATGGCTCTCATCCCTCAGTCCATTGCTCTGCTCCAGTAAGTTTGCCTTTGCCCCAGAAGTTCTGTTCTTGCTCGTGTTCCACCTTGCTCAAAGTGTGTCTCTATGTTCTACCTTTTATTTGTGTAAGGATGGTTAATTGGTATCAGATGTATGCACTTAGAGTCAATTGCCTGACTTTGCCTGTCCCAATTAGAGGGACATGTCCAATGCAATGTGTAAGAGTTAGCATTATTACTCTCAGTCACCCTCTTCCTCGGCCCAGTGTTTGTGTGAAAAGGGGAGGGGGAGTTGGGACACCAAAGAATCCTATGTAATAGGAGGGATCATGTGTACGGGAAACAGAGGAATACCCGATCTCGCCACCAGCTGCCTCACCCCCTCTCCCTGAAGACCCCTCACCCAGGTGATCCTCCCACACTCATCCACCCCGAGGGTCAGATCCAAAGGCGATGGCCGTGCCTGACAATCTGAGAGAGAGATCCTTTGGTTTCTCACAGGGAAAACTACCTGCCTTAATCCTTTCCCTTAACTGTGGGTGGGGAACAAAACTGTGTAGACCCTTAGCACATTTGATTAAAAATAATTAATGAATTCCCTTATAGAAAACAGCACAGGATGATTATTGTTAAAATTCGAAATTAAGAAATCTCATTCCCAGTGTACTTTAACAACTATAGCCTATAAAGTCAATGGATAACAATATGTTTACTTTAACCACAGACTTCTTGGCAAAAGAGGGGTGTCACCTGTCCCAAAACAAAAATCCCCAAATCCTGCCTTTCATTTGAATGTGCTGTGTCCCAACACAATTCTTCCCATTGATTCCATTTCCCATAACTCTGCCTTTCATTTGAATGTGCAATTGTCCCCAAAACGAAAATCCCCATCCATTCCCTGCTCCTGAACCATGCCTTTCAATTTAAAAAGTTGTTTTCATTCCAAACGAAAGTCCCAATATATTCCTGCTGCGTAATATTTGCCTTTAAACCAAGGGGTGTCACATATAACTGATACCTGCATTGGGTGCTGGGTGAAAAGAGTATTTTGTCAAGTAAATTAAACTAAGCGCGATTCTCCAGTTAAGAGATATACACTCTCTCCTGGGAGTGATTGATCAATTGACACTCATAGCAGAAAGGTTTGAGACTGCTTTGGTGTAAAGAAGGACCCAGGTTAATGCATGCAGGGGGCATTCTAACTGTGTGTTTTCAAAATGTCCTATATGTTAATGCGCAGAGAAACCCCATGTGTAAAACAATGGAAATGCAATCTGTGATTTGATTTAAAAGCAAACCTGTGTTTATTGCAATTGAACTATTATTCAGAAATACCTGTTAGTATTATCATCACAAGAAAGTTACCTAGGTGCTGAAGTTATTGTGTTGTTCCACGGTATTGGTGGCTTGTGTTATTTCCATGTCATTTTTATTAATCCCGTCATTTAAATTAATCTCTATATATTCTTCTATACACCGGCCTGGTTCCTGGCTCATTGGTGGCAAAGGGGGAAGGTGCTGGGTGGGATTATACAGGTTGGGAATTGACCCAAATAGGAATCTGTTTGGCGGCGAGTTGAGCGACACCTTGTTTGGGTAGGGAAGGAACTCCCTGTGTTGAGGGTGGTCGTCCAATAAATCATTGCAGGGACAATGCCATTGTTATATTCCAACAGGCAGTCACATCAGATATACATACAGTGGAAGACCAGTCATGCAAATGCAATAAGCACTTCCAAAATAAACTTGAGGCAATGGAGATCCAGGCATTCAATGACCTTCCTGACGATAACAACATCATCACTAAAGAAGATGACAAGGGTTGGAATATTCTTATTTTAGACAGATGCAACTACATCCAAATGGCTAATATTCATCTTGAGCAGCTATCCCAAAATCCGACCAAACACATCATCAAGGATGCCACCAATCTCATGCAAAAATAAGTTAGATCTGGACTGCTCACTGATGATGAACGCTTATTTCTCACTATTGAACATCCAAGAATGCCACCCATCTACTTCTCACCTAAGATACATGAACCCTTTAAGGAAATACCACATGGTAGTCCCATTCTCTGTGGGAACGGTTGGGTAACCAAACCCACTGCCAAGTATGTTAAGCAAGCAATAGAAAAAGAGGTTCTGAAAATCCTGACGTACCTCCAAAACACTATGCATGGTTTGAAGATACAGTTGAATGGCAACCTAACTTCACATTAGTGACGCTTAATGTCAAGTCCTAGTGTAGAGGAAGAGTCAAAAGCCCTTACCAAAAGCTCTGCCCCCATGTTGCCTCTATGTTGGGAACCAGAAATTGCAACGCATGCAGTGCAGTACCAGTGAGGATGCCTGTACCACAAAGAATTCTTGAAACAAGGTATCCACTGCGAAAACTCTTTACGCAGAGTCCCAGAAGAAGTGTGAAAATGAGCAAGAAAGAAGACTGGTGACGTCACCCCAAATAGGGTTTTGTAGTTTGCCATGTAGTGTCACGTCAATGATGAAGAGTTTTGACTATAAAAGTTGTGTTTTTTATGAAATTCACTGAGATCGTGCTTTGTGATGTCCGTTGATGTCCGTTGTACCTCCATGTTTTATATAATTGCAAATAAAACAGCACTATGTGTTGCCAACTTCCTGAGTCAGTTTGATTATTGATGTCTGAGTAAGTTCTGTAGCCCCATCCATCTCTAAGTATTGTTACCTCATCTTAAAGGACCTAGGCCTATGGGTTCACTTGTACACATTTATACAACATCATTTTATCCTCACAAGTATAGACTGCAGTTTCAAGCAACATTCAGCCTTGTACTTCAGTCACATGGAAATGATCAAAGAATTATTAGAGTTCACACTATCTAATGGCCAGTACTATCGACAGACCAGTGGAATAGCCGTGGTTGCTACATATTCTTCAAGACTTGGCAAAACTTTTCATGCACTAATTTGAGACCAAACAAGAGTTTGTGAATGCAGCCTATTTTCCACATACAGTTAAATGGTATAGGTACATAGACAATATTCTGATGGGATGGCAGGGCAATTCTCATCAGCTCATAGACTTTGTGAATTATCTCAACACCAATACTTTCGCGATACAACTCACTTGTGCATCCAGCACTGTCCACATTGACTTTCTCGATATTAGAATTCATGCTACATGTAGGGAGAGGTAACTCAGAATTTCAACGCTAACTCTGCATTTTAGCCAGGGCGCCTCATTTCATCAGGGATGAAAATTGGTCCCATTAGTGAGCAAGAATGTTGGACTCATGTGTGAGACTCAGGCTGCATTTAGTAAATGTCAATATTGTGGATGAGCAAAACACATGTCAGCTAAAAATAAATTCGAATTTGATAGTGCTCAAAATGTCATTTTGCACTCTACATCACAGTCATGGACTGCATTGCAATGAACCATACAACTAACAATTATTAATCCCTAATCTCTATCACCTAACCGCTAAATATATCCCCTATTAATATTCAAGGCAAATCAGTCCATGATTTTTTATTGTACAGACTTTGGTGCAGATTGATTACTGAATGACCATACATTTGTGCTGTGTAAAGTTAATTTAAAATGCAAGCAAATAAACATGGAAGAAATGGTTTTGCAGTGAAGACATGACAGGATTTTGATGTGAGGCAATCTGTAAATTAGCTCCATTGTCAATTTGCAAAACAGGAAAGAACAGAGCAGGGAAACGTAACTCTTGCATCCATTGCTGCCATTCTAAGCAGTCATGATGGACACAGTCAAAACGTTCGAGAGGGTTGGCTGAGTTTCACATGGGTTGGTTCTGATTGGCATGTTGCATCAGAGAAAAAGGCTTGTACTTTTACATTTCATATAGGTGCAACTTATATAAAGGGCAGACATAGAGAGTGAGCTTAAAAGGCTAACAGGAGGCTGGGTCGCTCTGTGGATGGTGTAATCTTCTCAAAAGGATGTCGCTTGCTCGATCACTCCCGGGGAGAAGCATACAGTGTTTGCTGACAGGCAGAAAGGCTGGAGAAGGACTTGGTGGCTTCCAGACTGACACATGGAGTGAACGAGATAAAGATTTCCCCAGTCCAGGCAATGAGGTGGAAGTTGCTTGCAGTTCGGGACACACACAATGAAAGATAATTTTCTCGGGTAATATCCAGTAATTGAGGCGAGTGTAATTGAAAGAAAGCTGTCATGAATTTAACAGGTGCGTGTGTGTTATTTGAGGGCTCTAAAGAAGTACATGTTAAACAAGTGCAGTGTAGAAAGATGTGCTCACATTTTTAAACATAGTTATCTGTTGTCAGGTTTTTCACTATTCAGGCATCGAAATTCAGATGTGGCAGGAGCGTATACTCTGCCAAGATTAGTTGCAAAGTTCAAGGTTCATTTTGGCAGAACTCTGGGCATTGTCGCAAATAGAATGTTTTGAAAATCATTACAGGAAAGGCTCTGTTTTTAAATAGAAGAGCATTTTGAAGCCCATCCTTCATTGCAGGGAAAGTAACTGCAAATTAATTTTGCTTATTATGCTCCCTTTTCATCTTTGAAACACAGATTTAAAATGTCATGTGGATATCGTGCATTGCACATGTCATTTTGTATTTTGCATATTTTTTACTTCTGATAAAGAATCCAGGAAAAGGGTGAATTAGCCTCAGTGTACTTATTCTTTCTTTCTTTCTTTCTTTCTTTCTTTCTTTCTTTCTTTCTTTCTTTCTTTCTTTCTTTCTTTCTTTCCTTCTTTCTTTCTTTCTTTCTCTCTCTCTTTCTTTCTCTCTTTCTTTCTTTCTTTCTTTCTTTCTTTCTTTCTTCACGCCGAACCCTGGGGTAACCGGGCGCCAGAGACTTAGATGCAGTTACAACATGGCAAGACTTAGATGCAGTTACAACATGTCAAGAATATACAATATACAATAATACAAGACTGTGAAATAACAACAATAAGTGTTGAAGACCAGGTTACAAGCTGGTCGACAGGGACATGCGGAGAGGAAGTACATTAGGCAGAGTTTCTGTTGGAAAGCCATGTTTTAGTTTTGGCTCTAAAAGTCCAAAAGGAGGGTTCTGTTCTGAGGTTTAGTGGCATAGCGTTCCATAGTTTGGCAGCTAGGACCGGGAAGCTGGCGCCACCGGCTTCTTTTAGGGCGAATTTGGGAACGGAAAGGCAATGTGAGTATGGCGTTCTGGTTGGTCAAGTTGAAGTGTGGTTGTGGAACTTGTTTGCCAGGTATTTGGGTGCATCATTGGAGCGGCATTTATGGACAATGACGAGGGATCTGAGGGTGATTCTGTCTCGTACTGATAGCCAGTGAGCATCTTGCCTGATGCTGGAGATGTGGGCGTGTCGTGGGATACTGAGGGCGGCTCTGAGGGCATTATTTTGAAGCACCTGTAGTTTGTTCAGTTTGAGTTCTGACGTGCCGAGAAACAGTGTATTGCAGTAGTCAATTTTTGAGAGCACTAGTGCTCTGGCTAGAGTAATGCAGCTGGAGGCTGAAAGGAAAGGTTTGCAGGCGTTGATAAGCTTATTTGTGTAAGCTGTGGATGAGGCTGTGGCATTTACATGTCTTTTGAGCGAGAGAGTGGAGTCTAGATAAACCACAAGGGTTTTAATTTCTTTGGCAACTGATTATGTTACCGTCTATGTTGATGGACGCGTAACGGGGTCTAGTTTGTTTAGCCGTGGTTGGGAGCCGACAAGAAGGAGCTCAGTTTTCTCATCGTTTAGGCATAGCCCGTGCTCTGCCATCCAGGCTTGGATCTCCAAGTATAGATTGTTGATTCTGGTGGAGTCCTCGTCATAGCACCCTGATAGGGTGATAGGGTGATGAGAACCTGGGTGTCGTCAGCATAGTTTGTGTATGTGACACCCAGGTTGTCCAGGCGGTCAAACAATAGCTTAGTGAAGATATTGTATAGGGTCGGAGAGACGCACGAGCCTTGAGGGACGCCGCATGTGATGGAGACAGGGAGTGCTGAGGCCCCCGGGGAGAAGACCCGGGTGGTTCAGTTGGTTAGGAAGGACTGGATCCAGGCAGTCGCTTGGTTAGAGAAGGCCGCTGACGTCATTAGATGTTCCGTGAGGATCTGATGGTCGACGAGGTCGAAGGCTGCTGATAGATCTAGCAGCAAGAGAATGGCTAGATTACCCTTGTCCTTTGCCTGATCAATCTGGATTTTTAGGTCCAGTAGGGCTGACTCTGTTCCGTGCCTTGGCCTGAAACCGGATTGTCTGAGACCCAGGAGGTTGTTGTCTTCCAGGTGCTTCTGTATTTGCAGGTAGGCCACTCTGTCTAAGATCTTTAGGATGTAGGGAACGGTGGTGATTGGCCTGTAGTTGGTTGGGTTATTGGGGTCTAGATTAGGTATTTTTAGCAGAGACATGACCCAGGCCTCCTTGGGGGTGCTAGGCACTGAGCTTGATTTGAAGGATGCGTTGATAAGGGCTGTTATGAAGGGGGCCAGCATGTTGGCGCCTTCCTGGATGATGGGAGCTGGGCATGAGTCCCCTTGGCATCTAGAGGGTTTGAGGCCCTTAATGATGCTTTCTACTTCTTTAGTGGATACTGGTGAGAAGGAGAAGGGGGGCAGGTAGGTGTTTTGGGAATAGTAGACGGTGGATGGTTTGTTTTTTTGGATAGGTTAAGCTTTTTCTGTTCGATTTTGGATTGTAACATGGTGATTTTGTCTGCTAGTGCTTTTTGAATCCTCTCACACCAGTCTGCATCTTTCACGCAGGTTTCTGCCAGAGTGGGGGGGGATTCGAGTTCCCTGAGGATATTGAAAAGCTCTTTTGTTTTGGATTTGGCGCTCTCAATTCTGTTGTCATATGTCTCTTTTTTGGCCTTGAGGATGGCCGTTTTGTAGGTGGTGGCTGCTATTGAGAGTTGTGTTTTGTTGGAGGGGTTGGGCGTTTTTCTCCAGGTGGCTTCTGTGGCTCGTTTGGAGTTTTGGAGGATTTTTAGCTCTGGTGTGAACCATTTGTTCATGTGGGCTGTAGGTTTGGCTTTGGTGAGTTTGAGTGGGGCGATGGTTTCAACTGCTGATTCTAGCGTTTTGTTGTATAGGTCAGCAAGTTTCTCCGCATCTAGGTTAACATAGTTTGTGGGGGTAAGGATGTTGTCTAAGAGTGGGCTGAGGTTTTGTAAGGTAATGTTGCGGTTATTTCTGGTGAGGGCTTGGCGGATGATGGGGGTAGGAGTGTTTGGTTGTGGTTTCCCTTGGATGGAGAAGGAGATGGCGTGGTGGTCAGACCATGCAGTTTGCTGGTTTTTTGTGATGGCTGTAGAGCAGTTGAGATCTGCTAGCCAGTCCAGGGTCCTGCCTTTGTTGTGGGTGGGGTCTATGATTCTGAGCTTGAACCCTAGTTGGGAGATGGTGCTTTCCAGGGAGAGTGCATTGGCATCGTTTGGGTCACCGAGACCGAGGTTGAGGTCGCCAAGGAGGATAATTTGCGATCCTGTTTTGGTGTTGGTGGTCAAGAGGTCAGATATCTCTTCCTCGAATGTGGTGATGGGGCCTGCGGGTCTGTAGAGGAGGTGTAATAGTACGGTTTGTGTAGCTGAGAGTTGAAGCTTGGCTGACAGAAGTTCTGCAGACCGGAAGCTAGGCAATGGGGTTAATCTGAGGCCAAGGGATGTTTTGGAGATGAAGGCTACTCCTCCTCCTTTGCTTGGTGCAGCCAGGTTTCAGTGATAGCCAGGAAGTGCAGGTTGTTGGCAGAGATGAAGTCTGCGATATCTAGCGCATGGGCGACCAGGGAGCGGGCATTGATGAGGGCGCCCTTGATCAGCGGCTGTTCGGATGTGCTCAGGGGGGCTGTTTGGGTGATGTTCAAAATTTGAGCAGTGTTAGCTTGATTGTGCGTGGGAAGAGGGGAGTGTTTTTTGGTGAGTGTCGTAGGGGTTATGAACCGAGAGCCGAGTCTCAGGTTTCTGTCTTTCAATGTGCATGGGTTCAAGGGAGAGGGTGGAGCAGCAAATCGGTGGATCCATTCTATGGGGCTGAGGGTGCCGTTAGGCTGGTCAGTGTGTTGGGTCTCGAAAAAACCCATAGTCGAGGTGTATGGAGGATGTTGGGTTGGGTGTAATTGTGGTTGAGGTTTGTGGCGGGTGGTGTTGTTGTGGTGAAGCAAGGCCAGTGTAGCCGTTAAGGTGAGAGTGGCTAAGAGGAGGTTTGCCATGGGTGGTCAGTGTGCGACCTGGATATGGTATGGTGAGGTCGACTAGATGGCAGTGGGTTGCGGTGGATCGGGTGCCGACTGGGTCGGGATGGGCGGGGAGGCAAGTAGTCGGATTCAGAGTAG
The DNA here is from genome assembly GCF_040938575.1 of Ambystoma mexicanum. Lineage (NCBI taxonomy): Eukaryota > Metazoa > Chordata > Amphibia > Caudata > Ambystomatidae > Ambystoma > Ambystoma mexicanum. Next base: position 405,624,793 of record NC_090937.1, read on the forward strand.
CAGAGTAATGGGCAGGCACAGTGACACAATATATTAAGGCACAATGGCTAGCAAGTAGACTGTCCTTAAATGCACCTAGGATTGACTGTCCCAAAACATACTAAAATGCATATGTGCCAGAGGGCATCTAGAATTGACTGTCCCAAAACACACTAAAATGCATATGTGCCAGAGGGCACCTACTAGTGACTGTCCCAAAACACACTAAAATGCATATGTGCCAGAGGGCACCTGGAATTAACTGTCCCAAACACACTAAAATGCATATGTGCCAGAGGGCACCTGGAATTGACTGTCCCAAAACACACTAAAATGCATATGTGCCAGAGGGCACCTAGAATTGACTGTCCCAAAACACACTAAAATGCATATGTGCAAGAGGGCACCTAGAATTGACTGTCCCAAAACACACTAAAATGCATATGTGCCAGAGGGCACCTAGTATTGACAGGTATAGGTTATATGAAAATCGCGAGAGCGATCAAAGTAGATTAGCTTAGAATAGATTTGCATGTTAGGTCCAGGCAGGCAATTAATCGGGCTAGACATCAGAGGTTGTACACAGAGCATATTCAGTAAGAAAAGTATTATAAGAGCATCAGTAATCATAGATCATAACAATGCAGGCAGGAGTATTCTACCAGTGCGCCGTGTGTGTACAGTGATCATGCTTGAAATGCATAGGTTCATTGATAGTGGGTGAAGTTTGGTGTTGTGTGGCTAGTCAGCGGTCAGCAGAGATGTGGTTAGGGGTGTGATAGTCACTGAGACATTGAGTGTGGGCAGCTGATTAACAGCTGAGATACACGATACGCTTTGCGCTACATGGGCGTTGCCTTATGCAATTGAATGGGTTTGCTTCAGTGGCATTATCCCTGGTAGGTGATTATCCCAATTAGCAAGGCGTGCTTAGGGTGCAGTGCTTACCACGAGATGCTTTTCCCTGGCGTGATCGTTCGCTGCGTGCAGGGGTTCTGGCTTGGGCTCTGGACTGTCTCTGGGCAGGCTCAGGGCAGGTGAGAGCCTTGCAAAATGTGGGCCTTACAGAAAGGTGGGCCGGTTTACGCCTGCGGGTCGAGGATAGGCCGAAATAAAGCGATGCGCACCCAATCCGGTGCTCGCTTTGCAAATTCAGGAAGTCTTCTGCCTTCTGAATTTCGGATGGCATTGGGGCGGCCATCTTGGATAGGTCGGAGCCTTGTGGAGTGCAATGGGCGAAATGCACACAGGGCTTTGATTGCAGGCAGCTCAAAGAGATTCAGGTGCTGACAAATGCTACGGAACGTAGCGATCACGGAGGGGAAATGCAGGCTTGCATTTGGGATGTGATGGTCGTCATCCAGATGGAGTCAGTGTGGGTTGGGAAAGCCAGCTGGCTTACCTCATCGCTGTGGGGTTCCAGGGCGACGCTGCTCCAGATGGTGGAGGGCTCCTACTCCTCTGCAGGATTCTGTGTTCAGGTTTCTTGGGTTATAATACAGATTGATGCACAGCGGGTGGTAAATTCATTTTACCACAGGCGGTAATTCATTTTATCACATGTGGTAAAAAATAAAACAAACCGGTCACTGTGAAGTGAGTTCTTCTCTGGGGCTTTGAGGGAATGAAAGTATTTCTTGTACATGGAAAATGTATTCTGAGATGCAAACCAAAAGGGCATATGTGGTATTGCAAATAATATACTGCAAGGGCATGAAGTTATCTTCTAGAGTGTACTAACTCCAGTCTTGAATTACCGTTAGTGACCCTGGTATAAAAACAATCACCAGGCAGTTCATTATATTTAGGCCCAACCACTATACTACAAAGAAACACCACCAAAGACTGCCACCAAAATGTACTGCTAAGAAATATCTCTAACATATGGCCTTCTGTCCCTTCTCTAGCATGGACGGGCTTGCAATTTGCACGTGTTCGGCTTGCACAAGGCATTCCTGCTGAGCTTGCCCGCTGCTTGGTCTTGGAAGCAGGCACACAAATACCTGCCATATAATCACGTGACTGTTAGGGTGCTGCAATGGAGAAAAGACTCCTGCGACAAGAAGAATCTATCCCCAGAATGCGTTGGAACTGATATTAAAACAAATCTGACAAATTTAAGACAATGAGAATGTTTGGGGAATGGGAAAATTAAAACCAAAATTCCACACACATTAATAAAAATATGCTGAGTACGGCAGACTGATCTGTTACCTCTAGACACTGCGCGGTCCCCTGGCACAGAACTAAATGCCTGCCATATTAACACATAACTGTGAGGAAGGGGCAATGGAGAAAAGACTCCTGCGACAAGCAGAATCTATCCCCAGACTGCGGCAGAGGCGATATTAAAACAAATCTGACAAAGTTAAGACAATGAGGATGTTTGGAGAATGGGAAAAGTAAAACCAAAATTCCACACACACCAATGGGGCACATTGTGATTTTTTCTTGTAGAATATTCAGAGCATAACAACGTTGTCAAACTGAACAGTGTAATCGCCACATATCATTTCTGACCACTTCCATGTGCACCTTGGAATATTATTCTGGTAAGCTATCAGACACAAGCCAATCATACCAAATATCATTGATTGCCATTCTGAGCCAATCATGGCTACGCCTTATTTCTCACCCTTTTTTTTTACAAGACAGAACATTTAACTTGCCCTAGAAACCAAAAGGTTCTCATGTTGACATATAACAACAGCACACAGCCGTAAGCAAGTAGACCTGGTAAGATGCTCACTTTTAGTGTACTTAAAAACTCACCTCATCATACCATTCTACCTTCCTCTCATTCGATTAAGTCTTACCTTGTTAACATGTGTTTCTCATTTTATCCTGTTCAGACCCCATCCAGTCTTCTACATAAGCTGTTCCTCAGCCCTTTGCAGGATTATTCTATCTTTAAGGTGGACCACATAGGCCGCCTCAGTTGGTAAGATAGGGCAACACCTTGCTCCCTGTGATTCTATCTCACACCCAGTATTCATCAGTCTATTTACCAGTTTATTGACTTACAATGTTAATACTAGTTGTTAATTGCATTATGCCGCACATCCAAGGGTATCCTTCACTCCACTGAGTATGGCTCCTTCTAGTCTACTCTGGCACCAAGCCCCTATACATACACATTTTTAAAAAAACAAGTTTGTTACAAGACTTTAACTCTGCATGCAATTTTGCCACCCATATATTCACAAGGCACAAGTGCTAGACCACAGGTGGATTCACATTGTCCTTTCACAAGATGAATGACCTTCATTTGATAATGAATGCTAATAACTGTAAATGACTTCTTTATTTTTTCCCCCCAACCCCTTTTTTGTTGTTTCCCTCTCCCGTGTTGATAACATATAATTAACATTGTTGGATACATTGCGTTGACAATCTAAAACATTTTTTTTCATTTATGTTTTACAGGCACTATATTGAATTATTGTTCTCCATTTATTGAACCATTGGTACTTGAACTTTTTCTTTTGAGACTCACTTGCCGGGTGCTAGTTATTATTCATACATGAAACATTGGCCCGTCTATGTTTCTTCACTACAGCCTTGAAAAATACCCTTATATTGATCGAAACACATGTTGGCTGTTTCACCGGAATGTGGACATTTCCTATATTTCTTTTTTGTGTTAAAAGTGCCACTGCATGCATTTAGTTTCATTTTGTTTATGAGTAAAATCAGGATTGTATTGACTGGAACTTGTAAGTGCATATTTTCTGTTGAATGTACAAAATATATTTCTGCACACCACATTCACATCTTTTCTATAAACAAATCAGTATGATTAATTACATTTCATTGGGGTTGTTTGACCCATAGGAGTGCATACGGGTTCGCCAGTTGGCAAGGACTGGATTGTGTTTTGTTTAGTCTATGTTGGCAGTCCCAAAAGGTCAGGGGGCACCAACCGATTGCACCTGAAACTTTATAAACGTATATATTTTTCTAAAGGGTTGATATTTTAAATAAACATTCCAAATCTTGTAGAAAGTGATTTACTATCACCTTGGTGCTCCTCCCATTTGTTTCTATTGTTTGCTCCTGCTTCTAGCCATGCGAGTAATAAGGGTGTCATAACCGGGTTAAGTGGATCCTAAGTTTCTGACACTTCTACTGATTCCCCTTATTTTGCTGCATTTGTCTGGTGGAGTTGGGGTCGGTGGCAGACATGCCATGCCTGCCTCAATTTCCCGCTCTGCCTGACTAATGCAGCTGCCTTCCCACCAGCATGAATTTTCATTCTGGCACCGATCCAATGGATCCCCGCTGGCATCGGCCCGACATTTCCACCTGGTAAAAGAAGGCAGATTCCATAGGAATCCATTGTAAGTGTCTGCCACAATCGTTATTTGCAGGAGGCATTTACAATTTTACAGAAACCTACTGGAAAAGTGAAGAGTACACGTGATGTTGCCCATGTTTTCCTTTTCACTTTCCCACTACTAGGTAGAAAAGTTAAATATTGCACAGAAGAGAACTCCTGGATTTTTCAAACTTTCCCCATGACCCTTACTCGCTCCCATGTGCTTAAGGCTTAACACGTTTAACCTGCTTGCATTGCTGTCTATGTAGCCACGATATGATATGGACTCTGTATAAAAAGGAACGCCATGAACCTGATATTAGAATTGATGGCACTCTTAATTGTTGAACTTTTTTAATAGATATGTTGTAGTTGTAAAAGGTTTGCAAGACATGTGGTAGTTAAAGTTGAAGAATGTGGCTACTTTACTAGCTAACCTTTGAACTCACGTGTTTCAAGTATTATCCGTTTTCAATAGATGCCATTGTTTGGCAAGGATTTGTAGATGATGATGTTTGCACGCAATTGGCTTACGAACTTTGTTTCATCCTATTTAACTAAATTCTCTCAATCCTTTTAAATTATTTAGTTTTAAAGACGATTTGTAGGTACTCTCTATTCTATGTTATAGAGGGTAATGAAATCCACCCTTTCATATCACCTGATTATAAAATCATTACATTTTCTACTTATCGTCTTTTGTAATGTTTCGCCTAAACTATGATTTTGTTCGATTCACAAAACTTCCCCATATGGTACATTTTTGATAGTGCTTCTATTTTGCACACGTTTTTCACATATAACTGAGTTTACTAGCATTCCCTTTGTAAATATTTGACTCTCCAGTTGCACCCTGAAGTTTCAAGTACAACATGTTACAAGACAAACCTTTTAATAGACCAAAAAACAAGTATATAACGTCAATCTGATTTACAATAATTCTGCAGTCCTGGAACCATTAGCAACTAGGATCTCTTTCCCCTTCTCTTTAACATGTATGTGTCTCTTCCCCTTCTCTTTAACATTCATGTTCAACCCCAAGCAGATCTTATTCACAAACATGGCTTCCTTTTCTAATTGACCTTACTCCAAGACCAGCAGACCCTAATCAGGCTTGATCCAGATATGGGCAAATTACATTTTGTAGAGTTTGTTGCAAGCAATCTATCACTGGCTGGGCTTAATGCAATTGAAGTAGTACTTGTGCGATGTGATGCCACCAACTGGGATGCTGATTGTTTGCCTGCGTAGATGTCTCCAGTCATTAAGTAAACTCATCAGTATGCAACTTAGGCTTTACATCTGTGTCAGACCTTTCATTTCAGCACTTTGCCAACAGCTGTTTTTTTGCAATCAAAACACTAAAAAGTCTTCTTTTCTCCACCTGAAATCTATACTCTTGGCTGTTTCTGCAACTAATCCCGACTTTACTATAGAAACCTTTTTTGTTTTGTGATCTTCCAGATTTTCTCTTGTGTCATCTTCAGCTTATCTGTGGCCCTTCTATTTCTTATTAGTACCCGACAAGTGGGAGGAGAGATGGTGGTTGCCTCTCAGCCAATCAGCAGTCTCGGAATGGGGTCTTTACACCATGGTAAATCCCCTGCTCCGATCATCACTGGAAGCGGGAGGCTGCCATCTTCCCTGCCATAAATTAAGGTAAGTCCACTGCGCTCCCTCTTCCCATCTGTCCCCACTGACCCAAACCCAATTTCCACCTCCAAGGTCCCAAGTGAGAAAGGATAAACATTCTATGTATTGCCAAACCAAAAGGAATGACATGCACCAGTAAACAAAACCCAATTCCCGCTACCAGGTGCAGACTTCTCATGTGACTATGCCCAATTGAAGGACATGAGATGTTGCCTAAAGAACATACAAACTGTGCTGTAGCATGTTGAAGTTCCATTGTCGAGAATGACAACATTTCAAATAATAGATTAAATATGCTACAAACACAATCCAAAACAATAAGTGGTGAAACAGGGGATGGACTGAAACACAGCACATTGTGCCGTGGCCAGGATAGCAGATCACGTACACACATCAGCACCAGCGTCCATCGAGACTTTGCGAGCTTCCCATGATGCATTTAATCTCACTGAAAAACAATGCCTCACACCAATACAGTCAGCAATAAAAGTTGTATTCAAAGTGCAAATGTGCAACACACTGCAAAGAAATTGATCTGTGCCAAAGGAGTCAGGGGGAAAGGGAGAACAACGAATGGCTAGCAAACAGGGCATGCAATCTGGCTTACAAACAAACACACACATCTCTCTATCACAAAAGCAGCATTCATGATGGACTCAGCCATGCAAGCCAAATGGGACAAGCTCCCTGGACCCTTGGAGAACACATAACCCTCATCAAACCACACTTCAACCATCCTACGTTGGGCAAGACACCACCGAAAGCAAAGATTACTGGAAATACAACACCAGTAACTGCCAATCAGCAATTTGCTCCATGCATGACAACATCCCTGTGTGCATGCCTACACATAATCGTTGATGGGCTACACTGGCAAACTCAAGCTGCACCCAACAGACCTGCCCCATCGTACCAGAAACAACCCCCTTAACCTGTTTTGAGGACAGCAGGCAGCAAAACATGAGAACCATCAGAATCAACTTTAACGAGGTACAGGTGCCCCAGAAGAAGAAGAGCACAGGTGGAGAAGAACCTGTGCACACAGACGTGTACTTCATGTGTCATTAGAGAGATGCAGACAGTTGTTCATGCTACCAGCAGCTTAGAAGAAGATGAGAAGCAGATTCCTGTGGGGACATGACACCCAGAGAAAGACAGTTCCAAGGAGCACTTCAGCAGGTGGCCGACACCCAGGAAACCCCACCTTTACCTTTTCAGACTGAACCTGAGTCAGCCGCAAGGCACACCACAAGCATGACTGCCACAGACATCATTACTGGCTAGTCTCAACAGCACATCGCATCAGTGTGTGTGCAGACAAAGTCGGGCTTCAGCAAAGCTGAAATAGCTGAAATGCTGATGCTTGTCCGAGAGGCCTTTTGTTTTTCTAAAATCGTTTAAAAAGTTTCCTGCCTCAGTTACTTTCCCCTAAAAGATATGAAAAACTTCAAAACAGTTATTTACTCTTTCCCAGACTCTTTCCCAGATTCCATAGGAATCCATTGTAAGGGTCTGCCACGATCGTTAATTGCAATGACAACCCCTGTGTGATTGTCATTGTTGTCACATCTGTAGAGCACTACAGTGTTGTTTCACGTTGTGTCTTGTTCTTCAATCATGGAGTGTGTTTCTCTGTGTCTTTCTGCTTCTCTGTTTTTTTGTCCACTACATTTCTGGTATTTTAGCAGGAAATGGTGCACATGCATTGTTCAGAGGGGGGCTGTGAAGGAGGAGCTGTGTTTCTCCGCACAGCGGATGGAGGATTCTGCATGACTTATGAGGAAAGTGGAACCTCAGGCTGTTTTTTGTGGCTGGAAAATGTGCAAAGGCAATGCAGCGTTTCTGGGTTCCGAATCAGCAGGGGAGGTTGAGACATTAGATGTGACATTTCCAGAAGAAGGAGTGCAAGAGAGGGATGGGGCATCAGAAAGTGACGCAGTCAAGGGAGTCAGGGCCTCCAGTGGAAGTTAAAATAAATTCTAACAAAGGAACTGTTAGAAACCAGGAGAACCTCTGCGGGTCTGGCTTAAAACATTCCTATGACATCTGTTATTATTCATGTAGAAGTTAACAGTTTATGTTTCAGTAATAAGATATTGCAAACATATTGTAAAGGAGAACAGGCTTTCATTTTTCAAGGATCTAAAATAATGGGAAAAAACACAACAAAAAATGTATAATATTATACCAATCATGCATACATGTTAGTAACGTGATGTTATCGTTACAACCATGATTATACAATACTCTGTACCTGTCTGAGTGTACTGCTAAAATATGTTCTGACACGAAGACGAAGAAAAAATAAATACATATATATATTTTTTATTTGGTTGGAAAAAAATAAAAAATAAAGAAAATATCAAACTTTCAATAATTCCACAACAGTAAAATATATACAAAGGAAATTGTTTACATTGGCAAATTCCTTATATAAAAGGAAAAGGATACAACCATTATGCACAGTTGATGATAAAAATTAATAAAATCAGTGGACAATCACTGGCAAAAGAAAAAAGAAAGTTCCCATCATTTAATGACTTAGTGTTGCACAACTGGAATGACAATGTTAGAATTATACAAGTTATCTGATAAAACGGTAAGAATCAAACCAATTTCAAAGACAAAAGAAATCTAACAATTGCGATATGTACATATTCACTGAAAAAGCTCTGTTAAAGGGACGTTATGGCTCGACCTGGCCACTCGGATATGTGTTTATCAAGGCATCCAGTACTGATTTGAAGTCTTGAAAGCAAGTAACCTTAACCCAAGAATTATCATTGGACAAGTAAAGGAAATCTACACAAGCCAAATATACAACACATTTTAAGTTGAAGTCCCTACAAACACAAAAAAGATTAATACTAGACAGTTAATAGGAAACCATTTTCTCTCCTGATGAACCATTGAAAAAGCAATGGGGAAACACGTGTTAACAGCAATGTTTGTTTCAAGGATAAAGCAATAATTTGTATTTGGAAACTTGAGAGCAAAGTTTATTTCAAGAAACAATTGTAACTTTGAAGTCAGAGAAAGTGTGAAATTCAATGCTGGAAATTGAATAATTTTGAATGCAAGTAAATATAAATATCCATGGTGTGACACTTAACACCAGCCTGAAAGTAAAGCCTTTTTTTCAAAATACTGACAGTTACATTATTTTTGTACAAAGGTAGGATGTTATCATTTTTTTCTGGTGTGACAATTAACACTGAGTCAAATTAAATATATGTTTCAACGCTTATTTGAAACAAGTCTGTGTTATTACTTTTCTGAAACAATAAGATAATTTGAATCTAGCACATTTGACTCACCAACCAAGCTTTTTACTATTATTTTTTCAAAGTTGGCACATTAGAGTAATTTGTTTTCCCAATTCAAAAGAAACTCTTACAATTTGATATCTGTGGAGCAGTCACACAGTGATTTGGGACATACTTAGGCAGACAACCAAGTCGCAATAAGGAGCAGGCGCCAAGGGTAAGTTTTACTGGCTGCAACACTTATTTTTGGGACGTTATGGTTAAGTTGCACTAATAAAAACCTATGAAATTCACTGAGAAAATATTGTTAAAGGGACGTAATGGTTAAAAGTAAAACCGAAAAACCACAGACATTCACCAGTTATGGTAAGCTAAGCAAACATAACTCACCCCACCAAAATGCACTGCTATGACTAACACCCAGGACATCAAAGATGACATTGCAAATGTCATTGATTAGGTTGTTGTCCCCAGCTATTGGGGACAACACCCTTGTCTAATATCTTCCTGAATATTTGATAAATAATGATAGCCAATTTTTTCGGGATTCTTTTTCATAATGATGTTTGCAACCCCATCTGAGCTGGGGGCCCGTGAGGTTTTCAGTCTCTGGATGATGTTACAAATGTCAGAGGAATACCTGCAGGAATAACTGGGGAAGCACAATGCTTGAAGTATAAGTCACGTAGATGTGTATGCCAGACAGACCAAGAAATTACATTAATCTCTTTTTATATCTGAGTTATCAAATGCAAAACTCTCAAATAATTCAACATAATTTGCTAGCAGACAGAGGCAATAGATCCCTTGTATCGTCTGAGATGGTTCTTATACCTGGTCTTTAAAAATTGCTCACCAAGAATTGAGCTTCCAAAGGAGTCATGCTAATCTCTTAACTTTAGAAATGTCAGCCCTTATTTATTTCTTTTCAGCTGCAATAACTGCATGAAATATTTTACTAGTTTGAGATGTGCCAACATTAAATTTCCTTACCATCATAGCAATGCTTTCCATGGCCCTGTGAGTGCTTGCGTAATATTTGTTGACATCAGAGGAACAAGGTGCACCATCACAGGCAAGATTGTGTGGCAGAAGATCATTAAATCTCACAAAATTGTTCTGAGTCCAGACAAGCCTGTTGCCCATCTACTTAGCAGTGCATTTCCCTGGCATGACTTGAGCCTTCTTAGTGAAGTGATAACTGTGTTACTAGTTTCTCATTTCCATCTAGTAAGTACATAACAACACATGAGAATGCTCACTGGTCATGAAATGGTATCCTGGCTATTTAAACACAAATATGATATTCAATGCATTCTTCTTGGTAGAAGAGTATTTAGGCTTAATGCAACCCATGAACAAGTTCTAGTTGTACTCTCCGTTCATCCCTCCTGGCGTTAGTGAATTCAAAGTCTCTAGCCAAAAACATTCTCTTTGGTTGAGAAGTTTGTTAATGTCTGTTCTGCATGGTCCTATTTTGATCACCTCCAAAATTTGAAACCACATCTGCAGCATTTGTTCCATTTTCAAAAAATGTCGTTCAGTAGGTGATTTTATGTTCTTGGTGCGTACATTTGAACAAAGTTCACTCCACCAGATATTGGGCTTTCTCATAGACAGACCCAAGAAGTACATCCCATGTGGGCATTTTATGCTATATATAATGTTAGAAGCTTCGCATGGAGCAAAGTTGGACAATTCTATCTTTTTACCAGTGCTTGGTTGAAAAAAACACATTGCCTTTTGTAACATATCCACAATTAACTCTCTGAAGACATGGAAAAGTTCCTGGAGCTGCCATGGAGGCATGAAGGACAGGGCTTCTGGTGGTGGCCCCCAAGTTAGTATGGAATGTGATAGAGCAGGATTGTATCCATGTTATGTGGAAAGGGGGCACATTCCCCCATGTGGCTAGAGGGTGCAGTTACTGCAATCACCCCAGAGCAGTGTAGTGTGTCTTTTCTCGACTTGGTGGTGGCCGGTGAGCAGAGGAAGTGATATTTACTCTGCAATGCGAGGGTGCAGAGGAGTGGGTGGTCCTTGAGAAGCAAAGACCTTTTTCTCCAGTGTTTCAGGGGGGCATGAAAGCAAGGGATGTGCCCTGGGCATGACATCCAAGCATAATCACATTCGCCAGTGGCACCAGGAGATTTACTGGGTGAATGAGTCCCCTGCCACTACTTATTTCACCAGTGACCTGGCTGCCACAACAACCCCGTTGAGGTGTGACAATGTTAGTCCTGGTATCTACCAGGGCTGGCATACACCAAAGCATGCTCATCTCGTACACTATACCAAGCATTAGGGAACTCCCGCACCTGTGGGGTAGTTCCACGGGCTCTAGTGACTGTGGACATCCACAGGCCGCTTTTGTCTAGGCCTCCCAACAAGCAGTTGGAGACGGTTTATGGTCATAATACCGAATTTACAAATCTCGAAAAAATAAATCTCGAAAAAAAAGGCCGAAAAAAAAGGTCGAATTTTTTTTATGATGTTTTTTATTTGATTTTTTTTTTTTACCATTTTTTTTAATCCCGGACCCCAAAATAAATATATAATTTAAAAAAAAAATCGACTTTTTTTTTTGGTCTTTTTTTCGACCTTATTGTTATTCGAGATTATTTTTTCGAGATTTTGACTGACCACCGTTGGAGACAGCATACCATTGGCAATGCCTGTATTCAGGCAAAATTAATGACACTGTGTAATGAGTCATGCATGCACCTACTGCTTAAATTGCCTGCTGCCTTTCAGCTCAGGGCACTGAACTCCACAGCAATTGTGGCTGCCATGGAAAGGTATTTACTGCAGCTTCCTCCTCCCCATTTGTAAGTGGCTGTGCAGTGGGTGAGGGAGGAATGAGGCAGTCAATGAAGAGTGCCTGGAGTACACATCGGCTCCCATGGCTGGTCTGAGCTCACAGGGTTGAAACCAGTATGCTATAAATCAGATGTGGCTTTAATCATTTAGTAAACTATCAGCCTCCATACCAAACTCGTAGGTATGGTTTATATTTCAAGAATTTCTTTTTGTTTTAGAACAGAGGTGCTCACCTAAATGCAGCCTTTGCACTGCAGCGAATTAGCTGTCACTGCAGCTCTCAAACAGGGTACCTGTCACCTCTGAACCTGCTCTGTGCCACTTTATCTCCAGATCAGGGTACTGATGCTGCAGGGCACAGGCACACACTATACTTTTGGCATGGCGTTCAAAGAATGGGGGTCTGTTTAGCAGACCACCCTTTCTGAATTGCATTACCAACGCCATATTATCATTAACAACATTCTAAAAAGCTAGGGCTTTTACACACTTGCCAGGTGGCAATCCTTCACAATTAGAGACGCTTTATGTCGGCTGTGGCGAGTTCATAGTGTGTCTTTGCCAGGCGGATGTTATAAAGAGAGTGTGGCTTGAGTGATAGGGTTTAAATAAACAGCTTTCTCCTACTAGAAGGACAGGGAATATTCTGCTGAACCTTTTGACAGCAGATTAGAATGCGTGTAATGGTATATTTGGACCGTATGTTACATCTGGTGCTTAACAAAAACGTACATTAGAAGCTAAGGGACAAACAGATCCTGCAGGCAAAGATGTATACTTTTGATGTACTCAACTCAGCCAAAGTCGTCATGTGCCAGAAATGGGAAACATGTTTTGGAACAATTGGCAAGTTTTGCAATATTGTTTTTCTAAAAAGAAAAAGACATTAAGAGACGGAAATTTAAATGAATTGGAGGTTAACGGTCATGTAAAATACGCAATTTGCTCAAATAACTGGGAAGGGAGAGGGGTCAGCAGGTAAAGTACCAGGTGAAGGAGACACAGCAGGTACAGGTTAAACAACACATTGTGAGATTTGACTGAAAATAACAAGTGTGCATGGGCAGTGCTGAACGTGCGCCCAGTGATTGTATAGTTCACAGCATGAGTGAGGTCGGACAGTCAGTCAACAGTGGCAAAAGCTAATACAATGGACTGAGGAGTTGAGTGTCTGCTTCAGCTGCCAGAGTGCAATATGAATTCACATTGAGAGAGGGAATACAGCAGGAGGAAACCAGCAGGAAGTGCTATTTAAAAATATGATATTTGTAGTATTCACAGCATGCTTCAATACCAAGTTCACAATGTTACCACAGTCTGAGGATATAAACACAAACTGCAGTAACGCAGCGTCCTCCCTCTGGGCACAATAACACACACATTACCACAGTGATGTTCACTAAAGTCAACTGATAATTCATTTTTATTCATTTTGTCATTTGTTGTGGCACCTTTCACCATAATTATGGTCCCAACATGCTTTTGGTTGAACGATCTCGTAGGGACCGGAGTCCCAGCATTTTGGGAGAGTTTGGGAGGTGCTAGTGTGTGTGTGTGTGTGTGCATGGAAGCGTTGCCAAGACTCTGGTAGCTGCCCATGTCTAAATTGAGTCTGTATGGGCGCAGCAGAGGAATACTATGGATTAAAGGGGTGTGTGCGTGTGTGTTTAAGGAGCTAGTTAAGTGGAAGCTACAGTTCGAATTGTTGTCATTAAAAGTAGCTTCATTCTTATAGCAGAGCTGATATGCAATAGTGTTTGGATTATATGGGTGTGCACGGTGTGTGAAGTGAGACCGTGCCTTCTGCTAGGTTGTGAAGGTGCAGTGTGCGAGTGGAGAAATGGGGTAGCTGTACAACAAACAATGTCTGTTTCCTGGGTTCCATATATGTACAAGGAGCAGTGCTTCGTTTCACAGACGATCTAAGGGCTCGATGAATGCATAATACTCACCCTCTGGGAGGTTCTTAGAGTGAGAGATTGCCATCCGTAGTTCCTTCTAGTGTGAAATCAAGGACCCCATTTCAAGATTACATGTCACTGCCTGACCCACCTTCCTATGTTTTAGAGTTACCTGCTGTGCCTAACATGAGTGAGGGGTATGAGTTGCCTGGTTGTCCTCCTGTGGGATGATCAGTGTGATTTTCCAAAGGTGCATTTTAAGTCTGATACATTGCCCCCGGGCGCCTATACCTGGCCCTCTGTAGGGATTTGTTCTAGTGGTGTGTTGCTGGAGTGACAACCTGAGACTTCCATGTCTGCTTGGCATCCTACATGGTAGGTTGCAAGGAAGAGCAAAGCGGTTGAGAGGAAAGAAGAGGCTGGAGCTGACAGATGGGCAGGTGGAGCGAATGTGCAGGTGAGGGGCGACTGCTGGGTGAAACAGGTGTAAAATAGATGGAAGTGGGTGTGGGGAGGCAGGGGTATCATGAAGTCTGGGGGAACAGCCAGGTTTTGAGGGCTTTGCTGAAGTTCAGGTGATCTTCTATGAGGCAGAGCGTGAGGGAGTTCCAGAAAGTGTGTGCAAGGACAGAGAAACAGGTACCTCCTAATCCGGAGAATTTGAAATTAAGGACTACCAGGAGGTGTGCAGAGCCTGATCTGAGTATTCTGGAGGGGTCGTAGTGAGTGAGTTTGTTTTGGAGAAATTCCGGACCTTTGTCATGCAGTGTGTGGTGGGTAATGCACATGGGTTTGCAGGTGGCCTGTTGGCTAATGTGCAGCCAGTGGAATGTCCTGAGTGCAGGGGAGTTATGTTCTGTGCGGAAGATTATCAGGAGGAGCATTTCTGCAGAGTTTTGAACCCATTGGAGCTTTCTCAGTTGGTATGTGGGCACGCCTAGATAGAGTGAGTTAGAGTAGTCTAAGCGCAAGAGGATCATAGCCATAATTGCGGAACCACTATGGAGGTAGGAGAGATAAGGCAAGATCTGCTTGAGGATGCACATGTGGAGGGGGCATGATCTGGAGATTGCGTTGATGTAAAGAGAAAGGATCAGGTCTGAGCTAAAAGTTCATCCTAGGTTTTTGACGGAGGGGGATGCATTGGGGAGGGTCCTAATGAATTCAGCCAATGGATAGGATGGGGAAGGAGAGCTGTTTTGCCGCAGATTAGGATTTCGGCCTTTCCAGGGTGGAGCAGCAGGTGATTGTTCATCATCCAGAGGTCAATGTCTGAGAGGCAGGATTCCATGTTTGGGTCGGGTAAGGAGGGGGAGTTGGGGATTTTATGGGTGATCTGGGTGCTGTCAGCATAGTTGTACCAGGTGAGGTTGTGGGAATGGATGAGCTTGGGGAGGGGCGAAAGGTAGAGATTGAAAAGGACGGGGCAGAGGGAGGCTCCTTGGGGGAATTCATGTGGGACTGGGTGGGGAGCAGAGGAAAAAGGATGGAGAGAGAAGTTTTGGGAGCAGTGGGAGAGAAGATCCATCTGACAGTGGGGTCCCTTATTCAAGGGTCAAAGAGTCTGTCAAAGAGTCTGTTTGTGAGGATGGAGTGGTTAATCATGTCCAAGGTTACTGAAAGATCAAGGAGGATTAGAGCAGCACAGCCCTCAAAGTCTGCTGTTCATTTCAGGACATCCCAGACAGAGACCAGGGAGGATTCAGTTCCATGGAGGGGTTTGAGCCAGACTGGACAGGGCCAAGAAGGCTGTGAGCCTCAGTGAAGAGGCTGAGCTGGCAATAGGCTGTGCAGTCTAGTCATTTTGCTATGAATCGGTTTTTGGAGATGGGGCAGTAAATGTAGGGGAGAATGGGGTCAAGACAGGGCTTTTTTGGGAGTGGTTTGACCTGAAAGGTTTTGTATTCAGGTTTGAAGACCTCTGCCATAAGTGAGTGGTTGATTATGGATCTGGTGAGGGTGCCTGTACAAGTGGAGGAGAAGATGTTTTTGAGGAGGGCAGGGGTATTGTAGAGAAGCTTAGAGAACTCGGGATGGGAGATTGCTGAGAAGGAGCTGAAGATGGTCACAGTTGGGGGCAGTGGAAGGGGGGCTGTCGGTGTGGGGGGGCACGGTTGCTAGTTTAGCAAAGATAGTGAGGTTCTTCTCAATGGCTGTGTTGAAGTAATGGTTGGAGAGGGTGTTGCAAAGTGCCTTTGAGATGATGGGCACAGAGAAAGCACAGATGTCTGTCTTGAACTCAGAGATGATCTTGTGGAGTTCTTTGCATGGGTTGTTTGCATTGGCGATGCAGGAGGTGTAAAAGGCATGTTTGGCTTCCCTAATTTTGAATCTGTTAATGTTTATGTTATGTTAATGTTAAAGGATATTTGTACCACACACTATCTCCACCGGAGTGGTCCACTGGCACTCTGGTGGCTCTGAAAAAAGGGAAATGGTGGGTGGGTGTGTTAGTGGGAATAAGCTGGAATCTGTAGACTCTCGTCTGTCTAGCCAGGGTGGCTTAGTTATGGAAGAAGGGCTGGTCCGCCAGGGTTGTTCTAGGTGATGAAAAAGGGTTTTGAGGAATGTGAGGGGAAGGTTCAACCATCTGGGGAAGGATCTGTGTGGTGGGACATGGGATTTCTGAGGTTAAGGGGGACAGAGCGTCTGAGAGTCATTAGTTGAAAAGGTCTGGGGAACTGTTCCTCCCTGGAGGGGGAGTTTGAGAAGGGAGGATAGTAGGGCAGAGAAATGATTTGGGCAGATGGTTACCTTTCTCCAAAGTGGGATCCTGCAGAGGTGTCATGGGGCACGAGGTGGGGAGGGAAAGGCATCACAGGAGTCTGGGCTAAGAAGAAGATAGCAGAGTGATCAGTCTAGGCAGGAGAGCGCAGAGATCAGGTTAGACAAGCTAACACTACATCTAAGGTGTGACCTGTAATGTGGGTGGGGCCTGATATGAGTTGCGTCAGATTAATGGCTTCTATGATTCAGTTGTCTGAAGTAAGGGCAGAGAAACCCTCTTTTTTGATGGGGGCCTGACTCCAGAGGGTTAAGGCAAATATATCGAAAGGAAATGGAGTCAAAAGCTACCCTTATCAATGATGCTTTGGTAGTTTGCTAAAATAGGCAGTGGACCTTCAGATAACGTATATCGGTTTGCCCTTCCAGGAAAAAAGAAAAAGGGAGATAGTGAAGAGAATTCATTGAATTCTGCAATTTATTAGTTCACATAAGAAAAAGTATTTTAAAAACCAATGACATATGCCGTCCTGGGCACATTGAAAAACAAAGAACAATATTGCATATAGATCACAATACTTTGTACATTTTTCAGTGGGTTAGTACAATTAGAGTGACTATGATTTTATGTATTGCTAGTAATGAGGCAGTACACAAGCATAGTCAACCATGCTTGTGTACTGCTTCATTACTAGCAATACATAAAATTTACATATTGTTCTTTGTGTTTCACTTTCACTTCACTATCCCCCTTTTTCTTATTTCCTGGAAGAGCAAACCGATATACATTATCTGAAGCTCCACTGCCTATTTTAGCAAACTACCACAGCGTCATTGATAAGGGTAGCTTTTGACTCCATTTCCTTTTGTTCTATGTTTCAGTGCAGTCTCTGAGCTTTCTGCCTATTGCCCCATCCCCAGAGAACAGAATATGTCAGCAAAATTCCTTGTGCCAGATTCTGTGCTGTATATTTATTCTGGTGATTACTAAAATGATCTGTCATGTAAAACATATTTCATTCACATGTTGGAACCACCGCCGCATTTCTGAAATATATTGGAACTGTGTGTATTGCTGTGCACTTACGCCACATTTAACATGTGTTTTTTTCTGATATTGAAATATTGTACCTCAGCAGTGGATGCTAAGGCTGACATTAATATGATTATGGTAGGTGAGGTGGTGAGTGTGCTCAAAATTATTTCTATTTGTACCAGTTATAGTTAATCGGGAAATTCAAAGTGAAAGTGGTGCAATAATGAAGGAATTTACAGAGTAGTATTAAGGTCTGTATCAGTAACATTTTTGAAGATTCCCAAAAGTAGCAGTCATTTTCAAAAATGTTGCGCATGTGATTCGGGAAATACTACACCCAGACTGACCGCACAAGCTTGGCGAAGGGAAAGTACTGATAGTTTTCCAAGACCACGGCTTGGTATTAATTACTGTGCCAGAGACAGAATCAGCACATTAAAGGAAGAAGTGGTATTGCATTTTAGAGAATAACATATGCCTATGTCCATCACATGTCATTGTATCATTCGAGGGAACACACAAGTTCCAGGGCTGGACTGGGCTATTCAGGGGTTGGTGGACTTTTTCAGAAGTCTGAAGAGTCTGAGGAGTGACCAGGAGTGTCCAGTAACTCTTCGCTCTCTATTGCTGTGGGAGTGTCTTTCTACCTAAAAACTGCTTCTCCCCGCGGAGCGGGCGCGGAGTCTGGCAGAGTCTGAGGAGTCCGAGGAAGTCTGTGGAATCCGGGACTCTCCTCTAGACCCCCCTGGCTCTCTGCCCATTGTACTCATCCCCGCAGCTACAATGCGAACAAACGCTTGCACGGCCCTGGTGAAAGGAAAGACCGTGAGCACTGCTATAAAGACTCGAGCCCAAAGGAAACGTGGGCGCGAGTCAGCGTGCCTTGACTCCGAACGATCATGGCTCTCGGCGGAGTCTTCGGAGGCGCTTCATACACCTGTCCCTGTTGTCGCTGCTGATTCCGACTGCGTACAGTCTAAGAATGAAGATGAGCGTCTGATGCAGCCAGCCGCGAACTCGACACCCACACACAACGACAACGCTGAAAAGACAGTAAGTGATTGTGTGGTTGCTACTTCACGAGCAAATCTAGACTTTCCTTCTTATTCTCGGCAAATGGGAGGAGCGGCAAAGGGTTTGGGGGCTGAGAGAGTAGCCGAGGCAATTGCTTTAAAATCTACTACTGACATTGTTACTGCCCAGCCCAGCCCACCAGAAATGGTCCCACCCCAGGCTTCTCCATCCTGCTCCCCGTGGCAAAATAAAAGTGATGGGCCACCCGATAAGTGCGCTAGTTCACATGAAGTACAGTCAATTCCGATGGTTATGTCTAACTCGGCTTTAACACATGGCCCTTTTGATTCTTTAGCTAAAACTGAACTACATGACAATGGCTCAATGAGACATGATCTCGCTATCATGCAAACGCCACCTTATCAACTCACTAGTTTGATGCCCGGCGCCCAGGTACTGCTTACGAGCCCTGATGATTGTGATGCAGTAGGTGTCCTAACACAAAAACAATCAAGCAACGGTTCTCCACGCACACGATTCTACAGTGCACATGAGAAGCTGCTACCTTCGCCGGCGTTTCCACTAAATACGCTGTTCGAAGGTAGTTCTCCTGATACAGCGTTCACATTTAATGAAGTAAGTAAACCGGTTCAAAACCCGGACTCACAATCCTTTGCAAATGCTGAGTGAGAGAGGATGCCAGTTCTGCAAGAAAAAGACCCAACCAACCGCAGAAATTCCTTAGAAGTTGTTAACAAGCTCCTAATGGACCTTAAGCATCTGAATAAAAGCAGATCGACCAACTCGGCATTGAAAAACTGTATGCCGGGTGCTACAGCCTCAACGGGAGCGTCCACTATCCCTGGGGATGGGTTGCCCCCACCAGCGCTGCTGGTTAAAAGCCCCTCGCGGAGCCTCTCCACGGCCAATCTGATCGAAAGAGGAAGTAGGTGCTTGAGTCTTTCACCGAGCATTCTATGCTCACAGAAGAAACCTGCTATGGTGAAAAGGGCTGACCCCATCACATCACAAAACGGTTCATCGTCTAACTTATATCAACGTACGCACGGACCTTCAAGTGCGAGTTCCCAATCTGAAGACAAGTCAGAGTCATCCTCATCGGACTCATCACTAATGGAGCGCCCCTTTCCCAAAATCAGACGCCTTCCAGTAAGCAAAAGGCGATCTAAAGGCCACACAATGGACAGTATTGGCAACGCATGCCATACATCAAGTATGCAAGAGCTTCAAAGTCTCATTATGTCATCAACCACAATTGCCTTGGCTCCATTCTTAAAAATGTATGAACATATAAACGATAACATGAAAGACCTAACAGCTTCAATTAGTGGTTTAAATGCGAAGACTGCTGAATTGGAGAATTCTCAAACGATTCTAATGAACACATCCTTGCACACCAATAAACAGGTGGAATTGGCATTAGTTGCTCTAATAGACAGCAACAAAAACGCACTCCTAGACAGAAAATTATTGGCAGAAGTGGCTAAACAGGCTCTACATCTCTTTCAACAAAAAGCCGACAATCCTGGTTACATTGAAGCTCCTGAAGACAAAGATGTCCAGATCTCTCGAATTCCAAATAATCCTGTACCATGCTTACCTTCTCGGATACCAACAGCCACGTGTGCCCAGATTGCAGAAGCCACTGCTCTTGCGTGCAAGACAAGTGCAGATAAGTTGGCTAGCACTGAAAAGGCCACAGCCGAAGATTGTCAAGATCAATCTTTGATGCTACTCGCTCCATGTGCTTTGGGCCCACAAATGGCCGAGCTTGTTTCCTCCGCCATTGATCTGACGCCACCTGTTTTGACCAATTTCCAGGCCATTTGCCTAGAAACTCAAGCTGTAGAGAATTTGGCTCTTCACGATCCTCAATTGGCTGCCTCTTCAAACTTAATTTTTGGTCCTGCTCTTGTTTCAGAGGTGCCGGTTGATGTACTAAAACCAGGAAATGACGCTGCTGCTGCAGTTTTCGACATATTTAAACACCCTACGAGTCGGCCCATCAGTGTTTCGAAAGCCGGAAACTGCAGAGACAACGAATCCAAAAAATCAAAAAACATGCCTATGAAAAAAAGGAACCGAGGTAATAATCCCAGGAAATTCCTGCGTAATCTAAAAACTTTGAATGTAATTGTCAACAAGACAACTTCAAAAGGCAATAAAAAAGATGTGTGTGAACCTCTGCCAAACGACACTGCCATCGATCTAGACTCGGCCACTGAACCCATAATCGACTCATGCGACATACCGGACGAGCTGTTAAACATGTCGGTATATGTGGATGAAGTAGCCAAGAACGTGGATGGGCCGGCTAAGCACAATTTGTTGTTGGTTACCCCTCTTGATGTACCCAAGCAGAGTGACAACACCGCTGCTCTCTCGAATGCAGTCTGTCCCCAAATAATTAACCAGCCCGACACCGGAGTAAACTTGTCTGGCTTTAAGTTCATTCCGCCCAAAGTGCCGACCCAGAAAGCATCTAGAATTATATCTTTATGTGAAGCAACTGGGCCATCTACCACTATAATAGATGATATGAACATCTGCTCTAAACCCTTCATGACGCTCGAGGAGAAACGTCGCAAGACCTGCAGCCAGCCTAACAAAGGTTCTCCTAAATTGAAAGATCTAGAAAATCAAGCTTCTTTAATCCCTTGCCCTAACCGGCATCCACCTAAAGCCTCCAAGACTGATACCTCAGGTTCTAATTCACAGGCCCATTCTCAGACTAATGCGTCGCAACCGAAGGCCATGGGGGTTTCGCAAGGAAATCTTAAAATGAAAAACCAAATAACAAAAGAACCTCTTAAAAGCAAACATTGGAAGAGTGAGTCTTCTTACCATCAGGTACTTTTAGAACGTATCGACTCTGCTGATGATTTGATAATGAATCGCCACAATGTTCTGTGGCTATGTCATCTGGTCCCAAGCCTTCGGGCAATTGAATCTGGCGACTTGAAAATTGTAGAATTCCTCGAGGAAACTAAAAATGATGCAGTCATTTTACATGTACAGTCAAAAATCATAGCTGATACATTGCTCCAAGCCGGACCGGTGCTAATGTCGCTGGGTTTTGATATCTCACTAGCCTCAACACGAGCCCCAGCTGAGGCATTGAATGAAGCCGCGAGTCCGATGGAAGTCGGCAAAGACAACAAAAACCCTCCAACGCGCTCAAGCGAGCAGGATACTGCAGCTTTTCATTCAAGATCACTCTCCCCGGTACAGAAGACTTGGAAGCCGATGAATGAGACATCTAGCCAAAATAACATCAAGATTACAATCCAAGGTGTCAGCCAAGTATATCCGACTGAAGACCGGCCCGTGTCAGACACATCATCTATGGTGCAAGGGAACGACTGGGCCTGGGTTGCTGAAACCCTAAACAATACCATGCCTTGTTAACGCCAGGCCCCCAGACAGCTTAACAACAAAAAAACCCTCACTTTGGGTTCCTGGAACACAAGAGGCTTCAGCCACCTGTTTAACACCACCTGGGCCAAAGACTTGGACCTTATTTGCCTACAAGAGACATGGCTAAGTGAAAAACCCATTTTGGAAGGGTTTGAAATTGCCTTTACACCGGCCCTCAAACAGACTAGGGGGAGACCGATGGCCGGCCTCCTTGTAGCTGCCAGGATCAACTCAGGTCTTCGGATTCTGAATTCAATTGATATCTCTCCATACATCCAGGTAACTACGATCGGGGTGGGAAGCACACCTGCTAGAGCTTCGACCACCATCTGCATTTTCAACCTTTATTGGAACCATGCGGTTAGCGGAACTAAAAACTTCATAGATGAAGTTACGAAGTCTTTGGACGAGTATATGGAAGCTGGCCCCCTATACGAGCTGATTGTCTGTGGAGACCTCAACATTGACTGCTTTGATCATTCGAATGAATCAGGTCACAAGAAGATTGTAAACAACCTAGAACTTCATCCAGTAACCCAATGGTGTCTAGAAATGGAGATACGTGATCTAATGATGTTGAATGGTCAAACTTTGGGTGATATTCCTGCTGCTCCTACTTGGCGTCGAGGCGAACTCTACTCCACCTTGGATTACATTTTTGTATCCAGTCGAATTCACATAAGAACGACTAGTCTGTCTGTCCAAACAATGCAGCATAGCGATCACGACATGGTGGTCCTGACATTCACGGAAACGGTTGAAAACTCTCGAGATCTCTGGGCCTTTCCTATCAGAACAGGAACTGGTAGGATTCGTTTAAATCTAGATTGTTCGGAGACAAGCAACATCTTGAGGCGTTTCCAGACCTCTGAATTCACGGAATATGGCGATCTTCTAACCCAATATCGTGAATGCAGGACCCACATAGGCAACAGTCTGTTCTCATTGAAACACAAATTCGATCTTGAGGTGCAAAAACGGAAACGTCTTTTACGCTGGCAGATAAGATCGGCCCGCAAACAAATATCTAGTGTTGCCTACGGACTTGTCAGAAAATTTAAACAAGGCTATAAGAACTGGCTTAAGTCTCACAAATGTATCATGTTACAGAACGATGCAGAGCTAATGTTTTCAAAAATGAAGAGTTCAAATGCCGCTGAATACTGGAGACTGATAAATGACAACCTTGCTCCTCAACATGCCCTCCAGGCTAACTTGGTCTCTGAGGCCGAGTGGGTATCCTTCTATGCAAACCTCTTTTGCAACAACAATGAGGCCGCTGCTTGGAGGCCTCCTGCACTGTCACATTGGGACTTGGTCTTCGACCATGAGGATATACTGAGAGTCATTAAGAACTTGCACAACTCAAGAGCCCCTGGTCCTGATGGCCTAACGAACTTTACGCTCAAGCTTCAACTTGAAATATGGACCACCTTTTGTGAGCTATTGTTCAAAAGGATTGTCAACAACCGCAAGACTCCCACGTCTTGGAAATCAGCAGTGATTTTACCCATTTTCAAAAAAGGCGACCGTCGCGATCCAAAGAACTATAGACCAATTGCTCTACTTGATGTACTGGGCAAGGTCTATGCTACTCTCCTCCAACAAAAACTGATGGAATGGTCAACAAACTGCAACCAGATGGACTCTAGACAAACTGGTTTTGTAAAAGGTTTGGGTTGCGGTATTAACCTTTTAATACTAAACCTATTGAAAATGGAAGCTTTACGATCTAACTCCAAGATCTATCTTGCCTTCGTGGACTTGTCCCAAGCGTTCGACAGTATTAATAGAGAACTGCTTTGGTCTAAATTGACCAAATGGAACTGCCCTGCAAGTCTGCTGGCCGCCATTTATGAACTCCACACGAATACGACCATCAGAGTTCGTCTAGATCAAAAAGGTAACCTTTCTTCACCTATTGACACCTTTCGAGGTGTCAAGCAAGGGTGCCCACTTGCGGCAATCATATTCAACTTGTTCATATCCGATATCAAGGATGTATTCCATGGTCTTCGCACTTTCCCGCCAAAACTCCATGGCTCCCATGTGGACTATTTAGTCTATGCAGATGACATCATTCTGATAGACTCAACTCCTATAGGTCTACAGCGCAAACTGAATGCCGTGGAAAAATATTTAACAGATAATGGGCTGGTTATCAATAGGGGGAAATGCGAAGTCATGGTCCTTGAAAGACTTCAAGGATCTAATTTGATTCGGCAGAAATTCAAATGGTATGTGAACAAAGAACCCATTGGGCGAGTGCTTGACACTAGATACCTAGGAATGCAGCTAAGTGCTAGCAGAAACGACGCCCCCTGGGTTGATTCAGCCAAGAAAAAATGCCGCCAATTGGCATGCCAAGCAGTCTTAATTAATAAAAAATTTGGCAAATTTAGTTTAAGACCGACGCTAACTTTTTTCCAGCAGAAGGTGGTACCGTCTCTTATATATGCTGGCGAAAACGCTTTCGGGTGTGGGCCTGAAGTGTGGAATTCCTTAGAAAACATCTTCTGGTCTAGGGTTCTCCATCTTCCCAAAGGCACCGCTACAGTGTGTATCAGATATGAACTTGGATACATATCTATGCAAGCGAGAGTTGCTTGGAACCTTCTAAGCGTCTTCAGAAAATTAAACGCAAATACCACATTGCCCCAGTTGGATTTTACACAACCTACAGTCTGCCAAGGCCCCTACAATAGCTTTTCAATGGAACAAGCTATGCCATGATGTGCTTAGCACATATGATATCACGATGCAACTGCTGCTCGAAAATCCAGATGCCGCGAAATTAAAGATTTGGAGAAATGATTGGATCCAGACCTGCGATAAACGAGCCAACTCTAGGTCCATGCTTGAAGTGCCGGCCGAGGCAAGAGCATATGGATGTGTACCATCATACTTAGCTTGTTTTCCGGACCAGTGGGCTCGGGCCCTTTACCTTCACTTTAGGTTGAATGTTATGACAACTAAAGAACGCCTCTGCTACTGGACACAATCTCCGGACCTGGACCTTACTTGTCGTTTCTGTTCCACCTCGAAGGAAACGCTTAAACATCTAATCCTAATGTGCCCCGAGTTTGAGACCAAAAGAGTTAACATCTTTAGCCCAATAACAATGAATTATCAGTTCCTCACCCGTGATGACTGGTGGAAAGCCCTGTTTGATGGGTCAAACAGAGTGGTGCTATATGCCCTGGTCTCTTTCCTCCGTGTCATAAAAGATCATTTACACGACGTCACGGTGGATCTGATCGCTGGGACGTCCGGATGTGCGCACCAGAGGCCATGTCATGGGGAATAGATGTTGAGATGAGGGATGCTACTGTTTTGATATGATTGTAGAAACTCTGGCTTGGCTTGCTTTTGTCTCGTCTCTTCTTTTTTTTAAAGGGTTGTAATATAACCCAATAAAATAAAAAATAAAAAAATAACAAAGTCTTAATGTGGCCAGAAGGGACTTTTATTCTTTCAAAATTAATCAAATGAGTTGCACTAAGCAGGCTAGAACTGATAAAGAAACTGACCTGTTGTAGCACATTACTAAGGCCTTTGCTGCACATGTTCACTTGGATCATGCCTCAGTGCCCTTCTTTTTCCTTGTCCTGCATCGGACTGTCTAGCTTCAGCTTTTTCTGCCTTCTTTGTGAACATTAGGAATGGCCCAACTCTCCTGTTATGCTTTTCGATGTAGTTGTGCTCGAGCGAGCCAGGCTGTACTCCAGTATAACTATGATATGCTGAGCCACTAAGATGCACAGACCATGAGAAGCCTTGAGATCACCCAGCATCTTTTCACAACATCCCATGGCATGCATATTAAATGAACAGGGGCAGGATGATGGACCAGACATGCAAAAGCCAGAACTTTTCCAGAAACTCTGGGATGGCTGTCACCCTAATTTCCTACTACTCTCCTCATCAGCCACACCCACCATTCTATCCTCATCTTAATGCTTGCCTATCCCTCCTTCTCTCCCTCTTAAAGCTTCATCAAGCTACAGACAACTGCCTCTGGTAGGTAGCTTGTCCTTTATATTCTGCGTAACATTGCTTAGATATTCACTTATGATTTGTCTTCTAAAGGCAGAGGCCAGGTAGGACCTCTACAGCTCAAAGTAGCTTCATCCACCATCTCTGCCGCTAGTCTGTCCTCTGCTTTCAATATCACTCTCAGGAAATGTGGTTCTGTCTTGACCAGAGTGTGTGCATCAGTCACCCTCTTTAAAAGGCGTTTTAACAGAATTCCCATCAGCTACAGCCAAGGTAGAATCCCAATCAGCACCTCTCTAGTCAGTCAAGCCATTTCCTCTGCAGATTATCTGAGAACTTTCACTATTCGCTATGTTTTTATGCTTGAATAACTGCTAAGTTTCACACATGCCACATAATTTGATACAACAGTGTTTCATGGGATGCGTCTTATCATTGTTTCCCTTCAAATACTCACACTCCCAATTATCCTCTGATTTATTATAATGGGACCAATGTCTTTTAACATGTGACAAAGGGATGTCATGGTCATATTTGGGCTGAAATATATTTCTCCTCCATATTATCTCTTATGAATTCATCCCATTATTGAGATGTATATTTTTGTAACCAGTGCAAGATTCCTGAATCTATAGTCATGCTACATATCCAAATAACATGCAATAACAGAATATTGTTGAAATATGTACATTTAGTGTGAATATTTCATGTTTTTTTTCAGATTAAGGAAAATGCATCACTGAATCAAAATCTATTTTCACTTCTTAATTGAAAGAAAGTGTTCCGAAGTCATGTGCAATAAGGCAATTTTATTTTTGTATTATGTTAAATTAATCCATCCCTTGCAAATGTTTGCATAATTTCTGTGCACTGTACGAAACCATTTAAGCTAAATATTAACTTAAAAGGCAGGTCCAAGCCCATTAGGATCCTACATCACGAACAGGATGTGGTGGTGGTATTTTATGATCAAGCCATACATCAAAAGGCTAAGGTCTTGCCTCAAACTCAATTACTTTGATGCATTGTATTCTGAAAACCGAGACCCATTTTCTTATCACCAGACTTTATCAGCAAAACTGCCCCTACACACAGACCTATTTACAAGGTCGACTAAAACCAGACCTAACGTGGCAGATTGCCAGAGGAGCAGCATTTTATTTTAAATTTGCTGGTTGTCATTTTTTAAAATATAAAGCCAATTTAGTTGCTCTGCATCTGACTGATCCATTGCACTGAAGTAGTTTTGAGTTATTAGAAGTCATTCCACTCTGACAGCTGAAGTGGTTGATGGCCAAGCTTGTATATATGCTTGATATTTGCAAACGCTTTAATGTTAGGGTGGCCTAAAAAAAAGGAAACGCCTATCAAACCCAGCGTGCTTTTGGTATTTAGTGATTCAGTCATACAACTCTCACAGACACATATGATAGATATAAAGTTCTTTGCTCATTCTTGTCTTCCCAAAATGCTCTTTAATATGCAAAACAGCCAAAACCTCATTGTTTTTATTTGGTGCCACTTTAGAATTATGTTTGGAGTGCTTTCCAATCAATACACACATACGCTGTGTTAAGCAATCACTTTAATATTCAAATTCACAACATGCAAACTACTGCAAAAATGAGGTTTTTCCCTTCAAAAAAGTAAAAGTTAAAAATGATGCATCATTTTATAATATTAAATGCATGTATGATGTGGGGAAAGAGCTGAGAACACCAATGTCTTCTTTAAGTCATGAATTTATTAAATGAGTCAAAAGACTTCCCCTCTCCGAAGCAAGGCGATAACTACCTATGCTTCATTAAGGAGACTCCTTATATACACACATAACAATCTATCATGTCACAATGCAACAGGCTATCATAGATCACAGAGAAGTTAACATGGCAAAACAGTACTTCAAAAGACAGCTTTACCTATGTATTGTACAGTCCAATCATTTTAAATTACCTTAAATGCAAGCTGAAAAGGCTCATAGAGTAAACCACACCCACAAAGGAAATATTGTGTTGGAATGTCTGATCCATTGTTAAATTTTACTCTTGCAGTGTTGGGTATTTTGAACAATTGCCAAACAACAATGATGTAAACAGTATGTACCACTTAATTTGTTATAATAGGTGCCTGCATTGTGCAGCTACGAGGAATGCTATTGCTGCACACACGTGAATGTTCAGGGTCACCCCTTCTCCATCATGAGAATGCACAGCCAAAGATGCCGAGAACTTTCTCTAACTGTCTTTACTCTACAATTGGAGCACTGCCTTCCCTTTCCATGGTGGCCATTTTGGAAAAGTATTTTCCTTCATTCAATGGGATGAACGTGGCATCCCATTGGACGAAGGAAATACTTTTTTTTTTAGCACCCCAGTTGCCGCTTTGGCAATCCGGGGTGCTAAGAGCCTTAATCCCCGAGTCCAATTGTTGTAACGGGGGTAACAACCAGGACCCCTCTTTGTCCACCCTTGCTCTGCTCTGGCCGTTAGCTTGGGCTGCCAGGCTGTTACCGCAATAATACTTTCTGTTTAACAAATGTGTGTTCCATTTAGATTAAATGTATTCTACATGCTGTTATTACCTTTAGGAAAAGGGATAGAAACACTGCTGGAGCATACTGCCTGACTTTCGCTGCTCCCAACCCGTTTAACTGTACAGGAAATGAGGAGGAGAGGCTGCAGCAACCCGTTGACCTAATTTCACCAGGAAATGATCCACTTTGGCACACTCCTATCTTAAAATGATGCAAAAATTCATCTTTTATGACTAATATGACCGGCTCGTGGAGCCCCTCAGCTGGTGTCAACATAGGCAACCACTTAGAAAGTTGAAGCACCACCCTGGCTTTCGTCACCACTGCCTAGGAAATGCTTTGTGCTCCTCTCCTTATGTGCCAGCCATATTAGTTTGAAAGTCTGTTGCGGTCCTTTTTTGGCATTAAAATGGAAATAATAAAAATACACATTTTGTTTGACTTATCACACGCTACATACTGGTATTTCAGTGCAGCTTCCTGAAATATCATTTATTTCTAAATTGTTTTTCTTTGCATGGAAAACACATGCATTTGATGATGTATATTTGTGCAGTTGTATTGGGATTTATATATATATTTCTTTTTTACAATTGGTGTACAGTCACAACATGAATACATAATTGAAACTATCCTCACCCTGTTCTAGGAATTTGAGGACGAGAATGCAAGAGGAGTTGAGCAGTGACCGTAGAACCTCACAACTTCACAAAACAACACCCTCAGTGCTCTATCCCACCACCATATCACAGCCGTAGAAGGAAAATACAACACCAAAGTGGTGCTAACCACTAATCCAAGTAACAAGGCCAAGGGCCATATAACAATCTTTCTAAACATAGTATGATATAATGATGGATGATACATGTTAACACAGAGGGACTAACAGACAGGCTGGAAGCAAACATAACACCACTTGTTATATGGACAACATGATTTATACGCTAAAATGTCCCAGAAGTGCACCAACTCAGAAGGTAAAATCAAGAATTGATGTGTATAAGAAGAGTTCCTCAGCACGGAATGTCTCGAGAAAAACATGTTGCTCAACTGGAAAGCATTGTTTCTAAACATGGATCGGTAGGGTTGGAATGCATCTGTATGACACCAAAAGGAGGCAACCAGGATAAAATGTTGCTCCATGGAGAAGCATTCTTGACATGCACCCTGGATAGGATGAGCGTCCAAAGGTTTGACTAAATCAATCTCCATTCCTCTGAATAAGGCTGAGGTTCTTGTCTGTAAACAATGACTAAAAAGTCACACGCAGACATTGGGCACGATTCCCAAAGCTTTTTCTTGAATTGAAATGCATTTGGGCTCAACAATTACACAGTTGTATCTATGTATGTCTGGACATTTCTTGAGCACAAACCTAGCTTCTAAGAAGTGGGATGGTGTACACAGGGACTTACACAAACTGGGGTGATTCGCAAAAAATTGGGGGGGGGGAGAAAATGTGCACACAGCTGCCTGGAGTGCATGTATCCAGACTGTGCCTGCTGCATGGAATCTGCATGCATGCATCTCAGTGGCTTAATGGATTGGAAGGGGGTGGACCTCCAATTAGATCCAACTGGTAGTGAATGGAGGAGTGGCAATGGACAGGCAATGCAAATGAGAGGCACACCTGCCTTCTCTGGACAGCATAAGGATTCACAACGTGGGGCAAATCACTTGGGGCCCAATTCATGGAAATGTGCGTAGAAATCCCACAAGGGCAGCACGCCGAGAATGACATTGCACGAGCCTGCGCGCAGAAAGAAAAATGCACGCACCACGTAGTCATGGAATTTACAGCTCAAAGTAACCATATTCGCAAGTCGCGCCCTGCATGCCCCTGACTTGCCCACACGCAAAGCATAAACAGCTAGAACAGCTACCTTTGTGAGCTCCCCAGGGTGCGAATACACACACCCTTCAAACAGTGCATGGGGTACCCCGTAAGCAGGCCTGCGACTCGGGGACCCTGCGCAGGGTCCCCTGTAACTACATCCAGCACCCCAACAACATACATATAAAAAATTGTAACTCGGCAATAACTCTGGAAATCTGCATGCAAACCCCTGTTAAACGTTTCTGCACCCTGCTACACTGCTTACACGCACCCCTAAGTTACATCGGAACCCCGATTGAGTACATGCACCCTGAAATCCAACATGCAACCCCACCTGCGTGCTTGAAATCCTACGCGCATGTGTACTTACGCCTGCCTCAGGATGGCAGATCATATGAAGGACTTGCGTGGCCATTTCCCAGCTGAGACGTTGCGCGATCGAATCCATTAATATGTCTCATGCTGCGCAATTGTGGGCTTGCGAGGGACTGCCTGCAGGAAGTCCATCAGAACGTCCACTTTGTTTGCAAGTTCTACCCCAAAATTGTTGTTTCGCCCCCTTCCCAGCCCTTTGCGCAAGCCACACTCACACTCTGTTTGGAGTCTTCCGCAAAGCCCTCGACGGCTCGCACTGACGTGCCAAGCCAGGGTGAACTCCACGCAAGTCCAAAAAAAGTACAGCGCATTTGATTCCATGAATCGATGAAGGCGGATTTGCAGACAGTTGTGCGTGCAAGTACCCTATATTCTGCACAGATCATTTCATGAATCGGGGCCTTGGTCTTTCTCTCGCGGGTCAAATATTGCTCTTGTTCCAACCGCCACTCTTTCAGGCAATGGTAACTATATTTTGAAATATGTTACTGAAAGATGTTCTCATTCCTGGTTTGACACCCAAGCTGAATTCGTGCAATTTAACTTTGCTGTACTTTTCACTTTCGTCTGTGCAAGGAGCTTGACAATGACTCCGGTTTTCAGAAATGTGCAGGTATTTAAGCCGCACCTTTTCACATGCGCAAATTCTGTATTGTTTGTTGGAGATTCTTTGTCAATCGTTGTTTTTTTTTGGGACTGGTGGAAATTACCAATGCCTCTCTATGACCTAGTGGGCAAAGTACTTTATGAATAAGGGACCGTATGGCACTCACGCAGCTTGTAAAGGGAAACGTTCTAATTGGAAATGTTTCTGATACTACTTTTCTTTCTAATTGCTGAAGTGCCAGAAAACCATGCAGAATGGGTCGTGGCGGTTGCCTTGTGGCCGTTCCATATCAATTCCTCTGTGAAGTTGTATGGTAAGAATACAACATTGTAACGGATACAATACGGTGAACACGGACACAACAATATTTTTGTAACGTTATATTCACCACATTTTTAACAATACAAATAATTAAATTGTGCATACTATCAACTCAATTAAATGAGGCGCATTTGGAGAAGATAGCAACACATATATGTATGTGCCCTGAGGCCCACGGACAAGTGGCGCACAAGAAGAATTAGATACAAATAATAATAATATTGATAATAATAATAATAATAATAATAATAATAATAATAATAGTGTGTCCATTATTTTGTTGTGTTAAAAAAAAATGGCCAAAAACAATGATTTCAAATGACATGGTAACACAAAGCAGTGCTATAAAAAGTTTGTCAACTTTCTGCTAACATCTTGCCATAGTAGACACACTGCAAACCAGCAACAAACTAATGAGCATATACATCAGAGATGCACCGATAGAGGGCCACGCTGCACCCGGGAATGGCATGGAACACCTTCCCTCTCTCTCCACACAATCAAACTCTGGAACTCTCTGCCCATACACCTGCCCACATAAGAACAACATCCTACCTTCTGGAAACAACAATCTAGGCTATTTAACTAACATGACCACCGGAGCAGCATCAACATCTACCCAATTGACACCAGCAAGACACCATCACAGGCATGCGAACCAACAACACAGCTATTCAATGCAACGTCAACACAATGGTAGGCTCTCTGTAGAAAAATGATATGATCATGCCAGGAGTACTACACTTATTGCCAACTGTGTCTATTGGAAAACAAACTCATATAGGTGGTTTTCACAAACCCAAAAGGATTAGAACACATAATACAACAAACATCCAACAGATGGTATCCAGTGATAAAGAAGCCTGGTAAATGGTCACCAGCAGATGACATTTTCCAAAATGTGCACTCCAGAAAAATCAAGCACTTTCCCCAAATATTCTACGGCTGGAATATATAAATGTAAATTACACCCATCTTAGAATATGTGGGGGAAGGCTTTTAGGGGTGCAGGAAAAAGTCGCCAACCTACAGGCAACATTATCACATAGAATCCAACAGACTGCCCTAGTCCTGTGCCTAGAAGCGTTCAAATGGCTCACTCTCAGGTGGCTCCCAACACCTCTTCCCCCTCTACATGTAGACCTCAGTGTATACCCTCTTTTCTTCTTCTATACGACAAACTGACTCCCCTTGAAATCATCTGACACCTTATAGTACACACAGAAATCCCCTAGACATGGCTATTTCAGTTCTATCAGTTACCATATCAATATTAATCAAGCTATGATCCTCTTTAGCTGTATCACACACCCTCACAGCAATGGTTAACTCATACCCAAGAGCTTTAACTTATCAGTTCTTGGACTCTCCACTCCACATAAACATATAACTAAGAGCCACTACCAAACCAACAAAAGCAGAACGGCACTCTGGACTCGTATACTTCGTACCTGCAACCATCAACACCACAGGTTTAACATCTGCCTCTGGCTATCCCACTAACATCACCACCTTGTCATGGGTGTAATTTTAGGGAGGGCAGGGGTGTTTGTCCCCTGAACTTTAATGGCACACAATGATGTCCCCATTCATTTGGCTGGTGCACTTTTTCTTCAGATGTCATGCCCCCCTCCCCAACATTTTCAGCAAAGTTACTCCACTGCACCTTGCTCCATTCTTACCGAGCCATGTGCAGATAGGCCAATGAAATGGCAGAAAAGTGCTATGTAAGACCATTTAACATTACATTCCATTACATTACATAGAAAAGAAGAAGACTATGATCAGTTCAACAGTTAGTTCGATGATGAAGATGGTGGTGACTGCATTCCCAGTCCAAGTCGGCGGTCCAATGTGTTGTTCGAATGTTGCAGTTCAATAAGGCCACCAAAGTCAGTTTGACTGTTGATGAAGTTCATCAACAAAGATGATGGTGGTTTAAAAAAGTAGTTTGAATGTGCTGAGGGCAACAATGAGCTTCAAGTATGTGCCAAAGCAACAATGTGCTCAGCTGGTGTGGTGTGACGCTAATATGGTTTCAATGTGACTCAAAGATTGCTTGAGTGCCAAAGGCAGTTCCAGAGGGTGCTGTTGGCACGACAGGGTCGAACAGGCTCGAATCACGCAGCAGTTTGATGGTGAAAAAAAAATTGGGTGCTGCCAGTCCCACTCAAGGGTCTCATGCCCCAGCACTGGGAGGTTGGCACATATCTGCAGGGGTAATTTAAAACAGTGAGGTCCTGAGCAGGAGTGTGGCTGGCATGCATGCAGGTCTTGCGCCAGTAGTAGGTCACCCCAAATGTGCCATGGGAATTTGTAGGGAGCAGCGCTTAACTCTGCCCTGGACACCCATTCTTCACCTCATTGGCAGAGAGCTTTGGAAAGTCAACTCTCCCAACAGATATCCAATGATTTCTTCCTCAGGTGTTTGTTAAAGAGGGAATCAAAGAAGGAATGAGAGACCCCCCCTTTTGAATGCCAAAGCCCAGAGAAACAGAGGGTGAATCTTCCTCAAACTATGTTGCACTCCATCTGTCTACACTACCTCCTCCCCCTCTCTTGTCATAACAACTCTGGTTTGAAACACTCTGATGTGAGGCTTGTCCTTTTGTGATGGGAGTGCCCTTTGATTCTAGTTTCCTAGGACAGCTCCTGCTGGGAGGCTGTCCTGTTCGGGAAATATGCTACCAGACCTCAAAAAAAATCAAAAGGAAAGGCCCATCCTTTCAGTCTCCTGCTGTACAAGTGGCAGAGCCAGGCTGAATGACAGGAATACACAATATCCTTCCACAGCCTGCCTGGTCTCACAGCACTGACACATGTATGATATCAAACTACTGTGGCTTTGTATAGTGATGTGAATAACTGAACTCCATACATAAATTCAGGTATGGCTTCATGTTTAAACCTGAAGCTGCAACCAGAATAGTAATTCCTCATGACTCTGTAGACGTGGGACACTGGTGCAGAATTGAAATGCAGCCTTTGTGATGATGTGACTTGGCTGTCACAGCAGCAGTCAAATGCTGTGACCCCCTGAACATGCTCTGTGCCACTAGAGAGCCGGCACCACAGGTCAGGATACTGATTCAGCAGGGCACATGTGTACACTATGCTTCTGACTTTTGACCGGCATCATTTTATTAATTAATACAAATCAAAAATACTTGGGCTTCTACACTGTTGCCAGTTAGCAATCTGTTACACATAGGCATTAAGAAAATAAATTGCCAATAACAATCAGCCATTTAAATGTGGTTAATGTGCATTATTTAGCGCTTACTCTCATGGAGATAGTGCTAGTATTCACTCAGAAATGCTCAACCAGGTGCGTTGAAAGACAAACATGAAATCATGAAGCACTAACCTTCCACATATCCTCTTCAAAATGTTATCCATTTAAATTTCCAAATGAAGCACACTGAATTGCCAAATCATGTTGAAATGCATTAAAAACAAAACGGTACATTCATTTTAGCACAACAACAATTTGAAAAAGTAAGAAAACCACATACATACCTTTGACAACAGCAACCTTTCTGCAGGACTATTGGTGAGAGGAGGCCCATTTGTACAATGTAAGAAATGTTGAAGCCCATGCTTAGGGAAATTGGGAGGGAGAGGGGATGGGGAGTTGCTGTTTACGGAACATAGCAGTACCGAGATGTTCATTCTAATCCATGTGAGGCTAATCTCTTTAAAGAAACTAACATACAAGAGGACACGACCTGACAAATGGGGAGAGGAAGAGAACTACGGGTGAGGGAGATGACAATGTGCCTCATCACAAGTCTGGCGGTCCGTAAATAAGGGTGCTGGTAGCAACGTACCGACACCCTTTCAGGACCGCCAGACTACGAGAATGCCTGCAGGGGCTGGTGCTCCCGGCAGGTCTGACCCCTGGGAGCACCAGCCCCTGCAGGCATGGTTTTCACAGAAGCACTAGTGCTTCCATCCAATTGGACTCCAGGGGCATGAGGACTTACACTTTCCACCGTCGGAAGAATGATGTTATGAGGTCAGCGGCAACCCGCCGATAGCACCGGTGGGTTACCACCGACCTCATAATGAGGCCCAATGCCAGGAAGCAACAATAGCAGGATTGGGAAGTGTGGGATGAGCTTCCTGTCAATACAGGGTCCAAACCGTTTTTTTCAGCCATAATAATCCAAAATAATGTTAATCTTTTCCATTTTCAATACAAAAAAAGCACTATTGGTCAGCTGATGCAAGTGGAACTAGGTCCTGTGACTTCATGCCCATACACCTGTTTAGCCAAGCCCCTTCCTTAACTATTGCATCGAAGGGCATCTTTCACAAGGTCAGGCTGTGAAAAATCCCAATTCTTGAGTGGTTGTGTTAGGGCCTGGAAATCGCCAAGGGTCAGTTACTATGCTTGGCCTACACTAGGTAATCATCACCATGTGTCTCCTATTGCCACAACCTAAGCCAATTCTTTTCAGGCATCACACAGAAAAATCATCAAAGGAGCCCCAGACAGCTACTTTGGCGAACCTTATCAATATCCCCCCATATGCCTCTGCAGCACATGCCTACTATTCACATTCACCCTGTTATGGTGTTTAACGGCCGCTCAGCGTTCATGCAGACCACTGACAGTGCCAACCTTATAACCAACAATGAGCTCAATGCCCTTTTCATTACTGAAACTTGGTGTACACAACAAGAATCTGATAATCAAACCAGCGGATAAAGGAGGGGGGATAGTACTGTGGACTAAAGAACTCTATGAGATTGAAATAATGAAACATCTCAACGACACTTCCTCGTATAGAGAACTACCATCTGACCCCACCCCTCGGCTACAAGAAGAAATTAACAGCCTTATGAAATATGCCTTGGAAGAAAATTGGATCGATCTCGAGGAACAAAAATTTTTGGTGAATGCACATCCCACCATTCCGGTCTTCTATCTACTTCCTAAAATTCATAAACATGAGACACAACCCCCAGGCAGACCAATTGTAGCGGCCATCAACTCCATCCTTGAACCCTTATCAATGTATGCTGATTGTTTTTTGCGACCTTTTGTCCCGAAAATGAAATCTTATGTAAAAGACACCACTAGCATGATCAAAAAGCTAGAAAATGTTCATCTAAATCCTACAGACATCTTGGCTACTTTAGACGTAGTAAGTCTATACACAAGTATTCCACAAGACGATTGCCTCAAGGTGATGGCTGAGTATCTAGAGAGACGCACAGACACCCTATTACAAGTCCCGACGGCTTTCATTGTCGAATGCATAAGGCTAGCTCTTACGGAGAATTTTTTTCTATATAAAGACCGGTTTTTTAACCAACTTAAAGGCACAAGTATGGGAGCCACCTTTGCCCCTGACCTGGCGAATCTGTACATGGATAATCTTGAACAACATTCCATCTACAGTTCCCAAAATCCTTTTCTAAACCACATTAAAAACTGGCTACGATACATTGATGATATCTTTTTGATATGGAGTGGCACCTCAAAGCAACTTGCCTTGTTCCACCAGTGGCTGAATCTTCAGAATCCTTATATTCAGTTTACAATCCACACTGACCTAAATAAAATACCGTTTCTAGACTTAGAGATTCAGAAAATGACAGGAGGTTCCATTGGCACAGTTCTGTATAGAAAACCAACTGATAGAAACACTTTGTTAAACTATACAAGCTTTCACCCCCTGAGCTTGAAAGAGGGCCTACCCTATGGTCAGTTTTTGCGTATCCGCAGAAACTGTACCGATGTACAACAATATAAAATACATGCAAAAGGCCTCAAGTCAAGACTAAAAGAGAGAGGTTACCCTCAAAAAACGATACAAAGAGCATATAAACATGTGTTACACACTAATCGCACGAATACGTTAGAACCCACACTAAGACATCAAGAGGACAAGATCACCTGCGTCAGCACCTTTAGTCCGATCAGTAACATCTACAGAAAGATCATACGCAAACACTGGAAGATGATTTATACCGAAGATTTCACTCCCTCGATTCCAA
Source organism: Ambystoma mexicanum (assembly GCF_040938575.1). NCBI lineage: Eukaryota > Metazoa > Chordata > Amphibia > Caudata > Ambystomatidae > Ambystoma > Ambystoma mexicanum. Next base: position 405,662,620 of record NC_090937.1, read on the forward strand.
GGTTTGCCTTTAAAAGACAACCGAACATCAAAGACAACTTGGTTCCCTCGTACCAACCTGTCATACCCAAAAAATTCACGCAATCATCCTTGTGGGGTCTTCCGCCTCTTATTGGCCACTACCAACGTGGCCATTGTTCAGTGTGTGCTCAAACCACCACTTTCAAACAAATCACCCTGTGCCACCAGACCATTCAGTTGAAAGAGTTTACTAACTGCCTCACACCATGGGTGGTTTATGCCATTATATGTCCATGCGAGCTGGTATATATAGGCAAAACTAAACGACCAGTCCGCCAACGGATTAATGAGCACAAATCCTGCATCCGCAATGCAGTTGACAGTAAACCATTAGTGGCCCATTTTTCTAAAAAACAACACAAATGTACAGACTTTCGCTGGTGTGTCATTCAAGTAATTAAAACTTCTCGCCGCAATGGGGACAAAGACAAAACTCTGACCCAAGCGGAACAAAAATGGATTTATAATTTAAAAACAGTCCAAAATGGATTAAATATAGCCGTCGAATGGAGTGCATTTCTCTAAACAGCTTAGGCATATCCATTCGCTCTTTTTGCTATTTGAGACTTCACGACCAATGTCCAACCCGTACCACAAGTTTCTTTCTACTTGAGTTGGCTAGACATCTGTTCTTATATTATTACCCGCTACATTGTACACTTCAGACGAAATTATGTTATTTCCATCTTGGATGGTCTGAATAACAAAGCTCTCAGCCTCCAACGTCACTTAGACATGTCACTTACATTCTGTCAAGTTGTTGTAATTTAGACCACTTCGTGGCCGTTTCTCCATTACAGTGAGATCAGTAGTTTGACCCATTTTATACATTCACTCTCTATTCACTGCACTCACTGAAGCCTTTTTTAGCACTATAGGCTCTGGACCCGCGGCAGCTCACACACGTTCCGCATAAGCCGACTCTCACGTTGTTCCTGAGCGGCACGTGACTTTAAAAATGTCCAGCTCCTCCTCCTGTTTCCACTCCGATTCATTTAGAAGCGAGCAGACGCCGCCGGAGCCACAACGCCAGATCGCTAAAACAATCCAAAAAAGGTGAGAGCATTAAGCATTAATGCACCGACTAGCATTGCCTTCAAGCGATCAAATTTGTTCGGCATTTGTTACCGTTTTACCCATAGTCACGTATTGAGCTACGAGCATTACTCCATGTGTGTACGATGTCCTAGATTAATAACATTGCACAGTATACACGTTTTATGTCATTATTGGTCACTCTTTATATAAGGCAAAGTTGCCCCAGTTGCAACCATACCTATAATGTTCTGAGCTCACTATCACGCCAGTTCGCGTGTAATAGATTTCAGTTAAGCTCTCTACTGAATTTCCCTGTGTCTGTTCTACTTTTTTGATTAGACACCACGAGGCCGAGTATTCAAGAAAGCCACTCGTTTTTGCAACTTATCAAAGATACAAATTGGAGCTCCAGAATTTTAAGGCTCCACCCACTGCCCAAGGGACACTTGTAAGTGTGCTCTGCCACGCCATTTTAAAACGTTATGTTTAGTAACCAGTTATTGTAACCATTTAAACACTAGGTAATAACCACCGTTGTTTTTTTATTCTCCTTTTATTAGGGGTATAAAGCAGGGGAATACCGAAGATACCCCCAAAATTCTATCTCCGTGGTCTACGACTAAAAATTTTTTTTCGGCCACCGGTAGGTGCTTCCTCTTGGCCTAAATATCTAGCCATCACCTTGAGACCATCCACAAGAGAACAGACCGTTAACATTGCAAATTTTGTTTTATTTATGTTTTTAGATTTGGCTTGTCACACAGAAATAGGGTGAAGACGTTAAGCTTGTATTAAATTATAACTGTCCTGAAGATGGCCCAGCACTGATTATTTAGACCACCGCAGACAACGATGGGACTACTGAAAGGGGCCGAAACATATGTCGACCTATAGAAAATTCGAATGTGTTTTTTCTCACTGTCTTTCCATATTTATAACAACCAATATGTGTGAAGAAATTGTTAATTTCCGCACCCGTCTGTCACAGAATGATTGCACTGATATGAATGGTATGAGTGAGATATGACAAAGCTGATTAGTATATATATTTATCTTTTTTCTACAAAATTTTTTAACAAAACCTATTAAAGAGATTTATTGATACAATTATTACGGCTCTGTTTATAAAGTGTCTCTTTCTTGAGGCAATTGCTGTTGATTGATACATCAGCTTTTTCAGCACCTGCATCTGGTGTGTCGTTAGACTTTAGAGAGAGGGGTAGTCAGTCTGTAACCTTGTTCTTACCACCCTGATCTCCTTACATCTTCAATTTCCTCCGACCCCATGGCTAGACTATCAAAAATTTGATGAATGGGAAAAGATGGAGGTGGAGTAGTAGCCATCCATAAGATCAACAGGCCCTGCACTGTAATCCCAACCACCGCACACAGCTCCTTGAAATACCTCTCAAGCCAGTTTCCCATCTCAAACAATGACTCATTTGCATTCCACCTTATGTAAAGGCCACCCACATGGAGTGGTAATTTCATCGATTAACTCCTTGGCAACAGCCTCCTAATCTTATAACATTCTATCCAGAAAAACACTGATGTGACTCTCTATTCTCCCTCGCTGACACCATGGACATGAAAAAGATTGTACTCTATGCCATTAATGTCAATTGTCACATGCTCAACATTGTTTTCAGCTCCTCCCCACTCCTCACTTGCGCGAACCCCCTCCCCTCAACTGGACCACTACACTAAATTCCCCTTTCTCAAACCACCTACAAAGCTGCCCCACAAAGGCCAGGCTAATTGCACTGTCATTGAGCGCAGCTCATTCGCGAATTGTCCTCTAGGCACACTATTGGCAACCTTTGCAATGTTGCCAACTACAGGGAATACATTAGCCCTAAGATACAGTCTGCCCCTTCCTCAAAGAACTAATGAATGTCCATGTGCCCCTAAATTCTAGTCACACCAAAGTCAAACTGTCCACACCCTGGTACACACCCGGGCTTGCCACCAACACATGCTCAATCATATTGCTTGAAAAGTGGTGACGCAAGGGCCACAGTCCAGGGTATTTCTCATCCTTTAAAGCCCTTTAAACCCAACACAGACACATGATCTCTGAGGCTAAGCCAGCTTTCTACACCTCCACAATTGATGACGCCTTTAACAGGAGCAGAGCCTTACTTGAAATAGTAAAGCACTTCTCCAAACCTACACCTTTCCCAGAGGTGCCAGCTTCACAAGAGAAATGTGATGGATTGAATGCCGTCTTCATTAAAAAAAATTGATAAGATGAGAGGTCTCCTTGGAAGATCAAAATCAAACAGATTTCTGCTATACATACCTCACGGGCTCTGCCCTCTTTACCAACATCATCTACCACTGTCCTGAAAATCTCTCAAACGTACTTTCTTCCCTTTAACCTAACACTTACACTAATGACTGCCTCCCAACCTCCCTCATTGAACAACTCACTGGCCCAGCGCTCAATGCACTCCCCATTATTGTTAAAACCTCACTCAGTGAAGTTGCATTCTGAGATGAAGTCAAGTTTCAGTTTCATGCAACCCCTTCTCATAAAACCCTCACTTGACACCTGGGACCTGGCCAACTGCAGGACTATCATCAGCTCCCTGTATATCGGGAAGCTTATCAAGAATGTTTTTGTGACACAATTATTTGACAAAATGTACAAGCTTGACCTCCTCTGTGATTACGAGTCTGGCTTCTAATACCCCAACGGCAGCAACGAGACAACAACCGTCTAAGTGGTAAAGGATATGTTGAAAATAACAGGCAAAGGGGATTCATGCCTTTTAATCCTCTTAGTTGTCTTAGATGCCTTCAACACAGTCGACCATTTTACACCTCTCACCCTCCTTGACAGCAGGAAAGACTTCTCCAGAACTTTCCTAAAACGGTTTGCTTACTAGCTATTCTGCAGACACCAGATCCAATAGACTGGGCTCATTCAGATCCAATAGACTCCCAGACAAGTGTGGGATCCCCCAAGGTTATTTCCTATCTCAATTTGTTTTCAATCTATATAAGAAACCCTTGGGAACTTCCCAAAGCAACTTCAACATAGCCATCCATCAGTATGCTGACAAAACTCCAATGTACCTTAATGTCAGTGGCCCACAGAACAGCGTTTGGCTCTGAAATGCATTGAACTACCCAAACATGGATGTCCAATGTGTACCTCAAACCCCACCAAGAATGAATTTGTCCTCATCAGTCCCCCACCAAACAATAACTTGTGCAACAATGACTTAATGAAATAGGCCTGGAGGAGTTCACCCCACAGCTGTACAATTCCAAAGGTCTTTAATTCCAAAAGCAGATAGACAAAATGGTACACACTGCATGGCTACAGACCTCAAGACTCTATAAAATCAATCCCTTCATGTACCCCCCCACAAGACTCCCACAAAGTGGTCCATGTCCTTGTGCTCTCACACAATAACAGGGGAAATGCCTTCATTACTCGGCTTCCGTCTAACGCACTTGGCGCCCTCAAGGCAGCCGACCATGATGAAGCCCACCTCCATACAGGCACCCACAACTCTGACCGCTCCTCTACTGCACTGCACAAGTTTCAGAGACTCCTCCGACCCACCAGAATCATATAGGGACTTGATTAGTCATGGGAAGGAGGGAGTAGGCCTTACAAGGCAATACAATCTGAAACCTTGCACTCCTACCCCTGACTATTTGCAGACAAATCCCATTTCTCTAGATCCCAAAGCCACCTCTCTCTCTCATTTGTGCTATCTCTCTCCCTTTCTCTCTCACACACTCTCTGCCTCTGTCTCAAATAGATGCATTTCACCCCATGAGGAACAAGACCAGCATCTGCGAGTTGGCAGATGAGGGAAAATGGTTGTGTTGAATCTCAGACATTACCATAACCTGCTAAGGATTATGGGAGGCAAGAGCTTAAGGTTAACATTTTGAGGACCAGAGTCATCCATGTTACCTTCTTTAGTATGTTGGTTAGCAGGTTGAGAGATGCATAAACCTCACTCTAGCATGCTCAGGTGCTATGCTCAGTCATCAGCTGGGACTTTTGCCCTTTGAGGGCAAGGCCTGGTCAGGCATTTGTCAAGCGTTAGTTTGGGCATTTGTCAGGGAAGGGGCCAGAATCCAAGCTCAATCTGACCAGAGGTCTACCCTGTTGTCTCCCACATACCCCCAACTCTTCTCCCACAGTCCAAAATGACTGTTCCCTATTTCCCCGCCACTAAGAAGGATACACAAGCAGTCCTTTTACTGCAATGCCCCAACCCTCTGGAGCACAATCACAGCTGAGGCCTGAAATAGTCCAACCATCTTCCAGTTCAACAAAACTCTAAACATGTGGCTCTTTCAACAATACACTTGTGCTACCAACAGTACTGAGGGACTGTATAAAATGACAAGCCCAATGCTGGTATCCTCCCGTTGCAAAGAGCTTGATCGCTCTCAAGCTAGGTTCATGCAATAAATAATAAAAACATTTTTAAAAGCTGTGATTGATGAAAACTATTCAAAGATATACACATGCCTCATTCTGGTGAATGCAAAACACAGCCAGATGTAAAATATTGCCATCTACTGTAGTGAAAAATACTTTGTCACTGCCAAATCTGGTCTGCCGGTTTACTGCCACTTATAAAAAAAGACAGCTGGTGGGAAAACATTTTCAGTGACAATTGTAAGGGGGATCACGGAGGTGGGTACGTTATGTTTTGAAGTCTTTTATTAATGAGCCCACCCAGCTCTTCACTCTTTTCCAACCACCTCGCCTCTGTCATGCGATGTCACAGATTCTAAACATCACAAGGACAACACGTGGCAACACCAGACATGAGACAACAGAGATACTTCTCTACATAGTCCCTCCCCACAAAAGAAAAGAAAATTAAGTATGAACATAAGTTAACATTAAAACTCCTATATAATAATATTGATAAAATAACACTTAACGGATCTCACTAATATACATAATCTTCTAACCATGCTGGCTTTGATCTCAACCTTTGAGCGCCCACAACATCCTTATCATCCCTTGTGATACTATTCACACTCATACTATCTCCTTGTAAGTCTCTTTCCACCCTTCACGTCAATGGGCCTTGCAATTCTTCCTTTGGACCACACCTCCCCTCCTTCCAAAATAACAACACTCTTCCTCACCACACATATCTTCTTTGGACCCAGAAATTTGCTCTCCACACATTTATTTACAGACCTGGGATTTTTGACATAGACCAAATCTACAACTTTCCATTCTCAATCCTTCACTCTTTCTCTTCTGTCAAACTGTTTTTTATTTTTCTCTTGTCCTAGGGTAATACGTCTCATAATGTTATCCCTGTCTACTTGAACAACCTTCGCCATACCTAGCCATCCTGGGCAAAGTATCATCCCAGGTTCTCTTCCTTTCATGGACACAAAAGGAGAGACACCCGTAATAGAATGCGGCGTGGTCACATAGTTCCATGTTGACAGGTTTAACATCTCCCTCCATGGTTGTTTCAATCAAATTGCCACCCCCCGTTCAAATATCTGTTAACTCTCTCTACAAGGCTGTTAGCTCTAGGATGATATAAAGCAGTTCTAGTGTGTTTTATACCATAACTCTTTAAAAATCTCTTAATTGCTTCCGATACAAATTGTACCCCATTATCTGACACCAATTCAATGGGTACTCCTTCTTTAAGAAAAACCTTTTCCAGAAATAAAATTAAATCCTTGGCTGTGACATCCTTAACAGCATCCCATTCTATCCATTTAGAATGAAAATCCACCAAAACGAACAAAAATCTCAAACCTTCACCCAAGCATGCAATGGGACCCATAATATCTACTGCTAATTTGGTCCACGGCTGGTCTGGAATAGAGTTAGGAATCAATGGAGTTTCTCTAAATTCTTTGCTCTTATCACTTGTCTGACACGCCATGCAGTTCTTTACATATCTCTCTGCCATTTTATCAATACCTGGCCACCAGTAACTTTGCCTTAATTTTCTCTTCATGACCCCTTCCCATGGATGCCCCTGGTGTGCAAGTTCAACTAAAACGGTTCTAAGTGTTTCCGGAGGAACCACACAGTGTCCCCTTCTTAATTTGTCCTTATAGATATTCAAGTCTTCTATGATTTCCCACCACACATCAAACTTTCTATCAAACACCTTCTTATATGGCCATCCTCTTACTGTCCACTCTTTGATCAACTTTGGGTCAGTATCCAAAATGTCTTCCTGTAACCACTTTTCTTGTCCTACAGCACCCTCCACTTCTGCCACTACCGATTCTGCCTCTTCCACACTGTTGATCTCTACTTCCCTTCCTACTGGTAATCTGGATGGGCAATCAGCCAACACATTTTTTTCCAGGCATATAACTTACATCAAAATTATACATTTGGAGACATAAACCCCACCAACTTATCCTGGGAGACCCCAAAGCCCACCTTACACTCTCGAACAATTGTACCATGGGTTTATGGTCAGACCTAACTATGAGCCTCCTTCCCCACAAAAAGTATTTAAAGTGGTTGATTGCCCAAAACATTGATAATGTTTCACGCTCAATAACTGAGTACTTACACTCCGCATCCCCTAGCACCCTTGAGGCAAACACTATAACTCTTTCTGTGTTCTCCTTATTGTATTGTACCAAAGTCGCACCAAAACCCAAAACACTCGCATCCACTACCAGAACACTCTTGTTTTTGAGATCAAACCTCCCAAATGAGGGTGCTTTGTTTACTCCCTCCTTAATTTTGTTAAAAGCCTCTCCACACTCTGGAGTCCATACAAACTTTGAGCCTTTTTTCAGCAGTAGTCTTAGGGGTGTAGACACCATCGCAAAGTCCTTCACAAATTTATGATAGTATTCGGCCAACCCTAAAAAAGATCTCACCTGATCTTTATCAGTTGGCAATGGCGCACTCTTCACAGCCTCCAGCAAACATCTTTAGGCCGCACCCCTTCTTTATCAATCGTATGCCCTAGATACTCCACACTCTCCACTCCAATCTTGCATTTGTTCCAACGCACTGTCACACCAGCTTCATTCAATCTACTCAAAACTTGTTTCAGAACTCTGTCATGTTCACTCCTTGAGTTAGCATAGATTATCAAATCATCCTGGAACACCACAATATTGTCTAATCCTTCCATTATAGTCTCCATCACCCTTTGGAACACAGCCACTGCAGATGCTAGGCCAAATGGCATCCTACAATACTTGAAAGTTCCAAAGGTGGTTATAAATGTAGTCAGATGTTGACATTTTCCCTTCAATGGAACTTGGTGATATGCTTGAGAGAGAGAGATCTATTACTGAGAATATCTTGGCATTGCCGACAATTTATCACCTATTATGGGAAGTGAAAGTCTGTCTATTAAGATATTTCTGTTCAGGTCTCTTAAATCTACACAAAACCTTTTCTCCCCATTGGACTTCGCAGCAACCACCACTGGTGACAACCACTCAGAACTCTCAGTTCTCTCTATGATCCCCTTCTGTAATAGTGCTTCAATCTCCAGTTTTACTTTGTCACTGAGGTTGTGAGGCACCGGCCTCACTTTGTGTACCTTTGGATGGCTTCAGCCTTTAGACGAATCTCATGTTCAAACCCCTTCAGCATTCCCAACTCTTCTTGAAACACCATTGGAAACTCTTGTTCCCACCTGTCTTTCACTTCAGCAACCGTAACTGATTCTTCTGCGTTCACCTGGATTCTGATTCCTAACAAACGTTTGTATTTATATTTATTTTATTTGTATAGCGCACCAGGCCCGAGGGCAACTGGGCACATATCTTCAGACAGTGCATACATGAATAGCATGGTTACAGTTACAAGTTACAGTTAGTCACTTACATGAGCAGAGCAAGTTGGTAGGAAATAGGAGTCAAGCATACTGAGGTGGCAGCGATCAGATGGCCTGAGACGACTGTGGGTAAGGTGCAGTAACTAGCCAGAGATTCCCTTTATGTTTGCATAAGTTAAGTGAAGGTAAAGGTCTAATGGTAAGTGGCAGTGTGTTCCAAAGTTTGGCGGCCAAGACTGGGAAGCTAGTACCTCCGGCTTTCTGAAGCTTGTATCTGGGGATCGTGAGGAAGTGTGATTGGGTGGATCTAAGTGACCGAGTTGGAGTATGTTGAGCAAATCGCGAGGCTAGGTAGATGGGAGCCTGGTGGTTTACACATTTGTAAGTAAGGGCCAGAGATTTCAGTGATATCCTTTGGGCGACTGAGAGCCGATGTATGCTCTTTCTAGTTTCAGAAATGTGTGCAGATCTGGAAATGTTGAGGACCGCTCTAATAGCATTATTTTGGGTAATCTGGAGTTTTTTGAGGTTACATTGGTTAGTGCCTTGATAAAGTGCGTTGCAATAATCAAGTTTGGACATAAACAGAGTCCTGGCAAGGGTGATACAGTTCTGAATGGAGAGGAATGGGCGTAAAGCTCTGATGAGCTTGCATGTGTAAACTGAGGCAGCAATGACTGTGTTAGTTTGTCTGTTTAAGGAGAATGTAGAGTCTAGGTAGATTCCCAAGGTTTTATTATCTTTAGATACTTTGATGGAGTTGCCATCGATATTAAAAGAGCTGAACAGGGGGTTCAGCTTATTAAGTCTTTGTTGTGTGCCCAGAATGAGGAGCTCTGTCTTGTCGTCATTAAGACAGAGCTCATGTAAGGCCATACAGGCTTAAATTACATGGTAGATGTTATTCAGAGCTTTAGAATCTGCAATGTAATCACCAGTGATAGGGATGAGTATCTGGGTGTCATCAGCGTAATTAGTGTAGGTGACGACCAGATAGTCAAGCACATCGAATAGAGGTTTGGTGAATACATTGTAAAGTGTAGGTGATACGCAGGACCCTTGTGGGACTCTGCAGGGGACTGGGGTTGGGTCTGCCGAAGAGATAGGTGAAAATACACTCATGTGTCTATTGTCAAGGAAGGAACTAATCCAGTTAGTGGCATTTGGGCAGCAGATTTCAGATGATGGCGGAGGATTTGGTGATTGACCAGATCAAAAGCTGCAGATAGGTCCAGAAGAAGAAGGAGGGCAAGTTTGCCGTTGTCTTTAAGGTCGTCCATTTGGGTTTTGAGGTCTAAGAGGGCTGTTTCTGTCCCATGCTTAGGTCTAAAACTGGATCGTCTTGTACCAAGGAGATTATTGGTTTCCAGATAGTTCTGTATCTGTAGGTAGGCTGCTCTATCTAAGATTTTTAGAAGAAACGGGACCGTGGTGATGGGTCTGTAGTTGGAGGGTATCTCTGGATCTAATGTCGTTTTTTTAGCAGAGGTATAACCCATGCGTCCTTCAGATTGTTAGGGACAATTCCAGATTGAAACGAGGAGTTGATGAAGGCGGTTATGAAGGGAGCAAGGTCATGTACCGATTCCTTGATGATAGGTGCAGGGCAGGAATCACCTTGGCCATTGGAAGGTTTTAGATTACTGATGATTTTTTCGACCTCCGGGATGGTGAGAGGTACAAAACTAAATGGGATGTGGGGGAAGGAGGTGGCCATATTGGGCGCAGGGAATTTAGGTAGGGTGGAGGTAAGAAGGGAATTTTGTTTGGCATTGATTTTGGATTGTAGGGTGGTTATTTTGGTAAGGAGAGCATTTTGGATATTGTTGCACCACGTGTTGTCTTTGCTGCAAGTGTCCGGAACTGGTGAGGGGGATTCTAATTCTTTGAGAATTTTAAATAGCTCCTTCATGTTTCATTCAGCTTGCGATATACACTGATTATAGGTCTCTTTTTCATCTTGTAAGATTGCTTCCTTGTAATTGAGGGATGTGATGAGAAGGAAGTCTTTGTTGGCCTCGCAAGGAAGACTTTTCCAAAGTGCTTCAGGCTTATGGTTTTCTTTGCACAGAGCTCTAAGTTGCGAGGTGAACCACAAATTCAGGTGAGCTTGTTGTTTGGCTTTACATATTTTGAGCGGTGCTATGGTTGAAGATGTCCACTAAGACGGTAGGGTCATTGTGCTGAGAAGCACAGTTGTTCAAAATGGGTAGGATGAGTGGGAGTAGTTTGTCCCTGGTAATGTCCTTTTTTTCCCGGTGGGAATAGCGGGGGCTATGGTTGGTTTGGGGTGAGGATTGGTGGCTGGAAGGTGAAAGATAATGATATGGTGGTCGGACCAGGCACAGGTGGAGTTAGAACTTATTGATGTATTACAGTTAAGATCTACAATCCAGTCGAGCGTTCTGCCCTTGTTGTGGGTGGGTTCAAGTATATGTTGCTGGAAACCTAGGTTGGAGAAGATGCTAGCGACCTCGGTGGCCATAGGATCCTTAGGGTCAAGTAGGCCGAGGTTGATGTCACCCAGTAGTAACACCTGTGAGTTGGGCTTAGTGTTGTCAGTCAAGATGGAAGTACTATTGTCTGTGAAGGAGGCAAGTGGTCCTTGTGGTCTGTATATAAGGTGTAGTGTTGCAGTGTTGGTAGGTGAGAGGGATAGTTTCACTGATAGTGATTCGGCCGAGCTAAATTGGGAGTTGGGGATAATTATCATGGTGATATTATCCCTATGTATGAATGCAACTCCGCCCCCTTTGGATAAGTTAGACTGGCGGTCATTTCTGAAGATGGAGTAGCCATCGGGGATAGTGAGGGCAAGAAGTGGGCCTGAAGCGGCGTGTAACCATGTTTCAGTAATGGCGATGAAGTCAAGGTTTTGGACAGTGATCAAGTCAGTGATATCGAGGGCGTGGGCCGTAAGGGATCTGGCATTGATGTGGGCTCCCTTTAGTTCTTTGATGGGGGGGTCACGGGGTGGTTGGTTATCGTCTGCATAGTTGACTGTAGGCTGGAGGTGAGGTCACGCTGGGCACGTGATACGCGGGACAGTCTGGATCTAAGTCTGGCATTCCTGAGTTGGAGTGTGCACGGTTGGTTAGGTGTGGGTTTTGTGGCGAAATGTTGAAGCCACAAGGCCGGAGCATTAAGGTAGGGATTGGTAGAGGAATCAGTGAGGTTCGTTATGGTGTTAAGCGTGGGTGTGGGGAAGGGGGAGAGGAGGTGGGTTAGTGGTAGTATACTGTGGAGCATGGTGTAGGACTGTGTGATAGGGTGGTGGTGGGAGGTCTTGGCCGTGCTGACAAGGGGAGCGCAATGAGTATTGGCTGGATACCCTGTAGTGACAAGGTAGGGAAGGTAGATGGTGGCAAGGAACCACAGCAGGATGTTGTATCTTGAGAATCCTAACAGTGGGTGCGGGAAAGAGCGGTTGCTAAATTGGCCAGGGTGGGCAAATACAAGTCCAAAAATAGCAGGCAATTGGTGTAAGGGCACTGGTCAGGAATGGCAGGCAGATTCAGGTGCAAAATAGCAGGCAATTGGTGTGAGGGCACTGGTCAGGAATGGCAGGTAGATTCAGGTGCAAAATAGCAGGCAATTGGTGCAAAGGCACTGGTCAGGAATGGCAGGCAGGTTCAGGTGCAAAATAGCAGGCAATTGGTGCAAAGGCACTGGTTAGGAATGGCAGGCAGATTCTGGTGCAAAATAGCAGGCAATTGGTGCGAGTGCAATGGTCACGGAATGGCAGACAGATATAGGAGCAAAATAGCAGGCAATTGGCGCAAGGGCACTGGTCAAGAATGGCAGGCAGATACAGGTGCGAAATGACACAAGACTAGGCATTTGCGCAAATTGAAATTTCAATACATGCAACAGGTTCCGGGCACCAGACAGATTGCCGAATACCAAACATACAGAGCATAGGGTAGACAGGCGGCATGCAGAGCTGTGGTTGGTGTACAAAGTTAGCAGTGTAGCTTCTACAACTGATATATATGATTGTCATTGGTGTAGGTTAGTCCCATAGATAAGGTGTGGTAAGGTGAGTTAGGTAGGTAGAGCAGCAGTATTGGTACATAACAGAATGGGGCGTGCTGGGCAAGAGTATGATAGGTAGCAGGTACGCTTTGAGGGTCTTACCGGAAATATCGCGTGGGAGGAGCCATCATCAACTCATGAGCTGGCGCTTCAAATGGTAAAGCGAGGAGAGAAGAGTGCTGCGGAGCAGTGTCCCACGCTGCAGCGCAGGTGCGGACAGGTGCCTTTGATTTCGTGTGCCTTAGATGAGGTGGCCCGGCTTCCGCCTCCGGCTTACCTCTCTGCCTATAGGCGTGTGACTGTCCTGGTTGTTAGGCAACCAAAATAAACAAATGGCGCTCATGGAGTGCAGTGGCCATTTTATGATCAGCTGCGTTATGGCTCTGGCCGTCCCTCGTTGATCTGGATTGGATCTGGGGTTGCCGTGACTACCATGGTGCAGGGGTTGCTTGCTGGGGTGCCTCGGGTGCAATTGTATCAAATTGCATCCGCGGGTCGTCGGGTACACGGCAGGCGGCTCGGGCGCCTTCTGAGGTTGGACTGCTTCTGTAGTGAGTGCAGCAGAACTGTAGAGTCAGTAGCAGACTCGGCTGCTGCTGTGGAGGGGCTCCAGCTCTGAAGAAGAATGGGGGACGTTGTTCGCCCCATGCTAAAAGTGATGAACCCTCTTGCGTGACATAAACATCAGATTCACAACTTCTGTCTTTATATTTTATTGATGCATGAAATTTCCCAGAACCTCAATCCTCACATTACCATAGGCATATGGTTCTATTTTGTGTTCCTTTAATTGTTTCACATCTCTATGTACCCACCCTTCAAGGGTCCTTTTTGACATTAAAGTCCAGGGAGAACAATTGTCCACCTTCATTGTGACAACTCTCCCGTTGAACAGAAACACATCTGCTGGTGCATTTCCTTTATGCGACAGTTCCGACACCTCCAACACATGCTTTGCTTGGCTGCTTTGCAGGGCTATAAAATGTTCCTATTGTTCTGGTACTCTTCCCCCAAACTCTATGTTCTGCACATGTCCTGACTCACGGCAAACCCTCGCAAAATGTCCCCTTTTTTTGCACTTCAAGCATGAGACATTCCTCGCAGGACAAAACACACTTGTGGATATGTGACGGTTGCTACCACACTTGTAACATTTGACCTCCTTATTAATGTTCACTTTCTTCATTCCTTTCACTGCAGCCACTTCTCCTTCTTGTTTGTCACTTTTCATGGATGACATATATTTTTGAGTTTGCTCCATGCTTCTAGCTGCTTCTACTGCCATTTCTAACGGCACATCCTTAGATAACAGTCTTTCCTGTATTTTCACATTATTAGTGCAACTAACTAGTTGATCACGTATAAGTGAGTCTGTGAGTGGGGCAAACTCTTACAGTTCTTAACGCTGCAATGAAGTTCTCTACGGGCTCTTGCAGTTCCTGTGACCTTTGGAAAAACTTGTGCCTTTCAAAAGTAATGTTCTTTTTTGCCTCAAAATGAATTTCTAACTTCTTCTCTGCCACACTATATTGGTCCATATCTCTGTGGCTTTCTTGTGGAGGTTCTGGTAGTCTGTCGTAGACACTACGACCCTCAGTGCCGAGATTATGCAATAGTATTGCTTCCTTTCTTGCAGGGGTGAATTTTTCCCCTCCTATGGCAATTAAATAAGTATCAAACAGTCTCTTCCACCTGTCCCACCTAATAGCTGGTGGCCCGGGTTCTGGTAAGAAAGATGGAGGTAGGGACATACTTGCTGCTGCCATATCTACTAAAGCTTAGTGCTTGTATATGCACAACACCTGTACGAACTTTACACTAATGCTGGAGTGTATTTAATTTTCACTCTTGTGGATTCAACTTCTCACTTGAATCCCATATATCTCTGAGTCTGTATGCCCTGTATTACAGTTCAATTAACTGTTTCACATGGTTCTTCCAATGACTGTTTTCTTCTCCTTAAGGCCTCAGCTTATCTTTTGTTTCAAATCAGGTTTACAGGCCCTTCAACTGTTCCTGTTTGTATACTTATACAGATTGTCCCTATGGTTGGTTGGGCTTTTTTTCCCCAAGTCTTCGTGTAAATTTCAATACGGAAGAAGCATGGGCATACGGCCGCTATTGCTTGGAGTCTTTTTCTCCCTCCCTCCGCCTCCTCACCTCATTGCATAATCTCTGCTTCAGCGCCATCCGCTACATGTCTCTAGAGAGGCAAGAAGGGGCTCAGAGCACACCACTCGCAAGTGCTTCAGCCGTGTCCACAATGTGATTGCCGCTGTGAATCCTGCACTGCGGGTGGGGAAACAGGAGCACTCCTCAGTAATCAGCCTGCTCTATTAGGCTGACTGCACACCAGGGCTTTGCTCCTCTGATTCCTGCTTTGCGGGTGGGGAGACCGGAGCACTCCCTCTGCGGTTCTCACTCAACAGTCAGTTTGATTCCTGTGCTGACCGTACGCCGCTCCCCCTTCTCCGTGGCGGGCTCAACGCCTCGATCCCATTCTCGTCGCCACTGTAAGGAGGATCACAGAGGCGGGTAAATTATGTTTTGAAGTCTTTTATTAATGAGCCGCCCGGAGACGCACCCAGCTCTTCACTGTTTTTCAACTGCCTTGCCTCTGTCACGCGATGTCCCAGATTCTAAAGATCACAAGGACAACGCGTGGCAACACCAGACACGAGACAACAGAGATACTTCTCTACAACAATATTCAATACACTCAAATATGACATCTAAAAATAGTGTGAATTACTACCAAACATATGATCAGTACCAAGCAAGCCATAGCAGCAAGCTACAATCTGAACAGTGTATAAGTAATACAGTATCACCAGAGGGAACATGGAAAACGTATACCACAGCCATTACCAACTTTCAAAATGTTAATCTGGCTGCAGTTCACCTCCTCCCTGATAAGGAAGGTCTCACCCGTACACATTGGCCCTTCCATGAAATCCCTATACTACTTTCCCACGTACACGCATGTTCTATTGGTGGCATTGTGAATTGTAAATGCTCCTGTCAGGCCCCTTCCTTTCTTCAAAGCAATGCCTCTGACTCACTCCCTGACAGAAAATACATCCACACACTATAGTTCTCTAGAGCTTTTTTTGCTGCACATCTTTTTCACTACCTTACTGCCAGTCATCCTAAATTCCCAATGATCACCTATGACCCCTGGTATTGTCAGGTGAACTGAAACCACATGACTGGCATCTTGCCACCACAGATTACCCCATAGCAAACCTTCAAGTATAAGGTGGATTTCACTTTTTAACAGGGTTGGACTTGGGCATAAAATGGTCTCAAGCACAAATTAAAAAGGCCCCACGGTTGCAAATGGCAATTTATTCCTTTTGTGTCCAACTGTTTGAGTAGTACCCAAGGGCGAGGTTTTTGATAAAATGTGATGCAAATTGTGCAAGAATATTTATTCAATAACACTGGTCACATGGTAAAGTAACTTAGCAAACTGCCAAAAAAGTGCCCCACTTTGACCCAAAAATGTGTCCCACACTAGAATTTTGTGTTTTTGCTTCAGGCATTGCCCTTTTTTCCTATAGGCCAGTCCGAGCCTGCTTTTTAACCACTGCTAATAGGTGAAGCATTGTACCTAGGTCCACTCCCCAACTAACCTGAGAGTGGGTGAGCTACTCAGGCCAGATTCATCCCCTGGCTGCTTGTAGATCCCTAATTGATCCCTGGTTGTTTGTAGATGCCAAATTGCCCAGCCTTCTATCTCCCCAGTTGTTAACTTCCTGCTCCCTTGTATTGATCCCTTGCGATCTGCTTCACTGGCTGTTAGTTCCCCTATGGGTTGTAAAGTTCTCTGTTGATTCCTAAGGTAGGTCTGGCCTCCATAAATACCCACATTGTTATATTTCACCTGCAATATGTGTGCTGACGTTTTATCTGCCATGCAATGGGCCCTTTTAGGGCACACAACGTATCTGTGGCATGCATGATGATCTTGGGATCACACTGCCTGATGTATCATCAGCAAATGGCCATGCAAGATGGCAATCATCACACTTCTCAGGCAAGACACCAAGTGTCATGTCCAGTGCCTGTTTTCAAATTGCCTTTCTTTCAGATTTAAAACAGTTTCCACTGGGCATGCTGCCTTATACATCTTTTTCACTTGCACTCTCTACCTATTTTTGGAATTTCAAAATGATTTGTGCTCACAGCATCCGCTTGTATGCTGTAAATTGACTGCAATTTCTCAGCATTCACTTCATGTTGACACAGCCATGCTATTAATAGTTTGAAGAAATTGTTCTGCCAGGAATATGTTGAAATTCAGACTATTTTTCATGTTACTTTGTTTTTGTTTTAAACATTGACAGTATCATACCCATGAATAACAATCCCCCAAAAAATTGGAGTAAGTGCTGCACAGGGCGAAGTGCTTGTTATGTGCAGGTAGGATTACCAATGTCTAGTCACTGCAGCAGCTCTGTGAGGTCTGAAGAGAACAGACTTGGAAAATGACGACACCATTTAAATAGGGGAGACAAGTTACCATAATTGTGGATGATATTTATGAGACACGTAGATGTTAAATCACGTTGAACGCCCTTGCCACAGCAGTAACACAGTGATCAGGTAATTTAGAGTAATATCATGTCTCAAACATGGCTTCTCTAGCCCTCCATCTTACTTGTTACTGTTTGTCAGCATTAGTGAATGCATTACTGTAAGGGGTGGAGTCCACGTGTGGCGGGTACCACATCTGTCCTTTTTGGCAAAGGCACTTTAGGAAGACAAGTGCAGTGGGTCTGGTGATTTCCCAGCCCCAACAGTAAATCTTCTGGGAATTAGCTTAATCACTCCTGTAATGTTTTCCCAGGAAGACATGTCCTTGCTGAAGCCATTCCCTGCCCGCTGTTGGTTTAGCATCCTCTTTGTGATTTGATCTTCCATAAGGCTTTTCCACACAATGAGATCTGTCCTTCCATTTGGAATTTCCTGGCATCGCTCTTTGGAATTAAGCTCGGACTTGTACCTCACGTCCCAATTTATGCCAGTGATTCTGTGCTTTGGCAATTTGGAATGACCTTAGCTTCATCCTTCAAGTGTTACTTATCTATGTCTATGCTTTCGTAGCAAAGACATTGTTACAAACGATTGCTCCCTTTATTAAAACTGTAGTACAAAATTGGAGGATACATTTCTCCTGGATATCTTTTATGAATTTCTGTCCCTGTGAACATTCAGGTAAAAGAATGAATCCAACTCTTTAACTGTATACATTAGTTATATTCATGTGAGTTCTTGTAGTGCATAGGAAATAATAGTAGAAGACTTAATTGTCTTTCTGCCTTTTTTCAAAATTTTGCCAATATCAATCAGTTCTGAGGAAGACAAGGCCAGTGGCTAGTTGTCAAAACTAGCATACATTTCAAGCTTTTAGGTCCTGATCGATAAAATGACGTCCATTTGTAATATATGTTTGTGTATACTAGAAGGCTTGTTGGCAAGTTTGAGTAGGCCTTTCTTGCCACTTGTCTTATGCATTTTCAATTGTTTGAATGAGTTACTAGTGTGTTCATATATGTTTGGTAATCTAAACATGTTAAGCAGCATGTGTGTATATTGCAATATGAAATTATGCACTCTACACTTAATGGTGAATCAGGGGCTATATATTTGTGTAATTTCTGGGCTCCTTTTGACAAATATGAAGTAGACATATCTTATCGTTTTCCTGATGCAGTTTTAACTGTTGGTATGTGTTGTTCGCTTGATTATGTTTGTATCATCATTTGTAAACATATATGATTGTAAAGTAACGTGTGTAATATGAAATGAGACACTCAGCACTTAAAGGAAAGATGGGGCTCATATGGGAATGGGGAAGACTTTTTCCCGGCGCCCAGGAATGGCCAAATACCAGGTCTGGCAAAGCCGTAATGACCCGGTAATTGCCCCTTTCTGGTCGCCGGTAAAAATTTAAATACCAGCGGCAGCCGTGCCTGTATTACAGGCACGGCTACCACCAGCCTCGTAATGAGGCCCCATGGTTACGAAGAACCAAGGTAGCCAGAGCTATTGAAGAGTGACCGCTCTGGGTCCCACAATGGTGGGGTTGGCCTGTGGAGTGTATTTTGTTAGTCCTGCTTGATGCATTACAAATGACTGAACATTTAAATAAGCACTTCTGCATTTTGTGTACAGTCTCACAGTCCATTAAAAGGGGTGTGGGGTAATGTGTTGGTGCGAAAGCTTCAATACTTTTTGGAATTCTACATTGTTGACATTACTTATCACGGTTTAGACTATGTACAGAGGTGTAGTACATGTGCACGCTTATGATGGCGTTTCTAATGCTGCTTGATGCATTGTATTATATAGTGTTTTCATGTGCCGAGGAATTTTAGTATGTCTTCTTCAAATTGTGCCAGAAGCATTGTATCATACTGTTGTAAGCCGAGGAATTTTAGCATGTTTTTTAGAAATGTTATTATTTTTCTGAATATACATGTGAAACTTTTACGGTGGTTTATGCCGAAATAAAAAAATACTTGAATTCTACCAACCGATAAGGCAGTCTTCTGGAAGCGAATGAAACTCCTATTTTTATTTTTTAGATTCAAAGCCGCCTGCTGCACCAACCTTTCCTTTGTAGAAGTGCCAATCACCAAGATCATGAAAAACTATGACTCACCATCAGAATGTGGGCCTGGCAGACCTGCTATACCACAACAATGTTTCCTGAATTCTATGGAGGTTCCATGTATCCTAAAGCATGTGATTATAACACTGCTTCTGAAAAATAGAATGGGGCATATCCTGCTGGCAAACTACAAACCAATCTCTGCTCACACTTGTTTGTAGACCTCCGTTAGCACACAGCCCCTCACCACGTTCCAAGACAGACATCTCAGTGAATACCAGCTTGCTTCTCACCACATCACAGAACAGAAACATCACTCATCAACGGTGAACTGTTGTTGAATTTCAGAGACCAAGTTCAAATGTGCTGAAAGACTCTTCATGAGATATCTATAACTTTTAAAATGGTGGAACACTATTCTGTCATCCACAGGCTTGAAATGACTTGCAGTATTGTGGGCAACCATGCTCAAATGGCACTTCGTGGGTATAAATGGTATTATTTCTTCCCAAGCCCACATAGATCACATGGATGATGTCCCCAGACTATTTCTTCTCATCCATATAATCTAATTGATACTTCACAACCCTCACGTCCAACCCATCTAGCCACAACCTGGGCATTCATACATAATCCACTGCGTGCATATCCTCATAAGGATCTCCTAAAGTCTATGGCCCTCATTACAACTCTGGTGGTAGCCGTGCCGTTACAAACGGCACGGCTGCCGCCGGAGATACATTTTTCCGGCACCCGTGAATGGGCAAGAACCGGGTCATGCTGAGTTAGGCGGACCCGGTACTTGCCCATTTTCGGGTGCTGGAATCAAGGGCCTCCTCATCCCCATTCTGCCCTACAGGGCTGAATGGGGATGGGGACGTTGGATGCACCGGCACAACTCTACATGTGCCGGTGCATCTGACGTGCTCTGCTCGCGGGTGCCGTTACACCCGCCAGGAAAAACCAGGTGGGTGAAATGGTTCCCGCGAGCAGAGCCCGTAGTATGGCGGTCCAGGGAGTACGGTACTGGCATGCTTACCGGTACTGTACTTCCCAGACCACCACAGACCGTTTACATTTGTGATTCATCTAGGTGGTTGATTATATACACAGTATTACATGGCCCACGGTAGTGGCCGTGTAGTTATGGTTAAGTTGCTAATCACATAGGAAGAGCACTTTTTGGATGGCTTATAACTTCGTTCTCCCTGGATGAATTCTCACCAAACTTTGCAAAAATAGTATATGGCCCACTTTGGCAAAGTTTGGTGAGGTTTGGTCCAGGGGAGGCAAAGTTATAGGGGGGGTCCCAAAATGTATTTTTTCCCATAGACCGAATGGGGAAAAAACTTTGCTCACACCTACAGCCCAAACTGCTGGATGGATTTTCACCAAATTTGTGGCAGGAGCAGCAGCTTGGTCCCGAAAGCGTGCTTTTGTAAATTTGATAAAATGATCAAAAAGTAGGTCACAAAAAATTAGTGATGTCTATGTCCGCTCCGTGGACACACTTCCCTGTTCGCTCCACGGACAGGACACTGATTGGTTAATCAGCTTGCATCATGTCCGCGGACATGCGACGTGTTCACTGATTGGCTGGAATGAAGCGTGAGGTGCGTCGTATTGTTTTGATGTGCCTGCCATCTTGGATCCGCAGACATCCGCGGACAGCGCAGCGACGAACGGGGAGAAATACAACTTTGGGGAGTGTGTAAGAGTGCTTGGGGAGGGCGGGGGAGTAAGAGATGGGTCAAAAGCTGTATTTGTTTAGGTGGCAGGCGTCGCTGATGTGTTCATCATGTCTGCGGTCACTGCGGCTGTCCGTGGACATAAAAAATGCAGTAGCCCATATAGCACAGTTAAAATGTTTGATTCTATCAAATCTACAGTTTGTGTACTGTTTGATTTGTATAGTTTGTATGTGAAGTTTTGGCTACATCATGTAATTTAGATTGTAGAGTTTGGCAACAAGCACTGCAGTATAACATATCCATGGAAGTAGACATTTTGGATTGTGATGTATGGTTAGATGTTTGCTTCAATGGTTGTGTTATGGAGCAGTATTTGTGAGTTGAATTATAATATACTTACTGTTTGATTTTTTGTGATTGGATATATTTTTTTCATGACTTGGGTAACTGGAGCAGATATTCTTTTTCAATTTCTATGAAAAAAGAAAAGATCATGTTAGTGTAGGTAGTTTATAAAGAGTTATTTCATTGCATAATAGCCATCTTTACCTTATTTTGACCCTCATATTTAGTAGTTTACAAACCAGTGTACTGTGCAATTTGCAATTTGCTCAGATTCTGTGTGTGTTTCTTAAATCATTGGGTCTGTGGGAAAATAAATCCATGTTGATTAAAAAAAACTTTTTTGTATGTTACAGTACATTTCTTTCTTTGTTTTCAGTGTTTATTTGTTGTTTCGAGCTAATGTTCTATCTGTTGGCTTGTTGCAGATTGTTAGATAACTGTTGGCGAATTCTAACTGGTTACAGTTTTTTACTTATATTTTTAAGTTGCTCATCTATTTGTTGGGTTGTTGCAAATTTTTGGGGCAGTTAGATACCTGTTGGCGTATTCTAACTGTTTATTTCTTCTTATAATTTAGTGGTATTGATTTATCTGTTTGGTTGTTGCAGAATCTTGGGGCAGTTAGATATCTGTTGGCGTATTCTAACTGTTTATAGTTTTCTAATTGAAGTTTTATTAATGTTTATGCACAGATTAGTTATTACATTTTGGTTTTAAGAATATTAAAAAAGCGTTTATAAGATGTGCTGGTAATCTCTGCTTTATAGTAATAGTACTATGATTACATTCGAACCATCCACAATTCTTTTTTTTTATATGCAGTGTAGTAACCTGCATTGGTTGTGGCTCCTGCGTGGTAGATTATACCTATTGTTGTGAAGGTTTTCTTACCAAGTGATACTTGACCATGTGTGAATCCAGTCAGCTTGCAGTTGTTTTGGTACCATCTGCATTGTAACATAAAAGCATTAGTATTATGTATTTACTATGTGTTTGTATTTGTAAGGTGGAGCGATGTTCTGAATTGCAGGTAGCACATAATCTGCCATGGTTTGCATTTTGTACAAGTTGCTAAAATGGAACAGATTCACAGTTAGGTATGGATACATACAAGAAGCGTTCATTAGGGATTTGTTCCTGTGCCACATTGTTGCAGAGAGTGCATGTATGTTGCCACCTGTATGAAATCTGGAAGATTTCATTTATACATATGTTTTTGTTTTCCAGTACTTGTAGTAACTACATTATAAATTCTTGTGGATCTTCTTGTGAGTTTATAGTGAATTTCACCATTCCAGCACAGTAGTCCAATTCTTGTCTTATTCCATGAACACTGTATGTGTTGTCAGTATTGTTGCTTGCATTTCTATGAAGGACTAACATTTGCAAACACAATTGGTCTGTATTGTGTAGGTAAATGTTGTCAACAACTGATGGCAATTGGAATAGAATGTTTAATGCTACATTTGCGTAGCAATTTACACCAGTTATATTTGCAAATTTGAATGGACCAGATAGTTCTGTGTCCAAGTCATTTCTTCGGAGTCTGTGTTGCTTCTTTGAAGAAGTACCAGAGTTACTTTGAGTAGTAGATTCTTCTTTGGTTGTAGCAATTGATGAAGTATTAGCTTCTTTCACTCTCTTTGGAGGATTTGCAGTGAGATCCTGTTGCATTTCTGTTTGAAGTAGTTTTCTTTTACAACATTTTGCTTTTTGTGGAACAGGATAGATTTTTAGAGGGGGGTGTACAGTGAACGTAGTCTATTGTATTCTAAAATGCAAGAAATATCAGTGTTTACTATACTTGCATCAAAGTTGATCAGAATTAGACTGTCAAGTGTATGTAAGCGTGATAGTGCTACGTAGCTCATGCCTTCTTTAAAGACTGTGTTCCCAATATCTATCAATGCTTTATCTAGGGTAAGACCTTGTGATTTGTGAATGGTGACTGCGTATGCTAGAGTTCTAGAAAATTGCTCTCTGCGTACATATATGTCTTTGAAAAGAAGGAATCGAGCTGTTGAGCGTCCTATCCTTTTTACTTCTGATAGTTTGTCAAAAAGAATATTGACAAAATTAATGTTGTTGTCATGTGGGTATGTTTGAAAGCCAAGAACTGTACCAAGTGCTCCATTAACTAGTCCTTGCTCCACGTCAAGGTTACGTTTAAGAATTACTCTAGTTTAAAGATAATTTTAATATTTTCTCCAAGCCAGCTGTGTTGGAGATAGAGTTTTCTAAGGCATTTTGTCCTGTTGTGGCTTGTTGACACATGGGTAGTGTAATACCATATACGTCCAGTTTGTCTGTGGAGCAAATTTCAAATACTGGTTGCATTTCTTTTTTCAACATTGTTTCATTGAATTTTGAACAGTCTGCAAGAGTTGGCATCAAGGACATATAATTGACATTTTTGTGTTCTCAATTTTCCATGACATCAGTAGCACATGAGTTATGGCCATACAGTGCATGGATGTACCAGGTTTTTAATATTGATTGTGCTTCTTGAGGTAGTACACCAACTCTAATACTTTTTAAAATGTTGGCGTATGTGAGGTCTGCAGACTGGCGCATGTTTTCTGTTAATTCTCTGTATTGGAAATGTTGCAAAAGGTTGACATTTCCTATACTTCCACCAGTTTTACGGCAGAGTTTGTGTCCTAAAGTTTTAAAAATAGGGTCACCTTTCACTGGTGTCAATTGAAGAAGATCTCCCAAAACAATAATGTGTTTTCCTCCAAAGAGCTCTTCACAGTTTGTATTGAGTTCTTCTTGTAATCTGAGGTGAATCAAAGCCAGCATTAGGCTGGAGACAATGCTCACTTCATCTATTAGTAGCATTTTTATTTGTTTTAACACTCTGCGTAGTTCCAATGCAGCTTCTGTTGAAAGTTTGTAATATTCTAATTTGTTTTGGTGTTCTACTGGAAGGAGTAGTAATCGGTGTAAAGTGACACCGCCTATGTTGCAGGCAGCTAAAAGTGTGGGAGCAGTTACAACAGCTGACAGTTTGTTGTTTGTCAATTGTTGAAGGAACTTGCTGATGATTTTGATTAAGAATGTTTTGCCTGAACCAGCTTGACCACAGACGTAATGTAGTATAGGTTTGTAATGTTGGCAGGTACATTCTTTAATTTCATGTTGTACACCATGTGCAATTTCTTTTGTTACTTCTTGAAAAATGCTATGCTGCTCATTGTTCAGTTTTGATTGCAGTACAGTTAAGTCTTCTGTATCTTCTTCATAGTGACACATGGTGTTTTCTACTTCTGTCATAGCTAATTCTACCTCATTTGCAATTAGTGGCTGTCCCAGTGGTTCTTGGCTTCCTGTTATAGAAGGTTGACTACTGTCGGGAGTGTCCTTATCTAGTTGGGCCTGGAGTTCTTCTTTGAGTTGCTTTCATTGTGCAACATTGTTTTGTACTGTGTAAAGTTTATAGTGCTTTCATTTGCTTTGAAAGCGTCTTAATAGGAGTCATAGATATCTAGTAACTCTTCTTCTTTTCTCCAAGGTTTAAAAAGTTGTAGTAGGGACATGTAATATAGGTATTTATGTTGAGGAGTTTTTAATGACAATTTTATATAATTAATTAAGCTTTGTTTGGTGAGTTTCACTAAGCTGCCTTCACAATTTGTCACTATGTTATTTTCATCTGGTTTTATATTATTTTTGTATTTGAAGTTTTGGGCTATGTGGTATAGACATATGGTTTCCAAAGTGGTACTCATGTTTGGGTAGTATGTGTCTGGTAAATTGTTTTTCAAAATGTCTTTGCTGTTGGGATCATTTTTGGCTATTGTTTCTATGTCGTCGTCTGATTTGAGAACTCTTGTTCTAGATTTAGCAGGACCAAGACTTAGCCATACTATATTTTGTCTAACACTCTAACTGCCTTTTTTTAAAAAATAAGACACAATGGACTGAATTAAAACACACATAATATTTTTTTTTATTATATACAGATATAAAATGCATGAAAGAGAGGGGGAAGCAGAAACTGACAGAAATACAGGGGAATTAGGGGTTTGGAGAGCATGGATGGGAGGGGATGAAGGGATGGAAGTCTCATCATAACATTTTTCTTGGTGGTGAGGGTTTGGGGATAGTTGACTGGGACATGGAGAGGGGGAACAGGTGCATGTGGGACAGTGATATTACATTTTTTCTGTTATGTGGTCCTCCACAAAATGTTTTAAAAGATTGAAATTTTCCATAAGCATATCCATTTTTTGTTCCATGCGCTGCAGAGTATTTTGCAATGTCTCTTTTGCTATATTATTTTCAATGTTTGTATGTTCTGTTAAAAAATATATATATGTTAAGTACACATAAAGAAATGCTTATATAGAGAAGTGTCTACCATTAGTATCACTGTCTTCAGTCATTTCCTCACATGGGAAATTTTCTCCAAGCCATTCCAAAGTACTGGACATTTCGGTGTAAAAAAAATGTATTACTTTTAGTGTACCTAATACAGAAAGTTGAGAAATACATAAGAAAAATGAAGTTTACTTACTATTTTCTGGTAAGTTTTGTTGTTTCTGTTGTGTAGGTCTGCTGTTGCTTCTTTCTGTGCAGTTTCTGTGAGGTAATTATGTTGGAGGCATATCTTTTTTGTTTTGGTATATTCCATTTTAGTACATATGCTATTTAAATGGACGGTTGATGTGTTACATATAAAGGTTCCACTTCTTATTTATTATTACATATAATGTGTTTATGTGTTGCTTTTTGAACTTGTTCAGTGTTTATATGGCATGACAGAACAATTTAAGATACCCCCTGAGTTTTTGGGTAGTGTTGATGTTGTCTGCGTTCATCCGCGGACATACACACAGTTCGCGGACATCAAAATCACTAGCTGGGGGTTCAGTATGTTCTATGTTACATGTATATAAAGTAAGGGAAAACTAGTAAACATGTATCAAATTCACAATATGAATATGTATATTCAGTAAAAAAAATGGATAAAGGGAGGTTATGGTTAAGTTGCGCTATTAAAAACCTATGAAATTCAGTAAAAAATGTTGTTAAAGGGACGTTATGGTAAAGTTGCGCTACTAAAAACCTATAAAATTTAGTAAAAAAAACGTTGTTAAAGGGAAGTTATTGTTCAAAGTAAAACGGAAAACCCCCTGAAATTCGCTAGTTATGGTAAGCTAAGCAACTGTAACTCGCGCCACCAACGTGCATTGCTAAGACTAACACCCAGGACATCAAAGATAACATCACAAATGCCAATGATGACATCACTGATGACATCACATGTGCATGTACTTCTCATGAAAAGGCTGTACAAAGGATTCTTATTATAATGTTGACAAAAAAGTGTCAAGGATCGTTGGAATAAATATCATGAACTACGTAGTGCATTAACCAATGCATTGATATACATAGCATTCTATTATGAAGTTCTTTACAGTATAATAAGCTACTCATGTATAAACATAACATTGTGTGCAGCATACATGATGGAGACGCAATATTCATAATCTTCCCATGTTGAATAGGGAAATGATAAATTATTTCTCATTAGAGTTTTGTGTACTGTGCAACATGTAATAAGTAGCTAATGAAACCCACTTTCTTTATAATTTCATTATTACATACAAAACACAAAGACACAGCAACACATACAAATATGAGTATATACAGGGAAAGTGAAGTACTCAAATAAGCAGCAGTAGAACCAGAAATTGTTCATAACCTACCTGATTAACTTTATGCACAGAAATGATTGCTCGGCTTCACACCTACTACTTCCCTATGTATACCTATCACATGATGTGAATGCACCCTAAAGAGAGTATGCGAATACAAATATGAGCATATCCAAAGAAAGTACAGTAATAAAAAAACAGCAAAACAATAATAAAGTGTTGATAACCTTACTGATTGTCTTCATACACAGAAAGCATTGGTATCTTTCAAGTGTGTATTCTCCCTATGTACATGTTTCATATGCTGTGAGTGAACCCCAAATGAATTACTGTAAGAACATATTTGAAGTATAAGTCTACTGTGGGATGTTTTAACCCACTAGTCTATGCCCTGCAACCTCACTGTGCGCTGCTTGCATCAGAAACAACAGAGTGGCCGCCAAAAAAAAAAGATCTGTGCGCTAAAAATCTCTGAAAGTGCACAGGAAAACCTGAAAAATAGGCCGCTAATCCATTTTGCCTATGTCAGTGGTAACACAGGAGACCACTGCCAAAAACTATCAATTGGCTTCCCACAGAGGAAAAAGAAACTACTTGAAAAAGCAGTGCTACATTGCAAAGGGAGGCCCAGAACTTCTTTAAAAATCATTTTTTCCTTGGCTGTGGAAAGTGCAAAAATCCTGGTTCCCAAACATCACAAAAAAATCCAACATACTTGTTGGGTGTTAAACATCACTAAGCACAATGTCAGCAGAAACATATTTTATTGGAAGAAAATCCACATTCAAAGATGCTTGCTTGGAAAAATATGTTAAAAATGGGTGCAGTACCACTGCTCGCCTGTGTCAGAAGCCGGCATTTAATTATACTGTCATTTAAACGTGTGCCTTAAAATCAAAGTATGGAAAAGAAGAGACTTCCCATCAAAAGTAATATAGAGTGACTATTCAATCTCTATGTTTTAAAAAGGCTGGAATTAAAGATTTGTGGCTATATTTGTAAAAATGTAAATTGTATTTTAGAGAAAGACTATTTTAAACATTGTTTTAAAAAGTAAGTTAAAGCCAGCCACACTGAGCTTCAAAGACATGCCACAGTTTCTCCCAAACAAAGGAATCTCCCCCCCTGCTCTCTGCTGAAGAACTGGCAGGGAGGTGTGAAAGGAAGTGGGAGGGGACTTTGGCCTGTTGCTCTGACAAGAAACAAAAGACTCCCTTGAATGAAAGGAAATGCAAATTCGGGTGTGACAGAAAACTGCTGGCAGGAAGAAGTCTGGGACAGGTCTGGCCCAGCCAAAACCTTGGGGGCGGAGACAGACAGTTTTGTTTATTTGGAGAGCACAGAAAATATCCTTTTGAAAAAGACTCATAGAAAACTGAACAAAATTGGTAAAAATCTGTAAATATAGTGTTGCTAAAATGAAATTTTTGCTCACGTTTTAAAACCACTCTGGAATTTGTGCAATATTCAGAGACAGAACTATCAAAATGTTGACTTTGTAGCAGTTGTGATAATGCTAAAAATATGAAACTTCACAGGAGTATGCCCAGATGTTATGTGCATGTATGGGTAAAAATGTGTACAGATCTGACACTGGGTCAAATATGGGAGGTGATTATGTATTATTAGCAAGTTGTTGATATTATAAATATGCTTTATATTAAAATTATATTTTCTGTGTAGCAAAAGGGGAGGTTTTTCCCTGGATTGCAAATTGCAGCATCACTATGACACTAGGTTTCCTTCTCAAATCAGGAGAGAGGGAATACTTTGACCAATCAGTTTCCTAGAGGGTGGGCATAGTATAATCAGCCTATCCACCCCTTGAGAAATACATAAATAGGGACTGTTGAGGACCTAGAGACAGACCCATTCACCCATCAACTGATTTACTGGCGAAGCGCTCTGCAGGAAGAACCCATACCAAGAGTCCAGATCCCAGATCAAGACTCCAGAACTCTGAAGTAGAAGGCCCAATCCAAAGCTGAACCCTTCTCAACTGGCCTTTAAAATCTTGCAACCTGATTTTAACACCAAAACTTCCAAGGGGCACAACCAATTCATCAGCTGGGCTGTGCTGTTTGTCTGCTTCTTGCCAATAACTCTTGCTAGAACCCAGAGATCCAAACCAGTAGAGCAGAGCTGTAACCCAGAACCAACCCATCAGATCCAGTCCAGGAGGCTGTGCAGAGACAGAGTGCCGTGCTGAGAGCAGAACTAGGTGCCCTGAATCCTGTCCGGTGGCAAGCAGATTTCAGTCAAAACCCTTGACCAGATCCCTGACGGGCCAATACCAAAACCATAGTTGTGAGTATTTAGCATAGAATTGTCCATAGCCAATCTCTTATCTTTAAGTAATCCTATGCAACTCATTGTATCATATCCAGAACTGCATTGTAGAATCTCTTTTGTCTGTCCTGAATCCTTCTTTCATCCATATAATCCTGTGATAATTGTAGTGATAAATCATCTTTGCGCTAATATATATTTGCTGAAGAAAGGCAAGTGTTGCAGCGGGCAAAGATCAGGCAGAGGCGCCTCTGGACTGGTGGCTGTACCGTTGGTATCTTGCATCTTCATAGCCTCCCTTAGTTTTAAGAAATCCTTGTTTGTGGTAATCTTCAAAAGTGCATATCTCATTTGAAATCTTGACTCTTTTTGAGAAAAATCTATCTTTACAGTTTTTTTACAGCTTTTTTATAGTTTTGCTTCACACGCACGGAAAAAGTTGCTGCAAATCTGTATTTTGCTCAATTTCATCAAATATAAAACAGCTATTCTTTGTATTTAATCTCTGAATTCAGTTTCCTATCTACCAGTTATCCCACGCTCATTGCTCTTTTGTACCTGAAGCTATCCAAAGCAGCTCCCACTAGTTCTGAATCCTATTTAGAGAATTAAATCAATTTTCAGTGTTTTTCCCATTCATTACAAGCCACATTCAAAAGCAATTGACCTATTTTAAAATCACTCCTGTTTCTCTCTAAAGCTTGCTGGGGGAACTGGGATTGAAACTGCATTTGTAGAGTGTTTATTCCTGAAACCTGTTTTCTCTCCTTCCATCTTTATATTGCATATTAGGGGGGGGAGGTTGAGGAGCATCAGTGGGAAAGAGTGATTACATTGCATTTATTGAATTCATATCAAGTATTATTTCTGTGCTGCATTAATTTCCTATCATTGCATTTCATTGAACCCACACAAAGTTTATTCCATGCTCCATTATTCTTTTCATCCATACTCCTATTGATTAAAGAGATTGTTGATAATATCATCCAATGCAGATCATTGTATAAATATTAATAGTGTGATATCTAGATATTGTTCAAATTCATAAAAGTGTTATATATATATATTGTTCAATTCATACAATAAATCTTTTAACTTTGCAAAACAACCTACTTCTTGGTTCAGTGAGACCGGGGGATTCAAAGAGAGGGGCGTGATATAAGGGTTCATCGTTCAGAAATAAAATAACTTTAGACATAAACATATATAATTAAGGGTTCCAGCTGGGCATCACACACTAGGCATTGACTTAGGTGTAGTGCTGGGTTGAAACCACTTACAGATTGGGGGCTCGTCCGGGATATCTGGATTAGATATACCACTTCTGACAGTTTAATAGAGTGTGCTAACTGACATGGTACATAAATCCTGTTGGGCTACCACGCTGTGTTACACTGTGAAAAGCACCCCTCAAAAGGGAATGCTCTAAGGAAATGGTCTGTTTTGCAAAAATAAAAGAAAACTTCTGTAAGTCAGGAAGGAAATTAATATTTCCAGAATGGCAACATTGGTAGAGATCAATATGGCTAGAGAGCACCTTTTGCATAAGTTATTTGTGAGAGGTGAATGAACAGAGAAGGATCAGAATGCATGGTTGCAGGCAATCACACAACAGATCACCGCAACAGGGTTAGATCAATGGAAAGATCAGGGACCCTTACATATGGCCCTGAGTGAACTATATATGGCCCCTAAGGCAAAGGATGAGCAAAACAAGATTGCCAAAATAGCAGCATATCTATATTTATCTATTGGAGCCATACAGGATAAAGATGCTGAAGGCCAAGATCTGGCAAGTAAGCAACTGCAAGCATTAGGAAAGGCCCAAACTGATCTGGACTCTGCCGAGCAGCGACTACAGAGGAGCCAAGAGTCAGAAAATGAAAGTAGGCAGTATATTGTCAAAATAAAAGAGGACCTGGGTATCCTGCAGCAGGAAAAGGCAGAACAGGATACCAGATTTCTGCCCCTACAGAAGGAGTACCAAGAAAGTTTGGACTCTCTTCTGCAGAGCCAGAAAAAGCTGGAGCAACAGATAAACTTTAACAGGGCATGCACAGAGCAGGTAGCCACCCTGCAAAGCCAACTAGATAGAGAGAAAGAGGAGAGCAATACATTGATTTTGAAAGACCTGGATACCTAGGCAGAGTTTGATGAAGAGCGCCAGAAAGCTGGTGCGCTTCAAAGACAGAGTGACGACCTGGCGGCACAGAGACAGGCTCTTGCTCAGGAAAGGGACAACTTAGGCCAGGAAGTAGAAGAAAATCACCTGGCCCTTCAGGGACTGGGTGACCTCCATAAAGAGCATGAAAGATTGTTAGAGCACACCAGGAGGGTGGAAGAGGCTCTAGCAAGGAAGGACCAGGCCAGTATGGACAGGACTCAGGAGGTAACCCTCCTGTAGCAAAGACTCGCCCAGTACTCAAAAACAACTCAGGAAGCACAGAGAGAAAAATGAGGCTCTCTGTGAGAACAATTACAGGCTCCACAGACAGGTAGCCATGCAAGAGAGATTGATAGAGACTAGTAAGGCCTTGATTGAGGAACAAAAAGCTCAGGTTCTTGCATGGCAACAGGGAGCAGGGGCTGATAGAGATGAGGTTTGCTGGGAAAGGGAAACACCTGAGCATAACCTCAGGAACCCTAGTACCAGAGGCCTTCATCTCTCCCATTCCCTGGACTCTGCCACCCCCATGTCCACTGGCGCACATGAGCCCAGTGCCACGGGGATGACAGATTTCAACCCACTCAGAAATATGGGGCTCATAGACCAGCACCTCCCAGGAATGGATGGGCGTGCATCTGGGTATGGGTACCCAAGTACGCTGAAATTTAGTGGGGAACTCCAGGAGAGTAGGCCCACTAAGGGCATCCTGAAAACATCTGCCCAGCTAGGACACCCAGAATCCTGGGAGCAAGGAGGAATCAGAAGACTCCTCTGAGCGCCCCAGGACACAGGAGGCTAGGTCCCCACATTCTGCCAGCCATTCCCAGGCTTGCAGAATCCGGGAAAACCTGTAAGACCAGACGGGCACCTCTGGGAGCAGTACCTCTGAGTCAGAGGAGGAATGGACCAGGGCTACCCGAACAAAGAAGGCCAATAAGGCAAAAAGGGCCTTGCTTAAGGACCCCTTAAAGCAAATCAAGGCGATAAGGAGCGTCATCACGCCCTATCATAAAAACGCAAAGTATTCTGTTTGGGAGCACTTAGAGCTCTTTGAGCAGATGATGGAAACTTTCCATTTGAAGGACAGCAGTAGCTGTATTCAGTATGTGAAATGGACCTTCTCACCAGAATACTCCAGCTTCTTTGCGGGGCTGGAGGACCAAAATCATTCTAGATGGTCCACCTATAGGGCGGCCATCTTGAAGCACTGTTCTGTGCATAGAAATCCGCAGGAGGCTCGCAAGGCAGCCTACAACTTGCAATATGGGGAGGATCAGGCCCCACAAGAATTTGCACAGGAAGTAAAGCGTGCCTTTGCGCAGACCACCAGAAGGGTGCGCACGGACAGCAAAGAATTTGTCAATACTTTTTTCCACGCTCTACCAAAGTACATCATGACCCAGCTAGTGAGAGATTTTCATGAGAAAAGATCACTAGACTGGGTCATTGAACAGGCCACCCAAATCTGTGAGGTGCAAAAACCCATAGAAAACAAACATACTCAAAAAAGCCCCAAACCAACCAACACCCCTGCTGCTGCGTAGGTGGCAGAGGTGAAGGTTGCCCCCATTTTAGATTTGGAGATGGGGTCCTAAAAACCCACCTGCACAGCAGAATAATCCCAAGCCCAGAAGGCCCTCGGGCCAGTCACAGAGAGGGAGCCAAGGAGGTAGTCCCACAAATGGGATCCCTCACTCCCCTGACTACATAAGTCCCAGCTACAAGGGGAACAGACCCATCCTGGGTTATGTGTGGACTCCTCCAATCCAAGGGGGGGATCCAACCAAGCACCAGCTAACCCAGGGAACTTCTCTCCTCACTTTCCCCACGAGGTCAGAAATTCCCCAAATCCTGGACAGAACTTTTTCCCCAGGTACCCACAAAACTTTCAACCCCAGAACAATCCACACTTCTTTCCCCACTTTCCTGAGCCTAGACAACCCAATCCGGGAGAGGGGAGGCCAAGGGTGGAGGGGTACCCAAATCTTCCAAACCCGGGGTATTTTCAGAGAAGGGATAGCTACGCTTCCCGGGATCAGCCCAGAGGAGACAACAGAACCGTGTATCAGCCTGAGCGGGTGTCAAAGCTAGAACGCCAGGTCCAAAACATGGCACAGAATCTGGGTCGCATGATGAGGGCTCAACAGAACCCTCAGATGAGCATGCCGGCTCAGAATGCCCCAAACTCCAGACCTGGTGTTCCAGAGCAATGACGGGGGCAGAACCCCGACAACCCACCGGTTCCCAAGGAGGAGGCACAAGGGGAAGGGGGGTGAAAAGCCTTGGAGGAAGCTTCCTTGCCTACTTGTAAAAAGCCCCTGGAAATCCAGGAACCGGAACCGAAATCTCCTGCCCCTGAAAGTCTGCCACCCAAGGAGCAGAGGGGGGTAGGAGAAACAAAGAACCCAAACAGACTCATTTTGTGGAGGAGGTACAAGTCTTCCAATTTGAAGGAGAGGGATCCTCAAAGGATCCTGGGGAAAGGATCTTCTCCTTCTGAGATGGAGGAACTCCTCCCAAAGAAAAATGGTTCCCAAAGGATTCAAATCCAGACTGGGGAGATGTGGGGACTGAGCTAGCACCGCCCATCATCAAACCCCAGAACCAACAGCATGAACATCCCCTGGTTGAAACCCATCCTGGTGACTGCCTCCAAAAAGGGGGGTGGCCCAGAACCGGAAACAAGGGGAACCCAAAACTGCTCCCATATCTAGTTGCCACCTTTTCTTTGCAGATTCCCAAGACTCCTCACAGAATTCTGCCCAAATCTCTTCTCTATCTGTGTCCAAAACTAGAAAACTAACCCACCAGTTGTCCAAAAATGTACATTATCTGTGCCCCCTTGCGGAGAAGGGGGGAAGATTCTATGCCCTCTTACAAATACAGGGGCAGGGTACAATTTTGGCACTGGTGGACACTGGATCCCAAGCTACCCTTCTGTCCAAAAAAAGCCTTTGAAAAACTGAATTCAGGAAGGGGGGAGAATTATCAAATTCCTCTCACCCTTCTTCCTGGACAACTTTAGAACTTTGACTGGAAGGAAATTCCCGTCGAGGGGACTGCGGATTTGATCATTAAAATTGGGCGACACAAGGTGAAGCACCCGGTCATAGTTGTGACTCCAGAGGACACCCTTTGTTTGCTAGGGAATGATCTCCTGCGAAGGTTGTCACCCCTAATAAACTGTGTAAACAAGGTCCTCTGGACCAGACTAGCGGACCGATAAAATTAAAACAGAGTGCCAACCATGTTAGTTTAAACGGCACCTGCCACATGGTTGAACATCAACCTGACCAAGTAGAATTTCACTTCCAGAACAACCAAATACCAGATGTGACGGTAATAGCAGTAGGCCAACCAACTGGTGATGTGGGGTGCTCTCTATTTCTGAAATCAACCTTCCTTCCAGTTTAAGGTGGCATTCCACACTGGAAGGAAACACCCTGAAATTATTTACTAATCCACAATCACACATTCCCACTCCTATAGTCCAGAAAGATGAGAAATCAGCTCAGAGCCTGGCTGATATTCAGCAAATTGGAGAGCAGTTGTTCATCCCTGTTCAGTTAAATGAGGGGAAGGACTCTGTTCTCGCCCGAGTGTGTGTGAACAACGGTAAGAGCTTCATCAGTGAAGCCATGTTCCGCCAACTCCCAAAAGATCCAGCCATTCCCACATTCAAACTGTTAGACGAATAGGAAATGGATCTGGAAACACCCAATTCCAAACATCTCCTGCCAAGCAGGTGAATGCTGAAAATCTCCATAGGCAACAAGAGCATAGTCCATAATTGTTGGGTCGTGCGAGACGTCACTGCCGCCTTTTACTTAGGCAGTGACATTCTCAATTGCTTTGCCATTAGTTTGGACCTAATAATTGGGTGTTAAACATCACTTTATTTAAAGAATTCACCTAAGCACAATGTCAGCAGAAACATATTTTAACCAAACAACTACAACTGCTGGCTGGAAGAAGCCTGGGACTGCTTTGGCCCAGCCAAAACCTTGGGGGCGGAGACAGACAGTTTTCTTTATTCGGAGAGCACAGAAAATATCTTTTTGAAAAAGACTCATAGAAACTTGAACAAAATTGGTAAAAATCTGTAAATATAGTGTTGTTAAAATTAAATTTCTGCTCACGTTTTAAAACCACTCTGGAATTTGTGCGATATTCAGAGATAGAACTATCAAAATGTTGGCTTTGTAGCAATTGTGATAATGTTGTGATAATGCTAAAAATATGAAACTTCACAGGAGTATGCCCAGGTGTTATGTGCATGTATGCATGTACAGATCTGACACTGGGTAACTAACGAAAAGTGCGACAAACTGTCATTTGTGAACCGAAGCTCTTATGAAGATGGGAATTGGACAGATACGTACCTGATTAAATATGTGATGTGATTATGTATTATTAGCAAGTTGGTGATATTATAAATATGCTTTATATGAAAAATATATTTTCTGTGTAGAAACAAAGGGGAGGTTTTTTCCCTGGATTGTAAATTGCAGCATCACTATGACACTAGGTTTCTTTCTCAAATCAGGAGAGAGGGAATACTTTGACCAATCAGTTTCCTAGAGGGTGGGCATAGTATAATCACCCTATCCACCCCCTTGAGAAATACATAAATAGGGACTGTTGAGGACCTAGACACACACACACATTCACCCATCAACTGATTTACTGGCAAAGCGCTCTGCAGGAAGAACCCAGACCAAGACTCCAGATCCCAGATCAAGACTCCAGAACTCTGAAGCAGAAGGCCCAATCCAAAGCTAATCCCTTCTCAGCTGGCCTTTAAAATCTTGCAACCTGATTTTAACACCAAAACTTTCAAGGGGCACAACCAATTCAACAGCCGGGCTGTGCTGTTTTTCTGCTTCTTGCCAAGAACTCTTGCTAGAACCCAGAGATCCAAACCAGTTAATCAGAGCTGTAACCCAGACCAACCCGTCAGATCCAGTCCAGGAGGCCATGCAGAGACAGAGTACTGTGCTGAGAGCAGAACTAGGTGCCCTGAATCCTGTCCAGTGGCGAGCAGATTCCAGTCAAAACCCTTGACCAGATCCCTGACGGGCCTATTCCAAAACCCTAGTTGTGAGTATTTAGCATATAATTGTCCATAGCCAATCTCTTACATTTAAGTAATCCTATCCAACCCATTCTATCATATCCAGAACTGCATTGTAGAATCCCTTTTGTCTGTCCTGAATCCTTCTTTTATCCATATAATCCTGTGATAATTGTAGTGATAAATCATCTTTGCGCTAATATATATTTGCTGAAGAAAGGCAAGTGTCGCAGCGGGCAAAGATCAGACAGAGACGCCTCTGGACTGATGACTGTACCGTTGGTATCTCACATCTTCATAGCCTCCCTTAGTGTTAAGAAATCCTTGTTGGTGGTAATCTTCAAAAGCGCATATCTCATTTGAAATCTTGACTCTTTTTGAGAAAAATCGACCTTTACGAAAACCTCTGTAACTTTTACAGGTTTTTTTAAAGTTTTGCCGCAATCGCGCTTCATGCGCATGGAAAAAGTTGCTGCGAATCTGCATTTGGCTCAATTTCATCCAATATAAAAGCTATTCTTTGCATTTAATCTCTGAATTCAGTTTCCTATTACCAGTTATCCCACCATCATTGCTAGTGTTTACCTGAAGCTATCCAACGCAGCTCCCACTAGTTCTGGATCCTATTTAGAGAATTAAATCCATTTTCAGTGTTTTCCTATTCATTAAAAGCCACATTCAAAAGCAATTGACCTGTTTTAAAATCACTCCTGTTTCTCTCTAAAGCTTGCTGGGGGAAAAGGGATTGAAACTGCATTTGTAGAGTGTTTATTCCAGAAACCTGTTTTCTCTCCTTCCATCTCTATATTTCATATTAGAGGGGGTTAAGGAGTATCAGGGGGAAAGAGTGATTACATTGCATTGCATTACATTGCATTTGATTGAATTCATATCAAGTATTAATTCTGTGCTGCATTAATTTCCTATCATTGCATTTCATTGAACCCACACAAAGTTTATTCCATGCTCCATTATTCTTTTCATCCATACTCCTATTGATTAAAGAGATTGTTGATTGTAATATCATCCGAAACTGATCATTGTATAAATATTAATAGTGTGAGATCTAGATATTGTTCAAATTCATAAAAGTGTGATATATATATTGTTCAATTCATACAATAAATCTTTTAACTTTTCAAAACAACCTACTTCTTGGTTCAGTGAGACCGGGGGAGATTCACAGAGAGGGGCGTGATGTAAGGGTACATCGTTCAGAAATAAAAGAACTTTAGACATGAACATATATAATTAAGGGTTCCAGCTGGGAATCACATGCTAGGCATTTACTTAGGTGTAGTGCTGGGTTGAAACCACTTAAACTACAAATATAGTACTTTTTGATTTCTTTGTTCCTAAGTATTACTGGCTAAGATATGTTACTAAAGGAAAAGAGGGAGCCAGACATGTGATGTCATCAGTGATGTCATCAATGACATTTGTGATGTCATCTTTGATGTTCTGGGTGTTAGTCGTAGCAATGCATGTTGGTGGTGTGAATTATGGTTGCTTAGCTTACCATAACTAGCGAATTTCAGGGGTTTTTCGGTTTTACTTTGAACCATAATGTCCCTTTAACAACTTTCTTTTACTGAATTTTATATATTCTGGTATTTGTTTCACTTTGCTGGACACATGTTTTTTATTAGTGTAAGCATTATTTGAAATGAAACAATCTATGATGAGAACTAGGAAGATTCCTGTTGTGTTCTGAAAACTATACAACCCGTTCTTTAGTGCCACTTATTAAATTCAGACAGCTGACATTTATATTCCTGTCTACATGCCATCATTATGAATGAAAGGGTTTGTCCCATTCTCGCTCTGCTGGTTGTGTTAAGGGAATTTACCACTCATGGCCAGATTCTCAAAAATAAAAAGTGTGCAAATCTGAGATACACCACAAATGTACCACAAATACACCATACATAGATCCACCACATTCACAGAAATGCACATCTCAAAGATGTGCCACTTTATAAAATTATTGCAAAATGTGGAAAAAGATGCACAAAGTCGATGGAAAGTTAGCAAACTATACCAAAATAAGCATGCAAAGGGGAGTGACCACTAAAAATTGAGCAAAGATGCACCAGAATCCTGAATCACAAAACCAGATCACAGAATGTGCTTCAAAAAATGCCCACAAACATTTGCTCCAGAGAAGAATTTGGCCCAGAAAATAGTGCAAGTGACCTAGCTAACCAAAGAAGCACACACTGCCTCCCAATCGCAACCAGAAGCACAGTATAAAAGCACAACACATTCCCAAAATGGCCAATCCAAAAGGTATCATGCTGCTGCACAGACGGATGAGGAGAGAAATTATATATGGGAGGATCACTGTATTTCAACTGGCTGATGAACAGGTCATCCAGACGTACCATTCCCCACCCCATATCATACTGGAGATGATGAGTCAGTGAGAGGGGGCCCTTACCACACCCATGGCATCCCATGCCATATCACCATTAGTCAACATACTGTCAGCCCTGTATTTATTTTCAAATGTCTCCTTCCACCAGTGTGCTCATGGTAGTAATAGCATAAACCTCACAATCACATGTGCTACCCAAGGTCTTCAAGATGATCCTTATATCTGCCATTGTGTGTATATAGGCCGGCCTCATAATACATGCACCTGGCCAGGGTTAGTGATGACATTTTACAACATAGCTGGGTACTGTTCCTTTGTATTTCCACTGATTGCACCCATGTGGGCGTCATACCCCTGCAACATAGAACACTTGCACAGGAGTGAGAGGGCTATAGGAAGTAGAACACTTCCCATGTGGTTGGCTAGCAACCACACTGCCTGTGTTTGCACAATTCTATGACTTAAATGCATAATCCTATTCTATATCAACACAATCATAGACATTGCTCTGCGACATTTCAGAATGACATGGCAATACTACTGAACTAGCGCCTGAGACATTTAAATGTCATACACTTTCTCCCATGGGACTTGATCCACTTTACAAAGTAAACTCACCACAAAGCTGAAGTTTAAAAATATGCTTTGCCTCATTCTCAGACCTATGTACATAAGACAAAAAAAGAGAATGAACATTAAACACATTTTTTAAAATACTTTTCTTGTTTTTCTTTAGGGTAGATGTTCTATGTTTTGGGACATCTGATGAGATTCACATGTTTTGGAGCAAAGTGATGCTCATGTGAGCATTTGCACATAAATAACTAGGCATCTGATGCATGCGCCAAAAACATGTGCATTTCATTAGCTGCCTGCACCATTAAATGCCACCTTATGTCTGCCACTTCAGTGCCACAATTTGTGCACCTTTACGTACTGGGCATTTTTTGTTATTTTCTTTGTGAATTCGCCATCTCCAATGAGATGTGCATCTTTGCGCCATGACACTTCTCATTGAGGTGCCCACTTGTTTGAGGCTCTGGCCTTTTAAAATCAAATTGAATGAACGAATGAACAAAAGCA
Source organism: Ambystoma mexicanum (assembly GCF_040938575.1). Classification (NCBI taxonomy): domain Eukaryota; kingdom Metazoa; phylum Chordata; class Amphibia; order Caudata; family Ambystomatidae; genus Ambystoma; species Ambystoma mexicanum. The sequence continues at coordinate 405,702,802 of NC_090937.1, forward strand.
GGAACTTGAATGGAGCCTGCTTCTGTGGGAGGAGTTGGTGCACTGAGGATTTGTAATTGATGAGTTTTGAATTTCATTTTGGTGGCGGTTGATTTTGTAAGAATCTAATAGCCTCCCTTAAATGGATAGGCATTTAGAATGTTCCTTTTTTTTTGCCTTATTTTTGCTATGAAAGTTATTTTACATCTTCCAGTTTTGATTTCATGGTTCTATTCATCGGGAAGAGGTGGGAATGCCACACCAGAGTTGTTGGCCCCTATTAGTGGAGAATAACACATTATTGGCACAATTGCCAAATTAATTTGTAGTTTGAAAGGATAAAACAGGCAAATAAGTTGTATACCTTTTGTTCCTTTAATGAATGGCCTCTGCTCTTGGTTGGTAGCAATTGCGAAGTTTAATGTATTCACCTTCTTTTTTAAGATCCTCTTCTGTTTTTAGTATTGGAGCTTCTATTTCTTGCATCGTCTTTAACTAACACATTCTTCAAGAAGCTCGCCAGATTCAGGATCCCCTGATCATCAGCTCTGTCCCCTAATCTAGTGTAAATAGGACATTGAATACCATCTGTCTTGCTTTTTCCCCAGACACCTTGCAAGTCTTGCAACTCTACTCCATTGCAATGTCTGTAGCCAGCTCTGACTAGTGGGGAAGACACATATCTGACCCACATATTACATCTATAGCTTTCAAAGCATGAAAGCATTGAGGGTGACAATATGAAGCTGCGATATTTCATCAGCACTACAAATCTTTCCTTAACCATTTTCTAGCCCGTGCTCTCAATTTTATCAAGATTTGGATACAGTCTTTCTCATTAGGATTGAGTATCTCCCAGCACAATCCTGGGCTGCCCTACGCTTTCAAATTTGCCTCTCTGGCTTTGCATGGCACTTTGCTCTCTCCAGTCACCTCTACAGCTCCGCTACAGCTCCTCATTCTCTTCCTTCGCTTCTCCACCTCTGCTCAGTACTTCAGCCTCCCCCTTCTCCTGTTTAATGCTGGTCATGGTGTGGATTGAACTCCCCAATGGAAATAATGAGAAGCCCCAGGGTACCTGAAGGTGGTCCTGTACAAGCAGAGATCTGCCTTGCGAATCTCACGTAAACAAGCACGTCAATGACATATGAACGAGAATGCTTTGTGACTCAATCCTGGAGGAGCACCCACCATTGGCACAGCATAAAGGATACGGCAAGACCTTTTTGAAAATTCTGTGTGAAACAAAACTGAAATTCTGTGCGTTTATTATAAAAGAGAGAAGATGCGAACCGTGGCTTGTAATAATGAACAGTATAACAATGTAATCCTGTGTTGCGCCCTCTTTATAAATACGGGGATGTCTATAACATGGGCACCTTGTGGCAGGCTCCATTAAGAGAATGGAAAGCATCAGGAAGTTACTGAATAAGTAGACATAATGCTATTCTAAGAACCAGATGTGCCTTTTCCAAACATACAGGAAAAAATTAGATTTAGGCTTAAGTAAGAGGCTGTCGGTAAAGTGGTTGCAATGTTAAGTTTAACACAGGTGGTCGTATTACAACTACCATGCATCGGCCTGTTCTTCAACCATTGTTTTTGGGCCAATTTTGCCATTACAGATTGTGTGAGTTACAATTATTGTAATATAACAAATGGCACTATAATGTGTGCTTTGATATTAAACACTTTATGGAAACGTATACATTATAATGTTTACTCATTGGCATGGCCCAATACAGCTATAGGATGTCTCAGTGTGCAACGCTGCTAAGTCCTTGAGTACTTAATTCCTAACAAAGAGAGCTCATAAAAGCATTGAATGGAATTAGGACCCTCATTCTGATGACATATCATGCAGTTAATAATTACCTTTGCCCCTGCACCTGGATATACCGCTTGTCAGTGTCCACCAGCATAGTAATGCTGCGGATTTCAACAGACAAATGTCTGCGCGACTGAGTAGGTTGGTATGCCTGGTGTGAAAATACACTGGGCTGTCAATTGAGGAGTGTGTGTGTGTGTGTGTGTATGGTGTAAGAGTGGTTGTTAGGTGTGGCAATATGATTTGTCTACATCTGTGGGCTTGGCCTATGCACTCAAGGAAATACCTAGATCTATCAAGGGACGCAGTATATCGCATAAGGATATTGAGATATCACAGCACTACTTCTATATCACTGCATGGGCATCACGTTATATCCCTAATCTGTATATTGACAAAACAGCAGAGCTTTGAATTACCATGCACAAGGATATGTTGTATGCATCATTGGTCACACGGTGCGGTTACCCACTGTACAACTCCTTGGCGCTGGGGAGTAGCTATGCATGTGTGGTTTGAGTGCTTGAATTGTAAGGGTGATTCATATCATTTGGTTGTAAATGTGGATGAAGACAATGAACCATCAGTAAACGGGTGGCCCTGTGTTAAAAGGTCTCTTAACAGCTTGTATATCTTTTTATTGGTGAAGGATTATCAATTTATTATACAATATAATACAGGCAGTGTAGGCAATAGTGAAGTTGCAAGGGTGGTTGGTCCTACTGGTTGTCCCAGTGGTCTGAGAATCCAGCCCTCCTGCTTTTCCATACTGGCAATCCCTATCTGTGTGATGCGTGCACCCTCGTAATTGAGACACCCGTCCCATTATTTCAATGCCATCCAAGTTTGAGCACAGGTGGGGCAAGTGTCACTCTGGACTGTGTCTGTGCCAAGGTGGTGGGCCCGTGATTGAATCTTTATGGTTCCTGGCTGCCCTTGCTGTGTGTCTCCCAGTCCTGTCCACTCAGTAATCCGCTGTCACTGACCCTTTACCTACCAAACATCCCCATGCCATATCAACAAACCCTCTTGCCTGTGCATAGGGCTGTACTTTAAAGCCTCCAATGCCCTTCTCCTCTCACCCTAATTCCTCTGACTACTCCTTCTTCTTCTGAAGCTCCTTGCCATTGGTCATGCCTGCTCCGCTCTCACCACTCAGACCTTCCTCCTTTCATTTTCACATAAGAGCTGCTGCTTTCTAAACTATACCAATACCTTCCTGGCAGCCCTCTATTCCACCTCTCTTGTCCTCACCATCATCCATCTCATATGTGTCTTTGCTCTTCCAATCCCAATGACCACTTCCCTCCTATTGACAGATCTGTCTGTTGTGTCCTAGAAGAGACCCCATAAGAGAAGAAGGAGGGATCCAGAGGAAGGAGGGAGGAGAAAGGGAAATTATGTGAAAAGGCAGAAGTTCTAGAGAAATAAAGAAGTAATCCTGTCAGTTGGCATCTGTATCTTTAATATACCTTTTGCGACCTACCAGCGAGTGCAGCAAACACCTCATCTTGGCGACGAAGAAGGAAGGGCCTGCACGCATGATCGTCCTTCTGAACACTCACTCAGGAGCCGGCAATCCACTGTGCTGGGGGAAAACAACGACTGGCATTTCAAGGCATCTGCTTTCAAGGCATCTGCTTTCCCAGGCATCTGTGTCGGCAGCCGGTCGGCCGCCATGCTACGGACCGCTAAATAGGTCCAAACACCGAACTCCAACTTGCTGCACAAAGTTGCTTTGGCACCTCAGTGATGCCAAAATGAGAGATTCCCGAACGAGGCAGGGCCAACTCCAAGACACTGCACACACAACCTGGTGTGCTCTGGTAGCTGCTCCGGCACCCGCATCTCGAAAACAAAGTCCTTGCCAACACCAATAATGGAGATGGTTGAGATTCAGTATAACAAACATAGTGCAAGCCAAACACACGGAGGAAAAGGGGGCATCCTCCACATCCAAAATACACTAGGTGACAACCACCACGCCGAGATCAAACCTACACAATATTTACATAAATGTAAGAAGAAACCACCAACACAATGTGATATTTTAGTATTTAGTATTTAGTATTTAGTATTTATTTAATTTATATAGTGCAAACCAGGCCCTGAGGCTACCGGGCGCATATCTTCAAACAATGGTTACAACAGTGCAGGAGCATAGTACAGGCATGAATACAAGAGCAGTACAGGTTAGTCAGGCATACATGACAAAATAGTCGGCTATTCAGTAGGACAGTTGATCATCAGAGGCGGCTAGCCAAAGTTTAGCTTTGAGTTTAAATAAGTTGAAAGATGGTAGATTTCTGATAGTGAGCGGCACAGTGTTCCAGAGTTTGGCTGCCAAAACTGGGAAGCTAGCCCCTCCAGCTGCTTGGAGCTTCAATCTGGGAATTGAGAGGCTCTGAGTGTGGACTGACCTAAGTGACCGTGGAGGGGTATATTGAGTGAATTGCAAAGCTAGGTAGATGGGGGCCTGGTTGTGAATGCAGGAAGTGAGGGCGAGAAATTTTAGTGAGATCCTTTGGGCGACAGAGAGCCAGTGCAAGTTCTTCCTAGTTTCGGAGATGTGTGCTGATCTCGGGGGTAATAAGGGCTGCTCTAATGGCGTTATTTTGAGTGATTTGGAGTTTGCTTAGGTTGCCCTGGTTAGTGCCTTGGTACAATACATTACAGTAGTCCAGTTTGGATATAACCAGTGTCCTGGCGAGGGAGATGCAGTTCTGCGTGGAGAGGAAAGGGCGACAGGCTGTGATCAGCTTACATGTGTAAGCTGATGCAGCCGCAACTGCATTGGTTTGTCTGTGAAGGGAGAGTGTGGAATCTAGGTAGATTGCCAAGGTTTTTGTGTCTTTGGCAACTTTGATGGTGTTGCCATCATTGTTGAAGGAGCCGAACAGAGGGTTCAGCTTGTTGAGTCTTTGTTGTGTACCTAGAATGAGGAGCTCAGTCTTGTCATCGTTAAGACAGAGTTCATGTTGTGCCATCCAGGCTTGGATGACATGGTAGATGTCATTGAGAGATTTAGAGTCTACATAGTAATCACCTGTGATGGGGATAAGTATCTGGGTGTCATCGGCGTAGTTTGTCTAGGTGACACCCAGATAGTCAAGCACATCAGAGGTTTTGTGAACACATTGTAGAGGGTCGGGGATACACATGACCCTTGCGGGACCCCACAAGGGACTGGCGCTGGGTCAGCTGATGAGGTAGGGGAGAATACTCTCATGTGTCTGTTGTCGAGGAATGACCTGATCCAGTTGGTGGCGTTGTCAGAAAAGTGGGCTGCAGATTTCTGGTGTTGACAGAGGATTTGGTGGTTGACCAGATCGAAGGCTGCAGATAAGTCCAGTAGAAGTAATAGTGCCAGTTTGCGATTATCTTTTAGGTCTTCAATTTGGGTTTTGAGGTCTATGAGGGCTGTTTCAGTCCCGTGTTTAGGTCAAAATTCAAGATTGTCTTGTGCCTAGAAGATTGTTTGTTTCCAGATAGTTCTGTATCTGTAGGTAGGCAGCTCTGTCTAATATTTTTAGAAGAAATGGGACCGTAGTAATGGGCCTGTAGTTGGTTGGAGACTCTGGGTCTAAAGTCATTTTTTTTAGTAGGGGGATGACCCAGGCATCCTCAGGTTGTTAGGTACCACTCCAGATTGGAATAAGGAGTTGATGAACGTGGTTATAAATGGGGCGAGGTCGTGGGCCGATTCCTTGATGATAGGTGCCGGACAGGCGTCACCTTGGCAGTTCGAAGGTTTTAGGGTGCTGATGATTTTTTCAACCTCAGGGATGGTAAGTGGTGTAAAACTAAAAGGCTTGTGGACAAATGGTAGGGTAATTTTAGGTGGCATAGTTTTAGTTAGGGGGGAGGTAAGCAGAGTGTTTTGTTTAGCATTAATTTTGGATTGCAGGATGTTAATTTTGTTGAGAAGTGCGTTTTGGATGTTGTTTCACCAGGTGCTGTCTTTGATGCAGGAGTCAGGGACAGGTGTAGGGGATTCTAGTTCTTTAAGGATTTTAAATAATTCCTTAGTATTGGACTCGGCTTGAGATATACGTTGGTTATATGTCTCTTTATTAGCTTGGAAGATGGCTTCCTTATAGTTAAGTGGAGTAATGATAAGAGAATCTTTGTTGGACGTGCTAGGATTGCTTTTCCACAAGGCTTCGGCCTTCCGCTTTTCTTTGCGCAGAACTCTAAGCTGCGGGGTGAACCAAGAGTTCAGATGGGATCGTTGTTTGGCTTTGCGTATTTTAAGAGGGGCTATAGTATCAATGGCTTTAAGTAGAGTAAGGTTGTAGGTATCTACTAGGGCAGTAGGCTCCTTGTGGTGTGAGGCACATCTGTTAATGATGGGGAGGATGAGGGGAAGCAATTTGTCCCTGGTAATGTCCTTTTTGTTCCTGGTGGGTATAGCAGGGGGTATGGTGGGTTTGGGCTGGGGTTAGTGGCTGGAAGGTGGAATGAGATGATAGATGGTCAGACCAGGCGGAAGCAGAGTTAGAGGTGATCGTGGTATTACAGTTAAGGTCAGAAATCCAGTCGAGCGTGCTGCCCTTGTTGTGGGTAGGTGCAAGAATGCGTTGTTGGAAGTCTAATTTGCCAAGGGTGGTGGAAACCTCGATGGCCATATGGTCCTTGGGGTTGGAGAGGCCAAGATTAAGGTTGCCTAGAAGCAGCACCTGAGAGTTGGGCTTGGTATTAGTGGTCAAGATAGATGTGATATCCTCGGTGAATGTACCAAGTGGACCTGGGGATCTGTAGATGAAGTGTAATGTTGCTGTGTTGGTCGGTGACAGAGATAGTTTCACAGAAAGGGATTCAGCAGAGTTGAATTGGGAGTTGGTAGTGGTTCTCATAGTGATATTGTCTTTGTGTATAAATGCGACTCCTCCTCCTTTGGACAGGTTGGAGTGGCGGTCATTTCTAATGATGGTGTAACCCTTTGGAATGGCTAGGGCGAGGAGAGGGCCAGAGGCTGCATGTAGCCAGGTTTCAGTGATGGCTAATAAATTGAGGTTTTGGACGGTGATGAGGTCGGCAATGTCAAGGGCGTGGGCTGTGAGGGATATGGCATTGATGAGAGCTCCCTTGAGTACTGTGATAGGGGTTGGAGAAAGGGGGCGGTTGGCTGTAAATCGTGTATCAGGTTGTGTATGGGCGATTTGGCTGCGTTGGGTGCAGGGTGGTCGAGGTAATCTGGAGCTGAGTCTGGCGTTCCTAGCTTGTAGTGAACACGGTTGGTAAGGTGTAGGTTTAGTGGCGAAGTGTTTAAGCCACAGAGCTGGGTCATTAAGGTAGGGGTTAGTTGGGTGGTCTATGCAGTGGTGCATGGTAAGGGCGTGTAGGGAGGGGAAAATGTGGGCACAAAAATGGAGTGTCTCAGCAGTGCTAGTGTAGGGAATGGTGGGGGTAGAGATAGAGTATCCTGCGATGAGCAGATAGGTAAGGTAAAGGCAGGCAGTGGACCACAGCATGGCGTGGCCGGTGAGTACCAGGTACTGTGAGGTGGCAAGGCGCTTAGTGGCTGTTATGGAGCCTTTCAAGGAGATAGGTCACATAAAGGGAGCCCGTCACAAGAGGCCACCAATAGAAGGCAATGGGGTACACCTCGAGTCGAAATCACAGGATAGGCGGAATGCACTAAGCTAACACGCCTAGGTTCAAAAGGCACAGAATACGGCAAAAGAGTTAACAGCAATCACAGTACTCCCACAATCAGATAATTATGCACTAGCACTAGTGTAGTGTGGTTGAGTAACTAACAATAAGAGGCATCTAAGTTTAAAAGGTGATACAAAAGGCTCAAAAGGGACAATAGTATGTAATCTTTCTCGAGCGTTTGTTCCCCAGGAACTTAGAATTGTGCTGCAGAAGTAGGTAACAGCGTACAGCGTCTTGGTCAATATGTACTAGATACAGGCAGCAGTGGATTGCACAGATACCAGATACACCTGAGGCTAAGTTTCACACAAGGATGCAGGATTACTACAAAATATTTACAATCATAATCATGCGAGTGACGTTTTGGCGAGATAGCATGACATGCAGTCTAGTGCTTGGGAGTGTGTTCAGTGAAGGTAACTGACTATTGGGACCGATAACGGAGGCAGTCATTCAGGAAATAGCAAGTAATGCAGGGTGCAGGATGTATATCATGTGGGTACAGATTACTCACAGGTGTTTCCAGAGTCCATTGGAAATGGTCATTAAGACTGGCCGGACAGCTCAGGACAGGCTTGGGATAGGCGAAGACCTTGTTTCCTCTGGCCTTAGTTCCGGAAGGCCGGCTTACGCCTGCCGGCTGTGATAGGTGCTTCAAGTGCACCTACCAGCCAATCCAGACGCAGTACAGGCACAGTCAGGCTGAAGATGAGGACGCCAAAATCGGGGTGGCCATTTTGGACGAGTCGCCGGCCTCGTGGAGGACAATGGTGCTGGCTATGAAGTGCGGGTCTCAGCACCTGCACAGGCAGCTGAATGCAGCAAAAATGCTGCGGGTCATTAATTATTCAATTAGTAGTGCAGAGAATGCTGGTTTTAGGCAATCGAGCGTGATAGGATTCACGCTACCTAATAAAGCTGGTATCTCACCATCTGTGAGGGAAGCCGCTCGGGCATCTCCTGGGGTTGAGCCTGCTGCTCCAGCAGCACACTTGGTGCACCTGCTCCTCCAGTGCGACCGCGTAGTGGAGAAAACTATATGATATGATATGGCATTTATAATGCATCTATGCACAAGTGTTTCATGTAAGCTGAACAGGTGGCACTGCCTCCATCCACCACAAACAAGGCTACTTGCCTGAGTCAACCATCACTGTTTGAGTTAACGCCACATGCAGATCTGGGTTGCAGGTGGTTGGAATGGATAGAGGAATTTCAGGACTTTATTAAAGGTGTGGAAGACAAAGATGCTGCTGACATGTTCTCAGTCTTGGCAGCCAAACTTTGGAACACTGTGCCTCTCAATATTAGATCTCACTATTAGAAATCTATCATCTCTGAACCTATTTAAACTCAAAGCCAAACGGTGGTTAACCACCTCAGATGACCAATTGTCCTCCTGAACAGCTGAATTTCTTGTCTGTTATTTATGCCTGACTAATTTGCACTGATCCTGTATTCCTATGCCTTGCACCATGCTACTGTAATGTTCGCCTTGTTGTAACTACTCTTTGAAGATATGCGCCCGGTAGCCGCCGGGCCTGGTTGCGCTATACAAATAAAACAAATACAAAAAAATACAAATACAAGATAGAAATATTCACAAATCTAGTTGGAAGCGAAGGGAAGTCAATTGTAAAGACACTTCAAGATATAGAGAAGCAAGATTATCCTACATTAATTAGAGCACGTGTAGCCCAGGAAAATGGAGACTACAAGAGATTCACGTTCTAAAGATGTATCCAAAGGGCTCAGGACACAATGAATGAGTATGTCCTCCACTCACAATAACAGGTGACACACTTCCAATATGACAATTTTTCAGAAGAAGAAGCAATTTGTCTATGCATTATCGAGGGTGCACGGTGTCTGCATTCAGAGAAACTGCAGAAAATATCTCTTCCCTTGCCGAAAATACTTCACCTAGCAGGAATGAAAGAAAGGTTTGACTCTCAGGTGGCTTTCATGGCAGCTCAAAATCAGCAGCAGGTGTGGCCGCCCTGATGCTAAAACCTTATAATGCCCGCCATACTGCGCAGGATGACTTATACCTTTGCCCCATGACACTGATGCGAGCCACCAAAAACATATTCTTTCATCCTTGCTCCAATTCCAGGCCCTCTGCTGAATGAGGAACATGACTCTGCTACCGATGTAGTTTCCTATTTCCACATTAAAGCGCATGTCCAGCCTTCACTCAACAATGCAGCAAGTGTGGCAGGATGGCCACTTCAAAATGGTATACATAGATGATCACCCATTCCCACACAACAGCCGTATGACTCAGACCTGTAGGATTTGATGGGTTAAAGGGCCTTTGAATTTCAGGGGCTTATTAATTTAACATGCACATTTAGTTTTACATGTAGTTTTAGTGTGAGTTTTAGTGTGGGCTTTATACAGAAATTCAGAAATGCAGAAATACAAACATATGCAAGGCATATGTTGCCAATGCAACCAGCGCGCGCCAAATGGTAAATGCACACACAGAGTTCAGAAATGCAGAGCATGCTTTAAATTGCATATTATTTCAGGATATTTCAATGGACTGAATTGTACTACATAGACTTAATCCAAATAGGTTAATAAACTGAATCCCATTTCCTTAACATTCAGTGCACATTAGTCTATATGCAAATAACCTGAATCCAAATTTGAAATGTCATGAGGCTCTGTTTCAATGGAAGAATAAATGTGCAATCTAGATTCATGATTAGTTGGTAGGGTGGGCACCACTTTTATTTTAGGATAATTCAATAGTTTCACTCGATATTTTACATTGTTTTATGGGAGCTCATCCTTTAGCCTAGGCACCAGGTTATAGCAATATTCACAAAGAAGGGACGGACAACTCCCATCCCTGGATGAGCTCACTCTCAATACCCTTATCGAGTTTCAATCCATATTAGAAGTAATTAGTTCTCTTTTATGTAATTATATTCTAAATCATCAATCCACAATTCCTTGTATGATTTTTTCAAGTATCCTTATTTATTCCCGAACAGTCAGTGTCACAAAATTATAGCCAATGCATTTCAGACCTCTGTCCATCATCAGGGCTGTTAACACTACTATTGATAAATCAGTGACAATCCCACCATTATAATTCATTCCCAATTATTCACCATTAAGTGAAATCCGCAAAGAATAAAATATGAATTACACATACCAGATTATAGTTGTAATCCAAAGTGAGATTCAAATAGAGCAAAAAAACAAGAAACACAAAAAATTTCATTGTAGAGCATTGTTGTTATGCACTGTTTGTTGTTATAAATGTTTTAAATATACACTTGTAAATCTCTACCTGTTTGTCTTCTATCTCCCAGAGTATATGTTCACCTCTGCTGTATTTACTTCTGAGCAGCACGTGTTCCCTGTGAATTAAACATCCATGTTCAACTTCCCATATGATCTAAATTCTCGCCTTCTGTAACCCATCTTCTTATCCCCCTCAATCTCATCCTTACCTCACACTGGCTGCACTGTAGCGATGTGCTGGCTGCCCAAAAGGAGCTGCCGCCGTCTAAGTTGCCGTTTATAAACGCTAATCACTTTTGCGCATGCGCGCGTTGTTCTATCTCGTGCCAGAGATCCTCATATCTCCGTAATAAACATTTGGCTGCCATGTTTTATAAATATAACCGCGTATGCGTTGCTTATTAACTATTCTTTTAGGAATAAAGATATTTGGGGGATAATTTCTTGTGTCCAATGTATATAATTATCACGCGTGCGCGCTTGATGTACACTACACTCTCGGGGTCCCGTGCATGCGCATGGATCCCGAATGTAGTGTTACTCTTCGTGGTTCTCGTAAATAAGAGAATGTATGTAGTGTCCACCTTACTGCTCTGTCGATATTACTGTACCTATTTTCTTACACTATTATGTGTGCAATTTACAGAATGATATACATTCATAAATCAATGGACACTCTCTTTGACTACCTTATCTAAAAATTAAAGGGACTGATTATACCATTGTTCACATTTCATTCTCGTATTCTCGGGCTCACTATTCATGAACTGTATTATGTCTACATACATGTCATAAACTTGTACCTTGATAGTGCTGTAACTCTCGACAATCCACATATAGACTCATATGTAAAATATCTCTCTACCCCATAGGCATAAGCATTGTCTACGTACATCTATGTACATTTATGTCCATATTTAAGTTATTCATTAAAGGGAATCCACTAATTGGAAGTGGGATCACTGCCTTTCGTCCCACAGGGGGTTGATTCCCTGCGGGACATACTGTGGACCCTCCATTGGTAGCATATTGGGCGTACCCAATGCCCAGGTTGCTGCAAACTCACCATCAAGCTATCCATTTTGTCTGAAAATCACAGAAAGCACATAAAGTTCTACTCCTCATTTATACCCCCTGGTCTCAGGGAGTCGAGTCGATTTATCCAAAACAACTCTCATTGATTCAGATCTTTTCCCCAAATCTTCATGTGCATTATGTTGTTTAATGACTTCAAGAACTTGTATCCTCATCTGGCTAATGTTGTGCTTCATTGAGTTCCAATGTCTTGCCACCGCTGAATTCACATTGTTATTCCGAATACACGATCTGTGCTCGTTCCATCGTAGCTTTCCTGGTCTTTTCGTTTGACCTACATAATAAATGCCACATGGGCATTTGATTCCGTAAATTATGTTTGGTGTGTCACTTGTCGCATATCCTCTTAGTTTAATCTTTTCACCTGTACGGGGGTGGTCTACGGTATCTCCTTTTGTTATAAAGTTACAATTACTACAATGTAAGCATGGATATGTCCCTTGTCTTGTTGTCTCTGGTAATTTCTTTCCAGGTCTTGTTTTCACCAATCTATCTCTTGAATTTGCGCTCCTTTTGTAGGCAAAGGTAGGTAATTCTCTAAACAAATGTTCAACTCTCATGTCACTTGTCAATGTACTCCAATTTTTCTTTATGACACTTTTGATCCTGTTACTTTGTGCTGAGTAACATGAAACATGGACTATATCCGGTTCTTTCTTTTCTTTCTTAGTATCACTGCTCGGGAGTTTCCTCAAACGCTCTTTTGCTGCCTCTATCTCTGAGGGTTTGTACCCTCTTGCTTCAAATCTTTCACCCATGTTCTCAATTTCTGTTTCACATGTCGTTTGATCATTGACAATCCGCTTTACTCTCATCATCTGACTAAAGGGCAGATTCCTGATTAGACTTGGTGGATGGAAGCTGATACGGTGGAGTAGTTTATTGCGATCTGTCTCTTTCCTGTAAATGTTGATTAGGAAATTGTTGTTTTGAATTTGTATGGATACATGCAAGAAATGTATTTGGGTTTTCCAAGTTTCATGTGTGAATTGTATGCGTTGATCTATATTGTTAAGGTATGTGAAGAAATCATTAAGAGATTCCTCTGTACCAACCCATATTCCAAAAATGTCGTCGATGAACCTGACCCACATTGAAATGTAATTTCTCCATACCGCATGATCAAGAACATAGTCCTTTTCAAATTTATACACAAACGTATTTGCATACATTGGGGCCATTTAAGCCCCAATGGCTGTACCGGATATTTTAAATAAATAATTTATTTCTGTATTGGAAATAAGAGTTTTCAGAGATAAATTGTATTAATGCCAAAATGAATTCCTTAATTGCCTTTAAATCTCCTTCCTTAAGGAGTAGCCATTCTATTGCTTCCATGCCCAGATTGTGTGGGATAGACGTATAAAGTCTCTTTACATCAATAGTGAACATAATCGAATTTAATGTATATTTGTTGTTTCTCAATATCTCCAGAAAATGAGTAGTGTCCTTGAGGTAGGTGTCTGTTTTTTGTATCAGTGGCTGCAAAAATGTATCAATATATTGCCCTAATGGTTGTAGTACGCTATCCACACTGGAAACTATGGGTCTACCTGGTGCTTTGATCAAGCATTTGTGTATTTTCGGCAGTCAATAGAAGTTCGGTATTCTTGGATGTTTATTGGTAAGAAAAGATCTTGTTTTTTCACTTATCCAACCTAGTTCTTATGCTTTCTCCAAAAGTTCTTCCAGGTTCTTCAATATTTCATTTGTGGGGTCATTATCCAGCTCTGAATATACATCGGTATTCTTAAGCCAGTCCATATATCCGTTATGGTAATCCTGACTGTTCATAATGACAAGTGCTCCCCCTTTGTCCGCCGGACGTATGGTTATGTGATCATCTCCATACAAACCTTTGAGCAAGTTGAATTCATTCGGTTTCAGATTTCCATACTTCGATCGTTTGAATGAAACTTTTTTCAAATCTTTAAGTACTGGTCTATGGAAACTGTCTATGGATGGAACACTTATCAGTGGCATGAAGTTGCTTTTCTTTCTGAATTCTTGTAATTCTTCTGGATCTTGATCTTTAGTTTGGGTCGTGTCAAGTTCATCGAAAAACACTTTTAATTTCAGTTTTCTGACCAATTTGAATAAGTCAATCTTAGTCTCAAACATAGTTGTACTGTGTGTGGGGAAAAAACATAGTCCTTTCTGGAGTAACGTCTCCTCATTTCTGGTTAATATTCTTGATGATATATTCACAACTAAGTTTTCTTCTGTCTTGCTCCCCTGGTCTCCACTCTTTGATTTTCTTTTTCTTTTCCCCCGTCTCGTGCTTTTCTTCCTGTCTCTCATCCTAAAAAAATTGGGGTTACCCTAGACTCTCTTCCCGCTGATGTCATTGGTTCTGTTTATCGCTCTGTTGTACTTCTTTCTCCTGATGTACTATGTTTATCTCTAGGATCTTCAAAGTCTGTGCTTGAAGTATTATCTGTACTCCCCTGATGTTGCTTCTTCTGGAATGGAGTGGGATATTTATCCATCCAAGTGTACACCTCAACGTTTAAGTAATCGCAGGTGTCTCTATGAAATTTCCTCACCTTTTTTGATCCAATTTCACTCTTGTAAGATTCTAGTTTTTGATTGATATCTACCAGTATTGCCCCTAATTCTTCCTTGTCAACTGATGTACAAAGTTCTTTTTCAAGTTCCCTAATTTCTTCATTGAGAGATTTAACATTCTTAGTGAGCTCTTGGATAATCAGAAGAATGAAGTCTAACGAACATTTGTTTAAAATCACCACCCATTTGCGCATGAATTCCTTATTTTCCTTACATGAGGTAGGTCTCAAATTTATTCTCAGTCCTCTTGGAATTCTTTGATTTTTGTAGTATCGACCTAGATTTATTGCATGTAATTTCCAATTTATTTCTTTACAGATTAGGTATTCCAATTGTTTTATTCTCCTCATGGGATTAGGATCATGCAGGATCACTGATTTGTGTCAGGATTTCCTCTGCTTCCGCCGATGTGAAACCTAAGGTTTCTGCTCTCACATTTGTAAGTTGTTCAATGTCTTCAAATGACATGCTGTTGCGTGCCTCCGCCCAATGTGTGTGCCACAAGGAGCAAATACAGGATTAGGGGGAAGGGTGGGCACCACTTTATTTTTAGGATAATTCAACAGTTTCACTCGTTATTTCACAATTTTTTATGGGAGCTCACCCTTTAGCCTGGGCACCAGGTTACAGCAATATCCACAAAGAAGGGAAGGACAACTTCCATCCCTGGATGAGCTCACTCTCAATACCCTTATTGGGTTTCAATCCATATTAGTAGTAATTAGTTCTCTTTTATGTAATTATATTCTAAATCATCAATCCACAATTTCATGTATGATTTTTTCAAGTATCCTTATTTATTCCCAACCAGTCAGTGTCACAAAATTATAGCCAATGAATTTCGGACCTCCGTCCATCATCAGGGCTGTTAGCATTACTATTGATAAATCAGTGACAATCCCACCATTATAATCCATTACCAATTATTCACCACTAAGCGAAATTTGCAAAGAATAAAATATAAATTACACATACCAGATTATAGTTGTAATCCAAAGTGAGATTCAAATAGAGCAAAAAAACAAGAAACACAAAAAAATCATTGTAGAGCATTGTTGTTATGCACTGTTTGTTGTTTTAAATGTTTTAAATATACATGATATATATATATATATATATATATATATATATATATATATATATATATATATATATATATATATATATATATATATATGAGTTTGCAGCAACCTGGGCATTGGGTACGCCCAATATGCTACCAATAGAGGGTCCACGGTATGTCCTGCAGGGAATCAACCCCCTGTGGGACGTAAGGCAGTGATCCCACTGCCAATTAGTGGATTCCCTTTAATGAATAACTTAAATATGGACAGAAATGTACATAGATGTACGTAGACAATGCTTATGCCTATGGGGTAGAGAGATTTTTTACATATGAGTCTATATGTGGATTGTTGAGAGTTACAGCACTATCAAGGTACAAGGTTATGACATGTATGTAGACATAATACAGTTCCTGAATAGTGAGCCTGTGAATACGAGAATGAAATGTGAATAATGGTAGAATCAGTCCCTTTAATTATTAGAGTAGGTTGTCGAAGAGCGTGTCTATTGATTTATGAATGTATATCATTCTGTAAATTGCACACATAATAGTGTAAGAAAATAGGTACTGTAATATCGACAGAGCAGTAAGGTGGACACTACATATATTCTCTTATTTACGAGAACCATGAAGAGCAACACTACATTCGGGATCCATGCGCATACGCGGGACCCCGAGAGTGTAGTGTACATCACGCGCGCACGTGCGATAAATATATACACTGGACACAACAAATTATTCCCCAAATATCTTTATTCCTAAAAGAATAGTTAATAAGCAATGCATAGGCGGTTATATTTATAAAACATGCCAGCCAAATGTGTATTACGGAGATATGAGGATCTCCGGCATGAGATAGAACAATGCGCGCATGCATGAAAGTGATTAGCATTCATAAACGCCAACTCAGATGACGGCAGCTCCTTTTGGGCAGCCAGCGCGTTGCTACAGTGCAGCCAGTGTGAGGTAAGGATGAGATCTAGGGGGTTAAGAAGATGGGTTACAGAAGGGGAGAAATTAGATTGTATGGGAAGTTTAACATGGATGTTTAATTTACAGGGAACAGGTGCTGCTCAGAAGTAAATACAGCAGAGGTGAACATATACTCTGGGAGATAGAAGACAAACAGGTAGAGATTTACAAGTGTATATTTAAAACATTTATAACAACAAACAGTGCATAACAACAATGCTCTACAATGAATTATTTTGTGTTTCTTGTTTTTTTGCTCTATTTGAATCTCACTTTGGATTACAACTATAATCTGATATGTGTAATTTATATTTTATTCTTTGCGGATTTCGCTTAATGGTGAATAATTGGGAATGAATTATAATGGTGGGTTTTTCACTGATTTATCAATAGTAGTGAACAGCCCTGATGATGGACGGAGGTCTGAAATGCATTGGCTATAATTTTGTGGCACTGACTGGTCGGGAATAAATAAGGATACTTGAAAAAACCATACGAGGAATTGTGGATTGATGATTTAGAATATAATTACATAAAAGAGAACTAATTACTTCTAATATGGATTGAAACCTGATAAGGTTATTGAGAGTCAACTCATCCAGGGATGGAAGGTGTCCGTCCCTTCTTTGTGGACAAGCTAGATTCATGCCTGATGGTGAAAACATGAAATTCTGCTATGCTGCAAAGAAGTATTGTAGACTCAAGAAGCGAAAGGAAGAGATGTAACATGTGTTGTCAGCAGAGCAGTTATTTTCAATGGGGAAAATCACTGAGATGATCGGATAATGTGGGTGAATCTAGATGGGAGGTATTTTCTTTGAGTGGCAGAAAGGAGTAACAAAAGGACTTGAGTGGGTGTAGCTGGGTCAGACATCCTCAAGTGCTGGGCTGAGACGAGCTGGCAGGCAGACGTCCTAGAACACTGTGCTGAGAGGGACGGTGAATTGTGGGACAGAGTCCAGTGCCGGCAGGCTTCCTGATATTGTTGCAGTTCTTATCTGTGGCTGACCATTAGGGGGTTCCCTGTTCAGTTGAGACAGAAATATTGCCAACTTCTAGGTAAATATAAGTAAAATGAGGGGATTGGATTGCCTGTCGGTCAGTTAGTCAGGAAAATAGTTCATTCCACTTTAGCTGCTATCGAGGTGAAAAGGGCATGCAACTTTGGAATTAACTGTTGCCATTGCTACGTTCTCTTATTTTCTTCAAAGTGCAACTTTTGCCAAATTCCATGCTTCCAAGGACAAGTGGTAAGGTCGGGCAGAGCCTGTTCTATTTTTGAAAAGTAGCATTGCTCATTGTAATACATTCACTCTGTTAAACCTGCATGCACATAACTGTTGCCACGTGTAAATTGTGCATTTAGCTGATACAATAAATTAACATTACAAAGTCAATTGTGTCCTGGTGTATTTTTGTGCGACTAGAAATATTACAAAGGGAAATAACCGCTGTGAACTATTTAGTTAGAAACTGAATGCATGCGTGGTGTTTCAATTTGTTATTTATGATTTTGCAAATCAGCTACAAGGGCATACAGCAGCATTGTAAATAAAATGATATGAGGTGGGAAAGTATTAGTTACCCTCCGGAGTGTACCAAGTCCAGTATTTTGTTAGAAGAAGTACCCTGGTAAAAAACAGTTGTCAGGCAATATTCTGAAGTTAGTCTCACAAATGTAAAAATAAACATCCCAATGAATTACGACAAGGGATACTACCACCATAAAATACCACAACATTAGGTATAACCCCAAAATATATCCCACAGACCAAAGCAGAAATGAATACTTCACCTGTAGACCGAAGAGCTTCAAGAAAAGGGTTACAGTACAGCTTTTGAACAATTTCAAATCCAAGATCAAAAGGATGAATATGCTCACCTTATGACAGAGGATGTGGATGAAGTAACATCTCCCAAAATGACACTCCACATGCTGGCACAAGCTGTCTAATTTGTGATTGATACAGGTGCTACTGTATATATTATAGATGAACGCCAATTTTGGCTTTTCAAAGTGAAACAAAAGTAATCTCCATCCACCACTCGTAACATCCATTGAGGTGCCCAAGTACCACTTCTGTGTGTGGGACAATTCTCATATATTCTTCCTCATGGTGACAGTAGCCTATGTGTGGTGTTCCGCGTTCCTAGACACCTGCGCTTTGCAGATGTTTACTCTGTTTCAAGACAGCCAAGTGTCTGGGCCGCATAGAAATCACATGCCACATGGATACATAGAGGCTGCTGTCACTGCCTCCATGTCCGATGTCCAAAGAGACCATCCAAAAAACATTCCCGAAAACAGTGATGGGGTTGGGGGAGCTCAAGGGTTCCCCTGTTGTCCTACACATCAATGAAGCAGTTTGCCTGGTGCCGCAACATCTGCAGTGCGTCAGATTTCACCCGCAACACATTGTAAAAGAGGAATTGTGCTACTCCTCGCGGCTGACATCATTGAACACGTGATGGTCCCACGCCCTGGGTCTCACCAGTTGTGATCGTATCCAAATAAGGGGGAACATTAGACGCTTTGTCCACATGCGTTTTACCAACATCCCCATAGAATGCGAACGACATCCAGGTCCGAATAACATGATCATCAGACTGAACAATACCACCACGTTCACCAAATTAGACCTCAACCAGGGATATCATCAGCTTCCCCTCCATCCGTCCTCCAGAGAGATCACAACGGTTGCCACCCATGAGGGATTATGAAGGTACAAACATCTCAATTTTGGAATCTTGTCAGCAGCTGAACTCTTTCACGACACCATCAGGCACATCTTACTCCCATTTCACCAATTCTTTAACTACAGCAAAGTCATACTAATATTTGGGCGCACCCAGGCAGAGCATGAGCAGACACCAATAAAGGTGTGTCAGGCACACATGGAGGTGTGATGGACTCTAAACTGGACAAATGTGAGATCAACAAACTGGGCCTAATGTTTTACGGCGACATCTTTTCCAAAGGCCGGATAATCCCGGATCATGTTAAGGTGCTCACCATCAAGCAACTCCCGCCGCCTGGGACCCAAGCTGAACTCCAATCTTTTTTGGTCATGGAGGGGTATTGCTTTAATTACATCAAGGACAATTCTACTACAACTAAAAAGCTTCAACAACTCTTGAAGGTGGAAGCCACTTTCCAATGGACACACCCTTGACAAGATGCGTTGTTCGAAGCCATCAATCACACCCTCACTAATGCCCATCATCTGGTGTCCTTTGTCCCAAAGAAACACACAGAGGTTATGTTTGGTAGCAGCCCAGTGTGGCATGGTGCCATTTTGGCCCAATTCACACTGGACGCATGGCATAGTGGTGTATTCCAGCAGAGCACTCTCCAAGATGGAAGTAGCATACTTGCAGCCTGAGAAGGAGAGCGTTGTGGCTGTGTGGGCATGCAAACACTTCCACCATGTTCTCATTGGCAAGCACTTTACGCTAGTCATGGATCACCATGCACTACTTTCACTAGTCAGAAACCTCTACTTTCACTGTTCAGAACCCTTCAGGCACATGCCTCCCCGACGAGAATGCTGGGGAATGAGGCTCCAGGAATATGACAATACCATCATACACCATCTGGGTAAAGACCTCAGCCCGACTGATTACATTACATTAGAATTGTGACTGAAAGTGCAGTGGGGGATGCATACATTAGTTATCTGGCAGAAAATGTGCTGTCACCGACCGTGTCTGTGAAAGATGTCTCTGCAGCCTCCAGGAATGACCATACCATACAATCAGTGATCACATTCACAACGGACGACCATTGAAGGAGCTATGAACGGCACAGTAAATGACTGCCAGGGGTCCACAAAGAAGACATGAAACGACTACTGACGGTGCATGCAGAACTGTCCAATCGGCCGATTCACTGCTCATGAAAGGAATAAGGGTGGTCATCCCAGTGGCATTGTAGAAAGCTGCCATTGAAGTGGCACACAAGGGGCACCAACGAGTGGTCAACACCAAACGACTACTATGCCATCATGCCTGGTTCACAGGTATTTATGAAATGGTGCAGTCAGTGAATGAACATTGCAAGGCATCCCAAATGACTGCGAAAGCCAACACGCCAATGCCATTGATGATGAAGGACCTGCCGGAGGCAGTGTGGCACACAGTGGCAGTCTATTTAGTAAATTGATCTTTCTGGAGATCATCAGATCAGATAATGGCCCACCATTTCATGGTCATGATTTTGCCAGGTTGGTTTGGTTTTCTGCACCAGAAGATAACACTCCTGTGACCCAAGGCCAATGGAAAAGCAGAGAGGTTTATGTGAACAATCAAGAGAACGGACCAGAAAGTGGAAATTGACAATGTACCTCTACAGCAGGTGCACTGCAAGGAACTGAGACACCCCACGAAACAACAAGGGCCACATACGCCAAACCCATGGTGGCCCTGCCTCTCAGAATAAGGCCATCGAGCAGGATAATAGCCACAAAGGTGGGAGTTGAAAGAATCAGAGAAAGAGACAATAAGGGGAAGGAAGCAGCAAAAGCATACACAGATCAATGCAGAAGGGTGCCAATAAAATTAATTTGGGGTTGGAAATGAGGTGATGCAGCAAAGACAGACAAGAAAGGCAGATCCCCGATACATGTGTTTATTTATTTATTTATTCGTATTTATAGAACGCACAAAAGCCAGGAGGCATTGTGGTGCTGTTACATTGAGGCTTGCGGGTTACATGGGGAAGCAAACTTGGTTACAGAGGCATACATACTTGGTTACAGGACGTTACAAGGCAAATACATTAGGTTACGTGAGAGACACAGTGTAGAAGGACGTGAGGAGAGTGGAAATTACAAGATACGACAGAGAGAGGGAGACATAACAAGCATTGGGTTACTTGAAGAGTGTGGTTTTCAATGTTTGACTAGCACAGAAACTATGGTGGTGCAGAAAAGATTCATGGACACCGTGGCCCTTGAAAACAAAGAGGACACTTGAAATGTGTCGCATTTCCACCGTTTCAGAGGATCAAGCACAGAAGCAAGAAGGAAAAGGAGAAGGAAGCATGATGGAAAAAGAAGAAGAGTCGGAAGAAAGATGAGAGTCAGATGAAGGTGGGTCAGCAGTGACACCTAACCTGCCGGTACCCCAACTACGTTTAAGGAGAGTGATCTGCCTATCTCGCAGATGGGTGGCGGATAATAGAACTGGACAGATAAGAGAGGGGAAGATGTTGTGTCCTAGAAGGGACACTGTAGGAGAAGAAGGAGGGATCAAGAGGGAGGAGAAATAGAAAAGAAGTTAAGTAATCCTGTCCGTTGGTTCCTGCATCTTTACATACCTATTGTTACCTACCTGCGAGTGCAGCGCACACATCACCCTCATCTCTCCCTCCCCTCTTCACTCACCACATAACCATGCATTCGTGCCTCTCTAAACCACAAACTCCCTGACGCCGGTCTCCTGAGAGTGGATTATGCAAGGCCAACCCTCCATTCTTAAGTGCTTTTTCTGATGACACAGTCAAAAAAGAAATGTAAATGACAACACGTCAAATACTTTTCAGAGTGGTAAAATGATATATAGATACTTTCTATTTCCTTCCGGCCTAGATTATCGTATTATAGAGAAAACAACCATGCGAAGCACAAGAACAAGCCACGTAACTGACAACTGGGAATAACTAGTCCTGATGTGGGCCAAGTGTTGCAACGTTTGTTTACTTGCTTGGAACGTCGCTGTTTTGTTGGACGTCATGTAGCAGACATGACCTGACCCCCGTTCCTTCAGATGAAGAATATAATGGGGTGTTAACAGGGCTACATGAGACGCTCTCAGTTTGTAAAAGGATTGGGAAGGAGATGAAGCCATTTGTTATTGGATTTTCATAAAGTGGAAAAGTGAACACATTGTAAAGTTCAGTGGAAAGACACTTCAAACCAAGTATTTTAATCATGTACTCAATAAATGGCTTTGTTTGCGCCATACGATGTAAACCGGTGCAAAGGGAATGGGCATTATCTAGAATTGCAAACTACAGCGCGAGAGTAGGGAGAAGTTTGTTACTGGGAACTAGGAAGACTAGAAGTGGATTTTCAGTATTAAACCAATATCATCTAGAATACTCAAGGAAGCAGTACCATGCTACCTAGTGTTGTAGTGGTACAATGTGAATTAAATATTAAAGCAATAGAACCCGGGGGCGGGGGGGCATTACCGTTAATGTAATCCCCCCATGGCGATAGTTAGAAGCCAGAACGAAGCAAGGGCTTTGACGTAACCCCGGGGGCATTACCCAACCGGTAAGGCCCCCATCCAAGGGCTCTATTGCTATTAGTACCCCGCCACATTTGTACCGGAGTATTAATACAAGATGTGATCTCTTGGTGGGAGATGTGGAACTCCAGGGACAGAGCATTAGAGGCAAGGAACAGCCAGGCCACAACCAATAGTCAAGGAATGCTTATGGTCAATAGCAATCAAAACTGCCCCATATAAAGTGTGGTAGGAATATAATGAAACCATGTCATGCTGCGCTCCATTATGCTATTGCATATCAGGCTATGTAACAAGGTATGTGTAAAACGCAATCTGTGCCATGTTCATGGCCTCTTAGCAGCAATGGCACTTTTGGATGTGTGAAAAACACCTTCATGGATTTATTTGTGAATTATAATCTAGTAATTGTGTGTTCACCTCAGAGAAGATCGTTATGGGGCCTGGGGTTGGTTATCACGACTTTCCAAACATCCATGTGTGTGCTGTGGGTTAAGGTATGTGATGTCCTTAAAGTCTAGGTACGCTGGGCCTAGGTTGGTGACTGCCCATTCATGTTTTCTCCTCTGGTGCTGGTTTTAGATATCCCGTAGGTGGCTTGCGAGTCATGTTTGAGGTTTGGACGGGTGAGCCACGTGGATTGTGTTTGCTGTTGAGAAGTGTGTGGGAACCTGACGATGGGGACAGTCTTGAATCACCTTCATTTTACATGGGGAAGAGTGGGAAATGGAAGCGTAAAACAAGGTGCATCGCTTTTACACCTCCATTTTCTGATCTGCCCCATTTTCAAACAGTGACGAGGGGGTGGAGGGAAATGAATCGGGGATAAGATCAATAGTTTCAACAACAAAACAACTGAGTGGGACACTCACTCTCCATTTGTAGGTAAATTCTTCCAGTGATTGGTGATTTCCTGCTCCTCTGTTGGTATCCAAAGAGAGCGTCTCTTTCTCAAAATACCTTCCCTCTGGGGGAGGCAAAGTCCCAAAAATGCTATAACTCTTCTTCCCTATGACTGAGCTCCCATGATGCATTTGCTCTTCCATAACCTGCCACCTTATGAACAAAAGACTCTGGCTGGAAATACCTTACTTTACCTTATTCGCCACCACCCAACGCTGCCCAGCCTCCATTGCTCTGCCTTGCGTTCAGCCAAGTCTTTAGGAGTTCTCCTCTGGGTGTGAATGAAGTGGGAATATTGTCCAATGGGAGAGCAAAGGCCACCCTGTACCCAAGCCAACCGTTGTAAAATGTACCAGGCGGAACAGCACAGTGATTTATCTGAAGACTAGCTCATCTTCATCATAGACACATTTCAGAACTTCCAAATTATAAAAACGAGATTGAGAATAACGTAAACTACGTTCATATCACAGTAACATTATTTTGGGGATGGAGGTTCTTCTTTATATGCATGCCTGCCCAAAATTTAAGTTTCTGGAGCACTGCTACCTGATATAATATAACGACCAAAATGCCCATAGAGTTTTTCCATGGGGCTTCATTTTGAAAATATACCCATTCTATTTAAGCAAGGCTTTTGGCCTAGCAGTCCCCTTGATTCCTATTATACTTCCTCAGACTAATATCTTTGGAGCTAATAAAGCTAGAGGTGCCCAGAGGTAACTGTATAATGGTAACACAGTTAAAAATAATAACAATTCTAATGGGCATTTAAAGGAAGGTACATGGATGCTGATTTTCAGTATTCCATGCCCGCATGTCTCTGCTGCATGTAATCTTACTTTTAAAATACTGCCATGTCGCCAAGTAGGTTTGTCATAAGAATGTGCAAAGCAGAAAAGTGTACATGTGTGTCTATGGATGCATGTTAATGATCCATTTCCGCACCTCCTGGGCTAGCAGACTCACCAGGGTACAAACCACGACCAACAGCTGGTAGGTATAGAACATGTATGACATTGGAGCTGTTTGCCACACCCCACATTAATGCAGAATCTTTTCAACTAGGTCCTATAGTTTTAAACAACCTAGGATGCTTACCCTAGCATGGTTTATAAGGAAGGGAAAGGGGGGATCCTCTTTGTATTTTATAGAGGGGCCTGAGTCTGGAGGACGAATTTACACTGCAAAGAAAAGGGGGTTGGACTCTGGCTGCCTCTTCCTCTGAGACACTAACAGGTGTCGCGCTAGCATACATGAGACCAAGTCTACGCTAGTAAGACTTGTGATTTTTTTGTAATGGAACCCAACAACAATTTTTCACGGGTGCTTAAGAATTTTTATTTGACACTTAGATGTGTTTCCAGCTATATAACAACGCAGATGTAGATGGTGGGTTGTTCTATAGCTTTCCTCAGGACTGTGAAATCGGGTAGTCTTGTGTGTGTTTCTCTGACCAAGCTGTGGATGAGGAACAAGAAAAAAGGGGGGGACATGTGCTGTTTAAAAGGGTTCTATAGAATAAGAAACTAAAAAAGCATGATGCTAAGCTCAGACATACCTATCTTCAACAGTATATTGTCTCAGGGCAGGATGGTGCATGGGGAATGGCGAATCCGAGTATGCCAGACCAGGTGGTGATTGTTCTCTGGAGGTTGCAGGAGAAGTCTCCGCTGCAATATATAGGACACAGCGTGTGTTAGATGCAAGTGTCCTACTTGTGTCATGAAATTGACACTGTGCACGTGAGAAATTAAGGTGCTGTTTGCCTATTATTGGCCGGTACAGAGTGTAGTTAGCTGTGCGTGGACACATGTCTCATGTTATAATATATAGACAATGTATCCTAAAAGGGATGTCAATAGACTGTTATAGTCACTTGTAACGCCCCGAAGGAGAGGGCGAGATGCTTACCTTCTCGTACTGGGGAGAGCTCCTGAAGTGAGCTGTGTCGCTGACCGTGTTCCGCGCATGCGTGGTGTCACGTCGGTGAGGCGGGCAACCAGAAAAGGTGAACCCAAATGGTTTGCGCATGCGTGAGTAAATAGTGGTGGAGTTACCGCGCATGTGTGGGAAAAGAAAGTGTACGTGCGTTCATGGCTGGGATACTGTTGCTATGTCGCGTCAGAGATGGGCGTTTACTGTCTGCCCAGTGGAATTGTCCCGTGATTTGCAATGTATACAGGGGGGCTGTGTAGTCCATGTGTTTTTCAACAGTACAGTCTGCATTTCATACATTTTGAGATTGAATTTCAGTAATACAGAGCACGTACATGTGTATTTTGATTCATACAAACATGCGGACATTAACATACATAGACTTTTGCATCTCATTCTATTCTATCTAACATGATAATTGGTTAATGAGGAAAGTGGGGGAGTATACTGGTGGGAGGTAATTAAGGTGTATTTAGAAGAAAAGGTTCCACTCTATGCAGATATTTAATCCATTCTTCACCGTATCTAATCTGTGGATCCATTTCTGTTCCAATTTTCTCAGGGCTAGGTCTCTGTCACCTCCTCGTTCCTTTTCATCTATGGTTTGGATGATCGCCCATTGAAAGTCTGTGTATTTATGTTTAAGTTTGCTGAAGTGGGCCACTAAAGGTTTGTCCTCAACAACGTTTTTTAAGCATGATCTGTGTTCGCAAATACGTTGCCTCACCTCTCTTTTACTTTTGCCGATGTATAATAGATCACAGGGGCACCGTATTACGTAAATACTCCACTTGGTACGGCAGTTGGTGAAGGTTTTGTACTTCCATTCTAGGCCATTAAGCGAGATGGTTTTTTGGTCCTTTGTCAGATTGCAGACTGAGCAGTTGCCACATCTGTGATGTCCGATGACAGGGGGGAGATCCCATAGGTTGGTCTGATTGGATTTTTTTGTGGAGCCTGGGTATGTGTGTACTAGGCGATCCTTTATGTTGTTACTTCTTTTAAATGCGAATCTAGGCTTTTCGGGGCTAAAATCTTCTGTTTGTAGAAGTTTCCAATTTGATAGCACCGATTTTCGAATGCAATTGCTTATTGGGGTAAAGGTGGTGACACATGTCATTTTTTCAGCGTGTTCCACTCTCGGTCTCTTGGTAAGACATGTTTCCCTACTCATATGCCTTGCTGTCCTGCGTGCTCTACGTATAATATTCGGTGGGTACCCTCCTGCTTTTAGGCGAAATTCTAGGTCCTTTCCGTTTTTGTCATATTCTGGTAGGGTGGTACAATTTCTCCGTATCCTGAGGAATTGGCCGAAAGGGAGGTTTTCTCTGAGTGATTGTGGATGAAAGCTTTCAAAGTTTAACAGTGTGTTTTTGTCTGTTGGTTTTCTGTAGAGGGTAGTGACGAGATTGCCTTCTTCTGTAGTTTGAATGTTGAGATCCAGGAAAGGTATACTGTCGTTGTTTGAATTCATGGTGAATTTGATGCACGGGTCTACGGTGTTGAGCCAGGTGTGGAAAGATTCTAATTCCGGAGGAGTGCCTCTCCAGACGGTGAAAACATCGTCGATGTATCTGACCCAGCCGATTAGGTTTTGTTTATATTTTCTTTGCAGTGTAAATTCGTCCTCCAGACTCAGGCCCCTCTATAAAATACAAAGAGGATCCCCCCTTTCTCTTCCTTATAAACCTTAGTCGGACAACCCAACGGTTGGTGGAAAAAAGACTAGCAAAATAACCAATGGAGAATGTAAATATTGTGTCATTCCCAGATGATCTATATCGGAAACTTTTAGAAAAACCTTCACTGCTGGGACAAACACCACAAACAACACCAGCAGCAAAAACAACCTCTACCTCAGACTTAGACACTCTGTTGCAAAAAAAGAAAAAACTGGTTCGCACAGAATCACATGGATTGCTCATGCTAGAGTATCTTAAAAACGGAGTCATACCAGAAGGCCTGCAAATTAAAAACATACCGAGGGTATTTTTGGACAACCCCAGGTTTCAGGCTAAATTCAGTGGCGTAGGAAACAAATGCTCTAGAGATTGGATTATACTGATAATAGAAACAGCTGAAGAGGAAGCGAAAAAACAAACAGAAGAACTCAAGGATCTCGAAGAAAAAATCATTGCAGACTCAGTCATACCAGATATCAAAACACAATTGGAAAAGATAGAAGAAGAAATAAAGAAATTTAAAGAATTCACTCTGGATAAGAAAATTTGGAAACTGAAAAAAGACATCCAGAACTACCAAGAGGAAAAAACGTACCCTTACCTTGTTCCAGGATTCTACCAACAACAAAACACAGGCAACAACACCAGAGGAGGCACTCAACAACGGTTTCCCAAAAAATACGTATCTTTTTCGAATTCCTCCAACAGCAGTGGATCAGACTCTTCTGCTAGCGGCCCGTCGACATCGGGCACAGGACAACAACGAGGTCAGTTTTTTCAAGGACGTGGGAAACGAGGCAGAACACGCCAACAAGGGCACCACGGGATGAGAACACGCCAATGGACCCCACAACAACCACCACAGCAACAATGGTAATACCAATCTTTAATTTGAGCAACTATACCCTCACCCCTGAGGATGTGAACATTCTCAGCAAAGGACTGAGCTTTGTACCTACAAACAGAGCAGATCGATTTACTACAGAAGTAGAATTAAGAAAGTTTTTCAGAACGGTACGCTTAAAATACTTCTTCCGAAATTCCAAACAAAACGAACCCAAAGACATGACCACAACGGGCCTAAAACCGAAATCTACGTTTACCCCTGCAACATCAATGATCTGCCCAGAAATACTGGCATTTGAAAATAAAATCCTAAGAGACATGGACACCTTTTTCAAAACCAAAAATCATAAAAGGGACAATCTCACAAAACAGGAAAGACTGGCACTACAACATCTAGAAAACCAAAAAACATTTTGTATCAAACCAGCAGACAAAGGAGGGGGCATTGTGCTCTGGGGTAACAATCTCTACGACAATGAACTACAGAAACATCTTCAAGACGGACGGTTCTACAAAAAATTAGATCATAATCCAACAACACGTCTAATGGATGAAATCAAGAGTCTTATGCTTTTTGCAGAATCCCAGGGCTGGATCGACAATGATGAAAAAATGTTCCTCACAACAGAACACCCGATCACCCCGGCCTTCTACTGCATCCCCAAAATACACAAGAATACCACAGTACCACCGGGGAGACCGATAGTGTCCGGAATAGGCTCACTTCTTGAACCTTTATCAATATATACAGACATCTTCCTACGACCCTTTGTCCAGAAAATGAAATCATACATACAAGATACTACAGCTATGATACATCATCTCGCCAGTATCAGAACAGAACAAAATGACATCTTGGTCACTTTCGACGTAGAAGCCCTATATACCAGCCTTCCACAAAGAGAATGCTTGGAAATACTAAGGACCTACCTAGACAACAGACGAGATCAATCAACACCGACATCCTTCATTCTAGAATGTATACGGATAGCTCTCACAGAAAACTTTTTCATGTGCCAAGGCAAATACTTTCAACAAATAAGAGGAACCAGTATGGGGTCAACATTCGCTCCGGATATAGCAAACCTGTACATGGACAATTTGGAAAGCAAGCACATTTACAACGTAGACAACGTATATAAACAAAACCTAATCGGCTGGGTCAGATACATCGACGATGTTTTCACCGTCTGGAGAGGCACTCCTCCGGAATTAGAATCTTTCCACACCTGGCTCAACACCGTAGACCCGTGCATCAAATTCACCATGAATTCAAACAACGACAGTATACCTTTCCTGGATCTCAACATTCAAACTACAGAAGAAGGCAATCTCGTCACTACCCTCTACAGAAAACCAACAGACAGAAACACACTGTTGAACTTTGAAAGCTTTCATCCACAATCACTCAGAGAAAACCTCCCTTTCGGCCAATTCCTCAGGATACGGAGAAATTGTACCACCCTACCAGAATATGACAAAAACGGAAAGGACCTAGAATTTCGCCTAAAAGCAAGAGGGTACCCACCGAATATTATACGTAGAGCACGCAGGACAGCAAGGCATATGAGTAGGGAAACATGTCTTACCAAGAGACCGAGAGTGGAACACGCTGAAAAAATGACATGTGTCACCACCTTTACCCCAATAAGCAATTGCATTCGAAAATCGGTGCTATCAAATTGGAAACTTCTACAAACAGAAGATTTTAGCCCCGAAAAGCCTAGATTCGCATTTAAAAGAAGTAACAACATAAAGGATCGCCTAGTACACACATACCCAGGCTCCACAAAAAAATCCAATCAGACCAACCTATGGGATCTCCCCCCTGTCATCGGACATCACAGATGTGGCAACTGCTCAGTCTGCAATCTGACAAAGGACCAAAAAACCATCTCGCTTAATGGCCTAGAATGGAAGTACAAAACCTTCACCAACTGCCGTACCAAGTGGAGTATTTACGTAATACGGTGCCCCTGTGATCTATTATACATCGGCAAAAGTAAAAGAGAGGTGAGGCAACGTATTTGCGAACACAGATCATGCTTAAAAAACGTTGTTGAGGACAAACCTTTAGTGGCCCACTTCAGCAAACTTAAACATAAATACACAGACTTTCAATGGGCGATCATCCAAACTATAGATGAAAAGGAACGAGGAGGTGACAGAGACCTAGCCCTGAGAAAATTGGAACAGAAATGGATCCACAGATTAGATACGGTGAAGAATGGATTAAATATCTGCATAGAGTGGAACCTTTTCTTCTAAATACACCTTAATTACCTCCCACCAGTATACTCCCCCACTTTCCTCATTAACCAATTATCATGTTAGATAGAATAGAATGAGATGCAAAAGTCTATGTATGTTAATGTCCGCATGTTTGTATGAATCAAAATACACATGTACGTGCTCTGTATTACTGAAATTCAATCTCAAAATGTATGAAATGCAGACTGTACTGTTGAAAAACACATGGACTACACAGCCCCCCTGTATACATTGCAAATCACGGGACAATTCCACTGGGCAGACAGTAAACGCCCATCTCTGATGCGACATAGCAACAGTATCCCAGCCATGAACGCACGTACACTTTCTTTTCCCACACATGCGCGGTAACTCCACCACTATTTACTCACACATGCGCAAACCATTTGGGTTCACCTTTTCTGGTTGCCCGCCTCACCGACGTGACACCACGCATGCGCGGAACACGGTCAGCGACACAGCTCACTTCAGGAGCTCTCCCGAGTACGAGAAGGTAAGCATCTCGCCCTCTCCTTCGGGGCGTTACAAGTGACTATAACAGTCTATTGACATCCCTTTTAGGATACATTGTCTATATATTATAACATGAGACATGTGTCCACGCACAGCTAACTACACTCCGTACCGGCCAATAATAGGCAAACAGCACCTTAATTTCTCACGTGAACAGTGTCAATTTCATGACACAAGTAGGACACTTGCATCTAACACACGCTGTGTCCTATATATTGCAGCGGAGACTTCTCCTGCAACCTCCAGAGAACAATCACCACCTGGTCTGGCATACTCGGATTCGCCATTCCCCACGCACCATCCTGCCCTGAGACAATATACTGTTGAAGACAGGTATGTCTGAGCTTAGCATCATGCTTTTTTAGTTTCTTATTCTATAGAACCCTTTTAAACAGCACATGTCCCCCCCTTTTTTCTTGTTCCTCATCCACAGCTTGGTCAGAGAAACACACACAAGACTACCCGATTTCACAGTCCTGAGGAAAGCTATAGAACAACCCACCATCTACATCTGCGTTGTTATATAGCTGGAAACACATCTAAGTGTCAAATAAAAATTCTTAAGCACCCGTGAAAAATTGTTGTTGGGTTCCATTACAAAAAAATCACAAGTCTTACTAGCGTAGACTTGGTCTCATGTATGCTAGCGCGACACCTGTTAGTGTCTCAGAGGAAGAGGCAGCCAGAGTCCAACCCCCTTTTCTTTGCAGTGCTTACCCTAGCAGACAGAAATATGTAAAACCTATTATTGAAATGCTTATAAACCGAAGAGGAGTTCAGCAAATTTAGATGGGGAAAGTCCAAACACAAACAATGCAAGCACTTGTTTCATAGCATGATACATGTTACATTACATATTTTACTTAGCCTAGACAACTACAGCTACAGTTCCTCAACATGTATGTAATGCACATTTTATTTCCCAAAATACATTGAGCCTCATTACGAGTATGAAGTTAAGTCTGCAGTTTTTCCCACACAATTACCACGAAACTAGTTCGCCGTTAGTGCCACTTGGTCCCGTCGATTTACTGCCAGATTGCGAGTGGTGCATAAAGAGAACGCCATCAGGATCTTGATGGATTGACTGTGAGCTTTGATCTCACTTCAGAAAAACTGCTGATTTTTTGGGATGCAAAAACTGAGTTGTCATCCAGTTCATCTTGACACGCGAAAATTGCCCATGCGGTAAATTTGGTGGTAATTCTTCTGTTGGTATCAAACAAGTGGCAGTAATAGAACATTGATTTTACACTCTGAATTAGCGTATTCAACATTGTTGTATACAAATTAATCACAAGAACTAAACTTCATAAAAATGTCAAAAAGCACAAACATTCGAAGTCACAACTCAGAGAAATGCAAGTACAGCTATATTAATTCCTATACTGAAGCCACATCTGTTGGCTTTGCAATGCTTGCTTTTTAGCCTACTCCACTGAGCAATTTCCCCCCTATTGTTACATCTCAGAGCTGTCACATTAAGAAGCAAAGTAAACACTTCATTCCACTTCTCCAAATGATTAGCTTGCTATATGCCACTTTAATGTGACAATGAGTAAAATAACGTTCTTTAAGAAATAAAAATATGTCTTTAAGGGATAAAATGGCTATTTTTGTCAGAGTGACATGTAAAGCAGGCAATAACACAACTAGCAACAAAGTGCAAAGCCATGAACATGTAGAGAGTACATTGAATGCAACCTGCCTTTTTGTACACTGCTTTGTAATAGTTTTAGCACATTTGTGCAAAATCTAAAATGGATGAAGAGAACTAGAAATAGGGATGGTCCCGTCATCAGCCAGCCTGCAACAGAGCAGTTAAAGTGAGCATGATAATGTTAAGCTAACAGGATTCCACACTGCGTAATACATGGCGGATATAAATAAGATTATGATATTTAGATGGCATCACATAGTAGCATAATTCAGAGGAACATGTTTTACTCTCACCAGCAGTTTAAAATCAGAAAGAAATAGCACACCAGATGATAGAATGGAAGAAGCCAATCATTCAAACACATGCACAATCACACGCGTTGTACATTGCCTGGATGTAGACCATCCGGTAAAACACGCCTTCTCCATACCTGATAGGAATGTTATTTCGTGTCCAGGTAATCTCCGGCTCTGGGTAGGAATCCACAACACACATGAAGGTGGCCACCTCCTCCACTAATGCATCCAGTGTTTCAAGAGGAGTGGTGATCAAGGGGGCTACAGGGAGACAACACAAGAGGCGCATTTGGACACATATTGAAAAATGAAATATTATTGAACATGATTGCAAACATTTCTCAGAAGAGCTGACATGACAAACCTTTGGTAGATCGGTGGCAGGAAAACTTAAACAAACTACTTCTAAATAAAAACCACCTAACAAGACATTTTCAACTGTGTGCAATCTAGTTTGGAGTAGTGTTTTTTCTGTTGAAGGATAACAAGTCAAGTGATTGTTGACATTTAAACAGCAGGTATCCTATTCCATGAATCCATTAAGACATACCAAGACTTTCAGGAGGCTCTCTGACTTCTTCTAGCTCGAAGGCAGTCCATTTGCATGTCTAACTAGAAACCCTATACATAGGGACTGTTATGTTTCCAAATATAATGAAGACTAAAAAAAGATACACTGGATTCCTGTTGTGGGAGTGCAATATGTGCAATCATATAAATCAGGGAAGAGGTACCACAATCTATCATCCATTCACTTTATTGGTCATTTCCAAATCCATCATCTTGATGGGCCTGGGTCACAGTGCATAACAGGACCTGACAAAAGTGGGAAGCTGCAGGTCTTGTCAGCAACTAAGGGGAACAAACTCGTCCACCCTTTGACTCAGTGGCATGGTCCTGTTCTCTCATCTTGAACCATAACACTTTCCACTCCTCGAGCACTGCTCCTTACGGCCCACAACCAGCGACAGCAAGTATGAGAAGACTGCTGTTGCAGGTATCTGGAAGGATAATGGAAGGATAATTGGAAACTTCAGCATGATGAGACCGGCTTCCATCTGGTGCACTGGCTGAGGTAACTCTATAGCAGCGTTACTCCTCTGCACCTATTGCATCTAATACCTGGTGATGCTAATCCCAGTGTCAGTGCAAAACCGAGAAAAGCCAGTGGCAACACCCAAGAAGAGAGTGCCTATTGATCAAGAGCATCTGTTCAAGTGCAGTTATAACAATGTTGCAGTGACTGTCCCCTCTGGCAACAGTGTAGTATGTCTTGCTGAGAAAGGGTAATGATGTTTGCAAAGCGTCTGCAGTAATCTGCTCAGAGTTAGGAGTGGGTTAATTAAGAAACTACTGTCTCCATTTGGGCGTATGGCTCCTTAGAGAAATATGAATTGTATGAGTGTGCCCACTTCCCTACTGGAGTGTGGCCCTATTATGTGTGTCCCCCCTTCCCTGTGGAAGTGTGTCAAGTAACACATTTTGCTCTGTGTTACAATGACACTATGATTACCCTCTCCTTACCTGCTGGAGTTCAGTAAAAACGTGTGTGTGTCCCATTCCCTGTGCGAGTGTGGCAACAATGGTGTGTGCGCACTCCCTTCTCTGCGGAAATGCAGCAAATATGAGATGTGTGTCCTCTTACCTGTCCGAGTGTGGAAACAGCTGTTCGTGTGTCACCTCCCTGTGGAAGTGTGGCAGAAGTGCGTGCACCCACTTCTCTGCAGGAGTGTGGCAAACATTATTTGACCACTTCCTTCCCTGCTGGAATGCATACACAATTAAGTGTGTGATCTCTCCCATTGAGGAGTGCAGCCGACAATGTGTGTGCACCTCCTTTTCTGTGGTACTGCAGCAATGAATGTGTGTTGTTTACTCTCTTCACTGTGGGAGTGCAGCCGACAATGTGTGTGTACCTCCTTTTCTGTGGTACTGCAGCAATGAATGTGTGTTGTTTACTCTCTTCACTGTGGGAGTGCAGCCGACAATGTGTGTGCACCTCCTTTTCTGTGGTACTGCAGCAATGAATGTGTGTTGTTTACTCTCTTCACTGTGGCAGTGCAGCCGACAATGTGTGTGCACCTCCTTTTCTGTGGTACTGCAGCAATGCATGTGTGTTGTTTACTCTCTTCACTGTGGCAGTGCAGCAGAAATGTAGTGTTTGAGAGACTCGGTCACATCGCTCTGTACGGAGATATGTCAGAGGAAGGACGATTCTCACATACGTTTGCAAGGCGTATATGGGCATACAAAAGTTGGTAATTCACCTCACCACAGTTCACTTTAATCACCATGAGCAACTACACATTTAATCTTCAGACCCCAAGCTAAAGTATCCATAAAAAGAGTAACCTCCACTGCCACGCCACGGCCCTGCCTAACCTACATTCACTGAGAGAGGTCATCCTCTGACTCAACTGTGATTGACTTCTGCAAGGATACTATTGTAATTGTAAAGTCACAGGGATCTCTCCATAGTCTACTACAATATGGTGGCAATTTTGATGAATGTCATTTGTTCGACATGGAATACAAGGGGGCTACTATTCCTTTTGTAAAAGCCAATTGCACTTACATCACTCAACTACATTCCAAGAGTTCACTAGCTGGGAGGTAGTTTAGGATGTTGATGTCAATATGGACAAGTGATGCTGGCCACACAGACCACAGCAGAATCATTGCTATAGTGTGTCATCGTACATTCCAAGCTGGCATGTGCACCCACCTTCTTTGCATCAGTAGGCCTGATACTGCTAGTTAGTATGTGCATAGGCTCAGACAAACTGAAGAATGCACAGGGAGGATGTGAATCCCACAGCGGTGCATGTGTGAAAGTTACACAACCTACATGGGGTTCCCTTGTACCAGACACAGTTGCACTTTGTAAGAGGGGGCTACCAGATGATAGACTTTGGAAAGGCTGTTGGAAATGGTCAGCTGTTATCTGCCCTTCATAACTCTGTTCTGTAAGCCAATGTTCGAGTAAATGCCTCTTGAGTGTATTCTTGAATTTCTCAACTGTGGCTTCCCGATATGTCATCCTATTTTCCACAGTCTGGAATTCATCCACTTTGACCTTAAGTGGGGGTCAAAGAAAGATGAAAAATAGATTTAATGTTTTATTTCATAGTTTTTTTGGCATAGATCATCACAAAAGATGGACATTGGTTGCCTCACAAGCTGCACAATGTCTGACTTGCCAAAGTATTTCTGCTCTTTTGCCTTTTCAGACAAGGTAATTACAAAAATGTATATCATTGAACATGTGCCACTAATTGACTCACATGCTGTGATGCTTCATCAAAGCACTTCAGTACACAGCAAACATTGCTTTGTTCACAAAGGCAATCAAACATATACAATGTTGAAGTCCATTGGGTCAGCACAGACATTTGCATCTGGTGACATGGCAGTTTGTGCTGCACTAACTGAAATGAGTGTGCCAAAGCAAGACACTCTTGGACCTGGGAGCAATTGCTGACAAAGTGTGCCATAACAAGGTGAAGAATATGTGCTATGCATGGGGAATGCATTGTTTTCCCAAGCCTTTGGGCAAAGATGACATTGGAGCCCCTGTCTCCTGCCCCAAAGCTCAAGGATAGATGCCATAATGCCTCCACCTGCTTCCCTTTCTCTGAGATCTCTTCACCTGTGTGGCTCCTGACATCAAAGACGTTCATACACAAAGTGGCTTGTTGGTGCATGGCATGCTGCTGTCAACGACGTTCATACACAAAGTGGCTTGTTGGTGCATGGCATGCTGCCGTCGGACGTTCATACACAAAGTGGCTTGGTGGTGCATGGCATGCTGCTGCTATAATCCCTCTTATTCACTAGTGTCACCACACGAGAGAAAGTCCACCTATTGAGCAATTAAATCCATATAGACAGTGCTTTTGACACTTGTCAACTATGAAGTGAGCTTTCCTACCCTACGGCCTGTCCAATGTCTTTCTCGCGACAAGGACTACTGCATCATACAATCGAGTGTGGCCTTGAGAGCAAAGTCATTATCACTGAGAATTTACCAGTGGGCATCAGCATTTACCAACAGTTCCCTAAAATGTTTGTTTCCAACAAATGCATATGGCAGAATGCTAACTGCCAGCAATTTCTCAAGTTTAGAATTCAGCAGTCAGATAGATTCAATGTTATTTTTGGCTGTGCTCATCAATGAGAGTGGGCTGGCAAATACTGAATGTCCCCCTGCCACTGGGAGAACCTTGCAGTACACCTCCTGCTTGCAGGGTGATAGAGCAGGGCAGTGCCATATTGCTGTTGATTGTTCACTGAATCATGGGAGGTTGCTATGTATGTTGTTTTCATTATTGTGCATGACATTGCTTAATATGGACAACTGTCAGTGAGGTAAACCTATTTGACCTTGGCCACACACATGATTCTGTTTTCGGCAAAAAGTGCAGATGGAAAGATGCAGCTCTTAATTCTGAGCAAAGAAATTCCACACAGGAGATGAGCACGGTGGTTCCGCGGTAGCGGCAGTAGGTGCCGCTGGCTGCTGGGCAGAGAAAGTAGGAGAGGAAACAGGTGCTCTACAAGGTGAACAGATGCCATTGGTGTCAATGGTAGCTGTAATGTCCTGGTTGGTACTCCGATTGCTTGAAGATGATCTACACCACTAACATTTTGGGATCCATGATTAACTATTGCAAAGAGTCTGCAGACAGGGTGTGAACTTGTTGAACAGCTTCACTCTGAACTAATGCAGGGGTTGCGCCAGCAGAAACACTTTCAATGTTTGCCTTTTCCTCCATCCATCCCTCTGGCTCACTGCTGGAGCTGGGAATACACTCAATATCAGTGTTTTCAAATATACCTCTCTGCCATCTTGCCTTTCTCTTATGACAAGGTGAAGTATAGACAACATCTTTTCCGTCATCCTCTTCATCAGATTTATCACCAGCATTGTCAGATTCAAAGGACAAAGGAGCGGAAGGGGTGGGGAGAGAGGCAGTGAGTGTGCCAAGCTGAGAAAAAGTCTGCACCTCAAACATGGGCGATTGGCCAGGGTCCTGATGCCCCTGACCTACTTTTAAGAGCGGTAATGTAAACCCTTGTCAAGCTCATACCCATTTACAATGGATTAAGTAAGTGTCCCTTCTGCTTGCACCTAAGAGATGACTTGAAAGCCTCAATGTTTACCCTGATCTGCTGCAACATGGAGCATGGGATGCATTCTGACTTGTGCCTAAAACTCATGTTTTAGAGAAGGTGGACTTTGGGCTTGCAGCAGTAATGCATCAGACCAACCAAAGCCAGCGATGACAATACAACCAATAGTTCCCACCTCAACTGGTGTTTGAAAGCTTAGGGTACTTGTAGCCATAGTCAATGGGCTTCTTCTAGTTGTACTTGCTGCACTATGCTTCTACCCACCATTCAGGCATACCCAAAAACTGCAGTAGTAGCTGTTTCTTTTGTAAAACATGCATAAGTTCGATGTATTCTTCTCCCCTGCACTGTCTGACCACTGCCCTTAAGAAATACGTCAGACACAGTTTAAAAAATAAAAACGAGTGCTGTGTTGTGTGGCCTCAATTGACTGCTGAATAAATCTGTACTGAATAAATAATGAAGTTCAATTTCCTTTTCTCTCCAGCCAGGTGGTGTGTTACTCCGGACACCCAACCACGCTGCCTGCACTAATGCATCTGCCTGCGTGATCAGCTAAAACATGCAAAGACTGTTTCTCACATGCCAGAGGAAACTATCCCCTTTCTCTAAAGTGTGCTTATAATTAAACACAATTCTATTGCTTGCTTGTGTCAACTGTTGTGGTAAACCAAGTCATGTGTGAGCCAACATTAAAGCAAGCTGCGTCACCACAAATGCCTCCGTCTAGGCAGGTTATGTGTTCATTCACACAACTATTCCCCTAACAGCTAATCCTCATGGCTGAGCAATTGTTCCCAGCACTCCTGCAGACCTTTCCTCTGACCGTAAAGTGAGCTAATAATGAAAGAAATGCACATGCTCGTTTCAGCTGCTGCATTAAACCAAGGTGCTGTAAACAGATGTTCCATCTAAATACCTCAGCACACAATCCTACTCTGTTACTTCACACACCCAATCGCCCTGCCACAAATGGCACTCCCTGAGGGATCACCCGACACTGCAAACAATGTTTTCCCAGCCCACTTCACACTCGTTTCTCCATCCCTCAAATTGTGCTAATGTAGGTGCTCCTGCCAGCAAGTGCGCTAAACCAAGTCACGTGCGAGCATGTGTTCAATCAAGCTGACCTAGCACAGGCTATGGAAGTAATTTGGCGACGGGCCTGGCAGAAATAAATTAAACCTATCTCAAACCATCATTGAATTTATGCAGTTCATTCCTTTAAATGATTTTTGTAAAAATAAAAAATGAGAAAATGAAATCATATTCTGTTCCACACTGCCTAAATAACAAAATAATTATGTCTAATAGCCCTACCTAAAAATGTTCCTTCCTATATGAAGGATTAATATTGAATGCTGAAGACCTTTGTAAGCAAGATCTTTATAACGGACATACAAATATGACTGTCCAAACTCGATTACCTGACTGTACAAGAAATTGGAAATGTTTAGCCAATTCCAAATACAGATTACAATGGGTGATTCAGGGTTTGGGTGAACTTCTTAACACAAGCCTAAGTGTATAGCATAAGTGTATAGCCATGTGGCCAGTAATGTTCTGCAAAGGACGAAACAAATAGAGACAACTATTGTTTTACGTTTTTGCAATCACCTAATGGGTCAAACAAAAGACAAGGTGGGGACATTTCACACACACATATGTTTTTGTCCTCATGTAAGTATGCTTTCAGCTGGGCACACCTCCTGCATTCTGTGTGCAACACGATTCCTGAAAGAGAATTTGCAAACATAAATTCCCCCACAAGGGTATATTCATGCCATGTAATTTGCAGGCTAGTGATGTACTGTGGAAGTGTCTGATGCATCCAAGAGTGCCTCCCTGTTTCACCAAGGGACACTTTTTTGGATGTGGAAGGCCATTCATTAGTTTAGGCTATTAGGTGGTGACTTTAAATCTGAAACAATTGTCATTAAAATAAAAGCTTTAAGAAAAGAGAATGAAATAGGGGCTTTGAGTGTAGGATTGTAATGCTTTTCACTGCAGATGACATATGAGGATGAATTTATGTAGTTTGGCTATGTGTTCCACCCATTTAACGGCCATTGCAAAGTGAAATCTATAGGAATTTCCTCCCATTCCCACCCATTTTCCCTACAACCCCACCTCTTTTTGCACTTTTTGGCTCAATTTGTATTGTGTGGTGAATTTGACAGCCATGTTTACTTCCAAAATTGCAGCCATCATCTGTTAATGGTATATACATTGTATTTGCTTGATTGATGCTTTAAAACATATTTACTGCACCTTTTAATTTATGTTATACATTTCGTAGTATCTTTTATTAAAAATAAACAAGGTATTGTAATAGTTACATTTTGGTTTAAAATGGCTCGGAAAATGAACATCTAGTGACTTGTGATGGATTGGTCTAGTGCTTAAGATTTAAGGAGCACCTGATTGGCTGTGCAGTTAGTGATGTGTTTGGATGCCGGCGGCAGCTTGGTTTGCCTAATGTTATTAAGTCACTGCCAGCACTTCATTTGTTCTTTTTTTGTTGATAATAATTTTTTTCGACAGCTTTTAGCAGCTACCAACATTGAGTTTGTTTTACTAACGTTAGAAATCTGTGTTGGCAACAGATTAATGTTGTTAACCCGCCACTGGCACATATTTACAACGTTAGTGCAACAAATGTCATGTTGACGGTGGGTTGGGTTTTTCCGAAGCCACTGGAGACTTTGACTTTGTTATACTAACATTGCAAATAGGTGCCAGCGGAGGATTAATGTTGTTGAACCACCGCCGGCACATATTTGCAACGTTAGTGAAATTAATTCACTGCCAGCAGTGGCTTACTTTCCCTGATGTGAAGCCATCACTGGCTGTGATTTTTTTACCTAACAGATCTTTCGGGGGCACCTACTCTTGGGTTTCCTGCTCTCCCCTTCCCCCATGGGCACTTTCAATGTTTTTTGTTTATTTTCCTTTCCATGGCTTTGTCTTCGACATGTGACGCTGAGTCTGTTGCTGTACTGAAGATGCTAGATAGCTCAAGCAAGCTACCCTGACAATCACGTATCTTGTGGATATGTTTTGAACTGGGAAATACTGGGCCAGAAATGAGAGAATTTTGATGTACTTACTATTAAAGAGATATGGGATGATTTTTTGTTCTTTTTCTGTGCGCACCTCCAAGGATTATTTGAATGTTTTCAAGCAACAAATCGATAATGTGTGTTAATGATTCAGTTCAGAATTCACGTTACATTATCAGGAAGGTTACTTGGTCTAGATTTTGAGGTCTATGGTACACGCTGGCAGGCCTTGAAAACACATTTCTTTAGCTTTGTTTAGTTAAACTACAAGAGTGCTTGCTTTAGCACTTAAATGCAAGTAAAATGAGTTTATCACTTGTTACATGTTTTTAATTAAATTACTGAGATGTCCATTGCAAAGAAGCACTCTGCAGAGAGGACACACGAATCACTGCAGCAGCCAACTACGGGGTGCCACACCTTAACAGTAAACAGTGGGGTTTGTGCAAGTCGCTCAAAACAACAAGTGTGGGCCACATGGGAGAGGTTAGGAATTAGGATTTACAGATTGTTCAGAAACATGCCACATCCGTCAGGTTATTGAAGCATGGGTAGAAATATACAGCAATTGGACACAGCCCACGATACCGGGGTGTCTCCTGCAGGCCACCATTTCAGATCCCAGCCCGATCCTTGAACTGCCAGCACTTTTACAGAGTAGCACAGCCCATATTAAAAGAACATGCAATAGGTGACTCCTATACAATGTGTTTGGAAAATGTGAGACTCTTTTTTTAAAAAGTTTGTAACAAGCTGTAATAAAATAAAACTATTTTTTTTTTGTATTTAAATGTGTGACTCCAGTCAATACAGACCTTACATGTACTACACAATTGAACTGATTACTATTAACATGAATTGAAAGTGACTGCTTCAGGAATTAAAGGTGTTTTTATACTGCGCAACTGCGCACCTCTGTCATTTACAGGACTTCAATGTGCTGTTGTCTTGCCACTGCACAGCTCTCGTAGCTGACAGCTTGGTGTCAGGACAAATGGGAGCATGCGTAGGGTGCGCACACACATAAGGGATTGCAAGGTTTGTAAATAAGTACCAACTATGGTTGGGATGGTCATTGTATGGGAATATATGCTATGTAAAGCACTTTGGTGGAAAAAAGAGATATAAGTAAAAAGGGACTGGTCTAATAATAGCAACATATCTACTTTGTTATGCTTATTTCCTTGTAACTCGTAGTTTTGTTATACCATGTGCATTCTGAAAATATAAATAGAGATATTTAACACATGGGTCTGCAACCTTTCACTGTTCAGATATATTAGACTGCACCTTGGCACAACAGCTCAGTGGCAACATGCTCGTCTTGGAAGCAAAACGACGCAGCGCAACACAGGTTTGAATCTTGGATCCGCGCTTTGAAACCTTGTCGGTATTAAGCGTGTTATAACAACACAATTATAATTATAACTCCGATCAGTCTTAGCCGGTATAAGTAAGAATGAGAACTGGAGGTTGTAAACCAAAACATCTGGAGAGACACTGGTTGCTCCACGACCACCCTTCCCCAATGCTCTCTGTCCCCACCTACCCTATCCCCACCTCACCCAACTCTGTCAACAACCCCCTCGCCCTCTTACGCAATTGCTCTATTTCTTAACTCAACCTTTCTCACTCATATTTCCTCTTGCTCTTCATCGGTGGCACTCTCCCTCAATCGTTTCCTCCCTTGCTCTATTCTTCTTCTTTCTCATTCTCTCACCCGTGCCCTTATCGCATCCTCCTTTAAAACTTTACACTATCCTCCTTGTACCCTGGTGCCTATAAATGCAAAAATGCAAAGAACAACAGTAGCGCCAAAACTATTGGCACTGCCAATGCTAGTTTTCCCCCAGTGATTGCTCTTTTCTGTTGCAGGCCTGGCACAGGGGAAATAACAACGCAGCGAGAGGTCCGCACAGACCCATTTCATTTTTATTCTGATCCAGGTAGACGCATGTATGCAAAGCAGGAGCTTCTGCAGATACATTTGTAAAATCTGCTCTCTTTAATAGGAGTGAAAAGGCACACTCTACACTCAAATGGTTGGGGGTTGAATCCCATAACGATGGCTGTGATGTCATTTTGCTCAACACATTTGCAGAAGGAGTCGAAAGTAATTCACCGACATGAACAAATATGGCTGCAATGGAACCAGGGAAGAGCTTCCTTGGTCTTACCTTAGCATGCAAGAAGCAGCGGAACAAGCAGGGAGCAAAGGTGTCAGAAACAGTCAAAAGTTTGGCGGTAATGGGGAGCGGGTGATGCCTGGGAGTTCAAGCGAGACATAACCTAGAAATGTAGGCGTGTAAGTGCAGGTAAAGTCTGCATGCTGAGCTTTCTGATTGGCTCAACGCTTGAATGGGCACGAGCCACGTAACTCACATTTTTAGAAGAGTACATTGAGCTGCTTCATAAAGAAGATGTTGTGAAACATTATCAATGAGGAAGTAGGTCCAAATGACTGCAGCTGACTAAAAAGAGAAGTGTAGCCAATGGCTTCCGGTCCACTTTGTTGGGATCAAGTAGCAGGCTAAAACATATCTTTCTCTCTGGGTCACAAATGTTGGTAGATATTAACGAAAGACTTTATAGGATGAACTATGCTTCTGAAAGCGAACAGTGTTTTTGTACAGGGTCTTGGAACGTGACGATATAATGTGAAATATCATTGTACTTGGGAATGTGCTGCCAATAGCCACAGGCTGCAAAGCATCTATGGGTGACAGAGTTCATTCTGATGCCAACTATGGATGCATGTGTCATCAATGAAGGAACGAAACAAACAGTAGAAATGCAACGTACAGCTACACAGTTCTGCGATAAATGGTGCCAAGGGCTGTGGTTAATGGCGCAAATAAAGCAGGGGGAATTGTCACTAGGCAGCAGAGCCTTACCACAGGCCGCAGCGTGCCATTATTGACATTCGCACCCACGGGGTACTGGAAAAATGACGTGCGGCGAAGGGGGAAAGTAGAAAACAATTTCCTACAAAAAGGTGGCTGGTACAGGTACTCTCCGCACATAGACGTGCAAGGTGACAGTCGTGAGGGAAGTTAGGTGGGCGGAACAGAGGAGGTTGTATGTTCCTCGGAGAAGGATTTGGAAGGCCAGCTGAGGAGAGGATGGACCATGGGGAGATGAGGGCGAAGGGGGAGAGTTGAGGAGTGGGGAGTAGCAGCCTGCAGAGGCAAGTGGACTGTCAATGGGGGCAGTCAGGCGGCAGAGGCTATGGAACACGGTGAACACTGGCTTGTCCTGGCAAGAAAACCTGCATTCCCCCTTTTGCAAATGGCTGACAACATTTCAAAGAGTTCTAATTAGAAATACGAAATAGCTGGAGTTGGTATTGAGAAATATTAGGCACTTAATGTTAGATCTAACTTTCAGATCGGAGAAGCCTGCCTAATGGTGGATCGCAACACACATGCTATCTCATTGATTCCCATTGGCTATGTATAAAGCTTGTAATGCGTTCTGATACACTAGGATCAATCTCTGTGGAACGGCGATGGGCATAGCGGCAGGGGAGGAGCTGTGCATTCTCATCCATTTGAGGTGGATGTTTTATGCAGCTAGGAAAGAATGGCCTGAGTGAGTCCTTTGCCACCAAAAACGGTGCCAGACCTAAAGATGTTCTTTGCAAAACCGAAGAATACTTTAATGTGGAAATGCTAGAAAAATATCATTGCCAATTAACAACCCATAGTGGGCTACTTCTTTTAGAAATTGAGGGGTAATTTCCCAACCCCATGAAGTCGTAAATTAAGTGTAAACAATATGCAGACAAGCTTGGTTTAATGCCTCATTTGCTGCTACAGTAGACTTGCAAATTGTTTTGTAAGAAGAGCTGGGACAGGCAACACCATTCATTCCTGTTACCCCCATCTGCTCTGCATGTTAAAAATATATGAGTGTCAACCAGCATCTGATTTTGATGATGGCAGACATGAATTTAATTCGTCTGGAATATGACAGCTTTCAGCAGT
The DNA here is from genome assembly GCF_040938575.1 of Ambystoma mexicanum. Taxonomy (NCBI): domain Eukaryota; kingdom Metazoa; phylum Chordata; class Amphibia; order Caudata; family Ambystomatidae; genus Ambystoma; species Ambystoma mexicanum. Next base: position 405,747,774 of record NC_090937.1, read on the forward strand.
TGCTAAAAATAGGCGGATTGTAAAGGAATCCATGCAGGTGTGAACTGACCTATTGGGAACTCTGGGCATGCCCCTGTTGGCCTCTGCACACTGGGCCTCTTTTGTGTGGTATCCTATTTTATTTCATGATTTTTTTCATAGGAAAAGGGTTGGGCTTGCTGAAAGTGTATAATATGAGGCCACTTCGAAAATGATTTCCAGAGTCTCTTTGTGTTCACAGTCCAGCCATGAATCTACGCTATTGTCGCCCAGCATGCACACACAATGCAGGAGGATTTTCAATTGTTTGCACTGTGAGGAGTCCTGGGTCAGCCCATATTTCCATGTGCTGTTGGTGCTTCATAGTGCTAAGAATCAAATGTGTATTAGCTTGAGTAGTCCTTACATACATTTAGCAAGAGGTTGAAAATGACCCCATGTGCGTGAAGTTATGACAAACACATAATGAAGGATTTCAGAATGGAGGTGAGCATCATTATAAACTTTCTTCATGCCATTCTTTTCCTTAAAAAAAACAGTTACAATGAATTTTAAAAAGAATCTCATTTCAGCAAAGAAAATTAACTCCCCTCCTTTTTTATGAACAATACTTTTTTTATTGAAGTTCTACTCATATGCCAAAATCAAATACTTTGTCATGCATATAACCAATGTCAAAGGCTGGGAGGATAGCTCAGGGGCAACACGTGTGTCTCGGAAGCCAGACCACGCATAGCAAACACAGGTTTGAATCCTGGTCTTGAGCTTAAAAAATGGTCTCCGGTATTCAGAGTGTTACATAAGCTGCCATCTGTATAATGATACCTGTCCATTGATTGAAGTAAGTGGGGTTAGGGTCGCCACAATTACTCGTATTAGCTGAGGCCACGTCTCATTAGCATGGCCATATGTCTACAGCTCTGTATCAAATATTTTGAATGCGTACCCAATCTTGCACTTGTCGGTACCAATTTCTCCTTTAACGTAGCGAATTGCTAGAATAAGTTTGTATAGTTGGCTTGTTTTAATGAGATGCACCAGTAGCTTGCCTAGTTTGTTGCCATGCTCATAGAACGTGCAACCCGCGTTCTTGTGGAGAAAAAGAGCCCTTCTGGTGTACTGTACGTTCAAGTCGTGTTTGACTTTGTTCAGTGCTCTCAGTGTTGTGGCATCGGGCGAGATTCTGTACCACCTTTCAAGGTGCTTTATTCTGCCTTCTAGTTCCACCTGACTTTTCTCTTCATCCTAGAGCCTTTTTTGATTGCTTCTCCCCTGCATGTCGCCTTTGCCGTGTCCCATAGACTCTGGGGTGAAACATTGGCAGTGCCATTCAGCTTCATGCATTCCCGGATGCTCTTTTGAAGGAGGGTTTTGTTTGGTTCCTTTTCTTATGGAGTGTCATTACATTTCCATCCCTGAGATGAAGGAGGTGGTACTGGTGTCGTCACCCTAGTAGTAACAGGAGAGTGGTCTGATATTGCTGTGGCCAGAATTTGGGCGTCTCTATGGAACTGTGTGTGTTCTTTGGAGAGCGTTATGACATCAGTTCTGGACAAAGTATAGTGGCACGCAGACTGGAAGGTACAGTCTCTTGCCATGGGGTTTAGTAGCCTCCGGGTGTTGGCCAGGGCAGCAGAGGACATCATCCTTTGGAAAGCATGTATGGAAGGCGAGGTAAGGAGCGCAGGGTTCCCCAATATATCTATAGTGGGGACAAGCACCTAATTTCAAGCTCCACCCACTATCCACTAGCAGTTTAAGTATTTCTGTAGCAGTGTCTGCATCGTGCGAAAGAAGGACACATCTGAAGCTGTGAGGAAATACAATGACATTATAATGGTGTCCTGGTGCGCCATCCGACCCCTGATCGCTATCCACCGGACCTCGGGGTCTTGTTCAGAAGAGGTTAACTGAAAGGCTAAGGAACATTGCAACAGAATCATTACCCCATTTTTTCTGGGCTGCCGGGCTGTAGAACGCCTGCCCCTGCCATCTGTCCCCTAGTTTCTGTGATTATTGTTCATCAAGTTGTGTTTCTTGCAGTAGAATGATGTGGACCTGAGACCTCCTTGTATATGGGAGTATCTTAGCTCTCTTGCTAGGGATGTGTTGTGTTTTGATTATTGTTTACATGCGTTTGTGTTCTAGAACTGCTTCTAGTTCTTGAATCATTTGTTTCAGTTGCTTGAGCTGTGCCTGTTCCTCGCTCTGCATATAACTTAATAAAGTATCTCGAACTCCTGAATTACGTCTGAGTGTCAAACTCAACACTGGCGACGAGGCATATTTGACTCCACGACATGGGGGAGAAGAGAGGAGACGACCCGGACAGGAATCGCCACTTGTAGGACAAAGTATCCACACGAGGCGCCAGGGATCCACATTGCGTAGCAGAGGACTGGTGGGACAAAGAAGAGTAACAGGCACGACAGCCGCCCACGATCAGGTCAATGGGAGCGCCGAGGGAGGAAGGGGGCAGGGGCCAGAGAACACCCCAAACTCTCCCTGGAGCTCGAGCACGCACGCGAGCCCCACGCTCCGTATGACTGCAGCTGCAAGGCGCACGCGGCCCATGGCTTTCATTGTGACGCGTTGCTTAGCAATGCAGCGCGTCACAGAGGTCAGCCACCCTGAGCCGTATCAGTGTAAAAGAGCTGACGGAGAAGGACTACTGTGCAACTGGCAGTCAATCAAGGACAGGAACAGTGCTTATGGTGCAACTGGCCATTTAACAAGCACAGGAACGGTGCTTACAATGCAAATGGTCCTCATTCAAGCACAGGAACAGCCCAGGTGTATTGCATATTTGACTGACACACAAATTAAAGTGCAGTAACTCTGAAGGAGCACTTTGTTAAGGCACACAAGCACACATTGCAATATATAAGCCAAGGAGAGCCCCGGGAACCGGTCCAGCTGAGGGAAGGTCACCTTCAACAATTGCAGAAGAGACAGAGGAAATGGCTGCTGCTATTCCGCCACCTTCTCCTTTCCTTGAAGAGCCTGAAACTCCTCCTATCAGGTGCAAGAGATGGAGGAGGGTGTTTGAAAATTACTTGGTGGCCATTGGAGGCGACAGATTCAGTTCAACCAGGAGGAAGGCCCTTTTGCTTCATAATCTAGGTCCTGAAGGTCTCTGCATATTCGATGGCCTTACGAGTCGACTTGAAGAGGGAGCAGGAGACCTCGATGAGTACACAGTGGCAGTCAAAAGCATAGAAGAGCACTTTGAACCTAAGAAGTATGTTACTTTTGAGAGGCACAGATTCTTTCAACGAAGTATAGACAATGCAGAGTCTGTGGAAACCTATGTAGCCTCCTTAAGGACATATCATTAGAGCAGGTGGTGGAACTCACACGAAGCATCGAGCAGACATCGCAGTACATGAAGGAGATGAAGGTGGGAAAACAAGCAGCACAGGAGGTTTGCGCAGTTGCTCCTAAGAAGAGGTCACTGCACCCAGGCTCAAAGAAAGAATGGTGGGGACAAAAGTGCATTAAGTTTGGTAGCTCAAGACACACTGCAAACAGTGTATTCTGTCCTGCCAGAGCTGCAGAATGTTTCAAGTGCAGGCGCAAGGGTCACTTTGCACACGTGTAAGGAGGCGTTCATTAATATGGTGGAGCAGAGAGATTACAATGGCGATCCATCAAGTACCTCGAGCTCAAATGTGTCTGCTACACCCAATGTAGAGAGCAAGCCACGCCATGTCTTTGAAATTACGGCTTTGTCGGGTAAGACAAGTGGTCCGATAGACAACTTCATGATGGATGGGTGCAGTTTAAAAATGAAAGTTGATTCTGCATCTCCATGGACCATTGTGTCTGAAGACACCCTCAAGCGTACATTGTGTAGGAATGCGCAAGATTTGTCACCAGCCAAGGTGCAACCTTGCGGATATGGGGAGACCACCATTGACTTGTTAGGGGAATTCCAGGGTCAAGTGTGTTACAAAGGAGGGAGTGCATGGCTGTCATTTTAGTTGCAAGGAAGGGTGCCTCGCTTTTAGTATGAGAGGAGCAAAGGAAACTGGGAGTGAGAATCCAAGCCAGTGCTTTGACTCCCATCACCATAGCTGAAGTAAGTGACACATGGTCCAGGGAATTTCCTGAGGTGTTCACGGAGGGTTTAGGTAAACTGAGAGAGTCTGAACATGATATCAAATTAAAACCCAAAGCACATCCAGTGATTCACAAGGTGAGACCAGTTCCACTGAAAATGAGACAACAACTACATGAACAGTTGGTCAATCTTCTCCGGAATGGTGTAATTGAGCGGATCCAAGGAACCAAATGGTTGTCCCCAGTTGTCTTGGTAGCTAAGAGTAATGAGAAGCTGAGACTGTGTGTCGATCTTAGAGAACTGAATAAGAATATACTAGTGGAAAGACATCCATTGCCGGTCATTTCAGAGACTCTAGCCACATTAGGAGAATCCAGTTGGTTTTCTGTTATTGACCTCACTGCAGCGTACCATCAAGTGCCACTATCAAGTGGAGCCAAGATGTCACAGCCTTCATCACTCCTGAGGGGACATTTAAATACTTGTGTATGCCGTTTGGGTTGGCATCCGCTGCTTAAGTGTTCCAAAGAGTGATGGAGGAGGTGTTAGAGGGAATGGAGAATGTTGTGGTTTTCCAAGATGGCATACTTGTGTTCACTGAGAGTGAAGGACAACATGATGCAGTGTTGAGGTCTGTACTGGAGAGACTGAGGAAGGCTGGTCTTACTTTACATAGGAGCAAGTGTAGGATTGAAATAAGGGAAGTGGAGTACATAGGACACAAAATTTCAGGGCAATGGATTGCGCCCAAGTTCAGTTTGATAGATGGCATATGCAAAGCTCTGGCACCATTAGATAAAGAGCAATTGAGTTCTTTCATGGGTATGGCGGAATTCTACCAACAATTTTCCAACCAAATCTAGTCCCTCGAGGGAGTTGTTGAAAAAGGGAATGAATTGTAAGCGGTCGGAGGAGTGTCAGGAAGCTTTCATGAGAATTAAAGAAGGCATTGGGAGTGTGCCGTCTTTGGGAGGCTTTGTGCGTGGTAGGAGGACTGTCCTATCTGTGGATGCAAGTTTGCCAGGCTTGGGAGCTTCACTGGCGCAAGTTGATTCAGGGAAGGAGGAGCATATTATTGCATTCGCTTCAAGGCCATTAAGGGATGCAGAGAGAAACTACTCGGTAATTGAGAGGGTAGCTCTGGCTGTGTTTTGGGCAATACTACACTTCAAGTGTTTTTTGTGGGGTCAGGAATTTTTGGTTAGGACGGATCACAAACCCCTTGTGCAGTTGACGAGTAGTGAAGGTTGGGCGAGAGGATCCCCCAGGATTTCTAGGAGGATACTTGGTTGGCTAGGATATAATTTCTGCATGTGCTATGTACCAGGTACGGAGAACGTAGTCGCAGATTGCCTCTATCGTTTACCTATGGAAGACGTAGGGGAACCAGTAGGAGTAACCCAGGAAGAGGACATGATCATTGCAAACATTGTTGGGGGTGCAGTGGAAAAGGAAGAGTGGATATTAGCGGACCAAGAGGATGTGACACTGGCTAGGGTGAAGGAATGGACTGTAGGAGAGTGGCCTAGGAAAGAGAATATGGATAGGGTTTTTGATCGGTTCTTTGACATCAAGCATGAGTTAAGTCTGTCTGAGGATGGTAGCAGACTTAGGAGAGGTGCTAAAGTTGTTCCCTCTGATGGAGTTAGGAGTAGGCTAATTAACTTAGCTCATCAGGGTTACCCAGATATGGGGGGATGAAAAGACTTTTGAGGCAAACGTTTTGGTGGCCAGGGATGGACAGTGAGTTGGATAGGAAGGCCCACCAATGCAGGGAGTGCGAACTGTGTGACAAAAGCAAGGTTGTGAGCGAGATTCCTCTCTCACTTGTGCCGGTTCCGAGTGAACCTTGGAAAAAGTTAGCAGTGGATCTTATGGGTCCCATCCAAGGTTTGGGAGACGGATTTGAGTTTGTTGTGGTTATGGTCGATTATCATTCAAAGTGGGTGGAGTGGAGAGCCCTGAGGGAAGCCACCAGGAGTGAATTTTTATTACAGACAATGTAGTTCAGTTTTGCTCAGAGAATTTGAAGGCGTTCCTCTCACACTTTGGGATAAGTCATTTGCGCACAGCTTTATACCATCCCAGAGCGAATGGGTTAGTAGAACGGGCCAACAGGTTTCTCAAAGGTGGTATACAGCTGGCACTGAGATCTGGATTATCGTTGATGGAAGTCCTTAAAGAGATGGTGTGGAGTTATTGTATCACACCCCACTCCATCACTAAGGTTTCGCCATTTGTATCTTTAAAAGGGCGTCAGCCAGCCACAGGATTGTGCCCTGGTTGGTTGGGGATATCAAGGTGTGTGGATGTTGACAGAAAGGAAGTCATGAGACTGATAGAGAAGGCTCAGTATGAGTATAGCACAGTTTTGATATTGCAGCTAATGTCAAGGTACAGGAGTGGTCAGTTGGAGAATTAGCCTTGATAAAGAACCCCAGATTTGGTGTTTGGAGAGTAACTTCTTGGGCCCCAAGAGGATCACAGCTGTTCGGGATGGTGTTGTGATTGTAGAAGGAGGGGAGGTTTGGTCTGAAGGGAGGTTGGTCAAGAATGATGCAGGGATGAATGATGGAGCAGAGCTGGAGAAGTATGACTCTAAGGTTGAAGTGGATGTGGAGGTGGTGCATGACAAGGGATTTGAAGTTGATGATCAGATCACTGACCTACCTAAAGGAAGGATGAAGAAGATGCCCATCCGGTTCAAAGACTTTTATTGTGATTGATGTTTCATTAGTACAAGGGGGAAGATGTGTTGTGTTTCAATTATTGTTTACATGCGTTTGTGTTCCAGAACTGCTTCTAGTTCTGGAACCATTTGTTTCAGTTGCTTGAGCTGAGCCGGGCGCAGTACTTGTTGCTCGCCCTACATATAACTTAATAAAGTATCTCAAACTCCTGAATCGCGTCCGAGTGTCAAACTCAACAGGATGCTTTATGCCACTGACATTCCACATAAGTATGGAAACCATGGAAGCCATCGCTGAAACTGTGAGTAACTCGTCTGGGGCCTGTGTCTTCCTTGGACTATACTTCTATTCTGCTGGGGATGGGTCTCTTGTACTGCTGGGTTGGTCATCCGTTTTGTGTTTTGCAAACATGTCAGGAAGGCGCTTGGTCAGGTCTTGCAGTGTGGACATCTGTGGCCAGATGTTCTTGCAGATGTTTGAGCACCTGCTCAGAGAATCGGGCAGTTATTAGCCTATTCCCTAGTTGGAATCAATGAGACACTCAAGGCCCAGGAGTATTGGATCCCTCTCTTGAGCAGTTCCTTCCTGGCCTTGTTGAATCTTCTCCTCCTCTCCAGGATCCCTGGCCTCAAAACCTGGAAGAAGTCCATCTTGTGGCCTTCCCACTGCACCTCCTTCTTGTCTCTTGCAAGCTTTGACACCTTTTCTTTGACAGCGATCTCAGGAAGTATATTATATTCATCCTCAGGGTCTTAGCCGGTACAAGACATTGCCTGTGGGCCCGATATGTTTTAAGTATCTGGTTGTGGTCCTGAATTTCCATAGCCAACTTGCTTCTTGGCTGCTTTTTTTCTGAGGTGGTTTGTTTTTCCCAGTCTGGTTAGCCACACTTCCTGGTGTTGGCCCTCTCCTAGATGCTTGGCAACCCCTCTGAACGTGTCTCTCGTGCTTCATGTGAGCTACAGCTGTCTCTGCCAGTCACTGTCTACAGGGTTATTATTAAGTTACATGTCCTAACAAAGCAGCTCCTTCCCTGGTCTGGTGGGCAATGTGTGACTCTCTATCATGCTTCTAATTTCCCACTGACTCTGGAAAGGCCCGCCCTGTGCACCACTGAGTGCAGCCACCAGGTCTGGTGTGCTCCTCCTCCCCGCAGATCTGCGCTCTGCTCCCGCTCAGAGCAGGTTATTGTGTGTGCTCAGACCACGGTGGGCTCCCGAGACGTTGTCTCTCCACGCTCTGTCTGGCGGGTCACTGTCTGCTCTGGAGGGGGTCCCGGTCTACGGCTGGCCAAAAATGTAGGTGGAAGTGGGTTATAAAGCATCCACTTCACCGGAGCTCTCATTGATGCGTCCGCACTCATCAGAGCTCAACAGCACCTCTCCACCTTTTTTTAAGGATTCAATAATTTACAATTCTCATTGAGACGAAAAAAATAATACTAAAATAAAGTTAAAAAAAAGAATTTCTCTGTTTCATCTATTCAATAATATTTTCATAAAAAGGAATAATGCACGCATTTTATAATGCATGTTCTCAATAAAATAAATTGATTAAACACCTTAAATGGTCAGCTTGTCATTTAGCACAGGGAGTAGAGCGCTTGCTTTGACATCCCGCCGCAGGTTCGAATCCCGGCAGGACCAAACTCAGCCTTTCTACCTTGCGAGGTCGATAAATGAGCACCATACACCGTAGTTAATAATAAGCAGCGCTCAAATGGCTGAGGGTTTGTAGTGCTATATAAATGCAAATTATTATTATTATAACAATAGCGTCTTATACTCCCAATGTATAAAATAAAACTGTATGTTTTCTAATAAACAAATACTTTAGATCCATTTTCTTCCAAAATGCAAAAGTGCAGGAAATTCATACAGCATTTAATAAAAGGATCCATATGCCATTACAATATACATTGTGTAACACAATCCCAAAGGCGCCATGAAATAGAAGAGATGTAATGCCTTCCTGAATTTGAGGAAATCAAGACTCAGTCTGATTTCCAGTTATGTTCCACATTTCGACCCCTTGATGGTGCAAGACTTATTCTCCCTTTGTATTCTTCCAAAAAGATTGATAGAGTCTGTTTGAAGAAGCAGAGTGGAGGTTCTTTGTTGGGAGGTTGTGTTATTCATTCTCTTCATGATGTACTTTGAGCTTGTGTTCCAAAGCTCTGTTTAGTTAACGCATACTATCTGGACTTTTATGGGCCCAATTCAAATAAAATAGTGCATCTAAAAACAGAGCAGAGCAATTGCCTAATTTAGTTTATTCTCAATGGTATCCTGCATGTTTTCAGAGGCTGTCGTGCTGGCCAGCCGACTTGCTTGTTAGTGTGGAGCGCATACTTCCAACACTAATGTATGGCAGGCTCCAAGCAAGACAATATGCTGGGAGTGCATTTCACAATGATGGGCTCTTAAAACGACTGACATTGTGAAATGTTTTAAAAAAGAATGAACGCATTTCTATCACTGTTTCTGTTCTGCCTGAGCTGGAAAAACAAATGTAAAAGCAACTGTCCAGACCAGTGCTGTCCCACTTTGAACACACATAAAAGGTTCAAGCAAACTGAGCTAATGGCCCTTAGAAACGTGCATCTGTTACTGGTTGGGATTACACCAGAATAATTCTGAGTCCAAATAACCAGACAAAGAAGATGGCACGTTGCTGTTTTATTAGCAATTATCTAAAATGGAGTTTACGATGAACATCAATGGACGCATGCTTATTCTCAGTTATTTCCTCAAGAAATACAGTTATATACTTCTTTATGCACCAGAATGACATCATGCTACATGGCAATAGTTGGGGATCGGTTAAGGGACACATCTAGATATACAATGATACAGGAGCAAGCTTTGTTATTGTCTGTCAGATATCAGGTGGAAAACCTATGCCTACCTCTTCATACGTGTCATTTAAGAAAAATCAGTTACACAGTGTTTCATTGGTTTCTCAAGCTATAAGGTCCTTCGTTATACAGACTAATAAAATAGGTTTGGCACGCTTCTGCCATGCCTGGAACATTTTTTTCATTTTGCAGCCCATAAACCAAGACCCATGCAGCTTCCCTACCACCCAATTAGCCCAACATCTCTCATCACCCATGCCTTCTGCCATGGAATTCCCTTTGTTCTTGGCCTTGGAGAGTATTCTTGTCCTAAGAATGCAAGGGGAGTGAGGACACTCACTAGCGTGTCTGGAACTCCAAGGTCAAGCCCTATTTTCAGCCTCTGTTCACTTGACAAGAGACCACGATTCTGTTCATTCTGCAAGCTTCTAAATGTTTTAATGACTTAAGACTTGGCGTCTTCTGTGTTCTTTCGTGCACCTTAATGTGAGAGGATTCATCCTCTGCACACTTGTTCCTCTTCAGCATAGATTGCTGACCTCAACTTCTCAGTTCTTGACTTCAGGCCAGAGAGCCTCCCAACGCAGCTAGAACAATCTGCTATTCTACTTCGACTCATACTTTCATTTTCTCTTCATAATTGTTTGTCTTACTTATTTCATGATAGCAATGACCAGTTTTTGTACAATAGCAGCTCTGCCTGCATTCTATTCACTACTTATAGTTAGCCTATACGATGACTTGATCTATCTTGCATTTCAGGGTATGTACATTCATTATACCTCTGATTTCTGCAGCATTTTTTGACCATGTAATCTTCTTCTTTTTCACTTTTAAGGTTCACTTGATTCTTTACTTCATCATGTCTCCTCTAAGATTCATACATTTTCTTCATTCAGTATTTCAGGACTTTGTGCACACTTCCCTATGACATCATCAGTACATTTTCTTAGCTCGTTCTCATATTCCTTCAGGAATTTCGTCCTACAGTTTCTCATCTGCTCTAGGGTAGATTCGATATGGTTGTTTCAATGGATACCATCTTCCAAATACACCCTGCGGTATTGATAAAATAGCAGGTGTTAGAGAGGGCATGGTCTCATGTCTCCAATGCAGGCGAGGTAGGGGGTAGGATCTCCTGTTGATGTGTAAGCCTGCTCCTCTACAAAACTTTCTTGCATTGTGCATCTTCCAATATACATTCCAAGCAGGTGCAAGCAGAATATGCTTCTATTTTTACATTACAAAGAGTATCCCATTAGTGAATTTGTGATGCACTTTGCAATGTGTAGCAATGCCCACTTCCGGGTGCAATTGTAAAAACGGGAGGAAGGCAGAGATGTAGCCAGGATTGTCTAACAAGTGGGGCCTGAAGCATACGTTCTTGGGCCCACCGCAGTCTTATTAACATCTGTAAATGCTGATGCAGCGCTGCATAGCGGGCATTTACAGATAGATGGGCCATCGCTCACTCAAGCCCTTCCCTGTCTATGTCTCTGGAGATAGCCCTCTGCCCAGCAGCCTCTACGGCTAAGGGCCCATAAGTAAAGGGCGGCTCCCAAACTAGCGGCTCCTGGTTGTGTCTGCAGGTGTCCACAGGGGTTAGCCAGCTGCCAGCCACTCTTGTGTTTTTCTCCTCTACCTATGACTGCACTGTGATTATATTTAAAAATACTGCATTGTGAAACCTCTGCCTTTTTCCTCTTTCCAGGACTCTCAAACTTAGCTATCTTTTCTCCTTTATCTATGACTGCACTGTGATTATATTTAAAAAAAATACTGCATTGTGAAACCTAGGCCTTTTTCCTCTTCCCAGGACTTCCGAGTGTTTGTCGTCTTGTCCAATCGACAGCTTGTCGTCTCATCTGTCCCGTCTGCTTGCATCCTGCCCTTTGTCCTTCCCTAGCCTAGTTTCTCCCCACCCTCACCCCTTCCCTTCCTCTTCTCTCCCAACCTACTCTATGGTGCTCTCTGTCTCTCTTATCTTTTCTAATTGCTTCTCTATCGACTATCTGCTCTCCTCACTAAATCTGGTAGGAGGAAGTATAAAAAGGACATCCTGGTCTCCAACCCAGGCCTCCCTATCACTGACACCTATACCAGTGCCTCCTCCAGGCAAACGTTCACCAACATCCTCTTTGTCGTTCCCTCGCCAGACTTATGGACTGTACATATGGTCTCTGTGCTCTTTCCCTTCTCTTCTTTTCCCATTAATGGTGGCACATGGTGGGAGGCCCCCCTGTCCTCCTTGCACTCCTCCAAGGTCATCATTAATGTTTACTTGTACCAGCACCGTCTTGGTCCAAGGCCCTCAGGCCAACCTTCTCCTCTTCGATAGGCGCTTCCCACGCTTCTTCAGTTTCCGTTTTTCCCCTTCCACGGCCTCCTCATCTTCCCCTGCTGCCTCCTCTCTGCTACTTTGCACACTCCTCCTTCCTCTTCTGCCCCCCCTCGGGCTGCTTCTACAGCTCAGCAGGGCATACCTCTGATTTGTACCCCTCCCCGGAAGTCTTTCAAGTACGGCAACTTTCTCCATATTGCCACTCTTAACTCTTGCTCAGCTGTCAAACACTCCTGTGACATCTTCCGCCTTCTGGAGGAACTTGACCTCGATGTCCTCAGTCTCACCAAGACATGGTTCACGGCCAGCTTTGTCAAGAGCTCCGACACTCTCCTCCCCGATGGCTACAAGATCCTCTCTGCGTGTAGGTCCAACCGCTGCAGAGGGGATGTAGTCATAATCTTCCCGGAGTGGATTCCTGCCTCTGTCATTCCTATGCAGGCCTACTCATCTTTCAAATGCCTTGTCTGCAGGCTCTCTCTCTCTCCTAGCCACTCCCTTACTGTGGCTTCTATCTATCGGCCACCTGGTCAGATCTCCTCCTTCCTCTCTGAGTGGGTGGACCTCTCCTCTTCCCTCCTGGTCTCGACCACTCAACTCCTCCTTCTTGGAGACTTCAACATCCACCTTGACGCCCCCTGTCCTTCCTCTGGACTCTTTTGCAACCTTTGCAACTCTCTCTCACTCTCTATTCTCCCCTCTGGCTTGACTCAATCTGCAGGGCACACTCTGGATGCTCTGATCTCCTCAGACCTTCCCCTTTTTATCCCTCTCACCCTCCTCTCTCCTGGAGTAATCACTTTCTCCTTTCTTCTCAGCTCACCCTCTCTACCCCTCAGGCCAAGCCATCTCCAGCATTGCCACCTACCTTCACGTTCATCCGACCCATGAAGCGTGTTTCAGTTTAGGCTTTCGCCACCGCTTTCTCATCACCCCTTCCCCTTTGGCTGACTGACACCCTGACACAGCCATTTCCATGCTCCACTCTGCTATATCTGAAACTCTCAACGTTCTTGCCCCTGTCATGAGGATCCGTCTAAAGCCCAAAGACAATTGCAACTCCTGGTACGATTCAGACCTTGTCACCCTTAAACGCAAGTGCATGGTGTCCGAGAGGAAATGGCTTGCTTCATGTCCATCCTCTGACAAACTGGCCTGCCGCCTGCTCCAAAGTCAGTATTGGCTCTATGTCCTCACCAAGAAGAGAGCTCACATCCAAGCCTGTGTGTCTGCGGCATTTAACAACTTGGCCGAACTCTTTAAAATCTGCAAGGAACTGGCCAATCCTGCCGTTGTCTCTACCTCTCCTGTCCCTTCCCAGGACCTCTGCACAGCACTGGCTTCTCATTTCAACTCCAAAACTCAGGACATCCTGTCCTCGCTTTCCTCCCTGCTTCCTCCCTCTACTCCCTGCTCTTCCTCTGGCCCTTCTTCAGTGACCTCTCCTCCCACCTTCTCTGCCTTTCCCCTGTTCTCACCACACAAGGTTTCTAGACAAGTCCGATCTATGAAAATCTCGTCAAAACAGGTTCATCCCTGTTCCTCCAAAACCATCAAGGACCACATTGACTCCTGCCCTGGCTGACTTCTGCAACCACTCCTTTGCCACTGGAGTATTCCCTGCCCCTTTGAAGCATTCCCTCGTGAACCCTCTTCTCAAGAAACCCTCTGCCGACCTGTCCTGCCCAGCCAACTATCGCCCAATCTCCATCACTGCTTTCCTGGGCAAACTCTTGGAAAAGCTGGCCATCTCCCAGCTCAAACTTCACACTGAATCTGTTGGTTGTCTCCATGATCATCAGTCTGGCTTCAGAGCTTCCCGAAGCACGGAAACTGCTCTCCTGAAAGTCTGTGAAGACCTGATCTCCAACCTTGACTCCAACACCCCCTGTGTCCTCATCTTACTTGATCTCTCCTCTGCCTTTGACACGGTCAACCATGCCATCCTGCTCAACCGTCTTCGTGATAACCTGGGTATCACCGCTCAAGCCCTGGCGTGGCTGACTTCTTTCCTCTCTGATCGACCCTCCAAGGTTCAACTTGGGTCCTTCCTCCCCTCTATCTCTACCTGTGGTGTTCCCCAGGGGTCTAACCTCTCTCCCTGGCTGTTCAACCAATACTTGGCACTTCTTGCCCACCGCATTGCCGCACTTTGCCCCAACTTCCAGTGCTATGCGGATGACACCCAGCTCATCTTTAGGCTACCCTCAGCCACCTCCTCATCCTCTCTCATCTCTGACTGTCTGTCCGCAATCTAGGAGTGGTGCGCCGCAAATGATCTCTGCCTTAATGCCAGTAAGACTGAGATTCTCCTCTTCAGCACACCCGCGCCCTCCTTTCCTGTCACTCTCTGGACGGCCTCTCTCTGCCCTCATCCTGCTCCCACTTGCAAGGCTAAGAACCTCAGAGTCATCTTTGACTCCACACTTTCCTTTTCTCCTCACATCTCTGATGTCTCAAAAAAGTCTAACTACCAACTGCACCTCCTCAGAGGTATTTTTCCTTTCTTCTCCTTCCCCCAGAAGCTCACTGTCTCTAGAGCGCTGGTTCTCTCTAGGCTGGATTATTGCAACAGCCTCTTTCTATATCTGCCTGCAACCACACTCCGTCCTCTGCAGCTCATCCATAACAGGACTGCACGACTTGTCCTTAAACCCTGGGATCCTATCTCTCCAGCCACAACATTTCTTAATTGGCTGCCAGTGACTGCAAGGATTAAATTCAAGACCCTTTGCATTATCCACAAGGATTTCTGGGGCCTGGTTCCACATTACCTTCAACTTTCCCTCCGTAAATACATTCCTTGTTGAACTCTTCACTCCTTTGCCTCCAACTCCCTCAGGGTCAGTCACTTTTCCAAGCAATGAGTTGGGGGTAGATCCCTTTCCTTGGCACTGGCCTCTATCTGGAGCAGCCTCCCTGCCTCTCTGAAACTTAAGGAGGACCACCTTCAGTTCCAGATGCACCTTAAGACCTTTCTCTTTGCTTCTTCCTTCACTCTTCCTCTCCCCTTTAATCTGTCTGCCTTGTCACTGGGCACCTGTTTACCACCTGGTTACCCTCTGATTTCGGGCTCAGATGCCTGCCCTCCCAGCTACACACACACAATGCCTCCTGGCAAACCCAGCACTTGGGTTTGTATCTGCAACACTACAGTCTCCTTCCAGCACTTACGAGACACCCATTGTCTACACCGTATTCTCGCACTTACCACCTGCTGGCTGCAATATCTTCTGTTGTCTATCACGTGTTCCGCACTTTCCACTCCCCCCCTGCCCCTTTTCTCAATGTCAATGGGCCTAGTAAGATTGTTGTTTTGTCCACCCTTGTTTCCCATCCCTTGCCTTGTCGCGCTCTGAAGCACGTGTGTATGGGTGCAAATAAATAATCATATCATTAAGCAGTTGTACATTTGAATCCTTTTATTTTTTATTTTGCCTGCAAATATTTTTTTCCTATAACGGTTTACTTTCCAAAACAGGTGCTACTCTTATTGCGTCACTGACATGAATATTATTAGCGCAATGTGTACTTTACATGTGCAGATAACTGTAGGTAATGCAGTTACAAATGTTAAGGAATACCCATGCCAGGAAAGACTTGGTGAATGTGCAGGAGAACTACTAATGCTCTTCCTTTGCCCTAACCTGAACCACCACTTGAAACTCCCACTTTTGCAGAAGATCTTGCAAGATCTGTGTGAGCATGCATCACTAATTCACTCAAAAACAAACACAACTAATACAAGCTTGAATCATGAGACTTATGATGCTGGTCAAATCCGGAGTAAGAGCAAATGGCTCAACAACACATCAATCCTTTTGTGGTACTTTACACACTTTGTATTTGCTCATGGTGGGATTCTTGCACTTCAGGGCCAGATTATCTAACATTTGCACCAGTGCTAAAAAGTGAACAAATGCTTTGATAATACAAAATGGAGCAAAGAGATGTTGGTCCTTCTTCACAGAGTATTTTCCAATGGGGTATCCCATTATAAAACGCTTCTGTGAATTAGGTCCTATGTCACGATCCATATTATCTATAAAGGTTTGTACTAGGGCACAAATGAATCAGGCTGTTTGTTTTACTATGTTTGCTGCATAACAAACAACAAAAGGTGTCTACTACATTTCTTTCCATGTTACGCAGCAAACATAGTAAATAAAACAGACCGCTGCACACTTCCCCAGGTGAATTTCTTTTTAGATAATGCCAACTGGGGCAACACCTGTTTGCTCCATTCTCTATTATCAAAGCAGTAGTAACATTGCTGCTAAATTTATTTGCTCTGCTTTCTTGCACAAGTGCAAATCTTTGATAATCTGGACCCTGATGTGTGTGTTTGTTTAAAAGAGAACAATTAAAAAGAGTGAAATTGATTTAAGTGATACATTTGAACAGGATTTTCTTCCCTGACACGTGTATTGCGTGCCAAAACGATTCACAGAGGGATCTTTATTTGCCATTTCATGCACAACTTGTTTGTGAATGGTGAGAAACTTACACCTGCATAAATTATGACTTTTCTCAAGCATATGTTCCACTGAAGCAAGGAAAAAAGCTTTGGGAAGGGGACCCCCATGTTATCTTTCAATACCAAAGTACACAAGATGGATGTAGGAAAACAATCCAACAGTATGCAGTGATTTAAACAAATGAAACATAATGAACAACATTTATATCTAAACATTTATAATGAAAAAAAAAATACCAATGTTTTTAAATATATATATGAGATGGGGTCAGCGGTTAAAACAGATGGGTAGGGTTTGGGGTGGTATTATAAATGAATGGAAACAGGAGGATTGGGGGTCGATCAACCAAACAGAATAAAAAAAACAATATGTGTTTTCGTTAAAAATGTTTAGATAAAAAAGTGTTAGTTATTTTTCTGTTAGTTAAAATCACATGTATCCCAATCCAACCACTTCAACCTCATTGATTTTTTTGCAAGCGAGCATAGAAATCCAGATTAGCCAGAGCTATTAATATAGGATGAGGCGATTATTGTCAAATATTAGAGTCAAAACTCTGTAAATGATACTTTATGGCATCAATGAAAGTTGGAGAAATCTAAAAAGGTTTCTCTGAAAAACCATAAAAGGCAAGAACACTCCACGTGGTAAAACGATATTTTATTCAATTAAAATAGAATCCTTCATGGGAGGGGAGGAGGATAGGTTTGGTTCTATTGTAATAAACATATTTTTCCTAGGGAGTCCTTTGTGAAATTGTGAAATTGGTCTCGGGAGGAAAGCTCAGGGGCAACATGTTCACCTTGGAAGCAAGACAACATGGAGCAGCACAGGTTCAATCCCCGGGTCCGCGCTTAGAAACCTCTTTGTATTAAGTGTGTTATAAATAACCTATCATATCTCAGAGCTTGAAAGATTAAAAGACAACATTACTAACAACTATTAATTAAAATGTTAGTTTTCAAACAGAAAATCACAACACATGAGAAGTGTGTTTCCTCTGTTAACAGTTAACATGTAACATGGAGCTGTACTTTGTAAGGAACGTCACAGAAGAAGAGGTTAATTAAACTGGGTTCCTGTAAAATAATGGACATATTCAAATAATAGGATGCTTTTAAATCATGAATTAAATTATCATGGCTGTCAGTCAATCTACTGTTCTGCAGCATAGATTACACATTTGGGCCCTCCCAAGTGGGCACCTTCCCATGGACCAGGTTATTTGGCTGTGTTTGTTCTTGGTAGAGGGGCTCCCAGACCTTAGTGTATATTTTTAGGTACTTTGGGTTTCAACCTAAATTACCCCGGGTAATCCAGGCATGGTGCTTGGATAAGCACAGCTTCACCTCACTGATGAGGCCCGACTAAGCCGAAACATGTGTCTGGAGTTGCCGCGGGTACTCTTCTTCAGAGGAGAATTGCCTAGCATTTCGGGGCAAGAGTGCCTAAGTGGGTGGCACCAGACTGATTTGCTAATGGACATTTCTACTGTGTGAAAGGTACAGTGAGATAAAACGTGGTTGTAGACATTCCTGGAGTGGGCACCTTCCCATAGAACAGGTTATTTGGCTGTGTTTATTCTTGGTAGAGGAGCTCTCAGACCTTTTTTGCATGTGTTTTTAGATTGCAAATGTGTCTCACTGTGGCAGCTCACACCCCTTCTTAGAGTATAGCCTGCTCTTGGCCTATGCTACCCTGAAAGGTGAAGGAGGTTCACTGTTAAGGTTGTGCTTTATTCAGTTCTATGATTGGGTGTAAGATGTTTTAATTGGGCGACATGTAGTTTGGAGGAATTTCCACCCAGCCCTCATCAGATAAGCATGATTTGTATTTATTTAACAAAGTTCTTTTTATGAACCTAGGACACGCCAGTGTAACTGTATTGATTCCCCACAGCCTTCCTCCCCTTTGGGGCAAGACACACATAGGTTTATAAAGAAGGTCGTTTTATTAATGAAATATAAATAATCAAATCAATGTAAATATAAACAGATTATTATTTTTACTATTCTCTATAAAATTCCATTGTCAATGGTTACCACAATGAAGACTGATCAATATGCTGGTTCATTCAATTTTCACTGCTGCATTTGATCTATCGACAGATTTTTGTGGAAACACACAAATCGCCACATGTAAATTTGATTTGTCCTAAGCAGACATTCACCATTGGTTGAAAATGAATGAGGGCTTTCAATTTATAGAAAACCAAATTAAATCACACAATCCCTATCTATTAAAAAATAATCGCACTTTCTTAAGTTAATAAACATGTCGGTCTTTCAAACAGCATTCTAGAAAACTCAATTTAAAGGCAAGCTACATGACATTCCTGCATGTAAATTGCTTGCAAAAAGAAAAATGTCTATTTAACCTGGATGTTTGCTAGATGTCCTTCAATGGTGATTCTATTGCACTTATATAGAGGAATTGCACATTTGTCATTGTCCAATGGGACATTTAAATTTGGAAGAACGGTTGACAGTTAAAAACCCTTTCCGCTTGGGCTTGAGTTGTTCAGAGCCAGTAACATGAGTCTGCTTGGTAGTAAAACCAGGGAATGACTTCAATTACATTATTTTTCTAGGCCTGTGGAACATGAGATATTATGTGGCTCCCAATCTGTACTTGACTATTGAACAAAAAACAAGTCAGGGATCTCTCAATATACACACCATTTGAGTCTATTTTATCAACTCCAAACTTTCCAGAAGCACGTACTCTTCTGAATTTGTTTTTAATTTCCCAGAATGTACAATCAATTAATATACCCCCTCACTACTTTCACAAATACTCCCTAATAAAATCGTGCATCCTTCCACCTCCCACTCTCCTTCAGATGACATCCTACATCTAATGTGCTTAACAGATTCAGACCCTATCCATATTCTATCAACAACCATGCTGATAACTTTTGCACTCCATGATATGCTCATATGCTGCACCTGCCTAATCGGTCCCAACCACAAACGTAATAGAGATTTTCATATCGACACACAGATAATGGGTACTTCCAACCTGCATCCATAAACACCTAACATTTCTGCATCTGCCTTCCCGCTACCCAACAAACACACTCTGCCCTCTTTTATTACAGAGCCATGCACAGTGAGGCCAACATTATTGGCAGAAGGGCACTATTTTTTTTATTTATGTAATTTTTTTATTTAGCATTCATAAAGCATGCCTAACCGTAGGTATCTGGTCGCTGGAAATACAGGGTAAAAAACATTTGCAGTTATTGCCGCAGGCAACATGCAGTACAGCATTCAATTACAGTTGCGTCTTTAAAGAATCTACAATATATACAATATATATAGGTTGAATATACAATTTACAATTTACAATATGTGTGTTCTCAGTGTTAGATTCTCGTGGAGTTTGGTAAGATAGGTGTGCAGTTAGCAGAGAGGTGGTAGCAGCAGAGGTATGCGTGCTACAGACTAGGCGGGAGGAGCCACATTTTAGGTTTTCTGCGGAATGAGGAGTGGGATGGATCAGATCTGATGGATAGAGGGATAGTGTTCCAGGTTTTTGCAGCTACGACTGGGAAACTGCGACCCCCAGCTTGGTGGTTTGTGTTGGGGTGAAGCCGATTGGTAAGATATTTAGGTGCGGTGTTGGTTAGACATTTGTTGGCAATTGAATCTAGTTCTGTCCTGGACCAGCAGCCAGTGTGCATTGCACCTTATTTCGGAGATATGCTCTTTTCTAGGGATGTTTAAGGCAGCTCAGAGTGCGTTGTTTTGTGTGACTTGGAGTTTTTTGATACTAGGGGTCGAGGCGCCAGCTAGCAGGACATTGCAATAGCCGAGTTTCGACAGGATGAAGGCTCTGGCTAAGGTCAGGCAGCTGTCAGATCATAGGCATGGTCTACATGAGTTAATACGTTTAGCCGTGTAGGTTGTTGATGAGACAGTTGCATTGACTTGTCTAGTTAAGGTTAGTGAGGAGTCAAGGTATATGCCGAAGGTGTTGACTTCTTTTGAGACGGTGATATTGTTCCCATCTATTGTGAATACTTTGTATCTGGGGTCAAGTTGTTTTAGTCTTGTTTGGGTGCCGACTAATAGTAACTCAGTTTTGTCGTTGTTTAGACAGAGGTCATGTTGAGCCATCCAGGATTGGATCATTTGATAGAGATTATTGAGTAAGATGGAGTCTTTGTCATAGTCACCAGATAGGTGCAATAGGATCTTCGTGTCATCCGCGTAGTTAGGGTATGACACTCCAAGTTCATCTAGTCGATCAAACAGAGGCTTGGTAAATATGTTATACAACGTTGGTGACATGCAAGATCCCTGGGGCACACCACAGAGGACCGGGGCTGGGGCAGCGTTTGCTATATTGGAGAACACTCTCATTGTCCGTTCTGAGAGGAAAGATTCAATCCAAGAAATAGCTTTTGATGAGAATTGGGTAGCGCTGGCTAGGTGATGACACAGTATTTTGTGATTCACCAAGTCAAAGGCCACGGAGAGGTCTAGGAGCAGGAGGATAGCTAAGTTACCATTATCGATTATGGCGTCCATTTGATTTTTAGGGTCAAGGAGTGCTGTTTCCGTGCCATGTCTAGTTCGGAAACAAGATTGGTGGAGTCCTAAGAGATTTGTCGTTTACAGATGTTCTTGAATTTGAATGTAGGCCGCAGAGTCTATGATTTTCAAAAGGAGTGGGGCCGTTGTAATGGGGCGGTAGTTGGTAGGGGTGTTTGGGACGAGTGATGGTTTTTTTAGAAGTGGGAGGACCCACGCTTCCTTTAGGTTCTTGGGGACAGTACTTTGTGCGAAGGAATTGTTGATGAGAGTGGTGATAAATGGTGGAAGTTCTGTGACACAATCTTTGATGCAAGGGGCAGGGCAGATGTCTCCTTGACACCTAGAGGGTTTTAGGCTAGCAATAATCTTGATAATCTCTGTTATGGTGACTGGACTGAATTCGAAAAGATGAGGAGGTTTAGCCGGGGTCTGGCATGGTCACCTTGTCTTTTTTATTGGCGATTTTAGCTTGAAGCATTGATATTTTATCTACGAGGGCGTTCCGTATACTGGTACACCAGGTTTAATCTTTTTTGGCAGGTTTAAGGTGGATTTGTTGGTGACTCAAGTTCACTCAGTATAGTAAATCATTGTTTGCTAATGGATTTGGCGTTTGCTATGCGTTCTTTGCTTGGAGTATAGCTTGCTTGCATTTTTTAGCAGAAGTGAGGAAGCAATCTCTGTTGGTTTTGGATGGTTTAGCTTACCATAAAGTTTCTGCGGCACGTTTGTTGGCTCTAACATTCTTAAGGTTAGGTGAGAACCAGGAATTAAGGTGAGCTTTTGGTTTAGGTTCACATAGTTTGAGTGGGGCGATTTTGCCGATAGCATGGAGGATGGTGATATTGTATAGATTTACCATATCAGTTGGGTTGGCAGATGTGTGGGTGTACTCAGTGATAGGGCCTAGCAAAGGGAGCAAGTTGGTGGGTTTGATGTTACGATTGTTCCTTGCGAGAGATGCTTGGGACAAGTGTGGAGTAGTTTTGAGCGAGGTTTGTTTGGTGAAGGTGAAGGTGATGACGTTATGGTCAGAACACGAGCAGGGGGAGTTGGCTGTGATGTTGGCTGACACATTCAAATCAGAAAGCCAATCTAACATTTGGCCTTTGTCATGGTTGGACATTTCAATGTGCTGCGTAAGTTCTCGGGCTGTGATTATGTTTTGTATGACAGTAGCATTGGTATCTAGGCTGTCGTAGAGGCCAAGGTTAAAATCACCTAGTATGATTATTCTCGATGAAGGCTTAGTATGCCGAGATAGGAGGAGGGCTATATCCTTGTCGAAGGATTGGAGAGGGCCTGGTGGTCTATATATGATGTGAATGGTGGTGGAAGCAGTGTTAGGAAGAGAGAGTTTGAGTGAGAGAAGTTCCCCATAAGGGAATGGTTGGTTAGGTAATTCTCTGAGAGATCAGCAGGTATTGGCACTCAGGGCGACCCCTGCACCCTCCTCTGGCTGAGTTTCTGTCTTTCTTATATAGTGTAAATCCCTCTGGGATGGCTTGTGAGCGTGCTGGGCCTACTGCTCTTGTAGCCACGTTTCTGTGACTGCAACTAGGTTGAGTTTGTTGGTGGAGATAAGGTCGGAGATGCCAAGGGCATGTGTTGGTAGTGACCTAGCATTGATAAGTCCGCCACTGATGGCCGTGTCATTGGTGGTAAAGGTTGGTGTGGGGTCAACATCAGGTGAGGCAGTAGTGATCAGGGAGAGCATATGGTCATTAAATACACTTTCCGTTGCCAGGATAGGCACTTGGACACTGTCTATAATGCTTGTTCAGGCAGCACAATATGTTCAATGAGGTCAGGATGCACTTGGGTATTGACTCTAGTGCATGGAATAACTGGCAACACAGGAGGATCAATAAGAGTACAGTGCAATTGGGGAGCAGTTCTAGTGCATGAAACAACTAGCATCACAGAAGGCTCGATAGGACCGCAGTGCAATTGGGAGGCACTTGGGCACTGTCTCTAATGCTTGATCAGGCAGCACAATATGTTTAATGAGGTCAGGATGCACTTGGGTATTGACTCTAGTGCATGAAATAACTGGCAACACAGTAGGATCAATAAGAGTATAGTGCGATTGGGGAGCAGTTCTAGTGCATGAAACAACTGGCATCACAGAAGGCTCGATAGGAGCGCAGTGCAATTGGGCAGCAGTTCTAATGCATGAAACAACAGGCAGCACAGAAGGCTCAATGGGAGAGCAATGCAATTGGGAAACAGTTCTAATGAATGAAACAACAGGCACCACAGAAGGATCGATAGGAACGCAATGCAATTGGGCAGAAGTTCTAATGCATGAAACAGCAGGTAGCATAAGAGGCTCAATGGGAGAGAAATGCAATTGGGCAGCAGTTTTAATGCATGAAATAACAGGCATCACAGAAGGCTCGATAGGAGCACAATGCAATTGGGCAGCAGTTCTAATGCATGAAACAGCAGGAAGCATAAGAGGCTCAATGGAAGCGCAATCGATCAGGCAGCAGTTCTAATGCATGAAACAACAGTCATCACAGAAAGCCCGATAGGAGCACAATGCAATTGGGCAGCAGTTCTAATGTATGAAACAGCAGGCAGCATAAGAGGCTCAATGGGAGCACAATGCAATTGGGCAGTAGTTCTAATGCATGAAACAACAGGTAGCACAGACGGCTCCTCAACAGGAGGAGAATGCAATTGGGCACTATTGGTAACATGAGGAGCAGGCAGTATGTTTATCTCAGTTGGAGCAGAATGCAGTTGGGTAGTATTGCTGGAGTGAGAGGCAACTAACAGGTGTGGCTTGGTAGGTACAAAAT
Source organism: Ambystoma mexicanum (assembly GCF_040938575.1). Classification (NCBI taxonomy): domain Eukaryota; kingdom Metazoa; phylum Chordata; class Amphibia; order Caudata; family Ambystomatidae; genus Ambystoma; species Ambystoma mexicanum. The sequence continues at coordinate 405,771,530 of NC_090937.1, forward strand.
GCAGTTAGGCAATAACGGTGAAGCAGGGACCATATAACATATTGGGCTCAGTAGGAGCAATGTGTATTTTGGCAGTGACACTGATTCCAGAAGCAAGTAGTCTGCTGAGCTCAGTAAACGCGGTGGGCAGTGGGTTTATGTTCCACGTATGAGGCAAAGTCAGCGTGGTTAGTGCATGCGTGAGATGGCCCATTTGAGAAGGTAGGTAGGGCTTGGTGCAACTGGAGTTTTTGGGCATTTTCACCTCTAGAAGAGATCGGATGTTGGCAAATAGGTTTGCTGTGACTGAAATGCAGGATAATGAGTACATGGAGCAGGCATTGCTTGAGCCCATTGTCATGAAGTTGAGAGCGGTGTGGGTGGCGGTGGCTTTCTCCGGCATGTCAGAGCTGTTCCGAGGTAGGTGTGGCATGTGCAAATGGGCTTTATGGGTATCCGTGTGAGATTTGGCACTGTATTTTGTAGCAGTGATGAAGTATACAGATTTTCGTTTTTTGTCGTCGTGAAGCCATAATGTTATCAGGATGGAGGCAGAACACAGACGTGAGTACAGCATTACTGTTTGATGCTGTAGGGCTTGAGAGGAACCGAGCATTCAATGCCATTTCGGGATTAAGCAAGGCTTGGATGGAATGGGATGTTGCGCATGTGTTAATAGCGGAATGCCATGTGGTTAGAGAGCAGCGGCCAGAGGTACGGCAGGGGCGGCAGTGAGGTAGGATTTAGGTGGGGACGCATTGTAAGTTGTCTGTGTTAGACGGGAATTGCGAGCACTCATGGTGCGTATGTTTCTAGCACAGTGTGCTGCGACTTGCAGAGGTAATAGGTTGCTTACCACACTTGTGCTATTTCCAGAGGGTCGAATTCAGGTTTGGGGTGCATAATGTCAGCTGGTTAGTGGAGGGGCAGTCTTCAGGCCCTTCATGACCTAGTAGGGCCGGACAGGCAATGGCCTTGTGAGTGGGCCTTTGGAGGGGGCCGGCTTCACCTGCTGGCACTCCTCCAATGGTCCATTTTCAGGCTGCAGGGGCTAGTGGCAATCAATGAAGAAGGACTGCTCAGGGCAAAGTGGAGAATGTTCTATGGTGGCGGCCATCTTTACACATATTCCATGCGCAGGTACACTTCTTAGTAAGGTGGTGGTTCCCTTCTCAATTATGCAGCAGGCATTCTCATCTGCAAAGGTAGGTATCAAGTTATTTTCCATCAGGGCATTCTCTTTGCTTCTCGTGTGGCTTCCTGGTTTCTCAGTAGTTGCAGTAATTGTAGCACAACATTCTTCAGCCAGGTCTGCTTGTGTGGGTGCTGGATGGTGTAATGGCCAACAGGGCCGGACAGGAAGTGGCCTTGTGAGTGGACATTTGGAAGGGGGCGGCTTCGCCTCCATTGGTCCATTTACAGGCTGCATGGGCCTGTGGCAAACAATGAAGGAATACAGCTCAGGGCGCAGGGGAGAGTGCTATGGTGGCAGCCATCTTTACACATAATCCATGTGCAGGTACCTTTCTCAGTTAGGTGGTGGTTCCCGTCTCAATCATGCAGCAGGCATTCTCATCTGCAAAGGCAGGTATCAAGTTGTTTTCCACCAGGGCTTTCTCTTTGCTTCTTGTGTCACTTCCTGGTTTCTCAGTAGTTGCAGTAATTGTAGCATGACATTCTTCAGTCAGGTCTATATAAGACCACTTGACATTACATTGCAAATAAAAAAGTGGCAGATTTAAAATATTCCCCTTTAGAGTATAACTCCACTCAGAATTATATTTCCCCTTAGAATTATACTTAGAAAGGAATGTATTTTGCCTGTCTCGGAGACAGGTGGATACTGTCTCAAAGACTGGTTCAATTCTCCCCTCTAGGAAAAGATGGGCATAAGCCAGCAAGATCGTTCAGCTTCCCCAACTGCCTGTTTTTTCTCCTTCTTCTTGGGCTTTCTTTTTTCCTTTCAGACTGAGGAAGGCCTGGGTTTAAATTCCACATAGACCTCTCACAGTGGTATGCCAGCAATCCAAGATGTGAAAAAAGAAAAGCAAGCTAGTTTATTTCCTTCTTGTTATTGTCAATTCTCCTTTCTATCCTTCCAGTCAGTGAGCCAGACCATCCCTTGAAATCTGGTAAAATATAGGTTGAAGTCCAATCCCTGTAGGGGTGTGCATAATTTCTCTATTTTATTTGGTCAGTCCATGTGATTAGAAAGTTTTCCAAAGGTGACATCAAACTAAACCATCCCATGTGTACTCACTGGACATATTAATGAAGTGTGCAGTCCGATGAGAGTATCATTCTAACACAGTTTCCCAACCCTTTGATGTGATGTCATCTTGGAGATTTTATATTAAACAATTGTGATTGTATAAAATATTATGTTCCACACATGTGATCAAATTACAAATGAGTTTGCCAAATTGCTCTCAGTCAGGTGAATCAAATGATGCTAATCTCATCTTGGCACAACATGTGTTGTGTGTGTGACAGACATTTGCTTTTTTGTTCTCTGATACTTTCACACAATCTTCTATTTTCATCTCAGAATATTGCCTTTGCCAGCATGAATCATTGAGGTGCAATGTTTCTGTGCAATAATAGCTACAGTCATATAATTCGTATAATTAAAATAATATCAGCTGCTATGACATTCGTATCAAAGGATATTCAAGAAATTTGAATCCCATATTTAAAATTTAAAAAGGCAATCATTTTCCTTCCGATATTCCGAATTCACAAAATATGAATGGTATTTCCAGTTCTTGGCCTAGCAAGAAGCCATATACTGTTGGTCCTTTAAGGCTCATAGCTAGATCATGTATGACCCCCCTCGAGGCCTCATTGTCATGGTTCTTTTGTCAGGAGGTTCTTTGAACGTCGGCTGAATAGGGCCATTTGTTGGCCCCACTACTTTTCCTCTTGAGTGTGTACAGCATCTTGCTGTCAAAAATGCCAGACTTCAAGTCTCTACAAGTGAGAATGGAATCCTTAATGGAAGGCCAGTTTGATGAAAATTGCTGATACGTTGACCCAATCCTCTGGAAGCCCATGTTTCCGGATACATCTCTCTGTATTTTTATGGAATTATTGGATAGACCCAGTGACAAATGGAAACCGTTAATGGGCAATAATTGTTTTTGCTCCTAAGGCCTTTTCTGAGATCAAAGATAATTGTTGTTCTTTTGGTGAGTCCAGGCAGTGTCATGAAGTTTATAGCCCAGCCCCAAAGGCATGGCTTCATTTCCTTTCAACAAACATCTCCTCAGTACTGTTGCTGGGGGTCAGAGAAAATGCAATGTTACTTTATAGCCCAATGTGTCTAGTTTAATTACCAAGTGTATCATTTTATGTAATTATTTTCCGCATCTCCATGTTTTATGCTGTTCCTTAATCAGGGGAATTATACAATTTTTACAATTGGCCTCCTATGGATAAAACTCTACACTTCATGTCTCTGTAGGTTTCATTTTATAATGCTAATTCTCAGCTGTGTAAGGAAGAATACAGAACTAATGTAGGCCTTAATTCAACGTTCACTTTTCTGTAACATTCTGGACTTTTTCATCCCAGATTGACTATTCTCCATTTAAAACAGATTCTTTTTCCATGTCACTGAACAGATTTATTTTGAGCCTTGTCAATTACTGTGAAGAAATACACTCTTGTTGTAGATGTTCTGCTGACCTCACAACCTTTCCTTGCATGTCCTTAATTCAAATGCTTTGCGAAGAATGCAGTTCATATATTTGTTTTTAAATGTGGAACTTTTTATTTGCACCCTTTTCTTTTGTATAGATTTCCCTACAGGGGTCACTGCTAGTTTAGTAGTAGTGTGGGGCAGAGTAGGCATTTTAGCCACAATCCATCCCTGTACTCCTACAGAGCAGCATTCACTTAATCACCAACTACGAGGTCAGACTCTAGCCGGGCACAGGAGACCTTCAGCTAATGTCTCCCTCCTCCTACTTTCACGTACACTCTGTGTTCTTTGAATTTAACTACATGTTGGTTTTCACCTATTTATGATTTGTTTCCCGAATGTGTTAACGTATTCATCACGCTGTGTAAACTTTTAGGTTTGTGTACTGTATTTTAGACACAACTATGTTTAACATCAATTGTTTTTCACTACCATGTTTATCACTTTTTCCTCTCTACAAAAGAATACTCTAAAAAACATGAAAAGTAAAATCATAGTATCAGCTAATTAATAAAAAGCTGGTCTACAAAATATGAATGATATATGTGTTCATTAGAAGTTTGTGTTTGTTACAAATGATGAATGCCCCATTTAATTGGGTGTTCTCAAGGGTTCAAACTAGTGTGCATTTAAATTGTATTGCATGCATTTGAATTCTAGAGTGTAAGACCACCCCCCAGTTATAGCTTCACTTAATCACAGTCTGCCAGAATATAGGGAAATATATATACTTCAAGGGCCCCCAAAAAATGATTCTAGCAGAAATAGGCTGATCTCAATACCCAAAATACAGCATGAGCATTATGAAAAAAGGAAATAGACTGAACATCGACCCATATTCCCTATAATCGAATCTACCTGAACAGAAAAGGAACAAGATAAAGTGAACACTGACCAGAGAACCATCAATGAAGAGATGGTAAAAATTAAAGCAGGAGATGCACATTCCCCAAAATAAACTGACCACCATAAAACAAAAGAATTACAACTAAGGATCAGTGAAAGTCAAAAAATGGGTTGATATGTTATATATAATCTGCTGTAACATATGTTTACCTTTGTACGTAATCTGTTGTAACACATGTTTACCTTTGTATACATTTCATAGGGTCACATGTTTACTCTGTTGACAAGTTACCGCTCATCAAACATTACATGTTTACCTGTAACCTTGGTACCTGTAACTTACTACGGTTCTAACCAGAAACCTAGATAAGGTCTGGTTATAGTGCCGTTTGTCAGTTGCCAGGTTTGACATGGGGGCTCCATATGTATAATAAATACTTCTTCTGCAACTCATCTTGACTTCAGTGGATCCGTTACTGCAGATTGGTGACTAGAATAGGATATTTCAGAAGGAAGGTTTCCCAAGCAGGATTTTAACAGACAGTGGTGTTTAATTCAAAACAAGGTTCACAAACATTTCTTCGGAGCATTGGAGTTGAACATCACAAGACCTTGTTGTTCTATCCCTCCACTAATGGTGTAGTGATAAAGGTTCAATATGACTCTGATGCATTGTGTTCAAATGGCTGTCAGCACTGGTAGGCGCGGGGAGGAACATATTGGGAATTTGGTCTTTGCCTACAGATTGGCACATCCCACGACAATGGGCATGGTTCCATTTGAGGTGTTAAGGAGGAGAAAGACTGCTTCATCTGTGTGTCCTCCTTGGTTAGGCAGAATGAATTTTGTAGAATGGGATGTGGCAGCTCTAAGGCTCTAAGAGAAAGAATGTTGGCTAGTAATGAGTAAATGAATATTGTTTATGATGAAATTAATACAGGTAGGCTCACTAGAGTGGAAACTGGAGATCGCTTATGGGTTTGTCGACCATGTGGAGTGAAGAAGGGAGAGAGTATGTTTGTTGGTTCCTTGATGATAAGGTGATGGATAATGCAGTGGTGTTGGAGGATGGTCATACGTGGAACAAAAGTAGAATAGCTGTAAACTGGTCATGAAGTAGGTAATGGGAACATCGTTCTCTTGTGCAAGGAGGGAGGTGTGTTAAGTGTTGAATTTATTTTGTACATATTTACCTCTGCTGTAATATATGTTTACCTTTGTATACATTTCTTTTGGTCACCTGTTGACTCTGTTGCAAAGTTACAGCTCATCAAGCATTACTTGTTTAGCTGTAACCTGGGTAACCTGGACCCTACTCAGGTTCTAACCAGAGAGCTATACAGGTTCTGGTTAGATTGCTGTTTGTCAGTTGCTAGGTTTGGCAGGTGGGGCCTCCGTATGTATAATAAATACTTCTTCTGAAACTCACATTGACCTCAGTGGATCCTTTACTTCAGTAACATTTGTTAAGAGTGAGGCATAAAAGACTGAAGGCTTTTAACAAATTAAGTTTGAAGGGATGTGGGGGATGAAGAGATATGATATGAAGGGAACTGGGTGCATAGGAGGCAGGATAAAAGTAGCAGAAAAGCAGATTAATCTAAAAAAAAGACAACTGTGGTGGAGAGGCCCACCAGGAAATCTCCAGAATTCCCTGTAGGCCAGTCCACTCCTGTCTAAAGTATGATGCAACTCAGCTAGAAGAAAGATAATGTTAAGCTAAGAAGCACGCAGGAGAGGAAGAGTCCAAACTACTGCAATAGTGGATTACCATATTCCCCATTGTACATTTCCAGGCTGACAGGAGAAATATCATTGCAACCAGAAGTTGTACGAGAGAGCAACAGTGACAACAAGAAGAGAAGGTCAGATTCCACAGGGGTGGCCACTGTCTCAGTAGAACATAAAGGGACCATCTTCCACCCAGCAAAGGATTACACTTCAATTGCATTGCCTCAAGATTCCAATTATTGGCATCACTTAATGATTGACATAAAAGATAATTCACACACCACTAACCAATAGAAACATATTCTAAATATTGAGAAAACATTGACTTAAATATGTTATCGGCACAATGTGCAATGGGCATTTTTAATAATGCTATTTTACCAATTTCTTACATATTTCATGTACACATTAAATACTTGCATGCCATTGCCACATCATGAATTAAGAAATAACCTTTAAATGTGTCCTTTCACCAGGTATTTGTTAGTAAGATTATTAGAGTGCCTGCTTGAAGAGGCATTTTGCATCGAGCATCTCACTGTGTGCATTGTATATATCCCCGATGTCGCTCTCTACATCATGGTACAAAATATAAATCAAAATAAGTATCCGTTCTTAAAAGTGATACAGAAAATCCTTGTGCTCAAAGTAGTGCATATATAGCTGGTGTATGTTGTAGTGAGATCTGCCAATGCAAATTATTAACATTTCACTTGGTTGTATAAATAGGAACACAAGTAGCTACTCTAATACCCATCGCTGCAACAATTCCACTACAGAACCAGGGAAAAGAAACACGCTGTTTTAATCTGAGTATTCTGTTTTATTTAAAATAAAAAGTAACAGAATTAAATGTGATTCACTAACTCACAATACTGTTGAAGCTACCACTATACTTAAAGTGAATGCAGGGAACCTTTACAAAGAAAGGAAAATCCAACCTACCTATTGTTGCTCAATAATTCTTACATTCCACATACAATATTCAACCAATTTTTCATATTCACACTAACATTTGTACAGTTTAAAAACAATATGAATGACTGATCGAAACAATAGGCTCAAATATTTCACCATGTGGACACACACATTCATCAATCTACAGCACGAAGAAATATTTCTACATGGCATTCACCTTCCCCTGAAATCGATAGGTGAAGCAGTTCTCACGATAACATTTGAAATAAAACAATTCACTTTGTTTTTCTGAAACCATAAACATGTATTGGTATCAGAAAAATATGTTGCTCTAATATAGTTAATCAATTCTTGGGGTCATTTAAACCTAGAGTATTGGACAATATATATGGCAAACATTGATAAATAGAAAAAATGTGAGATCTTTTGTGAAGTTGAATTGACTGCAAATAATACCCCTTTCAATGATATAGCCTTTAAATAGCGTTCCCAAAAAAACACTTTTAAATGCTATCTTGGAGTTCATTAAATTCTTGTCACATTCGTCTAAACACTCTGCGGTCTTGGCACTCACTTTGTGTTTGTTTTACAAAGACCCAGGGCAGGTAGGGACATGGAATGACCTTAGTCAGCTCTACTAGGTAAAGTTCTTCCTTTAAGTCTGTGCTCCCACTTCCAAAATCCCTTGCAGGTAATCTGGCCCTGCCTTGGGAAAGTCCTCTGCATTGATTGATATGTGGGAAAAGGCCATATAAAGGTGATTTCACCACATGTTGCATCTAGTTGAAAACCAAATATGTTACTCTCCTGTTGGATGGGATCTCTTCTCTGTTTTCCCCAAAAATCTCTATTCTTCCTATCTGGTTAAGGTTAAATACTGAGCAAACCTCATCAATGCAGCATCATGTGATACATCATTTTGAATTGGTGAAAGCATTTTATAGGATCCCTTCAGTTTCTCTACATCAGGGCACTCATCCTACCTTCTATTGGCCCATTCATGTTTGATATGTCATAAGGGGATGGGTAAGCTTTGAACTAGGCCCCTCCTATGAAATGAATACTGAACTGTAACATTCACGTTTCAAATAATTCTGATGAATATGATTATTCAGATTTACAAGAGTATTCTGAAGCTGAAGTTATCATTTATGCTCCTATCACTACATGCAGGATGGGGTTGACCAAATATATGAATCATGCATAAATCGTATATATTGTAATACATCATAATTACATGCATATGATTTGTATTTTCATGCTGAATGTAGCTCTTTATTTGGTTTCCTAATTGTGCAAAGAGTTCAGAAGTTATATCTAATAACATATTCCATTGTCACTTTGAATGTACCCATTTTGTGTTACACATTTCCTGGGTACATACCACCTCTGTGTTGTCTAAATCATTATTAATAACTCATCGGCAGATTTGAAATGTTTCATTTACTTTAACAAATGCACATGTGTTTGTTATGGCTCAGAATTAATGCAATAGGTAGCTTCTTTGTGAAGCATAATCCTCTCCCAAGGTTAAAGTCCTGCTCTGGGCATCTGCTTCTAAAATTGCACTTAATGGTCGACCACATAATAGAATGTTTTACTTTCTAATTAGCTTAAAAATATAACACCATGTTCTTGTGCCTTCCCAAGACAAATGACTCACATTTAAATGTATATATTTTTTTTATTTTAGAAACAGGCCTATTGTCGTTTGTAAATACAGAGGGCCAAAACATCTTCTATGCTTTGATCGCATTGATGGGTACTGGATTCTGGAAAATCTTGTTTAGAAAAAGGCTGACTTCTGCACAAAAACATACATTTTCATTCACTTGAATTTCATAGAATGTCATTGTTACATGTAAATGGACAATAATCTATTTTTGCCATAGTTACTTGTAATGACAATCTAATAATATGTTAGCTTGTTCATATATATACATGATCTCTAATGTGATTTGTGAAAAACCTTCTGTGTATCATATCCTTATAGCAAAATGATATTCAATCTGCACAGTCCACCATATTCCTTTTGACATGTTAACACACATACAGAAATGAATGTAAGTAACACTATTTTGTTGTTTTTATTAAAGTCTAAAAGCAGCACATTTTCCTAATAGATGAACGACTAGTGAATGTCGTGTATACTTTGTTTTGGTTTTTAATGTAAAGTGTCACTCTGACCAAATATCTTTTACTTGAGAGCATTGAGAGCATTGCATTCAATCAAATTATATTTTACAATGCATCCGATAATGAGTGCTAAAAGGGCTTTTAAATTGGCTAACATATCACTACAGGTATATGTATACTGCACATTCAACATCATATACAGCTCCCTGGAGTAATGTAATCCCTCAACACACCTAGTGCAAAAATTATACATGTGGTAATTCTATCATACAGGAGTGAAATTTAAGGCCAACAATAACAAAAACAGCTACTGTTTACAAGATGGATACAGTATTTTAGTCCTACACCTACAGCTCTGCAAAAGTGTACTGCATGTGCATGGAAACATAGCAAACATTCGGTTCACAGTAAATGTACCAATATTTCTGCACCCAGACATAGCTAAATAGTTTTTATTGCTAAGTAATTAGCTCTATTTGAGTAGAAATGATGAAAAGTCACTTCACCACAGACACACTATAGACAACAACAGAAATTACACAAACAGTGTGCTCCCAAAATATCATCAATGCCAAGGTAATGGAATATTAACAGAAGGTTTAAATGACATCACTGCCCTAAAAAATGCAGCCACATTCAAAAGAGTCAAGCAACTCCTAGACTATCAAACCATTGCCAACTGGAAACAGTTACTAGAGGTGAATAAGAAATAGGACTGTCAAATGTCCCTGGACAGGAAATACAAACAAGCAGACTACCTCACATCTGTCAGGAATACACTAAATAGACAGGCCCTTACCAAGTAAAGGTTTATCGATAACAAATTGGTGATAAAGGCAGGTTGGCGTAAAGAGAAGCAAAATGGCAGACAGGACAGCTTCCGCACACAGTTGAACATGGGAAATGGAAGCTTATTACCATACACCTATGCAATGTCAAGGATATAGAGCTACTGTTGACACATGTTGTCTGGGGCTCCCTGAGCAAAACAAATATTTCCTAAGAAATGGCAAGAATAATTGTTCACCCTCATATTAGGGCAAAGATGGATGACAAAATGAAGTGTTGTCATTTCTCGCGATGTAATGGGCTGGTTCAAAAGGACTGGGGCATCTAAAAATAATAACATGGTGGTTCTCTGTTTTCTGTTTAAATGGTCACTCTAACCTCGTGCAGGGGAATGATTGCCTTTTCTGTGCATTTAAGTGCACATTCTGTTTGCGAATATGTGACACTCCCTTCAAAACCCTAAATTGTGTTATTGTGCACCGGCCGTGGCAAGGGCATCTGAATGTGATACATTCTGATGCCTATGGTGTATAGGGTGAAACGTCTTTTCAGGCAAGTGACGAAAGTGGGCACGTGCGTCACTTCACTTGCATGTAGCCCAATTTGCCATTTCAACCCTGTCTTCGAAAATGTGTCTGTGTACAGCTTTATGTAAACACTAAACAATAATACTGTTCTACTTTGCTGGTTAGTACATTGGGTAGAGAAAACAATTAGATTGTGGCAACACGTGCCATGTCAATAATGCGCATGTGGCTTTTTGAACAGCAACCAATCACAATGACCAGTTGTAGCTGCAGTGTGAAAGCATCTAGGAGAGGTGACTACGGAATTGTAAGTCCAGCATATCTGTATGTGTGCCATTTACTATCAGTTGCATGTTCAGATTATTATCACTGGGGTGGCCCAAGTGGGGCACGGACTTATGCAGGGGTGGCATGAAGTCTGAGCACGCACACGCACATACACACACAAAGACGTCTGAATAATGGGTTGGCACCTGGGGTGGCCAATCAGATTCCAGGAGTATCACTGTCACCCGAGGCCACTTGCTGGACATGCCTACGTTTACTATCCCTCAACAAAGAAGATATCGCCATTTCCTGACTGGCGGTGTGGGAAGTCATTTTCCAATGTGTTCCTCGAGGTCATTTGTTAAGTCGAAGCACAAAATCATTGTGGGCCAACCCTTCACAGCTAGGATTTGTTAGCTGAATGACGCCAAAACCTGCTAGTTTAGTTAATCTATTAATTTGTAAGTATGCCTCACTGTTCATTAGCATATGGGTGCGCATATATATGTTATGCAAAAGTATTCAAACTTGCATCCAACCACCAATATTCTTATATTATTCCGGCCACATAACAAAGTGGAAGTGAAGCACAAGAGTTCTTTTTTTAGGTGGCTGGTTACACTCTCCAGAATATCACATTTTAAAATGTGTGCCCAGTCGTGTGCTTCGCTTGCTTGTTGGCCAAGTGAAACTGTGAGACATTACTTCAAGGCACAAGTGTTAACACCTATCTGTGTAGGTAGAGGCACGCGGTTCTATGTTTCTTTGTGCTGAAACCTGCCCTATGTGGCTCCTAATTTTAAAAGTGTATGGGCCACATTAGGAGGCAGGCGGCCACGTAATGAGCGGCACCATTCATTACGGGCCGCCCTATCAGGAGGACTGCTGCAGGACCCGCTAAGGAGAGCCTGGTCAGGCCAGGCGTCCTTAGCGGGTCCCACTAGCAGTCCAGGATGCTAACAAGGGGCCCATCACTAACGGGCCTCTTGTTAGCATCCTCCCCATTTCCATTGAGCCCTATGGGGCACAATGGGAATGGGGAATGTTTTCTGGACCCCAGAAAAGGGCATAACCGGGTCCTCCAAGGTCGGCATGACCCGGTTTTTGCTTTTTTCTGGGCCCCAGAAACAAATTATTACCGGCCGCAGCCGTGCCCTTAATAAGAGCACGGCTACCGCCAGGGTCCTAATGAGGCCCTATTAGTTGATTGTGTATTCTTTTCGCTAGCCTATCTAACTAGATGTCTTTCAGGTGGAAACCCTGTCTCAATACATTTTGTTCTAATTCTCATAGTATGCATTACAAAACATCCCAGAGTCTCACAAACATTGTAGTCTGGGCCTTGCAACAAATAAATAAACATATGCATCATGACAGTGGGCCTCATTACAACCCTGGCGGTACGGTGACAGCGGCGCCGGTAATCTTACCGGCACCGTTGTCACCGTACCGCCATACTACGAGTTGTGCTCATGGGTCTCGCTCTGCCCGCCAAGTCGGACCTGGCAGGCAGTGCGGCACCCGCAAGCACAACTCGAGGATGCAACGGCACCATTTTGAACGGTGCTGGTGCATCCTAGCTCCCCATTCCCATCCCTATGGGGCCAAATGGGAATGGGGAGTCCCTTATTGCCGGCACCCGCGAATGGGCAATTACCGGGTCCGCCAAACTCGGCATGACCCAGTAATTGCCCAATCGCGGGTGCCCAGACCCGGATGCGAGTTTGGGGGTAGCCTTGCCGGTTTTTACCGGCAAGGCTACCTCTAACCTCGTAATGATGCCCATGGTCTACAATTACCTGCTTTTAGTAGGGGAATTAAAATCGTTTTCTACATATAATCTACCATAAATAGAAAAATAATAGGTGCATCTTGCATTCAATAGACACGTTATCACATCCGCAGACCATAGACTGCTCCTTATTCCAATTCCGAGTATATAGGTTTAGCGGTAATTGATGAAACCTCAAACCCATAGTTAATTTCCTTGCAAGGCTATTTGGTGCCAACGATAGCTAGCTGGATAGATACGATTTTGAAAACAAGGGAAAATGGTGTGCATATGCATTGTTCACAGCCTGTTTAAATATTAAAAGAGATCCATCATTAATCATCGTGGAATTGCGAAAAAAAAGTGACTTCAACCAAGAGCCTGTAGGGAATTCTTCATACAGTATATCTACGAAATACTAAGTAATTTGTGAAGTTGCAATAAGTCGTTTAAGGTTTGTTTGTTCAACTGAGTTCTCACATTGGCTCAAATCTTAAAAAATAGCCGAGCTGGGATAAATTGCCAAATCAAAGAAATATGAGTCATCTTGATTTCCCAATGTTCTAGATCAACTGCTGTCAATGAAGCAACACCGTATAGACTTTTCAAAAATTTCCTTTCTATTATTGATAGAGAATTAAGATTACTTTTACCCCAAACATAGAAGCCCATACCGAGAGACTTAACTTCATGAACTTTGATCGCTGGGGGAACTGCTAACACCATATGCATTAAGGAATCGTAAAATGTCTAAGTTGGCTTGCTTTACCCTGCTTGGCAGTGCATTAATTTGAGAACAGCATACATTGTTGTCCACAAAGTTCACACTTAAATAGAGAAAATCCATGACTATGTTCAAGGCTTTGGACTCCATAGAAAATGATCAAACCATATTTACTTTCTACTTTCAACCATGACTTCTGATTTACTCTTGTTCACAACCATATTTTTAGCAGTCATCAAACGAATATGCATACACAACAGTTTTTGTGGTGCCATCTCTTTCCTTCCTATAAGGACTATGGCATCTGCATACGCAGGGCAAAGGATGAATGTTTGCAGTACATCTAAGCTAGCATCTGTCAAATCTGTGTCTAGCTCATTTAGGTACAGATTAAAAAGTAGAGGCAAGATCACACTCACTTGCCCAGCCCCTTGTCTAAAGGGAAAATTGGTTGTAAATTTTTGCACATGGCCATATCTTACAAAGGCTTCTTCCGTACATCAATATAATTGCCCCAAAATACTGAGTAGATATGGGTCTATACCTAACTTCTGCATTTAGGACCATAATATTGTTCTGTCCACCTTGTCAAATACCATAGAGAGGTCCATGAAGGCTGAATATAAATTCACTATGTTTACTGTATAGTATTTATCGATCAGTAGCGATACATTGAGCCATTGGTCCTCTATCTAGACACTAGATCCAAATCCGAATCATTCATCTGCTTGATAGTACCATCTATAATTTGCAATGTAACTAAGATAGATTATGAAAGATCACATATCAGCCTGGTTGTGGAAAGCACAAAAGAATAAACGTCCTTGTTTTGTGGCCACCCCTGTCGTATGCCCGTCTGGGCGTGATGCAGGCCCACCCTGATCCAACCTACAAGGGTGTGAAATGCCAGGCAAAGCCCCCGTCCTGTGCAAGAGGACCAACATCAACCCCATACACGTGCTTCTGGCCCTCAAAAGGAGATTGGAGGTAACCATGCCGCATTTAGCGGCATGGTTGCCTCCTTACCGCATACCGGGCCCGGGTTCCTCAAATGAGGACTTACCGGGCCATGCCAACCTTGGCGGACCCGGTAATTCCTCGTCCGAGGAACCCGGACTCGGTCCATCCCCATTCCCATTCGAGCCCCCATAGGGTCCAATGGGAATGGGGAAGGAGCTAACAACGGGCCCGTTTTTAACGGGCCCGTTGTTAGCTCCCTGGTCTCCTTGCGGGACCCGATAAGGACGCCTGGTTTTACCAGGCGCCCATTGCGGGTCCCGCGAGGAGACCTCGTAATAGGACGGAATGGGTTTACCGGCACCATTACCGGTGCCAATAAACCCATTCCGCCAACCTCCTAATGAGGGCCTCTGTCTCTTTGGGTGACCTCAGTGAGGTGAAGCTGCCTTTGTAGGCACACAGAGCAAGGGCTCGACATATGGATTACCCTTATATTTTAAAGCCCACCTTATCACACTCCTCTATTTATATCGATCCCACTTTAAATAACACTGCCGAGATCCCTCACTCAGCTTTCTTGATGCCATTGCCGTGTTTTGGAATGGCCAAATCATAATTCTGATCAGCCTCCACAAGTTCCATCACTGGCTCTGTCCACACCTCAAAATTCCGAGCCAGACTCCATCATGCTTAAGTCAAACTCACTATGGGCTACCATGTGGCAAAACGTACAAGAGTGCTACTATTCAAATGCACATGATTCACACAATCCAACCTCTCGTTCGCCCTTCTCTCGCTTCTCCTTTATTGCACGTTTTGCCATGTTACCTTTATTTTGAATTATTTCTGCTTTAGGGATTAATTATTCTTTGGAATCTGTACATTCCCATCAAGTGTGTGTGATGAACAATAGAGTGCATAAAATAAGAGCACCAGCTCTGACCCCGGACTATCACACCAATTCCTAAATCTGACTGACAGAAACACATGAGAATCAACTAACAAGCATTGGCAATGCCAACAGATTGGGCTTTTGTGTAGGCATTGGAAAGGCACTTGCCAGGCACTGCGTAGTGGTATTAACTGCCCATTGATTGTAGCAGGTGCAACATGGGAGAGTACCTGGGCATCTAATAGCAGTGCCTGGCAAATGCCCAATATTTTGACAGAAGCCAAAACTGTTGGCTTTGACAATGCTTGTCTTTAACAGGACTTCAGTGAAGGACACGTATGGTGCTTATAAATCGAGTGATTGAAGGCAGGTCTGGTTGAAACATTTTCATTACACCAGTTGCTTGTTTACAACTCTAATTAAGTCATTAACTCTCAGAAGACTGCACTGGCAGGCACTTTGAAAGCCATATTTGATGGTAAAGCTTGACTAAAGCGAGCTGAAAGACTTCCCATGAGGAGGTGTTTTGAGAGGTTAGGGGCAGGAACTGGGTGGTAATGGCCATAGGGATTAGCATGGCCATGGGCAGTCAATGGGTGGGCAAATGCCCAAACATCTTCAAACTTTGTGTCACTCCTCATATGCCATTTCTCCCTATCTATACTCGAATGAAATAGTTTCGGTTTATAGGTGACTCTGACACCTAAATAGCTCGATGTAAAAATGTGGAATGGACTCAGAGGCTATGAAAGTATGTTTATGTTTTCCGGAAAGAAAATACCAGGAATCAAGGCACAGAGCAGGTATGTGGTCACATCCCACACATGGGATCTGAAGACCCAGACACAGCTGAAACGGTTGACACATTTGGGATTTTAAGATTCATGGAGATCTGTTGCATCAAAGCTGATGATAGTGGTGATGATGATGACGATGGACAATTCCTACGCATGGCCAGAGACTAATTGTGCCCAGCAGCCCCAGAGACAGGTTGCATTTTCCGGCAGAGGCTGTTCAACAGCACAGGAAAGGAACATTGTACAATAGAATGCTTGCACGCCATTTACAACCTAAATATGGTCATATAGGGCAAGGCTGGGTACTAAGCAAGGCCTCTAGCTGCTGTGATGCTGAGGAAATCGGGAGTCTATAAGACTGTGTGGTGGTCTTGTGATGTTGCTGTGCATGAAACTCTGAAAAGCAAGCAGGGCATATGTTTTTTTGTAGAGCATGATATTTATAGATATCTGCATTAAACTGCTGGGCTAGAGGGAGCTTTAGAATCTGCAGCGAAGAGTGTCCATATAGATGACGTAAGGGTTACCAGCTGAAGAGAAAGGTGTAAAAGCCAACAGGAGTTTTGGCCCTCAGTAATGGTGGATTTGCAGGGGGTTTGTGGGTGTAGAGTTTCAGCATTGTTTCTTGTAAGAGAGGGAGTATGTTTGGCTGATAGCATCCTTGTGGCCGTCCAATCGTTGTAAGAGAACATTCGACATAGAACAAGAGAAAACCTATATTTTTTGAGAGCGTACTGCATGGTGCATGATTTTGCAGAGAGAAGTTGCTGCTTTCATTTCAGCGTTGATTCAGAGACACAGAGAGCGACCTCCCAGGTTGGTAAACTCCTCACGAGGTTAACTAGTCTAGACACCAGTGCATGTCCCGGGTCAGGTATTTGCAAAGTGGAGGATGTCCCAGTGAACATTTGAAGACTATGAATGTCAATTCACCAATCTGCCAGTGGTAGAGTAAGTGACATTACGAGTTGATGACATCACAAAAAGTGATATGACATGAACTTTAACCATTGTGATCTTGGGAAAGCCCATCACTGATGTAAGAAAACGACAATAAGTGAAATATATAAACTTAAAAAAAGTTGCTGAAGCGCACACAATATTATTTTAGTTACCAACTATATTTGTACTAGAAGGCTTTCATTGAACCATGATATGCCAGGTGTACAGTCAACAAAGACATCACAGATAGGGCCAGTCTTAGTATGTCAATAGAGCCAAATAAGGATAGTTAATGCCGTCTAATGGTACTTATGGATTTGCATGCCTATTGTAGTAATTAAAATGCACGTTACAGCCTCAAATACCCAGTTGATTCGCATCTGCCAGGAGCCACCCCGAAAGCTAGACTATTGCCTACAGCATAAGCTATTAGATCCTAGGCCTGTTATGATCATCATTTTCCATATAACGTCTCAAGGTATTGGGTCTTTTGCTCAACCAACAATTGGTTGGATTGTGTTAGCACTAATTTTTCTCCTCCAATAAACCCCCCATTCCCCCCAGGTAGATTGTGAGTTGAGGTTAGGCAATATTGGTGAGGATGGGGTTTAGGGAGCAGTTAGGGGAAGTGGTAGGAGTGTGTGTGGGGGTGTCTCCCTGCTCTTTCTACGGTAACAAAATCCTGCTTTCTATGGTAACAAATCTCTGCAAAAATGTAAAGCAAAACAAATTCTACAAAAAAAAGATGCACAATAGACATAAATTCGTCTCAAAGATCCTGTGCTGTCAACACCAGTGCTAATTGCAGCTACAAACGCCGAAGGATTGCCATCTTATGCTATGTAAAGGATCATATGCCCTGTATACTTATAGTATTTCAGGTGCAACATCACAGGTGCAAGTGCTCTATTATATTGTAACTAGTGGTACCACCCGGCATTGCGCAGGTCTGTAGCTGGCATGCCCATGGAGGTCTGCTATAGCATTGTGTATGTTTTATTGTGTCATCACTTCCTTTTTTTGAAAAACTGAAAAATCAGCAATCTCCGAAATCCCCTATACTGATAGCACAGGGCCGGACCCCGCTCCACCCCTGTGCACGGCGAATGAGACGGGTTGGTCAAAATTCACTATCGTCAGTACACCCTGACTGGTATGTCGACCGTGTGTCCTAACTTCCTATTTTTGGAAAAGTTGCAAAAATCTGAAACCTCCCGAAATCGCCTATAGTGATAGCACGGGGCCGAACCTCACCCTGTGCAGGGTGAATGGGCGGGATTGAACAGATTTCAGCATTGCCAGAACACCCCACACTGGTATGCCGGCCTTGGGCCAACATTGCAGCCCAAAAAGTTTTGTGGGGCTGAAGCCAACAAACGCAAAATCATCAATCTCCCGAAATTGCCTATACTGATAGCACAGGGCTGGGCCCTGTGCTGTGCAGGGCGAATGGGTGGGGTTGGTCAAATTTCACTATCGCCAGTACACTCCAGACTGGTATGCCGACCTTGGGCCAATATTTCAACCCATCAGCTTTTATGAGGCTGAAGCCAACCCCGAAAATACAAACACACTTTCACAAATATATATGTTATGTTATGTTATGTTATGTTATGTTACTTGGCATTTATAAAGCGCTGGTAGGTTGAACGCCCTCGGGAACCGTAGTTCAAGTTAGTAGAGAGAGATAGTGTGGTATGGTGCATGGGTGCACCGGATATGTGTGCAGCTGCTGTAGTTGTTGGATGATAGCTGCTTCCTAGCGATAGGTGTGCTGCTCAGGATATCAGTTGGATGTGTGCAGTCTGGTGGGTGGACAACCAGTCTGGGTTCTGGCTGTGTTAGGCTTGAGGAACGACTATGTGAGCAGCTAGGCCAGAATGTGCTCAGCTGGCTGTGTTTTTTTAGGGTGATGAGGTGTTCATGGGGTCGTATTCGTATGTGAACAGCTAGGCAGAATTATCATGGGTATAGCTGTGTTCTAGTTGAATGATGGTGTTTAATAGAGAGTAACCGTAGTCCTGCAGTGGAGGGCCTTTTACTTCTCCTCCCAGGAACACATGTCATTTTTCTATTCACCTGATAGAGATTGCATAGATGCACTACCATTCCAGGTAGAGCATCTAGTCAGATAACGAGGTGCCACAGAGATGTGAAAAAGCCCCTACAAGACTTTTAATATGTACAGGAATTTACTAAGATTTGAAGGAGCTGTGACACTCAAATTAAAATAGCAATTATTGTTTTAGAGTGGGGATGTCAGGCCATGCGTGCCTTCCTTTTAACTGTCTTCATTTAGGAACTACAGACAAACAACTGTGCTGCTATAAAACACGCTGACTAAGGAGAATAGAGGATCAAGTGCAAGATGCTGTTGTATCATGTATGTTGTCTGAGTTAAAGGCTCATCCTAGCTCTGTAGTCATGTCCCACCTTACGCTTCAGCCGAGAACGTCCGACCCTGTGATTCACTCACCATTTGTCATTACAAATTCAGATGTATCCAATATGGAGGCAGCCTTATCAGGGTCTAGGGCTGATGACTATGGAACATGCAGAAGTGATATCTGTGGCCTTAAAAGAGTCACCTTAGTTTCAGGAAGTTCCTCAAACACACGTTATTCAATGAATCCTCCGATCCTGAGTGGTGCATGCTCCCTAAAGGACCTGCACCCGGACACACAAATGACGATTCAGAACTACTCGCCTCACCCTAAGAGGTGGAAATCACTGTGGCCGAGGCCCTTGTTTCAAACGTAAGACTGGCCATAGATCACTAGTCAACCAATTGAGTGCAAACTGTACAAAGCATACCAACGCTAAGACACCACTAGTATAACGTACATTTGAGTTCCTCTGAAGTGGCAATCATTGCAACGTGACATCATTCAACAAAACAAACAAACAAATAGCTCTTAATTTGGTACTCTTAGAATGTAAGATAGGACAGTAATGAGATAGGATTCAAGGTTAATGTATGGACTGTGAAGACATCTTTAAAGAAAAGGATAAAAAAGGAATTATAGAATGTAAAATGCAGGGGAGGTACTGATGGTGAAACACGCTTACATACATGTGCTCATTGGCCAAAAATAGTCCTTTTTATATATTCAAAGAAAATTAGGAAACTGGGCACCTTATGTCAAGTTAGTGGACGAACGTGTGGGCCTCAAACTTTTTCAAATAATGTACTTTCAGGGCAACTAAGTACACTCTGGTGTTCAAACACCATAATACAAGATACTACAGTGTTGCTAATGGCATACACCCAGTGACGTCACTATGGAGAACCATTGAAGTCAAGGAACACACCTTCGTAAAAATAGATTCGGCAGCACTCATAAGAGAGGAGGCCATCCCAACAACACCCTCAAAGACAAGGATGTGATCTACGCAGGTAAATTGCTGTACAGCCCAGCGAACAATAACAGAGCCTTGAGGAGAACTCTGAAGGAGCAGCGAGAGCCACACGTTCAAGGCAAGCTTGGCTGGCAGTTGAGGCCTGAGTCAGGGCAATCTCCAAGGTGACAGTGGTTTCGGAGATACAAAAAAATGACAGTTATTGTACTGTACTCTCTGTAGTGAAGAAGCAGCTGTGATTTTCCATGGTGTTTTTCATGCTGGGGAATATGATTGTCATTGTTGGGGAAGTAAGTGCCCAACAAAGGATTTCTTTGGATTTAATGTAATGATCGTTTTGCAGTCATCACTTTCTATTGCAGATAAACATACATTGCGCAATGTGGAATGGTTTTCCGGTCCAAATCAATGGGACGCTGAAAGCTTGCCAACCCGGTCTCACAGAAGGCCCAAACTAATCACGCGCTAAGGGTGAACCACACATCCGGAAACGAATGCAGCAAATGTGTCATCTACTGCTCTACCTGGTTTGCTCATGGATTTTTCCAATGAGATTGGTCATGCTGTTGATGAAAAATATCTTATCACTAAAATCAAGTGAATGAGTGACATTTATGCAATAGAATATTTGCGGCATCGAACGGCAATGAGCAACTGAAAACGTGAATGCTTCATACACATTGAACCCAATTTAAGGTCAGTCGTGGTATGACATCCCAGATATGGACATTTACTAACAAAGAGTATCCCTTGACAAACCCTCCTAAATGTCAGTGAAGGTGAGAAAACTAAAAGGGATGGGACATTAGGAAAGGAGTGCTCAAGTTAAAGGTAGTAACATTATGGGGAGAGGGAGGAGGACAGAAAGAACATGCTAGCATGTACCAGTGACGATGCTAGGCATGCTGGGAAGGCCAGTGCACAGTGAAATCATGTTGACACAGCACTCCATGGGGACCCTTCAATGGATAAGAGGCGAGACCTTGATTGTATGGGCTGACATCGGGAGGAAGCACATGGAAAGACTTGGTGCGGCCGGGATAAATGACATCCTGCGTGGGAGGCAACATTGAAGATGGCCCTCGGGAAAACTCAGACGGTGGGAGACAGTCATCACTAACAGATAAGAGTATGGCCATTGTTCATGATAGCTATCTTTAGCCCACCTCTGGCGTCGGAGAAAAGTTCTTTATGCATGAGTCCATAGACTTGTCTAGCCGATCGACTTGGTAGGGTTCTTTCTACCTGGATTGCTCATAACAGATGTATATAGTTATCAGCTATTGTTAGTTAATGAATTATGGAAATTAAAAATGGATCTACCTAATGTCCTTAAAAGGAAAAAACCTAAGTAAACACAAACATGTCTCACTTCACTCTCGCCTCTTTTTAGTCAGCTTGATTCAATACCAAAACTAGCCAAAGAACCCAAAAGATGGAAGCATTACTTCTCATAGCATAGAATGTAAATTCATAAAAAACAATGCAGTTAAAGTGAAAACATTTTACTTCTCTTAAAAACATCAGAATGTGAGCTCTCATTCCTGCAACAAATCCACCTATTGCCAGAGGAAGCATCCAAATGCCAATGGCAATGGGTGGACGAGGCATAGCACAACTGCCAGAGTTCTTCATTGAGACGATTGAGTATATTGAGTGACGTGGTACTCCCCCACTGGCCAATTTCCAGGCATTGTGTGCCAGTATGGCTCGAAAATCCAACATGGGCTGGAAACTGGCTAATGAGGGAGGACCACATGCTCCCCCAAGGGCTGTCAGCTCAGTGCTCCCATGATGAGTGGCAGCCCCGCACTGATAGCTCCATTGCAGGCAAGGCTCTAAGCATGGTGCTCTCTGTCATTAGTGCACCCGTGATGACAGGGAGTGCCAGTGACAGCCCCGATGCTCCCTCTCATTTTAGGAAGTGCCATGTTGACAGCCCCACATCTCAACCGGGCCAGACCTGATAGATGCAGCATGGGCAATGTGAATCCCCTGTCACCCTCCCCCTCCTCATTGCCTTAAGGTGGGTGGTGGAGATATCCATCCCCTTGCCGAGTATTTTGCCCAGCTGCAGCCTGTTTCTCCACCCCTGACACACACTCAACTTGCTGGGCCACATCTAGTAGATGCTGCCTGGCTTCAATCTTAGCCCTTCCCCTCCTTCCACATCAAGCAATACATGGTTGCTAGGATCTAAGCAGTTTCCAGCAGCCATTCCAAACTCACTGCTTTTTGGGGATTATTTGTATTTTAAACCCCCTCCACCTTGAAGGGTGATAATAGCTATATAGACCAAGCCCTCTGGCCCTACCAACATGTATGGGCCTGCAAACCTTGCTAAACGACTTTGCCTCGCTTGGGCCTTTAACTTGGTCTTCAAGGCCTATTAATCCTGGTACGAGCTTTGGCCTATGTCTGTAACAGTTACTCAAAGAATGCCATCAATATGTTTAAAAAGACATCACAAATAATGGAATAATGGAATAATCTACGTCCTTGATGAGAACTCATATAGATTGTTTTAAAAAATCTAATATACAATAGTTGGCTATAGGGCAAAACAGTAGTTGTGCGAATAGACTACTACTACCATAAGAGGTGCTGGGCTTGAGTGGATCAGGGAAAGCCAATGACAGACAGGATAGCACTACTCTTGAAAGACTTTGAAAAGATGTTGGTATTGTCAGGTGTCTTGACCCACGTTTGAATTATTAGGCTACAACATTTGGTGCTGTGGGCTTAGAAAATCCGAGATGGCCGAAAAGCCCACATTTGCACCAGAATCCAGGAAAACCGCGCAGTTTTGCGCACACCAAAAAGGTCGCCTGACCTGCCACCCACCAGTGTGAGCGTGATGGGCCAGAAGCGCCATGAGTGAAACGTGGTGCCAAAGGAAAAACAGCAGTGCTGGTTAGCTCAAAAAGCGCCTTGAAATCACCTTTGTTTCTCTGAAATGCAAGCTCAAGATGCCTATTCCAAACATTGCAAGATATTCAAAAATCTCACTGAACACCAGCAAACATTTAGCAGAATGAAGTCTTGTGTGCATACAAAATGTGGAAAGATGAAGAGCCTAAAATAATGTTCATAACACAACTGGCTGGGCGGTGGATGTCAGCAGCTGAAGTGAAATTGGACTTATTGCCACTAAAATCGAAATGTTTAAAATAAATGAGAGATTTACTTTGGAGTGTCACGTAGGTTGCAACTGTTTAAATGTCATAGTTATGAACTTAGAATCAGCGTTCTAGCTGCATGTGTAAAAATTGTAAGTTTGATTTGAATGAAGAAAAACTGGGAACAAAAGTGACATTTAGCTGAAGCCTGGCTTAAAGAGATTGAATTCTGCCTGACAACTACCCCCGACAGGAGTGGAAACTTGCCCAGCAACTGCATTCCCAGGCCTGGCCTCCCTTCTGCTACACCACCAAAAGGAGATCACACCTCTCTGAATGAATTAGGGGTGGGGTACCTGGGGCTGCAGGAAACAGAACAATGAGCTTTCCTTGGCTCAGGAAAATGTTAAATTGGGGGGGGGGTCGTAAATGGCTTCCTCTTGGAAGAAACTGGGAGGAGCAGTGCTTCTGGGAGCCACCTGAGCTGGATGCGGGGACAGACAGAAATCCCCCCATGTGCTTTGGGACCCTAAACCACACCCATCTGGGCCAGAGCATAATTTTAAAAAAGATGGATAATTCATAGTACGAAATTGTCAAAATTATATAATAATATCATTTATTCTTGTGATTTTTCTGTGCACATTTCAAGAGGTGTTAGGACTTGGTGGTATGTTCTGGGGGGTAGTAGCAGAAAATAAGGTATTACTCCAAATGTCTGTATGTTAAAAATCTGACACTTTATCATCTGATGTCCATACTCCTTGCGCATGTGTGTGTAAATTCTAGAAAGGTTTAGAGATTGTGTTCTTGATGAAAACGGCAGAATTCTGTCAGAAGTGGACACGACATCTTACAAAGACAGGGATCGGATGATTTGGGGCTACAGAAAATATGTTAACTGGACATATAATATTAGAAAAATTGTACATAGATAAATATTATCTGGATCAAAAATAGATTTGTGTGTAAATTGACAAGGGGAGGATCCTCTGACCCATGAACCTACCTCAACACGATGACACTCCATTTCCTTCCCCCAATCAAGGGAGAGAGGAGAGCTTGGCCAATGATAAGTTGTGAGGGGCAGGCTTAGTTATGCCCACGCACACACCCATTTTCTAAAGACATAAAAGGAGCCACTGGGACCCAGGCAGGACATTCACTTTCCACTTCAAACTGATTTCTTGCGAAGCATTTTGCCGGACCAGACAATATCAAGAAGGACCATCCAGAACTTAGAATCCAGATTTCAGAACTTGTAGCAGAGGGACCTGAACCACCAGCTGAATCCTTTTTCAGCAGGCCTCAACATCTTTTGCAACCTGAGTCTTCAATAGCCGGGATGTGCTGTTTGATTCTGGCTAGAACCCTATGTCAGAACCCAGAAAGCAGTGCTGTATCCAGACCAGACGGCTGTGCAGTGCCAAGAACTTTTGCCAGAACCAGAGATCCAGACCAGCAGAGCAGAGCTGACCCAGATCACTGTGAGCAGAACCGGTACCTGAGACCGTCCGTGGCGAGAGAACCGCAGCTTAACCTTTTGACCAGATCCGTGATGGAGGCCCATTCCTTTCAAGACTAGGAGTGAGTATCCAGAAAACTGTGCCAGAACCAATCTCTTAGTCTAAAATAATCTGAATCAAACCATCTTAACCTGTCCAGAACTGCATCATAGAATTTGTGTCCATTCTCTGACTTTAAACCTGTGAAAGTGTCATTTGCCATTCTGAATCACTACTTTATTTCTGAAAAGCTACCTCCACAATATTGTCTGTATCTTTGGAACCGCGTGTGCTAGGAACTAGATTTGACTTTCATTTTAAAGCTAAGATCCTCAGCCTTCCAACAAGCCTTCCTTATAATTGTT
Source organism: Ambystoma mexicanum (assembly GCF_040938575.1). Classification (NCBI taxonomy): domain Eukaryota; kingdom Metazoa; phylum Chordata; class Amphibia; order Caudata; family Ambystomatidae; genus Ambystoma; species Ambystoma mexicanum. Next base: position 405,796,861 of record NC_090937.1, read on the forward strand.
ACATAATCGTGCTCGACGCACTCGGAAAAAGTGCCGCGAATTGCAACTAGCTCATTTCACCACCTGTCAAAAATCGCTGTCTCTTGCTTGCATTGCTGAAATTCGTTTTCAACCTGATAATCCCTCATGAATCATTGCTAGTGTTGACCTGAACTAATTCAAGTAGCTGTCACCTACCCTGAACCTCCTATAGGGAATTAAAATCATTTTAGCATAGTTTTCACTTCTTTGCAAATCCCATTCAAAATATTTCTGCATGTTTTCAAAGCATACCGTTTGCTCTAAGATTGCTAGGGGAGAACTGAAATTTGTATTGCATTGTGTTTGTATTCCTGAACATTGTGTGCTCTCCTTCCATCTCCTTATATTGCATAGGGGGGAATGAATTGTCAAAAGAAAAAGTGATCATATTATCTCTTGTTGAAACCATATCAGTTTATTTCTGTACTGCATTCTTTTCCATCATTGAATTTTCTTGAAACCATAAAGCATCCTAAACTATCTTATTCTTCTATACCAACTTCTAAGTGATTACAAAAGTGGACCCGTGTAATATTATCCATTGGTGATCACTGTCATATTCATAAGTGTGCAATCAAATATTAATTGATTATAAAAGTGATATATATATATATATTGTTTAATTTTCAAATAAATCTTTTAAATTTCAAAACAAACCTACTTCTTGGCTCAGTGAGGTCAGGGGGATTCAAAGAGAGGGGTGTTATATAAGGGTTTATCATCCAGATTATAACTTGTCATACAAATATATAAATAAGCGCTTCCCTTGGGCATCCCAGACTAGGCATTGACTTAGTTGGAGTGCTAAATTGAAGTCCCTTAAAAGAGTGGGGGCTCGAGCCAGGACATCTGGATTAGACCTACCACTTGTGCAGCTTGATACAGTGTGCTAACTGATAGGATACATAAATCCTGTTAGATCACTATGCTGCATTACACTGTAAAAACACTCCTCAAAGGAACGCTCTAAGGAAACGGTCTGTCTTGCAAAATAGAATACTAACTTCTGTAAGTCAGGAAGGACGACCTTGGTAGATATCAAAATAGCCAGAGAGCACCTCTTACATAAGCTATTTGTGAGAGGTGAGTGGACTGAACAGGACCAAAATGTGTGGTTGCAGGCAATGGCGCAACAGGTCACTGTAACTGGGTCAGATAAATGGAGAGATCGGGGTCCCTTACATGGGGCCCTGAGTGAACTATATATGGCCCCTAAGGCCAAGGATGAGCACAACAAGATTGCCAGGGTAGCGGCATATTTATATTTATATATGGGAGCCATACAGGACAAATGTGCTGAAGGCCAAGATCTGGCAAATAGGCAAAAGATGGCATTAGAAAAGGCCCAATCTGACCTGGTCTCTTCTGAGCAGAGGCTGCAGAGGAGCCAGGAGTCAGAAAATGATAGTAGGCAGTATATCATTAAAATAAAAGAGGACATGGGTATCCTGCAACAGGAAAAGTCGGACCAGGATACCAGATTCCTGGCCTTGCAGAAGGAATACCAAGAAGGTTTGGACTCCCTACTGCAGAGCCAGAAAAAGCTGGAGCAACAACTGGATTTCAATAGGGCATGCGCAGAGCAGGTAGTTACCCTACAAAGGCACCTAGATAGGGAGAAGGCAGAGAGCAACAAACTGATTCTGAAAGAGCTGGATACCCAGGCAGAGTTTGATCAGGAGCACCAGAGAGCTGGTGCCTTTCAAAGGCAGAGGGACGACCTGGCGGCACAGATGCAGGCTCTTAGTCAGGAAAGGGACATCTTAGGCCAGGAAGTCTGCCAATTAAAAGAAAAAATTGAAGAAAATCACCTGGCCCTCCAGGGACTGGGTGACCTCCAAAAAGAGCATCAGAACTTGTTAGAACCTGTTAGAACACACCAGGAGGGTGGAAGATGCTCTGGCAAGAAAGGAACAGGCCAGTAGGGATGGGACTCAGGAGGTAACTCTCCTGCAGCAAAGACTGGCCCAGTATTCCAGGACCAACCAGGAGGCACAGAGAGAGAATGAGGCTCTCTGTCAGCACAATGATAGGCTCCAGCAACAGGTAGCCATGCAGGAGAGACTGGTAGAGTCTAGTAAGGCCTTAACTGAGGAACTGAAAGCACAGGCTCTTGCCTGGCAACAGGGAGCAGGGGCTGATAGAGATGAGGTTCGCTGGGAAAGGGAAACACCTGAGCATAACCTCAGGAGCCTTAGTACCAGAGGCCTTCATCTCTCCCAGTCCTTGGACTCTGCCACCCCCATGTCCCATGGCGCACATGAGCCCAGGGCCATGGGGATGGCAGATTACCATTCAGCCAAAAGTATGGGGCTCATAAGCCAGTACCACCCATGAAAGGATGGGCAGGCATCCGGGTATGGGCACCTAAGTACAGTGCAATTTAGTGGGGAACCCCAGGAGAGTAGGCCCACTAAGGGCATCCTGAAAACCTCTGCCCAGTTAGGTCAGTGGGGGGGGGTACCCATGAAATCCTGGCAGCAAGGAGGGATCTGAAGACTCCTCTGAGCGTCACAGGACACAGGAGACCAGGTCCCCACATTCTGCCAGCCATTCCCAGCCTCGCAGAATCTGGGAAAACCTGGAAGATCAGACGGGCACCTCTGGGAGTAGTGCTTCTGAGTCAGATGATGAATGGACCAGGGTTACCCGAACCAAAAAGGCCAATAAGGCAAAAAAGGGCCTTGCTTAAGGACCCCTTAAAACAGATTAACGCAATAAGGAGTGTCATCACCCCTTATCACAAGAACGCCAAGTATTCTGTTTGGGAACACTTGGAGCTTTACGAGCAAATGATGGAGACTTTCCATTTGAAGGACAGCAGTAGCTGCATCCAGTATGTAAAATGGACATTCTCCCCAGAATACTCCAGTTTCTACGCGGGGCTGGAGGACCAAAACCATTCACGATGGTCCACATATAGGGCGGCCATCTTGAAACATTTTTCTGTTCACAGAAATCCCCAAGAGGCTCGCAAGGCAGCCTACAATTTGCAATGTGGGGAGGATCAGGCCCCACAAGAATTTGTGCAGGAATTGAAGCGTGCCTTTGCGCAGACTACCAGAAGGGTGCGCACGGACAGTAAAGAGTTTGTAAATACGTTTTTCCATGCCTTGCCCAAATACATCATGACCCAGCTAGTGAGAGATTTTCATGAGAAAAGGTCACTAGACTGGGTCATTGAATAGGCTATCCGGATCTATGAGGTGCAGAAGCCCATAGAAAATAATAATAACGCTCAGAAAACCCCCAAATCGACCAGCACCCCCGCTGCTGCCAAGGTAGCAGAGGTAAAGGTTGCCCCAATTTTAGATTTGGAGATGGGGGGGCCTAAAAACCTGCCTGCACCGAATAATTCTCAGCCCAGAAGGCCCTCGGGCCAGTCACAGACAGGGAGTCAAGGAAGTAGTCCCACAAATGTGGTCCCTCACTCCACTGACTATGTAAGTCCCTGCTACAAGGGAAAACGACCCATCCTGGGGTATGTGTGGACCCCTCCAGCCCAAGTGGGGGGATCCAACCAGGCACCCAACCCAGGGAACTTCCCTCCTAACTTCCCACAGGAGGGCAGAAATTCACCAAACCCTGGGCAGAACTTTTTCCCCAGGTATCCACCCAACTTCCAGCCCCAAAATCACCCATCCTTCTTTCCCCAATTCCCTGAACCCAGACCACCTAATCCGGGAGAGGGGAGGCCAAGGGTGGAGGGGTACCCAAATCTTCCTAACCCGGGGTACTACCAGAGAAGGGATAGCTACGCTTCCCGGGATCAGCCCAGGGGAGAACATAGAACCCCGTATCAGCCTGAGTGGATTTCCCAGTTAGAGCGCCAGGTCCAAAATATGGCACGGGATCTGGGTCACATGCTGAGGGCTCAACAGAACCCTCAGATGAGAATGCCAGCGCAGAATGCCCCAAACTCTGGATCTGGTGCTCCAGAACAATGACGGGGGCAGCACCCCGATAACCCACCGGTTCCCAGGGTGGAGGCACAAGGGGAAGAGGGGTGTAAAGCCTTGGAGGAAGCTTCCTTACCCACTTGTAAACAGCCCATGGAAACCCAGGAATCAGAAACAAAATCTCCTACCCCTGAAAGTCTGCCACCCAAGGAGCAGAGAGGAGGTAGGAGAAACAAAGGACCCAAACAGACCCATTTTGTGGAGGAGGTACAGGTCTTCCAATTTGAGGGAGAGGGATCCTCAGAGGATCCTGGGAAAAGGATCTTCTCCTTCAGAGATGGGGCAACTCCTCCCAAGGAAAAATGGGTCCCAAGGGATTCCAATCCAGACTGGGTAGATGTGGGGATTGAGCTGTCGCCGCCCATCATTCTATCCCAGAACCAACAATACCAAAAACCCCTGGTTCAAACCCATCCTGGTGACTGCCTCCAAAAAGGGGTTGGCGGCCCAGAACCGGAACCAGGGGAACCCAAAACCGCATCCATAGACTGGGTAGATGTGGGGATTGAGCTGTCGCCGCCCATCATTCTATCCCAGAACCAACAATACCGAAAATCCCTGCTTCAAACCCATACTGGTGACTGCCACCAAAAAGGGGGGGCGCGGCCCAGAACCGGAACCAGGGGAACCCAAAACCGCATCAATATCAGAACTTTGACGGGAAGGAAATTCCTTTCGAGGGGACTGCAGATTTGGACATTAAAATTGGGCGCACAAGGTGAAACACCCGGTCATAGTATTGACTCCACCGGGCACCCCTTGTTTACTAGGGAATGACCTCCTGAGAAGGTTGTCACCCCTAATAGATTACATAAACAAGGTCCTCTGGACCCAGACTAGCCGACCAATAAAATTAAAACAGAGCGTCAACCATGTTAGTTTAAAACGCACTTGCCACATGGTTGAACAAAAATCTCACCAAGTAGAATTTCACTTCCAGAACAACCACATTTTAGACGTGATGGTAATATCAGTAGGACAACAGACTGGTGATGGGGTGTCCTCTCTATTTCTGAAAATCAACCTTCCTTCCAGTTTAAGGTGATATTCCACAGTGGAAGGAAACACTCTGAAATTCTTTACTAATCCACAATCAGATATTCCCACTCCAATAGTACAGAAAGATGTGAAATCAGCTCAGAGCCTGGCTGATATTCAGCAAATTGGAGAGCCGTTGTTCATCCCTGTTCAGTTAAATGATGGGAAGGACTCTGTTCTTGCCCGAGTGTGTGTGAACAATGGTAAGAGCTTCATCAGTGAAGCCATGTTCCGCCAACTCCCAAAAGATCCAGCCATTCCCACATTCAAACTGATAGACAAATGGGAAATGGACCTGGAAGCACCCAATTCCAAACATCTCCTGCCAAGCAGGTGTATGCTCAAAATCTCCATTGGCAACAAGAGCATAGTCCATAATTGTTGGGTCGTGCGAGACTTCCCATGCCGCCTTTTACTTAGGCAGTGACATTCTCAATCGCTTTGCCATTAGTTTCGACCTAATAAACTTCAAAGCTTGGTCCCGATTAGCGATTAATCCCCTGGGCTTTGATGATCCAGAAAAAGCATTTAGGTCAGCTCAATTGCTACCTTCTGCAGTTGAAATTCAGATTAAAGAGGAAGTCACCATCCCAGAAAGGACCCGACATTTCTCCCTGGAAGTGAAAGTTAAAAGAGGACAAAAATTGAAAAACCCTGATGCTTACATTCATCTAAATGCTTCTCTCCAACAGCAAGGGTTGGGGGTAAACCCAACACCATTAGTCAACATAGAACATGACACCATTCCAATAGAGGTGGATAACAGCGACTTAAAGAGTATTACTCTAGCCGCAGGCACCATTATTGGAATGGCGGTATATGACTGACATTTTTCCATTGATTTAGGAAATTAACTGTTAGGATCAATCCCCAAGGACTGTTTTGACAGTGATAGCGATGACAATACAACACCAGACAGGATCTTTACCCGGCATGGGGGGAACCTCCTGGTGTACACTTCCTGCCCTTATGGTAAGGAAGATGTGACTTGTGACTTCAGAAGGGATGAGGTGATTTTCCAGGTCCATGAGGGCTGCCTTTCCCACCTGAAGCCTCCAGTCCAAATCAACACCCTGACCAGGGACCTCTCCACCCAGCTGGAGGAGGCCACTGAGATTGCAAAACCAGAAGTCTTTCCAGGCTTCAGGCAGATGGTGGAAGAGAGAGTCAACCTAGCTGATGGCTGTGTGACTCTGGAACAGAAGCAAAAGTTGAAACAAGTTTTCTTGGATTTCCAAGATCTCTTTGCGGTAGACTCATATGACTGTGGTCGCACCGACATCCACACAACAACAATTCCCACGGACCCTGGCATGACTCCAGTGTTTGTGAAGCAATGTCGTTTGCCTCTCGCATCCATGGAGTCCCTTACTGAAATAATTAAGAACCTTGAGTCCCGGGGAATAATCCGTCCAGTACACAGCACCTTCAATAAACCGGTACTGGGAATATTGAAGCCAAATGGCCAGTGGAGACTCTGCGCCGACCTTAGGGAGCTCAACAAACGGGTCCATACTTCCCGATGGCCTCTGCCCTACATTGACCAAGGGCTGTCCCAGATCCAGGGGTTACAGGTATTCACTGCAATAGACCTGACCAATGGATACTGGACTGTGCCTGTCAGTAGGGAGGACCAATACAAGCTGGCTTTTACCTTTGGGGGCCAGCAGTACACATGGACCCGGACTCCCTTCGGATACCTCATCTCCGGCAATGAATTCAACATTTTCCTACATAAGGCGATGCCCGACCTGGGTGCAAGGGGTAACCTGGCTTATGTAGATGATGTCCTCATCAAAAGTTCATCTGTGGAGGAACACATAGCGGAGATCCGTTATGTTCTGTCACAGTTGAGGGCCGCCGGATCAAAACATTCCTTTCAGAAAGCACAGTGGTGTAGAACCCGTGTTAATTTCTTGGAGCATGAGATTACTCCTCAGGGTCTCTGTCCCCAGGTAAAGAAAGTGGAAGCACTCCAGAAACTGCAAGACCCCACAACTCTGCGGGAACTAAGGAGCCTCCTTGGACTGACTAATTACAGCAGAAAGTTCATTTAGGGCTATGCAGAGATCACCAGACCCCTGATCTATCTCTTGAAGGGGGGGTCAAGTGGGAATGGGGTCCAGAACAATCCGAGGCAGTAAGACAGCTCAAAAGAAGCCTCTCACAAGCGCCCTGATTAGCTTACCCTGTCAGAAACAAGGAGTTTTTCTTGGAGACAGGGTTCTTTAATACATGCTTGACTGCGGTATTATATCAAAAGCATGACAAGGTCAATAAAGTAATCTCCTATACGAGCAAAACTTTATCCTCTGTGGAGGAAAAATTCAACGATTGTGAGAAGGCACTCCTGGCAACGGTGTGGGCGTTGAAGAATTACCGCCCGTTTATCCAGGGGGTACACATCATAGTGGAGACTCCACACCAGCCTCTGCAATATCTCCAAAGTGACAGAATCCGGGCCGGAAATGTGAGTAATTCCCGAATTACTTCCTGGATTCTGTCAATGCAAGGCTTTCCTGTGGAGTTCAGATATGGGCAAAACAAGAAGAGTCCCCTCGCGCAAGGTCTGGCTGACTTGCATGATTGTGCCAGAGAAAACTGTCTCGAGGACGAAAGTCTAAAGATCAAGGACAACATGAAGGCATACCTTAATTCCCCACACAAAGTCTTTGAAGAAGACAAGTGTGAGGGAATGCCCACTGTCTATGTGGATGGATGCTCTTACCATGTTGACAACAACGGGGAAAAAGAACTTGTGGCCGGCGTAGGGAATGCATGTGTAAATGAGTCCCCAGAACCCACCGCTGGATACAAAATTGGTCCCCGAAGTAGTCAGGTGGCAGAGTTGATGACTGTGTATCAAGCCATCCTCACTGCTGTCCAACATCAACTCCACAAACTGTTCATAATCACAGATTCAGATTATGTACGGAACGGGTTCGTGGAGCACCTGGTTAATTGGAAAACCAGAGGCATATTATGTGCTAATAACAAACCCTTGAAACATGGAAAGTTAATCCAAAATATTGATGATCTGGTCACCGTGAATGGGATGACCATCTACTGGAAAAAGATCCAGGGTCATTCCAAAGTAGAGGGACCAGACAAAACTGGAATTGACTTAGCTGATCAGCTGGCCAAAACCGGGGCCATCCAAGGAAATCTAATAGAGATTGAGTCCCTGTTGGGGGAAATCCAGGTCACTGATATCACTAAGTCCCAGACAAATGCTCACAATGATCTTTCAACTGCACAATGGAATAAGGAGACCCCAGATGCTGATTTGATTACGGCTCAGAAGGGGGATCCAATAATTGGTAAGTTTTACCAACACATTGAGGACCCTGAGAACTTTCCCCTGACGGATACCGATTACATTGGGAAAGAGGACCTTAGAATGTAGATGAAAAGTCCAAAAGTGTTCCGAATCCAAGACGGTTTGTTGGTAAGGAAATCTCAAGCTGGCCATGATCAGTGGGTGGTTCCTACCTCATTCCGAAGCCTGATGTTAAGTCACGCCCATGATGCGGCCACTGCCGGTCATAGGGGGTTTCACACAACACTTGAGATCTTAAGAGAGGTTGCATACTGGGGCCACTCATGGGGCAGGACCTCAACCAATACTTGAAGTTTTGTCTTGTGTGTGCACAATTTCAGCCAACATCCCTCACACACCGTGCGCCTCTCCAAAAGAGGGGAATGACACTGCCATGGTCAGGTTTGCAAGTCGACTTCATAGGCCTCGTGATTCGCTCCTCCAGGTGAAATAAGTACATGTTCACAGTGACATGCTTATTTACTAAATGGGTGGAATGTCTCCCGGCCCCAAACTGCAAGGCAGAAACAGCAGCTGCCCTGATGATCAACCACATCTTTTTGCGTTTTGGTCTACCCCAAAGGATTGAGTCAGACAGACGTAGCCATTTTACCAGCGAAGTAATGACTAAGATGTGGGAGATTCTGGGGGTTAAAAGGAAGCTACATATTGCTTACTGGCCAGCCTCTTCTGGTGCAGTGGAGAGATACAACAGAACCATTGTGAGCATCTTAAAAAAGTTTGTGGCAGATTCTGGGCCAAGTTGGGATATCCGATAACCTCTGGTCCTAATGGCCATCAGATCTACCCCTTCATCTGCAACTAAAATGTCACAGTTTGAGCTGATAACTGGACGCAAGATGGTGTTTCCCCAGCATTTGCTCTACATGACCCAAGAGCAGACATTAATCAATGCCTCCACATCTCATGAATACGTTGAGAATTTAAGGAAACACCATCAACATGCTTTTGCCTATGCTCAGAGGAATCTAGAAAGATCAGCAGAGAGTATTAAAACTCACTATGACCTGAAGTCTACCAGGAAAGAATACAATGTGGGATACCAGGTCTATCTATACAATTTCCAAAGGAACCAGGCCAAACAGCGAACATTTCTGCCTACATGGAAGGGACCTTTTGAAATTGTAGACAAGGTTTCCCCATTTGCCTACAAGATCTGCATCCCAAAAGGTAGTTCGGCAGAAGGGGAAGACAAGTGGGTCCATATTAATCAGCTAAAGTGTTGCCATCCCAGGCACACTCTGCAGCAACTGGAGGAGTCCTCTGCAATCCCAGAGGGTGCCGATCCAGAGTAATACAAGTCCAACCCTAAAATATCCCACATATAGCCTATAAAATTCCATGATTCTTGAATGCAAATGTCTCCTGATTTATAAAATGTGTATGTTCGCCCCACCATTAATAGTGGTGGGGAAATGTCTACGAATATGTTTCTGCCGCTTTTGCTTTGTCATCCTAGGAGAGATGAAACCATGGAGACTGACCAAGGAGGACGACCCGGGGACCGAGAGCAAAGATCCGAGGGGCCCGGGGTACCGCCCAAAACTCCCATCAGGACCGGCGAGGAGAACCGATCGATCCAACCTGATGGAGGAAAAGATGCTGAACTTTGCCATCTGCGGAATCAGAAGAAGATGATGCGGACATCCCAGCACGTGGATCAAAACATCCTCTGCACCCGACTCCCCCTCGACTTGAAATCAAAGTGCAGTCGGGCGGGGGGGCTTGTCAGGTGTCTTGACCCACGTTTGAAATATTAGGCTACAACATTTGGTGCTGTGGGATTAGAAAATCCAAGATGGCCAAAAGCCCACATTTGCGCCAGAATCCTGGAAAACCGCGCAGTTTTGCGCACACCAAAATGGTCACCTGACCTGCCACCCACCAGTGCGAGCGTGATGGGCCAGAAGCGCCATGAGTGAAACGTGGTGCCAAAGGAAAAACAGCAGTGCCCGTTAGCTCAAAAAGCACCTTGAAATCACCTTTGTTTCTCTGAAATGCAAGCTCAAGATGCCTATTCCAAACATTGAAAGATATTCAAAAATCTCACTGAACACAAGCAGACATTTGGCAGAATGAAGTCTTGTGTGCATACAAAATCTGGAAAGATGAAGAGCCTAAAATAATGTTCATAACACAACTGGCTGAGCGGTGGATGTCAGCAGCTGAAGTGAAATTGGACTTAAAGCCACTAAAATCGAAATGTTTAAAATAAATGAGAGATTTACTTTGGAGTGTCACATAGGTTGCAACTGTTTAAATGTCCTAGTTTTGAACTTAGAATCAGTGTTCTAGCTGCATGTGTAAAAATTGTAAGTTTGATTTGAATGAAGAAAAACTGGGAGCAAAAGTGACATTTAGCTGAAGCCTGGCTTAAAGAGATTGAATTCTGCCTGACAACTACCCCCGACAGGAGTGGAAACTTGCCCAGCAACTGCATTCCAGGCCTGTGATTGAATTAGGGGTGGGGTACCTGGGGCTGCGGGAAACAGATAAATGAGCTTTCCTTGGCTCAGGCAAATGTTAAATTAGGGGGGGTCGTAAATGGCTTCCTCTTGGAAGAAACTGGGAGGAGCAGTGCTTCTGGGAGCCACCTGAGCTGGAGGCGGGGACAGACAGAAATCACCCCATGTGCTTTGGAACCTAAACCACACCCATCTGGGCCAGAGCATAATTTTAAAAAGATGGATAATTCATAGTACGAAATTGTCAAAATTATATAATAATATCATTTATTCTTGTGATTTTTCTGTGCACATTTCAAGAGGTGTTAGGACACGGTGGTATGTTCTGGTGGGGTAGTAGCGGGAAATAAGGTATTACTCCAAATGTCTGTATGTTAAAAATCTGACACTTTATCATCTGATGCCCATACTCCTTGCACATGTGTGTGTAAATTCTGGAAAGGTTTAGAGGTTGTGTTCTTGATGAAAAGGGCAGAATTCTGTCAGAAGTGGACACAACATCTTACAAAGACAGGGATTGGATGATTTGGTGCTACAGAAAATATGTTAACTGGACATATAATATTAGAAGCATTGTACATAGATAAATATGTATTTGGATCAAAAATAGATTTGTGTGCAAATTGACAAGGGAGGATCCTCTGACCCATGAACCTACCTCATCACGATGACACTCCATTTACTTCTCCCTATCAAGGGAGAGAGGAGAGCTTGGCCAATGATAAGTTGTGAGGGGCAGGCTTAGTTATGCCCACGCACACACCCATTTTCTAAAGACATAAAAGGAGCCACTGGGACCCAGGCAGAACATTCACTTTCCACTTCAAACTGATTTCTTGTGAAGCATTTTGCCGGACCAGAAAATATCAAGAAGGACCATCCAGAACTTAGAATCCAGACTCCAGAACTTGTAGCAGAGGGGCCTGAACCACCAGCTGAATCCTTTTTCAGCAGGCCTCAAAATCTTTTGCAACCTGACTCTTCAACAGACGGGCTGTGCTGTTTGATTCTGGCTAGAACCCTATGCCAGAACCCAGAAAGCAGGGCTGTATCCAGACCAGACCGCTGTGCAGTGCCAAGAACTTTTGCCAGAACTAGAGATCCAGACCAGCAGAGCAGAGCTGACCCAGATCGCTGTGAGCAGTACCGGTACCAGAGACCGTCCGTGGCGAGAGAACCGCAGCTAAACCTGTTGACCACATCCGTGACGGAGGCCCATTCCTTCCAAGACTAGGAGTTAGTATCCTGAAAACTGTGCCAGAACCAATCTCGTAGTCTAAAATAATCTGATTCAAACCATTTTAACCTGTCCAGAACTGCATCATAGAAATCGTGTCCATTCTCTGACTTTAAACCTGTGAAAGTGTAATTTGCCATTCTGAATCACTACTTTATTTCTAAAAATCTACCTCCACAAAATTGTTCGTATCTTTGGAACCGCGTGTGCTAGGAACAAGATTTAACTTTCATTTTAAAGTTAAGATCCTCAGCTTTCCACCAAGCCCTTATGGTTTTTCCGTAATCGTGCTCGACGCACTCGGAAAAGGTGCCGCGAATTGCAACTAGCTCATTTCACCACCTGTCAAAAATCGCTGTCTCTTGCTTACATTGCTGAAATTAGTTTTCAATCTGATAATCCCTCATGAATCATTGCTAGTGTTGACCTGCACTAATTCAAGTAGCTGTCACCTACCCTGAATCTCCTATAGGGAATTAAAATCATTTCAGCATAGTTTTGACTTCTTTGCAAATCCCATTCAAAATATTTCTGCATGTTTTCAAAGCATACCGGTTGCTCTAAGCTTGCTAGGGGAGAACTGAAATTTGTATTGCATTGTGTTTGTATTCCTGAACATTGTGTGCTCTCCTTCCATCTCCTTATATTGCATAGGGGGGGGGGGGTGAATTGTCAAAAGAAAAAGTGATCATATTTTCTCTTGTTGAAACCATATCAGTTTATTTCTGTACTGCATTCTTTTCCATCATTGAATTTCCTTGAAACCATAAAGCATCCTCAGCTATCTTATTCTTCTATACCAACTTCTAAGTGATTACAAAAGTGGGCCAGTGTCATATTATCCATTGTTGATCACTGACATATTCATAAGTGTGCAATCAAATATTAATTGATTATAAAAGTGTGATATATATATATATATATATATATATATATATATATATATATATATATATTGTTTAATTTTCAAATAAATGTTTTAAATTGCAAAACAAAGCTACTTCTTGGCTCAGTGAGGTCAGGGGGATTTAAAGAGAGCGGTGTTTTATAAGGGTTTATCATCCAGATTATAACTTGTCATACAAATATATAAATAAGCGCTTCCCTTGGGCATCCCAGACTAGGCATTGACTTAGTTGGAGTGCTAAATTGAAGTCCCTTAAAAGAGTGGGGATCTTTCTCTATGTATATTAAACAAATGTTATTGCCTGTTATGTGGTGCAACCGCTCTCATGTTACCTACTTGCTGGGGGACTTACAGTGTAATTTCGCCTCACTACTTATGTCTCTCATTAACTGAATATTAATCATGTGTAATCAGCTGGATAGCTCGAAACACGTGTCAGGCTGACTATCTCTGCACAATAAATGCAAATTGGCATTTTGATTTTGGACTCTTTGTGCCGCAGTGCTTCTTTTATAGTGCTTTAAGGACGGATTGCAAATGAGGGCAAGGGGGAAGCAGGGGATGTGGGAGATAATTGTTGCTGAGGGTGGTGTGCTGTCTGCAGTCTGTGCCTGATTGGGGCGGGCCTACCCCTGAGGTGCTTGACTCCTGCTTTTGAGCCGGATTCCAATGGGAGGGGCCCAGGGATTGGAGACATACTCTGCCGAGATGGGAACATTTTGGCCCATTGCCCGTTGGAGTGGGTCAGGGAGTGTGGGTCTTTGAAGTTTGGGTACCAGATGAGAGGCGGGAGGAGGGGGCATGTGGTTTTTGTTTATTTTCTTCTTTGTTCTTCATATTGGTTTCTCTACTAGAGCTGGAGCAAGGTGTAGACGGGGGGCTCTGCAATTTGGATGGGGATATATCAATCTGGCATGACCACATTGGCCATCATTAGTTGGAACATTAAGGGGATTCGAACAGCAATTAAATGATGTAGGATACATTCATATTTGGTGAGACATAAAGTGGATACAGCAGTTTTTCAGGAAACACATCTGACTGAGTCTGAAATGAGTGAGGCGAGGACCAGCTGGAAGGGGCAGGTGGTGGGCACCAGGTCTTTCTCATATGCACGAGGTGTGCTCGTCTGGTTGAGAGAGGGGGTACCATTCTCGATGTGCCACACTATGTTTGACGCTTAAGGGTGCTATGTGGGAATACAGGGGGACCATTCTGGGAAGGGCTGTGATGATGCTTGGGGTATATGCACTGAATGTGAATCAAGCTGAATTCCTCGACACCATGACCAATATCATCGCCCAAAAAAGGGACACCTGGGCACTGTGGTTAGGGGTTTTCAATTGTGTATTGGATTGTGAGATGGATGCTCACAGCAAGATCACCAGTCCACTGTGTAGAGCATCTACAACGTTGCTCAGAGTGGTGTCTGAAATGCAGTTATGAAAAATGTGGAGATTGAAGCATGGGGCAGATTGCTTTTACTCTTATTATTCGGCAATGCACGGCTCATACTTGTGCATTCACTATGCGTTCATGAGTGAGGAAGTAATAGGCATGGTGGGTAAACCGAACTTCCTGGACCAAACATTATCGAATCATTCCCTGTTGTTGCTGGAGCTGAGTTTCGGTAAATATCAGCCCCCGCTTACGACATGGAGACTGAACAATAACATGCTAACTGACTTAGCTTTTAGGTCCTCACTGAATGACGAACGTAGCCGATTCCTTGATACCAATTGGGAATGCATGGATATAGACGCATTGAATAGGAAGCGTTGAAGGTTTATGTAAGGGCGTTTTGTATCTCAGCTAGGGTGGGCGTCTGAAGGGTGGTGGTAGGCACAGCAGATCATCTTGAGGGAGAAATGGTCAACCTAGACGGCAGGGAGGGACGAGGATAAGACCTGCAAATGATCAAGATGGGGTGGGGATAGGGTTGCAAGAGGCATTACGAGCTCTTGCCCTATTTAGTTATGTGGGTTACGTGTCCAGATAGCATGAGGAGGTTGACAGACCTGGCAGATTACTAGCCTGGTTGGTGAATAGGGAGGAAGGATAGCGCTCTTGCAATCAGGTGCGGGATTCGAAGGGTAGACTGGTCACTGATCATCAAGGTATATGCAAGGTGTTCTTGGAATTTTACCAGACACTGTATACTCCGGATTCTTTTGATGGGGCCACAGTGGTAGCGTGGTTGGAAGAAGCAGAACTGTATGGCTTGTCAGAGGAGCAGTGTGAATCACTGGGACCTCTTACAACACTGCAGGATGCAGAATGGGCGATAGATACTCTGAGGTTAGGTAAGACTCCTGAGGTGGATGACTTGACAGTGGAGTGTTATAGAACTTGCTGGCCCCCAGGCTATTGTAGGTGTTTAAGGAAGTGATGGATGTGGGCGGACTCCCTGGCTCCATGTTGGAAGCCTTGGTGGTGTTCCTTCCCAAAATGGACAGGTACCCTGGTGACTGTGGTTCATATACAACATAATTTATGGAGAATTTTTCTTATCCTGGATTCCTATAGGAACAAGAACAAACACATGACAGTGATTTGTTTTCACTCGTATAAAGCATTTGATTCTGTGGATCGGAACTTACAGTGAATGGTGTTGAAAAATATGGGATTGGGTACCAGATTTTTTAAATGGGTATGTCTACTGTGCAAAGGGTTCACATTCAGGGTATCTTTCAATAAGGTTGTCTCATCGGCTTGGAAAGTGGGCAGCGGTACATGCCAGGGATTTCCACTATCTCCAATGATGTTTAAGTTACTCATCGGACCACTAGCGAGGGTGAGGCACAGCAGGCAGGCGGCATCCAGCTTGTGGTTTGGTGGGAGAACCCGCTGCGTCTCTATATATGCTGATGATGTTTTACTATATGGCAGGGATCTGATTCGGAATTGGGAATTCAGGCTTGCTCCTCGAGTCGGTATGTGAGTTCGGAGATTTGTTGGGGTTAGTAATTAATTAGGCTAAATCTGTGATATATGTGATGACAGAAGTGGTGGGTCCCCACTTGACGGAGTTTAGGATGAAAGTTGTCACAGATGGTTTTAAGTACCTTGGGATGAAAGTGAGCGCGAACTGGAAATGGGTCTACCAATAGAATGTAGATCGTAGGATGGTTGCCTTTGACAGATTATCAGACTTTTGGACCAGATTCCTGCTGTCAATAATGGGGCGAGTGTCCCTGGCTAAAATGATTGCTCTAACAATATTGGTGTATTTCCTGCAGCTGATGCTGATGCCCGTTCGTGGTGAATGCTTGTGTAAATTACATATGGTATTGTGTAAGCTGCCTTGCAAGGGTGGTATTCTGAAAAACTGCACTATCAATGTTGCAGCTCCCGGTAGGGAGGGGCGGCATCTGGGCACACGATTTTAGGGGCTACTACTGAGCTGCCGTGTTGCAGCATCTAGTAGATTGGTTTGCGCATCCACTGGTAGATGACCTTTCTGCCATGACAGTGGACATGCATAAGCCTCTGACGCTGAATGGCGCACTGGGGGAGCGAGAATGGTCCTTATATCCCTCCCCTCGCCAGTATTTACATTGATCCGGGTATGGCAGCAGGCGACCAGGTTGCATGGACAGAAGGTACCATTTCTACATGATCTGAGGGGTTCCCGTGGTAGACTGAGCTATTATTAGGGCGCAGATGCATCAGAGGCATGGAAGCGTGATGGTTGAGGACCTATACATGGAGGATAGGGCAATCACATTTCGGAAGATCAATAGAGAGCGAACGACATTTGTTTTAATGTTCTAGATTTTGCCAGGCTGATAGCAGACGTTAGGCATCTCTGGCAGGGATTCCCACACGTTCGGTGACGCACACCATTAACATAGTGCTGCGTCAGCTATTATAGAGGGGCAAGCGTTTCACAGAGCCGTATGCCGCTTGATTAACAACTAGAGTGCAGATAATGTTAAGGTGCGCCATAAATGGAGGAATGACATGGTGGTACCACTAACATACGGCGAAAGGACACAGGCATTACAGCATGCAAAGGACGTGTCGAGTAATGCTCGCCTCCAGTGGATACAATATAAATCTGCC
Organism: Ambystoma mexicanum; assembly: GCF_040938575.1. NCBI lineage: Eukaryota > Metazoa > Chordata > Amphibia > Caudata > Ambystomatidae > Ambystoma > Ambystoma mexicanum. The sequence continues at coordinate 405,813,893 of NC_090937.1, forward strand.
CTGCGGCCCTATATCACCCCTTAGGTTGTTGCCAAAATGGTTGGGGAGGGGACTGCAAGTTGCTGGCGATGTGGGAGAGCAGCAGGGACCTTTACACACATGTAGGGGGTGTGCGTGATGGCACGAACCTTTTTAGGATAGTGTACTGGATCAGCCGACTGCACTCACTGGATTGCACCCCCTGGTGACGATGAAGACCTGTCTGCTGGGCTTGCTCAGACATGGTAAGGGGAGGCTAAACAGGGGTTGGTCCTGGTTTTCTACTTGGGGTTGATACTGACCAAGCGCAGGACCACAATGACTTGGAAGGCACATGAGGGGCCCCGGACGGGAAGCTGGTGAGGGGATTTCAAGAGGTATGTGAAAGCTGAGATGGATATTGCGGAAAGGGTACATGGGGTGACTCTGGGGCAGAACGCTATAGGGCATGGCATGGAGTACTGGACATGTTACAGGATCCGTCATATTTGATGCCCCCATGAAACTTCAATCGAGGGGCTGAATGAGTCACTAAGATGTAAATTGCATGTAATCTCTCCCGTAACATCTTTTTAAAGCAGTGCTTTTAAACATAATTTTATTTCCTATATAAGTGCCTAACAAGCAAACAGTAAATACATAAATAAATAAATGCTTGGGGGGCATTGGAGCCATGGGGGGCTTGAGGAAACACTAGTCATCTAGTGATGGGGCGCCACTGGGAAATCTGAGACTGGAGGTGACATAGTTTTGAAGGTGGGATTGCAGTGAACACTCATGAGATGATGATGATTGGTGAAGGTTGTTTATTTGATACATTACATGTGAATGTAACTTGGAAATCAATAAAAAGAAGTTAGAAATAAACATGGTAAATGAACTAGCGAGCTACTGCGCATGTTTACCAGAACCGCAAGGCAACATTTTAATTTTTGTTTTAAATGTAAACACATCATTAGCAACCACATGTTAAATACACGGGTGCTATTGGCGATATAACACCAATAACAGGTAAGGTAAGGTAATGTTTATTTGTAAAGCACCTATACACTAAGCAAGTGTTTCAAAACGCTCAAGGAGGAAGGGAACATGGGGAAAAAACAACAGTCATTCATAGCCCTTGAATTTCTGAATGATACAAATCTGCACAGACAGAGTAAGTGCATATAAAACAATTAAAAGTGTAGATAACAGCAAATAGGTCTGACGACGATGCTGCAGTTTTTCCAAGTGCCTTGAGGTGGCACCATGTAAGGAGGGGTGGACAAGGGAAGACAGATGAACCTTCAAGGCATGGTATGTTCAGATGGTGCAAGTGCACAGACGGTACAGGAGCGGGGGAGGACAAGTGCAGGGGGAGTCCAAGTGCACCTGGTCAGTAAGAAGCTGGGGTAAGTGCTGAGAGATGATACTCTCGTGGGTCATTGACAAAGTGAAGTAACGATGAGGCAAGTGCAATGCCTGGAGCCAAGTGGTAGAGAACTGGCAAGGGTGCTAGGGACCTGTTAGACTCTGCGGTACAACCGACGGGTAGTTAGCAAGCTGTGCAGAAAAGGAGGGAGAGGGGGATAGAGGGCAGAGGGAGGTTAGCAGGGTAGAAGGAGAGAGAATGAAGAGGAGAAGAGGAATGTCTTAAGGAGTTTCCAGAACTTAAGATCAGGCTCAAGATGGCGGGTTGCAGGGAGGCTGTTCCATAGGGAGGCCCCTGACGAGGATAAAGATCTCCCTCCAAACCTGTGCTTGGAGAACCGGCTCACTCGCAGAATGTTGGAGGTAGATGAGCGGAGGGCTCAGGAAGGACAGCATTTAGGTAGGTATTGTTGCAAATAGGTAAGTCTCAGGCCCTAGAAATCCTTGTGGACAATGCAGAGGGTCTTGAACTTGATCCTTGCAGCTGCAGGGAGCCAGTGGAGGTATTTTAGCACCAGAGAGATGCAGTCCCTGGGCTTGAGGCCAAGGATAAGTCTCACGGTTCTGTTCTGGATAAGTTGCAGAGGGCATAAAGCAGAGGCTGGGAGGTTGGGAAAGAGGTTGTTGCAGTAGTCCAGCCTTGAGAGAACCAGAGCTCTGGAGACAGTGAGCCACTGGGGGATGGTGAGAAAAGGAAGTTTACCTCTGAAAAGGTGCAACTTGCAGTTGGACTTTTTAGAGATGTCCAAAATTTGATTGGAGAAGGAGAGAGTGGAGTCAAAGATGACCCCAAGGTTTTTTGGCTCGGAAGTGTGTGCGGGTGCAAGGCCAAGGGAGGCTGGCCAAGGTGTGAGTGGGAAAGCGGGGGCAGGAGTCCCAATGCAAAGAATCTCACTGGCGTTGAGGCAGAGGTCGTTTGCAGCACAGCATGACTGAATTGCAAACCGTCAGATATGAGTGAGGTAGAGGAGGTGGCTCAATGTAGCCTGAAGGAGAGTTGCATGTCATCCGCATAACACTGGAAGTTAGAGATGAAAGTGACAATCACACATGCCAGGGTATGTGGGATGTATTTACCCATGCATCCAAGCCCTACCTCAAAACTGTGCAGTACTGACATGAAAACATCATGATGGCCAGAGCTTCCCAGAAAATGCACAGGGAAATGCATGAAGAATAGGCTGCCACTCATTTTTGCCGATGTTATGGGCACAGAAGGACACTGCCTAAAACCACCATTGGACTACCCGCACAGTAGTCTGAAACCATTGGGAATGGCAATGCTGATTGCCAAATGCAACCTAGAATTGTGGGGAATTCATTTCTTAAATCCCAAAAATGGGTGCAGTACCAGTACTCACCACTATCCAAAGGCCGGCGTTTTAAAACCACTCTGTTTCCCTGAAGGCAAGTCAAAATGCCTATTTTCAAACATTGCAATATGTGCAAAATATTTACTGAACACCAGCAGACATTTGGCAGAATGGAGTTTTGTGTGCCTACAAAATCTGGGAAATGAAGATCATAAGACAAGGTTTATAACAAGACTGGCTGCGCTGTGGATTTCAGCAGTTTAAGTTGCACTGGATTGAAAGACACTAAAAAAAAAATCTAAATGTTTAAATTGACTGAGTGACCTACTTTTGAGTGTCACATAGGTTGCAATTGTTTAAATGTCATAGTTTTGCACTTAGAATCAGCATTCTAGCTGCATGTGTAAAATTGCAAGTTAATTTAAAAAGCAACAAATAACATGACAGTAGCTGAAAGTCTGGCTTAAGGAACTTGATTCTGCCTGGCAACTACCCCCATCAGCAGTGAAACTTGAGTCACCACTGTGTTCCCAGGCCAACCTTCCTTTTGCTGCCCCCACTGAGGATATGCCATCTATCTGATAACTGAATTACCTGGGCTCTGCAAGAGAGTGGACAAAGCCCTCTTCACTCAGGCAAAGGTTTTTATTACCGCAGTCGTAAAATGTAGCTTCCTCCTGGCAGGAGCTGGGAGGAGCACTGCCTGTGAGAGCAAGCTGGCTTGGCAGAAACTGGAAAGACTGGTTTCTATACCATGTGACCTGGGAAACCACACCCCTTTGGAGCCAGAACATAACTCTAAAAAGATGAATAACTCATAGAGCGGACATGTGAAAATTTTATAAATGATACCATAATTCTTGTGATTTTTCTGCCCACATTTTAAGAGGTTTTTCGACCCGGTGGCATGTTCAGGGGGGTTTTAGCAGAAAAGTGGATATTACTCTAAATGTATGCATGTTAAAAATCTGAAACTTCTTCAGTTAATGTCCATACTCCCTGCACACATATATGTAAAGTTGGGTCAATGTCAGAAATTGCAAAACCAGTTAAAAAGTGAAATATGTGCCATTTCTGAATGCAAGCTCCCAGGAAGAGCAGAGTTTGAACAGGGGATACCTCCTGTAATGCATGATGGGTGCATATGATTTTAAAACAATATGTACCTCTGCAAATATGTATTTGTCTCAAATCTAGATTTGTGTGTAAGTTGACAGGAGGAGTGGACTTTCTGCAGGCTGTAAAATGACATCACTCTGACTCACAGTTCATTCCCCAATCAAATGATAAATGGAAGTTTGACCAATTAGAAGCTGAGAGAGAGGTAGGGTCAGTGATGCTAGAACACACCCACATTCTAAACACATAAAAGCAGACAGACAGGACAGATAGGGACTTTCCAAATCCATCTGCAGCGGGACGCTCTGCCGGAAAAATCCATACTTTACCTCCATCAAACCTCCAGAGAGCCAAACTAGAGACTTCAATCTATCCAGAACTAGAGACCAGAGAGAAAGCAGTGCTGTACCCAGAGAGACCCAGACCAGCAGAGAGAGCTGACCCAGATCACTGTGAAGTGCAGAGGCCAGACCAGACCAGAGTCCAGTCTAAAACCCTGACCAGATCCGTGGCGAGGCCCATTTCACTCAAGAATATAGTGTGAGTACCAAGAAAACTGTGCAGAACCAATCTCTTAGTTAAAATAATATAATTCAATCTATTTAACCTAAGTAGAACTGCCTCCTAACTGTCACTTGTCATTTCTAGTCGCAAGCTGCACTTGTCTTTTGGAACTTTAAAATTTCAAAACCCAAAAACGACCTCTATTCAATCGCTCATATCTCCGCAACCGTTTGTGCTAGAGACTTGCAATAACTTTTATTTGAAAGCTTAGAATCTTAGCTTTGAATCGCACCTAGAACCGCATTCCTACCCCTTATAGTTTTACCGCAATCGCGGAACACGCATCCGCGAATTTTACCGCGATTTGCAATTTCTTCACATGTAAAAACTGCTGCTGTTTGCTTTCCATTTGCCCGAAATTCGTTTAACCTGCTAACTATCCCTGCATCATTGCCAGTGTGAGCCTGGACTAATATTAACTAGATACCACTCACCCTGAACCTCTGAAAGGGAATTAAAAACATTTCCAGCATATTTCTAATTCATTGCCAGCACATATCAAAGCAATTTGGGCCTGTGTTTTCAAAACTCCTATCTGTTTTCTGTAGTCTAAGCTTGCTGGATTGAACTGATTACATTGATTGCATTTCTAAGAACTGTGTGCTTCCTTTCATTTCCTTGCATTGTATCAAGGGGGGGAGGGGATTGCCAGAGAAAAGTGATTACATTGTTTGGTTAAAATCATATTGAGTATTTTCTGTACTGCATTCATTGAATATTGCATCCACCTGAGCTTACATAAAGCATCCTCTACCACATTATACTTTTGTTCCTATTTACCAGGGTGCTACCTTATCCATTTCATGTCAACTCATTAGTGATTATAGAAGTGTGCTAGTGCCAGATTCTCCGTTGTTGATCTTTATCATATCAGATTAAGTGTGCTATTCAATTATTAATTTATTATAAAGCGTGATAATATATATTGTTTAAATTATCAAATAAACCTTTTAAACTTGCAAAACAGAACTACTTCTTGGCTCAGTGGGGTCAGGGGGATTCCAAGAGAGGGGTGTTATATAGGGGTAGTCATCCAGAACGCATGAACTGGACCTAAAGATATATCAATAAGGGTTTTCCTTCAGTATTATAGACTAGGCGTTGACTTAGCTGTAGTGTTGAATTGAATCCTCTTACAAATTGGGGGCTCGAGCCGAGACGTTGGGTTAGATTTACCACTTGTGCAGCTTAATACAGTGTGCTAACTGACGGGATACATACATCCGGTCGGATCACCACGCTGCATTACGCTGTGAAGCATTCCTCAAAAGGGACACTCCAAGAAAAGTTCTGTTCTGCAAAAATAAAATACTAACTTCTGTAAGTCAGGACAGAGACCAATCTCTAGAATGACGACCTTGGTAGATATGAAAATAGCCAGAGAGCACTTCTTACATAAGTTATTTGTGAGAGGTGAGTGGACTCACCAGGACCAAACAGTCTGGTTGCAGGCCATCACGCAACAGGTCACTGAAACAGGGTCAGATATATATAGAGATCAGGGTCCATTACATGTGGCCCTGAGTGAACTATACATGGCCCCTAAGGCCAAAGATGAACACGACAAGATTGTTAGGATAGCGGCATACCTGTACCTATATATGGGAGACATGCAGGATAGATGTGCTGAAAGCCAAAATCTGGCAAATAGGCAACAGATGGCATTACAGAAGGCCCAATCTGATCTGGACTCTTCTGAGCAGAGGCTGCAGAGGAACCAGGAGGCAGAAAATGATAGTAGGCAATATATCATTAAAATAAAAGAGGATATGGGCATCCTACAACAGGAAAAGACAGACCAGGATACCCGATTTCTGGCCCTGCAGAAGGAGCACCAAGACAGTTTGGACTCCTTACTGCAGAACCAGAAAAAGCTGGAGCAACAGATCAATTTCAACAGGGCATGCACAGAGCAGGTAGCCACCCTGCAAATCCAACTAGACAGAGAGAAAGAGGAGAGCAACAAACTAATTTTGAAAGACCTGGATACCCAGGCAGAGTTTGATCAGGAGCGCCAGAAAGCCGGCGCCTTCCAAAGGCAAAGGGACGACCTGGCGGCGCAAATGCAGGCTCTTAGTCAGGAAAGAGACGCCTTAGGCCAGGAAGTCTGCCATTTAAAAAGAAAAATGGAAGAAAATCACCTGGCCCTCCAGGGGCTGGGAGATCTCCAAAAAGAAAACCAGAACTTGGTAGAGCACACCAGAAGGGTGGAAGATGCTCTAGCAAGAAAGGAGCAGGCCAATAGGGACATTGCCCAGGAGGTAAACCTCCTGCAGCAAAGACTGGCCCAGTTCTCCAGGACCAACCAGGAAGCACAGAGGGAGAATGAGGCCCTCTGTCAACACAATGATAGGCTCCAGCAACAGGTAGCGATGCAGGAGAAACTGATAGAGTCGAGTAAGGCCTTAACAGAGGAACTGAAGGCACAAATGCAGGCTCTTGCATTGCAACAGGGAGCAGGGGCGGATAGAGATGAGGTCCGCTGGGAAAGAGAGACTCCTGACCATAACCGCAGGAGCCCTAACCCCAGGGGCCTTCATCTCCCCCAGTCCCTGGACTCTACCACCCCCATGTCCCCTGGCGCACATGAGCACAGGGCCGCAGGGATGGCAGATTACTATCCAGCTAAGAGTATGGGGCTCATAGGCCAGTACCACTCAGGAATGGAGGGGTGGGCATCCGGGTATGGGCACCCAAGTACAGTACAGTTCAATGGGGAACCCCAGGAGAGTAGGCCCATTAAGGGCATCCTGAAAACCTCTGCCCAGTTAGGTCAGTGGAGGGGGTACCCATCAAATCCTGGCAGCAAGGAGGAATCTGAAGACTCCTCTGAACTGCGCAGGACACAGGAGACCAGGTCCCCACATTCTGCCAGCCATTCCCAGGCTCGCAGAATCCGGGAAAACCTGGAAGATCAGACGGGAACCTCTGGGAGCAGTGCCTCTGAGTCCGAGGATGAATGGACAAGGGTTACCCGAACCAAAAAGGCCAATAAGGCAAAAAGGGCCTTGCTTAAGGACCCCTTAAAGCAGATTAAGGCGATCAGGAGCGTCATCACGCCTTACCATAAGAACGCTAAGTATTCTGTTTGGGAGCACTTAGAGTTGTTTGAACAAATGATGGAGACTTTCCATTTGAAGGACAGCCAAAGCTGTATTCAATATGTAAAGTGGACCTTCTCCCCGGAATACTCCAGTTTCTTTGCGGGGCTGGAGGACCAAAATCATTTAAGATGGTCCACATATAAGGCGGCCATCCTGAAACATTTTTCTGTTCACAGAAATCCTCAAGAGGCTCGCAAGGCAGCCTACAATTTGCAATGTGGGGAGGATCAGGCCCCACAAGAATTTGTGCAGGAGTTAAAGCGTGCTTTTGCGCAGACCACCAGAAGGGTGCGCACAGACAGTCGAGAATTCGTTAATACATTTTTTCATGCCTTGCCCAAATATATCATGACCCAGCTCGTGAGGGATTTTCACGAGAAAAGATCTTTAGAATGGGTCATTGAACAGGCTACCCGGATCTATGAGGTGCAGAAACCGATAGATAGCAAAAGTAATGCCCAGAAAAACCCCAAAGCCAACAGCACCCCTGCTGCTGCCAAGGTGGCAGAGGTAAAGGTCACCCCCGTTTTGGATTTGGAGATGGGGGGGCCTAAAAACCTACCTGCACCTAATAATGCTAGGCCCAGAAGGTCCTCGGGCCAGTCCCAGACAGGGAGCCAGGGAGGCAGCCCCACAAATGGGGTCCCTCGCTCTCCTGACTATGTAAGTCCTCGCTACAAGGGAAATCGACCCATCCTGGGTTATGTGTGGACTCCTCCAGCCCAAGGGGGGGGATCCAGCCAAGCACCTAACCCAGGGAACTTCCCTCCAAACTTCCCACAGGAGGGCAGAAATTTACCAAACCCTGGGCAGAACTTTTTCTCCAGATATCCACCCGACTTCCAACCCCAAAATCATCCATCCTTCTTTCCCCAATTCCCCGAGCCCAGACCACTGAATCCGGGAGAAGGGAGGCCAAGGGTGGAGGGGTACCCAAATCTTCCCAACCAGGGGTACTACCAAAGAAGGGACAGCTACCCTTCCCGGGATCAGCCCAGGGGAGAAAACAGGGCCCCGTATCAGCCTGAGCGGGTTTCCCAGTTAGAGCGCCAGGTTCAAAACATGGCGCGGGATCTGGGTCACATACTGAGGGCTCAGCAGAACCCTCAGATGGGCGTGCCGGCGCAGAACGCACCCAACTCTGGACCTGGTGCTCCAGAACAATGACGGGGGCAGCACCCCGATAACTCACCGGTTCCCAGGGAGGAGGCACAAAGGGAAGGGGGGTGTAAAGCCTTGGAGGAAGCTTCCTTCCTCACTTGTAAACAGCCCCTGGAAACCCAGGAACCGGAAACAAAATCTCTTGCCCCTGAAAGTCTGCCTCCTAAGGAGCAGAGGGGGGGTAGGAGAAACAAAAGACCCAAACAGACTCAGTTTGAGGAGGAGGTACAGATCTTCCAATTTGAGGGAGAGGGATCCTCAGAGGATCCTGGGAAAAGGATCTTCTCCTTCAGAGAGGGGGGAACTCCTCCCAAAGAAAAATGGGTCCCTAGGGATGCAAATCCAGACTGGGGAGATGTGGAGACTGAGCTACCGCCGCCCACCATCTCATCCCAGAACCAACAGCAAGAAAATCCCCTGGTTCAAACCCATCCTGGGGACTGCCTCCAAAAAGGGGGGGGCGGCCCAGAACCGGAACCAGGGGAACCCACAATGGCTCTGATCTCCAGTTGCCAACTTTTTCTTTCAGATTCCCAAGGCTCTCCACAGAATTCTGCCCAAAATTCTTTTCTCGCGATGTCCAAAACCAGAAAATTAGCCCACCAGTTGTCCAAAAATGTACACTATCTGTGCCCCCTTGAGGAGAAGGAGGGAAGATATTATGCCCCGGTACAAGTACAGGGGCAGGGTACAATCTCGGCACTGGTGGACACTGGATCTCAAGCTACCCTTCTGTCCAGAAGGGCCTTTGATGAACTGAATGCAGGAAGGGGAGAGGATTACCAAATTCCTCTCACCTCTCTTCCTGGACAACTGCAGAACTTTGACGGGAAGGAAATTCCCGTTGAGGGGACTGCAGACTTGGACATTAAGATCGGGCGACACAAGTTGAAACACCCGGTCATAGTTGTGACCCCAGAGGACACCCCTTGTTTACTAGGGAATGACCTCCTGAGGAGGTTGTCACCCTTAATAGATTGCGTAAACAAGGTCCTCTGGACCCAGACTAGCCGACCAATAAAATTAAAACAGAGTGTCAACCATGTTAGTTTAAACGGCACATGCCACATGGTTGAACAAAAATCTGACCAAGTAGAATTTCACTTCCAGAATAGCCAAATTCCAGACGTGACAGTAATAGCAGTAGGACAACAGACTGGTGATGGGGGGTCCTCTCTATTTCTGAAAATCAACCTTCCTTCCAGTTTAAGGTGGTATTCCACGCTGGAAGGAAACACTCTGAAATTCTATACCAATCCACAATCTGAAACTCCCACTCCTATAGTCCAGAAAGATGTGAAATCAGCTCAAAGCCTGGCTGATATTCAGCAAATTGAAGAGCAGTTGTTCATCCCTGTTCAGTTAAATGATGGGAAGGACTCTGTTCTCGCTCGAGTGTGTGTAAACAACGGTAAGAGCTTCATCAGCGAAGCCATGTTCCGCCAACTCCCAAAAGATCCAGCCATTCCCACCTTCAAACTGATAGACAAATGGGAAATGGACCTGGAAGCACCTAATTCCAAACATCTCCTGCCAAGCAGGTGTATGCTCAAAATCTCCATTGGCAACAAGAGCATAGTCCACAATTGTTGGGTCGTGCGAGACGTCCCTGCCGCCTTTTACTTAGGCAGTGACATTCTCAATCGCTTTGCCATTAGTTTGGACCTAATAAACTTCAAAGCTTGGTCCCGATTAGCGGATAATCCCATGGGCTTTGATGATCCAGAAAAAGCATTTAGGTCAGCTCAATTGCTACCTTATGCAGTTGAAATTCAGGTTAAAGAGGAAGTCACCATCCCCGAAAGGACCCGACAATTCTCCCTGGAAGTGAAAGTTAAAAGGGGACAAGAGTTGAAAAACCCTGATGCTTACATACATCTAAATGCTTCTTTCCAACAGCAAGGGTTGGGGGTAAACCCAACACCATTAGTCAACATAGAACATGACACCATTCCAATAGAGGTGGATAACAGCGACTTAAAGAGTATTACTCTAGCCGCAGGCACCATTATTGGAATGGCGGTTGATGACCGACATTTTTTCATGGATTTAGGTAACGAACTGTTAGGACCAATCCCCAAGGACTGTTTTGACAGTGACAGTGATGACAATACAACACCAGACAGGATTTTTACCCGGCATGGGGGGAACTTCCTGGTGTACACTTCCTGCCCCTATGGTAAGGAAGATGTGACTTGTGACTTCAGGAGGGATGAGGTGATTTTCCAGGTACATGAGGGCTGCCTTGCCCACCTGAAGCCTCCGGTCCAAATCAGCACTCTGACCAGGGACTTCTCCACCCAGCTGGAGGAGGCCGCGGAGATAGCCAAACCAGAAGTCTTTCCAGGCTTCAGGCAGATGGTGGAAGAGAGAGTCAACCTAGCTGATGCCTGTGTGACTCTGGAACAAAAGCAAAAGTTGAAACAAGTTTTCTTGGATTTCCAAGATCTCTTTGCGGTAGACTCATATGACTGTGGTCGCACTGACATCCATACAACAACAATCCCCACGGACCCTGGCATGACTCCTGTGTTTGTGAAGCAATATCGCTTGCCTCTCGCATCAATGGAGTCCCTTACTGAAATAATTAAGAACCTTGAGTCCCGGGGAATAATCCGTCCCGTCCACAGCACCTTCAATAATCCGGTGCTGGGAATATTGAAGCCAAACGGCCAGTGGAGACTCTGCGCCGACCTTAGGGAGCTCAACAAACGGGTCCATACTTCCCGATGGCCTCTGCCCTACATTGACCAAGGGCTGGCCCAGATTCAGGGGTCACAGGTATTCACTGCAATAGACCTGACCAATGGATACTGGACCGTGCCTGTCAGCAGGGAGGACCAATACAAACTGGCTTTTACCTTTGGGGGCCAGCAGTACACATGGACCCGGACTCCCTTCGGATACCTCAACTCCGGCAATGAATTCAACATTTTCCTACATAAGGCCATGCCCGACCTGGGTGCAAGGGGTAACCTGGCTTATGTAGATGATGTCCTCATCAAAAGTTCATCTGTGGAGGAACATATAGCGGAGATCCGTTATGTTCTGACACAGTTGAGGGCCGCCGGAGCAAAACTTTCCTTTCAGAAAGCACAGTGGTGTAGAACCCGTGTTAATTTCTTGGGGCATGAGATTACTCCTCAGGGCCTCTGTCCCCAGGAAAAGAAAGTGGAAGCACTTCAGAAACTGAAAGACCCCACAACTCTGCGGGAACTAAGGAGCCTCCTTGGACTGACTAATTACAGCAGAAAGTTCATTGAGGGCTACGCAGAGATCACCAGACCCCTGATTCATCTCCTGAAGGGGGGGGTCAAGTGGGAATGGGGTCCAGAACAAGCCGAGGCAGTAAGACAACTCAAGAGAAGCCTCTCACAAGCGCCTTGCCTAGCTTACCCTGTCAGAAACAAGGAGTTCTTCCTGGAGACAGGGTTCTCTAATACGTGCTTGACGGCCGTATTATACCAGAAGCATGACAAGGTCAATAAAGTAATCTCCTATGCGAGCAAAACTTTATCCTCTGTGGAGGAAAAATTCAACGATTGTGAGAAGGCACTCCTGGCAACGGTGTGGGCATTGAAGAATTACCGCCCGTTTATCCAGGGGGAACACATCATAGTGGAGACTCCACACCAGCCTCTGCAATACCTCCAAAGTGACAGAATCCGGGCCGGAAATGTGAGTAATTCCCGAATTACTTCCTGGATTCTGTCAATGCAAGGCTTTCCTGTGGAGGTCAGATATGGCCAAAACAAGAAGAGTCCACTCGCGCAAGGTCTGGCTGACTTGCATGATTGTGCCAGAGAAAACTGTCTCGAGGACGAAAGTCTAAAAATAAAGGACAACATGGAGGCATACCTTAATTCCCCACACAAAGTCTTTGAAGAAGACAAGTGTGAGGGAATGCCCACTGTGTATGTGGATGGATGCTCTTACCATGTTGACAACAACGGGGAGAAAGAACTGGTGGCTGGCGTAGGGAATGCATGGGTGAATGAGTCCCCAGAACCCTCCGCTGGATACAAAATTGGTCCCCGAAGTAGTCAGGTGGCAGAATTGATGGCTGTGCATCAGGCCATCCTCACTGCTGTCCAGCATCAACTCCACGAACTGGTCATAATCACAGATTCGGATTATGTACGGAACGGGTTCGTGGAGCACCTGGTTAATTGGAAAACCAGAGGCATGTTATGTGCTAACAACAAACCCTTGAAACATGGGAAGTTGATCCAAAACATTGATGATCTGGTCACATCGAATGGGATGACCATCTATTGGAAGAAGATCAAGGGTCATTCCAAAGTAGAGGGACCAGACAAAACTGGAAATGACTTAGCTGATCAGCTGGCCAAAACCGGGGCCATCCAAGGGGATCTCATTGAGATTGAGTCCCTGTTGGGGGAAATCCAGGTCACTGCCATCACTAGGTCCCAGACAAATGCTCACAACGACCTTTCAATTGCACAATGGAGTAAGGAGACCCCTGATGCTGATTTGATTACCGCTCAGAAGGGGGATCCAATAATTGGTAAATTTTACCAGCACCTTGAGGACCCTGAGAACTTTCCCCTGACGGATACCGATTACATTGGGAAAGAGGACCTGAGAGTGTTGATGAAATGTCCAAAAATGTTCCGAATCCAAGACGGTTTGTTGGTAAGGAAATCCAAAGCTGGCCACGATCAGTGGGTGGTTCCTACCTCATTCCGAAGCCTGATGTTAAGTCACGCCCATGATGCGGCCACCGCCGGTCATAGGGGGTTTCACACAACATTGGAAATCTTAAGAGAGGTTGCATACTGGCCACACATGGGCCAGGACCTCAACCAATATTTGAAGGGTTGCCTTGTGTGTGCACAATTTCAGCCATCATCCCTTACGCACCGGGCGCGTTTACAAAAGAGGGGAATGACACTGCCATGGTCAGATTTACAAATCGACTTTGTAGGCCCCGTGATTCGCTCGGCTAGGGGGAATAAGTACATGTTGACCGTGACATGCTTGTTTACCAAGTGGGTGGAATGTCTCCCAGCCCCAAATTGCAAGGCAGAAACCGCAGCTGCCTTGATGATTAACCACATCTTTTCCCGTTTTGGTCTACCTCAAAGGATTGAGTCAGACAGAGGTAGCCACTTCACCAGTGAAGTAATGACAAAGATGTGGGAGATACTGGGGGTCAAGAGAAAGCTGCATATTGCTTATAGACCAGCTTCTTCTGGGGCAGTAGAGAGATATAACCGGACAATTGTGAGCATATTAAAGAAGTTTGTGGCAGATTCTGGGCCAAGTTGGGATATCCGATTACCTCTGGTCCTAATGGCTATCAGATCTACCCCTTCATCTGCAACCAAAATGTCACCATTTGAGTTGATGACTGGGCGCAAGATGGTGCTTCCTCAGCATTTGCTCTACAGGACCCAAGAGCAGACACTGATAAATGCCTCCACTACTCATGAGTATGTAGAGAATTTAAGGAAACACCTCCAACATGCTTTTGCTTATGCTCAGCGGAATCTAGAAAGATCAGCTGATAGCATGAAGACCCATTATGACCTGAGAACTTCCAGGAAGGAATATCAGGTGGGAGACCGGGTCTATCTATACAACTTCCAAAGGAACCAGGCCAAGCAGCGCAAATTTTTGCCTACATGGAAGGGACCCTTTGAGATCGTCGATAAGATCTCCCCTGTGGCCTACAAGATCCGCATCCCCAAAGGCGGTTCGGCAGAGGGGGAAGACAAGTGGGTCCACATAAACCAGTTGAAATGTTGCCATCCCAGGCACACTCTGCAACAACTGGAGGAATCCTCTGGAATCCTAGCGGGTACTGTATCAGACTAATTCAGTTCCAACCATAAAACATACCACATCTAGTCTCTAAAATATTGTGATTTGCATGAAACTGTCTCTTAGTTATACTGTTTTTTTTTCAAAATAAGAATGTAATGTTTCGTGATGATGAAATGCATATGCTGCCCCACTATCTCAACGGTGGTGGAAAAACGTCTATGAATAGGTATTGCCGCTCTTCCTTTGTCGTCCTAGGAGAAAGAAGACCTGGAGACGGGCCAAGGAGGACGATCCGGAGACCGGGAGCAGAGACGCAATGGGCTCGGGGTACCGCCCAATATTCCCATCAGGACCGGCGAGGAGAACCGATCGATCCGACCGGATGGAGGAAAAGATGCTGAACTGTGCCATCTATTGGAAGAAGATGAGGAAACATCCCAGATCTTGCGAGTCCCATCAGTGAAACAGAATGGCCATCGCAAGAGGGGGGCTTGTGGGATGTATTTACCCATGCATCCTAGCCCTACCTCAAAACTGTGCAGTACTGACATGAAAACATCATGATGGCCAGAGCTTCCCAGAAAATGCACAGGGAAATGCATGAAGAATAGGCTGCCACTCATTTTTGCCGATGTTATGGGCACAGAAGGACACTGCCTAAAACCACCATTGGACTACCCGCACAGTAGTCTGAAACCATTGGGAATGGCAATGCTGATTGCCAAATGCAACCTAGAATTGTGGGGAATTCATTTCTTAAATCCCAAAAATGGGTGCAGTACCAGTACTCACCACTATCCAAAAGCCGGCGTTTTAAAACCACTCTGTTTCCCTGAAGGCAAGTCAAAATGCCTATTTTCAAACATTGCAATATGTGCAAAATATTTACTGAACACCAGCAGACATTTGGCAGAATGGAGTTTTGTGTGCCTACAAAATCTGGGAAATGAAGATCATAAGACAAGGTTTATAACAAGACTGGCTGCGCTGTGGATTTCAGCAGTTTAAGTTGCACTGGATTGAAAGACACTAAAAAAAAAATCTAAATGTTTAAATTGACTGAGTGACCTACTTTTGAGTGTCACATAGGTTGCAATTGTTTAAATGTCATAGTTTTGCACTTAGAATCAGCATTCTAGCTGCATGTGTAAAATTGCAAGTTAATTTAAAAAGCAACAAATAACATGACAGTAGCTGAAAGTCTGGCTTAAGGAACTTGATTCTGCCTGGCAACTACCCCCATCAGCAGTGAAACTTGAGTCACCACTGTGTTCCCAGGCCAACCTTCCTTTTGCTGCCCCCACTGAGGATATGCCATCTATCTGATAACTGAATTACCTGGGCTCTGCAAGAGAGTGGACAAAGCCCTCTTCACTCAGGCAAAGGTTTTTATTACCGCAGTCGTAAAATGTAGCTTCCTCCTGGCAGGAGCTGGGAGGAGCACTGCCTGTGAGAGCAAGCTGGCTTGGCAGAAACTGGAAAGACTGGTTTCTATACCATGTGACCTGGGAAACCACACCCCTTTGGAGCCAGAACATAACTCTAAAAAGATGAATAACTCATAGAGCGGACATGTGAAAATTTTATAAATGATACCATAATTCTTGTGATTTTTCTGCCCACATTTTAAGAGGTTTTTCGACCCGGTGGCATGTTCAGGGGGGTTTTAGCGGAAAAGTGGATATTACTCTAAATGTATGCATGTTAAAAATCTGAAACTTCTTCAGTTAATGTCCATACTCCCTGCACACATATATGTAAAGTTGGGTCAATGTCAGAAATTGCAAAACCAGTTAAAAAGTGAAATATGTGCCATTTCTGAATGCAAGCTCCCAGGAAGAGCAGAGTTTGAACAGGGGATACCTCCTGTAATGCATGATGGGTGCATATGATTTTAAAACAATATGTACCTCTGCAAATATGTATTTGTCTCAAATCTAGATTTGTGTGTAAGTTGACAGGAGGAGTGGACTTTCTGCAGGCTGTAAAATGACATCACTCTGACTCACAGTTCATTCCCCAATCAAATGATAAATGGAAGTTTGACCAATTAGAAGCTGAGAGAGAGGTAGGGTCAGTGATGCTAGAACACACCCACATTCTAAACACATAAAAGCAGACAGACAGGACAGATAGGGACTTTCCAAATCCATCTGCAGCGGGACGCTCTGCCGGAAAAATCCATACTTTACCTCCATCAAACCTCCAGAGAGCCAAACTAGAGACTTCAATCTATCCAGAACTAGAGACCAGAGAGAAAGCAGTGCTGTACCCAGAGAGACCCAGACCAGCAGAGAGAGCTGACCCAGATCACTGTGAAGTGCAGAGGCCAGACCAGACCAGACCAGAGTCCAGTCTAAAACCCTGACCAGATCCGTGGCGAGGCCCATTTCACTCAAGAATATAGTGTGAGTACCAAGAAAACTGTGCAGAACCAATCTCTTAGTTAAAATAATATAATTCAATCTATTTAACCTAAGTAGAACTGCCTCCTAACTGTCACTTGTCATTTCTAGTCGCAAGCTGCACTTGTCTTTTGGAACTTTAAAATTTCAAAACCCAAAAACGACCTCTATTCAATCGCTCATATCTCCGCAACCGTTTGTGCTAGAGACTTGCAATAACTTTTATTTGAAAGCTTAGAATCTTAGCTTTGAATCGCACCTAGAACCGCATTCCTACCCCTTATAGTTTTACCGCAATCGCGGAACACGCATCCGCGAATTTTACCGCGATTTGCAATTTCTTCACATGTAAAAACTGCTGCTGTTTGCTTTCCATTTGCCCGAAATTCGTTTAACCTGCTAACTATCCCTGCATCATTGCCAGTGTGAGCCTGGACTAATATTAACTAGATACCACTCACCCTGAACCTCTGAAAGGGAATTAAAAACATTTCCAGCATATTTCTAATTCATTGCCAGCACATATCAAAGCAATTTGGGCCTGTGTTTTCAAAACTCCTATCTGTTTTCTGTAGTCTAAGCTTGCTGGATTGAACTGATTACATTGATTGCATTTCTAAGAACTGTGTGCTTCCTTTCATTTCCTTGCATTGTATCAAGGGGGGGAGGGGATTGCCAGAGAAAAGTGATTACATTGTTTGGTTAAAATCATATTGAGTATTTTCTGTACTGCATTCATTGAATATTGCATCCACCTGAGCTTACATAAAGCATCCTCTACCACATTATACTTTTGTTCCTATTTACCACGGTGCTACCTTATCCATTTCATGTCAACTCATTAGTGATTATAGAAGTGTGCTAGTGCCAGATTCTCTGTTGTTGATCTTTATCATATCAGATTAAGTGTGCTATTCAATTATTAATTTATTATAAAGCGTGATAATATATATTGTTTAAATTATCAAATAAACCTTTTAAACTTGCAAAACAGAACTACTTCTTGGCTCAGTGGGGTCAGGGGGATTCCAAGAGAGGGGTGTTATATAGGGGTAGTCATCCAGAACGCATGAACTGGACCTAAAGATATATCAATAAGGGTTTTCCTTCAGTATTATAGACTAGGCGTTGACTTAGCTGTAGTGTTGAATTGAATCCTCTTACAGGTAGCCATGTAGATGTTGAAGAACCAGGGGGATAGGTTAGAACCTGGGGAAGGCCACAGGTTGATAGAGTGATAGTAGCAAGAAAGGACCCAAGTTCCACCTGGGATGGGTAGTCGGAAAGGAAGGAGGTTAACCACACCAGAGCCTGACCTGTGATTCCCAGGGTATCACAGAGACGTAAAATCAGGATGTTGTGGTTTACCGTGTCAAAGGCATAGGAGAGGTCAAGAAGAATGAGGACAGAGGGGGTGTTAGTGTCGAGATTTGAGAGCAGGTTTTCACAGGTGTTCAGAAGAGCAGTTGCCATGCCTCTGGATGCTCTAAGCCAGAATCGTGGTCGTGGAGGCAACCAGCAGATTCAGTGTGGAGTTTGAGCTGAGAGATAGCCAGATTCTCAAGGAGTTTGCCCAGTAAAGGGATGATAGAGATAGGGTGGTAGTTTTCTGAAATTGAGGTGTTGACAGAGGGTTTCTTGAGCAGAGGGTGCACAAGGGAGTGCTTAAGAGAAGTTGGGAAGACTCCAGTGGCAAAAGAGAGATTGCAGAGATCAGCCAAGGCTGGAGAAAGAGAGTCAATGTTGTCCTTAATGGTTTTGGAGGGGCAGGGGTCCACCTGTTTGGATGAAGCCTTCATAGCCCGGACTTGTCTGACAACCTCATCAGGTGTGACATGAGGGAGAGAAGAGAGGAGAAGTGGTGGAGGGGCACATGTTGGTGTATGATGAGGTGTGGAAGTGAGAGAGGGAAGGATGTCTTGGGTTTTTGCTATGAAGTGTACAGCCAGGGCCGAGCAAAGGTCCTGGGTGTGTGTGACAGAAGAGGAGGCTGCTGCAGGATTGGCCAGTTCCTTACAGACTTTGAAAAGTTTGGCTGTGTTGTTTGATGCTGCACAGATGCGGGCTTGAATAAGTACTCTTTTCTTGGTGTGGATGCGGAGTCGATATTGCCTTTGAAGGAGGCGGCAGGCCAGTTTGGCAGAGGGTCCACCTGGCAAATTCCATTTCCACTCAGCTGCCCTACACTTGCATTTAAGGGCAGCAAGCTCAGAGTCATACCAAGAGTTGCACTCTTTGGAAGGCTTCAGTCAACCCTCTTGACAGGGGCAAGAGTATCAACTTGCCATCTTTCAAGGCCTTCTGTTGGGGGGGGGTGAAGGGGACAAGAGAGCCAGAGGGATAGTGGCAGATGGTGAAGGAGCCAAGGCCAACAAGGGAGCCGGGACAGTGAGGCCCGGCAAGGGTGCTTGTGCAGAGGACGCGGAAGGCATAGTAGGCAAGAGAGCCTGTGCAGAGGAGGAGGCAAGCAGAGTGGGTAAGGGAGCCAGTGCAAAGGATGGAGAAGGCACAGTAGGCAAGGGAGCCTGTCCAGGGGAGAAGTAAGGTTTGAGAGGTGAGGTAGTAGCCTGTCCAAGAGAAGAAGGTTGGATTAAGGACCGCGACCATGATGGTTCCAATCCAATAGACGTTAATAATGACCCTGGAAATGCCGAAGAGGTCCAGGAGAACCTACCAGAGGGTGCTGCCATTAATGGGAGAAGAGGCGATAGGACAGAGAAAGACGACTGTGTGCCGGTTCCATAGGTCGGGTGAGGTGATGACAAAGTGGATGTCTGTGAGAGTCGCTCTGGTGGAAGCCATGGCATAGGTGCCTGCAATTGGACGGCCTGGATTGGAGCCCAGTATGTCCGTCTTAAGTTTCTTCCGGCCAGATTCAGTAATAGGAGAGGGATAGGAAATAGAAAAGCAGATAGTTAGCAACATAGCCAGCTGCAGTGGTGAGTAGGACACTTAGCAGGCTGATGTACTGAGGCACATGAGGGTCTGTGGGGTGGTGGTGAGGAAAAACACAGGGGTTGAGGGACAGAGGGTATGAGGGGGAGGCTCTGAGGACAAAGAAGGATGTGCAGGATGTTAAAGCAGGATGTACTCAACAGCAAACGCAATCTTGTTTGTGAAAAGGTAGTTAAGTAACAGTTTTGCACCCAGCAATAAACGATTTAAAAAAGTAGTGACAGCAAGTACACAGCCAAGTTCAAATTTAGCTAAAGCAGAAAGAAACACAGTGCAGCAAGTGAGCACAGCAGGTTTGATTTTGGGCTACAGCAATAAAACACTGTTGGAAGTGCACACAGCTAAATTCGGGTTTGGGCTGAAGCAGTCAAATTCGATTTTTTGAAAGGGGGCAGCAAACTGTGCAAGGCAGATGGACCCTCTGGCTTTACTTGGCCTGCAGGCCATTACTGACAGGGTCGGCCCGCCACTGAGGGTTATATTGCCTCAATTAAATTTGGCTTGGCAAAGACCTTGACCGGGCGATGAAGGAACCCAAGCGTTTCTAATAATTATGACAGGAATGGACCACTAAAACGGTGGGAACAATAACACAATGTAATTAATTAAGCAATAGAACCCGAGCGTCGGGGGCATTACCGTCCCAGGTAATGACCCGGGGCATTACCTGGGACGGTAATGCACCCGACACGAGGGTTCTATTGCTATTAGTACCCCGGCCCCGGCTCGCCACTGCAGCGTTTCGGAGAGAAAAAACAAAAAAAATGCCCGCCGCCATGGAAAGGGAAAACGGAGTCCGTTTTCCCTTTCCATGGTGGGCATCGGGAGCGGACAAAAGTGTTCCCAGTGTGTCCACTCCCGAAAAAGGATAAAAAGAAGGTAAGTGGGGTTGGGAGGGCGGGAGTGGGAAGGGAAAAAAAAAAAAGTACCTGCGTC
Source organism: Ambystoma mexicanum (assembly GCF_040938575.1). NCBI lineage: Eukaryota > Metazoa > Chordata > Amphibia > Caudata > Ambystomatidae > Ambystoma > Ambystoma mexicanum. Next base: position 405,834,629 of record NC_090937.1, read on the forward strand.
CCCGGTGGGGGACGAGGAAAGCCTCCAGCCGTGTGGAGGCGCGGAGCGGGGATGGCCCGCTCCGAGTTTCCACATGGCTGGAGCCGTCCCTCGTCCCCCGCCGGGGATGTCGGACCAAGAAGGTAAGTTGGAAGTTGGGGGGGTGGGTGGGAGGGAGGGAGGGATTAAAAAAAAAAAAAAGACTTACCCTAGCGAAGGCAGCCTCTCAGCCGCGGGGAGTCTCGGAGCGGGGATGGCCCCGCTTCGAGCCTCCTCATTGGCTGAGGGGCTGCCACGCCCCCCGCCGGGGACAAAGGCCATGGAATCCCGACGGAGGGATTCCCGGCCGGGTAGGGACCTGGCAAGAGCCAATCAGAATGCTTGTTGCATTCTGCTTCGCTCTCCCGGTTTACTAATTAACGTTAACACATACTTGCTAATGTTCCACGTGTTTTCAAAGACTTTCATTTAAAAGTCTGCAGTTTGGTCCTCTTTTCTTCAACCTGATTTGGGACAGTCGCCCCATTCCACCCTCCCAATCCCATTCCCCACGCCCACCTCCCTACTCCTCTATCCCCATGTGTATGTGCATTTCGTCAAACGGACCAAACATGGTCAACCAAACTGCAGACTTTCAAATGAAAGTATTTTATACCATGGGTTGCCACCTGCTAACCCTTATCGTGGCCATACGACGTAATAACATCATAGGGACGCTTACCCGCGAAGAACAAATGGGGTTGATGTGTTTGGCAGAGATTCGTAATGAGGCTCAAAGAACTTTGCTGGAAATGTAGCACAACAAAGGGAAGGTAGACACATCTTTTTCTAAACGTGTCAATATTGAAAAGCTACTGCAGAGACATTTTTGAAAGAATAATAATAGCATCAGCCATGACCTGAGAATAGGCAATACACTAATTATTTTCAAACAGTTGATGTAGACTCAGGAGATACAGTATCAAGATATGAAATACTATGGATTAAAATGTCTGTCAAGACATGGGGGGAGTCATTCTACATTACTGGGAAAAACGTAAGATCGGACAGATGATGGAGATGTCGAAGCGGCCATTTTGGAGAAGGTAACCGTGAGCACTTGTGTTCAGCAGGCTGTCTGCCTGAACTTCCTGGAACCGTGTGTCTGAGCTCTATGATTAACGGGGCTCGTCATGGAACGTTTCAGAAGCTGAAACGTCAAATGCAGCCCGTGGTGAATTACCCCACGTGACAAGTAGCTTGTGAGTAGTATCTTTATACTGCATTTTAAGAAAACAATCTTATATACATATGGGGGAATTCACTGCACACTATACAACTTTTTGTTTAATCTGTGCCTCGTTTGTGCTTCTTTTGTCACTCAAAATCCACTAATTCGTCCCATTTTTTTTTTTTAAAGATGTAGTAATAAACAAATAATAATGCATGGATTTAAATGCATACAATTCAGAGATGGAATAGCAGGGTTATACGGCTGCCCCACATAATAAAAGCCAACATCTTGCTGTAGACCACGTTGTAAAATCCAGAATTTAGTCTGGTCTGTCTCCAGGTCCCAGGCTCCCCTTTCACCTGTCCATGTCACAGATGGTCTGCCCCACAACAGACACACTTGTGTTGATAGCAACGGTATCAGACGCGCACAACGTGCGGCCCACAGAAGGCCCTTCATTGCGAGATGGACTGCTCCTAATGTGCAGGATTTGCTGGGCAGCTGCGCTCATATCATCCTCGCAACCCTCGCTTGTGAACTGTTACAGAGGGCACGGATGAGTGCTGACTCCGTGTGAGATCACATTGACCTCTGCGCAGTGTCATGTACTCAATAGACACACATGCACTCATGAAGAGCTTTGGCGCACACGTCAGACAACCTCTTACTGCACACGGGGAGTGAGGAAAGTTTATTACAGCCATGATGAGGCAACGTCTATTAAAAACCCACAACTCAACACAAACGAGTTCGGAAAAGGCGCCAAGTTTGGCATAAGGCATTTGCCAGCTAGTCCCTATTTACGAGTCATTGCCATTATCAGAGTCATTTTGTAAAAAGTTTAAATTGCATTCAAGGCACCACCAAAGTTAGCATGTACATGCTGCGGTAGCGTGTGTGTAATTTTGAACATTCATGAGCAGCAGGGGGCATGAAAGGGTAGAAGCAAGGTAACTCCCTCTTACTCTTCCATTTTCCTCTCCATCTCATGAACAAGTTAACGCCGCCTGCACATTACTCTTCACAAACAGCGTTTATGAATGGATTCCTATGAAATCCGTCCGCTTTTCAGCAGGTGCAAAGCCGAGGCGGATTCCATAGAAATGCATCCGTTTTACGACTGCATGAAGACATCATGAAGGTCTAAAATGGAACGCACTGACACGACGGGGGAGAAACGGACGGCGAAAATGTTACCACCGCTCCCTACCCCTCCTCCATCTTATAACTGCTCCAAAACGGAGCAGAGCAATATATGGAAGCGTAAAAGCATTGTGCCTCTCCTGTGTACCTCCAGTTAACGCAGTCCCACATTTAAAATGCGCCCCTATGTGTCTAGGTACCCATACATGTCTGTTACTGACATCAGATGCAAAGGTACTCACACCATTGCCAGAGATGGCCAGCCAATGCACAGTTAAAAAAACTATCGGGATAATTAGCAGAAATTATTCTTTTGGGCAATAGGGATGTTGAAGGACCCAGATTCCAGGTGGCAAAACAGGGATAGAAGCCAATGAGATGTGCGGGTTAGATACGCCACTCAGAATGCATTCTTTGAAGGCCTTGCTAATGCAAAGAGATATGACATGTTATCGTGGTGTTACTGATCACGATAACCATACGAGATATTATTAAACAAGTGGGAATTGAAAGATAGTGTTGGTTCTGGGCGAAGGTCTCTGCAGCTGGTGCATTAGCCTACTAAACCATCACAGTTGCAACCAATACTGCTATTAGAGTTGCTGCATGCTTATGGTAAATGACATCCTCTTTTGGTAAGAACAATTCCCCTTCCAAGGAAGGCATGGTCTGTTGTGGGCACATCTGAGCTATGCAGGGCACTACCTGCAATAAGTCAACACAGCTGACATAACACGCCGAGTCCAGATACTGGCAAAGAGGGTATGGAGGTAGTGATGTTATGATGGACTGGTGCCTTTGAATGACTGCAGGGACCTAACAAGAGCCAGTCAAATGTCACTCCTATGGGTATGCTGGTACAGGTTTGCTGACAGCCTCAAACCCTTGAGAGGCAAGCAGGGCTGGGGAAGAGTCAGCCACATGCCTGGGAAATTGAGGGATTTACTGACAGTATGCCAAGCCACAGGCTTCCCCCCAACTGCCCTCCACTCCCAGGGGCACTGACCTACCAGCCAATCTATTTAAAATAGCAAAGCAGTTTAGAAGTGTGCATTAGCTATACGCCGTCTGCCACTCCAGGTAAGAAGGTACACGAATCCAGCACTCCAACCACACCAGGATAACTCTCCATATCTGAAAGGGTAGCATGTTAGCAATGAAAAATATGCGGTTACCGTGCCTGTCTGATGCAGGGATATGCATGTGACCAGAGGGGCACAGGCTCCATGCCCTTCAGTTCTCTAATATATGTTTCTGAGGACAGCTCTGCCAGCTCCTGATCCCACACATCATTGCGCTGCGTAGAAGGTTAGGGTTATGCAGCAATCATTTCCATGTATTCCAATCGTGCTTTAAGTGACGATCATGGGTGGGCTGATATATTGAGGCGACCTATTGCTGGATCAGGGGCCCTTATCGAAATGATTCATGCCCCCCACGTTCCCCGTGCCTATAATCAAGCCATTGCGCTAAATCTAGATGTCTTGACTTTACTTGGCACCAAATTCCATTGCAGTACATAACAACATCACCAACATAACTTCACATACAAATACATACCAATCCACCTCATAGCAATCAGTGCATTCAATGTCACAATATTAAAATTTCATATGAGCCAACGCCTTCCACAACACATTAATAAATGCCATCTTATCCATTACCACCCAAATGCACGTAAAACAAGTCTAGTAAAAACTATAGTTAATACACTTAAAACCATAATTAAGAACAGGATTCGGTTAACAAATCTCAACATACTCACACTTTACTCATGCTTTGTTTGCCTGAACCTCCATTATCATTCATATTGGGCTCAAGTCCTAAAAATAAAAGTGAGGGGACTTATACATAAACACAATGGGATGTGACGTCGCCAGAAATTAGCATATCAAGGTGAAATATGCACATTTCATTAAACTGGCTTTGCATCATAACCCAAATTGCACAGGACGAATGGCATTTGCCTTTCATAAAATCAGCACACACACAAAACCAAGACAGGATATTTTCTTCTAATAGTGTGCATGTTTTAAACTCCAAAAAACAATACAAAAATACAAATGTTTTCCATGCAGTACCAAAATGGGTTATTTCACCTTTAGTAGTTTGCTACTTTTCATCAGGTTATATAGTGCAGTGGTGAAGTGTCTGTCCTGTGGCATCTCTGAGGTCTGCTTTAATTCGTAAATTCAGAGAAGACATTCGTTTTAGCTGGGGGGGGACTAAGTCCACGCTCTGAAAAAAGTGGGTGGACTCTGTCCCCCGCGTGTACCCTCGAGTTGAGCCCTGATATTGGTACATGGTCTTGGGTGGAAGCAATAACTTTTATCCAAGCATAACGTGAACATTACATTCGTTGTGTTTTTCTGTTTTCATCATGACATTAAATCTAATATAGAATGATAGGATTTTAGGCCACAAGGGAGGCTGCCATAAGTGAGCTAATTAACAGTTCATCCTGCGTTAAGCAGAAAATTGGTCACTGTTATTATTGCAGATCACCAATACAGAACACATGGGGCAACACTACATCCTATTAACCATGTAAGAGTGGGGTGCCTGCCACAGCCGAAGAGGAACTAAATCGTTGCTAGGCAATCCCAATGTTGGTTGTGAGGCAACATAAGGCCTCATGAGGTAGTGATTTGCCCAGAATCACACAATTCAGCTAAGCGGGAAGTCGAGATTTCAGCCCAGGTTTCCAGGCGACATAGCTTGCAATATAGTCAGCAGACCGCATCTCCTCCCATCCCATATTTAGTTTTACGCCACCATACAATTCTTTCGGTGGAGTTATTTTTCAACCCTTAAATGAGCATGCTGTGTTCAATAAGTCAGACCTACAAAGCAGCAATCTGAATTTCACAGAGCTGTGTTTCTCTCAAGCCAGGTTTGTATATATATGTACCAGATCTGATGTTAAAGCATCCTAACATTAAATAAGAAACATAGAAACATACTATGAAAAACAAACAGCAATCACTCTCAAAATAGGCAAGAGCGCAACAGAGCTTGAATCCCTGCAATTAGATGCAAAGCAATCCAGAAAAATACAAAATGCTATTGTAATGTTACAAAAGTGAGAGACATTGGGCCTCATTACGAGGAGGGCAGTAAGGGGTTAATGGCGCCGTTAAAGGTGCCAGAGCCGTTAAACCCTTACCGCCCTATTACGAGGTCCGCTCGCGAGACCCGCTCTGGAAGCCTGGTCTTAACAGACGTCCTTTGCGGGTCCCGCGATCGGCCCAGCATGCTAACAACGGGCCCGTCATTAACGGGCCCGTTGTTAGCATGCTCGCCATTCCCATTAAGCCCTATGGGGGCTCGAATGGGAATGGGGATGTACCGGGTTCCCTGGATGGGGTAATACCGGGCCCTCCAAGGTCGGAATGGCCCAGTATTTCCCCATCAGGAAACCCAGACCTGAGTTTGGAGGTAGCCATGCCCTTTTTAAGGCCCTCCAAACTCGTAATGAGGCCCATTGTTTTGTAATGAATAACTCAGTTGAGAACTCATGTCAAATAAACCATACTTCCATGCATAAATAGAAGTAGTAAACAGATTCTTCCATGCATAAATAGAAGTAGTAAACGGCTTCACGAACAAAACAGCGAGTAGGTACCGGCAGCACCTTACATGTGGAATATCTGTGAAGCTGGGCTGCCTCAAATGCGTTGCGGCTTTGCTTTGTCCAGCTTCATTAATACATATTATCAAGCACAGGGCCCTACATCGCACCCCGCTCTCTGCTACCGGAGGGCCATTAAGAAGAAAGATGTCAGAAGATCAGAAGGCAGAGAGGGAGGCCATTTTAGAGTGGTGTCCCAGGGAAAACACTGGAATATATTATAGGTGAAACTATTTGTGATACATGAGAGAACTCACATTTTGATAATCATGTTTTGGTATGATAGCTGAAGTAGCACATTTTAACACATCCTGGAACTGTATTTATTGATTAATATTTAATGAACATGATCTGATCTAAAAGGCCTTTTGATTTTTCAGGGTTTCCTGATATAACTTGTTAATTATGTAGTAACGCTGGCAATGCCTGGGCATAGCACTTCATAAAATGGGCCCATATCCAACTTCTGCAGTACCCCCTAATCAAAGATTGCTGTCAGACGTGCCCTCACCAAGGCACATGGTTTGGTGGCGAGAGGACTGGCAAGCAACAAGATGGGTGTGCCAACGTGCATGGTACAGACCTCAAATCTTCACGTTCACAAATAGTTATAGCTTATGCGTGATACGGTTCACACCACCTTATATCCAAACCTAAACATGATTTAGACTGTGTCGCTTGGGCCGTGTACTGCAGCAAGTGTTAAGTTATGCTGTGGCACTCACAGCTGTGCATAAAGTACTGAAGACAGTGCGTTCCTAGAGGGAGAGCGTATTTATTGCATAACGAGTGAATACAGAATACTGGGGCGGGGATGGCACAGTTTTCAGAAAGAAAATCCTAATTTAGTAGCTGACTTACGGGGAAGGGCGACAGATCAGCAATGCCAAAATGTATTGACCACAGAAAGTTAATTATAGTGGTAGCAGCTGGTACCACTTCAGAAATGTAGTAGAATTGTTTTAATGTACTGCAGAAAATATTCATAAAATAAATTAGGAGACAATAGTCACTTTGGTTGTTGTTTCAGATTCTCTTGAGAGTGCCTTAATAAAACGACCACAGAGTCTAGTAAGGCAATTTGGGTTGCATTACACAAAGTGTGCTGACACAATCCCAGTTGGACTGCACATGGTACAGCGCTGTCCACTGTGCAGAGTTATGCACTGTTCTGCCTTCAGAAGGAGGCTGCCTGTTGCACATCACTGCTGATGGCACTTGCCTGCGTTTGGGCCCCTTCGCTGTGTTGGAGCAGCAGAAACCTCTTAACGTTAACAACACATCAAACAGCCCAAAGACCCGCTCTAACTCAAACTTGTGTACCAAACAGGACATAGTCCTCCACCATGGGGGATGCCAGTTTTACCCAAATCTATCTTTTGCTTTCGCAGTTAACACGTTTTTTATTTACCCAGAAGGTATGCCATCGGACCACCCCATCTCTATCCATGTCAGCCATGACACAGCACTGTGGAACCGGTGCTAAAACATGTTGGCGGCCATGATTCTACTGGATCCACTGGCATCAACAACAGTGTTCATGCTGAGGTGTGATTGCGCTTGGCCTCGGTAAATTGAGCCAAAGGTCACAACATCTTCATGAAGCACCCGTGCAAGTTTGCTTTTATTTGCAACTAGCTGTCCCTGGCCACACATTGCTGTGGCTTAGTCTGGTTAAATGGAAAAGAAAGAAAAGAAAAAGCGCACGTTTCTAATATGTTTAATTTCACAATGGCTATGGCGGTTCTCCAAGTTGAGGCACTTTAATTTTCCCGGCAGTGCAACACATTCCTTTTGTTTCTCCATTAAATTTCAGAGCCTTGCTATAAAGACACACATCAGTCATGGTGTCGATGAGAACATGCAGGCGCAAACTATAATCATCAGCTGGGTTGCACCGGAATGCAAGGGGATTGTAATCGCGTGATTTCTGAGCACAGAGTCGTGTGTGACGCTGATGTGCTGTTTCTCGTTGATGTCTTTCAGCCACTCTTAGCCTGTCGCGTTCATTCTGTTGAGAACAAAGCAGACCTGAAACTGCAGAACGCGATCACCGTGCTCGCAACCGTGCATCCTGAAGTCTGGCCGCACGTCGTTCTGCTGCCTCCTCTGCACGTATTTGAGCCACGGAAACATTGAAATGGAATCGTAAAATATTTAGTATAGCGTGTGGTGCTTTACGTCCAGCAGATGGCGCTGTTTTGCAGCAAAATGTTTAGTATAGCGTGTGTTGCTTTTAAAGTCCAACAGATGGTGCTGTTTTTCAGAAAAAGTATGTTTTTACCTGTTACAGGTGGGACATCTATGTATAGTAGGTATATAAAAACATGCGCCTATTCGAATGCAACCTTGGGTCCAAATTTCAAAGCAATCGATGAAGAACATTCGGAGATTTAGGATTTTGAACAAACATTTACATTTTTATTTATATAGATGATGGTAGTTTGGCGCTGAGGCATCCTTTCCTCTTTCCATTGCAGGGTTACTGCTAGGCCACCTGCCAAGATTTCCATTTGCTGACTTCATAAAAACGACGGACCTTGGAGGCCTCTCTTGCATAGGATTCCTTTTAGCATGTGAATCAAGGGACTGATAATGAACCCCTTGGATTTACCCACCCCCTTTCCTTACCAGAATCTCATGGTAATATCAGGAGGAAGATACACCAGCAGTGCGGCCTGATATCCAAACCAATTGATCATCCATCTGATGTGATGTTGAGGGCAGGACCTGAGCGAGGCTGGCAGTGTTAGGATCCGCAGTCACAGAACCTGCCCAGGGCTGAGCACCAGTCGGCCATGCCTCTCGGCTGTGCAGGTGGCAAGACGACTCCGCTCAGTGTGTCCAGAGGCTCATGCTGTATGCACTGGTAACATTTGACTGCTTGTCTGGATGGTTTAGGTGGTTAATGCACTCTTCCACCCAAAGCAATCACCCCTTTCCAACTAATGTCAGCACTTCTTTTTGTAGTTTCTCAGGCCAAGGGACTCTTTCCAGAGACTCCTGGAACTTGGGGCCAGCAGCAACAGAATACTTGCAACACTTAATCAAAAAACGTGCATGCTTATACTTATAGAGCATAAGTAGCCTCATGTGCAGCGCCTGGCTCAACATGTAACAAACGCCGACTTAACAAGAGGACGTGTATCAGTGTCAGATCCATAACTGTGAGATGGAAACTCTCCAAGTCTGTCTTTTGAGAAATTGATCATCAGTAACGGCAACAAACAGGCCATGTTGCTTTAGTTAAATAAATGAATGATATCAGCACCATTGTCTGCAGCAGATATGCATCTGATTTGTAAGCATCATGGACCGTGTGAACTATGTACAAAATAAATAAAGTTTATCAGCTAATGAATGCTCTCTCTTGATTGTCTGCAGCCAATAAGAGAGGCTTGTTTTGCTTTGACCTCTGTAGTTGTCAATGGCTTTTTGTTAACACAAATCCACTCAGCGGTTTAATTGATCTAAACTAATCGTTGTGGTCTGGTCCACAGGTTGCTTGTAGTGCGTGGCTTGCGGCATTGCAATTTCTCGGATTCCTTCACATAGTGTGCAGCAGTTGGCACAACTGTGGCATGGCTTGTCTGCAAAGTCTCTGCTGGCTTGGGACGTCCCAATATGGAGCTATAGCAGTCATGACGCCATTCCTTGAAATGCTGCTCTTTAACATGTTGACAGCATATCCAACGCCAATAGGGCTGCGATTTAAAGTTGAGCAAGCACAGGTTCACATGATCAGGAGTACGCCCGTCTTTAAAGGATCTGATGAGCTATTGGGCGGTGTGATTCCCTAATGGGCAGTGAAGCTCTGCATCGTGTGCTATGCACTGCTTTTGTCTGGGGTTGACTGGGCTTCTGCACATTACTGCTTTCATCTCGCATATCCACATACAGTGGGAATACTCACTCACGCATTCCAAGAACCCAGATCCGCCAATGAGGTGCACTTAAAGCATTTGTGAATGTATGTGTTTCATTCTTCCATCTAGCAGCAGAGCCTGGCATGTGTCAAGACAAATGTGGCAGTGAGTGGAATTATGGATTTCTTAAAAGCAAGTGTAAGTGCCTCCAAGACACTTTGAGACATCAATAAATGCTGGGACGATAAAACATTTTGCCATGACGTCTATGAAATGTGGGACAGGGCATACTACCCACATGCCACCAGTATGCATGTGCCTCCTGCTCAGAGTCACCTCCTTGCTCAGTCCATGAGAACAGGCATGAGATCACAGCAGGGATCAACAAAGAAAGCAAACATGAGATCATGGGTTCTATCAATGTGATGATGACTCCATTTTAAGACATATCCATCTATAAATATATATATAATTTAGAGTGTGGCGGTCGTCACAGTAAAGTTAGGGTTAGTGGACATTTAAAAAAAATGAATTGCTAATAAATAAACTTTGACTCGTATAATGAATTTGACAGAAACTTTGGAGACAATTTTGTACATACGAGGCCCTCTAACACCCAGACTGGAGAATTTGGACAGAGTCATTCAAAAAGAAATGTTATTTAGAAAACAAAAAAGCACTTTCTGACAAGTACCCATTAATTTTCTCATAGACCAAAAAGGACCATTTTTACCAGAACGCACAGGGAAAACCACTGGACAGAATTGGACCAGTCCGAAAAAGCTTGGGCACGAAACATTGACTCGCAATCCTTTTGGGCTCTGGGGTTATGGCGTCCGGTATTTTTTTAAATATTTGATGCAGAAGGTGGTGCCCTCTTCTCACAAAATTATAGGGATATCTCTCATGGTGCTTTGCAGCAGAGAGGCTGAGAGGCATTTCAGAATGAAAAAGCAGCCATTTCTGCCAATATTCTATTGCTAATAACGTTTGACTTGCTGGATGGATCGGAATGACATTTTCAAAACATAAAGCTTGTCAAGGCCCTTCCCCCCACGCCCCACCCCAATGGCACATTTTGGGAACAAAAAGTTATAAAATGAAAAAAGTTATTAAGAAAAGAAACACCACAGTTTCACAGTTTTTAGTGCAGCCCATTAATTTTCACTTAGAGAATAAGTGCAGTTTTTCAACAGCCGTAGCGAAAAACAAAAACTGCTGGGCAGATTTAGACCACATAAAAATCAACTCTGGGAAAAAGTGTGGGCTTAAATTTCTTGACTAGCTTCCATATAGTAGTTTTTGAAATATTCATCAGAGAAGTGGGTCCCCCCTGCTCCTTAAAAACTATATATCGACCATGGTGCTTTTCACAGCAGAGAAGCTGAGCGAGTCTAATAACTTTTGACTTGCTGGATGGATTTTGATGACATTTTCCAAAGAAAATTGTCAAAAGCCCCACTCAACTGGACATTTAAGAAACAATTGGATAGAAAATGAAAAAGCTGTTAAGAAAACATTAAAAAGCTGTTTTCACCCTACTCACATTCATTTTCACATGGTGAAATGTGCAGTTTTGAACAGCAGTAGTGTGCAAAATGCTTGGCACATTTGGACCAAATAAAGAACAATTTAAGCACAAAGTGTTGACTTAATTTCCTTGACTGGTTTGAGGTACATCCATCCATTAGTCTTTAAAATATTTAACAGAGGCATGTGGGGCCCCCTTGTTTCCTAAAACCTTTATGTATATCAGCCTTAGTGCTTTGCAGCAGAGAGGCTTTTTAGAAATGAAAATCCAGCTTTTTTATTTTTTGCTCAATGCAAGTTACCGTCGTGATATTTCCGGGAGAAGACGCAAATGAAAGAACTCAAAACACTATTTGGAGGAGGAAAAGGGATGCCATGAACTTTAGAATTAACTCCCCCAGGACCTTACATTCTAATAATGTGCTCGACTTCAGCAAGCAACTCAAAACTCTTCTGTTTATGTAGTCACTCCTACGGGAACACTGATTGTTTTGAACCACAGCACTTCGATGGACTGGCCGTAGGCGCTATATAAATAGTAATAGCAATAGCGATAGCAATCACATCAGACTAGAGGCTGGGAGTGGGAAAGAAGACGCTGTAACTATTTTGGCATTTGCGGGTGGGCTGGGGAGCCAGTTACGGATTGAACATTTTTGGTTTACAGGGAAAGACAACGGAATCTCCCGAGATTATGGCGGTAATGCCACAAGGCACGCTCAGAAAAAAATGTGCGTCACACGAAGGGTAATGGCAGAGGATTGTGGAGGCGAAAAGCAATAGAGTGGATTGAGGGGACCTCGAAAAATGAAGGGGGATACATTTTGAATGCATGTGAGGACGATGCAGACTTTTTAATTCTGAGAAATGTTTCCCATTATCGCGGAAATCAGCGAACCTCTACTCTACCACAGGAATTTCTGTTATTGGAAATGATTACTGCAAAATTATCATGGGAATGAGGAGTTAGGGAAAAAAGTTAACTTCTTCAATGCTTACATCTACTGGGCAGGGGGCAATGGGTATCTGGTAACAAAGTAATGGTTTGAGGTTTCCAGTGCCCATAGCTAGTGGACCCAAAAGAAAGATATTAGTGCCATGCGCACAGAGGCCACGGACCGAAGGCCATTGCTAGGGAGACCTCAAAAAACTATGCAACATGTTTGGCTGCGGACACTGGCAATGGCCCAAGGCCAGTTCAAGCAATTCCACCTAAACTATCCGCCACCCCCTCTTTACGCAGTGTATGACCAAAATGATGACATCACGGATTACATCTCTGGTGACATCACTAATTACATCATACATGACATCACTGATGAGAATAATTACATCAAATGTAACATTACTGGTTAAATAAGTTAGAATATTTTTGTTGAGCACTTTTGATACATATTTTATTTTATTACACTTAAAATAATACCAACATGACATTGAAATATACACTGATACTTAAGTATGATATGATTACATGCACAGCATCCATTTTTAGTACTTATCAATTTATAACAATAAAAATAAAAATACGTAATGCTATATAAATGGTTTGAATTTCATGTATTAGTAAACAATTACAATACTTCATTGCAGGGAAAGTACCCGACACTGATAGATCTATTTCAGTTATTTAAAACATAATATAACAAGTGTATATAGTAGTAAAAAACATAACACAAGAATGGATAGAAGTAAAAACATGTTTAATAGTAAGTGTTATGAAAATAGTCAATGTTCACATTTAAATTGACATTTCTCCTTAGTATAATAATATTACATGAACACATTGGGCCTCATTACAAGTGTGGCGGTCTGGAAACAAGGGTGCCGGTAAGCTTACTCCTGGGTTTGAGTCCAAGACCCACTGTTTGCCTGGTTCACTAGCCTTCAATGGCTTTTCCTTTCCTTGCTCACGCTTTCTTTCATCCATAAAATAATGTTTCTCCAAAATAGGGCCAATGACCTTTTCTTGACAAAGTTTGCATTCGTTTCCACTTCACTTTTCAAATATTGTGTTTTCGAACCTTGTCCAACACTGTTCACATTCATATCAACTCTGCTTTTTTAGTCTTCGGTCACTGACCTAGTCTTAACATTGCGCACTGGCAAAAAAATGGAGATATTACTGTGACAAATCCTATTGGTAGAACATATTACCATCACGAAGATCACAAATACACTTGTATGGTTTAAAGAGCAGGATTTAATTAGGTCATGAACATCCTGATTCATGACCTGATCAAATCCTCCTTTTCTTGCCAGTGCGCGATCCAATTTACTTCCATTTATTCTTAAATACTCACTATATACCTGGGCGTTGTTTGGGGGAGCTTTTTCTCAGTTCCTTTTCCAGGTGCAGTTACTAGTGCACTAGTATTATTCAGCAAACCCCTCACACCCAATCAGTCTGTAGTCTTAACATTGCATGAATTTTTAAGTTCTTAAATTGTGTTCTCTCGCACTGTAAACTTGACTTGACATTCACCTTCAAGCGCTCCGGTACCCCATTTGCTTTCTCTGGAGTTACCGGAAGGTTTGGGTGTCCCTTACGTCTTTCCATTCCTCGTTTCTTGCCGTTCGCTGGCTGGGCATGCTTTCTGTTAGCCAGTTACCTTTCGCTCCACCTTCTTGATGGAGATGCGGGATGAACTAGAAAGCCTAAATGAAGTGGGACAATGGGAATTATGGAAATAAAAGGTGGTACATTTGACAAGAGAACAGAATCAAATGATCAGGGGATTTTGCTGCGAGTCTGGGGCCCGCACCCCTATGAAAGGCAAGAGAGTAAAGTGATGCAGAATGAGAGGGTCTTGGACCCTGTGAGCCAGAGAGAAACATCCTGTGAAGGGCCTACTGCTTGGCAGGAGAGTAAACCAAGCAGTTCAACCAAGAGAGAAAAAAGACAGCCTGTGTAGAGGCCATTGCTTGGCAGGGGAGTAAACCAAGTGTTACAGCATATTGCGAGTCTGAGAGCCGCACCCACATAAGAGTTTGGATATAAATGGTTTGAGAACCCTGTAACTGTAAAATAACTGTGAATCTGTTTTCCGCTATCTGAGAAGAGACTGCAAAGACATAGAATTCCTTTTGAAGCATAGGGGAAAGAGCAACCCCTATTGGAACATCATATGTCTTGAACCTTCTATTTTGAATCCTTTTGGAAGCCTGACTGGCTGCCAACATTTATGTTGACCTGATGAACACCTTATTTCCCTTAGATTGAGATCACACTTGCACCATTTTGTTAGTTTATAGAGTGAGATACTGAACTAGGTTTTTGTGACGTGACTGGGACAGACGTTTACTTTGGACATCCTGACATTATTAACTAGCTCTTTTGAGGCGGGGAAACCCCTCTTAGATTTAGGGATATTGAGGCATTTCCCCCAACCTTTTTTGATCAATAAAAGTCTGTACAGAAAAACATGCTACCCATGTGTTCAAGCCTTACCTCTGGCACCTCACACACTTCAGAAGATGATCTATTAAGGAACTGCATCAAAGGTGGGAACAAGATGGTCTGGAGGAGTTGTCAGCGATTGGTGGACTTTGGAGAGAGAGCAAATGTGTATGTGTGTGCGTGTGTGTGTGCGTATAGGTGATTTTGTCTGGCTCCAGAGTGCTGCCCTGACCTAGTCAACCCAGGTAATTGTGCAGTGCTGTCTGGGGAGGGAGGATATGGCACACAGCTTAGATGAATACATTGCTGAACGTCCTACAACTCTATCCATGCTTCAGTGTTCTGCTTTCTCCCACCCTTCTCTATTCTATTAAATCTTTCACATCTTATTTTTGTATTTAATTATTTATTTACAGTTTAAAACAAACCTTAAGAGATTCCCTATTTCGTATCTCCCTTCTCCTGTTTTGAGGTGCAACCAAATCATCCCACTAGCCACTTACTAACTTAAAGCTAGTGCTCCTCTCTCCTTTTTATCAGTATACCAATCTTGGAATTGTCATTAACTGGATGGCATCTCTCTTAGAGTGCTCTTCTTTCCCACTCCATTTTACAATCTTTATCTAAGGGTTCTCACCCTTCGAACTCTTATATGGTCGAGAACCTCGAGATGTGTTGGACATGTTGAGGGATACATGGGAGGAGAGAGAATAAGCCTTAATGCCCCTATCCCAGACCATACAATGTCTGAAGGGACACATGGCTATGTCCGAGCTATGGTCCATTCACACCTCATAAGAACTCAAGAAGCACAGAAAACCATACATGATTAAAAAAAAAAAGGCCCTGTAAGCTTGTCATTGTTATGGCAGAAGTTGGTGATGTGGGCTATAGATCCTGGCCTGTTGCGGATGATACAGACACTGTATACGGGTAACTCTACCAAGGTCAGATTAAATACTTTCGGCAAGCTCGCTAGAGCCCTTATTTGAGGAAGGGAGTTCGACAAGAGTGCGTTCTTGCTGTTACCCTATTTAATCTGTATCTTGCCGATCTATGGGAGGTAAGCAAGACCTAGGGGGTTACTCGCCTAGGTGGCCCGATTTGAAGTTAGGATGTATTACATATGCAGACATCAT
Source organism: Ambystoma mexicanum (assembly GCF_040938575.1). NCBI lineage: Eukaryota > Metazoa > Chordata > Amphibia > Caudata > Ambystomatidae > Ambystoma > Ambystoma mexicanum. The sequence continues at coordinate 405,850,527 of NC_090937.1, forward strand.
TCTGATGGATTATACACCAGCAGGATTGCAGTACCTTCTGTTAGGAGTTGAGGCGCACTTTATTACTAACCAGCTTCAGATAAATTCAGCTAAATCCTTTGGTATGATCTGTAGCACGTCTAGGAAACCAAAACGTCATACCTGGAAGATCAATAACAAAGTCATAATGAAAGGAGATTGTCTCTGTTACTTGGGCTTCGTTGTGTTCACTGAAAAACATCTTGAAAGCAAGAAAACTAGGATGGAAGAAAAGGCTCAACCCTGCATTTCCCTATTAAAATCAGTTAAAAGTAAATGATGTGCTTATTCACTGATCCCCTTAATAGAGTTTTATAGATTAAAGGTATCTCCAATAGCACAGTAGAGATGTGAGCTAATGAACCTTAAAAACAGGAAATTATTTGACGCTTTGGAAGGTAAAATCGTGAAGCAAGCACTCCGCCTTCCAATTTCTGTGCCCGTCGGCGTCATTAGATTTGAGTTGAGCTTGGCCTCAAGGTGGTTACAGTACATTAAAAGCAGCCTCTCCTTATGTATTACACTTACGCAAGCTGAGAAACCCTGTCTTGGCTCTTACTTAAACATTCTCATGTTAAAGAATTCCAGTCCTCACTTAAAAAAATGTAAGCATAGATGTGAATTGTTCATCTCTATGGTCAATCTGAATGGTTCTAAATCTGATGTGGTATTGAAAAATAAAACCAAACACTGGGACAGACTGATGGACATTCAGGACTTGGGCGACTGAATCTCATTAATGGTCAAGAATTTCTATACCTTCCTTTGAAAGAATGAAGACCTTACCTGATGAAATTTCCATCCTTTAAATTCTGTGATTGGTTAATTAAATTGAGACTCAATTTTCTTGCAACTCTTGAAGATATCGGGCCCATGTTAGGTATTCCAACAAAACTACAACTTTGTAGATTATCTGGGAAATGTACAGGGACTTTAATACATCTCGTTTTTCACTGTCCATCGATAATAAATCAGAGGGTACAGACCTTTGAACCCTTTATTCATTCAACTTCAGAGGTCTTAACCAATGACTTGTGGCAGAGGCTTATGATGACTTCACATCTCTCTCTCTCACTTTAGCCTTAGTTAAAATGTTGATGGAAATGTATTCTGAGATTAATAAGGTAATCGTCCAAGGGGACTCTGACTTAAGGTAAAAATTTAATTTTCAACTTGGTTCAAATGAGAATAGGTGTCGGAACATTTAAGTTATATAAAACATTTTCTTGGGTGTGCTACCCCAAGAAGTTGGAAGGCCCTCTTGTGTGACTTGAACACAAAACATTATTAACAAAGAAACACTCAGCATGCTTTCAAGCTTTTTAGAAAAACATGTGAAACCATAATATTTGGTTCAACTGATAATATCAGAATGAACACATTTTTATTTTCATAAAAGAGGTTCTTTAATCAAAAGACACAGGCAAATATTCATATCCAATGCATTTCAGTCATTTTCACCTTCTTCAGGGATCCTGCTCTGCCTGTTTTTATGTGCTTATATCCATGGTATCCTATGCTTCTGCATGATACTCAAATGGCATCCCCCAGCAGCTGCTCTGCAGTGGCAAAAGGGCAGGCTCATTGGTCACATATACATTCATGAACAGCTGCTGAAACAGACAGTTTCAACAGGCAGAGGTAGCTTTTTAGTCAGCTGCACCTATAGCTCAAACATTACAATTGTGTACCCCAGCAGCAGGACTCATGCATGGCGGGGCTGGATGTGTACTAGCTTCTGGCCTGGGTGTACCAACAACAACCATGTGAGACTGAGTCCAAGAGGTTTCTTCTTTGATTACCCAGAGGAGAGTCATCTCCTTTCTCCAGGGCCCAGGAATCCTCCACAGCAAGTCCCAAGGGAACCGTGGCTTCAAACAGAGTCCTGACATCTCAAATTAGTGTGCTGATTGACAGATACTTTTTGATGTAGGCAGACAGAGGAATGGGGTGTAATTAGAATAGTGCAAAGGAGAGGTTTAGTCCAGAGAGGTTCCACCATTTTGGATTTTATTAGGGCTGCTCTAACTTAATTTATTTATTTATTTATTTATTAGATATACATATAGCCATTTGGCTTTGTATAACACAATACATACGACATTAACATACAAATTTGATTATCTATGTGTTAAAACGGTCCATGCCATATACAAATACATTATCCAATACATTTAAAAATGTCAACAATTTTAAAATAGAACAATACTATAAAATATATCAAATTAATCTCATTACCTCTCCTAAAATTAATCCACAATTCATTGTTATTATGCACATCCATAGAGTTGTCATATGATTTAAAATACTTCAATCTCAAATTCACTAAGCTTTCACAATTCATTATTACATGATGGAGAGATTCAATTACATTATTTCCGCATAGCCTACAATTCCTCTATTACCTTTCGTCTCCAATACTTCAGATGCATTAAATGTAAGCAACAAATAAGTACGGAATGTTCTGGTGCTTGGGTAGGCCCTTATATACATGGGAGGCATCGTTCTCGTTATTCTCTCATGGAAATAATCACCACTGTGTGCTAATGAGGCCAAGCTCACCAATGATTGCTCTAAACTGCGTACACAGATATTCTTTTTTACCCATGTTTTCAGTTGTGGTATGGTCCATGTCGGATCCCTACCCTGCCCCATGTTGGTATGCATGCTTTTCATGGGGCCCATTATTCCTACAAGCACAAGTCCATCAAGACTCAGGAGTGCTTTCACATACGGACAATTATTGTGTCGGTTTCCAATTTACATAGCTTTTCGTATGACATGACACATTGACTCATAAATACATACCGTATCCCCGTGATATTATACTCCAGGTACACATATTCCACACTCACACTTTGTGCCAATCGAAATAACTTTCTTAATATTTTGGCTTCTAGCCTCACAAGGTGAGTTACAAATTTGTGGTCCCAGATTTCGACTGCATACATAAGGACCGATCACATTTTTGCCATATATATGGTGATTACTGCAGCAACAGAGTATCCATTATTTCTCCCAATAAAAACACTCAGGGCCTCATTACAGGGACGGCGGAGAACCATGGCGCTATTAGCGCCATGGTTCATGCCGGTAAAATACTGGCACCGCCTTGGCGGAAAGGGTATTACCGCCCCATTCCAAGGTTGGCGGGCGGTAATTCCCCCTTCCACCATTGCCCTTCCCCATTCCCATTTTTGCCCCACAGGGCATAATGGGAATGGGGAAGGCGCTAATTACGGTACCGCGAATTGCGGTACCATAATTAGCTCCCTGGGTCCCTTTGCGAGTTGGTTTTTAACACCTGCAAAAAGCAGGCGTTAAATTCCCCAACCCGCAAAGGGACCTCGTAGTAAGGCGGTAAGGATTTACCGGTACCGATAAAATACCGGTACCGGTAAACCCTTACCGCCATCCCTGTAATGAGGCCCTCAGTGTGTTGGTGAGGACCAAACACCTAATTTTCAGAGCTTGCCATTGTTGCTCCCAGGTTAACTTTTCATCAATATGATGCCAAGGTACTTGTATGTGGATACCTGTTCAATCTTTTTATCGTCCAAGTTCCATTTATACATTCTCGGGCACCGTTTGCGGGAGAAGACCATTATTTTACTTTTTTCACATTAATAGATAGTCCATTCTCCCCAGAATAACCCACTAGTGAATTAAGCATGCACTGCAGACCTGCCGGAGTATAGTCAAGCAGCAGCAGGTCCTCGGTGTATGCCAACCACCCAATGAGTACATTATTTACTTTCACAGGATTGACTTCGGGTATGGAGAATGCAGCCTTCATATCGGCCAAATACAAGTTAAAAAGAATAGCGGCAATTATGCACCCTTGTTTGATGCCACATCTAGTTTGCATAAAATCAGAGAGTCTGCCTGTTGCATTTAGTCTGATTCTTACTGTTGTATCAGTATGTAACAACATCAGCATGCGCAATACAACATCAGCATGCGCAATAAGCCCAATGGAATGCCCCAAGAATACAGTTTGTGCCATAGTCTATTGCGCATTACCATATCAAAGGCAGCTGAGAAATCGATATACGCGCAATAGACGTCCAGATTCCTTTTGTGCCATGCATGTTCTACTCCCGTTTTTAATATCACCAGGTTGTGGATGGTACTTGATTTATCCCTGAAACCAATTTGATTCTTTGGAAGTATATTATTTTCTGCAATCCACGTATTGAGTTTTTTTAACAGTACTCTAGTAAACATCTTAGATGGGATGTCCAGCATAGCTAGTAATCGAAAATTTGCTGGTTTGTCCCACGCCCCTTCTTATGGACAGTGAGAATATTACTAGTTTCCAACGAGGGGGGATCACCCCAGTAGTACCAAATTGTTTAAATAAAAGGAGTAGAGCTGCGCCCCATAATTCTGGTTGTTTTTTGAGGACTAGATTACATATCCCATCTGGGCCTGCTGCACGTGAATTTTTTAGACTTTCAATTATCACGATGATGTCTAAAACTGTAGCCTTACAATCCCAGATCACATTAGGAATCGGAAGAAGATGCACAGGCGACACGACTCTTCCCAAAGTTTCTTTGACATATTGTCCCCACATTTCTTCTGTAATACAGTTGACAGTTAGTTCACGTTTTCTATTTTTGCTCAGCAATTGCCATAGCCCCTGATTATTGTTTAGTAGTGCTACTCTTGCAATGTTTTGCCACAATTTGATCTCATTGTCGCTCTTATGTTTTTTTAAGCATCGTTTATAGTTTTGTTTTAAGGTTTTAATGGTACATGCAATTTCGAATTCAGACAGTTGGCGGTCATTTGGCCTTAACAAACTTTTTATAGTTGCACGTAGGATATTTTTTGCTCCATTTATTTTTTTGTCATTCCCCTCACATACTGGCAAAACAATGTTGGAACATTCACCTGCTGTTTTATATGTTCTCACTTCTACCACTGTGGTTTGAATCTTATCATTAATTCAGTAGATAGGGATCAGCAAGGTATTACTATTGATTTGCAACAGACCTTCCCGTATGAATTCTGGTAGTAGACACATCACTACTTGAGATGCTTTTTCAATATTATTTTGATGCCAAAGAATACGGTTTTTGCCCTCGCTTATGTGAACCCTTCCATTGGCATCATACACAGGGGCTACTTCTGTTAGCATTGGATTCTCAAAGGGGAGACATGGCGGAAAATGGTCACTCTCCTCTCTAGCAACGATTCCCATGTCTATTATGTGACCTAGGGCCATGAAATTTACATAGATGTAATCTAGTGTTGCTGCCGTCTTTCCCTCAATTCTGGTAAAGGCATAATCTGCATCACTAGATGTGTGATCATTAAGTTTGACTAATTTGTATGATTGTAATAGCTTATGCCACCGAATACCTTGCTTGTTATGAGTTTTCTTACTTGGGTCATATTGGCGTGAATTACCTGGGTACTCATCATTGGTGTCTCGATCACCAATTTTGGCGTTCAAATGACCCATTAACCATATGGGATAACTCTGGTGATAGGCCTTTAGCACCAAATCAACACAGAGCATATTTTCTTTGGTCATTACCATATTTGGAGGATCATGATATTAATAACTATGATTATGATATTAGAACAGGAAAGTTGTGATACCAGCACATTCTGCGTAGACATTGCGAATTTTACAATCTTCCAGGGGGAGGAAACGGATACTAAAAGCCCTCCTTTCGATCTACCAAAGGGGACTTTGGTGGCAATTTGTTGTACAGTGCTTCTGTCATCTAACTGCACTTCAGAGGTTAGACACGTTTCTTGAAGCGCTGCTACACTGAAAATGGATATGTGAGATATTAAGCCGGCATCTAGGAACAAATGTGTGTGCCCTCTAGTGTTCCATGAATATAATAGGCATAGTGGATTTGGTCACTGACGCATGTCTGTGAAGTGTTTTTTAAAGGTCAGGGGTAACCTTTGCCAGTAACCTTCTGGGATGGTTTTGTTGTTACACATTCCTTTATGTGACTTATTAGGAGGTACATCATTTCCATCACAATGTTCCTGAACATTGGGAGGGTTCAATCAGGCCCTTGTACACTCCTTGTTTATGTTTTTACTAGTGGGAGACTTATTTGTAGCAGGCATGCGGCCACGGTGCATAGTCTGACCCTCATTTAATGCTTCATTGTGTTGTTTGATTAGGGATATCTCAACATTTTGAAACGTGTAGCCCAAATCACAATAAGTCATTCTCATACCCCAGGATGTAAGCCAATGTTGACTCAGCTTCAAAACACACATTGGTAATGTAGCAGTTCCTGATTTCAAGCTGATCTACTAATCTTATGTCATTTGTCGTGATGACTCTCAATGTCACGAGGGATTGGAAAATGCACAGGACAGCCGCCCTATTTAGCGGAGCAGTGGGCATTTCCTGATGGTCTTGGGTGATTTGTAATGCTAGCATCCTCTGATTCTGATTAGATTTTGCAAGGGCACTACTGCTAGGGATTTCAGTAGCACAGAAACCCATTACCCATGCCTCTGGGAGTGTCATTTGCACCTTTGCGACTGACCCATTCATGATTTGTGGATTCCTTACTACAGTTACTGGCAAATTCACAATAATGTTCTCCTTCGCTACTGATGGGCTAGTAAACTCAATGTTCTCATCCAATATCATTACTGCTACAGAGTAAGCTTATGTGGGACGACATTTTGGGTCTGAATTGCCCCCTGGACTGGAGTTGCAATTACCTCTTGTTTCTTTCTCTTCACTAATCTTTTTTTGTACATGAACGCATGATGTATGGACTGACTTCTCTTTTTCCCAGCTTTTGCCCAGCTTTGCTCAAGAGGCCCATTTGATAGATCACTGCCCTTATCAGTAGTTACTACTTTTTCTTTTTCAATTTGTGCAGATTTGTCCTTGTTTTGACACCCTTCACACCCATTCTTTCTCATGTTTGTGTGGATCAATAACGATTGAACATCAATCTTAGTTTCCAAGTGGTTACATTTAGCCAGCAGCATAGGTAGAAGATTTTCTAGCGCATAGAACATATCATCTGAATTCATGCTGACATCCATTTCATCTGCACCATTTGACTCTCCCAATACGGTATTTGCATTCGGGGCAAAGGCTATGTCCTTCCCTGTGTTGGGCCACACCTTGGACCTGAAGCTAAATATCGAGGATATTATTGGGGCATATGTTATTGAAACAGGTACCTTTATTTCATAACTACTAGATGATACCTTAGTCTCAACTTGTTCTGCTTTAAGGTCGCGGGTTGGAGTGAGTAATGGCACTGAGGGAACATTACCCAAAAACTCAATATCATATTCTTCCAACTCGCAATCAGGCAGATCAATTAAGCTAGATGCTTTTTTGTACGGCTCATTGTGTACTAAGACATCAATCTGGACTTTTGAATTACCACATTCATTCGAACCTGCACATTGGGCATTACATTTATCTGTGGTGTTCACTCTTGGGACAAATGCTGGTGCAAGGGGATTAGGGACAACAACTGTTGGATTCAATAAATGGGTACCGGTAACCATCTCCCTCATGGTTTTTGCTTCAACACTGCCACCTAATTTTGGTTGAGCTTTACTGCACAATACATCTGATAGAAAGTTTACTGCTTAAGCAGCCCACTTCAGATGTCAACTCACATGCCAGATCTTCAGCAACTTCAAGTTCGGTTATTCCAGTATCAGTGATAAATTCTTCAGACACAATTGGTAATTTGTTGAAATATTCAGTGATCACATTACCTTGGCAGCCGACAACTCCAAAATAAGTGTACCATATACAAGTTATAACATTTACTTTCTATGTATTGACTATCCCCAGTCTTAGCTAAGAGTCAGGCCTACTTATAGAATATATATGTATGATTCTGCCTTGCATACTACGCAAAGGCCATTTTTGCACCCCCGTAAAACATAAAACACACTTCTGATCTAATCAGATCTTGGACCGGACACTACGCATCACACGCCGCGCACCGCGAACAGCAAACAGTACTTTCCCATACTTCGCGGTGCACGCGCAGGGTGCGCTGGGACCAAGGTAAATAAAGGATGGTTCCGGGCTCAAGTGGGCAGGTCAGTGCTCACGTGACCACAGAATCAGATACCAAGGAGCAAGATAAAAAAAGGACTTGTATTGACAGACGGCAACAGATATTCTCCACAATCCACGGGAAGCTAGGCTCCACAATCCACAATTCAAACACACAGGCTCCACCAGCTGTGACGCAGCGCTTCCACAGTTGTATCCAACAGAAGTCAAATTGTAATCACCTTTAAAGGGATAGAACCGCACGGTGTTACAGTCAGGTTGTTCCTCCGGGTGTATGTCTCACTGCAGTCCGTATAAATCAGAAAGCCTCTCGTGCCAGCAAACAGTACTTTCCCGTACTTCGCAGTGGTACGCAGGGTGCGCTGGGACCAAGGTCAGTAAAGGATGGTTCCGGGCTCAAGGGGGCAGGTCGGTGCTCAAGTGACCACAGAATCAGATACCTGCACAATTCACCTCCACAGCTACTGATGTTCTCCTCCGACCGGTTTCTGTTCTTATCCTCTAAACTAATGCCCCCTCCCAACTTCCTGTAGACAATGCACTCTGGTTATGACATCAACAGGCAAAGGACACCTTAAAAGCAGCCAGGATTAGACTCATAACAACAGGTTTGCTGTGGACCAATCTACTGTACCATTTTGCCTATATAACGGGGTTAGGGGGTTGTACCATCAATTTTGCCTTTAGACATTCAGACAAGAAGGATTCACCTGGAACTCTGTTGGGAATACAGTCTATTTGAATGTCCGGGAGGATAGCTCAGCAACAACATCGATTCCCAGGTCCGCGCTTAGAAACATTGGGGTATTTAAGCGTGTTATAAATACGCAACTAAGACAAAAAAAAATGCAACTAAAAACAATTCCTGTAACAGTGCTTTGATGCTTGCAGGCTGTGTGCGCGCTTTAAATATTCAAATAAATAAATAAATAAATAAATAAATAAATAAATAAATAAACAAATAGACATGGCAACACGAGGCTCCAATGTAGAGGACGGTTCAGCTCCCTACCCACTCCAAGGCATTGGTGAAACTGCTGTGTGCACAAGGCATACTGCAACTGAGGCACTGGTACCTTGGACTTACCTTCCCCCTGAATTCCTGAATTCTATCTACCAGCAAACACAGAACCAAGATGGTGACCCATGGCTCACCATGCATCTCCAAACTGCATCAACATTGCTTTGTGCACATTTTACACCATTCAAGCTGTTTCAAGGTATCCACCAGAGTCATTGTCAACCTCAATGCTCCACCGCCTCTGCATCTTCGAGTTTCATTCAATGATGAAGCTGGAAAACTGCCTGCTCTGTATCTGAGGCCCACTGAGTCTTGTAGCTTTCCCAATTTCCTGACTAAATACTGCTGCCTGGTCACAAGATCCTCTTAGCAATGCAGTAGCCTGATGCCTGTTGGGCCAAGGGGGCCTTCTCTAGCACCACAGACCCAACATCAACTGCCATTCCCAATGGCTTTGACCTGCAAGCCTCACCACTGCAGAAAAACAGTGCATTGACGAAACCAATTCTTATCACTCCATGATTCGACCCCTACTTGGGGCCACTTGGGGCCAAATGCACCCAGACTCCTAGTTCAACACTGAAAAGCCTGGCTCACCAAAGGCAAGAACAAAAGGTCTCAGAAAAAGCCCCATGGCCTTGCTACACCTTAAATGAAGCTTTATTTAACCTTTTAACAATATCTTCATGAACTTGACTTTTGAAATCATTTCCTAAGCATACCTGTCTTTCAACCCAGCTTGCCCTTTATTTTTAAGTTGGCTTTCTCTGTGTTTCCCTTACAAAGGTGTGCTACTCGTGTTTTTATTAGTTGTTTTTAATTTGTGTTAGTTTAATGAAGGGTTCTATTTTTAATGAAACTTGGGCATTCTCTTATTTTGGTACTTTCATAGTATTGTTGTTTGGCTTGCTCCTGTACCAGCAAACATCCCTCCTCAAGAGTGTAGCCTGCCCTCAGCTCAGGTTACGTCAAGGGACGTAGGAGGTACACATGTTGTCTTGTGCCTGTTTCACCTTTATGATAGGGAGCATTACTGTAATAGTAGTTTGGGGTTGATTAGCTGCTTTAGCCACTACTCATGCCTGTAATCCTGCAGAGCAGTAGCCATGTTGCAACGTTACATTGCACCAAATTCTTGTTTTATTGTTTCTGAATGTTTTTCCTCAAACTTCCCTTCAACTGGTGGATGCATCAATCTGTTGTTAGCTTGTTCCAGGCTCGGTCAGGAAACAAACACAATCACAAGTATGTGCACGTCAGTACACCCGACCTTGGAGAATTGGTGAGATCTGAAACTCACTTGAGCGAACATACAGCATTCAAGCAACAACAGAAATATTGGCAAATTTGTGTGCAAATCAGGTGTATGTCAGGGAGTCCATGCACCTCTTGCGACATTTACTTGCATTCTATTATACATTTATTGTAACCTGTGCCAGTTGAATGAGTTGGAGTATTTAATCTGGTGAAGTGCAAACAAAGCAGTACTGCTGCACATGATGAGGATGCAAGAACACATTGTTTACCCCACAGAAGATTGTAATATTTAAAATAATCATAAGCATGCAGTCAGTCCTATAAGGTTTGAAGACCACTCTCGAATATGGGTGCGGACGAGCCTATGCTAGAAAATTCTTTTTTGCTTTGTTTTGGCAATTGCCATAAAAGCCATGCCATATCCCAAAAAGAACAATGACGGTACTAATAAAAACAGACTTCCTATTAATGGAAATAAAAAACGCACAATCCATCCAAAATATTCTGGACTAGCATAACAAACAAACGTCATCAATTGATATATCATACATACATGATTGAAACTGCAATTGCATACCATATAGCTGCCATTCATAAAGTGTAATGTAAACAATGTACAATATATTTCTGTTAGATATCCAAGTGGTGGAGTAACACCACCCCTTACGGCTCTCCCCTACCGATACAAGTTAACAAGGCTGATAACCATATTCTTTCAAGCTGTAATTGAACACAACATGGAGGAATCATTTAAAATATATTTTCGTACAAGCTAATATTGGAAATTCACTTTGAAAGCTGCAGCTTTTTTCAATAAATAATAATCATGTTCTAATATCTGAGTTCCTCAATCAATACCTCTTTATTAATTGATTCAATTAATAATGTCTCTAATACCTACATGCCTAGATACCTGGCAAACCAGGAAGTGACTAGTTATCCTTAATTACCAGAAATATTGTCAGCTATATTTTATCCTCTGAAAACGGTGTCCTTCTTAAAGCCCATACATCTTTCAAATAGTGCACAACTATCAATATACCAGTGGGCTGATCTCTGCTGCACTTATTCTTCTTACTCCTGCTATTAGAAGTATGCGCTCCCAGCTCCTCTTACATATATTTCTATTAGTGAGGCAAAAGAGCAAGAAATGTTGCATGGGCTCTACTTTGTCTGGGCAGCAAGTGAAGTGTTGTGTATCCTTGAGTTCCATTTGTTTGTGATTTTCCACAATAGTAAAATTGCACATTTTCATTTCCGATGTATCAATCTTTGGCCTGCCGAGTAAATATTTTCAAAATAAGTCTGAAATTCCCTTGTTGTTTTTACTGCCAGTTAGGCTCCACCACTCTCAGTAGTGGACCTGTCTCCACAGTCCAGCTGTTTATTTTAACAGCATTCTAAACTTGGATCTTGACTCCTTTTGGAAGGGTCTCTGGTCTAGACCAAAAAGTAGGGTGATCCAATTGTTTTGCCATCATCTGTACATGCTTATCCCATGTGAAATGTCTTAGGCACTCAGTGTTAAGTATCTCCATCAACTCATTTCTATATCTGTGTGATGATGGGGTAGTCCATAGGCAAATCCTATATAGTAGAGTTTTAATGCTAATCTTGCCCACATCTACATGATCCTACTCTAGACGTGTTAGTGTATTTGAGGTGTTTTTGTAGTTCTAATATTCCTTCAGAAAAATATTTTCTAGTCTTACTACTTTACAACTAGGCTAAAATCTCAAAGGTTTTGCACCTTATAAGGCGCCACTTACTGCCTCCTTATGATAATGTTCTATGGCTGCTGTTATGGATCTGTTACCTAAACTAGCACTAAATGTGGGTACCGTTTACCTTGATCTATCCAACAATACACTACCTTTCTCCTTCTCTGCACCTCATTCACTCAGGGTGTCTAATTAATACACCCAAATAATCAAATTGCCTCATTTCCTCTGTTTTTATTCCTGTTAGTGCAAGTCTACTTTTTTGACAATGTTACTTTTCGTTCAAATTGGCATTAGTTCTGTGTTTACCACATTTACTTTAAGTCTGTTCTTTCAACAGAGATAATGAAATTAAGCCGTTTCCTCAGCCCTGATGGTGTTTTATAAATTAGTACAGCATCATCCACATATAAACGTATGCTGACGTTCCTACCATAAGGCTCGAGGCATCGACCTCTATGTGACTACTTTAACTTGTTATTTCATTTATATGCAAGCAGAAATGAGTGAGAGCAAATAGGCAGTCCTGGTGTACACCCTTGGGGACGGTGAAGGAGTCAGTTCTCTCTCGCTCTGGGCCACACCTAACACTAGCCTTGTTTTTGATATACAAGTTCAAGTAATCCAGTCAGTGTGCCAAGAGATGATAAGCAGTTCCAAATATAAATTCTAGGCACACTATCCAAAGCTGCCTTCAAGTCATAAAAGAGGAGGAAGACACAGCATGTTCTTACATGTACTTGCTTATGGATGATAAGCATTAGACTAAAGACCTTCTCAGTACAACTGTCCCCCCTTTTGGCAGCTGGCCTAACATGGGCTTTATATTGCATTCTCGTTCACCCATGTTTGTATTCTAGACTGTAAACCCTTTCCATAATTTTTACCCACTGAATCCAACAACAAGATTTCATACAACTTACTTGTTTTAGTTTTGTTCCCTTTTTTTGAAAATGGGGATAACTCCGGCTATTGTCCAGAAATGTGTTATCTGTCTACTGTGCCTAACTGAATTCAATTTTAAACAAAGGTATGGGGCACAGACAAGATTATTTTCTTTAAAAATTAATTGGGATCTTGTCAGAGCCATGTGCCCTCCTGTTGTTTTGGTAATTGATTGATCTTAGTTTCTCCATTAAGATGTCAGTTCATCTGCAGGTGCACCAGGTCCCTGGATTTTAGAATCATGGGAACCACCATTGCCTCGGGAATCTTGAACAAGTGTACTAAAAATGTCATATCATAGTATTATAATTACTTTCCCACCTGCACTAGCTCTGGTCTCTGGAGACAAGGAATTAACCATTCTACATAATGTCTTACTGTCTTTGCTATCAATTGTGAGAATTATGAGTCTCCATCTTAAATCCTCATACCAAGCTTTGTCCTTCTCAATGAAGGATTTTTACTCAATTCTTGCTCTTCTCGCCATCTCATCATTATCCCCTGATTATCTTCACTTAAGACTAAAAGGTGTTTTGTTCCTTTTCCCAACAATCTATTAGATTTGGTGATATATGGATAAAGCACATTGGTCATTTCTTGAACATTTTTAATACTTTGATCTGGCTCTTGTGTTAGATTCCCCATTTGTTCCCTGTGCCAAATTCTAGGGCAACCTGATATAACGTTGTATTATTATATATGTCATTTAGTCTATCCCAGGGTGTTCTGCTATTGTGTTGGAGGGCCTCTGCCCAGACTTCTCCATTTTGTCTCTGGATGGCCAGATTTCAAATTCCTGAATTATGGTTACTCTCCACTCTCTAAATAATTTTGTATTTCTCTAAATACACCTATGCATTCACATTCACTAAGATGTTTATCAATAAGCAAGCAGAAAGTGGCATTCCCAAAGATCACTTAAGCAGGAATATCTCTGTCAGTCCTCCCATTACACGTTCTCAATACCAACATGATGACGCTTTTTGCAGCCTCATAAGGTAGGTGATGATCCCTCTTTGATGTTACAGCACTGGTCTCAGGAACGCTCCAAAAATCTTCCCCTTAATCTGTTAGGACATCCAACAGTGGGACAGGTTCATACTGAAGATTGAGATCTTGTGCTATGATAACAAACATTTCCCTCTCATTGTATATAAGTCGTTAATCAAAAATTCTATCAATTGCATGTATCATTCCATGGCTGCCATGTGATGCATTATAAATATTGACTGGAAGAATATTTGTATCCATAAAGCTTGCACTTCACTTCTACCTTCTTCATTAAAGGCAACCTTTAATTAAATTGCTCGACTAATACTCCATCTACCGTTTGAGCCTTTTGTGGCTAGAATCATTGACTGATTAAAACAGCTGCCATGATGGCTTTCTATATTTTTCAACACTAAAGGAACTTGCTACAAGACCTATCCTTCATTCTGTGTCCGAATTGCATTATGTCAGTCAAATGCAAACTGGCAACGTGTGAATGGTGGTAATGTGGTAATTTGGTGCAAACACTGTTTTGAACTATCCAGAAGGTGGAAATGTGGGTGAGAAATTGCCCAGCATGTTTCAGAAATGTCCTGCCAATCGATCTACCTGGTTTCTCTAGGCATGGACATTATTTAAAGATGTCTTTTATTATTGTTTGTGGGTTATGGCAGCAGAATTGTTGCAATAATTTCATAAATTTCTAATTTCATAAACGTCAGGTGATCTGTAGTTTCTACAAAAAGCAACTGATCCATTGTCTGAATCCTGTAAGAAGAGGAAACCTCTCTGACAAGCTCATGTTTGCTGTAGTGGATCTATTGTAGTGGATCTATTACAGAGTGCAAAATACATCTATAATTCTTTCAATTGTTATATTGCCCATTTGGCAATGCCACTGGGCACTTAAAAGGTCATGGAAATCAAATTCATCTTTAGGATTTAGATCATTGCTAGTTTAATAGTGGTGTGGTTTTGATTAGTTGTTTTAGGCACTACTCATTCCTGTTCTCCTAGAGAGCCCTAACCATTTTGCCACAGTGAGTGTCACTTCCATCAATTTGGATCCCCATACATGTTCAACATTTGCCAATCAGCAATACCACCAGAAGTAAGTCGCCTTTATGATTGCTGCAAAAGAGAGAGGACACCTGACATGAAAGATGCCACAACTGAAAACTAAAGCAGGGTTTGCAAACCGCCAACCTCCTATTTGGCGAATAAAGTGGATGTGAAAAACCCATATAGTTAATGCATTGGCAAACTACACACTCGGAGCCTCCTTGCATTGGAGTGAGCCTCGAGGTGCCTCAGAGATTTCAGCCTTAATGGAAAGAGAAGAACTTCAGAGCACCACTTATTTCTATTGCTGTTGTTCAACAGATCCTAAACAACATACAAACCAGAATTGAGCTGTGAGCTGACATAGACCCACAAGTCAAACCACTGCATTCCAATGCAAAGGAGTGCTCTGTGACCCGTAGAACCCTACTTTGCACTATCAAACTGCTGATCAAGCCAGTTGAGCCAGTCACTTGGCAATTGATGTAGTGGCAGGGCAACCTTCAGAGAAATTGATGACATTGAGAACACTTGCACGAAAGCTGCTTTTCACCATCAAATTTCAGATTGATTTCTTCAAACCATTAGTCTCTAAGACTCAACAGTTGCGGCTGAGATCCATGAAGCCTTTTCAGCTGCCCATCACAGTGACACTGATGAGGCAGGGTAACTTCAAACCACCTTAAAACCATGCAAAGCACCAAAAAGACTAATCCAGCACAGTCAAGCCAACAAATCTTAGGATAATGAACTAGTGGACTAGGTGGCTGTCCCAAGTGCAATAGTTGTTTTTTTTTTTTAATTTAATTTGTTTAGCAGTAAAACAACTTTTCAAATTATTTACACAATACATACCAAAATTCATCTTAAGTTCATAATACAAGTCATTTTCCATCAACATCATCCATGATAGAGATAGAATATAAATATAAAATATCTCATAATCACCAATTAGAATAATAAAATAACAGTTACTGATAATAATGACACTTCCTGATGAATCAACCAAGTTAGAACAAAGGTCATATAATAAAAAAGCAAATACAAAATGAAATACTACATCACCAGCATCACAAATAACTCCCTTATCGCTGGAATAAAATTGAATCACAATTGTCATTGTTTTATGATTTACAAAACAGGATTTTCATCCTCACTCAGGAGGGTATCCGGCAATACCATGTCTAAAAATTGGACAATTGCTATTTGCATTGAGGTTCTTGGGTTAGAGAAGAGTGTTTGCCATTTTTGAAATTGGGTTAGGTGATTCTGAAGCATCAATTTATCCTTGAAGCATCTGCTTGTTGCCTCACTTACTGCTTCGCAATCTGTCAGTAAATGTTGCAGTTTCCATCTCATTTGTTTTCTCACAGTACCGGCAATAGTTTTGCTAATTCGAAATCATTTTTCTCCTACATAATATGTCAAGGGTGATGTATAAATTCAACCTAAACCACATATACTTCTGCCTGAGTTGAGGGCACGGAAACTTTTCAAGATAAAATGCCAATCCAAACAGGAGAACATTGAAGTCTTTATATGTTGTACATTTTATTATGTTTTCTGCCCAGTCATACTGAAATATTTTAACTTTTGCTCGATTGGGATTCGATATGAGTAAATCAATGGATATGGCTGCATCACTAAGAGCATCTAAAACATGATTACGCCATTTCCGTGGAAAGAGGTTGTTTGACGTAAGTAAATTGTGAGCTACAACCTTCAGAATAGTTGGAGTTTCTAGGCCAGTTAGCGCTTTCCGAAAGAAAGCGCATTGTTTCCACACCACCTGTGAATAAAGAGATGTGAGATTCCCAGTTCAAAGCGAATCAACGCTATGGGTGTACATGTTGGGAGTTGTATTACTTTCTTCCAATAGGAGGACTCTATGCCATCCCAGAATATATGATCTTTAGGGAGGCAAGCTTCAACACCATATAATAAGATGGGTATTACCTTCATCTTATAAAACATAATGATGTGTTTCATTGAGAACTTCCCAAACTTGCGAAGAAGTATTCGCGATTGAGATACCAATGACTGTAGCTTATTTCTTACTTTGCACTTGTATTGTGATAGTGTCTTTTTATTTTGTATGATTACACCTAGATATCGATATTGGTCAACAATATGAATTTTACACTGCTGCAATTGCCATTTATGATTGCTTGCCTTAAAATTTCTCTTCGGGTTACAGATGAGTATTTGAGTTTTTTGTGTATTGATGTTAAGGTTGTTAGCCTGAGCATAACTGCCAAGTTGTTCTAGCATGTTTTGCAATCCCCTTGGGGTCTGTGATAGTAGAACTAAGTCGTCCGCATATAATAAATACAGGACTTTTTGCGTACCTATCTTAGGGTGATCTCCCACACAATTGGTCAAAAATTCACCGATTTCTAATATATAGAAATTAAACAGGAAGGGGGCCATGGCACATCCCTGCTTTAAACCCCTTTGAGTGACTATCCTTGGTGATAGTATCCCATCAAGGGTTATGCACACTTGCATGGATGTGTTTGAGTGGAGCAGTGTAATTAAGGATAACAAGGTGTGAGGACAATCGTGTTCTCTGAGTTTAAGAAAGAGTCGCTCACAATCAATTGAGTCAAAAGTGGCTCTGAAATCAATAAATCCCAGGTATAACGGTTGTCTTTGTGCTAGTTGTTGGGCTTGCACCACAGTAAAAGTGAAAATATTTGGGATAGTCCCCAAACCTCTCACAAAACCTGACTGGAACGGATCTCGCAATGATTACATTTCAACCCACTCATTCAGTTCTCTCAGTAAGATTCTACAGAAGATTTTTCCTGGGGCGTGCAATAATGAGATCGGCGATAACTATCTGGAGACAGTCGGTCGCCCTTTTCATAAACTGGTACCGTTATTGCTTGAGTCCATGTGGGTGGTAATTTTTGATGATAATTGACAGCGGTAAAGATGTGAAACAGAATGGAAGCCCATAATTCAGGGTGCCTTTGCATGGCGTAATTGGACAAACCACCGGGCCAACTGCGTTGGACTTACTGGCAGTTGTTATAAGTTGCAGTATCTCCGACTCATCGAATGAAAGGTTGAAGGGTGCTAAGATGCCAGATGTGAGCGAGTGGTTGGTATTAATTGGTACCGCATAGAGTTCACTAAAGTGCGAAACCCATGTATGTGTATCAACTGCAGAGGACTGAATACAGACCTGATGCTGTCCAAGGGCTTGATTCAAAGCCGCCCACATCTTGGAGATGTTTTTACTAGCAAGCGTTTTTAACATTTCAGCTCCATCATTCTGATAAAGCAATCCTTGATGACACTTAACCCAGTTCTTAAAGCTGTTACGCAAGTTCTTTACCATTTTTGTTCTGATGGCGGGGGGATGCCTGGCGAGCTTCCTTACCTCTACCCGATAGGCAGTTTTTCTCATACGTACCAAATTGTCAAATGTGTGTAAGTGACTCTGTTGTGAATTATTAAGACTTTTTGTCTGCTTGAATATTTGAAGCATGTTGCTGTACACAATGCCAGAGTTATCTGGCATATCACCCTTGCTCATATTTGACTCTTTAAGGAGCTCGCTGAAATACGTTAAGGCATCCTCCGACCATCAGAGACGACACCTGCCTGAGTTTGTTAATAAACATCCCTTAGTTGTTTTCTTTTCACCATGATCTCCTTGCATTTGAACATTCAATTCGGTGGTCAACATATTATGGTCACTGGCTTCTGAGGTTATGACAGTGAAATCTTGAACATTTGGCCACAGAGTCGCATTTACATAGATATAATCTATAGTTGACGACACAGATCCTCTGTGCCAAGTCGGAGCAGCTGGTATGTCAGATGCAAAAGCTCCATTCAAAAAATGCATACCTCTATATTGTACTAGTGCTTTCCTGCGTGTATTTCTTTGATTAGCTTGCTCGTTCACGCTTTCCAAGCATCTTAAGTTTAGATCGCCAGCGAGGATGAGAAATCTAGTTTGCCGATCACCAGTCACAATGTCTAATAGACCATTCAGGTCTCTGAAAAAACAGTCATCACTTATTGCCGCCGAGTTCCAGTACAAATTTAACACAGCAAAGTTATCAACAGGAGTGCAAACTTTAATCAATATCATAAATTCATTGGGTATAGCCCACAGTTGTGAGGATAGGTCATTTTTTTTCCTAACAGCTGTAAGGAGTCCAGACATTGGCCTACCCATTGTCATTCTAATGGCTGGATTCAAAAACACCTCATAACAATCCCAAATTGGAGGTGCAGTCAGCCAAGTTTCCTGCAAAAGCACCAAATCATAGCTGTTTAACTGATGTTGATCATTATTAGCTAGATGCTTGTGGCCCCTAGAATTCCAACTGACCAGGGTAAGCTTCTGCAAACTTTTTGGGCTTAGCTATCTTCGCTAGTATTGTGCGTGCAAGAGCAAGGTATATTGAAAGTGACATTACCTTTTGTTTTCTTGAGCATTGGATGTTCAGTCTGATCTAAATTAGATTGCTGTCACTGAGGTAAGGACACATGGGGCAGTTGGTCTCTCTTCATTAAATCTCCTTGCAAGATAGAGTGATCGATAGTGAGATCAAAGTCCAGTGCAGCCAAGGAATCTTTCGACTGCCAAATAAGATTTTGCACCACCCTGGATTGTATCCGGAGCCTCACTGTATGTAAGTTCTTATTCTCCACAAACTCCACCAGTGCTAAATATGCAGATACAATGTCTTCCAACTGCGGGATGTCTGAAAATATCGCCATCACCGCTCTCCGATTTAAATCGAATTGAGTGATTGGGGATGGTTTACAGGCCAAGATTAATGAATGAGGAGCTGGTTTCACTTTAAGGGGAGTGCTTTTATCAGCCAAAATGTTTTTATTGTTTTTTTTAGTTTCATTTATTTCCTTACCCAATATAGCGGTAGAATGTAAGTTCCCCAATGCACCATCATTTAGTCATATGATAGCACATGACAGATCATTTAAGGGAAGTGTGTCATTCACTTGTGCATCGACCATGAGACATTCAACTGAACAGACATTTCCTTTTTTAGAGGACTCAAGAACTGTTTTTTTGGAATCTGAGGGTAAGTTCATTTTGTCTAACCTTGATTGTGATGCCTGTTCGAGTACTGAATTCGAATCACTCTGACTCTGAATAGCTCTACTCTCAATGTATCCATAGGCTCTCTTAGATATTTCAATCTGAGATTGAACATGACTAGACATGTAAGCATCAACCGCTTTCCTAATTTCAGATCTGTCATGATTAGCACTTCACATAATCTTACTATTAAAGTTCTTACTCACATTTGGTTTAGGAATATTAGAAGTTACTAGTTCACAAGGTGGAGGGGGGCTAGTATTATTTTGAGACCCAAACGCCTGTAAGAGCTCATCCAAAGGGGGATATTTCAGTGCTTGAACAGGCTGGAAATTTAATTTCTCCATTTTCTTTTTAATGAGCATTTGCTGAGCATACCTTTTCTTAATGGCCTGAGAGGTGAGTATAAGCGTAATAGCTTTCAAAAATTGTTTGGTGACAGAGGCTCCTGTGTGTTTAATAGAGCATTCATTTTTTGATAACTTTGAATTCACTTTCTTGGCCTTCTTGATTCCCTTATTCACTAATTGAGGTATTGACTCCTCACAGGCGGTCATTGCTTTCAAATTTTTCTTAATTTTTTGTTTGCATACATCTGGGATTCCCGGCATAAACATTGGGTATAGTGCACCTTTGGAAACCACAGCTGATTTAACCGGTGGATCTGTGTTTGTGTCATTTGAAAAATTTGAAATATATGCTAATGGATCATATATAATTGAGGCACTGTATGGTAATGCACTGGTTGTTCTTCCACATTCACCATTCTCCACAGCGGTCACACTGAAATTGCCTTGCTCAGAGACTTTATCAGTCTGGCATGCTATAGAATTGGTGACTGTCTTTAATGACAAACTCTTGTAGTTGGAAACCATCTGTAGTTGAGTTTCACTATTTGATGATTCATATAATGTTAACATTTTCTGCATAAGTGTTTCTTGAATTGTCATTCGATTGTCTATGGTTTGATATATTTTCCCTAGTGCCTGGATAGCTAAATTCGTAGCCTGTAATGCGATATTTATAGATGACTCACTTTTTTTCCGAACAAAATGATGTATTCATTCCCTGTGAGTTGGTCTGTACGACACTTGTCTCTGATATAGAGATAGAGGAAACAGTTTCTATGGAGGTGTGGGTCATAGGGGATTTAGATAGATGTTCAGATATCATTTTGTTTGAAAAGACCGAGTCATTAAGATCCAGGTCAATTACCGCTACATCATTAGCGCTCGGGGTCAGATAAATGGATGCAATGGGTTGGACAGTTGCAGGTATATTCTCGAGTAAAGCAGTGTCTAATATAGATTGACACGACAGAGTTTTCAAGAATTGCACTCTTGGTGTGCATTCCAAGGCATCTGGTAACATAACCATTTTTTTAAGCACAGGACCGGGAGATGCAGCACTAGGGACCTTCTTTTCCTCTATAAGCTGTTCTTTCTCCAATCTAGACTTTACTCTATGCGCTGATAGAGAACCACTACAAAATGACAGTACGTCCATATTGGACAGCCCCCCTTTAATACCTTTGGGTCTGATGGGTGTTGAATTCATATTCGAGGAGGTTTGCTGCAGATCTCCATGATTTTCCGTTGTCTTTGCCGCACTAATAGACAGCGGCATTCCAGTTTTTAAAGTGAATGCTCTCATTGTTGCAAATGTGTTAATAGTGAGCTAGACCACGCCCCTGTGTTTATTTATACCTAAATAACACTGAAGATTTAAGTACCACAAGATAAACCTCCCGCCTCGACGACGAGTCAAAGAGGCAAAGAGGTACTTGTGGTACTTGCTTGGTGCATGCGCATGTCTGTATTTGAGGACGGCATTTAAGGGGGCGTGGCTTCACACACTACACAAAGATAAACAAGTGTTATATTAGTAAGGATTGTCCAAATTAAACGTTTTTAACGTCTATAGTTCTTCTTCAGAACAGTGCTTTACTGTCAATCCAAAAGCAGTCGCACGTAGAACGTTGCAACAAAGGCAGCAGCTGATCCAGAATCCACAAGTGGCGTCCCGAGGCAAAGAGGTACTTGTGGTACTTGCTTGGTGCGTGCGCAAGTGCAATAGGTACCCTGACCACCAGGTTCTACCTTGTGCTCTAGAGAGGTTTAATCCTCTGTTGTTATCTTGGTCCAGGAAAGACACTTTAACGCATGGCTATTTTTGCATTTTATTTCCTCAGCCTAATTAATGGCCCATTTTTGCTATTCCTCCTGCAATCCACTTCCCAACTATCATATCTGCCTACTGTTGATATGCAGCCTGTCTATACTGTGCTTCTCCCTTAGTGTGCACTCTTTTAATTAGGGCTGCTCATATAAATATATGTGTATAGATATATTTATATATATACATTGGTCACTGATCCTATAGTTAAGGTGAGTCGTGAGTTCCAATTTGCAGACAATTTTGTATGACCGGGGCCCACCAGATTAGAAAGTTTGGGAAACATGTACTCGCCATTCATTTTTCCATAGACAAAAAGGTCAATTTTTGCTGCACCGCAAAGCCCACTAGACGGATTTGAATCAGGTCCATAACCACTTGGGCATCAAGCGTTGATTTACAACCTTTTTGTGGTTTGGGGTTATTCTGTCCAGTAGTTTTTTTACATTTGATGGAGAAGGGGGAGACTCCTTCTCCCAAAATTACAGCTGTACCCCCATGATGCATTGCGACAGAGGCATTTCAGAAATGAAAAAGCCACCATCTTTTTTTCTGATAACAGTGTTTATAACCGAGGGTACACAAACACTAACATGAAAAAACTGGCATTTTGAGGTGAACAAATGGTGAAATGGCATCACGGTAGAGGTGGGGTTGTGTGATGGGGAGTGCACCATGTGAAATTTGATGTTGGTGGTGTGCTAGGAACCGGGTTTGCAACACAAACTTTTACCCATAGCCGAGGGCATGCAATCTGATACCCGTGGCTACCAGCAAAGACGAGATCAGGAAATTAAATGCATCACGGTAAAACAAGTGTTTGTGGGGGTTTGTGGGAGAGTTGGTGGGGCAAATGTGAGTTTGTGGGAGTGTGGGGACCTTGCAATGGGTAGAGGGGCACTTGTTGAGTTAGTGAAGGTCCAGGGGAACAAGTTATGTTTTCCACTGTTTTCCTGATAATCGTGGCTATATGTAAAGTACAGATTAGTTCATTGATAGTATAGCTGCGGTTATGGAGAAAATGTAAAAGAAATTATATTTACACAGCTACAGTGAGGTCAAGGGTGAAAAATCACTAGCAATAGCCACTGGCTTTCTAGCGTTTGAAATGGCTGAAGGCCTATTAGTGTAGTAAAATATAAAGTGGGCACAGCTGAAGGCCAGTGGCCTGCTAGTGTTAATGAAAAATAGAGAATGCTTATGGTTGAAGACCGTGGCCACTGGCCATGGCCAAAGGTAGTGGCTGGTGAGCAGGTAGTGATTTAAAACAAACAGAGAGCATGGCCAAAGGCTGTGACCGCTAGCCATGGACAACCAACGTAGTTAGTGGCCAGTTAGTGTTTTAAAGTATACAGTGGTCAGGAAAAAGATACAGTGGCCACGGCCGAAGACCATAGCCAGTCGCACCAAAAATACTACAGTATAACAAAACCCTTGAAATTTAAGGAACAAAATGTAGTTGAAGTGCAGTTAAGGTGACTAAACTTAATGAAACAAAACCCTTGAAATTCAGCGCACTGGGGAACTCAGGACAGGCTTAACCCAGCGCTCTCCCATTGGGTCTTTTGTTTGTCCCCACTGTAAAACATGACCCTTTTGCAACTTGAATTGGACTGTCGAAATCGGTTCACAAGATAAGGTTAATACAATATTTTGCAAATGCAGAGGATACAAGTCAGAAGGATGCAGCAGGACTTCACAACCCCTTGACTTTTTATCCTCCCTCAGGCTGTATATCGGCAGAGTCCATTGATTTTGCGAAGATGCTATTCAAATCCTTGGAGAAACTAGAAGATAATCTACAGCCAACATTTGACAACTGCACCAAACCAGAAAGAGGAGCAATAAGATCTCTGTCAAGGAACGCCAACCTAACTATAAAACCAGCAGACAAAGGAGGGTGGTGGTCATATTGAACACTGATAAATACTGCATAATGTTCAAAGTCTCGGTAAAGGACAGAGTTAGCTATGCACCTGTCCGTGGAAACCACACTCAAGAATTGTGGAATTCAATTGTGAAGGAAGCACTGGCGGAAGGTTGGATAAGCAATAAGGAAACAGAATTGCTGACTCCAGTACATTCCCCACACTCTTGCTTTGTATGCACTTCCCACAATTCATAAAGGTGTACGACCTCTGCCGGGAAGACCAATAGTCTCTTGGGTATGCTCAATTCTGGACCCTTTGTCCCAATTTGCAGACCATTTCCTAAAAGGAGAAGTACCAAAAGGTTGATCATATGTAAAGGATACAATGGCCATGTTAAAATTCCAAATGAGAAACTCTGTAACCCTGTGTCTCAGCATCTGGTCACTTTGGATATTGAGTCTCTATGTACCAGAATACTCCAGCAGGACACTCTGCTGGTCATTCAAAATGTTTTAGAGGCACAAACACCTGTCCCAAATGTTCCAATACAATTCATTCTCCAATTGATGGAGATTTTGTTAACATAGAATTTATTTTTATTTCCGAAGGCGATTGCATTTATGCCCTTAATCCCTTTGAACAACACCTACTTTCATGGTATCGCTATATCGACAACATTTTTGTTATCTTTGAGGGAGATGAGAAAACACTACATCTTTTCCATTCATGGCTTAATTCATGCAATCCACATCCGAAGTTCACTTTGAATGTAAGGAAAGAATCCATTCAATTTCTAGATTTGCTGGTGACAGCACAAGCACAGACCTTCCAAACTACCGTTCTTCATAAGCCGACAGACCGGATCTTGTTGCTTAAGTTTAACAGATACCATCCCGTAGTTTCAGGGAGAATCTGAGCTGTGGGCCAGTTCCTAAGATACCAGAGGAACCGTTTGTATAGGCAGGAATATGACAAACAGGCAAAACAAGTTGCATGTGTGTGGCTACCCCAGGAAGAGTATAAGACATGCATGTAAACAGGCTTGTAATATTCACGAGCAGTTACTTTACAACATCAACATGACATAGCTATAGGAGACAGAATTACAGCTGTCCTCAGCTATTCCCCACTTATCAACAAACTAAAAAAGGAAATATTAAGATTACTACCTTTTGTCAATGTGGGCATATGGAATTTCAGCCTGGCACGCTTTGCAATAAGGAGACAAAAAAAACTTCAAGACACACTGGGGAACAGCTAGCAGGAAGCCCACAAAGAGGGGGGAAAGGGACAAACTATGCTCTGGTCATTGCCGAGAGCAGTGAGATATCTGTCTTGTGGCTCATGATCAGTTTGTGACCAAAAATCTTGAAGTACATTAATAGAAATTGGCTGTAGAACACGGTGGATCAAAAAATGATTTTACTAACTCTATCACCAAAAAATGTGATGTACCTTAGTACTCGTCCATGTGGCCTTCGATATGTAGGGATGACATTCAAAAAACTCAGACAACGGATCATAGAACACAAATCATGCATCCGTACAAAAGAAATGATGCCCTCGTTAGTAACACACTTTGTTGAAAAATGACACTCAGAATATGACCTAAGATGGACCATTACACAACAGGTCAAGCCTGCAAAGAGAGGGGACAAGATTCACCGCATGCTGATATTAAGTGAACGAAATTGGATATATAAGTTAAAAACTGAAAACACAGGACTCAATGAATGGATTCCCTGGCAACACTCATGTATATTGTAAATATCTGTGCCTTGAATTCCGCCTCCTTGACAATGTGTTATATTGCATCTCACTTGCCCACATGACTAAGAACGGCATGTACTTATGGAAGAAAATTAGCATGTGGAAGTATAAGGACAAAAAGAAGAAAACAAAAAAAGCAACTTGTGCGCCACGTTTATAAATGATCACGAAAGGTGTAGCGCGACATTGACTCCTCCCACATCATCTGTGTGCAGCACATTGGATAGGAAAGGCCCTTGTGGAGCGTGTCTTTCCCCACCAATATGGAGGACATTGTATGTGTGCCACATATTGGATTGGCATAGCCCTTCTGGAGTGTAATTTTTACCATCCTTGTCGGACACAGAGTGCCCATCAATGCATTGAGACATTTTCCAGTATTTAGAGAAGTCGATTGGAAATAAAAGAGTATACACAGTCTGCAGAAGGCCCGAGTGTGAATCCAAGGACTCATAGGCAAGGACTCTTGGTCTAAGAAATAAGTTGTAAAGTCCAGTCCCTGCAGAACTAACTTTTTAGAGACAGCACCGGACTGGTCTAATGGTGTTTTAACCAGTTTAAGATGGCAGAGATGACAGCATGTGAGATTCGCTTGGGGCTGGTGTGATAAAAACCTCGAGTCACATAATCGCTGTTTAACTAATAGCACTGCAGATCTAACCGCCGGCATGACAAACAGCGTACCAACGAGTCGTCTGAGCTAGGCGCATTTCTGGAAATGGCGAGTCTGATTCCTATTCGCGGGATTAAAACATAATCCTCGCGTTACACACTGGTTTGGTGCACTTCTCTAGCGCTAATCCTTGAATATTGGTCCTTGCAGGTTCCCTTAGGGCGTGGCACGCTTCAGAAGACTACGACCGTCCTAGCACACTGCACCTGAAATACACTGTACAACATAGCCCGCGTGCACTAACAATACCGGGTAAACTGTATCTAATGTATGTTATGCCTAGAGAAATGTGCTCAAATGTTTAAAAGAAAATCTTTGGCAATGGTGATTTAACCAGTATATAATTCCCAATTTGATTTGTTGTCAGGCTTCACCTGGGAGCTGCTTTTCTTTGCCCTGGCACCGTCACCGTAACCCGTGTAGCCTAAACTCATAAACTGCATTGGTATGATATGATAGGTTATTTATAATGCGCTTAATACCCAGAGGTTTGTAAGCGCACGCAGACTCAGGAATCAAACTTTTGGTGCTCTGTGTCGTCTTGCTTGCAAGGCGAGCATGTTGCCCCTGAGCTATCCTCCCGAGACGATTGGTGAGCTAGTGACTGACATGCCTAACTTTCCAGTACCTCTTCTGTGTGTTCAGCCAACTTGGTGGATCATGTCCTTGAATAGCAATCTCTAACAGCACCTGTGTTGCCTCTCTTTCTCTCTTTGTGTTTCCCTGCAGTCAATGCTATGTGTGCCATGGAGCTGGCGCTGTGCCAAATAACGTGCAAAAACTACCAGCAGGGTTTTTTGTGCACATTATAGCATTAAAACCTGCTGCAAGAGGGTGCACCTGTAGTTTAAGGATTGGCAAACAAGTTGGTATACAGGCTTCTATAGCGCATACTATCACCTCGAGAAGGCATCTTGGCGCTATCATAGCCCCCTAAATAGCCAAGCCAAGGGAGAGAGAGGTAACAAACATACTATGGAAACTGAAAAGTCTTTAGTTTTCACCTAGACTATATATACAGTCCAGAAGGTTTGTAATAAGGCAGTGTCATGGATGTAAGGCAATCCAGAATTTAGCCGCCTAAACTGAAAGGCAACGGTTTCCCCACCTAGCATATTTCCACTTAGGCACGGTGAGAAGAGCCACTGATGCGGAAATAAAGGAGTAAAGTGCATAAACCGGTTGGTGAAAAATAGAGCAGCTTGGCTGGAAAAAGACTTGTGCACCAGGCACAAAGTCTAAAATTGGACTCATTACTCGACCGGAAGCCAGTGTAGAATCTGCAGCCCTGGTGAGAAATAGGATCTGTGTCCCAAATCCAAGGGAAGTCAGGCAGCAGCTTTCTGAACAGTTTGTGATTCATGTGGACCTGATTTAGACAGCCCCCAGGACATTGCAAGACTCCAGCCGACTCGAAACAAAAGCGTGGAAAAGTAAAGTGATACACGAATCTCTTTATAGGTCGCAGGTAAAAGACACAGCTGTTAGAACCCATGCTGATGTGAGGATAAAAAGAGAGGAACGGGTCAAGATAAACCCCAAAATCCTTAATGTTTTGCAAAAGGGGGTGGACAGGGACCATGAAGAGTTGGCCATTTCTCGTCAGGCCAAGACGCAAAGGTCACTCTCTCTGATGTAGGGTCAGGGATAGGGTTTGCTAATTAGCTACAGTGTGGAAATTGAACATAAGACATTTCTGTTCTCTGAATGTTATATGTTTTAAACAATTATGATTCATCCAAAGGCTCATTTGTTGCAAACAGTCCCTGAAACACTGTCCCTGCTTCCAGCCTTGGAAACCTGAATGAAAAATGAGCTGGAAATTTTCTGCCTAGATAAAAAAAAACATGGCTCCAAAAGTCTGAATGAAATTGGCCAATGGCCTCATATGGATATAACAGAAGAGGGCTGAGAGTGGAGCCTGTAGAAACCCAGGTGCTTTGCCTTTCAAACTGTTTTAGAGAAAATCCGATTGAACTCTGTCCGTCAGATAAGCAGAAGCATTGCTGGGGGATGGATAAGGGGGTGTAACGCCCCGGGTCTTTTGGTTTTAGCCCCAGATAGAAGCTCAGGTGTTACAACCAAAATGCTAGCTAGCCCTGAGTCCCGGCAGTCCCGACATTAGCTTAGCCCCTGATCTTTTCCAGACCTAGCAACACCCCTGCGAAGCGAGACTGACCAGGGCTTTGTCTCTGATGCCTAGACTATAAAGACAATCCAAGAAGATAGACTTGTCACTTGTCGTCAAAGGCAGCAGTGAGGTCCAAAAGGACGCACGCGTCTACACGTCTGTCCTCTTAAATACACCTAATGTCATCCATTGCAGATACTACATCGACTTAGGTACCGTAACCACGACAAAACCAGCCTGGACATCCTCCAGCAGCTCATAATCTTCAACAAAATATTGCAGTTCAGTCATTGGAACAACTTCCATCAACTTATTTGGATAAGGGGGGAAGGATAATGGTGGAAATTCGCAAAGTGGCTCGGGCTGAAAGTAAAGGAGCGAGTGCTGCTATTTTTAGACTGTCAGGTAGCTAGCCTGATTCCAATGAGCATTTGATCACTTGGCAGGGTTTTAACCCCCTTTAATATTCTAGCAGAGCAAGGATCGGGCGTGGACAGCCACAATTTCCAGCAAGACAGATTCCAATCTAGGAAGAAAAGAGGACAAGTTAAAGGAAAGCTAAAGGCACACGTAACAGAAGGGCCTTTAATACGGTCTCGGATGGCGGGTATATCCCTCAATGTCACTGGCTAATATAGTTCCTTGTTTCTGTCTTTAAGATATTAACACTGGGGCCAAACACTCAGGTGCGTTGTTTCTGAATGAGGGAAGCTGATCGTGCTCCATGAGCAATGTGCGGGTGCATGAACAGCGTCCCCTGATTGAAAAAGAAAACTCAACATGGCCACCAAGGAGAATGAAAGGGAGTGAAGTAGCAGAGACGCCAGTGCCTATGATGGATTAGGATGTTGAAAGAAGCACTAAGCAAAATAAAATGACAGCTGGTGCTCTGTGTGCATCTAAACACTGAGAAATGCTGCATAACATGGGCCGTTATCGCCAGAATTCCGAGCAACTTAATTGACAGCAACGCACCACAACGCACAACCCTGATGCTAATAGAAGGTAAACCACATCGATGAATGTGCTTCATGATAGTTTGTTGTTAGATGGATATACATGGATTTTCTTTCTAGATTAAACTGGATACTTCATATATCTGGGAATGGGCTGTAGATAGCTACCATTCCTTTGTAAGATTTCCAGCTGTCTATGGAAACGCACATCGGGGAATGCAATTAGCGCCCTGGTTCTATTCTGGGTTGGTATTTCTAAGCACTATTAGCCTCCCTATTGCTGCAGGTATTTCCGGCGGGTATTGTCCTTCTTGCTCCTACCTTCTGTATCAGTGCACATTTGGATGTCACATATGTATGTACCAGTTTAAAATGTTTTGGGTTGGATGCAGTGGCGTTGCTAGGGGGGGGGGGCTAAGGGGGCTATAGCCCCTGATCGTTTGGTTGTAGCCCCGGATAGAATCTCAGGAGCTACAGCCAAAAGACTAG
Organism: Ambystoma mexicanum; assembly: GCF_040938575.1. Classification (NCBI taxonomy): domain Eukaryota; kingdom Metazoa; phylum Chordata; class Amphibia; order Caudata; family Ambystomatidae; genus Ambystoma; species Ambystoma mexicanum. The sequence goes on from NC_090937.1 coordinate 405,880,742, forward strand.
CTAGCCCTCAGTCCCAACAGTTCCAACATCAGCTTAGCCCCCGGGTCTTTTCCAGACCTAGCAACTCCCCTGGTTGGACGCTTTATGCCTTTAGGTGACTGTGACATTCGGGAGATTAGCATGTTATTGTAGCAGGTAAGTTTCTTTCATTTATCCTAATTGCTGAGGTCACCCATGATTTTGCAGTCTGAAGTACATGTGCATTATTGCAGAACTGTACACGGTCATCGTTGCTGGTGGACCAAATGAGTAATAGCTCACCTGTGTACAGAGGTAAATTATAAAACGGATACGGCAATGGCAATTCCAGCAGAAACTGAGGAAGCAAATTACAAATTAAAAAATAGGTGTTTGCTAAAATAAATAGCCTGGCTTACCCTGTTTGTATGTACATCTCAACATTTAAGGAATTCATTACCTGGCTCTCCCAAAAACTGGGGCATGTACAACAGCTGGACCCAGTTACTCTCATTTCTTCGTACAAATATGCTCATTTTGATGAACCTTTTAAATCCAATGAGGTGAGACCATGCCACAACCATGTCAGTGTACATTGCATATTCCACTGGATTCTGATCGTGTACATTTGGGGTGTGTAATGGCATGGGAATGCAGACATTCCCTGGGTTTCCATGCAACTATCTGTCCTATGCAGAAAAAGGTACTAGGATCATCGCTGATCTTGCATGCATCGCGCTCTGAAACACCTGTGTGCGAGCGCGATATAAATAAAATATAAAATCAATGGTTACATGTCCCTGATCCATAATGGTGGCTGTCAATTAGAAACAATATGGTGGACATGTTTTAGGTCCCTGTAAATTAAATGGGGAGGACCTGTTAAGTTTGTACTTTGTTGCAAATGGGTCCCATATGCGTACTTTTCATCATGTACACATCACAGTGCAAAAGGAGGGTGTAAAGTAAATGCATAATTGCCTTGGCTCCTTCCTTTTGCACTCTGACATGCAAATTGAGCAAACACTGCCTGCCATTTATGCATGGCAGGCAGCATTTCCAATGGATTCCTATGGAATCCTTCTCCTTTTTTGGTGATGTAAAAAGTAGGCAGATTCCATGGGAGTCCATATAATTTACGAAAGCATGAAAATCTCATGCTGGCGTATATTTGAGCATTTGTATGTTAGAGAAATGGGGGAGGTGGGATGTGTCCCCTCTCTACCACATGCAAATAAATGAAAATATGAAGCGTAAAACGCATGCATACAATTTTTATGCATGCATTTTACCCATGCATTTCATGCTACTCCATATAGAACATTGCCCCAATGGCTGTCATAAGTATGGATACTTAAGCACTCTCCATGCCCTTTGGGAAGAACAGGCAGTGTCAACCTTTATGCCAGCTGAGACGCATACAGATTCCCTGAACAGAGTGAGGACATTTATGGAGTGGTTTTCCCACTCTGTTAAGGCACTCTCCATCAACAAATGGCATTGTTGCAGTAAAACACGCAGAGAGCCGATTCATGGAATTTTTTGCAAGCTTCAAAGTGACCTGGCACTGCCGACAGAAACGCTGATTCATGGAACTGTGCAAAGTGTATATTTGCAGTGCAGAGTCTGTGCAAAGTCAGTGCATAGTCATTTTTTGCAGTCCAAAATCTCTGCATGTTTTCCAACCACTGTGTCATTTTAAGGGCTGGTCAAAATTAGGCTAAAAGCATTTTAAATGCATGTCCCACCTAACACTCCAACAGCTGAATAACACCTACGTTTGCCAATTCCATGTGCTTGCAAACCAAAGAAAAAGGTAGCTCGTCAAGTGCTTTGGTATTCTCTTTGCAGGTCACTTCTCTGAAAGCCAGCTGACCTCATTAATGTGGAATTAACACCTCTCCAGCTTCCTGAAGATGCCTCTGTAGCTTCTTGAATAAATCAAGGTCACATGTTGCTAGCTCGCTTGCATTATGCACAATGCATACATTGCATTGCATGCAATGGTAAATTGCAATGCCTTTACATCTGGTACTCACGCGAGACTTTACTTAATGATAATTCGAAGAACTGTGTCAATTGCTCAAAAATTAATGAGGACGTGCTAGATTAATGAAGACGTCATCCCTACAGGATTGCATGATTACAAACACATTGTTTTACCCTGCCTACGTTTCTCCTACTTTTTCGCCCTTTGTGTCCTATGTCCATCTCTTCTGCCCATGCGGTTACTTAAAATGGATAGAGTTTGATGCATTGAATTCTCTATTTCATGGATTGTGATACAAATATATGTGTGTCCAATAAAGAGAATCAAACGCAGAAAATGTTTTGCCTTAATGTCCTGCTTCCAATGCATGACTTAGCAGCAGAGGCGTTGCTGGGGGTGGGGGGGGCTAAAGGGGGCTATAGCCCCTGGTCTTTTGGTTGTAGCCCCGGATAGAATCTCAGGAGCTACAGCCAAAAGGCTAGCTAGCCCCCAGTCCCAACAGTTCCGACATTAGCATAGCCCCAGGTCTTTTCGAGACCTAGCAACACCCCTGCTTAGCAGGTACACACGCGCCTTAACGTGTCTACATTTTTATTGGACATCGTGTCTGTGCTCACTTTGCTTCTGTTTGATGGCAAGGCATCGGGGGTGCAAAAACTGGTGAGAGCTGTGGCAGGAAGGAATATACATATAGCAAGGTGGGCATAAGGTTTAGTGTTCATGCCATAAGAGCAAAAGAGCAAGCAGTTCCATCATACCATTACAAAGGTAGGCGAATGCCAGTCAGACGTAAAACGAGCGCACATGCTGGCCCTGGCGAAAAAGCATCATAAAAAGGTTTCACTCGATTATCTTATTCGAAAATGAACTCCAAAGAGTGACTATCCAATGGATTTTTCTATTCCACTAAAAACACAATTTGCATCATTTTGGGAAAATCTGTTTCATGGGAAACAGTTTTGATTGGCATTGCATTGCAGCATCATGCCTGCCTATTCTGTCAAGACAGAAGGCGAGCATTATGCTTCAACTTCTTTAATCTTACTCTTCAGCAGTTTCAACAAATAACTGAAAATGAACCTTCAACCTCTCATTTTCTTTTTTCTTTTTTTTTTTCTGAACTACGTTTCCCTCTAAACACTGTCTCTTCTGTAGCTCACTGTCCTTCCTGACCCTGTATGAGTCACTTCCTGTTCTCAACTCCTCCTCTTCTTTTCCTGCTCTTCAGCAAGATAAGTTCCCTTTCTCACTGTAGAGCATTATGTTCTTATAAATGTATAGAATTGTGTACTTTTAGAAGCGTGTATGAGGTAGCAGAAAGCGCAGCATAGCGGCATCCTACCGGCATCCTACCGGCGCAAGCGTAAGGTTTTTCCCTCGAATTTCGCGATTTACCGAATAGCAGTACTTTACTGTGTAGGTATTTACATCCTCGCCGGAGAGGACAGGATTCAAGAGAGGAGACCCTCGGCTGCCGCCGCAACCTGTGCTTTATGTAAGCATGCGCAGGGCTCTCAGCTATGCCGGGGAGGTGAGTGGCGCCTGCCGAGAAACTCTGCCTCCCCTCAGCAAGGAATGAGAGAGCAGTGATGGCCTGCACGAAAGAGCGCTAAGCTCCCGCAGGACCACTCCCTTGCGGGGGATGTGGCCTCTGCCCGACAGCTCTGCCGCAGTGAGTAATGGACAGTAGCACCAGGCCAACAATAGAGAGCACTGAGCTCCCGCTGGGCCCCCACCCTCATGGGAGCGTGGCCTCTGCCCAATAGCCGGGCTTGGAGGACACAGAGGAACGGACACCCACCTTTGGGTAGGCAGGGCCTCCTCCTCCGAACACGGCTGTATGAAGCATTTAAACACTAAATTAAATGCATAGATAAGCACAAACTCTCCCGGTGTAAAGAAAGATCAACGGGTGGCTAACAAGCGGAAAAGCGACGGCTCCCCATAAGATAGCTCTCAGGATCAAGGAGCAGGAAGCAGACATTGCTGCTAAAGTACAAGAGACGCCAGCCACAACTTTTCAGAGGTACACTAAAGAGCAGTGGACGTGCACATAAGCCTGCAAGCCAGGCACTGGGCACTCAACAGCCTACACCTCAGTATGTCGAGCTACGACTGAGAGGAAGAGGAGCAGGCTCAGGACCTGACATCGAGTTTTAAGGAAGTGCTGGGGGGCTCTTTAGTGGATGTCATGGCACAAGGTGTCGAACTCTTGCACGAAAGACTGGACACACTGGAGACATTACTAGGCCAGAAATGGGGCACCAGACCAGAGAAGGTAAGTACGTCCTTGAAGGCCTGCAATAAGGCAGGATCGCAGGGGGGTAATGAGGCCCAGAAGTGGAAAGAATCTTCTGCCCCACCGGGCCACCAGTACGGGGCAGACACTGAGGACCCAGAGGCAGCCGATGCATTCAGAACAATGAGGAAGGCATTCCTCCAGCAATCGGCAGTGGCATGCGTCCAGAACCACAACCCAGGGGAAGAAAATATGGGTGAGTTTGAAGCAGACTCAGAGGAAGAGTCACCTGACGCCGTTACTTCCTCACATGAGGAAGATAATAAGGCCGAGGAAGAGTGGGAAACCCCTACCAGTGGTAAGAGGCAGAGAAAAGAGAAGAACCTAGAGCCAGAGGACCCTGAGATGTCCAACATGTGCGACCCAGACATCATAAGAAGCCCCAGGACTTCGGACTGGCAGCCTTCGCAAAGGGTAGCCAAATACATGGCACACAGGGTAAGGAAGCCCCTAGATAAAGATGCAAGGCAGCGCATATGGGTGGAATGCCCAAGGCCAGAGCTGGCGGGCCTCACGTTTGCTTCCTGGGTGTTCACCAAACTCATGAGAACAGTTGCGGCGGCCATCATAGAAAAAGGAGTCTGTATGATAGTCTATCTGGATGACATCCTGTTGCTAGAGGAAGACAGGGAGACACTGAAGTATCAGGCGAGCTGGGTAATACACTTCTTGCAGCCTTTAGGATTCCTCATCAATCAGGAAAAATCAGATGTTACTCCGACAAGAAGACTAGACTTCCTAGGATTTGTGGTAGACACCAAGAAGGCAACTCTTGAGTTGCCAGGGAGAAAGATGCGAGACATAAAGAAAGAGATCAGATTATACCTCGCCAGGCAGACAGTGTCCCTCCGGGAACTGGCGAGAATAGTAGGCCTATTAGCGTCATCCATACAAGACATCTTCCCAGGGCCCCTGCACTGCAGCTTTTTCCAAGGGGAGAGCGGATTGCTGCATACTGCTGAAGATGGACAATATCTCAGCAGTCAGGTATATAAACCACCTGGGGGGCATGAGATCGAGGCTACTTGTGGAACTAGCAAAAGACTTCTGGCATTACTGCCTGGAGTCAGGGATCCCAGTCACAGCGGAATATCGCCCACGGGCGCTCAATGTAATTGCAGACTGGAACTCTCAGTATCTGATGGATTCCAATGACTGGAGGTTAGACACAAACATATTCGGGCGAGTGGAGCATCTGTGGGGCCGTTCCACACAGGCCTGCTCGCCTCGAGGCTTAACACCCAGAAAGTGAGATAGAACAGCTGGAGACTGGACCCGAATGCTCAAGGAACTGACGCGTTCCTCCAAGACTGGAGGGGGCAGCTGCATTATGAGTTCTCCCCTTTGCAATGATCAACCGAGTACTAGCAAAGGTTTGCAGAGAAGGAGCGAAGATAGTCATAATAACAGCTATCTGGAAATCACAAGTGTGGTTTCCAGCCCTGATGGAGCTCTCTCCGGACTTCCTGAATATCCTCCCGTCAGGTCATCAACTTCTCCTGGAACCAGTTGCATCATCTCACCCTCTGAGAGTGACTGGGACTCATCCCCTGATGGCATGCAGGGTATGAGGTACCGACAGATGGTCCCTGCCGGGCATTTCAAAGCAAGTTGCAGGACTCATCGCAGACTCCTGAGCCCGGTCCAACAGAAGGATTATGCAAATAGCGGGAATCGACCTGGCATAGTTTGGGGCCCACTTGGTGAGAGGGACTATGACGTCCAAGGCATATGCATCAGGCGTAGCATTGAACGACATACTTAAGGCAGCAGAATGCTCTTGCGTTTAAGGCATTCTAGTTTAAGCCAGTGCCCTCAATAGCTCAAGCAGTAGTGGGGAGCTTTGAACAAGCATAATGCTCACCTCCAGTCCTGACATAGAATGAAGATTACCCCTGCAAACTGTACAGGGAGTCTTGATTCTATTAAAGACAAGGAGGCGAGCATTACTCTCCCACCCAATGTGTACACTGTACATTTACATGCATAACTCAGTTGATTTGTTACATAGGGCAGTGAGCTCTCCTCCCTAACAACGTCCTTCTATCTTGACAGGGTAAAACAAGAAGAACGGCTGAGCGTTGCGCTGAGGATAGAGCCAAGGACCTCCAGGGAGTTGGAACAAGCAGCCCAGCAGGACTGAACAGGAGCCAGAGGTTAAGATTTGAGGAATAACACTTTGGTCCGGATGGACAGTTAACAGATAGACATTTGAACAGTTTATCAAAGTTCGGGGTGCAGTTCAGAGCATCCAAAGAGGAGGAGGAGTTGAGAACAGTAAGAGACTCATACAGGTCCGGTAAGGACAGTAAACTACAGAAGAGACAGTGTTTAGAGGGAAATGTAGTTCAGAAGATAAAAGAAAATTAGAGGATGAAGGTTCATTTTCATTAATTTGTTGACACTGCAGAAGAGTAAGATTAAAGAAGTTGAAGCACATGATATGATATGGTATAGCATTTATAACGCACCCATAAACAAGTGTTTCAAGGTGAGACGAGGCAAGGGAGGGGGAACAGAGGGAAGATAGAGACAACGATCTTACTAGGCCAGGTGAAATTGAGATCACGCAAGTGCAGGGGATGGGGAATGGGAAAAGTGCGAGGGCAAAGGGGGCTGGTGGAAAGTGCAAGGGTAAGGGCAGGCATCAGGTGTCCAGTGCTGGTAAGGGGCCATAGGTATACAGAAACAGTCCCTGAGTGCAAGGGTTGCTAGGGGGCAGTGCAGGTGTGCAACTGGCGCGGAGGGGACCTGGGGCCGAGATCAGAGGGTAGCCAGGTAACCAGTGCAGTTTCAATTTCTAGGTTGTATTCCTTATTTTGGGCAGTTATTTGCGGCCTATGGACACAAATTCTGTTTCTCCTACTGATAAATCAGGCCACATTCAACACACAGAAGCCAAGTCCTAGTGCCACTGCTTCAATTACTGTAAGAAAGATGAAAGGGGATTCACTGGACATAAATCCATGCAAAGCAACAACCCGTCCCATTCTAGCTGTGCAGCAGAGGGCCAAGGGTATCTTTCGATACTATTAGGATAAGCTTCTCAGCTTGCCAACAACAATCTAACTAAAGACCAGGACAACAGCGCATCTACTCCTATTCCTCAGAGTCTGCAACGCCACTGGCTAGCCCAGATTTTGGAAAAACTACAAGGATTTCACACAGCGCCAAGCTAGAGATTAAGCTGCTCCCACGGTTGTTTGGAAGTAACTGGGCCAACAGATGATTTCATATCAGTTTTACAAAGCATTAATTTGAAACATGATTTTCTTCATCTGATACAGGACGTGAGCAAAGCTTAACACCACTGGGACTTCCAACACAACTTTATTAAGCTTCATTACCAAGCAATGTGTATTATACCGCAAGAATATCCAGTAACACAAGTAAAAATGATAAATGCAATCATACATGCTATTAGAACACAATATTATTCCTTTTAATCTATGGTATGTATATTTCACATCAATTTTTTAACACGTTTGAGTGTACAACTTCATATGTTTACTGTACTCTTTTACTTCATACGTTTCAATCTTCTGTATTTGATGTTTGACTTTAAAAGAAGTGCTTTCATGCTTTTGTTCATGTTTGTCGTTGATGAACTATGTCCATTGTGCATGTAATAATGTCACACAGAAACAAAACCGATTTCCTAAATGCCGACAAAGGGCAGTTACTTGTTCAAAGCCACTTTGGGGTCAAAGGTAAAAGCATTCAAAGAATTATTTTCCACTGAAGTTCAATTTCTATATGTCACAACGTTGAACTGATAGATAGATGCAGCTTAAAATGACCTCTCTCGAGACCAAAACAGCACCATAAGTGTCTTGCAGTTGTGTAGAGGGTTACATTTCTTTCATTGCAAAATGTCACTGTTAGATGAATACACTCCTCATTAACTTGTATGCGTCCACCATGGTGCCTTTACACGTTTTGGACATTTCCATAAGTACAGATATCTTAAACACCTGATGTCTAGCTTCAGAGAAGGTTTAAAGACACAAAGTCACCCATATAGAAGGTAAAAGAGAGCCACCATGTACATTGTTAGGCCTAACGTGCATATGATTATCAAGGTACATGTTTCTTGCATATTTTTTGGTCAGACAGAAAGCCCGACCAGATTTTGTTATTCAATATACATATCATCCCAGCTCTAAAGAGTCTGTGAAAGTCACTGAACTGGCAGATCAGAAAGCGATGCCTGATTAAAGTGACCTGTGGCCAGCATTTACTGAAGCATTCCTCACCCAGCCATTGATCTTTCTTTGTGAATAGATATTTCTCTAGATACATTCTAGGCTCAGTCGACATTTTTGCTAAGTCCACCTGTCTGACTTTGCTTGTGCAATTATGCAAGGGTCTATCACTGCTCCAATGTCTCCAGCACGTGACCGTGAACCCATCTGCCCAGCTCGTTTGTTCTCACTTTGAAAGCTATCGGAAGCCGGCTATAGAGTAGCACAAGAAGTTGTTCAATGGGAAGGCATCAAAATGCTTCTTGCAATGCATGGCAACAAAGCCATCCCTGTTTCTCTGGGAATAGGTCCTTCCAATTAACCTTCCAAAGAACAGAAGCCTGTTCTTGCTGCAAATTGGCACCACGCAGCTGCAGTGGACGAGAGTGCACCGCGAACCTCTCAGTCTCAAATCAACGCTCACGCTGCAGTTGTTCATCCAAGTAACGGTACAATATTTTTAGAAATCGATCATAGTCAATTGATGCATGCATATGAAAAATCCCATTCGGCCGTACCTCTATCAAAGTCAATTCTCAGTACACAACTGTTACAAACTGTCAGTAAACAAAATCCTATTCACCCCCCAGACATTGTGAAAAGTTGCATACAGTAATGAGCTTCATGCAAAACAAAGGTTTGACATCCGCACTCTACATGGCTCCCATAACTCACTTACTTTTGACTTTTTTGTAAGTAAGTGGGACTAGGTGAGGTCACATAAGGTGCAAAATATTCCAGAAGCACAACGTTATAATCAACATCTCTCTCTCTCCCTCTCTCTCCCTCTCTCTCACGCACACAAGGGCTATAGAGAAGAGGTGCGACAGACTCACCTTTTGGAAGCCGTTCTGCCAGGCCCAGGGCGGCCATGGCGAAGATTTGAAGAAATGGAATGTTTGCAAAATCTCTCATGGTGAACGCCACGGGAAGGCTGCTCTATAGCGAGTGGGCGAAATGCCGCCTCGGTTTCATTTTTAAGTCATCGTTTTGGAAAGCAAGTTCTCCCCAGCCAGGGACGGTCTCTGCTGCCGGCAGGCCCTGTCGCTGACTCTAAGTATATTCAGGAATTCTCGCCCTGGGCCGCGGTGACAGACACGAGCAGCTGCCGCCCATGCACTCCGGCCAGTAGGAAAACACAGGGCTTATGAGGGAAGGCAAAGCAAATCCCACCGCGGTGGCTTGTGGAGGAGGGCAGCACCGGCTGCGCTTCTCGAGCCAGTGCCCCAACTCTAGGAGGTAGCACACATATAAAAAAAACCTGCCACCTACAATGCCAGCTTGTAAAGAAACGTCGCGCTCTTTTTTCAGCTTGTCCGTCATGCATGCGCTCTCTCAGCTCCTCCCCACCCCATGTTTTTATCAGTATCAAACTGTAACTGCTAGTCATTGACTGGAACCATCCACCTGTCAGCTATCGTGCGTTGGGTTTCGTTTGAGGTTGTTTTCATGTTCTAATCTGGGGATGAAATGCTTGTTTTTTTTTTTTTTTTTTTTTTTTTCATAGCGCTCGCTTTTTTGTCGTGGTTTGGTTCGTTACGAAATGCTTTACATGTTTCTCTCGGGGGTGGACTGGGGAGCAAGAGGGCCTGGAAATAATTTTCAAAATGGCCACATATTATACATTTTCAGCAAGCCCAACCCTTTTCCTGTGAGACCATTTTGAAAGAAAATAGGTTTGCACACAATAGAGGACCAAGTTGCAGAGGCCTGCCAGGACAGTGTTCCCTATAGGCCAGTCCACCCCTGGTTTCTCTGCCCAAAAAAATAAAAACAATCAGTTTGCACGCCCTGGTGCGGATTAATTTGGTTGTGGAGAAATAACGATTGTTCGTGGAGGTTCTGTCTTCATTGTAATTCATAGAAATATACCCAGGATTTTAAACACAGAGCGTTGTGCTTTCTACCCTACTGCAAACTCCCTTGGCACTCAGGTGTAAGAGGTATAACTTTACCGATCTGTTACCATGCCCAGTAGCCTATAGCATACATGCCAGCATCTCAGATACACCAAGCGGGAGACTTTGAGAGGAAAAGTGAGGGGACCGAATTTGCCAAGTGACTTGCATTGGGGTGCGTAATATTTTGGGAGGGAGAAGTGACAAACAAAAATATAAATAATACAGGCATCTATGTCCCAAAAAGGGAGACCTGGCATGTATGTCTCTACTACGTATGTATGACACGCACCATAGAAGGTGTCTGGGTTCTGCCATCCTGCCCCCAAGCTGGCACAGGTCCACATATTGCCTTGAAGCCCCAGGAATCTACCTCAGTAGAAGGGCTAAGTTCACAATATTTAGGGCCTGGTTTACAGAGTGTCTCCCTATGGGAGCGTGCCATTATAAAACGCTTCTTAAGACTGTTTCCATCCCGGTCTGACAGAGAGAATGACCGTGGTCAACAGTGCCAACCATGATAAGACGTTTTATATAACTGACACAGGGCATCAGATCTAATTGCATGAGTCAGACGGTAGGCATTCGTGTCTGCGCCGAGTCAGAGTACTTTTGGCACAGAACTTCCCAGTGGCTTATAAAAGCAAATGTGTATCATGGACATTTGACATGTGGCAGGCAGGATTTGTTGCATGCAATGATTGAGGCTAACCTCATTAGAACAAATCTGCAGTTTGTCTCTGCAATAGCAATGTTAAATGAGAATTGGGTGTTTTTTCGCTTACAATGGCAAGCATTACTCAAGTAGCGAATGCTAAGAAGTGCCCTTTACCGTGACGGGGGAAACACCTGAGGGCCAAGCATGGGCCCTCTGTGGTTGCTCATGGAGGTGATATCAGTATCTATAATGCAGAACTATGCAATACCTGTCATCTGCAATGTAATGTAAAGTAATGTGAGTGGTCTTGTATAGCACCCTTCTGCCACTAGTTATGGCCTCGCTGTGCTAAAGGAAGGAGCCTGCTTCAAGTGTGGGATCGAAAGGGTTCTAGTGAACTTAATGCATTGAAAGACATACCCTGGTGCATCAAAACCTCAATTGAGCTGTCTAGAGCTGCAGAGAGACATTGTGCATTTCAGAAAATTTAAAGAAATCAAAAAGTTCATTAGGGACTGTGTATTGTGCTATCTACACCATATGGCTCATGAGTGAAACTTCTACCCTGTCGTTGCCGGGCTCTGTTGTTCAAATGCCCATTGAGATATTTTAGAGCACCACAACACTTTTAGACAGAAGAGATGGGCCGTAGATTCTGGACTCCAATTGCGCTTCACTGAGTTTTTTTTGTGCTTTCGATAACCACAGGTTGTTTTTGTCTAGCTGCATGGTCACGGGTGAGTAGAGGTAATGGCCACATCTCTTTTGGGAAGGAGACTAGTTTGTACCCGGTTACCTTGCGCTGTTTAAATGATTGATTGATATCTACACAAAAGGGTTTAACTTGAGTGTGGTTTTATTTGTTTACAAATGGTCAGCAGACACATGTTTCGACCCCTCGGTGTCCTTTTTAAGGCAATTTTATAATTGTTAGGCCAAGTCTTTTGGATCATGGAGCGGAAGTTCCTACATGCCTGGTTGGACTGTGTTGCTTGTTTGCGGTGGGTTTGCCTGCTGCATGTCTCCTCCTGAACCATGATCCAAAAGACGTGGCTTAAAAATTCAAAATTAGTCTTCAAAAGGACCCTGAGGAGTCGAAACACGTGTCAGCTGACCATTTGTATACACAAATAAAACCACACTCAAGTTAAACCCTTTTGTGTAGATATCAATCAATCATTTAAACTGTGCAATGTAACCGGGTACACACGAGCCACAACACTTTTAGAACCACATGAATTTCAAAAGCACTGGGTCTGTTTTCAATCAGAACTGAGATTTGTGTACTTATGACCTGAACGTCATCACTCACAATCGTGGACCAAAAGTGCAGATGGAGGTATTTCACCTGATGCACACCACAGAAGAATTTGAAATAATGATATGTGGAAGCCATTAGGTTGACCTCAGGAACCACCATCTTACTTGTTTACAGGAATGCTGGCACAACAACAGTTTTTTCATCATATGTTTTTTATTTTACGGTTGACAATGTCGTTCTGAAAATACTAAGCAGAGATGGAACAGCACATTTGCTTTCAAAGTCCTACAGTCTTCTTCATCAGATGTTGCAGTGTGAAATGATTGGTAAAAGAAAACCACATTACAGATCATCTCAAAACGAAGCAACAACGGGAACCTTTTAAGTTTAATTTGCTGAAAGACCAGAATGCATGTAATGTGGCTCTGGAATTGCCCAGACTTTCATCCAACCCAAGTCCTTACATTGAATACCATTCAATTGAGTAACAGTAACACATTTTATCTGCAGCACTACAAGACAGCAAAATCTCTATGACAGACACTGTCGTTACCATTAAAGGTGGCTGCAGGGAAGGGCGAAATACCAAATTCTTTGTGCAGAAGCAGTTGCCTTGGGTGTGCTCTATTACCCATAACCTTACATTTGTACATTGCTGACATCAAATAATTTGGAACAAGAATGACTCATATCTGTTATGTCAGACAAGCCCTACCAGGTGCAAAGGGGATAGTCCTCGCCTACCCTTCAATGCAGTTTCCCTCAAGGGTCTGACATTTCTCTCCAGCTATATGAAAAAACTGGCAGTCATCCTTGATTAATTTCCTTTCCTATATCTTCATTGCCTGTATCCAGTTGGTTTTGAGCACATCTAAGTCCACTATCTACATTTCTCTAATATTTCATTCAATGGGAGAAGGCTGGCTCTTTCTTAAGAGGGATGAAACAGAGAAAATAATGTTTGGTCAGTCCATTGACAAGCTGCTTGCTTTTCCTTGGCCAAACACATTGTGTGTACACCACCCCACGTTAATATGGCCGGCAACCAAGTTGCCATTTTAGATGCATGCGAGTACTTCGAATAACTGATCATTACAATACGCAAAAAATTAAATTTCCATCTCCACCTATTGAGAAGTGCAACTTCCCACTTCACCTTCCTCAGAAATTCGACCCGATTCTTTCTGCTTAGATTATTGTAACACCCCACTAAACACCCCCATCAAATGCATTTTTCAGGCACATGAGGGCACATTGAAGCCCTTAATAGAGAGAGGGTAATAGAGTGGAAAGATCAAGATCAAGATATGTTTAACATATATGGGCTCTCAATAGTGTCCAAAGCTCAGCTACCTGACTCACCTTGTATCAAAGAAGAAAAGATCATAATTCTCTTGCCTACTGGATCACAGGATAGTCTTTAAATGTCTATACCTCACACACCATGTGCCACACAACTACAATCCTGAATATATTTGGAAAGCCCTCAAATTTGGCATCCTGTAAATAAATCTGAGATCATCCAAAACACACATACTGTGCAGCTCCAAATAACAAAATAAAAATCATGCTCATAAGAAAAAAGATGCAAGTGGTAGGATACACCTCTGGAGAAATGTCTCAGATTCACTCAGACTAGATTCAGAGATGATTTAACATCTCACCTACTAAATAAGACATTCAACCAAGGAGGTATCTAAAACCAGCTCTACTTTAATGACCCCAATTAAAGTCAGGATCAACATTGATCTTTCCACTCTATTACCCTCTCTCTATTAAGGGCTTCAATGTGCCCTCATGTGCCTGAAAAATTCATTTGATTTGTGATGTCATTGTATGTCAGCTCATGTTTTACACCTGCATGTGAGTGATAATTGTTCACCTCTTCCTCTTGTCCGCACCTCTGCTTGACCCAATGCATTATGAAGAGGCTGTGACAATGTAGCAACTTCAATAAAATAAGAAACAGCATTTATAAGTACTTACTTAATAGCCCCAGAGGCACCTAAAGTGGGCAAGAAAGGGACTCAATACTGTATTTATCAAGGAGACACTTTGCATGAATATACTTGAAAGTTCCTTACATGTCCTTAATCAATTAAGCACTGCATTATTATTCTGCATCAATGCAGGTCGATCTTAAGGCGGACCACTGCGGAGTGCCACAAGAAGGTATTAGTGATTCGGGTCAATGTCTTAATGAATTGGCGAACTGGCCACAAGGGGACATTTAGGAATCTATATAAGAGCTGGGGCAACACCACCATCCTAACAATGCCTATCCTACCAGCCAGAGAGATTGGTAGTCTAGTCCAGCCTGTGCATTTACGAGTAAGGGTGGGCAGATACTTCCCAAAATTGTCCTTGTACATGGAGTTCTGCTGATGGGTGACCACTACTCCAAGATAGGTGATCTCGGATTTTGACCATGCGAATCCCAGGGAGTCTAAGTGCGGGTGGTGACCTCGGTTAATGGAAATAATATAGACTTAGAGCAATTTAACTTAAGACCTGATATTTCGCCAAATAAGGACAACATCCTCAAGCACTGGGTCCAGGTTTTGGTCAGGTGAGCAGATGAAGAGGACTGCGTCATCCGCATAGAGGGAGATAATCTCGGGGGAGCCAGACAGTCTAAGGCCCCTATGTGCATGTTGTTGACATGTCCTGCCAGCCAGGGGCTCTATGGCAATGGCAAATATTAATGGCGAGAAGAGGCATCCCTGTCTCATACCTCTTGCTATTGGGAATTGGATCGAGTATCGGTCTTCGGTGCAGGCCCTGCCGACAGGAGAGGAGTATAAGAGTTTAACCCAGGCCAGAAAACGGGGACCAAAGTTGCATTTTTCTCGGACCTGCCAGAGGTAGCTCCAGGTCACAGAGTCGAATGACTTCTGCATATCAAGAGTGGCTGCGACTGCCTGTGCATCTTGGTCGACCCAGGCAAATATATTAAATAAGCGGCACAGGTTAAGTGAGATGGAGCGTCCCGGTATAAATCCTGACTGGTCCGAGTGAATGATAAATTACATGTAAAGGGCAAGTCTCAAGTCTAACACTTTGGCGAAGATCTTAACATCGCAGTTGATAAGGGAAAGACGGCGGTATGAACCACATTGAGTGGGAGGCTTGCCAGGTTTGAGTAGTACCGTAATTGTTTCCTTGTGAAGGGAGGGGGGGAGAATACCCATCTCACAGGACTCCTCCCATAGAGCTTGCAAATGGGGAAGCAGGCAGGTTTTATATTGCTTATCGAACTCCACACGGAGTTCATCGGATCAGGGGGCCTTCCCAGAGCACAGGGTGTCTATAGCATTGGACAACTCCTCAGTTGTAATCAGAGTTTCTAGGGAATCTCTGGTCCTGGAGGCTATCCAAGAATTTCTCGATATCTGCCGCAGGAACATTGTCAGCGTTGGAGTAGAGTGTTTCGTAAAAACAACAAAATTCTGCATTAATGTCATTTGATGATAGGGCGAGAGTGCCATCGTCTCTCTTGATAGCTGAAATATGTGGGGAGCCGGTTTCTTTTTGGATCAATCTAGCCAGAGCGCGACCAGTACGCTTGCCCTGCCCGTACCTTCGAGTAGACTTGGGGGTCATCCAGAAAATTCCACTCACGTTCAGTTCCGTGCCTATTTTCGAGAGGGTGACTGGCGACTGGGACGAGACGTATTGGGCCTCAAGGAATGCAAGTAGAGACTCGCTTTCTGCAATGTCCCTCTGGATCACCTTAAGAATCCCCTGCCTCCTTGCAAAGTGCGATCCCCCTGATGTACACTTTGAATGTCTCCCAAAGGGTGGCTTGTGAGTTGACAGAGCCAGTGGTTAGCGTGAAAAAGTTGTCTATAGCAGTTCCTAGTTCAGTCTCAAAGGCAATATCTAATAGCGAGTGTGGTTTCAACCCCCATGAGCGAGCCCCTGCAGTGTCCACACCCCACCTCAAGGAAATCGTCACCGGGGAGTGGTCAGAGAGTTTCCTGGGAAGAATAGTCATTTGTGTAACATTTCTGACTAGTATATCCGAGATGAGCCATCTGTCAAAGCGTGAGTGTGAATCATGTACAGAGGAGTAGAAGGAGTACATTCGGGAATCAGGGTAAAGTAGCCTCCATGCATCAGACATGGACAGCTGGGTTTGCACCCCTTTGATGGTTCTGGCTGACTTTGATAGTTGGCGCGGTCTGGAGCCCAATCTATCAAGATCCACATCTATGATAGGGACATGGGGAAATCTGGATAGCAGAGATGTGTGTAGAAATCGGGATCGTCAATGTTAGGGCCATATATATTAAGGAGTACAACCTCTCTGCCCTGTAGGGTACCAAGCAGCAGGAAATAGCATCCCAAGGGGTCCGCCAGTCATTTTGTGTTGAAACTTGAGACTTTTATGCATTAAGATCATGACTCCAGGGTTCTGAGTGGAATAGTTTGTGTAATAGCGTTGGGTGTCCCATGATCTAGCAAACCTCTCACATCCACTGGAAAGAGCATGCGTTTCTTGCAGGAAAAGAAGTTTAGCTTGCTGTTGTTCAACATATAACTGTAGTTTACGCATCTTGGTGTGGTTACTCAGCCCCCTGACATTCCAACTCATGCATATGATGGTATCCTCAGCCATTAGGAGAAAAAGTCAGAAACAACAGACAATCGCCTAGACCCATAGGGAAACCACTGGGTCCAGACCTGATGTATAGGGGTCCCAAGCTGAGAGTCAGTCTGGCTTTATTTAGGTACTCGGATTCTCTGTCGTTTGTCAAGCATTTTTTTAACTGAATACCCCTCCCAACCCACCCTCTCCCTTACCCCTCCCCCAAACAGAGAGGTGAAAACCCAAACAACCTTAAACTTAATCAAGAACAGTGGCAACATCACCTGGAGAGCCGTGCTTTTGCCATGGGTGGCAATGCTTCCGAAGTAGGAGTTGACAAGGCATTGTGTGGTGCATAATTCATTGACAACAATAAAGAAATGAAGGAGCAATCTTGTGAGCCAGAACTAGATTGTAGCCAAACCGGTGAAACTGGTGATCTGTAGACAAATCGGTCATCTAGGCGCAAGTTCAAACTTAGTCGTATAGATACCAGTAGTCCGCAGACATTACAATTCAGTAGATCTAGTCACGCATCTAGTGTTATTACACATTCATCAGAGGGGAAATTGACAGGAGCAAAGCAACAGAGTAATGATCACTTAACCTGGGAAATATTCATCGATAAACTTAGAGGCCTCCTCAGGTGAAGAAAATAACTTGGTTTCAGTGTTCAATCATGAGTTTATCCGGGTAGAGCATTCAGTATTTGGTGCCTAGGTCTCGGAGTCTCTTCTAAGTGGCCAGAAAGGTCTTTCGTTCTTGGTGAACAGTCACAGAGAAATCCGGGTATAGGTAAATTCTAGAGGAGCCGAGAAAAAGGTCACCTTTGGCTCTCGCTGCACAAAGAAGGGAATCTCTGTCCTGGTAGTTTAGAACTCTCGCTATGGTGGGACGAGGAGGAGCACCAAGTCGGGGTTTCGATGTCAGGGAACAGTGGGCTCTCTCTATAGCAAACTGCGTGGAGAGTTTCGGGGAATCTAAAAGCGTAAGTCGGATACATTCGACATAGTCTTCCATAGAACCATCAATCTTATCCTCAGGGACCCTGATGATGCAGAGGTTGTTGCGTCTGGCGCACGATTCGATGTCCTCATTTTTCTTGCTGACTTCCAGAACTTGCCTGGACGGGGCTGTCACCTCCGCACAGACGGCGACAATATCGTCCTCAGCTGCCCCGACCCTAGTCTCCGCCTCAGTTACCCAGGAGTCATTCTTTTCCATATGAGCTTTAATCGAACATATGATTCTGCTCATATCGTCCAGCTTGGAATGTAAAGCAGTGAACCCCTCTCTCTTGCATTCCATCATTTTTGTGATTTGGTGGGTTCGGGGGTTCCGACATGGAGGCCTCAGGTTCTGGCAGGGATTCCCCCGGCTTTGGCACCGCTTTTGCAAACATGTTAATAGAGCTCTGCTTCTTGTTAGCCCCCTTGGTCATGATCCCACCAGTCCGTAAGAGGGTAGGTTTCACAGCGTGCAAGAGGCAGTGGGGATCAATAAAATTTGGTGGTATCAGTTTAACTTGTACCGGTAAACAGCAAGGGAGACCAGTGAGGTGGTAGGACACAGTGGGGGATATCACTGAGTGCTTCAAGGCAAGGGCAGTATGAGAGTGTCTGGTCTTCGTAGCTGTGGAATGATGAAGGTGGGACTCAGCAGACAAGCATGAGATGGGATCAACCTTTGATCAAGGTGCTCGGAGGAGCACTAGTTGGACCCGTGGTCCATTCGACCGAGTAGAGTAGGGTCACCAGGATCAGCAGTGCAAGCAGACCAGAGCAACAGGGTCGTTCCGACCTGTGTCCGAGTGGATAGTATCCCCTCACGTACAAGGGAGAGACAGATGGTAATGAGAGCCGTAAAGGAATCAGTGGTTGGTTGGATGCGGGCATGGTGCACACCCCCGCTGGCAGCTGTGACACTGTATCAATCAAGTACTAGACTTCAGGGCGGTGCCAGATTCGTGGATCAGCAAGGGAATTGGTGCAGCGCGTGTTTCTCCAACAGAAGTGGTATTCAGGGCGCTCTTGGCTTAGCAGGAAAAGCGGCTCTTTGCCAGCCCTCAGGGTACCAGTGCCGTAGTATCTAAAGTATCCAGTATCCAGTGTGGGCCTGGGATCGAAGAACAGGCCAGTGTACAGTGGGCCAGCCGAGGTCACAGCGGCCAGAGGTGCCATTGGTATCAGGGCTTGAGCAGGTTAGGAAGAGCACACTGAGGCAAGATCAGATTGATGGTGGCCTATGGTTTGTGTGACTTGGCTCGGCCTCTGCGCCCCCGCAGAGTTCACAGTGTGACAGTGAGAGCAGGTGTGCCTGCTCAATTTGTGTTATCACAACCTGGGGACCACACGCCATGTTCAGTGGTGTGGAAGTGGCACAGCACCCCTCTTTGTCGCCTCATTAGTGAGCAGCAGGGGTACCAACGTAGTCAACGGGTCGTAGTGGGTCTGACCAAGGGGGGCCTCTGTTCAAGTAGTCAGAGCTATAAGGACGTGACAGGAGCTCTGCAGAATCAGAAGGCCAGTACCCGCACACTGCACAGGTCAGATTCAGCACTGAACATGATGATGAGTGTAGGCTGGTATAGCGAGCGGGGCCAAGCCTGTTGGTGAAAGGTGTCCTCGGGCACTTATGGCTGGATGGGTTTTACTGGGAAGGTCCTGGGTGTGATACGTAGAGGAACGGGACACCAGTGTATTCCATGCACCATGGGGGACAATATGAATGCGCAAGTCCGTGGGGTGGGGATGTATCTCCCAACCTCCACCAGGGCAAGTATTCTGTGGTGGGGCCGGAGGAATCCCACTCAAGTGTTCCAAGAAGCTAAGAGCTCACGGGGCCGTCGTACCTTGAGAACTGGTGTGCTGGTGGTGCGGTAAGCTCCGGTCTGTTCCGGCATTACTGCAAGCCTGTTGTAAGGTTCAGCAGGAGGACTGCGAAAAACATAGCAGGCATGATGTGATGACTCACAGTCTTCAGAAGGCCACCGGGACTGGGATGGTGAGCTTGCACGCTGAGCGGCACTGATCCAGGAGCAGCAATCCATGGCCAGGAACCACGATGGAAGCTGGGGTTAATGGAAGTCACCATCAGATCCACAGTGAACGACTTCGCTGTGAGGGGTGAGTTGTGTGGTGGCACAGCCAGTTGTCTGGGGGGGAGCAATCCAGAGCACCGCACCGCAATCGGTGAACGCCCCTCCCCCAATCGGGCCCAGCAGCCTCTACGCTCAAGTCCAGAGAGCAGCCGTGTACCCTGGATGTGTGGCGTGGGATGCAGTCGAGGATTCGAGCCGCAGGTCCAAATATAGCAGTATCTCAGCGCCGGCTCATTGCTGAGATTCAGAAGTCGGGCTGGGCATGCCGCTACTCAGGAGGCACCAGTACATAGCTTCGCTAGGAGAAGCGCAGCACCTACGAGGAGAAATTGGTATAAGGATTCTCTCAGTCACGGAGCTGCACGCTCAGGCGGCCATATTCGTGCTAGCGCAACAGCACGCCCCAATGCAGGTAGATCTAAAGTTATGATAGTAAGCTGAGTGTGCCTTACATGGGGACATTTCGTATGAAGGATCCATACTGGAGATTGTCAATCGTTTGATTATCTACATGTGATATTTCTTGCCACTAAGGTTGTTTGAGGTCAAGATATGGCTAAAGTGAAACTGTATATGAAATCCAACAATGGGTCCTCAACCGTCAACAGGGAATAGGACTTCCTGTGAGAAAAAAAGGTTTTAAATAAGGGGTCTTCTCTTAGTGTGCAAGATTCAGGAGATGGAGAAGTTGAAGACAAGAATCAGATGGCCACTTACTGTATATATATAGAGATGACTCAAACAAAATGACATCTTCAATGAAATAAATAAATTAGGGTGATTAGGGGGTAGCAGAGTATTGGACAGGATAGCCACCAATATGTGTCTTTCAGGGCCACCTGTTTCTCACATTCATCCGATAGAGTGCATCAACTTTGTATGCCTTTTCCAGGCAGAGAATGGGTGTGTTGGCAAGTCCAACAGTACAACAAGTGTTGTATGTTGTGAGCCTGAACTGTATTCATTTATAAATTCCCATTGTACTCTGTTCTTTGCGCAGTTTGAAGTTCCATAATGGATATCTCTAGCTCCCTTCCCCACCGTCCACCACCCCTTCCCTCTGCTCTCTCCCATGTGTATATCGCCAGAAACCCTATGCCCCCCCTATGTCGTCCCCCAGCTCCTCTCATCCACAGGACACTGGAAATCCTTAGCCCCCCTACCCAGGCACAAAGGCTGAACACCACTACCCAAATCACTGTTTCTCCCCACACCTCACACTTACCTTTCGCAAGGCCCATTGCCAAAATGTTTTCAGCACAATCTTCCTGTAATGCGGCATGTGCTTGGGACATTCATGCACATGCAAGTGTCTTTTGACTGGGTAACCAAGCACTACAATACCCAACCTACCAGGAAACTCTTGACATTCCAAGTATCCATGTTTAGAATTATTTACTAAATGTTCTTTTCAAAGAAATTAATTGATGTGATGGGGACCATTTCAGACAAAATATTTTTTTAGTAAGGAAGAAGCTGAGAATGGGAAATTCACATTAGAATGGTAACAATGCGCATACAGATGGCGCACACTCACTGAATGTCAGAGTTTTTTTTGTGAATCCTCCCTCTAGACTTCAGATGGGCAGAATGAGAGAGCTTCTGCAAAGAGAGACATACAGGTAGGTCAGTGGAGGCAAGTAGGGGCTGAGAGGAGCTGCTATTCTGTCCATGTTCCCTAAATAAAGAGAAGATGTGCCCGTACAGAGTGCAGGTGCCATTGATTGATAGGATCATTTCTCTCTATGTCCTGGAAGATTGACAGTCAAGCTGCTCCCTGTTTCAGTGCTGTGAGCCTTGGCTGGAAGGTCTCCCGGAAATGGTAAATTAGAGTCTTTTAAATACCACAATCGAGGGCAGAGACATGACCAAGATGAGGAGGAGAGTTCTAGAGATTCAGTGCTGTAGATTACTGGTCAATAGATCTCCTGCAAAGCATGCAGTCCATGCACAAATAGTAGATAAAATGGAGAAACCGGTATTCACCATGGAGTAGGCCAGAACAGATAGAGCATATAACAAAACCAATGAGAAGGGGATCAAAAAGGCAGGTAAACAGATTCACTTTGTAGAAGATAGTGTCAAAATTAAAGTGGACTGTAGCTGCAGAACTAAGCTGAGTTCTGAAAAAGTTGTTGCATGCTATGATGGTGCTTTACTCAGGTTCAAAAGGAGTGAGAACGCAAGGAGGCCTGCATATGACAGAGTGCTATGAGTACCAGGCACACTAGACGACGAGTTCCACTGTGAAATGTGCTACAGTGCAGCAGATCTCAGACTCTTGCTTTGCTTGGCAGCATGGGCAGGGCACTTTTGGCCTCAAGGGAGCTTTGTATGTACACATTTGCATGAGGAAGGTCAAGCCATCTGAAGGTATGGATGCAGATGGCACAGATCATTCTTAAATCCGGCAACTAAGGCAAATGATTTCACTATGCTCATCCTTTTTGCATAAACTTCATTAAAAGCTCAGCAGTTGAGGGGTTAAACTAGTTTTAAATTGTTGGAGATCTGCAAATCACTGGTGTCTCAGGATGAATGTGTATTTTGCATTCCTGGAAATGATGTCTAATGAGCCTTCACTGAGTGGATTCAATTCCTACCCTTAAAAAGGGTCTACTTGTGCTCTATTGAGGATAAACCTAACTCGATGTGCTCCCCGACTGCAGTATTGGAAGAGCAGATGTGGGTGCTTATATGGCATTTGCATTTGAAGGGACCATTTATCGCATGACGAGCTTTTTGTTTTCATTTGAGACCTGAAACTACCAAGCCCCTTCCTATTTACTGCTACCCAACCATTTGGTGTTGCTATGTTAAGGAGTGAAGTTTAGTTTGTATCACAATATTGGTGATATATGCTGCCTTAGGTGGCTCTGAACTATGCACTCTCAAGTGCTGGGAAGATTTGATCGAAATGTTGCAGGATGTGCTGGAGGTGGGTCTTTTATGCATTGTTTTTTGCATTGTAGTTTATTACAAACCTTTTTTTACAAAGAAAAAACTAAAATTACTCCTTTAACTAAAAACAAAATAATTCCTTAAAATTCAATTCCATCATTATCAATTTTACATTTTAGACCTTTAGGGTTCCTTCCCTGAGACTCGCTGTAGTAAAGCTCTCATGTCACATTTGAGTCTCTAGTATCTTGTCAAGAAAGTCAATGCCCATGAATACTCGTTCCGTGGTTTCACCTAAAAAGAATAAACTCCACCATTCCTCCAATGACAGGGTGTTTAGGTTACCAACATGTGTTTTCAAATAACGTGTCCTCTCTGATGTTACAGCAGAACAGGATGTTAGCAGATGTTTGATTGATTCTATAATTTTTGGTTGTTTACAAAATTAACAGTAGTTGTCTGAACAGACTTTTTGATTTCCAGCATACATTATCTAGTTGTTGGGGAGTAGATTTAATCTTAGTTGTAGGAATTGGATCCGATGATAATGACTAGGAAACTTCATTAGATATTTCGGCATGATGTTAACTGCATGGGATTCATGTGACAGTTATTTGTATTGAGATCGGAGCTGTTGTGTTTCGATCCAATCCTGCACTTTCACTTTTCGTTTTACAGCAAAGCAAAGGGATTATTAATCAGTGTCTCTAGTGACATGTCCAGACATGCACTAACTAAGCCATTCAACGAGGCGAACAACTATCTCTCTCATTAGTTGGAACACAAGAGGCTTCCGTCATTTAATAAATGGTCGAAATACAAACTTAGATAATGTCGACATCATAATGTTTCAAGAAACATGGTTTACAACAGTTCCATCTTGGGACAAATACGATGTATACCTAAATTCGGCTCAAAAATCGAATTACGGTAGGCCTACTTCTGGGCTACTAATAGCCGTAAAACAGCACTTATCATTTAAATCAGAGAACAGGATTTCTACAAATCCTTTTCTTCAAATGATAAAACTAAAACTAGGCACCGTAACTTACGCTTTGATAAATGTTTATTGGAATCCTCTTGGTTATTCCGACAACATCTTTATGAGACTTGGCTCGCCTCTTGGATTTAGCATGCCTTGACAGCACTGCCTCCTCTGTCACCTTAGTAGGAGACTTTTTTGCATTGTTTGGGAAAGTCTGTACATAATACCAGGCTCAAGGCATGGAATCATTTAGTTAAATCATGAAATCTTCAAATGTTAAATGGAACACTTTCAGATGATATACCACCTAGACCAACATGGCACAGAGGCAAGACAACAGCAATCATCGATTACATCTATGTCAACCAAGAGATGATTGCCGATGTCACCAAATTGTGTATCCAACCAACAACTTTGAATGATCACAATTGTCTACACATGAACTGGTAGGTAAATGAAGCTTTACCCAATCTAAGAGATAGTTGTCCGGCCAATATGATCACAGTGAACAGTAGGGGCAATAGACTATGTTGGTCAGAAACCTCTTTGAAAAGATGTAATCGTTTCTATGCCTTAGAGATAACCAACATGACGAATAACCAGCACAACAAGATCGTACATCATGATTTAATGCAATTATTTCAATCTAACACGAAAAAATGCATAGCTTACAAGGCCCAGCCACCACACACATATAATGAACAATTACATACAGCAAAAACCATTTTACGCTCCAATAAACGACAAGCCATGAAGCTTCCATCTAATATTAGAGGTCCAGTATTAACACATCTTAAAACAAGGCACAAAAATTGGTTGCGACACTACAAAGCCACCATATTTCAGAATGATGGTGCCTTTATGTTAAGAGCGCTGGCCGGGAAGAATACAGCTCAAATATCGGCCATCTTGAATCAATCCAGGTAGGACATCAACTTAAACATCCATCTAATAACGTTTCTGAGCATGTCTGGATAAAATATTACACAGATCTTTACAAGCAGCCAGTATGTAAACACTACACTCAGTGCACATTGCTGATACATTTACACTAAACTTTGATAAGGCAGATATTGAGCACTACATAAACAAAGCAAGTCAATCGCGAGCCCCTGGACCAGATGGTTTGTCAAATTACACTCTGAAACAACATCCCCAACTATGGTCAGAAATATTGTATAACATGTTTTCTAACATTATCCAGACTCAGAACATTTCAAAGTCATGGAAACACTCAATTATACTCCCGATATATAAAAAGGGCGACAGGTCTAATCCAGCAAATTATAGGCCCAATGCCCTGTTAGATGCTCCAGGGAAAATATTCAATCAAATTTTTCTCAGGGACTTAAACAGGTGGGCCACAGACCTAGGGAAAAGAGATCCATTCCAAACAGGTTTTGTTTCAGGATTGGGAACATCTCCAAAGATCATGATGCTGAATATGCTAAGATCACTTTTTGCACCCGGAAACAACCACTGTATCTTGCATTTGTTGATTTCCGGGTAGTATTTGACTCTGTTGATCGCGAGCTGTTATATAAAAAACTCATTCAATTTGGCTGTCCATTCTCTCTAATTTCTATAATCAAGCAACTGCACACTAACACCACCTTGCAAATTAGACTAACATAGAAGGTTTGTTATCTGCATTCATTTTGACTGAGCGAGGGCTCAAACAGGGCTGTATTTTAGCGTCCTTTTTATTTAATCTGTTTATTCTTGATATGGGTCAGCACCTAATGCACACCGTAAATGATACGCCAAAAATAGGCAGTCAGCAGATTGCATGGATGTTATATGCAGATGATCTGATTATCTACATGTGATATTTCTTGCCACTAAGGTTGTTTGAGGTCAAGATATGGCTAAAGTGAAACTGTATATGAAATCCAACAATGGGTCCTCAACCGTCAACAGGGAATAGGACTTCCTGTGAGAAAAATAGGTTTTAAATAAGGGGTCTTCTCTTAGTGTGCAAGATTCAGGAGATGGAGAAGTTGAAGACAAGAATCAGATGGCCACTTACTGTATATATATAGAGATGACTCAAACAAAATGACATCTTCAATGAAATAAATAAATTAGGGTGATTAGGGGGTAGCAGAGTATTGGACAGGATAGCCACCAATATGTGTCTTTCAGGGCCACCTGTTTCTCACATTCATCCGATAGAGTGCATCAACTTTGTATGCCTTTTCCAGGCAGAGAATGGGTGTGTTGGCAAGTCAAACACGCAGTGGATTACAAAATCAATTGAATGAATTATCTAAATATTCAATACATAATAATCTTGTCATCAATCTAGAAAAAAACCAAGTCGATGCCTGCCATCGAAACAAGTCTATCTCACAAAGAAGTTACAGATGGCATCTGCAGAACATGCCATTAATGAATGTCTCTGAATATAAATACCTGGGTTCAATGGTGTATAATGTCATCTCTGACACAACTTATATTTCGATGTTGAACTTGAAATTACAAAATGTAAAATCTCAAGCAACCATTTTGACATCTATTTGGAAAATGTTCATGTAAACACACTATGATGTTTTATCAAAGCCAAGTGGCACCGATTTTGTTGTATGGAGCTGAAAGCAAGCTACCATTGAAGTGTAATCTATGGGATGTTTGTGAGGGTTGGTTTTTGAGATCCGTGTTGAATTTACCAAAGTGCACTCCACTACCTATGACCCAATTTGAATTGGGCCTAATATCATTGAATGCTCAACTGCTATAGAAAATGTGTAATTTCTTCCACAAATGACTGATGACCTTCGAGAAAAATAACATCTTGAGTGCTCTTGCATATTATCTTATCAATTCAGAGCATCTATTCCCTCTTCAATGGCGAAGTCATGTATTAAACGCACTATCGGATGCGTGTATATCTGAGGTCCTGTTAATGAATCCAAATCATGCTAAATTGAAACTATTTCAGCATGACTGGATATGCAACAGAGCTCAATGTTGTACCTATAAAGATTTCAATGCTAAGCTATTCTGGTCTAAAAAACGTTGAGTAATGGCAGATTACTTGTTAAAGTTTCCATCACCGCATATCAGACGACAGTATATGAGATTTAGACTAAATCTACTACCAACAGCAGAAATATTGGCAAGAAGGGGATTCCTTCCATGAGAATTAAATCATTGCCGTATTTGTCTTGATGAAAGATGTTCAGAAACATTACAGCATCTGGTTGTTATTTATCCAGTACTATTATGTTTATATACTCCTATGACTGAAGATGAAATTTGGTTTGTAATTTTTACGAGCAGGAAATTGACAATTAGAATTGCGATAGTACAATATCTAGAAACTGTATTGTCACTGGTTAATGCTGAAATTATCTAGTAATTATGTATGTAACTATAATGACAAGCAGGGTTGCAGAAGATGTGCTACTTTAGTTTTATGCGATGGGAATTTCATGAGTGATTGGTTCTATTGACCCTCCTTAAAATGCATTCCTCAGCCATTTATGCAACTACCATGTATGTTCCTTCTTTTTAATTTATTTTATATGAAAAACGTATATGTATGATTGTGATTTGTATGGTACATTTGAAAGGTTGTTTATCAGCCAACCAAATAAAAAAAAAAAGTGTCCTTCCAAAACATTTCATATTTTCCCTGTTAGGTTTAGCCCTGCAACTCCTCTATACGTTATAGATGGTATCAGTTTCTACTTATAGAAGATTAACAGTGGAATCATGGTGAATTTGCCATATCTTGCATGCAATATTGCACCTTGAGTGGCAAGCATTTTCATTTTGGATTTTAGTTCTGTCACCCATGGAGCGTCTCCAATGGATTTAGTAAAATTGAATGCCAAGATAGAGGATCGAATCTACCTCTTCTTGATGGTCACTTTCTAGGTTCCATTTGGAAGTTCTCAGTCTTTTGCCATTGCCCTGTCCGAAGCTTACGATTTTTGAGTTTTTACAAGTGCAAGTGAATAACGTCAGACAACTGCATTTGTTAGCTAATTAGCCTAAAATCTCTTATCAGTTAGGCCATAGGCCAAGGCTTCTTCTTTGTAGTTGACCTTGCTAACTTTTCTCTTCCTCTGGAACTTTAAAGGGAGTGAAGGTACACTGCTATCTTTGTCTGGAGCTGTATGAATAGACATTGTTTTTTGGTCCTGAATCACTTGTGCGGACACCATGATTTTGTACCTTTTGCCCTTCTATTAAATGTTACTTAATTCAATTACATTGGGTGCTATTACTCTCCTTGGACTCTGGAGACTTGGTTGCTCCATTTTGCATGTGCTTTCTACATCTTGAATTGAACAATACTCGGCATTCACAATTGTTCACTCCTTTACTTAATCTAAGAGAACTATGTCCTGTGTACAGAGTTTGTCCTCTTCGACTCCTTTCGATCCATGTAATTGTTCTTTCTGCAGCATCCTTGATGCTGAGTCAAACAAATACCCTTTGTTCTTGCATGATATTGTAATCCAGTGCTTGTCAGCACTGCAGCCTTGGTTTCCCTTCTTGGGGCTTCTTGCTTACTATTACACAATACCAGCATCCATTTTCTCAACATGGCTGCTTTACTTGCATCCTATTTCTTACTTTAGCAAGCTTCTATATTGTCTTATCTGCCTTGCATTTCTGCGTATATACATCTACTACATATCTTGTCACTAATCTTCTTTAGTTGATATGGTTTTCTTCATATTCGCATGAATGTTTACTTCATCACTTCAATCACATCTTCATTCTTTAAGAATCCACACATCGTGTTCAGTACATTCACATTTCTTCTCTCTTTAGTGGCATCACTTTACATCTGTCAGACTTCACTTATAGTTGTTCTATGTCCAGTGGTGTGTGCAGACTCATGTCTTCCACTTCAGTTCTATGGTGCATTCAATATGATTGTCTGAGTGCATAAAGTCTCTCATACATTTTATGTGGTATTTGAATAATACCAGGTGTCAAATACGGTGCTTTCTTGCTGTTCTTCCAGTATGACGGAGGTGAGGGGGTGGGCACTATAAATCACGTGTACATCTGCCTCTCTACATTCCCCCCTGTGGTCGAGTCCTCGACCACCTACTAACTTTTCTTCACCTTTTCTTCACACTGAGGTTTTTCTAGAATCCATATCTTTGTCACCCCCTCAGGTCACCTGCATTCTTTATGTGTTCATCCATACTCCAAGTGATATGGAAATACTCTCCAGTCGGTGAAAAAAACACCCAACATCCCACATAATTCTTATGATCCTTAGGGCAGTAAAACTTTGTTCCTGGGGGTGCAACAGGGCTTTCTTTCAGATGATCATGAGTGGTGTCCTCTGTCTGTGTATGCTTGTTAGTCACAGCATTCACATAAGTCATTATCTTCATTCCAACTGCTTTATATGTGGTCTTTTTACATTGTCCTATAATCATTCTTATAAAACATAATCCTAGCAACATAACACTAGTATTGCTTGCTATCAACATCTTGAATGCATTAACCAGTCAGGTTGGAATCAAAGAGAACAGATATGAAAACCAATCATCATCCTCTTTGTTTTCATCTACTTCTTCCACCATTTTTGTATGTAGGGTCGAAAAAAGGGCTCTAACTTCTGTCAATGTTCCATTTTCTCCATTATGGGCAGGTGTTTATGTACCGCAAGCAGGCCCGATATTAGCCCACACACCTCCTTACAATGCTGTAATTAAGTCCAAGACATACCTATTTTGGAACGTCATAAGTCCAATGGCCCTCAATTCTTCTTTAATCACATTAAATCTTTTTAGTGTTGTGTTAATTGTTTGTAGCAGTTCCCACCTTGTGATTTGTAAACACTTGGCATTTACTTCAGCTTGAATTCCTGTCATGAATATGGCTGTAAATATCACTGCCACCCTACCGAACAATTTATACTCATCTGGAATGTCATAATAAGCTTTGATTGATTTCTCAGAAAAAAGTAATTTTCTCTCTTTGCCGGATGAGGTTAAGTGACCTCTTCTTCCTTTGGTGTGCATTAATTTTCAGAAAGCTGTCTATGTGGAGGTCACTTTGAGGGACCACCAGTGCAGGAACATGTATTTTCACCATAGAACATATTCCTTTTCTTTAATCCTTATAGTTTTCAAATTAATTTTTTGTAACGTTTTTCAGATACTTTCTGAATTGTTTAGGTGTTGACAGAGTCAGATTCTGGGCTACTGTGAAAACAAAGAAATTGATATGAGGCTGGGAAGCCCAAAGGAAACACACCAACACAGGTTACAAAGGACATGCAATGTGCTTTATTTAAAAGCTACAACAGTTACCAAAAGTCAATTGACAAACGGATAGCTATTTGGCTCTCAGAGAAACGTAACGAACTTCAACGAAGGTTCGATGCATTAGTAGAGAGACCGTACATTGGAATACTTGTGCTTTTATACTCTTTATCCAGCCCTGGCCAACCCCCTCGCGGGTTAACCATTCTTGGGACCAGGCCTAGGGTTCCTTGCCAGGTCAATCCTATAATTTATGCAATTTGATCAGTTTTGCCGATATAGTTGTACATTTACACATAGGTCAGGGATAGGACAAGGTCTCAGTTTGCGACCCCGACAAGTGGCCTGCAGGCATATTACTTATTCATGTGTGCGGAGGTCACAACGGCCAGAATCTCACTCAGAATGTCATTCGGCCTCCATTTTGATGTTCAGGGTGACTTCCACATTACAAGAGAACCTAAAATGGCGGCTAAATCCAAGATGGCAACTTACACAGTTTTTCGTTAAGGTCAAGACCTTGCCGCAGAGTCTATTTACATGATATTTTAGACAACTTGGCGTAGGCCCACACACATTCAAATACTGTGATAGGAGGCATAATATCTTTTAAATTCCAACAGACCCTCCTTTTGGCCTATGCCAAGTGCTAACATCATTTCTAATACTTTTGCAAATAACTCCATGTGTTGTCATCCATACATCCTGAATCATTGTCTGTAATATCTATAGCCATTAGGTCGTTCATCAGAACCTCTTGTAACACAAACTCTTTAGAAGCTGTATCTGGGGTATATATTCTATGCCCTATTGTGCTCACTGCTTGGGCACAACATCCCCCTAGCATTCCACATATACTCGGAAGACATTGAAAACAGCAACAAAGAAATAGCAGGATCCCCAAAATAACCAGAATAACAGAAAGCACCTTCCAACCCCAAGATCGTAAAGAATCCCAGAACCAGGTGCTAAGATTCTAATCTCCTACAGGGATATATACTTCAGAACTAAGAGTATGCAAGTTCTGTATTGCTTTAAAAATTGTCGGCGAGGAATCTGGTACGAAAACACAGCAAGCGGACCCCACTAATTTGCATACTCCACCTCGTTCTGCCAGAATGACATCTAATGCCATCCGATTTTGGAGTGCTACCAATCTTATTGCTTTTTGCTCTAAGGTCATATTGTAGAGTATGTCCGTGGTCCGGTTGATCGTTCTCTCCAGTACCCTTGCTAATCCCCTAATGTTCTCAGAGTTTGTTATTTGTCCCCAAAAGGGCACAACTGATTTCGCTATATCTCCCAATACTTGCCCAGGGGTATCTCCATTCTTGTCCCGCCGTGGCGAGCCTTAGAAACCTCCAATGTACTAGCTACAAATACCCTGGGTAACAATATTCCTAAATAACAAGTTCCCTGCCAATCCTTGGGCAAGCAGGGAAATGCTAAACTACCACAAACAAAATAAACAGGCCCCCCTACATACAGAGGCCTGTTTTCTCCAGTCAAATTTACAATGTTCTTATAACCTTCAAAATCTCCCATTGGCCAAGTGCCATTTCTTTGTACACAAAAGGGGACCGAGTCAGGGCTATGATTTATAGAGTAAGAAGGAGGCACGGCGTCCTTAATGCCTATCGGAGCCATTTTAAAGGAAATTAAAGTTTGAAAGGAAGAGACAGTTTATCAGACGCCCTAATAGAAGCGACATTAGGTTTACTTCTATTTGCAAAAAGCGAGCATCCCAGGGGCGTTAATTCACGTTTCTCGAAATCATTCAGATTAGTTCCATCAAAGTTCCCTGAGATGCTATCATTCCATCGGCCAAAGAATAGTGCTCTAAGAGAGGCATAGCAAGCAGTCGTTAAAGGTAAAGGATGTATATACCATCCCAGTCCCTTGTTCCCATGTTGCGGTAAATGAGTACAAATCCAACAATTACTCTTATTAAAAATGGCATGAGTTGCATTCATTACTATCATTAGAGTGTTATTATGATACTTTTGTCTATGTTGGGAGTCTCTAGGGGACAGAGTGTGAAGGTGTACAGAGGGAGTCGAAACAGTTGGTACAATCTCGGTCGGTAGTAAAGGTTTCAGAGGATAGATTTCTTCAAAATACCAAAGTCCTACAGCAGTAGTTGCAAAAATAACAATTATCATTATCAAAACACGGCAGTACGTTTTCAGAGCCCAGGCACATTGTTCATTGTCCAAGTTGGTCACCCCCTTATTCACAAGTCCAGTGCGGGGAGCAGCAGTGGTGGTGGCAGGCATCGTAGTTCCTCAATCGACGACCCCAATGTTCGTTGCTGGAGACGCTACGGTCGCGCGATTTCTTAGTCCTTCCCAACCCTAGCCAGCAGAATCCCTTTTGTTCAACAGAACTTTCTTATACAAAAGAAAACTTCCAATCACTTCCTTTTTCCAGATGCACGGAAAAACCCGTGCCGTAGTTCTATTTCCTTCGTCGAAGGTTGTACCTGGTGGTACCCAAAATTGTCTGATCCGGAAATAAGGTGTCGTCACTTCCTGAGGGAAGCGACGTATCGGAGGCGAAGGAAGTCGCGGAGCTTGAAACTGTGTTTTCCGGAAGTGATTTTTCAAGGGAGTGCAGAGACGAAATGGACTGTTCCCCAAGCTCCTCGGGCTCAGAGAAATTCTCTGACGCACTCACAGCACTGTTTGCTACTCTAAGATCAGAGACTGTAGCATCAGCGAGGGGTTCTGCTTCTTCTGTAACGTGTGGAGTCGGGTGAGGAAGTTTCTTGACATGCGTCGCGTGGATCCAGTGCTTCTTTCCAGCCACCCGCACTGCTGTCCTGGTGACCAGTAACACCTGGTAGGGTCCCCGCCAGCGAGGCGCGAGATAGGAAGACCTCTCGTAGGCCTTCACTAGGACCCAACTTCCAGGCTGTATATCGTGTCCTGGGCCCGTGAACCGTACAGGTAAAGCTGAGTGCACCTGGTGATAAAGGAAATACAGGTTTTTAGTTAACTGGTTACAGTAGTCTACAAGCAATACATTTTCCACCTCTCTCAGGGCTTTAGGTTTTGGGAGACCCCAAATGTTAGCAGGTCTCCCCATCACTACCTCAAATGGAGAAAGCCCAGTCTTAATCTGAGGTGTGGTACGCATAGCTAATAATACAATAGGTAAGGCATCTGGCCATTTCAGTTTGGTATCGGCACATGTTTTCGCAAGCTTATTCTTTAAGATACCATTGTGTCTTTCTACCAACCCAGCACTTTGAGGATGTCTAGCTGAGTGAAATCGTTTTTCAATACGTAAGGCTGTGCATATCTGCAAAATTACTGCTGCAATAAAGTGGGGACCATTATCCGACCAAATTACCCTTGCGAGCCCAAATCGAGGAAAGAATTCTTTTACCATAATCTTTGCAGTGGTCATGGCGGTAGCAATTTTAACGGGGAAAGCCTTGACCCATTTACTGAAGGCACAAATAATTACAAGAACATATTTCAGATTATTACATCGTTCCATCTCAATAAAATCAAAGTGAATGACCTCGAAGGGAACCGAAGGGGGCCGAAAGCTTTCGCTTGGAGTTACTGTCCCCTTACCCACATTGTGCTGTAAGCAGATCATACAGTTCTGGACATGCCTCTTCGCAGTCTCCAGAATCTTGTTATTCACCCAAACTTGTTCTAACATTTTCGTGATCTGCTGGGCACACACATGTGTAGGACCGTGTGCCATCGTAACCATTGCCAATACATATGAATCAGAGAGCAACCATTTTCCTTCGGATGTATCCACCCAACACCCTTCATCATCCAGTTTCCCAATTCCTTCAGCCCACCTTTTAGATTCTTCTGCTGTGGCATCAGTTTGAATATCTTGCACAGACCCAATACCTTCATTCATTATATAAGTTTCTCTCGTTTCCCTCAAGGCATACATGTCCGTGCTAAGTTCTGTGGCCGTTTGTCTGGCTATCAAGTCCGCAAAAGCATTCCCTTTGCCCACATCATCTATGACCTTACGATGTGCTGCACATTTCATGATCGCTAACCGTTTAGGGAGTGAGAGTGCCGAGAGTAATTGCACTATCAAGGGGCCATGCTGGATCTTGGTCCCATGTGAGGTCAGGAACCCTCTTTCCGACCAGAGCCTTCCAAAGTTGTGAGCCACCCCAAATGCGTACTGGCTATCAGTATATATATTTACTATACGCCCTTGGGAGAGTTCACAAGCTCGGGTCAACGCTATAATCTCTGCGGCCTGCGCGGAGTTAGTACTTGGTTTTGAAATTCTCTTAGTTTCAAAAACTTTACTCAATGTGTGGAAACAGAAAAATTGATATGAGGCCGGGAAGCCCAAAGGAAACACACCAACACAGGTTACAAAGAACATACAAAGCGCTTTATTCAAAGATACAACAATTACCAAAAGTCAATTGACAAACGGATAGCTATTCGGCCCTTCAGAGTAACAGAACGAACTATCAACGGTAGTTCGCCGTGTTAGTGTGAGAGAGCATACATTGGGATACTCAGGTTTTTAAACTTTTTATCCCGCTCTGGCCAACCCCCTCGCGGGTTAAGCATTCTTGGAACCAGGCCTAGAGTTCGCTGCCAGGTCAATCCCATAATGTATGCATTTGATCAGTTCCGCTGATACAGTTGTTCATTTACACATAGGTCAGGTATAGGACAAGGTCTCAGTTCGCGACCCCAACAAGTGGCCTGCAGGCATATTATTTATTCATGTGTGCGGAGGTCACAACGGCCAGAATCCCACTCGAAATGTCATTCGGCCTCCATTTTGTTGTTCAGGGTGACTTCCACACTACAAGAGAACCTAAAATGGCGGCTAAATCCAAGATGGCGATTTACACAATACATTAAGGTCAAGACCTTGCCGCGGAATCTATTTACACGATGTTTTTAGACAACTTGGCGTAGGCCAACATACATTCAAACAATGCGATAGGAGGTATAATATTATTTCGATTTCGACAGACCCTCCTTTTGGCCTATGCCAAGTGCTAAACATCATTCCTAATACTTTTGAAAATAACTCCATGTGTTATCATCCATAGATTCCCCATCATTGTCTGTAATGTCTATAGCCATAAGGTTGTTCATAAGAACCTCTTGTAACATGAATTCTTTAGATGCTATATCTGGGGTATATATTTTATGCCCTATTGCGCTCACTGCTTGGGCACAACACCCCCCTATCATTCCACATATACTTGGGAGGCATTGAAAACAGCAACAAAGGAATAACAGAATCCCTAAAATAACCAGAATAACGGAAAGCACCTTCCAACCCCTAGATCGCAAAGAATCCCAAAACCAAGTACTAAGGTTCCAGTGTCCTACAGGGATATGGACTTCAGAACTGAGAGTATGCAAGTTCTGAATTGCTTTAAAAATGGTTGGTGAGGAGTCTGGTACGAAAACACAACAAGCGGACCCCACTAATTTGCATACTCCACCTCGTTCCGCCAAAATGACATCTAATGCCATCCGATTTTGAAGTGCTACCAATCTTATTGCCTTTTGCTCTAAGGTCATATTGTAGAGTATGTCCGTGGTCCGGTTGATCGTTCTCTCCAGTACCCTTGCTAATCCCCTAATGTTCTCTGAGTTTGCTATTTGTCCCCAAAAGGGCACAACCGATTTAGCTATGTCCCCCAATACTTGCCCAGGGGTATCTCCGTTGTTGTCTCACCGCGGGCGAGCCTTAGAAATCTCTAATGTACTTGCTACAAATACCCGGGTAACAATATTCCTAAATAACAAGTTCCCTGCCAATCCTTGGGCAACCAGGGAAATGCTAAACTACCACAAACAAAATAAACAGGCCCCCCTACATACAGAGGCCTGTTTTCCCCAGTCAAATTTACGTTTTTACAAGCTTCAAAATCTCCCATTGGCCTACTGCCATTTCTCTGTACACAGAAGGGAACTGAGTCAGGACTATGATTTATAGAATAAGAAGGAGGTACAGCGTCCTTATTGCCTATCGGAGCCATTTTAAAAGAAATCAGAGTTTGAAAAGGAAGAGATAGTTTGTCAGATGGCCTGATAGAAGCGACGTTAGGTTTACTTCTATTTGCGAAAAGCGAGCATCCCAGGGGAGTCAATTCGCGTTTTTCGAAATCATTCAAATTCGTTCCATCAAAGTTCCCTGAGATGCTATCATTCCATCGGCCAAAGAATAGTGCTCTAAGAGAGGCATAGCAAGTGGTCGTTAAAGGTAGAGGATGTATATACCATCCCAGTCCCTTGTTCCCATGTTGCGGTAAGTGCGTACAAATCCAACAATCACTCTCATTAAAAATGGCATGAGTAGCATTCATTACTATCATCAGAGTGTTATTATAATACTTTTGTCTATGTTGGGAGTCTCTAGGGGACAGAGTGTGAAGGTGTACAGAGGGAGTCAAAACAGTTGGTACGATCTCGGTCGGTAATAGAGGTTTCAAAGGATAGATTTCTTCGAAATACCAAAGTCCTACAGCAGCAGTTGCAAAAATAACAATAATCATTATCAAAACACAACAGTACGTTTTCGGGGCCCAGGCACATTGTTCATTGTTCGATTTGGTCACCCCCTTATCTACAAGTCCAGTGCGGGGAGCAGCGGTGAAGGTGGCAGGCATCGTAGTTTCTAAATCGACAGCCCCAATGTTCGTTGCTGGCGACACTACGGTCGCGTGATTTCTTAGTCCTTCCCAACCCTAGCCAGCAGAATCCCTTTTTGTTTTACAAAACTTTCTCATACAAGACAATTTTCCCAATCACTTCCTTTTTTTCCAGATGCACGAAACTCGTGCCGTAGTTCTATTTCCTTGGTCGAAGGTTGTACCTGATGGTACCCAAAATTGTGTGATCCGGAAGCAAGGTATCGTCACTTCCTGAGGGAAGCGACGTGTCGGTGGCGACGGAAGTCGCAGAACTCGAAACAATGTTTTCCGGAAGTGATTTTTCAAGAGAGTGCGGAGACGAAATGGACTTTTCCCCAAGCTCCTCAGGCTCAGAGAACATCTCCGACGCACTCACAGCGCTGTTTGCTACTCCAAGATCAGAGACTGTAGCATCAGCGAGGGGTTCTGCTTCTTCTGTAGCGTGTGGCATCGGGTGAGGAAGTTTCTTGAAGTGCGTCGCGTGAATCCAGTTCTTCTTTCCAGCCACCCGCACTGCTGTCCTGGTGACCAATAACACCTGATGGGGTCCCCGCCAGCGAGGCACGAGACAGGAAGACCTCTCGTAGGCCTTCACGAGGACCCAACTTCCAGGCTGTATATCGTGTCCTGGGCCCGTGAACCGTACAGGTAAAGCAGAATATACCTGGTGATAAATGAAATACAGGTTTTTAGTTAACTGGTTACAGTAGTCTACAAGCAATTCATTTTCCACCTCCCTCAGGGCTTTAGGTTTCGGTAGACCCCAAATGTTAGCAGGTCTCCCCATTACTACTTCAAATGGAGAAAGCCCAGTTCTAGTCTGAGGTGTGGTACGCATAGCTAATAACACAATATGCAAAGCATCTGGCCATTTTAGTTTTGTATCAGCACATGTTTTTGCAAGTTTATTCTTTAAAATACCGTTGTGTCTTTCTACCAACCCAGCACTTTGAGGATGCCTAGCTGAATGAAATTGTTTCTCAATACATAGGGCTGCACATATTTGCAAAATTACTGCTGCGATAAAGTGCGGACCATTATCCGACCAGATTATCCTCGGGAGCCCAAATCGAGGAAAGAATTCTTTTACCATAAACTTTGCAGTGGTCATGGCGGTAGCATCTTTGACGGGGAAAGCCTCGACCCATTTACTGAAGGCACAAATAATTACAAGAACATATTTTAGATTATTACATCGCTCCATTTCAATAAAATCAAAGTGTATAACCTCAAAGGGGACAGAAGGGGGCCCAAAACTTCCCCTTGGAGTCACTGTCCCCTTACCCACATTGTGCTGCAGGCAGATCATACAGTTCTGGACGTGCCTCTTTGCAGTGTCCAGAATCTTGTCATTCACCCAAACCTGTTCTAACATTCTCGTGATCTGCTGGGCACACACATGCGTAGGACCGTGTGCCATTGTAACCATTGCCAATACATAAGAATCAGGAAGCAACCATTTCCCTTCGGATGTATCCACCCAACACCCTTCATCATCCAGTTTCCCCATTCCTTCAGCCCACCTTTTAGATTCTTCTATTGTGGCATCAGTTTGAATATCTCGCACAGACCCAATACCTTCATCCATTATGCAAGCATCTCTCATTTCCCTTGAGGCATACATGTCCGTTCTAAGGTCTGTGGCCGTTTGTCTGGCTATCAAATCCGCAAAAGCGTTCCCTTTGCCCACATCATCTATGACCTTGCGATGTGCTGCACATTTCATGATCGCTAACTGTTTAGGGAGTGAGAGTGCCGAAAGTAATTGCACTATCAAGGGGCCATGCTGAATCTTGGTCCCATGTGAGGTCAGGAACCCTCTTTCCGACCAAAGCTTTCCGAAGTTGTGAGCCACCCCAAATGCGTACTGGCTATAAGTATATATATTGACTCTATACCCTTGGGAAAGTTCACAAGCTCGGGTCAATGCTATAATCTCAGCGGCCTGCGCGGAGTTATGCGAAATTCTCTTAGTTTCGACAACTTTGCTCAATGTAGTAACTGCATAAGCAGCTGTAGATGTACCATTCGAAAGTTTGAAGCAGGAGCCATCACAAAACAGCTCCCCTTCTGCATTATCCAAAGGAGTATCTATGAGATCTATCCTGCCCTTCGTTTCTTGTTCAGTGGTATACAGGCAGTCATGTAATTCTTCGTCACCGCAAACAGTGTTTTGCGGGAAAGGTAAGAGTTCAGCCGGATTAAGAACACAACACCTCTTAATTTGAATATGAGGGGCAAACAGAATTAGTTCATACCTTGTTAACCGTGCTGAGGTGAGGTGTTGCGTTTGAATTTTGTTCAATAGAATATCAACAGAGTGAGGTACCATCAAAATCAAATCATGGCCTAGGACCATTCCCTCACTCTGTTTTACAGACGCGGCAGCAGCAGCGACAGCGCGCAAACATCTTGGCAAAGCGCATGCGACAGGAATGCTAAAGAAAGCGTTTTTTTAAATCCACAACGCTGAAGTGCGTAGCCGTAGCAGGGATCATTGTCAATATTGTCGTCACATCAGGCACAATTGGAAATTGTGGGGCGACGACTCTGTTAATAGCACGAAGATCAATTATGAACCGGTATGGAATTGCATTGTCGCCTTTCTTATATACAGGCAAGATCGGACTGTTACACAAACTACCTGTAATCTCCTCGATCACCCCACGATGCACAAAATCGGAGACAATGCATTTCAAAGCACGCTCGCCCTCAACTGATATTTTATACTGCGGAATGCGTGGTAGTTTCACTCCATATTTCAAAACTATTTTAACGGGCTCAATCTGTAACACTCCAACATCATTGTCGTCTACCGCCCATAAACATTCCGGGACAATCCTAAACTCAGGAGGTAAAGGTCGAATCAAGAACTGAGAATTAGGAAGTTGCTGTGGTGAAACCGTCAGCCGTACTCCATCAGAAGAACAATGAATTACTGCATTCAATTTCTTTAACAAATTCAACCCCAGCAAATTCTCTCCACAGTTTGAAGTGAGAAGAAAAGGGCAATGGTCTGTAAAGGGACCCAAAGAAACAGACACCAATGCAGAAACCAGACTGTAACGCTCACCTGATTCCCACGGAGGCGCAGGTCTGGCTTCGAGTGCTGATGCTTCTTCAATGGTGAAGCGCAGGACTCTGAAGATGGACAGGAAGGGCCCTCTACTCTGGCTTCTCCGGCTTGCAGGAATATTCCCCTGTGCGTGAAAAGGGAGTATTACCTACTGACTGAGTTATGCTCAAGCCTCCCACTCTCTTCCAACCCTCCACGATACCCTTCCACGATTCCCCGTGAAGTCTCACCTTAGGGTCAGGAAGGATGAGCTCTCCATCCTGCTTCTGATGCATGGGTGCGTTGAAACCCAGTTTCTTCACTGGATTGAGGATTGATGGGAGTTCAGGTAAGCTTGACTATTCAGGTAAGGATCTGTAAAAGTTCAGTTGCAAGTTCAAAAGTCCAAGCTTAATAATAATGTTCATTGTCTTTTTGCAGCAAGCGCTAATGCTTATGTCTTTTTTCCCCTTAGAGGCCAGGGTTCGGAATGCCGGAGATATGGCGCCGACCCGAAGTGAAACGTGCAGTTCCAGTTCCAGTAAATGGCAGGTTAGTTCTGGATGAGCGCTCGGGAACTGTCTTTGCATATGCTCATTCAATGTCTTTGTCTTTTTTCCCCATAGGGGCCGGGGTCCGGAAAATGCCTGGAAGCGGCAAGACCCGAAATGAAATGAGGTAAGTCTTATTCCCTTCCTTCTCTCACCTCTTATTCTTGTCTTTTTCTCTAGGCTCTGGGAAGTGGCTGTGTATCCGGATGATCGCTGCTGAAGATGGAGGAACCCAGGAAAGGTGAGTGAAATGCAGCGCTGCGCGATCGTAACGAAATGCTTTTAAAAATAATGTCTTCCCTTTCAGGATCGTCTGTGATGTCTCCGTGGTGCCGATTTAGCTGGTAAGGTCTCTTGTCTCCCTTTGCAGGTGACCCAGGATGCTGGCTGGCGTGGCTGAAGTCCAGATGCAGGAGCTGACACGGTGAGCGTCCAGCTGCGAGGAGCAGAACAACGCGAAGCGTGAGTTGCTGATCGGGTGTGGTTTAAATAGCTTTGGAAGAAGTTCCGAAAGTGTATCCTTCCTCCGATCAGGTATGTATCCTTCCCCGACCACACCCGGGTGGAAAGTAATCCTACAGGTAAAGTAGTTCCATTCAGGCCTCAAGAGGGCCAGGATGTGGCAGCATGGTCTGCATCAGGTAAGTGCACATTAAAACACTTGAACACATGTCTAGCTTTATGAGCCTGGCGCCTAAGCTGCCAGGACAGGGGTCCAACATGAGCCTGGCGCCTAAGGCGCCAGGACTGCGTCCAAAGGGCCCCAGCTTGGGCCCGTTGGCACTCCCCTGGGGGAAATGATGCCTGCCTCTGGGGTTGCTGGGTCGGACCTGGCTCCTTGGAGGTAGGCATCATGACAGTACCCCACCTCAAGGCACCTCCCAAGGTTCTTCCCTCCGGGGGTTTTGGCTTGTTCGGAAATCTCCGGTGAAACCTTTGTACTAATCGAGGTGCGTGGACATGGTTACTAGGCTCCCAAGATCCCTCCTGAGGTCCATATCCCTTCCAGCCAACAAGATAGAAGAGTTTCGACTTTACTACCTTGGAGTCTAAAATGTCTTTAACTTCGAATTCTAATTCCCCTTCAATTTGAACTGGATCTGGAGGCTTGGACAATCGGGTTCCTGGTTGTACGGGCTTCAAAAGTGATGCATGAAAAACTGGATGTATACACGTGTTGGACGGTAGATCCAGTTTAAAGGCCACTGGGTTGATTATAGCCTTGATGGGATAAGGTCCTATGAATCTGGGATTGAAGGTTTGCGGGCCCTTGAGGGATAAGTGTTTAGTTGCTAGCCATACCTGGTCTCCTACTTGGTAAGGCGGAGTTTTACTCCGGTGCAAATCTGCGTTTTCTTTATACTTTTTCTTGGCTTGCTGTAAATGAGTTGCAGCTTCTTTGAAGGCTCGGGTTATTGTGGAATGCAGATGATTTACTGCGGGCATTTCCAGGGTCAGAGGTGGATCTAGGTCAGAGGTCCGAGGATGGTGACCATACAAAGTATAAAAGGGGGTTTGTCCGGTTCCAGAATGCACTGAATTGTTGTATGCATATTCTGCGATCCAAAGGATGTCTTTCCAATTTAACTCGGATTGGTGTAACATGCACCGAAGATATTGCTCGAGAGTCTGATTGGTTCTCTTGGTTTGTCCGTCGGTCTGGGGGTGGTGGCTGGTGGATAACCGCACATCTATCTGTGCTAGTTGGCAACACTTCTTCCAAAAATGGGAGATAAATTGACTTCCACGATCCGAGACTAATATGGAAGGGAAACCATGTATGCGAACTACATTCTCCAGGAATTCCTTGGCCAAGGTGGAAGCAGAAGGCAAACCCTTTAAAGGGATAAAGTGGGCCATTTTGGTGAATAGGTCCACAATTACAAGGATTGTGTTGTAACCAGCACAAGGAGGCAGGTCGGTTATAAAGTCCATTGACAGGGTGTGCCATGGCGCCGGTGGAATATCCAAGGGTTGAAGTAGGCCGGCTGGCCTTTTCTTTTGAGCCTTGTTTTGGGCGCAAATTCCGCAAGACAGAACAAAAGACTTAATGGCCCTCATTACGACCCTGGCGGAGATCGCGGTGCAATATGCACCATGGAGCACGGCGGAAAGCTGCCAATACCGCCATGGGGGTTGGCGGATTTACCGCCCCATTCCGACCTTGGCGGGGCGGTAAATCCCCAATCCCCATTTTACCCTTCCCCATTCCCATTCTTGCCCCATAGGGTATAATGGGAGTGGGGAAGGCGTTAATTACGCCACCGTAAAATACGGTGGCGTAATTAACAACAAGGTCCCGTAGCGCCATGGATTCCTCCGCCCGGAAAAACCAGGCGGAAAACGGCTCCATGGCGCTACGGGAACTCGTAGTAGGGCGGAAGGGTCCGCCGCGAATACCGCTGGCGTAAACCCACTCCGCCAGGGTCGTAATGAGGCCCAATGTCTTTTCTCCAAGAAGGCCACCAGAAGTGACGTTTAATTTTTTCCTCTGTTTTAGCGATACCAGGATGTCCTTCCATTAAAGATTCATGATGATGGGCAATAACAAGTTCTTGCAATTCTTTACTTGGCAGAAACAACCGCTCCTGGAAGTAGGGTAAGTCATCCTTAACGGTGTAATGAGGACCCTTCTGACTCCATTCCAGTAAGGTTGAAGAGTCTAGAAGTTGTTTTACTTGCGTTTGGATGTCCTCAATAGTGTGCAATGAGGTTAAGCCTAAGATTCTTTGCTCAGGTATGATGGGCACAGGTTCTAAGCTCGAATTAGGTTCTTCCATGCCAATCCGGGATAAGGCGTCCGCTTTTCCATTCTTGCAGCCAGGGCGATAGGTAATTACAAAATCAAATTCTGCAAAGAATAGAGCCCAGCGGAGTTGTCGTGAAGATTGAGCTTTGGCCGTTTTTAAATACTGTAAGTTTCTGTGGTCCGTAATTACGGTGATGGTGTGTCTTGCCCCGAGAAGGTAGTGACGCCAAGCCTTGAAAGCAGATTTGATGGCCAGTAACTCTTTATCGGTAATTGCGTAGTTGATTTCAGGAGGAGAAACATTTCTGGACCAAAAGGCCACTGGGTGTAGTTGGTTAGTTTTTGGGTCTCTTTGCGACAGGACAGCTCCCATGGCCGAACTGGATGCATCGGTTTCCACTATGTACGGGAGATCTGGGTGCGGGTGCTTCAATACAGGTGCAGAGGTGAATTTGGTTTTCAGGTCCTGGAAGGCTTGTTCGGCCTCAAGAGTCCATTCGAAGCGTTTGTTTTTCTTTAGGAGAGCGGTGACGGGTTGGACTGTTCGGGAAAATTCTGGGATGAATCTTCGATAGAAATTGGCAAAGCCGAGCATGCTCTGAACTCCCTTCACCGAGCTTGGAGAAGGCCATTTGAGGATGGCGTCCACCTTTCGCGAGTCCATTCGGACTCCTTGAGGTGTCAGGATGAATCCGAGAAACTCAACTTCTGTGGTATGAAAAACGCATTTTTCGGGTTTTGCAAATAGTCTGTGCTGGCGCAGTTTCTCAAGAACTGCCCTAACATGTTTTCTGTGATCAGATTCTGAAGAAGAGTACACCAGGATGTCGTCAATGTAAACAATGACACAGACATCGATACGTTCCCGAAGAACATCATTCATAAAGTACTGAAAGGCGGCAGGTGCATTGCACAAACCGAAGGGCATCACCTGATATTCGAAGAGCCCAAACTTGGTGCGGAATGCAGTCTTCCATTCGTCACCTTCTTTTATGCGCACCAGGTGATAAGCTCCTCGGAGATCTAACTTGGTGTACACACAAGCGTCTTTCACCTGGTCGATAAGCTCAGGGATCAAGGGCAGAGGATAACGATTCTTAATCGTTATTTGATTTAGGGCGCGATAGTCTATACACGTTCTAAGGTCGCCTTCTT
The DNA here is from genome assembly GCF_040938575.1 of Ambystoma mexicanum. Classification (NCBI taxonomy): domain Eukaryota; kingdom Metazoa; phylum Chordata; class Amphibia; order Caudata; family Ambystomatidae; genus Ambystoma; species Ambystoma mexicanum. Next base: position 405,925,040 of record NC_090937.1, read on the forward strand.
TTTTCAGCACGAAGAACAGAGCTGAAGAGACAGGAGACTTGGACGGACAAATAAAACCATTGGCTAGGTACTGATCTAAATACTGACGCAAATGCAGGTTCTCAGGTTCCGTAAGAGCATAAATCCTTCTACAAGGTAGTTGAGCATTGGGTACCAGATTGATTTGGCAATCATAAGACCGATGGGGAGGTAAAGTGTTAGCCTGTTCTTTCTGAAAAACGTCTTGGAATTCATGGTATTCTGACGGTAGCTGTACAGGGGTGGAAGTTGCTGAGGCTAGACCCATAGCTGGATTTCTTGGATAACAAGTTGGTTCACAATCAGGAAAACTTATCTTCTTTGCTCGCCAGTCAATTCTGGGATTATGTGTTTCTAACCAAGGAATTCCAAGAATTACTTGAAATTGTGGGGCCTTGATCACATCAAACATGATTGCTTCCCGATGTCCATCCTGACCCACCAGTGTCACTTCAACAGTGGAATGCGTTACAGGCCCTGAGGCTATTTCGGTTCCATCTACTGTAGTAATGACATCTTGGGTTACTTTCGGGCGGAGAGGAAGCTTAATCCTGGAAGCCAATTCACGGTCTATGTAATTTCCAATAGCTCCACTGTCGATGTATGCTTTTATAGCATGCAACTGCTGAGGCTGTTTTGGGTCCACGAGCACCATTGGCATGACAAAATGCGAGGTCAAAGAGTTAGTTTTCAAGCTCGGCAAGCGGACCCCTACGCTTGCCGGGCTAGGTCGTTTCCCGAATCAGGTGTCACTAATTCGTTATCAGTAGCTTCTTAAGTGGTTTAACTGGACAATTTCGAAGAAAGTGACCGGAAGTCCCGCAATACAGACAGAGTTGCATTTGCCGCCTTCTCTCTCGTTCTTTCGGCGTTAATGGTCCTTTAACACCACCGATTTGCATAGGTTCAGATACGTCGGTACTCTTGGAGTTAGCGTGGGTTTTGATCGGTGCTCGGTTTTCATACTTGAACCGATCTGCTTTTCTATTTTGAAGTCTGTGATCAAGTTGAACCACCAAGTCAATGTAGTCTGCGCAGACCTAGGGTGGGTTTACTATCTGAGCTAGAACATCCTAAAGCTCTCCGCGCAGGCCTCGATGAAACAATGTGATCCTTTTGCTTTCTGGCCATCCAGTTTCCACAACCAGTCTGTTAAAGGTGGCTATGTAGGACAGAAGATCCTGATTACCTTGTCGTAAGGATAGCAGTTTGTTATCAAGGGCCTGTCCTTGAGAGTGTCGAGCAAACAATCTTTCCATGCTGGCCTGGAAGCCCTGAAAATTCTGGAGAATGGGATCATCCTGATTTACCAATGGAATAGACCAATCGGCAGCACTGCCACTGAGGTAAGATAGTATAAAGGCTACCTTGGTCTGGTCGTTAGGGAAGGCTCCGGGTCTGCATAGAAAGTGTAAACGACATTGGTTCATAAAGACGGCATATTTCTTGGGATCCCCCGCAAAACGTTCAGGCGGGGCCAAAGGCATGTGTCCAGGTAGATTAATTTGTACCGGGTTACTCAAACCCATTGATGTGGAAATGTCCCCAGAATTAGGTAAAGGAGTGTGCCCTGCCTGGGCCTGTAATAACCTTTTGGCTAGGTCATCTGTTATTTCCTTGGATAAGATCAGTTCTCTTTTGAGAGCGTTAGTCTCCTGGCGGGCTGAGTGCACCTCCGCCCATAATTCCCCCAAAAGCTGGGCCAGCTGGTCAGTCTCGGAAGTCTCCATAGCGCCCGGGTGGGAAATTGTGGGTAGGCTTTGCGTTCTGTAACGCTCACCTGATTCCCACGGAGGCGCAGGTCTGGCTTCGAGTGCTGATGCTTCTTCAATGGTGAAGCGCAGGACTCTGAAGATGGACAGGAAGGGCCCTCTACTCTGGCTTCTCCGGCTTGCAGGAATATTCCCCTGTGCATGAAAAGGGAGTATTACCTACTGACTGAGTTATGCTCAAGCCTCCCACTCTCTTCCAACCCTCCACGATACCCTTCCACGATTCCCCGTGAAGTCTCACCTTAGGGTCAGGAAGGATGAGCTCTCCATCATGCTTCTGATGCAGGGGCGCGTTGAAACCCAGTTTCTTCACTGGATTGAGGATTGATGGGAGTTCAGGTAAGCTTGACTATTCAGGTAAGGCTCTATAAAAGTTCAGTTGCAAGTTCAAAAGTCCAAGCTTAATAATAATGTTCATTGTCTTTTTGCAGCAAGCGCTAATGCTTATGTCTTTTTTCCCCTTAGGGGCCGGGGTTCGGAATGCCGGAGATATGGCGCCGACCCGAAGTGAAACGTGCAGTTCCAGTAAATGGCAGGTTAGTTCTGGATGAGCGCTCGGGAACTGTCTTTGCATATGCTCATTCAATGTCTTTATCTTATTTCCCCATATGGGCCGGGGTCCGGAAAATTCCTGGAAGCGGCAAGACCCGAAATGAAATGAGGTAAGTCTTATTCCCTTCCTTCTCTCACCTCTTATTCTTGTCTTTTTCTCTAGGCTCTGGGAAGTGGCTGTGTATCCGGATGATCGCTGCTGAAGATGGAGGAACCCAGGAAAGGTGAGTGAAATGCAGCGCTGCAGCGATCGTAACGAAATGCTTTTAAAAATAATGTCTTCCCTTTCAGGATCGTCGGTGATGTCTCCGAGGTGCCGATTTAGCTGGTAAGGTCTCTTGTCTCCCTTTGCAAGTGACCCAGGATGCTGGCTGGCGTGGCTGAAGTCCAGATGCAGGAGCTGACACAGTGAGCGTCCAGCTGCGAGGAGCAGAACAACGCGAAGCGTGAGTTGCTGATCGGGTGTGGTTTAAATAGCTTTGGAAGAAGTTCCAAAAGTCTATCCTTCCTCCGATCAGTTATGTATCCTTCCCCGACCACACCCGGGTGGAAAGTAATCCCACAGGTAAAGTAGTTCCATTCAGGCCTCAAGAGGGCCTGGATGTGGCAGCATGGTCTGCATCAGGTAAGTGCACATTAAAACGCTTGAACACATGTCTAGCTTTATGAGCCTGGCGCCTAAGGCGCCAGGACAGGGGTCCAACATGAGCCTGGCGCCTAAGGCGCCAGGACTGCATCCAAAGGGCCCCAGCTTGGGCCCGCTGGCACTCCCCTGGGGGAAATGATGCCTGCCTCTGGGGTTGCTGGGTCGGACCTGGCTCCTTGGAGGTAGGCATCATGACACGGAAAGACAGTTGGTATACCAGAAAACCCTACGGAAACATTTGTTTGCCCTGACAGTGGAATGTTTGGAACCCGAGAATGATCAATGGAGCACTTCTGCGCTCCAGTGTCTATCAAAAACTGGTGTTTCCTATTCCCTACTAATAATTCAACGTAGGGGCCTTTCTGATTGACGGGAGTAGGTGAAGGTTCCAAACCCTGCTTCGGGCAATCCTAATGAAATAGAGCCTCGTCAGAAGGAAGCTCTTCAGAAAGGTAGGCAGCAGAAGGGTGATCAAATATGTTCCTCGAGTCCACACTCGAGGTCTGATTTTCCCGTGAAAAAGGTTGCTGAGGATCTTGTAAAAACTGACCTCTATCAGGCCCCCTGCTCCAGGGCGGCCCCTAGGTCGTCTACCCATACTCCCAAACGCACTGTTTGACCTTTGGCGAAGGACGGGGCACTGTGCTCGCCAATGACCTTCCTGGCGGCAATAAGCACATTGATTAATATTCACAGGACCCAAAGGAGCATTTCCTTTTGGGAGATACTGACCTCTGGTCTGTGTCATGCCTCCTCTGGGGTTTCTAACAATTTGCTGTAATACTACTTTGGTTTTCAAATCTCCTTTCCTCTTTTCAATTTTTTTCTTCTCATTATTAACACGGTTCTCATAATACTGAGCCATGTGCAAAACCTCAGATTGAGATTTTGCCTGCCAAGCGCTCTCAGAGGACATAATCTGTAACTGGATGTCAGGCAACAATCCACATACAAATTTGTCCACGAACAACCTTTTCCCAGACTCTGTACCTAAATCCTGTCCACTGAAGTCAGAAAATACGTGCTCGAATCTGTTAAAAAATTCGGTGGCACCTTCAGTCTTCCCTTGAACACAGGCCGTAAGCTTGTCCCAAATAATTCTTTTCTCTGGAATTATAGTTTTTAATTTTGCGACAATTCTATCAGGCAAAGTAAGTATTACCTGTGGTGGTTTCTCACCAGCTGGTCTTTCCCCATCAATCCTAATCATATTAGCCCACGTATCTCCCAACCCTGGCACATTGTCTACTGTCCGAACCTGTTTCCATACATCTACGGGTAGGAGTACAGGAAATAGCAAGTCAATATCACTCAAGGTGAACACAGAGGACTGCAAGACGGACTCTATTTCTTTGTAAAACCCCGTCGGGTTTTTCCTGATATCGGGAATTGATTGTCTAATAGTGTTCACTTCCTGTCGTGAAAACGGGACGTGAACGAATTGTGATACATAATGTGCAGGGATATCCACAGCGGGGGCACCAGTCCCAGCGTTGGCGGGGATCTCAACTTTTGGGACAAAGGTCGGAGGAACCTCTCTCATAGGCAACTGAGATATAGGTACCTCCGGCCGCTTACTAAGCAACAGAGCCAGGTCGAGCGCTAAGGCAGCTGAAGAAGTGTCGGGCGAAAAAGCCCTTTTACAAATCCCCAATAATTCTATGGGGCAACTAACCTTCTTTCTTACACATTCTTCTTGCAGGTACTGTACCATTACCTGAATTACCTTTCTTTGCATTTCTACTGTATACTGACTATACGTGCCATATACTTCATCTGGCGGAATTGATGAATCCGAGATCCATCGACTCGCATCTTTGGTACAAATTCGTATTTCCTCAGGTGCCGATCTACGGCACGGAAGGAACCGTTTCTGTACATATATTCTATCGTCTTCGTCGTCCTCATCTCGTGACTTTTCAAAGTCTTTCCTAAACTCAAACAATTTTTCAACATGCCCATATACTTTCTGCTCTGTGTCCCTCGAAAGTGCCAAAGCATTCAGATCTCTCACTCCTTGTGGAAGATCCGAATTTTGTAATCTACCCCACATCACACATAAATGAGTCCCCAAACCTTTGATAAAAACATTTTTCTCGGGAAAACTATTCAAATTAGATAATGTGGAAAAAACATTAACTTGATCACCTTTCTCCATACAATGCTTAGCCCATGCAAACAATTCCTGTTTCTTATCTGCAGAAACAGTATCACCAGTGACGATCTTTGATCCTGCACCTGGATCAACTTTAGTCAATATGGGGCCACTCGGGAGCGGAGGTGTAGGTAAATTTAATAAAGGTGCAACTATCGGTGCAGAAGGAAGGGGCGGTGCGATAGGTGGAGGAACAACAACTATGGGACTAGGAACAATAGGTTGCACAGGGGGAACAGGAATAATGGCAGGAACAACAGCAGGAATGGGCAGAGTGCCCAAAATAGGAACATACGGAGGTGGCGCTGAGGCATCAGGCCTGCGTTCGTTTAACAATTTCTCAATAAATTCTTCAGAAACATGGAAATCTCTAGAGGGGTACATTTTCTGGATTCCAAGTGAAAAAGCCCTATCCATATTTTTAACTGATTCTGAATGTTTTTCTTTATCATATAACAACGCTCTTTCGGCGTTTGTTTTATGACGGCGTGCATGTTTGTCCCTACTTTTAAGCTGCTGTAACGCTTCTTTTTTCCAATTCTGTAAAACATCAAAGGCTGCAGGTCTAGCCTTCTTTTTTAGCAAGATTGATTCTAAGTATTCAATACGGGGGATCTCAAAACTACCGTTGATTGGCCACTGAAATTCGGAGGCATGTCTGGTCTGTCTGTGCCAAATATCATTAAATACTATACTACCAATGCCATACTTACAGTACATAGTACATGCCGGCAACCCCTCCTGTGGTGCCGGGCGGCTAAATTCCAAAGATTGTCGATCGATGCGGAACAGAGCCCTAAAGCAGCTAGACAATTTCCCAGGCATTTCACAAAAAATTGGTGTTACCTGGTCAATAATTGTGTCTGCAGATACAATACGCCAAATTCAAATTGTCAGGGTTAAATTAAGAGCCGGGTCACGACTGCACCTGACCAAACCTAAGGAGGACCGTACGGTTTATCAAAGAACTTACCTAACGAATGTTACCTTGTGTTTGGTGGTTTCGACAAATCTGCCCGCCTCAAAATTGGACCCTCGTCAAGATGCCGTGTCAGACCACACGACTATCGTTCAAGGATCGGATCGTGCAGCGCTGCCGAGGTATCGCGTATCGATCGGTCGGGCCCGCAGAATCACACCGTCCGATCCCGGTTCGATAGTCTGCGTCTTGAGGGTCCCTATTCGGGCGCCAACTGTGAAAACAAAGAAATTGATATGAGGCTGGGAAGCCCAAAGGAAACACACCAACACAGGTTACAAAGGACATGCAAAGTGCTTTATTTAAAAGCTACAACAGTTACCAAAAAGTCAATTGACAAACGGATAGCTATTCGGCTCTCAGAGTAACGTAACGAACTTCAACGAAGGTTTGATGCATTAGTAGAGAGACCGTACATTGGAATACTTGTGCTTTTATACTCTTTATCGAGCCCTGGCCAACCCCCCCCCGGGTTAACCATTCTTGGGACCAGACCTAGGGTTCCTTGCCAGGTCAATCCTATAATTTATGCAATTTGATCAGTTTTGCCGATATAGTTGTACATTTACACATAGGTCAGGGATAGGACAAGGTCTCAGTTCGCGACCCCGACAAGTGGCCTGCAGGCATATTACTTATTCATGTGTGCAGAGGTAACAACGGCCAGAATCTCACTCAGAATGTCATTCGGCCTCCATTTTGATGTTCAGGGTGACTTCCACATTACAAGAGAACCTAAAATGGCGGCTAAATCCAAGATGGCGACTTACACAGTTTTTCGTTAAGGTCAAGACCTTGCCGCAGAGTCTATTTACAATATTATTTTAGACAACTTGGCGTAGGCCAACACACATTCAAATTCTGCGATAGGAGGCATAATATCTTTTCAATTCCAACACTACAGAATCCAATATAGACAGAACAATTTTCGGGATCACTTTACAACAAAAATGACCTTGGCTCCGTGCACACTTTTGAGCATAAACCTATCCAAAATAAGTTTCTGTCACAATTCTGTTGCAACATTTATGTGTTTTCATTATTTAAACAAAAAAATATATATAGATAATTATGATAGATGTCTCTACTTCACTTTTCAGTTTTCTACATACTCCCACAATTTAGCATTTCCTCATGCTTTGTAGTGCTTGATTTGGATACAGTAATAAACAGACAAGAAACACTTAAAACATTTGCATGCAACTAATAATATCTCCTGTGAAAAGTATCACACATTGCTCATCTGTGGGTTTGTTTCCTATTATCTCAAAGTGATATTAGTCCGTGTGTATCACAGTACATTTTGTCACTTCAGGCAGATAGCCCATTCGTTGGTATAATTCTCTAATGCACTACGTGTTTCGGGCAATTTATGCTCTTCATCAGGTGTGGACAAATGTCTTGTTTCAATTAATTAATTTCTGAAAATTAAGTAAACAAATATTCTAGTCAATACCGTTTTTCACTATGTTTTCAATTATGTTTTACAAGTTCTGTTTGAATCCCAAAACAATAAGTATTCGTTTTTTTCTAACCTTAGTGCCTGTGACTCTGAAGATATTGTCTTCTTTATAACACATTCCCCATGTCGAGTTTGCTTGTTGATTCAACACCTACTTCATTTCTTAAAGTGCAACGGGTGGTCTTTTGCTCAATCTGTCAATAAAATGAGTAACATTCGTTTTATGGAGGTCTGCCTTTTCTACATGTGTGGGTTTTGCACCGGGAACAGTTGCTAAAACATAGCTCTGTGTCCCAGTCACAAAACCTGTGTTAACTAGCATTTCAATTAGATTACATGTTTTGCACGCTTGTAGCTTTTGTGCTCACGTCTGTCTGACGGCTTTCCTGGGGACCATCCTTCGATCTGCAAAGCGTTTCTGCCACGGGATGTTTGGATTTTTGAGTGTTCAGTCAGTGGGATATTTTCACAGCCCAGAGCACGTTTTCTCCTCTCTTGTTCTACTTGTCCTCTTTCGCCTCATCAATCGATGTTCCTGGCGTTGTATCCTCTCCCGGGTGTGGAGTAAAATATGCGCATGCCGCCTTGCTCTGGTTTCACGTTCACGATACTTTTGTTCGTTATGGTAACCATGTTAAAATCAATCTGTCGTCTCTTTCAGTGTTTAGAAGAGGTGACTGGCCGCTTTCATTCGGTGGATGCCATCTTGTAGTGTCCTGGGTTGTTGTGGTAACTCTATTATGATCCTCCTGTTGTTTCTCTCCATGTAGGCAGACAGCCACTTGCCGCATACGTTCATTGGGCACAATCTTGTAATCCCCTGGGTAATTGTTGTAACTATATTGTAGTCCATCTCTGATTTTTCACTGTGTTACGAGGAGGTGACTTAGCGCTTCCTTATGGTGGGTGCCATCTTGTCATGTCCTAGGTCATCATTCTGTGGTTTCTCTCCGTGTTGCTTGTTACTTGCAATCGACGGGCGACATCTTGTAGTGTTTAGAATTTTCCATTTATTTCAATAAAAGAACACTATGATCGTCAGTTTCCATCTTGTTTATTTACAATATCTTCGTTGTCTCTCTCACTTTTTTCTGTTGAATTCCTTTTGTCGACTTAATGATCTTGTCTCGCCGTATTGGGGCGGGGGATTGGCTGTTTCCTCATAATGGGACACCTCTTATGGTGTTCTTTTTCTAGCAGGTTGCCATACATTTTAAAGATGTCCCAAATGCCCTCATGATTACAGATCTCAAGTTTTCTTCCCCTCCTCTGTTGTGACTTCCTTACATTATATTGACTCCTCATTTATAAGAAACAAATCCCCGTCTGCATTCATGCCATTAAGCTGCAGTGAGTTAAGTTTTTCTATCCAGTAGGTTTCTTTTAGTAGCAACATTTTGTTGAGATTTCCCCCCCCCCCTTCTTGGTGCTCTCACTTGTTCAAGAATAATAAATCTTATCTGGGCGATATTGTGTCTCTCTTTCTTAAAATGTTGAGTTTACTGGCGATATTATGGCACCTGTACTTATACTTGACTTGTGTTCTGACCATCTTGTTTTTGCCTTTCTCATTGTCATTCCTACATAGTATATTCCGTATGGACATCTTATGCCGTATATTACATTTTTGGAGTCACACGTGGAGGAGTGATGAAGATTTATCTTGTATCCTTTGTGGGGATGGGTGATGGTATTACCCCTAATTAGGTTGTTGCAATTATTGCAGTTATGGCAGGGTGTCGTTCCTGTATAGTTTTCCTGGGTTTGTCTTTCAGCTGAGAAATCTACTTTAATCAAGTGTTCTTTAATGGATTTGCTTTTGTTATAAGCAAAAAGTGGAGGTTCAGGAAACAGTCTTTTCATCACTGGGTCTAAAGTGACAGTTGTCCAGTTTTTTTAATCATCTTTTTGATTTTTGGACTCTGTTGAGAGAAACTGGTAACATATAACAATTTCTCAGTTTCCTCATTATTTTTGGGTTTCACTGCATCTTCTCTGCTGATCTTGCTTACTTTTTCAGCACTTGTCCTGATGTTGGTTGACTGAAATCCTCTCTTTTCAAATTTGCTCTTCAGGTCTTCTGTCTTCTTATTGTATTCCTCTTCTTCCGAAATGATCCGTCTATATCTTAAAAACGGACTGAATTGTATACTTTCTATTGTTCTTCTTGGATGAAAACTGTTGGCATGCAGTATACTGTTCAATCTGTCTGTTTTGTGTATATTGTAGTTTCCAATTTGCCTCTTTTCGTATATGCTTGTACATCCAAGAATTCAATTGTTTCTTTGCTTGTCTTTGTTGTCAGTTTAATCCTAGGTGCCATTCTGTTGAGAGAACACACATAACAGCTCTCATCTGAATTTCCTCTCCCCACCCCACTCATGTGCTGATACCATTGGTTATTTAAATGGGCTGACTTATCAAGGAATGCATTTATATCTTGATAGTTTTCTCCAGCATCCCTCTTAAACTGATTCATTTGTTTGGAGATATTAGGGAAAATGTTACTTGTGCTTTTGTTTGTTTGTTTTGTTTGTTTTATTGATTTGTAGGGTGCACCAAACCTGTAGGTAACTGGGTGCAATGAGTACAGGAATTCCTAAAGCTTAGGTTACAGGTTAGACAGGTATGGGTTACATAGTAAGAGGGTTACAAAGTAGGATAGAAAAGCAAGAGAAATAATTCAGGAGGAGTACAGAGGCATTATACAGAGTATAAGTACAGTACAGATCATATGTCATTGGTACGTAGCCAGTTCAGAGTGTTGCGTCTAAAGCTGAGGAAGTATTGGTCGGCTCTGAGAGAGAGAGTTAATGCATTCCATGATTGGGCTGCTTTCACTGGGAAGCTACTGTCTCCAGTTTTTTTTAGCTTAAATTTGGGAATGTTCAGACAGAAGGAGTTGGCCGCTCTCAAGGGACTGGTAGAAGTTTTCCTAACGATTCTCTCTGTTAGGTAGGGAGGTGCTGCATTGTTAAGGCATTTGAACGTGAGGGGAAACTGTTTGTAGTAGAATTCTGTCACTGATCTTCAGCCAATGGTGTTCTTTCCTGATTTCTGAGACATGTTCTCTATTGGGTATGTTCAAAGCAGTTCTGGGTTTGAAATGATCACCTCATATTCTGACGCTCTTTGTTAGTCAATGTGCTTTTGGCTTTCTCCAAAATAGTGAATATGGCATGCTTGACGTATAACATCATGGTTCACACCATTGTAATAATTGTAGTTTTTTCAATTGCGAAAGCAGCAACAGCTAATGTGTGTTCGCAGGGATAGTGCCCTCACATTACAGCATCTAAAATCTCACTGTAATAAGGTAATGGTTTCTGTCCATGTTCTAATGTTGTCTTCTGTGTAAGGACTGCTGTCATCAGCACTCCATTTGAATGCAAGAATAAATAAAACTCCTCATCATAGTCTTAAATCCCTAACACAGGGGCTGTACAAATCTCTCTTTTTAACTCTTCAAATCTCGTCTGTCCATATTATCTCACCTTTACTTCTCTGCACTTCTTTGAGTCCTTTTACAAGTGATCTAATAGATGTACAGTAATCCAAAACCCAGGCCCTATATTAATTACACAGGCCTAGAAATTGCTGCATATCCCTCCCTGTCTCAGGTCTTAGAGTTTTCATGATTGCTTCTGCTCTCTCACTTGTCACTTTTCTCCCTCTTAAGAGATTAACTGTCCTACATACAGAATCTCTTCCTGACAGTACTGTAGCTTCACCTTGTCCACTTTGTATCCTTTTTCTGCCAATACTGTCATTAATTGGACTGAATCTTAACAACATTATCTTCTCTCTCAATGCACACTAATATGTTGTCTATGTACTGAATTATTATGCTCTCAAGTTCTATGTTACCTACGTTCTTCTGAAGGACCATATTAAAGATTGGTGGGGACTCACACTTCCCCTGTAGTCATCTTGTATGTTTCCACCATTGATTTCTATACAAAAATGTGGTCAAGTCTTGGGAGTCCTCATGAAGGGGAATTGAGAAAAAAACATTCTATACATCTACTATTGTAAAATATTTGGCTGTCGCTGGGATGTTACATAATATTGTAGCTGGATTCAAACTCAGAGGAAACTCTGCTTCAGCAATATTGTTTAGGGGACATACATCCTGAATAAATCTTCACAACCCCCTCATTGATTTCTTTACTGGGTGCACAGCCGTGGTACATGGGGAATCTGATGGTACCAATATTCCCTGCTCAAAGCGGAAATGGTTTGAAATATGCCTTCATCTGCTTCTCTTGACATGGAATACTGTTTTGTTTGTGGTAGAATTGCTCCTGGCTTAAGCTTTATTTTAACTGATCCTGCTCCACTCAATAGACCCACATTACATAGACTATTGGTCCATCAAACGCTTGGCACCCTGTCTAGATCTGACTGGAGAAATGATGGCTTTTTTCTTACCAATGGCATTCTCTGTGGTATTTCCTTTTTTTCTATGTTCATCCAATAATTAAGACTTATGGAAAATACTAACTCATTGTCTGAATTCTCATCTCTGAACATCTCCTCATCTGTCAAGTCTGTTAGTATATACGCTTCATAAAGGACTATTACTGTCCTTCATGCTCTTCCTTCATCATCTGTCCCAGGAATAATCTCCCATTCTTCTCTCAGTATCACTTCCTACAGTTATATAGGAATAACATGTCCTTCCTCTTCATCCATAGGTATTTCTGGTCTAAACAGAAATTCATCAGCTATCCTCAACAATTTACCTATCAAACCAGGAAGCCATGTCAACAAAATATTTACTTCATACAAAAATACTTTTGGCTCTAAAAGGATATCTCACAATGCTTTTTGGCCTTTAAATGCATATTTAAATTCTTTTACAATCACGTAGTATATCCCTGGAGTGGAACATGTTATCCCTTTGTCAGTAAAATATATCATGATGTTACGTTTTGTCATCATGTCACGTTCTAATATGTTGACTGGTGTCTGTTGAGAATACAATAATGGCATAGACACGTCATGTTTCTCCGATTGAAATTGGTAATTCATCAGTAAATGGAACCAACCTCATAGCCCCATAGAATCCCTGCGCATTCATGATGATGCCAGACATTGGATACTTTCCCTCTCAAACACAAGAGCGAGTCGCTACTGTGTCTACAAAAAATGAAAATGTCTTGCCTTCTATCATTACCATGACCCTCAGTTTCTATTAGGGTTCTGGTATCACAGATAGTACTGAACACATCAGGTCATTCTCTGGGCTTTCCTATTGTGGATATAAACCCATTCCTGTACCCGTAAAAGGATTCCTTCCCACTACTGTCACACTACCTATCCTGGGTGTAGGTGTTTGTGGGGATCGTGTATTTGCCTTCAATTGTGGCATTGTCGCCTGTTGCATCGTGTATACTGTTGTGTCTGTACATGTTGTGTTTACATAGGCGCTTGCTGTGGTTGTCCTTGGGGTGACTGTGGTTTCAGCAGAATATGATGTGTTTGCTGCATTTGCGGTGCACATGTCTGATACTGTGTGTGATCTTGGGCATAATACTCTGGTGGTTCTGTACTATACAGTGAGAAATAACCTGCCCCTCCTCTTGGAGTTTGCTAGTTCTGATGCATGCCAATTGTACTTCTACACATTTGGGCCACATATCCCACCCTCCCACAATTCCAGCACTGCTGTTGCTGTTCTCCATTAAATCCCAAACCCCTTGAGGGTTGTGAAATCCACCTCTTTGGCCTCTAGATCCATTCCCTCTATGACATGACCAAAAATGGTACCCCTGATCTATGGGGTACCCTACATTGATTGGCTGTGTAGGCAACAACTCTTGTGTAACCACTCATTCACCGCTCATCAGTACTGCTTCTTCTATAGCAAATTTCAGCAACTTTTTCTGAACTAACTGCTTCTTCGAGTTTCCTCAGTTTTTTTCTTATTCTGCTCTTGTAACAAACGACAATGATGTACGATAGTCAACTGTATTTCTGGCCATGGCTTTGCTTCCATCCCTACCTGTTTTTTCATCGGCCCGGGCAGTCCCTGATATGAAATACAAATAAAATAATACTACAGTCTTATCCCTCAATTCCCTCATCTCAAGACACCAAGGTTCTTGAAGCTCCTGAATATAAGCAACAGGATCTTCGTTGTCACCAATTTTCTGTGTCACAATCACGCCCATGTCTGACTTATCAGAATAGTGTATTGTACTGTCACTGCCCTCCATACATCTGCACTACAATTATTAAATGGCGCTCTCTCATGTGTCATGTTTTATGCTGTCACTCTTGCATATCACACTAGTTTCCAAATGTCGTCTGCCCTCTCCCCTAGGATAGCTGCTTATAGGCCTTTTACGCCACCCACCACTGTCATTACCACTGTCATTCTTTCTAACTCAAATTATCTTTATCCATCTGCGACCACAGTATATATTGTGGTTGTCCTCCCCCATTCGCTAATAACAGGGATTGTGTAAATCCTGTTCTACAGTCATATCCACCCATGCTCCTTATCTTCCAGATGGGGCTAGTGTTACCGTCTCATCTTCTTCCTGTCAATGACCTTAATCTACTTACATAAGATGGTGACATTTCCCATAAGCTATGCATCCGTCCTTGTGGTCATTCGGGATATGGTATAGGTTCTGCTGGGTTTCCTTCCGGTTCTCCTAAATCTAACCACTTTACCCCTCTTTCTATGTTTGGATCTGTCAAAGAGCCATATATGCCCTGTGCTTGCGCTCTCACATTTTCTTCCCTTTATTAATCTAACATCATTATACCCCAACTGATATGACTGTTAACCCTTTCCTCGTCATCAAGATCTAGTGTGCTTAGGGACAGCCTTCTATGCTTGTCCATGCTTGTCCATCATTACATCATCCAATCTGTCTCTTGTTTCTCTTGGTGGAGATCCTTCAATACTCCCTCTGCTTTCATAACCATATTTTCCCTCATTTGCCTATACAGCTCCCCAATCATTTTCCCTATACCTTCTGCCTCATGCTCACCAATCCTTGTAGGTACTCTAGGTATCTCATGTAGCTCCCTGTGGGGCTGTTGTGACCTTCTCTCTTCCTCTCATCGTTCTCGTTCTTCAACTGGTCTTACACATCTATTAATGATGTGATCTATTTCATCATCCCTTTGTCCTCTACTCCTTCTCATTTCCTTCTATTCTTCCTCTGCCCATCTTCTCATCTTCCTCTTATCGTCCACTTCCCTTCTTCTCTGTAACCTCCTCTCTTTTAATCTTTGCGCTTCTTCGTCTCCCCATCCTTTCTCTCTCTCTATTTGATCTGCTCGTCATACCTTTTTCATTCTCCCTTTCGTGTCCTGTCATTTTCCTTCCTCATCTTTGTATGTTCTTTCTTGTTCCCTTTCCTTTCTTTCTTGCTCCTCTCTTTCTTTAAAATCATCAATACACTTTTTGTTTAAGTTGAGAAGGATCTATCCTCCCCTCCAATCATTCGCTACAATTTTCAATTCCCTGGCTCTATCGTACTCTCCTTTTTGTCTATTGGTCTCTTCTTCTCTATCACTCTATCCCTTTGGCCATTACGCTCTTCATATTTACTATGTCCATACATATATTTGCGTTCTTTAATCTTACTTTCTTCTGTACTATCTTGACTACTTTAAGCAGCGGTGTACATATCGGATTGCTATATCCCGCTGCTGCTTTTAGCTCCTTTAGAGGATAAAATACCGGTTTCTCATTGGTCATACTATTTTCCTCAGGAGGAAAAAGAAGAGCAGAGGGTGTTTTGCCCCTCCCCTTCATGCTGATTAAGCATCCACTACTTCTCAGGTGGGTCTTCTTTCTTGCTCTGATACATTTTGCATAGCCTTACAATATCTACCCTTTTTTGGAACTTTTTCCCTGTATATGCAGCATGTAAGTATGTTGTCACATGTTGAAATACTGTTCATGAAAGGGAACCCTCTTGAAGCCAAGGCATGAACATTTTGTCAGCTGTGCCTTTGACCCATTCAGCATGATATTTCCTAATCTTGAGTGTGTACCTTGGTGGTATTTTGCACAAGTGTAGAAAGGGAGTGTTCCCCATGATGACAAGTAATTTTTGATATTCAATGCTTACCAGATCTTTTATTCGGCTACCACTTTAATCAATTAGTGTTACATCAATGCTTTTCTTTCCTTCTTTCACAATAATTCACATATCACAACAATCAATTCAAGCAAGCACCATGATACACTGCCCATTTCTCAAAGAATCTTCTTCAAAGACCTTTCGAAGTCTATACAATAATATTCTCTTTGCTTCTTCATTAGAATTCTATCGATTCTCAATATCCTGTTGTTTTGTTATTAACAGTGTAAACATCTAATCTTCCTATATTATTTCTCAACTGTTACCCTCCTATGATTGGTGCCAATCACTTGTTTTTAGGGTCTCATAAGCAGTCAAATTATTACTATTGTTCGACATTTCTAAACTACAACCCAAATTATCACAACTTATAAAAACCATGTGTTGTTTTAAACAAATAAAATTCTCACACTAACATCTTCATTAAACCCCAAAACAAGTGTGCAGAACACTTTCTACAATGGACATCTTTACCTCCCTAGTAAAAGTATTTAATATCCATTTTACCCCATGTTGGAGTGTAAAACACATACGTCATGTTGGCCTTGCTGCAGGAATCCCTATTCTTAATGCTCCATCTTGGAGTGTGATGTGTTTTCTTCTATCCCCTTAAGAATAAGTATTGAGGAAACTCTATCTGACCAAATCCCATTACGTTTTCCCCAATATATATATAGTTACACATGGAATTCAATCCCTCCCCCTTTTATTTGCCACTTTCAATGTTCTAATTATGTCTGTTGCTCAGTTCGAGCCCTTCAGTATCAGGAATTTCTACAAAGAGGCACTGGGTGACCGTCACGATTTACATGCATGATTCTTCCACTCGACACAGGAAACTCTGCGATCTTCCGGCTTATGGTGGAAGACATCATGAATCCGAGAGTCTGGTCTGAAACATTGTCACCGCTACCAAATGTACAATAGCACCTGGAGCATTACAAATGCTCAATGGGATTGACACAATGATCTCAGGGCCAAATAACTGGACAGACTCAAGGAAGATGGTAAAATACCACTTTATTATCAATTCAATAAAGTAGGGAAACCTGGTGAACAAACAGATTGCAGCTCACACACTCTCAATGCATTTCAAGTTTTTATACTTCACCATACATCAGCTATGATGTCATCCTACGTGGCTAACCGTAAAAACCTACTGGATGGAGGGATTGGTTAAGGGAAACATATACATATAGTTTGTTTGAATGTTAGTAACATCATTGGATGCCCCTTATCTGGCAGGCATGCCTTTAATTACCCCTAAGTATGTAAAGTACAGATAATAACATACTACCAGCAGCAGATACGCCTGTGCAATAATGTATGGTCCACCATTACATAGACCCTCATGATTGTTTGGCACTCTCTTACTAACCTTGGACTTTAGGCTTGTGAAGAGCACATAAGCAATGCAATCCAGGTGCAAGAGTACAACGTCAGACAACAGCCTTTCTTAGCTAATTAGCCTACTGTCTCTCCTCAGTTAGGCCCTAAGCCAAGGCTTCTTCTTTGTAGTTGACCTTGCTGACTCTTCTCTTCCTCTGAATTTTAAAGGGAGTTATGGTGCATTGCTATTGTTGTTTAGAGATTTATGAATAGGCCTTGTTTTCCGGGTCTGAATTACTTGTGAGGAGACCATGATTTTTCCATTTTGCCCTTCTAATAAATGCTATTTAATTCAATTGTATTGGGTGGTATTACTCTACTTGGCCTCTGGGGACTTGATTGCTCCATTCTGCATGTGCTCTCTGTATCTTTACTTGAGCAATACTTGGCACTCCCAATTGATAACTCATTTACTTAATCTAAGAGAAATATGTCCTGCATACATAGCTTATCCTCTTCGACACGTATCGATCCATGTAATTGCTCTTGCTTTGGCAACCTTGATTCTGAGACAAGCAAATACCCTTTGCTCTTGCACAAATTTGTATTACTGTTCCTGTCAGCATTGCAGCCTTGGTTTCTCTTCTCGAGGCTTCATGCTTACTATTATACGATGCCGACGTTCATTTTCTCAACATGACTGATTTACATGCTTCCTATTTCCTACTTTAGCAAGCTTCTATATTGTCTATCTACCTTGAATTTCTGTTTATATACATTTGCTACATCTCTTGTCACTTATCTTCTTTAGTGTATATGGTTTTCTTCATATTTCTTCATATTCACATATATGTTTACTTCGTCACTTCAATCGCATCTTCATTCTTTAGATATTCATACATGGAGTACAGTGCACTCACGTATCTTCTCTCTTTAGGGGTATCACTTTACATGTGTCAGACTTCACTTATAGTTGTTCTATGTCCAGTGGTGTGTGCAGGCTCATATCTACTGCATCAGTTTGAGGTTACATTCGATACGGTTGTCTAAGCACATAACGTCTCTCATACCTTCAGTGCGTTATTGCAATAATAGCAGGTGTCAAACACAGTGCTTTCTTGCTGTTCTTCCAGTAGGATGGAGGTGAGGTGGTGGGATCTATAAATGGCATTTACATATGTTTTCGCTACAGAAGCTTAGAGGAATAGACAACCTAATTGCGAGATGTTGGGTAATAACAGTTTGATGGGATATGTTTCCACCAATGTTTGGTATCCTGTTAGCACTTACTTAGACTCACATAGGGCACCTCTATATTGTTGCCTTGACCTGTATTTAATGATGAATTAATTTAAACACGTATGCATAATCGTTTCTGCAATATGAACAGCAGTCATTCTGATTGTGTTTGTGCGTTACTCCTATTCAGTTCTTTATTTTCTTCAATTTATTTTTTATTTGTATAGTGCACGCAAACCCTCATGCATCAGGACTCTGGAGAGAACCGGTTCCATGTAACCAGTGGGCCTGAAAAAGATACATAGTAGGATGCATAGAGTATACTTGATAAGGTAATGCACAGTGCATTGTGGTACAATCTGCAGGTACTATTCTTCATAATAAGAGCATACTTTGATGGACAATAGAGGTTCATGTTGATCAGGTTAGGTTAACAGCCATGTTTGAGGGCTTTGCGGAAGGCCCAATAGGATTCCTCCGATCTTAGAGCCAGAGGGAGGGCATTCCATTGCTTACCAGCTATGACTTGGAAACATATACTGCCTACTTTGGCACATTGAACTTAGGATGAACCAGTCTGTGAGTGCAGCAGGTTCTGGTGGGCCTGGTCGAGTGCCTTGTTCACTCTTTGCACAAGGTAGGCCTGGTCGGATTTGGAGATGTATTTGTTGGTGATAGTGAGTGTCTTGAAGGCTATTTTTTCTCGGATGGGGAGCCAGTGTACTACTCTACGGGCAGTTGATATGTGTTCTGCTTTGGGAATGTTTAGGGCAGCTCGTAGGGTTTTATTTTGGATGGTTTGGAGTTTTAGAATATTGGGAGCTGAGGTAGTAGTGAAAAGCACATTACATTATTCCTGCTTCACACCCACCACTTCATGGGCATTAGTTAGGCAGCTGTGTGAGGAGAGGAAGGGTATGGCAGCATTAAGGAGTTTAGTTGAGTAGGCTGCTGAGGAGGATATAACAGTTACTTGATTGATTCATAGCGTTATAGTCTAATAGATTACCAAACCTATTTTTGTATGTCGATATATTTTGTTTTTATTCAATGTGTCAACAAATATGTTTGAACAAGGAGAACAGGATAATAACAAAGACTATCAAAATATGATTGTAAGTGTCAGGGTAGGCAGAAGGGTGTCAAAGCAGGAACCTCAGCTGCAATGAAAACCACTTAGGAGGCAGGTACAGTTTGCATGGCCTAAATGTTGTTTGTTAGAAATGATTTTGCTTTCAACACGTCTCACTTCTATCTGACTGATCACAGGACGGAAGCCAAAGTACAAACGAAAATGGGACCATGTGTAATTTCAATATAGGAAAAATCAAGGGATATATGTCCATGGTGGGAGTTTGTGCAAATCTATGTCGCAAGAGAATTATGACTGGGTTATCTTCAATATTTTGTGTTAATTAAAATACATGAATTAAATTATCCCCAAACAGAAGTACATTTAAATCATCAGTCAATGTAAACTCTCTGCAGGTGGTCAATTTTCTTTTCCTCCCTTTCAAAAGGCTCTTTAATACTACTTTATACATTTTACTTGAGGATACCCAGGAGACATTTTACCAATCTGTAACCATAACATAAAAAACGGATTCATTTAAAAAAAAAAAAACATTCTAATTTCTTATTATGCCCACAATAATCCAAACGAATGTGACTACACATTCTTGCAACTTGTGTATTTTGGGTGGCACAAGGTCATGGCTGATCAAACATATCCAAACTCTTTATATATCAGGTGGAGAAAATGTCAATTGGGCCTTCATCAGGACTTCCAGAGATGCATGTCTATCAAGTTCTCCCATCTGTTCTGATGTCCAGGCCAGGCTAGAGCTTAGGTATCTGTCAGGTCTATGTATATTCCAATGGCTTTTTGCACCCTATTTGCCCTACGAAAGGAATGGCAGGTAATGTTGGCTAAAGAGGCAGGACACATGGCAACCCAGGATGTTCCTGATTGTATATAGGAGCTCAAACCTGGATGAGTTAGAGGGATCAGACTCCTACCCGGTCTTCAAGAGACCAGTACTGCATAGTGGCAGCTACCGCATGTCAATGTTTGGAACCTGAGACCTCATGAGTGAGTCAGAGCCTGGTCAACCAGGGAATGCTGGGTCTCCTTGTGAGGTTTGTGGAAACCTTTGCTAGGATGGGGTACACACCTCCTATTGGTGGCTGCGCTCCAGGGCCACATGTCAGGCACACGTGTTCCTGCAGATCCTCTTGAATTTTAACTCAGAGCATTTCAGGGCTTTTCTGCCAGGAGTAAAATGGGACTTATTCATGGTCTAACTCAGTCCTGCACTGAGTAGAAGCAGCCATCTTGAATTTGTATCTTGCCTCACAGTTCTGGGGAGGATCTCTAATGGGCCTGTTTCAGAGACCCAAATGCAGAGCTCCAGATAAGAGCAGTAAGAGCCTGGCTGCCCAAATGAGCCATATTTACACACACAGCTGTTACATGCGCTTGTTCCTGTCTGCCCTGCCCCCTTTGGAAAGGTTGCTTCAAGGAGATCAGAGTTACATGATCATTTATTGCGGTTAATGTATTTATGTATAAGCTTGCTACTAGATGCTATGACAAGCAAGTGGCAGCAGTAGCATTGATAAGATATTTTGTAAAGGTTAGGGCACAATATAGTCTGAAGAAGGAAGGAGTTTGTGAAGCTTAATTGAAGATCCAGGTCTGTGGGGGTTTCCTGATGTATGAGCAAACGTTGGTAGGATGGTAAGAATCACTATTGTTTATGAGGTAAGAGGGCACTAAATAGGCATATATATGTCATATTTATATCAGGTGCAACAGTTTAAATGAGATATTAATTCGAAGACAAGCCAGTGGAGAATTACTTGCGAGGTTGCTTTATTCTAAAGTTCCACAGGGTTGTTGCTGCTCTCTTTTTCTGATAGGGTGGTGCTTTCTATCCTTGATGCACACATGTTCTCAATGTACACTACTTATGTTTGAACATATATGTCAAGTTTTTATTTTGTTCTCCATCTTGAGAGGATTTGTTTGACACCTAGCCTCAGACAGTTCAGAGATTTGCAGATGCACACCTCCTAGGTTGTCCTGGGGATTAATATATAATGTGCTTTTAATCCATGAAGACTCTGTTTGTTCCTGATTTTATCTTGAATTATCTAGTATGCTGTAGGTTCTGTGTAGAATGTACTGGTCTCTCACCTGTTACATGCCCAAGAGGCTTGGTGGCAGCCTACATGAATTTTGTATTTCTGGGGATAAAGGTATGCCACTTTTGAGTTTCAGTTGTATGTGCTCTGATTGGATGTCTTCTCTTAGTTGTTTTGACTTAGTTTCCCCTTTGTTTTTTCTGAAATGATTCTTGCTCACTGAAATGTTAAATTGACTTTGGATTTGCGTGTCTTTTTGGTGATGCCGTAGCATTGCAGGCTGTGTTTTCATGGTAATACTCTATGGATTTATGGTACTTGCTCCTGTGTCACAATTGAATTATGTTTTGTTGTATCAGTCCCTTACCTGCTGGGTTTGTGTCTGTAGCTGGTGATTCATATCGTTTTTGTGGTTGTCACATGACTCATGTTACCTACCAATGGGTGTACAGGATGCTAGTCGAAGTTTGGACACACCTTGTTACATCCTTGCTCTTATTACTTGTCTGCACATTTCAGTGAGTCCCACTCTTCCTTGCAATACCCTTGCATTCCCTCCCTCCAACATTTTTGTGCCATTTGTCTTTGGCCATTGTGGTTCTCCTGGGAATTGCAAACAGGATAATGGGTGTTTAGACATGGGTAGTGGAACGGAGTACAATACTTTGGGAATTTTAAAGGGCTAGCCAATTGCCTGTTTCCTGGACATGACTCATCTCAGAGGTTGAACTGTAATGATCAACATTAGAACGTGTAATGAAGATAAGAGCTAATCAGAGCATTACTTAATTTTACCCCCAATACTGAAATACTCTATGAAAGAACAACCAACTTAGTTCCCAAAGAGTAGTTACGGACTTATCATTATAAAGGTGACCTTTTTCAGAAATAAATATTGCTACCGTCTTTACTTCAAGCAGGTATGCCCTCACAGATGCTGTACTAAAGGATGTCTGGAAGTCATGTATCCAACCTATTTTGTTAGGACAGGGAAATACGTATCAACAGGGAGTGGCGCGCATCATGGATTTTAATCCAATAAAACCTGTGTACATGTGTACAGATAATATGCATTTCAAATTGAAGGGGAAAGAAGAAGAATAGGGAAAACCAGGGCGAGAGCGGGATATACAGTTATAGTATCAGCCTCAAGAAACCTCATACAGCATGTTATTTGCTACGTGTCAAGATTATATTTAATATTTTAATTAACCTTTAGAAATCCCTCATTTTGATCTTATTTTACGCAAAGAAAAGGTTTTGTGTCATAGGAAGGACAAAATGGGTGATTATGGGAGAATCTGGGATACATTTTATGCCCTGTACAGATGAAATGTGTGTTGATTAATAGATTGTTGTTGATATTATACTAGGTGTTTTTACTTTCTTCTTCTTCTCTTCTTCTTTCTTTCTTGTTATAATATATTAGATGGAATTTTGATGTTATATTATTGAAAATGAAATAAAATATGTTTACAAAAAAAAGAAACTCCTGATTCCATCTCTTCTGGAGGCTATCAGCGCTGGAAATCATGTAAAATATTGGTTACATCCTCACAAAACGATTACAAAAATATAAACAATTAAACAAGGCAATGAAACAAGTAATATAGATAGCATCAAGGAATGTTAGGCATGTGACAGCTGAAGGAGATGGAGACATCCTTTACATGAGAAAACCCCAAAATGGATGGAATAGACTGCATGGGATCTTTTTTTAAAAGACCTTTACTATGCCTCCTCCCACACTTGCCTTACTAATGTAACTCTCCTAAGTTTGGACTTTTCAAGAAACAGCTCAAGCCTCTTGTGTTCACAGATCTACTTGTGCACTGGGTTATGGATCATGTTGTTGTATTTAGGGCCGAGAAGCTGTCGCAGTGAGGTATGATGGGCTCTATAAGAACATTTTTAAATGACTTGACAACAGCTCTAGTCTTGCATGTTTGTGTAACCTATTGCAGTGTGTGGTTTGTGTTTAAAAGCTCAGGAAGCAGATCAACGTCATGATCATCACAGAACGTTGAGAGCATAACTGTCACAAACAATCCACAATTCCTGAAGATTGTTTAATGGAGATTGGTCAATGTAGAAGATACCTCCATTCCCAGATGTTCATTATGTGTGTCCGGATTAACTAAACAGATTGCCTGGGTTGCCTCAGTTGATTTCAATCTTCCCTCAAAGGAACGTCAGACAAGTGAGTGTAATCCAAAACTAAATGTGCAATCTTCATGCATCCCCACTCAGTAAAATGCCCCTTTGAATGTGGAGATCTGAGTGCATCATACAATAGAGAAAGGTTAAGTACAAATGTTTTGTTAAAATTATTTTTCAAATCCAATTTCCAGCAATGCATACTTGACGTTCCTCATCTGGAGAATCATGCAACTAGGATTTTAAAATGGTCATCACACATTTCTGATAGTTAGACATTCGCACAAATCCTAACCAGCCAAATGAGTGTTACTCCCAGCCTAGCATGCCCAAGTCCTCAGGCTATTGGGTAAGGCAACCCATTTCCCTAGCTTTTGATCAGAAAGTTCTCAAATCTGAAAATGGCGGTCAACGTCATACATGTTCACATCCACACACTTTTTATCTATAACAACCACCACATATTTACAGGATGACTTAAATCTTGAATTGAACAAGTCTAGAACCACAGCTAGACCAAGGGTGGTCTTCACAATAGATTTCTGCAGTAAATTCCACAATTAGATGTTTACAATTTTTCTCCTTTCAAAACCTTATGTACAAGAACAAATATCTATATCATTAATGTATTATCAATATGCATAGTAGTGTGTCCAGGATGCCACGAAACATCATTTTATGTCAAGACCAGAGGCTCATAGTACGAGTGAACACTTTACTTCACCTAGGAATCAGTAAAGTAACTGTGAACAAGGAAAACACTACACATCCCTTGAGTCATGGGGCAAAAGAATCAATCGAGTATATGCATAAGTTCAACAGTCATGGCCTAGCATAACCTCCAAAGTAAATCCCATAAAGAGTAAGCGTAGATTAACTATTGCCAAATCAGTCATGCAAGGCAAGTGGAATATTGACAGTGATAGTCAGCATTCCTGTGAGACCTGGCAGGGCTTGCCAGCAGCCTCAATTTCCCCAAAAATGCATGAGAAAGTTTCTTTTTGGCAAATGCATTAGAATGTTAATCAGAACCAAACAACGTCCTGCAGAACTTTGGAGGAACATTCAGTGCCCCGATTCTCTGATGGAATTCAGTGGGATAATACAAGGTCCAGCTCACTTCCTGATTCTCTGTGGATTGGCCTAGGCTATTAGAGGTAAGGGTAGGGCTGATCCACTTCAGGAGTGAACAGGAGGGTGTATGCTGTAGCCACCGAGAGCGTTTGGTTGCATTATTTTCATTTCATTTCTTGGTAGCTTCTTTTAATTGTGCATTGGGCTTGTTTTATGAAGTTGAGAAAAGTAAAACTACACTTCTGAGGAACCCTTTCTTAGTCAGTGTATAACTGTTTGCATTGTACCTTATATCCTTACCTTTTCTTCCTTCCACCACAAAAAGACACATAATAGAAGCATAGAAACCTTGTGTGAAGCCCATTGTGATTGCTTGTTTTTAATCCCTTTCCCAAAACATTCCCCTTCCACCTCCAAAAATTGAAACAAGAAACTCTTTATAGCCCCCTTTCTAATAGCTTTTTAACCTTCAACAGTTCCACTACACTAAACATATAAAAAGTGAATCTGCTCTGAAGCCCTTTGCATGAGTAGGAAAACCTTGTTAAAATCATTCACTTTGTTCCCAATCCTCCCCCCATAGTTTGTATGGAACTAGGTGATCACTTTGGGAACATCTCACCTTAAGCTAAGGAGGGGGGTGAGCTGGAGGAGGTGCAACAGCAAGAAGTGGAACAGAGGGAGGCATAAATGGAGGAGAAGCAGGAGGGGAAGCAAAATGACGAGATGGTGGAATAGAGGAGGCAGAACAAAGTGAAGAAGAGATGGAGGGGGAGCATCAGGTGGAAGAAGAGGAAGCAGAAACTGAGCGTTAGGAGGGGATGCAACACCAGGAGGCAGAAATTGAGGTACAGCATGTCACAGTTTATTAGGCGGTCACACTCAACTCAGGGAGTTCCTTTCCCTGCAAGCAAGGAAGCTCACTATAAAGTAATATTCCTTTCAGATTCACTGTGGTGAGGCCTCCAACCCGTCATGCACCCACCCCAACAAATACCCTGTGTATCGAATGGACATGGAACCAGGGCTGGTGTATAGTATGAATATTTATTTATTTATTCAAGGTTTAACCAGAAAGACTAGCAGCCAATATCAGCCACCAATATTGTGGCAACACCAAATATCACAACAATAACTTGGTTATTAAAACAACAAAGGTACCATTTTGAAACATGCAGTTGCAAAATACAACACATTTAATTTCCATTTAACCAATAGAAAACATTCAGAATACAATGGAAAAATATTTTTGCAACACACATTCAAAGGACAGTCTGTGCTTTGGGATTCTGGTTTGAGCGGCAAGGGAATGAATGGGGACTTTCGTTTTAAGCTTGCATTTGAAAGGCACAGTTGGGAAACGGGACCTCAATGGGGAAATCGTGTTTCGCACACATTCAAATGAAAAGCAATATCTGAACATACTGGTCAGAGAAAATGAGGCCAAAGGGGAACATTCCTTTTGCAACACACCGACAGGTGAGATGCAATGTTTTGTAATTCTGATTCAAAATTAATAGGGCTGAAGGGGACATTTCATGTTGGCAACACACATATAGATGAGATGCAATGCTTTGTAATTCTGATTTAAAATGAATGGGGATGAATGGTAAATTTAGTTTTGCACCCTCCACATTGACTTGAAAGGCATTGTTTTGTGGATTAGTTCTTTTGGGATTGAGGATCCCCCCCCTTCTGTACAGGAGTCAGGGGTTTCAGAAGGACAGTCGTCCATGTCTTTATGGACTATATCAGCACTAATACACCAGGCATGAACTTTGTTAGTGTTCAACTCTAACAAAATCCATCCTGTGATTTCTACATATGGGAATTAATATATTTACTTTAATCAAATGTGGTAAGGGTCTACACAGCGTATCCCAGTGCACACATTTTTATGAAAAGGATGAAAGTGGGCTGTTCCCAACACAATTCACTTTCAACAGAGATGGTGACATTTCTATGGGTAAATAATTTGAATGAGATTTAATAAACTGTGTGAAGGGCCTACCCAGTTTCACCCCACCCCCATTTGCCCACTAATGGAAAGGGATAGAGTCAGATGGCTCACCAGGTAATTGATGGCTTTGGGAGATCTACTTACCTGGGAAGTCTCTGCTCGTTGCTCAGGAGGTCAGTATGATTCTTAGGACCCTCTTTTGGTAAGCAGCTCTCACACCAGGCCTCTAACACAGCAAGGTCCCTCTCAGATATGCCTCTCTCAGATAGGGCTCCCAGATTTCAGGGCAAGGTTTACCATGATGGCCTTGGTAGCTCTCCTTGCCTCTCTGCTATTTGTTCCTCGCAAGAGTCCAGCAGCAGGTTCTCTCCTGGAATAAAGTCAAAAAGCCTTGTTCTGCTGCAAACATGCACTTTTATAGCGCTGATGACACTCCATTTTGAAACATGCAGTTGCAAAATACAACACATTTAATTTCCATTTAACCAATAGAAAACATTCAGAATACAATGGAAAAATATTTTTGCAACACACATTCAAAGGACAGTCTGTGCTTTGGGATTCTGGTTTGAGCGGCAAGGGAATGAATGGGGACTTTCGTTTTAAGCTTGCATTTGAAAGGCACAGTTGGGAAACGGGACCTCAATGGGGAAATCGTGTTTCGCACACATTCAAATGAAAAGCAATATCTGAACATACTGGTCAGAGAAAATGAGGCCAAAGGGGAACATTCCTTTTGCAACACACCGACAGGTGAGATGCAATGTTTTGTAATTCTGATTCAAAATTAATAGGGCTGAAGGGGACATTTCATGTTGGCAACACACATATAGATGAGATGCAATGCTTTGTAATTCTGATTTAAAATGAATGGGGATGAATGGTAAATTTAGTTTTGCACCCTCCACATTGACTTGAAAGGCATTGTTTTGTGGATTAGTTCTTTTGGGATTGAGGATCCCCCCCCCCCTTCTGTACAGGAGTCAGGGGTTTCAGAAGGACAGTCGTCCATGTCTTTATGGACTATATCAGCACTAATATACCAGGCATGAACTTTGTTAGTGTTCAACTCTAACAAAATCCATCTTGTGATTTCTACATATGGGAATTAATATATTTACTTTAATCAAATGTGGTAAGGGTCTACACAGCGTATCCCAGTGCACACATTTTTATGAAAAGGATGAAAGTGGGCTGTTCCCAACACAATTCACTTTCAACAGAGATGGTGACATTTCTATGGGTAAATAATTTGAATGAGATTTAATAAACTGTGTGAAGGGCCTACCCAGTTTCACCCCACCCCCATTTGCCCACTAATGGAAAGGGATAGAGTCAGATGGCTCACCAGGTAATTGATGGCTTTGGGAGATCTACTTACCTGGGAAGTCTCTGCTCGTTGCTCAGGAGGTCAGTATGATTCTTAGGACCCTCTTTTGGTAAGCAGCTCTCACACCAGGCCTCTAACACAGCAAGGTCCCTCTCAGATATGCCTCTCTCAGATAGGGCTCCCAGATTTCAGGGCAAGGTTTACCATGATGGCCTTGGTAGCTCTCCTTGCCTCTCTGCTATTTGTTCCTCGCAAGAGTCCAGCAGCAGGTTCTCTCCTGGAATAAAGTCAAAAAGCCTTGTTCTGCTGCAAACATGCACTTTTATAGCGCTGATGACACTCCAACATGGGTATAATTCCCATGGTCAGGATTCGCTAGCTCGCTCCCTTCACCCTTCACCTCTCACCACGCCCAGGCTGCTGATAGGACCAGGAATTGAAAGGAGTGTCTGATCTAGGCTGAGGGAGGAGAAAAGATCCATCATTTCAAAATTACAGGGATTTTTACTTTTTGTCTTCTGAAACTCTATGAACCTATCAAATATCTGAATTGTTCAAATAACCACCTCAATAGATGTATATTTGACCTCTACATTTTATGGCGAGTCAGACAATACTCATTTTATTACGGCATGCCCTTTCTCGGCAGAGCTACCAATTTTCGCAGTTTTCTGCTGCGCCAAAATAGCTACAAATTTAACAATTTCCAATTCAAACCTTACTTTCATGATCTATCACTTTGCCAACTTCCCCATTTCTCAGATGTATAAAAATGGCAGAATCATAATTTATCCCATAACTGAGTTTATATACATCACACAAATTTCGTTTTTACAGGGCTGCAATGGGCTTTAAATCCCCTTTAAATTGAACCCGGGGTGGGCTCGAAAGGACACACAATGCACCTTTTATTATGGAAAAATGTGTAAAATGTTTAATCAACGGCAGGCCATAACATAGCCCCTCGTTTCACATTCAAATCAGACCCAAGCCGTTTCCATTTCCTTACAACATGTGACCAGCCATCTGGTTTATCCATGTTTATCTTAACATTTTCCCTTCTTGGCTTCAAAGTGTCCTTGCTTGGAGCTTAATGCACTGTTTATGGGAAGGTCTGACCTTAAGGTCACATCTACGTGACATATTCTCAGCAACTCCCATAATTTCAATCTACTTCTTTGTATATCTTAGCATTTAAATTGACAGCCAGACCTGTTTCCTTCATATGTACATGTTGTCGGAGCTTGTAGGAACGGTGGATCTCTGCACTAGGTAGTAAGTCTGTGTTGGTGCTTGTTACTTGTTGTGCTGGTTGTTTCCTGCTGCATGTATGTGGGTTTCCAAAAGGACAGAGCTCCTGCAGTCCAAGTTCTCAGCATATGTTAGATGCTGGGATTGGAACCCCTTTGTACATTGGCGCTGGATCGGGTAACCACCCATTGTCAATTGACAGTAAGTTCTTCAATAATGTTGGACACTTTGTATGGTTTCAGTAGATGTGATATTGTATTGTGTCAGTTGTTCACACTTGTTCATTCAGTTGGCATTGGTTGTCACTGGTGTGACATACATCCTAGTGCATACATTGTTCAAAATTCAAGCCATGAAGCTACATGCTTAGGATTTTTAAGTGCAATAAAAATCAACATCTGCACAAAGCATACAAGGTGTCCAACATTATTGAAGAACTAACTGTCAATTGACAACGGGTGGTTACCCGATCCAGCAGCAATGTACAAAGGGGTTCCAATCCCAACATCTAACTGTTTCCTTGGTAGGCACAGCCAAAGGTCTTGAGTTCAGATTTTCAAAGGGCTAATGCACTTTCTATGTGAATCCTGACCTTAAAGGTCATTTCTGTTGGTCATGTTATCAGCAATTCACCAAAATTCCAATCTCTTTCTCTGTATATTTAAGCATTTATTTGAAACCAGCCCTGCATCCCTGGTATGCATCAAACCAAAGGGCTGCAAGGGTAAGACCCTGATAAACTATTCAGTTGACAGTTCAGTGGGGGATTTTATCTCAGAGAGTACAACAAGTTGCAGTTTACCATTCTGAAAGGCTAGCATATTACATTTACTCACTGTGGGCCTCATTACACGGACGGCGGTAAGGGTTAACGGTCACCGTTAATGGCAACGGTGACCGTTAACCCTTACCGCCGTACTACGAGGTCCCTTTGCGGGTTGGAGGAATTAACGCCTGCTTCTTGCAGGCGTTAAGTACCAACCCGCTAAGGGACCTCGGAGCTAATTACGGCACCGCAAAATTGCGGTGCCGTAATTAGCGCCTTCCCCATTCCCATAGAGCCCTATGGGGCAGAAATGGGAATGGGGAAGGGCAATGGCGGAAAGGGGATTTACCGCCCCTCCAACCTTGGAATGGGGCGGTAAATCCCCTTTCCGCCAAGGCGGTGCCGGTAATTTACCGGCATGGTCCAGGGTGCTAATAGCACCCTGGATTACCGCCTTCCGTGTAATGAGGCCCAGTGTGTCTGTAACTTTCAATGCTGTACCAGGGACTGTTGCCAACAATATAATCTTTTCTTTACATACTGTGTAAACAGATATAATGTCACTCTATCCACACAGATAGGCCTTATCAGGAAGCAGCATTAAAATCTACACCAAATGAAATAGGCCTCTCACCTACAAATTTCATTTTGCTGGGTGGAAATCGAGTCCCTAATTACTGGATAAAAACAATCTGCCAGTCAACTTTATTTCTGAATTGAAATGGCATTATTCCTCTTTTCTAGCTTCCAAATGCACAACTATTTCTTTTCATCTGATGTGCACTGCTGCAGTTTTTAAATCTCTCCATGTGTAACGTATTTCTTTAATATAACAGTTGAAACAACA
Source organism: Ambystoma mexicanum (assembly GCF_040938575.1). Taxonomy (NCBI): domain Eukaryota; kingdom Metazoa; phylum Chordata; class Amphibia; order Caudata; family Ambystomatidae; genus Ambystoma; species Ambystoma mexicanum. Next base: position 405,955,835 of record NC_090937.1, read on the forward strand.
TGAGTATCCCTTGGTATTTTCCAAGCATAGACCATCATTTACCATGGGAAATCTATGTCTCTTTTAACACTCCAAGTCAGCCTTTCCATTTAAATATCAGTTCATTTGTGAAAAGTAATTTTCTTTCTCCACTTGTGCACATATTAGTAGAATTTAACTAGGCCCATTTCTTTACATGTCACTTGGCCTTAAGTCGGCAAAATAAGTGTTTTGGACTGGCCTGCATTTTCCAATGGATAGCACCGGCCAGTTTCACTCAGGCCTGGCCTGGCCTCTTTATTGCTGACTTTCAGGGGCTATATATTACCCCACAAATCCCAGGTGACTCAGAGAAAAGAACAAGGAGAGTGTTTTTTGTGTGCTTCCATTTGGCTTTTGTTTCATTCCAATGAATTTCCTCGTCGGAGCACGTCCACTCTTTTTCCCATCCTGGGTCACTCTGGTCTACACTCCACTCTATTTGGATTTTGGGGTTTTGGTCCTGGACCGCTCCCTTTCCGGTAACTCCAACCTCCGAGTTGTAGAGGCAAGGAGTTAATTAATCCGCTCAAAATAAAAGAGAGGTTAAGTATTTTATACAGTACTTATTTCCCCGGCATTATTGACACACAAATTGGCAAAAAAACAACAAGTTATACATTGCTTTTCACTTGACATATACAATTCACAACCTTCTATAATTTTGATACATTGCAAGTATGCATTGCTTTACTCCCTGTGAATCTGTGATTTTCTCCATCCGGGTTTCCATTCTTTCCTTTCATTCTTCCGATGGTTGCTGTGTTCTATCCCAACTGGGCTCTTGAAATTGTCACAGCGCTTGTCTGGGATGACAGCTCTTCAACTAATTGATATGGACTAATTTCTCTTCCGTCTGTTCTCCTTTAGGGATGCACATCCTATAGGGGACAGGTGAGATTTTATCAACAATTTCAAAGGCACTGCGCCAAGAGGGGAGGAACTTCCACTCTTTGGTCTGGTTCCTTTAGAAATTGTACAGGTAGAACCTGTCTCCTACTTCATGCTCCTTATTGGTAGTTTTTAAGTCGTAGTAGGCTTTCATTCCATCTGCCGACCTTTCCGAATTGTGCTGAGCATAAGCAAAATCGTGCTGAAGGTGTTTTCGTAAATTTTCAATGTACTCATTGGTCGTTGCCGCATTGATCAGGGTGTGCTCTTGTGTTCTGTAGAGCAGATGTTGAGGTAGCACAATTTTCCATCTAGTCATGAGCTCAAATGGAGACATTTTGGTTGCAGAGCATGGTTTAGAAGTTATGGCCATCAGGACAAGTCATAGTTGAATGTACAAACTAGGTTCAGAGTTCACCACAAACTTCTTCAAGATGCCCACCATTGTTTTATCATACCTTTCGACTCCCCCACTCGAGGCTCGGCTGTAGGCAATGTGGAGTTTTCTCTTTACCCCAAGTATCTTCGACATCTTGGTCATAACCTCGCTGGTAAAATGACTTCCTCAGTCCAACTCAATCCTTTGGGGAAGGCCGAAACGAGAGAAAATGTGATTGATCATTAGTGCAGCAGCTGTCTCTGCCTTGGTGCCGGAAGACAGTCTACCCACTTAGTAAACAAGCATGTCACGGTCAAAATTTACTTTTTTCCTCGAGAGGAGCGAATCACTGGCCCGATGAAATCAGCTTGCAAATCTGACCAAGACAGTGTCATGCCCCTTTTCTGTAGCGAAGCACTGTGTGGGAGGGAACTCGGCTGAAACTGAACACACACAAGACACCCCTTTAAATAGATGTCGAGGTCCTGGCCCATGTGTGGCCAATATGCAACCTCGCGCAAGATGTCTAAATGTTGTATGAAACCCCCTATGACCGGCAGTGGCTGTGTCATGGGCGTGACTTAACATCATGCTTCGAAATGAGGTAGGTACTCCCCACTGGTCACATCCAGATATGGATGTCGGTACCAAAAAAACACCTTGGATTAGGAGCATTTTGGAGAACTTCATCAATACCCAGAGATCCTCTTTCCTGATATAATCGGATTCTGTCATAGGAAAATGCACAGGGTCTCCAATATGTTGATAACATTTCCCAAGAATTGTGTCCTCTTTTTGTGCAGTGATTAAATCTGCATCTGGGGTTTCTTTACTCCAGTGGGCAGTTGAGTGTTCATTTTTGGCATGGGTTTGGGACCTGGTGACAGCAGCAACCTGTATTTCCCCCAACAGGGATTCAGTTTCTAGGAGATCCCATTGAATGACTCTTGTTTTGGTAAACTGGTCAGCAAAGTAATTTTCAGTTTTGTCTTTTCTCTCCATTTTGGTGTGACCTCTGATCTTTTTCCAATAGATTGTCATCGCCTTAGAGATTACCAGATCATAAATTGATAGGATTAATTTCCTGTGCTTGAGCAGTGTGTTATTCACACACAGCAGGCCACAATTTTTCCAGTTAATAAGGTGCTCCACAAACCCATTCCTGACATAATCTGAATCAGTGATTATGACCAGTTCTTTGAGTTGGTGTTGAACAACAGTGAGGATGGCTTGATGTACCCCCATCAACTCTGTCACCTGACTACTTTGGGTTCTATTTTATATACAGCAGAGGGTTCTGGAGCATCATTCACCCAGGCATTCCCAATGCCAGCCACTAGGTCTTTTTTCCCATGCTTGTCAACATGGTAGGAGCACCCATCCACATAATCTGTGGGTATCCCCTGACATGTGTCTTCCTCATAGACTTTGTGCAGGGAAGTATGGTATGCCTCCAGATTATCATTGGTCCTTAGACTTTCGTCCTCAAGACACTTTTCTTGAGCACAGTCATGAAAGTCAGCCAATCTTTGCGTTAGAGGACTCTCCTTGTTTTGGCCATATCTGACTTCCACAGGAAAGCCTTGCATGGACAGAAACCAGGAAGCCTGGAATTACTCACATTCCCTGTTCGGATTCGGTCACTTTGGAGATATTGAAAGGGTTGGTGAGAAGTCTCCATGATAATGGCGCCCCCTGGATGAACGGGCAGTCATTTTTCAATGCCCACACCGTTGTCAGGCGTGCCTTTTCAAAATCGTTGAATTGTTCCTCCACAGAGGACAAAGTTTTGCTCGCATACGAGATTACTCTGTTGACCTTGTTGTGATTTTGGTATAAATCCACCGTTAAGCAAATATATCCGAACGCTGTCTCCAAGAAGAACTCCTTGTTCTTTGGGGTGTAAGCCAAACAAGGGGCATGAAAAAGGCTTCACTTCAGTTGTTTTACTGCCTCAGATTGTTCTGGACCCCACTCCCACTGAACCCTGGCATTTAATAAATAGACAGAGGGTCGCGTGACCACTGCGTAGTCTTCAATTAACTTTCTTCTAGAAATAGTGAGTCCAAGAAGGCTTCTTAGTTCTCGTAGAGTGGTAGGGTCTTTCAATTTCAATAATGCTTCTACCTTTTTATTGCCCCGGTGGGGGTGATTTCATGCCCTAAGAGGTTCATGCGGGTCTTACGCCACTGTGCCTTCTGAAAGGACAGTTTTTCTCCGGCTTTCTGCAACTAGGTCAGAACATAGCATATTTCAGCTATGTGTTCCTCCACAGTTGAGCTCTTGGTTAAGACATCATCTACATAGGCGAGTTTTCCCCTTGCGCCCAAGTCGGGCATGGCCTTATGTAGGAAGATATTAAATTCATTGCCAGAGTTTATGTATCTGAAGGTGGTTTGGGTCCACGTGTATTGCTGCCCCCCGAAGGTAAAGGCAAGCTTGTACTGGTCTTCCCTACTCATGGGTACTGTCCAGTAACCATTGGTCAGGTCAATGGCGGTATACACCCTCAGACCTGGGCCAGTTCCTGATTGATGTTGGGAAGGGGCCATCTTGGCATGTGGACCCATTTGTTTAACTCCCTAAGGTCTGCACAAAGTCTCCATTGGTCATTAGGTTTGAGTGTCCCAAGTAATTGGTTGTTAAAGGTACTTTGGATTGGGTTAATTATCCCACGGGATTGTACGTTTTTAATAATCTCTGTGAGTAAGTCCATAGACATGAGAGGCAACCGGTTTTGCTTCACAAATACTGGAGCCATCTCAGGGTCCATAGGTATAGTGGTTGAATGTATCTCTGTGCATACACAAACATAAGAATCCACAGCAAAGATATCCTGAAAATCCAAAAACACCTGTTTCAGCTTCTGTTTTTGCTAACCGGTCTTACAGGCATCAACGAGATAGATTCGTTCTTTGACCATCTGCTTAAAGCCTGGAAAGACCTTGGGCTTGGCAATTTTGACGGTATCCTCCAGTTGGATGGAGAGTTCTCTTGTTATGGCGTTGGCCTGGATGTGAGTTTTCAAGGATGGAAGGTAATCACTGTTGATTCGGAATACCACCTTATCCTTCCTGCTGTCACATGTCACCTCTTCCCCACCATAAGGACAGGAACAGTACACCAAGAAATTCCCCCCTTGCCTGGTAAAAATCTTTTCCGGAGGGATATCATCTTTAAAATTGTAGAAGTAATTTGGAATTGGTCCAATGATCTCATTACCTAAATCAATAGAATAATGTTGGGCATCAACCACCATTCCAATAAAGGTGTCTGCACTCAAAGAAATAATTCAAGGGTCGCTGTTATCCACCAATATTCGAATAGTGTCATGTTCTAGGTCAACTAAGGGTTTTGGATGTAAATACAAACCTTGCTGTTGGAGATGATCATTCAGATTTATATATGCGTCCTGGTTTTTGAGGTTCTGTCCTCGCTTAATTTTTAGGGGAATTATAAATTGTTGCACCTGTCCTGGGATGGTTACCTCTTCTGTCACTTGAACCTCAACCGCATATGGCAGCAATTGAGCAGAGCAAAATGCTTTCTCAGTGTTGTCAAAGCCCATGGGGTTAACCCACAGTCGGGACCAGGCCTTGCGATTATTTAAGTCCAAATGATTTGTATTTGTATTTGTATTTTATTTTATTTCATATAGCGCCTTACACCAAAACGCTTTACATAGAAATAAAACAGTACAAACAGTAGGATAAATATTTAAAACACAAAGTATTTCAAAATTGCAATAGGACCTTGCTAACGTAAAGAGGCTTGAAAGGAGGAGTAAACAGTAATAGATTGCTGAGACAGGGGGAGAGTATTCCAATTCAAAGGTGCAAAGAGAGAAAATTATTGGAAATGAGATTGAGCACACTGAGGAGAGGGGACAACGAGACGGAAATGAGAAGCAGATTGAAGAGGACACAAAGGAATATAAAATGAAACAAGCAAAGAAAGATAGGGAGGAGCAAGACCATAAAGTGCTTTAAACACCAAACATAAGAAATTTATGAAAAGAAAGCCAACAAAGTTGAGCCAAGGAGGAAGAGATGGATTTGCGACAAGTGAGGAGACAAAGAACACGAATGGAAGCATGAAATACAGATTTAAGTGGAGCCAAGTGAGGGATTGGAAGCCCAAAAAGTGCAAAAGAGCAGTAGAAAATGTGTGAAAAGATTAGAGCAGACACCGATAATTTTGTTGCTTTAAAAGTCATGAACAAGCAGGATTTCTGGATGGTATAGAGGTGAAAATGACAGGAACGAGCAATGAGTGAGATCTGGTGAGTGAAGGAAAGATCTGAATCAAGAAAAAGACCAACATTACACACAACTGATGAGATAGGTAACTGAGCTGACGGAAATTAAATAGTAGAGGGTAAGGAAGCCAGAGAAGATTTGTATTTTGTATTTTTATTAGGTTTACATAGCGCTTTAATCCAAAGCGCTTTAAAATATAACAACTGGATACAAGAATAATGAATGAAGCATAATAACAATCATGAGACAAACCAGCGAGACAATATTTAGAACAATTTACCTAGATATGGAAGGTGAGGGAGGGGTAAATGGAAGGAGGAGGAGTGGGGAAAGGGAAGGGAGGGAAGGGAGAAGGGTGGGAGGGTAAATAGAGAAGTAGGAGAGTGGGTAGGTAGGACGGGAGATCAGGGGGGGTGGAGAAGAAGAGATTTCAGGGAGGTGCGGAAGGAGGAGTATGTGGTAATGGAGCAGATAGAGAGCGGTAAAGAGTTCCAGTGTAGGGGGGGCAAGAGCTGAAAGGAACGGAATCATGAGGAGGCACAAGGAGATGGGGGAACAGTGACTAAGAAGAGATCAGCAGAGCGGAGAGGAAGGGAGGGAATATAGAATGAGAAGAGGGAAGAGAGATAGGGGAGGCGAGGCCATGGATGGATTTGAATACAAGACAGAGGAATTGGAATTTAATTTGGGAGTGGAAGGGAAGTCAGCCAAGGAAAGAGAGCGAAGAGGAAATGGAGTCACTGGGGACAAGAAGACAAAGTGTACAGATGGAGGAGTGGTAGATGGATTTGAGGGGGGCAAGATGAGAGGTAGGGAGACCAAAAAGAAGGGAAGAGCAGTAGAACAGATGAGAGAAAATGAGGGAGAAGATTAAGAGTTTAGAGGTGTGGAAGGTGGGGGAGGAGCGGATCTTGCGAATGTTGAAAAGATGGTAGCGACAGGAACGAGAGGTGAGAGAAATATGGCGGGAAAAGGAGAGGGAAGCGTCAAAGTGGAGACCTAGATTACGAGCGTGAGCAGAGATGGGGAGATTGGAAGGGGGAAGTGGATGAGGGGGGTAGGAGGGAGAAGTGTTTTGGAAGGAAGGAAAAGGAATACTGTTTCGTCGGTGTTGAGGTAGAGTGTTGAGGGAGAGAAAGTGGGAAGACATCCAGTTTTTCATAGCAGTAAGACAGGAGGATAAGTTGAGATGGAGATTAGGAGTGAAAGAAGGAGTGAAAGAAGCTGGGTGTCATCGGCATAGAAATGATGAGAGATACCGAGAGAGGTGATAACGGGAGCAAGAAGAGAAGTGTAAAGTGAGAAAAGAAAAGGACCAAGTACAGGGTCTTGGCGGACCCCGTAACCAAGGGAAAGCTGGAGGAGGTGCTGCCGCCTCAGGAGACAGCAAAAGAACTATTGGAGAGGTGGGAGGAGAGCCAATTGAGGACAGAGTCTTTGAAGCCAAAGGAAGAAAGAGTGTTGAGGAGTACGGGATGATCAACGGTATCAAAGGCAGCAGACAGATCGAGGAGTATAAGGACAGAGGATTGCTTAGTGTAGCGAGCCGTAAGGAGGGAGTTGAGAACATAAGTGAGAATTTTGAGAAACTTATGAGAGTTACTCATAAGTAAGATGAGTTAGAAGGAAAGAAAATGACCTTAGTTTTTGCTGCATTAAGAACAAGAAAGTGATCGGACATCCATGATTGGATAGTCATTAAACCGGCGCTAAGTTGGTGGTGGATCTAATCAGAAAAATGTGGAAATCAAAGAAAAGGCTGTGTATCATCAGCATAGAAATGATGTAAAAACCCAAAAGAGGAAATAACTCCAGCTAATGAAGAAGTGTAGAGGGAAAAAATAAAAGGACCAAGGACAGAGCCTTGAGGAACGCCACAAGCGAGTGAGTGTGTTTCAGAAGAGACCCTAGCCCAAGAACCTGAAAAAGTTCTCTGAGATAGCAGAGAGCAAGTGTGTTTGATCAACAGTACTGAACGAAGCAGAAAGATCAAGATTAATTGTGCATTGATTGAGAATGTCACTGCCTAACAAAAAAGGCGCACGGGACATCTCTCACAACCCAACAATTATGATCTATACTTTTGTCGGCAATGGACATTTTGGAGATGTTTGGAATTTGGAGTTTCCAGGCCCATTTCCTACTTATCAATCAATTTAAACGTGGGAATGGTCTGATCTTTTGAGAGTTTATTGAATAACGCTTCGCTATTGAAGCTTCTCCCATTATTCAGGCATACTCTGGCGAGAACAGGTTCCTCCCCCTCATTTACCTGAATGGGGAAAAATAGCTGTTCACCTTTTATCTGGATGTCAGTCAAAGTTTGGGCTGGATTTTCTGCATCGTTTGTCACAGGATTTGGGTTTTCTTCAGATAGTGGATTGGTATACAATTTCAGAGTATTTCCTTCCAGTGTGGAATGCTACTTAAAACTGGGAGGGAGGTTGATTTTTAAAAATGGAGAAGGGTTCCCATCACCAGTTTCTTCTCCTATAGAGATGCCAATAATGTCAGGGACCTGATTGTTCTGGAAATGAAATTCTATTTGGTCAGACCGTTGTTCTGGCATATGACATGTGCCATTCAAACTCACATAGTTTGTGCTTTGTTTTAGTTTAATTGGCCGGTTAGTCTGAGTCCAGAGGACCTTGTTCACGCAATCAATCAGGGGTAATAACCTCCGAAGGAGGTCATTTCCCAGTAGACAAGGTGTGCCCTTTGGAGTGACGACTATTACCTGGTGTTTCACCCTATGTCGCACAATTCTTATCTACAGATCTGCAGTCCCTTCGACAGAAATATCTTTCCCATCAGAGTTTTGGAGTTATCCAGGAAGAGGTTTGAGGGGAATTTGGTGACTCTCCCTTCTTCCTGAATTTAGTTGGTTGAGGCCTTTTTGGACAGGAGTGTGGCTTCGGATCCAGGATCCACCAGCGCTAATAATGCACACTGAACCTGTACCTTGACAGAAGCATACATTCTTCCTTCTCTCTCTTCTCAAGGGGGCAAAGAAAATATGCATTCTGTGCCAGCTTGACAGTTACCTTTTTTATATTGAACTTCAACACTGTGTGAGGCTAGTATTGTCTGTGCATAATCAGACCACTTCTTTTTCAGGAGACTAAGACTAAGCCTGCTTCACTCTTAAATACTGGCCTGGCCTGGCCTCTTTATTTCTGACATTCAAGGGCTATAATTTACCCCACAAACAGAAGGGGGACCATGAAGGGACTACACATGATACATGAGGTGGTGGAACATGAGGAGGTGGATGAGGAGGAGGAGGCAGAAGAAGAAGAGGACCAACAAGGGCAGTGTGAAGAGATATGGCAGCCAAAGGAGAGGAGAAAGTAGATGCTAAAATAGTTTATGCTGGTAGCCCCTATCCTATGGAAGGGGCAATATGGCCCAGAAGAGGAAACAAACAAAACAGGTACAGTTTCAACACCTCCTAGTCTGGGTCAATACTTGGTATGGCAGTTCCTTCTCCTGCATGAGGAGAAGGTACAGACAAAGGCATGTGCAGTTTTGTGGACGCTCTTCAATAAGGAAGTATAGAGGGGAGAGAAGAATAGGCATTGTACTTTATGCTCAAAACACATTGTGTAAGCACAGTTTGCTGTGTAATAAACAGTTATATTATGTGGATGTGCTGTCCATCACCCACACTACCTCAGTAATCTTTTCCAGTCATGCTGAGAAAGCATCTGCCAACATGTCTGAAGATGCAGGCCATTCACAACCAGCAGGTAGAGCACAGTTACATGAAAAATAAGACCTACCACAACCAACAACACCGGTTGCATCTGTAAGGCTTGTGTTACCTTAGTTAGTTTCCACCCACTGTGGTGGGAAAGGTTGGCTTTGTGCACAGGAGGAGCTGGGTGATTTCCTGCCCCAGTTTGCAGGCACACATTGCCTGCATTGTGGGGTGGTGGTCAACGAGGAGGCAGCTGGAAGACACATCTGTCTAAGACACTCTGAAGGCTAACTTGTGGGCCCAACAACACAAGCTACGTTTATCAGTTGAAAGACTGGGAAGGATTTCAATATTGTACATGTACTCGCTCTGCGTCAACTGGCTTCTCCTATCTCATTCCGCTCACATCCTGGCTCTCTATGATCCAGCATCCTCCTCAATTAACCATCACTCTGCCAACATACGCATCCTCTCACTTCCACTCCTTCTCCTTTTATGTCCCCAACCCACTCTTTGAACTCCCTAGTGATATCAAAAACAACACCAACATATTTGCTTTCAATTTGGCTGTCCAACTCCATGTCCGGCAATTGGAAGGGGCGTACTGACATTTTAAGCATATTCTTGCCCCACTTACTCACATGTGTCCAACTGCCCCTGTCTGTATGCTTTCTAACATCTCCCTGAAAATACACTCATTGGGTTCCCTATTGGTTTGTTTTCTATAGTCCGATCATGTTCTACTCTCCAACACCAAGGAGATCCTGGGAAAAATGTTGTGCCTTGGCCTCTCTCTTGACCCATGAGGAGAAACACACATTTCTCATGTTGGCAGCTCTGTCAGGCTGAGAGGTCCTGGGTCCGCGGAAGCTGCTGAACCCCCGACAATCCCCCTGAAATGTAATTCCCAGAACTAGATATTAATTCAGCTCTGTAAACTACACCCCAAAGGGAAAGGGGGAAGTGGATAAGATAACAACACCAGGCTGACTGCGTCAAGGCTAACCAAAGCTGAACCTGCAGAGGATACAAGAAAAGCAGATACAAATCCTTTTATTACTTACTTAACCTTTAGAGTTGGAAAGACTTTAAATCCTTAACTTATAAGTAAGAATCATACCTGGTTCTTCTCTTTAAATTTCTTAGAGAAGCTTGTAAAGAAGCTGAAAATCTCTCTTACTTGAGTCTCTTGAAATTCACAGCAACCTCTTATTTTGGGCAAACCTGGAACGTTTTGCTCTTTGCCTTTTTCCAAAGTTAACTAATTGTCCAGTTAAATTGTCTTTAATATTTTCTTTTTTTTTTCTTTCAAACTTTTCTTTAGTTTCCAAAACCTTTTTAAAATTCAATAGAGTTTGAGAATTCTTGAAGAAACACGTGCAAAAGCACACGTGCAGATGATCTCAATGCTGAAGATTCGCATGTTGAAAACTTCCCGCGCTGAAGAACACGCGCACTGTAAGAAAAGTCCACGCGCAGAAAACACACGCGCTTGTAAACACACGCGAAGCAGAATTCACGCGCAAACGGATTCTCATGCAGAAAACACATGCGCTAGTATTCACACGCGCTGTTGAACTCCCGCGCCTATTCACACGCGCCTTATAACCCTCGCGCCAAAGAGTTCACACGCAGACTGAATCTCGCGTAAGAAAGCACACGCGCTGGAAATCACACGCGCTATTGAGTTCTCGCATAGAAGCACACGCGCTTGAAATCAAACGTGCAACAGAGTTCACACGCAGTCGGATTCTCGTGTTAAAAGGCACATGCGCTGGTAAACACACGCGCAATTGAGTTCTCGCACAGAAGCACACGCGCTTGAAAACACACGCGCAATAGAGTTCTCGCGCAGAAGCACACGCGCTTGAAAACACACGCGCAATAGAGTTCTCACGCGGTGAACAGATTCTCGCGCTAAGAAGCACACACGCTGGAACTCACACGCGTAGTTGAATTCTCTCGCCAGGAAGCACACACGCTGAAACTCACATGCGCAATTGAATTCGTGAGGAATCAAAGACGTTAAATAATTTTTGCACGCGCAAAGGTTCAACGGTTAGTTTCAGATTACACGTAGTACGTGTTTAACAAATAGCGTTCACCCGTTAACCTCGCGCTTAATTTCAAGCGCACTCAAACAGTTCAAAATATAAATTCAAAGAAAACATTTTACGAGTTCTCACTTAAATGTCTTTAAGATAAACAGAGCGGCAGTCTAACAATCTCTAAACAAAGTCACTTATCTCCAGAACGATTTCCTAAAGATCTTCAGAGTTTCCTGTCTTCAAATCGCATTCCTGACAGCTGAGAACTTCTCCTGAAACCCCCAAGAAAGTAGCCACTCAACTGCTAGCGCCTGAAGGATAAAATCCACCAGGCCCAAGTCTTAAGCAGGAGCAGCCACTACACACGTCCTCTCAGCTGGGGCTTAGATGATGAAAGGTAAAGAATGACAGTTTAGAATGTTCATTGTTGTTCTGCAGTGTTTTCTAACCAATCAGAGCTGTCACTGTGAAACTCCATTTTGCCTTGGGTCAGAACAAGGATTCTGAATCAGGAAGTTGAGGCCAAACCAACTACAATAGAACACTTCCCACCCACACAAGGCTAATCTAAAAAAGGATAATAAAAGAGAAATAAAGGGAAGAAACTTGAATAAGGGAAAATAGCCTGAATAGGGGAAGGAAACCTGACAAGCTCTCCAAGAGTCTGGCACCCAGAAACAATTCTCATGTTAAAGGCTTTCCAGAATTCTGATGAACCCAAAGGATTCTCATGTGCATTGCTCTCTGTCCTGTTGAAGAGTAGCTCTGACCTACTATTCTGGCTTATGAAATAGCAGGAGCAGTTCCTATGAGCAGGACCCAAGAAAAGAAGAGTCTTAGCATAAACGCTAATGGAATTTCAGCATGACATGACACTCACACTGTAAAGACTGGAGGGGGCATCTGTACTTCTTCCACCTACCTGTTAGGGTAAAGGCACAGAACACCCCAGTAAGGCTCTCAATGTTGTAGAATGGGCAAGCATCCAGGCTTAAGCTTTCAGGAGGTGGTGCAGGCAAGTTTTAAATACTGTGTCCCCGAAGCCCCCACAAAGTAATGTCCACACACTATGTTAGGTGATAACACAGCTTCTTTAAATAAAATAGGGTTTGCTACCACTACCATATACACATATAAATAATAACACTTTGTACTGGAATACTTATTGAAAGAATGGCAAATATATAAACTCTAAGTGGTACCACACATTACTTAAATCCAGTTTAGATGCACTAACTGCAGACAGTTTTAAATAGGAAGGTGGAATCTTAAGTTAGGTGTAACAGCGTAGAATAGCAAAGAAAGGCAGGTTAGGTGTGAACAGTGGCAGAATGCTTTCTTTAGACTAGACAAGTAATTCTGAGTGAGGATTTGGCGACCTGGGCAACCTGTAAGGGTAAAGGTAGGAAGTAGCTTATGTTGTCTTTTACATTCCAGTCCAATAATGTTCAATAACCTTGTGCTTTCTTTAAAAAGGTTCTACCACCCCAAAGTACCTGAGCGGCCACAGGAGAACAGGATCCAAGACGGATCTGGGACCCCTGGATGACTCCTGAGGGTATCTGTGGTGCCTTGGCAGGCGAAGTGGCAAGGTTTCTCAGCTTTACTCAACGATTCCTTCTCAGGATGGACCTCTTTTGGAAGAAGGAGCAACTGGGTTGCTGAGTGCAAGAATAAAAAGGAACCATGGTCTTTTTGAAGTGCAGCAGTTTTACTCTTCTTGGTGCTCTCCTTTGGTTGACGATTGTTCTGTCTGTAGAATTCCTGTGAAGATGAAACTTGTTTTGGGCTCCTTAAAGGCTTGGCAGATGAAAGTAAGACCCCTGGTACCCCTCAGTGACTTCTGGCGGCGATGGGGGAATAGGTCACTTTTGGTGTCGGGTTTCGTAATATCACAGTTTTCTGACTTTCGGTTTGCCTGTGTCACAGAAGCAGAACAGGGACCTCTGAACAACATCTGGTGACCTGAACTCAACCACTGGAGTGGACCTCGGGCCCTCACCAAGTCTGGACCCATAGGATGTCTTTGTTAGCTTCTGGTGGTTGGAAACCTACCGACAAACACTCTACTGCACCCAACAACTCTGGACTCTCTCAGGCAGGAAAACATGGTTAGTGGTGACATCAAGGGTGTCCTTTTAAATGTTCTTAGGCGGTTTGGAACCCTTGCAGCTCTGGGTGTCTAGCAGCAGTATGCCAGGGTACCCCCTCTTCTGGGCGGTAGACAGAAACAGCTCCCAGTGATCGTGAAACGCACCTCTGGAACCTGGGCAATACCAATGGACTTCTCAGGCTCGAGATGTCTGCCACTCCTCTTCGGGACTTCAAAGACTCTTTCTCCTGAAGGCAGGCAAACAGGACTGGCTTCCCGGATACTTCAATGAAGAGGCAGCAGTTTTGCATGATGATCCCTCATAGCTCGGGGAGAGATCTCTTTCGCAGGTCCTCTCTGCATTAGTCCTTGGGAGACACAACAGCTTTTGGATTACATTGAAGAAATTCAGCAGCAGGCTTCTATTAAACCTGGGCTTCAATGAGCAGCTTCTTCTGGCTTCAGCTTCGGCTTCAGCTTTGACCTCAACTTCTGTACAAATTGGTAAGTGAGAAGACTCCAGATATACACATCTGTCCCTCATTCACTCTGGCGAGCCAGGCTCAGTCAGCCAATCACGTAGAAGGGCATTCATGCAGACAGAAAGCCAATCAGGCTCACAGGCATTCAGGCCATTCACTCCACCCAGACACCCATAACAAAGAATGTGGATTGGGGCAAGTACCCCACCTTTCAGTACACTACACTGCATTCATATCAGTTTCAGTCAGTGCTGTCTCATTCTTTGTGTCTCACACACACAAAAACCAGACACCCTCAATAGAGAATGTGAGTTGACTCCCAACTCCATTCACACAGGCCCCACCCCTAGGGTGTACCAACAACCCACAACACCTGGAAAGGCTCCAGACAGTCTGACAGGAGGCAACATCAGAGACATATATGGTATTTCCACCCAACAGCCAGTCAGGGGGAAAGGGAACAATAGAGCCATATGTGGTGCTTCCACCCAACAGCCATTCAGAAGGAAGTGACAGAGTAAGGGCTTCCCAGGACTTTGGGAAACAAGGTAAAAGGCAGTAAAAACCAAGAGGACACGGGGGTAATCTTGCCTTCTATCAGGAATCTGTTCATTCCTACGGCAGGGCTTGGGTGTCCCATAAATGGAGGACACTCAGAGCCAGTACCAAGTCAGTATGTAGCCGCCAACAGCCCATACCTGATCTGTGGGCAACACAGAGGTGCCCATAAACACACATAAGGGGTACGCAGGTGTACCCCCACCCATGGGTACCATAAGGGTATCCCATGGGTGTTGTTCACCAAAAGATGAAATCAAGAGCTGCACTTCCAGAGGTCCAGGCTGGACCTCAGTGGCAAAGAACATAAGGAAAACATATACAGAGAAGTGAGAGGACAAGCCTGGAGGCCCTGTCCCTCCAAAAGCATTTCCAGCATCACACACACCTCACTGGCACTGGTGGTAAATCACTAGAGCTATCCATTTCACAACCACCAGAAGCCAAACCAAATTACTCTGACATTTGTTATTGAGTGATTTGAAGCTGAAAAGAAATTGCAGCATATGCAAAGGGAGCATTCTATTGAATTCCTGTCGTAGTGAATTATTTGTTTAAATAAATGATAATTGTTCATCATAGGGAACTGCCAGGCTTTTCCTGTCATCTGATATAAATGTCCTGCCATCAATAAAGAATTGCTGGCAGGGGGCATCTTGAAGATTCTATTGCAACTCTCACGAATTGTGCTGTCCTGATGGACTGCTTACTGAAGCAGCTCTGTGGTGGATAATTGTCTGTACTTGTTTGACATACGTTAAGTAGATATGCATTCACTATGTGAGCTGCTGAAGGTCCGCTATATGCTTTTTTGGCAAATCATATACTTTGAGGATCTCCCTGAGTTACGATTGTATCACTTCTAGCCTATTTCTATTATTCAGAAGATGGATGAGGTGTTGTAGACAAAAGAGCAATGTACGTCCCGCTGATGAACAAAACAATTTACTTGACATGTGTATTGGTAGTGTGTGAGTCGAAGGGTTGTAATTTCTTTCTAACTGTTCTTTGAGCAATTTTATGTCTGCACTTTGCATGTGTATCTATGCACATTTGATTCGTTTTTATTTCTGGTGAGCTCTGAGAACTCTCCCATGGCAAGAAAGAGCCATTTTGATCTTGAAGCAGGGGTCAAGAGACAAGGCCTGCAGACATTTTGGGTCATATTTCAATGAGTCGCTGCATTGATCTTCTCTGAAGCTTGAGAATAGATCCCTTATCAGCTGCGTTGTAATGCATGGGTCAACCTCGCCAGCCAAATCATGTTGCATAGGTTGGGTGTTGGCAGATCCATGCAGACAGGACTAAGTGATGCCCTGTTCTAGCAAACATGCGTGGTGGCTACCCCAAAAAGCCACAACACACAATAGACACCAGACAGCAGCTGACAATGACATAACCAAAGCCCCATCTAAACATTTCTTGTAACTGTTTGAGGAATGAGGGATTGCAATGCACTGTTCACTTAGCTGGTCCAACATGCCCAAAGTAAAATTCCAGCATGCTGAAATTGTATTCTTTAAGTGGTGTTGTGGCAACTTTGTAATACACCTACAATTGGCAAAGGACATATCTTGCTATGTTGGCCTGACTCAATTGGAAGCTGGTCTTCTGGACCACCTCAATACATTCCTACATGCTCTTGGACATGTCGTCTCTGGCAGATATGCACCCACAGTGAGTTGTGTGCTCCAATGGAGTGCATGTAAAACTTTATATAATTGTTCAGCAAATTGTGTGCTCATAACAATGTGCATGCTCAGAGTCTCTATCAGATACATGCTGGGATCTGTAGTCACTACGAGTTATGTGCAAATAGTATGTTTTGTACTATTAATGCAGTGAAAGTTTTCTTTGATATATTTGCTGAGCAAGGTTTGTGCTCGCTCTTAACACAATGCGGCAAAGACATGTATTCAGCCCCAGATCTGTGGTAAGGGGAAGTTTCGTGCTATTTGCACATTGTGGGCCTCATCACGGGTTGGGCAGTATCCCTCCTGGGATACCGGCAAACTATATTAGCGTTAGCCCCCACCGGTCCGGCGGTATTACTGCCGGATCACGGGTTGGGTGTAACTGTTAATCCCCCTTGCCAAGGGAACCAATGGGAAATTATCAGCGCAATGGGAATTCTTTGGGCAAATTTACCCCCAGCTCAGTGCAAGGGATAAAATAAGCCAGACTTGTGATAGGGCCAGCCCTTAAATGTGGCGGTGATACTGTTACCGCCGCATTTAACGGCTACCAACACACTCGTGATGAGGCCCTATGTGTTTGGAGCCAGACATAAAACAACAGTGATCTTTGTGCTATTAATGCAGTGCATGTTCAAATGTGTAGTCCCCTCTAGATTTGCTACCACAGTGAGTTTCATGCTATTAATTCAGTGCATGCTCTGAGATGTTGTGTCTGCCAGATATGCACACACAGAGTCTTTTGTGCTGTTAATGCACTGCATGCTGGCACATGTAGTCACTGCTAGATATGTGCCCACAGTACATTTTGTACTCTGAAGGCAGAGCAGGTTCATGCATGTTGTGTGCGATTAATGCAGGGCAAGCTCTGTGTTTTAGTCTCTGACAGATATATGCTCACAAAGAGTTGTGTGCTATTTATGCAGTGATTGCGGGAATGTGCTCAAATCTTCAGTCACCTCAGACACCTGCCCACAGTGAGATTTACATACACTCTTAACGCAGTGCAATTGTTAGTTATGTATCCACAGTGAGTTGTGTGCTCTTAATGCAGTGCATGCTAAGATGCATAGTCACTGCCAGATGTGCACCCACATTGGGTTTTGTTCTAACATAGTGCATGCTCAGACATGTTGTCTCAGTGAGTTGTGTGCTATTAATGATAATGATAATGATGTGTTATTTATATAGCGCCTTAATCCAAAGCGCTTTACAGAGCACATATTTACATACAATATCACCCAACCGAAATTGGTACTCATTTATCAACCTTGGAAGGATGAAAGGCTGAGTTGGCCTTGCCGGGATTCAAACCTGCGACCTGCAGATCACGCTCAGATCGCAGCAGCGAGCGCTCGACCCACTGAGTTATCTTACCGGCAATTTACTATTTCTGCAGTGAATGCTTGACGCTTTAGTCTCTTCCAGATATGTGCAGAATGTGACCATTATTCTATTAATGAAGTGGAACATGTTTTGATATTGATATTGATATTTTGTTTCTATCGCGCTCAAACACAAGTGTTTCAGAGCGTGAAGCCATATCCGCTATGTGCCCACAGTGACTTTTGTGATCTTAATGCAGTGCTTGCTGTGATCTGTAGTCAGTGCTAGGTATGTACCCACAGAAAGATGTGGGCTAGTTGTGCAGTACATACTCCGAGCTTTAGTCTCTGTTATACATGCACCCACAGCAAATGGTGTGCTCTTAACACAGTGCATGCTGACATACGTAGTCACTGCAAGATATACACCCGCAGTGAGGTTTATGCTAATAGTGCAGTGCATGATGGGATGCAAAGTCACCGCCAGATGTGCACCCACAGTGAGTTTTGTGATCTGGATGCAATACATTCTTCAACATATAGTGTTTGCCAGATTTGCACACGCAGTATGTGTAATTTTATATATTTGTACATCCGTTTTTGTGCTCTTACCGCAATCAGTGCCTGGATATGTAATCTCGCTCAGATATGGGCACACCGTTAGTTTTGTGCTTTTAACGCAGTATATGCTGGGATATGTCAACACTGCCAGATATGAGCGATCAATGTGATTTGGCTAGTATCCCCGTGCATGTGGAATAT
The DNA here is from genome assembly GCF_040938575.1 of Ambystoma mexicanum. Classification (NCBI taxonomy): domain Eukaryota; kingdom Metazoa; phylum Chordata; class Amphibia; order Caudata; family Ambystomatidae; genus Ambystoma; species Ambystoma mexicanum. Next base: position 405,974,043 of record NC_090937.1, read on the forward strand.
TGTATATCTGTGCAGCAGGTATTGTGATCTTAATGTAGTGCATGCTGAGAAATCTTGTCACTTCCAACTATGTGCTCACAGTATGTTTTGTGTCCTTACTGTAATGCATGCTCAGACATGTAGTTACTGGCACATATGTGCCTGGGGTGATTTCTGTGCTATTAAGATAGTGCCTGCTCAGAGCTTTAGCCTCTGAAAGGTATGTGCTCACAGTAGGTTTTGTGCTTTTTTGATGCAGTGAATACTTAGAGCTTAGTCTCTGCCAGATATGTAGCCACTGTTCGTTTTGTGCTATTAATGCAGTGCACGGTGGGGTGGGGTGTGTTGTCAGTGCCAGGTGAGCACCCACAGTTAGATGTGTGCCGTTATACAGTTTATCCCGGGACAGGTAGTCACTTCCAGACATGCACCCACAGTGAAATGTGTGCTCCTAATGAAGAATATACAGTGAGTTTTGTTCTCTAACATAGCGAATGCTCAGGTGTTTGTTTGATCTCTGCCTGATAAGTGCCTGCGCAGCGTATGTGTAATTTTGTTTTATTTGAACAGTAAGTTGTGTGCACCTAACGCAGTATTTGCTAAGACATGTCATCACTGCCAGATATGCACAACCAGGCTGATTTGTGCTATTATCGCAATGCATGTGTAATGTTGAATATCTGTACAGCAAGTGTTGTGCTCATAATGCAGTGCATACTGAGAAATCTTGCCACTGCCAAAAATGTGCCCTATATTTCTTCTATTAACTCAGTGCATGCTGGAACTTGTAATCACTCTCAGCTATGTGCCCACATTGAGTTTTGTGCTCATAATGCAGTGCCTACTGAGAAATCTTGCCACTGCCAAAAATGTGCCCTATATTTCTTCTATTAACTCAGTGCATGCTGGAACTTGTAATCACTCTCAGCTATGTGCCCACATTGAGTTTTGTGCTCATAATGCAGTGCATGCTGGAATATGTAATCACTGCCAGATATGCACTCTCAGGAGGATTTCTCCTGTTAATGCAATGCATGTTCTGAGCTTTACAATTTGACAGGCATGCACCGACAGTGAGATGTGCAATTTTAATGCAGTGTATGCTGGGATGTTTATGCTTTGCCAGACACGCATTTACAGTCAGTATTGTGCTCATAATACAGTGTATGCTGTGATAGGTTGCCACTCACAGAGCTACAGACACAGTGAAATGTGTGTGCTTAATGCAGTGCATTTTGGACATGTAGTCATTGCCAGATATGCACCCACGTTGAGTTTTGTACTCTTAAGTGCAATGTCAGGCATGTTGTCTCTACCTGATAGGTGCTCACAGTGAGTTGTGTGCTGTTAATACAGTGCATACTGGGCAGTGTAAGTACTGCCTGAAATGGGCCCACAGTACAGATTGTGCTCTTAACACAGTGTAGGCTGGGATGTTTAGTCACTGTCAGATATGCGCTCATTGACCATATTTGGGTGTTAACACAATTTGTGTGTACATTTGTATATTTGTACAGTTTTCTTTAGTTTGCATCTGTTGCACCGTAGTTTAATGTTACCGTTGTATGACAAGTGTTTCTTTAATCTTTTGTTTTGTTTTGTTTTGTTTTTGCCGGTCTATTACAGTAGTAAAGGTCAGTTCGGCTCATACTGTTAAGTTCATCCAACTCAAGGTGTACCTGAAATGTGTCCAAAAGCCCGCCAATAAGGCAGAGCTGATTATCACGATCACTACGCTTCAGTTCAAGGTTCTGACAACCTCTCTGCAGACTCTCGACCATACCAATACGATACCCCCCCCCCATGTTCGAATGAAATGATGAAACAACACACATGTCCGTGAAGTAATATTTTTGGTTTATGGACAATGTAGTGTTAATCTAGAGTACTGTGCATTAACCTCTACTTCCTTCTCACTATAAAGTGTGCAATGTAATGAAGAAACGGATACTGATACTTTAATTTGCACATTTTAAAAATTATGTTGCATCAAGAAACATGCAGCACTGAAGATACTGAAAAACATTGTTACTCACTACATAGTTATTTAGGTTGGATCGTAAGCCAAGAAGGGGACATAAGGAGTCATGAACAATGATTTATATTGAGGTTTGACCTAGGGAGTTTCAGGCACAGCTGTTTTCCAGGGAGAGGCCATGGCTCAGTAGAGGTGCTCTCAATTGGGTTGGCAGGAGGGTTGTGTGATATGTGCACAGTGTGCATGTGGATGAGGTGCTGATACTGTGGTTGAGATAGGCAATGATGGAGGAACAGGTGTGTGTGTGTGTGTGTGTGTGTGTGTGTGTGTGTGTGTGAGGAGCTAGTTCTCAAGTTGAGGAGATTTGGGATGGTGTTAAATAATGGTGGTGGATCCAATAGGGATAAGCTATGGGTGCTGTGAAAGGGTGAATCCTCTGGGTGTCAAGTGGGGAGGCCTGGCATGTGTGACTTTGGGCATAGTGGCAGCCAGGGATTTCAGCTTTCCGTATGAAAGAATGCATTGATTTGATGTGATTCTCAGGCAGCTGTGAATGATCACCTTCCAAGCTGGAGTGCACAGAACTAAGGACTGTCATCCTCAGAGTAAGAGGCATGCCAGAATTGCTATTGGGGCCACCAAAATGAATCTAGGTGACCATTTCTGACATTGCTCAAAGGCACCCCATATTTGAATAGTATCCACCCGTTGTAGCCTGGACATTGATTGTGCTTATTATTAATCACTCGCACATCGTCAGCTAAAATGGTTTTCAGTCGGATGTCTGATTATGCGGAACCATCCCCCTTCTTCTGTTGAGTCGTGGATCGGTGCTAGTGGGGACATGGGGAATTCCGTAGTGGGTGCGACACAGGGTTTGAAGACAAGGGTTCCGATGGAGGTGGGTAACCCTGATGTGAGGGTCAGTGTTGAACATGTGGGTGCACCATAGTTGCCATAAGGCAAACGGCCTAAAAAGCATACTGTTCAGTAAGTGCAATATCCAGTGTACAGTAATGCCCCTCTTTTACAGGGTCCAGACACATCCCACCAAATACGGGCCCCAACATAGAAGTAAGCTTGATGGCTAAATATACATATTGTATATACTCTATGGTAGCAGACTCCTATGATATTATGGCCCGCTGGGTGAATTTTCTATTAAAGAACATAAACAAAACATTTTTTTTAAAAAAATGATAGCAGTGGAAGCATTGAGTACTGCATCCAATTGTTCAGGGTAACTCTATTTATAAGATAAGCACTCGATTAAGCACTTCAGCAGTGGCAGTCTTGAAGCATTGCTTCCCATTCTGTTGCAGGGAGCAAGGAAGCTGTTACTCAGAGCCGCCATCATTGAGGGCTGAGCATCTAAAACCTTTGTGCTTGAATGGAAAACTATGACCCCCTCACCCCACCATCGCAGCACCCTTGAGGCCAGCTCATGGAGGCACTGGCAGTCAGACACCATTAATTATCAGGGAATCAGGGGGCCACCTAGTGGTGAAATGAGAAACAGCAGCATGAAAGCTGGTGTACGACCAACGAGAGATTGTGGCCAAAGCATCACTGAAAGAGGAGGTGGCTGATGCAGCTTTTTCTGCCGATAAAAGCAGCAAGACTTTGATAACTCAATGCTATGTACTGCATCTCCTGCACAGGAGCTAGGCCTGAATGCGACATTGAAGCTTTCAATGTGCCACTGACACAGTGCAGACAGCAACTGCAGTGGCTGATGTGAAACATCTTTAGCTGCATGCCTCCTCCTGCATCTTGTATTTTTAGGTGATGCAGACATCTTGACACTCAAGATGCTTACAATACGCCTACTGACTCCAAATCATTTCTAAGTGTTTCTACTGTGACAATGTTCCCACACTGACCCTTGGGGAGGTAACCGTGGAGGCTGTGTGCTGCTAGCTGCTTCATGATGCAAGGCATCAGGGTGGGGTGGGGGGATCCACTGGTCACTCCCCAGCAGCCACATCAGGGGCATTGGCTCATCACATTGGCAACTTAATTAACTATTGACCTTCAACAGCCAATCAAATGTTAGCAGTGAACATTATCCCATGGTCACTGCAGCACAGGCTTCCTGCAGTAAACATCTTCCTTAAATTGGCAAAACCACATGTTTTAAAAGAAAGAAAGCCTATTCACTAAGGAAGCTAATGCAGTGGCTAGATCAGAGGATCAGGCCCAGCACAGGCATGGCCTCTTCTGCACCTGCATTAGACAGGATAAGAAACTGATATGGCAGACCTGATTCTTAAAGGGACAGTCCAGAGAATGGGAGAACCCTGCACTTCTCAAATAAAGGCCCCAGAATGCAATGGAAGTTCAAATCTAACCAAACTCACAATAGTATTGTAAACCACACACACACACACTAAAAAGGCCCTATCAGAAGCCTCGTCCTTGGGTTGGGGGTAGCCGTGTATATCAGAAGCTCACAGTGGTGCAGTGCTGTGGGAGTTTTTTGGAGGAGACAGTGAAGAGTGGGTGAATAATGAGGAGCAGAGGGGCTGGAGAAGCAGAGGAGGATGGACTAGTGCAGGGGATTGAGTGAAGGAAGCAGGCTGGTGAACAGAGTAACATTGAGTCAATCATAGGAGGAGGTGGTGAAGAGAGCAGCGGAGGAGCTGGGGAGGAAAGTAGGATAGAGGGAGAATGGGGCTGGGGACTAGAGGACCATAGGATGTGGAGGTTAGATTATGGTCAGAGAAGAAGAGCTGAAGTGTTGGAGAATGTGGAAACTGGGGAGTAGGAAGAAGTGGTGAAAGGAGGAGTAGAAAGAGAATACAAGACCTCTGGAGGAAGGAGATTAAAGGTGTTGGGAAGCATGGGGAGGCAAACGTGGGAGGGAGAAAAGAGAGAGAAAGTAAGGTTGACAAACATCCTTTGTTGCTGGGGTCTGAGAGGACAGGCCCCCAAAGAAGAGGTTGCAAGGCGCCCTATCACTACACTTCTAATTTACACCCAGTTGCCCTTCTTCCTATTGTTTCTAAGATGCTGTAGAGAGGTCTACGCTCTGGTTTCTTCCTATCCGAATCTGCATTCTCTTCTTCACTCTCTTCCATCCGGGTTTCCCCCTTTTCATTCTAAGAAATGGTCTGATGTCTGCAACTGATTCTCTTGTGTCTGCCTGATACAGTAAACAGTCATCCTACTGATCTTACTTGATCTATCAGCGGTAGATCCCACAATTCTTTCTTCTGGACGTTCCTCCTTAGGTATCACTGGTTCCTCTCTTATCTTTCTGGCCAGGCCGCTTCTTTAATTTGGACTGGCCACTCCTCTGCCCTCCATCTACTTCATTTTGGAGTTCCTATGAAATTGTGATGAAATCATTGAAATGACAGTTTTCTTATTTGCACCATTGCCTGTGCATCATGATGTACAATATGAAGCAAATATGCAAAGTGTTGTGCCATCATGAAATGACACTCCTCATTTTACATGGAGCTCGGAGTCAGGCCCTGAGTGCAAATTGAGTTTGATGCATCAAATCGCATGGCTGTGACATTGTGCTCTCTCTGTTCCAAATTGCATTCAAACTTTTTCACGTGGTGGTGGCAAATTGCACCATAATCTGTTTGAATCGTCGCATGCGTTCGTTTTTGTTTTGAAATGCATAATCAATATCAGAACACATCTCCTATGTCCACAATCCATTTCGGACATGCCACCGTGCTTACTAGATGCACATCTTAGCACCATGGGAGCAAGCTATCAAAGAAAGGCAAGTTTAAGCAGGGAACATATTATTGCCCGGATGTCGCCGTTTACTGGAAGCACCCTGCCCCAGGATCTTTTTAATCCTGGTATACTTTGCAACGCAGCAGTCGCGTCTTGATTTTTTAATAGGCCTCAAAGCCGAGGTCACATGGCACAGGGTTCCAAAAAGTGACACCTAGGGCAGGTGCTTTCGGGCACCAGGCAGACTGGTCTATGATTTCACTTTCCCGTGCACTGCATGCGGGCAAACGGGGGCTTGCTGGCCACTCTGCCCACTGATTTATGAAGCCACACCTTGTCACCAGGCTCATGTACCATCTAGCGACGAGCTGATGAGTGCGAAACAAGAGACAGATTGAGAAACAGGTGGGGGAGATCATGTCGGCATCCACATTTAGTAGTGTTATTAAGCCTTGTGAAAACACTTTTTTTTTGTGATGGTTAAATATGCATAACCTAGTCATTGCAAAATGGCGTGCCTATGTTCATTTAAAAGTAACACTACAAGTACATTCTTGACGCTTGTCTACACTTTTGTGTGTTCCAATCTGTGTTCCTGCTGGCATTGTTCATCGACATACATTGTTCCCAATTAGACTTTAGTGTTAAAAAAAAAACACGAACATGGTTCGATTTGAATGTTTAAAGATCTTGTATCAATGCTTGCTTTTCAGTCAATGGATAGGTTAGTGCGTTTCCTTTATCATATGTGTTGGTTTTGCAGAGCTGCGACCCAAGAGCCCAAGACGACAGTTACAGAGGCACACAAGGAGGCAAATACCCTGCCGGTATATCAGCAGGTATTTGGAATATGATGAAACCATCTCTGCTCTGTGGCTTTATGCCCAAACCATTAAAACAAGTGCTAGTGGATCCTTTAATTAAAAAGCTGTCCTTGGACCCCTCTTGCCCATAAAGGTTTCGTCCCCATTTCTCAACTGCTCTATGTTGCTAAACTGTTGGAGGCTGAAGGGTCCGTTGAAATCCAGACATTTGCAGAGGAAAAGGAATGGCTTCATGTAGCTCACGTGGGCTTCCTTTCTGCTCATAATGCAGATTCAATAGTGGCAGCCTTTGATGATTTAAAAAGATGGGCAAACTCGGGTGACACTGTAGACTTGATACTGTTGGACCTCTCTGCAGCATTCAACACCTTTGTCGACCATGATGTTCTTCTGGGTCGCCTATTTACAATGGGCCTGAGGGGCACACCTTGGAAGTGGGTTAAATCATATTTTTTCTACTGAGCTAAGCCACCGCATATCGCTATCTTCTTTCCAATCCTCTCTGAAGTCTTGTCACTAACGGAGTCCTGCAGGGTTCATCTTTGAATCCAGTCCTTTTCAATTTGTACATGAAACCCATGGCAGATCTTATTCCTGCTGCCAGGTTGTGTTCTAATTAAGCAATAGAACCCGAGCGTCGGGGGCATTACCGTCTCAGGTAATGCCCCGGGGCCCATAGGTAAGGACCCGAGCGCAGCGTTACTTAACGCGCAAAAAACAGAGGTTTTGTTTTGTAATCATAATCCTTCTCAGGCTCTGGGGACTTCTACCTCACAATCTTTGGAGAAACAAGCTTGGTTTATGGCCCTTCTAATTGGGCATCTGCCCTGCGGCCATTTCATCTGTCTAGAACCCTGGGGTGTGGTTTGATGCCAATCTCTCTTTTTCAACCCAGGTCAATAAAGTTAGTGGTAGCCACTTCTTTCAACTAAAATCGTTTGGACCGCTCCATGATTACTTCAGCTTCACGGCACCGATTCAGCTGATGAATGCTTTCATCTCAAGCCACCTCGATTATTGTAACACTGTATACCAAGGCCTTCGAAAGAAAAAGATCTTTAAACTTTAGCTTGTTCTGAACGCCGGTGCTCGTCTCCTTTTTTATCTAAATGGCCGTGCCCATATCTCTTCAGTCCTTAAAGATCTGCACTGGCTATCTTCGGCCAGTAGGATTGAATTTAAGATTCTGTGTATGGTTCACAATTTATCACAACTGAACATATTGTATTCATGATTGTCTGATCTATTATATCCCAGGCAGACAGTTATCATCTTCGGCAAATCTGCTAGTAGTGCCGAAGATTAAATATCAGCAGTGGATCAGTACATCTTTTGACTTTCTTGCTCCTAAACTATGGAACAAACTCACACTCTGCTCCAAGCTACTTAGAGTCACATGAAATTTGTAGGTAAGCTGAAGACCTTGTTGTTCCCTAGATAGGGGTCTGAGTGAGGTCTGACAGTGGGTGTTTTCTGCAGATGTGTTAGCGCTTTGATGCCTCCTTCGAGGCAATCAGTACGCTTTACAAATTCAATATCAATACCAATTCCTTGGAGCATGTACATCCACCCAGGTCTTGCATGACGCCAACTGTGGATGAGTCTATGGAGGCTGCTGCAGCCGCAATAACAGAGTTCGCTTTGTTTCTTCAAAATGGAAAATGAGCATTGCTGAGACCCCTTCCTAATGTGCAAACGTGGATGCTGACATTAAATTTATCATGAGGGGAAGGACAAAAGGGAGTGGCCAATATCTGAGAGCAGGGGCATTAATAAGAACTTCCGATATGTGCAGCCCCGAAAGCAAAGACGCTATCCTGTGATGGGTACTTACTTGCTAATCGGTTGCCCTGGGAAAGGTATAGTTAAGAAGCGAGCTGAAGGAGTGGCCAGATGGAGGCTTCTAGGAGCTGAGAAGAAAAGGCTCTCATGATTACTATTATACTCTTAAGGGAAATGGGAGACTTTTTTAAAACTTATTTATAAACTGCTAGTACATTATGTGTTTGATCACATGCAAGACCCATCCTGTAAGGAATATAAAGTTTCAGTAGCACCTCCAGTTGATGGCATTTTGTTTGGACGTGGTCTAGTAAAAAAAACAAGGCTCAGCCTCAACTGGAAATGCTCTTGTTACGGGCTGCAGTACATTGTAAGAAGGTGGGACCACCGGCCACAGCACATTTAAGAGACAGGAACCCCTGGGATACCAAACCCAAATGTGGGGCCTCTGCCTATTTTGCTTATGGATGCAGAATATGAAACCTGTCACTTTGTTTGAGAGGTGTGCTGATGCTTGCATTAGGCACAATTCTGACGTATACATAGCTTCTCTTTGAACACTCTCTGCTGTGTTGCATTCACAAGTGTAGCAGTTTAGGCAGTTACAGCTGGTTATGTGACGCCATCTTGCATGTGTAATGTGCATCCTGCCACAGTTTATGGCAGTGTATCACTGTGAATGTATGTGAGGCTGAAAGAGTAGTATAGTAGAGCATGCAACAGTAGCAGAGAATGGATGTTGAATTGGATTTTATGACAATGATTTTGGGAGGAGGAGAAATACTGGAGGATCTCTCTGTGTCACGGAAAAAGTTTTTGCTCCGTGATGTTGGTCTGGCCAAGAAGCTGGTGTTGAGGGGCTGGAAGTCGCGAATTGCACCAGTTCTTGATGATTGGATTGAGGGGATGTCTGCCCTTGCGTCCATGGAAAAGGTGGTTTTTAAGAGACAAGGGAAGTCGAGATTTCATGGGAAAGTTCGGAACGTTTTTCTGAATATTTACTAGTTTCTTGCTGGTTATGATTGTATAATGTTCTGCATTTGCTTCACTGTTTTGTATTAATTGTTTTGATAGATTTACTTGTTTATTTATATGTGTAATCTTGTAAATAAATAAATAATAAAAAAAAACAGTAGCAGAGAAGAGCACCGTTGGTGTATATAGTTGGAATAAGAGGGAAGATAGATACAAGGCTCTAGAAGGCACGAGATGGAAAAGATGGACATGCTATGTGTACAGATGGACCGAATTTATCATGCCGCTCAGCGGTAATCTATAGAGTGAAGTGCAGGAAACAGAGATAGCAGGAGAGAGATGTAAGCAATGACAAGGTCAAGCCAGGGACATCTGTCTAGATGCATATATGTAATGAGCGTCCATGGGTAAAACCTGCAAGATGGGTCAGCTGAAGTTATGCGTTGATATGTTCACAAGCAAAGGATACCACAAGAGTGACGTCCCGGATTCCTGTCTACAGAACATGGATTTGAATTGCCCCTCCTGCGGCATGCAAGCACATCTAGCTTACTCGTCTGCATACAAACTAGGGGGTGACTGCAGGTCGCTCTGCAGAGTTCTTAATGTAGAGTTCATGCATGAAATGTCAAGTGCCTGCACTTACGGCTCAGTGCATGGGGGCGTGAATCAAGATGAAGTTGTAAGACCTTCATCGAACAAGTCATGCACATGGTCATATGGCAGTTGGGTTACCTGGAAGGGAGCTCCTACATTATAGCAAGGAACAAAATAATGAGTTGGATTGACTTACTGCAGTCTGGTTTCCTTGTACCCTTCCCCTTGCAGGCATGTGAATAAAACAAGCTCTGTAAATTAGGAGACGCATGACAGAGAAGTTGCAGATTGGTGCAAAGTCTAAGGTGGCCTGTTGGAAATTGCCAGGAACCTGCTATAAGAGTAGAGAGGGGGTTCCAGTGGAGCTTCTCTGGTCAATGTTGTGCAGAGAAGGGATTTATTGTAAGTAAATTCTGTCTTTAGTGGGATGATATTGGCTCACGATTCGACCTCAGCCAGCTCGCTCGGGATGGACTGTATACATGGAATATGTCTTTTATGTATGCAAAGTTAAATATAATAGGTTACTTAAGAGGAGGGTTAAGGCCTAGTGCAGGTTCAAGATATTGGATCGGTGAAAGTAGGGGTTGTTCGTGTGTCCAGAGCTGGAGGAAGATTAGATGTGGGTGGGTGTGAAGATTCATTATGTTGTGCTGGTTTTCATGGAATAGTCACTGTGAGAGAATGGTTTTGAGTAGTGATGCAGAGGCTGATCTAAGGGTTTGGGTGGGTAAGTATCGAGAGATCTTCTTTTGCATATATTCTGGACCTATTCAATGTAAAGTGCAGTTAGTGATACACATGGCTTTGAAGGTGACTCGCTCAGCTTACATGATACATTGGAATATGTCGAGTGTGGGTGAAATGTGATCCCTCCTTCTCAGGTGTAAGAGCCGTCTTGCTGGGGGGCTCGGGATGCACTGTAATTCTGTGAGATGGGATAAGAGAGCTCCAAGAAGCAGCACATTGGCATAGTCTAAGTGAGAGAAGATAACAGCAATAATTGCTGACACTGACGGAAAGAAAGGAAGGGAAAAATGCGTCAAAGGACACGGGTATGATGGAAACAGGTTTTCACCACCAAGTTAATATCAGGATTGAGAGGAAGGATAGATTCCATGAGACAGCCAAGGTTTTTTACTTTCATAGAGTGGCTGGGCGGGGTTTCTAGCAAGAGAGGCCATCTCGTTGGCTATGGGAAGAACAATGTTTTTCCATGAAGTAAGATTTCTGTTTTCTTTGGATTGAGGAGGACGTGGTTAGAAGTCACCCAGCAGTCAACCTCAGAGAAACATGACACAAGATCAAATGTGAGGGTAGAAGGTTCATTAGGGATTTTCAAGATGATTTGAGTGTTGTATGCAGACCTGTAGCAAGATAGTACATAGTATTGATTTAGTACTAACCAGGGGCTGAGATACAGGTTAAAGGGAAGTGGCGAGATTGAGGCATCTGGAACTGCTCAAGGGGCAGATCTGAAAGGTGGCATATCTACGATTTGTGATCGGTCAGAAAAAGGAAGAGATCCAGTTGAGAACTAAATCTCAAATGCCTTTGTTGTGTAGTCTGTCGATGAGGATGGAATGATTACAAGTGTCAACTGCTGCAGAGAGATCGAGCAGGATGAGGGCAGCTGACCTGTCTGAGGGTCTTTTTAGGTTTTCCCAAACTAAACAAGATTCAGTTTCTCATAGCAATCTGAAACCTGACTGAGTGAAGGATGTTGTAGGATTCTGTGAATGTGCATAGTTGTGAGCAGGACATCTGGCAGGCTAGTTGGGCTAGTTAATGGTTGTTAGAGATTATTCTGTAGTTATTAACATCTAGGGGACTAAAGGAGGACTTTTAGAAGAGTGTTAATGAACAATGATTTAAGTTCTGAGGGGAATCTGATGGTTATCGCTAGAGGAGCTGATGATAGACAGGGCAAGAATTCCAACACACATACAAGAGATTTCTTTCATCATGTAGGTTTGGCAAGGGTCACCAAGAGAGCATGTTGGTCATGTCATACAGAACAACTTCAGGAAGTTCGAGGGGGTGTATGAGGGAGGTGAAAAGAGGAGGGATAGGGATGGGAATGGTTGAGGGAGTGAAAGCAGGTGTAGGAAGGGAGGAAGAGGATAATTAGTGTTTTTGATGGGATTACATTATTCCTCTGTAGCTTCATTGTAGAAGTGGTTGAATATAAAGCTACAGAGGATTTGTGTGTTGGGTGGAGAGTTAAAAGCAGAAGCATGGGAACCAATTCCATAATTAATTTGAAGAGTTTGCTAGAGGGGAAAGGAGATCTCTTAATTCTGTCTGCATAGTGAGCTTTTTTGGTTTTGCACCTTTCGGCAGTGTAAAGATAACTCTGAGCCATGTAGGCAAATGTGTTTGCTATTGATGGGTTTGTGAGCTATATTTTTTCCAGGGACTGATTGGAGGATTTCATTAACTTGAGATGTCTGCAGAACCAAATGTCTGAGAGCTCTTTCCTGCTCTTGGTGAATGTTGTTATGGGTGACAGAGATTCAAAGGGTTTATTAAGCCATTTGTCAAAGGAGGGGATCATGATTAGATTGGAGGAAAGGTGGGAAGGAGGAAAATACTCTAGAAGTAGATTTGAGAGGTCAGAGACTACCTTGATATTATTCCATTTGTGTGATGTTGTTTTAGGACCAGGGACAAGGTAATGAATGGGGGATATGTTAAGGGCTAAATTGAAGAAGATTGCAAGATGCTCCTAACATATGAGAGGATGAGGTGTAAATGTGGTGAGGTGTTTAGGTGACCCAAAGATAGAATCTAAGGTATGGCTGGTGGATTTTGTAGGAGCTGAGATCAACTGAGTGAGTTGCATCCCACTTAGTAAATAGTGTGTGGGTCATGGGGTTGAGGAGCATGTTAAATCAAATGTTGTGGTCACCTATCAATGTAATAAATGGGTGTGAGATCAAGATCGAGGCCATTGCATCACTGAGGGAATTGATGAATGATACATTGTGATCAGGAGGTCTATATGTAAGCAGGAATTAGATTGCGGAGATGGGTGGGAGCTTCAGCTTAACTAGTAAGGAGTTGCAACCTGGAATAAAGAGGAGGGGATCTTTAGGAAAGGTAGAGATGGAGTCCTTGTGGAGTATGGCAATGCCACCTCCCATACTACTGCCGTTCCGGACTATCAATTTGCATCCTCGAGAAAAATGCCTTATGTGCAACTGGTACAAAGTATTGGGAGAACCAAGTTGCAGTGATAAACTTGATGTCTGGGCAGTCATCTGTGATAAGGTCATGCAAGTGGTGCTTGGTCTTGAAGACGAGTCTGGCATTGAAATGTATACACTTGACATGATTGGTTGGATTTCAGAAGATATAGAGGGGTGTAACGGGTGAAATGGCGTGCGGAGGATGACAGGATTGGAAAGTGCGGGATTGGGAGTGAGGGTTTACTGGAACAGGGTTTCCAGGCATAGGAATAATTGATGAGAGTGATGGAATGGAGGAAGAAGAAGTCAGTGAGGTTGGAAGAGCAGCAGTTCTCTGATTCTCCGGGCTTTCTGAATGAAGGGTAGGTGATTGGGGTGATAAGGGTGGGGTTCGATTAATGTGTGGGCTTTCTAGGCGAAGGTGCTTTCAGGTATGCGATGAGTAGGTTCCTCTCTTAAGTGACTGGAATGAATGAGCTCCGGTTGTAGTGAGTTAGGTATTAGACAATTGAAATGTAGTGCAAGCACACTGTCACATTAAACGCCTCACAAAAATGTAACACAAAATTATTGTTTCTATTTTCAGTTGTTGTCATGAGATTAAATGTTTGTATTTTAACCACAAAAATTAAATTTTTGATATATTGTAGATTTTATAACATGTTACATTGCTAGGTAATGTGCTAGTACACAAATTAATATATTTATACTGTGACAATTAAGTTGAATGGATTGATTGGTCAATTCCAATCTGTGAAGATATGTGAATTGGCTAATGATACGCCTCTCTATCAAAAACTTGTGTGCCCAGCTGACACGTGTTTTGAGAATCCGCTCTTCTTCAAGGCTGTGCTGTAATGAATGCTATTTTCCAAATGTGATAGATTAATGCATCTAGTACAGTGAGCTAGATGGTAATTCCTCATTAGGCATTCTGCAGGAGAGCCATTACCTGGGTTAGTAGCCTTACAGAAAATGTGGGAACTTGTGCCTGTGAGCTGCCCACGTAGAATAGAATGCGAATGGGGAAACGTCAGGAGTTGAGTGTGATTGTTTCTGTAATCCGCCATGGGCGAAATGTGCAACTTGTCCTCGGCTGCAATTACTGTTCGAACGTAGTAGTGTCCTGAAGTCCAGCAGTAAGACCGTATGATAGCCGCATCCCAACTCTTTGGATATGTATTAGAGAGATCAGTTTTACTGGGTTAGATTCCGAAGGGGAGAAAAGAGAGGTCGGATATGAAGATAGTTTCTATGTTTGATTTCTTCTTAGAATTGGGCTGGGGGAATTCTTTGTGAGATGTAATGGAGTGTGGTCTGCCGATCTGTCTAATACTTGTTTTAAGAGGAGTGAGAGGAGTGTGTGAGGGGGTTGGTGGGTCAGAGTGTTGAGTGATAGAGGCTAGGATCCCTCAAAGCATGGAAAGGAACACAGGGCGTGTTTGTGCCATGGCTGATTGTGTTGAGGAGTGCTGACAAGTCTGAGGTGGTATGCTGGAAGGCAGACCAGCGTGAGTGGCTTCTGAATGTCAGGAGGGGGTCATGTGGATAGGTGGGAGGTCCATGGCTTGGGAGATGACTGTGAAATGAGTGATTATGAGGGTGTTGTGGAGTGGTCAATATGGGTTTTGTGGTAAGCGGTGATGATGCTGAGAGCACAAAGGAGATGGTGAATGAAGAGGGGAGGAAGAGAGTAGGGTGTTAGATATAAAGGTTGTTGGGCAAAAGGGCTGTCTGTAGGAGGATTGAAATGGTGTTGTAACCTGTGGGCTTGGAAGAGTGTAAGGAAGAACTCCAGTCAAAATGGCATGTGCGTTGAAGGAGAGGCACATGTGGAGATTTGAAAGACACACAAAAGAAGGGATTGAAACAAATAATAGGTGAGGGGGATTGATGTATTGCAATCGTTTTAAAGGTTAGGAAGAAAACAGGAAAAGGAATGTATCTGGGGCTGCACGGGACAGAGGAAGGGGAGGGAAGAGTGCAGCTACTGGGGGTTTGGAATCACAAACAGCTGATCAGCAGGTGCCAATAACGTTCCATTGTTTATCCCATTCTTACCCAAATCCTTTGTGGCAGAAAATAGATAGAGGGATCGTGCAAGACAGGTATGGTCACTGTCCACTCTGGTACACATCGTTAAATCAGAAATCAAATACCAGTAATCAAGAAAGATGAAAAATAATCAATAATAGTGGCTCTTCTAGCTCCTAAAAAGGTATAATTAGCAAGTTGCTTTTTGACTCTGCCATTGAAGAAATCGACACTGGATCATAATATACTTGCAAACTATTTTCCAATTGCAGGCCTTACTTGGCCAGGTAAAATCTTAGAAAAGTTTGTTACTACTCAACTCCAGAAGTTCGTGAAAGCTCATTACCTTTTTGGCACCTTTCAAACGGGTTTTAGACCTTGCCCTGGTACTGAGACAGATCTTATTGCAATATGCAATGATATTCTAAAATCTGCCAATGAGGTTGATCTTAGCATGCTGGTTATGCTCGACCTCTCAGCAGCATTTGACACTGTCGACTTGGACATCCTCAAACTTATGCTTTCAGAGGTCGCACATGTGTCATATCACTTGCTGAAATGGTTTTCATCCTTCCTATGGGATCAGACTCAGCAGGTAACACTGGGTACCTTCTATTCCACCTACCTTGTTGTGCCTTGTGTTGTTCCTCAGATCTCCTCCCTATCTCCTCTGCTGTTCAATATTTATATTTAACCATTACTGAGCATCTTTTACAAATTTGAGCTGAGCTACCACTATTATGCAGACGATACTCAAATTTGTCAGGATTAATAATGCAACTAACTGAATACAAACGATCTGCAATTGTGCTCAGGTAATCAAACATTGATTGCTAGCTAATAAACTTCAACTTACCCCCTTCTAACAACGAGGTTATCTTTTTGGGACCCAAACACCTCCCAGGTGGTCCACAGCATCTCCCACTTTGCCCAGCACTATTCGACATGCCTACTGCCTTCTCACACAAGGTAAACAAGCTAGACTGTATATGGCAGGCTAATTTGACCTATAACTTGCAGATCAACAAGATGCTCAAATCCATCTCTCGGATTGGGCTTCTACCACCGATTTTCCATCTTATCTCTGCGAAAGACTGCCCAGCAGTTATTGGCACACTGGTAAACTCCAGGCTAGACTACTGCAATGCCGTACTGACCAGGATCCCAGCATGTCAAATTCATCACCTTCAGGTTGTGCAGAAGGCAGCCGTTAGACTCCTTTTTAGTCTACCTAAAACCACTTCTTTGTCCCTCTTGTGCCGTTCACTCCATTGGCTGCCAGTAATATTTAAGAATATCCACGGCCTGGCCCCCGCATAACTGGCTGCCAAAATTACTCCTTATCATCCTGGACGATTACTTCACTCTTCTGCTGTATTTGGTCCTTGGGCTTGGAATGCCCCTCAACCATTGGAATCTCAAATCTTTACAAACATTTCGATAGAAACTTAAAACTTACCTTTTTTTTATGTTCCTCATGATACTCCTAATTTAACATCCCTGCCCAGTAACAGTCTCTGTTCGGATTTCCTCTCTGAGGAATTAGCACTGTATAAGTAAATAAATCAAATCAAATCAAATCAAATGACGGCCATAGGTGTATTTTAATCGCTCAAGACTGTCATTATTTATTAGAGTAGGGGAATCAGTAACACTGACTGCACCCTCTTCAAGAGTGAATAAATCCCACCAGGAAAATGCACTGATTTTAGAATTAAAATCACTGCACATTATCACTAGCAGATTTTCAAGATTGACTATAAACCTTTTTGCAAATTCCTGATTTAGTCAATCACAGAAATGTTTATCCTTTTCGGCCTTGAGAAGAAACATACCAATTGATCAACAAGATACATTGTTTGCAATGTGTAGTAAACCTAATCATATGGAATGTGCGGTATTATGTAAAGCAATATACGAATGAAACATATCCAACGATGCCATTGAGCACAAACAGGCCACATTCTGTCACCTGTTATCCGCCGATAATGAATAAGAAAGTGAAGTATATCTATCCATCGACGTGCAGAGCATCACGTGACCAGATCCCTTGCAAACACATCAGGCTATTACTCTTGAAAACAAGTCGCTGTTCTTCTTTATCCTTTTTCCGCCCCACCCCAGCATTATCATAGGATAACACGTCAAAAGAAGACGCATTATTGAGTGCTGCATCTGTAGTAAAAGCACCAATGTCAGGTCAACACAAACCAAGGCTCGAATCGGGACCCCCAATTGTGGCCACTTCCTTGTGCACTCTCTCTCCTTCCTCGTTAAGCTCTGAGCTTTACCTAATGTTAAAACCTACAGTTGTACTCTCTGCCTGTTCCAGTCTATGTTTTCAAAGCAGATGTTTGCATGGCAGCCCCCTCCATGGCCTGCCCACCTCCAGAGAGGCACTCACTTCGACCCTTGCACATCCCCTGATCCCGCCACCCCCCCTCCCACTTATTGTAGGCACACTCTCGCCAGCTTCACGGTCATCCAGGGATGGCCTCTTCCTCTGCAATGCTTTATCCTGGCTCCTGCTCTTCTGCAGTGTGTCATTGCCTTTCCAGTCTCTACACTTTACCACAGCTGCTTGACAGACCTTTGCCCCATCGTGTCACCATTGGTACCCTCAGCTCCATGACGACCGAGACTCTGAGAGAGCTTCCATCCATATCATTCCCAACATCGAGATAAAATGGATACCATAGCTAACAAGTGCCTACATCCCTTGCAAATGTTTGCATCTGCTGCACCACACAGCATAATATGAACCATAATAAACACCTGCTTTTGGACTACCACAACATCTTCGGTCCTCTTCATGGAGAGAAATATGCTAACATATGTTCAATATTACCATATCTCTAATGATGTTACAAATACAAGCAAAACCTGGACCTTCAAATGAAAGGAAAACAATTATCCTGGCAAAAGGCAACGACATATCCCAAGGCTGTCATTTACACGGAGCATCCCATGCAATCCCACGGAAATGAAGCGATGTCACAGAAGCCGAGAAACTCTCTGGGAACTAGTACATTTATTTTGAAATGTCACTGGCGTCTCACCCCCACTTCCTGCTTTGGCCGAGCTAGTGGCTACATGTGTGGCAGCAGTCAGTCCTAATGCAAGAAACATGCACATAAACATGATCCCATCCGAATAGCTACACATCTTTTTAAAAAATGAAGAAAAATTGCCTGAATTGCAGCTGCTTTTCTCTTAAATGGACACCATTTGACTTGAATGCATCAGTAAAATGTGTTTACTATATTGCGTCGCAATGGCCAGCAGCGGATTTAGCGCAACTTCTTTCAGAAATGCAGTCCATTTGCGGAGCGTAAGTGGGAAGGGAAACAACTTGTGTAAACATGAACTTTTGAAAATCACTTCAAGGTTATAACATGTCTCTTGGATTTCATCTTTATATATAAAGCTGAATGTATGTATGTGTGTGTGTGTGTGTATGTTTGTCCGGCTATACAAATCCACAATGTTGAACCCACTGCTACCAAATTTTGCAGTGATTCCTCATTTGTCTGGGGTAAAATTGTAGTCTGTGGGCCTCATTACAACTCTGGCGGTAGCCGTGCCCTTATCAAGGGTACGGCTGCCACCGGAGTTGCATTTTTTCTGGCACCCGCGAATGGGCAAGAACCGGGTCATGCCGAGCTTGGCGGACGCGGTAATTGCCCATTTGCTGGTGCCGGAATCAAGGGCCTCCCGATCCCCATTCTGCCTCATAGGGCTGAATGGGGATGGGGACGTCAGATGCACCGGAACATATAGAGTTGTGCCGGTGCATCCGACGTGCTCTGCTCGCGGGTGACGTTACACCCGCGAGCAGAACACGTCGTATGGTGGTCCGGGAACTACGGTACCGGCATGCTTACCGGTACCGTAGTTCCCGGACTGCCATGCTTGTAATGAGGCCCGATGCTAGATATGTGCCCACAGTACATTTTGTACTCTGAAGGCAGAGCATGTTCATGCATGTTGTGTGCGATTAATGCAGGGCAAGCTCTGTGTTTTAGTCTCTGACAGATATATGCTCACAAAGAGTTGTGTGCTATTTATGCAGTGATTGCGGGAATGTGCTCAAATCTTTAGTCACCTCAGACACCTGCCCACAGTGAGATTTACATACACTCTTAACGCAGTGCAATTGTTAGTTATGTATCCACAGTGAGTTGTGTGCTCTTAATGCAGTGCATGCTAAGATGCATAGTCACTGCCAGATGTGCACCCACATTGGGTTTTGTTCTAACATAGTGCATGCTCAGACATGTTGTCTCAGTGAGTTGTGTGCTATTAATGATAATGATAATGATGTGTTATTTATATAGCGCCTTAATCCAAAGCGCTTTACAGAGCACATATTTACATACAATATCACCCAACCGAAATTGGTACTCTTTTATCAACCTTGGAAGGATGAAAGGCTGAGTTGGCCTTGCCGGGATTCAAACCTGCGACCTGCAGATCACGCTCAGATCGCAGCAGCGAGCGCTCGACCCACTGAGTTATCTTACCGGCAATTTACTATTTCTGCAGTGAATGCTTGACGCTTTAGTCTCTTCCAGATATGGGCTGAATGTGACCATTATTCTATTAATGAAGTGCATGCTGGAACATGTTTGATATTGATATTGATATTTTGTTTCTATCGCGCTCAAACACAAGTGTTTCAGAGCGTGAAGCCATATCCGCTATGTGCCCACAGTGACTTTTGTGATCTTAATGCAGTGCTTGCTGTGATCTGTAGTCAGTGCTAGGTATGTACCCACAGAAAGATGTGTGCTAGTTGTGCAGTACATACTCAGAGCTTTAGTCTCTGTTATACATGCACCCACAGCAAATGATGTGCTCTTAACACAGTGCATGCTGACATACGTAGTCACTGCAAGATATACACCCGCAGTGAGGTTTATGCTAGTAGTGCAGTGCATGATGGGATGCAAAGTCACCGCCAGATGTGCACCCACAGTGAGTTTTGTGATCTGGATGCAATACATTCTTCAACATATAGTGTTTGCCAGATTTGCACACGCAGTATGTGTAATTTTATATATTTGTACATCCGTTTTTGTGCTCTTACCGCAATGAGTGCCTGGATATGAAAGCTCGCTCAGATATGGGCACACCGCTAGTTTTGTGCTTTTAACGCAGTATATGCTGGGATATGTCAACACTGCCAGATATGAGCAATCAATGTGATTTGGCTAGTATCCCCGTGCATGTGGAATATTGTATATCTGTGCAGCAGGTATTGTGATCTTAATGTAGTGCATGCTGAGAAATCTTGTCACTTCCAACTATGTGCTCACAGTATGTTTTGTGTCCTTACTGTAATGCATGCTCAGACATGTAGTTACTGGCACATATGTGGCTGGGGTGATTTTTGTGCTATTAAGATAGGCTTTAGCCTCTGAAAGGTATGTGCTCACAGTAGGTTTTGTGCTTTTTTGATGCAGTGAATACTTAGAGCTTAGTCTCTGCCAGATATGTAGCCACTGTTCGTTTTGTGCTATTAATGCAGTGCACGGTGGGGTGGGGTGTGTTGTCAGTGCCAGGTGAGCACCCACAGTTAGATGTGTGCCGTTATACAGTTTACCCCGGGACAGGTAGTCACTTCCAGACATGCACCCACAGTGAAATGTGTGCTCCTAATGAAGAATATACAGTGAGTTTTGTTCTCTAACATAGCGAATGCTCAGGTGTTTGTTTGATCTCTGCCTGATAAGTGCCTGCGCAGCGTATGTGTAATTTTGTTTTATTTGAACAGTAAGTTGTGTGCACCTAACGCAGTATTTGCTAAAACATGTCATAACTGCCAGATATGCACAACCAGGCTGATTTGTGCTATTATCGCAATGCATGTGTAATGTTGAATATCTGTACAGCAAGTGTTGTGCTCATAATGCAGTGCATACTGAGAAATCTTGCCACTGCCAACAATGTGCCCTATATTTCTTCTATTAACTCAGTGCATGCTGGAACTTGTAATCACTCTCAGCTATGTGGCCACATTGAGTTTTGTGCTCATAATGCAGTGCATACTGAGAAATCTTGCCACTGCCAAAAATGTGCCCTATATTTCTTCTATTAACTCAGTGCATGCTGGAACTTGTAATCACTCTCAGCTATGTGCCCACATTGAGTTTTGTGCTCATAATGCAGTGCATGCTGGAATATGTAATAACTGCCAGATATGCACTCTCAGGGGGATTTCTCCTGTTAATGCAATACATGTTCTGAGCTTTACAATTTGACAGGCATGCACCGACAGTGAGATGTGCAATTTTAATGCAGTGTATGCTGGGATGTTTATGCTTTGCCAGACACGCATTTACAGTCAGTATTGTGCTCATAATACAGTGTATGCTGTGATAGGTTGCCACTCACAGAGCTACAGACACAGTGAAATGTGTGTGCTTAATGCAGTGCATTTTGGACATGTAGTCATTGCCAGATATGCACCCACGTTGAGTTTTGTACTCTTAAGTGCATGGTCAGGCATGTTGTCTCTACCTGATAGGTGCTCACAGTGAGTTGTGTGCTGTTAATACAGTGCATACTGGGCAGTGTAAGTACTGCCTGAAATGGGCCCACAGTACAGATTGTGCTCTTAACACAGTGTAGGCTGGGATGTTTAGTCACTGTCAGATATGCGCTCATTGACCATATTTGGGTGTTAACACAATTTGTGTGTACATTTGTATATTTGTACAGTTTTCTTTAGTTTGAATCTGTTGCACCGTAGTTTAATGTTACCGTTGTATGACAGGTGTTTCTTTAATCTTTTGTTTTGTTTTGTTTTGTTTTTCCCGGTCTATTACAGTAGTAAAGGTCAGTTCGGCTCATACTGTTAATGTGTCCAAAAGCCCGCCAATAAGGCAGAGCTGATTATCACGATCACTACGCTTCAGTTCAAGGTTCTGACAACCTCTCTTTCTGCAGACTCTCGACCATACCAATAAGATACCCCCCCCCCATGTTCGAATGAAATGATGAAACAACACACATGTCCGTGAAGTAATATTTTTGGTTTATGGACAATGTAGTGTGAATCTAGAGTACTGTGCATTAACCTCTACTTCCTTCTCACTATAAAGTGTGCAATGTAATGAAGAAACGGATACTGATACTTTAATTTGCACATTTTAAAAATTATGTTGCATCAAGAAACATGCAGCACTGAAGATACTGAAAAACATTGTTACTCACTACATAGTTATTTAGGTTGGATCGTAAGCCAAGAAGGGGCCATAAGGAGTCATGAACAATGATTTATATTGAGGTTTGACCTAGGGAGTTTCAGGCACAGCTGTTTTCCAGGGAGAGGCCATGGCTCAGTAGAGGTGCTCTCAATTGGGTTGGCAGGAGGGTTGTGTGATATGTGCACAGTGTGCATGTGGATGAGGTGCTGATACTGTGGTTGAGATAGGCAATGATGGAGGAACAGGTGTGTGTGTGTGTGTGTGTGTGTGTGTGTGTGTGTGTGAGGAGCTAGTTCTCAAGTTGAGGAGATTTGGGATGGTGCTAAACAATGGTGGTGGATCCAATAGGGATAAGCTATGGGTGCTGTGAAAGGGTGAATCCTCTGGGTGTCAAGTGGGGAGGCCTGGCATGTGTGACTTTGGGCATAGTGGCAGCCAGGGATTTCAGCTTTCCGTATGAAAGAATGCATTGATTTGATGTGATTCTCAGGCAGCTGTGAATGATCACCTTCCAAGCTGGAGTGCACAGAACTAAGGACTGTCATCCTCAGAGTAAGAGGCATGCCAGAATTGCTATTGGGGCCACCAAAATGAATCTAGGTGACCATTTCTGACATTGCTCAAAGGCACCCCATATTTGAATAGTATCCACCCGTTGTAGCCTGGACATTGATTGTGCTTATTATTAATCACTCGCACATCGTCAGCTAAAATGGTTTTCAGTCGGATGTCTGATTATGCGGAACCATCCCCCTTCTTCTGTTGAGTCGTGGATCGGTGCTAGTGGGGACATGGGGAATTCCGTAGTGGGTGCGACACAGGGTTTGAAGACAAGGGTTCCGATGGAGGTGGGTAACCCTGAAGTGAGGGTCAGTGTTGAACATGTGGGTGCACCATAGTTGCCATAAGGCAAACGGCCTAAAAAGCATACTGTTCAGTAAGTGCAATATCCAGTGTACAGTAATGCCCCTCTTTTACAGGGTCCAGACACATCCCACCAAATACGGGCCCCAACATAGAAGTAAGCTTGATGGCTAAATATACATATTGTATATACTGTATGGTAGCAGACACCTATGATATTATGGCCCGCTGGCTGAATTTTCTATTAAAGAACATAAACAAAACATTTTTTTTTTTTAAAATGATAGCAGTGGAAGCATTGAGTACTGCATCCAATAGTTCAGGGTAACTCTATTTATAAGATAAGCACTCGATTAAGCACTTCAGCAGTGGCAGTCTTGAAGCATTGCTTCCCATTCTGTTGCAGGGAGCAAGGAAGCTGTTACTCAGAGCCGCCATCATTGAGGGCTGAGCATCTAAAACCTTTGTGCTTGAATGGAAAACTATGACCCCCTCACCCCACCATCGCAGCACCCTTGAGGCCAGCTCATGGAGGCACTGGCAGTCAGACACCATTAATTATCAGAGAATCAGGGGGCCACCTAGTGGTGAAATGAGAAACAGCAGCATGAAAGCTGGTGTGCGACCAACGAGAGATTGTGGCCAAAGCATCACTGAAAGAGGAGGTGGCGGATGCAGCTTTTTCTGCCGATAAAAGCAGCAAGATTTTGATAACTCAATGATATGTACTGCATCTCCTGCACAGCAGCTAGGCCTGAATGCGACATTGAAGCTTTCAATGTGCCACTGACAATTCTGGTCTCTACAGTGCAGACATCAACTGCAGTGGCTGATGTGAAACATCTTTAGCTGCATGCCTCCTCCTGCATCTTGTATTTGTAGGTGATGCAGACATCTTGACACTCAAGATGGTTACAATACGCCTACTCACTCCAAATCATTTCTAAGTGTTTCTACTGTGACAATGTTCCCACACTGACCCTTGGGGAGGTAACCATGGAGGCTGTGTGCTGCTAGCTGCTTCATGATGCAAGGCATCAGCGTGGGGTGGGGGGATCCACTGGCCACCCCCCAGCACCCACATCAGGGGCATTGGCTCATCACATTTGCAACTTAATTAACTATTGACCTTCAACAGCCAATCAAATGTTAGCAGTGAACATTATCCCATGGTCACTGCAGCACAGGCTTCCTGCTGTGACAGCATATCTTATCCTACTCCAAGTAAACATCTTCCCTAAATTGGCAAAACCACATGTTTTAAAAGAAAGAAAGCCTATTCACTAAGGAAGCTAATGCAGTGGCTAGATCAGAGGATCAGGCCCAGCACAGGCATGGCCTCTTCTGCACCTGCATTAGACAGGATAAGAAACTGATATGGCAGACCTGATTCTTAAAGGGACAGTCCAGAGAATGGGAGAACCCTGCACTTCTCAGATAAAGGCCCCAGAATGCAATGGAAGTTCAAATCTAACCAAACTCACAATAGTATTGTAAACCACACACACACACACTAAAAAGGCCCTATCAGAAGCCTCGTCCTTGGGTTGGGGGTAGCCGTGTATATCAGAGGCTCACAGTGGTGCAGTGCTGTGGGAGTTTTTTGGAGGAGACAGTGAAGAGTGGGTGAATAATGAGGAGCAGAGGGGCTGGAGAAGCAGAGGAGGATGGACTAGTGCAGGGGATTGAGTGAAGGAAGCAGGCTGGTGAACAGAGTAACATTGAGTCAATCATAGGAGGAGGTGGTGAAGAGAGCAGCGGAGGAGCTGGGGAGGAAAGTAGGATAGAGGGAGAATGGGGCTGGGGACTAGAGGACCATAGGATGTGGAGGTTATATTATGGTCAGAGAAGAAGAGCTGAAGTGTTGGAGAATGTGGAAACTGGGGAGTAGGAAGAAGTGGTGAAAGGAGGAGTAGAAAGAGAATACAAGACCTCTGGAGGAAGGAGATTAAAGGTGTTGGGAAGCATGGGGAGGCAAACGTGGGAGGGAGAAAAGAGAGAGAAAGTAAGGTTGACACACATCCTTTGTTGCTGGGGTCTGAGAGGTTGGTGGGAGGATGTGCAGTCATGTAGAAAGGCATTCTGGAGGTGCTTTGCTTCAGGAGCAAATAGAAGGACAGGCCCCCAAAGAAGAGGTTGCAAGGCGCCCTATCATTACACTTCTAATTTACACCCAGTTGCTCTTCTTCCTATTGTTTCTAAGATGCTGTAGAGAGTGGTCTACGCTCCGGTTTCTTCCTATCTGAATCTGCATTCTCTTCTTCACTCTCTTCCATCCGGGTTTCCCCCTTTTCATTCTAAGAAATGGTCTGATGTCTGCAACTGATTCTCTTGTGTCTGCCTGATACAGTAAACAGTCATCCTACTGATCTTACTTGATCTATCAGCGGTAGATCCCACAATTCTTTCTTCTGGACGTTCCTCCTTAGGTATCACTGGTTCCTCTCTTATCTTTCTGGCCAGGCCTCTTCTTTAATTTGGACTGGCCACTCCTCTGCCCCCCATCTACTTCATTTTGGAGTTCCTATGAAATTGTGATGAAATCATTGAAATGGCACTTTTCTTATTTGCACCATTGCCTGTGCATCATGATGTAGAATATGAAGCAAATATGCAAAGTGTTGTGCCATCATGAAATGACACTCCTCATTTTACATGGAGCTCGGAATCAGGCCCTGAGTGCAAATTGAGTTTGATGCATCAAATCGCATGGCTGTGACATTGTGCTCTCTCTGTTCCAAATTGCATTCAAACTTTTTCACGTGGTGGTGGCAAATTGCACCATAATCTGTTTGAATCGTCCCATGCGTTCGTTTTTGTTTTGAAATGCATAATCAATATCAGAACACATCTCCTATGTCCACAATCCATTTCGGACATGCCACCGTGCTTACTAGACGCACAGCTTAGCACCATGGGAGCAAGCTATCAAAGAAAGGCAAGTTTAAGCAGGGAACATATTATTCCCCAGATGTCGCCGTTTACTGGAAGCACCCTGCCCCAGGATCTTTTTAATCCTGGTATACTTTGTAACGCAGCAGTCGCGTCTTGATTTCTTAATAGGCCTCAAGCCGAGGTCACATGGCACAGGGTTCCGAAAAGTGACACCTAGGGCAGGTGCTTTCGGGCACCAGGCAGACTGGTCTATGATTTCACTTTCCCGTGCACTGCATGCGGGCAAACAGGGGCTTGCTGGCCACTCTGCCCACTGATTTATGAAGCCACACCTTGTCACCAGGCTCATGTACCATCTAGCGACGAGCTGATGAGTGCGAAACAAGAAACAGATTGAGAAACAGGTGGGGAGATCATGTCGGCATCCACATTTAGTAGTGTTATTAAGCCTTGTGAAAACACTTTTTTTTGTGATGGTTAAATATGCATAACCTAGTCATTGCAAAATGGCGTGCCTATGTTCATTTAAAAGTAACACTACAAGTACATTCTTGATGCTTGTTTACACTTTTGTGTGTTCCAATCTGTGTTCCTGCTGGCATTGTTCATCGACATACATTGTTCCCAATTAGACTTTAGTGTTAAAAAAAAAACACGAACATGGTTCGATTTGAATGTTTAAAGATCTTGTATCAATGCTTGCTTTTCAGTCAATGGATAGGTTAGTGCGTTTCCTTTATCATATGTGTTGGTTTTGCAGAGCTGCGACCCAAGAGCCCAAGACGACAGTTACAGAGGCACACAAGGAGGCAAATACCCTGCCGGTATATCAGCAGGTATTTGGAATATTATGAAACCATCTCTGCTCTGTGGCTTTATGCCCAAACCATTAAAACAAGTGCTAGTGGATCCTTTAATTAAAAAGCTGTCCTTGGACCCCTCTTGCCCATAAAGGTTTCGTCCCCATTTCTCAACTGCTCTATGTTGCTAAAATGTTGGAGGCTGAAGGGACCGTTGAAATCCAGACATTTGCGGAGGAAAAGGAATGGCTTCATGTAGCTCACGTGGGCTTCCTTTCTGCTCATAATGCAGATTCAATAGTGGCAGCCTTTGATGATTTAAAAAGATGGGCCAACTCGGGTGACACTGTAGACTTGATACTGTTGGACCTCTCTGCAGCATTCAACAGCTTTGTCGACCATGATGTTCTTCTGGGTCGCCTATTTACAATGGGCCTGAGGGGAACACCTTGGAAGTGGGTTAAATCATGTTTTTTCTACTGAGCTAAGCCACCGCATATCGCTATCTTCTTTCCAATCCTCTCTGAAGTCTTGTCACTAACGGAGTCCTGCAGGGTTCATCTTTGAATCCAGTCCTTTTCAATTTGTACATGAAACCCATGGCAGATCTTATTCCTGCTGCCGGGTTGTGTTCTAATTAAGCAATAGAACCCGAGCGTCGGGGGCATTACCGTCTCAGGTAATGCCCCGGGGCCCATAGGTAAGGACCTGAGCGAAGCGTTACTTAACGCGCAAAAAACAGAGGTTTTGTTTTGTAATCATAATCCTTCTCAGGCTCTGGGGACTTCTAACTCACAATATTTGGAGAAACAAGCTTGGTTTATGGCCCTTCTAATTGGGCATCTGCCCTGCAGCCATTTCATCTGTCCAGAACCCTGGGGTGTGGTTTGATGCCAATCTCTCTTTTTCAACCCAGGTCAATAAAGTTAGTGGTAGCCACTTCTTTCAACTAAAATCGTTTGGACGGCTCCATGATTACTTCAGCTTCACGGCACCGATTCAGCTGATGAATGCTTTCATCTCAAGCCACCTCGATTATTGTAACACTGTATACCAAGGCCTTCGAAAGAAAAAGATCTTTAAACTTTAGCTTGTTCTGAACGCCGGTGCTCGTCTCCTTTTTTATCTAAATGGGCGTGCCCATATCTCTTCAGTCCTTAAAGATCTGCACTGGCTATCTTCGGCCAGTAGGATTGAATTTAAGATTCTGTGTATGGTTCAAAATTTATCACAACTGAACATATTGTATTCATGATTGTCTGATCTATTATATCCCAGGCAGACAGTTATCATCTTCGGCAAATCTGCTAGTAGTGCCGAAGATTAAATATCAGCAGTGGATCAGTACATCTTTTGACTTTCTTGCTCCTAAACTATGGAACAAACTCACACTCTGCTCCAAGCTACTTAGAGTCACATGAAATTTGTAGGTAAGCTGAAGACCTTGTTGTTCCCTAGATAGGGGTCTGAGTGAGGTCTGACAGTGGGTGTTTTCTGCAGATGTGTTAGCGCTTTGATGCCTCCTTCGAGGCAATCAGTACGCTTTACAAATTCAATATCAATACCAATTCCTTGGAGCATGTACATCCACCCAGGTCTTGCATGACGCCAACTGTGGATGAGTCTATGGAGGCTGCTGCAGCCGCAATAACAGAGTTCGCTTTGTTTCTTCAAAATGGAAAATGAGCATTGCTGAGACCCCTTCCTAATGTGCAAACGTGGATGCTGACATTAAATTTATCATGAGGGGAAGGACAAAAGGGAGTGGCCAATATCTGAGAGCAGGGGCATTAATAAGAACTTCCGATATGTGCAGCCCCGAAAGCAAAGACGCTATCCTGTGATGGGTACTTACTTGCTAATCGGTTGCCCTGGGAAAGGTATAGTTAAGAAGCGAGCTGAAGGAGTGGCCAGATGGAGGCTTCTAGGAGCTGAGAAGAAAAGGCTCTCATGATTACTATTATACTCTTAAGGGAAATGGGAGACTTTTTAAAACTTATTTATAAACTGCTAGTACATTATGTGTTTGATCACATGCAAGACCCATCCTGTAAGGAATATAAAGTTTCAGTAGCACCTCCAGTTGATGGCATTTTGTTTGGACGTGGTCTAGTAAAAAAAACAAGGCTCAGCCTCAACTGGAAATGCTCTTGTTACGGGCTGCAGTACATTGTAAGAAGGTGGGACCACCGGCCACAGCACATTTAAGAGACAGGAACCCCTGGGATACCAAACCCAAATGTGGGGCCCCTGCCTAT
The DNA here is from genome assembly GCF_040938575.1 of Ambystoma mexicanum. Taxonomy (NCBI): domain Eukaryota; kingdom Metazoa; phylum Chordata; class Amphibia; order Caudata; family Ambystomatidae; genus Ambystoma; species Ambystoma mexicanum. The sequence continues at coordinate 406,003,130 of NC_090937.1, forward strand.
TTTGCTTATGGATGCAGAATATGAAACCTGTCACTTTGTTTGAGAGGTGTGCTGATGCTTGCATTAGGCACAATTCTGACGTATACATAGCTTCTCTTTGAACACTCTCTGCTGTGTTGCATTCACAAGTGTAGCAGTTTAGGCAGTTACAGCTGGTTATGTGACGCCATCTTGCATGTGTAATGTGCATCCTGCCACAGTTTATGGCAGTGTATCACTGTGAATGTATGTGAGGCTGAAAGAGTAGTATAGTAGAGCATGCAATAGTAGCAGAGAATGGATGTTGAATTGGATTTTATGACAATGATTTTGGGAGGAGGAGAAATACTGGAGGATCTCTCTGTGTCACGGAAAAAGTTTTTGCTCCGTGGTGCTGGTCTGGCCAAGAAGCTGGTGTTGAGGGGCTGGAAGTCGCGAATTGCACCAGTTCTTGATGATTGGATTGAGGGGATGTCTGCCCTTGCGTCCATGGAAAAGGTGGTTTTTAAGAGACAAGGGAAGTCGAGATTTCATGGGAAAGTTTGGAACGATTTTCTGAATATTTACTAGTTTCTTGCTGGTTATGATTGTATAATGTTCTGCATTTGCTTCACTGTTTTGTATTAATTGTTTTGATAGATTTACTTGTTTATTTATATGTGTAATCTTGTAAATAAATAAATAATAAAAAAACAGTAGCAGAGAAGAGCACCGTTGGTGTATATAGTTGGAATAAGAGGGAAGATAGATACAAGGCTCTAGAAGGCACGAGATGGAAAAGATGGACATGCTATGTGTACAGATGGACCGAATTTATCATGCCGCTCAGCGGTAATCTATAGAGTGAAGTGCAGGAAACAGAGATAGCAGGAGAGAGATGTAAGCAATGACAAGGTCAAGCCAGGGACATCTGTCTAGATGCATATATGTAATGAGCGTCCATGGGTAAAACCTGCAAGATGGGTCAGCTGAAGTTATGCGTTGATATGTTCACAAGCAAAGGATACCACAAGAGTGACGTCCCGGATTCCTGTCTACAGAACATGGATTTGAATTGCCCCTCCTGCGGCATGCAAGCACATCTAGCTTACTCGTCTGCATACAAACTAGGGGGTGACTGCAGGTCGCTCTGCAGAGTTCTTAATGTAGAGTTCATGCATGAAATGTCAAGTGCCTGCACTTACGGCTCAGTGCATGGGGGCGTGAATCAAGATGAAGTCGTAAGACCTTCATCGAACAAGTCATGCACATGGTCATATGGCAGTTGGGTTACCTGGAAGGGAGCTCCTACATTATAGCAAGGAACAAAATAATGTGTTGGATTGACTTACTGCAGTCTGGTTTCCTTGTACCCTTCCCCTTGCAGGCATGTGAATAAAACAAGCTCTGTAAATTAGGAGACGCATGACAGAGAAGTTGCAGATTGGTGCAAAGTCTAAGGTGGCCTGTTGGAAATTGCCAGGAACCTGCTATAAGAGTAGAGAGGGGGTTCCAGTGGAGCTTCTCTGGTCAATGTTGTGCAGAGAAGGGATTTATTGTAAGTTCTGTCTTTAGTGGGATGATTTTGGCTCACGATTCGACCTCAGCCAGCTCGCTCGGGATGGACTGTATACATGGAATATGTCTTTTATGTATGCAAAGTTAAATATAATAGGTTACTTAAGAGGAGGGTTAAGGCCTAGTGCAGGTTCAAGATATTGGATCGGTGAAAGTAGGGGTTGTTCGTGTGTCCAGAGCTGGAGGAAGATTAGATGTGGGTGGGTGTGAAGATTCATTATGTTGTGCTGGTTTTCATGGAATAGTCACTGTGAGAGAAGGGTTTTGAGTAGTGATGCAGAGGCTGATCTAAGGGTTTGGGTGGGTAAGTATCGAGAGATCTTCTTTTGCATATATTCTGGACCTATTCAATGTAAAGTGCAGTTAGTGATACACATGGCTTTGAAGGTGACTCGGTCAGCTTACATGATACATTGGAATATGTCGAGTGTGGGTGAAATGTGATCCCTCCTTCTCAGGTGTAAGAGCCGTCTTGCTGGGGGGCTCGGGATGCACTGTAATTCTGTGAGATGGGAGAAGAGAGCTCCAAGAAGCAGCACATTGGCATAGTCTAAGTGAGAGACGATAACAGCAATAATTGCTGACACTGACGGAAAGAAAGGAAGGGAAAAATGTGTCAAAGGACACGGGTATGATGGAAACAGGTTTTCACCACCAAGTTAATATCAGGATTGAGAGGAAGGATAGATTCCATGAGACAGCCAAGGTTTTTTACTTTCATAGAGTGTCTGGGCGGGGTTTCTAGCAAGAGAGGCCATCTCGTTGGCTATGGGAAGAACAATGTTTTTCCATAAAGTAAGATTTCTGTTTTCTTTGGATTGAGGAGGACGTGATTAGAAGTCACCCAGCAGTCAACCTCAGAGAAACATGACACAAGATCAAATGTGAGGGTAGAAGGTTCATTAGGGATTTTCAAGATGATTTGAGTGTTGTATGCAGACCTGTAGCAAGATAGTACATAGTATTGATTTAGTACTAACCAGGGCTGAGATACAGGTTAAAGGGAAGTGGCGAGATTGAGGCATCTAGAACTGCTCAAGGGGCAGATCTGAAAGGTGGCATATCTACAATTTGTGATCGGTCAGAAAAAGGAAGAGATCCAGTTGAGAACTAAATCTCAAATGCCTTTGTTGTGTAGTCTGTCGATGAGGATGGAATGATTACAAGTGTCAACTGCTGCAGAGAGATCGAGCAGGATGAGGGCAGCTGACCTGTCTGAGTCTGAGGGTCTTTTTAGGTTTTCCCAAACTAAACAAGATTCAGTTTCTCATAGCAATCTGAAACCTGACTGAGTGAAGGATGTTGTAGGATTCTGTGAATGTGCATAGTTGTGAGCAGGACATCTGGCAGGCTAGTTGGGCTAGGTAATGGTTGTTAGAGATTATTCTGTAGTTATTAACATCTAGGGGACTAAGGGAGGACTTTTAGAAGAGTGTTAATGAACAATGATTTAAGTTCTGAGGGGAATCTGATGGTTATCGATAGAGGAGCTGATGATAGACAGGGCAAGAATTGAAAACACACATACAAGAGATTTCTTTCATCATGTAGGTTTGGCAAGGGTCACCAAGAGAGCATGTTGGTCATGTCATACAGAACAACTTCAGGACGTTCGAGGGGGTGAATGAAGGAGGTGAAAAGAGGAGGGATAGGGATGGGAATGGTTGAGGGAGTGAAAGCAGGTGTAGGAAGGGAGGAAGAGGATAATTAGTGTTTTTGATGGGATTACATTATTCCTCTGTAGCTTCATTGTAGAAGTGGTTGAATATAAAGCTACAGAGGATTTGTGTGTTGGGTGGAGAGTTAAAAGCAGAAGCATGGGGACCAATTCCATAATTAAGTTGAAGAGTTTGCTAGAGGGGAAAGGAGATCTCTTAATTCTGTCTGCATAGTGAGCTTTTTTGGTTTTGCACCTTTCGGCAGTGTAAAGATAACTCTGAGCCATGTAGGCAAATGTGTTTGCTATTGATGGGTTTGTGAACCATATTTTTTCCAGGGACTGATTGGAGGATTTCATTAACTTGAGATGTCTGCAGAACCAAATGTCTGAGAGCTCTTTCCTGCTCTTGGTGAATGTTGTTATGGGTGACAGAGATTCAAAGGGTTTATTAAGCCATTTGTCAAAGGAGGGGATCATGATTAGATTGGAGGAAAGGTGGGAAGGAGGAAAATACTCTAGAAGTAGATTTGAGAGGTCAGAGTCTACCTTGATATTATTCCATTTGTGTGATGTTGTTTTAGGACCAGGGGCAAGGTAATGAATGGGGGATATGTTAAGGGCTAAATTGAAGAAGATTGCAAGATGCTCCTAACTTATGAGAGGATGAGGTGTAAATGTGGTGAGGTGTTTAGGTGACCCAAAGATAGAATCTAAGGTATGGCTGGTGGATTTTGTAGGAGCTGAGATCAACTGAGTGAGTTGCATCCCACTTAGTAAATAGTGTGTGGGTCATGGGGTTGAGGAGCATGTTAAATCAAATGTTGTGGTCACCTATCAATGTAATAAATGGGTGTGAGATCAAGATCGAGGCCATTGCATCACTGAGGGAATTGATGAATGATACATTGTGATCAGGAGGTCTATATGTAAGCAGGAATTAGATTGCGGAGATGGGTGGGAGCTTCAGCTTAACTAGTAAGGAGTTGCAGCCTGGAATAAAGAGGAGGGGATCTTTAGGAAAGGTAGAGATGGAGTCCTTGTGGAGTATGGCAATGCCACCTCCCGTACTACCGCAGTTCCGGACTATCAATTTGCATCCTCGAGGAAATGCCTTATATGCAACTGGTACAAAGTATTGGGAGAACCAAGTTGCAGTGATAAACTTGATGTCTAGGCAGTCATCTGTGATAAGGTCATGCAAGTGGTGCTTGGTCCTGAAGACGAGTCTGGCATTGAAATGTATACACTTGACATGATTGGTTGGACTTCAGAAGATATAGAGGGGTGTAACGGGTGAAATGGCGTGTGGAGGATGACAGGATTGGAAAGTGCGGGATTGGGAGTGAGGGTTTACTGGAACAGGGTTTCCAGGCATAGGAATAATTGATGAGAGTGATGGAATGGAGGAAGAAGAAGTCAGTGAGGTTGGAAGAGCAGCAGTTCTCTGATTCTCCGGGCTTTCTGAATGAAGGGTAGGTGATTGGGGTGATAAGGGTGGGGTTCGATTAATGTGTGGGCTTTCTAGGCGAAGGTGCTTTCAGGTATGCGATGAGTGGGTTCCTCTCTTAAGTGACTGGAATGAATGAGCTCCGGTTGTAGTGAGTTAGGTATTAGACAATTGAAATGTAGTGCAAGCACACTGTCACATTAAACGCCTCACAAAAATGTAACACAAAATTATTGTTTCTATTTTCAGTTGTTGTCATGAGATTAAATGTTTGTATTTTAACCACAAAAATTACATTTTTGATATATTGTAGATTTTATAACATGTTACGTTGCTAGGTAATGTGCTTGTACACAAATTAATATATTTAAACTGTGACAATTAAGTTGAATGGATTGATTGGTCAATTCCAATCTGTGAAGATATGTGAATTGGCTAATGATACGCCTCTCTATCAAAAACTTGTGTGCCCAGCTGACACGTGTTTTGAGAATCCGCTCTTCTTCAGGGCTGTGCTGTAATGAATGCTATTTTCCAAATGTGATAGATTAATGCATCTAGTACAGTGAGCTAGATGGTAATTCCTCATTAGGCATTCTGCAGGAGAGCCATTACCTGGGTTAGTAGCCTTACAGAAAATGTGGGAACTTGTGCCTGTGAGCTGCCCACGTAGAATAGAATGCGAATGGGGAAACGTCAGGAGTTGAGTGTGATTGTTTCTGTAATCCGCCATGGGCGAAATGTGCAACTTGTCCTCGGCTGCAATTACTGTTCGAACGTAGTAGTGTCCTGAAGTCCAGCAGTAAGACCGTATGATAGCCGCATCCCAACTCTTTGGATATGTATTAGAGAGATCAGTTTTACTGGGTTAGATTCCGAAGGGGAGAAAAGAGAGGTCGGATATGAAGATAGTTTCTATGTTTGATTTCTTCTTAGAATGGGGCTGGGGGAATTCTTTGTGAGATGTAATGGAGTGTGGTCTGCCGATCTGTCTAATACTTGTTTTAAGAGAGTGACAGGAGTGTGTGAGGGGGTTGCTGGGTCAGAGTGTTGAGTGATAGAGGCTAGGATCCCTCAAAGCATGGAAAGGAACACAGGGCGTGTTTGTGCCATGGCTGATTGTGTTGAGGAGTGCTGACAAGTCTGAGGTGGTATGCTGGAAGGCAGACCGGCGTGAGTGGCTTCTGAATGTTAGGAGGGGGTCATGTGGATGGGTGGGAGGTCCATGGCTTGGGAGATGACTGTGAAATGAGTGATTATGAGGGTGTTGTGGAGTGGTCAATATGGGTTTTGTGGTAAGCGGTGATGATGCTGAGAGCACAAAGGAGATGGTGAATGAAGAGGGGAGGAAGAGAGTAGGGTGTTAGATATAAAGGTTGTTGGGCAAAAGGGCTGTCTGTAGGAGGATTGAAATGGTGTTGTAACCTGTGGGCTTGGAAGAGTGTAAGGAAGAACTCCAGTCAAAATGGCATGTGCGTTGAAGGAGAGGCACATGTGGTGATTTGAAAGACACACAAAAGAAGGGATTGACACAAATAATAGGTGAGGGGGATTGATGTATTGCAATCGTTTTAAAGGTTAGGAAGAAAACAGGAAAAGGAATGTATCTGGGGCTGCACGGGACAGAGGAAGGGGAGGGAAGAGTGCAGCTACTGGGGGTTTGGAATCACAAACAGCTGATCAGCAGGTGCCAATAACTTTCCATTGTTTATCCCATTCTTACCCAAATCCTTTGTGGCAGAAAATAGATAGAGGGATCGTGTAAGACAGGTATGGTCACTGTCCACTATGGTACACATCGTTAAATCTGAAATCAAATACCAGTAATCAAGAAAGATGAAAAATAATCAATAATAGTGGCTCTTCTAGCTCCTAAAAAGGTATAATTAGCAAGTTGCTTTTTGACTCTGCCATTGAAGAAATCGACACTGGATCATAATATACTTGCAAACTATTTTCCAATTGCAGGCCTTACTTGGCCAGCTAAAATCTTAGAAAAGTTTGTTACTACTCAACTCCAGAAGTTCGTGAAAGCTCATTACCTTTTTGGCACCTTTCAATCGGGTTTTAGACCTTGCCCTGGTACTGAGACAGATCTTATTGCAATATGCAATGATATTCTAAAATCTGCCAATGAGGTTGATCTTAGCATGCTGGTTATGCTCGACCTCTCAGCAGCATTTGACACTGTCGACTTGGACATCCTCAAACTTATGCTTTCAGAGGTCGCACATGTGTCATATCACTTGCTGAAATGGTTTTCATCCTTCCTATGGGATCAGACTCAGCAGGTAACACTGGGTACCTTCTATTCCACCTACCTTGTTGTGCCTTGTGTTGTTCCTCAGATCTCCTCCCTATCTCCTCTGCTGTTCAATATTTATATTTAACCATTACTGAGCATCTTTTACAAATTTGAGCTGAGCTACCACTATTATGCAGATGATACTCAAATTTGTCAGGATTAATAATGCAACTAACTGAATACAAACGATCTGCAATCGTGCTCAGGTAATCAAACATTGATTGCTAGCTAATAAACTTCAACGTACCCCCTTCTAACAACGAGGTTATCTTTTTGGGACCCAAACACCTCCCAGGTGGTCCACAGCATCTCCCACTTTGCCCAGCACTATTCGCCATGCCTACTGCCTTCTCACGCAAGGTAAACAAGCTAGACTGTATATGGCAGGCTAATTTGACCTATAACTTGCAGATCAACAAGATGCTCAAATCCATCTCTCGGATTAGGCTTCTACCACCGATTTTCCATCTTATCTCTGCGAAAGACTGCCCAGCAGTTATTGGCACACTGGTAAACTCCAGGCTAGACTACTGCAATGCCGTACTGACCAGGATCCCAGCATGTCAAATTCATCACCTTCAGGTTGTGCAGAAGGCAGCCGTTAGACTCCTTTTTAGTCTACCTAAAACCACTTCTTTGTCCCTCTTGTGCCGTTCACTCCATTGGCTGCCAGTAATTTTTAAGAATATCCACGGCCTGGCCCCCGCATACCTGGCTGCCAAAATTACTCCTTATCATCCTGGACGATTACTTCACTCTTCTGCTGTATTTGGTCCTTGGGCTTGGAATGCCCCTCAACCATAGGAATCTCAAATCTTTCCAAACATTTCGATAGAAACTTAAAACTTTCCTTTTTTTATGTTCCTCATGATACTCCTAATTTAACATCCCTGCCCAGTAACAGTCTCTGTTCGGATTTCCTCTCTGAGGAATTAGCACTGTATAAGTAAACAAATCAAATCAAATCAAATCAAATGACGGCCATAGGTGTATTTTAATCGCTCAAGACTGTCATTATTTATTAGAGTAGGGGAATCAGTAACACTGACTGCACCCTCTTCAAGAGTGAATAAATCACACCAGGAAAATGCACTGATTTTAGAATTAAAATCACTGCACATTATCACTAGCAGATTTTCAAGATTGACTATAAACCTTTTTGCAAATTCCTGATTTAGTCAATCACAGAAATGTTTATCCTTTTCGGCCTTGAGAAGAAACATACCAATTGATCAACAAGATACATTGTTTGCAATGTGTAGTAAACCTAATCATATGGAATGTGCGGTATTATGTAAAGCAATATACGAATGAAACATATCCAACGATGCCATTGAGCACAAACAGGCCAAATTCTGTCACCTGTTATCCGCTGATAATGAATAAGAAAGTGAAGTATATCTATCCATCGACGTGCAGAGCATCACGTGACCAGATCCCTTGCAAACACATCAGGCTATTACTCTTGAAAACAAGTCGCTGTCAGGTCAACACAAACCAAGGCTCGAATCGGGACCCCCAATTGTGGCCACTTCCTTGTGCACTCTCTCTCCTTCCTCGTTAAGCTCTGAGCTTTACCTAATGTTAAAACCTACAGTTGTACTCTCTGCCTGTTCCAGTCTATGTTTTCAAAGCAGATGTTTGCATGGCAGCCCCCTCCATGGCCTGCCCACCTCCAGAGAGGCACTCACTTCGACCCTTGCTCATCCCCTGATCCCGCCCCCCTTATTGTAGGCACACTCTAGCCAGCTTCACGGTCATCCCGGGATGGCCTCTTCCTCTGCAATGCGTTATCCAGGCTCCTGCTCTTCTGCAGTGTTTCATTGCCTTTCCAGTCTCTACACTTTACCACAGCTGCTTGACAGACCTTTGCCCCATCGTGTCACCATTGGTACCCTCAGCTCCATGACGACCGAGACTCTGAGAGAGCTTCCATCCATATCATTCCCAACATCGAGATAAAATGGATACCATAGCTAACAAGTGCCTACATCCCTTGCAAATGTTTGCATCTACTGGACCACACAGCATAATATTAACCATAATAAACTCCTGCTTTTGGTCTACTGCAACATTTTCTGTCCTCTTCATGGAGAGAAATATGCTAACATATGTTCAATATTACCATATCTCTAATAATGTTACAAATACAAGCAAAACCTGGACCTTCAAATGAAAGGAAAACAATTATTCTGGCAAAAGGCAACGACATATCCCAAGGCTGTCATTTACACGGAGCAGCCCATGCAATCCCACGGAAATGAAGCGATGTCACAGAAGCCGAGAAACTCTCTGGGAACTAGTACATTTATTTTCAAATGCCACTGCCGTCTCACACCCACTTCCTGCTTTGGCCGAGCTAGTCGCTACATGTGTTGCAGCAGTCAGTCTTAATGCAAGAAACATGCACATAAACATTATCCCATCCGAATAGCTACAAATCTTTTTTAAAAATTAAGAAAAATTGCCTGAATTGCAGCTGCTTTTCTCTTAAATGGACACCATTTTACTTGAATGCATCAGTAAAATGTGTTTACTATATTGCGTCGCAATGGCCAGCAGCGGATTTAGCGCAACTTCTTTCAGAAGTGCAGTCCATTTGCGGAGCGTAAGTGGGAAGGGAAACAACTTGTGTAAACACATGAACTTTTGAAAATCACTTCAAGGTTATAACATGTCTCTTGGGTTTCATCTTTATATATAAAGCTGAATGTATGTATGTGTGTGTGTATGTTTGTCCGGCTATACAAATCCACACCGTTGAACCCACTGCTGCCAAATTTTGCAGTGATTCCTCATTTTGTCTGGGGCAATGTTGTAGTCTGTGGGCCTCATTACAACTCTGGCGGTAGCCAGGCCCTTATTAAGGGCACGGCTGCCGCCGGAGTTGCATTTCTTCCGGCACCCGCAAATGGGCAAGAACTGGGTCATGCCGAGCTTGGTGGACCCAGTAATTGCCTATTTGCGGGTGCCGGAATCAAGGGCCTCCCAATCCCCATTCTGCCTCATAGGGCTGAATGGGGATGGGGACGTCAGATGCACCAGCAAATACAGAGTTGTGCTGGTGCATCTGACGTGCTCTGCTCGCGGGTGCCGTTACACCCGCGAGCAGAGCACGTCGTATGGTGGTCCGGGAACTACGGTACCAGCATTCTTACCGGTACCGTAGTTCCCAGACTGCCACGCTTGTAATGAGACCCGATGTTTGGATGAAAAAAATGTACTCCATAGACACCCTCATTTACTGATGCTTTCCCCGATTCACTACAGTAGGTATTAGAAGGAGGCAACCTTTGGAAAAGTGTCTGAAGCAAAATGTTCAATATGTTGGTTATTCCTTTAAATGTATTACTACTGTACACAGTTTGAAACTGTTTAATTAAAGCAGTTTTTGAAGGTAATAAAAAAAAGATTTTAAAATGTGTTTTTATCATGCCACTCCAATTATGGGAAATGGCAAGGTTACAGTTTAGTTAAGTTCATTCACGAGAAGAGAGCACAATCAATCAATCTTTCTTGGACATTTTCTCAAATGTGCTGAAGCCATTAAGTGACTGAAACATGCCACACAAAAAACGAACATCACTTGGAAAAGCTCCATCTGATGCAAAGCGAAAATCATTATCAAGAGCTTCTGAAACACAACAACACACAGCAGCACGACTTGCCAACCAGAGGACAAGAGCACATTTCTCCCGGGCAAATGAGATGCCAGAGCAAACGGAAGCAAGACTTGCCGAAAAGAGGACAAGAGCAACATCCTCCAGGCCACATGAGACACCAGAGCAAACTGAAGCAAGTCTTGCCGACAAAAAAACAAGAGCATCATCCTCCAGGGCACATGAGACACCACTGGATCAGGACATGGGCAATGCCGGGTACCCCAGCTTGTCATCAATAAATGCAAGCTTTTGGGCATGTTGCATATTACATCAATCTATGAATTCGTTTGCCTTTAAATGCAAATGCTTTATGTACATGGAAGCTAAATCATTCCTTCCAATAGTCTCACAACCAAAGGAAAGAAATTGCATCAGTGAAAACTCAGTTTTTAAACCTGTAGCATGTCCAATTCATGAGCTATGTTTATAATATATATGTCCATGGAACAAATGAAGCACGTAACAGTTTGTCAGTTCAGGAGTTATTGTCCGTTGGGCATAATAAATATTAGTATATTATATGATTGGGTTATGGTATGATATGATATATGGTATGATATGATGTGTCATTTATAACACGCCTCTACACAAGTGTTTCTAGGCATGGCAAGACAAGAAGGGGGAAACAGGAGGACAAAACAACGATCTTACTAGGCCTTGGGTCATTCAGCTTGCACAAGTGCATGGGCGAGAGAGGGGGAAGCGCCAGGGGGATGAGCAAAGGGAGAAGTGCAGGTAGCCCAATAAGTGCCAGGGGGGTCGGAGGGGAGAAGTTCAAGTATTCAATAAGTGCAGCCGGAGCGTGGCTCATAAGTGCAGAGAGAGAAGGGACTGTAGGGTTACAGATACTGGCTCTTAAGTGCTGGGGGAGCCCAGAGGCAGTGCTAGGGCAACTGGACATGCCGGAGCCTGGGTCCGAGTTCAGCGGGTGGCCAGGTGACCAGTGTGCGGAGCAGTCAGGCACATCAGCAAGGCAGAGGAAGAGAGAAAGCGCAAAGAAAGGACTTGAGTTGCTTCCAGAAACTGAGGTGGTTCTGTTCAAGTTTGAGAGAGGCAGGGAAGCAGTTCCAGAGGGATGCCCCAGCCAAAGGAAAGAGAACTGCACCAACTCTCTGCTTGGAGAAGCGACTGACCCTCCGGAGGTGGATGAGCAGAGAACTCAAGAAGGAAGATGTTTAGGAAGAGAAAGTTGGAGGTAGTGAGGTCCCAGGCACCAGAAAGCCTTGTGGATGATGCAAAGGGGGTTGAACTTGATCCTTGCAGCCACGGGAAGCCAGTGAACAGATTTCAAAGATGGAGAGATACGATCCCTGGGCTTGAGGCCAAGGACAAGTCTTGCAGTCCTGTTCTGGATAAGGTGTAAAATGTTGAAGGAAAAAGAAGAAAGAGGCTATTGCAGTAGTACAGCCTACAGAGGAACAGAGCCCTAGAGACAGCGAGCTTCTGGGGGAAAGTGAACAAAAGGCAGAATATCTCTGAGGAGGTGCAGCTGATAGTGTAAGCTCATAGAGGAAGACGGGTGTTCATGAGAGCAGTTTCCATGCTTCTGGTGGCTCTGAAGCTAGACCGGTGGTTGTAGAGACAACCAACAGATTCAGTATGCAGATTAAGCTGCAAGATGGGCAGCTTTTCCAAGTATTTGTCAAGGAAAGGAGTGATGGACCGGGATCTCTATCTACACTTTCAATGTCGCTGCTTTCTGCCGCCAACGTCTTTGCTCCATCTAAACTTGCTCAAAGCCGGAGACTACTCTCTCAGCCCTGGTTTACTGATCAGCTCAAAAGCACCCGCCTGCTACTTAGACAAGCTGAACATAAATGGCGGATTAGTTATGACCCTTTACTTAAAGATCTATACAAGCTTAGTCTTTCTACTTACTTAGCCAATGTCAAATTGGCCAAAACTACTTTTTTTGCTCAAAAAATTGATAGTGCTCTATGTAAACCCAAAACGCTATTCTCTATTGTCCAGTCACTCGCTTCCTCTGAGCCCCTTACGTCCACGGTTAAACCATCGCAAAAGCTATGTTATGATCTGGCATCCTTCTTTATCACGAAGATTGACACGATTCGATCTAACATCGCTAAATCCCCTGCCATGCAATCCCCTTGCACTACTAGCTTTGTGCCACCTATCCCCACTGACCCCCCGGCTAGCTGGTCTACCTTTCCTCTGTTTACTGAGGCTGAGGTTCTAGCAGCGATCCTCAAAATTAAATCTTCTTCCCCAGAAGATGCTATTCCGGCAAGCATATGGAAGACAATTGCCCCAGACATTCTGTCCATCATTACAGCGGCTATAAATAACTCCTGCCAGTCTGGCCAGGTTCCCCCAGAACTTAAATCTGCAAGGGTCATTCCCCTGCTAAAAAAAACGACACTGGATTCGACTATCCCTTCAAACTTCCGCCCCATATCTCTGCTCCCGTTCCTGTCTAAACTCTTGGAATCTCTGGTCACGCCCCTCCTGTCCTCCTTCCTAGAATCCTCTAAGATCTTCAACCCTGCGCAGGCAGGCTTTAGGCCAGGAAGAGGGACAGAGAGTGTGCTTGTCTCAGTGCAAGACGATGGGCCTCATTACACGGTAGGCGGTAACCATGGCGCTATTGGCGCCATGGTTGCCGCCGGTACCGTACCCAGTCCGCCTTGGTGGATGGCGGAATTACCGCCCTACTCCAAGGTGAGCGGGGGCGGTAATTCCCCATTCACCAAGGCCCTTCCCCATTCCCATTTTTGCCCCCATAGGGCATAATGGGAATGGGGAAGGTGCTAAATACGGTACCGCAAATTGCGGTACCGTAATTAGCTCCGAGGTCCCTTTGCGGGTCCCGTCCTTAACGCCTGGAAAAACCAGGCGTTAAGGGAGGACCCGCAAAGGGACCTCGTAGTAAGGCGGTAAGGGTTTACCGGTACCGGTGCCCTTACCGGTACCGGTAAACCCTTACCGCCTACCTTGTAATGAGGCCCGATATGTCCAGACTTGCTGATGCAGGTGGAGTTGGAGCTCTGATTTTGCTGGACCTGTCCGCCGCATTTGATACGGTGGACCATCCTATCCTTCTCTCACGTCTGGCACGAATCGGGATATCTGGTCCAGTCCTGGCCTGGTTCACCTCCTTTCTCGCAGACCGCACTCAGACCCTTGCTATGCCCCCTTTCCTTTCTTCCCCTTGTGTTCTCACCTGTGGTGTCCCCCAGGGATTGTCTCTTTCCCCCATCCTGTTCAACATTTATATCTGGGCTCTTGTCTGCCTTATCTGCTCGTATGGACTTAGTTGCTATTCCTACGCGGATGATACTCAGATCCTGATCCGCTTGGATCAGGACCACACCGAGGTCTCAGCCTGTCTTCGCGACTGTTTAAAAGCAGTCAGTGTTTGGATGGACCAAAACTGGCTCAAGCTCAATGGCGACAAAACGGAGGTGATGTTGGTGGATTGCTCTCCTAGCCCAGCACTATGGACCCCCGCTTTCTGGCCTACCTCTCTGGGCTCCCTGCCCTGTCCGGTGGACAAAGTTAAGAACCTAGGGGTCATTCTCTCCACCTCCCTGTCCATGTCAAACCAGGTTTCAGCGGTCTGCCAATCCGCCCAACACCAGATTAAGGAACTTAAGAAGGTCCTCCCTATGATCCCAGAAGCTATGCGCCCTCCTGTGGTGGCCGCACTAGTCCTGGCACGATTGGACTATTGTAACTCCCTGTATCTCGCTCAGCCAGTGGGCCTTCTCCAGCGTCTCCAACGCATGCAAAACCTGGCAGCTAGACTGGCCACAGGCTCTCTTTATGGAGCACATATTTCGCCAGTGCTTCGCCAACTTCACTGGCTCCCAGTGGCTCAGCGAGTTAAATTCAAATCACTGTGTATTGTCCACCGGGCAATCCAGGGCCTAGGAGCAGAGTTTCTTCAAACCAAATTTGTCCGATATATCCCAGAACGCAATCTTCGCTCCTCGACCACCAACCTTTTGGTGGTTCCTAGGTACAACCGGGAAAGACTCGGTGGCAGAGCTTTTTCCATCGCTGCGGCCAGGTTTTGGAACACCCTCCCACCACCACTCAAGTCTACCTCTAACCACCTGGCTTTCAGGAAAGCCCTGAAAACAACTCTTTTTTAGCTCCCTGACTACTATTGTTCCTCCTGCTCGGTAGCTTCCTCATCAGTGCCATGATGCCTTTGGGCGAAACATAACATGGAGATCGGCCAATAGTTATCAGTATAGGAAGGATCAGCAGATGGCTGTTTTAGGAGGTGGTGCACAAGGGAGTGCTTAAGAGGGGAGGCAAAGATTCCAGTGGCAAAGGAATGATTGCAGAAATCATTCAAGGCTAGAGCAAGGGAGCCAATGTGTTCCTTGATGGTTCTGGAAGAGCAGGGGAGACCCTACTTTGAAGAGACTTTCATACATCAGATTTTTCTAGAAACCTCTTCAGGGGTGAACAGGGGAAAGGAGGATAAAGGAGGAGGAGGAGGAGCGGCTGCAGACGAGCAAGGGGTGGTAGATGAGGAGGAAAAAGAGGTAGAAGAAGAGAGGGTGGATAGGATGTCCTGAGTTTTTGATGTGAAATGAGCAGCCAGGGCTTTGCAGAGCGCCTGTGAAGGAATGGGAAGGTAGAGACTGCAGCAGGATTGGCCAGCTCATTGCAGATTTTGTAAAATCTGTCTGAGTTGATAGATGCCACAGAGATGCAGGCTTGCATGTAGGCTCTATTCTTAGAGAGGACAGAGAGTTGGTACTGCCTTTTGAGCAGGCTGCAGGACAGTTTGTCACAAGGTGCGTCTGATGCCCTCCACTTCCTCTCAGCCACCCTACACTTGCATTTAAGGGTGGCAAGGTCAGAATCACACCAAGAGTTGCACTTTGTTGTGGGCTTCAAACGGATCCTCATGACAAGGGCAAGGATTTTAAGAGTGTTAGAGATAGAAAGATGGAGATTAGTGAGGGCTGTGTCAGAGTGTGAGTCAGCAAAAGTTGTGGGAGAGGAGGTAGAGGCCAAAGACTCAACTGACACACGCTCCATGGGCCATATGACCTAGGTGGCAGTGCAGGGGTCGGCATGACCTGTGGGGGAGAGAGAGAGAGGTGGGAGGAAAGGAGAAAGTGGTCAGTCCAAGAGAGAGGAGTGGTGAGAGGGTTAGAGAGGGGGAGGTCTAAGGAGATCCGAGCATCCAGGGTGTGCCCTGCAGAGTGAGTCGGGCTAGAGGAAAAAATAGAGAGAGAGAGAGAGAGAGGGAGAGAGAGAGAGAGAGAGAGAGAGAGAGAGAGAGAGTGTGTCACAGAGGTTGCAAAAGAGTACCAGAGAGGGGCTGGTAGCATCCAGGTGGATGTTCAGGTTTCTGAGGAGGAGAAGTTGAGAAGTAGAGGCAAGGAGGGAGGAGGAGAAGACAGTCCCCTCAGAGAGGAAGAAGCAACCTGGCCAAATGGCCTATTGATAGTTGCCACAGTGAGAGAGAGGTCAGGAGAGATAGAGAGCCTGCAGAACAGGCATTTACAGGAGGAGTAGTCCTGCATTCGAATAACAGAAGCAGAGATCCCCTCTGGGAAGATCAAAGCTACACCCACCCTGTCAAAACTCGTGACAGAGCTGCCCGTGGACCAAGTCTCGGTGAGAGCGAGTATATCCAAATTGAGATCTTCCAGGGGATGGCAGATGCCAGAGGAATGATTGATAGCGGTGCGAGACTTGAGTGTAGCGATGTGGAACAGATTGCTATCTTTGAAAGACGTCTGTGGAGGGGTATAGGCAATAGGTACACCATGCAGAAATTTTGGAAGTCCCGGAGGGTGGGCAGAGGAGGAAAGAAGAGATGTCAGGGTAGACAGATGGGAAGAAGAGAGCGTGCCATAGAGTTGACAGAGGAAGAAGGTGGCAGAGTGGCCAAAGAAGCAGCGAAGGGTGCCAGAGAGGTGGCGGAGCAAGACGGTGGCAGAGTGGCCAAAGAAACAGGGGAGGTTGCCAGAGAGGTGGCAGAGGAAGGAGCCAGCAAGGAGCCAGAGAAGGGTAGGTAGGAGTAGCAGGAGAAGAAAGGAAGTTGATAAGTTGCAGGAAGCGTCTATCAAAAAGGTGGAGCCTGGCCTGAGGGCCCTGCACCAAGACAGTATAATTTAAGTAGACATTAATGATGGTCTTAGAAGAGTGGAAGGGGGCCAGGAGGGCCTCCCACCACAGCCACCATTAATGGAAGAAGAGGAAATAGGAGAGAGAACAGAGACCACATGGGGGTCCACAGACAGAGGCATTGCTAGGGGCGTCTAAGGGGGCCATAGCCCTGTGCCTTTTGCTTGTAGCCCCGGATAGAAGCTCAGGGGCTACAGCCGAAAGGCTAGCTACTCCTGAGTCCTGACAGTCACCACATTAGTGTAGCCGTGGATCTTTTCCAAACCTAGCAACAGGCCTGTCCATAGGCCTGGAGAGGGAATGACAAAGAGGATTTTTGTAAGGGTCTGGAGGAATACTGGTGCGAGTATCAGCGATAGGGAGGCCTGGGTTGGACACCAGGATGTCCCTTTTGAACTTCTTCCTGCCAGACCTAGTGATAGGGATAGGATAGTCAATAGAATTAGAGTAGATAGGTGAGACAGAGAGCACGATAGAGGGTGCGAGGTGAAAAGAGGAGGGCAGGGAGAGTGGAGCCCAAGCAGGGGGAGGGGGAATAGCACAGGGGGCCGCCAGGCAGAAGGCAAGGCGGGGGGGCTCACGGTGAGTGGAGCACAACACAGAACATGAAACACCAGTCCTATGAAAGCAGTTGGATGCAGAATCTTCAACAAAGCATGAAAGCAGAGCAATACTGAAACCTTCAACAAAGCACAATAAACAACAATGAACTGTTAGGAAGGCATAGTATCAAGATAAGACAGACACAACTGATAACAGTTCAAGGTTGTTTATTTAACTGTAAAAATGGGTGGGATAAATGCCTAATCTAAACCTAAATCTAAGATGGTAGCAAGCTACGACTATCAAAATATAAGGCAGTACTAGTGGCATCTTGTCAAATGAAAAGGCCTATACTATAAAAAAACGATTGCCAATCCTTACCGCTAAATTACAAAAGAGTGTGGGTTATGGTTCACAAGAAAAGAAAGAAGTGTTCACAAAATGATAAGTCAGGATGTTATGGACGGGGTCTCCCTTACCCATGGTTTGTAGCATGGGACAAGGCGGGACTCTCGAGCACTGCACACTTCTGGGCTTCTTCAGCACGAGCTCAAGGTTCTTTTCAACGATATCAAAACCTTTTGTGGCCAAGTCGTTTCTCATACAAAGTCTCTTGCCTCAGAGGACATGATGGACCAAAAAAAAAACAACAAACCAAAAGTTCCTTTCTTTAATCTTCGCATCGGGTGATCTCTCTTCACCCTTGGATCCCCGTCAGCTGGGCTCCGGTCCTTTTTGTAACATAGGCCTCCGTAAATCGGGTTCACTCTGGCCTTTTACTCACAATATCAGCAACTTCTAACCTTCCAGAATCTCAATGTCTGTTTAAACAATCATTCACTGTGGACATCCCTCAGACGGGTTCACATATGTCATCACAATGTTCACAGGTGTGTCATGGTTCACCCTGATTCGCAGGCGTCCCTCAGCTGGGGTCCCATAGCCATTCTAACACAGTTCACTTTGTTTTCAGTATGTGTCAAAGACTTTCAATTGTGTGAGGGATTTTACTTGACCCTCATATGACCACTTTGACACTACACACAGCCTTGCTTAAGGCCTTCTGGTCTTTGTAGTTTAGTTAGTAAAATGTTCTTAGTTCAATATCTTCCCTTTCTTTCAGCAGAGATATACCATATGGAGTCCTTCGAATGATCACCCACGTGACGCTGCACCACTCTATATCTGGTTCCAACTTCACTCACAAAATACCTCTGAATCATGTTCTTTCTGTATATACAATGTTGCCACTGCAACCTTGGGCTCAACACAGTCCGGTTTGCTATCGCTTGATTCCGACTCACTGACTGGGTTGAACTCATTGGCGTTTCCGTTCTTCATTGGAGTCAAGGACGGTACCATGATGGGAACCGTTTCTCCCGGCCCTGGTAATCAGTGCAGGCGGGTTCCATGTACAGCAGAAATCCAATACGCCACTCGCAAGCTGCGACTCCCGGTCTTACATTTGCTTTCACAGAGGCTTTGCGGGTCTTGGTTGAAAAGGGCAAGGGCCATTCCCTCCTGGTCGCCCTTTCAGTTCTCTCTGCGTGCTCTCATGCTCCGCCTTTTATCACTCTGGGGAAGAAAAAGGGCCGTCAGGTGTGTGTAATTATTATCAATTGCCTGACCCTTGTGTTGGGACATGTCAGGTAAATGGTACTAGTGTTAGTCCATTGTCTTTCATGGTGTAAGAAAGTGTTTGTGTTGGAAAAGGAGGGGGGTTGAGTTTCTACAAATCCTACGTGGTAGGATGTGGAAAAGGTGTCATAAGGAAGGGAATACCTTCCCACCTCCATTCCCCGAGGGCCCCTCATCCGATGATCCTCCCACACTGGTCCATCACCAGGAACTGCATCCAATAGTGATGGCCGTGTTCTGGCCACCTGGATGACAGATCCCCGGGGACTAGCGGGCAACCCAGAACCTTCACAAAGCACAATCACAACAAGGAACCTAGAAATAGGGAATGAAGGAAATGCAATGCAAAAACTGTGGAGAAAAACACAATTGTCAATACAAGAGAGAAGGCAGGATGAGGGGACCTACGATGCAACACAGCACACGTGGCCTAAGAAGTGGCACATAATGATGCGAGGAGCGCATAAGGCCTAAGATGGGGTGAGACCTGCTGCGAGGGAGCGCACCCGACTTGAGAAGCAGGGAGCACGCACGGTCTAAAGTTACGAGGGAGCACCTGTGGCCTAAGTTACCTGAATTTTTAAATAATAATAATAAGACCATCAAAAGTTACATGTGCCCATTAACATTGTTAATGAAAACACATCAAACATTATGGAATATATGCAGCACACGGCAACATAAAGGCAAACACAGAACATTGCCTTTCACTCTTACTGCAGACTCAAGCCCCAAAGTGTAATTGTGATAAAAGTATATTTACTAAATAAAGATGCACAGAAACAAACCGGGCCATTCCAACCTTGGAGGGCCCAGTATATCCCCATTCAGGGAACCCAAACCCGGACCATCCACATTCCCATTTGAGCCCCTATAGGGCTCAATGGGGAGCATGCTAACAACAGGCCCGTTAATGACTGGCCCGGTGTTAGCATGCTGGGCCGCTCACGGGACCCACTAAGGACGTCTGGTAAAACCTGGCATCCAGAGCGGGTCCCGCGAGCGGCCCTCGTAATAGGGCAGTAAGAGGT
Source organism: Ambystoma mexicanum (assembly GCF_040938575.1). Lineage (NCBI taxonomy): Eukaryota > Metazoa > Chordata > Amphibia > Caudata > Ambystomatidae > Ambystoma > Ambystoma mexicanum. Next base: position 406,023,069 of record NC_090937.1, read on the forward strand.
TAACGGCTCCGACACCTTTACGGGCGCCATTAACCCCTTACTGGCCACCTCGTAATGAGGCCCCCAGTGTAGGAAGACGAACACAGAACTCACTCGACAAACAAAATACAGCAGAAATGAACAGTACACATGTGCTATCAGTAAAATTGTGTATGCTAACCCTGACGCAGCAGTACAAGGAAATAAAATAGGCGTGTCAAGAGAGCAATGTGCATCTATGATGAAGTTGCCAAAAAACTGAGAAGACGCAGAAAAGCAAAGCATCGATGAAAACTACAAAACATGAGGAAGACACCACAGTCATTTAAATGAAGCCCTTTACCCACCACCAGATGCGACGTACTGTGACATAAAAATGAGTGTTGCATCACATGTCCCCTCACCTGGCAAACATCACAGTGATACACCTGCAAGAGTGCACTGTCACCCCTTGCCCAAACCAGTACAAGCATGAACTGTATCACACCACAACCACCAGAGCAGTGCCACATCCACAATGCTACCTTTCAGGTAACCAGTCAGCGTCGGAATATGGTAGAGTTGGACCTGATTCAACAGCTTGCTGAAGAACGAGCGGACAATGTGTGCACCAAGAGGAGACTACACAAGCACAGAAAGTAACACAAACACTTGTGTGCCAGACTGACACCAATACATGCCCAGACAGAGTTTCACTGACATGGTTGGTCTGGCTTCCTGGTCTAGGCGCTAGTGTGTGGCATGCTGGAGGTGGGTCACCCTGAGTCTTTCATGGCAGGGTACACTGGAAGTGGCACCAACTCCAGAGTCCAGTAAACCAGCCAGAACAAACATGGATGTGACTGTCTGATAGCAAACGTACACAGCCATGATGCCGAATTGAGAATGATTGCTTTTTTGTAAATTGCCTGGTTTGGATCACGGCATGCATGTGCACATGGCACTGCACACATTGGTAGCAAAGGCACACCAGCACTGCCATCCATTATGAATGCTCAATCATTGCCACCAGGGAAAAGATGTGTCCCTGGAGGGCTCAGAAAGGGCTCAGAAAGGGCCTTTGTCCAGCTTTGCTTCCATTTTCCTAGAGTTGCCGGCTAACTTATTTAGAGTTAAAAGGGTAAAGATTTCAGTTCTGACTTAAAGGTGCATTTTCAATTCGAAAGAGGTCTACATTTTTGGGATATCACGTCCAAGCCTGGGGCTGGTCAAGCAGCACATGTTGGCATTGCGGTCGCACCAGGGAACATCACATGCATGATTATCCATCTTCCAGTCAAACGTGATTCAAATATCCAGCATGCATTTATTTATTTATTTACTTGTATTGCGCTGGTAGCTCGCAAGCTTCGGGGCGCAGAGACACGAACACAAAGGACAAGAAATAGGTGGAACACATAACACAGGACATTAAAATAATAAAAAAGAACTGAAAAGGATTGGCTTCTTGACTTTACTTAAAGATGTGTGTTTTCAGAAGTTTACGAAAACGTACATAGTTTGATTCCAATCTTAGCTGAGCAGGGAGGTTGTTCCATATGCCATCCACTGATAGGGGGAAGGATTTGCCTGCACCGTTTTTGTGTCTGAAAGGGGCCAGAGCAATCAAGCCTTGATCCGCCGATCTTAGCTTTCTGATGGGCACGTATGGAATGAGTTCGGATTTTAGGTAGGCAGGGGTTTTACCAAAAATACATCTGTGTGTCAGTGTAAGGGACTTAAACTTGACCCTTCCCTCAATTTCTAACCAATGCAGTTCTTTTCTTGCTTCACTGATATGCTGGTTTCTGGTTTTCTGTTTGATGATTCTTGCTGCAGTGTTTTGTAGAACTTGGTAGCTATGATAGCATTGTTTGTTGGAGCCTAGGATGAGCGCGTTGCCGTAGTCAAGGCGTGATAAGATGGTGGCTCTTGCGATTGTGGCGCTATTTTCTTCTGATAAGTAGGGTTTTATGGCTTTTAGTATGTGAAGATGGTAAGAGCAGGGTTTTTTTTAATGTATTGAGTTTGGGCTTCCGATCCCAGAGATGCTTCCAGCATCATCCCAAGGGTCTTGACCTTGTTCAAAACTTGAATTTGGGTATCTTTTATTGTGAAGGCGCTGTATGAGGGATGGCGTTTTGTTCTGGCTAGGTTTGTGCCAAAAACCTTGAGCTCTGTTTTTTTTTGCCATTAAGGCACATCCAATTCGTATCCATCCACTGCTCTACTGCATTGTATACCAAGGATAATTTCTTGTTGTCTTTCTTATGGTCTCCACTTACTTCAATTACCAGCTGAGTGTCATCAGCATAGTTGGTAAAGAATGTTTTGATGTTGTCCAGGACTGTACAGAGAAATCTTAGGTATAGATTGAAAAGGAGCGGGGACATACTAGCGCCCTGTGGAACTCCACAGGTGATTTCTTTTTCTAATGAGAACAGGTTTCCCCAGTGTACTCTGGAAGTTCTGTTGGACGAAGGACATAATCCATCCTACCACTTCATCTGAGCAATTTGCTGTTTTCTTTAGTGCTGTCTTGAGTAGATTATGTTCTAGCAGGTTGAAAGTTGCGCTCAGATCGAAAGGGATAAGGGGACCAATTTTCCCCTGATCTATGATGTTGAGCATCCTGGTCTGTAGATCAAGCATAGCCGTCTCTGTGCTATGAGCGGGACAAAAGCCTGATTGTTGGTGATGAAGGGATTCTGAGATTTCTAAATGATCTTGGAGTTGCATTGTAGCAATCTTATCCATGATTTTAAGCAAGAAGTTGCATTTGGAAATGGGTCTAAGGCTGTTTGGGTCCGTCTGGTCAAGATTGTTTTTTTTTGCCAGTGGTGTGACTGTGACCCGCTTTATGCTTTTGGGCACAGTTTGATCTCTGAATCTCTGAAGGAGGTGTTAATCACTTTTGTCAGGGCTGGCGCAAAAATATCGGGATGGTCTAGAATAATGTTGGCCACAGGTATTTTTCAGCGCAGGTGGTAGGTTTCATGGATGCTTGTGCTTTTTTCATATCACTGGTGGTGATAGGCTTAAACCTAAAGTGAGTCATAGGATGGGTTGGTTCCTCGGGTGTTAATGAGGGAGGCGTCTTTGCATCGCACTCTTCTTGCGTGGGGGAAAAGATAGGGGTGATCCCTTTAGGTTTTGCAACTGATTTCAATATGTTAAAATGTTTGCTGGTGGAGTTGGCTGCCTTGGAGATCTGTTTGTTGTAATAGTTCTTTTTTGCCTCGGTTATCATATTTTTATAGGTTTTCTCGCTATTTTTCCAGAGTGCTTTCTTGTCTTGAGTTGGCTTTATTAGCCATTTGTTTTACCTTTTCCTTTTGATTTGTTTCTGTTCCAGGAGTTCCTCTGTGAACCACTGTTGTTTTTTTTTCCTTTTGACCTATCAGTTTTAGTTATGGGTGATGCTTTCTGATCGACAAGTGTCTGTAGGTGGTTAAGTAGATTAGACAGAGTGGTCTCACATGAGTCTTCATTATTTCCCTCGATTTAAAAAAAGACTAGGCTTTGTTTCAGGTGCTCTTTGCTAATATTTTAAAAATGTTGCTGTGTTATTTTGAGCGAGAGGTTAGGAGATGTAGGCTTTTGTGTGGGTGGGGAGATATGGAAGGTGACACTGTAGTGGTTCGACCAAATGCAAGGCATATATAAAAAGAACTGAAACAAGAGATACAAAAATAACATCTAACATCATACGCTAATAAAGTGTTTGTATTCTCAGAGAATGTTATACAATTATTTTCAAGTGCCATCGATATTAATATTTAGAGAATTCAAATGCACTAAGATAGCCATAACTACTGGATTCACGTGACCATTCATTACATAGATCCATAAGGCTTCACAATCAACAAAATCAGTTTCATGTCTTAAATTTCTAAAATATATATACAATGTTTATATCTTAATGCCAACAATATATTAAAATATGCTTCAATGTTTCAAAAGCAGTTATTTCATTACAAAACCTACAACAAATCTTATCCTTCTGCCATTGCTTACTTCTCATTAAAACTTCCAAAGTGGGCCACAAATTAAAACAGAATCTCATAAAATCAACATGACCTTTCTTATAAGGAAACAAAGTCAGGTATGCTGGTAAGGTACCAACCTTCTTATAATCATTTTTCATCTGCACCAATGAATCATAACTGTGCATTTTGTCTAACGTCTTCCTCCAATCCTTTACGAAAAGTAAAATATTTAGTAACCATCAAGTGACTAGGCAAATTCTCAATCCTAAATCCCAATTTAACCAATATATCAGAACACATAGTTTATTAGAGTTGTACCCCTCTTTTCGTGGATTAGTTATTCAATGTCACAATATAATGAGTTAGCTGGTGGACAGAGAAATGTGTACAATAAAGATACATATTCCACTTAGCTCTAATCAACAATTACTTTAATCCCGGTTCATGCCTTAAAAGCTGTGATGGGTACACAGAAAGGTAGGTTCAAAACTCTCCTTCATATAAAGGCTTTCAAATAGTAAAGATTCATCAAAACCCAGGATTGCATTACTTCAATTTCATATAAGTGATGTGGGACAGCTTTATGTCCGTAAAAACTTATGAGGGGTAAAATGGAACATTTGCAATACCTGCTATTTCTTGCACACATTTGCCCGGCAAAGCAGTCACCTTTATGTTTTAAAAATGTCATAGTAAAAACTTTACTAGGTTTATTTAAAATTGGGTACGCCAAATAAATAAAATGTTCAGTGACACTTACTTTATCCTTGTTTAAAATCCAAGTAAAATCTGTAAACTTTTTTTGCCAAAGTAAAGTGCATAATCTTTGCTTTGGCCGTATTAATTACCAAGGAATTTTTTCTATCATAAAGTGCAAAATATGTTTAGTAAATATAGAAGACCACATTCAGTACAATCGAACAATATAAAATCATCGATGTAAGACATTCAAAAATATTGAAAAGCAGATATCTTTGGGGTTGCACAAAATGGCTAAGGATAATTCTTCCTCCATATATTATATATACAAATTAAAATGGCAGGGTGTCAAAATGCAACCCTGCCTCAGTCCAGTATCAGTGTTCATTTTTCCAGGAAGAAGGCCATTAATGATCAAGTCTGACTTTTACATTCCTGTATTCGGGAATCAACACCAGTAATCGCAACAGACCAAACAGAATGCCCCCTCTTGCCAATTTACACCACAGCCGTCCTGTCCACAGAGTCGAAGGCTGCAGATAAATCAATCGATGCAGCAAAACATGATCATGTTTCTTTTTCCAAATTAAGTCCTGCAAACATCTCATAATAAAACCATTAATTTTAGTCCCTTAGAATCTTCTAAATCCAACTTGTGTTTTTTTCAAAATCTTAGATGCAACTGCCCAATCCTTAAGATGTGTTAATAATAAAGAAGCAAAAATGTTACTGTCCGCATCCATGATTATTATAGATCTGAAGTCGGATGGATTATTGCGATCTCCTCACGTATAAATTGGTAGTACAAAAGACATTTGCCAAGATGCAGGACACATATTAGAGTTCACAATCTGTATTAAAAAATCCTATGAATACCCAGCCACTTCTCAGGTGCAGACTTAAAGATTTGGTTGGTTTAGTTATTCGGACCGACCATCAGCTCTAATAGAACTAGCTGCCAATATCAAATCATATGTTACCTCATTAGTAATATTTAAAGACAAATTAGATAATTCTTTATGATCTAAGCAATTCAATTGAAAATCGGATTGACCCTTCTTATACATTTTCAGAAATTGCTGAACCCAAGCACACTCTGACACTGGATTTAATTGGAACAACGACCGACAACTTTCCAAGTCATTTATAATTCGCCAAAACTGTAAGAGGATTCAATTCAGCACTACAGCCAAGTCAACGCCTAGTCTAGAATACTGAATGAAAACCCTTATTGATATATCTTTATGTCCAGTTCATGCGTTCTGGATGACTACCCCTATATAACACCCCTCCCTTGGAATCCCCCTGACCCCACTGAGCCAAGAAGTAGTTCTGTTTTGCAAGTTTAAAGGTTTATTTGATAACTTAAACAATATATATTATATCACGCTTTATAATAAATTAATAATTGGATATCACACTTAATCTGGTATGATAAAGATTAACAATGGAGAATCTGGCACTAGCACACTTCTTGATAATCACTAAGGAGTTGACATGAAATGGATAAGGTAGCAACAATACTTTTATGGTTTCAAATGGATGCAATGTGGAATGAAATGCAGTACAGAAAATACTCAATATGATTTCAACAAAACAATGTAATCACTTTTCTCTGGCAATCCCCTCCCCCCTTTATGCAATGCAAGGAAATGGAAGGAAAGCACACAGTTCTCAGAAATGCAATCAAATGTAATTCAGTTCACCCCAGCAACTTAGACTACAGAAGTTGAAAACACAGGCCCAAATGCTTTTAAATGTGCTGGAAATGAAGAAAAAAATATGATATCACAAACGGTCACGGAGATATGAGCGATTAAATAAAGGTTGTTTTTCAGATTTGAAATTTTAAAGTTCAAAAAAAGACAAGTGCAGCTTGCAACTAGAAAATGACAGGTGACAGCTTTACAAATGACAGGTGACAGTTAGGAGGCAGTTCTACTTAGATTAAAATAGCTTGGATTATATTATTTTAACTAAGAGATTGGTTCTGCACAGTTTTCTAGGTACTCACACTATATTCTTGAGTTAAATGGGCCTCGCCACGGATCTGGTCAGGTTTTGGACTGCACTCCGGTTCAGCTCTCTCTGGTTGTGGATACTGCTCTGCTTTCTCTGGGTCTTTCTGCACAGCTTTCTCTGGAGATTGATGGAGGTAAAGTATGGATTTTCCCGGCAGAGCTTCCAGCTGCAAATGGATTTGAAGGTCCCTATCTGTCCTGTCTGTCTGCTTTTATGTGTTTTTAAAATGGGTGTGTATGCAGCATCACTAGGCTCTACCCCTCTCCACTTGTCATTGGCCAAGCTTTCATTTCTTCCCTGATTGCGGGAGCTAAGTTGTGTCAGAGTGATGACATTTTACAGCCTGCAAAAAGTCCACTCCTCCTGTCAACTTGCACACAAATCTAGATTTGAACCAAATACATATTTGCAGAGGTACATATTGTTTTAAAATTACACGCACCCCTCACATATCACAGGAGGTATCCCCTGTTCAAACTCTGCTCTTCCTGGGGGCTTGCATTCAGAAATGGCAATATTTTGCACTTTTTAACTGGTTTGCAATTTCGGACATTAACCCAAATTTACACACATGTGCGCAAGGAGTATGGACATTAGTTGATGAAGTGTCAGATTTTTCACATGCACACATTTTGAGTAATATCCTCTTTTCCACTAAAACCCCCCTGAACACGCCACCTGTTCTAAAAACCTCTTAAAATGTGGGCAGAAAAATCACAAGAATTATGGTATCATTTATAAAATTTTCACATGTCCGTACTATGAGTTATTCATCTTTTTAGAGTTAGGTTCTGGCCCCAAAGGGGTGTGGTTTCCCCCCAGCACAAGGTCGAATTTCTGTTTTTTCCAGTTCTGCCAAGCCAGCTTGCTCTCACAGGCAGTGCTCCTCCCCTTTACTTCCAGGAGGAAGCTACATTTACGACATCTGCAATAAACCATCTGCCTGGGTCAGGACAGGGCTTTGTTCAGAGCTCCTGTATTCTGTGGGGGCTCCCCTTAATTCAATTATCAGAGAGATGGCATATCCTTAGTGTGGCCAGCAAAAGGCAGATAGGCCTGGGAACACAGCTGTGACTCAAGTTTCACTCCTGATGGGGGTAGTTGCCAGGCAGAATTCAGTTCCTTAAGCCAGGTTACAGATAAAATGTCACTTTTTGTTACCCAGTTTAAGTCAAGACAATGTTTACATATGCAGCTAGAATGCTGATTCTAAGTTTAAAACTATGACATTTAAACAATTGCAACCTATGTGACACTCAGAAATAGGTCACATTTAGATTTTCAGTGTCCAAAATTTACTTAAACTGCTGAAATCCATAGCTAAGCCAGTCTTGTTATAAACCTTCAAGTCACTTCAGAATATAACTTTACATTGGATCCACCTCTCAGTAAGTCTTTCTTTGGCTTGCTTTGGGTTCATTTATTCAGTTTTCTACAAAAAAGTAAAATCTGGTGTTGTTTTAAAACGCCGGCTTTCTGATAGTGGTGAGTACTGGTACTGCACCCCTTTTTGGGATTTAAGAAAATGAATTCCCAACAGTTATGGGTTTGCTTTTGGCAATCAGCATTGCCATTCCCAATGGTTTCAGACTACTGTGTGGGTAGTCCAATGGTGGTTTTAGGCAGTGCCCTTCTGTGCCCACATCATCGGCAAAAATGAGTGGCAGCCTATTCTTCATGCATTTCCCTGTGCATTTTCTGGGAAGCTCTGGCCATCATGATGTTTTCCATGTCAGTACTGCACAGTTTTGAGGTAGGGCTTGGATGCGTGGATAAAAACATCCCACAAGCCCCCCTCTTGCGATGGCCATTCGGTTTCACTGATGGGACTCGCAAGACCTGGGATGTTTCCTCATCTTCTTCCAATAGATGGCACAGTTCAGCATCTTTTTCTCCATCCGGTCGGATCGATCGGTTCTCCTCGCCGGTCCTGATGGGAATATTGGGCGGTACACTGGGCCCATTGGATCTTCGTTCCCCGTCCCTGGGTCATCCTCCTTGGTCATTCTCCATGGTTTCATCTCTCCTAGGATGATAAAGCAAAAGCGGCAATACCTACTCATAGAGGTCTTTCCACCACTGTTGAGATAGTGGGGCAGCATATGCATTTCATCATAACGAAACATTACATTCTTATTTTAAAAAAAAACAGTATAACTAAGAGACAGTTTCATGCAAATCACAATATTTTAGAGACTAGATGTGGTATGTTTTATGGTTGGAACTGAATTAGTCTGAGACAGTACCCGCTAGGATTCCAGAGGATTCCTCCAGTTGTTGCAGAGTGTGCCTGGGATGGCAACATTTCAACTGGTTTATGCGGACCCACTTGTCTTCCCCCACTGCCAAACCGCCTTTGGGGATGTGGATCTTGTAGGCCACAGGGGAGATTTTGTCGATGATCTCAAAGGGTCCCTTCCATGTAGGCAAAAATTTGCGCTGCTTGGCCTGGTTCCTTTGGAAGTATATAGATAGACCCGGTCCCCCACCTGATATTCCTTCCTGGAAGTCTTCAGGTCATAGTGGGTCTTCATGCTATCAGCCGATCTTTCTAGATTCCGCTGAGCATAAGCAAAAGCATGTTGAAGGTGTTTCCTTAAATTCTCCACATACTCATGAGTAGTGGAGGCATTTATCAGTGTCTGCTCTTGGGTCCTATAGAGCAAATGCTGCGGAAGCACCATCTTGCGCCCAGTCATCAACTCAAATGGTGACATTTTGGTTGCAGATGAAGGGGTAGATCTGATGGCCATTAGGACCAGAGGTAATCGGATATCCCAACTTGGCCCAGAATCTGCCACAAACTTTTTTAAGATGCTCACAATTGTCCAGTTATATGTCTCTACTGCCCCAGAAGAAGCTGGTCTATAAGCAATATGCAACTTCCTTTTGACCCCCAGTATCTCCCACATCTTTGTCATTACTTCACTGGTGAAGTGGCTACCCCTGTCTGACTCAATCCTTTGAGGTAGACCAAAACGGGAAAAGATGTGGTTAATCATCAAGGCAGCTGCGGTTTCTGCCTTGCAATTTGGGGCTGGGAGACATTCCACCCACTTGGTAAACAAGCATGTCACAGTCAACATGTACTTATTCCCCCTAGCAGAGCGAATCACGGGGCCTACAAAGTCGATTTGTAAATCTGACCATGGCAGTGTCATCCCCCTCTTTTGGAGAGGCGCACGGTGCGTGAGGGATGATGGCTGAAATTGTGCACACACAAGACACCCCTTCAAGGATTGGTCGAGGTCCTGCCCCATGTGTGGCCAGTATGCAACCTCTCTTAAGATTTCCAATGTTGTGTGAAACCCCCTATGACTGGCGGTGGCCGCATCATGGGCGTGACTTAACATCAGGCTTCGGAATGAGGTAGGAACCACCCACTGATCGTGTCCAGCTTTGGATTTCCTTACCAACAAACCGTCTTGGATTCAGAACATTTTTGGACATTTCATCAACACTCTTAGGTCCTCTTTCCCAATGTAATCGGTATCCGTCAGGGGAAAGTTCTCAGGGTCCTCAAGGTGTTGGTAAAATTTACCAATTATTGGATCCCCCTTCTGAGCGGTAATCAAATCAGCATCAGGGGTCTCCTTACTCCATTGTGCAATTGGAAGGTCGTTGTGAGCATTTGTCTGGGACCTAGTGATAGCAGTGGATTTCCCCCAACAGGGACTCAATCTCAATTAGATCCCCTTGGATGGCCCCGGTTTTGGCCAGCTGATCAGCTAAGTCATTTCCAGTTTTGTCTGGTCCCTCTACTTTGGAATGACCCTTGATCTTTTTCCAATAGATGGTCATCTCATTCGAGGTGACCAGATCATCAATGTTTTGGATCAACTTCCCATGTTTCAAGGGTTTGTTGTTAGCACATAACATGCCTCTGGTTTTCCAATTAACCAGGTGCTCCACGAACCTGTTCCGTACATAATCCGAATCTGTGATTATGACCAGTTCGTGGAGTTGATGCTGGACAGCAGTGAGGATGGCCTGATGCACCGCCATCAATTCTGCCACCTGACTACTTTGGGGACCAATTTTGTATCCAGCGGAGGGTTCTGGGAACTCATTCACCCATGCATTCCCTACACCGGCCACCAGTTCTTTCTCCCCGTCGTTGTCAACATGGTAAGAGCATCCATCCACATACACAGTGGGCATTCCCTCACACTTGTCTTCTTCAAAGACTTTGTGTGGGGAATTAAGGTATGCCTCCGTGTTGTCCTTTATTTTTAGACTTTCGTCCTCGAGACAGTTTTCTCTGGCACAATCATGCAAGTCAGCCAGACCTTGCGCGAGGGGAATCTTCTTATTTTGGCCATATCTGACCTCCACAGGAAAGCCTTGCATTGACAGAATCCAGGAAGTAATTCGGGAATTACTCACATTTCCGGCCCGGATTCTGTCACTTTGGAGATATTGCAGAGGCTGGTGTGGAGTCTCCACTATGATGTGTTCCCCCTGGATAAACGGGCGGTAATTCTTCAATGCCCACACCATTGCCAGGAGTGCCTTCTCACAATCGTTGAATTTTTCCTCCACAGAGGATAAAGTTTTGCTCGCATAGGAGATTACTTTATTGACCTTGTCATGCTTTTGGTATAATACTGCCGTCAAGCACGTATTAGAGAACCCGTCTCCAGGAAAAACTCCTTGTTTCTGACAGGGTAAGCTAGGCAAGGCGCTTGTGAGAGGCTTCTTTTGAGTTGTCTTACTGCCTCGGATTGTTCTGGACCCCATTCCCACTTGACCCCCCCTTCAGGAGATGAATCAGGGGTCTGGTGATCTCTGCGTAGCCCTCAATGAACTTTCTGCTGTAATTAGTCAGTCCAAGGAGGCTCCTTAGTTCCCGCAGAGTTGTGGGGTCTTTCAGTTTCTGAAGTGCTTCCACTTTCTTTTCCTGGGGACAGAGACCCTGAGGAGTAATCTCATGCCCCAAGAAATTACCACAGGTTCTACACCACTGTGCTTTCTGAAAGGAAAGTTTTGCTCCGGCGGCCCTCAACTGGGTCAGAACATAACGGATCTCCGCTATGTGTTCCTCCACAGATGAACTTTTGAGGAGGACATCATCTACATAAGCCAGGTTACCCCTCGCACCCAGGTCGGGCATGGCCTTATGTAGGAAAATGTTGAATTCATTACCGGAGTTAAGGTATCCGAAAGGAGTCCGGGTCCATGTGTACTGCTGGCCCCCAAAGGTAAAAGCCAGCTTGTATTGGTCCTCCCTACTGACCGGCACGGTCCAGTATCCATTGGTCAGGTCTATTGCAGTGAATACCTGTGACCCCTGGATCTGGGCCAGCCCTTGGTCAATGTAGGGCAGAGGCCATCAGGAAGTATGGACCCGTTTGTTGAGCTCCCTGAGGTCGGCACAGAGTCTCCACTGGCCGTTTGGCTTTAATATTCCCAGCACCGGATTATTGAAGGTGCTGTGGACGGGACGGATTATTCCCCGGGACTCAAGGTTCTTAATTATTTCAGTAAGGGACTCCATGGATGCGAGAGGCAAGCGATATTGCTTCACAAACACTGGAGTCATGCCAGGGTCCGTGGGGATTGTTGTTGTGTGGATGTCGGTGCGACCACAGTCATATGAGTCTACCGCAAAGAGATCTTGGAAATCCAAGAAAACTTGTTTCAACTTTTGCTTTTGTTCCAGAGTCACACAGGCATCAGCTAGGTTGACTCTCTCTTCCACCATCTGCCTGAAGCCTGGAAAGACTTCTGGTTTGGCTATTTCAGCGGCCTCCTCCAGCTGGGTGGAGAAGTCCCTGGTCAGAGTGCTGATTTGGACTGGAGGCTTCAGGTGGGAAAGGCAGCCCTCATGGACCTGGAAAATCACCTCATCCCTCCTGAAGTCACAAGTCACATCTTCCTTACCATAGGGGCAGGAAGTGTACACCAGGAAGTTCCCCCCATGCCGGGTAAAAATCCTGTCTGGTGTTGTATTGTCATCCCTGTCACTGTCAAAACAGTCCTTGGGGATTGGCCCTAACAGTTCATTACCTAAATCTATGGAAAAATGTCGGTCATCAACCGCCATTCCAATAATGGTGCCGGCGGCTAGAGTAATACTCTTTAAGTCGCTGTTATCCACCTCTATTAGAATGGTGTCATGTTCTATGTTGACTAATGGTGTTGGGTTTACCCCTACCCCTTGCTGTTGGAGAGAAGCATTTAGATGTATGTACGCATCAGGGTTTTGCAAATATTGTCCTCTTTTAGCTTTCACTTCCAGGGAGAATTGTCGGGTCCTTTCTGGGATGGTGACTTCCTCTTTGACCTGAATTTCAACTGCATAAGGTAGCATTTGAGCTGACCTAAATGCTTTTTCTGGATCATCAAAGCCCATGGGATTATCCGCTAATCGGGACCAAGCTTTGAAGTTTATTAGGTCCAAACTAATGGCAAAGCGATTGAGAATGTCACTGCCTAAGTAAAAGGCGGCAGGGACGTCTCGCACGACCCAACAATTGTGGACTATGCTCTTGTTGCCAATGGAGATTTTGAGCATACACCTGCTTGGCTTGAGATGTTTGGAATTAGGCGCTTCCAGGTCCATTTCCCATTTGTCTATCAGTATGAGTGTGGGAATGGCTGGATCTTTTGGGAGTTGGCGGAACATGGCTTCGCTGATGAAGCTCTTACCGTTGCTCACACACACTCGAGCGAGAACAGAGTCCTTCCCATCATTTAACTGAACAGGGATGAACAACTGCTCTCCAATTTGCTGAATATCAGCCAGGCTCTGAGCTGATTTCACATCTTTCTGGACTATAGGAGTGGGAGTTTCTGATTGTGGATTAGTATAGAATCTCAGAGTGTTTCCTTCCAGCGTGGAGTACCACTTTAAACTGGCAGGAAGGTTGATTTTCAGAACTAGAGAGGACCCCCCATCACCAGTCTGTTGCCCTACTGCTATTACTGTCACGTCTGGAATTTGGCTATTCTGGAAGTGAAATTCTACTTGGTCAGGTTTTTGTTCAACCATGTGGCAGGTGCCGTTTAAACTAACATGGTTGACACTCTGTTTTAATTTTATTGGTCGGCTAGTCTGGGTCCAGAGGACCTTGTTTACGCAATCTATTAAGGGTGACAACCTCCTCAGGAGGTCATTCCCCAGTAAACAAGGGGTGCCCTCTGGAGTCACAACTATGACCGGGTGTTTCAACTTGTGTCGCCCAATTTTAATGTCCAAGTCTGCCGTCCCCTCGACGGGAATTTCCTTCCCGTCAAAGTTCTGCAGTTGTCCAGGAAGTGAGGTGAGAGGAATTTGGTAATTCTCTCCCCTTCCTGCATTCAGTTCGTCAAAGGCCCTTCTGGACAGAAGGGTAGCTTGAGATCCAGTGTCCACCAGTGCCAAAATTGTACCCTGCCCCTGTACTTGTACCGGGGCGTAACATCTTCCCTCCTTCTCCTCAAGGGGGCACAGATAATGCACATTTTTGGACAACTGGTGGGCTAACTTTCTGGTTTTGGACATCGCTAGCGAAGAGATTTGGGCAGAATTCTGCGGAGAGCCTTGGGAATCTGAAAGAAAAAGTTGGCAACTGGAGATCAGAGCCATTGTGGGTTCCCCTGGCTCCAGTTCTGGGCCACCCTCCCCTTTTTGGAGGCAGTCACCAGGATGGGAATGAACCAGGGGATTTTCTTGCGGTTGGTTCTGGGATGAGATGGTGGGCGGCGGTAGCTCAGTCTCCACATCTCCCCAGTCTGGATATGCATCCCTAGGGACCCATTTTTCTTTGGGAGGAGTTCCCCCCTCTCTGAAGGAGAAGATCCTTTTCCCAGGATCCTCTGAGGATCCCTCTCCCTCAAATTGGAAGATCTGTACCTCCTCCTCAAACTGAGTCTGTTTGGGTCTTTTGTTTCTCCTACCCCCCCTCTGCTCCTTAGGAGGCAGACTTTCAGGGGCAAGAGATTTTGTTTCCGGTTCCTGGGTTTCCAGGGGCGGTTTACAAGTGAGGAAGGAAGCTTCCTCCAAGGCTTTACACCCCCCTTCCCTTTGTGCCTCCTCCCTGGGAACCGGTGAGTTATCGGGGTGCTGCCCCCGTCATTGTTCTGGGGCACCAGGTCCATAGTTGGGTGCGTTCTGCGTCGGCATGCCGATCTGAGGGTTCTGCTGAGCCCTCAGTATGTGACCCAGATCCCGCGCCATGTTTTGAACCTGGCGCTCTAACTGGGAAACCCGCTCAGGCTGATACGGGGCCCTGTTTTCTCCCCAGGGCTGATCCCGGGAAGGGTAGCTGTCCCTCCTCTGGTAATACCCCGGGTTGGGAAGATTTGGGTACCCCTCCACCCTTGGCCTCCCCTCTCCCGGATTAGGTTGTCTGGGCTCAGGGAATTGGGGAAAGAAGGGTGGAGGATTTTGGGGCTGGAAATTGGGTGGATACCTGGGGAAAAAGTTCTGCCCAGGATTCGGAGAATTTCTGCCCTCCGGTGGGAAGTTAGGAGGAAAGTTCCCTGGCTTAGGTTCTTGGCTGGATCTCCCCCCTTGGGCTGGAGGAGTCCACACATAACCCAGGATGGGTCTGTTTCCCTTGTAACGGGGGCTTACATAATCAGGAGAGCAAGGGACCCCATTTGTGGGGCTGCCTCCCTGGCTCCCTGTCTGTGACTGGCCCGAGGACCTTCTGGGCCTAGCATTATTAGGTGCAGGTAGGTTTTTAGGCCCCCCCATCTCCAACTCTAAAACGGGGGTGACCTTTACCTCTGCCACCTTGGCAGCAGCAGGGGTGTTGTTGGCTTTGGGGTTTTTGGGCGCATTATTTTTATTTTCTATTGGCTTCTGCACCTCATAGATCCGGGTCACCTGTTCAATGACCCAGTCTAAAGATCTTTTCTCGTGAAAATCCCTCACAAGCTGGGTCATTATATATTTGGGCAAGGCATGGAAAAACGTATTAATAAATTCTCTGCTATCCGTGCGCACCGTTCTTGTGGTCTGTGCAAAAGCACGCTTTAACTCCTGCACAAATTCTTGTGGGGCCTGATCCTCCCCACATTGTAAATTGTAGGCTGCCTTGCGAGCCTCTTGAGGATTTCTATGAGTAGAAAAATGTTTCAAGATGGCCGCCTTATAGGTGAACCATCTTAAATGATTTTGGTCCTCCAGCCCTGCAAAGAAACTGGAGTACTCTGGGGAGAATGTCCACTTTACATATTGAATACAGCTTTGGCTGTCCTTCAAATGGAAAGTCTCCATCATTTGCTCAAACAACTCTAAGTGCTCCCAAACAGAATACTTGGCGTTCTTATGATAAGGCGTGATGACGCTCCTGATAGCCTTAATCTGCTTTAAGGGGTCCTTAAGCAAGGCCCTTTTTGTCTTATTGGCCCTTTTGGTCCGGGTAACCCTGGTCCATTCATCTTCTGACTCAGAGGCACTGCTCCCAGAGGTTCCCGTCTGTTCTTCCAGGTTTTCCCGGATTCTGCGAGCCTGGGAATGGCTGGCAGAATGTGGGGACCTGGTCTCCTGTGTCCTGTACCGCTCAGAGGAGTCTTCAGATCCCTCCTTGCTGCCAGGATTTGCTGGGTACCCCCCCCACTGACCTAACTGGGCAGAGGTTTTCAGGATGCCCTTAATGGGCCCACTCTCCTGGGGTTCCCCATCAAATTGCACTGTGCTTGGGTGCCCATACCCGGATGCCCGCCCCTCCATTCCTGGGTGGTACTGGCCTATGAGCCCCATGCTTCTGGCTGGATAGTAATCTGCCATCCTTGTGGCCCTGTGCTCATGTGCGCCAGGGGACATGGGGGTGGCAGAGTCCAGGGACTGAGAGAGATAAAGGCCTCTGGTACTAGGGCTCCTGAGGTTCTCTTTCCCAGCGAACCTCATCTCTATCTGCCCCTGCTCCCTGTTGCAATGCAAGAGCCTGCGCCTTCAGTTCCTCAGTTAAGGCCTTACTAGACTCTATCAGTCTCTCCTGCATCGCTACCTGTTGTTGGAGCCTATCATTGTGCTGGCAGAGAGCCTCATTCTCTCTCTGCGTTTCCTGGTTGGTCCTGGAGAACTGGGCCAGTCTTTGCTGCAGGAGGTTTACCTCCTGAGTCCCATCCCTACTGGCCTGCTCCTTTCTTGCCAGAGCCTCTTCCACCCTTCTGGTGTGCTCTACCAAGTTCTGGTTTTCTTTTTGGAGGTCACCCAGCCCCTGGAGGGCCAGGTGATTTTCTTCAATTTCCTTTTTTAAGTGGCAGACTTCCTGGCCTAAAGTGTCTCTTTCCTGACTGAGAGCCTGCATCTGTGCTGCCAGGTCGTCCCTCTGCCGTTGAAAGGCACCAGCTTTTTGGCGCTCCTGATCAAACTCTGCCTGGGTATCCAGGTATTTCAGAATTAGTTTGTTGCTCTCTGCCTTTTCCCTATCTAGGTGGCCTTGCAGGGTGACTACCTGCTCAGCACATACCCTGTTGAAGTCCAGTGTTTGCTCCAGCTTTTTCTGGCTTTGCAGTAGGGAGTCCAAACCTTCTTGGTGTTCCTTCTGCAAGGCCAGAAATCTGGTATCCTGTTCTGACTTTTCCTTTTGCAGCACATCCATATCCTCCTTTATTTTAGTGATGTACTGTCTGGTCTTATTTTCTGACTCCTGGCTTCTGTGCAGCCTTTGCTCAGAAGAGTCCAGATCAGATTGGGCCTTCTCTAATGCCATCTGTTGCCTTTTTGCCAGATCATGGCCTTCAGCACATTTATCCTGCATGGCCCCCATATGTAAATATAAATATGCCGCTACCCTGGCAATCTTGTTGTGCTCATCCTTGGCCTTAGAGGACATATATAGTTCACTCAGGGCCACATGTAAGGGACCCTGGTCTCTCCATATATCTGACCCTGTTTCCGTGATCTGGGGTGTGATGGCCTGCAACCAGACTGTTTGGTCCTGGTGAGTCCACTCACCTCTCACAAATAGTTTATGTAAGAGGTGCTCTCTGGCTATTTTCATGTCTACTAAGGTCGTCATTCTAGAGATTGGTCTCTGTCCTGACTTACAGAAGTTTGTATTTTATTTTTGCAAAACAGACCTTCTCCTAAGAGCGTTCCTTTGAGGAGTGCTTTACAGCGTAACACAGCGTGGTGATCCGACCGGATATGTGTATCTGGTCAGCTGGCACGCTGTATTAATCTGCACAAATGGTAGATCTAACCCAAACGTCCGGCACGAGCCCCCAATTTGTAAGAGGATTCAATTCAGCACTACAGCCAAGTCAACGCCTAGTCTAGAATACTGAATGAAAACCCTTATTGATATATCTTTATGTCCAGTTCATGCGTTCTGGATGACTACCCCTATATAACACCCCTCCCTTGGAATCCCCCTGACCCCACTGAGCCAAGAAGTAGTTCTGTTTTGCAAGTTTAAAGGTTTATTTGATAACTTAAACAATATATATTATATCACGCTTTATAATAAATTAATAATTGGATATCACACTTAATCTGGTATGATAAAGATTAACAACGGAGAATCTGGCACTAGCACACTTCTTGATAATCACTAAGGAGTTGACATGAAATGGATAAGGTAGCAACAATACTTTTATGGTTTCAAATGGATGCAATGTGGAATGAAATGCAGTACAGAAAATACTCAATATGATTTCAACAAAACAATGTAATCACTTTTCTCCGGCAATCCCCTCCCCCCTTTATGCAATGCAAGGAAATGGAAGGAAAGCACACAGTTCTCAGAAATGCAATCAAATGTAATTCAGTTCACCCCAGCAATTTAGACTACAGAAGTTGAAAACACAGGCCCAAATGCTTTTAAATGTGCTGGAAATGAAGAAAAAAATATGCTAAAATGCTTTTAATTCCCTCTAGAGGTTCAGGGTGAGTGGTATCTAGTTAATATTAGTCCAGGCTCACTTTAGCAAGGATCTAGGGTGTAACTAGCAGGTTAAACGAATTTTTGGCAACTGAAAGGCAAGCAGCAGCAGATTTTTACACGTGGAGAAATTTGCAAATCGCGGTAAATTCGAGAGTGCGTTTTTCATGATTGCGGCAAAACTATAGGGGGTTCTAGGTTCCTAGAAAAGCCACGATTCTAAGCTTTCTGAGGAAAGTTATTGCAAGTCTCTAGCACAAACGATCACGGAGATATGAGCGATTAAATAAAGGTCGTTTTTCAGATTTGAAATTTTAAAGTTCAAAAAAGACAAGTGCAGCTTGCAACTAGAAAATGACAGGTGACAGCTTTACAAATGACAGGTGACAGTTAGGAGGCAGTTCTACTTAGATTAAAATAGCTTGGATTATATTATTTTAACTAAGAGATTGGTTCTGCACAGTTTTCTAGGTACTCACACTATATTCTTGAGTTAAATGGGCCTCGCCACGGATCTGGTCAGGTTTTGGACTGCACTCCGGTTCAGCTCTCTCTGGTTGTGGATACTGCTCTGCTTTCTCTGGGTCTTTCTGCACAGCTTTCTCTGGAGATTGATGGAGGTAAAGTATGGATTTTCCCGGCAGAGCTTCCAGCTGCAAATGGATTTGAAGGTCCCTATCTGTCCTGTCTGTCTGCTTTTATGTGTTTTTAAAATGGGTGTGTATGCAGCATCACTAGGCTCTACCCCTCTCCACTTGTCATTGGCCAAGCTTTCATTTCTTCCCTGATTGCGGGAGCTAAGTTGTGTCAGAGTGATGTCATTTTACAGCCTGCAGAAAGTCCACTCCTCCTGTCAACTTGCACACAAATCTAGATTTGAACCAAATACATATTTGCAGAGGTACATATTGTTTTAAAATTACACGCACCCCTCACATATCACGGGAGGTATCCCCTGTTCAAACTCTGCTCTTCCTGGGGGCTTGCATTCAGAAATGGCAATATTTTGCACTTTTTAACTGGTTTGCAATTTCGGACATTAACCCAAATTTACACACATGTGCGGAAGGAGTATGGACATTAGTTGATGAAGTGTCAGATTTTTCACATGCACACATTTTGAGTAATATCCTCTTTTCCACTAAAACCCCCCTGAACACGCCACCTGTTCTAAAAACCTCTTAAAATGTGGGCAGAAAAATCACAAGAATTATGGTATCATTTATAAAATTTTCACATGTCCGTACTATGAGTTATTCATCTTTTTAGAGTTAGGTTCTGGCCCCAAAGGGGTGTGGTTTCCCCCCAGCACAAGGTTGAATTTCTGGTTTTTCCAGTTCTGCCAAGCCAGCTTGCTCTCACAGGCAGTGCTCCTCCCCTTTACTTCCAGGAGGAAGCTACATTTACGACATCTGCAATAAACCATCTGCCTGGGTCAGGACAGGGCTTTGTTCAGAGCTCCTGTATTCTGTGGGGGCTCCCCTTAATTGAATTATCAGAGAGATGGCATATCCTTAGTGTGGCCAGCAAAAGGCAGATAGGCCTGGGAACAAAGCTGTGACTCAAGTTTCACTCCTGATGGGGGTAGTTGCCAGGCAGAATTCAGTTCCTTAAGCCAGGTTTCAGATAAAATGTCACTTTTTGTTACCCAGTTTAAGTCAAGACAATGTTTACATATGCAGCTAGAATGCTGATTCTAAGTTTAAAACTATGACATTTAAACAATTGCATCCTATGTGACACTCAGAAATAGGTCACATTTAGATTTTCAGTGTCCAAAATTTACTTAAACTGCTGAAATCCACAGCTAAGCCAGTCTTGTTATAAACCTTCAAGTCACTTCAGAATATAACTTTACATTGGATCCACCTCTCAGTAAGCCTTTCTTTGGCTTGCTTTGGGTTCATTTTTTCAGTTTTCTACAAAAAAGTAAAATCTGGTGTTGTTTTAAAACGCCGGCTTTCTGATAGTGGTGAGTACTGGTACTGCACCCCTTTTTGGGATTTAAGAAAATGAATTCCCAACAGTTATGGGTTTGCTTTTGGCAATCAGCATTGCCATTCCCAATGGTTTCAGACTACTGTGTGGGTAGTCCAATGGTGGTTTTAGGCAGTGCCCTTCTGTGCCCACAACATCGGCAAAAATGAGTGGCAGCCTATTCTTCATGCATTTCCCTGTGCATTTTCTGGGAAGCTCTGGCCATCATGATGTTTTCCATATCAGTACTGCACAGTTTTGAGGTAGGGCTTGGATGCGTGGATAAAAACATCCCACAAAACTCCAAAGAGTTCTTATAGGTGATGCTTCTTAAAATTTCTTTCCCATCATTTTGTGACAATATGTGATGATGGCTGATAAACCAATTCTTGAATTTTTTCCCACTTTTTATCCTAGACATTTTTCTTTCAAATCCTCCCGACTATTTTTTATAAGTCTAATTGAACATCTCATTTCCTTCTTAAGTTCATTCACTGCTGAATTATCATGATGACAATGTTTATGAGGGCGAGGACAGTATTGGATTTTATTTTTTACCATTAATCAATATGTACTTTAAAGACTCCTTAATAAACTGGTGAAATGTATTATGAGTAAACTTATCTAATTTCCAGTCATATGTGCCAGTATCCCAGCAATGATTAATCTGATCATTAAATGTATGAATTTGTTAAGTACTTAATCTAATCTTGGTGACTGCATTGTTTTCAATTAAGTGGCCATCTGTCAAACAGTCACAATCCTCAATTGCAAACTCAACAACAGCTCTCAACATGTTATGCTCACTAAGTGTGATTTTATGATTTCAAAATGTTCACATGAAGTGAATAATCGATAATCAGCAAATCCAAAATCCGAGACTGGCTCAGATGCACCATGCGTCCAAGTACTCTCTGCCTGAATATCACTACCCACATTACCGTTTAACATTCTCAGACCAAAGGATGATCATTTCATTTGCCATTGTTTACCATTTAAATCCTTTGTAAAGTCTTTAAGCCAATCAGTTGAATCTGTATTCTGAAACAGAATGTCTGTATCGTCCCATGTCAAATTAAAATCAGCCACAATGAAAATATAAGCATTTTCATTATTGTCAACCCAATTTTGCAGAAAATTAACAATTTCTTTAAGCAATATTTTCACATTACAAATACCATTGTGCCAGTAAATATTGACACCTACTAATTTGAACAGACCTTTGTTTAGGGGGATATAAAAGATCACTGCAAGAGCACCCCTTTGAATATTCAACTCTCAGGTGTTTTTCCCCACCAGGTGTGACTTTATTGCTATTAAGAGGGCACCAGACAGTCTACCTCTCCCACGTTTTCAGTCTTTTGACAAAATACTGTAAAACCATCTACTACTAGACAGGTTACTAACCAGGTTTCTTGCAAGTGTACAATGTAAAGTTTTAGTGGCAATTTTCCCAACTACATATTCATAAATACATGCGTATTAGCTCTAGAATTTCAGCAATCCCATTTTAACCTGCTGCTAAAGATAAGACTGATTTCTCACGGTATTCGGCTCATTACTCAAGGTTCTTAAGACTCCTAGCCAATCCTCATTTTTTGAATTATTACCTATAGACGGGAATATCGACTGGATATGAAGTTATGAGTTCAGAGACTTCCTTGCAGAGATCCTAATATCATGAGAAGTATGAATATGTTTGAAATTCCCCATGTACTTCATAGACTTATTCAGCCTAGAAATATAATGGGTAATGCCATAGGCCTACTGCTGTCATGGGATTGAATCCTTTAAGATCACATCATACACTATTGCAGAAACTATATCCATAGTGACTAGATCTAATCTCTTTTCATCAATAAATTCTTTCCTACTAATTTCTCTGGACGAAATCGCCGTGAGTTTGGGTATTTCCACACATAGAGGTAATATATTTGTACAATTCATAGGGACCGGACAAGAGTCTCACAAAATATACTCCAATAGTAATCTGTGCTGTCTTGTGCCCTCTACTGTTTCCTGTTTCTGAGGTTGTGAAAAATGAACATGCAATCTTTTAACCCCCATTATATCGGAGGAAAAAGTGTTCCCTTTCTCATTATCTGATGAAAGTGCTCCAAATGCAACATTACATGGTCTATTCACTAAACCAGTAAAAGACGCCTTTCCTGTTACATTATCTGTGGAAAGTGCTCCAGGAAGTACACTATATGACCTGACAATAGTGGACCTAGACCATACCTTATCCTCAAATATACCCTCTTTAAAAGAGGGGGAACCTGCTCCCCAACCCTTACAACCATTTTTATTTACTTGTGGATCATTACCTTTCTCATTATCTGAGGAGAGTGCTACATGAAGTACACTATATGGCCTGCCCGCAGTTGTCCTGGAACCAACCTTGACATCAGTTATACCCCTTTTCAATGAGGGGGGACCGACAAGCATCCCGTTAACCACAACTTTGTTTGCTTGCGGGTAATCACCTATAGGTGAAGGGGTGTTATCCCTCACTAAATCAACAATTGTTTAGAGTCATGTAAATGTATTCCAGCACAATGCAAAATATTAGGTGGTTCCTGTACTGATCAAATTGACTGTGAAGTATAAGGGACAACTCAGATTGTAATTTCTCCACCAAGTCATGGATCTTACCATCAATATTGTTGTTACTTTGAGCATTTGTTCCCAAAGGTACATTAACATCCTGTATCCCAAGTTTGGCAGAGATAGTCACATTTTTTGTATTGGTATTTAGGCGAATCACACGCAGTGTTCACATTATCAGCACCGATCATGTCTCCCTTAGATTTTACATTTCTCAAGAATTTTCATGATGAACTGGGTTTGATCTTTTTAGCCTGCGTGTTCTTGGTTTTCTTAGTCTGTTTCCCCGATGGGTTTTTACGGAAAACTGCTGGAATAATGGGAGACTCTCTACCATCAGCCACCCTTGAAATGTTGCATTGTGTAGGTCCACCATCTTCCTTCTGAGTATTCAAAATATCAATGATTGGGGGCCTGATTACACCTTGGGTATCAGGAGTCACAATTATTGGAGCCCTCAGCTCTACTTCTGCATCCTTAGTGATTGAATTGGTTTCTGATGCACCCAACTGTCGGGCTGGAGCCCCAATATTCATGTTCTTTGCAGTGCGCACCATACTTTGATCACATATATTTCTTATCCCTTGTTCACTTAAAGATGTGGCCGGAATAATCGTCTTAATTCTTACAGCTTGACTTTGAGATTTTGAATCCAAACGAACGTTTTGATTGACTGAATGTACAGATATAGAACCCATAGCCTGTGAACCCTCCAATGCTGTATTTAGAGCCATTATCACAATTCCATCTTTTTAAGTTTATCAAGTCTCCTGATGCGTATAGTGATACAAACTCTGAAAGTACGCAATTCAAGGCAATTATGGTGGATGCTTTGTGGGCCCCTTTGTGTGGCTGTCTAAGTATTGATGTTAACACCTCTCTATGGTTGGAACTATCAGAGGGCATAGAGGAGCAATCACTATCCTCACTATCCATCTCCTAGAAGATGGGGGTATCAATATATCGATTCTCGTCTCCACCTGTTTTTTTTTACTTTTGTTAATATCTAATAAGTCCATATCAGAGACTCACAAACCATCATTCACGGCCTCCTCTTGAATGCCTCCTACAGCTCTTGTGGCCTTAGAAACAGACTCAGAAGAGGTGGTAATCTTTACCATACCCTTGCTTTTGCCTCCATCCCGCATCCGAACACCCAATCACTGGTGGAAGGCACCTGACTGTCTTCCACAGGACAACTGGCCCAACCTCAGTGGGAGCAGGATTGACAGATGGGGAGGTTGGCAGAGGTAGGGCATGTGCCATCTCAAACTGTTCAGCTGAGAACAAGCATGAGGAAGAAGCCCCTAGTAAACGGTCTTTCCTTCTTAGTCCATAGAATGGGGCCATAACATGAGTGGAGGACTTACAATTTTAGAAGAGAGCTCCTACCTGAGGATTTTGAGCTGCTGAACTGCCAAATTGCACATGCGAGCACTTCTGTACTTCCACAATTAATGGAATTTATATGGCTGCCAAGCTCCTTCCTGCCACCAACAGAGAAAAACGATTCACAGTAGTCCTTAATTGTGCAAATATTCCAGGCACTCCAGTTTAACATCAGCAAACAGTTAATAAAATTGCAAATATTTCCTGACTGGAGCAGTCACCAGCTCCGTTTTACAGCAGCAAACAGCAGAAGAAATAACCAATATGACCGCCATGAAACAGTCACCGCCATCTGCTGCCGAACTGCACTTGCAAGCACAGGCATACCTACAAACATGTCACCATCTTCACTGCAGTTGCTATCCAGGTTATCTCGAGTCGTCGCGCTAAAATGCACATTTTGGGTAAATTTTGCTTCTGTTCCTTTGAAAGGCAGTGGTACTGGCAAGCAGATACAAATTGCACAATATCAGCTTGTTACGGACAATTCTCAAAAATGTGCTAATTCCCTACACCTTAGAGAACACCCAGCAACTTTGCTGGATTTTGAGGACTTGATTTTCTTAACCTGGAGAGAGGGAGACCATTTTTTCCACTCTCTCATGTATTTTGAATGTGAATTTTACCTCTGTGTTTCTTTTGGTAATGGAGTCTGACAAACTCCATAGGCATCAGCGTTTACATTGTGTCACACAGCACCTTCAGTGCAGTGACACAGGGAAGTCTTTTAGATTTCCCAAGGTTTAAATACCTTCTCTGGGATAAACTACTGTTTTCCAGAGCAGTAAAGTGAAATTGACTTTACTTAGCAGTGTAATTGCTAGACCCAGCACACCCTATTTTACAATAGAGTGATGGAGGTGTTACTTAGTATCCCCTGTGTCTAAGTGCTCATGGAACATTGTTATGTTACCCTTTCCTCACAAAATGTCTGGTGGCAGTGTTTTTTTCCCGAACTAACATGGTTTGCATTTAGGGCGGCTGTTCACAGCTCCAGTAACACTAACCGCGGGAGCCATCTTTTTTCGAAATGGCGCAGAGCCATCTTTGACAAAATGGTCCCTGGTCTTCTTTGTTTGCCATGTTTTTGTGGAAAGGTTCTTCTAGAGAGTTTCTCTTCGCGCCAAACCAGGTTTCATCTCTTTGTTCATTTCGCCTTTGGCAGGCTTCAGGAGTGAAACTAGCCTCTGGTTCCAGAGTGTCTGGGGTAGGCAAGAAGTGAGGCAGGTGCCCGAAACTCCCTGTGCTTAGTCTCCTAGGAGACCAAAATTCACTCTGTGGTGAATGGCTGGCTGATTGTCTGACAAGGACAGCCACCCTGCTGGGTGAATGACAGCTAGGCTGGAATAAATGGGAGAGAACTGAATAAAAGGCAAGTCTTTTGGTTTGGAAGGCAGAGTTGACCACTGGACGAAGGAAACAAAGAAGAACTTGAAGAGGACGCCTGCTGCAACTCCTGGACCATTGGTTTGCCCAGCGAAGCCCTGCTGCAGTGCCGAAATACCAAGTTCGCATCGACAGAGAAGCCCCCTCAAGGACAACTTCACCCTTTGAGTTGGTGGGACCAATCAACTCCAAAGTAAGCCACCTCGACACCCATCTCGAAGCTGATTGAATTTCCTCAGATTTGCTGAAGGAAACCATATAGCCAGGGAGAGGGACACCAGATTGTGTGTGTTACATTTAAGCTGGTCTAAAGCTTTTGGAAGATCCTCTGGACTCCCAAGAAGCAAGACTGACCAAGCCTGAGCCCCCTCAGCAGAGTGCGGGACCCCAGAAGCAAGGACAGTCCACCTTGACAGCCAGGAAGCGCGTTGTTGCTATTTGCGGTAGCTGAAACGCGAAACAGCCAGTGAAAGTGAAGTTTGCTGATGTCGGGTTTTGACAGTCCCATTGCATTGCAGGAGTCCCCCGATCTCCTCCCACTTGTTCCCACAAGTGAGGCCCAGGAACAGTGAGATCTGCAGAGCTGCACTGGAACAGAAGTCATCAGCTGCATCTTTTCTTCTTTACCAAGGTACTGTAAAACATGCCTAAGATAGCTTTCCTCTTAATGTGTTACATGATCCCGTTTGTGCGTGCTGCATGCCCGAGCCTGGAGCACTTTATTTGACTGTCACTCTTTAGTTGTGTGCAGGCAGTGATGGAAATGAGGGAACAAATTACTCTGGGAT
The DNA here is from genome assembly GCF_040938575.1 of Ambystoma mexicanum. Lineage (NCBI taxonomy): Eukaryota > Metazoa > Chordata > Amphibia > Caudata > Ambystomatidae > Ambystoma > Ambystoma mexicanum. Next base: position 406,049,706 of record NC_090937.1, read on the forward strand.
CCTACTGGGGGAGGGGGAGGGTTGCTGTTAGGGGCGGAGTTAATGCACACAAGTGACAGGCTTGGCAAAAGATGTAAAAGCACAGGACTAAAATAAAATTACTTTAAAAGTGCAGAAATATCGAAAACGTGCGTTGTCAATGTCAAACGTTTGGCTTTTGTGTAGGCATGGGAAAGGCACTTGCCAGGCACAGCCGCAGTGGTAATAACTGGCCATTGATGGTAGCAGGTGTGAAATGGTGCAAGTACCAGGGCATCTAATGGCAGTACCTGGCAAGTGCAAACAAGGATTGGCAAAGCCAAGTTTTGGCTTGTGAATAATACTTATACACAAGCAAAAACAGTTGTTTTTAACAACTTCAGTGAAGGACACGCAGATTGCTTATAATTCGAGTGGCTGAAGACTGATCTGTTTAAGACCTGTTTTTATTACACCAGTGTAAAGTTTGAAGGTAAGGCTTGATTAAAGCGAGCAGGCTCAAAGAGTTACCATGGGAGGTGTTTTGGGCAGGGAGAGGGCAGGAACTGGGTGGGAATGGCCATCCACAGTTAATGAGGGGTTCGAATAACCAAACACCTACAGGCTGTGATTATCACAAAAAGACATTGGTTTATCCACTGCGCATAACAAGTATTCAATTGTATCCCAATCAAACGTCTTTTTGAATAACTGTTCTAATTGCTTCCAATTCTCGCAAGTGAGAAAACACAATCCAATGTTCATTTCCAAATCCTTATTTAATTTCTCTCGGTGATTGATAAACTCCTGCCAATCGTGTTTCGACCTTTCAGAACATAGGTCTTCCTCAGAGCCAGTTTATCACTTCTATAACATTACATTTAAACACAATATTCCACATGTAACATTCCACAATGCCAATATATTTGTATGAAAACAATAAAAATGAAAATTACATTATTTTTTTTAAAATTACAAATACTGCATGACACGTGAATCAGGGTAGGTTGCACATCAGGGGATCAAGGCAACATTATCAGACGTTGACATAGAAAGAAAGAAAAAAACAAACATAATAATTGAGGTTGGATCTCCAGGCTTATTCCTTTCAGTTACTTTATCTATTGAGTGTATATTCCATCTCTTTCCCTTCATTGGACAATGTAGCATTGTGTCCCGGTGACACCTGCTGAATAAGTGCATGCCTAATTAGTGACTGGGTTGATAATTTCCGTAGGGTCTAAATCGAACACACTTATTACTTGAGTCCTTATCTTCCACATCCACGTGTTTTCCATGCAATCATAAGTAATTCCCTTCAACATCACACCACGTGGGGTCTGTACATCAGTTATGGAAATGGGAACATTAACCTGCGTCACATCTAGATAGGATTGTGAATGTTAGCAATGCCACAGTTAGCATTATTTGTGAACATTAGCCTGCGTCGTGTCTAGACAGGATTGTGAATGTTAGCAATGCCACAGTTAACATGATTTGTGAACATTAGCCTGCGCCGTGTCTAGACAGGATTGTGAATGTTAGCAATGCCACAGTTAGCATGATTTGTGAACATTAGCCTGCGCCGTGTCTAGACAGGATTGTGAATGTTAGCAATGCCACAGTTAGCATGATTTGTGAACATTAGCCTGCGCCGTGTCTAGACAGGATTGTGAATGTTAGCAATGCCGCACTTAGAGAGAATTGTGATCCTTAGGCTGCGTCACATCTACATAAAATTGTGAATGTAAGCAATGCCTCACTTAGTTAGAATTGTGAACATTAGCCTGCGTCGTGTCTAGACAGGATTGTGAATGTTAGCAATGACGCACTTAGTTAGAATTGTGATCATTAGCCTGCACCAGACCCAGACAGGATTGTGAATATTAGCAATGCCGCATTTAGAGAGAATTGAGAACATTAGCCTGCCCCAGACCCATACTAGATTGTGAATGTTAGCAATTCGACACTTAGTTAGAATTGTGAACATTAGCCTGCGCAGGACCCGGACAAGATTGTGTATAATGGCAATGCGTGTATCACTGTGTACCCTGCTTTCCAGTTCCCCATGCTGTTGCTATATATCCGTATCCCCTTCTGTCGATGTAAGTCGACTCCCCTGTCTCTATGTGACCGTGTGTCGCTCTGTTCCCTGCCATCCTGTTCACGTGCCTGATCTCAGGCATTTTAAAGATAACCATCATATCACATCACTACACTTACTCTCTACTATACACCATCATTCAGCTAGAACACAGCTACACCCCTGATTAATTCGGCCTAGCTGTTCACATACGCATACGAGCCCATGAACACCTCATCACCCTAATAAAACGCAGCTAGCCAAGCCCAGTTTGAGTGTCCAACCACCATACTGCACACATCCAACTGATATCAATAGCACCACATCTAACGCTAGGATGAAGCTACCACCGGGCAATTACATCAGCTGCACACATATCTGCATATAGCACCCTACGAGACTATCTCTCTCTACTGACCAGAACTACGGTTCTCAAGGGCGTTCAACCTACCAGCGCTTTTAGGTCATCGCTATATAAATTCCAAGTAACATAACATAACAAGTCTAATCAGCTTGTGGCCCTACATCTGATTCTTGTTTTCATCAAAGACTCCTAAGAATCTTGTGCAAAGACTTTTCCATTTACTTACCAGAAGTACTTTATCCTTTCAAGACTTTTGCCCATTGACTTTGGCGTAGCCTATCAAATTGAATAACTCTTCAAGTGAACTCTAAAAGTATCTGCACCACTTGCGAAACTTGTGGTCTCTTGTGTTCTAATAACCTTTGCCTTTTACCAACTTTTTAAGAGTGTTCTAAAAGCCAACAGCAAGATATGAATGTCCCCAGCACCCTTGTTGCTGAAGTCACATGTGGGTGTAGGTTGTTTCTGATGGCCATTCCAAAAGGGTCTTGTCTGATTCAGACATTCAAAGTGTACAGTATTGAAGTATATTTGTGTGTTACTATACCATTGCTCCCTTCTAAAGAAGGTTTTATAACTGACTGATAAATAAATGAATAATTGTTTATGCAAGAAACCTTGAGTGTAAGAGTTTATTTGAATACCTGTGACTGTGAATCTTTGTGTATCTCCACTACTGCTCACATTTCCCCTCTTGAGATAAGCCTGGCTGCTCAACACGCTACCAAAACGGTGTAGTACAAGCTTATACCAAAGGTTGGGTTGCCTTTACCTGTAGTCATAGTTGTTTGTAGTGTTCCCAGGGGGTACTGCCTTAAAACTTTGCCTAACACAGCTCACGCAGGCTAACTTATGGAATGCCAAAAGCTCGTTTGCCATTTCATCAAGCTGGCAACCTTATACAGTCTCCCAGGGTTCAAGGCTAAGTAGGTGGCAGGTGATTTAGCCTTTTAGCTGCAACTTAACTGGTATACTTTCAGAGAGAGGGCATGATAAGTGTTGTCTTCTGCGTGCGTGTAGCACATCCAAATGTGGCAAACATGTGAAGCTAATGAGAATAAACCCACGAATGTGCACACAACGCTTTGTTCGGCAATACTGATGCAAGTCTTATAGTGTTATATTCCTAAACACCATTTAATGTGTAGGCACTTATTTTGCACTGTGTTTTGTTTCTGTACTTATTTACATCAATCTTTAAACACTCAATACCAAAAAACAAATGCACAGTCAATACCTGTGTGGTTACTGTTGTCAAGAACTTCATGACACTATTTCCTGGTGCGCTCAAATTTTCAGAAGAGTTTGCACGAGTTCCCCATATAAGAATTCACAGATATGAGCTGTATTTGTTGGGTGGAACTGTTCATTTACAGAGTGAACTAGTGTGAAACACTCCCAGCTACTAGAGTTTTAAAGGGCCACTTAACAAAATGACATGTATTACAACCTTCTCTTGCAGGAGGACAGAGTACCGTCATTCCGCGGAAGAGTATTGGCCCAAGCCACACTAAAATAATAATTTAAAAAATATATGAATGGTGATAAAAGTGCATGAAGAAATAGCCTGGGGCATTGTTCACGAGCTCAACAGAGAAAGCCAAGGCTATCATTAGGCATTTACGCTGCAGGCAAACGATGCTTGGAATCGTGTTTCGTTTCCAATGGAAAATCAACGTCAGCCCTTTGGCAAGAAAAACATTAAAATATCTGGATGGCTGTTGTCCCCGATGACGCGCATCTATCTAGTAACCTCACTGCACTTGCGATCATCTGTAAAAAGATTCATATTTAAAACATCTGGGCCCGGACCCCGTAAAGTGCAACAGTGAGGGGCAACTTGGCCCGGTTGTTGGACAATTTGGCCCAGCTGACAGGCCATTTTGGACCGACGTTTTCTTTGACATAGATTTAGTAATGCGCAAAACGGCAATACTACACCGAGTAACCAGTGAGGAAATGCATATGTAGTGACTGGCGAGTGAAAAATACACATTTTGTTTTTCTGGTCTGTGCAAATATTGGTGCTAAATTGCTGATAGCGTGTGCAAAATTTCTCATCATTAATGCAATTTATGTGATCCAGCCCCTAGGGCCGGATTGAACAAACGGTTCATCTTTATAAGTGCAGTTTTGTACAGTAGTCGCACTAAGGCAAACACTGCACTGGCGCAAAACACGTTCTTTGAATGCATTTTTGCTCCAGAGCAATGCTTTCCGTAAAGCCAAAACGATTCTTTATTAGTACTAGTGCAAGAATGCTTTGAAAAAAAAAACATTTTGGGAAATTGAAAATGTTCTTGCCCTAGTGCTAATACTGGGCATAAATGCACTTGCACCAACACACAGTTTTGTGTGGCGCGAATGCACGTGGCACTGAAGAAGTGCACTCATTTTAACGATTAACAGATCAGACTTTGTGCTGGACCTTCGCACAATGCACAATGCTCGAGCACTTTGCACATCCGCAAGGGAAGGGGAAGCACAAAGAGGAAGTAGAGGGCGGAATATGAAAACATCCCCATTAAATTAGGAAAAGTGGGAATAACATGGGCGTGCAAATATACAAACACGGTCCATCATGAGAAAACATACCCGTAGTCTGAGGATAAAAAGCCCAATACAATTCCAGCTAAATCTCACGATCAAAATCTCACGATCACGCCCCTTCCTGCATTCCTAGCACTCATACTGCTATCCGGAAAGAGGAGGAGAAAGAGGCCCAGAATTTTCCATACCGAAAAACTATTTTTGTGATTCCAGATGCGGAAGAGTATGTCACATATTGCTTCTCCCCACATGACATCCTTGAATTGGTCAGCGAGTGGGAGAATGACCTGGTGTTAACCACCGTGTGCTCACAGCCAGTACCACCCCTTGTCAAAGTGCTATCTGGCTTTTACTTCCCGACCCCTGGCTCATTCCAGTGGACCACAGCCATGGTAAGGGGTATTTCACAGCCCACACAATCACACTGCCACCACCTGGTACTGTACCGCATTATAGCACGTGTGCATAGCCACATAGACATGCCGTGCACTCTGCAGACAAGGCAATGAGTGGCTCAGAAATTCTATTCAATTGCCCACTTCCCACGGCTACTTGGGGCCATCGACTGCACCCATGTTGCGCTTCAACCCCCACGAGATACAGAATATATATATATATTCAGTAAACAAAACGTTGTAAAAGGGACGTTATGGTTAAGTTGCGCTACTAAAAACCTATGAAATTCAGTGAAAAAACTTTGTTAAAGGGACGTTATCGTTCAAAGTAAAACCGAAAAACCCCTGAAATTCGGCAGTTATGGTATGGTAACATAAGCAACCATAACTCGCGCCACCGTGCACTGCTAACACTAACACCCAGGACATCAAAGATGACATCACACAAGTTCGAATCCCGGCAAGGCCAAACTCAGCCTTTCATCCTTCCGTGGTCGATAAATGAGCACCACACACCGTGGTTAATAATAAGCACCGCTTAGATACCTCACGGTTCTTAGCGCTATATGAATGGGAAAATATTATTATTTTATTATTAACATACTCGTTGCACTATCTTCGATAGCAAATAGTTTCTCGCCCTAAAAAATAAAATGATGATTTTTAATGAAGATCGGCTGGTGAGACTAATTTATGTTTTTTAAAACAGGTATGTGGCCCCATTTTGCCTATGTCACGATTTACAGACTCCAGCGGATGGGGTCTTCAACTGCCAGGTGCAGGTCCAAATATGCAACTTCATGACCCTCATCATTTTATGGGACAATCGCCAAGGACCAATATGCCCTTACGCAGTACTAGCGGCTACAAACAACATACCAACCAATAGGGTGGTCTAATGGCTCGTTGTTGGAGCAACCTTCCGATTATCAGAGCGACCATTTACTGCTTTTATCATAAACGAACAGCCTATCTACCGCAAAGGAACAACGCATGGCTCAAAATAAACTTTTGCTGATCGACAGCAGAGACAATAGCAAATCGATGAATATTCACTAAACATTTCATGTGAAATAAATTTACTTTACCAAATGTACAATCCTGCTGTTTACTTTTAAACCACAGTTTCATATTCCGAATTGTGGCGCACTGAGTTGTAAGCTGATCTAACACCCTCTGTACCGCAAAGGAACACCGCGTGCCTCAACATGAACTTTTGCGGATTGACAACAAAGACAAATGCAAATTGCTGAATATTCTCTAAACATTTGATGTCAAATAAATGTACTTTACAAAATTTACAATCTTGCTGTTTGCTTTTAAATCACTGTTTCATATTCTGAATTGTGGCGCGCTGTGTTGTGACATAATATGTGTTGTCTTCCGGGTTCTGTGTAAAGTCACTTAGGACAGGAGGGAACTGGGCGCGTTTGATGACGCACCCTGTAACGTCACGGAGAGAGGCGGGGAATATGAATGCTTTGATAATATCAGGCTTTGGGGCGGAGATATGATTTAGTGTTGCAAAAGCAAGTCAGCCAGGTCAATGGTGCCAGTCATAGGATTATCACATAATGTCGGTGCACACCAGCTGGATTTATCGTTTCTTTAGTGGACAAAAAGTCGGTTGACGCCTATAGGAAATTGTACTATTAGCGGACAAAAGGAGTGGTCTTAAAACACTTTCACCCTGACAACGAACAATACAAACAACGTTCTCAGAACACCCCCATTTTGTGTAATTGCAACCATTTCGGGACAAGGCGAGTGTACTTAGAACACATTCAACTCGACAGATTACAATACGGACAGCGTCCTGAGGACACCCCCAGTTTGTGTATTTACGAACAATTAAGTACACCGCGAGTGTTCATAGCTCATTTTTACCTTCCTTGTGAACAAAAATGACACATACTCCGTCCTCTAAACACCCCACCATTTAGTTTATTTACAAAATGTCAGAACAGCCGTGTTCTCCGCGGACAAATCGAACGCAACAAAAATGTCTAGCACATAAAAAAACAAAATATTGAACCTATCTCATACTCCCCCACCCTCCCCAAACACTCTTACACACCAACACACGGCACTAAATACAATTTTTTATCCACGTTTCACCGCGCTGTACGCGGTCGATGGCGAATACAAGATGGCGGGCGCCACAGAAAATCTGACGCGCTCCACGCCCCTCGCCATCCAATCAGCGAACACGTCGCATGTCCGCGGACATGACGCAAGGCAATGGGCCAATAGGGGTGCTGTCCGCGGAGCGAACAGGGAAGTCCGCCCGCGAAGCGAACACAGATATCACTAATTTTTTTGCCTCGCGTTTTGGTCATTTTATAAAAAACTACTGGACGGATTTACAGCAAATTTGCAAAAGCACGCTTTTGGGACCAAGCCCCCGGTACTGCCGCAAATTTGGTGTAAATCCGTCCAGCGGTTTGGCCTGTGGCCGTGCGCAAAGTTTTTTCCCATTCAGTCTATGGGAAAAAAAAAGTTTTGGGACCCCCCCTATAAGTTTGCCCCCCCTGGACGAATCCTCACCACCCTTTGCAATAAAATTCAGAGTGACCCATATACTTTTTTTGCAAAGTTTGGTGAGGATCCGTCCAGGGAGAGCGAAGTTATAAGCCGCCCAAAAAAGTGCTCTTCCTATGGAAACAGCAACTTAACCATATATATAGATCGGAAAATAACTAATTGGCATTCTATCAATGTGCAGGTCATCTGTGATGCCAAGGGACACATCATGTATGTGAATGCCAACTACCCAGTATGTACGCATGACAGCTACACATTACGCCATTCCCCTAAACAACTGTCTCATTGGTGAGCATCAAGCATCACGCGCACACAAACACACTCATCAGGTCACATTGTTTCCATACATTATATACAAATCAATTTCATCATTTGCAGAGGACAGTTCCTACCCGCTATCACCATTCAAGATGACCACCAACAGGAATCCTGTTAACCTAGCTGCAGCCTGCTACAATGCAGCTCAATAGGGGCATAGTGGAGTGCACATTTGAAGTGGAGTACTTAAATCACGCTTCAGCTCCATCAACCACTTGGGTGGAGGATTGCTATATGCGCCGCTTCTTGCATGCAAAATCATACTGGCATGCTGCATCATGCATAATATTGCCACACTTTGTGGCATACCAATAGAGGTGCATACAGGGTTGCGGCCACAGCTGCAGGAAGAACCCATACCCTTGGCAGGGTAAACTACGAGGGGACAGGACACAGGCAATGATGTAGTGCAAACCTACTTCACATAGATTACATCCTGTATGGAACACACACACCAAACCCACATCCTTGATGGCCTTCAATGATGAAACCTGGCAACTACAGCTTGGTCATAAATGACACCATGAGAATTACTTTCTTGGGTTGAGAAACGGTGTGTGCTCCATTACAGAAAAAGTACACAGCTCCCCCATCTACATCCTTGATAAAAATTGCAGAAACCACAGGGTGTTTCATTTCCATTTGATATTGCACTTTTAATGTCACTGTCACAGGTGTACACATCCTGATACCCTGGCCCCTTGGTCTCAGAGACTAACAAGGAAGTAACATGGATATTACTAATAGAACATAGTTAAGCAATCACCCTGCCATCCCCTCCCACATTCACTCACTTCCATTTGCCATTACCCCCTCATCAGCCCCCAATATGTAAATTATAACTGGCCTTTCATCTCACTGATCAGGCACATGATACTCATAAATGCCTCGTCCCCTAGAATGTACTCCTCTCCTTGCCTGTCTCAACAGCAAAAACCACATTCTTGTTTGACAAAGCAAACCCTAACCTTCACCCGACCATTCCTACAACTGGCGGTATTCGTCTCACAAACAAATACTATGCCCAGAGGGGCTAGTACTGCCCCACCACACCTACACCTTTCAAGGCCTCTACCACCTTATGAAGCTCCATCGCAGGTCCAAAACATACAACTCTTAACCCAAATAGCAAAAACAAATCTGTCCTGTATAAAACAATATACCACATCATATCTGGGCCATGCACCTCATGCACAAAACATAACTTGCTCAACTGCAGAATCTCCTTGCTCCATGTCTGTCTACTCCTTAACACTGCTCCCTCTCTCAAGGCTCTGCTGCATTGCCTTCTTGATGAGAGTTCCATGAACAGTACCCTTGTAAATAGCCAAAAGTCATGCAATATCGACATTCCCCTGTTCAGACGGATTATCAGTGCCACCGGTAGCTGTTAAACCAAAGCATTCATATCTGAGTGCATATGTATTGCTGGCCATACATCATGTCCTTATTTCTTCCAGGTAAACATTGGAAGGAGCTGTACCCACTTCAATTACCCAAAACAGGGCCACTTCTCCTGCACATCTTCATAACTGCACTGTCACGAGTTCTAAAACTCTCCTACTATGTGTCTTGCTATCTCCCTTGAGCACACAATTGAATGGACGTACATCCACATCCAGGACTGTCACTGGATGATTCACTGCATCCACACTCACAATGAAAGCATAAATAACAAACCAGCACCCCTCCTCTCTCATCAAATCCATCACCCCCGATGTTGCTCTCACCCTTCATATATGTCTTACTTCCAGGGCCCCAAGATATGAAATACCTGCTTCCCCTTCCACAGTCTCTTCCCTTCCAATGCTGCATCTAAGCTGAAGTAAAGAATCCTGAAACCACGGCCTTCTCCTCACACTGTCATCAATGCCTTGCATAACACCTACCTCCATACCTGCCCAATCACTACTGGATATGACTGTGTTGCTCTTACCACCAGTTGTGAATAAACACCCTATCTTTTGCTCACCCCCCTTGAACCTTGCCGCCAAAATATGCTGCACCTTGTTGGATTATGGCACATCCTCCCACAGCACACCATCCTTACCTGTCATTAAAATAGGCCTGCTATTCTAAAGGAAATGAATAAATAGCATGCAAGACTGTCTCTAAACAGCACCTCCAACCATGAGGACAACCACACTTTCCCATAACACCTCAAAGATCCTGCCCAGTACTACAGCAGGAAAGGGCTTCCTTCCTGCCACCTCCCACCTCTGTCTTCATCCCAGCCTCAAAACATCTTCCTGCCCATCCCTCCCAATCACCTGAAAACACCAATATTCTCCCAAAATACATCATCCCTGCTAATGTAGGTTCCGTTGTCATTCTGTACCAATCCAAAGCCATCAGTCTCGGCATGCATACAGTATCTCTTCTCCTTTTATTTTCACCACGACTGCCAGCAAAACATATTGCCAAACACCATCCAAATCAGATCAATGCTCTGTGGTAAGCGGGCTATAGGCTCCTGGCATGGACTTCCCATATTACTCCTGTGTCAGCATGTGTCCGCGCTGCACAGCTCCTCCTGGATATGCCAACCTTCTGTGTCCACTTCTGCCAACAACCCACGGTAGACCTGGCTCATAAAAAGTGACAAGCCTTCAGTGTAACAGGTAGCTCTTTAAGCCTGGTGATTTTCCATGAACACAACCTTGTTCCTTAAACACCTTTGGACTAAGTGCGTATGAAGTCGATACACACTCTAATCTTCTTGGAAGTGTCTGTGCATCATGTTCACTACCCCTTACCCATTTACATTGAATTTGAGCTCCCTTTCTGACCACAAGGTCAATAAAGTCGATCACACCACAAGTGAAAGTAACTCCAGGAAGACAATGCAATAGCCCCCAGTCCTCCAACAACATGGAGACTTCACTTCACGAATCCCTCTTTCTGGAATGCACTGAGACCAGCTGCACCAGAGGCTCCACCATAATCTGTATCCATAAAATCTGGTGGACGTCTCACAGCCACATGGACACCAAGATGAACCCCAGCAGAAAAGTGAAATGCACCATTTCATCTTCCTGCACACCTTAAGATACCTGCACCCAATAATGTTGCAATCATTACCGTCGCATTGAAATGACATTGATATGACAATATACCTGCACCATGGCAATTGTGAGCACATTGGCAAACACCTTCCATAAAAAAATATAAAAAGGGCAATCAATCAATCAATTGCTGATCCTTACTCAATTCCATCTTCCCTGCAGGTGCAACCACACCCAGAATGCTGAATAACCTCTGCACGTTCCCTGCTGGCAGCCTTCACGACATAGCCACTGAGTACAGAGAAATTTGGCAGAAGGTGAGGACTGATGCTTGCAAACATTGTTCAGATGGTGCCAAAGCAATCCACAACTCCACCTTCAAAGCATGCACTCCCACAGCACTGTCCTGGCATAATCCCCAGCACATGCTTTTCAGTCAAACAAAAAATATAGCAATCCTTCCAAACCTGCAGACACTGTGGCCTGAAAGAGGAAGACCACCTGATGAATCAGGAGAAATGCACAAAAAAGGGCACAGGATACAGAAAGTAAGATAGACAGGACCTTCTCGTCGAGTATTGGGATGACCAACTTCATCCACCCAATTCAGTAATCACCAGTGTCTACTGGCAAATGTATCAATGCACACATAATGTACAGAACCCTGGATGCACATTTCCTCATCAATGCCACCACCTGTTGTATGCCAGTTTAAGACACCAAACAATCTTCTCACACAAGCATATAATTCACCCATGTCCCCCCTGGCTATGACAGGTGCAGTATCATTCTAAAGCACCCTGCAGGTCACTATGCAACCATACCTAACTGCCATACCACCATGTCTTCCTCACACTTCCAGAAGCTGCACCTTCTACACCAATCACATTAAACAAATACCACCATCTTCTGTGCTGAGTGTACAAAGTGGGACCACATTCTTACGCATGGTCCAAGATATTCCAAATTAAAAACCACTTCAATAAAAATGCCCCAAAATCTGTGACCTTTTGATCTCTTGCCAAAAGACTACCTCCTCAGAAGTGGAACCAACTTCACTGGTGCGTGTTCCCTTAGGCACAATCATTCAATCTTCCCCTATTTAACCCCACTCAATTGTGTGATGTAAAGCACAGTGTGACTGGGTGCAGTCCCTTGCACCAGAGTCACTTGCATTTGAACTTACACACCATCTCCAAAGATATGCACTGTCAAATGGCCAGCACACTGGTCACTTCAGACCCCTCACCATTCGCCACAAACCCTCTTGTGGTGGCTGGTCAAGATATGGCGTATACTTGTTGTGGTGTGCATGACAAGACCCTGGCCCCCATGCACGAGCCATCATAAGTACAGATCCATGCCAATTACACACCAAAATCAGGGTTATAACTTCCAACCACCTTGCCCAGAAGTCCACCTCAAAACCAAGAGATAAACCACCCTCAAACTTCACAAAATACTGCTGCATCTTGTCCTTGTACTTCTAAAGTGCCACACACATCTATGTGTAAAATGTCACAGCACAAAGTAGTAGAAACCATGATAGATGAGGTGACAATCTGTATAGTCACTGTCACTCATGCTTAAATGCCAACCCTCCAGATTAATTTGGGAGAGTCCCAATTTTATGAAAAAATATCCCAATAATCATTTCCTCCAGCAAATAAAATATAATAACCCTAAGGCAAGACTAAGGGAAAACTCATTAATCTTGCTTTCTGTGAGAACATCACCCTCCCAGGTGGTCACACTCACACTATTGCCATGTATTCCCTTGCTCTCATTGCCAATTCATTCTCATCCACCTGCGAACCCTGCTTAGACCTCAATGTCCTGTGCCAAAAGGCTTCCTCCTATATATCCCCCTCAGTCATGTGCATCATGTTTATCTGCAAAGCCTTAGTCAGGCCCAAATAGGTGTACTCCTAAAACCTAAAACCTTCCGGGTCATTGCTTGCACACCGTCCTTTTTCCCTTTCCCACCCTTTCATCCTCGAGGAACCATCCTTTGGCTTGTCCATCTTTGTTTCCCCCTGCCCTTAACCCATCCCAAACCAATTTACATGTACCATCACCTTGCTCTTATCCCACACCTGCACTTCCACATCCACCCCCTTTCTGTCAGCTGGCACTGCTGACCTACCCCAATCCTCCCCAAGGCACACAGCCTCCTAATGGCCTCCAACCTCCCCCAAACATCCTTGATGCATCAGCTCCCCTCTATATGACATGCCCCAAACCACTCAACTTCCTGATCACCCGAGTGCAAACTTGATGACCTGTCCCTACGAACCATTTCTGAGGGTCCTGATCAACTGCACTCTCTTCCACCGCTTTTGTGCTCCTGCAGTGGGAAACCACAACATCTGCTCAGCAACTGCACCTATTTTACTTCTATTCACCTGTCTCCTCATCCCCTTCAACGCTACCCCTACCACTGCCACTAACACCTTCCAACCTTGGATCCACTATCTATCTGTCTTCAATGCTCAGTTCCTCCTCACTGTCATCATCATACTCTTACCCCCAATTCATCAATGCTCGTGAGCCCGGAACAACCCTGTATCACTTCACATCCCTCCATGTCACTAGTGACCTCCTTGTCCACATCTTCCCAGTGGGGGTTGTTCAACCCCACACATCTAGTCACCTATGTTTGTTGTGTCTGGCCTATTCACTCCCCTGCTGCTCATGGTGGGTGTGGGTGCAACACCTGCTGGACCTATCTCTGTCTGCTGTCCCAGTGATGACCCACTACTCCTCTGTCTCCTGGTTTCCGGTGAGGATCCACTTATCCTTTGCTGCTCTGGCACCAACCATGGCATTGTTGGACCAGGCAGCCTGTCGTCCGTGGTCATGTTATTGTTAATAACATGTCATGTTATTTGAGGAGTCCTGCCCATGTACCCACTCTTCCCCTTTGCTCCCCAGACCACACTATTAACTCATTTTCTTGTACATTTGGGCCGCATTCCTCTACAATCCTTAATATGTCCCTCATAAACCCACACCCCCTTAGTCTCTCTGTGAACATCAACCCTAATTATTTATATGTGTCCTCCTGCCACCATACTCCATGATCCCAGGACACAAACACTTTGCCAGCACCCCTGCCCCTATCAAGGCCCTCATCAGCAAACACCTCTATGTGACCTCTCCCCTCCAAAACAATCACCATTATACTGTGTGCGATATATTTACCCATTCAGAACTACTCCCATCCATAACCGAGCTGCACTTTAGCAGAAACAGCAAAATGGCTGCGCTGGCTCCTTTGAGCACCACTGCCTTGCATCAAAATTGCGTTTCGCCATGCACCATTGGGCAAGATGGAACAGGGAGCACCCCAAGAAAGGCCGCCAGGGTGTGTTCTTGTGTGTACTAAAGAAGCAGAGTGAAAAAGCAGTGCTGCTTTGCTGCAAGCTCAAAGTTTCCCATTGAAAAAGGGAAATATTTTACATATAAAATGATGCCGCTCGGATGCTCTTTTCATCTGTTCTACATTACTCTGCTTTTAACAGAGAGGCCCTGCCATGCTCATCCATATTCAGATTGTGCTTCATCAGAAAAGGGCATTATTCCTGAAGGGCAGGCTGTGTCAGACCAAGTCTGTGAGATCAACAAAAGCTTTACTTTCAGCTGCACAGAAAAATGCTTGACTTTTGGGCTACAAAATGTCAAAAATAACTTCTTTAAAACAAATTCTAGCTCTCTGCGCATAGGTCAATTTGAGTGGACCTGTGCCTTAAACAGATTGCTGTATGAGATAATCTGACTAGGGCTGCAAAACCATCTGGGAAATTCAAAAGGAAGACAAAACCTTTGAAATGGTCAGCCCAGCAGACATCACCACATGTTTAAAGTGCACCTTTGTAAATAAGGAAAAATGCCTGTTTTAAAAGTGTAATGTTGAAAGAAGACCCTGCCTTGGCCTAGCAATGTAAAAGGGTGATTTGCTGGGAAACATATATGGGATGTGTTATTTCAAATGGCTTGCTTTTGATTCAGAACAAAATACAATGGAATAAAGAAAAATAAACTTTGTCTGTAGTCTGAAACTAGCTAAACAGTTTTCTGCCATGGCCATAAAGGAAAATTTGGATGCTGATGACAGCATTGCCCTATCCCCAAGAGAAGCCACAAGGGAGATCTGGGACACATGCGTGATAATTGCTACCTGCAGAAACTTTGAATGAACCAAAAGCACTAAACACCACATGCCCATCAGATTTTTGTCTGGGCTGAGGCCTCTTACAATAGAGATTCTGGGACACCTAGGTGTGAAATAGGAAATCACACGTCCTTGTGACTTCTACTGGGAGCTTCAAAGCCAACTCAAAAGCAGCCTTGCAAGTATGCCCTTATATGGTGGACAATGCTGACCATTTGGTTTCAACAGCTATTTTATTAATACACTTTTAAGAGTTTTATCTCTGCAACAGGACTTCGCAGGAATGTAAAAAGTTAGTTAACAGTTTAAATATAATTTTGGTGGCTTTAATTTAAGACGTTGTAGCCTTCACTGCCATATTGGGAACAGAAATGGCAGAGAATTGGATATTCTGAGGGATGTGTACATGATGCCAATTTGAAATTCAATACTGACATGACTAATGATAATCCATACACATGTATGAAGATATAGAATTTTAGGGCAACTATTTCTCACTAAAAATGAAGAAAAATTGTTAAACTGACGAAACAAAGTCTTACAAACTGCAGAGTTGGACTGGCATGCTCTGCACACAATATGTAATCTGCCTATGTAATTTGCTAAAGTGCCACAACTGTACAAATGTGTAATTTATGTTAAGATAGATTTTTGGCAAAAAGGACTGTGGGAATGCTTTGCACATCATAAAGTACAACCCCATAAACTGAGTCCCCTGCTAGAGGAGGCAACCAACATTGGCTGACCTACCCGAGTCTTGGGGGTAGGTCTAGCTCAGTTCTGCCCAACAATAAACCAGTGATGTCACATGCTTTTATATAAAGTGGTTGGAGTTCACAGGGAGAAAGACTCTTTCCAGAATTTCCAGCGCCTGTGTATCCTGATATTCTACATTCATCTTGCCAGATTCAAAATTCCACTGCAAGGCCAAAGTATAGCTGACTCTATCCCAGCAAGGCCTTTATCCAGAAATCCCACTAAAACCCCACTTACTAAGGGGAAAAGCTGTGGTACCCGTTTGGGGAGCATCCTGTGACCAGACCAGCGTTTTGCCGACTAACTGCATGCTCGCTGCACACCTGCAATCCAGTTGTACTTGCTATCCAGTGACCAGACAGGCCCAGCTTTCGTTCTGCTAGGATAGTCCGCCGCTACCTGGTGACCCAAGCCCTGGAGTCCAGATCCTGTTTGACTGTTACTAATCCCAAGTTCAAGAGCAGATTGTTAGTATTCCTGTCTCATAGCAACACATATGGGGGTCATTACGAGTTTGGAGGTAGCCATGGCGCTGTTTAGTTACCTCCAAACCCGGGTACGGGTCCGGTCTCACTGAATGGGGACTTACCGGGAAATTCCAACCTATGCGGACCCGGTAAATCCCCATTCAGTAAACCATTCCCCATTCCTATTTGAGCCCCCATAGGGCTCAATGGGAATGGGGAAGTCGCTAATAACGGGCCCGCAAATTGCTGCTGGGACCCGCTAAGCGACCTCGGAATATGGCGGTAGGGGCTTAACGGCACGCCATCCTTAACGGTGCCGTTAAGCCCCTTCCTCCATACTCATAATGACCCCATAGTCTACCCCATCTTGATCCTTTGTCTTTGTTCCACTCTCTAAGCAACCCTATCCCTGCCTTGGTAATTTGTCCAACTGTCAGAATTCTTTGTGCATCTTGTCTGTGATTTCCTAGTGTTAGCGCCATTCTTTCATTCACCCCTCTGGTAACTCCTTAGTAATATTTTGAATAATTTAAGTAATTTCCACATAAAGAGAAACGCGGCATGGAGCAGGTTAATCCGGCCGCTTAACCTGTTTCATGGGCAGCGCTATCTTCTTGATGATCTAGTGAAACCTTTCTTTTCTTTCCAAACCAATATTCTCTTTTTAACTGCTTTATTTTCCCAAAATCGAACCTCATTCCACCTTAAGAATTCTTCAGCTATAGCCACTCTTTCACTTCTATATTGTCCATGTGATGTGCATCTATCCCCCAGCCCAAAAACTGCATTCCGATTCTGTGTTTTTTACCAATTTTTTTAAAATAATGTTTTGACATTTAAAACTGCAAATTTTTAAAATGCAACTTTTCCATGTGTGATTTAACTGCACTGCATTCTCAATTTCAACCTGCTTTGTGAACTGTTTGCCTTTTTTGATACCTTACCTTATAGTTGCTAGTTATATGACATCTCTGTTACGCTCACCTGGCTCCCACAGGGGCGTCGATCGGACCCGGACAGCTGCGGTCTTCACCAACATGATGCGCAGTGCAGAGATGACAGATTGGACTGGCCCTCCTAATCTCGTCTGCTTGATCCATAGAAGTATTCTCCTGCAAGTGGAGAGAGGAGTTTAGCCACCTCTGGATTCTAGCGATGGCACCCCACTGTTCTCCCCACCAATCACCTCCGAAATTCCCTTTCAGTAATCTCACCTTATATTCTTGAAAGATGAGCTCTCCATCCTGCGTGGATTGCAGGGGCGCGTAGATACCAGTTACTTCACTGGTTCGAAGGCGTTGGGAAAGTTCCGGATGAGTATTGACTCTGAGGTTCCTGGCAAGGACCAGTAAGTATACAGTTCATAGAGTTCAATATGTCCGATGTTCTCTCTTGTCCCATTCCTATCTTATCTTGCAGCTGAGCCCGAGAGAAGTTGGTCTCATGGCGCCTGATGGCGTGCAGGTAAGAGTCTGTATTACCCGACGCTATCCGGTAAAATGATGCATGTATTTGACGTGTTGTTTTCTCTCCGTTTACAGGTGCGGCGTATGAGGATGTGGAGAGTTAAAGAATAATGCCTCCAGTGATAAATCAGGTAAGTCTATGGTGGTAAAAGAGATTGTATTTGTTGGCTCTCTCGGCTCACCTTGTTGTTTCTTTTTGTCCCCTAGGAGTTCGACGAAGAAATGATGGAGGCAGCGCCGAATCGAAAGATTCTGTGAGGACTGGTGAGTATGGCGCGGCGCTGCAGCTGGCGATGCGATGCATGCAGAAATAACTTTCTTTCCAGGTTCAGAGACGTGATGGATCCGGAATCAGGTGAGGAACTGAATAATGTTTGTTTTCTAACCTTGCCTCTTCTTTTCTCTTCTTCTAGGAGCTCCGGATTCAAGACGGGCGTGGCTGGATGCTGACTTGCAGGCACGGTGAGTGTTACGCTGCTGAGTGCAGAATAACGCAAAGCGTGTGCTGCTGTTCGGGCGTGGTTTAAATAGCCTCCAAAGTAGTCCCAGGTAAGAAGTTCCCCAGAACCACACCTGAGTAAAAAATAGCCCCTGTAGTAAAATAGTCCCATCCAGGCCTCACGTTGGCTTGGATTCATTTGCAGCATGGTCTGCATGAGGTAAGTAATGTCTATGAGCCTGGCGCCTATGGTGCCAGGACTGAATTCTATTATCAGCCTGGTGCCTAAGGCGCCAGGACTGAACCCAGACAGCCCCCAGCCGGGGCTGCTGGGGTTTTAATAAATATCTGGATGTCTGCTCCTGGGGCTGATGGGCTTGATCCGGATGCCCGGTGTTGGGCATCATGACAATCCCTGAGACTGTGATAAAACATATGTACATCATTATTTAATTACAAATATAATAAATTATTTGTTAAAATACGAGTGTCATTTTAGGCCATTGCAAAGGGTTTAAAATCCGTTTTTGCTGCTCATTTTGTGATGCTGCTCCTCTCTATCCACTCAGAATTCGATTAATTGTGAGTTGAGGGAACATTGCAAGGGGAAACCTTAACTCAGGTGCTATCTATCTTAATTGAAAAAGTGCTCCTGTTCAGTTGTGCTTTGGATATGTTCTTGTAGAAGGTCAACCAAGTATATTCCAGTAATTTTCATTTAATTTCATATAATTATCACCCCTTGGTGATTGCTGCCCAATATAAAAATTGTGTGATTTTCATTGAGTTTAAAATAAATAAATATTGTGCTACCACCCACCGGCATGGTTCATAGTCCATTGTGACCTGGGGTATTTGTAAAAGGGTGTGTGAGACGGGTTGGGTATCGGCTCAATTTGAATTTGTAGAAAATAAAGAAAAAGCATTCCTATTGATTGCTACCTGCTAGGCTAAGACCAAGCGTCCTGTTCTGGTGTGTGACGCCCAACTGGTATCCTTCACAAATTGGGGGCTCATAGCCGGTGATTGGATTTGTGTTGCCACCCATGGCAGTTTAACACAGCAGACTAATATTCAAGTTAGTGATACTTTGTATGGTGGGAACACTGTGCTACACTCTAGAAGTCCCTCCCCAAAACAAATATCCTAAGTACCAGGCTTGTGTATAAAACTAAAACTAAATCAACCCCAGAATAGACAAAAAGCAACAGAATACAGATTACCCGAACATAAATAAATTAATAAAGAAAGACCATTTCCAAAATGACCACAGTAGAGATCAATATAGTTAGGGAGCAACTTCTGCATAAATTATTTGTCAGGGAGGAATGGCCAGAACAAGATGAATAAGTCTGGCTAGATGAAATGAGGCAACAGGTCACCACCATGAACATGGTCACATGGCAAGACGGTGGCCTACTACATTAAGCTCTGAGCGAGTTATATATGACTCCGAAAATTAAAGAGGAGCAGATTAAAATTGTCAGAATCACGGCCTACATGTATCTACATGTATCTCCATATGGGAGTGATGCAGGAAAAACATGAAGAAAATACAACTCTTGCACAAAATCAATCGGAACTCTTAACTAAAACCCAGACTGAACTAAAATTAGTGGAACAAAAATTGCAAAAGAGCCAAGATTCAGTGGTAGAATCTGGAAATTACATAAAAAAATTAAAAAAGGACTTGGCTGTACAACTGCAAAAGAATTCAGACAAAGAGGCCCAATTAGATGCATTAAAAGTGGAGGGAGTGTCAGGAAAAGGTTGACTCCCTGGAAGAGATTCAACAGAAATTAAATCAACAACTAAACTACAATAAAGTTTGCTCAGAACAAATAATCGTGTTACAGAAGCAGAAAGTGGAAGAGGAAAATAATAAATTAATTATGAGAGACCTCCACTCTCAATCATGAAGAGCGCCAAAAACTAAATGCCATCAAGTAACAAAGGAATGACCAGGCTGAACAGAGGGGCACCCTAAATCAGGAGAAAGATGCCATATGTCAGGAAGTAAGCAATTTAAAATCAGATTTACAGGAAAGTGAGGTGGGCCTCCAGAAACTAAATGAACTGAAAACAGAATATGGAAAGTTATTGGAGCACACCCGACGGATAGAAGGTGCTCTGGAAGAGAACACCCAAACTAAAAATGCACAAACTCAGGAGGTGAGTCTCCTGCAACAAAAATTGGCTCAGCATTCCCAAACTATACAGGCAGCACAACAATATAATGAAGCCCTCTGTGAGGAGAAATATGGGCTCCACTAGCAAGTGGCAGCTCAAGAGCCAGTCATAGAGGCCAGTAAAGCCCTGATAGCCGAGCAAAAGGCTCAGATCTTTGCCTATTATCAAGAGATAGGGGCTGAGAAGGAGAAACTAGCGAGGTTGGAGAAAGAGAATACTAGATTCAACCCAAATTGGAGGGACCCCGAACAGGTAAAGAGGGACAGGGCAACCCCTGTTCATAGTATGATGACCTCTGTACTAAGGGACTCAAATCCATGTTATAATTTGTGCACTGCTGACTTCATGGCTACCGGTTCATATGAGCCAGAAACCATGAGGCCCTCAGAATTAAATAGGCCTAGCATGATGGAGCTGACAGGTCAGCGCCCCCCAGAAATTGATAGAGGGGCGTCCCTGTACAGATACAAACATATAATTGCTGGTGTCTCTGACCAGGAAACCTTCAATGAGGAGAAATTCAGGAAATTAAATTTACAGAATCAGTACCTCCAAAGGGACCTGTTGGTTCAATTTGCACAAGAACAACAGGAAAAGAGGCCCCAAAAGAGCATCCTGAAGACCTCCACTCAATCAGGGCAGTGAGGGGATACTCTGCCAACCCTGTAAGCAGCGAGAAGTCAGAAGACTACTCCCCTGGCCGCCACAGGGGAGAAGAAGCTAGACCCTACCATTCTGTGAGCCCCTCCCAGACTCACAGAATCAGGGAGCGCCTAGATGATCATGATGGGGCCTCAAACAGCAGCGCCTCTGAGTCTGAGGGCGAATGGACTCAGGTGACGCAGTGAAAGAAGGCAGATGAAGTAAAAAGAGTTCTGGTGAAAGACCCCATTAGAGAGATCAAGGCCATCAGGAATTTCATGACACTGTACAATAAAAACGCAAAATATTCTGTCTGGGAGCATTTGGAACTCTATGAACAAATGATGGACACATTTCACATAAAAGATAGCCAGAACTGTGTTTGTGCCCACCCTGACTAACACGTGTAAAAATGAATAAAACAGACACTCCCTGGGCAGGGAATAAGGCACAAAAGCGCAGGCTGCGAGAGTTTAAGGAAAGTTTATCTAGATCTCTGAGAGCGCTCTCACCACATCAAGGTTACAACACATTTATATAGTACATCTACATTTTTAACATATGATGCTACGTTGGACCAGGATTTGTCAGCCGTGGTGGTGACTTAGGCGTGGGCATCATCTCTTCGGTTGCTTGGTGGGCGGGAGGATTGACGTCAGACATTTGTGCTCCGGATGGGTGAAGGTCAGGTCGATGTGAAACACGGTGGTCACTATCTAAGCTAAGAAAATACATTCTGAGTAATGCATGCACTGAATAACAGTTGATCAAAAGACTCTCAGTAGTGTATCATGTTGTTATACAAATCACTCAAGGGTTTATACCATCTACACATTTGGGTTACACAGGTCACAGGTTTAAGGGCCTTTACCACTATAATACTGTCATTGAACTATAGGGTTAGTCTCACAAGAATCTCAGGTATGTGGCACTGTTAGGAAAGATTTCATAATTGTAGGTAATTTTCCTTCCATGTGGCAACCCCTAAACTTTTTGCTGTTGTTTTTCACCTTGTTCTCGACTTTGCCAGAGAAGTGCAGCCTTCTGCCGCACTCCTCTGGGCTTTCGCTCCTTTCTTACGGGGAAACTGACATGCCCTTAAGACAGTCAGTACCGGGGAACGCTGTTTCCCGTAGTTTCTTTTATCATGTTGCGGCTTTCGTGCAACATGACACAAGAGGGCACTGTAAGCTAAGTTACAGCTCTCTTGGGTCTCTAGCCTTCTACAGGCCCTAGATACTCGTTTAGGATTGTAACTGATCGGTGCAAGTGTTTTGAGCTCCTTTTGGCGTTCTAAGCTCGTTTTCCGCGCTTAACCCAAAATGGTGGCCTGGCACCCAAAATGGCCAGACCACGAGGCTCCTTTGTCCTGTCCGCTGACCGTCTTGCTCCCTTCACCTTCCCCAGGTCGAGCCGACCCGGGGCCTTCCTTATTTGGGCATGTTCTTTCCCGCGAAACACTGATGCTTTCGCGGGCTTCTACATGTCTTGTGTGTGCCTCCAGGATGTGGGCTGGGATGTCTGGTACCAATACACATCCTGGGTGCCAGAGAGTCTAGGGTGGTGTGAATGCCTGGGACCATCGTGGTCCGTGATTGGTCCACGAATGGTGTGAGTGTTGATGAGCGGATCTCCCATTGGGTCCCCTCCGTTTTGGCGCGAAGGGAACCGTGGATAAGAGGGGGCTGGAAACACCACTACCAGGTCGATCTCCTGGGTTCTCACGAACTAAGGAATACAGGAGCCAAGTATCCTGCAACCAAGAGGCTGGACCGAGGAATCGCTGGTGACCCGCTGAAGGACTTCCCCTCTGCACTGCTGTCGCCTTGTGAAACCCTTTTCACCTTTGATCGAACCAGAAGGCCTGTACTGGTACTTCGACCCTTGGAATAGCGGGAACAGCTATTCTCGGCATCTTCACCATCTCCTACCAGTAAGCCTTCGGAAGCGTCTCTGGGCCATCCAGCTGACTGACCAGCTTACACGGGAGTCTTGCTCTGTAACCGCCGCCAGGTTGTGTAGTATTTCGAGTCCTTGTCACTCTCACATGCTTCGTACACTTGGTGTTCCCAGGTCTGAAGTGAGTAGTGTACATTTGGCTCAGATACACACGGCCGCTCTGTTGCCCTGCTGTGGTAACAAACTGTGCGGGTTTCTTCGATTGGGACGTCTTTTACTCAACACGACGACGAGACGTTCCCTGCTCTTCTGAAACTGCCAGCGGCTGAAACTGACGCCGAGAAGCCTGGGTCTGCTTGCATCGGGGACCGGTGAGTAGCATAGCTAGGATCTGGTCGCCCTCCTGCAGGAGCCCATTGCTTTTCCCCGCTGTGTCAAAACAGCACCCTTTTTTCGTACTCGCGCTCTGCTTCTGCCCACTGTGGAGGCTGCGCTTGAGTCGCGGAACTTGTTCTCCTTCATTTGTGCACTAAACTGAACTGCCTGATTTCCCTCGAAGAGACTCCCCTTTTGCCCGTTGGCACCAGCGTGTGCAGGTACTTTTGAGCACAAGGCTCCACTCTTCGTAGGGTTCGGACTTCCTTCTAGTTAGGTGCCTCTGAAGGCAGACTGGGTCTAAGCATTATTTCGCACTGCCTGTTTTCCTTCCCTTTTAGGTGGACTACACATTTCGTGCATCTAACGCTTGAGACTTGTTGTATTTGTATATATATTGTATTGGTGTGGTATGTGTTGGTTTACTATTGTTATATTGTGATTTTCTCGCTAAGGTCATTGTTTTAAAGGCCTTGGAATAAATGTGTATATATTTTTAATATAACACCTGTCTGGAGTAGTTTGTAAGTGTCCTTGCTTTGTGTGCTCATTGCGGGCTTTCAGTCACCCTGACCCCTCTTGAGACCTAGTCTTGACCACCGCGATCGCTACCTTGATTGGTCTGGCTCGTCCAGAGGTTACCCTGTTCCAAGTAATTAGGTTGGCCTTCTGAATTCTGCGCCACCAGGACAGAGTTCAGAAATCCGTCTTAACAGGCACTTGTTAGTATTGGGCACGATATACTGCACAGGGGTCTAATATTAGTTGGGGGGTCTGTTGGGTGGGCTTCATAGCGAGGTTGGCAGTCTGGCACATGAAAGGGATGACTTGCAAGGAAACTGGGTTAGAATGGCAATAAGTTTCAACTGGCGAGGGTAAGAGGGCAAGGACACTTTTGTGGAGATGGACGAGCTATGTGCTTGGCTCATGTTGGTTCACAAGCAGGACAGTGATCTCAGAGGAAAAGGGATGTGTTACATTTATTATTTGTTGCAAGCAGCTCCGGCCTCAGCGTGAGAATGGAGCAACAGAGATTTCCAGTTGGAGTGGGGACGAGGGTGGGGGCCATGTGCTCCGAGCTACAGCCGCGGGCAAAAGGGAGAGATGCATTTTGTACTATCACAGTGAGGCCTAGTTATCAAGATGAAGTCGAAAGGGGGTACAGAAAATGGATGCCTGTATCCTGCTCGGTGGTCCCATCTACGCGAATATAACCAAAAGTTAGTATTGCATAAGGGCGAGGGGCATACCCACCACTAGAGGCACTTGGTCCAAGTTTTGTACTGAGAAGTGATGGTAGAGAGGGGCCCATTGGCCCCTCGCTCCCACACAACTGTATAGATTATTCCAAATGGACATTCACTCCAGAGTATGCCAGCTTTTTTACTGGACTATAAGACCAAAAACATTCACGATGGTCCACCTACAAGGCGGCCATCTTGAAGCACTTCTCCACCTATAGAAACCCACAAGAGGCTCGCAAAGAGGCCTATAATCTACAATGTGGAGAAGTTCAGGCCCCATGAGAGTTTTTGCAGGAATTAAAACGCGCCTTTGGCCAAACTACCAGGAGGGTGCGCACGGATAGCAGGGAGTTTATCACTACCTACTTTCATGC
Organism: Ambystoma mexicanum; assembly: GCF_040938575.1. Taxonomy (NCBI): domain Eukaryota; kingdom Metazoa; phylum Chordata; class Amphibia; order Caudata; family Ambystomatidae; genus Ambystoma; species Ambystoma mexicanum. Next base: position 406,074,949 of record NC_090937.1, read on the forward strand.
GCTCCCAAAATACATTATGACCCAGCTGGTGAGGGATTTCCATGATAAAGGATCTCTGGACTGGGAAAAAGAGCAGGCTACCCAGATATATGAAGTCCAAAAACCTGCAGAAAATAAAAATCTGGTTAAAAACTCCGAGCCAACCAACAACCCTACTGCTGCTAAGGTGGCAGAGGTGAAGGTTGCCCCCATTTTGGACCTAGAAATAGGGGAGCCTAAAAATGCATCAATCCCAAACCTGCAAAACCAGAGACCAAGAAGGCCTTCGGGCCAATCACAAACAGGTGGCGGCCAGGGAGGTAATCCCACCAATGGAACCCCTAACCCTCCTGATGATATAAGTCCCAGATACATGGGCAACCAGCCTATCTTGGGGTACATATTAGTTTAGTTTAGTTTAGTTTAGTTTAGTTTGTTACTTGTATTGCGCACCAAACCCACAGGTAGTCGGGCGCATCATATAAGATTGCTCACAGCTTAGTTGTACATAATATACAATACAATACAATATGCATTATATACAAAATGCACTTTTACAATTTTTTACAATTTACATGGTAATAGCGCAGAGGATATTTATACATTATATACAAAATGAATATATGCAAAATCTTTGCAAGTGGCATACCGAGTGGGGTCCGGAGTAGAGGAGGGTAGGTTCTAGGTGAAGAGGGCGAACGCCAAAATCACGCTTAGCCATCAGAGTCTTTGAACATTTTTATAAGGATGTGGCAACATTTTGTGAAGGATGGTTCTAGTCTGAGTAGGGTAGGGAGTGAATTCCATAGTTGGGTAGCCTTGACCTGGAAGCTGTTACCTCCCACTTTGGCCAGTTTGAATCTAGGGGTCAGGAGGCAATTAGTATTTGACTGTCTGGTTAGTCTTGTCTCAGATTTAGTGATGATTCTGTCCATAAGATATCGAGGGGCCGCTTTGTTTACGCATTTATGTGTAAGGGAGGCGACTTTAAGTTTTATTTTGTCCATTGTCGACAGCCAGTTGTAAGCTCTTCTGGTGTCTGAGATATGGTCTCTCCTGGCAATTCCGAGCGCGTCTCTAAGGGCGTTGTTTTGCAGGAGTTGGATTTTATTAGTGGTTTGCTTGCTCGCCCCAATGTACATGGCATTGCAGTAATCAAGTCTTGATAATATAAGAGCTCTAGCAAGGGTGATACAGCTGTCATTAGAGAGGAAGGCTCTGCCCGCTCTGATTAATTTACAGGTATAGGCTATGGCCGAGGACAACGTGTTTACCTGTTTGTTAAACGTTAAGGCAGAATCCAAGTAAAAACCCAATGTTTTTACTTCCTTAGCAGTTGAAATAATGTTATTGTCGACGCTAAAGGAAGAATAATTTGGGCTTAGTTTCTTTAACGATAGTTGTGTACCCAGGATGATGATCTCTGTCTTGTCATCATTCAGGCATAGTCCAATAGAGGCCATCCATGCCTGGATGATGAAATAAACCTTATTTACCAAGGCCAAATCCTTTTCATAATCACCGGTAATTGGTAGGAGGATCTGTGTATCATCTGCATAGTTAGTGTAGGTGATACCCAGATGATCCAAATCATCGAAAAGGGGCTTGGTGAAAATATTATATAAGGTAGGCGAGACACATGAACCCTGGGGAACACCACACGTGATAGGGATAGGGTCAGCTGAAGCAATGGGAGAGAATACTCTCATGGTACGATCACTGAGGAAGGATTGTATCCAAGCTATAGCTTCTGGGGAGAAGTGTGCTGCCGAGTCCAAGTGGCTGCACAAGACCTGGTGATCGACCAGGTCGAACGCGGCCGATAAGTCCAGAAGCAAGAGGAGAGCTAGGTTGCCTCTGTCCCTGAGGTCATCGATCTGTGCCTTCAAGTCAATTAACGCAGTTTCAGTCCCGTGTTGGGGCCGGAAGCCTGATTGTCTAGATCCCAGCAGGTGATTAGATTCTAAATGTTTTTGGATTTGTAGATAGGCTATTTTATCTATGATTTTCAGGAGGAATGGTATCGTGGTAATGGGTCGGTAATTCGTGGGAATTAGAGGGTCTAAAGTTTGTTTCTTTAGTAAAGGGAGCACCCAGGATTCCTTAAGGTTAGTGGGGATGCTGTTGGTCCTAAATGATGCGTTGATCAATTTAGTGATAAAAGGTGACAGTTCTCTGGCTGCATCCTTTATGAGTTGGACAGGGCACTGATCACCATGGCAGTTAGAGGGTTTGAGTGAGAGTATTGTCTTTTCTGTTTCGAGAATAGTAACTTTTGAGAATTTGAATCGTGTTAGTGTGTCAGAAATAGTGGGCGGGGTTATAATGGTATTGTTGGGCAAGTTGGTTGATAGTGAGGCTTTTTTATTCTTAATTTTTGTTTGAAGAGTAGCAACTTTACCTGTCAATGCTTGTTGGATATTCGAGCACCAAGGTTTGTCCTTAATGCAGTTGTCAGGTACGGGGATAGGTGCTTCAAGTTCTTTGAGGATAGCAAAGAGTTCCTTAGTACTGGAATTAGCTTGGGCTATTCTTGAATTGTAAGATTCACGTTTGGCTAAGAGAATTTCTTTTTTGTAGAGGGCAGAGATAGCGCGCAGATTAGTTTTATTTTCTTCAGAAGGGTGAGCTTTCCATAGTAATTGGCATGATCTTTTTTTGGTACGTAATGTTTTTAGGTGGGGTGTGAACCAAGAGTTGAGGTGCGCCTTAGGTTTGCTTTTTCTGAGTTTAAGTGGCGCAATTGTATCCAGGGAGGTGGTCATGGTATTGTTGAAGATTTTGATCAGGGCATCTGGTTCCAAGTTTTCTGGGAGAGCTTGAGGGTGGGTAAGATGAGGGGGAGTAGTTTATCGCAAGTGATGTTTTTTTTGTTGCGAGTAGGGACTGAGGGAGCCAGTAGTGCGGGCGGGGCAATAGTTTTCTCAGTGTTGATGGTGAAGGTTATCAGATGGTGGTCTGACCATAGCACAGGTGAGTTGGAAGAGATGGTCGCATTACAGTTATGGTCCGCTATCCAATCCAGAGTTCTTCCTTTAGAATGTGTAGGGTCCAGTACTTTTTGGGTGAGACCTTGTTCTGTAAGGATATTTGCCACAGTAGAGGCATGTGCGTCTTTTGGGTCGTTATATCCTAAGTTAAAGTCTCCTAATAAAATGACTTGGGAAGAGTTTTTTAAATTGTTTGATATGATATTAGATAAGTCATCTTCGAAGGTGCCAATGGAATTTGGAGGCCTGTATATCAGGTGGATTGTAAGAGTTTGGGTGCAATTTAAGTTAAGTTTGGCTGATAGGTTCTCACCCGAATTGGTATCCAGGTGTGGTATAAGTCTGATAGGTAGGTTATCTTTTACAATGAGTGCAATTCCACCACCTCGTGCCTCAGTTCTGTCTGATCTAAGGATAGTGTAGCCTTTAGGGATAGCTAGTGATAGTGGACTCCCACAGCCCAAGGGGGATCCAATCAGGTAAGTACTGCCCCAGGAAACTTCCCTCCAAATACTGGGTTATGTTTCTTTCCCCGATATCCACAAAACCCCAACGTGCAGGACAACTCTCCTTTCTTTCCCCACTTACAACCCATCCCGGGAGAGGGGAGGCCAAGGGTTTAGGGTTACCAAAATACACAATTCCTAGGGTATTCTGGGAGAAAGTACAGTTACCTTTCCCGAGAACAACCGAGGTATGAACAGAGACCCCTGTACCAGCCGGAACGGGTGTCCCAAATGGAGCGCCAGGTCCAGAACCTCACACAGGATCTGGGTTGCATGTTGAGGGATCAACTGAACCATCAGATGAACATGGCAGCTCAGAACCCCACCAACCAAGGGTCTGGCACCCCAGAACAATGATGGGGAGAAAACCCTGATAATTCACCGGTTCCCGAGGAGGAGGCAAGGAGGTAAGGGGTTGTGAAGCCCTAGTGGAAGCTTCCTTCCTCACCCATGAAAAGACCCTGGACACCCCGGAACCGGAACAAAAATCTCCTGCCCCTGAAAATCTGAACACAGGGAACAGAGGGTGGGTAGGAGAAATAAAGATCTCAAAAAGTCCCATTTTGGGGAGGAATTTAGTGTCCTCCAATTTGAAGGGGAAGAATCCTTAGAGGATTCTGGGAAAACAATCTTCTCCTTCAGGGGTGGGGGAATTCCTCCCAAAGAAAAATGGGTCCCAAGAGATCCGAATGATGACTGGGTGGGTGTGGGGACTGATCCAGAGTCACCCATCCCTGAACCCCAGAATTACCATCCTGAGAAAAAAATTGTAAAGGAGGGATCCTACCCACAAACTGGTCCTAGTGACTGCCTCCAGGTAAAAGGGGCAGCACCGAGCTAGGGGAAACAGAGGATTCCAAAATCTCCACTATTTCAGGATGCCAAATTTTCATTACAGATTCCCAGACTCTGATACAGAAAACAGTCCAAAATGCCACAGTGTCAGAGTCTAAAATAAAGAAATTGACCTCCCAGCTTGCCCGAAAAGCTCATTACCTTTGCCCACTTAAGGAGAAGGAGGGGAGATTTTATGCCCCCGTTCAAGTGCAAGGGCAATGTGCAATTGCAGCACTGGTGGACACTGGATCCCAAGCCACTCTTCTATCAAAAAGGGCCTTTGATCAGATACATTCAGGAAGGGGGAGAGACACCAGATCCCTCTCACTCCCCACCCTTCATCGACAACTCTAGAAGTTTGACAGTAAGGAGACTCCTGTCAATGGGACTGTGGATTTGGAAATAAAAATTGGGTGACACAAAGTGAAAAACCCGGTCATAGTCGTGACTCCAGAAGGAACACCCTGTCCACTAGGGAATTTCATCCTGCCTAGGTTGTCCCCCCTAATAGACTGTGTGTACAAGATCCTCTAGACTCAGACAAACCGGCCAATAGTTTAAATGGCACATACCACATGGTTGAAAAAAATATGATCATATTGAGTTTCATTGAGTTTCATTTCCAGAATAATCAAATACCTGGCGTGACAGTAATTGCTGTAGGACAACAAGCTGGCGACGGGAACTCCTCTCCATTCCTGAAAATCAACCTTCCTTCCAGTTTTAAGTGGAATTCCACACTGGAAGGAAATAGTTTGAAATTTTATACTGATTCTCAATCTGAAAATCCCAATTCTATAGTCAAAAGTGTTGAAAAACCAGCTCAAAGCTTAGCTGACATTCAGAAAATTAGAGGACAGTTGTTCATCCCTATTCAGTTAATTGAGGGGAAGGAGTCTGTTCTAGCCCGAGTGTGCATGAACAATGGAAAGAGCTTCATCAGTGAAGCCATGTTCAGAAAGCTCCCAAGAGTTCCAGCCGTTCCCACATTTAAATGTGGGAACATCATTGTTGGGTCATGCGAGATGTCTATGCTGAATTCTATTTAGGCAGTGATATTCTGAATCGGGTTGCCATTAATTTGGACCTGATGAATTACAAAGCATGGTCCCGACTAGGGGGCAATCCCATGGACTTTGATGATTCAGAAAAAGCATTTTGGTCAGCCCAATTGCTGCCGTATGCAGTTGAAGTTCAAATTGGAGAGGTCACCATCCCAGGACGAACCTGACAATTCCCACTTGAGTGAAAAATTACAAGAGGACAGAAATTGCTAAATCCTGACGCATATGTACACTTCAATGCCCATCTTCAACAGCAGGGGTTGGGTTTAAACCCAACACTATTAGTCAATGCAGAACACAACACCATTCCAATATTGATGGATAACAGCGACCTCAGGAGTATCACTCGGGGCGCAGGCACCATTATTGGAATGGCGGTTGATGACCAACATTTTTCCATGGATCTAGGAAATGAACTAATAGGACCAATCCACCATGACTTCTTTGACAATGATAGTGACAATGAATTTCCAGCAGAGAGGATCTTCACCCGGCAAGAGGGGTATTTCCTGTTGTACTCTTCCTACCCTTACAGGGAGGAAGAGGTGACTTGTGACATCAGGCAGGATGAGCTGATGTTCCAGGTCCACAATGACTGCCTCTCCTACCTGAAACCCTCTGTCCAGGTCAATAATCTAACCAGAGACCTCTCCACCCAGCTGGAGGAGGCCGCTGAGATAGCAAAACTCGAAGTCTTTCCAGGCTTCAGGCAAATGGTTGAAGAGCAGGTCAACCTAGCTGATGCCTGTGAGACTGCGGAGCAAAAGCAAAAGTTGAAACAGGTGTTCTTAGATTTTCAAGATCTCTTTGCTGTGGACTCGTACAACTGTGGTTGCACTGAGATTCATACAACAACAATTCCCACAGACCCTGGAATGACTCCAGTGTTTGTGAAGCAATATTGATTGCCTCTCGCATCCATGGAGTCCCTGACAGAAATAATCAAAAACCTTGAGTCCCATGGGATAATTTGTCCAGTCCACAGCACATTTAATAATCCAGTGCTGGGGTTTTTAAAACCAAATGGCCAATGGAGACTCTGAACAGACCTTAGGGAGCTAAATAAATGGGTCCACATGTCCCGTTGGCCTCTCCCCTATATTGACCAGGGGCTGGCCCAGATCCAGGGGTCAAAGGTATACACTGCCACTGACCTGACAAATGGGTACTGGACCATGCCCATCAGTAGGGAGGACCAATACAAGCTGGCCTTTACCTTCAGGGGGCAGCAGCACACGTGGACCCGGACCCCCTTCAGATACAAAAACTCTGGCAATTAATTCACCATCTTCCTACATAAGGCCATGTCTGACTTGGGTGAAAGGGGAAACCTGGCCTATGTGGATGATGTTCTGATAAAAAGCTCAACTAGGGAGGAACATACAGCAGAAATCTGTTATGTTCTGACCCAGATGAGGGTTGCTGAGCAAAACTATCTTCCAAAAGGCACAATGGTGCATGACCCATGTCAACTTCTTGGGGTAGAGATCACAAGACCTGTTGAAGGGAGGGTCAAGTGGGAGTGGGGTCCAGAACAAGCCGAGGCAGTAAAGCAACTCAAAAGAAGCCTCTCACAAGCACCTTGTCTAGCCTACCCTGTCAAAAACAAGGAGTTCTTCTTGGAGACAGGGTTCTGGAATACATACTTGACAGCAGTATTACATCAAAAGCATGACAAGGAAAATAAAGTAATCTCCTATGCAAGCAAGACTTTATCCTCTGTGGAGGAAAAATTCAACGATTGTGAGAAGGCACTCCTGGCAACAGTGTGGGCATTAAAGAATTACCACCCGTTCATCTAGGAGGAACACATCATATTGGAGACTCCACACCCATCTTTGCAATACCTCCAAAGTGACAGAATCTGGGCCGGAAATGTGAGTAATTCGAGAATTACATCCTGTATTCTGTCAATGCAAGGCTTTCCTGTGGAGGTCAGATATGGCCAAAACAAGAGGAGTCCGCTCGCGCAAGTTCTGGCTGACTTGAATGATTGTGCCAGAGAAATTGTCTCGAGGACGAAGGTCTTAAAACCCAGGACAACATGGAGGTGTACGTCCATGTTGTCCTGGAGGTTCCCCGCACAAAGTCTATGAAGAAGACAAGTGTGAAGGAACGCCCACAGTTTACATGGACGGGTGATCCTACCATTTTGACAACAACGGGGAATAGGAACTGGTGGCTGGCGTCGTCATGAATGCCTGGGTGAATGATGCCACGGAACCCTCAGCTGGGTACAAAATCAGTCCCCGTACTAGTCCGGTGGCGCAGTTGATGGCAGTTCATCAAGCCATTCTCACTGCCGTCCAACACCAACTCCACAAACTGGTCATAATCACTTATTCAGATTATGTCCGGAACGGGTTCGTGGAGCACCTGGTTAATTGGAAAACCAGAGGCATGCTATGTGCTAATACCAAAATGACTAAACATGTCAAGCTAATACAAAATATTGATGATCTGGTCACCTCTAGTGGGATGACCATCTATTGGAAGAAGACAAAGGGTCATTCCAGAATAGAGGGGCCAGACAAAACTGGAAATGACCTTGCTGTTCAGCTGGCCAAAACCAGAGAAATCTAGGGGAATCTCCTTGAGATTGAGTCTGTGTTGAGGGAAATCCAGGTCACTGCAGTCACTATGTCCCAGACAAATGCTCACAATGAACTCTCAACGGCCCAGTGGAGTAAGGAGACCCCAGATGCTGATGTAATCACGCCAGCACATAAAGCAGATCCAATTATTGGGAAATGTTATCAACACATTGAGGACCCTGAGAACTTTCCTCTGACGGATACTGATTACATTGGGAAAGAGGACCATAGGGTGTTGAAGTGTCCCAAAATGTTCAGAATCCAAGACCGTTTGTTGGTAAGGATATCCATATCTGGTTGTGACCAGTGGGTGGTGCCTACCTCATTCCAGAGCCTGATGCTAAGTCACGCCCATGACGCAGCCACAGCCGGTCATCAGGGGTTTCACACTACTCTAGAAATTTTGCGGGAGGTTGCATACTGGCCACACAAGGGGCAGGACCTCGACCAATATTTGAAGGGGTGTCTTGTGTGTGTACAATTTCAGCCAACATCACTCACACACTGAGCTCCCCTCCAGAAGCGGGGGTTGGCAATGCCTTGGTCAGATTTACAGGTAGATTTCATCGGGCCCGTGATTTGCTCGTCTAGGTGGAACAAGTACATGTTAACAGTAACATGCGTGTTTACAAAATGGGTGGAATGTCTCCCTGCCCCAAATTGCAAGGCAGAAACAGCAGCTGCCCTGATGATCAACCACATCGTCTCACGTTTTGGCCTACCCCAAAGGATTGAGTCAGAACGAGGTAGTCACTTCAACAGAGAAGTGATGATGAAGATGTGGGAGATACTTGGGGTAAAAAGGAAACTTCACAATGCATACCGCCAGTCCTCTAGTGGGGGAGTTGAGAGGTACAACAAAAACCACTGTGAGCATGCTAAAAAAGTTTGTGGCAGATTCTGGGCCAAATTGGGACATCCGATTACCCCTTGTCCTGATGGCCATCAGATCTACAACTTCTTCTGTGACCAGATGTCTCCATTTCAGCTAATGACTATGCGCTGTAGAACAGAAGAGCAGACACTGATAAACACCTCCACAACACATGAGTATGTTGAGAATCTAAGAAAACACCTTCAACTTGCTTGTGCATATGCTCAGCAGAATCTGGAAAAATCTGCAGAGGGGATGAATACTCAATATGACTTAAAACAACCAAAAAAGAAATACCAAGTAGGAGACAGGGTTGTCATGATGCCCGCTCCCGGGGAGCCGGTTCAAGCCCGGCGTCCCCAAAAGCGGACATCCAGTCCCCAAGGAAGGAGCCAGCAACCCCATATAGGGGCCCTTTGGACAGTGTCCTGGCGCCTATGGTGCCAGGCTCATAAAAGACATTAGTCCTGGCGCCATAGGCGCCAGGCTCATTATGGGAATGCTTGGGTGCACTTACCTGATGCAGACCATGCTGCAGGATCCCGGCCTCCTTGAGGCCTGAAAGGAACTACTTTACCTGTGGGATTAATTTACCATCCGGGCGTGGTCATGGAAGGATACATACCTGATTGGAGGAAGGATACATACCTGGAACTTCTTCCAAGGCTATTTAAACCCCACCCGAACAGCCACACGTGCTTCGCGTTGTTCTGCATCTAGCAGCTGGACGCTCACTGTGTCTGCTCCTGCATCCTGACTTCTGCCACGCCTGCCAGCAACCTGGATCACCTGCAAAGGAAGAGAAGAAGAGAACAGAAGAAGGAAAAGTCCTTACCTGCTAAATCCGCATCCCGGAGACATCTCGCCGACAATCCTGAAAAGGAAGACTTTAATTTAAAAGCTCATCGCGTCGATCGCTGCAGCGCCGCATTCCACTCACCTTTACAGGGCGCCTCCATGTTCAGCAGCGATCATCTGGATTCGCAGTCACGCCCCAGCGCCTAGGGAGAAAAACACCAGAGCAAAAGGTGAGAGAGAGAAGGGAATAAGGAAAGCTAAATCTCCATGTTAAGACTTACCTGTTGATTCATTCCCTCTTCATTTCGGGTCCGCGCCGCATCCTGGCATTTCCGGACCCCGGCCCCTAAGGGGAAAAAAAGACATCAGCGTTAATGAGCGAATGAAAAGACATTACCAAAAAAAGCTCATTAAAGACTTAACTGATTTCTACAAGGATTTCACCGCTCTTCTCGGGTCGGTGCCTGTTCCCCGGCATTCCGTACCCCGGCCCCTATGGGGAAAAAGACACTAGCATTAGTACATTAATGCATGGACACAAGGGGAACCTCTTATCAAAAAACTTACCTGGAAGCCAAGCAAGTTTGGTTCTCACCAATCCGAAAATCCAGTGAAGTAACTGGATACCAACGCGCCCCTGCATCAGAAGCAGGATGGAGAGCTCGTCCTTCCAGACCCTAAGGTGAGACGCTACGAGAAATCACAGAAGGGTTTCAAGGAGGGTGAGAGGGGAAAGTGGGAGGCCGATTGCATTACCCCGCAGACAGTTAATCCCCTATTTTCGCCTACAGAAGGATACTTCTGCGAGCCAGACAAGCCAGATTTGGGGGCCCGGTCCAGTCCATCTTCTGAACCCTGCGCATCACCTTAGAAGAGGTCACAGCAGCGTGAACCAGGCCAGCGCCTCCGTGGGAGTCAGGTGAGCGTAACAAGGGTCTAATTGTACAATTTCCAAAGGAACCAGACCAAGGAGCAGAAATATTTACCGAACTGGCGCAATCCTTTTGAAATTGTAGATAAAATGTCATCTGTCGCCTATAGAATCCACATCCCCAATGCAGATTAGGCAGAAGAGAAATGGTCCATATTAATCAGTTAAAAAGTTGTCACCCTAGGCACACTTTGCAGCAAATTGAGGAGCCAAGAGAAAATCAAATAGAGGAGACATTGGGAGAATAAGAACAAGAAAAAGAAGGACCAGAAAAGAACAGGTAGGTTTATAGGTAGGATTATTTTTGTCAGGACGAAAGGGATTCCCAAAAATTCTAGTAACACCAATAGTTATCTGTGTCATTATTTTTGATCAATTGTCTTTATCGTCTAAAGTAGTGTAATGATTGCAATGCATGTGTGTCCCACTACTGTAAACCTTCGGGAAGGCAGTCTGTGTTAAAATGTAGTAACCGGTTCTTATTTATTCACTAGATTCGTACTGGTTCTGCCCATTCATAAACAAGGAGGACCGCCCCGGGGACCAGGAAAGAAAAGAGCGAAGGAAAAGCTGAGGGTGTTGCTCCATACCAGAAAGAAAGACCTAAGGGAAAACTGTGGGTGTCACTCCAAAAAACAACGAGAAACAACGGGAGGATCATGGCATACCACTCCATGATGGAAGAAGGACTTCACTTTGCCCCATTGATGAATCCCACTTTGCCCTACTCTCCCTCGACAAGGAATCTCAGAAGAGTCAGGGAGGGGAATTTGTGGGACATATTTACCCACTCAGCAGTACTCCCATCCATAACCAAGCTGCACCTCAGCAGAAACAGCAAAATGGCTGCGCTGTCTCTTTGAGGAACACTGCCTCACATCAAAACTGCATTTAGCAGCTATAAAAGGATGGCTGCACTGTTTTGCCAAGCGCCACTGGGTAAGATGGAACAAGGAGCCCCCTGAGAAAGGCCGACAGGGTGTTTTCTTGTGTGTACTAAAGAGTGGAGTGAAAAAGCAGCGCAGCTTTGCTGCAAGCCCAAAGTTTCCCATTGAAAAAGGGAAATATTTTATATTTAAAATGATGCCGCTCTGATGCTCTTTTCATCTGTTCTACATTACTCTGCTTTTATCAGTGAGGCCCTGCCATGATTATCATATTCAGATTGTGCTCCATCAGAAAAGGGCATTATTCCTGAAGGGCAGGCTGTGTCAGACCAAGTCTGGGAGATCAACAAAAACTTTACTTTCTGCTGCATGGAAAAACGCTTGGTTTTTGGGCTACTAAATTTCAAAAATCACTGCTTTAAAACAAATCCTAGCTCTCTGCGCATAGGTCAATTTCAGTGGACCTGTGTCTTAAACAGATTGCTGTATGAGAGAGTCTGACTAGGGCTGCAACACCATGTGGGAAATTTAAAAGGAAGAGAAAACCTTTGAAATGGACAGCCCAGCAGACTTCACCACATATTTAAAATGCGATTTTGCGAATAAGGATAAATGCCTGTTTTAAAAGTGTAATGTTGAAAGAAGGCCCTGTCTTGGCCTAGCAATGTAAAGGGTTTTTTGCTGGGAAACATATATGGGATATGTTATTTCAAATGGTTTCCTTTTGATTCAGAACAAAATACAATGAAATAAAGACTTTGGCTGCAGTCTGTAACTAGCTAAACATGTTTCTCCCCAAGGGACATTTGGGTGCTGATGACAGCATTGCCCTACCCCCAAGAGAAGCCACAAGGGAGATTTGGGACACATGTGTGATAATTGCTACCTGCAGAAACTTTGAATGAACCAAAAGCACTAAACACCACATGCCCATCAGACCTTTGTCTGGGCTGAGGCCTCTTACAATAGAGATTCTGGGACATCTGTGAAATAGGAAATCACACGTCCTCGCGACTTCTACTGGGAGCTTCAAAGCCAACTCAAGAGCAGCCTTCAAAGTCTGCCCTTATATGGTGGACAATGCTGACCATTTGGTTTAAACGGCTAATTTATTAATACACTTTTAAGACTTTTATCTCTGCAACAGGACATCGCAGGAACGTAAAAAGTTAGTTAACAGTTTAAATATAATTTAGGTGGCTTTAATTTAAGACGTTGTAGCCTTGACTGCCATATTGGGAACAGAAATGGCAGAGATTTGGATATTCTGAAGAAAGTGTACATGATGCCACTTTGAAATTCAATACTGACATGCCTAATGATAATCCATACACATGTATAAAGTTATAGAATTTTAGACAGAATATTTCTCACTGAAAACGATGAAAAATTGTTAAGCAGACGAAAAAAAGTCTTACAAAGTGTAGAGTTGGACTGGCATGCTCTGCGTAAAATATGTAATCTGCCTATGTAATTTGTTAAAGCGCCACAACTGTACACATGTGTAATTTGTGTTAAGATAGATTTTTGGCAAAAAGGACTGTGGGAAGGCTTTGAACATCATAAAGTAGAACCCCATAAACTGAGTCCCCTCCTAGAGGATGCAACTAACATTGGCTGACCTATCCGGGTCTTGGGGGTAGGTCTAGCTCAGTTCTGCCCAACAATAAACCGGTGATGTCACCCGCTTTTATATAAAGTGGTGGGAGCTCACAGGGAGACAGTCTCTTTCCTCAATTTCCAGCGCCTGCGTATCCTGATATTCTACATTCAACTTGCCAGATTCCAGATTCCACTGCAAGGTTAAAACATAGCTGACCCTATCCCAGCAAGGCCTTTATCCAGAAATCCCACTAAAAACCCCACTAACCAAGAGGAAAAGCTGTGGTACCCATTTGGGGGAGCATCCTGTGACCAGACCAGCTTTTTGCCCACTAACTGCATGCCCTCTGCACCCCTACCATCCAGCTGTACTTGCAATCCAGTGATCAGACAGGCCCAGCTGTTGCTCTGCTAGGATAGTCCGTTGCTACCTGGTGACCCAGCCCTGGAGCCCAGATCCCGGTTGACTGTTCCTTATACCAAATTCAAGAGCGGATTGTGAGTATTCCCCTCCCATAGCCACACATAGACTACCCCATCTTGATCCTTTGTCTTTGTTCCACTCTCTATACAACCCTATCCCTGCCTTGGTAATTTGTCGAACTGTCAGAATTCTTTGTGCATCTTGTCCGTGATTTCCTAGTGTTCGCGCCATTCTTTCATCCACCCCTCTGGTAACTCCTTAGTAATATTTTGAATAATTTAAGTAATTTCCACATAAAGAGAAATGTGGCATGCAGCGGGTTAATCCGGACGCTTAACCTGTTTCATGGGCAGTGCTATTTTCTTGATAATCTAGTGTAAGTGAAACTTTACTTTCCAAACCGATTTTCTCTTTTTAACTGCTTTATTTTCCCAAAATCGAACCTCATTCCACATTGAAAATATCATTCAATTCTTCAGGTATAGCCACTCTTTCACTTCTATATTGTCCCTGTGATGTGCATCTTTCCCCCATCCCAAAAACCGCATTCCGATTCCGTGTTTTTCACCAATTTCTTGAAAAAAACATTTTGACATTTAAAACTGCAAATGTGTAAAATACAACTTTTCCATGTGTGATTTGATTGCACTGCATTCTCAATTTCAACCTGCTTTGTGAACTGCGTGCCTTTTTGGATACCTTACCTTATAGTTGCTAGTGACATGACATCTCTGAGATTGTGATAAAACATATGCACATCATTATTTAATTACACAGATAATTAATTATTTGTTTAAATCCGAATGTCATTTTAGGCCTTTGCAAAGAGTTTAAAATCAGTTTTTGCCACTTATTTTGTGATGCTGCTTCTCTCTATCCACTCAGAATTCGATTAATTATGGGTTGAGGGAACATTGCAGGGGGAAACCTTAACTCAGGTGCTATCTATCCTAATTGAAAAAGTGCTCCTATTCAGTTGTGCTTTGGATATGTTCTTGTAGAAGGTCAACCAAGTGTATTTCAGTAGTTTTCATTGTAATTATCACCCCTTGGTGATTGCTGGCCAGCATAAAAATGGTGTGATTTTCTTTGAAATTAAAATAAATACATATTCTGTTACCACCCACCGGCCTGGTTCATGGTCTATTGTGATTCGGTGTATTTGTAAAAGGGGGTATGAGATGGGTTGGGTATCGGCTCAATTTGAATTCGTAGAAAATACAGAAAAAGCATTCCTATTCAGCGCTACCTCCTAGGCTAAGACCAAGCGTCCTGGTATGGTGTGTGATGCCCAATTGGAATTCTTCACAGCTGCCTGCTCGCCATGTAACTGCCCCCTCCCGCTCTGGTGATGACACATTTCTCCTGTGGCTAACTCTCTGTCCAAGTGCGCCCTCCCCTGAGGCCTCCCAACACCACCTTCATCCCCCATGTCATGGCTGCCATCAACTCACCCAGCAGGCCCTCACATGCCCTATTGATGAGGGAAGCATCCAGGAGCCTCCCTTCAATTGCTAACCAGCCCTTCCCAGAGCCCCTGTGCAAAACTGCCAGTGGACTGCTGAAGCCAATCTCCATTTCAGAAAACTCCCTTGAACAAACTCCACCTTTTCATCCCTAGGTGTGTAACACCCTATGGCACTTGTCTACTGCCTGCACTCAGGCACTCTTTCCCCTTTGGCTCTCCCTGGTAAAAACAGATTGATGGCATTGTCCATTGCCCTGCTGCCTTGGAAAAGTGAACATGGACGGCTGCTGGCTTCCCTCGCTCCCCTGGACTGGGCAACACTTGCCTCGAAGCTTGTACCTTTGCATGATGCAGTCTCACCCAAAGCATGTGAGTCATACCTGTCCCCCTGCACTACCCTGCTCAACGTGCACTACCACTTCCAGCAGCCTAACTGGCATGACAACCTTCCTTGGCGCTTGCTGGGTGTGCCTGGCCCCACAACACAACACCACCTTTCAGAGTGGACTGTGTGGCTATGCTCCCACAACTCCCACCCCACTGCTTTACCTTTCCCTGTCCCTCACAGCCACATACCCCTGTTCCTTTAGCCTCCAGACTCTCCTTACTGCATGATGCAGTGACTCTGGGGACAATTCACGGCATGTGGGGCTTGGCTTCCCCATAGCTCGTCTGTCACCTGCCCATCTTGTTGTGGCTGGGCCTGCACTGTAGCAGGTTGCTGATGCCCCCTGTGACAAATCTGTGCATTCCAGCTCTATAGGCCCTTTCACATGGCATCATATAGAGCTCCTTCCTATAAAGGTTTGCACAATAGTTTAGGCTGCCCACTCCCCACTGGCCCCAAAACTTGGTGCACCCAGCTAACATATCCCAGGGGTGGTCGTCTACAGCCCATCCTGCACTCCCTGTCCTCCAGGAGCCACCATGCACAGCATGCACACACAAGCATATATATCACCACAATCGCACATGCCTCAACACATCACTAACAAAAATAACACACATGTACAACACGCTGTGCCAACTTCTCCACCACAAATGGGGCAAGTAGATTCCTGTCTTATGAAGATTTTTCCAAGAACCTAGCTAGATAATCCACCTATGAAAGCACAGCCAACATGTGCACAGGCAGCATTACACCTAAATCATTGCTGTTTTGCCGCAACTAAGACCCAATGGCTGAGGCAAAACTGTCCTACAGCATTGCTCACCTGTGTATATGAACCATAGTCTGGACGTGAATCAGGCATCTGCACTTTGTAATGAGAAACTGAAACACACAATTATTCACGGAACAGTCACTGGGCAGTTCATCTGCTCCCACCACACCTACCTACACAAATATCAAGCCTCAGGCAGCATGCACCTTAATTCCTTCATCCACCTGCAAGAACGGTTTAGGGCAAAGAAGACCTTGTGGGGACAACACACTAAACCTCAAATCTGTTGGATTCCACCTTAAATTACCCCCTTGTCTCTCGTCTTTCTCCCTGTACATAACAACAGAGGTGGCTCCACCTCGGCCGCAGGTGTCATTGCACGTGCAATAGAAGTAGCTAAAATAATTTCCACTTACCTCGCACAATTTGAGGATGGCCCACCCCCTATGCCAATGGTTGGATTAGAAGAATGTGAGTTACAACACCTGTGCAGTGTTTGCCTGTGTGTCCCTGGCAATACAGAAACAGTAAGCCGGAGATGCCTGGCCTACTGTGTTCCTGGGTGGATCATAGCCTCACTGGCATCGCCATGTAATACGTACCAGTTTCCTTTGCCACATACCTCACCTTCCGTGCCTAGCAGTAAGTCACCATTAATGGACCAAAAAGCAGTGGCAAGATGCAGGTAATATTTAAGTCACCAACGACTCTTGGCAGATAGGTTTCAAAGTCCATGTGCAGTTCCTGTCAGTGACACATCATTCTAACTGATGTGCACTGCATTGCCTAATGTGTCTGGTGACATAAAGATCATACTCTCTGACCAGGCCATGCATATTACACCCCCAGATGCTTGGGAATGGGATGAGGTAGAGGGACGAAGGGGGTAAAGTGTCAAACATCCCTCCACCCAGTAAAGTTCCCCAGGCTGACCTCCCACCGGGGCCTTACCCCATTTACACGTGACCAAAGCTACTTCCACCTCTTTGACAGTAATGGACAGAGGAACTGATTCACATAATCGGGGCAAAGAGACACCTAGGGGTAAGGAGAGAGAGTATCACAATATAAACCTAAAAGGTGGGATCTGCACAGCTCACTGATGATACAACATGGCAAGGTCTGATCAGATTGAAGATCTCTACTAGAGACCAATTTCCAAAATAAGGGAATATCCACTGCTTTGTAAGCGTTATGCAGTGCCACCATCACTCCACTGCAAATTCTTTATTTTTAGATGCTAGCAGGCACTTACAGCTGGCCCTTAGCAGACATAACATATTCCTGTCCACACCTGATTTGAGATCCACATGTTTTTCAATCTCTCTCTTTTTCAATCTCTCAAGTCTTTGGGCCTCATTACGAGTCCGGCGGTAACCCTGCTGGTGCTACTGGCGAGTTGACACCGGACTCGTTAAATTTTACCGGCACCTGACTTTCCAGTGCCACTGAGAAATTACAACTTTGGCGGCCTGGGAAGTCAGGTGCCAGTAAAACGTAAGTCCCCATTCCCATAGAGTCCAAGAGGCCTTTATGGGAGTGGGGACTCGGAAGTGCTGGCACCGTTTTTGATAAGGTATTGCAAAGGTTGTTTCTGCATCCCTGACCTTACAATCTTGAGTAGCCATCAGGACCATGTTCCACCCAGAACTGTATGGCAGTGGAAGCTGTGATGAACCTGATGATGTCATCACTCCTCTCCAGGGGGATAGCCTCTCCCCATGTGGCCAGGGGATGGCAGCCGCTATCTGATCCTGGCCCTGGGGCTGACTATTTGAGGAAGGACTACATGGGGGTAAACGACCATCAGGGGAATGACACAACATCATTAGGTTAAATATGGTATCCCCGTTTTCCCTTAGACCCTGAGTACCCCTCTGTGATTCCACAAGCCTGGAGGGTAATGTGTCAGGTGCCCTCATAATGTATAGCAACCAGGGCCATGTGTGTGATAATACATTCTGCACTACACTACAGCAGATGATGGCATATGTTGCAAGAACTGTAAATGGGGTAGGGGTGCCACTGAACCTACTTGGTAGTAACTCTGGTTGGATCAGAATGATGTTGATTGCATAAAGCAAGTCAGAAAATATGTCTGATGTTCTTGCATGCGTTTGCCTAGAGTGGACATCATAAAGGTACATTCTTTATACTCCAGCTCTTGGCTGATTAAAAGACTATTTGGAATAATAAGGATCTATCATGGACGGTGTAGGCTCATCTGCCCAGTTGGTTGCGGGAATGAATCCGACAAGCTCTGGCTTCAGGGTTGTTTTTGTATATTTCTGTGTAATCCCTGCTGTTGTCAAGGTCATGCCAAATACTAAGGATGCCTTAGTTACTGATTGCAAACTAACCTTTCTACAGCCTCCACAATTGTATAGATTCCTGTCTTTGTGGGAGTTGCAATGTCTACGTTAACGAGGGAATTGTGCTGGTAATTATTCCACAATCTTAATCCCCTCTCCAGTATCAGTATTATTCTTTTTATTGACTCCTTCGCGTTTGTTGCAATGTTTCCAAATAAAGTGAAATGTTTTGTTGTACTTTTTCAAACAGCCTTTCGGCCAAATCCCAAAAACATGGATTTCATAACAAATGTACCCTTTTTTGCTAAAGCACCATAAAGCAACTACAATTCAAAGTTTAAGGTTGGTGTTGTTTATTTGATCACACCAATTCATATATTCTATTCATTCCCAATTGGATGCATTTACTAATCATCAGCGCATGTTGGCAGATTGTTTGGTTACAAAGCAACAAAGATGTTATATTGTAGGATAGCTTACGGTAGGATCTAGGGCAATATGTCCCAAGCACACAGTGTTCAATTTTGGTAGAACATCGTACTTGGCATAGGTTTAGTAGATGTCTGTGAGTTTGGACAAAGTACTTACTAGCTCATTGTTGCATAACATACATTGATTTGGAGCCCTGTGGTATGTCAGTAGGGATGAGTCTATTTGCTGTGCTCTCTCTCTCTCTCTCTCTCTCTCTCTCTCTCTCTCTCTCTCTCTCTCTCTCCCTCTCTCTATTTCTCTCTCTCTCTCTCCCACTCTCATTTTTCAGAATGAAGTGACCTATACCACCACTGGCCACTTCAGAGGTCCTTGTTACAAGTTTTGCTGATGTTGTCCAGGGAAACATTGAAGTAATTTGAATGATGAGGTATTGGCCCTCACATTCAGGCTGCATTTACCATATGTTGTATAACTATTAATATCCCCTAATTAAATCTATTAAATCAAGGTATGGAGACAACTGTTGAAAGGCAATGAATACTCCCAAACCGCAAGAGCTTTGGCTTTGGCAATAACATGAATCAAGGAAATTGTGAGCGTAAAGGACAAGTTATTCAAAGCAAGTATAACCTAAATTTCATCTCTTAAATGTTTCTGAGAGATAAGCATCCCTCAACCAATTCAAATTTTAGGAAAGAAACAGAAAACGTTGAGCCCAAAGACTCAGGGTAAACCACAAATGACCTATTTTAGTGTCAAAGGAAATACTCAAGTTGATGCAATGCTACCACTGGCCACCCAAATTGTACAATTGAAGCGATCACAGTTAAAACAAAACATGTCAGCCAGAAAATCAATTGCAATAGCCCGTATGTTGCAGCTGAACCAAAGGAAGGGGGACTTGGCACAATTTAAAGCCTAGATATGGAATGTGTGAAACAGCAATATTGGGAATCAGATCAACGAAAATAGGCATCAAATCATCGCCAATGTCCCTAAATCTCACCAGGCACAAAGTCTTGAGGGAAGCTGTCATACTTACAATTCTGGCATGTTTTAAAGTAAAGATATTGCCAAGCCTTGTCTGGGACCAGGACCTTAAATGTTTAAAGAAGATATGTGTACCTGAATGGGAACCTACTAATGACTGATCATAGGATGCAGAAAATGTAATCTTCCAGAGATATTCCAGATGACCACTGAGTTGGGAAGGCAACACACCAACCTTTAAAGAATCTGTAACTACCCATAAAGTGTTGTGAGCTCATAGGTCTGTAAAAAGAAATCTAAAACAAGGGGTTTAGAACTCAAGCACTATCGACATGTTTAACTCCCAAGTCTATAGTTGAAAACCAGTCAAAGGGAAAGCACCCCTAGCTGCTTGTGTAGACAATGAGCATGCCTAGGATGAGCTTCCATGATAGTAAACAATCCTCACATTTAGCATTTTTATTTCTCTCTTTCATGTTTTCATTCATTCTTTGTCATGTTATGCCTAATAATTAAGTGACCATCATGGTCCCAAAAATGATTAAGGTTTGTTTGAATGGGAGGTTTTTTCCTCCCCATCTGAAGCTCTCCTTTCAGACTTGATAATGTTCATCAAGTTTGGAGCCACCCCCACCCCTTCTTTTTAACATATTTTCTTTAATTCCTTTGCTTCGAGTTTGTGTCATGTTTGTCTGTAATACACCAGAGGGTGGATGGACACATTATCTTGAAATAAAATGTCACATTTCATAGTTAGACACCTTCTGGCTCATAATCAGATGTGTGGGAAAGGATGCGTTATTGAAAATCATGCCTGTTTTAAACATTTCTGCCAATTCCCTACATATGGTTGTAGATTAATGTTTTTGATTGTTAACAATGGCATGGTTCACGTGGAAATTCTCTGTAAAATGAATCTTCCACAGGTTCAGCTCCAGTCAAGCAGCTTTTCAGTACACCTAGAGCAACATCATTTGGAAAGCCTGTGGTTGTAGCATTCTCTCAAAGGAACCTGGCTACCTGATCTTGCAACCATAACTCAAAGGGTGCCGCTGGCAGTGTTTTACGTGGGGTAAGAAATAGAGGTGGGGCTCTCGTTTGGGGGCATGTTCTAATAATTAATGGGCGTGGGCAAATTGATGGGCGTGGCCTAAAGACGAACATGTAAAACTGGCCTGGCCTACATTGCTAAGTACATATTGTGTACATATTGTGTAACAGACTGCTTGCTACATGCCTTAAAGTATAAGAAATCAAAGCTCAAGGTCATTATTTATTTATTGGACCCTTAACTGGGCCCTTGACGAAAAGGATAGGTGTTGAGGTACATTAGCAGGTGCATTCAAATTTTAAACAATTCATTGACAATTTCCCAGAACCCCACATAATAATCTTCAAGGGAGTCCTTCTTTGTATGAGGTTGCTCACAGTGCCTTTCCTCAGCTGTTTGTCTCCCTTTTGCCTGCCAGCTTTTCACAAAGGACAATGGCTTAAAAGCTTTTACTGGAGTGCAATTTTCAGCCATAAACATGCGGAAATAGTGGCCAAATGGAGGGATGCCTGGCTTGGCGAAGCAATTAAATTCATGGCGCTGAAGCCCCTTTTGCAATCTGCACTACTTGCGGGCAATGTTTCCACACAAGCAACCAAAGCCCTAAAAGCTTCATGGCACCTTTTGCCACCAAAGTCCTTAAAATCCCTGAAGGCATGGATGGTGTCTCTGATTGGGAGCTGAAATTTCGTACACAGTCTTTGAATCTCATTTTCACTATAAAGTACAATTTCTTCATCATTGGGTACATTCTTTGCATCCAAGACACTAAAACCGGCTACAAGTTCTTTATCAGAGTCTGGAGCACACCTTTTGGCAAGGTTAAATGAAAGGCTTTGATAAACTTGCCTTTCATTCAGTGACACAGAGTTTGCCCTTCACTGGGAAATATGAACATCCTTCAATTGTCCACAATCAACTGCACTCTGAGCAATAGAAGCAAACTCCCAAGGAGATTCGTTCCTCACAAAAAATTCTGGACTTGCCCTACCAAGAGTCTGTGTGCATCAACAAAGTTGATATCCTTTTTCTGAAGAGCCAGAGACAAGTCCTTTAGTTCTTGAAGGGCATCGCACATCAGCCCTAAATCGTGCACGAAAGAACAGGATGTAAGCTTCTTAAACAGACCCTCATATTTACTTCGGTCCCTTATGGGTCTGGAGGGGTCCTTAGAAGCTTCTCCGAAATGCTTACACAAAGCAGGGAAGCAGTTCCAAACAGCTTGAACTGTCGTATAACTTGATGCAACCCATTGTGTGTCCAGCATTTTCCCTATCTTCTGCAGCTGCAAACCCAGATCACTGGCAGCCTTTTCTAGCTGTCTTGTGTGTTTTGGTGACATGCTCTATGTGGCATAAAGTGAGTCCATGAACATTTTAAAATTATTGGCCCCACCAACTTCATCAATTGTGTCCGTACAGCCAGTTCAATGCGGTGAGCTAGACAATGCCACGATAACACAAGATTTGTGAATTCAGATCGCAATAATGTTGTCAACCCACCTTTGCTACCAAACATTACAGCTGCACCATCAGAACAAATAGCAATCCAGATCTCATGTAACATGGTCTTTGTGATGCCAATATTCTCAAAATATCCCAGCAGAGCTGCCTTTATGGCCAAGGCATTTGTCTCTTGCAGCTCCACTAGTCCAAATAAAATCGTGACTGCATTACCATGAGTCCCAAAAAGACACCACAGATAAAGAATCAATGTTGATTTGTTCTTGACATTCGTGCTGTAGTCCACAAACACAGCAATCTTTGGCTTGTGTTCTCTGATATAACACACTAACTTCTTTTGTATTTCTGATGCAATATGTCTCACTATCTCAGTTGCAGTAACATTACTGCGCAACACACAACCCATTTCACTGCCATTCACTTCTGAAGGTCCAACAAATCAGGGTGGTCTGTGAATGGCCGATTCTTTTTGGCCAGGTAGTAAACAGTGTGAAACACTTTGCATGTGCTTTCCAAATTTTTGCCACTGCTTTACTGCATGGCTTCCGTCATGTAGTTCTTTTTTGCGCTGTTAAAATGTCTTCTGATGCTTTATGAGCACCACTTGACTTGTGCTCCATAATCTTCTTTCAGGGCGCTTCTGCTTAGCATGTTGCCCAGAACTTGAAGGACCCACCTTTCCATTGTCCCATTCTATGCTTATGTGGAAACCTTGCCCACTGGAGTGCACTGATAAGCCACCTGTTGCTTTCACGTCCCTAAACGCAGAGCATCCAATGTGACCTGGAGCCCGAAATATCCATTCATATTCCCCCTTAAAATAGCGCCATTGCTGCGCATTCCAGCAATCAGGGGTTAGAAGAGGCTCTTATGGCACAGGCTGCAGTGTAGTGGGAGATGCACTGAAGCTACTGGCCTCCTTAGCGCAAACATCCTGCATATTTCTGCTGCCTCACTACTCGAATTGACAGAGCTAGCTTCCTCATGCCCACTCAGACTGATGGCAGCCTCCGCCACCTTATATCTTTTCACTGATGGCAAGTAGTCAAACAGCAAAGTCTGCAAAGACTTGCACTTCGGAAGTACCAGAGACTTTGCCGACATTATTAATGGCTGCAGAAAATCTTGAGAGATATATCACCGGAGGATCTGTTTGTAACCTGTGCACACTCAAAATTCTCGGCTTCCTATCTCTAAAGAATTGAAATGTGATTTACGGCACTGCACATAGCATGCTTTCACAATTAAAACACCTAGGCACTACTAGACCTTGTTTTTCCAACATCCCAACAGGTCAGAAACCATGACATAGAGAATAAAGCTGTTGGTGTAATTACTAGAAAGGTACTGAGATCAGTCTCAGTACGCATTCCTATCCCTGTCACCCTGGGGTGGTTCTAGAGTCCATTTCGTTCTCCATCTCCTTGCCACACTTGGATCTCCGTCTTCAGGATCAAGAGAAGCCAGGAAACATATTCATCCCTAGTGTATACCTAACCCCTCCCAGCCCACTCTACTCCCAGTAGTCCTTCTATGGGTAGTGCCATAGCACGTTGGGTTTTGCCATTGGGCAGGCAGAGGAAACTTGACAGATTATTTTTTTAGTGAGGATGCCAGTTGTTAATGCCTAATGAGTCTAAGACCATAACTAACATGCCTGTCGAATGTGCTTGTCCATGTATATTTCACTAGACCTGGGTGGTAGTGGTGCGTGGTATAATTCAACATAACATACATAACAATGTTTTATTACTCTAACACTTGGTTCACTGGATGTCGACTAAATGGCCAATACTCCCCGGGCTGATGAAAGCTGTGCGTTTGAGATACTTCTGCTCACTTGCTTGTAAAGGCACGCCCTCACAGGCACTGAAAACGCACACAAGAAGATGAAAGATTGACATGGGTCTTCACTAGTGTCCCCTCTACCGATTCCAATTTATTAAGCAATACTTAGTTGACGATCCAGGTATAAAAAATAAAAAAAATACTGAAAAGGATTGAGGGGAAATTAAACAAGGCGTGATATGTGTGTGGGTGCCTACAACTACTTTTTGGATCGTTTTGGGGAAATATATTTCCCGCAACATTTCACCTCAGGAAAGGAGGAAAATGTCATTCAACAGCTTGAAAACACTGACATTTAAACAACTGTAATAAAGCAAAGGGAACAACAAAGAACAGCTCACCCAATCCCCACCCAAGAATAAATAAAGTGAAAAGAAACAGAAACCCCCAAGTCCTGCTAAACCCATGCAACCCCACCCAGGACCTATACCACCACCTGCCTCCTCACAAATGCCCAGAGCACCACCATATCCCCAACCCATTCCAAAAAACTTCAAAAAGATAACCCCTCAAAGTCAGCTCACCCCACCCCAACCCTCTCAGGGCCTATTTTGCCACTCCTGTCCCCAGATAGTCCCAGTAGTTTCAGGCCACCCCACACACCTCACTCCATTCCACACCATTGTTTTAAAAAATGCAGAAACCCCCAGTGCCAGCTCATCGAAACTCCACTTCTGCTAGGGCACATACCAGTGCTTGGTGCCTGCCACTGGAAGCGCTGCTCTGTTTACTGAACAGTATGTGACATGTGCAAGTGCTATTCTGAACAGGAATTGGTGTGCGCACAGGCATGGGAAAGTCAATAGCATTTTAAAGAATATTTATTCAGTAACACTGGTCAAAACTACTAGATGCATGGTGAATAAACTTATCAAACTGGCCCACATGGGCCAAAAAAGTGGCCCACTTTGACCCCCAAAAACTGGACCACACTAGCATTTTGCGTTTTTTGGTTCTGCCATTACCCCATTGCCCTATAGGCCAGTCCAAGCCTGCCAGGGGCAATCTTAGATGCACATGTGCACAATGTCTATCATTTTCCCATTCCTAAAAAGACAAAACTGATAAGATGGCTGCCTTCACTCCTGTGGACATTTTCTCTATACCATAAGGCAGTCGATCAACCATCCTAATTCATGGGGGCTGCAACCTGCCCACCCTCCATGCGCTGCTACGCCTGTTGTGTTGCGTGCCAGCTGCAGCAACACCCCGCCACACAAACAAAAGGCGTGCAGTTCGACAGCAAAGCAGCCCATATCACCTGACACGAAGGACACAGAGGAATACCATGGATGGGGCACATGGGCTGGCTGGGAATTTCTGAGTGCCACGCGCGTTCACATGTGGGAAGATAGAGAGGTGGGCCTGGGAGTCTAAAGGCCCACAGGCAAGTAATTCAGCAGGACCGCGGGGCATTCATTGCCCCACATGGTGACGTGGACAAGCCCCTGACTGATGTCTCAAGGACCGGTGTTCCATATTCACGTGAAGACTACCTTTATTTTCAGAAATAATGTACCTCATTATAATACAGAATATGACATTAGGCACATTTTTTCTGCTTTCAAAAGTGCACATGAAACGGTGAAGCAGGTTTCAGGGGACCAAGCAGGCTACATTGCAAATCAGATTGGGTACTATGAATAATGCTCACTGGAGTCAACTATATGCAACTCTTTTAAAAAAAAAAATCAGTGCAAATGTTTTTTTACATATTTCACAATGTGGAACAGGCATAAAAAATGGGGTACATTTTCATTTTACTCTATTCGCAAACACACTTCAAGCAAAGCAAAAACTGGTGCAAATATGCCATTTGATGTCAGGAACTATCTATTTAGCTCCAGTCTGTCGAGAGCGCACATTGGAATACAACCAAATTGACTCATTAAATTGAGAAATTTTAATAACCTGGTGTTTGTCGCAGCATAGAATCCAGTGGCAAACAAGGTAAGCAATCATCTAAAATGGCGCACCCGCGCACTGCCAGGCTAGGACTGTCTAATTTCCTCTTATGACCCCCAAGAGGGGTCACCAGATGAAGTTAGAGAGTTCACAAAAGTTAGACACTTCTGGCAGCAGGCAGCTGTGACTGGCAGAAGTGTCAGCTAGTCACATTGTCGCTCAAACAGTTTGTGTGACGCTTTGACTGGCAATTCTGTCAGTCACAGCTGTTGCCTGTTGCCTGACTATGTTTGCGACTGACTTGCCTGACTTAATCATAGGCGGCTGAGTCAGGCAAGTCAGTGGCAAGCAGCCGGCGGGCTCATCTCCCGTCGCGGCTGTGGCGGGGGATGATAACCCACAAGCATCATGACTTGGTGGGACCGGGGGGCCCCAGCAGGGCCCCGGCTCAGCCTCACTTTTTTGGAAACTGCCAGGGCTCAACCCGGCAGGCCCCAGCCCACTTAAAGCACTGGCCAAAGTTCGACTTCTGCATAACAGAACATTCCATAGAGTAGGAGGTTTGCAAGATTTGGTCATTATTGACCTGTGTTCCAACTTGCCAGGGTGGAGAATGTTATTTGGACCTTAAAGGCAATGCTGAGACCTTTGAATGATCAACAAAGGTTTTAGAGTTTCTTCAGTCATATTCCCTTGCTCTGCACAAATCTTAAAATACAGTTAGAAGTGCACAATGAAACACAATGGATCGAGAACACAACTAGACTGTTTCCGATCCTTTCACATCATCAGTAGGGGCGACTTTGAGTCCTTTGTGTACTGGGGATGGTCTGGAAACACACTGCACTTTGGCTGCAAGGTTGGGTCGATCGCAAAGGTAAAAACAAAAGGGAAAATACAAATTGATATATTAATAAAAGAAAAATTAAAGTCCGAAAAATCAACAGTCAGAAAAATCAACAAATTTCAAATCACCATTTTTGAAAATCAGAATTCAAAATTAACACATATGGTATTCGTGGGCACCAATGCAGGAAATTGCCCCTTTTGGGGGGGTGAGCATTTTTTATGGGCAGACCGTTATTTTATCCTTTGGTAACATGTGCCAAGCTCAAGATATTATTTTATAAGTCATGAATGAATGAATGAATGAATGAATGAATGAATGAATGAAGGAATGAAGGAACGAACGAACGAACGAACGAGCGAACGAACGAACGAATGAATGAATAAAATAATGCTAATGGACAATCCAAACGAACAAAGGTCAGGAGGCTACCATAGGTTGCAAGCACACACCTTGACAACAAGTGAATGCTGTGCACCATGGGTTCAATCCCTGCTTTGTGACTTAAAAGCTGGAACAGTAAGGCATTACGTGTGGTATAAATCACCAGTACAAATGTACACTTCTATTACCTCAGTACAGTATGAATGAAGTCCCTTTGGTCTTTGCAATTAACAAAAACATCCCGAGAAAATTCCTGAAAGGATACACTAGAAAAGAGATGTTAAAGGGTGTTTTAAAAAGAAAAGTCAATGTGATCCTACGAGAAGCAATGTTATCCAAAGAGAAAACATGACTATGGGGGTCATTATGAGTATGCCGGTCCGGAAATAAGGCGCCGGTTGCAACGTGTACCAGCACCTTTTCTGTATTGGCATACTCTGAACATGCCTGTAGGGGAAGGCCCTACGGTAGTTCAGGGCCCTACGGGCAGATAATTCACTGAAGCACTGACACCCGTAACAACAGTGCCGGTATTTCAGTGGTTCCCATCCCATGGAGTCCTGCTCCATGGGAATGGGAAATTACCGTTACTCCACTGCCTGTAAAATCCTGGTAATAACAGGATATGGGGTGGTGAAAACGGTAAACTGAGATTGCCGGTCAGCCGTCGGTACTACCACTGAGTTTCCGACAATCTCATAATGACCCCCATGTTTACCAGGATCTCCAGACCAGAATTCTAGCCCAAAAGGTGACTGATTTGTAAGCACCGATAATTGGATACAAGAACTAGGTTTGTCCCGGTAAGAAAGGTTGCCTTCTAATATACACATTTATTGGAAAAACATGTTTGCCACAGCTGTACCCAGTTAGGACATGTTGTGACTTACCTTTTGCCTATCAACTCTGCATAGCAAGTATGTGATGTCATGAGTGCCTGGAAGAGGTATGTTGTGTGAATGTTCTCTGCTGGGTGTTCTCTGAATGACAGTTGATGAGAGGGTAGCTTAGAGAGAGGGTAGTGACCCCTATGTCCTGTAACCTGGTCTTGTTCTTACCTGCACTGTAACTGAAACAAAGAAATATATGTTGTGACCTTAAGTGGGGTCATCAGGTTAAAAGGATACACTGGATGCCAGGAGATCTTCATTAGGTCACTTTAGTAGATAATATCAGGAGATTACTTCAGATAGTTACAGGATCAAGGGATGCCCACCAGCTCCCACCACACAGGCTACATATTTGTCAACTGTCCTGGGTGGAACCTCCACACACATTGTACAATCAAGCGTAACTAACCAACAAGCGAATGGAACCCGACCACCTCAACTACACCCCTAAACCAACACACAACACAGACCACCCTCCGCTCTCCCCTGCCACTAGGGAACCTCAGAACTGCCACTTCTGAGCACGACCAGCCCCACCTTGGGGTATCAAACAGACACAACCACAACCTTCAAAAACTCTAAGCTCCTTTTATTCACCCCTGCCACAGGTGAATCATGGGGCTGCCACCCCCAGGCACAAACCCCCCATATCGGGACTGGCCGAAGTCCAACCGCAGCTAACCAAGGAAACTAACTAACTACCAAACAATCAACCCAAGAAGATGTGACCAGAACAACAGGGGCACAGCACCACTCACACTCTCACCAAACACACTAACACTCACCCACACAACATACACACTATGGCCACACAATAAACAACCCAAAAACAATCCAAGTTTGACGGCCGTTCCAAACTGGGCCAACAGCGACATTAGGCCTCAACCCAACACCTACACAACTACACTCACGAAAACCTCTGGCAGCTTAGCAAAACAAACAGAAAAGGCCCTAGGATCACAGAGCAGTGTCACGATGAACGACAACCACTGTGAAGCAAATTTTAATCAAAGTATTAATCCGAAGTTAACTGGGCAAACCACAACCAAGCATCAGACCCCAAGCCTGCTACACCAAATATTGTCATGGCCACTCACCACTAAAAACACCACACAACTCTAAGGAGTCAGCCTAACTCCACTAACTCCCATTCAGGTGAATTGCAAAATATCACCACCCAGAACTGACCACAAGAAAAGAAGACGTCCCCACATTCTTGCGCGCGAACAGCCTGCAGACAGGACCCTGCCCCACACCTGTTCCATACATGGGCTACCACAAAACCCATGCTAAAACACTAACCCCCTAACACTTTGGCATACGCACCATGCCAACACACAATCAATGAGTTAACTCACCACCCATCCTTAAACCTAAAGCTGTAGGTCACTGCCCACAATCACTGGGCAGTCACACTACCCATGCATGGAGTATACGCATAAACACCCATCAAACGAGATACCACAGTCTCACCTCACCACACATCATCACTGCACCACACATCAAGTGTGCACACCTCCCTGCAACTAAAGCGTGTCCTAAAAACCCATTCCTTGAACAATGCACTCTCATCCACGCCTTCCAAGCAACTTAATTACAAGGTCATCCCCAAACCAAACTCCTTTAACACAAGTGCATATATATATATATACTTTTACATTTGCAGCCTACAAGTCTATGTTGCCTGTGCTGCAACTCTATCAATCCTGAAAATCCCCCAAGTGTTAAGCTAACATGGTAAATCTTCACCAAAATGTCATGCCCGAAGCTCAAGCTAACATACCCTGTAGCCATATTCTCAATGCCTTGAGTCCCTACTATCAGTCCCTGTTCGCAATGATGCAAACCATAAGATGGAAATCCTCAAAAATGTTACTCCTAGGAAGTTGACCTACACACTTGCGCACCCTCACACAAAGCATACTAGAATGTCCAACACTCTCATTGACTGCACAGTACCAACAATGCACTTACAGACTTTTATACTTCTAGCAAAGCTCAATTGCTCCAACAACTTGTAAAACAACATCAATGTTATACCCTGTATGCCTATCTCTCCTTAAGGCACACTCAGAAAAATAACACCAAACTCCAGTGATGACATCAACACTGGTAACCCTGAGCACCAATACATTTAAAACACATCTGTGCTCCCCGTAAGCAAGCAATTCTTAACAGTGAATATCAAACTGCTGCCAGATCACTGTTTCACTGCAGTCCTGCCTCCTTAATGTCCTCTGTACAAAGCGACTACCAGAAACACTGCCGTATGATCCGTACACAGTCATTACCGCACGTCCTTGATCTGGGTGACTTTCCTGGGACCTTCTCCAGGTCCTCAATGTACACGTAAAGTCACAGCGCAGCCCCGCACTGGTCCCTCCTGCAGATAGGGCATGGCTGCTTCTTCCTGGCATACAGAGGCACCGCTAGGGGTGCCTTACTTTAAAGTAAGTTGGCCAAAACTGGATACAGACATTCTTCCTGGTGACGCTAGCCCACGTCGTTGGGTGCTTTGTTCTAGCACCCCTGAGGTCGATCATTGCCCACGCAACAAGAGAATGTCCAACCACCACTCCAACAACGTTCCAGGACATTGCCAGCTTCTATAGTACCCCAGCTTACGTCATCACACCAATGCTGGGAGCCAAGCCGTACAGGTCTCTGCGGCTCCAACTGCCGCGCCAACTCCCTACGGAGCGAACGCATATGATCTCATCACTTCCAGGCTCCTTAGGCAACACAAGGACACGGCAAGCCTGGCAAGATGCTGCCAATCCCACCAGGACACAAAAGTAAGCACTCTCCATTCTGTTCATGTGAATAGCAATCAAAGCCCCTTGGAAAAGCACACTGTATGACCGCAACTTCTCTGTCTTGACATCGTGCCACGGCAACAACAGTAAACTTCCAGCTTCCAAGAACTTCCCTGCAATGGTCATAGATCAGCAGGGCAACCGCTACTTCTACCTGGATGCCTTCCTCATCCTTAGCGTTCCTGGTGAGCAACCTCTGTCTGCTTTGACCCTGGACAGACCAATTCGAACTGTAACACTTCACAGTCTCTGGGGAACCAATATTTCAGGAACCCTTAAACATTCTTGGTGCCTCCTGGAACAGTCTATGGCACCCTTATGTTTCTTTGGTGCCCGCTGGAACAATCTCTTGGTTCCCCCTGGGTAATTCACACCCATGAACGCTTGGCAGAGTCTCCCTCTGTTTCTGCCGGGTGCCCTATACAACATTCCCTCTCTCTCATGTTACTGGATGCCTCTGTCTCTTCTATGTTCACTATGCTTCCCATACCAGCCACCCTCTTGCCCTGGGTGGTGGAACTCATCATGGCAGGCAGTGAACTCCCTCCTTTTCCTCTGTCTCTTATGATCCTGTGCTGCACCCCCATCACCCTCCACAGCAGTCCTTTGTCCTCTCTCTCCCTCACTCCATCCATCCATTCAGGTACCTGTCTCTGTTTCTTCTCTGGGTTCTCCAAGAACAACTTGTCACCAATTTATGTTGTGACCTTAAGTGGGGTCATCAGGTCAAAAGGATACGCTGGATGCCAGGAGTTCTTCATTAGGTCACTTTAATCAGATAATATCAGGAGATTACTTCAGATAGTTACAGGATCAAGGGACGCCTACTGGCTCCCACTACCCAGGCTACATCTTTGTCAACTGTCCTGGGTGCAACCTCCACATATTGCATTCCACTCAGTCATACCCAAACATTCCAAACAGGACCTCATACATCAATCACCCAGCATACATACCAAAAGGTTACTAAATAGCCTTACAGGAAAGGAGATCACAACCCTAACACCTCCCTTCCTTCAGACAACAACCCTAACAGTTTCCTTTTGTACTTGAGAAACTGAGTGCTCTGTGGACACAAGCACTTTGCAACAATGGCAACAACTTGAACCTGCACTGGGCTAGGAAGGACCTGCGCTGTGCTGGGGGTCAGCAAGAGACACCCACTGCCCCGGCCACTCCCCAAACCCAAGAAGATAAGAACCTCTCTGAGTGAAAGGATATGGTGGACAGTCTCCCAGGGAAGAACAAGAACGACCTTGGTTTTGACAGTTCTGAGAGGGGCAACACAGGGGCCAGTAAGGACTGAGTTTGCCAGCGCTTTTGGGTACGAGGTGCACAATGTGGGGTGAGTACAAAAGCAGGAAATATCAGATCAGAGTTTTCCTTTGGAGCTTACCTGAGTGCTGTTTCTCAGCTGTGGTCTGGGTGGAATAGTGTGCCAGCAGCGTTGGTTCACAACATTTCATATTGGAGGCAACATGACGTAAATCTGTACACTTATGGGCAACAAGCAATGTTTGGCAGGTGGCATGAAGTGGAAGGCCTAAGGGGCACATTGAGTCATCATTGTTGCTGGTGGTATGCTTGAGGATGTGTGCACGGAAGCTCTGGCTGAAGGAGTCCCTGGTTGCAGGCAGGGTGCCATGGGAAACTTAGGAGCTCTGGACACGTTGTGAGGATCACGAAAGCAGCAGCAGGCATACCTGCCTACATTTGGCATAGCAAAACCCGGAGAATGATGTCATTGGATCCCTTCCCCCTTCTCCCGAGACACTGCCCACATTTTTCAAGCTGGAGACAGGTAATCTAGTTTTTTAATAAATTAGGCAGAATCTGAAAGGCTGATTGAAATGGTTGTGGAGTTAAGACTTAGCAACTGAGGCAGCCATAAACAGGAAATATTGTTTTTGTAGTTAAAATAGCTGCAGTTTTCTTTTGAGTTGTTTGGCCTTTTTTATTCTGCAGAGCTGTTCTTCCATTTGCCACTCTCTCCTTCGTTAACACACTTTGGAGAGCCCAAACATTCCATTAGGGAGCCGATGTTCGACGCAGTGGTGGAGTGGCTAATAACAATGCCCCCCATGAGCTAGTCTGGAAATGGACCAGAAATCTGTTCTGCAGCTTTCCTTTCCATCAGCACAGAAGTGCTTTGCGGTGGACCGTCTGTAGTCTCCCGAAAACCCAGACACTCCACGCTCTTTCCCGGAGACCCAGAGAACAGCGTAAAAACCCTGAGTCTCTGGGATAAACCAGGAGACTAGGCAGGTATGGCAGTAGGAGAGGTGCTGGATCAGAGGAGGCAAGGGGAAGAGCTCCGTTTTCGTCCGAGCTCTGTTTGGCGTTTGGAGTGCCACTTGTGACGTAGAGATATGTCAGGAGCTCGAGCACTCCAGAGCAACGGGGAGCTTGAGCGCTCCAGAGCAACGGATGAACTGGGACATCATGGCTATGTTGCAGGGTCCCAATTTCTATGATTGTTGAGGTGCTGAGGTCGTGGGTGGCTAATTGTTTGGTCATCACAGCTTAGCAGTGGTTGGTGAGTCGTGCAGCGATACACTGTGGTATTGCAAGGAAGTTACCTTGCTGCAGGGGGAGAGAAGGTTCTAAGTATGGCACAGTGCCGTGGGATCATAAGAAGAGTGACATCCACGGTTTTGTGGAGGCAATAGGAGTAGTGGGGAGAACTTTCTGCAGTGAGGATCTGTGAACAATGATGGAGGTAATGTGTTTAAGGAATGCCAATAGGCGAAGTGAGGTTCAGTATTGTTTTCACAAGTAAG
Source organism: Ambystoma mexicanum (assembly GCF_040938575.1). NCBI lineage: Eukaryota > Metazoa > Chordata > Amphibia > Caudata > Ambystomatidae > Ambystoma > Ambystoma mexicanum. The sequence continues at coordinate 406,108,784 of NC_090937.1, forward strand.
GGATGAGAACTGGCACTGGACATATGTGCATCGAATGATTTAGTGATAGCAACTGTCAAGTAATGTCGATTGGCTCTTGGCATTTTAGGATATGCTAAGGAAGTAAGGAGAACATGTTACCAGCACATGTTTGGTGTTGTATTATGTGACCATAGTGCTGAGGTGATGTGAGGCCTATTGGAATGGTGGAAGGCAATTTGGAATGGGGATATGTGTGAATGCAAAGCATGCATATCATGGCCTCTGTTTAGTATAATTTAAAGCACCAGCTGTATTATTAGATACATTGTGCAAATATGTTTGGAAATATGTTATGTGTAATGGGATTTTCATTCCACAGGTGCAACCACAGCAACACACGTTAGGACTTTACAATGGACTTATAGTGATATGGTGTTATGTAACCTGCTTATTGTGCTTTGGGATGCTGCAAATGTATGTTATCGTATGCTGTGTTGGATGAGGGATGTTGTGAACATAATTACTGGTGTCATGGCATGTCAACCCACGGCTCCAGGTTATGGTGTCATGACGTGTCATTTTGGGGTGTTGGACACCCGTGTCATTTTAGGGGTGTTGTACACCTGTGTCATTTTGCAGTGTTGGAAACACATGTAATTTTGGGGTGTTGGACACCCATGTCATCTGAGAGGTGTTGGATACCTAGCACCATGACTAGAACAGGTGTTGGACACCGAGAGGTGAATTGGCATTTGTGCAGAAGAGGTGTTGGTCACCTCTCGCCATGACAAGAAGAGGTGTTGGACACCTAGTGGTATGTTTAGTGTTTCCACAAGAAGGGTTGGACACCTAGCATCACGACCAGGGAAGATGTTGGACACATAGTTATGTGTTTGGTGTTAGGCGTTTGGTAGAAGAGGTGTTGGACACCTATTGTTACTGGCAAAACATGTTTCTACACCTAGATGAAGAGGAGGTGTTATGTGTTAGGGTTAGGCCGTTTTTTTGGACTACAAAATTGATGATCAGCAGTTTCATGTTCATTATACCATTGTGTGTGTCTGCCGTGCAAAGAGGATACTGAAGTGGTTACTTGTCAGTGAGGCTGCAGGTATTGTAGTGAGTCGAGGTGTTTTAGGGTTTGATGCTGAGTGGCATTTATTTACAGTTATGGTTTCCTTTTGTACCTGAGGCTCAGAGTGATCTGCAGACAAAGGCACCTTTTAACATTGGTGATAAACTGAACCTGCATGGTACCAAGGAAGGACCTGAGCTGTGCTCGGGGTACAGCCTGAGGACGGGTACATCCACCGCCCACCAAAACCCTGAAAGATGAGTACCATATTTCCATGTGTTTTTGGTGCCAACCTCAAAGGTAGAGAAGTGCTGGCCTTAAACTACTGCCAGTTGGCACGATTACTACAGCATTTGTGAGGGTGCCTGTTAGTGGATAACTAATGGTACATCTACGGGGAAATTACTGTCTGGCATGCTGTTGTGAAGAATACTGGGTTGCCCTACCTTGATGCGTGATATTGTTCAAAGGGTCTTCATGTACTACCTGTGGAGTAAACACTGTGTGTCTGACCCAACAAAGTGTGGGCTACTTTGACCCATTCAGCATAAGTCCCATCCATAACCAAGCTGCGCTTCTGCAGTCATCAGTAAAATGGCTGCGCTGGCTCCTTGGAGCACCATTGCATCAAAACTGCGTTTGGCAGTGACAAAAGGATGGCTGCACCTCCTTGCCAAACACCTATTGGGTGAGTTGGAACAGGGAGCACACAAAGAAAAGTGCCAGTGTGTGTTCTTGTGTGCACCAAAAAGAAGTGAATTGAAAAAGACAGCACTGCTCAGCTGCTTGCAAAAAGTCCCCATTGAAAAGGGAAAGTTTTACTCTAAAAAGGATGCTGCCCTGACACTAATTTCATCTATTCCTTATCACATTGCTTTTATCAATAAGGCCCTGCCATGCCCATCCATATTCACATTGTGCTCTAGCAGAAGAGATCATTATCCCTGAATGACAGGATAATGTCAAGCCAAATCTGGGAAATCTAAGAAACTTCACTTTCAGCCATGCAAGAAAACGCTTAACTTGTTGGTTACAAAATGTCAAATATCAAGGCTTTTAAGAAATCCTAGCTCTATGGGCATATGCCAATTTCAGTGAACCTGTGGCTTGAACAAACTGCTGGATAAAAGAAACTGAATAGGGCTGCAAAACAATATTGAGAAGCCAGGTGGAAGAGAGAAAAGCAAATTTAAATGAGAAATCCTAGCAACTTTCACCATGTGTAAAAATGGGCTTTTGCAACCCAAAAGAAAATGCCTTTTTTAAAAGTACAATGTTGAATAACAACTTGTCCTTGCCTAGCAATGTAAAGGGGATTTTGCTGGGGAACATATATGGGATGTTTTATTCAACAGGTGTGTTTTAGTTCAGAACAAAATAAAAGAAAATAAAGGAATTAAAATGCATTGGCTGGATTTTGCAAGCTCCAGAAAAGGTCTTTCTGCTGGCTAAACTGATGCCTTCCCAAAAAAAAGTAACCACCATAAACATCTGGGACACATAAGTTATAATTGCTAGCTTGGAACACTTTGAATAGGACCAGAAGGCCACATATTACAGGCTCATCAGACTTTTGTCTGGGCAGAGGCCTCTTACAATAGAGATTTGGGACACAAACCTGTGAAGTGAGTAAGTGGCAATAAACATTCAATCAAACTGGGCTGAAAAAACAGTTGGTGGTAGGTGAGAAAAAAATGGGACAGGTGAAGGACAAAGGCCAGCCCCATTTGTTTCAAAAGTTTATTTTATTCATTAACTTTTAAGACTTTTATATTTGCAACAGGATTTTGCAGGAACGTAAAAAGTTAACAGTGTAAATGTAATTTTGTGGTTTTTAATTTAAGACATTGTAGCCTTCACTGCCATATTAGGAACAGACATGGCAGAAATTGCATATTCTAAGGAAAGTGTACATGATGCCACTTTGAAATTCAATACTGATATGCCTAATAATAATCTATATACATGTATAAAGTTATAGGCCCTCATTACGACCCTGGCGGAAATCGAAAAACGATGGCGGAAAAGCAATACCGCCATCGAATAGCGCTCGGTGCGATCATGACCCGTCACCGTAAAGTACGATGCCATTAGCGACACCGTAGTGAACGCCAACGCTAACTGCACCAAGTACGCGCACGCGCGCCATGCCAAACCGTAATTACCACCATGGCGCAACGGTACGCGAATTCTGACCCTAGCGGACATGCACCTAACGCCATCAAGCATGGCGGAAAGTACCATTCCGCCATGGTGAGAAGTACGGCATCGCGAACCAACCGTAAACGGCCCTACTGAGTGCCTGTACACCACTCCCTGGCCACATTGCACAACTCCTCGTCGGTGCAATGAAGTCACACAATGCAACCAGTGAAATGTACATGTCACCCATGCCTGCCAACGAACAAATGAACCTCAAGAGGGGCCAACGGGAGCTGCAGGGCACAGATGGCACGAATACAGAAGCTACACAAATGGACATGACCTCAGTCTCCCTCCAAGAAACGCACGCAAACACAGGCACCTGTGACCAGCCATATTCTGATAATCACATCATTCCACCAATCCACCTGGCTGACCGGCATCTGTTACACAAAAGCTAATCCCCCGCCCCTGAGCATGACATCATTAAAACAGTCATAATGGCAGCCCTAATCCCTGACCTCACTGGGCTCCGTAGGCAAACGCGCCCAGCACAGTACCACGCAACTATACTCCGAAGCTGGAACCCAATGCAGATCTCCTCACAATACATCGCTCCCCAAATAGGAATATGCCACATCACTTGCAAAGAAGAACGCTACACGGTTCATATCAGAATAGAAATTTAATGCACAACAAATTCACCAAGCCCATACAGCCATTAGGCCATGAACCCCAAAATATAATTCACCATTGTGGGCTGCATCCGCAATAAATGACCAGCTACTTCTTGTGTGACGCCCTGTTCCCTCATGGTACACAGGGGCTACATTCTCGTACGAAAAGGCAACATGGAAGCGCCTCGAACCGCAGGGCCGTCCCATTAGGGAGGCACTAGTCCAGCTGAAAGGCCGAAATGTTGCTCCTAGCCACTAGTACTGCGTAAGGGCATGTGGCCCATTGGCGATCGTCCCATAAGATCGTAATGGTGCTCCACTGATTAACACGAAGCAGCAGGTGTCGGGAGTAAAATCCATCTGCAGGAGTGGCATACAGATGGCAGTGGCAAAAGGGGAGGAGATACATGTCACCCAAATGAAATGAAAAAGAATAGTATGGGCATCAGAACTGCATTTGAATTACTCACTTCAATGATCACACAAAATCCACAGCCATATGCATGCTAGCCCACTCCAAGGGATCATCACCACCCAAAAACCACTTGCGAATCATAACTATCTATATCGAGGTGAAAACACTATTACAAACGAGTGTTACTGTGCATGCGTCTGTCAAAACAGAATCCATCAGATGGGATTAGTAACGTGCATAGACACAAGTGTCTGAAGGCGCGTCGAGACAGGGAGGGTTCAACAAGGCCAGATAGACGATGGTCCCACTATGGCAGCCCTGCATCACATAGCGCAGGGGAGGTGGATAGATTCCAAGAAGCCCCGTACATGGCAAACTCTGTATGAAATCATCTGTCCATGCATCCATACATCATTCCCTCATCCCGTAATGAAAACGCCTGATTTCATACTCACATAACATGTGAAATTTCCATTGAGTCTGTGCGTTATGCAGCCTGCAAAATCCACTGTGCTCCAGCCCGTAATTCCAGTGTTGTGAAGTAACATGTATTTGGGAACGTCCGGCCTCATCGTCCACTACGCTATTGCGCATCCCATACCATTCATATCAATCATTGCATTCTCGCCATGGCCCCTGTCCCAAGGACATTGAACAATAGAACGTTATATTTGCAGTCAGACCTGTGGGCGTCTCCTCGCCGCTAGCTGAAAACCGAAAGCGCTGTCCTTCGAATTCCTCATTTGCAACATCACGTCGAAAAGGCATCTGTGGCCGCTTGCAATCACAAATTAATCCATCTAGTGCGGCTGTGTGTGAAAATGGCAACTGGCTTCACTCACAAATGGGACGCCCCGCCCGTCGGTGAACCTCGGTACAGTGTTGCATGAGGGTCCACCGTAACTCGAGTACTACGTTCCACTGACCCTTCACAAGTCTGTTCGCGACTGCAAAGATAGTATGTGAACCAATGGGACCATAGCAGAATGAACATATGAACCAATATTACACTGCCATCGGGAACAAATACATGATTGTAATAGCAAGATGCCATTCGTCGAATTGCAGCATTGTGTGCGGGACGTGCTCGCCCAAAGGGGATTGCAGCTTGCACAGGTGGAATGAATCACCACAGGTGGAGGCTATACAGCCTGAAAACACATAAATTGCACACCCAACCCCCTCACACAACCACACCCACTCAGAAATGCTACCGGCAGGACTAGCGATGTTGGCCCTGGGGGACCTGATAGCACTGCAAGTACTCCAACTTCAAGAAGAAGACGAACCCCAACTACTACAACAACCGGCCGCACGGAGGAGACGCAGGAGGAGGAGGAGGGCAAGGCAGGGCCAGCAAGGGCCGCCAGCACAGCCACTACCACCACGCAGGCAGCCCGCAATCCCACGCCTCCGAGCACATCCGTTCGACCTCACTGATGAGCAGATCCACACCCTCTACCGTTTGGACCGGGACACCATAACCGCCATTGTGGACATGACACAGGCTGACCTTGCCAGCATGATAGATAGCCCAACCGCCATCCCACCCCTACTGAAGGTGGTGTCTGTACTCCACTTCCTGGCCACAGGCACCTACCAGCACACAGTCGGACAGTTGCATGGCATTTCACAGCCACTGTTCTCACGGACACTATTGCAAGTGCTCGATGCCCTCCTGAGGCACGCAGACGACTACATCTCTCTACCGCGCTCGGAGCAGGAAATTACGAACACAAAAGTGGGATTCCATGCACTTGGCGGCATACCGGGTTGCATTGATGCCATCGACTGCACCCATGTGGAATTGGTCGTCCCACATGCCATGGAGGCCCAGTACCGCAACCGAAAACAATTTCATCCTCTGAATGTACAAATGGTGTGTGACTCCAACAGGATCATTACACATTGTTGTGCCCAATTTCCTGGATCAACCCATGATTCTATGGTCTTGAGGAACTCTACAATACCACGCTACATGGAGCGACACGCAGGGAACAGATCCTGGCTACTCGGTGAGTCTCATTTCAAGCATGATAATGTGGGGTATGTGATGCGCCAATGACCTAGCAGGAAGGGGGGGTGCGTACGTAGCAATGGCATTCCTCAAACATCCTTTATTGTCCACATACAGGTGATGCCGGGTATCCACTGAAGAGATGGCTCCTTACACCACTCCGGAACCCACGGGACCAGCATGAGGAGGACTACAACCATGCCCACTCACGTACCCGTGTAGTCATAGAACAGGCATTCGGCCTACTGAAGACTCGTTTCCGCTGCCTCAGCAGGTCTGGCGGGGCACTCCTGTACCGCCATGAGAAGGTTGCAAAGATAGTCATGGCATGTGTCATGCTACACAACATGTGCGTACGTAGAAATGTGCCCATGCCCCCTGACGCAGAACTGCAAGCACCTGAAGATGGTCATGATGAGGGTGGGGATGTGGCAGCACCTCAAGGAGTCTGCGAGGCACAGGAGGGCCGTGACATTCATCAGCATATCATAGATGCATGCTTCTAGCACTCACGCCTGGTGGCTGATACATGGACACGGAACTTGTGGCACTGTGTGTGTCCGGAACATGCACAATAGGGACTGTACGCCTATAATGGCCTCGTACACAAAGATCAATGTCCACACATCTCATTGGATGATCGTGCATTGTTTATGGCATATGTGAAATCATGTTACACACCCCATCGACCCGCCACCCAAGTGAGCCCAACACACCCCCTCCACCCTCCTACCTCCCCCCCGAACACCAGTGTCCAGAGATGCTCATTGTCAGTGGGCAGTCGCTATTGCAAGCCCCCTCTCCGGGTATCAGGGGCACCCCTGCCTGTGGAGCGCAGGTTCCTCCCTGATCTACGTTGGGGGCTGCCCTGGACGGAACTTGCAACGGATGATGTCTCTGCCTGCTCACGTCCATGCATGTGCCTAAGGGTTTGTGAGAGCTCAGTGAGCACACGGCGCACAGCGGCAAGTTCGGCACATACGTCTTTGGACGTCGCATTCAGTTCCCCCCTCAGGCTCTCGGTGCTTCTCTCCATTTGTACTCTCAGGCTCTCGGTGCTTCTCTCCATTTCTAGTCTCAGGCTCTCGGTGCTACTCTCCATTTGTGCCCTTAGTGTCTCTGTACTTCTCTCCATTTCTGCCCTAAGTGTCTCAGTTGATGTTTCTATGGCTGCCTTAGTTCCCCCACATTCATCGGCATGGTCCTTGAGGAGCGTGGCCAGTTGCTGCTGTTGCACGATTACCTGGTCGAGGGACTGTTGCCTCTGCTGTGCCATGGCCATTTGCGGTGGTGTCACAGAGGGGCTAGTCACCTCATGTTGCCTTGCCACAGGGCTTGTGGGGGATGGCCAGTCGTCGTCTTGTGGGTGCCCCTGCGTGGTATCCTCATGGTGTACGGGATGGAACAGACAGGGGGATTGAGACAGGTCATGGATGGATCTGACTTCGACATCCCCGTTTTCTGTGTCGGAGCATACTGCCATTAATGCAGTGTCACCTATGGTGCTGCTGCCACCAGAAGCAGTGCCTACTGTGGCATCCATTGGGGGTACCTGTGGTGGTGCTGTTGTGGGCATGCTGGGTGCTGGGGTGCCTGTTGGAGTTCCCTCCTGTGTGCTGCCACTTGATTTGTCCTGCTGCCGTGTCTTGATGCGTGCAGCTGAGGTGGAGGGTCTTTGGCCGTTGGTCTTGGCCCTCTTTGCAGGTGTGCTGGTAGGGGTGTCCTGGAGCTCGTCATTTGAATCGGACCCTGTGGTGGAGTAGAAGAGGGCGAGCGTTATTGATGGGTCTGTGGGAATTGGAATGGCAATGTATCACATGCATTGGGGTGGTACCTGAGGGTGATTTGGGTTGGGGCCTTGGAGGTGGTTTCTTTTTTGTGTGGAGTGAGGGTGCAGTTGTTTTGCAGCCTGCAGTTAGGGTGTGCCTGCTGCACGTGTAGAGGGTGTTTTTAGGATTTTTAATTATTTATGTATTTAATGTGAGTTTTAAAGTGTGCTATCGGGCCTATGTATGTGGACGTTCTCCTGGACATGTGTTACTGTTGCACTATGTGGACACGTGGTACTTCACATGATTGGACATTGTGGTTTTAGCATTGTTTTATTTGGGACACCTACCTGATTCTTCGGATGTCTGCACTCCTTTCTCCATCCCTCCGACTCCCTCTATACTCTCCATTCCAATGGTGGAGGCACAGATTTCTTCCCAGGGGGTCAGCTTGATGGGTGATTCCGATCCTCCCCCGGTAGCTGTGGCAATGTTGCGGTTGGCAGAAAGTATGCTACGGACGCGGATCCGCAGGTCGTCCCATCGCTTTCTGCATTGCTGTGGGTTGCGGGGTGCGGTCCCCACCGCACTTACCCGCTGTGCCACCAGGGACCATATGGCCTTCTTGTTCGCAAGTGCCGTCCTGGTCATTTGCGTGGAGAAGACGACGGCAGCATTCTCCTGGAGGGTCTCTGTGAGCACGGTGAGTTCCTCACGGGAGAAGTGGACCTGCCGCTTGTGGTCGCACGCTTTCTCCGCTACTTTTCCCATTTTTCTTGGTTTCACTAGGGTGGATGTCGGGTTGGGATGTGTCTCAGGGTAGTATTTTTAATGGTTGTGTGGAAATAGTGTTTTTATAGGTGTACGGCGTGATGTTTCCCGTTCCGGGACCATGTTTTTACTTCCGTTTCCGTATATTTACGGTCACCGTACTTTCCGATTGCCGCTCATTGCGGTGACCGCTAAGAGGGGTGGCGGAATTGCACCTAGGGCGCCGTACGGCGGCGGTGTGGGCCGTTTTGGGGTCATTTCCGCCATCGCGGACTTTGCACTTCCGCCATGGCGTGGTGCTCGTGCCCGATGGGTCGGCATGAGCCGCACTTTGCTCCGTCGTGCAATGGCGGAAACGCTATTTACGCTATGGCGGTCCGGTCGGTTGCTTTCCGCCAGGGTCATAATGAGGGCCATAGAATTTTAGGCAGAATATTTCTTACTGAAAACGACAAAAAATTGTTAAGCAGACAAAACAAAGTCTTACAAACTGGAGAGTTTGACTGGCTGCTCTGCGTAAAATATATAATCTGCCCATTTCATTTGTTAAAGTGCCACAACTGTACAAATGTGTAAATTATGTTAAGACTGGCTTTTGGCAAAAAGGTCTGTGGGAAGACTTTGCACGTCATAAAGTCCAGCTCCATAAACTGAGTCACCTCCTAGAGGAGGCAACCAACATTGGTTGTCCTATCCTGGTCTTGGGGGGAGGCCTAACTCAGTTCTGCCCCACCATATAATCCTATGATGTCACCATCACCAATAATAAGGGTGGCTGACAGAACTCGAGACACGCTCTCCTGAATTTCCTGCGTCTGCGTATCCTAACATTCCAGATCCACCCTTGCAAGATTCCAGACTCTACTGCAAGGTCAAAGCATAGCTTTTCCTCTTCCAGCAAGGCCAAAGCATAGCTTATCCTATCCCAGCAAGACCATTGATCCAGAAATTCCACTAAAATCCCAACAACAAAGGGGAAAAGCAATGGTACCCTTTTGGGGAGCATCCTGTGGCCAGACCAGCTTTTTGCCCACTACCTGCATCCTGCTGAGGTGTTGCTGTGCCGTGACCAGACCTTTGCCCAGCTGTCTTTTGCCAGGAAAGCCCGCTATCTGGTTACCCGAGCCTTGGTAGTCCAGAACCCGGTTGGCTGTTCCTAATCCCAAATCCAAGAGAGGATTGTGAGTATTTCCCCTCCCATAGCAATCCATAGCCTACCCCATCTTGATACTTTGTCTTTGTTCTACTCTCTAAGTAATCCTATCCATACCCTGGTAACTTGTCTAAAACTGTTAGAATTCTCTGTGCACCCTGTCCTTGTTTTTCTAGTGTTAGCACAATTCTTTCATTCACCTCATCTTGTAACTCCTTAGCAATATTTGGAATAATTTAAATTAATTCCCACATAGATCTGAACGCGGGGTGAAAGAGTTAAGTTGTAAATTAACCTGGGATCGTACCGTGTCTTTCTTTAACAATCTAGTCTTAATAATCTAGTTTAAGTAAAACTTTTCCTTTCTTTCCAAACCGATTTTCTCTTCTTAATTGCTTAATTTTACCAAAACCAAACCTCCTTTTATCTTGCAAATCTCATCCAGTTCCTCAGCTATAGCCATCCTTTCACTTCTATATTGTCCCTGTGATGTGACTCTATCCCCCAGCCCAAAAACCGATTTCCGATTTTGAGTATTTCACCCGTTTTTCTTAAAAAAACGTTTGTGCCATTTAAAACTGCATCCATGTAAAATGCATCTTTTCGAATGTGTGATTTTGACTGCATTGTGTTCTTACTTTCAACTTGCTTTCGAACTGTATGCCTTTATTGATACCTTGCCTTGTGATTGCTAGAGTTTATACATTACTGCTATTGTGAGAAATCATATTTGCCTCATAGATTTAACCGCACATTAGTTATTTATTTGTCAATTTCCGAGTGTCATTTTATGCCATTGCAATGGGCTTAAAAATGTTTTGATTCTGTTTGCTGCTTCATATCCATGACTACCTGCTGCTTCTTTCTATCCACTCAGAATTCAATTAATTGTGGGTTGAGGGAACATTGCAGGGGGGAACCTTAACTCAGGTGCCATCTATCCTAATTGAAAAAGTGCTCCTATTGATGTGTGCTTTGGATATGTTCTTGTAGAAGTTTAACCACATGTATTTCAGTGGTTTTCATTGTAATTATCACCCCATTGGTGATTGCTGCCCAATATGATTTTTTGTGTGATTTTTTGTGAATTTTAAAATAAATAAATATTGCATTCCCACCAACCGACCTTGGTCATGGTACATTGTGACCCGGGGTATTTGTAAAAGTGGGTGTGAGACGGGTTGTGTTCCATCTCAAATTGAATTCATAGAAAATAAAGAGAAAACATTCCTATTGTACGCTACATCCTAGCTAAAACCAAGGTGTGTCGCCCGATTGAAATCCTTAACAGAAGGGGATGGGGGCAATTGAAGCTCTACTTTGTAAGACTCCTGAAACAGTGACCAAAGCTAGAGCAGCACTTTTTGACAGAGCTCTGTGGCGCTCTGCAGTCACTGGGTGGTTTGGCAAACCTGAGGGTGTTAGTGGAGCTCTATACTGTTCTGTGTCAATGACTAGACTGATGACGTCAAGGAGGAGGCAGTGATGACGTTGGCTTCCTACGTCGAGGAACACTGTGAGACACTGCACTCCACAAAAACAGGGGAAATAGAAGATGTGCGTGGCCATGCAGTGAGGACCTGTTATTTTCTTGGAAGGTGGTGCTAAGGTTGCATTGGGATCGTGACGAGGGGATATAGTTTCCTGGAGCGTGACAGAGTGTGTTTCAGGAAGAGCACACTGTTAAGCAGACCAGGACGTGGGTCGGCTGTGCTGCAAAGCCCAGGCTATGTTGAGTGGTCAATGCCTACTTCGGAGGCACTGTTTGGGGCAAGGTGACTCTTACATTGGAGCGGTTGATAGCAGTTTGGGCAGCTCTGCAGTAAGGTACTGTGGGTGAAGGTCACAATTTATAACAATTTATGCCCAAGTTATTTTCAGAGGTAGTGTTCAGCAGCAATAATGTTTAAGTTGCAGCTTTTTTCCCCTTGGAGTTCCATAGGATCTTATGGAACTGTTTGTATCACTGGGGGGAACTGAGAGCCTGCAGCAGTTCAGTTCTTCTGGGAAGGGTGCCAAGGAAATGTTATTGTTGTTATGTGATGTCAGTTGAAAGGATGTTGTGTTAGGTGCATTGGATGCATGTCACGGTCTCTCTATAGGAAAATGGGCAACAGACGTGATTATTAAAAACAATGCCCAGTGATCTTTGGACATGGGCACTTTGAAACAGGACACTATGAAGTATGATACATTTTCATGGTCACCGTGGTAATGAAGTAGTATAATTAATGGCAAACTCTAAATTTGAGAAACAAGAGGGTTACTTGGTTGGCTGTAATTGAGTTAGAGTTCCAGATCATTGATTCAGAACCCTGGTCATTCACAAGGATACAAAAATGACAACATTCCAATAAAAGAAACAAAGTGGCTCCTCACAAGAATCATAGTCACATTGGGATCCCCAGGATCAGATACCCTTTGCATGCATGGCTCACAGAAGATCCAGTCTCACTCTTCCCAGGCATAGGTTGGAAGTTGGCATATCCAACTCTGGAAAGCATTCCAGTGCCAAAGCAGTGAGACAGTCCTTTACAGGGGCAAAGGTTTACAGCAAAGTTCCATCCAAAGTAGGCATGCAGTCCTTCAGGGTCAGATGCAAAGCCTTCCTCCAAGTGAAGTACCCCAAAATGCTACTAAGTGTTTTACACCCGCAGGTTTTTTTTGTCCAAGCTTATGCATATGTTAAGTCTCTGACAGTGATCAATCTCAGCTAACACTAAACTAATGCTAAACAACATTTTATTATACTGTGACATCACTTCCTTTTTTTAGAAGTCACCATTATGTTCTCATCCCTCAAACAAAATGGGTGCGGGCTTATGTCAGTTGAAAACATTTCCTCTGGTGAAAATCTGCCCCCATTGCAAAGTTCAAAGTGGAGGCCACGTGACAGGCATGCACAAGAGCTGCCATCCAGTCAGGTTTGGCTTCCCTGAGGATGTAGGACTTCCTGGCCCCTACAGTACCTCTCTGTTTCTGTTAGGAACAGATCTCCAGGTGGGACTCTTCAATGGTGTGAACCAGGCTGAATAGGATTCACAAACTAACCTTATAACACTACGTTTTACAAACAGATTAGAATACATAATACACCAGATTTATTTTTGCCATTCCAAATTGAAGAGCCCTTCCAACATTGGATCTGTTAGTCTCTAGTAGAAGAAGTTGTTCATTTATTTCTTCACTCCATTTGTTAAGGTGGAGTCCTTTAACTGGGGCTTTGCCTTATCTATTCAGTAACGTTTCGTTACCACTTTACACTAGGGTGCAGTAGTAATGCATTCACAAATGTATAAGTAATATGCAACTAAGGAATAACAACCATTTACTAAAAAAATAACTAATTAAAAGTGTTACAACAGATTAGTAATTCAAAACGTATTCCTGTTTATTGTGCAACATACACATCAAAACTGGCTCTGGGGTAATTCTCTACAGAATGAGGGGCCCACCAGTGTTATGAAGAGATAGAAATACTTAGTGGTGTCTGCTGTAAATTGTTGGGAACCCTAATAATCCACTTTCACTGTTAGTGTTAAATCTTGTATATTTTGCAACTATGACCATGAGTGCATTTGTCAGTCTCTGTGTGCATGATTAATACAATCAGTCTTGAAGTACACAGTATACACGCCTCTGGAGCCATGTCACATTACAGTACTGGAGTAATTTGTGGCTTGAAGTCTGAATTGCAATTTTACTGAACCACGCGGAGGTAAGGCCAGTGGTGTCTATCTCTCAGAGTCCCAGTATACGCCACAATATGCACAGACACCACACCAACATCTATCCATGCTTTTAGACTTATCTCTCCGGTCCCTCCAGATCATTCAACCGACAGGGCAAATAATCATGTAACTGTCCAAACTTCTGCCTTTAACATACTTACTTCTGCTCACAGCTCACTTCTCCCCATCCTCATTCCACTCAATGTCTCTTTCACCTTTCACACTGGATCATCCCACTCTCCTCCAAATCCCCTCCTTTCTTGGCTTATTGTGCAGACTCATCACTCTGACACCTTCACCACAGGGATGTCCTTTAGGGATCGCCAGGGGTTGTAACCCCTGTGGTCTCCATTGCTACCCCTAAAAACGTTTCTTTTTTTTTCTTTTTTTTTTTACTGCTTGAAGTTCCTGGGCTGTGGCCAATGTCATGTGACTCTTTGTTTCTGGAGTGTGTGACTTTCTTGTTCAGGCTTCTTTTTAAAAAAAAACTAAAAAAAACAAGGGGTTCCACAAGTGTAACACTTTGAGCTGTGACCCTAAATAAAAAAGAAGAGGAATACCAAATAATTTGTCTTTCTGGAATTCTATACAATATTTGCTAGACTAATTAAAGGTTTGTTTCAGGCACACTTCAGGAGGTGAGTCACTGATTTAGTCCGTTCATAAACACCTCAAATTCACAATGCAGACAAAATCCTCCAAAAAGCATTTAGAGTAGAATAAGCATACATTTCAGACTATGTATTGTTCTTTTTGGAAATTGCAGTTATAGCATGTTTTTTCTGCAGATACATATAGTGATCCATTCTTGTATGAAATGTATATCATGTTAAAGTGATATTGTAACAATCTTTTTCATTGTGTACTTAGAAACAATGCTATGTGATGCCGTTTCCTGTTTTGTCAAGGGGTAAACGGCCGTGTTCCATCACTTTCCGTGATGCCACTTCGGGATGGAGTCAAATGACATCACTTCCTGTGGTGTCTTCAGAGATCAAGGGTCATGTGGTGTCACTTCCGCTACCCCTGGCATTTTGTTGAAATGACGTCCCTGCTTCACCATCTCCTGAAACCCTAGCGCCCCCTCCACCACCACCTCTTTCTATGGGCGTTCCACAAGGATCATTCCTTGGCCCACTGCTTTTATCTATCTGCACCTCCTCTCTGGGTACACTCTTCTCATTATACTTATTCACTAGCCACCTCTTTGCTGATGACACTTAAACCTTTTTTTCTTCACCCCTAACTTCTCGGCGTGTATCACCAAATACCTCTCTGATATTCACATCTGGACTGCACCAGACTGCTGATATTGAACTCTTGTAAGATGGTAGTCGTCTTTCTCCTGTCCTACAATACTGACCTCTCTCCCATTCCCTATCGCTTTTCCTCCCAGTGTCCTTATACATCACAAATATGGGGTCTTCTTTGACAGCAAGCTTTAACTACACAACGGCATCACTGCCACTGTGGAGAAGACCAACATTCTGAAACATTGAGATCTTCTTGCACCTAACTCACCACTGTGAGGAAATGCTCTCCTCTACCTGGGACTTCAGAAAACTTGACAACTCCTACAGCCAACATGTGGGCCTCCCACTTTACTCTTTCTCTACTCTGAATAAAATACTGACCTTTACCACACACACACCCTGAACAAGCTATCTTGATCGTCTCCCACCTCGGTGTACCATCAAAAAGCCAGCTGTTTCTTTATGCAAATTGTCCCTCTGCAAGTTCCTGCTTCTTGCCTTCTGATGTATCCATGGCGTAAATCGCCATTACCTGGATTAATACATATCGCTCTACTTTCCTGCTCAGTCCCTCCGCTCTCTAACCCACCACAAACTACTAAACATGGCATTTCCTCTTGCTTCCATTCCTCTTCTCCTCTGGCAACTCACAGCTGGAATGCTCTCTAACCAATCATCAGACACATCCATTCAGTAGACGCCTTCAAGAACAGGCTGAAACTCCACCCGCTTGCCATTGAAGGGGAACCCTCTAGCTCCAAGCCCTCCACCAGAGCTCTTTGCCCACACATGCTTGCTGCAAATCAACTGTACACATTGCAAATATGTGCATGTCCCTCTGTTATGACATGTCTCCTTTTTATGACTGCATTTACAAACCCTGTATCACCTGGCTCGCCACTACCCACATATGCACCTATAACTATGTAAAGGTACCCTTAATGGTACTACCTAAATTGCCAACCTTATCAACCAAATCAAATCACATTTTGAGTGGGACAGTGGTGGATCACCCCTGAGGTTATACAAGAGGGGGCCAGAGCATATTATTAGAAACATTCAGTGGGGGCTGGAAGGATTGTTTGCTGTCTTATGTTTGCCTGAGCTCGGTTGCCATGACTGAAAAGTAACCTGAGGCCGCATTCCATACTTTGATTTCCTCCCAAATCCACTCATGCACTTCCTTTACTAACAGACTTGTTCTTGCCCAACTGCGGCAAGAAAATCAATCCCACGTGTTGTGATTATTCCATCCATCTCCGTAACACTGACTTAGTTTTGCATGTGTTTTTGAACAGGCCGATCAACGTCGACCATTTCCTGCATCCTTTCTCTCTCAAACCATTGTGTTCTTTCTGGGGACAAAAGGTACATTTTTTTATGTCCAAGCGCTGTGTCTCAGCATGCGCTCTCATTCTCCTGAACGTGTTTGCTTATATTTGGCGCAAAGCTGGAAGGCCTTTAATATTTCCTTGTTTCGCTGCTCAGTGGTTCTTACTTGTGTTTCCTTTGGGCCTCCCACCATCCATCCTTTCCCACTTGAGTTTTGGGTCGACTTTGTTTGGGACTTCGTGGGTAATTCTGGCCTGTGGGTCTCACACTTTACATTGTGGTTCACTTAATTACTGGGGCTTTCCACGCTTTGGTTGCTTCCGGTGTGCTGCCTCTGCCACCCCCCAAGAGGCTTGTTTTATGCGCTTACTTGCTTTAGTGTTTCACTGCCCCTCATTGACATCTAGATACTGGCATGCTGTGGGAGGTGGTCATGCACTGTGGGCCTGCTGCCTCCAGTGTCTGTCAGCTGTTTGTCATGGTTTACCTCATATTAGGTGCCCGTGCTGTTACCTAGTGTTGCTGCAGATCGTTGTGGGGGTGTTTTTTTAATCAGGGGTCGGGGGTTATGCGCTGCATTCTTTTGCGCTCTATGGGGAACATACACTACTGGCCTAATTCACAGACACGTGTTATAATGGCAAAACCCTTTGCCATCCAGACTGAGGTAAGAGGATTGCTGCTTTGTTGCCTGCATCTTTGTGCTGATATTTTGTGTGTTTTTGTTTTAAATCACTTGCTGGGCAAGGCGCCTCCGATCGCTCTCTCTCTCTCTCTCTCTCCCTTCCCTGTTCCCTCTTCCTGGTTCCCCGCTCCCTCCTCCCTCCACCCTCCATACCGCCCACCTCAGATTGATTGGGCAGCTGGGCAGCACAGCCTGTTCTTCCGGTGCCAAGGTCCTAGTCCCCTCGACACACGCGACCTCCCCTATTGCCATGCAGGCGCAGGTAAGAGGATTGCTGCTTTGTTGCCTGCATCTGTGTGCTGATATTTTGTGTGTTTTTGTTTTAAATTACTTGCTGGGCAAGGCGCCTCCACTCTCTCTCTCTCTCGCTCCCCCGCTCCCTCTTCCTGGTTCCCTGCTTCCTCCTCCCTCCATCCCGCCCACCTCAGGTTGATTGGGCAGCACAGCCCATTCTTCTGGTGCCGGGGACATAGTCCCCTCGACACACGCGACCTCCCCTATTGCCATCCAGGCAGAGGTAAGAGGATTGCTGCTTTGTTGCCTGCATCTGTGTTCTGATATTTTGTGTGTTTTTGTTTTAAATTACTTGCTGGGCAAGTAATTTAACTTGCGCAGCAAGTTAAATTACGCTCTCTCTCTCTCTCTCTACCTTCCCCGCTCCCACTTCCTGGTTCCCCGCTCCCTCCTCCCTCCATCCAGCCCACCTCACCTTGATTGGGCACTCCCCTCCTCTAAAGTTCCTCCTCCCAGGGCATCCCCCTGCCCGGCAGCCCCCAGTCTAGGGGCCCCTAAGGCAAATGGCTGCTCCCACTGTAGTGGCTCCTGTTGTGTATGCCGGGGTCTGCAGGGGACGCCAGTTGCCAGTCAGTCTCCCAGGTTAGTCCCTCTAGCTTCCCTGCCTACCACCCCCCCATTCAACCTTCAGACTCTTAGACTGGCTGTGTTTCCCTGTGATGTTATAATATGCACTCTATCAGTATTTAAAAATTGCACTGTGAAAACTAGGCCTTTTCTCCCACTTTCAGGATTCTCAAACTTAGGTGTGTTTTTCCAAGTGATGTTATAATATGCACTGTATCCGTATTTAAAAATTGCACTTTGAAAACTAGGCCTTTTCTTCCGCTTTCAGGATTCTAAAACTTAGGTGAGTTTTTCCCTGTGACGTTATAATATGCACTGTATCAGTATTTAAAAAGGGCACTGTGAAAACTAGGCCTTTTCTCCCCGGATTCTCAAACTTAGGTGCGTCTTCCCACCTGTGTTATCATGTGCATTTTGGGAGCACTTTAATCCTGAGGGATGTCATCTGCCCTACTGCCCAATTTGCTTTCTGTCTGCCTATTCCAGTGTCCTTCGCTAGTGTCACCCCCTCTCCCTTCCACCCCTCTCCTCTCCCACCTACTCTATGGTGCTCTCCGTCTCTCCTATCTTCTCTAACTGCTTCTCTATCGACTATCCTGCTCTCCTCACTAAATCTGGTAGGAAGAAGTTTAAAAAGGACATCCTGGTCTCCAACCCAGGCCTTCCTATCGCTGACACCTACACCAGTGCCTCCTCCAAGGAAACTCTCACCGACATACTCTTTGTCGTGCCTTCGGCAGACCTATGGACCCTTCATATGGTCTCTGTGCTTTCTCATTTCTCCTCTTCTCCCATTATTGGTGGCACCTGTTGGGATGCCCTCCTGACCTCCTTCCATTCCTCTAAGGTCATCATTAATGTTTATTCTAATGGGACCGTCTTGGTCCAAGGCCCTCAGGCCAACCTTCACCTCTTTGATAGACGCTTCCTGCACCTCATCAATTTCCTTTCTTCTCCTGCAGTCCTGTCTCCCCTCTATGTGATTACCTCTCCTCCTCGTTCTGCCTCCTCCTTGATAACCTTGCCTTCCCCTTCCCTCTCTGCCCCTTCTCGGGCTTCTCCTTCTACACCTCCGCAGGGTGTACCTCTGATCTGTACCCCTTCCCAGAAGTCCTTCAAGGATGGCAACTTTCTCCATATTGCCACTCTTAACTCTTGCTCTGCTGTCAAACACTCCTCGGACATCTGCCGCCTTCTGGAAGAACTTGACCTGGATGTCCTCGGTCTCACCGTGACATGGCTCATGCCAGCACTATCACAGGCTTTGACATGCTCCTACCTGACGGCTACAAGATCCTCTCTGCACCGAGGTCCAACCGTTCTGGTGGGGGTGTAGCCCTGATCTTTCCTGAGTGTATTCCTGCCTCCGTCACTCATACGCAGGCCTACTCCTCTTTTGAATGCCTGATCTGCAGGCTCTCTCTCTCCCCTGGCAATTCTCTTACTGTGGCTACTATCTATCGACTGCCTGGTCAGATCCCCTCCTTCCTCTCTGAGTGGGCGGACCTCTCCTCCTCACTCCTGGCCCCAACCACTCAACTCCTCCTTCTTGGAGACTTCAACATCCACCTGGATGCCTCCTGTCCTCCCTCTGGACTCTGTCGCGACCTCTGCGACTCTCTCATTCTCTATTCTCCCCTCTGGCCCGACTCACTCTGCAGGACACACTCTGGATGTTCTGATTTCCTCAGACCTTCCCCTTCTTATCCCTCTCACCACTCCTCTCTCCTGGAGTGATCACTTTCTCCTCTCCTCCCACCTCACCCTCCCCACCCCTCAGGCCAAGCCACTTCCATCACTGCCACCCACCTTCTTGGTCATCCGACCCATGAAGCGTTGTGTCAGCTGATGCTTTCGCCGCCACCTTCTCACCCCCCCTCCCGTGTTTGGCTGACTGTCTCCCTGACACAGCCCTCTCCACGCTCCACTCTGCTATATCTGTTACTCTTGATATTCTTGCCCGTCATGAGAATCCAACTGAAGCCCAAAGCCAAGTGTAACTCCTGGTACGACTCAGACCTCGTCACCCTGAAACGCAAGTACAGGGTGGCCGAGAGGAAATGGCGTACTTCATGTACATCCTCTGACAAACTGGCCTGCCGCCTATTGCAAAGGCAATACCGGCTCTCTGTCTTAACCAAGAAGAGAGCTCATATCCAAGCCGCGTCTCTGCGGCATCTAACAAATCGGCTGAACTCTTTAAAATCTGCGAGGAACTGTCCAATCCTGCTGGAGCCTCTACCTCTCCTGTCCCTTCCCAGGTCCTCTGCACGGCACTGGCCTCTCACTTCATCTCCAAAACCCAGGACATCCTGTCCTCACTCTCCTCCTATCCCCCCTCCCAATCACTGCTCTCCGTCTGGCACTTCTGCAGCCACCTCCCCTCCCTCCTTCTCTGCCTTTCCCCTGTTCTCCGCAGAGAAAGTTTCTAGACAAGTCCGATCTATGAAAGTCTTGTCGAAGCAGGTTCACCCGTGTGCCACCAAAACTATCAAGAACCACATTGATACCCTGGCTCCTGCCCTGGCTGATTTGTGCAACCACTTCTTCGCCACCGGAATCCTCCCATCCCCATTGAAGCACTCCCTTGTGAACCCTCTTCTTAAGAAACCCTCTGTCGACCCTTCCTGCCTGGCTAACTATCGCCTTATATCTATCATTCCCTTTCTGGGCAAGCTCCTGGAGAAACTGGCCATCTCCTAGCTTAATCTCCACACTGAATCTGTTGGTTGTCTTCATGACCATCAGTCTGGCTTCAGAGCTGCCAGAAGCACGGACAGAAACTGATCACCTGAACATCCGTTAAGACCTGCTCTCCAACCTTGACTCTAACATACCATGCGTCCTCGTCCTGCTTGATCTCTCTTCTGCCTTTGACACTGTCGACCATGCCATCCTGCTCAACCGTCTCCATGATAACCTGGGTATCACTGGGCAGCCTCTGGCGTGGCTGACCTCTTTCCTCTCTGACCGACCCTCCCAGGTCCAACTTGGATCCTTCCTCTCTGCTATCTTTTTCTCTACCTGTGGTGTCCCCCAGGGGTATAACCTCTCTCCCTGGCTGTTCAACCAATACCTGGCACTCCTTGACCACCACATCGCCGCTCTCTGCCCCAACTTACAATGCTATGCAGATGACACCCAGCTCATTTTCAGGCTACCGTCGGCCTCCTCCTCGCCTTTCATCATCTCTGACTGCCTGTCTGCTATCCAGGAATGGTGTGCCAGTAAGACTGAGAGTCTCCTCATTGGCACACCCACTCCCTCCTTCCCTGCAGCTCTCTGGCAGGCCTCTCTTGGCCCTCTTCCTAATCGCACCTGCAAGGCTCTCCTTCCCTCCTCACATCTCTGACATCTCTAAGAAGTCACACTACCAACTGCACCTCCTCTGAGGTATTATTCCTTTCTTCTCCTTCCCCCAGAAGCTAACTGTCTCCAGACCTCTGGTTCTCTCTAGGCTTGACTATTGCTACAGCCTCTTTCTAAATCTGCCTGCTTCTACTCTCCGCCCTCTGCAACTTATCCAGAACAGGACTGCAACACTTGTCCTTGGCCTCAAGCCCAGGGATCGCATCTCTCCAGGACTGAAATCTCTGCACTGGCTCCCAGTGGCTGTGAGGATTAAGTTCAAAACCCTCTGCATCGTCCACAAGGCCTTCTGGGGCCTGGGGCCGGAA
The DNA here is from genome assembly GCF_040938575.1 of Ambystoma mexicanum. Taxonomy (NCBI): domain Eukaryota; kingdom Metazoa; phylum Chordata; class Amphibia; order Caudata; family Ambystomatidae; genus Ambystoma; species Ambystoma mexicanum. The sequence continues at coordinate 406,130,303 of NC_090937.1, forward strand.
TACCTTCAACTCTCTCTTCCTAAATATCTTCCTTCCCGAGCTCTTCGCTCATCCGCCTCCAACTCCCTCAGGGTCAGTCGCTTCTCCAAGCAACGAGTTGGAGGTTGATCGCTTTCTTCAGCTGGTGCCGCCCTCTGGAACAGCCTTCCTGCCTCCCTTAAACTTGAGGAGAACCATTGCCGGTTCCGGAAGTACCTCAAAAACTTTCTCTTTGCTTCTGCCTTTTCTCCTAACCGGAACTGCACTGACTACCTGGACACCCTTTGATCTCGGGCCCAGGTCCCTCCCCTGCCAGCGTCACACACCCAGTGGTCGAAGTGGGTGGGAGCGGTCGGGAGCGGTGCTCCTCTACTTCTTTTAATTACGTTTACCGTTCCTATACTTCTATTTTCAAAAGAAACCGTTTCAGAATGGTTTCATTTTTAAATAAAAGTGTAGGAATAAGTTGAAGCTTGCACTTTCAGTGCAATGCACTGAATATTCCCTTAAACAACAGGCACATGTGTTTTGGAGTATGTATTGTGCATGGGACGGGCGTGGTGATGGTGTTTGTGGGGAGTGGGTGCAGGCCAGTAGGGAACATAGTTCCACTACTTCTTTTCATACACTTCGACAACTGCACACAGCTGCATTGCCCAGCTGGCAACCCCTGCACTTGGGGACTGTTTCTGTATCCCGACAGTCCCCCTACCAGCCCTTGACACCTGATGTATGCACTTACCCTGGCACTTGCCACTTGTTGGCCGTTACTACCTTGTTGTTATCATCTATTCCCATGTATGGCACTTGTCACTACTCCCTTCCCATGCACTTGCGCGATCTGAATGACACATGGCCTAGTAGGATCGTTTTATGTCCTCCCTTTGTTCCCCTCTCTTGCCTCGTCGCGTCTTGAAACACTTGTGTATAGGCGCATTATAAATGCCATATCATATCATATCATATCATTGGAAAACGCTCTGTTAATCAGGGACTATGCATCCTTCATATCCAGCCATGTCAGCCACTTCACTTGAATCTACATGTCCTTCAAGAGTAGAATGCCCTTCATCTTGAAATGATGATACTTGAGCCAGTAATATAATGACAGAAGATTTAGGACCTGGAGCAGCTCCTCATTGCCCTTTTATATTTTAATGTTGTACTCACAAACCCTGACAACCATTAGCAACTGTCTCTATGCATGCTGCATAAGGGAGGATGGCTCTTTGCCCAGCAGTTACATTTGCTGGGCAGCTAGGCAAAGAAGATGTGTGCAAGATCACATTATCTTCTAACCTTGTACTGCAATGAGAACTCAGGGGTCTGAGGTTATCTTCGACTACATTGCTGCAGAAGTGCCAACATTGCACCCGCCAGCACTGGCATAGGTGAATGATCTGGACATGACTCAAATGGAGTCCCCATAAGAGACTCCTCTTGAGAGGTGACAGATCTAGAGATTGCCACAGCACCACAGGCTGGGGTTGAAAGTTTGGAAGTCCTCGGTATGGAGCCTGGCTAAATGGGAGGAATACGGTCACAATCCATCTGTATTTACTATGGACACTCTTGAATGTATGACCGTTGTTATCTTTGAAAACGTCCTTTTTGGACACGATTTGTCCATAATTTGAGTGGTGACAGGAAAAGGGAGCCCTGATTGGCTGGCTGGGAAGGACTGAACCACACCAACAAGCAGCTAACAGTTACCTATTGGCTGCTTGATTGACATGTGGGAGAACCGGCCCGAGGCATGGGCGGTCTGTGCGGTGGCAGAGGGCCCCACTGTCAGGGGTATGCCTGATATGGTCACATAAGTAAAAGTTAACAGTGACAAATCGTATACTGGACTTCACAGTGGATGTGTCTCCTGCCTTAGTCATGGCAACGTGTTTTTAATGTAACTTCCTATGAAACCTTAGTGCATTAAAGACTCGTTCTGTGATATCATTTTCTGTGAAATCCCTAAAGTCACTATTTATGTTAATACGGGGGCCTGCGCATCTTATGCTGGCCAGGGCCCCTCAAATCCTAGGGCCGACCCTGGCAGATGGGTGTAGGTGATGAAATGGTGGGACCCCAGCTGGCAATCCCAAGGCAGCACAAAAAAGTGGTTGTTCCTAAAGAGTCCTTTAGGAACTCCCGTCCCCTGCACACTTTCTAATGTCTGAAGATCAGACCAAACATTCAAGTAAGTAATCAATAGTTCATATTAACCATTTGATTTAATTGACAATTTGATATATGAAACTCTCTTTTTCAATATTTCAGTAAAACATAATATTTTATTATACAAATAAAGAAGCCCAACGCGTTTCGAGTCACTCTTTAGGAACAACCACTTTTTTGTTCTTACATATCCAACCTAGTTGCCAAGGTTGAGCCTTTGCCCCCCGCACCTCAAAACTATTGCCTATTGCTGCAAATACTGTAGTGCCAGGGCAAAACTTTCTGATGTCTACACAAGTGTTTTTAGGTTCGTGGAAAGTTAAAGAAAAATGCATGCATCAGGGTCAGGAGCACAAAACTCTGCAACAGGGAAATAACACCCCTACCCCAATGCCCCTTTGAGCATGGTCAGTGCCACCCTGTTGGAAATGCCAGATTGGGCCCCCGTTTATCCTAATACACACATCACTGCCCCGATGTGAGAACCAGGCCAGACGGCTGCACAATTCTGGACTGGGAGTATTGGCTCCCTGTGTGAGCACTGGAGCCTGCTGGGCTCACCCTTCCTTGCCTTGAAGAGTCACACTGATGAAGATGACATGTCTGATAATGCCATTTAACTCAATCCATGGAAAGCTGCACTTTTACTTAAAGAGACAGCAGTGCGTACATTATCGTCAATGTAATACCAGATTGTGCTCCAGCCATCTAAATTGAAACCAAGCCTCTCACATTTACAAGAAATAAAATGTCTTTTTGTTTTTCTTCGTCCAAATGACAGTATGCAGAGAGAAGTGCTCACTAGACTTTCAGAGTTTGAACATGGTTTTCTCATATAATTGCCCTATACATATGGTCAATCCAGAAGTGATATTCATATATTTTGCAACTGTGAGATTATAGTACATTACTCCTGGATACTAGGCCCAGGTGCCATATAAAATGTCAAGTCAAATGCATTGTGTGTGAGTTTAAAAGCCTATACATCATTAATACATGAGTCAGTAATTTCTCCAAAAATGAAACTTAATCTCCAAGACCTTTCCTATGCTGTCCTGGAGAGAGGGTTCTGGTTGTCACCCACCAATCAGGGCCATTACTTAAAAATATAAAAAAGAAATACACTGCTTAGATTGAAGCCACAGTGGCGACTGATAAGGCTATGCCTGTTCATTCAGCAGAAGTGACCTGGAGGTCATAATTCCCATAAAATGTCTATTAGAGTTACTATCAGGGCCCTCACAGGACTTGAAGGGTGAGGCGAACAAACACACGAGCACACCTCTGGTTGGTCACATGCTTATGGGTAAATGCAGGACAAAGGCTGCAGTTGAATTAATAGAAAAATACACATTGTTGCATAAAATGGGCAGCATAGATCCCACAACAGTCATTCCAGACTTTTATTAAAGGTGACAGTAACACCCTTTGAACCATGCTAAAACGATTTTTGTGTCATAAACATAACTAAAGTTATTAATTAAAATTTGATTTGGGCCTTCCCTTGATTCAAGAGATTTGAAAGTTGGTGTGAGGGTTAAGGAAATGATTAATATGAGAACCATGAAGTGGCATATTTTTCACTGATACGGCTCCTGAGTAAATGAAGAAAACCTGTATCACTGCATAGAAAGGGCATGCCCAATTTAAACAACAACTTTAAAATGTAGTACTTAAAAATATATTCATACATGTTAAGATTTGATAAATTAGGGTACTTGCCATGTTGACAGATTTTTAGAGTTTTGTCCATGCTGATCCCACCTGTCAAATTGGGATGACAAAGCTCTCTCCTCCCACCGCTGTCCTAACTCACACCCCCATCTCCTTGTCCTATTAGCACACAGATGGGAGGTGGGTAAACAAAACAAACACATTCCTTTTGTGGGAATCATGACAAGTTGGTGATGTCATTTGCCCTATAAGTAGACCAGTTTGCATTAGAACTGTTTTTTTCCACCTATTCCGGGAGGCAACCTGCGGCTGAACTCTTGAGAGAAATATTCCAGCACAGAGGCCCTAATCTTTCATTGGAGAATGGAACCAGGAGACATAGAAGCTGACTGGGACCCCTTGGAGGATTCCAAGGAGACAATCCTTGACTGACACCCTTGCTGTCCCAGCGGTGCCCTGCAGTTCCCTGATGCCCATTCCAAGGACTCTCCTGTAACTAAAAATATCCCCAAAGCCATCAATTGTTTAGTATCTGTATTTTTTAAATATTGTTCAAGTTATTTCCCCATAGCAAAATGTCCTGATTGTCTGTGAATATCCTTAGCATATTTAATTAAAGTAAATCAATGAATTCCCCTATAGAGATCACATGATCTTTTTTTTGGCATTAGAAACCAACAAGCTCTTCCCAGTATGTTTTGAGCTGATGTAGACATAAAGATCTGCCAAAAGAATGAATCCCAAAACCCTGTTTCTACTTGTGTGTGCAGGGTGCAAAAACGAAATTCCCCATTGATCCCCTTCATTTTAAATCAGAAGTGTGAGGCCTGGTAGTGTTTTGCATGTGCAGGCTGCAAAACTAAATTGCCCCCTTGTTCCCATTGTGCTCTGACCAAAACCACAAAGCCCTACCTGTTCTTTTTAGGCATGGCAACATGAAATTCCCATTGTTTTTCTTCCCCTCATATTGCATCTATGGTAACAAGTAGAGTGAACAATTTTCCCCCTTGAATCTCTTTTTCCAAAGAGTGCATTTTATCACATTCCCACAAAGATGTTCCCATTGTTTTCCCAATCTCTGCCACTGGCCTTCAGTTTGGAGAGGCCAGACTAATTGATGTTTGGAGGGTGGGGATTACTGGGAAAAAATATTATAACCAAATCAGCAATCACTGTGTGTCTTGAATTGTTCTTTTTCTGTATTGGTGGGTGACTTAAAAAGAAATAATTGTGACTGCATATCTCAGTGTTATCTCTATGTTGATACCTCTACGGAAGTCACTTTTGTTCTTGTGTTGCCACAGCATTGGTGGTGGCTGATGTTAGTCTGTCAAATTTGGTTTAAATAAATTAATAAATATGTATTCTTAAAGCACACCGGCTTGGTTCCTAGTCCATTGTGGCACCGGGTATTTGTTGCTGGTTGGGTGTGAGATGGGTTGGAGGCCTTACCAAACTGAACCAAATCAAAATCATAGTGATTTGTTGTGCGCCACATTCATTGGGGGGAAAGGATCTCCCTGAGTTGAGTGTGACCGTGTATTTAACCACAACATGTGGGCTGCGGATGTTTCCATTCTCAGACATGCGCATACATAAGTCAGATGCTGAAAGTTACAGGGCCTTATTACTATGTAATACTTATTACTAAGTATTGAAAAACCCGCAAGCCATGTAGCAGATTCATGTTTCCTGCACAGCTGACACAATTAGATATTCTAATTAAGTAAAGATGTGCACCAAAGAAAACTGCGCTTATTGCGTTAGTACCAAAAAAAGGAGCAAACTGAAGTTTAGAGCAGGGCGCATGGAGCGGGTGCAGGTCCTTGTCCTCCCCCTCAAGTACTAGACTATAGATAAGGACCTGCATCCATGGACTGTATAGACAGGTTCGAACTACAGGAAAACATTTGCTGGTTTGTTGGCGGCCGATATGACCTTTGGTCTAACATTGCATATTGGCTTATTCTGTTTTGAGATCCAACATGTTAGATATGTTAAATATTAATGTATTGTTTTAACATTAACGTTCTGTGCATTACACCTGTTTCCTCTTTTCTCAAATTATATGTTAAAAAAAAAGAGAAAAAACACCATCATCTTATATGACATGCATGAATGCCTATGTAAAAATTACCCTTTTTTGAGACACGTGTACTCCATTGTGCATGTAATTACACTAAGTGGATGGTTCAGTACGCTTTTCACTAATGTAGGATGATATACCATCTTGACACAGCTTGACCTGTGTCACACTGGGATGGATCAAAATATTTGGCAACGAGGGCTGTCGGCAAAAGGTACTGTTTGAAACGTCAGAAATACTCTCTGACAAATGACTGGCACAGTAATGGCCGCCTGTTGTGATGTTCCTGGTTGAGTTAGGTCTCCTTTAGTCCTTTCTTTATTCCCGTATAACCCACCGCAATTGGGAAACATTGACTCTGAAAATTGAAAACTATCAGCAACAAGGTGTTCCACAGTGAGTTAGACCTACAGAGGGCTTTTTCACGTCTTATTGTGACACAGAAATGGTAAGAATGTATCTGTTCCATGTGCTCGAGGGTGAGACACGGATGTGAGTCAGCGAAGTAGATGTTGACTCATTAGAAAACAACACTCTTTACGAAAATATTACACCTCAGCGAAATTGACGTGTAAGTCAAGGAGCAAGGAACTAAATAGAAATCAAGTGGTTGACTGTGCAAGTCTTTCTGGCAAAAGGATGAGAAACAAAGATTAGAGAGTTTACTGAGTGTCTATTAGATTCACCAGTAAACAATAGACTTAACAATATTCACGCTAATGCTGCACCTTTGTTAAATGACATGTAAGTCATAGTACTCATGCAGAGGATATATGGTTGTCGAGATGGCCTCAGCCAGAAACGTAATGCATGACAAGTGGGTGTTCTCTCTGGCAGAATAATTAGAATAATGCTATGGTTTGTTTCTGACAGGCACAAATCATGTGGGATGACTTGTGGTTGTGTAAGACTGTTGCTCGGCACCTGGCCACTCCAGCACAGCACTAAAAAAATAGAAGCAGTTTCCTATGCAAACAGCTACCTCGCTAAGCGCCTACTAGACAGAGGTGGAGTCTGCAACATGTTATCCATTAAGTGCACTTTGAAAAGATGTGGTACTGGTATTGAAATCTATGACGGTACCCTGCCCTACTCATGAAATAAATGTACTGTTACTATTTTTATGTAGGGAGAGAATGCTGTACCTGATATTGGCAATAAAAGAAACCTCCTCCTCTGCCGAGCCTACTGAGTAAGGTCAGCAGGAAGACCATTTAGCTCTTTTTTAACAGTAAGTGTGTATATACACCAGCCTGGGTGCTAAACCTATGGTGTTTTTGTCTGATTTGTTCAGGTCACCTGGGCAACATTTGGTTAGAAGATTTACAACAAGTGAAAGAAATGAACCTTTTGTCCTGACGAAGGCAGTCTGGAAATGAACATGGAAACCTTATCTGGGATGGGGTTATCCTTGGAATAACAGGCCGAAATGCAAAGCGTCGACATATCACCATTTAATACATCCTTTTAGGAAATAATCTATAGGTATAATGAGCACTGATAATCCCACAAAGATTAAGAGTGACAAGAAAGAGCAAAACAAAGGACAGCAGTAGCTTCTATGAAACATGAGGAACCTAGAACAGCAGAATGTCTATATAAATATATACTGTCTCGGATTTTGAAAGAAATAGCAGCATAAGGTTTTGTTTCTCTTTAGGCTATTGGTTTCTCTGTTTATAGATGCTCGTAAACTATATGAACATCTGTAGTATTTGTTTAGTAAGATTGTTTGCTATACTAACCCTGGATTGATTTAGTAAAGAGTATACAGTTTACCAATAATTAGTTTTGATGTGATATATGCTTTTTAAGAGAAACACTCTCCACATATGAGGTGTCTATGTGAATAAATCAGTTTAAGTTTTGTATGAAAAAGACACCATTGTGTGGGACTTTTTATTGTCTGTGAATGTACTAATGTCTGGCAGAGGGACTCCCAGGACCCCCTTGTTAATTTGCATATTTAAGTAACTTTGGGTCTCACCCTAAGTTATTAGGGGAATCCAGACGTGGACCCCTTGCCCACTATTCTTAGAGAGGCACAGATCCACCCTACTGATGAGGTCCAACCAGACCGAAACACGTGTCTGGGGTTTCTGTTGGTACTCTTGTTCAGAGGAGAATTGCCCAGCATTTCGGTGCTGGACTGCCCCAGGGCAGGACAAAGACTGATATGTTTGGGATATTTTTTCTCTGTGAAAGATAGTGAGCTAAAGACTCTGGGTAAGTCTCTCGTAACCAGGACTAATGTCTGGCAGAGGGACTCCCAGGACCCCCTTGTTAATTTGCATATTTAAGTAACTTTGGGTCTCACCCTAAGTTATTAGGGGAATCCAGACGTGGACCCCTTGCCCACTATTCTTAGAGAGGCACAGATCCACCCTACTGATGAGGTCCAACCAGACCGAAACACGTGTCTGGGGTTTCTGTTGGTACTCTTGTTCAGAGGAGAATTGCCTAGCATTTCGGTGCTGGACTGCCCCAGGGCAGGACAAAGACTGATATGTTTGGGATATTTATTCTCTGTGAAAGATAGTGAGCTAAAGACTCTGGGTAAGTCTCTCGTAACCAGGACTAATGTCTGGCAGAGGGACTCCCAGGACCCCCTTGTTAATTTGCATATTTAAGTAACTTTGGGTCTCACCCTAAGTTATTAGGGGAATCCAGATGTGGACCCCTTGCTCACTATTCTTAGAGAGGCACAGATCCACCCTACTGATGAGGTCCAACCAGACCGAAACACGTGTCCGGGGTTTCTGTTGATACTCTTGTTCAGAGGAGAATTGCCTAGCATTTCGGTGCTGGACTGCCCCAGGGCAGGACAAAGACTGATATGTTTGGGATATTTCTTCTCTGTGAAAGATAGTGAGCTAAAGACTCTGGGTAAGTCTCTCGTAACCAGGACTAATGTCTGGCAGAGGGACTCCCAGGACTCCCTTGTTAATTTGCATATTTAAGTAACTTTGGGTCTCACCCTAAGTTATTAGGGGAATCCAGACGTGGACCCCTTGCTCACTATTCTTAGAGAGGCACAGATCCACCCAACTGATGAGGTCCAACCAGACCGAAACACATGTCTGGGGTTTCTGTTGGTACTCTTGTTCAGAGGAGAATTGCCTAGCATTTCGGTGCTGGACTGCCCCGGGGAGGACAAAGACTTATATGTTTGGGATATTTCTTCTCTGTGAAAGATAGTGAGCTAAAGACTCTGGGTAAGTCTCTTGTAACCAGGACTAATGTCTGGCAGAGGAACTCCCAGGACCCCCTTGTTAATTTGCATATTTAAGTAACTTTGGGTCTCACCCTAAGTTATTAGGGGAATCCAGACGTGGACCCCTTGCTCACTATTCTTAGAGAGGCACAGATCCACCCTACTGATGAGGTCCAACCAGACCGAAACACATGTCTGGGGTTTCTGTTGGTTCTCTTGTTCAGAGGAGAATTGCCCAGCATTTCGGTGCTGGACTGCCCCAGGGCAGGACAAAGACTGATATGTTTGGGATATTTCTTCTCTGTGAAAGATAGTGAGCTAAAGACTATGGGTAAGTCTCTCGTAACCAGGACTAATGTCTGGCAGAGGGACTCCCAGGACCCCCTTGTTAATTTGCATATTTAAGTAATGTAAGCATCAGCATCCATGAGCTAATTTTGGCCTTAAGACAAAAGGAACAGGAGGGGTGGGGGAAGTCTGTGATTCGTGCTTAATACATTCATTATCACCCTGTTATATCATAGACCCCAACAACAACAAAAACGAAGGGTGCGACCTATTGTGTACATTATTCTGTTGGAGGCCTGGTTTCTCCAGCTCTGGAGCAAAGCTACTCCCCTGCAAACCATTAATCACCATTGCTTTTTTATTTAAAGAATTTACGCTAGTTCACCAACTTCATCTGTGAGGCTTGGTCGATAGGCTGATCGTGACAGGGGGATGGGTTCAATTAGCTATTTATTCATGTTTGGCATTTTCTTTTTTGCCATTTCTCAAGTTGTGCTTGACCGTGGCAGCTGAAATCCAACATTAACATGAGTGAAAAGCATCCTGTAAACAGCTGGAGTTCTGGGGCATCACTTGGCGGCCTAGCCATGTGGCTACTCGATTGATATGTGGAGAATACCAGGCAGAGTAGCACTCGGCGCCATTCACAGAACAAGAGACTAGGCATCGTCGGACATGGGCCTCTTTTACATCAAGGAGCTGCAGGAACCTCGATTTCCAGTTCATAGTAAATGCCAGGGGAATGCCACAGGATGACTCCTCTCATTATCTGACAAGTATAATGAACTCTGCATGGCTTCTGCACTCATACAGACCCAGTGAGCTGTGCAAAGGCGGCAGCACTGGAACCCTTGGGGTCATTTCTCCCTTGCAGGAGGTGACAATAGCTGTAGCTTCATTCATTAAACCATTTGTTTTTTTAGCTACGATATTTTCTTGCCATCCAGGCATGGTGCACTTCCAATGATCTCTGCCTCAATGCCCGCAAAACTGAGATCCTTCCCATTGGGACCTCTGCTTCCACCTTCTTCCCTTCATTCTGGCCTTCCTCCATGGGCTCTCCCCCTGCTCCTTCTTCTGAAGCCAGAAACCATGGAGTCATCTTCGACTCCTCTCTCTCATTCCTCCCTCACACTCAGGACATTTCCAAGAAGTCACACTTTCAGCTCTTCCTTCTCCAAGAAATTCTACCTTTTCTCACTTTCCCCCAGAAGCTCACTGTTACCTGAGTTCTGGTTCTCTCCAGGCTTGACTATTGCAATAGCCTTCTCCTGAATCTACCTTCTTCCACTCTGCATCCCCACCAGCTAATCCATCCTAGCGCAGTGAGACTTATCCTTGGCCTCGATACCAGGGAGCACATCTCTCCTGCCCTAAAAAGTCTTCAAGGGCTCCCGATTGTTTCACAGATTAAATTCAAATGCCTCTGTATCTTCCACAAGGCTTTCTGGGGCCTGGGACCACACTATCTGCAACTCTCTCTTACTAAATATTCCCCTTCTAGACTTCTGCGCTCCTCTGGCACCAACTCTTTCTGTGGAAAGTGTTTTGCTAAACAGAGGGCAGGTAGTCAATAACTCTCCTTGGCTGGCTCCCTTCTATGGGACAGCCACCCCCTCCCTCTGCATCTTGAGTAGGACTTCCTTAAATTGTGTAAGCTCCTCAAGACTTTCCTCTTTACCTACTCCTTCCCCCTTCTCTTCTCTGCTAATCTCACAGTTGCTTTGACCAGGGCCCTTATACATCCTCGAAGCCCTGACCTCCCATAACCAATAGACCCCATCTCCTGTCTAACCTCAGCACTTGCCTCGGCACACCCTCCTTCCTGGAGGTTTGCACTTATCTTACCCTGCACTTCACCTGTTGCACACCCACGAGCATGGGTACCCCAGCACCTACCCCCACTGCCCCTTGCCTTCTGTACTTTTATATTTGGAAAACTCGCAAGGCATAGTAGGTCGTCATTTCTTTTTCCCCTCCTCTGTATGTAATATTTCTATGTATATTAATGTGTCCCATTCCCATGTCCACCCCCCCTGTTGCCCAGTATTTTACTTGCTGTATTATTGTAAAAAGTGAACAATAAATAAATAAATACATCTGTTTTTTTGTTGTCACCTGCTATATATTAAATATTGTATGTCTTATCCTGCAGGAATGATTGTAAAGTGTATGGTTTCTTAAATTTCTTTTAAAATAAATAGTATTCTGTAAAATGCACCATTTAACTAATTGTATAACGAGGTGTGTCAGGGTGTTAGAACGTCCCTCTGGATTGCCTTCATGTATTCAGACTTTATCACTATGCTTAGTAGATAACAGTCATCATAGGCATATTTGCTTAATCTTGCATGATTAGATGTATGTTTCACCTGTGTGCTTTGTACAGGAAATGTATCTGCAAATGTGACCCTTTGTACAGAATTGGTGTGCATAAATGTCATGTTTTGTTCAGGATATCTGTGGTGACTGTACAGAATGTGCATCAGCGCCATGTGTTCATCTCCCCTGCTGTCACTGTGGATCGAAAAATACAGTCAGTGCCATGGAAGGCCCACCTAATATCCATTTGGGCCCTTTAAATGGCAGTGAAAGCCTGATGAAAGAGACATATCCTTCACGAAATTATCTTCTAAGAACATATTTTATTTCATGAATTTAAATCATTTCTTCTAATCCAGGCGTTAAGACAAGACACTGCTATAGAGAGCATATGAAATGGTGGTAGGGTAGCTATAGGATGTACTATCTTGGATATCTATCTTGGATATCCCATAGTACACCGATTTTATATGCCCCGTAGTAGTGCCCCAAAGGCAGTAACTCCAGAGCAGGGTTCTGAGTTCCTTCCTGAAATGTGATAGGTTTGGAGCAGTCCTGATTGCAGCTGTGACGTAACAAGAACGTGCCTGTTTCCTGTTTTTTCGCTTTGCCTGATGGTTTTGTTTCCTAGAAGAGTGTATCCCACCTGAGCCATTCCATTTTGTCGATCGGTAGACTGGTGTTCAGGCAGTGGATGCCTTGTGTGTGATGCAGGGAGCTTTGAAGAGTACCATGACATGGGTGGACTACCAGTGTAATTCTCTTAGGATGGGGAGATCAATCAAAATGAAAACATTAAAGGAAAGAAAAATGGTATAAAATGTACATTTCCGAAAACCTGATAAAAGGAAAGTAATCATTAAACTAGTGTATGAAAGATGCTTCGAATAAGTTTACATTTCTAAGAATAACTAAGTACATACAATGAGAAGTAAAAGGCAGCTTCAAAATTTTTGTTTTTTTACTTTTCTAAGAATCATCATATCAGAAGTACATCAAATGTCTGAAGACAAAAGTTTCAAATGTTTTAAAGAAGCAGAGAAGGCTTGATTAGAGAATCTAACTTTCCAATATAAAGGTATACCTGATTACTTTTTATCCATACTTCTTAATTAACTTTTAAATCAATCATATGGAGATTTTGTGCAAAGAAAAATGGTTCCGGTGGCACAAGGGCCTTGAAAGTAATGAGCTGTGTATTTCACCACGCGGACAGGCAAAGAGAGTAGATGCAGGCAGGCAACTGAAATGGCATTGCCAGCAACCACGCCAGATGTAAATAGTGCCTGGACAGTTGTTCTAAAATAATTTCTTGTCAATGTAGTTTTAACCCACTCAGTAGTGCCAATGGATAATGGCAGTCTTGAGTCAGCTTGGTGATGTGAGGACAGAAACTTAAAGTGGAAGAAAGCATGATTCCAAGAAAATGGTCAGAAGACACCATAGTCAGAGGAATTCCCAAGGAGGATAAGGCAGAATGACTGCATTGAATCTTGAGCACTGACAATGCAGACTGCATTAATATAAAGTAGATTTATGTGGATTTAATTCAAAATGCGATGCCACAACTAATTATATAAGAAGGATAGACGGACACATGTGGCTGCAAATCTGCATAATTGTGAATGAAGATGTCCGGTTCCATGCACCGGATTTCACAGCAGCTTCATGTAGAATTTATATAGCATGGATTACAGAATGAACCCCTCTAATTTGCTGCATGACATGGACAGTTGAAGCAACCTGGCTTAGCCTATCCAGACAAATTGAGATTTGCAAGATAGAAAAGATGTGAACCAGTCCAATACTCACCCATCCAGAACTATCTACTTAGCTAAGATGGGAAAAAATAACCCATGGTCATTTGTGCCAAAAGCTCCTGGAGGCAAACACCACCATCATCCAGCGTCAACATTGTATGGAAGTGACTCAAAAATCCAAAGCGAAACAGCTGAAATGGAGAATAAAGTTTATTGCATGCTAATGATCGGTAGGGGATAGTCTCGTCCTTGAAGCTGAAACTAACCCAATTCGCTGTGAATGACAACAAGGTTTCAGTTTATATACAGAGTTAGACAATTTACATAATCACAACTATTGTGTTACAAAGTCATCCCCAAATCTCCCATTGGCTAACTCTAATACAAAGCAATTGTATCCCCCTAGCTCTAAAACCCCATTGGATACATTTTAAAGTACAACCCCTTTGACGTGTGATCTTATTTCATAATCAATTATCCCATACTCCACTTAATACATGTGTAATTCATGAATAACACAATTTATTATTCAGACCATGTGACAGAAACCCATTAGCCGAAATGGTGATTGTACAAGGCTTTCCATAAACACTTTAAGGCAAGGGGAGGGAGAGAAATAAAAAAGCATGTTTTGAAGCAGCAGTAAATCCTTATCCTCCCATACGCTCCCTCGTCCCATATTATTTTTCCCTGCATTCATTCATGCAATCCTATTTGCGACTGCCATCTCAAGTCCTATAGCCTTTGGCACACATTCAACTTATTTCCCTGAAAAGCCATACGCCACCATCTCTCAATGTAACCCTCTATGTAAACGGACTTTTCTGGTAATAAAAAAAAAGCCTTTGTGCTCCCAGGGAAATTACTCTTTGTATCGCAGATCCCAATCCGGCCATGAAAAACTAACAAATGGCTTTCCATTCCATTCTTGCATTCAGCCCTTTGTGATGTTATCGCAACTGCTCATATGCGGTTTGCAACCAACCCCCTTTCATGACCTTGGTCATCCAGCTTTCCAAACCAGGCAAACAAACCTCCTTGCAGATCCAGGGACTCTGCACCCTACTAAGACTCCAAGTAGGTGATACCTGCATTTTGTGATGCCTCCATATACCCACAATGATGAACCCCATATTTTCCAATGCCCTAAATGTGTCTGAAATCTAACCCATTGTCGAATTCCCACATGATATATTCCCCTTCAATGAATCCCTCTCTCACATGCATAAAGACCCCGCTGCATACTTCTCAGTGTTACAAATTACACATTGCACAATACATTATAGTCATGCTACTGCTACTCATGTTGCTGCATAAGATGACTCTACAATGTATCCAACTAAAACACAACTTAAAGACAAAGTAACTCATTTCAACTCTTCTATCTACATTCAACACATATTTGGTTGCAACATCGCATCTAACTCAGCTGCATCATGGCAGAGTACAATTTAAGTAGTGTGAACCTCTTTCCCATGCTGGGACCTAAAACATCTACCCCAACAACATGGCGCCATGAAGGAACTGGAGCCTGGGTGTCTGAGGAACATAGGAAGGGTGGAATCCCCGCTGATATTGCTGAAGAAAATAGTGTATGCTTAAGAGACGTAGGGGCTGATTCATGGAATTATTTGCGCCGAGAAAAAAGGGGATTTGTGCACCATTCTGCCCGCAAATCCCCCTTTGTTAAACAGGGATTTGTGGGCAGAATGGCCCACAAATTCCCTTTTTTCGACGCAAATAATTCCATTAACCAGCCCGTTAGAAGGTTCTCTGTTGTATATTATTTAAGGCACTTGCCCAGATTTAGTAAGATTTGATAGTCTCAGGAGTTTAAAAGGTTTTCTTTTAATAAGGCTAAAACGTCATCAACTTTACATGTATAGGCAAATGTCCGGTCTTAAAATAGACTCTGAATGTAGGTCAGAGCACAAGGAAGTATCTTCAGTTATCGTTTCTAGTACAGAGGTCAAGTAGGATCGTTTCTATAATTAAGAATTAATAGCTGCACTGGCTTTCAAACTTGACAAGGTCTCTGGTGCATTAACGATTTGGAAAGCCACCTTACAAGGGAAGCAAAGCAATTAGTACACATGCGTTTGTCCTAGGTGCTAATACATCTATTTATTTTAGTTTAGAAACTGCATGTGTAGTGTGAGCAGCGCATTTCTGAAGTAAAAAATGAAACTACAAAACTGATGGATGCCATGGGAACTGGCAGGTAATCCATTGCCTTTCCAACTGCATTGGCGTAATTATGTGGTGCTCAGGGAGGTGGTGATTTGGAGCAGTGGGAGTCAGGTAAATGTCGGGAAATGATTTTGGGGGACTGCCAATGGTGAGAGGAGAGAGGGGAAGGGGTCTGCTGGGCTAATGGGACAGGAAGAGGTGTGAAAATAGGAGGGAGTGATCCTATCACTGGAGAAGCGGGAGGTTCACTAAAGAGCATCTAAAGGTTTCAGATTTCTGGAGCATTCCAGGAAGTAAGGGCCTCTTTGAGATGCTGGGTTGGTTAAGACACACCTCCCCGGTGGTAATTTAGAAGTTTTTTTTAAAAGTGCTGCACAAAGATTAAAAATAAACACTACAACATAATCTAAGGTGAAAACATCAGAAGCATTAGCGATGAAGTATTCGGCAGGGTGGAAAGTAGATTTTTTTTTTAAGCGTGCACAAAAGATACAAAGCGAGGTGTCGGAAAGTACAGGAAGAAGGAGGGAGTTCCAAAGATGATACAGGAAGGCTTAGGAATAGTAAGAAGATGAAAATTGTGGGAGATACAAGAGAGAGAGAAGCAGAGTATAGAGAGATGAGTGAAGCGAGATGGGGTGCATTTATATATTATACAGCGGAAGTGAACGAGAAGACCGATGTCGAAAGGGAGAAGAAAGGAGGAGCGAAGGGAGGGAGTAAATTTGGACCGTTAAGATAAATAAGGCTGAACGAATTACTGAAATAAAAACTGAGTGAAGGGGGTATGATGAGAGGCAGGGAGACCAATCAAGAGAGCTGAACAGTAGTCAAGTTGGGAAAAAACGAGGTAAAAGGTTAGCAATTTCGCTACATGAAAACAAAGAAAGGTGTGTGCGCAGCCAGTGTTGAAGAGTGCGCATGGCAAGTACGACTTGTGATAGAAATGAGAGAAGAGAAAAATGAGAATTATTCGAAGATGATTACAAGATTGCATGCTGAAGACGAGAATGGGATATACCAGAGTGATAGGTGGAAGGTGAAACGGAAGCAGCCAGAATGAAGAGAAGCTCAGTTTCAGAAGGATTTAGATGAAGGAAGGAACAGAACATCCAGTTTTGAACAGCGGTGGAAAATGCAGAAACAATAGAGTGAAGAATAGATAGAGCAACACATGAAAAGAAAATGTGTGAATCGTCAACATAGAAGTGACAGGAGATTGACGGTACAGAGTGGAATAGTACAGAGAAAGAAGATAAGTTGGCCAAGTACTGAACCTTGAGAAACACCATATTTGAGGGGGAAGGAGCCGAGGCATTGTTTCAAATCTGGGTATGGTTTTACTGTGGAATCAGGGCAACCATTAAAACCGCAGAATGCTAGTCATACACACTTAAGATCTCCCTGCAGCCTGGCTTTGCTTCAACAATTGGGCGATGAGCTCCACAAACTAGGACTTTCTAGCCATTTTGTTCTGTCTTGATTTGTTTCTTGTGATGTTTTTTCCATTGTTCAGATTCTACTGTTCATTTCCCCATTTTCTCAGATAGGTTTGGCTTGCCGTTTTGTCCACTGCATGAGCACCGTTGGAAATTCCTTAATTGTCTTATTAGGACCATGACAGCAAGGAATTCTGGCACCTTATTCATAGCCATGGGTCGGGCAGCATTGCCACGGAAATCGGTTACATATCAGAGGAGGAATGAGGATTCGTCATTGATATATCATGTTGGTGGGGGTCAGAATTGTTTTCAAATGAGGAACCCAAGTCAATGGGTGAGTCATTGGTATGCAGGTATATTAAGGAGGTGGATTTGGTGGCTGTCATTACTAGGATTAAGGCTCCCGGGCTACTGGCCCTGACGTTCTTTGTAAAGCAGTCCTCAAGAGTGACCCCCAGTTCTGTGCTCAGATGCTACAACGCCTATTTCTACAGATTTGTGAAACAGGTGGCATCCCTTCCTCTTGGAAAAGTTTGATATTTATACCGGTCAACAAGAAAGGCCCACGATACGAACTATTAAACTATAGGCTTCTGGCCATGTTGGACTGCAGTTCTAAGCTTTTGGCTAATATAGTGCTGGATCTTTAATGCTCCTGGGTGGCTGAGCGTTGTTTACTGAATTGTCAGCAGATGGGATTCAGAAAGGGCTGCGGGAAGTCCCATTCGATTTGGGTGCTTTTGAACCTAATATCAGATACACAATGCTATCCTGGCACAGCACTATACCTGTGTTTTGTAGACTATTCTGCCGCTTTTGACAGCGTATTAAGATCAACATTCTTGGAAAAGCTGGCGAGATGAGGCATAGATCCCTATAACTCTACAGAGGTCACAGTTTGCATGTCTCAGGAGGGGTTTCTGTCTAGATCCTTTCCTACAAACAGAGAGCTTACGCGCGGGTGCGTGCTCACCCCCCTGCTGTTTAACCTCTATATAGCCGAGTTAGCCCAGGGGCTGGAGGCAGTTAACAATCACCCGCAGCGGTACACAAGTGAATTTCTCACTTGCCTCACGTATAAGGATGATACCGTTATATTAGAGCGCACTGCGGTCGGCCTGCAGCGCTCCCTCGATGCACTCTATTTATTTGCCCATCTGCATGGATTTAGCCCTAAAGCTATTAAAACTAAGACCATGACGGTTGGCAAAAGGGCGTATGGTGCCCCCTCGTTTGTTTGGAACTGGGGTGGAGTCAGGTTAGAGCAGATCAAGGAATATAAATATCTAGGCGTCTGTATCTGGGATACAGTTATGTCTCCGTATTTGGCTGAGGGAAATATGCCTAAGCTTGGCAGAAATGGCTGACAATAAAAAAAGATCATGGATGCACATGGGGGGGGGTGCTCTATTGAGGCCAGAATTATTGCCGATGCGGCCTCAGTTGTGTCGGGCATATTATATGCCCTGGTCGTTTTTCCTGAGATGCCAGATGCCTGGCTTCCTAGGTTGGAATCAAAGATACTGGGGTCTTTACTTACCCTCCCTGTGAGGGTTCCCATAGAAGCTATAAGACTGGAACTGGGTCTGACTTCTCTTCGCTCGCTCTGGAAAATGTCTGCGTGCAAGTTCAGCGCAAACACGTATTATGCCTGGGGGAAGATACTCTACTAAGCTTGCCAGCTACCCACGCCAGCAGATTTAGTAAAAGTGTACGGTTTAAGCAGCTGGGGGGTCGGGGGGGGGTGGTAATGCGTTATTTTATTGTAATTGGAGTACATGCTGTGCCTGAATCATGGCTTGATTTCGATCTATCTAAAATTGAAAAGAAGTCTAGACGCCATGACGCCGACCAGGCACTGACCCATTTGTCTAAATTGCGCAGATATAAGATTTATTCACATCAAGGTTTCTGTATTGATCGCCCAGTGAGCTATCTCACAAACCTCCGTTTACTCGCTCTGATCAGATTTATTTGATCTGTTCGTTCCTACACTCTTCCTGTTTTAGACGACACGGGCGTTTGGACAGGTACTCCCTGGGAAGAGTGACTGGGCAGACTGTGTGGTAGAAGAGTTGAGTCCCCGCGTCATATTTTAAGCCAATGCGAAGCCCTCAGCCTGGAATATGAGAAAGGCTACAGTACAGTGTTCACCGCGCATCAGATCAATTCTGGAGCATGCTACTAAGCGCGGAGTCACTGGTGATTCTCTCATCAGCTAACCACATTTGGCAAATGCCGGCCGTTACATTGTCCGTTTTTTCCTTTTTTATTAGGGAAGTCTTTATTTAGAAAATGTATTTGTTTATCAACGCATAGTACTTAGTACACACTCGGAATATGAATTATATTTTTAAATTGATATTGAGGTATATGGTGTTATTGTATATTGTGTGTTGTATTGTTTTTTTATAACTGTAAAAGATGACAAGATTCAACCAAATACACTTAAATAAAAAATAAAAAAAACATGCATTTTGAATGCGCATGTTAAGGGAAGGAACTTTAATGAACTTCTTTGAAAAGAGGTGCATATTTTTATGACAAAGAATGTTAAGAAAAAATGATGATGCCTCTGTTTTGAACTCCTCCAAAACTAATATATAGATCACATTCTGTATTTATTTTGAGTTACGTGTTTTCTCTGTTCTGATGGTGCCACCTGCTGGACATTTGCTGAATTTGAAAAGAGATCAGCTCACCACCAGCCCATCACACTGCTGCTGCTCCATGTCACATGTTTGCCGCTGCAGCAACTGCAGGCACGGGCTAGTAGTGGGATGGAAGGGGAAGGAGCACACACATCTATCTTTGTTTATTACACAACTTGTTTTATTTCATGGCTTGAATCACTGAAATTACTGTGGGGTTAACTAGATTTTTCAGGTTGCCATTATCTTGCATTCTGGGAGTTATAGTTTACCATTAAAACCACAATCATATTCTTTTGGCTTAAAATGTTGCTATATGGATTTACGTGCTCTCATGTGGCTGCTTTATTATGTAATTCGTGTTTTTTGTAAGTAATCTCTATAAGACATTACTGTAGAGTGTAGACCTTGAAATTCAACTATTTGAGCCAATGTTTGTCATCCTGGACATACCCCTTCCCTCCTTGACAAACCCCTGCCTCCCCGCCTCCCAGTCCTCTTCCCGGACCAGCCCATCTACAGCTGTGCCAGCTGTCCAGTCTGCCCGCCTCTTTCCAGCCGTGGACTGCTCATAAAACTCACACTATCTACCGGACCTGTGCAAAATGACATCAAATTCCAGAGGCATATGGAGGCGATCCAGGCTTGCTGTGTTCACACGGCACCTATGGAATATGTAAGATATAGCTGACAGTATTGACAGCTGACAGTGGAAGCAGAGTTAGTGAAACTGTTTTCCAAAGCAACAATATTTGCACATGTGGATGGAGAAAAATCTTTGCTATGTCCATGTGCTCGCTGACGGATATTGCCAACAAAAGTGTTATATGAATGTTTTTTCACTGCCACTACTTCCCCACGTTTAGGAAGACAATAATGTAATGAAAGGAGATACATTAAAACATTAATACATATGAGAGGGAGCAAATCATTGTACTTGAAACATATGTTGTGTATTATCTAAGTGGCCATGCGGATGATATGCAGGGGAAACACGAGACAAAATAACACACGGCAGAAAACACGCATGGCCGCAAAATCGTAGTATGAAACTACCAGTATTGACACACTATCAAAAAGGACCGTCAGTTCCACAATTAAGATTTTAGCTAACTGATGCAGTCCCTCCCCTCCTTCTCACCACATCTCCACGGTAGAGGGGCTGATCAACAGCAAACGTTGTTGCAAAATTAATCATGTTGCATTAACAGGGCACACATTTTATAACGAAGATAAAAATAGTATTTGAAAAATAACGATGTACCCAAAATACTGAACCACATTTAATGCAGATTTGGCTCAAAATGATAGACAGAGGATTCCAAGATGGCCGCCGGTGAGTAAAGTCATGGCCAGTCGAGCTCCATTCCCGAAGAAGCCCGGCTCGGTGCAGAGATTGTAGAACTCCGTCCGGAGCAGAAAAATCAGCAAGCACAGTCACAAGGGACAGCGGGTGGACCCCCGTACAAACTACAACTCATCTGATGCGGTTGTGAGGCAGGCAGGTCTGATGCAGTGGTGAGGCGGGCAAGGAGCCCACCGCGCAGTACGTGGAGTGAGCCAGGGATCCGGCCTGTCAGAGGACGGCAGCTGGAACATTTGCATTCCATGTTCCGGCACCCACACTGGCGCCGGAGGAGCTGCACCCGCTTCCATGCACTGTCAGAAAGAATAAGAGCAGCACTGGCTTGGGCGAAATAAACTTGAACTGCAATGCAACCAAGGCCCTGAGCAACCTGAGCCTAGGAGCACAAATCTGCACCTCACATCGGGTGCAATAAAGCCTGTGGACACCTGGGAACGCACTCCTCTCTCTGTCGGAGCCCACACTGGACAAGGCCTCATGAATTCAAGCACATATACAGCGAGCACGATCGGCAGGGATCCCAGGGCACATGAACACCATGCGAGCAGCTGGGGAGCCCCGGCCACATCGGGTCAACCCCCACCCCGATTAAGCATCTCTAGTAATACGGGTAGGAGGAAAGATATCATCCTCCTTATGGTTGAGCCTGGACCTCTCACGGTCCATCATTAGAGGACAGGTGGGCATCCTGGCTGAAGTGATCAAAGGCAAACAAATCAAACCCGTCAGAACACCCAGGGAAGGCACACCATGAGAACACCCCCCAGCTCATTGTGAGTACAGACCCATGAACGGATCACACTGTTGAGAAGGTGCCTCAGCACAGCCTTGGGTCTACCTAGCAGCTGATAAACTGAGCTACAAGGGGCAGCGGCAACTCTCTGGAACAGATAACGACCAATGCCAGGAATGAAAGCGAGAAAAACTGCACAGAAACCTTTACAGCAGCCCCCCCCCCCCCGCTCCCCAAAGGTAAATCCACTACAAGATTGCTGGTCAAGATCAGAGGGGGTCCACATACGTTCGGAGAGCATACAAGACTCAGCTAGAGACAAGTCGAATACACCAGATAACAGCATGGCCGCTTCCAAAGAAGATTTGGAGTGATACTTTCAAGAATTCCAGGATAGGCTTTCCTCCTCCCTGCAAGTACAATTTAACACCTTTACCAGCAGATTTAAATCTGAACTGGCCGAAAGGAGGAAGTACATCACCCTCGAGGAAAGATCCGATACTCATGAAAAAGCACTCCAAGACCTGGCCCTCAACTCTAATCAGATGAACTGTTAGAGCACTTAGCCAGGACAACACATATCGAACTGGACTGTGAGGACTTGAAAAAAATATTGCAGAGGTCCAACATCCGCATCAGAAACCTTCCCAACACCGTGCTGCCATGTGTTTCCCCCCCCCCCCCAGTGCCAGGGCCTTTTTTGGTGATTTTTGGTATTTCGCCATTCAATGCCTTCTAACGTTTTCTGTTTCATTAACCCCTTACGTGCTAAGGACGAGGTATCTCGTCCTTGGCAACAGGGTGGTAATCCCAAGGACGAGATACCTCACGCTTGGCACTTAAGGAAAGATGAAGTGTCGAGAATATTCAAGGACCTTCTGAACGTGGAAGGTGAGGTGGACAGGTGTGGTGGACATAACAACGACAGGATTCATAGAGTGGGCCCAATACACAAAATCTCAGGCACACACCCCAGAGACACCCTTGCTACACTAGCATGCTACCCACAAAAATAACAGACCTTCAGGGTGGCAAGAAGAACAGTACCAATCTCTTTCAATGGCACTGAAATTCAACAAATTCAGGACTTGTTACAACTGACACTGCAGAAAAGAAGGTATATGCGTGGCCTGCTGGAACATCTGCAAGCTAAATGATACCATACAAGTGGACCTCCCCTTTTGGTATCTGCTTTAATTCGGACGACAAGCAACACAGAGTGACAGCAAAAGAAGAGGGGGCCCGAATTATGCAAATAGTATGGGATGAAACCTCCTTACCAGTGGTAGCCTCCACCTACACCCCCAAGGGGCCTTGGTTCTGGGAATCGACAGCCAAGGAACAAGGACGCAGGAAAAGCCAGAACAGCCCTATGGATCACTGAGCCTTAAACACCCTGACCGCCAAAGACACTCCTGCAAAAAGATGAGTCCGCTGATTTTGGTGACCCTTCACCGAGCCAAACATACTGTACATAATGAAGTCGGGGTACGGTTAGCTCTCACCTTGAAACCCACGGAAAAGTGAGGCAAGGGGTTTTAAGATACCCCACACGGTTCTCCTGGTTTTAGTAGTAGTCAACTTCTGAGGACCGGGTACGAGGAAACATTAGCAAGGGTGGCCTGCACCAGGGAGGTATGGGGGATGTTATGTTATAAGAAGAGGGAAAGTTGGGGGTTGAGGGGAGTAGTGGGTAGGTTTAGGAAAGTTGTTGAGGGGGACTGGGTGGTACACGGGGGCAATCAAAATCGAAAACGAAATGAGTTATACAAGTTCCAGTCATCAGGATATCCCTAAGTATGAAACCATACAAAAGCACTACATTATAGGGCTTAAACTCCCTGGTCAAGAGAAGGAAATTAGAATGTTAGCTCTCCAAACATCAACCTGATCTAGTCGCAATCCAGAAAAAACACATTAAACTACAAGATCAACAGAGGCTAAAAATAGGACAATTCCTTAAGATCATATAGGGCAACACCAAGGGGACAACACTTCTTCCATTCAAAGCAGGCACCCAGGTAACGATCCTGAAGATGAATGCCAAAAAAGAAGGCTGATATATCTTCCTGCTTCTCCATCTAGGCCCGCTAACCCTAACAGTAGGTTGTATTTACGCCCCGAACTCCGGCCAAGAGGAATTCTTAAAAACAGATTTGAACGCTTTAGTGAAGGCAAGATAATACTACTGGGGGACTTAAACATTGCCTGGGACCCCTTTCTGGGATAGGAGTTCCGGAACCAAAGATGCTCACTCTCTGGTATCATAAGCTCTTAACATCAAATTTGAACCATTGGCACTTAGGGATGTCTGGACAGCCTTGCGGAGAGATGAAATTGCATACACTCACTACTCCCATGTACACAAATCTTTTTCTAGAATTGACTACAAATGAGCTCGACCATGCTGGTAAGAAGACTATTGCACACAAATACCCACAACATAACTATATCAGATAACACCCCGATTACCCTCGACCTTAATCTCCCTAGATCACAACCCAAATTATGGAGCTTGAAATTCTCAAGTATGCTACTGAAAGATCAGGTCATCTGCGACGATCTTGAGCGCAAAATGACAGAATATTTACCATTAACACCAGCTCGGAAATAGGGATGGACATGATATGGGACCCATTTAAAGCAAAACTAAGGGGGGAGATCATGGCAGGAGAAGCACATAGAGGAGGACAGAAGAGGAAAAAAGAATCCAATCTTGAAACCGAAGTTAGAAACACTACGAAACAGATGGAGATGGACTCTAGCCCAAGACTCAAGAGATTATACAGGAACGCAAAGGGCAACTTAGATCTTTTTCGAGACAAGCCAAAAGGAACTTGATTTACCTAAAGTAGAAATATTATATCAAGTCCACCAAAGCGGATATATTACTAGCGAGACAATTCAAACAGAAAAATGCATCCCAAACAATCTTGGGGATAGAGGACCCGATGGGTAAAGGGGTCACAGCATCCCCACACAGTGTCAGGCTTGTTATTCAGCCCTCTACAAGTCAGACCATCCTGATCAAAAACTGCAACACAAGTACCTAGAGTCAACTCCACTTAATAGCATCTCCACACTGGACAGAAAAAGACTCGAGGAGGACATTACCTGAGAGGAGGTGCTATATGTAACAGCAAACCTTCTAATGAATAAATGCCGGGCCCGGGTGGGCATCCTCCTATAAAAAGCTCCATATGACCTTAGCCCCCAAACTTAATGATCTCTGGCAAAATAACGGCCATCATGGAGGTAGCCAAAATAACTATTTGCCCCGAACCAGGGAAAGATCCAGCAAAATGTGGATCATAGCGCCCGATTGTGCTCGTGAACATAGATGCAAAGATCTATACCAAAATCCTGGCTAACCATCTGGAACATCTAATGCCCGCACTAATCCACCCGGACCAGACATGGTTCATAAAAAAATTACCAGACCCATGATAATTTAGGATGGTGTGCCACTTGTTGTAAAAAGTAGCCAAAAAGGGGGATGCCGGGGTACTCGTAATACTAGACATGGAAAAGGCGTTCAACAGGGTTGAATGGTGTTTCCTTTTTAATACCCTGCAAACAATGGGAATCGGCCCAAAATGTATTGCTATGATACAAGCTAAGTATGTCAACCCCATGGATAGACTGTTGATAAATGGCCACCTGTCGCTTCCGGTCCCTCTTCAGTGGGGTACGAAACAGGGCTGTCCACTCTCGCCCCTTCTATACACATTACATCTAGAACCACTTTTGTCACAACTGCTCCAATTAGAGGAGATTAAGGAAATATTATTTGGAGGACACACATAAATTGATGGCATATGGAGACGACATGGTCCTCACGGTCACGGATCTGGCTGTCTCACTCCCTGCAGCACTGCTTGAATTGGAAAGGTTTGGCTTGTTTGAGGCCTGAAAATTAACATTGCAAAATTGGACATTTTAAATCTGTTGGTCAAACAAGAAGAGGAGATAAGGGCCAAAGAAGCAACACAGCTTTGATGGGTTCCCAAGAGCATTCGGATATTGGGGGTGACTATAACATGCACACTGAGGGAACACTACACAGTGAACTTTCATCCTCTTTAAGTGAATACTCAAAAACAATTGCAGATGTGGCCCCCACTATCGGTATTGTGGCTGGGGAGGATCAACACTATCAAAAGGGTTATATTGCCCCAGGTCTTTTATCTCTTCCAGTCTCTTCCGATCCCGGCCACATTCTTCCACACCTTACATAAAATTGTGTCCAAACTTATATGGAGAAATAAACCACCCCCCGCATTGCGCTGAAAATGTTAATGCTCCCTCCAAACAGAGGCAGCATGGGCCTCCCACATTTTCGAGAACATTATCGCGCAGGTAGGAAACTGACAAGAGATGGGGGCAAATGGAAAAAGCAATTATCGTCCCAAACATGGGCATAGCTATGAATACCAAGAGCGGACAGTGAGATCATGAAAGTAGTCAAGGACTCTTGGGACCAGATAATCCGACAACACCACATTACAACAGTCCCCTCCCGCTTTACTCCACCTTTTGCGAATCCACAGTTCACTCTAGAGGCCAAATCATTTTCACACTGGAAAACTGCAGGATGCTAAACATTTTGCAATATGTTACAGGGGAGTGATATTAAACCCTTTAACCTATGCAAAGAAGAACTGAGTCTACATGAGACCCAGCGAATCCAATACTTTCAGGTGCGTCATTGGCTAATGGCCCCACCAAACAGATTATCAGCACAGAGAATCCTCACGCCATTCAAACAATTCCTGACCTCAAACCCTGGGGACAAACATCAAATTTCGAAAATATATAAATTCCTAACAGCTGAACTCACACAGACAAAACTATACTACCAAACTAGATGGGAAAAAACACGGGGGGTTATACCCTCGGAAGAGATGTGGAATAACCTTTGGGCTGATATCCCCTGCCAGACAACATCTCTCCAGATTAGGGAATTTTGGCCCAAAATTATGTTCCAATGGCACTACACTCCAATACATTTGCATAAGATGACCCCGACAATTACGGAGACTTGCTGGAGAAATTGCAGGGGAATCGGGGCTTGGTTACATGTATGGTGGTCCTGCCTAAATTACAGCCGTTCTGGGTCAAAGTAATAAGGAATATGCAGGCAATGTTTGGAACTAAAGAGCAGAGACCTAAAGAAGAAATTCTCCTGGGCATAGCTGAGCCAGATAATAGACTGTGGCAGAAACATCGAAGGAAGGCATATTATATAATTCCGATAGCGGCCCTTCTAGTCGTGGCCCAAATATGGAAGTCTACAGACCTTCCGCATACCATCGACTGGTTTCACAAACTCTGAATCTTGGTTTCCCTAGAATGGGTCAGGTATATGATTAAGGGGAAGCAGATTACATTTGTGATAGAATGGGCGTCAAATCTGTACTTTCTTCATGGACATTTTTTAGAGCAATATTGTCCACAGAGAATGCAGCTCCTAGGAATATCCTGATCACTATTGCATAACATATGTGTCCGTGTACTGGAAGGGGTGGAGGGAGCATGCAGGGTGAAGGGGAGACGAGGGAAGGTCTCAAAATTGTATGTTATGCTGGATCAGAAAATCCCCCAAAAAAAGAAAATTTGTGAGGCAATACAGGAGGGGTAGGAAGCTTGCACATGTCACTTGTATTCCTAACAACCTCATACCTGCTAAACCTTAGCTGCAGGTTCTTAGCAGTGTTCTATGACTGTAAAGATGGAGCCTACGTTCTACGACAATGCACAGAACACCGTGTTTGTTCAGCCAGAGGCTTCAGGTTATGGCTACAACCCAAAGGCGCTGAAGCAGACCATGACCCTGAAGCTGTCTGATCCCTCCGGCAGCCTGGCGCAGCACCTGCAAAGCACGGTGGCAGAACTGCTCACTTCTCCTGATGTGGGGCTCCTCAACCTGGCTTCCCAGAGCTGGAGCGGCTTATAATCCAGTCCAGCAATGGTCTGATCATGATCACCCCGACCCCCATGCAGTTCCTCTGCCCCAGGAATGGGACTGACGAACAGGAAGGGTTTGCAGACGGTTTCATGAGAGCACTGGCAGAGTTGCAAAATCAGAATACATTGCCCAGCGTGACCACTGTTATCCAATGTATTAAATAAAGCGACGTTCAGTAAATGGTCAGTTACCATACCAGAATGCCGAAAAGAGGTCGGAGAGATTTCTCCCGCAAAGAGTTATGGATATAACCCCAGGTGAGGGACTTTGTGATTGTTCATAGGCTGCCCCGCCCCAAGGCAACATGTACAGGAGCTCTCAGCTCACACAACCCACCCCACCAGCGACAATTTGTTGTTGAGAGAGAATGCGGCCCAAGCTGGGCTGCCTCCTGGCTGACGCAATGCCAGCGGATGGCTGGGGCACTGCCAGCATGGCCTCAGCTATTGAATCAAAGAAAATTAACACTTACGTGTTACCTTTCTTTGACAAATGCCTCTATCCCCGTGCACCACTGTGCAGCGAGTCGTGATCAAGGGCAGTTGCAGAAAAAAGTGGCAGTGCTGGAAAAAAGTGCCGGTGTTCGCCACCGGCAAAGACCGGAACAACTTAAGCTCTGTCCACACACACCTCTACTTCACCGATGGGCGGCACTGGCACCCCTCGCCAACTGTGCTGGCCTCGATGTAAATGGAAGTTGGCTCAGCACAGAGCACCGACTTCAATTACTATGGCAGCTACATTTTCTGATGATTTGTTTTCATTCCAACAACAGTCGTGTACTGCCACAAACTGTTTGTTGAAAGAAAGGGTAATGTACCAGGATGCTAAGAGCAATATTTAACCTTTCCCCTGGATGTAGCAGTAATAAAGACCCAGGTACCCTTGTTAAAGGCCCTCACTCCTCTGGGGACTTTTACCTTGGACTGACTCCCAGGTGAGTTACTAACCTGTACAGCCCAGCATAGAAGATTATTGTTTGAATAATCACCTCAAGCTTTGTCATAAATTGCTGATTTTCCAATTTCCCGAATGTTATAAAAGTAGGATTGTATTAATGACAAGAGTAAGTATGCATAAAGTTCAGTCTATTAAAACAAAACTAAAATACGCCAGGTGGAAGCACTGGGCCTGATCCACTTGGCAACACAACCTCGAGCTGTGTATCCCATCAATACATTATTTAAGGAACATCAAATATACTTTAAAGGAAACACAAGATGTAGAAACCTTAGAAACATAAAGGAGCAACTAAGGTTATGTAGTTAATTGTCATCTGGAGCAGACCATAAAGAGGTAGAAACGAACTCTGTTCAACTAACCCCTCTCTCCACCTGCCTCCACAAATTGACTTTATGCAACGTATTGAAAGTACTTACCGGCTGTAATGTCTTTATGTTTAAAGTGAGCATACTGTAACAGCGCCACGATGCCCCTGGGCCGATTTGCGCTACGCAAACTCAAATAAATAAATAATATAAACAGATAAATAAATATACAGTCTGGAAACTTTTCAAGGGCTTAAATAGTTCTGTACTTTTTTAAGAATGCTTGAGATTTTCCTCTGTTTGCAGTCATCAGCAGGGTGAATGTAGGACCATTCACATAGTAATAACTTATTTATCTTTATGAAGTATTAATTTTCATGAAATCAGCATTCGCTAACCATCTTCAGAGATGTTGATAAAATATATGATAGGCAGACGTCAGTGAAGAAGAAGAAGAAGAAGAAGAAGGAGAAGAAGAAGAAGAAGAAGAAGAAGAAGAAGAAGAAGAAGAAGAAGAAGAAGAAGAAGAAGAAGAAGAAGAAGAAGAAGAAGAAGAAGAAGAAGAAAAAAAGCAACCAAAATGGCGGGGGAAAGTGGTAGCAGAATCCGTAACACAGATTTTCTTTTTTTTAGATCCATTTTAACATCTGTTCTCTGTGTTGCACCACATGGTAATACCCTCAAGCCGTATACTGAAATGGCCTATAAGGAGGGTCTGCAGGCCATTACTATGCAATAGAACACAGGGAAAGGCTGGTTATTGCTATTATCACCACATGGTTTGCTGACCATGGTACTGATAGCAACAACTTTGTGTTCAATACCAGGCTGTGGCCAGAGCGCAATCGATTGTAGGAGAGAAGAAAATACTCACAAAATTGGTCGCCATGGTAATCAAGTCAGAGTTCGATGCAGCGTCTGTCTTCCATGTCCATGCCAGCAATGGTGGGGGGAGCATCTCGGCAACATTTGGCGGTAAGGTGCGATGGCACCACTAGAAAAGGAGAGGTCATTGTGGGGTGGGAGGCTGAAGGTAGGGAGAGTAAAGGAGGAAGTTGCAGAGTGAGGGAGAGAAGATGGTTGCATAAGAGAGCAACAGAGAGATGGCTCAGATGCCGGCTTGGATCAGGAGATTCTGTCCATGTTTTAAGAACTCTGTTTGGCTGACATACTGGCCCTTGGTGCTTATAAAATGAAAAGGAGATTTTTGTCAATTTCATCAACAAGAACATATCATTCTGACACAGAACCCATTAGACTTTCTTTAATACCCAGGAATATTAATACCAGCACCAATCTTTGAATTCACTGCTGTGTCTTCTGCGATAGATATGCATCTGCTCTTGGAGCAGCTATAGAATTGTGTGAGGAATTTGGGGAAAGTACAACAGCAGAAGAGTGGGAAGAGCAACAAAGGTTAGAGGCAAAGGAAGAGTCTGCCAGTGTATCCCCAGTGCATCTGCCTTACCATTCTCTACCTAGAGCAGAATGGCAGAGCATATTAAAAGCCTGGAGTCCTGAATGATGATCCAAGGGCCCCTCAAACCCGAAAAGTGTAAAGGACCACCAACAAGAACACCATCCTGACCAAAATGACTCAGCCATGCTAAAGGAGATGTGCTGGGGATGTTTGAAACCCCAAAGACTTTGAGGGAAGCTAGTGGTAGATGTATGGACTTGTAGGGTAATTCATAGATTCTCACGCAGAATTAGCGCATGTGGCTGGTGGAGAGAGGGAGTGTGCGCCAGCTCGCGCCAGCCGCATTCACTAAAAACCCATTTTGACGCACCGCATATTAATGTATTTAAACATCCATAACCAGCAGTGGTGCAGCATGGTGCAGCGACCCTGCAGCAGCACCAGTTACACCCCTAACGCCACCCCATGCGTCAAAAACATCGCACAAATCCCCTACATGGCGCAGAGGCCAGTGGACCAGCATACAGCCCCACAACCACAAAAACACGCTAAAAACGCCACTCAGCCCTCATGCGACAACCCAATCGCGTGTAAAACTCCCAACGCACCCCTCGGAATATGCGTACCCTGCTCGTGCCAGCGAAATCGTGCATAAAACTCCCCGCACACCCCTCAGACTACGCGTACCCCGCTCGTGCCAGCAAAATCGCTTGTAAAACTCCCCACACACCCCTCGGAATATGCATACCCCGCTCGTGCCAGCAAAATCGCGTTTAAAACTCACTGCGCACCGCTTGGAATACACATACCCCTCTTGCGCCAGCGAAATCGCGTGTAAAACACCCTGCGCACCCCTCGGAATACGTGTACCCCACTCGCGCCAGCGGAATCGCATGTAAAACTCCCCGGTGCACCCCTCGGAATATGCGCACCCCGCTCGCGCAAGCAGAATCACATGTAATTCTCACTCCTGTACTCCCAGATTCACGCAGCAGTGTTTTGAGGAGCCTCATTCACCCCATTCAGCCAGACCACACCACAGGGGTCCACCCTCCCCATGCCCCGCAGGCAGCCCATTAGCCCTGACCATGCCCCGCAGGCAGCCCATCACCCCTCCCCATGCCCCGCAAGCAGCCCATCCACCCTGACCATGCCTCGCAGGCAGCATATCCACCCTGACCATGCCCCGCAGGCAGCCCATCACCCATCCCCATGCTCCGCAGGCAGCCCATCCACCCTGACCATGCCCTGCAGGCAGCCCATCCACCCTCCCCATGCCCTGCAGGCAGGCCACATGGCACCATGCACTTGGGAGCCCCGACTCATGCCCCCCATTGACGGGCACCTGCCAGCAGGCCCCGACTCATGTCTCCCCCAATCGACAGGCACCTTCCAGCAGGCCCCGACTCATGTCCCCCCACACCAACCCCATTGACGGGCACCTGCCAGCAGGCCCCGACTCATGTCCCCCCAGCCCCATTGATGGGCACCTGCCAGCAGACCCCAACACATGTCCTCCCACCCCCATTGATGGGCACCTGGCAGCAGGCCCCGACTCATGTCCCCTACACCCCCAGCCCATTGACGGGCACCTGCCAGCAGGTCCCGACTCATGTCCCCCCAAACACCACATCATAACTATAAAGACCCATGGCCCTAATGCCAACCCAAATCCCACATCCCCACCCCCCATTACAAATACCCAACGATCCACTGCACCCACTCCCTAGTAAATTACCCATTCCATGATAGTCTGAACAGAACCAGCATGCCCATCAACAAATGCCCTACAGAGCCACACAGTGGCAACGCATTACTTAGCCAATGCTCATGGAGACATGCACAAAATAATTCATAGTACACAACACCAATGAGAAAAGGAATTCAGTCTGAGCAACTGTAACGAGCTACCTTGGTTGTTCAATTCTTGTGTATTATTTCACTGTATTTGTTTGTCTGCTGCATGCGGAGCGGAGGACATTGCGACTGACCAATGCCTGAATCAACATATAACAAACATTCTCCACAAATTCCACTATGCGCTCCAAATTGTAGTTTTTCAAAAATCGAGACTTTTTCAAAGTAATCCAATTTTTAATGGGTATTTAATTTTGTGATTAATCATCCGTTAGGAACATGATAATTCGTTTTCTTTCACATCAATTTGCTTGTAGAAATGGTACATCCTCTTATTTCTTTATTTTCAGAAATAGTATACCCTCACATCCTCTTATTTCTTTATTTTCAGAAATAGTACACCCTCTATTTTCAGAAATAGTATACCCTCACATCCTCTTATTTCTTTATTTTCAGAAATAGTACACCCTCTACACGTGTTTCCCCATGTTTAATTCCACATGGTTCATCAGGAGGGATATGTAATTATAGGCGCTTTTTCACTATAAAAAAAGAAGAAAAAAGGGGAACAAGACCAATATTTTTTTTTTTTTTGTTTTGTTTTTTTTGAGAGAAAAAGTATCTTGATTTATATTATTTGCATTAGCACAATTTTTAAAGATGACGTATATACAATCTACAAGAAATGGCCCATTTCTGTATCTGAGTTCAGACCAGTATTACAGCAGTCAAATATGCAAATCCATTTAGCTTCACATTGGCGAAGTTTTTGTGCTCTGTTTCCTCCTCTTTGGCCTATTTTAACATGTTCAATTCCAAAAAATCTTATGCCATCTGTGTCTTGTGTTGGATGGTCCATTAGGTAATGTTTTCCCAAAGGGTATCTAATGTCTCTGTTTTTGATTGATCTCAAATGTTCTGAAATCCGGATTTTCAAAGGCCTCACAGTGCTTCCTATATAGGTCTTGGTACATATACAGGTGACAGCATAGACTATGTAGTTCGTATTGCAATTCATGAAATGGTTTATCGTGTATATTTTGCCGTTGGGCAGAGTAATTGTTTTTTTGCACTTTTCCGCAAACTTGCAATAATTACATTGCCCACACTTGAAAAAGCCTTGTAGTTTTTCTTCTGACCAGATTTGACTTATTCCTTTTGATGGTATTTTTTCAATAAAGTGTGATGGGCATAACATTTGCTTTAGATTTTTTGCTTTTCGATTAGTGATGAGTGGCTGATCCCCAACATAGTTTCTGAGATCATTGTCTAATGTTAGTATGTTCCAGTGTTTTTGTAGAATTTTCCTTAGGATTTTATTGTCCGTGCTGTATGTTGTTACAAATCTGATTGTTTTGTCTTGTTTTGCCACAAGATCCTGTTTCTTTTTTTCGAGCAAGAGGTCTGAACGGTTCCATTGCTTGACTTTAGATATCGCTTCATTCAGCTGTTTATTGCTGTATCCTCTTTTCAGAAATTTTGCAGTTGCTGTCTCCAAATGTTTATTCTTATCTTGATCTTGAGTGCAATTACGTGTTATCCTGATGAATTCCCCGTATGGTATATTCTTGATTGTGTGAGGTGGATGGTTACTACGGGCATGAAGAATGCTGTTTCCTGCGGTTGGTTTTGTATACAAAGTGGTCTGAATTTTGTTGTTGTCAATGTATAATTGTAAGTCCAAGAAGTGGATCTCATTTGTGCTTTCTTCCATTGTTAGTTTTAAGTTGTAGTTGTTGTCATTTAGGTATCTGTGGTATTTTTGCAAAGTTATTTGATTTCCATTCCAAATTACCAGTATATCATCTATGTACCTGCCCCAGAAAACAATGTTGTTGTCTTCTGTGAAGGCTTTGTGTAGCCAGGCATGTTTAAGTTCAAAGCTGCCCATGTAGAGGTTGGCATAGGAGGGTGCGAATTTAGCTCCCATGGCGGTACCTTGGCATTGTTTGTAAATAATATTATTGAACAAAAATATGTTATTATTGAGAACGAAGTTCAACATTTCCAATATCATTTTATTTTGTTCCAAAAAGGAGATAGATCTCGCTTTTAAAAAATATTCTGTTGTTTCCATACCTTTTAAGTGTAGTATACTGGTATATAGAGCCGTAACATCAAAGGTAACTAGTCTGTAGTTGGTTTCCCATTCAATATTTTCCAACTGTTGGATAATATGTTTTGTATCGCGTACATATGATGCTAGATTAGCTGCCAGTGGTTGTAGGAACTGGTCTATGTATGCTGAAATTGGTTCTGTAACTGCACCTATACCATTTATTATTGGTCTACTGGGTGGTGTGGATGCATATTTTTTGTGTATTTTGGGTAAAAAGTAAATTGTGGCAAGTACTGGATATTTGGGTTTGAGGAAATCCAATTCTTCTTCTGTAAGTAAGCCATTCTCATACCAGTCTTTGGTCATTTGATTCCATTCCACCATGATGTTGGGCAAAGGGTTGTCTTTAAGTTTTGTGTAACAGGTTGTATCTTCAAGGTGTTTGGCTGCCATCTTAATATAGTCTCGAGTATTTAGAAGAACTATTTTGCCACCCTTGTCGGCCTCTTTGATTGTGATGTTATCATTTTTGCTTAACTCAAAAATTGCTGTTCGTTCTTTCTTTGTCAAGTTATCATGTTGCTTAGTATCCTGTTGGTTTTTTATATACATTCTTCTTAGATCTTTTTCCACTGCTAGTGTGAAAAGTTCTATTACACTCTCAGTTGTTGTAGATGGGGTAAATGAAGATTTAAGTTTAAGTTTTGTTGAGACACTTTGTCCTGTGTCAATGTCTAGATCTGATATTAATGACTCCATAGTGTGACTTTCTTCCGTATCTCCAATAGTTAAGAGACTCACTGTGTGTTCTGTGTCTTGTATTGTGAGTTCCGATATTGGGGGTTTCGCCAATTTTTCTTTTTTCTTCATCTGACTGGTTGCAAAGAATTTTTTTAATTTGAGTAGTCTGCTGAATTTATGAAGATCAACATTGGTTTGAAAAAAGTCCAATCTGTTCGATGGGCTAAAAGACAACCCTTTATTGAGCGCTGAATTCAACTCTTGTGTGAGTTCCAAGTCCGAGAGATTAAGAACTAAGTTTTCTTCTGATTCTGGTATTGTGATCTTGTCCACATACCTTTTGGATTGTCTTTTGTTTGTTCTGTTCTTGCTCCGGCTGCCCCTCTTTGTGGGCCACCATTTGTGTCTCCATACTGCATTTGTAGGTTTCTGAGTTGTTGTGTGCTTTGATAGAGAGGATAGAATCTGGCTTTCCTGTGTTTCTGAAATTCCTCTAAAAAAGAGTATGTGGTGTTTTCTTCCGTTATGCTTTCATCTTGCTTTGAGTCTGCTGGTTTATCACTGTCACTTTCTAGTTCTGAAGATTCTGAGGTTGTTGCCTGAGATTGTTTACTTGGTGCTATTGTTTTTTTGAAATGTTGTTTGTTGGGGGGTCGTGTTCTAAATTTGTTTTGAAACGTATAGACCCGTTTGAATTTGTAATCAAGTTCATCCCTTTGGAATGCCTGTTGTTTTTTTAGTTTTATGTCTTTTTCGTAATGACACAAATATTCGTCCATAATTTGATAGTTTTTGAAAGTAGCTTCAGGTAAGTTCAAAGTTTCTATTAGTCTTTTGGTTTCCTCTATTTCCTCTATCAATTTGTTATGAATTTTCTTGGTGTACGTAATGATTCTATGAATCATTTCCTTTGACGTTGTTTTCAATAATTCCTCCCAATCATTGAAGTCCTCTACATCCTCCTCTTCAAATGCTGGGAAAATGCAGATCCTTAATCCTCTCGGTATTCGTCCTACTTTAAGGTAATTTTCCATGGTGGTTATTTCCCACCAACGAGAAAGTTCTTTTTTGCATAATAGCTCCAATCTCTCAAATGCATGTTTTAAGGATTTGATTTGTGATGTGTTGCTATTGCTTTTTTTAGAAGGTAGACCTGAGAAGAGATTTTCTGCCTCTTGTTCCCTTTGTTTAAAACGTTGATCCATTATGCTTATTTATTATAAATCAATCAGTCCTGGTGCTCTGTTTCTGTTGCTGGTTAAGTTCAAAACGTTGAGAAAAGGAATTCAGTCTGAGCAACTGTAACGAGCTACCTTGGTTGTTCAATTCTTGTGTATTATTTCACTGTATTTGTTTGTCTGCTGCATGCGGAGCGGAGGACATTGCGACTGACCAATGCCTGAATCAACATATAACAAACATTCTCCACAAATTCCACTATGCGCTCCAAATTGTAGTTTTTCAAAAATCGAGACTTTTTCAAAGTAATCCAATTTTTAATGGGTATTTAATTTTGTGATTAATCATCCGTTAGGAACATGATAATTCGTTTTCTTTCACATCAATTTGCTTGTAGAAATGGTACATCCTCTTATTTCTTTATTTTCAGAAATAGTATACCCTCACATCCTCTTATTTCTTTATTTTCAGAAATAGTACACCCTCTATTTTCAGAAATAGTATACCCTCACATCCTCTTATTTCTTTATTTTCAGAAATAGTACACCCTCTACACGTGTTTCCCCATGTTTAATTCCACATGGTTCATCAGGAGGGATATGTAATTATAGGCGCTTTTTCACTATAAAAAAAGAAGAAAAAAGGGGAACAAGACCAATATTTTTTTATTTTTTTTTTTTTATTTTTTTTGAGAGAAAAAGTATCTTGATTTATATTATTTGCATTAGCACAATTTTTAAAGATGACGTATATACAATCTACAAGAAATGGCCCATTTCTGTATCTGAGTTCAGACCAGTATTACAGCAGTCAAATATGCAAATCCATTTAGCTTCACATTGGCGAAGTTTTTGTGCTCTGTTTCCTCCTCTTTGGCCTATTTTAACATGTTCAATTCCAAAAAATCTTATGCCATCTGTATCTTGTGTTGGATGGTCCATTAGGTAATGTTTTCCCAAAGGGTATCTAATGTCTCTGTTTTTGATTGATCTCAAATGTTCTGAAATCCGGATTTTCAAAGGCCTCACAGTGCTTCCTATATAGGTCTTGATGTTGAATTATGAAATGTATTAAAAAGTAAAACAAATGACAAAATGAAAACCACACATGCAAATGAAGAAAGAATTAGTGCAATAAGAAAAAGAAAGTCAAATCCAAGGAAAAAACAAATTCAAAACATGAAAAAATATGTGGTCCATACCCAAAGTCCATAGAAAAAAAATCATAAATTGAAAAGCATAAAAAAACATTAATCCATGTGAACATCTAAAAAAGAAAGTGTGTACATGTCCGGGAAAATTGTAAACGAAAGTCTGAAGGGTCCATTATCCCAAAACAAAAGGAAACCAACATAAAACCCTATCTAAAATACAACTATATACAAAAAGTGGAGAAGAGTCCGTGGACTCCAAATCATAATAAAAACCAATTGAAACCTAAACCTAAATAACTATATACAAAGGCGGCGGGCTAGTCCGACGGCTCACTTATTGATATCCCGGGCCAGGGCATCATTGAACTCCATGTCGATGTTCCGGAGGCGGGCTTGTTCACTGGAATCGAGGTCTCGCAGGGATGCAGCCATGGACTCCTCCAACTCCCTGCGAGTTGCCTCGAGGCACTCAGCCTGCCTCAAAGCCCGGTGCATGGAGTTCTCTGCCCTGACCATTGTGAGCCATACCCTCTCTGCCCGCTGTCGCTCCGCATCTATTCACTGGCCCAACCGCTGCCACACGGAAGACACTCCCAATCCTGGGTCCTCCTGCCCGCGGCCGATGCCTGCCCCGATGATGTAGAGGGCCCTGAGGCCTCATGCCTCCTACGCTGAGCCTGCGGCCACCTTTCTGCTGCCGCCACCATGACTGCCTCTGGGTAGATGGCAACACCCGGGGCCGTTGTGCAGGTGCCCTGCTTGTATGTGCCTGCACATCCTCCATTGCCAGGGGTCCAGTTGCTGGGGTGACCACCTGTGCTGGAGCTCCGAATCCCGACTTTAACAGGGATGGGATCTCCACCAGCCTGGCTGCATTGGTTGGGGCAGGTGCACAGGGGGCCTTGGTGGCATCTGGGCCGTAAAACGGCACGCAGAACGACTGGCGTATAGTGTGCACAGAGGAGGAGAGGGCAGCAAGACAGGGCAACACATGGAGGAAATCCCCAACCATGAACCCTCCCAGCTGGGCCACGCTGGCACACATCTGTTCATGATGACGTGTGTGGTCGCTCCAGGAAGCATGCAAGTCATCACGAATGTCATGTGTGCGCAACGCAACAGCAATCAGGACGGACTCAATCCTGTCATGGGTCCCCACGTCCGCAGGTAGAGGAATGCCAGATGACGTGGACCTCCCCCCTACCTGTGGACAGGCCTGGGACGGGGCATCCCTGCTGGTGCATGGTGATGCAGTCACAGTGTTAGTGACAGTGACATGCACAGGCCCCTCAGCGGCGACCTGTGCTGCCTCCTGCCCCTGGACTGCTCCACTTGCACCAGTGGAACCACCCCCACCAGGCCCCATGTGCGGCTCTGAAGTGGCCTTCTCCTCCTCCATACACACCACCAACCTGGATGGCTCTGCACTGTCTTCCGCCGTCGCCAGTCCCTGTGGGGGCTCACCCGCCCCTTCCGGTGCAGCTGTAGTAGCGAACGCAGCACCAGTCCCGTAGCTCCCGGATGATAGAATTACCTGGGAGGGTGACTGGGCCTTGCGTGGCCGGCCGGTGGAGGCATCCCTGCCGCTTTCCTCCACAGCGCCGACTCCGCCCATTTCTTCACTCGCCGCTGTGTAAAGACATTGAACACAAGCATCAGGGTACTGTACATTAGTCCCCTAGACACAAAGCAAGAGCACATGAGTGGCACTGTCAAACGTCACTTCCATCATGTCCCTCCACAACACATGGGTCAGTGCAGGCAACACACATGCAGGAACAGGCATGGCACATGCAAAAAACATTTGCATCCATGTCCAAGGCACCGTAGAAACATCCGATGGTGGGCTGAAACTCACATGCATCATGGGACGTGCTGATCACATGCACACACATCACAGGAGGGTCATGCATCTGGCCCTATATACCCCCAGACACAGTGGATACAAGGATGACTAGGCTGTATCAGTGAATCAACACATCATCACAGACATGTGTCATGCATCCATGGAATATACCAGTCACTCACACACTACTCAGACACACGGACCTACACCATGCATGTCCATGACAGCAGCACCCATCTCTCACATCCCAAACATGTCCATGTACAGACACAGGCATGAATACATGTGTACATTCTGCATGTTGCTCCACTTGGTGCATTGTAACACATAAACCATCGATGTGGGTCATGCCTGACTGGACTCACATGCAGCACCATCATGTTCCTGCACACACACATCCATACATGACCCATGTCACACATACAGCCAAGTAGATAATTTTCCCCAAACTGCAACATGCACTGTTTTAAATGGGAATCCATGGGCACTTATCGCTCGACTCCAGACGGGCCTGCATCCTGAGGATCTGGTGGTGAAGTACTGGGTGAATGCGCTCCAGGACCATAATCTGCTGAGTGGTAAGGTGGCACCGGCGCACCACAGCATCCGGTGTGTCCAAGTGGCGCCGGGCCTTCTTGAGGGTCCTCGACTTGTAGTCCTCCCAGCGCTTCTGGATGTGTTTGATGTTGCGGTGTGCCACCCCGTCCGCGTTGATGGCACCCACTATGTCCGTCCAGATCCTCTTCCGTCCTTCCTTGTCGGCGCGCAATGGTGAGAAGAGGGCATCATAATGCCCCAGGACTTGCTCCACCAGGATGCCAACTTCATTGGCAGTGAAGCTGGCAGCCCTCTGCCTCTCTGCTGGGGGATTTGCCACTGGTACCGGATGGTGTTGCGTCGGATATGGAAACCCCCGAGGCAGGTGAGGGTGGGCAACTGGGTCCTGGGGCTGGGCTGTGGAGCGATGGAACACCAGTCGGGAGTCTTCTGTTCCAGCATGGGTGGTCACAGCAACTGGACCCCTGCAGATGGCTGATGTGCAGGCACCAAATCGCAGGGCACTTTTGGAAGCCGGCAGGCAGGCAGGCAGGCAGCAGCAGATGGCTCGTAGGAGGCTCCCCAGGGATCTGGGGGGCAGGAAATGGCCTTCTGGGCAGGAGCGGGGCCTTCCATGTGTTGTCGAGTGGCCAGCTTGATACAGAGTGAATTGGCATGTGAAAAAACAGCACGTCAGCGTGTAATTCGATGAAAGGGCCTTAGCACATAAGCACGTAAGTGAAGTGATGCGCGCGTGAATTTCCCTCGTGCGGGTGCATAGTGAATCCGCATGTGCAAAAACAGCACTTCCGCGTGTGAATGCGTGTAATTCGAGGAGAGGGCCTTAGCTCGTAAGTGCACCAATGACGTTATGCACACAGGCGTTGCCTTCAGCACAGGTTAAAGGTCCAGCGGGGAAGCAGTCCACTGTACGTGCTGTTCATGGAGACCGACTCGTCTGTTTACTCTTCTGGATTCACACGTGATCACTTCACAGCGTTTGAAGTTCATACCTCTTCTTTTGGTGGGGTGTTGCCTATGCGCACAAGCATGTGTGTTTTTCTTTTTCTTTTTCATGCAGAGCAGGCAGTGACACAAAAAAGGTAGCAGGCGCCCCTCTCTTGAAAGAACACGATATGATAACCTGTTCAGTGGTTTCTAACCACTTTGAGAGTTCGCAGCCATCTGCTTTTTGCTCACTGTACCTTTCAGAGATGGGAAATATTCATTTGCATATCAGTCTTTGTCTCGCCCTCATGGGCAGTCCAGCACCGAAATGCTATGACAATTCCCCTCTGAACAAGAGTACCAACAGCAACCCCATACACATGTTTCAGCCTTGTTGGGCCTCATCAGTGAGGGGAAGCTGTGCCTCTCTGAGCACAGTGAGCAGGGAGTCCAGGTCTGGTTGCCCCCAGGTAACTTAGGGCGACCAACCCCAGGCAGGTGGTGAGTCGTGCACGCTATTTTTATACTGTGGTTCCCCCTGTGCATCGCATACCGTTTTCGAGGTCATAGTAGCCCGCGTGTTCCATGCGTACATGTATTTTGTGTCCCTGGGTGCCACACCGTACTGCTGGAGGTAAAATCCACACATGTGGGCTACCAGGGCCACCTGCACATTTTTCTTTTGAAATTGTACTATTTTTCAATAATTGTTTTCTAAAAAAATTTAAAATCTTTTTTTTGGGGGGGACCTGAGCGTTGCGTGACCCGTCATTATTCCCCAGGGGTCACAGTCAGCCTTGCAGGAGTACAGGGGTACCTATTCCATCCAGTACCCTGCCCCCTTCAACCCAATTGCCCAGGACAATTGTTGAGTGCACCTCCCATCGGCTATTTACCATCTGTGCCATGGTTGGGAGGCCCCCAAAGGGTAAGGGGGGCAAAGCTGGGTGTCCTCCCAGGGGTGTGCGTGGTCGGGCACATGGGCACGGAGACCAGGGGGTACAGGGAGTCCAGGGTGGCCAGGGTGGCTACAGAGGGGGAAGAGGCAGGGGTGTACCACTGGGGCAGGATGCCCAGCCACGTGCTGGTGCAGACATGCCACCACCCCCTGTGGCTCCTGGAGATGCAGCTGTTGCATCACAACCTGTGGCCCATAAAACCCAACAGCAACTTTCATCTGCTGTTACGGGCCCACCAGTGGTGGTAGCTGCAGGTGCA
Organism: Ambystoma mexicanum; assembly: GCF_040938575.1. NCBI lineage: Eukaryota > Metazoa > Chordata > Amphibia > Caudata > Ambystomatidae > Ambystoma > Ambystoma mexicanum. The sequence continues at coordinate 406,172,374 of NC_090937.1, forward strand.
GCTGTGGGGCGCACCACCCGGGCTCAGGGTCGGGCAGCGCATGTTGCACTGCATGATGAGGACTCCATGGACGATTTCCATCTTGTCAGGAGATATGGGTCACGTGTGTCCAGTGTAGCTGTGACCGGGGCACACGTATCTGGGGCAGTTATGACATCTGCTGCCCCAAGCAGCCGGGTGGTGGCAACTGCATGGGCAAATGCAGCCAACACCACCCCAGCAGTGAGTCAGACCGAAGCCAGACCTTCCATCCTCATTCAAACACCCACTCCCTTGGTCCAGTCCACCAGCGCCACTGCCCCCACTGATCAGGGACACATTGGCCACTCAGGGTCAGTACCACCGCACAAAAGGAGGAAGCGTGCTCCTGTGCAAGAGGCTGAGATCCCAGACACGGCTCCGGCATCTGGCACGTCGAGGAAGAAGCCTTTCGGCAAGCAGGAACTGGACTTTCTTGTGGATTACATGTCGGCACACCAACGCGATATGCTTGTGGGCCCACAGTGCCATACAACGCATTACCACTTTCGGGTCCACTGGCAGCATGTTGAGGATGGGATTCCACATGCGTACCGCTCAGGACTGCTACAAGCGTTGGAATGACCTCTGACGCAGTGCAAAACAAAAACGTGCCTCCAATTATTCCATGTCTCTGGTGACTGGTGGTGGGCAGCACCAGAGTAGGGTGAACTCTGGAATGACCTCTGATGCAGTGCAAAACAAAAGCGTGCCTCCAATTATTCCATGTCTCTGTTGACTGGTGGTGGGCCAGCACCAGAGTAGGATGAACTCACTCAGCACGAGGTGATCGCTGCAGAGTTCATCCCGGAAGAACAAATCCGTGGAGTGGGAGAGAGGATGGATTATGATGCATTGTGCGGTGAGTATTGATGCGTGTTACTCAATGACATGTGTGTTTGGCGTGTGTGACTCTCTCAGCTACCACTTTGGTCCTTCCTTTCATGAATCTCCCTGTCTACCTGTGGTGTTCACCAGGGGTCTGACCTCTCAGCCTGGCTTTCCAAACAGCACCTGGCAGCTCTCACCTACTGCATTTTCATTTTCTTCTACAACTTCCAGTTCTATGCTGATGACACTCAACTCATTTCCAGGCTGCCCTTGGCCACCTCTTCTCCCTCTCTCATTTCTGATTGCCTCATTGACATTTGAAATTGGTGTACTGCCAACGATCTCTGTCTAAATGCCAGCACGTCTGACATCCTCCTCATCGGTGCACCTTCACTATCCTTTGCCCTCACTCTTTGGCCGGCCCCCTTGGCCCTCCTCCTACCCCCACCTGCAAGGCCAACAACCTCAGGGTCACCTTTGACTCTAGACATTCCTTTTCCGCACACATTTCTGATGTTTCTTGAGATATATTAACTTCTTGCTTGACCTCCTCAGGGGTACTGTGCCTTTCCTCTCATTCACCTACAAGCTCACAATCTCTCAAGCTCTGGTTGTCTCAAGGTTGGACTACTGTGACAGGCTCTTTCAAAATTCTACCTGCCTCCACACTCTGCCCTCTACCAATAATCCAGTACAGGACTGCGAGACTAGTCCTTGGCCTCAAACCCTGGGATCCTATCTTTCCAGCTCTGAAATCCCTTCATTGTCTACTAGTGGCTGCAAGGATGAAACTTTAGACCCTCTCTATTGTGCACAAGGATTTCTGGGGCCTGGGTCCAAAATACATTCAACTATCCCTCTGCCAATACCTTCCCTCTCGAGTCCTTTGCTCCTCTACCTCACACTTCCTCCAGGTCAGTCGTTTATCGAAGAAACAAGATGGGGGCAGATCTGTGTCTACGGCTGGGACCTCCCTATGAATAGCCTACCTGCCACGTTGAAACTTGAGGAGAAACATCTCTGCTTCCGGAAGCACCTCAAGACCTTCCTATTTGCTCCTGCATTAGCCCCTCTTCTCCACAGCTGAACAGTTTCCTCTCTTGGCACTGTGCACCTGGACACCCTCTGTCCTTTGGGCCCAGGTACCTACTCACCCTGCCTCCCTGCTGCACTGCCTCCAGGCCTCCCATTGCAATGGGTCCTGTACCTGTACCCATACAAATTTGCACTATCCAAATGATCTTGCACTTGCTACTTGCTGGCTGCACTACCATCTTTTGAATGCCTATTCTATCATTGGACTTCATTTTCATTCTTTGGTCTCCTCTGTTTGGCACGTTCCACTTTTCCCCCTTCCAGGGTCTTCAACCCTTTATCCCTTCTCCATGCACTTGCGTGTTCTCAATGTCACTGTGCCCAGTATGACAGTTGTTTTCATTTCCTTTTCTCCCTTGTTCCCCTCCCTTTACTTGGTTGCGCTCTGAGCCACTTGTGTACGAGGGCAATCTTGATGAGATGTCATATCATGTCATATACATCATTTGTCCTTGGTGCAGTGTGTCTCACTCTGACTGTGCTGATGGCAGTGGCTACCCGTGCACATGTGTGCACATTCATGTTCCATGTGCATTCCATGTATGCCCCTAGGTGTCCTTGTCTGCCTGCTCATTGTAGTATGTCTCCAGGATGATCCAGGTGCCATGTTATTTGGACAGCCATTTCATGCTTACTGTGGGTCTGTGTGTCATCGCGCACGACTTTAGGGTGTCCACATCTGTGTCATGCACATGGCTCCCCCTGTTACAGGCCCACTGCCTCTTTTCAACTGGTGTTTTGTCTTCTGCATGCATGGGTGTACTACTGATGGTTCCTCATCTGTCCTGCATCATGGACACTTCTCATTGGCTGTAGTGACATTTGACTGACGACATGCAATAGGCACATGCCAACACTGTTTGCCAATGCACAATTCTGTGGTGAAACTTTCATTGCCATGCAATGCCTCCCTGCTATTGCCCATAGGGTGGGTGTTTCACGGTATCCATGCTACATGGTGCATGCCATTTGCACATGATGGCTGCAATTGCCCTTACACCTTCGTCATGTTTGGAGATTGACATCACTACGTAAGTGTTGATGTTGGAAGTTGAGGGGGTACACATGCACTGCACTGCACCCACCCACTCCTGTGCCAAGTTCAGCCCTTCAACATGCCAACACAATGCTGCTGTGTGATAGTGACCTGCCATGTATGTACCCATGTCCCTCCTTTCTCTGTATCGAAACGCAGTTACATAGGTGCCTCCTGTTACACATGTACTCTGCATAGTCAATGGTTGTTGAGTTCTGTCATGGTGTGTTTGGTGTGATTACCAGCTGTGGCTATTTGTGTGTTCCCACATGCTTATGCTACGTGCCATCTCTTTGTTGACATCTCTCTTTTCTGCCTTGGATATGTGCCTGCTAGAGGTTGTGTGTGATGCAGGTGATGGGTAACATGCAAAACATGTTTTGGCTTCACATTCTGCACACATCCTTTTCTGCTTTCGGGATACCCTTGCATTGAAATGTCACTGGATGCATGCTGGGCTTTGAGTTGCCTGTGACATGTCTGCTTCATGTGTTGGCTGTCAATGTTGTGATCTGTATGTGTGTGGTATGTGCTACTGACATGCGTGTTCTTGTTTCTTTTGTTTATGTTGCAGGTGATGAAGCACTGGAGGCAGAGGATGAAGATGTCACACGGTGGTCAGTTCACATGACCATCCAGAAACCAGTGGGGGTCGTGGGGTGGCAGCCCACGAGAACCCACTGCTGGTCCAGGCCATTGTGTCCAGAGCAGACTCGGAGTCAGGCTCTGTTGTATCCTCTGACCACTATGTTGAGCTAGATCTGCATCATGATGTGTCGTCGCCAGTGTGTTATCTTGTGTTGGATGATCTTATGTTCGCGACACCTCCAGTAATGGGCCAGGCGGGGTTGAAATGTCCGCCTGTGGTGGTTATGGGTACAGGATCACACTCCACACCAGTTGGCCATGTTCCTGGGGCATCATGTCGACAGAGGGATGCAGTCCTGCAGCCACGGGTGGCACCAACCCGGCAAGGACCACGGCTCCTTCGGCCCGGCAGGTGTCGTTTCTGGCAACGCGGTGGCCGTGTGCTACCGGGGTCAACTGAGTGGGATCATGCCGCTATTGCCATAGCACAGCAACAGGGGGGAGCAGTTGAGATGATGGCTCAAGGTATGGAAAGTGTGGCCCGTTCCATCCTCCCCCCTGAAAGGCAAGTGCAGCTCCAGCAGCAGGCTACGTGGTCCAGGTGCTGCTCACTCAGGCTGGGCATGGTGGCCTCTGACAGGGCACACAGGGCTGAAATGGTGGCTCTGCCTCAAGCTATTTCTGCTCAGGCAAAGGCACATTGTGAGGCCCTGAGGGTCGAACACCAAACCCTTCGATCTACTCTGAGTGCTCTCATAATGGACGACAGTAGGCGGGCAGAAGACAGGTTGGAGTGGCTTGAAAGAACCATCTCAGCTGAACTCCATGCAAGCCGGGAGGTACTCTGTATGTCATGTGAGGCCATGCAGGCTGAACTCCGTCTTAAACGTGAGTCCTTGCAGGAGAAAGCACGTGTGACATGTGAGGTAATGTATGTAAACCTACGTGTCATTGCCATGCAGGACCTGGCCTACCAGACCCACATGCTTGCTGCCGCTGAGGGGCAAGGCGCGGAGAGGCATGGTGAGGCAGCTGTGCCACGTCCACCTTCTGATTTCCATCCAGAGGGTGATGATGACAACCTATCTCCCACATAGATCGGGCCGTGCTGGCGCTGAGCCCAGTGAGTTTTTTTTTAAATCTCAACATCTACACATGTGGGTGTTGAGGTGCACCCTGTACCTCCCCCCTCCTGGGTGACCCCCCACCCCTGAGTCATATGTGGCCATTTTTGATTTTTTTGTTCTTTTTTGTCTCCTGCAAGTCATTTTTTTTTTTGGTCATTCATGTGACAGTGTGGTGCTTTGTGGCATTTGAAGACATCCACTGTGTGTTCCATCAGGGCCCATTCAGGCTTGTCTCGTGTATGTGTTTTGCTTGGAGTCCTGACACATATGCTACTCCTGCTTCCCCTTTCCATGGGTTCGCAAGGATTGCTCGGTGTGACAGCATCTCACACTGGAGCATTGGAAATTCCGTCATATCCGTGGCCAGCCTGCAGTCCTTCTTGTGTGTACACCCCTAGTGGTTATTCCGGATGGCTTCTCCAATGCATGTCTGCACTTAATTTTGGTGAGTATTCTGTTGACTGCATTTTATCATGTTGCTTATGATTTTTTTTATTAATTGACTGTCTATGTTCATGCATTTCCTGCTGTAAGCGGTACCATGCACCCTTTGGCTGTGTTACACACACTTATGGTGGGAGGGGTCTGTGTGCTGACAATGTTGCATTGGGACACTTGGCCTACAGTGATTTTGATATGCATACCATTTCAACTACCCCCATTTCCGTGCTACCCCTGCTTTGGCCATCTTGCAGCCCTGCCTGGTGTTTTGTTGTGTCATTTGATATATGGCCGCATTGCTTTTGACTTGACTGTTATGTTTGTGACCTGGACTTGCTCCACCCTCCCATTGGTTGCACTTGGCCCTTGTGACAATCAGGCCAACCAGGAGGCTGGTGCCTGCCACCACTACCAAAGGCCCACAATGGAGGCTCTGTCTACCCCTGTCCATCCCTGTCCACCACCCTTCTGGGTTCCTTGATTGTCCCCCTGTCTCCTCTGCCCCGCCTATCTCCACCTGCCCCCTGCCCATCTCCCCTGTCTCCCCTGCCCCCCGCCTGTCCACACCTGCCCCCGCCAGTCTCCCTCTGTCTCCCCCTTCACTATCACACCCCTTCCCCTTCTGTATCGTCTTCTTTCCCTCTGCCCCTGTGTGTGCTGTCTTTCCCCATCTACCCCTTCCTGCCTTTACACTTTGGCCCCCTCCTCCCTCTCCCTCTCCACCACCCTTTCCCCTCCTCCTTGTCATCTATCTGTCTTTTTCTGGCACTACCCCAATTGCTGTCAGGCATGGTGATACGTAACCGCTTGTTCTTTGCAGACACTCCCCCCTCTGCCTCCGTCCATCCACCCCCCACCTTTATCTTTTTGAGTTTTATTTTGGCACTTACTTTTATCATCAGTCCCTCCACCACTGATTACAGGCTGTCGGTTCCCCCTTTCCCTTCTGTGTTTCTTCTCCCCCTCCCCAGCACTATCTTGATTCTTCATCGACCTTCCATAGTTGTCACTTGTTTTGTTATTCTCCTCACATATTCCCTCTTCTTCCCTCACCCCCCTCCTTATGTGACTCCTGTACTACAACTATTGTCGTCAGGCATAGCAATGTTGATGCTAGTTTTGTTTTCCCACATTACCTCCCTAGACTCTCCCTTATTGTTACAAGCACTTGTACTATGTACTTTGATTTGATAGTTCATTTTCACATTCTGGACTGTTTCAAGGACTTGTAGGAATGTACTGTTATTCTCCCTTGTTCACTCCCTCCTTGAGGCACTTTGATGCACTTTGTGTGTAGGCCCTATAAGGATTTTCAATGAATCAATGATTGCTCACTGTCTGCCATTGTCGATGTGGGGTACTCTGTACATGACATGTTCTGCTGGTCAATGGCTGATTCTGTGTTGGGTTTGATTTTGAGGTGTCAGGGGATTGGTGTGGTTTAACACACATGGGGGTCCATGAGTGCAATGTTCACATGTGCTGTGTACAGGACACTGAGGCTCATTGCATGTCTCTACTGACACAAAGACTTAGGCAACACCCCCCCTCCACACCAACTACAGCGACATCATGCACACAGTTTCACCCAGATTGCCTTCTCAGGCATGCTCTGTCCCTACAATCCATGTTCACTTCCGATTCATTGATTGTGTACATGGATCACAGGCAACTGTTTTGTTGATTGTACTTATTTTTCATGATGCTCAAGAGGTTTCCCCAACGCAATGCACACTCACTGTGCTGTCCGGTGAGCGGTGTGTTGCAGGGGAGGGGACACACACGCAGCACACAGTGTTTGTGATGCCAATTTGCTATTGTCCAATGTGCATGGCAACAGGTATTCTGACTTTTGTTGCTTGCACCACTGGTGGCAGGCATTTGTGCCACAGTTTTCAGGGTGTGAGGTTTTGGTCAGTCATTTCTTCAGATTCCATGTCAGGTGTAATTTTCTGGTGCCTATTTACATTTCTTACATGGCACTTCATGATTATTGTGTCATGTGTTGTGCATATGGTTTGATGTTTTGCCGTTGCATACCATGGTATGGTGTGGCAGACGGGGGTCATATGGGTTGGGAGGGTTTGGGTGGCATACCAGCACTTTCATGGCCTGTTTTGAAGAGGGGGGTGGGATATGCACCTTGCATGTGTTCCTTTTGGTCACATGGGATTGGTTGTGTTTAAGTAGCTAGGGATGCACACAATGTGGCACTTCCGTGGACACATTCTCAGGATGGTAAGGTTGTGACAGTTAACTGTCCCTTTCGCATCATCGATTGTCACCTGGTATGTGCCAGGCCTGTGTGCACTCCGCAGGGGTCGGAGTTTAGGTGAAAAATGTGGCCACAAGCTGGGTACGGGCTGCCTCGCCACATGCCCTTTCCCCTCCCATGCGCAGCGGCCGTGCATGTGGTTGGGGATGTGGGGGCACCACCATGTCAACCAGTATGCCCCGCTGTGTTGCAATGTTGTGCAGGACACATGCTGCCATAATGATCCTGCACACTACTGGGGGTGCATATAGTAGCTGTCCGCCAGAGCGGGCAAGGGAGTGGAAGTGTGACTTGAGCACTCCGAATGTGCGCTCTACTATGCCCCTGGTTGCAATATGGGCTGTGTTGTATCTTACGTGGGGTGGTGTGGTGGGGTTCCGTATTAGCGTTATCATGTAGGTACTTAGAGGGTAGGCACTGTCCCTTGGTAAGGTGATAATGGTTGTCATTAGTTGGGCTTGTGTATTTGTCTGTGTGTGACATGCATGTGCACAGGCATTTGTACTCACCTATGAGCCATGTGTCGCCATGCTTCCCAGCTTCCAGGGCCTGGCTCAGGGCGGACATTCTGTATATGAAACTGTCAAGGGTGGACCCTGGATAGATTGCATAGACAGAGGTGATGATTCCCTTGGCATCGCATACAACCTGCACATTGATGGAATGCCAGTGCTTGCGGTTGCGGTAGATCTTTTCAGTGGCCCTAGGTGGACGTAGGTCCACATGGGTGCAATCTATGGCACAGAGCACTTTGGGGAAGTGTGCCACCCTGTAGAAGTTCTGGACCACGGCCTGCCTTTCTGCAGGTGTTCTGGGCATGTATATGTGCCTGTGGACTGAGGGGTGCGCAGTGATGATTACCAACACCTGGAGTAGGCAATGTGACTGCGTGGGCTGTGAGACACCCCCCACTATGGTTGTTGTCCACTGAAATGACTCAGTGGCCAAAAAATGCAGTACATTGAGCACCTTCTCCAAGGGGCTCAATGCTTGGGAGCACAGGGTGGGTGATGTGAGTTCATCCTCCCACTCAGTGACCAGCTCTAGGATGATATGAGATGGAAACCTATACCTGCCATAGACCTGGTCATCAGGCATCCCAAAAAGGCTGGTCCTGGGCAATAAAATATGGGGCCTGGCTACTTTCCTCCTCCTGCGGTGTCCCACGATCACTGCTGCGAGGAATGGGACATTCATCGTAGCTGCATATGCTTGTTTGTTGTTTGCGCACACCTTTATGCTGCGCGGGGGCACTTCCGCCTGCTTTCATGTAGCAGACGTATTTGTGCATGTGTGTGTGTGTGTTTTGATGTGCGCAGGTTTTCCCTATTCGATTGCATGAATACGTGTTGTTCACTAGCTTGTGGGTGTTGCGTGTGTTTCCCAGCGGTACTTCCCACGTTACACCTACATTTTCACGCGTTGTTCCCCCTTATTAGGTGTGTGCGCGAGAAGTTATGCACTTTCCCCATTCCTGTCAAACACGCGTTTGGAAAGTCACAGTGACCTTTAAGTTAAGCGTGTATTTGGAGCACATACCGGGAAAAACATGCGCAGGGCCTTCCATGAACAACACATGTGCGCTAGCTTTTTCACGCTTGCGCCAGCTTGCAACACAAATTTTGGCGCACATTTATTCCATGAATTACCCTCTTGGTTTTGTTTTATATACTACATTCTTAATTTCAGTTGGCCCTAACCCCCATGGCACAATTTTTTTCTAAAATAAATCATTTGAGCTATACTTTATGGGTGTTTAGTTTTCTGGCAATCACTTAGCAGTGACATCTGCCAGTCATTCACTCATAAATTGAGGGTCTTTAAGATCAAGCTCTTCATTCCAGGAAATAACTTAATTTCTGATGTGACAGCCTTGCTTCTCTCCTCCCTGAAAGGTGGCAATGTCCTCCTAGAAGGCCTTCCAGTGAGCACCCTGTCACTTCTGAGATGTGTCCTATCCTACAACCTCCAGCATTACTCATCAAAGGACTCCCCAAATTTGACCACCTCTCACTGAATGGTACTGGCTCCTGATGCATGTACATAGCACCTTTAAATCCTGCTGCATCCTCTACAATCCCGTCTCCCTAAATTCCCCAAGATACCTCACTGAGAAGCTAAGCATGCTTTATAAACATAACTTGAAAAGTACACATACCTAGTGTCACTCAAATATATGTATCCTTATAGAACTATGTTAGGCAAAAAGTGTACAGTTGTGGCAGTATTCCCACCATCTTGACTGGGAGACTACAAATACCAGAATGCAATTCAGCAAAAGGTTAAAAAAATGGTCTCCACGTGCAATTCTTTCAAGGACTGACAGTAGCACGGTCAGTCCCGGTTACTGCATGGATGGGAGACCTGGATGGCTACTGAAAGACCATGCCTAGTGATTTTTCATCTCCAACGTCACAGTAGCTGTAAAAAATATCTTTTTTGTAACACTAAGGGGCCGATTCATGGAACAAACGTGCGCCGAAAATCTATGCGCAAGCAGGCGCAAGCAGGCGCAAGCGGAAAAAAACAGGCGCACGCGATTCATGGAAGTCCCTGCGCGTGTACACCCCGGGATGTGCGCCAAACCCGTGCATGGCGCACAATTCACTGCAACATCCCGAAAGGCGTGCGCGACGCACACAGTGAAAGCGCACAACTTCGGCGCATACACCAGAAAGTGGGCGGGACACGGGGCGTAACGCGCAGAATGGGGAACAACGCACGAAAATAAGGGCGTAACTGGGGATGTACTGCAGGGAAGCAGACGGAACGCCCACACGCACCCGAACCACACGTATTCATGGAATCGAATAGGGCAAAGCCACGCACAGCGAAAGACACGCACAAGCCCAAACACGTCCGCCACACGAAGGCAGGCGGTAGCGTCCGTGCGCATTACAAAAGTGGCAACATACAGCAATGGTGCCTGTGCGAGCAGGGTATGCGTATCTCAGGGGTGCGTGGGAAGTTCCACATGCGATTCCATCAGGGTACGTGTATTTCGGGGTGCGCGTGAAGTTCCACACACGATTCCATCAGGGTACGTGTATTTCGGGGTGCGCGTGAAGTTCCACACGCGATATCAGCAGGGTACATGTATTACAGGGTGCAGGGGAAGTTACACACGCGATTCCAGCAGGGTACCTGTATTTCGGGGTGCGCGTGAAGTTCCACACGCGATTCTATCAGGGTACGTGTATTTCGGGGTGCGCGTGAAGTTCCACACGCGATATCAGCAGGGTACGTGTATTCCAGGGGTGCGCGGGAAGTACCACACGCGATTCCATCAGGGTACGTGTATTTCGGGGTGCGCGTGAAGTTCCACACGCGATTCCATCAGGGTACATGTATTTCGGGGTGCGCGTGAAGTTCCACACGCGATTCCATCAGGGTACGTGTATTTCGGGGTGCGCGTGAAATTCCACACGCGATATCAGCAGGGTACGTGTATTTCAGGGTGCAGGGGAAGTCACACATGCGATTTCTGCAGGGTACGTGTATTTCAGGGGTGCGCGTGAAGTTCCACACGCGATATCAGCAGGGTACGTGTATTTCGGGGTACGGGGGAAGTTACACACGCGATTCCATCAGGGTACGTGTATTTCGGGGTGCGGGGGAAGTTCGACACGTGATTCCATCAGGGCACGTGTATTACAGGGGTGCGCGTGAAGTTCCACACGCGATATCAGCAGGGTACGTGTATTTCAGGGTGCGGGGGAAGTTACACACGCAATTCCATCAGGGTACGTGTATTTCGGGGTGCGCGTGAAGTTCCACACGCGATATCAGCAGGGTACGTGTATTCCAGGGGTGCGCGGGAAGTTCCACATGCGATTCCATCAGGGTATGTGTATTTCGGGGTGCGGGGGAAGTTCGACACGTGATTCCATCAGGGTACGTGTATTACAGGGCTGCGCGGGGAGCACCACACGTGAATTGCATGTGTGGGCCCTCCCAGGTGTTCCCTCTACACCCTCCACGGCACCTGCAGGTGGCTCACACCACAGGGGCCTACCCTGCACATGTCCTGCAGGCACCCCATCCACCATGGCCATGCCCCCCAGCCAACCCACATGTCAACTTGCACTACTGACCACCAACGCATGTCCCCTTGCACCCCCAGCCACCAGGGGCACCAACCACCAGGCCCCCACCCATGTCTCCCACCACCCCCACCCCCCAGCCTACCAGGGGCAGCCTCCACCAGGCCCCCACCCATGTCTCCCAGCACCCACACCCCCCAGCAGTGCAGGGGCACCCACCACCAGGCCCCCACCCATGTCTCCCAGCACCCCCACTCCCCAGCCACCAGGGGCAGCCTCCACCAGGCCCCCACCCATGTCTATCAGCACCCCCACCCCCCAGTCACCAGGGGCAGCCTCCACCAGGCCCCCACCCATGTCTCCCACCACCCCCACGCCCCCAGTCACCAGGAGCAGCCTCCACCAGGCCCCCACCAATGTCTCCCACCACCCCCACCCCCCAGCCACCAGGGGCAGCCTCCACCAGGCCCCCACCCATGTCTCCCACCACCTCCACCCCCCCAGTCACCAGGGGCAGCCTCCACCAGGCCCCCACCCATGTCTCCCACCACCCCCACCCCCCAGCAGTGCAGGGGCACCCACCACCAGGCCCCCACCCATGTCTCCCAGCACCCCCACCCCCCAGCCACCAGGGGCAGCCTCCACCAGGCCCCCACCCATGTCTATAAACACCTCCACCCCCCCAGTCACCAGGGGCAGCCTCCACCAGGCCCCCACCCATGTCTCCCACCACCCCCACCCTCCAGCAGTGCAGGGGCACCCACCACCAGGCCCCCACCCATGTCTCCCACCACCCCCACCCCCCAGCCACCAGGGGCACCAACCACCAGGCCCCCACCCATGTCTCCCACCACCCCCACCCCCCAGTCACCAGGGGCAGCCTCCAACAGGCCCCCACCCATTTCTCCCACCATCCCCACCCCCCAGCCACCAGGAGCAGCCTCCACCAGGCCCCCACCCATGTCTCCCACCACCCCCACCCCCCCAGTCACCAGGGGCAGCCTCCACCAGGCCCCCACCCATGTCTCCCACCACCCTCATCCCCCAGCAGTGCAGGGGCACCCACCACCAGGCCCCCACCCATGTCTCCCAGCACCCCCACCCCCCAGCCACCAGGGGCAGCCTCCACCAGGCCCCCACCCATGTCTATCAGCACCCCCACCCCCCCAGTCACCAGGGGCAGCCTCCACCAGGCCCCCACCCATGTCTCCCACCACCCCCACCCCCCAGCAGTGCAGGGGCACCCACCACCAGGCCCCCACCCATGTCTCCCACCACCCCCACCCCCCAGCCACCAGGGGCAGCAACCACCAGGCCCCCACCCATGTCTCCCACCACCCCCACCCCCCCAGTCACCAGGGGCAGCCTCCACCAGGCCCCCACCCATGCCTCCCACCACCCCCACCCCCCAGCCACCAGGGGCAGCCTCCACCAGGCCCCCACCCATGTCTCCCACCACCCCACCCCCCAGCAGTGCAGGGGCAGCCTCCACCAGGCCCCCACCCATGTCTCCCACCACCCCCACCGCCCCAGTCACCAGGGGCAGCCTCCACCAGGCCCCCACCCATGTCTCCCACCACCCCCACCCCCCAGCCACCAGGGGCAGCCTCCAACAGGCCCCCACCCATGTCTCCCAGCACCCCCACCCCCCAGCAGTGCAGGGGCAGCCTCCACCAGGCCCCCACCCATGTCTCCCACCACCTCCACCCCCCCAGTCACCAGGGGCAGCCTCCACCAGGCCCCCACCCATGTCTCCCACCACCCCCACCCCCCAGCCACCAGGGGCAGCCTCCACCAGGCCCCCACCCATGTCTCCCACCACCCCCACCCCCAGCACTGTGGGGCACCTGCCAGCAGGCCCCCACCCATGTGCAACTCATGTACCCCTGCACCCCCACCCCCCAGCACTGTGGGGCACCTGCCAGCAGGCCCCCACCCATGTCCAACTCATGTTCCCCACCACCCCCACCCCCCAGCACTGTGGGGCACCTGCCAGCAGGCCCCCACCCATGTCCAACTCATGTTCCCCACCACCCCCACCCCCCAGCACGGTGGGGCACCTGCCAGCAGGCCCCCACCCATGTCCAACTCATGTTCCCCACCACCCCCACCCCCCAGCACTGTGGGGCACCTGCCAGCAGGCCCCACCCATGTCTCTTACCACCCCCACCCCCCAGCAGTGCCGGGGCAGCCTCCACCAGGCCCCCACCCATGTCTCCCACCACCCCCACCCCCCAGCCACCATGGCCAGCCCCCACCAGGCCCCCACTCATGTCCCCTATCACCCCCACCCCCCAGCCACCATGGGCAGCCTCCACCAGGTCCTCACAATCCCCAATCATGTGCGTTATGGTCAGCCTCCACAGCCAAAAATCCCTACCAAGTAACCCATTCACCCACATGGAAATGGAAATTACATGTTACACCCCCAATGTTCATAAAGCAAATGAACCCATGTCCGTCACACACAATGGTTGCAATTGAATGGGAAAACACCCAACATGACATGCATGAAACCAATGAGATGATACCACACAGTGAAGTATGAAAACAAAATTGTATTAAAAAAAAAGAATGCAAAAGAAATGAAACAAACTACAATGGCAATGAAAAAAAGATAAGCTGCATGTCCGTTTAAAAAAATAAAAACACCAAATCCTAATCCAAAAAAATGTTGTCCAAAGTCAAATGAAAAATAAAATCAATCCAATGAAGAACTATGTACAAAACATCCAAGGGTCCATGAGCCCAACTGAACAAAGGAAACCTACAAAAAACCCTAACTAAAATGCAACTATATACAAAAAGTGGAGCAGTGTCCGTCGACTCCAAATCATAAGAACAAACAAAGGAAACCTAAAACTAAAGAACTATGTACAAAGGCGGTGGGCAAGTCCAGCGGCTCACTCCGTGGTGTTCCGGGCCAGGGCATCATTGAACTCCTGTTCGATGTCCAGGAGGCGGTCCTGTTCCTTGGCCCCGAGGGTCCGCAGGGACGACGCTGTGTCCTCCTCCAACCCCCTGTGGATTGCCTCGAGGCACTCGGCCCGCCTCAGGGCCCTCCGCATGGAGTTCTCCGCCCTGACCATTGTGAGCCGCGCCTCTTCCGCCCGCCGCCGCTCTGCATCTATGGCGTGGCCCAACCGCTGCCACACGGAAGACACTCTCTGTCCTGGGTCCTCCTGCCCTCCGGCCGATGCCTGCCCCTCCGATGTCGAAGGCCCCGAGCCTTCATGGCTCCCACCATGTTGCTGCTGCTGCTCTGCCTCTGCCCGTGCACTGCCTCCTGCTGCCTGCACATCCTCCGCCGGCTGGGGTGCAGTCGTAGGTGTGGCCACCCCTGCTGGACGTCCGACTCCCGACTGTGGCAGGGATGCCTCCTCCACCAGCCTGGCCGCACCGTCAGAGGCAGCTCCACAGGGCACCCAGGTGACTGATGGGTGGGAAGATGGCACAGAGGACGACTGGCGCGTAGGGGGTCCAGTTGAGGAGGGGGTCGGAGCAAGCCCCATCAGACGGAGGAATCCGGCCTGGGTGACCTGTCCCAGCAGGCTGATGTGGTCAACGAGCCATTCGAGATGACGTGCAGTCTCTCCATGAAAAGACTGCAGGTCACCTCGCATGGCCCCTTGACGCAACGCCACACCAGCCAGGACAGGCTCAACCCGGACCTGGATAGCCAAGTCCGCAGGCAGAGGAAGGCCAGTTGACGTCAGCTCATCCACTGCCTGAAAACGGGTCTGGACGTAGGCATCCCTGCTGGTGCAAGATGATGCAGGGACAGGATCAGGGACAGGATTGCACACAGGCACCTCCGCGGCGGCCTGTGCTGCCTCCTGTCCCTGGTCCTGCACTGCACCACTAGCACCAGTGGGATCCCCACCTCCAGACCCCGTCTCTGGTGCTTGCACGGCCTCCTCCTCCACCAAATCCCCCACCAACCTGGATGACTCCGTGCCATCTTCCCCTGTTGGGCCCTGTGGGGTCCCAGCTGCCCCTTCTGCTGTCGAGGAGTCCAACTCCAACCTCCGCCTCTTGGACCTCCCCCCGGCAGCTGCGGCCTGGGACGCGGCACCGGACTCCTCACTCCCCGACGAGATGACAACACGGGAGGGGAGCCGGGCCTTGCGTCTCCGGCTGGCGGTGGGATCCCCGCCGCTGTGCTCCACAGCACCTTCTCCGCCCTCTTCATCAGTTGACGCTGCAGACAGGGAGAAACAAAACACAGGCATCAGGGCACTGTACAATGGACACATACACACATGACAGTTGCACATGAGTGGCATTGGCAAACCTGTGACATGTCATCACAATCCCCAACACACAAGTCATTACAACTCGCACACATGAGCCATACCACAGCCATATCGCAACTGCCACCACCATCAATACACATACAACAGCATGAGCAGCCAAAGGTGAGCCAGACATCACATGCAATACAGGAAGTGCACCACACATGTACACACACCACCACACTTGCATGCATGTGTACACCTCTGCCAAGTGTCGCACTGTTCAGACGGGCATCCATGTCACATCTGCCAATCAGGCTTCCACATACCGCTGTCACATGCATCCATGTTGCATCACTGTTGCACCCTTGTCAAATACACACACATGCACATGTACACAGTGCTGATACATGCAGCCGAAAACAACATACATGCGTGACATCACGGACATGTCTACTTACATACACATTCATCCAAACATGTGTGCCCACACAACTGCATTTGGCATGCAAGCCTACACACACAAGCACCATCCATGTCTCACACATCACAGCCCTCGCATGTGTCAGCCCCACGGCCCTGTACACCCCCACCCATACTCGACCCCATACAAACAGATGTGCAACCTGCACACTACCGAATAATCACCACACGCACTGCTCACAATCAGGATGCATGTACACTCACCGCTCGACTCCAGACGGGTCTGCTTCTCTAGGACCTGGACGTGGAGCGCTGGGGATATGCGTTCCAGGACCCTCATCTGTTCTTCCGACAAGTGGCCCCGGCGCCCCTTGGCATCCGCTGCCTTCAAGAGGCGCCGGGCCTTGTTCAGGGTCCTGGACCTGAAGTCCTCCCAGTGCTTCCTGACATGTTGTAAGTCGCGGACTGCCACCCCCTCCGCGTTGATGGCAGTCACGATGTCAGTCCAGATCCGAGTCCGTCCTTCCTTGTCGGCGCGGGAACTTCCGAAGAGGGCATCATACTGCCCCAGGACTTGCTCCACCAGGACACCAACTTCGGTGGCACTGAAGCTGGTGCCCCTCTGCCTCTCTGGCCGGGGGTTGTCAGTGGTCACAGATGGTGTTTGCCCCGACATAACAACCCCAGAGGCAGGAGTGGGTGGGCAACTGGGTCCTGGGGCTGGGCTGTGGAGCGATGGAATCCCAGTCGGGAGTCTTCGGTTCCAGCAGGGGTGGTCACAGCAACAGCACCCCTGGCTGATGTGCAGGCAGCAAATGGCAGTGCACGTGGGCAGCAGGCAGTCAGGCAGCAGCAGATGGCAGGTGGGAGCGTGCTCAGGGCTCTGGGGGGCAGTAGTTCGGCTTTCTGGGCAGGAGCGTGGTCTTCCGTGTGCATACGCGTGGCCAGCTTGATTCGGAGTGATTTGGCACGTGAAAAATCTGCACGTCAGCGTGTAATTCGAGGAAAGGCCCTTAGCGCGTAAGCGCGTCTGCACGCATATGCATTTTCATTGGACAGAATGCCCCTCAAGCGCAAGCACCCCTGTGACGTGACGCGTACAGACGTGCATGCGCATTTCAGCGCATGTGAAAAACTGCACGTCCGCGTGTAATACGAGGAAAGGGCCATGCGCGTATGCACGGCAGCACGCATATGCTATTTCATTGGACCAAAGGCCCTTAGCGCTTGAGCGCGTCTGTGACGTGACGCGCGCAGGTGTTTCCCTCATTGCACGTGATGACAGAACACACGTGGATTTCCACCAATCGCGTGTGAAAGTTCCCGGCACCCCGGAACACACGTACCCAGGCTAATCGCGTGTGGAACTTCCCGCGCACCCCGAAACACACGTACCCAGGCCAGTTGCGTGTACGCACACTCCCCTCCGATCACACGCGATGACACTCGGACCGTATCCGAATACGGGAAACACGCGCACGGCAAAAGACGTGCACAGGCGTCAACGCGTCTGCCACACGAAGGCAGGCGGAAGCGTCCCCGCGCACAGCATAAAAGTGCGTGCAAACAACAAACGCTTATATACAGCTACGATGAATGCCCCATTTGTCGCTGCACTGATCGTGGGACACCGCAGGAGGAGGAGAATAGCCAGGGCACGCATTTTCGCACCACGGACAAGCCTTTTTGGGAAGCCTGACGACCAGGTCTATGGCAGGTATAGGTTTCCACCCCATATCATCCTAGACCTGGTCAGGGAGTCGGAAGATGACCTCACATCCCCCATCCTTTGCTCCCAAGCATTGAGCCCCTTGGAGAAGCCGCTCAATGTCCTGCATTTTTTGGCCACTGGGTCATTTCAGCGGACCACTGCCATAGTGGGGGGGGTCTCAAAGGCCACGCAGTCACGCTGCCTACACCAGGTACTGGCAATCATGAAAGCGCGCCCCTCAGTCCGCAGGCACATATACATGCCCACAACACCCACAGAAAGGCAGGCCGTTGTCCTGGATTTTTTCAGGGTGGCACACTTCCCCATAGTGCTCGGTGCCATAGATTGCACCCATGTGGCCCTACGTCCACCTAGGGACATTGAGCACATCTACCGAAACCGCAAGCACTGGCATTCCATCAATGTACAGGTCGTATGTGATGCAAAGGGAATCATCACCTCTGTCTATGCAAACTAACCTGGCTCCACCCATGACAGTTTCATATACAGAATGTCCGCCCTGAGCCGGGCCCTGGAAGCTGGGCAGCATGGCGACACATGGCTCCTAGGTCAGTACAAATGCCCTTGCACATGCATGCAAGTCACAGACAGACAAATACCCACACCCTAATAATCTCAACTATTATCACCTCCCCAGGGGACAGTGTCTACCCTCTGAGCAACCACATGATGACGCCAATCCGGAACCCAAACCACACCACCCCAGGTAAGATACAACGCCGCCCATATTGCAACCAGGGGCATAGTGGAGCGCACATTCGGAGTGCTCAAGTCACGTTTCCGCTCCCTTGACCGCTCTGGTGGGCAACTACTCTATGCACCACCAGTAGTGTGCAGGATCATTGTGGCAGCATGTGTCCTGCACAATGTTGCAACACGGCAGGGCGTCCCGGTGGACAATGTGGTGCCCCCACATCCCCAACCACAGGCGCTGCCCATGGGAGGGGACAGGGCACGTGGCGAGGAAGCCCGTACCCAGCTTGTGGCCACATTTTTCACCTAAACTCCCACCCCTGCGGAGTGCACACAGGCCTGGCACATACCAGGTGACAATCGATGATGACAAAGAGACAGTCCACTGTCACAACCTTACCACCCTGAGATTGTTGCCATGGAAGTGCCACATCATCTGCATCCCTAGCTACTTAAAGACAAGCAATCCTGTGTGACCAAAAGGCACACATATGACATATGTCATGATATGGGCCATAAACAAGTATTCCAAGGCGCAATGAGGCAGGGAGGGGGGAACAAGGGAACACAGAGAACGGTACTACTAGGCCAGGTGTCATTGGGATCGTGCAAGTGCAGGGGTAGGGGGAATGGGAAAAGTGCAAGGGGAAGGGTGGGGGGGAGTCCAGTACAGGGGAAGTAGCCCAACAAAATAATACATAGGTCGCCTGGTGGCAACTACAAAGGTAAGTGCAGACAAGTGCTGGGAAGGGAGGGCTGTAGGGATAGAGAGACAGTACTGCAGTGCAGGGGTTGCCAGGGAGGCAGTGCAAGTGGAGAGTGGCTGGGCCAGGGACCGAGGTCGGTGAGAGTGGCCCAGTTGCAGCTCCTGTGCAGTTCCAGTGGAGAATCCTGCAAGGGAGAGGCAGACAGTAAGCAGAAGCAAAGAGGAAGGTCTTGAGGTGCTTCGAGAACTGGAGATGATTCCCCTCAAGTTCAAGTCAGGCCGGAAGTCTGTTCCAGGGGGAGGGCCCTGCTGCGGAGAGAAATCTACCCCCAGCTAGTTGCTCTGCGAAGCGGATGACACGGACATGCAAGGTGTGCATCACACACACCTGCAAACCAGGCCATGGCCATCACTGTTATGTCACTCAAACCCTCCCAAACATCAACATGACATGGCACGCAATACCCATACACCAATGCAGTAACGATAAGGTGCACATTGCCATGTCCTAAATGCACAGTGGCATCGGACACTGCTGCCTGACCCGGAATCAGATGAAATGACAGACCAACAACCTCCCACCCAAAATAAGTCATTTCCAAATGCATTACAACAGTCGTAGACGTAACATCACAATGAATGCCTGTCTACATGCACATTATGCATTGCAAAATCCACACTGCAGCTCATGTGTGCAGTGTCCTACTCCTGCATCACACTGCTCAGCGCACAGAACAGTGAACAGCCATTGTGTGTGATGCACACCCTGAGCATCACATCTAAGTGACAGACCACGTCAAACATCAAATTAGGCATGTACTGGATCCATGATCGGTCAAAGAACATGTGCTGCCGGGACACAGTGGGCACCAGAAGGCAAACAGTGTACAATTGGATATGCAAGGGTGGGAGTACATGTAGTGCATCAGAGTGCAAGTGTGTGGTTCTGCAAGGACATGCACTCCACATATGCATGTGCACTCAAGTGAACATCAGTGTTCCCTACACATCACATGTGAACATCCACCATGTGTACACCCCAGCATGTCAAACCACAACTATCCCCTCGCACCTGAAAGGAAAACACAACACATGAACAGGCATTGATCAGCAGAACACAACATGTGCATGGGATACCACCATTACTATGTCAGAGTTCCCATCACACTGCAGGGCAAGGCAACTATCAACAACAACCCCCCCTCCCTCACAAATGACCATGACCCACTGAACAACTGCATCTGGGTCATGGAGCCTCCAAACCTCAATTCCACCTGGCCACAGGATCACCTTTACCCTTCGTCACCATCTCCCACCTTGTGTGTAAAAAGATGCCTGAACCCTCAGAATCCACACTCATTTGCAAAATCCCAAAATCCAAGGCATAAAAACGAACCCGAACACCCTCCAGTAGATGAATTGACGTAGCAGTACCTCACAAAGGCCAAGTACTACCACAATGATACAACAACCAAGGTAGCACAGCAAAACTATGTCACGACAGGATGTGAGACATGTGTGGTACATGACATAGGATGATGCACCATGAATGGATGTGTACGGTCAGAGGTCCCCTGTACAGGCGCGGGAGTGTCACGAAACAATCACCTCCACCATGTCCTGGGTGCCTGCAAGGTCAAACTCACACAGGCCCCTGAGACCCTGTTGGGGAAGGAGGTTCAGGGATATGCAGTCGGGACAGGTGTTGACACACTGGATGACTGGAATGTGCGGCAGGAGAGGGGAGGAGGAATGACACATGAAACTAGGGA
Source organism: Ambystoma mexicanum (assembly GCF_040938575.1). Taxonomy (NCBI): domain Eukaryota; kingdom Metazoa; phylum Chordata; class Amphibia; order Caudata; family Ambystomatidae; genus Ambystoma; species Ambystoma mexicanum. The sequence continues at coordinate 406,193,389 of NC_090937.1, forward strand.
ATGCACGAAAATGTACAACCTGCAACCACCCCCTCTAGGGTTTTGGCGCCTGCAAGTTCGGGGCCTACACAGGCATCCGCAACCCCAGTGGGGAAAGAGGGTCAGGGAACATTGCTTGGATAGGCACGAGAAGCAGGAACACCGGGTAGAGGGTACAGGTTTCGAAATTGCATAGGATCACGGGTGATTAGGGAGAAAATAACATACCAAATTGAACCACACATACATCCATGCATCAGTACACTCCCCAGCAAGCCTATGCAGAGCAGTTTGTAAGAAAAACAACAAGACACTTAGCTCTGGTTTTGAGTGCTGGCCTCCTGCCTGCGCACTCTCAGGTCCGGTTACAGGAGCACTGCAATGCTGCAAAGAGAGACACAGTCAACAACCTGTACGTGCCAATTGCACGAAAACACAACACCAAACATGCCCCATAGCAACAGACTACTCTACAAACAGACAATCTGTGGTTGATGCTTCGTACCCATATATAACATCACCCGTGTGACGGGTCATACACAGTCAATGCAATAAGGCAGCCGCTGCTGGGTGCGTGGCAAATGGAACACCAATGTGTCACAATTCACACAACATGCAATGTTCCCTGGGTAAGCAGACAGACCCATATAGCAAGCCATGACTACAGAGCAAGTTGCGTACCACCATGACCGAAACAAAGTTGGCAGTGCATTTATCATGAAGTACGTGGAAAAGACATGCACTGCACCCGAGTATGCCCCTTGCTGCATGTCCCTGTGAGCTGCCCCTTTCCATGTCTCGGAAGGCTACATGGTTGATACAAGTGCCTCAATGGACCTTGGTGTACCGGAGGGTATGTGCCACTGCCCCTGCATGTGTCCCAGACAACCCTACTATCAGCAGCCATCAGTCCACAAACACATCTGAGCTGCATTGTGTGCTTCAACACCAATATTCGTCTAAGCTCACCCTCAGTGCTGTGACTAAGCCTGCATGTGCAACTCGCCTGGTGCAAGCTTTGCTGTGTCGTGGCCCCCCTGTGATGCTCACCTTGCCTGGAGTTCCTTGGAACATGTCAGCAGTTCTAGGATGTGGGTCTGCAATCACTGTGCCTCTGCTTCTGCACACATGTGCATGTGGGCACCAACAAACGGGTCCAGAATTCCGTCGTCCAATGGGACATGTCTGCTGGCAAAGGTGCTCTGGAGGCTCATACCCCTGCAGAAAGGGCATGAAACACATGATTAATGCTTCAAAGTCATCTGTGTGTGTCTCATCAGGCATCTCATTACTTGACCATGTCAGAGAGTCACATCACAAATCACACCATCAGTCCGTCTTTCCCCTACAAAGTGTGGAACACTATCTACAGCATGAATTGCAACAAGCACATGTACAGGAAAGAAATGAAACATACTACACAATGCATAGCAATCAATGTCCACATTAATCATGACACACCCCATCTAGCAAAAGCTGAACAGTGGACAATGACACCTAAATCATCCCCACTAGGGGTGTCAACACAAGTCACACAGCACAGACATGCCACAGATATGACAGTCCAATGCCCTTGTGTAAAATGCTGTAACACCGAACCATCCTTGAGAGCCCATGGATAAGGGAGGCAGGAGTGGCATATGTGAGTCAAGGAACCCAAGCAGCAAACACATACACAAGACAACCAAGAAGGGCCCAGCTGGAACAGACAGTGGATGCCTTCAAAAGCCACAAAGCACCACACTGTCACATGAAAGCACAATAGACTAGCAATTTTAAACTAAATCAACTATTAACTAATTACACTAACTATAGAAAACCTACATTACCTATTTAAACTAACTATCAAACTGAAACTTAACTAACTAAACTAAAAGAAAAATCAAAAATGGCCACATACGACCCGGGGGGAAGGGGAGGCACCCAGGAGGGGGGAGGTACAGGGTGCTGCTCAACATCCACATGCGATGATGCTGAGCCAAAAGAAAAAACCTCCATGGGCTCAACGCCTGCACAGCACGACCTATGTGGGAGATAGATGGTCGTCCGAGTCTGGCTCATCCTGGAAAGGAGGACGTGGCACAGTAGCCTGGCCACGCCTAGCCGCAGCTTGCCCCTCGTCGGCAGCAAGTCTGCCGGACGGGTGAGCCTGGTTCTGTGTGGCGATGTGACGTAGGTCTGCATGCAGAACCTCCCGTGATGCACGTGCTTCCTCTTGCAAGGTAGCAGGTGTAACACGGAGTTCCTCCTGCAAGGCCTGGCTGGACAACCGCTGCACCTCCCGGCAAGCCTGTAGCTCAGCCGAGATGGTACACTCAAGCTGTGCAAACCTCTCCTCTGCCCGCTGCCTCTGGGACATCATAAGGACACCCAGAGTGGATCTGAGGGAGGCATACTCCTCCCTCAAGGCATCCATGTGCGCCTCTGCGTGAGCAGCAATTGCTTGACGCAGAGACAACATTTCAGCCTGGCGTGCCCTGTCTGAGGCCGCCATGCCCAGGCTGAGCGAGCGGGCCATGGACCGTGCCGCCTGCTGCTGGAGAATCACCTGCCTAGCAGTGGGGAGCACAGATTGGGCCTCACGCTCCATGCTCTCAGCGATGTTCTCCATTGCTGCCCCCTTTTCGTTCAGAATTGGCAGTCATGTCTTGCTCCCACTCAGTATACAGCGGTTGCGCGTGGCGACCGCGTTGCCGGGCTTGACCCCTGCGGGACCCAAGGACCGGGGGTCCTCGCTGTGTTGGCACCGCCTGCGGCTGCACGACTACATGCCCCCGTCGACGTGATGTCCCAGGCACATCAGTGACTGGTGTGGAGGGTGACCCTGCGTCCCGATCCACCACGGGCGGAGTAGTGTCCACATCAGAATCACTCACCCCTGACACATGGACTTGATGGTCATCCAACTCAACATGGACGTCAGAGTCGTCATCAAGGCTGGACTCATAGGCAGCCAGAGACAAGATGGACTGCAGCACTTGGGGGTTTTCGTGGCCTACCACCCCACAACCCCCACTAGTGCCGGGTTGATGTGGCGTTACCAACCCTGTGTCTGGCATGACAACACCATCCTCTGCCTCCATTGCCTCATCACCTGAAAAAAAGAGAGGAAAAGGTCAATACACATGTCAGAAGCACACGACACACACACACACCGACAGCAAAGGCATCAGGCAGACATGTGACACACAACATATGACCTGGCATGCATGCTGGGTCTACTTTGAATAGCTTCTGTGATCAGACCTGTTGAAAGGTGGCAGTTTCCATGGAAGTGGGTCTATGCAGTGCAGAAAATGTGTACGCCACTCACTACCTACATGTATAAGCACTACATGGTGTATGCCAGGAAATGTGAAGGCAGTGCAATGTCAAAATCAGACATCACGTGCATTGTGCATTCAATGTGTACCATGTCTAGAAGCCAAGCACCCCTCCACCCCAGTACCAAAGCAGGGATGCCTAGCATTGTATCAAAAGGCTGACCATACACCTGTGTATTGACAGGCAGTGTTGACTGGCATCAACAGCTTCATGTGATTCAAATTACAACACTGCAAATGATGCTGGGACAGTGGGCAGGACACATGATTGAAACTCCGGAGGCCGCCCACGTGTGAAGAAGACACAACAAGAGTTGGACAGAGTCATTGGCCATTGAACAGGCTGAGGCCTGTGAGCCACACAGATTGTCAGAGCCTAAACATGTGTGCAACGCAGGACTGAGGCACAGTTGACATGGGAAGGCTGATGAGATGGCAGGCAATGTATGTAACCAAGGACTTATATTACAGTGATCATCCAGTCATGGACACATAGGGGCATGCGTGCAATGCACATGGAGCATGAATGGGCACTCATGTCCCTGCGGGACATCTGACCCATGCACAGTACAAGTGAGATACCCTGCATCGAGTACTAAGGCTGTACCACATGGCATATGTCTGGCAGATTCTGCGCTGGAAGTTAGCATCTACACAGGACACATGAACAAGAAACTACACATTGGCAAGATTGGAGCAGACCAGTGCAAAGGTGGAACTGGGGTGCAGAGTGGCGGAGGAGGGGCAAGGGAGCATGCCTACATGGAGTCCCGCATGCAGGCAGAGGAGACATGCATGACGGTAGCATTGCATTACTTACACATCAGAACCATGTACACGTCACATGTAGCAGCAATCATGCACAACACATCCCACAAGTGAAACACACACGTCCTCAACAAACACGCATCAACACTCACTGGACTGGGCATCAAAGTCCAGCTTCTCTCCCACTCCTTCGACCAATTCAGGTGGTATGAACTCCGCAACAAGAGCCTCATGCGGAGTGAGTTCTTCCTCCTCTGGTGCAGGCCCACCGCCAGTCACCAGAGTCAAGTTGTAATTTGAGGCACGCTTGGCCTTAGTGCTGCGCTTGATGTCATTCCAACACTTTTTGCACTCCTGTGCCGTGCGCACCTCATGGCCGAATGAACTGACATGTTCCGCAACATGCTTCCAGTGGGTGTCACGTTGGGCAGCCGTGGTCTGACTATTGGCACCCACTAGCATGTCACGGCTGTGGCCCCGCACGTAGTCCACGAGGAAGTCCAGTTCCTGCTTACAGAAAGGCTTCTTCCTCGACGTGCAGGAGGTCGTGGCTGTGTGTGGGGTCCCAGCCTGTGCTGCAGGTGCAACCTTCCTCCTCTTGGACTGTGGCGCAGACCCTGGCTGGCTAATGCCGAACTGACCAGCATGGCCAGTGGGTTCGGTGGATTGAGCCAAGGGAATGGCAGGTGGAGGGATGACCAGAGGCCTGACTTTTGTCAGTGGCAGCTGGGTGCCCACTAATGGACCCTGCGCAGCAACATCAGCTGTGGCAGGGTGGTTGGCCGCAACGGTCCTGGTTGGCAGACTCACAACCGGGGTGCTGTTGGGTGCATCTGCCCCTGCACTTGCCAACACCCGGCTGTTCGGGGCAGCAGATGACATGACTGCCCCAGGGACACGTGTCTTGGTCTGAGCAGCCCGGCCTGCCCCTATGGTTTCCCCCCTGGCCTGTTGGAGATCTACCAAGGGCTCTTCAAGTGACAAAGCAGCCTGCGCTGGCAGACCCTGAGCCTGGGTGGCGGTGTCCACAGCTGCACCTGCAGCTACCACCACCCTTGGGCCCGTGGCAGTCGATGGAACGGACTGCCGGGTCATATGGGTGCCAGTGCCAGATGCAGGAGCTGCATCCCCCGGAACCACAGGGGGTGGTGGCATGGCTACACCGACACATGGCACAACATTGTGCTCAAGTGGCGCACCCCTGCCTCTTCCCCCTCTGTGGCTGCCCTGGACACCCTGGAGTCCCCCTACTCCCTGGTCACCACGGCCACGTCCCCGACCACGCCCGCCACGAGGAGTACGCCCAGCTGAGGCGCCCCTCACCTTCGGTGGCCTCCCAACCATGGCACAGATGTAGTAGTGCTGGCACAGATGGAGTGGTGCCAATGGGAGGTGTACACCACAATTGACCTGGGCAATTGGGGTTAAGGGGGTGGGAAGCAAGATGTTAACAGCCCCCCTGCACCTGCAAGGCTGTATGTGACCCCGGTGATGTGGTGACGGGTCACGCAACGCTACGGCACCCCAAAACTGCAGTAAAACCGTGGACGCAACCCTGCAGACTACGTGCATGGATTCAACCTCCCGCAGTACGCGGTGGCACCCAGTAACATGAATAACGCATACGCGTGGGACACGCAGGCTACTATGACATCGAAAATGGGTGCGATACACAGGGGCACCCGCAGTGGGAAAAAGAGCGTGTGTGACACACCGTCTGACTAGCGCAATGCAGAAAAACACGTGTAGCCAATACCCCCGCCAAAAGAAGAGATACGTCCTTGATAGCTGTGAAGTTGTGATGGCGCGCGAAACAACAGGAAGCAGCAACACACGTCGGTCTCCACGAAAGGCACGTACAGCGAACTGCTGGGCCCGCTCACCTTTAACCCGTGCTGAGGGAAATGCACGCGCGCGTCATGTCACTTACGCGCATAGGCCCTTTCCTGTATCACACGCGGACGTGCAATTTCCACGCGCGCTTACGCGCATGGCCCTTTCCACATATTACACGCGGACGTGCAGTTTCCACACGCGCTTACGCGCATGGGCCCTTTCCACGTATTACACGCGGACGTGCAGTTTCCACACGCGCTTACGCGCATGGGCCCTTTCCTCGTATTACACGCGGACGTGCAGTTTTTCACACACGCTGAAATGCGCATGCACGTCTGTACGCGTCACGTCACAGGGGCGCTTGCGCTTGAGGGGCCTTCTGTCCAATGAAAATGCGTATGCGTGCAGACGCGCTTACGCGCTAAGGGCCTTTCCTCGAATTACACGCTGACGTGCAGATTTTTCACGTGCCAAATCACTCCGTATCAAGCTGGCCACGCGTATGCACACGGAAGACCACGCTCCTGCCCAGAAGGCCGAACTACTGCCCCCCAGAGCCCCGAGCACGCTCCCACCTGCCATCTGCTGCTGCCTGACTGCCTGCTGCCCACGTGCACTGCCATTTGCTGCCTGCACATCAGCCAGGGGTGCTGTTGCTGTGACCACCCCTGCTGGAACCGAAGACTCCCGACTGGGATTCCATCGCTCCACAGCCCAGCCCCAGGACCCAGTTGCCCACCCACTCCTGCCTCTGGGGTTGTCATGTTGGGGCAAACACCATCTGTGACCACTGACAACCCCCGGCCAGAGAGGTAGAGGGGCACCAGCTTCAGTGCCACCGAAGTTGGTGTCCTGGTGGAGCAAGTCCTGGGGCAGTATGATGCCCTCTTCGGAAGTTCCCGCGCCGACAAGGAAGGACGGACTCGGATCTGGACTGACATCGTGACTGCCATCAACGCGGAGGGGGTGGCAGTCCGTGATTTACAACATGTCAGGAAGCGCTGGGAGGACTTCAGGTCCAGGACCCTGAACAAGGCCCGGCGCCTCTTGAAGGCAGCGGATGCCAAGGGGCGCCGGGGCCACTTGTCGGAAGAACAGATGAGGGTCCTGGAACGCATATCCCCAGCGCTCCACGTCCAGGTCCTAGAGAAGCAGACCCGTCTGGAGTCGAGCGGTGAGTGCACATGCATCCTGATTGTGAGCAGTGCGTGTGGTGATTATTCGGTAGTGTGCAGGTTGCACATCTGTTTGTATGGGGTCGAGTATGGGTGGGGGTGTACAGGTCCGTGGGGCTGACACATGCGAGTGCTGTGATGTGTGAGACATGGATGGTGCTTGTGTGTGTAGGCTTGCATGCCAAATGCAGTTGTGTGGGCACACATGTTTGGATGAATGTGTATGTAAGTAGACATGTCCGTGATGTCACGCATGTATGTTGTTTTCGGCTGCATGTATCAGCACTGTGTACATGTGCATGTGTGTGTATTTGACAAGGGTGCAACAGTGATGCAACATGGATGCATGTGACAGCGGTATGTGGAAGCCTGATTGGCAGATGTGACATGGATGCCCGTCTGAACAGTGCGACACTTGGCAGAGGTGTACACATGCATGCAAGTGTGGTGGTGTGTGTACATGTGTGGTGCACTTCCTGTGTTGCATGTGATATCTGGCTCACCTTTGGCTGCTCATGCTGTTGTATGTGTATGGATGGTGGTGGCAGTTGCGATATGGCTGTGGTATGGCTCATGTGTGCGAGTTGTAATGACATGTGTGTTGGGGATTGTGATGACTTGTCTGAGGTTTGCCAATGCCACTCATGTGCAACTGTCATGTGTGTATGTGTCCATTGTACAGTGCCCTGATGCCTGTGTTTTGTTTCTCCCTGTCTGCAGCGTAAACTGATGAAGAGGGCGGAGAAGGTGCTGTGGAGCACAGCGGCGGGGATCCCACCGCCAGCCGGAGACGCAAGGCCCGGCTCCCCTCCCGTGTTGTCATCTCGTCGGGGAGTGAGGAGTCCGGTGCCGCTTCCCAGGCCGCAGCTGCCGGGGGGAGGTCCAAGAGGCGGAGGTTGGAGTTGGACTCCTCGGCAGCACAAGGGGCAGCTGGGACCCCACAGGGCCCAACAGGGGAAGATGGCACGGAGTCATCCAGGTTGGTGGGGGGTTTGGTGGAGGAGGGGGCCGCGCAAGCACCAGAGACGGGGTCTGGAGGTGGGGATCCCACTGGTGCTAGTGGTGCAGTGCAGGACCAGGGACAGGAGGCAGCACAGGCCGCCGCAGAGGTGCCTGTGTGCAATCCTGTCCCCGATCCTGTCCCTGCATCATCTTGCACCAGCAGGGATGCCTACGTCCAGACCCGTTTTCAGGCAGGGGATGAGCTGACGTCAACTGGCCTTCCTCTGCCTGCGGACGTGGCCATCCAGGTCCGGGTTGAGCCTGTCCTGGCTGGTGTGGCGTTGCGTCAACGGGCCATGCGAGGTGACCTGCAGTCTTTTCATGGAGAGACTGCACGTCATCTCGAATGGCTCGTTGACCAAGTCAGCCTGCTGGGACAGGTCACCCAGGCCGGATTCCTCCGTCTGATGGCGCTTGCTCCGACCCCCTCCTCAACTGGACCCCCTACCGCCAGTCGTCCTCTGTGCCATCTTCCCACCCATCAGTCACCTGGGTGCCCTGTGGAGCTGCCCCTGACGGTGCGGCCAGGCTGGTGGAGGAGGCATGACCTGCCACAGTCGGGAGTCGGACGTCCAGCAGGGGTGGCCACATCTACGACTGCACCCCAGCCGGCGGAGGATGTGCAGGCAGCAGGAGGCAGTGCACGGGCAGAGGCAGAGCAGCAGCAGCAACATGGTGGGAGCCATGAAGGCTCGGGGCCTTTGACATCGGAGGGGCAGGCATCGGCCGGAGGGCAGGAGGACCCAGGACAGAGAGTGTCTTCCGTGTGGCAGCGGTTGGGCCACGCCATAGATGCGGAGCGGCGGCGGGCGGAAGAGGCGCAGCTCACAATGGTCAGGGCGGAGAACTCCATGCGGAGGGCCCTGAGGCGGGCCGAGTGCCTCGAGGCAATCCGCAGGGGGTTGGAGGAGGACACGGCGTCGTCCCGGCGGACCCTCGGGGCCATGGAACAGGACCGCCTCCGGGACATCGAACAGGAGTTCGATGATGCCCTGGCCCGGAACAACACGGAGTGAGCCGCTGGACTTGCCCGCCGCCTTTGTATATAGTTCTTTAGTTTTAGGTTTCCTTCGTTTGTTCTTATGATTTGGAGTCGACGGACACTGCTCCACTTTTTGTATATAGTTGCATTTTAGTTAGGGTTTTTTGTAGGTTTCCTTTGTTCAGTTGGGCTCATGGACCCTTGGATGTTTTGTACATAGTTCTTCATTGTATTGATTTAATTTTTCATTTGACTTTGGACAACATTTTTTTGGATTAGGATTTGGTGTTTTTATTTTTTTAAACGGACATGCAGCTTATCTTTTTTTCATTGCCATTGTAGTTTGTTTAATTTCTTTTGCATTATTTTTTTTTTAATACAATTTTGTTTTCATACTTCACTGTGTGGTATCATCTCATTGGTTTCATGCATGTCATGTTGGGTGTTTTCCCATTCAATTGCAACCATTGTGTGTGACGGACATGGGTTCATTTGCTTTATGAACATTGGGGGTGTAACATGTAATTTCCATTTCCATGTGGGTGAATGGGTTACTTGGTAGGGCTTTTTGGCTGTGGAGGCTGACCATAACGCACATGATTGGGGATTGTGAGGACCTGGTGGAGGCTGCCCATGGTGGCTGGGGGTTGGGGGTGATAGGGGACATGAGTGGGGGCCTGGTGGGGGCTGGCCATGGTGGCTGGGGGGTGGGGGCGGTGGGAGACATGGGTGGGGGCCTGGTGGAGGCTGCCCCTGCACTGCTGGGGGGTGGGGGTGGTGGGAGACATGGGTGGGGCCTGCTGGCAGGTGCCCCACAGTGCTGGGGGGTGGGGGTGGTGGGGAACATGAGTTGGACATGGGTGGGGGCCTGCTGGCAGGTGCCCCACAGTGCTGGGGGGTGGGGGTGGTGGGGAACATGAGTTGGACATGGGTGGGGGCCTGGTGGTGGGTGCCCCTGCACTGCTGGGGGGTGGGGGTGGTGGGAGACATGGGTGGGGGCCTGGTGGAGGCTGCCCCTGGTGACTTGGGGGGTGGGGGTGGTGGGAGACATGGGTGGGGGCCTGGTGGAGGGTGCCCCTGGTGGCTGGGGAGTGGGGGTGCTGGGAGACATGGGTGGGGTCTGGTGGTGGGTGCCCCTGCACTGCTGGTGGTGGGGGTGGTGGGAGACATGGGTGGGGCCTGCTGGCAGGTGCCCCACAGTGCTGGGGGGTGGGGGTGGTGGGGAACATGAGTTGGGCATGGGTGGGGGCCTGCTGGCAGGTGCCCCACAGTGCTGGGGGGTGGGGTGGTGGGGAACATGAGTTGGACATGGGTGGGGGCCTGCTGGCAGGTGCCCCACAGTGCTGGGGGGTGGGGGTGGTGGGGAACATGAGTTGGACATGGGTGGGGGCCTGCTGGCAGGTGCCCCACAGTGCTGGGGGGTGGGGGTGCAGGGGTACATGAGTTGCACATGGGTGGGGGCCTGCTGGCAGGTGCCCCACAGTGCTGGGGGATGGGGGTGGTGGGTAACATGAGTTGGACATGGGTGGGGGCCTGGTGGAGGCTGCCCCTGGTGACTGGGGGGGTGGGGGTGGTGGGAGACATGGGTGGGGGCCTGGTGGAGGCTGCCCCTGCACTGCTGGGGGGTGGGGGTGGTGGGAGACATGGTGGGGGCCTGGTGGAGGCTGCCCCTGGTGACTGGGTGGGTGGGGTGGTGGGAGACATGGGTGGGGGCCTGGTGGAGGGTGCCCCTGGTGGCTGGGGGGTGGGGGTGCTGGGAGACATGGGTGGGGGCCTGGTGGTGGGTGCCCCTGCACTGCTGGGGGGTGGGGGTGGTGGGAGACATGGGTGGGGGCCTGGTGGAGGCTGCCCCTGGTGACTGGGGGGTGGGGGTGGTGGGAGACATGGGTGGGGGCCTGGTGGAGGCTGCCCCTGGTGACTGGGGGGGGTGGGGGTGGTGGGAGACATGGGTGGGGGCCTGGTGGAGGCTGCCCCTGCACTGCTGGGGGGTGGGGGTGGTGGGAGACATGGGTGGGGCCTGCTGGCAGGTGCCCCACAGTGCTGGGGGGTGGGGATGGTGGGGAACATGAGTTGGACATGGGTGGGGGCCTGCTGGCAGGTGCCCCACAGTGCTGGGGGGTGGGGGTGGTGGGGAACATGAGTTGGACATGGGTGGGGGCCTGCTGGCAGGTGCCCCACAGTGCTGGGGGGTGGGGGTGGTGGGGAACATGAGTTGGACATGGGTGGGGGCCTGCTTTCAGGTGCCCCACCGTGCTGGGGGGGTGGGGGTGGTGGGGAACATGAGTTGGACATGGGTGGGGGCCTGCTGGCAGGTGCCCCACAGTGCTGGGGGGTGGGGGTGGTGGGGAACATGAGTTGGACATGGGTGGGGGCCTGCTGGCAGGTGCCCCACAGTGCTGGGGGGTGGGGGTGGTGGGGAACATGAGTTGGACATGGGTGGGGGCCTGCTGGCAGGTGCCCCACCGTGCTGGGGTGGGGGTGGTGAGGAACATGAGTTGGACATGGGTGGGGGCCTGCTGGCACGTGCCCCACAGTGCTGGGGGGTGGGGGTGGTGGGGAACATGAGTTGGACATGGGTGGGGGCCTGCTGGCAGGTGCCCCACAGTGCTGGGGGGTGGGGGTGGTGGGAGACATGGGTGGGGGCCTGGTGGAGGCTGCCCCTGCACTGCTGGGGGGTGGGGGTGGTGGGAGACATGGGTGGGGCCTGCTGGCAGGTGCCCCACAGTGCTGGGGGGTGGGGGTGGTGGGGAACATGAGTTGGACATGGGTGGGGGCCTGCTGGCAGGTGCCCCACAGTGCTGGGGGGTGGGGGTTGTGGGGAACATGAGTTGGACATGGGTGGGGGCCTGCTGGCAGGTGCCCCACAGTGCTGGGGGGTGGGGGTGCAGGGGTACATGAGTTGCACATGGGTGGGGGCCTGCTGGCAGGTGCCCCACAGTGCTGGGGGGTGGGGGTGGTGGGGAACATGAGTTGGACATGGGTGGGGGCCTGGTGGAGGCTGCCCCTGGTGACTGGGGGGGTGGGGGTGGTGGGAGACATGGGTGGGAGCCTGGTGGAGGCTGCCCCTGCACTGCTGGGGGGTGGGGGTGGTGGGAGACATGGGTGGGGGCCTGGTGGAGGCTGCCCCTGGTGGCTGGGGGGTGGGGGTGGTGGGAGACATGGGTGGGGGCCTGGTGGAGGCTGCCCCTGGTGACTGGGGGGGTGGGGGTGCTGATAGACATGGGTGGGGGCCTGGTGGAGGCTGCCCCTGGTGGCTGGGGGGTGGGGGTGCTGGGAGACATGGGTGGGGGCCTGGTGGTGGGTGCCCCTGCACTGCTGGGGGGTGGGGGTGGTGGGAGACATGGGTGGGGGCCTGGTGGATGCTGCCCCTGGTGACTGGGGGGGTGGGGGTGGTGGGAGACATGGGTGGGGGCCTGGTGGAGGCTGCCCCTGGTGACTGGGGGGTGGGGGTGCTGATAGACATGGGTGGGGGCCTGGTGGAGGCTGCCCCTGGTGGCTGGGGGGTGGGGGTGCTGGGAGACATGGGTGGTGGCCTGGTGGTGGGTGCCCCTGCACTGCTGGGGGGTGGGGGTGGTGGGAGACATGGGTGGGGGCCTGGTGGAGGCTGCCCCTGGTGACTGGGGGGTGGGGGTGGTGGGAGACATGGGTGGGGCCTGTTGGAGGGTGCCCCTGGTGGCTGGGGGGTGGGGGTGCTGGGAGACATGGGTGGGGCCCTGGTGGTGGGTGCCCCTGCACTGCTGGGGGGTGGGGGTGGTGGGAGACATGGGTGGGGGCCTGGTGGAGGCTGCCCCTGCTGGCTGGGGGGTGGGGGTGGTGGGAGACATGGGTGGGGGCCTGGTGGAGGCTGCCCCTGGTGACTGGGGGGGTGGGGGTGCTGATAGACATGGGTGGGGGCCTGGTGGAGGCTGCCCCTGGTGGCTGGGGGGTGGGGCTGCTGGGAGACATGGGTGGGGGCCTGGTGGTGGGTGCCCCTGCACTGCTGGGGGGTGGGGGTGGTGGGAGACATGGGTGGGGGCCTGGTGGAGGCTGCCCCTGGTGACTGGGGGGTGGGGGTCGTGGGAGACATGGGTGGGGGCCTGGTGGAGGCTGCCCCTGGTGACTGCGGGGGCGGGGGTGCTGATAGACATGGGTGGGGGCCTGGTGGAGGCTGCCCCTGGTGGCTGGGGGTGGGGGTTCTGGGAGACATGGGTGGGGGCCTGGTGGTGGGTGCCCCTGCACTGCTGGGGGGTGGGGATGGTGGGAGACATGGGTGGGGGCCTGGTGGAAGCTGCCCCTGGTGACTGGGGGGGTGGGGGTGGTGGGAGACATGGGTGGGGGCCTGGTGGAGGCTGCCCCTGGTGACTGGGGGGGGTGGGGGTGCTGATAGACAAGGGTGGGGGCCTGGTGGTGGGTGTCCCTGCACTGCTGGGGGGTGTGGGTGCTGGGAGACATGGGTGGGGGCCTGGTGGAGGCTGCCCCTGGTAGGCTGGGGGTCTGGGGGTGGTGGGAGACATGGGTGGGGGCCTGGTGGTTGGTGCCCCTGGTGGCTGGGGGTGCAGGGGGACATGCGTTGGTGGGCAGTAGTGCAAGTTGACATGTGGGTTGGCTGGGGGGCATGGCCATGGTGGATGGGGTGCCTGCAGGACATGTGCAGGGTAGGCCCCTGTGGTGTGAGCCACCTGCAGGTGCCGTGGAGGGTGTAGAGGGAACACCTGGGAGGGCCCACACGTGCAATTCACGTGTGGTGCTCCCCGCGCACCCCTGTAATACACGTACCCTGATGGAATCGCGTGTGGAACTTCCCGCGCACCCCTGAAATACACGTACCCTGCTGAAATCGCGTGTGTAACTTCACGCGCACCCCTGAAATACACGTACCCTGCTGAAATCGCGTGTGGAACTTCCCCTGCACCCTAAAATACACGTACCCTGATGGAATCGCGTGTGGTACTTCCCGCGCACCCCTGGAATACACTTACCCTGCTGATATCACGTGTGGAACTTCACGCGCACCCCGAAATACACATACCCTGATGGAATCGCGTGTGGAACTTCACGCGCACCCCGAAATACACGTACCCTGCTGGAATCGCGTGTGTAACTTCCCCTGCACCCTGTAATACACGTACCCGCGTGTGGAACTTCACGCGCACCCCGAAATACACGTACCCTGATGGAATCGCGTGTGGAACTTCCCGCGCACCCCTGAGATACGCGTACCCTGCTCGCACGGGCCCAATCGCGTGTGGAAATTCCCGCGCACAGCTGAAATACACGTACCATTATGAAATCGCATGTGGAACTTCCCGCGCACCCCTGAAATACGCGTACCCTGCTCGCACGGGGCCAATCGCGTGAGGTACTTCCCGCGCACCCCAGTGATACACGTAGCCCGCTTGCTGTGCTGGTACAGGGTTAGCGCAGCCCTTTGCGCTGGATTGGGTATATTGATGGCTTTTCCCTGCGCGAGAGGCGTTCTTGGGGGCGTAACTGGCGCTGCTGCAGGGTCGCTGCGCCACTGTGCGCCACGGCTGGTTTTGGTGGCTGGAATCCATGAATACGCTGTGCGCGGAAATGGATTCTTGCGCACGCGGCTGGCGCAGGGATTCGCACGCGCACACTGTGCGCCAGCCGCGTGCGCCACTTGTGCGCTGAATTCTATGAATTACCCCCTTAATTTCTATAACCGCGGGTACAGAATTACAGATACCCTCGGCTATCTGTAGTCTTTTATGTATGGACTACAGATAGCTACGGTTATCTGTAGTTTATAGCTGTAAATATCTGAGAAACACCAACAAAATGCTTTCTTGCCCCCTCAGGACCTCACCAAGTTCCCCCCTCATCTGTGACAGCTCTGCCACTTCCCAGATGGCCTCCTCACCTTTTCTACCCTCTCACATTCTCCCCACAACACACACTATTTATCTGACGCAGTTTGCTTTGAGATGCTGGCTATTCACGGATATAGCTTAGGTTACAGGAAAGGTTTGTGTTGCAAACACAGTTTCTAGACCCCTCAAACTCCCAAAAAAATGTTTGGTGTCCTATTGCCACTCCAGCCACCCACCTCTGGACTGATGGCATCTGCATGTTTTTTACCTACAAATAGCATTTTCGACACTTCTCATTTTCCAATATCCTAGGCTTTAGCCGCAGCTTCCTCTCGCATTGAGAGAAAAAAGCAGATGGCGCTGTTTCATTTCTGAAAACCACTGGTTTTGGCAATTTACTGAGACATAGCTTGAGAAGGGAGAACCCAGTCTTCATCAAATATTTTAAAAACTACTGCATGGAATAACCCCAAACCACAGAAAGGCCTCTTTTAATTGCTTTGCGCACAAGTTGTTTTGGATCTGGTCCAAATCCATCCAGCAGTTTTTGCTGTGCGGTCCGGAAAAACAATGACCTTGTTTGTCTATGGGAAAATTAATGGGAAGTAGGCTGCAACTATTTTTTGCTTTTTTTGTCTTCTTAATAACTTTTATATTGTATTACAAATCTTTACGAAATTTTGTAGTCTGGAGGGGTCATTGCATCCCTAACCAACCTCCACGTTTCAGCCAAATACGTCACACAAGTCAATTGTTATTAACAATACATTTTTCTGAGGATCCTATGGAAGTCTGATACACCTTAACTATATATGGCGACTATCATATAGATATTATATAATATGTTTTTTAATTGTGATAGGCAAATACTAGGTGCATGTATATTCAACAAATGCTTTTTGGGAAAATACATTTCCTGGTCTGTGGAATTATATTGATCTCCAGAGGGTTCTGTTCATTTGGAATATACTACAGTCCATTCTACATTTTCTCTATCCAAAGCATTGTGGAATTGGTGCAGGATACCTCAGTTTTGATGGCAAATCACAGAGGCTACCCATAATGCAGATTACAAGTCTCTGAGTCTCATTACGAGTTTGGCGGTGTGGAAATAAAGTGACAGTTATTTTGTTGCCACCACTTTTTTTGGCATAACGGAATTACTGCAATTTCTTCTACACTGCTGAATTCTGAATTTTGGAGGAGAAATGCTCGATTCACTTCCAGCAAAAAGCTAGAGGAAAATCCTCTGCTTTTCCTCCAAAAAACAGTGGATTTACCACAGTGGAATTACTGCTTGCGATAAATCTGCTAAAATCCCAGTGGAGCCCCAGGGACACCAGGTCTGGGGAATTGCATTGCCCTTCCACCACTCATAATCCCTACACCTATGGACTGCAAAAATGGGGAATTGCACTCCCCTTCCACCGCTCATAATCTTGTGGTAAACCCATGGGACCAAGTGGCTGTAATGGTAAACAATCTAAGATGTAAGTCAGCAGATTTAACGCTGAATTACAGCCAATCTCATAATGAAGCAATCTTTTCCTTTGAAAGCAAAGTTCTGTTTCATCCCTCATTGTCCTGGATTCACTAATCCAGCTTCTATCCATGGCCTCTGTCAATAACCCTGGCCTCCTCTCTCTTCACCTGAGGTTCCAATGATAGACATACATAATTAGTACGGGCATTAAAACATTAACCTATCTAAGTGAAGGGGCTCTATTCATCTCCATGCCTTTCATAAAATATTGCCTTTTTTAGTGTATTACTTGCAAAAAGCACAATTTTAATGCAAGGCATTGAAGCTTCCTCTATACAAGTTTATGTTTATGTTTATTGTGTTTATATAGCGCTTTACACCAAAGCGCTGTACATTATAACAGCAAGATACAATAACAGTAAAAGCAATTACACAATATGAGTCAAACCAGTAATACAGTAACTAGAACAATTTGCCAGTGGAGATAAATGAGGGAAGAAGGGGTGGAGAGGGGAAGGGAGTGGGGAACAGGGAGTGAGATAAGCTGAAGGCGAGAGAGGAGGAGAGGGCACATAAGAGGAGACAAGGCAGGGGGAGAGAGGTAAGATGAGTAGGATAAAAGAGGGGGGAGAGAGGACGGTGGAGGAGGATCAGAGTATCAGGGAGGGGAGTGGAGAAGAAGAGATTTTAAGGAGACACGAAAGGAGGAATAAGTGGGGATGGAACGGATAGAGAGGGGAAGGGAGTTCCAGTGGAGGGGGGAAAGGAGCTGAAAGGAGCGAAAACGAGAGGAGGCACATGGGGACAGGGGAACAAGGAGAAGGAAGTGATCTGCATATCTGAGGGAACGAGAGGGAGTGTAGAATGAGATGAGAGAGGAGAGATATGGGGGAGCAAGATCATGAAGAGATGTAAAGACAAGACAGAGGAAGTGGAATTTGAGTTGGGAATGAAAGGAAAGCCAGCCAAGCTGCGAGAGCGAGGAGGAGATGGAGTCTTGAGGAGAGAGAAGACAGAGGGTGTGTTCGGAGCTAGGAGAACACCACAGCTGACACATTACAAATAGGTTTACAGAAGAATTAACTCAATAGTGACACACTGGACTAGACATGAGAATATTGTCATGTTGGAGCCCCAACCCTGTATGGCATGGAAGTCATGGATCCCCTGGAGTATTGAGCCCCAAAAACGGATGCGTCGTTCGATGGAATGTGCACGTTAAAAAGCCTGGGGATGAAAAGGCAGGCGATGAAAGGACATGGAACTCCCATGTCTGTCGCTTCTCTAGTGTCTTTCAGCCTACTGAGTAACAAATAAGGCCTTCATCTTCCCTTTGCAGTATTTATCTAAAATCTCTGGACTCTCATACCAATGGGAGGCATTGATTGACTTGAAGGAGTTTTTCACGTGGGATATCCACCATATTTTACTGGCCCATCCAATATTATAAAATCTAAGAGATGATTTCTCTCAAGAGGGTGGCATGAGGATTAACCCATGTTGATGTCCAAAATAATGGGGGAGCCATTGTACATTGATCCTCAATATAGCCTACCCCAAGTTCATTATGTATCGCCAGTGCTGGGGCACCTTGTGGTAACTAAAGAAGCCTTCTAAAAATGTATTTTTGATCATTTGGAGTGCATAAGGGGACTCTATTCCACACATTTCAGACCGATATACCCTCATTGCAAGGGGCTTAGCTTTATAGGATTGGATCATCAGCAGCAGCATTGGTTAAGCTTTTATGGAATTAGCAAAAGGGAATACCATGGCCGTGCCTGGGCCATTTAAGCTGCTTGGTGCTCTACATGGGCTTTACCACCCTCCCGTTGAGAAGCATATCCCAGGACAAAGACTTTCATTTGCTCTAGTGGGGCCCCATCATTCACTATAAACGTCCTTCTTGTCATAAAGCCCACATAGGCATCTAATAATGACAGTAATGCCCTAGGTCTTCTGGTCAAAGGGACAACATTATTTGCATACGCTAGGAGAGGGACTCTTCTTCCACCGAGCTTGGGAATAGTTTCAGCCCAGAGAAATGAACAGAAAGGCAAGGTTAGGCCTCTAAAGCAAAATACATTCCTCTTAGGTAAAGGCAAACTGGCAAAATGAAAAGCCAGACTCAAACCTTAACATAACCAAGGTGCCTAGTGAATGCAGATTGTGTGTTTTCTGCAGTTGAAACAAGGAGTATGCTGAAAAGTAAAATCAGAAAGCAGAAAGGAATTGAAAATGCACCTTGGGAATGTCAAAATGAACAGCATCATTTAACTTGCATCTGCCAAATTAAAAAGAAAAATCTGTTTGTAAACAAAAAGAAATACAATTTCTATGGGGCCTTGCATGTAATGCAGCAAAAATCATACATGTTAAATGTTAATGGTATTTATATTGTGCACCATCACCAACGGAGTTGGTCCCCAGGCGCTCTGGCGGATCTGTAAAACAAGAAGGCGGGCGGGGTTGGGTTAGTCGAGAGAAGAGAGAGTCGGAGAGTGAGAGAGGTGGTGTGCTGTGGGCGGCTTCAGTTTGGTATACACTCTGCGCTAAGCTTTGGAGTAAGTATTGGAACGGGGCGAGGCCTTGTGTGCTGATGGTGCTGTTTATGTGTTGTTGGTTTGTTGTTTGTGCGGTGTGGTGAAGTGTGTGAGTTTGCTAGGCTAGAGTTGGTTGTGTGACTTTTTTGGGTGAGTTAGGTATGCAGAGATTTGAAGGTAGGGTTAGTGGGGGGAGAATCCTGGTTATGGCACACCTTGTTTGATTTAATTTGTATTACTATGGGTGGGATTAGATGCTATTATCCTTTCCTGACCATCTGACTATTGTGGGTTTTAGTACGGCACACTCCCTGTTGTATTCTAATGTACTTTGTATAGTACGATTGGTTGTGTCTATTCTCCTCCTTAGTTGTCGGGGCGTGGGGTCGGGAGGCCCCTTTTCCCTTACTATCGATGTGAAATTGGTCTGCTGGAACTTCGGGTGTGGTACAGGGACAGGATGTTTTTGATGAATCGTCTAAGTGCTTCTGTCTTGGTCTGCTTATGTATTCAGTCTTTAATAAAGACATGGAGGAAAAAGTTCCCTTGCTAAAATGCAATATCATAATACAGGTAAATATTCCCTGGGTCAATCCCTATGCCAAGAAAACCTTTTTCTACAGTCTGGGACCAAAAGTACATATGGGTATAAAGATGCAAAAAAATGATCATTTAAACAAAAAATGGTGGTGACTGATTCTTCTAAAATGCTAGATCCTGAAAAAAAAACATGAACATTTGACTTTATTATAAATTCATTACAATTTAAAATGCAATGCAAAAATGAAAATCCTAATACATCCCACAGGAATACAAACTTCACATAAATCACAATACACACAACACATGGCACACATGCAAACACTTTGCACATTCAAATTCACCCACAATTGGACACAAATATAATGCTTAAATGACCCAATTTGTGTACAACAATATTCAGCCCAACATGTTTATGTCCATGTCCCACAAATAGTAGGACATTCATAAGGGGCTAATCAATGCACACTTGCAAGATTTTTGATAGGTGGGAATTGTAAGGAAAGGCATGGTATCATCAATGAAGACTGACACAAATGAGACACAGTTTAAGGGTGTTTATTGAATTTCAAAGGGTTGCTTAAGTGCCTTTCTAAACCTAAATCTAAAGATGGGAGCAAGCTGCAACCATCAAATAATAATAATGCAGTCCTAGTCTAATCTGTCAAAATAAAAGGGCCTATGTTAATAAATCTATTGCCAATGCTTACTTCTAAATACAAAATTGTGTGGGACAGTAGTGTATGCAAAAAAGGAAAAGCGTTCAAAAAACAATATGTCAGGACAGTTGAGCAGTGGGCCTCCTTTCCCCATGCTTTCAGCACAGGACAAGGCAACACGCAGGATCCTTGTGTATACTCTGGCTTCCTCGGCACAAGCACACAGTTCAATGGGTCAGCTGACAAAGGGCTTCATTACACAGATGGCGGTAAGGGTTTACCGGTACCGGTATTTTACCGGTACTGGTAAATACTTACCGCCTTACTACGAGGTCCCTTTGCAGGTTGGGGAATTTAACGGCTGCTTTTTGCAGGCATTAAAAACCAACCCGCAAAGGGACCAGGGAGCTAATTACGGTACCGCAATTTGCGTTACCGTAATTAGCGCCTTCCCCATTCCCATAGAGCCCTATGGGGCAAAAATGGGAATGGGGAAGGGCAATGGTGGAAGGGGGAATTACCGCCCCACCAACCTTGGAATAGGGCGGTAATTCCCCTTTCCACCAAGGCGGTGCAGGTATTTTACCGGCATGAACCATGGCGCTAATAGCGCCATGGTTCACCGCCATCCGTGTAATGAGGCCCAAAGTCTTTAAGAAACAAAAACGATTCTCAAAAGAAACGTCTCTTGTCAAAACACAGGGTTCCTCTGCCTTGAAAGAAAGTTCACTTTGCTTGTCAAACACAGACTTCCTTTGTCAGAATGCAGGCTTCTTCCGCCTTGAAACAAAAGTTCACTTTACTTGTCAAAACACACAGTATTACCTTTTTTTCATAGTGACTGCTGGTACTTGTAGTTCCTATTGTTACCCGTACAGTTCAATATCTCAATAGCAGGACCTCATGTGCCAAAGTCTCTTTGCCATTCAAAGTCGCTTACTGCAGAGGGTCGGATGTAGCAAACAAAAGACAAAAGTTCCTTTCCTCTGTCAAGATTCTCACATTCATATTTTCACGATTGGTCTCCCTCCTTTGGGCTCGGACCATGGGTTCCCCTCATCCGGGCTCAAACCCCTTTTCCACAATGTTCACAAATCACAATTTGGTCTCCCTCATCCAGGCTTGGACCATGGATCCCCCTCGATTGAGCTCAGATCCCTTTTCCACAATGTTCACAAGTTGGTCTCCCTCATCTGGGCCAGACCATGGATCCCCCTCTTCTGGGCTTAGATCCCTTTTGACATATGGATCGAAGACTTTCGACTGTGCGCTGGATTTTGCTTGACCCATCACAGGACCACTTCGATTTACAATTCTTTACAACTCTTCAACTTTCACTTCTGTCACTTCTCTGCTGGATACCTTACAGAGACCTTCGATAGAGCACACACGCAGTGCTGTATCACTCTGTCTCAGAGCTTTGCTCTTTTGATCTACAAGTCGCAGAATGCACATTCAAAGTTTTGTGCCACTTTGCCAGATACAGGCACCTTTGGGATTTACACAAAGTTCTTGACACAACACGTTATCCCGCCTTAGCTTCCCTCCATCTTTTACTCTCAGTGATGAGGTGTTAGTGGGTCCTGAATGGGGATTGACTTGAGGCCAGCACCTGTCCCTCAACTACCTGGGTTTCTGGAACTCACCCAGGGAGCAAGTACTGTTCTAAACACTACCAGAAAAGTGTAGCTGGAGTTTTGGTTCCCTGGGGCATTGCTCCTGTGCCACATTTGAGCCCCCTGTGTACTCACAGGCTTCAGTGTCTTGGCAGTCTGTCCCCCCTTCTGGCTTCCCAAAGTTTTCCCAGCTGCTAACTTCTCCTTCTGGTCTTCACGGTTCCTTCAGCATCCTCTGCTTGCTCAGAATGGGCCTGGGTGGCTGACCTTTTATACTCTTTGAAAGAGTTGATTGGAGTCAGGTGTGAGTAGTTGTCCCTTCCTGTCTGACTCTGCCTGACCTCATTATCAGGACAGCATGGAGACTGCCCATAGGAATACATTGCCCACTGATTACTATGTTTAATCCTCAAGACTCTCATATGTCTCTTCTTCGTCCGAGTAGTTAGACTTCTAGATTGGAAGTTGGGATTGTGGGAGTTGTAGGTTTTCCTGGAGATCATGGAAAAACCATGCAGGCTTTTGTCAGGATGAAGGTGGTAAATGTATTGTGATGGGTACATGGATTCTCTATTGGTTTTTAATGTCCCTGTGCATTTTCTACTTTTTCTTACAGAAAGGTACTGAGGAGTGATGGGACTCTTCTGAAAATATCTTATGACAACTGAGGGAATGTCGGGTAGGGATATATTGGAAGGGGAGGAATGCCATGTCTCTCCTGATGGTGTGTCTCATATAGTCCCTAAGTATGCACTGCCCAGGTGATCCTCTCTCGCTCGTCCAACCACAGGGGTGGGATCAAAGATCCACTGGCCACCTAAACAAAGGATCCGCGGGAACAGCCTGGGAGAAATGCCTCAGGTTTCTCACAGTATGTTGATCTCCACAGTGCTAAAACCAAGTTTCAGGATTCCTAATACTAAACAAACAAGCGAAAACAGAAGAAAAAGTCACCAATTTCAAAACCACTAAGTTGGTAAATCTAAACAGACCAAGTTGAAACCACAGATGGCATTACATCTGGGTAATGCTTGTTCCAAGACAAAGACACACAATTGACAAGGGGAACCTGCTCACTGCGCATGGTATCACCCAAAAAGATGAGCATCAATTTCAAGTGCTCCTTAGTCGAACTTCTGAATGTACATCTCGGCCTCAACACTGCAACATAAAAAATACACCACACAAAGGCCTACACTACAAGGATCTTAAATCACCATTCACAGTAACCACATGATAAGTGCATTCTCCACCCCACTGGAGCTCCAAAGAAACAACACCATACCTGGCAACCATATTACTCCTGAGTCAGCATCAAAGTTATTCCAAGTGTCTTGCTTGTGAAAAAAAATGTCATGCAGGCGGGTGTAGCCATCTTTTGCATCACTTCAATCATACAACTCCAAGGGCCTATCGGTAGAGAGGGGTGAAGCTTGGAGGAAGAGACAACCATAAAGATCCAATGATAATTCAGTGCTAATAAGTTAACACCTCATGATTTCAGTATTTTGGGGGTGGGACTTTGGGGTTTAAAAGTGGCTGCACAAGCCACCGAGGGACAAGCTCGCCTAAAACCATCTGGGGAGACCTGCCTGAACATCTTCAAGGACAGGACTTGTCAAAAAACCTCCTGGGAGAATCCTGACATTGCTGCCTAATACTACCTAGGTTGGAAAGGACTAAAGACTGCTGCAGGGTTATTATTACCAGAGAGCCAGCAACTGGGAACCATTCAAAGCTGACTGAGCCCTATGATTAAGGAGAACCAAATAAGGGATGGATGCTGATGGCTATCTTTGACTAAAGTATTTCACCAGATCCCTGTCCTGTCCATGTAAGAGGCACCCTGCTGGCTTTCATGAGCACAAAAACAAAGATTTCCAATGTAAGTAAATTAATCCAAATTAAACCAAGTATGTAGGGGATCTGCCTGCCTTAATATTGTCCTTTAATAGTGGGTGGGGGGTAAACTGTGTATGATATAATATGATAGTTTATTTGTATAGTGACTATAAGTGCTTCAAGGCAAGGGAAGGAACAAGGGAAAATACAATGACATTCTTACTGGCCATGAACAGTAAGGATGTGAAATTAACTACCGTACTCAGCCTGACGACATTTCAGATAGTGCAAGAGCTAAGACATATATAAGGAAGGGACGGGGAGAGTGGGAAGGAAATGGAGACAGACAGGCGACTACCGTACTAGGCCTGACGCCATTTCTGGTAGAGCCGAAGATTAACAAAAGGTGAGGAAGAGGGGTACAGAAAGGGAGGGGAGGTACAAAACAAGCGATTATCGTACTTGGCCTGACGACATTTCAGATGGTTCTGGGGTTGGGGGGGACTCTGAGCTTTGGTTACTGAGTAATCATGTGATTCATTCCCATATAGATAGATGCAGGGGGAACTAAACCTCTGCCCTCTTTCCTAGCGGTAAATTAAGTATAGTCATTTAAAGTAATTGTGTATTCCGATGTTTCTTCTCAACCCCAGACTTCCATAAAGGGAAGGGGGTGTCCTTGTCCTAAAACAAAATTTCTAACTGTCACCGCGCCCCAGACCTTGCCTTTATTGATATTGATGTTTTATTTCTATCGTACACAAGTGTTTCAGAGCGCAAAACTCTTTAAATAGTGGGGTGCTGAATCTAATTGAAGCCTGGTGTTTTGGGGGTGGGGAGAGAAGTGCTTTGCCAAGTGAATTACCTTATTGAATAATGCACACTCTCTCCTGAGACTGAGTAAGTGACCCTGATAGCAGAAAGATTTTGTATTGCTTTGGGGTGAAGAAGGAAGAAGGGTTCTAGCAATCAAAAGTAGTCTCAAAAGTCTGTGTGATTTCAAATCCGCTAGCATTTTTTAGGGTGCATGGAAACTCAATGTATAAAGCACTTAATGTGTGAATTTGCTGGTGAACACAGAAACTGTTGCAGTTGTTTTAAATCTAAACCTTATCAATATTCATCCCCTAGTAATGTGTCAAAGTGTTATTTAATATTGACATAAAAGGGGTTTATGGGACAAGAGTTCGGACCTGTTTATTTGGCCTGTGTTCTCTGTACCTGAAACAAAAAGGTAAAAGTGTTTTTTGTATTGAAGCTGTGTTTTGTGCCACAGAGAAGGTGTTGTCTGTAGCCATTTAGTGAAAAGTTTCATTGAACTTATCATTTAAATAAATATATATTCTTATGGACCCCAGCCTGTCTCTTGGCTCATTGTTGGTACAGGGGGAGAGATCTATGTGGCTCTCTATGTGTCATCGACAGGGCTAGCTGAACAAAAATAATTGATGCGTTGTGCGCCCTCTTAATTGGGTGCGAGTCCCCATGTTAAGGGTTATCTCCCAAAATATTGTTACAAAGGTCAAGGGTGGTCTACTCCAACATTGTTTGTACCTCATTTATGTATAAGTTAAACAAGATTGGAGCAAGCGCACACCCCTGTTGTAATCCTCTTGTAGACTTGAACTGTTGTGTGCGAGAACCCCCATCCTATATCTGACAACATGATCTCTGTCGTAATATAACAATGCAATCACTTTCAAAAGCCTGGCGGGGATGCCCTGGTCTACTAGAATAGAACACAACTGCTCTCTATTCACCAGATCGAAAACAGTTGAAAGATCCATGATTGCCAAATAAATGGTTGCTTCCAACAGCGTTAAATATTTTTCTATCAGTAGCGAAAGGTGAAGTGCCTGCTTCACTGTTCCAAGACCCTCATGGAATTATTACTGGCAATCCCCTAAAATGTTATGAGTATTCACCGAAGTCAAAAGATGTTCTCATATAATGCTGCCCATGATCTTTGCGGCTACATCTCATAATGCAATCGGGCGATACAAGCCAGGAAATTATTTGTCTCAGTACTGATAAATCTGGTGCCAGGTTTAGCAGAGTTGCAGAGGCCTGTAAGATTGCATTAAAGACGTTGCAGATTATCAGAGTTTACAAATCTGTATTTGAACGGTATATACATGCTGGTAGAAAATCTGCCCTGGTGCTTTGTTGCATTTCTGCCTTTTAATTGCCTTCATTATATCGTTAAGGTCGAATTAGAAAGGGCCCTTCCCGGGATCGCCACACTGACTAGGATCAATTGTTGGAAACAGCAGAAAAGTTGGCCACCTAAAGGTCAGCTTGCACACTTGTTGCTATATCCAGATTGGCATTGGGGTTTCCACCATTGACCAAAAGCCTCTAGTGTCATTCTTCTTCACCACCTCCAGTAGGTCTTCCTATGCTTTGCGCACTATATTCATTCCTTGTCATTCCTTTTATGACAGGTCCTCTTGTAGTCTTCTCTTTTTCTTGTTACCAAATGAATGTTTTGCAGCCATGACCTTAATGCCTCCCCAAGATGTTCCCTAACTTTTTTACAGTCTTTATTGTGCCAGCCTTGGAAGCATTTGTTCATAGTAGGTGCACCCTAATTGACAATCTGGCAGCACAAACTGCATCCATCTTTCCAAAAGTGTACATCATACTATAAGGGTTGGGTCTCTGTTTTAAGCACTCCAGTAGGCGGGGAGTGACTTCCTTCATATCCTGCCGGTAAAATGTAGAGGGACAATAGGTTCCCCTGTAATTCTTTGTCTATCAGATATTAGTTCGACCTCCACCAAAGTTGGACTTGGAGATACTTCATGTCTACAAGAGAGGGTCCTCATGACTTGGCCAGTCTCAAAAGAGGGACAGCACCTTGTGTCCATCCCACATGACTGAATGACTTACTTTGGGTGGACAATTAAAACATCTACCTCACAAATTCTGCAAGTTGCGGCTTGTTGTACCATGGACAAACCATGATATCACCTCTGTACCTTTAATGAAATCTCACCTTTTCGTGGTTTATCTGGCAAAATATCAAATTTGCTAAATGTTTTGGTCAATTTGATTAGCTCTATTGTACAGAACAATGAAGGGAGATAATGATATATCATTATTTTGGTCATTTGTGTGTCAAATGTTAGGTTGTTCTACCTGAATATGGAATAGCACAGGCTCTAACGTGGCTAAGGCTGCCTCCGAGACTGGTCTCTGCGTGGGCTCCCCTCATTGCTCTACTAATCAGCAGTGGCCCATGCATCCAACCAAATTATTCCTATGTGTGTATGCTCCCTAAGCTGTCATAGTCAATGCTTGAAGGAGGATCCAAATGCGGATGGCATTTTAGGCCCCCTTCTGAGGGTTTTCAGGGTTTGGGATTTGTCTTCTTGTAAATGAGAGTCTCATTTGACAGAAGGATGCTTGATACGGGCCAGTTAGTTAACACCATGGAGACCAGGGAGCCGAGTCAATCTGCTCCTCTGACTAGCAGGCAATGCTTCTTCTTGAAGCAATGCCTCTTCTCGTGATGAGTTGTGCCTGCCCTCTTAAAAGCAGGATCCTGTTCTTCCCTTTCCAGGCCTTTGAGCCTCATCAAGAGTTTGGCGGTGTGGTAAAAATGGGGCAGTAATTCCATTAAAATCAATTGGTTGGCAGTAACTGAATTGCCACCACATTTACTGCACCACCGAATTCCGAGTTCACTTCCAGGAAAATACGGAAGTAAATCCTCTGCTTCACCTCCAGTAATAAGACTTACAGTGTGGTATTGCCGATCACGGTAAATCTGCTGAAAACCATTACAAATGGGGATTTACACCGCCATACAACCACTCGTAATCTTGTGGACTGAGTGGCCATAACGTTAACCGAGTTTGGTGCTAATTCGGCTGATGTACTGTCTAGTTGCAACCAAAAACATAACAAGGATCTTTGTCCTTCCCATGAAGAGGCGCACTGTCCATGGTAGATTCTGTTTTAATGTTTTTATGTAATAAAGCATTAGTATTTCAAGCACGTTTATCATGAGTAACATTAAACTATCAAAATGTAAACCCTCACACATAATATTCGTATTTTTCTTTTTATACAGACTGTAATCCAGAAATAATTCTTAGAAACCTCTTACATAGTCATATGTTATTTATCAAAATAAAAATTAAGTCAGCATAATAAATCAATTACTACAGAACAAGAAGGATATATGAATGTTAGAAACATTCTTGATACAGCAGTTTGTTTATTTATAGAGTGCACCTAACCCAGAGGTATCTGGGTGCTTTTGCTTGTGCAATCTGCAGTTTGCTACATATATACAAAATACAGTTGGCAGTTGACTTGTGTAACAGATCAAGGAACATGCCTGACAGCAACAGTACTTACAGAGATCGCTAAGGTTACAGGAGAAGAGAGAGAACGGCATGCACCTGGTGTTACAGATCCAGGTGTTTATCCAAGCGTGGCAGTTGAGATAAACTGAGGAAGTTTGTTGGCCTTAGCTTTGCTGAATCAGCCACATTTTTAGATTTTTTCTTGAAAGACCAGAATGATGGTTCGGCTCTTAGTGCAGTCGGCAAGGAATTCCAGAGCTTAGCTGCCAGTACTGGGAAGCGGGACCCACCTGCTTTTTGTAGTTTATATTTAGGAATATTTAAACAGTGTGAGTAGTTGGATCAGGTAGGCCTGGTAGATTGACTTCTATTGAATCCTTCTACAGAATAGTACAATTACACAGTTCTATTTTTACACAGGATGAGGCTTTTCCAACATTGGTAGAAACAGGTCACTAGTGTGAAATGTTACATGCATAGACCATATATTGGTCACAGAGTGGACCTGCCTTATAGACAGAGTTAAAAGGTTTCCTTTCTTTCAAATTATCAAATGCGTGGGCGGACCCACGCAGGCGCTTCCCCATCCAAAAGGATGATGTGCACCTACCCCACCAATCAGTGGCGTAACACAAAATGTGGGGGCCCCCCTGCGAGCCATGCTGAGGGGGCCCCCCCAGCTCGGCAAAAAATCATGGGTCGTGCCACACTTTGGGCCAGCCTAGATTATCACGCTTGCACAATACGCATGAACGTGCTGCTGAAGGGGTATACCGCACACTGCACTAGGAGAAAGATATAAATATGTGTTTTAATGCAATATACAGCACACTTTCTGAGAAAAATTGGCTAAAAAGCCAGAGTGTTTGCCATTGTTTTGTAGGGTAAAACCAATCCAATACATGCAAATCACGTGTTGCTATTAAAAATGCCATGCCACATTGAAAACATGTCCCACTGGCTGCACAATGTAGACCAGTGTAGACACATTATAACATTACAGTAAAGCATGCCAGGCAAATTTAGACATACCTAGACTGGTTACACCAAAATTCCAGTCGAAGCAATAACACTCATCAAGAAGAGAGCACACATTGAAGCCTGGGTCTCTGCTGCCTCTAACAACACGGCCAAACTCTTTAACATCTGCATGGAACTGGTCAATCCTGTTGCGGTCTCCACCTCTCCTGTTCCCTCCCAGACCCTCTGTATGGCTCTGGCCTCTCACTTCTCTGCTAAAACTCAGGACATCCTGTCCACTATCTCCTCTTCCTCTCCCTCTCTTAGCCCCCCTTTGGCCATCTCTACCTCTCCTCGTCCTTTCTCCTCTTTCTCTCTGACAACACCTGACATGGTTTCTAGACAAGTCTGACCCATGAAAGTGCTGTCCAAACGGTGCTCCCATGCTCCTCCAGAACCATCAAGGACCATATTGACACTCTCTCTGCACCTTGGCCGATTTCTGTAATCACTCTTTCACCACTGGAACGTTCCCTCTCCCCTTAAGCACTCCCTTGTGCACCCACTCCTCAACACGCTGTCTGTCGATCCTACCTGTCAGGCAAACTATCGCCCAATCTCCATCACCCAAATTCCTGGGCAAACTCTTGGAAAAAAGCTGCCCATCTCCCAGCTTACTCTCCACATTGAATCTGTTGGTTGTCTCCATGACCATCAGTCTGGCTTCAGAGCTGCCAGAGGCACCAAAACCTCTCTCCTGAACACCTGTGAAGATCTGCTCTCTAACCTTGATTCCAGCATTCCTTCTCTCATAATCCTCCTTGATCTTTCCTCTACTTTCGACACAGTCAACCATGCCATCCTGATAAATCGACTACATGAGAACCTGGGCATCACAGATCAGGCCCTGGAGTGGCTTACCTCCTTCCTCTTGGACTGCCCCTCCCAGGTCCAACTTGGTCCCTTTCTCTCTGCCACCTCTCTACCTGTGGCATTCCCTAGGGCTCTATCCTCTCACCCCTGTTTTTCAACCTCTACTTGGCCTCTTTGGCTTACCTTCTCCTCTAACTTTCAGTGTTATGGGGATGGCACTCAGCTTTCCTTCAGGCTCCTCTCATCTCTTGTCTATCTGTGATTCAGGATTGGTGAGCCGCCAATGATATCTACCTTAGTGCCATTAAGATGGAGATCCTTCACATTGGGACCCCTGCCCCTGCTTTCCCTCTCTCACCCTGGCCGCCTACCTAGGGCCCTCTTCCTTCACCTGCGAGGCAAAAAACCTTTTGTGTCATCTTCGACTCCACTCTCTCTTTCTCTCCTCGCATCTTGGACGTTGCCAAGAAGTCCCACTACCTACCAGCTGCTCCTCCTCAAAGGGACTCTTCCCTTTCTCATTTTCCCCCAGAAGCTCACTGTCTACAGAGCCCTGTTTCTCTCTAGGCTGGACTACTGCAACAGCCTCTTTCTCAAGCTGCCTTCCTCTCTCCACCCTCTGCAACTAATCCAGAACAGGACAGCAAGACTTATCCTTGGCCACAAGCCCAGGGATCATACCTCTACAGCCCTGAAATCTCTCCATTGGCTCCCGGTGGTTGCAATGATCAAGATCAAGACCCTTTGCATTGTCCACAAGGCTTTCTGGGGTCGGGCTCACACTACATCCAATGCTCTCTTCCAAAATACCTTTTTTCTCGAGCCCTTCCCCCGGCTACCTCCAACTCTCTAAGGGCTAGACGCTTCTTCAGGCCAGAGAGTGGGGGGTAGATCTCTTTCCTCTGCAGATGCCTCCCTGCCCCTCCTAAACTTTAGCGGACCACCTGATGTTCCGGAAGCAGCTCGAAACTTTCCTCATCTCCTCTGCTTTCGCTCTCTCCCTCCCCTGCTGACCTACCTGACCTCCCCTGCTGACCTACCTGACCTACCTGTCCGCTGTACCGACTGGTTGCTTGGCTACCCTCAGAGTCTCACTGAGTCCAAGCTCTTTCTTGATCAGTCACCCTTGCACTGCCTCCGGCCTACCACACACTTAGGGACTGTAACTGTAACCCTACAGTCCCTTGTCCTCCTTGCACTACCTAGAGCCTCACTGTCCTGGCTGCACTTACTCAGAGCATTACAGCCCTGTTTTCCCCTCCCTTCTTCCTTGCACTTCCCCCTCCCTTTCCCCTTGCATTTCTAATTTTCGCACTTGCACGATTTGAATGACACAAGGCCTAGTAAGATCATTTGTCTTGTCCACCCTTTATCTTCACACCATTGCTTGTCGCACCAAGAAATACTTGTGTATAGGCATGTTATAATAGACTTATATCATATCATTTTATCACAGATGCTCAAAAAAATATACAATGCTGTAGTAAGAAATGGCTAGACTGGCAGCACCCAAATGACAATCTAGCCAGGTAATTACACTTAGCAGGACTGCTTTATCAGAAATTTGCAGTTAAAAAAAGGTCATAATAAACTGAGGAATAACTAGACTGGGTGCACCAAAATGCCTCTTTAGCCACTAATACCACATATCATGCCTGCTTAGCCTGGACATGGACAACCATTATGATTTATCGCACAATCCCACCGCCCACACATCCCCTCTCCCTCCCATGCCCTACCCCAACCTCCAAAATCAGCTCCTTGGCCCAGAATTACCTTCACGTCCCTCTTCCTTGTCCCAGAGCTTACGTTTGAGGATCCTTGCCTCATAGGTAAGTACTGGCATGAGGAAGAGTGGGATTAGGAGTAATGAATATACAGGTAGCTAAATCAGGCATTACCTCCATGTACCTCTACCTCATCCCAGTGCTTGTGTATGAGGCATGGTGCCTCATACCCAAGTACTGCCTCATACACAACTTCAGGGACAAGGAAGAATAGGGCTAGGACTAATGACGATTACCAATAAGTAATTAAGGCATTAAACACAAGTAGGGGATTAACAATATTCAGTTGACTGGGATGCAGCACTCACCCCCAGAAAATGTGGGCTATGTTGACTCAACCTGGCTGACCTTCAGAGCAGTTACCGGACAGAACAGGACACAGATGTTGAACAGAACAGAACAGGCACCTGGGTTTCGCTGTTAACAAGGGCCCAGCCGTTACTAACGTAAAGCATTTCACTGTTAGTACCTGCATCCAAATGCCAAATTTTTTAGGCAATTTAAATTTGATGTGGGTTTAGTACTTTCATGCCAGGGAAGTGATTGGAAGGGTAGAAAGGGAACAGGAGACTATTCATTCTCACAACAGTTCATAAGTGGGTGCTTTTACATATAAAGGAGAGAGTTAACTGCTTGTAACATTGAAACTGCACTAGAATAGTCTCATTAAAATTCGTAAAGAAGTTAGATGCCCCCACACAAATAAGTTTGCTTCCCCCACCACCCGTGAAGTTAGCGCCTCTTCCAACATTTGAAGAATCAGCCCCCCGAAATGTAGGTTTTGTTGTGCCCCTGAACACAAGCACAAACACCATTCACCATATACATGCATGCACGCCCAGCCATCTTTACATTTAAGTGTGCACTCTTTCACCATACAGGCATACCCAGGCAGCCAATCATGCATTTAAGTGTGCACCCTTTCACCATACACGCACACATGCACACCCAGTCACCCATATATTTGTGTGCACCCTTTCACCATACACTCACACAGGTAGCCACCTCCACATTTAAGTGTACACCCTTTCACAATACACTCACACACCTCATTGGTTTGAGGGTTGCCCTATTACTAAAAAAGAAATTGGGCCTCAGTATACGTTTGCTCGTCTGGTAACAACGGTACCGTTAAGCTTGCCGGTACCGTTGGTACCAGACCAGCAAACTACGAGTTCTGCTCCCGGGTGCCTTCCCGCCCGCCAGGTCTGACCTGGCGGGCGTACCGGCACTCGCGAGCAGAGCATGTCGGATCCACCGGCACCATTCTGAATGGTGCTGGTGCATCCAAGCTCTCCATTCCCATTGAACCCTATGAGGATCAAATGAGAATGGGGAGCATTTTTTTCCAGCCCTCGCGAATGACCAATTACCGGTAATTGCCCATTCGCAGGTGCCAGAAAAAAGTGCAAGTTTGGTGGCAGCCTACCGGTTTTACCGGCAAGGCTACCGCCAAACTTTTAATGAGGCTGATTGTCTCTTTTTTAAATCACTCTGACTTCATAAAGAAATTATTTCTGTTAAGGACCGAACCATAACGGAAATCATTTCTTTATGAAGGCAGAGTGAAATAAACTATTTCTTTTTTAATTCATAGGACTCCCCCAACCCATGACATGGGGGCCTCCAGCCTGGTGTCTTCCGTGTCATGGGGTAGGGGGAGCCCTCTGACTTCAAAAAGAAGGTTTCTTTTTGTAGTCACTCTGTCTTCATAAAGACATTATTTCTGTTACAGAAATAATTTCTTTATGAAGGCAAAGTGATTTAAAAAAGAAATAAAAAAAAATATTTTGAAAAAAAAAAGAATTCATTTTTTTTTCTCCAAGTGGGGCCCCCTGCCAGGCATGTGCTAGCGGGGCCCCCACGCACCGCGGGGGCTGCGGGGGCCCCTGTTACGCCAGTGCCACCAATCTTACACACAGCCCTCACATTCTCATAACTCCTCCCACCGCCCGTCTGCTCCACAAAATCTAGCAGCACACTGATCCTCTCCCTGCCTCTCACCCCGACTCCTCCCAGCAAAGCCTTCCCACTCAGTTCAGCCACTCCCAGCGCAGACAACCGAACCCTCATCAACTCTCTCTCCTCAACATGCCTCTCACACGCAAGCAAAAAATGTCCCACAGTCTCAGGCACCCCACACACTGCACAGTCCCTCGGCTCACGCTTCCCCACTCGAAACAGACTGTCATTCAGCCCCATATGCCCTATCCTCAACCAGTTCAGCATCACCTCCTCCTCCTCTTCCATTCCAGTTTCCCTGCATCCAACTCCACAGACACTTTCTCACGAACACCAAACATCCACCTGCCCTTCACCCACTCTCCCACCTCTCCTGCCACTCATCCATAACCCGCTTCACCACCACAGCCTTCACCTCATCCACACTCAAAGGTATCCTCACATCATCCGCTTCTCTCCTCTTACCCGCACCTGCCGCTAAATCCACCAAGCCATTACCCAAAATGCCACTGTGACTGGGGACCCACACCAACTCCAGATCCATCCCTCCACGCACACACCGATCAATCTTCCTCCTGCTGTCCAAAATCACATCCTTCCTATCACCATCCCCTGCCACAATCGCCTGCAACCCACTCAATAAATCCAAAAACACCACCACTTTCTCAAACCCCAACTCGCACACCCTATCAATCGCAATGCAATCACCACCAACTCAGCCGTACAAATCAACACGTCATTCGTCAGTCGCCCCACTTTATACTCCCCAGTGCTTTCCAGATAAAACTCCATACCCACTCTCCCAGACACAGGATCCTTCGAACCATCCGTGAACACCTTACACCCTTCCTTCCCTGCCACATACGCCTGACCCAAAGCCTTGATCTCACCCCGCAAACCCCGCTTCTTCGACACCACACTCGACAACTCCAAACACACCTTTGGAGACCCCATCATCCACATCGGCCATCTCACCAAATCCGTACCCGTCACAGCCAACAACTCGCCCAGACCCCACTGCACCCTCCCACATGTGAAACCCCAAAGTGCCTTCCTTCCTCCTCCACCGGTCCCTATAATAGTCAAACCTCCAATTATATAGCAAACATTCACGCACCGGATGAGCCACACTCTTCGCACTGCACTTCACCCACCACCTCATATTCAACGCATCCCTCCTCAACCCCAACGGCATCTCCCCCACAAGCACCTGAACCGCATTCACTGGAGAGGACCTCATCACACCCGAACATACCCTCAATGCCCTCGCCTGCACCCTATCCAACCGCAGCTTCTGACTCGCCGTGAAACCCACTGCCACCTGACATCCAAAATCCATCACACTCAAAATCAACCCCTTATACAACATTTGTAAAAACACTTCTGCTGCGCACCCCACTCTTTACCAGACACTGCCCGCAACAAATTCAACCTATGTTTACACTTATCCACCACATCATCCACCTGCAAATTCCAGTTCAACTTCCTATCCAAAATCACCCTCCAAGTACCGAAACTCTTCCACGCTCTTCACCCTCACACCTTTCAAAACCAAGTCCAACTCCTGCTGCACTCTTCTCCTCGAGAAAACCATACTCACACTTTTATCCACAGACAAGAAAAGCCCCATTTCCCACACCACTCCTCCATTCGCACTATCGCAGCTTGCAGCCGACTCTGCACCAACAACAAACTCCACCCTCTTACCCATAGCACGGCATCATCTGCGAAGAAATCCACCTGACACCCGATACCCATCAAAGCCCGAATCAACCCATCCACCATCACATTAAACAGCATCGCACTAATCGCACTCCCCTGCGGCGTCCCATTCTCCATCTTCCAAACCTCAGACATCACCCCCCTCACTCTCACCTGAAAGGTCCTATGAGCCAAAAACGCCCTAATCCACCGAAACATCCTCCCCTTCACACCCATCTCCGACAGTCTCACCAACAACCCACTCTTCCACACCATATCATGCGCCTTCTCCAAATCCAAAAAGAACGCCCGACCAGCTCCCCATCGCACAACGCCTCCTCCACACCAGTCACCAACCTCACTATGGCATTTGGGGGATTGTTTGATGAACGTTGCTGGTGGGATCTCTCATAAGAAGTGCAGATGCTATGAAATTAGAAATGGGAGCGGTGTATAGCAGGCATTATACGCCAACAAGCGATTATATCTAACATTAACAGATAGCTGAAACAACCACTGCTGGGAAGATATCTAATCAGGTGTGTAAATTGCACTCAAACCCCAGATTCACCATGTGTGATCGTGGGCAAATCGTGTATTCCCAATGTATCATACATGTCACAAATGGTGACCCTAGGAGTAACTCAGGTTGCAGTGTAGCTTTGAGAGAGCCAACCGTTTTGGCTTTTGGATAGTGAAAATGCTTTTTTTGTCGCATAGTATTGACTATATAAATCGGGAATCGGGAATATATATTCCTTCATCATATAAAACACATAGTATTTAGAAGTAGTTATTGGGGACATGTTATTTGCTAAGTGCCGCCGGCCTACTGAAAATGGATCTTTGAGCATAAATATATTGATTGCATCTGTTCTCCTGGGAGTCTTTCTTCTCTTTCATTGGCAAGATACAGGGGCATTTCACAAGGAATGACCGCACCAGCGCTAGGGTCTGTCTGGCCTTGTATTCTTAGTATTGGGACATTTCCAATGTGGAATTCCCAGTTGAACCTATATTCCTGCAGTGGAGACCTAATACGAAAAGAGAGACACCAATCACCAACACGTCTTAATTTCCGTTATCTGCAATATGGCAAACGCGCCAGGCGGTGGCAGCATATTCAAAACTTTTGTGTTTTCAAAAATCCCTACATGCCACATACAGAAAAACACTGGTGGTAAATGTAGCAGTTATTTTTTAATGGGTTTATGTATGTTTTCGTTTTTCAGTAAACGAACACCCTAATGCGGCCTCGTCCAGAGTACTGGAACGCTGCTTTTGCTAGCAACAGGAGAGGGTATGCGCGACCCTGTCGCACTCTAATGAACTGACAACAAAACTAGGAAAGCTTGCTATTTTCAAACAAGTTGCAATGGGAGCATATTAGGCGTGGGCTATATTCCTAGGTTTCAGCTAATATTCAGCCGGCTGCATATGCATTGGATTAATATATCTCTGGCTAAATTTACTAGGAGATATTGGATGCAAAATGACACCCGGGTACGTTCAGTCAAAAGTACAAAATGTTCTAATTCCCAAACCACATTTTCTGCACAGCGTAAATAAATGCACCCGAAGGAAAATACGAAGAGGCTCATTCTGGACTTCCCCGTACACTGCGTGGAAGGTATCCGCTACGTTTACACTTTTGCATAGCTAGGTCCCCTCAGCGCAATTTGCAACATTTGCATGGAAGAGTGCAAAAATGAAGAGCAAAAAGGTGGTGCACATGTTTGTATGCCTCCACCGTGCAAATTGAGCGAACGCATATATGCATATATGCATGACAGGCAGCGTTTACAATGGGTCGTTATGGAGTCGTCCTGCTTTTTGCTGGTGTAAAAAGTCAGCTGACTATATAGGAATCCACAGCATTTGTGCCAGCATGAAAATACACGCTGGCACAAATGCGTGGAGAACTTGTATGGCGGAGAGGAAGTGGGAGACAGAATCTAGCCCCCCTGTCCGCCATACAAATGAATGGAAATGAGCGGCACAATTTAATGCATATACATCCTAACAGCAGTTTTACGCATTTAATCAACGTTACGGCTCATTGAAGGAGTTTGGGCACAATAAATCTATGTTGCATGGCTCTCTTGTACAGTATGCCAAATCATGACATGGTAAGGTTGGAACGTGTGCATGGAATGCCAACAGACAATACCATGTGTTCACAGACCACCTGGGCGAGGTAAGCCTATTGTGCAACTACCGGGCAAAAAAATAAAATAAATAACAGAATTTCTTTTTTCTTTCCAGTCGAAGATAAGGATTTTAAAGAGTTGTGGGAACAATTCAAGATTGGAGCTAAAGAGGTGGTCCAAGGACCAGAGAAGCCGATGGATGGCGGAAGAGGGGCAGAGATTGTTTTTAAACGATGCATTTTGCCATGTTAGTACTTTGTCCAGAAGAAGATAGTTGTAAGTGGCACCTTTGACAGAAACGCTTAGGATCCAACACGTCTTTAAGCAAGCATTGACAAAGCTAACAGTTTTGTCATTTGCTGCTGTTTTTGCATTTTGTATTTATAGGCATCAGGATGTAAGGGGGAGAGTGCACAGTTCCAAAGGAGGATGCAATAAGGGGTGCAGGTGTGCAAGAGAATGAGAAGGAAAACAAATAGAGCAAGGAAGAAACCAATTGAGAGAGGGTACCATTGATGAAGAACAAGAGGAAATATGAGCGAGAAAGGTTGAGAGTGAGAGGGTAGGAAATAAAGCGAGAGGATGAGAGGGGTAGAGAGTGGGAGTGGGGTGTGTGGGTTGTAGAGAGAGTTGGGTGGGGGTACACAGAGTGGGGGTATGGGAGTAAAGAGGGGTGAGTGGATGGGGATAGAGTTGAGGTAGGGTTGTTAGGGGTAGAGAGAGTGGGGGTATTGGGTGCAGAGAGAGTGGGGGAGTTTGGGGGTAGAGATAGTGGGGGTGAGTGATTGGGGTAGAGAGAGTGGAGGTAGGGTGTGGGTTTGAGGGTAGAGAGAGTGGGGGTACAGTAATTGGGTTTGGGTAGGGAGAGTGAGAGTAGAGTTGCTGTGGGTAGAGAGAGTGGGATGTGGTGGGTGGGGCTAGAGAGAGCAAGGTTAGAGTGGGCGGGAGTAGAGAGAGAAGAGGTAGTGTGGGGGTAGAGAATAGGGGTAGGGTAGGTGGGGCTAGAGTGGGTGGCAATAAATAGAGCGGGGACTGGTTGGGTTAGTGGCGTAGAGAGACAGGGAGACGGTTGGGTGGGGGTAGAAAGAGTGGGGTAGTGTGGGTGGGGGTAGAACGAGTGGAGTTAGGGTGTGGCGGTAGAGAGAATGGGTGAAGGTTGGGTGGGTAGAGAGAGGGGCCAGGGTGGGTGGGAGTAGAGAGATTGGAGGTTGGGTAGGGGTAGAGAGACTGGCAGTACAGTGGGTGGGTGCTAGAATAAGTGAAGGTAGGTGAGCAGGGCTAGAGAATGGACGTAGGGTAGTGGAGGTAGGGTGGGTGGAAGTAGAGACAATAGAGGTATGGTGGGGTAGAGAGAGTAGGCATAGTGTGAATGGGGCTAGAGTGTGTGGGGTAGGGTGGGTGGGGTTAGAGAGACTGGGAGAAGGCTGGGTCGGGGTAGAGAGAGTGGAATTAGGGTGGGTGGGGGTAGAGAGAGTTGGTGATGGGTGGGTGGAGGTAGAAAGAGTGGTGTATTGTGTGTGGGGGTAGAGAGAGTGTAGTTTGGGTGGGTGGGGTAGAGAAATTGGATGTATGGTAGGTGTTGAGAGAGTTGAGTAATGGTGTGTGGTTTGGGTAGAGTGAGTGGAAGTATGGTGGATGGGGTAGAGAGAGTGAAGGTAAGGTGGATGAGTGTGGTGTAGAGTCAGGAGGTAGGGTGGGTGGGTGAAGAGTGGAGGTAGGGTGGGTGGGAGCAGAGTAAGGGTGGGTGGTGGTAGAGTGTTTGGGTGGGGGTAGAGAGAGTCTGGATAGAGTGTGTGGGTGGGTTTAGAATGTGGCTGTATGGTAGAGAGAGTGGAGGTTGGGTGGGTCAGGGTACTGAGCATGGAGATAGTGTGGGTGAGGGTAGAGAGAGTGGACATAGAGCAGGTGGGTGTAGAAAGAGTGGAGCTAGGGTGGGTGTAGAGAGAGTAGAAGTAGATTGCGAGAGGGTGTGGTTGATGATGAGCGAGACAAAATATGAGTGAGAAATGTTGAGAGTGAGAGGATAAGAATAACGTGAGAGGATGAGAGGAAGGATAAGAGTTAGGAGAGAGTGGCGGTGGGGTGGGTTGCAGAGATAATTGGGTGAGTGTGGGTAGACATAGACAGAATGGAGTCATGGGGATAGTTAAAGTTGGGCGGGGACAGAGACAGTGGGGGTAGGGTGGGTGTTGTAGAGAGAGTAGGAATTCGGTGGGTGGGGGTAGAAAGTGTTGGGGTAGGGTGTGTGGGGTAGAGAGAGTGGAGGTAAGGTGGGGGTTTGGAGGTTGAGAGAGTGGGGGTAAAGTACGTGGATGGGGTAGAGCGAGTGAGTGTAGAGTTGGTGGGTGTACAGAGAGTGCGATGTGGTGGGTTGGGCTAGAAAGAGCGGGCTTAGAGTGCGGGAGAGTAGAGAGTGCAGGGGAGTAGGGAGAGTAGAGGTGGAGTGGGGTAGAGAGAGTAGGTGTAGGGTCGGTGAGGCTGGAAAGAGTGGGTGGCATTACAGAGAGCAGGGGATGGGTGGAACAGTGGAGGTGGGTTGGGGTAGAGAGAGTGGGGTATTGTGGATGGGGTAGAGAGAGTGGGGCAAGGGTTGGTGGGGGTAGAGAGTTGAGGTTGGGTGGGGTAGAGAGAGTGGCGGTAGGGTGGGTGGATGCTAGAATAAGTGAAGGTAGGTGGGCGGGGATAGAGAGTGGACATAGGGTGGTGGGTGGGGGTAGATGTAGTGGAGGTAGGGTGAGTGTAAGTAGAGACAACAGAGATAGGGTGGGCTAGAGAGAGTGGGGGTAGGGTGGATGGGGTTAGAGAGATAGAGAGAAGGCTGGGTGGGGCAGAGAGCATAGAATTAGGGTGGGTGGGGGTAGAGAGAGTTGATGAAGGGTGGGTGGGGTAGAGAGAGTGGTGTATTGTGTGCAGGGGTAGAGAGAGTGGAGTTAGGGTGGATGGGGTACAGAGAGTGGGAGTAGGGTGGGTGGGGTAGATATTATTGGGGGTAGGGTGTGCGGGGTAGAGAGAGTAGGTGTAGGTTGGGCAGGGTAGAGAGAGTGAACGGTGGGTGGGGTGGAGAGAATGGGGATAGGGTGGGTGAGTGCAGGTAGACAGAGTGATATGATATGATATCATATGATATGATATGGCATTTATAACGTGTCTATACACAAGTGTTTAGAGTGGGTGGTGTTAGATCAGGGGCAGGTTGGGTGGATGTAGATAGAGTGGAGGTAGCGTTGTTGGGTGAGGGTACATAGAGTGTGCGGTGGGGGTACAAAGAGTGGGGTGGGATGGGTGGTTGCAGAGAGTCTGGGGATAGTGTGTGTGGGGGTCCAGAAAGAGGGTTTAGGGTGGGTGAGGGTAGAGAGAATGAAGGTAAAGTAGGTTGGGGTAGAGAGAGTGGGGGTAGGGTGTGTGGGTTAAGGTAGAGAGATTGGGGATAGGGTTGTTTGGTGATGTTAGAAAGTGGGAGTAGAGGGGGGGATTTGGTGGGTGAGGGTAGAGAGAGTGGAGGTAAGGTGGGGGGCTGGAGGTAGAGAGAGTGGGGGTACAATAAGTGGGTGGGTGGGGTAGAGCCAGTGAGGGTAGAGTTGGTGGGCATACAGAGAGTAGGATGTGGTGGGTGGGGCTTGATATGGGGGCTGGAGTGGGTGGGAGTATATAGAGTAGAGGTAGGGTGGGGGTAGAGAGAGTAGGGGTGAGGTTGGTGGGGCTAGAGAGGGTGGGTGGCATTAGAGAGATTGGGGGATGGGTGGATTGGTGGGGGTAGAAAGACGGGGTGGGTGGGGAGTAGAGAGAGTGGGTGAAGGGTGGGTGTGTGCGGGTAGAGAGAGTGGGGCCTTGTGGGTGGGGGCGGAGAGAGTGGGCCAGTGGGGGTGAGGTAGAGAGAGTGGAGAGTGGGTGGGGGTAGAAAGAGTGGTGGTTTAGAGAACGTGAAGGTAGGTGAGTGGGGGTAGAGAGTAGAAATAGGGTGGTGGCTGGGGTAGAGGTAGTGGAGATAGGGTAGGTGGAAGAAGAGACAATAGAGGTAGGGTGGGGGTAGAGAGAGAAGGGGAAAGGTGGGTGGGTCTAGAGAGAGTGGCGGTAGGGTGGGTAGAGTTAGAGAGACTGGGAGGAGGCTGGGTGGGGGTAGAGAGAGTGGAATTAGTGTGGGTGGGGGTAAAGAGAGTTGGTGAAGGGTGGGTGGGGTAGAGAGAGAAGTGTATTGTGGGTGGGGGCAGAGAGAGTGGGGTCAGTGTGGCGGTAGAGAAAGTGGATGTATGATGGGTGTTGAGAGAGTTGAGGAATGTTTTGGGGTTGGGGTAGAGTGAGTGGAGGAATGGTGGGTGGGTGGAGTAGAGAGAGTGAAGGTAGGGTGGATGAGTGGTGTAGAGTCAGTGGAGGCAGGGTGGGTGGGTGCAGAGTGGAGGTAGGGTGGGTGGGAGTAAAGTGAGGGTTGGGCGGGGTAGAGTTTTTGGGTGGGGGTAGTCAGGGTCTGGGTACAGTGTGTGGGTGGGTTTAGAGTGGGGGGTATGGTAGAGAGTGGAGGTAGGGTGCATGGGGGTACTGATAGTGGAGGTAGTGTGGGTGATGGTAGAGATAGAGCTGGTGGGTGTTGAAAGAGTGAAGGTAGGGCGGGTGTAGAGAGAGTAGAGGTCAATTGCGCATATGAGTGAGAAATGTTGAGAGTGTGGGGGTAAGAATAAAATGAGAGTGTGAGAGGAAGGATAAGAGTGAGGAGAGAGTGGGGGTGGGGTGGGTAATTGGGTGAGTGTGGGTAGACATAGACAGAATGGAGGCATGGGGGTAGATAGAGTTGGGTTGAAACAGAGAGAGTGGGGGTAGGGTGGCTAGGGTAGAGAGAGTAGGTGTAGGTTGGGCAGGGTAGAGAGAGTGAACGGTGGGTGGGGTGGAGAGAATGGGGATAGGGTGGGTGAGTGCAGGTAGACAGAGTGATATGATATGATATCATATCATATGATATGGCATTTATAACGTATCTATACACAAGTGTTTAGAGTGGGTGGTGTTAGATCAGGGGCAGGTTGGGTGGATGTAGATAGAGTGGAGGTAGCGTTGTTGGGTGAGGGTACATAGAGTGTGCGGTGGGGGTACAAAGAGTGGGGTGGGATGGGTGGTTGCAGAGAGTCTGGGGATAGTATGTGTGGGGGTCCAGAAAGAGGGTTTAGGGTGGGTGAGGGTAGAGAGAATGAAGGTAAAGTAGGTTGGGGTAGAGAGAGTGGGGGTAGGGTGTGTGGGTTAAGGTAGAGAGATAGGGGATAGGGTTGTTGGGTGACGTTAGAAAGTGGGAGTAGAGGGGGTGGGGATTTGGTGGGTGAGGGTAGAGAGAGTGGAGGTAAGGTGGGGGGCTGGAGGTAGAGAGAGTGGGGGTACAATAAGTGGGTGGGTGGGGTAGAGCCAGTGAGGGTAGAGTTGGTGGGCATACAGAGAGTAGGATGTGGTGGGTGGGACTTGATATGGGGGATGGAGTGGGTGGGAGTATATAGAGTAGAGGTAGGGTGGGGGTAGAGAGAGTAGGGGTGAGGTTGGTGGGGCTAGAGAGGGTGGGTGGCATTAGAGAGATTGGGGGATGGGTGGATTGGTGGGGGTAGAAAGACGGGGTGGGTGGGGAGTAGAGAGAGTGGGTGAAGGGTGGGTGTGTGGGGGTAGAGAGAGTGGGGCCTTGTGGGTGGGGGCGGAGAGAGTGGGCCAGTGGGGGTGGGGTAGAGAGAGTGGAGAGTGGGTGGGGGTAGAAAGAGTGGTGGTTTAGAGAACGTGAAGGTAGGTGAGTGGGGGTAGAGAGTAGAAATAGGGTGGTGGTTGGGGTAGAGGTAGTGGAGATAGAGTAGGTGGAAGAAGAGACAATAGAGGTAGGGTGGGGGTAGAGAGAGAAGGGGAAAGGTGGGTGGGTCTAGAGAGAGTGGCGGTAGGGTGGGTAGGGTTAGAGAGACTGGGAGGAGGCTGGGTGGGGGTAGAGAGAGTGGAATTAGTGTGGGTGGGGGTAAAGAGAGTTGGTGAAGGGTGGGTGGGGTAGAGAGAGAAGTGTATTGTGGGTGGGGGCAGAGAGAGTGGAGTCATGGTGGCGGTAGAGAAAGTGGATGTATGATGGGTGTTGAGAGAGTTGAGGAATGTTTTGGGGTTGGGGTAGAGTGAGTGGAGGAATGGTGGGTGGGTGGAGTAGAGAGAGTGAAGGTAGGGTGGATGAGTGGTGTAGAGTCAGTGGAGGCAGGGTGGGTGGGTGCAGAGTGGAGGTAGGGTGGGTGGGAGTAAAGTGAGGGTTGGGCGGGGTAGAGTTTTTGGGTGGGGGTAGTCAGGGTCTGGGTACAGTGTGTGGGTGGGTTTAGAGTGGGGGGGTATGGTAGAGAGTGGAGGTAGGGTGCATGGGGAACTGATAGTGGAGGTTGTGTGGGTGATGGTAGAGATAGAGCTGGTGGGTGTTGAACGAGTGAAGGTAGGGCGGGTGTAGAGAGAGTAGAGGTCAATTGCGAATATGAGTGAGAAATGTTGAGAGTGTGGGGGTAAGAATAAAATGAGAGTGTGAGAGGAAGGATAAGAGTGAGGAGAGAGTGGGGTTGGGGTGGGTAATTGGGTGAGTGTGGGTAGACATAGACAGAGTGGAGGCATGGGGGTAGATAGAGTTGGGTTGGAACAGAGAGAGTGGGGGTAGGGTGGCTAGGGTAGAGAGAGTGTGAGTAGGATGGGTGGGGGTAGAGAGTGTTGGGGTAGGGTATATGGGGTAGAGAGAGTAGGTGTAGGGTGGGTAGGGTAGAGAGAGTGAAGGGTGGGTAGGTTGGAGAGAATGGGGATAGAGGCAATGAGTGCTGGTAGGGAGCGTGACATGATATAATATGGCATTTATAACACGCCTATACACAAGTGTGTAGGGTGGGTGGTGTTATAGTGGGGGTGAGGTGGGTGGATGTAGAGAGAGTGGAGGTAGTGTAGTTGGATGGTGGTACATAGAGTGGGGTGTTGGGGTACAGAGAGTGGGGTGGGATGGGTGGGTGCAGAGAGAGTGGGGATAGCATGTGTGGGGGTACAGAAAGAGGGTGTAGGTTGGGTAAGGATAGAGAGAATGAAGGTAGGGTAGTTTGGGGTAGAGCGAGTGGGGTTATTGTGTTTGGGTTAAGGTAGAGAGATTGGGGTAGGGTTGTTGGGTGGGGTTAGAGA
This sequence comes from Ambystoma mexicanum, assembly GCF_040938575.1. Taxonomy (NCBI): domain Eukaryota; kingdom Metazoa; phylum Chordata; class Amphibia; order Caudata; family Ambystomatidae; genus Ambystoma; species Ambystoma mexicanum. The sequence goes on from NC_090937.1 coordinate 406,237,836, forward strand.
GTGGCAGTAGGGTGGGTTGGTGTAGAGAGAGTGGGAGTAGGGTTGGTGGGGTTAGAGAGTGTGGGTGGTAGGGTGTGTGTGGGGTAGTGAAAGTAGGTGTAGGGTTGGCAGGGTAGAGCGAGTGAAGGGTGGGTGGTGTGGAGAGAATGTGGGTAGGGTGAGTGAGTGCTGGTAGGGAGAATGGGTGTAGGGTGGGTGGTGTTAGAGTGAGGATGGGGTGGGTGGATGTAGAGAGAGTGGAGGTAGCATGGTTGGGGAAGGGTGCATAGAGTGGGGGTCGGGGTACAGAAAAGGGGGTGGGGTGGCTGGGGTGAGTGGGTGCTGAGAGAGTGGGGATTGCATGTGTTGGGCTACAGAGAGTAAGCGTTGGGTGGGTGAGAGTAGAGAGAGTGAGGGTGGGGTGGGTTGGGGTAGAGAGAGTGTGGGTAAGGTTGGTGAGTGGGGGTAGAGAGGGTGGGGATTAGGTGAGTGAGTCTAGATTGCTTGGGATTGGGTGGATGGGGTAGAGATGGTGGGGGCAAGGTTGTTCGGCATAAAGAGTGTGAGGGTAGGGTTGGTGGGTGATGGTAGAGATATTGGGGTAGGGTAGGTGAGTGGGGGTAGAGAGTCAAGGTAGATGGGTTGGGTGATTGGGGTGGAGTAGTCTGGTTGAGTGGTGGGAGTGCATTGCGTCACATGACTGATATATAATCTTATCCTGAGTTGCAATACGGGAATAGCATGAGACACATACTTGAGTGGTGGCTTTACTAGCGCAAAAGGTAAGAGTGGGGGCTTTACACCGGAAGAGTGCAAAGCTTGGCACTAATTTAAGAAAATATACATCTGCAGTGCCAGCCCTGCATTAAAATAGCTCTGCTTTCCCTACTGGAATCCAAGTAGAACTAAATAATAGAGAGAGTTCTATGGACGTTTGATCTTCACATTCCAAGTAACATCACTACTGGTAAGGCACAGCGCTATTGGGAAAGAGACAAATCTACATGTGTTGCAGTCCATTAGGTTAATATACACCATGTCTCTCGTAGGTCCCCGCACAGTGGAAGATGTAACCATACACTAACATCTAGGAATATTTTATCATTTTTAAGTATCCAGCAATGTGCGAGTGTGGTGTTTTGTGGTTGCTAAAATAGCCATACAGGCATCATGATACATAGATATTTCTTTTATAAGACAGGTCATTTTATGACATTGGCGGAATCTCCCCAAGTGTTGATATTGAATTACAAACTTTACACGTCTGTGTGTGTGCAGTGTGTGCACCATGGTTACCGTAATAAGGTTAGTTCTTTTATACAGTCATTAACAGAGAACAGGCAGTTTGAAAAAGACCTCCTCTCATATTAGTTTTCACTATGTGTTCGTATGCAGGGTCGGCTAAATTTACATTCTCCTGAGGAAGGCAACAAGAGATACATTTTGCCGAAACATCTCTACAAAAGCAGTCATCCAGTACTCTCGCTGGAGGGTGGAGGGGATACTAAAATATCTCCTACTATACATTCACTGGAGACGTAGACCCCGACTCTTTACACAGACCTTGAATATAATAGAACTAAGGAACAGTTGAATTGAGGGGTGTTTAAGGTCACTACACCTCTGAACTGTCTGTTTGCTATTGTATTGTATGGGCCTGAGAGTACGAAGGTAACTTAATTTATTTTACTTAAACTTTGGTTCATAGTGAAAAAATTGGTATCAGAGTTGATATTTTGCACATTGTTGTATATGCACTTCAAAGTTGTGTTGTTGTATGTTGTTTTTTGTGACAACACACATGTATGGAAGAATACTATTGGTGTTTTTTCTTTTTAAAAATATGGAAATGTGAAAAAATGTATTTGCGTTTGGTTCAGAATTAATTTGTTGGACAGATTTGCACATTCCAAAGTTTTTTTTAAACAATTAATTTACACAAAAATAATATTTTTTTGCATAAATGAGCATACATAATAAACATTGGTGCAATTGCATGGATAGGAATGAAAATAGCTCATTCAGGTTCTGCTGGTAGCATTCCTCTTGTATTTGTTTTTAGTGGTGTGATACAGGGTGGAGTTAGGGTGGGTGGGTGTGGACAGTCTGGTGTTATAGTGGGTGGGTGTGTGTAAAGAGGGAGGGGTTAGGGTGAGTGGGGTTAGAGAGAGTGGGGATGGGGTGCGTGGGTGGGTGAGGGTAGTTGTTTGGTGGTAAAAAAATATGAAGAACAAAGCAGCCTCGGAAGGACCTGGCAAAAGTAGCCCAAAATAGCCCCCCAAATAAAACAGCACATGTAATGGGGTTGGGGTAGGTGGGTGGGTGTAGAGAGAGCGGGAGTGCGGGGTGGGTGGGGGTAGGGAGAGCGTGGGGTTTGGGTTAGAGAGACTGGGTATGGTGTGGGGGTGTGGCTGTGGAAATGCAGTCTCGGGAGGATAAAAACAGACCTGCTGTCAAAAGTGGCCCAACATAACCCAATTTGCCACAAAAGTAACCCACAATTGCCCGATATGAAATCAATGAGCAGCTGGGAAATGGAAAGCCCGCCACGCAACTTGCTTCTAACAAAGCTGCCGATTGGAGCAAATATTGTAAGAGAAGTTCTCATTGGGTAGTATGGCAGAGGAGTTTGGAAAAAGGAAGTTAGTGATTTGGTTGTTTCATGCCGTGGCATTGCTTGTTGCTATGCCAACCAGATATACTCACTTCAGAACCCCTATTCCTTCTCTCTCTTCCGTGACACTGATTGCAGCGATATTGTGGTGCTAGCGCCACAAACAATTCACCAAAACCAAAAAGCACAAGACATTCTGGGAATAAACTACTCTTTCTGGCAGCATAGAAAGGCCAGGCAGAGTCTTGATATGAGTCATTGTCTTACTTGATTTTGATTTTGATTTTTAGATTTATATCACGCATATCCCAGGGGAACAAAGTGGCAAGGCCTAGGCGCAGATTTTAACAAACGGTGGATAACAAACAGTGAGAGCTACTCATATTGCAATTCACTCGAATAAGTATGTTTTACACTGTTTCCTGAACATGGCCAGCAATTTGATCTTCCATAGATAATCTGGGAAATAGTTCCAAGCCTGATCACAGCAGAGCAGAGCTATCACAGCAGCTGTTCACGTGCACTTAATTACGACTATAGAGGCAGGAGGATTATCACACAGCGACAAGATCCTTTCCACATAGCCCCTGCCCTTTCACTTTTATTCTCCCAATCAAAGCAACAGCAAATTTCTCCCAAACAATGGAAGGCAGTGTTTATGCATCTTAAAAGCTCTTAGGCACAGGGTTGCGTCAGTCATGCGCCAGGACCCTGACATGCCAATGACCCTAACCCAGAACAACCGGCCTTTCAGTGGCATCACTAGAGGTATCCGAGACAGACAGGGTCAAGAAAAAATGTCTGACTCTACTCCTGAGCCACTACGCACCCAAAAACGCGGGCAATACTCTATCTTTTTTATTTTATTTTTTGATTTGTATTGTGCATTTTAGTTTAAAAAAAAACTTGTGCACATTTTTACTTTTACATTACAACTCGTCGCTTCCATAATATCTAACCATTTTTTAAGCAAATGTTTTCATTTTTTAAAATGTCCATTTTGAACATACATCAAATTTTCATTAAAAACAAACAATTATAAAACAGACATACAAAGTCAGGTATAAAACAAACATACCAAATCACCGTCCTCTAGACAGTCTTTAGCAACTTATAGAATAGAGTCCACAAATCATGTAGCTTTTTCAAATCTAACACAAACAGCCAGCATCTATTTTTTTTTACATCATCAAATCAGAAGAAAGAATCATATCATGGAGTACATTTTGTCATTGGTCTCAACTAAAATTGTTAAACTTTTCTTAGTTTGACAACACATTATCTGATTTTAATACAGTGGTGATTGAATTTTATTTTATTTTTTTTATTTTTTTTGGGTTGCCCACTGCAGTTATCATCAATCAATCACTAAATTCTGTTCCGAGAACCAATTCCATAGCTGTGTCTCAATAGCGGAAATCAACCCACAACATTTAATCATAAAGGAGTTATTAGGATGGAATATACATTTTGCCCATAGAGATTCTCTAGCTAACACAGTGTCTCTGGCCAAGGTGGCCCCCAAAGATGCCACCCTTAATTGTTCAAAGAAGGGGCAGTGAATTACAAAGGGCCTCATTATGACCCTGGCGGAAGACCATGCTGCTATTAGCACCATGGTCCATGCCGGTAAGTTACCGACTCCGCCATGGAGAAAGGGGGAATTACCACCCCATTACAAGATTGGCGGGGCGGTAATCCCCCCTTCCTACATGGCCCTTCCCCATTCCCATTTTTGCCCCATAGGGCTCAATGGGAATGGGGAAGGCGCTAATTACGGTGCCGCAAATTGCGGCACCGTAATTAGCACCAAGGTCCCTTTGCGGGTCCCTACTTTAACGGCTGGTCTACACCAGCCGTTAAGGTCGGGTCCTGCAAAGGGACCTCGTAATTAGGTGCTAATAGGTTAACGGCGCCGCAGCCTTTTACCCTTTTACGGCGCCGTTAACCCATTAGCGCCTGGGTCGTAATGAGGCCCAAAGTGTTTTATGGTCAGTGGTTGCGATTCAATTAAACAAAAACTGCAATTTATTGAACCAATGTTATCCCAATTTTGTATACTCTGCAGAGTATTGAGTTGGTTTAGTCTAAATCATATGTATAATTCTCTAGTTTAATTACATGGAAAACAGAGAATATAACTAGCTCTCAGGGTTCTTTTATGGATGAAACAAGCACATTTCTTATATAAGGAATATGTGCAAGTCTTATCTACGGCCATACACCAGTCATATTCATACCGTTTTTTTTTTTGCAGAAAGCCGGACACATGCATAGATCTTTCTTGATAGTGCCGATATTCAATATTAGTTTCTCCATTCATTTTTGAAAAAGGACCACAGAGACTGGGTTAGAATTTACAACCATTCTTGTAAAGTCTTGATACAAAGAATTCTGAGGACAATCAATCATTTTAGTGTAGAAGGTAAGTTGCCTCCATTGTATCTTGATGTCAAACTTGGCAAACCCAGTTCTATTCGAATACAAGAATTGGGAATAGATTTTGCCAATCTCAGTGCCTGCTTCCAGATACCACCTTGTATTATATTCAAAAAGATGTTAATATCGTATAAGCAAGGATCGAGGCCATACAAAATGGTAGCTTCAACTTTAAGTATATAAAATTGTAAAGCAGGTTCAAGAGAAAATGTACAGAATTTTTTATAGTTAATTGACATTGGATAAGTCAGGGGGCGAACTTTCCTCTTAATCATCTTTTTCCAGTTATCGAACGTAATGCTCTATCTGCTCATCATGAAAAAAAATGAAAAAAAATCATTCTTCCGGGCCAGGGGTGAGTCTCATCTGGAATTCTCATCCTGCCGTCAGCACAGAAATGTGCTCATGGCCCATGGTCCAATGTCCTCAAACCACCATCCAAATGGTGTATTGGATATTAAAAAGCCCATGGGAAGTTAGGCACATTTGAAAAATAACGAAGTGCTGTTCAACCCAGTAATTTTACTAATGTCAACACCTCAAACAAAGAAGAAAAACAACTCTCCATAACCTGCAGGCCCGTGGCGGAACCTATCAGCAGTTCCCCTGAACATTACTGCATGATGTAGGCGTGACTACAATAATGCACTTGAAGTTTTGCTAGCCATATATGACCAGTGTGGCGAGTGTGACAACTTGGCGAAGAGTAGGGTCTAAGACTTTGAGTCTTCTTAAAGAAAATACTTTATTAAATATATGTAACCAAAACAGGGTTTAAACAATGAAGCACAATGTTCAAACATAAATGATTTAGAAGTCCATCCCTGGGTGACTAAAGCACACTGAAGGCGTACTTCACTTATGAAGTAAAAGGGTGTCTCAAAGTACTAAAACCCCTAGAATAAACCCTCCTATCACAACTAATCCTTTACCTTAAAATAAAGGTTTCCTGAATCAAAGATTCATTGAAAGAGAGTTGTCAGAATAGCTAAATCAAATGATGCAAGGAAGAATATAAACATAACGTCCTTCCCTAGTTTTAAAAGTATTGAGGGTAGAACATCTAACTTCAAGTCCTTCCCTAAATAAAAATAATTCCAACAATTCAAAGGAGGTTTCTTCGACAGTTTCCTCAGATAGACAAGCAACTGGTCCGCTTACGTGAAGCAATCAGACTGGGACCTATAGTAGTGTTCTTGGTGCAGGGCCTCATCGTCAAGGGATCAGCTAGGTCTTGCACTTTGGTTCTCTATCTCTGTCCTTTGAGTGGTTCATCCCTCTCTCTTTCGACATGACTCCTCTTTCCTTCAGGAGTCTATCATTTTTTACCTTCCTTTGCCCTTTTTTTCTTTTGCTGCCCATTTCCTCGGTGCACCTGGATTGTAGCCCCCTTCTCTTCAGAGGATCTTTGCTTTTGCCACCCTTTTCTCCGTAGGCGTCTTGCTTCTGTCCTGGCCTCTCTCTACCAGGATCTTAGCAAGGTTTTGCCTTAGCCTCTTAGGCTCCTCAGTCCGTTCAGCTCTTCTACCCTTTTGGCTTAGGTGGGCTACTGGGGTATTCTACTTCTTCCCCCTGATTCAGCTAGTCTCCTTAGCCTCTTTGTATGCTTCTCTACTCTTCCCGTCTTTCTGGCTTAGGTGGGGATGCAGTGGCATTCTCCTTTTTCTCCGTGGGTTAATCAGTTCCAACAGGTTCTTCGGGCAGCCAGTGTCCCACTGTTGTCCAGGATCCTTCACCCAGGCAGCAACTCCTTCTTCAGGATCCAGTTCCTCTTCATGTAGCAGAATCTGGAGGGAAGAATAGGGAACCTGTCTCTGACTGAGATCATTTCAGAATTATCAGGTTCTGCTTTTATTCCCTGACTCCTCATCCTGTAGGCTGCTGTTTGGAGGAAGGTCCAACATATAGGATTGGATTACAGGGTGTTTCCACTCTGGTCCTCCTGTGTTTAGGCACTCTTTCTATTGGCCATTTGGCCTTCTATTACTTCAATTGTAGATTCAGTTTCTAGATTTGCTGTTTGTACTCTTCTTTTATCCCGGCTCCTTTTAAATATTATTTGTCCGATCCTTGGGGCTCAGGTTTTTACTGTATTTATTTAAGTACCTCTTCCATTTCCCCGGGTTCTTTTATGGGCATTTGAACCGAGGTCCTCCCATAAGTTCTATGGTGTTTCAGACATCCAAACAAAACAAAAAAACAAGAATGATATGCACATTTACTGATATAAACCTTTTTAGTCTTACATCTTTTATGAATATGCACAAAATCACCATTTTAATAAATAACAGAGTACATGGAAAATATATGGTTCTTATACCAATTCGGCCTGTTAGCCCTTATTTTTGTGCCTTCGTTTCAATATGTGTCCCCTGGGGAGCTACAGGATTTGAAATTGCCAAGAGTTGGAAGCTATTTAGCTCCTGCTTTTAGTCTAGAAGTGCTTGGTTAGCATGACATCAACAGCTCCTAGAAGCTATTTTTGACAACCCCCACAAACCGATGCCATCCAAAAATACCTATTTGACAATAAAGCTCAGTGCTTTAGGACATATCTAGAAGCCAGTTAAACCATAATGGGCAATATATAATGGACACAAGGATATAACCTGCCTCTCATGATAGACTTGCAGCTTGCTACGTACTCGCCCCCCCTTTTTCTTCCTGTACTTATCAGACCTACCCTGTCTGCTGCCTTAAACCTAGCAGTTGCCAATTGCTGGCTGCACTACCACTGTTTGTTGCCTTTTTTATTTATCTATTATTTATCTGTTTCTCCTTTGGTTTGCAAATTCCACTTCTCCTCCCTTCCATGCACTTTTCCCCTCCCCCTCTTCCATGCACTTGCACATTCTCAATGTCACTGGGCCTAGTAAGTTGTTGTTTTGTTCTCCCCTGTTCCCCTCACTTGCCTCTGAAACACTTGCGTACGAGCGCGATAGAAATAAAATATCAATATCAATATCAATACTGGGAAATGCCAGATATCAAGGAGCTGCTTTTAGCTCCCACTTAACACATCCTTATTATGTTCGCTGAGCCACCCAATATTGAGCTTCAAGGTGTCCTTGCTTAAAAAGCAGAAAAGTATTTCTTCAGTTTCTATGCAAAGCAATTGGAAGTGTTCAATATGATGCATACCTACTTCACTTGCCGTCACTGAACACCCATCATAGCATGGTGATTGCTCACCCAGATTTAAACAGCTTAACCAGCAATCTAGCAAGTTTGTTCCTCTGAAGCTCCACTTCTGATAGAACTATATGAGCATATTATAGTGCAGGCATTCAGAATTAAAGATGCACTACTTTAAATAGTTGCTTTAAAGATGCAGCCCATTAAATAGATGTTTTCCTAAAAATTACAGGACATGGGCAAGCATCTTATGGTGCAGTAATTCTGAATTAAAGATGCCCTCCTCTAAATATGCAAGCACAGAAGTAAGGAACCCAGTGTTCATGGATGTTACACTGTGGCACCCTTGCTTGTTTCCTTTCATATTCCCATGAGTGGCCCATTTACTGCAAATCACTGTCATAATCTCTTCCCATATCTCAAGCAAGCTTCCCCCTTGCCAATCAGATATCAATGTAAACCTCTGTAGAGAGCCTTTAAAGCAAATGCAGGCCTAAAGAGATGGGCCATGCCATTCACATCGCATAGAAAAGGACCAACATTGCAATAAAGACAACAGATGGCAGTTAGATGGAGTAGTAGAAGCGGGCAAGTAGTGGCAGAACCTTGGAAGCGGTGGAGAGTTGGAAGAACTGGAGATGAAAAGAGGGCAAAGTAACAGTGAAAAGTGGGAGGGAGGAGAGAAGGCAAGATGGGGAAGGAGAGCGGGAATAGGAGTGCGGAAGAGCAGGAGAGATTAGAGGGAGAACAGGGAGAGGAGATGAAAGATTTGACTGAAAAAACAGATACAGAAATAAAGACTGTTCTTCACTAACTTCCACATATTTTGCAAATGAGTTTTAAATAAAAGTCATTTGAAAACCTTTGTACAAAAAGACTTGGAAATGTGTTCTGGACGACAACATCACCAAATTGTGATTATATTAAAACAATATTGAAATCTAAAGAGAAATTCTGCTGGATTTGTTTATCCTAATTTAAAACACTGTTGTCTAATAAAAAAAAGTCAGTCCAGGTGAGGCTCCAAACTTAAACCCACTGACTATCAGGGATAGATTCAGTACAGCATGGCAGGGTCTGTGATGCCTCCCCCATGTGATTAAGAAGAGAGCAGAGTCTTCTTTCCTAGGAAGCAGTTTGCCTCTGATGTGGAAGTTATTCATTCTAAAACAGCCACACTACCAATGCCACACTTTCTCTGGACACTTATTGTTTATGAAGATAGTCGTTATATAGGTTTTCCTACAAGGCTCCCTTCATGCCTTAGCACATGTAAGAGCGGGGATTGGAAAATGTTCTGATTGATGTGTGTACGCCTTTGCTACTGCAAGTGATATGATTTGCGGCATTTCCCCATGCATCTATGCAGATCTCTGAGCGGGCCACACAGTATCAAAGGTTGTCCTTCATCTATGCATGTCCACTTATGTACTGTCCCCAGTGACTGTTCCATTTACTCCTCTTCATAACCTGGTCAGAGTGTCCCTCAAACTCACCCCATTGTAAGAAGCTCACTGCTTCCCTTCAAATCTAATGAACGTTCTTTTGTGATTACAAGAGCATTGTTCCACCTGTATATAAATAAATAAATAAATAAATAAAGCATATAGAAAACAAAAGTGAGAATGAGGCATGAGAAGGAAAAAGCAAACAAGATGTGCAAGACACGAAGAAGCAGTTTCAGAGTTTGAAAACATTACTAGTATCTAGACCTTGAAGAAATGGTCGGCTTCGTTAAGGCTATCTAGAGTTAAATAGCTCAGCCTGTTAGGCGTGGGTCTCTGGTTAACGTTCATGCATGGCTTCGAATCCTGACAGCAGCACTGCTGAATCCAGGGGTGTACTGGCCTAAGTGGAACTCTGGATATTTCCTGGTAGGCCTCTGCACCCTGAGCCTCTTTTGGGTGGTATTTCCAAATAATTTTCTCATAGGAAAAGGATTGGGCTTGCTCATAAAGTGTAATATGGGATCACTTTGAAAATTATTTGCAGGGCCTCTTTTGGTTCCCAGTCCACACCTGGCAGAATTTGCAAGACTGTCATTTGACGGCCCTGCTCATTAAGGAGCACAGCACAGTGTAGGGTAGACACCTGCTGTCAAAAGCCTCTGTATAAAAGCCAACTGCACGAACGATCAAAACAGTTTCCTCTTATACCAACGAAAGCAGAGAAATGTAAACAGCCATCAATGCTGCCTGTGCTCCTACTGCACGTGCGCATGCGTGGGGACCTTTGGAACATTTGGTACAATGCCATCAGTAAAAGTGCCTCACCGCGCTCAAGTGCGTTAAGACTCATCTTTCAGAGCAGGCTGAGATTAAATACGAGATGACAAAGACAGAGGACTAGTTCTGCTGGCCATGAGAGCACGAACCTGTGAGGCAAATGCCCTTTTGCCCCACAGCCCACAGAGGCACCAACAAGGGGTGGCCAACAGGGGCCAGGGCCACCCATATAAAAACGCTGGCCCCCCACCGGCCCGCCTGCCGGTTATGTGTTTGCTTTGGTGTGCCACCCCAAGATTTCCAGTTACTTCATCAGGCCACCCCTATGAAAAATGTCTGGGGGCGCCACTGTCAGCCTAGTCCACCCATGTCCTTCGTTGCCTCGCGTGGTCATTCTGGTAGGAGTCATGCAGAATGGGGCTGCAGCTCATAGGAATGCTGACAGGTGTTATACAGCGTGAGGCCTGTACATTCTTTTCCCAGGACATATGTTACCAACACTACATTTTAATGAAGGTCTGTGTGTGCTCACCAGGAGATGGGCGAGCACGGAGCCAATCATGTTTCATCACGCAAGTATGGACCTTGGCAGATAAGAACGCAATGTTCACATTTCACAAATGTGCACATGTGTCTCTGAGAGCTTCCCTTCCATGTGCAGTCACACTGTGCCTCCTTCCAAGACAATGGAAATCAATCACAAAATAACCCCAACCATTTAAACCATCTATTTTATTTCCAGGTTGCCTGCTGATTTCACCTGAACAAAAAATGTTTTCACATGAACAAAAAATGTTTTGCAGAATATAACGTCTTGGTTTTTATTTTCCATCAGAATTGCACATCTGTGTCAAACTATGACTGTCCAACAGTTTTGTTTTTGTTGTTTTGTGTCTGTAAGTCTTGAAAGTTTGTTTTTGAGATGGCATTATTTTGCATTCTTATAATTGCAGAGTTCCTTTCAGCAAGGTAAAAAGAAAGCTATAATTGTACTTTATTTTGCTTAGCATAAGGATTTATATATTTACCAGGTTGCTTTATGATGTGGTTGGTGGTCAAATATGTATGGCCTAGACTGGCCTCAAATTCGTTTTTCAACTTTTGCATAAAGTGTGTGATCCTGGACAAATCATTTTCTCACTAAGATGCACCTGCCAACATTGGTATTCCAGGCCAGGCATTGTTATATGGGGGCAGGGACGAAGGAAATTCAGAAAACTGACAAAAACCCATCTTTGCAAACTCATTTACAGCTCAGATTCCCCCTCCTTTTAAACATCTTTCCGAACTCCTTTAACCCCATCTGAGAGGACACTGCTTATAACCTTGGACTTTTAAAACTGTGGTAGCCTTGAAAGCGTGCTTCCCCTCACACATGTTAGATGCTGAGCTTGCCATGCACTTCATCTAGCTGTTTACTATGGAATCCCTTGCATTTTATTGGAAGCCAGCCAAACTTCCTATTGTTCTTTATCTTTCATCATCTAGTCTACCTCCCCCTGATACTTAAACTGGTGTAAAAGTAGACTGGAAAGCCCCAGTGGTGCTTCTTCACGGTGAGTGCATTTTTGCTTTGTGTATATTGCATGCACATGTGTCAGTAAACAGTGAGTTTGCTTACTCTCGCCATATTTAGTTATATCAGGTTTATTTCTTCTTGTATTTGTCTGAGATAAGAGTGATACAGTCGCTGTAATGCATAGTGTTTTTCACCTACACGATATATGGGGGGAAGGGCAGTTGCCATGAATTGCTTATTCATCTGCCTGTCAACCCAGGTATGAAAGCCCCACATATTTTGAGTTACCATTTTAATTGTCCCATTCCTGTATCTCTATATATCTCTTTCCACCCCTTCCTTTTGGAGCGTCATGAAGCAAATCTTGCATTGTGCCTGGCACCTTATGAAAAAAAGAAATCCATTGGGGAGATGGTACTGCGGTTCTGGTTGTTCCTTTTGCATTCAGGGATTTCAAGTACAGGATTTATAATGGGCAATCCGGGATGAAAAATTCGAATGTGTGAGATGAACAATGCAAATGTCTAATATACATTCAATGTCAGTAGATAATGTAATTGCTTCCATTAGAGTATGTTCTGTTGATGTAATAATATAATCTAAGTAAGGCAGAGTAGCGGTTAGGGAAACATAAGGAGAAAATATGAATACCTTCAAACATATTACCACAATTACTATACAAATTTGGAATCCTTAGATTTTCTTCAGTGAGGATACACTGGTTATATGTAATGAATGTTAACACATGTGTCCCCAATAGATGCCCACATGACATCATTTTGTATGTAATTATGAATCCCTTCATTTATATTATGTATTTGCTCTTGGGCTTTGCAGGATTTTGATGCTTTAAATATGATCATGTTAACACTCTCTACGTTTTTCCACTGAAATGCAAAGGTTTTGTTACACTGTAGGTTCTTCGGGGCCCACCACCCAAGGTCTTCAGCCCTGGCACTGTACATGTTTTCCACTCCTCATTTTCACAGTACTTTCCCAAAAATCAATTCCGATTCATGCAGTAACATAGTGGCGTGCCGATTCCCACGATAACGGAAAAAAGGATTGAAAATAAAAAAGTCTTCCACATTCTTACAGGCACTATGTGTCTCTCTCATCTTTTCTTGCTCCCCAACTCTGCTCAAGTGCTTTTTCCCATCTCTGACCCTTTCCCATTACCACCTATCACTCTTTGGCTTGAGTGACCCAGTTTCTTTTCTGATCATTCCTTGCGACATTGCCGCAGTAATCGTGCAGGATTCGACCGGTTTTCCACCGATAAGTCAAATGTTCCACCCGTAACTGGCTCTGCAGCCCACCTCCACACTTTCATATTGTGTCCCCTACCCTCCTCCCCACCTCTAGCCTGATATGATTGCATCCTTTTTCCTCCAAATAGCATTTTGAGCTCTTTTCATTTTGAGCGTCCACTGGTATTATCACAGGAATCGCTTGCATTGAGCGAAAACAATGTCTGCTTTTCATTCCTGGAAAGCCTTCACAGAGCTCTATAGTAGAACTCTGGGAAAGCCTATCAGACTCTGATGCAAAGCACAATGGGAGGTATATAAACGTTATGTGGGAGGAGGGGACACTCCTTTCTCCGTCTAATATTTGAAAAACTACAGGATGGATTTCGAACAAACCAGCAAAGGAAATAACAGCAATGATTTGTGTCCAAGTTGTTTCTTATTTGGTACAATTCCATCCAGCGGCTTTTGCTTTACGGGTGTTCAATCAATGCACTTTGTCTCTATGGGAAAATGAATGGGACTAGGCCGTAAACAGTGTTTATTGTTTTATTAGTAACGTTTTCATCTTTTAACAAACGATTCCCAAAATATCCATTTTATAGAGGCCTGTGAAAATCCATCCAGCAAGTCAACAGGTACTAGCAATAGAATTTTAGGAAATGTCTAAGTACGCAGGCTTCACCTGAACTATTGGGTGACTATCGCTGCCTCTCTCTCTCTCTCTCTCTCTCTCTCTCTCTCTCTCTCTCTATATATATATATATATATATATATATATATATATATATATATATATTTATATATATATATATATATATATATTTATTCAGTAAAAAAACTTTGTTAAAAGGACGTTATGGTTATGAATTAAATCGAAAAACCCCTGAAATTCGACAGTTATGGTAAGCTAAGCAACCATAACTCATGCCACCACCGTGCACTGCTAAGACTAACACCCAGGACATCAAAGATGACATCACAAATATCATTGATGACATCACTGATGACATCACATGTGCGTTTACTTTTCATACAAGGGGTTGTGAATGTAATGTTGGCAAAAAAGTATCAGGGATTATCGAGAGATGTGTAATAAACTACATACTTCATCACGCAATGTAGTGTTCCAAAGAAAATTCCATTGCAGTGTTCTTTCTACTACAGGAACCTATTCACACAGAAATGTAGGTATTGGCTGCAGTATACACCACAGAGGTGCTATATGTGTAATTTTCCAAAGTTATATAATAAAAAGGTGAATGCTTCTGTATCAGACTTTTCCGGTCTGTGAAACATGTACTAAGTAGCTAATAATGCATCACTTACTACATCTTTCTACTAATACACACAAAACATAAATAGACTGCACTGCATACAAATATGGGGCTTATGTATAGAGAGTAAAGTAAGCAAACAAGAGGCAGTATCATTAGCAATTGTATATAATCTACATGATTGTATTCACGTACAAAAATGATTGCTGTGTTTCAGGCCTGCTTCTTCCCCTATATATGTACATCATAAGATGCGATTAAATTCTAAGGAAAGTAGTGTAAGAACATGTGAGAATAGCAATATCTATAAATGTAATACCTTTTGAAAGTTAAGTTTCTGACTGCCAGTAAATAAACCCACCTGGCCTAGATATGGCAGTGAACAAAAAAGACGGGCTAGACATGTGATGTCATCAATGATATTTGTGATGTCATCTTTGATGTCCTGGGTGTTAGTCTTAGCAGTGCACGGTGGTGGCACGAATTATGGTTGCTTAGCTTACCATAACTGTCGAATTTCTGGGGGTTTTCGATTTTACTTGTAACCATAACGTCCTTTTAACAACGTTTTTTTACTGAATTTCATAGGTTTTTATTAGTGCAACTTAACCATAGCGTCCCCTTAACAAAGTTTTTCATTGAATTTCATGGGTTTTTACCAGTGCATGCTATTTTTCTACAACTTACTAATATCATACTTACCAAATATAACAATATTTGTGTCCAATTTACAAAGTGTCACCTTAAAACTCTGCCTGCCATTTCCCACCTTCTAGAAGCATTTTTAACACTTCTATACACTTTTTGCAACTATTTCAACTAGTTTTGCATCTGTAGACATCTGCGAACATCTGACTTCATTGCGGACCTTCCGGACAGTGCCATATGACCATACGCTGGCGGGCGGCATGATGACGTGTCCGACAACCCGTCCGTACTGCAAGATAAGATCTGTATCTCTCGGACAGTTCGGAACTGCATTTTCTACTGATCTAGGAACTTTCAACTTTCAAATTTCCCTAGCACACCCCCTACACCTTTTTACCAATCTAGTATACAGTACATACTTGGAAGAAATTTATCAAAACTGCTATTTATCTTAAAAATGGCATTAGTTATTGCCATCCCTCCTCCCCAAGATCCACCACCATCTGTAGGACCTTCACAACAAAAAAAGCGCAGTACTTTCAAAGACAATTAAGAGGAACAAGAAGATGAGGTAGAGGAAGTGCTTACTTCAAGCACCAAGATCGAATCATGGGTGTGCCAGTTCTTTGCTACTGTTGGGAGTGTACCAAAGGCTAAAGCTACCAAAGTGAAATGCACTGAGTGCAATATTTTACTCAGTCGCAGACGACCTGGACAGTACTCCTACGGGACCACCTCCATGCGCCGCCACACCAAATTCAATGACTGCAATGCTCTCAGAAAGGTTATTCCTTTCTCAGCAAGTAGTAAGCTGTCTTCCTCTACCTCATCTTCCTCAACAAATACTGTAACCACACAGCCTGATGTCTACAGGCATTGGTGCATTATAAATAAATAAGAAGGGCTGCAGACCATTATCGTCCATTGCAGCCCCTGAAATGGTGGATAAAGGCCATTAGCACACCTGGTTCCCAAAGCGGGAACCCATGGTGCTAAAACATATATTTTTCTTCCTATAGCAGGATGCCTGCGGCATCCCGCTGTAAGAAGGAAGGATTATTCTTCCTACAGCGAGACGCATGCGGCTTCCCGCTGTAGGAAGGAAAATCCTTTTCCAAGGCAGCCACCATGCAAAGAGAAGGCGGGGCTCCATACACAGCCCCTCTTCCCTTGCCATGGCAGCCCGCAAAACCCTATGAACATAGTACCATAAGCACTTTTTTTCCCTTTCAAACCTATCCCACCTTCGAATAACTTTACCACATAGCCAGTCCCAGGTAGGCATGGCCACTTTAACACCATTTTTCGTCCCTAGCGGTCATGGCCAGTAGCCAGATTGTCCGTGTCATAACCTTATGTTATGACCCAGACAATCTGGCTACTGCCCACAGCCACAGGCTATATCTCAGTCACTAAAGGTATATGACTATTTTTTGTACCTACATTATTACACTTGTCAAAAAATAAAACAGGGCACATTTGCAAAACAATGCTTTAATGTCCTTGCCAATGCTCCTCACGAGTTTGCTCGAAATCCACCCATGTTTTATTTGTTTTTAAAGTGTCAAAATGTATGTACATACAAAAGTCATATAACTTAGCCCCCACTCGACAAAATCCATTCAAACATTACACAAACATTGAAGGTTTGGTCTATAATGTTTCTCCAAACTTTTGTCCACATTTGTCAAATATCAACAGTTATAAGCCATTTTATCTATATCTAGATCCAAAATCGTTTTGCCAAATGTTGTGCAGATTCGTCAAATGACACCGCCTTTACAATATTTTGGGACCCCCCCTCTAATTTTGCCCCCTCTTGACAGAATTCCAAAAAAGTTTGCAAAACCATTCAGGATTAGTTCTAGAATAAAATTACAATAAAATTACAAAATTACATGCAGTTTCATTGAGTGGCGCAAAAGTTATAAGCCATCCAAAAACTGCTTTTCCCCAACCCTGTAATACAGAATTAGGTACAGATGTCCTAGGACTTCTGAAGTGTCTGCGAACACCACAGGACTGTACCAGGATATCCAGAGTATTCGTGGACTTCTGGGGGTTAAACAACCTGTTTTTTGGCTTCTTATGGTCATATCCAATACAATCCTCATTCCCCCTCACATCCCCAGAGATTGTTTGTCGAGTTTGACAAGTGAAATACTGCTTTTTTAAAAAAAAGTTTTCACTGCGCTGTTCGCGGACCCCAGAAAAGTGTGTGAATCCAAGATGGCGGGCGTTTCAGGAAAACAGACGCATTTCACGTTTTCTTATCATGCAATCGGCAACCGTGTCCCGGTGTCCACACAAAAGTCTGCAAATTTTCCTGGCCAATCATTGGCCAGTCCGCGTACCGAACAGGGAGTGAGTCCGCGGAGCGGACATAGATATCACTAATTTTTGTGCCTTACGTTGTGGTCATTTAAAAAAAAACTACTGGACGGATTTACACCAAATTAACAAAAGCACGCTTTCGGGACCAAGCCGCCGCTCTTGCCGCAAATCTGGTGTAAATCCGTCCAGCGGTTTGGGCTGTAGGCATGAGCAAAGTTTTTTCCCATTATGTCAATGGGAAAAAAAGATATTTTGGGACCCCTATAACTTTGCCCCCGCTGGACCAAAACTCACCAACCTTTGCAAAAAAAGAGTGGGCCATATACTTTTTTTGCAAAGTATGGTGAGGATTCGTCCAGGGGGAGCAAAGTTATAAGCCACCCAAAAAGGGCTCTTCCTATGGGAATAGCAACTTAATCATAACTACACAGCCAGTAATGTGGCTGTGTAATATATATATATATATATTTCTGAGGCTTGTGGAATCTGCTTAGATCACATGCTGTGCATAGGCCGACATCTAGTGGAAGCTGCGGAGTATTACAGTTTGTTTTTCGAAACTTTAAAATGGGCGTCGACACAGGCGTGCCAGTAATACTATCCCTAGTGTGACGTCCACTGTACCCAAGATCCCTCACGCGTCTAGGATCCTCAGATTGTTTTTTTCCGCCATACTGGTCGGAAGCATCTTGCGGAGTCCCCTGGCCTTAGCCATACTTTTGCTATTATATTGCAATTTAAAATTATTTATTGACATCCTTCCCCACCCCAACGTCGAACATCGATCTCGAAGACGGCTGGAGAAGACATCGACCGTCGGCTGCTGCACGACGGATCTGGGCCTCGGAAGGCCGCTGGCCTCGGCCCGGGCCTAGTAGGCCGCTGGCCTCGGCCCTGCAAGTAGGGAGAGTGGGGGGTGGTACATACTCTTCACTCTTGGTATATAGGCACATATATATTTCCTACACTTATCAGCCCGCTGCCTCAAGGTGCGTATGGAGGGTACCCCTTTCCAATTCTGCCCCAAGTGCAATCGCAAATACCCTTGGGTCGACAGGCACGCCACGTGCAATCTCTGCTTGCCGAGGGACCACCCCGAAGCGAACTGCAGAGTGTGTAGTAGGTTTAAACCTAAAACACTTAAGGACCGTTCGACAAAGCGTTGGGCCCACCACGCCAGGCAGGCAGCCATGGCAGCGGAGGGCACCTTCAGCGATGGCAGCGACGCCGTACTTTCGGACGGCGAGGGCATTACGGCGTCGAAAGACTGCCGAGCGCAGGTCCCCGACCTCGGAAGGTTGTCCGGCAGGGCGGCTATGGGGAAGACCCCCGGCGACGCAAGCGCTACACCTACACACACTAAGCACACTAAGTCCAACCGAACCTCGATGACGTCAACTTCTCGGAAAGAGGCACGGATAGAACGGTCCGACTCGGTGTCCTCTGGGCGCTCTCGATCGAGATCGCCTCATGACGCAAGGCAATCATCCACTCTTGCCAAGAGTGCCTCGCTCCCTATATTAACGGAAGTTCCATCGTCGGAAGACGAAGACGACTTCCACCCCCAGGCCGCGCTCCAAGAGACCGAGAGCGCAGTTAACACCAGCGAGGCCCCACGCTCCAAACAGAATACCTCTCCCGACCCTCGGCGCCAGGCGTCGAAAGTCTCTGGGGCCTCTAAGGGGCAGGGAAAACATTTTTCCACGCACGGGGAGGGAGGGAAACAGCGGAAAGCTCAGCCTTCCACTCCTGTAAGACCATCCTTCCACCCCAAGCAGACAGATAAACATAAATCTACTGGGACAGCAACATCCAGCAAGGGTACCCTTGATAAGTCCTCTAAGTTGCCTACTAAAGCCATACCCTGTTCCAAAGAATGGTCCAGTGAGGACATAGACAGGGTCATGTCAAGAATGTCTTCCTTAGCGGATTTTTATGACAAAAACCCAGAACATTTCCTTTCGTATGACCCTCAAGGGGCCACACCCTCAGGCTCCTCTGATCCTATCCCCCTAAGTTAAAAGGCCCGGGTCGAAAGACCTGACCCCTTCGAGGTGCAGCCTTACTCTACTCCATACTCTACTCCACACCCCAGATACCAAGGACAACCTTTCCCTGAAGGGGACCAGGAGTTTTCAATTATGGAGGAACGAACCGGGTCTGAATACTATGCGGAGGATGAGGACCTGGAGGAGGTAGAAGATGAGGAAATTTACAGAGTAGATTCCCCGGTAGAGAGCGAAGCCCCAGTTACCGACTCGCCAGTTGATAACCAGCCCCTCCTTAATGAAGTTCTTGCTCGCGCAGCAGAACATTTTCACATCGACACCCACGATGTACAGGAGGAAAGGGACTTCGCAGAAGAGTTGGTGGGAGAGAGGAGGCCGGTCGCTCAGACCATCCCTATCCTTAAATCCATCCAACGTAGAATCGATCCATCCCTGGTGAATCCTAACCTCACCAGAGCCGTCAACCCCAGAGTCGAAAAACTTTTTCGGGCAGCCCAGTCTTACCCTCTTTATATAAGAGGTCATCTTAAACCAGACTCCCTAGTGGTTACCAACACTCGGAAGAGGGCTGGGACACCCTTATCGTCGTCGGAAGCTCCTCCCGACAAGGAGAGCAAAAGACTGTACGGGTTTGGCAGGAAGGTAGCCTCAACGTCCGCCTACCAAGCAAGGATTGCTAACTCCACCACCCTGTTGGCAAGTTACAACTGCCATCAATGGGAAGAGGTCGCGGCGCTCATAGCCTCTGCTCCTGAACCGTTAAAGGGCCAGTTGGCTCGGATCTCGGCAGAAGGGAGAGCCGTGTCTGGTTGCATTTTAAAAGCAACTTTCGACGCTGCAGACAACGCAGGAAGATTGATAGCAGAAGGTACTGTTATCAAGAGACATGCGTGGTTACGGCAGTCGGGGTTCAAGACAGAAACACAGGCGTCATTAATAGACAAGCCGGTGGAACCAGATCTATTTTTTGGGAAAGCGGTCGAAGACGCACTTAAAAATGCCAAGGACGAGTACGAGACTCTCAAATCCCTTGGCCAGCTTACCAACAAACCCCCGAACCAGAGGGGGAACAATAATTTTCGTCGCCCACGCGGCCAAAATTCACATAGAGGCAACTATGCCCAAGGACAGGGTACACAATGGAACAACAACCAGCAGTCTACCCAAAGTTACAGTAAAGGTAACAAGAGAGGTCGTGGAAGAGGCAGAGGCAGCCCCAACAAGGGAGGTGGCACGCCTCCGCCAAAGCAGTGACGCTCAGTTCAGGGTCCCTTCTCACGCAACCCCAGTAGGGGGACGCATTTCCAACTTCACCCAGGCTTGGGAAGGGATCACCTCAGACAGATGGGTGCTGTCAACAGTGTCCGCAGGATATTGTATAGAATTACTGCAGCGTCCCCGGAACCACCCTCCACGACAAAGAATACACTCCTTAGAACATCAGAAGATCCTTCTCGAGGAGATCGCCATTCTGCTAGAAAAGGACGCGATAGAACTCGTCCCAGGACACCAGGTAAACAAGGGTATCTATTCAACTTACTTCCTTGTGCCAAAGAAAGATTTGACAATGCGCCCAGTATTGGACCTACGGCCTGCCAACAAGTATGTCAAGCCCCAAAAATTCCGTATGACCACGCTACAAGAGGTAATCCCCCTCCTAAAAAAGGGGGATTACATGGCAACCTTGGATATGAAAGATGCCTATTTTCATATTTCCATGCTCCCAGCGCACAGAAAATACTTGCGCTTCAAGGTGGACAGTCGCCACTACCAATTCAAGGTACTGCCCTTCGGGATAGCTTCAGCACCAAGGGTATTCACCAAGGTACTGGCGGTGGCAGCTGCACACCTACGCAGGGAGGCAATCCCTGTATACCCTTATCTGGACGACTGGCTCATAACGGGGGAAACCCCAGGAATTTGCAGGTCAAACATTCAGAGGACTATCGACCTCCTCCACGAATTAGGCTTCTCTATCAACGAGAAGAAGTCAAGTCTGGTGCCAAGCACCTCAAAACAGTTCCTAGGAGCAATCCTAGATACTCAGAAAGGGTTGACCTTCCCTTCGGAAGAGAGAATTCGGAATATACTACTGCAAATTCCACATTATCAGTCAGGTCAACAAATAACGGTACGCAAAGCAATGCAGTTACTGGGCATGATGGCGTCATGCATTTACCTGGTCCCCCACGCGCGTCTGCGCATGCGTCCCATGCAGGAATGGTTGGCGAAACAGTGGTCTCAGGCAAGTGGTCAGTGGGACGATCTAGTGGTCGTTTCGCCAACACTCGTACAGAGCTTACACTGGTGGACAAGAGAGAATCTCGCAGGGGGAAAACCCTTTTACGATCCCGAAGTACAGGCAGTGGTGACTACAGATGCATGCCTGACTGGGTGGGGAGCTCACCATCTCCACCACACAGCTCAGGGTCTCTGGTCTCACTCAGTAGCCAAGAACCACATCAACCTGCTAGAGCTTCTGGCAGTATTCCGAGCGCTTCAGGCGTTCGAGCCCCATCTGCTAAACTTGTCGGTGCAGATCCAGACGGACAGCACGACAGCCATGTTCTATCTGAACAAACAAGGAGGGACTCGTTCGCCAAATCTGTCCAAGCTTGCCCAGAAAATCTGGATATGGGCACTCAGACGGAACATCTTCCTGTCATCACAACATGTTCCAGGGGAGCTCAATTCCCTAGCGGATGCCCTAAGCAGAGACTCCCTCCCAGAAGAACACGAATGGGTCCTTCACAAAGATATCGTAGAAGATCTCTTCTCTCAGTGGGGTTTCCCCACTATAGACCTATTCGCCACAAGCGGAAACAAACAATGCCCAGGCTTTGCATCCAGGTTCCCCCAGCCAGACTCCCAAGGGAACGCCCTGTGGATGAACTGGTCAGGGATGTTTGCGTACGCTTTTCCACCAACTCCTCTCATCAGGAAGGTGGTGTACAAGATGAACAAGGAATCGATGACGCTCATCCTAGTTGCTCCCATGTGGGCGAGACAACCATGGTTTCCACACCTACGCAGGATGGCGGTGTGCGAGCCCATCAAACTCCCAGCCTGGTACAACCTACTGTCCCAGCAACAAGGTCAAACAGTGCACCAGGAACCCAACTCAATGAACCTGGCAGCATGGCTCCTGAGGTCATAGAGTTTGGGCATCTCAATTTACCACAGAGGTGTATGGACATCCTAAAAGAATCCAGGAAACCAAACACAAGGCACTGTTACTTTGACAAGTGGAAGAGATTCGTTATTTGGTGCCAGAATAAACAAATCAACCCAGTTGATTGCACTCCTTCCAACGTTGTAACATACATGCTCCACCTGCTGGACGCAGGTTTGGTTTTTAACTCTCTGAAAGTACACCTGGCAGCCCTCTCGGCTTACACCACATCCCATAACAAAGTATCGTGGTGGAAAGTACCAGTAGTTAAAGCCTTCATGGAAGGAGTAAAGAGACTTCACCCTCCTATTTCGAACCCACCGCCAGGATGGGACCTCAATGTGGTGCTAGCTAAGCTCATGGGCCCCCCTTTCGAACCCATGCATAAAAGTAGTCTCAAACACCTGACTTATAAAACGGCCTTCTTAGTAGCCATTACCTCTATAAGAAGGGTCAGTGAAATTCAGGCTCTGTCAGTGCAGGATCCTTTCTTTACTATCCACAAGGACAAACTGGTTTTACGCACACACCCTAGGTTCTCACCTAAATTTATATCTAAGTTCCATGTAAACCAGTCCATCGAGCTTCCGGCTTTCTTCCAAAACCCGCAAAGCTCAGCTGAGGTGAAACTACACACCCTTGATGTGCGTAGGGCGGTCCTCTACTATGTAAATAAAACCAGACCGCTAAGGAAAACAGATCAACTGTTTGTCTCCGTAGCTACAGGCAGAGAGGGGGATCGCGTCTCTAAAGGCGCGATCTCGAAGTGGATTATCAACTGTATACAGCTGTGTTACTCTCTTTCTGAAAAAACTCTGCCTGTTACGCCAAGGGCCCATTCTACTAGAGGCATTGAGGCCACTCTGGCTTTCATTGCAAATGTTCCCCTCGACACCATTTGCAAAGCAGCTACTTGGAGCTCTATTCACACTTTTACTCAGCATTACTGCATTGACACTCATTCCAAGACAGATACACAAGTGGGACAAGCGGTTCTAAGACACCTGTTTGCTCATGACCCTTCTCACATCCCACCTCCTTCTTCTGGTACTGCTCGCTAATCTATGCACAGCATGTGATCTAAGCAGATTCCACAAGCCTCAGAAGGGATACATTACTCACCGTAATCGTATTTCTGATGCTTGTATCTGCTTAGATTCACATGCGACCCACCCTTCCTCCCCTCCGAGAGAAGGCGCATGATTGCTTGTAGTCTTACCTTTCTGTCTATCTGCTTGGATTATCTGTACTCACGCTACTCCTCATGCTTCCTCATGTCAGAAAAAATACAATCTGAGGATCCTAGACGCGTGAGGGATCTTGGGTACAGTGGACGTCACACTAGGGATAGTATTACTGGCACGCCTGTGTCGACGCCCATTTTCAAGTTTCGAAAAACAAACTTTAATACTCCGCAGCTTCCACTAGATGTCGGCCTATGCACAGCATGTGAATCTAAGCAGATACAAGCATCAGAAATACGATTACGGTGAGTAATGTATCCCATATATATATATATATTCAGTGAAAAAACTTTGTTAAAGGGACGTTATGGTTCCAAGTAAAACCGAAAAAACCCTTGAAATTCGCCAGTTATGGTAAGCTAAGCAACCATAACTCGCGCCACCACTGTGCACTGCTAAGACTAACACCCAGGACATCAAAGATGACATCACAAATGTCATTGATGACATCACTGATACTCTGCAGGGGGGAGCGACTTCGGAGTGCTTTTGAGACTATCGTCTCAGAGCACGAGAAGACCTGCTCACTACCCAAATAAAACCCACTCTATATCTTCCTCTCTCAGTTCGCCCTTTCTTATCCCTGTGGTTGGTGTCCTCCCCTTTACCCTCCTTTACCCTCCTCTCCTAGTGTGTCGTGTCTGAAAAACCAAAAAAAATACAAAATTACAAAAATCAAAAAAATAAGGCTCTTTTCAGAGCCGCCTTTCCCAGTTAAAAAATAGAAGTGAAAATAAATGAAGCAGGGCTCTTTGTATTTTTTAGAAGTCCGCGGACAGTTCGCGAACATTAAAAAAATTGGGTTGCTACTCCATCACATACATTGTAATTTTCTCTGGAAAGAAGTGGTGGCTCTGAAAAGACCCTTTGGGTGGTGTTTGTAAGTCAAAAATTGTAAATGCTTAACATCTACTTCAAAATCGTTGTTGTAATTCCAAAAAAGGTCGCAATGCATTTTGTACATTTCCCAGAAAAATCTGATTGCCAGCATAAGTAAGATGGACTCCATCTCTGCGAAAAATGTATGTACTACAAAACATAATATTTTCATTGTGAAAAGAAGACATGCCAAAATCTCTTAGAAAGCCACAAACAGCCTTATTAACATTGCACCTTGCTTTTTCCATTTGTGGACCAAATGAAGAAGAACGAAGCCACATTTGTCTCTGCGCAATCCGTGAAAATATCACTTGAGAATTAGGAAACATGTCCATAACCTTCCTCAGTCCTTCTTTCATAGCAAATTGCAAATAAATTCCAGTCACATGTCCTAAACTGTTCCCTCCACAATGAATTACAATTATGTCTGGATGTTGCTCTGTCTCCAAAGTAGCACAGAGAGGTAGCAAGTCCAACCACTTCATTCCACGTACTCCATGCCAGTGTACTTCCATATGTGGGAATCCAAGATCTACAGCTACTCCACAGCTTTCTGCATGCACCTTCAACCAATGTATCCACGAGTCTCCTAAAATCCAAACAATCTGTTTTCTGAAACACACAGCCATAGCTTTTGTTCTCTCAGCAAAAAGAGTATCTGAGAAAATCTCTCCTGGCACAACACACCCACCAAACTTTCCTGACCAATCCCTATCAGTGCTTATTCTCATTTGCATGACTTCTGAACCCAAAAATCCCCGGATGTAACTCCCGATGTCCGCGAACTACCGCCATGTCCGCGGACATATCGTAACATGAACAGCCCTTCTACCATTTCCACTACACTCTCTCTGCCATTCCCTCATTGGATGCACCTCAAAAATCACATGACCATGCACCAATCACATTCAAGACCTCTACATCTAACTGCATCATCATAGATCAGCACTGCAAATGTACTCTGAATCTCTCTGAGTACAAGTGTCATATCATTGGCAGGCAGCATCTACCAGAAATACTGTACAAGTCTTCAAGATTTCTACTTGCAGCTCCATGCATATCCATATGCATGAACACAAACTTCAGGTATGCATATTTTCTGTATAGTAGATGAACACATTTTCAAACAGACTTTTACCTTGTCATAGCTCTAAACCATTTGTGTCGCATAAGCGGGTGAAAACACCCGATTTTGTTTTTGGCGGGTGAGACACCCATTTTTGGCGGGTGAGACGCATGGGCGTGCAGGAGGTTTGGCAGGTGAGTCAGCGCTTTACAAGGCGGGTGACACCCGCCAAAAGCGTGTGAGTTGAGAGCTATGCCTTGTAAAATCTTTAAAATGAATTTACTGTACTTTTTTCAATTTCCTAAAGTCAACTATCACTTATAAACCTTTATACTTTTTACTTTCTTTATACACACACACTCAAATCATGTTAAACTAACATTTTTTAAATGAAATATATAGACTACATATATTCAAACAAAATTGCATGCAAACACAATCTATGTTTAAACCTTTATAAAAATACTTATACAATTTCATATTTTTTGTTTTTATTTATTTATTTACTTAATTACTTTAAATTAGACATGCCATTGAGGCGCTATTACCTAGAACAGTTTACTTACAGAAATAGTGGTATTCACTAATATATTATAAATTTCTCAAGACATAGTAAAGATATTTTTTTTGCTACAGTTAGTCATTCAATACAATTTGTTCATTAAGAACATATCATATGTACTGAACTGATGCAATGTATCTTATGTAAATAAATTAGTTTAATGGTTTTACAGAAGGCACTGAGGATTTCAATTAAAAAAATCAATATCTAAATTAAAAACAGTGCTATATACAAACAAAGTTACTAATTTGAAGCTTTTACAATTACAGTGAAGACCAGTTTCCTGAAAAGAAGCAGCCGAATTCGAAGAAGAAAGAAAAACTAAGAAGTTACCTGTTAATTTAAAAAAAAGTAAGTAAAATATCACCATAATATTTGTATTATTAATCAAATATACAATAACATTAATACGAGCTATTTTGGTTTCTTAAAATAGAGATTTTGTACCATTTTGTCCAAAAATTTCCATGTCTTAAACAGCGATTTACAGCCAGAATGGCCCACAAATTTCTATTTTTGGACACTCAAATTAGCCAACTGAACCACTACAATTTTCATATTATAGAACAAACAACTGTTTTAATTGTATACATTAGATTTACTATTTGTACTTTTCCACACCACTAGCTTACTTTTTTTGTCATCTGAACCCCAGTTTAGTAACACATAAATGCAAGAATACCTATCCCTACTAGTTTTAGTTCCCAATGCACAATCACACACCATTACATACATCTTTATCATCTTACTCAAACACTCATGCACACAGCACACATACATTCCAGAACACCCCAACCCATATCTTCTTTATTTTTTTCAACAGACCCTAAAGAATGCCTACCAAAAGACAAGTCCATAGAAAGCAACGCAAAAGTAGAGCAAATGAAAATAAAGGTGTCCAACATAAGCTTCCATCTCTAGCAGAATTTGTAAAAAAAGTTGAAACAAAACATCTAATACAATCATTTAGTGAAACACAAGAAGTTTCAAGTACAACAACTTCGCTTCCTCTATCAAAATGTAAAACAAACCAAAAAACAATTAACAGAAAATCAGCTATCAGTACAGATAAAACTACTTCTTCAAATTTTAATATAGTGCAAAGTAAGCATACTAAGAAAAGTATTTTAGCCAAAATATACCGTCACAAAGTCCTTCAAAATCTTATAAAAACAGGAGAGAAATCAGGTTCAAAGCTTAAAACCTATCGTAGGAAATTAATCTTAGAAGCATTGATGGACAGTGCAATTCTTCTCAAAAGAAATGTATTTATTTTACTGTTAAACAAAATGAAACCACTAACAAAACTAATAACTAAATTACAAAAAAGACTTCTCAATAAGCAAAATGTCAACAGAAAGAACTTCTTAAGTATCTGCGGAGGTGAATGGAATCACACTACGAGCACAGAACCATATTTTAATGAAGAAGCGTACAAACAAAAGCAAACGAATACAATTGCCATAAATAGCAGTGGTCGAGGTTATGAAAAAGTGAATAATACCATAATGGAACAAGAAGTACTCCTTACAAAAATATGCCCTGAAAATTTAGAATTACCCATCCATTCAACTGAATCAGAACGTCTAGTGTACAAATGGTCATGCACGTCAATGTGTAACATTCCCAAACAATGTTTCAAATCTTTACACCAATTCCTCAATAAATATGTAAAAAGCAAAGACAAAATCAAAATTAAATTACTGCAAAATATAGATACCTGTCCAGTGCGCAAGTACACAGGACTACAAGGACATTCATTGGCCTGCATTACAGGACCTACTTGTAAAACCACTTTCCATGATATCAAAAGGATATCAACACATCATTCAACTATAAGAAATCTAGTCTATAAACTGTACTATGCTAAAAGTCCAGCTTTAGCACTAGCAAAGTTAAATAACATCCTTTTACATGGTACAGAAAAAGACCTACTTGAAGAAATTCACTATATCCAGAAAAAATATTTTGGAAGTGAAAGCCATTTACAGAATGAAATAGCTTTAAACCAATTAAGCAACAGTTCTACACATGGCAACCTTTTGCTAAACACATACAAAAAAGAAATACTAACATTTAAAAGTACATCAGCTGAAGTACCAAACCATGTATGTGTATGTTGCCGTAGAAATTTTTTATAAAAGTAACACAAAAACTGTGGACCTATCATACAAAATAGAAGACAATGAAGATTCTAAATGGTTTGAATTAGCTCTCTACCTTGTAGCAGAAAACAAATATGAAATAACTGAGCCCTTAATACTTTGCAGTTATTGCACTACAAAACTTGACAACAACCAAACTCCTTCATGTTCTATCACAAATAATTTGGAATTATACCCAGTACCAAAACCTCTACAACAACTTAATTTATATGACATCATCATAATTCAAACAGTACACCCATTTCAAGCAATAATACGCCTTCAACCAAAAACAGCAAAATTATCTCCCTCTGAATTGGTAAAAGGCATTCGTGGAAAAGTAGTTTATTTACCATTAAATCTAAAAGAAAATGTGCATACTCTAGGAGTGCAACGTCCAATGCAGCAATATTTAATTATATTAGTAAATGGAGTACCTACAAAAGACAAAAAAATATGGCAACAGCTGGTAGATTTATATAAAGTTAGACAAGCCTTCCAATATCTTAAAGAGAATAATGAATATTACAAAGAAATTAATATTGAAGAAAACTTGAAAGATACAACTGAAATAATTCAAGAAACACAATAAGCTGGTCAATTTGAGCTACTAGATCCTGCTACAATATCAAATACTTTAGACCATTATACAATTCACCCTTTGCACTGTAATGACACCGTACAAGATGTACTGGAAACTTACCAAATGCGTCAAACAAAAGGATCGCCAATCAGTATATGGGAAAAAAGTATAGAAGCACTTGCTTTTCCTCTACTCTTTCCTACTGGCAAAGGAGGAAGGTATGATGATAGACCTATTCAAATATCAGCTTCAGAATACCGCTCATTACTGATGTATTCTGAAGATCCCAGATTTAGACAAAATGTGGAATACATATTCCACCTACTCTTTGAAAGTGAACTAGCAACTTTATGTTACGGAGTTGCACACATATTAAAATCAGGATCACACTTTCAAAATATGACAGCTACACAATTATTAGAGAAAGTGCAACAAAAGGATGCGGTTTTACAATCAAATATTACAAATCTATTAGCAAATATGCGTGGTACTAAAGAGTACTGGTTTCGACGTCATGGAGATGTACGTTGTATGATCAGAAACCTTGGCCCACCCACTTGGTTTGTTACATTAAGTTGTGCAGAATATGCATGGGAAGAGTTACATGATTTCCTACGCATATCAAATAAAAACAAAACAAACATTGATATTCTAACATCTGGAGAACTTTGTTCTTTGGATCCTGTTAATGTTTCAAGATATTTTCACCATCGCTTCATTGCTATGCTACATTTTATTTGTAATAAAACTGTTCCTCCCCTTAGAGAAGTGCAACACTTCTTTTGGAGAAAAGAATACCAAGCCAGAGGAGCACCACATATCCACATGCTTTTATGGATTAAAGATACTCCTAAATTTGGTCAAGACAGTGATGCCACTGTTTTACAGTTTATTGAAAAATATGTCACTTGTGAAATTCCATCAGAAGCCACAAATAGTGATCTTCATGCACGAATTTTACTATTTCAAAGACACAAATGTGGAAAATATTGTCGTCACAAATACAAAAACAAAGGCAAATACTACACCAAATGCCGATTTGGTTTCCCTAGACCAGTTACAAATACAGGTCAAGTAAACAACCTCATGTCTTCAGTTAGACATAGTGTTAAAGGTAAGTCACCTACAAATACATATTACATAAAAAGAAAAGAAGAAGAAAAATATATCAATGATTATAATGCAATCATTGCCCACTTATGGAATGCAAACATAGATGTGCAGTACATTGCAGACAATTCTACTGCAGTTGCACGATATGTCACAGCATACTTAACTAAAGCAAAAAAGACAGAGCTCCAAGACCTCTGGAATGACCTGTCATCAGATAAAACAGTATCTCAGAAATTATACAGCTTGGGCATAAAAATGCTCACCCTTAGAGAATGTGGATCTTATGAAGCAGCTGATCGTTTAACTGGTACTTCATTGTATGGTAAATCTGAAAATATAGTATGGCTAAGTTTTGGTCCAGCTAAATCTAGAAAAAGAGTTCTAAAATCATATGAAGATATAGAAACAATAGCCAAACATGATCCCAACAGCCAAGACATTTTAAAAAAACAATTTATTGGACACATACTACCCAAACAGAAGTAATACTTTGGAAAACATGTGTCTATACCAAATAGCCCAAAACTACACATACAAAAATAATATGAAACCTGATGAAAAAAAAGGTAAATATAGAGTGACAGACTGTGAAGGCAGCTTAGTTAAACTCACTAAACCAAATTTAATTAATCATATCAAATTGTCATTGAAGACTCCTCAACATAAAGAAGTATATTACATGTCCCTGCTACAACTCTTCAAACCATGGAGAAAAGAAGAACAATTACTAGATAACTATGACTCATATGAGGATGCTTCCAAAGCAAATGAAAGCACTATAACTGATGTAAACTTTACACAGTACAAAACAATGTTGCACAATGAATAGCAACATGAAGAAGAACTCCAAGCCCAACTAGATAAGGATACTCCTGACAGTAGTCAACCTTCTGTAACAGGAAGCCAAGAACCACTGGGAGAACCACTAATAACAAATGAGGCAGAATTATCTATGATAGAAGTAGGAAAAAACCATGTGTCAGTATGAAGATAAGGAAGACTTATCTATACTACAATCAAAACTAAACAATGAGCAAAGTAGCATTTTTCAAGAAGTAACAAAACAAATTGCACATGGTGTAAAACATGAAAATAAAGAATGTTCCAGCCATAATTATAAACCTATACTACTGTATGTCAGTGGTGAAGCTGGTTCTGGCAAAACATTCCTAATCAAAATCATTAGTAAGTTCCTTCAACAATTGACAAACAACAAACTGTCAGTTGTTGTCACTGCCCCCACAGGTTTAGCTGCCTACAACATAGGTGGTGTTACATTACACCGATTACTACTATTACCAGTAGAACACCAGAACAAATTAGACTATTACAAACTTTCTGCAGAAGCTGCAATGGAATTACGCAGAGTATTGAAACAAATGAAAATGCTACTAATAGATGAAGTGAGCATGGTCTCCAACCTGATGTTAGCTTTGATTCACCTCAGATTACAAGAAGTACTCAAAACAGACTATGAAGAGCTCTTTGCAGGAAAACACATTATTGTTTTTGGAGATCTGCTTCAATTAACACCAGTAAAAGGTGAACCTATTTTTAAAACATTAGGGCACAAACTCTGCCGTAAAACTGTTGGCAGCATTGGAAATGTCAACCTTTGGCAACATTTCCAATACAGAGAATTAACAGAAAACATGCGCCAATCTGCAGATCTCACTTATGCCAACATTTTAAAAAGTTTGAGAGTTGGTATACTTTCTAAAGAAGCAGAAGCAACATTGAAAACCCGGCACATTAATGCACTTTATGGCGATGATGCATGTGCTACAGATGTTATGGAACAATTAGCCCACAAAAATGTCAATTGTATGGCCTTAATGCCAACTCTTGCAAGCTGTCTCAAATTCAATGAAATAATGTTAAGTAAAGAAATGCAACCAATAATGGAAATTAGCGCCACAGACAAACTAGATGTACATGGTATGACACTACCCATGTGTGACCAAGCCACAACAAGACTAAATAATTTAGAAAAATCAATCTCAAACACAGCATGCTTAGAAAGGATGTTAAAATTATCCTTAAATTGCAGAGTAATGCTTAAACGTAACCTTGACGTGGACCAAGGACTAGTTAATGGAGCACTGGGTACAGTTGTTGGCTTTCAAACATACCCACGTGACAACAAAATTCAGTTTGTCAATATACTCTTTGACAAACTTTCAGAAGTAAAACGGATAGGACGCTCAACAGCTAGATTCCTTCTCTTCAAAGATATGTATGTACGCAGAGAACAATTTTCTCTAACTCTTGCATACACAGTCACAATTCATAAATCACAAGGTCTTACCCTAGACAAAGCAATGATAGATATTGGTAACACAGTCTTTAAAGAAGGCATGAGCTACGTAGCACTATCACGCTTACGTACACTTGACGGTCTATTTCTAATCAACTTTGATGCAAGTAAAGTAAACGCTGATATTCCTTGCATTTTAGAATATAATAGACTTTGCTCACTATACACTCCCCATCTAAACACATATTCTGTTCCGCAAAAACTAAAACGTTGTAAAAGAAAACTAAATCAAACAGAAATGCAACAGGACGTCACTGCAAATCCTCCAAAGAGAGTAAAAGAAACTAATACTTCATCAAGTACCACAAACAAAAAAGAATAAATTAGAGAAAGTAAACCAGGTACTTTTTTAAAGAAGGAAGACAAAATCCAAAAAAAGCAGTTAGATACAGAACTACCTGGACCATTTAAATTCTCAAATATAGTTGGAGTAAGTTGCTATGCAAATGTAGCAATGAATATTCTATTTCAATTACCACCAATTGTTGACAACATTTACTTACACAGTACAGACCCATTGTGTTTGCAAATGTTAGTACTTCACAGAAATGCAGCAAACAATCCTGACAACACATATAGTGTTTTTGGAATAAGACGACAATTGGACTACTGTGTGAAATTCACTATAAACTCACAGGAAGATCCACAAGAATTTCTAATGTACTTACTACAAGTACTGGAAAACAAAAACATACCTATAATCTTTCAGATTTCATACATGTGGAAACATACATGCACTCTCTGCAACAATGTGACACAAGAAGAAATCCCCAATGAACGCTTCATATATATTTCAATACCAAATTCCATTTCAGCAACTTGTACAAAATGCAAACCATGGTAGATTATGCTCTACCTGCAATTCAGATAATCGCTCCACGTTAGTAATACAAACACATAGTAAATACCTAATACTAATGCTTTTACGTTACAATGCAGATGGTACCAAAAACAACTGCAAGCTGACTGGATTCACACATGGTCAAATATCACTTGGTAAGAAAACCTTCACAACAATAGGTATAATCTACCACGCAGGAGCCACAACCAATTCAGGGCACTACACTGCATATATAAAAAAGAAATGTGGATGGTTTGAATGTAATGATAGTACCATTACTCTAAAGCAGAGATTACCAGCAAATCTTACAAACGCTTATTTGATGTTCTTAATAACAAAATTTGTTAAATAAACTGTATTTAAACCTTTAAATAAATTTGTGTTAAAAAATATAAACTGTTAGAATACTCCTAAAGCTATCTAACTGCTCAAAGATTCTACAACAACTAATCAGATAAATGAATACCACTAAATTAGACCAAAAAATACACAGTTAGAATACGCCAATTGGTATCTAACTGTCCCAAAATTATAAATTTGTGTTAAAATAATATAAACTGTTAGAATATTCCAAAAGCTATCTAACAGCTCAAAGATTCTACAACAACTAATCAGATAAATGAATACCACTAAATTAGGCCAAAAAATACACAGTTAGAATACGCCAATTGGTATCTAACTGTCTCAAAATTTAACAATATCCAAATAGATAAATCAAAACCACTAAAATATATTAAAAAATAGACAGTTAGAATACGCCAATTGGTATCTTAACTGCTCCAAAATTTTATAATATCAAAATAAATGAAGAATCTGTTACTGCTCCAAAAAAATACAACAAAGCAAAATATAAAGCATTAGCCAGAAACAACAAGTGAACACTGAAAACAAACAAACAAATAAACTGTAGCATAACAGAAAAAGTTTTTTTTTTTAATCCAACATGGATTTTTTTTCTCCCACAGACCCAATGATTTTAGCAACAAATACAGAAACTGAGCAAATTGCACAGTACTCTGATTTGTACTCTAATAAGTCATTACAAAATACTAATACTAACATGCTATTT
This sequence comes from Ambystoma mexicanum, assembly GCF_040938575.1. Lineage (NCBI taxonomy): Eukaryota > Metazoa > Chordata > Amphibia > Caudata > Ambystomatidae > Ambystoma > Ambystoma mexicanum. Next base: position 406,272,255 of record NC_090937.1, read on the forward strand.
TCTTTTATCACAGAAATGAAGAATAAAAACATGGACTCCCATTACTAGACCAAACAGTAAGTATACAATAATAAGGACAACCATAGCAGCATATCACATCCATAGTATCTAATACCTTTGTTCCTTATACATTTGTTTTTCACCCAAAGTTATAAGCAAATATGAATGTGATATGCTGCGGTGGTTGTTGCCAGGGCATAGAGTCTTGGGAGCATGGCCAAATGGCCATGCACCCAAGACTCTATGCCCTGGCAACAACCACCGCAGCATATCACATCCATAGAGTCAAACATTTCAACTATGATCTATGGGAAACTTTTAATGTCCGCGAACAATGTGAGTGTTCTTAGAACACTTTGAACTTGCCAGCGAACAATACGGACACCGTTTTCAGGACACCCCCTACCAACATTTCAGAACAACGCGATAGTTCTTAGAACACTTTCAACTTAACAACGAACAATACGGACAGCGTCCTAAGGACACCCCCTACGAACATTCCAGGACACCGCGAGTGTTCTTAGAAGCGTCTTCAGAACACCCCCATTTTGTTTATTTGCGAACATTTCAGGACACCGTGAGTGTTCTTAGGACACATTCAACTTGACAGAGAACAATACGGACAGCGTCCTCAGGACACCCCCTACGAACACTCCCCGGACACCGGGAGTGTTCTTAGAAGCGTCTTCAGAACACCATCATCTTGTTTATTTGCGAACATTTCAGTACACCGTGAGTGTTCTTAGGACACATTCAACTTGACAGAGAACAATACAAACAGCGTCCTCAGGACACCCCCTACGAACACTCCCCGGACACCGCGAGTGTTCTTAGAAGCGTCTTCAGAACACCACCATCTTGTTTATTTGCGAACATTTCAGTACACCGCGAGTGTTCTTAGGACACATTCAACTTGAAAGAGAACAATACAGACAGCGTCCTCAGGACACCCCCTACGAACACTCCCCGGACACCGCGAGTGTTCTTAGAAGCGTCTTCAGAACACCCCCATTTTGTTTATTTGCGAACATTTCAGGACACTGCGGGTGTTCTTAGAACCCATTCAACTTGACAGAGAACAATACGGACAGTGTCCTCAGGACACCCCCTACGAACACTCCCCGGACACCGCAAGTGTTCTTAGAACAGTTTCACTTTGCTTGCGAAAAAAACAGACACATATTGACTCCTTAGAACACCCCCTAGTCAGTTTATTTAGAACATTTCAGAACACTGTGATGTCAGCAAACAAATCGAACACAAAAAGAACGTCTAACACATAAAAAACACAACTTTCATCCTATCTCATACACTCCCACCCTCCCCAAGCACTCCTACACACCAACACACTCCGGGGACGTCTGCGAATCCAAGATGGCGGGCGCTACCGGAAAATCTGACGCGCTTCACGCTCCACGCCGTCCAATCAGCGAATACGTTGCATGTCCGCGAACATCACGCAAGACGATTGGCCAATCAGGACACTGTCCGCGGAGCGAACAGGGAAGTGTGTCCGCAAACCGAACACCGATATCACTAATTTTTTTTTACCTACTTTTTGGTCATTTTAAAAACAACTACTGGAGGGATTTTCACCAAATTTGTAAAAGCACGCTTTCGGGGCCAAGCCGCTGCTCCTGGTCCAAATTTGGTGGAAATCCATCCAGCGGTTTGGGCTGTAGGCGCGAGCAACATTTTTTTCCCATTCACTCTATGGAGAGTGAGTATAATGTATACAAATATGAGCATATAGAGGGAAGGTAGAGTAATAAAAATAAAACCATGAGAAAGTGCAGATAACCATAATGATTATCTTCATGCACAGAAAGGATTGCTCTCTTTCAAGCCTGTATCTGCCCTAACAGGGTAATTCATATAATTTCGCAGAAAAGTGTCGCAAGCGGCTGGCGCAGAGTGTCCGCGTGCGATTGTCTGCGCCAGGCGTCTGCGCCAGGCGCGTGCGCCAAAACCGATTTCCGCGCACAGCGTATTCATGGATTTTAGGCTCCCAAACCAGCCATGGCGCAGAGTATCGCAGCGACCCTGCAGCAGCGTCAGTAACGCCCCCAAGAACGCCCTCGCGCAAGGAAAAGCCATCAAAATCGCTAAATCATCGCAAAGGGCTGCGCTAACCCTGGACCAGTTGATAGGGCTGCCAAACAAGGAACGCAAAGCGGGTAATGTTCATATCAGGGGTACGCGGGAAGTTTTACATGCGATTAGCCAGGGTACGTGTATGACAGGGGTACGCGTGAAGTTAAACACGCGATTAGCCAGGGTACGTGTATTACAGGGGTACGCGGGAATTTTCACACGCGATTTGGCTGGGTACGTGTATGACAGGGGTACGCGTGAAGTTTTACACGCGATTAGCCAGGGTACGTGTATTACAGAGGTGCGCAGGAATAATCACACGCGATTTGGCTGGGTACGTGTATTACAGGGGTGCGCGCGAATTATCACACACGATTAGGCTGGGTGGGTCCTCACAGGTGTACCCTGTACACCCTCCACGGCCAATGCAGGCAGCCCACAAAACAGGGGACTACCCTGCACACCTGCTCATGTCTCTCCCCCCACCCCCCCAGCAGTGTGGGGCACCCTCCACCAGGCCCCCACTCATGTCTCCCACCCACCCCCACCCCCCAGCCACCATGGGCAGCCCCCACCAGGCCCCCACCCATGTCTCCCACCACCCCCACCCCCCAGCCACCATGGGCAGCCCCCACCAGGCCCCCACCCATGTCTCCCACCACCCCCACCCCCCAGCCACCATGGGCAGCCCCCACCAGGCCCCCACCCATGTCTCCCACCACCCCCACCCCCCAGCCACCATGGGCAGCCCCCACCAGGCTCCCACCCATGTCTCCCACCACCCCCATCCCCCAGCCACCATGGGCAGCCCCCACCAGGCCCTCACTCATGTCTCCCACCACCCCCACCCCCCCAGCAGTGTGGGGCACCCTCCACCAGGCCACCACCCATGTCTCCCACCACCCCCACCCCCCAGCCACCATGGGCAGCCCCCACCAGGCTTCCACCCATGTCTACCACCCCACACACCCCCCAGCCACCATGGGCAGCCTCCACCAGGCCCCCACTCATGTCTCCCACCACCCCCACCCCCCAGCAGTGTGGGGCACCCTCCACCAGGCCCCCACCCATGTCTCCCACCGCCCCCACCCCCCAGCCACCATGGGCATCCCCCACCAGGCCCCCACTCATGTCTCCCACCACCCCCACCCCCCAGCAGTGTGGGGCACCCTCCACCAGGCCCCCACCCATGTCTCCCACCACCCCCACCCCCCAGCCACCATGGGCAGCCCCCACCAGGCTCCCACCCATGTCACCACCCCCCGCCCCCCAGGCACCATGGGCATCCCCCACCAGGCCCCCACTCATTTCTCCCACCACCCCCACCCACCCAGCCACCATGGCCAGCATCCACCAGGCCCCCACTCATGTCTCCCACCACCCCCACCCCCCCAGCAGTGTGGGGCACCCTCCACCAGGCCCCCACCCATGTCTCCCACCACCCCCACCCCCCAGCAGTGTGGGGCCCCCTCCACCAGGCCCCCACTCATGTCTCCCACCACCCCCACCCCCCCAGCAGTGTGGGGCACCCTCCACCAGGCCCCCACCCATGTCTCCCACCACCCCCACCCCCAGCAGTGTGGGGCATCCCCCACCAAGCCCCCACTCATGTCTCCCACCACCCCCACACCCCCAGCAGTGTGGGGCACCCTCCACCAGGCCCCCACCCATGTCTCCCACTACCCCCACCCCCCAGCCACCATGGGCAGCCCCCACCAGGCTCCCACCCATGTCTCCCACCACCCCCACCCCCCAGCCACCATGGGCAGCCCCCACCAGGCCCCCACTCATGTCTCCCACCACCCCCACCGCCCCAGCAGTGTGGGGCACCCTCCACCAGGCCCCCACCCATGTCTCCCACCACCCCCACCCCCCAGCAGTGTGGGGCACCCTCCACCAGGCCCCCACTCATGTCTCCCACCCCCCCACCCCCCAGCAGTGTGGGGCATCCCCCACCAGGCCCCCACTCATGTCTCCCACCACCCCCACCCCCCCAGCAGTGTGGGGCACCCTCCACCAGGCCCCCACCCATGTCTCCCACCACCCCCACCCCCCAGCCACCATGGGCAGCCCCCACCAGGCTCCCACCCATGTCTCCCACCACCCCCACCCCCCAGCCACCATGGGCAGCCCCCACCAGGCCCCCACTCATGTCTCCCACCACCCCCACCCCCCCAGCAGTGTGGGGCACCCTCCACCAGGCCACCACCCATGTCTCCCACCACCCCCACCCCCCAGCCACCATGGGCAGCCCCCACCAGGCCCCCACTCATGTCTCCCACCCACCCCCACCCCCCAGACACCATGGGCAGCATCCACCAGGCCCCCACTCATGTTTCCCACCACCCCCACCCCCTCAGCAGTGTGGGGCACCCTCCACCAGGCCCCCACCCATGTCTCCCACCACCCCCACCCCCCAGCAGTGTGGGGCACCCTCCACCAGGCCTCCACTCATGTCTCCCACCACCCCCACCCCCCCAGCAGTGTGGGGCATCCCCCACCAGGCCCCCACTCATGTCTCCCACCACCCCCAGCCCCCCAGCAGTGTGGGGCATCCCCCACCAGGCCCCCACTCATGTCTCCCGAAAACCCCCACCCCCCAGCCACCATGGGCAGCATCCACCAGGCCCCCACCCATGTCTCCCACCACCCCCACCCCCCCAGCAGTGTGGGGCACCCTCCACCAGGCTCCCACCCATGTCTTCCACCCACCCCCACCCCCCAGCCACCATGGGTAGCCTCCACCAGGCCCCCACTCATGTCCCCCTGCCCACAGGCCCTGACAATCCTCAAGCATGGGCCTCATGGCCAGCCACCACAGCCCAAAGACACAACCAAGTATTACATGCACCCATGATACTACTCCAATGGAAACAATGTAAATCAACACATGTGTCTCACACACACATAATGGTTGCAAGTGAACCTGAAAACCCATATCATGACATGCATGAAAACAATGAGATGAAACCATACATTGAAGAATTAAAAAATCCATAATGCATTAATAACAACAGTAATGGCAATCAAAATTAAACAAAATACACAAGTAAAAAAAAAACAAAATTAAGCTGGCTGTCCCTTTACAAATTAAAATCAATAAATGATAATCCAAAAAAATGTCTTCCAAAGTTCAAGTCCATAAAAAGGAAATGAAGGGAAAAAAGAAATTGAAAAACATTGCTCCATGGGAAAAAATATTCATAGTAAAAAAAATGTCCCAATCCAAAGTCCAACTATGTACAAAGTATTCAGGGTCCATCATCCCAACAGAAGAGATGAAACCTACCAAAAAACCTATCTAAAATGGAACTATATACAAAAGGTGGAGCAGATTCCGTCGACTCCAAATAAAAATAAACTATAAAGGAAACCTATCACTAAATAACTCTATACAATGGCGGCAGGCCAGTCCAGCGGCTCACTTAGTGGTGTTCCGGGCCAGGGCATCATCGAACTCCTCGTCTATGTCCCGGAGGCGGTCCTGTTCCATGGCCCTGAGGGTCCACAGGGACGCCGACATGTTCACCTCCAACTCCCTGTGGATTGCCTCGAGGCACTCGGCCCGCCTCATGGCCCTCCGCATGGAGTTTCCGCCCTGACCATCGTGAGCCGCGCCTATTCCGCCCGCCGCCGCTCCGCATCTATGGCGTGGCCCAACCGCTGCCACACGGAAGACACTTCCTGTCCAGGGTCCTCCTGCCCTCCGGTCGATGCCTGCCCCTCCGATGTTGAAGGCCCCGAGCTATCGTGGCTCCCACCTACAGCCTCCTGCTGCTGCAACTGCTGCTGTCCATGTGCCCTGTCCGATGGTGCTTGCACATCCTCCTCCAGCTGGGGTGCAGTCGTTGATGTGGCCAGCCCTGCTGGACGTCCGACTCCCGACTGTGGCAGGGATCTGTTGTCCACCAGCCTGGCCGCACGGTCGGAGGCAGCTCCACAGGGCACCCATGTGACACATAGGTGGGAAGATGGCATGGAGGACGACTGGGGCATAGGGGGTTCCGTGGAGGAGGGGGTCGGAACAAGGTCCAGGAAACGGAGGAATCCAGCCCTGGTGAGCTGTCCCAGTGGGTCAACGTAGTCAACGAGCCATGCAAGAAGACGTTCAGACTCATCATGAAAAGACTGCAGGTCAGCTCCCATGGCCCATTGACGCAACGCCACCCCACCCTGGACAGGCTCAACCTGGTGCAGGATAGCCACATCCGCAGGGAGAGGAAGGCCAGGTGTTGTAAGCCAATGCCCTCCCTGAGAACGGGTCTGGAGGTAGGCATCCCCGCTGGTGCAAGATGATGCAGTGACAGGAGCAGGGACAGGATTGCACACAGGCACCTCTGCGGCGGCCTGTGCTGCCTCCTGTCCCAGATCCTGCACTGCACCACTAGCACCAGTGGAATCCCCACCTCCAGACCCCGCCTCTGTCGCTTGCACAGCCTCCTCCTCCTCCAAACCCCCCACCAACCTGGATGACTCTGCGCCATCTTCCTCCGTTGGGCCATGTGGGGTCCCCCTTCTGCTGCCGAGGAGTCCAACGTCAACCTCCACCTCTTGGACCTCCCCTCGGCAGCTGCGGCCTGGGACACGGCACCAGACTCCTCACTCCCCGACGAGATCAGAACCTGGGAGGGGATCCGGGCCTTGCGCCTCTGGGTGGTGGTGCGACCCCTGCCGCTGTGCTCCACAGCACCTTCTCCGCCCTCTTCATCAGTTGACGCTGCAGACAGGGAGAAAGAAAACACAGGCATCAGGGCACTGTCCAATGGACTCATACACACATGACAGTCATACATGAGTGGCATTGGTAAACCTCAGACATGGCATCACAATCCCCAACACACATGTCATTTCAACTTGCACACATGAGCCATACCACAGGCATATTGCAACAGCCAGCACCATCCATTCACATACAACAGCATGAGCAGCCAAAGGTCATCCACACATCACATGCAACATAGGGAGTACACTACACATGCACACACACCACCAAACTTGCATGCTTGTGTACACCTCCGCCAACTGTCGCAGTGTTCCAATCGACATCCATGTCACACCTGACAATCATGCCTCCACATCCTGTGCCATGCAAGCCCACACACACAAGCACCATCCATGTGTCACACATGAGACCCCTCGCATGTGTCACCCTCACGGCCCTGTACACCCCCCCCTACTTGCCCACATAAAAATACATGTTCAACCTGCACACTCCTGGCACACCACACGCACAGCTTACAATCAGTATGCATGTACACTCACCGCTCGACTCCAGACGGGTCTGCCTCTCAAGGACCTGGACGTGGAGCGCTGGGGATATGCATTCCAGGACCCTCATCTGATCTTCCGACAAGTGGCCCCGGCGCCCCTTAGCATCTGCTGCCTTCAGGAGGCGCCGGGCCTTGTTGAGGGTCCTGGACCTGAAGTCCTCCCAGCGCTTCCTGACACGTTCGTAGTCGCGGACTGCCACCTCCTCCGAGTTGATGGCAGTCACGATGTCCATCCAGATCCGAGTCCGTCCTTCCTTGTCGGCGCGCAACCTTCCGAAGAGGGCATCATACCGCCCCAGGACATGCTCCACCAGGACACCAACTTCGGTGGCAGTGAAGCTGGTGCTCCTCTGCCTCCTTGGCCGGGGGTTGCCACTGGTGCCAGATGTTGCTGTGCCCGACATAGCAACCCCAGAGGCAGGAGTGGGTGGGCAACTGGGTCCTGGGGCTGGGCTGTGGGGCGATGGAAAAGCAGTCGGGAGTCTTCGGTTCCAGCAGGGGTGGTCACAGCAACAGCACCCCTGGCTGATGTGCAGGCAGCAAATGGCAGGGCACGTGGGCAGCAGGCAGTCAGGCAGCAGCAGATGGCAGGTGGGAGCATTCTCAGGGCTCTGGGGGGCAGTAATTCGGCCTTCTGGGCAGGAGGGTGGTCTTCCGTGTGTAAACGCGTGGCCAGCTTGATACGGAGTGATTTTGCACGTGAAAATCCAGCACGTCTGCGTGTAATTCGAGGAAAGGCCCTTAGCGTGTAAGCGCATCAGCACACGTCTGTACATTCATTGGCCCAAAGGCCACCAGCGTATGCGGGTCTATGAAGTCACGTGCACGTTGAATATGGCACACGTTTGAAATGTTGCGTGTTAAAAAAATGAAAGACACGTCCGAGTGTCAAAGCGTGTAATTGGTGGAAATGGCCTTAGCGCGTACACGCGGAAGTGACAAAGCGTGTAATTGGTGGAAATGGCCCTACACGCGGAAGTGACAAAGCGTGTAATTGGTGGAAATGGCCCTACACGCGGAAGTGACAAAGCGTGTAATTGGTGGAAATGGCCCTACACACGGAAGTGACAAAGCGCGTAATTGGTGGAAATGGCCCTACACGTGGAAGTGACAAAGCGTGTAATTGGTGGAAATGGCCCTACAGGCGGAAGTGACAAAGCGTGTAATTGGTGGAAATGGCCCTAGCGCGTACACGCAGAAGTGATACTGGACGTGTGGGCCTGCATAAAAGGTACGTGTAGAACACCATTTCCTTGTACGTGCTTTTCGTGGAGAGCGAGTGGGTGAAATCTGTACTTCTTGTCATTTCACACGCGATTTACTTCACGGCGTTTCAAGTTCGTACTCCCTGTTACCTCTGACAGCTTTTTCTCTTTTTTCTCTTTTTCTGGTTTTCCTGGGCCTGTTCCCTCAAACAGCGTTCCCTTCTACTGTTGTCCTGTCTCCTCAGACAGCGTACAATTCTTCTTTTGGCCGGGGTGTTGCCAACCAAACGTGCTTCTTTTTAATGCTCTTTTTCCTGGCAGACGGTGAGTCACGCACGTATCTAACATCTGTGCTTGCCCCGTGTGTAGCCTACCCCTTCAGAGGTCATTCTAGGCTGCGTGTGACACGCATACGTTCATTCTTGTGTTACTGGGTGCCACAGCGTAGTGCAGGTTTTTTTTTCTGCACATGTGGTCTAGGAGGGGTTGCGTGCACGTCATCTCCCTTTTTTGGGCTTCCTGTGCGTTGCGTGACCCATCATCTTTCCCCAGGGGTCACATTCAGCCTTGCTAGAGCACTAGGGTACAATTACCATCTGGTACCCAACCCCTTTGACCCCCAATTGCCCAGGACAATAGTTTATAGCCACTCCCATACGCACATTAACATCAGTGCCATGGTTGGGAGGCGAGGAATCCGTAAGGGTGGCAAAGGTGGACGAGCCACAAGTGGTGGCCGTGGTGGATCCGGTAGGGGACGTGGTCGTTACTTGCAGGGTGACCCTGTCCCCCCATGTGTGGAGGACCAGTCAAGGGCATCCATAATCCCCCCCCCTGGTTGAGGCTGATGTGGCTGACACCATCCATGCTCAGCCCTTGTTGGACCAGCCCATTGTGGCACCAGACCTGGCTGAATCCATGGCTGACTTCCAGGTCAGCAGGCCTATGACACGTGCGCTGGTGCACGTTGATGTCATCAGGCCACGTGGATCAGGGGCAGCAAGGTCATCTGCTGCCCCAAGTAGGCAGGGTGGAGAGGCTGCAGGGGCAGCTGCGGCTCCATCCACCCCAGCTCTCACACACCCAGCCAGGACAGTGTCGGTCCTAGTCCATCCTGCTGACATTCCCCCTGACACCATTGCACTTGAGCCAATGCCTGCACCAACTCCCATGCTGAGTGTGCAATCCCACACTCCTGATACAGAGTCCACCAGGGCTCCTGCCCCTAGTGTCCAGAGCGGCGTAGGACACTCATGATCACCACCACCTTCCAAGCGGAAGAGGAAGAGTGCTCGTCCGGCACAGGCTGATGCCCCAGACACGGCTACACAGTCCGGCCCGTCGAGGAAGCCCAGCTTCACAGATGCCGAACTGAATGCACTTGTCGAGTATGTGTCCGTACATGATAACGAGATGGTAATTGTTGCAGGATCCAAGACCACACCTGCACAACGCCAGGCACACTGGCAGACCGTTGCAGACATCGTAAGTGCCCTTGGAATCGTGAGGCGCACAGCCAATGATTGCTATAAGCGCTGGAATGACCTAAAGCGCAGGGCAAAGAATAAGATGGCCTCAAGTCATGCCGCAACTCTAGTGACTGGAGGTGGGTCTCCAGTAGAAGACATGGAACTCACTCCACATGAGTCAGTCGCTGGGACCTACGTCACGGAGGAACAGATCCAAGGCGTGGGAGAACTGCCTGATTATGAGGCATTGTCCGGTGAGTGCACATGCATGTGTGTGTCATCCATGTGCATGGTGTGTGTGTGAGGGCTTCTGTTTGTGTGCCAGGTGAGGGTGTGTGCGCTTGAGTCGTTTGGGTCACCCATGTGCTCCATGCAATACATTCTGCGCAGCAGCATTTGGCCATAGCAGTATCCCTTCTGCCAACAGTAGACATCTAGCCCAACAGCACGCCAGTTGCCCTTGAAGTGTCACCTTGCCACAACATTGTTGCTTATTTTTCTCTGTTCATTCAGGCAGATTGTTTGCATTCCACCACTTTTACTAGGCATTTCTCAGTCCTCTAGTCACATGTCTGACATGGCTATGGTAAAGTGGAGTGACTTTGTTACCTGGATATCATTTGTTTTGACATGTCCCTGTGCAATCGGACCATTTTGGACTGGCAGCTCCAGGTGGAAAATCAGACCTGTTTGAATTAGAAAAGCTATTACATGAGGGAACTGGACTGAACGAATAAGTGCTGCCCTCCTCTCCATCTTCACTCAATAGCAATGGTACATGCCATCTGTGTGATGGCATGTGTATTTCACCTGGCAATCACAGGCCAATGCGTGATGCCACTGCCAGGCAGCATGCAGAAAATGTGTTCATCTTCCATCTTGGTGTCATCAGTGTGTGCCATTTGCCTGCCCTTCATACGCAGTGAGGGTGCATGCATGGGAGGGTTTTAGTCATGTGGGACATGTGTCAATCAAGTACTGGTTCTGTTGCTTCTCAGCCCTCATTGTGTGCCATGGTGCTAATGCCTGTTTCCATTTGTTTGCTTTTATGTCTTTGCAGGGGAAGACGCACCTGATACTGCTGGGGTTGTGGAGATGGTGCAGACCCAGGAGGGGTCCGAGGGCCGACCGACCACCAGTGAGGGACGTGGTGTGGTGGTGGGTGAGAACCCACAACTGCTGCAGGTTGTGCTCTAAAGGGGTGTCTCTGGCTGCACCTCCCCCGAGCTGTACTCAGGTGTTGATTCGGATGATGAGACCTACGTGCCGTCGCAGGTGAGTGTTCCTGGGAGGGATTCTGTTCTGTCCCACCCACCTGCACCAGGGTCAGAGCCCTCAATGGGGATGTCAGTGTTGGCAGCTATGCCTTTGGTGGTTACGGATGCAGGGTAACACTCTGCAACATCTGATCTTGTTCCTGGGCCAGCAGATCAGAGGGGGAATGCAGTCCTGCAGCCTCAGGCAGTGCCGGCACAGCAAGGCGCAGTTCGCCTTGCCCCAGACAGGTGTGGTGCCCGCCGACGTGGTGGCCGTACGCCACCTGGCAATACCGCATGGGAGCAATCCATTTACGGTATGGCAACCCAACAGGCAGCATCATCAGAGATGATGGCTCAGGCCATGGATAGGGTGGCCACTTCCATTGTCCACCCCGAAAGGCTGATGGAGCGACTACAGCAGGCAACCGACTCCATCTGCCAGTCACACAGGGAGGACATGTTGGCGTCCAACAGGGACAGGCGGGCGGCACTGGCGACTCTGCAGGAAGCCATCTCCATAGAGTCCCAGGGCCACAGGGAAGCCCTGAGGCTGGAACTCCTTCACCTCAGGACGACTCTTGTTGAGCTTGAGGCTTCAACAAACCGAAGGACAGAACAGCAGCTGGAGTGTCTCACATGTACGCTCTCAGCTGAGATGCAGGCAACTAGGGCGGAGGTCCGGGCATCCCGTGAGTTGTTGCATGGGGACCTCTGCACGCTCATCCTCCAGAACGAGACCTACCACACCCGCATGCTTGCAGCCATGGAGGAACAGACTAGGGCCTTGCGTGGGCTGCCTCCCATAGTGCAACCACCTCCGGATGCAGCTGCACAGGGTGATAATAGCGACAGCAGTGATACTCCCACAATAGGGTAGCCGTGTGGGCCATGAGCCCATGGAGGTGTTTTTTTTTCGCAAGATCCACACAGGTGGGTTTTGGTGTGCACCCTGTCCTCGGACCTCCTGGGTGGCCTCCCCAACCCCCTGGGCCCATTAATGCCATTTTTTTTTAATTTATTTATTTTTTTATTTTATTATTTTTTTTTTTTTTGGGGACAATGTGTTGCCTTGTGTGGCTCCCGTGGGCATACGCTGCATTGTGGCTGGGCACATGCAGGCTTGTCATGTATTTGGTTCAGATGCTTGGGTTTTAGTCACACACACCCCTCCTGCTTCCCGTTTCCATGGGCTTGCAAAGGGTGTGCCCAAGTGACATTGACGTACATGGTGACATTGGACTCCCACTACATGTGTGGGTAGTCTAGTCAATACTGTGTATACATTCCTAGTAAATATTGCTGTTGTGTTGTACACTGCATGTTGCATTGATGTGTAACTCATCATCCGTGTCTACCTCCTAATTTGCAGGTCCTTTCCTCATGTCTACACAAGGCCCTCTACTTTGGAGATGGGGTCCAGCAGTGCACCTACAACTCTACATGGCGGCAACACTGTACAGTTGGAAGTGGTAAGAGTGCAGGCATTTCCAGGTGGTGAGACTACTAATTCCTTACATTCGTAATGTCATGTTAATGGTAGTTTTGAGGGTCAGTAGCTGATAAGTTTTATTGCTAAATACCTGCTCAAGTGTGTTGTTGGTCCTGCATTACTGTGAGCATTTCAGGTGTCGCGAGTTTCAATTAGGGACACTGTACATTGTGACACTTGTGTCATGTTGTGGGGATTACTTTGTTTACCTGCACATAGCATGACATGGCACGGTGTGTTGTGTGGTGGTGCTTGGGATAGGTTGGATGACATGGCACTGTCCTCATGTTGCATTTTGCAAGTGGGTATTCATTTTAGCTGCATGAATGTGTTTTTTCACGAAACTGCATTGGTGGTGTCTGTGTAGGTAGGGATGCACACATTGTAACACTTCCAGGTAAACAATCTCAGGCTGATATGGTTTTGCCGGTTGATTCTCCAGACATTCAGGATCAGTGTCAGGTTGAGTCATCATTGATTGTCAGATGGTATGTGCCAGGGCAGTGTGCACTCCACAGGGGTGTGATTTCTATGTGAAGTAATTAGCCACTAGCTGTGTACGGGCTGTCTCCCCCCGTGCCCTTTCCCCTCCCATGCGCAGCGGGCGTGCATGTGGCTGGGGATGTGGGGGCACCACCATGTCCACGGCCAGGCCCCGGCATGTTGCAACGTTGTGCAGGACACATGCTGCCACTATGATCCTGCACACTACTGGGGGAGCGTATAACAGCTGCCCGCCAGAACGGTCAAGGGATGGAAAGCGTGACTTAAGCACTCCGAATGTGCGCTCCACTATGCCCCGGGTTGCAATGTGGGCTGTGTTATATCTTACCTCGGGTGGCGTGGTGGGGTTCCGAATTGGCGTCATCATGTGGGGGCTGAGAGGGTAGGCACTGTCCCCTGTGGAGGTGGTGATTGGTATCATTGGTGGGGTTGTCACCTTGCTCAGTATCTGACATGCATGCATGTGCAGTGGCATTCATACTCACCAAGCAGCCATGTATCGCCATGCCGCCCAGCTTCTAGGTCCCGGCTTAGGGTGGACATTCGGTAAATGAAGCTGTCGTGGGTGGACCCGGGATAGTTGGCATATACTGAGGTGATGATTCCCTTGGCATTACATACTACCTGCACGTTGATGGAATGCTAGTGCTTGCGGTTCCTATAGATGTGCTCAGATGCCCTGGGGGGACGTAGAGCCACATGGGTGCAGTCGATGGCACCTAGCACTTTGGGGAATCGTGCCACACCGTAAAAATCCAGGGCGGCAGCATGCCTTTCTGCAGGTGTTCTGGGCAGGTATATGTGCCTGCGGACTGATGGGCGTGCAGTGATGATGTTCAAGACCTGGTGTAGGCAGCGTGACTGCGTGGCCTGTGACACCCCACCCACTATGGCACTTGTCCGCTGAAATGATCCAGTGGCTAAGAAGTGCAGTACATTGAGGACCTTCTCCAGGGGGCTGAGTGCTTGGGAGCACAGGGTGGGTGATGTGAGGTCATCCTCCCACTCACTCACCAGGTCCAGTATTATGTGTGGTGGAAACCTGTACCTCCCATACACCTGGTCATCAGGCATCCCGAAAAGGCTGGTTCTGGGTGTGAATATTCTGGCCCTCACTATCCTCCTCCTCCTCCTTTGGTAGCCCACGGCCACTGCTGCTAGGAACGGTATATTCATCCTGGCGTCTGAGCTTGTTATTTTTTTGCGCGCAAATGTATGCGTTGCGGGTCGACGTATGCCTGCTTCCTACTGGCGTATGTGTTTCTTTGCGCGTGTTGTAGGCGAGCGTGTGAAACTTCCCGCGCACCCCTGAAATCCAGTACCCAGGCCAATAGCGTGTGGAAATTCCCGCGCACCCCGGAATACACGTGCGCTGATGTACTCGCGTGTGAAACTTCCCGCGCACCCCTGAAATCCAGTACCCAGGCCAATAGCGTGTGGAAATTCCCGCGCACCCCGGAATATACGTGCGCTGATGTACTCGCGTGTGAAACTTCCCGCGCACCCCTGAAATCCAGTACCCAGGCCAATAGCGTGTGGAAATTCCCGCGCACCCCGGAATACACGTGCGCTGATGTACTCGCGTGTGTAAGTGCCCGCACACCCCTGAAATACACGTACATAGGCCAATCGCGTGTATGCGCACTTTTGTCCAATTACACGCGATGACACTCTGACGTGCATTCTTTCCACGTGTGCTCCGTCATCACGTGCTATGAGGGAAACACCCGTGCGGGTCACGTCACAGATGCGCTTACGCGCTGAGGGCCTTTGGTCCAATAGAATCGCGTATGCGTGCTGACGCGCTTACGCGCTAAGGGCCTTGCCTCGAATTTCACGCTGACATGCAGGATTTTCACGTGCAAAATCACTCTGTATCAAGCTGGCCACGCGAAAACACACGGAAGACCACGCTCCTGCCCAGAAGGCCGAATTACTGCCCCCCAGTGCCCCGAGCAGCCTCCCACGTGCCATCTGCTGCTGCTGCCTGCCTGCCTGCCTGCCTGCTGCCACCGTGCCCTGCCATTTGGTGCATGCACATCAGCCATCTGCAGGGGTCCAGTTGCTGTGTCCACCCTTGCTGGAACAGAAGACTCCCGACTGGGATAACATCGCTCCACAGCCCAGCCCCAGGATCCGGTTGCCCACCCACTCCTGCCTCTGGGGTTGCCATGTCAGGCACTTCCACATCTGGCACCAGTGGCAACCCCAGGCCAGAGGGGCAGAGGGGCACCAGCTTCACTGCCACCGAAGTTGGTGTCCTGGTGGAGCATGTCCTGGGGCAGTATGATGCCCTCTTTGGATCGTCCCGCGCCAGCAAGGAAGGACAGGAGAGGATCTGGGCCGACTGTGTGGTTGCCATCAATGCGGAGGGGGTGGCAACCCGCGACGTTCAGAAGATCAAGAAGCGCTGGGAGGACTTGAGGTCCAGGACCCTCGTGAAGGCCCGGCGCCTCGTGGAGGGGGGCCGGGGCCGCATGAGTTCCATCCAGATGAGGGTCCTGGAACGTGTACGCCCAGCGCTCCACGCCCAGATCCGTCTGGAGTTGAGCGGTAAGTGGCCAAGCATTGCTGTGTGAGACAGGGCATGTTGCGGTGTGCTGGTTGTCTGATACTTGCCTGTATGTGTGACATAGGCCATGTATGCATGTATGTGTGCAGGGACATCATGGTAATGCATGTGCGACCAGTGATGTGTGAACCACATGGTTGTTGCATGTGTTTAAATGCGACATGGGGAGCCCTATGCAGATTTTACACATGAGAGCATGCCAGTCTCTGTTCCTGGACATGGGTGGGGGTGAGGGATGGGTGCTGATGCCAGGTACATATATGGTAGACATGTCTGCGTGCCTGACCTGCGTGTCTGTGACTTGTGAATGCCATGGATGCATGACACATGTGTGTGACAATGCACAGATTCACTGATGAGCCTAGTTATCCTTGTATCCGCTGCGTTTGGGGTTCATGAGGCCAGATGGATGTGACTGAGGTGAAATGTGTGCGTGTGATAGGCATGACCCATGATGCATGTGAGTTCCATATCATTGTATGTTTCAAGAGTCCATTGGACATGTATCGAAATGTCCATGGCATGCACCATGCCTGTTACTGTGTGTGTTTTGCCTGGACTGACCCATGTGTTGTGGAGGGACATGATGGAAGTGTACTTTGACAGTGGAACTCATCTGCTATTGCTTCCTGTCAAGGGGACCATTGAACAGTACCCTGATGCTTGTGTTCTATGTCTCCCTCTACACAGCGGCTAGTGAAGAAGAGGGCGGAGACGGTGCTGTGGAGCAAGGCGGCGGGGATGCCCCCACGGCTGCAGCGGAAGGGGTGGGTGAGCCCCCACAGGGGCCTGCTATGGCGGAAGACGGTGAGGAGCCATCCAGGTTGGTGGTTTCCACAGAGGAGGAGGAGGCCGCCACTGAGGCACACATAGGGCCTGGTGGGGGCATCCCTGCTGGTGCAAGTGGTGCAGTCCAGGGGCAGGGGCAGGAGGCAGCACAGGTCACCGTGGAGGGGCCTGTGCATGTCGCTGTCCCTGACCCTGTGAGTGCACCACCATGCACCAGCAGGGATGCCCCGTCCCAGGCCCGTCCGCAGGTAGAGGGGATGTCCATGTCACCGGACTCCCCTCCATCTGCGGACGAGGGGACCCGTGTCCGTATGGAGAAGGTCCTGATTGGGGTCGCGATGCGCGCGGGTGCAATTCGTGTTGACGTGCGTGCTTCCCGGGAGGAGCACGCACATCATCACGAAGAGCACCGTGCCGACGTGGCCCAATTGGGATCTTTCATGTTCGGGGGTTTCCTGCATGTGTCGGCCAATCTGGCGGCCCTCTCCTCCTCTGTGGAGGCTATACGCCGGTCGTTCTCCTTGCCGTCTTCTGGCCCAGATGCTACCAGAGCCCCCTGTGGACCTGCCCTGACCATTGCAGCCAGCTCGTTGGGGATCCCATCCCTGCCACAGTCGGGAGTCGGAGGTCCAGCAGGGGTGGACACCACAGCAACTGTACCCCAGCAGATGGAGCATGTGCCGGCATCATCAGGCAGGGCACTTGCACGACAGCGTCGGTGGATTCCATCAGCCTGGATGCCGTCATGCTGGCAGAGGCAGTTGCGTCGGAGGCAGCAGCAGAGTCAACGTGGGAGGCATCATGGCTCGGGGCCATCAACATCGGAGGGGCAGGCATCGGCCGGAGGGCAGGAGGACCCAGGACAGGAAGTGTCTTCCGTGTGGCTGCGGTTGGGCCAGCATATAGGTGCGGAGCGGCGGCGGGCGGAAGAGGCGCGGCTCACGATGGTCAGGGCGGAGAACTCCATGCGGAGGGCCCTGAGGCGGGCCGAGTGCCTCGAGGCAATCCGCAGGGGGTTGGAGGAGCAGATGGTGTCGTCCCTGCGGACCCTCGGGGCCATGGAACAGGACCGCCTCCGGGACATAGACGAGGAGTTTGATGATGCCCTGGCCCGGAACACCACGGAGTGAGCCGCTGGACTTGCCCGCCGCCTTTGTATATAGTTCTTTAGTTTTAGGTTTCCTTTGTTTCTTCTTATGATTTGGAGTCGACGGACACTGCTCCACATTTTGTATATTGTTGCATTTTAGTTAGGGTTTTTTGTAGGTTTCCTTTGTTCAGTTGGGCTCATGGACCCTTGGATGTTTTGTACATAGTTCGTCATTGGATTGTTTTATTTTTTTATTTTTTATTTATTCTCCATGGAGCAATGGTCTTTGCATTTATTTTTCTCTCTCGGATTGATTTTATTTTGAATGTGACTTTGGACAACATTTTTTTGGATTTGGATTTGTAGTTTTGATTTTTTTGGACGGACATGCAGCTTATCTTTTTTTCATTGCCATTGTAGTTTGTTTAATTTCATTTGCATTCAATTTTTTTTAATACAATTTTGTTTTCATACTTCACTGTGTGGTATCATCTCATTGGTATCATGCATGTCATGTTGGGTGTTTTCCCATTCAATTGCAACCATTGTGTGTGACGGACATGGGTTCATTTGCTTTATGAACATTGGGGGTGTAACATGTAATTTCCATTTCCATGTGGGTGACTGGGTTACTTGGTAGGACCTTTTGGCTGTGGAGGCTGACCATAACGCACATGATTTGGGATTGTGAGGACCTGGGTGCAGGGGGACATGAGTGGGGGCCTGGTGGAGGGTGCCCCTGGATGCTGGGTGGTGGGGGTGGTGGGAGACATGAGTTGGACATGAGTGGGGGCCTGGTGGTGCTTCCCATGCAGTGCTGGGGGGTGGGGGTGATAGGGGCCATGAGTGGGGCCTGGTGGAGGGTGCCCCTGGATGCTGGGGGGTGGGGGTGCAGGGGGACATGAGTGGGGGCCTGGTGGAGGGTGCCGATGGATGCTGGGGGGTGGGAGTGCAGGGGGACATGAGTGGGGGCCTGGTCGAGGGTGCCCCTGGATGCTCGGGGGTGGGGGTGGTGGGAGACATGAGTGGGGGCCTGGTGGAGGCTGCCCCGGCACTGCTGGGGGGTGGGGGTGGTGGGAGACATGAGTGGGGGCCTGGTGGAGGATGCCCCTGCACTGCTGGGGGGTGGGGGTGGTGGGAGACATGAGTTGGGGCCTGGTGGTACTGCCCCTGCACTGCTGGGGGGTGGGGGTGATAGGGGCCATAAGTGGGGGCCTGGTGGAGGCTGCCCCTGCACTGCTGGGGGGTGGGGGTGGTGGGAGACATGAGTGGGGGCCTGGTGGAGGGTGCCCCTGGATGCTGGGGTTGGGGGTGGTGGGAGACATGAGTGGGGGCCTGGTGGAGGGTGCCCCTGCACTGCTGGGGGGTGAGGGTGGTGGGAGACATGAGTGGGGGCCTGGTGGAGGCTGCCCCTGCACTGCTGGGGGGTGGGGGTGGTGGGAGACATGAGTGGGGGCCTGGTGGAGGGTGCCCTTGGATGCTGGGGGGTGGGGGTGGTGGGAGACATGAGTGGGGGCCTGGTGGAGGGTGCCCCTGCACTGCTGGGGGGTGGGGGTGGTGGGAGACATGAGTGGGGGCCTGGTGGAGGGTGCCCATGGTGGCTGGGGGGTGGGGGTGGTGGGAGACATGAGTGGGGGCCTGGTGGAGGCTGCCCCTGCACTGCTGGGGGGTGGGGGTGATAGGGGCCATAAGTGGGGGCCTGGTGGAGGGTGCCCCTGCACTGCTGGGGGGTGGGGGTGATAGGGGCCATGAGTGGGGGCCTGGTGGAGGTTGCCCCTGGATGCTGGGGGGTGGGGGTGGTGGGAGACATGAGTGGGGGCCTGGTGGAGGGTGCCCCTGGATGCTGGGGGTGGGGGTGGTGGGAGACATGAGTGGGGGCCTGGTGGAGGGTGCCCCTGCACTGCTGGGTGGTGGGGGTGGTGGGAGACATGAGTGGGGGCCTGGTGGAGGGTGCCCATGGTGACTGGGGGGTGGGGGTGGTGGGAGACATGAGTGGGGGCCTGGTGGAGGGTGCCCATGGTGGCTGGGGGGTGGGGGTGGTGGGAGACATGAGTGGGGGCCTGGTGGAGGCTGCCCATGCACTGCTGGGGGGTGGGGGTGGTGGGAGACATGAGTGGGCGGCTGGTGGAGGGTGCCCATGGTGACTGGGGGGTGGGGGTGGTGGGAGACATGAGTGGGGGCCTGGTGGAGGGTGCCCATGGTGGCTGGGGGGTGGGGGTGGTGGGAGACATGAGTGGGGGCCTGGTGGAGGCTGCCCATGCACTGCTGGGGGGTGGGGGTGGTGGGAGACATGAGTGGGGGGCTGGTGGAGGCTGCCCCTGCACTGCTGGGGGGTGGGGGTGGTGGGAGACATGAGTGGGGGCCTGGTGGAGGGTGCCCCTGGATGCTGGGGGGTGGGGGTGGTGGGAGACTTGAGTGGGGGCCTGGTGGAGGGTGCCCCTGGACGCTGGGGGGTGGGGGTGGTGGGAGACATGAGTGGGGGCCTCGTGGAGGGTGCCCCTGCACTGCTGGGTGGTGGGGGTGGTGGGAGACATGAGTGGGGACCTGGTGGAGGCTGCCCATGGTGGCTGGGGGGTGGGGGTGGTGGGAGACATGAGTGGGGGCCTGGTGGAGGCTGCCCCTGGATGCTGGGGGGTGGGGGTGGTGGGAGACATGAGTGGGGGCCTGGTGGAGGGTGCCCCTGCACTGCTGGGTGGTGGGGGTGGTGGGAGACATGAGTGGGGGCCTGGTGGAGGGTGCCCATGGTGGCTGGGGGGTGGGGGTGGTGGGAGACATGAGTGGGGGCCTGGTGGAGGCTGCCCCTGCACTGCTGGGGGGTGGGGGTGATAGGGGCCATAAGTGGGGGCCTGGTGGAGGGTGCCCCTGCACTGCTGGGGGGTGGGGGTGATAGGGGCCATGAGCGGGGGCCTGGTGGAGGGTGCCCCTGGATGCTGGGGGATGGGGGTGGTGGGAGACATGAGTGGGGGCCTGGTGGAGGCTGCCCCTGCACTGCTGGGGGGTGGGGGTGGTGGGAGACATGAGTGGGGGCCTGGTGGAGGGTGCCCCTGGATGCTAGGGGGTGGGGTTGTGGGAGACATGAGTGGGGGCCTGGTGGAGGGTGCCCCTGCACTGCTGGGGGGTGGGGTGGTGGGAGACATGAGTGGGGGCCTGGTGGAGGGTGCCCATGGTGGCTGGGGGGTGGGGGTGGTGGGAGACATGAGTGGGGGCCTGGTGGAGGCTGCCCCTGCACTGCTGGGGGGTGGGGGTGATAGGGGCCATAAGTGGGGGCCTGGTGGAGGGTGCCCCTGCACTGCTGGGGGGTGGGGGTGATAGGGGCCATGAGTGGGGGCCTGGTGGAGGGTGCCCCTGGATGCTGGGGGGTGGGGGTGGTGGGAGACATGGTGGGGGCCTGGTGGAGGGTGCCCCTGCACTGCTGGGGGGTGGGATTGGTGGGAGACATGAGTGGGGGCCTGGTGGAGGGTGCCCCTGCACTGCTGGGGGGTGGGGGTGGTGGGAGACATGAGTGGGGGCCTGGTGGAGGGTGCCCATGGTGGCTGGGGGGTGGGGGTGGTGGGAGACATGAGTGGGGGCCTGGTGGAGGCTGCCCCTGCACTGCTGGGGGGTGGGGGTGGTGGGAGACATGAGTGGGGGCTTGGTGGAGGCTGCCCCTGCACTGCTGGGGGGTGGGGGGGTGGGAGACATGAGTGGGGGCCTGGTGGTGCTGCCCCTGCACTGCTGGGGGGTGGGGGTGATAGGGGCCATAAGTGGGAGCCTGGTGGAGGGTGCCCCTGCACTGCTGGGGGGTGGGGGTGATAGAGGCCATGAGTGGGGGCCTGGTGAGGGTGCCCCTGGATGCTGGGGGTGGGGGTGGTGGGAGACATGAGTGGGGGCCTGGTGGAGGGTGCCCCTGCACTGCTGGGGGGTGGGGGTGGTGGGAGACATGAGTGGGGGCCTGGTGGAAGCTGCCCCTGCACTGCTGGGGGGTGGGGGTGGTGGGAAACATTAGTGGGGGCCTGGTGGTGCAGCCCCTGCACTGCTGGGGGGTGGGGGTGATAGGGGCCATAAGTGGGGGCCTGGTGGAGGGTGCCCCTGCACTGCTGGAGGGTGGGGATGATAGGGGCCATGAGTGGGGGCCTGGTGGAGGGTGCCCCTGGATGCTGGGGGGTGGGGGTGGTGGGAGACATGAGTGGGGGCCTGGTGGAGGGTGCCCCTACCACTGCTGGGGGGTGGGGGTGGTGGGAGACATGAGTGGGGGCCTGGTGGAGGCTGCCCCTGCACTGCTGGGGGTTGGAGGTGGTGGGAGACATGAGTGGGGGCCTGGTGGAGGGTGCCCATGGTGGCTGGGGGTGGGGGTGGTGGTAGACATGAGTGGGGGCCTGGTGGAGGCTGTCCCTGCACTGCTGGGGGGTGGGGGTGGTGGGAGACATGAGCGGGGGCCTGGTGGAGGCTGCCCCTGCACTGCTGGGGGATGGGGGTGCAGGGGGACATGAGTGTGGACCTGGTGGTGCTGCCCCTGGATGCTCGGGGGTGGGGGTGCAGGGGGACATGAGTGGGGGCCTGGTGGTGCTGCCCCTGCACTGCTGGGGGGTGGGGGTGCTGGGTGACATGAGCAGGTGTGCAGGGTAGTCCCCTGTGGTGTCGGCTGCCTGCAGGGGCCGTGGAAGGTGTACAGGGAATACCTGGGAGCACACAGCCAAATCAGGTGTAGAATTTCCCGCGTACCCGTGAAATACACGTACCCAGCCAATCGCGTGTGGAAATTCCCGCGCACGTACCAGGCCAAATCATGTGTGGAACTTCTCGCGCACCCCTGAAGTCCACGTACCCTGCCAAATCGCGTCAGGGACTTCCCGCGCACCCCTGAGATCCACGTACGCAGCCAAGTCGCGTGTGGAAATTCCCGCGCACGTACCCTGCAAAATCGCGTCTGGAACTTCCCGCGCACCCCTGAAATCCACGTACCATGCCAAATCGCGTGTGGGACTTCCCGCGCACCCCTGAGATCCACGTACTCAGCCAAGTCGCGTGTGGAAATTCCCGTGCAAGTACCTGGCCAAATCGTGTGTGGAACTTCCCGCACACCCCTGAAATCCACGTACCCTGCCAAATCACGTGTGAGACTTCCCGCGCACCCCTGAGATCCACGTACCCAGCCAAATCGCGTGTGTAAATTCCCGTGCACGTACCCGGCCAAATCGCGTGTGGAACTTCCCACGCACCCCTGAAATCCACGTACCCTGCCAAATCGCGTGTGAGACTTCCCGCGCACCCCTGAGATCCACGTACCCAGCCAAGTCGCGTGTGTAAATTCCCGCGCACGTACCCGGCCAAATCGCATGTGGAACTTCCCGCGCACCCCTGAAATCCACGTACCCTGCCAAATCGCGTGTGAGACTTACCGCGCACCCCTGAGATCCACGTACCCAGCCAAGTCGCGTGTGGAAATTCCCGCGCACGTACCCGGCCAAATCGCGTGTGGAACTTCCTGCGCACCCCTGAAATCCACATACCCTGCGAAATCGCGTGTGAGACTTCCCGCGCACCCCTGAGATCCACGTACCCAGCCAAATCGCGTGTGAAAGTTCCCGCGCACCCCGGAATACACACACATGTTATTTTTCAGTCAGCGGGTGTCCGTGTTTGTGGGTATCCCTTTGCACGTCATTTGTCCTGGAGGGCCACAGTATAGGACATTCATCATGGCTGTATATAGGTGCTATTTGTTGGCGCACCTTTTGGCGCACATTTATTACAGGCGCTGAGACGCTACAGCCTGCTTTCTTGTGGCGGTCGTGTTTGTGCCTGTGCGCTGGTTTGACCGTGCACTTTTTTGCCCTATTCGATTCCATGAATACGTGTTGTAGGCGAGCGTGTGGGCGTGCCGCGCACTTGCACCCTGTACTTCCCCCGTGACGCCCACATTTTGGCAAGTTGTTCCCCATTCCGAGTGTTACGCCCCGTGTTCCGCCTACTTTTGTTGTGTGCGCCGCGCTATGTGCGATTTTCGCTGTGGCCTGTGCGATTTTCGCTGTGACCTGGCGCACGCCGTTAGATGGCCTGTGCGCCAACGTGCGCCGCGCACTTTTTTAGCGCACATCCAATGGTTTTCTCGCGCACGGCCTTCCATGAATCGATGTGCGCTGCTTTTCCACTGCGAATCGCACGTTTTTGGCCACTTGCGCCGCGCTAATTATTCCATGAATCGGCCTGTCAGTCTACAAATATAGTACCTTTTCAATTTTTACTTCCTGACTGTTACTGAAGAAAACTATGTGGCTTTGATATGTCAGTAAAGGATAAAAAGGGAGAGCCAGCCATGTGATGTCATCAGTGATGTCATCAATGACATTTGTGATGTCATCTTTGATGTCCTGGGTTTTAGTGTTAGCAGTGCATGGTGGCGCAAGTTATGGTTGCTTATGTTACCATAACTGCCGAATTTCAGGGGTTTTTCGGTTTTACTTTGAGCCATAACGTCCCTTTAACAAAGTTTTTTCACTGAATTTCATAGGTTTTTAGAAGCGCAACTTAACCATAACGTCCCTTTAACAAAGTTTTTTTACTGAATTTCATAGGTTTTTAGTAGCGCAACTTAACCATAACGTCCCTTTAACAAAGTTTTTTCACTGAATTTCATAGGTTTTTAGTAGCACAACTTAACCATAATATCCCTGACTTCATATACATGTAACATAGAACATACTAACCCCCTCGTAGTGATTTTCATGTCCGCGGACTACCGCCATGTCTGCGGACACATCGAAAATCTGAGCGTGGTGAATGTAAATTTAAATAGTGTGCCCCATTTCCCCTTTGAAGTTGGCTCTGAAAAGAGCCGTTTTTTTTGTTTTTTTTTACAGATGCTTGACCGACACCTGTTATTTTGTATTTTTTTTCTTGTTTTTTTTTCTTACTTTACTCCTAAAATCTTCACATAACCTTCTCCAAAGCAACCCTTACATTCCAAAATAGAAAGGCATTTCCCGTAAAAGATAAAGAAATGCCATCTTCTTTAAAATTAACAGCATTACTGGCATCAATATTCTCATTGTTACAGAAGAACATACCAGCTCTAAGCATGAAGGCACACATGCCTTGGTTGATGACACACCTAGCAATATTTTGCTGAGGACAAAAAACTGAACTATTGCCCCATATTGCCCTAGGTAGTAATCCAGAAAAAATTACTTTTGCATTTGGAAGGATCTTCATTACTGCTTGAACCTAGCGTTCCAAATCAGCCAACAAAGTAGGGGCACTGACGTTGCCCAAATGGAAAGCACCATAGTGCAAAACTACCACATGCAGACTGTTCATCGTGGCCATATCCTCACAAACTTGTACAATTCCCTGTACATTGCAATCATGCACACTGCTCCACACCACCTCCACTCCTTTCACATCAAAGTTCTTTGCAACATGCCTGCATTCAGCGTACTGCTGTAAACCATGCACAAACATATCTCTGAGCACCAACACCCTGACTTTCTCCACTTCTGCCATCTTCACCACACACAGTGGGCCTCATTCCGAGTACGGCGCTAACCAATGGCGCTATTAACGCCTTGGTTGATGCCGTACCCGGACCGGCAGCGCCTTGGTGGATGGCGGAATTACCGCCCCATTCCAAGGTTGGCGGGGCGGTAATTCCCCATTCACCAAGGCTCTTCCCCATTCCCAAATGAGCCCCCATAGGGCTCAATGGGAATGGGGAAGATGCAAATAACGGTGACCGTTCATTACGGTCACCGTTATTGGTTTGGAGGCCCCTTTGCGCCCTCGACTTTAACACCTGCTCAAAGCAGGCGTTAAGGGCGAGGGCGCAAAGGGAACTCGGAGTATGGCGGTAATGGATCACCGCCACCGGTCTCGTTACCGGTGGCCGCTATCCCTTACCGCCATACTCGGAATGAGGCCCAGTCTCTTTCAACACAAATCCACAACCTCGACATCTGATTGGCTGATCCGTACAGTCTTCTTTCCATGTTGGATTTCCTGGAAAAACCCGGATGTAGCACGCCCTGTCCACGAACAGCCGCGGTGTCCACTTTACTCTCTGTGCCATTCCCTCATTGCATACAGCTAAGCAATCACACAATACGAATAACGTCCTCAGAACAACCCCATTTTGTGAATTTTCGAACATTTGAGGACAATTATTATTTCATTATTCAACATATTAACATTACAAATATTACACTTTCATCTTGTACTCTGCACACAATGCTATGTTTCTCCATTAGTAGCTCAGTATATTAGATAGAATCCCATAATACAATGCTATTTATATCAATGCATCGTTCAAAGCACTAATAACGGTATGATATTTATTGCAATATCCTTGACACTTTTTTCGCAACATTATAATAAAAATCCCTAGTACACAAATTCCATGAAAAGTACATACACATGTGATGTCATCAGTGATTTCATCAATGACATTTGCAATGTCATCTTTGATGTCCTGGGTGTTAGTCTTAGCAGTGCACGGTGGTGGCGCCAGTTATTTTTCATAGCTTACCATAACTTGTGATTTTCAGGGGTCTTTCGGCTGTACTTAGAACCATAACGTCCTTTAAACAAACTTTTTTTAATATCACGCAAACAATATACAAACATGGCGTGCAAAAACCAACTTCTACAGATGGCTTTACACAGAATGTTGCAAAGTAAGAATTTATGCTTGTTCACAGTGAAGGTCAGCTGCTTCCACAACTTCTACAGATGGCTTTACACAGAATGTTGCAAAGTAAGAATTTATGCTCGTTCACAGTGAAGGTCAGCTGCTTCCATTTTTTTTCGGGCCCCGGAGAGGCTCACGAAGCGGACTATAAGGTTGTATTGTGTTTTGACCTTGACAGACAGAGATTGTGATGAAAGACTTCTCTTGAAGGAGTGTTGCTAAAACGTAAGAGAAGATAAAGATGAAATTTCTGAAACGAAACCACTTTTATATATCATATCACTATGCGAAAGATCGTTGGCACACGCAGA
Source organism: Ambystoma mexicanum (assembly GCF_040938575.1). NCBI lineage: Eukaryota > Metazoa > Chordata > Amphibia > Caudata > Ambystomatidae > Ambystoma > Ambystoma mexicanum. The sequence continues at coordinate 406,298,969 of NC_090937.1, forward strand.
GTCGTATTTTGGGACTGCACCACTTGTAGACAATGGAAATTGCAATTGTACTGAAAGTAACCCTTTAGATTATTTGATACCAAATATAATTACAATAGCATAGCATTAAAGACCGCTCAAGTTGAACTTGTTCGTTGAAAGTGGCATAATGTTTTCTACCGCGCACTATCACCGCCGAATTGATCCCCTGTCGTTTAGAGGGCTCTAAAAAAGGCAGACGACACAGGGTGGGTTAATAGAAATAATTTAACCGGTCTATAGGCTGTCAAGCGCTCTACTCGCTGTGCTACTTCACTGTAGCATGTCAAGTGGCACAGCGAGTACAGCGCTCGCTTTGACATCCGTGCACAGCTTGCTAGCGCAAGTTTGAATCCCGGCAAGGCCAAACTCAGCCTTTCATCATTCTGTGGTCGATAAATGAGCACCATACACCGTGGTTAATAATAAGCACCGCTTAGATACCTCACGGTTCTTAGCGCTATATGAATGGGAAAATATTATTATTTTATTATTAACATACTCTGTTGCACTATCTTCGATAGCAAATAGTTTCACGCCCTAATAAATAAAATGATGATTTTTAATGAAGATCGGCTGGTGAGACTAATTTATGTTTTTTAAAACAGATATGTGGCTCCATTTTGCCTATGTCACGATTTACAGACTCCAGCGGATGGGGTCTTCAACTGCCAGGTGCAGGTCCAAATATGCAGCTTCATGGCCCTCACCATTTTATGGGACAATCGCCAAGGACCAATATGCCCTTACGCAGTACTAGCGGCTACAAACAACATACCAACCAATAGGGTGGTCTAATGGCTCGTTGTTGGAGCAACCTTCCGATTATCAGAGCGACCATTTACTGCTTTTATCATAAACCAACAGCCTATCTACCGCAAAGGAACAACGCGTGGCTCCAAATAAACTTTTGCTGATCGACAGCAGAGACAATAGCAAATCGCTGAATATTCACTAAACATTTCATGTGAAATAAATGTACTTTACCAAATGTACAATCCTGCTGTTTACTTTTAAACCACAGTTTCATATTCCGAATGGTGGCACACTGAGTTGTAAACTGATCTAACACCCTCTGTACCGCAAAGGAACATTGCGTGCCTCAACATGAACTTTTGCGGATCGACAAAAAAGACAAATGCAAATTGCTGAATATTCTCTAAACATTTGATGTCAAATAAATGTACTTTACAACATTTACAATCTTGCTGTTTGCTTTTAAATCACTGTTTCATATTCCGAATTGTGGCGCGCTGTGTTGTGACATAATATGTGTTGTCTTCCGGGTTCTGTGTAAAGTCACTTAGGACTGCAGAGAACTGGGCGTGTTTGATTACGCACCCTGTAACGTCACGGAGAGAGGCAGGGAATATGAATGCTTTGATAATATCAGGCTTAGGCCAGCCAGGTCAATAGCACCAGTCATAGGATTATCACATAATGTCGGCGCACACCAGCCGGATTTATCTTTTCTTTAGTGGACAAAAAGTCGGTTGACGCCCCTAGTAAATTGTACTATTAGCGGACAAAAGGAGTGGTCTTAAAACACTTTCACCCTGACAACGAACAATACAAACAACGTTCTCAGAACACCCCCATTTTGTGTAATTGCAACCATTTCGGGACACTGCAAGTGTTCTTAGAACACATTCAACTAGACAGATTACAATACGGACAGCGTCCTGAGGACACCCCCAGTTTGTGTATTTACGAACAATTAAGTACACCGCGAGTGTTCATAGCTCATTTTTACCTTCCTTGCGAACAAAAATGACACATACTCCGTCCTCTAAACACCCCACCATTTAGTTTATTTACAAAATGTCAGAACAGCCGTGTTCTCCGCGGACAAATCGAACGCAACAAAAACGTCTAGCACATAAAAAAACAAAACATTGAACCTATCTCATACTCCCCCACCCTCCCCAAACACTCTTACCCACCAACACATGGCACTAAATACAATTTTTTATCCACGTTTCACTGCGCTGTACGCGGTCGACTGCGAAAACAAGATGGTGGGCGCCACAGAAAATCTGACGCGCTCCACGCCCCTTGCCGTCCAATCAGCGAACACGATGCATGTCCGCGGACATGACGCAAGGCCATGGGCCAATCGGGTTGCTGTCCGTGGAGCGAACAGGGAAGTCGGTCCGCGACGCGAACACATATATCACTAATTTTTTTGCCTTGCATTTTGGTCATTTTTAAAAAAACTACCAGACAGATTTACACCAAATTTACAAAAGCACGCTTTTGGGACCAGGCCGCCGCTCCTGCCACAAATTTGGTGTAAATCCGTCCAGCGGTTCGGGCTGTAGCCGTGCGCAAAGTTTTTTCCCATTCAGTCTAAAAAGTTTTGGGACCCCCCCTATAACTTTTCCCCTCCTGGACGAATCCTCACCAAACTTTGCAAAAAAAATTAAGAGTGACCAACTACTTTTTTTGCAAAGTTTGGTGAGGATCCGTCCAGGGAGAGCGAAGTATTAAGCCGCTCAAAAAGTGCTCTTCCTATGGAAACAGCAACTTAACCATAACTACCGTGGCCATGTAATATATATATATATATATATATATATATATATATATATATATATATATATATATATATTCACTAACAAAAAAACTTTTAACCTTTTTAAAGTTTTAAAGGGATGTTATGGTTAAGTTGCACTAGCAAAAGGCTAAGAAATTCAATGGAAAAACGTTGTTACAGGGACGTTATAGTTACAGGTAAAACCGAGGAAAAAAAAACAAAATTCTCCAGTTATGATATGCTCAACAACCATAACACGCGCCACCACCATGCACTGCTAAGACTAACACCCAGGACATCAAATATGACATCACAGATATCATTGATGACATCACTAATGACATCACATGTGAAATTAATTTTGATGGACAGTCCCTAAAAAGGGATTGTGTTTATATTGTTGGTAACAAGATGTCAGGGGTGATCGGGAGACCTATCATGAACTACTTAATGTATTAAATAATGTACTCATCTAAAATAATTGAATTGGAGTGTTTTTGTTAATACAGGGACCTAATCCTATATAAACATATGCAATGACTGCAGCATGCACCATAGAAGTACAATATTTACAATCTTGTAATTTCAGATAGTACAATAATGAATGCTACCTTATCAGATTTTTGAGCAATGTTGAACATAATAACTAGGTAATAATTCAAGACTTACTAGACTTGTGCTAGTACAAACAATACATATGAAGAAGAACAACGCATCCAAATCAGAGGCACATACAGGGAAACTAAAGTAAGGAAGAAACCAGCAGCATCATTAGAAAACGTTAATAACATGAAAGTTTATCTTCTTGTATACAAATGAATTATGTGTTTGAGGCTTGCTTATTTCCCCATGTATATGCACCATGAGCTGAGACCAAACCCTGCGGAAAGTATTTTAAGAACATATGACAAGGTTAACGTCTAGTTATATAGCACCCTTTCAATTTTAATACTCGGATTGTCAGTGAACAAAACGACCTGGCCTAGATATGTCACTGAACAAAAACAAGTGGTCCAGATATGTGATGTCATCATTGATGTCTTCAATGATATTTGTGATGTCATCTTTCATGTCCTGGGTGTTAGTCTTAGTAGTGCACAATGGTGGGACGAGTTATGGTTGCTGACCTTACCATAACTGACGAATTTCGGGGGGGGGGTTCAGTTTTACCTGTAACCATAACGTCCATGTAACAATGTTTTTCCATTGAATTTCATAGGTATTTTTCTAGTGCAACTTAACCAGAACGTCCCTTTAACAAAGTTTTTTGTTAGTGAATTTCATAGGTGTTTAGTAGGGCACCGTAACTAGAACATTGCTTTAACGTAGTGTTTTCAATTAAGGCGATAGTTTTTTAGTAAGGTAACTTAACCATAACCTTCCTTTAACAACGTGTTTTCAGAGAGTACGGACTGGAAAGCAACAAGACCAGAATGTCACTACAATGTGGTAAGCACACTGAAGTTTGTCTACTAATTACATAGGTACTGCAGTAAACAATAGTAGAGACGCATCATGTTTCATTTGTTATGCAGCAATGGCAAGCACCTTAGAGTGGCTGGAAGAAAATTCCCCTCATGACGCAATGACTTAAACTACAAACCCCATTGGTACATACAGAACTGTGAAGCGTACATTATGTAATATATATTGCTATATGTACACCAAACACATTTTCTTTTCTGTGAGAGAACGTATTGGAAACTTTCAGAACAGCATACGGCCATAGCAAAGGAAAGAAACTCTGTGCATAGCAAAAAGGACAGTCTGGAAGGCAAAGTGGAAAAATGGGTGAACAATTGTGACGCCTGAAAGGTTGTGTACAAGGGTGTATTAATGACAAAATTAAACAGCACAAGCAGACCTGCACGTGTACCCCTTCACCATGTCAAAGGGCGCCATCCACTCCAATTTTTTTCACTCTATCCACCCACCTTGCCAGATGAGGGCTAGAGCTCACTCTCCCCTCTTCATCAACCTGCAGAGCCATGAGAAGCAAATCACCTGTGTCCAGAAGCGTCATCGAAGCATGCCGTGCCCAGAAATTCTTTAAGGTACTCCTGTGAAGCATCATACCCCACCTGAGCCGCATCTGAGAAGCATTGTACCTTGCCTGAGCACTCGATTCTCCATCAGCACATGCAGGCATTTAATTTTATCTCTGCTATTCCAACGTGCAACTAGAAAATGGCTGCCATTTTGTTGTTGTCTGGTTGCTGAGCAACCACAATACACATCCAGTCAACTAGCCTTCGGATTGGCTGAGGTCCCCCATTTACAGCAGCCCGCTGTACTGGAAGGGGGGATCTGGCAAAGGACCTACGCAGCAAGGGCCGCGCTATAAGGGCCAGGCCTGTCCTGTGCCCCATTTCACTCTATCCACGCACCTTGCCAGAGGAGTGCAGGAGCCCTCCCTCCCCTCTTCATCGACATGCAGAGCCACAAGAAGCCGATCACCTGTCTCCAGAAGTGTCATCGAAGCATGCCGTGCCCAGCAATTCTTTATGGTACTCCTGTGAAGCATCGTACCCCACCTGAGCCACATCTGTGAAGCATTGCACCTTGCCTGAGCAGTCGATCCTCCATCAGCACATGCAGGCATTTTATTTTATTATTTTCTGCGATTCCAACATGTGACTAGAAAATGGCCACCGTTTTGTTGTCGTCTGGTTGCTGAGAAACCACAATACACATCCAGCCAACTAGCCTCCAGATTGGCTGAGGTCCCCCATTAACAGCAGCCAGCTTTACCTGGAAGAGGAGAGCCAGCAAAGGACCTATGCAACAAGGGCCGCGCTATAAGGGTCAGGCCTGTACTGTGCCTGTCCAGACCTGTCCAGGTGCCAGCGCCCTAAACCCTACCCAATTCCTGCCACACCTAGTATGCTGTCTACCATGAATCCTGCTCGTAATCTGGTAAGCCTGCTAGCACTATATCAAACTTTTCTGAACTACATTATCCCTCAAACTGCTTCCTAAACATTATACCACTTATTGAGGCCACTCGATTGTCCCCTATTTCCCAAGCGCCACTACCTCACACAATGAGACACTGGACCTCATTACAAGGAGGTTGGTAAAGAGTTAAGGGCGCCGGTAAAGGTGCCGGAGCCGTTAACCCCTTACCGCCCCATTACGAGGTCCGCTCGCGGGACCCGCACAGGACGCCTGGTATTACTAGACGTCCTTAGTGGGTCCCACGAGCAGCCCAGCATGCTAACAACGGGCCCGTCATTAACGGGCCCGTTGTTAACATGCTCCCCATTCCCATTGAGCCCTATGGGGGCTCAAATGGGAATGGGGTTGGACCGGGTCCGGGTTCCCTGAATGGGAAAATATCAGCCCTCCAAGTTCGGAATGGCCCGGTATTACCTCATTCAGGGAACCTGCATCCGGACCCAGGTTTGGGGGTAGCCATGCCCTTGTTAAGGGCATGGCTACCTCCAAACTCGTAATGAAGCCCACTGATTCCAGTTCTGATCTATCCTCTAAACCCCTCCCTGTCTTAAAGTAGCACAATGGCGTTTCCGGTAAAATGTACTTTGTACCATGCATGAGCTGCATACATTGCTATTAGTTCTGTTCACTTGCTCTTTTGCCACTGAATACAATCTGCCTATCTTCTACCTGCATTACAGGAAATGAACAACATTGCTGAATAACTGAATGCTTTATGTAATGTTTACCACTGCAACCTATTATGACCCTTACCACTTGCATTGAATCACATGTGAACATTGCCTCATATTTGTCTGTTTATGACTGCATTGAGATACCTGTGTCCTTTTACCGCCGCATCTTGCTACTCCTATGTCACTCTATGCATTCAATGTCTAGCACTAAGGAATACAGAAACGACTGCTGCCCATGACCCAATAGAGTTGATATGTTATCATGTCGCAATGCTAATGCACCTCTGTAATTTTAGTTATGTATGCTCTCGTAACACTGTAATTTTAGACTATCGTACCATATCTATCCCTATCCACTGCACCTGAATATATCAGTACTTTACACACTCCTGATCAGATGCGCACTAGCCTACTGTCTGGTGTGGGATGTTTTGACCCACTAGGCTCTGCCCTCACCAGAACCAACAAAATGGCCGTAAAAAGCCCTATGCGCGCTAAACCTCTGAGAATTGCGCAGCGAAACCAGAAAAGTTGGCTGCCTATCTACTGTGCCTGTGTCATTGGTGGAACAGGAGACCACACTGATAAAACCTGTTATTGGGCTGCCCACAGAGTGCAAATGGAAACTTCATGGAAGGAAATGCTTTATTGCGAGGAAAACCAAAGGCGCTCTGAAATCCGTTTTTTCTTGGCTGCTGAAATTGCAAATGAATGGCTCCCAAACATCAGAAAAAATCCACCATCCTTGCTTGGTGTTAGCTATCACCTTATTTAAGGAACCCACATAAGCACACAATGTCAGGAAAAGCAGAATCCATCATAGAATATCCACATTAAAAAGTGTGCTTGGCTGTGAAAAATCTGTCAGAATATGGGTGCAGTACTGCCGACTACCTGTGTGACTGCTGTCAGTTAGGTGCATTAGAAGTTAAACTTGTGCATTAAAATCAAATTGTTGAAAAGAAGTGACTTGCCACAAAAAGCAATATAGGTTGCCACTATTCAATCTCTATGTTTTAAAAAGACTGGAATTAGAGATCTGTGTGCCTATTTTTGAAATGTAAGTTTATTTTATCAAAGATAATTTTAAACAAATTGAGTTAAAGTAACCTCTGATGCCAGCCACAGAACTTCAAAGCAAATTCCACACCGTACCCCAAACAAAGGGTGCCTTCTTTCTGCTCTCTTCCCAAGGAGCTCTCAGTCAGATGTTAATGAAAACGGAAGGGGATTTTGCTCTGCTGCCCATGAGAGAGACAAAGGGTTTCCTTGGCTGAAAAGAATATGCAGATGCGAGTGTCAACTGAAACTCCTGCCAGAGGAAGAGAGGCGGAGTTTGCTCTTGACCCACCAAAACTTTGGAGGCGGGACCGACAGTTATGTGTATCCTTAAGCCACAAAAAATATATTTTGGAAAGGACCGAAAGAGGACTGTGCAAAATTGTAAACATTAGAAAAATATAGTGTTGTTAACATGAAAATGCTGATCATGGTTTTAAAACTACTCAGAACGGTGTCGACGCTGTACTCATTCATAAACACATGAGAAGAAGACATCAAATGGTCATACATGATTAGGTGTGGCAAAACATTGGGGGAGGAACCTACGAAAGCCCTATGGGAAGACCTATGGAAATTGATCCCCAAGCTGACATGCTGAGCGCAGACCAGAGAAATTTGGACCAAAAAAGTGACTCAATAGCACTACACGCCGGAAAAACTGCAAGCCATGTTTCCCAAAACATCAAATAAATGCTGGAGAGGCTGTGAGGAAGTGGGAACGTGGAGGCATATTTGGTGGGATTGTAAAGGGATAAAACCATTCTGGGAAGAAATTAAGGAAGAGATGGGAAAGATGTTTCCAGATGTGAGGATGTTAGGAGAAGGGGTCTGGCTGTGCGGAATGAGAGACCAAACAGCAAAAAAATGTAAAAAGACACAGTGGAGAGGTTTCATGGGGCTCCTCATAGCAGCATGGTCAACCATCGCCCAGAACTGGAAAAACAAAGACACCCCACTAACATACACATGGCTACAAAAGGTGTGGGACCAAATAACAATGGAAAAGGTTACGCACACGCTCCAGGGCACGAGAGACAAATTTGCAATGGGAAGGGATTCTGGACTATCTTCAATCGGACTTTATGGATCAATGGTGTCCCCATAACATCAAGGTATGGGACATCTACAATGCATGAATAAGTTCCCGGAATGGCGGACTTTAGAGCCCCAGGGGGGAGGGAGGAAGGGGGGGAATGTTGTTTGTATTGTGATGTTTAGTTATGTAAAACCAATAAACATATGTTTAAAAAAAAAACTACTCAGAACTCTGTGCTAAGTTCAGGGACATGACTACAGAATATGTGGTTTTGTAGCAATTGTGGTGATGCCAGAAACATGAAACTTCACATGATTATGCCCACATATCATGCGCACATATGTGTGCAAATGTGGACAAATCTGACATTGAGTACCAGACCAAAAGTGCAAAAAACTGTCAAATCTGAACCAAAGCTCTCACCGAGATGGGACTTGGATGAATACTTGCTCCACAAAATCTGTGATGTAAATATGTTATTGCTAGCAAGTTGGTAAAATTGTAAATACGCTTTGTATGAAAAAAAGATTTACTGTGCAGGAACAAAGGGGAGGTTCTCCCTGGATCCTAATATACAGCGTCATCGTGACACTGTGTTTTCTGCTCAAATCAGGGGAGAGGAAATACCCTAACCAATAGAATCCCTAGAGGATGTGCCTAGTATAATTCAGCATACCCACCACTTTAGGAAATACATAAATAGAGACAGTTTAGGACCTAGAAACAGGCACATTCACCCATCAACTGATTGCTGGCAGAGCACTTTGCAAGGGAAATCCATATTCCAGACTTCAGAACTTTGAAAGCAGAGAGGCCCAATTCCAAAGCTGAACCCTTCTTAGCTTGGCCTTTAATATCCTGGAACCAGATTTTACCCCAGACCTCCAAGGGGCACCAAAAAGAACAGCCTGCCTGTGCTGTTTCTGCTTTCTTGCTAAGAATTCTTGCCGGAATCCAGAGATCCAAACCAGTAGAGCAGAGCTGTAACCAGATAGCTGTAAACCAGAACCAACCCGTCAGATCCAGTCCAAATCTGCCGTGCAGTGTCCAGAGTGCCGTGCTGAGTGCAGAACCAGAGCGCCTTGAGTCCAGTCTGGTGTGCTAGCTGAATTCCAGTCCAGAAAGTATCCCTGACCAGATCTCTGACGGGTCCATACCAAACAGTGGCAGTGAGTATCCGTAGCATAGGATTGTCATAGCATATCTCTTATTCATAAGTAATCCTATCCAAACCCCTTCTATTATATCCAGAACTGCATTGTAGAAAATCTTTTGTCTTACCGGAATCTTTCTCTCATCCCTATGGTCCTTTGGTAATAGTAATGTTAAAATCATCTTTGCGCTAATATATTTTATGAAGAAAGGCAAGCGTCTCGGTGTGCAAAAGCCATCCAGAGACGTGGCTGTGTTGATGGCTGTGCTGTCGTGTAGCTTGTGGCTTTATAGTCTTCCTAGTGTAAAGAAATATTGTTTGTAATTTTCAAAAGCGCATCTTTCTTTTGCAAATTTGGACTCTTTCTGAAAAAAAACAACCTCCACAAAAACCTCTGTAACTTCTTCACTGTGTATGCTAGAAATGAAATTTAAGTGTAAATCTGAAGCTAACATCGCAGCTTTCCAAGTTATCCAAAACGCAATCCAACTCCTTTTAGTTTTTCTGCAATCGTGCTTACCGCACGTGGAAAACTTTGCCGTGAATTTTTCGTCTGGCTCAAATCTCTCACGTGTGAAACAGCTGTTCCTTGCATCCAATCTCAGAATTAAGTGTTCAATCTGCTAATTACTCAATAATCATTGCTAGTGTTTATCTGAAACTATAAAAAGAGGCTCCCACTAGTATTGAATCCAATTTAGTGAATTAAATCAATTTTTCAATGTTTTTAACCATTCATTCAAAGCCACATTCAAAAGCATTTGACAAGTTTACAATCATCCCTGTTTTTCTCTCTGTTGCTGGGGGAAATTGGGATTGATGCTCTTTTGTTGAGTTTGTATTCCTGAAACCTGTTTTCTCTCCTTCCATCTCTTTATACTGCATAATGGGGGGATTGAGTAATGTGCAGGGGGAAAGAGTAATCACATTGCATTTTGATTGAACCCACACAAAGCCTGAAATAGCCTATTCTGTGTCTATTGGGATTAGCCCATCCTGTGAAAGTGATATTAGCCCATTCTGTGAAAAGTGAAATAGCCTATTTTGTGAAAACTGAAATTGAGATTAGCCTATCCTGCAATAGTTTTAACTGGAATTAGCCCACTTTGCGACAAACCAAGCAGTTTACCTCGTGATAACCTGATATAGCCAATTCCATGAATATGAGTAAAACCCAGAGGAGCCAGTCAATCCTACTCCTTCTCTGCCTCTTTGCTATAATGGCCTTTGCTACTTTCCCTACATGCCCACCTAAGGACAGAAACATGAGACTTCGATCAAGACTGCCCCGCCTGTATGAACCGAAAATAAACAGCAAAAATAGCCCTCCTATACGAAATGCCACCCTTGCCAGCAGAGCAGGCATAAAAATTTGAATACTGCACGTCTCCACTACTCCGAAAACTCCCATGAGGATTAATATACCTATAACTAAACATCTCCTCACCCCCAAACCTAACAGTACCTTATCTTTATCTGGATCACTCATTAATTCCTGATCACTGGTGGCTCACACCACTGAAATTGCGGACATCCTAACCAATGAGAACCTGGACCTGCTTCCCATAACTGAGACCTGGCTTCATGAGGCAGCAGGACTCACCCTCATGATAGCCGTGCCAGATAGCTATCAGATACTCAGAGCTGACAGACCCAATGCCAGAGGTGGCGGTCTAGCTGTCATGTCTAAAACTAATCTACCCATTAGACTTGCCACATCACCACCTTGCCAATCATGTGAGATACTTACATCTAAACTTCCTTTATCCAATAACCGCATGTTAACTATCCATCTGATATACAGACCTCCTGGACCACTGGGAACCTTCGAGGAGGATCTAACTAGCAGTCTAGCCAATAACACTAAAGACCACTCACAATTCCTGCTGCTGGGGGACTTTAATCTTGGATTTAACGACACTGATAATAAACATGCCCAATCCGTAGCAGCTCTACTGAAGGATCATGGGCTCATACAAAAAGCACTTATCCCTACCCATATCAAAGGAAGGACCCTCGATTGGGTGGCCGACCTGAATTGTAACATTGCCATTACCAACATTGCCCCGCAATCTTGGACCAACCACCATCTTATTACCCTCTCTGACACACTTGACCTCCTTAGCCCCAAAACTGTTGTTATGGCACCTCCACTCCCAACTATAAGTAAAAAGGATATCACAGCAGAAAAACGACTCCCTCATCTCCTTCTTTCCATTAACAACCTTGTTAGCCCCACAGACCCCAACTTACTAGTGGAGGTCTTCAATAATGCCATGTCTAAGGCACTGGACATTATTGCCCCTGTCAAAATTCGTAAAGGCAGACAGAAATCTCATCTTAATGCATGATTCACGCCCCAACTCAAAGAATTAAGACTCAAAAAAAGAAAGCTCCAATCCATTTGGCGTAACTCTCCAACTGTAGAGAATAAAGTTAAGCTAACTGACCATTCCAAACTCTACAAAAAAGAAATAATTAGCACAAAAAAAATACATTTAAAGATAGAATCTCAAAGGCTAAGTCTAAAACCAAGGAACTATTCACTATCCTTCGGGAAATGGAATCACCGATCTCTCCGCTTGACAATGTCCCTAAAGATAAGCTTTGGTGTACTGACATACAAAATGCCTTGTCAAACAAAATTGCATCCCTCCAACTCAAAATAGCCAACAACAAGACCTCACTGCTCCCATCTGAGCAGCAACCACATCCCCAACCTACACTGGACAGAACCACCATACCCTTCAGCTTCAAAAGAATCTCTAGCCTCGAGACAGAGAAAATTATTCTCTCCCTAAAACCTTCAAATTGCAAAGGAGATAGTTGCCTGGCCCAAATTATAAAGGATGCAGCTAGAGACATTGCCCCTTTTATCTTTAAGCTTATTAATGCCTCCTTCAAGACTAACACAGTGCCTAACAACCTTAAAGAATGTTGGGTCCTCCCACTGCTTAAAAAACTAACACTAGACCCCACCATCCCGACAAACTATAGACTTATCACCACAGTCCCCTTCTTACTCAAAATCATTGAGAGAGTAGCATACCTACAAATTCAGGACTACCTGGAAGCCAATCACCTACTAGGATCACAGCAATCTGTCTTCCAAACACTTCATGGTACAGAAACAGCCTTAATAGACCTCAAGACCCAAATTGATGAGTTAAAGGACAATGGGAAAGCAGCTATGCTACTCCTCCTTGACTTATCTGCAGCCTTCGACCTGGTGGACCAGGTATTCTTATGCAACCACCTTAGGTCGGCTGTCCATTTTTCAAGTGATGCCATAACCTGGGTCCAGTCCTTTCTAGCTAACCGTACAATGAGAGTCTTCTCCCCTCAGCATCCGCTGACCCCATACAAATGTCCTGCAGTGTACCTCAGGGATCCTTTGTCTCACCTACCATTACAACATTTTTGCTAAGCCTTTGTTCGACAAGTTGGACAGATTGGGTGTCACGTACACAAATTATGCAGATGACACCTAGACCCTCATTCCCCTTTTGGGCAACTTTCTCAAGGACACGGCCTTAGTAAATAAGATATACCTCCTCATTCAGGCATGGATGGCATCCCATGGCCTCTGCCTGAATGATGACAAAATCAAGAAACTGATTCTAAGCTCAGAGACGAACCTCAAAAAACTTAGCCCTAACTATGCCTCCTTCAAAATTGACAATAACCCCATCAAGGTGATGCCCGTAGTGAAAACCTTAGGCTTCTATCTTGACTCCACACTTACCCATAAGAAACAAGTTAATTCACTAGCATATAAAAAAGCTTACCCCTGTAGACTTATCCAAGCCTGCAGACCGTTTCTCTCTGAAACGAGTTGTATTACCTTGGCCAACACACTCATAATATCCAAACTAGATTATTGTAATGCCCTGTATTCAGGAGCTAACAAAGACATCACTGAAAAAATCCAAAGACTGCAAAGTAGTGCCCTAAGAGCAGCCCTGAATATTCCTAACAGAGAGCACATATCCAAATTCAGAAGAGATGTCCATTGGTTAAAAATAAACAACAGGATCCTCCTTAAAACAGTCTCACTCACGTCTAAATGCCTGAACAACCTAGCACCACCATATCAGTCAGAAAGAATAAATAAGAGACTCAATACAGACCCCATGAGACCCGCCAATGCCTACACTCTGGAGATCCCTAGATTCAAACATACCACAGCTGGTGGCGCCAGTTTCCTCGGTCAAAGCAGCGCAATCCTGGAACGCACTACCCTTAGATCTTAGAATGGAACAACCCTACCCTAAATTTAGACGTAACATTCTGAACTGGCTACTATCAAATGACTCGTAACTCGTTCTGTCCTGTACTAAGACTGCACCTGCAACCTGTCACTGGTGATCCCTACCACACTCAATATACGTGCTATCTACTGCATTATTTGACTGTAATATGTAATATGTGACCCCCCCAGTTCCCAACCACTTATTGTAACCGGGAAGTGGCAGTAAATGTTTATTTCCTGTATGTATGTACCTAACCTGCTCTGTAACTAAGCTTTAAGCCTACGTGTCCTGTTTGCGCCCAGCAACCCAAGGGTTTGGTGTGCACTACCAAATAAATAAACAAACAAACAAAACAAACAAACAATCCATGTGATGGGAAACGTTACAGTGATACCTCAATGTCTTCCTCCCCTACCCTCACAACCAACTTGACAAAATGCCCAATTCCCCAAAATAGGTATTCACTTATGCTACCCCTTCCCTTTCGTAAGGGTGTGTATGACTGTGTGCAAATAAACGTTAATAAGTGAAAGGTTGTTGAGTGTTTATGTGATATTGTTTTTTGTTGAAATGCCTTTCTCACTCAGCGGCACACAGTCCTCGTTGGAATGACCACAATTAATGAAAAGGTAGGTGTCTGACGGACAGCGCAGCTGCCCGGCCTATCCACAATGACAATGGAGGCATCCATATGATGTCAGCACACTCCACATATCCGCATGTTGTCCTCCACCTACTATTACGTGTGGGAGGGGAAATGCGGTTGTTGTGCAAGTGCACAGATGTGTATCTGTTCCTCTGTGTCCTGGTAACACTGCCACTGTGCAAAATATGTGAACAAACGTTAATTAGGTCGAGGTACCCACCCACAGCCTACAGGTACCTATACAGATAAACATCCCACCTGCTACACCCTATTAACAGCCAGCGTGTCCCAAAATGCTTGCCACGCGTATGGCGCCTTATTATTCAGTACAGAAGCGGCAACGGTATGCACATGCTCACAACGTATTCCACCCAAAACGCATCCTGTGGACAGCAGTTGGAAAGGAGACCAGTGACCATGCGACCGCACCCCTTATTTCAGTGACACGATCCGGACCCATGGACAGCAGCAAAGTACAGTGTTGAGGAATGTAGGGAGTGTTTTTCGAAAGTACATGCTTGCAAACACACCAGATTGTGGCATTGTACATGTATGTAGGGTTTTGAACAATGTACACCTGTTTTCCGGGTGCAGGTTCTCCACAGCAGCCCTACTAAAGGACTCACCCCAGAGCTGCTCTGCAATCTGTTTGCAACATTTCAGAACAGAGAAGCAGGCCACATAGGTTTGGCGTGTAAGTGATGTTTGAGCAAATGGGCTGTGCTACATTGCATTTGCAAGTAATTGCAACCATGTCAGTCCGGCTCAGAGCACACAGCAATGTAAAAAAATATGAACAGCACTTCCTGTGACCCACACCCACAGGTGTCATGGCCCCCACTGTCCCAATGTCATGTGTAGCATGGAGAAAATGGGCATATATGCACGTGAATTTCCCGAAGGACGACGAGGGCCATCCCCCAATAAAGGAGAAACATAACTTCTTCCCTTTCTACTGTCTTCTTTCCAGCACGCCGTCATTGCGTACTGCTAAAAAGTTCCACACGCATCCACCAATAACATGGAAGCGCTCCCCATGTAACAGTGTCAGTTCTGTACAACAGTCCTGTGCATAAACACCACGCCCAGAAACGTTATTGCGCAATCCCTCTGCCTCCACAGTCCCATTTCTATTACCGCCATCCTGAAAATCCCCGGATGTGGCTTTCGTGCTGTGTGCTGGCGTGGGTGAATGAATTGCAACCAGGGTAGGCGTAGTTCGTTGTAAGGGGCAGCTCTGAAAAGAGCTATAATATTTGTTTTTGTAGCTGCTTCTAGAGAAACACCTTTTTCGGTTTTTATTTCATTTTGTGTTTTTTTGTGCTCACAGTATTACAGTAAACTCTTCAGCACATCCTGTAGACGAGCAAAGAAAACTGCATTTCCAATGGACGACAACAAAATGCCATTTGCTTGGAACAACTCTGCATTTCCACAACTAATGGCGTCATTGCTGCAGAAGAACATCCCACGAATGGACAAAAAAGTATACATGCTTTTGTTGATGAGACCCTTTCCAACCTCTAGCTGGTGACAGCAATCATTGGAATAGGTGCATAGTAATCTTGCTGTTATACATGAGAAAAGCACCTTGTAAGTGGGAAAAATATACTGCACTACTTTCATGACCTTCTTCAGTTGATGGTACAGACGGGAACAAGGCATGGAACCCAAATACAATGCTCCATAATGCACGACCACACTATGTACAGTAGCCAAATTGACCACTCGTTGACATACTGCAAGCACAGCACTGAAGCTGCACTCGTCTCCACAGCACCACAAAGCTTCCAGTGCCTCCAAATCAAAATTGTCATGAAAGCCTTTTTCAACGGCATACTGTAACAGATCTTCCACAAGCGCATCACCGCCTATCAAGACAGTGCCTCTCTGCATGTCTGCCTGCTACCATCAGTACACAGAGTAATGGGAAAATATATTTCCACCTTTTCCTGTGTCGCACACCCTGACCACCTGATTGGACAATCCCCAAAGTCCCATTTCCATTGGCCAGCTTGATGAGAAGCGCAGATTGTAGCACTTGTGCTTTCCCAAGTACTACGAGGGCCGTGCCCCAGTAAAGCAGGAGGAATTCTTCCTATTGGCGAGCTTTACTGTGACACACACCCTAAGCACCTGATTGGACAATGCTTACAACCTGTGGCCACACTGCACAACTTCTCACTGCGCCATCTCCTGCCGTACACCAAACACTGTAGCATGTTGCAACTATCACCACAACCATGGAACACACAATACACGCTTTTTAACTTACTTCTGCTGCTGTAGCACATCCACAATGTGCTCTACACCATTCACCAAAGATCACCTCCCTGTGCCTGATGCACTGTCAAACCTGCATTGCTGTAGTGGGTGTACTCCTTGCACACATTTACTGCACCGTAATGCAACCATTCATGTCAGCATGTCAACAACTACCACTATGTACATACGCACCTTTGGCACCAGCACTCCTACCCAACCTCTGCACTGCAATGGACCTATACAGCGTAAAATGCAACAGTCACCATAATCTACAAACATTACATTGTCTCCGGTACCCCTATCCACTTTCATTCACATACTATTGTCTTACCCACTTACACTCAGAAAATATTGGGTCACTGCTACACTAACCACAAAATGTTCTCAACATTGCCCCTACTCCAACCAATCTGCACAGAGCACACTATCCAAGAACGGAGCCTCGAAATCCAAAGCGTCGAATGCAAAAGCCTCGAAAAGCAATGCATCGAAAAAATTATTTTTTTCCCCATTTTTTTTAATGGGGGGCTCCCCGCAAACCCTGTTTTTCTACCCCTTAAAGCCCATTTTAATTTAAAAAAAACTTTACCTACAAAAAAATGCATTTTCGAGGCTTTTACATTCGATGCTTTTGCATTTGACGCTTTGTATTCGAGGGAATCACTGGATACCTCCAAGAACATATAAGCTGCACTTCAACCATACCCTCTTCCATACTGATATAATGCAAATACTGCACCCAGTGCCCACACTGCATGACTTTTCACTGCTTCATCTCCAACCACACATGAAAAGCAGTACCATGTTCTAACAGTGACCTCACCTGCGAAACCAAACATACACACATGCCAGCTCACTTCTGCTGCTGCATTGCATCTGAAATGTGCTCCACAACCATTCTGTACAAGTCACCACCCTCTAAAGCATGCACAGTCAAAAATCCATTATTGCTGTGGGTGTGCTCAAGCCTTAGGCTCTTGAGTGCATGGCCTACAGCTTTCTGGCTTTGAACACACCCACCACAACGTTCTGCCACCATGCATGCCACCATCTCACAAACAACGACAATCCACATACACACCACTACCACCAGCACTCCTACCCAACCTGCGCACCGCCATGGAGCTATGCAGGAACAAATTGCAACAGTTACCATGATGTAGAAAGAAAACACTGCCTCCTGCACCCCTGTGCACTTTCCTTCACATATTATGGAGTACCCACTTCCATCCACAAAGTATTGTGTCACTGACCACCTACCCACATACTGGTCAGAACATTGGCCCTACTCCAACCAATCTGTACACACCACATTATGCAAGCACCACCCTGTACAGTATGCAGAGTCAGACATGTCCTAGGCTCTTGAGTGCATTCCCTACGGCCTATCACCTTCGCCCATTCACCCAATACTCTAATCCTTCAACAGACCCACCGCAACTTCATGCACCCATGCATGCCACCATGTGCCCAACTACCGCAATCCATCCGCAGAGCACAGCCACTGGTGCTCCCACCCAACCTATGTCATGTGCAATTCACTCCCCTTCCGAAATTCACCTGTCACCATGGAAAGAGGTCGCCAGAAGCCAGAGCAGGGCTCATGGGCATTCGCTAGTAGAAAGAAGCAGTGAGACACTCACCAGAGACCTGTTCGAAGCAAAGAATCCCAGCTGGTACAACAGGATGCAGTGACACAGAATGCTGAGCTGCACGAGGAAGAAATCACCCAAAGACCACTGTCAGCACCCTGCGAGAAAGACAAGGAACACCACGAAGAGCCGGTGAGTCCACACTGGGAGGAAGGGAACACCAGGGCATATTGGCGAGCACATCACATTCGAGTAACTGAACAAAACAGAACAGAGAAAGAAAGAAAGCCATTTTCTGAAAGTGAGAATGTGAAAATGCATAAACTAAACAAGGAAACCTTTGAAGCTCATGCATATGTACACAATATATATTTAAGAAATAGTAACAAGTCAGCATGTGATGGACAAAGTGAAGTAGCCAATAAGGCTAAGGTGAATTAACAAGAGTGGAAGTGTGAGCAAAACAAGGGGGCAATATGCTATGGGCAGAATAAATTAGCCAGAAGGGCTAATCTAATGAATAGGCAAGAGTGGAAGTGCAGACAAAAGAACATGAATACAAAAAGCCCTGGCAGGAGAGTATACCAGGCAGGTTCAAGTGTGTGAATACAAGAAGCCCTGGCTGGAGAGTATGCCAGGCAGTCACACATGTGTGAATATAAGAAGCCCTGGCAGGAGAGTATATCAGGAAAGGGTAAGTATATGAACATAAGAGAGCAGAGAAACCCTGGCAGTTCAGTATACCAGGTATCCGGACATCTAAAAGGCCAAAGACAACTGGGTCTGGGTTTTGGTATTGATCAAGAAGAAAGACAAAAACTGTTGTGTGTAAAGAAACTTGAAGAATGATCCAGAGGAAGGGAGACACCCTCTGGAGTACGGAGCAATATCTTTGAAAGAGTTGTTGTTGGAGTTTCTTGTTGCTTTGCCCACTTGAACATTTCTAAGACACTGAAGGCCAAATACATTATCCTTTTCAGTTTAAATTTAATTTCCTTACAATATGAGGGTCAGAATGGTACTTTGTACACAGGACAGTTTTGTTTCGGACATTCTGACACCGCCAGATAGTTAGTCGTGTGTTTAGGTAGGGAAACACCTCTAGTGCAGGAACAGAGAGGCATTTTTCCAACCCCTTTTATTCATCAATAAAAGTCTTTAACCAAAACCATGTCTAATGTGTGTCCGAGTTTCATTCCTGACTCCTCACGATAAACACGAGCTTCAACTTAACAGTAGGGTAGAGACTGCCACCCTATAATTAATAAAAATATGGATATTCAGTGAAACAACATTAGTGAAGAGGGAGTTAAGATGATCCAATGTAATGCAACAAATAGGCATGTATCTCAGTGATATCAGTAATGTCACGTATGATGTAATTAGTGACCCCCATTAGTGATGTCATGTGTGATGCAATTAGTGATGCCATCTGTGATGTCATCATTGTGGTCATACACTGTGCAACAGGGAGCACATGGACTAGCTTGACATTTAAGTGCTGAATTTCAGGGGTTTTGTTGAATTACATCTGATCACTTTAACCCTCTCTTAACTAATGTTTTTTTTTACTGAATTGGAATCCAAATTGTGGAAGAAAGCACTTAATCTCCCAAATTCAGCCCCTATGGTCTCTATTCGATATGAGTTGGGTCTGACATCCCTCTTGGCATGGATGGAGTGGAGGTGGGTCTCCGCTTATAGACTCATACTTGCTCCTCCCCCCTTATCCCTTAATGAAGATATGGCAGCTCAGCACCAACAAAAATTATAATTGCTTCTTAAATTTATTAAGGGAGAGATCGACTGAGATTTTGACTAATATGGATACAGATGTAGTGATTGTGGTGCATAATCCGTTAAAATCCAAAGATAACATGAAAAAAGGAGACTGGATCAGAACTATCGACTGAACGAGAACATTAAAGCTCTCCTCCTCCTTATCGATGCAGGATAAACCCAAATTATTTCTGCCTACCTATCTGAGGAGGTCACCAGACCCCAGTGTGAGGGCGGGTTTCCTCAGACTTAGGCTGAATATACTTCCAACTCTGGAAATCCAGCACATGAGGGATAGGGTACTATATCCAACAGACATTTGTCAGGGCTGTGATTCGGAAGCGCAGAACTCGATCCATCATGTGCTGATTGATTGCCCGGGAACTTGGGCCCTAAGAGTCAGCAGACTGAATAGATTTGTTAATAATATCGACTGTCTAGAATCCCTCATGTTCTGGGAAAGACTTATCTCAGGCAATGAAGTGTTTCTAACAACAGAAGTGCTACATATCTTGAGGGCCTTAAAACTCTCGACAAACTGTGGTATCATTGTAAATAATGGGTAAACAGATGAATGATTTTAGAGCTGGTGAACAATGGCAAAGAAAGGCTCTGGGTGCTGAAGCAGGTAGCCTAAGTAGGTTGTGTCTCAAAATATTTCTTGGAGTGTTTAGTTGGTTTTATTTGAATGCTGAATATGCTTAACTGTGATTTATATGTATCAATCCATTTTCTTTCAAATGAAATTTAATAATGTAAAGTTTTATTATGTTTTATGATGATGTGTATATGTTGATAGATGTGTAAAAATTCAAAATTGGTTTGGCTAATGCACAATAAATAAAATAAAATAAAATATTTAAAAAAAGGTTTACTGAATTTCAAGGTTGTTTTATACTAAAGTTTCCTCAGGGCACACTAGTCCTGGGCTCTGGCCATGACCAATGTACATGTTTCACCAAAATATTTCTTTTTTTCGTCCACTATCCATGGCCTTCAGCAGTGGCCAGTGGCCACGGCCGAACATGTTGCATAGTTTCTTTAGGTCTCACTAGCCTTGGCCTTTGGCACAAATAGTTTTCTTTCAGGACCACTAGCTATGGCCATGGCTACTGTACATGTTCCATAGTTTCTTGAGGTCTCACTAGCCATGGCCACTGGCCATGTCACACCATTAATTTGTTACCAGACACCCATTGCCCCCTGCCCAGTACATGTTTGTGCTGCATAAGGTAAACCTTTTTTTACTATCTCCTTATTCCCACTATAATTTCACAGTAACAATTTTCAATACCGGAAATTCCTGTATTAACATGGTGGTTCGCTGATTCCCGTGAGAACTTGAAACAATTTTGGGAAATAAAAAGTCTTCCAGATCATCACAGGCACTTAAAATCTATCCCCTTTCTTTTTCCCATGTGCCTTCACTCAAAGAAGTAGTTTTTTTACTCCCTAAACCTCTCCTATTACCCCCTATCACTCATCACTTTGAGTTACAGGCATATGCTCCTCCGAGCGCAACTTGCAGAGTTACAACTGTAATCTGGTGAGATTCCTGTGTTCTTCCCCCGATAAACTGAAAATGTTCTCCCCAACCCACACCCAAATCCTCAAATACACATCGTATCTCCTTCCCAACTCCTGACTTATCGACTGACTTGATTGCTATTGCAATTGCTATTTACATAGCGCCTGCGGCCAGGCGATTTAAGCTCTGTCGTTCAAAAACAATCAGTGTTGCCATAGGATTGACTACATGAACAGAAGTCTTTTGAGTTTCTTTCTGAAGTCAAAGAGCTTATTAGACTCTCTAAGCCAGTGGTCTTTAAACGTTTTCATCCCAAGCCCCCTTTGAGGACAACGTTTTGAAGTTGCCCCCCCGCCCGAGTTATTGGGGTAGCTGGATGAGAGGCCGACAAAGCTTTCTGGAGGCCACCTACTCCTGGTCCCAGGGGAAGCTCTGAGTAGGAAGCATACCAAGGGTCTATGTGGCCACACTTACCTCTCAGGCCCTTGAGTCTCCAAAGGGAGTGAAATAGAGTTCAGTATCAGGCATTTATTTTGTTGAGTGGGACTACCGAAATGCATGAGAGTTGAGAGTTGAGGAGGGTTGAGGGAGCCTCACATCACAGGTTATTTCAATACAGAAGCATGGATGGTGAGCATACATCCCAAACGGACAGTATACAAATGTTAGTTACTATGGATGGATTTACACAGTGCAACACAGTCACAGTCTCCTTCACATCCTTATCACTTTTATTAAATTCCTTGTCACTGCCTCCTTTTCTGTTACTCCCTTCCGTAGAGCAGTTCTTCATTACACAGTCTCTCCTTACATAGTCTCTCCCATCTTTAACTATCTACTGTTGTCCTCTCTCTCTTCCTTACTGCACCTTTTCTATCTCCCTTCTTTCTATCTGGTCTGGGCTGCCATTCTCTTGTTCTCTCATCTCACACTTGCAATTTAGTTTTCCTTCTCATCCCCTCAAACTCAGTCTCTTATCTCCCCTCCTTGCACACTCCCCATTCTCCCTCCCTTCATCCTTTGCATTCTTTCTTTCCTCATCCTCCACTGCTCTCTTATTTCTTTGGACCTGCGCCCATTTGGTGTTTTGGCTCTCTAACCCTCTCATTCTGTCTCTTGGCTCCATATCATTCTTGATGTGTCTTCTCTTTCTCTCTCTCCTGCTCCTTCTGCATTCTTTGCTCCATACCAAGTATTCCCCTTTCCCCTTCTGTTCTCTCTCTTTGCTTCTCTCCCATTTTTTTCTGTTCTGTCTCTTCGCTTACTGTTCTGTTTCTCATTGCCATATCCTTTAATTTTTCAATCTTTTGTCATCTATCACCCCCTTTAACTTCTACCTGCATTCTCTCCACCTCGGTTTCCTCCTCTCTAACATAGTATTTCCCTCTGAATCTGTATTTTTTATTTCCCATTCTGGCACTCAGTCTCACTCTCCCCTGACTGGTAATGCCCCCCGCTACTTTGGGTTTATTGCTATTAGTATCCAGGCACATTGTACCAGGATACCAATAGTGTTTTTTTTTCAAGTTGAGAAATGGCGTGTTTGTTGTTTCCCAACTTGAGAAAAAAATACAAAACAAGATGGCTACCATGGATTGGGCAGAAGGAAACTACACATAGTCCCTTCGACCTTTCCATGGTGGCCATTTCTGGGCAGGAAATGTGCCGGGAAAAAAAGAGTGTACCAGGTGCTGGTGAAGGACGTAGGAGCGCAAGGTAATTGGGGTGGGGGTGGGTTGGAAATTGGGGTTGAGTGAAGGAGGGAATGGGAGAGTATGGGGGACACACTTACCTGATTCCCGATGAGGGAAGATGGCGGCATCCCGCTCCGACGAGGCTAGGAACTGGAGTTAACCGTGTGGTAAAGACCCCATTCTGAGCCTCCTGATTTGCTGTGAGGCTGCCACACCCCCTAAACCAGGTACAACTATAGATATATATAGACATGTATGATAGCATTGTCACCCATCAACTCCTTTCCTCATAACTTATCTATACTTCAGCAACAATCTTTATGATGAATCGTATCACACATGCCTACTTAAGCACCAAATTGTACCATTCTGCACAGAACGGCAGGCACTGGAGCAGATGTCACTTTTCCAACCACATCTACCAACAACATCACTGACTAAAAAATCAGAAGGCTGCAGGGTTAATAGGTGGCACACAAGTACAGACTTACTTGCCTTGTAAAATGCTATGTTGACTGCACTAACATACACCTCAGGAAAGATACTGGGCAAGTCTAAGTGGGGAGATCCTACCCAGAAATTGAAACAAAAAAATACAAAAGTGATCCCACCAAGTAAGCACTGTATAAATAAACAAAACCTAAATTTTAATTAACAGGTGTAAAAATAATAACACACCTGCTGGCACTTAATAGCAGAATCAATAATGTTCTAAATCCAAACAGCAAAACGGAATAGAGAAAAACAATGTATTAACAATTTCATCATAAAATCAATAAAAAAATAATATAATTATTCAAGAAAGTGACATGTGCAATTATTAAAATGACTCATACAGAATAACATCAATTAGTGCTTACAAATAAAAACCCTAAAAACAAACCACAGAAAACCAAGGCTAATGGAAAAATAATGCCCATAACGCCAAATTACATGTGAGTGCACGTAAAAGTACTCAATCGTGCTCACCAAAGGAGGTCTTACAATACCAAAGCTACTAATATCTAGCTCGTGTAAACGTGAATGTTAGACTGAAATAACTGCTTAACAGTGCAGTAAGCAATAACCCACCATGTTTCGTTCTTCTACACATATTAATAGAAATAACAGAACTTCTTCAGGGGACCTGTAAAACCTAGCGAAAAAATAAGTTCTCAAAAATATGTGTTCTTCCTTTAACCAAACACTCTTGACAATGGACAGCAGAGATAAGTTCTTTAAATCCTATGGTGTCGACTCACCTAAAGAAACAGTGCAAGAACAGCTACAATTTGTGCCTTTATATATTTATGTAGGCACTCCTCAACAACATACATTTCTGGACCGGCATACTCTGAGTCTACCGGTAGGGGCAGCGAACTACCAGCAGGCCTGACCTGCCGGTAGTTCAGGCCCCTACTGGCAGATAAAACACTGACGCACTGGCACCGGTAACAGTGCGGGTACTTCCGTTTTTCCACTCGCGTGGCGTCCTGAATGGGAACTCACCTTTCCGCCGCTGCCTTTAATATTGGGCAGTGGTACACCGAAGTTGACGGTAGGATGCAGATACTACCGGCGGCCTACCAGCAACCTCGTAATGAGGTCCCCTGTACTAATTTAATGTATTTTAGGTTCAAAATGTCAAACGACAATTCCTTTTTTCATTGCCCCTCATGTCTACGTCTACATCAAGCTCCCACAAAAGTTTATCGGCACCCAGTCAGTTGGGTTTTGGGTTATTTATCTGCAGCTTTTGACTCTTAAAGATGTAGTTGATTTTCAGTCTGTTTTCAAAATGAGGAGATGTTACGAAGGGGAAAACGGTCAGACCAGAAGGGCAAAGTGTCAATGAGAGAATCAGTTATCCGGGTGGTGGGTGAAGGAGCCGATGGGGCGGACCTTGAAGTGTCATGTGATAGATCTGGATTGCTGAGGTGCAGGTCATGCAAAATATTTTTTTGGTTCCATTGCTATAGAAGGGGTTCACCCTGAGGGCATTCATTCATATTCCCCAGAGGAGGGTATTGCAGGGCTGCAGCATAAAGTTGATTGCCCGTGGTGGCCTGAAATATATAGGGACAGTAGCCACCACACTAGGCACTCTGCTAGGTCGGCAGAGGTGGGGTAGAGCAGGACGCAAGGAGAAGCAGAGCGCTTCCAAAGAAGCTAGCAATGCGGGGTATAAGGTTCATTCTGAAGTATCTACTGCAGCAGTGCCCAAAACACATGACAAATGCCTGACCCTCTGAATGACCAGTCCTTTCCCTGTCCCATAGCTGAATTACTTTCGAACAAGCAAGTACTGTGCAGTGGCAAATACTTGCTTCAACTGTACTGTTTCCTTGCCATCTGGCCTCTGCCATCTGTGCCTGAGGCCCCATTCTGAGCTCTGTGTAAATTTAGAGCAGGGGTGCATAACTGATTTTGACAGAGAGCCGAAAGTACCTTACATGATGGCTATAGTGGGCCGAAAAGTAAATGTGGGCAGGCGGTAGGCGCAGCAGGCGTGGCGTGGCAGGAGGCTTTTTCAACCCCCAATTTTTATTAAACAAATGGAAAAAGAATATGTTTTTGAGGTGTAACGATTTTTATTTGTATCTCAAACTTAAATTTTGTACTACACATTTTCCGTTGTTATCATGTATTTCTATTTAGCTATTGCCTATTGTCTGTTTAATTAAATTATATATATTTTATTGACCCTTGATTGGACATTCCGTTATTTTGGTCTGCTATACTTTGCTATTTTCTGGAACCAAACACTATGCCCCATGGCCCCCAACCCCCAACCAAACACTATGATCCATTGCCCCCACCCTTCAACCAAACCCTATGCCCCATGGCCCCCAACTCCAACCAAACACTATGACCCATGGCCCCCACCCCTCAACCAAACACTATGCCCCATGACCCCCACCCCAACCAAACGCTATGCCCCATGGCACCCACCCCTCAACCAAAAACTATGCCTAATGGCTCCCACCCCTCTACCAAACACTATGCCCCATGGCTCCCACCCCTCAACCAAACCCTATTCCCCATGGCCCCCAACCCCCAACCAAACACTATGACCCATGGCCCCCACCCCTTAACCAAACACTATGCCCCATGACGTCCACCCCTCAACAAAACACTAAGCCCCATGGCCCCCACTCCCCAACCAAACACTATGCCCCATGGTGCCCACCCCTCAACTGGACACTATGCCCCATGGCTCCCACTCCTCAACCAAACCCCATGCCTCATGGCCCCCAAACCCCAACCAAACACTATGACCCATGGCCCCCACCCCTCAACCATACACTATGTCCCATGACCCCCACCCCAACCAAACGCTATGCCCCATGGCACCCACCCCTCAAGCAAACGCTATGCCTCATGGCTCCCACCCCTCAACCAAACACTATGCCCCATGGCTCCCACCCCTCAACCAAACCCTATGCCCCATGGTCCTCAACCCCCAACCAAACCCTATGACCCATTGCCCCCACCCCAACCAAAAACTATGCCCCATGGCATCCACCCCTCAACCAAACAATATGCCCCATGACCCACACCCCAAACCAAACACTATGCCCCATACCCCACACCCCTCAACCAAACACTATGCCCCATGGTGCACACCCCTCAACCAAACACTATGCCCCATGGCACACACCCCTCAACCAAACACTATGCCACATGGCCCCCACTCCCCAACCAAACACTATACCCCATGGCCCCCACTCCCCAACCAAACACTATGCCCCAAGACACCCACCCCTCAAGCAAACACTATGCCCCATGGCCCCCACTAATCAACCAAACAATATGTCCCATGGACCCCACCCCCAACCAAACACTATGCCCCATGGCCCCCACACCCAACCAAACACTATGCCCCATGACACCACTCCTCAAGCAAACACTATGCCCCAAGGCCCTCACCCCTCAACCAAATACCATGGCCCCACCCCCCAACCAAACACAATGCCCCAAGCCACCAAGCATGCACCATGTATACAAACTCATACAGACCCAAACCCCCCGACCCCAACTCAGCACACAAACTCACAAGCATACACCAATACACTATGCAGCCATACAGACCTGAACTCCCACCCCCCCAACTCAGCACACAAACTCACAAGCATACACAATACACTATGCACCCATAAAGACCCGAACTCCCACCCACCAACTCAGCACACAAGCATACACCAGTACACTATGCACCCATACAGACCAGAACCCCCACCCCCCAACTCAGCACACAAACTCACAAGCATACACCATGCACCCATACGGACCCGAACCCCCACCCCAACTCAGCACACAAACTCACAAGCATACACCATGCATCCATGCAGACCCAACACCCACCCCCCCCCAGCATCTCATCATACACTGCAATTGCACACAAACACATTCCGGCAGACCCGACACACACCCCACCCCCGCATCTCAACACACACTGAACTTGCACACAAACACATTCAGGCAGACCCGACACCCACCCCCTCCGCATCTCAACACACACTGAACTTGCACACAAAAACAAACATTCAAGCAGACCCGACACACACCCCACACCCGCATCTCAACATGCACTTTCACACAACAACAAACATTCAGGCAGACCCGACACCCACCTCCCCCCCCAGCATCTCAACATACACTGCACTTGCACACAAACACATTCAGGCGGACCAGACACACCCCCCCTCCGCATCTCAACATAAACTGCACTTGCACACAAACACATTCAGGTAGACCTGACACACACACCCCCTCCACATCTTAACACACACTACACTTGCACACAAACACATTCAGGCAGACCCGACACACACCCCACCCCCGCATCTCAACATACACTGAACTTGCACACAAACACATTCTGGCAGACCCAACACACACCCCAAACCTGCATCTCAACATACACTGAACTTGCACACAAACACATTCAGGCAGACCCGACACACACCCCACACCCGCATCTCAACATATACTGAACTTGCACACAAACACATTCAGGCAGACCCGACACACACCCCACACCCGCATCTCAACATACAAGCAGCACAAAGATCCGACACACACACACAAACAAACAAACAAATATCCCCCCTCCCAAAACAAATCTGTACTTACCGGACGACGTGCTGGAAGGCAGGCTAGCTGGAACGCTGGCAAGGTCCGGTATTACGGCTGGCGTGGGCGGGGCAAGGCTGAAATGCCTTCCGGCATCAAGCCTTACTGGCCACGCCAGCCGTAGTGCTGGCACTCCATTGGTGCAACACACACGCACTACGTGGCTCGTAGGAGCTGCGTGGTTCGTGTGCACTGAACCAATGAGGGCCAGTGTCTTGTCCGGCGTGGAAGACAACTAAGGCTTTCGACGCGGCCCGTATGTTGTGCACCCATGATTTAGAGGAACAACACTTTCGTAATGTGCTCCAGATTCTGTACTTCAACAAAAATTGCAGGATGGAATAAAATGGACCACTTTTTGGATCTGTTGGTTTTAAAGGTGCATGTGCTTGGACCCCTGTTAAATGACAGTGAGCCACCTAGTGGTGAATTGATAAACTGCATTTCAGAAGACTATTGTATGTTCAATAGAGATAAACTCCCAAATGAGTGGTGATGTGTTGGTGAGGTGGCTAATTCGTTTGATAAGAACATACCATATGTACACGTATCCCTCACTCTCCAATCTGAACACCTTAGAAAACCAGCACTTCTTCCTTCCAAGGTCAATACGTTAAGCACTGCATTATTAGAGTGCTTAGCAGTGGGAGCCATATGATATGAAGGGATACTCAAAAAGTGACATTGTTATTACATAGCATGTAATAGAAAACATGAAGTTATTAGCTAATTGCTAGAGCGGCTTATATAGAATAATGCAGCGCCATGCCTACATACTTACAATTATTTTTTATTTTTGGCCAGACTGAACAAAAAGACAGCAACATATAGGGTCGATGGGAATGGGCAATTCTTCATCTCTTGTGGTGAAGCAGCCAGGGGAAGTGTGGAAAGCACGCTGCTCCTTTCCAGCAGCGATTTCATTCAAAATGTCCTTCCGAACTGTGGAGGAGGCGGAGGAGTCTCTGAGCTCAATGAATGGTGAACCGAATGAATTAACCTCACACCCTGCCACATACCAATTACTGCGATCGTTGACTCATTAAAAGTGATACAGCGGGGGATGTGTAAGGGAGGATGTTACAAGGCTACAGTGATATACTGGTTTCCCGCCGGCACTGCACCGTGACATGGAACGGAATGTACTCCCAGCAAAATATGTCGGCACATTCCCAGGTTTCATTGCATCATGTTGACCTGAATGTGCTCTTGACATCAAGCAAATATGATTTAGGCATTCGAAGGTCTTTCTAAGGCCTTTCACTTATGGTCAAGATTTATCGCTGCACATGTGTGGCCCTCAGCATAGTTCCACAAAACCAACATCTGCCTTGTGTTGAAGGAACTATTTTTGTACACATTTCAGTAAAAAAAGGAAGTTTTTAGATTAGAATTAAGGTCCTCACAAAAAGGTCTAAAAACGTTGGGAATGGCAACGTTGAGCTTAAAGCACAACGTCCAAACATAAGGAAAAGTGCCTAAAGTGGAAATGCACTTGTTAAAGTGCCAGCACTCACTTCAAATGTGTAAATGAACTAATTATGTGATATAAACAAAGTCTATTACGCCAGAAAGGCAACCTTAACTCACTATAGATGAGTGCATACAATCTGTGCCAAACATAAAACAATGGTATGATTACATTTGTTTGCCCACCAATAGCGCTCAAAGCTGGTGTAAAGAGGGCTAAGGAGAACAGGAGAACATCAAGGGAGCCTAGATGTGAAGCAAACAGTCCATTCTAGCCCCTGCAACAAGCAACTCTTTCTACCAATTAGCAGGTGGCAACTGCAGCACCATGGAAGGAGAAGCCCAGTTGCGATAGATCGGGAGACCACTCAAGCGAATCCTGACCCAATGCCTCTTGTGACACCCCAGTGTCATGCCCTGCAGCCTCGCACCTGAGGCAGCATATCTGAATTCCCCACAGCAGCTCCCAACCAACCGCACCATGCCATGAGGAGACGGAGGAGAGCAAATGGTCAGACATCCATAGTGTGTGCAGGCCCAGGCTTTCCTAGGTAGACTGACCAGGAGTTCTTTGGCAGCTACCATCTGGAGATGCCCAACTTTTTCAGCCTCCTAGTAAAAAGTGAGAGTGACCTTGAGCACAATATGTTTTTTTGTGTAATAACGAACCCCCCATCCCTATTGAAGCCACTCAAAGTCTTCAATTGCTGTGTCACGGGCACATTTCAAATCATTGTGGCCCTGGAAAATGTCATCACTGCCTGCATTTCCTGAATCCTCACACAAGTGATAAACACCATAATTAGATGTTGCAGAACTACATATTTGTCCCGCTGACCATGTGGCCATAATTTGGATAAAGGCGCAATTTTATGGCATAGAGGGCATCTCCAATCTGATGTGGGTTCTGAGCCCTAATCACATAAACCTTGAAGAACCCAGAGCAAAAATGCACCCCTTCAGGGAAAGACCCAGTCAGCACTCTATCAATGTGCAGATGGTGAGTGATGCTGACTTACTATTCATGCATGTGTGTCCACAATTCTCTGGCCCACCTCATGACACCATGATCCTTGCTCAGCACACCCGCTACAAATGCATTCTATCACAAACTTACCCTGCACATGTGCCTACCACATCCTGGGGCACATAAATGCACATATTATGTGGGTAATTCCAATATTTACCACCAGATGTGGCAACGCTCTCATGTGTCCCAATGCCATGTTCGAGTAGCACAAACATTCTTGGTTCCTCTCATTGCATTCTGGCACTTGTAGTTTTAATCACCCTTTTAAAATGATTTACTGCATGTCACAGAATGCAAGCAAAACACAGGACTGGATCTCACAGCCAGGCATTATATGGCGAGATATGAGAACAATGCAAGGGGACAATGTGGCACATCACCAGACATACGGTCAGAATATGCTTCGGTGGCATATAAGAACCAACACAGGGCGTCATCATACCCCAGAAGATTACTATGCATTATCCCGTGGGTTTGAGCTGGGATTTGGCATCCTGAAGAACCACTTCCAGTGCCTTTTTGTACCAACCCGATAAGGTCTGCCTTATCTTGCCCATGTGTTGCATGCTGCACAATATCACCTTGAGACGCGATGTGCCCCTGCCCAATGAGGTAGTGGATGATGATGGCTTGGGTGGCAGCTCTGTTGACCATGAGTGACAGGTATCAGGGTAAGGGCACCAAGAAGACTGCATGGATGGTCTTGTGCTGCATGAGAAGAAATGAACAATTTCTTCAGATAGAGTTGAGTGCATCACTCTAATACCGAATACAGGCCCCACATCCCCTTTCAGCAGTGAACATGTATGAAATAAAATGACAACTCTATATCATTCGTAATTCCAGAGAAAGGTCAAAATAATTCCAATATGCAGGATTTGTCCTTCAGAATTCAATGTCCAGGGTGTTCCCAGAAGTATTCAACATCCAGTGTGCATAAAAACAAACACACGTTATCAGGGCGTCTAGAAGAGTCCAGGAGGGATAAGGCATGGTGGACTCCCTCTCCACAAAATACTTCTTGTAGAAGGGTGATCACTTCTGGTGTTTCAGCAGCCCAGCCATGGATGACAGGGTGTGCCACTGGCTGGCCTCAACTGTCATACAGCAGAATGTGACATCGAAGTTGGTCATTTAGTGCACCACTGCAAAGGAAACAAATGGAGCAGTATAGTTAATACAGGAGGCCGATGCATTGGCCAGACGACCCAGCTCCCGG
Organism: Ambystoma mexicanum; assembly: GCF_040938575.1. NCBI lineage: Eukaryota > Metazoa > Chordata > Amphibia > Caudata > Ambystomatidae > Ambystoma > Ambystoma mexicanum. Next base: position 406,330,997 of record NC_090937.1, read on the forward strand.
TCCCCAGCGTCACTCCGCTGGCACTCCCGTAAGCAGTGCCAGCCTTAGTGTCGGAAGTGTCCGGGGCACAGATGGACACATTTGGCACCCTACCCCACCCACCACCCTTGTACCCGTATTCCCATGCTCAATGGGGTGTTGGGGTTGGAGGCGTCCAACCCCCCCACCCCAAAAAGAAATCTTTTTGCTGGTGGGAAAAGGCGTCCTTTTGAAATTAAATGTGCGCGAGGGAGCGGGCACATTTAACAAAAATAGCGTGCTGCTGCGTATTACCCACATTGTTGGAAAAAAATTGAACGCATGGTAGATTTGATCGAATTCAGTCACTACCCTTAGTTCGAATTTTTTCAGACAATTTGGGTCCGAAAATCCCAAATATGAGGAGTGGGGGTTGAATGGGTATCCCCTGCTCTCCATGTTTGGAATGTGCGACCTCTGGGGCTTGTGGGGGTGTCTCCCACATCCTTAACAATGGAGGCGGGAGACATGTATTCTTCAGGCCCCGTTTTCAATGTAAAAAAAAGGTGGCCCAAACAGTTTTACTGTGGGCAGTCTGCCTGCGAACAAATCCTTTGTGGGCAGATCACGCAGATCCTGTTGTGGCACCCTATTGAGATGATTACCACCCCCACTCCTGCACCAGAGTAGGGAGTTAATCACTGGAATAGGGGGCTGATGCATGTATCAGTGCCCTATTCTAATGAAAACTGCCCAACTCCTGCATCGGATCGGGGAGGTATTTATCTCAATCGGGTGCTGCAGCACCCTATTGTTGTTAAATGTGCCAGCGAGCACATTTCATTTCAAAAGGGCACCTTCTCCCATCACGCCGGCTCAGGGTAGGCTCCCCCGAGCTGGTGCCCCAGGGGGCTAATGGTGCCCCGGCGGGCCACCCCTAAGGCTGGCCCTGTTACTGAGGGACAGTTGTCCAATAGACCCCTGTCATTCTCCTCTACCCATTATTGGGTTGCCTCAATGGATAAAAGTCTTTAAGTACTGCCATGCAGTCATGGTTGAGGGGAAGAGGCAGAGGGGCAGTGGGTGCAGGGCCAAGGATGGCACAGATCCCAGTATCCATGGAGGAGAATGAACATACCTACATGGTGGGGGAAGATATAGCTCCATTATCTTCATCCAGGTGGAGATCAACCTGCTTCTCTCCTGTCGGGTGGGCTCTTTCACTTCTCTGTTTACCCAGAAAATTCCACCAATAAGGGGAAGGTGAGTACAACTGATTCCTATTTGTCAGTGTATTTGATTGTTTTCCAGAATCTGGTGAAAATGATACATCTCACACCCACTTATTTCCTGGTGACTCCTTCGCATAAGAAGGCTGAACACAGGAGAACATGTCTCCATTTTACAATGGAAATTTACAATCAAAACCTCCAGGGTAATGCACACAGACACTTTTTAAATACCACAATAGTACCACATCAGCAGTACCATTTCAGAACGTGCGGAAGAAATACCAATCTGATATTCAATAATGTCTATGTCTGAAGGTTAAAAAAAAACGGAGTTTAGAGTCTTTGAAAACCTCTTCTTGCATTCAAGAACACAATGCATGTAGAGCAGGGCCCACCCATCACCCAATTACGTAACAGATTTGGTGCTCCGGTCACCTAATTTCCATGCATATCTGAAGTCATCATTTTGACCGTAGTACTATTTTCAACCTGCAACTAATTAAAAAGATGCTCCCACTCTTGAGTTTTCATCAAAGAGTAGAGCTTGTACGGCTACGCATCACATCAAAATTCCATTACCGAGAGAATCCTTTCCAGTGATTGCTTAAGAAAATGCTTGCTCAGAATCAATTAGTTCAGAACAAAGCGGGGAGACTGAGGGCTTGATTCTCAAGTGGGTATTAAGTACTGAAATGGTTATTTATTTATGCATTTATTTATTGCATTTATAAAGCGCAAATAACCCTTGGACATCTGGGCGCTTGAGCTTAAGAATATGGTTACATTTGGGAAGCTTGGTTACATGGTTGCATAGGAATATGAGTATGCGATTTAGTTACGTTTGCAGTCCTTAATTGCGTAGTAGTTACATACAGTATTAATTTGCTTAGTAATGTTGCACTGATACAAGGTTATACAGTCCATTTGAGCAGAGGAAAGTTACGATGTAGGTAGTGTCTTCAGGCAGGTCAGGTTTTTATACAATTTAGCATTGCAGGTGTCAGATAATAGGTTGCCAGGTAATGGGGACAACCTAGGATTCATTGGGATGAGGTGGTTGATTCTTGATGTCCTGGTTAAAGAGCCAGGTTTTTAGTTTTTTGCAAAAAGACCATAATGATGGGTCTGTCCTTAGTTCCGTGGGCATGGCATTCCAGTAGTTGGCTGCCATAAGAGGGAAGCTGGATCCACCTGCTTTTTGCCTTTTGTATCTAGGTATTACTAAAAGCGTTAACAACCTTTTTGGTACTTAAGACCTATTCTGAAGGTGGCACATTCTTCCGAAGTCAGTATGAATGCACGACTTTTGGAATATATGTTGCGGTTGCTAGGATGGGAGGGAAACCAACCTAGCAACCACCGCATTCGTTACCGCCACTTAAGACAGGCATTCATGTGGCACTCCTCCACTTTTAAATGTGCGCTAAAGTGGCACATATATATGGTACCATTTTGGTACCGTATTGTGGAGTATTCCCACAGGAAGTCGGTCGTAGTGCAGGTGGGTGATCCTGTACATTGTGTGCCTTCTTACTAATTCACACAATTGTGCCTGTGTGCCTATGCCCTTTGCCTTTCTATACCTTACTATATCCTTTCTCTTTAATTGATTTCCTTCCGTTTTGGTAAATTCGAATCCTGGTGGGTTTTTAACAACTCAACACCCCCATTCTGTATTGCATTTCTGTGCTTTTGGAAATCCGAATCCTGATGTGTTTTAACAACTCTTCACCCTCACAAGACAGGTTCATAATGTATTGAAAGGTTCAACAGAAGAAAAAAAACAGGTCCAAATACGCCAAAATGTCAGAATGCCTTGAAAAAGCCATCAGTCAAAAACCAGCCAAAAACCACAATGGAGGATTAACACATATTGAAAGGGTCAACAGAATTCATTGAAAGATTCATCAGTCATGCATGATGAATATGAAGGGGTCTTGGCAGCACTTACGTAAAATAACAATTATGTCATTATTTTACAAAAGCGCAGCTGAGATTCTGCAATTCACCTTTTTTCACTAGAAACAGGTGGATTACAGTGAAAGCACTGTCCTACTTAAGGAAGACACCAAGTCCCATTTCAGAATAGTCATGGTGCCTGGGCGTCAAGATATGCCGCATTGAGAGGCGCTAAATAACACAATCATTGTGCCATCATGAGAATCGGGCCCTAATTGGCGCAGTGAACGTGCTAAAGAGCAGGATTCACTGCACCATATCAGGATGCCCAGGCTCCACCACTATTCTCAAGTGGGCCTGGGCATCCTCGTAGTGCACAACAGTGCACAGTCATCATCGCGTCTGTTTATTGGCCCAACAGGCGCAATCCTGAAATCTTTGGAGCATTTTTGTAAAATAACGACATTGTCGTTATTTTACAAAACTGCTGCAGAGAACAGGGGTGTATATGAACACTTTCATATACACCAAAGTAAGCAGCTTCAACGTTGCAGGATAAACGTTGAAGCTGCTTACTTTGGTATACATTAAAGTGTTCATATACACCCTGCACTGCAAACAAGGCTTCTTGTGGCACTCCTCCACAAAACCGGCACCGAAATGGTACCATATATGTCTGCCACTTTAGCGCACATTTAAAAGTGGAGGAGTGCCACAAGAATACCTGTCTTGAGTGGCAGGTTACGAATGTGGCGGTTGCTAGGTTAGTTTCCCACACATCCTAGCAACCGTCACATATATTCCGAAAGTGTCACATTCATAAAGACTTTGGAAGAATGCACCACCTTCAGAATAGGTCTGAAGTACCGAAAAGGTTGTTAACTCTTTTAACAACCTTTTCGGTACTTAAGACCCAGTTGAGAATCGGGCCCTCAGGGCCCGTTTCTCATGTAGGTGTTAACGACCTTCTCGGTACTTAAGACCTTTTCTGAAGGTGGCACATTCTTCCGAAATCGGAAGGAATGCGCCACTTTCGGAATACATGTGGCGGTTGCTAGGATGGGTTGGAAACCAACCTAGAGACCGCCACATTCGTAAACTGGTTTTTTGGAAGCCTATTCTTGTGTCACTCCTCCAGTTTAATATGTGCGCTAAACTAGCACACATTTACGGTACCCTTTTGGTGCCGTTAAACTGGAGGAGTGCCACCAGTGTAAATAGAAATGTCCATACACCCGTGTTGTATATGGACACTTTCATGTACACCAAAGCGAGCATGATGCAACGTTGAAGCTGCTCGATTTAAATGAAAGTATTCATTTATACCATACGGTTGTATATGAACACTTTCCTATACACCACAGTAAGCAACTTCAACATCCTGAAATGTTGAAGCTGCTCACTTTGGTGTATAGAATCGGTAGCATTTTCGTTAAATAACGATTCCCTCGTAATTTAACGAAAATGCTGCCGAGATTCTGCAATCCGCCTGTTTCCATTAGAAACAGGCGGATTACAGCGAAAGCACTGTCGTGCTCCCAGGCCCACTTCAGAAGAGCAGCGGTGCCTGGGCGTCACAAAATGGCGAAGTGAATCGTGCTATTTAGCACGTTCACTGCGCCATGATGAGAATCGGGCCCTCAGTCTCAAACCAAAAGCTTACTTCAAGCCAGCACTGAATCCTCTTAGTGACTTCCAATCATGGACAGAGTTGAGCTCATAGAGCTCCTCCTGATGCTCAGGGCTTCTGGAAAAGTCCAGGAATCCCTGTTGGATTTTTTGCAAACATATGGCGAACTGGGAACATAGAACTCTACAGCAAGAAAAAGGAAATAGAGAAGACAAACGTGTGTCTTCACAAAGGACCACGGCTATCGAACAAGTGCCAGATGTTCAAAGACATAAGAGGTCAAAGCTGGGTAATAATTCCGGAAATAGCTCAAACATCTATGGACCATACGGCGTTAGGACAGCTTAACACCTTTCATGCCGTCTACCGTGAACTATCTTCACCCCTCTAGCAATTGAGCAACTTTTGGAATGTCGCCTGGTCACCGGTAAACATTTCACTTAGCCCTTCCCGGGCCTTACCCACTATCTTTGCCCCTATCTTGTTTGGCTCCCTGGAGGGAAATCTTTATTTATAAGCCTGGAACATTATACATGAGCAGTTAAAAGTGAACATGTGTGTTTAGGGGCCACGTGTGCGCCACTTCCTGAAATGTATCCCGTGTGTACTTCCAATATGCCATTTCCTAAGCTTCCTTCATATACGTGGTTTCAGGAATAAAACACACGTATGGCTGCCCTGTATTCCCGTAGTCTGCACGTCTCACACCAGGGTAAATAAACACTAGGAGTGTCCACTCTATCCTTCCTGAAACTCTGACACTCCTTCTGCCGTCTCTGCGACACCCTCATTTGTGAGGGCCAGTTGCCGTGCAACCCTTCTTGGCAACAGCACGTGTTCTTTCATCTATGAACAGAGAAACACAGTGGAGCTTGAGGTGTCTTTGATGCAGCTCGCAAACAACACACAGCTGGCTTCAATCACCAAGCATCCTCGAAGGCCTAGTCACAGGAAGAAATCCATTAAGTCTCCAGCACACACACAGCCGTTTATTTACTCATTAGAGACAATGTTTATTGAAGCATGCACTTAAACGTGCGTGCATGTTATGATGAGGTGCACTTCTGAGAAGATGATTCACACACTGCCCACCCACCAGGCCTGTGAGCAGGTGAGCACGCAGCCTGTCTCTTCCAGATGGAAGGCTCTTTCTAAACTGTCGGTTGGGGAAGGGGCAACGTCCCTGTTTTCGTTGTATTGCTGTTAAGACTGGCAGGACCTTTTCCAAGCGTCTCAGGCCTGTATGTCTGAAGTGCAGTTAGACTGTAGATTCTTTCAGTGGCATTCGAGGAGGACTACAATGGCATGCGTAGGCCCAAAGAAATATTTAATAAATGAAGCAAATGTTTAGTAGGACAAAAACACTTCAGATAAGAGAATAAAACACAGAAACCCTATACCAAAGGCCTAGGTTACAAACCGAGGCAGAGGGGACTGGGCAAGGACTGAGGAAAGGCAGCTAAGTCTGCTCTTTATTAATCAAGTCTTCAGATAGCACTGGGTCAGAGGCGGAAGTCGATCCTACTGTATTGGAGCAGATTAATATGTCTGTTTTCTGGATGTTTATGTGTAGGCAGTTGGAGTCCATCCAATTTTTGACTTGTACCATGCAACCCGTACATTTCTCCATGTCTGATGCCTCTGCGTTACCCGAATGGAGAATCAGCTGGGTGTCATCGGCACACATGAAAAAACGAATCCTGCCCAGCGTATTAGGTCGGCCAAAGTTCTCATATATAAATTGAAAAGCAGTGGACTTAGAGAAGAGCCCTGAGGGACTCCGCTGGAAACATGTTTCTGGGAGGAAGAGACATAAAGCAACCCTTCATTCAGAGATGGCCCTATGAATTATTGATATACATACAGTTGTTGGATGGGAGCGTGGAAAATTCTATTCCCTAGGGGAGACCTGGGCAATACAAATCTTGGCTAAATGTTCCAATTCATAAACCAAGCAGTGCTCAGTTTCAGAGCCGCAAACCTTGAAATCCAAGGGTAAGGGGCTACTTAAACTGAAACGAATTATGCAACAGTCCAGCAAAAACTATGATTGAGCTTTTTCCATCGTCTGTTGCCTGGTGAATAGTGCCTTGTCTGAGACCCCAATTCCACTCCAAAATTGTTTAAAATCCCCTGCAGAGTCCGCCTACATCCCCTCTCACCTCCCCACTACCCGCTTCCTGATTCCATTGAAGCCCGCCTCCCGAGCCTGCCCAATGACCTGATTGGCCCTCCTCGCCCCAGTGTTTTCCCATTAATGTGTAGACAGCTTCACCAGAGCCCCTGTCCATCGCCCATTGCCTGGTGAATAGTGCCTTGTCCTGCGACCCCAATTCCACTCCAAAATTGTTTAAAATCCCCTGCAGCGTACGCCCGCACCCCCACGCATCTCCCCACTCTCTGCTTCCTGATTCCATTGAAGCCCGCCTCCCGAGCCCGCCCTGCGACCTGATTGGCCCTTCAATGAGGACATCACTGGCCACTGCAGGGCAGCCCTCTGCCCATCTAGCCCCATCGACTAAGGACCCCAAGGCAAAGGGTGGCTCCTGCAGAGACGGCTCCAAATCGTATCTGCAGGTATCCGCAGGAAAATCAAGAAGCCAGTAGCCTGCCATCAACTAGCACCAACCAAGAAAAGTAAGCGTGGCAAGGACAGGGACTGAAGCAATTACTTCTCTCCAGAAAGCCCTACCACTCTTTCTAAAAGTTTTACTGTGTTACATAGTGCAGCTACATATTAAGGCCAGGCGATTATTCGTACCCTAATAATATCACTGTGTTGAATCTTGCATCTAGACTGTGTTCCTAAACAACAATGAGTTTGCCCTATTAGCGTCACTGTGCTGAATCTTGCATCTAAACTGTGTTCCCAACAACACTGACTGTGCCCTACTACCGTCACTGTGCTTAATCTTACATCTAGATTGTGTGCCCTAATAGCGTCACTGTGTTCAACTTGAATTTAGAAAGTGTGCCCAGCAACATTGAGTGTGCCCTAATAGCGTCACCGTGTGAGTCTTGCACCAAGACTGTGTACACAACAACATTGAATGTGCCCTAATAATGTCACTGTGTTGAATCTTGCATCTAGAGTGTGTACCCAACAACATTGAGTGTGCCCTATTAGCGTCACTGTGGCGAATCTTCCATCTAGATTGTGTTCCCAACAACACTGAGTTTACCCTAATAACGTCACTGTGTTGAATCTTGCATTTAGATTGTGCTCCCAGCAACATTGAGTGTGCCCTAATAGCGTCACTGTGCTGAATCTTGCATCGAGATTGTGTTCTCAGCAACATTGAGTGTGCCCTAATAGCGTCACTGTATTAAAGTTGAATTTAGAAAGTGCACCCAACAACATTGAGTCTGCCCTAATAGCGTCAATGTACTGAATCTCGCATCTAGATTGTGTGCCCAACAACTTTGAGTGTACCTAACAGCATGTCTGTATTGCACCTTGCATCTAGACTGTGTGCCCAACAACATTGAGTGTACCCTAATAGAGTCACTGTGGTGATTGTGCCTAATAACTTGACTGTGTCATCCCCAAAAACTCTCTTTACCGTGCTGAAGCTCAATTGAATTAGCATGCCCAACAACATTGGGTGCGCCACTGTGAGTCTTGCATCTAGTTTGTGTGCCCAACAACTTCTAATGTGCCCTGATAGTGCCGCTCTGTTGAAGTTTAAAATTAAAAAGTGTGCCCAACAACATTGAGTGTACCCTAAGAATCTCTCCGTGTCATCCCAAATTCCTCACCGAGTTGAATCCTGCAGCTGGAAAGTCTGCCCAAACAACATTGAGCCCCCACTAGGGCTTACATTGTCGAATTGTGAAACTAAATTGAGGTTAAGCGATATTGAGTGTACCCATTAATTCCACTGTGAAGTGAATCCACTGTGCTACATTACATTTCTTGATATTACAACCAAGCCTTAACTCTGCCCGCACCTCGCCATGACTTCACCCCTCCCAGCTAGGTCCAGGGTGAGAGCCTCACTCTGGCGAGCCTCCCACACACCTCCCCTTAACTCCTCCCCCACCCATCTCAAACCATCCCACCACCCACCTGATCTCACCCCACCCCCTACCCAACTCCCAAGCCAGAGGAGCCCGATGGCGCACCAACCATCCGAAGACCTCTGTTTCTCCCGACTCTCCACCCACCCTCATGAGCATACTCCGTCCTCCCTCGCCCCATTTACCCATGAGTCCGCCCCTTCCCACCACTGAACCACCCACCCACTCACTCAGACCCACTTCCAAGCCCCCCCAACATTCCCCAACCTCTGCCTTTCCTCCTGTCGACTCCCACTAACAACCACCACCCACCATACCCATTCCCCTCTCTACAAACTGCACGTATCACCCTGGCAAGAACAGTGGCCCCAACTCCATCACCCTCCGACCCCTCTACCCTCTCAAACACCCCAACTGCACTCAAACCCCTGGAAAAGAGACGAGCCTGGTTCTCTTCAAACTCACACTACTCCTCGCCCCTCCTTCTTCGAACCATCCCCTCAATCTCTCAACCCCGCCATCACCACCCTCCTCCCCTCCCTCACCCCACTTCCAACCCCTCTCCCTCGACTTCTCGCTCATCACACCTACCATCTCTAACCCCATGCGACTCACCCTTGAATCCCCAGTCCAAAATCCCTCTGCCCAACTGCCCTCCCACACACACCCGTCCAACTCCATCCTCTTCTCGCCCAACCCCTCCCCCGCCTACTCTTCCCAACCACCATCGACCAGTGCGCATTATTCACCTCTCAGATCCGCTGCCACCTCTCCCTCGTAAACCCAACCCACCCCTGCCACCGTCCGCAGCCATTCACCCAATCCGCCCCACCACCACCGCTACAACCTCCAGGACAACCCCCCATTCCGAAATAAGATGCATCCTTTTTAATGCCTGCTCTGCAGCAAAAAACAGACACAGCATCTTTGACCTCCTCATCTCCGACAATCCAGACCTAGTATTAATCACGGAAACCTGGCTTACCGCTGACTTTGCCCCTGTCGCTCATGAAGCCTTCCCCCCCCGACTACTCCCTCATCCCACTCAAAAGACACTCTACAGGAGGTAGAGTAGCAATCATTTTCAAATTACACTTCTCCGTCTCACTCGACGACTGCCAGACAGTCACTCTTTCTCCTGAATCGCTTCTCGTCAAACTTTCACTCCCCCTGACGTTCTGCCACAGCTTCCTAATCATCTACAGACCCCCGGGCTATGACAGACAATTCACAACCAACCTCTGTGACTCTATAGCCACCATCCAAGTAAACCCCCGCTCTCTCACTCTTCTAGGTCACTTCAATAGCTGGCTTGTCAGTCCCACCAACCCCATGACCAACTCACTGGTCGACTGCCTTGATGTGCTTAACCTACGCCTCCACATGAATGGCCCAACTCACACTAAAGGACAGACCCTTAATGCCATCTTTAGCTCCGACAACCAGATACATATTACCCCCCCTGTACCTGTCATCTGGTCTGATCACTTAATTTTCCCTTTCACCATCCACTCGCCTGCCTCCAAGTCCATCTTTGCGCCAGCTGCCCCCCTCCGCCGCAAATGCTAGAAGAAACTAAAGAACCTCCCTGGCCTAGCCGAAGCTCTGCTTCAAAGACCTCACTCAACCACTTCACGTAATGAACCCCTAACCATTGACTCCTTTGACTCCTCGCTCAATATCTCACTAATCCTGCTCACCCCCACTTGCCAATCCTCCGCTCGTCATTATCCTAATCCCAGATGGTTTACACCAGAACTTAAAATTGCGAAAACAACTGAATAAATCTCTCAAACGCAAATGGCAGAAAAGTAAAACCAACCTGAGTAGATTTACCCTCGCCCTACACCATCGACAGTACAAACCTGAAATCCGGAAAGCTAAAAAAGCCCGCTACAACTCTCAAATTCTCAACTGTGGAAACCGCAGCAAGGAACTCCACAAAAACATTTCTGAATTTGTCAAACTGACCTGTAACTCAGCCCAATCCACCCCATCTCAATCCTTCTGCGACTCGCTCTTTCTCCCCTTCTACATCACTGCTCTCGACAAAACAACCTCCCTTAACAACAAACTGGCCCTCCTCGTCAATCACCCCCTCCCCGCCACGGCAACATCAACTACACCCACTTTCGACTCGTTCACTCCAATCTCGAGAGTTGAATTTCTTGACCTTCTCTCTGCTCGGAAATCATCTGGCTCCCCCCTCAACCCCTGCCCCACCTCAGTCCTCAAAGAAATATTCTCATCCACCTGCACAGGAGAGTACGCAAGAACCATACTAAATGACTTCCTCAGCTCAGGAATCTTCCCCCGACGACCTCAAAACTGCACATTTCAAGCCTCTTCTTAAAAAACATTCCCTCAACCCCCTCGACCCCAAAAACTACCGCCCCATCTCAAACACCAGGTTCCTTGCTAAACTCATCGATCGAACCGCATACTCCCAACTAAACGCCTTTGTCTTCTCCAGCAACCTCCTGGATCCCGCACAATCAGGCTTCAGACCACAACACGGAACCGAAACCACTCTGGCCTCAATCTGGGACAATCTTAAGATCACCACAGACTCTGCAGGACACGCTGCACTAATCCTCCTAGACCTCTCTGCCGCCTTCGACACGATTAATCACTCAATCCTACTTGACCACCTCCACTCCCTAGAAATCCATGGACATGCTCTCAAATGGATAGCCTCCTTCCTCAACAACAGGAAACAAATAACCCTCCTCTCCACCTTCACTTCCGTCGCCCAACCAGTCAATACTGGAGTATCACAAGGAGCATGCCTATCAGCCCTCCTGTTTAACGTCTATATGTCCAATCTCCCAGGAATAATTCGCCTGCACAATATCCTGTGCTATAACTACGCTGATGACACACAAATAATCCTAAAACTCCTCAACTCAGACTCCAACTCTCAGCCCGACCTGGCATCCTGCCTCCTTGACATAGATCGCTGGATGACTACAAACCACCTCCTCCTAAACCCCACTAAAACCAAAATCATGGTGTGCGGCAACACTGAGCTTCTTCCCAACCCTTTACCTTGGCCCACATCCATGGGCAATCCACCCAACACCTGGGCCATAGTAAAAAAACGTTGGATGCACTCTCGACTCTGACCTAAACCTCTCTCGCCAAATCAACAACGTATCTAAGTCTTGTCATTACCAACTCAAAATTCTTAGATGCATTTTTCCCTACCTCTCCTTTCCTAACAGACAGCAGTTCAGTCTATTGTATTGTCGAGACTGGACTACGCTAACTCCCTCTATCTCGTAGTCCAGGGATACCACATCATTAAATTACAAAGAGCACAAAATGCTGCAGCCAAAATGCTTCTAGCACTGGGCCCAAGAGACCACACCTCTCCAGCTCTGCTTGCGGATGGTAGAGAGGGTGCGGATGGTGCGGATGCTATGGATGGTGCAGATGTTACGGATCGTGCGGATGGTGCGGATGGCGTGGATGGCGCGGATGCTATGGATGGCGCGGACACTACGGATGGCACGGACGCTACGGATGGCACTGTCGCCATGAATGGCACAGAGGCTACGGATGGCGTGGATGCTATGGATGGCATGGATGCTACGGATGGCGTGGATGCTACTGATGGCGCGGATGCTACAGATGGTGCAGATGCTGTGGATGCTATGGATGGTGTGGATGCTACAGATAGTGCAGATGCTATGGATGGCGCAGATGCTGCGGATGGTGTAGATGCTGCAGATGCTGCAGATGGTGCAGATGCTGCGGATGGTGAGGATACTGCAGACGGTGCAGATACTGCAGACTGTGCAGATGCTACGGATGGTGCGGATGCTACGGATGGTGTGGATCCTATTGATGCTGCGGATGCTGCAGATGGTGCGGATGGTGCGGATAGTGTGGATGGTATGGATGGTGCGGATGGTGCGGATGCTGCGAATGACACAAATGCTGCCGATGGCGTGGATGCTGCGGATGGCGTGGATGCTGCAGATGGCGTGGATGCTGTGGATGCTGCGGATGCTGCGGATGGTGCCGATGTTACGAATGGTGCAGGTGGTGTGGACATTATGGACGGTGCGGATGTTACGGATGGTGCGGATCGTACGGACGTTACGGATGGTGTGGATACTAATGATGGTGCGGATGTTACGGATATTGCAGATGGTGCAGATGTTACGAATGATGCAGACGCTGCGGATGCTGCGGATGTTGCAGATGGTGCGGATGTTGCAGATGGCGCAGATGTTGCGGATGGTGCAGATGTTGCGGATGGTGCCGATGTTGTGGAAGTTGCAGATGTCACGGATAGAGGCAACACCTGTTCACCACGATGTTACCAAATATCTGTATTACCTATATATGTTATGTACCTCTCTCCCCATATATATCTGTATCCCATATATACGTCTATCCATCCTGTCGCTATACATATGTATGTCGCTATGTATGTCCCCACTGTCCTGCTCACGTGCCTGGTATCAGGCGCTTTTACTATGGCATTCATAACGCACATGTACACAAGTGTGTGTAGGTGCTCTACTTATATGGCGGAATGAGGTGAATGGAAGGTACATCCTTAGAAGAGGGTTTTGCAAAAGTGAAACTGATGATTGCTTTGAAGAAAGTGTTATAACTGCTGCTGTTTCTAACTGTGGTGGGGTTCTTTGCAGTTTTCAATGCTCTAGAAATCAGTGTGATTCTCAATGAGAAGATACGCTGATGAAATGGAGGCAATCCTCACATCAGACCCAAAGGTTTGTAGGGGGACACTTCTAGGATCAGTTTCCTTCTAGAGAGTACTGCTAGAAATCCTCTGTACAGTGCCTTTTTGCTGACCCATTCCAGGCATTAGAGGAAGGAACTAGACCCTACAGGTTAACCAGATTCTCTTATGAGACACAGATGGGAATGATTCTCCAGATGAACAGGAGATTACTGTAGCTATCATCTATAGCTCCTTGAAAAGAGTCAATAGTTCTTTCATGCAATTACGATCATCCGGGCGACGATCATCCGGGGCGAGTGTCCCAGGATGATATATCATTTCCTGTCAAATCCTAATCCTCCTAATATCCTAAAATCTTCTCAGTTAAAGGGGGTTGTCCAGGGCATTAAGTTTGATGAGAAATCGAATTCCCTAACACATAACACACATTTCTGTTTTGGATGTGCATCCTAAAACGTCCTAGGCGTGGCATAAAGGTGATACACATAGTCTAAATAAGTTCAGTGAGAGCGCAATGTTCATAAATTGTGTGGTCTACTTAACTAACTTGACAGGCCAGCCCTGTCTTGATTAGTCATTTTCGACTTAAATCTTAAAACATGGAAGCAACGGATTTGCAAAATCAAGTATGATTCACCACCTAACATGATGAAGCAAGCAGACAATTTAAAAGATACCATATTCAAAACAGATTTTCAAAAACAAATGTGATGCAAAAAAAGTCACTGTTTCAGCCGATCTCTGCAACAAGGACTCAACCTGCTGAGATACCTTTCCAGCATCACACCTCAAGCTTAGGATATTTATTGAGTGTGGACATAGCTTTGGGAAGCAACAGAGCCTTTTGCAAGTCATAGTGGGAAGGACATGGTGAGAGAAGCCGAAATACAAGGGAGCGTAACGCTAACAACATTGGGGAGGGAGTGAGAAATTGTGCAGCAAGAGATTAGTAAGCAATCATGGGAGGCAACGGGCGGGAAGATAGCACCCAGTCTCAGGTTAGGTGGAGAGTGAAAGGTGTGTGTGCAGAGCCATTTCAATTATATGGCTGATCAGTAAAGTGGAGGCAGAACAGGAGACAGATGTTAAATGGCACCTGGGTTTAGCTGTTAACAAGGCACTCTGCCTCATACACAAGTACTGGGATGAGGTGGAGGTACATGGGGGTAATGCCTGTACCTCATGACTCCTAGCCCTATTCTTCCTCATCCCTGTACTTGTGTATGAGGCAGTACTTGTGTATAAGGAACTCTGCCTCATATACAAGTATTGGGATGAGGTAGAGGTACATGGAGGTAATGCCTGATTTAGCTACCTGTAATCTTTATTACTCCTAGGCCCGCTGTTCCTCATCCCAGTACTTACCTATGAGGCAAGGGGCCTCATACATAAGCACTGGGACAAGGAAGAGGGACGCAGAGGTAATGCTGGGCCAAGGAGCTGATTTTGGAGGTTGTAGTAGGGAGTGGGAGGGAGAGGGGATGTATGGGGGGCAGAATTGTGCAATAAACCCTAATGGTCACCCATGTCCAAGCTAAGCAGGAATGATATGTGGTAGTAGTGTCTAGAGAGGCATTTTGGTGCAGCCAGTCTAGTCATTCCTCAGTTTGGTATGACTTTTCTAAACTGGGCATTTCTGATAAAGCATTCCTGTGTGTGCGGGGGGCAGGGGGGAGGGCGGGATTGTGCGATAAACTATAATGGTCGTCCATGTCCAGGCCAAGCAGAAATGTTGTGTGGTATTAGTGTCTAGAGAGGCATTTTGGTGCAGCCAGTCTAGTCATCCCTCAGTTTGGTATGACTTTTTTTTAACTCAGCAATTCTGATAAAGCAGTCCTGCTAAGTGTAATTACCTGGCTAGACTGGCATTTGGGTGCTGCCAGTATAGCCGTTTCTTACTGCGGCATTGTATATTTTTCTGGTCATCTGTGATAAAATGATATGATATCATATGATAAGAAATTTATAACGCGCCTGTGTACAAGTGTTTATAGGCGCGACAAGACAATGGAGGGAAGACAGTGGCAGGACAAGACAAACAATCTTACTAGACTTTGTGTCATTCAGATTGTGCAAGTGTGAGAATGAGAAGTGCAAGGGGAAAGCGAGGGGGGAAGTGCAAGGGAGAGGGGAGGGGAAAACAGGACAGCAATGCTCTGAGTAAGTGCAGCCAGGGCAGCGCAGCTCTGGGTAGTGCAAGGAGAACAATGGACTGTAGCGTTACAGTTACAACCCCTAAGTGCGTGGTAGGCCCGGAGGCAGTGCAAGAGTGATTGATGAAGAAAGAGCAGCTTCTGGAACTTCGGGTTGTCCGGCTCAAGTTTGAGAGGGGCAGGGTTGCCATTCCAAAGGGAGGCACCTGCAGAGGAGAGTGATCAACCCCTCACTCTCTACCTGGAATAAAGACTAACCTTTAGAGAGTTGGAGGTAGCTGAGTGGAGCTCGAGAAGGAAGGTATTTTGGAGGAGAGCCTTGGATGTAGTGCGGGCCTTAGCCCCGGAAATCCCTGTGGACAATGCAAAGGGTCTTGAACTTGATTTTTGCAGCCACTGGGAGCCAGTGGAGAGATCTCAAAGCTGGAGAGATAAGGTCCTTGGGCTTGCAGTCCTTTTCTGAATTAGTTGCAGATGGCGAAGAGTAGAGGAAGGCAGATTGAGACAGAGGCTTTTGCAATAGTCCAGCCTAGAGAGAACCAGGGATCTGGAGACAGTGAGCTTCTGGGGGAAAGTAAAAAAGGGAAGAGTCCATTTGAGGAGGTGCAGCTGGTAGTGGGACTTCTTGGCGACGTCCGAGATGTGAGGAGAGAAAGAGAGATTGGAGTCAAAGATCACACCATGGTTTTTTGCCTCAAAGGAAGGTGAAGGAAGAGGGCCCAAGATGGATGGCCAGAGTGAGAGAGGGAAAGCAGGGGCAGGGGTCCCAATGAGAAGGATCTGCATCTTACTGGCATTAAGGCAGAGATCATTGGAGGTGCACCAATCCTGAATCACGGATAGACAGTCAGCAATGAGCGAGAGAAGAGAGGAAGCTGAGGGGAACCTGAAGGAAAGCTGAATGTCATCCTCGTAACACTGAAAGTTAGAGGAGAAGGTAGCGATCAGGGGGGCCAAAGGGGCCAAGTAGATGTTGAAAAACCAGGGTGAGAGGATAGAGCCCTGGTGAACACCAAAGGAAGATAGAGAGGTGGCAGAGAGAAAGGGACCAAGTTGGACTGGGAAGGGCGGTCCTGGAGGACGGAGGTCAGCCACTCCTGGGCCAGATCTGTGATGCCCAGGTTCTCACAGAGTCCATTGATCAGGATGGCGTGGTTAACCATCTCAAAAGCAGAGGAAAGATCAAGGAGGATGAGGACAGAAGGAATGCTGAAATCAAGGTTACAGAGCAGATCTTCACGGGTGTTCAGGAGAGCAGTTTCCATGCCTCTGGTAACTCTTAAACCAGAACGATGGTCATGGAGACAACCAACAGATTGGAGAGTAAGCTGGGAGCTTTTCCAAGAGTTTGCCCAGGAAAGGGATGGAGATTGGGCGATAGTTTTCCGGGCAGGTAGGATCGGCAGACGGCTTCTTGAGGAGTGGGAGCTTAAGGGGAGAGGGGAAAGTTCCAGTGGCGAAAGAGTGATTACAGAAATCGACCAAGGCTTGAGCGAGGGTGTCAATATGGTCCTTGATGGTTCTGGAGGAGTAGGGGAGCACCTGTTTGGCTGACACTTTCATAGTTCATACTTGTTTATAAACCTCATCAGGTGTTGTCATAGAGAAAGAGGAGAAAGGAGGAGGAGAGGGAGAGATGGCCAAACAGGTGCCAAGAGAGGAAGAGGGAGAGGAAGAGGAGATAGAGGACAGGATGTCCTGTGTTCTAGCTGAGAAGTGAGAGGCCAGATCCATACAGAGGGCATGGGAGGGAACAAGCTGGTAGAGACTGCAACAGGATTGGCCAGGTCCTTGCAGATTTTAAAGAGTGCGGCTGTGTTGTTAGAGGCTGCAGAGAAACAGACTTGTATGTTTGCTCTCTTCTTGATGAGTGTTATTGTTTCGACTGGACACAGCAACCATCAATATGGACTATGGCACCATCAAGGCCTGGATGGTAACCAATGCGTTGGTTTTGAACAAAGACAAGACTGAGCTCCAGATTGTTGCCGTGGGGTCTCGGCTAAAACAACTATCTGCATCTTTTCAAAGTTTTAACATAGCTGGCTCCATCATCCCAGTGGCGAAAAGTGCTAAGACCCTAGGGGTTATGCTTGATGCAAAGCTTACCATGAAACTTCATGTTGCCATCCTCCGGGCATCTTGTAGCTATATTAATAAACTTCTCAGCCACATCCGTCCATTCTTGACTCCTGGGAATATGTCCCTTCTTGCATCAGCATTGGTCAACTCACACCGGAATTACTGTAATAGTTTGTTTCTGGGTACTTCCCAGGCAAACGTGCCAGGGTTCCATGTCATTTCATCGCGGGATGTTTTTTAGGGGTAATTTTTACCACAGATTTTTTTTTAAAAAAAACTCATCGAATGTTTATTTTTGGGGCTTTACCCCCCAAGCCCACCACCCCCTTATTTTTTTATCTTCCCGTACACCCACACCCAATTTATATAATTCTTTTAACCCCCCCAAAAAATTCGATGAGTTTTTTCGAAAAAAATCTGCTGTAAAAAACCCAGCGAAAAAACATCCTGCGATGAAAGATACTCACAAGGCTCTAATGCTGAGTCACAAATGCCTGAATATTCATGCCCCTTCTTATCTTTGTGAATGCACCAGGGTCTACCAACCTGGCTGCTCGCTTGGATCAGTTGATCAGGATAACTTCCAACAACCTAAATTCAAATTGAAAGTGTTTGGCAGTACCTCATTCAATGTCCACGTCCCCTTGGCGTGGAATGCACTCCCTCCCGACTTGAGAAAGACAGTTTCTCTGCCGGACTTCAAGAAAAAATGTAAGACTCACCTTTTCAATTTTGCATAAACTGAACTTCTCCTCCTTGCTCTCCTTCTGATCCAGCTCTCTGTCTGTGTTTTGTGTGCACCCTGAGACCTATGGGTGTGTGGCACATTATAAAAAATAAAATAAATACATTTTGGTGCAACCAGTCTAGGTATGTCTAAATGTGGCCTGACATGCTTTACTGTAATGTTATTACGTGTCTACACTGGTCTACATTGTGCAACTAGTTGGGCATTTTTCATTGTGGCATGGCATTTTTAATAGTAACGCATTAATATTCCTGTGCACTGTTGGTTACTTGCATGCATTGGATTGGTGTTACCCTACAAAACAATTCTAAAGACTCTGGCTTTTTAGCAATTTTTTCTCAGCAAGTGTGCTGTATATTGCATTAATTAAACAAGAGTTATAATCATTAAACATCAACTGTTAATTAAGACACATTAAGTATTTAATAAAGACATCAAAAATTACAAATTCATCAAACATCACTTGATAAAACACTCTAAAAAGGTGCAAACCGTGACCATATAGGTAAGATTAACATCAATGTAAATCTGATCAATAGTATTCCAGAGAACCTAACGTTTTTAGTCAGAAGAAACTTCGGCTTAATAGATTCAAAGTATAGATTGTGGGTTTTTAATTCAAGTGACAATACTCCTGATGAATGTTCTGCACTAATTGATAAAGAACAGAAACATGTCGAGACAATACAATGGCTAATTATATAACCACTGTTAGATGATAACTGTCTAGATAAGGACAATACTAGACCAGAGACTAAAAACTTTAGGTTCTCTGGAATACTATTGATCAGATTTACATTGATGTTAATCTTACCTATATGGTCATGGTTTGTCACCTTTTTAGAGTGTTTTATCAAGTGATGTTTGATGAATTTGTAATTTTGTATGTCTTTATTAAATACTTAATGTGTCTTAATTAACAGTTGATGTTTAATGATTATAACTGTTGTGTAAACTTTAGCAATCTATCTCTTGTTTAATTAGTCTCTACCCCCCAGAATAAGATAGAGCAACTACCTAGGTGGTTTTTTGGGAATCCCCCTTTATATATGGTATCTTGCATTAAAACACATATGTATATCTTTGTCCTAGTGCAGTGTGCTGCATACCCCTTCAGCAGCACGTTTATTGCGCAAGCGTGGTAATCCAGGCCGGCCCAGATTGGGGCGCAACCTCTGATTTGCTGCAGAGTTGGGGGGAGGGCCTCAGCATGGCTCGCAGGGGGCCCCCCAAATTTTGTTTTAAACCACTGGCAGGCAGATTAGGTCACATGCCCCAAACATTGTATAACCCTTCAAGATGTTGCAAAACACATCTCAAGCCTTGGAAGTATGTGGTCAAATTTGGGGAGGGAGGCAGTGTGGCCACCTTCCACCGCATGGTGCTGAGTATGAAAAACTAAAAGTATGGCTCAAATCCTGCCTCTGTCAACAGAGGCTCTTTTTTCTCCTGAGCCCAATGAACATCAACACGAGGGACACAGTGAGTCTCACCTGGAGTGTGAAGCCTCTGCGTGTGTAGTGCTCATTGTCTTCCTACAAGCTGAAGAGAAGCTGCTTGTTCATTGAATACTCATCAGGTCTTCCTCAGTAAATGATATACACAATGGCGAGGGATGCAGCCATTCACATTTTATGGTGTTAGCAGCTGTTGGCCGGTCTCCTAGCCTTGTGAGTCTCGGTGATCAGACTGTTGAGTATTTTGTATATTTGTATATTGGCTCACGCATATGTGATACTCCAATATCATACTGCCACTTATGCAATCCCACCCCAAAATTCTGGGCAAAGAACAGAACTGAGATAGTCAAAAACTGAATTTTCTTCAAAAGATGATAGGTTCAACTAACAGGGTCCCCAGCTTTATCCTGGAGACCACTATATTATTGTATGTTTCCAACATAAATACTTAAACAAAACAAAATTGTACCTGCCTAAATGAATCTCACATCTAGAAGTCCACAAAGGCATCGACTTTCAAACATTCATTCTATATTCCATATTCATTAGATCCTACAAATAATACACCTTCTATATATTTCTATTGATTATTCCCCTATTTTCCTACATGGATTAGTTTTTGGGTAACATTTCAAAGGTGCTAGGCTATGTATTTTCTATTTGAGCAATCTCTTGGCACTTGCTTCTCTCCAGTATCAAAACAAGCATTGTACCAGAGAGGAGCTTCCTAACAGAAATTTAACAATCACTGTTCCAAATACTTATTTTTGTATAGCACCAAGACAAGTATGGTGTCAGAGTGAACGCTACTTAAGTTCAGAACAATTCTTTCTTTTCACTTAACTCTTCTATAAAAACAAGTATTAAATGTAAATGTGTGGATTATGTGTAAGCCATGTGTATGAAACAAACACTTGCACGTTATGTTAACACATGTATATCGCGACCAAAGCCCGAAGGCATCCAGGCGCACCTTAACAGAAACATTGACATCAAGGTACTCTCATTACTCAAACAGAATGGTCTTCAGCTGTTTGCTGAAGGTCAGATGGTTTTCTTCTTTACGCAGATGTTCCTATAAAGTATTCCAAACCTGAACTGCTTGTGTATGGAAGGCACAGCCATTTCAACGGGCTCTTCTAATACGATGTACCTGTAGAAAGTTCCAAGCCTGAACTGCTTGTGTATGGAAGGCACAGCCATTTCAACGGGCTCTTCTAATACGATGTACCTGTAGAAAGGAGGCCTTTGTAGACCGAAGATGCCTTTTTGGACAGTAAATGTTCAGCCTGTCTTTGAGGTAGGCTGGAGCACTACCAAAGACACATTTATGGCAGATGGTCAGCAGCTTGAACTGGATCCTGGCTGAGACAGGCAGCCAGTGCAGGTTCCTTTGTTCTGCAGATGTAGGTTCAAGATGACTCATCTGATGTATAATATGCATTGCGGCATTCTGAATATTTGCAATTTCTGAACATCTGTCTTATTTGCTCCCCCTAAGAAGGCATTACAGTGGTCTACCCGTGGGAGTATCACAGCTCTAACTAACTTTGCATGGTTTTCTTTGGAGACTAACAGGGCAACCTGTTTTAACACCTTGAGATGAGAATTGGTGCTTTTCACAATTGCTTCCACATGGGCACCGCTGTCCACACTGGCCTCCAGATACGTACCTAAGGTCTTTACCTTGTGTACCACAGTGATCTGGCTGCCATCGATCGCAAACCTGACATAGGATTGGCTCAGTTTATCTCTGGCTTGCCTAGGTCCATAGAGTATAAGCTCTGTTTTTGTTGCATTAAGGCATAGCCAGTTGGTGGTCATCCACCCGTTTATGGTCTGATAGGTCAAATCTAATTTATGTTGGTCTTTATTATAATCCTCACTAATCTCGAGTGCCATCTGGAAATCATCTGCGTAGTTACAGAAAAATAAATCCAGGTTCTCCAGGTCCATGCACAATGGGATAATATATATATTGAAGAGCAGGGGAGAGAGACATGCCCCTGAGGGACTCCACAGGTAATGATTTCAACATCAGAGGCACTATCACCCCAGTAAACTTGTGAGCGATGTCCCTCAAGGAAGGATTTAAGCCAATTTATCGCATCCACTAAGAGACCCCCTATGGTAGCCATCCTGTCCAATAGAATCTTATGATCAAGCAAATAAAGGCTGCTGATAGGTCCAACAATATCAGCAGCCCTGACTTGCTCAACTCTAAATCAAACAGCATATAGGTCTGCAGGTCTAACAATGCATTCTCAGTGACATGACAACTTTGGAAGACAGATTGCTTCTTATGTTGTATGCCTGCTCCTGAGATGTAAGTCTGGAGTTGTATTGTGGCAGCTTTGTCAATTAATTTCAAGAAGAACAGAGAGTTAGTAATAGGCCTGAGGTTGGACACATCATGAGGATCTAAACCCACCTTTTTAAACAATGGAGTAACCACTATGTCTTCTATAGACTGTGGAATAATCCCGGTCCAGAAAGAGGCATTTACGAATCTGCAAAGAAACGGGGCAAAAATGTTTTTGTGTTCCAGAATCGTCAATTCAGTAAAAATAAAACCCGTTGAGAGATTCTGCTGATTTTGATCTATTTGTTCTGGGTTATCTCCTCATTATGAGTTCTAATTAGGGGATCAGGACCATCCAAATCCTCTGTTTTTTTCATTAGTCCACACGCAAATCCCTATAAATTGGAATTCAAAATTGCTTTTCATTAATTTATTTACCCTATTCTGAACCCACATGTATTCTGGGTTCTCAATACAACTGTCCATGGCTTTTTTCTGAAAATGTATAAGTGACATTAACTAAATATTAGAGTGCTGCTTTAAATCTGTACGTGGGTGTGTGTCATACATTAAATGTGTCATGTGTGTGTGTTGGTGTGTTTGTGTGCTTATGCAGCTTTCCATAAACATTAATGTATGACTTTCAATCTAGATGTATGACTGGTTTTAAATAGTCCTTTGTATAATGCTTTTAGTCTTTTTATATTTCTGAGCTGAAGATATACTATTGAACTAGTAAGACAGCTCAGGGGCAATGCGTTTGTATTGAAATCAAAAAAACTCAGAGCAACACAGGTTTGAATCCTGGTCCCGTACTTATTAAGTGTGTTATAAAAGGTGCATTACATTTGTATTCTGCAGTAATTGCTATTTAGTGGAGACACCTTTCTCTTCCTAATTACTCCTGACTTTGCCTCTGCATTGAAAGGCAAAGGAATGCAGAGTATCTGCACTCCACTCAGTTCTTAATGAATAGAATTAATTCTTTCAGCATACATTTTGTTGCACACATTCCAGTCTATAACTATGGTCTGCACCAGTGGCATTACCTGCATGACATCTCTTAGGCAATAGTGGGTCTCTATTTAACTGTGATCTAAATGACTCAAAA
Source organism: Ambystoma mexicanum (assembly GCF_040938575.1). Classification (NCBI taxonomy): domain Eukaryota; kingdom Metazoa; phylum Chordata; class Amphibia; order Caudata; family Ambystomatidae; genus Ambystoma; species Ambystoma mexicanum. The sequence continues at coordinate 406,354,312 of NC_090937.1, forward strand.
CCTGTAGCAACCACTAACTACATTTCAAAATAATACATTACTTTTCAAAGGCAATCCCACTTAAAGATGCCAGGTAAAATGCTTTCAGAAGTATATTTGTTCTTCAGTGTAAAGTGCACTGAGCCTTAAAGAAACCACATATCAGTTTAATTTCAATGTAAATAAAGGACCACAGGATCAAATCTTAACAGCTGTGCTCCTGTTTTCAAATGACATTTCCCCACAATTCCCTAGCCTTTGTCCTTACAGAGTTTAATCTGCTTAATTTGGACAGTTTGAGGATAGTTTAGGTGGATTTACCTTTCAGATGTAACATATCTGGTTTTGGGCGAACCAGCACGGAACTCTGTCAGTCGGATATCATTCCTACAGCAAACTCTCAATTCAGGAGGCTTATTTGGAAATCAATCCCAAAGTGTAGACTGGTCTTCTTTCTATTGGCTGTGCTCGCCTCCATTTCTCAATGGACAGACCTGCCCTGTGGGTAGAGTTAATCCTTCTGCTCTCCAATCTCCAGTTCCTTCCCCTTACTAATCTTCCTCACCCAATGTTCCATAGTTCTGCCTCTGTCCACTAGCCCCACCAGTGCCTTGTCTCAAAGATGTGGTTGCTTTTTTTCACAGGACCAGGAAAGGAGGGACAAAAATGGTTCTTCTTGCAAAACATGGCAACATTGTAATTTCTTACCAATATACTACCTTGATAAAAACATATATTTTCGAATTCTGGAAGTCGGGGAGCACATTTAAAGATGTTCATAAATATTATTTGATTACATTTGACATTTTTACATTTTGTAACCATTTTCATGAAATTCATAACATAATGACCCCATTGTACATAATCTAATAGGTACTACCTCTAGCTACACCATTTCAAAACGTCAAGTCAGTCACGGATTGGAAGGTGATACAACGACTAATTTTGTGATTACACATTGTAATGCTAGGTTTTGTCATGTAGATGCATTTGATTTTCTATTGTGTTATGCAGTTGCTCTCCACTGGAGGACATTGAGAGTACACCACTTGCATATTACTTCCTCATGTTATCACTATCCAAAGACAAATTATCTTGGTGTGCATCATTTCCATAACATTTTATTTTGACAACTGAAAGCAGATGTCTGTTTGCAGTGCTGCACTTAAAGTTCAGTCACCTCCCTCATTAGCTTCTGCAGTTAATGCATTTTTTATGAGTTTATATGAACAGAAGCATGTGACAGATTTTCTTCGGAGCCGAATCCTTGTATCCATTAATGAAAACAGGTAATACTAAGTCCCACACATCTTCCTGTCTATTGTGAATCAAAGGGCCCTCTGGATAATTGAGCTCTCTGTGGTTCCTGATTAAAGTGGCAGGTCTACCCTGAAGCTGTGGCAGGACCAGAGGTTTGCTCTTCGCCAAACCACATACTTGTACCTTCTGAATGGGGTGCCCCTGCAGCGATGACTACAGTAAATACATAGTTCCAGACATGACAGGTTATTGCCCTTGATACTGAGAGGCAGGAGTTGGCTTCAGGTTGACACAGTACATATGAAAGGGGTGTTGGGGTTTCCTGCCTCCTTTCTTTAGCTCTGCAGCCAGACTCATGTGAGCCTGTTTGAATTAAACTTTGATTAGTATGCAAGACTGCCACCAGCAGCAGAGTTTAGACAGAAGGGAAAGGGCTGATCCATGGCGCTTTTGTTAGTTAATTAGGCTGGCCATGGCAGGAGGAAGGTTTTTACCCTGCCTCTTCAGAGATGCATCATGTGCTCCACCTGTCAGCTCCCAACTAACTATGACCGAGAGGACTGCACCTGTAGGCTGTGTCCACCTAGAGTACACGGGTCTATGTATATGTTGTGCAGCGAGCATAGGAAAATGGTTGTGGATTAGCTCCACACATTTTCCAGGGGTTGATCAACCATCATTCAATTTCACATAAAATTTCCAAAAATCCCAGGTGAGCGCACACCCACTGTGCGGGTGGTCGTATTCCTCACATGCCCCCCAGACTCAACATATGAACCACCACACCACTGAGGGTCTGGTTCATCATCAAGGCGAAAGTATCGGCTGAAGCTATCTGCATTTCCATTCTGGGAACCTGGCTTATGCTGGATGTCCATGTGTAATCCCTGTAGGGATATGGCCCAACTCAGAAGCTTGGGGCTCTCCCCCTACTTGGCCATTAACCATAGAAGAGGCTGATTCTCTGTCTGGATCGTAAAGTGTGACTCAAAGATGTAGGGGTTCAGCTTCTTTAAAGCCCACATGACCGAATAAGCCTCTTTTTCAACGACGACCCAGTTCCTCTCCTTTTTTTCAATCGCCTGCTAATGTAGGTGACAGGTTCCTCTACCCCTTGAAAGTTCAGCTGCGCTAACACTGTTCCAATCCCAAAATCACAGGTGTCTCTCTGGATGATTAACTCTTGATCATAGTCTGGCACTTTTGGAACTGGGGCCCTGCACAATCCATCCTTTAAATCCTGAAAGGTGTTTTGACAGGCGGGGGTCCAAGTTACCTTCTTTGCCTTCTTCTTGGAAGTTACATCATTAAGGAGTATGGTAATTGTCCAATACCCCTTGATGAACGACCATTAGTACCTGGTGAGGCCTAGAAAGGCTCTCACCTGCATCTGTGTGGTGGGGATGTCCTAATCCTTCACAGCCTGTACCTTTGCTTTGAGAGGTTGTTTCTTACCTCCACCGAGCAGGTAGCCTAGGTAAATCACGGTGCCCTGTGCTATATGGCATTTGTGGCCTTGATAGTCAGACCTTCATTATGCAGCACCTCAAGCACTTGTTTCAGGTGGGATAAGTGATCCTCCCAGGTGTGGGTGAAAACAGCAATGTCATCTAAATAGGCGACACTGAAGCTTTCCATAGCAGACAAAACCTGGTCAACCATCTGCTGAAAACTGGCAGGGGCATTCTTTAATCAGAAGGGCATCACAGTGAACAGAAAATGTCCTTCCGGGGTTGGGAATGCTGACCTCTCTCTAGCTCCATCTGCCAATACCCTGCCAGGAGGTCAAAGGAACTCATGTACTTGGCAGCGCTGAGCATGTCAATGAGCTCATCTGCCCGGGGAATGGGGTGAGCATCTGTCTTTGTGAAAGAATTGAGCTCCTTGTACTCCACACAAAAGCAAACTTCAGTCTTCCCACCACTGGTCTTTTTAGGGACCAATACCACTGGGCTAGCCAAGGGGCTGTGGGATGGCTCTATCACTCCTAGGGACAGCGTCTTGGAAACTTCCTCCTTGATGGTGTCCCTGACCTTATCGGACATCTGGTGAATCCTACTCTTCACCGGCTTACTGTCTCCAGTGTCCACCTCATGGTTGCATCAATCTGCGCGACCCAGAGTCAGAGAAAACAGACCGGCAAACTCTTCTAGTAATAGGTAGCCGTCTGCCAGTTGTTGTTCTGACAGGTCCGTTGCAAGGTTGACACCTTCAACTGACCCATTTGTGGCTTCAGTGTGAAGGAGGTCTGAAAGTGGATCAGTCTCCTCCTCAGTCTCTCCGTCAGTCACTAATGCCATGACCAAATCATCCCGGCCATAATGGAGGTTTAGCTGGTTGACGTGAAAGACCCTGCACATCTGTTTAGGTCATTTCACGTCAATGAGATAATTCACCTCACTGACTTTTTCCAGCACACAGTAAGGCCCAGTGCACTTGTCCTGAAGGGCACTGGGTTTGACAGGCTCCATAATCCACACCCAATGGGCTGGAAAATAGACTGTGACCGTGGCCTTCTGGTCGTGTCAGTGCTTCATCATCTCCTGACTGGTCTTTAGGTTTCTAGTTGACTGTTCCATGTACTTTGCAATTCTAGACTGAAGGCCAAGTACATAGTCCAGCATATCTCATGTAGGGCATGATGGGTTGCTCTCCCATCCCTCTTTCACTAAACTGAGGGGACCTTGTACAGGGTTTCCAAACAGAAGCTCAAAGGGGCTAAACCCTACTCCGTTCAGTGGGACCTACCTGTAGGTGAACAGAAGGCATGTTAGGAGAATATCCCATTTTCTCCTCAGGTGCTCTTCCAAGCCACCTATAATGCCGTTCGTGGTCTTGTTGAACTGCTCAACAAGCCCATTTGTTTGTGGATGGAAGGATGTAGAGAACTGGTAGGTGACTCCACACTCTTCCCACATTGCCTTCATATAAGCTCATCTGAAGTTTGATCCCCTGTCAGAAACGACTTCCATGGTGAATCCAACATGGGAGAGTATCCCAATCAGAGTCTACACATCAACAGGGGCTTTGATGCTAACCAGAGGGACAGCCTCAGGGTATTTTGTGGCTTGGTCTACCACCACCAAGATGTATCTGTTCCCATTGCTGGTTTAAGGATCCAAAGGACCCACAATGTCCATGCCTAGTCTTTCGAAAGGCCATCCAACCACGGGAAGTTGAAATAAGGGGGCCTTTGTGGCACCACCTGACTTGCCAGAAGCTTGACAAGTTGGGCAGGACCAGACAAAATCCTTAACCTTTACACCAAACTGCAGCCAGTAAAAGTGCACAGACAACCGGTCCGATATCTTAGTCACTCCCAAGTGACCAGCTAAAGAGATTTGGTGAGCCAAATCCAAAAGGAACTTTCTGTGGAACTGGGGAATCACCAACCTTCTGGAGCACTCGCACTCAGAGTCTTTTGGCTCACTTTACAGGAGTCCATCCTCCAAGTACACCCTGAACAGTCCAGGGGCCTCACCCTTCGCCTGCTCCTCTGTCTACTTCTGCATACCCGCCAGAGTTGGAGACTTTTTCTGGTCTTTAACCCTTTAAGTGCCATCGGTATTTCCCCTCAGTGCCAGGGCCTTTTTTGGTGATTTCGGTATGTGGCCATTCAATGGCTTGTAACTTTTATGTTAAATGAGATATCTCGGATAAATTTGGCTCCTTTTTTTCCCACATGTAGGCGGTCGTAACGCCACCCAGGAATCCTAGGTCGCTTTAGGGGGTGAGATAAAATAAGCAAAAAGTGTGAACATTTTGGGTTTTTTCAAAAAATGCCAATAAAATGGTGTCCAGTCATAATATCGAATACAAAATTTCGAATGTCAAAAAAGTCGAATCAAAAATGTCGAAAAAAAAAATGTCGAATTATTATTTTTTTCAATATTTTTTTTTGGGCTCTAGTTTATATAAAAAACATAGGTAAAAACAAAAAAAAAAAAAAAAAACGGGGGTTGGGGGGGAACCCCCCCATTTCGAAAAAAAAAACGTCATAAAAAATAAATTCGACATTATTTTTTTCGACTTTTTTTTTTCGACTTTTTGACTTTCGAAATTTTTGATTTCGAAATTATGTCTATAAACCCAATAAAATGATGTACAAAGAAGCCTGTTGGACATGCATGGACGGAATGGAAGAAAAGGATAGCAAAGCCGAATTGGAGTACAGAAAGGCATATATTCCTGATAAGTAGACAAAATTCCATGTTTAGGAAAGGGTGATTTGCGTAGGTCAGGCAACAACTAGGTAGGGGAAAATGCCATAGATTGGGGGAAATGCGGGAAAATGACCGAAAAAAAGGTATGTGTTGGACATGGTTGGCTTGGTACGGCAATGGCTTCTATGAATTTTGAGAAAAGCAATGCTCCTCTACATTCCCCCGACTCTTTCAGTTAAGAAAGCGCACATTTTTTGTAGTGTTTCACAAAACAAGCATAACCACAAGCCAAACACTGAGCCATGGTACACAGGAGTTTTATGCTTATGTCCTGAACAGACGCACTTAGCATGTGTAAATCAGGAAAACCAATGTGGCGAGGAACGGCAAGCATACTTTTTTTGAAAGATCACAAGCAGACCTTTCCAAGGGTAGGTGACTTGTGCAGCTTACAAAAGTGTATGGTGCCTAAAGCAGCGACTAAATGTAGGGCACATTTGGGAAATGAAAGGGTTGTGTGACAAAGGGCACCATCAAATGGGTCAAAACGTTATGAAAAACAAACAAACACAACAAATGTTATACCTTCTGCCATTTCCACAGGTGTCCCGATGAAAACTGTGCCTCACATGTGTGGGTGCACCTACCTGGGCGCCAAGGGGAAAGCCTAAAACACAGGTAACCCCAAGTCTGTTTTGACACGTGAATTTCACACTTTATGCAGACGGGCACACCATACAGATATGGGCCTGGGGTGTCCAAGCCACCAAGGAAAACAGGGAACCCCATGCATTTCCGATAAGAGGACTCCCGTGGGAATCCACAGAGGTATGATTTGCACAAATCGGCCCAGAATTTATTATTTAGACACCCCCGCAAAGTCTGAAATTTGGGAAAAAATGCATTTTCCGCACATTTCACTCGGCTAACCCATCGAAACACGCCCCAACAACACATGGTCTACCGTCCCGCGTTCCCACAGGTGTCCCGATGAAAACGGTACCTCACATGTGTGGATGTACCTACCTGGGGGCAAAGGGGAAAGCCAAAAACGCTGCTAACCCCAAGTCGTTTCTATCAGCAGAGAATGTTGAATTTCGCTCAAGCCCACACCATACACGTTTGGGCCTAGGGCTTCCAAGCCACCAAGGAAAACTGGGAACCCCATGCATTTCCAAAAAGAGGACACATGTGGGAATCCGCAGAGGGATGACTTGTGCAAATCGGCCCAGAATGTATTACCCAGAAGCCCCGGCAATGTCTGAAATGTGCCAAAATAACCCACATTTTTCATTGTGTCTGGGGATCTGGGTAATAGATTCTGGGCCGCTTCGTGCAAGTCAGACCTCTGTGCATTCCCACAGGTGTCCTCTTTTGGGAAATGCATGGGGTTCCCTGTTTTCCTTGCTGGCTTCGACACCCTAGACCCAAATCTGTAGGTTGCCCACATGAACAAAATGTGCTGTGGTGAAAGGCTTGGGGTTACCAGCGGGTTACCCTTTTCCTTTTGCACCCACGGTAGGTGCCCCCACACATGTGAGCAGTTATTGGGCCACGTAGAGACTGTGATTAGGCCTGGGACCTGCAGGATGCCACACTAGCCCCTGACCTCACTGACACTCTAGAGAGTTGAGAAACTACGATTGCGCCCTGGCGGGATGATTGGCAAGAAACACTGCTCATGCCATCCTCGTCATCATCTTCCACTTCCTCCTCTGGAAGGTCTTTTCTGTTCGGGTACACAAGGCCAAGACCATCCCCTCAGGTCTTCTCCCGAACCTCCCTCCCTTCTCCCCAAGCTTGGAGGCTGGTCAGCAGCTTAGGTTTATTACCCTTATTGCTGTTGGGAAGTCCCTTTGCTTGACATAGGACACGTATGACATTCTTGTTCATGCCTTTTACAGTCTATATGTCAAGATCCATGATTATTACAGATACATAGCAATGCCTGCAACATAACTTTTATCGTTGGGTGGCTAAACTGTGCGCAAGGCTCCAACTTGATCCAGCTGCTTGCCACCAGTGTGACGAATCAACTTCCGGGGCTCCAGTGGTCCAGGGATGAATATCGGTTGCTAAACCATCAACCAGCCCCACACCTCTAGTAAACCAGAAGGGATCCGAACAGATTGGAAAGGCATGTCAATTATAAACCGCCTTGCCCAATTTTGGTAATGTGGACGGAATGGCTGGCATAACTCTGCAGTGTTGTGGATCATTAGCTAGTTGCAACACAGCGAAAATGCTATTATTTCCCAATGATAAAAGGGACTGCCCAGTCAAGGTTGTATAAAAATATCTATTTTATTATTATCACAACAGACATGTATAGCACACTACAAAATACAAACTACCCTGTCAGGAATGCAGAAGACAGTTTCAAGAAGGAAAAGGAATGCACGATGTATACTGACATGAGGGTAGTCGATAAAGTAATTAATTTCAATAGTCCAAGGATACTTGGTTTCAATGCAAGGGGATTAATGAGTCATAAAATGTCACTAGGGACCTTCGCAGAATGACCAGGGGACAGAACCACAATGTACCTTGTGCTTGTAGAAGTTCTTGGTGCTCAACAGTGTTGATTTGGGTTCAGGGCACTTTGCAGCTTCTGCTGCAGAGTTCAAGACAGGAGATAGCTGAGAGTATCAGGCGGCAGGCAGTTCGACAAGCAAGGCTGAATGGACGGCCTACACGATAGCTCAGGGTCAGGAATCATTGTCTCAGTGCTGGTCGGTGGTTCTGAAGAACTGTTCCCTGGGAGATCTTTAGGGGGGGGTTTGCTTCCTTCTTTGGAAATCTTGTCCTTCCTTCACTTGCAGAGGCTGTAAGGCAGACTGTACCTTCAGCCAGGGTTCAAATGTTGAGTTCTTCTTGTTACTCCTTGCAAAGGCTTCAGATGATCGGCCCAAAAGAGGGGCTCAGGTCTCTTTTAAAGCCAAATGGGCCACAGTAAATGGTGTAGGCTAAGCCTACCTTAATTAACCAATCCATGGTCCCCACCAGATTGCATGGTCCCCACCAGCAATCTCCAGTTTGTCTGAGGCCATAACCAGAGTGCTTTACAAAAGAATAGATAAAGTGGTTAAAACAGGTAATACTAAGTCCCACCCATCTGCCTGTCTTTTGTGGATCAAAGGGTCTCTCTGGTTAATTGAGCACTCTGTGGTTCCTGATTAAAGCGGCAGGTCTTCATTGAAGCTGCAGGGGGACCAGCCATTTTGTCTCTGCCAAACCACATACTCGTACCTTTTGAATGGGGTCCCCCTGAGGTGGACGCCTACTGTAAATACATAGTTCCAGACATGGCAGGTCACTGTCCTTGACACTCAGAGGCTGGAGCTGGCTTCAGGCTGACACAGTGCATATGAAAAAGGTGTTGTGGTTTCCTGTCTCCTTTGTTTAGCCTCTGCAGCCAGGCCCCGTGTGGGCCTGTTTGATTTAAACTTCGATTAGTATGCCAGGCTGCCACCAGCAGTAGAGCTTAGACAGAAGGTAAAGGGTGGAATCATGGAGCCTTTGGTAGTTAAATAGGCTGGCCATGACAGAAGGAAGGTTTTGGATGTCTCCCTTCTGAGATGCATCATTTACTCCACCTTTGAGATCCCAAATAAATATGATTGGGAGGACTGCTTCTGTAGGCTGCGTCCACCCATAGTACAAAGGTCTATGTGTATGTTGTGCGGCGACCATAGGAAAATGTGTGCGGATTAGCACCACACATTTTCCAGAGGTTGATCTACCATCATTTAATTTCATATGAAATTTCAAAATGCCCAGGTGAGCGCAAACCCACTGTGCGGATGGGCGAATTCCTCATAATAACACACTTCATTCCCAAATGTCATCAGCATTAATAAGTGATAAAGAGATGTAATGAATTCTATGTTAAAAAATGTTCAGAAATTTCGTCAGCTTCTGACGAGCTTCTCTTTAGTTAATGTTGAAAACATATAATAAACATGTGAGCTCCTTTTTCCATCTTGTATTTATTGCAAACATCCATACAACACATACTCCCAAATTCATGATGTGCCACGCATGAATGAGATTCAGGGACACACAGGAGAAGTCACATTACGCGCCGCCTGTCCTGGTAAGTGGGGACTGAAGGGCGCCCCAGCAGAGCAGTTTTTGGAGACGCTCAGGTTTGCGCACTTGCTATCCTAAGACATCTTAAATCCCTGTAATTATAAATACTTTTTTCATTTGCTGGTCCCCTTCCATTGGTCACCGGTAGTTCAGCAGAATACGTCACTTTGGAACCATGATTCTAATTCAAGATGAATGTCAAATAATTGTCTAATCATCCCTTTGCATTGCATTGTATAAGAGGTGTTAGTTTCTTGTGGGATGTATTCATGACAGGAACCACCACAGGGTTTAAAAGATTCTGCTCTGCTTTCAAATGAACACATTTGAGACGCAGTCCCTGCTCTGTTAAGTTTCCTAAGGAAAATTATTTGGTGGTGGGGTTAAAGCAAGGCAGGCGAAAACAGGGATTGGTTCCAAGTTAGAAAGTTAAGCTTACATTTTATTTTGATGATGAAAGCCATTCATGAGCATTGCTATTATACATATCGAAGCAGTCTCTCAAGCTTCGTACTTTATGATCTAATTATCTTGAGACCGAAAAGGCTCTGGATCTCTGAAGACAATTGTGGTATTTTAGCAACCGAAATAGTAGGCACAACATTGGTTTAGTGCAATGGTCTAAATTCAGGTTTGTCCAAGTAGTCGATCAGCCGGCTACAGATTTTTCAAAATGATGTTCCCCGTGTTTTTGAAAATATGAACAAGAGGACGCGCATGTCCCCTGTTTTGAGAAAGTTAAACAGGCTCCCGATTTTAGCCAAGATCAAGTTCAAACATCTCATCCCAATTCATAAATCCCTTTATGGTAAATATCCTGAAAACATGAACAGAAATTCAGGCAGCATCAATCTTTGCGACCCCTAATATCCTCACTGCTTGTTCTCTTAACGTTCCCAGATTTAAGAATTTAAGGGAGTATGGACGATCTAGTACTATTTGTGGTATTCAATTATGGAACAGCCTCCCTTTGAATAGCAGGGAAATATCAACTTTACACAAATGTTTAGAAAGAGATTAAAGCACCCCTTCTATTTCTCTTTCCTGAGCTGTTTTTTTATCTCGAAATGTTGGTCGAGTGCTCATAAACCCCAGGGTTGTAGCGCTTGATTACTAAGATGAGGATACTGCTGCTGCTACAATGCAATATAATATTTAACCCTGACAGATAATTAGTTAGACATGTAGCCATACTTGTCAATGATACATTGTTGTAATGTATTGTAAAGATGGTCATAGGCTACACTGTAATATGCTATCAAGCAGATTACAAAAAGAAAATCACCCTACCAGAATTCATACTGAGGCTGTAACCATAGTTAGGCTATGCACCAAGAGGCTGACAAAATGCCAGAGGTGCACTAAAAAGGACAAATGTACACTACATTACATATAATTTATTTATTTATTTATTACATTTGTTACACGCCCATACCCTGGGGTATCACGGCGTGGTTACAGACAATTTAGGCATTAATATTCAGATACTTACATGTGGATGGACAGTAATACACAAAGAAATTACAGTGATATTTACATACATAGGTTAAAACAGTGCAAGAATCATACATATTTACGTTTTTCTGAATCTGGCCTGCGGTGGGGGAGGGGCGGCTTTCTGGCCCTGAGAAAGCAGACTAGTGCCGGCCATAATGTCAATTTACTAAAATTGGTTGTATAACCAGGTTTTTAGCAATTTTTTAAAGCCGTGGAAGGATTCCTCATTTTTGATGTTAAGATGGAGGGAGTTCCATAATAATATGAACACGTCGGCACCATATCCTAAAATAAAACCATGCTATTGTCCTGTGCAGCAACAATGAACAACGTATTTTTACTAGATGTGTTCAATGTAACAGTGTGCATAGGATACTTTGCACAATATTTAAGATTACATATCTTGCTGCCAGATATATGAGCTGCATGTTTGCACTGTTAGTGAATTTACAGTGCCTTTCGACATGCTGTCACCTTCTCAGAGCACGCTGTGCTTTTACAAATATAACCTAAATATGGCCTGCACACTAAATCAGTAGCTTTGAATACTTTATTTATTTGTTTAGTATAAAGCATCTAATTAAGACATTTTATACATTATAAAAACAATATCACCAATAATACTGGATATTTGTGAGCACTGAACTATGGCACTATTTTACAGTTGGAATGCTGCCATATCTTGTGAGGAGAGGCATTATGATAGTGCTTTACAGTGCAAATGCTTGTGAACATTGTGGGTGAAGCATCATGCGGGTGTTTTACAAAGGGAAAGCTGGCAGATATTCTGGGTGCAACATCATGCAATACGTCATGTCTTCACACATCATACCTTGCTTTCAATCCTCATTAATGCTAACATTCGTATTCAATCAAACACACTTCCAGCACAGTCTCCCAACTCAGTCTGATTTCCACTCGACACATCCCACATCCTCATACGAGTGTCAGTGTGCATGAACTCAAAATTGATACAAGCTGTCGGATTAACTTTATATCAGCATGGACATATCATGCTGGTGTAGAGCTAGGTGGTTTTGCAGGCACATCAGTAAGGGGAGGCAGAAATGTTTATCCCCTACCATCGCCCACTCTGCCTGAAACCACTATTTAAAATGACATGTCGCAAAAAAAATATATATAATTCCTTTTTCCAACTGGAAACAGGGAAATGACCCCCATTGCACATGTGATTACTCCCGGAGTGTTTGGGCAACTAGAATGAATTCCACTCAGTTGTTAAAACATGTTTATTCTGGGAATTAGAAACGTCCAAGTTTCTAACTTTAATTCACTTTGATTCCCCTTTAGGTACTAAAGGACGACTCCATTGTGTGCCTGCCATTGCATGAGTTTCTCCAAGCATCAGCCATTTCGTGTAAGCCCTGAGAATGGGCTCTTCTAATCCTCACAGGCAGACCCATTTCAGCCCTGTGTCTAGTCTGTTTGATTTGACAGTCATCAATGTGTGATATATTTTGAGACTGTCTCTCATGCTGCAGAATTTGCTAAAGCAAAACCTTAGATCTTGGTGGACCCTGTTTGTGTACATCTGCCTGTAATTATGAACTGCAACAACGTAGGAATGATATGTAGTCTCTATATAACCAAGCAGCAACTTGCATTCTTCATGTGTTAGGTCTCATCACAACATCGGTGATGCAGCAAAACGTGATGGTAAAATGGTGGCATTTCCTTAGTCATCATGTTTTACTGCCCTGCCAAAAGATGAGGTTGGTGTTGAAGTGAGGAGAGAGGCTAGAATTGTTCACCAGAAAACTGAGCGCCTACCACGGACAGATTTAGCACCTGTAGTAAATCATCCAAATCCGAAATGGAGTTTTATGGACTCCAAAAATAGGGACTAGCACTGCCACACCACTGATCATAATCTGGTGGATTGCACCAGACTGTGGGTGGTGGTGGTAGTGGTATCAGAGTTTGAAAGTATTTACACAGAAAATACTGCAAAATGTGGAACGAATCCCTTTGTATTTTATAAAATATTGGTGCAGCGCCAACATCCTGTGTGTATACTTCTGCATACATACGACACACATTTTCTTTGGGTATATAATGCTATAGGACAAGAGTGGCTACTAACATAAAGCTACCTGAAGTTCTTTGATTTACTCCACATCTCCATCCTAACCAAAGCTGCATGTGAAGCAGTGGCAATTATTTGTAAATGGCTCTGCTGATGGAGATTTGTGTTGTGCCTCCGTCTATGACTTACTGTTTCTGGAAAGGTTCAGAAACAATTGGATTAACAACGTGCTTCTTTCAATCGTGACAATTCTCTGCATATGGTGCCACATAACATATTTACATATAAACCGTGTTTTATTTTCTTCAGAAACATCTGTTTAAAAGCACGCCGATTCCATGGGCATCTAATGCGTCATCATGCTGGCTTTAATACTAGTGTCTGGCAGAGCAGATTGGGCATGCAGAGATAAGTTCAGTGCCCAAGCTTTGCCTGCCAAAAAAAGGACAATCCCCCAGATTGGAAAGAAAGGTGTTACGATGGGCATTAATTATCATGAGAATAATAAAAACAGTAATCAGAATTACCATAATAATGATAATAAACATAATAGGCATAGTACAAATAATACAGCTGTCTTGTATACTGTACCTCTGCCATTGTGAGAGAATGGGTGTTGATAGTGGGCTAACAAGAATGGCAAATGGAAAGCCTGAAGTGCTGATGGGTGGAGGCCAGAAGTACCTTTTACCTGCGTGTAAGAATGCTATGCTTTCCCATGGACTGAACAATTAAGGCTGCTTGGAGCGGTGTAGGGGCGTGGGATAGATTTGAGGAGAAGAGCACAAGTTATCACTTAGTACATTTCCTATGATTTAGTGTAGGCCTGTCAGCTCTTTCAATAGACAATGTTTAGGTGTGATGGAAGGAGGAGGAGTGACATTTTTGAAGGTGGTTGATTAGTTGGGTTGGTAGATATTTGGATAAGGGGATGGGTGGATGTAAACATAAAGGTGAGATAGTATTTAGGGCAATATGTGCCTACTGGTGAAGCAAATAGATCAGCTTGATGGATGTTTTAGTGGTAGCTAATAGGTTCCAGAGTGGTTCTGTCCAGTCTGGTCTTTGCATGGTTTATTATGGTAGGTCGGTGATGAGGTGAAGGAGGGCTTCTAGTATTTTATATAGTAGGAGATCTATTTGTTGAGGGGATGAGGCTAATAGGTCTATAGGTCTGGTGGTTCTGCACAGTGATCTTGCAAGGGAGTCAGTTGAAGAGTCTTGTTTTTAGGAGATTGCTAAAGGCAACATGGTCTTCCCCTGTATTGGGGTGTTGGCATATAGAATTCCAGAGCTTTGTAGCTAGAAGTGAGAAAGTGGAGCCTCTACGTTATTTTCTTTAAATGTTTTGCACCAGTCCTAGTGTGTTGCAGCTAGATCTTAGTGTTCTTGAAGCTATGTAGTGCAAGAATTTCCTTCTGGTGGATTCCAGGTCTTTTCCAAAGTAGAGATGATTGCCGATGCATATGGTTTTGTAGTAGATATTCTTTTTGATTGGGAATCAGTGTAGTTATCGGAGTGCTGGGGTGATGTATTTTCAACATTCCAGTCTAAATAGTAATCTGGCTGCCATGTATTCGGCTCGTTGGAGTCTGTTGAGTAGATAATTACATAATTCAAGGTGGAGACTGCTCATGTAATCTAGTCCGAATAGTAGCAAAGATATCATTTCATGGGCTCATATATAAAGAGCGATCAGGGCATGACACATCATTGTATGAATTGTTTAAAGAAACAGCCCAATATAATGGCTTTGATTTGTGGATCTAGTGTGAGGGTACTCTCCATAGTGACTCATTGATTTCTCACAGCAGGTGAGGGAAGTGGGCAAGGTTCCATAACTTTAGACGTGTGCGCGCTGCAATTGAAGTCTACATCCATTGCACAGGAACTACATTTCCTGAATGTATTAGCCCATCACTGCCCAAAAAGAATCATCCTCACATGCCGGAGGCCTCAAAATTGGGTTGCAATTCTATTTGGGCCTGTTTGGGGCAGTTCAACAGTCGACGAGGGACTCTGTTCATTTTTTTAGCCCTCACATTGCTACAGCCGCTTCACTTTTTATTGATTGGGTCTCGATCTCTCTGGGTACGTTACTTTGCTTCTGTGTTATATATTTGTTAGAAATGTAGATGAAAGAAGCACTATTGTCTCCAAATAACAGCCATGGTTCCTTTACTCTTTGTGCCTTAAACACAATTAGGCTACATGGCATTAAAAAAAATATCACACCATATTCCTGCATTCACAATCACAGGGTTGTTAAATGACCAGGATTCTAGCCTTCGTTCTGTCCTGGTTAATGCCAGATTGGCAGTGAAGAATGCCACAGCTGTGGCTTATTTCATTGAACTGCATGACCTGGTTTTTTATAACAGAAACCTGGTTAAATGCCAGCTCCAACTCTTTCTTTCACTTTCTTGTCCCCTCCCACTTCCACCCCCACCCCATTAACAGATTTAATGGATTCATCAGGAGACCCACAGAGGGGTGGGGGCACAATTGTCTTAAACTCATTCCATGAATTTTTTTTTTTTTTAAATCCTAAACCTGGGATGACATATCCTAGATTTGTGTTTTAATTTAACTTTGTCACCCAAATTTTCTTTTTATACTGTCCTTTGTTTCAACCCCCAGGACTCGCCAATCTGTTTCTTGAAAAAATGGATGAGTTCCTAGGAACCAATGCATCAAAACATTCTAAGCTAATTATTCGTGGGAATGTTATTCCGTGGTATGATATCCCAGATAATCCTGACACAATTAATCTCAATTAATTATTTTTCCCTCCTAGTGTCTCCTCACTTATTTCCTCTTCTTCCCACTTTCAAGGGCATTGCCTTGACTTTATATTATATAAAGGCCCGGGGCTTACCTACCATAAGACAGTACCAATTTCATGGTCTGAGCACTATACCAGGATCTTTAGGATCCAAAAAGACCCCTCTATATCTATCAAGTCAAGCCAATACATTGGCATTGCCTCGCCTCAAGGATCTAAATAAAGTATCTGGCCAGGAACTTTCCTCAGTATTATTACCCTTCAAACCAAATCTTGCATGCAAAGATTTCTTTCAATCAAACAGTAAAAAGCTGTGTGAAGTTTGCGATAGCATCGCCCCTTTCAAGCTAAACATATCAACAATAAGGCCAACCAGTGGTCCTGTATCTCTTTTCGGCTCTTAAACATGATTACGGTAAGAAAGCAAAATTGTGGTGGAAAAACAACAGTCCTGCTTATCGTAATGCTCCAAATAGAACCATCATATTTATATAAAAAAGCCATCCTTTCTGCTAACTCAAGTGTTTGCAAAATCACGTCGATCAATAAGCCAAAAAAGCTTTTCAGTGTCATCAGAAATGTATCCACCACATCATGCATATCGCCAAACTTGCGACCATCGCTAAACTGGCAAATTAGTTTAACATGTTTTTCTTGAATAAAAAACTCACTTTAATTAAGACACTGAAACCCACGACACGAATCATAATCATGATTACTTAACTGCATGCTTGGCCCAATGTCAGGCAATGATTTAAGAGAATTTGTTACGTGCTTTGTTAATTACTCCCTCTCCGAAGGAATGCTTCCCAAAAAGCTTAAATTATCAATCCCATGCCCTTTGATAAAGAAATATTCATTGGACCATAATATGCTTCACAATTATCATCCCATTGCTGGCCTGACATGCCTGTGAAGATTTGCGAAAAAGTAGTAACTGTCCAATCACAAACTGCATGGAAGAAAACTGCTCAGACCATGTCATGGAACTGAAACCGCACTCCTGACTATCTGGGTGATATTCTGAGAGCAGCTGAAGAGGGCAATCTTGTTTTGTTGGTCCTGCTAAACCTCTCAATGGCATTTGACACAGTGGACTGATTGGAGTTGCTCAAGTGTCAGAAGATACCTTAAAATGGTTGACCTCTTTATTTTATCTGACCAAATACAACAGGTCATGATAGGTGACTATTACTGCAGTCCCCTACCGGCCCCTTGCTAGGTTCCACAGGGCTCTTCACTGTGACCCATGTTGTTCAATATTTATATTTGGACACTTTTGAGCATTTTCTCAAATTTTATTTACACTGTCACTCTTATGCTGATGGCACGTAGGTTTATTTGTGTGTAAATAACTCTGCTGACTCTGTTAAATAAATTTCTGATTGTGCATTGGAAAAAACAAGCTGGATGATGTGTAACATGCTGCAGTTGAATACTTTTAAAATGGATACAAGTTTTCTTGGCCCCAACCATCTCTTGGATCCATTAAAACTGCCCTCCTCAGGCATGGCCAACTATCCGTGGAAATGGCCGCCTGGGTGTGATCCTCTTACTCACCCACAATGATCAGAGCACAGGGACTAGTGAGTATCATAGCAATAGTAATAGGACAGTCCAGTGTTTGCATTGGAAATCCCTATTCGAAAACACAATGATAGCTGATGACATGTAGATTTGTATCACAGGAATAGAGGATCATAGCAATAGAAAGAGTACTGTTGAGTGTCTGCATCGGAGTTGACTAATGGAAAACACAATGGAAGCCCGTTATCTCTTCTTAACATGGGTAATAGTAACACCTGAGTTTGAGAGCTGCAAAAGATAGCTTGGGTTTATATCAGTGCTAGAACATTGTCTGCATGCGCGCAAGGAGGAATTGTTACCCTTCAGGATCTTTTTTTGGTGAAACCCACAATGTTACTTGTTTCCTACTATATCTGCTCCTGGCCATCCAAAGTGTGTTGAGGCAGAGGGATCCCAGCAGGAAGTGTACGGCAAGGTCACTCTCTGAGGCTGATTGGAGAACAGAGCTCTCAAGGGTTGAAACCAATAATAAGAAGACTAGCATACAGAATAAGAGCAAGTCACAATCTCAAATTCACAGGAAAGTGAGAACGGAGTACAGGAGGCAGGTGAAAGGGAGACGCAAAGAAGATTTAGGTGATACTGAGGAGGAGAGTGTTCTTAGCGAGCTGTTAACCCTATCCTGTACGAGATGGCAAATCAGTCACCATAAGAGAACGATATGTCGTCAGAGGCACTGAAGTTGGACCTCATACTGCAGCAATTTGCTAAACTTAACAAAGTAGTGGCAAACTTGGATGCAAGATCAAAAGATACACATGGTGAGTTCATCATCAAGGTGGAAA
This sequence comes from Ambystoma mexicanum, assembly GCF_040938575.1. Classification (NCBI taxonomy): domain Eukaryota; kingdom Metazoa; phylum Chordata; class Amphibia; order Caudata; family Ambystomatidae; genus Ambystoma; species Ambystoma mexicanum. The sequence continues at coordinate 406,372,507 of NC_090937.1, forward strand.
TGAGTAACTTCACAAACCGGTTGGTGGAAGTGGAAGATAGGGTAGGGAGAGTGGAGGAGGTAACTGATAAAGTATTCATCCTTTAAGCCCAGATGGATAGACTGTGCACCGCCAATAACGAGCTAGAAGACAGGTGATGCAACATTTGCTTCTTTGGGTTTCCAGAGAAAGTTGAAGGAACAGATCTGACAGTTTTTGGGAGAAGTGGATACAAGCAAACCGAAAAATGGAGTTTGAGAGACCACTGGTGATACAAAGAGCACAAAGAGTGCAAAAAGAGAATAGAAGCAATCCTCAAGCACTGGGAACGGTGATGGTCTGCTTCTTGCGATACCCTCATGTCCGTCAGATCCTATCAGCAACTAAATACTACAATCCAATATTATGGGATGGTTAGAAAATATATATCTTGCCTGACTTTTCCAAGGAAACATTGACAATTAGGAAGACTTTTCTCAGCATGAGGTCATTGATATGGGCTGCTGGATCCGGCGAGGATGTTGGTTACGAAGGACCAAAAAATTAGAACATTCACAGATCTGTCTGAGCTCTAGGACTTCCTGAAAGTGTTAGAGGTGCAGGCAATGGACACTTGACAGCAAAATAATGGAGACCGGAAAAGCAGAGATGACCTGCCACAAGCAGGTAAGCAAGGAAAGAGGAGAGAAGGGACAATGGACAGCAACTAAACAGTCCATCACAAACTGATCAATGATAAACAGCAGACGAGAGAAGGATCCAACACAGACAGGCCATGATGCCTTTGGTTATAGTGTAAATTATAAATGCATGATGATTGATTGAATGGAGGCTAAGAGAAAAATCAATGTCTTCGCCGAAATGCCAGAATCAAAACTGATCAGTGCTTGCAGGTGGAGTGAGCGGAGTTGGACATTGCCTAGGGAAGCCATGCACAATAAAGTTGACTAGATTGGTTGGTTATGGACAGCCAAGATGTCACATGGTTTAACAAAGCACTCTGTAATTCATTTCTAAGAAGTTTTAGGATGTAAGTGCAGCAAAGCCTTGCTCATGGGCATGTATGCAAGGCATGAGTAAACGATGGGGGCGAGGGGTATGGAGAAGGCAGGGCCAGAGCAGTGGAGCTAGTCATAACACCGCAAAAAGGAGCAAGGGTCTAGTAGAAGGACTTCTGACCCTGTGTGATGCCTCCACAGAGGGGAAGGGAGGGGTGGCGAGTTCAGCTATGAGGAGAATAAGAGGTTGAAGGCACGGGTTATACTTGTTGAATGTTATAAGTTCATGGGTTGTTTGTTTCTTCATCTGCTTTTTCTTTAATTCATGGGTTGATAAAGAAGCGAGTGATGGGAATTGTACATGGAGTGGAGGGAGGAGGGTTCTGATCCAATGGATGCCAGTCCCGGAAGTAGCAAGAGGCACCACTAACAAGGATGAGTAATGATGTGGAGATAGTGTTGCTGAATGTCAATGGCCTATTGCACTATGTAACAAGGAAGAACATCTTAGATAATCGGGCCACCAAGAGTGCAGACATAATGCTCTTACAGGAGACGCATCTCACCAAACATGAAGCGGAGAAGCTCTGTGGAGACTGAGTGGCAAAGGGATACCACAGCAGCTTAGAGAAAGGAAAGAAATGTGCTGTGGCAATCCTCATTCCTACAACGCTAACTGTCAGGGTGACAAAGATATTGGCAGATACTGAGCTAGGTATGTCGCAATCAAGATTCATATGGGGGATGCCAAGATTGACAGGCCAACACCAGATAAGAGGGCATTGTTCTCGAAATAACACAAGGCACTGGCAGAAATGGGCAGGTATCAGCTACTTTTTGAGGATTGGAACCTGCCAATAGATCCGTTTGTAGATAAATCTGACAGGCCCAATGATGGCAATACAAAAGAGAGGTACTTAAACAATTGATAGCAGGCTACAGTTTGTGTGACCCTTGGCCCTTATGGAACCCTACCAGCAATGAATATGCATTTACTTTGTGTGTTCACGGCACAAGATCACACATTGATTATTTTTTACTATCAAACCAGGCAGTTATGAATATACTGGGTTGCAAGATACTACATGGGGATGTCTTGGACCACGATGCAGTGCACCTACACGTGGATGCCTCTCTGAAAGTTCTGCACCAGCAAAGGTGGAGAATTAACATTAGTGCAATTAAGCACCTGAGAGAGAGACTAGATATTAAGAATGTGGTAGAAGAAAACTTCTGTATTAATGAGGGCTCAGTCAGCAGAGTCAGCAGCCTCTGGGAAGCATGGAAAGTGTATTTCAGGGGATTCCCAAGGCAGAACCGTGCTAGGAAGAAAAGAGAAGAAAGGTAGCAACAAAAAGCACAAGAAAAGGATATGTGCCGCAGGGCCCAGGAATACGAAAGAGATTCATCCATAGACAAGCTGAGGGTGGTCAGAGACGCACAATTTAAGTCAAATGCACTATTCCCAAAAAGAGCAGAATGCACTCTGTTCACACTCAAGCACACTCATCATGAGCAAGAAGAGAAGGCAGGTGGTTATTAGCACCACAGTTGAAACTAAGGGAAGAGCAAGCCGCAATTGTTCTAATTAGTAATGAGGAGACAGAGGGCAAAATCATGGATCCGTGGAAAACAGTGAAGGAATTCCGCAAATGTTCTGAAATCCTTTACACTGCAGATGCTCCTCCTTACCAGAGTGTGAAGCAGGGTTATATGAGTGCCATCTCCCTCTGCCCTTTAGATAATGAAGACAGAAGCTTGTTAGGAGGCCCATTCCTTGTTGGGGAAATCAAGGAAGTAATCTAGGAAATTAGCGCAAATAAAGTGCCTGGGGAAGATGGACTGCCTCTAGAATTCTACAAAGTGGAAGGCAACAAGTTAGCAGAGACTCAGGCACTGTTATTCAAAGAAGCCGAGGAGGGAATGCTGAGTCCAGGGTTTAACAGAGCATTAATAACAGTGCTACCACAACAGGGACGAGACTTCACGAAATACAGTAGTTGCTGCCCAATCTCCCTGATAAACATTGATATCAAAATCATGGCAAAAGTGTTGGCAACGAGATTACAGGGAGTGATAACAAAGTTAGTGCATGAAACTCAAGTAGGGTATATACCCGTACACTCTGCTAGGGATAATATGCAATTATTATTGCATACACTTTAGCAAGATAGAGAAGGCCCTTCAGGAGTAGCGCTTTCCCTTGACGCGGAGAAAGCCTTTGATAGGGTCACATGGGGGTATCTTTGTCGAACACTTGTAGGATTTGGCTTAGGTGAAAGGGTATGTAAGGAAGGGGAAGTTTCTATATTCACATCCAAGAGCTAGGCTGAACACAGGAGGTTATATCTCTAAACTATTCCCAATCAATAGAGGGACTAGGCAAGGTTGCCCTCTCTCTCCGCTACTATTACGCTAGCATTGGAACCCTTATGTCTGGTACTTAGAAAGCACACAGGAATAGTAGGAATTCAGACACCAGCAGGGGAAGTGAAGGCCCTGTTTTATGCGGATTACATAATGTTAATTAGCACCCGGCACGCGCGGCGCAACGTGAATATTGCGTGGTGATTGGCTCATTTGCGAGCCATACCACACGGTGTTCCCTTTTACGCTGTGTGTGCCGGCTACTCTTTTCCTGGCGAGGGGCGTGGCAGCCCTCAACCAATGAGGAGGCTTGAAACGGGGCAATTCCCGCTCCGAGACTCCCCATGGCTGGAGGCTTCCTTTGTCCCCTGCCGGGGACTCAGGTAAAACATTTATTTTTTTTCCTCCCTCCTCCCACTTCCCACCCCACCCGACTTACCTTTTATCCTGCGATCTCCGGCGGGGGACGATGGAAACCTCCAGCCGTGTGGAGACTCGGAGCAGGGCCATCCTCGCTCCAAGCCTCCACACGGCTGGAGGCTTCCATCGTCCCCCGCCAGAGACCGCGGAACTTTTTGTTTTTTTAAAAAATTTATTTCTTCCCCGTCCCCCTCCCTTCCGCCCTCCCAACCCCACTTACCTTCTTTTTTCTTCTGGTCTTGGGTGTGAACGCGCTGGGAACACTTGTGTTCCCAGTGCATCCGCTCCCGGTGGCCGCCATGGAAAGGGAAAACGGACTATGTTTTCCCTTTCCCGGCAGCCATTTTATTTCTTTTTTTTTTTTCGTTTCGAAACAAGTGAAACAGAAAAAAAAATGGCATTAGCAACCCGGCTAACGGGCCGGGGTGCTAATGGCATTTACCGCCATTACCGCTCACGGTAATGCCCCTGGGGCTTCGTTAAGTAACTATGGCCCCGGGGGCATTACCTGGGGCGGTATTGGCCTGCCGCCTCGGGTCTTATTGCCACACTATAGTTAATTTCACTTCTTCTGTCAAAGGGCAGGTGGAGGTCATACAATACTTCTCAGTCTTCTCAGGATACAAGTTGAATTGGGACAAGTGCAAGGCGATGCCATTGAACAAGAACACACCCCAACAGAGCATAGGTGGGCTAAAGTTTTGATGGGTAACAAGAGGTATGACATTTTTACAAATACGTTTCAATTAGGGTCTGGTCGATATGATTAAATACAATACGGATAAGGCTTGGAATCAAGTCTGTTTTCAGATGGCCAAATGGACGTCACTGGAATTATGTATCTGGGGAAGGATGCACATTGTTAAAATGGTAGTAACAGCGAAACTGAACTACACGTTTATTGTTTTTCATTTATTTGTCATTTACAATGCGTACTATACAACAAAATTGTGTTTCGAGGTGCATCAAGACAAGGAGGGGGGATAGGTAAGTTGACGCGAGGTACAAAATAAAAAGAAAACCGTACTTGAAGTGTCTTGAAAACATTCAGAACGTGTAAGTACTAAAGCATGAGGGGAAGGTGAAGGAGGGGAGGCAGGGAGCAGGACAAAACAAAAAACATTCTGACTAGGTGGTTAGATGATACGGAATGTGCAAGTGCTGAACATGAAAAGGGGGGGGAGCGGTTGCAAGGGGGGAGTGGGAGAGGAAACCAAAACTGGCAGTAACGCATAAGTACAGGGTCAAGTAGGGAGAATGCATTAGGAACCAACATGCAAATATGTCAAGCAGGGGTGCGTCAATGCAGACTGGAGAAGCCTCGCCTCAGGAACTGAGGGCCTATATCAGACTGCAAACACAAAATTAAGGCTTAGCCTGAAGATAACAGAGGGTTGAAGAAGCTATGATGGGTGCAAGATGGAAGACAACAGGGAGAATGCAAAGAGTGAAAAAAGGAGAGGGAATAAGAAAAAAAAACAGGGCAGCAGAGGGGACAGGAAAGCAACAGAAAGGAAACAGCAAATACATAGAAGCAATGAATAGAGATTGGAGAGTAGAGAAGACAAGGGAATAAGGAGGGATGAGGAAAGTTGGGCATGCAAGTGAAGTCCGCAAAGAGGAAGGGTCACAGCAGCAGGGCAATTTGCAGGCAGCATAGTGAAATCAACGTTAAAAACCAGGCAAGCAGCAGGAATTTGATAGTGTATGCAACAAAAGAGGCAGGAGGCACGGAGGTAAAAAAATACTTTACTCAGAAGATGAAGGGACAATGTTTGAGGGTCCAAAGTTCAGGATACAGGGTGATCAGAGCTATGTAGCATGTTACCTCTGGAAATCCCCCTCCTCGCGATGGGGAGAATAGTACGCAGGATTAAAGACTTTTTTATGGGGTAGCTTGTGACCTAGACTCAAATTAGAGAAATGATATGCACCCATTGTTACAGGAGGCCTCCATTTACCTAATGTTGATCTATATTATTTGGCACAGCAACTCTCCCAGGTAGTGATGTTTCTCAGGGTCTCCAATAATACTCCGACTTGGGTCCAGCTGGAGCAAAATATAGGACAGATGGACAAGATGGCAATGGTATATGAAGAGAGTGTCAGGAGTCTAAGGCACCCCATCTTGTGATCCACTGTTAAGGCCTGGGAAAGAGTTCAGTCCGTAGTCAAGACAGATGGTTACAAGCAATCAGAAGCCCCAATATGGAACAACAAAGCAGTGAAGATAGGAGGGGAAAGTATGAGATGGGGGTGTCAGGGGATACAGCACATTAAGGATATATGGGACTGCCAGAAGCTAGTTAGTTACACAGACCGTGATGCCAGATATCACTTGGGTGCATCAGAGGCTTGGAAATATACATTGCATTATGAAAGCGCACAGAGACCACAAATCACTTCTCAAAAGCTCTCTGGTAGCAAGAGTCATCAGGCATTGGGGAGGAGGGAAAGCAATGATGGGTAATATTTATCCCACATTAAGAGGCTCCCTTTATGAGAACAACACAAGGAAAGGAGTGCAGAAAAAGGTGGGAGAGACTGCTAGACACACAACTGACAGATGAATCAATAGACCGCATCATGGAGAACTATGCGAAAGGGGGTACGGAGCCACAGCTTAAATCCTTGCAGTTTGAAATACTGAAAGGGTGGTATTGGACATCTAAAAGGCCGCAGGCTGTGGGATTGAAGCAGCACAGGACATGCTGGAGATGTAAGTCCAGGGACGTCTTTTGGGGGTCGCCAGGGGTCTCCCCTGCTATCACTTAGGTCTCACTTGTTACCCCTAAAAAAAATGGAAGCTCCTGGGCTGTGGCTAATGCCATGTGGCTCTTTGTTGCTGGAGTGACTAGCTTTCCTGATCAGGCCTTCTAGAATTCTATACAATAATTGCTAGACTTATTAAAGGTTTATTTTAGGCACACTTTAGGGGGCGAGTCACTGATTTAGTCTGATTTAGCCTGTTCTTAAACACCTCAAGTTCTCAATGCAGACAAAAACTATATGTATTTTGCTTTTTGCAAGTTGCAGTTATAGCATGTTTTTTTCTGCCGTTGTCTCTGTTACGATCATCACAAGACATTCCATCTCTGTGTCCTCTGTGACTTGACAAAACCCCCTGTGCCTAAAAGCTTGTGTACCGTGTAGAAATGTTTGCCCATAGCACATCAAGTGGCCCTTGATTTCATTGTGCCACAATTAATGCTTTGTTGTAATGTGTCTATCTTTCCTATCTTCCAGGCATGCCATTCAGGATGTTTGCATGTGTGAGGTAACGAGTGCCCAGAGTACGGGATGCCATGTGAGTGCACTGCTTTTCCTGCGCTACTCCAAATTCTTTAATACACAGTTATGAACCCTCCCAATGGTATGTATTTTGCCAACCTCTGAAGCCTGAAAAGTAGATCCATGCAGGCTTGACATGTGGCCAACTTTGCACCAGACCTGCAAATGAACTGGCCTGCTGTTAAATCTCAGTTACCAGTTTATTAGTAACCTCTACAGAGAGTAATTCACTTTCTGACTTGTGAGAAGTAATTGCTCATTTTACTATAGCCAGTAAGATAGCTCAGTAGATTGAGCGCTCGCTGCTGCAAAATGTGTGTGATTTGCAGATTCGAATCCCAGCAAGGCCAACTCAGCCTTTCATCCTTCTGTGGTCTATAAATGACTACCAACACAGGTTGGGTGATATTGTAAGTATATTTGTTCCATACAAAGCGCTTAAGAATAAGTGCTATATAATAACACATCATTATCATTTGGCCTTGGACGTCTGTTTGGATTCTAATGTAGTAATATGGGCCTATACACACTGATATTAACGATACATGTGGTGATTCATTCTTGTATGAAATGTATATCACATTACACTGATAATGTAACCATATTTATCATAGTGTATTTAGGAACAATGCTATGTGATGCCCCTACCTGTTTTGTCAAGGGGAGAAAGATTGTGTTCCATCGTTTCCCATGATGTCACTTCAGGGTGGGGTCCAATGACATCACTTCCTGTGATGTCATCTAAGGTCAAGGGTCAGGTGATGTCACGTCCGATACCCCTGGCATTTTGGTGAAATTACATCCCTGTTTAAGTCACAGGAGGCTGATATTTGGCACATATTATGGTCCTGTTCCAAACTAGTAAAGTACTGGGCAGGCACATGTGAGAGGATTAAGGCTACACTAGGAAGGAGGCTCTTACTAGACCTGGGATTTGTATTCGACAGGACATGACGATCATAGGAAGTCTCGAAGTCTATGAAATGCAGTTGCAAATTACTGCGCTGTTAGTAGCCAAGCAGGGCATATTACGAAAATGGGGTTCGCAGACCATACCCCGAGTTAAGCCATGTAAACTTACATGATAGAGATAGCATCATATGAGAGGCTGATCTACAGAGCGCAGGACAGAGAGAGAGTGTGTTCTTAAGCACATGGTGCATATTACTCCCTGTAGTCACAGGACATGGTTAAAGCCCTGCACATGAAGGCTTCAGGAAAGAATCCAAAATACTACCACAGGAAGGCCAATCCAGTGTAAGGACTCCCCTATTATACACATATATTTAACTATACCAAACATAGTCATAGTCACACAAGAATGCGCATATAGGTGTGGACATACCAGAGGAAGGGCGTGTCCCCACTCACAGCCTTTAGGCTATGCAAGATTGCTAATTGTTGTCGAAGATTTACTCATGTTCGGTGCCATGTTCTTTATCATTATTATTATTATTATTATTATTATTATTATTATTATTATTATTATTATTATTATTGTGACGTTTGTTTGTTTTGTTCTGATTATTACTATTATTATGTATTTTTTATTATCCTCATTATCATTACAATTGCTTTACTACTAGTATCATTAGTATTATTATTGTCCCTTTATTATTAACATGTTGTTGGGTTTAGGGTTGTTTAGATTGGTGGAGTTTAAGTCTTGTTATGCTAATTCCAGGAAATATCATCTCCATCCAAGGCATGGAATGAAAAAGCATCATCATAGTCCGCAGATTAATACCACTATGTTATACTACACTGTGCTGATTTGAAGTATCCCTTGGATGGGCGATTTAACTTTTTTGTTCTAATTCATGAAAAGTTGAAATAAAGATTATGGTAAAAAAAAAAAAACTGCCCTGCTGCCCCGCCTTGTTTGCCTTTCTGACATTCCTATGCACATCAGGTCAAAAATCTCAGCTGCATCTGGCAGTCCAACTTGGACTGCAATCAGCAGGTCAGTGAAACAGTGAAGGCTTCGGGCCTGATTTTCAAATATTTTATCAATGGGACTTTCCCATGTTAAAACATTTTTGTAAATGAGGCCCTTAGACTCCTGGGACCATTCCTTCCTCTTATCTAAAAGAACAATCGACCAGTAGCTGTTGGCTCACTGATTAATTGCAAACTGGACAACTGCACTGCCATCTTCTCAGGGATTCCAGCCAAATAAATTCACTGTCTAGAAAAAGGCCAAAATGCAGGTATAACACTTCTCTTTCATGTGAAAAAAATCACATCTATTTCTCCCCAACGCAAAGCACTTCACTTGTTACCGGTGCAAAGGTCCTCTGTCTTGTTTTAAGTGCCCTCGTGGCCTTCCTCCCACCTGTCTTGCAGCCAAACCTCTACCTTACAGCCCTGAACGTGTTTTATGATCTTCTGATTGACACCTCGTACCTTCAACCTATTCTGTGCGCAGAGGTGATAGGTGTTTTCTCAGTGATGAGTCCCCACACCTGGAACTCTCTCCTTATTGATCTTTGTAAAACTGATTCCTATTTTTCATCTTGGAAAGTACTTAAAGTCTACATTTTCCCATAATCTCTATAACTCTGTTCCTCCACTCTGAATATCATCTGCACCCTAACACAGTTTCTCTGTCCAGTTTTCCCCCCTTGTGTAGGAAATATGCACATTATAAATTAACAAAATCAAACCATATCAAAATCAACCCAGAGAGAGGTGCATAGTTTCAGGGTGTAGTGCCACTGATCACGTGTTCTGTCTCAGGTGGGTTGATTTTGAGTGTTAGTCATCATCCAGGAGCCCACCCATGTGAGACAGGGGTTGTGTTCCATTGTGACTGTTATTAGGTAATTTGTGAGTTGGAATCGGTTTTGATTTTCATATGGAAGGAAGTCATCCCTAAAGATGACAGGAGGAGTAGGGTGTGTAGGGTGTGGAGCAGAGGCGTAGCTAGGAGGGGGGAGGAGGGGGCTAAGGTGGCTGTAGCCCCTGATCTTTTGGTTGTAGCCCCGGATAGAATCTCAAGAGCTACAACCAAAAGGCTAGCTAGGCTAGCTAGCCCCCAGTCCCGACAGTTCGGACATCAGCGTAGCCCCGGGTCTTTTCCAGACCTAGCAACACCCCTGGTGTGGAGTGACTGTTGAGCCAACTGAAGATCAATTAGGATGGAAATATGTACATGTCATGGCCAACATCCCTGAATTAACACTGTCGAAAGCAAACGTTTCTATGCAAGCAAGGAAATGAATAAATAAAAATTCATTCATTGAATAAAAAAACATTATTAATTGTAAAAATATTTTTTAAAAGGGAGACATTTTGGGTTGTTTAAGCACAGTGGTTTACTATACCTGCAGGCAAACTTGTCTCATCACTCAGCAGGTTTTTTGCTGTGTTTCAGATGTATTATTCATTTGTGAGTTGCTAGACAATTTGAGTGCTATCCTTTTAGTTGAAACTGTTGATGCCCATAATGTGGATGAGTTCCAGTAGGGGGGTATAAAATTGGAGGGGGCAGAGGTTGGAATCTTAGGGTATTCTGCATGTCAGGCTATGGAAAGATAATCTGAAAGGGGCCATGAATATGTTTTCTGTTCTACCGGTATCCAGAATAGGGCAATTCCCCTAATTATCTAGTCTCTAGTCTCTTTGGTAGGATATCATGGTTGATGGTGTTAACTGCTGTGGAGTTGACATTTAGGATGAGCACGTTAGTTGTATTGTTGTCCACAATGCCCTTTAGCATGTCCAAGATCAGGCAGATTGTGGATTTTGTTTCTCTCATTGGCTGGAAACCTTGTTGGGATTCACCAAGAAGGCTGCTGTTATCCATGTATTCACAGAATGGTTGGTAGATTAATTTAGTACATGATTTAGCCCATGAAAGGTCTGCTGACAACAGGGTGGTAGTTGCCTGACTCATTTGTATCTCCAATGTTTTTTATTAGGAGAAGTTGAACAAAGGCAGTTTTGAAGGCATCTCTGCTCAATGGAAGTGTTGAGCTGGTATTGAAATGCGAGTGCCTACCCTACACGTGTGGTTACCATGTTGTAGATGGTGAGTCGGCACAAGTCTTCTGGTGAGCATGCTCGGTTGTTGGAATTGACTTTAGAAACAATTCCTGAATGGAGAAAAGGCGAGAAGCAGTGAGTGACAGCATGGAAAGGGCTGTCGGTATCTCTTCCCTAAGCGGGTGGGTTAATGTTCGTCTGGCATTCACCCACAACAGCGTTGAGGCCATACTAATGGGAAATAAGGTGCTAGATGAATGGCAAACTACTACTACTACTTTACTGTAAAGGTGTTCTGGGATCAGTCGGATTTTGAAACTGAAGTACGAAGGGATTCAGGCACTCAGTGTTTGCATGGGAGGGGAATTCGTGTTGAAGGCTGTCGGTTCCTATATTAATGGATCAATTTAAAGATTTGTGTTGCACTGAGTTGATGCGATGTAGGCAGTGGCATATATTTGCTTTAACATTGCAGGCTCTTTAACGTGTAACATCTGTCTTTAATAGCCTTTTTCCCTATCCGGGAGTCTCTGAGAGTAGAAACAATGGGAATTTTGGGTAGTTATATTCCCAAATAAAATCCATTTGTCAGAATGTAAGTGGGACAAGTGCATGAAATAAATATTCATCTACCAGTTATTGGTATAAAAGCAAGGCTATCATTCCCAAAGAGGGCCTGCTGACAAATCCATCAAATCCATTGGGGGCAAAATTGGGTATTGATATTGCCGCTCAATCTCTCTATTGACCTCCCTTGTGCCCCTACTACCAAACACGAGCTCACGCACGTGCGGGCACATGCGCGCACACACACACACACACACACACGTGCGCCTCCTCTTATAACTGCAAAGACAATTAATCATACTATTGACAGTATCTGTACAAGCCTTTGCATAGCTGGTCATGAAACTAAACAAATGAACCCGTCTTTTCCCATCGGGTTCACAGGCAAATATGTGGCATCAAATATCACAATGTTTTTTATGCAACGTCACTTCAGTAGCCTGTAGGAGCAAATACAAGGTATCACTTTTTTCTTTTACATGCTCTACTGAAACTAGAGTCCAAAGGAAGAAATACAAAAAAAACACCACGGTGTAGCTGGTGCAGGCCACATCCACGTAAATGACTCCCCCATTCAGTGGTTGTTGTTATGTATATAATGACCATATACAAGCAACATTATGCCATGTGCTAGCATTATTCCTCATACAGCAACCCCAGTGCCAGCCACACATGTAAGTACCTATAGAAATGAAACAAAATTACAATTGAATAGGTCCAGAGGGAATTGTGCTCAAAACACTCATAAACCCTATTTCCCTCAGCATAAAAGGAAAAAAGACTCACTTAGTCTATTTCTGAAGAAAGGTTGTTTGTTTATCTTTCAGGTTGTATAAATTGTCCTAAAATGAACATTTCTTTCAACAATATAACATCACAAAGTGTCTCAATCAAACATACAGGCTAGAGGATATATATTTACAACACATAGGGCCAAATGTTTTTTGGCATAACAGTCAATTTGTGTGTGTAAAACAAACTCAATCACAGTTGTTGTTTGTCAATTTGCAATTCACATAATACAGTATATAACAAAACGATTTAACATAGTGACAGCAAAACAAGGGTTGTGGAAGACAATCGTTCTATTGGTGGTTGACAGTGACAATGCACTGTGGTTAGGGGTGCCTTTACTTGGAGGACCACATTGAGATCCTCACTACGCCTAGCAGTTCCCAGAAAATAGTGCCCGTGGAAATCATTTTCCTTTTATGCTGAGAGAAATAGGGTTTATGAGTGTTTTTGAGCACAATTGTCTCTGGGCCTATTCAATTGTAATGTTGTTTCATTAGTAACCCTCCTAGGTAGAATAGGCTCCATACCAGGAGCCCATTTATTGAATCTATTTAATACCTATAGAAATCCAGCCATCAGTTGTATATGGCACACCTCCTAACGCTTGAAACATTGAGTAGAGGGCACTTAGCACTAACAGTGTTCTGTTTTAAACCATGCGCCCATTTCTGAAATAAATTGCTGGAGCACAGAAGTAACAATGCACCAGCACTGAATTGGCATTAAGGTTTGGCCTCAAAACACCTTCTCTCACCTGACTCATCAATACACTGAACTATCTAGTGTTTCCAGTTAATGCCATGTAAAGACCTGCCCCAGAGGATGCAGAACATTAGTGAAATCCATTATTTAGTCCCTCCAAACAAGAGCACGAGGCCATTCGCTGCCAGTTGTTCTAGCCACAAGACGGAAGATGACCTGTACATTAACACATGTGTCATTTAGAAGGTATTAGAGATGCACTTTTGTAAATAACTCAATGGTCAGAAATAAGCCTGGAATAACTTCCCTTCAGCAAACTGGATTCTCCCAGATTCTGGGTGATTTTTCAAGGACAACCTCAGAGAAACACTTTGAAAATGTCATCCAAAGTTCGATCACATGGCTGAAACAGGGACACATGGTTGCAGCAGTGAACCTGCATTAGGTATATTTGAGATATGATGTGAGTTGCTGCTAGAGACAGGCTTAGTAGGGAAGACTTCATGAATTGAAGTTCATTTACAGTGGTTGAAGAAAGAAGATACTGGGTCCAAGAGTGAAATTTAGGGTTGGTTTTGCCTAGGCCGTGATTGCAGGGGGTGAACAACACAAATGCCATCACCAGAGATTTGGGGTGGTGGGTACCATACCAGTCAGTGCCGGTCTCTTGAAGTGAGTGGACAAGGCACATGTCATTGGATGACACTTGGGAGGAGGAACAGTAAAACCGTAAGGGCAGCTTGTTAGAGAGGCACGATTGCCTGATTTTGATGGGAAATGATGATATGAGAGGTTCAAGATGAGGTTTGGGGAGATGGGTGACATACCAGTCAGTGTCCATTTCTTGAAGTAAGCAGAAGAGACACACCAGGTGACACTTGGGAGGATGAACGAGAGAAACCACAAAGCTCTGAGGGGAGCTTGTGGTAGAATCACACTCACCTGATTTTCCTGGGAGGGAAGAGCAGTGTTTTAGGGAGGAGGGTGAAATACCAGATAGTTGCCTCTTAAAGTAACTGGCAAAGACATGTGTCATTGAGTGACACCTGGGAGAAGGAGCAGAAGGAGCTGGGAAACCCTTTTCTCATCTGGTGGGAGAGTCACACTTGCCTCATTTTGCTGAGAGGGATCATAAGGGATTCACTGAGGTGGGTGGCACACCAGCCAGTGAAAGTCTATTGAAGTGAGTGGACAAGACACCTGCCATCTGGTGATACCTGAGGGAGCAGGAGGACCTGCAAAGCCCAAATGGGAGTTGTGGGAGGGGCAAGCTCACCTTGTTTTACTGGGATGAAGCATCAGAGATTCGAGGACATAAAACATGATCACACCCAAAAGAGTGAGAAGCAGGAGGAGACGTGCATCTCCCAGTCTTTTCATTCAGACAGGACTGTCAGTGTGCTGTGTGTACTCAGAAGCCAGAAATTGTAGGTGGTATGGTATCATCCAACTCTCATAACACATTCTAGTCACTCGTCACTCTAGGGTGCATCCGTCGTTGTAAGAAAATACATGAGTGTTGCACTATGACAATGAACATTGAGTACAACCAACAGTTGAGGTTGCACATGCAGATCTATCCACTGTCTCAGGGTTACAGGTTGAGGTGCACAGATCTTATCTACCAATGGTCAGAGAAGACACTTTCAAAATCCCAAGTCTCTATCTCCATCCCCTCTACCTACAGGGTCAGACATTTATCAGGACGAGGTGGATGATCAAAAAAGAAATGATGTTCCAGCAGAAGGTAGGTGTGGACACACATTGCTGTTCGAAGGCAGTGATGCTGAAATGGAAGAGTATTGTGGCACAACAGATGCAGAGGCTGTAGTGTGAACAGAAGCTTGTCCCCCCACCTCTATACATTTAATTTGAGAAACACAGCATTCCTGTAGCAAATCAGAAAGCACACCACATCATTGTGTGGCATGCACAGCACTGGCACTGCAAGCACCACCATGCCCACATGAGCCCAGCCTGTGTGCTAGTCCCCTACAAAAGTCCAAAGTGTGGCAGTATCTTCCATAGAATACACAGCAACCGAATCAGGCCACGTGCACATTCTGACAGAAAACATTGTGCTGAGGGAAGGCAGGGACCAGCTTGTGTACCACATCTCTGTAGCCCCATATGTGGGGAACCAGGATGCTCCTTCTAAGGATCCGGCCCTTCACCCTAAGAAGCCCTCGTGTATCATCTTGCAAAGACAACGGGCCTCATTATGACCCTGGCGCTATTGATTTAACGGCGCCGTTAAACCATTAGCGCCTGATTACAAGGTCCCTTAGCGGGTCGGAGGCTTTAACGCCTGCTTTTTGCAGGCGTTAAAATCCAACCCGCTAAGGGACCTTGGAGCTAATTACGGCAACCACAATTTACAGTGCCGTAATTAGCGCCTTCCCCATACCCATTATGCCCTATGGGGCAAAATGGGAATGGGGAAGGGCAAATGGTGAATGGGGAATTACCGCCCCCGCCAACCTTGTGATGGGGGCGGTAATTCCGCCATCCACCATGCCGGAGACTGGCATGGACCATGGTGCTAATAGCACCATGGTCCAGCGCCTGGGTCGTAATGAGGCCCAACGTCCTCCTTTATGCCCTTTACCCAAACAGGAGCCATGTCAAACTCCTACCACAGGCTGCCTTCTGCAGCCACTCCCTCATCCTACACAAAGAACCTGCACTCAAGTTACTATAATGCCTCACTGGGGTCTTCCACGTGAGCCCATCCCATCCCTCCCCTGCCTTTGTGGGAGTGTCCATATGAGGCTATGCCTGTCGTTGTGTTACTTGTCATCATCAGGGCCTCCTGCAATGACCCTGTCAATTCTCTCACTCCAGAGGTCTCCCCTAAGGCATCAGCCTCCCCACAAACGTGTGCAAAAAGAGAGCAGAAGGCACCCCACTCTCGATGCATCATGGGGGAAGCCTCCTCCACAACCTCTTCTGAGGAGAAATGCAGCTCTGCGCCCATCTTTCGTCCTTCCACCACACTGTAACTGGTAGCCATGACAATGGAACAATGGTAATACTCAGAACCCAAAAGTGTACATTAAATTTAGCCCTGACAAAATTAGAGAAAACCAGAGAACAACCCCAATTGAACCATCAAGTGAACAAACACAGGGACAATGAATCCTACTCCCAACACTGCAACTAAAACTGAAGCACTACCCTTCTACATTGCTATACTAATACAATGTTTCAACTACAATGCTATTTAAAACACTCCATGACAAACACACGGGGGGTGGGGGGGTGACAAAGTATAATTATTATTTGTTTAAGTTTCTTTGGGAAACAAATGTGAACAGGGAAACTCTTTTTGTCTTTTTTATTTTTATAATGATACACAAAAGGGAAAAGGCACAAGGAAAAAATTGAAAATGTTATTTTTATATGAGATACTAAGACCACACACTGAACAAACAATAGGACAAAGCGGCACAAAACTGTCTTAAAAAACACATGGAGCAGCAAAAAACGACACAAAAAAACTAACAAGAAACAGATAAAACTACAAACTCCTCAACATTCCATGTGAGAGTGCCCTGTGCAACAAGTTTTCTCACAGCCTAGCAAACCCCACAAAGATTCAGGAATTGAGTTGGGCCTTCTATACGGGGCATACTTAAGGAGATTTGTGCATTTTCATTGTTTGAATGAACTCAAGCAGATTCAATGAATCACCCAACATGGCTCTGATTGGCTAGGGGAATCGGATGAATACACCTGTTATTTGTCCCGTGCTCCGCAGCTCCTGATTGGGTGATGACTGAACTTGAGAGACCTTTAAGCACACAGCAAGTTATTTCAGTCAGGCACAACAAAATCCCATTGCCGGAGAGAAAGATCTTCACTAAACGTTTCAGCCATAGTGCAGGTCCATTTTGAGGGAGTTTGTCCAGGTCTAGTCACAAAGGAAAGACAGCAAATCCCTCACGTGTATGTTGCAGAATCATAACTATGAATTGTGTGCATTTAAAGATGCATGGATGTACATGACATTTTTATTCTTTTCACTCGAAGAGGGCAAAACTCACTGAAAGGAGCTACAGAATTGCAAAACGGTTGGTTTACTATCGATGAGTGCAAGGCCATCCCCGTATGACTTTGGACTTGATCAACGAGGACTAGAGACCTTCCCCTTGTCCCCAGGTCCTAACCCTTTAGAGGATTGCTGACTTAGCACAGTCCTTTAAACCCTTTCCAGGACCAGTTCTTCCAATCCTAACCATAACTTACCACTTGTATCCAGCACTAGACCATCAGCAATGTGAAAGTGCGTCTTCCCCTCATCCACCTCTCCTCCCTCCTGGTTCTGGCATGCTGAATTGGTTCTCTACTCTGGGCAGTTCTGTACAAACTCCAAAATGTGCAAAATGAATACATGTCCCTGAGGTAGGTCTGTGGATTTCACAAATTAATTGTGATTCTGTATCTCATTAAGGGACTATGCATGTGTCTTTCAATTAGTGGCATGTGTGCTTTTCATTGAGGAAGCTCTGCATCACTCCCACTGAAACACGCTATTAGAGACTGGAGTGTGAGCTTCACAGAGAGAGTTGCTTTTCTGTAGAACCAATGATTTCACATCTTGAACTGGGCCCAGGGTAAAGTGAATCAGAGCGGTTTAAAAAGAGGGCAGAGCTTTAACTAAAACTGAGACCATCATATTCCATATCACCAAAGAATAAATGCGTGCACAACACGGAAGTCAAAGATTCAGATAAAGTACTTTTTGCGCGCCAGGCAATTTCATTCTTTTGGCAGACAGAGCAGGGGCATGGGACATAATGTCCATGTCTACCTGCTTCACAGTTCAAAGAACATGCATTAATGCCAGTATATTATTTTCATGCTGGCATGAACACTTGGGATTCCTATGGACGGTGTCCCTGGTTTTAGCACCTGCACATGACGAATATTGTACAGAGGGCACCGATGTGTACCCAAATTCAAAGAGTTGTAGTTCCCTCTCTCTGTTATCACCTCTTTTTTTTTTTAAACAATTGAGCCCAACATTTTTTTTATTCTCTCAGAATAATATACAGTATTGTGTGATTGCAGTAATTGCAAGAACCAGTGCAAAATCTTGGTGTTAACTGAGCAGAATCGTGGAGCTGGTCAGAAAGAGATCTTGATGGAAGCTGCAAGTGTCCGTTGGAGTACGACAAAGTGATGGACAGGAAGACAGAGCATGCACCATGAATGTGATAGGCTGAAGGGGAGGGGCATCCACACTTCCAAGAGAGACTGGTGGCAGGTCGTCGTAGATCAGTGCACAGTCACATGCCCAAATCGCTACTTCAGGGTCCTGGCTCGAGCCGTTTATTTGAAGAGAGGGGTGGAGGGGGTTCTGTGGTCATGCAGTCCAAGTAGAACTAAGATGGCATCTCTCTGCTGCACCAGGACGATGCCATCTGAGAGGGAGACTGAGATTGTCTAGAGATATTGTAGGTTCTGAAGGAAATGTGTTGCTTTGAGTGCACAGAACACCCACAATCTCTGTGAACAGGCATGCTTTTATGAGCACCCGGCAGTTGGGTTACGTTGATTGCCAGCCCCAAAAGTGTTTTCGTAGATAATGGCACATATAACCTACTTTACTTGGTTCAAGCAGGATCCTTTGTGTTCTCTAGAGAAAGGAGAACATTAAATTATTGGAGTAGGTGTAAGACACCTACACCTGAAAGACAAGATTGCATGGGAACTGCCCCTTAGAAACAAGGAGTTTATGGACATTAAGACTTTGCTGAACAAAAGATCTCGAATTATTATGAATGAGATCCAGGTTCTGTGGCAGTAATTCCCTCCCTAAAGGGGTCTCATAAGGTCTGAGCCTAGTACTGACCCAAAGGGATATCCCCACAGAGGTATGATTGACAGGGCTGCTTCTAGAGATGGGCACAGCAGGCAACAGCATGGGGCCCAAAAATGAAAGAAGGGGGTGTTGCAGTGAAACAAGATAAATTAGTCTCAGAGACCAAGGATGACTGAATGACTACAGACGTAAATTCAAAGAAACCAAATGTCTGCTATAATCATAGTTTGTCAGCTGAATTTCCTGCAGTTAAGGTTTACCTGATCACCTTCCCACAAAGGTTCACCTATTTACACTGAAAGCCTTCCACTTTGAGTTCCCCATAGGGCTCCCATGCCCATCTACTAGTGAGGGAGGGGAAATCAACACAGAGAAACACTGTGCTTCCGAGTAGTGGCTGGAGCTGATCAGGTTCTCATGAGCTGGACATTGAGAGATCAAATAACAAAAGAATGAGTGAAAAGCAAGAAAAGGGGAGTTAAGAAACAAGAATGCAAATAGAGTTGTGGAAGTTAGCAACATGAACAAGGGTGAGAAAGATAGCAGGGGGTTACCAACAAAACTTGAGAAAAATAAATCAGTGACAGAAAGGTGGAAAAAGAAATCAGCAAAAGATAGATATATAGCGGAAGAGAGAAAGAAAAGAAGAATAAAACAAAATGTAAAGTAGGATATTATAAAAGAGAGAGAATGAGAAAGAACGAAGGTGATAATAAAATAACAATAAAAGTTAAAATAAAATAATGAGAGAACAGTGCAGCAAAAGTAAAAACAGGGTAAGGAAAAGGTACTAAAAAGGACAAAAATGGCCATAGGGAAAACAAAAAATTAAAGGGAAAGACAAAGAACACTAGCTCAATGAAACGAAGAGCAGAAGAGGAGGGCATATAAATGTAGACAGTAGAAAAAGCAGGTAGATGGTGAAGTTTCCCAAGGGAGTGAGAGAGATGGGGCATTAGTTAACAGGACATGATGGGTCAGCAGATGGCTTTTTCAAGAGGGGAGCACACAAAAGAGTGCTTGAGGGAGGAGGGGAAAGAGCCGGAGGCCAGAGAGTGGTTGCAGAAGTCCGCGAATGCAGAGGCAAGGGAGCCGATGTTGTCCTTAATAGTTCTGGAAGAACAGAGGGACACCTGTTTGGAGGAGACCTTCATAAAACAGACAACTCTATTGAAATTGTCCAGTGTGGTAGGAGAAAAGGAGGAAAGGGTGGATGAGGGAGGAGGAGGGCCCAAGGGTGGCAGGGGAATGGGAGAAGGGGAGGAAAAGAGAGAACTCAGGATGCTCTGTGTTTTGGCAGTGAAGTGGGTGGCTAGTCCACTGCAGAGGGCCTGGGAAGGAAGAGGTAAGGTAGAGTCTGCAGATAGTTTGGCTATTTCCTTGCAGATTTTTAAAAAAGTTCAGCCGTATTGTGAGAGGCTCCAGAGACATGAGCCTGGATGTTAGCCATCTTCTTGGAATGAAAGGAGAGATGTAATTGCCTTTGGAGAAGGTGACAGGCCAGTTTATCAGAGGACAGAGATGTCATTTAGGGTCGCCAGAGGTTGCAACTGCAACCTCTGAGGTCTCCCCTGCGGCTTCTGTGGTCTCTCCTGCGACCTCCAAAAAAAGAAAATATATATATATATATATATATATATATATATATATATATATATATATATATATATATATATATATATCTTTTTTTGTAGTGGAAGCTCCTGCGCTGTGGCCAGCACCATGTGGCTCTTTAGTTCTGGAGTGGCTGGCTTTCTTGTTCAGGCCCCTTAAAAAAAAGAAGAAAAATAAGAACAGGAGTGCCACAAGTCTAACACTTTCAGCACTGACACTAAATAAGAATGAATAGGAATACAAAATAATGTGTCTTTCTGGAATTCTACACAATAATTGCTAGACTCATTAAAGGTTTATTTCAGGCACACTTCAGGGGGTGGGTCACTGATTTAGTCTGTTCTTAAACGCTGTCACTCAGCCTTTCATCCTTCTGAGGTCAATAAATGAGTACCAACACAGGTTGGGTGATAATGGGCGTATATTATTTCTATATAAAGCGATTAAGCATAAGTGCTATACAATAACACATCATTATCATTTGGTCACGGACGTATGCTTGCATTCACAGTAATTTGGTAATATGGTCCTATACACACTGATCTTAATGATACATTTGGCGATCCATTCTTGTATGAAAAGTACATCACATTATATTGATATTGTAACCATATTTTTCGTAGTTTACAATGCTATGTGATGCCACTTCCTCTTTTGTCAACGGGTGAAAGGTCATGTTCCATCGCTTCCGAAGATATCACTTCGGGTGGGGTCAAATGACATCACTTCCTGTGAAGTCATCATGGGGATTAAGGGTCATGTGATGTCACTTCCGCTACCCCTGGCGTTTTGGTGAAATGATGTCCCTGGAGCTCGAGGTCTGCCACTTCCCTTCAGCAGCTCTACACATGCGTTTCAGGGCTGCTAGATCAAAGTCAAACCAAGTGTTAGGATTGGAGGCAGGTTTCAGAGGATCCTCATGACAGGGGCAAGAATATCGAGAGTGTGAGTGATAACGAGAGCTAGATTGTAGAGAGCAGAGTCAATAGTTGAGTCAGTGGCTGGAGGAGGGGGGGGTGAAGGTGGAAGCAAACCAGCAACTGACACTTGTTTCATTGGACGGATGTCCACAAACAAGGCTGGAAGAGCTGGGGGAGGTTTGGTTAGAGAACCAAGTGGTCCAAGGTGGAAGGAAAAAAGAGTGTGGTCAGACCAAGATAGAGGGGTGGAGAGTGGTATAGAGAGCAAGAGATCAGAATAGATTAAGGCATCAAGAGCGTATGCAGCTGAGCATGTAGAGATGGAGGGGAGAATAGAGAGGGCGAGAGAGATGCAGAGGTCACGGAAGAGAGTTGTGGCCATGATTAAAGAGTCTAAGTGGATGTTGAGTTCACCCAGAAGGAGGAGATTGGAGATGGAGGTCAGGAGAGAGGAGGTGAAATTGGCCCATTCAGAAAGAAACAACGAGATAGAGCCCAGAGGCCTGTAGATAGTGGCTTCATCATCAAGAGCTACTCCACCATCCAAAACTGGATAGTCAGACACAATCTGTCTGAATGACGATACAACTCAACTACTTATCGTGGGTTCCTCTCTTAGTCTAAGCAAGCTTGCCTCAGACTACTCCTTTATCGCTATCGATGGTACCTCCATCCCATTCCTCAGACAAGTTAAAACCCTAGGGTCTATCTGTGCGCTGAACTCAGCATGACCAAGCACAACAGTGCCCTGGCTTCCTTGACCATGTACACTGCAAAACTAATTCCCCTGCGCAGACAATTCCTGTCCCCAACAAACTGTCTCACGCTTGCAAGAGCTGTTATCAGCAAACTTGATTATTGTAAGCACCTCTGTGACAAACTTGTCAAAGCTGCAACTCCCACAAAACAAGTCTCCTGTGTGTCCGCCGGTCTGTCCACATTTCATCTTCCATGCGTGAAGCCCACTGGCTACCCATTAAAGCTTGCATCGAGTTCAAAACACTGACACTAGCAAATCACTGCATTCACAACTTTGCCCCTTCTGCTTAAACAAGAGCATCTCTCTGAAACATTATTCACTTGCCTCTGCTCCACTGACAGCTATTCCAAGATTTAAAAAGGCCAGAGCTGGAGGCGTATGTTTGCAGTCATGGCCCCCTCATTCTAGAACTGGCTACCCCAATGCATCATAGACGAAACATCCTATACCATCTTCAAGAAGCTGTTGAAAACCTGGCTTTTCAATAAATATGAATAAGGACACTCTTCCCTCTCCTGCCTTTACCATCTGGTTGTTACTGCATTTTTAACTACATATTCTGTACAAAATCTGGGATACCTTTTGATCTGAGCGTTACAAATATGTTATCAATAAATAAATACATATATCTCAGAGGAACTCGTGCACCTCACTAAATGGAGCAGGCATGAAAGAACTGTCCATCTTTCTGAGTGGAACTGCTGAGCATCCCTAAAGGAGGTTTGTGCAAATCATTGCCTGCTGCATTTTTCAAAATCATACCATGATATGTGACAAAAAATTGTCTGGGATACTAAAACAACTGTTGTACCACATTCGGCAAACACGACGTCTGACAAAACAGTGTTTTTATAAACCCTATGTGTACTTTGTTGAGTAAACCTGTGGGAAATGGCCGATTTTGCAGCATGCAGGGTCTCTAAAATGTACTAACTAGGTGATATTTCAAGACAATTTTGCAAGTCGTTTGGGCGTTCACCTTCGAAGACCTTTACTCTGGTCTGTCAGCGTCGGGTCTCCGCCAACACTAGAATCAGTGCAAATTCGCTTTCGTAAAGAAGGCTTTGTATATCAGTACACAAGAGCACCAAGTCACCAAATGGATCCCCTGCACTTTATATAACCTCGAATCATAGCACGTACATTCGCTCCCTATTAGCACAGTACCATGTTTGGAATCTCAGGGGCTGTTTCTCTATTTTAAACATTTTGTGCCAATTTCTTTGAATTTTGTTACGGCCTCAACCTCTTTTCTTTTAAGTGACTTTTCTGCCATGAAGTGAAATGGAGGATTGATGCTGTAGAACTTTGAAGTTGGGACGCCGCATTTGTTTTGGAGAGTTTGATTGATCGAAAGGAAGAATGCATAGTGACACAATCTATTTAGGCATATAAAACACCAGCAACCACAATACCAAAGGATATGCTATTCCCAATGCCACAATATGACATTGAGTACAAACAAGTACTCAGAGCCTGAGGGCTCGCCTCTAATATCCTCATGCACTGGCCAAAATCTGGATCATGGCGGACGTTTACTCATACCCAACAGTGACCTTAAGACTTAAAGCGCAGGCCTTCACCCTGACTCAGAGTCATGCATGGCCCTAAAGTGCTGCTGTCTCTGCAATGAACACACCGTGCAGGAGGACCTTTTCACAACTTCCAATGAAATATCCCTACACTTGTTTAATTGCACACTAAAATACCTTGGATTAGCAATGTTGTGTCTGACCTGAAAATTAAGCAAGCTGGACAGAAGTGTGGGCAGTCAGCCTTAAACTAGAGCACAGGGGAAAAAAGGCACTTCAGTAAAACATTACCATGCACTTGGATCCCTACACCAATAACTATTCCAAAGTAGAATTGGACCCAGTTCACGATCATCCAGCATTATCGGGCACGTTCAGTTCAGTGTGCATCCTGGAAAATGTGGTTGTTTGCGTCCCCATAAACCCGACCTCCTTTGCGCCATGAGAGCACCATGAGAGCTACAAATGGATTCTGAAGGTTGTAGTCTTACTTAATACAAATTGCACTTAATCACTAGACAAAAGACAAAAGAAAGTAGAGAAATGTAACATCAGTGCCCTCTTGACAGTGATCTATCTGTTCACCGTAGACACTATCCACTCTGATGCAGGACTTAATGCAAGGTCAAGAGTCTCTCCCCCAAAATGTCCATTAGTATCGTGCCTACAGTGGGGTGTTACACCCTCCTATGGAGGCAAAGGGATAGCACAAGACAAGGGTGCACACATGTGGAAGGAGACCCCAGTACTTTTAGAGAGGCGACCACTTCCACCGGAGATTAACCAAGGAAGACTGGGGTGGGGTCCCATTCAAATGTGAGCCTACCGAGCAGGGTCCGCAATTGCTTTCCCCATTTCTTCAGAGGCATATTTTAATCTATACATCTGCATCACAACTACACTTGTAACTGGGCCCAATATCAAGAATGTGGTGCCCTTCAATTGCAAAAACTCCATGCAGCTTCATTATTTACCTGCAATGAGCATAACAAAATAATACGATATTCTGTTTTTGAAAGCAGTCCATTGCATTTCCATGATGACTGCTTGTTTGACATCCAAAATCTAATATTTGCAGATTAAATTCAAATAATGAATAAAAGTGTGTGTGTTTCTCACAGGAGCACATGAGAAAGCATCAGTAGCGAATCTCGGCTCGTGATTAGGGTTTGACCTGCTTCCTGAACAATGACACTGACCATGCCGAGCCCTCAGGTGCTATAATTTAAAGTACCCTCAAAAGTTCCCCAGTGGGACTTCATGTAGCTCCAGCCACGGGGTGCCAAAATAAAAAAAGGTCCCCAAAATGATGTAGGACTTGAGTAGAAATAGTGAATGTATCTGTCCTAAAATATTTAGGGGTAAAGTCCAACGTATCACCAGCATTTTGTATTTTCTCTTTTTACTTGAGTTTTAGAAACATTTAGTGATATTCCCTGGGAGATCAAGTCCCTTGGTGGCATTAGTGAATGAACCCTTTAGTACTAAAAACTGGTTGAGGGTCATTGTGAGAGCGATGTGGAAACCTTGCTATATGCAGCAAAACCAGGGATGTCATTTAGGGGTAGCCAGGGGTTTCTCCTGCGACCCCTGAGGTCTCCCTTGCTACCGCTGTGGTCTTCCTTGCTACCCCTAAAAAACAGGTTTACATTTATTTTATTTTATAAATTGAGGCTCCTGGGCTGTGGCCAGCAGCATGTGGCCCTTTTTTCTGAAGTGGCTAGTACATATGGTGATCCATTCTTATATGAAATGTATATCATTTTACAGTGATATCATAACCATATTTTTCGTAGTGTACTTAGAAATAATGCTATCTGATGCCATTCCCGATTTTGTCAAGGGGTGAAAGGTTGTGTTCCATTGCTTCCTGTGATGTCACTTTGGGGTGGGGTCAAATGGCATCACTTCTTGTGATGTCATCAGAGGTCAAGGGTCATATGATGTCACCTGCGCTACCCCAGGCATTTTGGTGAAATGACATCCCAGAGCAAAAAACCATGCTAAGTGACACTTGCCTGCTGTTTCAAACGCTCTCACCATGTTAGAATTCTCTCAGCATAGGCATTTGCAGCGCAGGTGTGATGGATAGTAGCACAGTGATTAACAAGGAAAGTCAACTTAAAGGACTTAGTATGAGCGTGTGAGAAGGACAGACACACATGCTTGGCAGACCTGACTTGTGCATGTAAATGAGGTGTGTCTGCTTGTGCGCAATCTTTAAGTAGCACATGAAATCGAGGGGGTGCTCAAACAGTGGGTGTGGCCATTAAGGGGCATGGCCTACCGGTAGCATGAAGCATGCGTTAGTGCCACCTCCTGCCTCTCCTTGCTTTCCTTAATTGTGGTGCTGACCCTCACCAGGCATCCCTTTGCAACAATCATCACCCTTGCACCCTGTGTTAGAGGGTGATTGTCCCTGAATTTCTCAGTGGAAGGGATGTCTGGCGGGGGTCATGGCCCCAAATAGGTAAGGCAAGGAAAGGCGGGTACAAGCCAAAACCTTATTTTTCTAAAGCCTGAAGTTCTTGCTTATGTGCAAGAGCTTCAGGCTTTAGAAAAAATGCCTGGTGTTCCAGCGGCCTGATCAGCTGCGGCTACCAGGGTACTAAAGGGAGCCCCAGCAGTGCTTCGCCTCAGAAACCGTTTTTGGAGACTGCTGGGGTCCGGTCTCAGCTAGCCCGGCCCACTTAAAGCTCTGTTTTTGAGTGTGCATCAGTGCACTGTGTGCATGCGACCACCTGCGACCCAGCTGTGCAGGGATGTCATTTGGGGGTCACCAGAGGTCGCAAGTGCGACCTCTGTGGTCTCCCTTGCGACCTCTGTGGTCTCCCTTGCGACCTTTTTTGCAATGCAAGCTCCTGTGCTTTGGCCAGCACCATGCGGCTCTTTACTTCTGGAGTGTATGGCTTTCTTGTTCAGGCCCCTTAAAAAAAGAAGAAAAATAAGAACATGAGGGCCACAAGTCTAACACTTTCAGCACTGACCCTAAATAAGAAAGAATAGGAATGCCAATAAATGTGTCTTTCTAGAATTCTATACAATAATTGCTAGACTCCTTAAAGGTTTATTTCAGGCACACTTCAGCGGGTGAGTCACTGAATTAGTCTGTTCTCAAACGCCTCAACTCAGATGTTCATCCTTCTGAGGTCGATAAATGGGTACCAACACAGGTTGGGTGATATTGGGTGTATATTTCTTCTATGTAAAGCGCTTAAGTTTAAGTGAGAGCCAAGCATTAAGGGATTAGCGAGGTGCAAGCACATTGGGCTGAAAGGATTTAAGAGGGTGACAGACACCCGGGAAAGATACGTAGAGGCGGCCGAGTCACTTCTATGGGTTAAGTGTAGAAACAAGGCCTACAATGAATGCAAATTAAAGAAGAAACAACCCATCCTCTAGGATTGAGTTGTGTCTTTATTCAGAGTGTGTTGAAACACTAATTCCTACGATGCTGCAATTGCCAAATCCTACAGCCCGACAGGCCAATCCTAGCTGCTGAAAGTATGTTTGGAATCTTCTTTGTAAAATGTGACAATATGCACCCGTTTTTCAAGCACCCCTCGAGGTAGTCAGGCACGTTTGCAGTGCTCATTTCTCATTTCATTTCGGGTGCTGGTGTTGTGACAACATTTTCTGTGGTTGCTTCTGCCTCACAACTCATGTCTTTTAAGAAGACATCATTTTAAGTACATCCGGAAATCGCTCAGCGTCTGCTACAATGAAGGCCTTCCAACCCGGTTTGGTTGATGTTGCCATTCATCAACCCACGTTTTGACAACAAGCCTCTGCCTTTGGAAAGCACTCGGCAGCAAAGTCTTTCAAGAGCTGGAGCTAAGCTTCAAATCTCCCATTCCCGAAACTTGGAAACTGATAAAGAAAAGCTGTCATTTACAGCTCTCCCTCAGATCCCAGACAGTCTCAAATGTTGCACAAAGTCATGGCCTGTTGTTACTTTGATGTAGTCTCTTCTTTTCAATAGCTCCTGGTTTAACATTTTAGAAACAAACCTAGAACATATGCTTTCTCCGTTTAGCAACTTACATCTTCAAAAGCAGCATATGTACACATACACCATAGCCCCACTGCCATGTTTGGATTGATCTTCTGCTGCACTTCTTTACAGAGATAATAATCCTCTGAACACAAGGAAATATATGAAATTATTATGCATGACGTTTCTACAGGCAAATATGGAAACTTCATGAATATCTTATTTCGCTGAATCTAGAGTGTAACACCATGCCTTCCATATGAATACAGCGCAAGTTAGATTTTGGGTGTCTTTACATGTTTGGCAATTGTAAAACAGAAGGTATTTGCCAATACCACCTGTTTTACCGCACAGTCTGATTATGTGCTTGGACACATTTAAACAAAAAAACACCTGTCCGTGACTGGTGGGCAGTGGAGTAAGTTTGCTGAAAATGTTGGAGGGGGCCATGACATCTACAGGCAAGGGGCCCCTGACAATTGAGGGGGACAAAATGGTGTGCCATCAAAGTTGGGGCAGGGGCATGGGGGGGGCAAACACCCTTGTTCCCCCTAAAACTACACTCATGCTGGTGGGACTACCTCAACTCACAATAATGGTAATTGTGCTGGTCGTATTACCGTGTGCAGCATTAGAACATGGAGATCGTGCTGCTTGACCTCCTCTCAGCCAATCACACTGTTCAGAGTGCAGCCAATAACGACTGCTATTAAACTGCATTCTGAACATTCTGACTTCAAAGGGGGACAGGAAAACAACAGTGCGATTTCCAGTCACGATTTCTTTCATCAAGACACTTCCTGACTCAGAGGACCTTTTTTTTCGCTGCAACAACCAATTTAACTCACTGAACAGAAAGCTAAAACATAAGAAAATACTTTCACTTTCTTATAGAGAAATCGTTTAGTTTTACATGAAGAATATGCATGCTTATGTTAAACCCACTGCAGTTTAATAAAGTTTGCAATAAAAATGCATAATTTATTAATACAACCTCATAACTTAAATACTACAACATGAAACCACATTAAATTTAAAAACTCACTTTTCCTATTTGTTACTACTCAGTATAAAAGTAAAATGTTTACTTCACCACCACAACTCCAAAACCTGCATTGTTGTTACAACGTTGTGCTAATAGCCTTATTGACCTTGACACCTTAGTCCATAACTGGGTGGTGGGTCAGTATCCTGTGATAGTATCACTGCATATTATCCCCACCAAAAATATCGCTGTATATATGTTCGTTTGGAACGGCCATAGGTGCTATTTTTTTTGGGGGATAATTTTTGGGGGTTTTGGGAGCGGGCTGTCCCCCGCTCATTTAAAAATAATGCAGGGGGTGCGCGGTGTCCCCCGCGGGTTCCATGCCTTAATATGGCCGCAAAAATATACCAATGTTTTTGCAGGGATATTAACGCATGGAATCCCTGTTATATCCCTTCCCTCAGTCTAGTCATACTATTCTTCGAAATGGGGAGCAACCATTATTTGGAATCAGTTACAAATCTAGCTTTTCCTCATGCCGTAAGACAGTTTGGTGTTATTTGCACACTCAACAAACTCTCATTGAGGCCCGCTGTGCTGTATACAATATTGTAGTGCAATAAATATTGTTTTAAACCATCTGACATTTTAGATGTGCTCATTGTCCCATACATGTAGCTTTGACTCTCAGACACTGGATCCCGTGGGACAGCGATTGAGGTACTTTATGTGTTGAAATCTTTGAAATAAAATAGTGTCATGATTTTAAAACTATATGGTCAGTAATGATTAAAAAAGGTAGGGTGTATCAGGTGGCATGGACCCTTACCTTCTCTCCTCTGTGTACCGGCGCTGTTGTCTTTCGTGGAGGATTCAGTGACACAGTTGCTGGTAGCCCTTCAACTCCCAGCATTCCTCACTATTACAACATAGACATGTAGTGTCCGTGATGTAATCACAGTTAGACTACACTGATGACGTTGTCCCTGAACGAGATGCAACATGGAAGTTCTGAGCAGTTAAAGCTCTTGGAGACGGCTGTCTCTGTGCTTCTCAACATTGGTGAGTGGTGAATTTGTTTTCCATCCGTCTCTCTTGATTCAAATCTGATCCTTGGCCTATTTTTTGGACTGTATCTGCCCACATCTTGTTCCTCTTGGGTTGTCATTTTGTTACTGAACCGGTCTGTTTTTCTAGATTTCTGTTTTTTGTCTGCCTGATTTAATTCTTCCCCTGCTGAGAGTATGGGAACTTCCGTCCTATCTTTCAATCAGTCATATATTGGAAGTCCTTTTTTGGTGCTATTTGGATGCACTAACTCCTGAATACCTGTTCATCAGCTTGAAGACGTTAAAGAACCTTTACCATTTTGCTCTTTATCTTTGGTTCTCCTACTTGGTTTAAGGCATCCTCGTTCCGTCGGGTTTTAGGTTCTGTAGAACGATTGGACTTGTGGCGTGCAATGCTTCCGTTCTTGGAACACTTGGCGGGAGTCTGACCTATTGTCTTAACATTGGAATTATTTTCCTCGAGATTCAGCGTCTGCTGGAAGATCCAAATCTGGTAGGTGGGTTTCCGAAGTGGAGGTACCACTGTTTAACAGGCGTGCATGAAGGTTAATGTGTGTGTTTTCCTTTCCCTGCAGATGTCTGCATGCAGTGTTCCATTGGAGTATCTAGTCCCGAGCAGGCGTTGGTTCCTAGCTTCACTTTCCACCTTATAGTCCATTTTGGGGTTTCATTTTTCAACTCTTTCTACCATAATATCAGGAGAAAAGTCTCTTCTGCCTACTGGAAGTCTATTACCGGTGCATACTGAGCTAAGTAGGCTCACCTTACCTGACAGGGTGATTCTGTATGAGCATTGCACTCTATCCTGCACAGAAATAATTTAGTTTGGCTTTTCTATGCATAATTAAAGTTGATATCTAGATGCAGCATCGATTAAACCCTCTCTACAGAACAGGATTCAACAGGGTTCAAGCAGAAAACCGTGCAATGTTCTTCCCCTTCCCACACTTTGCCCTTAAATCATGGCTCTAGATTGTGACCAGGAAAAAAGAAAATTCATGCACAATATACAACAGTGGTTCTTTGGGCACATGGTGCACATCTTCCTGTAGCTCATAGGTCTCCTCTTTGTCCATCTAACATTCCTGATTAATGTCATCACAATCCACCAAATCCATTGGTCTACTGTAAGTGGCATTACATTCTCTCTTACACCGATAAAATTACAGGAAGTAACATCACATAAAGTCTGACCTCCATGATTTGCCACTGAACATTCTTTTAAAAGACATGTTTATATTTCTAGAATCTACTTTATTCTCAAAAACATTCATTAATAACAGGACCACACAACCTGGTCTTCAAAACAACAAAAGCATAAGACAACTTACTATAAGGTTGGTAGTGCTTCTGGTAAAATCAGAATGGGCATGGATGTCTACACAGGTTACCAACTACATCATCTGGATAATGAGTTCTACCCTATGCATTACCCTTAACCATGATCCTAAGTCTCATGTTCAGCTTTTAATGCCTTGCCATTGGGAAAGAAGGTGTCTGCACATGCTGAGACCCAGAGGTGTTGCTAGGGAGGGGGGGGGGGGCTAAGGGGGCTATAGCCCCTGGTCTTTTGGTTGTAGCCCCGGATAGAATCTCAGGAGCTACAGCCAAAAGGCTAGCTAGCCCCCAGTCTCAACAGTTCCGACATTAGAGTAGCTCCGAGTCTTTATAGACCTAGCAACACCCCTGCTGAGACCTGCACCTCCTCAAATAACATGCTTCCTCAGCTATCACCCTCCTTTGCATTCCAGTGAAGTGATCTTTCCCTTCAACTATTGACAGAAAGCCCATATGAAATCTAAGTGGGTATGTGTTCATCCAATGCTTTGCAATTATTGTAGAGTTTGATAATCAAGTTGTAGAGAAGCAGTCAAATGCCTCTACAGGAAGTCCCTCTCCCTACTACCTGTATACTGGAAGCCTGAACCTGCACCATGTTTGAGACCAGTAATTGTAACCATACCACGACAAATGTTCAAGAAAAGGTATCCGTTAAGAAAGCCATACCAAATGTATGCTCGAAAGAGATGATGATCTCTTGGAAAAGGTCCCTGAAGGAATATAAAAAGAAGAAGAAGAGAAGCTGGTGATGTCACAAAGATGAGCATGATGCACTAAGAAAGGTAGTTGAAGAAGAGTATGTATGGACTCTATGGCATCTGATGACGAAATAAGGAATCGAGTAAACGTTCCTGTGCAGGAAAGAAGATTGCATGCATACATGTGATGCACTAAAGACAATGCAAACCGTTTAATAACTGTACAGATGCTGTAACGCAAGTAGATTAAGTGATCGTAGAAGCTGGCTATATGTAGTGAATAGATGGCAGGCGAAGCTGCCATCATATTACATGGCCCACGACAGCGGATGTGTAGTTATGATTAAGTTGCTGAACTCATAGGAAGAGCAATTTTTGGACGGTTTATAACTTCACTCCCCGTGGACTAATCCTCACCAATCTATGCAGAAAAAAGTATATGGCCCGCTCTGAATTATTTTGTTTGATGCAGTTTCGTCCACAGTGAGTGAAGTTATAGTGGGGGACCAAAACATTTTCTTTTACTATAGACTGAATGGACAAACATTTTGCGCACGCGTAGAGCCCAAACTGTTGGATGGATTTTCATCAAATTTGTGGCTGGATCGGCGGCTTGGTCCCAAAAGTGAGCTTTTCTAAATTTGGTGATAATCCGTCCTGCACTTATTTAAACAGCAGGTACAATGTACATCTGAAAAAAATCGTGATATCTGGCTCCGCTCCACGGTCCCATTTCCCTGCTCATTCCACAGTCAAAAGTCTGATTGGGCTGGAGTGTGACGTGATGTCGGCGGACATTAGAAGCACCCCAGTGTTTGGCTGGAGGGAAGCGTGATGTGCATCATAATTTTGGGTAATGCTGCCATGTTGTATCTGAGGATAGTTTAGTGCCGAAAGGGGCTGGAAAACATGCTTTGCAGCATCTGGTGGTGGGAAGAGGGGATGCAAAGGGTGGGGGAGTGAGAAGTGGTTCATCGGATATATTTTATTAGGTGGAAGAAGAGGGTGGTGAGGCAGCGGTATCCGTGCCTACTGCGCCAATTTGCGGGTACTTCCTCAGGCGAGTATCTTGTGTGTTGAATGCAGGTAGCCTTCGTTACGTCACAATAGGTCTTGAGGCTATCTCTTTCTGTGGTGACTACTGGCAGGCCCACTTGTAGATGGCGGGTGGCTAGCACATGACATGAGCATTTTACATAGGGCGTAGTATGCTGTGTTGTGTGTGGTAAGCTCGTAGCATCTTAGATGCATGGCTGGAGGCCTTGCACCGAAAACTATGTCCACTAGTTGCAAGTAGGTTTCACATTGTTTCACATGGTTGCCTTGTGTGTGTGGTTTGTCAGCATTGTACATATTGTTGGTTGAATGGGTGTGGAGATTGTTAGCACGTCCTCCAGTTTTGGGTGCATGGCTGGAGATGATGGAGTCAGCAGTCCTGCTGTGTGTCCACTGCGTGAACTGTTACAATACTGTGTGTATAGAAGTGTATAGGGTTCCAGTGGATGGTTTATGTGGTTGGGTTGTGGCCATTGCTCAGATTAATGAGTACTGAACTGTATTATGATGTATTGGTTCTTTGTAGTTAATAGAGTGTTGGGAGCAGGGGCAATGTTGTGAGGATTTTGTGGCTTGGTTGTAAGTAGTAAAATGGTGTGTGAATTGAAGTGGGTAGGGGTGCTGG
Organism: Ambystoma mexicanum; assembly: GCF_040938575.1. Taxonomy (NCBI): domain Eukaryota; kingdom Metazoa; phylum Chordata; class Amphibia; order Caudata; family Ambystomatidae; genus Ambystoma; species Ambystoma mexicanum. Next base: position 406,406,038 of record NC_090937.1, read on the forward strand.
AGGCTGTGTTACGTTTGTGGATTCTGCTAACTGGTTACATGCTTGCATGCATGGGTGTATCATGTTTTGGGGATTGGGTAGGACTGCCGGTGGCTGTGTTACGTTTGTGGGTTCTGGTACCTGGCCACATGCTTGCATGCATGGCTGCATTATGCTGCCATGGGTGTGGCCAAGGCCTAGGCTCTTGGGTGCATGGTCGAAGGCCGTAGCCCATGCCCCCAAGAGGGTAGGCCTTGGCCACACCCACTACAACTTAATGCAGCCATGTATGCCAAAACTGTGATACTGGTATATGGATGCCACAAATATGTTTACAGAGTCATTTTCTTTTTCTACTTCACTCATTTGCGTAAGTTGTTATAACCATATGTTGCTGCATCGTACACAGTTAGAACTCTGCATCTCTCCGAGAGTGGTCACCATTACAGAATGGTTGTGAAGGACATTTTATACTTGGTAGAGCACGAGAAGTGAGCTGTCATGCGTACACTTCCATATGGTGTAGGTTATAGCACTTGTTCCACATTAGGAAGCAACATGCCACCACTGGCGTTTGCAATGGTTAGCCCTTGAAGACACCCTTTGTTTAGGAAGTGCAGTAAGGTATTGTGACATAAAAGGAATTGCTTGGCATCACACATTTAAAATATTGAGAATGTACACAGCCAGAAACGAAAAAAAAGAGGATCCAAACTGGAACCCAGCCACCCACATATAGTTGCAGTTATGTAGAACTTACTTTTACGTACATGGAGACATGCTACTTAATACCGTACACATGGTGCAATGAATGTAGAGCTGCCACAATCTATAAATGTAAATTTACAGGCCCTATCTACTATTTATATGTGCAGTGTCTTACAAATCAATGGTGTATGTTGGCAGACTGTGTGTGCAATGGCTGCGCATATATGGGTGACATGGCCATCTTACACACTTTAGTGCCTTTTGGCAAGGACATTTTTTGCCCTCTCGTTCATGAAAGGAAACATATTACTTTACAACTCATTCAAAGATTTTATGTACTTTTCAATGTATGCAGTATAGTGACCTGAACAGGTTGCGTTGCCTTTGTGGTAGATTATGGCTATTGGTTGGAAGGTTTTGTTGCCAAGTGATACCTGTCAGTGTGTGAAGGTTGTAAGCTTGCAGTTATTTCTCTTTCCATCTGCATTGTATGTTGAAAGCATTCACATTATGTATTGCCTATGTGATTGTATATGTAAGGTGCAACGATTATCGGAATTGCAAGGCCTACACAATATGCTATGCTTTGCATTTTGTACCACTTGCTAAAATGGAATGGAGTCACAGTTTGATATATGGACATCCAGAAAGCGTTTTTTTAAGGACTTGTTCCTGAATGACATGATTGCAGAGAGTGCATGTTTGTTTCCACAAGTAGGAAGTCTGAAAGATTTCATTTGTGTGTATGTTTTTGCTTTCCAATACTTGTACTAACTACATTATAACTTCCTGTGGATCTCCTTGTCTGTTTAACGTGCATTTACCACTCTAGCACATTAGTGCAATTCCTGTATTATTCCTGATACTCTGTAACTTTTTCTAGGATTGTTAGCAGCATTTGTGTGCAGGACTATCATTTGTAAACTCAACTGCTCTGAGCCGTTTACATAAATGTTTTCAACAATTGCTGGCATTTGTAATACATCATTGATTACTACATTTGCACAATAATTTACTCCACTTGAATTGGCAAAGTTGAATGGAACAGGTAATTTTGTCTCTGAGTACTTTTTGCTTAGTACACTTTGTAAACAAGTTTGTTTACACTGCAATTGTGTGGTGCTAATATTTTCATATGGTGGAATGTACTTTTGCAAGAAAGTCCAGAAATGCAGGTTAACAAAAGTCCTGGTACTGTGTATTTGCGCACTGGACAGGAGTTCATAGTTTGTAGTATTTTCCTTTTTCCTTTCTCGTTGCCTTTCACATGGTGTTCAAGGAACTGCTGCTACAACTTGATATAGGTGTGGCGACCTTTACACATTGATGTCCAAGGCCATTTCTAGATGGGCCATATTGGTTCTGTACCATCGACAGTGGCATGTAATTGTGATGGGAATATTTGTGAAAGCAGTGTTTTTTGTTCCATTATGCTATTGTCTCCCTTTTCCTACTCTTGTACAGTACTATCTATGGAAATTTGCTTGCTTTGCTCTTGTTTCTATGATTCTTCATTGAAGTATGGCTCTGTGCTGGTGGTGTGAATCTACTTACCTGTACTGCTGTTGCCAAAGCTAGCTTTTCTGATATTGCGTCTATTTTGAAGTAGTGGTTGTAGTTTACAAATACATTTTGGCAGTGGTTTCATTTTGTTTACAATTAATAGAAAGATATTTCGTTTGTAGAGCATTGCACTGTCTACAAGAGCTTACAGGATTACTGTTCTGCAGTAAGGTTTAAGGGCTGAGGGTCATTTCTCCCCACTACTTATAAGGGTAAAGGACTGTGTGAAGGAACAGTTCTTATAAAGTTATTTTTTGGAATGCCTCATTGTGGTGACATTAGCATTTGTACATGCTCTATTACCAGTAGTGACAGTTACACTCTTATTACTACATTTCTTTTCATGATTACATTTTGAGCGAGGAATTACATTCTCCTTACTGTAGGTGCTTCAATGTTCGTTAGTGACTGCATTAGCTGTTCCCTTTCAACTTTCAGTACAAAATCTGCTAGAGGTGGATGGCTACTTTCTATGCTTTTAGGTACAGCTGGTCTACGTTTTCGTAGTTTTCTACAGAGTTCCTTTTTGCTAGGCATTCTGTAGTAGCTGTTGCAGAAAAAAGGAAAGTGTGGGTGTGCAGTTTTTGGGATGTTATGTGTGCCGCTTTGCATGAATGGATGGATGTGAGGGTAGGAATATAGATAGAGGTGTGTGATTGTACAATGGTATGTTAGTGTATGGTGGGAACACTATATTGCTTTGTGGGAGTTAATATAATACCGGCGACATGCTAACACAAAGTGAGGAACTGTCGAGGTGCAAAGAGTAACAACGATGCAAATACCAGTGGATTGATGCAATTGTGTACCTGAAAATACAAGAACAGTGCACTGTCTCAGTAAGAGGTGAAACTCCATGATAGCGTTGCACTTACTTTGTTGGCTGTCCAGAGCAGGCTTACTCTGGGTTGCATTTTCAAGTTGACATGCTACTGGCTTTCAGGACAGTGGTGCTTACTGCAACTGTGAAAGAAGATAATAAGAAAATATGTATGTCAATGGCATATTGAGTGCATTTGGAGAATGCATTACTTAAAAGGGTAGGGGTATGTGTTGGCAGGAAGACTTAGGGCCTCATTACACGGATGGCGGTAAGGGTTTACCAGTACCGATATTTTACCGGTACCGGTAAATCCTTACCGCCTTACTACGAGGTCCCTTTGCGGGTTGGGGAATTTAACGTCTGCTTTTTGCAGGCGTTAAAAACCAACCCGCAAAGGGACCAGTGGAGCTAATCACGGTACCACAATTTGCGGTACCGTAATTAGCGCCTTCCTCTTTCCCATAGAGCCTTATGGGGTAAAAATGGGAATGGGGAAGGTCAATGGTGGAAGGGAGAATTACCGCCCCGCCAACCTTGGAATGGGGCGGTAATTCCCCTTTCCACCAAGGCGGTGCCGGTATTTTACCGGCATGAACCATGGCGCTAATAGCGCCATGGTTCACCGCCATCCGTGTAATGAGGCCCTTAGTCTGTGTAATTGAATGGCTGTGTATATGAATGGGGATTTGGGAGCATCAGTATTGTTGGTAAGGGGGTAAGTGACTCACTTGTAAGTGTGCCGTATGATGTGCGGTTCAGCAAGTGTTTGCATTGGTGTAGGAGTATTCACTTTGCAAATGGATTAGTCCAAGTTCTAGAAGCATGGGAAAAAGTTTCGGAAAGGTGTACAGCTTGGAAAGGAAACATTTTTTGTGTGTGAAATTCCATTACCTTTTGAGCACATATATGCTTCCTACATGAGTAGAGCAAATATTTCACTTGTTGGTTTTATTTATCCACATTTACGATTGGTACTGTTGTCAATCCACAGATAATTATTTTTGCGTTTCTAAGTAATGTTACATTCTGTGAAGTGTGCAATGTAAGTGGCAGGCACTCTCTTCTCATGCATGCAATGTATGTACTTGGTTTAGGTTGGTAGGATGCATGCAGTGCTCCTTTTTCCAGCTACAATTTTACGACTTGTATAGTAGATGCGTTAGCACGGGGAAAAAGACATACAATTGGCAAAAGCAAAGAAGAGAGTAACCGTTTGGATATTGCAATGGCTGATATGGGTAAATAAAAACTTTCAAAGGCCATACCAGTGGCCTTTGATGGTAGGGGATAGGGGAAATGAACTATTGCTTCTTGAGTACGTGATGGAGGTTTAGTGACAGGTACCCTGCTCAGAGGCACATATAACAGAGTTGCAAAAGTACTGGATAAAATATATTGATACCTGCACTTTGTGGTGATGGGTGTCAATTTGGATGAATCTGGATGCAAAAATCTTGCATAGTTTCAACCTTTCTACGGGAGGTGCTTTACAATTACACGAGAGTTGTAGTATGAGTGGTTAATGGTACATATGGAGTGTTGCACAGAAATTATATTGTTAGATGTGGAGGTCTTGGATGTCATTGGTGGATGCATGTGTGACAATTTAACAGTACCCAATGAGGGAGTGCTGGAAAAAGAGTACTTGAAAGGGAAGAAGCACTGCCCCTGCTTTACTAAGGCACGGTCCTCGCAGTAGTTGCTGAAGCGCACTGAAGTGGGAGAATGGGAGAACAAGCTGCCCCCAATCTCATTGCAACCATGGCCTAGAGGATCGCGTCCCAGGCACCCACCACGAGACGAGTTTGCCTACCTACCAGATGACAAAATACCCTGGTTCAAGAACATAAGGATATGCCCACCAGCCTGTCCCACTCAAGCCGACACCTGCGGAATGGATGAACTCGACTAAGACATAAGCAACGAGCACCCACACTGTTAGAGATGCCGCAACGACCTAGCCAACTGCCAAGAACACATGTGCCACCATGCACACTGGTCACTCACGCACAAGCCTACATGAAGAACATATTCAGTGGTATGATGTAGGTGATGGATACACCCACTGACGTGCATCTTTGTTATTTTTCACATAGGCCCCTTTATAGTAATGCAGAAACGCAAGACGCCTGAAGGACTTGCGTATACGCTTGCTGGCGCTTCTCCCACCTCTCGCATCGTGATGAGAATATAATGTAGACATAATATTGCTTATGACGCCATGTCAAACCACCACATAGGTACCATGGATTATGCATCCCCATCCATGAACTAGGCCAAGTAGGCCGCAAGCAAGAGCCGCCATGAACACTGTATGAGCAAGAGTACAAGTGCTGATCACGCAGAACGCACCCACCGAGAGCTCGTAGCCAAGGGCGCGATGTTGCAACTCGTATGCTACCAGACTGGTATGCTACCAGCCAGCGCCAAGGTCACACCTGTAAGCAAAGCCAAGCACACAGAAGCGAAATACAACTTTAAATGTTCAGAATTCCGCTCCAGCTACGGTCTCTCCACACTTGACCAAGCCGATCTGACAAGGTGCCAGACCCACGAGATAGAAGTCGCCTGGGTCCCACGTCTAGGACACAGGTTGCAACAGCGAAATGGCAAGATGGACACCTACGGCGATGGGAATGACCTGCTCTCAAGCCTATGAGCAAACCCGCACATTGTCTGCACAAACACATAGTTACACATTGTTGCTAGTAACAGGTACACCGCGATCTGGGAACGACGATGGTCCCAGCCTTGGGGGCTCGCGAGAGGACCAATGAGAACATGGGGGGACTCATCACTGACACCACTAACATTAGCCAATCATCAGGGGTCTTTGTGTAACAATTTTCAAGTATCTAATAGAAAGGACAGCCCAGGTATACCACCTGACTCATCCTTAACAAATAATATTCTTCTCTATATGTATCCTATACTAACCCTACCACACGGGGAACCAATCCGAAGTGGCAATAGGTTTTTCGCTAACTTTCCCAGGTGACGCAAGTAGCGCGTCATACTGCTGTAAGCCGTTGTTATAATAAACAGCAGAACCACCTTGCTCCTTGGGTGCGTCTCATACTCGTTTTTGGGAAGCACGGGGGGAGTTGGGGCCTCCCAGCCCAGAGGTCCGCGGACGGTTCAGCCGACCCCGGGATAATCACCCCGACAGCACGTGTCACAGTCTGTACTTGTGAGCCTGCTGGGCATGAAAATGGAACTGTGGGGAGTATCCAATCACGTGTTGAGGGTGTGCGTTAATACTTTTTTCATTGCTCTGTGTAGTGAGGCTGGCAGAGATGGAGAGATGCACAGTGTTGAACGTGGGCTATGCTTTTGTGCAATATCTGCACAGGTATGCCCTGGAAAGAGGCTTTGCTGAAAATTTCAATTTGGAAGGAGTGGAGGCTTTGTAGTGCAGTTTGCGTGTGTGCAGTTTCAGAGCTGTGATTGCACTTTGCAGAAATGTGGCCACTGTCGCTACTGTTCATGTTGTCGTGGTGCACTATGGCACCCTGCATTTGGGTTACATGCCTGGTGCACATTTGCTGCATTAACTGAAGAAGTTGCCGAAAGCAGTGAAGCTGATTTTCCCACTGCCAAGGTGCTTTTCTCATGTATACCATCAAGACAAGAACTGGACTATCCGAATGCAATTTGTCCGCAGTCAGAGGTCGGAAGGTGTCTTATAAACAGAAGCATTTCTGCTTTTTTTGCACTGCTGGGATGGTCTACTGTGACAATGAAATCCTTACTTCTAGAAATGTTCACTTTTTCCATGCAAATGGTATTTCTTTACCACCTTTGGAAATGGTATATTGTTTTACAATCTGCAGGATTTTCTGAAGAAGTTCCTCTAAGAATGTAAGGAGGAGAAGAAAAGAACCCCCCCAAAAAAGGTGTATGTTTGCAAGCACCAACAAAAAACAAAAAAAAAGCTATTTTCAGAGCAACCACTAAAGATGAAATCCCCTACCCTGGTTGCAATCTTTTCCCCCACTCCCATACACAGCACAATAAGTCAGCAGACACTGCAGTATTTGCATGATCGCACATGCCACATCGGGGGCTTTTGAGGATGGCAGGCATGTAAATGGGACTGTGGAGGCTAACAGATTGGTCAATAAGGTTTCTGGGTGTGGTGTGTAAGCAGAGAGTGCAGTGTTGACAACTTGGCGAGTTTATCCACATTTGGTGAGAAATCATGGCCTCCTAGCGACTTTGTACTGTAAAAGCGGGTAGTGAGAAATCTAGCTAATTTCTTTCTTCCTTTGGTTTGGTTTTGGTTTTTTATTTTTTTTAAACGTGTTTATTTTAAACAGGCAGGTTATGGCAATACAAAGCTTAATCACTTGGGACATGTAGCATACAGTAATACCATTTGACGCTCCTCCCACCCCACCCTTTGTCTCAAGTTCCTTCTTCACTTCCCTGTAGGGGGTCTCCATCCTGAATAGTTCTCCTGGCCAGTTGGGGCTTGAAAGTCAGGGCTGGTAACCTTTGGTCAAACTCCAATACTGGACCACAGATGTTGCGAAAGCGATGCAAGGTGCCTGCTCTGGCAGCCGTCACCTTCTCGGCGATCAGGATGTCCCAGACTTTCATCCACCAGAAAGGCATGAGAGGGCCTTCCATCATTTTCCAGGTGCGGGCTATCACGTTCCTGCCCACAAGTAGGCATTGTGATAATAGTTTGGCCTTGGGGCCAGACCTGGGGTAAATCCCGGGGATCGGTGCTCCAAGGAGGATAGGTTCGGGGGCCAAGGGCAGTCGCAGCTGAGTGATGTCTGCTATCGTTGCCAGGCATTGTTTCCAAAAGGCTTGGGCCCTGGGGCAGGACCACCACATGTGGAAGAAGGAGCCTATTTGGCCGCACTGCCTCTAGCATTGAGGGTTGATCGTGGAGTTAGGGAGGGTAGTACCACCAGAGGAGGATATTGTAGGCGCACTCTCTATTCGTGATGCATGATGAGGAGGTGTGTGCCCGGGACCAGATGTCAACCCACTGTTGGTCTTCAATCGGATGGCCCAGGTCTGCCTCCTATAGGGCCATATACCGGGTCTTGGAGGTTAGGAAGTCCGTTTAGAGGCGCTTGTATAGAGTGGATATTCTTCCTCAGGGCGGGAGCTCCTTAAGGGTCAATTCGATGGCTGTGGGGGAGACAGACCAGGAGAGAAGGCCGGGTTCATGAACACTGGGGAGAGGGGGCTGAGCCCCGTCGGGATCCTCTTCTGTTTCAACGCCTTGTCCCACACCGAAATGGTGTGTTTGGTGGATGCCAGGAGATTCCGCCACTGTCGCCGTTCCAGAGGGGGGACATGTGGGAGAAAGCATAGCGGGAGGGGCAACTGCGCTTGTTCAAGGTCCACCCATCTAGGGCGGTTGTGAGGACTTTCCATGATTGGATACAAGACAGGTGAGCCGCCATTTGGTATTTCTGCAAGTCAGGGACCCCGAGCCCACCCAATTTCATGTTGCCCAGCATCGTGGATTTAGGGATCCTGGTCTTTTTCTCCCTCCAAATAAACTGTGGCATTTTCTTCTGTAAGCGTTGAAGGGCTGGCACCGGAACGGGCACCGGGAGTGTGGAGCATGCATACAGAAATCTCAGTAGTAAGTTCATTTTACAGGCTGTAATACGGCCCATCAGCGATATCTCCTGTGTCACCCAGCGTCTCAAATCTGCCTCCAAGTTCGTAAGTATTGAGGGAAAATTAGCTCGATAAGTCTCGCTTGAACTGGCCGGGATCTGAACTCCCAAGTAGCTAATTCCTTTGGTCGACCATTGTATTGGGCACGGCCGAACCAGGGCTTCTCGGGTCAAGCCCACTCCCTTGGCGACTGATTTCCGGTAGTTGACTGTGAAGCCTGTGACCCTGCCATAGCTCGTTATCTCAGCCAGGGCTTGAGGGAGGGAGGAGCGGGTTTTCGTGATAGTCAGGAGGACATCATCTGCATAGAGGGCCAGCTTGTGGTGCGCCGGGCCTGATTGAAAGCCTTCTACTGCAGGATTCAACCTGATCCACTGGGCAAACTGTTCCATAATTAAAGGGAAGAGAAGTGGTGACAGCGGGCATCCCTGTCGGGTTCCGCAAGTTAGGTTGATGGGGGAGGAGAGGGTGCCGTTAACCCTGAGAAGAGTTTTGGGAGCTTTGTAATTTGCCAGTGTCATGTTGCAGAACTATGGGCCAAATCCAAAAGACTCAAGGGTGAGCCTCATGAAAGTCCAATCCACTTTGTCAAACGCCTTGGTGGCGTCTAGGGCTGAGAGCACCAACTCCCGGGAATCTCGGGAGGTGAGTTCCACCAGATCCAAGGCTCTTCGAATGTTGTCGGCCGTGGAGCGGTGTCTGAGGAAGCCACTCTGATCCGCACTGATTATCTCCGGCAAGAATCGAGACAGGCGAGATGCCAGGATTTTAGAGTAAATATTAGCATCTATGTTGAGCAGGGCAATGGGTCTATATGATGCAGGGTTCTTCGGATCGCCCCCAGATTTAGGTAGTAAGACCGTAATTGACTCCTGCATGGACGGGGTTACAGTGCCCGTGGTCCTGAACGAGTTAAACAACTGTACCAAAGGTGCTAATAGTTGGGGTTTGAACATCTTATAGAACTTGGTCGTATAGCCATCAGGGCCAGGGGCTCGGGATTTAAGAGCTTTTATTGCCTCGTCGACTTCTTCATCAGTAATCGGCGCCTCCAGAAAGTCACAGGCTGTTCTTTTTAGCCAGGGAAGCGCTGCACCCCGTAAGTATTCCTTCTGTTCCTCCATGTCCCGAGCTGGAGCGGTCATCACCTGAGTCAGGTGGGCCGCAGTGAGCTGCAGTTTGTCCTGGTCAACGTAATGGACCTTGCCTCGTTGGTCCTGCAGGCCCACAATTGTATTGTTCCTCTTCGCCTTGGTAAGTTTGGCCACTAGTAGCTTATTTGCCTTGTTGTTTTTAGCATAATAAAACTGTTTTGCTTTTGCCATTTGGTGGGCAGTGTGTTCAGCATAGTGGGCCTCGATCTTTTTCTGTGCTATCCGGATGGCCCGCTGAGTTTTAGGGGTCCAGTCCTTCTCCTTATGGGTCCTTTCTGCATTTTTAAGATCTTCTTCAACGCCCTGGCGAGTTTGACGCTTGCGTCTATGATAGGCCGCTCCTTGCGCAATCAATTCACCCCGCACTACTGCCTTCATTGTGTCCCAAGTGTTGGCGGTAGAGGTGTCCTCGCTGGGGTTCTCCTTAAAGAAGTTGGTGATCGTGGTTGCGATTGTGCCCCTGAGTGGCATCTCGATGAGAATCGGATCATATGGAGTACATCTGCGCTGTTGGGGGTTAGCTGGTTCCTGCACTCGGATTTCCAGGGTCACCGGAGCATGATCAGACAAGATTCTGGAGCCAATTGTCACATTGTTAGTAAGCGTGAAGATTTGTGGGGACACTAGGATAAGATCTATCCTGGAGAAGGTTCGGTGGACATAAGAATAAAAGGAAAAGTCTCTTTCGGATGGGTGGAGTACTCTCCGTGAATCCACCAACCCCAAGGTTCTAAATAGTAGTAGGAGAGCCAGGGTTATGGTGAGGTCTCCAGCACTGGGTGGGTGTGACTTGTCTTTCGAGGGGTCCGGGACCCCATTGAAGTCCCCTCCAATCACTATCTGGCCTTCCAAAAACAGGGAGAGGGTTGTACTCAGGGATTCATAGAACAGCGCCTGGCCTGAGTTGGGTGCGTATAGAGAGATTATAGAATAGAGTTGTCCTAGTAGTAGGCATTTCACCGCCATGTACCGCCCCTCCGGGCAGCTTATAGAGTCTAGAATCTGAGGGTTCAGGCCCCTCCCGAATAGGATAGCTGTGCCACCCGCCTTGGAGTTCCCAGACGTGAAGAGTTGTTTCGGAAAGTCTCGGGAGCGCAAGCGGCTGTGGTCTGCCGGAAGCAGATGGGTTTCTTGTAGCATAGCCACAGCTGCACCGTCGTTCTGAAGCTTCTGTAGGATAGACTTGCATTTGGCGGGTGAATTTAATCCCTTGACATTCAGGGAGACGAACCTTGGAGTTCGATGTTCTGGGGCCAGGTCCGGGGAGGTTGACGAGTCCTGGGGGATAGGGGGAGATGTAGAGAAATCAGCCATCATGTTGTGGAGTGTGTAGCCATTCCCCAACCTGCCTGTGGGGTTTTTTCTCGGGCCACCAACGGGAGGACCGAGTTTTAACTGAGGGAGGCTGACCTTTTGCGGGTCTAATGCCTCCCTTGGCCAACAGGTCCATCTAACAGTGTGTAGCCAACATGGCTAACCTTATGAGTAATCTTAGTGGTTTGTTCCAAGGACTCATAGATGGATTGTGCCTTGGAACAGGGCATGGGCCGTGGAATAATGCCTGCTGCTTAAAGAATAAAGCTTATCTGTGTTCCTGAGGGTGCAGATCGGATCATGGTGCCGGGCTGCAAGCCGGGATCGAGGTGGAAGCTCCATCATGGGGTCGCATCTGGCTATTTCCTCTTCCGGAATATGGGAAACCTCAACCAAGAGTCTTGTGTGGGATTAGGGGAGGCCACCAGGTTTGAATCAGCCGCTGCTTCGGAGGGCGGGAAAGATGAGGGTTTGGAAGCATCTGGGCGCAGGATGTCGGAAGCATCTTCCAGGTGGTTAATTTTCCTGAGCGAGCCCTTGTAGGAAAATTGCAAAGCTGTGGGAAAGAGCCATCTATATCAGATTTTTTGAGCCTGAAGAAGGGCGGTTAAAGGGCGAAAGGCTCGCCTCTTTTGAAGAGTAAGCGGAGAAAGGTCTTGGAAGATCTGGAGAGAAGTCCCTTGGAATATAATTTCGTCTTTGGAGCGGCTTATTGCCGAGATGGCTTCCTTCGTAGTAAAGAAGTGCACCCTAGTAATGACGTCGGGGGGCCATCCGATTTCACTCCGCGTCAGGGAGTGAAACCTGTGGGTTTGATCTAGGAGAAGCAGTGAATATTCGAGGTCAGGGAGCGAAAGATGGGAAAAAGAGGCCCACATATTCAGCTAACCCCTTGTCTGGGATCGAGGTGGGAACCCCCCGAATGCGGAGGTTGTTGCGCTGGGCCCTATTTTCAAGGTCTTCTTGCTTGTATTCCAGGATGTCGCACTTGTCCGCCAATAGTCCGATTGAGCGTTGGACCTCCGTTAGCGCGGAGGCATGGTCTTGGATATGATCCTCAACAACTCCTACTCTTTGTTCAACCTCTGAGACCTTTTTGTCTGTGCTTTCCAAATTAGTTGTGAGTTCCGCCATACAAGAGCGGAATTCTGATTTGATATCCACCAGGAATTCACAAATATCTTCTTTGGTCGCCAAAGGTCACTTGTTATCTAGGGATTCCCGTGAGATAGAGGAGCAGGAATCTTGTTTTTTAGCTTTGTCGGAAGCGGTCAGCAGAGTTGCTATGTCCGAAGACTTGGTGGTCTTTTGTTGCTTGGACATCACCCTAGTTGTTAGAGGCAGGACAATGGCCGCCGGGAGCGATGTAGCAGTGAAGAGGAGCAGGACGGTGGGCCGGGGCGCCCCAGGAAGATCTCAGGGAGAAGCGCAAGCGAGCTAGGCCTACCTTAAATCTCTCAAGGGGCTCCCTCAGTGATGTAGCTAGTAAAGGATTACCCATGAAGACTTTCAATTGCTATCATGCGTTAAACATATTCTTCAGATACCTAAATGCACAGGGGTTTATTGTACTCACTTTTGGTTGACTATTAAAGGCAGAGAACTGGTAGGAACATCAACGCTCCAGTCAGCTTCACCAAGTATTCTATCCTTCCAGTCCACCCCTGCCTTCAGAATCCTGCTTAGGCAATCTTGTGCTGTTTTGGGCAAGGTGTATGAATCAGGCTCCCTCTGGAAAAGGCCTTCTTAAAGGGGACTTCCATCAGCTACATTCAAGGTGGAACCCACAATCAGCACTTCTCCAGTTAGACAAGCTCCCTTCTTCTGCAGATTTCCCAATAATTCTTCCTGTTTGCTGTGTTGTTATCCTTGAATAATTGATAAACACCACCAAGGCAACATTGCTTGCTGCAACATTTTCTCATCGAATGGGTATCGTGATAACCTTTCTTCAGGTACTGACACTCCTAATTGTCCTCCCCTCTATTTTGATGGGTCCACTGCATTTTACAATGTGAAAAAGGAATGCTTTATCTTGCTCCCATCTGGAGTTATGATCAGTTTGGAATGAAACCCATATTCTGCTCTTTGTTATGAACCTATCCTATTATATAGGGATATGTACTTGAAAATACAAGAGCACTCTCCATCTGCAGACATCCTTCATGCCCCAATAACTTGTAATATGAGAATGTTATCGAAATATATAGATGTATTAATATGTGCACATATTAACATATGATGCCTGTACACATTTTAGGGAATGATTTTCTGCATCCATATCTGCTTTCAGTTTTTATCGAAGCAAAGCATTCCAAAGGGATAGCCAATAATGTGGTTTTATTTTTTTGTGGCACATAAATAATTCACTTTGTTCCTTTCTTGTGCATTGCATGTGTAAATCAAAATGAACTATCAAATTAAACTCTGTTTAGGCCCTTTGAAATCCAAGGATATGAAACAGACACACAACAGATGCTCATTCATGATTCTGTGAAAGGGTAATAGGTTGAGGACTACTTAGAAATATGGGGGTTTGATGCATTGACTTACTAAGAAACCTATCCAGAACGTAATATCCAGCATCACCCATAATCAGTGACATACAACAAATGTGAGATTGTGGAAGGCAAACAGGGCCTACTTCCTTGTATTATTGTAATGTTCCAGATGCTCTGTGTGCCCCATCTGTTTTTGATTGACCTAATGGATTAGTTACTGATTAATGATGTCTCTTTGTTGAACCAGAGAAATTAACTTTGAACCTTTTTGTCTTGGGAAATGATCTTCGATAAATACATGCCAGGATACAGCTGCATTCGAACACTTTTCACATGACATGCAAACAGAAAGCAGTGCTATGATGTAGTTTTACTTAATCTTAATTAGTAATGTATTTTAATTCAATATATATATAATGCGAAGTGCATTTTACATTGAAGATATTACTTTCTCGACCGCGTTGTTATACCGTTTTTTGGCCCTTTGTGTAACTTGAGGACACCAAGAATATTGTTTGTATTTCACCATTTGCTTAAGGATAGTTTGGTGAGATTTACTTTAAAGTGATGACACAGCCATGCATAACATATTTTCATTAGTAAACACAGATTTCATTTACATTAAATAAACCACACCAGTGTCTAAGCTTTAATCTATATTTGACTGGACTCCAGCACATTTTTTATCATACCAAATCCTTTTGCCCCTGGTTATGAGGGGGAAACTTGGTTTGTCTACTGAAAGCTGATGATAGGTCCTGCGGGACCTCACGCCTATCGGACTACAGAGAAAACGCAAAGCTCTGGCATTTTACTGTGCAGAAAATATTATTTAGGTAATTGTAGATAAACACAAAGGTCAGGTTATTTGAGTGTTATGGCCATTGGGGGAGTTACTTGCAATTACAGGTAGCACCCAGATATAAATACTTAGGGCCTCATTACGAGTTTGGAGGTAGCCATGCCCTTGCTAAGGGCATGGCTACCCACAAACCCGGGTCCAGGTTACCTGAATGGGGAAATACCAGGCCATTCTGACCTTGGAGGGCTCGGTATTTCCCCATTCACGTAACCCGGAACCGGTCCATCCCCATTCCCATTTGAACCCCCATAGGGCTCAATGGGAATGGGGAGCATGCTAACAACAGGCCCATTAATGGAGGTCCCGTTGTTAGCATGCTGGGCTGCTCGTGGGACCTGCTAAGGACGTCTGGTAAAACCAGGCATCTGAGCAGGTCCCGCAAGCGTACCTCGTAATAGGGCGGAAAGGGTTTGACGGCTCTGGCACCTTTACCAGCGGTGTTAACCCCTTACCGCCCTCCTCATAATGAGGCCCTTAGTATCTTACTATTATCTTGGAAGTTCAAAAAGCATGAGTGCATACACAGAGCAAAACGGATTCTGAAGGTGCTGTCTCAATTTGATATTATGTGGGTTTGTCTCAATTAAATTCAAAGGAAGCATGGTGCATGTACTATAATTGTAATGCAGTAAAAGTATTCCTGTGTGCATATTGTGTCTGGAATGGGCACTTGCAAACCGCTAGTGTCGGTTTGAAGCATTTATTGGTGCACTCCTCCCTCCCTACCAGCTTCAACACGATTGGCAGAAGTGAGAACTGGGATTTGGACAAAACACCCATTGAATGAATACAGTAAGTGAACTACTGTTACTGACTTTGCTATCTGTACTGCAGGGATCTCTCAGATTGTGTGTGCTATTTTGTGAAAGAACTGCAGCAGCATACTCATGTTCTTCTGTTTCCCTGATTATGTTAGGTTTTTGGCTCACTGCACACAACTGCATTGACATATATGAGAATTGGGAGGGGTAGCACTCTATTAAATGGGAAATAGGTTGATTTATTTTGCTAGTTAAGAATTGCTTTAAAGTGGAACACTATTAAATTGATTACATAAGCTTTGAAGAGATATGGTGTATAACGAATCTTCACGTTGGTAAGGTTCCTTATTTGAACTATTGATCCCGCTGGTTAGAGATTCCTGATGAATTAGCTGGTGCTTCTGCTGATAAAATATGTATGATAATATTATGAATGTCTTGTGTGTTTGCCCTCACCTCACTCACCTACATAGACTATTCTTAAACGCTTCTTTCTTGCTGCATTTAGTAAGGATGACAGAGGCTGTTGCCATTCCGATGGCATCTGGTGAGCTTGTTCATTGGTGAGAAGTAGTTTGCTAAATAATAGTTGGAATGCTACTAAATCCATTGGAAATGTATAAGGAGAACTGTTTCCTCGCATTAGAACTTGGCCCTGGATTTTTCTCTTACAACATGGAAGTCTGCAGCTACTGTTTTATGTCCCACATGAACTGTGTGAGAACAGTTTGTATAAGCTGTCCGGATACCCTCTTGAAATAGGTAAGCGAGGGATAGCTTTGTCTGTCTTGGGCAATGAGTTGAAGAACTCTCATTTACTGTGTGCAACTGCTAATGATGTCTGTATTATTTATTCACATTATATATGAATGTAATGTGTTTATATATCCCCCCCCCCAGGACATTTTCTAAGAGTTAGACAGGTTTCATCCAAGAATCACAAATGCTCTCATCTAGATTGAGAACATGTAGTTTTCCCAAATGACACAAGTGCAACAAAGATATAAGGTCAAGGAGAAAAAGGTTCTGCTCAAAATCTACACAAATGTAGATAAAGGAGACTGGACAATCTGTGTTACCACATATAGTAAACATTGCACAGGCATCCACAAGACAGTTCTTAAAAATTGGCATCTTATTCAGAATCAGGAAGGGATGAAAGAAAAAAACGTGTTTGCTTCTAAAAGAGCGAACAACACCTTAAGATCTTCCTGAGGTCGCAGGCCGTGTAATATAAAAGTCAAAATGTATCTGTGGTTTTTTGGCTTTGGGAAGTATTGTCCCTTATACAATTCCGCACTTTTCACCAATCTGCACCAAATTTTGCATGGTTACCTGTTAGGACCCTCCGAACAATACTGAATGGATGACATTTGGAGACCCTACTCCGTTCCCCGGATTTCAGCACAAGTCAAAATGTGTTGGTGGGTTAGTGGCTTGGCGAAGCATTGTTCATTATACAATTCCACACAGTTTCACCACTCTGCACCAAATTGTGCATACTTACCTGTTAGGACCCTCTGGACTTTACTGGCTACATGACATTTGGACAAGAAGGAAATTTCGACATTTGAATCCTCCCGTCCCCTGCACACTATCAAATGCTAATCTCAGCAGCTAGATAACTCTGAGAAGAATATTTATATTTCAATAGTACCATTTGTTAATAAATAACATGTCAAGTGAGATTTTTTATAAAATACTGTATTCATTAGTTTACAGGCAAAATAATGTTTGTATACAATGTATATAATGTACAGAGGTAATGAAAAAAAAATTGAGTCTGTTCTTTATGGCGATGCGTTTTGAGGAATTCCTCCCCCTCTTCAAAGGCCTTAATGGACTGTGAAATGAATAAAATGCAGAAAACTAATATCAGAAATAAGTCCAGACAAAATTGTAAGAAGATTCAATCCAGCACTACAGCCAAGTCAATGCCTAGCCTGGGATACTGAATGAAAAACCCTTATTGATATATCTTTATGTCCAGGTTCAGATTCTGGATGACAACCCCTGTATAACACCCCTCTCTTAGAATTCCCCTGACCCCACTGAGCCAAGAAGTAGATCTGTTTTGCAAGTTTAAAAGGTTTATTTGAAAACAAATTAAACAGTATATATATATATATATATATATATATATATATATATATATATATATATATATATATATATATATATATATATATCACACTTTTATAATGAATTAATAATTGAATATCACACTTAATCTGAGCAGTAATCAATAATGGATAGTCTGGCATAGCACACTTCTTTATAATCAATGATGAGTGGGTATAGGATGGATAAGATAGCAACAATACTTTTATGGTTTCAAATAGATGCAATGTGGAATGAAAATGCAGTACAGAAAATAACTTGATAGGATTTCAGCAAAAGACAATGTAATCACTTTCTTGGACAATTCACCCCCCACCCTTTATGCAATGTAAGGAGATGAAGAGGAGAGCACTCAGTTCTTAGGAATGCAATCAAATAGAATTCAGTTCAATTCCCCCCCAGCAGCTTATACAACAGATAGAAGTTGAAACACAGGCCCAAAATAAGTGCTTTTATATGTGCTGGCAATGAAATGAGGAATATGCTGAAAATGGTTTTAATTCCCTTTAGGAGGTTCAGGGTGAGTGAAAGATACTTGGGATGAGCTCAGGCTCCCTTTAACAATGCTCTAGGAGTAACCAGCAGGTTAAACAAATTTTTGGCAAAGGAAAGCAAGGAAGCTGCTGTTTTCACACGTGGCTGGATTTTTAACCAAATTGCGAATCGCGACAAAATTCGCGAATGCGTGAATCACGATTACGGCAAAGGTATAAGGAGTAGTAAGTCGGTTCTAGGTCCTCTAAAAAGCTGAGATTCTAAGCTTTCAGAGGAAAGTTAGACCAAGTTTCTAGCCCAAACGGTTCCAAAGATATGAACGATTTTGTAAAGGTCATTTTTCGAATTTAAAGTAACTCAAATTGACAGGTGACAGCTTTTAAAAATGACAGGTGACAGCTATGCGGCTGCAGAATTGACAAGTGACAGTTAGGAGGCAGTTCTACTTAGATTAAATAGATTGAATTATATCACTGAAAACTAAGAGATTTGGTTTCACACCGTCCTAGCTGTACTCACAATGTATTTGGAAGGTCTAGGTCTCACGGATCGGGTCAAGATGGCTTCGGTTCTGGTTTCGCCCCAGACGGTCTCTGCGCACAGCGTCTGGTCTCTGCTCTGCTGGTCTGGTCGGACACTGCTCCTGGCCTGGCTCCTGGATCTCTGGGTACAGCGTCTGTGCACAGCTCCTGGATCTTTCTGCACAGCTTTCTCTGGACACAGCGCTGATCTGCATGGCTCCTGCATGCTGCTACCGCTGTTAGGTTTGCTGGATGCTGAGGCCTGCTGAGAAGAGTTCTCAGTTTGTGGGTTAGGCCCTTGCTTTGAGTTCTGAATCAAGTTCTTTGGAGTTTTAAAGTCTAAGTGTTGGATCTGGTATCTTGTGGATGTTGTGTGGTCCGGCAGAGCGCGTTGCAGCAACTGGATTTCAATCCCCCCACCTGGGTTTCAATGTTCCTTTTATATGTTTTGAAAGTGGGTGCGTGCGCAGCATCACTAAGCCAGCCCCTCTCTCGATTTATCATTGGTCAAGCTTTCCTTTCTCTCTTGATTGGGGGAAAGAAGTGGAGTGTCAGAGCGATGTCATTATATGGCCTGCAGAAAGGACACTCCCCTGTCAAATTGCACACAAATCTATATTTGATCAAAATACACATTTCTCAAATACATAGTGGTTTGTCATTGCATGTACATATTACCTATCACATGAGGTAGTCTCTGTCCCAAATCTGCTCTTCCTGAGGGCTTGCATTCAAAAATGGCAACTTATTTTCGATTTTAGTGGGTTATGCAACCTTGGTTCTTCATTAAAAGTTATACACATATACACAGGCTGTCCATACCTACTCCAGTAAATTCCCATATCTCTAGCTTAAACACAGAGTATGTGGTGTCAATAAATAGCGGGGTTTTGCCCCAGAACATCACACAAATTGGAGTTTGGGCTTGAATCGAAGGTACATTTTTTAAATTAAGGCTCTCAAAGTTATACATTCCTGTCATTTGATTACAAAGAGTTATCAGTATTTTTATAAACTGTATTTTTACTGCAATTCAGCTCTCAGAGCGTTAGTCTCCTCCTCCTAGAGACTTGGGGGGGGGGGGTTCAGAAACCATTCCTCTGCGGGCAGGCAGGCCTTTGTTGACAGGAAACAGTCAAAATCAACATATTCTATTCAAGTGCAAGAGCCTATTGTGTGGTCTCTGGGAGGCTTAGGTCAGCAGACCAGGGGGTCACTTTGCATTTAGTTATTATGACCATGTGATATCCTGGGCTGTGGTGTGAATCTCTTGAGGTGAGAGAGTTTCCCAGGCTTCTGGCCTCTGGGAACAGCAGGTGGCTAATTTTTGATTAAAATGCAGCCTTTGAAGTCAGCTGAGTCAAATTCCTTTGTCAGCAACTGCACTCAGTTCTCCTGTCAGAGTTTAGACCGCTAGCGCCGCCTTGAGGATTTTGTTGGTACTGCATCCATTTTTGGGATCTTTCTTGGATGAATGCATTCCAAACAGGAATGGTTCTTACATGGTAGTAAATAATCCTTGCTTAACATTGTTTTTATGGGGCTCCTTACAGTAAAATGGTTATGTGGAACCCCACAAAAGGGTTGAATCTTTAAAGTGGTCCGATGAGCCACGATTTCAGCAACTTTTTGACATCAGTAACAATGGATTTTGTTAACAAAGATCTTTCTTTACACTGGTGGGTGGCAAGTTAGGTAACCATTTTGGTGTGCGCACAAACTGCGTGGTTCTCCTGGATTCTGGCGCACATGTGGGCTTTTTGGTCATCTTGGATTTTCTAAGCCCACAGCACCAAATTTTGCAGCATGATAGCTCAAACGTGGGTCAGGACACCCAACAAAGTCCCCCACGCGACTGCACTTTGAATTTGAGTCGATGGGGAGTCGAGTGCACAGAAGGTTTTGACCCACGTTTGGTATGTCCGCATAATCTTCTTCCAATTCTGTAAATGGCACAGTTCAGCATCTTTTCCTCCATCCGGTACTGATCGATCGGTTCTCCTCGCCAGTCCTGATGGGAATATTGGGCGGTACCCCGGGCCCCTTGCGTCTCTGCTCCCGGTCTCTGGATCGTCCTCCTTGGCCAGTCTCCAGGTTTTCTTTCTCCTAGGACGACAAAGGAAGAGCGGCAATACCTATTCATGGACATTTCTCCCCCACCATTGATATAGTGGGGTGGCATATATATTTTAGAACTCAACAGATATGAACATGCACATTTTTTTAAATTAAGAGACAGGAACACAGAAACTTGAGAAACTAATAATTTGATAGGCTATATGTAGGATCTTTTAGGGTTGGAATTGAATTACTCTGGAGCGGTACCCTCTGGGATTACCGAGGACTCCTCCAGTTGCTGCAAAGTGTGCCTGGGATGGCAACACTTCAACTGGTTTATGTGGACCCACTTGTCTTCCCCCTCTGCCAAACCGCCTTTGGGGATGCAGATCTTGTAGGCCACAGGGGAGATCTTGTCTATAATCTCAAAGGGTCCCTTCCATGTAGGCAAGAATTTTCGCTGTTTTGCCTGGTTTCTTTGTAAGTTGTATAAATAGACCCGATCCCCCACCTGATATTCCTTCCTGGAAGTTTTCAGGTCATAGTGGGTCTTCATACTCTTGGCTGATTTTTCTAGATTCCGCTGAGCATAGGCAAAAGCATGTTGAAGGTGTTTCCTTATATTCTCCACATACTCATGAGTTGTGGAGGCATTTATCAACGTTTTCTCTTGGGTTCTGTAGAGCAAATGCTGGGGAGGCACCATCTTGCGTCCAGTCATCAACTCAAATGGTGACATTTTGGTTGCAGATGAAGGGGTAGATCTGATGGCCATTAGGACCAGAGGTAATCGGATATCCCAACTTGGCCCAGAATCTGCCACAAACTTCTTTAATATGCTCACAATGGTTTGGTTGTATCTCTCTACTGCTCCAGAAGAAGCTGGCCTGTAAGCAATATGTAGCTTTCTTTTGACCCCCAGTATCTCCCACATCTTTGTCATCACTTCACTGGTGAAGTGGCTACCTCTGTCTGACTCAATCCTTTGAGGTAGACCAAAATGGGAAAAGATGTGGTTAATCATCAATGCAGCTGCAGTTTCTGCCTTGCAATTTGGGGTTGGGAGACATTCCACCCACTTGGTAAACAAGCATGTCACAGTCAACATGTACTTATTTCCTCTAGACGAGCGAATCACAGGGCCTACAAAGTCGATTTGCAAATCTGACCATGGCAGTGTCATCCCCCTCTTTTGGAGAGGCGCACGGTGTGTGAGGGATGATGGCTGAAATTGTGCACACACAAGACACCCCTTCAAGTATTGGTCGAGGTCCTGCCCCATGTGTGGCCAGTATGCAACCTCTCTTAAGATTTCCAGTGTTGTGTGAAACCCCCTATGACCGGCGGTGGCTGCATCATGGGCGTGACTTAACATCAGGCTTCGGAATGAGATAGGAACCACCCACTGATCATGGCCAGCTTGGGATTTCCTTACCAGCAAATCGTCTTGGATCCGGAACATTTTTGGACATTTCATCAACACTCTTAGGTCCTCTTTCACAATGTAATCGGTATCCGTCAGGGGAAAGTTCTCAGGGTCCTCAAGGTGTTGGTAAAACTTACCAATAATTGGATCCCCCTTCTTAGCTGTAATCAAATCAGCATTAGGGGTCTCCTTGCTCCATTGGGCAGTTGAAAGATCATTGTGAGCATTTGTCTGGGACCTAGTGATAGCAGTGACCTGGATTTCCCCCAACAGGGACTCTATTTCGATTAGATCCCCTTGGATGGTCCCGGTTTTGGCCAGCTGATCAGCTAAGTCATTTCCAGTTTTGTCTGGTCCCTCTACTTTTGAATGACCCTTGATCTTTTTCCAGTAGATGGTCATCCCATTCAATGTGACCAGATCATCAATGTTTTGGATTAACTTCCCATGTTTCAAGGGTTTGTTATTAGCACATAACATGCCCCTGGTTTTCCAATTAACCAGGTGCTCCACGAACCCGTTCCGTACATAATCCAAATCTGTGATTATGACCAGTTCGTGGAGTTGATGCTGGACAGCAGTAAGGATGGCCTGATGCACAGCCATCAATTCTGCCACCTGACTAGTTCGGGGACCAATTTTGTATCCAGCGAAGGGTTCTGGGAACTCCTTCACCCATGCATTCCCTACGCCAGCCACCAGTTCTTTCTCCCCGTCGTTGTCAACATGGTAAGAGCATCCATCCACATAGACAGTGGGCATTCCCTCACACTTGTCTTCTTCAAAGACTTTGTGTGGGGAATTAAGGTATGCCTCCATGTTGTCCTTGATTTTTAGACTTTCGTCCTCGAGACAGCTTTCTCTGGCACAATCATGCAAGTCAGCCAGACCTTGCACGAGGGGACTCTTCTTGTTTTGGCCATATCTGACCTCCACAGGAAAGCCTTGCATTGACAGAATCCAGGAAGTAATTCGGGAATTACTCACATTTCCAGCTCGGATTCTGTCACTTTGGAGATATTGCAGAGGCTGGTGTGGAGTCTCCACTATGATGTGTTCCCCATGGATAAACAGGCGGTAATTCTTCAATGCCCACACCGTTGCCAGGAGAGCCTTCTCACAATCGTTACATTTTTCCTCCACAGAGGATAAAGTTTTGCTCGCATAGGAGATTACTTTATTGACCTTGTCATGCTTTTGGTATAATACTGCCGCCAAGCACATATTAGAGAACCCCGTCTCCAGGAAGAACTCCTTGTTTCTGACAGGGTAAGCTAGGCAAGGCGCTTGTGAGAGGCTTCTTTTGAGTTGTCTTGCTGCCTCGGCTTGTTCTGGACCCCATTCCCACTTGACCCCCCCCCTTCAGGAGATGAATCAGGGGACTGGTGATCTCTGCATAGCCCTCAATGAACTTTCTGCTGTAATTAGTCAGTCCAAGGAGGCTCCTTAGTTCCCGCAGAGTTGTGGGGTCTTTCAGTTTCTGGAGTGCTTCCACTTTCTTTTCTTAGGGACAGAGACCCTGAGGAGTAATCTCATGCCCCAAGAAATTAACACGGGTTCTACACCACTGTGCTTTCTGAAAGGAAAATTTTGCTCCGGCGGCCCTCAACTGTGTCAGAACATAACGGATCTCTGCTATGTGTTCCTCCACAGATTAACTTTTGATGAGGACATCATCTACATAAGCCAGGTTACCCCTCGCACCCAGGTCGGGCATGGCCTTGTGTAGGAAAATGTTGAATTTATTGCCCGAGTTGAGGTCTCCAAAGGGAGTCCGGGTCCATGTGTACTGCTGGCCCCAAAGGTAAAAGCCAGCTTGTATTGGTCCTCCCTACTGACAGGCACAGTCCAGTATCCATTGGTCAGGTCTATTGCAGTGAATACCTGTGACCCCTGGATCTGGGCCAGCCCTTGGTCAATGTAGGGCAGAGGCCATCGGGAAGTATGGACCTATTTGTTGAGCTCCCTGAGGTCGGCGCAGAGTCTCCACTGGCCGTTTGGCTTCATTATTCCCAGCACCGGATTATTGAAAGTGCTGTGGACTGGACGGATTATCCCCCGGGACTCTAGGTTCTTAATTATTTCAGTAAGGGACTCCATTGATGCGAGAGGCAAGTGATATTGCTTCAGAAACACTGGAGTCATTCCAGGGTCCCTGGGAATTGTTGTTGTGTGGATGTCGGTGCGACCACAGTCATATGAGTCTACCGCAAAGAGATCTTGGAAATCCAAGAAAACTTGTTTCAACTTTTGCTTTTGTTCCAGAGTCACACAGGCATCAGCTAGGTTGACTCTCTCTTCCACCATCTGCCTGAAGCCTGGAAAGACTTCTGGTTTGGCTATCTCAGCTGGGTGGAGAAGTCCCTGGTCAGAGTGCTGATTTGGACTGGAGGCCTCAGGTGGGAAAAGCAACCCTCATGGACCTGGAAAATCACTACATCCCTCCTGAAGTCACAAGTCACATCTTCCTTACCATAGGGGCAGGAAGCGTACACCAGGAAGTTCCCCCCTTGCCGGGTAAAAATCCTGTCTGGTGTTGTATTGTCCCCACTGTCACTGTCAAAACAGTCCTTGGGGATTGGTCCTAACAGTTCATTTCCTAAATCAATGGAAAAATGTCGGTCATCAACCGCCATTCCAATAATGGTGCCTGCGGCTAGAGTAATACTCTTTAAGTCGCTGTTATCCACCTCTATTGGAATGGTGTCATGTTCTATGTTGACTAATGGAGTTGGGTTTACCCCCAACCCTTGCTGTTGTAGAGAAGCATTTAGATGTATATAAGCATCAGGGTTTTGCAATTTTTGTCCTCTTTTAACTTTCACTTCCAGGGAGAATTGTCGGGTCCTTTCTGGGATGGTGACTTCCTCTTTGATCTGAATTTTAACTGCATAAGGTAGCAATTGAGCTGACCTAAATGCTTTTTCTGGATCATCAAAGCCCATGGGATTATCCGCTAATCGGGACCAAGCTTTGAAGTTTATTAGGTCCAAACTAATGGCAAAGCGATTGAGAATGTCACTGCCTAAGTAAAAGACGGCAGTGACGTCTCGCACGACCCAACAATTATGGACTGTGCTCTTGTTGCCAATGGAGATTTTGAGCATACACCTGCTTGGCAGGAGCTGTTTGGAATTAGGTGCTTCCAGGTCCCTTTCCCATTTGTCTATCAGTTTGAATGTGGGAATGGCTGGATCTCTTGGGAGTTGGCGGAACATGGCTTCGCTGATGAAGTTCTTACCGTTGTTCACGCACACTCGAGCGAGAACAGAGTCCTTCCCATCATTTAACTGAACCGGGATGAACAACTGCTCTCCAATTTGCTGAATATCAGCCAGGCTCTGAGCTGATTTCACATCTTTCTGGACTATAGGAGTGGGAGTTTCTGATTGTGGATTAGTAAAGAATTTCAGGGTGTTTCCTTCCAGTGTGGAATACCACCTTAAACTGGAAGGAAGGTTGATTTTCATAAATAGAGAGGACCCCCCCATCACCAGTCTGTTGTCCTACTGCTATTACTGTCACGTCTGGAGTTTGGTTGTTCTGGAAGTGAAATTCTACTTGGTCAGATTTTTGTTTAACCATGTGGCAGGTGCCGTTTAAACTAACATGGTTGACACTCTGTTTTAATTTTATTGGTCGGCTAGTCTGGGTCCAGAGGACCTTGTTTACGCAATCTATTAGGGGTGACAACCTTCTAAGGAGGTCATTCCCTAGTAAACAAGGGGTGCCCTCTGGAGTCACTATTATGACCGGGTGTTTCACCTTGTGTCGCCCAATTTTAATGTCCAAGTCTGCAGTCCCCTCAACGGGAATATCCTTCCCGTCAAAGTTCTGCAGTTGTCCAGGAAGAGAGGTGAGACAAATACGGTAATTCTCCCCCCTTCCTGCATTTAGTTCATCAAAGGCCCTTTTGGACAGAAGGGTAGCTTGGGATCCAGTGTCCACCAGTGCCAAAATTGTACCCTGCGCCTGTACTTGTACCGGGGCATAGTATCTTCCCTCCTTCTCTTCAAAGAGGGCACAGATAATGCACATTTTTAGACAACTGGTGGGCTAACTTTCTGGTTTTGGACATTGCTAGCGAAGAGATTTGGGCAGAATTCTGTGGAGAGCCTTGGGAATCTGAAAGAAAAAGTTGGCAACTGGAGATCAGAGCCATCGTGGGTTCCCCTGGTTCCGGTTCTGGGCCACCTCCCCCCTTTTTGGAGGCAGTCACCAGGATGGGTTTGAACCAGGGGATTTCGGTATTGTGGGTTCTGGGATGAGATGATGGGCGGCGGTAGCTCAGTCTCCACATCTCCCCAGTCTGGATTGGAATCCCTTTGGGACCCATTTTTCCTTGGGAGGAGTTCCCCCATCTCTGAAGGAGAAGGTCCTTTCCCCAGGATCCTCTGAGGATCCCTCTCCCTCAAATTGGAAGACCTGTACCTCCTCCACAAAGTGGGTCTGTTTGGGTCCTTTGTTTCTCCTACTCCCCCTCTGCTCCTTGGGAGGCAGGCTTTCAGGGGTAGGAGATTTTGTTTCCGGTTCCTGGTTTTCCAGGGGCTGTTTACAAGTTGGGAAGGAAGCTTCCTCCAAGGCTTTTCACCCCCCTTCCCCTTGTGCCTCCTCCCTGGGAACCGGTGGGTTATCGGGGTGCTGCCCCGTCATTGTTCTGGAGCACCAGGCCCAGAGTTGGGTACATTCTGCGCCGGCATGCTCATCTGAGGGTTCTGTTGCGCCCTCAGCATGTGACCCAGATCCCGTGCCATATTTTGGACCTGGCGCTCAAGTTGTGAAACACGCTCAGGCTGATACGGGGTTCTATTTTCTCCCCTGGGCTGATCCAGGGAAGGGTAGCTACCCCTTCTCTGGTAGTACCCCTGGTTGGGAAGATTTGGGTACCCCTCCACCCTTGGCCTCCCCTCTCCCGGATTAGGTTGTCTGGGCTCAGGGAATTCGGGAAAGAAGGATGGATGATTTTGGGGCTGGAAATTGGGCGGATACCTGGGGAAAAAGTTCTGCCCAGGATTTGGAGAATTTCTGCCCTCCTGGGGGAAGTTAGGAGGGAAGTTCCCCGGGTCAGGTGCTTGGCTGGATCCCCCCCTCTTGGGCTGGAGGAGTCCACACATAACCCAGGATTGGTCGGTTTCCCTTGTAGCAGGGACTTACATAGTCAGGGTAGCGGGGGACCCCATTTGTGGGACTACCTCCTCGACTCCCTGTCTGTGACTGGCCCGAGGGCATTCTGGGCTGTGAATTATTTGGTGCAGGCAGGTTTTTAGGCCCCCCACATCTCCAAATCTAAAACGGGGGCAACCTTTACCTCTGCTACCTTGGCAGCAGCAGGGGTGCTGTTGGTTTTGGGGTTTTTCGGCGCGTTATTTTTATTTTCGATAGGCTTCTGCACCTCATAGATCCGGGTAGCCTGTTCAATGACCCAGTCTAAAGATCTTTTCTCATGAAAATCTCTCACGAGCTGGGTCATTATATATTTAGGGAGAGCATGGAAAAATGTATTGACAAACTATTTGCTGTCTGTGCGCACCCTTCTGGTGGTCTGCGCAAAAGCACGTTTTAATTCTTGCACAAACTCTTGTGGGGCCTGATCCTCCCCACATTGCAAATTGTAGGCTGCCTTGCGAGCCTCTTGAGGATTTCTGTGAACAGAAAAATGTTTCAAGATGGCCGCCTTATAGGTGGACCATCTTAAATGATTTTGGTCCTCCAGCCCGGCAAAGAAACTGGAGTATTCTGGGGAGAATGTCCATTTGACGTACTGGATGCAGCTACTGCTGTCCTTCAAATGGAAAGTCTCCATCATTTGCTCATAGAGCTCCAAGTGTTCCCAAATGGAATACTTGGCATTCTTATGATAAGGCGTGATGACACTCCTTATTGCCTTTATTTGCTTCAATGGGTCCTTAAGCAAGGCCCTTTTTGCCTTATTAGCCTTTTTGGTTCGGGTAACCCTGGTCCATTCATCCTCTGACTCAGAGGCACTGCTCCCAGAGGTTCCTGTCTGATCTTCCAGGTTTTCCCGGATTCTGCGAGCCTGGGAATGGCTGGCAGAATGTGGGGACCTGGTCTCCTGTGTCCTGCGCCGTTCAGAGGAGTCTTCAGATTCCTCCTTGCTGCCAGGATTTGATGGGTATCCCCCCCACTGACCTAACTGGGCAGAGGTTTTCAGGATGCCCTTAGTGGGCCTACTCTCCTGGGGTTCCCCACTAATTTGCACTGTGCTTGGGTGCCCATACCCGGATGCCCGCCCCTCCATTCCTGGGAGGTACTGGCCTATGAGCCCCATACTTCTGGTTATATAGTAATCTGCCAACCCCATGGCCCTGGGCTCATGTGCGCGAGGGGACATGGGGGTGGCAGAGTCCAGGGACTGAGAGATATGAAGGCCTCTGGTACTAGTGCTCCTGAGGTTATGCTCAGGAGTTTCTCTCTCCCAGCGAACCTGGTCTCTATCCGCCCCTGCTCCCTGTTACAATGCAAGAGCCTGCGCTTTCAGTTCCTCCGTTAAGGCCTTACTAGACTCTATCAGTCTCTCCTGCATCACTACCTGTTGTTGGAGCCTGTCATTGTGCTGACAGAGAGCCTCATTTTCTCTCTGTGCCTCCTGATTGGTCCTGGAGTACTGGGCCAGTCTTTGTTGCAGGAGGGCTCCTGCATCACTACCTGTTGTTGGAGCCTGTCATTGTGCTGACAGAGAGCCTCATTTTCTCTCTGTGCCTCCTGATTGGTCCTGGAGTACTGGGCCAGTCTTTGTTGCAGGAGGGTTACCTCCTGAGTCCCTTCCCTACTGGCCTGCTCCTTTCTTGCCAGAGCCTCCTCCACCCTCCTGGTGTGCTCTAACAAGTTCTGGTTTTCTTTTTGGAGGTCACCCAGCCCCTGGAGGGCCAGGTGATTTTCTTCAATTTCCTTTTTTAAGTGGCAGACTTCCTGGCCTAAAGTGTCTCTTTCCTGACTAAGAGCCTGCATCTGTGCCGCCAGGTCGTCCCTCTGTCGTTGAAAGGCACCAGCTTTCTGGCGCTCTTCATCAAACTCTGCCTGGGTATCCAGGTCTTTCAGAATTAGTTTGTTGCTCTCTGCCTTCACTCTATCTAGATGACTTCGCAGGGTGGCTACCTGCTCTGTGCATGCCCTGTTAAAGTCTAATTGTTGCTCCAGCTTTTTCTGGCTCTGCAGTAGGGAGTCCAAACCTTCTTGGTACTCCTTTTGCAAGGCCAGAAATCAGGTATCCTGGTCAGCATTTTCCTGTTGCAGGATGTCCATATCCTCTTTTATTTTAATGATACACTGCCTACTATCATTTTCTAACTCCTGGCTCCTCTGCAGCCTCTGCTCAGAAGAGACCAGGTCAGATTGGACCTTCTCTAACACCATCTGTCGTCTATTTGCCAGATCCTGGCTTTGAGTACATTTATCCTGCATGTCTCCCATATATAGGTACAGGTATGCCGCTATCCTGGCAATCTTATTGTGTTCATCTTTGGCTTTAGGAGCCATATATAGTTCACTCAGGGCCACATGTAATGGACCCTGATCTCTCCATGTGTCTGACCCTCTTTCAGTGACCTGTTGTGCGATGGCCTGCAACCAGACCGTTTGATCCTGGTGAGTCCACTCACCTCTCACAAATAGCTTATGTAAGAGGTGCTCCCTTGCTATTTTCATGTCTACCAAGGTCGTCATTCTAGAGATTGATCTCTGTCCCGACTTACAGAAATTAGCATTTTATTTTTGCAAAACAGACCTTTTCCTTAGAGTGTCCCTTTGAAGAGTGCTTTACAGCGTAAAACAGCGTGGTGATCCGACCGGATGTATGTATCCCATCAGTTAGCACACTGTATTAAGCTGCACAACTGATAGATCTAACCCAGACGTCCGGCTCGAGCCCCCAATTTGTAAGAAGATTCAATCCAGCACTACAGCCAAGTCAATGCCTAGCCTGGGATACTGAATGAAAAACCCTTATTGATATATCTTTATGTCCAGGTTCAGATTCTGGATGACAACCCCTGTATAACACCCCTCTCTTAGAATCCCCCTGACCCCACTGAGCCAAGAAGTAGATCTGTTTTGCAAGTTTAAAAGGTTTATTTGGAAAAAAATAAACAGTATATATATATATATATATATCACACTTTTATAATGAATTAATAATTGAATATCACACTTAATCTGAGCAGTAATCAATAATGGATAGTCTGGCACTAGCACACTTCTTTATAATCAATGATGAGTGGGTATAGGATGGATAAGATAGCAACAATACTTTTATGGTTTCAAATAGATGCAATGTGGAATGAAAATGCAGTACAGAAAATAACTTGATAAGATTTCAGCAAAAGACAATGGCCCTCATTACGACCCTGGCGGAAATCGTGGCGCAATATGCACCATGGAGCACGGCGGAAAGCTGCCGATAGCGCCATGGGGGTTGGCGGATTTACCGCCCCATTCCGACCTTGGCGGGGCGGTAAATCCCCATTCCCCATTTTACCCTTCCCCATTCCCATTTTTGCCCCATAGGGTATAATGGGAGTGGGGAAGGCGTTAATTGCGCCACCGTAAAATACGGTGGCGTAATTAACAACAAGGTCCCGTAGCGCCATGGATTTCTCCGCCCGGAAAAAACAGGCGGAAAACGCTCCATGGCGCTATGGGAACTCGTAGTAGGGCGGACGGGTCCGCCGCGAATAACGCTGGCGTAAACCCACTCCACCAGGGTCGTAATGAGGCCCAATGTAATCACTTTCTTGGACAATTCACCCCCCCCTTTATGCAAGGTAAGGACATGAAGAGGAGAGCACTCAGTTCTTAGGAATGCAATCAAATAGAATTCAGTTCAATTCCCCCCCAGCAGCTTATACAACAGATAGAAGTTGAAACACAGGCCCAACATGCTTTTATATGTGCTGGCAATGAAGTGAGGAATATGCTGAAAATGGTTTTAATTCCCTTTAGGAGGTTCAGGGTGAGTGAAAGATATTTGGGATGAGCTCAGGCTCCCTTTAACAATGCTCTAGGAGTAACCAGCAGGTTAAACAAATTTTTGGCAAAGGAAAGCAAGGAAGCTGCTGTTTTCACACATGGCTGGATTTTTAACCAAATCGCGAATCGCGACAAAATTCGCAAATGCGTGAATCACGATTACGGCAAAGGTATAAGGAGGTGCAAGTCGGTTCTAGGTTCGTTGAAAAGCTAAGATTCTAAGCTTTCAGAGGAAAGTTTCTAGCCCAAACGGTTCCAAAGATATGAACGATTTTGTAAAGGTCGTTTTTCGAATTTAAAGTAACTCAAATTGACAGGTGACAGCTTTTAAAAATGACAGGTGACAGCTATGCGGCTGCAGAATTGACAAGTGACAGTTAGGAGGCAGTTCTACTTAGATTAAATAGATTGAATTATATTACTGGAAACTAAGAGATTTGGTTTCACACCGTCCTAGCTGTACTCACAATGTATTTGGAAGGTCTCGGTCTCACAGATCGGGTCAAGATGGCTTCGGTTCTGGTTTCGCCCCGGACGGTCTCTGCGCACAGCGTCTGGTCTCTGCTCTGCTGGTCTGGTCGGACACTGCTCCTGGCCCGGCTCCTGGATCTATGGGTACAGCGTCTGTGCACAGCTCCTGGATCTTTCTGCACAGCTTTCTCTGGACACAGCGCTGATCTGCACGGCTCCTGGATGCTGCTACCGCTGTTAGGTTTGCTGGATGCTGAGGCCTGCTGAGAAGAGTTCTCAGTTTGTGGGTTAGGCCCTTGCTTTGAGTTCTGAATCAATTTCTTTGGAGTTTTAAAGTCTAAGTGTTGGATCTGGTATCTTCTGGATGTTGTGTGGTCCGGCAGAGCGCGTTGCAGCAACTGGATTTCAATCCTCCCACCTGGGATTCAATGTTCCTTTTATATGTTTTGAAAGTGGGTGTGTGCGCAGCATCACTAAGCCAGCCCCTCTCTCGATTTATCATTGGTCAAGCTTTCCTTTCTCTCTTGATTGGGAGAAAGAAGTGGAGTGTCAGAGCGTCATTATATGGCCTGCAGAAAGGACACTCCCCTGTCAAATTGCACACAAATCTATATTTGATCAAAATACACATTTCTCAAATACATAGTGGTTTGTCATTGCATGTACATATTACCTATCACATGAGGTAGTCCCTGTCTCAAATCTGCTCTTCCTGAGGGCTTGCATTCAAAAATGGCAACTTATTTTCGATTCTAGTGGGTTATGCAACCTTGGTTCTTCATTAAAAGTTATACACATATACACAGGCTGTACCTACTCCAGTAAATTCCCATATCTCTAGCTTAAACACAGAGTATGTGGTGTCAATAAATAGCAGGGTTTTGCCCCAGAACATCACACAAATTGGAGTTTGGGCTTGAATCGAAGGTACATTTTTTAAATTAAGGCTCTCAAAGTTATACATTCCTGTCATTTGATTACAAAGAGTTATCAGTATTTTTATAAACTGTATTTTTACTGCAATTCAGCTCTCAGAGCGTTAGTCTCCTCCTCCTAGAGACTTGGGTGGGTCAGAAACCATGTGTCAGGGATGGCACTCTATTAAGAGTGGCACAGGACACCCAAAAAGGGTTTGGGTGGTTGTGCCTAAATAAAGTGGACAGAGAAGCATACACACAGCAGAAAGGAAAGAGAACGAAGAGTAGGCAAGAGTAGCAAGGAAAGGTACAGAATGAATTCCCTCTTGGGGTGTATGCAGATATAGGAAAAGAGTATTCCACGAACCTTAGGAAATACTCAAGCCTTCTGCACAGTTTGCTATAACAGAGGCCCACGCTGTTTGCTCATGACTTGGAACAGCAGCTATGGGTGTCTGTAATGTAGAAACGAGACAAGGGACGGGGCAGAGGTTGACTGATGGGAACCAACAGACAAGCTCTGTACAAAAGGGTCTACAAACAGGACAAGAGAAGATACTTACAGACAAATCCAGGAAAAGGAGGTTGATAGCAAACTAGCAGAAGGAAATGAAGGGAAAGTCGTGTAACAGGATAGGATAGCAGAGGACAGTAAGGAACAAGGTTGAGAGCTCAGAGGAGCAGGAAAGCAATGAGCAAGCCCACAGGAGCAGGGCTGTAAGGTAGAGAGCCCAGAAGGAAAGGGCTTAGGGCAGCAGAGTAAAGCAGGCTGCACGGCAAGGAACCCAGAAGGACCGGGCAGCAAGGAGTGAGCCCTGAGTGGCAGGGCCGCTGACCGTAGAAGGTTGCGGAGGACTGTAGAGGGCTGCTAGGCCGAGAACCCAGCGGAAAAAGGTAGGTAGTAAGCAGTGGAGCGTGATCAGCTGCAAAGTAGGAAGCCCAGAGGACAAGGGCTGTAGGCAGCCAGAGTGAGGCAGGCTGCAGAGCAGGGAGCCCAGAGGACAAGGGCTGAGACTGGAAAGCAGCAGAGCGTGATCAGCTGCAATGTAGAAAGCCTGGTAGGGCAAGGGCGGAGGCTGGAAGGCAGCAGAGCGTGATCGGCTGCAATGTGGAGAGCCCGGCAGGGCAAGGGCGGAGGCTGGAAGGCAGCAGAGCGTGATCAGCTGCAATGTAGAAAGCCCGGTAGGGCAAGGGCGGAGGCTGGAAGGCAGCAGAGCGTGATCGGCTGCAATGTGGAGAGCCCGGCAGGGCAAGGGCGGAGGCTGGAAGGCAGCAGAGCGTGATCAGCTGCAATGTAGAAAGCCCCGTAGGGCAAGGGCGGAGGCTGGAAGGCAGCAGAGCGTGATCGGCTGCAATGTGGAGAGCCCGGAGGAGCAGGGCTGTGAGGAAGAGAGCCTGGAAGGCTATGGCTGTAAGCAGCGAAGAGTAACAGGCTGCAAGGCAGGAAGCCCAGAGGAGCTGGACTGAGGCAGGGAGCCCAGAAGGCTAGGGCTGTAGGCAGCAGGGTGAAGCAAGCTGCAAGGCAGGGTCCAAGCAGGAGTGATGGTAAACAGCATACAAAGATCCGTAGAAAGACACGAAAGGTGGAGGAAGGTCTCTCAATGCAAGAGGCTGAACCACTGCAGGCAGCAGCCTTTTATACTGCCTAGCCCAGCACAGAGGCAGGCTAATTGGTTGCACCTGGCTAAGCACACCTGCAGACAATCGGCCACCTCCCTCTCTGTTCCTGAGTTGGTGGAAGCAGAGCCAATCCCTAGGGCTTCTGGGGGGTGTAGTTTCTTTGATGACCAATAGGAACAGCCAGCAATCGATGCTTATAGCCAAGTGCATTGTGGTATGCGTAGTTTGTTGGAAGAAATAATAAAGCACCAAAGTCTCGCAAATGGGAAATAAAGTCCCCAAAGTAAATATAGATTGATCCAAGAGTCTGTTGTAAATAAATGATAAACAAATAGTCCATATTGAGCGCAAATGGATGCGCCCATGGCGCAGGCATGACAGTATGCCCCTCTCCAGGCCCCTCTCCAGGCTCCCTGAAGACCGACCTACAAGAAGAATGTCTGTCACACCGTACAAGAGTCTTAATCCAAAAAGGCACATCATGAAGCACCAGAAACGGTTTAAGGTTGCAAGGTGAGAGTCTTGAATGACGGAGACTGTACAAGTGTTCTGAACTTTAGATGTAGAAATCAGAAAAGACGAAGTCTTTGGAACACAAACCCCAAATGTGTGTGCATGAAGAGCGAAACTGCGAAAAACTGCTGCAGGCTCCATGATAGATTTTGCTTTGACGGGCAACAGTATGATGTTGGAAGGTGGAGACATAGGTACAGCAGAGTTGGTAGCTTTAGGAAGGTTTTCCAAGACATCCGGAGCAGCCATGACAACGTTAGGGTTAGCCGCAGAGAGTTCAGGAGTCACAGCGGCGGTTTCCCCATGATTAATAGACAGTTCAGAGGTTACAGCAGCAGTGAGATCTTTAATGGCTGTAGAGAGTATCGAGGCTGTAGCAACTGGGTGTGTGAGTGCCATGAGAGAACCAGTGGGCTGGAACGCACCTGAGACTGGTAGAGTAGAGTCTGGCAGTCTTAGTGCTATAGATACACCAGCAGGAACAGCTGGAGCAGTAGTCTTAACAGGGAAAACCTTCGCTGACTTTGCAACAGTTAGCATGGTGGATGTAGGATCAGGAAGAGAAGGTGCTGCGGGATCAGGTTGTGTAGCAGAGGATTCTGCTGCAGCTAGCACAGCTGCGAAGTAAGTAGAAATCTGGGCATCGGGAGCATCATAATTAGCAGTAGCTTCAGGAATCACAGTAGCTATAGCAACCTCAAGATTTGCAGCAGGGACTTCAGGAGACTCAAATGTGGCAGGGAGTTTAGGAGCCACAGCATCAGGAAGATCATGAATTGCAGTTGGAAGTACGGGTGCTGTAGCAGCTAAGCTACAGACAGTTCAGGTGTTGCAACCACTGGTAGATCGGGTACCACAACCACTGGCGATTCAGGGGGTATCGAAGAAACAGGAGTGTTGTCTGATAGCACAGCCACACTTTGGCAAGCCCCGCTTGCCAACTCAGCATGCTCGGTGTGAACTGCGCCAGTCTCCTCAGCTGACGTTGTCATTCCAGAAGAGTTTGTAAGTGTGAGTACTGGACAATAGGCAAGGGTGAGGGCGGAACCATCCTTTGACTTAGAGGGATTTCCAATCAGAAGACCACCCTTGTTTTGTGGTGTAATGGCTGTGTGAGTGATTTGACCCACCGGAGGAGTTAATTCTTTTCTGTCAGTACAACAACCTGAGTTTCTGTGGCTGGAAGGTGAAAGAGCTGTGTCAGTCTTTAGAAGGGATACATATGCTATATTTAGGTCTTCCATCTGTTTGGTATAAGTCTGTATACTTTTCTGCATGGCAATTCCAGGCCTTATCATGTCGATCTCTAAAGATAAGATGTCAGGTGTTGGACATAGTGTCAGATGGTCTGGTGCCTTGTGTCCCTTCATAAGATTCTTATAATGCAAATAAACAAAGTCATCATAGAGGTCTTCGGTCTTTCTTTTAAGGCGTAGGAGTTGTTCGTGTAGCAGGTAAGTATCATTAGTTTGATCTAAAGTTTCAGAAGCTGGTGTGGCAAAAAATTTGGTTGTAGCAATGGGAAGACTGACCTTAGGGTTATTGTGGTTAGTAGATACTGTGGAAGCATTAAGACAACCGATGGTTAGTATAGGTCTTTTGTACCCAGGACCAGATGCACAAACCTCAGGATAATGACTGCCTTGTCCTGTCAAATAAGGGTTTCCAGCATTCTGGGGAGCTTGCCAAGCTGATCTTGCGCATATCACTCTGGGAACAGCGTATTCTGGTTTAGAGTCTCCCACAATGAGTGCTATATCCTTGGCTGTTGCGGTGTTAGAAGGCTTGTCAGAAGACGCAGGAGTGTTTTTCACTGTTTGGTTTAACAAGATCTGTAAGAATTCATTATCTTGCTGTAGCTCTGCAACAGATAAGGACTGCGGATCATAGTCGCAAATGTCATAATAATTGTACATGGAAGAAGGGTCAGCTAGCCAGTGAGTATAGTACCGTGCTTGTAAATCTTTGTTTACTAAGGCGAGACTGTCCTTTAGACTAAGGTTCTTGTTTGCTGTCTTTAGGGAAACCATAGGTTTATGCAAAGGTTTCTTAACCCGAAAGGAAAGCATCTTTGGTCTGTGTGTGCCTTTCCGGCCTATGGAACAAGACATTTTTGGCTCTTGCATTCTGTCAGGGATGGCACTCTATTAAGAGTGGCACAGGACACCCAAAAAGGGTTTGGGTGGTTGTGCCTAAATAAAGTGGACAGAGAAGCATACACACAGCAGAAAGGAAAGAGAACGAAGAGTAGGCAAGAGTAGCAAGGAAAGGTACAGAATGAATTCCCTCTTGGGGTGTATGCAGATATAGGAAAAGAGTATTCCACGAACCTTAGGAAATACTCAAGCCTTCTGCAAAGTTTGCTATAACAGAGGCCCACGCTGTTTGCTCATGACTTGGAACAGCAGCTATGGGTGTCTGTAATGTAGAAACGAGACAAGGGAAGGGGCAGAGGTTGACTGATGGGAACCAACAGACAAGCTCTGTACAAAAGGGTCTACAAACAGGACAAGAGAAGATACTTACAGACAAATCCAGGAAAAGGAGGTTGATAGCAAACTAGCAGAAGGAAATGAAGGGAAAGTTGTGTAACAGGATAGGATAGCAGAGGACAGTAAGGAACAAGGTTGAGAGCTCAGAGGAGCAGGAAAGCAATGAGCAAGCCCACAGGAGCAGCGCTGTAAGGTAGAGAGCCCAGAGGGAAAGGGCTTAGGGCAGCAGAGTAAAGCAGGCTGCACGGCAAGGAACCCAGAAGGACCGGGCAGCAAGGAGTGAGCCCTGAGGGGCAGGGCCGCTGACCGTAGAAGGTTGCAGAGGACTGTAGAGGGCTGCTAGGCCGAGAACCCAGCGGAAAAAGGTAGGTAGTAAGCAGCGGAGCGTGATCA
Organism: Ambystoma mexicanum; assembly: GCF_040938575.1. NCBI lineage: Eukaryota > Metazoa > Chordata > Amphibia > Caudata > Ambystomatidae > Ambystoma > Ambystoma mexicanum. The sequence continues at coordinate 406,443,364 of NC_090937.1, forward strand.
GCTGCAAAGTAGGAAGCCCAGAGGACAAGGGCTGTAGGCAGCCGGAGTGAGGCAGGCTGCAGAGCAGGGAGCCCAGAGGACAAGGGCGGAGACTGGAAAGCAGCAGAGCGTGATCAGCTGCAATGTAGAAAGCCCGGTAGGACAAGGGCGGAGGCTGGAAGGCAGCAGAGCGTGATCGGCTGCAATGTGGAGAGCCCGGCAGGGCAAGGGCGGAGGCTGGAAGGCAGCAGAGCGTGATCAGCTGCAATGTAGAAAGCCCGGTAGGGCAAGGGCGGAGGCTGGAAGGCAGCAGAGCGTGATCGGCTGCAATGTGGAGAGCCCGGAGGAGCAGGGCTGTGAGGAAGAGAGCCTGGAAGGCTATGGCTGAAGGCAGCGAAGAGTAACAGGCTGCAAGGCAGGAAGCCCAGAGGAGCTGGACTGAGGCACAGAGCCCAGAAGGCTAGGGCTGTAGGCAGCAGGGTGAAGCAAGCTGCAAGGCAGGGTCCAAGCAGGAGTGATGGTAAACAGCATACAAAGATCCGTAGAAAGACACGAAAGGTGGAGGAAGGTCTCTCAATGCAAGAGGCTGAGCCACTGCAGGCAGCAGCCTTTTATACTGCCTAGCCCAGCACAGAGGCAGGCTAATTGGTTGCACCTGGCTAAGCACACCTGCAGACAATCGGCCACCTCCCTCTCTGTTCCTGAGTTGGTGGAAGCAGAGCCAATCCCTAGGGCTTCTGGGGGGTGTAGTTCCTTTGATGACCAATAGGAACAGCCAGGAATCGATGCTTATAGCCAAGTGCATTGTGGTATGCATAGTTTGTTGGAAAAAATATTAAAGCACCAAAGTCTCGCAAATGGGAAATAAAGTCCCCAAACTAAATATAGATTGATCCAAGAGTCTGTTGTAAATAAATGATAAACAAATAGTCCATATTGAGCGCAAATGTGGCGCCCATGGCGCAGGCATGACACCATGCCTCTGCTGGCAGGCAGGCCTTTGTTGACAGGAAACAGTCAAAATCAACATATTCTATTCAAGTGCAAGAGCCTATTGTGTGGTCTCTGGGAGGCTTAGGTCAGCAGACCAGGGGGTCACTTTGCATTTGGTTATTATGACCATGTGATATCCTGGGCTGTGGTGTGAATCTCTTGAGGTGAGAGGGTTTCCCAGGCTTCTGGCCTCTGGGAACAGCAGGTGGCTAATTTTTGATTAAAATGCAGCCTTTGAAGTCAGCTGAGTCAAATTCCTATGTCAGCAACTGCACTCAGTTCTCCTGTCAGAGTTTAGACCGCTAGCGTCGCCTTGAGGATTTTGTTGGTACTGCATCCATTTTTGGGATCTTTCTTGGATGAATGCATTCCAAACAGGAATGGTTCTTACATGGTAGTAAATAATCCTTGCTTAACATTGTTTTGATGGGGCTCCTTGCAGTAAAATGGTTATGTGGAACCCCACAAAAGGGTTTAATCTTTAAAGTGGTCCGATGAGCCACGATTTCAGCAACTTTTTGACATCAGTAACAGTGGATTTTGTTAACAAAGATCTTTCTTTACACTGGTGGGTGGCAGGTTAGGTAACCACTTTGGTGTGCGCACAAACTGCGTGGTTCTCCTGGATTCTGGTGCAGATGTGGGCTTTTTGGTCATCTTGGAATTTCTAAGCCCACAGCACCAAATGTTGCAGCATGATAGCTCAAACGTGGGTCAGGACACCCAACAAAATCATACATCAAAGTATGGCCAAACAGTTGATCAGATAGTGGTCCTAATATCAATATCTACTGCAAAGCCCAAAGGTTTCAGGTTATCATTGTGTTCACCCTAGATCATAGATATGGAGAAAATCACCTCTTTGGAACACCATATATTCATGCAAATTCATTGATGACTTTATATTACCAATTGTGTTTTCAGGATCCTAACAAAATGTTGCTTCTGTACTGCACTCAATATTCAATTTAATAAGATCGGAGCATAAACCATAAGCTTCTTCGTATAAACATTACAATTGGATTATAAATTACCAAATGCCTGTTCTAGACTGAAAGAAATGGAGCCAACGTGGTTAATCCTGACGCGAGACAGAAAAGGACAGTCAACGAGGTGTTTACCTTAAAAAAAGTGCAAATTGCTTTTCATCATGTTTAAAATCCTGATGCCAAACACACAATTTGACTACTGTTTCCAGGTCAAGGAACAGACGCGGCAGGTCAGTCGGGTCTGCATAACATGTAAACTTATTTCAAGATGATACCGCCCATGAGAGAGAAAACTACAAAGTGAAAACAATAAATATCCATGAAATCATTGTTAGGAAACTGAAAATCAGTGGAGATCTCGATTTGCGTACTTAACACCCTATACTCTAAAGTGCTATAATGGGCAATAGCCGGTAGGTGAACTCACCTCAGTAATGCTGGACCCCCGTAGGACATGGGATGTAGTCTTAAAGATATGCTGAAAGCTTATGCACAAACACCCCCTGCAGCTACAGAAAGATGAGTAAATAAATTTGATCCCTCTTGAGATTGCAAGATATAATGCCCATTATGGGTGCAGGCTGTATAAAAAGCAACATCCCTCAAACAAAAGGGAAACGTTCTCATGTAGAATTGTTTTCCATCTCACTTCAAGTAATCGAAAATCCCGATCTCATGACATTTGGACATCCCACCCCTTTCCCTGGATTTCACCAAAAGTTAACATATCTTTGTGGGTTAGCGAACAGTTGTTCCTTATACAATTCCACACTGTTTCACCAATCTGCACCAGATTTTGCATAGTTACCTGTTAGAACCCTTCAGTCATTACTGGCCACATGACATTTGGACACTACACCCCTTCCACTGGATTTCAGCGAAAAGGTAACATTTGTTTGTTGGTATGTGGCCTGCCAATGAAGCAGTAAATCATGTTCACCGGAAGAGAAATAAAAAAATGTATGAGAGGCAAACGGATCAGGTAGGGGAATGTGAAGGCAGGTAGCATTCTAGAAGTTTCCACATTTTTGCTGAATCAGGTGAAATTACTTTTCCAGAGGGTTTTTGTGAGATGGTGCCTGGCAATGAAGCCATATATCATGTTCACCGGGAAGGGAAACATTTTTTTTAAAATCTAAACAAACTTTACAATGCCAAAAAACATGTTCACCGAGAAGGAGAACAGAAATGTTGTTTCTCAACTGGTCCTGACATGAGGAACACGTTTCAAGGCCCTAGGATGCAGGGTTTCAGAGATATTTTCACCGCAGTGCAACGTAACGAACTGCACCACGCCAGGATGAGGTGGAACAGCGACCTACAGGATCATTCATTTTCAGCAATTGGTGGGTGTTATCATGTCTGTATACAGAACCATTTCGAAGAACAGGTAATTAAGCTAGTCAAAAAATAAAAATGCAATAAACTAACTCAAAAATACTTGGAAAATCCATCCCTTTAAAAGAAACATGGAAAATGATTACTTTTATGTGAAGGGCACTCTGGGAAGATGAGCCGAATTGTCCAAGCAATCAATTGACAACAATGTCACTGTTCAAGGTTATGTCATGGAAGAAAATGGTAGAGAAGGAGGCTTAAAATTCACTATGGTCATACAAGTGGACACAGGGGACAGGTCCACTTCCTAGTACCTTTATTCTTGTCGTTGGGCGCTTAATAGTGTGAGAGATAGTTCTTGTTGATTTAGCTGTGACTGAGCCGATGTAGAAATGTTTAAGGTTGATGCAATCTCACTGGCGGTCGGCACCAAGTCGGTTCGATGGTACAAGTTCCTGAAGGTTTGAATGATGTTTGAGACAGAAAGACAATGGGCACTCAAATCACTTGCTCAAATGAAAGTCGAGCATATGGTCAGGTTACTCAAAAGGGGCCATAGAAATGGGTCAAGTCAGCGTCTAGATAGCCTGAAATGCAGCAAGCGGTTTGGAGGATTGTTGAGGGCCAAAAACATCACCACGTGTCCTCTGGCACCTTGAAGGTGTCTGACAAAGTCGATCCACTTTGAAGATGTCTTAAGGCATGAATACAGGATTCCAATTGGCTTCAGGACATCTAGGTTGCTTGGGGTCCCAATCTATGGACTCCAGAAAAAGGAGCTTGGCTGGCACTGACATGGGATCCCTCCCCTCCAGTGAACCAGTTCCTGATTCCAATGCAGTTAGCAGTGAGGAGTTTTTGCAACAACAGTCTCCCACGCTGTTCTCTGTGGTGGTTAGGGGAGAGAGCTCTTCTCAGCCTTAGATGCCTTCTGTATTCACCTCTATAGACGTTGAAGTAACAAGTAATTCCAAGAGAGGTCCAAGGTCCAGTGTGTCCCTTTTCTTGTAAGAGTCCAAGGATGAATCAAAGAATGAGTTGTGCCCCTCTTATAATAAGGGAAAATGTGACAAGTGATTGATCTAAAGCAAACCTGCTGTAAGGGGAACAATTCAGTTTGTTGTAACAATTGCCATTTTCCCTATGATATCACACCAAGTACTTTGTCTGCACGAACTGGAGGGGATAGGGAAAGAGAGCAATGACAGAAACCAAGACTGCCACACTCTTCTCTCACCCACTTCTCCTTTCTGGTTACTCAAACTCTGCTGGATTGCCATGCTTGCTGCCTTCAAAGGGACTCCAGTTAAGCACCCTTGTGAGAGTGTGGCTTTGTTGTGCGAGTGCACCCTTTGACACATTGATTCTCGTGACTTCCAGGGGAAGTTCCTGTGCCATGAGGGAAGATGTTACCCTTCCTGCAGGAGATTCAAAGAGGCAGCACTGTGGCTATGTTTCCACCAAGCTGTAATGGAGACAGCCAGACCAGCCACTAGACCACACCATTCCTGTCATAGCTGGGCCTTCTCACAGAGCTGATACTAATGTTATACCAAATTGCTATGATTTTAAAATTGTTTAATTCTTGCAACCACTATGCCAACCCATGCATTGCTGATATTTACAGATGTGTTTGCCACCAGACTGACTAAATTACACAAATATTATAATTAAGATCAGAGATGCACGTCTTTTAAACCCACCTTTGCCTTTAGGAACTTTGTAACTCAGCAACTGTCAGGAAAATGCATTTGAACTTTGAGCCTGCTATGTGCCATTTACAGATGTGTTTGCCACCAGACTGACTAAATTACACAATTATTATACTTTAGATCAGAGATGCAAGTCTTTTAAACCCACCTTTGCCTTTAGGAACTTTGTAACTCAGCAACTGTCCGGAAAACACATTTGAACTTTGAGCCTGCTATGTGGTGCCATTACACAGGTGGATCCATAGATGTCAGGAGACTGGATACAGAAAAGGCATATGGCCTGCTATAATTATGGTGTGGAGCATTTATGAGTGGGGGGTCTGATTAGCAGACCTCCCTTTCAGAAACAGAATTACTTGCATCATTTCAGTGTTAAAAATCAAAAATGCTCAGGCTTTTATGCCCTTACAAGATGGAATTCTGTCACAGTGATACAAACAGGGGACAGGCTGTCCTTAGCGCAACACAACCATGTGCTGTCAAGGACCACACCAAAGAGCACTTCCAAGCATTTCAAAGTGGGCCTCTAGGCCATCAGACGACCACACGCTGGATAAATCTAGTACCACACAATCAATTGACACAAGTGTTTTGGGAGGATAGCTAAGGGGCAACACGCTCGCCTTGGAAGCAAGACAACACGGAGCAATACAGGTTCGATCCCTGGATCCGTGGTTAGAAACCTCTGGGTAATAAGCACGTTATGAATAACCTATCATATCAATAAAATGTGGCAACAGAAAATCACTTGGCATCCTCAATGGGTTTTCTACCCTCTTTTATCGATCAGCATTTGTTTGAGCCATTAACAATGATTACACACACACACACACACACCTCCTTAGAGCTATAAGTGGTGCCTATGCAGGCTCTGCCGGGGCTACCTGACGTCTCACCAGTATAGGAAAGAAACAAAGGATTTACTCATTGATATAATTGCCTATATCCTGATGGAGAAACAGACGTATGTACAGACAGCAGTTTGCACAGAAGCTGACCCAGTGGGAGCTATATTTGTATAGTCCCCTCGCAGGATTCTCTAACTTAGGTGGCCTCTGTACCTAATACTCATTTACTGTTCTGAAATGTGGTAAACTTGGGCTTGCCGCTCAAGTCCTGCCTGCGTGCTTCTCGTATCGTCTGTCTTCCCGCCCCCACACTCCCTCCTACTCCATGGTGCTCTCTATCTCGCCTATCTTCTCTAACTGCTTCTCTATTGACGATCCTGCTCTCCTCAATAAATCTGGTAGGAAAAAGTTTAAAAAGGACATCCTGGTCTCCCACCCAGGCCTCCCTATCGCTGACACCTACACTAGTGCCTGCTCTAAGGAAACTCTCACTGACATCCTCTTTTTTGTGCCTTCACGTGACCTATGGACCCTTCATATGGTCTCTGTGCTCTCTCCTTTTTCCTCTTCTCCCATTAATGGTGGCACCCGTTGGGATGTCCTCTTGGCCCCCTTCCGCTCCTCTAAGGCCATCATTAATGTCTACGCTAATGGGGCCGTCTTGGTCCAAGGCCCTCAGGCCAACCTTCACCTCTTTGATAGACGCTTCCCTCGCCTCATCAACTTCCTTTCCTCCCCTGCTGTCCCCCCCTGTCTTCGGCTACCTTGCCTCTACCCTCCCTCCCTGCCCCCTCTCGCACTCCCTCTTCACCTCCTTCTTCTACATCTCCGCAGGGCATACCTCTGATCTGTACTCCTCCCCGGAAGTCCTTCAAGGATGGCAACCTTCTCCACTTTGCCACTCTTAACTCTCGCTCTGCCATCAAGCATTCCTCCAATATCTGTCGCCTTCTTGAGGAACTGGACCTTGACGTCCTCGGTCTCACTGAGACATGGTTCACAGCCAGCACTGTCACGAGCTTTGACACACTCCTACCTGAAGGTTACAAGATCCTCTCTGTGCCCAGGCCCAACCGTGCAGGGGGGGGTGTTGCCCTTATCTTCCCTGAGTGGATTCCTGCCACTGTCACTCATACGCAGACCTACTCCTCTTTTGAATGTCTTGTCTGCCGACTCTCTCTCTCTCCTAGCCATTCCCTTACCGTCGCTACTATCTATCGGCCACCTGGTCAAATTTCCTCCTTCCTCTCTGAGTGGGCTGACCTCTCCTCCTCACTCCTGTCCTCTACCACTCAACTCCTCTTTCTTGGTGACTTCAACATCCACCTAGATGCCTCCTGTCCCCCCACTGGACTCTTTCGTGACCTCTGCGACTCTCTCTCACTCTCTATTCTCCCATCTGGGCCTACTAATTCTGCAGGGCACACTCTTGATGCTCTGATCTCTTCTGACCTTCCCCTCTCTGTCCCTCTCTCCACTCCTCTCTCCTGGAGTGATCACTTTCTCCTATCCTCCCACCTCACCCTCCCTACCCCACAGGTAAAGCCACCCTCATCATTGCCACCCACCTTCTCGGTCATCCGACCCATGAAGCGCGTGTCAGTTGCGGCTTTCGCTGCCACCTTCTCGCCCCCCCCTCCGCCTTCGGCTGACTCCCACCCTGACACAGCCCTCTCCTTGCTCCACTGTGCTATATCTGATACTCTTGATATCCTTGCCCCTGTCATGAAAATCCGCCTGAAGCCCAAAGCCAAATGTAACTCCTGGTATGATTCGGATCTCGTCACCCTAAAACGCAAGTGCAGGGTGGCAGAGAGGAAATGGCGTGCTTCATGTTCATCCTCTGACAAACTGGCCTGCCGCCTGCTCCAAAGACAATACCGTCTCTCTGTTCTCACCAAGAAGAGAGCCCTTATCCAAGCCCGCATTTCTGCGGCATCTAACAACTCGGCTGAACTCTTTAAAATCTGCAAGGAGCTGGCCAACCCTGCTGCAGTCTCTACCTCTCCTGTCCCCTCCCAGGCCCTCTGCACTGCACTGGCCTCCCACTTCATCTCTAAAACTCAGGACATCCTGGCCTCACTCTCCTCCCATCACCTCCCCCCCTCTCTTCCCTGCTCTTCCTCTGGCCCTTCTGCAGCCACCCCTCCTCCCTCCTTCTCTGCCTTTCCCCTTTTTTCTGCTGACAAGGTTTCCAGACAAGTCCGATCTATGAAAGTCTCGTCTAACCAGATTCACCCCTGTTCCTCCAAAACTATCAAGGACCACATCGACTCCCTGGCTCCTGCCCTGGCTGACTTTTGCAACCACTCCTTCGCATCTGGAGTCCTCCCATCCCCTCTCAAGCACTCCCTTGTGCACCCTCTCCTTAAGAAACCCTCTGCCAACCCCTCCTGTCCGGCTAACTATCGACCAATCTCCATCACTCCCTTCCTGGGCAAGCCCCTGGAGAAACTGGCCATCTCCCAGCTTAACCACCATGCTGAAGCTGTCGATAGTCTCCATGACCATCAATCTGGCTTCAGAGCGGCCAGACGCACGGAAACTGCTCTCCTGAACATCCGTGAGGACCTGCTCTTGAACCTCGACTCCAACACTCCGTGTGTTCTCATTCTGCTCGATCTCTCTTCTGCCTATGACACTGTCAACCATGCCATCCTGCTCAACCGTCTCCGTGATAACCTGGGTATCACTGGTCAGGCTCTGGCGTGGCTGACCTCTTTCCTTTCCAATCGACCCTCCCAGGTCCAACTTGGGTCCTTCCACTCTGACATCTTTTTCTCCACCTGTGGCGTTCCCCAGGGATCTAATCTCTCTCCCTGGCTTTTCAACCAGTATCTGGCACTCCTTGCCCACCGCATCGCCACCCTCTGCCCCAACTTTCAGTGCTATGTGGACGATACCCAGCTCATTTTCAGGCTACCCTTGGCCTCCTCCTCTCCCTCCCTCATCTCTGACTGTCTGTCTGCTATCCAGGAATGGTGTGCTGCCAATGACCTCTGCCTTAATGCTAGTAAGACTGAGATCCTACTCATCGGCACACCCACTCCCTCCTTCCCTGCAGCTCTCTGGCCGGCCTCCCTTGGCCCTCTTCCTGCTCCTACCTGCATTGCAAAAAACCTCGGGATCATCTTCGTCTCCACACTCTCCTTCTCTCCTCATATATCTGACGTCTCTAAGAGGTCACATTACCAGCTGCACCTCCTCAGAGGTATTCTTCCCTTCCTCTCCTTCCCCCAGAAGCTCACTGTCTCCCGAGCCCTGGTTCTCTCGAAGCTGGACTACTGTAACAGCCTCTATTTTAATCTGCCTGCCTCCACTCTCCGCCCTCTGCAACTCATCCAGAACAGAACTGCGAGACTTGTCCTTGGCCTCAAGCCCAGGGACCGTATCTCTCCAGGACTGAAATCTCTACACTGGCTCCCAGTGGCTGCGAGGATTAAGTTCAAAACCCTCTGCATTGTCCACAAGGCCTTCTGGGGCCTGGGGCCTAAATACCTTCAACTCTCTCTTCCTAAATATCTTCCTTCCCGAGCCCTACGCTCATCCGTCTCCAACTCCCTCAGGGTCAGCCGCTTCTCGAAGCAACGAGCTGGGGGTAGATCTCTCTCCGCGGCAGGGGCCTCCCTCTGGAACAGCCTTCCTGCCTCCCTGAAACTTGAGGAGAACCATCTTCGGTTCCGGAAGCACCTCAAAACCTTCCTCTTCACTTCTGCTTTCTCTCTCCCTCTCCCCTGCTAAATTCTTCACCAAAACTGCACTGATTCTGCAACTGGGCCACTCTCACCGACCTCGGTCCTGGGCCCAGTCACTCTTCACTTGCACTGCCTCCCTGGCAACCCCTGCACTGCGGGACTGTCTCTGTATCACTACAGCCGCCCCCCCAGCACTTGTCTGCACTTACCTTGCACTTGCCACCAGCTGGCCCTATTTATTTATTATTTTATTTCTATTCTACTTATTTGTACTGCACTCCCCCTCCCCCTTCCCCTTGCACTTTTTCCCTTCCCCCTACCCCTGCACTTGCGCGGCCTGAATGACACCTGGCCTAGTAGGATCGCTGTCTGTCTTCCCCTTGTTCCCCCTCCCTGCCTCGTCGCGCCTTGAAACACTTGTGTATAGGCGCGTTACAAATGCCATATCATATCATATCATATGCAGATAGTACCACCTGGGACAATGCCGAATGATCCAAAATGTGTTGCAAGGCCTCATGGTGTATTGCTTGTTTAGTGCAGGTGGCACTTGCCAAAGAAAGCAGTGCCTCCTTTTGAGCCACAACCAACACAATTTGCCCATAACCCCTTTCCAGAGTTCTCCCCTCGATTTTGGATCCCACTTGAAGCACTGAACTCACTCATCAACTCCCTTATTCCTTTCCAGTTGTTTGATCGCTTCTACCCCACTCTCGCTTCTCTGTCCCTCTCGCCTTTTCCCCTTGTCTTTTAAACCACATGCCATGCACTGGCGTATCCCGAGTAGAGGCACACAAAGCCAATATACAGACAGGCTATGGTGCCACAACACAACTTTGTTGCTGATTGGTGCAGTATAAAAGCTTTTCAATACAATGTCATATTTAATTTAAAATGCCTGACAATGTTTATTCTGAGTTTAAAAAAAAATGATCTAATGATATAAATGTGTATACAAAATGCCAGAATGGGTACATTTTTAAAGAGTTTAGCAGAGTGGGAAGGAAAGCTGCAAACGGTGAGCATAACTCAGTCAGGGGTTGCAGACCTCTTCGGTGCATGTTTGTGCCCAGGTGCTGTGGCAGAAACCTTGCCTACAGGACTGTTGCGCAGGATGAGCATTGACGTGGGAATTCCAACGTGTACGAAAGTCAAGTAATAATCCTAAAGGCCACTGTTTTCTTACAACTGGGGCAAAGACTTGCTTGACAAATACTTCCCTTTCCATGTACGCCCCGGACTTTAAAGCGTGCCTGAACGTAAAGGCTGCCCTGGGAGAATCACACGTGCGTAATATCGATTCTGCAAACATTTTTCCACTACCAAAAACGATCTAACGGGTCTTTGCCCCCACCCGTGTGACTGGGTCAATGTGAGTTTGCAGGGGGAGGGGGCGTAGAAGACGGCGTGAGGGAGTGGGGGGTTGACTCCCCACCTACCTCAAACCTTAGCTCTAGTGCATATGACTTGCATTCACTCACTGAGTCACTCCTTATATCTTCATTCAACATCTCCCACAACAGCGTCTGCAGCTCCTCGCCAGGCATATGGGATCAATCAGGTCTGTCCGTGTCTATGTTTTTTTTTTTTCTTCAGGAATGCTGACAGTCTGACAGAAATGAGGCTCTGGTGACACGGAATCTCAACAACTCGCACACGAGGAGCGGGAGGCGGTCACAGGGAGTGAGTAGGTGGGTGGGTGCCTTCACACGTGTGCTGTTAGATGGAGAGATAAGAACCACCGGCTGTCCCTGCCCCCTTTATTGTAGTTTAAGCAGGGGAGTGGGAACTGGGAAGGGAAACGAGCGTTTTGTTTCAAGCAGAAGCAGAGCGAGCCAGAGCAGAGAAATGCAGCCCGCAGTCCTGCGGAGTGCAAGCAACTGAACAGAGGCAGGGCGCTGCTGCGGCAGAGTTTGGAGCGTGGGATTGTGAGACTGCGGGGGACAACAACGCAATCTCCTCAACATAAAACGCAAATAACGGCTGTGGCGCTGCTTGGCGCGCCATGGGGCAAACCACAATGTGGTTATTTCTGACATTTTCTTCTTCTTTGCTGCCTTTATTTTGCTGCTGGACGTCAGCGTTTCACCATGTACCTTTGTACCGGAGCCTGAACTTCAGCTCCGGGCCGCACCACTTCCAGCTGGCGGAGAGCAGGCGGCACCCCCTGGACGCCACCGAGAACAAAGTGGAGAAGCTGGGCCAGTTCTTCAAGAGGAACGTGCGCAAGCTGAGGGAAAAGAGCGGCCTCCTGGACCTGGTCTTCCTGGTGGACGAGTCCTCGAGCGTGGGCCACGCCAACTTCGTGAACGAGCTGAAGTTCGTGAAGAAGCTGCTGTCCGACTTCCCCGTGGTGCCCTCGGCCACCCGCGTGGCCATCGTGACCTTCTCCTCCAAGAACAACGTGCACTCGCGCGTGGACTACATCTCCTCCAGCCAGGCGCATCAGCACAAGTGCTCCCTGCTGAACAAGGAGATCCCGGCCATCACCTACAAGGGCGGAGGAACCTACACCAAGGGGGCTTTCCAGCAGGCGGCGGTAAGGCTGAGACTGAATGGACCCTGGGAATGTGAAGTGTTGACTTGTGTATCCCCAGATAACTCCTTGTAAATAATGCCGAGGCCTCGGGTTGGGCCAGACACCCCCAATCCCTTCTAGGCTGCGGTTAGACTGGATGCCAAGCACACACTATTCTTGTAATGGTACTTCAGGGAGGCTGTGGTATAGACAATGCATGCACAAATAAATGTTAAGGGGAACATAATGATGGTGGGGCAGTGAGACTGTGGACTGGCATGGCAGGTAGGGATTGCGTTAAACTCGTTATTAAGACTTAGAAGTAACATGCCGGGAGTATTTTTATTTTCTTTGGAGGTATCCAAATTGCCTCCCTTTGCTCCCAGAGTGCAGACAGGGGGTAGTTTGTCTCCTGTATTTCCCTCGGCCTTGAACAGATGGCAGGAGAATTCCACCGTCCTGGTACCTTTTGGCTAGTGTTTTGAAGAAAGAATCCCCTAACACGTTGAACTTTCAGAGTGTTTTCACGGTATCTTTCAAAAAGTTAAGGTAGCTCTGGTCACAGGGTGAAGCGAGCTTTTACAAGAGTTGTGGAGACACGTGACTGGAATGCAGAATGCAATCCCAACCATACACAACCGCCCTGCAAACGTACGGCGGCACCCCTTGCTGTGTTCTTTTTTTTAAACATGACTACTTGCATATTTATGTTTTTATGAAACTAATGCAGACATGATTATTGTATTTCTTCTCAGTCACATCTTCATAATCCTGTCGTTGTGGCCATTGTATACTCCTCTCGTTGTAACACCTCAGCTGGCTGATTACATATCAATCTTTTAGTTGTGACACCACCGCCAAGCCGCTGCACTTCCTCGAAACAAAAGACAGCCCTCCTAAAAACGGAATGTGTTCCTATTCTAAAGCTACCCCATGACTACTTCTTACGGCGGCGTTACAGCTACAAGAGTCATATGATCAGGACTCATGTTCCCCCCATCAAGCACATTTTAATGGTAACATGTGTCAGACTGGAGTTCTCTGCCCAAGTAAAGCACGATTTCTAGGCCCTCTTTTAGGGGCGGTGTGCTGTTTATGTAACAAATGTCTGGTAATACATAATATCTTTATAAAACGTGGCAGCCTTCATTATCTGTGAATTCAATATGTATATACGTGTCTTATTACAGTCTTGTTGTGTCTTAACTACTCACCTGTAATGAGACAATAACATGGTTCCCAACTGTAATACACGATTTCAGTTGTGTTGTGTGCTTGCACTACTTGCTGACAGCACAGAGTTAAGGACCAACTGCTTTTAAAGCACTTTGTGATTTGAATATCTTTTCAGCTTCTTTTCTTCTTTACTTTCCATGGGAATGTCAATCAGTCGATCAGGGGACACGGGTGGCACTATTTTCATTCTGTGCACTGCTGGAGTGTAGAACAGCAGGGCATGGGTCTACCTTTATGTTATCACTCATTCATTTGAAATCTCAAAACCGCCATTAAATACGGATTCAGATATTTGTTCACAACACAATACAAGTTGCAAACCAGTGTGATTTTTTTTTTGCACCAATGCAATCAAGAGTACAAGTGATGTCGTTGTGTTTTTGTATTCTAAGGACTAAAGTATGTCCTAACATACTTAAAAAGGATATTGCAAGTTACCTCAGAGTTCTTTGATCTTATAAAGTAATTCCATCTTTGGCCTTGCTCGGAGGTTTGTTCACGGAACGACTTGGTGACTTGCAAAATTGTGTTTTTCATAGCCGTAGTAGTACTAGTAGTTGTGGTGAGCATGTCTGTGCATCAAGCTGCAGGTCTCTGTCAGACATCAGATGAAGAGAAACCCCATCTGTGGCCAGGGTCCATGTGGGAGTACAGGATATGTAACCGGGCAGAGGGTATCCCTGCCTCTCCACACTCTGTACTGCACTGATGCCACAAGATTACGCAATTTCCACCATTTAATAGTCAAACTCATGTTTTGTCTCAAAGATAACGCAGCAACTTGGAAACTATTTCATTTAAAAATAGAACTGCTGACTCGTTGTGTGTAGCAAGCTCATCCCTTGCGAGGAGAACCTGACTTTTAAATGTATTACGGCAATGGGAGGTGTCATGCTTTTTATGGAGCATCCAAGAAAGGTGGAATTACACGGTATTGGTACATGGATATTCTTATTAGCTTCCTCTCAGCCAATCAGAATGTTTACAGTGCAGTCAACGACTACTGCTATTTAACTAATGAAAGGAAAGGAAAAAGGTTGGGAAATGCTTTCATTTTCTTATAAAAAAAGACATTAATTTCTACATAACATAATGCATGCTCATGTTCAACCTGTTCCAGTTAAACCAAGTTGCAATGAACATATTTACCTTATGAAGACAACCACTTAAATACTACATAATAAATCCCCAATACTCATTTTGTCTATTTACTTTAATCTTAAAGTAACATTTTGTACTTCAACACCAAAACTCCATAACACGCATTGCTTATTCCACAATGTGCTAGTGCCTTATGGGCCTCTTCAGGTGTCATTATCGCTTGGGATAACGACATGCCACCAAGTAATGGTCTGAGGCGATGAACCGTCCCTCATTCGCAGCAGAAATTGCTGCTCGTGTGATGATAGCGGTGCACCACACTATTCTACCACACTCATGTGTGATATCCCCTTTGCTTGTGAATATGTCGGCTACACCATGGCACTGTTTTGTTAAGCGGTAATAGAGGTGTTACGCTGGATTACATCTGAAATAATTCACTGTGTGTATTGTGTTAAAATAGCGAAAAACCATACTTGAAAAAACTATGATGCTAGAGGATCGAAGAGCAGGTCGGAAGGCGAGGAGAGAGACGGATCGTTGACAGATGAGTTCTTTTCTGGAAAATGGTAGCAGAGGGTAGATGGTCAGGGAAGACCGAATGTGCTTCTTCTTTACTTGAGGTTTCAGCGTTAGGGAGGGAGGCAATGGGCTTTGTTTTTCTGACTGCAAGTGCAACGTTAAAAAACCACACACAGAGATCGGAGCAGCAGCAAAAACTGAGCAGTACACAACTATAACAGTTCACTCGGACATGGGCACAGGAGGGAAAAAAACACAACGCATTTGGGCCAGGGAAGAAAACAGGGAGAACTTGTAACAATTTATGGGATGGCCACTTTCAACTCAGGGAGTTCCTTCCCTCCCCAATCAAGGTGTCGCACAGTAAAACGCTTAACAGATTCAGACTTGGCCATGTTTCCAACCTGTTTAATACCACTCAGCTTCCTCCCTCAGTGCCACCAGTAAGCCAGGAACCAGGCCGGTGTATAGAAGAAGGTAATATTGATTTATTTAAATTACAGGATTAACAATTGCTATAACACAAGCCACCCACTCTGTGGCACAACACAATACTCACATATAAAATGTACTCACATCAATAGACTGGCATGTATTTCTTAGAAAACTTTAATTTGCAACAACAAAACACAGGTTGCATTTTAAATCAGATCACATGTGGGATTTCTGTGCACATTAATACATAGGAAACTTTAAAAACACACAGGGCCTCATTACAACCCTTGTGCTCCCGGAATGAAGGGGGCCGGTACGGGATCGGCCCCCTTCATTCCGGGAGCACGTATTACGAGGTTCCCTTTGCAGGACCCGGACCAGAAATCTGGTAAAACCAGACGTCTTTTCCGTGTCCCGCGAGGGGACGAGGGAGGTTACAATGGGACACTCATAATGTGCCCGTTGTTACCTCCATCCCCATTCCCCATTGAGCCCTAGGGGGCTCAATGGGAATGGGGAATGGTTCCTGCAAGGAGGACTTACCGGCTCCTCCAATGTCGGAATGACCCGGTAAGTCCCCATTGCAGGAACCCGGTAAAGGATCCCGTTTTGAAGGCAGCCATGGAGCTAATTGCTCCATGGCTGCCTCCAAACTCGTAATGAGGCCCACAGTCATTAATTTATTTATCAAATGCTCTTTTCTCCCAGCACATCCCCCAGGCATCATTTATATGTGACACCCCTCAGTTCAAAGACAAGGCTTGGGGACTGGGAATCTATGGGAATTTCGTCTGGCTTTTTTAATTTGAAAGGCAGGATTTTGGAAATGAAATCAATGGGAATGTTTGTTTGGGAACACAGCACATTCAGAAGAAAGGCAGGTTTTTTTGGATTCCTTATCTGGGACCACGGACACCCATCTTCTGTAAGAAAGTTAGGGGTGCAGGAAAATAAGGTCACCCAACTACTTTATCAGCTATAGTGAACATGACACACTGGAATGAGATTTGTTAATTTTTGAATTGTAACAAGAATCATCCTGTGCTCTTTTCTATAGGGGAATACATTAATTATTTTCAATCTAATGGACTAAGGGTATACACAGATCTGCCCCCCACCACCCACAATTTAAGGGAGAGGACTTTGTATCCACTTGTTATCCTCTCCTAATGTGATCATAGCCCATCCCTTCTTATTGCAGAAGATAACTAACAATGTTCTTTACACTAGGTCTCCTTACATGTGCTTTCAAATACCAGCAGGCAGATTCAATAAATCCCTTGTACCCTAATCAGTATCTAATGTTGCAATCCCTGTTCAGTGTTTCTTTCTCTGCATTTATCATCAAAACTATTATTGACTCCCTAGTGCCACTTTTCACAGTATAATACTCATTTAATTGGATATATTCCAGAGACCTTACCCCTAGCTTCCCTACCTGATTTTCTGTGGCAAAATACTTATTTGTATTCCTGCCTGTGTCCAGAAAATAACTTTAAGGCAAATGAAACACTGGAACAGAATTTTGTCTAATTCACAGAGACACAGGTATTTATTAAAGCTGCTGCTAACTTCAAATGGTCGCACAATTTGTCATGTGAACCACCTGCCCTCTCATTATTTCTCTTTGTCTGCTCTCCTCCATTCATAAGTCGAGCATTTATACATTTTTACAGTTAGTGTAGTCTTACAAAGGTCTTTGACACTGACTAAATCTGCACTCTGGCCAGGGCATCAATGTATTCTCTTGCAGCTGTTCCTCGGCTATATACCATGCTAAACATGTTCTGTAAGCACAAGTAGGCCGCTGAATCCATACATAGGCTGTCACGGTTTTATAACACAGAACACTCCAGCCAGGGACTCCTTCCCCTGACAATGAATGTAGTGCACAATAAAAACGCTTTTTATCTTTAATAAACCAGTAGGCCACAACCCATCTCGCACCCGACCTTCACAAACACCCTGTGTCACAATGGACTAGGAACCAGGCCGGTGTGTATCAATAAGATATTTATTCATTTATGATTTAATGAAAAAGGAAAACATGTTAAAAATACAACAGACACTAATATGTGGCAACACAAATGCAGTGCTTCCTACAGAACAACTGGTTAAGAAATCCTAACACAGATCACATGGATCTTTAATGACAGAACAGGAAAAATAGTTTTAAAGCAAGTGATAGCACCAAGGTTAAGCACTCCCCCTGCAACACTCACCCCCAAACATCAGCTAACTTAATTCCCTTTGAATGGAAGGCAGGGACAATGAGTAAGGATAGAGGGATTAAAGTCGGATTTGGAATAAAGCCCACCACCCCAAGATGGGAAGTCAGAAAATAAAATGAAAACCCATTTTTGGAGCAAAACGGCAGAATTGGATTTGGATTATTTCTCCCACAGCTACTCACAACTGTGGTGGAACAGAATGAAAGGAAATGTGTGTTGCTACACTTGATATAGGGAAGCTTAGAGACTAATGATCAGCACACCAGGGCAACGTGGAAACAAGGTAGGAAAATCGATTTTGGGAAGAAGCAAATGCAAAAGAGAAATACAAACAGCAAATGGAAATGTATTTTACACGGGATTGGCAAGGACAGGTAGCTAAGGAAAGGGGCTTAGCTTTCAAACTTGGAAATTGTTATTTAAGGACAAGGACAGAGGCACATAACAGATAGGATTCTAGACAAAAGGGATTGCTCTCAATAGGACTATGGCTTGGGTTTTTAATAGGACAGATGCAAGTTATAGGTTTGTGGGGTAATGCACACAATACACGGGCACATTCTATTTTCAGTTACACAGAGACTAATTCTGTTGAGGCTATACTTTAAGGAATATAATTAATAAAACCACTCAACAAGATTGTTGATTTTGAATGGCAACAATATTGAACGTGAATTTCAATGGGGGAATTCATTGATTTATTTCAAAATGATACTAAGGACTTATACAGACAACTGAAAGATTTATCAAAAGAATACACTAACATACACAGGCTAATGCAGATTATTCTATGGAAAGGTGAAAGAATTATACTGGACATTTGGGACTTTCAATGGGATTTGCAATGGCATTTTCAATGGGGTGATGTTGCAAAAAGGAAAAGGTTATGTAATTTAGGGTGGGGTTATTTGCTACTTACAAAGTAAGCCTTGGTTTGGGATTCTGGACAGCCAGCTGTATCTCAGGACTCTCTGGACAGCTAGGCAAGAGGTCTGGTCTCTGCACAGCTTGGATAGGATTCTGGACAGCCAGTTGGATCTCAGGACTCTCCGGACAGCTACGCAAGGGGTCTGGTCTCTGCACTCTCTTGGATGGGAACAGCTGCTTCCTCTCCGTCCTCCTCCTGTCTCCCCAGATTCTTGTCTGTGTCTCCTCTTTGTCTAGTACAGTCCGTCGTTATATAGCCCAAAGGACATCATTTGTTTTGCAATCTAGGGGAGTACTCTAGAATTACTCCTACCCCCGGATGGGACAGTTTCCCATTCCTCTCTCCGGCCCCTGGCATGATTGGTTCAAGGGGGGGAGCACCATGTGTCTGTTAAGCATTTATTACAGTTCTTTGTTCTCAAAACTGAGTTATGTATCATAACTTTAAACTTATACTAGACACCGTCATAAGAAATATATAGGCGGTTTCAGGGTGGTCATAGGGAATTAGGCAAGCCGACTGCCAACTCTGTGCGAGGTAGCATGGCCTCTTGGCACCATTTTGTCTTTTTCATGAAATGCATAACAGTGATAACTCTGCAAATGATTAAACATGTTCATAATGTCCATCTCCATCCTTCCACCAACTTTCATATTTGTCCCATCTATAATCAGCCAGAAACAAGTCTTTACTCACCATTTTCAGTCCACAAAGTCCTAGGAACATGCGCTTAGTCTCTTCAGAACCTCCTGGAAATCACATCTTATTCTGAGTGCTGGGAGAAATGTCTAAAAGGAATCAATCCTTTAATGTCAATTTAGAGGATCTGTAACATATTGCAGGGCGGTGCTTCATCCCCCACAGCCAAATATCTCCCCCGGCTCAGCTTGCAACAAAATACTTTTATTGCACCCTTTGAAGTTTGTCTTTTGGAGTGGGTGCTGGAGGAACTACTACTTCCTGGTCAAACTACGGCCACGCTTGCTTTCTTTGTCCTCCCTGCTAGTACTGCCTGTTAGTCTGGCAGAGCAGAGAATCATCACGCCCCCAGACACATCACATGTCATTGCGGAATGGTTCACTTATTGGTGCGATTTCCAGTGGGAGGCAAGTCTGTGAATTGAGTTCTGTACCTGAGCCCACAAACTGGTTTTACTGGTATTCTGAGCCTCAAGGTGATGGAATTCTTGTGGGGGAGAACATAATGTATATGGCTTTATTCTATACCCCACCCACTGCATATTTTGCTGACATTTTCTATGCGAGCAAAGTTCCCTTTCACAATGGTTTTTAAAAGTAATTTTTCTTTATTTAGAACACTTGTGCAAGCCGTTTTTCATCTAACATTTGAAATGCGGTTCTGTAAGTCATGGGATTCTTTTAATTTGTCCTTTTGAGTGGGTTTGCATTTGCTGCTGGTGCATTGATGCTTAGGGGTACTGCACAGGGTTCTTTTATTTGAAACAGAATAAAAAAGAAAAACCAAGCCGTTTTTCTTCATTTGCAGTGTTTTGAGCGCTGCGGTTCACATGCAAGGGAAAAAAAGCTGTTTCAGGTTGCAATGATGACATCCTTCCCCCTCATGAGAATTAACAGTAAAACAAGGCTGTTTTGGAATTAGTGCATACTTGTTGTTATTCAGATGCATGAAAAACAACTGCAGAGCCGTTCGGAATGCAGGACATAACTATTCAGATGAAAGAAAAGCAAACGTAGAGCCGTTCTTGGTGAAGTGTTCAAATGCTTGCCACACATGTGCCGGGGACAGCACAGCACAGCACAGTCGTTTTTGGTGGCACTATTTAATGTCGTTTTTCAGGTGACAAGGATTTCTGTAAAGGCATGTAAATGCACCCCACAATGCATTCACTGTAATTGAAAGCTTAGGATTTGCAATGCAAGATATATTTGCAGTTTTCTGTTTTAGAGAGCCTATGTCAAAAACAGCTTTCAAAGCCTACAATGTTGAATACACATCTCACATTTTCCTAACTACAGGTTCCCTAATTTTTAATCCTACACCCATTTCCTTAGACCCCTTGCATGTGTTTTCATTTTGTTTATTTTTTTATACATTTTCTGGTATGTGTTCAGGAGAGACTGTATGCGCCTGTGGGGATGGATCTGAAATTGTGATTTCTTTGTGATATCCTGCATTTGAAGGCCAAAAGGAAGGAGCTTAACAAAAACAACACAGCACCTCTTTGCAGAAGCCACCTGGGTATGAGTAGCTCTGAAAGATGGAGACCACGCAAAGGAAAGAGAAGGCAGGGTGGTGGTGACAACATAAATAATCTGTAACTTTCTGGCATTCAGACAAAGGTTATTATCGATCATCCAGTCCAGGACCCAGAACAGTCTTTGTTAACGTGCTGCACTTTTCTGGAACATGTAAGCTTTAAGTGCCGTTTCTTGAAATTATGCCTGCATAATAACAACATCCCATTTAAATTCACAGCTGATTCCTGTGTCATCTCGGGTGCAAAGCAACCCAGATTGAAAATGCATTGTTTTGTTTTTGAGCATATCGTGCACAACACAGTTTTACAATTACTAGCTAATTTTAGAGGAGGTGATAATCATTTTTGTGCAAGGCCAGTGCTGGAATGTATACCACCTCAGACGAAGAGTTGTTTCGGTGCCCCTTCCATGTAGTGAGATCATATGTTTTGCTTGTACCAGCATTTTCTGGTAGTCGCTAAGCAATCTCCTACTGTTTTTTGCTATAGGCAAGGATGCCCTTTCTTAAGAATAACAGTTTAAACAAATCTCACCAACACTTCCACTTATTTAACAGATTCCCAACAGAAAACTCCAGTTCACCCATTTCACGTGTTTTCTGCTGGGAACATCTTCCTTGTTTTTTTCAAATTAAAAATAACTTTTTTCAGATTTGGCCATGAAAAAATGCATATCCATTCATGTTTTTCAGATACATTACACAGAATCACAATTTATCTGACTCATATGACAGTCTTAAAAGCAGAAAGCTAAATACTATAAAGCATCCTGTTGTTTCACGTGCCACATGGCACTGCCTCGGGCTATGGAACTTTCCTTGCCGTGGTTGGAGGCAGAGCCATGAGTGAGAGAAAGGGATGGAAGTGATTGTGCGAGGCAGACAGTGTTGCGTGTTGCTCCATGAATAAACTTGAAGAGACTTACATAAACATCTGCATCTCATTACCTGAGGACATAACACTGTCAATGAGCAGGGTGTGAGTACACACCTCCATGCTCCAGCATTCTGCCTCGACCGAGCGACGCTCCGACACTGGGGTTTGGGGCAGGTGGTGAACCGTCCGTCCCACTTCAGCCCAATGAGCTTGCGATGCCTTCATGCTACAAACAAAGGAAAAAGCAAAGTGCAAAACAAAAAGGACTTGGGGCTTGTGAGACCAATGCGCGCACTACTCAATTTTATGTGCACAGTCCGAGACTGGAAAGAAACTCACAGCATGGCCCGGACAGCATGCTCTGGTGTACCTAGCAACCATTGGCCTCCAGCAACCGCGAGGGAGCACAGGTAGCACAGCTGTAACAGCAACGCTGCTTTATGGCCATGGTGGGGAGCAATTTCGACTACCTCCACCCGCATGAGGACAATAATAAATAATTCTAGGGACCAACACCAAATCTATTAACTTTACTGAAACCACTGCATTTGCACGCAATCCTCCACAACACACACAGTTTTTAGTAAAGAAGCACAGTATGACTGTGCATGGCAGCTCCTTGTAGGAGATGTTAGAAGATAGCAGGCAATTGGTGATGAAAATGCTGTAGAAGCCACAAACAATCGCACCCTCGAGCTGCAGCATGTAGAACCACACCTGAACGTTTTTATAATGGCCGGGAACGCCCGCCATCCCATGGCAAAGGTGGAAACAGGAGTTCCTCATATTCTTTGAGCCTTCCGACAGACATCTCTTCACTGCAAGTAGAAGAAGGCCATCCTTTTCAACTGTATAAGGTCAGATGCGCAAGAAGTTGGCAGGCACTTGCCCCCCATACTAGGCACCCCCCACACACCACCAGGAAGCAGGAGAGCTGATGTGTTATAATCACCTCCATAAGCTTCATGAAGACTGGAAGAAGGGAAATAGGGCGATAGCTAACCACCATGACTGGATCTAGGTGGGGCTTCTTTAAAGGAGGGGTGACAAGAATGTGTTTCAGGGGACCACAAATAGTACCAGAAAGGAAAGAGTGTGGAAGAGCCACAGTGAATAGAGGAATAGTTTTCATAGGAAGATATTGGAGAAGGTGAAGGGGCATTGGGTCAGGGTGGAAGCTGTCTTAAGATTGTTTAACACAGTAACCACTATCTCATCAATAATGAGCTCACATTCTTTCCTCCAAAAGTGGGAGCGTTTGTAATTAATGGTCCCATGTATGCAGACAATACTATACTATTTGACAAAACACTGGGGGGGTTGCAGAAGATGCTTGAAATTTTGCACCATTACTCTAAAGAAAACAACTTAAGTATAAATAGAACCAAGATGATGGTGTTTGGAGGATCGTAAAGGAACAAAGAACAAATGTTATATAGATGGAAGATCAACACAGACATTCTTGAAGTAGTAGATATATACCCCTACTTAGGGATACCTATCATGAACCAACCCCTCAGTGGCTTCTATTATGAGATGGTTGAGACTAAAGTTTTGAAAAAATAGAATGTCATGAAAAAATATATGACCGACAAAGGTGGATATTCCATTGAAGGCTACCTGGAAGTTTATAAGAGATGTATTATTCCTGCACCTTATATTCAATCGAAATTGTGCGGGTTATCGAAATGGAAAACCTTGGGAAATTAGAGGGGGAATTGTGGAAACCCCTATTGGGACTCCCTAGGTTGAGCCCAATCGAAGTAATATGATGTGAACTAGGGTTGATATCCCTTAAAACACTTTGGAAAATACGGTGCTGTAAGTTCTATATGAAGATTGTGTTGGGAGAAGGGGAAGGAGTGAGCCTCATGGGCCTTAACGGTAAAAGCATGTATATGCAAGATAAATTGAACACATACATGGTAAATCTGAAAGGCTTAACACTTTCCTTTCTCATGGAAATAAATATGAAGATGCCCACAAATTTGGGAGAAATGAATGAGACTTATTAACATCTTAAAAGGAAAGCTTTTGAGTGGCACCTGTATGCTAACTTGTCTTATCTTGCCAAAAAGAAACAATATGGGACCTATGTACTCCAAGGGATAAAACCCACGATACCTAGACATTATCTGTTTAAGACCAGAAACAGAAATTTGGCGCGATTCATTGCCCTCCTTAGGTTTAACATATTGCCCTGCAGGGAATATATAGGGGCTTGGATTGGTATATCTAGGGAAGAAAGACTGGGTAGACATTATAATAGGGAGATAGAATCTATTAGACATATACTCACAGGATGTGAGAAACTGCAAGAATGGTGCTCTAGGGGCTATGGTAACTTTGTGTGTGACCTAAGAATGATTTTATCTGACCAGTTTTGGTCAGCCATTTATATGGCAGAAAATATGGTCTACATTTGTGCAGTCTTTTATATATGGAAGAGAGCAATCCCAAATAATTAGATCTATGGGTATGTGATGCCATGTTTTGAATAATATGAGGCCTTGTACCGAGTTGAAGATTATGGACTTGGATTTGAGGCAATCTGTGATGACGAAACATGTTTAAATGTAATATGAAATGTACTGTGTAAGTCTATCGAGCTTTACTGTTGTTTATGCCATGTATTATATTTTCTATATATCTTTTAATTATTACTGTAATATTATGTCATATAGTGTATAAGGTTTTAATTAACCAGTTTGCACTTTAAATAATAAAAAAATAGCTCAAATTGAAGAAATCCACAGGCTAGTCGGCAGTCCCCGTACCCCGCCACTTCCTGTACTTCTTACTGCACTTGCACAATCCGAATGTCACAATGCCTAGTAGGACCTTTTGAGTTGTTGCCCTCCCTGTTCCCTCCTCCCTCTTGTGCCTCAAAACATTTTGTGTATAGGCACATAATAGGTGAGGTAGTCAGACCTGAGAAGTTAGGGTCATTCCATATGGCAGTGCCTATAGAAAGCCTGATTTTACCAATTTTCTCTGAGAAGAAAATAATAATTGCATCATATTAGGTTTTAGATCAAGATGGGTAATTTCCTGATGAGGGCAGTAAGGATAGCACTTTTGTCACTCTAAAGAGCTCTCTTGAGGACCAGGACGCAGAGACAATACGATTGGCAAAGAAAAGAGAATGTGCTTCTTTAATTGCGCCAATACACTTCCTGCTTATATGCTAACTCAGTGTCTGGATCATAGCCTGTGCACCATCTGCACTCTCCCCGTCTGCAGGCCCGCTTGCAGGTCAA
The DNA here is from genome assembly GCF_040938575.1 of Ambystoma mexicanum. NCBI lineage: Eukaryota > Metazoa > Chordata > Amphibia > Caudata > Ambystomatidae > Ambystoma > Ambystoma mexicanum. The sequence goes on from NC_090937.1 coordinate 406,468,265, forward strand.
CATGTTTGGGCCAAACCAAGGTGCTGAGAGGCACAGCTCCACCCTACTCATGAGGTCCAACCAGACCGAAACACATGTCTGGGGTTGCTGTTGGTACTCTTCTTCAGAGGTGAATTGCCTAGTATTTTGGTGCTGGACTGCCTCAGGGCAGGACAAAGACTGATATGTTTTGGATATTTCTCATCTGTGAAAGATAGTGAGCTAAAGAATGTGGGTAAAGTCTCTAGTAACCGGGACTAATGTCTTGCAGAAGGACTCTCTGGACCCCCCTTGTGATTTTGCTGTCGGCTTAGACCAACATAATCGCATCTCCTCTGGGGCCGGAGCATCAGCCTCCTCTGACATAGCATTAATCAAGGCTGTGCCAGGATCATATCCCTCTATAGGGGTAACATGCTTAGAACTACCGAGCAGAAGGTCAGCCACAGTGGGTGGATGAGCCCTGCCCCAGAACCACTGGGTTTTAGAAGGGGGATCAGGAGATACCAGTAGGGCAATGGTGAAAGGCAAAGAAAGTGGTCTGACCAGACCAACGGAAGTGGGTTAAAAATGGTTAATAGATCTTTCTCTGAGAACACTAAGTCCAATATTTTGCCATGGCCATGAGTAGGGACATAATTACACATACCCATGGATATGTCAGCTAACATGGCAATCAGGTTCCAAGCATGTACATCCTTACGCTCATTGGGGTGAACATTTAAAGTCACCCATAACAATGAGATTTGTAAGATTTAAGGTCAGGTCAGCCTCAAGCTGTGCAAAAATCGCTAACAAATTGCATGGGATGCTGTGACGGTGAACGATGAACAACCAGGATGTGCGCTGTCCAGTTCAGTGTATATTGAAGCCTCACCAGTTGCAGTTCACAGTGAAGATTTATTGTGGTCTAAAGGCACATGGAACAGTGGATAGAAGCTGTGTGAATTAGGGCTAATCCCCCCTCTAATAGGCAGGGTTCTGTCCAGGCACAATAATCTGTTTTAATCGGGAAGCATGTGCACAATGTCGGGGTTGGAAGCAGAGGTAAACCATGTTTCCATCAAGCAGAGCAAATCAGGAGCTAGATCCACTAACAAAGAGTGGATGTCGTCACTATGCACTCCTGCCTACCTTGAATTAATCTACAATCCCCGTAGCTCTGAGAGGGGGAGTGTTAGCCCCATCTGTCGCTCAGTTCCCTGCTGAGAACACCCATCCCTGTCCACAATGTTGGCTACAGCCCCAGTCCCCGTCCCCTCCAGCTCACCGGGAGACAAACCCAGAGGAAGAGGGGTGTCCCGGGGAGCCAGGTTCAGGTGTTCATGGTGAGAATATAATTGAATTAGTCCCTGTACATCAATTGTCACTGATAACAGTGGCGTGTCCTCTATCTCCTTGCTTTGGCAAGCTCTCTGGTCCACGGCCCATCCTCGGCATAGACAAGCACAGACGGGCTTGCCTTTAACACTCCTTTGGCATGCTGGTGGTGCACCCACTGGAAGCGCGCCCACTGCGCTCGTCCGATGTATGCAGACTTTTTGTCCTACACGTAAGGGCAGCGAGTCGGGAGAGGGCTTGCCGGAACACTGAGAGAAATGGAAGGAATACTTCCAGTTGCAGAAAAAGTATTTACAATATAGCAGTTCTGGTTCGAACACAAGTAAAAAGAGCACATCTTCAAAGTACAGAACATGGCCCCAAACATGAACTAGCGCACCTTTAACAAAGCATTATTGCACTCATAGCATTTCAAAATAGGTTCAAGTTTATCAGCGCAGCCTTACTGGTAACCCCATTGTGTGATGCCCATTGTCTTAAGTCCTGCATTGTGGGATGAGAGGGTGAATGAGTGCTTTTCTGCCATAGAGGGGATAGGACATTGCTAGTTCCGGCCATATTAGTGGTGTAATGTATTAAACAGCTTGATGGAAGGATTGAGGTGTCTGATGTATAGGCGTGTATAGGCGTGTGTGTTAATTCCCTTGGCTATCATGCTCCAAAATCCTCATATATCGTTTACAATCACCAGCTCTGCCAAGAACGCATCACACAGCAGGCAGGAGTTAGCATTGAGTTTGCAGTGAGTTTCACATTTAAATTGCACAGGGGAGGAACACTGTAAACCTATGCACTTTATAAATGGCCTATTATGGTGCACATGTCTTAAATTGTGTTCTAATGATCCTCTAGACACATTCCCAAACCTCTAGAGAAATAATACTTCATAGGTATTTTCCAATAGCACAAGTTGGCCCACTGAGTCAAAAGCAGCTCCTGGAGGCTGCTGGTGTGAATAGAAAACCTATTAGACTACAATCAGAAGCTAAATATCTCACAACTTCCTGCAATTTTGAACCCTGCATTGAATGATAACTTGTGCCTGAATTTTCTTTTTTAAGAGGTTTTCTTAAGTTGCCTTCATTTTAGCTATATTCTGTACAGTGGGGTTCCACTGTCTTAAGATCATGATTTATCTGAAACTTAACTAATGAACAATCATGAACAAACCACGTGGCATGCTTCAATTTAGCAGCAAAGGGATTGCTTTCCAACATAAGCTGGCAATCAGACGTTCCATTCTTTAAGGACTAATAGGGCAGCAAAGTAATATTTACTGTTTCGAAAGAAAGCCTGGTCTTCTTCACACATATTTCTTTCCTGTGAATACGAATGTTTAGGAGCGAACCTGATTCAGCTGGTTTGCTGCTTAAAAATGCCTTGCTCCCTTGATTTGCAATTTCATTGCCAGGCAATCTTCTAACTGCAGTCATGCATTCTGGGTTCTGGGCGGCATACCTCAAAAAAATCTGTAAATGTCAACCAATTAATTATAGTAATGCTCTGTGTCGAATTGTACATCGTTGAAGCTGGGGTGGCCTAAGCCGCCATTTTGCTGCCTAGTATTGTTCTTTTCCGTAAAACCTTCTAAATGTCCTCCCCTGCTATCAGCACAAATATTCACAATTACAGTGCCAGGAATAGCCAGAAATTAATCTGCATCCGATGATTTAGTATTCAAATTTCATTGGTCTTCTAACATATGTTCTAGGTGCCATGCTGCAGCCAACTCGTCCTCTCTGTGCCGATATGTACACGTATTCATACTAGGCTTTTTTGTAATAGCTAACTGTAAGATGGTTTCTTTTAGAATCCAAATACCCTTTCAGGTATATCGGCAGCATTGTTTTTTTTTTCACATAACACTTCTTCAATTAACCTCAGCTTTATCAGCAGGGCATATACATGCTGACATACAAAAAACCTTTATAACACAACCAGTTCCACTAGAAACCATTTGTAATTGGCCACAGGGAATTTCTGGCACTGTTGGACCCACCTTTTGATATTCGGTTCCTACTGCCATTAATGAGCTCCCAGTGTAGTGGATACTGTCACTGAAAAGCACCAGTGTTTGTATTAAATACTATAACAACAATAACTACTATTTCAAAGGAGTGTATTGACAGGTGCTCAAACGTTCGGTATATGATGTATGCATTGGAATGCTCAGTAAAAAAACATAGTGGTGGTACAAGTATCCTCGGAACCTTTTTTCTCTGCTGCACTATTTGTATTCTGAGCATGGTGCTATAACACCTTTTCCAATTTCTTTTCCAAAGTACTTTTGAATCTTCTCTTGATAAAGCAATTTAAACTGGAATATTATTAGCGAATGTGCTTCGATTTAACAATGATTGCTGCAAACCCCTTCAGATTGTTAATGTATTTCTTCAGCAATGACCAGGCCAGTGGTTGCCATTGATTTCCAGGTCTCACTTGCCCATTTGATTGTGCATTTCAACCAATGACCCAATTTGATTACTCCAGATCGGCTGAAGAAAGTTGGGGATGCAATCATTTGGACTACACTAACTAGATCCACTACATCAGTTTATTACATGTTTTGTAACTGTTGTAATTTCAACATTTAATGCACTTTAAAATATGTTTCTTGTTTGTGACTATTAGAGTGTCCTAAATTGATTTTTGGTATATGTTTTAGTGGTCTGTGGATGCATTATCGGGATTGAATGTGGATGAATGAGTGAATGGTTCATTGTAATTTGGATAATTGGTATGTTTTTAAAGTCAATGGTTTCCTGCAATGCAAATAAGTGTTGATTAATACATGATTGATTATTTTTTTTATTTTTTTGTATCATGTTAAATAAATGTTGATACCCAATATTGAAATGACTTGCAGAACCCCGCCTGCTTTATTTACCAGTACTTGACTAGTAAGGGGTAGGAAAAGAGGAAAAGCAGGCTAGAATTTGTATGGCTCTTTTTCTCATGTGAGCCAGAAAGTGGACCCAAAAGCTCTAGTACTGTGAGAATGGGACTACCATTTCCATGTGTCCTGGGCATCTTCTTCCCTCTTTTGTTCCTATGACTGCATGACAGATTGTCACCTTGTTTGTATTAACTTTCTAAGGTGCAATTGTGGTCTTCGCTTCTTCCTCTTCAGAAGAAGAAGGGGAACAAGCCCTGGACATTGCAGAGGATTCAGCCTCTATGTAAAAGTTTGACAAGTATATTGAGAATTTCTGAAAGTAGTTTGGGGTCATATCAGGGAGAAATTGATATTTTCTGCCTCTTTGACCTTGTCGAACTCACCACCAGAAATATTGAGGCAGTCTGCTGATAACATGTTTCATCCATGATGAAGTGTAATATATCATTTTGAAGCAATGGGTGAACCTGGTAAAAAGTGCATTTCCGCTGCATGACTTGAAATTACACATCATATAGTCCAAGTGGCAGAATCAGTTATCACCAAAGTTTTGCCCCTTGAAATCTAGCTCAATGCCACCTATATCTTGCAGGCCAGGCTCTTCTTATGTAGTTTAGGGATTTAGTTGTGGAAATAAGGCTCTGATTGCACAGATCAACTACATATCACGATGCAAAGACCAGAATTCTGGACTGATCTTGCCTCTGGAGTTTTTGAGGCAACTGCTCATGTGACACTGGTCACAGGACATGCAGTTTTAGGCAGATGCCATATCTACTTGTTGAACTGCAAGACAAATCAAAAGACAACTCTTTATTTGTATATTAATTTGACTTATTATAATTCTGTTTTGCAACTTAAAATGGTGCACATTAAGCACAGGAACAACAAAAAAGAATACTAGGAAGACAAGAAAACTAGAAGAAAGACAATCAGGCAATAATAGGCAACAACTTTCCAAGCATATTGTCAACTGTTTATGAAAAGCATGATCTAATGCAGAGTAATACATAGATGGCTACCCACCCACAACTTCTCCAGCAACTTCTCCAGCCTTTCACTCAGCAGCCCAGAAAGAGCTGCCACCAGATATTGAATTTATGTATGTATGTATGTATGTATGCATGTATGTATGTATGTTTTCTGTTTTATAAGGCACAATCACCTAATGTAGGACACTCAGATCGACTCAAAAGGTCAAATTGAAATTGCCAGATTCAAAAAGGCTAACAGACTCGGGAAAGCCTTTCATATTAAAGCAGCCATGATATGGAACAACCTACCCATCTCTTTAAGACTAGAACAGAAATACACAAGTTTCTGGAGAAAACTCAAGACACATTTGTTCAAATGACAAACTGGTCCTAGGAAACTGATACCCCCAATGACTTACGGAGCACCTTGTCATGTGATTATATGTTTTTTTGTCCTTACGTCTTCATGTCAGCGCCCTGATGCTTGCGAGCTATTGGCGCTATATAAATAAATAAATAAACATACATGGTGCTATACAAATAGTTGTGGCAGTGCAGATACTCTACTGATACAGCAATACTAATTACTCTTAAATAAATGGGTTTTAGTCTCTCCCTAAACAAGTTATCCAAAATTCCATACATATCTGTTAATGCACTCCAGTCTTAAGTAGCCAATATGGAAAAGGAGTGAACACCTGCTCTAATTATCTTATTATTTGGTAACTGAAATAGAGCGTCAATTGAGAAAATAAATTACACCGGGGTCGATAAGGTGGAGTGATCAAGGTAAATAGACAAGTTTTGTATTGATGCACAATTGTGTGTACTACACACACAGACTTAAAGAGAATGTTTTCGTCAGCGGCAGCCAGTGCAGGAAGGCCAGGGCACGAGTGCATGAACCTACTTTCTGAGGTTAAAAAGCAGCCTGGCAGCTGCATTCTGGACTCTTTGCAGGAGCACTAGAAGTTTAACTGAGCTGCAAACGTAGCTATAATTAACAACATCTAATGGAAAGGTCATGAAGGCATTAATCAGTAGCATGAGAATGGCACAATTAGAAGAAAGGTTCAACATTTGGAGTTTAATAACAAATCAACATTTTACCACAGTTGTGACTTGTTGACTCAAGGATAATTCAGAATGAATAATGATGCCTACATTTCTAACTTGAGGCACTAGGGTGGTAACGACACCCACACTGGAATTCTAGGGATGAGCCACAATGTACACAATAAGTACCTCCAATTTGGTTGAGTTGATTTTCAATGAATTTGCATCAATCTTTATAGGTTATAAACAGTCTTCTAGATGCTGAGAGGCAAGGTTACAATCCCCTGATAGTTTAATAAAGATGTGAGTGTCATCAGCATAACTAAAAACACTAAAATCGAAAATGTCAAATCAATTGAATCAATGGAAGGATATATAAGTTGAAAAGAAACAGGGTGAAAGTGGAGCTCTGTGGAACACAGCATTTCAGAGGTATTTCAATAGATGATAACTCTACCAGCATTAGCAACTGTGAATGGTTAGAAGGGAAGCATTTAATACAGCAAAGCACCCCACTCATAATAAAAATCTTGCTCTTTAATGTCCCTGAGCAAGTGATCCTAAACGCTGAAGTCTAATGTGCCAAAGTAGGTGAAATGTCTTCAAAAAATCAAATATGACAACGCACCTTCCCCACTTCTTTGCAAATGTGTTCGACTCAGGATTCAGGAGGGAATTAAAACCACACGTGATGAGAAAACATCTTTGACAAACCAAGACTCTATGAGAAAAAGAACATCCAAATAACCCTAATGATTAAATGACAACTACAAAAGCATTTTTGTGCCACTGATCTGCTGTTTAGTAGAAACACATGTTTGTTTAAAGTAGAAGATCTGACTTTCTGCGAAGTGTGTCTGGAGAGGATTACTACGTTTATATTTGTTATACACAAATACATTGCTAAGGCGGCTGGGAGAAAGAGATTTTTCACACTTAAGACATTTATCAATTGAGACATAAAGAAAATACTCCGATGAGATTCACATTAGAATTTCAGTATGGCAAATGGAAAGCTTGCCATACATCTGGGCTATGGGTTACCCTATGGCATGCCTTTGATATGTCTCTGGCATGTCCACTGCCTGCTAAAACTTTGCAGCTGCTTTTGTGACTGTCTAAATTCCAGCTCCTCAAACACCATAATGAAAAGAGAAGAAAGACTGAACACAGCATTAAAAACATACTACAGTGGTTGAACAAAGTAAAATGCCCTAAGGACGATGTTCTATTATCAATATTACAACCTTCTAAGATTCCTTCACTCCAGCAGGTTGGACCTCATTTGCCTTGGAACAGACACACAATGCCAACACCAATAGAATGTATGATTTAAATACATGTAAGAATAGCAGCTAAAGCAATTAGTACTGCTGATTACTGCATTACAGCAGCAGGGGTGTTGGAAACGTCTGTGACTGTCTAAAAACATACTCATGCAAAAAAGTAAAACATCAATTATCCTGACAACTCGTATGAACCACACAATAGCAGCCATCACTTCCCCTTTCACCCATATTCTGGCCAGAAAGAAAACAAACATAACATTGTGCAGCACAAGCCTTGACTCTGATCTAACTGCAAAACCATGTTTGAGGAATGCCCAGGGAATTCTGAAACATGTACATGCCACTGAGCAGCCCTTCAGCAATGCCTTGACAAATTATATGCTTACCCAAACATCAGGTCTAGAACATAAGCTTCCTTTGGGTGCACATGTAATAAATAAAATGCAATCTCCTTGTTGCACAGCATGCTCTTATCAACTCAAGTACACGATCGGTGTTGGTATACGTTACTAGACAATTCTCTCGATCAATATGAATACTGACAGAAATATTCCCTTATCCAGGACAGGTTGTGGGTCAACATGTATGTGCCTGCTATTTATTTGGTACCACTGCTAATGTAATGCAACCGAAATGTTTTGGCAGGATGCCCATGTATCCTAAAACCCTTTCTAAACCCGGATTCCCATTGATCATCGCCATACAATGTCGCAACAATACAGTATTTTTCTTCATATGTCCCCTCGCTGAGCCAGCCCTCCATGGGAAATATTATATATATGATTGAAACGTTCACCAACACCATTGGCTCTTTCAACCTAATTCTCCATCTACTCTGACAAATGAACCAGCATGGTTGAACTAGGAGCCCTAGCCCTTTCGCTGAGCCCAAAATGCCTCAGACTGTTGACCTACAATGCCTGCTTGTATGTAGCACTGCAATATAGCATTATCCTTAACACACGAGAATCACGAATGCCAGAATTTACAGTCCATGTGGATGCTCCTTGTAGAAATTCCCACACACCCTCTATAGGGAACTGCAAAGGCTTCACAAGACAGCCCACTGTTTACAAGTGGGGTGCACTTGCAAAAAGCTGAAATAGCATTGGGAGGCTACTCACTGTGTGTCAAGACATTGTTGATCTTCAGCTATAATATAGCCATCCACATCTTAATTGGCTCGGGTGCCCAAAGCCAACAAATAAATTATCTATGCCGTTCAAACTCTTTACATCACAACTCCTGATGCCAAAACACATAAAGCTCCTTAAACTCCCTTGCAGCATTCCTATTTTTGGTTTACATACCAAATTGTTCTTCACAGGGTTTAACATTGCTCCTGTATGCAAGTTGACTTGCCAGCTGGGCACCACATCCCAGCCTCTACATTCAACTCAATGTGTGCTTCCAGAATTTGCATTATCGCTTATAGCTGTCCCCTCACCGTCCATTTAGGTGTCCATTGGGTAGGCCTTGATGGTCAACCAACTCTATTTAGGGGGCTGTTCTGTGTAGCTCCTTGTAGTGGGGCTTTTCCCCTACCCCAATGCTCCATGCACCACATGCCCAACAACACCTCCTCAAACTGTGGGCCTCATTCCGAGTTGGGCGCAAAGGGATACCGGGCACCGTTAAGGAGACCGGTGCCGGTAATCCCTTTGCGCCCTATTCCGAGGTCCCTTAGGGGGTCCCTCCCTCAACGCCTAGTCTGACCAGGCGCTATGGATGGGACCCGTTAAGGGACTTTCGGAGCTAATAACGGTACCATAAATTGCTGTTATTAGCTACTTCCCCATTCCCATGGAGCCCTATGCGGGCTCAAATGGGAATGGGCAATGGATTTTTCAATGGGGACTTACTGGTCCATCCAGGGTTGGAATGGACCGGTAAGTCCCCATTGAACCAGGTCGGAGTCGGTACCGGTATGGGAGGTAGTCATGGCACAAATAGCGCCATGACTACCTCCATACTCGGAATGAGGCCCTGAGTCATCACCTTGCACCTGCCTGAATGTTCCTAATCCGTCTCCATTCCATATACGGATCACAGTTATTTAAGACATTCATGTTGACACTTAATTGTCCTTTCCCCATGACTTTCATCACAAATGCCCCATGGCCCATAATCCCAACTTGCAGAGGGGATCTCCTCTTAGCCCACACCAGATTCCAACTATATGCCCTGTCAACCTCTGGTGATCCATGACAATCTTTTTCACAATATCACCATGAATCTCAACTCCATCAACACTCAAACCAAACAATAATCACCCTTCCCTCCACTATTAGGCAACCAAACTTCCTCACTGCATCTCTCAGTCCATGTGCCCAATCATTTCTGATGCCATGCCTCGCGAACCCTCCTCAGTCCATCTGCCAGGCTGGACTCCCAATTGTATCAGGTACCAGATATAGCATTCAAGAGTGGACGTGAACATATAAACAAATGCTCCATCGGCATCTAATTGTAAGCTATTTTGTCATTACAAAGAAGGGTTCAGCACATCTAGCGTTTATGTATTTCAGTTTTGTCTTCAACATCAGTAATAAATCCACTTTTACAAAAATGCTGTGTATTTATTATTTTATGTAACGCGCCCAATACCTTACCTGAGTTCGGTATCTAAGCGGTATCTAAGGGCGGATCCCAGAGTCAAACCTTTGTTGCTCTGCGTGGTCTTGCTTCCAAAACAAGCACGTTGCCCCTGTGCTATCCTCCATTCATGGGATACTTCCCCATCTCCTACTGAAGTTTCAATAAATACATTAAGAACCGTCTATATTGATTAAGTAGTGGTGTTAGACACAATGCATTTTATTGTCCTATCTTTTGTAAGTTATATTTTTTTATGTTTTATTTTTTATTGTAAATTTAATAGTTTGAACATACAAACTTTAATTACAATATTTGCCAGTCTTATTTCCATTTAAAACCACGTGTTCTCTTTCGTCTTACAATTGCAAAGAAAAAAAAATAGAACAATGATAAGATGAAGATAAAAAGGAGACTTTCTCGCAGGTGCAGCCAAGTTAGGTGAGGAATTAGTCAATCAAAAGCAAGTCCTCACTGCCTAAAGACATGTCACATAACCCTGGCTGCAGCATATTTTGCTATAAAGATGATGGGGTCCTGAGGCCCCTGACATCATTTGGTCGTAGAAAATCTTGCAGACCACTATTCTGCATGTATGGGGAAATCGATTTGAAAGTGAATCCCTCCAAATCCATCCTTTGAAAAACTAAATTCACAAACGTCAGAGCCATCAGACACAAAACATTCAAAAATATCTTTTGGTCCTGCATTGGAATGAATATCACAAGGGCCGAAGTTTAGATTTAATAAGAGTCTGTCAAATTTAATATGTGACACAACATAGTCTTGAATCACAATTACGAGTGAGATAAGCCCCGACTCATCTTCCAACTGAGTGCATTGTAAGGGTGTCAAAGAAGGACACACAGATTTTGGAAACAGGCATTTATTTTGAAAATGAAAAGTACCCTTACTATCCATAACTTCTGAGAGGGGGTTCCCTGCCTTAAACCTAATACTAAAATGGTCTGGCAGAACGTCTGTCAAAATAAATTCCACTGTCCTGTGTAAAAACCTACTTCTGTCCCTCACACCACAACTTAAAAGGTAACTAACAGAAATGTCCTTCTTTAAGGAGAATGGCTTCCTTCGCCTGCTTCCTGGATGGGGTTCAATGAAAAGGTTCTTTTAAAAAAATATCCTCAGGGGAATGACTCCCTTCCCCGAGCTTGCAGGTTCCAGACAGTCTTTACACAATGTTCCCTCCAGGAGAATGCGCCCCTCTCCTGGTGTTGCTCTGTACAATTTCCAATAGTATCAGGGGGAATGTCTCCCTTCCCCTGGTATGGCTTGGTACAATTCACAACAAGGCCAGGGGGAAGACCCTGCTCTTCCCTGGCTTCTTCACATAAACTCTCAGTCAGGACCAAACAAAAGGACGCCTCCATTCGCTTGGTCTGTTTTGGCACAGTTCAACATAAGGCCAGGGGGAATGACACCTTTCCCCGGCATCTCCAGCTTTACTCATGGTTCAGGACCAAGAGAATGCCTCCCTTCTCTTGGTCTGCTTTGACGCAGTTCAACACAAAGCCTTCTACTGGTATAGCTTGATACAGTTCCTTCTTACTGCTCCTAACTTGATATTCACTTTGTCTCTGTGACTTGTTTCAGCAATGTCCCAAATCTGGTTAGGATCTCAGATCCTTCTCCTGCAACTAGCGGACTTATCTCTGCCACTATAATGAGGAAGAATTCCTCTATGCTTTGGTTTACTTCTGTTGGGGTCCCAGACCCTTCTTGTATGGCCATTGCTCTCTTCTTTCCCACTGTTATGGTGGACAGGGCCCCAACACATTTCCTGATGGCCAGTGGTCTTCTCTTTCCCACTATTATAATGGACAGGGTCCCAGACCCTTCACTGGTGACTATTGGGCTTCCCTTTCCAACTTTTATGATGGACAGGGTCCCAGACCCTTCCCTGGTGGCCAGTGGGCTTATCTCTGCCCCTCTCTGGAGGGTGACTTTGTCTGGTATTTACTAGGTGCTGGTTCAGGTCCCAGACCCTTATCTTGCTCCAGTTCCAAACCCTTGTCTCTCTCCCTATTGTTGTAGGCCCACTTGGTCCACTCTCCTGCCAAGTACTGCCACAAAGGAGATTACTCAAATTGTTATTTCCGGTTAACTTGCATTCATTCCCTGATTTTATATGCTTTGAGTATCTGCATTGCACACATTACCTTCACTGGCTCTGGAATGCTACGCCGGTTCTTCCTGGGGTTGTGCTTCATTTGAGAGCATTGCGTGGGTGTTCTGTGTCTCCTCTGCTCTTGCTCCCCATGTTTCATTCCCATTCACTGTGCCGGCAGTGTAGGCGCTGTTGCAGGACCGCACGGTACAACCTTCAGGGGTCGCCCCAGTGCTTCCCAGACTGCCTCCAGTGCTGTTCTCTTTCTCTCTCTTGTTCAGTCCTTCTTCTGTTTTTATGTAAGTCAAGTGAACACTCCCCTGTGGAGCACTAGACTGGTTCTTCCTTGTGTCACTCTTCATGACTCTTAGGGCCCACCTCTTCCCAGTACTTGCATTGGGAGTAGTGTTTATGGCTCGAGTGGTCTTCTTTGTCTCAGTTGGTGAAACTGACATGATGTTACAATAGCACATGGATGAATCAGTCAGAGGGGGGTGAAAGGGTGATAGAGGTTTCGGGCAGGTTTGGGTTTGGGTGTTGTGCCACCTATCATCCAAATGTTCATCCTTATCCCCAGTAGGGGAGTCCCTCCCCATGAGGTCCTCCTGCATTAAACCACCAATGGGGGGACTATTTGGTAGTGGCTGCACCTCCCTATCCTCATGAAAAAGGGTTCCCCGTTGTGGAGAAGTGACAAGACCTTGTGAAACATCACAGCATTTGAAAACGAGAACCACACAGATCATCAGATTATGAGCTGTCAACCTTTATTGGTTATTGAATATCTGCAATCTGTTGAATGTGTGCTATTGTGTAAACATTTTGAACTTGACTGAGCTCACAATGTTTAATTGACTTAAGATGTTTCATTGAGTTAGTCATTAATATGCGATTGTTTTGTATTTTTGCATACTGAGGGGGTAATTCATAGAAATTCGCACAAAAGTGGCGCACGCGGCTGGCGCACAGTGTTCCTGTGCGAATGTCTGCGCCAGCCACGTGCGCTAAAATCGATTTCTGCACACAGCGTATTCATGGATTTTAGCCTCCAAAAGCAGCCGTGGCGCAGAGTGGCGCAGCGACCCTGCAGCAGCGCCAGTTACGCCCCCAAGAACGCCCTCGCGCAAGGAAAAGCCATCAAAATCCCCAATCCAGCACAAAGGGCTGCGCCAACCCTGGACCAGTTTACCGGACTGCCAAACAGCAAACGCCAAGCAGGGAACGTGTATTACGGGTTTCGCGGTAACTTCCACACGCGAAAGGGCCTGTGGGAGTGGGGTATGTGTATAACTGTTGTTCGCGTGAATGTTTACACGCGATTGGCCTGGGTACATGTATTCCAGGGGTGCGCGGGATGTTTCACACACGATCGGGCCTGGGGGAGCGGGGTACGTGTATTTCAGGGGTGTGCGGGAAGTTTCACACGCGATCGGGCCTGGGGGAGCAGGGAACGTGTATTTCAGGGGCTCGTGGGTAGTTTCACACGCGATTGGCCTGGGTAGGTGTATTTCAGGGGTGCACGGGAAGTTTCACACGCGATTGGGCTGGGTACGTGTATTTCAGGTGTGCGCGGGAAGTTTCACATGCGATTGGCCTGGGTATGTGTATTTCAGGGGTGCGCGGGAAGTTTCACACGCGATTGGGCCTGGGGGAGCGGGGTACATGTATTTCAGGGGCTCGCGGGTAGTTTCACAAGCGATTGGCCTGGGTACATGTATTTCAGGGGTGCGCAGGAAGTTTCACACGCGATTGGGCCTGGGGGAGCGGGGTACGTGTTTTTCAGGGGCTCGCGGGTAGTTTCACATGCGATTGGCCTGGGTACGTGTATTTCAGGGGTGCGCGGGAAGTCATACACGCGATTGGCCTGGGTACGTGTATTTCAGGAGTGCGCTGGAAGTTTTACATGCGATTGGCCTGGGTACGTGTATTTCAGGGGTGCGCGGGAAGTTTTACATGTGAATTGGCAGTTTGGGTCCTCCCAGGTGTCCCCTCTACCTCCTCCATGGCCCCTTCAGGCAGCCCACACCACAGGGGACTACCGTGCACCCCTGGTCATGTCCCGCAGGCAGCCCATCCACCATGGGCATGCCCCCCAGCCAAGCCACATGTCACGTTGCAATATGATCACCAACACATGTCTCCCAGCACCCCCACCCCCAAGCAGTCAGGGGCACCTGCCAGCAGGCCCCCACTCATGTCCCCCAGCACCCCCAACCCACAGCAGTCAGGGGCACCTGCCAGCAGGCCCCCACTCATGTCCCCCAGCACCCCCACCCCCCAGAATTCAGGGGCACATGCCAGCAGGCCCCCACTCTTGTCCCCCAGCACCCCCACCCCCCAGCAGTCAGGGGTACCTGCCAGCAGGCCCCCACTCATGTCCCCCCACAACATGTCAACATGACCCACAATCATGGCCCTCATGTCCACCAGAATCCCACGGCATGCCACCCCTGAACAAATAACCATCCAAGCATAACATACACCCCACATTGAAATGCCCATTACATGAAACAACCCAAATGGCATGTATGTACATCAGCACATGTCCGTCACACACACACAATGGGTGCCAGTGAATGTGAACACCCACATCGTGACATGCATGAAACCAATGAGACAATACCACACATTGAAGTACGGGAACAAATGTATTGAACAAAGAATGTGGTGAAAGAAAATCAAATACAAAACAATGGACATAAGGAAAACAATGCAGAATGTCACATAATGATAAAAAAGGAAATCAGAATCCAAAATATATGAAATCAAAAATGTCTCCAAAGTCTCCTTCCAACAAAGCAAATCCAAACCAAAATGAAAAAGTAAAATCCATTGCTCCATGGAAAAATCAAAAAAGAAAAAGCTGACAAATGCACACTCCAACTATTTACAAGGATAAAATCCTGGGTCCATGAGCCCAACTGTCCAAAGGAAACCTACAAAAAAGCCTACAGAATAAACAACTATATACAAAAATGTTGGGCATAGTCCATGCGCCCCAAAGGGAAGAAAAAAAGAAAGGAAACTTAACACTAATGAACTATATACAATGGCGGCGGGCAAGTCCAACGGCTCACTGGTTGATGTCATGGGCCAGGGCATCATCAAACTCCTGTTCAATGGCTTGGAGGCGGGCATGTTCACTGGCCCCGAGGGCTCACAGGGATAATGCGGTGTCCAGCTCCAACTCCCTGCGAAACCCTCGAGGCACTCAGCCCGCCTCAGCACCCTGCGCATGGAGTTCTCCGCCCTGACCATTGTGAGCCGTTCCTCCTCCGCCCACCGCCGCTCCGCACCTATCTGCTGGCCCAACCGCTGCCACACGGAAGACACTCCCATTTCAGGGTTCTCCTGCCTTCCGGCCGATGCCTGCCCCTCTGATGTAGATGGCCCCGAGCCATGATGCCTCCCACGTAGAGCCTGCCGCTGCCTCCGACGCAACTGCCTCTGCCAGCACGGCGGCATCCAGGCTGATGGAATCCACCGATGTCGTCGTGCACGTGCCCTGCCCGATGAGGCCGGCACATCCTCCATCTGCTGGGGTCCAGTTGCTGGTGTGTCCACCCCTGCTGGACCTCCGACTCCCGACTGCTGGCTGCGTTGGTCAGGGCAGTTCCACAGGGGGCCCTGGTGGCATCTGGGCCGGAAGATGGCATGGAGAATGACTGGCGCATAGCCTCCACAGAGGAGGAGAGGGTCACCAGAGTGGCCGACACATGTACGAAACCCTCGACCATGGTCGCTCCCAACTGGGCCACGTTGGCACGCTGCTCTTCGTGATGACGTGCGTGCTCCCCCCGGAAAGCACGCACGTCATCACGAATGTCACGCGTGCGCAACGTGACACCAATCAGGACCTTCTCCATACGGCCAGGGGTCCCCTCGTCGGCAGGTAGAGGAGTGTCAGATGACATGGACATCCCCCCTACCTGCGGACGGGCCTGGGATGGGGCATCCCTGCTGGTGCATGGTGGTGCAGTCACAGTGTCAGGGACAGTGACATGCACAGGCCCCTCCACGGCGACCTGTGCTGCCTCCTGCCCCTGGACTGCACCACTTGCACCAGTGGTACCACCCCCACCAGGCCCCATGTGCAGCTCAGTAGCGGCCTCCTCCTCCTCTGTGGAAACCACCAACCTGGATGGCTCCACACCGTCTTCCGCCATTGCAAGCCCCTGTGTGCGCTCACCCACCCCTTCTGCTGCAGCCGTGGGGGCATCCCCGCCACTTTGCTCCACAGCGCCGTCTCCGCCCTATTCTTCAATTGCCGCTGTGTAGAGGGAGTCATAGAACACAAGCATCAGGGTACTGTACAATGGTCCCCTAGACAGGAAGCAATGGCAGATGAGTGGCACTGTCAAACGTCACTTCCATCATGTCCCTCCACAACACATGGGTCAGTGCAGGCAAAACACATTCAGTAACAGGCATGGCGCATGCTATGGACATTAGCATACATGTCCAACGGACTCTTGAAACATACAATGTTGGTTTGAAACGCACATGCATCATGGGTCATGCCTATCACATGCACACACTTCACCATAGTTTCATCCATCTGGCCTCGTACACCCCAAACACAGTGGATACAAGGATGACTAGGCTGCATCAGTGAATCTGAACATTGTCACAGACATGTGTCATGCATCCATGGCATTCACAAGTCACAGACACGTAGGTCAGACACACAGATATGGACACCATACATGTACATGGCATCAGCACCCATCCCTCACCCCCACCCGTGTCCAGGAACAGAGAGTGGCATGCTCTCATGTGTCCATTCCGCATAGAGCTCCCCATGTTGCAATTAAACACATGCACCAACCATGTGGTTCACACATTACTGGTCTCACATGCATGACCATGATGTCCCTGCACAAACACATACGTACATGGCCTATGTCACACATACAGGCAAGTATCAGACAACCAGCACACTGCAACATGCCCTGTCTTACACAGCAATGCTTGGCCACTTACCGCTTAACTCCAGACGGGTCTGCCTCTCAAGGATCTGGGCGTGGAGTGCTGGGCGTACTTTTTCCAGGACCCTCAGCTGGATGGTACTCATGGGGCCCCGGCCCCCCTCCACGAGGCGCCGGGCCTTTAAGAGGGTCCTGGACCTCAAGTCCCCCCAGCGCTTCTTGACTTGCTTGATGTTGCGGGTTGCCACCCCCTCCACGTTGAAAGTCGTCCCAGATCCTGTCCCATCCTTCCTTGTTGGCGCATGATGATCCGAAGAGGGCATCATAATGCCCCAGGACAAGCTCCACCAGGACACCAACTTCCTTCTGACTGAAGCTGGTGGCCCTCTGCCCCTCTGGCTGGGGGTCGCCAGTGGTCTCAGATGGTGTTTGCCCCGACATGGCGACCCCCGAGGCAGGCGTGGGTGGGCAACTGGGTCCTGGGGCTGGGCTGTGGAGCGATGGTATACCAGTTGGGAGTCTTCTGTTCCAGCAGGTGTGGACACAGCAACTGGACCCTGCAGATGGCAGATGTGCAGGCACAAAATGGCAGGGCACGATGGCAACAGGCAGGCAGGCAGCAGCAGATGGCTCGTGGGAGGCTGGTCGGGGCTCTGGGGGGCAGTAATTCAGCCTTTTGGGCAGGAGCGTGGTCTTCCGTGTGTTTTCGCGTGGCCAGCTTGATACAGAGTGATTTGGCACGTGAAATTCTTGCACGTCAGCGTTTAATTCGAGGAAAGTCCCTTAGCGCGTAGGCGCGTCAGCACACATACGCAATTTCATTGGACCAAAGGGCCTCAGCGCGTAAGCGCGTCAGTGACGTATCGCGCACTGGCCTGTACGTGCCTTTCGTGGGGTGCTGTGCGTGTGTTTTCCAGGTGTTGGGGTTCACACGCTATTACTTCACAGCGGGTGTGTGTTGGTTACGCGTTCTTCTACACGCAAGGCAGACGGTGAGTGGTACCCCGCTCGCCCAGGCCCAATCGTGTGTGAAACTTCACGCGCACCCCTGAAACACACGTACCCAGGCCAATCGCGTGTGAAACTTCACGCGCACCCCTGAAAATACACGTGCCCAGGCCAATCGCGTGTGAAAGTTCACGCGCACCCCTGAAATACACGTGCCCAGGCCAATCGCGTGTGAAACTTCACGCGCACCCCTGAAATACATGTACCCAGGCCAATCGCGTGTGAAAGTTCACGCGCACCCCTGAAATACACGTGCCCAGGCCAATCGCGTGTGAAACTTCACGCGCAACCCTGAAATACACGTACCCAGGCCAATCGCGTGTGAAACTTGACGCGCACCCCTGAAATACACGTACCCCGCTCCCCCAGGGCAAATAGCGTGTAGAACTTCCCACGCACCCCCGAAATACAAACACACGCTATTTTTCACACAGCGCATGTCCGTGTTTGTCGCGTACCCCTTTGCACGTCATTTGTCCTAGAGGCCCACAGTATGGGACATTCTACATAGCTGCATATACCCTCTTTTTGTGGGCGCACATTTTTGCGCACATTTTTTTCATGCGCAGGGACGCGACCGCCTGCCTTCGTGTGGCGGACTTGTTTAGGCATGTGCATGTCTTGGCCCGAGCACTGTTTTGCCCTTTTTGATTCCATGAATACGTGTTGTAGGCGAGCGTGTGGGCGTTCCGCGCACTTGCCTCCTGTACTTCACGCATGACGCCCACATTTTCACGAGTTGTTCCCAATTACGCATGTCACGCCCCGTGTTCCGCCTACTTTTGTTATGTGCGCTGTGCTATGTGCGCTTTCGCTGTGGCCTTAGCGCACACCGTTAGATGACCTGTGTGCCGGCGTGCGCCGCGCACTTTTTCAGCACACATCCCAGATTTTACTCGCGCACGGACGTCCATGAATAGATGTGCGCTGGTTTCCCTGCAATATTCGCACTTGCACTGCGATTTTCGCTCTTTCACTGCGAATTGCACGTTTTCGCACGCTTGCGCCGATATTTTCAGCGCACATTAATTCCATGAATCGGTCTGTGAATGTCATCATAAGACAGTTAATGACTCGACATGTTTCATATTTTTACATGCAATGTGCATAGACTGTATTACAGATGTTTGATCTGAAATATTATGGCATAAGCCGACACTGCTCAACAATACTCCATGAAGAGTTATAGTAACAAACGCAACTTCAATTTGAATTGCTGAACTTTGACATACTTGCTAGAGACTTGGAAATCATAGGGAAACTGTCACATAAAATGGATAGCAGCTAAGCAGAATCATGCCTGGTTGTTTTTGGATCGAAGACTTGCATGTATTGGTGCTGAATTTTCATAGAAACATATTTGAATATTTTAACTCTCATCATAAGTGGACGCATTTATTTTATAAAACTTGATTGACTGATAATAGGGTATGTTGTTAGCATGATACCAATAGTCTTTTCAATTTGATATTGGCAACTTCCAATATTGACAGTTCTTTAAACAGCCCAAATCGATTATAACATGGCGTTTCAATCATGTAAGGTACATATTTTGGAATACCGAGTACTGAGCAGTAAGACTGATTTTAGGGATGCATTGGTTTTGTTAACATGTGACAACCTAGTGATAGTACAATAGTTATACAACGTTTTAGCGTCCTTCATTATGCTCTGCCACAGTTGTTAGGGCATGCATGGCGGTTTTGTCACCTACAATCACCTTATTTATTAATGTTTTTTTTTCAATATACCATTATTCCAGAAGGTATTAAACATGCTTAGATTGCTCCACTAATAAGGAAACCTTTTTTTACCCTGAAAATTGTGCCACTTATCGCACCATCAGCAATGTACTATTCCTTTTTTGACTATCAGGTGATTCACAATCTTGCTTTCACACACATAGAAGTACTGAATCAGCCTTGATAGATGCCAACTA
Organism: Ambystoma mexicanum; assembly: GCF_040938575.1. Lineage (NCBI taxonomy): Eukaryota > Metazoa > Chordata > Amphibia > Caudata > Ambystomatidae > Ambystoma > Ambystoma mexicanum. Next base: position 406,488,395 of record NC_090937.1, read on the forward strand.
TAGTCTGCTCGAATTGTATTTAATACAAAAGACTTGTGATTGTCCCTACTCACCACTTAGGCCAGGGAATTTGCCAAACGTACAACAGAATGCCTAAGTGCATAAACAAAAATGTAATTACAAATAAGCAAACATTATTTCTATAATCTGACATAACATAGCACAAAGAATTACATTAAATGATATCCAGAGGAGGAAAACAAAAACATGTCATGTAATAATGCATGTTGCATGCCTTCCTGTTTCTAAAGTGCATGTGCTATCAATAAAGCGACAGTGCTAATGTAAAGGGACTATGCTTGTGCCAACATTCATAAAAAAATCAATAATACTAACAATCAATCTATTAGTTCCAATCTTACAAACCAAGACATGCTTTTTTACAGAAGCAATGTGTGTTTTTTTTAATCTTCCCTATGTGTTCATTCGCCTAGTATGCCAGTCATATGTCTACTAGTCTTGTACTAACCTTGACTAGTTTCTACGAATAACCTTTGATCTTTGAGGTCTTGTCTCCCTAAGAGTATTCTGTTTTCTCTAGAAATATATAGAATACAATGAATGCCATCCTTTCCCTTATAAAGAGTCCCCTACCTTCGTGGGCATCCCTTTTAACAGTCATATAGTTGTATGCAGATTCTGTTTGCAGGGTTTAATCTGCATTAAAAAATCAATAAATATTTAAACCACTTCTCCTGATCCATAATTCATCTGTCTCATATTAACACATCTCAAAGATATGTTTATGAACTTTGATTCCTTGTGACGATTTGGACTGAATTATGTTTCAAAAAGGATACTCCTCTATTAGTATAAAGGATTTAAACAGCACTGTTTGACCGCTTCAGAAGATGTTAATTTTGCAGCTGAAATTACGTGAAAAATATTCTTACCATAGAATTGTAGTTTTAATTGATCCACCACTGTTGCCAAATGCCAGATCTTTGTACACCGTTGAAGTCAATCGTGCGAGATTGAAGTGCAAAATACGTATAATTACTTCCGTTAACTGAAAGACTAGACACCTCATATAAGTAGGTGAACATTTAAAATGAATGAAATAAAATTCCAGACGCAAAATACGCCTCATTACCTCCGTTGTCTGGAAGACTACACTGTTATCATCAGTAGACATATAATTTAAATGAGCAAATATACAGCACTCTTTAACTCACCTGATTGTGCACAACTTGTATATGGTCATCAGCAATCATGTACTGATCTACAATTATGAATTAGTGATCTTAGATATAAGAGAGACTTTCAATATCTAAAGGTTTCAATAACCAGACTGACAATCTAGTTTACTGTGGTATATGCATGATTTTTTTAAATAATTTACGCAAATCAAAAAATAATGTCAATTGCTGTATCTAAACTATACCAATATGATAGATGTGCCAATACATCGCCAATGTTTTTTATGGACAAATCACATTTGCCCAAAAGACTGTAACTCACACCTTCATCCCATGAGTGGATTTAATATGTGCATTGAGTCAGGACTGGGCACCGTTCTTCTTAATCCTGGAATCCATCAGCTGTCGAATTCAAGTTGTGCAATCAAAATTGTTCTCTTCTGTCTGCTTTAATTCTGTGTTACCACCTCGTGGGTCTTTACTTACTTTTTCAATTGCAAACCATTTAAATTCATTGTGGTTGCGCTCCTCCTTCATGACATGTTCCACTCATAGGGATTTTATGTTTAATTCAAGATCGGTGTTCAACATGTGTGCACTTTTCTGTCTTTACTGTATATATTTTGCTGCATTGGCAGCATATCACATATATCCCATTGTTACTATTGCAATTAGTGTGAGCTTTCAACATAGACTTATTACAACTAAACATACATATACATTTATATACGTATATATGTAAATCCTAACACAGCCTCGATCTGGGTGTAGTTTTCCTGACTAGAAGGCATTTAATAAGACAATGTGTCTCTTTATGATTTTTCCGTTATTCCAGTGGTAAATCCACCACAATACCAGCAGAGGGAATTACTGATGCTGCCACTTGGTCATGCAGTATTACCACTGGAGGTATTACTTCTGGCGGAAACACCACCTGATTACAAGTAGCAGTTTGCCGGTGTAAATCCCCATTTAATAGAGTCCACAGGATCCCATTGGGGATTGTTGCTGGTATTACCGCCGCTGGTATTGTTGGATGGCAATCCCAGTGATTTTTTTGAGGTAAAGTCGGAGAGTTACCACCAGCTTGACCTTCAAAAAAATCGACGGTATTTACCATTCAGTAAAACCGGCTGCGGTAATACCGGCAAACTTGTAGTTTGGCATGGCAGGAAAAATGGAGGTAAATGGTTTACCTCTGCTTTTTTCCTGCACTGCTAAACTCGTAACGAGCTTCAAAATCTCTCGTCTTCACACCACCTTTGCAGTAGTTGAAGTATGGATGAAGAGGAACTGCTTAGATATATTTCAGGGCAAGCCAGAACTAATGTTGATTTGCCCCGACTACCATACCTAAGAAATGCAATATGTATATACACTGTAGTCACCCTTTTCTACTATGTTTTCGGGATTCCAGACATAGACAAATCTCTTGTGTTGATTTTATATCCCTCCCTCTCTATGGAACCTCAGGTGTGCAGCATAGTTAGTTCTGCTAGCTATCACCTCATCATTCCGAGACAAGTGAATCTGTTTTTATCAGAGGGTCCTACTGCTATTACTGTTCACACTACTATTACCAGATTTAAAATCGACTATTGGCTCTGCTAAATACATCATACAACATTTACATTTCCTCCAAAACACGGCAGTTCGTATTGGGATTTAACACTTGTAGACAAGATATATTCCCGGGCTCAGGATGCTTAATAATTACCTACTAAATCCAGAATAAAGTTTAAGCAAATCACGCTGCCCCATAAAGCTCTATTTGGTTGTGCACTATTTACCTAAGGCAGCATTTTCCATGGGACAGGTCCTTTTAACATCAACGCTCAGCGACAAGGAAAAGTGTGATCATCCTATGCTATTATGATAAAAGCATTTGGTGGATCAGGCTCCAGGCATTCTGCACACGGCCTGACGTCTATTGTACTCCGCATTGTCAGGAATGGGGGTGAGGAGCCTGGTATTCAGGGACCTCATCAGGGCAGTGTAGGGGTCCTGTCTTCGCTCTATGATCTGTCTTGATAAGATGTGGTGTTGTTTGAACTGAAAGCGCAGCTGTTAGATTGCGAACTGAGCTTTGTGCCAACTTGTTCTTGATCCGTTTCATTCTCCAGTGACCTGTATTGTAACCATGACCGTGTTAGACTCTGACTCTCACCTATGATCTGGTGACCGAGTTTATGTAGATGAGCTGGCTTTAATTTGTCTCGCACTATTCAATTAGCTGGACTTTCATCATATCTGTGTTCTGGATCATGTCATTTGTCATACTGCTGTTCATTTTTATTATTCTTATTATATCATCATTACATGTTATGTCATCATTTCATTTGTGTATTGTCAAGTGCTTGGGTGCAAAGCACTATAAGAGTAAAAAAAAACTAAAAAAAGCAAACATACTTGCAGCTAACTTTGGAAAAACCTACAGGAAGAGATCTGCGAAATGCATCTCTTCCAATTTAGGAAGAAGATGAAAACATTCCTAATAAGTGATGTGTAGCTCTTCCCAGCATCCTTCTGTGTAGTATTTTGTTCTCTGACATGGCCTAAGGTGGTAGCACTTTCTGTACACAACATCGAAATCAAATCATGAGACGTCATTAGGGACCTTTTCAGTTAACAACCAATTGCAGTATGGCAACCACATATATACTTGGACACAACTTAAAAAAATAAATAAACAACAGGATAATGTTTCTGAAGGAGCCTAACTCTATCAAAAAACACATGGCCAATTTAAAAATGGTGGCAACAAACTCTCATGCCAAGGGCATGCCTCCCTGTGAGAGCTAAGGTCATGACGTAGTTTCAATATGATTTATTTCCAATGTTTCCGTTATAAGCAATTGATTGCAAACACTTGTGGTAGGTTAATACTGCCACTTTGCCATTTTGGTACTTTATATATGTTTACATGTTAACTAGTAATTACTAGAAACATGTGTGTTTTTTTTTTTACCCACGCCATTAGAAACGTGTAATGAACACTGTTCAGAAAGAGTAGTCATTCTCAACACAACAAATACATATGGCCGTTTCAGCGTTACACATTCACGACATATTAACTTGAATTCTAACATGCACAGCAATTTTAGGAAATCATTTCTTCATGTTTTCTCTATTAGATATATTTACTATGTGTCTTATTGGACTATAAGTGATGACTTTTGTCCAGGAGGACTAGTCGTTTTCTGTGAAACAAACATACATATATGTATCCTGGCAATTAAAATGTACTTGAAAATGAATGAATTGTAGTGTGTTGTGTATTATCACTACAACTAGATAACGAATCTCCAAAACTGAAATTCTCTGATGGTCTCTCATACCGCATAGCATGTGGCATGTTTGCACACTTGCATGTGTCCATTGATATGGAGTTTTACATAGGTTCCCCAATAGTAGGACTTGTGAAGACTCACACTTGGGACACAGGACACCAAGTCTTATTATAGTCTTGAACCACACCGTTTTTGTTAGTAGCAATGGCTGAGCAGCCAGGCTTGTTTTAGAAGGGAGAACAGGGCTGTAGGTAGTACAAAGAACTCAGAGTTTATACACATAGGCCCAAAGAAACACTAATGCTCTAATGTAATATATAAATAATGGTTTATTTTATATACACATGAAGGTAAGATAAAAGGAAAGTACTATGACACAAAGTGACTAACTTTAGAAAAACACATTATTCACAGTAAGTAAATCCCTTTGTAATACATTTTAGAATGGCAAGATGCAATTCAAAGGAAAGTAAAATATTTTGTAATAAATGTTTCAGGTAAGATAAATGAAACAAAACCTACTTTGCAATCATTTTACAATGGCCTATCACTATAGAAGTCCATCCCTATTGTAGTTATGGGTGTCTCCGAGTCATATTGGAGGGCAAAACAGGAAAGGGTAAGCAGTGTAAAGTTCAAAGGTTCTAGAGGAAGTCTTCAGTAGCAAATAAGCAACAATATTTGTTGGAAAAAGGGTCAGACACTTCGGAGATGTCTCCCTGCTGGCTTACAACCATTAGGCCTGGGCAATCATGTTTGGGAAAACTCCCAACCACATGAATCAGCACTACATCAACACAGGAGTGGATCTTGCAGAAGCAGTCGAGCGAATAGGCTCTCAACAATAGATTATTCTTGATTCTGTGATTTTTGGCACCTTTTGAGAAGCACCCGTGAAGCATGATTACCGCTCAGTCGATTCTTCTCGCTTTATCAGTCCTGCACTCTCGTGAAGGCACTTCAAGGAGTGGAATCTTGCCTCTGGGGTTCTGGAAGGAAACCACCAACGTTTCAGGAGGATTAAACCTTCAGGAAATGATGCACTTTACTGTGGCCACAGGTCCCAGAGTATTGGGGGTTTGCAGCCTGTGAAGGTTGAAGCTCATCGTGTGATGGCTCGAAATGCAGGTCATCTCAAGTCTGAGTGGTCCCATCTGTCTAATAAGGAGAGATGTCCTCTTCAGAGTTTTCCTGGTGCTTAGAAGAAGGGGGAGGACAGCAGTGGTTTCTCTAAGGGCATCTCTGGTCCTCTATAAGTGGCTGCAGACTTCTCTCTTCTTCTTCATCGACTTTTGATTGTCTTCAGCTTCAGGATCAATGCCTTTAATGCAGGAACCTAGTCAATCGGCATCCATGCACCATTCAAACTCTGGGTGGTGGCTGTAATTTTAGAGGACAGCCAGCCCCCATGTTGAAACTGGTTCCAGGCAGGCACACCAGAATACAAAGAACAGCAGAATTTCAGAGTCCACCCCTGTTTCCTGTCCTCACAGAAACACTGGAGCCTTGGCAGGCTTCATAAAGGATTCTTGCCAAAGACAAAAGTCAAACCAGGACCTCCCTCACCCAGCACGACAGAAGAAGGATGAAGAAGGGACAAGCAAACAAGAAATGACTAAGAAAACAACAAAGTCACCATTTAATTAATTAATTAATTAATTAATTTATTTATTTATTTATTTATGTTTACATTTATGTAGCACACATGCAGCCCAAACGCATTGCAGCACTGTTACTTGAGGCAGAGCTTAGTTAGGAAAAAAGTTACATACATGTGATGGAAAACATATCATGAGTACAGTTACATTCTGAGCTTCTGGAACATTCTCTTTGCATTCTATACATATTCAGATACAGATATTAGCTACAACATGAGAAAGAGTAGGGTTTCTGTCTTGGGTGAGTTTTAGTTGAAGAGCATAGTTTTCAGCGACTTACAGAATGCTAGGTGAGAGACTTCTGCTCTCAGGGGTGGTGGTAGGGCATTCCAATGCAGTGGTGCTAGATACGGGAAGCTGATCCCGCCTGCTCTGGCTCTTTTGACTCTGAGGATCATGAGCATGTTTGTATATGGAGTTCTGGTGGGTCTGGAGGATGTAGTGGGGTGGATTCTCTCAGAGAGGTATGGTGGAGCATTTTGGGTCAATGGCGACCCTTCTGTGCACTACCCTGGCTGTAAGTACAGCGTGCGAGTAGAAATTGCACAAAAGTAGATAGGATAAAACCACTGGCACCAGCCATTCAGATTAGCTTGTCACTCTTACCGAAATGTTACAGGAGCTGTGAGAAAGGGGATACAATGTAGCCCCTCTGCACTTCACACTTGGATGGGGTGTGCTGATCTAAAAATAGGAAAAGAAAGGAAGAATAAAAAGATCGTCCTAAAAAATAAAATTTAAAAGGAAGCCCAAAGGGCTCCCAGCAACACTGCACAGGTAGTGCTGTATGATGCAAAAGTCAAAAGACAGATGCCATAAACCTTGCAGGAAAGTATACGTCCAAGAAAAATGTTGAAAAAGAAGTACACAAGTATCCCAAGGATAGGGTAATAGAATGATTGAGTGTGGAAAAAGGTTTTCTCTCACTCAAAAATCCAGTAGTCCCGCAAAAAGTGCTGGGGGACTCACTCGTAGAGGAGATTACGCCTACAAATTGAAAATCTACCTAGCATACATTTAGGCATTAAATCAATGTTCTATACTCTCCAGGAAGCATTTGCTTATTATATAATGTGAAACAATGATCCTTTGAATGAAAAACATTTTAAAACATTATTTCTCAAAATACATATTATGGAAATCGCCACAGAGTACCTCAATAATGTTTCTTATATATTGGGCCTCATTACAAGGTAGGAGGTAGCCATGGCGGTAGCGCCATGGCTACCCCATTACCGCATTCCGGGTCCGTGTTCCCCGAATAGGGACTTACCGGGTCATTCTGACCTTGGAGGATTCGTAAGTCCCCATTCCGAGAACCATTCCACATTCCCATTTCAGCCCCCATAGGGCTCAATGGGAATGGGGATGGAGTTAATAACGGTACCGCAATTTGCGGTACCGTTATTAGTTCTGAACCCCCTTAACGGGTCCCTTCCTAACGCCTGGTAAAACCAGGTGTTGAGGAAGGGACCCGCTAAGGGACCTCAGAATAGGGTGGTAAGGGATTATCGGCGACAGTGTCCTTATCGTTGCCGGTAATCCCTTACCGCCCACCTCGTAATGAGGCCCATTGTCTTCTTTAAAGCTCTAAAGGAATGCTGGCTCAAGAGAGTGCTAGAGTAAACCTTTGAACCTCATCAGCACAGATCGTCCCGCGACCCTTTGCTTTAAGACTGTTATGAAAGAGAACTTTTGAATCCATTTTAAGATGAATGTGTATTTTATATGGGATGTTATGGAAATGCTGTTTAAAAGAAAGCTTTTGACTACTACTACTACACTACTCTCAGACACACCCCAGAGAGCTGTCCATAAGCATTCCTAATCGAATCCTCTCACGCAAGGCCCAACCATCCCCTTTGTTGTTCCTGCAATGCACAGCATCTACCGAGTCGTCCTACCCTGATGATATGTGGGAGGAGGCAACAAAACGCTCATCACAGGATAATACCCCCAATTGCACAAATAGATAACCTGCATGCAAATATGCTGCACTGAATGCACACATTGTTTGCGCTGCATTGTGGACTGTTAAGACGGATTTCTGAACTCTGTCCTGGTGGCGCAGAAGTTCAGAAGGCCAACCTAATTACTTGGAACAGGGTAACCTCTGGACGAGCCAGACCAATCAAGCTAGCGATCGCGGCGGTCAAGACTAGGTCTCAAGAGGGGTGAGGGTGACTGAAAGCCCGCAATGAGCACACAAAGCAAGATCACTTACAAACTACTCCAAACAGTTGTTATATTAAAAATATATACACATTTATTTCAAGGCCTTTAAAACAATGACCGTAGCGAGAAAATCACAATATAACGATAGTAAACCAACACATACCATATCAACACAATATATATACAAATACAACAAGTCTCAAGCGTTATATGCACGAAATGTGTAGTCCACCTAAAAGGGAGGGAAAACAGGCAGTGCGCAATAATGCTTAGACCCAGTTCGCCTTCAGAGGCACCTAACTAGATGGAAGTCCGAGCCCTGCGAAGAGTGGAGCCTTGTGTCATGTTGCACGAAAGCCGCAACATGATAAAAGAAACTACGGGAAACAGCGTTCCCCGGTACTGACTGTCTTAAGGGCATGTCAGTTTCCCCGTAAGAAAGGAGCGAAAAAAGCCCAGAGGAGTGCGGCAGAAGGCTGCACTTCTCTGGCAAAGTCAAGAACAAGGTGAAAAACAACAGCAAAAAGTTTAGGGGTTGCCACATGGAAGGAAAATTACCTACAATTACGAAATCTTTCCTAACACTCGCCCCTCCCAGACTATGGACAGGGGGAACTAATCCACCCCTGGATGAGTCTCTTGTTCAGGTCGGTTAAACATTCTGGACAACCCATCTGCATTGCTATGTTGGACACCTGGCCTATGCTCAATAGTGAAGTCGAAGCCTTGTAGACTTATGGACCACCTAAGCAACTTTGGATTCTCCCCCTTCATGTTCATTAGCCACTTTAACGGCTTATGGTCAGTTTGCACAGTGAAGTGGGTCCCATAGAGGTAGGGCCTCAGCTTCCTTAGGGCCCACACAACAGAGAAACATTCTTTCTCTACCGTGGACCATCTGAGCTCTCTGTCCTTAAGCTGGCGGCTAATAAAACCAATAGGGTGTTCCTTACCCTTCTCATCTACTTGTGATAGTACAGCTCCTATCCCAGTGTCAGAGGCGTCCGTCTGCACGATAAAAGGTCATTGATAATCAGGGGCCATGAGGACAGGGGCCTGGCACAATGAGTCTTTTAAGCCATTGAAGGCCTTCTCACACTCGTCGGTCCAAGTTACCTTCTTGGGTTTCTTCGGAGTTGTGAGGGCAGTCAGAGGGGCAGCTATGGTGCCATAGTCTGCCACAAAATTGCGGTAATACCCCGTGAGTCCTAAGAAGGCTCTCACTTGGGTTTGCGTAGTGGGGGTAGGCCAGTCTTGTACTGCTTGTACTTTACTGGGAAGAGGCTGTATCCTCCCTCCACCTACTTCATGTCCAAGGTAAACCACTGAGCCTTGTCCATTTTGGTGAGGGGCCACTCGGACACCCTCAACAGAGCTATCTGAAGGACTGCTTTGGAACAGGTCGGGGAGAGGTTCAGACTCCTCTTCCTCAATGTCTGAAGCCAGTAGCAGTGCTGCGATTTCGACGCTTGGGACGAAAGCCTTCAGCCTATTCACGTGAAACACTTTTGGAGCCTGTCCAGGCCTTCCGAGGTCCACTGAATAGTTAACCTCACCCAGGGGCTCCACCACTGGGTAAGGGCCTGACCATTTGTCCTGTAAAGCTCGAGGCCTTATGGGATTCATGATCAGGACTTGCTGACCAAGTGTAAAGTTGATGAGGGAAGCTTTCTGGTCGTACCAATGTTTCACCAGCGCTTGCCCTGCCTTCAATTTATCACTAGCCAAGCCCATCAGAAGTACCATCCGTTTTCTGAGCCCATAATCAACTACGTTGGTAGTAACAGGGGGAGTGGGCATCTCCCATCCCTCCTTGACGATGGTTAAGGGTCCCCGTACGGGATGACCGAACAGAAGTTCGAAGGGGCTGAAGCCAACACTCTCCTGTGGTACCTCTCGGTAGGCGAACAGTAAGCATGAAACAAGAAGATCCCATTTTCTTCTCTGAGGCTCCTCCAGAGCCCCAATCACGCTCTTTAACGTCCTGTTAAAACGCCCCCCCAGACCATTGGTCTGGGGGTGGTATGCAGAAGAGAACTTGTAGGTGACCCCACATTCTTTCCACATAGCCTGCATATACTTCGACATAAAGTTGCTGCCACGATCCGACACAACTTCTTTAGGGAAGCCAACCCTAGTAAATATGCCAAGTAAAGCTTTTGCAACTGACTTGGCAGTTACAGTTTTCAATGGGATGGCCTCAGGATATCTGGTTGCATGGTCGACCAGCACCAGGATAAACCTATTGCCTGAGGATGTTTGCGGGTCAAGGGGACCAACGATGTCGATCCCTACCCTTTCAAATGGTACCCCCACAACTGGGAGCGGTACCAACGGAGCTTGGATTGTCGTGCCAACCTTACCAGACAACTGGCAGGAGGCACAACTCCTGCAGTGACTTTCTACTTGCACCCCCATCTTGGGCCAGTAGAAGTGCATGGATAACCTTTGCTTGGTCCTCTTCATACCAAGGTGACCAGCAAGGGGAACTTCATGCGCCAACTGCAGGAGAAAGGGCCTAACAGCAAGGGGAACCACCAACCTCCTATGGTCTTCTTCTGTAGACTCTGTGGGCTCACTATACAGGAGTCCACCTTCCCAATAAATCCTATGCGTCCCAGGAGGTTCACCCTCAAGCTGGGAGCAGGCCTGTCTCCTTAGGCCTTCCAGAGATGGGCACTCACGTTGGCCTTTACTGAATTCGTCCCTATCAGGACCTCCTTCAACTAACAAGTCTTTTAGTTCAGGATGATCGTTGGGGTCAAATACTTCAGGCATCGCCACCTCCTCGTCAGGCCCGGGCGATTGACCAACTTCCTCCACCGCAGTGGTAGGCAAGCTCGGGGGAATATTCTCTTTCCCTCGTCTTGACTTGTCGACTCCTTTCGCCTTGGGTTTCCCCTTCGGCTGGGGCGGCGTATTGGTCTTGGCCAATGCTGCCCGTGCTTGAGACCGTGTGTAGGGTCTTTCGGCAGTGTCTCCTACGAGCCCTAAAGCTCTGAGATCATTACCTAACAAGACCTTTCCCGGGACGTTTCTCTGAATGCTCACTGGAATCCTGACTGCTGTACCATTTAAAGTAAGATTTACAGGTATTACTGGGAACATACGGAGTGGGCCGTCAGCCAACTTAGTGGGCATCAGAGTAGCTCTGGCAACTTCCTCTGAGTCTACCAAGGTAGAATCCACTACAGTGCGACTGCACCCACTATCCCTAAGAGCTGGAGTATCTACTCCATTGATCAGCACACTGTCTTTAAAGTAGTGCTTGGTATTATCCGGAATCCTAACATAAGCCTCTGCGACTTTAGGCTCCCAGGAACCCAGGGAAACTAAAACTACCTCAGTCTCTATCCCGCTGGGAAATGAGTCTGAGGAGAAAGATGCTCTTGTAATCTCTTCTTCCTCGTAGGAGGAGAAGGCCAGATTAGCGGAGTGGACCCCCAAAGGTCTAACCTTACACCGGGGATCCCCCTTCACGTGATCAGTTGCTCCACAAGCAAAACAAGATCCATTGGGTCTGTTTACATAGGGAGGCTTATTGTAACCAAAGTTCTGTTTCGGAGGCTGACCTCCACTACCCTGTGAGTTCTCTTGTGTCTTACCCTTATTTTTCTTTTTGTGGCCCTTATGAGAAGAAGATTTATCAGATGCTCCACCCTCCATATCTTTGGACTTTTTCCCTTCCTCCTGCTTACCAGGATGAGTTTTGTCCTTATGGGACACTCAATGTGACGCCCATAAGTCGGCTGCAATGGCCAGCTTCTTAGGATCTATCTCCTTCGAATCGGCCAAATGCTGCTTAAGCTCCGGGGAAGAAGATGCAAAAATGTGTTCCAGCATGACAAGATTTATCATGCCTTCGAAGGTAGAAACCTTATAACCTTCGACCCAGCCAGTTAAGTTTTTCAAGGATTCAGTGACATAAGATACCCAAGTACCACCTTCCTTTTTCTTATACTCTCTGAAACGTTTCAAATATTGGGCCGGAGTCTTCCCAAACTTTAAAATGAGAGTTTGCTTTAACATTACGAAATCAGCTCGCTCAGCCTTTGACATTTCCATAATGGCACTACAGCCGGAATGGGGCAGTCTGCTGAGTAACCAGGCAATCTTATCAGCATTGTCAACTTGTTGAACTTCGCATGCATACTCAAACGCATTCAGCCAGTCCATAATGTCATTCCTTTCCTCATATACACTGAGCAGATCTTTCGGAAACCGTGGATGAGAGGAAGCCCCAGACCCATGTCCAGGACCCTTGGACCCATTTGCAAACTGAAGCTTGGCCAGTTCCAACTGGTGATCCCTGTCGTTTTGTTTTTCTAACTGTTCGATTTTTAGTTTGGCTATGCTGAATTCAAGCTCCTGCTGCCTAAACCGCAGCTCTTGCTTCTTGAATTCAAGCATAGCCTCCCCATCAGCACTGGCAGAGGAAACATTAGACATCTCGTCCTCCCTGTCCTCGTGGTCGCAATGGATCAGTGCAGCGGCAGAACCATCGGTTCTACCAGTGAGAGCAGCCCCACCACCTTCCGCACTGTCCTCAGAAGTTATAGCGTCAAGCTGTGCTTCTTGCCACGCCACGATTCTTTGGATCATTTCCAATTTCGTGCCTTGAGAGGAAACACCTCTCTCCGCACACATCTTTTTCAGTGTTTCTGATTTGGAAGCATTTAAAGTTAACAAGGTATTTGTTTCCATACTGTTAGATAGGACTATGGCCTTTTTAAAGTTATACTACAAAAATTCACTATGTGTCCTGGTTGGAATAACCTGAAATACCCTAGTTCGTGCGCAACACTGGATACCTTCAGTCGTATCCCATGTCATGATCTCTGCTTCCAAAAGGTCAGGGTTTTCCCAACTCCCTTGGAAGCAGATCCATAACCCAGGTTCCGAGTGCCAACCAGTCCCAATTGGGACCTTTTGGACCCAGTCCTGGCGCCAGTGGCACCAGGCTCATAAATATGCCCAGTCCCAGCGCTGGAAGCGCCGGGCTCATAATGCTTGGGTGGACTTACCTGCAGCAGACCATGCTGCTTACTTGCCTGCCAGTTGAGCCTCTGATCCTCTTCTGTTTGGAACTACTTTTCCTGTTGGGTGGGACAGGAGCCACTCCCTAGATTCAGAACACTGGAACTCTTCTGGAAAGCAGGAACTCTTTTCTTACTAGGCGTGGCTGTGGAAGGAGAAACCTAAGCACTACAGGAGGCTATTTAAACCACACCCGATGGATGAATCTTGCTGTGCGTTATTCTGCATCCTCTGCAGCAGAACGCTCATCGTGTCTTCTGCATCTGATCCTGGGCCTTAGGAAAAAGGCTTACCATCCTGAATCCAGTCTTCAGCAACACCTATAAAGACAAGAAAGAACAGGTTAGCATTACGGTCTTCAGTGACAGCTCTTCACTTACCTGGTCCATCGGCTGTCACCAACGCCTCGCGGTGCATTCCGGCATCTGAAGGACAAAGGCTTACCTACTCTTCGTGCGCTCCGGAGGTCTTCACACTGCATTCCGGCATCTGAAAGACAAAAGCTTACCAACTCTTCGCACGCTCCGGAGGCCTTCGGCGCTGCATCCCGCATCTGAAAGACAAAACAAGGTGTGTTTAAAGACATTGGGGAACTTTAATACTCACGTGCCATTACTCCTTTCCACATCTAACCCAGTGGGTATTCCGGCACCCGGCAGCCACTCCGAAATTGTACCTGCAAAATAAAAAGACAGTTAGAGCGCATCGTGAAGCAGGCAGCAAGCGCTTACTTACGTGCTTCCAGGCGCTTCTATTCATCACACGGGCTCCATCTTCAACTCACTTCAGCCCGTCATCCGCCATCGCCGGAACCCTGGAAAACAAGAAACATCATTACTAAAGACTTTAAAGACATTAGAGTTACTCGAAACTTACCGTTCGTGCAGTAAAAGACGGACAGCAGTCCTCTGAAGTCAAGAGGCCTGCTCCCCTTATCCAGTGAAGAAACTGGTTACAGCACCCTGCCCCGAGGCAGATGGAGAGCACGGCGTTCACTTACCTAAGACATCTCACCCTTCAAGTCAGACATACAGTGCACAGAGGTCCAGCCCAAAGAGCCAGCCGTGTGTTGCACATCACCTTTGAAGATACGGTATACGCCCAGTCAAGACCGGCGCCTCTACGGGAATCAGGTGAGCGTTACAGAACGCAAAGCCTACCACAAAACTCCCGTCCAGGCGCTATGGAAACCTCGGATACCGACCAGCTAGCCCAGTTACTTGGGGAACTAAGGGCAGAAGTGCATGCAGCCCGTCAGGAAACGAACGCTCTAAGAAGGGAACTGATTATTTCCAAGGAGCTAACAGATGATCTCGCTAGACAATTGCTACAGTCACAAGCCGGACAGACCCCGTTACCCGCATCTGGGGGAAATCTTCCTTCTACATCCTCTATGAATCCAGTGCAGATCAACCTACCTGGGAATGTACCTCTGGCTCCGCCCCAAACGATTTTCTGGTGACCCAAAGAGGTTTGCAGTATTTATCAATCAGTGCCGGTTGCATTTCTTATGCCGGCCAGCAGCCTTTCCAACTGATCAAGCTAAAGTAGCTTTCGTGCTTTCGTACCATAGTGGCAATGCGGCAGACTGGTCGATCCCTCTAGTCAATCAAGATGATCCGGTCCTCCATGATTTTCAAGCTTTTCAGCTCAGTATGGAAAAACTGTTCGCAAGACATTCACAGGGGCAGGCCTTGGACAATGAGCTTCTTTCGTTGCGACAAGGTAATCAAGACCTTTTGGCTTATATTGCGTCTTTAAACAGACTGATAGTGGAAACTCAATGGCCTAAGGACAAAAGGATTACGCTGTTTTATAGAGGTCTACGTGGAGAGCTCAAAGATGTGTTAGCCCAAGTAGTGAATCCCCCACAAGATTGTTCGGACTATATAGAGACTTAGTCGTTCAAATAGATCACAGACTGCAGAACAGGAAGGCCGATCGTTCCAAGTTTGATTCGAGTATTTTCCAAACCGCCAACTCCTTCTAAAAGAGTAGACTCCGGGGAACCCATGCAAATAGGGGGTCTGAAAGGTCCTCTAACACAAAAGGAGCAGGAAAGGAGAAAACAGTTGCAATTATGCCTCTATTGCGGAAACTCAGGGCACTTTCTTCGAGACTGTCCGGTGAAACCTGCCAAGAAGGCAGTAGGAGCTGCAGTTACCAAAGTTACAAACTCTGAGCAGGGAAACGACCTCGCCCGACAAGAATAGAGGTCCTCTTGCCGAACGTGAAAACCAGTTCCGTGACCTCGCATTTCGTGATACCTATGGTCCTCATTAGCCCTGATAATCCGGATCGATTACATGCAATCGAAGCTTACGTCGACAGCGGTGCCATCGGCAATTATGTGGATCACGAAATGGTTTTGAGGATGAATCTAACTCTTTGTCCCAAGGCTGTAAAGGACGTCATTACTACGGTGGATGGTACGGAGATAGCCTCCGGGCCAGTAACGCATACCACTCAAGAGGTGACGCTAGTAAGTCAAGATGGACACCATGAGAAGATCGTGTTCGATGTGATCAAGGCCCCTCAGTTTCAGATTATTCTAGGAATACCTTGGTTAGAGAAACACAATCCTCTGATTGATTGGCGAGCAAGAACGGTCCAGTTTCCTTAATGTGTCTCTACTTGTCACCCTCCACCTGGTGTGGCACTGGCAGCAATTTCTTCAGAGACTCCCCAGTTACCTCCCGAATACCTAGAATACCAAGATGTTTTCCGGAAGGATCAGGCTAACTCTCTACCTCCTCATAGGTCTTATGACTGCCAGATAGACCTGATACCTGGATCTACTCCTCCTTGTAGTAGAGTTTATGCCCTCACCGAGCCTGAGAACCTTCACCTTCGACAATACCTGGATCAATACCTGGCAAATGGGTTTATTCGTCCTTCCAAGTCCCCTGCTTCTTCAGCTTTGTTCTTCGTTCCAAAAAAGGAAGGAGACCTTAGAACTTGTATAGATTATCGCTCCCTGAACCACATCACCGTTAAGAATAGATATCCGTTACCTTTGATCCCTGAACTCCTGGACCAAGTCAGAAAAGCATGCATATATACAAAGCTGGATCTTAGAGGAGCTTACCACTTGGTACGAGTAAAAGAGGGCGATGAATGGAAGACGGCCTTCCGCACCAAGTATGGGCTATTTGAATATCAGGTCATGCCCTTCGGACTTTGCAATGCCCCGGCCGCCTTTCAATATTTTATGAACGATGTCCTCAGAGAGCTCATAGATGTGTGTGTTGTTGTTTACATTGACGACATCCTCGTTTATTCTTCATCGGAATCTGAACATCGGAAACACGTGAAAATGGTCCTCGAAAGATTGCGTCAACACAAACTTTTCGCTAAGTTGGAAAAATGTGTTTTCAACGTGACTGAAGTTGAATTCTTGGGATTTATATTATCACCTGGCGGAGTGCGTATGGATTCAAAGAAGGTCGATGCAGTTCTCAAATGGCCATCACCATCCTCCGTAAAAGGTGTGCAAAGCATGTTAGGCTTCGCTAACTTTTACCGCAGGTTTATCCCCGAATTCTCTCGAATAGTCCAGCCCATCACTGCCTTGTTAAAGAAAAACAAACGTTTTGAATGGTCTACCGAGGCGGAACAAGCTTTCCAGGATTTGAAGACTAAATTTATCTCTGCACCAATCTTAAAACACCCTCGCCCCGAACTCCCCTACATCGTGGAAACTGATGCTTCAAGCCTTGCCATGGGGGCAGTTCTATCACAAAAGGACCCGGTAACCAATCAGTTGCATCCCGTGGCATTTTGGTCCCGCAAATTCTCGCCTCCTGAAATCAATTACACGATTACTGACAAGGAACTTCTGGCTATCAAGTCTGCCTTTAAGGCTTGGCGGCATTATCTGCTGGGGGCCCGACACACCGTTACTGTGATTACGGATCACCGAAACCTGCAATATTTGAAAACCGCAAAAGCCCAATCCTCTAGACAACTCTGTTGGGCATTATTCTTTGCCGAGTTTGACTTCATAATTACCTATCGACCTGGTACAAAGAACGGTAAAGCTGATGCCCTTTCTCGGATGGGAGTGGAAGAACACTTGATCAACCCTAAACCTGTACCAATCATTCCCGAACAAAGAATTCTGGGTGTAATCGCCACAGAATCCATAGAGGAAGTTAAGGATAAAGCCAGGCAACTTGTAACTCCAGAAGACATACAGAATTGGCATCTGCAGGGAAAGGACTTTGCAGTAAAGGACAACTTATTGTATTTCCAAGAACGATTATACCTACCCAGCACAGATTTACAGAAAAAAGTAATCGCTTGTTATCACGATTCTTTAATGGAAGGACATCCCGGTATGGCCAAGACCTCAGAAAAGATCAAGCGCTACTTCTGGTGGCCGTCTTGGAAAAAAGATATCAGAGACTTTATAATGTCCTGTGGAGTATGCGCCCAAAACAAGAGTCAAAAGGAAAGACCAGCAGGCCTCTTACGCCCTATTGACATCCCACCTCGCCCTTGGCATACGCTTTCTATGGACTTCATCACCGATCTACCTCCATGCTCCGGATACAATACGATTCTAGTAATCGTGGACTTATTCTCCAAGATGGCGCATTTCATTCCGCTCAAAGGCTTGCCAACAGCAGCAACTCTGGCCCGAGAATTTCTCGAAAACATCGTCCGACTGCACGGTTTTCCTTCGGTTCTAATTTTGGATCGAGGTAGTCAATTTATTTCTCATTTTTGGCGAAGTTGCTGTCGGTCGGCTCAAATTGATGTGAGACTATCGACCAGTCACCACCCTCAGACCGACGGACAAACCGAGAGGACCAATCAAACTCTGGAACAGTATTTATGCTGCATGCTGCAACAAACTGAAAAAACTTGGAAAGACATCCTTTGGATAGCCGAATATGCCTACAATAACTCTGTCCATTCGGGAACTGGGAAAACCCCGTTTTTTCTTTTGTACGGCAGTCACCCTCGAACCTCGGAGTTGGATCCCCTCCAAGATCTTGAAACACCAGCAGTAGACTACCTGCATTCTACAATCATCCAAGCCTTTAATGAAGCTGTTTCTCACCTTCAAAGGGCTAAAGAACAATACAAGAAAGGAGCAGATCAACATCGGAAGGAAGCCCCTCAATATCAAGTAGGGGATCAAGTCTGGTTATCCACCAAACATCTACCTCTAAAAGGGCCACGCACATTCAACCCAAGATACCTTGGTCCCTATTCCATCACTACCATAGTAAACCCAGTAGCGGTCAAGTTGGACTTGCCCCCGCACATGAAGATACATCCGGTCTTCCACGTCTCTCTATTAAAACCCGTGCAACCTCAAACCCGACTAACTAAATCTCCAAAACCTATCCTAGTTGATGGAGAACTCGAGTTTGAAGTCAAAAGCATTCTGGACTCCAAGATCTCCAAATCTAAACTATTTTACCTAATTGACTGGAAAGGTGAGTGGAAGCGCCCCCAAGTTAGCACGATCCTCCCCGCAATGGGAGACAATAATGGACACTCCCGCAACGGGAATAAGGCCAAGACAGAGTGCGGGTGAGCGTAAGTGGGAGTTTATCAAAAGAATATGGCATGCAAAGAACTCTGCAACCTCCGAGAGCGCTCTGCCTGACAATCGCAAAGGCAGGCGTATTTCTAATACAAAAAACGTCATCAAAACCTACACACTATAGGGGGCACAAGTTAATTGGGATTGGGTGGCGTCGACTAACTATAGGTGTTGCTGCAGCGTGGTTGGTCCGGGTGAAAGGACGTCACTGGTCAGCCTCGTGGGTTGGGTTGGGCCTAGCAGGCCGGCTTGAGGTCATCCGGGCGGTGTTGGTACGCTGGGGCAGCCTGTGACCAAGATGAATGCCTTCCCTGACTTAGGTGCCCTAGATCATGCACATTGCAGTTACTTAAAACCCCATATCTAACTTCTACAGTAAATCTTTCAATCAATACAACACAGGAGGAATGCATCTTGTGAGGGGTCTGGTGGTCGTCGGTTGGATTTACCGGTGTTCTGACGTCTGGTATTTCAGGTCGAGGGGCTGGGCTCTGGGGGCTTGTGGCGGGTGGTACATGTTTTCTACTAAAAAGGGGGGGTTCTGTGTCTTGTCTCATTGTCGGGGGTAGCCTTTGTGCGGGGTCAGGCTTCTTGGGGTGGTCTGGGGGATTGTGGGATTTACGAGAGGGGGCTGGTAGATCAGTGGATTCAAACGTAAGTTTATTACTGTGCTGTAAATAACGCAGGTGGCGGCCGGTGGCCTTGGATGCTGCGTTGGGGCCTCTGACTCTCTGAAGCGGTTCCAGCTTGGTCGGGGGAGGTGGGGGAGCACGGCACAGGCCTTAGCTTTTTTCTACTTGGCAGGCTTCGTAGGATAGGAGGGAGAATGGCCTTGCATATATTCACAAAAGGTATTTTCCTCGTGTGTTGTCTAATTTTTGAATACAAAACTTTTATATCATTGGTCTTCTTTAAACTACTATACCATACACATATTCTACGAGTTCATTAAACATTCTGTTATTATATTCAGTCCGAGTATCTTTTCGTTACCTAACATTACATTTGCTACAGAGTTTGATTATTTTATGTACATTAGACGTTACATGAGGTAGTTCTAGATTATGGCCTACAGAGATTGATACTCGCCGCTTTGGGTGATTAAGAAAACATATACGAGTTCAGGTTTCTACATAAAATTGAAAGAACATCTATACAGATAAAGGCTATACGTTTGGTCGACATCTTTCTCTGTGGTTATAGCAGCACTAGTCCAGACCTGGGGTGATATCATATAACGTTACATCTTTATGGTTTGTTCACAGTTTACAGGATCTGTTTAAACAGAGGTAGTTCGTTAATACCAATACTTGAATTATTTTCTACTTTCTTCAGATAGTGATGCTTCAGCTTTTTCCCCGTCACCCCGGCCTCGCGGACCAGGTCATGCGGGGTGCAATATTACATTGTGAACGATGAAATGTTACAGTGTTGGCATCTCGGGTTTAGCTCATACCCGACTTTCTCATGGGAACGCGCTCGCAGCGGATCTACCAGGGCTACTGCGGCAGGGATACTTGGAAAGCCCTCCAAAGGTGGGGGCCGCACCGCAGCGCGCTGAACTCACGCCATCTTTGCTGGGCAAAAAGGCTTCTAGGCCTGTCTAAACGTTAGTGTGTGTGTATGATGGATACGTGGGGCAATGTCATCGGCGGGCAAGCCCTCCTCCACCTGGGCCCGGGTGGCATGAGGGAACGCCCGGCGAGCCATGGTCCTCACCGGGGGAGAATAATGTAAGAGAGGGGGGCCCTAAGGCCTGTCCTCCCCTACATTTCCCCCCTTTCGTTACTAAAGTAACTAATTCTTCAGCTCTTCCAACCTTCTACACTCTTGCTCCTCAACTATCGCGTCATCCCATGCAGGTGTTCCCTTGATGGGCATCCATGCCCTACACACCCCCCTTAAGCTCTCTCCTCTTCTAGCGTATTCGTCTGGTGTGCACGTTAAATATATACAGTCACCACTTTCCTCCAAATCTACCCAGACCTCTGTGTACCATTCTAATTCCACATCTCGGGGCTCCTTGATAGTGGTATGCCATAGCTTGTCTACTATGTACTTGTCACGGTACATAGGCACTAACCGGTACTGGGGGGTGTTGTCTATTCCCGTCTGCACATGTACTTCTTGTGTTGCCCTCATTGTACCACCAGAGTTGCCCATTGTCACCATCATCATTGCGCCGTTAGGGACCGCATTTGCACAACATCGGAGGCCCAACTGGCACAGGCAGAACGCCACGAGGAGGAACACCACAGCTGGTACCAGAAATTTCATCGTCATTCCAAGCCAAGAGGGAACCCAGGAGAAGATATTGTCGAACCACGTGCTGGCTTCTGCTCCACCTTCCATCTTCATTTTCTCTCCCAAATTATGTACTGCTTCGATCACGTGGGATAAGGACCCATTTTCCGCGTCTTCAGAAGGTACGAAAGTGCAGCAGGCACTTCCTATTTTTCGGCAAACACCTCCGTCCATCGCTGTCAGTAGGTCCAGAACATACCTGTTCTGCATGGTCATTAGGCGTAGAGCTCGCAGTTCTACTTTTATTATGTTGAACCCTTCTTCAGTGTTATTGGCTAACTGAATCAGTTCCCACCGTGTTATCTGGAGCCATTTTGCGTTTGCCCTTGCTTGGACACTTGAAATTAGCGAGGCAAAGAATGTTTCTACAGAGCTGAACAGCCGGTACCTGTCTGGAATCTGTGCCAATAAATCAGACGAAGCTTGAGATATGTAATTTGATGCCCTTCTGTTCCGTGATAGCTCTTCTCCCTTTTCTCCGGAGGACAGGACATAGAGGTGTGATTTTGCAGTGGGAGGAACCACACCCTGGTGCATGTTCCCTGGCATCCTTTTATTTCCGTCAACGTGGCTTTCTGGAATCACCATCAGGGCCGAGTGCAGAGTGGCCATCGAGCAGCTGCCACTCCATGCCTGGGGAAGGTGTAGGTAGGCCTGGTTCCCACATACCCAGTATGTGTCCATCAATGCAGCTGTTCCTTTTCTCATCTCTGGGATGGTGATGGTTTTGTTGCAGTTTTTATTCGTCCCTATCGCCACTTTTCCTTCTCCCTTAAAACATAGTTCGTTCTTGATCTCGCTTTGTAGCTTGAAGGGTTTTTCCATTGCTGTTACCCATGTCAGTTTGGAAATGTGCTCCTTCCATACTGGTGTGCATGTTTCTTCCATCCATCGCAGTCTGGCTGGTTGGACACCTCTCAGTGCTTCCGCTTTGCACAGTACTTCTTCATCTTTCCATTTGTTTTCAGAAAACAGTGTCCCTTGTATCGCAAAAAATGGTTCTTTGAGACATACCACTCCAGCTGCTTTTGGGTAGCACGTTTTTTCAGTCTGTATAATCTTGAAAGTGACGTCGTGTGCCTGGAAGGTGTTTTTATTCGGCATAGCGTGAGATGAAGGAGACACTGGGCATCTACAATGGGCAATTCTCTGGGCAACAACACTTTAGGTGTGCCTGATGCATGGGGAATGAGCGAGCAGACATAACAGCTCTCATTTGTCGTTTGTTTGGCTGTGGCACTCATATCAGCATACCATTTATTTGCTTGGTGGGGGTGCCGAGGGTCTTCCATTTTGTCTAGACCTAACCCATAGTACTCATCATACCCCCTCCTGCTTGTCTCTCTTCTCCTACGTCTGCTGTTTTTAATAGATGAAAAAATGGGCCCCCCTTTCTCCTTCCCACCCCCCTTGTCAAAGTTCTGATATGTTTCCTTATGTTCTTTAATGGTTATAATATTCCCATCTTCTTCAATAAACAACAAGTCACTTCCTTCAGATGGGGTGGGGAGGGTGGTGGGGCTGTTATATAGTTCAAGTATGGACATTGTGTTGTTTTCCATTTCTGTTTGTATACCTCTTGAATCAGACAGGACGACAGTTGGTGGTTCAGTGTAATAACCCCATACAAAATGTGATCCATCCCATATCAGAAAATCACCTTCTTTAATATTTACACTTGTGGTTGCGTTGCTCCCAGGAGCTCGAGTGATGTTGCTCCCCCCTCCCCCCTCGGTCATCTCGATAGAGATGAGCGCTATAACCCAATATGTCACCAGGCAAAACATTGATATGAAAAATGCAATAATACAAATTGACAATCCACATTCGTATGAATATGTAAGTCTATCTATTAACATTTCTTTAATCCTAACAAATCTATTCGTTGCAGGCTGCCCATTAGATGCCATGGTGATTCCTGTTTGAGATACAAAAGTACATTAAGTACAGGCATGTCAACATAACCTTTTTTTTTTTTTTTTTTTATCATTTTTCTCTTTCATAAAACATGGACGTGGGTGGGGGAAGGGTTTTGTTTCCACAGACACAGGTATTTACAATTTATACTTTTAGATCATTGTGCATTGTATAGAAAAATCTTCGTTAAAAAGAAAGAAAAAACGTCACAAAACGTGAGATTAAAAAACCCATTCAATTTAAAGAGCAAAAAAAAATATATATATATTTTTTTTTTTTTTTTTTCGCACAAATGCCATGTCCTCATTTGTATTCATTGTCAATCGCTGCACATACAGAAAATCACCTTCACTCATTCAGCTCGACTGTACCGTCCGCTGTTGCCTGTGCCTCGTCCTGCACCTCACCTTCCACGGCGCTATAGGCTCTGCGTACGTCTGTCAAATGCACCCAGTATCGTAGGCCCTTCACCTTTACTGCCGTGGGCGTGCAAAACACTACCTCATAAGGGCCATGGAAACGTGGCGCATTCCACCTTCGCACAAAACTTCTGACATATATAAAGTCACCAGGCATTAGTTGTAATGGTTTTTCAGGCAGTGTCTCTGTTTCTGTTGTGTTCCCCTCCTCTCTTGTAGAGGGGGGGGCTAGTTGCTTCGCAATTACGCGCGCTGCCCGTGTCAGTTTTTTCAAGTACTCTGTGAACTCCTCTCCCAATATCGCTGCGCTTCTGTGTGCATCAGAACGTTCACGGAGAGGCGAATGCGCTGTGTGCATTCTCCTTCCCGTGACGATCTCATGCGGGGACAAATGGTGGTCTTTACTTGGCTGATTTCGCAATTCGAACAGGGCCAAAGGCAGGCAGTACATCCAGGTCTTTTTAAGGGAAAAACACAGTTTTGACAATCTGCTTTTTAACAGACCGTTCATCTTTTCCACTACGCCATTACTTTGAGGATGATAAATCGAACATAATTTGTGCTTTATTCCCAATAACGTAGTCACTTCTTTGAATAGTTCATTAACAAAATGTGTGCCGTTGTCTGAGCGAATAACTTCGCAAATTCCCCAGCGCGGGAATACTTCCCGCACTAGGAACTTCGCGGCGCCCTTCGCATCAGGGCGCGCACAAGGGCCTGCCTCTACCCACCTTGAAAATGGACAAACAACCACAATCATGTAGCGAGCCCCGTTACATCTTTCTCCCATGTCTACATAATCAATGTGGAGCTCTCTGAATGGGCCATTTGGTTTTGGTATCGTACCTCTTAGTGTGCGCAATGTCATACCTGAGTTGTAAATTTGACATGTCGTGCATTCCAAAGCCAGCCTTGTGATGTGTTCCTGGAGGCAAGGTGCAAATCAATCTTCTTGTATCTCCGCCATTATGTGTTGCTTTGCATTATGTGCGGGAAAGTGTAGTTGTTGAAATGCTATTTCTAACAATGTAACTGGCATTACCGCTTTTCCTGAACTTTCTTGTCGCCACAATAAATCAGTCGGCGATTTGCTGCATCCCCTCTTAGTCCACAGCAAATTTTCTTCTGCACTAGCTCCCTCTTGCAGCTCTATTATTTCCTGTGTGGGCATCATGTTGTATCCTGTGGGGACCTCTTGGCTTGCTGTGTGGTGCAACATGTACTCTCCTACTTCACCTTTCTGTAAATATGAAGCTTCTTTGGCAGCGGCGTCTGCTGCCGCGTTCCCCAAAGATATAAAATCTGTATTTGTGGTGTGGGCTTGGCATTTTACGATGGCCACTGCCGTGGGGTCTTGCAGGGCCTCAATCAGTTCTTTCAATAATTCTGCATGCTGAACCGGTGTTCCATCTGCTCGTCGAAACCCTCTCCGCCCCCACCGTGCCAACCCGCCGTGTACTGTTGTTGTCATGTATGCTGAGTCTGTATATATTGTCACTGCGCACCCCTTGGCGGCATGCAATGCTTCTATTAGCGCTATTAGTTCTGCTGCTTGGGCTGAATAGTGTGATGGGAGGCGGTGTTGCACTAGTGTCTCGTATTCATCTTCCTCTAATCGTACAACTGCCATACCCACATGTTTCTCTCCTGTCTCCATGTCTATTGATGCTGACCCGTCCACGAAATACACCTCTCCCTCGTTCAGGGCATTCTCAAAAATCACTTGGTCCTGACCTTCGTCACCTGTGTACGTAGCGCAGTTGTGGTTCTGCATGTCCTCTACGGTGCACGCCTCTGTGATGAATGTGGCTGGGTTCACTGTTTTACATCTTACTATATGGATGTTTGCGCTGGACAATATTATTTCATATGCTGTGGCGCGTTGTGTCGTCAATGTGCTCTTTGATCGCTCTAATATTGCAAAGAGTGAGTGTTCCACAACCAGTGTCACAGGACAGCCCATTACTATCGTGGCACTTTTTTCAATAGCGAACGCGGCTGCAGCTAGGGATTGCTCGCACGCGAAATGACCTTGCATTACTGCGTCTAGGGTGCCACTATAGTAAGCCAGTGGTTTGTGCCCTAGCGATGTCTTTTGTGTCAGTACTGCTGTCATCAGTGTTCCTTTGCAGCGTGAAAATAAGAAGAATTCGCGCCCATAATCTGGATTTGCCAGTACTGGAGCGCTTGATATCAGCTCTTTTAGTGAGTTAAATGATGTGTTCATTTCTTCTGTCCATTCTATGTGTTTGTTTTCCTGCTGTGCTTCTTTTAGTGCCTGTAACAAGGGCCTGGTGTACGCTGCATAATCCAATATCCATGCTCGGCAATAGTTGCACATACCCAGAAATTTCTGCATCTCTTTTACTGTTTTGGGCTCCCCAACTGTTCTAATCGCCTGTGCCCTGTCTGGTATGATCCGCTTGCCATCCTTTGATATCAGCTGTCCCAAGTATAGGACCTCTGTCAGACAGTATTGTAACTTCCCCTTGTCCACCTTGTACCCTTTATTGGCCAATAATGTCAGGAGTGTTATTGAGTCCTTTCTACACTCCTCCTCAGTTTGTGCACAAACCAATAAATCATCAACGTACTGAATCACTGTGCTTTCTACAGACAAGTTCCCCAGATCTTCATGTAGTACCCTGTTGAATATGCTTGGGCTCTCGCAATATCCTTGTGGTAGTCTGCAGTGTTCGAACCTCTTCCCCCTAGTGTAAACGCTGTTAAGTACCTGCTCTCTTCTGCTAAGGGAATCGAGAAAAATGCATTTTTCAAGTCAATAACTGTGAAGTGGGATGCCGTTTTCGGAATGTTGCATAGTATTGTCGCCGGGTTCGGCACTAGAGGGAACTCCTTCTGAATCACATCATTTAGTGGGCGTAAATCTTGTATCATGCTCCAGGAACCTCCCTTCGCCTTTTTAATCGGGTAAATGCATGTGTTACATGGGGAGTTTGAGGGCACTATTATTCCTTGCGCTAGCAGTGCATCTATTGTCTCCCTGATCCCTTCTTCTGCTTCGCGTGACAATGGATATTGTTTTACCCGGGGTAGAATTGCTCCCTGTTTAAGTTTTATTACCACAGGCTGAACCCCATGTAGTAACCCCACATCGTGGGGGCCATTTGTCCATATGTTAGTGGGTACTAACCTCATGTCATCATCAAAAAATGTATGTGGTGCTCCTACTACTGTCATTAATTCAACTTTAGTTTTTCTGGCTGTAACTACAATGTCGCACGGCATTGCTAGTTCCATCACTATTTCGCCATCTGTCTCAGTGTCAGAAAATAGCTCCTCGTCCGAGAGCTCCCTCAGTGGGATATTTGCATTTGTACACAGTACTGTCCGCCACTCACATCCTTCCATGTCAACGCCAATCACACATATTCTGTTCGCTGACACGTGCACTGCGTGCAAATCTAACGATAGCACTGACCCGGGAGCAGTGTCGGGGCTCGCTATGGGGCGGAAAAGGAATTCGGCTGGAATCCTCCAATCCATCCTTTTTAGTTCTGGTACTATGAGAGCCAATGTTCTCATGCCCTCAACAAACATCTCCTCGTTTCTTGGTAACCCTCTGATCTCTTGCATGATTGTGTGGCCGTGTATTACTGCTAATATGCGGAGGGGGCATATGCCTGGTGTCGAACATACGATACCGCTCTCTGTGAATGATATTGTCATATTTAGTTTGCTTAAGAGATCCCTCCCCAGCAAATTAATGGGAGAGTGTTCATAGTACAGTAAGGGTGCTTTCACTGT
The DNA here is from genome assembly GCF_040938575.1 of Ambystoma mexicanum. Taxonomy (NCBI): domain Eukaryota; kingdom Metazoa; phylum Chordata; class Amphibia; order Caudata; family Ambystomatidae; genus Ambystoma; species Ambystoma mexicanum. The sequence continues at coordinate 406,515,662 of NC_090937.1, forward strand.
TTTACCCCCCACTGTCACATCCAATGCTTCTGTGTAAGGAACTTCAATTACAGCCCCAGAGAACCCCTGCGTCTCTAACGTTCTATTAGATAACGGGAACCGGCCCTCTCTAATACATGATTTCTCCGCTCCCGAATCCACCATGAATATGAACTGCTTGTCTCCTATCTGCGCTCCTATCAATGGTTCCTCTGATGCATTGTGGGTCGTAGATAGTACTGGACACGCAAGTGCTCTCTGTGGGCTGTCCTATGCGGGGTGTCTCATTGCCCCCCCTTGATCAAAAATGTTCCCCGAAACTACTGACACCCCGCTATAAGGTGCGGGGGCAGGCGCTCCATTAGCTACTGTGGCGAAAGTGTTACCTGGCGTGTATTGCATATTGTCATTATTCTGTGGGTGGTTTTGTGTTCTGTACTGATGTCCGTGTAGTTGTGCGTTACCTCTTTGTCCTACATTTTCTGGTTGTTGGTATTGCCCCATGGGGAGGCCGTAGGGGCTTCCTGGGTGGGGGTGACCGTACTGCTCTGTCTCCTGGAACCCGTTGTTTTGTCTGCTCCTGCACTCTCGTGAGTAATGCCCCCATCTCCCACAATTCCAGCAGCTCCCCTGTGGACCTCTGGGACCCTGCCACCCATTTCCTCCCATTCCTCCATACCCTTGTCCTCCTCTTCGGCCCCTGTACCCACCTCTTCCCCCTCTTGGGGCCCACTCTTGCCACGCGAGACCTCCGTTCTGCTCTTGTTCGTTCCACTGTCGCTGTCCTTGTCCGGCCCAATTAGCTGCTATTCTCCCTTGTATTGCTATCTGCCCCTCCTCTCCCTCGTCTCCCTCCCTCATGAGTGGGAGTCCGGCTACCGCTGCTGTAACCTTCACTAACTTTGACTGTACCAACTTCGCTTCGTCTGCCAACCTTTTCTGTGCTACTTCCTTCTCTCTTTCTTTTATTCTTTTGCAATGGTGCACTATTATGCTTTGAATCTCCGGCCACCCCTTCGCCTCAACACCTGCTATTTTGTCGAGTGCCTTCTGCACCTCTTTTGGGAGCCCTCTCTTGATGATAAAGTAAAACAGAGACGTTGACTGATGCCAGGGCGTGCCCGTTTCCGCTCTCCACATCTCCTGCACCCGGAGAATGTAATCCATAGCATCCTCCCCGTCATTCATTGTACATTGCATTACTGACTGTAAATCAGGGGTATCTGGGAATGTCTCCCGCAGTGCGTCCCACACCCTTGCTCGTACTGTATTAAAGGAAGCCCCATCATGGCGATCACAGTCTAACGTCACGGCCGGGAAACCAGCCTTAGCCCATACTCTGTCCGCTTGATCTCCTACTGCGGATACTAGTAGGCTTTTCACATCGCCTACTGCTAACGGTATGCCGGCGGTATGTTTCTCAAATGCATATATCCACTTGCTCGCCCCTCCTGACAGCTGGGGCAATAATTTCATTAAATTAGCCTTGTCCATCTGAGCCCATGGTATATAGTTTGGTCTCCCCCCCCTCTGTGTATCAATGGAAGTTGTAACTTCCCTTTTGCAGTTGCACCCTCCCCTGCCTTAGTCGCTGCTGACTCCAATGACGCCATCTTCCCCACCCTATTTCTTAGTCGTCCCATCCATTCGTCGTCTATAGTCCCTAGCGAGCATGCACTGTCCACCTCCTCGCTTTCCCCTCCTACTGCCATACTCAACCTATCACTCTCATCCATCCCTCCTCTGACATCACATAACAAGTCCTCTCTGATCCCTCTCTCTCGTGATACATCATTATTATTATTATTATTATTATCACCAGTGCTCCCTTCTACTGCTCCTACCTCTATTATTCGTGTCGGCTCTTCCTCAATTCTGAACAGTATTTCCCCCTTTTTCCATCCTTCCTCAATTTGTCTACTTTCGCTTGACGCTCTAGACGTGCGTCCTGATTGTGTAGGGGCGCACGCTGTGCGCTCACATATGTCTTTTATTCTTGAGAGTTCATCCCTTGCCACAGTAAGCCTCGACTCTAAGTCACTCGTTAGCTTCTCTATATCCACCCTCTGTGTGCTTCCCTGGGCGCGCTCTCTGGTGCTTTCGTATGGCGGGGGGGGCTGTTGGTCTTTGTGGTGTAACAGTTGTGGGGGGAGGCACATAAGTAGGGTCGCTATATCCTGCTGCGGGGGCTGGTTTGTTTAATAGTGGGTACAAGCTAATCACCTCCGTAGGTTGTTCTGTATTTAACTGGTCCTTTTCCCCTCTTGGAATCATGAGTGGGTTGTCTGTTGTGGACGGCAGATCGACATTTGGTGCCGGATCTTTGGGTGGGGGTACTTCCTCAAACAATCTCCAGAGGTCTAATATCTCCTTCCTATTTTGCCATTGTTTCCCCTTATACTTGAGGCTAATGCATGCTCGTACCATATCAAGAACGCTTTTGTCAAAAGACCCTCCCTCGGGCCAAATCTGGGGCAGACCCTCCCCTTTCAATTCTGTTACCCATTGATCGTGATATTTATTTATTCGTTCAGCGTATCCCGGTAAGCTCTTACAAATATGTGACAAGGGAGTTTCTGCCCCCATACTCTAAATCACTAGCACAGCCGTGTCCACCTCCTTTACTTTTAGTTAGGTGAAGATATATGTATCTATATCTTTGTGGCACAGACAAGAGCGGGCGTCTCAACAATATCACCCAAAGTTATTCACTGCGCAGATCCTTTCTTACTCACCACAACTCGTCCACTTCCCATTCCCACACACTCTCATGTGATTTCTCTTACAACCAATCAATTACTAGTTATGGCCAACACTCTCTCGCACCCCCTCTTGGTCAATCGTTCTTCTTCAATACTCACACGGTGCGCGCACCCCTCACAATGCTTTCCCACTCACACCTCGTCTTTTTTCCTCCCTTTCCTCCCTGGCCAGCTGTCCCTGTTTTTCTGCTAAGGTTACTGTGTTCACGTCTGTACGTGCCACTTCTTAATCCCCACTCCTACAAATGTGCTCCCTATTTTATAGTTCTTCTACAAGTATATTTACCTCATACCCTTTTCGCTTTCACCCCTTGCCCCGTGGAATGGAAAAAAGAAATAGAAAGAGTAGCAATCACTAAAAGTATCCTAAGTGTCTCCCTTTGCCAGACACCAATAACTTATTATTTACTTCTTCATATATTCCCAGTACTAGTTTAGATAGCACTATGCGGCGCCGCCTTCCACCCCCTTTCGGAGCTAGGTTTCCGTCACTTCTACCTCTTCACTTATTTCTTACTCCTAATGGCCATATGCAAAGAAAAGATAAAGAAAGTTTTAAGACCTGTCTTTAGTAGACACCCGTTATTCTCTCCTCTACCTGCCCACGTTCTCCTGTTCACAAGTTCCCCTCCCTCTCCCTTTAGGATCGCTCGCACTCGGTACTCACGTGCCCGTCTTGAACCGATAGTCTCCGAAACTGGGTCCGTCCAGGCGGTGTTGCCTTTCTGCTCAACGGTCAGCCCCGGCTCCGGCGAGCGGTACTCAAAGGGGATTTTGCAACCGGGATCCCGTACCCCTTCTAGTTTGAGTGCGCACTTCTAAGCGTACCGGTCGCCGTTGGCGGGTAGCTTCCCGGAGCCGGCCCACCGTGCGTTTCCCTTTCTGACCAGAGATTCTCGTGCCAAAAGGGGGTCGTTAAAAGGAGTTCAGGAAAAATAAATTTGGAAATATCACGCTATCGGGGTCACCACTGAGTGGAAGCGCCCCCAAGTTAGCACGATCCTCCCCGCAATGGGAGACAATAATGGACACTCCCGCAACGGGAATAAGGCCAAGACAGAGTGCGGGTGAGCGTAAGTGGGAGTTTATCAAAAGAATATGGCATGCAAAGAACTCTGCAACCTCCGAGAGCGCTCTGCCTGACAATCGCAAAGGCAGGCGTATTTCTAATACAAAAAACGTCATCAAAACCTACACACTATAGGGGGCACAAGTTAATTGGGATTGGGTGGCGTCGACTAACTATAGGTGTTGCTGCAGCGTGGTTGGTCCGGGTGAAAGGACGTCACTGGTCAGCCTCGTGGGTTGGGTTGGGCCTAGCAGGCCGGCTTGAGGTCATCCTGGCGGTGTTGGTACGCTGGGGCAGCCTGTGACCAAGATGAATGCCTTCCCTGACTTAGGTGCCCTAGATCATGCACATTGCAGTTACTTAAAACCCCATATCTAACTTCTACAGTAAATCTTTCAATCAATACAACACAGGAGGAATGCACCTTGTGAGGGGTCTGGTGGTCGTCGGTTGGATTTACCGGTGTTCTGACGTCTGGTATTTCAGGTCGAGGGGCTGGGCTCTGGGGGCTTGTGGCGGGTGGTACATGTTTTCTACTAAAAAGGGGGGGTTCTGTGTCTTGTCTCATTGTCGGGGGTAGCCTTTGTGCGGGGTCAGGCTTCTTGGGGTGGTCTGGGGGATTGTGGGATTTACGAGAGGGGGCTGGTAGATCAGTGGATTCAAACGTAAGTTTATTACTGTGCTGTAAATAACGCAGGTGGCGGCCGGTGGCCTTGGATGCTGCGTTGGGGCCTCTGACTCTCTGAAGCGGTTCCAGCTTGGTCGGGGGAGGTGGGGGAGCACGGCACAGGCCTTAGCTTTTTTCTACTTGGCAGGCTTCGTAGGATAGGAGGGAGAATGGCCTTGCATATATTCACAAAAGGTATTTTCCTCGTGTGTTGTCTAATTTTTGAATACAAAACTTTTATATCATTGGTCTTCTTTAAACTACTATACCATACACATATTCTACGAGTTCATTAAACATTCTGTTATTATATTCAGTCCGAGTATCTTTTCGTTACCTAACATTACATTTGCTACAGAGTTTGATTATTTTATGTACATTAGACGTTACATGAGGTAGTTCTAGATTATGGCCTACAGAGATTGATACTCGCCGCTTTGGGTGATTAAGAAAACATATACGAGTTCAGGTTTCTACATAAAATTGAAAGAACATCTATACAGATAAAGGCTATACGTTTGGTCGACATCTTTCTCTGTGGTTATAGCAGCACTAGTCCAGACCTGGGGTGATATCATATAACGTTACATCTTTATGGTTTGTTCACAGTTTACAGGATCTGTTTAAACAGAGGTAGTTCGTTAATACCAATACTTGAATTATTTTCTACTTTCTTCAGATAGTGATGCTTCAGCTTTTTCCCCGTCACCCCGGCCTCGCGGACCAGGTCATGCGGGGTGCAATATTACATTGTGAACGATGAAATGTTACAGTGTTGGCATCTCGGGTTTAGCTCATACCCGACTTTCTCATGGGAACGCGCTCGCAGCGGATCTACCAGGGCTACTGCGGCAGGGATACTTGGAAAGCCCTCCAAAGGTGGGGGCCGCACCGCAGCGCGCTGAACTCACGCCATCTTTGCTGGGCAAAAAGGCTTCTAGGCCTGTCTAAACGTTAGTGTGTGTGTATGATGGATACGTGGGGCAATGTCATCGGCGGGCAAGCCCTCCTCCACCTGGGCCCGGGTGGCATGAGGGAACGCCCGGCGAGCCATGGTCCTCACCGGGGGAGAATAATGTAAGAGAGGGGGGCCCTAAGGCCTGTCCTCCCCTACAAAGGCTACAGCCCCCAAGAGAGATCCTGGGAACCTGCTGAATATGTCCACGCTCCTCGCCTAATCAAAAGATTTCACCGAACATTTCCTGACAAGCCAAAACCCCCGGAGGAGCCCGGTTTGGGAGGGGCCTTGAAGGGGGGTACTGTCATGATCTCTGCTTCCAAAAGGTCAGGGTTTTCCCAACTCCCTTGGAAGCAGATCCATAACCCAGGTTCCGAGTGCCAACCAGTCCCAATTGGGACCTTTTGGACCCAGTCCTGGCGCCAGTGGCACCAGGCTCATAAATATGCCCAGTCCCAGCGCTGGAAGCGCCGGGCTCATAATGCTTGGGTGGACTTACCTGCAGCAGACCATGCTGCTTACTTGCCTGCCAGTTGAGCCTCTGATCCTCTTCTGTTTGGAACTACTTTTCCTGTTGGGTGGGGCAGGAGCCACTCCCTAGATTCAGAACACTGGAACTCTTCTGGAAAGCAGGAACTCTATTCTTACTAGGCGTGGCTGTGGAAGGAGACACCTAAGCACTACAGGAGGCTATTTAAACCACACCCGATTGATGAATCTTGCTTTGCGTTATTCTGCATCCTCTGCAGCAGAACGCTCATCGTGTCTTCTGCATCTGATCCTGGGCCTAAGGAAAAAGGCTTACCATCCTGAATCCAGTCTTCAGCAACACCTATAAAGACAAGAAAGAACAGGTTAGCATTACGGTCTTCAGTGACAGCTCTTCACTTACCTGGTCCATCGGCTGTCACCAACGCCTCGCGGTGCATTCCGGCATCTGAAGGACAAAGGCTTACCTACTCTTCGTGCGCTCCGGAGGTCTTCACACTGCATTCCGGCATCTGAAAGACAAAAGCTTACCAACTCTTCGCACGCTCCGGAGGCCTTCGGCTCTGCTTCCCGCATCTGAAAGACAAAACAAGGTGTGTTTAAAGACATTGGGGAACTTTAATACTCACGTGCCATTACTCCTTTCCACATCTAACCCAGTGGGTATTCCGGCACCCGGCAGCCACTCAGAAATTGTACCTGCAAAATAAAAAGACAGTTAGAGCGCATCGTGAAGCAGGCAACAAGCGCTTACTTACGTGCTTCCAGGCGCTTCTATTCATCACACGGGCTCCATCTTCAACTCACTTCAGCCCGTCATCCGCCATCGCCGGAACCCTGGAAAACAAGAAACATCATTACTAAAGACTTTAAAGACATTAGAGTTACTCGAAACTTACCGTTCGTGCAGTAAACGACGGACAGCAGTCCTCTGAAGTCAAGAGGCCTGCTCCCCTTATCCAGTGAAGAAACTGGTTACAGCACCCTGCCCCGAGGCAGATGGAGAGCACGGCGTTCACTTACCTAAGACATCTCACCCTTCAAGTCAGACATACAGTGCACAGAGGTCCAGCCCAAAGAGCCAGCCGTGTGTTGCACATCACCTTTGAAGATACGGTATACGCCCAGTCAAGACCGGCGCCTCTACGGGAATCAGGTGAGCGTTACATCCCACCGCTGTACACCAATTTGTTAAGACGGATTTCTGAACTCTGTCCTGGTGGCGCAGAAGTTCAGAAGGCCAACCTAATTACTTGGAACAGGGTAACCTCTGGACGAGCCAGACCAATCAAGGTAGCGATCGCGGCGGTCAAGACTAGGTCTCAAGAGGGGTGAGGGTGACTGAAAGCCCGCAGTGAGCACACAAAGCAAGATCACTTACAAACTACTCCAAACAGTTGTTATATTAAAAATATATACACATTTATTTCAAGGCCTTTAAAACAATGACCGTAGCGAGAAAATCACAATATAACGATAGTAAACCAACACATACCATATCAACACAATATATATACAAATACAACAAGTCTCAAGCGTTATATGCACGAAATGTGTAGTCCACCTAAAAGGGAGGGAAAACAGGCAGTGCGCAATAATGCTTAGACCCAGTTCGCCTTCAGAGGCACCTAACTAGATGGAAGTCCGAGCCCTGCGAAGAGTGGAGCCTTGTGCTCAAAAGTACCTGCACGCGCTGGTGCCAACGGGCAAAAGGAGAAGCTCTTCGAGGGAAATCAGGCAGTTCAGTTTAGTGCACAAAAGAAGAAGAACAAGTTCCGCGACTCAAGCGCAGCGTCCACAGTGGGCAGAAGCAGAGCGCGAGTACGGAAAAGGGTTGCTGTTTGACACAGCGGGGAAAAGCAATGGGCTCCTGCAGGAGGGCGACCAGATCCTAGCTATGCTACTCACCGGTCCCCGATGCAAGCAGACCCAGGCTTCTCCGCGTCCGTTTCAGTAGCTGGCAGGTTCAGAAGAGCAGGGAACGCCTCGTCGTCGTGTTGATTAAAAAGACGTCCCAATCGAAGAAACCTGCACAGTTTGTTACCACAGAAGGGCAACGAAGCGGCCGTGTGTATCTGAGCCCAATGTACACTACTCACTTCAGACCTGGGAACGCCAAGTGTACGAAGCGTGTGAGAGTGACAAGGACTCGAAATACTACACAACCTGGCGGCGGTTACAGAGCAAGACTCCCGTGTAAGCTGGTCACTCAGCTGGATGGCCCAGAGACGCTTCCGAAGGCTTACTGGCAGGAGATGGTGAAGATGCCGAGAATAGCTGTTCCCGCTATTCCAAAGGGTCGAAGTACCAGTACAGGCCTTCTGGTTCGATCAAAGGTGAAAAGGGTTTCACAAGGCGACAGCAGTGCAGAGGAGAAGTCCTTCAGCGGGTCACCAGCGATTCCTCGGTCCAGCCTCATGGTTGCAGGATACTTGGCTCCTGTATTCCTTCGTTCGTGAGAACTCAGGAGATCGACATGGTAGTGGTGTTTCCAGCCCCCTCTTATCCACGGTTCCCTTCGCGCCAAAACGGAGGGGACGCAATGGGAGATCCGCTCATCAACACTCACACCATTTGTGGACCAATCACAGACCACGATGGTCCCAGGCATTCACACCACCCTAGACTCTCTGGCACCCAGGATGTGTATTGGGACCAGACATCCCACCCCACATCCTGGAGGCACACACAAGACATGTAGAAGCCCGCGAAAGCATCCGTGTTTCGCGGGAAAGTACATGCCCAAATAAGGAAGGCCCCGGGTCGGCTCGACCTGGGGAAGGTGAAGGGAGCAAGACGGTCAGCGGACAGGACAAAGGAGCCTCGTGGTCTGGCCATTTTGGGAGCCAGGCCACCATTTTGGGTTAAGCGCGAGAAACGCGCTTAGAACGCCAAAAGGAGCTCAAAATACAAAGAAACGATCGCTGCCACCATTCCCGTCCCTGAATTACTTGCACCGATCAGATACAATCCTAAACAAGTATCTAGGGCCTGTAGAAGGCTAGAGACCCAAGAGAGCTGTAACTTAGCTTACAGTGCCCTCTTGTGTCATGTTGCACGAAAGCCACAACATGATAAAAGAAACTACGGGAAACAGCGTTCCCCGGTACTGACTGTCTTAAGGGCATGTCAGTTTCCCCCTAAGAAAGGAGCGAAAGCCCAGAGGAGTGCGGCAGAAGGCTGCACTTCTCTGGCAAAGTCAAGAACAAGGTGAAAAACAACAGCAAAAAGGTTTAGGGGTTGCCACATGGAAGGAAAATTACCTACAATTACGAAATCTTTCCTAACATGGACAGAACACACTAATGAAATAATTAATCAGAAGGGATCTTACTTGCTTATGACAACAGGTTCAGAGCCTCAGCAGCACACTATACAAAATCATACCGTTTTTTTTCTTTTGTAAAAAATAGCCACTGATTTTTTTGATCTGGCAGTTAGGAGGGTGCCCCTCCCAGGGCATGGGGACCGGGGCTGTAGATATCTCTCTATTGTTCAACATGCCATCTTGTTGCTTCTTGCGAGTGCAAAAGGGCTATTCACCGGACAGTAAGGAAGGTAGTCAGTGCTCAAAATGGAAACAACATTCTCTGGGATTCTTGATCGGTGGACTTTTCTGTGCACAGGTAGGGCTGGAGTCATGCTGGATATTTGACAGGCTCGTTAAACGTGTAAAATACACAATACTTAAGTAACACTCGACTTTAGAACGATAACTTGAAACATGCCCAAAAAAAGCAGTTAACAAATCTGTATGACAATGCCACAGCATCATGTATTCCTCGCATTTTTAATCACCCACAGTTGCTACCTCTTAATAGAGAAAAGCTACTGCAAATTATCCTCTGCCTGCTGGTTCTGCAGCCATCTAATGTTAGTAAGAATAGACAAGCTGGCGCAGAGCTCATCTGTGCTCAGAGCACTGCAAGCATCTGATCGGTGAGGGTGCAGTGTATCTCGGCAGCTCGAGCATGGACATGAGAAAGGGCTTCTGGCTTTCCCAGATTTCGATTCCATTAAGACACTTTTTGTCAGATTCTGAATCTGGGGAAATCCTGCACAGTTCAAGCACTGGTGGCAGCCCTGCTAGAGGATGGCTCCGCCTGTTAGATCTGCTAAAATGGCAGAGTTTAGCCCATCCATCACTGGTTGGTGATTGTAGTCTATGTAAAAGGGATCCTGTTATTGTACATCCAGCAAAATAGTACACCTTTAGTGTGGATGGACACACTGAAACCAGTGTATATTCATGAGTGAAGCTTACAAAAAACATAAAGTCTGATGTCGTATAGTTGAAAAAGATTGTTGAGTAAGGACGATGTCACCTAACTTCTTTTGGAAGAACAGTTTCTTTACACACATGGGCAATATGAGCAAAACAGGCTCAAATTGCTGGCATGAAAAGAGGGCATTCCAAAGGGCAGATATTGAAACTGTGAAGGACTGCCATCTGGCAAGTGTGTAGAAGTCCTGGCCTTTTTGATTTTTTATTTATAAAATGATTCGCGTAATTCCATCCCTGAAAGGGAAATCTGCAGATTAGAATCCTCTTTCATAAGCTCTATGTCAAACACATAGTGTACACCGTGTCATGCGAGACCAGTAGCCCCATCTGCAGCACCTGCTCTACCAGTGACACCGAGCAGGTACAGAGTTCACATGTGCCCATTTGACAGCAGTGATAGTCAAGTCCCCGAAGCATAGAGGCTGCATTTAAGATATGCACCCCAGTTTCAAAACTCCAAGATGATGACTCTACAGTCCTGGTGGCATGTTAAACTTTAAATGTAAGTGGAGCAAAAACCTGAATAAACAAACCCAGCTACTCAGTCGCTCTCTGTATGTACCCAAATTGGGTTTTAAAGTTAATAAAGCATGTAAAAAAAGGAGATAGTCAGTGTTAATTGCGAAATTCACTGTATCAAACCCCAAATAATCTAAAAAAATCATAGCCATGTTTCTTCCACAAAATGTTATGTGCCAGAGATCTGTAAATAGAACTGCTCTTGATACTGAATAGGGTTTGTTTATTCAGCTTTTTGCTCCACTGATATTTCGAGTTTGGGTTTCTCTAGACTCTTCTCGGTCTGCTCCTGAAGATTCAATTAGAACATTCAGATTTTCTTTGAAACTGTTCAAGTTGAAACAATCAGTTGTAATTCAGTGTGGTGCCCACTTTCTGTTGCTCAGAAACTTTAAATATAAACCACACCTGAGTTAAGGTATGGTGGAGAGTATTTCTCTAAATTATCACAGTCATGTTGAATTGGTATCACACATGTGTCAGCCCTGTGAGTCAAGCTATGCAGTGCAAGGATTATGTGTATCTCCCCAAGCCAGGTTATCCTGCTACTGCCAGAAAAACTGTTGCGTTGGGGGGTTGCCTCGGTTTGTTCTATTGTGAGGGCAGGTAACACCCTCCCTAGAATGACAGCCACTCCACAGGAAGCTGTCCTGGGAATAGTAAACCAAGTGCACACCCATTCACAGAAGAAGTAGCCACACATTAGGGTGCTGCAAACCAAATTGGCCTTTGTTCATTTTGAGAATGGATGGGGACAGTTTTAGTGTGGACATAGGGAGCTCTTACAGCTGGAGGAATGACCAACTATCTGGTTTCTTTCTGCCTCTATCTTTCCTTCCTGTCTCCGCCACATCCTATAGCACAAAGAACTTTGGGTGAGATTTCAGAATGCAAAGTCCACCTGTTCCAGGCTTGCTTTTGACCAATCGCCTGCAGACCTTTGCCTTTAAAGACAGTGGTTCCACTCCTCTGATTCACTTTGGATCAAACACCTAGGAACACATTTCATTGGACCTCTGTTGGGGGAGTTGACTTTCCATATCCCTCCACCAGTGAGGTGAATACTGAGTGTCCAAGGCAGAGGCAAGTTATGTTTCCTGCAGGGCACATTGGGGCTGAGCCTGCTGCTGGTACAAGACCTGCATCTCTGCCAGTCATTCTACTGCCCAAGATGCCATTGTGGTGGAGGTACCCTGAAATTGTGCATCAGACTCCCTTCCTTTGGTAGTCTGAGAACAAGGACTACACTTTCCCCAGAGAGGACTGACAGCACCTGAGAACCAACACAGCCAGGAATTCTAGAGTTGTTGCTGTTGAATCACTGCAAACACTGCTTCATGCATGTTTGAATGCATTAAAACACCCAGACCTGCCAGAGTTGCCTTTGGATTCACCAAGCTCTTCGAACTCGACATGTATGTTTGAACCTGTTCACCACCATATTGTGTTATCAGAGCACGTCATTGCCTCAGCTCAAACTTCCCATTTTTTTTGCATCTGTTGCCTTGAAACTGCTGAGTGTCCCATCAGCTTCTTCATTGCTAATCTTCATCGCCTGTTGAACTGACCTTCATGGATAATCAAGCCCCGAACACCAGCTGCTGCATCGAACTGCTCACACCAAACTGCATATCCAGTCTCCAGCTGTAACAATATATTTAGAGACTACCCTTAACATTGGGAGTTCACCCCCCCAATTAAGGTGCCATATAACATTTCATTTGTCTGATTCAGCCTAGCCCTGTCTATGACTCATATAGAGCCACATTGTTCCCTCCCCCTGTACCATCTATAAGCCAAGAACCAGGCCGAAGTACAGAAAGAATATATATTTATTAAATGATAGGTCAAATGAATATTTGCACCAAATAATTCCACACGCCACCTTCTCTGTGGCACAAAACAAAGCTTCTATAAAAAAACTCACTTTTTGGGATTACACTTTTGGGTCTCATGTATAATATGACATGATATTTTATTTGTACCGCACTTGTACACAGGTGTTTCAGAGCACGAAGTACATGGAACACAGGCCAAATGAACAGTTCAACCATCCTGTCCCACAAAAAACCCTGAATGTCAAAATTAAACAATACCTTGATAAGGTTTAGATTTAAATCAATGTCAACCTTTTTCTTTCTTCAAAAGCAATTGTACTAATGCAGTGTTGTATGTGTTTAATTTGCCTCTTCACTTGAAAATGCGAGCAGTTTTGAAAGCACCACATATTTTCAATAATATTTTGAACTGGTACAACACTTCTTCTTTCTTCACCCTGAAGCAATACAAAATCTCTCTTCTATTAAGGTCACTTTCTCACTCTCATGATAGAGTGTGCATTTCTCAATTAGGAACTACACTTTGTTTTATTTAGCAAAACACTTCTCTTTCAAGCACCACAAAAAAAAACAGGCATTCAGTTACATTCATCACCCCTCTGCTTAAAGGCCAGGTCTGATGAATGGTGACAGTTAGGAATTTCATTTTTAGAGAAAGACACCCCCTCTACTTTAGGGAATTCTGGGATTTAGATGGAAAATAGGTTTACCTGATTACATTAACAGACTATTCACACTGGGAGTGAGTTTTGTTAATTTTAAATGTTAACAAAATAACCCAGTGAGTTATTATTTATCAGAGTATACTAAGGGTCTACTCCCATACCCCCCCACGCGTTAACTAAGGGGAAGGTATTAAATCAAACAAATCCCCACACTTGGTTCTTTTGGACAAACTACTTATATTGGTTTCCTGGGTTTGGCGCTCAGGAATGACATCAGCATTTCAGGACCCTCTCTTGGGGAAGCAAAGGGATCTGGACAGGCACTTCAGTCGTCGATAGCCAACAGCATTCATACCACTATTTTGCAGCCTCTTTAGTCTTTCCCAATTCTGCCTCCCAGTCAAAGTTAAATCTGCAACACTTTTCAATAGTTGCACCCAGATGACTTCTGTCCTGGCAAAGTTAAATTCTGCAATCTTCTATCAGTATTCACTGATCAGCTTATTCAACCACTTTTTAAACTCACATACCTCCGAAATATGAAATTTAGGAGGTGTTAATTTATTAGCCCTGAACTTTAATTTGACCCCTATAGTCCTCTTCACCCCCAAGGCCCAGCCCCTCTCTGTGGCTAGGCCCCCATAGATGTGTAGTTGAAATGATGGGAAGGATGAATCCACCCACAAGAGTTTTCATTTTACACTTTTCACTTTTTCACTAAAAAGACACTACACAACAACAACTTTTCTTTCACAAATAAACATAACAACATATATATATATCATTGCTCTGTGCACCCAGCAGGATATTTCGGCAGGCGAAGCAAAAATATGACGCGTTTTGAATACTGCTATATATTTGGGTTCCTCTACTCATGCCGCTTGTAATGAATTAACTCCCATCGTGTCAGGATATTGCAGGTCCAACTGTCAGTTTTTCACACTTTACTCAAAAATAATAAAAGTCTGTATCATAAAACTGTACACCTAGTTACATGATTCCAGATGTTACTACCTCTCCAACTTACAGTCATGCTTCCCTTCACAGATAAGTCTTCTTCAATGTGTTTAATTCGAGCATTTGTACATACAGATTACCAAAGCCTCCCATCACGATTCAGTAATACGACAAATGTTTATTTGTCACAGATACATTAATGCAGATTTTATTATGTATGTATAGGGCGTTGTGGTTTAATCCTGAGCATTACAAAAAATATACAAAGAATCGATCACCAAGAGATTGATCACTTATCAAACACTTTGGCTTTTCCAGGCATATTTTCGCACTAATTATTATCATGTTCCATAATGAGCAAGCCAATCAAAACTACTTTTTTCTTATTTATGTGCAGACCTCTGGGAATCTCGCTCAATGAAAAACGGAGGGTGATATGTTTGTGCAAAGTCTAACATTGTGCTCTATGTGTCATGTTATGATGCTTCACCTCCCCAGCATGCCCCGGCCTGACCTTTCCTCCTGACCTCTGCAGGCACCCATTGCGTGGGCCTTAGAGGTCTGTTAGAGAAACAGGAATGTGCAGAGAACACAGGAAGGAGTCTAAGGTGCGAGCGAAACTATGAACAGTGCAAGCCTGTATCAAGTGCTCTGCATCACCCAGTGGCACAGTTATATGTTAAATGTAGTCTTATAATTGTCATAAGAAGGAGATTAGCATGTGGCCAGCATTTGTGTGTTGTGTTATTTTTTTTCCCACCCATCTCTGTTGCTGCCTGAAAACGGAAGAGCATGCAAATCAGAGGGGTGCATGATATTAATCGCAGTCACATACAATTAGATAAGTCATTCTTAGTTACTGTTGTAATTTAAGCCCATCCTGGGCTTCTGCGAAAGTTACGTGTAAGATGACACATGGGGACGTGTCATCAAAGCAATAAAAGGTGCGGATAGTGGACCCATGTGCCAGTCAAATCCCACCTGACTCCTGACTCTGTGTTCAGTTACTGCGCTGCACCAGTGTAACATCAGGGGCAGGGCCCAGCACCCCTAGATCCCTTAACAACTGGCTAATCCGATGTGAAGTGGTTCCCCGCCGATCCCCCACAGAAATGGGCTCGACCTGCCCCCGTCATGCTGCCGCCATGGCCAAGTTTGCTTGCCGCAGGAGGAGTTCACGCACAGTCAAGGGAACATAGATTGGCCCCTTGCCAGGAAGCTGGTCTCCCCGGCCCTGGCCAAACTTGCTCCTGGAGGAGCTCGAGCAGCAATGAGGGCTACTCAGCCGTCTCGGACGTCGGCTGCCCCGATGCACACCTGTTTGTCTGCCGGTACCCCCAGCGTGAAAAGGACTAGCCGGTCTTCCCGGCATGGCACAAAGCACAGATGTTATCAGCTCACTGCCTGCGGGCGTGGAGGGCTTCATACCAACTGTCAAGCTCCACAACAGTGGGTTGGCAGCCCGGTAATGACCATCACTGACATTTCTAAATCCCTGCAGGAAAGAGCGGCTCACACTGCTGCAGTGATGATGGAATAGTAAAAGATGTGGGTTGCAGAGGGTGAAATGCCTCCTGCGCGAAAAGGACTGTCGCTGCACAGAGGGAATCAGGAAAGTAGCGACAGGGGGCTTTAAACAAATTAAGCTCCTGGCTCGCAGAGAAGATTAGGCATGTTGCTGCTGCCACCATGGCCAAGCTTGCTTACTGCAGGAGGAGTTCACGCACAGTCAAGGGGACATAGTTTGGCCCCTGCCAGGATGCTGGTCTCCACAGCCCTGGCCAAACTCGCTCCTGGAGGAGCTCGAGCAGCAATGAGGGCTACTCAGCCGTCTCGGACGTCGGCTGCCCTGATGCACACCTGTTTGTCTGCCAGTCCCCCCAGCGTGAAAAGGACTAGCCGGTCTTCCCGGCATGGCACAAAGCACAGATGTTATCAGCTCACTGCCTGCGGGCGTCGAGGGCTTCATACCAACTGTCAAGCTCCACAACAGTGGGTTGGCAGCCCAGTAATGACCATCACTGACATTTCTAAATCCCTGCAGGAAAGAGCGGCTCACACTGCTGCAGTGATGATGGAATAGTAAAAGATGTGGGTTGCAGAGGGTGAAATGCCTCCTGCGCGAAAAGGACTGTCGCTGCACAGAGGGAATCAGGAAAGTAGCGACAGGGGGCTTTAAACAAATTAAGCTCCTGGCTCGCAGAGAAGATTAGGCATGTTGCTGCTGCCACCATGGCCAAGTTTGCTTACTGCAGGAGGAGTTCACGCACAGTCAAGGGGACATAGTTTGGCCCCTGCCAGGATGCTGGTCTCCACGGCCCTGGCCAAACTCGCTCCTGGAGGAGCTCAAGCAGCAATGAGGGCTACTCAGCCGTCCCGGACGTCGGCTGCCCCGATGCACACCTGTTTGTCTGCCGGTCCCCCCAGCGTGAAAAGGACTAGCCGGTCTTCCCGGCATGGCACACAGCACAGATGTTATCAGCTCACTGCCTGTAGGCGTCCAGGGCTTCATACCAACTGTCAAGCTCCACAACAGTCTGTTGGCAGCCCGGTAATGACCATCACTGACATTTCTAAATCCCTGCAGGAAAGAGCAGCTTACACTGCTGCAGTGATGATTGAATAGTAAAAGATGTGGGTTGCAGCGGGTGAAATGCCTCCTGCGCGAAAAGGAGTGTCGCTGCACAGAGGGAATCAGGAAAGTAGCGACAGGGGGCTTTAAACAAATTAAACTCCTGGCTCGGAGAGAAGATTGGGCATGTTACTGCCGTTGGATGGATGGACGCAGACACCCTGCTGCAGAGAGAACATAGAAGCAGCACAGAATCTGCCGCTGTCAGGCGCATCTTCAAATAAACTGCGGCACCGAGGGAACCTCCAGCCCGGGGGAGCACCATGTAGCACGACCACTGCCTCATAAGGAAAGTGATGCTCTGGCCGTATTGCTCAGGGAGAACAAAAAAAAGCCAAACTTCTACGGGGCAGAGCGGAGAGTGGTTTACAATGCAGTAGGCCAGCATTCTCGCCCTTGCTGCGGCTCTCATTTCAGAGTGTACCTGTGCAGCCGGGCAGGTGGAGTACTGCTGCACAGTTGAAGTGGTATGTGGCCACATTAAGCAAAGCTTCCACACAGGTGAGACACCTTTCGTTATCTGGCTCAGCTGATGCAAGGTTTGCCTTCCTTTGCCCATTTCATAAAGCAATGTTAACATCTGTCTCCTCGTCTCCATCACAAATTGCATCCATGTGACCCCCAGTCTCCCTGTGCTGCTCTCCCAATTCTGGTAAATGTGTTCTTCATTTCCCTGATCCCTGCTACCAGCCAGCTCCAACATCTTACTGGCACTCCGTCAGCAGAGACTACCGCCATCCAAGGACTGTTACTGCAGAGAAGATGTGGCCCCTGATAGCAACGGCGCAGCTATGCCTGCATGCGGTCAAAGGACTAGTGTTTAAAAATCAATACAATTGTTGCCCCTTTTATGTGTGTCCCCCAATGCCCCATGGACAGTGATATGTCTTGATTCTGTGATCCGGCCTGTCAAGTGCACTTAAAATGAGCTCAGTATAAGTTAAACAACCTTTCTCGCAGTGGACAGCGATGGACCTTGGTGCTGTGTGCCCGCCTGTCTAATGGGCTTAGATTGGCCGCAGCGAATGCGGATGTCCGTAGCCAAGCAAATTGTGGGGACATCACACGATCGCGGGAGCGTGTTCTCGCGAGATCGCACATAACGTCCAGATGAAGCGGTCTCACCACAGCGCTGCTCCTGATGAGGAGCTGAGAAAGTGAGAACTTGTAGCAGCCTTACAGCACAGCTTCTAGGGTGTAACACCACAGCCACAGGAAGCTACATGGGGGCCCTAGAAGCTTACAGCGTGCCATCATAGCGCACACACTTCCCACAGTGATTCAACTGGGGAAGTCCTGAACTGAACTGAACTGTAAGTAAGTGCTTGATTTGAGCTTGGACATATAAGGGTCCACACCGGTCGTCATTTAATAAAGTCGGTTAGAACTCACTACAGCGTCCTGTCGTCCCTTAAGGCCACAACACAAATGTATAATGTATGGTGTGTTGATTTGCATTTGTCTTTGTTTTATTGTATGTTCCTATATGTAACTGGAGGGACAGCCCTAATATCGGGCAGGAACTAATGGGCTGAAAAAACAGAATATATATACAATGATTGTTCCTGTCCTCTCTAATTCCATACTGCGATATTTTAAAGCAGTGTATGATTTAAACCTTCCGAGAAGTACCATGCAGTAGTGTAGAATCCTAAACACATGGTGGTGAAACAACCATTAACAATGTTTGGTTTTTTATGGTAGCCTCTTTATTGTTTTCGTGGCTAGTATTTTTAATTATATTCTTAAAACAAGAACAAAACAAGTGTTCAGATAAAACAAGGTAGTACAGGGGGTCACCTTGGTTTTTGCTTGACACAACTTAGTCAGTTACAGATCGACAACTGTGCATGTGTAAAAAGGTAAATACAAAGACAAAAGGACAAACTTGAAAACAAGTGCAGTTCTCTGGGAGTGAACACAGTATTGCTTCATAAAGGTCCACCATTCCATGGGTTCAAAGCTGTAACATATTGGATTCAATTACTGTTTTTCTCAATACATTCAAACAGAATAGTAATTTTAGAAAAGCACAGAATTTCAACAATTATATTTGCTCATATAACCGTGGTTAGAAAATCAGGATGTCTAGAGAGACTGGTCCGACGTCTATTAAAGAGTGGAGGAGATTTAGTGTGGTCCTGAAAAAGGTGGTCTGCAAACAATTTCCACAAGGATCACTGACGTTTCGATTGTTTATATTCACAATCTTCTTCTGGGGCCTTATATATGTAGGTCTCCCTTTCCTAGGAGCTGACTGGAACCTTCTGTGGTTCCCCGGTTCTGTGGAGGTGGTGATATGTGGGCTGTGCAGAAATGTCACAGTCTGTGCGGGCTGGACATGTGGTTCAACCCATAGCCTGGGTGTATGAGTCCATTAAGGCGGCCCTGTATCAGTTTGGGTTTAGCATGCGGCTCGAGCGACTCCTCCGTGTGCTGGTAGTCCAAAGAGGAGTGGTCTTTGAATGAGCTCAGTATAAGTTAAACAACCTTTCTCGCAGTGGACAGCGATGGACCTTGGTGCTGTGTGCCCGCCTGTCTAATGGGCTTAGATTGGCCGCAGCGAATGCGGATGTCCGTAGCCAAGCAAATTGTGGGGACATCACACGATCGCGGGAGCGTGTTCTCGCGAGATCGCACATAACGTCCAGATGAAGCGGTCGCACCACAGCGCTGCTCCTGATGAGGAGCTGAGAAAGTGAGAACTTGTAGCAGCCTTACAGCACAGCTTCTAGGGTGTAACACCACAGCCACAGGAAGCTACATGGGGGCCCTAGAAGCTTACAGCGTGCCATCATAGCGCACACACTTCCCACAGTGATTCAACTGGGGAAGTCCTGAACTGAACTGAACTGTAAGTAAGTGCTTGATTTGAGCTTGGACATATAAGGGTCCACACCGGTCGTCATTTAATAAAGTCGGTTAGAACTCACTACAGCGTCCTGTCGTCCCTTAAGGCCACAACACAAATGTATAATGTATGGTGTGTTGATTTGCATTTGTCTTTGTTTTATTGTATGTTCCTGGCATGGGATGTTGTAACTTAAGCCCCTCCTGGACTCGTGAGAAAGTCACGTGTAAAATAACATGTGGGAGACCATTGAGTCAATAAAAGTTGCCCAGGGCCCCCCGTGCACCAGTCAAATGCCACCAGACTCCTGCCTCTGTGTCCAGTTACTTTGCAGCGCCAGCGCGACATCTGGGGCAGAGGGCCTGCCATGCAGAGCCAATCCAAACCAGAACCCGGAACCCCTGGGCCCCTTAACAGTTATCACACAAGGGCCCCTAATCACGTACCTCTTCCGGAAAATCAATTACATTCTCAATTTTCAGTTTTGTGCATGAGATGTTGCTTGTTTCTCCCAAACGTGGCCATCTAGAGTTCAAAACTGCAATAGTATTTAGAATGGCAGGCGACTTGCCAAAGAAGTTGTGAACTACACGACATCTTTGTGGGGCGTTTTTTCTCTAATGTGATCCATGCACCGCACAATGACATTCACTTATTCAAAGAAGGGCTGTTTATAATTGCCAGCGCCTTCAGTAATGTCACTCTTTTCATTTCCTGCTCTCTACTTTGAAACAGCTGCAGAAGCGAACCCAAGACTGCCCTTGCAGCTGCAGAGTTGGAAGGCCAAGATATGACATGCATTCCTCAGCAGCCTCCTCAGGGATGTCTGGCTGGCTGCGTGGTGGTCCCCCGGGCTGCCTCCAATGCAGTCTGCAGGATGCGTTCCCCTCACGCTAGCCCTGGGACAGCTGGTGGCCCTTCGTTTTAGACATCGCCTTGAGTGCTAAGATCCGGCAGCACCCGCGAAAGAGGCCTTGGTCTTGCTTTGGCTAAGTTTTTTTTTTTAACTTACACTTCTTTTTAATAGGCTGTCTTAATATGGATTTAAGTTTCAGACGATCTACATCGGTTTCCAAAAATGATGGCCTGGTTTAAAGGGTCGAAAGTGTAACTCTGCTGTACACATGATTATGCGCCCAGTTACCTGAGGGTTTGGTTGCGCTTTATAAATAAACAAACTAAACTAAACTAAACTACATTTCAGTAAACAACACGCAGCGCATGAATAAAACAATTTGGCTTCACTAATGATTTTTAAATTAAAAATGTTTTTGGAGATCTGGATATAAAGGCTTATGAGAGGGGACTATATCGAAGGAATGAAACAGATGTCATGTCCATGTAGCATTACTGAACACGCTAAGCCAGCGTGGGAGGTGCTTCCTGCGTCGCATATTGCTAACACTTCACAGTAACCCGTAAAATGTGGGTTCATAGTTATGGGCATTGTACTGCTTTTCACTTTTACCTGAGAACACAAGTTCTGCCCAAAAATGTACATGTTCCTTAACACAGGCACATTTTAATGCAACGCGCATGGGCTTCCTAGCATGCAGTCTGTTTTTGTTTTTTTTAGCAGTAAAAAACATCTTTAGGCAGGAACTACAACTACATTCTAGCCATTTTCCCTCTATTGAGGTGCCATGTGCAAAAAAAAAAAAAAACGAGCTACTGTCACGCAAAGTAATTGGTTTGATTGTTCTTACCATATTGTGACAGAATGTGATCCGGTGTGGACAGAATCGTCTGAACATTTTTAAGTTTTAGTAATATAACAATGTGTGTAATTCTGTTTCTGAAAGTGAGACGTGCTAAGCAGATCCCACTTTTATAATGCTCCATGACAAAAAGCATAATGCATCCATGTGGCTTGATGAAACAGTCTACTCACATCTCCAGCAACTACCCTGCAGTGACAGCAGGCCAGGTTCAAAGGTCACATGTGCATTCCCAACAGACAAATGTTGTTTTTTAATCGTCTATGGGCCTCATTACACGTAGTGCGGTAAGGGTTTACCAGTACCGGTAAGGGCACCAGTACCGGTAAACCCTTACCGCCTTACTACGAGGTCCCTTTGCGGGTTGGTACTTTAACGCCTGCTTTTTAGCAGGCGTTAAAAACCAACTTGCAAAGGGACCAGGGTGCTAAATACGGTACCGCAATTTGCGGCACCGTAATTAGCGCCTTCCCCATTCCCATAGAGCCCTATGGGGAAAAAATGGGAATGGGGAAGGGCAATGGAGGAAGGCGGAATTACCGCCTTCCCAACCTTGGAATAGGGCGGTAATTCCCCTTTCCTCCAAGGCGGTACCGGTAAATTACCAGCATGAACCATGCTATTAGCACCATGGTTTACCGCACTACGTGTAATGAGGCCCTGTATCTTTTGTTAAAAATACAATAATTGACAGACCACTAGGTGGCGTGGACCAAGATGACTGTAAATTGCAGCTCTGCGTACCCCCTGATATGTGCTTGGATTGACAAACGGACCCCCCCCGTATGATCGCACTAGTGCTGTTGACGGTACGCACTGACGGATCTTGTGAGGCCTGAGGTGCATCTGCGAGCTCTGGTGAGGAGATTGCAAAAGCTAAGATTTAGGAGCAGCATGAAGCCTTTCCACTTGAGTTGATGGGGCAACCGGCTGGGGTTTGGCCGATTGTGTTCCATGAAGTGAGAAGGTCTACTGATCAGGAGCACAGAGCATACAACACCATGGAGGCCAGAGAAGGAGACCTGGTGACAGCTGCGGTCAGAGCGTGGCTGCACGTGCGGTGGAGTGCTGGACCTGTGGTATTGTGCAATGTAAGCATGGCAGGGGTAGAACATGGGCTTTGGAGGTACCACCACTGCAGGTGAAAGAACTCTGGGATGTCCCTGTGCAGTTTCGAGTGAGCTAGTGGTAGGAGGCGGTGAAGAGAGGCCTGGAGGGGGTACCCTCCTGAAATGGGACCTGGCATGGGTCCTGTAGTGGGGAGTGGGTGACCATTGAATTTCCCGGGAGAGATCCCTGAGACTCTGATTGGTCAACTGGCTGGTGTGCAGCCTGAGAGTCGCACCTGGGCATCTGAATCATCCCATCTGGAACAGTGGGTGTGGAGGTGACTGTGCGTAGTCATCAGTGTAGACACCCTGGGATTGAGTAGAACTGTTGATATATAGACATTGCAGCAGTTATGAAGAGACTAAAAGATGGAAAGTGGTGATTCATTGGGGGTGCGGGATGTCAGGGTAAAAATGCTTGTGAGCATGAAAAAGGAAATCTTTGGTATACTCCAGGAGATCAAGTCCTTGCGGGGAGAAATTCCATCCTCCATAACAGATCTACATGCTAGAGTGGACATCTGAAGAGTAAGATGGAAGGTATTGAGAACAATCAGATTAGCACAGATCTATGGGAGATGCAGTATGATGCCCAACTATTAGACCTTGAGACAAGGGAAGAGGGCGCTGTCCTGAAAACTGATGGTGTGGAGAACAGGGAGAGGAGGAATAACTTGAGAGTCGTGGGCCTCTGGGAGCAGAAAGGGAAAATGCCTAGGGAAGTGAAGGCTATGTTTCAGGCGATAGTGAATTCCCTGTTCTCTGATGAAGGGGGAAGAAAATTAAGATTGAAAGAGAGCACAGGGGTGGAGCGGGGGCTGGCAAGGGACCAATGCCAGTGGTAGTGCACTTCCATTACTACAGATAAAAGTCAGAAGTGCTGGCCAGAGTTAAACACATTAAAGACGTGCTTTTTGAGGGTGATACTATAAGGCTATACCAGGATTTGTCTGGCCTCATGATTCCAGGAGATGAGGCTGCCAGGAGCTCACAACTTGGCTGAATGAAAAGGGGATTTGTTACAGATCTGCCTACCCCTTTGTGGTGATTTTATATCATAAAGAAGAGGATTTTAGAAGAACCATGTGAGAATAGGCACTGCTGGCCTTTAAGTACCTCTCAACAGAGGGGCAAGAGGAGGCAAGTCAAACCTCTGGAAACAAACTGATAAAAACATGAGGCCCTATCCCACATGAAAGAGTGCTGGCTGGCAGAAACTTCTGGTGATTGTGGACTTCCTGTCCAGTGAATTGATGTAGAGGACACAGTTTGGTACTTGTATTGAGCCATTGTCTCTATAAGGAGTGAGGGAAAGGGGGTCAGCTTTACTGTTCATGAGTACTCAAGGGGTAGAAATAATAGTAGAGGGGGAAGTGAGAGTTTCACCTTAGGGGCCATTTGTACATGGGCATCTCACGTTGGGGTGGATTGGTTGTATTGTTAGGGTTTTAGAGGGTGGGGGAAAGCGGTGTGATGGGATGGAAGCAGAAGGGGGCGGGGAAAGGCACATTGGTGTTATCCGTTATGTGGGTGCACATTTCTTTGATGTGTTTACCATGAGGGAAGTGACTTGTTTATGTGTATGCCTTTGGGGATTATCCAAGGGGGAAGGATGTGCCAAATGAAAGATGGGACCCTGAATGGTAAGGCACTAAATTCTCCCACCAAGCAAGCATTGGTCGCCAGGGAATTCCAGAGATTATTGGGGTCATTACGAGGTTGGAGGTAGCCATGGTGCTATTAGCGCCATGGCTGCCTCCAAACTCGTGTCCGGGTCTGGGTTCTTTGAATGGGGATTTACCGGGTCATTCCAACCTTGGAGGACCCGGTAAGTCCCCATTCAAAATACTTACCCTCATTCCCATTCGAGCCCCCATAGGGGCCCGTTATTAGCTCCCTGGTCCCTTAGCGGCTCCCACTAAGGGCGGCTGTCCTTAGTGGGACCCGCTAAGGGACCTCGAATGCGGTGGTAAGGGGTTAACGGCACCGGCATCCTTACCAGCGCCATTAACCCCTTACTGCCGCACTCGTAATGAGGCCCTATGACTTGACATACATTCTAATGTTGCAAGAAACAAGACTCCAAAAACGGGAGGAAAGGCATATTCTGTGTACATGGGTTGATCAAACATTTTGAGCTTCCGGTAAGTCCAAAAGAGGTGGAATGGGAATCCTTTTCCATAAGAGGTTATGGATCACAGATCCTCAAATACATACAGCCATAGTGGGACGAGTTCTTTAGGAATGCTCCTGATCCCCTCCTACAGGAGGGACAGGGTTCAGTTATAATAGGAGGGGATGTCAATATGTGGTCAGACTTTCTGTGGAATAGGTTAACTCTTGGAGGACTCACTCAACCTCTGGTTAGATAACCAACCATTTTGCAGGTTTTTATGAGAGCTATTATTGAAGGGCTGAGCGCTTGTCACTGCAGAATGTGAGTCACTACTTAAGTTGGGTCTCCCTACTGACTCTGGATCATGCTATGACACTACAGGCCGACTTCCCAGTCATACCCGAGGACATTTCTGTAGCCATAAAGTGAATGCCCGTGAGGAAGGCCCTGCGTGAGGACAAAGCTTACCATTGGATTTTACATATGCTTTGTGGATGTGCTTTTACCCTATCTAGCCAAATTGTTTAGTTTTATCTTGGATACTGGTAGGGCTCCTCTGTCATTCTGTCAAGAGATAGTGGCAGTCATCCCTAAAGAGAAAACGTACTGCATGAAATGCATGTCTTATAGGCCAGTTTTACTCCTTAATGTGGATGCAAATATCCTCACTAGGATGTTGGCTTCTGGGTTTGAGCAGTTTATGCCGAAGCTGGTTCATGCCAGCCAGGTGGGTTTCATCCCAGGTAGACACGGGGCGAACACACAAAGGAAAACCATGAATCTATGAATTTAATGGAGTGGTCAAAGGGAATGAAGGAGATTTGGTACGGCTGGCATTAGACATGGAGAAAGCATTTGATATGGTGAACTGGAAGTTCCTTTATGAAGTTCTGATGAAAATGGGATTAGGTAGCAGGGTCTTTAATGGTAGTATTTTGGTCCATTTTAAGATACAGCGGGGAACGAGGTAGGGCTGCCCATTGTCTCTGCTGCTTTTGGGCTTCTCTTTGGTACCGCTTGCGGAAGGATAAGGACTTCTGCCCAGATAGAGAGCATTCGGGTGGGGAATAGAGAGTTTAAGCTGGGAATGTATGATAAGGATGTTCTACTACACGTGATGATGAATCCTCTTGTACCAGTTCCAGTGGTATTTGCAAACATAGCTCAGTATGGCACCCCATCTGGGTTCAAAATAAATGTGAGATGGTAGACCCCGAGACTCTTTCACTGGAGATGCATAGGGATACAATATTTTGTGATTGTGAGGACCAGGTCTTTGTTAGAGTTGTGTGATGCAAATATCCCCCCCACGTTTTAATAGATTGTTTCATGATATATATTCCTGAGAGCGGTACACCCTTTCCTGGATGGGGAGGGCTAAACATCTGAAAATGACCCTACTGCCTAGGGTACTTTACTTATTTCAAATGCTCTCGATAAGAGTTGCAGAGGTGATGATGAAAGAGGCGCTGGGTCAGATGCTGCACTCTTTTTGGCAGGGTAAGAAGCAAAGGATTGCCTGTGATACACTTATTCCTCCTAATGAGATGGGAATGTCGGGGTTCTTCTTTGTGGACAGCTATTATAAAGTGCCACATTTAAGGGTTTTGGTTCCCCATTTGAGGTCAGACCTAGAATATCAATGCGTCTACCTGGAGAACTTTTGGTTGTGTCCTGTCATGGTGGGGGAATGGCTATGGGTGCCAAAGGGATGCATACTTAGACAAATTGGAGAACATGGTATCCTGGGTCTGAAATGGGAGATTTGGGGGAAGTGACATTCTATGAAAGGGGTTACCACATGGCCATCCCCGTGAAGTGACATGTGGGTGCCTCCAGAGATGGACAATCTCACAGATCCGTTGCAGTTTTTTTAATGGTTTGAGCCCGACTATGGACAGCATTGGGTGAAATGTCGCTTTATTTCAATACAGGACCTGCAATGTCATCTTAAAATCAGTGAGATTTTGATGTTTTACTTTCCTGCAATTGAAAGGAATCTTGACTGCCAATAAGTGGAAATCGGAAATCCAGAGGGACTTGACTACAACAGAAAACATACTGGACATGCATGTGGATTCTAAGGGTCTGGTCTGCCGCTCTGGTGGTGGCAAGTGTGGTGGGGACAGGTGGACTGAAAAGGAGATAGAAAAGGGATCTGAGAAGGGAGGAGGATAATAAGTTATCGACAAGTTTGTGAGGGGGCACATAAAACACCCAATAGCATGTCAGTATAAATTGCACGGTATCAGGGTGTTGCGTAGGTGGCAGTACAACCCAGTGAAGATATCCAAAATATTCCCGGGAGTGAGTCGTCTGTGTTGGAGGAATTGTGGGCACAAAGCCACTTAGTTACATATGTGGTGGTATTCTGTCACAGTTCAGGGTTACTGGGAGGAGGTCTGGGCTGCATTAGTATTTCGGATGGGATCCAGAAAGTGATTGACCCTATGTTGCTGCTATTTGGGCTGAAGGAAGAGGAGGAGGGTTGAAGGTTTCCGTCACATATGGCCCACTTTGGTGGCTGCCAGGGGCTGCTTGACAATTACATGGAAGAAAGAAACCTTGCAGACGGAAAGGGAATGGGCTGCTAAAGCCAAAGATATTCATGACATGGAAAACATTACAGCTAACTTGCAGTGTAACCCCTGGCGGAGGGACTAATGTGAAGAGCAGGCAGCTCGATGAACCTCCTGCATCTGACATGGGCTGACGGTAGTATTTGAAATGTCGATTTCATGGGTAACCATCATTTTTGTTTAGGAGGGGAATGTTGCTCTTTGTAATGTTTTGACTTTTGTTATGCAATGAGTTATTTGTCGGCATCTAAGGGGAGGGGAGATGGGCGGGTGGAGCACAAGCGCAAAGTATTCTTTTGTTGTTGAATATGTGTTTGGTATTGACCATTTTATATTGTGCTAAAAAAACATTGAATTAAAAATAAATAAAATAATTTTGTGCCATAATCACTGTAATGGCATATTCAACTTTAAAAATGCTGTCCCCTTGATGCAAGCCGACAACTTCCTACGGGACATAAGAACTCTTTCAATGGTCCTCTGAGAACTGGTACTTCAAAGACAGACCTGATAGGACAAAGAAACGCTCACACCAGGGTGATGAATGCTGGATTCCTTTTGCACTAGGCAGACATGGGAAGGGGTGGAGTTGGAGGAGCTGAAAGGAGAGGATTAGGCCAAGAGAGGTGTTCCGCCAGCTTAGTTTCTTTTTTTTAACCTTTATTTAAGAGTTGTGCAGGCATGTTACATGATTCATAATCAGCAGTATAGTTCCATTCATAACAAACAAAAACATAAGTACAGTAATCCACTCGGGATCCACTTATCTGTGTCCCTCACCCTTCTATTGTCCATGACAGGTAGTCCCGGAAAGGTCCCCAAATGTCCTTTGGCCTGCTGTTCGATACAACAATTGCAGCATATCGGTTCCATGTCTTAAAATCGTGGCACAAATGGCTGTGAGTACAAAATATCGTGTCATGACTTCACACATCGTTAAGGTTTGTGGTGTGTTAAATCTGCACAACTTAACTACACCATAACTCTGTTTTTTTCAGTGAATTGCAAGGGTTTTGTTATACCATGGTTTTTTACAAGCCACTAGCCATGACTTCAGCGACGGCCTTTGGCCGTGTCCATTTTCCATAATGCATGTGCATGTTCCCCGAATATGTTTCTTTTGGACCCACTAGGTGCCAATAGCCTTTGGCCGTGGCCACTCTGCATGTCTTTTGGGACCACTACCCAGGGCCTTCAGCCTTGGCCAGTCAGTAAGGCCTTTGGCCAAAGGCCATGGCTAGTGGCTTGGTAATGTTTTAAAATATACAGTGGGCATAGCCAAAGGCCATGGCCAGTGGGGCGAAAGAAAATTATGGCATAAAGTTTAGGTAAGGTTCCCAAAATTATTGCAACAAAAGCCCTGAAAATCAGCCCATTTGGGAAGTCATGACCGACTTAACTCGGCACGTTCCTGTTGCAAAGCCGATGAACCCATACATTTTAAGAGAAGGGATTCACAATGATATACAAAATGGCATTATGGGTGACATCAACAGGAGCGCGCTGAGCTAAGCCGTTCATGACTTCCCAAATGCGCTGAATTCCAAGGGTTTTCTTGCGATACATCTGGGCACCTAAACTAAACTTGAGCCAACGTTTTTTTTGATGAATATATAAATAGTTGGACTGCAGTTAAGGTGAGTAAACTTAACGCAACAAAACCCTTGAAATTCAGTGTATTGGGAAACTCAGAATGGGCTGAACTCGGCGCGTTGCTTTTGATCTCCCTCATAAGGCCATATCCCCCATAATGCCATTTTGTATGGCATTGTGAATTCCTTCTCCTATAATATATATGTGCTCCTGGGCTTTGCAACAGGAACACGCTGAGTCAAACTAGTCGTGAGTTCCCCAATGCGCTGAATTTCTAGGTTTTGTTGCATGAAGTTTACTCACCTAAAATGCACTTCGACTAAAGTTATTTACTTGACTTTCAAGGGTTTGGTTATACCATCATTTTTTTGATGTCCACTGTATAATTCTCAGCGCCAAGGCCCATGGCCTTTGGCCGTGCCTACTGTATATTTTTCAGCGCTAGTATCCATGGCCTTTGGCCATGGCCACTGTTTCTATTTTGGCACCAGTGGCCATGGACTTCCGCCAGCGCCCTTGTATATTTTAAAACACTAACTGGCCGCTACCCATAACCTTCAGCCGTACCCACTGTATTTTTAAATCACTCACTAACCATGGCCTTCGACCATGGTCAGTGGTCATGGCCTTTGGCTGGGTCCACTCTCAATTGTTTTTAGGCCATGCCCACTGTTTTTTTTAAATCACTCCGTGCTCAATAGCCGTTCCCTTCGGCCATGGCTAGTGGCCATGGCCTTTGGCCATGCCTGCCCTCCATTTATTTTTTTAACACTAACAGGCCACTGGCCATGGCCGAGTTACCACAGCCTTTGGCCATGACCACTTTATAGTTTACAACACTACCAGTCCTTCAACCATTTAAAAAGCTACCATGTGCCATGGCCAATAATTTCTCACCCCCGACGTCACTGTAGCTGCAAAAATAATCTTTTTTTGTACATCTTGTTTTCTATAACCTTCATCCGTGCCCACTGTATATTCTTCGGTGCCACTGGACATGACCTTCGTCTGTGCTCATTGTATTTTTTAAAAAACGAACTGGCCATTAACCATGGCCTTGACTGTGCCCAGTGAATTTTTGAAATCATACCCTGCTCACTAGCCATGAACTTTAACACTACAATTTTTGGCCATGCCAACTCTCTATCTTTGGGGGCCATGGCCTTCTGACATTCACACTTTATATTTTACAACACTACCAGGCCTTCAGCCATTGATGTTTCACCCCCAACTTCACTGTAGATGTAAAAATATATTATGTTTTTTAAATATCGTTTTTTCTATAACCATGGCTAGATTACAAGGTATATTATACCGGCGGTCATCGGGAAAAATGGCATACCTGCAAAATTGTCTTCAAAATATCAGCCACATTTGTCACATGAGTCAATAGTTATTAGCAATTAATGTGTTCAATTTCCTATGTAACTCTGACTCACCTTAACTATAAGGCAGTGACCGCCGCCCTATTATATTAATTATCTATATATTATATACATACATATTGTGGGAAGGACCTTAGAATGAGTGTTGATGGAGGGTGGTACAGATGCCAAGATAAGCCTCTGCACACTCTGTGTCCCTTAATAAATATTGAGACTATAGCAAGAACATCTACGATAGGATCTGTAAATCCTGGTGTTCTTAACGATTCAATCCACAGAGTAATCGGCTTTCTCAGTAACAACAGTGCATTCTTTAGTTCAAAATGGCACATGGGCACGACATTTCGAGCCCATGGAATAAATGGACTATACAACCTTATCATTCCTACCCCTTAACTTTTATGAGCAATGTGTTTCTAGTAAAAAAGCAAAAGACATGGATGTTTGCCCCCAATGATTTACCTCAGAGATCTCAGTAGTTTCCTGGTGTATCATTACTCAAGACTATTTCACTCTTTGAGGTAGTTCTTAATCATGGGGGTTGGCTGGTTCAATTGGATCTTATAGGTGCATATCTGTTGGTTCAAATATTTCGTCCTTTCTTCGGTTCTGTTGGGGGACAGGCATATTCCATTTTGCATACCATTCCACTGGTCATTACTCTCTTCCTTGTTGATTCACAAAGCTGCACCAAGGAAGAGAGTAGTGGAAATATTAGGCAGTAAGCAGATTTGGCTTTTGATATACTTAGGTAATATTGTCATGGTGTTCTCCTTCCACAGGGAAGCAGAGAGCTATCTTCAGACAACCTTCCATCTCCTTGAGGGAACAATGAAGATCAGTGAGTTATGTCAGTGGCAGTCTTGTGCATATTGGATACCGTTGACAGAGAACAAGACCAAATGGTGGCATACTCAAATCGATGGTTAATCCCCCCCCATCAAACTATTGAAATCAGATGCAATTCAGACATGGTGAAATATCAGGAGTGAAGACATCTTTACAGGAGGATAACCGCTCAATGGTAGTCAAAATCTCAAATGAATTGCTTACATCTTTTGCAGTTAAAATCTTCATGAGTTGCAAATTCCAGTGCTCCATATACCTTTGCATGGAAAATGTGTCATCCATACACTGCATCAACTGGCTAGAGGAACATTTTCCTTTTTTTTAATTAGAGGTGGGCAAGATATTGTGAGAGTAATCGGTTCAGTGTCAGACCATGTTGGCCACAGAATTTCTTCCATGTTGTTAATCCAAGGTAATGGATTGGTACTTTGGAAAATGTTGGCACTCCAGTGACTCGTGTCCCTTCAAGCAGAGTTTTTGAGTCATTTAGCTTAAGTGGATTCCAATGAGGAAAGACCTTTTTATGTCTAGACAAAATACACAATTCCCGTTGTTTTTCAATTGGAGGACAAGGTCTCAGAAGCCACAGCCATGGATGTACACACTGACAGGCAAAGACCATCACTCTTGTTAGTGTCCCCCAGGCCTTAGGCTTGATATCCTTAGAAATAACCTCAGACATACCTGTACTTCTGCCAATGATCCTGAATGTATATTTCTGAACGGCATGCTTGAATTTGCTGGTGTATGCCAAGGAAACTGGATTAAGACATATGCAGTAAAGGTAGATACTTTACGGAATGAACTTGCTATGTCATACTCTTAGTACTATGTGAATGTGTAGGGGAATTCAATAACGTCCATTAGTCTGTCATCGAAAAACAAGCTATTTCTTTTTGTTGGGTAGGAATCTAGATTTTTCTCTTCTTCAAAGAAATTTGGAAAACAAGGAGCTGTCTTTCCTGCCTGCCATCTTATTGACAATTTTGGGTCTCACAACTTTTGTCAAGTATCTCATGCAAGAGAGCTGGATTTCAGCAGGTGTTGTTTTTCGCCTTCACCAGTACATTTTAATCATTCACAAAGCACTATGTCTAATTTCAGTTGTATATGGGATCCTGGATTCCGGATGTTCCTCAAACGTGTGTTGTCCACTCTCTTAAAGCCTTTGAGGACCGTACAAGAGACCTGAGGGCTTCCTCCTCACAATTCTTTATCTCCATTCGTAATCCCTTTCCACCAATCTCAACTCCAGCTTTGGCTAGATGGGGTCGTAGGGTGGTATCCCATGCAGGGGTGTATACCACAGTTTTTGGTGTGGCATGGCTTCCAAAGCCTTTAGATCTGGAAATTAGAACATATCCTCACTGCTGCAGATTGATCCACTGAAACGGTTAACACTTTATGCTATAAAAATAATATTGTATGCATTTGCTTTGAGCTTGCATAATAAGTAGCATTTCCCTGCAATTACATTTTTGCCATTTAGTTCAGAATGTATTAACAGCACTGAGGTAACCATTTTCCCAACACTTATTTGGTTTTGGGGAACCCACCCTACTTAACCATACATTACATTTGTATTCATCGTAGCGGTTGCCCACTCTTATTGAAGAAGGTCTAAAGATGATCTTGGGAAGATCTTTAGGAGCTGGGTTTTGCCTTTTCCTGATGATGGCTTTTGCCAGCCTTTTGTTCAAGAAAAGGGCACTTTCAACATGCAGTTGAGATCCTTGTCAAAGCATTTTTATTTGTTACTACTCATGAACATGTAATTAAAACAAAATGCATAATATTTGCCCATTGCCCTACATATTATAGTACGTTTTATTGTATCACTAGCAAAACCGTAATTTTCCACTGCAAAACCTACATTAGGACTGTTTTTAAAATAACATTGTTATAGTATATTATGAAAGTTTGCAATACTGGAATGATAGTCTCACAGTCATTTTCGGGAAACGTGTTTTTTCTCTAAACCGTGCTTATCTTGCATGTAGCATTTGCTCACAGCTGTTTTTTGGTGAATATTTAAATGAAGGTGATCTTCTGGATTTCTTTCCGAAAATGAGTGGCTCAAAGTATTAAGCATATAATATCGTACAATGTGTGGAACACGTAATACATCTCTTACGGGAATGCCCTTCGCTGACTCCCTTAAAACAGAAATGTATTGTAGCCATTCGATTACAATTGGATGAACCCAGTCATACTGAATTTGTATGGAATTTATTTATGAGTGGAAATAGTGACACCTGTATTTTCTTTTTTATGAAAATTATGGTCGTGAATGAAAAATATTTTTAGTATTCTTGATTGATTTAGTTTAGCCCAAAGATATTTTACGTGGCCTATTAACAAATGTGTCTTTTTTTTAAATTGAAACTGCTCTCTTTTAACACATCTTTTGTTGTAAAATGTTTGCATTTTTACTTTTTAAATCTGCGTATTTGATGGGCCTGACCAATTGGTATTGCATTAAAAGTTGACTACTTGTTGACTGTATAATACAAAAAAAGAAATACAAAAAAAAATAAGCATATAAATCATCTGACCAGCAACGAGTTCCTTGCAAGGTCTGAGTTGGTCGTTGTGTTTAGAAAACATTAGCAGCACAGCCTCTATGGAGATACCCTGTTCCTAGCACAGTGTGAGATATGAGGATGCCAGGACTTTGCTTTCAAGGTGTAAGCCACTAGCCACACACACACAAGTCACTCTCCCACATCTGTGAAAGCAGGGCGGTTGATGATGTAAGTGTTCCAAAATGTCAAGAATAGTGTCGTCCAGCAACAACCATGATAATGACATAACATCGTAATCCCGTTGTAAAAAGAAAACAAATATTTAAATGCACCAGCATTTTGCCACCGACTACTGTGCATCTAATCAAGCCGGCCCATGTGCCAAAAAGAGCAATTGCTGCACACCTGGGCACAATTCTAAAGGTGTATTGTGTGTATGCACTTGGACATTTCCCATATTCACTGCTGCCAGTGGCTGCAGATTGGAGCACCTAGAAAATAAACCAAGTGCCTCTGGCTGCTCTAATGTTTGTGCTAGTTTCCAAGCAATTTATTGTAGCGCCAAAGAGGATGCGAACACAAGCACGCGTTGCACATAAATCTCTGGTGTCAGAGTGATGGAAACTAATGAATAACCATTAAGTTTATCCAAGCACCTGTAATAGAAATTGAATACTAGTATGGCAATCTGATCAATATACTCCGATTGAACGCAGGATCTCAACTCTCAAGCTATGTTGATTGTGTGTTGCCAGCCACTGGTCCTCACCTGTAGCTCACTTTAAAGACTTGTTATATCTAAAAAATAAAATGCTGCTCATCTAGTGTGACCAGATAATAAAAAAGGGACATGCCATAGACATAGAAGAAGTACTACAGTAAACATACATAGGACTCTGATAAAACTGTAGTCCTACTTCTATGTCTCTGGCCTGTTGTGGGGTCTGTGCTCGCAGGCACACTCCTCTCACTGGATTTTGAGATTTTGGAATCGGTTCCCGCAAAAACCAGGACCCTATCCACCCGGGGTTAAACATTTTTTTTAAAACTCCCGGGACTCTGGGACAGAAGGTGATTTCCCGGGACTGTCTTGGGAAAACCAGGACGTCTGGTCACCCTATGCCCATCCCAGACGTGTAACATGTCTTGGTATGGGCTAACTTTAGGCTGTGCTAATCTAGCTCAGTATCCACCCATACCCTCTTCTTTAACAGGAGGCATTCATCTAACCTTAAACACATCCTAAGCGGAGCACACAAAATGCAAGTGACAGAAAAGGTATCACACATATTGTTCCGTGCCCGCAGTGCCGTTGAAATGTGTGGGCAGTATTTGAATTCATCCTTGGAACAAAACAGTTGTAAGATAAGCGGTTGCACTGTGGAGACATGGGCCCAGAGGTGCAAACAAGCATAGTTAATGTAAACAATTTAAAATCTAGCCATGGCCCCCAGGTTTATTGGTGCCTGTCAGCTGATGTTTTAATTTAGTGCTGAAAACCAACCCACACCTTCCAAAAGTGAAACACCAAAATAGTGTACTAATAGATAAACAGGAATGCAGGTTGGAGAAAACACTCAGAGGAAATGGCGTTGTGAGGGGAACGCCAATGGGAGGCAGCATGCGAGTTACAACGAAGCAATGCATATTAAGGGGAGAAGAGGGAATTAAGCTATAACCAGAAGTGAATAGCAGCTTAGGTGGAGGAGTTATAGGGAAAAGAGGGAATGCTGTTAAGTTTATGGCAGTGGGTGATGGGTGCCAACTGTTAATTTTACTATGGGGGCACAAATTCCAAAACCCTGCCTTGAATAGAAGCCCAACTCCCACCAGATAAAAATGGTGCATTTTCAGCATATTTTTCAGGATAAATTGGAAACAGCCATATACCTTATTGACATCTCTGAACACAAGATTGTCTCCCTAATCTTCCCCCTTTGGAGTACTGTTACTGGTCAGTGACCGTTTTGGTGTGTTGTTCAGATCCTGGGAGAAGGCTGAGGAAACATTGGGCCCAAGGCAAAAGGACCAGAACTAAATGCAAGATGCAGGAGGTTCAGGCGACAAGTCACTAACACAAGTAGGTACAAACGGCAAGAGGACTGACAGCTGCACTGATCCCAGAGAGCCGTGCTGAATTACAGTGCAAGTCTTCACTGACTGAGCAAGGGCCAATTTTGTGATTGCTACAGCATCTCTGGTTATGGTTTCATTTTGATGCTGCGTAATGTTATCATGTATAAAAGAACTGTCTATTTTAAATAATAATGGAGAGCTTTGTATTAAATGTTTTCACTGTTTCTTTAATTTAATTTTTAATCCAATCATATTTAACAATTTCATGAAACTTTACATCAAAAAGTCCACTTTTGATTCTACTGCTTACAAATAATCAATGCTTAAAGGCAGGAGAATATGTCATCCGTAGCTCCTGCCCCTCACCCCCAGCTCAATACTGCATAGGCGAGAAATGTTACTTACTAAGACAACCATACCTACTTGTCCCAGGTAGGTACAGCAGGAGATGGACACAATCTAAGCTGAAGATGGCAAATGTAACCAAACTAATGTTGTGACAACACATGTGCATGCATTAGACATGAAGCAAATGTGCACTCACCATGAAGAACGCATAGCCTAAGGAACACATGCATTTATAAATAAAGAATATCCATAAGACATGAAGAATACTAACATAAGCAATGTATACGCTGAATACAACATAAATGACACACACATATAGCTCACTAACATAGAAATCCCACAGTAAGGGGCAGACATATTTTCCAAAATGGAACCCACAACATGCGTCTAATTAAAAGAAAGGCCTCAAGGCTTTAATAGAACTCAAGATGCTGAAATCACAAAAATACAGATCTGTGCAGAGCTCAGGAAGTAGTCGGCAACTAGAGTCAAGGTTACCATGAAACAAGTCAGGGTCATAATGTTACAGAGAAGGCACAAGATAGCATTTCCCAGGATGCAGTAGCATGCTCTCAGATTAATTAAAGTTTAGAAGAGCACAACTGACCATTTTTAGCCAGGTGCATGCAACTATAAACCATGGGAATTTGATGCAGAATAACTCAATAGTGTCCCAAGTGGTAAAAGAAACCATAACACTAACATTAATAATAGCTAAAATCCGAATAAATGTAGTGTTAAATTAATTCTAACCACGGTCCCATCACACGTGACCCATGATTGCTGAACACTGTCCATTCATTAGCAACGAACACAGATAGGACACGTGTCTTACTCTGTACATGTATCGACGGACACGAGATGCGACACAAGGCCAAATACAAAGAGATTACCCTGACTCTAGAAATGAGGGATGGTATCTTTTTTTAATTGAAAGGAAAGCAGTCTGTGGACCTCTATCCTCCTACTCCTGTCGGGCTCATCTCTTGATGACCTGTCAATAGCCCACAGTTGGTTAGAACAAAGCCAACCAATGAACATCCCTAATGTTATGCCACCCATGTAGTAAGGTTCCAACCAATTACATATTACAGAAATTATGTCTTTTTACCTTTATTAATTTAGATGTGGTCTCAGGAGGAGCCATCAGATAAGCATTGCTCAATCAGAAATGTCACTCCTGTAGAATGTATATGTAATCACCATCACTAACCAATCCCTGTCTCCGTATGTTTTGGTAAATAAGATCACAGTACAGTTATGACAAATTTTGATTATATAATCCAATGTTGTTTATGTAACCAGCAGCATCTTCAAAAATGTAATGCATGTATGTTGTCCCTGCTTTATTTTGATGACAAGAAAGCTAGGTTTTGCCTTTCACTTTGCCTACTTGCGATAACCCCAGTCTTAACAGATGGTAGCAGAGGTGATGGTTTGCTAGATGTCATCGGAGTGTCAAGGGATCACTGCTGCGTACCTGAAGACTGCAGAAGCGACCTGTGGAGAACCAAATTGCGCATAAAACAGAGAGGTCGACAGGAGCCCCCTTTGGAGAAAGCCCTGTCTGGTCACCGCAGGCCATCCCATGGTGCATGAAGGGTCATCAGGCTTTTAGGGGAGACCCGACGCCAAAGACCTTCAGCAGATCCGTGGATGTAACTATGACATTGGCCTGGCAAAACTGGGGAGGGAATTGTGTCGAAAGGCAGATGAATACATCATTCATGGCATCGGCCTCTCCCCCTCCTTTATATTGTAAGAGCAAGAAGAGTACATCATACATGGTGTCGGCCCCTTCTCCGCCTCTATACTGCACGTACGAGAAACGCTATTCACTAAGACAACCCTACTGACCTTATCCGGGAACCATCGAAGAAGAGATAAAGCTGCAAACACAAGAAGAGCTGAACATGCTGTAACTGAAGATGACAAGAGCAAGTGACATCACTGCCAAACTGACACACTAAAATACAATAGACATGAAGGAAATTTGCACTCATCATGAGGAAACAGACATTAGATCAAACATGCATTTAGACATAAAGAATATTACCTGCACCATATAGACATGAGGACATAATATAATCAATGTATATGCTGAAATGCCAGATGAATGATATACACAGCTAGCTTGCTAAACATAGAAATTCAACGGTAATGAGTGACCATCTTGAATAAAATGGATGCCGAAGCCACGTTAGAGTGAGTGGGAAGCATCGAATAAGCCTCGAAGCTGCTGGGAGATTCTACTTGCTGAATTAGCTGAAATACAGATACATGCAGGCCAGACAGTGGCTGCACGGCCCCCTCCAAGGCTACTGTGGAGAAGGGAAGTTTGGATAGCTCTAAAGAGAACAGAGATAATAATTCCCAAGCGTATTACATATTTCTCTTAGCTTAAGTAAAAGAACAAACAGCCTTTGAAAGCCCTCTGCTCATTATTTAAAGCTTAATACTGCGTTAGGAATGGATTGACCAAGTCTCCAGCGGCCAAAATTAGTATTAAACACCTGCATTAATATGGGCTAAAATCCTAACAAAAGCTGAGCAGAATAATTCAAAACGTGGTCTCTTCACTCGTGACTTATAAAGTGTCTATTCATCAACTCCAGACACTGATAGGCCTGCGCCTTTACTCCCCTCAAGTGCTCAGAACTGGGATGGTGGCAATCAGGGATGGTGTGCTATTTAATTGGAAGCAGCAGTTCCTTGATGTCACTCCCCTTGCCACTAGTTTTGCTCTTGTGCTAATGACCTGCCAAATGTTCATGGTTGGCAAGACCAATGCCAGCCAATCACAATTTTTTAAGCCTGTAACTGTTGCAGTAGCCAATTACCTGTTGCTAAATTGATGTCTTTTTTTAGCTTTATCACTTTAAGGGGGATAAAGATGGGAGTTATCAGATAGTCATGTCCAATGAAGAGACTAACACCTATACAAACATTATCTAGACAATTCCCCTAAGCAAGCCATTAGCCCTGTAGGTTTTTGCAAACAACACTGTTATGTCATGTCAATCATGGCTTATTTTGAGGTTAAAACCCGATGTTTTGTATCAGAGAGCGACGAGGGCTCTAGAGATCGGTGTGCTTATTGCTGTCCCTGCTTTATATGGGTTCTTAATAAAACAGAACTTTGCCAGAACTTTGCCATTTGCCTTGACTATTTCTGTCTTTGGGTGCAGGATTTCCCAGCCTGCCAGAGTTGGGAAGATGGCCGTAGTGTATTTATTTGTGTAGTAATTGCTGGCACCAGCCTTATGTTCTAACATAGTTTAGGATTTGTTAAAAGTGGAGAAGGGAACTTGAGAAGCAGCCTCTAGATTGCCTGTGCTGAGACACTGATACAATTGGACTCCTCTGAGAACTATACTCCTTCAAGGATGAGAAGGTTAAGGCACATGGCTTAGTGGAGACATTTGAAGGCAGAAAGACCCTTGAACTGGTATCCACAGATTGACCGACGGGTGCCGAAATAGGAAGTGGGTGCCGGAGAGACGGGGTTGGGTCCCCCTGGGCAGGGGTCAACCACGTGGGCGGATCCCGATGAGGGACAGCACCAGACCTCGCTCTATAGCTGAGTGGGCCGCAGGGAAGGATCCGTAAACATACATACTCAGGAGTTATAGATATATCGTTGCCCTAGCATGAAGCTTGCAAGACCACTCAGGCAGGAGCCAGGGTGGCTGAATGCCTCCCAAGTCATCAAAAGTCAAGGCGAGTCAGCCAACAATGGACCACTTTGCAAGGCCTAAAGAGCAGGCAGCTGGGGGAACCACGGACCTGGAGCCGGAAAATTAGGGAAGTGCTATGGAACTGCATAAGCAAGTGTTGCTCGCAATAGCAGTTCTAAAAGCTGATTGAAGCAGTAAAACTGGATATGGGATCGTTGCGCCAAGATGTGCAGGGCCTTGCGGACCGCAATTCCACACTGGAGATGCAGGTGGAGGAGAATTCCGGGGCTCTGCGAGACACACAGGAGGATGTTCATGTACTGCAGCAGAAGGTCAGTCTGCTGGAGAACAGAGTGGAAGAGGCAGAAGGGTGGGCCCAAAGAAATAACATACACATAGTAGGCCGGCAGGATGGAGAAGAAGGGGCAGACTCTACGATGTACATTGAAAATATGTTTCTCCAAGAAATTGGCACCAGAAATATTACACAAGGGTTTACGATTGAAAGGACGCACAGGGCACTAACTATGAGACCACCCCCAGGAGTACCCCATGTCCAATTATTGCCAAAGTCCTGAATTATAAATACAGGGAAAACATATTGGCTTTTTCCAGGCAAGGAGGAGAGTTGAGAGCCTCTGCTGAGCTGGTGGTATACCCGGATTATACATTTCAAGTGCAGAAGAGCAGGGTGCAATTTTCTGGGGCTAAGGCCAGACTTCGTAAAGCAGGGCTGTGATATATGATTATCTACCCTGCACGTCTTAAGGTCTGGATGTGGATGGATAGAGAGTAGAAAAAGAGGAAAAGG
The DNA here is from genome assembly GCF_040938575.1 of Ambystoma mexicanum. Classification (NCBI taxonomy): domain Eukaryota; kingdom Metazoa; phylum Chordata; class Amphibia; order Caudata; family Ambystomatidae; genus Ambystoma; species Ambystoma mexicanum. The sequence continues at coordinate 406,556,119 of NC_090937.1, forward strand.
GCAATCAGACAAGCGCCAAAGGAGGTTCCACTGAATTGTTGGTAACAACTAATTAAGGCGCTTTGAGTGGGTAGACGACGCAATGGAGGGCGTCGGTAATACGGCAGCTGAATAGACACTTTGAATCTAACGGGCTCTATGCAACGATGGAGAGATGACCAGGCCATTGGTGGCAGATGCCGCATCCCTCAAGTTCTATTTTTTGTGGGCACATTTTGTGTTCACCTGCTGTGCACTGGCTCTGGGCGGGACTGGCCGGAGCAAATGTGGGAAGCGGACATGCCTGAGCAAGGGTAACCAAGCTGGGCAATTGTTGTTGGTTGGGGAAGTTGGGGTAGTTCAAGGGGGGAGGGTTGCCTGCATGTATGTTAAAGGGGATTGATGGCACGGCATTTCGGGGTGGGGGGCACCGCATGTGGGCCAGAAGACGCCCCAATGCACAATATGAGAAGGATGGACGACCTGGGAAGATAAAAGCAGATGGCGGGGACTTTAAATGTACTTACCTGGAATGTTAGGGGGCTGAATGCCTATGTAAAGAGAAACAGAGTCTTCTCATATCTTACAAGGCGTAAAGTGGATTTAACCTTCTTACAGGAAACACACCTCATGGTGGGAAAGCAGGCATTATTGGCTGGTAAATGGAAGGGCCAAGTGTTTGGATTCTGCTTATGCCTGTGGGGTCTTTATATGGATAGCACCTTCAATACCTTTTAAAGTTACCCAACAAAAAAAATGATAACAAGGGTAGGATAGTGTTGGTACAAGACCTCTCGGAAAACATAGACACATGCTTAGTTAACACGTATGCCCCAATAATGGTGCCACCAGGTTTCTTCAGACTCTATATTCATGACTAGGCCCCTATCGGTACAGCAACTTGTTATGGGTAGGCGACTTCAATTGCACACTGAATCCACGCTTAGATAGGTTGGATGCCAAATACATTAAACTAGCTCCACTGGCCAGAACATTACGGACGCTCCTGGATTCTTTCAATTTGGAAGATGCTTGGAGAAGACTGCACACGGACACCAGGTATTACTCACATTTTTCAGGACAACACTCAGTATACACTAGAATAGATTACCTTTTTGTGGTCAGGGAATTAGTAGATATAATATAAAGGAAGGGTATTATCTGATCACTCCCCACTTAGTATGCAATAGAAATATGTCCCCCCAGGGCCTTGATACCCACGTGGAAACTTTGGAATGAAACGTTGAAAGACCCCCCATATCATGAGTGTATCGAAAAAGGCATCATTGAATATATTTTGCACAACTTAGGTAGCTTACCTAGCGCGGGCACCTTTTGGGAGGCCCTGAAGGTAGTGATCAGGGGAGTCGCAATAGCAGGTACTAGCAGTGTCCAGGCAACTATCAACAGAGAACCAGTGGTCGAAGTTTATGAAAAGAAGTAGTGGAAATATGTTCCCTTCTGGCCTCCTCCCACTGCCCACAAACACCATCACCATACTTCCCCATGCACAATACAAACCCCCAGACAAATGTTCCTCGTTTCAACTACTTCCTACACTTTTATTTTAAAATGATACCATTCGGAACAGTTTCTTTTCAAAATAAAAGTATAGGAACAGTCAAACTTAATTTTAAAAAGTAGAGGGGCACCGCTCCCAACAGCTCGCGCTCACTTCGACCACTGCAGAGAACTAGCTACTACTGAGGACAATTTGAGGAGACTAGAGCAGTCTAGTGGGCATTAACCGGGTAAGGACGAGGAAGTTAGGGAATTAAATAGTAAATGTATGGATTGCTGGGAGAGGCTGGGTAAACACAGCTTTGCTAGGTATACTAAGAATCTGCATAGAGAAGGAGATAAGACAGGCCAGTTACTGGCGTGGTGATATAAGAAGGAGGAGCCCCAAGCCCCCATTAACTCTATAAATAGTGGCCATGGGAATGTATTTTACACACAGATGGGCATTAATGATATGAGATGATTTAGTATTTATAATGCGCCTATACAAAAGCGTTTCAAAGCGCAAAGAGGCAAAGGAGGGGGAACAGAGGGTAGACAGAGACAACGATCTTACTAGGCCAGGTAACATTGAGATTGCGCAATTGCAGGGGAGAGGGGTGGCGAAAAGTGCAGGGGGAAAGCGGCGGGGGCAGTGCAGTACATGGGATCAAACAATAAAAGAAGTGCGGCCAGCTGGTGGCAAGTGCAAGGGGAAGTGCAGACAGCAGGTGTCCAAAGTGCAGGTAGGGGGACTGTAGGGTTACAGATACATACCCAAGTGCAAGTGTTGCCACGGGGCAGTACAGGTGTGCAACTGGTGGGGAGGGGACCTGAGCCCGAGATCAGAGGGTATCCAGGTGACCAGTATAGTTTCAGTTTCAGCCAGGAATTCAGCAGGGGAGAGGAAGAGTGAAGGCAGAAGCAAAGAGGAAAGTCTTGAGGTGCTTCCAGGAACCAGAGATGGTTCTCCTCAAGTTTCAGAGAGGCAGGGAGGCTGTTCCAGAGGGAAGCCCCAGCCTGTGTAGTGTTTCGAGATTTTTATCATCAACTGTACCGACAGGGCCCAATCTGTGTCATCCACCCACTTAGCTGAAGTGTTAGATGAGATTGTGCTACCACGACTGTCCCAGGATGAAAGCGAGGGCTTAGAAATGGCCATAACTCTGGACTATATACAAAACACAATTGTGGGTTTACCGGTCGCGAACACACCAGGTTTGGATGGATTTCCGAGTGAATTCTATAAGGAATATGTGCCTATATTGGCCCACCATCTGCTTGCCACCTTTAATGATTCTTTGGAGGTGGGAGTGCTCCCACTTAGCTTCCCACTTAGCTTGAGAGAGTCTGTTATACTTCCTCTGACACCCCATAAAACTCTGACAGAGTGCGGCTCCTATAGGCCCCTGTCAGTGCTTAATCAAGATATCAAGATATTGACGTCTATCTTGGCGGCTAGAATGGAAAGGTTGATATATAAATTAGTGCAGCCAGATCAGACAGGTTATGTTCCAGGACAGAAGATGGCCTGGAATTTACAGAGATGACATCATGTAATAGATTGCATCCTGGGAAACTCTGTGTGATATAGCCACACTAAACGCAATGAAAGCATTTGGTTTGGTGCAGTGGGACTGGCTCTATGCAACCCTGCGCATATTTGGATTTGGTCAAACATACATCAAATGGGTTCAACTAGTGTATACTAAGCCAATGGCTAGGGTTAAGACAGGCAGACACATCTCGGCAGCATGGGAACTAGAGAAGGGCACGAGGCAGGTCAGCCAGCATGACATGCTATTATATATCCAAAACCCGGAAGATAACCTGGAGCTGCTTCTGGAAGCCATGGCATTATTTGCAAATCTGTTGTGGATCACGATTAGTATAGACAAATCGGCTTTTTTCCTGTTAGCAGGATTGCGCAAGTTAGGACAGAAGGCGTTGCTGGTGCTTGCCCTGTAGTGGAAGAGAGTACTTTTCGGTATCTGGGAGTAAATGTGTATCATGACCAGGCGGACGAACACAGACACAATACACTACATGCCTTGGAGAGTATAAAGAGTTCCATGAAGTTCTGGGCCAAATTACCTCTTTCAATGATGGGGAGGGTGGCATTACTGAAGATGGTAGTATTGCCCAGACTGCTACATTTCTTCATCAGTGTTCCATTCTTTGTGTCTAGGCCTTTGTTCAAGGCATAAGAGAGCATGAGTAGAAGATTTTTGTGAGAAAATGGGAGGAATAGAAGAGCACAGTCTTCATTGTAAAACTGCATACAGAGGGTGGTATCAGGGTCCCGCACTTTGAATTATATTACATAGCAGTTCAACTGCAATTTGTGTTAAATTGGCTTTGTGATGACCACACCCAGACACATTGATGTTACAGCATATGGGGCAGCGATACTACCCAAAGGATGTATTGTGGTTCAAGAAACCTTGAGGCAGAGGTTGGTTCCACCTGGTGTCCCTAGGGCTGAAAATATGGGACAAGGCCCTGGCAAAGATGCGGCTGATGGACCCAGTTTCTGCACAGATCCCTGTTGTCTCGATTATGCCATCATCAGCTCAGGCACGAATGGGCATACGCAAGTACTGGGAAATTTGCGGGTTGGCCACCAAAGGAGATTTGTTACAGGATATTGCTTTTATTCCTTTTGAGGAATTGACGAAGCAAACAATTATACACACAGGGTAATATATGCTACACTGTGCTATTAAAAAAAAGGATTGTACAGAGATGGCCGCCATATAGAGAGTTATGGGAGAAACATTCAGTAGTAGACACCCTATATGATATTGCTGAAGGGGGACATACCATATCTAGAATATACGACCTCCAGCTGTAAACTTGAATGCAGGCATCTGGAAAAGTGAGACTCAGCGTCATATCAACTACATTACACTGCCAATTTGAAAGGAGATTGTGATGGTTGCTTATCATTTGAGAGATCATGTCTGGTCATAATAGTACTATTTGAAGTGATGCTTCTTCAGATTCTATCTAGAATGAAAGTTTGGTGCCTTGCTCATTGATAACTCCAGTATGCTACTAAGCTGTCAATGCTGAATCTTGTGTGAGGTGCTTCTCCTTGGCTGAGAAAGTAATGTTTAACTTTTGGATGTTTCACCCTTTCAATTTACCACATTGCGCTAATTCTTAAGGCGCACATTTTTAATTTTCTTGAACGGGAACAGTATTTGGACACCACCCCTACTCGACAGTAGCACTCTTTTTTTAAATTAATCATGTAACACTCATTGTTTCAAAAAGGTTTTCAAATAAGTGCAACTATCTGCAAGAAAATATTAAAGTTACCTGCTACAGATCATAAATTCCCAACGCCGCCATAAGAGCCTGGTTTGCTCTAAAAGAACACTCGCCTGCATCATGCCCCTTATAACATGCCATGTTGCAATGTTTTGCCCGTGTTTGTGGAAGATACATCGCCTGCAAGCTTTCGACAGTGTGGATCGTTCCTCGCTGTGGCAGAAGCTAGTGGACAAGGGTTGTCCATCTACCTTACTCAGTGCTTTAAGTGGGGTAAGAAATTGAGGGGGGCCCTCGTTTGGAGGCGTGGCCTCCATTGTGGGCGTGGCCTAAACGTGCACAAATCATAGTAAGGTGCGCAAACAAATATATAAATGTATTTGAGCATTTATATATTTGTTTGCGTACTACTATGGTTTGTGTATTTTTCAAGCCTTCTTTTATATTCATAGCAATGTTACATATTTCTATGTTTATAAAAGGTGGCTTGAAAGTGCACACACCATAGTAAGTTACGCACACTTGTGTGCTTACCTTACTATGGTTTGTGTACTATTCAAGCTGCCTTTTATAAACATAGACATTTGTAACATATGTCTATGTTTATAAAAGACGTCTTGAAACGTAGGCATCTTTTATAAAGCGTTGAGGACGGACAAAACCCAAGGTGGCTTTGTCCGTCGACAAAGCTTTATAAAAGTTGCTTTGAATTGTGTACGATTCAAGCCATCTGTTATAAACATAGAAATATTTCTACGTGTATAAAAGATGGCTTAAACGTACACAGTTGAAGGCATCTTTTATAAAGCCTTGCCAAAGGAGAAAGGCGCCTCGGGCTCAGTGATCTGATCTCTGCTCAGAGCACTGACCCCGAGGCGTCTTTCACTCTCTGCGAACCCGCGGGCTCCGTGATCTAATCTACATATTAGATCATGGAGCCCGCGGGTTCGCTGAGGGTCAGTGACCTGGCGAGGGGAACTAAGGGACTGTAGCTTCCTCTGATGGCCCCTCAGATGAGGGGTCATCAGAGAAAGTTACAGAGACTGACGGAAGTGCCAGCCAGTCACAGCGACGCTGTGGCTGGCCGGCACTTCTGTCAGCTTGCCTGACGTTTAACTGGCAGCCGCAACGAGAGATGCGCCTGCGGCCGATGCGCGATAATGCGTCCTGCCGTGGCGTGGTGGGGCTGGGGGGCCCCGGCAGGGCCCCGGCTCAGCCTCACTTTTTGGAGACTGCCGGGGCCCGGCCCTGGCCCCGGCAGGCCCCGGCCCACTTAAAGCACTGACCTTACTTAGTATTCTAATCGGCCATCACATGAACACTATGATTAGAGTAAGTTTAGAGCAGCAAGACCACTTTTCCAGGTGGATCATGACTCAACGAGGCCTCTGAGAATGCTGAGTCCTAGCCCCTTTTTGGTTTAATTTCTACATTCATGATATTGGTACAGCTTTTAATGACATCACCCCGACCCCCTCGGCTGGGGCAATTCTTTGTACAATACATGGTTTACGGCAACGATTTAGTTGTTTGCAACGTGGCTCCCTTCTCTCTTCAACAAGCATTAATAAGGATGAACACATATTTGTCCTCATTGTCCTTAAAGACAAATGTTGGTAGAACAACATTTTAATTTCGAAACACATGCGAGCTAAAGGGACAAAGGTGCAGACATTTAATTTTTATTTGAATCAATCGCATATTGAGGTTGTTAACTACTATAACTATCTAGGTGTGACTGTTCTTTCTAAACTCCCTGAACTGGAAGTGCTTTATTGTACCTCTTCCCATGCAAAGATGACAGATGCACAGTTGGTGATTTTGATCAGCATTTTGGGCGCTTTTTTCAATTGCTGCGATCTTTTACCTATACTAATGTATGGGGCTGAGACTTTATTGGGCGAAGTTGACTGGCATAACATTGAGGCCCTTCTGTGAAGAAGAGTATTTGCCTTAACACAGTGTGTCACCATTAGGCTGAGCTGGGCTTGGTTCCTTAAAGGCCTGCAGAGATTGGAAACGGTTGCAGTTATTTGCCAAAGTTGTAACCCCTCCCCAAGACTCTTTGTTTGGGAAACTGAATGAGCAAATGGGGAATAAACACCTGTAAAGTTCTTGAAGCATGGGTCTCAGGCTGTAGAAGCAAATTGAATATTATGGGGTCCTCTGAGGAAGAATTGATAGCTCATTCCTTTAAAGTCAAATGTAAAATCTATTAATTAGAATGGATTGATAAACAATCCTAACTAACGAGTTATCAGCAGTTGTATCACTGTAACTTAGTCATTAATCCTTTTAACATGCACCCTGCTTACTATGGAAACACCCTTCATGTAAGTTCAGAAGTGACTTCCTGAGGTTCTGGTTAGATCCGTTGTCTACTAAAGAAGTGGTGGGTGCCAGATCAGGAATTAACAGGGCCAAACCGTTATGCTGCTATTGGAAGGCAGACAAAGAAACATTACGACACTTGGTAATTGACTGTCTATGCTTATCCCCATTGCAACTCCTTCTGTTTCAGAAATGATTGACTTTGAGGAAGTCTTGAGCACAAACTGCTCTGGTTTTGGATTTTAAATTTGTATAAAATTGTGTTGTGCAAAGTTTTAGCTGCTGAGATTATGCATTTTAACTTAAGGTTTTGATTGTCTTGGTATAATGTTTTTTTTAAAAAACACTTCTATTGTATTTTCTGAATGGACTTTTTCATTAAGTGGTTGTAATGATTTAAAAAATATTGTTATCATATTTTGTTAATGCACTTTCTCTCCAGTGTATTTGACGTTGCAAAAGGTTTGTTGTAAACCATACATTCAAATAAAGAATACAAAAAAATAAAAAATGCCTGCAATTGTCCCACTGGTATTGAAATACCACAGGTTTTTAGAACTGCAGGTGAGGTACTCTCATTGATGTTTTATTAAAAATCAGCACTTTGCTGACTACAACGGAATAGTTTAGACGTTCTAAAAGTTCAATGGTTGAATATTTTGCCTATGTTGTCTTCACATTCTTTGTACATCTTACAATGTTTACAATGACGCCTTATAATACTGTCTTCATATGAAGTATAAGGTCGGAACCCACATCTTCAGAGCTGGTTCACGCATGGACCAAATTGATGATCAGACCAGCTATCTGTCACTTGACTAACCTCGATCTTTAATCGCTGGGAATGGCTCTCCTTCCACCCCTCCTATGGCTTGGCTACCCATTGCATTTGTCTCATCTCAAGAAGGCTGTGGATCGTGTGCCAAGGGCAGCACCTGAGCATTGTTAGAATAGCCAGCCACTGCACATGCAGGCCACTGCACCAACACAATGTACTGGCATAACTACAACCTGTCCAGGGCAAGTGTTTTGTACAGGTCTGAATAAGCCTACTAAGTACGAGTAAGGGAGAGAGTGGGCTAGGCAAGTCCAGGTCATTAGTTCAATGTTTATTATTTACTTATGCAACAAAAGCGTAACAAAACAAATTAATCACAGATCACAAGCACAGGCAGCCATAGCTAATGTATGTATCCTACAGGAACAGAAAAAGAGCCCCCATGTTAAGAAGCCTACCTGGAATTGTCCTGGTATCCTGCCAAGCCAGTCCAGCCCTGCATTTGTAGTGTAGTGAAATGTAACATAATGAGGCAGGACTTAGTATTCTAAAGGGTGGGGCAGGGAGGTCTAAGATGAATGATGAAAGTTGAAGGCTAAAACAGGGAACAAAGCAGGGGTGGATGAACAATGAACTTACCCAGAGGCAGGGGAGCATGTTTATTCCTCTATTTCATTTTTAAAATGAAGATTGATTTAATTATGTACCATGTTAAGAGTGCATGGGAAAAATAAATAATAATGTATTAAGGTGCAGAACGTAATTGAAACAATTTCTCCACATTCAACTTTGGAGAAATCAGGCTGTCATTTTTGCAAATTGGCTCTTCTTTCACAAAACATGCAGCACATAGGGGAGGGCTTATCAAAATGATACATGAAAGCCCCACCCTAGCACATTGTGTGCAATTGGAGGGTGTTGTTACTAATACTGGCCAATGGCAGGGATCGGCTTCGGAGAATGGAGTCAGCAGAATTCTTCTCCTATTGACAGACGAAGCTTCCGTCGATAAAACCGTCCCGAGCACTGACAGTTCCATGCAGGGTTGATGTAATTGGCCAGTGGCACTTCTAGGGTTAAAAAACTGTCCATAAATTCAGTCATCGGCTCCAGCGTGGATCCTATACTGTTTACTACTGTCTTCCTGATGGGATCTTGTCAAAACGTTTGTGGATTTTCGGGAGAAAATATATGAAAGGTTCTGTGGGGTGTTTAACCATACGATGATTTTGATCTTTTTTTTATTGAACATCCTTCTCCTGGCCAAAAAAGTATATTTTATTTTTTTTCTTTTTTGATAGTTCTTTCCATGAACTTTTTATTTTTAAATATTCTGCCTTGGCTTACAAATGAGGTTTTCCCATTTGAAAATAGTCTGCTCTCTTCATTATCACTATATTGCCACCCTTATCAGAAGCTTTTTACCATAATGTTGTTATCAATATGTAGTGCGTGTATCGTTTGTTACTCTAATGTTGTGAAATTGAACTTCCTAAAAGGTTCCTTTTTCAAAAGTGTGTTGTCCAATTTAATAATGTATTCAGCAAATAGATGAAATAATATATCAACATTTTATTTCGAAAGTAAGTGTGAATTTAGACTTTGTTTTTATGCAATTATCCTTACAATGTTCAATGTCTAGTTCATTGATGAGTCTTCTTGTATGTGTGTAGTTTCCTCATCTGGTGACAGAATAGTTTGATGTTTTCCAAATCCATGAATGTCTGTGTGGATATATTACTAGTAATATACCTGTTTCTTGACCCAAATCTGCCATGTTTGCAAATCATATTTAAAATTTCAATTTACAACGGAATGTATAGGTATCGGCGTATAGATAGATCAGTGATTTTCAACAATGAACTCAGGGTAAATGAAAGTACCTTATTTAGGACTTGTTGCTCTTGTTCTGACAATACTTTGTCTGATTGATCGATAATTGTATTCTTTAGTATTATGTTTTTTGTGTTTGTCTCATTCGTGATCATGTGACCCCTATTGGATCTCCTTTTTGTATGCCTGTTGGCCTTGCCTCTTGATCCTCTCTGTGTGTTTCTACAACATTTTCTGAGTTGTCTTGTTGGACTAAAAAAGTAACTTTATTGTTACTTGATGTCTATTGATATCTATTGGATTTCTATATCTTTATATTACTACTAAATAGTTCCTTTGGGGTTTTTTGCACTCTCCAATTGATGTACTTGTACTGTCTTCTAAACTTTCAATGCTTTCAGCATCTGAACTCACTGGTGTCGAAATTGGTGTATGATCTCTTGATCCTATTTTAGCATCATCATATTCCAATTTGGGGAAATATTGAAATCCTTACTCCTCTACTCTGAGTTTAAGAAAGTGGCTGTATTAGGTTTCTGGGTTTTCCGGATATTTAGCAAGTGCATTATGGGAATTATAGTCTATACTTCTGGAAATACAGAATTGAGTAAGGAGAAGTTGAATGGTGATTCTGGGTCATCTCTGCTAATGGTTAAGACAGCTCCACCAAGGCCGAGATCCAGGGTCATGACAGTGTCAATGTGTCACTTCAGACTTTACTTGGATATAGTCCTTCTTTGCTTTAGCTGGTCTACTATACTGTGCTACCCCTTTCTTTGATCATCCAGTCTCTTCCACCCTCTTCACTTGTCCTTCTCTACCCATTTCTAATTGTTTTGCTCTTGTCCACCTGAAATATCCGAGGTACATCCTGGTCTGGATCTCTCTCCTTCCACATTCTGTTCTCCACCATGTTTACATGCAGATGGCTGTTTAGAATTCCTGGCTCTGTCCTTTGATGCATTGGGGTTGTTGAGCTTTTAGGTATGTGTTCTCATCACAGTGTTGTACTACCATCTCCCGGCTCACTCCACTAGTCAGTGCATTCTCGCTTCCCCATGTTCCTTGACTGGTGTGGACCTACCTCACTCCCTCAGAGTTCCCAGTACACTGCACATCTTTAGGTCTACTGCTCTTTCACAACTTCCTTAGGTTACTAATACTATGTATTAGTATTCTGAAGGGTACCTGGTTACTGCCTTGCTCTGCCCAGGTTACTGCCTTGCTCTTCCCCCAGGACCGATGAGAAGGGGCACTCTTTTTAATCACATTGTATTAAATACAGATTTGCACTAAGTTTTCCGTGTACTTGATAAATGGCATTTTGTTATTCGACAGAAACCCTTTTTATCCCATTTAAGTGCACTCCACGTTTAGCGGGACCACCACTAGGTCTACTCTCACCAAATCTGCTAAGACCTACACCACCACCTCCCTAGTCACACATAACCATGGGCTAGAGAGGAACCGCACCCTTGGGGCGCCATTTAGTGATCCTACTTCCTCATCCCCTTACAGACGTGACCGCGCCTGTTGACAAGATGACGACTGCATCCTAAAGAAGTGGATCCTTCCATCTCTTAATCTGAGCCACTAAGCTCCTCGGATTCGGTAAGCACCGGCATCCGCCCTACATAGTACTCATAACTTTTCTCTGCTAGATCTTTGCTGTCCATGTACATCCTGACACGGTATTTGTCTGTTTCACTCCTACAGACCACATAGGACCCTCCACTCGTAAAGACACTCCTGTCCTGATGAAGGCCTACACCATTAGAGCTCACCTAGCTCCACGCAAAATGGCCGAAACACTGTCGTGTTGACATGTACTATATGTTGTTGTTCAACTCTTGATTGTGCCCACACTCTATGGGCCCCCCCAACTGTTTGTGATTCCACTGAATTCTCTAAGCTTCCTTCCCAAGGAACCTATAAAGAATGAACAAACTCTACAAGTAGATGTCTCAAATATTGACTACTTGATCATTCGTACTTAGGTACTACACTTTGTATGTCCTCAAATGTGAATGTCCTATGCTTTTTGAAAAATACCAGTGTATTACTACACCACTGCACTTCAAAATAAAACCCTTTTGTGCAGAAGAACAGTTTCATGAGAATTCTGTGACCACCCACACAAGGGGTTACCCACTCAGGGTGTAGCAGTGGTTACTCTTCAGCAGAGTTTGACCTGACCTTGCTCATTCATTTTTTGATATTATTGTTTCCTATGCATAACTGCTACCATCACAAAGAAACTTAACTGTCTGCCTGTGCTTTCTTCCTACAGCTTGTGATTGGATGGTTGCAGTAACTTCCTCCCTACATTTTTTCTTTCAGGGTTGGGTTCTCATATAACTTTTTCATCCAAGTGCTGGGTAGGGCAGTCATTAGTCATGGACTTGTAAGTAAGCATTGGTGACCTGTAACCTTTCCACTTTTCCTAGTGAATGCCCTGCCTACTTCAAAAATGTCCTGGTCAGCCTGAGCTAAAAACCTGCCCTTTGTCCCCTGACAAACTTCTAATTGTAAGCACATATCTATCCATCCCCAGACATTCCAAAATCTAGAGACCATTTCCACTTTCTAGCCATTGAATATGTCTTACTGAATAACATCTTTGATGAAGTCACCTTCTTGGCTCTTAGGGTGCATTTGGGGAAGTGACAGGGGCCTGTGCCCCAAGACTCAGAAAGTAAGGAAGGGGTAGCATGGGGAGGATTTTCTCAACCACCCCAAAGCTCTCGATGTCTGATGCAGGGGATTGGCACAGTAATACTACGCCTACTTCCAGATCTTTAAAGTTTGCCCCATATATGTCAGTGACAGTTACCACAGCTGGATCCTCTGTGAAGTCACAGTCACTGACAATTCAGAAAGATGAAAGCAACGTTGCCATATTAGAGGGAAAGCAGGAGTCTCTGTGGCATTGCCAGATTGAAGTTTAATACCAGCCCCACCACTGCTCCCTGTCAGGTATCCGTGAGAGCACCCCAATGTGCATTCCCCTGAAGATAGAATCCAAGATGTCAGAGTAGACTGCTCAAGGCAACTACAAGATATCTTAGAGGAAGGAAGGAGTGTGGTGTGGAGGAGCAAAGAGGCTATTCATTGGACAACTCGACGGCTAGAGCTAAGACCTAGAAGTAGTTCCCAAGGCACCAGTGAGTGCTGACAAAGTGGGGAGGAAAGTAAGATGAATGAAAGATAGGCCCTGGTAAAGGGTTGCACCCCAGCACTTTCCCAGGCCCTTCGTAACCCTACTAGCTTCTCTTGGCTTTGACAGACTCTGCAGACTCTGAACCATCATAATTAGGGCTCCCGGTTTTCTTTTTTTACAGATTTTTACACATAAATACAGAATGAAAACACTCCATATGTATTTGTATAAAACGGAAATTAGCAGAAATCCATGAGTTTCGGTTAGCTATTCAGGTTGCAAGTTATGCTTTTTCGGCCAATGCTTCGGCCACATAACACAATGCAGAGGCTAAAAAGGTGATTTATCACCCCTTGAAATTGTTTAAAAGGCTACAGATATGTTTATTACATCAGCATAAGGAAAAACAGTTTGTTTTTAAGGTGCAAATGGATCTTGGCTTGATGTGCAAGAACTAAGCTCTGAGCGTTCCATTACATGAATCAAGGACTTATATTTTTCTTTTGAATACATTTAGAAAAGCACTACTTGAACATTTATATTTCACAGAGCAATTGTAAATGTGGATGAATACAGATATATCTACTAAAATATAAATATTGATAAATACAGATGGAAATGTTGAAAAAATAAATCCCATATAACTTCCTAATATGAAGAACCAACAGTTGTTTCTAAGCCATTTAAAGACACCATCCAAGGTGTAACTGCAGGGAAGAACCTCCCACAAATCTGGATGGCAATCAACCCACCCGACATGGACAGAAGAGACAGTGAGTAATGCTGGGGAGAGCCAATCAGAGACTACTGTAGAGAAAAACTGCGGTGGAGGTATACCTTTTCAGGAAACAAGAGGAAGCTCTAACCCATGTACCTGTTGAACTGCTTTTTAACATATGATGTACATCCCAAAGGAACCAACTGAGAGATATTTTGTGGATCACTTTTACCAGGATCCTGGACACTGGCAGACCTTTAGGCAGGATTCATTATTTCCTCCTGGTTAACCTGAGAAAGACATTTTGGGAATATGGAAACATATGCCTGGGTATTGCTAATTTGGGAAATCACCTTTATAAGTTATAAGGAATCCTCCCTTCCCTTGCTTGATCTTTTGTTGTGATATCCCTAATTTAATTTCTTTGCATGTTACCGATTGTGTTTAGTCATATTTTCCACTTGGCCTTGTATTGTATTGTATTGTATTTGGTTATTTATATAGCACTCTTTCCCCATTTGTATGGCCTCAATGCACTTTGTGGTTAGAATGCCCTCGGTGACCATACTCAATGTGCTGGAGGTTCTAAGAGTTTTAGATACAGCGATGCATGTGTGCATTTTTGCCGGTCTTGGAATTAGGTGGCTGGCTATGCTCGACTAAGCAGCCCAAAAAGTTCAGGCACGTGGGTGGGTGTGGTGGTTTGCGATAGAGTGCTATTGTTGCAAGAGTCTATGTGTGGCCACATATATCAAATTTCTTTTCTTTGGTAGTCGCCGTATGATAGTGGTAAAGTTTGGGATATTTCAACCCAGCGCAATGCACCCTACTACACCCCTTTGCCAATGGGGGAAAGAAAACTGCCAAAAATGGAGGTGCTAACCACTGTGCGTGCTAAATCTGCAAAAACTGTGCATGGTTGAGAAATCACAAAGAGGCTGCACCACCTTGCCACACACAGGCAAATTTGATTGTCAACACAGAACTCCCTGCAGGAGAAGGCCAGTGAGTGCTGTTAACACTTACATGAATAAATGCCCTAAAAGTGGGCTAATAATGTGAAAATGCCCTTAAATACAGCTCTCCAATCAATGGCAACCATCAAAGTGCTGTTTTGGCGCTAAATTCTGTCATCTTTCCCAGTGCATTATTGAAGAAATGAAAAGTGCGGAAATCATAGATTCCCTGGTGCAGTCAGAGGAATCCAGGCCTCACTGACTGACCGCTGCATCACAAAATTAGCTGTCAAACCCAGTTTAAAAGTGTTTTCCTGATTAAAATTGCAAAATCTGCCTATTTAAAGCATGTTTGTGAAGGGCTAATTCTTTTAAATGTCTAAATCTGTTATGAACTGTGCTTATATTTTATATGTGTGAAATGAAAAGACTTGAATTTAAAGGAACCCAGTCTGGAGCTAGTCAACTATTTAATTCTGATCTGACAGTGCCTGGCCTGGGAAAGTTGACATCTCAGCTTGACGCTCCCTTGCTACAGGAAGGCTTAAGTGATGCTCATGGTGCTGCATAATGACAACAAGCAGCACAATGGGACCTCAGTAGACTTTCGTCTGGGGCTGAGCCGAGGACAATGGTAGGCTGCCCAACTGATCATTACAGGGGAGCTTCCCTCCAGGAAGGGGGACACACCTCCCTAATCAAAAGGCTGGACAGCTGCTGCCTGGGAAGGGGAGGTTACAAATGAGAACTTTGATGTTAAATTCTTATGTGTGATTAAAAGTTAAAACTCTTTAACTGAGCAACCTAAAGAGGCATAAATCTGAAAATTGGTAGACATTAACCTAATTTCAGGCTCTTGATTTTAAGACATTGATGAAATCTGTACCATTTAAGGAACCAAAGTTATGAAAAAATTCTTATAATAGCAGAACGATTAATGTTGCAAACCCAAGATTGTATGTACATGGTCCACTGATAAGTGCCCAGAGATGTACCGAGTTAGAAATGATTAATCCAAAATGCTAGGTTTAAATTTGATAAAAAATCTATAGAATGAGAAAGACAGCTCACACAAAGACAGGGATTGAATGCAAATTTAGACAATCAAATGTGAAACATATGTGTCCAATTTTATTAGGGTACATAATGTTAGAAATGTACATTTGTGCAAAAGTTATGTTTTGGTAAAAATCAAGGTGGGAGTTCCTAAATCCCATCATGAAGATGACAGCTCTGTTCAGACTGCCAACCAGGACAAAGCATGTGCCTACAGCCACTCACAGCCGTGGGGGCGTGTTTTTGAAATTCTGCCCACAAGATAAACTGGGGGACGGCATTTGACAGTATAAATATAGGAACTGCACAACACATAGCAGACTACTTCCAGAACCAATCCAGATTTATGTGCAGCACATTGATCCAGAACTCTTCATCTTGTAGCTGATTCCAGAACTCTTTGAAGAACCAGATTTCTTTGCAGAATCCAGACTTAGCATGGCTGAACTCTTGCTAGCTTGACCCAATTGCAAACCTCCAAAACGTAAAAGAATAATTCTGATTCAACTTGGCTTGCTACCATTAAGGCTTGCCCACTGAAACTTGCATCCTGTAATATGCTGTGTCCAGCAACCAGAAGGGCCCATCCAAAACCAATCTGAGGTGCAGTCCAAAATTGACCAGAACCGCGCCACTGATCTAAATCCCTCCAGAGGTGCCCTGCTGCCGGTAGACTTGGTCCAATCCAATGACCAGAGCTGACAGTCCAATTTAATTACAAAGGACTGTAAGTATTAACAGGAAGAACCGTGACCCATAGTATATCTGCATTGTATTATCCCAATCTCAACCCATCCCATCTTTAAATTCAGAACCCTAGTATTGTTAGAATCCTTCTTGCACTGATTGTCTCACCTATGTTACAAAACCATAACTACTTAGTGATTTTGAATAACTAAAGTAAATCCCAGAAATCGAGTATCCACCACGGACTGGTTGCATCGGCCACGTGGCTGTGAAGTTTCATGTGTGGCATCCTCTTTTTCATAGTCCTTAATATAGTATAAGAAAACCTATCGAATTTCTGTTTTCATTTTGCACCTATTTTGCAAAAACGCCTCTCACTATAACCTCTTCATTTTTAAAGATAGAAACAGCACTTCAACTCTCACTGATACCTAGGACCCTTAGCTACATCCACAACTAAAAACAGAATCCGGTATCCGGTATTTGACCCATTTTCCTCCAATATCGCATTGTAAAAGTTTGCCGCGAATTTGCCAAGTTCAAAGTTCAAAAGTTTACACGTGTCTTTTCCCCTTTTCAAAGTGCTTCTTCCATCCCATCCCCGATCTAAAGTGTGTCCTGTTGTTTATATTATAGCTCATGTGCGTTAGGACCTGTTTAGTGTTGCTTTCCTTAGAATTTCTATCCATTTAAGCATTTTTGCACCCTTTTGCATTATTTTATAAAGCAACTCTCACCTGTCAGTTTAAAAGTTTCATTTGCCAAGATGGTTTTTCTCTCTTGTTGTGGAAGGGAAGGTTGCCTATCAACTCTAGACCTTGACTTTCATTCTTGAATGCCTGCCGATTATTTACATCTGTGTAGGATTGCTCATTTGTATTTAAACAAAACTTTGCAGGGGTAATCTTAACCTAAACGCTATCTGTGCACAAAACAAAACTGTTCTTTTTCCTGTTTTCTACTCTGCATCATTATAAGTGAATTCAATTGTTTTGCTGATTTTTGAATTGTATTGTCACCTTTAGGTGATTGGTGTCCCAGATATGTATATATTAAACGTATGTGTGATTTGAATATTAAATAAATAAAATAAATATTTACCTTTACAAACTAGCCTGATTCCTGGTTCAGTGTCACCTGGTGGGCATTTTGAGATGGGTGTGATATGAGTGGTATATCATTCAGAATATTGAACTTACAGACAAATAAATAAGGGTTTCATTGCGCACTACATGCTAGGCGAGACCTGGGTGTGTGCCTCATTGAAATCCCTTACAAGAGGTGTTGAGGTACGTCAGGGATTCTAGTGTGGATGGCACTGCTAGACCGAATGAGCACAGCCTTAGCTGCATTCTATGCTGCATTGATGCTTGGCCGTCCATGTGGCCTGCGTCCACAGACATGGTGTATGGTTTACTTACTGTAGGCTTCTATGTTGTTTGGCTGCTGCAATCTTTGTCCAGTGCGGACTGGTTTCAGATACAGTAGGTTTCACAGTCTAATAGACAGATATGGGGGGACACACTTAGATTTAAGCACCATAGGCTGCACTTCATTGAGGTAAGTACTGGTAAATCATGTGACACATACTACAAACATATAATTCTTGCTCCCATCAGGGTCACAGGGCTAAGTCTGGCCTGCTTTCTGTTTGGGATGATGCTGTTTCCGATGTGGATGATTGAGGAACCACTCTGAAAAGGCTGTTGGACCTCTTGGTAAGCTTTGATATTGTGGTTCATAGAAATAAGACACATAGGCTTTGCTCTGAGGACATCTGGCCCTCTGGGCCACCCACCAGTTCTCTCCTTTTTTGGCCAAGAGGTATCAATAGGTTGTTCTAAGCTAATCTTTCTGTCTCACTTTCCCTATGATCTGTGGGGTCTCTGAAAGCTTTCATCTATCTATCCTTGCATTAACTCTGTAAATACAGCCCTTCTTTAAAGTAATTCAACAATTCAGCATCTCGTATCATCCATACCCCTGAACAATGTTCCCAGATGGGTCCCTGCCAGGATTCCATTCAGATTTGGATGGCCAATTCTTTGCTTCAGTTGGACCGGTAAAAAACAGAAATGCCATACTCGATCCTTCCCGAACCACTCAAAGCAACGCCCTTCCTTAGTCATTTCATTTTGTTAGCCAGTCCACCCCTGTAAGAAGATTCAATTCAACACTACAGCTAAGTCAATGCCTAGTCTGGGATACTGAATGGAAACCCTTATTGATATATCTTTATGTCCAGTTCATGAGTTCTGGATGACTACCCCTATATAACACCCCTCTCTTAGAATCCCCCTGACCCCACTGAGCCAAGAAGTAGTTCTGTTTTGCAAGTTTAAAAGGTTTATTTGAGAAATAAGACAAAATATAGATACCACGCTTTTATAATAAATTAATAATCGATATCGCCCTTATAAATATAATGTTAATCAACAATGGGTAATCTGACACTAGCACACTTCTTTATAATCAATGAGGAGTTAGTATCGGATGGATCAAGTAGCAAAAATACTTTTATGATTTCAAGGGAAAAGCAATGAGGAATAAAATGCAGTACAGATATACTTGATATGATTTTAGCAAAAGATAAGATAATCACTTTTTCTCTGGCAATTCACCCCCCTCCCCTATGCAATGTAAGAAATGGAAGGAGATGGAAAGAGGAACACACAGTTCTCAGGAATGCAATCAAATACAATACGAAATTCAGTTCCCCCCCAGCAAGCTTAGAGAAAACAGGTATGAGTTTTAAAACACAGACCCAAGTGCTTTGAATGTGGTGGCAATGAAGTGAGAAATATGCTGAAAATGCTTTTAATTCCCTTTAGGAGGTTCAGGGTGAGTGAGAGATACTTGGATGAGTTCAGGCTCACTTTAGCAATGATTCAGAGATGGTGATTAAGAGGCAAACAAATTTTTAGCAAGGAAAGAAATGACTGCTGATGGTTACACGTGGCTGGATTTTTAACCAAATCGCAAATCGCAGTAAAATTCGCGAGTGCGTGAATAGTGATTACGGCAAAAGTATAAAGAGTAGCAAGTCGGTTCTAGGTTCGTTGGAAAGCTGAGATTCTAAGCTTTCAGGGGAAATTTCGTTCCTATCCCAAACGGTTCCAGAGATTAAATAAAGGTAGTTTTTCAGATTTAAAGTAAACTCAAAATTACAGGTGACAGCTTGCAGCTGCAGAATTGACAAGTGACAGTGGTGCAGCTTTACAAAATGACAAGTGACAACTTCTATGAGGCAGTTCTGTTTAGATTAAAATAGTTTGGATTAGATTATTTTAAACTAAGAGCTTATTTCTCTCACAATCTGACCTAAGTACTCACAATATATTTTGGAAGGACTGGACCTCGTCACGGATCTGATCAATCGGGCTAGCGGCACTTCACAGCGATCTGGTCTCTGGGTCTGCGGTTCTGCACAGTCTGGTCTGATCTGGTCTGGCACTGGTCTGGTATGTCCGGATACAGCGGTCTCTGCACGGCTCCTGGATCTCTGCACTGGTCCTGGCAAAAGTTCTTGGCAAGGGATTCAAGCAGCTCGCCCCGCTGTGAGTAGCTGTTAGGACACTTACCTGGCCTTCTCATCGCATCCGTTCCCGGACGTGGCAGTTATACCCATATTACCGGATTGGGAAGCGTGGCTGTAGGCAGCAGGCCGGCGCTCACTTACGTGCGCGGACCTCGCGGGTAACCAGGAACGG
Source organism: Ambystoma mexicanum (assembly GCF_040938575.1). Lineage (NCBI taxonomy): Eukaryota > Metazoa > Chordata > Amphibia > Caudata > Ambystomatidae > Ambystoma > Ambystoma mexicanum. The sequence continues at coordinate 406,576,103 of NC_090937.1, forward strand.
GCAGTCAAGCTTGTGTTCCAAGCCTCGTTCTGGTGCCCGCTCGGCCAGTACGCAGGCACAGTCTCGCTAGCGTTCCACGCCTCGCTTTCGTGCCGGACGCTGTAAATAGCGTCCGGCCCTCTGCTGATCGCGTCTTAACGCGGTTTGTTTCCCACTTACCGTCGCTTGGTGCCTGGCATCAGGTTCCTGCTCCTTGGTTCCTGCTTCCTTGTCCTTTTCTCTGGCCTTGGCTCCCTTAATTCCTGTTGAGTCCCTTCCTTGTGGTTCCTGTCCTCCAGCTCCTCTCCCTCTCCTTGGGCCCTCCTGTTCCCTGGTTCCACTCTCTTCCTGATCTCCTTGTTTACCTGGATCTCTCTTGTCTATTGGCTCTGGGTACCAGTCTTCCTGATTTTCAACTGCCTTGGTGGATCGTGCCTGGACATCTTTTGTGGACTTCTCATCCTCCAGTTGTGAACCTCTACCGGATCCGATCAGCTTACCACCTCATCACCTCCCTGTCAGTGCTTGCACTGTCCCGACGTCACTTTAATCCACAGGGAGGTGACCCAGTGGCGTTGGGAGGTAATTCCAATCCATCCCTGTTCCATTAGGGTTGGGTTGGGGTCGCTTCCTAGCGTTACAATTTCTGCATTCAGTTTGGAGGTTTACCAGTCTGGCATCACCGGCGAGACCAGCAACTGAAACTTCAGGTACGCAGCGCTCCAGAGACGCACAGTTTAACAGTAGCTTGCAATGATTTGAGGCCTGCTGCAGAGAACTCAGCTTGTGGTTTTAGGCCTCTGATTTAGGTTCTAAAGTATAAGTTCTAGGTTCTGGAGTATGTAGCTGGAGTCAGTCTGGAACTAGTAATTTCTGGATGTTGTGTGGTCCGGCAAAATGCTCCGCAGCAACTGGATTTGAATGTCTCTACCTGTCCCAGCAGTCTCTTTTTATGTGTTTTGAAAATGGGTGTGTGCCTGGGCCTAGCTAAGCCTGCCCCTCTCTACTTGTCATTGACCCAATTCTCCCCTCTCCCATGATTGGGGGAATGAAATGTGAGTCAGAGTGATGCTGTAGGTTTTATGGGTCAGAGGATCATCCCTGGTCAGTTTGCCCACAAATCTATATTTGATTCAAATACATCCTTCCCAGATATACAATTTGTTGAAATTACATGTGCACATTATATATTCCTTATGGTCCATGCTTGTCCGACCTCTGATCTTCCTGGGGGCTTGCATTAAAAAATGACAACATTTTGCGCTTTTTAACTGGTTTTACAATATCGGACATTTACCCAAATTTACACACATGTGCGCAAGGAGTATGGACATTAATTGATGAAGCGTCAGATTTTTAACATGCAGACATTTGGAGTGAGACCCTATTTTCCGCTAGCAACCCCCCAGAATACACCACAGGGTCCTAACGCATCTCAAAATGGTCACAGAAAAATCACAAAAATAATGATATTACTTATATAATTCTGACAAGTCCGCACTTTGAGTTATCTATCTTTTTAAAATTATGCCCTGGTCAAAAAGGGGTGTGGCTTCCCACATCACAGGGTGGAATAACTGGTTTATCCACTTCCCCCAAGCTCAGCTGCTAGCAGAGGCACTGCCCCTCCCAGTTTCCCCTAAGAGGAAGCCACTTTTACGACACCCCCAATATAACATTTGCCTGAGTTCAGGACAGGCCTTTGTTCAACTCCCTGTAGTCCCCAGCTGCTCCACCCCTAATCTAATCAACAGGGCCATGTGACCTCAGGATGCAGCCAGGCCTGGCAGCCAGGCCTGGGGACACAGCTGTTGATCCAGTATCAACTCCTGTCGGGGGTAGTTGTCAGGCAGAATTCAGTTTCATTAAGCCAGGTTTCAGCTAAATGTCACTTTTTGTTCCCAGTTTAAATCACTTACAATTTTTACATATACATTAAATAATTACTTCCTTCAAGTCATTTCAGAATATAGTTTTACATTGTATCCACCTCTTAGCAAGTCTTTCCTTGGTCTGGTTTTGTTTCATTTGTTCAGTTTTACACAAAAGTCTGGGGGTTTTAAAACGCCGGCTTTCTGATAGTGGTGAGTACTGGTAATGCAACCATTTTTGGGATTAAGAAAATGAATTTCCCACAAGAAGGTTGTATCTTTGGAGTGGTCTCGTGCCAACTGCGCAGTTCTCCTATTCTGGCGTGAATGTGGGCGGCGATAGCTCATCCCCACATCCACCCAGTATTGATTTAGTCTGTTCTGGGATAGAATAATGGGCGGCAACAGCTCATCCCCACATCTACCCAGTCTATTGATTCAACATGGGTCAAAACCCATGACACCCCCTTGCTTCATCCTTGCTCGCAATCTAGTTTTTTTTTAAATTATAGATTCTTCAATCCCTCTTTCCCACCAAATCTGCAAAGTAAAGAAAAGCTGTTTTTCTAGCTCAAACAGCTTCAACATTCTTCCTCTTTTCCTGGTACAATATAGTGTTACTGTGGTACGAGCCCTTGAGAACCTGCACCTAAATTACTACAATACGTTGTATGCAGGCTTCCTGCTGTGTAGACTGGCAAATTATAGTCAACCCCAAATGCTTCAGTCTGAGTGATACGTGGACACTGTTAAAGAGGTCATGTAGTAGCCTGGAACAAGTCTATTCACTGGCAGGAGGAAATGAACAATATACTTTTTAAAATATTGGGTATAGTCTCTATGACACTTCCCTGCTGTATCTGACCAGCAAAATCCAGAGCTCTACGGTCCACTGATGCGGGGCTTCTCTTAATGTCAACATCAAAGTTAGATGCTGTTTGTATTTTTCTGTCTTGTGTCCGAGACATTGGAATGCTCTTTCAGCAGGTCTTGGACTTGAGCCCATAGTGTATTCTATATAAATGACCCCATAGACCCTCTTCTTCACATACTCACAAACTACTCTGATACATGTTGCGTATTGCAGTGCCATTGCATCAGCCCCAGAAACTTCCATCAACCATCGACATCCCTGCAGCATACATAATATGTTCCTGGAAGAACCTACAGCCCCTGCAGCACCAACAGCCATCGTACACACAATGATCTGGCAGATGTGGCTCAGTCCTGCAGAACCCCGGAGCCCGAAAAGTGGAACAAAGTACAAGCTGCATCTCTTCCAGGCGGACAGTACCTTCCATGCTGCTGCACGTCCTTAAATGGCACTTTAGGTCCATAGGGCTGAATGATAAGGCAACAGTGAGTCACCACAGTGATGTGCTGCGATTCTCACTAGCAGGACAAACATTGAGGCATGAGTACTTCATGAGCTTCCAGGTTCACTTAAGCCAACTTCAGCATAGAGGGTTCTCAAGGGATAATAATGAGATAAGTCAGTCAGATGTTCTATATCTGACAATTCTTTCACTCGGAAAAGAGGGTAAAGCCAACAAATGGGTGTATGACCCCAACCGAGTTCTTTAACATGCACGTTTTGCTCCACCACCAGCCATTGGAAGGCACGAAGGGCAGGAGAGATGTGGTTCAATTTACCAGATCTCAAAAGGACTGGTCTCACTGTATTTTGGATATGAAGCAGGCATAAAAATGGAATAGAAGTGGACAGATCTCTTAGGTGGTCAAGTATCCCAAAGTGGAAATTGTACAAGGGGACTGTTTGCGCCACATGCACTTTCTTAAAACAAAGGCAAAATCATATTTACTCTACTCATTGTTCCCCTAAGTGTCAATGTCTACCGCAATTAACCATTGCAGGAGACATCTACAATGGATTCCTATGGAATCCTCCTACTTTGAGCACGTGTAAAAGTCAGGCGGAATCACCATGAAAATACATGCTTGCAGACCACCAGGCAGCTTTGGCTGGCGTAGCCGGAAGAGCAGGCGACATGTTCTGCTCTCCAACTCTGCCTGACAAATCAATCAAAATCTTGCAGAGCATAAAATGTGGCAGTGAACATAGAGTACTATTTTTAATACCACACCTTTACTCTTTGCGTGATAAGGGATAATTATCCCTTTAATGTTCCAGGGCAAGAGGAGGCAAATCCTGTGGGCTGCACCCATAGGTAGAGCCCAAAGCATTGTGGTGAGTTTTCATTTCAGTCTTATCAAAGCTGCTGCTTTTTCTAGGTATTCATTGATTTAGACGCAGTGACCCCACGTTTGTCATCAGGACTGGGTTGTCATTGGCATACATGTAAAATAAAAGACCAAACAAGTGCATCAGATCAATCGTGGGACGAATATAAATACTGACTAAACGATGAGACGATGCCAATACCTTTTGAACATCACAGTCATGTTTATGCAGTCAAGACTCAAAAGGAGGCAAGTAAACTGCCCTGGATCTGTTCCCCAGAGAGCAGAAAAGCCGGTGGCAGGCAAGGCCATGAATGTCCATGCTTCAGCCCAGAAGGATGTGGTGTTCTCCATTGGTTGTGGTTAACGTTATTGCTGTAGATTTTCGTTCATCAGTCGGCTGTTTCAACCTTCAACATTGCAGGGGCTGTGCGCACCCATCACTCAGGCCAAAACTAAGAACTTCTATGACGATCTCCATGTGTTGGCATATGCTATTAAGACATATATTTCCGCCCACCCACTCAACATTTAATTGTTTGTTTTTATTATTTTCAATTACATTGTACTAATGTCAGAAGAGCGCACCTGCCTCTGAAATGGATTGTGAAAAAGTGAATATAGATGTACCCTTTTCAATTGTTTTAACATTTACATTTTTATGATTTTTGCAGCAAATCATGAATCTTTTTGAGGAATGTTGACGATAGATGTCCAACCTCCCCAAGCCCTCAAAAATGAAAAATAGTTCTTTATTCATATTAGGTTTGGAGAAACTCCTTCTTGTACATATTTGTTGAAGAAGAGTTTAGTTGCATTTAAAAGGTCAGCCAAAGTTTTTCCCAACGGCATTTGAACGGATGCACGTTTTGAAAAAACAAACAGCAACCCTGTGAAAACCCTGCTTTTTATATCAGTTTTGCCGGAAGTCTGACAAAGAGGCTGCTGCTGTATTCTGCAAGACTGTTATTTTGGAGATTTACTACAGCTTCTCGTATTTCTGAATGTGGGATGTAGCTGGAGGTCAAAAGAATACGTTGGTTTAATTCAAAAACATACTTCTGATCCAGATAATAAATTAGGAATAGCGACAATGGTGAACTGGTTTGCAGGCAACTCTGGAGATTTCCTGGTGAGCCTCTGTACCAACCTGTATTTGTGCTCTTTTTACTCGATATCCCATGCACTCTTTTCATTCCATGTCTCCTCATTCGCCAGACCCCTTTCAAGTTAATGTTTTGTAATGCTTCCAGTATATTGTTCTTCACCCTTACCAAATGTTATGTGTCAGTTTTATGTTACGTTTCAAAACTTGTTCATCACTGTACCCTAAAATGCAATATTTGGATCAATTTTTTCCTACTCTTCTTCTATTTAGCACCCCCAAACCCTACTGAGAGATCGGTTGTGTTTTCTCACACAGTGTGAAATAGGGCTTTTTTTAAAAAATAAAAAATCCTGGCCTCTTTTGGTTCCCAGTCCACCTCCAGCTTTCATACTAAGAATTGCAGTAAAATCCAAGTTTTGATACCTTTTATTGGATTAACAAAATATATTGCTATTCCAATAAAAGGTATGAAAACTTGGATTTTTTGACTTTACAACTGGGCTAATACAGCACCAAACCCTTTCTCGTGTACTAAGAATTGATAGCAGACGTAAAGAATACCAATGGACGCTGCAAATACAGACTTAGGGCCCAATTCATGGAACAGTGCGCTGAAATCCCACAAAGCCCACGCGCAGAGAACGTCACTGCACGAGTCTGCGCACAGAAATTTTTCAGCACACTCTGCATATTCATGGAATTGTTTGTGCAAAGTAACCGTATGCATAAGTCGCTGCCAGAATGCCCCCACAACAGAAACAGCCACCTATGCGTGCTCCCTGGGAGCAAATACATGCCCCCTCAAAACAGTGCATGGGGTCCTGCACAAGCAGGCCTGCATCTCGGGGATCCTGTGCAGGGTCCCGAGTAACTGTTGCCGACACTCTGGCAACATGTGTACAATTTATCGTAACTTGGGTAAAAATCTGAAAATCTGCTGGCGAACACCCGTAAACTGCACCCCGGTACACTATGTACGAGCAAACCTAAGTTAGATCGGAAAGCCGGTTGCATGCACACACCCCGAAATCCAACACCAGGTCTTACCTGTGTGCAGTGATTCCTATGGCCAAGTGTCTGTACACCTGCCTTTGGCTGGTGGATAGTATGAGGGCTTTGCGTGGCCATTTCACTGCCGGGAAGTTACGCGGTCGGATCCCTTAATATGTATTGTTCCACACAATAGTGGGCTTGTGATGGACTGCCTGCAGGCCATCCCTCGTAATGTCCACTTTTTAGCACGTTCTAACCCATTTTCGGTGTTCCGCCCCCTGCCCCACCCTCTGTGCAAGCCACACCAATGCTCTGCGTGGTGATTCGCGCAAGCCACTCAGCCACTCCCAGGGGCATGCTGCACTGCTATGAAATCCACACAAGTCCAAGGAAAATCCTGCGCAGTCGATTTCATAGATTAACAAACAGGATTACTTGCAGAGTTTGGCGCACATGATCCTTAGTTTCTGTGCAAATAATTCCATGAATCAAGCCCTTTGTGTGAGTCTCCCAAAGAGACACTTGAGCACTTTATCTTGCTTTGACCACCTGCAACCTTATGCAACAATAGTAGGCACAGCTTCTCAAAAACATTCAACACTCCCCCCATTCCTAGACACTTGATATACAAATGTACCAGTGTTGACACTAGCTCAATTACCTCTCCATAAGGCTGAGGATAAGAGCAGAACAGAGTAAATCAGTTCCTTCAAATATTAACATTTCACACTTTTTGAGAAAATAGATAATCTGCTGAATAATTTTAGGGATATGGGAGTTTGAGTTGAGGCTATTCCAGAGCAATTGTCTCGAGCTCACCATGGGAAATGCGATGACTTACAGAACTGTTTGTGACCTATTGATCAAACATCTGGAGGTCTAAATTGTTTCTGGCCTTGACATGATGAAATCACTTCTACCTCACTGCGCAAGAGCATAATCCACTGACTGTTTAGTAAATCAGAAAGAGAAAGAATTTGATGCTGGGTTGTGATGTGCGTATGCCACTTTTACAGCATGCAACACAGAACTGTGGGGAATAAGGACACACGTTTTAAAAGGAAGTTAATACCCGGCTCCAGCAAAGAAAATTCTCTCAGGCCCACACATGATTCTCATTGAATTTACCTCTCAGTAAACTGTGATTACTCCAGTTATTTCTTACAATGTCACAGTCACTACAATTAGACCTAAAAAATGAGTCAATAAAGATGTAGTCCAGAGCCAAGCTATGGGTTCCACTATGCCATGTGACATACTCGCCCTGAGTTCCCTCAATGGACCCATTCAATATATACAGACCCAGACTGTTCATACCATTTTTCCATTTGGTTCCATTAACAGTGACTGCTGCAGAGGCAGTGTTCCACTACACCTCTTTCAAAAGTGAAGTTTTCAAGGTGCTAGCATCCCCTCCTGCCTCTACACACACTGAATTAAAATCTCGCAATTCCATTTCATGGCCGCACTGTTTTCCCCCAGACAATCAATAATAAGATTGTTGAAGATTTCCAAGAAGACAGCAACAGGCAAACTCCCTCATACCAATACACGTTACAAAGGAGTACTTGTAGATATGAAGTCCCCGCAGGACAATCCCATTCCGTGACCAATAATCCAGTAGTGCCCTCATACGTTTTTACAAATTTAATGCCACAGTCATTTCTACATATAATAATGAGGCCCCCTTTTGGTCTCCCCCAATTACCTTTAGGGGCCAGCTGGGAGATCATTTTATACCCGTCCATAACCACATGTTTTGTTAGCCATTTCTCTTGGAGACAAATTAAATCCATATTTTGCAGGATGGACCCTACGGTAGGATTGGTAAGTAATTGAGTATTACTTTTGGTATTCCATCTGGCTATTCTAAGTTCCCGGGGCGCTAGCGCCTACCTGAGGATATTACAGAGCCTTCAGTGGAGTTTAAGGTCTAGGCCACCCATGACATTTCAGATTGTCTATCTTCTCTGACCCCTTCCAGTATTTCCATTTGAACAATCCTTTCTCGTTTCTCCCCATTCATTGTACAAGTTATCTATGGTACATGTTTGATGTTATATCTTTGGTCATCTTTTACTTAAGAGTCTCTACACCCATCGTGGGTCTCCCTATCTGTATCAATTGTACTAAGCAAAAAAACAATCTGTCTCAGAGTATGCGCTTCCTACCGTATTAACTCAAACACAACTCTGGATTTGAATCCAAGGACCACTCTATCTGAGCGGTCGCTGTCCACAAATTCAACACGTCTCTCGTTGATATTACACACAGATTTACAATTTCTGAAAACAAAGACAATACATTGGATCGATTCAAAACCAATCTGCCATCATAATGCAATAACCCCTAAAGAGCCAATTGGTATGGAGCTTTATATTTAGATGAGCGTTGTTCAAACGTCTGCCCCATGTTTTTAGAAGGAAGTTTCTTCTTGGCATTATTATGGAAGCCATTGTTCCCAGTTAAGATATTGTAGTTTTCTTATCTGCCTTTAGCCCCTACAAGAACTGAATGAGGTATACAATGTCCATTTCCAACACTGGCACTCAAGGATGTGAACTTGGCCTTGCATAAATTGTTGTATATAAATTGGGCCCCTTGATCCTCCAACGGCACTTTGCGACTACCATCAGTTACTTTTCCTACATGGATGTTTTCCCATGCAGAGTCACCCGTCAAGGAATGGGATGTATGAAGGGATCTTGCAACAGATGAAACAAGGTCCTGTGACACCAACATATAACTGCCATCCCATTGCCACTTTGAAGGTGCCCCTCTGGGGCTTCCATTAAACACAACCCTATGTACTTCAATACTTTAGCAATCTCCATCCATACAAATTAGGGACTTATCAGGAGAGGTACTAGGCAAATTAGAGTATAAAGGCCCCTTAAGTGGGGGTTCACCACACATTACCACCTGAGGTGTAGCAGCAGGCCAAAATGTATTAGTATTAGTAATATCCTTAATCATAGAGAATGACCGCTGTGAGTCGACATATATAGGGGATGTACCAGCATCTGTTACTCCATTATGCTGTGTAGAAGTTTATTTCATCGATGATACTGGAAGCAAAGTTGCAGTTTTAAATTGTTTAACCTCCACCTAATGCTTTTTTTAACTGCATGCCATCCTTTCTACTTCATCAATGCCTTTTTCTATTTCTATTTTCTCCACATCATCCTTCAAAGATGGTTTATCACACCCTTTGTCTGCATCCTTGTTGGTTGGGAGAGTCATCTTTTTTTTTTTCATCAAGAAGTTGAGGTATAGTTAGAGTTTGCTGAGGGGGAGCAATAGCCTTCGATAGAGGGCTCTTCCACCCTTTTTTCATTATTCTTATTCCTGATGTGTTTCCCCCTTTTGTCCATTCCACTCTCTATTGTCTCTTTTATCATAGGTTGTTCTCGCACCGCAGTGATTACTTCTGTACCCACAGTTGCCTCCTGTTCGATCCACTCCACTGCTTGAGAAAAATTCGACCTCTCAATTACCTTGGCAGATTCTTTCAGCTCTACGGCCTTTTTTGCAACAATTTTGCATCAGTGAAGACACCTGCACCTTGCTCATTCAGCCCCCCTACTTGTGAAGGGTTCGACTGGACCAAAATGCAGTCCTGACTCCACAGAGCCACAGTAACTGCCCTTGTATCCATAGTATCAATTTTCAATTGAATTTCGTTCCAAGTAGTCGTATGAGATCACACTTATTTTTTCATATCTTCAAATAATCCAGCTAAGGTTGAAATAACTTGATTTATAGAAGAAAGAGCAGCCTGAGCATGAGGTATGTGTGTTGTGTCTTATCTAGGGAGAAAGGGAACTTCTCCTTGAGGCTGGCTTCGGTGTAGAGGCATAGGAAGTGCTTGAGTTTCCTGCACTTTCTGCATCTCCCTCCTCATCGTCAGTGTCCGTATAAAACGATGGAGAAAACATATAATGTTTTATGGTAGCCTTTTCAGCTGCATCTAGCATCTCGAAATCAGACACATGCAAATTCCCTGAACCCGGAATTTTCAGTTGAACACTAAAGTGACAGTCATTTCTCTGCAGGCTACTTGCCAATTCTGAGGTGAGATCACCCACACTAATAATAACCCCGGAGACCTCCCACAATGGCAATGTAATTATAATATTCCCTTCTGAGGGAGCAGGAGGTGAAGAGGGCAAAGGTAGATCAATGGCCATTTCCAACTTATGTTTGTGCAGTGACTTGTTGGAATGTTTAGACAGGTTTCGTAAGCCGAACATATCAAGATACTCCTTGCAAGAATAAGCGCAACAAATTGCAATGTGTATATCATGCCAAAGGTAATATTTATAAGCCCTTGCAATCCGCTCTGTTCACATAAGATACGAGGCCCCACACACTGAACACCTTACACTCAGCACTCTGCTCGCTCCGCTACTGCAGGTTGGTTTTAAGGTAATGGCTCCTCCTTTCAAGCACAGCAATGGAGAAGAGACTGCAGCACAGCAAATTTCGACAAGGTGTATTCCCAACACCTAACACTCGGCACTCTGTGCGCTCCGCTAGTGCAGGGTGGTTTTAAGGTAATGGCTCCTCTTTTCAAGCACAGCAATAGAGAAGAGACTGCAGCACAGCAAATTTCGGCAAGGTGTATTCCCAACTCCTAAGACTCAGCACTCCACTCGTTCCGCTAGTGCAGGGTGGTTTTAAGGTAATGGCTCCTCCTTTGAGGCACAGCCATGGAGAAGAGACTGCAGCACAGCACATTTCTGCAAGGTGTATTCCCAACACCTAAGACTCAGCACTCCGCTCGCTCCGCTAGTGCAGGGTGGTTTTAAGGTAATGGCTCCTCTTTTCAAGCACAGCAATAGAGAAGAGACTGCAGCACAGCAAATTTCTGCAAGGTGTATTCCCAACACCTTACACTCAGCACTCTGCTCGCTCCACTAGTGCAGGGTGGTTTTAAGGTAATGGCTTCTCCTTTCAGGCACAGCATTGGAGAAGAACACAGCAAATACCGCTAAGGTGTATTCCCAACACTTAACACTCAGCACTCACTGCAAATAGTGCTGCAAGAGTATTGGGAGCTGCTGAGAAAAGTTTACATATCCACACTCTGCTGATTGCATTGGCAGCATTCGAATATTGATTGTATAAGGGGAGAACAAAATTGAGCAAATGTCCTCATCTCCTGCTATCCATTGCTCTGATACATTTGCATTGGTACTAGAGGATGTCTAGCGGGAAATGTAAACAATAGAAAGGAATTCTGAGCTTGAAAATAGGAAGGAGGCCCGATCAACCCGAGGAAAGAAAGAATACACCTCAGTGCAAAAAAAAAAAAAAAAAAAAAACAGAATTCATGAAGTGAGTTGCTCAGAATGACACAGCAACAGGTGTTGTTTTGCCACGCAAAGATCGGGATACGGGAGCAAAGTGATGCTGGAGGAAACCAGAGACAATAGACAATAGTTGAGACACAGGGCCTCATTATGACTCAGGCGGTAAGGGTTTTACGGCGGCGTAAACAGCGCCGACCCTTACCGCCTGAGTACGAGGTCCCTTAGCGCCATGGCGGATCTAACACCTGCTTTTAGCAGGTGTTAAAATCCATGGCGCTAAGGGACCATGGAGTTAATTACGCCACCGTAATTTACGGTGGCGTAATTAACGCCTTCCCCACTCCCATTATGCCCTATGGGGCAAAATGGGAATGGGGAAGGGAAAATGGGAAAATGGGGATTTACCGCCCCGCCAAGGTTGGAATGGGGCTGTAAGTCCGCCTACCCCCATGGCCTAAACGTAGTTTACGCCAAGGTGGTAAAGTCACGGCCCAGGCGGTAACTTACCGCCTGGGTCGTAATGAGGCCCACAGACTAACAGGCTGTTACTTTTCGGACTAACGAAGCGAGAATTCAATAAAACGTGTACAGGGGTTGGTAATATTTTGTGTTCATTATTACAAAAGTGTGACTGAAATTTACTTTTTTTTTTTTCAAACGTGCTCTGCCTTACAATGCCTCATCCCTTTTGTTTGTATTCTCGTTTTCCACTTGCCTCGCTATACTTTGCTTATTTCACTGTTCTGTACTTCAAAGAGCTGCAGCTGCACATATGTTATTTCCCCCGAAGGGCAGTGATTCGATGTTGCGTTTATCGTATGTGTGGGATTTGTACACAATGTCATAATGCAAAAGCATGTATGTTATTGCATTGTTCACTTATCTCTCATTTCTCAGTGTTCCTTTATATGTTCATGAATAACTGTAATTCTCTTTATGGTATTACCTAGCGTATGATATTGATGTTTATTTCCCTTAAAAAGCCCAATCAATTATTTTAAAAAAAAGAGATAGTATAAAGTATGGTAATTATGACTGATGGATCAAGAGACTCACACCCATTCTGAATATTACATGCCCTGATTTACAAAGTGTTTTTTAATGGGTTGCGCCTTTGTATAATGCTTTTGTAAATCAGGCCTCATGGGTTTACAGATGTTCCATAAGAGCAGAGGAAGACTAAATGTTGCAAGCAGACCCAAGGAGACAAAATCAAAACCAGCCAAGTTGTAAAATAGGAACATGCCAATATATACCCCATTGGTGCAAGCGCACCAAATTAAAAGTGCCACTGCACCAAAGAAGTTCTATTTTTAAAACACAAAAAACTAAAATAGAACCTTTCTAGAATAAAGAAAAGAATCTGTGATCTCCAATAAATAGCAAAATATTGCGACCAAAAAAACAAAACGAAAAAACAGGAAACCTGTTCCCAAACCCCTGCTTCCCATTGCACCAAAAGGTTTCGGCATGGCTCAAGCATAACACCATGAAGGGAACAGCAGCTTTACAGTCTGTCATCTATAAAAGCAATATAAATGAAACAAACCCTTTAGAGAGTGGTTGAAGAGCAGTGTCGTCATTACTATTGTTTTTTTCAAATCTGCAAAAGCACAGTCATTAATGACTTTAGAAAGGGGTATTTGAGTAACATGTCGATTTCTGTTTAGATACTGTGTATGGACTGCTTGCAGCGTTACATTTTCATTTAAGGATCAAGCAGGGGATGTGGTGTTCAATCAAAGGCCTCAAACCAACAGAACTGAAGGGCCATGTAGAAAACTCCTACCTGTCATTACCAAAGGATAAGCAGCATGTTAGTTCATAAAGGCAGAAGAAACTCAAAGGTCCCTCTTACATGAAAAACAGGATTTGTAAACACTGAAACCAAAACGGCTTTGCATGTGTGTTTGCAAGTTAAAGCAAGACATGAGAACAATGTTCCCCTGCCAAAATAAACATGCCAGGGGAAAGAAATGTGTGTGCACATGCAACATACCGGAAAACATTTGAAAAGAAAAGTCCACTTTGTTTCCATGAAAAAGTTCCTGTAGGCCCAAGGCAGACCCTTTAGCTTGGTGTGGGAGAAATGTTACAAAGAACTCCCACACTGAAACCTGGCTTGCATCCCAGCTGTTTACAACTACAATAAAATGTGGCTTGCCTGAAAGGTGTTGAAAACAAGTTGTCCCCCACACTTGCTGTCTCTGAAAGCATTTCTATGCAGATCTCTAGCGAAATCATCTGCGGTTTTTACGAGCTGTAACCAACTTCAAATAACCTACTTCAAAGAGACTAATAAAAGTACTGGTCACATGCTGCCCCAGAGTGGCAAATGGCAAATGGCCTGGAGGAAAGGAAGCTCATATTTGCCCATATGAAGATACCCTTTCTTTAAATGGACTGTCACAATGGTTGCATTTTTCCAGAAACTACAAGTCACACTGATTACATGGTGCAGACCCATCTATTGGTTTGTTAAATTCCTCCTGATTAGCTGAATGGCAGTTACTAGTAAATCACAAAGTCTTTTGCACATAATTAGCTCTTGCCAAAGAATTGACATGAGAACAAATGGGAATTGCAAATGGAAAGGTGCCATATGTCTGCTCCAGACACCTAACCCAATCCTTAGAGAGGGGATGGATTTGGGAGGAGAGAGAATGGTAACTGTCCAATCCTATTTGTGAGAACTCTGGCAGGGTACTCCCCAAGATTGTACATTTTATGGTGTCATCACTGGTATATAAAGTGGATGCATTATGAGAGAAAGGGAGAGCTCCTAAAAGCTGCCTTGACTCTATGGTGAAGAGCTGGGGACCATCCTTGAAAGTAGATTGGCCAGACCCCTGATATCATCCAAGAGAGTCCTGAAATGCAGAGGACTTTCCTGAACTTTAAACAGAGGCTTTCTAAGTATGTAAAACTGTGCCCTGGGAGACCAACAGGTGGGGAAATCTGCTTGCCTAAAATCCTGTCCCTTTGTAGTGGGCGGGGTCCAGAACTGTATAGATCCTTAGCCTAATTAATTAAAATTATTAATTAAATGAATCCCCCTTGGCAGAACACCACAAGGTGATTTTTGTTAACATTTGAAATTAACAAAGCTTATCCCCGATCTGCGCTGAACACAATAGACTGTAATTTTATTGGGTGATCCTAATTGCCCTGTTGATGCCGACTTCTTTAGGAAGAGGGGTGTTTTTGTCCTGAAACTAAGACTCCAAGAAATTCTTAATTGCCCAGCTTCCCCAACACAGGCCTTTAAATGGAGGAGGCCTGAAATCCAAAATTCCCAAACCATCCCACTTATTGCTGCCCTGCTTCCCTGACACAGGCCTTTAAGTGGAGGAGGGGTCTATAATGCAAAATTCTTAAATCCTCCCCATGTTACTGTCTGACTTCCCCTTCACAGACCAAAGTAGGGGGGAGGGGCCAGAAAACCCCATGGCTAAATCACTGCCTGCTTATTTACTGGTTGCCTTTTAAGCATGAAGGAAGATCGAATTTGCACAGCACTACATTTGCAATTGATTTTGCTCATTGACCAGCACTAATTATGCTTCTTGGGAGGAGCCTGCAAAGAGAAAGAGAAGGCAAATGTGGAGCAAAGGTGTATATACACATAGTAAACTGTTAAAAAGACAGGAAGATCAAAGCCCTGTGTGGTTTATCAGTTCCTGATGTAGTGCGAGCAGAGTTGCCTTGTTTCAACTTGCCCTCTAAATAGGCCACAGACTGCTCCGCCCCCCCCAAAAACATCCAAGACTAGTTACTACACAGTTCCTATCCTCACCATCTGCAGTAGAAGTTTGCTATTGTTGCTCAGACGGAAATGGAGATCAGCAAGAGCAAGACCTAGAATGGATCATTTGAAGGATCAGAAGGACTAAAGTGAAATTAAGTATATTAAGGGAAAGAAGCCATCAGCTGATACACATTTAAAGGCATTTACGCTCCCCATCACCCAAACTGGACAGCAATTAAATAAATAGTTGAAAATCAGAAACGGAGAAAGCAAAAACAGAAAGACCTTTAACAGATTGAACAGGTCAGGTCAATTAAGAAAAATATTGTAGCCCATTCTGGCTTTTTCTAGAGTACTCTGAAATATGTATCAGTGTCTTCCTCTCAGGACCAGTTACCATCAAGTAGTGGCTCTAGCGGACAGGAGAAACCAAACATCACCAGAGGGATAAAGTTAAAATTAAATCCTGTCCATTTGAATACCTCTGTGTCTGATAATGATACTTTCACTATCTGTGTATGTCTGAAAAGATGCTTGACACAAGGGATGCCCTATGTGAAGAAATGTACATGCCTATAGATAGCACTTTCTGTAAGTTTCCAACACTGCAAGCTCCAACATGCCCTCTATCCCACCGCTGGATCTAATAGACATGTGAAAATTTCTATAAGGAACATGACCTGCTCTTTCTTATCTGCAGTGAATTGAATTCTAAAAGAGGTCCATGTGAAAAACTGGGCCTCATTACAACTCAGGCGGTGGACCATGGTGCTATTAGCACCATGGTCCATGCCGGAATCCGCCATGGTGAATGGCGGAATTACCGCCCCATTCCAAGGTTGGCGGGGCGGTAATTCCCCATTCACCATGGCCCCTTCCCCATTCCCATTTTTGGCCCATAGGGCTCAATGGGAATGGGGAAAGCGCTAATTACGGCACCGTAAATTACGGTGCCGTAATTAGCTCCTAGGTCCCTTTGCGAGTTGGTTTTTTAACGCCTGCTAAAAGCAGGCGTTAAAGTGCAACCCGCAAAGGGACCTCATAATCAGGCGTTAAGGGTTTAACGGCGCCGACACCTTTTACGGCGCCGTTAACCCCTTAACGCCTGGATTGTAATGAGGCCAACTGAAATAAAGGTCAAGGAATGTCATGATTTGGGTATTCGATCACTGAAATAGAAACAAAAGAAGACAGAGGCCACATTCTCTTAGATTTCATGTGAAAAAATACGTAGTCTCTGCTTTAAATTCCTTAGAGAATAGCAGTTTGGAAATTCATACATTTATCTCTGACAAAGTGCACAACATGATAGATTACATTCTACTGCCAATGAGTGATTGTAAACAATATGTTTGAAACATTAGAAAGAAACAGAAGCATTATGGGTATTTATTGTTGAAGGTAAGGCATTCTTCAGAAAATTAGTGATGGCAGCAGAAATATCAGAAGAGGTCTGCCTACTGCATTTTATAGACATGTACTTTGATCCCAAAATTGCCTTATTAGACCGATGCCCAATAAACAATGAGAACAAATTGCCATCTCAAAGCCCTGTGATGAATCCAGTGGAGTCATCACTGATTTCTCCACGGTGGCCTCTTTCTGTGTGGCCAGAAGAAGGCAGTCACTGCCTGATCTGGATCCTGAGGGTGACTGTATAAGGAAGGATCAAATGAGAGGAGACAAATACCGGGGGGAGGTGATGACCCCATTGGATGAGACAAGGTATTCTCATCTTTCTCTTGAGGAAGACTCTATCATAACCACACCTGTAAGGGCTTTCTGCCATCTAACAGTTCCATCCTATAGTAAAATTCTGAAAACCTTTAATCTAAATCACTCCAGTCAAGCCCGCATTTATGATTTAAACAGTCACAACTCTTATATAACATCTTATGGTTTTGATGCATCTTTATGTGAAGTTTTTGAACCACCACATCCAAGAAATTCAATAACATCTATGGACTTCCACTCCCATAAATCATCAGGCACTGAGACGAGAAAGAGGAGCAAGTAATTCATGATCGAGAGAAGCCTAATGCGCAGACTACTTGTTGAGTTGAAGCTATAGGATGTGGGACATTTAGAAGTGGTAGACGCAGTGAAGAAGGAAGCTGTGCAGGAGATGTTGAAGACCCCTGTGTGTCAGCTCCTAACTGCGAGGTATCCAGACTGGTCTGGCAAAGTAGAAAGCAGAGCGTGGAGGAAGGAAAATGGTGGAAAGACAGAAGGCTGTGCAGAAACTCCAGGGAAGACAACCGCACAATCTAAAGAAAGACTGTTCTGGTTTATTGTTTGAAGTCAAAGAAAGACTGTTATTGTATATTGTTTGACGCCAAAGAAAGCCTGTTATGGTTATTGTTTGAACAAGAACTTTGTGAATTTAGTACCAAAGATACAAAGGAACTGTGGGACAAAGAGACACCTTTTGATACAGAGGAATTGTTGGATAAATATACAATATTTTACACACAGGAATTGTGAGATGAAAGATACTTTTGGCACAGAGGACTTGTTAGATAAAGAGACACTTCTTGACACAGTGGAATTGCTGGATAAAGAGACATGTTTTGCCATCGTATCTAAAGGTCCAGGGGAAGGGAACCACCCACTGGATCCAAGGGACTTTCCTTGGAAACCTCTTTTGTTGGAGCTATCTTTATAATATTGATTTTGAACACGTTTTGCTACTATCAAGTCAAAGACAGTCCTATAAACATTTTCTTGTTTTGTTGCTATTGTGAATGTCAGCTTAGAATGTTTTGGAAACAAGAACAGCTTTATAAATACTGACTACTGTGAGGGGTCAGAATGTGAGACTCACAACTGTGTTTCATTTTCTCGCAAGGTCCGACATTTTATTTTGAAACAAAATTATAAATTAAACCCTAACTAAACCTATTCTGCCAGGGGATTCCCTATCTAGTCTAGGATCTAAGAGAAAACCTCCTAGCATACACAAAATTAATCCTGACACAAAAATAACATAAACATTCAAAGCAACATGAAAATAACGTAAATAAAAGGTCACCAAACAACCAGTGTCTTGGGTGACTTATACTGGTCCTGGGCAGACCTTGCTCTCTCAGGAATGTCCCAAAGTCAATTTCTTCTAAGGAATATAAAGGGCCTCATTACGAGGTTGGAGGTAACCATGGTGCTGGAAAACCAGGCATTAAGGGAGGACCCGCAAAGGGAACTCGTAGTAGGGTGGTAAGGGATTACCGGTGCCCTTACCGGTGCCGGTAATCCCTTACCGCCCACCTCGTAATGAGGCCTAAAGTCTTGAACAAAGTCTTGATAAGTTCCAAAGAAACAAAAGTTCATGCAAAGAAAAATCCACCTCATTTGCTTGATGAAAAGATTTCCTTTCCAAGTTCCACAAAGACAACAACAGCAGCAATGGGATTCCTGGATGACTTCTTTCCAGGAAAAATGGGTAACGTTGAAGACAAAAGTACCAGTTCTGTTTAACAACAAATCTTCGGCTTTCAACTTCTGTGTCGTTGTTTACATACAGTTTTGTCAGGATGCTTGTGCTTAGGCATTGCTCTCTTTTCATCAAATCCTGTCTACTAATTATACTGTATGAGCAGGCTACTTTGCCCCACAATTGATTTCTGCTTCTGCTACTTGCAACTGCTACAGTTCAGACAAACGTATTGGCAACCACAGTTCAACTGCTGCTACTGCAGCTTCTAATTTTAGGCAACTTCAACAATACTTCCTTGACCTCTACAGGTTGGCAAGACACTATTCTCTCTTGTATGGCAGGAAAGGTCAGCCTCTTTGCCTTTCCTTCTGTCTTGCAGCTACCACAAAAGTCTTTAGCTTCCAGACTATTTTGTCTCAATTTGAACAATCTCAGCTGGTCAGATTTTAAATCTAGTCGTTTTAACAAGTACCCAGCTCCCTGCCCCAGCTTCATATACACCTTTTTATCCATTAGTTACCCCAGAACTTCAGCTTTGGATACCCTTGTCACCTTTATACTAGAGGACTCTGGGTTAACAGCAGCTTCAGTGCTCTAAAATAATGGTGTGCAGTTCTTAAATAAGCCAGATTAACTTTAGCAGGGATTGGTCAGTTGAGAGCCAACCAATCAAATCCCCTAATGTTAGGCTGCCCAATATGTATTATACCAACCAATAGATTATTGTACAGATGATGTATTGTTATCAATTTAGAAGTGGTCTCAGGAAGAGCCATCCGATTGTCAAAACCCTATGAAATATTTAACACTCATAGAATGTATATGTAGTCATTCCTCTTAACCAATCCCCAGTCCTCATAGGTTTTTTTATTGAGAGATTATATTGTGATTTCAGAAGTGATGAGTATTTAATCCATTGTTTGTATTGAATTAACCAAGAGCTCCCAGACTTTTTACGCTTGTATGCTGCCCTTGCTTTATTTGGATGTTAATTAATCTGGGTTTTGCCTTTCACTTTGTCTATTTCTGTTAATGAGTCTAGTTTGATCTGGTTCCAGAAACTCTGTGTACATTTGGGGACTTCCCAGGTAGTCTTAACACTGGAATAATGTTGTGGGCAGAGGAATTAAGGGATGCATATGTGCTGTGGCTTCAAATCTCATCCAAATGTAATAGAAAAGCAGGCTAAAACGTGCTTCATACTTTCATATAGAAGTGAGATTTGGGAACTGTAGAACACTTTTGACAGGGTGGTGGCTTTGGAATCTAAAATCTGGAAAAGAATCCTGCAGGCTCCCAGAGTAATTCCAACAGCATTATTGGAGACATATGTGTGTGTGTGCCCATAATATGCGAGCTAAGTCCGAAGAGTGCATGATCAGAATAAGTAGATCATGCATCAAAAGAGATGACCAAGGAAGTACCACAGTTGGGTAGGGTGAGCAGGACTGCATTTACTAAGCAAGAGAATGGCCTGGTGCCTCAGTGATATCAGAGACGTCTCCGCAGGAGGTTAAAAGGGGCATGTGCCGCAGGCCCCCATCTTAGAGAGGGCCCCCACCTTGCTACCTCATACTCAGAAGGCAGCACACTTACATTATGAAATATAAATACCACATGTCTTGATATTCTGTAGTGTGCTGCCTAGGGTTTGTGCCTGCTGCCTGCCCACTGTTAAGAAAAAAGATACAATCTGACCCTTTAATGCTGTAATGCATTCCTTGTACTATTTGGTATTTTTTGCAATTTGTGTGCTTACTATAGCACACCTTGAGTAGCCTTTCCACCTTTCTTTGGGGAATGTATTGATCACATGTGACAACCACAGTTGAAATTCATATTTATAAGCAGACTGCCATGGTGGTTTAGAAGATATTTCTGTGTTTTAGAAACATGTTGCAGAGATCTATGCATATGTGCCAGATCCTGCTAAGGCAGATTTTACTTATACTGTCTCTGAGGTAAAAAAAAAACTTGAGTTTATGTTTATAAACTTTGGTGAAAGTCTCTAGAGGATAGCTCAGGGGCAACATGCTCGCCTTGGAAGCAAGAGATACGGAGCACCACAGGTTTGATCCCCGGGTCTGTGCTTAGAAACCTAAACCTCTGGGTATTAAGCGCATTTTAAATAACCTATCATATCCTATAGTAACATCTACTATGCTTCAAAACAAAATACTTGCACCAAAAAGTGCTGTTTATAAAAACGAACGTAGCATCAGTATGTTGGGGGTCTAGATCACGGTTCTGCAGAAGAAGTGTTTTGAAAACAGAGCAGCAACTCCCCAATGAAGTGCACAATGTCTTCGTTGGTAGAGGTGTTTAGGAAGCCAAATCCAAAACTGTGGAGCCAAAGTGTCACTGCTTTGTCAGCACTGTGATCCCGGACTGATCATCTTATCTTACTGTATAGTACTGTCCTGTCTTCAGTGAAAATGTTTGCCTTCTCAGATTATGGTGGCATTCTTAGCACATTGTTTGCTCTTTCTTTGTAGTTCATTAGAGTGCAAGGGAAGGGGTCCTAGACAGGCGACAGCGGATTACATTTCACAGGCCCTTGCCTTCCTAACGTCAAGAGTCTACAACCTTTGGCTTTCCAGATGTTTTGGACTACAATTGGCATCATGCTTAGCCACCATATTCAATGAGGAGTGATCATTGGAGATGTAGGGCAAAACATCTTGGGAACCACAAGTGCTATTCCCATGTTGTAAGAGTATTCTTATATATGCACTTTCTTACTCGATGCCCTTGTACGGTACTAATTTGTTTCAGAGGTACGTTTGTGCTATATAGAACTTAGCACATACAAGTCTCTGGCAAACTTATTGTGAGGTCTGCTGATACAAAAACCAGCTGGCTTTTTTTCGACCATTTTAAATGGCCTGCTTATCATTAATAATTTGCCAGCATGTGCCAAAAACTAAGCAGGTGAACTTACTTTTGGGTTTATATACAGCTTTCAAATACAGTAATAAAAAACAAACACGGTCTGTAGGGTTATCTAAATTAGTAGTACAGTCATTGCAGACTTCCATTTCTGATGTTGAAAATAGATCTTCAATTATTCTGGCTTTGCATAACATTATTCTTATTTTGCAAAAGTCAAACATTCCCAAATAATTGCAGCTTGTCCTATAACAAGAACCGGGAAACAATGTGATAAGGTGCAGACAACGCAGACAGTGCTCGAATCCCAGCTTTAACACTGAACTAAAGTGTTTATACAAAATTGTCAGCCCCTAAAAGGGATTTAGTTCTCTCTTTAAAAAGACATAATTACTGGTTTAACTGACTCCAGTGTTACGTCATATGTAATCCTATAATCTCATTCCATGTTCAGATCATCTGTCTATGCTACATCCTGTGTATATTCCTTGTTGATTCACGTCTGTCCTCTGTGTCCATGCTTGAGCACACGTGCATGCTCTGAGGATGCTAATCTGAGGCTCATGTCTAAAATGGAATATGTATACCTTTTCCTATGGCTACTGATATGTGTCCTTTATGTCTACATATACACCATCATATACACCTTAATTGTGTCTGGAGATTTGATGTTGTGCAGCTGTGCTAGAACACACGATCCCACACCAGACAGCTAATTGTGTCTAGTGTATTGTTATTCTCATGGATGAAGAGGTTCATAGGACTTCAAAGGAGTTCCCATGTGTATTTGAATCACTGCCAAGACATCAGATCCAGCTATCAGTTGCAAGCAAGACGGAGGGATGCAGACAGAGATTATTGGGTCCCTTCATTTGTCTTGACTTGAGGGGAGTATAAAATTGTCTGGGCTCCGGGTCGCAAAATCCCTAAAGATGGCCCTGGAGGTTATAATGGAAAAGGTGATCATACAAGCAATATCAAAAAAACCTGTTGCAGTGCTATATAAAATCGTGATGGCGAGACTATTTACAGCTTCTACATATGGATGCGGCTTAGTGTTCAATGTCCAAGTAACCTGCACCCCAGGCTAGGGTTTAATCACTGGAATGGGGTGCCAGGTTCTCTTTTCTTTTGAAGGGGGGAAAACACAAGAACGTTTCACTCTTGTTTCAACTGTTGGAAGGCCCGGTCAGAAGCCACATTGCAGAGGTTGTCATTGTGTTATGGTTTGCAGAATGCTGCCAACACACATCCTTTCGTAATGCTGCTCTTTACCACAGCACATTCAATTGGCAATAGACCCCTGGAGCGTAATCTTAGCAGCACATGCATTTTAAACAGGGACGTACTGGGGCATGAAATTGTGTAGTGCACCAATGAAAAAGTGGCCCACAGTTGTAAATGGCAATTCATTCCTTTTGTGAGAATAGTACCAAGGGTGAGTTTTTTTTTTTTTTTTTTAAATAAAATGTGATGCCAATTGTGCAATTTCAAAAATATGTTTTCAGCGATGATGGCCAAAACTACTTGTTGCATAGTGAAGTAACTCGTAAAACTGGTCCAAGTTGGCCAAAAAAAGTGGCCTACTTTGTTCCAAAAAAATGGCCCACACTAGAATTTTGCGCTTTTTGGGTTGGGCATTGCCCTGTATGCCAGTCCGAGCCTGACTTTAAAGCAGATCTGAGCATTCATGGACAACAGTGGGTACAAACATAACGCACTGTGCCACACACGTTTAAACAGATAATGTTCAGGGAGGCAGAACAACAGAAGGGTAGGTTCAGTGAATTTCGGCTGCCCAGTAAAGAATGAATGAAGGCTTTCTGAACTTGCCTTGCTTAAACTTCAAGAAGCTTCCTGGGTTGATGTATAAATGGGCTGGGTTTATGAAGCTCTCATTTGATCTCATTTGATCTCATTTGTCTCGGGCGGATAGCTCAGCGGCATTGTGCTCGCATGGAGGCAAGGTGACACAGGAGCAACACGGGTTCGATCCCTGGGTCCGCACTTAGAAACCTGTGGGTATTAAGCGCGTTATACATAACCTATTATATCATCATGCAGCATCGTCATATAGTGCTGTATATGTTATATCAAAATTAGCTCCTCAAGAATGAAAATGTCCATCCTGAGAGGGATGTAAAGGAAGAGTGCATTTTCATTCACAAGGGTGACACGCTCATCCCTCACACAGACAACACTATGCACTTACACAAATGGCCTCATATCGGGATACCACTGTTTTAAAAAAAGGATTGTTTTCATTGCTGCGTGTTTGAAACTGAATTGCAGACAAAATCAACCTCATGTTTTGAATCTCGTATAACAATACAGGCCGAGCAAACATCCGAAGATGTATGACTGTGTCAGAAGACTTAACTCAATGCGAGCCTGTCAGTTTCTCATGGAAACCCCTCTCAAGACCACACTGCAGTACAGCACTTGCAAATTATAGGAAGCAGTCAATCCGACCTCACGAGGAATAAGTAATTGAGCTAACACAGGTTTGCTGTCACCAACACCGCCACAGTAAACTGTATTTTTGCAGCTGCCAAAATCAATGATGTGTGGCTCTCCCAGGAACATCCTGAAAATGTACATGAATATTTTACTTTATATGTTCATCTTCTTACTTCAGACCATATGTCAGTAGTCTCTTTTTGCAGTGTGTACTGCTGAAGGCTGGTCATGTCTTTTGGTGTCTCTGATAATATATGTATCATTGTACTTTTTCCTCTGAGAAGGCGAGAGGCTGCTGTTGCTTCTGCTCCATGAGAGAGCAAAGGACTTTTAAGGTGGCTTCTGTGTTTCTTTGGTCCATCTCTTTGTGACTACCTCTCGCCTCAGAATCCACGTTGTTCTTTTTTGAGCCTAGGAAATGGGCTTTGTGAAAGGGCACTATGTTCCGAATAATGTTTATGAGGACTTTCTTGTTGGAACCAACAGGAGGCCCCTTGACCGAGCACATTGGTCCCATTGTCTCAGCTCTAGTTTTCCCACCCTTTGCCCCTGCTAGAAGCTGCTGAACAGCTTTTCTCTCCAGCTCCACCTCAGTTATGTGTACAGCAATTTTCAAAGCTGCTCAGCCAATGGCACAGTGCGGCTTCTTTACCACTGTAGACATCGGTTGCTCTCTTGACCTTGTTCGGTTTTGTCTGAGGAGTCGGTCCATGGACAGCTGCCAGATGCGTTCAGTAGTGAAAGGTTCCCAATACTTTGGAAAGGGTTTCCTCTTAAGTGGCAATGTGAAGGATGGTGCAATGAAATTCATGGCAAAACAATTGTGGCAGCTATAAAATGCATTAAAGAGCATGGATGCATTCACATTCCCGGCTAAAAGTGGTGTCATGCTTTCCATGAACACTGGTTGGTGGGACAATGAAACTTTCCTGTGCTTTGTCTTCCTTTTGAAACCCCTTATTTAAACTTGTGAAGGAATCATATCCCTTTCAGTGTTCTTGCACTGATTACATCAGTGTGGCTTGCGAGTTCCCCTGACCTCCCCGCTGCCCCAGAAATACTCCTCAGTGCTCCCGTGCTCACTGCTATAGCAATGGGAGCCCAGCAAGACCCAAACTAGTCCTGTGACCTCACAGCTGCCCCTGACATACTCCTCAGTGCTCCCGGGCTCACCCCTGCAGCAATGGAACCCCAGGATGACCCTGCAAGGTACCCAGACCTCCCCACTGCCCCTGAAATACTCCTCAGTGCTCCCATGCTCACGGGTGCAGCAACTGGAGCCCAGAATGACCTGCGAGGCCCCCTGATCTCCTTAACACCCCAAAGATTTCACCTACCCACCCTACCAAGCTTCTCGCCAAAACGATTTGCATTACTAATTGCATGGGCCCACTGATAATAAACAGCAAAATGTCTGCCCTCCAATGCCATGGCAGCACGTATGCTCATCCCATAATCACAGTGCCCTCTAGCATTGACCACAGAACAATAAAGCACAACGCCCCCCTAGCCACAGAGACCATAAACAAGTGTCTGTGCAGGAGAACTTACCCCACTTACTCTTCATACACACCACCTCGGCAAGTAAGAAACTCGAGGTTAGCCACTCGCACCTCAACAAAGACACCTGCAGTTCACAAACAGCTTAATCCTCGCTACCCACCTCTGTATAACAAACCTACCATCCTCATGGTCCACGCTGCCTCTATGTCACCCACACAGCCAAATTTAACACCTAGGCCTCAATCTTTTGCCACTCATACCAAGGGAGCACTGATTAACGTCAGGTCCATCCTTGCCCATGCAACAGACATCCATGACCTCATCACCTCACACGACCTAGACTTCTTGGCCATCACCAAATCATGGCTACTCTCTGCCTCCGGGCCTGCCCTTTCCCTGGCCATCCCTCAAGAGATCACCATCCTTAGGTCAGATAGACAAGACACAAGATGGGGAGGTGGTGCCCTAATTTATAAAACCTCACTTAATATCAGACAATGTGCATCAAAAATAGACAGAAATTGTGGTTGGCTACCTGCCAAACATACCACTTCCCACACCAGCTCGATCATGCTCAATATCCTATACAGGCCTCCCGGGCCAACAGTTACTTTTGAGTCAGACCTCTGACATACCCTCAATACCAGCCTTAAGCCCTCCCCAAAAATCCCCATCATGGGTCACTTTGATGTGTGCCTCAATGACCCGACTGACCATAATGCCAATTCCCTAGCCAACTCACTAACTCACCTGGACTTCGTTCACCATGTCAACAGCCCCACGCATGTTCAAGTTTGCACCCTTGACTGGATTGCGGACCTCATTTGCAAGGTAGATATTAATGACATCCACCTGTGCCCCTGGTCAGACCACTTTGTAGTTACATTTACTATCCCACAGCCTTCAGTCAACATCTCCAACATCTCACGTATGCCTCCCACCTGGGCGCGTAGATCTTGCAAAATCAACAAGATCAGCACACACTGCTATTATCTAAGCTTCAACCAGAAAACTACCAGCACATTGCCAACAATCCAGTTGCTCTCGCTGATATCTATCTGAAAACATTGGAACTGCCGTAGACACAGTCGCCTCACTAGCACGCCGGAAGGCCAAGAATCTGACCCACTTTAACTCATGGTTCGCGAGCGACCTACAGGAACTGAGATCCAAGAAACGACAGGCTGAGGTAGCCTGGGTAAAGTCCCCATCAGATGCACACAAAGCCCTCTTCAAAGCTACTGCTAAAACCTACAAACTAGCCATCATTCAGGCTAAAGCAATGACCTGTAACTCCAAAAAGCTATTCACCATCCTCAGGGAACTAGAAGTCCCTGTCCCCCACCCCCTGACATCACAAAGACGAAACTTGGTGTGTAAACTTCCAAGAGGCCCTGCTCGGCAAAGTCGCCAGCCTACAGGAGAAAATCTGCACCAAACAATCACTTATCATAATCCCCCCCATTCCCTCCTCAACACCACCCTCCTCCCAAAGCAGACACCTTCCGATTCCACCCTGTCTCGGAAACAGAAGTTGCTACCATCCTCAAAAACCTCAACTGTCCAGATGTAAAGGGGACACCTGCTCAGCCCCGACTGTCAAGGAATGCTCAGAAGTGCTCACTCCCTTCATCACCAGCTTCTTTAACTCCTCCTTCTCATCAGGCACAGTCTCGGTCTCCCTGAAGGAAGCCTGGGTCTGCCCTTTAATCAAAAAACCTACACTCGACCATGCTATCCCAAGCAATTACTGCTCCTTCACCACCGTCCCATTTCTGTTCAAAATCCTGAGCAACATACCCACACTATTTCTTCTATCCTCTTAATCATTATTTCATACATCCTCCCATTTGTATTCATTCATCCAATCCCCCTAAGACCTCTCTCAATTCCTTCTACTTTCCCCTCGACATATCCTCCATCTGTGTAAGTGTGTCTGTGTGCATAAACTCAGAAAGTATTTTCTCCATGCAACCACCAAAACTACTGGCTGTGTAAATGCTAGCTTACGCAGGTAAATGTGTCCAACAAAAGCAGCAGACCACTCCCCCCAAAATCTCTAAAAATGTAAACCATCAAGGAAACCGAGTGTCACTATGAACAGCCAAATGACCTAGAATAGAAGCTATTGTATTGTTCTATTGTACTTGCCATTTGTATATTTCCTTTTACCATTATTATAGACTAAATCCGCTTTTAGTGGGAACACCCTTGGAGGACCTAAGCGCAGAGTGTTGGAGATCTGGAATAAGTTTAGGTTGCGTGTGTGCATTTAGCCAAATAAGGATTAGCAGGGCTGGCCATGCTCCGGTAGAGAGCAACCCATTCAGTCAGGCATGTGGATGGGTGCTGAGAAGAGTCAGGAGATTTTGTGAGTGCTAAAGACTCGCTATGTGTTCAGTGTGCCCATATTTGTCATAGGTTTGTCCTGCATTCTGATGTCACAAGTGTTGAGGTGCAGTCTGAAGTAGGCAGATAATTATAGGAACAGCATGACTGAATTTTGTCATATTCTGTGCTGTATTAGGATGTAGTCATGCCTGTGGCCAGTGTCCACCGGAGTGCTGCGTTATAGGTAACTAGCCGAGTTCGGTGGTGATTTGTTTGTGTGCCCTCTCAGGTATTTGACTTCTGTCAATTCTTGCAGCTGTGATAAAACAGTCAGTGACACTCTATGCTCCAAACATTTCCAAAAAATCAGAGCGTGGGTTGTCCCTCCAGGTTCTTTTCGGCAGATAATGTGGCAAGACAACCCAGATATCGAGAGTTTAGTGAACCATTTTAGTTGTTACCTTTACCATGGGTGGCCATATTATAGTTCACCAATGCGCAATAACTGCTGATCCCCCACCCCTTCCAGACCGATTCCGGGGCTGGTTCTTGATTTTCTCCCGGGAGTATGGCATGGGCGACCCCCAAAGGGCCTACTGGTGCGAGACAAGGCCATGGCACACATCATCCTACAGCAATTCCCCACAGTGTATCCCAATCTGACCGATTGCGAGGGTGGTGATTCTATCCAACCGCTTTGAGTGCAATCTGCCTGTTTTTCTGTACATATCATGTGCAGTGACTCATCATTCCTGAGGCCTTACATATATGAAAGGCTGTGAGTCTTTTTTTTTTTTTTTTTTTTTTTATTTTGATATAGCTGAAGACATCAGCTTTTCAAAAATAATTGGCATATAAAAAGAATCATTACAATATAAAATTGTTAACACAGTATAAACATACATACAATATCAACAAGCAACAAAAATGGAGAAGAATGACCAAAAGAAGCAAGGTTAAAATTAGGCCTATGGACTAAAATCTGTGTTCAATTTGAAAGTACACTTAGGTCTATGGGGAGTAGAAGCCATATTAGTAACAGTAGTTGTAACGATACTAATTCACATGTATGGGGGTAAATACTCACAAAAAGGCTATTTTAGATCGATATCTCGTCAGGTAAAACTGCGTCTAAAAAGTGAGTTATGGCCTTCATTACTGAAAATCTAACGTCTTTAAATAAAATACTCCATATCTCGTTGTCGCTGTGAGTCAACTGGAGGTGCTTGTGGGAAACCAGGGTCATGATTGGTGTTTGATAGTGTGTGTGGTCTTTGTTGCTGTTTAATCAGCCAGCGCTGCTAGGTGCTGAGAGGTCGGGGTCAACGCAAATGCAGCCGGCGCCACCTCGTGCTGTGTTTCTAAGTTTGGATTGGGAATTGGAGGTTCTTTAGGGAGTTTCAGGATAATGCTGCAAATAGCCAGGTGTGAGGGCAATTGCCAAAATTATCACTGGCAAACAAATATGTATGAATCCACTTATGGAGAATGTTGGTTGTGTATTTGAAAAAAAAACATATGCTGTGCACAAAGTCCCTTATCCAAGTGATTGTTTCCCGGCATTAAAAATGAGGTTCAGATCTGGTTCCTTTATGTTTAAATCGGAATGTCCTCTTTTTTCTCTTTTCTTTTCTTGTCTATTTACTTCAGTTGTTTTGTTCAGTTTTGATTTACTTATTTCTTATACAATGTTGTATATAGCTGTACAGAGTAAGTGTTTCAGAAACTAAAATGTTTTAGTGAATACAAATACAAAATATTGAAAGGGAAACACATTATTTCTATTCTATTCTTTTTTCCCACTTCTTTGTACTGTAGTTGGACTAAAGCAACCTCCATGCTATTTAGATCTCAAAGTATCATGCCTCCTATTGCTCCTTAACATTCTGCACAATAATAATCCTCAAAATTGTTTAAAAAAAACTTCAGAATTGTTCATGTTCTCAGTCAACCCTTTTTATAGGCATCCATTTTGCACTGGTTTATGTACTATTATTTCAATGCTCCAAAGTGCTTGGCTGTACTGTGCTTCAAATATCTTTCTAGCATATGACAGCGGGACTAGGCTAAGGCCAGAGGGATGATTAATTTTGAGAAATAAACAATGGGAATATTAAGATCTTTGGCACAGCTGTTATTTTATGACCTTCATTTGTTCTGCCTCATAATCCTTTTCTTACATTGTTGAAGTGTTTTGCTTGGTTTACATCTTGTGCTTGGCTTGGGTGCACAGTCATCTTGTATTACTGCACTCCGTTATGCATCTCTAATGCGGTACACCTCTGTAAAGGGCTCCGTTATGTATCTGTATTGGTGTATACCCCTGTAAAGCGCTATGTTGCTTCTCGAAGCTAGGTCTGCGCTCAATAAATGCAATAATAATAATAATAATAATAATAATAATAATAATAATAACATCAGTACAGTAGAAGGAAGCCTTTACCTGTAAATAATCTTCTCATTGCAATGTAGTTGTTCTACTCCCATAATAAGACAATATCATAAATAAACAACTGTAGTAACTTATTACAGTTGTCCTGTGGTTTCCAAGGTTGCTGCCTGAGTTATCACAGAGAAGTATTCCAGCTGCCACTGGGGCATTTCATGAAGGGCGCACCGACCTCTAAAGAATGCTTCCTTTAGAATTGTCCTTGACAATTCACAGTTTTTCACTGATAACCAGACATGCATTATGTTGGTCTAGTGCATTGCTGGAGTTCAAAACTCGAGAACCGTTAACTGTATGCATGTTACCACTCATTTAAAAGTTAAATACATTATTCATTTTTATGACATCTTGCAATATCTGTTTGCAACATATCACCAACTGTGTTGTTTTATGTAAAAAAACAATGTTTGAAGGGGGTGGCCATGTAGTATAAGGAATAGTCAGTGTTTTAAGATGGATACAAAAATGCAGTGGGGTCCCTTATGAACCATGCAGCCATTTTTTGGTTTGGATCCTAAGAAGTGCGTAGCATGACCTCAGAATAGTACCTCTGAAACCATTAAAATACCTGGTCCCTATGTAACAAGCAAGGTCACGTTGTTGTTCCTGGAACGAAAGGCAGTAACAGCTATGTTAAAATGTGTGCTAAATATAATGAGTGCACAATCAAAATAAATGACCTAAAATTGAGATATTCAAATATAAAATCAAAGTACGTCAATGCATGTTCCAATCCCTCAGTTCCTGTGAAGGATATCCATGATTCCTATTTATTCATTTGGTTGAATCATTCATATGACAGGATTCCTTTCATTTTTAGAAAACAAATAATCAATTCCAATCATCTAACAACTGATGATCTGATCCTAAACATGTCTGATAGGGACATCAACTGTAAAATACCAGTATGGACACACCATCTTTAGATTTACATCTGTGCTAGGTCGGAGCAAGTCGGGGAAGTGTTTTGGGTGGGCCCTGACAGTGCCCCGACTCAAGAGCAATTTTTGGAAACTGCCAGGACTGAGCCTGAGTGGCACTGGCCCACTTAAAGCCCTGAGAATAACAAACCATCAAGTAAAAAGGATCATGCAGGCCACTGTGGCATTGGCATGCAATATCCTTGCTACATATTTGTTTGTTTTTTTTATCCCACATCGAGTGTTTATTTTGCTCTTCCTACAATTCTGCTTTTAATGGAGCAGCGGCAGCACACCTCAGCAAGTCTGCTGTGCTTTCTGTTGGGACAGGACTAGCAGTTCAAGTTCACCCCTATGAAAGCATTTTGAGATATAAAACACGAACATATGCGACATCTGGATAACTAATAGTACACAGGGTACAGAGGGCCTCTGAGCAATATCAAAGTCTCTGTATCTTTTCTTGCCTATTATAAACCACTGACGTCTACAAAGTGCATGCTTCAGTCACATACAATTCAATATTGGAATTGTTAAACCGTATTGGTCCATGCTGTCAGCAGAAAACAAATGTACTCTAAATTCCGTTATAGCAGGTCAGTAGCCTTGCCCCCACATCCCTCATCAATCAGTACTGTGACGTTTTCCCTAGCCTTGACGGATGGTGCAGGTGCTCTTGCCAGCCAAGTTCCCAAAGGGCCACTAGTAGCAACGAGGCTACCTGCGTTGTTGAACATGGAAGATAAACGCTCAGTCAGATCCTGCGGATGCCCAGTAGTGTCCCTTTCCCTCCTGTACAGGGGCCACCTGTCAAACCCATGTAAGGCAGACATACCCCCTCAAATAGCTAATGCTGCCAATATGGGTCTGGCCCAAAGTACAAGACCTTCATAGAAATCAGCACCACATAGCAGACACCCACACTGTTGGATCTATTCAAATATTTATTAAAATATTAGCTGGACCAACATCACGCATGCCCCAGTAGCGTCACTGCTAATCAGATTCCTTCATTGAAGAACAATGAGCAAGGGGCTAGAGAGCACTTTTCATATACACACTATCAATGACAATTGTCAACGACAACGGAACTGAGACAAAGAGGCTATGATGAAAAATAAATCCCGAGGCTCAGCCCAGGAAAAGATCAGTGTAAATTAGACGGTGCATCCATAGCACATTTCTTTAGAAATTAGCTGCACCGTGGGCTGATATTTTCATCAACACATTGATAACAAATTATATTTAATAGCCTGCACGAGTTTGTCGCTAAATCCATTGCTATTCAAATGATACTATTTTCAATAAAAAGATTATTCTCTGAACATGATGATTTTTTTCAATTGCAGCAAATTCTCCGGCACTCCCGTGGCAACTCCACTAAGGTCATCTTCCTCATTACTGACGGGTATTCGAACGGAGGAGATCCAAGGCCTGTTGCAATGATGCTGCGGGACCTTGGCGTGGAAATCTTCACATTTGGAATATGGCAGGGGAACATCCGCGAGCTGCACGACATGGCCTCGCACCCAAAGGAGGAGCACTGCTACCTGCTGCACAACTTTGCCGAGTTTGAGGCTCTTGCTCGTAGAGCCTTACATGAAGGTATTGTTCGTATAATCAATGATGGTGTGGCATGACTGAGAGATTTCTAGAAAAGTTGATGCCTCTAAAGGTTAGGTAGGATTGGAGCAGATTCAGCCATGTACCAGCTGTGTTTGTCATATGATCAACTTCTGTACAACCACATAACTTCCATAAATGAATGAATACAAATGCAGAAGAATTGCGGAGGTTTCTATGTAGATTAGTTAATGACATTGCAGAATTATCAAGCACAACAAGTGACCCAGTGAAATCCTTTGAATGACATGACATCACTACAACATAGGACTTAACACAGATAACATATTTTTAAATATTACAGGCAATTTGGCTCAAAACACACACATAAACTCGAGAGAGCCTTACCTACACTGATCCCATTATGATGTCTCCTTACCTCATTGTCTAAAGAATGCCTAACCTCAATATAATGAAATGAGTCATATTGCCCGAGTGGTATGTTTGCATTTAGGCACACATAGTGGCAAAAAGCTCACATCATCTCAGAGGTTTCCTTTACTAGGATATTAAAACAGCATGGACTCTCTATAATGCTTCTCTGCATTTTTCTCATTTTCATTGCTCAGTTATCCAAGTAAATAGGTCAAGTCTGAGGCCCTGCTCAAGGAATTTTAATTTGGGTGAGCCAGGTGTGTGATCAGGGGGTCCCGAATTCCATTGGGAGTGGGTTTATGGGTACCCTAAAAACAAGTACTGGCATTCAGTCAGATTTCCCAGATCAGTGATCCAGCAAAAAATGCCTTTCCAGATCCGGAAAATACGTTTGCACTGCTCTACAGTATAGAGTAAAAAATAAACAAGGAAAATAGTGTTGCAACATCAATCTACCTATCTTTCCTTCTCTGCTCCTCCTGTTTCTATTATATCCACTTATCCTTCATCTTTCAACCCCCCCAGTCACCTTCCATCAGGTCAGGTCCACCTGAACACCATTCCCATTTACCTCCAATCCCACCTACCCCAAAAACTCAAATCATGTCTTTCTTGGCCTGGTTGGGGAGAATCAAGGGTGATGCTTCCTCCTCCTCTGCGGTGGCTTAGCAGCAACTCTCAGCAATGGCACCCTGAACACTGGCTACTCCTAGCAGGCCAGAGAGAAGGTGCATTTGGGTCCCGCCATATTGTTGTAAAAGACAGGCCCCCCAACCAGAATACTGAAGCAAGGAATAGGACATTTTGTTTCAAAGCACATTCTATTTTTTTGTTGCATTGTTGCTGAACATTTTAATTGAGTTGGGTGCACAAGGGAGTGCTAGCATGCATGAGAGAGAGTGGGGGGGAACAGGAGGCAGACAGTGCAGGTTGAGAGGTTTACGACTTCCTTGTTTCACTCCCGGTGGGGCTTGGCAGGGAGGAGAGGCCCCTGCTCCCCTGCTGTGCCACCTGTACATCATTGTCTGGTACATACTGTTTATATACTGGTTATAACATGCAATTGTCCATGATAGCTTTTTGTTTGATGTTGTTTGATGTTGAAAGCAAGCCCCTGAAAGCTCACACCAGAGAGAATACCACCCACTAGGGAAGAATGACCCATTTCGATCTTGTAAGGATAACAAGTTTAATATCATGCGCAGATGAGAGCAAGAGCAAAGAACTCTGCTGCTAAGAATGTTCTGCCAAAGAGTGGGACAGAAGACATTTTTAAAGCAAAACATCGCCATAAGTGACACAATACATGCAGTGACAACCTGCACGGCTGATTGGATGCACCCTATACAGGTGCTGCCTGTATCCATACATAAATGTCCGTTTATTGGTCCCAGCCTAGTCAGTATGTCTTCCATCAAGTGGGTGCTGCGGGGCTCATCATCTTCTCACGTTGAAGGTCAAACAACAAATTAAATATACTGCTACTATACAACTTGTTTATCACTCATACTGTGCCTTTGGAAGACCTTCAGACTGGCACACAAGAGGTCCCAGGGTTCTCTAACCTTCACACACACATTTCACTCACTCCCTCCTTGCCATCCGGCTCCAAGGTCTCTGCTCTCCTTTAGAACTATAATGCATCCCTCCCAGCACCTCAAAATACAAATCACAAGATTGTCGCTTCAACTACACACTCTGACCATCCTCTTTGAACATTTCAAGACATGTTGCTTTGGGGTTGGTGGTCAAAGGGCACCTGGTGTCATGGAATTCGGGGATCTTAGGGTTCAGTCACTTATATGGGCCATAACTAGTGGTCACTTGGGAATGGGCCGGGTCATACTTTGGCCAAAGTGAGATATCATGCACACCAGGTGCTGGCCTCTGATCGTGGCTTTGGAGGGCACATTCCTCTTGGGTGAAAGACATATCTTTACAACACTTTCCAGAACAATGGACAAAGAGTGTGGTGGGTGGGGGTGCAAACTGTCCTCATGAGAGCTTAGGCATGACTGGAGATTTCTGTTGCCTTGTGGATCTGCGCCTAGTGCTTGCAATGCCACCTTTACTGCACAATTCTTCTCTCCTATCTATGATTGTTAATATCTATGCAAAATAGCGATGCTGCCTGTGTTTTGGGCCACACCATATGGTTATACTATCATTGGTTATATTGGGATGGAGTCCTGCTGGATGGTAAGGCTTTCCTTTCACTCACCCCCCTGCTAATCACAGCGTCTCAAATGCATCTTGCCACACTTTAAATTACTGGGGGGCTGCGGGGCGGGTTTCCCCCTTCCCAACATTCCCCCCTTTTGTTGCTTCTGCAGTAATACATTCTGGAATAGTTATATGCTCCCACTCCCCAGTTTCTACATCCACATATGGCTTATTCCTTTTCACTGGCACCGGTGCCCTGCACACTGATCGTAAACTCTGCCCCCTACGCGCATACACTTTAGGTGACCATGTCATGTAAATTAATTCCCCCTCCCCCGCCAGGTACACCCAAACCTCTGTGTAATTTTCTGGATCAGGGTGTGGGGAAATGACAGTGTGCATAAACTTCATCTCCATACGGGATGGGAATCATTTCATACTTCAGGCCATCCTGTGGGACATGGGTTTGTGCCTCCATGTTTTTTATTTCATGAGGTGCTTTTGGACCCCCAATGGATACCATAATTCTTGCACTATCAGTTGCCACAGTGGCACAGCATCGAAGAACCAGTTGACAAGTGCAGAAAATGACCAGGATGAAGACAATGATGGGCATTAACATCTTCACAATTGCTCCTAGCCATGATGGGGCCCGGTGAAAAGTCCTATTCAGCCGATCACTGTCCTGGATTCCTCCCTCCTTCATATGAACAGCCAGGCCATGGGCAGTTGCAGTGATGTGCGATAATGATGCATTTTCAGTGTCTTCTGGAGGTACGAACGTGCAACAGGAAGCGACACATTTTTGCAAACCCCACCCAACATTGTTGTCAACTTGTCCAGCACAGACCTGTTCTGTATTGTCATTATGCTTAACACCTGCAACTCGACCTTGATCACGTTGAATCCATTCTCTGTGTCATTCGCAAGCTAGAACAATTCCCACCTCAGGATCTGCAGACATTTAGCGTTGGCTGCACTCTGCACTGCCAGCAACAGTAAAGAGGTGAAAAATGATTCTGCTGAACTAAAAAGTCTGTACTCTTCTGGTATTTCAGCATGCAATGTGGAAGAGTCTTTAGAAATGTAATTCAATCGTTTCATCCTCTGTGGTTGTTTGTACTGTCCTTTCCCTAACCGGATGTGTGGCTCTTGCATGGGCACCAAACTCTTATCTTCAGTTTGCACTGTGGGGAAACTCATTGGCCCCTCTGCAGGCAGTACTCCCCCATTCATGTGTTCTTCTCGGATTACCAACAGCGCCAAATGCAATGTGGCCAAAACAGCCCCTACATGAAGCTCAGAGGTGCAAGTAAGCTTGTCGGCCACAGATCCAGTAGTAATCCATCAGTGTCACTGTTCCTTTCTTCGTATCTGTGATCAAGAGAGTTTTATTACAATGTTCATTTGTGCCGACAAAGACTGTACCTTTACTGCGGAAACAGAGCTTATACTCTCCTTCGTTGTGCACTTGCACCAGCTTTTCCATGTTGCAAATCCACGTCAGCTTTGTGATATACTCTGTCCAGATTTCCACACAGAAGTTGACCACTTGTGCTCTTTTTTCCTTGCTATATGATACCAGTCCTTCTGCCAAGCAAGGCAGTGTGCTGTCCTGCCAGTTATTATTGACATACTTCTGTTACTTCACCATCAAATGAGGTAACTCCACACACAATGTTTCTTTGGTCGCCGGAGCATTTCACAAAATCTGGTCCCACCATTTGCAATTCCAAACCGTGTGACTGGAACGTTCCTTTTATTCTCCATAGCACAAGATGAACCAGGCATTGTGCCGCTATAATTGGGACTGCTTGTGGCACTAACGCCTTACGAGCCAATGATGTGTGCGGAATGAGTGAACACACATAACAGCTCCCATTTAAAGCATTTCTCCCCACACCACTCATATCAGAGTACCAGGAATGAGAGCATTTGGAGTGATGAATATCCTCGATCACATCAAAGCTCAACCCTTGATATGTGTCATACTTTCGTTGTAATTAATTAATTTATTTAGTATTTGTAGAGCGCACTACAGCCCACAGGCAACAAGTCGCTATAAGGAAATTTTAAGAAGGTTTGCTTGCGGGTTACAATAAGCGGCCCAAGAAGGTATGCTTAAATACATTCACTTAGATACATTAGATTGGTTCCAGATGATACACAATGAGCGTTACAGTTGACTACTCATACTCTTGTCTAGGTAGCATATGGCAAAACAGATAATATCATATTCATGGTGATACAATAGTAGTGCAGACCTAGTGCAAAGTGCTCTTTTAGATGAAGAGCTGGGTTTTTAAGGCCTTGCGGAAGGCTGTGTGTGAGTCGATTGATCTAATCTGAGCTGGGAGGTTGTTCCATAAGGTTGCTGCCATAGTGGGGAAGCTGGTGCTTCCTGCATGCACTCTGCGCGTGTGCGGGACAATGATGTGGTTAGCATAGGCTGCCCTTGAAGGTTTGGCGACTGTTTGTTTGGTGATCCTTTGTGCCAGATAGGGAGGGGCCAGATCATGAAGACACTTATGTGTAAGAGCCAAAGTTTTGAAGGCCACCCTTTCCTTGATGGGGAGCCAATGTACATGCCTCCTGATCCCTGAGATGTGTTCCTTGCGCGAGGTGCCTGTAGCAGCCCGTAAGGCATTATTTTGGGCAATCTAGAGTTTGGCAAGTTTTTTTTGGGAGGTTCCAATGAATAGGGCATTACAATAGTCCAGTCTGGAACCGATGATGGCTCTGGCTATTGAGATGCAGTTTTGCCATGATAGGAACAGCCTGATGGCATTGATGAGTTTGGAGTGATATGCTGCGGAGGAAGCAATGGCATTAACCTGTCTGTCTATGGTGAGGCTGGGTTTGAGATGCACACCCAGTGTTTTGATCGTTTGAGAGACTCTGATGGGAATATTATCCACGGTGAATGATTGATACTTTTTATCAAGTTTGCCCAATGTTGATGGGGAGCCGACAAGCCGGAGTTTGGTCTTATCACTATTTAGGCAGAACCAATTCTCAGCCATCCATGATTGAATGGTGGCGTAGATGCTGTTGAGTGTGTCCAGGTCCGTAGTGTAATAACCTGACAGGGGAATGAGAACCTGTGTATCATATGCATAGTTTGTATATGAGATGCCCAGAGAGTCAAGTATCCTAATAATCCTCTTTACATTCTACTATGCACATTCTAAAGAATGGGTGCTTCAGTAGTACCATCAGAAATACCATTATACCTTTCCACAGTGGCAGACAGTCCCCACCTTATTGTGAATATTCTATTCCCTGCTTCCTTTACAGACATAATCTTCTGTATCAGAGTCATTTAATCCATATCCAATATTATTATTAGTATTCACATTAGTACTGATATACGTAACTCCACTTATGTTATTAACATTTGTATGTATTGTTCCATTCAGATAATATACAATCATACTTCCCCCACTCCCCTCTCTATAGGACCTCCCCCTGTAATACACTCCACCAATACAATCCCAGTAGTATTAGCAATATCACACACACTCCTCCAACAATATGGCTGACCCACAATAATATCTATATGTCCACAGTCTCTCATTCGTGTCTCTATGCCTCTGGTCCCTACTTAACAAACTATGTACATTAGTTGCATCCCTCTTCTTTTTTCCTGAAATAGAAGTACAGACACAAAAGACAACAAAAAAGGGAGAGACGTACACTGTACTAAAGAAAAGCAAAAATGGGAGGGAACAAGAGGGAGAGAGGGGGAGCAACAAGGAGAGAGAGAGAGAGAGAGAAAGAGAGAGAGAGAGAGAGAAAGAGAGAGAACGAGAGAGAGAGCGAGAGAGAGAGAGAGAGAGAGAGAGAGAGAGAGAAAAGAGAGGAAAAGTGATCCCAGAAAAAGAAAAGTACAGAGTTAGCAGCTGAGCTTCGGCCTGCCACTCGGACATGCCACCACACCCGTATCACTCTGGACAGGCTGCTAAGGTGCTCGGGGTACAAGTACTGTTACCCCTGGTCTCAAGACAACTGATGAACCACTGCGCTTTCTGGATGTGCCCTACGAACTTCAGAAAGGTGGACCCTGTAGTGCAATTCCTTAACCTTCACCGCGAGGGGGTACAAAACACCACCTCATACGGTCCTTGAAACTGAGGATTGTTCCGACGGTGTACAAAATTGTGAATGTAGATGTATTCCCCTGGCAGAAGTGGTCTAGTTGTTATGTGCTCAGGATCTGTCTCTGTTGTCTGTGCAGCTTTGGCCGTCTCTGTAGCCACAATCCTGGGAGGTGCAATCTGTGGGGAGACACATTTAATTGGTATCAGGTAATAATATCCCTATATATGGTCGCTGTATATAATGTTGCAGGGAACAGGCTGTGGTGACATTATATAGGTAACCATATATGTAGGGACAGGGTGAGTGGGGGCTGCAGGGGTGTCCCCCGCTCCCCTTGAAAAAAAGGTTTTGGTGGTTGCAGGGATGTCCCCCGCATGTTCCATGTAATAATGTCCCCATAAAAAATTGCAATTTTTCTGTGTTTTTTTTGCATGGCAATATTTTTGAGGGGACATTATTACATGGAAACATTTAATTGCCTGAGTTAGTGTCATCAAATATTCCTTGAATTACCCTCCTGACACCACTGAGGTCCTATGTGCATCAGAAACCCTTCTCTCAGGGGATCCAGTGGTGAGCATGCGCCAACCAGTAACCACCTTGTGAGGTGACAGATGATGGATTTTGCTTGTCTGCGTGCGTAAACTAAAAAGGGCCTGCGGCACACATTTAACCCAGTTTTTCCTTTATGTAGTACACAATTTAGATAACTTGCACTTAAGGAGGCCATTTATTCTTTCCACAACGCCATTGGCCTGTGGGTGATAAATCAAACACATGCAATGCTTAATGCCAAGTAGTGATGTAACAGGTTGGAAAAATGCATTGAAGAAGTGTGTGCCATTATCGAACCTCAAAACCACGCACAAACCCCAGCGCAGGAAAACCTCCCTCACTAGAAACCTTGCAGCACACTTGGCATCTGGGTGAGCACATGGCCCTGCTTCCACCCACCTTGGGAAGGGAGAGACCACCACAGTGAGGTACCTAGATCCATTGCGATGCTCCCCCGTATTGGTGTAATCTATATGTAACTCAGCGAATGACCCAGTAGGGCAGGGAAACACACCCCATAACCTTTGCAGTGTCATCCCTGTGCTAGACTTTTGACATGTGGTACAACGGATTCTCTCCTGGATAGTTGGTATGAACCAATCCTCCTGTATGTATGCGGCTATGTGTTGCTTCGAACTGTGGGATGGGCAGCACAATTGTTCAAATGCTACTGCTAGCAGTTCCCAGGACATTACTATCTCACCAGAGATCTCTTGCTTCCACAACAGATCAGTCGGAGACTGCTTACATCCTCTCCATGACCACAATTCTTTTTCCTACTCATGCACCCTTCCTTGTCGATCAGTAATCTGGCAGATGGGTGGCGCACTTCTTGACTGCCATAAAAAAAAGGCTGTGAAAACACTTCTATCAGCATCTCGAAAGGCACTGCATGCTGCACCGGGGATCCATCTGCCCTCCAGAACCCCCTCCTCTTCCAACGGGAGAAACCAGCATGTACCATTGTTGTAACATTCACTGAGTCAGAATTTATTGTAACATGAAATCCTTGAGACACTGTCAGTGCTTCGATGAGTGCAATGAGTTCTGCCACTGTGAAGAATAGTGTGTAGGCAACCTTTTCATGACCACCATCATGTACTCCCTTCCCATAAGTAATCCCACTGCTGCCCCTGTCCGTCTCTTTTCATCCTCCTGATCAATAGTGGATGACCCATCGACGAAAAGTCCCTCATCCTTTGTCCATGCACAATTCCTTGCTTTGGGAGTGCGTTCTCCTCCCCCTCATATGTCGCACAGTCGTGTACCGTCAAGTCCTTTGTCATGGGCATATCAGTTAGAAAGGTGGCAGGGTTCACCGTCTTACACCTAACCACATGAATATGGGGTTTAGAGATGATACTCCCATACGCCAATGACCTTTGCATAGTCAGGGTGGATTTCAACCTCTCTAAACTTGCAAACAAAGAATGTTCCACATACAATGTTACTAAACACCCCATTACAATTGTGGAACTTTTCTCTATAGCAAAGGCAGTGGCTGCTAAGGCTTGTTCTCACACAAAGTGACCTTGCACCCCTGCATCCAAAGTACCACGATAATAGGCCAATGGCTTGTGGCCCATTGTGCTCTTCTGTGTCAACATTGCTGTCATAAGCTGACCATCAGAATATGAAAACAAATAGAATTCCTCTGTGTCTTCCGGGGTAGCCAGTACGGGGGCCAAACTGATGACTTCTTTTAAATCTTCAAACTGTCTGATCATTTCTGTCATCCACAGTAACTTGTGGTCATTTGTATTATGTGCTTTCCTCAGGGCTTGCAAAAGTTGCATTGTGTATGCCACATAATCAAGGATCCAGACCCTGCAGTAATTACAGAGGCCCAGAAACTTTTCCATCTCCTTAACTGAGGCAGGTCTCGGGGTGGCACACACTGCCGCTGCCCTATCAGGTAGAATCCTCTTCCCATTCACTGATATGAACTGCCCGAAATATATTACTTCCTTCTGGCAATATCATAATTTAGCCTTGTCAACCATGTACCCCTTACAGGCCAGTAATTGTAGAAGTACAGCATAGTATCTTAGACAATTCTGTTGACTTTCACTATCTACTAGCAGATCATCCACATCCTGGATAATCGTGCTAGGCACCTGAATGTTCCCAAGATCAGCATGCAGTATTCTGTTAAATATACTCGGGCTCCTGCATTACCACTCAGATAACCTAGTATGACTGAACCACATCTGGCCGTGTGTGACTGCTGTGAGGTACCTTGACTCAGGATGGAGTGGAATCGAAAAGAATTCATTTTTCAGATCCACTACTGTGAAATATGTGGCGTCTTTGGGGATGCTACATAAAATTGTTGCAGGGTTTGGAACAACTGGAAACTCTTTCTGTACCATATCATTTAGGGGGCGCAAGTCCTGGATCATTCTCCAATGGCCCCCCGTTGACTTTTTAACCAGTTATATTGCTGTATTACATGGGGACGTAAATGGCACAATAATCCCCTGGTCCAGTAAGGCCTGTATTGTTTTTCTAATGCCTTCATCGCCTCTCTTGACAGTGGATATTATCTTACCCTGGACAGTACCGCACCTGGCTTCAGGGTTATATGCACAGGTGTTACATCTTTCAACAACCCTATATCATGTGGATTTGTAGTCCAAATTGCAGGGGCACATACCCTAAATCTTTCTTGAAAAGTGAGGATGGGGTTACTACTGCCATTAAAGGAAACTGCACCCTTTGATACTGTATCATAATAGTCACAAGAGATGCAAATCTCCAGAACTATTTCCCCCTCTTTGTCGTTATTCTCTAACAGTTTGTAATCTGTCACTTCCTTCAGCTGCACTGTTGGGTCTACACAGAGCACTGTGCGTCACTCACACCTGTCCCTGTTCATTCATTATAGGACAATCCTTCTATCTGACACTAACAAGCCGTGCAGGTCCAGCAATAGTATTGTTCCTGCCACCACCTCGGTGAAAAATTAAAGCATTGGGCACTCGCAAGCATTGCTTGGAAATCTGGGGCACCACCTTCACAAGTACTGTGATACCATAGATAAACATGGCTGGGTCTACAGGAATCCCGCAGACTACCACTTGCCCCGTCATTGTGTGGATAATCAACATCACCCTTAAAGCATGCATCCATGATCTGTGAAGGGTATGGTCCTGTTTAACTTACTGAGTATGTCCATACCCAGTAGATTGACAGGGGAACTCTTGGAATATAGTAGGGGTGCCCGTACTATCTTCCTCCCACCTTTACATCCAGCTTCTCAGTGTATGGAACCTTGGAAATAGACCCAGAGAATCCCTGTGCAGCAAGATATTTTCCTGATAGTGAAAGGTTTCCTTCCATGATACATGATTTAGTTGCACCAGAGTCTACCATAAATATGAATTGCTTGTTACCTATCTCCAGCCCCACAATGGTTCCTCTTCAGGGTGGATAGTCGACGACAAGACGGGACATGCTAGTGCTCTCTGTGGGCTGTCCTAATTGGGATATGTGCTTGTTCCAGGGAACGAGAAGGGGCTACCTTCTACTAGTGCTGCTCCACCAAAGGGAGAGCCCATCCCACCTGGTACCCCGATTACCTTGGAAACACTGCCCTGCTTTTGCTGCAGAGAGATTCGCGTTTGGGTGTCTGGTGCTTGAGGTTGCTGTTATAAGTTTGGTGTTTCCCCAGAGGCTACTCCTGGTTCTGGTAGCCTTGACCTTGTTGCTGGCACCCTAATCCTTGAGGTCATTGGGGCCACTGGCCCTGCTGATGAAGCACATAATCATAACCCACCACTGACCTTCTCCAGCACTCCCTTGCAAAATGTCCCCACCTTAAACAATTCCAACATTAAGACTGTCCGAACCCCTTTCCCCTAGGTCCAAACCTTCTCCCCCTTGCTCCTCAAAATACCCCTCTTCCTCGCTGTTGCCTTCTTGATGCCACTCTGGGCCAGGGTAGTGCTGCCCTCCACCCCACTGTCCTTGTCCTCCTCCTGCCCAGAGCTATGCAATAGTGGCACTCATAACTTGTTGTTTGCTCTCTGTTCCCTCTACCTGTACTGACGTTAGCATGGGCATCTGAACTGGCACTTTTTGCAATTTCTTCTTCACCAACTTTGCTTCTTCACCCTGACGCCTTTGCACTGTTTCCATCTTCCGCTCCTTAATCCTTTTACAATGGTGCACTATTATGCTCTGTATTTCGGCCATCCCTTCACCTCAACCCCCACAATCTTATCCAGTGCCTTCTGCCC
This sequence comes from Ambystoma mexicanum, assembly GCF_040938575.1. Lineage (NCBI taxonomy): Eukaryota > Metazoa > Chordata > Amphibia > Caudata > Ambystomatidae > Ambystoma > Ambystoma mexicanum. The sequence continues at coordinate 406,620,362 of NC_090937.1, forward strand.
TTCCTTCGGCAAACCCCTATTTACAATAAAATAGAAGAATGGTATCTACTGGTCCCATGGCCCTCCAATCCCTATACTCCATTTCGCTTGCATTTTGCGAATAAATCTGGCTGGGTCCTCATCATCCCCGATGGTAACTACATCAACAAATGCATATCGGGAATATCTGGGATGGGCCTCTGTAGTGCCTCCCATACCATTGCCCTAACTCTGTTAAATGACACTCCATCATGTGCTTCATCCCCCAGGGTTACTCCCAGGTATCCAGCGTTAACCCACACCTCCCCAGCCTGATCTCCAATTACAGCAACCAATAGGCTCTTAAGATCCCCTATTGCTAGGGGCACCCACGCCGTTTGTTTTTCAAACTCATATATCCATTAAATTGCTCCTGCTGTAAGTTGTGGGAGGGCCTTAATTAGATTATACATATCCATTTGGGGCCAGGGCATGCACTGTGTCCCCCCTAACCCCTTATGTATTAGAGGCATCTGCATTTTTGCTCTACTTCCCACTCCCTTCTTCACAACTCCTCTTCTCTTTACTAATGCCATCCGGCCGGCTCTGTTCCTCAACCTACCTCCTGCCCATATACCTTTTCCTTGGGTGATATTTTCAGCTGCCTTTTCACCCCTCACTTTTTCTTCACTCAGATCCTCTGTAAATGCATCAGCAACATCTCCCTCCACATTTGCTCCCAACACTGTATTCTTCTCTCCCCAAATAATCCATCAACCCGTTTTTTTTTTCTTTCTCAACCTCCACACGTCGTATAACTTCAGTATCCATCTTGAGCAATTTTTCCCCTGATTTCCACTCTCCCGACCCCTCTTTTAATGCACTTATATCCCTTCCTGTTCTGGGGATGACTGTAACCTTTCCAGTTCCGCTAGTAGACCTGTCAACCTGTCCTCGAATTCCCTAGACCTGTACTCCATCGATGCTGGTACTTTGGGTGGATGGGTATATGGGGATGGAGAGCATTAGCCTATGATAATACTGACACTATGGGGCACCCTACCACAGGAGAAGGGGTCCCTATCACAGCAGGTAAATAACTTGGATTGGTGTATCCTTTTGCAGGATATGGTGTTAAGGGATATAATCCCTGCTCCCCCTTCTCATACTCAGTTTCTGCAATTCTCATTTCTCTGCGCCTCTGCTACATCCCCTTGATCCTCTGTGTCTTTGAACATACGCCAAAGATCGAGAATCTTTTTTCCTCTTCTGTAGCTGCTTCCCCTTACACTTTGCTATTAAAAATGTGGGCACGTGTTCCAAAATACTCTTGTTATGTGACCCCTGTCCTGGCCATCCCCCCTCCTCCTGTCTCTGCGATCCACTGTTTATGATATTTCTCCACCCTGTCAAGATACAGTGGCAGGGCCTTATACATGTGCTCTATTGGTGATCCACTCCCATGCTATTGGTGCCTATCTCTTAATACCCCTGCAAAGCCCCTCTAACATGCCACGCATGCTGCTGCTTACTTGTAACTATAAAATAAAGAGAATCAATGCCCACCCTTCTCTCAGACCATTACATACGCACAGCCACTCCAAGAGGCCAGGCAGCACCACACACACCACAACTCACATGATTACTGCCTCTTCTAGCGCCTGCTTTTTCACATAAGAAATACAACTGCCATATATTAAACCAACACACCACACTAACAAGCACCACTTATTGCAGCCCTCCTACCATATACCTCCTTTAAATATTATTCTGCCTCGTGGTACCACCTTCCCTCCCTTTCCAATGACGGGATTCCTTCCTTACCTTATAATGCCTTACCTTATAATGCCTTAACTTATAATATTTTGCCGAACCAATCAACCAATAATGCAAATTTTCACCAACAACAACCCAAACCTCATCCACATTACATCAATGACCTTGTTTTCCACGTTCTCACACCTTTAACACTTCCCCATGCATCCGTCCCCTACTTGTTATCGCTTACAAGATTCTTCTCACATGTGCGTGCTCATCCAAACTCCTCTGTCACAGGGTTCCAACACTGGCCTGCACTCTCTTCGGAGCTACGCCCGGCTTCAAAGAGCAGAGAGGACTTTTCTTAAAATAACTCCTACTAGACCACTCGGAACACATGTTTTTTCAGGGCTGATCACTGTACGTGGGTGAGGCTCTTTCTAGAGAAGTGGCCTGCAAGCCTCCACAGGTATGGGGGACAATGGGATCACATCAGGGTCACCAATTGAAAGCAAGCCCCTGAACGCTCACACCAGAAAGAATACAACCCGCTAGGGAAGAAAGGCCCAATTCGATCTTGTAAGAATAACACGTTTAATCTCATGCACAGATGAGAGCAACAGCAAAGAACTCTGCTGCTAAGAACGTTCTGCCAAAGAGAGGTACAAGTAGAACATTTTAAAGCAAAACATCATCATAAGTAACACAATACATACAGTGACAACCCGCATGGCTAATTGGATGGACCCTATACAGCTGCTGCCTTTATCCATATGGGATGGCAGTTTATTGGTCCAAGCTCAGTCCATCTGTATTCCATCACGTGGGTGCTGCGGGGCTCATCATCTTCTCACGTCAAAGGTCAATCAACAAATTAATTATACGCATAATATACAGCTTGTTTATCACTTATACCGAGCCTTTGGAAGACCTTAAGGTGGGCACACAGGAGGTTCCAGGGCACGCTAACCTTCACACACACATTTCACTCACTCCCTCTACGCCCTCTGGCTCCAAGGTCTGCGCCCTCGTTTTGAACTATAATTTATCCCTCCCAGCACCTCGCAATACAAATCACACGACTGTTGCTTCAATGACACACCCTGTCCATCCTCTTTGAATATTTCAAGACTAGTTACTTTGGGGTTGGTGGTTAAAGAGCATGTGGAGTCATGGAATTCTGATGTTTTAGGGTTCAATCAGTAATATGGGCCAAAACTCATGGTCACTCGGGAATGGGTTGGGCCATACTTTGGCCAAGTGAGATAACATGCAAACTCCTCTCAGGTGAAAGACACATCTTTGCAACACTTTCAAGAACAATGAACAGTGTGGCAGGTGGGGGTGCGAACTGTCCTCATGGGAGCTCAGGCATTACTGGAGATTTCCGTCGCCTCATGGATCTTGGCCTAGTGCATGCAATGCTGCCTTTACCGCACAAGCCTTCTCTCCTACCCATGTTGCTTAATATCTATGCAAAATAGAGATGCTGTATGTGCCTTGGGCCACACCATATGGTTACGTTATAATTGGTTATATTGGCATGGTGTCCTGCTGGACGGGAAGACGTCCCTTTCACTGGCCCCCCTACCCCCGGCTCATCACAGCGCCTCAACAGCATCTCGCCACACTTTAAAGCACCTGGGTGGAGGGGGCAGCCCCTTCCCAACATTGTGTTTATTCAATAGTGTGGCCTGATATTTTCAAAGAAAGGTGTGTGTGTGTGTGTGTGTTCTTGGCAGGTCCTGAAACCCACGCTGCCCATCTATTCAATTCTAGAGGCACCTGCTTTTTGCAGGTAAGGGACAGTGTGAATAAATGATTTGAAAAGGGTCACACACTTTGGTTAAGTGGTAAAGCCAGAATTTGAGGCTAACTTGGCATTTAGATACCTGCCCACTCATCTCCCAAGCACAAGATGGTAAAAATATGTGTTGAAGTTTGGTTAAGAATATGTAAAATAATACTGAATTATATACAACTACTTTAAAAAGACACATGATAAACCATCTTCACAATGTATACATCATTGTAGAAATGTGTTGATCATTCCTAAATTGCACAGAGGGGACCCCTTGTGTTGGCAGTTAGTTTTTTTGCAAAAGAGCCCCTCCATGCAATTTGAATTGCTTGTACTGTTAATATTAATGTTAAAGGTATTTGTACCATGCACTGTCACCACCGGAGTGGTCCCCAGGCACTCTGGCGGATCTGATATGAAGGAATGGGGGGTAAGTAGGGTGTAGTGGAAATAGGAGATTGGGAGTTGTGATGTCCTGTTGGCAGCTTCAGTTCGGTTTTCTCAACTGCTGAGCTTGAGTGCGGTTGTCGGTTCAGTGCGAGGTCCCATGTGCTGTTGATACGGGTTATGTGTTGTTTGTCTGTTGTTGCAGTGTGAAGTATGTGTGGATTTCTGTGCTGAAAAGTGGTTGTGTGGGTATCTGTATGAGAAGTGTACGGGGAAAGTTGAGATTTTATAGTTGGGTTTGTGGGTTATTTCTTACTTCGTAGTCTTTGCGTTCCCTTGCTCCACATCTATAGTTATCCTATGAGTTTGGTATTGTAATGTGTCCGTCTATTTGGCAGGTATGATAGAGTGGCAGTTTTCCTCTGTGCTACTTTAGTGGTTTGTGTACCTGGCTGAAGCAGGCATGTTCCTGGCGTTAGGGATGTTTAAATTAGAGGATTCCGGTCCCTTCCTGCCCATTCCCGTGTGGGTGGTCCTTTCCTGCCCAGGTTTCCTCTGTAGACTAGTGGTATGTGGACATGGCGGCCTCCCTCTGCCCTCCAGCTCCCTCCTTGCCCATTCCCATGTCAGAGCTTAACCTACCTAAGTTTCCTCCATGGGCTAGCATCCTCCCCCTGCCCACCGGTTAGGGTAGATTATGTTTGTAAATTAGTGATGAAGGGTTCCCTCTCTGGGATTCTTGTTTCCCACTGCGTATATGCTTCCTAGTCATTTCCTTCTGGTTCTGGAGCAAAGAGACACGTTTTGAGTATTTTTCTTAATTGAAGATGATCCCTTGTGTTATGTATGTTTTTTGGTAGCTCGTTTTAGGTGAGTGGTGCCAAGAGAGGGAAAGATGATCCTCCGAATGTTCTTTTGTTGTATGGTTTTGGTTCTAGGCGAATGTTGTTGCTTCATCTGAGTGGTCTTGTTGGGTGGTAGATGTTTATTTTCTCATTTAGGAACTCTGCTCCTTTATTCGCTTTTTTATTGGTAGCCAATTTATCGTTTTCAGTGCTGGGGTAATGTGTTCTCTTCATGGTAGTTTGAGCAGGAATCTGGCCCCAGTGTTTTGGATGCTCTGGAGTTTCTTTAACAGTCGTTCTGGCATTCCTAGGTATAGGCTGTTGGTATAGTCTACTCTGAACATGATGAGCGCGATGATGGTGAGTGTTTTGTGGGTGAGAGGAATGGTAGGATCCTTCTTTCTGAATGTAGGAGAAAGAAACATTTCTTGATTATAGCGTTTACTTGTGGCTCCAGTTTTAGTACTGGTAAAGTAAAGCATAGAACAATGATAAATTTCCCCTTTGATCTTCACTTTTTCACTACACTACGTTCTGGAAAAATGTAAATCTCTCGCACAATTTACGATTTTGGGAGCTATCCATAATGGTTTCTTTTTTAATCTGCCTGATTTTACCAGGGTGTAAACGTCAGACGGATTCCTTGGGAATCCATTCGTGCTCGACCATCATAAAAATACATGCTGGTGGAAAACCAATCGGATTTGACAGGGGGCCATGTAAGAACAGGCAAACATGATAAATGGGATCTGCTCTCCAACTTCATCTGGCAACTCTTACAAAATCCTGCAGTGCATACAAAGTGTTCATTCATGCTTTTAGCTCCACTTTTTCCACTCTTCTTGACTTGGAAAATTACCCTCCATGATTGTAGCTCTATTTTCCTCATCCTGAATGGACACCTACAAGCTCCATCATAGAAAATAATGAACACTTACAAAAAATGTCATAAGAGACAAAGTGAAATGAAATGCATGGTGAGTTCATTGTTCAACATAGCTTGTTCTGCATCCTCTTTATTTATAATCACCCAAAAATCACAACTTATATAATTTGTTTTAAAAAGTGTCACAGCTATGGTCACTGCCAGTTACATTTACGCATCTATAATCACTTCTTGTAAATAATCTGCCTCTGAAACACATTAAAAAGATAAGATCTCACTGGGAGGGCCTATGCAGGCCTGGCTGTTTATGTTAGAGGGGGTGGGGGGGGGGGTATTTGTCCCTTGTCCAAATGTTAAATCCACCTCTTGCATTTTTGCATTATTTAGGACATATTTAAATACTGCTTTTTAGTTTTAAAAGTTGATCTTTTTTTACCAATAACATTAAAGAAAACACTCTTCTCTTGTATTCTTTTCCAGGTGTTCATGTTTAATCTTCTGAGAGGTTGATGGTTATGGGGGTGGGAATAATCCTTCCAACCCGCTCACTTCCCCATCACTGGTGGGATCCCACAGCAAATAATTTCCATTTTCGGCACTGCCTAAAAACCCAGCACCCAGGATATACATCATACTTTCCAAACATGACCGGCAATACATATGATGTATTCTGTTTGCATGCAAACTCTGTCAAGGTACTCAAACATTATGAGGTTATCAATTCAGTACTTAGTTTGAATCATTAAAAGTTCAGGCAGTTCAGGTTTGGCTTCCACACAGACAAGATACATTCTATTTAGGTCAGAACCCCACTAGCATGTACTCATGAGCGGAATATCTAAAACTGGTCCATACTTGCATCATAGCCTTGTTATTTTCTGGTAGGGCCTTGTTGGACCAACTCTGTGAGGTGCAGCTTAATTCCACAGGCATAGCAAACAAATCACCCACATATGGGCATATACACTTTCACTTAGGGAGACAAACTGAAAACAACATGCATTGGCAAATCCATCAGCTTTGGCTTTTGATTAGGCATAGATAGACATTTGCCAGGCCCTGTCACAAGGGTATCACCTGGCCATAGGATGGGATCAGCAGGGGAACCGTGTGATTAACTGGGCATATGATGTCATTGCCTGGCAAATGTCTGTCTAATACCTATACAAAAGCCATAACTGTTGGATTTGCAATTGCTTGTTTTGGACAGGTCTCCCATGCAAGCAACAGAGGCATTGACACAGAAATTGCTTATAAAATCAACTGACTGAAGACACACATTAAGAGATTTTTTATCATGCACAAGGTCATTTACAGAGGCAATTAAGTAATTAAACACTCAAAAGAATGCTTAGATATAACCCTTCCAGGTCAGAGCAAAGATTGGTGTTACTTTGTGTTAGAGCTTGCTCAAAGAGTTCCCAAAAGGGTACGATTTGCTTTTGAGAGGCAGGTAGTTGGTAGTAATGCCATAGGCATTCACATAGCCATGGCTAGTCATTGAGTGGGTAAATGACCAAACACGCCCATAGCATGTGTGATTCTCCTCACATCCTGTCACCATCAAATCCGTGGTCCCCTGAACAAGTTCTGGCTTACACCTAGTAGGCAAAACTGAAAAAGGATTGTTGTAAGTCACTGAATCAGTCATAACCACTTGTATTGCTCTGTTCAGCCTTCCATACCACTGTGTTCAAATCAGCATCGGCCCTGCCACTAATGTGAGCAGCCCTGGCCAAACTCCTAGACTGCTAGACCACACGGCCCTGCGGTTGCTTGTGTTCCAGTGCAGAGGCTACATGGCCTAGCAATTGAGACTGAACTGCACCTTTTGGTGGCAGAACCAAGAGTCATTTGCTAATGGCATGTCATTTTCTGTAACGGCACAGACATACTAAAGAATTATGGCATGGAATGTTGTGCAGACCAACATTTGACATCCCTGCGTCTTTCACTTTTTGATATTACTACTCTCCCGTCCAGAATTGCATTTTTGTTAGTACCAGCCTTATATTTTCACTTATACTTAAATTGTTACTGCAGCAGAATATATAATGTCAATGTAATTTGTAAGGGGCCAATGACAAACCTTTGAATAACATCAATTCTCCCCATGGGGGAGCCCTTCCCTGTAATGCTAGGGTGGTGCGTCTGCTAACCAATACTCCCTCTACGAGTGGTAGCATGTGGGAGGATCTTCCAGGGGAGGGGTCCCCTCTTGGTGATGAGGACATATGGTCTGGGCCACAACCACCTTATTCCCTTAAAGCCCCATCATCCAGCATACCAGTACACCACCAGCTATACCTTCCCATACTCACATGCTATATTGCAAGTTGTTAAAGCCACCATAACAGTAGTGTGCTCAACTAATAATGATTCAAAAGTTGTTGTGTGAATGAATGAGGAGTTTTGATTTTTAAAGTGAAAACTCCTGAAGCTTTCATGAATATACAGATTTACTAAACACAGGGGAGTGCCTGTCTTCTGGCATTTGTAAACATGATGATTAGTAGAGATTTTTACATTCTTAGGTTTGGCCGTGCAAAGCTTTAGCGTTCTTGCACAACTCTTTCAGCAGTATGCGGTGGTCCACTCTGTCATAGGAATAGTGCATCACATATAGTGTCAGTAATTTTGTAGATGTTAATGTAACTGTGTAATGTTGCTTTTCGGAGTTTCATTTGCTTTTTGCTGCTTAATTCATTGGTGTTTTGTTTTACCCTGTTAGGGTGTTTTGCAATGTGGTAAAAGAACATAGTACTGAGGCTGTAAACTCATAACAATCAACTGCTCCATGATGCACAGGGTCTATTTAATTGGGCCACAGCATCTTAACTAAAGCAGCATTTTCTTGGGTGCCATCATGGAACAGTTGGACTCTCTTGACAACGGTATTGTTTTCTTGAGTGTATCAGCTCTGCAGTAATGTTACTATTTACTGTGTTTCCTTGTGCCTTACAACTTTATGGAGCCGCATGCAATGATACATTGTAGCGAATGAATTACAGTATCATGGAAACATTTTGATTTTTCCATGTTTCATGTGATGCACTGATATATTATAGTAAATACACATTAATATTATGTCATAGGATTACATTCTTCCTTACAGAATATCATTTTTGTAGTGTCATGGTTTCCAAGAAGTCTTATTAATATGTTTGAGAGAGGGGCTGTGGTATAAAGTTCACTTTTTAAAGCTGTTTGTGTTTTTCTTTTAAGTTGTGTTGTAGGGAAAATGCTTTGATAATTCAGTACAAATTGGAATAGACAAATAGCAGTATTTCAGGAAATGATGAAAGTTAGGCTGGCCCTAATTATTCTCACATACAATGGCAGAGTGACGGATCGAAGATTTCGAATTAATATATTCACTAGCATTGCCCTGAGCATCCCTTCAGTTGATCATTTTGGTTTTGGTGAATTTTTGATGCACTTGCGGAAGAAATTGCCAAACCCAGTGTTACAGAGGAGAGAGATGGAAGGGGGTTCTGAACTGACAATAGCTAATTGACATAGCAACTAGCAATGCCACAGCATCAAAATGCCAACTCACTAAAATTTCTTTGTCCAAACTCATCTGCCGTACTACATGATGAGTAGTTCCATAACAATATGTGCTCCAGTCAGTAGCTTTGTAAGAAACAAGTAGAGTGTTGGACTTTTAATTTCCCAGAAACCAAAAAAGTGATGGGTGGAAGGTTTTGAATTAATCGGAACCACTGCCATTGCTCTGGGCAACTTTCCACACCACTGTTTTTTAGCTAGTCTGCACCATTGCAAAAGGGGTCTAGCCATATGCAAATCAGTCAGGTCCTGCCACCGATAGGAGCAGCCCTGCCAGAACTGTTAGTGCAGGTCCCCTCTGCATGGAAGCACAAGCAACCCCAGACATGTTTCAGCCTTGTTCAGCCTCCTCAGTGTGGTGCACCTTGTTTCTCTATGGTTCAGTGACAAGGGACTCCTGTCTGGGCATACTGTCTCTCACATAGGGAGACAAACTGAAACCAAAAAAGTGATGGGTGGAAGGTTTTGAATTAATCTGAAACACTGGCATTGCTCTGGGCAACCTTTCACACCACAGCCCATCTGCGCCATTGCAAAAAGGGGTCCAGCCATGTGCAAATCAGTCAGGTACTACCACTGATTAGAGCAGCCCTGGCCAAACTGCTAGGCCAGGTCCCGTCTGGACTGAAACACAAGCAACCCCAGTCATGTTTCAGCCTTTTTGGGCCTCATCTGTCAGGTGCAGTTTGGTTACCTATGGTAAAGCAAGCAAGGGACCCCCATATGGGCATACTCTCTCTCATTTAGGGAGAAGAACTGAAACCAAACATGTAAGTGATTTCAACCTGGCACTCCACCTAAGTCAATGCCTAGCGTGTGATGCACAGGTGGAACCCTTAATTATATATTTTTGTCTATAAGTTATTTTATTTCTGAATGATGTACCCTTATATCACGCCCCTCCCTTTGAATCCCCCCGGTCTCACTGAACCAAGAAGCAGGTTGTTTTGCAAAGTTAAAGGATTTATTTTATGAATTGGAACAAGAGATATGTCACACTTTTATGAATTTGAACAATATCTAGATATCACACTATTAATATTTATACAATTATCAGCATTGGGGGTTCTCACAACAATCAACAATCTCTTTAATCAGAATGAGTATGGGTGAGAAGAACAATGTAGCATAGAATAAAACTTAGTATGGGTTCAATCAAAATGCAATGATAGGAAATTAATGCAGCACAGAAATAATACTTTTGTGTGTTCAATCAAATGCAATGCAATCACTCTTTCCCCCTGCACACTACTCAATTCCCCCCAATATGCAATATAGAGATGGAAGGAGAGAACACAGGTTTCAGGAAATATACAATCTCAACCAATACAGTGTCAATCCAAATTCCCCCCTCTGCAAGCAGAGAGAAACAGGAATGATTTCAAAACAAGTCAAATGCTTTTGAATGTGGTTTTGAATGAATGGGAAAAACACTGAAAAATTAATTTAATTCTTTCAATTGCATTCAAATCTAGTGGGAGCCACTTTTTATAGTTTCATGTGAACACTAGCAATGATGATTGAATAACAAGCAGATTGAAAACTGAATTCTGAGGTTGGATGCAAAGAATAGCTATTTTACACGTGTTGAAATTGAGCCAAATGCAAATCCGCTGCAAACCTTTCCGCGCGCGAGAAACGCAATTGCGGGAAAACTATAACGAGTTGGAATGCGGTTTTGGGTTTGTTGTAAAGCTGAGGATGTTAACTTCAATTTGACACTTTTCTAGCATGTACGGTATGGAAGTTATGAAGGTTTTAGTAGAGGTCATTTTTCTCAGAAAGAGTCAAGATTTTCAAATGAAAGATGCGCTTTTGAAATGATAAACAGATATTTTCTTTACACTAATGAGGCTATGAAGATGCAAGATACCCAACGGAAAGCCACCAGAACAGCGGCGTCTCTGCTTTGACTTTTGCCCGCCAAGACACTTGTCTTTCTTCAGCAAATATATTAGCGCAAAGATGAATTTATCACTACAATTAACAAAGGACTATATGGATGAGGGAAAGATTCAGAAAAACAAGAAAGGTTCTACAATGCAGTTCTGGATATGATAGAATGGGTTGGATAGGATTACTCAAGGATAAGATACTGGCTATGGACAATTCTACGCTATAGATACTCACAACTATGTTTTGGAATAGGCCCGGCAAAGATCTGGTCAAAGGTTCTGGACCGGAATTCTGCTAGCCCACCGGACAGGATTCAGGCACCCGTTTCTGCACTCAGCACGGTACTCTGGTCTCTGCACGGCCTCTGGACTGGATCTGATGGGTTGGTTCTGGGTTACAGCTATCTGGTTACAGCTCTGGTTTGGATCTCTGGGTTCTACCAAGAGTTCTTGACAAGAAGCAGAATCAGCACAGCCAGGCTGTTCAATTTTTGGTGTGCCCCTTGGAAGTCTGGATTTAAAATCAGGTTGCAAGATTCTAAAGGCCAGCTGAGAAGGCTTCAGCTTTGGAATTGGGCCTTCTGCTTTCAGTGTTCTGGAGTCTTGGATCTGGATTCCTCCAGCAGAGTGCTTCTCCAGTAAATCAGTTGATGGGTGAATCTGTGTGTCTCTCTAGGTCCTAAGCAGTCTCTATTTATGTATTTCCCAAAGGGGTGGGTAGGCTGAATGATCCTAAGCACACCCTCTAGGATTCCTATTGGTTAAAGTATTTCCCCTCTCCTGATTCGAGAAGGAAATCTAGTGTCATAGTGATGCTGCATTTTACAATCCAGGGAGTACCTCCCCTTTGTTTCTGTACAGTATATCGATTTTTCACCATAATCATATTTACAATATCACCAACTTGCTAATAATACATATTCACATCACAGATTTAGTAGAGCACGTATCCGAGTTTCATTGTAGTGCAAGCTTTGGTTAAAAGTTGACCGTTTTTCACGCTTTTGGTGGGGTACCCAGTGTCAGATCTGTCCACATTTTTCTCCATACATGTGCATGACATCTGGGCATAATCCTGTGACATTTTATATTTCTAGCATTATCACAATTGCTACAACATCAACATTTTGGTAGTCCTGTCTCTGAACATCGCACAGGGTTCAGAGTAGTTTCAAACTGTGAGCAGCATTTTCATATTAACAACCTCTAATTTACAGATTTGTACACATTTTTCACAGTTTTCTATGAGTCTTTTTCCAAAAAGATATTTTCTTGTGGGTCAAGATACATATATCTGTGTGGTCCCGCCTGCATGGTTTGCTGGGTCCAGAGCACTCCCAGCCTCCCTTCCTGCTGGCAGTTGTTTTCTGTTGACAGTTGAATCTGCATATCCTTTCAATCAAGGGAGTCTTTTGTCTCTCCTGAGAGCAACAGGCCAGAATCTCTTCCCACCGCCATTAACAACTCAATGACAGTTCCTGAGCAAAGAGCAGGGGAAGATGCCTTTGTTTGGGGCAAACTGTGGAATGTGCCTTTGAAGTACTGTGGCTAACATTATTTCACTTTTAAAACCCCTTGTTTCAAATTGTATTTTGTAAATAAACTTACCTTTTCAACAAATATACCCACACATCTCATAATTCCAGTCTTTTTCAAACATAGAGATTGAATTGTAGCAACCTATATTGCTTTTGATGGCAAATTTTCCACAATTTGATTTTAAGACACAAGTTTAACTAACAGTATAATAAATGACAGCTCTGACACAGGCGAGCGGCGGTACTGTGCCCATATCTGACAGATTTTTCCAGGCAAGCACCTTTTTTAATGGGGATATTTTTGTGATGAAATGTGCTTCTCCTGGCATTGTGCTTAGGTGGATTCTTTAATTAAAGTGATGTTTAACACCCAACAAGGATGTTGCATCTTTTCTGATGTTTGGCAACCATGATTTTTCACTTTCAACAGCCAAGGAAAAACAGATTTTAAAGCACTTCAGGGTTTTCCTGGCAATGCAGCCCTGCCTTTTCAGGTAATTCTATTTCACTCTGTGGGCAGCCCAATGACAGGTTTTGGTAGTGTGGTCTCCGGTTCCACCACTGACACAGGCAAAATGGATTGGTGGCCTATTTTTCAGGTTTCCCTGCGCACATCTCAGAGATGTTTAGCGCATAGAGCTTTTTGGCAGCCATCCTATTGTTTCTGATGAAAGTAGCACACAGCGATGTTGCAGGGCAGAGCCTAGTGGGTCAGAACATCCCACAAGCCCCCCCTTGCGATTTGGCGTTGACGTCCATCAATGGGAAGTCGCAAGACTGGGATGATCAGTCTTATTTCTTTTGGTTCCAAAAATGGCAAAGTTCATCATCTTTTCTTCCATCTGGGGTGGATCGACCAGTTCCTCACCTGTCCTGATGTGGGTATGAAGCGATACCCCGAGCCCCTTGGATCTTTCCTTCCGGTCCCTGGGTGGTCCTCCTTAGTTTTAGTCTCCATGGTTTCCAATTCTAGGATGACAAAGCAAAAACATATTTGTAGACATTTCCCCACCACTATTAATGTAGTGGGGCGGACACATACATTTTGACAAATCAGGACACATTTTTCTATTGCCAATTTATTGACTATATAGATGGAATCATTTTTATAGCGGGATTTCTATGGAGCAGGAGTGACCCCCTCTGGGGTTCCAGAAGACTCCTCCAGTTGCTACAGAGTGTGCCTAGGATGGCAACACTTCAGTTGGTTAATATGGACCCACTTATCTTCCCCCTCTGCCAAACTGCCTTTGGGGATGCAGATTTTGTAGGCGACTGGTGAGATTTTGTCTACAATTAAAACAGGACCCCTCCAGGTGGTCAAAAATGTATGCTGTTTGGCCTGGTTCCTTTGGAAATTGTATAAGTAGACCCGATCTCCTACATGGTATTCTTTTCTAGTAGTCTTTAAGTCATAGTGGGTCTTCATGCTGTCTGCAGATATTTCTAGATTTCGCTGAGCATAGGCAAAAGCATGTTGAAAGTTTTTTCTTAGATTTTCAACATACTCATGAGTTGTGGAGGCATTGATCAATGTCTGCTCTTGGGTTCTGTAGAGCAGATGCTGGGGAAGTACCATCCTGCATCCAGTCATCATCTCAAACGGTGTCATTTTAGTTGCAGATGAAGGGGTACATCTGATGGCCATTAGGACAAGAGGTAATCAAATTTCTCAACTTGGCCCAGAATCTGCCACAAACTTTTTTAATATGCTCACAATTGTTTTGTTGTATCTCTCTACTGCACCACTAGAGGCTATCCGGTAAGCAATGTGTACTTTCTTTTTGACCCCAAGTATCTCCCACATCTTTGTCATTACTTCGCTAGTGAAGTGGCTACCTCGGTCTAACTCGATCCTTTGGGTTAGTCCAAAACACGAGACGATGTGGTTGATCATCAATGCAGCTGCTGTTTCTGCCTTGCAATTTGGGCCCGGGAGACATTCCAGCCATTTAGTAAACAAGCATGTCACGGTCAACATGTACTTATTTCCCCTAAAGGAGCGGACCACGGGCCCGATAAAATCGACTTGCAAATCTGATCATGGCAGTGTCATCCCCCGCTTTTGCAGAGGCACACGGTGTGTGAGGGATGTTGGCTGAAATTGTGCACACACAAGGCACCCCTTCAAGTATTGGTCGATGTTCTGCCCCATGTGTGGCCATCATGCAACCTCTCTTAAGATTTCAAGTGTTGTATGAAACCCCCGATGACCGGCTGTGGCCGCATCATGGGTGTGACTTAACATCAGGCTTCGGAATGAGGTCGGCTAGATCATGGCCAGCTAGAGGTCTCCTTACCAACAAACCAACTTGGATTCGGAACATTGTTGGACATTTCATCAACACTCTGAGGTCCTCTTTCCCAATGTAATCGGTATTGTCAGGGGAAAGTTCTCAGGGTCCTCAATGTGTTGATAAAACTTACCAATTATTGGATCCCCTTTTTGAACCGTAATCAAATCAGAATCTGGGGTCTCCTTACTCCATTGTGGAGTTGAGAGTCCATTGTGAGCACTTGTCTGGGACCTAGTGATGGCAGTGACCTGGATTTCCCCCTACAGAGACTCGATCTCAAGTAGATCCCCTTGGATGGCTCCGGTTTTGGCTAGCTGATCAGCCAAGTCATTTCCAGTTTTGTGTGGTCCCTCTACTTTAGAATGACCCTTGATCTTTTTTCCAGTAGATGGTCATCCTATTCGAGGTGACCAGATCATTAATATTTTGGATTCATTTCCCATGTTTCAAGGGTTTATGATTAGCACATAGCATGCCTCTGGTTTTCCAGTTAACCAGGTGCTCCACGAACCCGTTCCGTACATAATCCGAATCATTGATTATGACCAGTTTGTGGAGTTAATGTTGGACAGCAGTGAGGACGGCTTAATGCACAGCCATCAACTCTGCCACTTGACTACTTCGGGGACCAATCTTGTACTGAACGGAGGGTTCTGGGGTCTCATTCACCCATGCATTCCCTACGCCGGCCACAAGTTCTTTTTCCCCGTTGTCAACATGGTAGGAGCATCCATCCACATAGACAGTGGGCATTCCCTCACACTGGTCTACTTCAAAGACTTTGTGTGGAGAATTGAGGTATGCCTCCATGTTGTCCTTGGTTTTAAGACTTTCGTCCTCAAGACAGTTTTCTCTGGCACAATCATGCAAGTCAGCCAGACCTTGCACGAGGGGACTCTTCTTGTTTTGGCCATATCTGACCTCCACAGGAAAGCCTTGCATTGACAGAATCCAGGAAGTAATTCGGGAATTACTTAAATTTCTGGCCCGGATTCTGTCACTTTGGACATATTGCAGAGGCTGGTGTGGAGTCTCCACTATGATGTGTTCCCCCTGGTTAAACAGGCAGTAATTCTTCAATGCCCATACCGTTGCCAGGAGTGCCTTCTCACAATTGTTGAATTTTTCCTCCACAGAGGATAAAGTTTTACTCACATAGGAGATTACATTATTGACCTTGTCATGCTTTTGATATAATACTGCAGTCAAGCATGTATTAGAGAACCCTGTCTCCAAGAAGAACTCCTTGTTTTTGACAGGGTAAGCTAGGCAAGGCGCTTGTGAGAGGCTTCTTTTGAGTTGTCTTACTGCCTCGGCTTGTTCTGGACCCCACTCCCGCTTGACCCCCCTTCAAAAGATGAATCAGTGGTCTTGTGATCTCTGCGTAGTCCTCAATGAACTTTCTGCTGTAATTAGCCAGTCCAAGGAGGCTCCTTAGTTCCCGCAGAGTTGTGGGGTCTTTCAATTTCTGGAGTGCTTCCACTTTCTTTTCCTGGGGACAGAGACCCTGAGGAGTAATCTCATGCCCCAAGAAATTTACACGGGTTCTACACCACTGTGCCTTTTGAAAGGAAAGTTTTGCTCCGGCGGCCCTCAACTGTGTCAGAACATAATGGATCTCCGCTATATGTTCCTCCACAGTTGAGCCTTTGATGAGAACATCATCTACATAAGCCAGGTTACCCCTTTCACCCAGGTCGGGCCTGGCCTTATGTAGAAAAATGTTGAATTCATTGCCGGTGTTGATGTATCCAAAGGGAGTCCGGGTCCATGTGTACTGCTGCCCCCGAAGGCGAAGACCAGCTTGTATTGGTCCTCCCTACTGACAGGTACAGTCCAGTATCCATTGGTCAGGTCTATTGTAGTGAATACCTGGGCCCCCTGGATCTGGGCCAGCCCTTGGTCAATGTAGGGAAGAGGCCATCGGGAAGTATGGACCCGTTTGTTGAGCTCCCTAAGGTCGGCGCATAGTCTCCACTGGCCGTTGGGCTTCAAAATCCCCAGCACCAGATTGTTGAAGGTGCTGTGAACTGGACGGATTATCCCACGGGACTCAAGGTTCTTAATTATTTCAGTAAGGGACTCCATTGATGCGAGAGGCAAGCGATATTGCTTCACAAACACTGGAGTCATGCCAGGGTCCATGGGAATTGTTGTTGTGTGGATGTCGGTGCGACCACAGTCATATGAGTCCACCACAAAGAGATCTTGAAAATCCAAGAAAACTTGTTTCAATTTTTGCTTTTGCTCCAGATTCTCACAGGCATCAGCTAGGTTGACTCTCCCTTCAACCATCTGCCTGAAGCCTGGAAAGACTTCTGGTTTTGCTATCTCAGCGGCCTCCTCCAGCTGGGTGGCGAGGTCTCTGGTCAGAGTGCTGATTTGGACTGGTGGCTTCAGGTGGGGAAGGCAGTCCTCGCGGACTTGGAAAATCACCTCATCCCTCCTGAAGTCACAGGTCGCATCTTCCTTACCATAAGGGCAGGAAGTGTACACCAGTAAGTTCCCCCCATGCTGGATAAAGATCCAGTCTGGTGTTGTGTTGTCATCACTATCACTGTCAAAACAGTCCTTGTGGATTGGTCCTAACAGTTCATTGCCTAAATCTATGGAAAAATGTCGGTCATCAACCGCCATTCCAATAATGGTGCCTGCGGCTAGAGTGATACTCTTGAAGTTGCTGTTATTAAATGGTGACATATTCTATATTGACTAGTGGTGTTGGGTTCACCCCCAACCCTTGCTGTTGGAGAGAAGCATTTAGATGAATATAGGAATCATGGTTTTTCAATTTCTGTCCTCTTTTAACTTCCACTTCCAGTGAGAATTGTGGGGTCCTTTCTGGGATGTTGACTTCCTCACCAATCGGAATTTCAACTGCATAAGGCAGCAATTGAGTTGACCTAAATGCTTTCTCTGTATCATCAAAGCCCAGGGGATTATCCGCTAATCGGGACCAAGCTTTGAAGTTTATTAGGTCCAAACTAATGGCAAAGTGATTGAGAATGTCACTGCCTAAGTAAAAGGCGGCAGTGACGTCTCGCACGACCCAACAATTATGGACTATGCTCTTGTTGCTTATGGAGATTTTGAGCATACACGTGCTTGGCAGGAGATGTTTGGAATTGGGTGTTTCCAGATCCATTTCCCATTTGTCTATGAGTCTAGATGTGGGATGGCTGGATCTTTTGGGAGTTGGCGAAACATGGCTTTGCTGATGAAGCTCTTACCGTTGTTCATACACATTCGGGCGAGAACGCAGTCCTTCCCTTCATTTAACTGAACAGGGATGAACAACTGCTCTCCAATTTGCTGAATATCAGCCAGGCTCTGAGCTGATTTCTCATCTTTCTGGACTATAGAAGTGGGAATTTCTGATCGTGGATTGGTAAAGAATTTCAGAGTGTTTCCTTCCAGTGTGGAATGCCTCCTTAGACTGCAAGGAAGTTTGATTTTCAGAAATAGAGAGGACCACCCTTCACCAGTTTGTTGTCCTACTGCTATTACTGTCACAGCTGGGATTTGGTTGTTTTGGAAGTGAAATACTACTTGGTCAGATTTTTGTTCAACCATGCGGCAGGTGCCATTTAAACTAACATGGTTGACACTCTGTTTTAACTTTATTGGTCGGCTAGTCTGGGTCCAGAGGACCTGGTTTACACAATCTATTAGGGGTGACAACCTTCGCAGGAGGTCATTCCCTAGTAAACAAGGGGTGCCCTCTGAGGTTACAACTATGACCGGGTGCTTCACCTTGTGTTGCCCAATTTTAATACCCAAATCCGCAGTCCCCTCGACAGGAATTTCCTTTCCGTCGAAGTTCTGAAGTTGTCCAGGAAGAGGGGTGAGAGGAATTTGGTATTTCTCCCCCCTCCCCGAATTTAGTTCATCAAAGGCCCTTTTTGACAGAAGTGTAGCTTGGGATCCAGTGTCCACCAGTGCCAAAATTGTATACTGCCCCTGTATTCGGACCGGGGCATAGAATCTTCCCTCATTCTCCTCAAGGAGGCACAGATAATGTACATTTTTGGACAAGTGGTGGGTTCGTTTTCTAGTCTTGGACACTGATAGAGAAGAGATTTGGGCAGCACTTTGTTTGGAGTCTAGGGAAACTGAAAGGAAAAGGTGGCAACTAGATATGGGAGGAGTATTGGGTTCCCCTGGTTCCGGTTCTGGGACGCCCCCCCCCTTTTTGGAGGCAGTCACCAGGATGGGTTTGAACCAGGGGATTTTCATGCTGTTGTTTCTGGGGTTGGATGATGGGCGGCGCTAGCTCAGTCCCCACATCTACCCAGTCTGGATTTGAATCCTTTGGGACCCATTTTTCTTTGGGAAAGGTTCCCCCATCTCTGGAGGAGAAGATCCTTTTCTCAAGGTCCTCTGAGGACCCCTCTCCTTCAAATTGGAAGATTTGTACCTCCTCCTCAAAATGGGTGTGTTTGGGTTCTTTGTTTCTCCTACCCCCCCTCTGCTCCTTGGGTTGCAGACTTTCAGGGGCAGGAGATTTTGGTTACGGTCCCTGGGTTTCCAGGGGCTTTTTACAAGTGGGGAAGGAAGCTTCCTCCAATGCTTTACAACCCCTTTCCCTGTGTGCCTCCTCCCTGGGAACCGGTAGGTTGTCGGGGTGCTGCCTCATCATTGCTAGGGAGCACCAGGTCCGGAGTTTGAGGCATTCTGCGCCAGCATGCTCATCTGAAGGTTCTGTTGACCCCTCAGCATGCGACCCAGATCCTGTGCCATGTTTTGGACCTGGCGCTCTAGCTGTGACACCCGCTCAGACTGATAAGGGGTTCTTATTTCTCCCCTGGGCTGATCCCGGGGAGGGTTCGCTATCCCTCCTCTGAAAATACCCCGGGTTTGGAAGATTTGGGTACCCCTCTGCCCTTGGCCTCCCCTCTCCGGGATTAGGTTGTCTGGGCTCAGGAAATTGGGCAAATAAGGATGGATGGTGTTGGGGTTGAAAGTTTTGCGGGTACCTGGGGAAGAAGTTTGGTCCAGGATTTGGGGAATTTCTGCCCTCCTGGGGGGAAGTAAGGAGGGAAGTTCCCTGGGTTAGCTGTTGTTTGGTTGGATCCCCCCACACCCTTGGGCTGGAGGAGTCCACACATAACCCAGGATGGGTCGGTTCCCCTTGTAGCGGGGAATTATGTCGTCAGCGGAGTGAGGGATCCCATTTGTGGGGCTAGCTCCTTGGCTCTGTGTCTGTGACTGGCCCAAGGACCTTCTGGGCTAGGGATTATTCTGCTGTGCAGGCAGGTTTTTAGGCCCCCCATCTCTAAGTCTAAAATGGGGGCAACTTTCACCTCTGCCACCTTAGCAGCAGCAGGGGTATTGGTTGTTTTGGGGCTTTTTGTATTATTTTTGTTTTCTATGGGCTTTTGCACCTCATAAATGTGTGTGGTCTGTTCAATGACCCAGTCTAGTGATCTTTTCTCATGAAAATCTCTCACTAGCTGGGTCATTGGTAGAGCGTGGAAAAAAGTATTCACAAATACTTTGCTGTCCGTGCGCACCCTTCTGGTGGTCTGTGCAAAGGCACTCTTTAATTCCTGTACACATTCTTGTGGGGCCTAATCCTCCCCACATTGCAAGTTGTAGGCTGCCTTGCGAGCCTCCTGAGAATTTCTGTGCACAGAATTTTTTTTTCAAGATGGCCACCCTATATGCGACCATCTAGAATGATTTTGGTCCTCCAGCCCTGCAAAGAAGCTGGAGTATTCTGGTGAGAAGGTCCATTTCACATACTGAATACAGCTTTTGCTGTCCTTCAAATGGAAAGTTTCCATCATCTGCTCAAAGAGCTCTAAGTGCCCCCAAACAGAATACTTAACGTTCTTATGATAGGGCATGATGACGCTCCTTATCGCTTTGATTTGCTTTAAGGGGTCCTTAAGCAAGGCCCTTTTTGCCTTATTGGCCTTCTTGTTTCGGGTAACCCTGGTCCACTCCTCCTCTGACTCAGAGGCACTGCTTCCAGAGGTGGCCGTCTGGTCTACTAGTCTCTCCCGGATTCTGCGAGCCTGGGAATGGCTGGCAGAATGCGGGGACCTAGACTCCTGTGTCCTGGGGCGCTCAGAGGAGTCTTCTGATTCCTCCTTGCTCCCAGGATTTGATGAGTACCCCCCCCCCCCCACTGTCGTAGCTGGGCAGAGGTTTTCAGGATGCCCTTAGTGGTTTTCAGGATGCCCTTAGTACTTGGGTACCCATACCCAGATGCCCACCCATCCATTCCTGGGAGATGCTGGTCTATGAGCCCCACATTTCTGCCATCCTCGTGGCCCTTGGCTCATGTGCACCAGTGGACATGGGGTGGCAGAGTCCAGGGATTGGAAGAGGTGAAGGCCTCTGGTACTAGGGTTCCTGAGGTTATGCTCAGGTGTTTCCCTTTTCCAGCAAACCTCATCTCTGTCAGCCCCTGCTCCCTGTTGCCATGCAAGAACCTGAGCTTTCTGTTCCTCAATCAAGGCCTTGCTGGTTTCTATCAATCACTCTTGCATAGCTACCTGTCTGTGGAGCCTGTCATTGTTCTCACAGAGAGCCTCATTTTCTCTCTGTGCTTCCTGTGTTGTTTTAGAGTACTGGGCCAGTCTTTGCTGCAGGAGGGTTACCTCCCGAGTCCTGTCCATCCTGACCTGGTCCTTCCTTGCTAAAGCATCTTCCACCCTCCTGGTGTGCTCTAACAATTTTTGATGGCCTTTTTGGAGGTCGCCCAGTCCCTGAAGGGCCAGGTGATTTTCTTCCAGCTTCTTTATTAAATAGCAGACTTCCTGGCCTAAGGTGTCCCTTTCCTGAGCAAGAGCCTGCCTCTGTGCTGCCAGGTAGTCCCTCTGTCTTTGAAGCGCACCAGCTTTCTGGCGCTCTTCGTCAAATTCTGCCTGGGTGTCCAGGTCTTTCAGGATTAATTTATTACTCTCTTCCTTCTCTCTGTCTAGGTGGCTTTGCAGGGTGACTACCTGCTCTGCGCATGCCCTGATGAAATGTATTTGTTGTTCCAGATTTTTCTGGCTCTGCAGTAGAGAGTCCAAACTTTCCTGGTTCTCCTTCTGCAAGGCCAGCATTCTGGTATCCTGTTATGCCTTTTCCTGCTGCAGGATACCCAAGTCCTCTTTTATTTTGATTATGTACTGCCTACTTTCATTTTCTGACTCCCGGCTCCTCTGCAGCCTCTGCTCAGAAGAGTCCAGGTCAGTTTGGGCCTTTTCTAATGCCTGCAGTTGCCTGTTTGCCAGATCTTTGCCCTCGTCATATTTATCCTGTATTGCTCCAAAATATAGGTATAGATATGCCGCTATTTTGGCAATCTTGTTTTGCTCTTCCTTTGCCTTAGGGGCCATATATAGTACTCTCAGGGCCATATGTAATGGACCCTGATCCTGCCATTTGTCTAACCCTGTTGCAGTGATCTGTTCTGTGATTGCCTGCAACCACACATTCTGATCCTGCTCTGTCCATTCACCCCTTACAAATAATGTGTGCAATAGGTGCTCTTTAGCCATCTTCATCTCTACCAAAGTCGCCATTCTGGAAATATTAATTTCCTTCCTGACTTACAGATGTTTTCTATTATTTTTGCAAAACAGACCGTTTCCTTAGAGCGTTCCTATTGAGGGGTGCTTTTCACAGTGTTTACACATTTATGTACCCTCTCAGTTAGCACACTGTATTAGATTGTCACAAGTGGCATGTCGAATTCAGAAATCCCGCGACGAGCCCCCAATCTTGTAAGTGATTTCATCCCGGCACTCCACCTAAGTCAATGCCTAGCGTGCGATGCTCAGTTGGAACCCTGATGTACCCTTATATCATCTCTTTGAATCCCCCCCCCCGGTCTCACTGAACCAAGAAGCAGGTTGTTTTGCAAAGTTAAAGGATTTATTTTATGAATTGGAACAAGATATATGTCACACTTTTATGAATTTGAACAATATCTAGATATCACACTATTAATATTTATACAATGATCAGCATTGGGTGATCCCACAATAATCAACAATCTCTTTAATCGGAATGAATATGGGTGAGAAGAATAATGTAGCATAGAATAAAACTTAGTGTGGGTTCAATCAAAATGCAATTATAGGAAATTAATGCAGCACAGAAATAATACTTTTGTGTGTTCAATCAAATGCAATGCAATCACTCTTTCCCCTGCTACTCAATTCCCCCCCAATATTCAATATAGAGATGGAAGGAGAGAACACAGGTTTCCGGAAATATACAATCTCAACCAATACAGTTTCAATCCCAATTCCGCCCCTGCAAGCAGAGAGAAACAGGAATGATTTCAAAACAAGTCAAATGCTTTTGAATGTGGTTTTGAATGAATGGGAAAAACACTGAAAAATGAATTTAATTCTCTAAATTGGATTCAAATATAGTGGGTGCCGCTTTGTATAGTTTCAGGTGAACACTAGCAATGATGATTGAATAACTAGCAGATTGAAAACTGAATTCGGAGGTCGGATGCAAAGAATAGCTATTTTACACATATTGAAATTGAGCCAAATGCAAATCCGGGGCAAACTTTTCCGCGTGCTGGAAACGCGATTGTGGGAAAATTATAATTTGGGTTAATTGGAAAGATGAGGGTGTGTAACGCTCACCTGATTCCCGCAGAGGCGCCGGTCTTGACTGGGCGAATACCGTATCTTCAAAGGTGATGTGTAACACACGGTTGGCTCTTTGGGCTGGACCTCTGTGCACTGTATGTCTGACTCGAAGAGTAAGATGTCTGCAGATAGAAAATATGGGATTAATGAACTGGGGTTATTGGGTGTCTCTCTCTTCTTCCCCTTCTCTTCTCCTGTAGAACCCCAAAGGCTAACGCTCTCACCTTAGGTAAGTGAATACCGCGCTCTCCATCTGCCTCGGGGCAGGGTGCCGTAACCAGTTTCTTCACTGGATAAGGGTGCAGGCCTCTTGACCTCAGAGGACTGCTGTCCGTCGTTTACTGCACGAACGGTAAGTTCCGAGTATTTCAAATGTCTTTAAAAGTCTTTTGTAATGATGTCTCTTGTTTTGCAGGGTTCCGGCGATGGCGGATGACGGGCTGAAGTGAGTTGAGGATGGAACCCGTGTGAGGAATAGAAGCGCCTGGAAGTACGTAAGTAAGCGCTTGTTGCCTGCTTCACGATGCGCACTAACTGTCCTTTTATCTTGCAGGTACAAGTTCGGAGCTGCTGAAGGGTGCCGGAATACCCACTGGGTTCGGCGTGGGAAGGAGTACTGGCACGTGAGTAATAAAGTTACCCAATGTCTTTAAACGCACCTTCTTTTGTCTTTCAGATGCGGGATGCAGCGCCGAAGGCCTCCGGAGCGTGCGAAGAGTTGGTAAGCTTTTGTCTTTCAGATGCCGGAATGCAGTGCGAAGACCTCCGGAGCACGTGAAGAGTAGGTAAGCCTTTGTCTTTCAGATGCCGGAATGCAGCGCGAGGCGTTGGAGACAGCCGATGGACCAGGTAAGAGAAGCGCTGTCACTGAAGACCGTAATGCTAACCTGTTCTTTCTTGTCTTTATAGGTGTTGCTGAAGACTGGATTCAGGATGGTAAGCCTTTTTCCGTTAGGCCCAGGATCAGATGCAGAAGACACGATGAGCGTTCTGCTGCAGAGGATGCAGAATAACGCAAAGCAAGATTCATCCATCGGGTGTGGTTTAAATAGCCTCCTGTAGTGCTTAGGTGTCTCCTTCCACAGCCTCGCCTAGGTAAGAAAAGAGTTCCTGCTTTCCAGAAGAGTTCCAGTGTTCTGAACCTAGGGAGTGGCTCCTGCCCCACCCAACAGGAAAAGTAGTCCCAAACAGAAGAGGATTAGAGGCTCAACTGGCCGGTAAGTAAGCAGCATGGTCTGCTGCAGGTAAGTCCACCCAAGCATTATGAGCCCGGCGCTTCCAGCGCTGGGACTGGGCATATTTATGAGCCTGGTACCACTGGCGCCAGGACAGGGTCCAAAAGGTCCCAATTGGGACTGGTTGGCACTCGGAACCTGGGTTATGGGTCTGCTTCTAAGGGAGTTGGGTAAGTCCTGACCTTTTGGAAGCAGAGATCATGACAGCACCCCCCCTCAAGGCCCCTCCCAAACCGGGCTTCTCCGGGGGTTTGGGTTTGTCAGGAAATGTTCGATGGAATCTTTTGATTAGACGAGGAGCGTGGACATATTCTGCAGGTTCCCAGGATCTTTCTTGGGGGCCATAGCCTTTCCAGTCAATTAGGTAAAATAGTTTAGATTTGGAGATCTTGGAGTCCAGGATGCTTTTGACTTCAAACTCGAGTTCTCCATCAACTAGGATAGGTTTTGGAGATTTAGTTAGTCGGGTTTGAGGTTGCACGGGTTTTAATAGAGAGACATGGAAGACCGGATGTATCTTCATGTGAGGGGGCAAGTCCAACTTGACCGCTACTGGGTTTACTATGGTAGTGATGGAATAGGGACCAAGGTATCTTGGGTTGAATGTGCGTGGTCCTTTTAGAGGTAGATATTTGGTGGATAACCAGACTTGATCTCCTACTTGATATTGGGGGGCTTCCTTCTGATGTTGATCTGCTCCTTTCTTGTATTGTTCCTTAACCCTTTGAAGGTGAGACACGGCTTCCTTAAAGGCTTGGGTGATTGTAGAATGCAGGTAGTCTACTGCTGGTGTTCCAAGATCTTGGAGTGGATCCAACTCCGAGGTTCGAGGGTGATTGCCGTATAGAAGAAAAAACGGGGTTTTCCCAGTTCCCGAGTGGACAGAGTTATTGTAGGCATATTCGGCTATCCAAAGGATATCTTTCCAAGTTTTTTCAGTTTGTTGCAGCATGCAGCGTAAATACTGTTCCAGAGTTTGATTGGTCCTCTCGGTTTGTCCGTCGGTTTGAGGGTGGTGACTAGTCGATAGTTCTCACATCAATTTGAGCCAACCGACAGCAACTTCGCCAAAAATGAGAAATGAATTGACTACCTCGATCCGAAATTAGAACTGAAGGAAAACCGTGCAGTCGGACGATGTTTTCGAGAAATTCTCGGGCCAGAGTTGTTGCTGTTGGCAAGCCTTTGAGTGGAATGAAATGCGCCATCTTGGAGAATAAGTCCACGATTACTAGGATCGTATTGTATCCGGAGCATGGAGGTAGATCGGTGATGAAGTCCATAGAAAGCGTATGCCAAGGGCGAGGTGGGATGTCAATAGGGCGTAAGAGCCCGGCTGGTTTTTCCTTTTGACTCTTGTTTTGGGCGCATACTCCACAGGACATTATAAAGTCTCTGATATCTTTTTTCCAAGACGGCCACCAGAAGTAGCGCTTGATCTTTTCTGAGGTTTTGGCCATACCGGGATGTCCTTCCATTAAGGAATCGTGATAACAAGAGATTACCTTTTTCTGTAAATGTGTGCTGGGCAGGTATAATCGTTCTTGGAAATACAATAAGTTGTCCTTCACTGCAAAGTCCTTTCCCTGCAGATGCCAATTCTGTATGTCTGCTGGAGTTACAAGTTGCCTGGCTTTATCCTTAACTTCCTCTATGGATTGTGTGGCGATTACACCCAGAATTCTTTGTTCGGGAATGATAGGTACAGGTTTAGGGTTGATCAAGTGTTCTTCCACTCCCATCCGGGAAAGGGCATCAGCTTTACCGTTTTTTGTACCAGGTCGATAGGTAATTATGAAGTCAAACTCGGCAAAGAATAGTGCCCAACGGAGTTGTCTAGAGGATTGGGCTTTTGCGGTTTTCAAATATTGCAGGTTTCGGTGATCCGTAATCACAGTAACGGTGTGTCGGGCCCCCAGAAGATAATGCCGCCAAGCCTTAAAGGCAGACTTGATAGCCAGAAGTTCCTTATCAGTAATAGTGTAATTGATTTCAGGAGGCGAGAATTTGCGGGACCAAAATGCCACGGGATGCAACTGATTGGTTACTGGGTCCTTTTGTGATAGAACTGCCCCCATGGCAAGGCTCGAAGCATCAGTTTCAACGATGTAGGGGAGTTCGGGGCGAGGATGTTTTAAAATTTGTGCAGAGATAAATTTAGTCTTCAAATTCTGGAAAGCTTGCTCCGCCTCGGTAGACCATTCAAAACGTTTGTTTTTCTTTAACAAGGCGGTGATGGGCTGGACTATTCGAGAGAATTCGGGGATAAACCTGCGGTAAAAGTTAGCGAAGCCTAACATGCTTTGAACGCCTTTTACGGAGGATGGTGATGGCCATTTGAGAATTGCATCGACCTTCTTTGAATCCATACGCACTCCGCTAGGTGATAATATGAATCCCAAGAACTCAACTTCAGTCACGTTGAAAACACATTTTTCCAACTTGGCGAAAAGTTTGTGTTGACGCAATCTCTCGAGGACCATTTTCACGTGTTTCCGATGTTCAGATTATGATGAAGAATAAACGAGGATGTCGTCAATGTAAACTACAACACACACATCTATGAGCTCTCTGAGGACATTGTTCATAAAATATTGAAAGGCGGCCGGGGCATTGCAAAGTCCGAAGGGCATGACCTGATATTCAAATAGCCCATACTTGGTGCGGAAGGCCATCTTCCATTCATCGCCCTCTTTTACTCGTACCAAGTGGTAGGCTCCTCTAAGATCCAGCTTTGTATATATGCATGCTTTTCTGACTTGGTCCAGGAGTTCAGGGATCAAAGGTAACGGATATCTATTCTTAACGGTGATCTGGTTCAGGGCACGATAATCTATACAAGTTCTAAGGTCCCCTTCTTTTTTTGGAACGAAGAACAAAGCTGAAGAAGCAGGGGACTTGGAAGGACGAATAAACCCATTCGCTAGGTATTATTCCAGGTATTGTCGGAGGTGAAGGTTTTCAGGCTCGGTGAGGGCATAAATTCTACTACAAGGAGGAGTAGATCCAGGTATCAGGTCTATCTGGCAGTCATAAGACCTATGAGGAGGTAGAGAGTTAGCCTGATCCTTCCGGAAAACATCTTGGAATTCTAGGTATTCGGGAGGTAACTGGGGAGTCTCCGAAGAAATTGCTGCCAGTGCAGCACCAGGTGGAGGGTGACAAGTAGAGACACATTCTGGAAACTGAACCGTTCTTGCTCGCCAATCGATCTGAGGATTGTGTTTCTCTAACCAAGGTATTCCTAGAATAATCTGGAACTGAGGGGCCTTGATCACATTGAACACGATCTTCTCATGGTGTCCATCTTGACTTACTAGCGTCACTTCTTGAGTGGTATGCGTTACTGGTCCGGAGGCTATCTCCGTACCATCCACCGTAGTAATGACGTCCTTTACAGCCTTGGGACAAAGAGTTAGATTCATCCTCAAAACCACTTCATGATCCACATAATTGCCGATGGCACCGCTGTCGACGTAAGCTTCAATCGCATGTAATCGATCCGGATGATCAGGGTTAATGAGGACCATAGGTATCACGAAATGCGAGGTCACGGAACTGGTTTTAACGCTCGGCAAGAGGACCTCTATTCTTGTCAGGCGAGGCCGTTTCCCTGCTCAGAGTTTGTGACCTTGGTAACTGCAGCTCCTACTGCCTTCTTGGCTGGTTTCACCAGACAGTCTCGAAGAAAGTGCCCTGAGATTCCGCAATAGAGGCATAATTGCAACTGTTTTCTCCTTTCCCTGCTCCTTTTGTGTTAGTGGTCCTTTCAGGTCCCCTATTTGCATGGGTTCCCCGGAGTCTACTCCTTTGGAAGGAGTTGGTGGTTTGGAAAATACTCGAGCATCAAACTTGGAACGATCGGCCTTCCTGTTCTGCAGTCTGTGATTTATTTGAACGACTAAGTCTATATAGTCCGAACAGTCTTGCGGGGGATTCACTACTTGGGGTAACACATCTTTGAGCTCTCCACGTAGACCTCTATAAAACAGCGTAATCCTTTTGTCCTCAGGCCATTGAGTTTCCACTATCAGTCTGTTGAAAGACGCAATATAAGCCGAAAGGTCTTGATTACCCTGTCGCAACGAAAGAAGCTCATTGTCCAAGGCCTGCCCCTGTGAATGTCTTGCGAACAGTTTTTCCATACTGAGCTGAAAAGCTTGAAAATCATGGAGAACCGGATCATCTTGATTAACTAGAGGGATCGACCAGTCTGCCGCATTGCCACTAAGGTACGAAAGCACGAAAGCTACTTTAGCTTGATCAGTTGGAAAGGCTGCTGGTCGGCATAAGAAATGCAACCGGCACTGATTAATAAATACTGCAAACCTCTTTGGGTCACCAGAAAATCGCTCGGGCGGAGCCAGAGGTACATTCCCAGGTAGGTTGATTTGCACTGGATTCATAGAGGATGTTGAAGGAAGATTTGCCCCTGATGCGGGTAATGGGGTCTGTCCGGCTTGTGACTGTAGCAATTGTCTAGCGAGATCGTCTGTTCGCTCCTTGGAAATAATCAGTTCCCTTCTTAGAGCGTTCGTTTCTTGACGGGCTGCATGCACTTCTGCTCTTAGTTCCCCAAGTAACTGGGCTAGCTGGTCGGTATTCGAGGTTTCCATAGCGCCTGGGCGGGAGTTTTGCGGTAGGCTTTGCGTTCTGTAACGCTACCTGATTCCCGCAGAGGCGCCGGTCTTGACTGGGCGAATACCGTATCTTCAAAGGTGATGTGTAACACACGGTTGGCTCTTTGGGCTGGACCTCTGTGCACTGTATGTCTGACTCGAAGAGTAAGATGTCTGCAGATAGAAAATATGGGATTAATGAACTGGGGTTATTGGGTGTCTCTCTCTTCTTCCCCTTCTCTTCTCCTGTAGAACCCCAAAGGCTAACGCTCTCACCTTAGGTAAGTGAACGCCGAGCTCTCCATCTGCCTCGGGGCAGGGTGCCGTAACCAGTTTCTTCACTGGATAAGGGTGCAGGCCTCTTGACCTCAGAGGAATGCTGTCCATCGTTTACTGCACGAACGGTAAGTTCCGAGTATTTCAAATGTCTTTAAAAGTCTTTTGTAATGATGTCTCTTGTTTTGCAGGGTTCCGGCAATGGCGGATGACGGGCTGAAGTGAGTTGAGGATGGAACCCGTGTGAGGAATAGAAGCGCCTGGAAGCACGTAAGTAAGCGCTTGTTCCCTGCTTCACGATGCGCACTAACTGTCCTTTTATCTTGCAGGTACAAGTTCGGAGATGCTGAAGGGTGCCGGAATACCCACTGGGTCGGCGTGGGAAGGAGTACTGGCACGTGAGTAATAAAGTTACCCAATGTCTTTAAACGCACTTTCTTTTGTCTTTCAGATGCGGGATGCAGCGCCGAAAGCCTCCGGAGCGTGCGAAGAGTTGGTAAGCTTTTGTCTTTCAGATGCCGGAATGCAGTGCGAAGACCTCCGGAGCACGTGAAGAGTAGGTAAGCCTTTGTCTTTCAGATGCCGGAATGCAGCGCGAGGCGTTGGTGACAGCCGATGGACCAGGTAAGAGAAGCGCTGTCACTGAAGACCGTAATGCTAACCTGTTCTTTCTTGTCTTTATAGGTGTTGCTGAAGACTGGATTCAGGATGGTAAGCCTTTTTCCCTTAGGCCCAGGATCAGATGCAGAAGACACGATGAGCGTTCTGCTGCAGAGGATGCAGAATAACGCAAAGCAAGATTCATCCATCGGGTGTGGTTTAAATAGCCTCCTGTAGTGCTTAGGTGTCTCCTTCCACAGCCTCGCCTAGGTAAGAAAAGAGTTCCTGCTTTCCAGAAGAGTTCCAGTGTTCTGAACCTAGGGAGTGGCTCCTGCCCCACCCAACAGGAAAAGTAGTCCCAAACAGAAGAGGATTAGAGGCTCAACTGGCAAGTAAGTAAGCAGCATGGTCTGCTGCAGGTAAGTCCACCCAAGCATTATGAGCCCGGCGCTTCCAGCGCTGGGACTGGGCATACTTATGAGCCTGGTGCCACTGGCGCCAGGACAGGGTCCAAAAGGTCCCAATTGGGACTGGTTGGCACTCGGAACCTGGGTTATGGGTCTGCTTCCAAGGGAGTTGGGTAAGTCCTGACCTTTTGGAAGCAGAGATCATGACAGGGTGTTAGCTTCAATTTGACACTTAAATTCTGTTTCTAGCATGTACGGTATGAAAGTTATGAAGGTTTTAGTAGAGGTTGTTTTTCTCAGAAAGAGTCAAGATTTTCAAATGAAAGATGCGCTTTTGAAATTACAAACAGATATTTTCTTTACACTAAGGAGGCTATGAAGATGGAAGATACCCAACAGACAGCCACCAGAACAGCGGAGCCTCTGCTCTGACTTTTGCCCGCCAAGACACTTGTCTTTCTTCAGCAAATATATTAGCGCAAAGATGAATTTATCACTACAATTAAAAGAGGACTTTATGGATGTGGGAAAGATTCAGAAAAACAAGAAAGGTTCTACAATGCAGTTCTGAATATGATATAATGGGTTGGATGGGATTACTCAAGGACAAGATACTGGCTATGGACAATTCGATGCTATAGATACTCACAACTATGGTTTGGAATAGGCCCGTCAAAGATCTGGTCAAAGGTTCTGGACTGGAATTCTGCTCGCCCACCGGACAGGATTCCGGCACCCGGTTCTGCACTCAGCCCAGCACTCTGGTCTCTGCACAGCCTCTGGACTGGATCTGATGGGTTTGTTCTGGGTTACAGCTATCTGGTGACAGCTCTGCTCTACTGGTTTGGATCTCTGGGTTCTAGCAAGAGTTCTTGGCAAGAAGCAGAATCAGTACAGCCAGGCCGTTCAATTTTTGGTGTGCCCCTTTTAAGTCGGGGTTAAAATGAGGTTACAAGATTTTAAAGGCAGCTGAGAAGGCTTCAGCTTTGGAATTGGGCTTTCTGCTTTCAGTGTTCTGGAGTCTTGGATCTGGGTTCCTCCTGCAGAGTGCTTCACCGGTAAATCAGTTGATGGGTGAATCTGTGTGTCTCTCTGGGTCCTAAGCAGTCTCTATTTATATATTTTCCAAAGGGGTGGGTAGGCTGAATTATCCTAAGCACACCCTCTAGGATTCCTATTGGTTAAAGTATTTCCCCTCTCCTGATTCGAGAAGGAAATCTAGTGTCATAGTGATGCTGCATTTTACAATCCAGGGAGTACCTCCCCTTTGTTTATGTACAGTATATCTATTTTTCACATAAATCATATTTACAATATCACCAACTTGCTAATAATACATATTCACATCACAGATTTAGTAGAGCACGTATCCATCCGAGTTTCATTTTAGTGCGAGCTTTGGTTCAAAATTGACAGTTTTTCGCTCTTTTGGTGGGGTACCCAGTGTCAGATCTGTCCACATTATTCTCCATACATGCGCATAATCCTGTGAAGTTTCATATTTCTAGCATTATCACAATTGCTACAACATCAACATATTGGTAGTCCTGTCTCTGAACCTTGCACAGGGATCAGAGTAGTTTCAAACTGTGAGCAGCATTTTCATATTAACAACCTCTAATTTACAGATTTGTACACATTTTTCACAGTTTTCTATGAGTCTTTTTCCAAAAAGATATTTTCTTGTGGGTCAAGAGACACATATCTGTCTGGTCCCGCCTCCTTGGTTTGCTGGGTCCAGAGCACTCCCATGCTCCCTTCTTGCTGGCAGTTGATTTCTGTTGACAGTTGAATCTGCATATCCTTTCAATCAAGGGAGTCTTTTGTCTCTCCTCAGAGCAACAGGCCAAAATCTGCTAGCACCTCCATTAACAACTCAATGACAGTTCCTGAGCAGAGAGAGCAGAGAGCAGGGGGAAGATGCCTTTGTTTGGGGCAAACTGTGGAATGTGCCTTTGAAGTACTGTGGCTAACATTATTTCACTTTTAAAACCCCTTGTTTCAAATTGTCTTTTCTAAATAAACTTACATTTTCAACAAATATACCCACAGATCTCATTATTCCAGTCTTTTTCAAACATAGAGATTGCATTGTAGAAACCTAGATTGCTTTTGATGGCAAGCCTCTTCTTTTCCACAATTTGATTTTAAGACACAAGTTTAACTAACAATGTAAGTAAATGACAGCTCTGACACAGGCGAGCGTCGGTATTGTGCCCACATCTGATAGATTTTTCCAGGCAAGCACCTTTTTTAATAGGGATATTTTTGGGGTGAAATGTGCTTCCCCTGGCATTGTGCTTAGGTGGATTCTTTAATTAAAGTGATGTTTAACACCTAACAAGGATGTTGGATCTTTTCTGATGTTTGGGAACCATGATTTTGCACTTTCAACAGCCAAGGAAAAACTGATTTTAAAGCACTTCTGGGTTTTCCTGGCAATGCAGCCCTGCCTTTTCAGGTAATTCTATTTCACTCTGTGGGCAGCCCAATGACAGGTTTTGGTAGTGTGGTCTCTGGTTCCACCGCTGTCACAGGCAAAATGGATTGGCGGCCTATTTTTCAGGTTTCCCTGCGCACTTTTCAGAGATTTTTAGCACATAGAGCTTTTTGGTGGCCATCCTATTGTTTGTGATGAAAGTAGCACACAGTGATGGCGCAGGGCAGAGCCTAGTGGGTCAGAACATCCCCAAACAAGTACCACCACTCTCTTTACCCCTACCCACTGACCCCACCCCCACTGTCTCTCCCCACTCCACTGTGAACTCTCCTGTGCTCTCTCTATCCAAATTTCCAAATTTGTTTTTGCCACTAAATATCGGATGGCTGCACACTCTCTGATGTCAAATTCTTCCTAAATAGAGGTGCGAGTCTTCCCTGCTAGATGCTCTCTCTAATCTCTTCCTCTGTCTACATAGTTCCCACCGGACACTCTCCCATACTCTTCTTCAGCTAGAAACCTCAGCATCATCTATGATCCTTCTGACACCTTCTTTAATTTAATCTCCAAAACTGCAACAGCAGCTTGCCTCAACCTACTAAATGCTATGAAAATGAGGCCCCTCCTTCCTTTCAACACTGCCAAGCATCTCTTAACCAATCTTGTCCCTCTAAACTGGACTACAGTGCCATCATCCTCTTTGGTCTCCCCAACTATGCGCTCTGTCCTCTCCACAAGATCATTGACTTTGCTACCATGGCTCTCTTTGAACTCCCTCACTTCACATCTACTTCCTCTCACCATCACCGGGCTGGATGGTTGACGATGATAAACAGGGCCAGATTTACATGCCTTTGCCTGGTTCACAAATCTATTCATGGTAAGGTACCTCTGTATCTATCCTCCTCTATCCAACTCTACAAGCCTTCATGCAATCTCTGCTCTGTCTCCTTGACTATGCCTGTGGCTCCTTGCCCTCCCTGTGCTTCCTCTCGCTTGTGCTCATTCTTCATTCTTGCTCCACCTGCATGGAATTCTCTTCCCCCAGGAATCCAAGAAACAGTCCACACCAATTTTTTCTAAACCAAACTAAAAGCCTACTTCCTCGCCTTCGACTTAGCCTCTTAACCTACCTTTCATCTGCCTTCTAGCTAATAGCTTTCCCTCGCCTCTAACTTACTTCTATCCCTTACATTCTCTGCCTCCACTCTACACTCTGTCACTTCACCCATCATGGGCAGATTCCGAGCACAGCTGGCCGTACCGCCTACATGCACTTAATAATGTCCATGTTGGTTGTCCTTAATCTATGTATGTCCATTAATGTATTGTTCCTGGTGACTGTTTAATTTTCTCCCCTCCACAACTTGGTCAGAATGTCCCTCAAACTCATCCCACTGTAAGAAGCTCACTGCTTCCCATCACATCTGGTTTCTTATCTATTGTACATTCTTTTGTGATCAAACAAGCATTGTTCCTCCCTTTAGATATAAATAAATACATCTATCCACAGCCACCCAACTCTCTCTACCCTCATACACCAACCCCACACCACTCTCTCTGCCCGACCACTCTCTCTACTCCTACTGCAACCACCCTATCTATCCCCCTCTGTCTTCTCCCACCCGCCAAACCCCCACTCTATTTAACCCCACCCACCCCATACTATCCCCATGTTCCCTAACCCCATCCTACCAACCTTGCCCCATTCCCTCTACATCCAACCACCCTACCCCATACTCTCTACTGACACCCATCCAACCCCTACTCTTTGTACACCACCCCACCCCCTCTCTCCCTACCTCTATCCACCCGCCCATGACCTTTCACACTACCCCATTCACCCACCCTTTTCCTCCTCTCTCTACTCAACCCAACCACCTCTCTTTACACCCACAAACACACCCTAACCCCTCTCTCTTTAGCCCCATACACCCTTCCACCCCTATTCCCCTATCCTAACCCCCTCTATTCCAACCCACCCATAGCCCACTATTCCCCCACCCATCCATCCAATGTACTTTCTCTATCCCCTCACATCCTTCCTCTCACACTCTCACTTTATTTCTTACCCTCTCACTCCCACCCATTCTTGATCATATTTCTTTTTGCTCTTCATCGATGACATCCTCTTTCAGTGGTGTCTTCCCTTGCTCGATTCCCCTTCCCATTGTTTTGCACAGCTACACCCCTTATCACATCCCCCTTTGAAATTAAGCACTCTTCTGCTTAAATCCTGGTGCCTATAAATGCAAACTATTGGCTTTGCTAATGCCTCTTGTAACCTGACATGTCAGCCTGAAACACGATGCTATGGAGTATTTCCCAGAGCAATGTCTGTGCTTATGATTCATTTTAAACCTTTAAGCCATCACTCTTGATTTTGGCATATTATTAGACCCGCCGCTGTCCAACCAGTCAGCTCTCTCCACTCAGCATTGTGCAATCCATCCTGCGTGAAAACATCACATGATTTGCAGAAACAAAGCAGCAATCTCTAATCCAAACAGTGTGGCTTCCATCCAGTGTATGCAAATGAGACTTGGCTGATTTCTGGAGCATGCACGATATGTGCTGATTTTATCTTCCATGGGGACTTATAATGAAAATTATGCCATCTTTATTTATAAAGCTAGACATATTGGCTTTGCCAAAGCATGTCCACAAGTGTCCCTGCAGTTAAGGCAATTGCACTAAAAGGAGAGGAGCATGCATATTTGATTGCTTTTGTTCTGCTTGCAATCCAATAATTTCACTTCTTAAAGGTTTTTAACCCTTTTTATTCAATCCACAGCTGACGTGTTCTTCTCTCTACTTCTCTTTTGCCTGCTGGTTGTCGGGCCCCTGTACCTTGTTCTTTGGATGAGGGACCCTCAGTTTAATAGCGCCAGGATGCGTTCGGGCCACGGTCGCGCTTTATAATGAAACCAGTATGTTTTTTCACTAACTAGAAACAGTATTGAAATCCCCAGAAAGTTTCGTTATTTCCAAACAATCCCAGGGCAAGAAACTGTCTGCTTCCCTAATTGGGGAAACATCAAAACATTCATTCACGTGAACATTTCTAACAGTGGAGAATTTAAAGGCATTATTACAAAACGGCTCCTATCAGTGAAATGCAGAATATCCCATGAGAATGTCTCTGCAGCACATGTTTTCCTTTGTTGTGGCACGTTTATCATGGGAAACATACCGTTCCCATTTTCCAATTACAGTGCGTAGTTTTCCCTAGTTTTAGTTTTGGCAATTGGGGGAATAGCCACATCATTTTGACATGTGTTGCTTGTACTTAGTTGAAGGCTCACGGGATAGACTGGACTACTTTAAGTGCTGCATGCCCAACATTCAGTGCTGTGTGGACTAGTCCTCATGCGAGTTAGTGCGTTGAATTGCTTACTTCCTGATCAGAGAGGAGAGTAGGAATGTGTTGCCCAACTGCTGTTGAAAGTTACACCACTGACTGACTCTTCGAGCCATACCAGGATACCGCCTGCCCTGCCCGCTTTCTTTTGGTACTGGGCAGACTGTTGGAAGTGCAGCTGCATCATATTCAGGCATTCCTCCGAATCTCTTACTTGTCCCAACTGCCAAAGACAATAGGACCAGGATGCTGGCGGAGTGTAAGGAGAGCAGCGGCACTGCACTCCTGTCTGTCAGGTGGCTTCTACATGATGCCTGCGTATAAGAGAAGAATGCATCTCTGCAACTCTCATGTATTTGCTGAGCTCATTCCCAGCCACTGAGGCCCTGACAATGCTGTGAAATGCCACACACAGTGTTCTGCACTCCCCTGCCCGAGGCCAAATGCAGCAGGATCGGTGGCAGCCACACATTGCCCAAGATCAGTGGTCGAAGTGTAAAACAAAAAGTAGTATGATCCCGTTGCCCTACCACCTGTTCTGCAGGGTCCTTCTTTTATCCTACTCCCCCCTGCCATGTTGTGTTTTACAACAGTTTAGCAAGACTGAACAAAAACACAGTGCAAGAAAATGCATTAGTGTGCAGGGTTCCCCACAGCATGCAGCTTCATGCAGCCTCCCTTTCAAACCACCAACCTACCGCACCTCTCAAGGGACATTTCCAAATCTATAGCCAAACCTCCCCACATTACCTGAAAACACTGCTGCACCCACAGCAATTCATATGCAGATCTGTGCTTTTTGGCTGCTTGGAATGCGTTTTATGTCCCAATCAGTCTATTGAAATAAACTACAACAATCCAGGCGTGCAAGATAGGCAGTGACACGTTACATGTGTTTTCCTGTAGTGTGCATTGATTGTCTGTCCCCTTATCAACTGGACCAATCACGAAGCCAGCAGGCTTAGCCGGCCCACTGCCCAAGGACCCACTCCTAGCTCCTGCTACCTGCATCCACTTCCATTTCATCTCTCTTCATCACCCTTGAAGGTCTCATAGAAGCATGCTGCTCCAGTATCTTCACACACCCACTACGAGACCTCTGTTGCTTTAAAGGATCTCCAGCAGAATCTAACATCAAAGTAAGCCCTGCTGGGCTGAAGCACTGCAGTGCGTGCACCAGAGAAAATTCGGGGTAAAATGATTGCACAATTATAAATTAAAAAACGTTTTATTTCTGAATTACTTTCTTTTTGCTTGATTGCTGGCAATTGCGGAGGGACAACTGTGTCCCAGCAGATTTACATTATGCAGGCCTCTCCAAGATGGACACATTGTTTTATCCTGTAGAGTGCATTGATTGGCTGTCCCCTTATCAACCGGGCCAGTCACGCAGCCTGCAGACTTAGCCGGCCCACTGCCCAAGGCCCCACTTCTGGCTCCTGCTCCCTGCATCCACTTCCATTTCATCTCTCTTCATCGCCCTTGAATCTCTCACAGAAGCGTGGTGCTCCAGTACCTTCCCCACCCACAACGAGACCTGAATTGCTTTAAAGGATCTCCGGCAGCATCTAACATCAAGGTAAGCCCTCCTGGGCCGATGCGCTGCAGCGCGTGCACGAAAGAAAATTCAGGGAACAAAGATTGCACAATTATATATCAAAAAAGCTTTTTATTTCTGAATGCCTTTCTTTTTGCTGGATCGCTGGCAAGTAAGGAAGGACAATGGTGTCCCAGCAGATTTACATTATGCAGGCCCATCCAAGATGGCGGCCCAACACATTAGTACTGGAGCGCTTTGTCTTGTCCTGTAGTGTGCATTGATTTGGCTGTCCCCTTATAACCTGGGCCAATCACCAAGCTGGCAGGCTTAGCCGGCCCACTGCCAAAGGCCCCACTCCTAAGACTCCTGTCTCTGCCTGTCTGGGCCTGATTGGGCATGCGCCCCTCCATTTGTCACTGCGGGCAAAGACATGTTTAATGCCTGGTACTTTTTCCATGCGCCCTTGGACTGTGGCATCCCTCCCACCATCACGTGAGGGCTGACTGTTGTTCTCTTGCCTGCTTCATCTCTCCCCGACTCTCTCCCTCTGCCCTCTTGTCATTCTCATTGGCCTATTTCTGTTGCCATATGTCCCCTTGTACTTCATGATCTACCCTTTAGTCTGACTCTTTGCATATCCTAAACTCCCTCCACACTGCAACCACTTCTGTACTGCTTTGGTATACTACTTGTGTTTCAATACTCAAACTTGGTGTACTTTCATCCTGCATTGATTGTGTTGCTGTTAAAAAACAAATCGAATTTAGGTGTGCTTTCATCCAGCTTTGATTGTGTCTGTTGTTTACAAAATCGAATTTAGGTGTGCTTTCATCCTGCATTGTTTGTGTCTGTTGTTAAAAATAAATCGAATTTAGGTGTGCTTTAATGCTGCATTGATTGTGTTGCTGTTTTAAAAAAAATCAAATGTACGTGTGCTTTCACCCTGCATTGATTGTGTTGCTGGTTTAAAAATTTGAATTTAGGTGTGGTTTCATCATGCATTGATTGTGTCTGTTGTTTAAAAAGCGAATCTAGGTGTGCTTCATCCTGCATTATTATGCTCTGCTAGTTAGATATCCAATCTACTTCCTTGCTCTTGTATTGTCTCTGCTTCATGCTTCCTTTTAACACCCTTTTATTAGTTCCCACTTCTTCTTCCCATTCCTATTGTGTTCCTTGTGAGCCTGCACCCTCCTGTCAACTCCCTCCCATGTGCCCCAGTTGCTCACCCTGGTTAAGTGCACCACACTTTGTCCCCCTTGACAATGGCGCTTTCTACCTCTCATATTTTCTCTAAGTGCTTCTCTATCTCCTATCACTCACTGTTCAGTAAGTCTGGCAGGAAAAAATTTAAGAAGGACACACTTGGCTCCAGCCCAGGCCTTCCTATCGCTGACACCTGTGTCAGTGCATCCGCCAGAGAGACTCTCACAGACATCCTCTTTGTCGTTCCTTCCCCCAGTCTTTGGACTCTACATATGCTCACTCTTTCCGCAACCAGTGCAACTCACTCTCTCTCCATTCTACCTTCTGGTCCGACGCACATTACCAGCTACACCTTGGAAGCTCTTATCTCCACAGACATTCCTCTCTCTATTCCTCTTACTACCCCACTCCCATGGATCCTCTCACTTGAAGCTTTCCTTTCCTATAGCACTGACACACCATGCACTGCCTCTGACTTTCATGGTCACCCGAACCATGAAAAAAGTTTCAGTGGCTGCCTTTGCCTCCACCTACTCTCCTCCTCCTCTTCTTGCGGCTGAATCCCACCCTGATACGGCCCTCTCTAATGTTCACCTTTTCATCTCCAATACCCTCGACATCCTTGCCCATGTCATGAGGGTCCGACTGAAGCCTGCCAAAAAGTGCAACTCTTGGTATGACTCTGACCTGGCTGGCATTAAATGCAAGCGTAGGCAAGCGGAACGGAAATGGGGATCTTCAGGCCCACCCTCTGACAAGCTGGCCTGTCGTCTCCTGCAAAGGCAATATAAACTCTGCATCTGGGCCAAGAAAAGAGCCATATTCAAGCCTGCATCTCTGCGGCATCCAACAACATGGCCAAACTTTTCAGAGTCTGTAAGGAACTGCCCAATCCTACTGCCCTTTGCTCGGCCCTGGCTCGGCCCTGGCTGAACATTTTCACTACCAAAACACAAGACATCCTGTCTTCTCTCTTCTCCGCACCCACTCGTGCACCATCATCTCCTTGGCCCCCCTCATTCACCCTCACCACTTCCCTTTTTCTCTCCTCCCTCTCCCCTGTCACACCTAAGGAGGTCTCGAGACAAGTCCGGTCTACGAAAGCTTCTTACTAACAGGTGGACCCCTGCCCCTCAGAAACCATCAAGGACAGCATTGACTCACTAGCTCCAGCCTTGGTAGACCTCTGTAACCTCTCCTTCATTACTTCCCCACTTCTCTCAAGCATTCTTTTGTGCACCCTCTGCTCAAAAAGCCCTCTGCCGACCCTACTATTCTGGCTAACTATCACCCGATCTACATCACTCCTTTCCTCTGCAAACTCCTGGAGAAGTTGGCTACTTCTCTGTTTGCCCTCCACACTGAATCTGTTGGTTGTCTCTAGGACAAGAAGTCTGGCTTCAGAGCATCCAGAGGCACGGAAACTGCTCTTCTGAACACCTGTGAAGACCTGCTCTCAAACCTTGACTCTAACTCTCCCTTTGCCCTCTATTCTACCTTTTCTCACCTTCCCCCCCGAGGTTCACTGTCTCCAGAGCCCTGGTTCTCTCCAGAATGGACTACTGTAACAGTCTCTTTCTCAATCTTCCTACCTCTACACACCTCCAGAGCTTCACAGGTCCCAGGCTCCCCCCAGTCCTGCACTGGCCTCCGTGCCTCTGCACTAAGCCTTGCATTACTGCACTCGGAATACGTTCCATGAGAGTGGCATCCACTCTGTACTTAACCCTGGCCCCTGCTGGACGGGGCACACTTGTCCTCCTCCCACTCCCTCTGCGCACTTGCACAACCTTGAATGTAGTAGGCTTAGCACTTTTGTCTGTCCTGTCCTCTTCTATTCCCCCTTCCTAGCTGGCCATGCCTGCATGCATAGGCACATTGATGACCAAACTTTGTCGTGTATGTTCCTCTGCTGTCCCCCCCCTTTTCGCCCCCACTCTTTGTCATGTACTTATACTAGTAGAAATGCCCGTCCTAGTATGCTAGTTATTGTTGTTAGATTATTCGGAATCGTCAAGGCATAAGAATGACGATGATATCCCTTTGTTCTCTTCCCGCCTGAAGCACTTTAAAGCACTTCACTCGTGTATAAGCGATTTACAAATAAACAATTGCAATTACACTGTCTTGTTATCAACAAGGCTCAGATTCGAATCCCCAATAGGGGAGTAACAAAACAAAAAAAAATGCTGTTCTGGAACAGTAGTTTGGGTTACATAAAGGGAATGATCATGGATTGCTCCGAGAAGTAAGGAAACGTTGTACCCTTTAGTTCCCATCCACTTTGACCTCTGCCCAAGATTGGAGAAACTCTGAAGACCTGTCCCACAGCCAGACCAGCTGTAATGCTGGTGTGTTGTTGAATAATGCAGCATCACTTTCCTGACCGTCTTGCAGGCTACATCCCTGGCTCCTATACCTGAGGCCCCTATGTCACTAAAATGATGTACTCCCCTCCAGTGTATGTCAGTAATTGGTTAGATGAGGGCACACCTGGGAATTTGATGCTAGTCCCTGCCTATGCTATGTTTATCTGGTCATGAGAAGGCAATCTCTTCAATGGGGAGAATGCATCAGCATTTTAAAGCAAGCTCTAGAGGCGGTGTGGGTACATGTTCATTTGATCACAATCTGTGGCAATGGTGGCACTGTCTCCTTACTCACTGATGTGTACCACCTCTACAGCTGTTACTCCCTCTTACTGTAAATGCTTTACCCATGTCCCTATTTATACAGCACCCAGTTGCCAACTGGCTAGTTTTAGCTGTATACATTCAATGCGTGCATTGATTTGTTGGCACTGATGCCAATCATATAAGCAAATGGGCAATTTATGGCATCCCTGGCAATGGTGTGTGTACTGGTGTAGGTGGTGTCAGCTTGCCTTGATACGCATACCGTAAATGGCCCTTTCATGGCAGTACATGCTTTGTTGAGAGTACCTGAACGTTTGATGGCAATACAAGAAATGTTGTGTGTACCTATGCATAGTGGGGCAAGCATCTTGCAATTCCTTGCTTTAAATTGGATAAGAAATTCAGCGGAAGCCTTAATGCACCGTGAGGCAATATTTGGGTGTAGAACCTTGCAATGTGATGGCAATTCAAACATGATCATCTGGGCAGGAGATTTCATCACATGGTAATGCTTTAAGAAACTGTGCATTTTATGGAATTTCCTCACAGTGGTGTGACAATCTGGTCAAATCTTATGTTAAGTTATTTTCAATAACAATATCCTCCAGTTTTCTTGCAAGCTAACTGGAGGATATTGGCTAGGTTAGAGAGCGCATTGCACGATGGTGTTGC
This sequence comes from Ambystoma mexicanum, assembly GCF_040938575.1. Taxonomy (NCBI): domain Eukaryota; kingdom Metazoa; phylum Chordata; class Amphibia; order Caudata; family Ambystomatidae; genus Ambystoma; species Ambystoma mexicanum. Next base: position 406,662,898 of record NC_090937.1, read on the forward strand.
TGTTGTATTGCTGTATGCAGATCGGAAGGAACTGGGCACTGTGTGCTCAGTAGTCTTTTACTTGTAAATGGCATTTAGCAGATAGGGCGTGGCCTGGGTGTACCCTGATCTGGATATCCATGTTGTGCACCTTGTCAGTGTCTGTTTTTGCATGTATTAGCAGTGGGTGTTGTGCGGTGTGCAGGGTCGGACTGTGACAGGAAATAGGCCCAGTCACCCAAAGGAAAGCGGCCCACCCCTCGCCTCAAAAAAGTGGCCCACCCCTCGCTCACGACGCTTGACCTTGTAAGAGGATTCAATTCAACACTACAGCTAAGTCAATGCCTAGTCTGGGATACTGAATGGAAACCCTTATTGATATATCTTTATGTCCAGTTCATGCGTTCTGGATGACTACCCCTATATAACACCCCTCTCTTGGAATCCCCCTGACCCCACTGAGCCAAGTAGTAGTTCTGTTTTGCAAGTTAAAAGGTTTATTTGAGAATGTAAACAATATATATATATATATATATATCACACTTTATAATAAATTAATAATTGAATATCACACTTAATCTGATATGATAAAGATTAACAACGGAGAATCTGGCACTAGCACACTTCTTTATAATCACTAAGGAGTTGACATGAAATGGATAAGGTAACACACTGGTAAATAGGGACAGAAGAATAATGTGGTAGAGAATGATTTATAGGGTTCAAGGAAATGCAAGGTTGAATGAATGAAATGCAGTATAGAAAATAAACTGATATGGTTTCACAAAAGACAAGGTAATCACTTTCCCTTTGTGGCAATTCACCCCCCCCCCCTATACAATGTAAGGAGATGGAAGGAAGAGCACACAGTTCAGGTATACAATCACAATGTAATACAGAGTTCCATTTTCCCAGCCATCTTAGAGGAGAATAGATATGAGTTTTACACAGGCTCAAAATGCTTTTAATATGGTGTGGTGCGTTTTTCGCGATTGCGGCAAAAGTATAGGGAGTAGGAATGCGGTTCTAGGTTCGTTGAAAAGCCAAGATTCCCAGCTTTCAGAGGAAAGGTCACGGAGATATGAGCGATATGGTAAAGGTTGTTTTTCAGATTTGAATTTTTAAAAGTTCAAAGTGACAAGTTACAGCTAGCAGCTAGAAATGACAGGTGACAGCTTTGCAAAATGACAAGGTACAACCTCTAGGAGACAGTTCTGGTTAGATTAAAATAGATTGAATTATATTATTTTAACTAAGAGATTGGTTCTGCACAGTTCTGCTAGGTACTCACAATATATTTTAAAATAGGCCTCGCCACGGACGGTTTCTGCGCACAGCGTCTGGGTCAGCTCTACTCTGCTGGTCTGGTCTGGGTCGCTGGTTCTGATCAGGTCTGTGGGTCCGGATACAGCGGTCTCCGGTTCAGCTGGTCTCTCTCTGGATACAACACTGCTCTCTGGCAAATGGCAAGAGTTCTTGCAAAGAATTCAAACAGCTCGCCTGGCTGTGATAGTGGCAATGATTTGAGGCCTGCTAAAGAGGGATTTAGCTTGTAGTTGACCTCTCTGCTACAAATTCTGAAGTAAAGTCTTGGTCTCTGAAGGTGGGTAGATTGAAGTCTCTATGTTAGCTCTCTGGAGGTTGATGGAGGTAAAGTATGGATTTTCCCGGCAGAGCGTCCCGCAGCAGATGGAATAGAAGGTCCCTATCTGTCCTGACTGTCTGCTTTTATGTGTTTTGAAAGTGGGTGGAGAGGCTAGCTTTCTAGTCCCTACCCCTCTCCACTGCCCATTGGTCAAGCTTTCCTTTCTCTCTTGATTGGGGAAAAGAAGTGGAGTGTCATAGCGATGTCATTTAATGGCTTGCAGAGAGGACACTCCCCTGTCAAATTGCACACAATCTATATTTGATCAAAAAGACATATTTGCACAGGTACACATTTGTTTAAAATTACATGCACCCATCACATATCACAGGAGGTATACCCTGTCCAAATCTGCTCTTCCTGAGAGCTTGCATTGAGAAATGGCAACTTTTTGCACTTTTTAACTGGTTTTGCAATATCGGACATTAACCCAAATTTACACACATGTGCGCAAGGAGTATGGACATTAATTGATGAAGTGTCAGATTTTTAACATGCATACATTTATAGTAATATCCTCTTTTCCGCTAAAACCCCCTGAACATACCACCGGGTCCTAACACGTCTTCAAATGTGCACAGAAAAATCACAAGAATAATGATATCACTTATAAAATTTTCACAAGTCCGCTCTATGAATGATCCATCTTTTTAGAGTTATGTTCTGGCCCCAAAGGGGTGTGGTTTCCCCCCAGCACAAGGTTGAATTTCTGGTTTTTCCAGTTCTGCCAAGCTCATAGACCCTGCCCCTCCCAGCTTCTGCCAAGAGGAAGCTGTTTTACGGTCGCCCCAATAAAGCATCTGCCTGGGTCCTGGAAGGCCCATTGTTCAAGAGGAAGCCATTTATGGCCTCCCCCCAATAAACCCTCTGCCTGGGTCCTATGTTTAGTCTCTAGCAGTCCCTTGGAAATTCAATCAGAGAAGTGTCATATCCCTTTTGGTGGGAACAGCAAAAGGCAGCTAGGCCTGGGAACACAGCTGTTGTGCAAGTCTCAACTCCTGTCGGGGGTAGCTGGTGGGCAGAATTCAGTTCCTTAAGCCAGGTTTCAGATAAAATGTCACTTTTAGTTACCCAGTTTAAGTCAAGACAATTTTTACATATGCAGCTAGAATGCTGATTCTAAGTTCAAAACTATGACATTTCAACAGTGACAAACTATGTGACACTCAAAAGTAGGTCACTCAGTTAATTTAAACATTTTCGATTTTTGGTAGTTTTAAATCCAGTTTCAGTTAGGCTGCTGCAGACCTGCAGAGCTCAGCCAGTCTTGTTATGAACATTCAAGTCACTTCAGAATATAACTTTAGATTGTATCCACCTCTCAATAAGTCTTTATTTGGCCTGCTTTGGGTTCATTTATTCAGTTTTACACAAAAAAGTCTGGTGTTATTTTAAAACGCCGGCTTTCTGATAGTGGTGAGTACTGGTAATGCACCCATTTTTGGGATTTAAGAAAATGAATTCCCCACAATTCTAGATTGCTTTTGGCAATCAGCATTGCCATTCCCAATGGTTTCAGGCTACTGTGTGGGTAGTCCAATGGGGGTTTTAGTCAGTGCCCTTCTGTGCCCATAACATCGGCAGAAATGGGAGGCAGCCTATTCTTCATGCATTTCCCTGGGCATTTTCTGGGAAGCTCTGGCCATCATGATGTTTTCAATGCCAGTACTGCACAGTTTTTGAGGTAGGGCTCGGATGCATGGGTAAAAACATCCCACAACCTCTGATGACATCACCGGAAGTGATGTCATTTGAACCCACATCATAGTGACATCCCGGGAAACGATGAAACATGACCTTTCACCCCTTGACAAAACAGGAAGTGGCATCAAATCGCATTGTTCCTAAGTACACTAAATTACTGTGAATCCAAGCAGACGTCCAAGGCCAAATGATAATATGTTATAGTATAGCACTTACGCTTAAGCTCTTTTTTATACAACAAATATGCATACAATTTCACCCGACCTGTGTTGGTACTCATTTATCGACCTAAGAAGGATGAAAGGCTTTTTTTTCTTCCAAACGGGCCCAGGCATGCTAGAAACCGTCCCAGACTCCCCAGAGACGATTTCCGCCCGGCCACGCACCGAAAGGCAGAGGGGCCAATCCGACGCTGGCGGTGTGTCTGTAAATGACTGTTTTTATGATTCAGCGTGGCTTTACGTGGTGACTCGAATCAGTTTATGGGTCTGTGCCTTTGATGTGTAGGGTTAGGTATAGTGGTGACATGTGATGTCAGTTATGTTATATCTGGAGCAAGCATTCTGCGAGTCGATATCTTGCAGTGAAATAGGAGACACTCGTTAACTAAGGCATCCCTGTGGACCACCACTGTATAAATTCTATGATGCCTTGTGGGAAACATAGTGCCCTAGCATGGACATGACCGACGTCTGCAACTAAGACGTAATGTGGGATCTGTCAACCACACAGAGGTTTATACGGAATGCTTAAACCATTGAGACGGACTTGTCTGCCGCCAAAATTAGATTGACTTTTGCAATCGCCTCGCCCATCACATCATAAGAAATAACCATAAGGTTACCACACCGACATATAGGTGCCATGTTGATAGTGTAACCTGGTTCCCAACCAACTGCGTCCTGAAGACGGGTCCATTGACACCATTGATAAGCTTAAGACTGCAACGGTGCTGTCTCTGGCCCCAGAAACACACTTAGATTGTAGACGCTACTATACTATTTTATGTATAATTGTAATGTGATTAAGTCACGCTATTACTAACATCACATTTGCCAATGAATGCTTACCTACTGTAAAATACATTGGTTTGAACAACAGCCATACATGCAAAGTGGTATTTTCTCTCTCGCTACTGTGGTTCGAAAAAAATGATGAACGCTGGAAATGGTTTTTTATGCCTTTTTATTGTTATGTTTTTGAGTAATTAACTATTAAAATATGTCAAATATATCACCTTGATCTTGATGAAATTCGTAGTACGAGGAAAATTGCTGATGAGTAGCCCCTTTGGTGTGTTAGAGGTGGGTAGCTAGTGGTCAGTGTACCTTGTTTTTAGGTATAGGTGTGACATGTGATGTCAGTTATGTTGAGAGACTGAAACGTTATGAGGGTGCAATGCAGAGGGCAGGGAGTAAATATCCCAGTGCACGTAGCAGAGAGCAAATATGTCCATACAGTTTATGAAATAGCACATATCACAGTGCAAATGACTGGGAGCAAATATCACAGTCCACTTAATCAAGGATCAAACATCAAAGTGCAAATAGTGTGGAGCAAATATCATACTCACTTTCTCAACGAAAAAATGTTACAGGTGCAAATATTTTTGATGTCAGGGTTGCCTACCTTGCTGATGAAAGGTCTCTGTCCAGGGCCAGGAGAAGAGTCAGTGCAGGGTAGTGGTAAGCAGTTGATGAGGCAACAGGCATCAATCTTTGCAACTCCCCTTCGTCATCAGCTCAGGTAAGGCTGCCCTGGGGAGACCTGGGAAGGACTTTACTTCCTTGTCACATGAATTTAAATTGGCCTTTTGATGTGGAGAGAGGTCACGGGGCATGCTAGGAGTGGGTCTAGAGCGAAAGGGTGGAATGGATGAGGCCACAAAACCCATCAAACCAGGGCCAAGCCTCCAGATTTTCAGTGCTGTGGAGCTCCTTGGGTGATAAGGTCCTCACTTCTAGATTTTAATCTGGAGCGTGGGTCTGGGTGTCGAAGCGGGGTGGTATAATTTCTCCAATGGCCTTCATTGACACCCTGATCCGTGACAGTCTGTGCAGTGTTAAGAAAAACAAGAAAAATGGTCACACGGGCAAGAAATTATATGGAAGAATGTTTTTTCTAGAAAATAAATTCGACTTGGATGTGTGAACAAAAGGGAATAAGCTTGATCAGTAAGAAATTACATATTCATATTTTATTCATCAAATACACACACTAATATAAGAATAATGGACGCATTATTGATCATAAAACCAATGATAACACATTATAAAAGGCATATAAATGTAATACTGCCTGAAATTAGTACACAACTGGCACACATCAAAAAAGTGCTATTAGCAAAAAGATGTTTACGTGCAAAATTATCATAAAGTACTACGTAAGTGCCAGCTGGCACTGATATCCTACTGTATGACAATTTTGCATATAAGAACACCTTTTGCTACTAATTATGCCTATTTAGACAGTACAAAGTATATGAGTTGAGAGTAATATAGCCATTTAACCCTGACTGCTTAAGGGTCATATGCAATTGGGCTTAATCAGCAATTCATGCTTTTTAATATTGATATTATTGGTTCATACTGACCAATTAAACTAATTTCAGGCAGTATTACATTTATATGCATTTTATAACTTTTTATCATTGGTTTTATGATCAATAATGCGTCCATTATTGTTATATTATTGTGTGTATTTGATTAATCAAATATGAATATGTAAGTCTTACTGATTGAGCTAATCCCCTTTTGTTCACACATCGAAGTCAAATTTATTTTCTAAAAAAGAATGTTCTTGTATATAATTTCTTGCCCGTGTGACCATTTTTCTTGGTTTTTTGATCATATATGCTCCCCAGGTCAGAGTTGAAGGGGATACCCATCCTTTGGTTTCAACAGTCTGTGCAGTGTTGCCTTGAAGTATACAAGGCCAGGTGCTAAGAAAAACGAATATTGTGAACAGGACACATAACAATCATGACCTAACATTGAAGGCTTTAGCTAATCGCCTTAGCAAATAAACTGCCCCTTGAGGTAGTCTCAATTGTAAAGTGGGGCCAAAACATTTTGGGGGGTGTCTGTTTCTAACCAGTATCATTGAGACCACACATTAATGGATAAGAGTATATGTTGAAAAATGATGACAAGCCCAGTGAAGCATATGAGAGAATGAAATATAATATCTTTACATTGCACTCCTGTGATTAGATGGATCTTGATAATACTGGCTGCCAATTGTCTGGGAGATTAGGAATGTTATGACAATAGCAGCCCAATTGTGTGAGCAACTCAACATTTGATGGTAATTCCTAGATGATCAGATCAGAACATGAATATTTGGTGACAGTGTCATCAACTTTTGTAATTACCTTGACATTTGAATTCAACAACTTGTTATGAGTGTCTTGGGAATTTGAGAGCAACATCTGACAACGGTCCCAGTACCTTGCCATTAAAGGCCAATCGCTAGCAATGTTGTGAGCACCTGGTCTTTAAATTAAAGTAGCTAATATGTAATATAAGTATGTTTTGCATGCCAACCCAGCAATGATCAAACAACTGTGGGATTGAGGCGGATCAACATTTTTCTACAAATACCATGTCTTCATAACTTAGAAGCAAATGCAATTTATGTGCATGCATCAACACATGAAGCACAAAAAAGTCCATCTAGAACCCTATGGAGAGGTCTGTAAAGCGCCACAAGATTGACCCAGAAAAAAACATTTAAAAAAAGAAACCTAAGCAACCTCGATCCATGACAGTCGGCATATATCTGCCATAGGGTATTTGAGGCCATGAGCTAACAAAAAACACTATTTTGGACCGGAAATATTGCAAGAATTTTCCACCATTGGAGGCTGAATCGGATCCCCTTAGCAAATAAATATCATCCTGAGGAAGGCCAAGTAGTAAAGTGTGGCTGAAACATATTGTAGAGCTGCCTCTACCCGAGATGTATGGTGCAGCACAAAATTGATTACAAATATATATTGAACGATGTTTATGCTTGACGTTGTTGCACAGGAGGAGACTGATGTTTTGGTACAACTGAGAGGAGAACCATTTTTTTCTTTGTACAGCGATATGATGTGAGTAAAATCACTTTTCGAGGCAATACCTCTAAGTGCCTGGTATGATGGAGATATTTGACAAATGGTGTGTTCCTGGAAATTGCCTATTACATGACTACACAAAAGTCGAAAATATTGTCCTTTTCACTTGTTCATTACCTTTTGTTAATTTTGATTGTATTCAGTATTACTACCATCTCAAGAAATGTAATTCACAAAATGTGTTTGAAAGAGTATGTATAGAGATATTGCTGGGTAATGTATGATTCCACCTCTCATTGCAACCAAGCATGTTGGATTAATTCCAGTACAGTAAACACGTGTTCCACAATACAATACAATGCAAAAGGGCCTTCAATGAGAGGGCAGTCCTCGACCTCCATCTTCCTGGTTGCTTAGAACTGTTTGGTTGATTCATATCCTTTCCAATCAGATAATTTCCTTGCACAAAAGGTTGGATTGTGATGCTGTGTTAAGTACTCTAGCATAGATACTTTCACGTGGGATACAACCAGATGACTTACCTGCTTTCATAAATGGGTGGAGAGAGCATGGAGAGAAAACACATTTGTCATGTGTAGTTATCATTTGGGGAAGGGAGATATGTACTAGAACATAATATGTTGTTTGATCACTGGCTAAAAGGTGAAGAATTGTAGTTCTTAGTTTGAGCGTGTTAGGGATTTGATATTGCAGGAAGGGATGTCAATTATGGGTTGAACTGCTGCAGTGGCTTGATAATAGCTGTCCTGCAATCCTCACCTTTGTTGACCTATCTTCTGCCTTTGGCACCATCAACAAAACTGCTCTTGTGGACCACGTGGAACACTCATTTACCATTGAAGACTCTACTCTCGAATGGATTTCCTCTTTGCTTCTGGATAGAGCAGTGTAGGTTAGGTCTGTCCCTTTTCTTTCACAACTTGGTAACTCTGTCAGAATCCCCACGGCTTGATAATCTCCACTTGTCCCTTTAGCACACACTCCTCACCCCTAGCAGTCCTGATTGCCACTTTTTCTTGCTCTGCTCAATCTTATGCTGATGACATTCAAATTGCTTTCCAGCTGCTTCATGAATTGACTCTCTTCAAGCACAATCTATGTGTTACAGCAGCTAAGAATGAATCCATCTACTTGGGCTCTTCTTTCCCTCCTTACATTTCTCATGTTATTCAATGGAGCGACTATGATTTCTTTTGCTAAGAACCTTGGACATTTACAGCACCCCCTTCTGGGATGCTTGTGATTTCTAATACATTTGACTTTGTAGTGCACCTTTTCAAGTGTACTCTACCTGTCCTGCTCTTCCTTCAAAAGGTGGACGTCACAAGAGCTCTGGTCCTCTTGTGGCTAAACTATTGACCTAGCCTTTATTTGCGTCTCCCTAGGTACCATCTTCACAAACTTCAGGTCATCCACAACAAGGCAGCTAGGCCTATTGACCACAGACTTCATGACCACATCACAGTGACCCTAAATTCCCTACTGTTGCTCCCGGATGTGGCCTGCAAACACTAGGTAACACACACATTTATACATGAAGAATATTAACATTGCATCCACAATAAATGAAGAATACTATCATAAGCAATGTATAAGCTGTATACAACATGAACGACTCACAAATATAGCTCACTAACATAGAAACGCAACAGTAATGGGCAGCCATATTTTCTGAAATAGAATCCATAACATGCTCTTAATTAAACAAAAGGTATCAAGGATTCATGAGTACTCAAAATGCTAAAATAACAAAATATGGATCCGAACAGAGCTCAGACAGTAGCTAGCAGCCCAAGCCAAGGTTACCATGAATAAGCGAGGATAGTCACGGCAGAGAGAAAGCACAAGATAACGATTCCCAAGACGCAAGCCATATATTCTCAAATTAATTAAGAGTACAACTAGCCTTTATAAGCCAGGTGCAGGACAATTATAAGCCAATAGACTCCAGGAAGAATAACTTAAGAGTGTCCCCAGTAGTAAAAGAAACCATAACACTCACATTAACATTAGCTAAAACCTAATAAATGCAGGGTGAAATAATACTGAACACCGTCCAATCACATGTGACGATTATTGAAGAACACTGTCTATTCATTAGTAACAAACACACCTGCCTTACTCATTATACGTATCCCAAGACACACAATGTCATGCAAGGCCAAATACACAGAGATCACCCTGGCTCATGGCCTAGAAATGAGGGTGGTATCTTCTTTAATTGAAAGTAAAGATGTTTGTGGACCTCTCGCCCCCTACTCCGGTCTGGCTCATATCATGGCGACCTGTCAGTTGCTCAAGGTTGGTCAGTAGAAAGCCAACCAATCAAAAACCCGGATGTTAGGCTGTCCGTTACTTATTATGCCAATCAATAGTTCATTGTAGAGATGCCTTTTTACCTTTATCAATTTAGAGATGGTCTCAGGAGGAGCCATCAGACAAGCATTACCCAATCAGAAACGTGACCCCTATAGAGTGTATATATAGTCACCATTATTAACTAATTCCCATACCCCGTAGGTTTTGGTAACTAAGATTGCAGTAAGATGTCAGTTTTGATGAATATTGAATGTATAAACTGTTGTTTTTGATATGCATGCTGAGAGCGGCAAGACTTTATATGCGTGTATGCTGTCCCAGTTGCATTTTGATGATAATAAAGCTGTCTTTTGCCTTGCACTTTGTCTATTTCTCTTATTGAGTCTGTTTTGATCTGGCTCATCAACCTTTGTGTAATTTGGGACTTTCCAGGCAGTCTTAACACCCTCCATTATCACAGTATTGGTCTTATGTCTCGAATAATGTTGGGGAGTTGTCCCTGTGTTTTATATTGCTTTTGATCACGTTGAAGCAAGAACCTCTGATGCTCATTGTGTTCTGCACCATTTTGTACCCATAACTGCTAAAATGTCTACTAATATGCCTAAAGGGGGTAGATGCTGCAATGTATTGGTCCTGGTGCAAACTCAGGACAAGTCCAAGAAAGTGAAGATTTTGGTGGAGGCCCAGGCCTGGGGTGGAGAGGGATCTGTCTACTCTAGCCACAAAGGGAGAGAGGGATAGGAAGGATAGCTCAATGGCAAGGGAGGATAGCTCAGTGGGAACGTGCAGGTCTTGGAAGCAGGACCACTCTGAGCAACACTGGTTTGTATCTCAGATCCAAGCTTCAAAATAGACCTCAGGTATTAAGCACGTTTTAAAAACCTGCACTTGTACAAGGCCTAGTAAGATCATTCGCCCCTCCCACACCCCTTGCCTTGTTGCACCATGAGACACATGTGTATAGGTGCATTACAAATGAACAATACAATAAAAATGAAAATAAAAGTCAGACCTCTTGCAAATCTTCTCTGATCTGAAAACGAAATACAATGCACGGCGGGAAAACACGTACAGAAGGTGGCCACAGTTGTACGATTATGGGCTTGGCAGAGGCTTGCATCAATAATCTAGAGAATAATACATGTGAGTTCTCATATGAGGTATCCCAGCTGACTAACAGGGTGGAGGAGCTAGAGGCTCAAATCTGTATGATTCTCCTATGACAGGAGGATTTGGAGAACAGATCACAGAGAAACAACATTCAGCTCAAGGGCATTCCCTCACAGATTCTGGACTCAGATTTAAGAGCCTATGCTCTGGACCTGTTTAGGTCCCTGCTTTAATGGCTGGAGGACAAGGAAATAGAATTGGCTAGGACTCACAGACTGTTCTTCACTGCTCAACTTTGGAACCAGTGGATTAATGATGTACTGACCGGGGTCCATTACTAATGTACGAAAGAGAACTTTATGACACCTGCTAGGATATCTCTGGATCCTGGACATACTGGCCTCCCTATAGGCCCCAAACAATAACCAACACACATTTCTGACAGCCCTTTTCCCGACTCTAGCGGCATTTGCGGAGGGTGACTTGGTGATGGGGGGTGGACTATAAGCTGGTGCCAGAGATAGACAAGATACTTCTTCCCACTTCTGTGGATTAGAGGAATGCAATCTCCCAGATGAGAACCTTATGGGGACTGGTCATAGTGGGCGCCTGGAGGCTCCTGCATGGGGTTGATAGTGAGTACACTCACTTTTCACATGAACACAGAGGATCTTTCTGAATTGATTTTCATTTATTGTCTGCCTCTATGGATCCCTTTGTCTCAGGTTCTGAGTTCGGGCCTCATTAGAAGGACCTAACCTACCTGCTGGGGTGAGTGGAGGCTGTATGACCTGATCCTTCAGGACCCGGTCACGCATGGGGAAATTCTGCAGCCTTTGCCAATTATTTTGCCAGTCAGTACCCCGACAGATTTCTGTGGGATGCAATAAAGGCTGTTATAAAGGGGGACTTTATTAGTTGGTCGGCAGCATATTTCAAGTCAAAAAAGCAAGCTAAGGAGTTACGGGAATGTGAGATTGCTCATTCCCAAAAGAAAAGTCTGTCAGGGCCTTTAGAAAGTTGAAACTTGCTAGGTCATATCTGGAAGCTCTGATGACAGAGGATACGGCCACATCCCTACTGAGTACAAAACAATATCATTATAAACATGATAACAAACCTAAAAAGCTGTTGGCAAAAAACTAAAAAAGATGTGATTCAGAATCCACATAATGGGTGTTTGTGATGCTCAGGGGGACAGTTTGCTGAGACAGAGAAGCTTGAGGTTTTCTTGAGTTTCTACAAACGCTTGATGGCTTTGGAGGGATTTGAGTGTGCACTTACCTTGCTTCCACTTCACTTCCCTGGCTCTCCCAAACGATTTGTGATCAATTGGAGCTTCCTCTCATGAATGAAGGAAATGGAAATCACAATCGCTTTGTTATTAAGCACAGGTTTAAGATGCTGTTGATTTCCCCTCTCACCACTTTATTAAACTCCATTTACGGAGTTGTGGGGGTTTTGGATTCATTGGGAAAACTGCTGCTTTCCTTAATTCTTAAACTGGGAAAGGATGTTACATGATACGATTTCCCACCTTAACAGTGATGACAAAATGTACCCAAAGATATTGGCTTCCAGGTTAATGGGCGCTCTTCCATCCTTAGTGAGCTTGGATTAGACGGATTCCATCGTAAATCGAAGCACACATTATAACATTAAGCGAGCACCTAATGTGGTGGAGGTCAGTCGTAGGTGCCATATCCCCTTGACACTGCTGGCCTTTGATTCCAATCAGGTCTTTGATAGAGTGGATTGGAGATTTATATTCTTGACAATCATAAGGTTTGGGTTTAGCTCTAACTTTATTGCTTCGGTCATGGTCTGTTACAAGTTCCCCAAAAATTAGTATATGTATTAACTGGCAATATTCACAGTATATACCTAACTCTAGAGGGACCCATCAGTGATTTCTCTTGTCCCCCCTAATCTTTGCTCTGATAATGCAGCCATTGGCCAACAAAATCAGATCTGATCAAGGTATCAGGGGAATTCCAATTGAGGGCTGAACATAAAACGGCTTTGTATGCTGACAACGTATTGCTAATGATGTCTGACACTCACTCTTCCCTGTCGACTGTGGTGGTAGAGCTTGGAAAGTTTGAACAAGCCTCAGGGTACCTTGTAAATCTGGTAAATCCAAGGGTTAAATGTATGTGAGTCCTCTGATGTGATTGCAAGGATTTGAGACAAGTTCCTGTTCCACCAGAGAGATAGTGAATTGGATTAGTTGGGGGTTACGCTGATGTCATCTTTTGCTTGCTTGTATTGGGCCAATGTTCCCACGTCACTTAAGACTCTGGGGGATGACCTCTCGAGATGGAAGACCCAGAAGATCTTCCATCGGCTGTGTAACAGATATTAAAATGAATGATATGATATGATAGATGATATGATAGGTTATTTATAACATGCTTAATACCCAGAGGTTTCTAAGTGCGGACCCGGGGAGCAAACCTGTGTTGCTCCGTGTCGTCTTGCTTCCAAGTCGAGAACGTTGCCGCTGAGCTATCCTCTCCCTTGGCTCTTGTAACACATGACAGTCCTCCCCGTCATTGTTCCACGCTCCCTGTTAGGGCCCTTCATCAAAAGTTGATGACATTTGTTTGGTTGAACCGTAAGCCATGGGTGGGCACACAGGCTCTTCACGCTGATAAGTTTAATGGAGGTATGGGCCTTCCCGTCCTCCAAAAGTATGCTAATGGCAGATATTTCATTGTGCATTCTGGACTGGAAGGGTGGAAAGGGTGGGTCACATTGAGTGAAGGTCGAGAAATAGGTCACCAAGCTGGCTTTACAAGATCCATCTTTTAGATCGACAGTACCCTTAGAGCTAGCAGTGGTGCTCGCCTGCTGTCCACGCTGGCTTTGCTTGCATAGTGGCTTAAGGCTTTTAGACATTCTGCAATGTTGAGGGGCTTGGGTCCCTTGTCTCTGGTCTTTGGTTACCCACGTTTTCCCTGGGAGCATCTGGCGGGGACCTTGGGGAATGTCACAGAGCGGGGGCTTCTGCATTTGGGTCACTTTTTTATGAGGATACCCCACTTACTTGTGCTGAAAGCAAGGCTGCTTTAAACGTCTCAGAGAATCAGCATTTTTGATACTGTCAACCTAGGCACTGGGTGACGAGTGCAGTGATACGTGCGGCTAGGACACATCCTCCCACTGCACTAGAGCTTACTATGTGGAAGGGTTGTCCTAAGAAGATGATTTCTAAATTGTACAAACTGCTTAATAGATCAGGACGGCCATGAAGCTCTCTTGAGTGTCACAATGGGATAGGGACTTGGAAAAGTCGGTCACTGAAGAAACTTTGGGGAGGATACGCTGGGTGAGAGCTGCTGCTGCATCTCAATGCCTGTGTAATAAACAGAAGACTTTTAATCAAGAGTAATATCCTTAAAATAATAATAATAATAGCATTGTGATGTTATGTAGCGCTTCATTGCAGATAGCTCCCGCTTCTGACAGCAGTAATACACGTTGTTGTATTTCTATGCAATTTAATGCTACTCATTCACATGTCTGAGACTAGCGCTTAACTTGAGGGGTAACTGCCAACGTAAAAACAAAAAAAGAAACATGATTGCTAAATTAGCATTATGTCTACGGGATCTTTAATGCAATGAAGTCCATGTTTAGCAACACGATTAAAGAAATAGTTGTGTTACATGGCCTGTCTGTGGCCACCTAATTCAGCAAAGCCTATTTTAAACTAAACACTGCATTACAATTTACAGGGTGGGGAGTTTGTAAAATGTTAACCTGAAATCAAATTTCAAAGGTAGCTGTGTGATTAGTTCTGAACAAATCAAAGTGGCCTTCAGCTTAAATGTGAGATTCAAGATATAGCAATGCTTAATAGTACTGTGTGCTAACGACTCATTGGTTTTCATGCAAACATTTAAAACTCGCCCCTTCTAGTTCCTAGCTTGTCGTTGAAAGTGTTGCACATCATTAGATACTCGTTGTCACACTCTGATTAAAAATGAATTAATTGACAATGTGTGCCCTTTTATTCATAACTTCACAATTATTTTAAATGTTATCTTTGTCTATTTAATGAAATGAATAATTTGTTGTAGGGAACTTTTTGGGGTAAATCACTCTTAGACCTCCGCGACTTAAGATCTATGCACCAAATTCGGTGGTGTCGCAATGGTGTGTGCAGGAGAACCGGAGACAAAGAGTTCCCCCACTCCGATTGTAAAAAGAACTCGGGGGCTGCACACATCTCTTAATTGCGCCACAAATGTATTTCAAAGTTTTGGACACTTAGTCATAAAGAAAATAAATTTATTGATGGCCCTTATTGATAACACGTGTTTCGGCACACTCCTAGTGCCTTCCTCAGATTAGGGCAATGTCTGTTTACTAAGTATTAATGATACAACATAAAATTGGAAATTTAGCAAATAGAAAATCATAAACGTTACAATTACAGAGGAGCACAAAGCATATTGAATCCATATGTTTCGCAAATTCCCCAAAACAAAAAATAAAAATACATGACAAATTGAGACATTCATTTATAAACATAAGCAACATGGATTAAATGCATAGACCCATTTGTAAACCAAACCAAAGTAGTTGACACATACCAGTCAGAAGTCGAAAAATCATTTGGAGGAGTGTGGAGGTGGGAGTGAGAGGTAGTTGAAAATATAAGAAAAAAAAGAGAAATGGGAATATTTGAGTCAATAGTCGAAATCACGGAGTTGCATTGATTAACTTATTGGAAAGATCCCAAATGGGTAAATCTAGCTTACCCATCCACTGTTTTGACCGCTACAAATAACGTGATTGGTGGCTGAGTCCCATCAGACTCCAAACGTTTTCTAAAGGAACCGAAGTGAAACATCCGAGTCACTGCGCTGTATTCATACATTATTGTTCTATTCAAGCATTCATTCGTGTGTACAATTTCCTCAAGTACGTATTTCGCCTGACATTAACATTGGTTTCCCTTCAAGATATCTAAACTGGCTCCCATTCCACTGTAGCGTTTCCGCACGGCAGTGCGATTTGAACGGTCTTCATGTTGTTACCCAAGTAAAATCACATTTTATCATTGTGTGCATTAACGATAAAGAGCTTATGCGGGTGAAGATATCAACTGAAGTTTTGAACGCGGACCCTTTGTTGATTGGTACGTTATTGTGTGGGCCTAGCAGACCCCTAGGGCTTACCTGACAAGTTCAATATTACTGCATCACGCGTCGGGTTCCTAAGATGGCGGACGCCATTCCATGTTATTTGTATATAAGATGTTACCATGGTAGTGGTATTTGGTCCTACTTCTGTTTCCGTGCTATGAAAGCTGACGGCCATGTTTTAGTGGTGAGGACCTAATTATCTATGGCAAGTTTGTGCGTGTTCTTATGCCATTTTAAATTAAAGTGAAAACAGTCCTAAACTGGAGTGTGTGCTCCATTAATTATGGTCTCTCTCCAAACTTATTACATATGGATCTAGTCCGATATCACACCCCGAGGAGTGTTATCTCCTCCAGGTGCATGCTGGGAGAAGTAGTCCCTCTGAATTACTACGACAGGGCGGGCCTGGGGATAACACCCGCAAACCTTCTTACTTTTAAGTATCGTCTTGGGAGGCAAGTCTATTCCTACATCGAACATAAATACCCCATATATTAAGGGTACATCATGCCAATCTAGGGTTTGAAGATGATTCAATTGAACATATAGAATTTTATATAGTGCCTATTGTGAGTACCTAGTTATTACGGATAACAGCTTAAGTCTCATCTGGGAGATAAGTCCAGTCCTACATTGAACTTGGATGCACCATATGTTAGGGTACCTACACGTCTACACATCTATATAGTGTGACCAATTCGATTGGTTGCAAGTTGTCTCTGTATTTTGGCCTGCTTCTCAGGCGCTTATCTCTGATCTATACAATACCAAACACAAATTTACAAAATTCTCCCCAAAAAAAAAAAAAAAAATTTTTAAAAACATTTTTTATAAAAAATATGACATTTCCTTGTCTGTGTTGAGGCCGTTTTCTACACTTCTGAAGAAATTGATGAGTTTGGCCTCCTCCTGACGTAACAATAGTTCCTGGTTGCCTCCTCTGCATCCCAATGTCACTTTTTTGAGCCCGATAAATTTGATGTGTTGTTTGTTGTCCATCTGGTGGATGCGCTGCCAGTGGTCCGCTAGAAGTAAATTCTTGTCCTGGCTTCCAATCACTGCCAGGTGTTCCCTGATCCTGAAGCGGAGTTCACGAATCGTACTGCCAATATAGATTTTCTTGCAAGTGCAGATGATAGCATATATAACGTGCTTACTTTTACAGTTTATCTGTTCTCGTATCTTGATTTGAGGTCCATTGCCTGCCTTAAAAATGTTTGTCATAGGTGTGGCATATTTGCACATTGTACATGTGCCACACTTTCTAAAGCCTGGGCTGGATTCTTTTAGCCAGGTCCCGGTTGTCTCCTCCCTTTCTTCTGGTAGTAATGACAGGCTGAGGCTCTGTTTCAGGGTTTTGGCTCGTCTATAGATCAATGACGGGTGGTCATGTATATAAGACCCAATGTGAGGGTCCAATTTAAGTAAGTGCCAATATTTTCTAAGAGATCTCTTGATAACATAGTTGTTTGCGCAGTATGTAGTAATGAATCGCACCTTGTCTGACGGATTAGGTTTCACCTGTTGCGTCAGGGTCTGTGTCCTCGGGATTTTTTGTGCTTTGTTATAGGCAGTTTCAATACTCTCCCTTGGATAGCCCCTGGCTTGAAATCTCCTGGACAAAGTTTCACATTCTTCATTAAAGTAAGATAGTTCATTACAGTTCCTCTTGGCCCTAATGTACTCCCCTTTAGGGATATTCCTGATTACCGGTTCATAGTGGCAACTCGTTGCATATAATGTGGAGTTTACTTCTGTCTCTTTCTGATATGTTCTGGTTTTGAGATGTTCTCCCGAAACATAAACATTCAGGTCCAAGAAATTGATCTCTGTCTTACTGCTAATTCCTGTGAACTCAATGCCTAGCTGGTTATTGTTGATTTGGAGTCTGAACGTTTCCAGCTCCTGTGGTGTGCCATTCCATACTAACAAGACGTCATCAATGTACCGGGTCCATTTGATGACGTGTCTGTTATACGCCTCTGTAGTATAAATTAATAAGTCCTCAAACATGCCCATTACTAGGTTTGCTAGTGCTGGTGCATATTTGACCCCCATGGCAACCCCCCGTTTCTGTTTGTATATAGTGTTGTTGAAAGTAAAGATGCTATTATCTAGGGTGGCCATGAGCATTTCTTTTAGCATGCAAACGAATGAGAAGTGTGATGCCGATTCATCCTTGAAAATGTAGTCAACAGTATCAAGTGCCAAATCATGTCCAATAGACGTATATAAGGCCTTGACATCCCACGTAGCGAGATGGTATGTAGGCTGCCATTGGATGTTCTCGACAATATGTAATGCAGAAGGTGTGTCTTTTAGGTAGGGTTTTACCAATTTAACTTTAGGTCTTAGTATATGATCTATGTATTCCGATAGTGGTTCTGTGGCCCAACCTATTCCACTCAGAATTGGCCTTCCTTCCGGGATAGTGGAGAAGTCTTTGTGCACCTTGGGAAGGAAATAAATAGTTGGTAATGTCGGTTTCGGGATGAACAAAAATCTTTTCTCCTCGTCTGTGATGAGGCCCTGTCGGTGCCACCCCTCAATTGAGTCCTTGAGTTCTTGAACTATTCTGTTCGTCGGATTACTTGACAGAATTTGGTAACAGTTGGGTGTGTCGAGGTGGTTTTGTGCCATTTTTATGTAGTCCATTATCTCCCAGATGAGACTTAAGCTGTTATCCGTAATAACTAGGTACTCACAATAGGCACTATATAAAATTCTATATGTTCAATTGAATCATCTTCAACCCTAGATTGGCATGATGTACCCTAATATATGGGGTATTTATGTTTGATGTAGGAATAGACTTGCCTCCCAAGACGATACTTAAAAGTAAGAAGGTTTGCGGGTGTTATCCCCAGGCCCGCCCTGTCGTAGTAATTCAGAGGGACTACTTCTCCCAGCATGCACCTGGAGGAGATAACACTCCTCGGGGTGTGATATCGGACTAGATCCATATGTAATAAGTTTGGAGAGAGACCATAATTAATGGAGCACGCACTCCAGCTTAGGACTGTTTTCACTTTAATTTAAAATGGCATAAGAACACGCACAAACTTGCCATAGATAATTAGGTCCTCACCACTAAAACATGGCCGACAGCTTTCATAGCACGGAAACAGAAGTAGGACCAAATACCACTACCATGGTAACATCTTATATACAAATAACATGGAATGGCGTCTGCCATTTTAGGAACCCGACGCGTGATGCAGTAATATTGAACTTGTCAGGTAAGCCCTAGGGGTCTGCTAGGCCCCACACAATAACGTACCAATCAACAAAGGGTCCGCGTTCAAAACTTCAGTTGATATCTTCACCCGCATAAGCTCTTTATCGTTAATGCACACAATGATAAAATGTGATTTTACTTGGGTAATGACATGAAGACCGTTCAAATCACACTGCCGTGCGGAAACGCTACAGTGGAATGGGAGCCAGTTTAGATATCTTGAAGGGAAACCAATGTTAATGTCAGGCGAAATACGTACTTGAGGAAATTGTACACACGAATGCATGTTTGAATAGAACAATAATGTATTAATACAGCGCAGTGATTCGGATGTTTCACTTCGGTTCCTTTAGAAAACGTTTGGAGTCTGATGGGACTCAGCCACCAATCACGTTATTTGTAGCGGTCAAAACAGTGGATGGGTAAGCTAGATTTACCCATTTGGGATCTTTCCAATAAGTTAATCAATGCAACTCCGTGATTTCGACTATTAACTCAAATATTCCCATTTCTCTTTTTTTCTTATATTTTCAACTACCCCTCACTCCCACCTCCACACTCCTCCAAATGATTTTTCGACTTCTGACTGGTATGTGTTAACTACTTTGGTTTGGTTTACAAATGGGTCTATGCATTTAATCCATGTTGCTTATGTTTATAAATGAATGTCTCAATTTGTCATGTATTTTTATTTTTTGTTTTGGGGAATTTGCGAAACATATGAATTCAATATGCTTTGTGCTCCTCTGTAATTGTAACGTTTATGATTTTCTATTTGCTAAATTTCCAATTTTATGTTGTATCATTAATACTTAGTAAACAGACATTGCCCTGATCTGAGGAAGGCACTAGGAGTGTGCCGAAACACGTGTTATCAATAAGGGCCATCAATAAATGTATTTTCTTTATGACTAAGTGTCCAAAACTTTGAAATACATTTGTGGCGCAATTAAGAGATGTGTGCAGCCCCCGAGTTCTATTTAATGAAATGACTTTGAGGAAAAAGAATACCTATACTAACCCTATGCAACTCTTTTGGGCTGGTTGAATTCTAATTACCGACATTACTTCAAAATCTTCTTTAGATAATATGCATATCATCACACTCAAAACTGTTTTTCACATATAAAATACTTGAAATACTGGTAGGAAAATGTTGTGGTATGGTTTTGGATGCGCATAGAGTGTCATGTTGGATGCTGCAGGATTGTATGAAGGCACCGGGTAATTTGCTCGACTCTGTCCAGTGCGTCCTCCAAAAGATCTTCATTAAGTGGTGGCCAGTTTGGACTGGTCGTCCCTTTGAACAAATCGACCTGCCCAACTGATCAGCCACTGAGTGATGAGCAGGCAGCAAAATCTACAAAATGTGTAAGGGACTGGGGTGGAAAAGTGTGGAGGGAATGCATGATGTGGATTATGCATGTATGTTGTCGAGGGAGATGTGGTGGGAGGTGGTGCAGTACCATGTATGGTGTGGGTATGGCTGTATGGTGGGGAGGTAGTGGGGTAAGCTGGGGTGCTGGAACGTATGGTGGGAGTATGCTTGCAATGTGCACATGGTCAGCAGTTGTGGGGTAGGGTAACTAACAGGGGTATTGGGGCAGTGGTGTTTGGGGGCGTTGCAGCACAGTGGTAGTGGGGGGTCACAGGCTAGAGAAATGGGGATAGGAAAAGCGAGTTTGGGGGAGCACTGAAATATAGACAATAGGCAGGGTATTGGGGACAGAAAAGGGTAAAAATTGGCGGTAGAGGGATTTTCTTTTGTGGAAGGGGGTGAGCAGTTGTAGGGGACAGAAGTTCAATGTGATCACAAGACCCACCTAGTCTAGTTGTAGTCTAGAAAAAAAACACAAAGCCTGGCAAGAAAGCCGAGTGGACTCCTCTACTGCTTACAGAGCTACAGATAAAGGGCCCGATTCATGGAATTATCTGCGTGGAAAATAGGGCACTTGCACGCACCACTGTGTGCAAATCCGCCTTTGTCGATTCATGGAATCGAATGTGCAGTACTTTTCCTGGACTTGTGTTGAGTTTGCACTGGCTCAGCAAGTCTGTGCGAACCGTTGAGGGCCTTGCGCGAGACTCCATGCAAAGCATGGACGTGGCTTGCGCAGAGGGCTGGGAAGGGGGTTGAACGCCAGAAATGGGGAAGAACATGCGAAAAAGTGGGGGTTCCGAGGGACGACCTGCAGGCAGTCCCTTGCATGCCCACTATTGCGCGGCACGAGACATATTCATGTTTTCAATCGCGCAACCTCTCTGCCAGGAAATGGCCACGCAAGTCCTCCAGATGATCCACCAGCCAAAGGCAGGTGTAGCTACACATGCACGTAAGATTTGCAGCACGGAGGTTGGGTACTGTGTCGGATTTTGGGGTGCATTTACTCAAGTGGGGTTCCGATGTAATTTATGGGTACGTGTAAGCTGTGTAGTGGGGTGCAGGAACGGTTTACAGGGGTTTGCACACAGATTTTGCGAGTTTAGACCGAGCTATGATTTTTCATATGCAGGTTGTCGGGGTGCAGGAACAGTTACGGGGCATCCTGCACACAGTCCCCACAAACTGTTTGAAGGGTGTGTGTATTCGCGCCCGGGAAAGTGCGCAAACGTAGATAATCTGGCAGTTTTTGCTTTGCGTTTGGGCGTGTCGGGGGCGTTCCAGCCGCGACTTGCGAATATGGTTACTTTGCGCAAACAATTCCATGAATACGCAGTTCGTACATGTTCTATTCTGTGCGCAGGCTCACACAGTGTCCTTCTCAGCACGCAACCCTTGCAGGATTTCTGCACACGTTTCCATGAATCAGGCCTCAAAGGTTTAAATGTATTCAGGGATGCTCTGCTGTTCATTCTTTCAAGGTCGCTCTCTTAAGAACCACTACTCAAGTGCCTAAAGCCAATTCAACGGGTGTTCTAGCCATTGCCATTGTTTTGACATCATTTCAGGAAAGACGTTTACAATAAATTGAATAGCACACGGTGCTCTCAACCAAATATATAAAACTACTAAGAACATTGTGGAGCAAAATACCTCGCAGGAGCTGCTTGCCAGTGAAGAGTTTCCAAAACAGGATGTGGGCAGGAGGAAAACAATTCCTACTGCCCAGTCCGGTTCCTTTCTTTCTTTCAGATAGTTCCAAAGATTTGTCTACTGTTGACCCGTTAACACATTGGAATTATTGTGTTTTTTTAGAAAGAACCATTCGGGAATCGCCTAACTTGATTGTGTGAATACATTTCATTTGGCATTTCGAAAGTGCCCCAAAAAACAGAAGGGGCAGGTGTGGAAAGATTTGGGTTGTGGGACTCTTTGGGGAACCTGGGTGAGAACCTACACTATGATTATTGGGGAGTTGGGACACTCAATTTCAAAATTAAAGATACTTAAGAAACACTAATACCTCTATTAGAACAGATACGGTAAAAAGTAAAGGCAGCTTGATCCACTGCGACATTGCAATAAATGTCTATTGGAAATACACACAGTGACACTGCACTTTACTTCAAGACGTGTCCATATTTCAAGCACGATAGAGCACTCAGAGAGTCTTTGGCTGAAAACAAAGGGGACTATTCCAAGCCAGGAGTGAAATATATGAGAAATGACCATATAACTATGTCTGGAATAAAAACCCGCCAAAAAACCATCTCACATCAATTAAAGTGAGTGTGTTTACAAAGAACTGTGAAGGCATCATTCAGCACATTGGTTCAATCAGCTAAACTGTGCAATATGAAATCGCACTGAAAGAATGTGAAGCTTTGCAGACCCACTCAAGGAAGGGATGTGATTATTAACAGTGCACTGACTACAGTTGAGCATGCACAATATTTTCACGCGGTGTGGGCCGTGCATTGTCCGAGACCTTTCACAAGATGTGCGATATTGCATTTATACAAACTTAAACTAGTTTGTAAAAAAGAAAGTGGCAATTCCATAACATATTATAGTTGAATCTAGACCCTTTATCATTTTATCATTTTATCGCTATAGGCATTCCTAAGCATCTACATTAACAGCAATGCTTGTGAAACTGCTATTGCAATCATACACAATTAAATTGCCCGTTTCGAAAATAATAAAACATAGCATTTGGCAGCACTGAAGGTCGACATCTATCTTTTAGCAGTGTGTATTTGAAAAAAAATACTAATTCTAGCATTCATATATATATGTGCTCAATTATTAGCTAAGACATTTAAGAATGTTACAAAAACAGTCAAACAACAAAGGGTAGACGAAAATTGTAGGATAAATGCAAAGAAATTACAAATTATTTTAAACAAAAGGAAATGCAACAACAAAATCCACAATTACGAATTAAGTCAAACAACTTTATTCGGCCAAAAAGGCCATCAAAGTGCATCCTAAAAAAAACAGTTCTAATGCATAATTAAAATGAACACAACAAAAGAGAAGCAGCAAGGCAATGCAAAAGGCTGCACCCTCCGAGAGTGCCCCCGAATAGTACTTTTAGTCCCTTATCAGGCACTGCCACCACCCTGCCTCTGATACCTCCCATAGCGCCTCAGACCCAAGGCAGTCAAATTAGCCCCTGAGAGGGGACTGTTACTAGAGGATGTTCCCATCGGGTGTGCAGGGGCAGTGATAAGGGGTACGCTGACTATGATGTCACTTTTCCTTGTCTGCCAGAGGCCATTACTTTTTTCCAAAACGTCCCTGAAACCAGTTTGTCAGTATCCGTTTTGGCTGAGAATTTGGACAGCCTAATACACTCCAGCAACAAACCCCTAGATACGAACCCACAATCCCCAACAGCCCGCTACCAGTGAAGACATGTGTTCCAAAGGGCGTCCCTTGGTTCTCTAGTGTCTGGCATTAGTTTTGGGACACCATGGAGAAGCACTATTGAACTACTACAGCCTTCAGGTGTCTTATGCTCCAAAAGAGGCCTCCCCTGACAAGGGATTAGAGCACTATCCCCCCTACCCTCTGGACACATGGTGCCCTGGGCTCTCCTCACGAGGTTCCACAAAGAAGGATGCTTGGCTCATGAAGCTAGGGTCCCGGTGGACTCCCTCTGTGGGGGAGGGAATAGGGAGAGCCATTTCTGATCGATTCCTTATTGGTGGGAGAGCCCTGGCCAGGGAGGCAGGGGGTGGGCAGGTGTACAAAGGATGAAACCCTTTGGTAGGCTCTAAGTTAGGTCTATCTGACCCCCCGGGACCAACCCCTGCTGAGCCCTCACCACCTCTCCCCTTCCCCCTGACTCCCCTAACCCCCCTTCATCAAGACTAGTAGGAGGTTTTTAATATCGGCCATCTCAGTGAGCAATAGGTGACAGGGACATTTTGACAATTTTGCAGGTTCAGATTAAGGTGGGACTGATGGACAAGGTTCTCCTTTTAAGGTGGGTTTAGAAGCCCAAAGAGGGCTGGGACGGAGAAAGGAACTGACCCGTGAGAGGGCATCAATCGTGGACTTGCTCCCGGTGCTGGACGGAACACTGGAATTCTCTCCCATGCCCAAGCCAGCTGAACCCTCGTCCCCGGAATCCAGAGACATAGGCACAGAAGAAACAGGAGAGTGTGGTTGAGTCAAGGGCATGGCTGTCTCCAAACTCGGGTCTGAGTTTGGGTTCCTGGAATGAGGAAATACCAGGCCATTCCAACCTTGGAGGACCTGGTAATTCCTCATTCAATGTACCCATCCACATTCCCATTTGAGCCCCCATAGGACTCAATGGGAATGGGGAGGGAGCTAAGAACTGGCTCATTAATAACGGGCCCGGTGTTAGCTCAAAAAGTCCCCTCGCGGGACCCGCATAGGACGTCTGGTCAGACCAGACGACCCATTGTCCTAGGGTCATCCAGACGTGGACTCCTTGCTCACTCTGCTCAGAGAGGCACAGCTCCACCTCACTGATGATGCCCAACAAGGCTGAAACACGTGTATGGGGTTGCTGTTGGTACTCTTGTTCAGAAGGGAATTGCCATAGCATTTCGGTGCTGGATCCCCTTCCCAAACAGCTGTCGAAAATTAGAATGGATGCATTTTGTATCATAGTCATGGTCTGAAAAAATGTATAATCAATTGCTACTGAATATTTCAGGATTGTTTTTCTTGTGCCTTGACAGATCTTCCTTCTGGTAGTTATATCCAAGAAGCTGCTTCTCACTGCTCCTACCTGTGTGAGGCGGGTGAAGACTGCTGCGATGAGATGGCCAGCTGCAAGTGTGGCACACACACCGGCCAGTTTGAATGCATCTGCGAGAAGGGGTACTATGGGAAAGGGCTGAAGCACGAGTGCACAGGTCAGTGTATTCTTGCATAATTTACATTCACTGTATAATCCACCACTTAAAGTACCTGAATGATTTAGGGAGACATTGGATGCAATGAATCTTGGCAAATACCAACGGCCAGGTGTACGGGAGTTACTCATTTTTATGAAACAGTGAAATTACAAAGATAAATTAACTTGCATCTTTTGTGCTCCATAGATTGCTTTTCTGACTTTCCTATTTGAAAGACATATATCTAAGCAGGCTTTGCCCACTAGAATTGTGAACATCTAGAATGACAAAGAACATATTCGAGTTTTATAAATGTTATCATTGTACATGCTGTACTTGTGCCGAATACCTTGTCTAAGTGTGGTCCAATGTATTTATGTGAAAAACCTTATGCGGTGTATATGTTAATATATCCCTGTGGTTTCCTGAATGTGAGTAGCACTGCACATAATTTCAAACATTTGATTTGGAACTTAGGCTAACTGTAAAGTAATTCCAGATTGCCTTCACATTTTGGAGACTGAGACTCTGTTATCCGCATTGGAGAAATTATGAACTCGTATTCATAAATCTGAATTCAAAAGGGAGTCTATGCTAGAAATAGATAATAGGATATCTTATTTAAGAGTAAAGATTTCAAAATATGCTCAATTAGTTGATTATTGTGTTATAATGCATGGCCATCTGCAACATCACTTTAACAGCCTGTAAATAATTAATTTACAACACATGTCAGCCTGCAATATCCGAATAAAAGTCTGGAAATACTTGTCTTATTATGGATTAGTTGTGACATCACAACTGACCTTAAATAAGACAACGGCATCACAAACGCTTCGTAATAATGTATTACGCTTCGGTTGTGACATCACAATGCCTTGTGCATGAGCCAGCACAGAGCACAACTCCAGCTGTCATTGCAGCACTTAATTAGGGCAGTGATACGATTTTCAAATTCCTTGCTTGCAAAATAGTTTTCTGTGACATTTGATACCCATTAATTGACAAGGTAATGTTTATGGTAGAAGATTAATGTTTGCATTGCTGGAGGTTAACACAAGTGAGCAAGAATCTGCATGTTATTGCTTGTTTTAAAGCACAAAATGAAAACGGGTTTTCAGTGCATTATATTAAACTGCTTAAACTATTTTCTTGCAACACATTAGAAGCTGCATTTCAGCTTTTGTTTTCAAATCCAAAAACATTCTACATTGTTTATATGGATAAGCGTATTGTAAGTGATTTCAATCTGGCACTTCACGTAAGTCAACGCCTAGCGTGTAATGCACAACTGAAATCCTTATTCTGAACGATGTACCACTCATATCAAGCCCCTCTCTTGGAACCCCCCCAGGTCACAATGAACCAGGAATCAGGCTGGTTTCAAAAGTTAAAATATTTATTCATGTAGTTACAATATAATCACACTATGTTTAATGGGTATACAATGATCACCAATGGGGTGATGTAACACTAAGCAATCTCTTTAATCACAAGGAGTAATATTGAGCAAAACAATTGAGCACAGAAATAATACTTTTGTGTGTGTTCAGAACAGATAGCAGTATAGTTACTATTTCATCCTGCACAACCCTCAACCCCCCAACAGGCAATGTAAAGAGATAGGAGGAGAGAGAACAGGTTTCAGGAATGCAGAATTCAAACAAAATGTCAATCCCAACCCCTCCTCCCTCTTCCCCCAGCAAACACAAGAGAGAAACAGAACTGATTGGCAAGTTGTCAAAATGGTTTTAAAGTTATCTGAGAATGGATTGGGTAAAACACTAAATATGGCTTAAATTGCTGAAATTGTTTACATCCTTATGGGAGCCGCTTTAGATAGTTGCTGACAACCACTAGCAATGATTCAATACTAATAAGCAATGAGAAATCTTAAATTGAGGTTGGGTGCAATCAAAAGCTGTTTTAAACGTGATAGAAATGTCCTAAAACAAAATTTGCAGCAAACTTTTCCACGCGCAGTAATCACAATCGCGGGGGACCTATATGGATTTGGAATGCGGTTCTAGGTTCTACGGAAAGCTGAGGATGTTAGCTACAAGTAGAAGTTGAAACATTGTTTCTAGCATAAAAATTGAGGAAGGTATGGGCGTTTTAGTGGAGGTCGTTTTTCTGAGATAGGCGCAAGAATGGGAAAACAGGGATGCACTTTTCAAAGACAAATGGGATTTCATTTACACTAGGCTATGACTATAGAAAAATAGAATGTCACACATGAATCTCCATCAGTCCTGGCCAGGGACCCTTCACGTGGTGGATAATCAATTTCTTTCTGGGATTCAATATATTTATTTACAACACTATTGATTTATGATTTTAGAATACAAATAAGAGAAACTGTGTGCAAGGAAAGTTCTGACAATGCAAACTACTCCCAATAATATCAGGTTCTAAGGACAAGATAGGATGGATTTAGATAGGGATTGCTATGGACAGTACATATGCTAGTGACACAGTTCTATTCTATAGATACTCACTATGTATGTTTTGAATGGAACCATCAGGGATTCTGGTCAGGGATTCTGGTTCTGGGACAGACTGCTGGGCACACAGGACTGGACTGGGTCTGCAATCAGCAAGGCGCTCTGGTCACCGCACGACCGGACTGGGCAGGATCGGCACAGCACGGTACAGGATTGGGTTTAATCTGCCCTTCTTGGTTCTGAAGATAATTATTTAGCAGACAAGCAGTTACAGCACAGCCCAGCTGTTTCTTTGGTTCCCCTTAGATCTCTGAGGTGGGTTCTGGGATCTTAGGGCCCAGCTGAAAATGGTTCAGCTATGCAATGAGCCTTTCTGCTTGCCAGGTTTCTAGAGTCTGGAGCAAGGAAGATGGATGGTCCTCTCGCAGGGTGCTCTGCAAGAAATCGGTTAGTGGGTGAATCTGTCTGTCTTTTCTAAGCCCTCAGCTGTCTCTATTTATGCTTATCCTAAAGGGGTGTGTGTGCCCCCTTTAGCAGGTGATTGGCTAGAATCTCTTCTCTCCCTTGATTGGAGGAGAAAACAGGGTGTCACCATGATGGTGTGAGTTTATGAGTCAGAGAATCCTCCCCTTGTGTCTTGAACATAAAATCTACTTTTGGTACAATACATATTTACATGTGTGCAATCTTTATAATAATAACATATATAGATTTCATAGATTACATATTTTGTGCAGCAGATACTCCTCCAAGCCTCATCGCTGTGGGATCTTGTGTCTGCTTTTGACAGAATTTTGTCCTTTTTGTCTGGAACACAATGTCTAGTTTTTCCGAAAATGTGTACAAACATGTGCGTTGAACATGGGCATACGGGTATAATGTTTCATACTTCTGGCACAAATACATTTGGTGTAAAACCACCTTTTCTGCCGTTTCCTTCTAGAACATGTCACACGGTTTTGCTGCCTCTTAAAATGTACAGTCAGAATTTAGATACACAAATATGTGATTTTTGTAATTTAAACAATTTTAAGTGGTGAGTTATGTGTCTTTAACAAAATGTTTCTTTGTGAATGTCCTGCTCCAAATGGCTGCTTGTCTCTGCCTACTTCTGGCTCTCTGCAGTTAGAAGCAGTCTCCTCTAATTTCCTCCAGAGGCCCAGGGCATTTATGACTCTTCACACTTAGCCTGCCTTTGACTGGAGGAAGTCCATTGTCTTCTTCCCCTGGCAGACCAAATTCTCCTCCCCTAATCGAATCATCAGAGAGGTGTGATTTCCTGGTGGAGTGAGCAGAAGGGAGATGCCTGGCCTCCGTGGGGGAGGCTGTTTGACTGGTTAAATTGCTTTAGGCAGGCTTAAATTCAATGTCATTCTGTTACATTTTTTTCTTGGTTTAAAACAAATTTGTAATTTCAAAACAAGCAGCTAGAACACTTATTCCAGATTCTAAACCATGGGATGTAAATAGTTACAACCTTGGTTACTCTCAATAACAGGTAATTTAGTTTTCAGACATTAGATTTCAGTGGTTCAAGTTTACAGTTTTAGTGCAATCTGCTGACAGCTCTCATACAGGCAGCCACGGGTACTGCGCCCAGATTTTGACAGATTTCAGAGGCAGGCACATTTTTGCTGTGAATGTTTTGATGACAAATTCAGCTTTTCAGGACATTGTCTGTTCATAAGGATTTCTTGAACTAAGTGACTTGTAGCACCCAGCAAGAATAGTGGATGTTTGCGAGTGTTTTGTGCCAGCATTCTGCAGTTTCAGCAACCAAGAAAAAGATTTGAAAACAAAATTTGGGATTTCTTTCAGCAAAGCACTACATTTCATGCAGGCTACATTTTTACTTGTTGGGCAGCCCAATGAGATGTTTCAGGAGTGCGCTCTCTGTTCCACCACTGACAACATCCATGGCAGATTGGGCAGCCGTCTTTTTGTGTTGCAAAGCGCAATTTCCATAGGTTTTGGCGCGCACAGGGGTTTTGTGGCCATTTTGATAATTCTGGCAACACCGGAACACAGTGATGCCGCAGGGTGGAGCATCAGTGGGTTAATCCATCCCACAATATGTAATATCTCTTACATTAGATTAAGCATAAGGCCATGTATGAAAGGGGATCACACTGTGTGGCCATGCATTATAAGGAACACAATACCCCCACCATATGTATACAGGATATTGCAAGTCACCTTGGAGCTCTGTGACCTTATAAAGGAGCTCAAAGTTTGGCCTCATCCCTCTATGTGGTCAAGGAACTCCTCAGTGACTTGCAACATCCTTATACCGTACGGTATGGTACTTTATCCTAGATGTGACAGTATATTAGTGATATGAACACTCACCTGTAGGACATTTCCATTACCACTGTATCTGTAATAATGTATTACACTTAGGTTTTTCCTGCTGCTTGAACAAGCACAGAGCAGAATTCCAGCTGCCACCGGAACACTTAATTTGCTTTCAAGATTCCTTTCTTCTGATACAGCTTCCTGTGACCCTGTGCAGCCATTAATTGATAAGGAACTGTTTATAGTAGTATGTTTACTGTGGGCACTGCTGCAGCCTGCAGATTAAAAAAGCAGCACAAGTATATATCTGCCTCTTATCACTTATTTTAACCGCGAAATGGCTTCTGAGTGCATTGTATTAAAACGCTTAACATATGTTTGCAGCAGGCCACAACGTGAAAAGCAGTGGTTTTTCTTTTCGCCTGAACCGGTTCTACATTGGATGTATGTATCAACGAATGGAAAAATCTCTTGCATGAGTGTAAGCAAGAAACCAAGTATTAAAGGGGATGAATGTGGCCATGTATTATAGGGGATAAAATCCCCTCTAATATATATAAACGCCACCTTGGAATTGTGTAACCTCTATTAGGTCAAGAAACTCCCTACTGAATTACAATATTCTTATAATGTTCCATAGGGAGTAATTTATCACATATATAGTATATAACTGTTTTAGATCACAGTTTATTTTAATGAGGTGCAAGCAATCATGTCAGTGGTTGCATTTGTTGAATAGAAGCTGATGGTGCTTCTGGAGCTCTCTGGATCCTTGCAGTGGTACACCACACCTGTGTACTACTGGTTAAGTGTGGACAGTGATTTACCTATTTCTTTTTAAATGTGGAAACTTATTTGCAAATGATCATGTGACAGTCAATATATCTGTTTAAGGGCTCAGAATGGTCTATAACTGTAACCTCCTTGAGGAATCCGCGGATGTCAATTAAAGTTGTTGGGGAATTATAGCAGATTGCATTTATTTATAGTCAGACGTTAACCAATCAAGAGAATGCAGTTCTGTCACTTATATATTTGGAAATGGCTGCCTGCTGCGACCTAATGGAACTGGCACCCAAGGATTACTTGTGCTGAAGTTTTACATGCAGGCCAACAGTTATTTACACCAGTCTGGAGAATAGTCTAACATGGATGCATACAAGGAACATGGCAGTGGACAAGGGCACAACTAGCTAACCATATGGTCTAGATGTTGTTGGCTGCAGTGCAGAGGCGTAGACAGGGTAGGGCCAGAGCGGGCAAGTCCCAACCAAAATCTGTACATGCCCACTCATCAGCACTGTGTGGGCATTTACAGGGGTTAATGTCACTTTGGCGGGCCCAACTACATTAGCTTCACGCCCCACTTATTAGACAATCCTGGCTACGCCTCTGCTGCAGTGTGCCATCCAGGCACCTCCCTGCATGTGAGCATGCAGACTCTGGGGTCAGTGTGTAAGAAAAACCATTCCTTAAACATGATGGCGTTTCCAACTCATGAGTCTCAGGGCGTGCACTGGATTTTTCTTTATTTGAAATTCTGAATTGGGTAGACCTGTTAGTGGCTTGTGATGGGCAACTTTTTCTGCACTTCTGCCAGTTTTGTATCTTTGGGAAAGCCCTGACAAGATGAATAATGGTAGTGGGCTTCAACAATATGCCGCTTACTGCTTAATATCGCATAGCCTATCACTAGGGTCCCATATATGGACATATTCTTGCAACCTATCAATGTTAACTGCTGCAGGCTTTTCTCTCCCAGTGGGAAAAGTAAGATATATGCTTTGAGAGAGTTCATTACACAACCGTGCATCTACTCATGTTTAAATTAAGTTCCGGTTGATCGCCCCTTTAATAGTTCTTAGAATGTCTGACAATGATGACTATAATCGGCAGGGAAAGGAATGATATGTAGATATATCTCAGGTGTATTAATTATCAAAATCATGCACATGTGACTCTCCAGCGAGTTGGTAATTTTAGTCCTGGTTTTGAGTATGTTGTGTATGGCAAACAAGAAGCAGCAATGTCACACGCACATGTTTATAATAAATGAAATGGCACATAGGTGGAACTGATAACTGAAGTGTACAGTTTTTATATTGAATCTTTTATGTAGAATACCCACATCTCGAATATGTTATATTGAAAACTTGTATAGTGAATGTATTTAGGGTGGGGCAAATGATTAAAAAGAATTACGGTCGGGATGTGTGTTTAGAGGTGGGAGACAGTTTTTATTTTGGGGGAACCCCCCCAAAAACAAACTGCATTCACTATAACATTTTTCATTATACGAGATTTGATATATGGGTATTCTTTTTAAAGTACTTCGGTATAATAATAATAATAATAATAATAATAATAATAATAATAATAATAATAATAATAATAAAAGATTGTATATGACACAGAAATTCAAGTTTCAGAGAGCATGTTACCGGGTGTTATTAATTACCCTTATTAGTACCCACATTTGTGGTCCTCAATTTGTGCCTGGGAAAGGTTGAGGGCACCAGGCCAGGGGAGTATTGAATACTTGGCCTAGCGTCAGTTCCTCCGTATCAGAGATGTTATAATAAGCTATGCACTCCCCTTGTGTCTCATAGAGCTAACCATATGTCTCAATTCAGTGCATCTTTTATTTTTGCTGGAATCTCACACATCGGGTTGGCCACAGCAAGGTATCCTCTTTGAATATAAAAACATGGATCTTATGCATAAAATACACCAGCAGTGTCCACCAGGGTTAACAATTGTAATGTGTTTGGTGTTTTGGGCAGATTTCTTTTCTGTTTTAAGGCCATTCATTTTTCATTGTATTTTAATTTTCATTGTCTTTCTTTTGATTTAAGATCATTGGGCAGATGTAAGTTGATTCAAACTAAAGGGTGTCTATTGGAGGTGTACAGAGCTTCGAATTTGAGTGGTATTCACCTGAATTGTGGCTGAAAAAAGCTATTTGCTACTGGAAAAACAATGTCTTGATATTCAGCTCCAGTTGAAGTCTCAGTTTTCCCATTTCAGCTGGGCCAATATAGGGCAGATTACAAATGTGCAGGCCTAGAAATTGTGTTTGACGTTCCTCATTAGACATCATACTGCAGTGCATTTGTTTGTTTGGAAGATGGAGTAGTGAAGATGAGTCAGAAGGAAAAAGGAATTATTCCTAAGGTCTGATGGACCTCCTGTGGAATTCACAGCAGGTAGTTGAAACAAGTCCTGCTGATATGGCCCCTGTGCTAAGTAGTGGCGTCGCCAGGAATCAAATTTAGGAGGGGCCAGAGGGGGGCAAAGACAAAAGTAGGGGGGGCACAGACAAAAGTAAGGGTATAACATGATCACTGCTCGTTTTAGGTAGGCGGGACACGGGGGGGGGGCACAGGGATTCACAGGCGAGGTCCCGGCCCCCCCAGGCCCCACCCTAGCGACGCCACTGCTGCTAAGTAGTCTCTCGGAAGAACTTCATTTTGGGCATTCTCTCCAATTCCCCTGTGAGCAAGTCTGTCTGAGGACTTAAGGAGTGATAGCTTGGTGTGTAGACTTTGGGGGTCATTCCATACTGAGTGGAGCAGCAAAAACATGTGGAAATGCAAGGTGTAATGCATTTACACCCTGCTTTACTGCTCCTGTCTTTTGTTGTCTCTTCCAAGTTGAAGAAGGTTTTCACGCAGGCATAAAACAAATAGATTCCTATGGACTCCCATCTCATACAGTTACTATTGAGCATGTGAATTGCCTATGAATACATTAGTGAACGCCATCTGAAAAGTGTAATTTGCAGTCAGTCTTTACTTATTTACAAAATAGAGTGTAAAAAAAAATGATACACGCCCTTTTACTTTATTTTATGCTATACATTTGCACTCCACTGTGCAACAGTTTAACATTTCAGGTTGGGAACAGACACCACGTACACACACGCACATGCAATTAGCATATGTTATCAAATTCCCCCTGCTGTGTGCAAGGGGTGTAGTCAAAGAGACAATGGGCCTCATTATAAGTCTGTCGGTCCGGTAGTAACGGTGCCGGTAAGCTACTGGCACTGTTGTTACCAGACCGGCAGACGATGAGTTGTGTTTGCGGGTTCCGTTCTGCCTGACCTGGCAGGCAGACCGGCAACCATGAACACAACTTGTCGGATGCACCGGCATCATTCATGAATGGTGCCGGGGCATTTTAAGCCCCATTCCCATTTGAGCCCTATGGCGCTCAAATGGGAATGGGGAGCAATGAATACCAGTACCCGGCAATGAGGATGGACCGGGTCTGCCAGGGTCAGATTTCCCATGCACGTCCCCATTGCCGGGTGCTGGTAATTTCACGACTTTGGCAGCAGCCGTGCCGGTTTTACCAGCACGGCGACCACCAACATCGTAATGAGGCCCAAAGTCTATTAATCAAATTGGTAAAGCAGAGGGGTGACAGGATATGGACATGGATTTTTGGAAATCAGACCACTTTCCAACAGGGTGCCTCTTCTAGGTCTATACGTCTGGGCAAACATCAATTAGATGTCAGGCAGTCCAAGATGCGACTGGCATGTTCCCAACCAGATTGGATTATAAGGGGAAATCGTCTGTTATGGAATCGCTGCACTACATTGTTGGCCAGTTTGTCTCAATGGGAAATGTGGCAGATTTGGAAGCCCAGCTTTGTAAGGACAGATAGATGGATAGAATGTCCTGTATATTTTGGTGTTTTGAAGTAGAGGCCTAAAGAGTGAGATGCATAGAAGAAGACGCAGGGCCTTGCATCCTCTAGTGTTGTGGGCAGGAGGATGGTAAGGGAGCATGGGCTGCCATATGGTGTAATTGGAAGACTTCCCAACAGATGCTCGTTCTTGGAGCTCCTAGTGTTTGGGCAGATTAAGGGCCTGATTTACAAAAGCATTTTACAATGCTGCAATCCCACTGAAAAAAAGACTTTGTAAATCAGGCCCTAAGTCTTTATGACACGTTGTTGAGCCTGATCCAACTCCATCCGTGTATATGAGTAACCTTAATGTTCACAAATCCCTTTTTAGGTCAGTGTGCCACAGAGGGTAAAACACTAGAGATGAAGGGACTATCTATGTCCTGGCAGAGAACCCAACAGGTGTTTGGACAGGCCCGATGAGGGTGCAGGTAACAGGCCAATTCTCTGCCCTGTTCAGGATGTAATATCTTGTTCAGAGCAGAGGGACACGTCCAACAAGGTGCACTACAGAATCAGAGTTGAGGCAACTTTTGCAGGTGCACTCAATGCACAAATGTGAATGCAGGTATGTGTCCTTTCAGGGGATATCAGGCCTCCAACCACACATGGAGACACCTGTTCCAGAAAGAGATGTAGAGCACAATGCAAACATGTGCTGTATTGTAAACATGATTTCAGTCTCAGGAAGTGGCCTTGGGGGAAGAGGGGTAACTACCTGCACACCCAATGCCTGGTTCTGCTCAATGTAGAATCTGTCCTGCATGGACTGATGGTCTCTCTGGGACATTAATTCACCAATGTGTCAGCGGCAGAGGACATGCACCAGACAAACTTTGACCCTCCTCTTCCTATGACATCTAGGGAAGTGAGATAACATTAATCCTAGTTAAATCATGTGTCACTGCGGAAAAAAAGTTATGCATGTGGACTTCGTTGGTGCTCTGCAAATCAACGCATCACGTTTACTGTTATTTCTTCAAAATGTACGTGTACGTGAGGACCTGCGCCCCTGTCCATCTGGTTTTGATGTGTGCTTTTGGATGGATATTCATTGAAGTTTAAATGTTGTTTCTTTGTGTTCTTAGCATGTGGGCTTCATTAAGAGTTTGGGGGTGTGGGAAAAAAGTGGAGGTTATTCCGTTAGCTCAATTTTTTCCACACCACCAAACTACAAATTATGCAGAATTTCCAGGAACATTGGAGGCTCTACCTCCGGCTTGATGATGGAGGTAAATTCTTCACTTTTCCTCCAAAAATAGGCGGCATTATCACTAAGCAATTCTGCCAGTGTTAATTCTGCCAGACATCCCCAACGGAGTCCTATGGACTTCAGAAAATGTGAATTTGCACTGCTAACCAGCACTTGTAAACCCCTGGTAAATCCACGGGACTAAGTAGTGGTAACGGTAAGTCCGTTTGGTGGTATCTCATTAGATTTACTGCCGAGATACCACCAAACTGTTAATGAGGCCCATTATGTGAGGGTGGGTCTCTGAAACATAGCATGTTCCTTTATGGAGTTTCTGCATTGTGAAGGTGTATCACATGTACAATGCTTGCTTGTGTTATGTGCCTTAAAGCTTCTGCAGACATCACCAGGGCAAAGGAAATGCCACAGAGCTTATACAGGCACGGGCGGCATGTTATACAGGCACGGGCGGCATGTTATACAGGCACAGGCAACATGTTATACAGGCACGGGCGGCATGTTATACAGGCACAGGCAATATGTTATACAGGCACGGGCGGCATGTTATACAGGCATAAGCGGCATGTTATACAGGCACAGGCAACATGTTATACAGGCATGAGCAGCATGTTATACAGGCACAGGCAACATGTTATACAGGCACGGGCGGCATGTTATACAGGCACGGGCGGCATGTGATACAGGCACAGCCAACATGTTATACAGGCACGGGTGGCATGTTATACAGGCATGAGCGACATGTTATACAGGCACAGGCAACATGTTATACAGGCATGGGCGACATGTTATACAGGCATGGGCGACATGTTAACACTAGCAGCATCTTATTTAGCTGTCAATTTTGCACGCTTTTAACACAGATACTAAAAACATGTGTTGATAGTAATTTCAATAGTTTCCTTTGAATGACTCACACTTTCAAATGAATACAATATTGCAAAGGGAGCATTATGTAGTTGTTAGCCAAGGTGTAAATATGAATTCAAACTTGTACTGACTTTAAGAATTAGCGTGGTGAGTTATGTAGGTATTGTACAACAGCGATGCATTTGGTGAACGCATTAAACACATTTAACTCCAAGAGTTAATGTGCTTTGCCTTAGGTTGTTCTCACAACACAAACGCTGGTGTGAACATTAGTTTTATCTTGACTCACACCTGGCCCGAGCCCTGCAATCTCATCGTTGGGCTGCAGTTTTCGCAGGCAATAGTCTGACCCTCAGGGGTAGAAGCTGAAGCTCAGGGGTAGGAGCTGATCGACCTGGCTGCCACTAATGATGTCCATGTGGTTAACATTCAGTGCTTTGAGACTACATGAGTGGCATGAAACCATTCATGCATTTCCATGCGGGCTGCAACGAAGGGGCTGGGGGGCCCACTTTCGACCCACTCTACCCTGCAACTGGCACGAGGATGTAAACTATGCAATTGGTAATGGTGATTGCTCATCACAACCTTCATGTTAACTTGGAACTGTGCATTCCTGAAGCCTGAGATTTTCAGTAACACCGGCATCAGTATGCAACATTCTTTCTTACACGTTTTCTTAGATTGTGTTAATCTGTCCTTTTCTGTCTTGTGTGATTTAAATACGGATGCATGTGAGGAGACATTTTTTAAAAAAAATGGGAACACTTTTTAAAATAGTGCTTTTTTAAAAATGTATTTCTCGATTTTGGAACATGATTCAATAAAAGAGACGCCTTTTACTCTTCATATTTGGCTGAATGCGTGACAACCTAATATTCATTATTTGGCTGAATACTGAATAGGCGTTAATATCCAAAATGGGCAGAAGTGAGCATGTTTATGCTTAGGTCACATTCAAAGCTGAGTCCACTTTATGAGGGTTTACTCATCATTGAGCCATGAATTGCGTCAATCATTGTAAATCGCACCCACGCCTAGTTAGAAATGATGTTTAGGTCTGGAGAGGGGCAGAGTTTGCTCCCTACTAGCCTGCTGCTGGTATATGTTTAGAGGGAAGCTAGCTTCTGATTCAAGCATGACGTGTGCATGTTACTGAAAACTTAGTTAAAACAATAGCCACTTTTCAAAACAGTGGACCTGTATAAGCAGGGGAGAGATTTGAGAAACATGCTTTGAAATGCATGTGCTGTTTCCCTGCTGCTTGGCACATTAAACAATGTTCCATTCGAGCTGGGTTACATTATGCGTATGATTGCTCATGTTTGAGTTATCAATCTTCATTCAACTAAGTTCCCAATCTGTGATGGTCATGATTGGCTGAACAACTTTCCCTATTTCTATAGCTGTGACGATGATTCCTGTGCGTCTGCGGCACCAACTACACTACTTTGTTTTCTTCATGCATAGGTTGGTGTGATTTCTGCTCATGACAGGTCCGCATCTGGGGCAGGTGGGATACGGCGGGCGGTTATGATGTTGCTGCCATAGCAACAATACAACTGTGACCAAGCTTTCTGTGCTGCTGTGACACTCTCCTACATTTTGTTCTTCTCTATATGCAAAGCTTGGCTCCCGATAACATTAAGGTCTGCATCTCTTGGGGCTTCATGGGCAGAGGGGATGGTGCAGGTGGTTGTGCTGATAGCGCCTAGGCAACCGTATATGGTCATTGCATCCAGTGGGGTCTGAGTGTGTGGGCTCCAATCGTCAGTGAGCAGAACAGGTTCAGTTAACGCCCTGTGAGATTTGATCTGATTTGATTTGATGTCAATGTGCATGGACGAAAAGCCAATCCATGCTTTGCTAGGGAGCAGCATGTGCCCAGTGCAGTGCAACCTCAATGTCAATGCGGAGGAATGGGAGCTCAATCGCCCACATAACTCTGAAATGTATTGAGCTTGAAAGCTCGATTAAAAGACATGAATGGATAGCTGGTTAAATGGGGCATTGGGTGTGCAGAAGTGTTGCCCTGAAGAAGTGAAAACATGTATGTTTTTGATGAAGACCCTACTAGGTCAACATTGATTGTGTGGTTGGCACCAACTTTCTTTGAAGAACATGCCAACATTCAATCCTGTGCAGGATATTGCTGAGGAATGGGCCCTTGACTGTTCATAGGAATTCAGGGTATTAGGCATAGCTGTCAACTGGGAAAACCAATAAGCTAGTTCACCATCACACCCACCTAAAGCGATCCAGTCATGAATGTGGAGTGCATTCATTTTGATTAGAATATACTCTGGCCGCTCAATGAAGGTTGTGATGTATCTGGAAGAAGGGTGGTTATTCCCACTGTCGCTTTCCTGCTTGAAGAAACCAGTAGCCCCATGTAAGAGATGCATCACATCTGTCATCCTAGGAGCGAGATGTCTCTCCCTTTCTATGGATTGATTGGGAGTTTGCTTGTTGATGTCCAAGCCGGGTGCATGGGTGCAATTGTGATACCCATGGGGTGGGGATCTTGACTGGTTCAATAATGTCCTGATCCAGCAGTGATCGCATTTCGGTCTCCAACTTGCAACTGTGTGTGAAGGGGGATGCCTCGATAAGGTTGTGCAATTGGCTTCATGGTTTTATTAATGTGAAATTTGATCAGTCTGTGTTTTAGTTTACCTAATACTTAATACAGTGAAGGGAATAGTTTGGTTAACATGTCTTTTGCCCTCAATGTATACTCGATGTAAGACTTCCACTTGTATTGCTGATTTGAAACTAAGAATGCACCCTCGAGCAACATCCATGCAAATAACATATACCCCTACTCGAGCAGTCTTGCCTTTGTATAAACAGGATACCAAGAAGAAACCTTTTGATTGAAGGGAAGAGGTAGAGCCGTAAGGATACATATCTATTAATGGTGGATGAAGTTTGTGACCATGTGATAATGATAGATATTCTTTTTCACTCATTACAATTACTGTTGTGCCTGTGTCGATGAGGAACTCAAGCGGACTCCCATATACTTGTAAAAGGAGAATGGTACTATGTTCTCTGGCTTTGAGGTTTCCAAGAGTAAATACATTGCCTCATTTCCTTTAATCGCTGCGTGATAACGCAGATGCGTGATGTGAGCATGGTCTGGCAACCCAACAGAATAGTTTTCTTATTGGACTCAATCAGGAGTGTTACAGTGGCAATTTGGTGAGCTCTGATGTAGTTCTGTAGGGCATTGAGTGGATCTTCTAGGTGGAGATGAGGCACGCCTTGATATGCAACTTTCATGTATCTATGAACAAGCTGTTGTCTTTGTCACTCTTTAGAAAGACTTGAAATATGGTTTTCACGACCACATGAATCATAAGTGTTACCCAGGTCTGGGCAGGCACCTTCATGGGGGAAATCATTTCCACATCTGTAGCAGAAATGCGTGGGTGTCGTAACAGGTATTAGTGTTGCACTTGTTTAGTATTGGTGTGTCACTTTCATTTTCTTAATGGCGTCTGGTGTGCCTCTATTGATGGTGATTTGCGAGCCGTGGTGAAAATGTTTTCTCGCGTGCACGTTTTTTGTTGCAGTTTTTTCGCGGAAGGTGAACGATTCACTTTGCTTGTGATTGTAAAGCTTCTTCACTGAAATATGTATCAAATTCACAGTGCATGAAGCGTGTCTTTAGGCGCGGAACGATATTGTCTAAAGTTTTGGTATTTGCTTGCGTTGTCGTAGTGACGTGCGTGGCAATCCTAGTGCATATTCTTTTGGAGACTATATTTATTTAACAGACTTTTAGAACTTCTAATGTGTTAGTATCCTCAGGAAACCATACATAATGTTGAACCCCACTGGGCTGACTGAGTGCATTCGAATACCATCCGTCATCTCATAGACCCATGGCTTCCATGAAAACATCAACATCTT
This sequence comes from Ambystoma mexicanum, assembly GCF_040938575.1. Taxonomy (NCBI): domain Eukaryota; kingdom Metazoa; phylum Chordata; class Amphibia; order Caudata; family Ambystomatidae; genus Ambystoma; species Ambystoma mexicanum. The sequence goes on from NC_090937.1 coordinate 406,703,829, forward strand.
TCATCCAGTGAGCCAACCTGGCTGGCACCTACATTGCTGGAGTCGGTAATGTCAAAGCGGAGAAAAGTTTGTAGTTGTAATGCCTCTGACATGGACCTACCTGAGCATGATGTTGAGGGGCCTGCATGAGCACTGAGGGAAACGTCGTCTTCTGACCCGCTGAAGAGAAGATCCCTTCCACCTAGAGAAGAAATGTCAGCAATACTGTATATGCCCTGGATCTCAATAAGTTCTGTTGCTAAGGTGAGGGATTACAAACTAGATAACATGTGTGACCTACCTCTCATAGGAAATGTCAGGCAAAGTGCCAGGATGATGTAAAGGTGGGCCCCATCGTTTAGTCAGAAAGGCACATGGTGCTGCACTTTCATGTACTGCCAACAATATTTGGAGAGCTTTTTTTATTTTGGGTTGGCTGACATGCACACGGAGAGTCAGAACGATGGAAAAATTGGTGTAGAAAGCACAGACCAATTCAGAAGAAGTCAGACGGGCAGCGCCTCCATACGCTGTCGAGAGCACTTGGAGTGCTGGCAACGTCAGCCAGGAGAGGAGGAGCTCTGCTCCATCTTCTCAATGGTAGGTCATGAGTGAGCACGTGTGAGTTGGGATCTGCCCTCGTTATCGGCAGTGTTACTTGGCGAACATAATGAAACGCAGAGCCAATAATGTAGCCAATCCTCTATGTTCCTCTCCTTCCCGATTGCCCCTCCCCACCACATCACTTTCCTTTCCCCAGGCAACTTCTCATTTTGACCAGCAAACATTGGCATAGAAAGAGGAGATTACAGCTATAATTTTGAGAACCCCAAAATATTGCACCAGGTGCCTTTACTTTGCACTTTTCTGTATGCCCATTTTTCAGTACTTTGATTGTAGACGGAAGCAAAATGAGTTAGTGACTGTTTATGACATTGTATGCATGGCAAGACTTGCATTTTCCACAGTGCCATAGCTGCAATCACGAAAGAAACTATCGGAGTGTTGTCCTATGAGATCAACATCAAAAACTGATTCTGAAATTCACTATACAAGCCATCAATGGCAAACGGCACCTGCACAGACCCAGAACAAAAGGAAAGAGCAGCAGGGCAAGCAACAAAGAAACATTATTTTATGAAAATGTAAGCTTACATGTATACGCCAATGACAAAATAGTCCTCTTGAAATGAGAGAAAAAGAAAAAAGTTAAAGAGGATCAAAGATGCATTTTGGGGCCTGATGAAGACTGTTCATTACATATTGTTTTCGTATTGATTCGTTTTTTGTCAGTTGAAACTAGCATTGAGGAAGGTCTGGTCTATTGGTAGCTTTGTACAACATGACCACTTAATTGCCAATAACATACGATGGTCATAGAAGGATTGAATGTACATTCATGACCTCATCCGGCTAATTGACCATATGTTAAGTTTTTCTTTTTTCCTTGCGTTTTTCCAATATTGTTATCACTAGGGAATTTTGAAAATAATGTGTGTTTATTTTCAGACTAAATAACATGCTTTGTGATTGTATTTAGAGCACTTGAGGTTAATCATTATTGCCTGTTTTGTTCTTGGGACTTCTGGATCTGTCGCTTGTGGCAGTGCTATCCCTGGGCACTCTACTGGGTTGCACTTTATTCTGTTTCTGACACTTTGATAGATTATTATGTATTCAGGATGAGAATGTTTCCATTAATGTGATAGTGCTTTATGATTTAATGCATATTTATCTTATCCTTACATTTTCCTAACATCATTTTTATTTTTTGCTTGACCTGCTGTTCTTTCGTTTTGTTCTGTGTCTGTGCAGGTGGCGTTTGCCACTGACGGCTTATATAGTGAACTTCAGAATCCGTTTTTGATGTTGATCTCATAGGAAACCACCCCCGTAGTTTCTTTCTTGTGTTGCTTATACCCCGGGTGTCAATGAGTAAAGGGATTTGCCTACCTCTCTGATTCAAAACAGCTGCACTCACAACACCAGTGGCAGCCATCAATTAAAGGACTTGTAATGTTTTGCATGACAAGAATAACTTAAACATCAATTTTCATAAAAGATATACAAGACTGACACTGGAATTGGGTACTGCAAGATCCCACACGAATGTACTCAGCCGCTGGTCTGCCTTCGAAATGACTGTGCATGGAACGCCCTTTTTCACAGTGAAATGTTCCCCTACAGGGTTCTGTGCACAACCTTTAAAAAAGGTGCTAACTTACGTTTGCATTACAACACTGACATTGCCCTCTTTTTCACCCACCCTCCTCCATTGGGTGTGTCATTGAAGGTCAGACAACCTCTCTCCTGCATTCCTGCATATTTCTAAGGAGGTAAACTAAACGTATATCAAGTGATAAAAGAGTGCAGTCATTGTTAAGAGGAAAAGGGATGAATCAGCAGCAGGCACAAAACTCACTGCATTGCACATTTCATTTGCTGAAGTCCTTTGCATGAAAAGGAAGTTAATGTGCCTAGTTGTGAATAAGGAGTGCTATATGTTGTTTTGACAGGAAGGTTAGATTAAAACATGGTTTTAGTTTAAGGAGCATTTTTATTTAGTTTCAAACATTTCATTAGCATTACACAAGAAGGCGTGCAGAGTAGAAAGGTTCTATGTGATATTTCCGCATTTTAAAGACTGAACACAACTATTTTTTCACTTAATACCGAGTAGGAGAGCACGCCTTACAGAAAATTACATTTTGTAGTATCTGTACCAAATGCTTTGTGATCTGTTCAACTTTCACATTCCCAACTGAGATGTTGTATTCTCCAGAGAAGGGAGTGAAGATAGAGGTGGACTGGAACACAAAAGTGTCCCCAAAAGGGTTGTCAAAGTGGACTTCTGTAAGAGCAAATGCAGCGAGCAAGACAATCCCCTCCAACGTGTTAGAGAGGGTTCTCCCCACAAGAAAACAGTCACATAGGAACAACCCAGGCATTGGACCATACCCGTATGGATACAATAAGCTGGTGCACACAACCAACCATATGCAAGCCAACACACACAGATGCTAGTTTCTCTGGGTTTTGGACATATCCTGTCACTCTTCCCTCAGTAACCATCCCCGTCCTCTTTCTTGCTGAGTCACATGAGCACATGGAGACTGCCCTCGGGTGGTAGCTGTGCACAGTATAAATCAACAAAACATAACATAACAAATATGGACAAATGGGTTCAAATGATGCATTTGCAAGTACATTCCACCCTATAAATGATTATGTAGATAAAATGTGGTTAAGCCAAACAAAACTCTTATATATAAGCATTGGTAAGAGTGAGGAATATCACACCGGATGGTTCATAAACAATTTTGTAGAGGAGCAAGTAGACAATATCTTGCCAGTTCCCGCTCCCTCACCGCTGTCATATTGGAACAGTTGGGGAAAAGCAATAAATGAGTCCTCCTGTATTGTTCCCATACCACATTGAGTGCATAAGAGATGGTATGCACTCAGACAGCCATACATGATGTACCCTTACATTGTAAGTGTGGAAGGGTGTTGCATGGAAGAATGCTACATGGAAGAATGTCGCCTGCCAAGATGTGAGAATTCATCAATGAATATTGTGGATGGACGTCAAAGTGAAATCTGATGAAGCCAAAGTGATGTCATAAAAAAGATATGTGAACCTATGCTGAAAAAATATGAAAATATTTAGAAGTAACAATGTAACTAATGTACCTAAAGCTAAAGTAATCATGGACCTAAAGAAGAAGAAGTAACTTACTAACCAATAACTGTAAATACACAGTAAAGCAAGGTAGAAAGAAAACATATAGAAGCTTGCTATAGAGGAATATATGACATGGCAACTACAGACATTGTAGGAAAATGGACGATGGCTCACGTTGAACTTAACCAAGCTACCTCAGAGACAGGCCAAGCCTGTAGAATCAGGAGACACAGAAAAACAGCTATGTGTGCAGAGCCGATGATGAGTCAAGGTTGGCTTGAGTTAAGGATACTATTTTTAAAAGGAAAAGCACAGAGCACAAAAGGGAGTACATGGATAAGCTCTGAATGTGGGACATCCTTCATAGAGGGACAAAAAAGAAAACATATCTGAGAGTCAAACTGTTGGTCAATTAAAAGTATACAAAATTCATTTGAGATAGTGTGAGCAAGTTTCTAGAGACCAAGAGAAGCAACAGCACTCTGCATAATTAAATCAAATAGCAGTAAATAGAAGGCTTCTTGAATGTTCCAAAACAGTAAGCAGGCAACCAGGTCAACTAAAAATCGAAGACTCTGGCTGATGGCCTACCGATGAGAGATGATGGACTAATTGGGAAAATTGGAGTAGTCTAATAGGATTCAAACAAATAAGTTTTGTTTCACGTACATGCTGCGAAGGAGCCAAAAGTCCAAGGTTGGGAGATTATGCCAACCAACCAGTGGGGTTGAGGGACAACCTAACCTGCAATGTAGCCTAGACCAATCCACTGTTGTTTTGTTTGCTATAATCAGTACAATACATATTTAGAGGTAGTTCAAGGCATGCTCTACAGATAAGGGGTAGCCAATGAGGTACTAATCCTTATATGTTCTATAAGTAGATATGTTCCCTTAACCAATCCCTTCCCTTGATAGGTTTTCTTTTTTGCCACATATAATGACACCATAGATGATGCATATTCGGATATAAGACCTCCATGTAATCGAGCTTCTGAGTGAGTGTGCATGCAAACGTACGATGTCTGCAAGGTCATCCTACTTTATTAAATTGACAATAACATAGAACTTTGCCATATTCTTTGAGTCTGTCGGATGCTTTGGTTTGAGATAATTATTGTAATTCCATCTAGCACAAAAGACCCTTCAAGGTGCTAGAACACAATTCCTTAGTTCAAATGGCTTTGGGGGAGCAGGAGAAATCGAAGTATGGTGGTTGTGTTTAGGGGAGAGAAGTTAGAAGGAGTAGAAAGCCAAGGTACCCACACAATCAATCCCCATGATGCAGAGGCCCACCAGGAAATCTCCATAGTTCCCTTTGGGCAAGTCCACCAATCAGTGAGGGATGTGTATTAGTGCTCTCAATGGAACATCTTCCAAACAGGTTTACCGGGTTCCTGAACGGATTCATAGCCAACGTGGTGTTAACACATTTTTCAGGGGCCAAAAAAGAACATAGCAAGACACAGTCCAATCACACATTTCCGATAGAAATACTGGCAGCAATATCGTTTTTAGGCCACATCGCTCCATCCAGTGCCAGACATCTGAAGTTATACAACAATCTCTGTGCTGAAACTGTTATGGAAAATAGATGAGCACTAGCCTTGCAAAAAATAGGCCCAGGCACCAAATTATAAGTGATACATTTTCATAAGTCTTAATTTGTTCTTGTCTTTTCCCTCTTGGTCCTTGAACAACCTGGTTTTATTTTGTAAGACATCCATTTTCCTTTCCAAAGTTCTAAGGATCCTTGTTAGGGGAATGCTAAGTATGTTTGTGCTGCCTGCCGCAAACTGCCACAATATAAACCACCCACAACCTACCTGTGGCAGTCCAAACAAATCAGGCATGACGGATGTATTGTTATAAAAAAAGTATTGGCAAAGCCAATAAATAGGACTGGCTTCATAAATGTAGATTTATTTTGTCCTGTGATGTAGGTTAGGCATAAGAAAACATATCATACCCTCTAAATCCATAAAGGCCAGAGCATTTTGCTTTGCCAATGCATGTTTATTTTCTTTCTGATACAGTTCCCCTTTTATATAGATTGAATAAAAAATGTTAGGCACTTTTCCATCGACCGATGATGAGAAACAATTCGATTTTTGTAAAGTACAGTTCTGGCAAGCTTATATTTTTACACTACACGTCTCCTTGTCTATGTATTGTTCTGGTTCTCTTTGTCAGTCTTGACGAAGTTCTTGACATTAAGAGACATATCTCCCAGGTTTTTCATAAATTGTTCCTTTGGATTTGTAGAAAGGTGATCAGATGTCAAATAAAAATACTTCCTGTGCAAGCTCTGTGGCACAATCTGCTAATGCATGTGGCAACTGACTAACATGTTGGTGGTTCCATCCAGAGTTTGAGGCCACCGACGAATGGTGTACATCTGGCATGAAGTACAATTAAAATGAGCCAGTTCTTACTTTCATTTATGTCACGGCAGGATAGTTCAGGGGCAATGCAACGGTATTACCCAAATTGTTTGTTTACAATTGTTCAAATGAACAATTGACCGAATTTAAAGGGTCACAATTGACCTTTCACAATTGACCGAATATATATATATCGGTTTGGTTATATATATATATATATAGGGGTTTTGGGGGTTTGGCGTTGGGTGGGGGTTTGTGGGGGGTTTCCCCCCACATATATGGTACAATTGACCTTCACATTTCGGTCAATTGTGAAAAGGTCAATTGTCACTCGAACAGTTGTAAAACGAACAATTTGTATACAACCAATGCAACACAGGTTCGATCCCCAGATCTGAGCTTAGAAACATCTGGGTATCAAGCACGTTATAAATAACCAATTGTAATCATTATAATTATTTTGTTTCTAACTATTATGGGTCATCTTTGGTAAGCGAGATTTGTGCTTAACTTCCAGATCAGAGTGCAGATTCATAACCTGGTCCAGGGTTTTGCTATGAAGAAAAAAACCAAAAAGAAACATCTGACAGATGAGCCTATTGCAGGGTCGACCCTGCAAAACCAAGTCATCTGTTCACCCTAGTTAGGAGGTAAATCAGACAAAGCTACTCCATCTGTAAATTTGCTAAGCCAATTGAAAAGTAAACGCGGCCCTGGGAATATCCTACAGAGTGCCAATAAATACCGTTTAGGGTATACATGTGGCTTGGCACTTCTATTTTAACAGCTGCTAAAGTGTTGTCCCTGCTGTTCTATGGAAAACAAGAGCGATAACAGTCAATATAGGTCCAAACATTAAGGAAAGGCAAACATGTCTTGCGTTTTAAAACGCACTGTTTTCCCGAGCAATCCCCAGATGGGGATTACAATGGATGTGTAAAGCGAAAGGAATTCACAGAATGCAGGCCTGGTTATTTCTCACTGTGTAATACCCGAGGATTAGAAGGAATCTTGCCAAACCCGCAGTGCTGCTGTGTAGAGGGGAGGGAAAGCTGAAAGCCCAGGTGACGGCAGGACAGCTGTGCTCTATGGCACTTAGGCTCTGCTCCATTGAGACCACATGTCGTGCAGGTGCAGGGAATTCAGGACCTTTCACTTCTCATTGACTAAAGCTTGCGTCAGAAGACAAAATGGACTGAAGGAAAATGAATCGGGCAATTCTTGTTCTGTGGCCTGGAACTCAGCCTTTCCTCATGTCTCTACCTCAGGCTCAACTCCCTTTGCGAGGAGAGAGCTGTTGTGCTACGAAGAAAGAACAGTATCCTTGTGGATAAACCCTACATCTACGACATATACTCATCCTGGTCTTTATCCACAAGAACCTGCTTTAAACAGTTATTGGTGATGCCCACATCAAATATTCCAGTTGCACCAAAACTTTCACTGGGTCGTGGTGCGTTTTCACAAATGTTTGCAGGTGGTTTTCCATACTAACAAATTCACTTATGCGTGAAAATATTTTTGGACAAGTGAAGGAACTGCTGTGACTTTAGCTGTACGTGTTCTGCCTGTTCCTTTTTAGTTTTGGCTATTACTTACAAGCCACAACTATTGCATTAGCGTCCCGAGGAGGGATACAAAGCTTGGAGAAGTTGTTTGGTTATTTATCCACCCATTGCCTGCTAATGGGCAAGGTCATCCTTATGGCCATTCCCACCCAAGTCTTGCTTCTCCACACCCAAAACACATCCTCCTGGGATATGTTTGAGCTACCTTTATTATCGCTTACCATCGAACGTTGTGCTCATAGTCCCTGCCAGTGTTTTTTTTCAAAGCATTCTTCTGAGAGTTAACAACTTAATGGAATTTGTAAACGTGCTACTGGCGTATTAAAAATGTTAACCAGTTCTGCCTTCAGCCGCTCGATTTATAAATACTGTGTGTGTCCATCATTGAAGTCCTGTTAAAAACAAGCACTTGCAAATCCAACAGTTTTGGCTTGTGTATTAGGCGTTTGCCAGGCACTGCTTTTATATACCAAGGTACTCACAAGATTTTTCATCTGCCACCTTCGATGGCCATTTAATGCCAATACGGCAGTTCCTGGCAAATGCCTGTCCCATGCCTACACAAAAGCCAATGCTACTGACATTGACAATGCTTGTTTCATTTATGCAGTTCCAATACCGGCACAGGATAGGATATTTATCTGGAAGGGCAAGGGTTGCAACGCGAGGGGTCTGTCTCAACTGAGAGCTAATGTTGGAGTAGTCGAAACCCCATGAGTTAAATCATATAGGTTTTCAAACAGAGCCCCGCAAAATACATGATAGATTGCATTTTCATAACTATTCTGTTACAGTTTCTTATGCAGTATGAGTTTAACAGGTCAGTACTAACGAACTATGACAACTTCTACCGGGGCAGGCTTCCACACATACAAAGATACATTCTTAGTAGGTCACAAAGGTAGGTGTGCTTGACAGGAAGTGTTCAAAGTTGTCAATACTCGCCATTCTAAAATTAACTTTTTAAGGTCACTCCTTTTTTAACCTAATCAGTGAGGTTTGGCCCGATTCCCTAAGGGTGGCTAGCAAGGCATACTCACCTGAGCATAAACGCTGTCACATAGTGTGACAAACCCAACAAATATTGGCAAATACAATGGGCTTAGCTTGTGGGTGGACATGGGGTAGGCAATTGCTACTTACTGCCATAAAGTTACTCCTTGGCCGTAATATGGAAATAATCACAGCATGGTGTGACTACTTAGGTATTTGTTGTCATTGCCTCAGAAATATCCACCTACTACCTACGCACAATACAAAAATGTAGACTTTGCAAGTGCTTGTTTTTTAACAGGACTTCAGTTTGAAGAACAGATGTGAGAAGATACGTGTTGCTTATAAATCCTGTTGAAGGCATTCTTTTGTAAGACATTTTTTAATGCACTAGTACCTCTTTTACAGTGGCAATTGAGTCATCAACTCTTGGAGCAATGCTTAGAAATAACACTAACATGTCATTTACAGCACAAAGTTTGATATTGCTGGGGGATAGAGCTACCTCAAAGAGATCCCAGGAGTGAATGGTTTGGGGGGCAGGTGCAGGTAGTGGATGAGAATAGCCATAGGACTTCCCATTTTCATGGGCAATCAATGGATGGGTACATAAACAAGTAGCACTTATAGGCTGTATACTCTCCTCTTATTGATTTCCCTTCTACCAGCTCACCAAAACAATAGGGTCAGCCTGATGGTGGATCAATAAACAAAGCTAAAAGGGGTAGATGTATGGATTTGATTCAGTCATACCCACTGGCATTGCTCTGACCAGCATTCCATACCATTGATTCTGAAACAGTCTTGTTGCATCCAATAATGTGGTCAGTCCTGCCAGAACTACTAGACCCCAGGACCTGAACGTGGCTGGTGTGGCTCAAGTGCAATGGGGACGCTTCCAAGCAGTTCAAACTGAACTGCATGCATCTTTTGGTGGCAGGATGAAGACTCATTTGCTTAGGGCTAGTAACACTAAAGACATGCTAAAGAATTATCGCATAGAAGGCTTCCCATAGTAGTGATGGTGTAATGAGTAATTCAAAGTCGAACATTCAATACTTTTTGATTTTACTCTACTCTCCCCTCCAGAATAATATTTTTCCTGTTCCAATTTTCATTTTTTCACTTGTGCGTAGGAAAATCCGCTGAATATATCAGTTGAATGTAATTTTTACAGCCCCTCAGTCGGTTGATGCACCTGCTGCAGATAGATAGATATCTGTGTGCGAGCTGCAATTCACTAGATCTTACCTTGGATGAGCCAGCAAACAATGTAATACTTCTGAGGCTGATGAAATGAGTATTAGCACATGGAGATCGTTGTTGACCTCCTCTCAACCAATACATACGTTCAGAGCACAGTCAGTAACTTCTGGTATTGACTGCATTTTAAACATTCTGACTTCAAAAGCAGACATGGAAATAACAATACACTTAGCAGAGAGGTTTTCTTCAAGCAAGAAACTTCCTCTCTGGGAGGACTTTTTTTCAGTTGCAACATCCTTTTTAGCACACCACAGAGAAAGGTAAAACATGGGAATATGCTTTCACTTTCCTGTAGATAAACCGTTTACGTTTACATGATGCTTAATGCATGCTCATCTTAAACCCACTTCAGTTTAACCAATTTTGACATTTAAATACCTGAATTATGAAGACAATCATGTTATTCAAACAAAACAAAGTAAAACCAAATTGAATGTATTAACTCTGTCAATTTTCTTTGCTCATTAACGTAAGTTTTCTCATTCACCACCAAATCTCCAAAAGATGTATTACTACTACCACAATGTGCTAATCACCCTATAGACCTTGGGAGGGGTCACAACCACTTGCGATAATGACCCTCCCCAACGTTTGGGCTGAGGCGAGTCCCTACCCCGGTTTATACGGGTATAATATTGTTGTTATAATGCAGGAATATTAGGGTGTCGGCAGCAGCGTTTCAGTCTCTGATAGTTGGCTTAATCACATGAGAACAGTTTCTAGTCTCCAGGAGGCAGAACTCGGAGCAGCATTGTGGCATCCACATGCATTCAATGATGGAAGAAAGGGAAGAAAAATATGTGACTGACTGCAAACAGTACCGCATGACCAAGACAAGTTTGCTCTGCCACCCCACAACCTAAGTAGAAGGTGAACAATTAATCACCACAGAACAAGGGAAGAGCAAGGAGCAGAAGGCAGTAACCATGCTTGCGGGATCCCCGCACAATCCAGACCCATTCCCAAGGCAAGTACCTCGTCTAGAAAACTTTGTAGTACATCACTATAGTTCCCCACTAACTGTTGTTTTTCCTCTAATCTCTTCTACCATTGCTTTGTGATTTTACTGTACGTCATTCACAGTATTTGTGCTCACTGCAGGAAGTTCTGCTGCTCTCCCCAAATTGAGCCTACTGTGAGGTATACCACTACTAGGACAGCCACATAGCTAAACTGGATACTTTAAATGCCCCCCTGCATGTTCATTGCGTGCCCCCTGGCTATCATGCTCAAATACTAGTTTTCACATCATAATACACATAGTGACCAACCCACCAATACAGCAATTAAAGGTCCCTCTCAATACACACTAAAAACACCACAATGGCACCTCTCCCACTAATTTGTTTTGCACAACGGACCCTTATATTACATTACATTGCATGGCATTTATAATGTGCACTATGGACCCACAGGCATGAAGGCGCAGACAGGATTACACAGAGGACACACATAAAACATAAAAAGAACTGAGTGTGCGGAATCCCTAGCCAAGGAGGATGATTAGCGAAGGACGAGGATGCTGTCACTAAATGGGTACACAAGGTGCCCCTCTGGATACAGATATCTCAAGTGCTTTTGATACAAACCACCCAGAAACACTCTTGCAGGACAAATCCGATCACTTCCCGGTTGCATGCACAAACACAACAGCAAGGCTATCTTCCATTTTTCCTTTGTCCTATCAAAACCACTTTAAAGATGACCACCGCCAATCCCTGCCTTCCTACACTCCGATATGCTCGGTGAGCCACCCTGCAGCACCAAGCGTCCTGATTGGTGGCACCGGGGACAAATCCAGAAGCTCAGCCGAGGTGTAAGGCGATGCTGGTCCCACAACTAAGGACCAAACCGAAGGCTCCTGTCTTTGCAGTTGCAGCCTTGGATAAGAAGGATGTGCCTCTGACCATCGAGGCACCAACATTGCTCATAACATATCATAAACTCTAGTGGTACTAAAACCACTTTAAAGATGGCTGCTGCTGTGCCCTGCCTTCCTACACTCTCCGATATGCTCGGTGAGCCACCCTGCAGCAGTGTGCTTCTTGATTGGTTGCTCCCGGGGACAAATCTAGGAGCTCAGCCGAGCCGTGAGGCGAAAATGGTCTCGCAACTAAGGCCCGAACATAAGGTTCTTGGCTTTGCAGTTGCAGCCTTGGACAAGAAGGACGTGCCTCGACGATCGAGGCACCAACATTGGTCATAACATTTGCTATCAACTCCAGTGGTACCAAAACCTCTTTAAAGATGGCCACTGTCGTGCCCTGCCATCCTACACTCTCCGATATGCTCGGTGAGCCACCCTGCAGCACCATGCATCCTGATTAGTGGCCCACGGGGCCAATTCCAGGTGCTCAGCCAAGCCGTCAGGTGAAGTCTGTCCCGCAACTAAGGCCCAAACCTAAGGCTCCTGTCTTTGCCTACCTTGCTGGGCATGACAGCCAGGCTGCACTAAGGACCATTTCTCACTGATCCATGAAGTCTCCACAGCTTGTTCCTGATGCCTCTTACTACGTATCTCCAGCCATACCAGCCTCTTGTGCAGGTAAGAGGTGCTTTGGCCCCTCATATGCATCCTCTCTCCTACACTTCTCTGTACAGTGCTCTCACAGATAACCCTTCCATCACTCCCATTTGGTTACGCAAAGGAGATCTGCCAGTATTGCTTCCTTTGTCAGCCCATCAGCATTTACTTGCCTTACCCAAGCTGCTCCTCCCACCTCCTTCAATATTTCTGCCGGCACAGCACTGGTCAGTAACCCTTGACAATCCGTCTGATCCCTCTACCCTTTGCACACCACTGTCACCAGAATCCATAAATCGGCAGAGCACACACCCATCACTGTGCTCCCTGACCTGTGCAACTATCAATGCAGGACCTGGAAGCAGGGGATACACACCACTCCCTAGTCCACCAGGCTAACTACCGACCATGTCCAGAAGCTCGCCTGCGAGTGTCGGTCCTAGACTTGTATCACCTACTCTATTTGATGACTCGCTGCTATGGCGCATTGACATTCACCAACCCCATGTCTCACGCCATTGTATGATTGTGTAGAGCTCTATAATGGTGAACACCTCAGTGTCATAGTGCCTGATGCATTATGTTGTTTCCCACCTATCTGTTACTATATGATGGATATTGCCCCCCGCACCATGAGGTGAGGCTGCTGAAATTATGCTCCTAGACCAATGTCGCTCCTTACTTACCCATAACTGCCTATTTGATGTAGCACCTCGTACCACGAGGTGAGGCTTTCAGAATTAAGCTCCTAGACAAATATCGTTCTTTACCTACATGTAACTGCATGTCTGATGTAGCACCCTATACCATGACTTGTGGCTTTCCAATCTGTACACCCAAACCTATGTCGCTCTTTACCTACTTGTAACCAATGTACAATGCACTTCCTGTAACTAGCTGCCAGATGCCCCAGGGTTCGGTGCGCTGAAACAAATGTAAAAATAAATCGTGATATTAGACATGCAAATGGCAGTGGACTTCGGTAGAAACCCCAATAACGTAATATCATATATTTTGCTTTCCTGTTAGTAAAGCTCACACATGGTGGTGCCATGATCCATGAGCAAGTAAGAGGCAATTCAGCCTATGGTTGTACTTTATAAGTTATCAATATTATAATTCTCATTATTTTTAAATATGGAATCCACACTGTAGTCTATTAAACCATATATGAGTGAGATGTGTTCTACATTGCACCCCTAGAAGAATCCCTTCATAGTGATCCCAATGTCGCCAGCTAAAGACAATAAGACCCATTGAAGATGGGTGATTTGCCCAGGATCACATGGAGTCCTTAAGTGGGAAGGCTTGGCTGTGAGCGCAGGTTTTCTGAATACAGTTTGCAATGTGGTAGGCTTACACAGTGTGTCTTTAGTTTTGAATGAGCATGCAATGTGGTTTGCAGAGAAATCTGGCAAGAGTTATTGCAGCACTATGTGAATGGGTGCCCAGTTATGGATTTTCTGTGTGGTCTGGAGGGGGCTCAGTCCTAAATCACAACCTTTGACTGAGCTGGAGATGATATCACAGGAAAGGCTGATCTGCCCGTTAAAGTTTGTTGTACATTTCAAATTGATCTGAATTTGAAATGTGTCCCTTTTTAAGACTTGACGTAAAAAAATCTGCAGTTCTCGATCCTGCCATCCCATATTTTCCAAAACTTTGCAAGAATGGAAAAGAAGACCAACCTACAGAAAGGTCTTCATAGATACACTGATTTTTATTTTAAAAAAAATGAGAAACAAAGCTCTCAGGTTGTCCTGTGTAAGAGATGGGACTTTTTAGAAAACAGAGATTTTTTTTTAGCTCACGTCCTTCTGTCTTTTTGTAGCGTATGTGCAGCTTCATTTTCCCACTACAAAAATCAGTAATTTCAGAATGCAATTTGATTATAGCCAAAACGCGAAAACTGGTTTAGCATATTACTACCGCAGTTCAATTCGAGATGTCTTGATCTCTCTCCTGGGGCATGCATCAGTGTTAACATCAGCAGCTGTCGTTCATTGTGTGATACAGTTAGACCTGTTATTAGGGAGGATGTGAATATAAGTTCCATTCCCACATAACTAAACACGCATTTATAGAAATAATCTGGTGATTTTCAGTTTGAGAAAATACTTTGTTCTTCTAATTGTGAGGTAGGAATTGTAATCAAGACGAACAGTGCAATCTGTTGGTTTGAAAATAAAATAAAAGAAGAGGCTGCTTGAGGACACTGTGATACCGCGCTTAGAGGTGTACATAAAATCCATCTCACTGCGGATTTGTGGTTTGTTGGCTCTATGCCCGCAGGGTCGGGCTGGGGCATAACATTGTCTCGGGCACCAATTTAAAAGTGACCCACCGATGCAAAAGCCAATTCATTCCTTTTGTGATGGACTGTTTGAATAGTACCCAAGGGGGAGTTTTTTGATAAAATGTGATGCAAATTGTGCATTTTAAAGAATATTTATCCAGCAAGAATGGTCAAAACTACAAGCCGCCGGGTGAAGTAAATCATCAAACTAGCCCACATTGGGCAAAAAAAGTGGCTCATTTCACTTTGACGCACAAAAACTGGCCCACACTATCATTTTGCCTTTTTGGTTCTGGCACTGCCCTATTGTCTGATAGGCCAGTTCGAGCCTGCTGTATGGCATACGTCATAGTCTAGACCAAGCAACGCCCCCAGGCTGTTAGCAGTACTAAAGTGATCTCCTTTCCTGGGGGAGCTAAAGGCTTGCCTTGGGCAGGCCTGGCCTGCCCCGCCTGTCTAATAGCACGGTGTAAGTTGCACAAATTACACACATATGTCCACATTATCTGGTATGCATGTATTTTCTTTGTGGAATGTGACATTGCTACACACAATTTGTACCAATGCATATGTTACACGTGCTGGGCGACTTGGTTTCTATATGCTCATGCATCATTTATGAGCACACATATGTTTAACTCATATATGTGATAAATGACCTGTCAAACTGTCCATTGTGTACATGAAAGTATAGCTCAAACATTTGAATATTCACTTATCTCGCACAAAATACAGCAAAACTGCTCAATGTATGCAGGAATCCAGTTTTTGGCATGCATTAAGCTAGGCATAGCTTCCTTCCATGACTGGCTGCGTCTTCTGCCTGCATATGTTAGTTATAAAGAATTCATATGCAACTTACTAAACAATCTTGCAAGGAATGTCTGATTCAAGAAGGTGGCCTAGTATTGAATGTATGGCAAGTCATAGCCTTATGCTAGAGTAGGACTAGACCCTGTCAGACGTAAGAAAAAGTTGTTCTTTAAAAAAAAAAAAGGTTTTGAAACTTTGTCCAACCCCGTTTCCACAGCCGTTTGAGCAGCTCCTGGCATTACATGGCCTGCTAGAGGAAAAAGTTCCAGCCTGGAGTATACCAGAATTTACAGCACCAACACCGAAATGGTATATACAAATGCCCTCAACCTGGCGAGCATATGGATACATTTGTACCTGAGAGGATGTAAGGGGTGACTCGCCAGCGAATCCCACACATGTGATAGGATATTGAATATAAATCACTAGACGTTAGCACCTGGAAATACATGAGGGATTTCAAAGTAATTTCTAGAAGTGACAGTGACCAACGCCCCCTCAGGGTTACAATAGATGTCAGCGTAATTACAGTTCAGTTTGGTTAAACAAGGTTAAGACGTACCCCATTGGCGGGTTATCAGCATGCAAAACGATCGCTCAAGTGGGACAATATCTAGAGCTATACCAACCGCATGTTTATAAGGAAATACTGGTCCCCCTTGGAAATATACTTCTTGGCACTGAGACAAACCCTCAAGAGGTTCGGCGCTTTTCAGACAATAATGATAAAACTTATGCTCCTGCTGACGAAGCCGTGCGAAGCCATTAAAACCATGCCCTGGATGTTAAAGAATGTGAAGAGGCAATGCAATATCTGGTTTGTACGATAAAACGAGTCCAGGTTGGGGAAAGGAAGTAGCTGGTAAAGCTCGTCGGGACAACACAAGAATTATTAAGGGATAGAAGAAGTCCCATGCGCAATCCCTCTGGGAAGAAGTATTAAGTGCCATTGAAGATAATAACCATAGGGTTCTGGAATCACATGGGCAGTGTAGATGTGAGGGAGGAAGATGTTACACAAGGGTGTATTACTGAGGAGGTTTCGAATAATTATTTCAGCTGGTGATTGCAGAAGTTTGCGGGTGAGTGGCCGTGCCTTTGGCAGGGATACTGCTATCTTCCATCGAGATGAGGTGCAAAACCTACCCGAGAGTCAAGGATGATGACTTGTTTTGTTGATGGATGGCCCGTCCTGTCATGTGGGAATCCATTCTGTCTGTTCTCAGCACTTGATTTGAGTCTCCTCACGTGACTCATTGATGCCCACGCCTACCTGTCTAATCATGAATAAGTCCCACAAATCCCACCAAGCAAAGCACACCTGACCGTGGTGACATCATTGCGTACTCACGCAAACCTCTCCCACTATTTAACAACAATTAAAATGGCGGCTGCATGCAAAATGCATTAAGACCACTAACAAGGTGACTCTGGACAGGACACCTTCAACTGATAGAGTAAGTTCTAAGAGGGCATGCCAGTCTCTTATATATTGCTGCTGAAGTAGTTATATAGTACTTACAGAGACTTTATACCTAATGCCCTTACTAATGGAAAAAACATAATTACAGGATTTCAAACAAACAAAGGTTGACAAATATATATGGATTACGGCATCAGAGACTAGGTCATGCTGAATATGATGAACAATCTCAAGCCCACCTTCTATGGTATGTGCTTCTTATACATATATGTCGCCAAATATGTCTTTGCTTGCCTACAATGGATAGCCAGACATGTCGTAAACTTATTAGCTTATTACATAACTTGTAAAGTCACCTGGTTTTAATATTTCCCAAAAAATGCCAATTTCATCTGACCACTTGCTGGTTACATCAATTGAACACATTGGTGCACATTCTTTTTAGCTACTTTAACACAATGGCAATTGGATGCACAGACTATATATTGGGATAGTGAATAATGTGTATCTGTCTAACAAGACCACAATTATTGATTAGACACCAACAACTATGGTATGTGAATCCACAACCCACCCCAGTTCCTGCACCATTTGAGCACCTGCAACACTGTTATGAGAACTACGCTGTACTAGATAAGATCTTATAACAACTACTCACTGTGTACTGCATACCAGTTGCCTTTGGACACCAACCAGTATGCAAGGTACCACGACCAGAAATTGAGAATCAATGGAGACTACTATGCTCAATGGACGATTTATGACTTCAGTAATTCATAAAGCAATATGTCTGTTTGTCTTCCCTCCTTTCTCCTCGAATCCCGTCTTTTTTATGTATTAATGAACCGTTATTGTATTTGATTGTAATGGCACCCACTTTGTGCAATTTGTATGAAAAAATCCATGTGACCCAAATATACATTTTTTTATACAAATTGATTGTAAACAATGCATATGCAGCCTTGAAAAAGATGTAGAGTTGAAACACGTGTTGGCTGTTTCAATGTACAATGAATTATGAGGGAATAAACTCACAAATCAACACCCCATAGAATCTGAAACATTTCTTTCGAGACTTATTTTGCAACTGCATTTCTGTATATAACGTGTAATCATCTTTGATACAATACTGATTGTCTAATTGAGACTACGCGTGAAGTGCCAGTGGTATCTATTCACTATATAAGTTCTATGGTTCTAGGGTTTGCCACAGACCACTAGCCACGCGGACTGGTCTGCCTTTGCAAATTTTGATCAGCACAACCAGACACAGAATAGCCTGCTTCCATTTAAAAAAGGTTCAAAATGCATCTCTTATCTTCCTTTTCCCTGCAATGCTCCACCTGTACCATGCCCTGGCCATGCACTGTCGCGTCAGTGGGTATCCTCATGTGCCTGCCTCTCAGTCTCCATTTATCGCTGGCAATTTGTCTGTGGACAAGGCACTGAGATGGCTTGGACATGCACAAGTGACAGCATGGCACACCGAGAGGCAGAGAGAAGCAAACACTGAGACGTATGTGGCCTGTATGTTATGAATAAAGGTAACCTGTACCACAACACTTAATTTGAGATTTCATTGCAGGCATTGACATTTTTCAGAGCTTAATGGATTAGCCTAGTGAGCTTGACACCAACATCTAAAAGGAGAGACTTTTGACTCCCCCAGTCAACATCTGCTATAAATGTGAAACTATGTCAATAGTAACTCTGTGTTGAGAATGTGCACAAAGGCTTAATGGATGAAAAACAATGGGCAAAAAGTTATAGCTTTCATCGCATGTGAAAGTTAGATTTGCGGCACACTATGTATTAGCTCCTTGTTCGCCAAAAAGACTACTTTGAAAAAGAGTACTTTGATCATTTCAAGAAATGTAATTTGTATTTGTGTGTAGTCCACATAGTAGAGCCATCTTAAATGCCAGCCTCACTGATGCATATTATCTATATACAAGTGCTGCTTGTCTTTGTTCATGATTGCTAAATAATCCACATACAAGTAACATGTTTCAGTATTTGAGGCAGGTGGAACATACATCATTTGTAATTATGAAGGCTATTATGTCAAACATTCCAAAGCAAGCTTTATTAACCATGTGAAATTATTTGTGAAAACAGAAGACAAACAAACTATTTTTTACATGGCCATTCAACATTTTATGGAATCTTAGTTATATGAAGAAGTGTTGAAAGGAGAGTACACCTTTTCAAGCTATGTCAGAAACAGCTGAGCTGGTAGTCCCCCGTGTAAAACCTAGAAGCAAAGCTTTGGGCGTATAGATTGCCAAGAGCAAATAGCTGCCAAAATTACCCAAGAAACTCCTGAGGGTGACACCTGCAGCAGGAAGTCAAGAGCAGCTTGTGAAACCAGTCATTCAGAATGAAGCCTCCATAACAGAAGAGGTTTAAAATGGAACACTTCAAATGAAATAGGCAGATTAAGATTTAGCAGTTGTGTTTTTTCAATTGAATGAGGAACAATTACACATGTATCTTCATGTGTCAATATACATAGAACATAGATTATCCAATATAGATATTAAATATATATGAATAATATATTATAATAGTTATATATTAAATATATATATTGATTATACTGGTCCTTCACCTCCAGTAATGTGTTGGTTACAGGTGAAGCTGTTACTAAGGCATGTCTTGCTCTAGAAGCAGGTCACCCCCAGTGTGCTCGTGGGAAGGATAGTTAGCATAGCATGGCTCTACCTTGCATCACCTGCTTTTACTTCAGAGCTGGAGGACTTTGTGAAGGACTGCTGTCCCAGCAAGGTCCCAATGAATCCTTCTTAAAGTGTTGAAGTACATAGATGAATCAAAGATGGAGGGGGAGACCACCCTCTTTTCTAGGCAAAAGACCACATGTGAAAGGAGAAAAGCAAGCCTCCATTAAGGGGTCCACTCCCTTCCTTTGAAACAAGTGACATCATACCCAAAGTGTTTTGTGCTAAAGGATGAAGGGGACAGGAATGAAAGGTAGGTACAGTGGGAAACAGGATGGGGGGACCCTTCCCCACATGTGCTGAGCTCCTTCTATCTACACTAGCTCAGCTCCTTCCCTTGCCAACAGCATCAAAGGCCCTTTGGTATGCAACACTCTGGTGTGAGGTTAGTCCCATTGTGAAGGGTGTGCCCTTTGATTCCTGTTTCCAGGGGCAACTCCTACTGAGGGACTGTCTTTCTGTCAGAGGTGTTACCTGACCACACAATGGATCTAAGAGAAGTATTCCCGAGTGGGTCAGTCCTGCTGGGAGCAGCAGAAACAACCTGTCTGGGGGTTATACACACAGCCTGTTCACAGTAGACCTGTGCTCACAGTGATGGCACTTGCATGACACCAATCAGATGAAGTTTTAATGATTATGAGGAATACTAGCCGCAATACCCTAAACCCAGGTATGGTGTATATTTTTATATTTAAAGTTTACAACTGGCACCAGGTTAGTGAGTGTCAGAATTATAGGATATTGAGACAGGTGCTGTTTCAAATACAGCCTCTGCACTACAGTTCCTTGGCTGCCACAGTAGCTGTTACACATGTCACCTTTAACCTCTGAGTCCCCTCTGTGCCACTGGAGAGCAGGAACTACATATCAGGAGATTTATGCAGCAGGGCACAGGTATATTCACTGGTTAGTCTTCTTGTGTTATTTTATCTGTGTAATGCCTTCCTGGTGCATATTTTGGTGTTTGTCTGTCCATGGAAGAAGGCAATTGACTGTTATGTGTACATAATGAGATACAATATGTTGGTGGATATGCAGGAGCTAAGATGGATTTCTAAACTCTGGCCTGGTTCACAGAGTTCATGAGGCCACCCTAGTTATAGTGAACATGGGAAACTCTGGGAGTTCAGACAAACCAATCGAGGTAGCATGGAGAGTGGTCAAGGCTTAGTCTGAGGAGATGTGAGGGGGTCAGTGGTGCACAATGAGTACACACAGTGAAGCAATCAATGATTACACTTAGACAGTATCTATACAAATACTATTTTTATTATAGGCCCTAACACACACTAAGACAAATGAATAGACCGGGTAATGTTATCACACAATGTTACTAATATTACACATATATACAGTCACAATAATTAGTGCAAGTTATACAATTTACCCCCAAATACCTGAAAGGAAAGATAAGTATTTGCAACAAAGGTCGACAAGGATAGGAACCCTAACTTGAAAAGTCCAACCCTATTTGGGGCCTTGTGCCCAAAAGTTCACAAAGTTCTCAAATAATTTTAGGAGTTGAGAAAAGGTTAGGGAGAGGGTCCTGTGGATGTGAAGATTGGTCCAGAAGAATGTCCAAGACATTTACATGTGAGTAAAATGCATTTCTATCTTTTGGAGGGCTTTTGGAACAAGTTTTGCCAAAGCCAAGAGTTATAAAACAAACTTTTAAAGGGTAGAGATAAGGACACCAATACGTATTGTACTTAGCACCCATACTCAGACTTGGCAGGTCAAAGGAGGGTCACTGAATATAGGTTTCCCCCCATTGGCTGTGGTCTAAGATGATGCGGGTGCAAACAAAGTTCTGGTCGGGTTCAGGAGCTCTGTGCAACCCCTTCCAGTGGAATAATGCAGCAGGCACTGATGCAGGACTCTTCAAAGAGCTCAACGAGGTGGGGGAAAGCCAGTTCCAGTGACAGCCACTGATGCACAGTGACAGCAGCATCTCAGTAGTCACTGTTGTAAGAGGCCTTCTAGTTCTTAACCCTTTGATGCTGGAATGATGACACCTGGCAGGAAGGTGACTTATGAGAGTAGCTAGAAATTGCCAAAGTCCCAGGCAAAAGTGCAGAACAGAGACACTTCTTGCATGGTAACCCAAAATATAGTTGGTCAGCCCACCGAATGGCACAGGAACACTTCCGAAGACTTCAAACTGCAGGGCCATGAGAAAACATTGAGACTGGTTGGTCCCACCAGTCCAAAGGGTCGCAGTGATTACTAGCACCCACTGGCACTCCGCTACACTTGCGCCAACCTGCTAGCTGTTCCTCATGATTGTTAATATGTATAGTACTTGTATATTCTATATTTCATATTCATACTAAATTGCCTTTATTCCTTTCCCTGTTTCTTGTTGTATGCACCCTTTAACATATCTGTAACCTAAATCATGCGCCCGGATGCCCATGGGGCTGGTGCGCTTTACAAATAAATAAAATACAAAAA
Source organism: Ambystoma mexicanum (assembly GCF_040938575.1). Taxonomy (NCBI): domain Eukaryota; kingdom Metazoa; phylum Chordata; class Amphibia; order Caudata; family Ambystomatidae; genus Ambystoma; species Ambystoma mexicanum. Next base: position 406,725,954 of record NC_090937.1, read on the forward strand.
TACACAAAAAACCCAGTACCAGCAAGGGTCTTATGAGATCTGTAGCCAGACGGGGTTCCACCAGGACAACAACAAGAGTTGGTCGCCAGACCTCTTCAGGACGGGTCCAAAGGTTTTCCTTTGTCTCCACAGATAGGATATTTTTCTCCTCTTCAGATCTGTGGAATGGCTGCAGGACTCCTCTTTTTATCGCAAATTCTGATGAGCACCAAAACTCAGCCCAACCAAAAGAATATGTGCCCCCCACATACACACCCCAGCAGTTGTCCAATCAGGGACCACTGTGGGTGAAACACATGCATACTCTCAAGACATTCTGAAACTATTTTCTGTATTGGGACCAGCCAGTCCCAACCCACTTCCTGGCTCCCAACACACATGACCTGCACCAGCCCGCAATAAAACACTGCTTTCTCAGGAAATACATGATCTTAAAAGGAAATTCCTGGCCTGGCAAGGCAGGACAAAGGCCAAAGAACAAAGGCCAAAGAATAAAATGACCAAAGAACAAGCTAAAAACATCAAGGCACATCCATGGTATGACACTAGACACAGTTCGTAACCAAAGGCGTGAAACGTGAGAAGGCTAACTAAACATACAGTAAACATTGTAAAAATGTAACTGCTGCCACCAGCTTGTCTTTAGGTACATTTAAAAGTAACCAAAAATCATTTCAGTTTGAGTCTAAAGTGATACAAATGTTTCCAAATTGCACTGCATTGGAAGATGCATTGTGCAACATGGAAAAGTTACCCAAAATAGATAACATGTCAAAAGAATAATGGAAGCACAGGCGTTGCTAGGGGGATAAAGGGGGCTATAGCCTCTGATCTTTTGGTTGTAACCCCTGATAGAACTTCAGGAGCAACAGCCAAAAAGCTAGCTAGCCCCCAGTCCCAAAAGTTCCAACATCAGCGTATCAACACCCCTGAAGGGAAGCATAGTTTCCCAGTGTTGACAGTCTGAAGGACTAGTTTGTTTCCCCATAACAAGTGAGCAAACGTCCAATGGAGTGAAGCTGAGGGCTTCACTTCACTGTAAAAAGTCAGGGCATGGAGTAGAAACAAACATGGAATATGGAGGGAAAGTTGCTAAAAGAGAAACATTTCCTCATAGCAGATGAATGCTAAATTGTGCATTAGTATTTTTGTTATTTACAACAATTGATTTATCAGCCTTAACCTCACATTTTTGTTTTTTAATAAATAAACACACCACATTTGAATCTGTGCATTCATTACAGTTAAGACTGTGGCTCCAAACTAAGATTTGGGTCCTCCCAGCGCCGTTTATTACATTCACAGAAGTGTGCATAGCAAACCCTTTAACTCTGTATTCTGAGCTTGTGAATACAACATAATTGTCACGATTTCCTGTGTAGCAAATCATTGCTAATGTGTCCACATTAAATGTCAGCGCATAGCTTAATTGAGGTATGCAGATGCCCTTTGTTACTGAGCGGCATACAGTTCAAGCTAACATAATGGACACAGCATCCAGGGTAATCATTTCAAGTGCACTATAAGGGGCAGGACAGATTTGATCGCAAGCTACAAAGTGTGACATTAATTCTATGACAAGCAATGCAATGGGTCTGCATGAGATTTGTAATAAGTACTGCAATTATCTGAATTAGAAGAGAGTATGCTTTCTGACCTGGTATGCAAGAGGAGGCGGGGGCTAACGATAAATGCATGCTTCTTCTGTGAAAATATAAGCCTAAAATGTGCTTGGGCTACCAACAATGGAAACAAACAAATACAAAATGAATGCTACTCTATAATATCAGAAGGTACGAAAAGAGAGTCAGAATTATAACCACAGTGAGTTCATAATGCATACAGAATTACAATCAGGAAAGATTCTTCAAAAGTTGAATTCATTTAAGAGTAATGCGTGGGAATCATTTGGTGCACCCCAGGAGTGTGTCCACGTGTGTACTTTTTTATTACATTTAGTAGGTGTCCGGTATGTGCTTGATGCCTTAACCCTAATGTTTTGTTTACACGGGAACCTATATTATCTTTTTTACCTTCACTTTTAAGAAGAGTGAAGAGGCTGAGAACAACGTTGCTGCCACAAGTTGCAGTTGAAGCTTTTAGGATGTTGTTGAGCATGCGTGAAGTCACTGTACTTTTTTAACAGCACATAAACAAATCATAGACATCTGTCAGTATTTGAAATGTTACTCACCACATAATCTTGCCTTCTCTTAGTTTTGGATATTAGTAGGTGCTGTAACCACTGCCCAGAAGCCCAAACGATAAGCATGTGAAGTGAAGATTGTAGAGGGATGACATGCTAGTAGGAACACACAGCGTGTGGGTTTGTTTTTTAACCTACACATAGCCATGCGAGTACATACATCCATCCCTGCCCAGTACATGTCCAATCCACACCCATAACACACAACCCTGTGATCCTTTTGAGTTAGCTCTATCAATGAGTGGCACGTTGCTCTCTTATGGGTTTGTAATTGGTATTTGTAGACAGACTCCTGAAAGTCAAGGTTTAGTTGCAGTGGTATATTAGCTCCTGTTGGAATCATATGTATTAACTAAGTGTAATAAGCAATGTCTTCTTAAATTCGATGCCTGTCATCGTTTTAATCTTTGAATGTACTGTTTTCTTTTTCGTTTGGGCTCTGAAGGTACTTAATGTATCTACAACTATTTGCACCATCATTTTTACCAATTGCAAGTGCGTATGCCTTGCTGGGGCTTTCCTTGTCTAAACTTTCCAAGTATATTTTCATGCTGATGGTTTCATTTTAAACTTGAAGAGATCAACCACTGGCCAGTGCAAGGAGTAATGGAAATGGGACCCGTTTCACTCCGGTCCACATATTGCAATTTTCATGTTTAGTTGATTTATACCACACAACGCTGCCATGTTCATGATCTCCAGGCGCTCACGTGTCTCTTTAAGGAAAATGGTTTTGAGATGGGTTGGTTAGTGAGGGAGAGAGAGGGATATGATAGATGTTGTGCTCATCTGTTGGTGCATGTAGAGCCAGGAGCAAATGGTGTCTGTGTGTGTGGGAGGTTTCTGGGTGTGTTTTGTTTTGTAAACAGGGCTTGTTGGGTCCGGAAGTGTGGTGTCCAGCAGTTGAGTTGTTTGTTGTCCGAGGTTATTGGGTTTGTAGCTTCATTAGAATGGATGTGTGTTATTGTGTTTTTTGGTGGGTTGATTCACTAGCCCTATACGTGTGTGCTGGTGGGGGGTATGGGTTGTTTGTAAGAGAGAAGTGATTAGTTGGTATTGGCAGATCTCTGGGTATTTGTAGCTATGTTATTGTTTTTCCTTCTTTATGTATCCCTTGCTTCCTTGTTTCTGGTTTATTGCTTGTAGCAGAGGCATGGCATGGCTGGGCAGTCCGCTCATGAGCGTGGTTGTTATAAAGTTGGCCTATGTTTATCTCGGTGAGTTGAAAAGTCAGTTAGGTGGTCTTCCATCATTCTTATTTCCTTCAGGTATGAGTTCCATAGTTTGGTTATCAGAAGGGAGAAAGCGGTTCCTCTGAATTTTCCTTTCTCATAGTGTCTTGTTTCTATTTGGAGGTCGGTCCTAGATCATAAGTCTCTACTCAGTTGGTATTGGGGGATTTCTGCTTGGGTGAATTCGGCTGCTTGTCCGTGTAATAATTTATGGGCAATCCTTAGGGCTCTGGAGTTGATGCGTTTTTTTACTGGTAGCCAGTGTTGACTTCTTAGGGCGGGTGTGATGTGGTCTCTTCTATGTAGTCTCATGAGTAGTCTTGATACAGTATTTTGAATGTGTTATATTTTTTTGGTGAGGCATTTGGGCAGACCTAGGTAGAGACTACTTGCAAAGTCTATCTTAGATAACACCATGGAGATTATCACAATAGGTTCTGTGTGTGAAATTGAGTTAGGGGAAGATCCCTTTTATTAATTGCAGGATGTCAAAATATTTTTTGATATTGCATTCACTTGTGGTTCCAAGCTGAGACCGTTGTCTATGAGAATTCCCAGATGGATGTCTGTGTGGACTCTTCCCATGGGGATATCATTCATTTCTGTTTTGGTTGGATTTAGTTTTAAGTTGTTTGTCATCCGGATTGTTATGTCGATGAGGCATTTTTTGAGGGTGTTCTCAGGGTTGTTGGTAGTTATCTTGAAGATGAATTGGGTGGTGTAGTTTTAGGCTTTTAGTCCATGGGTTTGAATGAGCTTCATTAGGGAGGTCAGCTAAATGTTGATGAGTAGTGGGGTGAGGCTTGATCCTTGTGGTACACAGTTGGCATTTCTTGTCTAGCAGAGCTTAGTGCAGAGATATGAATAACAGATTCCTCCAGTCTCTTGATTAGATGTTTGTGTTTGATTTTAGCATCAAAGACAGCTGATATGACCAGTAGTATGAGGGCTGTTTGGGTGTTGTACACATTCCTTTTTAGGTCATCCCATATTGAGAGGATTGCTGAGTCTGTTCATCAAATGGGTCTGAAAACAAACTTGTATTGGTAATGCATTATGTTACTTTCTACGTGCTTGAGTAATTCTTTGTAGGTGTGGTTTTCCAAGATTATTGCTGGGAATTATAGGTTTGTATGGGTCTGTACTTAGTAGGGTCATCTGTGTTTCAAATCTCATCTATTTAGAGGTGTCCAGTCATACTTTCTAAAGAATACCTTCGACATGCAAAAGTTCTGCATACAAAGCATCGAAAAAAAAAGTTTCTAATGCATTTTTTTTTCATTTTATGGGTTTTATTTTAGTTTTGTGCAAACAAAAAAGGTTTGTTTTAAAAAGAAAACGGGGGTTGCTGGGGGAACCCCCCATTAAAAAAAGTAAATAATTCAAAACTTTTTTTTTCCGATGCTTTTGTGTCGGAACTTTTGTATGTCAAAAGTGTTACTGTCAAAACTATCACTATGAGCCATTTTGATGTATCCTGATTGGAATTACTATAGTACTATTCCTGTGTTTAGGGAAAGATTCATTAGCCGTTGGATGTAGAGGGCTGGTGATTTGTGCATGAGTAATTATTTGTACATGTCTGGTTGGCATGGGCTGCTAGGAGATCCGGATATGTTGGTACTGTTTAATAGCTTGTCGAAGATTTTGACAGTGAAAGGGATCGTATGATGGTTGCTCAATATGATTGGCACTGGTGAGGCGGCAATCTAAAGTTCATACCTGCATTGCATCTAGTGTGAGTCCCGCGCTGTGAGTGGGTCCGTTCACTGTTTATTTGAGATGTAGAGGAGGGCACTGAGTGAATTTATTGTGGTTTCATTTTCTCTTTTGAATCACATGTTGAAGTCTCCCAAAACAAGTATGTTAGCGTAATTTGTGGAACAGTTAGCTATGGCATCATTGAATTTTGCAGCAATGTTAGGGTTTAGGTGGGGGGTATGTAGATCAGAAGTAAGAGTAAGTTGAATTGGTCATTTAGCTCAAGGTTGACTAGGAATGATTCCCAGTCTTCTTTGTAGGTTGAGGTTACTGATGAGGAGCTGATGTGATTTTTGGGTGCAAGAATCCTCCTCATCTTCCGGTTTCTTTGTTAGATTGCAATAGTTTTCAGATGTCTGCTACGACTTCATGAGCACATACTTTGTAGTTGCCTGAGGGCCATGTTTCTGTGATGAATAGAGTGTTTGTGTCACCTTTACTGATTAGGTCATACATTTTGTTGTTGTGCTTTGCCATAGATCATACATTGAGTAGGCTGCAGTATAGTGAGTATGATTTGGCTTGTTCTTTGTTAGGCGTTATGTCTGGCATTTAGCTGGGGGCAGTGTCTGTCTGTCCTTCAACTACCTGTTGGGCTGGCCTGTTTATTACTGGGTGTGCAACTGTGTCATCTGACCCATCTTTGAGGAGTTCCATTAGGTTGTGCAATTGTTTTCTCTGTTCTGAGTTGTTGTAGTTAGATGTTTGGTTGTCAGGTGGTTCTTTTTCCAATCTCTGATTATGTAAGGGGTATAGGTTGCGAGGGATTCTAGTCTAGTTCTGGTTCTTATAGATGTCTTTATGAAGTTGTCTTCTCCATTGCCGGGTTCTGTGTGTTGGGGTCGGTGGTCTGGTAGTATAGTGGGGGCTCCTAGAGTATTCCCTGGTTTCTTTATTGTGTGCTGTTTGATTTCTGATGTGGCTGGTTTGTAGATGGAAAGGTAGCGGAAGATGTATGATGTCTTTATTCTAGTTGATGTCTGGATGTTTAGTTCATTTAGAGGGTATTGGAGGTGTTTTAGAGAGGTTGTGAATTCCGGTAGGTAGTACTTGTTGGTTGGAGGGAGTGTGGTTTCTTTTGCCCTTTTTTGCTCTGTTTTCCATACTCGTTTGTTTGTCCTTCTTGAATCGGGGCATATATGTAGTTGTAGGTGTTTCGTTATTATTGTGTGTCTAGTTGGTCTATTGATGTTGTGGCTGTGCATCAAGCAAATCCAGTGGTCGGCTCCCTTGGTTGGGCGGTTCACTGATGTTGATTGGTCCTGCCGGTTCTAATCACTTTGGTTGTTCCATGGTGTTGGGCAAATTCAAAATGGAGTCAACTGTGCTTGTTGGGCTAACACAGTGGCAAATGCCTTGCTTTGGTTATACAGTCGTGATAGGTAGGGGAGGGCAAGAGTTTGCCTGGGCCTCAAACATTCTTTGGTTGCTCTTTGTAAACAAGAAATCAGAAAAACATGTATTGTCAAAGCCAACAGTTTTGGATTGTGTGTCACACTGGATAGGCATTTTCCAGGCACTACCATAATGGGACTACCTGTACATAAGATGGAAACAGCTGGCATGTGGTCTGAGTACATGGTCCTATGATGGCAGTGCCTGGCAAGTGCCAATCTAATTCATGAAATTGGGAATAACGGTTTTACTCATGTTACCTGCACCAAAGTTTCCACAGCAAATATGCCAAAAGACTTTAATTGAGTTTGACTTAATCTATTTCGTCATGTATTCCAAGATTCAAAAACACAAAATAAGTAATGTCTTCATCTCCATGACAAGGTTTGGGGACTAAATGACAAGTGTCTTGACATACAATGGAGAGCTAGTGCCACTCTCATGTTACCCCTATACGTACTGTGAACTCTGACACTATTCCAAAATCCTGAAACTTGAACTTGTACATAAGGCTACAAATCTAATTGATAACCCATCTGTTAGCATGTAGATGTAATCCTACGTAGAAATAAAAAATAAAAAATAATGACATTCAAATATCCCCCTGAGGCAGCCAACTGTAGCAATAAAGCAGTTATCGACGTCAAGTTTAACACAAAGAGTAATACGTTTCAAAAAAGTTACATAGAATATTTTATAAGGAACACGTTTCCAAGAATGCACATGCAATTTGAATGGCATTAGCAAAATAAATGCTTCAGATTTGAAACCCGCAATATATGCACTTTCTATTGTTATAGAAGGAAGAATGCACTATAGAAACCTTACAAAAATGTAACCACTTCCCATTATAGCGAACATTAGCAAGGAGGCTGTAAATAAAGCTACAACATTCCACCTTCTAAAATCGCTTAATAGAAATGTACGCAAACCATATCCCAACTCTTCAGGCGCCAGCAGTACTTTGCCATTGGATTGCAGCACGCAGAAGTAAAGCACGTGTTTGCTTTTGTAAGGCTTTCTTCCATCTGATTTGGGACAAGTCCCATTATTTCACAACCATAAATTGCACATACCCATTTTCCTATAGAGTTTGTGAAGACTGTATGAACATCCAGCCTCTAATCAGGCATGTTGCACCATGCAAACATTTGGCAGCTATCTCAACAGTAGTGGTGTCCACATTTAAAATTGTCTGGACAAATACTCAGGATGTGCATTCAGCAGTGAGCCCCAGACACCCATTCATACATCTGGCCAGATCTAATCTGAGGTCCTAAACTGGTATCTGAGGAATGCTATAACCATATACGGCGCTTTCAGGGACGTCATTTCATCAAAATGCCAGGGGTACCGGAAGTAACATCACATCACCCTTGATATCTGATGACATCACAGGAAGTGATGTCATTTGACCCCACCCCAAACGGACATCACAGGAAGCGATGAAACATGACCTTTCACCCCTTGATAAAACATGAAGTGGCATCATATAGCATTATTCCTAAGTACACTACGAAAAATGTGGTTACAATTTCAATAATGTGATATACATTTGGACCCAGAATTTCTGGGGCCTGGGTCCAAAACACCTTCAGCTATCCCTCCGCAAATACCTCCCCTCTCGAGCTCTTCACTCCTCTACCTCTAACTCCCTTAGGGTCAGACGTTTCTCAAAGAAACGAGCCGGGGGTAGATCTGTCTTCGGCCAGGGCCTCCCTCTGGAACCGCCTCCCTGCCACTCTAAAACTTGAGGGGAACCATCTCCAGTTCCGGAAGCACATCAATGCCTTCCTCTTTGCATCTGCCTTTGCTCCCCCTCTCCCTTGCTGATCTGCTCTCTCTTGGCACTGTGCACCTGGCCACCCTCCATCTCCTTGGCCCAGTTACCTGCTCACCCTGCCACCCTCCTGCACTGCCTCCCGGCCACCCCAATGCATTGGGGACTGTATCTTTATCCATACAGTCCCCCATACCCCAATCTTCTTCTCTTTATGCACTTATCAGACTTACCCAGTTCTGCTGCCCTAAATAAAGCACTTGCCACTTGCTGGCTGCACTACCCCTGTTTATTGCTCCATTATATATTTTATTTTTATTTATTATTATTTATCTGTTTATCCTCTGCTCTGCACTTTCCACTGTCCACCTTCCATGCACTTTTCTCCTTTCCCTTTCCTATGCACTTACACGATCTTAATGTCACTGGGCCTAGTAATATTGTTGTTTTGTTCTCCCCTCCCTTGCCTTGTCGCGCTCTGAAACACATGTGTACGAGCGCAATACAAATAAAATACCATATCATATCATACAAGAATGGATCACTATATGTATCGGTAATGTCAGTGTCTATATGCCCATATTACCAAATTACTGTGAATGCAAGCAGACATCCAAGGCCTAATGATAATGATGTGTTATTATATAGCACTTACACTTAAATGCTTTATGAAGAACACATATACATACAACAGCACCCAATCTGTGTTGGTACTCATTTATCTACCTCAGAATGACGAGAGCTGGCCTTGCTCACATTCGAACCTGTAACCTGCAGATCACACACACAAGGCTGCAGTGACCGCTCAACCCACTGAGCTATCTTACCGGCTATAGTGAAATTAGCAATTACATGTCCGCATGTTTTCAAAGTAGAAAGCAAATTACACTCTGTAGTGGATACCATTAAACGTGTAACTGAGATTTACCAGCAGGCAAGTTCATCTGCAGGTCTGGTGCCAAGTTGGCCATATGTCAAGCATGTGTGGATCTACTTTTCTGGCTTAGAGGTTGGCAAAATAGGGAAAGCAGCACACTCACACGACATCCCATATTCTGGGCACTCGTTACCTCATACATGCAAACAAACATCCTGAAAAGTATGCCTGGGAGATGGGAAAGATAGACACATTACAATAAAGCATTAATTGTGGCAAAATGAAATCAAGGGCCACTCAATGTGCTATGGTCAAACATTTCTACACTCTACACAAGCTTTTAGGCATAAGGATTATGTCAAGTGACCAAGGACACTGAGATGGAATGTCTTGTGATGCTCGTAACAGAGACAACGGCCGAAAAAACATGCTATAACTGCAACTTGCGAAAAGCAAAATACATAGTCCGGAATGGATGCTTATTATACTCTAAATGCTTTTTGAAGTTTGTGTCGGGATTGTGAATTTGAGGTGTTTAAGAACCGAGTAAATCAGTGACTCAGCCCCTGGAGTGTGCCTGAAATAAACCTTTAATGAGTCTAGCAAATATTGTACAGAATTCCAGAAAGACAAATTATGTTTTATTCCTATTTGTTCTTATTTAGGGTCACTGCTTAGAGTGTTAAACTTGTGGTGCTCCCTTTTTTTTGAGACCTGAACAAGAATGCCAGTCACTCCAGAAAGAAAAGAGCCACATGGCACTGGCCACAGCCCAGGAGCTTCCATTAAAAACACATTTTAAAAAAAAAACTTATTTTTTATAGTATTTAAAAAAAAAAGGTTAGGGGTTTGAAGGGAGACTACAGGGGTAGCAAGGGAGAGCTCAGGGGTTCAGTTGCGTCTCCTGGCGACCCCCACATGAAATCCCTATTTATTTCCATACTTATCAGGTGAACCCCGTTCCATTGTGGGGTATTCCAGGACACCATTTTAATTGGGATCTGCCGGGAATAAGTCTTTGCTCCCCGATCACAAAAGGGCTGTTGCAGAGGGCAGTGTTCTAAAAAAAAGAGTTGAGAAGGGTGACCTCTTTCGACAAACAGACTGCAGGGTACCTTTTGGGTGACTTCAGGCCGAGGGAATGCCAGGGACACGTACATCAAGTGCCATTGAAAAAGACACCCTGGTTTGGGGTCTCACCGGGAAAAGGAGGTTGGTGAAACGCAAGGGAAAAAGCAAAAATGAGAGGGACCCTAGTGTGAGTCAAAGTGCAGGACTTTTATCATAAAATGTGGTGCCATGCACCTCTAGTGTTGAAGCATGTAGAATGTACCATTTCGGCCTTAGAATCCATACATCCATAAGCCTTGAGTCATTGCACTCGGCATTGTGCCTAATACACTGGAGACGCTCAAATTTTGCACCAAATGCATATCTGCAAGGACTAGTACTGTGGAAGCCCTTTTCATTCAGTAGCATTGCTCAGAAAGAGACCTTGACATAATCTGCTCAATTTGAAATCTTTGAAAAGGCACAAGCCCAGCACAAAGCATCTTATTTAAAAAAACATTTCTTCATCCAAGTACTTCTCTAAGGGTTTCTGTTGCGTTAATTTGAACCTATCCTATCTCTCTAAAATATTATTAGCCTTCGAAACGGGACCTGGGAAGAACACCCAACCAATCAACACCCCAAAATTTGATTGTTAATAACTTATGATTCGATTTGGCCGAAACTTCAAAAGTGATTAAAAGTCTGCGCCCCCCCACCCAGACTGCAGTGTTTCGTAAAGATTTGTTTAAAATCAAAAAAATTATTAAGCGTCCACAAATTCTTTTTTTTCCAAAAGTGCGGTCTACTTCCCATTCATTTTCCTATAGACAAAAAAGGTCAATTTTTGCCAAAGCGCACAGCCCAAACTGCGCTAGACGAGTTTGGAGCAGGTCCAAAACAACTTGGGCACAAAGCATTGACTCGCATGCCATGCGTGGTTTGAGGTTATTCTGTGCTGTGGTTATTTACAAATTTTACAGAGAAGGGAATGCCCTTTCCCCAAATATTTTAGTTATATCTCCCATGTTGCATTGCAGTATCATGGTTTTCAGAAATTAAACGACTGCCATCTTGTTTTTCTCACGATGCAAGAGATATTCGAGGCTATAGCCGAGTTTATGGGAAAATGAAACACAGTAAAAAGTTATTTGCAGATCAAAAAGAATACACATGCCATTAGGGTACCGGTGGGGGGATGGCTAGAAAGCACTGAGTGAAATTTGGGAGTTGGAGGGGGTCCAGGGACTGAGTTTGCAACACAAAATTTTCTATAGCCTCAGCTATAGCCGCAAATAACCAACGTCTGAAAGCAAACTGTGTCACAGAAGCAGTGTGTGCTCTGGGGTGAAAGGGAGTGGGCATGTGAGGCGAGGAGGCCGTCTGGGGAGTGGGAGCTGGCAAAGATGAGCAGGGCACTTGGAAAAGGCCTGGGGGGCAAGGAAGCATATTTTCTTTCCACCTGTTTTGCCGATATTCACTGCTATATCCAAGGTTTAGAGGACTATGGATAAGATAAATGCGCTTACATTTTTTTAATATATATTTTTATAACTATAATGACGTTGGGGGTGAAAAATCACTGTGACTCAATTGCCATCCATGTCTCCCATTCATGCAGTAACCAGGACAGACTGCTTAGCTTCAACGGTGCCAGCCTCCTCTGGCCATGTTGTCTGATAAATGAGCCAAATGTACAAGACCACTTAGAGGAATGGGCCAGCCCTTTTCTTGCTTTGAGGCTAAGTAGGGTCAGTCCCAGTTACTGCATGGATGGGCAACCGTATGGGCCTCTGAATTATTAACTTTTTTTAAACCGTGCTACTGTCTGTCCTTGAAGGTTTTGCCCTCAGAGACAATAATTCCTTTTGCTGAATTGCATTCTAGTATTTGTAGTCTCCCAGTCAATAATGAAACAAAACATATATTTATTTTTACAGCAACAGTGGGTTTCTCATTCTTGCAGTAACTGGAACAAACCCTGCTTAGCTTCAAAGCAAGGAAGGGGTCAGCCCACTAAGGCCATGTTGCATAACATATGGGGAACTCCTTAGTAGAACACTTAGAGAAACATGGCCTAAGGCGGCTGGATCCTACCTCGCTTTGAAACTAAGGAGGGTCGGTCCTGGTTACTGCACGGGTGGCAGACAGACCATGTTCCTGAATGCAATGTGTTTTCTTAGTTTTAAATATCTCGTAACACACGGCATCTGCATGTTCATAAAGACAGAAAAAATGAAATAAAAAAAAATGTATACTGAACACTGCTATTAGAGAACCCTGGCCTTAAGGAGTTTGATAAACAGCACTTAACCATTATGCTACAATGATGTTATTGTTTGCATTTTCACATGTTTCATACCTCACCTTTTATCATTGAACATATTAAATGATAGGCTAAGTATGAAATGTATACCCTATGAAGCACCAAGCCATTGTGGCCCAGTGGTTAAATGCTGGGCCTTGAATTCTGGCAGACAAGAGTTCATGACTGGATATTTTTATTTTATTTAACTAATATATTTTAATTAAAAGAAAAGTAATGCAAGTGGTAGCTGTCGATGTTTGTTTCAGTGAAGTCCTGTGATCTTATTTAGCATGAGGGCATTTAGACGTGGTTGCAATGTCGGAGGATGCGGATGTTCTATTGGCTCATTTTGTTCCCGCAGCTTACCCCCACGCTCCAAGTCGTTCTTGTGCATAAGCTGCGTGTGTATCCTTAGTAGACAAGGCTATAAACAATGTTTTAAAACATATATATATATATATATATATATATATATATATATATATCAGTGACATTTGTGATGTCACCTTTGATGTCCTGGGTGTTAGTCTTAGCAGTGCACGGTGGTGGCGCGAGTTATGGTTGCTTAGCTTACCATAACTGGTGAATTTCAAGGGTTTTTCGGTTTTACTTGGAACCATAACGTCCCTTTAACAACGTTTTTTCACTGAATTTCATAGGTTTTTAGTAGCGCAACTTAACCATAACGTCCCTTTAACAAAGTTTTTTTCACTGAATTTCATAGGTTTTTAGTAGCGCAACTTAACCATAACGTCCCTTTAACAAAGTTTTTTCACTGAATTTCATAGTTTTTTAGTAGCACAACTTAACAATAATGACTTTGACTTTATATACATGTCATATGGAACTGACTAGATCTCTTCTTATGAACTTGATGTCCGCAAACTTATTTAATGTTCGCGGACATGTTCGGAGAACAGTACCACCACCTAAAAACTCTGGGGAGGTATGATGTGCAATAGTTATATCATACCATAGGAACATTAACAAATTCACAAAGCAGCACACATACAAAGTATATGTAGTAATACTTAAAAAAATGTTACCCATATATGTAACACACTAATCATTCATGTAAATACAATGGCCCTCATTACGACCCTGGCGGAAATCGAAAAACGATGGCGGAAATGCAATACCGCCATCGAATAGCGCTCGGTGCGATTATGACCCGTCACCGTAAAGTACGATGCCATTCGCGACACCGTAGTGAACGCCAACGCTAACTGCACCAAGTACGCGCACGCGCGCCATGCGAAACCGTAATTACCACCATGGCGCAACGGTACGCGAATTCTGACCCTAGCGGACATGTACCTAACGCCATCAAGCATGGCGGAAAGTACCATTCCGCCATGGTGAGAAGTACGGCATCGCGAACCAACCGTAAAAGGCCCTACTGAGTGCCTGTACACCACTCCCTGGCCACATTGCACAACTCCTCGTAAGTTGAATGAAGTCACACAATGCAACCAGTGAAATGTAAAAGTCACCCATGCATGCCAACGAACAAATGAATGTAGGGGCTCCAAGTGCCTTGTGAGTGGCCATCCATATTTGCCATGGCACCATTGCCGTACTGATGCAGCACAGGCATGTGAAGGTTCAAGTACAGCAACATGAACTGAAAACTGAGACAAACAGAAACAGGCCCCCCATCGCTTGACACCAGTGTAAGGCAACATTCAAAGCAGTATCCTGAGTGAGACTGCACCAGCCCTGTACTCCTGCCAGTAAACAAACCAACCATCAGCATAAGCATGTACCACACAAGTTGGCAGAGTGACTGAGCAGCTAGGCTCATCTCAAGAGGGGCCAATGGGAGCTGCAGGGCACAGATGGCACGAATACAGAAGCTATTCCAATGGACATGACCTCAGTCTCCCTCCAAGAAACGCACGCAAACACAGGCACCTGTGACCAGCCATATTCTGATAATCACATCATTCCACCAATCCACCTGGCTGATCGGCATCTGTTACACAAAAGCTAATCCCCCGCCCATGAGCATGACATCATTAAAACAGTCATAATGGCAGCCCCTATCCCTGACCTTACTGGGCTTCGTAGGCAAACGCGCCCAGTACAGTACCACGCAACTATACTCAGAAGCCGGAACCCAAAGCAGATCTTCTCACAATACATCGCTCCACAAATAGGAATATGCTACATTACTTGCAAAGAATAACGCTACACGGTCAATATCATAATCAAAATTTAATGCACAACAAAATCACCAGGCCCATACAGCTATTAGGTCATGAACTCCAAAATATATTTCATTATTGTGCGCTGCATCCGCAATAAATGACCAGCTTCTTCTTGTGTGACGCCCTGTTCCTTCATGGTACACAGGGGCTACATTCACGTTCAAAAAGGCAACATGGAAGCGCCTAGAACCGCATGGCCGTCCCATTAGGTAGGCACTAGTCCAGCTGAAAGGTCGATATGTTGCTCCTAGCCACTAGTACTGCGTAAGGGCATGTGGGCCATTGACGATCGTCCCATAAGATCATAATGGTGCTCCACTGATTAACACGAAGCAGCAGGTGTCGGGAGTAAAAGCCATCTGCAGGAGTGGCATACAGATGGCAGCGGCAAAAGGGGAGGAGATACCTGTCACCCAAATGAAATGAAAAAGAATAGTATGGGCATCAGAACTTCATTTGAATTACTTACTTCAATGATCACACTAAATCCACAGCCATATGCATGCTAGCCCACTCAAAAGGATTATTCCCACCCAAAAATCACTTGCGAATCATAACTATATAAATCGAGGTGAAAACACTATTACAAACGAGTGTTTGTGTGCATGCGTCTGTTAAAACAGAATCCATTAGATGGGATTAGTAACGTGCATAGACACAAGTGTTTGAAGGCGCGTCGAGACAGGGAGGGTTCAACAAGGGCAGATAGACGATGGTCCCACTATGGCAGCCCTGCAATCCATAGCGCAGGGGAAGTGGATAGATTCCAAAAAGCCATGCACATGGCAAACTCTCTATTAAATCATCTGTCCATGCATCCATACATCATTCCCTCATCCCTGTATGAAAACGCCTGATTATTTACTCACATAACATGTGAAATTTCCATTGAGTCTGTGCGTAATGCAGTCTGCAAAATCCTCTGTGCTCCAGCCCGGAATTCTAGTGCTGTGAAGTAACATGTATTTGGGAACGTCCTGCCTTATCGTCCACTACGCTATTGCACATCCCATACTATTCATATCAATCATTGCATTCTCGCCATGGCCCCTGTCCCAAGGACATTAAACAATAGAACTTAATATCTGCAGTCAGACCTGTGGGCGTCTCCTCGGCGCTAGCTGGAAACCGAAAGCGCTGTCCTTCGAATTCCTCATTTGCAACATCACGTCGAAAAGGCATCTGTGACCGCTTGAAATCACAAATCCATCCATGTAGTGCGGCAGTGTGTGAAAATGGCAACTGGCTTCACTCACAAATGGGACGCCCCGCCCGTCGGTGAACCGCGGTACAGTGCTGCATGAGGGTCCACCGTTAATCGAGTACTACATTCCACTGACCCTTCACAAGTTTGTTTGCGACTGCAAAGATAGTATGTGAAACAATGGGACCATAGCAGAATGAACATATGAACCAATATCTCACTGCCATCGGGATGAAATACATGATTGTAATAGCAAGATGCCATGCATCGAATTGCAGCGTTGTGTGCGGGACGTGCTCGCCCAAAGGGGATTGCAGCTTGCACAGGTGGAATGAATCACCACAGGTGGAGGCTATACAGCTTGAAAACACATAAATTGCGCACCCAACCCCCTCCCACAACCAAACCCACTCCAAAATGCTACCGGCAGGACTAGCGATGTTGGCCCTGGGGGACCTGATAGCACTGCAAGTACTCCAACTTCAAGAAGAAGACGAACACCAACTACTACAACAACCGGCCGCACAGAGGAGACGCAGGAGGAGGAGGAGGGCAAGGCAGGGCCAGCAAGGACCACCAGCACAGCCACTGCCACCACGCAGGCAGCCCGCAATCCCACGCCTCCGAGCACATCCGTTCAACCTCACTGATGAGCAGATCCACACCCTCTACCGTTTGGACCGGGACACCATAACCGCCATTGTGGACATGACACACGCTGACCTTGTCAGCATGATAGATAGCCCAACCGCCATCCCACCCCTACTGAAGGTGGTGTCTGTACTCCACTTCCTGGCCACAGGCACCTACCAGCACACATTCGGACAGTTGCATGGCATTTCACAGCCACTGTTGTCACGGACACTATTGCAAGTGCTCGATGCCCTCCTGAAGCACGCAGACGACTACATCTCTCTACCACGCTCGGAGCAGGAAATTACGAACACAAAAGTGGGATTCCATGCACTTAGCGGCATACCGGGTTGCATTGGTGCCATCGACTGCACCCATGTGGAATTGGTTGTCCCACATGCCATGGAGGCCCAGTACCGCAACCGAAAACAATATCATTCTCTTAATGTACAAATGGTGTGTGACTCCAACAGGATCATTACACATTGTTGTGCCCGATTTCCTGGATCAACCCATGATTCTATGGTCTTGCGGAACTCTACAATACCACGCTACATGGAGCGACACGCAGGGAACAGATCCTGGCTACTCGGTGAGTCTCATTTCATGCATGATAATGTGGGGTATGTGATGCGGCAATGACCTGGCAGGAAGGGGGGGTGCGTACGTAGCAATGTCATTCCACAAACATCCTTTATTGTCCACATACACGTGATGCCGGGTATCCACTGAAGAGATGGCTCCTTACACCACTCCGGAACCCACAGAACCAGCATGAGGAGGACTACAACCATGCCCACTCACGTACCCGTGTAGTCATAGAACAGGCATTCGGCCTACTGAAGGGTCGTTTCCGCTGCCTCAGCAGGTCTGGCGGGGCACTCCTGTACCGCCATGAGAAGGTTGCAAAGATGGTCATGGCATGTGTCATGCTACACAACATGTGCGTACGTAGAAATGTGCCCATGCCCCCTGACGCAGAACTGCAAGCACCTGAATATGGTCATGATGAGGGTGGGGATGTGGCAGCACCTCAAGGAGTCAGCGAGGCACAGGAGGGCCGTGAAATTCGTCAGATTATCATAGATTCATGCTTCTAGCACTCACGCCTGGTGGCTGATACATGGACACGGGACTTGTGGCACTGTGTGTGTCTGGAACATGCACAATATGGACTGTACGCCTATAATGGCCTCGTACACAAAGATCAATGTCCACACATCTCATTGGATGATTGTGAAATGTTTATAGCATATGTGAAATTATGTTACACACCCCATCGACCCGCCACCCAAGTAAGCCCAACACACCCCCTCCACCCTCCTACCTCCCCCCCGAACACCAGTGTCCAAAGATGCTCATTGTCAGTGGGCAGACGCTATTGCAAGCCCCCTCTCCGGGTATTAGGGGCACCCCTGCCTGTGGAGCGCAGGTTCCTCCCAGATCTACGTTGGGGGCTGCCCTGGACGGAACTTGCAACGGATGATGTCTCTGCCTGCTCACGTCCATGCATGTCCCTAAGGGTTTGTGAGAGCTCAGTGAGCACACGGCGCACAGCGGCAAGTTCAGCACATACGTCTTTGGACGTCGCATGCAGTTCCCCCCTCAGGCTCTCGGTGCTTCTCTCCATTTGTACTCTCAGGCTCTCGGTGCTTCTCTCCATTTGTACTCTCAGGCTCTCGGTGCTTCTCTCCATTTGTGCCCTTAATGTCTCAGTACATGTTTCTATGGCTGCCTTAGTACCCCCACATTCATCAGCATGGTCCTTGAGGAGCGTGGCCAGTTGCTGCTGTTGCACGATCACCTGGTCGAGGGACTGTTGCCTCTGCTGGGCCATGGCCATTTGCGGTGGTGTCACAGAGGGGCTGATCACCTCATGTTGCCTTGACACAGGGCTTGTGGGGGATGGCCAGTCGTCGTCTTGTGGGTGCCCCTGCGTGGTATCCTCATGGTGTACGGGATGAAACAAACAGGGGGATTGAGACAGGTCATGGATGGATCCTACATTGACATCACCGTTTTCTGTGTCGGAGCATGCTGCCATTAATGCAGTGTCACCTATGGTGCTGCTGCCACCAGAAGCAGTGCCTTCTGTGGCATCCATTGAGGGGGCCTGTGGTGGTGCTGTTGTGGGCATGCTGGCTGCTGGGGTGCCTGTTGAAGTCCCCTCCTGTGTGCTGCCACTTGATTTGTGCTGCTGCCGTGTCTTGATCCGTGCAGCTGAGGTGGAGGGTCTTTGGCCGCTGGTCTTGGCCCTCTTTGCAGGTGTGCTGGTAGGGGTGTCCTGGAGCTCGTCGTTTGAATCGGACCCTGTGGTGGAGTAAAGGAGGGCGAGCGTTATTAATGGGTCTGTGGAAATTGGAATGGCAATGTATCACATGCATTGGGGTGGTACCTGAGGGTGATTTGGGTCAGGGCCTTGGAGGTGGTTTGATTTTTGTGTGGATTGAGGATGCAGTTGTTTTGCAGCCTGCAGTTAGGGGGTGCCTGCTGCACGTGTGGAGGGTGTTTTTAGGAATTTTAATTATTTATTTATTTAATTTGACTTTTAATGTGCGCTATCAGGCCAATGTATGTGGACGTTCTCCTGGACATGTGTTTCTGTTGCACTATGTGGACACATGGTACTTCACATGATTGGACATTGTGGATTTAGCATTGTTTTATTTGGGACACCTACCTGATTCTTCGGATGTCTGCACTCCTTTCTCCATCCCTCCGACTCCCTCTATGGTCTCCATTCCGATGGTGGAGGCACAGATTTCTTCCCAGGGGGTCAACTTGATGGGTGATTCCGATCCTCCCCTGGTAGCTGTGGCAATGTTACGGTTGGCGGATAGTATGCTCCGTACGCGCATCCGCAAGTCGTCCCATCGCTTTCTGCATTGCTGTGGGTTGCGGGGTGCGGTCCCCACCGCACTTACCCGCTGTGCCACCAAGGCCCATATGGCCTTCTTGTTCGCAAGTGCCGTCCTGGTCATTTGCGTCGAGAAGACGACGGCAGCATTCTCCTGGAGGGCCTCTGTGAGCACCGTGAGTTCCTCACGGGAGAAGTGGACCTGCCGCTTGCGGTCGCACGCTTTTTTCGCTACTTTTCCCATTGTTATTGTTTTCACTAGGGTGGATGACGGGTTGGGATGTGTCTCAGGGTAGTATTTTTAATGGTTGTGTGGAAATTCTGATTTTATAGGTGTACGGCGTGCTGTTTCCCGTTCCGGGACCATGTTTTTGCTTCCGTTTCCGTATATTTACGGTCACCGTATTTTCCGATTGCCGCTCATTACGGTGACCGCTATGATGGGTGGCGGAATTGCACCTAGGTCGCCGTACGACGGCGGAGAGGGGCGTTTTGGGGACATTTCCGCCATCGCAGACTTTGCACTTCCGCCATGGCGTAGTGCTCGTGCCCGATGGGTCAGAATTAGCCGCACTTTACTCCGTCGTGCAATGGCGGAAACGCTATTTACGCTATGGCGGTCAGGTCAGTTGCTTTCCGCCAGGGTCGAAATGAGGGCCAATATGTTTTAAAATGGAATATACTAAAAGAAGATAAAGTGGCTTCCACCATAATTACCTCACAGACGCTCCACAACCAACAGCAAGACCAGACTTATACACTACTGATTACATATCGCACCAGACATATTAAGTGCACTTCTTTTTACTCATATATTTATAAACTTTCTATATTAGAAAAAAAAACATATTACTTTTTTGTTTTCTCACAGAAATGTGTAGTACTCTCGACTGGCTAGAGGAGCATTTCCCACGAGAGGAAATGTTAGAAAATAGTCTACCTAATGGTACACACTTTACTATATAAACCAATTAATAAATATTATTTTGTATACATTTAACATATACATTTTTTTTTATTACAGACCATACAAAAATTCCAAGCATCTCACAACAACAATCAGAGGATATCACTCTACAGCAGATTCATCAAAAAATGGACGACCTTATGCAAAATATTATGGATTTGAAAAACTTTGTTGGAAATTATGTGAAACCCCCAACACCACACCATTGTCCAACCTGCACTTGTCCCCCCTCACCCTATCCCACGCAGTTAACCCCAAACCCTGTCTATGGACCAAAGCGTTTCGATGAGATTTCCTTCCCTTCTTCACCTGATCCCAGTTATCTAGAAATCCCTAATTCTCCTGTTTTTGTTTCCGTTTCTGCCCCACCTTCCCAGTCATAATTGTATATATATATGAAATAAAGTTACTTTTCTTATATTGTGTTGTAATTACTTTCAGTTCCTTGTAATAAAACCAATTTAGGTGTCCACGGACACCGCGGTTGTTCGGAAATGTTCGTAAAGAAACGAAAATGTAACTGTCCTGAGGACACTACATCTGTCCGTAATGTTCTCATGCAAGTTCAAAATGTCCTAAAACCACTCGTAGTGTCCTGAAATGTTCGTAAAGAAACAAAAATTAAAGTGTTCTAAAGAACACTATATCTGTCCGTAAAGTTTGCTATCAACTTAAAACTGTCCTAAGAACACAATTGGTGTCCTGAAATGTTCGTAAATAAATGAAAATGATGTGTCCTGAACAACAGTACAACTGTTCGTAGTGTTAGCTACCCAATTGAAAGTGTTCTAAGAACACAATTGGTGTCCGAAATGTTCGTACATAAACTAAATTACACGTGTCCTGAATAACACTATATCTCTCCTTACTGTTCGCTACCAAGTTTAAACTGTTCTAAGAACACACGCGGTGTCCTGAAATGTTAGTTTCACGTGAGACGCACTTTTAATTACTTCAGAACCCGAACAGTGTCCGTAGGACATCAATGCGCATGCGCTAACCAATCTCCGTGCACTTGGTGTCCTGCGGACAGGCGCTTCCTTCGCAGACTAGTTCGCAAACAGATCATATGACCGCGCCCACGCTCATGGTGTGTCCTGAAATGCGGACACTGTTCGTGTCCCTGAACAATTTAAAAGTACATTTTCAGTTAATCCATAATATTTTTCAATAAAATCTCACCATGCCACAAGTCCCACATAGCAATCTTGAGTTTCTATATATCTTTTGAAACTTTCCGATCCTTTTTTTGTGTTCGATCTGTCCCTGCACAGTGCGCATGTCCGCGGACCGCGCACAAGCACCCCTATAAAAGACCACGCCCAAGAGCTTATTCCCATTGTGTTTCTGGCTATTCTTCAGAACACAGTGATTTTTGCTGCCACCTGCAGACTACACCATCATCGACATGGCATCCTTGGCTGCTGAACTGCCACTTGGTGCTGCACCTGATTCAGCACCACCACCACCCCCTCCACCACCACCACCTCCCCAAGAGCCTGAAGAGGGGAACAGGACTGAGGATGCGGAGGAGGAAGAAGAGGATGATGAGAATGAGGTAGAGGAAATCCCTACTACCCGCACTAGGCGTGAGTCTTGGGTGTGGCGGTTATTTACCATTCATGGGAATGGTCCTAAGGCTCGTGCGAACCATGTTACCTGCAATGAGTGCAAAATGATAAGCAGTCACGGGAAGAACGGTAACTACAGCTTTGGGACCACTACTATGGAGCGACACCTGAGGTCATTTCACTCTGGGGCTATTCGCA
This sequence comes from Ambystoma mexicanum, assembly GCF_040938575.1. Classification (NCBI taxonomy): domain Eukaryota; kingdom Metazoa; phylum Chordata; class Amphibia; order Caudata; family Ambystomatidae; genus Ambystoma; species Ambystoma mexicanum. The sequence goes on from NC_090937.1 coordinate 406,748,203, forward strand.
GGGTTGTACCTTGCGAAGAACGTAGCAGGTTCATTTCCTCTACTTCATCCTCAGTTTCTGATCCTGTCACCACAAGGACCACCTCTGTGGGACAGCGTCTTTCTCAAGCTGCCTCACAGGCCATACAGAATGCTGATGACCCTTACCTTTGGAGGGTCACAGTTGTATGTATGTACTGTGACACAGTACTCTCTGCAGGGGGGAGCGACTTTGGAGTGCTTTTGAGACTATCGTCTCAGAGCACGAGAAGACCTGCTCACTAGCCAAATAAAACCCACTCTACATCTTCCTCTCTCAGCTCGCCCTTTCTTATCCCTGTGGTTGGTGTCCTCCCCTTTACCCTCCTTTACCCTCCTCTCCTAATGTGTCGTGTCTGAAAAACCAAAAAAAAATACAAAATTACAAAAATCAAAAAAAAATAAGGCTCTTTTCAGAGCCGCCTTTCCCAGTTAAAAAATAGAAGTGAAAATAAATGAAGCAGGGCTCTTTGTATTTTTTAGAAGTCCGCTGACAGTTCGCGAAGATTAAAAAAATTGGGTTACTACTCCATCACAAACATTGTAATTTTCTCTGGAAAGAAGTGGTGGCTCTGAAAAGAGCCATTGGGTGGTGTTTGTAAGTCAAAAATTGTAAATGCTTAACATCTACTTCAAAATCGTTGTTGTAATTCCAAAAAAGGTCGCAATGCATTTTGTACATTTCTCAGAAAAATCTGATTGCCAGCATAAGTAAGATGGACTCCATCTCTGCGAAAAATTTATGTACTACAAAACATAATATTTTCATTGTGAAAAGAAGACATGCCAAAATCTCTTAGAAAGCTACAAATAGCCTTATTAACATTGCGCCTTGCTTTTTCCATTTGTGGACCAAATGAAGAAGAACGAAGCCACATTTGTATCTGCGCAATCCGTGAAAATATCACTTGAGAATTAGGAAACATGTCCATAACCTTCCTCAGTCCTTCTTTCATGGCAAATTGCAAAATAATTCCAGTCACATGCCCTAAACTGTTCCCTCCACAATGAATTACAATTATGTCTGGATGTTGCTCTGTCTCCAAAGTAGCACACAGAGGTAGCAAATCCAACCACTTCATTCCACGTACTCCATGCCAGTGTACTTCCACATGTGGGAATCCAAGATCTACAGCTACTCCACAGCTTTCTGCATGCACCTTCAACCAATGTATCCACAAATCTCCTAAAATCCAAACAATCTGTTTTCTGAAACACACAGCCATAGCTATCTTTTGTTCTCTCAGCAAAAAGAGTATCTCAGAAAATCTCTCCTGGCACAACACACCCACCAAACTTTCCTGACCAATCCCTTTCAGTGCTTATTCTCATTTGCATGACTTCTGAACCCAAAAATCCCTGGATGTAACTCCCGATGTCCGGGAACTACCGCCATGTCCGCGGACATATCGTAACATGAACAGCCCTTCTACCATTTCCACTACACTCTCTCTGCCATTCCCTCATTGGATGTACCTCAAAAATCACATGACCATGCACTAATCACATTCAAGACCTCTACATCTAACTGCATCATCATAGATCAGCACTGCAAATGTACTGTGAATCTCTTTGAGTACAAGTGTCATATCATTGGCAAGCAGCATCTACCACAAATACTGTACAAGTCTTCAAGATTTCTACTTGCAGCTCCATGCATATCCATATGCATGAACACAAACTTCAGGTATGCATATTTTCTGTATAGTAGATGACATAGCTTGTTTTACAGGCGGGTGAAATCACCCGATTTTGTTTTTGGCGGGTGAGACGCCCATTGGAATGAATGGGCATGCAGGAGGCTTGGCGGCTGAGTCTGCCCTTTACAAGGCGTGTGACACCCGCCAAAAGCGTGTGAGTTGAGAGCTATGGTAGATGAACACATTTTCAAACAGACTTTTACCTTGTAAAATCTGTAAAATTAATTTACTGTACTTTTTTCAATTTCCTAAAATCAACTATCACTTATACACCTTTATACTTTTTACTTTCTTTATACACACACACTCAAATCATGTTAAACTAACATTTTTTGAATGAAATATATAGACTACATATATTCAAACAAAATTGCATGCAAACACAATCTATGTTTAAACCTTTATAAAAATACTTATACAATTTCATATTTTTTGTTTTTATTTATTTATTTACTTAATTACTTTAAATTAGACATGACATTGAGTCGCTATTACCTAGAACAATTTACTTACATAAATAGTGGTATTCACTAATACATTATACATTTCACAAGACATAGTAAAGATATTTTATTTTTGCTACAGTTAGACATTCAATACAATTTGTTCATTAAGAACATATCATATGCACTGAACTGATGCAATGTATCTTATGTAAATAAATTAGTTTAATGGTTTTACAGAAGGCACTGAGGATTTCAATTAAAACAATCAATATCTAAATTAAAAACAGTGCTATATACAAACAAAGTTACTAATTTGAAGCTTTTACAGTTGCAGTGAAGACCAGTTTCCTGAAAAGAAGCAGCCGAATTCGAAGAAGAAAGAAAAACTAAGAAGTCACCTGTTAATTTAAAAAAAAAAAGTAAGTAAAATATCACCATAATATTTATATTATTAATCAAATATACTATAACATTAATACCAGCTATTTTGGTTTCTTAAATAGAGATTTTGTACCATTTTGTCCAAAAATTTCCATGTCGTAAACAGCGATTTACAACCAGAATGGCCCACACATTTCTATTTTTGGACACACAAATTAGCCAACTGAACCACTACAATGTTCATATTATAGAACAAACAACTGTTTTAATTGTATACATTAGATTTACTATTTGTACTTTTCCACACCACTAGCTTACTTTTTTGTCATCTGAACCCCAGTTTAGTGACACATAAATTGAAGAATACCTATCCCTACTAGTTTTAGTTCCCAATGCACAATCACACACCATTACATACATCTTTATCATCTTACTCAAACACTCATGCACACAGCACACATACATTCCAGAACACTCCAACCCATATCTTCTTTATTTTTTTCAACAGACCCTAAAGAATGCCTACCAAAAGACAACTCCGTAGAAAGCAACGCAAAATTAGAGCATCAGTTCAGTAAATGAAAATAAAGGTGTCCAACATAAGCATCCATCTCTAGCAGAATTTGTAAAAAAAGTTGAAACAAAACAGCTAATACAATCATTTAGTGAAACACAAGAAGTTTCAAGTACAACAACTTTGCTTCCTCTATCAAAATGTAAAACAAACCAAAAAACAATTAACAGAAAATCAGCTATCAGTACAGATAAAACTACTTCTTCAAATTTTAATATAGTGCAAAGTAAGCATACCAAGAAAAGTATTTTAGCCAAAATATACCGTCACAAAGTCCTTCAAAATCTTATAAAAACAGGAGAGAAATCAGGTTCAAAGCTTAAAACCTATCGTAGGAAATTAATCTTAGAAGCATTGATGGACAGTGCAATTCTTCTCAAAAGAAATGTATTTATTTTACTGATAAACAAAATGAAACCACTAACAAAACTAATAACTAAATTACAAAAAAGACTTCTCAATAAGCGAAATGTCAACAGAAAGAACTTCTTAAGTATCTGTGGAGGTGAATGGAATAACACTACGAGCACAGAAGCATATTTTAATGAAGAAGCGTACAAACAAAAGCAAACAAATACAATTGCCATAAATAGCAGTGGTTGAGGTTATGAAAAAGTTAATAATACCATAATGGAACAAGAAGTACTCCTTATAAAAATATGCCCTGAAAACTTAGAATTACCCCTCCATTCAACTGAATCAGAACGTCTAGTGTACAAATGGCCATGCACGTCAATGTGTAACATTCCCAAACAATGTTTCAAAACTTTACACCAATTCCTCAATAAATATGTAAAAAGCAAAGACAAAATCAAAATTAAATTACTACAAAATATAGATACCTGTCCAGTGCGCAAGTACACAGGACTACAAGGACATTCATTGGCCTGCATTACAGGACCTACTTGTAAAACCACTTTCCATGATATCAAAAGGATATCAACACATCATTCAACTATAAGAAATCTAGTCTATAAACTGTACTATGCTAAAAGTCCTGGTTTAGCACTAGCAAAGTTAAATAACATCCTTCTACATGGTACAGCAAAAGACCTACTTGAAGAAATTCACTATATCCAGAAAAAAATATTTTGGAAGGGAAAGCCATTTACAGAATGAAATAGCTTTAAACCAATTAAGCAACAATTCTACACATGGCAACCTTTTGCTAAACACATACAAAAAAGAAATACTAAAATGTAAAGTACATCAGCTGAAGTACCAAACCATGTATGTGTATGTTGCCGTAGAATTTTTTATAAAAGTAACACAAAAACTGTGGACCTTCTAGCAGAAAACAAATATGAAATAACTGAGCCCTTAATACTTTGCAGTTATTGCACTACAAAACTTGACAACAACCAAACTCCTTCATGTTCTATCACAAATAATTTGGAATTATACCCAGTACCAAAACCTCTACAACAACTTAATTTATATGAGAGTATCATAATTCAAACAGTACACCCATTTCAAGCAATAATACGCCTTCAACCAAAAACAGCAAAATTACCTCCCTCTGAATTGGTAAAAGGCATTCGTGGAAAAGTAGTTTATTTACCATTAAATCTCAAAGAAAATGTCCATACTCTAGGGGTGCAACGTCCAATGCAGCAATCTTTAATTATATTAGTAAATGGAGTACCTACAAAAGACAAAAAATATGACAACAGCTGGTAGATTTATATAAAGTTGGACAAGCCTTCCAATATCTTAAAGAGAATAATGAATATTACAAAGAAATTAATATTGAAGAAAACCTGAAAGAAACAACTGAAATAATTCAAGAAACACAAGAAGCTGGTCAATTTGAGCTACTAGATCCTGATACAATATCAAATACTTTAGACCATTATACAATTCATCCTTTGCACTGTAATGACACCGTACAAGATGTACTAGAAACTTACCAAATGTGTCAAACAAAAGGATCGCCAATCAGTATATGGGAAAAAAGTATAGAAGCACGTGCTTTTCCTCTACTCTTTCCTACTGGCAAAGGAGGAAGGTATGATGATAGACCTATTTAAATATCAGCTTCAGAATACCGCTCATTACGGATGTATTCTGAAGATCCCAGATTTAGACAAAATGTGGAATACATATTCCACCTACTCTTTGAAAGTGAACTAGCAACTTTATGTTACGGAGTTGCACACATATTAAAATCAGGATCACACTTTCAAAATATGACAGCTACACAATTATTAGAGAAAGTGCAACAAAAGGATGAGGTTTTACAATCAAATATTACAAATCTATTAGCAAATAAGCGGGTACTAAAGAGTACTGGTTTCAACGTCATGGAGATGTAGGTTGTATGATCAGAAACCTTGGCCCACCCACTTGGTTTGTTACATTAAGTTGTGCAGAATATGCATGGGAAGATTTACATGATTTCCTACGCATATCAAATAAAACCAAAACAAACATAGATATTCTAACACCTGGAGAATTTTGTTCTTTGGATCCTGCTAATGTTTCAAGATATTTTCACCATCGCTTCATTGCTATGCTACATTTTATTTGTAATAAAACTGTTCCTCCCCTTGGAGAAGTGCAACACTTCTTTTGGAGAAAAGAATACCAAGCCAGAGGAGCACCACATATCCACATACTTTTATGGATTAAAGATGCTCCTAAATTTGGTCAAGACAGTGATGCCACTGTTTTACAGTTTATTGAAAAATATGTCACTTGTGAAATTCCATCAGAAGCCACAAATAGTGATCTTCGTGCACAAATTTTACAATTTCAAAGACACAAATGTGGAAAATATTGTTGTCGCAAATACAAAAACAAAGGCAAATACTACACCAAATGCCGATTTGGTTTCCCTAGAACAGTTACAAATACAGGTCAAGTAAACAACCTCATGTCTTCAGTTAGACATACTGTTAAAGGAAAGTGACCTAAAAATACATATTACATAAAAAGAAAAGAAGAAGAAAAATATATCAATGATTATAATGCAATCATTGCCCACTTATGGAATGCAAATATAGATGTGCAGTACATTGCAGACAATTCTACTGCAGTTGCACGATATGTCATAGCATACTTAACTAAAGCAGAAAAGACAGAGCTCCAAGACCTCTGGAATGACCTGTCATCAGATAAAACAGTATCTCAGAAATTATACAGCTTGGGCATAAAAATGCTCACCCATAGAGAATGTGGATCTTATGAAGCAGCTGATCGTTTAACTGGTACTTCATTGTATGGTAAATCTGAAAATATAGTATGGCTAAGTCTTGGTCCAGCTAAATCTAGAAAAAGAGTTCTAAAATCATATGAAGATATAGAAACAATAGCCAAACATGATCCCAACAGCCAAGACATTTTAAAAAAACAATTTATTGGACACATACTACACAAACAGAAGTAATACTTTGGAAAACATGTGTCTATACCAAATAGCCCAAAACTACACATACAAAAATCATATGAAACCCAATGAAAAAAAAGGTAAATATAGAGTGACAGACTGTGAAGGCAGCTTAGTTAAACTCACTAAACCAAATTTAATTAATCGTATCAAATTGTCATTGAAGACTCCTCAACATTAAGAAGTATATTACATGTCCCTGCTACAATTCTTCAAACCGAGGAGAAAAGAAGAACAATTACTAGATAACTATGACTCATATGAGGATGCTTTCAAAGCAAATGAAAGCACTATAACTGATGTAAACTTTACACAGTACAAAACAATGTTGCACAATGAACAGCAACATGAAGACGAACTCCAAGCCCAACTAGATAAGGATACTCCTGACAGTAGTCAATCTTCTGTAATAGGAAGCCAAGAACCACTGGGAGAACCACTAATAACAAATGAGGTAGAATTAGCTATGATAGAAGTAGAAAACACCATGTGTCAGTATGAAGATAAGGAAGACTTAACTATACTACAATCAAAACTAAACAATGAGCAAAGTAGCATTTTTCAAGAAGTAACAAAACAAATTGCACATGGCGTAAAACATGAAAATAAAGAATGTACCTGCCATAATTATAAACCTATACTACAGTACGTCAGTGGTGAAGCTGGTTCTGGCAAAACATTCCTAATCAAAATCATTAGTAAGTTCCTTCAACAATTGACAAACAACAAACTGTCAGCTGTTGTCACTGCCCCCACAGGTTTAGCAGCCTACAACATAGGTGGTGTTACATTACACCGATTACTACTATTACCAGTAGAACACCAGAACAAATTAGACTATTACAAACTTTCTGCAGAAGCTGCAATTGAATTACGCAGAGTATTGAAACAAATGAAAATGCTACTAATAGATGAAGTGAGCATGGTCTCCAACCTGATGTTAGCTTTGATTCACCTCAGATTACAAGAAGTACTCAAAACAGACTATGAAGAGCTCTTTGCAGGAAAACACATTATTGTTTTTGGAGATCTGCTTCAATTAACACCAGTAAAAGGTGAACCTATTTTTAAAACATTAGGGCACAAACTCTGCCGTAAAACTGTTGGCAGCATTGGAAATGTCAACCTTTGGCAACATTTCCAATACAGAGAATTAACAGAAAACATGCGCCAATCTGCAGATCTAACTTATGCCAACATTTTAAAAAGTTTGAGAGTTGGTATACTTTCTAAAGATGCAGAAGCAATATTGAAAACCCGGCACATTAATGCACTTTATGGCGATAATGCATGTGCTACAGATGTTATAGAACAATTAGCCCACAAAAATGTCAATTGTATGGCCTTAATGCCAACTCTTGCAAGCTGTTTCAAATTCAATGAAATCATGCTAAGTAAAGGAATGCAACCAATAATGGAAATTAGCGCCACAGACAAACTAGATGTACATGGTATGACACTACCCATGTGTGACCAAGCCACAACAAGACTAAATAATTTAGAAAAATCAATCTCAAACACAGCAGGCTTAGACAAGATGTTAAAATTATCCTTAAATTGCAGAGTAATGCTTAAACGTAACCTTGACGTGGACCAAGGACTAGTTAATGGAGCACTGGGTACAGTTGTTGGCTTTCAAACATACCCACGTGACAACAAAATTCAGTTTGTCAATATACTCTTTGACAAACTTTCAGATGTAAAACGGATAGGACGCTCAACAGCTAGATTCCTTCTCTTCAAAGATATGTATGTACGCAGAGAACAATTTTCTCTAACTCTTGCATACGCAGTCACAATTTATAAATCACAAGGTCTTGCCCTAGACAAAGCAATGATAGATATTGGTAACACAGTCTTTAAAGAAGGCATGAGCTACGTAGCACTATCACGCTTACGTACACTTGACGGTCTATTTCTAATCAACTTTGATGCAAGTAAAGTAAACGCTGATATTCCTTGCATTTTAGAATATAATAGACTTCGCTCACTATACACTCCCCATCTAAAACATATTCTGTTCCACAAAAACTAAAACGTTGTAAAAGAAAACTAAATCAAACAGAAATGCAACAGGACGTCACTGCAAATCCTCCAAAGAGAGTAAAAGAAACTAATACTTCATCAAGTACCACAAACAAAAAAGAATCAATTAGAGAAAGTAAACCAGGTACTTCTTTAAAGAAGGAAGACAAACTCCAAAAATAGCAGTTAGATACAGAACTACCTGGACCATTTAAATTCTCAAATATAGTTGGTGTAAGTTGCTATGCAAATGTAGCAATGAATATTCTATTTCAATTACCACCAATTGTTGACAACATTTACTCACACAGTACAGACCCATTGTGTTTGCAAATGTTAGTACTTCACAGAAATGCAGCAAACAATCCTGACAACACATATAGTGTTTTTGGAATAAGACGACAATTGGACTACTGTGCTGGAATGGTGAAATTCACTATAAACTCACAGGAAGATCCACAAGAATTTCTAATGTACTTACTACAAGTACTGGAAAACAAAAACATACCTATAAATGAAATCTTTCAGATTTCATACATGTGGAAACATACATGCACTCTCTGCAACTATGTGACACAAGAAGAAATCCCCAATGAACGCTTCATATATATATCAATACCAAATTGTGAATCCATTCCATTTCAGCAACTTGTACAAAATGCAAACCATGGTAGATTATGCTCTACCTGCAATTCAGATAATCGCTCCATGTTAGTAATACAAACACATAGTAAATACGTAATACTAATGCTTCTAAGTTACAATGCAGATGGTACCAAAAACAACTGCAAGCTGACTGGATTCACACATGGTCAAATATCACTTGGTAAGAAAACCTTCACAACAATAGGTATAATCTACCACGCAGGAGCCACAACCAATTCAGGGCACTACACTGCATACATAAAAAAGAAATGTGGATGGTTTGAATGTAATGATAGTACCATTACTCTAAAGCAGAGAATACCAGCAATTCTTACAAACGCTTATTTGATGTTCTTAAAACCAAAATTTGATAAATAAACTGTATTTAAACCTTTAGGTAAATTTGTGTTACAAAAATATAAACTGTTAGAATACTCCAAAAGCTATCTAACTGCTCAAAGATTCTACAACAACTAATCAGATAAATGAATACCACTAAATTAGACCAAAAAATAGACAGTTAGAATACGCCAATTGGTATCTAAATGTCCCAAAATTATAAATTTGTGTTAAAATAATATAAACTGTTAGAATACTCCAAAAGCTATCTAACAGCTCAAAGATTCTACAACAACTAATCAGATAAATGAATACCACTAAATTAGGCCATAAAATACACAGTTAGAATACGCCAATTGGTATCCAACTGTCCCAAAATTTAGCAATATCCAAATAGATAAATCAAAACCACTAAAATATATTTAAAAAATAGACAGTTAGAATATGCCAATTGGTATCTAACTGCTCCAAAATGTTATAATATCAAAACAAATGAAGAATCTGTTACTGCTCCACAAAAAATACAACAAAGCAAAGTATAAAGCATTAGCCAGAAACAACAAGTTAACACTGAAAACAAACAAATAAACTGTAGCATAACAGAAAAAGGTTTTTTTTTTAATCCAACATGGATTTATTTCTCCCACAGACCCAATGATTTTAGCAACAAATACAGAAACTGAGCAAATTGCACAGTACTCTGATTTGTACTCTACTAAATATGAGGGTCGAAAAAAAATAAAAGTATATTGCTTATACAATGTGATAAGTCATTACAAAATACTAATACTAACATGCTATTTTCTTTTATCACAGAAATGAAGAAGAAAAACATGGACTCCCATTACTAGACCAAACAGTAAGTATACAATAATAAGGACAACCATAGCAGCGTATCACATCCATAGTATCTAATTCCTTTGTTCCTTATACATTTTTTTTCACCCAAAGTTATAAGCAAATATGAATGTGATATGCTGCAGTGGTTGTTGCCAGGGCATGCAATCTTGGGTGCATCACCAAGGCCCCCACTCATGTCTCCCACCACCCCCAGCGCCCAGCCACCATGGGCAGCTCCCACCAGGCCCCCACTAATGTCTCCCACCCACCCCCACCCCCCAGCAGTGCAGGGGCACCCTCCACCAGGCTCCCACCCGTGTCTACCACCCCCCACCCCCCAGCCACCATGGGCAGCCCCCGCCAGGCCCCCACTCATGTCTCCCACCACCCCCACCCCCCCAGCAGTGTGGGGCACCCTCTACCAGGCCCCCACCCATGTCTCCCACCACCCCCACCCCCACCCACCATGGGCAGCCCCCGCCAGGCCCCAACTCATGTCTCCCACCACCCCCACCCCCCTAGCAGTGTGGGGGCACCCTCCACCAGGCCCCCACCCATGTCACCCACCACCCCCACCCCCCAGCCACCATGGGCAGCCTCCGCCAGGCCCCCACTCATGTCTCCTACCCACCCCCCCAGCAGTGTGGGGCACCCTCCACCAGGCTCCCACACATGTCTACCACCAGCCCCCCCCCCAGCCACCATGGGCAGCCCCCGCCAGGCCCCCACTCATGTCTCCTACCACCCCCACCCCCCCAGCAGTGTGGGGCACCCTCCACCAGGCCCCCACTCATGTCTCCCACCCACCCCCACCCCCCAGCAGTGCAGGGGCACCCTCCACCAGGCTCCCACCCGTGTCTACCACCCCCCCACCCCCCAGCCACCATGGGCAGCCCCCGCCAGGCCCCCACTCATGTCTCCCACCACCCCCACCCCCCCAGCAGTGCAGGGGCACCCTCCACCAGGCCCCCACCCATGTCTCCCACCACCCCCAACCCCCAGCCACCATGGGCAGCCTCCGCCAGGCCCCCACTCATATCTCCCACCCACCCCCACCCCCCCAGCAGTGTGGGGCACCCTCCACCAGGCCCCCACTCATGTCTCCCACACACCCCCACCCCCCCAAGCAGTGTGGGGCACCCTCCACCAGGCTCCCACCCATGTCTACCACCACCCCCACCCCCCAGCACTGTGGGGCAGCCTTCACCAGGCCCCCACCCATGTCTCCCACCACCCCCACCCCCCAGCCACCATGGGCAGCCTCCGCCAGGCCCCCACTCATGTCTTCCACCACCCGCACCCCCCCAGCAGTGTGGGGCACCCTCCACCAGGCCCCCACCCATGTCTCCCACCACCCCCACCCACCATGGGCAGCCTCCGCCAGGCCCCCACTCATGTCTCCCACCCACCCCCTCCCCCCAGCAGTGCAGGGGCACCCTCCAAGAGGCTCCCACCCGTGTCTACCACCCCCCCACCCCCCAGCCACCATGGGCAGCCCCCACCAGGCCCCCACTCATGTCTCCCTCCACCCCCACCCCCCAGCAGTGTGGGGCACCCTCCACCAGGCCCCCACCCATGTCTCCCACCACCCCCACCCCCCACCCACCATGGGCAGCCCCTGTCAGGCCCCCACTCATGTCTCCCACCACCCCCACCCCCCCAGCAGTGTGGGGCACACTCCACCAGGCCCCCACCCATGTCTCCCACCACCCCCACCCCCCAGCCACCATGGGCAGCCTCCGCCAGGCCCCCACTCATGTCTCCCACCCACCCCCACCCCCCCAGCAGTGTGGGGCACCCTCCACCAGGCTCCCACCCATGTCTACCACCACCCCCACCCCCCAGTCACCATGGGCAGCCCCCGCCAGGCCCCCACTCATGTCTCTCACCACCCCCACCCCCCCAGCAGTGTGGGGCACCCTTCACCAGGCCCCCACTCATGTCTCCCACCCACCCCCCAGCAGTGCAGGGGCACCGTCCACCAGGCTCCCACCCGTGTCTACCCCCCCGCCCCCCAGCCACCATGGACAGCCCCAACCAGGCTCCCACTCATGTCTCCCACCCACCCCCACCCCCCAGCAGTGCAGGGGCACCCTCCGCCAGGCCCCCACTCATGTCTCCCACACACCCCCACCCCCCCAAGCAGTGTGGGGCACCCTCCACCAGGCCCCCACTCATGTCTCCCACACACCCCCACCCCCCCAAGCAGTGTGGGGCACCCTCCACCAGGCCCCCACTCATGTCTCCCACCCACCCCCCAGCAGTGCAGGGGCACCGTCCACCAGGCTCCCACCCGTGTCTACCCCCCCGCCCCCCAGCCACCATGGACAGCCCCAACCAGGCTCCCACTCATGTCTCCCACCCACCCCCACCCCCCAGCAGTGCAGGGGCACCCTCCGCCAGGCCCCCACTCATGTCTCCCACACACCCCCACCCCCCCAAGCAGTGTGGGGCACCCTCCACCAGGCCCCCACTCATGTCTCCCACACACCCCCACCCCCCCAAGCAGTGTGGGGCACCCTCCACCAGGCCCCCACTCATGTCTCCCACCCACCCCCCAGCAGTGCAGGGGCACCGTCCACCAGGCTCCAACCCGTGTCTACCCCCCGCCCCCCAGCCACCATGGACAGCCCCAACCAGGCCCCCACTCATGTCTCCAACCACCCCCACCCCCCAGCCACCATGGGCAGCCCCCACCAGGCCCCCACTCATGTCTCCCACCCACCCCCACCCCCCAGCAGTGCAGGGGCACCCTCCGCCAGGCCCCCACTCATGTCTCCCACACACCTTCACCCCCCCAAGCAGTGTGGGGCACCCTCCACCAGGCTCCCACCCATGTCTACCACCACCCCCACCCCCCAGCACTGTGGGGCAGCCTCCACCAGGCCCCCACCCATGTCTCCCACCACCCCCACCCCCCAGCCACCATGGGCAGCCTCCGCCAGGCCCCCACTCATGTCTTCCACCACCCCCACCCCCCAGCGGTGTGGGGCACACTCCACCAGGCTCCCACCCGTGCCTACCACCCCCCCACCCCCCAGCCACCATGGGCAGCCCCCACCAGGCCCCCACTCATGTCTCCCACCACCCCCACCCCCCAGCAGTGTGGGGCACCCTCCACCAGGCCCCCACCCATGTCTCCCACCACCCCCACCCCCCACCCACCATGAGCAGCCCCTGCCAGGCCCCCACTCATGTCTCCCACCACCCCCACTCCCCCAGCAGTGTGGGGCACCCTCCACCAGGCCCCCACCCATGTCTCCCACCACCCCCACCCCCCCAGCCACCATGGGCAGCCTCCGTCAGGCCCCCACTCATGTCTCCCACCCACCCCCACCCCCCCAGCAGTGTGGGGCACCTTCCACCAGGCTCCCACCCATGTCTACCACCACCCCCACCCCCCAGCCACCATGGGCAGCCCCCGCCAGGCCCCCACTCATGTCTCCCACCACCCCCACCCCCCCAGCAGTGTGGGGCACCCTCCACCAGGCCCCCACTCATGTCTCCCACCCACCCCCACCCCCCAGCAGTGCAGTGGCAACCTCCACCAGGCTCCCACCCGTGTCTACCACCCCCCACCCCCCAGCCACCATGGGCAGCCCCTGCCAGGCCCCCACTCATGTCTCCCACCACCCCCACCCCCCCGGCAGTGCAGGGGCACCCTCCACCAGGCCCCCACCCATGTCTCCCACCACCCCTACCCCCCAGCCACCATGGGCAGCCTCCGCCAGACCCCCACTCATGTCTCCCACCCACCCCCACCCCCCCAGCAGTGTGGGGCACCCTCCACCAGGCTCCCACCCATGTCTACCACCACCCCCACCCCCAGCCACCATGGGCAGCCCCCGCCAGGCCCCCACTCATGTCTCCCACCGCCCCAACCCCCCAGCAGTGTGGGGCACCCTCCACCAGGCCCCCACTCATTTCTCCCACCCACCCCCCAGCAGTGCAGGGGCACCCTCCACCAGGCTCCCACCCATGTCTACCCCCCACCCCCCAGCCGCCATGGGCTGCCCCAACCAGGCTCCCACCCGTGTCTACCACCACCCCCACCCCCCACCCACCATGGGCAGCCTCCGCCAGGCCCCCACTCATGTCTCCCACCACCCCCACCCCCCAGCAGTGTGGGGCACCCTCCACCAGGCCCCCACCCATGTCTCCCACCACCCCCACTCCCCACCCACCATGGGCAGCCTCCGCCAGGCCCCCACTCATGTCCCCCTGCCCACAGGCCCTGACAATCCTCAAGCATGTGCCTCATGGCCAGCCACCACAGCCCAAAGACACAACCAAGTATTACATGTGCCCATGATACTACTCCAATGGAAACAATGTAAATCAACACATGTGTCACACACACACACAATGGTTGCAAGTGAACCTGAAAACCCATATCATGACATGCATGAAATCAATGAGATGAAACCACACATTGAAGAATGAAAAATCCAAATAATGTATTAAAACAACAGCACTGGCAATCAAAATTAACCAAAATACACAAGTAAAATAATAACAAAATTAAGCTTGCTGTCCCTTTTCAAATTAAAATCAATAAATGATAATCCAAAAAAATATCTTCCAATGTTCAAGTCCATGAAAAGGAAATGAAGGGAAAAAAGAAATAGAAAACCATTGCTCCATGGGAAAAAATATTCATAGTAAAAAAAATATCCAAATCCAAAGTCCAACTATTTACAAAGTATTCAGGGTCCATCATCCCAAGAGAAGAAATGAAACCTACAAAAAAACCTAATCTAAAATGGAACTATATACAAAAGGTGGAGCAGTGTCCCTCGACTCCAAATAAAAATAAACTATAAAGGAAACCTATCACTAAATAACTATATACAATGGTGGCGGGCCAGTCCAGCGGCTCACTTAGTGGTGTTCCGGGCCAGGGCATCATCGAACTCCTCGTCTATGTCCCGGAGGCGGTCCTGTTCCATGGCCCCGAGGGTCCGCAGGGACGCCGACATGTTCACCTCCAACTCCCTGCGGATTGCCTCGAGGCACTCGGCCCGCCTCAGGGCCCTCGGCATGGAGTTATCCGCCCTGACCATCGTGAGCCGCGCCTCTTCCGCCCGCCGCCGCTCCGCATCTATGGCGTGGCCCAACCGCTGCCACACGGAAGACACTTCCCGTCCAGGGTCCTCCTGCCCTCCGGCCGATGCCTGCCCCTCCGATGTTGAAGGCCCCGAGCTATCGTGGCTCCCACCTACAGCCTCCTGCTGCTGCAGCTGCTGCTGTCCATGTGCCCTGTCCGATGGTGCCTGCACAGCCTCCTCCAGCTGGGGTGCAGTCGTTGATGTGGCCACCCCTGCTGGACGTCCGACTCCCGACAGTGGCAGGGATCTGTTGTCCACCAGCCTGGCCACACGGTCGGAGGCAGCTCCACAGGGCACCCAGGTGACACATGGGTGGGAAGATGGCATGGAGGACGACTGGGGCATAGGGGGTTCTGTGGAGAAGGGGGTCGGAACAAGGTCCAGGAAACAGAGGAATCCAGCCCTGGTGAGCTGTCCCAGTGGGTCAACGCGGTCAACGAGCCATGCAAGAAGACGTGCAGACTCATCATAAAAAGACTGCAGGTCAGCTTGTATGGCCCGTTGACGCAACGCCACCCCACCCTGGACAGGCTCAACCTGGTGCAGAATAGCCACATCCGCAGGGAGAGGAAGGCCAGGTGTTGTAAGCCAATCCTCTCCCTGAGAACGGGTCTGGAGGTAGGCATCCCCGCTGGTGCAAGATGATGCAGTGACAGGAGCAGGGACAGGATTGCACACAGGCACCTCCACGGCATCCTGTGCTGCCTCCTGTCCCTGATCCTGCACTGCACCACTAGCACCAGTGGAATCCCCACCTCCAGACCCCGCCACTGTCGCTTGCACGGCCTCCTCCTCCACCAAACCCCCCACCAACCTGGATGACTCTGTGCCATCTTCCTCCGTTGGGCCCTGTGGGGTCCCAGCTGCCCCTTCTGCTGCCGAGGAGTCCAACTCCAACCTCCGCCTCTTGGACCTCCCCTCGGCAGCTGCGGCCTGGGACGCGGCACCGGACTCCTCACTCCCCGACGAGATCACAACCTGGGAGGGGATCCGGGCCTTGCGTCTCTGGCTGGTGGTGCGACCCCTGCCGCTGTGCTCCACAGCACCTTCTCCGCCCTCTTCCTCAGTTGACACTGCAGACAGGGAGAAAGAAAACACAGGCATCAGGGCACTGTAAAATGGACTCATACACACATGACAGTTATACATGAGTGGCATTGGTAAACCTCAGACATGGCATCACAATCCCCAACACACATGTCATTTCAACTTGCACACATGAGCCATACCACAGCCATATTGCAACAGTCAGCACCATCCATTCACATACAACAGCATGAGCAGCCAAAGGTCATCCACACATCACATGAAACATAGGGAGTACACTACACATGCACACACAACACCAAACTTGCATGCATGTGTACACCTCCGCCAACTGTCGCAGTGTTTTGATCGACATCCATGTCACACATGACAATCATTCCTCCTCATCCTGTGCCATGCAAGCCCACACACACAAGCACCATCCATGTGTCACACATGAGACCCCTTGCATGTGTCACCCTCACGGCCCTGTACACCCCCCCTACTTGGCCACATAAAAATACATGTTCAACCTGCACACTCCTGGCACACCACCACACGCACAGTTTACAATCAGTATGCATGTACACTTACCGCTCGACTCCAGACGGGTCTGCTTCTCAAGGACCTGGATGTGGAGCGCTGGGGATATGCGTTCCAAGACCCTCATCTGATCTTCCGACAAGCGGCCCCGGCGCCCCTTAGCATCCGCTGCCTTCAGGAGGCGCCGGGCCTTGTTGAGGGTCCTGGACCTGAAGTCCTCCCAGCGCTTCCTGACACGTTCATAGTCGTGGACTGCCACCTCCTCCGCGTTGATGGCAGTCACGATGTCCATCCAGATGCGAGTCCGTCCTTCCTTGTCAGCGCGCAACCTTCCGAAGAGGGCATCATACTGCCCCAGGACATGCTCCACCAGGACACCAACTTCGGTGGCAGTGAAGCTGGTGCCCCTCTGCCTCCTTGGCCGGGGGTTGCCACTGGTGCCAGATGTTGCAGTGCCCGACATGGCAACCCCAGAGGCAGGAGTGGGTGGGCAACTGGGTCCTGAGGCTGGGCTGTGGAGCGATGTTATCCCAGTCGGGAGTCTTCAGTTCCAGCAGGGGTGGACACAGCAACTGGACCCCTGCAGATGGCTGATGTACAGGCACCAAATGGCAGGGCACGGTGGCAGCAGGCAGGCAGGCAGGCAGCAGATGGCACGTGGGAGGCTGCTCAGGGCACTGGGGGGCAGTAATTCGGCCTTCTGGGCAGGAGCGTGGTCTTCCGTGTGTTTTCGCGTGGCCAGCTTGATACGGAGTGATTTGGCACGTGAAAATCCTGCACGTCAGCGTGAAATTCGAGGAAAGGCCCTTAGCGCGTAAGCGTGTCAGTACGCATACGCTATTCTGTTGGACCAAAGGCCCTCAGCGCGTAAGCGCGTCTGTGACTTGACCCGCACGGGTGTTTCCCTCATAGCACGTGATGACGGAGCACACGTGGAAAGACTGCACGTCAGAGTGTCATCACAAAAGTGCGCGTACACGCGATTGGCCTATGTACGTGTATTTCAGGGGTGCGCGGGCACTTACACACGCGAGTACATCAGCGCACGTGTATACCGGGGTACACGGGAATTTCCACACGCTATTGGCCTGGGTACTGGATTTCAGGGGTGCGCGGGAAGTTTCACACGCGAGTACATCAGCACACGTGTATACCGGGGTGCGCAGGAATTTCCACACGCTATTGGCTTGGGTACTGGATTTCAGGGGTCCGCGGGAAGTTTCACACGTGAGTACATCAGCGCACGTGTATACCGGGGTGCGCGGGAATTTCCACACGCTATTGGCCTGGGTACTGGATTTCAGGGGTGCGCGGGAAGTTTCACACGCGAGTACATCAGCGCACGTGTATACCGGGGTGCGCGGGAATTTCCACACGCTATTGGCCCGGGTACTGGATTTCAGGGGTGCGCAGGAAGTTTCACACGCTCGCCTACAACACGCGCAAAGAAACACGTACGCCAGTAGGAAGCAGGCATACGTCGACCTGCGACGCATAAATTTGCGCGCAAACAAAATAACAAGCTCAGACGCCAGGATGAATATACCGTACCTAGCAGCAGTGGCCGTGGGCTACCAAAGGAGGAGGAGGAGGATAGTCAGGGCCAGAATATTCACACCCAGAACCAGCCTTTTTGGGATGCCTGATGACCATGTGTATGGGAGGTACAGGTTTCCACCACACATAATACTGGACCTGGTGAGTGAGTGGGAGGATGACGTCACATCACCCACCCTGTGCTCCCAAGCACTCAGCCCCCTGGAGAAGGTCCTCAATGTACTACACTTCTTAGCCACTGGGTTATTTCAGCGGACAAGTGCCATATTGGGTGGGGTGTCACAGGCCACGCAGTCACGTTGCCTACACCAGGTCCTTGAGAGGGAGACCCGTCTGGAGTTGAGCGGTAAGTGTCCAAGCATTGCTGTGTGAGACAGGGCATGTTGCGGTGTGCTGGTTGTCTGATACTTGCCTGTATGTGTGACATAGGCCATGTATGCATGTATGTGTGCAGGGACATCATGGTAATGCATGTGCGACCAGTGATGTGTGAACCACATGGTTGTTGCATGTGTTTAAATGCCACATGGGGAGCCCTATGCAGATTTTACACATGAGACTGGGTGGGGGTGAGGGATGGGTGCTGATGCCAGGTACATATATGGTAGCCATGTCTGTGTGCCTGACCTGCATGTCTGTGACTTGTGAATGCCATGGATGCATGACACATGTGTGTGACAATGCACAGATTCACTGATGCAGCCTAGTTACCCTTGTATCCGCTGTGTTTGGGGTGTATGAGGCCAGATGGATGTGACTGAGGTGAAGTGTGTGCATGTGATAGTGACCCATGATGCATGTGAGTTCCATATCATTGTATGTTTCAAGAGTCCATTGGACATGTATGGAAATGTCCATGGCATGCACCATGCCTGTTACTGTTTGTGTTTTGCCTGGACTGATCCATGTGTTGTGGAGGGACATGATGGAAGTGTACTTTGACAGTGGTACTCATCTGCTATTGCTTCCTGTCTAGGGGACCATTGAACAGTACCCTGATGCTTGTGTTTTATGTCTCCCTCTACGCAGCGGCTAGTGAAGAAGAGGGCGGAGACGGCACTGTGGAGCAAGGTGGCGGGGATGCCCCCACGGCTGCAGCGGAAGGGGTGGGTGAGCCCCCACACGGGCCTGCTACAGTGGAAGACGGTGAGGAGCCATCCAGGTTGGTGGTTTCCACAGAGGAGGAGGAGGCCGCCACTGAGGCACACATGGGGCCTGGTGGGGGGATCCCTGCTGGTGCAAGTGGTGCAGTCCAGGGGCAGGGGCAGGAGGCAGCACAGGTCACCGTGGAGGGGCCTGTGCATGTCGCTGTCCCTGTCCCTGTCAGTGCACCACCATGCACCAGCAGGGATGCCCCGTCCCAGGCCCGGCCGCAGGTAGAGGGGATGTTTATGTCACCTGACTCCCCTCCACCTGCGGACGAGGGGACCCGTGTCCGTATGGAGAAGGTCCTGATTGGGGTCGCGATGCGCGCGGGTGCAATTCGTGATGACGTCCATGCTTCCCGGGAGGAGCACGCACATCATCACGAAGAGCACCGTGCTGACGTGGCCCAATTGGGATCTTCCATGTTCGGGGGTTTCCTGCATGTGTCAGCCAATCTGGCGGCCCTCTCCTCCTCTGTGGAGGCTATACGCCGGTCGTTCTCCTTGCCGTCTTCCGGCCCAGATGCAACCAGGGCCCCCTGTGGACCTGCCCTGACCAATGCATCCAGCTCGGTGGGGATCCCATCCCTGCCACAGTTTGGAGTCGGAGGTCCAGCAGGGGTGGACATCACAGCAACTGTACCCCAGCAGATGGAGGATGTGCCGGCATCATCAGGCAGGGCACGTGCACGACGGCGTCGGTGGATTCCATCAGCCTGGATGCTGTCGTGCTGGCAGAGGCAGTTGCGTCGGAGGCAGCAGCAGAGTCAACGTGGGAGGCATCATGGCTCGGGGCCATCAACATCGGAGGGGCAGGCATCGGCCGGAGGGCAGGAGGACCCAGGACAGGAAGTGTCTTCCGTGTGGCTGCGGTTGGGCCAGCAGATAGGTGCGGAGCGGCGGCGGGCGGAAGAGGCGCGGCTCACGATGGTCAGGGCGGAGAAATCCATGCGGAGGGCCCTGAGGCGGGCCGAGTGCTTCGAGGCAATCCGCAGGGGGTTGGAGGAGCAGATGGTGTCGTCCCTGCGGACCCTCGGGCCATGGAACAGGACCGCCTCCGGGACATAGACGAGGAGTTTGATGATGCCCTGGCCCGGAACACCACGGAGTGAGCCACTGGACTTGCCCGCCGCCTTTGTATATAGTTCTTTAGTTTTAGGTTTCATTTGTTTCTTCTTATGATTTGGAGTCGACGGACACTGCTCCACTTTTTGTATATAGTTGCATTTTAGTTAGGGTTTTTTGTAGGTTTCCTTTGTTCAGTTGGGCTCATGGACCCTTGGATGTTTTGTACATAGTTCTTCATTGGATTGTTTTATTTTTTTATTTTTGATTTATTCTTCATGGAGCAATGGTCTTTGCATTTATTTTTATCTCTCGGATTGATTTTATTTTTAATGTGACTTTGAACAACATTTTTTTGGATTTGGATTTGTAGTTTTGATTTTTTTGGACGCACATGCAGCTTATCTTTTTTTCATTGCCATTGTATTTTGTTTCATTTCATTTGCTTTCAATTTTTTTTAATACAATTTTGTTTTTATACTACACTGTGTGGTATCATCTCATTGGTTTCATGCATGTCATGTAGGGTGTTTTCCCATTCATTTGCAACCATTGTGTGTGACGGACATGGGTTCATTTGCTTTATGAACATTGGGGGTGTAACATGTAATTTCCATTTCCATGTGGGTGAATGGGTTACTTGGTAGGGCTTTTGGCTGTGGAGGCTGACCATAACGCACATGATTGGGGATTGTGAGGACCTGGGTGCAGGGGGACATGAGTGGGGGCCTGGTGGAGGGTCCCCCTGGATGCTGGGGGGTGGGGGTGCAGGGGGACATGAGTGGCGGCCTGGTGGAGGGTGCCCCTGCACTGCTGGGGGGTGGGGGTGGTGGGAGACATGAGTTGGACATGAGTGGGGGCCTGGTGGGGGCTGCCCATGGTGGCTGGGGGGTGGTGGTAGACATGGGTGGGAGCCTGGTGGAGGCTGCCCCATGACTGCTGGGGGTGCAAGGGGACATGAGTGGGGGCCTGGTGGTGCTGCCCCTGCACTGCTGGGGGGTGGGGGTGCAGGGGGACATGAGTGGGTGCCTGGTGGAGGGTGCCCCTGGATGCTGGGGGGTGGGAGACATGAGTGGGGGCCTGGTGGAGGGTGCCCCTGGATGCTGGGGGGTGGGGGTGCAGGGGGACATGAGTGGGGGCCTGGTGGAGGGTGCCCCTGCACTGCTGGGGGGTGGGGGTGGTGGGAGACATGAGTTGGACATGAGTGGGGGCCTGGTGGGGGCTTCCCATGGTGGCTGGGGGGTGGGGGTGATGGTAGATATGGGTGGGAGCCTGGTGGAGGCTGCCCCATGACTGCTGGGGGGTGGGGGCGCAAGGGGACATGAGTGGGGGCCTGGTGGAGGCTGCCCCTTCACTGCTGGGGGGTGGGGGTGGTGGGAGACATGAGTGGGGGCCTGGTGGAGGCTGCCCCTGGTGGCTGGGGGGTGGGGGTGGTGGGAGACATGAGTGGGGGCCTGGTGGCGGGTGCCCCTGGATGCTGGGGGGTGGGGGTGGTGGGAGACATGAGTGGGGGCCTGGTGGAGGCTTCCCCTGCACTGCTGGGGGGTGGGGGTGGTGGGAGACATGAGTGGGGGACTGGTGGAGGCTGCCCCTGGTGGCTGGGGGTGGGGGTGGTGGGAGACATGAGTGGGGGCCTGGTGGAGGGTGCCCCTGCACTGCTGGGGGGTGGGGGTGCAGGGGGACATGAGTGGGGGCCTGCTGGAGGGTGCCCCTGCACTGCTGGGGGGTGGGGGTGGTGGGAGACATGAGTTGGACATGAGTGGGGGCCTGGTGGGGGCTGCCCCTGGATGCTGGGGGGTGGGGGTGGTGGCAGACATGAGTGGGGGCCTGGTGGAGGTTGCCCCTGGTGGCTGGGGGGTGGGGGTGGTGGGAGACATGAGTGGGGGCCTGGTGGGGGGTGCCCCTGCACTGCTGGGGGGTGGGGGTTCAGGGGGACATGAGTGGGGGCCTGGTGGAGGCTGCCCCTGGATGCTGGGGGGTGGGGGTGGTGGGAGACATGAGTGGGGGCCTGGTGGAGGGTGCCCCTGCACTGCTGGGGGGTGGGGGTGCAGGGGGACATGAGTGGGGGCCTGGTGGAGGCTGCCCCTGGATGCTGGGGGTGGGGGCGGTGGGAGACATGAGTGGGGTCCTGGTGGAGGCTGCCCCTGGATGCTGGGGGGTGGGGGTGCTGGGTGACATGAGCAGGTGTGCAGGGTAGTCCCCTGTGGTGTCGGCTGCCTGCAGGGGCCGTGGAGGGTGTACAGGGAATACCTGGGAGCACACAGCCAAATCGTGTGTAGAATTTCCCGCGTACCCCTGTCATACACGTACCCAGCCAAATCGCGTGTGGAAATTCACATGCACGTACCCTGCCAAATCGCGTGTGGGACTTCCCGCGCACCCCTGAGATCCACGTACCCAGCCAAGTCGCGTGTGGAAATTCCCGCGCACGTACCCGGCCAAATCGCGTGTGGTACTTCCCGCGCACCCCTGAAATCCACGTACCCTGCCAAATCGTGTGTGAGACTTCCCGCGCACCGCTGAGATCCTCGTACCCAGACAAATCGCGTGTGGAAATTCCTGCGCATGTACCCGGCCAAATCGCGTATGGAACTTCCCGCGCACCCCTGAAATCCACGTACCCTGCCAAATCGCGTGTGAGACTTCCCACGCACCCCTGAGATCCTCGTACCCAGACAAATCGCGTGTGGAAATTCCTGCGCACGTACCTGGCCAAATCGCGTGTGGAACTTCCCGCGCACCCCTGAAATCCACGTACCCTGCCAAATCGCGTGTGAGACTTCCCGCGCACCCCTGATTTCCACGTACCCAGACAAATCGCGTGTTGAAATTCCCGCGCACGTACCCGGCCAAATCGCGTGTGGAACTTCCCGCGCACCCCTGAAATCCACGTACCCTGCCAAATCGCGTGTGTGACTTCCCGGGCACCCCTGAGATCCACGTACCCAGACAAATCGCGTGTGGAAATTCCCACGCACATACCCGGCCAAATCGCGTGTGGAACTTCCCGCGCACCCCTGAAATCCACGTACCCTGCCAATTCGCGTGTGAGACTTGCCGCGCACCTCGGAATACACGCACACGTTATTTTTCAGTCAGCGGGTGTCCGTGTTTGTGGGTACCCCTTTGCACGTCATTTGTCCTGGAGGGCCACAGTATAGGATATTCATCATGGCTGTATATAGGTGCTATTTGTTGGCGCACCTTTTGGTGCACATTTATTACAGGCGCAGAGAGGCTACCGCCTGCTTTCTTGTGGCGGTCGTGTTTGTGCCTGTGCGCTGGTTTGACCGTGCGCTTTTTTGCCCTATTCGATTCCATGAATACGGGTTGTAGGCGAGCGTGTGGGCGTTCTGCGCACTTGCACCCTGTACTTCCCCCGTGACGCCCACATTTTGGCAAGTTGTTCCCCATTCCGAGTGTTACGCCCCGTGTTCCGCCTACTTTTGTTGTGTGCGCTGCGCTATGTGCGATTTTCGCTGTGGCCTGTGCGATTTTCGCTGTGACCTGGCGCACGCCGTTAAATGGCCTGTGCGCCAACGTGCGCCGCGCACTTTTTTAGCGCACATCCGATGGTTTTCTCGCGCACGGCCTTCCATGAATCGATGTGCGCTGCTTTTCGTGCGATTTTCACACTTGCACTGCGATTTTCGCTATTCCACTGCAAATCGCACGTTTTTGGCCACTTGCGCCGCGCTAATTATTTCATGAATTGGCCTGATACAGTGCAACACCTCAAGGAAATGGAGATGTGTGAAACTGGATGGATACGGCCCACACAATTTACTTTATAAAGCCCCTCAGATCAATTATGCACATTTCAAAGTCATTTATTTATCACAGAACTAGTCTCACATTAACTGGATTACTTAGCCATAGTAAAATTGGAAAAAGTGTCTATGTGTTTTATCACTTTTAACCCAGGGGAACATTTAAAACCCTGAACTATTTGTCCAAGGATGCCAACATGAAGTGTTCCACAGATCAGAGCAGCGGTCTGGGATTTGGTGTCCTTGTGCTCATTGTACAGTAAGCTTTCTGGTCTCCTCAGCCGCCCTTCTTTTTATTGGTCGCCCTGCATAGATACCAATAACTCATTAAGACAATTTTAATTATATAGATTTCATTCTGGGTTTTAAGATGTCCCCCATGTTAAAAGCGATCAAACACATGGATACATTAATCAATTTGGCTACAGCTAAGCAGGGCAAATTGGAGGTATTTGCCCGTTTAATCATTCATATGGGCAAGAAGGATTAATCTGCAGGGACTGTACTTAATATGGGATTGTTGTGCATGATTTCATTTGTGTACACTTTATGTTTGTATCTTTATGTCTAGGAACATTGTTTTATTGGCTGTGTTTTTTACATGTTTGGAAAGGTCTTCTGCGTTTGTATTAATAAAGAGATCATGGAAACAAAGATGTAAGAGGCAATTATTGAGATGTTAACAAAGGGCATTAGTTGCAGTTATTGGGTAATATGGAAGCCTGGGCTTTTGTGCCCTGTTATCAACCCTAGGAAAGATTAATTAGGTCCCAGGGTTACTCATGTTGTTGGTGTTTATCACTGTGTGCACTTGCTGAAATGATCAAAGACTGTGGAGCAATTTACACTGTACACCTGAAACTTGCTCTTACTGCATACATTGATTTCCCTGTAAACACTAAAGGTAACTTAACTCAGCAAGCCCTACCTACACCACAATCTGAGGTTTGCCATCATGGCCCTGCCTGGCCCATGATCATTATCTTGCTAAACAGTTGAAGGTGATCATCTCTAATAATTTGTTTACTTTTTTCCAAGAATGGAGATTTTAATAGGCCCGTAGAATAATTATTTACTGAACCCTGTTCAGTCTTTAACGTAAATGGTATTCCACTTGGTTTTATTTTAAAACTCAACAATATAGTATCTTTCTTTTAGACATGTTTACAACTTTTAAGACACCTTTAAGACACCTTTAGCTGGGAAATACTATTGTTATCTTTTCAAAGCTTTCCTTTATATTTGCTGATTCTCACACCAGCCAACACCTCGTTCATTGTCAATCATTGAGCTCAACCCGACCTCTTAAAGGAGTACTTTGCTCAATTCTGTCTGTAAATTCCGGTTCTTAATTCTGTGGTAACATGGATTAAGTACACTACATATCTAGTTTCTCTTCCACAGCTCCCCTACCCTTACAAGAATGTCCTTTCAAAAAGGTTGACGTCGTTGCTGTCTGACCCCAGTGGCCCATGCAGTGGGGAAAGTGGCGGCAGTGGGGTCAGGTTTTCAGATATGACCTGCAAGACACTGCACTGAGAGAAATTGGAAGCTAATGGAGGGTGTGCCCTAGTCATTCGAGTAATGGCAGGTGTCATAGAAGCAGTTCATTCTCCTATAATTTCCATTGCTGGGGACCAGTCTATCCCATCTTCATGAGCAGTAGTTCTGGTCCATAGTCCTGACTATAACTTCCATGTTCATTAAGTCTGTGTCCATATGTCTAGAGTTTGCCTATAAAGTTTAATGCTCCCTAAGACAAGTGTCTCCCTTTCAGCTGGGTCTGGTTGGAGTTCACAGTGAGACGTTGCAATAGCGATGCACACGTCATACAGAATAGTGCTCTCTGTGCAGCCCAAGGCATTGCTAAAAGAGAACACATCTCAAAGGCTAGAAAACTAGCCCACCGGCTCCCAATTAAGGAAAGAATTGTCTTCAAAGCTTTTACACTGACCCACAAGTGCATTCACCTCACTGCTCCCGTTTACCTCTCGGAAAGGATACACCCTATCTCCTCCACAAGGCCAACCAGATCACCCTATACCAACATGCTCTATGTGCCAGTAGTAAAAAGAGCCAGAGCGGGTGGTTCCAGCTTCCCATATCTTGCACCCACACACTGGAATGCCCTACCTCCCACTATCCGAGGTGAGGCCTCCCTCATCGCCTTCCGTAAAGCTATGAAAACCATCCTCTTCACATAAGGTCCCTCGAATCAGCATGAATACTATAAATATGACCCACTGCATAAGCTGGAATGTAATGACCAATTGCATAAACTGTAAGTATTGTATTATGTCTGTAATACTTATAATGTACCAACGACTGCTACCATTCCTGTACCTCTGTAACTAAGCTCTCACAAGTAACAGCGCCTCAATGCCCGTGTGCTGCTTGCATGCAATATAAATTTAAATAAATAAATATAGCACATGTATCCCAGCCTTGCAGCTAGGGACCAGAACCTGCCTACAGGACTTTGGCAGGGTAGCTATTTAGCTCTTGGTTGTAGCCAAATGGCGCCCGGTTAGCTTGAAGGCAAGAGCTGTCGAGCTTCTTTAGACTCCCCTGGCCAGTGGCGCCTTACAAACATAGCTATGTGATATCAACTGCATAGGTTTCTGAATGTGTATAAAAGAGAATAAAGTGCAAAGCTAGGGGATATTTAAAGCACATGGGATGACATGTAATAGACACAAAGTTTGCATCTTGCACACAAGTTAATTTTGGTGCGTGCTATGTACTGATACCCCAAAGGTAGCTCCTGCCTAGCTTGAGATGACTAATAGCCAGAAGCTGCTCTTTGTTCCTGTTCAACAAATCCCAATTTTGATCCCTGTAGAGTCTCCCTTTAAATGTGCTGCAAACCACAGCCCTTTCACTTTGAGACAATGCACAAGCAAATCTTGTGCATTACCTTGCTCCAAGGTAATATAACACACAGTGGGTCCAATTCTCAAAACATCAGGCATCTAAAATTGTGTATAGGATGTGTTTTTTTAACTGCTTGATTTTTGGAAATGTGCACCTTCCCTTATCCACAAAATGGATCTGATTTCCATGGGTCTGTGTTGTAGTGCAAATGATGTGTTGTGTTGAACAGCACTCATGCACACATTAGCGTCATGATGCCACTACTGACATTAATCAATGGCAGGCTTACAACATAAATGTGGGTGCCAGTAACATAGTTCACAGTGGCGGGCACTTAAAGAACGTTTTTCTTTGTGTCTTTATCCCCTGATCCTCGACCCCCGTTTTCAGAAGACAGGTGCAGGTGAATGCAACATGCTGATTTAACAGTCTCCCGCAGATGAGACACTGCAATAGGTATGGGAATGGAAAATGTGCAATGTTAAAGCCCATCATTGCAGATGCTCTCACTGACCCCATAGAACCCAAACGTATGGTCATTTTGATTTGCCTCCAGGGATACCTATTTTTCTGCCTTTTGCGTGATTTAATAAGGGAATCAAAACCAAGTAATTATTGTTTGATGGAAGTTGTTTTACTACTATATCATAATTGTACTTTTATAACACCCCGAATACCAGCGAGTGGTTTCAAAGTGCGGGAATCCACATTCGAACTTCTGTTGCCACGTTTTCTTATTTCCAAGACAAATGCGTTGCCCCTGAGCTATACTTCCTCCCCGTTAGTTATGCAGAGGTTAGTATTTTCAAATACAAATGATTGACACAGTAGACTTTGCAATAAGTGCATGCCATCTTCTTTGTATTTTTGTACATATCAAAATGCTTGTATTGTGAGTTTCATTGCTACATAAATTAAGAGCGAATCTGGAGGCAAATTGCGGAGGTGTGTTAGTGCACTCATTTCATTTGTTTGTCTTGGTCCCTTTGTGGGACCATAGGTTCCCTGCTGAAACTTCAGAGAATGTTCTATTGCATCAGGGAGCTTCATCTTGTGAGGTGTGCATCTCTCCTTCTGACAGCTTCTGGTACTCTCTTCTAATTGACCTGATAGGTTTATCTTCCACCTTAAGACTTCTCTCTCTATCGATGTAGATTCCTTCTTGAGTTCATCATATCGTTTGTGTGGGCAATTCATTCGAAACAACATGCCACAATCATAGTGGCATATTTAGATGTATCTATCATGTAGCACAGATATATTCAATTATGACAGCATATGCAATGGTTATTCATTTGATATTACCCTAATTGACCTTTTACAATTGACCTTTTGCACTATTGACCTAATTATAGTGGTCCTAATTGGCCTTCTGCACAATTGACCTTTATATTATTTTAGTTATTTCATATATGTATTGGGTTGGTGTTGGATTATAAATAATATAAGGGGATTGGTTGGGGGGTTACAGGGGGTTTTGGATTGGGTGGGGGTTGTGGGGGGGTTTCCCCCACATATATGTCCTAATTGACCTTCTAAATTAGGTCATTTCTCCCGAGGTCAATTCTCCCAAGGTCAATTGTGAAAAGGTCAATTAGTATACAACCATTCATTTGTGCTACATACATATCAATTTCAAATGAGTAAAATAACCAAGACCTTAAAGTTGATGCTGTTATTATATCAAGCAACTGCATACAAATTCATCACACTTTCAAAACATGTGTCCCATTAACCCTATTGTGGCCTATCTGTCTTTCATCATATTAGCCCAATGAAGAAAAAGGGTAAGCTATCCACGTTTCATGGAGGTTTCAGGGAAGTACATGGTTGGAGATTTCTCTCTGAGCTGAGCGTTTCACCATGTGCCTTCTTTGCTTTTTCATCTTGCTGAACCTAAATTAACATTTCCTGGTTCAGTTATGCAATATGCAAAACTATATCCTAGATAGAGCCTTAAGGTTGATGCTTAAGTGCATCCAATATGATTAGCATTCTCTTGATCGCCCATACTTGACCTGCAAATTTGCACCTATTTGTCTGGGGAAAATGAGATCTTGAGTTGGGAATTAGTCTCACCACCCGCTTTGGGGTGGTTGTGCAACAGCAGAAAGGTTGCTCTGCCCTGCCCTCTAGAGTACCTAAGTGTGAAATGTTGGACAGGCTCCAAGCATCCCCGTAGGTGCTGGGAGCCCATTTCACTGTGACCTTGTGAAAAGTAACCAAAATATGTATTTCTATACCTGTTTGGGGGATAGAAAGGCAAGTCAGATATTTAGTGAAAAGTACTTAAATAATCAGCTTTCCGAACTCAGCCCATCAGAAACATCCCCAGTCATGCGACAATGGCACAGTTGAGAAGGTGTGCTGCTGGTTTGTTTTAAAAATGAAAAATGCAACATCTGTAAACGTGCAGTGTCACTAACAGCAGAATCTTGACTGGGAAAGAAAAAGCATCAACATCAGAATTTGACTTGTCTGTGGACTAGGCAACCTCGCGTAGCACAACCTAAAGGTGTGGGAGTCTCTCATGTTAACACATGGATAGAAGGATAGGTATCTGCCCTTGTCTATGTGTGTCTATATACAGTTCCATCTTGAGCCCATTTGCCTTTCTTTTAAGGACAATGCACACTTAGTAATTATAATTATACAAATAATAATAATCAGTGATTGTGGGTAAGATGGGCCAGTTTCACAAGGGATTGCACTGGAGCAAATTATGATTTGCCCATAAACATCTCTGATCTTCACGAGCTGCTTTACACCTGGGACTGCATGCTTGAACTGGAAGATACATGGAGATGAAAGGGGCATCTTTGAAATACTCGGGTACACGTGCGTTTCTCATGGATTTGCTGATGGGCATATCAGAGAGGCTGCAGGCATCACTGTATTTGCTCCAGTTTTAGTCTTTGTGACTCAGATATGAGATAGGAGGTTCACAACTGTGATGCTCATGTTTTGTGTCAGTGCAAATATTTGTGAACTGTGTACAGATAGTGTCAGTTTAATGCAAAGGTCGTGTCACTGACTGATAACATGCGAGATGGCTTTGCTAGGTAAGAGCATTCCGTTCTTTAAATCCTTTGAGGCTGAAGACGCAATTTACTTCAGCCATGTGAAGAATGCAATACAATGGAGATTGCAACTCAGATCTCTACTCTGTATCAAATGTTAGGCTTTTTTGTGGGGTGTTTTTTGTTTGCTTGGCAAGTTAAATTAAATAGTGATGGTTCTTCAAGAAATTAAGAAAAACAATAATTTAAAAAAAAACATCAATATGTAGTATTTTTCCGTTTTATTTGGGGCGGGGGTGACATATTCCTTCTCGAACTGATCTGAGCAGACATCATAGCTGTTGGGCAAGGACTGAGCAGGCACTGGCTGCAGCCAGCCAGATCCGTACTCCTTTGATGACAAGAGGAGGTTCTCGGACCTAGCCGATTTCCTCACTTCACAAGGAAAAAAGGTTTACTGCATTAGTGTGAACTGAAAGCCTGTGCTTATTTGGAGAAGAACCAGCTGGTCAGAGTTGCAACAGAGGCATTGATCACCACAATGTTTGGCACCCAGCGGCTAGGAAACACACACAAAAAACAACGCCACAAGCACTTGTCATCCTTGGGAATGTTGTTTATTGTTTGGCGGGAATAAATGCAGGCTCGTTGGCTTCAAGATAGCTTTTAACAGCTGTTGAGCAATGCTTTAAGCATCTCACATTATTCCCTTTCGGAAACTTCCTTGATTGTTCCTTTATTCATTCTTCAGGTTGTGTATTACAGAGAATGCTTCTCTGTATAAATTCAGTTATAATTTCCCTCTTTTCTGTTGACACATATTGAATCTATGATATTAACTTTCTGTACTCTTAAAGGCAACGTTCAATACTGGTGTATATCTGGGTTTCCTTCCAACATATTACATTAGTTAAAACATTAAATATATATATATATTTTCACCGAAAAAAACTTTGTAAACGGGACGTTATAGTTCCAAGTAAAACCGAAAAACCCTTGAAATTCGCCAGTTATGGCATAATGGTGCAGAGTGGCAGTCCTGCAGAGAACCCTACCCTGCTGAGTCTGTTCACCCTGTCCATTCCTTATCGAAGGAGGAGCTACTGAGGCACCTACGTCTCCCTACCAGACCGCGGAGCGGACGCAGAGTGGCGGAGAGTGGCAGTCCTGCAGTCATGGCTGTCATGACTGGGATGACTGCCTCCCCCCTGTCTCCGCATGAAGAGGAAAATAGGCGCCTACGAAGTTTGCGCTCCCGCCCGCATTTAGATAAACTTTTTCAAGCTTAAACTTTTGATCCAGCGAAGACGCTGTTAAGCACTGTTAAACCTGTCAAAACTCTCGGGGAAAAAATAGGAACGAAAGTCTTCAAGTTACCAACACACTCTCTGGGATCAAGTCTCTGGCCATCATCAAATGGTCCTCTGCAAACACCTGGTCTACTGACAAACTTACCACAGGCCTCCAATCAACCCTTACAAAAACTAACCATGGAAAATATTGCGATATGGAGCCCCGCGGTCCTGCTCGCCGAGTCCCTTCCCACTTGCTTACCGGCTTTCCCTGCAAGGGGGGCTGAGTATGCAGTAGGGCAGGTGTGCTCTGACGAGTGTGGGGTCAAGTTTGGGCCTTGCGGTGTGGAGAAGGTCGAAGAGCAGCAACAGATTCACGAGCCTCCGGGCGCCTCCGCCCTCCCTCACACCGAGATGTGCCGGGGCTCGGCAGAAGTGCGGGTGGATATGGTCCCAGAGGCGCGCCGGGGTCCTCGGGAGACCTGGGACTGTGTTGCGCCCTCGGACCTCTGTGTGGTTCATGTCCTTGTCCACGCAGAGGGTGGAGGTGCTCAGCCTCGGGCTCCGTTCCAGGAGCGGGTAGACCCAGGGGAGCTGCCGCCCGGCCCGAGACCCGAACACATGGATGATCCGTTCTATGAAGCGTCATCAGAGCCGGGGTCCCACAGCCCCTTTGCGGAGTCTGAGCCATGCCCCCCCACGCTCATCAGCTCCAAGCATTGGACAACAAAAGAACACCTAACCCAAGGAAACACCCTCCTCCATTGCTGGATACAAACCAGGAAAGAAGAAAAAGAGGCTTCAAAAATAAAACAGACAAACAAAACTCGGCAAATACTTTTAACACACAAAGAAAGTCACCAAGATCAAAACTGTCTTTAAATAAAGATAGATCCTTGAATGTCAAGACCTTAGGATCTGTACTTTCTCCTTTGTCAACTTTGGCAACAAGGGGCCAGGTGCACTGGCTCACTGAGAGAACTCACGGATGCTGAACTGCTCGACGCAGTCCTCGACCTACAACCATTAAACAAACAAAGAAGAATCGACGAGGCACCAAAGATCACGCCAGCCCCTTCTAACTCTAGCTCTCTTCCCACACAAAAGGAAATTCTGACTACAAATAACCTGGAAAATCAACCTGCATTTGGTCAAGCAAACTCCAACTCGATACCTACTGATTTAGTTTTTGGCCGAAACTCATGCCTGCCTCAAAACTCAATCTCTTCACCATTTCTACCGAATACTTTTTCTTCCACAGCAACTAATGAGCAGACACGTGTCATTGAGCCGGAGGCCATCCCGGTTGCTGATCACAGTCGGCAACAAGCGGCTGTACCAACTTCCCCTCCACTCTCATCATCACTCATTTCTGAATCGCAGGATAAAACAGGACCAACTTCATCTCTTTCTACCAAAAAGATGAAACCATATCAAAACGAACTTGACAAACAAACTGAACCTCAGCAAAACGTCCGTCAAAATTCATCTGCTCTGGATTCGAGAGACAAGAAGAAATCGTACCAAGACCAAGATTCCCACTCTGACAGATCAGGCTTTTCTATCCCTTCCACTCCTACGCATGGCCCAAATCGTAAATCTTCAACATCTGTCAAAGAAACACCATCAAAGAAGCCAGACTTACTTTCATACATGTCAGCACTAACAATTGCTCTGGTCCCTTTCATCAAACTATACGAATCACTGTATGACACATTAAAGGACCACACAGTTCTACAGGCCATGATTCACACTAAGCTTATTTTTTTAGAAGGCCACATCATGGCCCAAGAGGAAACAAAAAAAACGCCACGTGCAAATATGGTCGCTATATCCACACGTCTTCAGGCAATAGAAACCACCTTGAACCATCTAGATAAATGGGTTTCTTCAAATGGTCCAGTCATTCCGACAACCATCCCATTGTCTCCTATTGACCTGACCTCTGGTCACTCACATAAAAACATCTCCCCTGTGAAAACCAAAAAGGCTTTCAAAAAAAGCGCAACCGCCGTCCTCTCGAACTACAAATGGATCGGCTACCAACATCGTCCTAGTAGTAGACAAAGAAGAAAATCGAAATAAATCGTCATCAGAACTGATGGACCAATCTTACTCAATTTTGAACCCGCGAAGCCCAAACACACTAACCCTTTTCTGACCTTGGAAACTCCCGGCTCAAAAGTACTTTCTAGAAAACGATCAACTCAGCACACAAACCTGTTCTGGCAACCTTGCCACACCATGCTTCTCAAATCCAACTACCTCAACAGGATTGTGATTTCTTGAGTCCCCATGACTCTCCTGTGAACCAAAAAACAACAGAGGACTTCCTCTCTAATACAGACCTGATGAACCTCACAGAACACTCTGACGTGGCTGCTCCCACGGATTCATCGGCTCAGCTCGCTGAAGATTCAAGTAGATCTCCCTTACTGGGCTCACATACCAATGATCCCTCGACTAACAGCAGGCTAGAAGATGTAGGAAGCCAATCGCCCTTTATGACCCGAGAGGAACGCCAGAAGAAGATCGAACTTTCAGCACCACCCAGGGCAAAAACAGTGCCAAAAAAAAACAGCAACCATCCCACACACCAGAGTGGTAAGGATGGGTCAAACAAACTCAAATCACGGCCGGAAGGGCATAGGCGCCAATCGTCAGATAGTTCCAATGCTTCGGGCGTACCTGCTACTCCCAGACACCCTCCCAAATTGACATCACAAAATTATCGACGGGAGGACAGTCACAGAGAAAACAAATTTCACGCAGCCTGGCACTATAGATCTAAGACGAATATATACCAAAAAGCAATAAAGACTGAAAAACCTCCTGGGAAATGGATTCTAAAACTGGAACAAACCAAAGAAAATAGAGACAAAGTAATATTAAACCGAGGAGGAACCTTGGTTCTGATACATCTCATACCAAAACTTACTCAAATTACCTCAGACTACTTGTGGATAGTCGAACCAAGCCACTATCATGGAAGAGCGGTTTGTCATCTTCACATTGTCTCAAGAAGAGACAAAAACAAACTGTTTGACTGAGAGAGAGATTTCCTAAGTTTGGGATACTACCTCTCTCTACAGAGAGAGGACTCTGAACACGAAAACTCTAAAATCTTTGAAGCGACATGGATCAAGGAATGAAAAAACAGTGAAAATAACAATCAACCAAGACCCCAACGTGCCTCACACACAACTCCGCGCAAACGAAGACCCTCCTACCAACCAGCTCCAACAAAGCTTCATCATAGCCCAAAAGTGAGTTTTTCGAGTAAGAACCAACTCCTATCTCAGCACACCTCAATCCCATCTATGGTTGAAGCTGTAGATCCAGGCAGAGAGGATTCCGAAGCGAAAATCATCTTTCGTAAAGAACGACAAGACAGCAACAGGAAGTTTACCAAAACTATTCAACCAGAGAAGGGTGTCCCCTAGCGCTTTATATCAAAAACCCATCCTCGTCCATCTTTTGGGCGTGGCTTCCAAAAGCACTGGCAACGCACCGCTCAAAATAGCAGCTCAAGAACAGGATCCCCCTTCTAGATTCAGCGGCTCCACGAAAGAGCGCTCCTCTTGAGCTTAAGCTAGGATCTTGGAACACCAGGGGCTATAAGCACCTAACTTCACTTAGTGATGTTAACTTGGGCTCCTTCGACCTGTTGTGCCTTCAAGAAACCTGGTTGACCAAAACGCCTTCACTCGATGGATACAAACTCTTCCTAGCCCCGGCATCAAAAGGTCCTGTAGGCCGACCCTCCTCGGGTTTGCTTACTGCATGCCGAATGGACAGAGGCCTAGCAGTATCTGATATCAACGTTACAAACTAACACTTGAAAAATGTCACCTCTAAATGATTGGGTAGCCCTAAGCGAATGGTAAATATCCTATTCAAATTGAATGTGTAACTGGACAACAAATACAGTGAAACAAAGAGTCCAAAGCAATAGATTCTTCAGTCAAAAAAAAACGCTGTTTAAACAGATTTTTTGTGTTGATGCAAAAACAAGACTGCCGACACGTGTTTCGACCCAAAACAACGGGTCCTTTTCAAGGCAAGACGTATGTTATTCAAACTGAGTTGGAAAACCCAAGCCCTACTTAGGGTCAGATATGTAGGCCAATTCTAAAGTAGTTGATTCTCCTCAAGAATATGAACGGCAAATAACTGAAGCAGTCTCTGTTACTGATACATTGTGGTACATTCCCAGAACATGTTTTGTTGTCCAGTTACACATTCAATTTGAATAGGATATTTACCATTCGCTTAGGGCTGCGCAATCATTTAGAGGTGACATTTTTCAAGTGTTTGTATCTATTAGCAGTTTTTGAGGTGACTGCTGGTCCCTCTTTCGTGCAGCAACCCAATCTTATTTGGTTTGTAAGGGTCGCATTGACTTTAGTTTGTCTTTTCAAATTTAGTTCTAACCCAGCGCCTCACCACACCGGCACACCTCAATTTTGTTTTTCATCGTTACAAACTACTCTTTACTAGCACTTTTGCTAACCTGGTCACTTCTCTCAGCAGATGGTGCTTACCAACAGCCTCTCCATAGCAGTTCTCAGTGTATACTGGAACCCTGTGGCAATTGATCAAAAGAAATTCCTTGAATTAATCGAGAACACGATTGATGAAGTACAGTCCATCCATAACACCTACCACATTATTATATGTGGGGACCTGAACGCCCTCTGCAATCAGAAAAACTCTAAGAAAACATTGTCCGGTGAACAACGGGGCGAACACTGGCTTAAACTGATGAACTCAAGAAATGTATACAATCTTGACACAGTATATAAAAACAACAACCGCCTACCAACTTGGGTCAATGGAAAATCTACGTCAACTATTGATTATACTTTTGTCTCTGAGCCCATCCTGGCTTTAACAACCTCCTTTGATGTCCTCCATACAACATCGAGTGACCATAACATCTTGTTAACTACTTGGAAGTCATCCTATGCTAATCATGACAGGATGGAGGTCGGGCTGGAGCAAAACCCTCAGGGAACTAGACTGCGCCTTACAGCACATAGCATCAGAGACCATACAAACCTCTACATAAACCCAATACACGTATTTACCATCAACCCCGTCGATTATGGTCCCCTGCTGACTCCATACAGAATGCTGAGGGGCAAACTTAACGAAAAGTCTCAAACGACCACCCACTTGTATGACAAACTGTTGGTCCAGAAATGACGCGCCTTCAGAAAAGCTAAAAGAAGCACCGCAACCCTTCCTATGGCAGAAGGAAAGCTAGCCATCAAAGAAGATACTAGAAAATACAAGGCCTGGGTGAGATCGTACAGATGGAAGCTCCACCAACAAGACGCGGAAGCCATATTGAAAACAATCTTCTCCAATAACCCAAGGGAATTCTGGTCGCTGCTGACCAAATCAGCTACACCAAATGGATTGGAAATTATGAATAGTATTAGCGAAGCTACTTGGGCAGTACATTTCAGCTCGCTCTTTCAACTGCCCACTGCCAACCCATTTGAGCGCTCTTCCTCGCAGATGACTATGGACGGTCCTAAAACCCCAAACCGCACCGAACGATGGATAAAACTGGATGATGTAGACGACATACGAGACATCCTCAGAAAACTGAAAAAGTCCCGGGCACCATGCCCTGATGGTATCACTAATTTTGACCTAAAAACGCACCCGGTTGAATGTGCTAAATTCAGAAGATCTGTGTTTATGAGATGTGCAGCTTCTCAATCTGTTCCCCCATCATGGCGTTCTGCAATAGTGGTCCCCATATACAAAAAGGAGACAAACAAGACCCTATAAACTATCGTCCAATTGCCTTATTGGACCCAATAGGAAAAGTCTTCGGATCACTACTTTTGAAAAAATTCCAAACCTGGGCCTCTCAAGCCCCATGCAATGACAACTTTCAAACGGGCTTCAAACAAACATTGAGAACCGCGATTAACATCTTCCTGTTAACCATCTTAAAAAGCAAAGTGAAGGAGGGCAGCCCTAGACTATTCACGACATTTATAGACTTTTCTAAGGCCTTTGACAGAGTCGATCGTAGCAGACTCTGGGAGAAACTGGCAACCTGGGGCTGCCCAAGTGACATCCTAAACCCTATTAAAGCCCTCCACACAGATACCAACATCAAAGTGCGGTTAAACCAACAAGGATGCCTATCCTCCCAAATCGAGACAAAAAGAGGCGTTAAACAGGGTTGCCTGTTGGCCCCGGCCCTTTTTCTTGCCTACATGGGGGATTATCAACACTCAGAGGTCCTGATCAGATCTTTCCCCCCTAAACTTGCGCAAACAAACATCAGCAGATTACTATATGCGGATGATCTCATCCTACTGTATCTTACCCCCATAGGCCTACAGCGCCAACTCATCAACCTATATAAATTCTGCACTGAAAACAACTTAGAAATTAACATCGACAAGACAAAGATAATGCTGATGGAACGCTCGACCAAGAAGCCGGAAAAATTCAACTGGTCTCTAGACAAAACCACAATTGAAAAAGTCAAGAATTTTAAATACCTGGGCGTGGTCTTAGACAATTCAACAAAAGGTTTGCCATGCAAGAATCCCTTTTTACTAAAATCCTAAGTTTGGCAACAAAAGGTAAAGCAATAGATAGAAAATTTGGTAAATTTTCTACTATCCCACCCTTAAACCTCTACAAATTAAAGGTGGTTCCTACTATAACCTACGCTCTGAGGCCATGCCATCCCTACCCAAAGCTCTCTGGCCCAAACTGGAGGCTTACTTTTGGAGGACAGTCTATTTTTTGCCAAACTCAACTCCTGTCGCACTGATCTGACGAGAACTAAGTTTGCTTTCTCTTCAGGGCATGGTTGTCTGTAATATGCATATGCTCTATAGAAAATGTGTTCTTCCAAACTGTTCCTTTCTCCACGGTCTAGTGCTTCAAGAAATCCAAGCTTCAAGCTGCAAAATGCTCAACCTATGGAAAAACGAAAATCTACAGCTATTAAAAACTATAGAGTGCACAGAAGACGAGCTGATCGACAATCCAACAAGGATAATCAAAAAAATAAAAGAGATGGACTGGATCCACACTCTCACCCAAGCTACCAATAACAAACTCACATCTCATTTGCCTCCAATATGGAAGAAACTAAATGTACTTCAGAACTACATCAAAAAATTCCCTAGTCGATCGGCACGCAATCTTATAATGCAAGCAAGATTGAATCTCCTTGATTCTAACGAAATACGTCACATTAGAGGTCTGTCTCTGACTAACATCTGCAGATTCTGTGACAAAGAGAAGGAGACCATTCACAATTTACTACTGTCTTGCACATATTCGATGGAGATACGGCTTCCCTACATGAAATACCTTCTTCGACAATCATCAGCGACCGACAAAGAGATATGGTGGGCAAGGATGATCAGTGGAAATCGAACGTCATGGCAATTAGCGACTTTTAAGATCCTTCAACAGCTAACGGAAAAACTAGAGCTTAAACGAAATGAAATTAATTAAGACTTTCCTTCCTTCTATTGCTTTTCTTCTTCTCCTTACACCACCAACACTAAATGTCTCCCAAAGTGAAAGGCTCTCAATAGAGTGACATAATGTTCACAAAGGAAAACTGAAGATGTTGTAAAAATATCAATTATTTGATTACATTTCAACAATAAAAATAAAACAAAATAAAAAAATAACTCGCGCCACCACTGTGCACTGCTAAGACTAACACCCAGGACATGAAAGATGACATCACAAATGTTGATCAGAAACATCTGCAGTACCAGCCCAATCTTTGTTTTTTTTGCGGAGTTGACCAATCCCACACCTGATATACTAAATGCCTAAATAACATAAATGTTTAATTTATTAAGATATACATTGCTCACCCATCGAGTAAACAGACACAGCTGCCCCATTACCCTCATTTTTTATTTGTACTTAATAATTGATACCTTATTCATCCTGTGGTATTTTAACAAAGCATCAGTTGATCACTAAAGCCCAATCTCTGTTTTACCAAACAAGGTGGTACTGACACTGTAGCACAATATCTGCGTGTGTCTGAAGTTTAATGTGTGTTTTGGAGTGCAGTTTACATCCCCTAAAAAGCAGGGAACTCCAAATCATAGAGAAC
This sequence comes from Ambystoma mexicanum, assembly GCF_040938575.1. Lineage (NCBI taxonomy): Eukaryota > Metazoa > Chordata > Amphibia > Caudata > Ambystomatidae > Ambystoma > Ambystoma mexicanum. The sequence goes on from NC_090937.1 coordinate 406,788,086, forward strand.
GATCCAAACAAGTTTCAAAGTACAACCCTGTTTCAGCCACCTTTAATCCAAATTGTACTCGTTTTCTCTGCATTGGTGCCCAACCTGACTTTCATCCAATTTCACCAACTGCAAATGACAATCATTCTTCACAGATTATACAGCTGTACCTTTACACAGATCGCATTGTCAAAGGATGGATGTAGACAATAAAACAGCAGAATAATACCAAGTATTGACGAGTAAAAGAAATCCATTAAGGAAGTAAAAGTATTAAGGGAATAAAAACTCAACATACATGTAATGTGTAAAATACCTTACTGAACCCTAATTGGTGTCATGGAAATACATTCCCTTCATTTGCCCAGATTCTGATTTATTCTAGCAGGATTCTCATCAAAACCTTTCCCCTACGTTCTAAAAGCACCAACATTCTAAAAAACGGTGGACCATCTATGGTGTAAATCTTGTATCTAGGTGTACCAGTATGCTGGATGTCCAGCTGGAAGATCATTGGTGGACCGAAAAGACAACGCAAGCAACTGATCACAGGTCGTGCAGAACAGGTTAACAATGCAAAATAATTCTGTTGCCTTTGGCATTGAAGTTGAACATGCTGTTATTCTGTGACAAGAAAGAGATCCTCACATGTACTGCCTTAATTGTACTCTTTAGGTCTCATCTGAAATGATGACTAGCCACCCAAGCATGCGACCCAAATGCCTTATTGGTTGTGTACTGGAACACTTTGATGAATGTAATTTGCCATTCACTTGATGTTGATGGAGGAACATATAGACGTAAAACACAAGCTGCCATATTTATTGTAGGTAAACCAATGGATCGATATGCAAACAAAACGAGAGGTGGAAAGGCCATTCATTACACATTCCAATTTTCAGCAAATAATATCCCAGTGAAACATAAGTACCCACATACATATTTGCACAAGTAACTCAAAACACACGTTTGTACCAGCAGTTCCAACCACAATACGATGCGTGTATTGCACTCCAAAGAGCCAGGGACGTCATTTCACCAAAATGCCAGGGGTAGCGGAAGTGACATCACAGTGCCACACCCCCAAGGGTGACATCACAGGAAGTGATGTCATTTGACCACACCCCCACAGGAAGTGATGTCATTAGAGCACACCCCCAACAGGAAGTGATGTCATTAGACCATGCCCCCACCATGACATCACAGGAAGTGGCCTCATAAAGCATTATCCCTCAGTGCATTAAGAAAAAAATGGTTACAATATCAGTGTATTGTGACATTTCATACAAGAATGGATCATCATATGTAGCAGTGTCAAGGTCCGTGTTGCCACGTGAAGTGTATGAACCCCAATCCCCTCTTTATGTGGATCTGCCCTGTTATTTCAACAGGACTACAGAGCGAAATCACATTCTGGGGGGACAGGGACGGATAGGCGGGCACAGGGATAGGGGAAAGCCAGGATAAAAGGGGAGAGTTTTTAATGACTTTTGCTTGTGTTACTTTGGCTGCCAAAAGATTAGTTCAAAATGTGTTCAAGACATACAGTGCATTACCGAGTGATACAAACTTCAGTACCAAAAGCCTCATCAGTCCATTCCCCATATTTTATGGGGGAAAAAATCCTGGCTCCATTTTGCATTACTCCCACACTCACCAACACTCTTTATATGCCTAGGTTTCTGTTCCTAGCACCCATTCAAAAAGATGTTATATCCATGATGTCTACTTTCTTAATATGCAAAACTATAAAGTTGCTAATCAAGTTGTTTCAACATCATGTATAACAAGAAGCTGGAAGTTTGGGACAAATAATTTGCACATCTATCTTTGTTATTACACAGCTTCATTCATTGCATGTTTTAAATCACTGAAAACACAGTGAAGATAACTAGATTTTTCAGGTTGGCATTATCTTGCATTCTGGGACTCATAGTTCATCGTTCAGGATGTGAAAATGAAAGCCAAAATAATATTATTTTGGCTTAACATTGCTATAAGTATTTACATGTTGTCATGTGGCTTTATTGCGCTGTGCTTTTTGCAACTTATAAGTACACTCTAAGACATTATTACTGACGTAACAAGTGTTAAAAAACACATCAGTTAAAAACTGAGGCTGGCATCATTATCATATAGTCTGCCAAACTCTAAGGGGACCTATTGGAACTCCTAAATTGAAACAGCTACAGCTGCTAGCCTATGCTATGCACGCTCAAAAATGGTGAGAAGGAAAGTGTACATTCAGTTTCTCCGTTATTTGAGTGGCAATGGGAAGCCTAATGTAGCGAACTGGCCCCAGAAAGAGTGTGTTCAGAAACAGGATTAATTACCACAAGTAGCACTGTAAAAACAAGAGCAAAGTGCCTCAAATTTAGCTAAACTATAATAGTTAAAGCAGCAGATCAAAAAATGGTAACTCATCATTGCCATGCACCTCATTGGTGGTGAGTCAAAGCAGACTGAAGACATCACCGTTTTGTAGCAAAGAGCCACATATGTTGTGATTGTAGGGGATGCTTTCAATGAAGAAAATGGGCCCCTGCTGCCATAATGTGAAGAAAACCAAGCACCTCAGAATTAGTAAGTAAGGTATATATAGAAACAGTGCAATATCACATGTCCAGTGAGTGACACAATCTGCTCTTGTCTTAAGTCACCACTCCTTGTGTCCTTGCTTCTGCCTCGTGCTGGGTGGGTTGTGTGACTTCAAGTGGCCGAATCCCAAGCCCCAGGCTCACCCCACACCATGTGCATGACTGGACATTTGGTGCTGCGTCAAGGCCGGCTAGGCGCATGACTGGCTTCCGCAGCAGCCTGCGGTAGTGGCCTAGAAACAACAGGTAAGAGGCAAGCCCTGGGCCCCTGCTCCAGCCCCAAGGGTCAGCCTCAGGAGAACCCTCTCAACCCAAAGCAGCAAACTTACTTGATCAGCACGAGCTGAGAGAGCGAGAGGCACAAGCTCAGCCTGCCTCACTAACCTCAGCACCGGCCCAGACCCACCCCTACCCCCTGCCCAGAACAATTTGTTGCAAGTGCACCTGTTACTATTATAATGATGTGAAAACCAATAGGAGCCGCTGCCTCGGCATCCTGATTGGCACCACGTTGGCGCTGGCGCAGCGGATGGCTGGGGCACTGCCAGTACCAGCACAACCTAGCTATGAAGCATTCATCAAAGGAAAGGTAACACTTAGGTGTTAACTTTCTTTGATGAATCCATCCGCTCTGCGACCTGGCTGCTGGAGGGCCGCAGCCTGCAGACAGTGAAACAATGTGCGTAACGTGCTGAAAGTAACACGAGTTACAGTATACACCTCAAAACCGGCCCCAGGTGACTAATGAAACCGGCCCAGCCAGGGCCTCCAGAGCCTCCAATTGTTTCGGCCACGGGCCGAACGGCCGATTCCCCAATTATCCGACCCTGGAAGATGTGTGAGCTTGCACTTCAGGCACAGCACCGAGACGGAATGAGGGCAGCCGACGCCGACAACGGCTGGCTCCTCCGGCAAGGAAGGCCCCTAGTGGGCCAGCATCGTCTCGCTGTAGGATCCTCCTTATAGGTTTGGCAAGTTAAGAGCTGCGCTGTGCACGTTCTTGTCCAGGTAGGAGCAACACTCCAGTCTTTACACTTGTTTGGCAACATTCCAGTGTCATTAATCTGTTATATCGTCCGCCCATCGGGTCATTACTCGCATAGCTAAGCTGCATCGCAGAGAAAGCGAACCTTCTTTCATGATACGAGCCTACGAGATCAAGAGCTGCACTATTTGTACCGATACACCCAGCGAAGAGAAAACGCCCACAATAACAACATACCAGGGGCAACTTGCTCGCCTTGGAAGCAAGACAACAAGGAGCACCAGAGCTTCGATCCCGGGTCCGCGCTTAGAAACCTCTGGTGTTAAGTGCGTTATAAATAACCAATCACATCATACCGTGTGCATTTGCTAACGGATGCACGTACTTAAAAGGATATCAATGGCTTGAACGAAGTATACTGAACACACACCCCTCTCTCTCACTGCTTCATGTTACTGTTGGCCATTTACGTAGCGCTTCATGCAGGGCTCTTCTAAGCGCTGCGCTGGGCGGGGACCGAAAGGAGCTCATGTTGCACGCCGTCGGCCTGCCCACACAGTGAGCTCATGTCTCTTATCTATGCTCGTCAGGCTTACTCTCTCTACGAGGGAGTTTGTTCTCTGAGGATCAGACCCCCAATAGCTCTCAGCGTCCAATCGAAGGGACGACCAATACACCTGACCTTCCGGAAACTCTTGAAAGCCCAGGTGTTCAAACGAGACTGCTCGGTGGTGAGGCAAGTAACAATGAAATGTCACATAGGGGACCTGACGACCTGGGCTCTTAACTGACTTAGCCCAAGGCGCCCTGTCTTTGTCTGCAAGCCTCAGTTGCTGCCCTTATGACGCACAGGGGAGGGTATATCTTAGAAGGGGGAGGGGGAGTATGTATGGCATTTCTAAAGTGGCTGGAGTGAAGCCTCTCCTTGGATTGACCTGAGGGAGAGCACCTGCATTAATCCAATAATGTTTTGGGTAGTGCTTCCCCCTTAGTATTTGTTTATAATAATGGGTTGAAATCATGCTTTTTGTGTTTTTTTAAATTTAAAAAAGTCCGAAAAATGTGGTAAGAATGGAGAATTTACACTCCGTTCTGCCGGTCCACACATGAAACACCCCAATTGATGCAAAAAACAAGGGAGTTCCTGGGAATCATCTGCTAGACATTAGTCCTGGTAAGGCAGCCTTGCCCACTATCTTTCACACAGGAGAAATATCTAAAACATGTCAGTCTATGCCCTGCCCTGGGGCAGTCCAGCAGGAAATGCTAGGCAATTCTCCTCTGAACAAGAGTACCAACAGCAACCCCAGACACGTGTATGGTTGGACCTCATCATTAGGGTGGAGCTGTGCCTCTCTAAGAATAGTGAGCAAGGGGTCCAAGTCTGGATTCCCCTAGTAACTTAGGGTGAGACCGAAAGGTACTTAAATATGCAAAAAACAAGGGGGTCCTAGGAGTCCCTCTGCCAGACATTAGTCCTGGTTGTGAGAGACTTACCCAGATTCTTTAGCTCACCATCTTTCACAGAGGAGAAATATCCCAAACATATCAGTCTTTGTCCTGCCCTGGGGCAGTCCAGCACCGAAATGCTAGGCAATTCTCCTCTGAACAAGAGTACCAACAGCAACCCCAGACACATGTTTCGGTCTGGTTGAACCTCATCAGTAGGGTGTAGCTGTGCCTCTCTAAGAATAGTGAGCAAGGGGTCCACGTCTGGATTCCCCTAGTAACTTAGGGTGAGACCCAAAGTTACTTTAAATATGCAGATAACAAGGGGGGTCCTGGGAGACTCTCTGCCAGACATGAGTCCTGGTTACAAGAGCCTTACCCAGAGTCTTTAGCTCACTATCTTTCACAGAGAAGAAATATCCCAAACATATCAGTCTTTGTCCTGCAATGGGGCAGTCCAGCACCGAAATGCTAGGCAATTCTCCTCTGATCAAGAGTACCAACAGCGTAAATAAGCTGTGTTACGGAAACTTACTGAAACTTTTCCATGCCCGTCACTTAGACGGCGTTGTCACTCACATGATCTGTCATCTCTCCGAGATGTGTCATCGCTGCGAGCACAACCGCAAAGGTGGGCAGTGTCTATCAGCTGTCACTGAAACTGTAGAGATAGCATTGCCATCCAACACAGTCATTAAAGTGCAAATTCCCCATTTCATTGATCTTTTCATCACCGGAAGGCGAATGGAGAGCGGCATCACTTCTGCGCACAATTCTCATTATATGAAAACTCCCACCTCCAATGACATTTAAAACGTTGAACTTGTTCCAAAAGTGGCACGTTTTAATGTTTCTTCTGAATAGTTTTATATATGTTTTTTGAATAGCTAACTTGTTTTTTCAAATGCTAGTGAAGAAATGGTCTCTAAACAGTCCTGTGCAACTTTTCACGAAGAAAAAGCTTTAAAAAAACGTTTTTGTTTTGTCTACTAAAAAAAAAGTAAAACTGCAAGCACCGAATGAATGCCCTTTGGGCCAGCAGTCACTGGAAAGGGTCCCAGCCACCTGTCAAATGACTCATCCCCGTGAAGGGTCCATGGTAAAGTCCTTCTGCTGTGTCACATTTGCGCATCAGGGCGGCTGAGCTCTAAGAACAGGTCGCGCACCAGGATATAGTGATGTGTGTGAATTTTGAGAAATAATTAATGGGTGTATTCAAGCATGCGTGTGTGAACGGATGATTGAATGCATGCATTTCGTGCATGGATACATGAGTGAGTGCATGAACAGACATGCTTTCCGCTTTAAGAATGAATATTTTTTAAATGATTTGCTAGGCACAGATATAATACAGAGATAAGTGTCGATGGGACATAGAATGTGTGCGGCAGGTGGTCCCACCGCACATGCAAAACATAAAAAGAAGAAACAAAGAAATCAGGACTCCCGATTTCTTTGTTTCTTCTTTTTTTGTTCGGAGAACGAAAGGCTGCTCCTCCGGGGGAGAAAAAAACAGAGACGCCCTGGCCCTGCCACATCACAGTGCCCTCCTGCTTGGGGGAGAGAGGTGCGGCAAGGCACCACAGCGATGCCAGTGGCTCAGGCCCTGGGGAGGACGGCGAAGCACAGACCGCTTTGGTGCTGCGGCTGCCGTCGGCACCAAATTAATTTTACTAACGTGCAAATATGTGCCGGCGGCAGCGTGCAAGCTGCCACCGGCACATATTTGCACGTTAGTAAAATTAATTTGGTGCTGCCTGCCGTCGGCACGACGGCACTGAATTAATTTTACTACATTGCGAATATGTGCCGGCGGCAGCTTGCAAGCCGCCGCCGGCAAATATTTGCACGTCAGTGAAATGAATTTGGTGCTGCCTGCCGTCGGCGGCGACCACCACTCGACTCACTGACTCACCTGCTCGAACGAAGTCACTGGCCTGGCCTCCTCTTCAGGGATGGATCGACGTGGATGCACTGCAGCCTGCCTGGTCCGCCTGGACACAACAAACTCAGCCTCAGCAGCGAGACGATTTCGCACGTGCAATAAATAAAATGGAGGCCAACACAAGCGTCGCAGCACGCTGTGGCCACGCCCCCTCCTCCTCTGATTGGTCAACGCCAGAGGTCGCAAGAGATTGACAGGGGTCGCTGGCCAATCACCAGCGGTCGCTCTTGCGACCTCTGGCGACCCCCAAATGACGTCCCTGCAAAGAGCAGCTGTAGGCCGAATGTCCCTACAGCACAAAGAAAGTCACCACGATGATCCAGGCAGCATAATATCCTTCATTTTCAAGTGCCATGGAAAAAAGAAAACAGCAAGTTTAACAACAACGCCTTTCGCGGTTCACACACCGCTTGATCACGTGGAGGGATATGGACACAGATGATAGAATAAGTTATACCAACACATCTCTATGGTCACAGACTGGAGGAAAGTCCAAACACCCAAACAAAAGTCAGTAGCATTGCGATGAGGTTGGACATCTTGTGATGTCTTAAAAGTTACCCATCACAATGTTAATCCAACAGTCACATTCTACTTGACTTTAAATATTCGGGATACCTTCTTGTTTCTGCAGTTGGAGACTGTTAGGTAATATTGCTCACAATATAAAATCAGACTTCATTATTATATGTCACTAAATGCCAGTTTATAGAGCATTTTATGGAGCATTTAGGGCTGGAACCATTCTTTGTGCACTAGTGGCAATTCACCTGGTAGAGAGGAAATTTGAGTGAACATAGCCTTACAAATGTTTTTTATTATTTAATGGAAGTGGGACAGCTGGTAATATTATCAACAGTGTCCAACATCATACTATGCAAAAAATGTTTTAAAAAAATATATCCGATGGTATCCCTCAAAGCCTATGATTTCATATTTTTGGTAAGAAAGACCTTATGCCTGATAAATACATATACGATCTGACAACATGTACAGTAAATAAGAACAATTAACAATGTGCACATTTGCAAAGCAGCAATAATTAAAGATGTGCAATATCATGCATAGCAGCAATCGTAGTAAAGTGCATAGTGCCATATAATAAAATGCTAAGTACATGCAAAATTGCCAATAGAAAGTGCCATGTGTTTACCCGCAGTAATAAGTCTACATAACTGTATAATATTAAGATGTCTCAGGCCTCCAGCTGTGACTATATCTATAAATACTCTAAAAGCAATCACTGTCTACCAGAGTCGTTAGTTATAAGAAGGTCCAGAGTCTCTGTGTCTAGTAAAAATTATCCATTCCCAACTAAACAAACTACTACTAAAATAAATGCGAATGGAAAATGTTGTGGAGGCAAATATACTTAATCTGGGTCACAAAACCATATTGGGTTCATGACTGTGTGTTACCTCCGTATTACAATGAAAAGCTGTAAACAATACAAAATGATTATTTAAAATACAATAGCATAGTGAAAAAGAGGTCAGTATTTCCAAAAGGGGACTTCAAAGAAGTACAAAAGTTATATATAGATGTGATTTCATCTTACTAACAAGACAAGACATAGAGATGATGGAGAAACAATTTGCAGAAGACACCCATTCTTTAGCATTGAATGGACTGAAGGAAAGAAACTATATTGTCTTAAGTGCCCAAGAAGGTATACAGTTCCTCATCTAAGTTGTATCCTTTTGGTCTCTTAGTTTCCAGATCTAAAATGCATTTTGTTTCTAGTTGTCTCAAGGAAAGTTCACGGTTACCACCTCGAGGTTGTTTCAAAACTGTGTGAATTTCAAAATATGCAAACCCTTCCAATTTGCTATCATGAGTAATGCTATGGGGGTATGTTTGGGTCCACATTCTTAATTGCCCATGTATGCTATAAATATATACATTTCTCTGACAATCTCTGTTCATTGGGGCTGGCTATGCATAATGGAACATAAAGAAGTATTTGTTCCTTTCCTGTGTAGGTACGTGAACTCCTCTTTCGGAACAGGTTTTATCCCCCAATCTATTAAGAACTTAGCAGTGACACCACTATTAAAAAAGCAGGATTGGACCCTTTAGACGCTGCCAATCTCAGACCTATTACTAACATTTTATTTTTCCTTAAACTCATTGATAAAGTGGCCCTGGTGCAGCTCCAATCCCATGTCTATAATGTCGGCACTCTACACGAAAAACAGTCAGGGTTTAGGAGCTTCCACGGCACGGAGATGTGGGATGTTTTTACCCATGCATCCAAGCCCTACCATAAAACTGTGCAGTACTGGCATGGAAAACATCATGATGGCCAGAACTCACCAGAGAGTGCACAGGGAAAACATGAAGAATAGGCTGCCACCCATTTTTGCCTATGTTGTGAGCACAGGAGGGCACTGCCTAAAACCACCATTGGGCTACACACACAGTAGCCTGAAACCATTGAGAATGGCAATGCTGATTGCCAAAAAGCAACTCAGAACTGTGGGGAATTCATTTTCTTAATCCCAAAAATGGTTGCAATACCGGTACTCACCACTATCAGAAAGCCGGCGTTTTAAAACCACCAGACTTTTGTGTAAAACTGAACAAATGAAACAAAACCAGGCCTAAGGAAAGACTTGCTAAGAGGTGGATACAATGTAAAACTATATTATGAAATGACTTGAAGGAAGTAATTATTTAATTTATATGTAAAAATTGTAAGTTTGATTTAAACCGGGAACAAAAAGCGACATTTAGCTGAAACCTGCCTTAATGAAACTGGATTCTGCCTGACAACTACCCCCGACAGGAGTTGAAACCTGCTCAGCCACTCTTCCCAGGCATAGCTGCATCCTGCTGCCCCTTGACAAAAGGAGTTGACACCTCTCTGATTGAATTAAGGGAGGGTACCTGGGGACTGCAGAAAGTTGAACAAAGGCCTGTCCTGGACTCAGGCAAATGTTATATTGGGGGGGCTGTAAAGTGGCTTGGGAAACTGGGAGAGGCAGTGCCTCTGCAAGCCAGCTGAGCTTGGGGGAAGTGGATAAACCAGTTATTCCACCAAGTGATGTGGGAAGCCACACCCCTTTTTGACCAGGGCATACTTTTAAAAAGATGGATAATTCATAGTACGGACCTGTCAAAATTATATAAATAATATAATTATTCTTGTGATTTTTCTGTGCACATTTTAAGAGGTATTAGGACCCTGTGGTATGTTCCTGGGGATAGTAGCGGAAAAAAGGTTGTTACTCCAAATGTATGCATGTTAAAAATCTGACACTTTATCATCTGTAACCCATATCCCTGGTGCACATTTGTGTAAAATCTGGAAAGGTTTAGAGGTCGTTATCTGGATGAAAAGGGGAGAATTCTGTCATCAGTGGACACGACATCGTACAAAGACAGGGATCGGATGGTTTGGTGCTACAGAAAATATGTTAACTGGACCTATAATATTAGAAAAATGGTACATAGATAAATATGTATTCGGGTCAGAAATAGATTTGTGTGCAAATTGACCAGGGGAGGATCCTCTGACCCATAAACAGACCTCATCATGATGACAATCCATTTCCGTCCCCCAATCATGGGAGAGGGGAGAATTGGGCCAATGACAAGTAGAGAGGGGCAGGCTTAGCTAGGCCCAGGCACACACCCATTTTCAAAGTACATAAAAAGAGACTGCTGGGACAGGTAGAGACATTCAATTCCATTTGCTGCGGAGCATGCTGACCGACGACTTCACATCCAGAGATCCAGACTTCAAATCCATCAATCTCCAGAACCTGTAGCAGAAATTAACTCCAGAATTTGTAGCAGAGAGGCCTGAATCCACCAGCTGAATCCTCTTGAGCAGGCCTCAAAACCAACCAAACTATTCAACAGCCGGGCGAGCTGTTTGAATTTTTGCCAAGAATTTTTGCAAAAACCTGTAGCAGTATCCAGAAAGCAGTGCTGTATCCGGAACCCGAGAGAACCACAAACCAGACCGTTGTGAGCAGATCCGGTGCTTGACAGACCCAGAGAGCAGAGCTGACCCAGATAGCTGGGACTTCAGAACCACCCACCGGAAGTCCCGTCCAACCTGACCAGACCATGATGAGGCCTATTTGAAATTGATATTGTGAGTACCTAGCAGAACTGTGCAGAACCAATCTCTTAGTTAAAATAATCTAATCCAAACTATTTTAACCTAAGTAGAACAGCCTCCTAGAAATCGTGTCATCTGTCATTTTTAAAGTTGCACAACTGTCACCTGTCAATTCTGCAGCTGCAAGCTGTCACCTGTCATTTTGAGTTTTACTTTAAATCCGAAAATCTACCTTTATTAAATCGTCCGTATCTCTGGAACCGTCTGGGCTAGGAACGTGGTTTAACTTGCATTTTAAAGCTGTGATTCTAGGCTTTTCCAACGAACCTAGAACTGACTCCTTATACTTTTGCTGCAATCACGATTTACGCACTCGCGAAATTTACCGCAATTTGCGATTTCGGCTAAATTTCTCCACTTGTCAAAATAGCAGCTCCATTCTTTCTTTTGTTAAAATCCGTTTGCAACTTGGTAATAACTCATAGAGCCTTGCTAAAGTGAGCCTGAACTAATACCAACACGCATCTCCCACTCACCCTGAATCTCTAGAGGGAATTAAAATCAGTTGGCACATTTTCCCATCCATTGCCATCACATTTAAAAGCATTTTGGGCCTGTGTTTCAAACCTCTACCTGTTTTCCTCTAAGCTTGCTGGGGGGGAACTGCATTTCGTATTGCATTTTGTTGGGATTCTTGAAGACTGTGTGCTCTCCTTCCATTTCTTACATTGCATAGGGGGGAGTGAATTGTCAAGGAAAAGTGATTACATTGTCTTTTGTTGAAGCCATATCAAGTTATCTTCTGTACTGCATTTCATTCATCATTGCGTTTCCTTGAACCATATAAAGCATTCTTTCCCACCTTATCCTTCTGTTCCTATTCATAAGTTACCTCTTGCTGATTACTGCTCATATTCACAAGTGTAATATCCATTATCAATTTATTTATAGAAGTGTGATATATATATATATATATATTGTTTACATTTTCAAATAAACCTTTTAATTTGCAAAACAAACCTACTTCTTGGCTCAGTGGGGTCAGGGGGATTCTAAGAGGGGGGTGGTATACAAGGGTTGTCATCCAGAGTACTGAACTGGACATAAAAATACATCAATAAGGGTTTTCCTCAGCATCCCAAAATAGGCATTGACTTAGCTGTAGTGTTGATTCAATATCGTTTACAGAAGTGGGGGCTCGAGCCGGGATATTCTGGGTTAGAATTACCACTTGTGCAGATTAATACAGTGTGCCAACTGACCAGATACACATATCCGGTTAGATCACCACGCTGTTTTACACTGTGAAAGCACCCCTCAAAGGAACGCTCTAAGGAAACGGTCTGTTTTGCAAAATAAAATACTAACTTCTGTAAGTCAAGAGGGAGATCAATCTCCAGCATGACGACCGTGGTAGATATGAAAATAGCGAGGGAGCACCTCTTACATAAGCTATTTGTGAGAGGTGAGTGGACTCATCAGGACCAGGCGGTCTGGCTGCAGACAATCACGCAACAGGTCACTGAAACAGGGTCAGATACATGGCGAGATCAGGGTCCCCTACATGTGGCCCTGAGCGAACTATATATGGCCCCTAAGGCAAAAGATGAACACAATAAGATTGCCAGTAGAGCGGCATATTTGTATCTATATATGGAAGTCATTCAGGACCAATGTGCTGAAGGCCAAGATCTGGCAAATAGGCAACAGATGGCGTTAGAAAAGGCCCAATCTGACCTTGTCTCTTCTGAGCAGAGGCTGCACGGGAGCCAGGAGTCAGAAAATGGCAGCAGACAGTACATCACTAAAATAAAGGAGGATATGGATAGGCTGCAACAGGAAAAGGCTGACCAGGATACCAGATTTCTGGCCTTGCAGAAGGAGTACCAAGAAGGTTTGGACTCCCTTCTGCAGAGCCAGAAAAAGCTGGAGCAACAACTGGACTTCAACAGGGCATGCACAGAGCAGGTAGCCACACTGCAAATTCAATTAGACAGAGAGAAAGAGGAAAGCAATAAATTGATTGTGAAAGACCTGGATACCCAGGCAGAGTTTGATCAGGAGCGCCAGAAAGCTGGTGCCTTCCAAAGGCAAAGGGACAACCTGGCGGCACAGATGCAGGCTCTTAGTCAGGAAAGGGATACCTTAGGCCAGGAAGTCTGCCACTTAAAAAGGAAAATGGAAGAAAATCACCTGGCCCTCCAGGGGCTGGGTGACCTCCAAAAAGAGCATCAGGGCTTATTAGATCAAACCAGGAGGGTGGAGGAGGCTCTGGCAAGAAAGGATCAGCCCAGTAGGGATGGGACTGAGGAGGTAACCCTCCTGCAGCAGAGACTGGCCCAGTACTCCAGGACCAATCAGGAGGCACAGAGAAAAAATGAGGCTCTCTGTCACAATGATAGGCTCCAGCAACAGGTAGCGATGCAGGAGAGACTGATAGAGTCTAGTAAGGCCTTAACTGAGGAACTGAAAGCGCAGGCTCTTGCATTGCAACAGGGAGCAGGGGCTGATAGAGACGAGGTTCACTGGGAAAGGGAAACGCCTGAGCATAACCTCAGGAGCCCTGGTACCAGAGGCCTTCATCTCTCCCAGTCCCTGGACTCTGCCACCCCCATGTCCCCTCGCGCACATGAGCCCAGGGCCACGGGGATGGCAGATTACTATCCAGCTAGAAGTATGGGGCTCATAGGCCAGTACCTCCCAGGAATGGATGGGCGGGCATCCAGGTATGGGCACCCAAGCACAGTGCAATTTAGTGGGGAATCCCAGGAGAGTAGGCCCATTAAGGGCATCCTGAAAACCTCTGCCCAGTTAGGTCAGTGGGGGGGTACCCATCAAATCCTGGCAGCAAGGAGGGGTCTGAAGACTCCTCTGAGCATTACAGGACACAGGAGACCAGGTCCCCACATTCTGCCAGCCATTCCCAGGCTCGCAGAATCCGGGAAAACCTGGAAGATCAGACGGGCACCTCTGGGAGCAGTGCTTCTGAGTCAGAGGATGAATGGACCAGGGTTACCCGAACCAAAAAGGCCAATAAGGCAAAAAGGGCCTTGCTTAAGGACCCATTGAAACAAATAAAGGCAATCAGGAGTGTCATCACTCCTTATCATAAGAACGCCAAGTATTCCGTTTGGGATCACTTGGAGCTCTATGAGCAAATGATGGAGACTTTCCATTTGAAGGACAGCAGTAGCTGCATCCAGTATGTCAAATGGACATTCTCCCCAGAATACTCCAGTTTCTTCGCGGGTTTGGAGGACCAAAATCATTTAAGATGGTCTACCTATAAGGCGGCCATCTTGAAACATTGTTCTGTTCACAGAAATCCTCAAGAGGCTCGCAAGGCAGCCTACAATTTGCAATGTGGGGAGGATCAGGCCCCACAAGAGTTTGTGCAAGAATTAAAGCGTGCTTTTACGCAGACCACCAGAAGGGTGCGCACGGATAGCAGAGAATTTATCAATACGTTTTTCCATGCCTTACCCAAATACATAATGACCCAGCTCGTGAGAGATTTTCATGAGAAAAGATCTTTAGACTGGGTCATTGAACAGGCTACCCGGATCTATGAGGTGCAGAAGCCCATCGAAAATAAAAATAATGCGCAGAAAATCCCCAAAACCAACAGCACCCCTGCTGCTGCCAAGGTGGCAGAGGTAAAGGTTGCCCCCGTTTTAGATTTGGAGATGGGGGGGCCTAAAAACCTGCCTGCACCAAATAATTCACAGCCCAGAAGGCCCTCGGGCCAGTCACAGACAGGGAGTCGAGGAGGTAGTCCCACAAATGGGGTCCCCCGCTCCCCTGACTATGTAAGTCCCCGCTACAAGGAAAACCGACCTATCCTGGGTTATGTGTGGACTCCTCCAGCCCAAGGGGGGGATCCAGCCAAGCGCCTAACCCCGGGAACTTCCCTCCTAACTTCCCCCAGGAGGGCAGAAATTCACCAAATCCTGGGCAGAACTTTTTTCCCAGGTATCCACCCAATTTCCAACCCCAAAACCATCCATCCTTCTTTCCCCAATTCCCTGAGCCCAGACAACCTAATCCGGGAGAGGGGAGGCCAAGGGTGGAGGGGTACCCAAATCTACCCAATCCGGGGTATTACCAGAGAAGGGATAGCTACCCTTCCCGGGATCAGCCCAGGGGAGAAAATAGAGCCCCGTATCAGCCTGAGCGGGTTTCACAACTTGAGCGCCAGGTCCAAAATATGGCACGGGATCTGGGTCACATACTGAGGGCTCAACAGAACCCTCAGATGAGCATGCCACCACAGAATGCCCCAAACTCTGGACCTGGTGCTCCTGAACAATGACGGGGGCAGCACCCCGATAACCCACCGGTTACCAGGGAGGATGCACAAGGGGAAGGGGTGTGTAAAGCCTTGGAGAAAGCTTCCTTCCCAACTTGTAAACAGCCCCTGGAAAACCAGGAACCGGAAACAAAATCTCCTACCCCTGAAAGTCTGCCACCCAAGGAGCAGAGAGGAGGTAGGAGAAACAAAGTACCCAAACAGGCCCAGTTTGTGGAGGAGGTACAGATCTTCCAATTTGAGGGAGAGGGATCCTCAGAGGATCCTGGGGAAAGGATCTTCTCCTTTAGAGATGGGGAACTCCTCCCAAGGAAAAATGGGTCCCAAGGGACGCCAATTCAGACTGGGGAGATGTGGAGTCTGAGCTACCGCCGCCCATCATCTCATCCCAGAACCCACAATACCGAAATCCCCTGGTTCAAACCCATCCTGGTGACTGCCTCCAAAAAGGGGGGGGTGGCCCAGAACCGGAACCAGGGGAACCCACAATGGCTCTGATCTCCATTTGCCAACTTTTTCTTCCAGATTCCCAAGACTCTCCACATAATTCTGCCCAAATCTCTTCTCTCGCCATGTCCAAAACCAGAAAGTTAGCCCACCAGTTGTCCAAAAATGTGCATTATCTGTGCCCCCTTGAGGAGAAGGAGGGAAGATATTATGCCCCGGTAAAAGTACAGGGGCAGGGTACAATTTTGGCACTGGTGGACACTGGATCCCAAGCTACCCTTCTGTCCAAAAGGGCCTTTGATGAACTAAATGCAGGAAGGGGGGATAATTACAGTATTCCTCTCACCTCTCTTCCTGGACAACTGCAGAACTTTGACGGGAAGGAAATTCCTGTCGAGGGGACTGCAGATTTGGACATCAAAATTGGGCGACACAAGGTGAAACACCCGGTCATAGTAGTGACTCCAGAGGGCACCCCTTGTTTACTAGGGAATGACCTCCTGAGAAGGTTGTCACCCCTAATAGATTGCGTAAACAAGGTCCTCTGGACCCAGACTAGTCGACCAATAAAATTAAAACAGAGTGTCAACCATGTTAGTTTAAATGGCACCTGCCACATGGTTGAACACAAATCTGACCAAGTAGAATTTCTCTTCCAGAACAACCGAATTCCAGACGTGACAGTAATAGCAGTAGGACAACAGACTGGTGATGGGGGATCCTCTCTATTTCTGAAAATCAACCTTCCTTCCAGTTTAAGGTGGTATTCCACACTGGAAGGAAACACCCTGAAATTCTTTACTAATCCACAATCAGAAACTCCCACTCCTATAGTCCAGAAAGATGTGAAATCAGCTCAGAGCCTGGATGATATTCAGCAAATTGGAGAGCAGTTGTTCATCCCTGTTCAGTTAAATGTTGGGAAGGACTCTGTTCTCGCTCGAGTGTGTGTGAACAACGGTAAGAGCTTCATCAGCGAAGCCATGTTCCGCCAACTCCCAAAAGATCCAGCCATTCCCACATTTAAACTGATAGACAAATGGGAAATGGACCTGGAAGCACCTAAATCCAAACATCTCCTGCCAAGCAGGTGTATGCTCAAAATCTCCATTGGCAACAAGAGCATAGTCCATAATTGTTGGGGCGTGCGAGACGTCACTGCCGCCTTTTACTTAGGTAGTGACATTCTCAATCGCTTTGCCTTTAGTTTGGACCTAATAAACTTCAAAGTTTGGTCCCGATTAGCGGATAATCCCATGGGCTTTGATGATTCAGAAAAAGCATTTAGGTCAGCTCAATTGCTACCTTATGCAGTTGAAATTCAGATTAAAGAGGAAGTCACCATCCCAGAAAGGATCCGACAATTCTCCCTGGAAGTGAAAGTTAAAAGAGGACAAAAATTGAAAAACCCTGATGCTTATATTCATCTAAATGCTTCTCTCCAACAGCAAGGGTTAGGGGTAAACCCAACACCATTAGTCAACATAGAACATGACACCATTCCAATAGAGGTGGATAACAGTGACTTAAAGAGTATTACTCTAGCCGCAGGCACCATTATTGGAATGGCGGTTGATGACCGACATTTTTCCATTGATCTAGGAAATGAACTGTTAGGACCAATCCCCAAGGACTGTTTTGACAGTGACAGTGATGACAATACAACACCAGACAGGATTTTCACCCGGCATGGGGGGAACTTCCTGGTGTACACTTCTTGCCCTTATGGTAAGGAAGATGTGACTTGTGACTTCAGGAGGGATGAGGTGATTTTCCAGGTCCATGAGGGCTGCCTTTCCCAGCTGAAGCCTCCAGTCCAAATCAGCACTCTGACCAGGGACATCTCCACCCAGCTGGAGGAGGCCGCTGAGATAGCCAAACCAGAAGTCTTTCCCGGCTTCAGGCAGATGGTGGAAGAGAGGGTCAACCTAGCTGACGCCTGCGTGACTCTGGAACAGAAGCAAAAGTTGAAACAAGTATTCTTGGATTTCCAAGATCTCGTTGCGGTAGACTCATATGACTGTGGTCGCACCGACATCCACACCACAACAATTCCCACGGACCCTGGAATGACTCCAGTGTTTGCGAAGCAATATCGCTTGCCTCTCGCATCCATGGAGTCCCTTACTGAAATAATTAAGAACCTTGAGTCACAGGGAATAATCTGTCCAGTCCACAGCACTTTCAATAATCCGGTGCTGGGAATATTGAAGCCAAACGGCTAGTGGAGACTCTGCGCTGACCTTAGGAAGCTCAACAAACGGGTCCATACTTCCCGATGGCCTCTGCCCTACATTGACCAGGGGCTGGCCCAGATCCAAGGGGCACAGGTATTCACAGCAATAGACCTGACCAATGGATACTGGACCGTGCCTGTCAGTAGGGAGGACCAATACAAACTGGCTTTTACCTTTGGGGGCCAGCAGTACACATGGACCCGGACTCCCTTCGGGTACCTCAACTCCGGCAATGAATTCAACATTTTCCTACATAAGGCCATGCCCGACCTGGGTGCGAGGGGTAACCTGGCTTATGTAGATGATGTCCTCATCAAAAGTTCATCTGTGGAAGAACACATAGCGGAGATCCGTTATGTTCTGACGCAGTTGAGGGCCACCGGAGCAAAACTTTCCTTCCAGAAAGCACAGTGGTGTAGAACCCGTGTTAATTTCTTGGGGCATGAGATTACTCCTCAGGGTCCCTGTCCCCAGGAAAAGAAAGTGGAAGCACTTCAGAAACTGAAAGACCCCACAACTCTGCGGGAACTAAGGAGCCTCCTTGGACTGACTAATTACAGCAGAAAGTTCATTGAAGGCTACGCAGAGATCACTAGACCCCTGATTCATCTCTTGAAGGGGGGGTCAAGTGGGAATGGGGTCCAGAACAATCCGAGGCAGTAAGACAACTCAAAAGAAGCCTCTCACAAGCGTCTTGCCTAGCTTACCCTGTCAGAAACAAGGAGTTCTTCCTGGAGACAGGGTTCTGTAATACGTGCTTGACGGCAGTATTATATCAAAGCATGACAAGGTCAATAAAGTAATCTCCTAGGCGAGCAAAACTTTATCCTCTGTGGAGGAAAAATTCAACGATTGTGAGAAGGCACTCCTGGCAATGGTGTGGGCATTGAAGAATTACCGCCCGTTCATCCAGGGGGAACACATCATAGTGGAGACTCCACACCAGCCTCTGCAATATCTCCAAAGTGTCAGGATCCGGGCCAGAAATGTGAGTAATTCCCGAATTACTTCCTGGATTCTGTCAATGCAAGGCTTTCCTGTGGAGGTCAGATATGGCAAAAACAAGAAGAGTCCCCTCGCGTAAGGTCTGGGTGACTTGCATGATTGTGCCAGAGAAAACTTTCTTGAGGATGAAAGTCTAAAAATCAAGGACAACATGGAGTCATACCTCAATACCCCACACAAAGTCTTTGAAGAAGACAAGTGTGAGGGAATGCCCACTGTCTATGTGGATGGATGCTCGTACCATGTTGACAACAACAGGGAGAAAGAACTGGTGGCCGGCGTAGGGAATGCATGGGTGAAGGAGTTTCCAGAACCCTCCGCTGGATACAAAATTGGTCCCCGAAGTAGTCAGGTGGCAGAATTGATGGCTGTGCATCAGGCCATCCTCACTGCTGTCCAACATCAACTCCACGAACTGGTCATAATCACCGATTCGGATTATGTACGGAACAGGTTCGTGGAGCACCTGGTCAACTGGAAAATCAGAGGCATGTTATGTGCTAATAACAAACCCCTGAAACATGGGAAGCTAATCCAAAATATTTATGATCTGGTCACATCGAATGGGATGACCATCTACTGGAAAAAGATCAAGGGTCATTCCAAAGCAGAGGGACCAGACAAAACTGGAAATGACTTAGCTGATCAGCTGACCTAAACCGGGGCCATCCAAGGGGATCTAATAGAAACAGAGTGCCTGTTGGGGGAAATCCAGGTCACTGCTATCACTAGGTCCCAGACAAATGCTCACAATGATCTTTCAACTGCACAATGGAGTAAGGAGACCCCTGATGCTGATTTGATTACAGCTCAGAAGGGGGATCCAATAATTGGTAAGTTTTACCAACACATTGAGGACCCTGAGAAATTTCCCCTGACGGATACCGATTACATTGGGAAGGAGGACCTTAGAGTGTTGATGAAATGTCCAAAGATGTTCCGAATACAAGACGGTTTGTTGGTAAGGAAATTCCAAGCTGGTAATGATCAGTGGGTGGTCCCTACTTCATTCTGAAGCCTGATGTTAAGTCACGCCCATGATGCGGCCACCGCCGGTCATGGGGGGTTTCACACAACACTGGAAATCTTAAGAGAGGTTGCATACTGGCCACACATGGGGCAGGCCCTCGACCAATACTTGAAGGGGTGTCTTATGTGTGCACAATTTCAGCCATCATCCCTCACACACCGTGCGCCTCTCCAAAAGAGGGGGATGACACTGCCATGGTCAGATTTGCAAATCGACTTGTAGGCCCTGTAATCTGCTCGTCTAGAGGAAACAAGTACATGTTGACCGTTACATGCTTGTATACCAAGTGGGTGGAATGTCTCCCAGCCCCAAACTGCAAGGCAGAAAAAGCAGCTGCCCTGATGATTAACCACATCTTTTCCCGTTTTGGTCTACCTCAAAGGATTGAGTCAGGCAGAGGTAGCCACTTCAACAGTGAAGTAATGACAAAGATGTGGGAGATACTGGGGGTTAAAAGTAAGCTACACATTGCTTACAGGCCAGCTTCTTCTGGAGCAGTGGAGAGATATAACCGAACCATTGTGAGCATCTTAAAAAAGTTTGTGGCAGATTCTGGGCCAAGTTGGGATATCCGATTACCTCTGGTCCTAATGGCCATCAGATCTACCCCTTCATCTGCAACTAAAATGTCACCATTTGAGTTGATGACCGGATGCAAGATGGTGCTTCCCCAGCATCTGCTCTACAGGACCCAAGAGCAGACACTGATAAATGCCTCCACAACTCACGAGTATGTGGAGAATTTAAGGAAACACCTTCAGCATGCTTTTGCCTATGCTCAGCGGAATCTAGAAATATCAGCTGATAGCATGAAAACCCACTACGACCTGAAGACCACCAGGAAGGAATATACTGTGGGGGACCGGGTCTATCTATACAATTTCCAAAGGAACCAGGCCAAACAGCGAAAATATTTGCCTACATGGAAGGGACCGTTTGAAATTATAGACAAGATCTCCCCTGTTGCCTACAAGATCCGCATCCCCAAAGGCAGTTTGGCGGAAGGGGAAGACAATTGGGTACATATAAATCAGCTAAAGTGTTGCCATCCTAGGCACACTCTGCAACAACTGACAACTGGAGGAGTCCTCTGCAATACCAGAGGGGACCGCCCCAGAGTAATTCAATTCCAACCATAAAATATCCCACATATAGTCTCTAAAATATTATGATTTGGGAAAAAAAAATGTCTTATGATTGTATCTTGCTTTTTGTTAAAATAAGAACGCAAATGTTTTGACTATAAAATGTATATCCCACCCCACTATATCAATGGTGGGGAAGAAATGTCTACAAATAGGTATTGCCGCTTTCCTTTGTCATCCTAGGAGAAAGAAAAACTGGAGACTGGCCAAGGAGGACGATCGGGGACCGGGAGCAGATGACCCGAGGGGCCCGGGGTGCCGCCCAATCCTCCCATCAGGACCAGCAAGGAAAACTTTTTGATCGACTGGAGGGAGGAAAAGATGCTGAACTGTGCCATCCATGGAATTGGAAGAAGAGGAGGCGAACATCCCAGATCTTGCGAGTTCCATCAGTGAAAGGACAGAATGGCCATCGCAAGAGGCGGGGCTTGTCGGATGTTTTTACCAATGCATCCAAGTCCTACCATAAAACTGTGCAGTACGGGCATGGAAAACATCATGATGGCCAGAACAACCCAGACAGTGCACAGGGAAAACATGAAGAATAGGCTGCCACCCATTTTTGCCTATGTTGTGAGCACAGGAGGGCACTGCCTAAAACCACCATTGGGCTACCCACACAGTAGCCTGAAACCATTGGGAATGGCAATGCTGATTGCCAAAAAGCAACTCAGAACTGTGGGGAATTCATTTTCTTAATCCCAAAAATGGTTGCAATACCGGTACTCACCACTATCAGAAAGCCGGCTTTTTAAAACCACCAGACTTTTGTGTAAAACTGAACAAATGAAACAAAACCAGGCCAAGGAAAGACTTGCTAAGAGGTGGATACAATGTAAAACTATATTCTGAAATGACTTGAAGGAAGTAATTATTTAATGTATATGTAAAAATTGTAAGTTTGATTTAAACTGGGCACAAAAAGTGACATTTAGCTGAAACCTGGCTTAATGAAACTGGATTCCCCCTGGCAACTACCCCCGACAGGAGTTGAAACCTGCTCAGCCACTCTTCCCAGGCCTAGCTGCATCCTGCTGCCCCTTGCCAAAAGGAGTTGACACCTCTCTGATTGAATTAAGGGAGGGGACCTGGGGACTGCAGAAAGTTGAACAAAGGCCTGTCCTGGACTCAGGCAAATGTTATATTGGGGGGGCCGTAAAGTGGCTTCCTCTTAGGGGAAACTGGGAGGGGCAGTGCCTCTGCAAGCCAGCTGAGCTTGGAGGAAGTGGATAAACCAGTTATTCCACCATGTGATGTGGGAAGCCACACCCCTTTTTGACCAGGGCATACTTTTAAAAAGATGGATAATTCATAGTACGGACCTGTCAAAATTATATAAATAATATCATTATTCTTGTGATTTTTCTGTGCACATTTTAAGAGGTGTTAGGACCCTGTGGTATGTTCCTGGGGATAGTAGCGGAAAAAAGGTTGTTACTCCAAATGTATGCATGTTAAAAATCTGACACTTTATCATCTGTAACCCATATCCCTGGTGCACATTTGTGTAAAATCTGGAAAGGTTTAGTGGTCGTTATCTGGATGAAAAGGGGAGAATTCTGTCATCAGTGGACGCAACATCGTACAAAGACAGGGATTGGATGGTTTGGTGCTACAGAAAATATGTTAACTGGACCTATAATATTTAAAAAATGGTACATAGATAAAAATGTATTCGGGTCAGAAATAGATTTGTGTGCAAATTGACCAGGGGAGGAGCCTCTGACCCATAAACAGACCTCATCATGATGACAATCCATTTCCTTCCCCCAATCATGGGAGAGGGGAGAATTGGGCCAATGACAAGTAGAGAGGGGCAGGCTTAGCTAGGCCCAGGCACACACCCATTTTCAAAACACATAAAAAGAGACTGCTGGGACAGGTAGAGACATTCAATTCCATTTGCTGCGGAGCATGCTGACCGACAACTTCACATCCAGAGATCCAGACTTCAAATCCATCAATCTCCAGAACCTGTAGCAGAAATTAACTCCAGAATTTGTAGCAGAGAGGCCTGAATCCACCAGCTGAATCCTCTGAAGCAGGCCTCAAAACCAACCAAACTATTCAACAGCTGTTTGAATTTTTGCCAAGAATTTTTGCAAGAACCTGTAGCAGTATCCAGAAAGCAGTGCTGTATCCGTAACCCGAGAGAACCACAAACCAGACCGTTGTGAGCAGATCCGGTGCTTAACAGACCCAGAGAGCAGAGCTGACCCAGATAGCCGGGACTTCAGAACCACCCGCCGGAAGTCCCGTCCAACCTGATCAGACCGTGATGAGGCCTATTTCAAATTGATATTGTGAGTACCTAGCAGAACTGTGCAGAACCAATCTCTTAGTTAAAATAATCTAATCCAAACTATTTTAACCTAAGTAGAACAGCATCCTAGAAATCGTGTCATCTTTCATTTTTAAAGCTGCACAACTGTCACCTATCAATTCTGCAGCTGCAAGCTGTCACCTGTCATTTTGAGTTTTACTTTAAATCCGAAAATCTACCTTTATTAAATCGTCCGTATCTCTGGAACCGTCTGGGCTAGGAACGTGGTTTAACTTGCATTTTAAAGCTGTGATTCTAGGCTTTTACAACGAACCTAGAACCTACTCCTTATACTTTTGCCGCAATCACGATTTACGCACTCGCGAAATTTACCGCGATTCGCGGTTTTGGCTAAATTTCTCCACTTGTAAAAATAGCAGCTCCATTCTTTCTTTTGTTAAAATCCGTTTGCAACTTGGTAATAACTCATAGAGCATTGCTAAAGTGAGCCTGAACTAATACCAACACGCATCTCCCACTCACACTGAATCTCTAGAGGGAATTAAAATCAGTTGGCACATTTTCCCATCCATTGCCATCACATTTAAAAGCATTTTGGGCCTGTGTTTCAAACCTCTACCTGTTTTCCTCTAAGCTTGCTGGGGGGGGGAACTGCATTTCGTATTGCATTTTGTTCTTGAAGACTGTGTGCTCTTCTTCCATTTCTTACATTGCATAGGGGGGGAGTGAATTGTCAAGGAAAAGTGATTACATTGTCTTTTGTTGAAGCCATATCAAGTTATCTTCTGTACTGCATTTCATTCATCATTGCGTTTCCTTGAACCATATAAAGCATTCTTTCCCACCTTATTCTTCTGTTCCTATTCATAAGTTACCTCTTGCTGATTACTGCCCATATTCACAAGTGTAATATCCATTATCAATTTATTTATAGAAGTGTGATATATATATATATTGTTTAAATTTTCAAATAAGCCTTTTAATTTGCAAAACAAACCTACTTCTTGGCTCAGTGGGGTCAGGGGGATTCTAAGAGGGGGGTGTTATACAAGGGTTGTTATCCAGAGTACTGAACTGGACATAAAAATACATCAATAAGGGTTTTCCTCAGCATCCCAGACTAGGCATTGACTTAGCTGTAGTGTTGATTGAATATCGCTTACAGAGAGCACTCTTCTCGACCTCCAGACACACATGCTCTCAAAACTGGAATATGGCATGTCAGGGCTGCTGATGTTATTAGATCTATCAGCAGCCTTTGACTTGCTAGACCATAAAATTCTGCTTGAACGCATGGCTATGGTTGGAGGACTCTCGATAGAGGCAATTATATGGCTCAAATCCTACTTGGAGGGCAACCTCTCGCAAGTTTATTGGGGTGACAATGCTTCCGAGGTAGAAACCATCACATGTGGAGTGCCACAGGGAGCCTGCCTCTCCCCCTTGTTATTCAACATTACGTCCTACCATTGTGTAATGATTTGCAACTATGCAGATGATTTCCAACTGGTCCTTGAAGTCACTGGGGACTACGAAAAGGATCAGTTGTTGCTGGATACAACCTACTTGACCATCAAAGGATGGATGTCAACCAATTGGCTGTGTTTGAACGCGGCGAAGACAGAGCTTATGTTGTTTGGCCCAAGGCTTACAAGCAGTGGCATCGCTAGGGGTGAACCTGGGAGGGCCAGGGCCCCCCCTGTGAAATCCTGTGCCCCTCCTTGTGCCCCCCCACCTAAAATTAGCAGTGACCATGTTCTCCCCCTACATTTGTCTGTGCCCCCCCTACTTTTGTCTTTGGCCCCTCTGTGCCCCTCCTAAATTTGATTACTGGCAAAGCCACTGCTTACAAGAGTCGGTCTTAGTCAGCATTAGTCCAATTTTATCATTGATGGCAGTCAAATAAAGGTTGTGCCTAAAGTTAAGACTCTCTGCACTTACATGGAGGAAAGTTTATACTGTAATGCCCATGTAGCTGCCATCACAAAAAACACAAACTATCACCTCAAGGTGCTTCAACAGGCTGCGCCTCTGATTTCGATAGAAAATTGAACCAAACTGGTGAGGGCAGTGATCCTCCCGTGTGTGGATTATTGTAACGCCTTACTGGGAGGTGCAGACAGGTCAGATGTTCAAGAGCTGGAAAAAATTCAGAACTCCGCTACACGGATCATCTTTTAGATGAAACGGTCTGAACCAACCACTGCAGCAAGGAAAAGACTACACTGGCTACCAGTGGCAGCTCGTATTCAATTTAAGTTGTTAACGATGTGCCATACATTTATTTTTGGGAATGCTCCAGTGTACCTGAAAGCTTGAGTAAGTATACATCATCCTCAAAGAAACTTGAGATCTGCTGAGAGCGTCTTCTTGAAACAGCTCCATGTTAAACGTGCCAGGGGCCTTGGTCGGGCCTTTCATGTTCAGCGGGCAAGAGCCTGGAATGCTTTGCCACTATTTGTAAGAAAAACATAAAATCATCTTGAATTTTGAAAGCAGCTAAAAATAGTGATTTTCAACCAGTATGATTGATTCTTTTAGTAGCTTGAGCCTCATACTCCTGTCTCTCGGCGCCTGGATGCCTACGGGCTGTGGCGCGATACAAACAAAATAACAGTACATAACATCCAGATATCTATAATGATGACTGTCCATACCTGCATAAAATAGAAGCCAATACTCAAATAACATAGCCAAGCAACCTGTTAGATAAAACATGTGCTGCTATTAACAAAACAATTATGTAAAAATACTTTTTATTTATTGAACAATTAAGTTAATTGCTAGCCCAGTTGACATTTACACAGATCTAAAAACCTTATCGTCAAACCATGCTTATTCAAGGACTAAATCTCTTTGGAGGGGCTCCCTATAATAGATTTGAAATGAAACATTATTTTGTCTCGTTTATGTAGAACTATATTAAGTGACATTGAGATACAGTGAATCAAGGAAGTAATTATATGTAAACTACCAGATCTTCTAATCACGGATGTTGTCACAAAACAAATTCTAAGTTGCACACTGAAACAAGATAAAAAATAGAGCAATAATGTTGTTGATTTAATTCAGTCGTATTAGTAGAGAGTTGTGCTCCAAGTAATCTACAATGGTCCACTCACCAAAGCAACCATGCTCTCCGTTGTACCACAGAGTAAATGTGGAACTAAAGAAAAACATACCACGTGCTATTTTATTTTGAGATTTGAGGTACTCACCTGGTACAATAAAGATGAAAAAAGACAAAGTCCATCATAGTTGTGATGGCAGTAAGCTCTCAATGTGTATCGAGCGTGCAGTCATAATGCCTCAATGTTAAACATTGTAGATCTAGATAATGAGCATGGCAACACAGTAGTGTAGAATAATAATAACATTTGTTGTTACTTAGTAATCATGATTAGTGGGCCATATTTATGCATTTATCTCCATTTATAAAACATACACTGCCCTCGGGCATTGAGGCGCTGTTACAGAATATTCACTTAGATGCAGGTTGAACATAGGTACAGTATTTAGGTGCAGGTTCAGTGGTTAGGCAACATACAGTACTCATGTTCCAATGTTACAGGGGAACAGCGGAGCGGGTGCGGTTTACTTGAATAGTTTGGTTTTCAGTGCCTTTCTGAAAGCCATGAGAGAAGTTTCTATTCTATGTTCGGGTGGTAGTGAGTTCTGGGATTTTGGTGCTAATACTTCAAAACTGGACCCACCGGCTTTGGCTCTGTTAAAAGCAGGAATTGTGAGTTGATGTGAGTATATGTCACATTTAGGTCTGAGTGTTTGAACTTGATGTATTCGTTCCGCTAGGTAGGGGGGGTGCAGATTTAGATAGGCATCTGTGAGTGATTGTAAGTGTCTTGAAAAGTATGCGCTCTCTAATCGGGAGCCACTGGGTCTCTTGGCATTGCCTGAGAGATGTGCTTTCTCCTGTGGATAATGGGAGCTGCTCTAAGTACATTGTTTTGTGCAATTTGTAATCTGTTGATGTTTTTGGCAGATGTGCCGAGTAAGAGGACATTACAGTAGTCCAATTTTGCGCCTATGGTAGCTCTGGCAATTCCTAGGCAATTCTTGGTAAGAGGTGGGGTTTTACCACATTGGTAATTGTAGTTGTAAGTGCTGCTGAGGAGGAGATATAGCTAACTTTTCTATCCATAGACAAGGTTGAGTCAAGGAAAACTCCCAGAGTTTTTACAGCAGCTGAGACTGTGACTACAATGTTCTCTATTTTGAAGTTGCAGTAGTTGCTGTCTAGTTTTTTGAGGTTCTCTTTGGCGCCAACCAGTAAGATTTCTGTTTTGTCGCCATTGAGACAGAGGCCATTTGCTGCCATCCAAGCCTGGGTGATAGCGTATGTGTTTTGGAGGGTTTTGAGGTCCTGTTCGTAGTCACCAGATAGTGGGAGAAGAATTTGTGTATCATCGGCATAATTGGTGACTGTTATGCCGAATTCTTCTAGGTCATTGAATAGTGGTAAGGTGAAGAGGTTGTAGAGTGTAGGGGAGGTGCATGAGCCTTGTGGTACACCACACCCAATGGGGAATGGAGCGGCTGATGCCTTGTCTGAGAAGACCCTCATAGCTCGGCCCTCCAGGAAGGATGTTATCCAGGCGGTGGCCTCATGGGAGAAGTGTGCAGAGTCTGTGAGGTGTGTCCCTAAAATCTTGTGGTCAACCTGGTCGAACGCTGCTGACAGGTCAAGGAGCAAGAGAAGTGCAGATTTGCCCTTGTCCATGTTTTCTAGTAGTTGATTTTTTAAGTCGAGCAGGGCTGACTCAGTGCTATGCCAGGGACGAAAACCAGATTGCCTCTTTCCCAGGATGTTGTGCAATTCCAGGTAGGACTGGATCTGCAAGTATGCAGCCTTGTCAAGAGTTTTTCAACAGGAATGGCACGGTGGTGATAGGCCTATAGTTGGGGAGTCTTGGTCCAGTGTGGGCTTTTTTAGCAGTGGCCGGACCCATGCTTCTTTAAGGGAAGAGGGTACCATTCCAGAAGTGAACAATGCATTAATAAAGGCTGTAATGAAGGGGACAAGGGCTACAGCACAGTCTTTGACTATGCTTGCTGGACATATGTCACCTTTGCATAGCGATGGCTTTATATGCTTCATGATTGAGATGACTTCTGGAAGGGTTACTTTTCTGAAGGTAAAAGGCGGTTTGGGCTTGCAATCAAGAAGGTTAGGGGGCTTTGGTTCAGAGATAGTGTGTGATGGCCATAGAAGGTCATACCTGTCAGAATTAGTAATATTAAAAGCAGGATACATATAGTAATTGTATGAATATCAGAATTATATGAACAGTCAATACTATTTCTTGTGTGTCATCTCTGCTGTTAGTGCACCTGTATTAATAGCAATGGAAACATTTCTAATAGAATCACTGTAAACTACAGATAAGGTATATTGCTAAGCTTCAAGATAAAAATGCTACTGGTGAAGAAGCTAAATCCATCAGCAGAGTATCACAACGAGAACTAGTTTACAAAAACACCAATGCTTGTAAAATCAAACAAATGTTATTTTGACACATTCGGCATAGCTGATACAAAACTAAATTAATTATAGATAGCATGCAAAATGAATCTGATCATTCATGCATGAGGTACCATGCTCCTCAATCTATCAATCCAATAGGGTTCCCTTTGTTCCAATGTCTTGCCAATATGCATGGTTAGAGTTCTCTCATACATTACCTCCAGTATTTGGAATCAGGTACGTGTAATCTGGTGACCACTTGCATTAAAATGTCTGGCTACCAATTAGGTAAGGTAGTTGGCCTTGCATGTGATCTGACCTATGTGGTATATGTGACAGGGACACTTATGTTATTTGTTTATTTATTTATCTATTTATATGCTTACAGAGTGCCGAAAGCCCGCAGGCAACAGGGCACATCGACATAAAACATACTATGAAACAATCAGTAGCATCAGACGTTTAGAAGGCCTTACTAGGCTCTTAAGCTTGAACTTATTTAAACAGATGGGTTTTAAGGTGCTTCCTGAAAGTCCTGTGGTTGTTTTCTAAACGCAGTAACAGAGGCAGCTTATTCCAGTGTTGTGCTGCTCGCATTGGAAATGCTGGTCCCGAGCCTGATGCTCGGCTAAAAAATGGCACTTGTATCGTGCCATGTGCTTCTGACCTCAGGGTCCTGTTTGGAATATATTTCGAGAACTTAATAACATATATTATGTTTCTTGAGTTGCATGTGACGAAATTCTTTAGAATTATTTTTTCACCAATTGTGGGGTGTTACACTATGTTTCCCTTATGTATGTTGTTGCATTTACAGCAGCTACGTCATGGAAAAGTGCCAGTTCTGTTGTTTGTTTTCTTCATTCTGGTGATCTTAGTTTTCACCAAAAGGTTGTGTGGGTAACTACTTCTTTCATGGGCAAAGACTGGCAATTCCTCAAAAAAGACTAATCATTCTACTGGGCTTGCGTTATACATCGAATGAGCACACGCACAGTCTTGCAGCTGTTAAATTATTTTTAGAGTCTCCATGCCAATTTGATCTCAGTAAGATCTAATATCAAATGATTTAGTTTGTCCTCTCACATAATTCCTTCATCTTTAGTCAGGGATTTTAGTTACAAATCAGTAGAACAGCAATGGTATGCAATTATGTTAGATTATATGCAAATATCTTATGGGCTGGTGGATGGAAACAATTGCCTCTCAGTTTACAGATAATGAGGACCTGATAATTTGGCAGGAGGACAAAGATCTTTTACAAGCGTGTATCAGGGAAATCAATAACAATGACATAAACATCAAGTTGTCTGAGAATTGTAATCAAATTGAGATTGCATTTTTGAATTTTTCTTTGCATGTACAGGATGATAAACTGACTACATTAACTGAATAATTCTGCCTGGAATGCAATTTTACATGCATAGGCCAATCCTCCAGGATAATTGCAGAGATGTTTTGCATTTGGTGAGTTATTACAGGCAAGCGAGAGTGAGGGTAAAAATATTATATAGGTATTTAGGAAACGTGGTTAAGAAACGCATTACATTTGACAAGGTTAGGACAAAGGATAGAACTGACCATTGGAGAGTGAAAGGATCTGATTGTCAATCCAAGACTACTATTCAATTGATTACAAATACAACAATTACATGCTCACTGTAAGAATAAGACAATAAGAAGTTACTTTCCCTTTCTTTGTATTCACAGGACTCCCCTCCCAAGCTTGCATCATTCTGTGCACACAGTTTGCCTACTCTGGTCTGGATTCAGTCTTATCAATGAGATGTGGCTATCACTTTACAATTATGTTAGGCAGCTTTACTCAAGGATACTGGGGTATCCTCTCTGTCTCTCCCACACCCTTTACAGCTATTTAGGACTAGTTGCATATTTTTCCACTGACCTCACAGTTGTATTAATGGGCCTATTCCTCTTGGTATGGTGGGGATTTCTCTTTTCTTTGTATTCCCTTGGGAGTCTTTCCTCTTTTCTGTGTGAATCAGTGCCTTGCTCCCAGCTTTTTCAGCTCCCATGCTGTCCATATTCCTCCACAATTGGCACAGGTATTTATCCATTTGATTAAATTGTGTGTGTTCGCCTCTCCAATTGGGTTGCTCTCTAGGTCTCACTGGAAGACATGGCCTCAATATCTGACATGGAGAAGATTCTGTTTCAGCCTCCGCAGCCCAGATTGTTAATATGCTGGAATCTCACGAACTAGCAATCTATGTAGTTTGTCTCTGTCTTTGAGGTTGTTATCCATTGTCAATCACCTGCTAATCAGTTTTAAAATTATACCACTCCTTTTGCCTGCCCCACCAATTTCTTCCAGTTGTAGGCTGCCTGCCTGTCTCATTTTGCTGTTGGTCAAATCGTGCAAATGTATGTAGGTCATGTGTCTTCTTCCCAGCAACATGCTAATCATTGCTAATATTTTGTTACTCTCTTTGCCTGTCCCTCCTGCTTCTCTTCTTAAGTTGCTGCCAAGTGACCATTTCTTTTGCAGCTGATCAGTTGGTCAACTATTGGAAGTGGATCTAGGTCATGTTCCCGCTACCCCACAAACCCTACTAAACCATGCTAATAATATGGTCCCATCATTTTTTGTGCCTTCTTAAATTTTAGCTTTCAAGGCATATCTCACTTAGGGTCAATTCCTGTACCTTAACCCCTATGCCACACCTTGCAGGTAAGTCAGCAGCATGTGGATCACACCTCCATCTGTCCAATCGCCCCCACACCCACAAATGCAAACACCCAGTCTGCATCCCACTGCCATGCACCTCCAACACACAGACCCTCATCTACATTCTACTCGTCACACCCACACAGCACCAGAAAAACATGCACATAAGTTCATACATGCTTGTTAACATTCAATCCACAGTTCTATGTACAGCAGACATTGCTGACCTCATCACCACTCACAACCTTGACACACTCCAGGGGTCAAAATTGAGACTTGATGAGCAGAAGCTAAAAGCAAGTCCTGGGCATTGGGCATCACCCGGCAGGCAGGAACTACCTTGGTAGAACCAAGAGCTAGTTCACAGAGTACCACACATCTAACTTGTGAACGAGATGAAAACAATACATTTCTGTGCATGATGTATGTTCCATTCTGCTTTAAATGCCCCTGGGATATGTCCTTTATTTGCCTTTATCCATATTACCAAACAAACAGAGTTAATATCAGATGTATTTGTAGATGCCGTCAATTGGCCAGGGGAGTCAAAAGCAGCCTCTGGTAACTGTTGGTTTAAATCAACCAGGCTGTCCTAAGCAAGAAGCAGGAGCTTAATAGCTCCCGGGTTCCAGCAATTTCAGAACCTGTGCTTGTTTTCACAAAACACTGATCACTTTGCCTCCACATACACTGTGGATTTACTCATCCCCTCAGACTACAGCATGCCCAACAAGTAACACAGACTGGCTTAGGGTCCACTATTGTCAACAATAAACTTTGGCATGCACCATTTCAGAGCACCCCAAACCCACACAATGGAACTCATCACCTACCAGCCATGCTCAAACAGCTACATTTACGTGATCTACTAAACACCCCAAACCAATGAGGCCTTTTGTGACAAAATCACAAACCTCATCACAGCAGCACCCAACAACAAGTAAGCTAACATCTTCCTCAGAGATCTCAACCTGCCCATGAGCCAAGCCACCACTAAAAACACAGAGACTCTACCCAAACTGCTAAAAATCATTGACAGCAAGTGACTCGTCACCGAACCAATCCATAACAAAGGCAGCACGCTCAATCTAGTATGCACCATATTTCCAGACATTGTATGTCATCAGACAATATTTGGCCCTCCTACATTTGGACTGACCAGCCCACAAAACCATACAGAACCACTACACACATGTTTTCCCAAGCCCCGGGCCCACCCAAACCTACCAAGACACCCAACAGATCCTTTAAGAACTTCCAAATGAATACAAATTCACCTTCATGTTTGACGCCTCAGAAAATTTCAATGCCCAGCTAAGCAACCTCAACCAAACAATAGCTGAAACTACCAACATTCTGACATCACTGAAATTCTGACTCAACAAACAAAAATACTCAGGTTGGTACACACAAGCACACACCAACAATTGTGTTGCCATCCACAGACAGGAAAGGTTCTGGAGGAAATATCACCAACAAGAGGACTTTATCACCCTGAGAACCCTCTGTTCAGCACCCAACCAAAACAATCTTCTATATGACAACCATCATGGACAAATCTGAAAACATCAGCACTATCTTCCAAGCTATATAGCACTGTAACAACCACATGCCAGAACATGCAACCCCACAACAGAATAACACATCTAACACCATCAGTAATTTTTTGCAGGCAAACTGCACACATCCCCAAACACACCACAGACACTCCACACATACTAGCTGGAAATAGATATTGATGGACTGCATTCAAGACACCTTATCCAGAAGACGTGACCAATTCTCTTGCATCCCTCAAGCCCACTACCTACAAAGACCACATCCTCACCTCCTTCATTGTGAAGGTCATCACAGTCAAATCACTTACCCCAATTCTCAGAACCATTATCATATCTCTAACACAAGGCACCGTCCCAGATACACTGAAAATTGAACATATCCTCCCCTTCTGAAGAAATCCACACTTGACACACATGACCTGGCCAACTATGGTCCCACTGTGCATCTATCATTCCTAGATAAAATGGGAAGACAGTTGCCATCCTGATGCATGAAAGGATCAATTAGCACACAATCCTTCAGTGCTACCAATCTAGCTTATGACCATGATGGAACACAGAGCCCATTGCCATCCAAGCTAACAATTTTGCTCTATTCATCCTAGACAAATCTGACCACTGCTTACTCATTCTTTTCAACCTCTGTTCCATATTTAATACAATTGAATATAAAGACATTCTTAACATCCTCACAGTGTGCATAGGCTTCAACACAACTGTCCTGCAGGCATTTGCCTCCTGTGGATCCAACACATACCAGCTCCTTAAGAAGGACACAAACAGATCCAAGGACTGCTCATTAACCTGCAGAGCCCATGTTCTACATGGAAAATGTGATGTAACCAACAGTGACACCAAGATACACTAATATGCTGGTGACACACAGCTGTACCTTCATACAGAAGCCCACATGTATTCAAAAGGAACATATGGCAATCAAGATTTGGAATATTGCACTGGATTGTACAAAAGAAATTCTATCAAAACATTGTGTTGGATTAAAAATAATAGCATACAATTCAAACAGTGTCAGTTTGTCTGGTGAGAACAGATGGGTTTATGCTATGATATGGCATTTATAACGTGCCTATACACAAGTGTTTCAAGGCGCGGCGAGACAAGGGAGGGCGAACAGAGGGAAGACAGACAATGATCCTACTAGGCCAGATGACATTCAGATTGCGCAAGTGCATGGGAAGGGGGACGGGGGAGAGTGCGGGGGGAAGAGGGAGGGGGAGTGGACAGTGCAGTGCATGGGATAATAAATAACAATAAGTAAAAGTACGGCCAGCAGGTGGCAAGTGCAAGGGTAAGTGCAGACAGCAGGTGTCAAGTGCAGGTAGTGAGACTACAGGGATACAGAAACAGTCCCTAAGTGTGGGGGTTGCCAGGAAGGCAGTGCAGTGGTGCGACTGGCGGGGGAGGGGACCTGGTCCCGAGATCAGAGGGCGGCCAGGTAACCAGTGCAGTTTCGGTTTCAGCCAGGAAGTCAGCAGGGGAGAGGAGGAGAACAAGCAGAAGCAAAGAGAAAGGCTTTAAGGTGCTTCGGAACCAGAGATGATTCTCTTCAAGTTTCAGGGAGGCAGAGAGGCTGTTCCAGAGGGAGGCCCCAGCCGAAGAAAGAGATTTACCACCAACTCGTTGCTTGGAGAAGCGACTGACCCTGAGGGATATGGAGGCGGATGAGCGAAGAGCTTGAGAAGGAAGATATTTCTGTTTGGAGCAAACAGACAAG
This sequence comes from Ambystoma mexicanum, assembly GCF_040938575.1. NCBI lineage: Eukaryota > Metazoa > Chordata > Amphibia > Caudata > Ambystomatidae > Ambystoma > Ambystoma mexicanum. The sequence continues at coordinate 406,823,035 of NC_090937.1, forward strand.
GAAATTGAAATGGATATGGATTTTTATCTTGTGTATAAATGAAAGAGAACATTTCTAATCATGTTGCATTCTTTTTTAAAAGGGAGGAAAAACTTGTAAGCCTACAATCCTTTAAATACTGGCTTTTGGAAATTGAATTTTCTATAAAAATCTCCCCTGATGTTTTTTCTGTCCTTTGTGAATTATTCTATGATATGGCATCGCAAATCGCTGTGGTTTCAATGGCCCTTGGGAAGACCGTAGTCTGAACAGATGTGAACATATTCGAGAATTGCAGTGCATGCAGGTGGTTAATATAGCTTATGCAGTAGTGCAGGAAGTAGCTGAGATGCATAGTGCAATGGCAAAGAATAGACTGAGATGGAGTGAGTGAATTGAGTAACAAGGTGTTAATGTGAAATTAGGAGAGAAGGCGGAGATCAAATGGGCTAGAGGGGCAAGGTAAATGTAGAAAAGCCAGGCCAAGAGGATGGAGCCCTGAGGGACACCACAAGTGGAGAATGAGATGGGAGAGAGGAAAGGGCCCAGTTGAACCTGCGAAGGTTGGTCATAGAGGAAAGAGGTCAACCAGACCAGAGCTTAGTCCGTGATGCCACGGGTATCACAGAGACGATTTATAAGGGTGGCATGATTGACTGTATCAAATGCAGAGGAAAGGTCATGAAGAATAAGAATGAAAGGAGAGTTGGAATCGAGATTAGAGAGCAAGTCTTCACAGGTGTTCAGGAGTGCAGTTTCCATGCCTCTTGCAGCTCTGAAGCCACACTGGTGGTCGTGAGACAATCAACAGATTCAGTGTGGTGGATAAGATGGGCGATGGTGAGTTTCTCCAAGAGTTTACCCAGGAAGGGGATAATGGAGATGGAGTGGTCCTTCACCAGACCAGAAGGATTGGGTGAACAAGGGAGTGCTTGTGGAGTAACGGGAAGGATCCAGTGGCAAAGGAGTTATTGCAGAAATCATCCAAGGATGGAGCAAGGGAGACAATGCTGTCCTTGATAGTTCTAGAGGAGCAAGGGAGCACCTGTTTGGAGGAGACTTTCATAGACCACACCTATCTAGAAACCTCATCAGGTGATATAGGAGAGAAAGAGGAGAGTATGAGGGAATGGTGTAAGGGAGGACTGAAAGCAGTGTGAGGAAGAAGGGAGTGGTGTAGAGGAGAGTGAGGACAGGATGACCTGAGTTTTAGTAATAAAGTAAGAGGCCATTGCATTGCATAGGATGGAGACTGCAGTTGGATTGGCGAGTTCCTTGCAGATTTTGAAAAGTTCTGCTGTGTTGTTAGTGGCACCCGAGATGTGGGCTTGGATATAGGCCCTCTTCTTTTTCAAGTAGATGTAAAGTCTGTATTGCCTTTGTTATGTTATGTTATGTTATGTTATGTTATGTTATATTAACACAGCTTATAAAGCACACTGTCACCCAAGGGTATCTTGGCACTGGAATATCACAGGACAAGTGATACACTATGGCCTAAAAAAGTAGGGTCTTCAAGGATCGCCTAAATTGCAAATGTTTGGTAAGATTTCTAAGTAGGGTTACTAGGGTGTTCCACAGTTGTGCTGCCGCCACAGAGAAGGCCTGACTGCCCGCTCTGGTGTGACGGAAGGTGGGCACACAGAGCAAACCGTTGTACCTGGAAAGGAGCTCCCGATTAGGGAGGTAGCAAACAAATTTGTCACTGAGGTATTACGCCATGTAACCCTGGATTGCATGGTGAACAAAACAAAGTGTTTTAAATTGAATGCGTTGGGCTACAGGTAGCCAATGCAATGCACGCAAGACTGGAGTAATATGAACTCAATACGGGGATCCAGTAGCAACACGAGCAGCAAGATTTTGAAGGCGCTGAAGTCTCTGGACAAGACCTTTGGGCTGGGTGATATAAAGCACATTACAATAGTCTAAGCGGCTGAGAACAGGGGCAGCTACGACTGGTGCCCAGAGTTCGGGAGGTATAAAGGGGAGCACTTACCGCAAGATCTTCAGGTGGAAATGCCCCACCTTGTACACAGGCAAAACCTGATTATCCATACAGAGAGTGGTGGAAACCATAACTCAAAGATTATTTGCAGCCATAAATGGAACATGGAGAAACCCAAGAGCAGAGAGCCAGAAGTAAGACACCCAAAGTGAAGGATCGGGAATGTGGGGGCACCCACCACAAGAACCTCTGTCTTGTCTCCATTAAGTTTCAGCCAGTTGTGGTTCATCCAATCTCCCATGGTAGAAAGACACTGGAAGAGGCATGATGACATCTCAGCCTGCTCAAGATCTAACCGGATCATGATCTGACTGTCGTCAGCATAAGAGTAGCATCTGATGCCGAAGGAGCAGATGAGACACACAAGTGGCTGAAAATAGATGTTAAAAAGTGTACGAGACAAGGCGGAGCCCTGAGGGACCCAGCAGAAAAGAGAACAAGGGAGTGAAGAAAATGAAGGGAGTGGAAGTACTTGGCCTCTCTCAGCTAGGAACGAGGTGAACCAGGCCGACACTTGGGCGGCAATGCTTGCCGGGGCCAGTCAGGCCAGCAGGGTAGAGTGGTCAATGGTGTTAAATGCCGCTGATAGATCAAGCAGAATCAGGCCACCCTCCCCACCCCCATCGACCAGCCTGGCCATGTCGTCCTGGACCAACACGAGGACACTCTCTGTACCCCGTCCGGCTGGAATCCTGACTAGAATGTGTTGAAGAAACCTGAGGTCTCCAAAAAGGATGAAAGAAGTGGCAAGATCAGAGCCTCTAAGTGCTTCACGAAAGAAAGGCAGCATTGAAATAGGATGGAAATTAGAGAGAACTGATGGGTCCAGAAAGGGCTTCTTAAGAAGTGGGATGATCGTTGCTTGCTTCAATTCCCTAGGGATGTAACCTGACTGGCAGGAAGCAGTGATGGCCTGGGCGATTTCACCCAGAAGACCAGTGGATATATCTTTCATCACAGATAGAGGTATCGGATCTGAAGGGGCTGCCGACTTTAGTTGATTTATTGATGCACTGATCTGCTTCTCTGAAAACAGAGGGAACAAAGACCATTTGGGATGGCATACCGCCATGCACCGGCTGGGGCAGTACTAACTGGGGTGGTAGCCTGAGTGGCCATCAAGATGTTAGCCCGAATAGTTTACATTTCAGTAATGAAGAACTGGTATAGAGAGTCACAGAGCTCCAGTGATGGGATAACAGAGTTGGTGAGATTGGCATTGGAGGACAATGATCTAAGCACTGAGAATAGTTCGCTGGGCTTACTGAGGACTTTGTTGATTTTCTGTTCGAGAAAGGCCTTCTTGGCTGCCAAAACGGCAGCAAGGTAGCCAGTGGTACATTGCCTATACTATGCCCTATGAGTGGGGTTGTACGTACAGCACCACTTCCGCTCAACCTTCCTGATTACAAGGCAGGCTTTCTTAAGCTGATCAGAGAACCATGGTACCGATGGTTGCCTCAGCAATTGGGTACTCCTAAGGGGGGCCACTGTGTCTGCTGCCTCTTCCAATGAGTGGGAGAGAAGAGAGAGATATACCTTGTGGGATAGGCTGAACTTTGCACTCAATAAGGTGACTAGTGTCTTAATATCAGCCGAGCACCAGCTATGGCGCAGAACTATAGGAGGGAATCTCTTACGAGGGGGGTATGGGAATTTCATAGAAAGTGTCACAAGGTAATGTTCAGACCATAGAACAGGTTCTGCGGGAGAGATAGATTGTTGTGATTTGTCGGCCAACACAAGGTCAAGCGTGTTCCCCAACTTATGGGTAGTTCCGTCACAAATTGATGGAAGCCCAAGTCAAGGATGCCATAGAAAATGGATTTAAAATAGGTACCTGAGGCCTGTTGAATTTGAGATTACGATCACCAATAACAACTAGGTGAGCAAACTTCATTTAAAGTTCTGCAGATTCTCTGACAAACTGGCCTGCCGCCTGTGTCATGACCCATAGAACTTGCCCCTTATGGACTTCCTAGTCCTTATCGCGGCGATGCTTGTATGCTTTGTCACTCCCAACATGGCCGCGCCAAGCGACCTGCCTCACACCAGCCTTCACGTCGCACACGCACGTTCTATAAATTGGCCACGCCCCCGCGGGCCCGCGAGTCTCAACGCTATTGTTAGGTAGTGACTTGATGTGTGTGTGCTGTTCGGCGAATCCACTATTCCTAGTTCCTGGTTCCTTCTTCCTTCCTTTCACCCCTTCCCTCTAATCTGCTCCCGGAATCCTGATTCCTAGCGACTGCTACCTTTTCCCTGGACATCCTGGAACAGCGGCCTTCCCGGAACTCTGAACGCGCTCTGCAGCCGGACGAGACTCGAGCGAGCCTATACAAGACCCGATCCGTTCACAAGAGGAATCCTCCCGCGGAACAGAGCAAGAAGCGATCCCAGGTGAGAAGGGGGGAGATTTACGACAGTTTGAGACGCCAAACGACCGACACAGATACTGCTATGGAGAAAGCAGTCCAGGACCTTATGCGTGGCATGCAAGAGCTCACAACTGAAGTACAGAACTTAAAGGCTCAGAATGCTGCGTTAAGGCAGCTTGTTTTGTCTCGCGACCCCGCTAACAAGGACAGTGTGTTACTGGGTGGAGTGGTAGACAAATATGATGGCTCGGCAAAATCCTTACGCGGATTCCTGGATTCCTGCTTGGTGCATTTTACTTTCAAGCCCTATTATTTTTCAACTTCTAGGGCAAAGGTGGGCTTCATAATTTCGCACCTCACAGGGAACGCATTGACCTGGGCCACTCCCTTAGTCAACTCAGGGGATGCACTTTGGATGATTATGATGGATTCATTCAGGCACTCAAGACTATGTTCGACTGCCCAGAACAGGTTTTTAGTGCTCAGGAACGGTTACTTGATTTCCGACAGGGTACTCAGGATATGCTAACGTACGTTACTAGATTTAAACAACTGGCCAAGGAAGCGGATTGATCCTCAGAAGCAAGTTTCACTCTATTTCGCAGGGGTCTAAATGAGGACATTAAGGATGAATTAGCCAGGGTGGCTCGTCCTAGTTCATTCCAGGCTCTTATGGATTTAGCCATGCAAATAGACTTCCGAATCCAGGAAAGAAAGGCTGAAAGAAGAAAGACCAAGACACCCTTTCAAAAGAATTCCCTTGAGACCACTGTTAAAACCGATTCTGCCCCAACCCCTGACATAGATCCTGAACCCATGCAAATAGGAGCCTTCCGTGTGCCTATTTCCCCTCAAGAAAGGATGAGAAGGTTCCACACAGGCCTGTGCATGTATTGTGCCTTGGATAAACATCTTGTTAGAGAATGCCCTCTAGCCCCTCCACAGCGTTTGGGAAATGCCAGCTCCCGATCCTAGATGGAGCGAGGTGTCGGGAGAGAGATGTTTGCTCCACACTAATTCCATCCTTGAACTCTCCTGGACAAAACAGTTTGGTGATAGTACAGGCCTTCCTGTCGCCCTCCAAAGACAAGACCTATCCCATTCTGGCCTTGGTGGACTGTGGAGCTATGGCAATTTTCATTGATCAAGACTGGGTTGTTAGTCATCATATTCCATACGAGGCACGAAACACCATGCAGCCGGTGGAAGCAATTGACGGAAGACCCCTCTCTTCAGGACCCATAAGCCAGCAGACTAAAGAGATCCAACTTTCCATAAACCATCATCAAGAGCGGATTACATTCGACATCATTAAGTCAGCCCATTACCCCATGGTTTTGGGTATGCCCTGGTTACAAAAGCACAATCCGTATATTAATTGGACAGCAGGATCATTATTCCTGGGCTCAGAGTTCTGTAAGTCCCACTGTCTATCCCTGGATCCCTCCTTGATAACTCCTAAAGAACCACCAAGAGGCCAAGAAAAAACACTCATGGTTTCCAATATCATCCAAGTTCCAGAGGCCTATCAGGGATATGCTGATGTATTTTCTACTGCCATAGTCCAAGCCTTACCCCCTCACAAGCCCGAAGACTGTGCCATAGATACAGATCCCTCAGCTGTAATTCCCTTCGGCAGAATGTTCATTCTTTCCGAACCTGAGAAAAAGGCCCTTCGGGAATACCTAGACACCAGTCTTGAAAACGGCACCATAAGACCCTCGAAATCTCCAGCGGGTGCTTCATTGTTCTTTGTTCCCAAGAAGGATACCAAGGAACTCAGACCTTGCCTCGACTATCGAGGCTTAAATCAATGCACCCTCAAAGATCGGTATCCACTGCCCCTGATCTCGGATATCCTGGAAGCTGTGAGAGGTGCCGTAATATTCACAAAGTTGGATCTCCGGGGTGCCTACCACTTAATCCATGTCCGGGAAGGAGACGAATGGAAAACAGCCTTTAGAACACCCTTTGGTCACTATGAATACCTAGTCATGCCCTTTGGACTAGCCAATGCTCCCGCAGTCTTTCAGCGTTTTATGGATAGGGTGTTCTCTGATATGTTGTTCCTCTTTGTCATTGTCTATTTGGATGATATATTGATTTTTTCCAAGGATCCTCTAAAACATGAAGAACATGTAAAGGCAGTACTACAACGACTTTGTGAACACAAACTGTTAGCCAAACCCGAAAAATGCTTGTTTCACGTTAATTCTGTTCACTACCTAGGATTCATCCTTAGCCCAGAAGGAATTGGTATGGACCCTTCAAAGGTAAAGGCCATACTGGCTTGTCCCGCTCCCACATCTGTGAAACAAGTTCAATCCTTCCTGGGGCTCGCCAACTTCTACCGGAAGTTTATTTCTACCTTTTCCGAGATCGTTCAGCCGATCGTTGCTCTATTGAAGAAGGACACCCCCTTTATCTGGTCTACGCCGCAAGATAAGGCATTCCAGTGATTGAAGTCAGAGTTCACACAAGCCCCCATCCTGACCCAGCCCGACATAAATCGCCCATTCCTAGTGGAAACAGATGCCTCTAATTACACCATAGGGGCGGTCTTGAAACAGGAACTTGAGGATGGACTAGAACACCCCATTGCTTACCTTTCATGAACCCTGACTCCCAGCGAGACACACTATTCCGTCCTGGAGAAGGAACTGCTGCCCATCCGCCAATACTTCACTGAATGGCGACACCTACTTCTGGGTGCTAGTTATCCAGTTCGGGTCCGCACAGACCATCGGAATCTCCAAATTCTACAGTTGTTGGAGTGCAGGAACAGTCGTCAGGCTCGTTGGGCATACTTCTTTGCCCAGTACAAATTCCAAATCACTCATGTTCTCGGGTCACAAAAAATGATTGCTGACGCCTTATCTCGACGTCCTGACTACGTAGCCATTGAGGACAAGGCCTATCCTAAGATGTTTCCCCACACTATCTTTGTAGCTCAAGCAATCAACCTCCTGGAAGAAATCTGAGTGCAAACCCAGTCCTCTGACCTCTGGAAGGATATTTCAAGGACAAACCCATGGAATCTAACATTTAAGGAAGAATATCTATTCAAGGACAATGCACTGGTCATTCCTACGCAGAAATTAGAACAAAGGATAATAAACCTCTGCCATGATACCCTTCACTCCGGTCATCGTGGTATAACTAACACCCTCCGTCTTATACAAAGACAGTTTTGGTGGCCTCAAATGAAGACCGACGTACAACAGTACGTCAAGGATTGCGCTATCTGCAGTCAAAACAAACATGATAACAAGAGACCGGCGGGTCTTCTACTGCAACCATCGCTGCCAACAAGACCATGGGAGTTTATTGCTACAGACTTCATTGCGGAACTACCACCTTCCTGAGGATACACGACCATCATGGTAACCATAGACTTGTTCACTCATATGGCTCATTTTACACCTTTGTATAAACTACCATCCTCCTCAGAACTTGCTGGAATCTTCCTGGGACATATTTTCCGTCTTCATGGACTTCCTTCCAAGATTATATCTGACCGAGGATCTCAATACGTCTCACAATTCTGGAAACATCTGTGTCGTATTCTAAGGATCCAACGCGCTCTCTCATCAGGTTATCACCCACAAACCAATGGAGCTACCGAACGTGTAAATCAAACTCTGGAGCAATATCTTTGTTGTTTTGCCACCAAGGTTCAGGATGACTGGTCTCTCCTCATACCCCTGGCCGCGTTTGCCTACAACAATTCCGATCACTCAGCACACAAGGTCAGCCCTTTCTATTGCAGTCAAGGTTTTCACCCGTCCGTTTTACCTTCTGTTCTTCCACATCCCACTCCAGTACCTACTCTCGACTCATGGATACAGACTCTCATCAACATACACAAGGAAGCCAAGGAACAATTGAAAGAGGCCCAAACACGCACTAAGCTTTATGCGGATTCCAAAAGAAGACCAGTGCCTTCTTATTCTGTTGGTGATCAAATCTGGTTGCCTCGAAACTATTACCGCAACATCTACGGCCAAACAAATTGGCCCCTCGCTACTATGGACCATTTTCCATAAAGGAGATAATCAATCCTGTCTCATTCCGACTCAAGCTACCTGATTCCTGGAAGAAAATACACCCAGTCTTTCACACTTCCCTATTGAAACCTTACATCCAATCCACCCGAAAATCCTGCAGACCCAGTCCTGTTGTTGTGGACGATCAGCTGGAATATGAAGTGTCCAGAATATGTGATTCCAGGTATAAACGAGGTCGACTTCAATACCTGGTTGAATGGAAGGGATATCCTCCTAGAGAGAGAACGTGAGAACCAGTTTCTAACTTAAATACCCCTTGATTGCTTAGAAGATTCCATCTCATACACCGAGAAAACCTGGTGGAACAGGTCTTCGGAGGAGGCATGTTGTCATGACCCATAGAACTTGCCCCTTCTGGACTTCCTGGTCCTTATCGCGGCGAGGCTTGTATTCTTTGTCACTCCCAACATGGCCGCGCCAAGCGATTTGCCTCGCACCAGCCTTCACGTCGCACACGGCACGTTCTATAAATTGGCCACGCCCCCACGGCCCTGCGCATCTCAACGCTATCGTTAGGTAGTGACTTGACGTGTGTGTGCTGTTCGGAGAATCCACTATTCCTAGTTCCTGGTTCCTTCTTCCTTCCTTTCACCCCTTCCCTCTAATCTGCTCCCGGAATCCTGATTCCAAGCGACCGCTACCTTTTCCCTGGACATCCTGGAACAGCGGCCTTCCCGGAACTCTGAACACGCTCTGCAGCCAGACGAGACTCGAGCGAGCCTATACAAGACCCGATCCGTTCACAAGAGGAATCCTCCCGCGGAACAGAGCAAGAAGCAATCCCAGGTGAGACGGGGGAGACTTACGACAGCCTGCTCCAAAGCTATTCACATGGTACGGTTTTCCTCTGGCTGTTATTTTCCTTTATTCTATTTTATTTGTGTTGCAGCCACTTCCTTGTTTTCCCAGGCTGTGGTGGATGGCTGGCCACCTCTGACGACCACATTAGTCAATTGGACCATTACAGTGCCATTTAGGTAGACATTAATGATGACCCTAGATGAAAGGAACTATCCCAGGAGTACTTCCCAACTGGTGCCACCATTAATGGGAGAGGAAGAGAAAGGGTAGAGCACTGAGACGATATGGGGCATCCAAAGGTCTGGAGAGGGAATGACAAAGAGGATGTTAATCACAGTCTGTCTGGAAGAAGCATTGACATAGGTGTCAGCAATGGGCAGGCCTGGATTTGAGACCAGGAGATCCTTCTTGAACCTTTTCCTTCCAGACTTCGAAAGAGAGACAACATAGGTGAGAGAATAGCAGTTAGAGAAGATAGGGGAGATTGAAAGCACCATGGAGGAGAGCACAGAGAGAAGGGGGGGAGAGAGAGGGAGAAACTGCAGGGCACAACAGCAAACTACACACCACAGCAATGCAACACACTAGAATCAAGTGTCCAGGATAAAAGGAAAAAATCCTAGGTTTCAGCAGACAGCAGAAAGCAAGACACCGAGAAGTGAGTTTCCTGGATAGCATGAAAAAAAAGATGCCAGATAGTAGGATAAATGGAAAAGCCTAATTTTCAAACACCACAGCAATTGCAAAAACATACAGATCTGACTCCTAGATAGAGTGGAAAAGCCATGTTTTCATACACAACAGCAGAAGCTGTTGTGTATGAAATGTGAGATTCGAATTCCCTAGATAGATAGAATAAAAAGCTCTCGAATGGCTAACTATGACAATTCATCTAATGCCAGATGTGGAAAACCTACAACTGTAAAGTGCAGCAGACTGCAAACTTAGCAAGTAGGATAAATAAGAGAGGAGTGCCAGTTAAATAGGGAGAAGTAATAGCTGTTCGCCCCTGCCAGCACCTTTCTTACCTTGTCAGTAGCTGCTGGTTGACGGCTGCCCTGCATTCTCCCACGGTGAACACAGGCACACACAATCTGGAGCTGCAACAATGGGAACTGTCCTTAGACGCAGGGGGCTGCACGTGCAGTGGGGCTGCCCTGCTGGGTTCACTTAAGTGGGGCAGCTCTCCCAATCCAGGGTCGGGTGCATGGTGGGAGGCGGGAGGGAAGGGAACAGGAAGACGTGACCTCAGAAGGCGCTATGTAGTGATTGAAATAACAAAAGGCCCAACAAGAATTTCTTTTAAAAATATGAGCGGGAACTCTGTGGTGAAGATAGACTCAGCACAAGTACATCCTGGAAGGATATTTCCACGCCAAGCATCAACAAATGTACTTCAAACCACCATTAAAACACAGGCAGCTTGCCCAATCCGAGGTCAGGGGCAGGGTGGGAGGTGGTAGGGAAGAGAAGGGACCAGGAAGAAGTGACCTCACAAGCCACGATGCAGCGATTGAAATTAAAAAATGCCCAACAAGAATTTCTTTTTAAAATATGAGTGGGAAGTCTGTAGTGAAGATAGACTACCCACAAGTACATCCTATCAGATGCTATTGCTCATTCAGAGTGCAGAGTTACTTGTCCACAGTCTTTACTGTTTTCGCGTGTTACCATCCTGATTGAGGTGATGGCCTATTGACCACATCTAGGAATGAGTTTCTGCTCACTTCAGTAATTCGAAATTTGAGTGGGTTGGCGCTAGAGGTGAAAGGAAAAGTTACTAATTTTAAAGTTGAGATGTGTGCACATGTCGGTAGGGGGATGAGTGTATTTGGTCTGGGAAGACTTATTCAAGGATGAGACTATTTTTTATCACGGGGTAGCTCTTGGATTGACAGGATGTTGCCGGGCTTCTTAAATAGAGTCACTGCACCAAGGGTACTAGCTCTGCTGGGCTGCATGCCTCTTCTAATACCAGGATAGAAGTTGCCAAATAGAATTGGAAAGGGGATTAGATTTGTAGTCAAAGATGTGGGTTGTGTGCAACCCTTATCACTTGTTGAGTAGCCCCTACAGCTGGCAGGTTGAAGAAGGCTATGCAGTACCATGGACACTAAAATACACAAACATTCTAGAGAGGGCGTGTAGGGAGTGACAAGTTGTGAACAGCTTCTGGATCAGTAATAGTCTGCTAATGCTAGAAACTGATGTTTGAGAGAGAGCACTTTCATTCAATATACTCTGTCACTCCTGTCAAAACAGAGCAGGTTGGGTAATTATATAAGAAGTCTTTGGGAGGATACCCATTGATGTTGACACATGTGTCAAATCATGTACTGGTAAGCTATTGAGTGGTGTAAAATAATCAGATTGTGTCTTTGGGGGAACAGTGGAAAGCCGTGTTTTGAGGCACTTGCCTGAGAAGGTGGTCTTCTATGCGACAGATGTTTACTGGGACTAAGTTCCACATTTTGGGAGCTTGAACTGATAAGCGGGTGCCACCAATAGGAATTGAATTGGTCACTGGTATTATAAGCCGGAGAGCTGGGCCGATCTAAGGTTTCTGGTGGCCTTATAATACGAAAACATTTGCTGCAGGTATTCAGAACCTATGCTGTAGAAGGCTAAGAGGGTGATACACATTGCTTTAAAGGTCAAATGATGGCTGATCGGAAGCCAATGCAGAACTTGGAGGGCAGGTGATATGTGCTATACTCGTGCTAAGGCTAGGAGCAATTTAGCCAGAGTAGGATTAATAAGAGAGGAGTGCCAGTTAAATAGGGATCAGTAATATCTGTTCCCCCCTGCCAGCACCTTTCTTACCTTGTCAGGGAGGTAAGGGAACAGGAAGACGTGACCTCACAAGGCACGATGTGATGATTGAAATAACAAAATGCCCAACAAGAATTTCTTTTAAAAATATGAGCGGGAACTCTGTGGTGAAGATAGACTCAGCACAAGTACATCCTGAAAGGAGATTTCCATGCCGAGCATCAGCAAATGTACTTCAAACCACCATTAAACACAGGCAGCTTGCCCAATACGGGGTCAGGGGCAGGGTGGGAGGCGGTAGGGAAGAGAAGGGACCAGGAAGAAGTGACCTCACAAGCTGCGATGCAGCGATTGAAATTAAAAAAAACCTATGCTGTAGAAGACAAGAGGGTGATACACATTGCTTTAAAGGTCAAATGATGGCTGATCAGAAGCCAATGCAGAACTTGGAGGGCAGGTGATATGTGCTATTCTCGTGCTAAGGGTAGGAGCAATTTAGCCAGAGTAGATTGGACTCTTTGGGGTTTGGACAGGTAGGAGATGGAAGCTCCTATGGATAGGGTGTTGGCATAGTCTAGGTGTGATGATGCTATAGCAGTGATTGAGATGACTCTGTGTGGAACAGCTTGAAAAGTGAAAATGCGTTGGAGCACATGGAGGAAACATCTTTTTACCACTGAGTTGATGTGATGTATCAGGGTCAGGTTGGAGTCCATAAGACAGCTGAGACATTTAACGGTTGAGGGAAGAGGGATGTTTTTCCACATAGCATGATTTTGTTTTAGCAAGGGTTAAGGAGGTGATTAGCCATTATCGAATGTTTCACTACGGAGAGACATGTTGCAAGGTCAGGAGGGATGGAGGAGGTAGTGTTAGAGATTTTGAAGATTAGTTGGGTGTTGTCGGCATAGTTATAGCATGACAGCAAGTGGGATCAAATGATGCCAGGCAGTGGGCTCGGGTAGGGGTTATGTAAAGACAAGTGGGGAGAGTGAGGCACCTTGGGGTACACCAAGAGGACAGGGTGCGAAGAGCAGGTGAATGGCATTAAGTGTACAATTTGTGATATTTTAGAGAGGAAGGATGCAATCTTGTTCAGAGATACATCCCTAATGCCTAGTTTGTGTAATCTAATGATGAGAATACAACAGTTTATAGTGTTGGAGGTTGCTGAGAGGTCGAGAAGGGTGAAGGCAGCACTTCTGTCTGAGTCTGTGTGTCTTTTAAGATCATGAAAGATACAAACTAAGCATGATTCTGTTCCCCCTAGGGGCTTGAAGTCTGACTGAGCACAATCTAGGATGTTGTTGAATTCAGAAAAACAGCTTTGTTGTGAACATTATACTCAATCAGCCAATTCATCTCTGAATCGGTTGTTTGAGATGGGTCTGTAGTTCTTCACATCAAGAGTGTCAATGGAAGTGTTTGTAAGGAGAATGTAGAGGAGCAAGTGGATGCATTATCCCTAATCTTGACCCTTCCATCATACTAGAACAGCAGGAGAAGAGCCCGTTATGGGACTCCATGTGTTGTGCCTATAACGCATCGAGTGTACGAGAGACGATATGCACTCAGACAACTGTATCAAATGTATTCTTGCACTGAAGCAGTGGAAGGATGTTGTATGGAAAAATGTCATCAAGCACCATTGGACATCATGTAGATGCTGGGCTGAAATTTTACAAGGGCAGAATGATGTCATAAAGAAGATATACAAGAATATATTGAAACAATATGAAAATACTGAAGAGTAACATTGTAACTGAAGTGATACTAGAATCATGTACAAAACAATAAAGTAATCATATATACAAAGAAGAATGAAGCAATTTACTGACTAATAAGTGTAAATATGTTGCAACGCAAGGTAGATGAGACACATAAAAGCTTGCTATAGAGGAAAATATAACGTGGCAAGTACGGCCATCATAGGAAAATGGTCAACGGCTCGTTCAAAGATTCAATCCATCTACCTCAGAAAAAGACAAGTGCTGTAGAGTCAGGAGATGTTGGAGAATTAGCTTTCTGTGCAAAACATAGAGGAGTCTATGTTGGCCTGGGGTCAAGGATGCTATTTCAAGGAATAGCTGCAAAGTACAAAGGGAGGCAGACAGATAAGCCATTAGCGTGAGACATATTTCTCTTACATTAAAGAAGAAGACAACATTTCCAAGAGCCAAGTATTGGACAATTAACAATGGATACTACTCTTACAAGATGAAGTGATCAAGTCTCGAGAGACCAAGAGGAGCAATCACACCCAGCATAATTGAATCAAATAGGAGTAAATATGAGGTTGAAATGGACAAATTTGCAGTCTCCTCACAAGTGATCCAGAAGTTAAAAACAAGGGTTATTCATTAAGCTGTGGATGAAGGTAGTGATGTGCTTTCACTCCCTTGAATGTCCCAGAACAGAGAGCAAGCTACAAGGTCAACTACAGACGGTAAACTTTGGATTATGGTCAGACTGATGAGAGATGATGGACTAATTGGGAAAGTAGGGAATAATCTGATGTGACTCACGCACCTGGGTTTTGTTTTAATTACGTGCTGCTAGCCGAGCAAAAAGTCCAAGGTTGGTGGGAATGCCAACCAATCAGTATGTCTATGGGGCAGCCTGCTATATAATGTTGCATAGACCATTCCACTGCCATGTTGTCTACTATAATCAGTATTATACATATTTAGAGGAAGTTTGAGGCATGCCTCACGTATAAGAGACAGCCAATGAAGTACTAACCTATATGTATTCTCTAAGTAGATATGTTCCCCTAACCAAACCCTCCCATCGATAGGTTTTACAGTTTTCCATGAAGGATGATGTCATAGATGACACATATTGGGGTATAAAACCTCTCTGTAATCAAGTTTGTGCGTGAGTGTGTATGCATCAGTCCGATGTCTGCCAGTTTACCCTGCTTTATTAAATTGAGAATAATGTAGTACTTGTTATGATGTGCTTATTGCCAGTGCATGCCTGCAGGAATGCTGCTGTGTCCTAGCTTGGAATGCTGAGTTAGCCTGCGGAATGTTTGGCAATAAACCAGGCCCCAGAGTTCCAGCCTGGTCAGTTGAGCCTGGGTGATGGGACCCGGTGGACTCTCATACTTAACAGCTTATGTAACTCACAATAAAGAACTTACTTGATGAACCCAAGAAGTCTACAGAAGCTGCTTCATAACATTGGCGACAAGGATTATCAAGAACCAAAAGAGAGGATGAAAGCTGAGCTGTGGTGGGGGAGCAGCAGAAGAAGCAGAGAGACCACCGCCCCCAGTCATCCAGAAGTAAGTCCCATCACCCAGGGGGGCCAAAAGCGCAGGGGTAAGAAGGAGAAGATAAGGGGGTGTAAAAGAAGTATATCAGTAAAACCCCCAAAAGTTAACTTTAATCCCAAAAGTAATGCGCTGGCCCATAAGGATGAAGTATAAAGCTTGAAGTAATCTTAGCAGATGTGAAGTAGCGCCCAAGAGACTTGGTAGTAAACAAGGGTGGCTCAAAGATTAAGCAAGCGGTGAAGTGAAGGGCACCCTGTGCGAATATAAGGGGTTATGAAGTAGAAAAAGTATAGGGCAAGATGTGAAGCCCCAACATGGAAAGGTAACCATGTATGAAAGTGAAGCCCATAAGTTGGAAAAAAATAGGTATGATTAGAGCAGTTGTATTTGGGAAAGACAGTGCAAGCTCTAAGATTGAAGGACAACCCTAAGAGGAAGCAGGCTCCGTGTAGTGTTGGTGCACAGGCGCTGTGCCCTAGTTGAGCAGCCTGAAGCAAAGCATGGAGGTGAAAATATATAAAAAAAAAAAAACTTAGAGGTACAAAGCCATATTGTCACACTGCGAAATTGCCATAAGGAGCAGCATGTTGATTAGCTTTACTTGCACCGGCTCACCGTATAGTGAAGCACGTCTTGCTAGTGCTTTAGTTGGTTCGGTTTGCCGTGTCGTGCTAATGCGGCGACTGTTGGCCAGGAGAGCTCCGTGTGGCTCTGGAGTCAGTGAGCGTTTGATGACGTCACAGCAGAGCTAAGGGAGTTGGCGATGGCATGGAAGGTTGGCCCTGTGTATTCTTGCCATTTGAGAACGCTGAGGCGCTCCGGCATCCTTCCCGAATGGGAACACTGAAGTGCTCCGAGCTATGGGTTTTAATACGCGTTTTTTCCCAGTCATTCGAAGAAGGCACCCTACAGGGTCGTTCGACGTGAACAGGAAGTGAGGCATCGGGATTGGAACAATAGTCCTGAATGTGCAGAGGATATTGACTTGTGCATGATTGGGTCCCAGTTGTAAACAGTCCGATTCACCAAGGCCCGTTAGCCGTTCCACCTGGAGTGGAGGCAGCCTTTTCATGAATTACTTTGAAGGACACCGCAAGCAAAGGGAGAAGCGGAAGTACATCTAGTGTATGTCAATTGACTGGCATGCAGGGCTGCAGCGGAAGTATGAAGGAGCAATGAAGCGACCAAGGAAGAGGGTCGGATCGGAAGTCGGCTATGGAAATAAAATGCTTTTGCTAGAGCCATGGAAGAGTAGAATGTACCGATCCACGTACGGTCTGATGCTAATGACAATTGAACTGGTTTGTTTATCTTCTTGATCTTTTGGGAGCCGCAGTTTAAAGGAACAGATATGAACCGGCACAACATGCATCCTTTATGATAAGTGTAGTATTGTTCAAGATTCCCATTCAATAATTATTCTTGCAAAGTAATGTCAAATTTGATATGCAGTATGAAGTTTGTTAAATGTACGAGGTGATGTAAATTTAGTTCTGCCTGCATTGCGGACGAGTGCCAGGAAGAGTAATCTAGCGTGAGTTGCTATGTGAAGTTTAACTTTAGTACGTGTTGAAGTATAATTTTTTGAGGATTTTCAGGAAGGACTTTGATGGACATTTATGGGTCACATGTGGCCTTGATAGATTTCAGCTTTCAACTTTATCATAATGTCGAAATGTCAAGCGAGGAAAGTGACAGATTAACATCAAGTATGCATGGAAGCTCCATGAGAAGTCTTTTGCGTGGACAGAAGTGTGCAGCATGTGAGATATAGGAGTTAATACCTATGCATTAACGGTAGTAGAAGAGAGTGCATGCAAAGGTTAGTATCAAGATGAGAAATAGCACTAACTCTTTTGAGGCATTTTAGGTTCGCGGCTGGAAATGTTGAATTACGTTGCGCTGCAACATGGACTTATAGAGCTATATGTTTATATATTTATGTTTGCGATGAAATAGTTATGAGAATATATAAGTGCAATGTTTATTGGCATGAAGTGGGAGTGGATCTCCATTGTAGAAAGGTGGGGGCAGGTAGGTTTGGGATAGCGACCCATTATTAGTAGGGATAGCGTCCCATTATATGTAGGGATAGTGTCCCGTTGAAGAAGGTATAGCGTCCCATTAGAAGCAGGGATAGCGTCCCATTTTATGTAGGGATAGCGTCCCATTGGGGAAGCCATAGTGTCCCGTTTGAAGAAGGGATAGCGTCCCATTAGAAGCAGGGATAGCGTCCCATTTTATGTAGGGATAGCGTCCCATTGGAGAAGGGATAGCATCCCGTTTGAAGAAGGGATAGCGTCCCATTAGAAGCAGGGATAGCGTCCCATTTTATGTAGGGATAGCGTCCCATTGGAGAAGGGATAGCGTCCCGTTAGAAAAGGTAAGAAGGGATAGCGTCCCATTGTGAATAAAGATTGGAAGGGAATTTGAGTGGCATCTCTCTAAAAGATATTTAACATTATAACATAATTGGTGTGTAATGAACTTCCCTTTGTTGGGGTTGTCATTCGAAGGAGAGGAGATGTGTTATGATGTGCGTATTGCCAGTGCATGCCTGCAGGAATGCTGCTGTGTCCTAGCTTGGAATGCTGAGTAAGCCTGCAGAATGTTTGGCAATAAACCAGGCCCCAGAGTTCCAGCCTGGTCAGTTGAGCCTGGGTGATGGCACCCGGTGGACTCTCATACTTAACAGCTTATGTAACTCACAATAAAGAACTTACTTGATGAACCCAAGAAGTCTACAGAAGCTGCTTCATAACAGTACTTTGCCATATTCTTTGAGTCTGTCCAGTTATTTGGTCTGAGATCATTATTGGTAATCCCATCTAGCACAAGAGATGCTTCAAGGTGCTAGAGCAGAAGACGCTTGACGTAAGTGGTTTTAAATTCAGCATGGTGGATGCTAGAAGTAAATGAACTGTTTATTATGGAAAGTGGAAGATTGCCCACACAAGTTGAGGAAAGGATCTTTTTTAGCAGGGTGAGAGGGCAAGGGTCTCCTGAGGAGCTGGTCAGCTGTTTGACAGGAAGTTGAGCAATTATGTGGGGGTGAGTGAGGAGAAGGGGGAGAAAAGAGGAATGGCTGTGGGGGATTGTGGTGAGGTTGTGCAGGTGGCTGGGGAAAGGGTGGGGAGTGTTGAGATTTTTGACAGGATGGAAGTGTGTCTCTCGAGGGCTTTGTCACAAAAGTAGTCATAGAGAGAGTCACACACAGATTGTGAGTTAGTGAGGGATGTAGGTGCATTGAAATGTGAGATGAGTTTAAAGAGTATCTGTTGGGTGCAGGGCTTTGTAGATTCTGTACCTGTAAAAGGTTTTTTTTTTAGTTTTGTGTATTTCTGCACAATAGTGGGTACACTGACTAGCATAGTCAAGTCTGTCTGGTTTTGATTGGTCTGAACACCATCTGTGCTCAGGAATATGATTTACTGTTTTCATTGTTATAGAGTAGAGGAGAACCATCTGGGTGTGTGGTGTCTTCCGTTTGAGAAGGAACTGATGGGAGAGAGGAAGTTGAGAACATGAGTGAGCCCATTAGCAAACTTTGAGATGGAGGACTGGGAGGTGGAGAGAGAGTATGTGAGCTGGGAGTCTAGTAGAAGATCTACGAGGACCAGAATCATTCATTTTGATTTATTTTCTATTGCGGGATTGGGTTTGTGGTGCAGTGATCACTGCAAGGTAGCATGAGCCACATGAGAAGAGGTTGAAGAAGACAGCATAGTGATAACACTTTATGATCACTCATGGTGGGAAGGTGAAGAGGGATGATCAACAAATTACAACTAAGGTAGGTCCAGCAGGTGGGTGGGGCCTAAGATTAGCTTGCTTAGTGGCATTGTTTCTAGGTTGTCCAATAGTGAGTGTGTCATGGAATTAAGGGGCATATCAAACCAAATGTTGAAGTCTCCTAATACTGTTAGATGTGCGTGGGAGACCATGATGGCAATAATGAAGTCACTGAGCGATTCAGAAAAGGTTCTATTGTATCGTGGGGCTCTATATAAGCAGGAAGGAGTGTGATGATAGAGAGCAGAACATTTACTAGAAGGAGTTCACAGTCATGGATTTGGGGATGGTTTTCATTGGGAGGAGCGGAGATGGAACCTTTGTGGAGAATGGCAATGCCACCAGTCCTGCTTGCGCTGTTCTGGATGATCAGTTTCAATCCCTACTGGAAAGCCTCATGTGCAATTGGTAGGAAGTCTTCGGAGTACCACGTTTCAGTGATGAATAGGATGTCGGGACACTCTTTGGTGATCAGGTCATATGTATGTCAATTGTTAGAGACTGATCTGGCATTGATGAGTATATAGTTAAGAAGCGTTTTATTTGTTTATTGCAGGCTCAATGTGTTGTGGAGGGGCCTGGTGGTGGCAATATCTGTGATAAATTGTGGTTGTCTTTCAGTAAGATGGGACGATGGAGGTGATGGTGTATGTGGCTTGTGGGGTTGTGTTGAAAGGGTTGGGATGGAAGACCCTCTCTGGTGATTGCTGGTTGCCATGAATTGAGGAGCTGATGGTCTGGGGAGCGAAAGAAATAAGTTACTGATAACATAGCAGGGAAACTGTCTAGGTAACAAGCACAGTTCTGCAGTGAAAATGGAAAGGTGCAGGTTATAGATCTCTGTTTTATTGCCAACAGTTTAGTTTGATGAGGGTGATCATGAGAGATTCTCCTTGTGTTCTTGGCAGAGAAGTTGGAGGCTTGTGAGTGGGGGTGAAGTCACCATACTGAGGAGGGATTTCACAGGATTGCGCTTGTAGGTGAAAGGGTGTGTGTATAGATGTGTGTGTTGTTTTGTTTTAGTGAGAAACGGGAGGAGTTAATGTGGGAGGATTTTGAGAAATATAGTTCTATTTTTGGTGGTAGCTGAGGCTGTGTGTGTAAGAGTAGGGCTTGGTGCTATGTGGTTTCGTTCATTGTAGGCGAAGTGGGTTTGAGAGGGGCAGACTGGTGGGCTATGACATAGATAATGGTTGCTGCTGAGAGGAGTGCCATACCCAGCAAGGGCATGGGATGTAAGGAGGTAATTTGTGTAGATGAGAGGGGAGCTGTGGTGTAGAAGCATCACCAGTTATAGTTGACGGATGTGTAGTGATTGGGGTGGCTGAAGGGGGGATTGTGAAGGTGTGAGAGGTGATTTGGGAAGTTGTCCCATCGGTGGTAGGTGTTCTAGGTTGTTAGACCAGTCCAGCACGGATGGTGCGGAAGCTGTTATATGATTTGTGGTTTGGGCTGGGGAGTGGATTGCAGACGGGGGGTGAAGTGGTGAGGACAGATGAGTGGGCATGTAGTGTGTGGCATTTAAAGTGTGAGATGAGAGTGCAGAAGGGCTTTCCTTGCAAATGAGTGATAATGGGGGAGGAATTGGTTGAAGGGGGTCTGATAGGGTCAGGTGTCTTCTGTGAAGACAGAAAATGAAGAGGCGAAGGATGATAGAACGAAGTGTATATGGAATGGGATGCATTGAGATAGAGTGAGATGGACCGGCCAAGAATGTGGTGTTGTTGCTACGAATGGGTGTGCAAAGGGGGTGGAGGGTCAGAATGTGGTGAGATGTGTTCAAATGAGTTGAAGGGAGCAGGGGCATAGCTTATGGACATCAGTATGGAATTGATCTATGAAGGGGAAGTGGTGGTTAGAAGGGTAGGGAGGGAGCGGGATTTGCGTGCTGAGAGTATAGGTGGATGGGTAAGTTACCACGATAATAGGGTAGAGTCTGGGTTAAAGGAAGTCATGAAGGAGTGTGAGGAGTAGGCAGTTTGTTGCATACCTATGCAGAGATTGAGGAGGGGTGGAAGTGGCTAGTCATGGAGAGTTGCGAACAGATGTGTGATTGGGGACAATTGAAAGGTATGGGTGCTGTCTGAGTACCCAATAAGTGTGTTTTTTGTGCGCTATTTATAGGCTCGTAGTATCAAGCAGTTGGCCATATTTGGAGATTAGACTAATGATATTAGAATCATGTGTAATTGGTCTAAGTCTCTATGTGGATTTGGTAAGGTCTAGTAGTGGAGATATAGAAGTAGAAGCATAAGAAACGTTTTGCGTTATTATAGGGAGCACAATCAATGGGCCAATGTTAGATCAGACCAAATGGACATGCTTGTAACAATACCTGACTATAAGAATTTAGCAACTTTGTAATTTCGCCAATGTTTCCGAGTGAGGCATCATCAAAGGAGTGCTTATGGTATCCTTGATCAGAATGATACGATGTTTGAGTAGCGAGTAGCGAGTGAAGGCAGAAAGGAAGAAATGAGCGAAGAAGGAATGAACGATGCATGTGGGATGATCACTACAAATAGGCATCCATCTGTTGGTCAAGTATAATTAAATGAACTATTCTTCAATAATTAATGCCAATCGAGGCGGGTTACTTTCTTTCTTTATAAATAATGCATTCCAAGGTCACAGATTAATGTACCACTATAGCATATGTTTCATAAAAGCACTTTACTTTTAGGTTAACATCCATTATTCAAGACACTGGTGGTCTTTCAGATTAGACTATCAGTGGTTTTGATTTTCAGGGCAGAAACTTGCATTTCGACATATTCTAGTAGTTTGGAACCAAGACATATCACCTTAAATAGACATTCATTCATCTTCCTTGCATTAATCTACATGGTAGGCTGACATCTAGAGTTTATAAATTCACTTGACGTCAATGCTGCACCCATGGCTTTCTATCACATTAAAAATAATGTCCAGCTCACTAATAAGAATACATAAATAATATGTTTGTCTAAAACACATAACCATACTCCTAGTATGGTTCGGTTTATAATAAATATTATGTCTATCATTTCCTTATAGAGCATTAAAGCCCATGTTTCATAGTTTACCAGGCTTCATTTCATTGGCATGTAGGAACACATTCAAATTAAATGTTTATTTCAACAATTACTACAATGAGCCAATCACGCTCTTGAATTATGGGCATAGGCCTGGGTGGAGGATACCAAGATGCAGACTGTGCTTAAGATAGAAGAATCTTTGCAAAGGGATCAGTTGAGCCAGAAACAGCCAGGCCCCTCTGCTCAGAGGGATGGGACGAGGTAGAGCCTGGGTAACTACCTTACTACGCTTACCTTTGGTAAACAAGTAAATGCCATGGCCTCAGCCACCTCCTATACCTGCAAGCTAATTAGAGCAGCCAAGCCCTTCCACACACACAACAACTGCGTCACCCTAGCAAGAGCACTTATCCTGTCTAAACTAGACTACTGTAACGCCCTCTACAAAGGCAGTAATAAATACATCACCTCAAATTCAGACCCTTAAAAACAATGCCCTGAGAGCCGCCCTAAACTTCCCTAAAAACACCCACATATCAAACCTCAGGAGATCCACCAATTGGCTCTCCACAAAAAACAAAATCCTCCTCAAAACTGCATACCTAAAACACAAATGCCTTAACCACGCAGCCCCACAATACCTCATAGACAGATTCACCAGACAAACAGCCTCTTGCCCCCTAAGAAAAGCCCATTCCAAACTCCTGCTAGTACCAAGATTTAAACTCACTAAATCCAGTGGGAGCAGCTTCCCTGTTAAAGCAGCACAATATTGGAACTCCCTTCCCCATGCCTTATGGGAAGGTCTCCCCTACCCTTAATTCAGAACCAGTCTCATTCAATGGCTAAAAGAACATGAAACCTAACCATACCCCACTGACAGCCCTCTGGAATCTTTTGTATATTTGCTCTGCTTTATTTATGTACCATACTTGCATTCTTGTAATTTCATTGTATATAAACCTTGACTGTACATGTACACAGCATCGTAACCACAGCTGTATTTGCCCGTGTATAACTTGTAACCTAAACATAAGCTGAACAACCATCATTATGCCTTTGCGCCCGAATACCCCTCGGTCTGGTGCACAATATAAATAATAAAACAAACAAACAAACATACAAACAAACTAAAGCCTAAAATAATTTAGCAACTCACATGATCGGTCACATGGATGTTGTAGAGCCAATAATACTATTCCAATACAGCCTCGTGAAGGGTTCTCCAGGATGCCAAAGAGGCAGTCTGGTATCCCATGGAGAAACTTCCCATTATACAAAATACATCTATGTAACAGGCCCAGGTGAACTGGCAAAATCTGAACCTATGTTCAGATTGAGAGGCAGCGTCCAGGGCATCCAAAGCTTAAAATAACATTCCGGCCACATGATCGGTCGTGTGCTCATTATAAACTTAATCAAACGCCTCCAAAATGGCCATCGGTGGAGGGGGGTTCCAAGATGGAGGTGAGTTGGGCATGTTCCCTGAGGAGACAATGCCTAAGATACAAGAGAAAGGTGTGCAGGACCAAGGCATCTGCAAATAGCCAGCCTCTGGCTGGTTGTTGTCTAAAAGGTATTCCAGGGTACATGATCATTTATCTGGTCATTGTGGAGCACATCATGCAATTCCAATATTGCCATTGGTAGGGGGTTTCAAGTTTACATAAAGGTAGGCTTTTGACATGATCACTTTGCACATGAGAACAATGTTTCACTGTTCTTCCTAGCCAAAGGCAACATACCAAACATTTTGTGAGCTCTGTACAAGCACCTTAAACAAAGACTTAACTGGCCTATGCCCACCATAAAGGCCATCCCAGCACCTGAGGCTGCCCTTCCTAAGGCCCATACCCACCCCCTGCCCATCTTTGCTCAAAACCCATCCCCACCGTGACGTCCATCCCAATAAAAGTGCTCCTGCTTGGACTGAGATTCAACTCTGCCCCAAGGCTCATACCTAATTCAGGGTCCACGCCTTCCCCGAGGTGCATCCCTGCTCTTAGGGCCATCCCATTCTAAATCCCATCTGCTGCAAGGCCCATCCGTTCTATGAGGAACATTACTACATAAAAACTGTAAACTTCAAAATAGAAGTCTTAATTTATTATTTTTACTGAGCAAAAAGGGCTTATTGCAGCATTTTTTCCAAGACAAACGGATAGCATCCCAGTATTAACACATTCCCACCCTACTAACCCAACCCGACCTCTAAATCGGCTCCTTAAGGTGTGTTCCAGACAAATTACCCTACTGATTCGCAAGGCACCTTCCAGGCACATCGGTTTCCTATTCCCGCCTTAATCTTAACAAGAAATCCATTGTCTCTAGGGATTAGTTCTTTGTTTATGTCCATGTCCTCAGGGGGTCACATTACTAACCAGTTCCAGGTAACAAACTGACAAATGTGACAAGCTTCCAGGAACACCCTCCAAAGGTGCAGGGGGACATGAGTGGGACATGAGTGGGGGCCTGCTGGCAGGTGCCCTGCACTGCTTGGGGGTGGGGGTGCAAGGGGACATGAGTGGGGGCCTGCTGGCAGGTGCCCTGCACTGCTGTGGGGTGGGGGCGCAAGGGGGTAATGCGTTGGTGATCACTAGTGCAAGGTGACATGTGGCTTGGCTGGGGGGCATGCCCATGGTGGATGGGCTGCCTGCGGGACATGACCAGGGGTGCAGGGTAGTCCCCTGTGGTGTGGTCTGCCTGCAGGGGCCGTGGAGGGTGTAGAGGGAACACCTGGAAGGACCCACACTGCCAATTCACGTGTAGGACTCCCATGCACCCCCAAAATACACGTACCCCACTCGCACAGGGCCTATCGTGTGTGAAACTTGCCCACACCCCAGTAATACACGTACCCTGCTGAAATCGCGTGTGGAACTTCCTGCGCACCCCAGTAATACACGTACCCTGCTGAAATAGCTTGTGGAACTTCCCGCGCACCCCTGTAATACACGTACCCTGATGGAATTGCGTGTAAAACTTCCCCGCACCCCCGAAATACACGTACCCTGCTGAAATCGCGTGTGGAACTTCCCGCGCACCCCTGTAATACACGTAGCCTGCTGAAATCGCGTGTGGAACTTCCCCGCACCCCAGAAATACATGTGCACTGCTGAAATCGCGTGTGGAACTTCCCGCGCACCCCTGTAATACACGTACCCTGCTGAAATCGCGTGTTAAACTTCCCCACACCCCAGAAATACACGTGCACTGCTGAAATCGCGTGTGGAACTTCCCGCGCACCCCTGTAATACACGTACCCTTCTGAAATCGCGTGTAGAACTTCCCCGCACCCCAGAAATACACTTACCCTGCTGAAATCACGTGTGGAACTCCCAGCGCACCCCTGTAATACACGTACCCTGCTGTAATCGCGTTTTGAACTTCCTCACACCCCAGAAATACACGTACCCTGCTGAAATCGCGTGTGGAACTTCCCACGCACCACAGTAATACACGTTCCCCGCTCGGCGTTTGCTGTTTGCCAGCCCTGTATACTGGTCCAGGGTTAGCGCAGCCCTTTGCGCTGAATTGGGAATTTTGATGGCTTTTCCTTGCGTGAGGGCGTTCTTGGGGCGTAACTGGCGCTGCTGCAGGGTCGCTGCGCCACTCTGCGCCACGGCTGGTTTTGGAGGCTAAAATCCATGATAAACTGTGCGCGGATATCGATTTTAGCGCACGCGGCTGGCACAGATATTCGCACGCGCACACTGTGCGCCAGCCGCGTGCGCCACTTTTGTGCGAAATTCTATGAATTACCCTGCAAAGGGTAAGATAAAATAAACATTCTGTAAACAATCAATGGAGTTATGGTTGGGAGATCAACACCTGTTTGGATGGCTGTACCGAATGGTAATGGCATGGCAACCTCACTCAAAGCTCTGAGAGAAGTAAGGCCTTTACAAAGCATAGTGATAAGGTATTAGCCCCAAAACATGTGAATATTAAAGCCTTATAGACCAAGGGAGGGGTCATTATTGTGGGATAATGACTCAACACCAAAGTATAAACCGAGGGGAAGCTGAGGGTCATACATTGGGACAGGGTCATTATCCCAAGTTCTAGTGATCAGTCCAGATCTCTACAATGATATTAGTACATAAAGGAAGTAGCAATACATGTTTTGAGTTTTGGTGGTGAAAGAAATGTTACTTTAATACTAGGCAAAAAAGATAGGCAAGTGAGTTAGCAAATTAAATATGGCTTTATTTTGTAATATTGAAATGAGATGGTTATCCTCATAAACAAAACATTGTATTTGCAAACCTGGTTGAACTAAACTAGGTTTTACATGAGCATTAATTTGGTATCATGTAAAAGAAAACAGTTTCTATATAAGAAAGAGAAAGCATGCCTCCATGTTTTAGCCATCTCTTTCGAGTAGTTAATAGAATGGTGCAGCAAAAAAAGGCCCCCACAGAGAGGAACTGTCTTTTTGAAAGAAGTCCTGCCTGGAAATTGCATTTTTGTTTACCTATCTGCTTTTGAAGTCAGAGCACAGTCAACACCAGTAGTTATTGAATGTACTCTAAACATTCTGATTGTCTGAGAGGAGATCAATAACGATCTCCATGTGCTAATAACATTGAACCAATTTCAAACACAACAATGCGTGTGCTAATGAAAGAACAAGCTTATTTGTATTTGTATTTATTTATTTATATTGCGCAGCCTGCCCAGGGGCATCAGGGCGCATGTTTGTGAAGATTACAGAAGGCACTTACAATTTGCATAATAAATAAGCATACAAGAACGGTACATCTATACAAAGAAAGAAAAACAGGATTTTACAGGTTGTCACAGTATATACAAAGGGGATCGAGGTCGCAGATCTTACGATGTATGTTTACCAGGGGGTGGCCAAATCTTCATCTTGCTCATAAAGCCATTGTTTAGTTCTCTGTTTGAAGGAATGGAGGGAGGGGACATTCCTGAGACCATTAGGTAGAGAGTTCCAGAGCTTTGCTGCCAGGACCGGGAAGCTCGCGCCTCTGGCCGTCTGAAGCTTAAAGCTAGGAATAATGAGCGTGTGTGCATGTACAGATTTTAGAGGTCTGTGGGCTGTGTGTTGTGTAAAGCGCTCTGACAAGTAGGCTGGTGCTGCGTTGTTCTGTGCATTGTAGCTTAAAATAAGGGTCTTGGCGGCAATACGCTGTGGGATAGAGAGCCATCGTAAGTTACATCTAGTGGATGAGATGTGGGCGCGCCTAGGTATGTTAAGAGCAGCCCTAATGGCGTTATTCTGGGTAACTTGAAGTTTGTCGATGTTTCTTTGACTCGTTCCAAGGTAGAGGGCATTGCAGTAGTCAATTTTAGATAAAATGAGGGTTCTGGCAAGGATCAGACAGTTGTCCATAGTTAGGAAGGGGCGGCAAGCAGTGATTAGTTTGCATGTGTAAGCAGATGCTGAAACTACTGAATTGGTTTGTCTGGTGAGCGAGAGGGTGGAATCTAAATAGATTCCGAGTGTTGATGTTGGTGACTTTAATGATGTTGCCATCAATATTGAATGTGTCATATTTGTTGTCAAGTTTAGCAAGCTTGGAATGGGAGCCTAGGATGAGTAGCTCAGTTTTCTCATCGTTTAGGCAGAGACCGTGGTGGGCCATCCACGCCTGGATGACGGTGTAAACTTCATTAAGAGCTTTGGCGTCAGTTACGTAGTCATCAGTGATAGGGATGAGTATCTGGGTGTCATCTGCATAATTTGTGTGGGTGACACCCAGATGGTCAAGAATATCAAAGAGTGGTTTTGTAAAGACGTTATAGAGCGTGGGAGATGCGCACGAACCTTGTGGTACACCGCAAGGAACATGTGCTGGATCAGCTGCAGCAAGAGATGAGAACACTCTCATAGATCTGTTGGCAAGGAATGAGCTGATCCAGGAGGTAGCCGCATCGGAAAAGTGGGCAGCCGTTTTGAGATGCTGGCAGAGGATTTGGTGGTCCACCAGATCAAAAGCGGCGGATAAATCTAGGAGGAGTAGGAGCGCTTGTTTGCCCTTGTCTTTCAAATCCTCAATTTGTGTTTTTAGATCTAATAGAGCTGTCTCTGTGCCGTGTCTCGGCCGGAAACCAGATTGCCTAAGTCCTAGTAAGTTGTTTTTATCAAGATAGTCTTGAATTTGGAGGTGTGCAGCCCGGTCCAAGATTTTTAGAAGGTATGGTACCGTGGTGATGGGCCTATAGTTGGTAGGGATACTCGGGTCTAAGTTAGGTTTTTTGATTAAGGGGATTACCCAAGCATCCTTAAGGTTATCTGGTACTATGCCAGATTTAAAGGAGGAGTTGATAAGGGAGGTGATAAAGAGGGCGAGCTCAGGCGCTTCTTCCTTTACAATTGGTGCTGGGCACGCATCGCCTTGACAATTGGATGGTTTTAGCTTCTTGATAATATTTTCCACTTCCCTAATGGTTAGAGGTGTGAAGCTGAAGGGTTTGAAGGAATGATTGTGGGATGAGACATTGGCGGGTTGGGAATTATCTGCTGAGTCAAGGAGATAGTTTTTTTTGTGTTGATTTTGGCTTGGAGAATGGTGATTTTGCTAAGTAGTGCTTTTTGAATGTTGGCGCACCATTCAGTGTCAGGGGTGTGTGTGTCAGGAGGGGCAGCTGGGGACTCTAATTCCTTGAGGATTTTAAAGAGTTCCTTAGTATTGGATTGAGCTTGTAGGATCCTGTTATTATAGACTTCTTTTTTAGCCGCTAATATGGCTTCTTTGTATGAAAGGGTGATGGTTAGAAGGTTTATTTTATTTGCAGGTGTAGGTGAGTTTCTCCAGAGGGACTCGGCTTTACGTTTATCTTTCCGGAGTTGTCGTAAGTGTGGGGTGAACCTGGAATTAAGGTGGTTGCGTGGTTTTTCTTTGCGATGTTTAAGAGGGGCAATGGTGTCCAATGCTTTTAGCATAGCTCGATTGTAGGTGTCCACCAAGGCAGTGAGGTCTGCACAAGTTATGGAGATCGAGTTTAGTAGTGGGAGGATGAGTGGAAGTAGTTTATCAGTTGTGATATCCTTCTTGTTGCGAGTAAGTGTGGGTGGCGCAGGTATCGATGGAGAATGTTATTTTGTAATGGTCAGACCAAGCACAAGGTAGCATTGAAATTAGGTTTAGTGCGCGATTCATGTCTGAAACCCAGTCCAATGTGCGACCCTTGATATGGGTGGGTACATTGACATGCTGGGTTAGGCCAAAGTCGGATAGAACGTTGGCAAGGTCACATGCTTTAGTGTCGTTCGTGTCCAGATATCCTAGGTTAAGGTCTCCAAGTAGGATAATTTGGGATTTCGGCTTAGTGCTGGAAGCTAGGATGGAAGAGATGTCATCTATGAATGTGGAAGTGGGGCCAGGTGGCCGATAGATGAGGTGCACTAGGGCGGTGTGATTAGGAGAGATTGGGAGTTTGATCGAGAGTAGTTCAGCTGAGGGCAACTGATGATTGTTGGCCACTCTTAGATTGAGAGAGCTCTTAAATATAAATGCTATTCCACCCCCCTTGGTTTGATTGTTGTCCCTATCGTACCTGATGATAGCGTAGCTATCGGGTATGGCGAGGGTCAGGGCAGGACCAGACACTGCATGAAGCCAGGTTTCTGTGATAGCCAGAAAATCAAGGTTTTCAGTCACAATGAAGTCAGCGATGTCTAGCGCATGAGCAGGGACCGAGCGGGCGTTAATGAGCGCCCCTTTGAGTTTAGCTTGGTTGGGGATGTTGGCTGAGGAGGCCTCTACCGGTAATGGGACATCTTGGGTCTGCGTTGAGTGGTCAGGGTTGACCCTAATGTTTGTGTTCAAGTGGTAAGACCAGTGGTGACATCTGGTTGCTAATCTTAGGTTCCAAACTGAAGTGGGACAGGGTTTGCTCTGTTGGCTTGGTGATCAGCCATTAAATAAACATAGTGGTGTAGGTTCGTCAAAGATGCTGTTGTCTGAGTGATCATCAGTGGTATGGTTAGGTGGAGTGTTACCTAGAGTAGCGCTAATTTTAGTGCTATGGTCAGTGGTTGCACTGAGTGGGAAAGGAGTTAGGGAGGGTAAGAAAGGTGTAGGGCAGGGAATGGGGTGATGTCTAGGACAGGCGAGCTTTGCAAGTCCATTACTGAGAGGGATGAATGCATTACTGCTGCAGGGCGTGCAATCGGGCATGATACAGAAAGGGAGCATGATGAGAACTAGCCAGGCTGGCATAGTTCAGATAGTGATTTAGGTGGTAGCTGACTAGCAGCTATGGGCAACAGCACAATCAATGTGGTCTGTTGGTGACCACCTCAGATCAGTGTGGTCTATAGCGACCAGGGGGCACAGCACAGGTCAGCGTGGTCTGTGGCAGCCAGGGGGCACAACACAGAACAGCGTAAATAGTGCAGTCTATGGCAACCTTCGGGCACAATGCAGATGAATGTGGTCAATAGCGACCAAGGGGCATGACACAGATCAGCATAAACAGTGTAGTCTTAAAGCTACCATAAGGCTCAATGCAATTCAGTGTGGTCTGTAGCGACCAAGGCACAGCACAGAGCAGTATGGTCTGTAGCGAGCAAGGGCATGACACAGGTTAGCAGGAACAGTGTAGTCTTAAAGCTACCATAAGGCACAATGCAACTAAGAGTGGTCTATAGCGACCAAGGCACAGCACAGAACAGTATGGTCTATAGCGACCAGGGCACAGCACAGATCAGTATGGTCTATAGCGACCAGGGCACAGCATAGATCAGTATGGTCTATAGCGAGCAAGGGCATGACACAGGTCAGCATATACAGTGTACTTTAAAGCTACCATAAGGCACAATGCAACTCAGTGTGGTCTATAGCGACCAAGGCACAGCACAGAACAGTATGGTCTATAGCGAGCAAGGGCATGACACAGGTCAGCATATACAGTGTAGTTTAAAGCTACCATAAGGCACAATGCAACTCAGTGTGGTCTATAGCGACCAAGGCACAGCACAGAACAGTATGGTCTATAGCGAGCAAGGGCATGACACAGGTCAGCATATACAGTGTAGTTTAAAGCTACCATAAGGCACAATGCAACTCAGTGTGGTCTATAGCGACCAAGGCACAGCACAGAGCAGTATGGTCTGAAGCGAGCAAGGGCATGACACAGGTTACCATGAACAGTGTAGTCTTAAAGCTACCATAAGGCACAATGCAACTCAGAGTGGTCTATTGCGACCAAGGCACAGCACAGAACAGTATGGTCTATAGCGACCAGGGCACAGCACAGATCAGTATGGTCTATAGCGACCAGGGCACAGCATAGATCAGTATGGTCTATAGCGAGCAAGGGCATGACACAGGTCAGCATATACAGTGTAGTTTAAAGCTACCATAAGGCACAATGCAACTCAGTGTGGTCTATAGCGACCAAGGCACAGCACAGAACAGTATGGTCTATAGCGAGAAAGGGCATGACACAGGTCAGCATATACAGTGTAGTTTAAAGCTACCATAAGGCACAATGCAACTCAGTGTGGTCTATAGCGACCAAGGCACAGCACAGAACAGTATGGTCTATAGCGACCAGGGCACAGCACAGATCAGTATGGTCTATAGCGACCAGGGCACAGCATAGATCAGTATGGTCTATAGCGAGCAAGGGCATGACACAGGTCAGCATATACAGTGTAGTTTAAAGCTACCATAAGGCACAATGCAACTCAGTGTGGTCTATAGCGACCAAGGCACAGCACAGAACAGTATGGTCTATAGCGAGCAAGGGCATGACACAGGTCAGCATATACAGTGTAGTTTAACGCTACCATAAGGCACAATGCAACTCAGTGTGGTCTATAGCGACCAAGGCACAGCACAGAACAGTATGGTCTATAGCGAGCAAGGGCATGACACAGGTCAGCATATACAGTGTAGTTTAAAGCTACCATAAGGCACAATGCAACTCAGTGTGGTCTATAGCGAACAGGGCACAGCACAGATCAGTATGGTCTATAGCGACCAGGGCACAGCACAGATCAGTATGGTCTATAGCGACCAGGGCACAGCATAGATCAGTATGGTCTATAGCGAGCAAGGGCATGACACAGGTCAGCATATACAGTGTAGTTTAAAGCTACCATAAGGCACAATGCAACTCAGTGTGGTCTATAGCGACCAAGGCACAGCACAGAACAGTATGGTCTATAGCGAGCAAGGGCATGACACAGGTCAGCATATACAGTGTAGTTTAAAGCTACCATAAGGCACAATGCAACTCAGTGTGGTCTATAGCGACCAGGGCACAGCACAGATCAGTATGGTCTATAGCGACCAGGGCACAGCACAGATCAGTATGGTCTATAGCGACCAGGGCACAGCACAGATCAGTATGGTCTATAGCGACCAGGGCACAGCACAGATCAGTATGGTCTATAGCGACCAGGGCACAGCACAGATCAGTATGGTCTATAGCGACCAGGGCACAGCACAGATCAGTATGGTCTATAGCGACCAGGGCACAGCACAGATCAGTATGGTCTATAGCGACCAGGGCACAGCACAGATCAGTATGGTCTATAGCGAACCAAAGGGCATGACACAGATCAGCATAAACAGTGCAGTCTGAAGCAATTATGGGGCACCATGCAGTCAGAGTGTCGAGACCAAGGTACATAAAACAGATTGAAAAAGGTCTAATTGGGGTAGGACCCAGAGCACATCAATGGAATTTGTTACCCTGAGGTGCAAGATAGCGCCATGTGCGCCAGCTAGCGAAGTTAGAGTGTGGACATCAGTGTAGTAGCGTAAGGTGCAACGAGTCAGTGGTTACAAATTGAAGGCAACAGGTAGCGACAACACAATACTACTTGCCCTCATAGATGCTTAGATACATACAGTGCAAAACAGTCTTACGTCCAAGTTTCACGGGGGTCGAGCAGGGGGTCTGGCTCACGGCGTGTACGGCTGTGGACAGGCTCGGGACAGGGAGCCTTCTTGCCTGTGCCTTACTGCCTGGGCCGGCGCTGTGGACAGGCTCGCTTACTAGCCCAACCGGAGCATTAAACATTTCTGAATATTTAATCCTATTTCACTTTCATCTTGTCGAAGTGTAAACAAGACTGGAAACCGAATTTAAAAAAAAAAAGAAAACTAAGAGTATGGTGACACTGTCCCAGAGTAGTGGAGGCCGTCAAATGCCGAGAACAGTGTTGCACCTGTAGGGAGCCCACACTCCCTGCATTGTCTTTGGCCAACTAATAATTTTTAATATTCACATGGCTTTTGAAAAGATGGCATTTTGAAAAACAAATTAACTCTATTTGATGGACTTTGGGTGCCATGACAAGATGTTAGTTTACCATTTGGCACCGAGCTCTGTGTTCTTAGGAATGTCAGAGGTTTTCTTCTTCACTTTATTTGAAAGGTGTGGCAGATAACTTTCAGTTGTACAATGCCAATTCCGTGCAAGTCAATACAATACGCTTTTTCCCCAGGAGAGACCGGATGCCTTTAAAAAAAAAAATAAGAGGTGATTCTCAAGACCAGCTCCTTGTTTTGCTGGGAACTCCAGAACATGCCCAATAATCCAGCAGAACAATTGCACTACATGACCAGACCTATTCTGATCCGTTGATTGCAAACTGGCTGCTTCGAAAAACCCTCCATGAACAATGATCTTGTTTCCATTGTCGGGTTGTAACTAAACTACTTCCAAACAGTCTGTGTGTACAGAAAAGGCAACTGCTTAAACGTCTTTTCACATTCCTTTAGGGAAGCATAAAGATCCCCTCATTGCCAAAGTAAGCAGCAGGTTATGCCTTACACATGACTGCGGCGCCGTTTTGCTAGAAACATGGGATGCTACAGGAAGGTTCAAGATAAGATATACATTGAAAACAGACTTGAGCATTGATTCACGTCCAACGCGCTTTCTTCGACAGTCCAAAAACCTGACTGATTACATTGTTATCAGTGGGAAATTGCTTACATTAACTGATTTCTCTGTTGGAAATATCTGAACAAAAGGGGTTTAATCCTCCACAAGAAACATTAGCCGAAAATGGTCCCACACAGTTCTTATTTATTTTTTCTTTACACTTACGGGGTCATTAAGAGTTAGGCAGCGTTGCCTGCAGTAATGCTGCCAAACAGAATCCCCATACTGCATGCACTAAACATTTTGTATTTGGTAGCAGGAAGGGTTCATATCACTCGAAATGTGTTAGTACCCATTTTGGAGTCCATAGGATGCTTTGGGATATGTTGTATTACTGAATGTGGTAATAACATATGAGTAATGCCACCCACACAATTGGTTTGTGTTAAGAAATGTGACACAACACAAACGTTGCTGGAATAAAGGAGTTTTGTGTGAAACACACACACATTTTGGCAGCAAAATAAACATGTGGTCTTTCCAAATAGTGCATTTCTACCAATTCCAAAAAACGTGCAATTACCTATTTAGCCCTTAATTTTAAATGTGTTGTAAGAAGGTAGTGTTCTCATTCTGTGATCTTCCATGCCATAGTTTTAGTGGATGTGGATCTTGCGACCTCTGTTCTGGAAAAATCTCTGCTCTTGTCCCCTCGGGCCACAAATGAGCCAGGCACATGTGTGTCCAATTTTATGTTCCACATCTGGGGCAGACAGGTGGTGTAATTTCTCTATCCCTACCCTGAAATAGATGCGTGGCCTCGTCATACAAACCTTTGTACAGGGAATCTAGGGTATTAGATGTGCCTGGCATATCATGGGCCGATTTGGCAATGTCTCTCTTGCCTGCTCTCTATCTCTCTCTCTCTCTCTATCTCTCTCTCTCTCTCTCTCTCCCTCTCTCTCTCTCTCTCCCACACACACACGCACGCACACACACACACACACATACACACACACACACACACACACTCTCTCTCTCTCTCTCTCTCTCGCTCCCCTAAGGAAGGGGGCCGGTACGGGCCGAGCGCCAATTACAAGCTTCCCATCGCGGAACCCGGATCGGACGTCTGGTAAAACCAGGTGTGCTTTCCGGGTCCCACGAGGGGAAGAAGGCGGTAACAACGGGCCAGTTGTAATCTGCCGTTGTTACCTCCATCCCCATTCCCATTGAGCCCTATGGGGGCTGAAATGAGAATGGGGAATGATTCCCGCAAGGAGGACTTACCTCATTGCAGGAACCCGGTAAATGAGCCCGGTTTGGTGGCAGCCATGGTGCTAATAGCTCCATGGCTACTGCCAAACTCGTAATGAGGGCCTCTGTCTCACTTTATGTATCAATATTGCGTTGTGCTGGTGAGAGTATAGCTCTGAGGTGCGCTTTTGCTTGATCCACCCCAGCTGCTGCAACTAAAAAAAAAAAAAAAACAACAAAAGCTACCTGGGGAGGTCGGGGAAGCTGTGCTTTTGACAATGGAAACTATTTAAAAAAAGCATCATTTAATTGTGCTAACATTGTAAGCTGTCTTTTATAAAAATGCAAATGCATAACGATGTCTAAAGATCGCTAGCATATTGTTGTCATTATAAGAATGTTACACTTATCTTGCTGATCAAATCACAGAATCAGAACCAAGAATAAGCATTTGCATTATTTTATAATAGAAGGTTATCATTGGAAGATGGACAGTCTGGTACCCTACTGTTATAGTGGAAGCGGACACATATCACCAGTCAAGGTTCCAGCCTCCTTTGCATAAAATCGAAGAGCCTTTTGGAAACATACGAATGAACATGGATGGATCTTTATATTTGACACATATGTATGAGATTAAAGGACTGCAAGCATGACTCTTTCGTTACATTTGGTTGCACATTCTAGTGTTCACACGTTCACCCTAACATTAAAATGACTGTACCACTGAAGCATATGTCTCGATGAGGTGTCAAAGGCTACTTGGACTTTAATTTAAAAAAATGACTAAAAAATCGGCAACAAAAATCATTCATTATAGCTCAATGGAATATTATGCAGGGTTGTTTATTTATTTTATTTACTTTTACAATTGTAAAACGCACTAAACCCTGACAATTACAAAAACGCCAATGATTCTGCTATTAGATCTGTGAAGTGTTCCTTTGGGGCACATGTGAGATGGCAAAGTCCCTCAATGTTTTTAGATCTCTGACTGTGCCCTTCAAGCCAGTGAAGGGAATAGGGGATAGTGTCCAATGAATGTGTGTGTACCGGTGGAGCTGATTACCTTAGAAGTGTCTCACGCTGTCTGCAACTATTCAGCGTCCTGCCATTATTTGTTTTCAGTTATGCTGGTTATCAGCATCTGAAAGCCAACTTACCACCCTGCCCTCTATCGGCAGCTTAATAGGGCTCTGTGTATTAAAGTTATATATTTGAGAACATTCTGAAAAAAGTCTGTTCTTTTTTTGGCCTCACAGGAGCAGCTTCAAACAGGCCACCGATGCAGATATTCACTTTTCATCAGAGTTTTCATCTCTGATGCACCAGGAGGTGATCTAGCTCCCCTTTGTCACAGTATGCACTTGACACCACCAATCTGACTGGAATCCACCAGGCCCATCTTGATGGATTGTGAGGATCTCACACATCCCCCCTCCAAGGCCCTACCAGCTCCACACCAAACACTTAACTGCTCAGCACTCAGGCAGCGCCAACCTCCTTCAGCTTCTTCTGGGCTTTTGTGAGGAGTTGAGGAAATGTGGTACACAGATCTGCCATGCTTAATATGTAGTTATATACCAAAATAAACTGAGTAAAGTTAAACAAGCTGTAAACACAATGAAATGAGAGCACTCCACCAAAGTCATCCATATAAAATATGGCCCTTGTAAAAAGCATGGAAAGATCCATATAAGGAATTTGAGTCATTCCTTGTATCCATGCAGATGATTTCCAAGGGGAAAGGAAAAAGAGAGTCGGATGCTAAACCATGTTGCTGGCTGGATAAGGAAGGTTAAAACAGTCACACATTCTGGGCACTGGGCCTTCATCATGTAGCCAGCTGTAGGGTCATATTAGGTAGGTAGCTATTCAAAGCTGCTTTTCCAATTTCCATGATGTCTCTTTTTTGCCACCATGACTAAGTCCAACCCTGAGCCAGTGTATTTTATGAAGGATCCCCATGCCACCCTCCTTTGGTCCGATCACAGGCGTGGGACAATCAAAGGTGTGGAGCAGTCACAATGCACCAGCCCAGGAAAGTCACAGTGACCTTTACTCTCCCCATACTTCAAGTATCTCAGGGCTTTATTTCACCAGTCTATTTCTTGACTTGAAATCTATCTTTCACCATTATGAGTTGGTTTTCACTCACATTCCCGGCTCTCAGAATACTGTTGCTGATGCCTTATCCAGGAGTGTATGGTCTGCTGCTGATGACTTGTGGATAAAAAATAAAACGTTTCTTCAAGACACATTTATTGCCATTGTCGATACCTTCCTTCAGCGTCTTATCCGTAGCCCGTCTCCCTGATGATAACATCATTCGTAAACAGTCACTAAGCAAACACTCTAGATAACTATACCATGAAGCATGTCTATATCTACCTACCACTGCTTTACAACTAGATAGTGTCCAATTGTGCCACTCTTCCAAAATGACCTTCTCCTTGCTTCCCCTCTCCTTGTGCCTGCTGCCCAAAAATATTCTGCTGTTCTTGCTACGAATCCTTGGTACTGTCCACAATCCTGCCGGTGATTCCTGCTTGCTGCTTCAGTTGTGCTACCTTGATCCTCTGCCTTCAGGACTCCAACCTTTTTTCCATCAAACAGGTTTTTTCACCAAAAGGCGGGTTTCCTGTATTCTGGCTCTCTGCCCCCGAGGCAAGGCTACACGGCTAGGAACCAGTACTCACTCTCTGGTTCGCTTTAGCTGCCCAGAAGACCGAAAGCTCTATTCAGCATACAATTACATTGTCTGGTGCCAAGGTAAGACAAGATATTGACAACCCTCCAGTCATTTAGAACATTCAGAAAGTTTACAAGGACTTTTCCCAATGTGTACTTCATATTCTGGTGTGACAGTAGAGAAAGCTCCTGCAACCACAGCACTCCAAGGTAGCAGGGAGGGGAATGTCAAATCCAAAACGGTGTAAAGGCCAGATGGAGGCTTGGTCCATCCCCCTAGCATTAATGTCGGGCCTTGAACAACCACATGCATCAGCCAACCGTAACCCCCCGAATTTCCAGACACAGATTCAAGCACTCAGTAAGAGCCCAACTCAGGGACAACACTATGATAACACAAGCTCTGTCTGCAAGGGTAGATTAGAGAAGCAGGGGGCCTGAAAGCAGGTCGAATTGGTGGAGGATGATGCTGAGGATATGGTGGAGGATGGAGAGTTGGCAGTAGTTCCAAACAGGAGGAGGTGGTGAGAACTTGGAGATTGAAGGAGGAAATGGTAAGACAAAGGGTGCAGGAGGAAGTGCTAAGCGCAGGAAGAGAGTGGGGAAGTCAAGAGGTGGTGGAAAGACCAAGGGCACTGAAGGGGGTGGTATTAACAAGGGAAAGGGTGGAAGTCCGGACATGGTGTGAAGACCAAAGTTGCAGGAATATGCAATACCATCAGGGTTCAGAAGTGACAGAGAGGAGTTTTTAAAATCAGTTGGCAAGAGTGATGCAAATGTCAGAGAGGTCGAAAAACCAAATGTCTAAAATGGTGGAGAAGGTGGTACAGAGTAGGTGGAACTGTAACTGTGGAGAAAGTGGAAGCCTGGAAGAGATAGCAC
Organism: Ambystoma mexicanum; assembly: GCF_040938575.1. Taxonomy (NCBI): domain Eukaryota; kingdom Metazoa; phylum Chordata; class Amphibia; order Caudata; family Ambystomatidae; genus Ambystoma; species Ambystoma mexicanum. Next base: position 406,861,773 of record NC_090937.1, read on the forward strand.
TAAGAGAAAAAGGTTGGTTGGAGGGGGTAACAGCAGGTGATGATAGCTGCACAAATGTGGTGGTGATAGATACAAAGGTGGAAGAAACATTTACGACAGCAGGTGAAGATGGTACAGAAGGCGAGGAGGTGGGAATCTCAGGTGTAAAAGTGGAAATGAAGGGAAGGGAGAGATCATTCCATATGGAACAGGAAGGATCCCACATCCTGAGCCAGCCCTCGGCAGAGACAGGTGGTGGGAGTATAAATTAGAGTGTTTCAGGGAGATGACCTTAAGATTAAAGAGTCATGGGTAGAAGAAGCAGGAGAGATTCTGGGTAAAGCAGACATCAAGAAATGCTTTCCCAGCTCTCCCTGCCAACTGTTAACCCATCTGAATGAAAGCACATCACCTGAATGAGTCTTGGGACATGGGACCATAGGACACCTACAACAAGATCATTATCAGGTAAAGGGTTTGCAGAACACAAAATAACACAACTCCCAGCTAAGAGTGTAATAAAACCCCTTCAGGGGTACTGTCAGGATTGAGGCATACATAAAAGGAGCAGGAAAGGCCCAATAGCCTGGACAACTGAGGTGCATAGACCCAACTAAAACTATAGGAGAAAACATCCAGACAATTGTGTTTGTAAATGAATCACATTTCTTTTAAAGGTGGCTCCTCCTTGTAACAAACCCCCAAATAAATATGTCAAACTCAAACATACTTATTGGTCCCCGGCAAACCTGTGACACCAGGTAAAAACATACTGAACAGTTCAACTGCAGATTTAAGCTGACCATTCATAACAACAAACTGAATGTCTATATCCAACACTGAACACAAGCAGGCCCGTTAGCAGCTTAGGTTATAGATTATCAGAAATGAATGCAAATGCAAAAAACACACAGGATTGGCTTTTTTCATTTATCTTAGTTTTAGAAATTAGCAGGTCATCTTATTCTCAAAGGCAACCTGCACATTTCTTGGGGGCTGTGTGGCAGTGCTCTGGCCAGCCCCAATGCTTAAAATACTACCCTCACATCAACCAACTGGATGCTGGGAGTACACTTTATAGTGGCATAGTACACTCATCTCTTTGCAAAGGAGATTAAGAGTAAGAAGAAGGAGGCACAACAGACCCACATTGGAGGTCAACGTGGGAAAGATGCAGAAGAACAACCTCAAGTGAGTGGGGTAAGAAGTAAAAGGGAAAGTACTGAAGGTGACAATGCAGCGGCAAGTGAGGTGCATGTGGAACCAAAAGAACCAAGGAATTGAAGAAAGGAGTGAAGAATGTTCTGTACAAGAATGAGAACAGAAAAAAAGGATAGGTGTTTTAGGTGTGGTAAAGTTGGCCACTATGTCAATTTGAAGAGTTGCCGTGCAATAGGTCTAACATGTGCCATATGCAAGATGAAAGGACACTGTGTCTTTTGTGCAGGTTTAGACAGATTCTGAAGAATAATTAGCCGTGGTGGTTTGTGAATCAGGCAACCGAGAGTTACAGTGTCCCAGATGAGATATAATGATTAAAAATAGGAAGTAATGGTTGATAGTTGTTCCCCTTACACCATAGTAACTCCCAAAATGTGGGAGAAACTCAAAATTCCAAGGGCTCATGGCCAAGGTCCCCCATATGGACTAAATATCCCTGGAGGGTTTGAGGAATCAAAAATCCATATTGTTGGCTGTATCAAGAGCATTGCTGACTTTAAGGGCTGTTGTGCAGAGATAAAGGTGTACATATCTAAAAAGCGTTTCAACATATTAGGATTGAGAGATCAAGCAGGTTGAAGTTCAGACTGGATCCCTGGGAGGAGGAACCCGTTTTGCTGGTGAAAAGCGGAAAGGAAATAGGAAAGGGAACACTCAAAGTAAGACTGGTGACTGTAGACAAGTGGAGAAGAAAGTCAGTGACGTATTTCATGAAAAGTTAAGTCTACTTAGAAATTATGCCCACACAATTATATTAAATGCCAATGCAGTTCTAGTTGTGCACAACAGGTTGAGGCCCATTCCCTTTGCCTTAACAGAGAAAGTGAAACAAGAACTTGAAAGGCTGGAAGGTGAAGGGATCATTGAGAAAATAGAATCCCTGCAGTGGGTGTTTCCCATTGTTGTGGCTCTCAAGAAGAATGAAAAACATATAACCTGTATGGAACTGAGGGACCTGACTTAGAACATTAAAGTAGACAAGTTTTCCCTCCCAAAAATTTTGGATATGTGGATATGTTGATGTTTTCACCATGTTGGACTTATCAAACACTTATCACCAGATCAACCTCATGGCAGACTGCAGAAATGTGACTGCTTCCATCATGCCCTTTGGGATGTACCGGTACAAGAGAATGCTGTTTGGCCTAGCATCTGCGGCTGCAGTATTTCAGAGAGTGATGACTCATGTTTTGAAAGGATTGAAGGATTATATTATTGTGTTTGGGAAAGGAGAGGTTGAATATGATGAGACGTTGAGTGAAGTGTTTCCCAGGCTGGGTGAAAAGGTTTTGAAGGTGGTAAAAACAAGAGTAGGTTTAAGGATCCAGAAGTTGAATATTTGGCTATGTGGTGAGTAGCAGGGGTTATAGCCTGAACACTGATGCCATATAGGCCAATAAGAGTGCACCAGATCACAAGAACAAGAAAGAGCTCAGGTCTTTCCTAGGGTTGTGTGAATATTATACATTTGTACAATATTTTGCTGGCTTGACAGAGACTGGGTGGTAGTTACTTAAGAAGAAAGAAAACAAGTTTGAGTGGAGTAATGAATGTGAGAGGGCTGCAGAACTTATAAAGAGCAGATTATGTGATACTTTGAATCTTAGAGGGTTTGTAGCTGGGAGGAGTGTCAAACTCACGGTAGATGCCCGTGGGATTGGGTTGGGGGCAGTTTGATTTCAGGAGGCGGATGGGCATGAGAAGGTGATCTGCAATGCATCTAGAGCCGTGACAGAGGAGGAGAGCAGGTACTCTACAATTGAAATAGAGTTGTTGTCATGTGTTTGGGGAGTTAACTACTTCCAAAAGTATGTATGGGTTAACAGATTTACCAATTGCACCAACCACAGGCAGTTAGTGGAGATGTTGACCTTGAGGGACATGTGCAAAGCAATACCTAGACTTGCGAGGTTGAGCATAAGGTTGCAGGATTATGACTTTGATGTCAACTATGTGCCTGGGGTTAAGAACAGAGTGACCAATTTTCTTTTGAGACTATCTTTGAAGAATGGTGACAGGGTTCAAGATGAAGAATTGGATGTGGTTGTTGTGGTGTTGGAAGTTATTCCTAGGGAGAAATGGGTTGAGCACTTTCAAGCTGGTGAAGTTTTGTGTAGAGTTATAGGTTAGCCCAGAAAAGGTATATTGGATGAAGCCTGACTTCTGTTATGTGAGATTAGGGGAGAATGTTCTGTTGAAGATGATTTCTTGTTGAGGGGTGACAAGTTAATACTGCTTGAGAGTTTGAAGCAAGGACTGATTGAGAGAGCACACCAACATCATCCTGGGTCGACAGGCACTAAGCAGAATTTCAGATCTAAGAAATGTTGGCCTGGTGTGGGCCTCAAGGTTGAGAGGTTTCTAAGATGGTTCTGGCCTTGTCAGAACTCTGATAAGAGTTGTAAACTACGCAAGTCAGACCCAGTGGTCGTGCAAAGGTCATAGGAAGCATAGGAGCAAATTGCTACTGACATTGTTGGTCCCTTATGAAATCTTGAAAGGGAGAAAAGATTTTTGATAGTGATTGTGGACTTCTTTTTCAAATGGCTTGAGGCCAATCTAGGGCACAAGGTAAATACAAGTGATGTCATAAAGTTCTTAGAGTGTGCGTTCAGGAGACAAGGATATCCAAAAAGGATAATTAGTGACCATGGTGTACAATTCAGAAGTAGTGAGATGAGTTATGCTATGTCTGTTGGCATTGAGTGAAGGTTTTCATCCAATTATCACCCACAGACCAATAATTTGGTGGAGAGATGTAACAGGGTTTTGGTTGATACACTGGAATAAACAATCAGGAATAATGTGTTGGTGGAAGTAGCCATTGACGAGAAATTGTGGAGCATCAGGACATCTGTTTGAGTTGATACAGGGAAATCTAAGTTTATGCTCACGAGAGGTAGGGAGCCCAAAACCGTTTTGCAGCACATTTGGATGAATAGGCATTGGTCATTGAAGGAAAGGAACCATGTGAGCGTGTTGATCATGAATTGGTAAAGAGGCATTTTAAGCCAGGTGAATTGGTGAGGATTAATAAAGGTAGGTTAACGAACAAGGGAGAGCCCAAGTAGTCTAAGCCTGTGAGAGTGAAAGAATTGTGTTCCACAATGTGGTTAGGATTCAAGATGGTCCTGAAGTGAGCAGGAATGTGAGAAAGGAGGAAGGTTTTGGCAGAAGTTTGGTTTTTGAGTTGGGTGGAGTTGAGGACTCCAGCAGTGCTGCAAATTAAAGTCCTGTGAGGATGATTGATCTGAGTGAGGCAGGATGTCTATGGAGGTGTTTGGTAGTTCTGATGACACTGTTGGTTTGAGGGTGGGGTGAGAAAACCTGGTGTCTGATCCCAAAGACTATTTAATGAACTTGGGGGGTTATTGCTTTAGTTTGTTTTGTTGACGTTTGGTGGGAAGGGGGTGTGTAGTATTCCTGTGGTCCCTAGGTGAATGTTCAGTGGGAATATTGGGTGCATGACATGGATTGAAATGTGTGGTGCATGTGAGAGTGTCAGTTGAAGGGAAGAGTGATGGAGGGAGCACAGGGTCATGGGTGCTAAGTAAATAAAGCAAGCAATTTACATGTAATCTGCTCCTGTCTCTGAAATAGAATAGTATTGAGAAAAAAGGAGTCTAATTCATTACATGTTGATCAATTCTGATTGGTTGGAAATCATGGCTGATACAAAGATGCTAACATGTCCTGTCTGACCATGATCTGTCAGTCACAAGTGTCCAATTCCAATATCTTTTGCCAAACAATCAACACATTTCCCATGTTCGATAAGCAGTTTTGTGTGAACACATTCTCACTTGAGTAAAATTTTACAGATCTATATTTTCCCACTACTAAGCTATGCCTAATCATTGAAATATTTGTAATTTCTATTTGAAATGCTCACAATGCCCAGTAACACATTAGTACCCATATGAGAATCAAAGTAAACACCTAACTACCACTCAACTAATAGGACAATGGTACTCCCTGATTTACTTATTGCTCAATAAAGACTACAAACAACATAAACCGGCTAATCAAGTGAACAAAGTTATTTTAAGGGTTGTTAAAGAAAAGGAAGCATATGAAAGGGTAGCCTAAGTATGGCCTTCTGAATGCTAGATTTTTTGTATGATTACCCATGCCAAAGGAGCAGGGTGCTAAGGGACATTGTCCTTGTGTGATAAATCCACCTGCACAGTTTTTTTCTGAAAACATAAATCAGAACAAATGATGACAGGTGCTCTGTTGCTGAAGTTGTTAAGCAGAGACGATAGCAGCTGCAACTTGGGCAGTAGGCCTGAGAGGTCTGTGGACTGCAGGGACTGGGTGATAGGGAACAAATATGGGAGATCCAGGGGAGGAGTCATTGGCCAGTAGGATGGAATGTGGGCTTTGATTGACACATAAAGCCTGCATACCTAGGATCCCGATTGGAGGGCACCAAAGATCCAGGTGCTAGTTAGTCAGAATACCAAGGATGCAGTAAAAAAGCTTTGTGAAATGGCCAAATGCTCTTATGATGCAGTAGCCTATACACTAGTTATGTTTATTGCTAACCCACAGAGTCCTTCTTCTAATTGGATAAATCCTTCTAATCAGTTATTTATAACATGCTTAATACCCAGAGGATTCTATGTGCGGACCCGAGGATAGAACCTGTGTTGCTCCGCATCGTCTTGCTTCCAAGGTGAGCGCACTGCCCCTGAGCTATCCTCCCAGGCCCACACCATGGGTCATGGATCTGATAACTTAAGAATCATTTATTGAAAACATCTACTGCAGTTAAGAATGGACACATGAATTGCTGTACATGTTAACAGATTCCAGACCATAAGCATTATTGAAGTTTGGAATTACTGTTTCATTGTTTTTAGGATTGTTCAAATAAAATAAAGATGTCATCCATTGTGTCAAATGTTATTATGATTAAACACTCACACTTTATATAGATGTCGATGCTTTTATAAGATGTCTCTGTTTTAATTGTATTTAATAAAGGAAACAAAATGCTAGGGTACAGTTAGGAACGTTAAGATGTTACAATCATTATAGGGTTTGAGCTATCTTAGCTGGTGTTTTTAAAAGTACTCCAGTTGGATTTTTGTATTCATGACTATGCTGGTTATTCATTGCTAATTGTCTGTACTTGTATGGAACTGTGCCAAATTAAATATACTTTGACGGCCTGATTTACAAAGCATTTCCCTATGGGATTGTGCAATTATAAAACACTTCTGTGAATCAGGCCCTTAGTGTGGGAAGTATTGCACCACCTCCACATTAAGTACAAAATCAAAGAATTCCACTGTTGACTTGGTTAAGACGTATACTTAACTTTTTTTATTGAATTGAGGAACCTTTGTATTTCTATTAAATAATCTAATTCCTAACTAATAAAATGAAGATACTAGTACTAAAGGAGCTATATGTACAATAATATTTAAACATTCCCTAAAAACAACATGACCAGCTATCAGTTTATGAAGAGCAATATGTATTTCTCCAATGTATGTCATGCCATCAGAAAAGGCTACGATAGAAATACTTCTTCCTGCAATTGGAGGAACCTCTGGAGTTAACAGAGATAAAATAAAATAAAAATCTTCCTTTAAAACAATAAAGGAGTGATCACACAGCCCTGCTCTTACCTCTCCAAATTTGAAAGAATTCAGTTTGATTTCCAAACCTGTCATAAGTGACACAAGCAGATGTACCAATATAAATTTGGAAAAGGCTCACTTAATGATCATTAACACCCTCATCCAGTAGAACATTCCATAATACTGATCTATCGACCTTTTCAAAGGCATTAGATTGATAAAAGAAATATAGATATTTACTTTCAATCAGTACAGACAATGTCAGAGAGTTTCCAACTGTCCCCATTACTAACGTAAAGCACTACTTGGTATATGAAAGGATTTGTTCTTGATATATCCAGCTAAGCAACATGAGATACAAAACAAAGTTTGCATAATTTTGATTGGTCCACAGGCAGCCTTAGAACGTAGACTCTTTTTATAAATTGTTATAATAGACGATTGAAGCCAGGAAACTGGTAAATGTCTAGAAAGTAGAGCTGCTTGAAATGCATAAAATTAAAATCTATTTGAGGCCATAGAAAAAGGACATGCTTTTTAAACATCACCCAGAAAACAGTCTGGATCTGGACTTTTCATAGATGTAAGTTCAGTAAGATATAAATGGACTCTTCATGTTGTGAGTTCTCTTACAAAGGGAATCAAGACTTGTAAGTGAAGTGCAAACTCCAGAGTTGTCAATGTTGTTAGAAATATAAGTTCCTAAAATCGTCGAGCCATGTAGACATTGAAATACTACCAAAAAGTGCATCATCATTTTGGTTTACAACCTCATTCATCACCAAGTTCTAAAATAACATAGCATCCCTGGAACCACAGCAAGATTGCTTCTGGTAATAGTTATGTGGTTCATGTTAATTTTGAGCTCTATTTTTATTCGACTTACATGAAGTCCTAGCTAAAATTTGTGTCATTGGTTTTGCTAAAGGGTTCTTTAGTGTTATCAGTACGTTTGGTTGCTCAAGTCTACAGCCTTTATCACACCACTGATGAGAAGATTTTTGTGAGTGTGGTTTCTAGGGTTGTGTATATTCAGAGGATGCTCTAGACAGATAATCACATCATTTATTGTGCAATGATCAAGACTGGTATTATGTTACATTTGCAGTTTGCAACCTGATGAATGCATATGCAATGCACATAAGATATATGATTGAACATGCAAAAACTGTGTTTTCAGATAAGAAAATGTACCATAATTTCACCCCTAACGCTTGTTCCATGTAAATTTAGCAATGCAGCATTTCTGGTTTGCAGAGTTGCAAGCCTGAGCTGAGACGTTCAAAATGCAACATGCCTTTGAAACAAGATCTATAAACATTTATCAATCCGAAACAGTGTGTGCAAAAGTAGAAAATGGACATGATTTGCACATGCACTACATTTTACGTAGACTGATTGCATATTTAAAGTTGTATAATTTGCTCTTAATGTGTTTATTCTACATTGCATGTGCAGTAGGTCAAGTGCACATTCCTCAAATATTGGCAGGACTAGGGGATGGCCAACATATGTATAAAGATATGATTATACACCAAGGAATGCACATCCATATTCACTCTCCCCAGGCTGCACTATGCTATGCATGGACTGAGCAGTTGAAGGCCAAGCTTGGGGGGATAATACAGCTTTACTGGGATACATTTGTATCCCTCAGTGCATTTTAGAGCCTGAAACACAAAGCTCATGCATTGCTTTGGTGTTACTTTTCAGGTTTCCATTTTTAGTTTGGCCTATTGGGAGTCAAGCCGAAACTATTGCATTAGAGGAAAGATAGGGAGAAATGGCAGATGAGGAGGGACAAACAGCTTGTAGGGGCTGTTTGGTTATTTGTTCCCCCATTGGCTGCCCATGGCCATGCTGATCCGTATAGTAAATCCTAGAACAGCCATTATAAGAAACCGAGGGCTCAAGCAAACTGCACATAGAGCTAGTGAATCATTTAGACATTGTACATGCCTAATAATTTGATAATGTGTAAATATCAAGGTATGTACACATTACAAACCAACTCATAAACTATAGTGGGCAGAGTGCTAATTAATACACAGCATTTGGGACCTAGTCTGTCCTCGGGGAGACCTTACCATAATAATGCTGACAATCCCATAATCAGAAATGATGTGACCATATGCAGGACCACAGAAATAAGCATAACATATGTATCTAGAAGAAGAGAAAGGAAAAGGAAAAAAGAAAAAAAGGAACAAATCGTTAAACCTGTGACAAGAATGCAAAATATAAATAAAATGAAAATACACATACCTCTGCGATTATTTCTACCATAAGCTAAATACTTTGATGTGTTCACAACTCTGTATACTCTATAAAATAAAGATAAAACGAAAATAAAATAAATGAAACATAACATATTGAAAAGAATATCTGGGTTGGTCCACAAGACACTTACCTGAACCACTGTTAATACATTACTAAAATGAAGTAAGTGCAGGCTCCTGAAAATAAACAAATACCGTAGTATGAACCAAACAAATGAGTGCTTAAGTGCCAATAGCTAATGTGCGGAAATGGTTACAATAACGAGCACAGTTTAAACAAGCACGTAGACTATGATATGTGGATGCACACCAGAGGGTGTGTAATCGAGCAACAAGAGAAACGCTTGAACGTACCTAAACCATTTACAAACACAAACACTCCTGTGTGGCTAATGCCAGCGTGGCAACAGGGCCGGCGTGCTGACATCACCAGCATGTGACATCATCCCGGCGCCACCTGCACGGTTCTAAGCACAAAGTAATTCCTCTTATTTACATCAGAGGAGTCCACGTGTGTGTGGACAAGGATTTTAAACACAATATTAAACAATATGTTCAAAAAGCTGCACTATAAATACAATGCAACAAACAGCATTACAAAGTAAAGTGAGTAATGCATGATTTGAAAGGCTGGAGACAGGATGGCTAACACAATTATAAATAGACAGTCCACCAGCAGTTAGACCTTCAAATTACCACAATCTTAATACCTGAAAGTTAGAAAATTCCAACTGGGCTCAAGACCTTGATATGCAAAGCATTATGTCTAACAGAAATATGCAAATCAAATTTAGATATGCCAAGTCTCTGACAACTCGTGGGAGTCTCTAGCAGAGGGAGACAAACTCCAGCGCTCGCCTCCGCCTAAAATAATTTAAAAAACCCAATGCAATTGTATCTGGAAATTCCTTTCTCCCGCATTCTAGAGCAAAATCTCCCTCCCACCTGTTCAAGAAACTCGGTATGTTTTCAAATTACAACCATCGGTAAAGCATTTAAATCAGAAAAACCTCAAAACATAAGAGTAGGAGAATCCAGCTGAGCACAGACATATGCACAGGAACATTATGTGTGAGGAAAACATAGACCAGACTGTAACTTGCAGGGTCAGACGTCAATTAGCATGGTTATAAACATAAAGTAATTCCTCTTATTTACATCAGAGACGTCTATGTCTGTGTGGACCAGTATTTTAAACAATATATGTACAATATCTTCAACAACCTATATACTCTGAATACAATGAAACAAACAGAATTTCAAAACAGTGATCCACGATAGCTTGTGTGAGTAAACAATTTAGCATCCAATGTGCTCTTAATCTGCAAAGTGGGAGATGCAAGATGCTAAAGGCTGGAGGCAGAATGGGTAAAGCTATTATAAACAGGCAATCCACTAGAGAATTCCAATTGAGCCCAAGGACTTGATATGCAAAGCATTATGTCTAACAGAAATTTTCAAATCAAATTACAACCAACGATGAAGCATTTAAATCAGAAAAACCTCAATGCAGAAGAGTAGGAAAATCCAACTGGGCATAGACACATACACAGGAACATTATGTGCGAGAAATAAGCATAGACAAGACAGTAACTTGCAGGGTCAGGCGTCAATCAATTGTTCCATAGTCTTAAGAATGGTATTTAAAGCTCACAGATATTGCTGTGGAGTATACAGGAAAGTGCTGAACCGGCCTACAAGGGGCACCTGGGTTGTCAAAGGATCATCATAGATAGCAAATAAAGTTACAGTCTTCATTCATCCCATGTGGAATTATTGAGTTCAATTGGTCTATCCAGAAAGTCTCTCTTCTGTCTAACCTCTGTGCCAGGTTGTCATGTAGTCCTCCGAAATCTGAACCCGAATCTGCGAAAACATTATGTAGTTATTCCATCCAAATTTTTTTGGAAGGAACTTGGGGTTGGTCACCCTGTTACCTGGGTGAACCCAGACGTGGACCGCCTGCAAGCTGTGTTCAGAGAGGCACCACTCCACCTCACTGATGAAGCCCAACAAGGCTGAAACACAGGCATGGGGTTGGTGTTGGTACTATTGATCAGAAGGGAATTGCCATAGCATTTCGGTGCAGGACTGCCCATGTGGGCCGGACAAAGACTGATATGCATATGGTTATTTCCCATCTGTGAAAGGTACAGTGAGCAAAAAGTGATGGCTGCAAACTCTTAAAGTGGGAACAAAAACACAGAACAGATTATCATGGCATGTCCTATCTGGAGAGGGGCACCTGCTACCTTTTTTGAACATTGTTCCATCCATTGTTATGCTACTGAAGAACTTGGATTCCATGAACGTATATTGGAGCGATGTTCATTCCACCGCAAGTTCCATGGTCCTCCTGATTGCCCCTGATTGCCCCACATAACAGATTTCACATGGGGAACACATTGCTTATATTATATTAGCAATATTGCAGGTAGCATAATGTCATAACAACATCTTCTCACCTTATCTGGGCTGATACACAATATTCCCCTTTGTTACGAAGCTGCAGTTGGTATAATGCATACAAAGGTGAGTTTGTTAGACTCGACCAACATTCTTGAAGCAGCCGTACAGACCAACATGTATCTCCAATTCCTGATCCATTTGTAAGCAAAAACAGGTGGTTCACAAAATACATGTTCAACTCTTGCATCGCACGTGACTATGTTCCAGTGTTTGTAAATGATGGACTTAATCTTCCTCCTCAGTATGCAATGCTCAGACAGATACACCAAATTAGGTTGGGTTTTCACTTTAGGAGTACTGCAAAGCAATTGTTCACGTGGATGAGGTCTCACCTCTGCCTGGATGCATTGACTTGTTCAGCCATGATCACAGAATGTTTGGCTTATAATATCAGCTTGTACAGAAAACTCATTGTCACCTCTAACCATCTGCTTAACTCTTAAAAGTTGACTGAAAGGGAAGTTCCTTAACGTTTATGTTTATGCAGTGCAATTGATTATTCCTGTCAGCAGCTTTCTGAAAGATATTAGGTTAAATCGATGCCTCATAAATTAGTAGGAGGTTAGAATTGGGAAATGTGTCCAGATATTTTAGGCAAAATACCCCATTCTTTTATTTTCAGCCACTAGGTCATTGTGTTCCTTGTATTTAGGCACTATAGAACATGCTATTATCCACTCTGCATCCCGCAGTTGTCTTTTGACCACATCCATAGTCTCAACCAACTGCCTTGGCACAAAATTCAATTCAGTTAGGATATTATAACAATTTGCGAGCCCATCCTTAGAGGTACTCACACCAATTCCCTAGTAACAATGAGTGTAAATCAGAAAATAATGTATCTTGCGGTAATTTTCCTCATTAGTAAAAGAGCATTCCACATAACACAACTTCTCAATGACAGCAAGTCCAGCTAGTAATGAATATCCTCTATCGACAGACAGTTCAGCAGTCGCAACACTTTGCGCCAGATCCCCGCTTTCAGTACTTCAAGAATTTCCCAATAAAATGCTAATAGGGTTTCAAAATGTAAACTAGTTATTGTACCATAAGCACAATGATCATGTTATGGCATGTTAAGCTGCTATGTTATGCATTTCACTATTTCTATCCTTTCCTCACACCACTCTCCTACAGTGTGATATGCTTGAAATTACTAACTAGAGTCATATATCTATTATTGGTGTGGATGCAACCATTTCTGCAGGTGTGAAGTCGGTGACCCAATCCCTATATGACATCTGCGGTACATTCTATATCATGTTTCGTTTTATAATGAAAGCTGTACCACAATTTGATTTATTTCATGGCTTGATTGAAGTTGCTATGAATGTAATGGATTGCTGTGTAATGTGTATACAACGACTGACGCAAGACGGCTGCTTGGTTCGATGGCATCTCATTCTTAACTTCCAAACTGGAATGTTATAACCATACACTTGCCCCCATCACCTGCCTTCTTATCCTCACAGATGTTGATCACACAATTCAAACACTTTCCCAACAATGAGACCTTCCGACATCCACCATCAATCCCTTCTACCTCATCATGCTCCCTACTCTAAAGTACACCAGCAGTGGGGCCTAGCCTACCAAACACCTACACCCAATGAGAGACGGATCACACACACCACACTTAACACACACACTCTACCCTCACCCACAGGAATGTTGCATGTTCTAACATGCCCCAACACACAGCAAATGCACACCCACACAGAGGCAACAGTTACTCATATCCTGCCTCGTACAGTTAATCATATAGCAAACTCTGCTCGTTTAGCTCTCACTATTCAGACACAATCCAACCTCTTTCCATCAAGGAGCCGAAAAGGCAAGATAACATGCAAATGGCAAAAGACGCGTTGTAGCAAACCCCAGTACCATACCATTACACAGCATCCGGTGCACCATGTCATGTAAGGTGCAGTTAAGATCATATTACAGAATTAGGATGTGTTGTGGTTAAGTAGAAGCATTAAAATGCATGTGTTCTGAAGGAACAGCGTACAGTAGTTGTAGTCATATTTATATTTGTTTGTCATATTTCACATACATACCTGAAGCACAATTTGATGTATAAGAACCGTTTCCCAAAATCACTAACTATATGTAGCTATGGTATCAGTGCATTACACATATATGGCATGCACCTTATATTTCGTTATGAAGGTAGAGCCACAGTGCAAAACCTTCAAGAAACTCAGGCTGCCAATTCATTATTTACATGTAGATTTATTGTTGTTAACAGTATACTGAGTACACAAATGGGACTGGATTTCCATGGATTTCCAGAATCCAGGACTACTTGCCTCTCCAGAGTCCTGTTGTGGGGAAACTAAAACCCTGTGCTCGAGCGGCCATACACCACTGCATCTGCAGTGATAACCACTGTGAGAGATGCTGGCAAAGTGGGCAACTATCTTGGGTGCAGAATTAGCTGTTCCTCGCACTTAGAGAATTCCAAGCTCATTTCGTCTGAGTTACCTTTTTAAAAAAACATTTTTTTCCCATTTACACTCATAAAAGAAACAGTACTTCACTATCACTTGGCCTTTGGTGTGGTCTGTCAAATTGCTTTTGAATACTACTTTGTGTTTCCGCACACCATTTAAAATGGGTCGTGAGCAATTTTAGATCACTGCTGACGCAGCAGGGCATGGGAAATTGTGAGTGGCTATGATCTCTGACATGTCACCAAGAGATGCAAATGTTGGGTGACTGCAGGGGTGGGGTCTTCAAAGGGTACTATGGAAACACTGAGTTTGCGGTAGCCATGTGGACAATGGTCCCTAAAGACAAGAATCCTTTGACTTGTACATAGTATTCAGCACATTGTGAGTTCTCATCCGCCCATCCCCCTTGACAGCACACAATCACATGTGACAACTGCCATTGATACTGGGGTGGGGATGGATGAGGTGAGCACAAAAGGCCCACAGCCTAGTCAACAGACACAGAGATATGTTGATTGCAAGGACAGGGTCTTCAAAGGGTAGTATGGAGACACTTGGTCTACAGTGGCCAGGTGGACAATGGACCCTAGAAGCAAAACTCCTTTGACTTGTACATGGTATTCGGCACCTTGTGTGTTCTCATCTAACCAGCACTCTTGAAAGTGTGAGTGATGTATGTGGATGAAGCAAGTACTGAAAGCCCCAACTCTAGTCAAAGGACACAGAGATATGCTCAAAGCAGGGACGTGGACTTCTAAGGGGAGTTTGGAGACAACGGGAACTAGGTTGACAATTGTCGCTAGACGCTAAAACACATTGAGTTGTACATTCACTTACACTGTGTTGAAACCTGCCGTACCAAAAATGAATAATAAACCTTTAAGGCTTTGAATAAATGAGTGCATTAATAAAGGATATCTCTTCGGTTCCGTTATGATCCAGTCAAAAAAATGTTTAAAAATTATTGATGGCAGTAACAGTAAACCTTCTTGATGTAGATGGTATGGCATACATTTTCTAATAGTAATGTTGGAGGTGTTGGTCACTTAGAAATTACTTTTATTCACTTGTCCTAATACCGCTTTGATTTGATTTACTTTGACAGTAAAAGTGTTGCCATTGTTAACTTTCATTAAAAGAGCTATTTATTCAGAAATAGAACATACTCTAATGTAGAGTACATGAAGGCAAAAGGTAACATGTGAATACTTGAAAAGAATACGATTTGCAATCACCCTTTTAATGCCAGTACAGATTCTTTTTTTTTATTTTCACTGCAGTTTATGTGCCTTGATGTATGGCGTTGTTGAAAACTTGGATTTTAAAGGAAACTGAATATTCTAAATGAAATACATAGTAAATTGAAATAATTTGAAATAGTCCAATGCAAAATTATTTTATAGATATATGTTTTATTGTAAGTTAAATATTTTACTAAAAGGCTTTTTTTTTAGAAAAGTTTGATGGTAATTTAAAAACTACAAATTATACTGCTGTTGCTGAGGTAATGTCTGTATAAATCCTGTATAGTGCCTGCAGTCACTAGGTAATTCTTCAGGAATGGCTCGAACCATACCAGTAGGTATTGCTCGTCGAACGCAGTATCACAGTCTTCCATGAATCCAACATGTGAATGCTCAATAAAGCATGTACCTTCTGTGGAGAAAATACAGAAACAGTTCTGTTGAATTAATCTAATATTTCCATTTACCTTATTTGGACTATCACCTAAAATACACAGCATTGGCATATTTGAAAAAAGTACCTTTGTGGGTAAAGTACTGACAGTACAATTCTTTTCAAGTAAGGGTGGCATAGAAATGTGTAAGCCCTTTCGAACAATACAAGATAGGAACAAAGGTAAACATCTTTTAGCTTTGCAGTCAATGACATTTTAATGCTAAGTCGTTAAGTACAATGTTGAATAGTTTGGCTTGAAGTAAGAAAGATACCTTTTTTCAAATATATGAAAATGTTTATCGTCAGTGAACCATTGCACTCACAATTTAGTAGGAGAACAAAATAAATGGCTACAGTTCAAGGTTGTCACAAATAAAACATACAAACACAAGACATACTCATTACGTGGAGAATGAGTGTGAAATGTTGCTCTAAGTTCGAGCATCAGGACCATCATCATTCTCAAAATGAATATTGTAAGGCAGTCTTCCCTGAAGTCATGCAGCTGGGTAACACATAGCGGTGGAGGGTGTTCTTCGACTTTGTAGGCCAAGTGGCCAGAGTTTTCTCTGCAACAGCAGTTCTCAATTAAGATGGCATTACCTCCCATCGATGGCAGGCAGGATCTGGATCCTGTGATTGACCATCGTGACTTACAGTAGATTGCCCATCTTTTCACCTTTTAGAATGTCCTCTTCTGTATACTCCGGCTCGTAAAGGTAGGGCTGAATTGTTGCCATAATTCATGAGTATTGAAGAAGTATAATATCAACTGTGGGAGAAAAAAGTAAAAAAAAAACATGGAATTTGGATCAAGTAACACAATGGGCCTCAATAGGACCCAGGCGGTAAGGGGTTTACAGCGGCGTAAACAGCGCCGACCCTTACCGCCTGATTCCGAGGTCCCTTAGCGCCATGGATGTTTTAACACCTGCTTTTAGCAGGTGTTAAAATCCATGGCGCTAAGGGACCTTGTTGTTAATTACGCCACCGTAATTTACGGTGGCGTAATTAACGCCTTCCCCACTCCCATTATGCCCTATGGGGCAAAAATGGGAATGGGGAAGGGTAAATGGGTTAATGGGGACTTACCGCCCCACTCACCTCGGAATGGGGCGGTAAGTCCGCCAACCACCATGGCGTAAACCTAGTTTACGCCATGGTGGTAAAGGTACGACCCAGGTGGTAACTTACCGCCTGGGTCGCAATGAGGCCCAATGAGGTTTTAGTTTAAAATGCAATGTTAAAGAAAATTATGAAAAGAAAGTCATGTTACAAAATCCCATAGTGCAAAGACAAGAGGAATAGGTCCAAACTTCAAAATTTCACATGGTCACATGTAAAAAAGAAGTATAAAATGGTTTGGTAAAAAAAAAAAAAACATTTGTATATTATATAAGAAAGTGTGACTAGAAAGTGCTTACAGGCTTAATTTATTTGAGATTGTGTAAGAGATTGTGTAAGTACCTTTTTTCAGTATGTCGTACTAGGTTGATAGCTGAACAGGGGAAAACGGAGTAGCGGATGCTCAGAATGAAATAGACTGACACGAAGGAAGAAGAAACTCCAATGTTGTCTGATCAGAAAGGGTTTGTTGATACTTATCGATGATAAAGGCATCTTGACATTTCCATAGAGACATGTCAATAAATCGCACACAGAGAACATTCAAAGCAGACGTGCACTGGTGTTGTGACAAGGGGTGTAAGCGTCTAGTGATGTCAGCTGCAGGGGCGGGTGATCTGATTTACTGTGCAAGTGCACTTGAACTTAGGGCGATAGATCACCAGATAAGATTACTACAAGATGGAGGTATCTGACCCATGAGTTTCACATGTAAGAAAAACAAAGATAAAATGCATTGGATTTTTTTTTTTCATTGATCGATATATGCTCAAAAATACATGCCAAATCTATAGGGGCCAATACAATTACTTAGAGAACTTCCCCTTTAATGTTTTTTGCTACAAATCTGCTAACAAATCACCAACTCAAAGAAAACATTTTTTATAGCCCATTATATTTTTCGACACATCCATTTATTTAGCTAAATTGGCAGATACAGCAGTATACATCCACATTATACATAGTGTTGTTGATCAAGACCTCCTGGATCCTGTACAAGCTGGTTTCAAGCCTGGTAACAGCACACAATACATTGTTCTTTCCATTTGGGACAAGGTGAAAGATAGCAGAGATCACAACAAGGCCTCTGTCCTTATATTACTGGGCTTAGCCACAGCATTCAACCTGTTGGACTTTAACATTTGTTGTCATATGCTTCATGAATGTGCTATTAGAGTGAAGGCCCTCGAATGGTAATGTCACCTCCTAACCAACCAATCCCGGTGCATTTCTATTGACTCTTACCACTCAGAGTTTAAGACATGTCCATTTGGTGTACCACAAGTTTCCTCACTCTCTCCCCTACTCTTCAATCCCTACCTTTGTGGTTTCTCCACCTTCTTAAGGTCCTTTAATCTCCCTTGCTGCAAATATGCAGACACTAAATATATAATCCTTACAATACAGAGCCATTTGTTCCCCTTATTTGATATCTCAGAATGCATTACAAGAATTGACACCTGTAGGACACACATCAATCTCTTACTGAACCCAGAAAAAAACTAAATTCTTACAGCTAGAAAAGCAGCTGCAAACCTCTTTTACTAAAAAGAACAGAGCTACCCCTTCCACCCTTAACGGATTCTCATACTGTGAAGGATCTATGAGTTACCAGCGACACCAACCTCCCTCAAATCACTACAGTCGCCCAACATGCTTTTACTCCACCTGAAAGCACTCCGAAAAATCCTCCCGTTCCTAGCTTTCGCCCAAAAATGAACGGCTGTTATATCTATAGCAATGGTCAGATTAGACTAGGAAAATATCCTTTACCTAGATGACCCAATATACCTCATCGCTAGACTCTAGAGAGTCCAGAACGTAGCTGCGCCTATCATACTTTGCTTGGTCTACAGAGATCACATCTCACCGGCACTTCAGTCTCTACATTGGCTACCTGTAGGTAGAAGAATCACTTTTAAAACACAGTGCCTTACTTTCAAAGCAATTCAAGGAAAAGGCCCCAAATGTATTGAAGCAACACTTAACAGAAACATTCCCAATGTAACCTTTGATGATCATCACTCATGACATTGGTGGTGCCACCTATTCTAAGAAGAAATTGGAGGAATCCTCCTTTTCATCTCTCACAACACAACTCTCTAGCACTACCCCAAAAGAGATGAGAACTATACAAATATACCCTGACTTAAAATCATCATCAAATCATGCAAGTTCCCCTTCTTAGTTCTCAGCAGATTTCCTAATCACTCCACCTAATAGATATTTGTTGGATGTTGCACGGAAGCCGACCTGCTCACTACACTTGCATACTGCCTTCAGTGAGTGCAATCATTTGTTACTCTGACCCCACAACCTCTATGCTGAGATCTACCATCTGCAATATGTTTGTATGCCTATCAGGTTAAGACACTTAGTTATTTTTGCTCTTCTAACTTTGGGCGGTTTCTCAAAAATGACTGTGCTAAATATGTAACCTCCCGCTTGTGCTCTTGTTTTATACACTTGTTTTATTTTCAACTGAGTCCTGCCTTCATTAGATTTGCCTTCTATATTTCAGTTTTTTTAAAAATGTGTTTATTGTTTTCAAATGCAAACATTACATTCAACAGTTGCAACATCCCTCCCAACTCTCCCACCCTCCGTCCCCCTGGGGAATTATCGTCTGTCTGTAGGGGAACCATTTATCCACTGAGAATATCCGTTATTTTGATATTATGGGGACACCACTGTTCCATAAAGTTTGACTGTACGTAGTCTTGGACCGTTCCCCATTCCTTTGAAATGAATCACCTGTGCCTTGGATTGTGTGGATCACTTTTTCCCTTGCCATTTGAGCCCATAACTTCTGGAGACATGTGTATGTCAGCGGGGTGTCTCTCTTTTCCCAGTTTTGGCAATTGTTGTCCATGCCGCTATGAGCAGGCCCACAAAGCTTCTCCATTGTGGCTTTTTGTATTTCTTGGCTGTTTTGTCTTTAATTCCACATAGCCATACCCTTTCCCCCAGATGCCCCACTTCCGGAAACATTTTCCCCATCTCCACCTTTACCTCCTCCCAGAATGGTTTGATCCCTTTGCAATCCCACCAAGTATGTTTCCAAGTTCCCACCTCATCGCACCCTCTCCAGCATCGATTTTATGTTTGGGGGAACATTGTGTGCAGCCTTTCTGGGGTATAATGCCATTGGGTTACTATTTTGATCCACATTTCCTGTGTTTGTGGTGAGTGGGTCATTTTGGGAATCTGTGTCCACAAGTCCAATCACTGTTGTTTTGTTGGCTCTGCCCCCAGGGTGTTCCCCCATTTCATCATATATGTCCATTTTATTTCTTCGTCATGGGAGTTTATGAAGAAATATAGTGTCAAGACCCATTTCTTCGCCCCTGAGTTAGAGGTGACATACGTCTCGAACGGTGTGAGGTTTCTCGTAGCTGCCCTAGCTATTTCTGGCGACCTCAGCCAATGTCTGAGTTGATCATATTTATATGTGTCTCCTGCTGTGAGGAGGCATAGAAGGGACTTGCAAACCTCAAATGATCTGATTTCTTTGTCCATGAACATTTCCCCTATTTTCGTGTATCCCGCCTCTTCCCATTTCTCAAACGCCCCTCGCTCCATTCCTGGTGGGAATTGAGGGTGCTGGCAGATAGGTGTAAAAGGACTTACCGCCGTGGTCATTATACACTTACGTGTTTGGTTGGTTTGTTTGGTTGTCCCTGGCCTCCAGTGTGGTCTTCATAATTTTGCTTATGCTTAGGTTGGGGTGTCTGTGTTGTTTCAGTTTCCAAAGCAGTTCCACCAGAGGAGTTCTAGCAACTGCCCTGTCTTGTTTCGCCCATATTGGCTGCGGGTCTTCCCCTTATCCATTCCCAAAGCACCCTTAGTTGCGCCGCATGATAGTATTTTTGAAAGTGGGGAAGGGCCACCCCCCCAGGTTGGTGCTGTGAGTATCGCCCTGGCTACCCTCTTTTCCATATGAAGGATGTGACCGTCTTGGATGATACTTTGAAAAAGGATCTGAGGACCCCAACAGGCAGCGCCTGAAAGTAGTTCAGTAACTTCGGGAGGATGGTCAGCTTGACTGATTGTATTCTGCCCCACCAAGGTATCAGCAATGTATTCCATCTTTCCAAGTCTCTACTTATGTGTGTTAGAAGCTGGGGGTAATTCTTTTCATACAGCTGCCCTACCTTGTGTGTCAGCGTTATTCCCAGGTACCTAATCCCATTTTCTGCTATTTTAAAGTCGAGTGTTGTTGCTTCCCTTTGTATTGCTTCTCGATATCCCGCCAGTATCAGAATTTCAGATTTTCTCCTATTAATTTTAAGTCCGGCGATAGCCCCGTACATTTCTAGTTCCCCAACAATTTCCGCCAGTGTCCTCCCGGGGTCTTCAAGGGCAATTACCTTGTGCTGCATTCCCGCATTTCTATCCCCTTAATATGGATGGACTCCCTTATTTTCATTAGGAGAGGTTCTAGGAAAATAGCATATGAAAGCGAAGAGAGCGGGCATCCCTGCCTAGTTCGCCTTGAGATAACTACCCTTCCTGTGACTTCTCCATTGATGGCTATTCTACTTGTCGGAGAGTTATAGTTGGCTCTGATCATTGCTATATATTGTCCCCAAATCACATGCGTTCTAAGATCTTAAATAGCATTGACCACTCCACCCGGTCAAATGCTTTCGACAGCATCTACCGATAGCAGTATCGCCGGAGTGTGCGTTATACCCGTTTTTTCAACTAGGTGTGTGAGCCTCCTAATATTGTCGTGTGTTTGTCTTCCCGGAATAAAGCCCGATTGGTCGAGGTTTATCAGGTTGGGGAGAAGCGGAGATAGTCTTGCTGCCAGGACCTTTGTGTAAATCTTTGCGTCTAGGTTTATCAGGGATATTGGCCGGTAAAACGCGGGGGATGTCGGGTCTTTCCCTGCTTTGTGGAAAACTAGCACCTTCGATTCGTTCATTGTTGGGGTCACGTTGCCGCTCTATTTAAAGGAGTTTAAGAGCCTAGTTAGAAAGGGGATTAGATTGTCCGCATACTTTTTATAGAAAGGGGCCGTGAAGCCGTCGGGGCCAGGTGCTTTATTTAGCGGGAGGTCTACTATTGCCTTTTACACTTCCTCTTCCCTTATCGGGCTCTTTAGGGCTAATCTGTCCTCCTCTGGTATTTGTGGGATGGGTAGGGTCTGTTGGTAGGTGTCTTGTGCGCCCCCATCTGGGAAGTCAGTGGAATATAGTTTCTGGTAGAATTCCCTGAATGCCTCACCCATGTCATGTGTGCACATCAGTAGCTCCCACTTCGTGCTTCGAATGTTTTTGATCGTCATCTCCTTTTGTTTTGCACTGAGTTTTCTGGCTAACAATCTGTCTGCTTTATTGGCCTTAATATAGTATCTTTGTTTGAGGTATAGCAGTGTTCTCTCTGTGCCTTTGGTGTGCAGCATTTCTAATATGCCCTGTGTATGTCTTATCGATTTCTTTAATGCCCTTGTGGGTTGAATCAAGATTTTCTCTTGGATGTCTGCTATTGTGGTTTCCAGCTCCCTTTCCCATTTTAACCTCTGTTTGTCCTTCGAGACCTTCAAAGCTATCATCTTCCCGCGGATTACCGCCTTCAACGCCTCCCATACAGTCCCCAGAGAGACATCTCCTGTGTCATTTTGCTCAAAATATTCTTCTACCATCTCCCTAATTGACTCTCCTGTTACTGAATCTTGGATTATGTACTGGGGTAACCTCCACCTCCAGAGACCATTTGTCTTCCCAGGTAGATTCACCTACAGCCACAGGGGAGCATTATCCGACAATGATATTGACCCCTTGTCCACCCCCTGACTCTTTCCCATTAGTACCACTGATGTCCAGAAGTAATCTATTCTCGACATGGAATTATGAACATGCGAGAAGTATGTATATCCCCTCTGATCCCCCTTGAGTTCCCTCCACACATCACATAGGGCCATTTGTTCCATCTGCTGCTTGAGGCGTTTCGAGGGTGCCCCTTGGCCACGCGGGCCCCCCGAGCTTCTGTCTAGTTGTGGGTGGCATGCCATATTGAGATCACCCCCCAGGATCACCTCTCCCCTTGCAAAGTCTTCGAGTTTCCCTAGCGTATCCCTTAGAAAGCCATCTTGTCCTACATTAGGAGCGTATATTGATGCCAGGGTAATGCGGTGTCCCTCTATCACCGTGTTGGCAAATGTGTATCTCCCATCTGTGTATTTGTCTACTAGTCTGGCATCTCCCCCCTCTTTTATCGCTATCAGCACTCCTGCTCTTTTTTCCATTGTGTTCGCCTGCGCCCATATCTTGTATCCCCTTATACGTGTCTTCTGCTTGTCCCGGGCTCCGATATGCGTTTCTTGAAGTAGTAATACGTCTGCTTTTTCCCTCTTAGCCAGCTTCTCAAGTTTTACCCTTTTCGTTGGGTAGTTAAGGCTCCTGAGATTAAATGTTAGGATGCAGATTTTCCCCATGGTATTATGTCCAGGTCCATTGCCCTAGGTTCCACCTCCTTACTGTGTTAGCCTTCTTCCATGCCCCCCTCCCCTGAACATTCCCCCCCAACAGGTAATAGTGAACCAAACAACTTTCCCCCTAGTAGGGTGCGGGTTCCTAAGGATGCTAGGGCATTGCGCCTATCGCCCCCTGCCCTCCATAAACTCGGGTGGTATTTCACGGGGGATCCTAAACCCCGCATTGTGGACTGTCCCTACCGGGTTCCATAGCCAAGGATTCTCCCCGGGCCGCCTTCTCAAATGACTCTCGATGCCTCTGAGTTCCCTCCACACGGACCCCCGGATGGTAGTCTTTGCTGGGTCCCCAAGGAGTGTCTAACACGCCGGCCGTGTCCTCTTACTTCCGTTTATGGCGACATCCTGCGGCCCTCCTTCCCTGTGTTTTTCTTCCTTTGTTTGCCCGTCTCCCATCCTCACAGCCTTCTCGGTTGCTCTCCCCTTGTTTTTGTATCCCCTTCCTCTTCTTCTGCCTGGAGTCACATTATGCTGAGGCCTTCCTCCCACGTGGTCGCTCTTCTCCGTTTTCCCTCCCATGTGAACAACAGCCCAAAGGGAAAGGTCCACTTGTAGCGAATTTGTCTTGCCACTAATGCTTTAACCAGGGGGGCCACCACTCTTCTCTTTTGCAGCATCACCAGGGCTAAATCTTGATATAATTGTATTTCTTGCCCATTCATTCTTATGTGGTCCATCTCTCTTGCCCTCCTTAAGATTTGTTCTTTTTGTGGGTATGATGAGAGGGCTACCAGGACATCCCGCGGTCTTTCCCCTGGTGCTCCAGATCTCTTCGGCCCACCCTGTGCACTCTGTCCACCCCAATTTCTTCCGTCTCTTGCGCCTCTAGGACATCTCTAAACACCTCTTTCACCGCTGTCTTGAGATCCTTGTCTAGAACAGACTCCGCCATATTTTTTATGCATATGTTGGACCTTCGAGAGCAGTGCTCAAGGTCATCACATTGGATTTCTAGATTGTGGGTGAGTCTCACAAGGCGTTCCTGTGCTTCGCTGACCTGTTATGTTTCCTCTTCGATGCCTTGGACAGATCTTTCAAGTATATCCGTTCTCTCTAACTTGGCCACATCAACTTTCAGGTCCTGGACCACCTACTTCATGTCATTCTTCATTGTTGCGAATTGTTCCTGTACCGTTGACATGAACTTTTCTTGTAGTTCCATGAACCATGTTTTCATGTCGTCTCTTGAGGGTAGCTGTTGGTGAGGCATAGGGGTGCGGGTCCTCCTGACCCTTTCCTCTAGTTTGATTTGTGGTGTCCGCAGACCACATCTGTAGGATATTGGCATCCTGCTTTGTGTTCTGAGGTGTCTGTTGTGCTGTGCCTCCTTTCTTTTCCCTTGGCCTTTCACATGGTAGGTTTGGTCTTCCGGGGATGTCCCTGAGCACTCCGGAGGTATCCTGCTGTATATATGCTCTCCGTCGGCCACACTGCTGCTATCCTCTCTTTGACGTGTGGGGGTGGGGGGTTTGTCAAGATTTGATCCGTGGATTGAATGTTTGGGTTGGTGTGTGCCCTTCGTTGTGACCCACCTCCTTCTGTCTTTTGATAGTGAGTATACTCTGGGTCCCCTTTTCTCACTTCCCCCTTCTTTTGCTCCCAGGGGTGGTTTCCCCTCTTGGTCTCCTTCTCACCTTCCCCCGTACATGTGTGTGTGGCTCTGCTGGAGGGGGAGCCTCGCACACTTGCCCTTTTCAGTAGATCCTGCTGAGGGTGGGGGAAAAGTGCCTTGCCATGGGTGTCCGCTCGCCCGCTGTGGTGTGATGGCCGAGGGAGCTCTCCTTCTGTGTCCCCTTCCATTCCACAGGCTTCTCTCTCCTCTGCCGGTGGCTTGTTCCTACTTATCCGCTGCTCCTCCTCTGCATCTCCTAGGGAGGAGGGCCTGTGTCACTCTGCTCCGCTGTCCGGTGGCTTCGCGTTGGCTGGGGGGTGAGGGCACCAGCACCCCCACCTCCGTTCTTGTGGCTGAGTTGTCCTTCTGCTGCCCCACTCAGGGCTGCCTGCTAGATGGGGCCTCTATTGCCGACGCTTCCCAGCTGGCTTTATCTCCCTCCTCCGCTGGTGTCTGCGATAGGGTGGGCAGCCCCTCGCTGGCTGGTGGCGCCTCACCACACTGCATGCGTCCCGCAGTGGCCTCCTCCTCCGGCACTTCTCCTGTAGTCCCCGGTGGGGGAGGGGCCACCTCGCGCTCCCTGCTGTATATGCCTCCACGGAGCCTGGGTTCATCTGCCTCTTTCACCGGGGGGCTCGCCGACCCACTGTGTCCTTCCTCCCGCCCTCCGCCTTCATTGGGGGCCGCTTCTCGATGGTGTCCCCTGTCTCCGCCGGCCAGCGGTCGTTTGTTTCTTTTCCTGATGGGGGAGGGGCTGTCTTGCGCCCCGGCGTCACTCTGTGGCCTCTTCCGCGGGTCCAAAATCCTGATTTGGCCACACCGGGGGTCGCAGAGATGTGGAGGTTGCCCTGACCTCCTGACGTCTAGTTTAGCTTCATTTTCTGTGCTTATGCAGGCTGCCCGGGCAGAGAGCGTTTCATACACGTCTCATCGCCCCGGCGGCCATCTTGGAATCCTATATTTCAGTTTTACTCATAATTCACATCATTCCCAGAGTGGAAGGTCTCCATTGCAATCCAGCTATATGTGTAGACTGCCTGCTCTCCTTTCTCCAAAACCCATTGCTTAACCCTAATGCTTATGCTGTGTATATATTTCTTAAATAACTGATGTCTCTATTAAAGTAATACTGATATGACAACCAACACCTCTTACTGCTGTTTTGCTGATGGAATTTCAATAAATCTAAGGAACGTAAACCCTCAAGCATTGTATTATTCCTTCTTTTTCAGCACAGAAGCCTAGGACGTTGGTTCAGGGTGGGAAAGCCATTCTGTCTCATCTTCCTGTTTGTCTTTTTGTATTCCCTGCACACTTTCAAAACATAAGCCAACACCTGGCCCTGACATATCTTTGTCTTCTGGGCTAGCCCTAATCAGTCTAGAGGTGCTACTACCAGGGAAGAGTTCAGATATTATTAACAAGTGTCATAGCCTACAAAACTATCTGAAAGTCTTGAGCACATGTTTTTTTATTTCGTTTTTATTATTATTACGGTATTATACAGTTAACAAAATAATTAACTTCTAACACCACAGGCTAGTAAACACAAGTTCAGTCCAAGAATGAACAACAAGAAAAAGCAAAATCGATTAATTGGACTCAATCAATAATAGTCTTATCTCAAGCGTCAGTTTGCCTGCTTGCTTACTTCACATTTGTCTATACACATCATACCAAAGTCTTGATGATGCTGGTCATTCTTTTCCATACAATAGTAAGAAATATTATGCATGCTTCATGACAACTTTTCATAAAAAGAATCCAGAGAACTTCAGCTGTAACGTTCCTGTCAAGGCCTGCTGAATTTAGAGCCTTCAATCGTAGCGTCAGTAGTGAAGGGCACTCAGTCAATAGATGTTTGGCTGTTTCTAATCCCAATTGACCGCACAAGCAGCAATATCTGACTCTTCTCTGGATTTTTTGCCAAGCTCCTATAATCTCAAATGACTTCACAGTGTTGAATTGCAGTTGAAGGTAATCCCAAAACACAGACAATTGCCCAAAAAGTGATAGACGTATCTCAGAGCTAACTCTTGGTCCTTGATAAATTCAATACATGCTGCAGCTTTAGATTTGGTTGCCAGATTAACAATCGGTTGGTCCCTGCTCATTTTCGCTGATCAGGTCTTCAAGACTTTCCTAAACTTGGTAAGTGGCATTGCAAGGGCATTCTCCTGGGCTAATGTAATCCATCTGTGTGCAATCAACCAAATTTTCACTAAACACAACTAGTCGGTATAAAACTTGCAGGTACTGCAACCCCCCCAGGATCACCCCATTCAATGTTTTTTTCTGGGGCATTAACTAGCTTCCAAAATATACGCAGATACCACAAATACAATTTCACATAAATCGGTGGAATATTACATTCCAAAAAGATCATTTCCATTGCGGTATAGGAAGGCAATCTCAGCAGTCTCTTTAAAATTGCAACGCTTAATAAATTGAGCACATCTCAAGGCCATCATGCATCCATAACCAGTCTTAATTCCCCAACACACCAAAATGATACCTAAGCGCCTAATATATATGAGGTCACGAATTAGGTTCTATCTCTCTCTCCAGACAGACCATCTCTAATGCTAACACACAGGCATATATCTCATAAATACATTCCGGATCACACCATCATTATACCCATCTTATTATGCCCTTTTTGTTTTCGTATTCCACCTTGTTTACACACTGCTCCAACTACACTCTACCCCAAATAACCTCTCCTCCTATCTTTTCCCCTCTCTCTGCTGCCACAGCAGACTACAGTCTGGTATCAACACCCTGGACAGGTGCACACTTTGCTCACCCACGGACAACAACTAAGTGCTTTCAGACCTCTGTGGTGGTGAGGTGGTGATTTGTGCAATACAAAAGGCAATAAAATAACAACACAGCCGGAGCAAGTCCTAAAAATTTAAGTGGGGGGACTCCTCGGGAAATGCAATGCGATGTGACGTTGCCAGAAATTAGCGTATCAAGGTGAAATATGCACACTTCATTAAATTGGTTTTGAATAACCACCCGAATTGCACAGGACAAATGGTATTTGCCTTTCATAAAATCAACACACACACAAAACCACGAGAGGATATGTTATTAGAATAGTGTGTTTGAAAACGTTAAAAGGTGTGCATGTTTTAAACTCCAAGAAACAATACAAATGTTTTCCCAAAAACTTGCAGTACCGAAATGGGACATTTCACCTTTGTTATTTTTCATCAGGTTATACAGGGCAGTGGTGAAGTGTCCGGGTTGCAAAACTGACGACTGTACGGTTTGATCCCCGTGGTCCGCTTTAATTCATAAATTCAAAGAGGACATTCAATGTTTCTCATTTTAGCTGGGGAGATTGAGTCCACCCTCTGAAAAAAGTGGGTAGACTGCGTCCACTCGCGTGTACCTTCGGCTTGAGCACTGAACACACCTCCTGCCAGATCTGACTCTTTTTGGCAGCGACACTCTTCATTCCGAGGCTTTAGTTTCTGTTTTGTTCCATTTTAAAGCTAGGCTTGTGTTTGGGGTTTGTCATTACCCCCACTCGCGATGCCCGTAAGCCCCCAACACGTACAGACACACACAGACACGTCTGTACTACTCGGGCTTCCCGGTCGCACTACCCCGGCCGGGAACGCCCCTTTTATTTATACTGCACGCAGCGGCGTGCAACGTCACGCCGCCATGTGCACGTCCCTTCAAAGGGCAGCACCACAGCTTGCAAGTCCGAAAATGGAAAATGCTGCTGATTAAAAAGCCAGGTGTGTCATGCACGTTATGAGGAGTAGAGGGATGAGTCGAGTCTAAAGTGTCTGACTTAAGCACAAACGGACATCAACAAAGCTGGTACAAGGATTTATGGCACCGCAGGCAAAGTGTTTTTTTGGGGCCTCCTCCTCCTTAAAATGTCCGATTTTTTGTTTTTTACTGCAGCACCACTCTAACCAGCAGCTTTTGTTTTATTATTTATAAATACGATTTATGTTTCTCCCGTGGCTAGTCAAGTTCACTTAGAACACTTTCTAAACAAAATCCTTTGCATTTTTTCAAACATAGACAGCTAGCATTAAATCACTCCTCAAGCTGTGCTTCAACGCGTAACATAATAGTGTTATAACATTTAACTTGTTTGGGTTAACCCAGTAAATACTTCAAGGCACCCGTTTAGTAGTGATGTGGGATCTGCGTCCTGGGTCATCTTACCTCGGCATTCTTTTTGCAGAGTATTGCACCGCGGGACTTTTTTTTAAAGTGGCAGGAGCGTTTGTGTTTCGTAAACCACCCCCACCTCCACTTTCAAATGTTTATATTTTAAAGATCGCGCTACATCTGGCCATCCAAAACAGTCTTCTTTCCTCTGCTTACTTGAGTGTCACAAGAATCGGTGGAATACACACATTTTGTAGTTAGAAGTTTTTTAAAAAAATAATATGCATTTGTTTGGCTCCGGTATCTCCTTGGGCTTGCTAATACTCAGCTCATATTCAGGTATTCTGTATTTAAAATGGGAAGCAGTATTTGCTTTATAAATATATTCAGCAGTTTATCTGCTCTTCTTCGAAGAATATATCGATCAGAAATGTGCTACTTCCTAAATGTAATTTCCTACTGCCAAATGTCAACATGCTTTTCTTCACAGGAAGTTCTTTTTTTTTCTTGTGTATCAAAAGTCATCCTTTGCGCCATCTTGTTTCATGCCTGCAAGTCATTTTGTTCACTCCCTAAAAACTTGCATAAAGAGACAGACGGGATACGGTACATCTCCCTATAATGCCTCATTCTGGGACCACAGTGAATATGGCAATGTCTAAGTCACAGGTTTTTAGCAGCATTTTCTGTTGTTATATATGTGCTTGCAGCCCCGCTTGCTTATGAATGTCCAGCTCTTGGCTTCCTGTTTAGTACCATAGAAAAAAAACTGGATCCGTCAACAGAGTTGCTTGTGCAGTAGATATCAGCCCTAGCTTTTGTGGAAATGCCTAGACTGAACCAATTATAAGTACATGCATTAAACAGAAGAAAAAGGTAATAACATCTACCCGACTTCTCTGGAAGATAGTCATGAATCACTTGGCTCCTAGCAATTATTGTGGCAGAGAATTGGAAGAGGGCTCCTTTAAGGAGGACAGACTAAGGACAAGGGGACGGAGGCAGGGGGAGGGAAGAAGGGGAGGGGAGTGGTAGAACGCAGGGAGTTGTAATGGGAGAATAAAGGAGATAGTCACCCTACCCTGAGGCTCCTGTGTCGTTTCTTCAGTGAATGTAAGGGGCCTAACAACTGGTGATGAAGCAACAACCCATGCTGTGAGACGGCATCGCCGCGTGCCTGGACACAGGACCACTGCAGGCAAGTGTAACAGAGGGTGAGGAGGACCCCACAGGTCGATTTAGAAGGCAAGGAGATCCGCTGTGGAAGACAAGTGAACCTTGTGGGAGATCCGGTGAAGGAGACGACCGATCCAATCAGGAGAAGCATACCGAGGCTGCCAGGAAGGTATGCCAGGGTGAGGAGGAACCAACGCAGGAAGCAGCTGGCCCAGAGAAGCAGCACCTGGCGTCAGCCAGCGAGTCAGAAGGGTGAGGAGTACCCATAAAGCTGACGGTAAGCTGCGCTCGCCAGCATTAGGAGGTAGAGGGACACACACACCACACACTCGCAAAGGGAGCCAGCAGATCACACATGGCCAGTAGAAGGAGGTGTAGGGAGGCATGCACTACGCACCCACCAAGGGAGCCGACGGAACACACACAGCTGCACGGAGAGGAGCAGCACGTACAACGGATCATGGCCCAATCCACAGTAAGGGCGAAAAGGGTGCAAAAGTGCCCATCCTTACGGCCACAATGCACATGGCAACCACAATACGCCACCTGGGAAAATCAATAACAATACAAACAGTTGAAGGAGGGGACAATGCACGTGGCAACCACACTATGCCACCAGGTAAAATCAATAACAAT
The DNA here is from genome assembly GCF_040938575.1 of Ambystoma mexicanum. Lineage (NCBI taxonomy): Eukaryota > Metazoa > Chordata > Amphibia > Caudata > Ambystomatidae > Ambystoma > Ambystoma mexicanum. The sequence goes on from NC_090937.1 coordinate 406,892,639, forward strand.
ATGAACAGTAGAAGGAGGGGCAAGCAATGCCACATGTGTCCAACACACTACGCCACCAGGGAGGAAAATAAAACAAAAGAGGGACTAACGAGCAAACAGAGCCACACCTAAGGAACAAGAGCACAGGCCAAGGACACTACATATAGGGCACAATCAAGTCTGCATAGGAAGGTCAATTGGAGACTGGGTGTGAAGCAGTCGCCCACAGAAGCCCCTCCATGGTCAAGCCATAAAGACCAGCAAGGTAAGGGACATTTAGGAAGCCCATCTGCAAAACGCAACATGTCCAAGGAGGCATGACTAGCTGCTGGGGCAGGCACAGGAGCCTAAGTCATCATCCAAACAGGATCCGCCTCCAGGGCACACTTTCCTTGGTGACCCAACCTGTTCCCACTGCTACCACATTGTGACCAGGGGCAGAGATGGGAAGAGTGAATGGAGGAATTCAAGAGCCATAGGGGACCAAGTCCCCCGAACAAAATACATTTTTTTGCTAACCTAGCTGGGAAGGAGATAAAGGGGATCCTGAAGATGATCACAACAGGACTATAGCTAATGTTTCATGACTGGTTAGAAAAGGACTCAGAGAAAACTTTTTCCTCTGGAGCATCATGTTCGTGTAAGTTTATGACATTTGGCAGAAACGTGTTCCCACATCCAAATAAAAACCAAATTTGGTGAAATTACAAGTAGACAAAGTTAAACTGATGTATTTTTTTAATTGGGTTTTCTGAAGACCCCACAAAATTCTCTTTTAGGACACATTTCTCAAAGTTGTCCACTTACATTCTCTAGATTTTCAGCATAAACTAAGCTACTACCAGGGACTGGAAACAATTTGGAATTCAGTCAGACAAACATGAGAATTTAGATTCTTTCTATAATTCAAGCCTGCAGAGTATATGGCTGGAGTGTAAAGAAATAGAGTACAAATAAACAGGTACCATTACCATTTTTAAGCATCTTATTTTATCTTTAATGTCAGTTCTTCTTCCTATATTTTCTCATCCACTATGTCTGCTATGTTGCACTCTCTCTGTTCTTCAGCCCCGTTTGTTCCTTTGCAAAAACCTCCCCCACCATGGCTAATCCCTTCTCTTCAATCCACTCATTGGTGTTTAGGTAAACCAGGACGGTGCTGGAAATAATCTCACTTCTTTTCTGATCATGTTGGTCTTTCGTTTAATCATGCTTTCTATCACTTGGATTCATTTCACGCTAAATATCTTTATTTCCAATCTCTTATTTTAACCCTTTCTGTAGACTGCGATTCTTGCTTTATTTAAACATATGTAATCATCATTCTCTGTTATCCTCACTCTCTCCTTCTGCTCTTTTTCTCCTCCCCTTGCATTATGTTAATTTTCCAGTTAATCCTCTTTCTGAAAATTCTGTATCTCTTGTGTTCCAACTGGAAAACCCTTCTGCTGCTCCTTGTCATCCCATTCGGCTCCCATTTTGCTGATTCTTTCCTTATTTTTTTACCACACTTTTCAATTCCTTTCTTTCGTCTGAAAAACAGTCTCTAAGTCTTGATCCTTTTCTCCATGCCAAGTACTCCCCTAGTCTCCTTCTTCTTTTTTTTTAATATTCTTTTTTTTTAATAAACAAATATACATTTCTCTCTATACGGAGCTATCAGCATATCTAAAGCAAAGCTCCATTCTTTTCCTTTAAAATCTGCAACAGGGTTCCATCCTGCTCACTCTACTGAAACTGTACATTTGCATGTAACTTATCTTCTCACCTTTTCTCATTATACTAAACAATCTTCTCTCTTAAATATTCTTGATCTGCTCCTTTTGATAATGTGAATCATCCTATTCGTTGTGCTTAAAGGTGGTGTTCCACTGTCATGTTTTTCTTCTTATATTGCTAACTACCCATTTTCTCTTTCATGGGCTGGGAAATTCTCTAGATCCCCATGGTTACATGTTGATATCCTTCAGGGCTAGGCTCTGGGCCCCTATATTTTTCATTGTACACTATTCATCAGTCTACTTGTATATCATTCTTTGATTTATGTTTTCATTTTTATGCTGAAGTCTCCTACAACATTTCACTTCCTTATCTTTTTCAGACTCATTCCACTTGTCTCTGTCATGGGTTAAATGGTACAACATCCTTTTGCCGGCAGTAGTTTTTTCGATGGAATTCTTACAGAAAACATTCCATTGAAAACACAAATTGAAATGTATATGCGGTCGGAAAGTGGTTAAAAGGGATGTAGAAGGGTCAGGGTGGGGTTAATAACATAGGCACATTTCGTGTTTTGGGGAAGAACCCCCTAAAATGAAAAAAGAAAGAAAATAGATGATGTTTTCCAATGGATTTTTTCCATAAAAAATACATCGAAAAACTACTGTCGGGAAAACGACATAGAACCGGGTTAAACACTGCATGCTCTCTCATTCTCTTCATCCTCCAAAACTGAGATTCTCTTTGTTCTTGCTCCTTCTCATGGTTGTTCCCCTCCTTCTATTTCTCCTTTCTGCCCTGTTTCCCTGGCTCCTTCTGTATCTTATCTTAACGTATATGTTGATTTTCATTAATCTATTTCCTTCTATCATTATATTTTTACTCTTGTTCATTTTTACAATGTTCATAATATCCAACATCTTCATAATTGTTCTTCTAAAATACATATTCTTACGTTAGTATGTTCACACCTAACTTAATATTTTCCTCTAACTGTCTCCCTGCCTTTGTACTTGCACTGCTGTTTGCCTGCATTGCTTACTTCCTACATCCTCTCATATGGTTCTATGTCGTTTTTTTATCGAAAGGAGTTTTTTCGATGGATTTCTTTACCGAAACAATCCATAGAAAACCCCCATTTATTTTTACATTTGGGTGGTCCCCCCAAACCCGCATTTCCCCATGTTATTAACCCCACTGACCCCCCCCACACTTTCTAAACTTACCTGACCCACCATATATATTTTGATGAGATTGTTCAATGACATTTTACCCCAAATATTCCATCAAAAAAACTACTGTCGCCAAAAGGACGTTGTACCCTCTCAAATCGCTCTGTATCTTACTTCACTTTAATGGTTCTCTTTTCCCGTCATCTTCAGTTAAAAGTTTTGTGCATTGTTTTTAACTTAAAGGCATCACTGGCCTTGTCCTTTCTTATCATTTGTCCTTGTTTTTGCTCTATACAATCACACTTTGTTTTCTCTGATTCTTTTGACTTTTCCCTATTCTTGTGCCAGTTTTGTTTTTACTCATTCACTTTGCTGTACCCAACATTTGGAAATTCCCCTCCTTTTTCTTTTCATTCTGCTACTTGCACATACTGTTGTTCTTCTCTTAAAACTCATATTACTGTCTCTTCGTGATTGTAATGTACACTGCATTTTGTCTATTGTTAAAAATTCTCTATTTTTGTATCTGCTTATTTAATTGTGTAAAGTGCTTTGACAAAAGTGCTTTATATAGTCTAAATCAATAAATATGATTGGAGTATTCACATGCCCATACACATGGTCGGAATACAAGTGAGCACAAAATGCACTGATGGTACACATTGAAAATGTGCTCTGAATGACCATGTGATTCCCCACACAGGCCACACACAAACACACCAACCCCGCTAAAACCCTTTCAAGAACACACTTATATCATGCATACACATCGATGATTTGTTTGGAATACAAGAAAGCACACGATCACATACAATGCAAGTAAGTACAATAGGCACAGACAGTACACACTGGCAGTATGCTTGAAATTACTATCAGTATACATACCTGCATCCGTCCACACCAACACACACAACTACACATGGGCAAACCACATAGACACACTCCACATATGAATACACTTGGAAAATGCATACACACACAGAGTATATTTGGAGTACAAGAAAGCACAAGACCACAAACAATATGCTCAAAATGTAAGTAAGCAAGGAAAATAAACTTTGAATATGCGTACTGACAACCAGTGCTACATGCATGAATATACATACAACCATGCCACACACATGCTCCTTCACTGAATTCACCCTCAAATACACCAATGCAAACACACTCCCATATAAGACTCCCTGAGACTATATGCACACACATAGAATATGGTCTGTGTATGATTGGTCACCATGTGCACACACCATATGATTGGAATCTGAGCATGGAACAATGTGCTCAGAATATGCACATGCTCTTATAACATACTTAGAATTAGTGAGCACTGTTGAGATATTTTTGAATTATAATTGTTCTTTAGTAAGTGTGTATCTCTAATTTAACACCCCATTATTTACAATCCCACCACACAATTCTAGGACAAGAAACAGGCTGTATTGGGAATCAAAATGTCATGTTATTCAAATAAAACCTCTTAAATAGTGGTCCCCTAACTTTATGCTGACGAAGTCAACAAAAATATATATTATAAAAATCTGCATTCGCCACACTATTATTAAGTTGAGTATTGAGTATCACAGAAAACCTAAAAAATGAATAGCTAAAAACATTTGAGTTGTATTACGGATTTGGCTGAAATATTGCACCCCCAACCAGACTCGAAAGTTTAGGAAAAATCAGGTAAACAATAAAAAAAGTTATTAAGAAAGTAAAAAGACTCTATTTTAGCCTAGACCCCTTCATTTTCCCATAGAGAAAAAGTCAATTTTGTTCTCAAGCGTACAGCCAAAACTACTTGTACAGCCGTAGCGTGAAAACTGCTGTGCAGATTTCAAGCAAATTAGAAACAAATTTAGCACAAATCGTTAACTTAACTTACTTGTTTAGTTTGGTGTAAATACATGCAGTAGTTTTTCAAATATTTGACAGAGAAAGACGTGCCCCTTGATCCTTTAAACCTTGTTATCAGCCTAGGTGGTTTTTACAGCACAGAGGCTGAGCGAGACTAATATCTTTTGACTTGCTGAATGGATTTGGATGACATTTTCCAAACATACAGTTTGTCAAGAGCACCACTAAACTGGACATTTTGGGAACAATTTGTCAAAGAATTAAAAAGCTATTAAGAAAATATAAAAACACATTTTTCAGCCTAATGCTGTTCAATTTCCCACAGAGCAAAACTGCCCTTTTTTAACAGCCTTAGCATGAAGACTGCTTCAAAGATTTTCGACCAAATAAGGAACAATTTGGGCGCAAAGTGTTAACTTAATTTCCTTGACTGGCTTGTTGTAAATCCATCCAGTAGCTTTTAAAATATTCAACAGAGAACAGGGTACTCCCTGCTCCTTAAAACCTTCATATCTTCTTGGTGCTTTGCAACAGAGATGCTGAGAGAGGCGAATATTTTTCCAGGAGGGGTCAGAGGTTATTCCGCACAGTAGTTATAAACATTTGACAGAGAAGGGGGTGCCCCCTTCTCCCAAAATTATAGCTATATATGTGTCCTACAATGCATCAAAAAGACTTTTCAGAAATGAAAACCCAGCCATTTATTTGGGCCAAAGGCCATGGCTAATGGCCCGTAAACAAGCTATGGTATAACAAAACCCCTGAAATTCACTGACAAATCTTTAGTTAAATTGTAGTTAAGTTGAGCAGATTCAACACAACAAACCCCTTGAAATTCAATGGATGTGGGAAGTCATGACCAGTTTAACTCGGCGGCATTAAATTTCGGACTATTTGAATGCACGCTTTGGATATTTTTGGAGCTCAGAATCATATTTCTTCCATATATCCTCATAGCAACATGATAAAGAGATTTCTGGGTTGACATACACCTCACAAATGCTGGGGATACGTCATGAATTAATGCAATGAAAAACACTGAATTATTAATATTTATAATTGTATCAATTTATAATAAATCTGCAGATATTGTGTTTAGATTTATTTTGCCACAGTGAATCTCACAGAAGTATAGCACAATTTTTAAATTCATTTCTAATGCTAATTCAAATTAGTTTCATTTCCTTGAATCATCAAACTTTGTGCTAGCATTGTGAATATGTGGAGTGCCCTTTTTCAGATCTTGCATTAACTAGACATGTGGTGGTTTATCACCTAGCTGATATCAGGAGGTGACATCATCATGTGATCAGCCCAGATTTATATCTGTGACAGAGGCATGCTTTAGGCCTTCTTGGAATGTAAATAAGTGTTTCTTTCTTAAGATTATTTCCTTTGAGATGGGCTCATGTGGGCGGGGGCTGTCATTAGTTAGAGAATATGAACAGATGATTCTTTGTTTTAAATAATGTAATACATTTCTTTACTGGCCTTAATTATATAGGTCTATTTTCTCCTGATGGCCAAGCTAACCTTCTGAGATATTCAACCTCAATGCCATTCAACAATGTACACAGGACTAAACAGAAATAAGATTGCTGTCAGTTTCCGTGGAAAATCAACATTCGCAAAGGCACACTAGAAAACCAATGATTTCCTATACATTAAGTACTTGTTTACTTCTGTTGTATTGATGGTGTATAAGTCATTCTCTATGAATATCCTACAGTGTTTTCCGTCCTTTGTGGTAGACACATTCTGAAGAAACCACACATTTCAATCGGTTACATTATGTCATATTTTCATTTCTTCTTGCTAAAAATAGAAAGGTACTCCACTTGAAACACAACATATGTAATCCTTTAACATTACAAGAGAGTTTGCTTTACAAGTGCAGTTAAATTTGTGGTATCTTTCAATAACCCAAAATACGTTTTTCTACTGCACTTAGCAACATTTCACACCCATTTATTGTTGCCACAAGAGTGTTAAAGTTATAATATGCACATCCTTTTCTTCATGTGTTTCAGGAAGTAGAACATTTGTATTTAGAAAACAAGCTTTCTCGCGTTTTTGGCTTACAATTCATAAATGTTCTTGGTCTGTGTGAGAATACACATCACACGTCGAGTGCTGTCCCTCATTTGAGCAGGTAACTATCTGCATCACACAGGTGCATTCTCTTTATGGTAATGGAAGAAATACACATATATTAGGAAGGCCCCTTTATAGCACTTCTCACAGATTCTAGAGAGAGTTAAGGTGATCTAATTTATTTACCTCAACAAAAATCTTGAAATTCTGCATGCGTTAGAAGTAATGAACATTTTAATTCTGCCTGCCCACTGCTTATGTCCCCTGTGATATCATTTTGTATCTCATTGTGAATCTCTTCTGCCATATCATCAATGTGCTCATCAGCAGGGAGGAAAACCCAGTTAAGGTGGTCTTCCCTTCCCACACCCAGTGAATTTCAAGTTTTTTTTTTGCGATGAATCAGATCACGTTTACTCTCTCTTAACAGAATTTCAAGGGATTTGTTATGCTGCATTTTCTTCAGTGCCCCCTGGCCATGGCCTCTGACACCAATGATTTAAATAGAGGGAAGGCCTCTGGCCCTGGCCAGTTACCCTGGTCTGTTACCTGAGACCTATACGCCCCAGGACCCAACCATATCTCACCAGACATGGCTTATGTTCATGTTGTACAAATTATTAAAAAAGCCAGAGGACCTTAGGCGGTGGCCTCAGGATCCAGTGGCTATGACTTGCACCTGTCTCCACTTACCTCAATTAATATAAATGACCCATATAGCACTGTCTAACAGATCAGATCCTACCTCTGTGCAGGTTAAAAACTATATCTCAGAAGCATACAAGCAATTGAGAGCCCCCCTCCCACATTTCCCCTCTTTTTATTATTCAAGCTGTGCCTGTCCCAATTAATATTTTTCTCTATTCTCACAAAATCATTTCTGGTAATCTTTCCGAAAATCATTCTCAGTAATCATTCCCATGGCAATGCATAGTTTGCAGATTCCCATGGTAATGCAATGTATGCTGATGTTTGCAGAAATGTGAAAATGCTAACAATTTAAACAACTTCCCCATCCCCACTGTCACCATGTGTGTGAGGAAATGTCTTCCGCACTGCAGGAGTAAAAGGGTGTGTAGTGGCTAAAGTGATTACTCAGCCCTCAGACCGCTACAAAAGAATAGTGAGTTCAATCATAAACGTAAAACAGCCACAGTTAAAAGATATACCTCCTTTGCTTTTTGTGATAATGTGGGCAGAGGGAAGGTTATACTCTCAAGAGGGGTGTGAATGTTATCCAGTAGCAACCCAAACAGCAATAGTACAACAGTCCAAAATAAATGAAATGTCCAATCAAGATTCTATACAAATATATGTACTTAAATTAAACACACCATCTTCAGAAATAACTAAATAGAACACACTATACAAAATCCGCCTCTGAGGAAGAAACACAGAATAGGTACAGATTGAAAGAAATAGCACTCTGGGTCATGAATCAGGGGTGCAATGCACGTAAAAACCACAATGTTTGTAAAAGGATATCATCTTGAATGCCAAAATGGAATTATTGACCTAACCAGTCTCTAAGGCCTAAACTGGACAAGTGGCAGTTAATAGTCAGTAATACATTTTACAGTTCTTGACTTTTCAACAGCGGCAAACCAGGCTTCTTGATTCTGTTTGTCCTGCTCTACAAGGTTTGAGTGCAGCAGTGGCATTGTCCTAGACCAGGGACAGTGTTGAGCAAGGGTTGAACAGGAGCTCACTGCATTTCAAAGTGACGATTGAAGAAGGGCGGCTAGTGAGGGCCATCATGGTTGGTTTGCCATTTGGTTAGACTGCAAAGATAATGGTGACTGAATGCGCTGTTCTTATTAGATGGATTTGATGAAGTGTTCGAGGGCTTGCAGATCGTAAGGTCCATCAGGGTCGGTTTGATGGCTGATTCAGTGAGGAAGAGGCTGGAGACAGCATGCGCAGCTTGATGTGACATTTGAGGGTTGGGCTTGATGATCCACTAGTCTTGGTTTGACTGGTGGTGACAATTGGCAGCGAAGATGCTGGCTGGTTGAGTGGTGGTTTGAAGGTGGAAGGTGCAATATAGAGCTTGTCATTCAACCTGAGAAAATGAGCCACTTAATTAGCAGGGTGTGGCGGAGAACAGGTTTGTATGTGCAGTTCAGCGGTTCGGGTACCACAGTTCCGTTCTTCTAAATGGGCTGTGGATGCCAAGCAGAGGTCGAACAGGAGCTATTGCAGTTCAAACGCGATGCTCACAGAAGTGTGGATCATGAGGACCACCATGGTTGGTTCAACAGTTGGTCTAGTGACTGAATGCACAGGTCAACTCAAGCAGCTTTGGTGTGCTGGTCAAAGGTTCCGGTTCGTAAGATAGTCCAAGGTCTTTTAAACTGTCAATGAAGATCGGCAACAAAGAGCCTGAAGGTTCAAAGAGGTGGTTTGTAGGCGGCAGGTGCACTGAAGAGCTTCTAGTTCGAGCCCAGTCAATGACATGCTCGAGTAGTACGGTGCAGTGGCAAACAGATTCAATCACGTGGTGAAGTGGTTCCAGGTGGTGGAGTGTCAAAAGCCTCTCCAGAGCATCCTGTAGTTTGGAAGGCATCGAACAGGCTTGAATGTCGGGTCAAAGTAATTTGGCAGAAAAAATACAAGTTTACTGGCTGTCGTGGTCCTCTGGTTGCTGAGACACCCAATAACTTAGTTATGGCTTATATTTTGAGATATCTCTGTCACCAATAGGGTAGACGCGTAACTATAGGGTTTTGGTACAGGGGTGCATATCCTAAATGCAGCCCATGCACTGCAGAGACTTGGCTGTCACTGCAGCTGTCAAATGAGCACTTGTGACCTCTGAACCTGCTCTGTGTCACTGGTAGAGCTGTCAATGCAGATAAGGATACTGGTGCAGCAGGGCACAGGTGCACACAATGCTTTTGGCACAGAGTATTTTAAAGGGGAATCTGATTGGCAGATTACCCTTACAAAAATAAATTACAGGTATCATTTTATTAATTAATACAAATCCAAAAAAGCTAGGGCTTCTACAACCTTGCGAAATGGCATGCATCATAATGTGTCCCACTCCTCTTTTCTTGGTCACCCCACCTCCCTCCCTTGTGTATTTCCTCCCTGACCGTCTCCCATTCCCTCCTTCACTCTCTGGTGCGTATGAAACAGTTTCTTTTGCAAGCACATTATTTGATATTAGTGCAGCCACCTCACAGGATTACTGCAGCCCCCGCCCCATAAGACAAAAACATAATACTCCAATTGGGTTTATCAGACCCCCACTAACCAGGTGTACCTCTTTCGTCCTCCCCAGCTGTTGTCTTGGCTATACCAATACATCCAATCCCCCTCCAAATGTAATGGTCTGCCCTTCTGTTTCAGGTTCCCTCAGGATTACTGTGGGAATTGCTCACATCAAGCAAAAGAAATAAAAGAATAATGGCAGGTTTTCATATCTTAAAAGCCTCTATGCTGCAATACATAATGGGATATATATATAGATGTATGTACATGATTTTTGGTATCAGGGGGCCTCCTGTTCTCTGTCCAATATTTAAAAAAGTACTGGATGGATTTAGGCCAAACCAACAAAAGGCACATCTGCAATGCTTTTTCTGCAACTTATTTTTTATTTAGTTCAAATCTGTCCACTGCTGCGGCTGTTCAAAGGAAGCACTTTTTTCTCTATAGAGATGAAAGCAGTGTTTTTGTTTTCATAATACCTTTTGAACTTGCTAATGCATTTTCAGTACATTTCCCCTTTTGGAGGGTCCTGGGCTCCAGTTTCTTTGGCAAATTTCATCCAGTTATTTCCAACAAGTCAATAGTTATTAGCAACGGAATTTTGGGAAAAGTCTATGTAAACAGGTTTTACCTTAACTATGGGCCAGCAAACTAGAAGTCGAAGGATAGCCCCCTAAAATTAGATGAATACTGATCACCTTCTTGGTAATCCATTATTGTTTTGAGAACTGGGGACCTTACTCCCAGGAGCAATGCATCCTGCTCCATGAGACACTTTGAAGGCCCTCCTCCCATAACCTCAACCGTGATCTGACACAGGATATGGGCAGCCTTCACATGCTTTATTTTTGGGATGAAAAATCTTGTTCTTTTTTTGCAGTGGAAATGTCTGTCATAATGACATTTGCCATGGTGCATTCTTGAGTTCCTGCTCAGAGCTTTCCAATGAGGATTGCTGGATATCAGTGCTTTGGAAGGGTCCGGAGATGCTGAAAATACATGATTACATTTTATGTGGCCTTAGTATCCTACCACTGTGACCTCCACCTCACCACCACCCTTCTTTCAGTGTCAGCATGTTTCTTTTCACCTTCCTGTAGCTGTGCCACCCCAGTTAGGAGAAGAGGTGATGCATTCAACTTTGTGGGGCTTGCCAGGTTTTAGTATCAGTCTGAAACTGAGGTGTTGGTGCCGCCTTAACATTAGGTGTGTGGGACGGGCAGTTTTGAGGTTTTATTTTTGGTTTGCGGCCGTTTGCACTGCAGGAGAGACATTTTGGAGGCACCAGGGCAGATTCTATGAGAAACAACGAGGGATTCTGGCACCTGCACAGATCGCCTGATGAAGTTTGCTCACTGAGATGCCTACTGAGAACTGCATCTGAGAAATGTACACTGAACTTTAAGTCAGTGGTTATTCTGCCAACCAACATGCAAAGAAAGGTACCTTTCAGGGTTTTCATTTCTGAGCCAGCCTTTTTCTCTGAATTTACAGTTTCTGCTTCCCATAATCCGTCACACTCTGCCTATGGTAATGAGTGGAGTCTCCAGATTGTTCCTTTCCGTCAACGTCCATTTTCCAGATACTTGATGAACACGGTGCACAATCAAGCTATTTCACAGGGAGAGAAAGGGCGGGAGAGAGAGCGAGAGAAAAGGAGAGAGAGAGAGAATAGGAGATAGCATGAGATAATCAGAGGAAAAGAGAGAGAGAGAGAGAGAGAGAGAGAGAGGGAGAGGGTGAGAGATTGACAGTAGCAAAACGAATAAAGGTGAATGGCAACTGTCTGCATTGGCCAATGGTAGGACCGGGTAGGGGACACTAGGCTCTTTACACTTGGTAGGGCTTTTCATGCTTTGCTACATCTTCTAATGTTTTTCTATGCCTTATCATGCCCTTTTTATGCCACGCTAGGCTTGTTATTCCTTGGTATATGTGGCTGGACTGATTGCACAAGTCGCTAAGCCGCTCACCTTTAACTTTTAACGTTTAACTTTGTGCTATACTGCTCTCAAGTGCCCCACACGGATTCTCCCAACTGGGATTTGCTCTTATGTGTCCCATTTTTCTCCTGTAGAACACACTGCAATGTTTCCCCCCTGAGGTTTTGCGCCCTGGTATCCCACTATGATTTTGCTCCCCAGTCCTCAACGTAATTAATGTTCTAGCATGTTTTTCTGTCCAAGGCTCAATGTAAATTCGTGTGACTGGCTACTAGATATCATGTTGCAACCTCCAAGCATACTTAGTAGTTTTTAGAGACCCCACCAGTATGCCACCCTCTCCCGAGTCCTTACTCTGAACTCCCCCCTGGGAAGTATTGTTTCCCACTTTCTACTCAGTACCCACTGTTCCTTGCGCTCTATGTTTTCCACTCCTCCCCTTGCACCCCTACCCAAAGGACTGGTCACTGCACAGTGCCCACTACTAAAGATATACGCCGAGTGGAGGGCACCTCTACCAGGACGAGTTTGCCATAGTGACACCAGATGGATGCTAAAAGATACCCACCTGGAACTCCACTAACATTTCCACACTAACCTTCTTAACCTATATGCTCAAGGATACTACACATAAATCAACTAAGCCGTTCACACATGGCAACTCAATAATCCCCCCAACAGACATCAAACAATAGAATGCTACCACTACATTCAGCTCACATATCCCAGCCCCGCCCAATGAACCCTAGCACCACAGGCACACAACGCTCCCTGCTGGACACATAGAAACAGACTCACACACAGAGTTGAGAGCACTGCCGATCTTCACGCTGCAACAAAACAGAAAATCTACTTAGCATTGTACCTCTCTCCCCACTAACCTAGCTCAGGTCCCCTCCATTTCAGATCCACCAAATCACCTAGAGACCATGCGACTAGCAGTATTCTGTACTAGACATCTCAATAACATATATAACATAACACTGAGATGATCCCATTAGGGCCCTTCACACGTGCATATGTCATTTTCACAGACTCTTCATACAGGCATCTTTATTCTCACTTCTTTCTTCCTTTCATTTGTGCTTTTAATATTTCGAGAATAAGTGACATTCAACTGCTTACCAGGGATGCACAATTTCCATCTCCCAGTCTCGAAAGTGTCTGCCACAACTCTGAACATGTTTATTTTTTGGGGTCAAAGTTGATATCACATTGAGTAACATGGATTTGAAAATTGATTATATTCCGGTTGAACTGCAGTTGACACCATAATACTGATGGTCCAAGTGAAGTGGTTCTGCCAAAAATATCCTCCCATACTGTGTGAACAGGAATGTTTCTCTGTCTAACAAGACAGACTCTGTTGCATTATTTTAGCTAACTTGTATTTTGTTTTGTAATTCCTGATCAATGTATACGAAGGCGATGGTGAAATGTAGGTTTTAGTAATTCCTTATGAGTGTTCTTTTTCTTGGATTTTTTTTAATTTTCATCCAAGTCGATCCCATCTCTAGTTCAACGAATTGGAGGTAGACCTCCTTCAGTTAATCTTTATATATAAAGCTGAATGTATGTATGGGTGTATGTATATGGATATTTATCCGGCTATATGAATCCACACTGTTGAACCCACGTCTACCAAATTGTGCATGGATTCCTCTTTTGTCTGGAGCAAGATTGTAGTTGATGTTTGGATGCAAAAAACTCACTCCATAGACACCCTCATTTACTGATGCTCACCCCGATTCACTACAGTAGGTACTATAAGGAGGCACAATTTGGAAAAGTGTCTGATGCAAAATGTTCAATGTGTTGGTTATTACTTTGAAACTGTCATGCACCAGCCCTGGAAATTCATGCATAGGTGGAAATACCACTAACATGGTTCTGATTGTTCCAGGTTGAAGGTCTAGTGTTTTTCCAACATGGCCGCCGGGAACTATAAACAACGATGCAAACTGGCGCTTAGCGCGTTGTATCGACTTCGTTACGTTCGCTGCCAGTTTCGTTTCCAGAGGCGACTTGCAGTTCAGAGCTAATTCTCTCCCCGTCTCCCTTCTCTGTATGTATTTCACCCTTATTCCCTCACGTGGGTGTTTTCAGGTTAAGGTAAGGTAGCGGTTGGTTCTGTTTCTCTATTTGTTCATACACGTAGCGCTAACCTCCCTTTGTGTCTGCCGCTATTTCCCTATACGTGTCTACATCGGCTATCTCTCTCAGCCTTTTCTCTTTATTTTACCGACGTCCACAGTATCGGAAGTCTTACCTTGTTCTATTTCTTTCCCGTTATCTTTTTCTTACCTATTTCTTTCTTTTGTGGAAACTACTGGACTCTGATTTCTATATTTAACCTATCATTAACTCCATCAGAGGAATCGTTGGAGAATTTGTGTACTGTTTCCAAAGACAATTGAAAGATACTTTCAAACAAACACTCACCGCATCTACAGACGGACAGTTACGATCTCTCAGGGTTTTTTGCCTTTGGGCTTTTTCCCAGCACGAAGGGCGTGCTCCTCGGGTTTCCCCAAGATCTGTAAAACACCCAGATCAAGGTGGCCACCGAGGGAGCGCGTCCTTACTTACGTCAGAAAAAGGAGAAGAAGTCAGGAGAAAGCGTAAGAACTAGGAAGAAGACAGAAGCATTAAGGTTGGAGGAGATACATGAAGACCCAGGTGAGGAGGAGAAAGGGGTAGAGGAATCCAGTTTTGACAGTATACAACGCCCAATCAAACCTATGGCGTCTCCGGAACAGATACAGGAGATGTGCAACGCCATACAAGGATTCAGAGTGGAGATGCAAACCCTACATGCTGAGAACCTTCTACTTCGTCAACAGGCTGCAGCTAGAACAGAGAGTAGAGATGATCTACCACCTATGCCATTCTCATATGGTAAATATGAAGGAAACCCCAAGACAATAAAGGAGTTCCTAGATGCCTGTGCAGTATATTTTTCCTTCAGACCTAGAGCTTTCGAGTCTGAAAGGGCTCGGATAGGATTTATCATTGCTAACTTAGCGGGTAGTGCTCTGGCCTGGGCGACCCCCCTGGTCACTAACCAGGATCCTTTGGTTAATGATTATGCTGTATTCATACAGGGCTTCAAAGACCGTTTTGAACGTCCGGAGGTCCAGTATACCAAATACGAAGCTTTCCTCGATGTAAGGCAGGGAAATCAGGACCTTCAAGCTTACATTGCGCAATTCCAGAGTCTAGCAGTATCCGCTGGTTGGCCAGATACAGCGCAACAAACAATCTTCAGAAGGGGATTGAACGAAGAAATGAAGGACGAATTGGCCCGCGTAGCTCGTCCCAACAGCTTTCGTGAACTAGTTACCCTCTCCCTCCAGATCGAATTTCGGATCCAAGAGCGACGTTTGGAGAGAAGGAGAGGAAGAGGCTATGTCCAAAGGTATAGTCCTCCACAAGGAAGAAGAGAGCGTCCAACCCTAGAGGAACCGATGCAGATAGGATCTACCAGAGGACCCTTAACCAGGATTGAAAGGAAGAGAAGACAAGAACTGAACCTCTGTATGTACTGTGGATCCTCTAGACACAGCCTCAAGGACTGTTCTGAAATTCCCTCCAGAAGACAGGGAAACGACAGACCCCAGGTCTATGCAAGGGAGATCGTGGGGACAACGGCTCAAACCCTTGCAATCTTACCAGATTCAGTCAGGAAGGAATAGAAGACAACCGTTTAATGGTATTTCAGGTCTTGTTTTCCTACAACTTGAAACAGAATATCCCTGTACTAGCCATGCTAGATTGTGGAGCTGCGGGAAATTTCATTGATGTCAACTGGGCCCAAGAAAACCAAATTCCACTCCAAAAGAAGACAACCCCTCTCCCAGTTGAAGGTGTAGATGGACGTCCTTTATCTTCCGGAGTTATTACGATGGAAACGGTTCCCATCTCATTGGGAATGGGACACCACACGGAGAACCTTAGCTTTGATGTCATCAGAGCGGCACATTTCCCTCTGATACTAGGTATCTCCTGGTTACGACGTCATAACCCCACAATAGATTGGACAGCTAACAAACTCAGCTTTGATTCTGATTACTGCGGAGAACATTGCATGAAGGGACTCCAGGTTGAAGTCCAAGCTAGCATTTCCAAAGGACTATCCCACATTTCTGTTTCCTCTATCCCCGTACAGTACCAGACTTTTTCTAAGGTGTTTGAAGATATAAACCCTAGACTCCTCCCACCTCACCGAAAAGAAGATTGTAGCATAGACCTCAAGGAGGAGGTCTCTCTTCCATTTGGACGGATGTACCCTTTGTCCTTAGCAGAAAAGGCTACTCTGAAAGAGTATTTAGATACCAACTTGGAGAACGGACTGATCCGACCATCAAGGTCTTCAGGAGGAGCATCATTGTTCTTTATATCTAAAAAGGACTCAAAGGAGTTACGCCCATGTATCGATTACAGGGGTCTAAATAGCCTGACTATCCGTGACAGATACCCAATGCCCCTTATCCGAGATATTCTCGAAGCTGTCCGGAATTCCAGAGTATTCACCAAAATCGACCTAAGAGGGGCCTACCATTTGTTAAGGATTAAAAGAGGGGATGAGTGGAAGACTGCATTCAGAACACCAATGGGGTTATTCGAATACTGCGTGATGCCATTTGGATTAGTGAACGCCCCAGCGATATTTCAGAGATTTGTGGACAAGATCTTTGCAGATCTTCTATATCCATCTGTCGTAGTATATCTGGATGATATACTGATCTTCTCACCATCCTTGGAAGAACATCGAATTCAGGTTAATAGGGTTCTACAGAGACTACTAGAGAATCACCTCTTTGCTAAACCAGAGAAGTGCGTCTTCGACGCTTCCGAAGTCTCATACCTCGGTTTTATTTTGGCAGCCAATGGGGTACGAATGGATCCTAACAAGATCCGGGCAATAGACCGATGGCCAGATCCTTCTTCTATTAAGGAAATACAACGCTTCCTTGGTCTGGCAAATTTTTATCGTCGGTTTATTCCTAATTTTTCAGACCTGGTTTTGCCCTTAACCTCACTCCTTAAAAAGGGAGTAGTTTTTCACTGGGATACAGAAGCACAGGAGGCATTCAAGAACCTCAAGAAACGCTTCACTTCTGCTCCAGTTTTGTTACAACCTGATCAGACTAAACCATTTGTCCTGGAGACAGACGCCTCCGGAGGTGCCTTGGGGGCAGTATTATTACAGGAGAATCAAGAAGGGGAAGAACACCCCATAGCTTACTACTCCCGCACCTTGACGGGAAGCGAAAGGAATTATTCTGTGCTCGAGAGAGAGCTATTAGCTATGCGAGCTGCCTGTCAAGAATGGAGACACCTTTTGCAAGGGGCAGCGCAACAGTTCACGATCCGCACAGATCATAGAAACTTGAAGGTACTCCAACAGATGGAGTGTAGAAATTCGAGACATGCTCGCTGGGCATATTACTTTTCTAATTTCGACTTCCAAATCACCTACATCCCTGGATCTCAGAACAGTGTTGCGGACGCATTATCCCGAAGCTGGGAGAATGAGAAGCCAGAATTACAGAGGGAAAGAATCCTACCGAAGCATCATTTTTATATGATCGCAAATCTTTTTCTACAAGAAGTTCATAGTGGATTGGAAGAATTCACACAAGAAGTAAGAGAAACCTATCAATTGCAAGACATTGACGGATTATGGTTTCGCCAGTCTGCACTATTTCTACCCACCTCAACTCTTCAGAACCAAGCCATCCACTTTTGTCATGATCTACCCTTGGCAGGACATAAGGGGGAAAAGGCAATTTATGAACTGATATCCAGAAGTTTTTGGTGGCCATCTATGCGAAAAGATATCACCTCCTATGTTTCTACTTGCCCCATCTGTGCTATCAATAAGACCCCTCGTCAAAGACCATTAGGACTCTTACATCAAGCCAAGGCACCGACACGTCCTTGGGAAGACCTTTCGATGGATTTTGTAGTAGAGCTACCAACTTCAAATGGTAAAACAGCAATTTTGGTAACGATTGATTCTTACACAAAGCTAGCCCACTTTGTAGCGTTACAAGGAGTACCCTCTGCCTCCGAAACGGCTACCATATTCCTCAAGGAGGTTATAAGACTACACGGCTTACCCCGAACCATAATTTCGGACAGAGGAACCCAATTTACCTCAAAATTTTGGGACTCCCTTTGTCATCAACTTGGAGTTCAACGAGCTCTCTCCTCGGGGTATCATCCTCAATCAAACGGACAGACGGAGAGACTGAACGCCAATTTAGAACAGTACCTTCGTTGCTATTGCAATAGAGAGCAAGACAACTGGGCTTCTTTGCTACCCATGGCAGAATTTGCCTATAATAACACTTATCATACAGCTATCAAGATGAGTCCCTTCAAATGTACCTACGGGTACCATCCTCATCACTTACCAGGAATCATAGCTCCAAGATCTAAGATATCCACACCAGCCATTGAAGAGATGTTAATGGATCTCAGGGTCTCACACAAAGAAGCATTGCGAGCATTGGAAGACAGTAGGAGGAAGTACAAGGTGTCAGCCGACACCAAAAGAAGCCCCAATCCATTATGGAAACCAGGAGATCGAGTCTGGCTCTCTACTCGGTATTTACCTCGTTGGATCCATATGGGTAAATTTGCAGCCAGATTTATAGGTCCATATCGCATTCTATCCAGGATCAATCCAGTTGCATTCAAGTTACAACTACCCAGCGCCTTAAGAAGAATCCATCCGGTCTTTCATTCCTCTCTTCTAAAGGCTCATAAGGACGATCCTTACAAGAGGACAAGAAGAAGCCCGATTACTGCCCCTCCCGAAGAACCAAAAGAGTATGAAGTGGCCAGATTGGTTGATTCTCGTTATAGAAGGGGAACTCTTCAATACCTGATACATTGGAAGGGATATCCGATTGCTGAAAGAACATGGGAACCCAGATCACATGTACATGCCCCTCGACTGGTTCAACAGTTCCACCGACGGAATCCGGGGAAGCCTGGAGGAAGCAGGTATAGAAGGGGGCATACTGTCATGCACCAGCCCTGGAAATTCATGCATAGGTGGAAATACCACTAACATGGTTCTGATTGTTCCAGGTTGAAGGTCTAGTGTTTTTCCAACATGGCCGCCGGGAACTATAAACAACGATGCAAACTGGCGCTTAGCGCGTTGTATCGACTTCGTTACGTTCGCTGCCAGTTTCGTTTCCAGAGGCGACTTGCAGTTCAGAGCTAATTCTCTCCCCGTCTCCCTTCTCTGTATGTATTTCACCCTTATTCCCTCACGTGGGTGTTTTCAGGTTAAGGTAAGGTAGCGGTTGGTTCTGTTTCTCTATTTGTTCATACACGTAGCGCTAACCTCCCTTTGTGTCTGCCGCTATTTCCCTATACGTGTCTACATCGGCTATCTCTCTCAGCCTTTTCTCTTTATTTTACCGACGTCCACAGTATCGGAAGTCTTACCTTGTTCTATTTCTTTCCCGTTATCTTTTTCTTACCTATTTCTTTCTTTTGTGGAAACTACTGGACTCTGATTTCTATATTTAACCTATCATTAACTCCATCAGAGGAATCGTTGGAGAATTTGTGTACTGTTTCCAAAGACAATTGAAAGATACTTTCAAACAAACACTCACCGCATCTACAGACGGACAGTTACGATCTCTCAGGGTTTTTTGCCTTTGGGCTTTTTCCCAGCACGAAGGGAGTGCTCCTCGGGTTTCCCCAAGATCTGTAAAACACCCAGATCAAGGTGGCCACCGAGGGAGCGCGTCCTTACTTACGTCAGAAAAAGGAGAAGAAGTCAGGAGAAAGCGTAAGAACTAGGAAGAAGACAGAAGCATTAAGGTTGGAGGAGATACATGAAGACCCAGGTGAGGAGGAGAAAGGGGTAGAGGAATCCAGTTTTGACAGAAATGTATTACTACTGTTTACAGTTCGAAAATGTTTATTAAAGCATTTTTAAAGGGAATTAAAAAACAAATAAACATTTTTTTATCACACCACTCCAAATATGGGAAATGGCAAGGTTACAGTTTACTTAAGTTCATTCACGAGAAGAGAGCACAATCAATCAATCATTCTTGGACATTTTCTCAAATGTACTGAAGCCAGTACGTGTGACTGACACATGCCACACAACAAACAAACATTAATTGGAAAAGCTCCATCTGATGCAAAGCAAAAATAAATATAAATAGCTTCTGAAACACAACAACCAAAAGCAGCACGACTTGCTGACCAGAGGACAAGAGCAACTTTCTCCCGGGAAAATGAGACACCAGAGCAAACTGAAGCAAGACTTGCCGACAAGAGGACAAGAGCAACATCCTCGCGGGCACACAAGACACCACTCGATCAGGACACGGGGCAACACCGGGTACCCCAGCTAGTAACATGATAAAGCTGGATTTTCTTATCTCTCAAGATAATGCCAGTATTGAATATATGACAATATTTGATAATGAGCCACTGGATTGAAAGAAGCAAGAGAAAGGCCAGATATCACATGGCTGGATAGGGAAGCACAAACAGAAAATCTGGTGACCATATGGGCATAGTGTAGAAGGAGAAAGCAACAACATGTGCAGATTGTGATAACTTCAGCAAAACAAAAGAGGTGATGGCTGGAAGGTTGAGAATTAATCTTAACCTCTAGCATTGCTCTGGGCAACCCTTCAGACCATCGTTCTTAACCTGCCAAGCCATTGCAGTCCAGCCTGAATGGCTTAGGTTAAGATTAATTCAAAACCTTCCAGCCATCACCACTTGTGGTTTGCCTTAGTCACCCAGAGTGGGACAGGTATGCCCAGATGTGGACCCCGTGCCACTGGGACTAGAGACCTAAACTACTCCTCACCGATGAGGCCCTACAAGGCTGAAACATGTCTGGCGATGCGTGTGACCTCATGCAGAAGGGATGTGACCTAGCAGTTCGGCCTGGACTTCCCCTTTTGGGGTGGGACCAAGCCTGATTTGCATATGGTCTTTCCCCTTCTGTAATGGCTTGGCAGGTCGAGAACGATGGTCTGGAGGTTTGCCCAGAACAGTGCCAGAGGTTAAGATTAAAACAAAACCTTCCAGCCATCACCTCTTGTGTTTTGCCTTAGTCACCCTGAGTGGGCCAGGTATGCCCAGTCGTGGGTCCCGTGCCTGTTGGGCCTAGAGACCCAAGCTATGCCTCACTGATGAGGCCCAACAATGCTGAAACATGTCTGAGGATGCTTGTGGTCTCATGTATAAGGGATGTGACCAAGCAGTAGTGGGCTGGAGTGCCCCTTTTGGGGTCCGAACAATCCCGATTTACATGTGGTCTTTCCCCTTCTGTATTGGCTTGGCAGGTGAAGAATCTGGAGGGATGCCCAGAGCAGTGCCAGAGGTTAAGATTTATTCCAATCCTTGCAGCTGTCACCTCTTGTGTTTTGCCTTTGCCACGCCGAGTGAAACTGGAATGCCCAGACGTGGGTCCCATGCCTGGTAGGCCTAGAGAACCAAGCTACACCTCACTGATGAGGTCCAACAAGGCTGAAACATGTCTGGGGATGCTAGTGGTCCCATGCAGAAGGGATTTGACCTAGCAGTTCGGGTTGGACTGTGCCTTTTGGGGTGGTACCAAGCCTGATTTTCATATGGTCCTTTCCCTTCTGTAATGGCTTTTCAGGTCCAGAATGATGGTCTGGAGGGTTGCCCATGGCAGTGCCAGAGTGTAAGATTAATCCAAAACCTCCCAGCCATCACCTCCGTTGTTGTGCCTTAGTCACCCCGAGTGGGACGGGTATGCCCAGATGTGGGTTTCGTGCCTGCTGAGCGTAGAGACATACGCTATTCCTCACTGATAAGGCTCAACCAGGATGAAGCATGACTGGGGATGCTTGTGTTCTCATGCAGAAGGGATGTGACCTAGCATTTCAGGCTGGAACCCTTTTGGGGTGGGAGCAAGCCTGATTTTCATATGGGCATTCCTCTTCTTTAATGGCTTGGCAGGTCAAGGAGAATGGTCTGGAGTGTTGCCCAGAGCAGTGCTAGAGGTTAAGATTATTTCAAAACCTTCCAGCCATCTCCTATTGTATTTTGACTGTTATAACTTCAGCATCCTCCTCAGCCATACTTTTCTGTAAACCTCTGTAAGTATATTTAAGTGGATTGTCATTACGACTTGACTTAATCATGCCCCCCTGTTTGAAGCAGTAGCTAAGAGGGATCGCGGAGTTCGGGTTTGCGTATCATCCATCAGGGAAGACAATCCATTACTTAGAGGTTAAGACATAACTGCATAATATTCTTCCTATACTAGTGCAATTGTCAAGACAATGTGTTTTCTTTAACTTTATTTGAACGGTAACATGAATGATTTGCCTCCATCGGATAACTCTTTCGTGGGGGCAGCCAAATATGACAAGGGTATCCTTGAGATTTACTCTGCAAGGAGACATAAATACGACTTTGGGATGACCGGGGAAGCAAGGGTGCAAGTAGCTGATGTCTTTAATGCAGAGGCCACAGGGACCTCCCGGTTGGCCATGCTGCTCTCTTACTTAAGGATGCATAAGCAAAATGCAGAAATTGTAAAAATGCAAAAATAGCCTCAGCGAAATATCCACACTCTACCAAAAAGAGATTACTCTTGCCAAACAAACCTCATACAATCTGCATATTTCCCAAGCCAATTCTAACACTAAAGAGCTGTTCACCATTCTTAAAGAGTTAAAAACACCCATCCAACCCCCAGACACATGTCTGAAGAATAAATACTAATGTACCAGCATCCAGTCTGCTCTATCGAATAAAATAACATCTCCCCAAGTTAAGATTAATAATAAAAAAGACACACTCCTCCTGACCTCTAAGCCTAACACAACCCCCAACACGCAGCAGACAACCAACCTACCCTGCACATCACACATACACTTCAATTTCAAGAAAGTATCTATCCTAGAAGTCTAAAAAACCATCCTTACCATCAAACCTTCCAATTGCCATGGAGACCCATGCCCAGCTCAAATTATCAAAGATTCTGCCTGTGACCTATCACCATTCATCTCCAAACTCATAAATGCCTCGTTCACCACAGGCACTGTCCCCAACAACTTGAAACAGTCGTGGGGTGGGTCCTCCCGCTACTCAAAAAACAAACCCTCGACCCGTCCATCCCCACCAACTATCGCCCAATCACCACAGTCCCGTTTTTGCTCAAGATCCTAGACAGAATGGCCTACATCCAAATCCAATAATATCTGGAAAGCAATCACCTCCTAGGGGTACGACAATCGGGTTTCAGACCACAACATGGAACCGAGACTGCGCTTGTAGACCTCAAGGCCCAAATAGACTCACTGAGAGACAAGGGCAAGGAGGCCCTATTGCTACTGCTTTATCTCTCTGCTGCGTTCGACTTAGTCGACCACAAGACCCTCTGCAATCACCTAGACTCCGCAGTACACTTCTCACTAGAGGCGATAGGCTGGATCAAATCCTTCCTCGACAATAGAACCATGCGCGTCTTCTCACCTCTAGCAGCTGCAGACCCCATATCCATCACATGCGGTGTGCCACAAGACTCTTGTGTATCACCCACCCTGTACAACATTTTCACAAAGCCCCTTTTTGATGATCTAGATGGCCTGGGTATCACCTACACTAATTATGCTAATGATACAAAGATCCTCATCCCGTTGACGGGAGATTATAATAAGGATTTGGCCTTTGTGAATAGAGTGTACCTCATCATCCAGGCATGGATGGCCTCCCACGGTCTATGCCTGAATGATGACAAAACAGAACTCCTCATCCTCGGCACTCCTGCTCACCTCACTAAACTAGGACAAAATTACTCCAACTTCATAATAGACAAAAACAATTTTAAAGTAGCCAAAGAGGTCAAAACCTTAGGCGTCTACTTGGATTCCACACTCTCCTTTGCCAAACAGGTCAATGCCATGGCTTCATCCACCGCCTATACCTGCAACTAATCAGAGCGGCCAGGCCATTTCTATCCTCCAATAACTGCATCACCCTAGCAAGAGCCCTTGTCTTATCCAAATTGGACTATTGTAACGCCTTATACGTGGGTAGTAACACATACATAATCAATAAAATTCAGTTCTTACAAAATAATGCTTTGAGAGCCACCTTAAGTTTCCCTAAGAAATCCCATATTTCCGAACTCAGAAGATCTAACAACTGGCTTTCCACTAAAGACTAAATTGTCCCCAAAACTGTCTCCTTGACACACAAATGCCTCCATTCCACTGCTCCACAATATCTTACAGCTAGATTCACTAGACAACACTCCAACCACCCTACTAGATCAGCTAACGCTAACCTCCTACTGGTGCCCAGATTCAAACGCATCAAGACCGGAGGAAGCAGCTTCCCGGTCAAAACCGCCCAATACTGGAACTCCCTTCCTCCTCCATTGAGGGAAAATGCACCTTACTTACACTTCAGGACAAATCTCATCCACTGGCTCAAGGAAAACGACCGCTGACAGGTTCTCATTCCTACCGCCCTGACTAGCACCACTGCATGCTCTGTACATATGTATATTACTCTTACGCCTGTTATCTATGCTGTCTCACCGTTATGTAATTTGTGTCCCACATCTGTAAACATTTGTAAATTTTGCCATGTGTTACTTCATGTCTGACCACGCACAGCAATTTAACCAAAGCTTAACAATCCTCTTGTTGCCTCTTGAGCCCTGATGCCCTTGGGTCTGGCGCGCACTATAAATAAAATAAACAAACAAAACAAACAAACAAACAAACTGTTCTAAAGCTGGCCAATTTGCATCCTTAAGTAAGAGAGCAGCATGGCCAACCGGGAGGTCCCTGTGGCCTCTGCATTAAAGACATCAGATACTTGCACCCTTGCTTCCCCGGTCATCCCAAAGTCGTATTTATGTCTCCTTGCAGAGTAAATCTTAAAGATACCCTTGTCATATTTGGCTGCCCCCACGAAAGAGTTACCCGATGGAGGCAAATCATTCATCTTACTGCGCTCTGAGTGCAAAAGGTGAATAAGCATGCGTCGTATAGACCGGTCTGTTACATAATTGTGCCAGGGAAAGCAGTGCCCTCTTATTATCTGCAGATTTGCCATAAACAAATAATGTTCTCATACAAAACAATGTTTCTATGGCAACCATCCAAGCAGTACAGTACATTGTAACACGTTTCTTAAAAAGTATATGTAATATCTTCAGAAGTCGAAATAGGCATATATTAATAACTTCACTTTTCATTACTACTCAAATTCATCCCCATCTTATAAAGCGAAAATTATTACTATATTTAGGGACTCTGTTAATATTGTCTTTAGTGGTCTAAACAATTTATCATGCACCATATGAGTTTATGTTTATAAAGACTTTACATTGAAGTTTTCAGCAGATCACAAAAGATAGCACCGTGTTCTATTGCATTATTGCAATTAAAGTCAACCATTACAGAATGTAATCACACGTGGAAAAAATACATTTCATAACAATGGGCGAGCATCTACCATTCATATTTACTCATTTTAACTCTGCATGTACTCACACTGGCAGACCTTGGAATTGATAGTTTTCAATCAAGGGACTTGGGGAAATGTTCTAATCAAAATATCGTGTGTTCAAAAAAAGAATTTCTAAAACTATACTTTGTGTAGCTACACCCACATATTTCAAAGCAAAGTAGCATTGACAAACAGATGTCTTGATAAAAATAAAATCATGTTTGTTTTGTAATGAACTTTTCAGGTAGTATCAAAGGAGCCAGTGGAATAATGAAACATCAAACATGGGATCATATTCTGGGATTAAGTTGAAAGCCTTAAATTCTCCCTTAAGTATTGCAAGTTCCACCCACTACAATGTTTCTTGAAGAAATTCCATCCTACACCGGAAGACACTAATTGCAATTTACAAATCCTAATCTTCCTTAAAGAATAAGGACGTTATGGCACAACCATCTTCACCTTGATGCAGGTTCATAGCACTTGAACACAGTC
The DNA here is from genome assembly GCF_040938575.1 of Ambystoma mexicanum. Lineage (NCBI taxonomy): Eukaryota > Metazoa > Chordata > Amphibia > Caudata > Ambystomatidae > Ambystoma > Ambystoma mexicanum. The sequence goes on from NC_090937.1 coordinate 406,918,614, forward strand.
CAGTCAGCCGCGCTTCACTAAGAATGAAAAACACAGGGCTAATTGTTTTCTTTTCATCACCAACCTTTTCATATTTTTGTCTGATGATTGTGCTAACACGCCTTCATCCTTTACTGCTTCCATATTGCACTTCATCATTGACTACCAATAAGCAGTGTTCAGACCACCATTCATGTTGTATAACTCAAATAAATACACTATTTATCTTCATAATGTGCAATGTCCTGCATACAATTCTGAAATGATAAACACACGGATACTTTGTAAATAGTATCATTTGGCAGAAGCATATTGTTAACCACAGAGTGGTATAGAGAGAAAAATCCAACTGCAATAACACATTAATTACATGCTTTGGGTTCTGTGCCTACTGGGACCTCAGGACACAAAAATGGTATCTTTATTTCTTCACTGGCTTTTGTCCATAGCAGAGTACACATGTTGGAATCATCCCTCCATGTGCGATGACTAGCAAATGATGTCCGATTTGTAGCTTATCTTTCAGAACAGAGACCATCAGTCTCTTTTATCGAGAAGCTGAGCAGATGCTGATGCCAAACTTTAGGCACTCAATCGTTCACTGTTTTCAGTGTCGTCTGTACAGGCAAGGCTTGCCGGTGATTACAGCTGCTTATCTGTGGTTTGATATATGGAGTAATGGCTAATGCATATTTCGCCTTTTTGATTAATGCATATTTCCAACTTGCTGGGAAGCGCTTGGCTCCAGTTAAAGGCTTACTTTTTTTATCCGTTCATGAAAGCTTCAAAATGTGTGTGTGTGTGGACTGTAGTGGCGCCTGGATTTCTGGTAGAATTAGCTTAATCTTGAAAAATAGAGGTAGTCTCAAATCATTGTGCAGCCGTCTAAGTCTTTTGCGTGGAAGAATATACAATAACCCAAAAATCAATGTAAGCCTGGGCAAATAAGTGTGCTGCTCATTCAAAAATATAATTATGTCAAACCCTTTTTCCGATCACAAATCTTATATATTAAATTCTCTTAGGATGTCTGTACATTGGGAACTAGGCATGTGCACAATCATCCTTACCTTAAATTCCAGCAAAAATTCTGTGCATAAACATTATCTCTGGAGTTCCCTAGGAGGAAAAAGGAGTGTTGTATGTCACTTCTCTCCAGGCAGACAGCTCCCAGCAGGAAGCTCCAGGGAAGCAAGCTTGAAAGTGGCATCTTTGTTTTTTTTTCTGAGGGCCTTTCTTTCCTTCATGCTTCTGCCAGTTCTCTAACAGCAAAACACTTTGGGAGAGATAAAAGAAGTCACTGTCATGTGTTGCATTAACAGGGATTGGATCCTGCTGGGAGACCAATCCTTTACTATATAACTTCAAAAATGGCATCAGCCATGGCTATCTTCCCCTGTCCACCTGCCACTCTATATCTGTGGTTTGTGCCCCTTCCCTCATTTCCCTCCCCCACCTTACTTCCTGGCCTCTCTTGCAAAAAAAAATAATGCACAATCAAAAAACACCACAAAAAAGCCACCTTTCACAGTTAAAAAATAGAACTAAAACTAATAAACTTATAGACTCAACCTACTTACATTTTTCAGTAAAGTAGTTAGAATCTCCAACATTTCCATAAGCATTTTCTACTATACTAATGGAAATAATGGACAATTGTAAACTAGAGAAACAGAAAAAAGTACAGAAACAATGTTCTGTCCTAAATACTTTTCTCTAGCATACAATAAGGACCATAATCCATGGACCTGCATGACTATCTGCATCCACCACAGTCCACTTTCCAGGCCATGCATCATTAAAATACCTGGAATGCACATGCACACCATCGCACAAGACAGCCTTTCTACCCTTTTTACTGTTATCTTTGTAATACGCCCTCATTGCCTGCTTTCAAACAGTCACACATCTATCACCAATTACTTGCAAAAAATCTACATATAACCCTATCAACATATTAAACTTCCACACACCAAGTGCCACTTAACAATGTTCTACTAATCCTTTGAATCTGCATGTCCCTTGCTTATCCAAAACAATTGTACACTCTGCTTCTATAAGTACACATATGCATTATACAGTAAGAGAAGTGTATGAATGGAAAGGAGTGTAGGGATTGCCAAGTTCCCAGACAGAACGTGCCAAAAGATGTAAAGGTGGGAGGTCAGTGGCTAACTGCTGAGGCAGAGGAGTCCCATGAGTGAGGTACACAGCCAACAGGCGGTATACCTGGGATGAAGGGGTAAGGGGCGTACTAGTGTCAACTATATTTAGGGCCTGGAACCTGTGAGGTTCATGAGGGGCCATGCCACCAGTCTCAGTGGCAGTGGTATGAGTTAGCAGGGAAGGGATTAAGTGAAACAGGAAGAGAAAAGCAGAGATTTCAAATGTTTCTGGGTCTTAAGGAAGTTCAGTTCAAGTATAAGGAGCAGGAAGGCTGTTCCAAAGGGATGCACTGGCCGAAGAGAGAGACATGCCTACCACTATCTGTTTCAAAAAGCGTTTCACATGCAGAGAATTTGAGTTAGAAGAGCTGGGTGCTCTAGCAGGGGAGTTCTTAGGGAGGAAAAGTTGAAGATAATGTCGTCCCAGGCCCAGAAGGCATTGCCAATGATACAGAGGATCTTGATTTTCATCTTTGCAACCACCAGGAGGCAATTTACACGTTTTAGGGCTGCAGCGATATGATCCCTGGGCTTGAGGCCAAGGATAAGTCTTGCAGCCTGATTCTAGATTAGCCAAAGGGGCGCAGACAACAGAGGGTGAGGTTAAGGGAGAGGCATTTGCAGTAGTACAGCCTAGAGAGGACCAGGGCTATTGAGACATTGAGCTTCTGGGGGAAGGTGAGGAATGGTAGAATGCCTGTAAGGAGGTGAAGCTAAAAGTAGGCCTTCTTTAAAAGCTCCAAAATGTAAGGAGTAAAGGAGAGAGAGGACTTTAAGATGACCCCAAGGTTTTTGGCCTCACAGGATGGTGAGAGTAGATGGCCCAAAGAGGGCAGACAGAGGGTAGGAAGAAAACAGGGCACAGGTGTCACAAAATGAAATAACTCCATTTTACTGGCATTGAGACTGTGATTGTTAGCCTCACACAATGTCTGGATGGCATTCAGACAATCAGGGATAACAACAAGGAGAATACATTAGTAGAGGGACGTTTAAGGAAAGCTGTGTGTCATTAACATAACACTGGAAATGAGAAACTAAGAAGGACTTCAGGTGAGTCAGAGGGACGAAATAGATTGAAGAGCCACAATGATAGGATAGCAGCCTGGGGTACACTGCAGGTAGAGAGTAAGGTGGTGGAGTAGAAACAGCCCAGTTGCAGCTTGGAAGAGCGGTTAGTGAGGAAACTGGTCAGCCAGTTCAGTGCCTGCACCATGATGATAAAGGTATCATGTAAACATTTAATGAGGATAGAATGGTTGACCATGTGAAAGGCAGACAACACATCAAGGAGCACTATCCTCAATTGTCGTACTATCATAAATACCATATACACTTCAAGTATATAATTCCATCATGTTACAAATACAAAATACTGTCCCTATAGTACCTATAATAACTATGCACATATTACTGGCCGGTTTCTTGGTGGTCAGGCCACTGGCCACAACCACCACAATAGAATGAAACCATATAATAAGTATGTACAATACACTATCAAATAACAAGACTCACAAAGTCAACCCCCCCCACCCAATCCCAATAGCGTCTGTGGACAAAAGAATTAACGTCAGATACAGCAGCACCTGCACAGCTTTTTTTCACCTATAAAAAGTGCTCTTTATCAACTTTCTTCCACTCCCTCACCCTTTCCAGGCCCTCCTTCATCCACAAAATTACACCAAATATATTTTCCAGCCTTCTTTTCCTCACTGTGCGGTCCCCGGCAAAAAACATGATCCGTCCATCCAATATGGCGACCATATCTAAAATGATGACACACCTCATATTTTCAAACATCTAATCAGCATGCGCCTCTCTGTAAACTTTGGTGACCATTCGTCAAATGACGCCAAAGTCATATGCTGCCGATAAATTACTCTTTCTATAAGTTGAGCATCTTAACCAAAGATATTATTACCATTCATTATTTAAACATTTCTCATAAACAAATATCACCATTTTTTATTTTAACATGGAAAACTCACTTTTAATATTAACAAACATTATAATTTATGGAGAGATCATTGAAATAATAATTTCTTCTTTTCGTAATTGACATAGAAAACTGCACCACAGATTAATTATACAGTATCTTAACAATCAGAAAAACAATTCCAAACCCCAACTGTACAGAATGAAATAATGATTGTGTCTTTAAAATTGAATAAACTTAGCAATAACTTAAAAGAACTATTAAATTATGTTAAAAATCATTTTATTACAAAATGTTGATTATCACTCTCCTCCTGTGTGTACCTGTCCCTCTTGCCCCCAGCACTCACTCCAATCAAATGCTCAAAACATAAATTAAAAGACGGTTTGGTGAAACGTCTCTCCCTCCCTCCCCATATGAGAACTTTATTGAAAATTCTAAACTCTCCCATTTATGTTTCCCATTCGGATACGCCATCCCTTTCATAAATAGATTTATTTTTTCTACTATAAATGTTTTGCATATTAATGTTTAATACATTCTTATTTCTTTATTAAAAGCCCAATCAATAGTCTTAAACATCTCAACCATTTGGAGGGTAATGGGGCGTCCGCACACATAGCACCCTGTCTGTCCATGTCCGGTCTTGCCTGACACATTTTAAATGAGTCCACAGACAACGTGCCCATTTGCCAACATCCCCACACATGTGCCCAACGTCTCCTGCCGGCCGGTGTCGGCGGACAACTGCCACCACCACAGAGGACATCTTGATACTGCACTCGTGTGGCGTGCCAATGTGTCCACAGACAGTATCTGTGACCGCGGACAGTTTGAAACTGCATTTCCGGCCAATCTAGAATGTTTCAAGTTGAAAGTTTACCCATACAAAGCTCCTAGACCTATTCTTAGTTGATCTGTCTACTATGTTCAAGTTCTATTTTCAACTCGGCAGTCCGCGGACAGTTGCAAGGTCCACAACGGTTCCTCTGAAGGGACCCACCCATTATTTTTAGTCATTCTAAATCTGGAAGACCAGGAGAGAGCATTTTTTCAGAGCTACTTCCAGGAGTTCATGAATGGCATCTGTCATGACCAACCCACCTTCCCAGGGCCCACCACCACCACCTTCACCACGTGGAGGACCTGTAGAGGGAAACATGCGAGATGATGCGGAGGAGGATGACAAGAAACATAATGATGAGGTATAGTAAGTTCCTACCTCCAGCACCCAGAGAGAATCACAGGTATGGTGGTTCTTTAAAACCATTGGGGGTGTACCAAAAGCATGGGTTTCCAAGGTTCAATGCATTGAGTGCAGGGTCGTACTCAGTTGCTGACAACCTTTCCAGTACTTTTTTGTGACCATCTCCATGTGGCACAACAGGTGCTCTAAGAAAGGCTATTGATTTCTCAGAGAGAAGTAGGTTATCTTCCTCTACCCCATCTTCCTTAACCGCTGCTACCACCACACAGGCTTCTCCTGTGGGGAAGCAGATCTCATCAGCTGCCTCGCATGCCATACATAACACTGTTGACCCTTACCTTTGAAAGTAAAAATACTCTGTTTGTACTATGACACGCCTCTCTGCAGGGGGAGCAGTTTCAGAGTGCTTTTGAGGCTGTGGTCAAGGAGCATGAGAAACAGTACCACCTACCTTACATTTAAGACATGCCCAAAATCTTCCCCTGTCCACCTGCCCCTCTGTATCTGTGATTGGCACTCCCTTCCACCCTTCCCTCCCCACCTCTACTACAACAAAAAAGAATAATAATATACAAGCCAAAGAGACAAAAAAAAGTTCCTTTAGGATCCACCTTTCACAGTTAAAAAAATAGAACTAAAAATAACAAACACAGGAACTTTTGTAGTCTGCATAGTCCGTGGATAGTATGAAAGTCTGCTGACATCTGGAAAATTCCACCCATGGAGTGGAGGAATGAAAATAAATTTACTTTTTTGGTTCAGAAATGGTGGCTCTTAAAAGTCATTTTTTTTGTTCAATTTTTAGAGTTGATATACTATACAAACAAATGTTCTACTCAACTTAATTATTTTTTCTAACTTTCACAAAAACTACTAATTTATTTTGCTGTTTTTGGTTTTTACTTACTACAACTACTAAAAAAAATTGGATTTCCAACATCAGTCAACTCCTCGAAAAATATTTACAGCATCCAACTTGATGTTTGCCTTGTCAAAATATGCCATTCTTTTACCAAATAAAAAAGCACATACACCTTTATTGACATGCTGTCTAGCTTCTTCCTTTTAAGAACAAAACAAGTTTGGACAACTCCATATTTGACTTTCATGGATTTCAAAACAAATAATATTGACAGCTGGAAACAGTTCGATTAGACTTTTCAACATGTCCTTCATGGCAAACTGCAAACATCATGCAGTCACATAGTCTAAATTGCTGCCTCCACAATGCACAATAATAATAGCTGGACGCTTGAAGTGAGCCATACTCTCACATAACGGTAAAAAAGACGCCCACTTTAATCCACAATCCTCGTGCCATGAAACTTCCACTTCTTCCAATCCAATAGTAGCAGAGATGACATGAGATTCAGTATAAACCTTCAATGAATGGATCCAAGAATCTCCCAACATCCACACACTATGCTTCTTCTTCATAGCCATACCACAGCCATCTTCACTGCACACAACAAATAAAAGACTTGCTATCTTGTACTTATGTACACTTCAGCTCCTCCTCCACAACCACAAAACCTGATTAGCTAGTACCCCAATGTCGTCTTTCCAGGCCAGGCATCTTTAAAAGACCCAGACGGCACATGCAGGTGTGTGCACTACTGCGGTGTCCGCGGACACTGTTGCACAGGGCAGCCCTTCTGCCTACACTGGCCACAATCGCAATAGAATTAAACCATATAACAAGTACGTACAATGCACCTTCAAATAACAAGACCCACCCAGATCCTCCCCACTCCCAATGATGTCCGTGGACAGTAAAAATTGACTGTGGACTTGGCAGCACCTGCCACACTTTTATTCACCTTTAAAACAGCTCCATATCAACTTTATTCCATCCCCCACCCTTTCCAGGCCCTCTGTTGGCCACTAAATAACCAGAAATCTGTTTTCGAGACCTTTTTCTCGCAGCGCTGTCTGGGGTCTGCAGTGATGTCCACAGACTTGGCGGCACCTGCAAACTTTTTTTACCTATAAATACAGCTCCATATTAACGTTATTCCACTCCCCCACACTTTCCATGCACTCTTTCAGTCACCAAATAATCCCAAAAGTTTTTTAAACACTTTTTCCTCACTGCGCTATCCGCGGACACCAGTGGCTCACCGCAGATTTAACACGGGCACTGTTACCAAAAAATATGACGCAGCTCACATTTTTAATAATCCAATCAGCAGGCTTGTACGGCATGCCGGACCCTGATTGGTCCAGAGGTGTCCACATACACAGAATTAAGAAATAAGTCCTCGGACGGAACCCAGATATCACAATTTTTTATACCTACTTTTTGGCCTTCTTATTAAAACTACTGTATGGCTTTACACCATTTTGTCTATGAGGATTTCCACAAATGTAGGGAATCCCCTATAATGTTGCCCCCCTTGGATGAAATGGCACCAGACTTTGCATAATCATTCTTAGGGGGCATCTAATTATTTAGCAAAGTCTGGTGAGGATTCGTCTTGGAGGGAGGGGCAAAGTTATAAGTCACCCAAAAGGTGCTCTTTCTATGAGCTGAGCAATTTAACCATAACTACAGGCCGATGGGGTCCCAGAAAAATACCCAAAATGAACAATGTCAGCCAGAAAAATAGAAGACCAATTCCAGTGTATTTGGGTCACTTGGGAAAAGAAAACAAAGTATCACATGTTTCGTAGCCTGCTGGCCACTTGTTCACGTACAATTCATTCAATGCTAGGACTGTGTTAAAAAGGGGCCTTTCAAAGTCGCTATGGTTGTCTACATGCAGTCCCTTCATTATTTCTGTGAATGCAATGTGCCTAAGGCAACCAAGTGACAACATTGCCAAAAATGCTGGCCATTTTTTAACAAATTGTACATTCGCTCTCAGCAATACAGAAAGTACAAAAACAATGTAAGAACATTTCTGCAACTTTGGTTATTGCACAGTGCCATTGAAAACATTGATGTTTCACAATGCTAATAAAAATTAAACCAAAATCGCAAGCATAATAAAAATAGCAGCTTTGATGTATAAAAAGCAAGTTGTTGTCTCTGTCCACTGTGAAAGATATCAACGGCTTTAACATTAATGGGCAAAAGCATCCGAAATTAAAGTGCATATGAAAATGAGGTGCACAATGCCTTTAAGATACTAAATGATAAGATGGTAAAGGTGCATAGTCCATTAGGCAAAGTGTGTATTGCAAAATGCCTTTTGTTGTTACTAAATCAACCAAGCAATCTGATAACAAATTGTAAATACCAAACACTAGCTGCCAATATGAATATATATACCAAATTACTGCATATACAGAGGTACAGTGCATAGTGCAAACATATTAGATCTGATTTTGGAATATGGGTGATAGAAAAAGCCCCAAGCCTATCATTTCACGATCGTGCAGAACAATCTCAAAACTAACAAACAAAACCATAAATGATACAATGAGAAATGGAGAAAACAGAACAAAATGAGATAAAATGAATTGAAAAATCTGAAACAAAAAATCTAAATCAAACAACGCAACAAAACATGACTGAAACAACTCATTGTGACCCAAAAATGGATTACAGTTGTTCGTCTAAGTTATGTCCTTTCAGTTTCTTTGTCTCAAAGTCCAAAATGAATTCTGTTTCTGTTTGGCGCAGCTCAAGCTCTCTCTTTCCACCTCTGCAGTGTTTCTCAACATTATGTATTGTGAAAGGCCTACGTCCATCCAGTTTACCATTATGTATATCCCGAAAATGTATGGCCATTGGATAGGATATAGCTCTCATATGCTGTCAAATGCAGAGCTTGAGTTTGCCAATAGTGCTTGCGACATACCAAAGTTCACAGGGGCACATCAGAACATATACCACAAATTCTGTATTACATGATATGTTGATATTCAGTTGAACCTTATGGCCCAACAAAGGATGCATGCAATTGGTCATGTTTTCTGGAAACTTGCATCCCTTACAGTTTGTGCATTTATATAATTGTGGAGGACGCACATTCAACCATGTAGCGGGAGTACACATTTTGTCTGGGAGCATCAAACTGCGAACCAAACAATCTTTTGGAGAGACAGATTTTCTGAACTTGATGATTACTCTTTCACCTAAAATTGGAGACAGGTTCTCATCCAATTGCAGCATGTGCCAATGACGATGTAGAATTTGGCGAATGAATTTGGAATGGACCCCAAAGATAGGAATGTGTCCTGTTTGGTTGATATCTTCATTGTTAGCTGGTACCTTAATAGTCAATAAGAGCAGGTCTTGATCTAAACTCTGTGCTTTTAAATAGGCTCTTATCAAAATAGCCTTGGGATATCTTTGGTTAAGGAAGTTCTGTGCTGTTGTTCTACATTCTCTATCAAAAGATTCCAGTTTTGCGCAGTTATTTCATAGCCTGAAAAATTTGCCATATGGTATACTCCATTTGAGTGCATGGGGGTGACTGCTACTGGCAAACAATGGCATGTTGGAACTTGTAGGTTTGCGGTATAATTCAGTCACAATATCCCCTTGTTTGAATTTTACTAGGAAATCCAGAAACATGATTGATTCTCTACTATGTGTTTCTGTAAACTTTAGATCGAACGTATTGACATTAAGAATTTGTACAAATTCTTTCCATTCTTTTTCATCTCCATTCCAGAGAATGATGAAATCATCAATATAGTGCAGCCATAGGATAATCCTGTCTGTATATTTACTATTTTCTTCTGTCCAAACAATGGGTTTTTCCCACCAACCCATCATAAGTTTAGTGTAGTGTGGGGCAAAAGAGGTGCCCATAGCTGTGCCTTGCAATTAGATGTAATTATTGTCATTATAAAGGAAAACATTGTTGGTCAGGCAAATGTCAATCATTTCAATGATCATCTCACCATGGGATTAAACACTCAATGTCCTAATTTCCAGGAAATGCTTGCATGCTCATTTACCATCAGAGTGTTGAATATCATATAATATAATATCATATCATATCATATCATATCAAGTGTATAACAAAACAACATCCAGTGTTGCTAACACAAAGTTGTATTCCCTCGCCACACCATTGATTTTACTCAAAAGGTCATTGGTGTCCAGAAGATATGAAGGATGGGTAAGAACCAGAGGAAGCGAAGTTTCATCAACATATTTTGAAATGTTTTCCAATAATGCTCCATTTAGGGTCACTGTAGGTCTACCCAGAGGTTTCATCTTGTTCTTATGCAATGTGGGCAGAAGATACATTGTAGGTATTATGGGGAACTTGATGTAAAGATAGTTGCAGTCATCCTGATCAAGATGCCCTTCTTTGTCCAAATGGAAAGTAAGGTAGTCACTTTTAAATTAATCTCAAATGATGGTTCAAAATCTAATTTCTTGTAACACCGACTATCAGATAATTGTTGTTTGGCTTCCATGGCATAATCAATTTTATTTTGGATGGCTATATGTGTGCCCCTATCTGGAGTGTGAATGATACAGACAGGGAGATCCTGTTATTCTAAGAATGTTCCTCTCTTTTTTGGTAAAATTATTCTTTGTATGACTTTGTTGTAGCCGGCCTTCTTAAGATCATGTATGACCAAGTCCTGAGAGGCTTCAACGTGCCCACCTGGTTGAACCAGCGGATTAAATATGGATTTGTTCTATAATTTGCTCTTCGCAGGCCAATTCATACTGAAGTTTAACATATCCAAGTTAAGTTTTGGGAGCCACTGCGTCTATCAAGGCCCCGGATTATAAATGTTCCAAGTCCAGTAGAATGCTATGATCTATATATGAATATAGCTACTTCTGTATTCCCTTTCAGATTGATGTTAAGTCTGGCTTTAGGTGGATTCAAACAGAAAACACTTTTTAACCCGATTTTCCGCATATATTTGTCAAAGTCAATCCTAGTTTTGGCATAATCAAAATATGCCATAGGGCAAAAATTGAAGCCATATTTGAGGACTTTATATTGTTCTTATGTCAATACATGATTGGAAAGATTTATAATGCATTTATCTCCATTAACAGTACTTATTTTGCAATTTTTTTTGCCAGAGTGAGTCGACCTGACTGCCTTGTCTGTATCAGATGCGCTTGATCTGCTGTCCCGCCTTGTTTTCCTCTTCCTTTTTGTCCCACTAGTATGCCTCAGCCTCTGCCTCTTCCTCAATTTGTCTGTTGCTCTTTCGGCCATCTATTCCAAACAGTCTCATCTCCTCTACAAAATGTATTCTTCTGAGAGGCTGTTCACTTTCACTATTCTTAGCTTCAGAGTCTGTGGTTGAGGCAACTTCACTCGAGGAGGGCGTTATGCTGTCATGTGTTGCTACTTCAGTCATAGTGGTTTTTCTTAAAAAATAGAAATGGCATACAAAGGTATAAACTTGATCTTTTTCATAATCTTCCTTATCTCTAAGGAACTTGTGTTGCTTCCTGAGTTTGACTTCACCTTCGAAAATGTGTAGGGCCCCTTCTATACTGATTTATAATTTGTGCCCTTCTTCACTTGTTTCAATGTGTGAAAGCAATGCAGTCACCTCCTCTATTCTGATCAGGGTCTTCTGTCGATCAATGCGGGCGTATTTGAATAGAATATTCAGAAATTGCACTGAACATATGTTAGTGGAATCACCCCATTCACGTAACATTTCTGGATCTTGCTCCTCAAAGCAGGCTCAGGTGAGGATTCAGAGATCTTGTGGAATTCTGCCTACATCTATATAATTCTGCAATTAATGTTCCTCCCACCATTTGCTTATTTCTCTCTTCTGTAGGTTCTCCAGTTCCGTTAGTAAAACAGTCTCATTATTTCCTACATTGCTTTGCGGAACAGTGATATTCTTGTAGTTGCTACTCGCTTTCTGTGTTTCGCAAAAAAGAGACTGAACTTGTTCTCAACATTTACTTTCCATGTGCAACTGTGACATCATCATGTATTATGAATTAATAGCACTGGATGTTCCTCGCTGGCAGCATTTGCAAATAATAAAATCAAGGCTTTGGGCTCCTTAATGCAACATGGTAAGTTACCATAAGGCATGCTGAATAGCAGGCAAGGGCAGAAAAACCACAGAAGCACATGCAAGAAAGTTAGGCATCAACGTACTGGTGCATTAGATTCCCCGTTCACCCTCCGATGGAGGGGGAGTCCTCCACTCACGGCTTGTGGTGTTGTCACCTAAACCCAGGCTTCCTGCCTTAATTGGACATTCCTTTATTTAGAATTCTTGTACTATTGCTCTTTAGATTGCTACTGCCTTAACATTCACACCCATTTTAAGAGTATAGCCTGCCCTCAGCCCATGTTATGACACAAAGTTGAAGAATATATATCGCTTGACTCTGTCTGTTTCACCTTCGTAATTGGGATAACTGTTGGTTTGTAATAGTGTGAGGGCTGAGTATGTGTTTTAGCCTCTAATCGTCTGTGTACTGCTGCAGGACAGCAGTCCTCATCTCAGACAGTCATTTGATGCAGTATTTTATGCACCAATCTATGTATTTCTTTACTTCTCTATGAAGTGTTTTATGTCCATTGCCTATTTTCTGAGTATGTTCTCTCAACTCTTGTATTTTAACCCCCACAATGCTAGATAGTGTGACACTCAGGAACCAGAAATGTGTTCTAAAATGTTGCTATGAAATATTTATAACCTTTACTACTATTTATTGATGTAATCTTCACATGGATACCAGTTTAATGTATGCAAAGGGGGATATGATGATGCCTTAATTTTCAATTAAAGGTTGTTCTTCACAGATAGAGTAAATACAGCCACACAACTCTAAAAAATGAAATGGTGCCCTGAATTCCCCAAGGCTGACAATGGGAGTCTAATGAGGTACCATAGCCACTGATTCTGCCATGATTTACAAATACATGTACAGATTACATTAATGCCTCTGATGACTCGAACCACCAAGAAACTCTATCTAGAGTAGGCATGTGTATGGGACTCATAAAATGTGAACCATTTGTTCTTATGGGTTTGGATTCAGAGCCACTAATTTAATACATATATGTATTTGTAAATCATGGCAGATTTGCTGCTCCTGTACATCATTCTATTGGTGAACGGTGACATTCGTCATCCTGAGGTTCATAAAGAAACTAAGAAAAAAAGATAACGATTCTGCACAGTGCAAAAATGTTTTGGTTGACAGTAGAATTCTATGCTTGTGATGTTTCAGTGGAGAAAACATGTATAAAGTGGCAAATGTATTTTTCTTGATATTATTAAGATTGACAGTATTTTCCTTCTAGCTTTCTCTTGCAAGAACATGTCAGTTGGAAATATGTGCCACATGATGTATTACCCTGTATCTCCTCACAATGGTGGTCCCAGACATATATAGTGCATTTGTAGGTATAGGTTTGGGATACCAATTGGCACTAATGCAGAATCAGTACCGGTAATACATTTTAGAATTAACCCTTTACAATAAGACTGTATTAACCTTTCCTGACATATGCAAACCCAAGTTCTATTGGATACTGTTATGTAACTATATATGTGAAAACTCTGCACTACCCGAAAGCAGGGGTCTGCAAATCTGGTACCTGATAGCACCAACCACACCAGGTTCTCAGGATAACCACTCACCATGTGAATGCAGATACACCATTTTAAAATGCATCTTTGTGGATATCCTTAAAACTTAGAGTGGGTTTGGCTCATGGTGACTTGTATGCTCCTGCCTTAAGGAATCTGAGATGGAAACCAACCATATTCCTCTATGAATGTCTAGGCATGAGGCGTCACACATTATTGCCTTTTTTTGGATTTTTTCAGTCAGTTTCCAAAATAAGTCAATTCTCTTGTGGATGCACATAGGTATTATGCTGGGTACCTGGAGTATGAGAATGCCAACATGTATAGATTTTCAATAGGTTTGGTGTGCTCCAGACAGTAAAAACAATGTAGAACAGGAAAGTTTTCTGATATTCAAACAGAAACACAAAGTAGGAATCAGAAAAAGAGTCTTAGGACCCTTGACATGGAACAATCTGCCCTAGAATTGAGACTCCAGGGAAACCCTTGTCTCTTCTGAGAAAAACCTCAACACACTACTCTACTAGGAGACATCCTCTAACTGCATCATCATTTCTCCTTTTATCTTGACTCATTTCACAGTTAAATCCTTATGTTAGAAACCCCTGCCTCCAAACTTCATTCATGTCATTGACTGGCCCTCTAGCTGCCCTGAGTCTCTTTTGGCTTCTTCCAGAACACACTGGGGCCCTTCTGTCGAATTTCCTTCCACTCTTCTAACCCATCCCTTGTTTACCCTACAAAGAGACCACCCCTGGAGCCTGCTGTGAACCATTTATGAACCAGAAGGCCTATAAACCTGGATTCTTCCAACTCCTACCATTGAGTTGGAACCACTCTGACTTCAAGAAGAAGATGTAAGCTGCCAAATTAAATCTGTGCACCTAGTGGCTAGTGGCTGGTTATTGTGTATATTATACAGTGGGCACGGCCAAAGGCCAAAGTTAGTGGCTGGTTAGTGTTGTGTAATGCACAGTGGGCCCAGCCTAAGGCCATCACTTATTGCATTTTATTTACAGTGGACATGGCCAAAAGATGTACAAACTGCTCAAGGTGAAAGGTCATGACAAGTGGACAATTTGTATATTAGAATATACAGTCGGCACAGCCAAAGGGCGTGGCCACTGGCTAGTATTGTGTTGATGACCATGACTACTGGCTGGTTAGTGTATATAATACACAGTGAGCACGGCCGAAGGATATAGATAGAGACTGCTTAATGTTGTATAATACATAGTGGGCACATCCAAAGTTCATCGCTTATGGCATGTTAATATTTTAAAATACACAGTGGACATGGCCACCAGATGTACAAACTGCTCATGGTCAGAGGCCATGGCTAGTGGCCCATTTATATATTAGAATGTATAGTAGGCACAGACGGAGATGTGGCCACTGGCCTGTATTGTGCTAAAGCCAATGTCTAATGACTGATCAGTGTATATAATATACAGTAGACACAGTTGAAATCTGGATGCACTGGTAAATACCAAAATCTATGGTTGGTAGCTTGTTAGTGTTTTAAAATATTCCATGCACATGGGTGAAGGTTGAGACCGCTGTCCATAACTGAAGGCCATGACTAGTACCCATTCATGTGATAACATATATTTGGCCATGCACACTGACCATGGCTGAAGGCCATGCTTAATGTAAGTTACTGTTGTAATGTAATTAGTGATATCATCAGTGATGTGATCTGTGTTGTCATCATTGTTGTCATAGCATGCACAATAGGGGGGCGCAGAGTTAAGGTGGCTTTATCTGAATTTCATGGGTTTGTTATGTTAAGTTCTCACCTTAACGTCACTGCAACTAAAGTTTTTCCTTTACAATGTATTACTCACCTTAACATCCCTGCAACTGAACCTTTTTCCATGAATATATATGTATATTTAAAAAAAAAAAGGTTTTATAGCCACACCTACCAAAGAAGCATGAAATGAGCTAATAGGACATTGACATTCTTCAACGCAGCTGCAGACCTTTGCGCCTAATCCACCAGCCAATCATATCACGTGCTGCAGCTCTGCGCCTACACTTGACTTTTAGGCACATAAATGAATGATTCAATCACATGTTGCAATGTATTGACGCGTGTACGCCTATGCCGTTTCACGTAACCCGCGCATGCAAAATGAGCCAATAGGATGTCAAAATGCTTTAACGCGGCTATGCAACTTTGTGGATAATGCACCAGCCAATGAAATCACGTGCTCCAGCTCTGCGCCTACACGTGACTTTTATGCACGTGATCGAACTATCCAATCAGATGTTGAGATGTATTGATGTGGGTATGCATACACCGTATGACGACATCCACGTGTACAACAAGACTGTTCAATCCGCTGGAAATAATCACCACACCCTTAAAAAAGAAATGTACATTTATCATTGCTTTCTGTACTTGCTGGTGATAGGGTTTCTGAGTAACTGCAAGCATGTCTGGCACTTTACCCCTTACATTCTTCATCCTTTTTATCCAGTTTTCACCTAATCCTATTTTCCATTGTCTTGTGATTGGTTCAATACATTTTTTTTTTACTTTTGTTTTTTTTTATTTTTTCAATTTTTTGATGCATTGTCTTTTTCGTGTTGTCATTTTTATTATGTCACATATTCCTCCTACTATGGACATTCCAACATGCCCAACCACAACAGTAACAGCAGTGATGATGATGTTATCAATTGGGTTCCAAATATATTGCCAACAAAGAAGAAGGCAACTGGAATGAAAACCACTGATGACAGTTGGCACTTCTTCCAAGTCAAACAACACTGTTCTAGTAAAGAGGCAGATGAGGTACTTTGCACATTCTGCAATGAAACTATATGCCGTGGACTTTCCAATGTTCCATCGCAAAGCCTCGGAACATCTATAATCATTAACCATCTAGTGCAAGTCTACTAAGATGATGCGAATGATGATTATATAAAAGCACACAAGCATCATAAAAGAAAAATGCATGGGTCCCATTCCTTGCGTAGACAAAAATCAGCACCACCAGCAGAACCTTTGTCCATCAGTGCAACAAAATCACCAACTGGAATTGAAACCTCAACTTTAACAGCAGTGACAACTGCAGAGACTGTTCTTTTACCGACTCAGGATCAAGTGGCAATTTCTTCCCCC
The DNA here is from genome assembly GCF_040938575.1 of Ambystoma mexicanum. NCBI lineage: Eukaryota > Metazoa > Chordata > Amphibia > Caudata > Ambystomatidae > Ambystoma > Ambystoma mexicanum. The sequence continues at coordinate 406,935,542 of NC_090937.1, forward strand.
TATCTTTCTAAAATAAAAAAAAATAAAAATACTTAAAATTATATTATAAAATTGAACACTAACTGCAGAAATATATGACAATTTCAATTGCAATTTAATTTATGCAGTTGCAGTAATCAAAATCCCCCAATTGTTTGTTTGTTTGTAATTGCGGTGGCACTGCTAACAGGTGAAGAAGTTTAGCGCGAATACAAGCACCCTTGTCATTGATCGCTTTAGCTACGTAAGCAAAATCCTGCAATTCATTGGCTGATGCTAAAGCCAGGGCTAACAAAATGAATATAAAAAATATATGCAACTCTGTGTTTGTACATATCTGCATTATAGATTGTTTATTCAGATTGATCAAATAACTTACCAAATACCTTTATTCATGTTCTCTTCTTTTTTCCATATTAGTAACTCTGAAACAAAATGAAATGCAGTTTATAACAAAATAAAATAAAATTATTTATGTTTTGTTTCATAATGGTACCAAGTGAATACTGGTTGTATTCCCAGTACACAACCATTACCAGGTTGTACACATTAACCATGCTTCATTTATTTTAACTATTCTAAAATAATTATATATAAATATACAAATTATACACTATCTCACTTTCTACAAGTATATGTATTTAACATGTAAAATAAACATTGTAATAAAAAAACACCCTTCAGAAATACAGTATAGGAAGAAAATGCAGTATTATCACTTCAACTATGCGAACCATTTAAGTAACTACAAACTGGGGTTTGCATCAGCAAATTCTAAAAGGATTTGCCCACAATATCAACAGTTCTTGCACTAATAAAGCCATTTCACTGCAATGAAGATATGTTCAAATACTGTACAAACATTATTTAATATTAAATGATGACAAATTCACATATTAATGTATGCAACCTTAACCAGGAAACCAAGACATACAACCTAATTATGTCTTCAGTTTTACAAATAAATAAATGAAGACTTGACAACAGTGTGACATTATTTCGAGTATTAATCTTTTTAAAGAATAGTCATACCTATATTTCACATACCAAGTAGACAATAAAAACGTTTGTGTGTAAACATATTAACACTTAGCAAAATCTACACTAATATCCTAACATGTAATTTCCATACTTCTTATAAAATCTGTGTGCGTCCTTTGTTTGGCCACCTACACACCTGAGAAGTAGATAATTACATTTTATAATGTGCAGATCATATTTAAATTTCTTAAAAACTATGAATTTTTGTTTAAACTTCTATTTGCACTGATAGTTGCACGCAATGTGCAATACTTTTTTTTACCATATAAATATGCATTCTAAATTATAAACATTATATCTTCATTGCCATTTAATAATGTATTTCATAATTTGATGTGCATCCTTTTCTGGCCACCAACACACCTAAGAAGCTAGCGACAAATTTCTTAAACCTGACATACAAAATAGAAAAACATGCACAGTTTAATTACTGGATAAATTGGACAACTTTTCTGAAAACCTCACACTGCATACAGAATGTATTTATACATTCAACAAACGTACCCTTTCAGTAAGGTATTTTATTTTTTTATTTAATTTAGAATACTTTAAAAAAACACATTGTGTGCATACTTATTTTCACCACCTATACACATAATAAATAAACACAGTATACCTAAATTGTTCCCTAAAACTTGTATCAGTAGTTACACTGTCTTTCTTTTTTAAACATTGTACTACATGGTTTTTGTATCTACAACCTACTGTTTACTTGTTTCATATATAAACAGTCACGCCTTTCTACACACCCTCACTCTCAAAATAATGTTCATGGAACCATTCATGTAACCTAGTACATATAGGGAACATGTGTACATATTAAAATATACAGTGTTTTAAGCAATACAATAGAAGTAGAAGATTGCAGAATTCTATGTTCTCTTTTAGTTTATATACGCTTCAGAATATTACCATTACATTTATTTCACACTATTTATAAAGTAGATCATAGTACCAATCCATCTCCTACTTTATATAAAACACTTATTACACTATTCTTCCCTTTCAAACTTTGATTTTGCATGTTTATATTCACAAGCATATTACACATATATTTAAAAACTTTGGTTCTAACAACATTAAGTAAGCATTCTTTAAACCCTTTGGTAATCTAGCTTGGTATGTGACTATAGAGTCATTACAAACAAGCCACTGTTCTTCTGTACGTGCCCATGTTGTGAAATGTCCACATTCAATGGATGCTCCTTCATGAAAAATTATTTTACACATTTTAAAAACTTTCTTGCCAACAGAAACTTGACCACATTTATAATTCATTATTGACATGTTACTTTTCCTACCATCTACACTGTATCTTTGAAACATAATGAATACATATTTATTAAAAACTAGATTTTGCTGTGTTGATTTAAATTACAGCAACCATCACTGCATTGCATGTCATGGAATGATTTAGTTAAAAGATAAAAAAAAGGTCCAGTATGATTGTTTAGATCGCGGGACGGCGGCATTGGATTCCAGAGCTTGGTGGCGATGACCGGGAAGCTGGCCCCACCGGCCCTTACGTGGCTAAATCCAGTAATGAGACAGTGGGCATAGGTGGAATGACTGTTCTTGTGGAATGAAATTTCATAATTTCTTGATAAAAGTATGGTTGGGCAGTGTTACTGAGGCAACAGTGGGTGATGGATATAGCATTGAAGGTGATAGGCTCCTGTTTGGGGAGCTGATGAACGTTTCTTCTGGCAGCTGAGATGTGCTCATGTCTGAGCAAATTTAATACAGCTTGAAGGGCATTTTTTCAGTATAAATTGTAGTTTGTTGATATTGCGTAAGGAGGTATCTGCAAATAGTGCGTTGAAATAGTCAAGTCTGGATCCTATGATGCTCTCGCGATAGTGAGGCAGCTTTTAGTGGATAGAAATTGACTGCTTGCATTGATGAGTTTTGTTGCGTGGACAGCAGAAGAAGCAACGGCACTGACCAGATGAGTTAAGGTAAGGGCAACATCTAGGTAAATCTTGTGTTTTTACAGCTGGGGCGATGGGGATGGTGATACCGTCGATGGTAAAGGAGCGGTACATGGCGTCTAGTATGTTGACCAGAGATTGCGAGCCAGTGAGGAGGATTTCTGTTTTGTCGTCATTAAGGCAAAGTAGGTGTGAAGCCATTCAGGACTGGATAGTCTGGAAAGTTGAGCATAGAGAGGCAGAGTCCTTAGTGTAGTTTCCTGTAAGGGGAAGGAGAATTTGTATGTCATCCACGTAGTTAGTATCAGAGACACCCCAGTATCTGGGTGGTCAAAGAGAGGTTTGGTGTAGATAATGTAAAGAGCGGGGGAGACACATCATCCTTGGAATATGCTGTATGATATGGATGATGAGGGGCCGAGGTGTTTTCTGCAAAGACTGTCATGTTTCTGTCAGCCAAGAAGGATATGATATGATATGATATGATTTTGCATTTATAACGTGCCTATACACAAGTGTTTCAAGGCGTGATCCCATTAGTTGCTTCTGGTGGGAAGTTGACAGCAGAGGTTAGGCGCTGGTACAGGATTTTTTGGGCCACCAGCTTGATGGCTTTAGACAGATCTAGGAGTAGTAGAAGGACCAGTATACCTGCATCCTTAATTTCATCTAGCTGTTTTTTTAGGTCAAGGAGTGCAGAATCTGTGCCATAGATGTGGCTAGACTAAAGTTGGATCTGTAGATAGGCTGCTCTGTCTTGTATCTTTAGGATGTATGCAACAGTGGTGCTGGGTCTGTAGTTGGTGGAGAGGGAAGGGTCCAGAGATGTTTTTTGAGGAGAGGGTGGGCCCAGGCTCCCTTCAGATTGGGGGGGGGCCAAACAGGCAGAGAAAGAGGTGCTGATAATGGCTCTGATGATGGGTTTGAGAGCATCTGTGATGTCTTTAATGACTGCGGCTTGGTATACATCTCCTTTACAGTGGGATTGTTTAAAGCCTTTCATAATGAGAGTCACGTCTGCCTCAAATACGGGGTGGAAACAGAATGGTGGAAAGGCTGGTGGTGTTGCTTAATGAAGGTTTGTGTCGGTTTGTTGTGGTGCGATACTGGTGGTAGCTTGTTTATTTAGATTTTCTTCTTTTGTCTGAGAAAGCGGCTTGAATGTTAGTGCACCAGTCCACTTCTTTAATGAGGTGGGAAGCGCAGAGGTATGTGTTTACAACTTTCACAGGATGGTGAAAAGCTCATGAGTATTTGGCTTTGCATTGGATATTCTGATGTTATATATTGTAACTTTAACCTTAAGTATAGCCTGTTTGTACGTTTTCACTGTGGTAGAGAAGTAGGTTTTGTCAGCATCTGAATGGATCTTCCTCCATTTGGACTCAGCCATGTACTTCTTGGGGCAGAAAGCTTGTAAGTCGGCGTGTACCATGAGTTATGATATGATATGATATTTTATTTGTATCGCGCTCGTACACAAGTGTTTCAGAGCGTGACAAGGCAAGGGAGGGGAAACCGGGGAGAAACAAAACAACGATCTTACTAGGCCCAGTGACATTGAGAACGTGGAAGTGCATGGGAAAGGGAAAGGAGAAAAGTGCATGGAAGGGGGAGAGTGGAAAGTGCAGAGCAGAGGAGAACAGATAAATAATAATAAATACAAATAAATAGATAATGAAGCAATAACAGAGGGAGTGCGGTCAGCAAGTGGCAAGAGCTGTGTTTACGGCAGCAGAACTGGGTAAGTCTGATAAGTGCATAAAAGAAGAAAAATGAGGTGTGGGGGACTGTGGGGGTTACAGGTACAGTCCCCAGTGCAAGGGTTGGCCAGGAGGCAGTGCAGAAGGATGGCAGGGTGAGATGGTACCTGGGCCCGGGGGACAGAGGGTGGCCAGGTGCACAGTGCAAAGAGAGCGGATCAGCAGGGCAGAGGGGGAGCAAAGGCAGATACAAAGAGGAAGGTCTTGAGGTGCTGGAGATGGTTCTTCTCAAGTTTTAGAGTGGCAGGGAGGCTATTCCAGAGGGAGGCCCCAGCCAAAGACAGAGATCTCCCCCCAGCTCATTTCTTTGAAATGTGACTGATCCTGAGGGAGGTAGTGGAGCGAAGGGCTCGAGAGGGGAGGTATTTGTGTAGGGATAGCTGAAGGTATTTTGGGCCCAGGCCCCAGAAAGCCTTGTGGACAATGCAGAGGGTTTTAAATGTGATCCTTGCAACCACTGGGAGCCAATGTAGAGAGTTTTCAGAGCTGGAGATATACGATCTGAGGGCTTGAGGCCAAGGACAAGTCTTGCAGTCCTGTTGTGGATTAGTTGAAGAGGGCGAAGAGTAGAGGCAGGTCACTTTAGAAAAAGGCTGTTACAATAGTCCAACCTAGAGAGAACCATAGCTTGGGAGACAGTGAGCGTCTGGGCGAAGGAGAGGAAAGGAAGAGTACCTCTGAGGAGGTGCAGTAGGAAGTTTTACTTTTTAGAGACATCTGAGATGTGGGAGGAGAAGGAAAGTGTGGAGTCAAAGATGACCCTGAGGTTCTTAGCCTCGCAGGTGGGGATGGGAGAAGGGCCAAGAGAGGCCGGCCAGAGAGAGAGGGGAAAGGATGGAGAAGGTGTGCCGATGCGGAGGATCTCAGTCTTGCTGGCATTCAGGCAAAGATCATTGGCAGCACACCAATCTTGAATGGCAGTTTGGCAATCCGAGATAAGTGAGGGAGAGGAGGTGGCCGAGGGCAGCCTGAAAATGATTTCAGTGTCGTCAGCGTAGCACTGGAAATGTGAGCATAGAGTGACAATGCAGTGGGCAAATGTTGCCAGGTATTGGTTGAAAAGCCAGGACGAGAGGTTAGACCCCTGGGGAACACCACAGGTAGAGAGGAAGATAGATGATAGGAAGGATCCCAGTTGGACTTGGGAAGGTCGATCAGAAAGGAAAGAGGTCAGCCAGGCTAGAGCCTGATCAGTGATACCCAGGTTCTCCTGGAGACGGTTGAGCAGGATGGGATGGTTGACCGTGTCAAAGGCAGAAGAGAGATTGAGTAGGATGAGGACAGAGGGAAAGTAAGAGTCAAGGTTGGAGAGCAGATCTTCACGGATGTTCAGGAGAGCAGTTTCCGTACTTCTAGCCGCTCTGAAACCAGACTGGTGGTCATGGAGATAGCCAACAGAATCAGAATGAAGGTTAAGCTGGGAGATGGCCAGCTTTTCCAGGAGTTTGCCCAGAAAGGGAGTAATGGAGATTGGGCGATAGTTAGCAGGACAGGAAGGATGCCCAAAGGGTTTCTTCAGAAGAGGATGCACAAGGGAGTGTTTCAGAGGGGAGGGGAAGGATCCTGAGGCAAAGGAATGGTTATCGAAATCAGTAAGGGCTGGGGCGAGGGTGTCAATGTGGTCCTTGATGGTTTTAGAGGAACAGGGATGAACTTGTTTTGATGAGGCTTTCATAGATCGGGCTTGTCTAACGACCTCATCAGGGGAGAAGAGAGGAAAGGAAGAGAAGGAGGGAGGGGGTGGTTAAAGGGGGAAAGGTGGGTTAGCAAGTGCAGACTGAGGGGGAATAGGAAGGGGAGGGGAGGAGAGGGTGGATAAGATGTCCTGGGTTTTGGAGATAAAGTGAGAGGCAAGGTCATTGCAGAGAGCCTAGGAGGCAAGAGGATGGGTAGAGACTGCAGCAGGGTTGGCAAGCTCCTTGCAGATTTTAAAGAGTTCAGCCGAGTTGTTAGATGCTGCAGAGACACGGGCTTGAATGTGGACTCTCTTTTTGGTGCGAACAGAGAGTCTGTATTGCCTTTGGAGCTGGCGACAGGCCAGTTTGTCAGAGGATGAACAAGAAGCCCTCCATTTCCTCTCAGCCACCCTACACTTACGTTTAAGTGTAGCAAGGTCGGAGTCATACCAGGAGTTACACTTGGCTTTAGACTTCAGGCGGATCCTCATTACAGGGGCAAGAGCATCAAGAGTAATAGAAATGGAAGAGTAGAGAAGGGAAAGGGTTGTGTCCGGGTGTGAGTTAGCTGGAGGAAGAGAGGGGGGAGAGAAGGTGGCAGCGAAAGCCTCAACTGGCACACACTTCATAGGACGGATGTCCAAGAAGGTAGGTGGCAGTGTAGGTGTGAGCTTGGCTTGGGGGAAGAGAGTGAGAGATGCGAGGAGAGAAGGCAGTGGTCCCTGCAGGATAGAGGAGTGGTCAGAGGGATAGAAAGGGGAGGCCTGAGGAGATCAAGACATCGAGTGTGTGTCCAGCAGAGTGTGTTGGGCCAGAGGGGAGGATAGAGAGTGAGAGGGAATTGCAAAGGTCGCGAAAGAGCAGAGATGAGGGACAGGCAGAATCTAGGTGGATGTTGAGGTCAACAAGGAGGAGGAGTTGAGTGGTAGAGGTCAGGAGGGAGGAGGAGAGGTCAGCCCACTCAGAAAGAAAAGAAGTGATTTGCCCAGGGGGCCGGTAGATAGTAGCAACAGTAAGAGAGTGGCTAGTAGAGATTGAGAGCCTGCAGACAAGGCATTCAAAGGCAGAGTAAATCTGAGTGGGAATGATGGTGGCAGGAGGAATCCATTCTGGAAAGATCATGGCTACACCCCCTCCGGGCCGGGTGGATCTGGGTGCGGAGAGGATCTTGTAACCATCAGGGAGCAGAGTGTCAAAGCTCGTGACAGAGCTGGCCATGAACCATGTCTCCGTAAGACCGAGGACATCAAGGTCTAGTTCTTCAAGGAGGTGGCAGATGTCAGAGGAGTTTTTGACAGCAGAGCAAGAGTTGAGAGTGGCAAGGTGAAGAAGGTTGCCGGCCTTGAAGAACTTCTGGGGAGGGGTACAAATCAGAGGTACGCCCTGTGGAGTTGTGGAGTTGCCTTGAAGAGGGGCAGAGGAGGAGTGAAGAGTGGGCAAGGTAGCCAAGGAAAGAGAGAAGGGGACAGACATAGATGAAAGAAAGTTGATGAGGCGAGGGAACCGCCTATCAAAGAGGAGGAGATTGGCCTGGGGACCTTGGACCATGACAGTGCCGTTTAGGTAGACATTAAGGATGACTCTGGAGGAGTCGAATGAGGCCATGAGGACATCCCAGAGAGTGCCACTGTTAATGGGAGAGGAGGAGGCAGGACAGAGCACAGAGATCATATGGGGGGTCCATAGATCTGGCGAAGGAACAACAAAGAGGATGTCGGTGAGGGTCTGTCTGAAAGAGGGGCTGGTATAAGTATCAGCGATGGGGAGACCAGGGTTTGAGGCCAAGATATCCTTTTTGAACTACTTCTTTCCAGACTTAGTGAGAAGGGAAGGATAGTTGATAGAGAAGCAGTTGGAATAGATGGGAGAAACAGAAAGCGCCATGAGTGAGAAGAGAGGAGGCAGAGGGAGGAGTAAGCAAGTACAGCAGTATAAAGCAGTCACTGGGCTAGCAGGTAACAATCAGTGGCCATAGTTAAATGCAAAACACACCCAAGTTTGAGTTTCCAGTTAAATCCAAAAACACCCCCAAGTTTGACTTTCCAGTTAAATGCAAAAACACACCCAAGTTTGACTTTCCAGTCAAATGCAAAAACACACCCAAGTTTGACTTTCCAGTTAAATGCAAAAACACACCCAAGTTTGATTTTCCAATTTAAATGCAAAAACACACCCAAGTTTGACTTTCCAGTTAAATGCAAAAACACACCCAAGTCCAATTTAAAAGAGGGCCCAGTGGTTAAGGAAATAAAAATGGGAGTGAGATGGTGAGGGTGAGTATGGTAACGGCATTCAGGTGAGTACATAAGAGGGAGGGAAAACTAACCCATGCAAAATGTGGTAACACTCATGGTAGTCCGAATAGTCCAGGGGTAGCAGCCTCAGGGAGGGTTGGGCTGTGGCAGAAGCAGGAGTCTCATTTAGTGACCTGTACAGCAAACAAGGAAGCTGACAAGGGCTTAGATGTGGGCCTTTGTAGATGGTGCCAGCTCCCGCCTCTCGGTTGCTCCAATTGGGCAATGAAGCCCCAGGCAACTAATGGGGGTGGGAGTCAGGCAGGGCTAGAGGACATCAGGCAGTCGAAGAAAAGGTGAGGCCATCTTGGAGTGGCCCAAAAACCAATGTGAGCAGGTCAGAATGTAGCAGGCACAGTGTTTAACCCACAAGCTGGGTTCACAAGGAATCAGAGGAGCTTCAGTGTGCAATGCACTGCCAGGGCAGCAAAATCCGAAAATAAAAATGTGTTTTTTTTTTAAATCGCGCTTCACGCACTTAAATGCACACAGATTTTAAGGGCTTACCCTGCAGGCTGGTTTGCTCTCCGGAGCATGTAGAAATTAGAAGAAATGGCCAGCCAAGCCACACTTGTGGATGATCAGCCCAGCGAAAGCATGGAAGTGAATGGAAGAGCCAGCCTCCTCGTGGGCCCTGTAGATGGTGTCGGCTCCCGCCTCTTGGTTGCTCCGATTGGGCAATGAAGGCCCAGGCAACCAATGGGGGTGGGAGTCAGGCAGGGCTGGAGGACATCAGGCAGTCGAAGAAAAAGTGAGGCCATCTTGGAGGGGCCCAAAAACCAATGTGAGCAGGTCAGACGGTAGCAGGCACAGTGTTAAACCCACAAGCTGGGTTCACAAGGAATCAGAGGAGCTGGTGGTGGATCGAGTGTTTGGTTCTACGTTGGGCAAGAAGCAAGAAGCTGCATTGTATTGCTCAAATAGGATGGCTGGGTTGATGTGGGTGAGCGATAGGGGTTTAAGATCTCCCAGCATTGGGAGGTGGCAGCCTTTTTTTAGGTTACATGAACTACAGACCAATTAATGCCTGCCAGCCAGTCCAAGGTGCGACCAAGGGTATGTGTGGGGCCGTATTTTTGGTGTGAAACCTAAGGCATTGAGTGAGTTAGCTAAGGCAGAGGCATTTATGTCATCCTTATCATTGAAACCGAAGTTGAGATCCCTGAGGAGTATGAGTTTGGAGGTAAATTTCAGGTTGACAGATACCATGTGCACGAGATCCCCTTCGAAGGATATGATTTGGCCAGAGGAGCAGTAAATTAGATGTATTGCGTGGGTAGACGTGTGGGAGAGTGATATTTTAGCGGAGAGAATCTCAGAATTGGGCAATGGGGTGGTGCTAATTTCTCCTATGGAGGGGGTCTCTCTCACAATCAGTGCTACTCTCTCCCTCTGGTACCAGATCTGTCTCTGCGGATGATGGTATATCCCGGTGGGATGGTGACAGATAAGGCTGGGCCAGAGGCGTCGTATAGCCAGGTTTCAGAGATCTTGAGGAGGCCCAAGTTGTTGGAGGTAATGAGGTCTTAGATGTTGATGGTATGTGCCGGGATAGACCTGGCATTGACTAGTGCACAGTTATGTGCTAAGGAGGGTAAGTTTGATTGATATGCCATTAAGGGACATGCATGTTTGCAGATGGAGTCGGGATTGTGCAGGGTGGGGTAGTACACAATGGCTTATAGTTAGTTGTTGCTGGGCATGTAGGGGGTGGCAATGCATGAGCATAAGCTAGAGTTCCTACAATCCAATGTTGTGGGGGGGAGTATGGTAGGCAGGGAGGCATAGTTTGTGAGGAGAGCCAGGGCAACCCTAATGTATGTAGGCATGGTAGATGGGAGATCTTGTAGGCAGGTTGGTTGTAGTCCAGGTTGGGTAGGGTGGGGTATGATGATGGGGATGAAGGGATGAGGTTAGGGGTAGGTGGGCATGCCCATGGAGGGAAAAATCTTGTAGGCTGAAATATACAATGCAGAGGCAACAATTCTGGTAGGAAACAGCTATAAGGGAAGGTGATATGAGACACACACTTTTTTCCTCAGAGATGCGGATGGCCTTCTTGGCTCTGACAGGCCCAGACATGTATGGTAGGGGTCTTGTGTGGGGGCTGGCTGTACCTGTCAGCATATTTCTTGCTCCCAGTTAGGTTGTATTGCTGGACAATCGGGTCTTTCAAGTGGCTGAACTCCATGAAGGGCTGGAGCACTTTTGTGCTGTCTGGATGCCTCTGGGTTGATGCAATCCCATGAAAAGATGATGGCGACCATCCTTAAAGGGAGCGTGATCTCTGAGGCTTCAGTGGTACATTGCTGATCCCTTCTTCTCCCATGGTCTGCTGCAGCAGCTGTTGTGCCCACAGTGTGGGCTACTTCAATAATGGAATCCAAGACCACAGTCAAGACAGGTATGGGCCTTAAATGGGGGCCTTGTGTGGGGGCCAGCTGCGCCTACCAGTGTATTTCTGGCTACCAGTTAGCTCGCATTGCTGGCCAATCAGGTGCTTCAGGGGGAAGAGCTCTGTGAGTGACTGGAGCGTTGTTTTCTGATTGGATGCATCTGGGTTGATGCTATCCGATGAAAAGATGGAAGCGGCCATCTTTAAAGGGAGTGCAAGCTCTGGTGCTTCAGAGGGACACTGCTGATCCCTTCTTCTCTCCTAGTCTGCTGTGGCGGCTGTTGTGCCCACAGTTCAGGCTTCTTCAATAATGGAATCCAGGATCCCAGCCCAGGCAGTTTGTGTGGGGGCTGGCTGTGCCTGCTGGCATATTTCCGGGTTCCCAGTTAGGTCGTATTGCTGGCCAATCAGATTGAACTCTGAAAGGTAGGGAAACAAATCAAAACATAAAGAAAATATGAGAATAATTCACACACAATTTTATTCACTTGTGTATGCCAAGTGCATGATGAATCATGAAAAAGTACTGCATTCTGCTTGTGAAAGTCACACAAAAATGAATATGCCTGGACAAATACTTTTGTGCAAGCAGATTTTCATCATATGCTGTGGTCGAAGTGGGCAGGAGCGGTGCTCCTCTACATTTTTTTTTAAATATTTTACTGTTCCTATAGTTTTATTTTAAAATGAAACCGTTCTGGTATGGTTTAGTTTTAAAATAAAAGTGTAGGAAGAAGTTGAAACTTACACTTCAGTGCCCAGCACTGAACATTTCCTTAAACAGTAGGTGTGTTTGTTTGGGGGTTTGGATTGCACAAGGGATGAGGTGTGGCGATGGAGTTTGAGGGGGAGGGGGCAAGCCAGCCGGGAACATAGTTCCACTACTTCTTTTCGTACACTTCGACCACTGATCACATGAAGGAATTGGCAGCGTGAGGGGGAGTCCTGGAACTAGCTGCCACATTCAAGAGCGTACCCATGCCTCATGAGGTGTGTTCTCTTGTATGCTCTCAACTGTGTGGATGTTTCCCCTGCGCCTGATCATCCCAGTCTCTGGACAGGCCTGGGTGAAAGCACAATACAGCACTGGCCATCACAGTGACAAAGACTATTTCTTCGCAGCCCATATCTGTACAACAAAAGCTTCAGGAGAAGCAGACCTATGCACCTGTCAAGTTCAAATAATAGAAACAATATTATCTGTATTGAACCAATAAAAGGAGGTAGTGCTGTATCTCTCCTGCTCCTGCTAGTGTACCTTCCTGCATCAGCATCCTCCTGTCGGCACCTGCACTGTGCAACCACCCAGTGGTGTTGGTAGGTCTGTTAAAGATCCAGGGCTATGCTAATTTCGGGACTGTCGGGACTCTGGGCTATCTCGCCTTTTGGTTGTAACCCCTGAGCTTCTATCTGGGGCTACAACCAAATGACCAAGGGTTATAGCCTCCCCGCAAGCCCACCCCTAGCTGTGCCTCTGCACCATCATTAACATAAGCAAGAACAGCATCAGAGGTAGAAATAACAGGGTTCTATGTTCTTAGATCGACAGGCTTTTTTTTGCCGGAAATGTTCGGCCAACAAAACTCATCTAATGTTTTTTTAATATATGAACGGGGTCCTTCGAACACCACGTTCCCTATTTTATACTCCTTATACCCCACACGCACCAAACACTTTTATGTCCTTACCCACCCATCCCCTTTATTTTTCGATAATTCTTTTCGGCTGAAAATTTTCGGTAATAAACGCCACGAAAAAAATGCCTGTCGATGTAATAACTTCTTACCAAATAACAGTGGGGTAGCCAGACCGCTGCAGGTTACCTCCATTGTAAGGAGCTTCTGCTGCCATTATTAATGTACTATTCTTCTCTTCAACTCGATTTGTCTTGTGTCATATGTCAAAAGGGGAGGTGGGCTCATCTGAATTTGTCGCTAATGTGTTTATTTATTAATAGTTCTGTTGGGGGATTCAACATGAAACCAGTTTTCTCATTCCTCCTCTTATGCTTACCGCAGACAAATTATCAAAATAAATTATTATGGAAAAATAACTATAATAATAGATACATATTTTTTTTTTGGGCTGAACAATGCAAACATTGACATTCGTAGAGAGAACCCTCTGTGACTCAAGACCTGATCTGATTTGAAGTGCTAAATGAAGGAGATTTATATTGGGGTGGTATCTATATGATATGAGGCATGACATAGGAGCCAAGAGATCATGCAAATGGCAGAAACATAAAATGCGATTTACTTAGTATTAACAGAAATACATTCTTGGTGCTCAATAATGAGGCCTGCTAATGTATGGCTGGGCTCTGTCGTCTTGCTAAATATTGAAATCCGCTGGGTATCAACAAATATGTCTTTACTCTCAAGTTTTTGGTTTGCTTACCTATTACCATGAATTTTGTGAGTTAAATTATGAAAGATGGGGTGGTGGCAAAGAAGCAGAATTCATATAAACATTTAGAAAATGTGCTATTGTTGAGACAAACATATCATAATATAGCTGAGGCTGATAATCAGGCTTTACAATCTGGAATATCTATAATCAAGTCAGTATAAAATGCCTTGCTCTCTCACTTAGCAAAACCAAACCAAGCCAGGCTACAGGGAAACAAGCATCTCTACATAGCTAGGATGCATAATTAATTATTCAAACCTCATGTTGCCCGGCTACTAAGGGTCACCATTTTTTAACCAAGTTGTTTTGGCATACAAAGAGAACATTTCTATTCCCCAGAGTGACTGCACCCTGGACCCAACCCTAATTATCATTGAGCCATAGTCATAGTCAGTACTTTTCTTTTAGTACTGAGAAATAACATGTGGTCAGATGAATACGTTTGGGCCAAAAGTATGATCGTTCGATATTTGGTAAGAATTGCATGACACAGTTAAAACCTTAGCGAGCAGTCCCACCATGGGCTTTGCTTTTTTCTGGCAAGGCGTATTTCCATGCGTACTCTGGTGCAGGCAATAAATCGTAATCCAGGATAATGTTGAGCACATTTTGACGGTGTACATAATATAAGTCTCCCAATTCACCTGTAAAATCTGCACCTGTAAATTGTTTAGAAAATTAAAAGCAATGTACTGACATGCTTTTTTCGTACATTCAATATTATTTGCTTACATTGATGTTAATGAGATTAAGCAGTACCTGGTATTAATGCTACGATTTTCTTTTTGTAGCTTGCCCATCTGGAACATATAAGCCAGAAGGCTACCCTGGAGGATTAAGCACCTGCCTCCCGTGTCCTGATAAAAGCCACACCTCTCCACCTGGTAGTACGTCTGCAGAGGATTGTATATGCAAGGAGGGATACCGCGCTTTTCGCCAATCATGTGAAGGTGAGTCTTCCAGACTTAACACTTAAAATGCAGACAACAAGCCATATTGTTATAACATTTCAACACTGTAAATGTGCTTTAACCATCTAGGAATTATAACAATATCAGAAATCCTCTTCCACCAATGGGTTGTTGTGCATTTGTCCTCCAATAGCTGGTCAATACCCAAACAAGATGGAATACTCTATGGTCTTCTAAGCTGCTGACTAAGCCTGGACGAAATCCCTCAAAAGTGATAGCAGCACACTCCTGTAAATTGCCAAGTGAGATTTAGGCAGGTTGGGAAGTTCCTGCTGATTTCTCTTGCAGACCGAATCTAAGGTTCATAAACCATCAGGGAACTATGGTAGAGGTTTGGGCAGGTTTGGCTTGATTCTACGGAGAGACATACTCAAAACAACTTCAAATGGTGTAGGAAAGGAGATAAATGTTAGGGGGAAACAAAGAGTAATGGGGCAAGGGTGGCTAAGGGAGTTAACACGAGTAAAATGATTCCTGTAATCTCTGAATGTTATCCAGATATGATTTCCCAAAAACACAGGAGAAAAAAAACAACCTGTTTTTGGGAAAAATACCACTATGGTTGAGGGCAACAATTTCTTTGCACAAGAAAAAGATATTTTGTGCAAGAAAAAGCTGCTGTTAAAGCCAACAACAACAAGGCTGTGGAAGGAGACAGGAAGGATACAGTGAAATGCTAACTATCCCTTCCTCCCATCCACGTCTCAACCTTTTGTGCGCTGGTGTGCCGCCTACAAATAGGGGATAGAATAAGAAGGTAAACTACTTTCTTCTATTGATTTGTGGATGTTTTTACCCATGCATACAAGCCCTACCATAAAACTGTGCACTACTGGCATGGAAAACATCATGATGGCCAGAACTCCCCAGAGAGTGCACAGGGAAAACATGAAGAATAGGCTGCCACCCATGTTTGCCTATGTTGTGAGCACAGGAGGGCACTGCCTAAAACCACCATTGGGACACACACACAGTAGCCTGAAACCATTGGGAATGGCAATGCTGATTGCCAAAAAAGCAACTCAGAACTGTGGAGAATTAATTTTCTTAATCCCAAAAATGGTTGAATTACCAGTACTCACCACTATCAGAAAGCCGGCGTTTTAAAACCACCAGACTTTGGTGTAAAACTGAACAAATTAAACAAAACCAGACCAAGGAAAGACTTGCTAAGAGGTGGATACAATGTAAAACTATATTCTGAAATGACTTGAAGGAAGTAATTATTTAATGTATATGTAAAAATTGTAAGTGATTTAAACTGGGAACAAAAAGTGACATTTAGCTGAAACCTGGCTTAATGAAACTGAATTCTGCCTGACAACTACCCCCGACAGGAGTTGAAACCTGCTCAGCCACTCTGCCCCTGGCCAAAAGGAGTTAACACCTCTCTGATTAGATTAGGGGTGGAGCAGCTGGGGACTACAGGGAGTTGAACAAAGGCCTGTCCTGGACTCAGGCAAATGTTATATTGGGGGGGGGGGCGTAAAGTGGCTTCCTCTTAGGGGAAACTGGGAGGGGCTGTGCCTCTGTGAACAAGCTGGCTTGGGGGAAGTGGATAAACCAGTTATTCCACCCTGTGATGTGGGAAGCCACACCCCTTTCTGACCAGAGCATAATTTTAAAAAGATAGATAAATCATAGTGCGGACTTGTCAGAATTATATAAGTAATATCATTATTTTTGTGATTTTTCTGTGAACATTTTAAGAGGCGTTAGGACCCTGTGGAGTTTTCTTGGGGGTTGCTAGCGGAAAATAGGGTCTCACTCCAAATGCATGCATGTTAAAAATCTGACACTTTATAATCTGTAACGCATATCCCTGGTGCACATTTGTGTAAAATCTGGAAAGGTTTAGAGGTCGTTATCTGGATGAAAAGGGGAGAATTCTGTCATCAGTGGACACAACATCGTACAAAGACAGGCATCGGATGGTTTGGTGCTACAGAAAATATGTTAACTGGACCTATAATATTAGAAAAATGGTGCATAGATAAATATGTATTTGGGTCAGAAATAGATTTGTGTGCAATCTGACAAGGGGAGGTTCCTCTGACCATAAAACCTACAGCATCACTCTGACTCACATTTCCTTCCCCCAATCAAGGGAGAGAGGAGGAATTGGCCAATGATAAGTGAGAGGGGCAGGTTTAGTTATGACCAACGCACACACCCACTTTCCAAAACACATAAAAAGAGACTGCTGGGACAGGTAGGGACATTCAATTCCATTTGCTGCGGAGCATGCTGACCGACGACTTCACATCCAGAGATCCAGACTTCAAATCCATCAATCTCCAGAACCTGTAGCAGAAATTAACTCCAGAATTTGTAGCAGAGAGGCCTGAATCCACCAGCTGATTCCTCTTTCTTTTGTTAAAATCCGTTGCAACTTGGTAATAACTCATAGAGCATTGCTAAAGTGAGCCTGAACTAATACCAACACGCATCTCCCACTCACCCTGAATCTCTAGAGGGAATTAAAAGCAATTTTAGCACATTTTCCCATCCATTGCCATCACATGTAAAAAGCATTTTGGGCCTGTGTTTCAAACTCCTACCTGTTTCCTCTAAGCTTGCTGGTGGGGAACTGAATTTCGTATTGGATTTGATTGCATTCCTGAGATCTGTCTGCTCCTCTTTCCATCTCCTTCCATTTTTTACATTGCATAGGGGAGGGGGGTGAATTGCCAGAGAAAAAGTGATTATCTTATCTTTTGATAAAATCATATCAAGTATTTCTGTACTGCATTTTATTCCTCATTGCTTTTCCCTTGAAATCATAAAAGTATTTTTGCTACTTTATCCATCCTATACTAACTCCTCATTGATTGTAAAGAAGTGTGCTAGTGCCAGATTACCCATTGTTGATCAATATCATATGTCTAAGTGTACTATCAGATATTAATTTATTATAAAGTGTGATATATATTTCTGAGGCTTGTGGAATCTGCTTAGATCACATGTTGTGCATAGGCCGACATCTAGTGGAAGCTGCGGAGCATTACAGTTTGTTTTTCGAAACTCGAAAATGGGCGTCGACACAGGGCGTGCCAGTAATACTATCCCTAGTGTGATGTCCACTGTACCCAAGATCCCTCACGCGTGTAGGATCCTCAGAT
Organism: Ambystoma mexicanum; assembly: GCF_040938575.1. Classification (NCBI taxonomy): domain Eukaryota; kingdom Metazoa; phylum Chordata; class Amphibia; order Caudata; family Ambystomatidae; genus Ambystoma; species Ambystoma mexicanum. The sequence continues at coordinate 406,953,126 of NC_090937.1, forward strand.
TGTTTTTTTCCGCCATACTGGTCGGAAGCATTTTGCGGAGTCCCCTGGCCTTAGCCATACTTTTGCTAAAATATAAATTAATAATCTATTGACATCCTTCCCCACCCCAACGTCGAACTTCGACACTCGACGCCTGCTGGAGAAGAAATTGACGGTCAGCTGCTGCACGACGGATTTGGGCCTGGTAGGCCGCTGGCCTCGGCCCTGCAAGTAGGGAGAGTGGGGGGTGGTACATACTCTACACTCTTGGTATATAGGTACACCTCATACATTTCCTACACCTAACAGCCCGCTGCCTCAAGGTGCGTATGGAGGGTACCCCTTTTCAATTCTGCCCCAAGTGCAATCGCAAATACCCTTGGGTCGACAGGCACGCCACGTGCTATCTCTGCTTGCCGAGGGACCACCCCGAAGCGAACTGCAGAGCGTGTAGTAGGTTTTAACCTAAGACACTTAAGGACCGTTCGACGAAGCGTTGGGCCCACCACGCCAGGCAGGCGGCCATGGCAGCGGAGGGCGCCTTCAGCGATGGCAGCGACGCCGTACTTTCGGACGGCGAGGGCATTACGGCGTCGAAAGACAGCCGAGCGCAGGTCCCGGACCTCGGAAGGTCGTCCGGCAGGGCGGCTATGTGGAAGACCCCCGGAGACACAAGCGCTTCACATACTACACACACTAAACACACTAAATCCAACCGAGACTCAACGACTTCGAGTTCTCGGAAAGAGGCACAGACAGAACGGTCCGATTCGGTGTCCTCTGGGCGCTCTCGATCAAGATTGCCGCATGACTCCAGGCAATCATCCACTCTTGCCAAGAGTGCTTCGCTCCCTAGGCTAACAGAAGTTCGATCGTCGGAAGACGAAGACGACTTCCACCCCCAGGCCGCGCTCCAGGAGTCGGAGCCCGCAATTAAAGCCAGCAAGGCCCCACACTCGAAGGACAGGGACACCTCTCCCGATCCTCGACGCCAGGCATCGAAAAACTCCGGAGCCACTAAGGTACAGGGAAAACATTTTTCTACGCATGGGGAGGGGGGAAAACAGCAGAAGAAACTACCTGTACATTCTTTCACACCTGTGAAACACTCCACCCCCCCTAAACAGACAGACAAGCCCAGGTCTGCTGATAGGTCCACAACCAGCAAAGCTACTCAAGATAAATCCCATAGACTTGCTGAGAGAGTCATTCCCAGTTCCAAAAAATGGTCCAGTGAAGACATAGATAGGGTCATGTCAAGAATGTCTTCTTTGGCTGATTTTTATGATAAAAATCCAGAACATTTCCTCTCGTATGATCCACAAGGGGCCACACCCTCAGGCTCTACTGATCCTATCCCCCCGAGTAAGAAGGCCCGGTTTGAAACTCCAATGAGGTCCGAACCCTTCGAGGTACAACCTTACGCAAGACCATACTCACGCTATCAAGGAGAGGCTTCCTTTCGTGAAGACCAAGATTTTGGGTTGATAGAAGAGCAAACCGGGACGGCCTACTATGGGGATGATGAGGACCAGGAGGAAGAAGAGGATGACCCGGAAACATACAGGGTAGATTCCCCGGTAGAGAACGAAGCCCCGGTTACCGACTCCCCGGTCGATAACCAACCCCTCCGAAATGAGGTTCTCGCTCGCGCAGCGGAACATTTCCACATTGACACCCACGGTGTACAGGAGGAAAGGGACTTCGCAGAAGAGTTAGTGGGAGAAAGGAGGCCTGTTGCCCAGACCATCCCTATCCTTAAATCCATTCAGCGGAGAATAGATCCGTCCCTGGTGAACCCAAACCTCACCAGAGCAGTCAATCCCAGGGTTGAAAAACTTTTCAGGGAAGCTCAGTCTGACCCTCTCTATATAAGAAGACATCTGAAGCCAGACTCCCTACTCGTCACCAACACTCGTAAGAGGGCTGGGACACCCTTGTCTTCGTCAGAAGCTCCTACCGAAAAGGAGAGCAAAAAACTATACGGTTTCGGCAGGAAGGTAGCCTCAACGTCCGCCTATCAAGCAAGGATTGCTAACTTCACCACCCTGTTGGCCAGCTACAACTGCCATCAGTGGGAAGAAGTCGCGGCTCTCATAGCCTCTGCTCCTGAACCGTTAAAGGGCCAATTAGCTCGGATTTCCGCAGAGGGTAGAGCCGTGTCTGGTTGCATTTTGAAAGCAACCTTCGACGCCGCGGACAACGCAGGCAGATTGATAGCAGAAGGTACTGTTATCAAGAGACACGCGTGGTTGCGGCAGTCTGGTTTTAAGGCAGAAACTCAGGCATCATTGTTAGACAAACCGGTGGAAAACGATCTGTTGTATGGTAAGGCGGTCGAAGACGCACTGAAAAATGCCAAGGACGAATACGAGACACTCAAATCCCTTGGTCAGTTAACCAATAAACCCCCTAACCAGAGAGGGAATAGTAATTTTCGTCGCCCACGCGGCCAAAATTCCCAGAGATGATCTAACTATTCCCAGGGGCAGGGTACACAGTGGAACAACAACCAACAGTCTACCCAAGGTTACGGCAGAGGTAATAGGAGAGGTTGTGGTAAAGGCAGAGGCAACCCCAGCAAGGGAGGCGGCACGCCTCCACCAAAGCAGTGACGCTCAGTTCAGGGTCCCTTCTCACACAACCCCAGTAGGGGGATGCATTTCAAACTTCACCCAGGCTTGGGAAGGGATCACATCAGACAGATGGGTGCTGTCAACAGTATCCACGGGATATTGTATAGAGCTACTGCAGCGTCCCCGGAACCATCCTCCACGACAAAGAGTACACTCCTTAGAACATCAGAAGATTCTCCTCGAGGAGATCGCTATTCTTCTACAAAAGGACGCGATAGAACTCGTCCCGGGACACCAGGTAAACAAGGGTATTTATTCAACTTACTTCCTTGTGCCAAAGAAAGACTTGACAATGCGCCCAGTATTGGACTTACGGCCTGCTAACAAGTATGTCAAGCCCCAAAAATGTCGTATGACCACGCTACAAGAGGTAATCCCCCTCCTAAAAAAGGGGGATTACATAGCAACCTTGGATATGAAAGATGCTTATTTTCATATTTCAATGTTCCCAGCGCACAGAAAGTACTTGCGCTTCAAGGTGGACAGTCAGCACTACCAATTCAAGGTACTGCCCTTCGGGATAGCTTCAGCACCAAGGGTATTCACCAAGGTACTGGTGGTGGCGGCTGCACACCTACGCAGGGAGGCAATCTCAGTGTACCCTTATCTGGGTGACTGGCTCATAACGGGGGAAACCCCAGGAATTTGCGGGACAAACATTCAAAGGACTATCGACCTCCTCCACGAGTTAGGCTTCTCAATCAACGAGAAGAAGTCAAGCCTGGTGCCAAGCACCTCAAAACAATTCCTAGGAGCAATCCTGGATACCCAGGAGGGGTTGACCTTTCCTTCAGAAGAAAGAATTCGGAATATACTACTGCAAATTCTGCATTATCAGTCCGGTCAACAAATAACAGTACGCAAAGCAATGTGTTTACTGGGCATGATGGCGTCATGCATTTACCTGGTCCCCCACGCGCGCCTGCGCATGCATCCCATGCAGGAATGGTTGGCGAACAGTGGTCTCAGGCAAGTGGTCAGTGGGACGATCTAGTGGTCGTTTCGCCAACACTGGTACAAAGCCTTCACTGGTGGACAAGAGAAAATCTCGCACAGGGGAAACCCTTTTACGATCCCGAAGTACAGGCAGTAGTCACTATGATGCATGTCTGACGGGGTGGGGAGCTCACCATCTCCACCACACAGCTCAGGGTCTCTGGTCTCACTCAGTGGCCAAGAACCACATCAACCTGCTAGAGCTTCTGGCAGTATTCAGAGCGCTTCAGGCGTTCGAGCCCCACCTACTAAACCTGTCAGTGCAAATCCGGATGGACAGCACTACAGCCATGTTCTACCTGAACAAGCAAGGAGGGACTCGCTCGCCAAATCTGTCCAAGCTTGCCCAGAAAATCTGGATATGGGCACTCAGACGGAACATCTTCCTGTCATCACAACATGTTCCAGGGGAGCTCAATTCCCTAGCGGATGCTCTGAGCAGAGACTCCCTACCAGAGGAACACGAATGGGTTCTTCACAGAGAGGTCGTAGAAGATCTCTTCTCTCAGTGGGGTTTCCCCACTATAGACTTATTCGCCACAAGCGAAAACAGACAATGCCCAGGATTTGCATCCAGGTTCCCCTAACCAGACTCCCAGGGGAACGCCCTGTGGATGAACTGGTCAGGGATGTTTGCGTACGCTTTTCCACCAACTCCTCTCATCAGGAAAGTGGTGAACAAGATAAACAGGGAGTCGATGACGCTCGTCCTAGTTGCTCCCATGTGGGCAAGACAACTGTGGTTCCCACACCTACGCAGGATGGCGGTGTGCGAGCCCATCAAACTTCCAGCCTGGTACAACCTACTGTCCCAGCACCAAGGTCAAACAGTGCACCAGCAACCCAACTCAATGAACCTGGCAGCATGGCTCCTGAGGTCATAGAGTTTGGACACCTCAATTTACCACAGAGGTGTATGGACATCCTAAAGGAATCTAGGAAACCAAACACAAGGCACTGTTACTTTGACAAGTGGAAGAGGATCGTTATCTGGTGCCAGAGTAGACAAATCAACCCAGTTGATTGCACTCCTTCCACTATTGTTACATACATGCTCCACCTGCTAGATGCAGGATTGGTTTTTAACTCTCTGAAAGTACACCTGGCAGCCCTCTCGGCTTACACCACTTCCCATAGCAAGGTTTCGTGGTGGAAAGTACCAGTAATTAAAGCCTTCATGGAAGGAGTAAAGAGACTTCACCCTCCCATTTCAAACCCACCACCAGGGTGGGACCTTAATGTGGTGCTAGCCAAGCTCATGGGCCCCCCATTTCGAACCCATGCATAAAAGCAGTCTCAAACACCTGACTTATAAAACGGCCTTCTTAGTAGCTATTACTTCTATAAGAAGGGTCAGTGAAATTCAGCCTCTGTCAGTGCAGGATCCCTTCTTTACTATCCATAAAGACAAACTGGTTTTACGCACACACCCTAGGTTCTCGCCTAAATTTATATCAAAATTCCATGTAAACCAGTCCATCGAGCTTCCGGCTTTCTTCCAGAACCCGCAAAGCTCAGCTGAGGTGAAACTACACACCCTAGATGTGCGTAGGGCGGTCCTCTACTATGTAAATAAAACCAGACCGCTAAGGAAAACAGATCAACTGTTTGTCTCCGTAGCTACAGGCAGAGAGGGGGATCGCGTCTCTAAAGGTGCCATCTCGAAGTGGATTATTAACTGTATCCAGCTGTGTTACTCACTCTCTGAAAAGACTCTGCCTTTTACACCAAGGGCCCACTCTACTAGAGGCATTGGGGCCACTCTGGCTTTCATTTCAAATGTACCCCTTGACACCATTTGCAAAGCAGCTACTTGGAGCTCTATTCACACTTTTACTCAGCATTACTGCATTGACACCCATTCCAAGGCAGATACACAAGTGGGACAAGCGGTTCTAAGACACTTATTTGCTCATGACCCTTCTCACATCCCACCTCCTTCTTCTGGTACTGCTCGCTAATCTATGCACAGCATGTGATCTAAGCAGATTCCACAAGCCTCAGAAGGGATACATTACTCACCGTAATCGTATTTCTGATGCTTGTATCTGCTTAGATTCACATGCGACCCACCCTTCCTCCCCTCCGAGAGAAGTCGCATGATTGCTTGTAGTCTTACCTTTCTGTCTATCTGCTGGATTATCTGTACTCACGCTACTCCTCATGCTAACTCATGTCAGAAAAAATACAATCTGAGGATCCTAGACGCTTGAGGGATCTTGGGTACAGTGGACGTCACACTAGGGATAGTATTACTGGCACGCCCTGTGTCGACGCCCATTTTCGAGTTTCGAAAAACAAACTGTAATACTCCGCAGCTTCCACTAGATGTCGGCCTATGCACAGCATGTGAATCTAAGCAGATACAAGCATCAGAAATACGATTACGGTGAGTAATGTATCCCATATATTGTTTAAATGCTCAAATAAACCTTTTAATTTGCAAAACAAACCTACTTCTTGGCTCAGTGGGGTCAGGGGGATTCTAAGAGGGGGTGTTATACAAGGGTGGTCATCCAGAGTACTGAACTAGACATAAAAATACATTAATAAGGGTTTTCCTCAGCATCCCAGACTAGGCATTGACTTGGCTGTAGTGTTGATTGAATAACGCTTACAAAAGTGGGGGCTCGGAGCCGGGATATTCTGAGTTAGAATTACCACTTGTGCAGATTAATACAGTGTGCCAACTTACCAGATACACATATCCGGTTAGATCACCACGCTGTTTTACACTGTGAAAGCACCCCTCAAAGGAACGCTCTAAGGAAACGGTCTGTTTTGCAAAATAAAATACAAACTTCTGTAAGTCAGGAAGGAACTCAAATTCCAGAATGACGACCTTGGTAGATATTAAAATAGCCAGAGAGCACTTCTTACATAAGCTATTTGTGAGAGGTGAGTGGACTCATCAGGACCAAACGGTCTGGTTGCAGGCAATCGCGCAACAGGTCACTGAAACAGGGTCAGATAAATGGGGAGATCAGGGTCCCCTACATGTGGCCCTGAGTGAACTATATATGGCCCCTAAAGCCAGAGATGAACATAATAAGATTGCCAGGATAGCAGCATGTTTGCATCTATATATGGGAGCCATGCAGGACAAATGTGCTGAAGGCCAATATCTGGCAAATAGGCAACAGATGGCATTAGAGAAGGCCCAATCTGATCTGGACTCTTCTGAGCAGAGGCTGCTCAGGAGCCAGGAGTTAGAAAAGGACAGCAGACAGTACATCACTAAAATAAAGGAGTATATGGATGTGCTGCAACAGGAAAAGGCGGACGAGGATACCAGATTTCTGGCCTTGCAGAAGGAGTACCAAGAAGGTTTGGACTCCCTACTGCAGAGCCAGAAAAAGCTGGAGCAACAATTAGATTTCAATAGGGCATGTGCCGAGCAGGTAGTCACCCTGCAAAGCCACCTAGATAGGGAGAAGGCAGAGTGCAATAAACTGATTTTGAAAGACCTGGATACCCAGGCAGAGTTTGACCAGGAGCGCCAGAAAGCTGGTGCCTTCCAAAGGCAAAGGGACGACCTGGCGGCACAGATGCAGGCTCTTAGTCAGGAAAGGGATACCTTAGGCCAGGAAGTCCACCACTTAAAAAGGAAAATGGAAGAAAATCACCTGGCCCTCCAGGGACTGGGTGACCTCCAAAAAGAACACCAGAACTTGTTAGAGCACACCAGGAGGGTGGAGGATGCTCTGGCAAGAAAGGAGCAGGCCAATAGGGACACGGCTCAGGAGGTAACCCTCCAGCAGCAGAGACTGGCCCAGTACTCCAGGACCAATCACGAGGCAAAGAGAGAAAATGAGGCTCTCTGTCAGCACAATGATAGGCTCCAGCAACAGGTAGCGATGCAGGAGAGACTGATAGAGTCTAGTAAGGCCTTAACTGAGGAACTGAAAGCGCAGGCTCTTGCATTGCAACAGAGAGCAGGGGCTGATAGAGACGAGGTGCGCTGGGAAAGGGAAACGCCTGAGCATAACCTCAGGAGCCCTGGTACCAGAGGCCTTCATCTCTCCCAGTCCCTGGACTCTGCCACCTCAATGTCCCCTCACGCACATGAGCCCAGGGCCACGGAGATGGCAGATTACTATCCAGCTAGAATATGGGGCTCATAGGCCAGTACCTCCCAGGAAAGGATGGGCGGACATCCGGGTATGGGCACCCAAGCACAGTGCAATTTAGTGGGGAACCCCAGGAGAGTAGGCCCATTAAGGGCATCCTGAAAACCTCTGCCCAGTTAGGTCGGGGGGGGGTACCCATCAAATCCTGGCAGCAAGGAGGGGTCTGAAGACTCCTCTGAGCATTACAGGACACAGGAGACCAGGTCCCCACATTCTGCCAGCCATTCCCAGGCTCGCAGAATCCGGGAAAACCTGGATGATCAGACGGGCACCTCTGGGAGCAGTGCTTCTGAGTCAGAGGATGAATGGACCAGGGTTACCCGAACCAAAAAGGCCAATAAGGCAAAAAGGGCCTTGCTTAAGGACCCATTGAAACAAATAAAGGCAATAAGGAGTGTTATCACGCCTTATTATAAGAACGCCAAGTATTCTGTTTGGGAACACTTGGAGCTCTATGAGCAAATGATGGAGACTTTCCATTTGAAGGACAGCAGTAGCTACATCCAGTACGTCAAATGGACCTTCTCCCCAGAATACTCCAGTTTCTTTGCGGGGCTGGAGGACCAAAATCATTTAAGATGGTCCACCTATAAGGCAGCCATCTTGAAACATTTTTCTGTTCACAGAAATCCTCAAGAGGCTCGCAAGGCAGCCTACAATTTGCAATGTGGGGAGGATCAGGCCCCACAAGAGTTTGTAGAAGAATTAAAGCGTGCTTTTGCGCAGACCATCAGAAGGGTGTGCACGGATAGCAGAGAATTTATCAATTCGTTTTTCCATGCCTTACCCAAATACATAATGACCCAGCTCGTGAGAGATTTTCATGAGAAAATACCTTTAGACTGGATCATTGAACAGGCTACCCGGATCTATGAGGTGCAGAATCCTATCGAAAATAAAAATAACGCGCCGAAAAACCCCAAAACCAACAGCACCCCTGCTGCTGCCAAGGTGGCAGAGGTAAAGGTTGCCCCTGTTTTAGATTTGGAGATGGGGGGGCCTAAAAACCTGCCTGCACCAAATAATTCACAGCCCAGAAGGCCCTCGGGCCAGTCACAGACAGGGAGTCGAGGAGGTAGTCCCACAAATGGGGTCCCCCGCTCCCCTGACTATGTAAGTCCCCGCTACAAGGGAAACCGACCAATCCTGGGTTATGTGTGGACTCCTCCAGCCCAAGGGGGGGGATCCAGCCAAGCACCTAACCCAGGGAACTTCCCTCCCAACTTCCCACAGGAGGGCAGAAATTCTCCAAATCCTGGGCAGAACTTTTTCCCCAGGTATCCACCCAATTCCCAGCCCCAAAATCATCCATCCTTCTTTCCCCAATTCCCTGAGCCCAGACAACCTAATCCGGGAGAGGGGAGGCCAAGGGTGGAGGGGTACCAAAATCTTCCCAACCAGGGGTACTACGAGAGAAGGCATAGCTACCCTTCCCGGGATCAGCCCAGGGGAGAAAATAGAGCCCCGTATCAGCCTGAGGGGGTTTCACAACTTGAGCGCCAGGTCCAAAATATGGCACGAGATCTGGGTCACTTACTGAGGGCTCAACAGAACCCTCAGATGAGCATGCCACAGCAGAATGCCCCAAACTCTGGACCTGGTGCTCCAGAACAATGACGGGGGCAGCACCCCGATAACCCACCGGTTCCCAGGGAGGAGGCACAAGGGGAAGGGGGGTGTAAAGCCTTGCAGGAAGCTTCCTTCCCAACTTGTAAACAGCCCCTGGAAAACCAGGAACCGGAAACAAAATCTCCTACCCCTGAAAGTCTGCCACCCAAGGAGCAGAGAGGAGGTAGGAGAAACAAAGGACCCAAACAGACCCACTTCGTGGAGGAGGTACAGGTCTTCCAATTTGAGGGAGAGGGATCCTCAGAAGATCCTGGGAAAAGGATCTTCTCCTTCAGAGATGGGGGAACTCCTGCCAAGGAAAGATGGGTCCCAAGGGATTCCAATACAGACTGGGGAGATGTGGAGACTGAGCTACCGCCGCCCATCATCTCATCCCAGAACCGACAATACCAAAATCCCAAGGGTCAAACCCATCCTGATGACTGCCTCCAAAAAGGGCGGGGAGGCCCAGAACCGGAACCAGGGGAACCCACAATGGCTCTGATCTCCAGTTGCCAACTTTTTCTTTCAGATTCCCAAGGCTCTCCACAGAATTCTGCCCAAATCTCTTCGCTAGCAATGTCCAAAACCAGAAAGTTAGCCCACCAGTTGTCCAAAAATGTGCATTATCTGTGCCCCCTTGAGGAGAAGGAGGGAAGATACTATGCCCCGGTACAAGTACAGGGGCAGGGTACAATTTTGGCACTGGTGGACACTGGATCCCAAGCTACCCTTCTGTCCAAAAGGGCCTTTGAAGAACTAAATGCAGGAAGGGGGGAGAATTACCGAATTCCTCTCACCTCTCTTCCTGGACAACTACAGAACTTTGACGGGAAGGAAATTCCCGTTGAGGGGACTGCGGACTTGTACATTAAAATTGGGCGACACAAGGTGAAACACCCGGTCATAGTAGTGACTCCAGAGGGCAACCCTTGTTTACTAGGGAATGACCTCCTGAGAAGGTTGTCACCCCTAATAGATTGTGTAAACCAGACTAGCCGACCCAGACTAGCCGACCAATAAAATTAAAACAGAGTGTCAACCATGTTAGTTTAAACGGCACCTGCCACATGGTTGAACAAAAATCTGACCAAGTAGAATTTCACTTCCAGAACAACCAAACTCCAGACGTGACAGTAATAGCAGTAGGACAACAGACTGGTGATGGGGGGTCCTCTCTATTTCTGAAAATCAACCTTCCTTCCAGTTTAAGGTGGTATTCCACAATGGAAGGAAACACCCTGAAATTCTTTACTAATACACAATCAGAAACTCCCCCTCCTATAGTCCAGAAAGATGTGAAATCAGCTCAGAGCCTGGCTGATATTCAGCAGATTGGAGAGCAGTTGTTCATCCCTGTTCAGTTAAATGATGGGAAGGACTGCTGTTCTTGCTCGAGTGTGTGTGAACAACGGTAAGAGCTTCATCAGCGAAGCCATGTTCCGCCAACTCCCAAAAGATCCAGCCATTCCCACATTCAAAATGATAGACAAATGGGAAATGGACCTGGAAGCACCCATTCCAAACATCTCCTACCAAGCAGGTGTATGCTCAAAATCTCCATTGGCAACAAGAGCATAGTCCATAATTGTTGGGTCGTGCGAGACGTCACTGCCGCCTTTTACTTAGGCAGTGACATTCTCAATCGCTTTGCCATTAGTTTGGACCTAATAAACTTCAAAGCTTGGTCCCGATTAGCGGATAATCCCATGGGCTTTGATGATTCAGAAAAAGCATTTAGGTCAGCTCAATTGCTACGTTATGCAGTTGAAATTCAGATTAAAGAGGAAGTCACCATCCCAGAAAGGACCCGGCAATTCTCCCTGGAAGTGAAAGTTAAAAGAGGACAAAAATTGAAAAACCCTGATGCTTATATCCATCTAAATGCTTCTCTCCAACAGCAAGGGTTAGGGGTAAACCCAGCACCATTAGTCAACATAGAACATGACACCAATAGAGGTGGATAACAGCGACTTAAAGAGTAATACTATAGCCGCAGGCACCATTATTGGAATGGCGGTTGATGACCGACATTTCTCCATTGATTTAGGAAATGAACTGTTAGGACCGATCCCCAAGGACTGTATTGACAGTGACAGTGAAGACAACACAACACCAGAGAGGATTTTCACCCGGCACGGGGGGAACTTCCTGGTGTACACTTCTTGCCCTTATGGTAAGGAAGATGTGACATGTGACTTCAGGAGGGATGAGGGGATTTTCCAGGTCCATGAGGGCTGCCCTTCTCACCTGAAGCCTCCAGTCCAAATCAGCACTCTGACCAGGGACTTCTCCACCCAGCTGGAGGAGGCCGCTGAGATAGCCAAACCAGAAGTCTTTCCAGGCTTCAGGCAGGTGGTGGAAGAGAGAGTCAACCTAGCTGATGCCTGTGTGTCAGGATACTGTCAGGATTAGTCCTGCGAATACTAAGGCAGCGAATATGGCAAGGGAAATGTGCACATAGGAACAATGACTCATGTATGCTAGAAGCCAGGAGTGCAAACAGAGTGTGATTTTAAACCCAATATATGAAAAGGGATGTGGGGTAAGCACTTGACCGCGAGGAAAGTCGGCAAGCGCCTTACCCCCAATTGCTGTTACAGGTACTGACAGCGCTAAACCCACGTGGAGGGCAAGCAATGACAGGATCTGTGAACTAACACTCTGATGGAATCAAATAAGGGAACTAAAGAACTGTACTCACAAGGACGAGATATACCTCTTGAATGTCAGCTAGCCCACGAATCCTGTTGATGAAACTGGGACCCCGAGAGGCTAGAACAGCAATGGGAGAAGTAGGAAGGTCCAGAGGGCAAGGGCTGTAGGTTGCCAGGGAGAGGTAGACTGTAGAACAGGGGGCCCAAGAGGACAAGGGCTGAAGGTAGCCGGAGCGAGGCAGGCTGCAGGGCAGGGAGCCCAGAGGACAAGGGCGGAGGCTGGAAGGCAGCAGAGCGTGATCCGCTGTAATGTGGGGAGCCCGGCAGGGCAAGGGTGAAGGCTGGAAGGCAGCCGAGCGTGATCCGCTGCAGAAAACTAAATACCTAAGTTGAAATAGTGATAACAAATAGTGAGGAAAACATAAGCATTCACACAGGAGCTAGCTAACAACCGCACACCACACCTAAAATCAAAAGGGAAAATAAATGCAGAAGAGCTAAGGAAAACCTGGAATGGATCCCAATAGAAGTAAGGATCAGGAGCAGGGAAAAAGCTAAATAACCAATGCAAACTTTTCCCTACCCCTCCAAGGAAAAGACAGGAAACTAAACTAAGAGGAAGGCTAAGGCAAATGGGTAACAGCAGCAAAGGACAGAGTCAAAGAAATATAGAACACAGACAAACTGGGCTGCATCTAAAAGGGGAAAGCACTGAGAAATGCTGCCTGCAAACAGAGGAAGACAAAAAGGGAAATCAAGGGAGCAGAAATCAATTAGCTCATGAATCCGAAATTCAGGGCGGAGGAAACAAGAAAACAGGAACAAGAAAGTAGGTACAAAAGGCAAGGAACAAGGAACCAGGGACTAGTCAAAACAGGAACACTGCAGACGATGACCAGCGCTGGACTGAAGTGAGACTGAGGCTTTTAAAGCTGTTAACGAGCACACGCCTCAGGTGTGCTGACTGCTGCACCTGCAGCCACAGGTGTTGCCTATCCTCCACCCAACCTTGTCCTGCAAGGGTGGAGGTGGAGCAGTGGGCCAGGCATTCTGGGAAGCACAGTCATTTGGTTAAAGAAGCATGCTGGCTGCCAAAAACCTGGAATGGATCCGGAAGGGAAGTAGTTTGGAAAATAGGGATTTAGCGCTCCCAGTTCATTGCAGCACTGTGGCATTAGGTTCGGAGGAAATGTCCAGCAGGGAATAAGCCCCAAAACATGCCCCCAAGTGGCGGGAACGGGAGCGAAGGGAGCGAGTCGTGACAGTATACCCCCTCCTACGGCCCTCTTCGGGTGCCCGCCACCCGCACGAGACTTCTTCTTTCCATGATGGGAGTGCTTTTTCTTTGGAGGTGGCACTGATGGAAATGGTGGCTTGTGGGCAAAGGCAGATGGGCTTCCATGATAGGAGTGCTTTGTCTTTGGAGGTGATACTGATGGAAACGGTGGTTTCTGGTGAGGAAGAGACTCATGGTTCGAAGAAGGGCATGAAGGACTTGCAAGACCTGAAGCAACGTTGAAAGGTCCAGGAAGCTCAGTCACTGGGAGTGGACCCTTGTAAGTCTTTGAGGAGGGAGGCAGACTGGTGCAACTTGCCTTAGACAATGGTAGAAGTTCTGTTAGCCTTTCTGCCGAGAGCGGACATGCGGGAGGTGAGGAAGTTGCTGGCTTCAGGAAATGTTCATGTTCAGCCATTAGAGAAGGTGGCGGCTGAGGTAGAGGTTCGGATCTTTTTCTGTCATCCATCTGGGAAAAGGCTTGTGGTTGAAAATGATTAAGGTTTGACTGCACATGTTCTACACCTTGGATGCCTGGAAGTCCAATGGGTTGTACGAGGCTGGTACTCCTGGTGACAGTCGTGTAGCTACTTTGTTGCACGTTGGATACAACAGCAGGGACGTTTGGCATACTGATAGGAGTGATAGACACAGTACTTGGTACTTCAGGCACACTCGCAGAAGGAGCGATAACAGACACATCTTGAACTGCAGCAGACATTCCCTTCCTTTGGCTACTAGCACCCAACTGGTGCTTCTTGGCGGAATTCTGTTGCACAAGTTCTGTAGGTAATACGCCGGTCTGCACCACCCCCTGTGCATACCCAGGTGAGTGGTTCTGACTCACCACTTGGTCCAGCTTGATGACTCTGAAGCGGGAGCTGGCAAAAGTCTCAAACTCTGATGCTGCATTTTTAGGAGGCTCTGATGCTAAAGTGAAGCAGTTGGAAGAATCGTCTTGTGGAAAAGGCAGGCATTCTGGTGCTCCTCCTGAAGCAAAAGAAAGGCAATCTAAACGTTCATCGACAGTAGATGTTTGGGATTCAGGAGGACTGTCTGGAGCAGTAGAAAATACAGCAGGATCTGATGGTGTAGACAGGTATACCTCTGATGTTGGAAGCGAGGCTAAGCAGGATACCGGTGTCTCATGAACTGAAGGCAAACAAGCAATAGACTCTGGAACTGAAGACATGCACATATGATGGACTACCGGAGGCTCTCTGGCTGAAGGATGATCTTCTGGATGAGTCACTGTAGCTGAAGACAGGCAGGCCAGAGGAAACTTTGAAGCTGAAGGCATGCAAGTTGGAGCCATCTCGGTAGCTGAATCCAAACATGTCAGGGTCTTTGGGACTGACCCCGTGCATGGTGGAGGCTCTTGATTAAATGGCAGACATGGCAGAGGTTCATTGATTGAAGACACGTGTTCCAAAGATGACTGCAGGGCTGTGGATTGGATCATAGAAGAGTCAATGGTTGTAGGAGGACACCCAGAAGTCTCAGAAGTTGATAGACACATTGGTGACCCAGGAATGGAGGGCACCTTTAGGGCATTAGACTCCTTGGCTCCAGTAACCAAGGACTGAACTGTACCCTTGCAGACCTTTTCTTTAGTGGGTGACACAGAGTCTCTTTCTTTGTGGAAGTCAAAATCAACCAGTGGAATCACCATAGTAAAGTCTCTGTTAATCAGGATTTCGTCAATTGTCCATTCCTCTGTCTTAGCTTCTGAAAGAGGCAGATTAACAATCAACAGTTCAGGAATCGCCTGCTGGTCTTTTGGTTCTGTATACTGTGGAATGAGTTCATCAGAACATGAAATCTGTACTGTCTCTGACTGTTCGTATTGATCAGGATTGGCAGAAGGAAGAGTGAACCCAGAGGTAAGATCGTTTTCCACATCAGCTTTAACATCTACTTCAGTCTCAGCAGCTGTATCAAGAGCAGGACCTAAGCCTACTGTAGTGACTGAATCTGTGTATGTCACCTTTGTGTATTGTGTTTGGAGATCAGAAGCTTGTATGTGTGCTAGCTCAGAATTATGACAGACTGCTACACAGGAAACTTTAGGTAAAGGAGTGGCTTGTAAATCTTCAGCTAACTGCAATCCCTGACAATCAGCAGAACAATTGTTAGAAACTGTGCCCAGATTGAGCGCTGTGCTAGAAGAAAGACTTTCACTTCCAATAGATCTAACATATTGGCAATTATCATGGTTTACCAAAGTCTCTGCACTCAGGGGCTGAACTGTGTTCACTTCATCAACATCAATGGATAAAGTCTGAGGTGTATTCAGGAATGCGTGCAAGATCTTATTCTCCTCTTGTAAAGAAATGAATTCTTGTGTTAACTCCTCAAGCTTAGCTCTTAGCATGCCCTGCATTAGCTGTACATCACTATCAGTAGGCACAGGGGGAGGCATAGTGGCATCAGGGCTGGATCCTGCACTAGCAATCTGGATGTGCACCGATTGTGCATTGTCCTCAACTGCTTTCAGGTTCTGAGATTTATACTTTCTCATACTAACTTGGTCTGTGTTACCCTTAAGTAATCTATTGACCTTAGACCTCTTGACATTAGGGACTACCGTATGTACTTGTGCAAAGAAGTATTTGGGCTGAGAGTAGAAAACTGAAGTTATGCAAGGAACCCCTCCATTCGTTATGTTTGTACCATGAAACTGTTCTATCTGAGATGAAGCACAACTGGAATCATGGGGTTCAACAACAGAGGTACTCTTGTATAATAAGTCTAACAGTGTGTTGTTTTCTGCGGCTAAGGCTTGCGCTGACATAGAATCGGGATCAGAACAAAAGATCGAACTAGGATCAGGCAATGTAGGATGTGCCATCCTATGGGAAAAATACTTTGCTCGTAAATGCCCATTCGTGACAAGGAGTTCATTTAAACCAAGACTAGTGATTTGATTGTCACAGGTAAATGTAGGGGAAGCTTTCTGTACTAACTTGTTAGAGGCCTTGCTGCCTTTCTTTCTTAAACTTGCCATATTCAATGGGAATTTTGGGCTGGTCATACTGTCAGGATACTGTCAGGATTAGTCCTGCGAATACTAAGGCAGCGAATATGGCAAGGGAAATGTGCACATAGGAACAATGACTCATGTATGCTAGAAGCCAGGAGTGCAAACAGAGTGTGATTTTAAACCCAATATATGAAAAGGGATGTGGGGTAAGCACCTGACCGCGAGGAAAGTCGGCAAGCGCCTTACCCCCAATTGCTGTTACAGGTACTGACAGCGCTAAACCCACGTGGAGGGCAAGCAATGACAGGATCTGTGAACTAACACTCTGATGGAATCAAATAAGGGAACTAAAGAACTGTACTCACAAGGACGAGATATACCTCTTGAATGTCAGCTAGCCCACGAATCCTGTTGATGAAACTGGGACCCCGAGAGGCTAGAACAGCAATGGGAGAAGTAGGAAGGTCCAGAGGGCAAGGGCTGTAGGTTGCCAGGGAGAGGTAGACTGTAGAACAGGGGGCCCAAGAGGACAAGGGCTGAAGGTAGCCGGAGCGAGGCAGGCTGCAGGGCAGGGAGCCCAGAGGACAAGGGCGGAGGCTGGAAGGCAGCAGAGCGTGATCCGCTGTAATGTGGGGAGCCCGGCAGGGCAAGGGTGAAGGCTGGAAGGCAGCCGAGCGTGATCCGCTGCAGAAAACTAAATACCTAAGTTGAAATAGTGATAACAAATAGTGAGGAAAACATAAGCATTCACACAGGAGCTAGCTAACAACCGCACACCACACCTAAAATCAAAAGGGAAAATAAATGCAGAAGAGCTAAGGAAAACCTGGAATGGATCCCAATAGAAGTAAGGATCAGGAGCAGGGAAAAAGCTAAATAACCAATGCAAACTTTTCCCTACCCCTCCAAGGAAAAGACAGGAAACTAAACTAAGAGGAAGGCTAAGGCAAATGGGTAACAGCAGCAAAGGACAGAGTCAAAGAAATATAGAACACAGACAAACTGGGCTGCATCTAAAAGGGGAAAGCACTGAGAAATGCTGCCTGCAAACAGAGGAAGACAAAAAGGGAAATCAAGGGAGCAGAAATCAATTAGCTCATGAATCCGAAATTCAGGGCGGAGGAAACAAGAAAACAGGAACAAGAAAGTAGGTACAAAAGGCAAGGAACAAGGAACCAGGGACTAGTCAAAACAGGAACACTGCAGACGATGACCAGCGCTGGACTGAAGTGAGACTGAGGCTTTTAAAGCTGTTAACGAGCACACGCCTCAGGTGTGCTGACTGCTGCACCTGCAGCCACAGGTGTTGCCTATCCTCCACCCAACCTTGTCCTGCAAGGGTGGAGGTGGAGCAGTGGGCCAGGCATTCTGGGAAGCACAGTCATTTGGTTAAAGAAGCATGCTGGCTGCCAAAAACCTGGAATGGATCCGGAAGGGAAGTAGTTTGGAAAATAGGGATTTAGCGCTCCCAGTTCATTGCAGCACTGTGGCATTAGGTTCGGAGGAAATGTCCAGCAGGGAATAAGCCCCAAAACATGCCCCCAAGTGGCGGGAACGGGAGCGAAGGGAGCGAGTCGTGACACTGTGTGACTCTGGAACAGAAGCAAAAGTTGAAACAAGTTTTCTTGGATTTTCAAGATCTCTTTGCGGTAGACTCATATGACTGTGGTCGCACCGACATCCACACCACAACAATTCCCACGGACCCTGGAATCACTCCAGTGTTTGTGAAGCAATATCGTTTGCCTCTCGCATCCATGGAGTCCCTTACTGAAATAATTAAGAACCTTGAGTCCCGGGGAATAATTCGTCCAGTACACAGCACCTTCAATAATCCGGTGCTGGGATTATTGAAGCCAAACGGCCAGTGGAGACTCTGTGCCGACCTTAGGGAGCTCAACAAATGGGTCCATACTTCCGATGGCCTCTGCCCTACATTGACCAAGGGCTGGCCCAGATTCAAGGGTCACAAGTATTCACTGCAATAGACCTGACCAATGGATACTGGACCGTGCCTGTCAGTAGGGAGGACCAATACAAACTGGCTTTTACCTTTGGGGGCCAGCAGTACACATGGACCCGGACTCCCTTCGGATACCTCAACTCCGGCAATGAATTCAACATTTTCCTACATAAGGCCATGCCCGACCTGGGTGCGAGGGGTAACCTGGCTTATGTAGATGATGTCCTCATCAAAAGTTCATCTGTGGAGGAACACATAGCGGAGATCCGTTATGTGCTGACACAGTTGAGGGCCGCCGGAGCAAAACTTTCCTTTCAGAAAGCACAGTGGTGTAGAACCCGTGTTAATTTCTTGGGGCATGAGATTACTCCTCAGGGTCTCTGTCCCCAAGAAAAGAAAGTGGAAGCACTCCAGAAACTGAAAGACCCCACAACTCTGCGGGAACTAAGGAGCCTCCTTGGACTGACTAACTACAGCAGAAAGTTCATTGAAGGCTACGCAGAGATCACTAGACCCCTGATTCATCTCTTGAAGGGTGGGGTCAAGTGGGAATGGGGTCCAGAACAATCCGAGGTGGTAAGACAACTCAAAAGAAGCCTCTCACAAGCGCCTTACCTAGCTTACCCTGTCAGAAACAAGGAGTTCTTCCTGGAGACGGGGTTCTCTAATACGTGCTTGACGGCAGTATTATACCAAAAGCATGACAAGGTCAATAAAGTAATCTCCTATGCGAGCAAAACTTTATCCTCTGTGGAGGAAAAATTCAACGATTGTGAGAAGGCACTCCTGGCAACGGTGTGGGCATTGAAGAATTACCGCCCGTTTATCCAGGGGGAACACATCATAGTGGAGACTCCACACCAGCCTCTGCAATATCTCCAAAGTGACAGAATCCGGGCCGGAAATGTGAGTAATTCCCGAATTACTTCCTGGATTCTGTCAATGCAAGGCTTTCCTGTGGAGGTCAGATATGGCCAAAACAAGAAGAGTCCCCTCGCGCAAGGTCTGGCTGACTTGCATGATTGTGCCAGAGAAAACTGTCTCGAGGACGAAAGTCTAAAAATCAAGGACAGCATGGAGGCATACCTTAATTCCCCACACAAAGTCTTTGAAGAAGACAAGTGTGAGGGAATGCCCACTGTCTATGTGGATGGATGCTCGTACCATGTTGACGACAACGGGGAGAAAGAACTGGTGGCCGGCGTAGGAAATGCATGGGTGAATGAGTCACCAGAACACTCCGCTGGATACAAAATTGGTCCCCGAAGTAGTCAGGTGGCAGAATTGATGGCTGTGCATCAGGCCATCCTCACTGCTGTCCAACATCAACTCCATGAACTGGTCATAATCACAGATTCGGATTATGTACGGAACGGGTTCGTGGAGCACCTGGTTAATTGGAAAACCAGAGGCATGTTATGTGCTAATATAAAACCCTTGAAACATGGGAAGTAAATCCAAAACATTGATGATCTGGTCACATCGAATGAGATGACCATCTACTGGAAAAAGATCAAGGGTCATTCCAAAGTAGAGGGACCAGACAAAACTGGAAATGACTTAGCTGATCAGCTGGCCAAAACCGGGGCCATCCAAGGGGATCTAATAGAAATAGAGTCCCTGTTGGGGGAAATCCAGGTCACTGCTATCACTAGGTCCCAGACAAATGCTCACAATGATCTTTCAACTGCACAATGGAGTAAGGAGACCCCTGATGCTGATTTAATTACAGCTCAGAAGGGGGATCCAATTATTGGTAAGTTTTACCAACACCTTGAGGACCCTGAGAACTTTCCCCTGATGGATACCGATTACATTGGAAAAGAGGACCTAAGAGTGTTGATGAAATGTCCAAAAAGGTTCCGAATCCAAGACGGTTTGTTGGTAAGGAAATCCCAAGCTGGCCATGATCAGTGGGTGGTCCCTACCTCATTCCGAAGCCTGATGTTAAGTCACGCCCATGATGCGGCCACCGCCGGTCATAGGGGGTTTCACACAAAACTGGAAATCTTAAGAGAGGTTGCATACTGGCCACACATGGGGCAGGACCTCAACCAATACTTGAAGGGGTGTCTTGTGTGTGCACAATTTCAGCCATCATCCCTCACACACCGTGCGCCTCTCCAAAAGAGGGGGATGACACTGCCATGGTCAGATTTGCAAATCGACTTTGTAGGCCCTGTAATCCGCTCGTCTAGAGGAAACAAGTACATGTTGACCGTTACATGCTTGTTTACCAAGTGGGTGGAATGTCTCCCAGCCCCAAACTGCAAGGCAGAAACAGCAGCTGCCCTGATGATTAACCACATCTTTTCCCGTTTTGGTCTACCTCAAAGGATTGAGTCAGACAGGGGTAGCCACTTCACCAGTGAAGTAATGACAAAGATGTGGGAGATACTGGGGGTTAAAAGGAAGCTACACATTGCTTACAGGCCAGCTTCTTCTGGAGCAGTGGAGAGATATAACCAAACCATTGTGAGCATCTTAAAAAAGTTTGTGGCAGATTCTGGGCCAAGTTGGGATATCCGATTACCTCTGGTCCTAATGGCCATCAGATCTACCCCTTCATCTGCAACCAAAATGTCACCATTTGAGTTGATGACTGGACGCAAGATGGTGCTTCCCCAGCATTTGCTCTACAGAACCCAAGAGCAAACATTGATAAATGCCTCCACAACTCATGAGTATGTGGAGAATTTAAGGAAACACCTCCAGCATGATTTTGCCTATGCTCAGCGGAATCTAGAAAGATCAGCCGAGAGCATGAAGACCCACTATGATTTAAAAACTACCCGAAAGGAATATAAGGTGGGTGATCGGTTCTATCTATACAATTTCCAAAGGAACCAGGCCAAACAGTGAAAATTCTTGCCTACATGGAAGGGACCGTTTGAAATTATAGACAAGATCTCCCCTGTTTCTTATAAAATTCGCATCCCCAAAGGCGGTTTGGCAGAGGGGGAAGACAAGTGGGTCCATATTAACCAGCTAAAGTGTTGCCATCCCAGGCACACTTTGCAGCAACTGGAGGAGTCCTCTGCAATACCAGAGGGGACCGCTCCAGATTAATTCAGTTCCAACCCTAAAATATCCCACATATAGTCTCTAAAATATTATACTCTTGTAAGCCACTGTCTTTGATTGGTAACTTGTATCTAAAAAGTAAAATGTTAGGTATATTAAAGTATAAAATGTATATGTCTGCCACACCATTAGTAGTGATGGAAAAATGTCTACGAATAGGTATTGCCGCTTTTCCTTTGTCGTCCTAGGAGAAAGAAAACCTGGAGACTGGCCAAGGAGAACAATCCGGGGACAGGGAGCAGAGACCCGAGGGGCCCGGGGTACCGACCCAATCCTCCCATCAGGACCAGCAGGGAGAACTGATTGATCGACTGGAGGGAGGAAAAGGTGCTGAACTGTGCCATCCATGGAATTGGAAGAAGAGGAGGCGAACATCCCAGATCTTGCGAGTTCCATCAGCGAAAGGACAGAATGGCCATCGCAAGAGGGGAGGCTTGTGGGATGTTTTACGCATGCATACAAGCCCTACCATAAAACTGTGCAGTACTGGCATGGAAAACATCATGATGGCCAGAACTCCCCAGAGAGTGCACAGGGAAAACATGAAGAATAGGCTGCCACCCATTTTTGCCTATGTTGTGAGCACAGGAGGGCACTGCCTAAAACCACCATTGGGCTACACATACAGTAGCCTGAATCCATTGGGAATGGCAATGCTGATTGACAAGAAAGCAACTCAGAACTGTGGGGAATTCATTTACTTAATCCCAAAAATGGTTACATTACCAGTACTCACCACTATCAGAAAGCTGACGTTTTAAAACCACCAGACTGTGTAAAACTGAACAAATGAAACAAAACCAGACCAAGGAAAGACTTGCTAAGAGGTGGATACAATGTAAAACTATATTCTGAAATGACTTGAAGGAAGTAATTATTTAATGTATATGTAAAAATTGTAAGTGATTTAAACTGGGAACAAAAAGTGACATTTAGCTGAAACCTAGCTTAATGAAACTGAATTCTGCCAGACAACTACCCCGACAGGAGTTGAAACTGGATGCTCAGCCACTCTGCCCCTGGCCAAAAGGAGTTAACACCTCTCTGATTAGATTAGGGGTGGAGCAGCTGGGGACTACAGGGAGTTGAACAAAGGCCTGTCCTGGACTCAGGCAAATGTTATATTGTGGGGGGGCGTAAAGTGGCTTCCTCTTAGGGGAAACTGGGAGGGGCTGTGCCTCTGTGAACAAGCTGGCTTGGGGAAGTGGATAAACCAGTTATTCCACCCTGTGATGTGGGAAGCCACACCCCTTTCTGACCAGAGCATAATTTTAAAAAGATAGATAACTCATAGTGCGGACTTGTCAGAATTATATAAGTAATTTCATTATTTTTGTGATTTTTCTGTGAACATTTTAAGAGGCGTTAGGACCCCGTGGTGTATTCTGGGGGGTTGCTAGCGGAAAATAGGGTCTCACTCCAAATGTATGCATGTTAAAAATCTGACACTTTATCATCTGTAACCCATATCCCTGGTGCACATTTGTGTAAAATCTGGAAAGGTTTAGAGGTCGTTATCTGGATGAAAAGGGGAGAATTCTGTCATCAGTGGACACGACATTGTACAAAGACAGGGATCGGATGGTTTGGTGCTACAGAAAATATGTTAACTGGACCTATAATATTAGAAAAATGGTGCATAGATAAATATGTATTTGGGTCAGAAATAGATTTGTGTGCAATCTGACAAGGGGCGGTTCCTCTGACCATAAAACCTACAGCATCACTCTGACTCACATGTCCTTCCCCCAATCAAGGGAGAGAGGAGGAATTGGCCAATGATAAGTGAGAGGGGCAGGTTTAGTAATGACCAACGCACACACCCACTTTCCAAAACACATAAAAAGAGACTGCTGGGACAGGTAGGGACATTCCATTTGCTGCAGAGCATGCTGACCGACAACTTCACATCCAGAGATCCAGACTTCAAATCCATCAATCTCAAGAACCTGTAGCAGAAATTAACTCCAGAATTTGTAGCAGAGAGGCCAGAATCCACCAGCTGAATCCTCTTCAGCAGGCCTCAAAACTAACCAAACTATTCAACAGCCAGGCAAGCTGTTTGAATTTTGCCGAGAATTTTTGCAAGAACCTGTAGCAGTACCCAGAAAGCAGTTTTACATCCAGAATCCAGAGAGGCTAGACCAGCAGAGCAGAGCTGACCCAGATCGCTGTGAGCAGAACCGGTGCCTGATTGACCCGCCGAGCAGACAGAACCGCAGCCGGACGTGTTGACCAGATCCGTGACGAGGCCTAGTTCAAATTTATATTGTGAGTACCTAGCAGAACGGTGCAGTTAAAATAATCTAATCCAAACTATTTTAACCTAAGTAGAACTGCCTCCTAGAAATCGTGTCATCTGTCATTTTTAAAGCTGCACAACTGTCACCTGTCAATTCTGCATCTGCAAGCTGTCACCTGTCATTTTGATTTTACTTTAAATCCGAAAATCTACCTTTATTAAATCGTCCATATCTCTGGAACCGTTTGGGCTAGGAACGAGATTTAACTTTCCTCTGAAAGCTTAGAATCTAAGCTTTCCAACGATTCCAGACCGACTTCCTACTCCTTATACTTTTTCCGCAATCACGATTTACGAACTCGCGAAATTTACCGCGATTTGCGATTTTGGCTCAATTTCTCCACTTGTCAAAATAGCAGCTCCATTCTTTCTTTTGTTAAAATCCGTTGCAACTTGGTAATAACTCATGGAGCATTGCTAAAGTGAGCCTGAACTAATACCAACACGCATCTCCCACTCACCCTGAATCTCTAGAGGGAATTAAAAGCAATTTTAGCACATTTTCCCATCCATTGCCATCACATGTAAAAAGCATTTTGGGCCTGAGTTTCAAACTCCTACCTGTTTCCTCTAAGCTTGCTGGGGGGGAACTGAATTTCGCATTGGATTTGATTGCATTCCTGAGAACTGTGTGCTCCTCTTTCCATCTCCTTCCATTTCTTACATTGCATAGGGGAGGGGAGGGGGGTGAATTGCCAGAGAAAAAGTGATTATCTTATCTTTTGCTAAAATCATATCAAGTATTTCTGTACTGCATTTTATTCCTCATTGCTTTTCCCTTGAAATCATAAAAGTATTTTTGCTACTTTATCCATCCTATACTAACTCCTCATTGATTGTAAAGAAGTGTGCTATTGCCAGATTACCCATTGTTCATCAACATCATATGTCTAAGTGTACTATCAGATATTAATTTTATTATAAAGTGTGATATATATATATTGTTTACATTCTCAAATAAACCTTTTAATTTGCAAAACAAACCTACTTCTTGGCTCAGTGGGGTCAGGGGGATTCTAAGAGGGGGGTGTTATACAAGGGTGGTCATCCAGAGTACTGAACTAGACATAAAAATACATTAATAAGGGTTTTCCTCAGCATCCCAGACTAGGCATTGACTTGGCTTTAGTGTTGATTGAATATCGCTTACAGATTGTAAAACATCCAGCCTTGTTCCGGTAGTGTCCATCAACCACTCTCTTCCACTATGTGTGTGTGTTGGTAGAGACAAATAGCCGGACAGCAAAACAGTGCATCATTGGTTTTGTGGACAGACATCCACTGGGTTAATCTTAGCTTTAATGACCGAGGGATTATTTGTAAATAACGTGCATCGTAGTATTCTTTAAAAAAAGAGTTTAAAAAAAAAAACGTTTTAGACACAAAATACAAACAATTCAGATTTGTGTTACAAACCAACATAAAGACAATACACACTCCACTCAGCGTATCTCAAGGTGTATATGTTTGAGCATTGGGTGGGGTGAAGTAAAAGATTGCTCACATACAGTAGATTTAAATTGGTGTCTTTATATAGTGCATCAATGACTTTCAGTTTATGGTTTCTAATGCTACACTATATAGACACCAATTTAAATCTGTCAGTGATTGCTACACTATATAGACACCAATTTAAATCTACTGTATGTGAGCAATCTTTTACTTCACCCCACCCAATGCTCAAACAAATACACCTTGAGATACGCTGAGTGGAGTGTGTATTGTCTTTATGTTGGTTTGTTACACAAACAAGTCATTCGTAAATTAGACACATTGTTTACTTTGAACAGCCCTACAGGAAAGGTTGAACGTCTCCATAATGTTTATAATTTGCTTTGAACAGAAACACCCAAAAAGACAGAGGGCAAAAAGACCGAAGCCAAAAAGTCCAGCCCCATTTGTCCACATATATATGTGGGGGGGTAAAGCTAATAAAAAAATGTATAGGGGTAATGTAGGGGTAGTGTTTGGTGTCTCCTGCATAACCTTCCAGGCCACTGGTGTACTCCTCCGACCGGTTTCTGTGCCAATACACGTCATCAGGGAGGCTGAGTGGACTTGCAGCTCACCGCAGGTGCAGGTGATAAAAATCTGCTGCAAGGGCTACTGGTAGATGTAGTCATCTGGTCAGCAGAGAAAACGCTCATGCCCAATCCCACAGTGGAGAAAGGGGGGGGGAAGTGTATCCTCAAGTGAGGCACTCCAAAGCCGGGCATATATAACCCTTGTGCGGCACCCTGTCAGGTCTTGAGGATTCCACCCCTCAAGATCCTGCAAAATATGGAAAAAACAAGGAAAGGTGTGCACTCCAATTCTCTGCACAACCTTCCAGGCCACTGGTGTACTCCTCCGACCGGTTTCTGTGCCAATACACGTCATCAGGGAGGCTGAGTGGACTTGCAGCTCACCGCAGGTGCAGGTGATAAAAATCTGCTGCAAGGGCTACTGGTAGATGTAGTCATCTGGTCAGCAGAGAAAACGCTCACGCCCAATCCCACAGTGGAGAAAGGGGGGGGAGTGTAGCCTCAAGTGAGGCATTCCAAAGCCGGGCATATATAACCCTGGTGCGGCACCCTGTCAGGTCTTGAGGATTCCACCCCTCAAGATCCTGCAAAATATGGAAAAAACAAGGAAAGGTGCGCACTCCAATTCTCTGCATAACCTTCCAGGCCACTGGTGTACTATATGTAGTGGCTGTGTAGTTATGGTTAAGTTGCTAATCCCATTGGAAGAGCACTTTTTGGGAAGCTTATAACTTTGCTCCCACTGGACAAATCCTCAACAAACTCTGCAAAAAAGTATATGGCCCACTCTGAATTTTTTTGCAAAGTTTGGTGAGGTTTGGTCTTGGGGGGCAAAGTTATAGGGGGGGCCCGAATGGGGAAAAAACATTGCCCACGCCTACCGCCCAAACCGCTGGATGGATTTTCCCCAAATTTGTGGCAGGAGCATCGGCTTGGTCCCGAAAGCGTGCTTTTGGTGAAAATCCATCCAGTATTTTTTTTTAAAATGACCAAAAAGTAGGTCACAAAAAATTAGTGATATCTGTGTCTGCTCCGCGGACACACTTCCCTGTTGCGGACAGGACATCGATTGGTTAATCGGCTTTCGTCATGTCCGCGGACATGCGGCATGTCCACTGATTGGATGGTGAAGAGCGTGAAGTGTGTCAGATTTTTGGAAACACCCGCCATCTTGGATTTGCGGACTTCTGCCGGTGTCCGCGAACATCGCGGTAAAAACATATTAAAAAACACAACATTGCACTTGTCAAACTTATCAAATAATCTCTGGGGAGGTGAGGGGTGATGAGAATGGGATGGGATATGGCTGCAAGAAGCAAAAAAACCGAAGCAAAAAAACAGGTGTTTTTGCCGCGAAAGTCAGCAAACAGTTTGGGTGTTCGAGAACAGTCCTGTGAGGTTCGCCGACACCTCTGCATTACAGGGTTGGTGAAATGCAGTTCTTGGGTGGCTTATAACATTGGCACCACTTAATGGAACTGCATGTAATTTTGCAATTATATTCCTGACCTGATCCCGAATGAGTTTGCAAAGTTTGGTGGGATTCTGTCTAGAGGGGGCAAAATTAGAGAGGGGGTCCCAAAATAATTTAAAGGCTTATAAATGAGGTGCCATTTGACGAATATACACTTAATTTGGCAAACTGATAATACATATAGATATAAATGTTTTTTTCTGAAATTTGGTGGGATTTTGTCAAGAGGGGGCAACATTAGAGGGGGGTCCCAAAATAATGTAAAGGCTTATAAATGAGGTGCCATTTGACGAATGAACACTTTATGTGGCAAACTGATAATAGATCTAGATATACAAGTTTTTGCGAATTTTGATGGGATTCTGTCAAGATGGAGCAAAATTAGAGGAGGGGGTCCCAAAATATTGTAAAGGCTTATAAATGTGGTGCCATTTGACAAATCTACACAAAGGTTTGCAAAAAGATTATAGATCTAGATATAAATGTTTTTGTAAAGTCTGAATGAATTTTGTCAAGTGGGGGCTACGTTACATGACGATTGCATGTGCATACATTTGACACTTTTGAAAAAATAAAACATGTGTGGATTTCCAGCAAACTTGCATAAGGAGCATTGGCAAGGACCTACAAGCATGGTTTTGGAAATGTGCCAGTGTTTTATTTTTTGACAAGTGTCATAATGTAGCTACAAAAAAAAGCAGTATACCTTTAGTGACTGAGGGGTAGCCTGGGGCCATGGGCAGTGGCCTGATTGTCTGGGTCATGGAATACGGTCATGATCCGGACAATCTGGCTACTGGTCATGACCACAAGGGACAAAACATAGGATTAAAGTGGCCATGTCCACCTGGGACTGGCTTTGTGGTAAAGTTATTTGAAATTAGGATAGATTTGAAAGGGAAGAAAAATGTGCTTGCGGTAATATGGTCATAGGGTTCTCTTTTTGCCTTCTGCAGGCTGCCATGGAAAGCAAAGAGGGGCCCTGTATGGAACCCGACCTTCCCTTTCTATGGTGGATTCACAGGCGTCCCGGTGTAGGAAAAAAAATCCTCTTTTTTAGTACCCAGGGTTCCTGCTTTGGGAACCTAGGCTGCTAATGGCCTTCATCCCCCATTTCAGGGGCTGGAATGGAGGGATAATGGTCCAGAGACCTTGTTATCCACCCTCGCTTTGCTTGGGCTGATAACTTGGGCTGCTAGGCCGGTATCCACCATTCCAGTCCCTGGAACGGAGGATGAACGCCACAAAATTCCCATTAGCTTAACACAAAATGCAAATGGAAATGTTGGAAAATCTTATTGAGTCTATGTACTTTACTGAGAAATATAAAGTAGATGGAGTCTATACATTTTTGAAAAAAGGTTGGGTTTAGATAGGGATAGGTGGACTCTTCCTTGTAGTTAAGTATATCTTTTTTTAACTTCCATATCTTTTTGTCCAAGGTAAATGTTTTACATTTTTTCATTTCCAAAATACATAAGAATGCGATTCATCCACCTGGTCGCCCGATTGTCTCAGCAATAGGCTCATTGTTGGAGCCCTTGTCCATCTATGCAGACTCTTTCCTGAGACCATTTGTGGCTAAGATGAAATCATATGTGCAAGACACTACAGCTATGATACACATCGTTGCCAGTCTACACCCAGGGGCCGATGACATCTTGGTCACCCTGGATGTAGACTCATTATACACTAACATCCCCCAGGACCACTGCATTGAAGTATTACATCAATATCTAGAGACAATAGCTGACCGTACAGTGCCATCCAATTTTATCATCGGATGTGTGAGGCTGGCACTGACAAAAAACGTTTTCTTGTGTAATCAAACCTTTTACCAACAAAGGCAAGGGACCTCAATGGGTGCTACATTTGCACCAGACTTAGCAAATGTATACATGGATCACTACGAATCTAATTTCATCTACACGGTGACTAATCCCTTCCATGAACACATTAGTTCATGGCATCGTTACATAGACGATGTGTTCATGCTTTGGCACGGAAGCCAGGACCAACTAGATCTCTTTTTAATATGGCGCAACAGCCAAACTCTAACCATCAAATTCACCATGTCATCAAGCACTGACAATATAGCCTTTCTTGATCTGAACATCTTCAAAAAAGAAAACCAACTCGGTACTACATTATTCAAAAAACCCACAGACAAGAATACGCTTTTATTGTTCAGCAGCTTCCATCCATCTAGTCTACGGGAAAATTTACCCTACGGACAATTTCTTAGAATCCGACGGAACTGTAGTGAATTGGCTGATTTTAAAATCAATAGCCAGTTCTTGAGCGAAAAACTAAAACAGAGACAATATCCTCAGTAAATAATCAAGAGATCTATGAAGAGAGCACGTAACGCAAATCGCGAAGTGATCCTTCAGAAACACACAAAACCACAAGATGATAGAATTACATGTGTCTCATCTTTTTCGCCCCTGAGTAATGACCTAAGAAGGGTGATACTAAAAAATTGGAAAATCATTCATACCAGTGATTTTCAACCCAATTGTCCTAGATTTGCCTTCAAGCGGATGCCTAATCTGTGGGATAAATTAGTACACACTTACCCTATTAACAACATTGAGACACCCATTCAATCTACATTATGGGGACTGCCACCAGTCAGTGGTCATTATGCATGCGGACATTGTTCAGTCTGCCATTTGACCAAGAATTTGAAACAGATTGATCTGTATGACAGTCTATGGAAATACCAATCCTTCTCAAATTGCCTGACTAAATGGGTGATCTATGGGATAAAATGCCCTTGTGGGTTAATCTATATAGGCAAAACGATCAGGTCAGTGAAATTACGAATTGGCGAACATCGCTCAGCCATACGGAATGGAACTCCGAATCAACCATTGGTGGCCCATTATTTACAAGCGAAACACACATGCGAAGATATATTTTGGTTTGTTATTGAGACATCTAAAGCTCACCCACAGGGAGGGAATAGGGATCTGTTCCTTAAAAAAATTTAAAAAATGGAGCAAAAATGGATTTATAATCTCAATACAGTCCAGTCCGGTCTAAATATTGCCGTAGAGTGGAGTCTGTTTATCCACTAATAGCTCAGACAACCAGTGGGGGGTTAATGAAATATGATCTCATTGCCATTTATGTCTATCATGTCTGCTGGAGGGTGATGCCTTGTCTAAAATTGTCATATAATGCATAACCATTGTGTGCACAAATTTGCTCTATAAGAAAAAATGTATTTGACACACTATACACACCCCCTTACTGGGAACTAGCAAGCAGATCATTATTTACTGCAGTGTTAAGTATACCTTCATAGGATCCATATACACTCAAAAATGGCCGACCCCTTTCTAATACTGAGGAAAGTCCTTCCTCTATTACACACACGAATGGACTGGACTTGGCAGTCCTCTTTCGATGTCAACGAATGACATTTGGCTTACACCAGTATTCAACCAAGGAAAAAGCCACGGGGTAAAGCGAATGCACACACAACAGGTAAGCCTGCTTTGAAATCTATGCCACACTTGATTGTTGCTCAAAAACGTACAGAGAGTCTAATTGTACTCTCTGGTGCCTTTGTCTCCCACACAGAGCCATTCACTGACACGCGAGTGGTTTAAAATATCTAACCCAATATATAACAATGCAAGACAGACTTGGGGATCATTATGGCCAAGTAAGTGTTACTCCCTGCCACTTAAATGCTTGAAAGAAACGCAAATCAGGTGAAACCTGTGAAATTGAAAGGCTTTTCGCATTTCTTTTAGATTCCATGATGCATTATGGGACATGTAGTATCCGGAATACCATAGAAACTCGGTACACCACTGAAATTCCTCTGCAGTACTTGAAACAAAAATACCTGCCATACACATAAAGTGGTAAATATGATTGATTCATATATCAAAATGTAACTATTGTTGGTTCAATATGTTACTTGTTTCAACAAAAATCTAAATAAATGTACGTATTGATTACAGCTTGAATTCTTAAGACGGACTGGTCTGCCGCCTCAATTAAATTGATTCATGCAATCGCTTTGCCCATCACACCAAAAGAAATCACTTTTAAGGTTAGCAACCTGGCTACTTGTTTGTTGTTTGATATAATAATTAAAATATGCTAAACATATTTCTTTGTCTATGGTGGGAGATATAATCCTATGAAATTCCTACTGTGAGGTAAATTTCTGACAAGTAGCCACCTTTCGGTGTGTTAGAGGTGGGTAGCTAGTGATATATGTACGTTTTCTTCTGCTGTACCCCCCCAAGCTTACATCTTTGACACTCACTGGTAGGTGTGGGGATGTGGAGGTGACATCTGTATCTTCAGTCACTATCACAAGGTCAGGAATCAACAGCATTGCACTTCCGAAGTGGTGTTTGAAGAAATGAAACAGTTTTCACAAGGGCGCTAACTTCCAGTGTGTGTTGATACAAAAGTGTGCCTTGCTTCATCAGGCTGCCCATAAAGTGGTCTTAACTAGGTCATACAATCGTATTGAAGTCTTAAAAGTGCATGAATTAAAGTTGAAGTCAGTGGCGTAAAGGGCAAATATATTTATATCTTGCTAAGAGAAGCAAATAAAGAGGAGGCGGTCAAGCAACGAAGTTAGGTCCTAGATGCCAGGTCCACTGGATTAGAGAGAAGTTAAAAAAGAATCTGTGTTTGAAAATGTTGTTGATGCTTTATGTTTTGCCAGGGTTTGCTTGGAAATTATCAATATTTTTGTGGTCATCATAATTTACCCTTATTAACATGGCATGATAAAATGTATTCTTCATTGCAAACACCCACCAACCCACGGCATTGGTCTTCATATTTCATTATTGAAGCCAATATGCTATTCTGCTAACAATTATGTGAAATTTCCTCTGTGTCTGCACCAATTAGGCCATATCTTTTAGGATTTTGGTAAAATACCAGAATGGTTTTTACATGTGATTACTTTAAAAAAGGTTTTGTCAGGAAGAATCTCTCTGAATTTCCAATGATGATATAGTTCCATTTGTGCTGTTAAATCTCGAAGTTTACAACAGTAATTCCTTTCCTTGCCACTTTCTTCTTTAAGAGGAATAAAACGTGTTACATTGTTTCCCTTCTACGGGCACGTTGTAACCAAAGTGATTATGAAGCAGCTCCTCACATATTTCCTTATTTATTTCTATGCCAGTATTAGCTGGCTTTAGAAAAGCAATAAAGATGTATTTTGTTTTTCTCTCCAGGATTAGTTATAGTCACAATGATGTTCAATATATTTGCAGTGGCCTTTTACCCCTGTTGTTGTTATATCAACCGTAAAGGGGTGAAACGTCATTACCCATCTGAAGCTGGAATTCTCAGTTCTAAACAACCAAAGCTGCCGACTTGTCCCCCTCTACCAAATCTGTCGAAAATGGATGATGTTAGTCTCCCTTTCCAGTGTTATGTAATTACTAGTGCATGATCAGGTACCATGTGAAGTCAGGTGAAGTCACAGTATCTGATTCCCATAGCTTTTTGATTCAAGGGGTTTTCTGGAATTGTAATAATTGTGCCATCAACGGACTCAGTATAAAGTGTTTATATTAACTGAGATAGAAGGCCTCCCTGTGCAGCTCCCCACATAATTCCAAACCGTGTAGTTTTTATTACATTCATAAGTACTGTGGCTTTTGATTCTCTGTATAAATCCAGTATATAAATATTCCTCCCAAATCCTGTATTTCTAAATAGTGCCTAATGAAAATCCCATGGCACTTTATCAAATGCCTTCTCAACACTGAACGTTATTGCTGTGGCAGTTATTGTCATTCTTGTTTTTACATGTTCCCCCTATTTCTGCCTCCAGGAATAAAGCCATATTGACATTATTTCATGATTGTTGCAAACATTTTGGATAGTGTATTTGCTAAAATATTTACATATATTTGACCCTTGTTAGTCCATAACAAGATTGGTCCGTAAGAGGCCAAATGCTGTTTTCGGTTAGTCACCTTTTTTAATGAAAACCACAATACTGTCCACATTCCATGAAGACTGTACAGTTTCTGTATGCATAATTACACCAGCAATGATGCTTTCCTTGCCAAAAAGGTGTTTTTGTTCTTGTGTCTTTATAGGTAGTCCATCCGGAACTGAACTATTATTTTGCAGTTTATTCATAATTTTGATATGGTTCTGTTATTAAAGGTCTGGTTCGAGCATTTATATTATGCCGTCCCTAAGACATAATAAATTACATCTTTTATGTATTGTTGGAGTCATATCACACTTTTCATGTTCATACAAAGATCTGTAGTATTTTTTAAATCCATCAGGTATGTTACAGAGTAATTGTCTTCATTATTGTCTTCATTATCGCAAATCTGAAATGCCATTATTTTCCCAATTGTGTCTCCCAATTCAAATGTGTCTTCAACATTCCTATTTGTCACTTGGGGAATAGTATTATATGCAGTTTTAGCTTTTATTATTGAATTACAAGCATTACAAACAACCTCTGAGTTAATTACAAAGATTAGATCAATATTCTCAAATAAACAATGGGTACTAAAGAGTAACAAAGAATGTTTGTTAGTTTTCTCCAGCAGAATGAAGGTCAGCCAACCACAGACTGTTTTGTGGGCTTAAGTCAATCCTTAAGAATTCAGCCCTGATTGCTCTTTATGAAATCATAAATGAGAATGTGTGTAAAAAGGTAAAGGGGAACTGGGCAATCAGAGGCTCGAAGGAGTTAGAAGCAGCGGCCAAAATAAAAGACAGTAGCACATTTTGGAAACTCGAGGCTTGTGGATGGGTCCTCAGTGTTATGGGTGCATTTATTTTCAGTTATGTATAAACCTGATTGTGCACTGCCTCCTATGTTCTAAGATTTCTAATTTCAAGCAACACTGGGAATGAATTTCCATTAGTAGAAGTTAAGTAAATAGTTGCCTCTCAGGAATATCATAAGAGAGCTGGTCCAGGTGCCATGCCCGTGAACTTTTTCAAACCTAATCTTGAATTTTGGGCACTTAAGCTCACCTGAGTAGTCAATGTAGTTTGGGATACTGAGCAAATACATGAAAATGGTGCCAGAATTTCAATGTTCTGATTTTCAAACACATAATTGTCCTATCTGTCTTTGTGATTCAGCATGTAATCTCTTTGGAAATTTGATGAACCTAGGGTCTCATCTTGCATGCATAAAGAAAATGTTTTGACTGATGATGTCAGAGGTGTGTGCCTGTATATACTTTGTATTCACCCTGTCTGAGAAAACATAAACATTCACCCTGAATAAGATTATCACAATCAATATATTTATTTTGAGTTTCAAATGTACAATCTTGTACAGCTCTCTGTTTAATAATTCATCATGTAACCCCATCCTCACACTTTGATACAAAAGAAACCTGGCCATCAAAGTAATATGAAGGGTGATACCTAACTTGAATTCCAGTTGGACTGAACACGCATCCCAATCAAAATCAAATCTAAAAGTTTCTGTATATGCAGGCACGAAACTGGACATTGTCGTTTCATAGAAAATTAAATCACACCAACTACAGCATGAGTTATAGTTCTCAACCCACACCCCCTTGAATTAAAAGGTCAACCATTTCTCAAAATAAAGTGTATAGCAAAACCATTTACTGTAGTTACATCTCCAATATAATTCTTAATTTTCAGGCTGATGTTGGACACTATTTATGACAAACTATTGTTTGCTAGTTTGGGCATAAACACTAATTGACTATATTGTCTATGATATTGATGTGTTTCAAATAATTGTAAAGGCTTGGGTTTCTCAGGAGTTCTGTTTTTGGTCCCTGGGATAGTGGGGCCTACTTTAAACAATCTAGGAATTGGGTTCACTCTCACAACTCCCCATTTCAATGTCTTATTCAGGAATAGATTTAAATGACTTTATTAACAATGACAGACATTTATCATGGGACTTGTTATTTCAGGTTCAATTTGAGATTTTATAAGATTCCAGAGATCTGAAATTGCAGGAGAAAGTCCAAGTTCCTTGGTGCTTCCTAGGGTTTCACTTTTCATTATAAGCCACCAGGCACACCTTGCATGGCATTTCATTTTTCATAGATATTCATTGATATTGATAAGAGGGCACCCAAAACACTTTTCAAGTCTGTCTGTGATTTAAATTTCAGGAAACATGTCTAAATAATGTTTGTGGTAAGTACTCCCTGTTTGGCTGTGTTTCAAAGACCCATGATGGGCACAGCCACTGACTGGCATTAGTCTGCTTCCTCAGGTAAACTCTCCCACCGGTCTGTGTACCTGCTTCAAAATCACTCTCAGGTAATCTGGACCTCCTTTTGGAAATGCCACTGCTATCAGTCCAATTTGGAAAAGGCCAATTTAAACAGATACCACATCAACTACCTCCATTCGGAACCCAAATCTGTTGTTTTTCCTGTCAGACGTTCAATCCTGCTTCAGTTTTCCCTAAACTCTTTTTTCTTATTATGTGTTTGAGATACAATACCTAGCAAGCTCTGCCCCAAAGGGCAAGGTGAGAACTGCTGATTCATATTAGTTACTAAAAGTGATTGTTCCCCAGACTCTTAAGAAAATGACACATGCTACACTGACTCCTTTCCTATTGGCTCTTTCCGTAAGAAGACTAGATATAGGATTTTCTGTCTCAAATGTTTGTCTAATTTCCTTTTAGGTCCTCTTCTTGGCATTTGACATCACTGATATATAGACTTTAGCCAGAATAAACCCACAATCCTATTAATATAAGTTCTGTGTATCTCACAGCCTATGAACCATATTTCCATGGGTGTCTCACTATGTACAATCCATCTCAATTCATCATCTTTCTAGAATGTACAGTTGAAAAGTTGTGATTTTCACATGTATTTACAACATTTTAAATAATGCCAAGACACTTAAAATATATGTATGAGTGTGACATAAGTTCACATTAATGGATGTTTTTTCAATAGGACATTGGGAGGCTGAGATAGGCCATGTTATGTGGTTCGACATGCTAAACAGATTTAAATTCACTATATATTGTAATGTAATCAAAAAAAGGCCATGGTGCTGTTTCATTGCTTCTAAACCCATATCCAATTTCCTAACCTCCCATGTGACTAAGGATAAAAAAAATGTATGTGTTCTATTAGGGCTTGCTTTGAAAAGAGACTTATAAAAATGTCGTTAGATGTGTGTGATCTGTTACACTCAGTGACGTAAGGTCAACTGAAAACAACATATTCTGTTGGACCATGTTCATCAGACATAGGGCCTCATCACAAGTTTGATGGTATGACAGGGGCAAAATTGTATTTCAGTGGTAAATCCACTGAATTACCACCAATGGAATTACTGGTACCACCACTTGGTCCACACGACTCCATGGGGATTTTGGCTGAATTAGAGCTGGCAGTAAGTCTGTCGATTTTGTTGTTGTTGACATTAAGGTGGAGGATTTACCTCCAGCATTTTGATGGAGGAAAATCCTCCACCTTACTACCAAAGTTGTAGTACGGCAGTGTGAGTTGCCACTGCATTACCCGCACCCCAAACTTGTAATGATGCCTTGTAAATATCAGTATTTATTTCTAAATGTACCCAATCAACCAATTAGACAAAGAGTCTAAAATACTCCATGGATTTAAGATAAATTGTGTATTTGCAAACATTTAACAAAGTCATCTTTTTTTGACGGCATCTGTTTTTGCTTTATACAACAAGCATTCCAATTCTTTTTGACCTGTGTGCCACACAGATCCCTCTGCAACAAATGAGCTTCAACAAAGTTGCTTCAAACATCACTTAACACATATTCAAAATAAATAGTGCCAACTATCTTTAATTTGCTTGCATGTATTGAAGTGTAGTATTGGAATTATTATCATACAGCAGGCCTTCCTTATACTTAGCTGTGCTTACTTTTCATAAAATGTTTTTCTTGAAGGAAAGTGAATGGTGGATTTCGTTATTACATTGTTGTTTTTGTATAACAATATGCTTTTTGCTATTTCAGTGTACAGTATTGTTCTGATCTCCTGTCATTTAATAGAAAGATCTGTGATCAATCAAATAATATCGGATAACACATTGCAAGGGGACCACAAACGAGTTAATACATTTATACTTACTTATATAGAATTTGAAATGTTCAGCAGGCAGAGGGAATGAAGGAATAGGAGACATTGAAGTCCATGCTTTATTTATTGATTTATTTATTGGGTATTTGTAAAGAGCCTATAATTAAAATGGTGCTTGAAGGCACCCCAAGACAAAAAAGAGTGGGGGGACAACAGTAACGGTCCTACTAGGCCTTGTGTCATTCAGATTGTGCAAGTGCAGTACCAAGAAGTGCAGGGGGAGTGGAGGGGAAGTGAATGGAATTCTAGGGTGGGAAGGAAGTGCGGCAGGATGGAGGAATCCAGTGCAGGGGGGAGGACGGAAGCAGGCCCAAGGCGGCAGGCAAGTGCTAAAGGGGGGGTCAGGGAGAGTGTAGTGCTGAGGTAGACTGGACAAAGAGTGCCTGGTACCCTCTAGGACTCTGAAGGGACCAGGTAGCCAGTCAATGTGACAGAGGGGGGCATTAACAGGGGAGGGGGAGAGGGAAGAAGAAGAGAAGAAGAGGGTCTTGAGAAGCTTCTGGAACATAAGAATATCTAGCTCAAGCTTGAGAGGGGCAGGGAGGCCATTTCAGTGGGAAGCTCCTGCCGAAGAGAGAGAGATTTACCCTACACACTCTGCTTGGAAACGCATCTGATCTGAATAGATTTGGAGCTAGAAGACTGAAGGGCTCTAGCAGGGAAGTATTTAGGGAGGGGGAGTTGTATGTAGCGAGGTCCCAGGCCTTGTGGATGATGCACAGGGTCTTGAACTTGATCCTCACAGCCACCGGGAGCCAGTGGAATGATTTTAGGGCTGGAGAGAAGTGGTCCTTGGGCTTAAAGCCAATGATAAGGCTTGCAGTCCTATTCTGGATTAGTTGAAGGGGGCAAAGGGAGGATAAAGGTAAATTGAGGAAAAAGGCTGTTGCAGTAGTCCAGCTTAGAGAGGACTAGATCTCTGGAGATATTGAGTTTCTGGGGGAAAGTGAGGAAAGGGAGAATGCCTCTGAGAAGGTGCTGCTAAAAGTGGGCCTTCTTGGTGAGGTCTGCGATGTGAGGAGAGAAGGAGAGAGGAGTCGAAGATGAAGGCATGGTTTCTAGCCTCACATGAGGGTGAGGGGAGGAGACCAATGGAGGGCAGCCATAGAGTAGGAGGCAAGGAGGGAGCAGAGGTCCCAATGAGAAGGATCTCCGTTTTACTGGCATTAAGGCAGAGATCATTTGCAGCGCACCGTGCCTAAATAGCAGTCAGACAGTCGGAAATGAGAGAAGAAGAAGAGGATGACTTGGAGGGAAGCTTGAAGGAGAGCTGCGTGTCATCTGCATAACTCTGGAGGTGAGGAGAGAAGCTGGAAATCAGGTGGGCCAGAGGGGAAAAGTAGATGTTGAAGAGCCACGCCGGAAGGATAGAGCCTTGAGGGACTTCACAGTGTGGTGGACGAGAGGAAAGGGCCCAGATGAACCTAGGAAGGTCGGTCAGATAGGAAGGAGGTGAACCAGTCCAGTGCCATGTCCATGATGCCAAGTGTATCACAAAGCCGATTTATCAGAGTGGCAGATGAAAGATTGAGAAGAATGAGAATGGAGCGAGAGTTGGAGTTGAGATTTGAGAGCATTTATTCATTGATGTTTAGGAGAGCAGTTTCTGTGCCTCTAGCTGCTCTGAAGCCAGTTTGGTGGTCGTGAAGACAATCAACAGATTCCGTGTGGTGGATCAGTTGGTAGATGACCAACTTCTCCAAAGTTTTGCCCAGGCAGAGGGTAATAGAGATAGGGTGAAAGTTAGCCAGTCAGGAATGGTAAACAGAAGGCTTTTTAAGGAGAGGGTCCACAAGGGAATGCTTGGGGGGTTGTGGGAAGGAGCCAGTGGCAAAGGAGTGATTGCAAATATCAGCTAAGGTGGGGCAAAGGAGGCAGTGTTGTCCTTGATAGTTCTGCAGGAGCAGGGGAGCACCTGTTTGGAGGAGACTTTCATATAGAGAGAGGACTTGTTCAGAGACCT
Source organism: Ambystoma mexicanum (assembly GCF_040938575.1). Lineage (NCBI taxonomy): Eukaryota > Metazoa > Chordata > Amphibia > Caudata > Ambystomatidae > Ambystoma > Ambystoma mexicanum. The sequence continues at coordinate 406,992,313 of NC_090937.1, forward strand.
CATCCAGAGCTATGGGCAAAAAGGTGGAGAGTAAGAGGGAAGGGGATAGGGGGCCCAGAGAGGCCTGAGAGCAGCAGGTGAGGGAGGAGGGAGGGGAGTAGACAAGAGTGGGACAGGATATCCTGAGTTTTGGTTGTGAAGTGGGAGGCCAGTGCAGAGCAGAGGGCCGGAGAAGGCAGAGGAGAAGTAAACGCTGCAGTAGGATTGGCAAGTTATGTGCCGATTTTGAACAATTCTGCTGTGTTATTGGTGGCCCCAGAAAAGCAGGCTTGGATATGGGCCTGCTTTTTTGAGCAGATGGACAGTCTGTATTGCCTTTGGAGAAGGCGGCAGGCCAGTTTTTCAGTGGATGTGCTTGAAGCCAGCTACTTCCGTTCAACTACTCTGCACTTGTTTTTCAGGGAGGCTAGTTCGGAATCATACAAGGTGTTGCACTTGAAGACAGGCTTTATGTGGATCCTCATGACAGGGGCAAGGATGTGAAGGGTGTTGGAGATGGAGACGTGAAGGGTAGTGAGGGCTGTGTCAATGTGAGAGTCAGTGGCTGGCGTGGGAGTGATATGAAACTGGCGTCAAAATCAGCAACTGACACTCGCTTCATCAGTCAAATGACAGAGAAGGAGTCTGACAGTGGGGGCAGAGACTTAGCCGGGGGACCCACGAGATCCAGATGAGAGGACACGAGAGCATGGTCAGACTAGGAGGGAGGTGTAATGAGAGGGTTGGATATGGGGATGTCTGCTGAAATGAGAGCATCCAAGGTGTGTCCGGCTAAGTGGGTCAGACTGAAGGGTAGAATTTTGAGGGAAAGAGATTCACATAGGCTTTTAGAAGAGTCCAGTGGCCGTATCAGAAGAGTCAAGGTGAATATTGAGGTCTCAGAGGAGGAGGAGCTTGGAGGAAGAGACCTGGAGAGAAGAGGTGAGGTCAGACCACTCCGAAAGGAAGTTGAAGACTGGACCAGGGGTCCTCTAGATGGTGGTGAGAGTCAGCGAGAGGATAGGAAGAGTAGGACTGCGTGGGGATGATAGTAGCAGGGACCCATTCAGGGAAGATAAGGGCTACTCCACCTACAGACCAGTTAGGCCTGGGCTTAGAGAGGATCTTGTAGCCCTCAGGAAGGAGTGTGTCAAAAAAGTGACAGAGCTGTCAGTGAACCACGTCTCAGTGAGAGCGAGGACTTCAATTTGTAAAGCCTTTCAATTTTCCCAGTGTTCACCAACTCTTTTATATTTGAAATGAATTCCTGATGCAGCAGTCACCTGCTCCCTGTAGGTGTTCTTATAAAGCAGTGTTTCAGATTGAAAAGCATGAGAATTGGTTGTACTCTATGGAGTACTTTAGTCTCTTTTGTAGGGCAACTTTGCCTTCAGGAGTGTAAAGGTATTTCTGATGCTTGTGTAATCTGCTTAGATCACATGCTATGCATTGGCCGACATCTAGTGGAAGCTGCGGAGTATTACAGTTGTTTTTCGAAACTCAAAAATGGGCGTTGAAATAGGGCGTGCCAGTAATACTATCCCTATTTTGACGTCCCCTGTACCTATAATCCCTCACGCGTGTGGGTTCCTCCGATTGTTTTTTTCCACCATCGTGCCCGGTCCCTAAATATAAGCGGAGTCCATTTTCGGCGTACGCCGTTGAAATTTATTAATTAAGTTACTGTGTCTTCCTGTCCCTTTGCTGACGCCGTGCTTCAACGCAGTAAAGATCGAAGAAGACTCTGAAGCTGACCGTCGGACGAAGACTTTGACGACGCCACCCGGCCATGGAAGGCTCGGCCTTGGAAGGCCCTTTCGGCATTGGCCTTACAGTAGGGAGAGTGGGTGGTGGACATAAACATGTATATTCCCACCTTTTACCATAGTCGCCCAGCTGCCTACATGCGTTATGGAGCGGACTCCTTTTAAGTTCTTCCCCTCTTGTAATAGGAAGTTCACGTTGGTCGACAAGCACAGGGTCTGTAACCTCTGCTTAAATAGAGACCACAACGAGGTGCATTGTGGGGCGTGTAAACTACTCTGACCGAAAACCCTCAAGGACAGGGGAACAAAACGTTGGGCTCATCACGCCATGCAGGCCAACAACAGTAGCAACGCTGTCCCTTCGGACGGCGAGGGTGACGGGGAACCCCAGCGTACCCCAGTGCCAGCCCCCAACCCTAGTAGACAGGCCAGCGGTCCTGTTATGGGGAAGACACCCAGCGGCAAGGGCACCACACTCCCACACAAACACACACCTGGCCAACATAAAGGTATGCCCTTTCAGGATACTACAGGACAGTCTGAAGAGACACATCAGCCTGACCCTATAAATCTTGAGGAAGAAGAGGAACATACCCCCTCTGCCGCCACAGGGTTAATACCCAGTTTGGCCAAATGGTCTGCAGATGACATTGACCGAGTCATGACTCGCATGACTGGCCTAGCAAATTTCTTTGATAAACATCCTCAAATTCTCCAGAACACCACGCCTCCCACTACACAGGTGTCTAGTTCCAACGTAACACCTACAACCTCTCAGTCTCAGGCATCGGGTGTACCCTTTGAATAGAGATCTCTCCCCACCATAGAATTGGCAGTTGACCCACCACACAAGACTCCTCGTTTCTCCTATGATCAGGATGTAGGGGATGAGAAATACGTAGAGGAGAGTGAACCCCCTTATAGGGACATCGAGGGTTATGACAACGGGGAAGAGGATGACCAAGACCAGGAGGACTCTGAGTATGTAATTATTTGCAATGGACTCTCCAGTCCTGCAAAGCCTGTCCTACCAGACTCCCCTGTTGATAACCAGCCAGTATTTAATGATATACTTATAAGGGCAGCAGAGCATTTCGGCATCGAAACACAAGACGTCTAACAGGACAAAGATTTTGCTGAGAATATGTTAGCCGATAAAAAACCGGCAACCCAGTTCATCCCCCTGCTCAAATCGGTCCAAAGAAGGATCCAACCTTCCCTAGAACAACCTAACGATACCAGGGCAGTAAACCCTAGGATTGAAAAGTTTTTCAGACCTGCACCTTCCGACCCCCTATATATAATGGGGCATCTTCGACCTGATTCTTTGGTCATTTCCACCACCTGCAAAAGAGCTGGTAACCCCTTGTCCTCCCCTGAGTCCCCTACGGACAAGAAGAGCAAAAAATGATATGACATGAGCAGGAAGATAGCGTCCACTGCAGCATACCAGGCATGTATAGCAAACAACTCCACCTTGCTATCCCGCTATGACTGCACAAAGTGGGATGAGGTAAAGGCACTAGCAGAGTCAGTGCCAGATTCACTGAAAGCAAAACTCTCCCTTCTGGCTGCTGAAGGCAGAGCTAAAGCAGACGTCCTCTTAAAGAGTAACTTTGACGCAGCTGACAACGCGGGACGCGTTATTGCTGAAGCCACTATTTTAAAATGACATGCCTGGCTTAGACAATCAGGGTTTGAACTTGAGACTCAAGCTACCCTATAAATATGCCAGTGGAGCAAAACGTATTATTTGGGAAGGCAGTTGAAGACGCCCCAAAGTCGCCAAGGATGAATATGAGACCCTCAAATCACTTGGTCAACTAACTAATAGACAACCACAAATAAGTGGTAGTCATTTTCGTCACTTTCGGGGGCAAAGCGCACAACGAGGAACAGGATACAACCAAAACCAAGGTTCCTCTTGGAATACAAATCAACAAGCCACCCAGGGTTACCCCATGGGTCAGCGAAGGGCCCACAGAAGAGGAAGAGGTTCCCCCACCAGAGGTGGAGGAACACCCTCTAAGCAATGACGCCCCGCTACGGTTCCCCTCTCATGCCTCCCCAGTCGGGGGACGAATATCGCTTTATACCTACGCATGGGAGGCTATAACATCGGACAAATGGGTGTTATCAATGGTGAATAGGGGTTATTGTATAGAGCTTCAAGGAAGACCGTCAAACCTCCCCCCACGCCAAAAGAAACCGTCGCAGGAAGAACAAGTAATCCTGCTAGAAGAGGTGAAAGCTCTACTCCTCAAGGACGCCATCGAGCTTGTGCCACACAAAGAGGTAAACAAGGGTATTTATTCAATGTACTTTCTTGTTCCAAAGAAAGATCTGACCATGTCCCCGGTACTAGACCTGCGCCCTGCAAACAAATTTGTAAAATCACAAAAACTTTGCATGACAACTGTACAAGAAGTAATCCCTCTATTGAAAAGGGGGGATTACATGGCAATATTGGACATGAAAGATGCCTATTTTCATATCTCAATGTTCCCAGCGCACAGAAGATTCTTGCGATTCAAAGTAGCAGACCAACGCTATCAGTTCAAGGTATAGCCTCGCCTCCAAGGGTGTTCACCAAAGTACTGGCGGTGGTGGCAGCGCACCTACGCAGGGAGTCAATCCCAGTGAACCCTTACCTGGATGACTGGCTGATCACGGGAGTAAACTACCAGCTTTGCAACACAAACACACAAAGGACAAAAGACCTTCTCTTCCAATTGGGCTTCTCAATAAACGAGAAAAAGTCAAGTCTAATACCAAGCACATGAAAACAGTTCCTAGGAGCTGTATTAGATACAAAGACAGGCTTAGCCTGCCCATCCATGTAAAGAGTGCACAATATGCTTCGGCAAATACTCCAGTATCAAGCCGGTCTCCAGATAAGCGTACGCAAAGCAATGCGCCTGCTGGGTATGATGGCATCATGCATTTACCTAGTACCCCATGCGAGCCTGCGCATGCGACCTATGCAGGAATGGTTCAGAACTTACGCTGGTGGTCAAAGGAAAATCTACTCAAGGCCAAGCCCTTCCACGAACCGGAAGCACAAGCGGTCATCACGACGGACGTGTCCCTTTCCGGGTGGGGGGACCACTATCTTCACCACACAGCACACGGCCTGTGGTCACAAGTGACTGCACAGAAACACATAAATGTTCTGGAATTATTGGCAGTCCTCAAAGCCCTACAAGCCTTCGAGGAACATCTAACGAACATGTCGGTACAAGTCCTAACAGACAGCACAACCGCAATGCTCTATGTCAACAAACAAGGAGGTACACACTCTCCAAATCTGTCCAAACTGGCACGGAAATTATGGAAGTGGGCACTCAGATGAGGGATGGTCCTGTCCTCCCAACATGTTCCAGGAATACTAAACCCACTAGGGGACTCTCTAAGCAGAGACTCTCTACCAGAAGAGCACAAGTGTAAACTACACCCAGACGTCGTAGACTACATCTTCTCTCTTTGGGCTTATCCCTCTCTAGACTTGTTCGCTACAAAAGAAAACAAGCAATGCCCAGACTTCGCGTCCAGGTTTCCCCAGCCACTCTCCAAGGGGAACGCCCTATGGATGAACTGGTCAGGGATATTTGCTTACGCTTTTCCCCTGACTCTATTAATCAGCAGGATAGTGAACAAAATACACAGGGAAGAGATGACACTCATCCTGGTTGCTCCTATGTGGTCGAGACAACCATGGTATCCACATCTGCACAAGTTGGCAATGTGCGATCCCATCAAACTCCCGTACCAGATCGACCTGTTGACTCAATACGGGGGGACAACGATACACCCACAACCTCACTCTTTGAACTTGGCAGCATGGCTCCTGAAGTCATACAGTTTGGACACCTTAATCTTCCACAACGGTGTATTGACACGGTAAAAGAGGTGAGGAAACCAAACACCAGACATTGCTATTTCCACAAGTGGAAGAGATTCGTCATTTGGTGCCTATCTAAACAGATCAACCCCATAGAGTGTATGCCATCACACATTCTTACTTACATGCTCCACCTGTTGGATTCAGGGTTGGTCTTTAATTGTCTTAAAGTCCACCTAGCAGCTTTATCAGCATACACCACCTCTCAAAGTAAAATCTCATGGTGAAAGGTGCCAGTCATCAAAGCTTTCATGGAAGGAGTGAAAAGAATACATCCTCCAGTCTCTAACCCACAGCCTTGTTGGGATCTAAACGTAGTACTAGCAAAACTCATGGGACCCCCCTTCGAGCCCTTGCAACAAGCTACCCTTAGAGACATTACCTATGAAACTGCATTTTTAGTGGCTATGACATCCATAAGAAGAGTCAGCGAGATCCAAGCATTGTCAGTGCAGGACCCCTTCTTTGTCAACCATGAAGACAAAATGGTTTTACAGACTCACACTAGTTTTTCACCTAAATTTATTTCCAAATTTCACGTAAACCAGTCTATTGAGCTCCTGGCCTTCTTTCAAAAGCCAACTAGCTCAGCTGAGGTCAAACTCCACACACTAGATGTGAGGAGAGTGGTTCTCTACTACGTAAATAAAACCAAACCGCTTAGGAAAACGGATCAACTGTTTGTCTCCATGGCTACAGGCAGACAAGGAGAGTGCGTCTCAAAAAGAGCAATCTCCAAATAGATAGTCAAATGTATACAATTATGCTATTCATTATCAAACAAGACACTGCCTTCTACAACTAGAGCCCACTCCACAAGGGGCACTGGGGCTACGTTAGCCTTTCTTGCAAACGTACCATTAGACAACATTTGCAGAGCAGCCACATGGAGCTCAGTTCACACCTTCACTCAGCACTACTGCATTGACACACATTCCAAAACAGATACACAGGTGCGACAAGCATTTCTAAAACATCTATGTGCCGCTACTCCTTCTCACAACCCACCACCTTCTCATAACACTGCTCGCTAATCTATGCATAGCATGTGATCTAAGCAGATTACACAAGCATCAGAAGGAATGCATTACTCACTGTAATCATATTTCTGGTGCTTGTATCTGCTTAGATCCACATGCGCCCACCCTTCCTTCCCTGAGAGAAGGTGCATAGATGTTTACTTGAGCTTTCCATGTATGTATGTATCTGTTTAGGAACTCTGTACTCACACTACTCCTCATGCTATCTCATGTCAGAAAAAAAAAATACAATCTGAGGAACCCACACGCGTGAGGGATTATGGGTACACGGGACGTCACAATAGGGATAGTATTACTGGCATGCCTATTTCGACGCCCATTTTCGAGTTTCGAAAAACAACTGTAATACTCTGCAGCTTCTACTAGATGTCGACCTATGCATAGCATGTGAATCTAAGCAGATACAAGCACCAGAAATATGATTACGGTGAGTAATGTATTCCATTCTGTATCTCTTAATGTTTTTGTTAGCTCTGTTTGGTTGAACTTGCTGAATGTCTTGGGAAGATAGCTCAGGGGCAACGTGCTTGCCCTGGAAGCAATACAACATGGAGCAACACAGGTTTTATCCCCGGGTCTGTGCTTAGAAACCTTTGGGTATTTGTGAATGTTCATTTAGGCTAAAGATGTGTTTGACATCTTTCCTTTTGTACGGCAATACAATTTATTTATGATATCTCATCACAAGTCCTGAATATCTCCCCTGTTGTCTATTAACAGTCAAGGCCTGAGAATGCCATAAAATGCAATTTCGATATGAATTAAACTATTATGAAGCATTCATAGCATTAGTAACATTTGTGGCCTTTTGTACTCCCATAGACAATTGTCCCTATCCGATTATACTTTCACTATCCACAAAATACTTAAGACATAACATGGTAGCAGATAAGAGATCAGATACACACAAAAAGTGTTTTATGTTCAATCACAATCTCTACATGAAAGCCAGAGGTGTTATTGTATTGTATTGCATTTGATTATTTCTATAGCGTTCTTTTCCCGCTTGTGTGGTCTCAATGCACTTTTTTGGTAGGAACGCCCTCAGTGACCTTAGTCAATGTGCTGGAGAATTCTAAAGGGTTTAGCTTAGGAAATGCGTGTGTGCATTTTGCCGGTCCACGACTTGGGTGGCTGGCTAGGCTCGACTAAAGCAGCCCAAAGAGAGGCCAGGCACGTGGGTGGGCGCTGTTGGCGGTTTGGGGTAGATTGCTATTGTTGATAGAGTCGATGTGTGGGAAACTATACAAGTTTCTTTCGGATGGTAGTCGCTGTATGCTAGTGGCAGAGGTGTTGAGGTACGTTAGGTGTTTCAGTCTGGACAGCTATATGCGTTTCTAGACCGGATGTGCATAGCCACAGCAGCATTCTACGGTGCATGGTTGATTGGCCATGCCTGCGGCCTGTGTCCACACTGATGGTGTGAGGTATACATACTTTAGGCTTCAAAATTATTCAGCTAGAGCTTTTACAATATAATAGGCCGAGAAGGAAGTTCTCCAGCATGGGGTCTGGCATGGATTCACATGCTCATGAATATTCCCCGTCGTCAGGCTGGGAATCCTCGGTAAAGAAAAAAATCAGTTTCAGTTTCGTTTCTGAACTGTCTTTCTCCTAATAACCAATCACTGGTCTCTGGGTCATACTGCCCCCAGCCAATGACTGCCCTCTACCTAAATGCCTCCTCCGGCAGCCATCAGATTTTTACCGCTCGTTGAAGTGTTGGGAGTTCCCGTGCTATAGCTCTCGAGCTTTTACTGCGTTTTGCGATTTTTCAAAGAGTTTAATCTCATTTTTTCGGTCAATCGAGCCTCAAGCTCCACCGTTTCTACTTCCGATCAACGGGGACCCGTTTCGGAATTTTCTACACCCCTCAGGGGCGAAGTTTTCGTTGAGTTACACTTCTTGGAGGATTCCAGAAGATCTTGAGGCCTACCCCATGGACATGGCCCAGGACAAAGGAAGCTTGACGCCCGGATCCAAGCTGTTCAGGAACTGCCCTGGCTGCGGATTGCAGAATGTCTTCAAGTAGGACGAGCATTCTAGATGCCTCTACTGTCTTCACAAAGACAAAATGCACGTGGAGAAGGACTGTGCGTTTTGCAAGAACATGTCGGAGCAGACCATGAGGGATCGGCGTATCCGCCTCACCAACTGGCTGGAGGGAAAGAGCACAGCGGTAGGTGAGAAGACGAAGAAGTCCGAGCGGTCTTCTAAGTCCTTTGAGGGCGCTCTGGCCACGGGGGCCCAACAAAAGGCAAAGCACCGTGAGTCTGCGGGCACCGGGAGCGCTGATAGGTCGGGCTCCTCGGTGGCCAGGCAGGGCTCACTTTCACCGATGCCATCGACCATGAGCCAACGCTCTGGCTCGGGGAAGAGGAAATCGGAGAACCCGGGTAAGCTTCTGGAGAGGTCCCGGTTGATCCCGACGGAGACAGACGAGGGGGAGTGAGGCAGTGACCCTCCCCCCAAGGTGAAGGCCTCAAGCGTGCCTAAAGTCGTGAAGGCCTTGATTTACCCGTCTAAGGCCTCTATCGAGGGAGTCATGGCGGCCCTGGCGAAACCTGTGGAGGCTACCCCAGTGGAGGCGACCTTGGGGCCCAGAGTTTCCCTGCCACCGCAGAGGGAATCCTCTTTTCAACCCATCGTTAAGACCCTCGTGAGAACCCCGGTGGAAAAAGAGGGGGGGAAGTGGCCATCACAGACACAGATACAGCCTCGGAAGAGGAGCTGGCTGGAGTTGTGAAGATCCTGAACAAGATGTTCGAGGAGGTCCGGTCGCACGGGAGGGATCCCGACGAGGCGGACGAAGAAAGCGACGGTGGTGCCGACGAGGTTCCTGTGGAGGCAAAGGATTCCACTCCCCAACCGTCGCACCCGTCGCAGCCGGTACCCGGGCCACAGGACAACTCGGGAGCCATCTTGATGGCGATCCAGGCCTTATGTACAGAGATAAGGACGAGGTTGCCTTTACCCCCAACGGACGATCCAGCAGAGCCTGGACAGTGGGGAAGCCCTCCAAGCAAGCGGAGGAGAGTTCACCCCCCGCCCTTCTAGCCTTCGCGGCCCACACAGCCTTCATCTCCTCCCCTGTTTCTAGGGATGACACAGGAACAGAGACGGCCACGACGGGGACGGATGACGACAGTGGTTACGACAAGATGGGCCTTCCATCACCACCTCCTCGGGCCTCCCCACCCGACGAAATTGGCTCCTTCCACGCCTTGATCGCCAGGGCATCCGAGCTCTTTGAGCTCTGCCCCAAAGAACAGAAGAAGGAAGGTTTCTTCTATCAACGGCGTGAGGCCAAGTGGAAGACTGTCCTCTCGGTCCTGTTACTTGACAACATCTAGGACGAGGGGCTGTCGCTCCTGAAGAACCCGTCCACGACCCCTGCCAACAGAGACCAGTATGAGAAGAAGTACTGGGTCCCAGATTCCGCCCCTTTGTGCCTTAGGGCGCAGCCGACCCCTGATTTGGTAGTCTCGGCAGCAGACAAGAAGAAACCGGTGGGGGTTACGGCTTCAACTTCACCTCCCCGCCGGACGGCTAGGGGAAGAAACTGGACGCCATGGGACGACGGGTCATCTCGTTGGCGGCGACGACGATTAAGGCGGCCAACGCCCTAGCGATTGTGCCCCGCTATGACAGGGAGCTTTGGTTTAAGATCGCTCCTCTACTGGACTTCCTCCCAGACGACAAGAGGGCGGAGGCCCTGGAGATCCTGCAGGAAGGCTAGGTGGTGTCAGACCACGCCATAACGGAAGCCACGGACATTGCTGACACTGGTTTCCACCAGTTGGGCAACAGTGTTTGGGCCTCATTACACGGATGGCGGTAAGGATTTACCGGTACCGGTAAAATACCGGTACCGGTAAATCCTTACCGCCTTACTACGAGGTCCCTTTGCGGGTTGGGGGATTTAACGCCTGCTTTTTGCAGGCATTAAAAACCAACCCGCAAAGGGACCCAGGGAGATAATTGCGGTACCGCAATTTGCGGTACCATAATTAGTGCCTTCCCCATTCCCATTATGCCCTATGGGGCAAAAATGGGAATGGGTAAGGGCAATGGTGGAAGGGGGAATTACCGCCCCGCCAACCTTGGAATGGGGCGGTAATTCCCCTTTCCGCCAAGGCGGTGCCGGTATTTTACCGGCATGAACCATGGCGCTAGTAGCGCCATGGTTCTCCGTCATCCGTGTAATGAGGCCCTTTGTCTTCGACGGCATGGTTGGCTCAAGGCGACCGATTTCCGCCAAGACGTGCAAACCAGAGTTTTGGACATGCTGTTTGGCAAGAAAGTGGATGAGTCACTGCAGGCCATCAAGGCCGACACAGAGATGGCTCGGGCCTTGGGAGTTTTGCAGCAATGACTGCCGCCCTTTCGGAACTCCGGAGGCAAGCAAGGTGCCTCCAAAGAATACGGCGGTGGCTCCTCAATGTACCGCCAGGCGGCCCGCTCCTCATTGCAGAAGGCCTACAGAGGATGCGGCAAGTCAGGAGGATCTCGTCGTCATCGCCATGGAGGCCAAGGTGGCAAGGCCACTGCCAAGCAGGACTGAACAGGCCGTAGCGTCGGGCCCCCACCTGAGCACCCCAGTGGGAGGCCGGCTGGCGAAGTTCGTCAGCGTGTGGGAGTCCATCTCCACCGACCGATGGGTGCTGGATGCCAAGGCCCACGGACACACTCTCGAGTTCCTAAAAAAAGTGCCCCTGCATTCCACCCGTGGCCAGGAAGGAAAACCACGTCCCTCAACTGCTGCTGGAAGTAAGGGCGATGCTGAAGAAAGGAGCCATCAAGCTCGTCCCAAAGAGGCTCCGGGGCTCCGGAGTGTACTCACGATACTTCCTCGTAAGAAAGAAGACCGGCGGTTGGCGACCCATCCTGGCCCTGCGTCGTTTAAACAAGTACATCAAGGCCCGAGGTTCTGGATGGTCACCCTCCAGCACGTGCTGGGGCAGCTGGAGGAAGGCGACTTCCTATCGTCGCTGGACTTGGAGGATGCCTACTTTCACAACCCCATTCTAAAAGGACATCGAAAGTTTCTCAGATTCGTAGTCCAAGGACGGCACTACCAGTTCAAGGCCCTTCCTTTCGGATTGAAGTCGGCGTCCATGGTATTCACCAAGTGCCTAGCACCAGTGGTGGCGTGGCTGAGCCTGTGCCTGCAGGGGATTCACGTCTACCCCTACCTGGACGATTGGCTCATCCGAGCAAAGACACCATCGGGCACACAGCGAAGACTGTCCAACTGCTCACGGATCTGGGATTCTCCATCAACTTCTCGAAGTCCCACCTGGTTCCGTCGCATGGCACTGTTTCTGGGAGCCAAGCTCAACACAGTAGCGTGATTGGCCTCTCCATTAGAGGAAAGGACGAAGGCCATCCTGGGCAAGGTGCAGCGGCTGTTGGCCTTGGACGTGGCCAGGGTGAGGTCCATCAAGTCCCTTCTCGGCATTATGTCCTCACGCATCTACCTAGTGCGCTGTTGGATGCAAGCGGCGGGCAGCTTCGAAGACAGGATCTCGCTCAACGAGACCTTCCACCAAGCGATCCGGTGGTGGGGCACGCGCGTGCATCTGGCGGCGGGTTACGGACTTCCAGACCCCGGCACATCAGGATACTGTGACGGATGCCTCCTTGGAGGCATGGGGAGCGCACACCGGAGATCTCCACGCAAGAGTGCTTTGGCTCCCGTAGGAGAGGTCACTACATATCAATGTCCTGGAGCTCCGAGCTGTGTTCTGGGCCCTCAGGTCATTCCTTCCGTCCCTCAAGGGCAAGGTGGTGAGGATCTTCACCGACAACACCACCACGATGTTCTACATCCGGAAGCAGGGAGGCACCAGATCCCCAGCCCTATCCAAGGAGGCCCAGGATCTGTGGCACTGGGCCGTTGCCCATGGGATGTTTCTGGTGCCCTTCCATCTGGCAGGAATAAAGAACACCATCGCCGACTGACTCAGCAGGGAGCTGCCCTCGTGCCACAAGTTCGAACTGCAGCAGGATCAAGTGGATCGGCTATTCCAACGATGGGGTAATCCCCAGATCGACCTATTCGCGACGGCGACAAACACCAAGTGCCGGAGGTTCGCCAGCAGGTTTCCCAAGGTGGGGAGCATGGGCGATGCCTTCTCATTCCCCTGGGACGGCCTGTTCCTGTATGCGTTCCCACCGTTGCTGCTGCGACTCATCAACCAACTCAAGCGGTCCCTCGTTGCACCGGCGTGGCCGAGACAGATCTGGTTCCCGGACCTTCTGGACTTGTCAGCGTCCCACCCAGTCAAACTGCCGATGGACGCGATCTCCTTGCCAGAGAAGGAGGCGCCATTCTCCATCACGACCCGGAGTCGCTGAACCTGCAGGCATGGCTCCTGCAGCACTAGAGTTTGGAGGGTACGATATCCCGACGGAATGCAAGGAGGTGCTTGCAAAGGCCAGGGTGTCCTCAACTCTCAAGTGCTATGGGCACAAATGGAAGAGGTTCTCTGTCTGGTGCCGGGCACAGAAGATTAACCCTCTGCGGATTACGGCCCCTCAAGTGCTGCCATACTTATTGTCGCTGGCCAAGGTGGGGCTGGCCCATGCCTCCGTCAAGATCCATCTGGCGGCCATATTCTGCTATACCAGAATTCCGGGGCGCTCATCCCTGTGGTCCCATCACCTTGTGAAGGAGTTCATAAAGGGACTGTTCCGATCGTTCCCGTTGGTGAAGACTCCAGCCCTGGCATGGGAGCTCAATGTGGTGCTGACCAGGCTCATGGGGCCGCCATTCGAGCCTCTGCATTCGGTGCTGTTGAAGTTCCTGTCATGGAAAACAGCGTTTCTTGTGGCCATCACCTCCGCACGACGAGTGGGAGGGATCCAGGCCCTCTCCTGCAAGCCACCATACCTGACTTTCCACGAGACGAGGGTGGTGCTGAGGACTTACCCCTCCTTAATGGCCAAGGTGCCGTCGGACTTCCATCTAAATGAGCCCTTAGTGCTACCTGTTTTCTTCCCGTCGCCTTCGTCGCCGGCCGAGAGGACTTTGCACTCGCTGGATGTAGCTAGAGCACTGAAGTTCTACCTGGAATGCACAAAGAGTTTTCGGAAGACATCACAGCTGTTTGTGAACTTGGGACCTGTGAACCAAGGGAAGGCCCTCTCGAAGGCTTCCATTTCCAGGTGGCTCTCCGGCTGCATCATGCATTGTCACCGGCTGGCAAACCGACCGTTGCCCGGCTGTCATAGAGAGCCCATTCAACCAGAGTGATCGCTGCTACCACAGCGTTCCTATCTGGTGTGCCCCTGCTGGACATCTGCAGGGCTGCTACGTGGTGGTCGACGCACACCTTCACGAGATTCTACTGCGTCGACTGGGATTCCAGGGAGGAGTCCAGAGTCGGCCAGGCAGTGCTGCTCAACCTGTTCGATTGAAGGTGGGCCTGGTGAGGAGGTAAGAGATGCTTAATGTTGAGTTGATGAAATGCTTAATGTTGAGCCTTGCCGCCTCCCGTGGTTGGGCATGTGTGTACTGCTATGTATTCTTGTATTCATGAGCATGTGAATCCATGCCAGACCCCATGCTGGAGAAGGAACAAGTTACTTACCTGTAACTGTTGTTCTCCAGCATGGCTCTGGCGTGGATTCACATGCAAAGGCTCCCTCCTACCCCTCTGTGGCTCTTCACTTGGTCCTACTGCCACTTTACATGCTACCAAATCTGAGGATGGCTGCTGGAGGAGGGGCTTAGGCAGAGGGCGGTCATTGGCTGGGGGCAGTATGACCCAGAGACCAGTGATTGGTTATTTGGAGAAAGACAGTTCAGAAAAAACACTGAAGCTGATTTTTTTCTTTACCGAGGATTCCCAGCCTGACGACGGGGAATATTCATGAGCATGTGAATCCATGCCAGACCCATGCTGGAGAATAACAGTTACAGGTAAGTAACTTGTTCCTTACACCTACATTTGAGAGTCTCGTATAGTGGGAGAGAGGTCCAGGCTCCACACCACAGCCGGTTTCACAATATAGTAGGCCGAGATAGATGTCACACCTAAGCCTGAGAGTCCTGCATAGTGATAGAGAGGCCTATGTTTCACAATACAGTAGGTTTCACAATATAATAGGCAGTGATGGAGGCTATACCTAAATTTGAGAGTCCTATATAGTGGCAGAGAGGCCGAGGTTTCACAATACAGTAGGTCTCAGAATACAACAGGCAGAGATGGCGGCTACACCCAAACCCGAGAGTCCTGCACAGTTGGAGAGAGGCCCAGGCCCCACAATACCATAGGTTGCACAATACAACAGGCAGAGAAGGTGCCTACACCTCGATTTGGGAGTCCTGTATAGTGGGTGAGAGGCAGAGATGGAGGCTATGCATTTTGAGTACGGGAGAAAAAAAAACACATCAGGGTATGAGAGTCCTGTATAGTGGGAGAGAGGCCTAGGATTCACAATGCAGCAGGTTTCACAATATAATAGGCAAAGATGGAGTCTATACCTAAATTTGAGATTCCTGTGTACTGGGATACAGTCTTATGTTTCGCTATACAGTGGGTTTCACAATATAATGGGCAGAGATGAAGGCTATGCATTTTGAGTGCAGGAGAAAAAAGACATTGAGGTATGGGAGTCCTGTATAGTGGGAGGGAGGCCTATGTTTCACAATGCAGTAGGTTTCACAATATAATAGGCAGAGATGGAGGCCACACCTAAGCTTGAGTGTTCTATATAGTGGGAGAGAGGCCTAGGTTTCACAATATAATAGGTAGGGATTGAGGCTATACCTAAATTTTGAGAGTCCTGTATAGTGGGAGAGAGGCCTAGGTTTCTTAATACAGTAGGTTTCACAATATAATAGGTTGAGATGTTATAGGAATGTTTAAAAGGAAGGCTTGTCATAAGAGTGATGACAACTTTGCTGAATTGTGTCATAATTCACAAATTTCAAATGTGTACGTTAATCTTTTAAATGATCAGGAGGCTAATGTCCTGTTCTTTCTCCAAAATGTAGCATTAAATTGGTTAAAAGTTGGTGTTGAATTTTGTAGTAATCTTTCAAGTTCGGACTGGAGTTTTCTGTAGCGATGTTTGTGCACAGTCTGCTCACATTACAAAACAACTTGGTTGCTTAGTCATCATGTTTGTATTCAAATTTAGTAGCAGTCTATTGTGAGGGGACAAGGCAATCCAAAAACCGAACAGTAAAAATAATCTAGAGGAGCAATAATCGTTGCACCTCTTTGCAAAGGAAAACACGGTCTATTCCATGCAAAAATGTATCAGTCGTTTCTGTTTGTTTATTTATTTGTTTGTTTATTTATTTATATTGCGGCCCAGACCCAAAGGTATCAGGAGCAGAGGTTACAAGAAGACTTGCAGCTTAGGTTGCACATGGCATATATACAGATCAAGAACTCTAAGAAATACAGTTACATAATAGCTCGTAAAGCGAGTAGGAAATACAGGAAAAACACTATACAGGCAGTTAGATAACAGCACTCAGAAATCTATTTACAAAACAATATGGTAGGTGACAGGGGTCTTACTGGTCATAGACTTTAAGCCAGTTGATGAGATTCTATCTGAAGTTCATGTATGGTTGATCCGCTCGTAGGGATGGGGGCAAGGAGTTCCAGAGCTGAGCAGCTTTAACAGGAAAGCTGCTGCCCCCAACCTTGGATAGCTTAAATCTTGGGACAGTAAGGCAGTTAGTGTTAGCTGTTCTAGTGGGCCTAATCGAGGATTTTCTGCAGAATCTCTCATTGAGGCAACAAGGGGCAGCATTATTCAGACATTTATAGCTAAGCGAGGCTGATTTCAGCCAGATTTTGTCTCTGGTGGAAAGCCAGTTGTTTTGTCTTCTGATCTCAGACATGTGCTCTCTCCTTACAACGCCAAGGGCAGCTCTAAGGGCATTATTGTGGATTGTTTGAATTCTTCTAGTAATGTACTTATTGGACCCAATGTAGATGGAGTTACAATAGTCCAATTTGGACAGGATGAGGGCTCTAGCAAGGATAATGCAACTATTCTTAGATACAAATGGTTTGCCAGCACTTGTTTTGTGAATGTGAGAGTAAAATCGGGGTAAAAGCCTAAGGTGTTTACCTCTTTGGCAACTTTAATAGAGTTGCCGTCGATCATAAAGGAGGTGTATTCGTGGCCTAGCCTTTTGAGGTTAGAGGTGGTGCCCAGGATGATGAGTTCAGTTTTGTCATCATTCAGGCATCGACCATGTACTGTCGTCCATGCCTGGATGATGAGGTAGACACTGTTCACCAAGGCCAAATCCTTGCCATAATCTCCAGAAAGTGATAGGAGAATCTGGGTATCATCTGCATAGTTAGTGTAGGTGATACCAAGATGGTCCAGCTCATCGAAAAGGGGCTTGGTGAATATATTGTAAAAGGTGGGTGAGACACAAGATCCCTGTGCCACTCTGCAAGTGATAGGGATAGGGTCTGCAACTGCTGAAGGTGAGAAGACTCTCATGGTCCTGTTACTTAAAAATGATTCAATCCAGACTATGGCTTTCTTGGAAAAATGCACGGCTGAGTCCAAGTGGCTGCATAAGACCTTGTGGTGAACAAGGTCAAATGCAGCTGAGAGATCAAGGAGGAGAAGTAAGGCTGATTTTCCCTTGTCCCTGAGCTCATCAATTTGAGCCTAGAGGTCAATTAGTGCAGTTTCCGTTCCATGATGTGGGCGGAAACCTGATTGGCAAGCTCCTAGTAGGTGGTTAAGTTCCAAGTACTTCTGGATTTGTAGGTAGGCAACCTTGTCTATTATTTTGAGGAGAAATGGCACCCTAGTGAAAGGCTGGTAGTTTGTTGGCATGGATGGGGCTAGAGTCTGTTTTTCAGGAGTGGGAGTACCCATGACTCTTTGAGGTTACTTGGGATGGTAAGAGGCAATAATACGCTTCGATATGAAGGGTGCCAGATCCCTTGCTGCGTCCTTAATGAGTTGGGCTGGGCATTGGTTGCCCTGGCAGTTCGAAGGTTTAAGTGACAGTATGACTTTTTCAGCCTCAAGAATAGAGATTTTAGAGAAGCTGAAGCAGGTTGAAGGGTTATGAGTGGATGCAGTGGTGTTGTTGGGATGGGTCAAGGTAGATAGAGAAGCTTTTATTTTGCGATTTTGTCCTGAAGGGTGGTAACTTTATTAGCTGCAGCATGCTGAATATTAGTGCACCAGGTTTTGTCTTTCGTGCAGGTGTCTTGTAATGGGATAGGTGTTTCTAATTCTTTTAAAATTACGAATAGTTGCTTCATGCTGGAGTTAGAACTGAACTGTAGAACTGAACTGACATGGAGCTTTTCTTATCTCAAGACGTTACAGGCTATATAGCAGAGAAACCCCAAATTAACAATACTGTGCATAATAACAAGTACAACATAATCCCACCACCCTCATTGGTTACCACCAATAGAACATGCTAATCCCCCCACCCCCTGGATTCCCTGGAGTCCCTGGACTAATTCACCACATCTAATCCAAACCTATTCCCTTAGACATGTGTTGCCCTACATCATCAATTGCAAATCCAGGCACATGATTTGTGGTTTACCCTTATTGATACATTCATAAATTGAGATTGTTACGTGATGTGCAAACCTCCTTTCCAGTTGCGATCAATGTAAACTGGCGAGGCAACTCTGCTTTGATAAACGGTGCAACCAAGCTTCACCCCAACCTTGTACTAAATGTGTTGGCAGCACCTTTGCTCCTCCTACCCAAATCATGCAACATTCCAGACACTGCTCCCCCTTATCTTCTTCCAACCCCTGGTGCCCAATAATGATGTGACTAGGGTACCACTCTTGAGTCTGAATTTCAGCAATTTATTTATTGTTTTATGTATGCTTGTAATTCATATGGGATTACCGCTCTTAGGTGAGGGCAGTATTGCTTTAAATCTCCTATTTGTGCCTTGGCATTGCACACCGTTATGCCCTATTGTCTTGAATGTGACCTTCAAAGGGTGCATGTCTTCCTGCTCTTCGTTCAGATAGCATTCCATTCCCACCACGTTCAGACCCTGCAGCTGGATACAATTAATTCTTATCTGTGCACCATGGGTGCCTCTTACCCCGGCTACTCTCATGAGAAACGGGAAAGGGGGTTTGTTTTTGGAGCTGAGCTAAACAGAGCATCTGCTTCACATCTATTCTATTCTATTCATCATGTGCTAGGCCTTAACATCCAAAATGGCGACACTTCTGCCATGGTAAACACACTAACCTTGCTTCTAGCACAATACCTTGCTGACTCCATCTTCTATCTGTTTCAACTCTTCCTGCACATTTCACTACACAACATTACTAAAACATTACTAAAATACAACTAAACTCAGGGCCTGTAATACTGCCATATCTATGACCTCTGCAACTGCAACATGAATACATGTGTTGCTCGTTCTGTGTTGCTATATGTGAGTATCTAATATGTATCAAACCTAACTACGACAACACATGCCCCTGCTGCAGCATAAACTTCAGTCTGCTCCCATGATGGTACATTCCAATAGGTTTAGCTCAGCCTGAACCTTTTTGCCTGGCTGGGACACTGTATGTACATTCCAACACTATTAAGTTATGCATGGTCTGAATGTGGTGCATTAAACTCAGCATTGTTTGTGCTTATCCTCTGCACACATTCAGAGACAGAGGGCCTCAATATAAGTCTGGCGGGAACCCGCCGGTGCTACAGGCGGGTTGCAGCCAGACTGAAACATTGTTTCTGCCCCTTGAGATCCTGGTGCCACTGGGACATTACAAACCCCGGCGGCCCGGGACATCACGTGCTGGAAAATGTTTTTCCCCATTCTCATAGAGTCCAATAGGACCCTATGGCAGGGGGGGACATGGAAGCACCAGCCCTGTTACTAATGGTGCCAGTACTTCCGTGACCACTGTGCCTACCGGGGTTGCTGCGCCCTGCAGGTGAGGCTAGCCGGGCACAGAGGACCCGGCAGGCATAGTTGTAGTCTGCCAGTCCACAATTGGTGCTGGTACGTTGCTACCAGCACCCTTCATTCCGGACCGGCAGACTTGTAATGACACCCAAACCGTTTGCTTTAGGCATTTTTCTTTTTATCGAAGTAGGGCACTTTATCTTCATAGAAAGGTCTGATGATGAAACTAGCTTTGTCACAGGCAAGGACCCGAGGGCGTAAGAGAGCCAGAGAGTCAGGTTAAAGTTTTGTGAGGGAACAACACTTCTCCCCCATTGGCCACAACATTAGAAATGACTACTCCCATGTCATAAACTTCACGACCTCCCATACCTTTAGATATTTTCTGAATAGTTCCTTTTTGAGTCCCCATCCATACCCTAACACATCATTCTGCCTCCTTAAGTACTTGCTCCCTACCATCACAAGGACAATCCTTCTGTAAACATGTTTTCTCTGTCAGACTGGTGTCTGTCTCTTCCTGCCGCTGGTTGATGTATCATGTATTACCCAGGCCATCTTGCGTCGTGGCCCCTGGGAGGTGAGTGTCCCCTTCGTGCTCTCTGCCTTCAGCTTCGCGCCTTCTGCCGTTTTTGCAGAGGTTTTTCTCCTTCCACCCCGCCCCCTTTCCAGGTCTCTGGCTCTATTTTCGCTCCTTTCTGCAGTTTTTTCTGCCTTTTTCTCGACTTTCACCCACTTTCCAGGCCTATGGCTCAATTGTCGTTCCTTTCTGCCGTTTCTTCTGCTTTTTCTTGACTTTCACCCCCTTTGCAGGCTTCTGGCTCTATTTTTGCTCCTTTCTGCCATTTTATTTTCTTTTTCTCGACTTTTACCCCCCTTTCAGGCCTCTGGCTCTATTTTCGCTCCTTTCTGCCGTTTCTTCGGTTTCTTTTCAACTTTCTACCCCCTTTCGAGGCTTCTGGCTCTATTTTACGCTCCTTTCTGCCGTTTTCTTTTCTGTTTCCTTTCAACCTCCACCCCCTTTCAGGCCTCTGGCTCCATTTTGCTCCTTTCTGCTCTGTCTCAGTTTTTCTCCTTTCATTGATCACCTTTGTTCACCTTTCTAGGCCTCTCCTGTACCAGTTTTTCTCTGGTGACGTCTGCTCTGCCCTCTTTGCCGCCCCCTGCCCGCCTCCCCTTCCCCTGATTGGGACCACCTCAGATGGAGTCTAAACCTCCTTTCTGGGACCAGGATGATTCAGCCCATCTTGCGTCGTGGCCCCTGTGATGTGAGTGTCCCCCGTCTTGATCTCTGCCTTCAGCTTTGCTCCTTCTGCCGTTTTCTTTCTGTTTTTTTCGCTCCTTTATACCACCCCTTTCCAGGCCACTGGCTCCATGTTCGCTCCTTTTTGCTGTTTTTATTTTTTTCTTGACTCTCACCCCCTTTCCAGACCTCTGGCTCAATTTGGTTCTTTCTGACATTTGTTCTGCTTTTTATCGGCTTCCACCCCCCACAGACATTACAATTACTGATTTACTAATTGTTCTGCCATCCGAAAACCCGAGAAAGTCAGTTTAAAAGGCAAGCATGCATTTTGCAAGAGGGTTCCAGCTACCATGGTTTCTGCAAAGCACCCTGTTGTGTGGATTGGGTTCATGTTGTAGTTGCAGTTTTAATATTGTACCTTTCTACGTGCGTGAAGATTTACTATGTATACATTCTAAACAACTGTAACACTAAAAGTAACATATCCCACCCATAATGAACCGCACTTGGCACGTATGGATTTGCAACATTGCACCAAGTTTTCTGCCATCCCCCGTCATCAATACAGTGCATACAACATGAATCAATCCTAATGATGGGGACCTTCACTTGCCACCCCAACATCCATGTGTGCTTTTTTATTTCTTTGGATTTGGATTATTCTTTGGGTAATGGGTTTGGTTGATTAATTTAGAATATATTTATTGGAAACACAGTGTGAAGCTGAATTGATTCTAGGATTCAACTCACAATGCAGATGGGGCAACGAAGCCTTTAGTATAATTAAGATATCTGTGAAATTCATAAATCGACAGTGCCAGGGGATGAAGACATTAACTAAGCAAAAGCAAACTGAGGGGTGATCAATGAGCAGCAACCCAGGAAGAGTGGCCGTGGACCATTTATTGGGATTCCAGCCATCTTGGTGTGATAAACCCACAGTAAAATGTCATGCTATTCCATTCTGCCCTTGCTGCCTATATGTAGTGACAGAAGATTAAAACAGCCTATTATTTAATAAATCAACTTCGGACCACCCCAGAATGACAGCATGTTGTAGTGCCTTTGTTGTAGAAACAGCATAGGGAGAGGGCCATTGCTTAATCCGATAAGATTAAATAATTATTATATATTGTCTTGTTGTTTACCAATGATTAGTGGTCCACTGTCCCGAACTGCATCCCCCGGAGAACGGATACTTCATTCAGAACATCTGTAATAACAATTTCGATGCAGCCTGTGGCATTCGATGCAACAATGGATTTGATCTAGTTGGGAGCAGCATCCGGCTTTGTCAACCGAATGGAGTGTGGTCAGGATCAGAGGCTACGTGCAGAGGTAGGATTGTACTCAAGTGTAATCTTTTCATCTTTTATTTTGCAATCGTTTTTGCAAAAGTAAAACAATAACATAATCAGGGAAATAATGGCTATCGGAAAACCTTACAAAATGTAGTAATTTGCTGTTTACTTTCAAAGAAAACATGATTAGACTATAATAACGCTGTAGAATTTGTCTTTAATTCGTTTTATTAAAAACATCTGAAGGACATCCTCCAACTCCTTGCCCCAGTCTGCTCTTCTTGAGTGAAATTAGGGAAATGTTATGTACTGTTCATCCTTCATTCAGATGCCAGTCTGAAACACCCTGGCCCACACATCGCAATACTCTGCAACAGCTGCTCCTTTTTCATTATTGGGTTATACGTGACAGTTAATCAGCATTTCAAATGTGAAAGTAAACTCCATTGTAAACAAAATCTGTAAAGAGAATCTACACTCTTATTTATTTATTTTAATTTGTATAACGCGCCACATCCCCATGGGCCTCAGAGCGCACATAGAGGACTAACAATGGTCAGGCAGGGGGGGAGATCAGGGGAAGTGAGAGGATACTAGGTTCAGCCTGGGTTGAGGGGGCATCGGAGTATATTATTGTATATATTATGGTATATTGTGTTTACATCAGAGTATATTATTTGTTAATTCTGAAGTATAAAATGTGTCTCGGTTCATATTACGAACACAAACACAAACATATGCATTGGTACAAGTGGTGCATGTTTGCAGGAAGTCGGTTGTTTCAGTAGTATGCAAATGACCGTCTGCAGATTTCTCTTGGGTTCCATGCCAAAGGCATTGTGTCTATGAGCAAGTTGCTCATGGTATATTGCCAATGAGCAAACTGCTGAATGGCAAAGCTCAAACAAGAAGGCTGTTCGATGGGACTAGCTCAGGGGCCACTTGTTCAAGGCATCTTGTCCACTAGAAGCTTAAGAGCGATTACCCACGGATCCACATGGATTTTCAACTAACTTGTCTGAAACATGTTAAAATCAACCTTCAATTACTCTCAAAACTTTGTGACAGTTTATTTTGTATTAAATAAAGGTATGCAAAGTCTGCCAGTGATTCATCCAGTATGGGATCCTAGAGGCACTCCATAAGATTGACAAGTTTGAATTGGACTTAAGGCATTTTTTAGGAGAAATGCTTTAAGAAAATGTTTATCTGATACATTCGATCTTGTCATCAAAGAAAGTTTTACATTTCTTGCCACAATCTTTGGGAGAAACAAACTCGACAAATGGGCTGTCCGACCGGTGTTTTCCTTCACACTGTGGGAGAAGAGACCATCGCTTTCCAATCCCAATAATTTGGAACTCAGAATACTTCCATTCTTAATATTTTAGGAGCAAATCACTTATATGACAAAACAATGGTATGGAACAGTTACTTAAGAAGAATTTTCGAAGTAGGCTGCTCTCTGCTTTTCAAGCCTGAGAGGAACAAGGTGGATGACAAATTAGCAAATGGATTTGTAAAATCCACAACTTGGCAATAATGAGTGTGGGAGTGGGATCTGCGACATAGTTAAGGAAACTCTAAATACTGTCAGCACATTTAAGTATACTGCTAGGGCTGCACAATTGGAAGTCATTTTCTAAACATAGTGCTATCAATGAAATTCTTTGACTTTGCACCTCATATTTTTGGGAAGTTTTATAGGGACATTTTCTGGGCATAAAAATGCCCAGGATGGCCTACTCTGTTTGACATAATGAAGAACACGTTTGGACCAAATCTTGCTTGCTGAGTCCACATTGATTTCTTAACCAGTCATACATCTTTGAATACATCCTTTGTTAAGTAATCAGAGCTAGATAGACTGCATTGAGTGTCATATCTCCAGCAGTTCTCCTACTTATGAGCTCTATCTTCAGAACATTGTTGTTTGCTAGGTATTTGCCTCACGTAACATCCTGTTTGCTGCTAGGAATTGTGAATATTCTTTGCCATACATTAACACAAATGTGCATTATTAAAAGAAAGATTACAATGTCTATTCTTTAAATATATTGTCTGCGTACCCACGCAGAAGGGGGTCACAGGGGCATGATAAAGAGAACAGCAGGGTATAGGGACAGGGTAGAAGGTGGAAATCAGAGTAAAGAGGGGAATGTAGTGCCAAATCAGTTTTCTGAAGTTCAGGATTTTGAAGGACAATGAGCCCACATGGACAACTTAAGATAGACAATAGGGATTCAGGACAATGGGTGTGCACAGCACCAGGTTATACTTATTGACACATAACTCAAGAATATTGGGGGATAACTACTGTCTGAGCCTCTAAAGCTTAAACATTAATCTGTAGATATTTGCACCTGTCTGGATTGATACCTGTTTGTAACAAGGTTTCAGATATAATCAGAGCTTTTTCACATGTATTATTTAATCTTAATGGACATGGTCACATGGCTATTCCTGTAGTTCGGGACCCTAAAGACCAAGTTAAAGGTTGAGTATTTAACACGGTTTATGGGCCTATAACATCCAGTATTACCCATGACTGTGGCCCATAAAGCTATTATAACGCACATTACTGTTGATACTATATGGTATATATAGGCATAAAGAGATTGTTAGTACATACATCTGACTCAGCCTTTGCAGGATATTGGCTGCGGGTACACCCCACGTTGCTAGTAGCCTTTTGCAGCATTCCAAACAAACAGGATGCTATACAAATCAATTGTTGGGATATATTGGTTCTTATAGCTGCAGACTGTCCAAGGAGAATGCTCTTGGAGCACCCCAAGGGTTATAATGAATGACAACACCTGCACTTTTTTTTACAGAACACAAATCTAAGATCAGGGGAAAGATATCCGGTTCATCCAGTTCAGAGGTCCGTTCATACTTGCAAAACTGAGCAGGTATAGAATCATTTTTCCTTACTAGAGATTAATGAGGTAGGGATATTAGTGGATCATCTAAAACCTATGTTCTTTGCCAAATATCCATGTCAGACATAGAAGTTAAAAGAATGTTTCTCTGTAACACAGTGCCGGTTTGCAGACTCCTCTAAAATTGGACATGTACACCCTTTATTAAAAAATGGTAATCTTGATGGTAATCTTTTAGCTAACTATAGAGCTGTTCCATCTGTTCCATTCTTGGGAAGGTTTCTAGAAAAAACGGTATCTGTTCAGTTGAATGATTGGATTAGATTGCAGGACTTATTAGCTGCTACCCGATCATGCTTCCGACCAGGGCATAGTACAGAAACCACAACATTGCAAATTTTAGACTATATTAGGAGGATGTTAGATGAGAGCACTTGCTGCGTTTTGACTTTATTATATTTGACAGCAGTATTTGATACTATTGATTAAGAGGTCCTCAATATATTGAAGCAAGGAAATGGACACAGTACTTAACTGGATTGATTCCTTTTTCAAATATAAGTGTCAACTAATTTTAATCAATCAGGAATGCTCATCCCCGGACTCTGTTCCCTTTGGAGTACTGCAGGGGTCACTTTTATCACTGCCGCTTTTTCACCTCCATATGGAGCCTCTAGGGGATATCATAGCTAAACATAATGTCTGCATGCTTTAATATGTGGATGATAGCAGAGACCTCCACCAAGAACCTCAATAAATAACAACTCACGCAGAACAACGCCCCCACGGCTGTTTGGGGCCTCAAACGCTCAGAGCACTTCTCCCAAATCCTACGCAAAGCCCCATGGCTTCCCGTCAAAGCACGCATTGAATTTAAAATACTTTCCACCACTCACAGCTGCCTATTTCACGCACTGCTTCTCCAAAAAACCCAATCTGCGAACCCTAAGCTCAACCTCCTCCATTTCACTTACTACACATAGATTCCCCAGAAAACGATCAGTGGGATCCTGCTTCACTCTCATCGCCCCCACATTATGGAACACGCTTTCACCCGCAATCAGAAATTAACCATCCTACCTTGCATTCTTCAAACAAGTCAAAACCTCACCCTTTAACAAGTATTCATGATTATCTCTGTAACCCCTGTGAACCTAAACTCTGTACTGTACTGTAACTATGTATGTCATTTTAGCACTGTGATACCTCTGGGTACTGGGCGCGCGTAACAATTGAAATAAATAAATAAAAATTACCCAGCTTTATTTGAAATGATCAACCATATGGAGATTTGACGAGTGCCTACTGGATAAAGAGGGGTGGATGACCTCTTATTTTCTGAAGCTGAATCCCCATGAAACTGAATTTCTTCTATTTTCACCTGCAAATCCAGATTCTTCTTTTATAAAATATGTTTCAGGAAGCAAACATTTTAGGTGCCCCTTCTCGGTTGTTTTGTTTATCTGGATACACAACTCTCATTTACTAAAGATATCAATGCTATGGTAACGTCTGCCAATTTCCAGCTACTCTCATTAAGAGGAGTGATGCCTTTCATCCTGGAGTCTCACTTCCGTACTTTAGTCCAGTTATTGGTCATTTTTTGGATTGACACCGGCAATTCTTTTTTAACAGGGGTCCCAAAAAATACCCTGCTTGAAAATTTGACTGCATTACCCCCATTTTAATTAACTTGCACTGATTACCCATTGACTTTAGAATCCATTTTAAACTGTAATGCATTGTGCACAAAGCACTTTATGCACAATCCCCAGAGTATCTGGATCGAAAACTACAACTCTCTGGGGGCCTAGGAGGGCTGCCAAGCCAGGAGTGTTTTCAACTGGAGGCTCTAAGTTTTAAACGTTAGTTCACTCAGAAAAGCTCTTTCTGGGAGGTGGCCGTTAAACTTTGTAACTCACTTCCAAAAGCTATTTCACTGACTGAAAATTATCTTAAGTTGAGGAACAAAGTAAAAATAAATGGTGCTGGATACAGGCCTTTTAGATCTACAGGAATGTAGCTATACTCTTTCTTGAATTTCTCTGTTTTATGCATTTTTGAACGTTTATACAAATTCTGTATTTATATCATTTTTTATGAAATTGTAGGGTATAGGACGTGTTCAGGATAGGTGAATAGTATTTATTGAATTGCAGTTGTTACTTTGTTGTAAATGTGTTTTGTAAAGCGCTCTGATGCTCTAGTCAGTCATGCTCTCCCTATAGAAATAAATAAATAAATAAATAAATAAATACAATAATCTTCATTTACCCCACCTGAGGGCTGTAGTGGAGTTATGGTACTTGAAGACTGAGTAAAAGGCCTGTGCATAGAGAGCGTATTTCAAGAGTTAGATGGGCCCATAACTCCTGGTACGTCTCAAAGCCAATGTCTATAAGGCTATTATATACCACAAAAGGCACACTGTATATGAAGAGTTCAAACACTAGCTCAGAGTGGTGAAAGAAATGTAATTCATGTATTATTACATGATCACTTTCAGATACAGGATTGTGGTGATGAAGATTGCAGTAGACATTATAGGTGTCTGTTGCTTTAATTTTGGGACACTTGCTTCCATTAAGCTAATCCAGTCCTCTGGACCGGTTTCCCTGAAGATGTTAAAAGTCATATTTGAAAAATTATAGGCGGGGCACATTCAGTATGTGCTGCTGTTTATAATCTCTTCCTTGATCACACCTAGAGGTGATTTAGGGGGTATTGCCTTCCTAGGGAAATACTTCCTTCTTCAGTTTTATAATGGCAGCCTGCCAACTGCAGCGGAGATGAGGGAGGATTTATTGCAGACCCTTGGAAGGTAAACCCTGCATACCAAAGGATACAAAGGCTGCATAGGTTTCCAGCTGCTTCATTACCAGCATGACCTGCTTCTCTTTCGCTGCGACACTTGGCATACAGAGAAAGGTAGTTATGCTTCACTGTGAGCCGGTGCATGGGAACACAGTGTACAATCTGAAGGCTGGCTATGCAAGATCTGTGAGCTATATTGTCACTCATAGCCCGCTGGTTGACAAATGGGGTACCACTATGAGAGTTCCAAATATGTAATACTCATTATGATATTGCCTTTGACATCTAGTTTAGGGCAGTGCTCTCCGGAGATCCCTTTCTCTGAAATTTTGGTTGGAACCTCAGCAAAAACTTGAGCTAATGATCAGAGGAAGGCAGCGTTGAGAGTCCCTTAGTGAAAAGCCAAACCTCAGTGAAATATAGAGCAGTGATAATGAAACACATGGAACCAGAACAAAGGCATCAGTCCTGATTTCTGGCATCTGCATCTAGAGTCTGTTAATAAACAGAACATTTTGAAACTTCACTAGGAAAGTAGGCCCAGCTCCAGACGCAGCTGGATATCATTTCACTAAACTCAGTCTGAGCCCTTTTCTCTAATTCGCTTTGTTAAAACAATATGTTTGCTTTTGTTTGATTTCCAAAATGATCTATCGCATGCACACTTTTTCCGGAAATAGACAAAAGCAACATGTTATGTCTTATGTCTTCCCTGCCTTGGTCCTGCATGAATGCTTGCATGATAGAAGGCCTGGTGGAATGTATGCCTGTTCGAATGTTGTGGTGTGAGTGACCCTGTAAATTCCATGAATTTCAGTTTGAGTGAAGCAGCCTTTGAGAGCATAGGTCGGTGGATGTCTCTCCTATATCTCCGTACTTACTTACCCTTGGACGTACCTGTTGTATATACCTTGTCACTTGCAAAGTAATAAAGAAGTTCACTTCCCCATACCCAGTAACACAACACCAGCGATGAGTGGAGGAGGCTGGTTTGCTTTAATCTGACCAGTCGAAATTTATGAGGCTAGTACTAAGTGAATGTGGCTCTGAATCATGTATGCGTTCATTAGCTGATGACGTCACCAGGAAAAGAGTTGAACGTGTTTGATGAAGTGCCATCCAGCAAGCCTTCAGACACATTTGGTGATCACTCATCTATGGTGCTCCTCTGCAGTGAAAAGCAATTTGCAATATTATTTTTTTAAACATACTTTTATGCTGTCTTAAGATTCTGATGGCACAATATGTAGCATTTCTAACTTGTCCACTGATCGAAAAAGCTAGTCGTTGGCCTGTTCTTACTTAAAGGCATGAGTTGCGGTCTAAGGTACTTATATAGGAAAAAGTGACTAGGTGGCCAGGCCCCTTCAACTTCACCTTCTGCCAAATATTTCTTTTTTCATAAGCACCCTGGAAGACAGTGCTGGCCAATCAGCAAGCTCTGAATTTTGGCTTTATTCTCTGGTATAAGACTACATACCTCCCTCTACCCCATACCCACCTCACCCCTTTGCACCCACGTAGATCACACGTGGGTTAAGGGCATGTTTTACAAGAAAAAATAAATCTTACCTTGTGGCCTGACTCTGCACTTCTCTTCCCCAGTATGCTCTCTGTGTTGATGACGTCGCAGTCATCAAAATGGAAAACAGACTAGAGAAGGACCGCTCGTCGCCGAGCCGCAAGGTAAGATTTCTATTTTTTAAATGTAAACACCCCATAGCACCCACATATCAACTACACGGTTGCTAATGGGAATTAAACCGTCAGGGAAGAGATGAGCACCTGCAGTAATGGTCTGCCACCATATTAAAGGAATGGTTCGCCAAACAAATGTTATTGCAAAAAAGATGGGCAATAATAAAAAAAATAGATTAAATTTTGAGCAATGAGCAAATGAAGCTCAAAATTTACAAAAGGAAGCACATGGGGGCATCCATTTTGTGAAATCGATGCCCTCCTGTGCTTGCTTTTGCGGCACTAATGAAGGAAAAGCCAGCCAGCTGTATTAAACAAAAGCTACCACTGAGTGGCTTTTCCTTCATTGGTGCCGGGACTCAGAGGACTTTTCTGACTACCGGCAGAAAAGCTGCAGCTGCATCTCAGTAAGTGCAATTTTTTTTTTTTTAAATAAGCACTAGCTGCGTTTTTTTCTAAGTTTTCCAGGCTGAAGGAGCCCGGAAAACTTAAAAATAAAACTGCAGCTTTAAAAACGTATTTATGTTTACGGTAGCAACGTTATTGTGTTGGAAAACGCTGCGGTTTTTCTTTCTAAGTTCCTCAGGCTACTCCGAGATGGAAACCGCAGCATTTTCGAAACACAACTGCGTTGCGTTGCGTTATTCCCAATACCTTCCTCCATGCCCTTATGCAAACTCATGTTATCTCCCAGGTCTACAATTGAAATACTCTGAAAAAAATTGAAAAAGGCTGCCTGACCCATCATTGGAAAAGAGAAAATGTGCACCTCCTGCACTCATTCTCCATTAATTGCACTTATTCTAATCATCGGTCTCCATTCTATTCCAATATCCGAAACACAACTGCGTTGCGTTATTCCCAATACCTTCCTCCATGCCCTTATGCAAACTCATGTTATCTCCCAGGTCTACAATTGAAATACTCTGAAAAAAATTGAAAAAGGCTGCCTGACCCATCATTGGAAAAGAGAAAATGTGCACCTCCTGCACTCATTCTCCATTAATTGCACTTATTCTAATCATCGGTCTCCATTCTATTCCAATATCCTCAGTTATTTCCTAAACACATTTGTTTTCTAACATGGTGCAGAAAAGAGAGCAATGTGGTTATTGATAAACTTGAACCAATCAGAGTGAAGGGTTGTGTGAGAAAATGTGGAATCAGAAAAGAGGAAATTAAAAAAAAGGAAGGGGTGAAGAGGGTGGAAGAGGTGACTGTGGACTAGGAATGATGACTGAGAACTAGGGCTGGAGACTGAGGACTCAGAATGTGGACTGAGGAGAAGGAATGAGATCTGAGGGAAAGGAATGACTGAGGAGAAGGAATGATGGTTGATGGCTA
Organism: Ambystoma mexicanum; assembly: GCF_040938575.1. NCBI lineage: Eukaryota > Metazoa > Chordata > Amphibia > Caudata > Ambystomatidae > Ambystoma > Ambystoma mexicanum. Next base: position 407,023,197 of record NC_090937.1, read on the forward strand.
GGAATGATGACTGGACACTAGGACTCATGGCTAGAATTGAGGATTGAGAATAAGTAATGAGACTGAGGAGGTGGAATGTCGGCTCAGGAGAGGCAGTGAAGACTAATGACTCAGAACTAGGAATTATGACTGTGGACTAGGACTGATTATTGACTCATAATGACAACTGAGTCTAGGACGGAGGGCTGAGTTCTAGGATTGAGGAGCAGGATTTATGAGTGAGGAGTCGGATTAATGACTGAGGATGGGGAAAGATGAAGGAGGAGGAGTAGTGATGACTGAGGTCTGGGAATTTTGACTATGGGCCGAGTAATAACATTGATGACCAAAGACTAAGAAGCATGATTGGTGAGTAGGAATGATGTGTGAGGACCTGGATTGAGGACTCATGACAAAGAGCTATGATTAGGCCTGAGGACTGAGAAATAGGAGTGAGGACCAGGGCTGATGATTGTGGACTAGAACTGCCAATTGAGGACTATGAATGAGGACTGAGGAGAAGGAATGAGTTCTGAGAAGAAGGATTAATGACTGATGACTAATATAACTGAAGCGTAGGAATGATGACTGGAGAGCAGGTGTGATGACTAAGGATTAGTACTGATGACTGAGGACTAGGATCTATGACTGGGACTGAGGACTGGAGCTGATGATTGAGAACCAGGGCTGTGAATGATGACTGAGGACAAGGAAAGATGGCTTAGGACTGCAGACTAGGACTAATGACCACACACTAGGAATGTTGTCTTTGGGACATGGCCGAGTACTGAGAAATAGTACTACTGATTGAGGATTGGGACTGATGATGGAGGAATGGGGCTAATGACTACGACTGCGGACATAGGAGAAATAATGATGACTAGGACTGAGGACTGAGGAGAAAGAAGGATCACTGAGGTCTAGGAATGAAAACTGAAGATTACGGCTGATGAATAAAGGCTAGTACCGATGAATCACATCTATGGACTAGGAGGGATGACTGAGGACTGGGACTGGTAACTAAGGTCTGTAAATGTAAAAATGCAGGGTAGAAGGAGAATGTCCTAAAATGGACAATGCCAATAACTGAGGGCTAGAGGACTGTTGACTGAGGGCTAGGAATGATGATGGAAGAGTAGGACAGATGACTGTAGAGTAGGAGTGATGACTGTGGACTAGGAGATAACTGAGAACTAGGAATGACGAGTAAAGACTGGGACTGGTGACAGAGGAGTTGGAATGATGACTGAGAAGTGGGACTGATGACTGGTGACTATCAATGATAACAGACAATTAGAAATCATGGACTAGGACTGATAACAGAGGACTAGAAATGATCACTGAGGAGTGGGACTGATCACTGCGGACTAGGACTAATAACAGAAGACTAGACGTTATGGCTGAGGTGTGGGACTGATCATTGTGACGTAGGACCGTTAAATGAGGAGTGGGAGGGGCAGAGCTAAGGATGTCCTAAAATAGACACTGATGATCACTGAGGACTAGGATCTATGACTGAGGAGTGAGGATAATGACTACAAACTAGAACTGACGACAAACACTGATGACTGAAGACTAGGAATCTTGACTGAGTGTTGGGGCAGTTGACTGAGAATAAGAAATGATGACGGAGGAGTGAGGGGTAGAGCTAAGGGTGTCCTAAAGTGGACCCTGCATACTTGAAGCAAAATTATAGACTGTTAAATCCTCGATTATTTGAAGACCATACCCTGAAACCTACATTTTCTTGGGGGCGTACACTTTTGAAATATCTAGCGACTGGCAATTTTGACAGGTTGGACATCATGTCATTGAATGAGTAGTCTAGGATCACATACTTTTGTTAAGGGGCGAAGTTGGGATTTGAGCTCAGACTGCAATATCTGCTGTTGACCACAGTGTTTCCAAGTTTATAATTCACAGCAAGGTGAAATTGTGAATGTTGAACTTTCAAAAACTAAAATAGCACTTGCTTTTGCCCTTACTTGGAAAGTACACAAACCACATAACAATCAGCATTACATATTTACAAAAATAACAGAATCAAGCCATGCAAAAGGAGAATGACTCTAGATTAATTTCCTACTAAATCAAGGGACTTATAAAAGTACCAGAATACTGAGTATGGTGAGCCTAGCAAAATCACATCTGAGTTTACTGCTGTATTTTAAAGCTTTAAATGCACCCAACATACATACTTGCAGATTGTTATGATGTTCAGAAGAACATTTGAAATTGTATAGAAAATAAAGCCATTTTTTTGTGTCAAATATTTTCATGATGTGCAGAATTCTTTTTTTGTTTTTGTTTTTTGGAGCGTGTAGAAATAAGCAACCATTGTCTGTGTAAAATAAGTAGGCATAAGCTAGCCAGGCGATTGGGGAACTTGCAGTCTCTTCCATCTGCAACAGCCTTCCACTCAAAGCAAAGAGAAGGCAATGAGCTGTACGATGCTGTCAATCTGTGAGTAACAAACCTTCTCACAGAATGCAGCACAGTAAGACGCAGTGAGATAAAATGTTTTGTCCAGGATCACTGCATCATCCGATGGCAAATCCCCAATATGAGCCTAAACACTTTCGTTCCACAGTTTGGGATTTAGTTACCTAATTACCTCTCCCCACTTACATTATATGCTCATTAGGGGTGGTTGAATGTTTTTATAAGCCTCATTTGGTGGAAACAAGCAATAGGTCTGCACCATAATGATGCATTTTTCATGTTTATAACTTGCACCTTTTTCAGGGCCGTTGTTCTGCAGCCCGGTAGGTGTTACTGTCACCCGAGTATATATATACACTCAAGTTTATCAACCTCAGATCGAGGAAACGCTGAGCCAGTCTAGCCAGAATTTGGTACTGTGATTGGGTCAATGAGCATAGATCACTGAAGTCAGTGCTTATCACACTGAGCTATAGTCTAAACCATTATGGCACACACATATTGTGTCCCAGGAGGATAGCTCAGCGGCAGCGTGCGACAGGAAGCAACAACAGGTTCGATCCCCGGATCCGCGCTTAGAAACCTCTGGGTGTTTAAGCACATTATAAATACGTAACTAAAACAAAACAAAAAAAACACAATTACGCAACTAAGAAAAACAAACAATTCCTGTAACAGCGCATCGATCCCTGCGGGCTGTGTGAGCGCTTTGTAAATGTAAAATAAATAAATATATTAATAGGCACCACCTCTATTGCACATGATCCATATATTTCCCAAGGAAAAGATTAACACGCTACAGGATTTATGATCTGAGCAATGTCTTAAGGTGAACGCAGAGTGCTTTACAGGATTAGTTGATGAGACTGTATGAGCAGCAATAGCCAGGCCGCAGCTGTCAGCAGTGCAGTATATCATTTCATGAATTGTGCTAATTAAGTTTTATAAAACAAATGTGTGCTGACTTCTTTGAATCAGGCAGACCCATGGATAATCCTTTGAAGATGCCACATTTGACATCCTATAAAGAAGCACCTGGTGTAAAATCATTTCACTTAGGCATACAGCTGTTCAAAACGGTTCTCCTTGAAGATTCCACATTTCGGTCATAGACTTCTCTGGGAGAGCTCTGCTTACTCAAAGCGTCGTACAGTCGTGCAGAACCAAACGGCTCATCGTCACCTGTTTAGAAACAAGCTAAAAATATTGCCCTACATTCAGATATACTGTTTGGAGCTTTGCCAATACTTTAGTTGGGGCTTATTTAGCCCACGCAGATCAGCCCTGTGGACAGTATGTGTGATGCAAGCATGTTTGTATGTTTTAACTTTAAAATGCCTATTGCTTTGAGTAAACCTTAGCATTTGTATTGAAATCTCTTCATGGTTCTGACACTACAAAGAGGTTGAAAAACACTTCTAGTGTGAGGAAAATGTAACATCTGCCCTGATTTGTAAATGTTTTTTGTATTAGATGCAAGTGGAAATCAGACGTTTTTATTACATTACACACCAATAAAAAGTGTATGCATTCTGACTTCAGAAAGAAATTCCTTTTGTGTCACGGGATAGAGGCAAGTCCGCCCTCCGGCTCCACTGGGCATGTCAGAAACCAGGAAGTTGTCCCTGCTTCCTGGTTCCTATTGCCTTGGAGCATGGGAGCTGGAGGTCTGCCTGAAGGGGAGTCCCTCGGTAGTGATGGATTCGGGAAACAGCAGGTAAGAACATAAAATATTGTTTTAAATGCATGTGTGTGTGAGTGTGAATGCATGCAAGGATGTTGCATGTTTACAATGTATGTTGATATGCATGAGTGCATGCAAAGGTGTGTTATGTATTATGTCGTGTATGTGAATGAATGAGTGTATGATGTATGCGTGGTTGAGTGCATGTGTGAATGAAGGAGTGCATGGTGTAAGGGGGTGCATGTGAAAGAATGAATGGTGTGTGTACATGGGTGAGTGAATGTTGAGTGAATATGTGTGTGCTTGTGTTTGTGCTGGGCGTGTTGCAGTTTAGGAGCTAATTTGGGTGGGTAGGGGTGGGTGAGTGTATGGGTGTGCTACAACAGCATTTTTAATGGTCATCTATCCATAATAAAGCAAGCATAATATTGTCACTACATGACTAGACTGGCATTTTGGTGCACCCAGTCTTGGCATGTCTTACTGTGGCTTGTCTTTTTTGCTGGGCATCTATGATAAAGCAAGCATGATAAGTGTTATTAGCTGGCTAGACTGGCACTTTAATGCAGCCAGTCTAATCATCTCCTAACATGGCATGGCACTTTTGACTGGATATCTATGGTAATGTATGCATGATAAGTGTTATTATGTGGCTCAACTGGCATTTTGGAGTTCCTATCTAGCTGCTACTTACTGTGACATGGCATTGTATTCTGGGCTTCTAAGGGTAAGCATAATAAGTGTTATTACATGACTAGACTGGAATTTTGGTGCAGCCAGCACAGCTATTTCTAACTGTGGCATGGTAAAGTAAGCATGATAAGTGTGTTAAGTGTCTAGACTGGCCTACATTGTGCAGCCAGTTTGGACCTTTTTTCCTAGCATTTTAAATAACTGAGCCAACAGAGTATGTCCTTACGTGGGGGTACTGCCATACATTGGCAGAGTCAGCAGGTCCCTGTTTTCTTATGGCATCATGTGCAAAACAAATATGAGTATTTTCTTATAGTGGAATGCTGGCATATATTGGTGCAGCCATTAAGGACATGCTTACCCACAGCCAGCTTGAACATGTTTTTATACTAGCATATATTGTGGGCAAACGTATCATGAAAGTGTATTGGGAAATGGTCCTCTGCACTGTTGATGAATTGCATATTTTGAAATGTTGTATTGGCATTACCCTAAACTGTCTGGCTTTTTACGCAATTTGTCAAAGAAGGTGTGATGTGCAATGTGCCATTTAAACCATTATTCACAGAACTTTTTGGGGTAAACCTCCCCCTCACCCCAAACTCCCTTTGGTTGGTTAGTGATCCCTTGCTATGCTTGTTTGTTCTGACATATTTGTCGGAAATGTTTACCCCCATCCAATAAAACAATTCCCCCAGCCTCCTCTGGGTGAGTGGTTGATGGTGGTCATGGTGGTTGAATTGGTATGAATGTATGCGTGCAATACTGGGGTGAATACAAGAGGCATTGGAGCATGGACATTTTCTTACATGGTTTATGTATTTGTGTTAATTACTGGCAAGTTACCCTTCAAATATCCTAGTTGAGGATGTCAGCTCCTTACATTGCTGGCAATCTTAAAGAGAGTGTTGTCAAAGATACTATTGTAAACATTAATGTTCGACAGAGTCTTGTGCTTGTGTGCAGGGAAATCCTCCTGTGTTTTCCATGGCCGTTGATTTAGCTGGGAAACAAGAAAGCCTGACTATTCAGATGATTGTTACAAGGATTTTCCTTGCCCTCATAATGAACTGGACAGGCATTAAAATAATGCATTAAAGAATAGCCCTGACTACGGTCCGGATGGAACTCCTGACAACCTCATGGCCACATGCAAAGATGGGAGCTTAGGTGTACATGCGAAAGCTCCATGTGTCTGACACCACAAGGATACATCTGTAGGATACCGATTCTCCATTCAATACAATCCACTAACTGGTCTCAATCAAGCTTGGAATTGAGCTTAGTGAGCAACGCGTTGGACCTGCTGAGGCTAACAACTGCACATTCAAATACAGGCTGGAAACAGTGGGGCGACAGCTGCCTATAGTAGTATGTGAAGTGTATTTCAATAGAAGACAACTCTTTTAAATCAGGCATTGACAAAGCTAATAATTTGATATACCTTTGTAAATGTTGAAAGTAAGATGTTTCTGTATGTCTCCTAATGACCAAGCAAGCACTATTGTTTTTTCCCAATGACTATTATTGTAGATTTGACTTTAGATGTAATTCCCAATGTTTCCATTACATAATGTCGCCTAGATTGCCAAGCTCCTGATATGTTCTGCAGCCTCACTCTAAAAATCAGCCATATCTCAATTGCATACCCATGAATCCCCTGTTTGGATTAGACACTCCTGCTTCAATCCAGTAAACCATAATATATTTTCACGGCGTCGACATTTATAGTGCCCCTGCTGCTTGGTACGTGCTCCCCCTCCAGCCCGTCCGTCTCAAATCCTTTTTTGGTTGTTGTTTGTTGTGTGTCCTATCTTCATCCCTTGCACCCAGCCCGTGGTCCCTTTTGCCGCCTTAACTCCCACTCCCACGCCTGTCCTCTTCCCACCCATTTGGTCACTGGCCTTTCCCCATCGAGGAAAGTCTTATTATTGTGTGCATCGAGCACAAGACTGCTCTTGTGCAGCTTCATCCCGAGAAAGCAGGCATATCCATTTCTAGTGACCCGGCAGCTTAGTGAGTATTGCCCGGAGCTCCCGCGACTTGTATCCTTTTTTGGTTGTTTTTTGTTTTGTTTTTTGTCCTGGCTTCCTCCTTTTCCCCCGTGCGTGGTCCCGTTTGCCTCCTTCCCTCCCACTTCCTCCCCTGTCCTCTTTCCACCCATCTGGCCCCCAACCATTATTTTGCTCCAGAAACACAGACACACTTCCACTGTTTACACTATGTGAACTGTGCTAACATAGTTAGCCTCTGTATTGAATTGTGCTACCCTCCATAGTCAGTGAGATGCGCTTCATAGTTAGCCATTGTACTGACATAAAGGAGGAAATGTGTTGCACCTACATGTATACAAGGGGGCAGATGTTATGCAGGATTTAGAGGTATTTTGCAGGAAATTAACTGTGTTACGCCCAAATGTTTTCTTGGGGCAGGAAATGTGTTACAATAAACATATTGGCAAGATTAGCAATGTGTCTCATTTGGACAATTCTGTGAAGGATAGCCTTGCCTCACATTTAGATAGATTTGTTACGAATAGCCTAGATTTGTTGCAAATAAAATTGTGTCACATTTACATAGATTTGTGACGATTAGCCCTGTGTCACAATTAGATAGAATTGTGAAGATTAGCCTTGCGTCACATTTAGATAGAATTGTAAAGAATAGCTATGCGTCACATTTAGATTGAACTCTGAAGATTTGCCTTGCATCGCATTTAGATAGAATTGTTGAGATAAGCCTTGTATCACATTGAGATAGAATTGTGAGGATTAGCCTTGTGCCACATTTAGATATAATTGTGAAGATTAGTCATGCACCACATTTAAATAGAACTGTGAAAAATAGCCATACCCCACATTTATACACACACCCATGGGCTAGCCAAACCACACACAAACACGCAACCAACTTAACTAACACTCGCATGCACAAATCCCAGGTACTGGACCTTACCCCTACAGACAAAGCAAGTCAGTACGCACAACCATAACCTTAAACATAACCTTAAATACCGGCCAATTTACACATAAAAACACACAGTCTCCCAACATAACAGACATTCACATACAACAAACAACATCGGGCATTGGGCCTCACCCACACGGATACAACAAGCCATTGCATGCAATCAACCCATCTGCCACCCAACACACACAGACCCCAGTTTATCTTGGTTATGGACCTATCCAATCCCTCGACCTTCACTAACCAACCCTGTCCGGGTTTCTTGCAAAGCTATGTGACCACCTGGAGACTGCCCCTTTGTGGTAGCAGTGCGTTGTATGAATCAACATACCATAACATAACATTTGATAGATTGCAAAGGGTTAAGTGGATAGAGGTTTCTTGGTGGACAGTGCTGTGAAACTGGGAGACCGGACAAAATCTCCCAATTACACTCAGTGTAACATTTAAAAAAAAACATGCTGTATATACACCCTATATAGCTTGTTCAGTACATTTCACTAATGAGAAATATCACAATGGTGATACGGACTATAACCTCAATCTCACCCTCCAACCCACCAGGAGTTGTGCAACACCTCATGGAAACAATTAAAGAACGGTCATTATTTTAGTTGGCTAGGTGTTCATGCAGTCATTTTGACATGGAAACATTTTGTAAAAGAAGGAGAAGGGAAACAAGTTATATTGAGGCGTACATATTACTTAATTCCTCTATTTTGTATTTTAGCATTGTGTTGACATTTTTATTAATAATAAAAGGAAGCAGGTAATTCATCTCAGAAAGTGTGGTCTGCTAATCAGACCCTCCTTTTAACCACACCACCATAAAAAGTGCTAAAAACATTGACTTACAAAAGCAACAATGATTCCTGAAGCAGGAAATCAACCTGCAGAGGGGTGGAACGCGTGGTTGATTTCTAGCTTCAGGAATTATTGTTGCTCTTGTAAGTCCATGTTTTTAGTACTTTTTAACAGATATGTTTTAATACAAATCTTTATCTTTGCACATCGAGATGGAGTGCTGGGAATTTTTTGTATATTGTTAGGAAGGCGTGGTTATCAGTAGCACGACAGACATAAGTAGTACAATCCAAGGGTGTTTATTAAACTGTTAAACTGTATGAACGGGTGAGAAAAACACCTAATCTAAACCTAAACGTAAAAATGGGAGCACGCTACGACCATCAAAGTAAAGAAATCTCTGTCTTAGTGGTGTTGTGTCAAAATTAAAATGGCCTATGCTAAAAGATCTAATGCCAAATCCTTACTCTATATAAATAAATGGTGCAGGACAATGATATGCTTAACAAAAGAGTGTAATGCAAACTAAAATATCCAAAAGGGATTTGGTAGTTCAGGACTACTGAACTAATACACTCCCTTCCCCACGTTGCATGACAGGACAAGGTGCAACAGTGGCATGACTGTGAGAACCCCTTGGGTCTACAGGCATCAGGAAGCTGTTTCTTCCAAAAAGGTAGGATCCCTCAAATCAATGTCTTATGCCCGCCAGCGCAAGTCTTTTCCCAAGCTCTCACCATGCGGTATTCCCCTCTTCTGCAGCTTTCTCATGATACCCCTTTGTTGGGTTCACCTTTGTCTTTACCCCACTGTTCAGTCACTTTATAAAAATGCCGGATTCACCTTTCTGTACTTTCACTTGGCACCCCGCTGTCGGGTTCACAGTAGCCTTCAATCACAGTTCAGTTAACATTACCAGCTTCACTTTCACCGATTCACTCAAATCCCCCTCCTCCAGGTTCAGACCTTCCTCTGTAGACAGTTCTGGCCTCCCTCCATAGGGTGCGACCCTTCAAACCGTCAGCATCACATTTGTTTCTTTGCAATCTATCACGCTTTTACTTTTATGTACTTGCCAGTTCAAAACAGAGACTTCCGATAGCCGATCACGTTTCACTGGGCCACTCTGTCACTGGATACAGTTCAAAGGTTTATACCGGCTTCAACTCCCGAGACCTTCTGGTATCTGCAGTTCCTTTCACTTCTTGTCAAACATCTTCGACTGTACGAGGGGGTTTGTACCCCTGACTTTCTACTCGTATGAACACTTTGACTATTCGCTTCCTTTCTTAGTTATTTTCTCTCGCGGCGTCTCTCACATGTACAATCTCAGCATTCTTCATTCTTGCTACAATGTGCTTTCACACGTGGTTTCTTGAAAACCTAACAAGCACTTCAAACGTTCATTTCCTTTTTATTCACTATCACAAGCCGGTGTTCCTTTTCACTCACAGGCAGCGGCTGATACAGTTTATCAAGACCTTGCATTCAGTCAAGACTATTGGCCCAGCGTGGCTAGCCTCCTTTCAACCCCTCAGGCCGCAAATGAAGGAGGTACCACCGTGACCCTCTGCAGTGGCAGGGAGTTGCCCCTTTGGGATTCTGTAGCAACTTTCACCTCACAGCTGTAGGACCACAGCCTTTCGTTTACCTCCTAGTCCCGTCTGTTATGCTTCAATATTGTGTCGCCTTTGCAGGATTTCCTGCCCTTGCGTTCTGCGGTCTCGTTCACTTCAGTTGCCCTTCTCGCCTTGCTCTCCAGGTGCTCTCATGCTCTGCCTTCTATTCCAGGGGGGAAGTAACAGGATTCAGGTGTGAGTCGTTAAGGTTAAGTGCCTGACTCTGCCTGACCCTGATTTTGGGACACGTCAAATGGACTGGTTGTGTGTGAGACTGTCCTTCCCTGAAGTGTTTTGTCCATGCAGCAGATAGTGTGTAGGAAAGAGGGGATGCAGTTCCTAGATAGTACATGGAATGAGGGTGTTCTACAGCAAAATGTGTACAGGGATACCATATCTTTCCTAAGGGTTTCCCACACCCACTCCCCAAGGACCCCTCATCCAGATGATCCTCACGTACTGGTCCACCCCCGGGTTCTGGATCCCATAGCGATAGCCGTCCCCTGGCCACCTGGATGACAAATCCCAAGGGACTAGTCAGTGCGACACCCTTGGGATTTTCACAAAATGGAGCAGTGATTTTTTAATGTAGATTATTGTGTATATATATTTCTTTTTTTTTTAACACTTTTTTTATTAGTGGTCCAGAAGATACATAACACAGTTACAGCTTTACCTTACAGCTAGAAATAAACATGACAGAATAGAAAATCAGTACAGATATCATACATCTCATCAAGGTGGTAAGTTTACATAGCTTCATCTTCATCGGAGATCATATCACACAAAAACATTCTGAAGGGCCCCCAAATATCTTTAGGTCTTTTCGCCGATGGGCGGGTGAGGACAAACTGTTCTTCAGCCTCATTTACATATTTCAATTCCCGGAGGAACTGCTTTACATTGGGTGGCGCAGCATTCTTCCATTGTTGTAGAATACCTTTTTGGCAACTGCGCACAAGACATTAAACAGTCTTCTGATTTTTTCAGAGCACTTGCCTATATCTCCAAATAAATATTTCTGTGGGGTCAATGCCGGGGGGGATTTGTGAATTTGCTCAAGGATATCCGCCACCTCCCTCCAGAAGCCAGCCACCATCGGACACCCCCAGTACATGTGGAACGAACCAGCCTGATCCGCCTTGCATTTGGGACATTTGCCTGGACTATCTGGAACAAATTTGGATATTTTGGCCGGGGTGTAGTGCAATCTGTTTATAATTTTAAACTGTATTAAGCGTAGCCCAGCGTTCAGGGAAACCCTCTTGGTAAGGGAACAGTACCTTTCCCAGGTCTTGTTGTCTATAGGGATTCGGAGATCATTTTCCAATTTATCTTTGATCAGGTTAGTTGAGGGTGAGTGTGCCTGTATTACAGTGTACATACTGGACACCCCCAACCGGTCGCCAGCCATTATCATCTGCACGCATGGGTGCTTCATCGGGGAAAGACGCCCAGCACCTCCGGAAGGCCGATCTCATACGATAGTACTGCAGTGTCCTAAGTGGGCCCCTGCCAAGCGCCCCCATGATCAGCTGAAGGGTTGCAAACTTCCCATGAATAAACATATCTCCCAGTCTCATCTCTCCACTGGGATCCCAGGCCTCACGTAGGCTGGCATCGTGTGTTGGTGGCATGTTAGGCTAATTCCAAAGTGAAACCTCGGGATTATATGGGGCCAGTACTCCCAGTCTTTTAAATATAGCTTTTCATGCACCAATTGTACAGCTCATCGGGTTGAAGTCACATGACTCCCTGTAGTGTGCATCAAAGATTACAGACTGGATGTTCATGGGGGTAGTGGTGAGCTCCTCTACCTCCACATGGGGGGGACCCTCGTCTTTGGAATACCAATATTTCGAGAACTGGGCCTGGGAAACATAATAATACAGTTCAAAGTTAGGTGCTGCTAAGCAGCCTGCGGATTATGGTTCAGTCAGTTTTTCCCACCCTATCCTTGGAGTCTTCCCATTCCAAAGAAAGGTCGTTGCCATAGACCTAAGTTTATTAAAGAAGGGTCTTCCGGGCCAAATCGGGATGTTCACGAATAGGTATAATAGCTTGGGCAGGACTATCATTTTAAGGACTGCTATCCTACAATGCAATGACATCGGCAGGCAGTCCCATAACAGCAATTTAGTCTTCAAGGTCTGTGGTGTGGTTCATAGTTGTCGGTGTACAGCGTGTGTTTCCCACGTGAGACAAGTATCCCCAGATATCGGATGGACTCCCCAGACCACTTCAGACCACACAGGGAGCCGGGGCAACCGGCTGACGGTGTGAGGGGGAAAACCTCCGACTTGTCTCTGTTTATGGAGTACCCCGAGTGTGCGGTGAACTCTTGAATCTCTGCCATAATAGGTACTAAGTTGTTTTCTGGTTCACGGATATATAAAAGCGCATCGTCCGCGTATAGAGAGATTCGCTGAGTAGCCCCTTTAAGGTTGATGCCCCTGTTGGAGTGTCGCAGTCAGATCTCTATAGCCATTGCCTCTATTGTCAAGGCAAATAGTATGCGTGAGAATGGGCAGCCTTGCTAGTGGCCCTTCCCAATAAAAACAGATACGAAATTGATTGGTTGGTCATTACCCACGCCCCAGGTTCCGTGTAGAGTAATTCCACGTATCTAATGAAGTTAGGGCCAACACCAAATTCCTCCAGTACTGCCAGCAAGTAGGCACACGACACAGAATCGAAGGCCTTTTCTGCGTCTAATGATACGGCTACAGAGTTTCTGCCCGGGTCTATTTGGGCCATAATACCAAAGAGACTACGAAGGTTAAGAGCCGTAGATCTAGTGGGGATAAACCCATTCTGGTCAGGGTGTACAAGTGTAGGAACTGCCGGCAGAAGCCTACTGGCCAGTACTTTGGCAAATATCTTAGCATCTGTGTTAATAAGAGATAGTGGCCTATATGACGACATGTCCTGGGGCGGGCAGCGCGGTTTAGGAAGAACAGTTATCAGGGCCTCACTCATGGACGGGGGCAGTATTTTACATTGGAGGGATTCCTCCCAAACCGGCAATAACAATGGAACGAGCACTAAACTCCTTGTAAAACTCAGCACCCAGGCCGTCTAGCCCTGGATCTTTATTGGATGCCAAGTCCTTAATCGCCTCAGCAAGCTCGTCAGTAGTGAGAGGTTGGTCCATTGCCAGGCGGGTCTCTTCAGGGAGTTTCGGCATTGTCAGCGTCTCTAAGTATGCCCAGATTTCCGTGATCTTCCTAGTGTCTCTATTGCTATACAGCTGTTGATAAAATTTAGCAAACTCAATACTGATCTCACTCTCATTCAGCAAAACCTCTCCGCCAGCCGTTTGTATACTAGTAATTTGATCAGGGTTCCTGTCCTGTTTCAATAATTTAGACAGTGTCCTTGCCGCTTTTTTACCTTCACCATATTTACGGGCTTGGACCGCGGCCGCCATGTACTGTACTTCCCTAGCAGCTAGTCTGCCAAATTCCTGGAGATGTTGCTGTATTCCAGCTAGTATGGCCTTATCATGTGTACGAGCGTACTCGTCCTCAAGTTTCCCCAGTTCGTCCTCAGTTTGGGTCAGGTCAGCTCTAACCCCTTTCAGGAGACCCACGGATTTGGATAGCAGTGTCCCCCTAGCCCATACCTTAAAGGATTCCCATACCGTGGAGCATCTATCAACAGAGCCCATGTTAATTTCGAGGAACTCCGCAATTCCGGTGTGTAGCCCCTCCACCACCCCAGGATCACTCAGCAACCCCCCGGGCATCCTCCATCTTTTGGGAGATCTAGGGCAGTTTTGAATTGTAACCTCAAGTGTTATCGGGGAGTGATCAGTGTACGGGGCAGCAGTATCTCACACGACTTTGTTACAGCAAGCATAGCGGGGGAAACAAACCAATAATCAATTCTGGACTCGGAATTGTGAACCAAAGAGTAGTATGTGTAGGCCTTTCCTTTCGGATGCATCACTCGCCAGGCATCATCGAGGGAGAGCTGGGAAAGGACATGTCGCAAAGTTAGCACAGCCCTACTCGGTGCTCTAACGACCGTGCTGGATCTGTCCAGTTTAGGGTCCATAGCAATGTTGAAGTCCCCACCCCAGACTATACTAGGAATATCAATGGCAGATAGCAATTGGAATATATTTGTATAAAAGGCGGGGTCATCAATGTTAGGGCCATATGTGTTAACCAGTAGCATCCGCTGTCCTGCAATCGAGCCCCACACCAGAGCATACCTACTAAGGGGATCTAACTTATGGCCATCGGGGCGAAATCCCAGATTTGGATGTATGAGCGTGGCAACACCCCTGGACTGAGATGAGTAGTTTGTACAGAACCTGGATTTGCCCCAGTCGGGAAGTATGCACTCATTACTAGTATCAACAGTATGCGTTTCCTGCAGCATAACAATTTGAGCACCATGCCTGACAATATAATTTCCAACCTTCTTAGTCTTCAACCGATTATTCAGTCCCCTTACATTCCATGACAATAGTTTAACCCTCAATGCGTGGTCTAAGTCTTACGTAGAAATGTTTGAATAGCATCTCCAACCTCTTGGATGTATTTTTCAAATAACATGGATTGTGTCAGAATCTCACAGACCACTTGTTTAACCAATAACCTATAACCAGTTCCCTCGATAACCCCCCCAGGGCAAAGTGCCACAAGGTGGCGGGCCTTTCCCAATTCAACCCATGGGATATTGTATTGACAACAACCCAATCCAAACTCCCCACCCCGCCCACCACCCTCATCGTCACCCCCAACTTGATGATGTCTGTCCCTCAACTTGTGGAGTATTCCTGGGGTAGTCATGTTGCCTCACATGACCGCCATCCCCAGCTCCCATCCACCACCAAACACAGAAGATGGCCATCTTTTGTATCAGTTTACCAGGGACCCTGAAATAAGGCCCATACCAGCTGCAACCAGATCAGAAGAGTACGCACATCCTAGTCCGCCGGCCGGGGTCTATTGTTCGGCGCAGGTCGTTCCCCTCTTGGAGGGAGGGGTATAGAGGACTCAATATAAGATAGGGCTTCAGATGGGTTTTCAAAAACGTGTGCCCTTCCTGCATGCTGAATTCTCATTTTGGCCGGGAACATCAAGGCGTATGTGATCTGCCGTGCTCTAAGGAGTTTCTTAACCGGTTCATACGAGCGTCTGCTTGCCTGGACAGAGGTGGAGAAATCTGGGTATATATATCAAGGAGCCGATGGTGGCAACTATTTCGTCCAGCTTAGTGTTCACTGCAAAGAATCCATTCTGTACTAGTGCTGTCAATTTATCCTCTCTATTTTATCCTCTCTATCCATCCCATCTTGTTCGCCCTGAGCGCCCTCATCCGGATGTGTGTCCACCTTCACAGCGTGGCTAGCCATGTTGGTAAACATGTCCATAGGGCCCTTCTTCCTGCCAGCGGGGGTTTTGGATGCCTTGTTTGACTTGCTTGGCTCCCCCATGCTTACACCGAGTCACGTGCGTATATTGGGTTCATCACAGAAGCTCAAGAGGGTCTAAACCTCAGACTGTGGGTGAGGGCCAGCCGTGCTCCCAGGCGCCACTGCCAGTATAGCAGCACCGCGAGGTTCGGCCAAGCTTGCAGGGCGTATAAAGAAATGCTGCGTAGCAGCAGTATGGCGCTGGCGAGACACCACTTCAATCAACAGAGAGCTGAGCTTGTCGAGCTGCCCGGTACGTCCCAATCGTATTTACAGGCCTAAAGAGGAGGGCAGGGATCAGGAAGGCCACAGATCTCGATGAAGTGTCTGCCGGGGGCATTCAGCGTATAGAAGCACTTCATGTGTTGAAACACGGCACAGAGCCGTCAGGAGCAGCCTCCGCGGCAGGACTGGCACACCGCGTCCCCCCTCCCAACTCTCGCCGGCCGCTTACTTGATTGTCCAGCTCCACTGTCTGCAGGTCTATGTGTGGGTGGGAGCTTCGATACTCCGCGATCAGGGGGAAGGAGGCAGTCGAGTATCAAGCAGGTCGGCGCCAAGGGCCAGATTAGAGCCGGGGCTTCCACAGTAGAGACAAGCACCTCCAACCGCCACCTCGTGAAGAGCGCGGGCCGGATAACAGGGCCGGGCGAGAGCCGCCAGCATAGACTGCACCCACTCGCAGCCTGCAGGGTTCAGCAACCACGGCCGCCGGGTAGATTCTCCTGGTGCCGCGCGTCGGCACGACACGACACCGATGCTCGCGCCGGCAGGTTTGTTAACAGCAAGATCTCAGCAGTCCGGTACCCCAGCGGGCTCAGATTTTCTCAAGTTGTTCACCGCTCCAGTAGGTTTTAGCCCTCTAGATGGCCTATGAGCAGATCTTCAAGCGCAGGATCTTGTGGGGATGAAGGAGCAGCGGGTTTAGGCAGCCATTTTCTACGTGCGCAACAGCGCCCCCCCTTGTGTATATATATTTCTGAGGCTTGTGGAATCTGCTTAGATCACATGCTATGCATAGGCCGACATCTAGTGGAAGCTGCAGAGTATTACAGTTGTTGTATTCGAAACTCGAAAAGGGACGATGGCAGGGTGTGCCAGTAATACTATCCCTACTGTGATGTCTAATGTACACGTGGTGCTTCACGCGTCGAGGTCCCTCAGATTGTTTTTATCCGCCATCATTGCCGGTCACTGAAAGCGGAGTGCCTTCTGTCTATTGCCAGTATTTACAAAATATAATTAGATCTAGTTTACTCTTACTGTCATTTCTTAGCCGATCACCTACAAGAACTTTGGTGACGGCATTGAGGAATACCTTTGTCAACAACTGCTTCAACTTGTCTCGACAAACTTTTCAGACGGGCTCAGAATGCCACTCTGGGCCTCCTCCCTCACAGTAGGGAGTGTGGGGGGTGGTTAATTTCTTAGTTACCCTAAGAGAATGCATATTTCCCCCTCTACCCACTTTATTTGCCAGGCTGCCTTCCCCACACACAATGAAGAATACACCCTTCTTGCAACCGAAAACTTCCCTGGAATGACTCGCACCGGGTGTGAAATCTTTGTCTTTCAAAGGACCATAATGAAGACCACTGCAAATCTTGTAAGCTCTTCAAGCCCAAGACATTTAAGGACCGCAAGAAAAAGAGATGAGCCCACCACGTCGTACAAGCCGAAGCTGCCATGGATGTTGAGGGTGCCTCCAGTGATGGCAGCATCGGCATCTTTAGTGATGATGAGGGCGAACGGAATCCGTTGGATGCCTCTGTGCAAGCCCCTGACCCCATCAGGTAGGCCGGCAACTCTGCTACGGGGACAACACCCGGCAGCACAAACAAACAGCATTACACAAAGCACACATCCAACAGTCAAAAGTCAAACTCAATGCTGACCGGAAGACCACACACAGCATCAATGGGGAGGTCTGACAGTTCCCTTTCATCTGGGCCATCGCGCTCGGATTCGCTTCACGACAGGCCCCTGAAATCAACAGAAAAGTCAATTTCTGACACTGTGTCCAAAACCTTCAAGTCCACACACGCCGTTAGCCCACACAAATGCCGATAAACAACAGTCGAAAGATGCGTTGGAGGCTCCCGCAAATTCGAAGGCCCCTGCAAAGTCCTCACAGAGCTAAAAAATATCTGAGTTCATCAAAAAACATGTCACGGACATGTTACTAAAAGGTCAGACGTTGGAAACCACAAGTCCTCTAAGCAAAAGGAGGGTTCTAGTTTAGGGACTATGACCCAGGGACAGGCGACCATTTCAGGGGCTATGAGGCACAAGAAACACCTTGCAACTGAGCCAACACCCACCCCTCCTACTCCATCTGTTGTCCCAAGTTCATCCCAATAGTCTGCAGAAGAAATTGATAGGGTCATGAGATGTATGTCTTCACTAGCCAATTTCTTTGACAACCACCCAGAGGTTTTAGTAAACCTTCAGGGCTCTCCACCAGCTAGTAGGGCACACTTACACATCCCCCTGCCAAAAGAGCCCGTACAGACACCATACAAGCACCCACCCCTCAGCAGGATCCAGGGCAGCTTTCTTACTATGACTCCACTCAGGACTTCCAGGATACTGGGGCATACACGGACACTGAAGACCAAGGGAACATGGGGGATGTAGACCAATTTTATGATGATGACAATGAAGACGTCTACGTCATACAGTCGCCGGATCATTCAGACCCACCAGTGGCAGACTCACCAGTCAGCAATCAAATTCCATACAATTAGATGGTCCTAAAAGCAGAAGAACATTTCAGGATTAATACACAGGAGACCCTGGTAGGCAAGGACTTTGTTGAAAACATCTTGGGAGATAAAAAGTCTGCTACACAATTAATTCCAATTCTCCAATCTGTACACAGGCAAATCCAACCCTCTCCAGTGACTCCATACTTAACACAGGCTGAAAACCCGCACATTGAAAAAGTCTTCTGACCAGCTCCCTCAGACCCCCTTTACATCAGCTATCAATTAAAACCTGATTCATTGGTGGTTACAACCACTAGAAAGAGAGTGGGAACACCTCTATCCCCTTCAGAAGCACCCCCATATAATGATAGTAACAAAATGTATACTTTCGGTAGACAATTCGCCTCCTTGGCAGCCTAACAGGCGAGAATGATCAATAACACCACCTTACTGGCCAGCTACAACTGCCATACGTGAGACAAATTGGCCGCCCAAAGGCCCTTAAATCACAACTCTCTCTATCTCCGATGCAGAAGGTAAAGCTGTGGAAAAACTACATTCTCAAGAATAATTTAGATGCAGCAGATAATGAGGGGAGGATAATAGCCGAGGGCACACTTATCAAACGCCATGCATGGCTACGCCAATCACGGTTTAAGCTCGAGACACTGGCTACTCTTCTTAACATGCCAATAGAACCAAATGTCTAGTTCGGTAAGGCAGTGGAAGACACCTTAAAGAGTGCCAAAGAAGAATATGATACCCAGAAGTCACTGAGGCAACTTACTAATAAACCCTTTGGACAAAGAGGAGGTTATGATTTTTGCCACTTTTGGGGCAAAACTCACAACGGGGGTCAGGGTACAACCAGGGTCAGAGCTCGTCCTAGGGCTCTCCACAAGGGCAGTCCTTGCAAGGTATTCAAAGATGCCAGAGAAGATATTGCAGCAAGGGTAGACCCTCCTCTTCAAGAGGCGGCTCAACACCCCCAAACAATGACCACCCGCTACAGGTTCCCTCCCATGCCACTCCAGTAGGAGGACGCATATCATACTTCACCCATGGAGGGAATCACCTCAGACAAGTAGGTATTTTCAACCGTGGTGGGCAGTTATTGTATAGAACTAGTACAGCAACCTGCAAACCACCCACCAAGACAAAGAACCACCTCCAAATAAGAACAGCACATTCTATTGGAAGAGGTGACAGCGCTGCTCTTAAAAGACGTTGTGGAAGTCATCCTGGCAAACCAGGTAAACAAGGGTATTTATTCATTGTACATCCTTGTGCCAAAAAAGACCTCACAATGCACCCTGTCTTAGATCTTCGCCCTCCAAACACCTATGTGAAGTCACAGAAATTCTGCATGACAACGCTACAGGAAGTAATCCCACTGCTAAAGCGGGCGAACTACATGGCAACCTTGGATATGAAAGATGCATACTTTCATATTTCAATGTTCCCAGCACACAGAAGATGTTTGTGTTTCAAGATAGCAAACCAGCAGTACCAATTCAAGGTGCTATCCTTCGGCATAGCATCCGCTCCAAGGGTATTCACTAAGGTACTGGCGGTGGTGGCGGCGCACCTACGCAGAGAGTCAATCCCAGTGTACTCTTACCTGGACGACTGGCTGATCACAGGGGAAGCCCCACAAATTTGCAAGCAAAATACCCAAAGAACGATCAATCTACTTTTCCAATTGGGTTTCTCAATCAACGATAAAAAGTCAAATCTTGTAACAAACAAGACCAAACAGTTTTTAAGAGCTGTCATAAAGGCAGAAGAGGGTCTAGTCTTTCCATCAAAGGAAAGAGTACAAAACATACTGATGCCAATACCTCAGTATCTAGCCGGTTGCCAGATAACCGTACACAAAGCAATGAACTTGCTCGGGATGATGACATCATGCATTTACCTGGCATGTAAACTGTGGTCTCAGGCAAACGGTCAGTGGGACGATCTAGTGGTTGTTTCGCCAACCCTAGTACAAGCTTTACGCTGGTGGACGAAGGTAAATCTGTTGAAGGGAAAACCCTTCCATGACCCGGCGGTGCAAACAGTTTTTACAACAGGCGCATCTCTCACCGGGTGGGGGGCTCATCACCTTCATCTCACAAAGCATGGTATGTGGACTCAAATAATAGCACAGAACCACATCAACCTGCTAGAACTTCTAGCAGTGCTCAAACCACTCCAAGCCTTCAAAGCACAACTGACAAATCAATCAGTACAAATTCTCACAAACAGCACCACTACGATGTTCTATATAACCAAGCAGGGGGGCACACATTCTCCAAATCTCTTCAGGCTAGAACAGAAAATATGGAAGTGGGCACTCAAGCGGGGCATGTTCCTAACATCTCAACATGTTGCAGGGGATCTCAATACTCTAGAAGACTCACTAAGGAGAGATCCTCTACCAGAAGAGTATGAGTGGCAGCTCGACAAAGATATTGTAGATTACATTTTCACTCAGTGGGGCTACCCCTCGCTAGACTTGTTCGCAACAAGAGAAAACAAACAATGGCCAGCTTTCCCCAACACAACTCCAAGGGGAACTCCTGTGGATGAGTTGGTCGGGGAAATTTGCCTACGGTTTTCCCCCGACTTCACTAATGAGCAAAGTGGTGAACAAGATTCACAAGGAACAAATGACATTAATCCCAGTTGCGTCTATGTGGGCGAGACAATCTTGGTATCCACATCTGCACAAACTGGTGATGTGCGACCTGATCTAACTCCTGTGCCCTTTGAACATGCTCACTCAGCACAGGGGGTCAACATTACACCCTCAACCTCACTCTATGAACTTGGCAGCTTGGCTCCTGAGGTCATAGAGTTTGGACATCTAACTCTACCTCAAAGGTGTATGGAAATCCTCAAAGAGGCACGTAAACTAAACACCAGCCACTCTTATTTTAACAAGTGGAGAAGATTTGTAATTTGGTGTCAGTCAAAACAAACAAACCCAGTAGAATGTACTCCATCACACATTCTTCATTACATGTTTCACTTACCAGACTCAGGGCTAGTATTTAACTAAATAAAAGTTCATCTAGTGGCTCCATCCGTGTACACCACTTCTCAGAGTAAGGAGTCATGGTGAAAAATCCCTGTCATTAAGGCATTCATGGAGGGAGTAAAATGACTCAACAGTCCTATTTCAAACCCGCCACCAGGCTGGGACCTCAATGTAGTACTTGCGAAGTTCATGGAACCCCCTTTGAGCCTATGCATAAATCAAGCCTTAAACACTACATGTATAAAACAGCTTTCTTGGTGGCTACCACCGCCATAAGGAGAGTCAATGAACTGCAGGTTTTGTCAGTGCAAAACCCTTTCTTTTTGTTCACCCACAAAGACAAATTGGTATTAAGAACGCACCCTAGGTTTTCACCTAAATTAAAGCAACTACACTGAGCTCAGTACATACTTTTACTCAGCACTACTGCATTGACACTCACTCTAAAGCAGATTCTCAGGTGGGACAAGCGGTGCTAAAACATCTATTTGCCGCTGTACCTTCTCACAACCCACCACCTTCTCCAAGCACTGCTCGCTAATCTATGCATAGAATGTGATCTAAGTAGATTCCACAAGCCTCAGAAGGAATACATTACTCACCATAATCGTATTTCTGATGCTTGTATCTGCTTCGATTCACATGCGCCCACCCTTCCTCCCCTGGAGTAGAAAGTGCATGGGTGTTTTCTGGGCTTTATGTGATATATAATCTGCATTTCTACACCTGTACTCACGATACACTTCATGCAACCTCATGTCAGAAAAACACAACCTGAGGCACCTTGATGCGTGAAGCACCATGGGTACAGTAGACGGTGAGTAATGTATCATATATACATATATATATATATATTTCTGAGGCTTGTGGACACAAAAACCTATGACATTCAGTGAAAAAATTTTGCTAAAGGGATGTTATGGTGGCAGGTAAAATCGGATAAACCCAAGTAATTCCCCAGTTACTGTAAGATGTGCAAGCGGCACTCGTACCACTGCCATACACCGCTAACATTAACACCCAGGACATCAAAGGTAACATCACACATGGCATCATCAATGACATCATGGATGACATCACATATCTGGGGTGGATGTTTTTGTTCAGTGATAGTATTCATTTTAATCTGAGGACTTCATGTGGTTATACTACATTGAAACCATGATACACAGTCTGAAAAAGTACTGTGCATGTAGAGCTTGACCTTGTGCTATATTCTGAAGTTCTGTTCTGTAGGGTTTGCCCTGAGGTCATAATGCACATACATAGAACAAGAAGCAGGCCCCACACAGATAATACATTTCTCAAGAATGTGATATGCTTTGACTTATCATTGTACTACCAAAACATATCATCTTAAGAATATTTTAGTTCTATGATCAATGCTGCATTGATTGTTTCTCTTTATGTATTATTTGATTGCTGTATTCACAAAAATACTTCAGTAAAACGTTTCTTTTTAAATAAACACCTTTTATGTGACATGGAGTAGATTACTACAAGGCTACTGATCACCATTGATATGTTGTAAATGCCACTGTTAGTGCTACCCCTTACACAGACCTTCCACTTGCATTGTTACACAGTAATACCATCATTTGTGAAGTCATCAGTGATGTCATCAATGATTTCATTTGTGATGTTATCTTTGATGTCCTGGGTGTAACTGTTAGAAGTTCATTGCAGTGGCTTGAGTTATGGATGCATAGCTTACAATTACTGGCGAATTTCGATGTAACTTGTAACCATAAAGTCCCTTTAACAAAGTTTGTTCAGTGAATTTGATTGGTTTTAATTAGTGCAACTTATTCATTATGTTCCTTTAACAATGTGTTTTCACTGAATTGTATAAGTTTTTGTTACTGCAACTTAACCTTAATGTCCTTTTAACAACGTTTTTTCCGTGACTTTGATAGGTGTTTATTTGTGAAAGTGTTTCATGATGGTATATAAGTAATTTATAGTTCATCATGTATGAAAGAACCACAAACCTCCTTTAACAAATATATTTTTTGCAACACATACTGATGTGTGTCGTTATCAGCAGCACATGCTGGGGATGCAAGTCATGGTTGAATTGCCTATGGCATGAGGCTTGACCATGGCCCCAGCCCCACCAAACCACCCCCATTATCCACCATACCTACCCTGTATCCTAGTTCAGTGTCCACTATACATTCATAATGTGACCAATGGCCAGTGTTGATGGCGTGCAAACATGGCAAGTCTTCAAAATCCATAGGAAATGGGTTGTGGCCATGGTGCATGCCCCAATAAGCTAATCAGAATAGATATTTGTCCTTGCTGAGGACCAGGCCCACTGCATATATCACTGTTTTGTGTACTTACATTTTGACACTTTTGAAAAAGTCAAACACAGGACAGATTTGCAAAAGTATGCTTTCAGATCCTTGCTGATGGTGATCGTGCAAGTTTGCTACAATACCGTACAGCACTTCAGGCTATAGTCACAAGCGGAATTTCTTTTCCCATTCAAACCTATGGCTTCGGCCATGCCACATACCCCAGCAAGCAAATTAGTGGAAACATTTGGCATTGCAGAGGGCCAGGCCCACACTCGAGGCACAAAGGTTATATCACAATTTAATTTTTTGTACTTACATTTTGACACTTTGGAACAACTAAAACACAGGACACATTTGTAAAAGCATGCTTTCATATCCTTGCTGATGCTCCTTGCGCAGGTATGCTGAAACCCTGTGCAGCACTTCAGGCAGTAGCCGCAAACAGAATTTATTTTTTCCATCCAAACCTAGCGCTTCGGCCATGCTGTATGCCCCAATAAGCAAATCATAGTAGACATTTCTTCTTGCATAGGGCCAGTGCCACTGGCCAGGCACATAAGTTATATCACAATTGTTTGTATTTACATTTTGACACTTTGGAAGAGGGCAAACACAGGACAGATTTGCAAAAACATGCTTTCAGATCCTTGCTGGTGCTGCTCGTGTAAATTTGCTGCAATCCCATCCAGCGCTTTAGCCGGCATCCGCAAGCAGAATTTTTTTTCCCATTCAAATCTAGGACTTTGGCCATGCCACATGCCCCAATAAGCACATTGGAGTAGACATTTCTCTGGGCCAGGCCAACTGCCCAGAAACCAAAGTTATATCACTAGTTTTTGTACTTACATGTTGACACTTTGGAAAAAAAATGAAACACATGACAGATTTGCAAAAGCATGCATTCAGGTCCTTCATGATGCTCCTCGTGCAAGTTTGCTGCAAACCCGTACAGCACTTTAAGCTGTAGCCACAAGCAGAATTTCTTTTTCCATTCAAACGTACGCCTATAACCATGCCACATGTCCCAATATGCAAATCAGAGTAGACATTCTCCTTGCATAGGGCCAGGCCCACTGCCCAGGTACAAAGGTTATATCACTATTTTTTGTACCTACATTTTGACACATTGGAAAAAATTAAACACAGGACACATTTGTAAATGCATGCTTTCATGTCCTTGCTAATGCTCCTCACGCAGATTTGCTGCAGCCATGTCCAGCACTTCAGGCTGTAACCTTAAGCAGAATTTTGTTTCCCATTCAAACCTAGGGCTTCGACCATGCGGCATTGCCCCAATAAGGAAATTAGAGTACACATTTGTCCTTCCGAGGGCCAGGTCCAATGCCCAGGCACCAAAGTAACATCACCATTTTTTGTGCTTACATTTTGACACTATGGAAAAAATAAAACACAGAACAGATTTGCAAAATCATGCTTTCAGGTACCTGCTGATGCTCCTCGCGCATGTTTGCTGCAATCCCATGCAGCACTTCTGGCTGGTGGTCATGCCCACTTTAACTCCATTACCAGTCCCTCGTGGCTGTGGCCAGTGGCCAGATGTTCTGATTTTCTGAGTTATGGCTGTAACCAGAAGCTATACCTCCTTCACAAATGGTATATCACTATTTTGTGTACCTACATTATGACACTTTTCAAAAAATAAAACAGACACATTTGTGAAACTATGCTTTCGGGTCATTGCGAAGCTCCTCGCACATGTTTGCTGCAAATCTGTCTATGTTTTATTTTTTGAAAACTGTTAAAAAAATATTTGTACAAATAACAGTGATATAACTTAGCCCCCACTTGACAAAACCCATTCATACTCTTTGTATAGACAATCAAGGTTGGGTCTATAATCTTTTTGCAAACTTATATGCACACTCGTCAAATGGCACCAAAGGTATAAGCCATTTAAAAATGTTGAGACCACACCAAACTTTACAAAACCATTGAAAGTCGGGTCTAACATAATTTTGCAAACTTACATGCAGATTCTTCAAATGGCATAAATGTATAAGCCGTTCAAACATTTTGGGACCCCCCCTAATTTTTCACCCTCTTGGCGAAACAGCACCGAACATTGCAGAAACATTGAAAGTCCAGTCTAGAATGATACTGACATGCAGTTTCATTGAATGGCGCCAAAGTTATAAGCCTACCATAAACTGCTTTTCATTGACCCTATAATACAGAAATATGCATGGATGTCCTCAAACTTTTGTCAAGTTTGTGAACATCCCAGCAATGTCCCCGAACATCTGAGATGTTCATGGACTTTGGAGAAAAAAGGAAAAAAAATGCTTTCTGCCTTTTTATGGTCATATCCCATCCCATACTCATCACCCTTCACCTCCCCAGTGATTATTTCATTAGTTTGACAACATGGCGTCCGTTTCAAATGTTTTGATGCACATAAGGTTTTTAATGGACCAATCAGCGTGTGTGTTTGATGTCCGCGAACACCACGTGTCCTTTGATTGGTCCAGAGGTGTCAGCGACACCGAACCAGGACATGAGTCTGCAGAGCGGAAGCAGATATTACTCATTTTTTGTGATTCATTTTGGATACCTGAAAACAAAAAGTGAAAAAAAAGCCATTTGGAGAAGGAAAAAGGATGAAATGGCATCAGGCTAGAGGTGGTGAAGGGGAAAGAGGACAACGTGAAATTGGGAGTTTGGGGGGGTGCTAGGGACCAAGTTCAGAGCTTGAATGTTTTCACATAACAGGGTTATCCAGCAGTATAACCCTGGTTATTATAGAAAACTAGATTGGGAATGAAAGTGTGTCAGACGTGTTTTGGGGGGAATGGGGAAGGGCCAGGGAGGAAAAAATTACTTAAGCAGAGTGGGGCGAGCATGGCACAAGGAGGGGGCACCTGATGAGTGCTTGGGAGGGGAGAGAAGAGTTTGGGATTTTGCACAGTTTTGACAGATAACTATGTGTGTTTGCGTACATTTGCAGATAACTGTAAACTTAAAGAAAATTAGATTAAGACAAAAAAGGGGAATTTTACAGCCACAGTGTGTTGGGCGGTAATGGGTGTGGCCTAAGGCTATGGCAACTGAGCTACTTTAAGGAACTGAATAGTACAATAAGGAAAAGTGGCCACAGCTGAAGGCCATGGGTAGTGGACTCCAACAAAACCTAGTGGGCAACATGTCAAGGGGCCATGGCAAAAGGCCATGGCTAGTGTGCCCAAAAGACATGGCTAGTGGGACACTTTAGGAAACCTAAAGCCCATGCAGGACAAGGACTCAGTGGTGTGCGATGCAGGTACGCAGGAGATGCTGCCTGATGACAAGTAGCACAAAACGCACCTTTCCACGCTCCCGAGCCTTTAAGAACCAAGGATTAGGCCATGTGCGGCAAAGCCCTCACGGGACAAGGCTGTGGTGTTGTGCGATGCAGGTCTTTGGCGGCGATGGGGTAGCAGCGCCAATTGTGAGCACAGACAATTTCACCCTACATCTTCATCTGCAAGGTAAGAAGGTGCAGCGTGGGAGAGTACCATTTGCTGCAATCCACGAAACTCCAGGAACTTGCTTTTCTGTCCCATTCCCCCTCTTCCACATGAGTGTGCCCCTTGCTTCCACTGCCTGCATGTCCCTCTTCTCCCCACGTTTGCTCACTTTGAACTTAGGCCATGCTGCCCTGCCTGCGCACTCATCCCCTCTCCCTTCCCCACTTCACGTCAAGTGCGTCCCCTTGCAACTTTAGGCCCAACTCCCCTCGTCTTTGCACCACGTGCATACCCAGACTACCTGTCCTTACCTCTCTCCTCTGACCTAGCACATCCTTTCTCTGTGTTGCCCCCCCACCAACTGCCACTGATTCTCTGGCCTTGCACATCCTTCTCAGCATTGCTTCTCATGCAATCAGTCTGCTTCCCTCCTCTCCTTCCTCTTCAGGCTCCCCTGAGCCATGACCAGTGTATTGTTACCTTTTTGTGTCTCTGCATTCCACGCCCGTTCGTACTATGACTATTGTATTGTCACTCCACTGCATCACTTGCATTTTCCTCTTACTTCCAGGTCTCCTTGGATTATCAGTGTTTGCGTATTTTGTTTGTAGTGTTACCATTGTATGTTTTAAGTACTGCATCATGTGTGTTTCTCTTCTTCTCCTCTAGGTCCCCTAGGACTACCAGCTATGTATTCTGTTTGTACTTGCATTTTCATGCCGTTGAGTACCATTGTAGTGTACATTTGTTGCTTTTCTCCACTCATGCTAGGGCCCCGCAAGGTTTAAGTGTTCTTGTTCTGTGGTGTACTTACTGTTGGCCCCTCTATTGTGTGTGACCCCCTGTATGTCTCCCTCCTGTTTGCCCCTAGTGTGTGACTCCATCCCCCTCCTGCTTGTGCTGTCCCCCAACCCATGTTACTCTCTTCCCTGCACCCTCTATGGTGCTCCTTGTCTCCCCTATCTTCTCTAACTGCTATTCTATCGACTATACTATCCCTCTCAATATGTCTAGTAGGAAGAAGCTCAAAAGAGACATCTTAGTCTCCAACCTAGGCCTCCCTATGGCTGATACCTACACCAGTGCTTCCTCCAGACAGACCCTCACCGACATCCTCTTTGTCGTTCCCTCTCCAAGCCAATGACCCCTCCATATGGTCTCTGTTCTCTCTCCTATTTCCTCCTCTCCCATTAATCTAGGCTGGACTACTGCAACAACCTCTTTCTAAATCTGCCTCCCTCTACTCTTCGCCCTTTACAACTAATCCAGAACAGGACTGCAAGACTTGTCCTTGGCCTCACCCAGGGATCATATCTCCCCAGCCTGAAATCTCTCCACTGACTCACTGGGGCTGCAAGGATCAAGTTCAAGATCCTCTCCATCGTCCACAAGGCTTTCTGGGGTTGGGGACCACACCACATCCAACGTTCCCTTCCTAAGCACCTTCCTTCTCGTTCCCTCTGCACATCCACCTCCAACTCTCTGAGGGTCAGATGCTTCTCCAGGTGGAGAGTGGGAGGTAGATCTCTGTCTTCAGCTGAGGCCTCCTGCTGAGACAGCCTCGCTGCCTCACTCAAACATGAACAGGACCACCTAAGGTTCAGGAATCAACTCAAGACCTTCTATTTCACTTCTGCTTTCTCTCTCCCTCTCCCTTGCTGATGTCCCTATCTGCTGCGCACACTGGTTACCTGGCAACTGAACTTATGGGACCAGGCTCCTGCATGACCAGTTGCCCTTGCACTGCCCCTGGGCCTCCGAACCACTTAGGGACTGTATCTGCAACCCTACAGTCCCCTGACTCTCTGCACATATAAGCCTCCTCCCTGGCAGCACTTATGAGTTCCTTTGCACTCTCCCCAACCCCTGTCCCCCTGGCACTTCTTCCATCCCTCCCTACCCCACTTGCACAATCTGAATGACACAAGGCTTAGTAAGATCCTTGTTTTGTCCTCCTTCTGTCTTCCCTTCCTTGTCTTGTTGCGCCTAGAAACACTTGTGTACGGGCGCATTATAAATTACTTTATCATATCATATCAATATGTAGCGTGGCCACAGCTGAAGGTCATGGCTAGTGGGACTGGATTAAAGCCATTGGAGCAACATGAAAAGGGATCATTGCCAAAGGCGGGGCCAATGGTCATGGATGAAAGCCATGGCTAGTGAGCAGGAAAGAAACATTGTGTTCTAAAAGATAGACCCTAGCTAGTCAGCCCAAAAGGCATGTATAGTTGGCCGTGACCTCCTAGTGAAAGAAAGTTTTTGAGGGAACATATATCGTGGACACAACACCTAGTAGGCAACATGTCAAGGGGCCATGGCGAAAGGCCATGGCCACTATCCCTGGCCAAAGGCCATGTCTAATATGCCAAAAAGAATCATATTGGTGTGGCCAAGGCGGAAGGCCGGGGTCACTAGTGGGCCCATTTAGGGACCCTATTGGAGTAATACATAGAGTGGCCACGGCTGAAGGACTTGGGCACTGGGCATGGCTGAAGGCCATAGCTATTGGGACCAGAAGAAAGCTGTTGAGGCAACATGTAAAGGGGCAACGGCCAAAGGCCGGGCCAATGATGATGGGCAAAGCCCATGGCTAGTGAGTGGGAAAGAAATATTGTGTTTTTAAAGATACAGTAGGCACAGCCACAGGCAATCTCACTGGTCAGGGCCAAAGGCCCTGGCTAGTGGACCCGAAAGACATGCATCATGGCCACTTCCAAATCCCATGTCCACCTATTGGGTCCAAAAGAAAGATATTGGGGGAACATGTACAGTGGGCACAGCCGAAGGCCATGGCTAGTGGCCCATAAATTAACTGAAAAAACGTTAGTTAAAGTGTAGCTAAATTGAGCAGATTGAACGCAACAAAACCCTTGACCTTCAGTGGATGTTTGTTTGTTTTATTATTTATAATGCGCGAGCGTACCCGGGGGTATCAGGGCGCAGCCTTTACAAGAATTTTCTAAGCTTAGTTACAGTACAGAGAATATACATAATGCAGGAATAAAATACATCATTGTTATATACAAGTCAGTGGTAGGCTTGCAGGCCATTATATACAGGTAAGCAAGAAGGCACGCAGGCAGGTAATCAGGAGGAGCACATGGTTACAGATTGTGCGGGTGGCTCTGGCACAAAATAGTCTTAGCGGGTCTCAAGTTTCAACCAGGAGACTACCAGTGAGCGGAAATTCTGGTAGGGCATGTCAATTCTAAGATTGGGTGGCAAGGAATTCCATAGCAAAGCAGCTTTTACTGGGAAGCTGTTGCCCCCTATAGTGGCCCGCTTGTAGTGGGGAACCGATAGACAATTTTTGTAAACAGTTCTGGTGGGTCTTGATGAGGCCTGCCGGTGGAATCTGTTGATCAGGTAAGTTGGGGCAGCATTGTTCAGAGACTTATGAGTAAGTGATGCCATTTTTAAAAGAATGTTATCTTTGGTTGAGAGCCAATTGTTGTGTTGGCTGAGATTTGTGATGTGTTCCCTTCTAGAAATGCCCAAGGCTGCTCTGAGAGCATTGTTCTGAAGGGTTTGCAGTTTACTAGTGGTAGCCTTGGTAGATCCCAGGTATAGGGCGTTGCAGTAGTCAAGGCGAGACAGAATAAGGGCTCTGGCGAGTGTCAGGCAGCTGGAGTCCGACAGGAAGGGTTTGGCTGCGCAGATTAATTTGCAAGTATAAGCCGTAGCATGTCATGACGAGCTTAACTCGGTCCCCGTTGATGTACCCCATGATGCTATGTCCCCATAATGCCATTGTGTATGTCATTGTGACTCCCTTCTCTTATTGTATGTATGTGCTCATGGGCTTTGCAACGTCAACGCGCCTGGAGTTAAGCTGGTTGTGACGTCCCATATCCACTGTATTTGAAGGGTTTTGTTTGTTAAATTACTCCATTTAACTACACTTTAAAGTTTTTTTAGTGAATATATAATAAAGTGGTTGGCGTCCTTTAAAGCCCCATGCATACACTGGAACAATTGAAGTACTACCTACTTGAAGGATATATTTAGTTTGTTTTAGGATTGTGTTCTTCTTTAATGTATGCACGTTAGGCATGTAGAGAATGACGATGTGATAACCTGTTTGCATTCACATCTTTCTTTGTTTTCTTAAGTTTAGAGATCAAAGAACAAGAAACAAGCCACTCTTTAATCCAGAGTCGTAGCAGCCATAAATCATGCTCCAGTGTGTTGTGTCTGGCCCCCAAGCCAGTTAATGCCCTAAAAAGTATTGTTGCATTGCATGTCACAGAATTCTTAATAAAAAGCACACAGTGACAATGTTCTCCTATAGTATAATAGTATTTTCCCAATTATGTATTATTATATTCTGCTACTGAATCGTGTCGGAAACAGTCCAAATTCACACAGAAACTGAACAGAAACATTATCAGAGTAGTGGCATTCAAAAGTAACAATAGCATTGTCCGGCGTGCGCTAGCATAGTATTCCAATATTCTGTTATCAAATATATTGTTGTAGTTAAACTAAGTTTGTTATTATATTCTTAAACCACATTGTAATGCAACCCAACAGTAGAAAAAAAAAAATCAACATAGTAAGTAGCACGGAAACAAAAAAAAGCCCTTAAATGCTACATTTCCAGTCATTTCCCCAATTTACATGGTTGGCCTAATGTGTACAAAGTGACCAAAATTAGAACAGGTCTTTGACTATGATCCACTCCTTATGCATCATGGAGCAGCTGATTGAGACCTAGAACCATCTGCATACTGATGTAACAGCCCTTGCAGAGAGATGAAGCTCTGTACCCAGGCTTAAAAAGCAACCGCCCCCAGTACTACAAAGCCCTCCATCTTGATATCTGCCATGTGCCACCTCTTTCATCATTCTTCAAATACATCATTAACATATATTTTGTGGAATAGTCCAAGAAAGAAATGTTCTTCCTCTATTTTTCCACTATGTAAGGTATAGGTAGCACTGTAATGAATGTCAGGAGCGTATATGAGATATTTAAGTGCACCTCAGGGTGCTAAGTGAATATCTTGAGTAATTGGGAGACATTTCCCAAAATGTTCATATGAATGTAGTCATTCAAATCCAAAACAAATCAATGTGAGAACCCAACAATCGTCTCAGAAAATTCAAGGAAAGACAATTTAAAGGTGTTCTGCAGCTTCAGCTGTATTTATCAGAAGAGACACACGAAAGGCACTGACAAAAACATATTTTACTTTATTACTTTTCAGTCCGGACCTGCCCAAACCTTCTACCAGTGGAGCATGGAATTATTAATTGTACCGCCAGTGAGAACACATATAAAACCGTATGTGTTGTGAGCTGTGAAGAAGGCTATCAGCTAAAAGGAATGGGAAGACTCACCTGTCAAATCAACTCCGAATGGGATGAGAAGGAACCACATTGTGAGGGTAAGTCTGCTTTCTTTCTGTTATAGTCCAATAAAAGTGTGGACATATGGAATGCTTTCTTGCATCTTGTACAACAAGCTCTTAAAATGCATTGTTAAGTTGTTAGCTAGTAGAAGTTGGAGTCTTGTTCTTCAGTTCCCTCTTTCTCACAGTACATCTGTTTTTGAGCCTAGGATATGAGGCAATATTCTGGGTGCATGTAGCGTACAGTCTTTCAGACTCTTCTACATTCCAACCTTAAGATAACATAATATGACATAATATGACATGCCAGGAATTTCTAGCATATGTTTGCATTTTAGTTCCAATAGAAGAGGATGTCCATTGCCCTATTGTGTTATCCTTATATTTTACATACATTTAGGGTTACCATGCTTGCTACAGACATTTTATATCAAAAGTTTTCTTTTGAATTAAATGTAGCTGGGAGAAACACATCCCATAGGAAATAGTATAATGAAGTCAGTAGGAAAATATGTTCTAGAAAAAATGCACATTGTCTACGTAAAGCATTTTTTCTCCTAAATATGCTATTGTCATATCTCTTTTAAAATAGCCCTCCTTGCATCCTCTCTTTCCTGCTAATTTCTGGCCCATATCTCTTCTTCCGTTTCTTATAAAACGTTTGTAATCTCTGGTTTGCCCACTTCTCAGCACTTGTAAGTGATTTCAATCCGGCACAAACCGAAGTCAACGCATAGCATGTAGTGCACAACTGAAATCCTTATTTATTTTTGTCTAAAAGTTATATATTCTGAACGATATACCACTCATATGACGCCCTTCTCCTGGAACCCCCCCCCCCCCCCCCGGTCACACTGAACCAGGAATCAGGCTGGTTTCCAAAGGTAAATATTGATTTAGTATTTAGAATTTTATCACAATAGGTTTTAATAGGTACACAGCAATAACCAATGGGGTGAGGGAACACTGAATGATATCTTTAATACACAAGGAGTAAGTAGTGAGCAAAACAATTCAGCGCAGAAAATAATACTTTTGTGTGGGTTCAGATTAGATAGCACTGTGGTTAGAGGTTCCCCCTGCACACCCCTCAATAGGCAATGTAAAGAGATAGGAGGAGAGAGCAGGTATTCAGGAATGGCAGAATTCAAATAGACTATCAATTCCGCTTTCCCCCTTTCAACACAAGAGAAAAACGTAATTGACTGTCAAGCAGTCAGAATGGCTTTTAAAGTTGTCTTTAGAATGGACTGGGCAAAAACACCAAATATGGTCAAAATTGCAGAAATTGTTGTAAATTCTTATGGGAGCCGCTTTGGATAGTTACACACAAGCACAGGCAAGGATTTAATGAAAAGCAAACCTTTCCAATGTTAAAATTCAAGTCGGAAGCAATTACAAGCTGTTTTACACGTGTAGAAATGTCCCAAAACAAAAATTTGCGGCAAACTTTTCACTGTGCGATATTCGCGATAACGGGAGAATCGCATTGATTTGATTTTAGGTGTGATTAATAGATATGGATGTTAGCTACTAGCAGGAGTTGAAATGTTGTTTCTATCACAAAAACTGAGGAAGATATAAACATTTTAGTGGAGGTCGTTTTTCGAGATAGGCGCGAGAAGGGAAAACAGGAATGCGCTTTTAAAATGGCAAATGGGTTTTCTTAAGCTAGAGATGACTATGAAGAAAACAAATACCACACAGGAACACAGTCACTTGATCAGGGTGCCTACCTGCTAAGGAAACTCACCTTCTTCAGAAGAGAAAAGATCAGCACAGAGATAATTTTAACAATACTGATTATGGAAGAAAGATAGGATAGGATGGTTTGGAAAAGAGGGTTCAGACAATGCCAAGATGCTTCTAACAATATCGGTTCTGAATACAAGATAGGATGGGTGTAAGATAGGGATAAGACTGTGCAAAGTACATATGCTAGTGACACAATTTGTCCTATTTATACTCACTGGAGATGATTTTAAATGGGACAGTCAGTTCTGGTCATGGAATTGGATCTGGTTTAGGACAGACGGCTGGGCACATCAGACGGGGCCTCGTCAGCAAGGCGCTTTGTTCACAGCACAGGACTGGATCTGCACTGCACTCTGGACATCGCATGGCACAGGACCGGACTGGATCTGCCGTTCTTGGTTCTCAGGGTATTTATTTTCAGCAGGCAAGCAGTAACAGCACAGCCCGGCTGTATTATGATGCTTCCCCTTTAAGCTTGTGGGGTTCTGTTCTGGAATTTGAGGCCTAGCTGAGAATGGTTCAGCTATGAAATGGGCCTTTTTCATTGCCAAGTTTCTGGAGTTTCGAGCAAGGAAGATGTAGAGTTCAGCAGCAGGGTGCTCCACCAGTATCAGGATAGTGAGTGAATCTGTCTGTCTTTATGTGTGGTGAGCTATCTCTATTAATGCTATGAACTAAAAGGGGGAGTGTGGGCCGATTTAGCATAAGCTTGCCCCTTTGAAAGGTGGTTGGGTCAGAGTCTGCTCTCTGCCTTGATAGTAGGAGAGAAACAAAGAGTCATCTTTATGGTGTGATTTTATGAGGCTGAGAATCCACCCCTAGCCCCTGCAACACAAAATCTATTTTTGGAAGAATACATATTTCCACATGTGCAACCTCTCTAAAAATCACATATACAGATTACATATTTTACATAGCAGCTATTTCTCAAAAACCCGTAGCTGTGGGATCTTGTCTCTGCTTTTCACAGAATGTTGCCCTTTTCACTAGGAACACAATGTCCAATGTCTAAGCAAATTTCTGCAAGTGTGCGTGTTTAACAGAATAAGTGTCTGATGTTTCACACTTTTAGCGGAAATACATTCTGCGTAAAATCACATTTCTCGCCATATCGGTCCAGAACATGTCACGCAGTTCTGGAACCTCTTCACCCGTGTAGCCAGAACTTACATTAACCATTCTGTTATTTTTATATTTTTCACTATTTTCAATAGTAAGCTATCAGTAATTTTAAAATGTGTTCTTTTCCCTTCTTAAGCAGCAAATGGTTGTTTGGCTCCACCCCTTGGTCTCTCCCTGGAAGCCCAGGAGCCATCCCCCATGTTTGTTCCTTGCAGAGGCCATTAACACTGTCTTCGCACTTCGAATTTCCTGCTCTGCAGCTGGTTATTGTTCCTTTTGCTTCTGTAGACCAGGTTCTTTCCTATCCTGTAATTAACGCCTCTGCGTGAGTTCCTGCTGGGGGGAAATACCTTCCTTCTGTGAGAAAACATGCTATTCCAGTTTGGCAGCTTCAGCCAGGTTTAATTTAATTGTTAACTCTGTTGACTTTTCCTTAGCACGAAACAAACTTGTTGTATCAAATCACAGCTAGAATTCTCATTCAAGATTTTAAACCATGGGATCAAAACAATTACAATATCGGTTACTATCAGTAACAGGCCTCTTAGATTGCAAACATTTGATTTTCAGTTTATACATGTTACAGTTTAATCAGGCAGGCCCCTGGCAGCTGTCATCACAGCAGCCCTCTGCTGCACAGAAATTTTTGACAGATCCACAGACAGGCCGCTTTTTGCTGTGGAAATCTCTTTATGCTCTCAGCTTTTCAGGACCTTGTAAGTTCAGAATGATTTCTTAAACTAAGTAAATTGTAGAACCGAGCTAGAATTTTGGACATTTAAAAGGTGTTCTGTGCCGGCATTCGGAAGTTTCAGCAACAAAGAAAACGTGATTTCATGCAATCTTGGGAGTTTCATCTAGCAAAGCACTGCTTTTTCCTTCTGCACTCTACTTTCAATTGCGGTGGAGCCCAGTGGCACATTTCAGAAGTGAGAGCTCTGTTCCACCACTGACAACATGCGTGGCAGATTGGTCAGCCATCTTTTTGTGCATTTGCAAAATGCGATTTTCAGGGGTTTTGGCGCGCACAAGGGTTTTGCGGCCATTTTGCTGTTTCTGATTCCATCGTAACATAGTGATGTTGCATAGCAGAGCAAAAGTGGGTCAATACATCCCACACACTTTTCGTGAAGACTCACTTTTCTTTCACTGCTCACAGTCTTGGGTATGTCCTGGCCGGGGTACTGAGAGCATGCTGGTCTCCATAGTGGATGATCTGGTACAGCTGCAGGATCAAGGCAGAGTTGGTGACTTGGTGTTATTGGACCTCCCTGCCGCCTTTGACACCCTTGACCATGCATTCTTGCTGGATCACCTGTCCGGGGACGGCCGATCTGGGGTTGTCCTTTCCTGGTTTTCCTCCTTTCTGTCTGTTCACTATCAAACTCTCTCTCTACCACCTTTTTGCTCTCAGGCTATGGCTATCACTTGTGCTGTTCCCCAACGTTCGGCCATCTCACCTGTTCTGTTCAATGTATACGTTCACCCTCTGACCAAGCTCATTTCTTCCCACTGATTCCTCTGTTATTCCTATGCTGACGACACCAAGATCCTGGTCCGCCTTGACCTTAATCAACCTGAGTCAACTACCAGTTTCAGGGTATGTTTGGATGCCATGGGAGAATGGATGTGTAACAACTGGCTCAAATTGATTGGGGAGAAAACGGAGGTGTTGGTCGTGGGACTCCCCTTGGCTTCTTCTCTATGGACTTCTGATTTTTGGCCACTTTCCTTGGGTCCTCTCCATGTTCCCACTGCTGTTGTGAAGGATATGGGGGGTTAAAATCTCCTCAACATTTTTTATGAAGCTCCCAGTCAGTGCAGTCTGCAAACGCACCTACTTTCAGCTCAAACCAGGCTCGGACTGGCCTATAGGGCAATAGGCCCATGGCCAAAACACAAAATGCTGGTGTGAGGCAGTTTTTTTTGGTCAAGGTGGGGCCGTTTTTTTGCCATGAATGAGTTAATTCACCCTGCATCTAGTAGTTTTGAACAGTGTTGCAGAGTAAATATTCTTTAAAATGCACAATTTACATCACACTTTATCAAACTACTCCCTATTGCTTACTTATCAAACTGTGTCACAAAAGGAATGAATAGCCAATTGCAACTGTGGGCCACTTTTTCATTGGTGACTGAGATTTTTTTATGGCCCAGTCTGACCCTGGCACAAACTGCTCTGGAAAGTTATTCTTTCATCCCACTTCAGTTTTGGGCACCAGTGGTAGTGGCGTTGGTCACCTCCTCCATCGATTATCCAAACTCCCTATACTTAGCTCAGCCTTTTTTGGTGCCTTTAGGTACTTCAAAATTCTATTCTGCTGTGCGCCTGGCCACTAATATGGCCACTTCTACACCGTGATGTGCCCCTATCTCCCCTGTTACACCACCTTCACTGGCTACTTGTATGCCAGCGTGTCCAATTTAAGGCTGCCTGCCTGGTCCATCAAGCCTTTTCTGGCCATGTGACACATGCAAGCCAAATATCACCCATATGTGCCCGGTCGAGTACTGTGATCTGAAGATGCCTGCCTTCTTTTAGTACCGTGCTCTGCGATCTATGCGTAACCATCTTGCCTCTCATCGGGGCCTAAAAGCCTTCCTATTATAAAGGCGGTCCCCTTTCACCCCTATCTGTCGACCAGTGCCAAGGTATCTCTGTGGTGATTGTGCGTTTTAAAAATTAAATTAACATAGCATAACATACTTGTTTATGGGCTGCTACATCTTAATAGTAGGTCAATAGTAGACTCAAAGCCATGACATGTCCATTAACAACATTATGTCAATTATTGCGGTGGACTGAAAGTATTTTTGGCATCATGCATTCTTCCAGCTATGCCTTTTCCTGGAGTTTAGGAGGACAGCTCGGGAACAAGAATATGATGCTGTCGTTACCTCTTGATCTTTGGCCACATGTTCATGTTAGGCCGATTTTCATTTTTACGTGAACTCCCCTTCACATGTGAGTCCCCCAATACTTTTTGCTGGACTGCTAAATTTTGTGGTCAGTTCTCCTGAGTGAGTGGAAACCTTTTCCACACTCACTCATTCGTTTACCCTATCTTTGGGATTCTTTTATATTCCTTGTATACATTTTGTTAGGTAAGAATTTCATGTTAGTGCTAAATCTCCCTCACCTGTGAGACACCAGAACTTTTCCCTGGATTTATGGATTATTTTTCCTTGTTCCCCAGTGAGTGGGAACTTTTTTCTCACTCACTCTTTCTTTTACTCGTTTTTTGGGTGTAATTGTTTTGACTCTCCATAGTATATTTTTGATTTTTTTCTTTTTGATAATGTTTTTGAATCTACATGTTATTGTTGCAGCACACAGCACTTACTGTGCAGTGTTGCTAAGTTGCCCTTTGGGCTCCCTTTTTTTCCCTTGGGTTTACCTTGTGTAAACAACTGTTCCCAAGGGTAGGGTGGACATGTTTAGCCCCTGTACAATTTTATTTTGTGAGCACAGCACCCCCCACCTTCTGTGGAGTGCTGGGGACATACAGTGTATCCCCTTTTTCACTGCACCTGTAACATTCCTGTTACAAGCTAATCTAAATGGCTGATGGCAGTGAACCTTTTTCCACCAATACAGTAACGTACTCGCAGGCTGTTTCCACAGCTGCGGTAAGGTACCCTTGGCTGTCTTCTTTTTTCCCCATTAGGCCTTCCTTGGTCCTTCCCCTACTCTCCAGGGTGAAAAAGTATTTTGTGCAAGTTTTGTCTTTGGCGAGAGACCTTGGGCAAGCCTGCCCAGGCTCCAGAGTTTTTGAGAGGGTGGAGTCTAAATCTCTGCAGCCCTTTGTCTTCCAGCCTGCCTGCTTGACACCAGCTCCAACTGGGAGGTTGGCTGTCCTGTAAGGACTGCCACCCCCTCTGGTTTGAATGTTGCATGCATGTTGATTGGCTGGGTTCCAGTATGAAGTTCTGATCCTGGGAGCTGAAGAAGTAGTCAATCACCAGAACCGATTCTGAAGAGAAAGATGAAGAAAAGCCGGCTGAGACACGTTCCAGCGACTGCAGGGCCTGCTGCATAACCGGAGCCTGCTATTATCCTTGATTCCAAGTGACCTGGCTGGCCCTGAAACGATGACTGTGACTCAGACCATGGTCGGATCTAGTAGACTCAATAAGGCCTGCATTTGAGTCATCCCACAACATGCTGGGTCCTTGCTGGGCTGCAATACCCCAATACCCTGGGACCTCGAGCCATTGTGCAGTGCATGGTCTTCTGAAATTCGGAATATCGCTGAAACTTTGGGGCACTCTGCTGGACCTCTAGAGACTTGATTTGAATCTGTGAAGTCCCCTTAGCAGAGTACTGGACCCAATATGTGATGAGAATCCGACAAGCGATATTCAAACTTCTCTTGGCTTAAAAAGGGTGCCAAAATCAGAGCCATGACCAGCTTTAAAGAGACTCTTGCCTGGAGTCTTTCCCGCTGATCCTTGCTGCAAGTTCCCATCCAGTGTCCTCTCTTCAGTCACCATGACACAAATCCAAGGACCTGGTCCTGTGCTGCCATAGCCTGAAGATGTGCATCTGCAAACTTCTCCTCTCTGCTGAGGTACTGTGTAGGCTTCAGTATTACTTACCTTAAACCTTGTGTGAT
Source organism: Ambystoma mexicanum (assembly GCF_040938575.1). NCBI lineage: Eukaryota > Metazoa > Chordata > Amphibia > Caudata > Ambystomatidae > Ambystoma > Ambystoma mexicanum. Next base: position 407,063,166 of record NC_090937.1, read on the forward strand.
TCCTGTGAAGCACTGGGGGTAATTTGTGTGATTGGGAGTTCAATCATCCAGTTCGCCCAGGTCTAATGCTGGAATCCATCTAGGGTGTCTTCTCTGAAGTCCTTGGACCCTTTCTGCAACTCCTATGTAAAGTAATTATTTGTTTAAAGAGCTTTCCTCAGGAAATCCGACTGTTCTGCATTCAGTACCTATTCTGACGGTTCCAAAAATTGGCCCCTAGACCACTACGTCCCTCTTCTGCCACTGAGAAAACTCATGCTTCAAGATTAGGCAAGAGCTTACAAGGTCAGGCCTTTTCCTTGAACTGTTTCAAGTGTTAGAAGTCTTTTACTGGTGTATGAGTTGTTTTGGTAACTATCCCTCTCCTGGCTCAAGTCGAGGGTACACGCACGTGGACAGATTCCCCCCTCTTTTTTCAGAGGGCACCTCGGTATGCTAATTTCTGGTGACACCACATTTAATTAGTATGTTAATGAGTCCCCCCACTTTTCTTTTAGGACTGGACCCCTGGTCCCTCTGAAATATGTTACAAAAGTTCTTACTTACCTTGGAATGTGTTCTGCCATTCTGAAAAGTATATAGGGTTGTGTTACTTTCCTGGGATTTGTATCCTCCTCTTCTTAAAAGTAAGACTGGTGGCTTCACTCTGTTTGAATGGTGCATGAGTGCTGATAGGTTGGGATCCTCCATAAGAGGCATGGATCCTGATGCTGAAGATGAGCTGACCACCTGAACTGATAAATCAATGAGGAGGAAGAGCAGAGACACGAGCAGCCACTTCCAGACAATCAGAGCTGCCTTCTGAGTAATTGCTGCTGTCGGACCTCTTCTTCCAAGTGTCAGGAGAGCTCCGAAAAGGATGACTCTCTTCTTTAGACTGGTGGTTCCAATCAGACTCAAGACGTCCTGGATTTTGTGCCATTACACAATGAGCTATGACCCTCACTGGCTGCAAGCCACCAATACTCTGGGACCGGTGGCCATTGTTCAGTGTAAGGCCTTCTGAAGATCGAATCCTCAAGAAATATTTATGGACTCCTTCCAGACCTCCAGCGGTAAGATTCCACTCCTTGAAGCCCCCTCAACAGACTGCTGGACTGAAAAAGAAAGACAAATCAACTGAGTGGTAGTCGTTCTTCACTGGTGCTTTGTAAAGGGTGTCGAAATCACAGAACCACAAAGAATCCTTTGCCTGGATGCTCTTCACTTGTTTGCTGCTGCAAGATCCATTCCTGTGTCCCTTCTTTTGTTTGCCTGAGCAAGAATCCAGTGAACGGGACTACTGCTGCTGCATTGTGGGGGAATCATGCTGCATCATCTTTACATTTAAGGTACTATCAGACTTTTGGTAGAACTTACCTAGAGTTGATTTGCTGCTCCTCCGTTGCTGGAGTGGTGATTTGTGTGTTTGGGTGTTCACCCATCCACGTTCACCCCAGCGCAATGCCTGTGTGCCTTCAGGCAGCCTTCCCTGAGATCCCTGAACCTTTTTCCCCAACAAAGAATGTTACTTACTTGCTACGGAAGACTTCCTCTGGAACCTTTGAATTTCTACAACTGGCGTCTTGGTTGTTTGGCCCTCCAATCTGACAACACTCATAACTAGAATGGGATTGACTAATGAGGCCTAAGGCCTCTGCGAAATTATTACAAGTATTTAACTGCTTTATGTTGGTCTGGTTTCAGTGCTTCTAACCTGAAACAGATATTTTAAAAGTTATTACAAAAGTGCTTTACTTTATTTTGAATTGCAACTCCCTAACAGTTCACTCTACAGATTGCTGGGTGACCAACAAGCAACTATATATGACCTGGAATAAATGCTGATATACTACTCACACGGATATGATACTGGTTAGCAGACACCTGATATGCTGATATGCTGCCATACATATAATTTGTCTGCTAACCAGTGAATTATACACCACAGTGAAAGTATATTGGTTATGCTTCTTGAAAAGCCTATCGTAGTGATGTGAAATTCAGTATCTCGCAGAATCTACAATTCTGCTTTTAGCAAGCTTCTGCCAGGGAGACTGACTTATGGATCTTCTAATTATCAAACTTTACTCCTTCAAGACCTTTCCTGTGCTTTTGACAAACATTGCTGTTTTTCTGCATTAGATGTTCACTAATCCTAATACTATTTTTTCATGTTTGCTTTCCATAGAAGTATATTGCCCTAGCTTTCATAAAGTGGATGGTGTAAGATTATATCCACTTGGCTGTGGAGAAGTGCCGGCAAGGACTGGAACCGTGTGCCAATTTAGCTGCCAACCTGGCTATACATTAACAGGAATTACAGAAGACGTGAGGTGTCTGACCTCTGGAAGATGGAGTGAAAATGCTCAAAATGCAATCTGCAAAGGTAATGCTTGAAGTGGACCACTGTCTTTCAAATGTAAGGAGGTAGAGTGGCAACATGCTACATAAGTTCACAAATGAAAGAGGCACAGTCATTTAATAGAAAAACAACATAATATGGACAACATGCCCCAGGGATGTGCTGATTGCAAAGGTCCATGTGAAATACTCAAATTTAGGAAATATTTGACCGCCAGTCATTTTATAATCCGAGGAGTAGTACTTGCTGCTCATCTCAAAGCATAGTCATGGTACAGATAAAAAAGAAATCTGTAGAGTATTATCTTAACCCGAAAGTGAGAAGACGAGGGACAGGTGAAGCACAATGGCTGGAAAGAGGTGGATTAGCCTTTCCATTGATATAAAGATCCTTCATTTAAACACAATTTTGTTCTTCAGATTCTAAGAAGTGTAGGTCAGAATCTTACTATACAAAATGGTTCCCTTTCAGCGTCCTATTGTCAGCCCAAGACAGAATTGTTTGATGTACATTTGTGTATTAGAGGAGATACAGCATTTTTTGACACGTAAAACCTAGAAACCACAAGGGTGCAAGATGCAAGTGATTACATCAGAGCGCAATATGAAGGAGTATATAGTTGGAGTGCTACTTGTAGAAAAGAAATGTGATTTTGTGTGGGGTGGAGGGATGTAGGTGGGTGGCCTTTTCTGTGCTGCCATTTATTGTAGAACTACAATATTAGAACAAGGTTAAATGTGAAGAAGTGAACAAGTTAGGTCACATGGAAATGAGAATTTAGTTAGCTTATAGCAGCAGAGTTATCGATTTGCTAAAGATCCCCAAGAATGTATTTTGCTTGCTTTCAAAATTTTAAAAGCATTACTTTGGCCTTCCCATTTAGCTCCTGAAGCGTTTAACAGTGATTATTGGCGTGGAACCAAAACTATATATACAATACAACTGAAACTCTGTCAAATGTTTCTCATTTAGACATGGAGGCTCCTCAAATCACGTGTCCTAATGATATTCAGACTGGAAATCTTGAACATCAGCACTCTGCTCTGGTCAGCTGGGAAGCCCCGATTGCAAAGGACAACTCAGCTGAAGAGGTAGGTAAGGACTGTAAGCAATTAATGTTGTGGTTTGTCTTTCATTCTCAAAACATAATGGGTGTAGAGTATCACATCTGATTCAACTTTTGTTGCCATCACTGTTATTTAGCTGATTAGTTATACTCAATATTTAAGTTAGTATCTGGAACCTCATGCACTCTTCTAAAGGACGTCCATGCTTATCACACATGACTACTTACTAAGCTTTGCACAGTGTGCTTTAATTAGTGGTAAAAAATAAAAGAACTCATATGTAGTTCTTGGTGAGGTATAACGGGGAGGCAACGAGGTTACCCACAGTAGCTGTTTCTTTTTGTGTACACTCTTAATACCGTTGAGAGTTTGAACCAGGACATTTAATGTAGTAAAAGGAATATACTCTGTTCGTAAAGAAGATATGATAATGTCGTAAATGGGTTGATTTCACGTACATATTTGGTCCCCCTCATTATTTTAATGAAGAGATCACGGTTGAGTTGGGGAGAATGAAGAGACAAGAGGGAGGCAGAGTGTGGCAGGACGAAGGAGAGAGACCTTAAAGAAGGAGTTGAAAATCCTCCTCCTTTTCAGCGTATTCGTTGTGTGTTCGCATCACTTTATATTCCTTGAAGGAATGCAACATTGGCAACTAGAAGGGGAAACACTCCTGTACATAGACTGATATCCCCTGAAAAAGAAGAGGCCGCCGTATGGCTGGCTTGCTCACTACTGCAGAGCCGTTGCTGTCAGATGCTGATAAACCGAAGGGATCGCTCATTTGCAACGACAGCGTGTTGTGGATCCCTGGTGCACCACAGCCCATCAGTTTGCTCTGCAGGACGAAAAACGTAAAGTAGCAATCTAGACATATGCCACAGCCCGTGTGTCCAGATTTCAAAGCGAGCATCTGCGCCTGAAGAAAAGCCTGCTGCAAATGCGCCCCAGTCTTGTGCTGCTTCCCCATTTTGAGACTACGTGCCCAAACGGAACACCGGCAGATGCGTTTTCTGCACTGTGCATGAGAGAATACTAGCCCCTGTTCGATGAGTACTACTTACATAAGGAAATCTTGACTTCCATGATTGGGCGCTCCCATATTTAATGGTATTCCTTATTGGCACAATGCTGTACATTATATGCCAAATTGTCTATTTTATGTCCTCATTTTAATTAAAGTATGAGTAGAACTGGTCTGCATCCAGGAGGAATGATAGTTAATGGTCATGTTTTCATGAATTAAAATAAAAAATAATGAACATCATGATATAAGCCTCTTGGCGCAAATATAGCATAACCATAGGAGTGTCTGCCTGTCCTATGCATTCCATGATATATATATATGGTAGACTCAATAGCATAGGATTGTTTGTTTCTGTTATTTTGTATGCATAGTTGTTTGCCATTTCAGCCAAATTGCCAGGAAATGGCATCACTGCCCTACACCAAATGGAAAGATCAATTTGGTACAAATGCCATTAACCATTTTTCTGATAAATATTACTGCTTCATGAGGAAACCAAGAAGATATACCTGTCACAGGAACCTGTTGATTCATATTACAGTGAGATTTCTACCTTTTTATTTCTATTGAACATTTAAAGGCAGCACTATGTCTGATGATAACATTCCATCCACAGTCCCAGCATCATCACCCAGAATGTTTCCTCAAGCTCATGTTGAATCGCTATCACTACAATTCCAGACAGCGTTTGATTTATCGGATACCAGCAATCAGGGACCCAGATTGGTGCGATGGATGAGATACTTTTTAGTATATATTGATGCTCTTGGTCCACTAGAATATCATAGAAAGAAAAGCCTCCTTTCGTTGGGTGTGGGTTCGTCAGTTCGTGACATACTCTATAAACTCCTGGATGACACCATGACCACATACGAGGATCTAAAGATAGCGTTGTCTGATTACTTTGCCCCACATACATATGTGCATTACAAGAGGCACATTTTTCTTATCACTTTCCATATAAAAGGGGAAACCATGGGTAACTTTGTAATGAGACTTTGGTCCCGGCTAAAACATTGTTAATTCCATTGATACTCAAATGAAGAAGTTTTGAGATCACAAATCATTGTGGGATGCGAGTTGTCAATATTCCAGAAGAAATTAATACAAACACCCTGTACATTGGAAGAGATTCTGACCATGGCACAGATAGATCTAGTGATTGAACTACAGGTGGATACAATGGATACATTGAATCTGCATCCCAGTCAGAAAGAGCAAGCGTCCATACATCAAAAAAGTAAACAACACACACAATGAAATGTATAGACACATTCTGTTTTATATGCAGGTATGATTGCCCACAGTGCAATGTTTTCCCAGCAATAGGTCAATTCTGTACGACCTCTGGTAGAGAAAACCACTTTATGGTAATATGCCATACCTTGAAATACTCTGCAGACATGGCCCTCTCATCCGAATTCCTAGTAGATACTGAGGTGGGAGTTAATGTAAATAGTGAGGATATCTTTGACACACTGCCACAGGCGCTTCTGTTATGACCGTCCAAGGTGAACATAAATGGATGACAGACACCAGTGCCATGCAAAAGTATATTTTTAGCCACATGCCTTAATAAATCGCACTCTTTACACATACAACTTCATGTTTTAAATGCTGATGCTAACAGTGGATGGATCCTTAGCTTCAAAGCAGCAATAGACATGGGTTTAGTACAAATTCTTTGCTGGTTTATGGCCCACAATTACATACAAATGACTGATAAAATAGAGCAACTATTCCCTTCATTGATTAAAGGGCTAGGGTAGCTAAAAACTGTCAAGTACGGTGACATACTGATGAATCAAATAAGGTGATAGCGCAACATTACAGGGGCTTACCTATAAACATCCAACATCAAGTAGATCGGGAACTACACAAATGGTGCAAGATCAGGAAATCAAAGAACCAGCCACAGGGCCTACTCCTTGGGTGATCCCGATTGTCCCTGTTCCCAAGACAAGCCTAGACAAATCTATTAGTTTGCCAGTTAACACAAGGTCCTCTAATCACGCCATTCAAAGAGAACATGACCAAGCACCAAGGATCACTGACCTTTAAACAGTGACAGCATTCTCAAAACTGGACCTGAACAAGGGATACAACCAGTTAGAGCTGACTCCCTAGTAATGTTACATCATAGCATTCATTATATACCTAGGTCTGTACAGGTACAAGCGCCTCAAATTTGGTATCTCCTTGGCAGCAGAAATTTTCCAGGAGGAAATTCATAAAATCATTTGCTACATGAACCAACTGCATCAATTATAGAAATGACATTTTAGCATTTTGCACTACCCCAGAATGGTATGAGGAAACACTTCACATTGTGTGCACGGTGCTAGAGGCCGCTCGCATCGCTGTGAACAAGGAGAAGTGTGATTCTAGGAAGCTAAAACCTAACATTCTTTGGGCACATCTTCTCAGATTACGGCATGAGATCGGATCCAGAAAAAGGGGCTCCGCTCAATTAGACACTGCGGCCTGCAAATGTTTCAGACCTCTGTTCCTATTAAGGTTTTATGAGTTACTGCTCGTGGTACATACATGATTACGGGATGGTCAGTTCACCATTCAAGAGTTCACAAAAGCACATGCTGAGATTCTATGGACCGTAGACGGTCAAGAGGCATTTGAGTCCATCCAGCCACAAGACAAGGTCTACAAATGACATGGCAGACTTTGACTCGGACCAACTGTGGATGCCAGTGCGTGGGTTTGGGCGCAATTCTGGCACAATCTGATCCTGATTCACTGCAACAATTAATAGATTGTGTCATATGCAAGCCAAGGCCTATTCATCACTGAACAGGCATACTCACTGGCAGAAAAAGAGGTTTTGGCAATGATTTCACCCGTTTCTGTATGGGAAGTCATTCAGTATAGTTATGGATCATCAGGCTCTGCTAACCATTTATGGTAGCCCAAAAGCTTAAATGCTGCCTCAAATGGCTCATTGGGGTTTGGCCCTTCATGTTTATGACTTTAATATCATTCAAAGACCTGGTAGGGAAGAAAACCCAGCAGACTTCCCTGTCCAATAGATACATCAATGATATCATACACCAGTGAAGCCAGCATCTCTGGTGCTGGCCACATTGCAAAGGGAGTCAGAAGGTGATCCTGCATTCACCATTATCAGGAACTGTCTAGCAAAAGGAAAATGGAAATATGTGAAACAGATCGCAAGTTGAGAGGCAACTTTCGTGAAGGAGGAGATATCAAGTTTACTCTTAGTAAAAGATTAACTTTCTTTGACGGATGACCACATTCTTCTGAACTGCAGCAAAATGGTGATTCTCATATCCTTGTGTCAGCAGGTGATTGATCGTGCACACGAAGCTCATAGAGGAATCGTAATATGTATTGCTATTGTAGGAGGTGTTGTTACCACTTGCCAGATTACTTTGAAGTACATTAAAGTGATGCTAAACAATCCAGTGAGCTTTCAATACAATGAGTATTTTGCTAATAAATTCGAGGATGCAACCAGTGCTATGACGATCAATGTGCTAACATGTCGACTGTTCTGCTGAGCTACACCAGGAGGCTCTCAAATATGGCTTAGTTCAGATCCAAGTGCCGGCTTGTTCTAACATTTCCATGACTATTTCAACCATGTCCTTCCAGGTTCAAATTACCACAGTTAAGCACGTTGTCATACTACACCACTGGAACTATATAATTACCATGTCACTGTCACATTTCCCCTAGGATGTTAGTATGCAGCGTTCACATTTCCACTAGAAATTGCAACGCCAGTTTCTCATTACCCTAGAGCATTGTTCCATGCCAGTTTCACTCAGCCTTCAACATTTTCTCAAACCTTTCAACAATTCCATTCCAGTTGCAAACTGCAAAATTAAGCACATTTCATTCCACTGTATTAGCCGAAAGAACATTAAGTCCCTGGAAAATGGGAAGCCAACAGAAAAGTGTTCTATGCCATTTCCACGTTGGCCTCCGAACGTTACTACGGAAGTGTCATATTGCCATCATAAAAGCAATCTATGCAAGTTTTGTATTGCCTGATGGAGGTGTTCCATGCCAGTTTCATAGTGCCCCTAACTAAACAAAATAACATCCTCACAGAATCAGCATTAACATGTCGCTTTCTCATGGCTATTAGGCATATTGTCACGCCACATCAGTGAGTCCAGAAACTGAATCTGTCCTTTCCTCCTTGTCCTCAGGGAATGGTTCTGTGCCAGGTTAGCATTGCATTAACACATGCGAGGTCTGTTAGACCAACGCTATGCAAGTTTCAAATTGCCTTAGTTAACATCACTGGCATGCCACATCGTGGACCACAGAAAATGTGCATATAAGCTAAAACTGAGCCATCCTGGCAACACATTTCTTGAGTTAAGCACAATCCCAGGATGATTTTGATGGACCAATAAGGTGGCTAGAAATTATCGCATTGCCTCCAGGAAAGTGGCATACCAGTTAACGTTGCCTTAATTTAGCACTTTATCATGTGACGACTTGTATTTGGATCCCAAAAAATACCTTGCCAGGTGTTCATTTCCTGGGGAAATTTCACATCAATTTTGCCTCAGTTTAGTACGTGCCCACTGCCATATCCTTGACCAGAAAGTAGCATGTTATTATTAGACTGACAAAGAAAATTGTCAGGTCAAATTTGCAACGCCTTAGAAAATTACTGTGCCTGTTTCATATTTCTGTGGTTAAGCACATTATCAAGCCATGCCATCACCCTAGGAAACATAAGTTGGCAGTTTCACCATCTGATATATATCCCATGCAATATTTACCTCTCTCAATGAAAAGTATATTTCTAGGTACATATCATCGCCATAAAATGGGGTCATCTCCAAACACATAGAATGCAAATTCAGCATAATGACCATTGTATGTCTGCTATTTTTGCACACTGTCAGAACTCTTCATGCTTGCATGAATGTGCCTTTCATGTGTCTCTTAACTGTAGTATCCATTTTATATTCACCAGTCCTGTTTCCGAAGAGCTGACAACTCCATATGAGTTTAAGCATCTAGTCATACTGGTTATTTATGGCATGAATACACTGTTACAGGAGATACCAGCGAGATCCTCAAAGGTTGTTGTCCCATACAGCAAAGTCATTGCACAATGAGCCATAATTTTGGTTGATGAATATGGCAAACGTAGATCTATTCCATCAAGATCTTGGAGAGTGAGGGTAAACTACTTTATAAATGTTGTTGAATTCATGTGACCTTGAACGTAACTAATAGGGCATAGAAAGCATGGCACGATGTATGTTTGGCATGTCATAAGACCTCCTGTGAACCAAGATGTGCTTTGACGGCACCAACTTGAGTGTTCCCTGGGCTGGTTATTAGTCCATTTGGCAAGAACAACATCTGTACTCTACAGGAGAACTGCCAAACTGCATGATGACATAGTTAGGTGCCACCCTAAACGGTGCCACCCTAAACTTGGTGGGGTGGGTGGGTGAATTTCTCAGCTTTGAAAGGTGAAATTGACAGAGCGAGAAACTTCCACAACACTGAACAAGAGTGATGGTCTACTGTTGACAATGATGCACAACTGATAATACTAATGACCATAATCAGAGATGACTGATGTGTTAGCCACAGTTCAATTACCCAAAGGTGGCAGTAGATTATTTTCCACAACCAATACTCAAAAGGGATAAAGGGGAAATGGATAAGGTGAGACCAAGATAGCACACACATTGGGCCTCATTACGAGTTTGGAGGCAGCCATGGTGCTTTTAGCACCATGGCTGCCTCCAAACCGGGCTCCATTACCGGGTTCCGTAAAATGAGGAATAACCGGGTTATAACACCATTGGAGGACCCAGTAATTACTCCTTGAAGGAACCATTCCCCATTCCCATTTGAGCCCCCATAGAGCTCAATGAGAATGGGGAGGGAGGTAATAACGGGCACATTACGAATGGCCTGCTATTACCTCCCTCTTCCCCTCGCGGGACCCGGAAAAGACGTCTGGTTTTACCAGACGTCTGGTCCGGGTCCCGCAAAGGGAACCACGTAATCGGCGCTCCTGTAATGAAGGGTGCCGGTCCCGTACCGGCACCCTTCATTACTGGGGCGCCACCCTTGTAATGACGTCCATTATGTTAAAGATATGATATGGTATGATAAATCATTCATAATGCGCCTGTACACAAGTTATCTTTAGGCACAACAAGACAAGGAGGGGTGGACAGAAGGATGACAAAACAACGATCTTACTAAGCCTTACAAGATGACTCATGCAGTATAGTATTTGAGTCCTTGATCTTATGTGTAATCCCTGAAGAGGTTCCCACACTTATAGGAAAGGAACAAAACATATAGAGATTGTTTGTTTAAGGTGGAGCTGAACACATCAGGTTTTTATCCTTTTTAAGATGTGTGTTTATTTTGTGCTTGTGGGGATCAAGTTTGCACATATGTAAGTGACAATTGTTTTACCAATTGACCCGTTGCACGAGCATTTTTGTGTGTGATTAATTTCAAATTTGTAATAAAAGAATCTATTCTTATTTTAAAATATTGTGTGAACCGATAACGGTGATGAAAGCCTACAGCTTGAGGATTGAAACGTGAGACTTTTTTGTTAAGCGAAGTAGATTATTTGCCCCATTAATCTGAATGCATTTTTGTCTATTGAATTCCCTTGCATCCTGTTCAGCTTGCTATGTTGTAATTGCAGACTGAATTATCCTAGAATGCAAATCCATTTGTTTATTGATGCTGATCTGTAAAGAAACAGATGACACTGTTGTCACAGCATCTGGTTATTGGTCTAGGTTGTTGATTCTGAATACTGTTTTGAGAACCATGCAACGTACAGTATTGTGGAAAATGACACACAGGGCTATTATTTCATAGTGTATCATTCAGTTATACTGCCAAGCTACACCTGAATTAAGTAGCCAACGGAATCTAGATGTCCACATACCAAATACCAACTCAACTGGATCCCTTGACCAATGATCTGCCATGTTTTATGACTACTGTCTTGCTATTGTGAAGGTAATGAATGTTGGAATATCTACTTTTAAGTCTGTCACTGACTTCAGAGGTGACTTGTTGGGTCAATACATATTTCTTTGTTGGGTGCTACATGCTTAGGGCAATGTAGTGTACACTCAAAAATGAATCAACCAGTTTTAGAAATCTGAAGCTATACCATACCACAACCTCCCTTGTGCATACTAATTTTTCAATCTTTGGTGACAAAAGCATATATTAGTTAATTGAGTGCCCAATCATGGATTGCTGGAGGCCTGCAGATCATTGTAGTACATGCAGCAGTAGAATCATTACAAAGCAGCTGAGATAAATCCGCGAGTAGACAAGATTACCTACCTGGCAACATGGCCCTGGTATCACATGTAACATGGAGTTACATGTTGTGTCAGAGCCATATTATGGAAGTGCTTTGATAAATCCATTAATCATGTCTTAACATGCTGCTAGTACTGGACATATTCACCTGCGCTGGGAGTGCTGAGTGGGATCTGGGACCAGCATTGCTTGGCATGTTATGCCTTGATGGGGGTTGTTTCTGTCTAGCTCTAGGGCCTGCACAGAGTGAGGGCACAGGGAGGCAGAGTTTACAGCAGACAGGGCTTGGGTCATTGAACATGCCTTGGTTATAACCATTTGTGAATCCCTGTACAACATAGTACCATGGCAGAGGAGGACACACATTATGCTGGCAAAGATAAAATAACAACTGCTGAGTTGCCAACAGGATTACCATCCATCATCAACTGTCTAAGGCAGTGAACAGATTCTCACTAAAGCTCCCTAGATAAATGTAGCAAAACATAAATATTAACAAATAGGTTCAAGAGGAGGGTCAGCCGACACATTTTGAATTATTTGCACAGCTATTCTACTTATGTTAGGGTATAACTAACTTGATTGCCGACTTGTGTGTATGTTTCCTGACTTGATAATGTATTTAACTGTAATCACATGTTGCCTATTTCGAAGTATATTGCATATTTCTCCAACATTGGATCTTTCATGGATTCACATGCTGTGAATATTCTCCGTTGTCAGGCTGGGAATCCCTGGTTACTTTGATTTAATCATTTTCCTATGGACAAACTTGACACCTTGAGTGTCCCATCAATGTCATTATGGGTGCTTTTGGTCCTCACCAATAGGACGTCGAGTGTATAGCTCCACTCCTGCAACTTGCCCTCCGATTTTTAAACACTCCAGCTGCAGGATATCCCTCTGCAGAGGATGTTTGACTGGAGGGGGTCGGCTGGAGGGCGCATGTGAATTCATGAAAGATGTCAGTGCTGGAGAAATGTAGTTACAGCTAAGAAACTACTCCCTTCTCCAGAATTGGATCTTTCCTGTATTGACATGCTGTGAATAGATTGTATAGCAGTATACATGTTAGGAGAAGGTAAAACCAGGCAAAAAATGATTAGATACTTTAACATTTGTATGCGCTAATGCAAGATGTATACATACATACAAGAAAAATACCCCTGAAGCTGCGGGCCTTACCTTACTGGAACAGCCCTTGAAGGACTGCCCATCCCATCTGCACGTCTTCAGCAAGCTGCTATTGTAAATAGTAGTCCCTGGTAAATGTGTGAGGCACTGCCCATGTTGCCACCTGGCAAATGTCTTTGATGGGCACTCTGGATGCCTTGTTTTGAAAGTGTTTTTTTTAATCTTTTTGATGGGCCAAAGCTGACAAAGATCTGTTTAGTTGTTATGAAAGATTTTGTCTGGTCCAGATCATATTTTAATGCCCTTTTCCCGTCCAGAAAGTGTAGGGCTCTCTCTGCTGGGGAAGTGGCATTTTGAAAGAATGTAGGCAGAGTTATGGTTGCATTCTAGTGAAACTCAGATGGCATTTTAGGAAAGAAGTGAGGATTGGTCGGAAGTATTACCTTGTACTTTGCGAATCGGAGATGCAGAGGATCTAGAGGATGTAATGGCTATTAAGAATGACAATTTCCAGGTCACAAATGTAATGTGTGCTGTTGATAGAGGTTCAAAAGGAGTGTTCATGATTCCGGTCAGGACGAAACTCAGTCTCCATACCGGTGGAATCCTTTTCTTTGGAGGAAAAGTACAAAAGAGTCCTGTTAAGAAGTGTTTGAGTAGCCTGTCACTGAAGAGAGGAGGAGATCCTCTTTTTCTTGTAAATCTAATCAAAACAAGTTGTTTAAGAATTTAGGAGTACTGAGGGAGGAATGACATAGGGTAATAGTTAGCAGGATTGTTGGGATATGCCAGGGGTTTTTTCAAGATATGCAGGGCAGTTGCCACTGTTGAGCAGGGTCAGAAGGCTACAATGGATGGAGAGAGGTAGATTTAGACGCAGCTGATAGGTGCATGTGACCTCACTCTCTGGACGCCAAATGGATCAACAGGTGCACAAGAGGCGTTCATTTTGTAAGCATAGGAGCCATTTCAGGAGTAGAAATTTGGAACAATTAGCATGAAGAAGAGGTGACAATGACAGATGAGCGAGCAATGGAATCAGTGGAGGGAAAGGAGAGTGGTGAAGGTATCTCAGATATTATCAATTTTAGAAGTGAAGTAGTGGACAAATTTGTTAGCAGAGATCAACCCTAGGATGAGGAGTCACCATGGTGTGCAGTGTGGAGGAAAGTGAGCGTAGATGAGAGCATACCAACCTGATTAGATTGGTGATGTAGGAGGCTTGTTCAGAGTCAAGGTAGTGGTGAAGAAGAGAGGGGCATTCTTGTAGATGAGAAGAGTAGGGGTTCTGATCTCTATTCTGCATATGAAGTTGATGTTACATTTCAGTTTTGAAGAGGAAGATCTGAGGAGTGAACGAGTGCTGGGGATGGGTTTGAAAGAGCGAAGGTATGAATTGGATAGTGTAAGTCAAAGGGTTTGCAGAACACCAAATTAATTAACATGACAGAAGGCATGTCCAATGGAAGAGAGCTGAGGAGGAGTGAGAGAAAGAATGGGGGATCTGATATTGTCTATGTAAGGAACTGTGGAGTCAGGTTTGAATTTGCATTTGGAGATAAAAGGAATGGTAGTGGTTGCAGGTGACGGGACAGCAATGGTAAAGTGGAGGATAGAGTGGCCAGAGGGTTTGATATTGAAAGTTGAAATAGGGAGATTGAGAAGAACAAAATGTTAAAAGAGTTGCCATCGGCGTGAGTGGGTATATTGTTATACGAGTGGGTATGTTGTGAATTGAGGTAAGGGGATGGTAATATAGGAGAGAGGCAAGTGTCAGTTGGTTGGTGGGAGAGACTTTGGGGAACTTTAATTCAGCCATGCATGTTATTGAGATTTTGTAACAAAGGGACTAAAGGTGAAGGTTGGGATTAGAAAAATTTCAGTTGAGATTGGCTATGGGTCGATAGATGAGGAGGATGGCGGCAGGTGTAATAGGAAGGAGTTGGGTGGTAGTGAATTCAAAATAGCATGGTGGAAAGTCAGAGGGAGAAATGAGACAGAGGAGCTGGTCCACGTGGACAATTAGGATGACACCATCACCTTTTTAGATACAGTTGGAAGTGTATGAAGAGGTAGCATAGTCAGTGTGTAAGGCAGCAATGAGTAGAAGAGTCAAGTTTATTGAGCTTTGTCTCTTTGTTACCAAACGTTATATTTCTGACTAACTGGGCATTCCAGAGATAAAGTGTGGAGGTAGTAGGAGAAGAAGCAGTGGTAGAAGTGTACCATAAAAAGTAGTTGAACTGTGACCTCAGTTGGGGACAGGGTAGGCAGTGGGGGAGAAACGTTCAACTAATTTTTCAATGGTTGCAGCCATGCTGGTCAACTGCCAATTGAGGTGAAACAAATTTCAGTTTAGCTGTAGCTGCTACTAGGTGGTAAAGTAGAGGGGTGTGCTTTAACTTCTGAAAGAACAGTTCTGGAACGGTGAAAATAATTGGCCACTGTAGTAAACAGTAAAAAATCAAAGTAGTGTAACTCAACAAGGAAGAGGTAGAAGGAGGGGAAGGCAGCGTGGTAGATGGGGTTTGAGAAAGTATGTTGGCCCAATGTCCTTCTGTGTGTGGGTCAAAGTGCCGAAATACAATGGGAAGAGTTGGAGAATATGGAGGCCATGATTATTGGGATAGGCTGGGGACTACATTTCTTAGGGATTGACATGGGTAAAGAGACAGAGAGTAGTGACATTAGGGGTAGTGGGAGAAGCGTAGTGATAGGATAAAGGTATGTGAGCTAGCGGAGGAGCACAGTGGGGCAGAGGAGTACGTTGGCATATACTACTTGTATTGTTCCATTATCTTATTTTATTTCAAATAGGTATTAGCTAATATGGGCATAGAAATCGCATAGCCAGAACGAATATATAACAGAAGGCCACTATACTTCACAAGACATGGCAATATTATTTACTTTAGTGGATAGAAATATCCCCAATTTTAATTTGAGACAACAACATTCATGATAATAAAGAAGTTTCTTGGAGGTTAAATTAGTTAAGTGAGTTTGACTACTTTCTTTTTGTCTGTGCACACGTTATTATCACAGAGATGTCATTTTCATTAGCAACAATCTGGCATTTGCACTTTTGCACCTAAATAGGTAAAAACGTAAATATTTCCTACCTGGAGACGAGACACCAATTTTATTTCCCCAAAAATATTAATTCGTATAGGAATACTTCAGGGTCAACAAACCAGAACATACATCAACTGCTTTCAGTTAATAGTTTGGGGTGAAATTATTGAGTTTGTGCCATGAAAAAAGAAAGGGATTAGGAAGTGTCATGTTTGTTAGTTGACATCAAAAAGACAGTAGGAATTCAAACAGCAGAACTAGCTAAATTAAACGTTTAATATAAATATTCAACCGAGGGTACTACGCTTATGCTTCCTAGACCTCACTCTATGCTTTTCTTTTTAGCAGGATATCTGGTAACATGTTAACATCAAACATTGGGACCTAGAAGGAGAGAAACAGAGGTCCTGGAATCTATGGGGGTCATTACGAGGTAGGAGGTAACCATGCTGCTATTAGCAGCATGGCTACCCCCTTACCGGGTACCAGGTCCGGGTTCCTCGAATGAGGAATTACCGGGCCATTCCAACCTTGGAGGGCCCGGTAATTCCTCATTCGAGGAACCCTTTCCCATTCCCATTCGAGCCCACGGAGGGCTCAATGGGAATGGGGATGGTGCTAACAACGCGTTGTTAGCACCCTGGTCTGCTCGCGGGACCTGCTAAGGGTGCCTGGTAAAACCAGGTGTCCTTAACGGGTTTCCGCAAGCAGACTCGTAATGAGGCGGTAAGGGGTTGGCAGCACCGGCACCTTTACCGGCGCCGTTAACTCCTTACCACCTCACTTGTAATGACCCCTTAATAACTATTAGGGTGCATTATTAGCTAAGCATACTGCCATGGTAAATATATTTACACTATTTCTCAGGCAGAACTACATCTCTGAATTCAAAGCTTCAGAGAAGGGACTAGAAGATAACGTTTAGAAATATCCATTGACCATCAAGACATGCGTTCAGTCACTCCAATGTTTGCAGTCTTTTTTTTATTCAAATGCTTGTTAGAAATAGATTGCAACCTTTCAAGACATGATTCACTTTAGTGAAAATAAAGGGGGCACAGTAATCCTCTGGGCAACATACTTAAGACACACGTTTTGATATTCTTAACTGACATCACTACCCCTCCATTAAAATATGCTTTTAAAACCCCTTAGGTTGGATATAATGGCTAAATTGAAGGTAGAAAAGGCATAGAGGGCAGGAACTAGGACTGAAGTATATAAGGATGAATGCGGTTGAAAATGGAATACTGTTTTATTTGTGGACTGCTTAATGTTATGAACATAAATATCTGCAGTTCAAAAATCACCTTAATGAAAAGGTGCAGCTGCTATCTCAACACATTGGGCCTCATTACACGGTAGGCGGTAAGGGATTACCGGCACCGGTAAGGGCACCGGTGCCAGTAATCCCTTACCGCCCTACTACGAGGTCCCTTAGCGGGTCCCTTCCTTAACGCCTGGTTTTACCAGACATTAAGGAAGGGACCCGTTGAGGAACTTTAGAGCTAATTACGGGCCCGCTAATAGTGGGCCCGTTATTAACTCCTTCCCCATTTCCATTGAGCCCTATGGAATGGTTCCCGGAATGGGGACTTACCGGTCCCGCCAAGGTCGGAATGACCTGGTAAGTCCCCATTCCGGGAACAGGGACCCGGAATGCGGTAAGGGGGTAGCCATGCCGCCTACCGTGTAATGAGGCCCATTGTATATTTCAACTGCAGAATTCTATATCACAGTTGAACAGAACTTCTTAACCCTCTCATTTGTCACCCATGATATGCCCCACCTTGCTTCTGTTCTTCATTAATCTACTACATTCTTGCTGTACTCTTGCATTCTTCATATTTAGGGTGCAGAGTTGCTCTTGGAGGACCATGTCTGATATTATTTCACTCTTGGAGGGGATATCTGTAATCACTTGTTTGTCAACATTGTGAGCAATAGGGATCATAATTATGATTAAAACCAGAATGCAAACCAAAAAAGAAAAGAATTTGCCATCCATCACCGTGCCCTTCCTCAAACGCCTTATTGGTATTCCACTGTTCCTCAAAATGCATGACTGTGGTGCTCAGTCAGGTAGCCAAACCACAATGTCAATGATTGGTGGACTGTGATTTGCCACTAGCTGTGCATCCTGTGAGAGCTGCCCATTGCGTTCATGGAAAAGGCATTGGGCCTCATTACAAGTGAGGCGGTAAGGGGTTAACGGCGCCGGTAAAGGTGCCGGCACTGTTAACCCTGTACCACCTCATTACAAGGTCCCCTCGCGGGACGCGCTCTGGACGTCTGGTCAGACCAGACGTCCTTTGCAGGTCCCGCGAGGGGACCAGCATGCTAACAACGGGCCCATCCTTAACGGGCCCATTGTTAGCATGCTCCCCATTCCCATTGAGCCCTATGAGGGCTCAAATGGGAATGGGGATGGTCCGGGTCCTGGTTCCCTGAATGGGGAGTTACCAGGGCTCTCCAAAGTCGGAATGGCACAGTATTTCCCCATTCAGGGACCACGGACCCGGACCCGAGGTTGGAGGCAGCCATGCCCTTGTTAAGGGCATGGCTACCTCCAAACTCGTAATGAGGCCCATTGTGTTGATGATGTGCACACCAGGCATTTGCATGTAGAGCGCCTATTATGGTTGGGAAATTGTCTATTACATAGAACTCTGTTTTGGCATTTACTGTTTGGGTTTATTTGTGTGAGCATAGACATAAGTGTAAGCATGCTACTAACACCCCGCCCCAGACTCCCACCCCACACAAATACTGCAGTCCACCAGATACACTTACAAAGCCATGACAAAACCCTCACTTGTATATTGAAGTCAGTATTCAGTTAACTCTTAAAATAGTTTTGTGTAGGGCCTAATATTTTTCTTCTCTATCTATTAATGCAAGTGATAGCTTCTCACAGGAATCATTACAAATTCCCTTTACTGCACTTCTACCCTGTTTTCTGAATGTTCTATTACGATTGTGTGCTATAAATCATGTTTATATCGAGGTTGAAACACTTTTATGGTACAACTTGTTGTGTTGCTTCTGCTGGCAGACATTAGAATGATTTTGTCAATGACTTGTCATGTGTTTTATTTCAATAGGTATCCGTTCAAGTGCGACCAGCCTTCCTAGCACCTCATCTTTTCCCAATTGGAGAGGAAATAATTACATACACAGCAACAGACAAGTCTGGAAACCAAGCCAGCTGCACCTTTAAGGTCACTGTTGAGGGTATGTCCTTCTCGGCCATCATGGCTACAGTGTGAACTGGTCATGCTTGCTTTGTGTGAATGATTGCAGTTTTGCCTTCAAAGCCATACATTTTTCATATTCAGAAAATCATGTACGTTTTAGAACTATACACATAGGACACTGACACCCAGATTCTTTTTAATTAGATGTAAAAACCCAAAGGCGTTTGATGTGATGGTCGGATGTGAAACGAGATGTTTGTTTTACATTTAAATTACAATCTTTCACAAGTGTGATAAGGCTGGTCTCACAGCCCTGTTGAAATAGCTCCACCCCACAATCCTGGGAAAAGAATAGGCCGTTTTTTTAATGAAAACTCAAATGCATTTACAATAAATAAAGTCAATTCCAAACAAAGTTAGTCTCCAACCTTATTCCAGGGAAGTCACCACAATATTATACAATCACAGAAAGCTTATAAAAAAACACACTTGTCCTGCCATCATACATCCTACTACAAAGAACAATTTATTGTAAGGCTTCCCCGCCCTCTATTGTGCAGGTAAATCAACTTATCTCTGGCAAAGAGTGCATTTGCCAACAAATACTGCACCTGACGACCTCTAATTTTTCATACAATAATTCTATTCAGAAAACATCTTTTTACACACACACCTGTGCCATTAAACAAACGTGGATCACAATATCAGATTCCCCCAGAATTTCACAAATTGCCACACAATACAAATTTCACGCACAACCTAAAATACATTATGGTGACAAATAGCAGCAAGGTAGGTGCAGAACTATTGTCCTACTCCTTAAAGTGCAGCATTACCATGATAATATATCAAAATACACAGAATTGTTTGTGGTTAGTGCAGTAAAGTTCTATATGTGCAGTACAGCATCCATATTTGAGAGCTTGATATATTCTTGCAGGTAGAAAAAGGACAAGCAGATAGACTTTTTATATTACTGGGGAAGGATATTTTGAACACTATTTGGTCGACACGGGGTGTTTCAGCCCTTAATTGAAGATCTGCCACTTGCCGGCGTTCTTCTTGGGTAGTTTATAGTCACAGCTACCCCTTCATCTTGTCTTTTGAAACTGAGCTTGATTCACACACGGGGATGGGGATGCGTTTCTTTTCTTGCAAATCTACTTGAAGCTACGCAGTTAATCACGGTTGTCTCTGCTGGTGCCGCCCTTTATTGTTGAATTGGTCAGCAAGCAGTCTTTTAGTTCATGGCTATACTGCAACTAGAGATATTCACTTGCCATATGAACGATTGCCGGGAAGTGAGTAGCACGGGAAGTGAGTAGCCCTAGTTGCAGCACAGCCACACACTACAAGGCTACTTACTGGCAATTCAACAATGGTTGCTGTACTGCACATGTAGCACTTTATTGCACTAACCCCAACAAATCTGTGTATTCTGATGTAATATGTATTGGTGCATCTTAAGGAGTAGGAAAACTGTTCTGCACCTCATTTGCTGCTATTTGTTAAAATAATGTCTTTTATGTTGTGTGTGAAATTTGTATTATGTGACAACTTGTGAAATTCTGGAGGAATCATATATTGTGCCCCATGTTTGTTTAATGCAACAATTGTTTTTTTTAACGAGATGTTTTCCGAATAAATGTATTGTATGAAAAATGAGAGGTCACCAGCAGTATTTGTTGAACAGCTGCACTCTTCTCCAGAGATAGGTTGCTTTACCTGCACAATATAGGGCGGGTTAGCCTAACACTCGCTTGTTCTTTGTGTGATATTAGCCTGTGCTCGAGTGAGGCTCCCCGTAAAGAACAGATATATAAGTCTTACTACTGCCAATACACACATAAACTTTCACACCTATGATTGTTTCTAAGCAATACAATATAATTCAGTAACGTTGCCGATTATTGGCTAGTGCATTCATATGTATTTATAAAACATTTATATCAACTATTGCAATATTTTTCAAAAATGTGTGACTTTCTCCACTATCAAAACAGGTATGGTATCAGAGAAAGGTTACATGCATATGTAATATTTATCTGCATATATTCCCTTCACTTTGTTCACCTACATGTGTGTGGGGTTGTGAATAAATAAACTATCTGTAAGTGATTTAAATATAGGCAAGAACAAATTGCATCTGGCTCCTACAGGAATGGATTGTGAAAAAGATACTCTCAAGGACTGTGCACTCTTTATGGACATTGTCTGTGCAGTCTTCTCTGAACATGCTTATGCAACTTTCAAGCTATGTATATGTGCAACCATCAATGAACATGTGTGTACAGCCTACAATGAGCATGTGTGAAACCTTCAATTAATGTGTGGGGTGTGTGTGTGTGTGTGTGTGTGTGTGTGTAAAGCTTTCAATGAGCATGTGTGTATAGTTTTAAATATCTTTTTATATTAATTTGCCTCCAGATCAGCAGATTTTGGACTGGAAATATAATATTCTCCAGTATAAGTTACAATAATAAAGCACTGTTGGCCCTTTCACATCACACATAGTTGAATTGCAAGACAACAGATTGCATGGATTTTACACTTTGCATAATTTATAGTGAATAGAATGGATTCTCTAAGCTACATCCAGTTGTGCACAAGTATCTGTTTAATAACTAGGCTCACACCATTGAGATTTTTAAATTATATCCCACCGACGATAACATTTCATGACAATGGGCCTCATTACGACCCAGGCGGTAAGTTACCGCCTGGGTCGTACCTTTACCACCATGGCGTAAACTACGTTTACGCCATGGTGGTTGGCGGACTTACCGCCCCATTCCGAGGTTGGCGGGGCGGTAAGTCCCCAATCCCCATTTACCCTTCCCCATTCCCATTTTTGCCCCATAGGGCATAATGGGAGTGGGGAAGGCATTAATTACGCCACCGTAAATTACGGTGGCGTAATTAACAACAAGGTCCCTTAGCGCCATGGATTTTAACACCTGCTAAAAGCAGGTGTTAAATCCTATATGGCGCTAAGGGACCTCGGAATCAGGCGGTAAGGGTCGGCGCTGTTTAGGCCGCCGTAAACCCCTTACCGCCTGGGTCGTAATGAGGCCCAATGTTATTGCCCATATCATTCTCTATGCCAGTTGGAACTCAAGAATTCTATTTTATCGGATACTTAATTTTACAAAAACATAAACTCATTTAAATTTCACAAAATATTGTCAGTTTTAAACGGTGCTTCTCAATACAAAAATGCATTAGGTTTTTGGGAAATTATATCTCACTTGCATCCAGTTTCAAATAGAGAACACAGTGTCATTGCATCTTACACTGTCCCTGTTAAAACAAGTAGACCCTTGTTAATCTCAGCCCCTCATATTCCTGGGATTTACCATAGACAACACTATATGACTCTGGATTCAATCGGACTCTTTACTTATATTTTAAGTGTGCCTTCCAATTTTAGGAACTCAGCTGGGACCTCTCAGTTTAGAGATGCTGCATAAGCAAGCTCCCATTCAATTGCATGTCTGGAAAGTAGTGTCCAATATGTCCTGTTCGCATACACTTTCACCACTATGATTGTTTCTAGGCAACAGAATATAATTCAGTAACAATGCCACTTATCGAAACAGTGCATTCATATGTATTCATTTATATCAACTATTGCAATAGCTTTCAAAAATCCTTATCTACTATAAAACCAAGTATGGTATCAGAGAAAGGTTACTTGCATAAAAGATTTTTATCTGCATATATTCACTTCACTTGGTTCACCTATTTGTGGGGTTGTGAATAAATACACTATCTGTAGGTGATTCAAATATAGGCAAGAACAAATTGCATCTGACTCCTACAGGAATGGATTGTGACAAAAAAAAAACTCTCAAGGAGTGTGCACTCTTTTTGGACATTGTCTGTGCAGTCTTCTCTGAAAATGTATTTGTATTTGCATTTTTTTTATTTATATAGCAGGCCTAGCCCGGGGGCATCTGGGTGCATTTCTTGAAGGTTACAGTTACAACAATTTACATTTATTTTTCAATCATATACATAGCATTATGAACGTCGATTTACAAACAATAGATACAACAAAAGTAATCTACAAAGGGCGTCCACCGTCAATCAGAGCATAAATAATACATATCATTATAAAAGTCGATTTACAAACAATAGATACAACAATAGCTATCTACAAAGGGCATCCACCCTCAAGCATAGCATAAATCATGGTGACAGCAAGAGTAGTAGGGCTCACAGTGTCGCTGGTTGGCTCTACTGGTCCTAAGCTACAAGCCAGGTTTTAACTTTGCTTCTGAAGGAGTGGAATGAAGATTCTGATCTGAGAGGGTTAGGTAGCGAGTTCCACAGCCTTGTGGCAAGTACCGACAAACTACAACCCCCTGCTTTCTGAAGTCTGAATCTCAGTAGTCGTAGGCCATGGGCTTGGGCTGCTCTAAGAGGGCGATCAGATGTGTTTCGTGTGAATATGTCGGACAAATATTTTGGTACCTGGTTGGCAATGCATTTATGGGTGAGTGACATTGATTTGAGGGTGATTCTTTGAGTGACCGAAACCCAGTGTAGGCTCAGTCTGGTGTCCGAGATATGATGATTTTTAGGGATGTTTAGAGCTGCCCAGATGGTGTTGTTTTGAATTACTTGTAACTTATTGAGGTTCAGTTGGCTGGTTCCTAAATAAAGTGTGTTTCACTAGTCGAGTTTCGACATGATAAGGGTTCTGGCAAGAGTGGTACAGTTAGCAGTGGTAAGGAATGGTCGACCAGCGGTAATGAGTTTGCACATGTAGGTTGTTGAGGAGGTTATGGCATTGGTTTGTCTTGTTAGGGATAGTGAGGAATCTAGGTAAATGCCTAGGGTTTTGGTGTCATTAGATACCTTGATGGTATTGCAATCAATGATGAACGAGTTGAAGGTGGGGTCTAGTTTATTGAGTCTTGGTTGGGAACCAAGGAGGAGTAGTTCTGTCTTATCATCATTAAGACAGAGCCCATTTTGTGCCATCCAAGCCGGGATGACCAGATAGACGTCATTTAATGTTTTAGAGGTGGGTTTGTGGTCTCCCATGATGGGGATGAGTATTTGGGTGTCTTCTGCATAGCTGGTGTAGGTGACACCCAAATAGTCAAGAATATTGAAGAGGGGCTTCATGAACACATTATCAAGTGTAGGTGAATCACAAGAACCCTGAGGGACCCCAAACAGAACTGGTGAAGAGTCTGCACAGGCCAGCGATGAAAAGACCCGCATGGATCTGTTCTCCAAGAATGATCTAATCCAGGTGGTAGCTTTGTCCGAGAAGTGGGCTCCAGTTTTGATATGTTGACAGAGTATTTGGTGGTTGACCAGGTCAAATGCTGCTGACAAATCTAAACATAAAAGAAGGGCCATCTTGCCGTTATCTTTGAAGTCTTCGATTTGTGTTTTTAAATCAATTAAGGCCATTTCTGTTCCATGCCTTAGACGGAATCCAGATTGTCTGAGGCCTAGGAGGTTGTTAGATTCTAGGTAGTCCTGGATCTGCAGGTAAGCTGCTCTATCCAAGATTTTGAGAACAAAAGGGATGGTAGTGATTGGCCTATAGTTGGTAGGAGTGCTTGGGTCTAGTGCGTTTTTTTTTAGTAATGGAAGGACCCATGCATCTTTGTGGTTATTGGGCACGATGCCCGTGTTGAAGGAGGCATTTCTTAAGGCAATGATTAATGGTGCTAGTTCAGTAGAGGCTTCCTTGATGATAGAGGCTGAACATGTGTCACCGTGACAGTTAGATGGTTTGAGTTTGAGGATGATATTTTCTACCTCTTTGATAGACAGTGGTGAGAAGTTAAAAGGTTAGAGGTTGTGGGGAGGGAAGGTTAGGGTCTAAAGGGGGAGTACTATTGTGTGGGTCGATGGTTAAAAACATTTTTTGGCATTGATTTTCATTTGTAACATGGTAATTTTTTCTAGAGGTTCATTTGGATGTTGATACACCAAGTGCTATCTTTAACACAGGTGTGTGGAGGGGCTGAACGCGTTTCTAGTATCCTAAAGAGTTCTTTAGTACTTGACTTGGCTAGCAAGATCCAATTATTGTATGCACGTTTTTTGGCTTGAAGGATCGCCTCTTTGTAGTGAAGGGAGGCTAGTACAAGGTTATCCTTATTAGTGGTTGAGGGTAGGCCTTTCCACAGGGCTTCAGCATTTCTTTTTTGCTTGCGTAGTACTCTAAGGTGTGGTGTAAATGAATTAAGATGTGCGTGTGGTTTGGATTTTCTTATTTTGAGTGGGGCAATAGTGTTTATGGCTGTAAGAATAGTTTGATTGTTCATGTCGACTAGGACCGTAGGGTCGGTGCTAGCCTTAGTTGCTTTATTTAATAGGGGTAGTATTAGTGGGGCAGTTTTTAGCTAGTTATGTACCTTTTATTCCTAGTGCTAATGGATGGTGTGATGCTCTGTTTAGATCATTTATTGTCAGATTGGATATTGAAGGTTATCATATGGTGATGCAATTAAGGTCTACCAGCCAATCAAGGGTTCTTCCTTTGATGTGGGTGGGTTTCAGGATGCGATGAGAGAAGCCCAGTTCAGTTATGTCTAGGGCTTTATGGTCCTTGGCATCTTGGAAACCAAGATTAAGGTCCCCTAGTAAGATGATTTGCGAATTGGGCTTTGTGTTAGTAGATAATGTAATAATAATTTAGCATTTATATAGCGCTACAAACCCTCAGGCATCTGAGCGCTGCTTATTTACCCACAGTGTGTGGTGCTCATTTATCGACCTCGGAAGGATGAAAGGCTGAGTTTGGCCCTGCCGGGATTCGAACATGCGTCAGCAGGCTCTGCACAGATGTCAAAGCGAACGCTGTACTGGCTATGCTATCGGACTAGCTACTGTGGTGGTAATATCTTCTGCAAAGGTAGCGATTGGACCCGGAGGCCTGTAGATGAGGTGCATGGTAATGGTATGGGTGCAGACAATAGCTCAGCTGATGCGATATGCTGATTAGGGATGGGTCTGAGGCCAAGGAAGCTTCTGGAGATAAAGGCGACACCCCCACCTTTGGCATGGTTAGAATCTCTGTCACATCTAGTAATGGAATAGCCATTGGGAGTGGTGAGCGAAAGTGAGGGTCCTGAGGCTGCATGGAGCCAGGTCTCAGTAATGGCTAGGAAATCTAAATCATGGGCAGTGATGTAGTCTGCGATATCCAAGGCATGTGCTGGGAGTGACCTAGCATTGATTAAGGCACCGTAAATGGGGGAGGCTTTGGTCTGTGAGTGATTGGTATCGGTGATGATAGGAGGAGCCTTGGGTGGGGTATTCTTTGTAAGTGTGAGCTTAGGGATGTGTATGTGTCAGTTGGATGTAGTGAAGGTTTTGTGATTGGTGATACGATTGTGTGAACGGGGGGCTGGACGAGGGAACCTAGTTCCTAGTCTAGAGTTCCTGAGATGCAATGTGCATGGTTGATTGGGAGGGTATGCAGTGATAAAATCGCAGCAAAAATTTCACCTATACAAAAAACGCGGCAAAAATGCAGTGGTTTGACCCGGTAAAGGTGAACCCAGTTATACCATTTAAGGGGAGCGGGGGTTGCGGGGGTGTCCCCCGCATACTTTACATGTATTGCAGTGTCATAACCACAGCATTTTTGCCATGATATTTTGTAACCACGCCAAATTTTGCCGCAATCTTTTAACACATGGAACCATTGGGAGTGGGTTTGGTGGCGAAGTGTTCCAGCCATAGTGCTGGAGAGTTCAAGTACATATTAGCTGATTATGCATTAGTAATGGGAATGGTGCTTGTGACAGGCTATATGTGTGAGGGCCGGCAGGTGGGCGGATGGATGTTCTCTGCTAGCGAGGGATGGCTACAAATGGTGGATTTTGTAGGGGACATGTTAGGCATATTGTTGGGAGTCATAGTGGGCTGTGTTTGTAAGACCCTGCCTGGGCTAGGATAGGTCCTGGCGGGTGTGAATGAATTGCCGTATAGCAGTAGTCTATAACGTATAAAGTAGGGGCATGTACATACTGCTGAGTGGTCTAGGTAACAATTCTAAGAACTAAGATGTTAGATTGGCATAATGCGAAGATGTGTTGGGCAGTGGGTGTGAGGGGCCGTTAGTATATGTAGTACTCAAAGTACACTCCTCAGTATTTGGATTGGGGCGTGTGGCTGCTGATTAGGGAAGGATGTGTACCATATACAGAATGGTGGTGGCAGATCCAATACAGAGTAGTGCACATAGGTAGAGATGGTCAAGGCTATCCGACATATGCAGGAGAGGTAGTGACAAATCAGATACAGAGTAATGCAGTTAGGTATATCACATTCAATGCAATGGGTACAGAAGAAATACAATATAGGCAGTTCAATCCGTGTAGTACAGTCAAGTAAGGCATATGAGGTACAGTAGGCGTATAAATGATACTCTAAGGGCAGTTGCAGTAAAAATAAAAATAGACATAAAGCAGTCAGGTCAGGCATATCAAATATATTGATTGGTGCATGATGGGTGCACGGGGCTCAGTGCATATTAGCGATTATGTGTATGCAACTTTCAATCTATGTATGTGTGCAACCATCAATTAACAATTGTGTGTACACCCTACAATGAGCATATGTGAAACCTACAATTAATGCGTGTATATGCGTGTGTGTATGTAAAGCTTTCAATGATCATGTCTGTATAGCTTTAAATCTATTTCTCTTAATTTACCTCCTGATCAACAGATTTTGGGCTGGAAATATTATATTCTTCAGTAATGTTACAAGTTACAATAATAAAGAACTTTTGCTCTTTCACAACACACATAGGTGAACTTCAAGACAAGGTGTTGTAGGTTTTATTGAATTTTGCGATAATACAAACATGAAACAGGAGCAAACTGCTCCCACGCCCTCCCACCAACTCGACCCCACTCCCCCACCTATATAGTACACTTCACAGGTATTACACCAGATCATTCACTACAATATTTCTAATACTCTGATTCACTGCGACACCAGTCCAATACCAAGTCCCACTCAGCTGCAAACTTCCCCAGGTCCCCTGTAGCATATATTCCACCCATTCTAGCAAGACAAAGTGCCAAATCCTAGCAATTCATTAATGTTCAGAGGAACTCTCAATCTTTTTCCATTTTTGGGACACCAGCAACAGTGCTGCTACACTGAGCACCATATTTGCTTTTCTTTGGGCCTTCGTTGGTATTGTTTCCAGCACATTCGGCATTCCAAGCATTGACATTCCGTAGTCTCTATGAATTCAGGGACCAAGGCTGGACTTCATGGCTGTCTTTACACTAACCCAGAAGAGCCAAAGGACTGGCAGGCCCACCATAACTCCCATCCTCCCTGCATCTCTGCCAACATTCCTGCCAACATTCCCCAGATCTTTTGGGATATAACCTATGCAATTTCTCTAAAGTTAAGTGCCATTGTACCATCCCTTTAGTGCATATCTCCCGGATCTGGTATTCCCTCATGAGCTGTGTGATGCTCTGCCACACCACATGCCATTGTTCCACCGATATCGGGTTGCCCAGAGAATTCTCCTACTGTTTTGTGTTTCCATATTGCGGGGGGATGCAGAGTCAGATAATAGTCTATAGAGTGTTCTTACCATATGGTGGTCTCCTGAGTTGGTTATCAAGTATTTTTCAAAGGGATTAAGGTCCCTACTCCCTAAATGTTTGTTCCCTGGAGACGACAGCCAATGTTTCAGTTGTGCATACCTGAGACTTTCCTTCTCCCCTAGGTCAAAGAGCGGTTTACATTGTTGGAATGTCCTAATCTGTTGGCCCTCTACCATATCTTCCATCTTCTGACAGTCCACCATTTCCCAGCAGTTAAACACTCCACATTCTTTCCCCAGCCTAAATTGAGAATTGTATAACAGTGGCACAAACAGGGATGGGAATGACTAAATGCCTGCCCACTGCTCCAACCCGTCCCATACATCGCATACTAGGCCCGTGATTTTGCTCCTATAAATGTTGGGCGGTCTATCAGCCGTCGAGCACCACAGAACTCCCTCAAGGGGCCTACCTACAACTGCCCTGTCCATTAGCCACCAAAAAATATCTTGATTCCCCGTGAATCACTCCTGTAGCATTCGCATCTGGGCTGCCTGATAGTACATTTTAAAATTAGGAGCCCCCATCCCTCCCTTACGGACAGGTGCTGTTGATGTTTTCCAAGTCACCCATGGTCTCTTACCCTTCCAAATAAAGGACTCCACCATTTTATGAAGGGCCTTAAATAATCTCTGTGGGACCATCAACGGAAGGGCTTGAAAATAGTACAACACCTTTGGGAGTACCATCATTTTGACAACATTTATCCTGCCTGTCCATGATATGGATAGGGGTCCACGTTCATCCAGTCATTATTTTATCACATCTAGAAGTGGAGGGTAATTACTCTGATACATGGTTTCCCAGGAGTTTGTTATTCACACTCCTAGATATCTGAGACCTTCACCTGCCCTTGTATATGGACCTGCATCCAATGCCCCTGCCATTCACGCAGACCCCCCAGTTAGATACATCATTTTAGATTTATCAGTGTTGTATTTTCAAACCTGCTACCAAGCCGAATTGCTGAGGTTAACGCCGGCAGTGATCTATTCAGTTTGATTATTGTGAGGAGCATGTCATCTGCGAATGTCACCACTTTATGCTCCTTTCCCCCGAAACGGGATGCCACTAATATCCCTATTGGCACAGATCTGAGCCAGAAATGTCTCCAAGTGTATTCCATATATTACCAGGGACAACGGGTATCCCTGCTTGGTGCCCTGTGACACCTCAATGCCCTGAGAATTGTGGCCATTAATGGGCAAACGTAGCACAGGCAAATGATAGTTAGCTTTTACCAGTCTTACAAATCTCGGCCTAAACCCCATGGTCTCCATAGTTTGGAATAAAAAGGACCAGTCCACCTTATCAAACGCTTTTTCTGTGTCAAGAGCCAGCACCACCGCCGGGGTTCCCATTTTGTTCACCTTTTCTATCAATTGACATACACATTGTGTGTTGTCAAATGTCTGCCACCCCTGGACGAAACCTTATTGGTTGGGTTGGACTAATTTCTAAATTAATTATTCTTGTCGCTAATATCTCTGTAAATATTTTTGCATTTAGGTTAATAAGGGCGATGGGCTGGTTTGACCCACATAGCGTTCCATCCTTATTGGGTTTGGGGAATGTCACTACTTTTGCCTCCTCCCTGGTCTGGGTAATGTGTCCCCTGCTTCAAAGGAATTAAAAAGTAAGGCCAACACCTGGGTCAGTATATCTCTTAATGTTTTATAGAACATCGCTGGGTAACCATCCAGGCCCAGAGCTTTGTTCATTGGCAGAGACTGAATTCCCCTTGATCAATTGTGGCAAGCTGGCAAAGCTTAAGATATGCCTCCTGGGATTCCTCGCTGGGGGAGTCTGTGGAGTATAGTGCAGAAATAAAGATTTGTGAAGGTCTGCACTATATCCTCCGAGGAGAAGCTAATGGTGCCCGGTCCTGTTTTTATCTGGAGGATTACCCCTGCTGCTTCTTTCTTTCTTACCTGCCGCACCAGCATGCGGTCATCTTTATTTGCCTTTATATAGTACCATTGCCTCATATATAGTAGCGACTTTTCAGCCTTCTTAATCTGTAGCATATCTAGTTATCCCTTGATATATCTACATTCCCTTCTGATGGCTGCACCCATTTGTCTCCATTCTAGTCATCTCTCCCTTCAATTGTTTTTCTAACTTGCTAGATGCTTTTCCCGCTGAGCTTTCCTTACTATAAAATCCCCACTAATAGTTGCCTTAGAGGCCTGCATTCTCGGGGATTTGTTTATATCAAAGAACTCCTTAATTGTATCCTGTATTTCATCACGAATCACCCAGTCTTTGAGGAGTTGAGTTGGGAATTTCCAACGCCATAGCCCAGATCTGCCCTTCTCTTGTAGTATACATATCATTAGAGGGCTACAATCCAAAATATTTATAGTCCCCAACTCCATTCCCTGTACTTGCCCCAATATCGTGCTGGACATCCAAATATGATCGATCCTTGAAAAGGATCTATGGAAGTGCGAATAAAATGTAAACCCAGTGGGTTTTTGAGTCTCCTTCCAAGAGTCCACCAAGATTAGTCGGGTCATGCATGCTTTCAGTTGCTGTGTCCTGCCCCTCTGTACATGGTCTATTTTCGCACTTCTATCTGATTGAAGCTCCAAAGCAACATTGACATCCCCCATTAGTATTATTGGGCCCACCTCAAAGTTTTCTAACCTTGCCATTGCTGCCTGCAGGAATCCATCCTGCCCCTTGTTAGGCGCAATCATTCAAATAAGTTACCAAAAATACCCCTATTCTTCACTATCTCTACCATCAGGGGATGTGTAGATATATATTCATAAATAAAGAGATAGGACAACAAACATAAATAAACAATTGTAGGTATCAAGCTGGGAACCCAAACATCTCTCTAAATGATGTACCGGTACTTGTATCTTGAAAAAATAGATCAAGTACAGCAAAAATATCCAAAAATATTCAATTTATTGTAAACAGCATAAGACCCTAAATTAACACAATACTTGATTGTAAAAAATACAATTGTGTTTCTCGATTTTCATGGAAAATCACAATCTAAACAGATACGTAGACACAAATAAAGCAATATATAACAACATCATAAAACAAATGTGTCACAGACAACATCTATATTCCCGACATGTAACATGTTTCAGTTCTTGATGCCTTTATATGGCTGAACTTTCTTCAGGGGAAAACACTTCTTTTTCGTTTAAAATTCTTCAATATTGTGCAGTAGGGGTCCGAAGAACATCCACCAACAGATGTTATCAAACAAGCTGATAAATAAGAGAGATCAACAAAGCCTTGAGTACCCAGTAGCACCATCCAAAGTATCAATCACACCCTTCACCTCTGGAGTCAGACCCAAGTCTGAACTGTGAGAGAAGGTGAACACCCATCACCATGGCAGATTCCTCAAGAGTCCAACAGATCACCCAAGAAGTGAAATGTGAAACGTAATACAGATGATTACTGAGAGGCGTAATTAATTACCCCCTCTTCCAAGTAACATCATATTACATAGGTACGCCAGACCACTATTACTTAGGTCAATTTCATGTATTAGGTGCACAAGTCACCACGGGTATGTAGAGAAGTGAAAGACCATCACCACAAACACAAATAAGAAGTAACATTTAAAAAAAAAAGTACATTTCAGTAACTTCTTGGGTGATCTGTTGGACTCTTGAGGAATCTGTCATGGTGATGGGTGTTCACCTTCTCTCACAGTTCAGACTTGGGTCTGACTCCAGAGGTGAAGGGTGGGATTGATACTTTGGATGGTACTACTGGGTACTCAAGGCTTTGCTGATCTCTCTTATTTTTCAGCTTGTTTGATAACATCCGTTGGCGGATACCCTTAGGACCCCTACTGCACAATATTGAAAGAATTCTAAACGAAAAAAAAGTGTTTTCCCCTGAAGAAAGTTCAGCCATATAAAGGCATCAAGAACTGAAACATGTTACATGTCGGGAATATAGATGTTGTCTGTGACACATTTGTTTTATGATGTTGTTATACATTGCTTTATTTGTGTCTATGTATCTGTTTAGATTGTGATTTTCCATGGAAATCGAGAAACACAATTGTATTTTTTACAATCAAGTATTGTGTTAATTTAGGGTCTTATGCTGTTTACAATAAATTGTATATTTTTGGATATTTTTGCTGTACTTGATCTATTTTTTCAAGATACAAGTACCGGTACATCATTTAGAGAGATGTTTGGGTTCCCAGCTTGATACCTACAATTGTTTATTTATGTTTGTTGTCCTATCCCTTGTTAGGCGCACACATTGTGGCTATCGTGCAGCATGCTCTCCCCCACTAGTTATGGGCAAAAATATATCTGCTTTCTCTGTCTGCCTCTGTCGTACCTATTTGTAGTCCTGCTAATTCCCTCAGGGCTATAAGGACCACTCCCCTCTTTCCATGGGCATTGGCTTGTAAAATATGGGGATACCCCCTAATTCTTAATTTGTGTTTATCTGCATTTCGTATATGGGTCTCTTGGAAGGTCACTATGTCTGGTTTCACCATCCCAAGAAGTAATCTACCTTGCGTCTTTTAACTGTGGAATTTTCACCCCTTATGTTCAGGGTCAGCAGTTGGGACCGGTTTTTCCCCCCCATGATCACTTTGGTGTTTCACTTCCCATGATTGCTGCTGTCCCTCCTCTTCCTGTGTCCAACGCCTACCCCCAACACCCTTGACCCCCTTTTCTCTCCCCCAGACTCTCTGGTCAAACTCAGCCCTCCTCCCCCAACCCATGCGACCAGCCATGGGAGCTGAGGTTTTCTTGCCACCCGGAGATAGATAGTGCAGGTCTGCTAGGACTCTTACCCTCCCCAATTCCAAGACAAACCATGGAATCCCCCCTCTTTCCCTTGTGTCTGCCCCCCACACCATCTCCCACGGATGGTGAATTGCACTAGGATCGGGATTGTGCATTCCTCACCTTCTCCCCATGCTTAAAGCTCACACGAGAACAAGCCTACTCGCCCCACAGGCAGGAGTCCACATCTCAGTTTTGTCTGGGCCACTCAGGCCCTTTTCCTGTGCATTGACTCTGGAACTTTCCTCCATTCCCAAGTCTTCTTTTTGACTGTCTCTCATTGTGTTCTCGGTTGCAGATGTGCAGCCCCTTCATCCTCTAGATTCATGATCTGAAGTCCCTCCTCACATGTAGTAATGAGGTGTTGAAGGTCCTCCCAGGAGAAAAATAGTCCAAAGGGAAATGTCCATCTGTATTTTACTTGCGCCCGGGTTAGTGCTTTAACAACTAGCCCCATCTGTCTCCGCTTCATAAGGGTGGTTTCTGCCAGGTCTTGGTAGAGCTGTATTTCTGTGCCGTTGACATTGATGGGATTTGCCTTTCTGGATGCAAACAGGATTTTCTCTTTCACTCCATATTGCTGAAACACCACCACAACATCTCTTTGCCTGATGTGCGGCTCCCCCCTTTTGGGACCCATGCAGTGGGTTCTAGCTAGTGGAACCTGCCCATCTGGCTGCAGTTCCAGCAAGCCAGCAAAGACCTGTTGCATCATGTCATGAAATTCTCTGTCCTCCACTGCTTCTGGTAGCCCATTTACCCTAATGTTGACTTGCCTTGAGTGATTTTCACAATCTTCATTTTGGATCTCCAGGTTCTGTGTAACCCTGGTGAGTTGTTCTACCAGAATTTCTATCTTGTATGTATCTTCCACCAGTTCCTGGATAGCATTTTCAGCTGCATCAGTTTGTTCCCCTAGTTCTGTAATATCCCCCCTCACCTCTTGCAAGGACTGGGCCAGCTCTGTTCTAATTATGTTCAGTTGTGTCTGCAAAGTCTCAGTGAGCTTATTGCCAAATTCCTTGAAGCATTGTTTGAACAGTTCTTTAGTTATTGCCTGCCCCTCCAACAGGAGTGATGGGACCGACCATTTCTTGCACCTGGGGGTCTGCTCTTTCCCTGGCCCGTCCCTGCTTGCTCACACCACATCTTGTGAGCACACCTTCTTGCTGCTTCTTTGCTGGTTTTTTAGTTGCAACCCCTTCGTTTGGTTCTCTGGATCTTTACCTTGACATCTGTATGTAGCAGCTAGGGGGTGATTAATCCTTCCCTCCTGCACAATGGTCTTCAGAGCTAGACCCAGTTCCACTGCCTAATATGTCATCAAGCTTTTGGGCAACCTTAGGTCACAGGCCATCCCTCCTTCACAAAGTATCACCCCAGCCAGGGTCCTCACACTGTCTCTGCTTTGGATGTTGTACCACACTGTCACACTCGCTCCTCTTTCATCACGCTCTGGGTTAGAGGTTATCAGTGATAGTGCTGCTCACACGAGGTCATGTGGCTGATTCCTAGCAGTATTTCAGCTATATGATGGGTGCTAGGGAGAATTCTCTGTTAAGGCTAATTTCCCAAACCTAGTGAGTCCCCCAGCAGCTTTGCTGGATTTTTGGGGTTTATTTCTTTCTCCTGCTAAGAGTGAGACTCTTTTTCTCCCATTCTTAGATATGATTTGAGATATCCTTTCACTTTGTAATGTGTTTTATGGGCTATGAGGTCTTTTACTCCATAGGGTTTCATGTGGTTTTGGTAAGTGTGTTACACAGCACCCTCAGTGCAGTAACACAGGGGTGTCATAGTGACCCCCAAACATAGGGCCTCATTACACGGAAGGCGGTAATGGTTAACGGCCACCGTTAATGGTAACGGTGACCGTTAACCATTACCGCCTTACTACGAGTTCCCTTAGCGGGTTGGTGCTTTAACGCCTGCTTTTTGCAGGCGTTAAAAACCAACCCGCTAAGGGACCTCGGAGCTAATTACGGCACCGCAAAATTGCGGTGCCGTAATTAGCGCCTTCCCCATTCCCATAGAGCTCTAGGGGGCAGAAATGGGAATGGGGAAGGGCAATGGCGGAAGGGGGATTTACCGCCCCACCAACCTTGGAATGGGGCGGTAAATCCCCTTTCCGCCAAGGCGGTGCCGGTATTTTACCGGCATGAGCCATGGCGCTAATAGCGCCATGGCTCACCGCCTTCCGTGTAATGAGGCCCATAGACTCCATACCCTGGGACTGACTACCGTCTCCCAGGGCATCTAAAGTCACCATTGACTTTACTATTCTTAAATTGTGAACAGAACCAGTAAAAACCATCATATTGTGGAAGTACTGGTAGGGGTAATTAGATTGCCCCTGGGTCTGTTTTTCAAGGGGGCACTGTGCAGTCCCCCCTCGTCGAGTTTCTGGCTGGTGGTAGTGGTTACCACGCAAAATATTCCAACAGAATATTTCCTATAGGATTTTCCCATTCATTTTAAACACACCACTTTTTTGGTGCAATGTTAAAGATACCGCTGGGTTATTTATTTAATATTTATTCCCCGGTTGGGTCTTTTTGCCAGGCCTCAGTTTTAAAATGGCGTTTGTGTTCACCTCTGTAACGCCAACCCAAGTCGAGCCCTTTGTTCCACTTTTTGGCGGGCTTCTGCATAGAAGCCTCCAAAAGTGGTGCCACTCTGTCTGGGTCTAAAGGATGTGTGGGAGGGGGGTTTAGGCACCCTGGAATGAGTTGCCTCGGCAACTTAAGTCGCACTCTTGTGTGATTGGCCCAGTGGTGAGCCGCCCGACACCACCGGTAGAGCCCTGCTGAACCGCCTCACCACTTCCCGACGACAGAGAAGATCTTCATCCTGGAGAGTCTTCTTCCTCTGAACTGGTGGGGATAACCATTTCGCCCTCTTTTTGCCTTCCTGGATCGTCTCGTGGTCGAATCACCCGTGCCAAGCACCCCGGCGGCCGGATAGCCACGCTTCACCACTACCACGAATAAAAGGGTAGTACCTTTTAACCGGGAAACTCCGCGGCTGGTTTCTTCCCTGGCAGGGCAACGGCCTCCAACTTTCCTCCACTTCGTGATCTTCTGTTCCCCCGGACGAAGCACCAACTTGCACCCGCTGCCCGGAACAACTGCCTCCGCTGGAGCTTTCTCACCATTTCAGGTACTGTGTCCCGCCTGGTCTCCCTTGCAACAGACTGTTCAAGGGTCCCGTAAATCCTTGACTCTCTATCCTGGGGTGACTTGGGACCTGCTAACTAACTTTTTCTGAACTGATCCAACCTTTTCTGAACTGATCCAACCTTTTTTGAACTATCTGCAAAGACTTTTTAAAGTATTATTCAACTGTGTGATCTTGGACACATTCCGCCTTGCTCTCTCCAAGAGTGGGCCTGGCCTATGAACTTTCTTGCTCTAACAGTAGACTCTGCCTTTTCTGACTTGCTGTGGTTCTTTTTTATAGTGTTGGTATTGTGTACTTTCCTAATTCTGCCTTTTTCCCTCCCTTTTTAACTAACTTATTGGAGTGCCATCTTAGGTTAAGCGCTCACCTCTGTCTGCAAATAAGTGGTGTTTTAATTAAGACTTGTTCAATAAGTAATCAGGGATGTATACATATTAATAGTGACTGTGTTTGAACTTGCTTGCCATATTAGTGTTAGTGTATTTTACAAGTGTGTTTTTAAATAAATAATTATATACTTGTATACCCAAGCTCTGTTCAGTGTTTGCTTGTGCTACTGTATCTCTGTACCTATCTTGCATACCCTATATAAAGTCTAACTCTTCTTGAGAGAAGTCTGGCTGCTCAGCCACAGTTACCAGGTAAATCTGGGTGGTACAGACTGCTACCAATTGGGTTTACTGCCAACACCTGTAGTCCTAAGCCTTTTGCAGTGGTCCTTAAGGGAACTGCACAGGTTTCTCTCTAACAATGGGCGGTAGTGGACACAAACCACTAACAAAGCTCTCCTGTTATCTTCTCCCCACACCTCTGCTTTCTGTAGTGTCCAGGGTTATCAGCCACTTTAGTCAACAGTCTCTGGATTTGACCTCCTCAAAGATGTGCTACTAACCTATAGGGAGCTCTTCCACTGCATGTGCCTGCCTCTGGTGCCTCTCCACATCAACACCCTGCTGTATGGACCACGGCAGTGGTGCTGTTCTCAGATGATGTGAATTGTGCCCGTCCACGTCTCCCCCAAATCCACTTCTTCTGTTGCCACACCACCCCCAGTCCATTGTGTCTCTGCTGCAGGAAACTAAATGATCCCAATCCAGGCCCTGCAATGGCCGGGGTGCGGGATGACCAATCTGAGGGCTGCTGTGCAGTATCGATAAATTAATACCCCTCCCTCTGGAAAAGTGGGGATCAGCTACACCGTTCATGGCACTCGGTATTTGGAAATAAGATCACACTTGCATTCAATTTCAAATAGAGAACACTGTGTCATTGCATCTTACACTGCCTCTGTGTCCCTGTTAAAACTAGTAAACTCTTGTTATTCTCAGCCGCTCTTGTTCCTGGCATTTACCGTAGACAGCACTATATCATATTTATATGGGTCGATCATATCACCCTGTTGGCCTGGCTTGCGGAAGTGGGGATCACTGGTCAGGTGTTCACCTGGTTCCCTTCCTTTCTTGAATGGCACTCGCAGATTATTTCTCTCCCACCTTTTGACTTGGTTTCTGTCTCTCTTGCTTGTGGGATCCCTCAGGCTCAGCACTTTCCCCTATCCTATTCAATTTGTACATTCAGCCCCTGGTTGGGCTCATTCACTCCCACTGCCTCCAGTGTGACTCCTATGCTGATGATACACACACTATTGTGTGACTTGATCAGCTACATCCTGATCCTGCTGCTCAGCTAGGGGGTTGCCTGAAGGACATTGAGAGATGGAGGGGCCGAAACTGCTTAAATTAAATGGTGATAAGACAGAGATCTTGGTGATGGGTTCTTGCTCTGATGCTTAGTTTTCCCAGGTATACCAGAGGATGGCTGGGGTTCTGCCTGACTCTCAAGGGCCCAACTCTCTTCCCCAGGATAAATAGAGTACTCAGCCAACAGCAAGTTAGAACTGTGGTTTATTGCAAAAACCAACAGGGATCGTACAAGACAATCAACATTCTCCAGGACTTCTCAGCTCTCCATGGCGTGTGCGCCACTTTTGAACAAGTATTATGTTATCACCTGGGCCCTTGCCCAGAAAACCTATCATCACAGAGGATTGGGTATCGGGAGTAATAACACCTATGGAGGTACTTTATATGGGTTATTCTACTGGCCCTTGCATGTCCATCCCCAATAAATTATCTATTACATTGTTGCAGAGTAATGGGCTTACCATTGGTTCTTGCCCCATGCCATCCACCCCTGATCTTCTATCCTGTGATTGGTTAGAGCTGATCTCCCCAGGCCTGGGACTCGATTTGGTTCTCAGCCCTCGGTGCACCCCGTCAAGGTTATGTGAATGATTATGCGTCTTTATTATAACTTGTAATGTACCACATTTGCCTAAGAGAGTGCGTTCAGACATTGCAACACTTGTTGCTTCTTTAGTCTGGCTTTGCTGGGACTGGCTCAGCTTTTCCACCACGGGTGAATGCCCATTGTTTTGTTCAACTGCATCACATATTTAGAGACCACAACATTGAGCTCTTGTGTCTGCATTTATGAGGATTTATTCCCTTTCTCTGCAGCTGGTCATCTTGTCGTCTGAAGAATGGAATCCGACCGTGTACCTCTGACCTTGGCTGTGAGCCTGCTATGCACTCTGTGCAGCCTGAATCAGCTCTTCTCATCACAAGCTCTGTGGGCTGAGGCCTTCTGTAATTTTCCTTAAACTTAATAATGTGATTTCTACATGCTCTTGTTATACTAGGTAACCTATAAGTTAGTCACACAGGGTCCTATCAGGCTCCATATATACTCCCAAGAGTCCCAACGGGTTATTTGCGTTAAGCATCTGCAAGCTTGCTCAGGACTCGTGTTTGCCTTACGTTTCTGCATTACTGCATTTGGCTAATGACAAAAATAATAAAAGGATGACAGTATGTATATGCATCTTTCCTCTAGCTATTGAACTGTGTAAGCATGTTCTTCATGTATGCGATTGTGTGTCCGCGTAATGCGGTGCAGGACTGCGAGTGTGCTTCATGACTAAAACAGCTATTTCATAGTGTCTTTAGTGACCTCAGCTTCGTGGCTTCTTGGTGCTTTAATCAAGACTGTCCATTAGGGTGTTTGCATCCATGATGTTTGTCGTCTTCCCTATACCTATATAAAGATTTGTAGTGGATTGGGTCTGTATGGTTGATTGAGGGGATCTCTTTCCATGTTACGTGTAAGCAAATGGTGCACTTGGGTTTGATCCCAAATATGATGGGTGGCTGCAAGCATTCTTGGCCTTTCATTCTGTCATGCATCTGGGGGTGAGGAGGGGCCTTCTTGTGACCCTCTCTTCAGCTTCTTTATGACTCTGTCTTTCTGGCCCAGTTCTTTTGGGGCCTGCCCCAGTCCAGCTCTGGTTGTCAGGAATCTAGGGGTGAAAATCTCCTCTTCGTTGTCACTTGAAGCACAAGTTGCATCAGTTTGTCAATCCGGAGACTTTAAAATGAGGATTCTACTGAAAGGTTTCGTTTTTATTTCCCTTTAGTTCCATGTACCGGTAGTTGCAGAGCTGGTCTTCAGAACAATTGACTACTGCAACTCTCTTTACTTAACGCAATCTTGGTACTCTATTCACCATCTGCAAGTTCTGCAAAACTCTGCAGCAAGTCTGGTGTGTCAGACTTCCTATCGTACACCTATGTCTCCTTTTTTGCACCAGCTTCATTGGCTGACGATGTGCAAAAGGGTTCAGTTCAAATCCTTGTGTATAGTGCACCAGGCCTTTTATGGGCTTGGTCCCAAATACTAAGGGATACGTTCCATCCTTATGTCCCCAATCGACCTTTAAGTTCCTGATGGCATGTTGGATTCTGGTACCACGGGTATGCCTCTCTCGTGTCTGAGAGCATGCTTTCTCAGTGGCTGCTGGTGAACTGTGGAACTTGCTTCCGTTCCATCTCCATGGGATTTCTGATCATCTTTCCTTTTGGATGAAATTGAAAACACATCTCTTCCTATAAACTCCTGGTTAGTTTTTTATTTTGCTGATGGTGGTTCCTGCACTAGCACCATGATGCCTTTTGCCAAACAAGCACTCTATACATTCTCCATCATCACCATCATCATTATATGACTCTGGATTAAATCTGGCTCTTTACTTACATTTTAAAAAAGGCATTCTCATTTTAGGAATTCAGCTGGGACCCTCTCAGTGCAGAGTTGCTGCATAAGCAAGATCCTATTCAGCTGCCTGTCTGGAAACTAGTGTCCAATATAGCCTATTCATCTATTTCTCAATGAGATGCTTTCTTCAGCCTACCTGTAAGCCTGTCCTCCAGTTGTTGTCAGTTTTGCTCCCCAGCCAGTCATCTCCTTCAAATAACCACTAGAAAAATCCTTATGAATGTCTTATATATCTCTATCTTTGTGCAAGCTGTTATATAATCATAAACTCCTCCCCAATCATGTACCTAAGGTTTAGCCATCTACCAGCCTTGTGACTGACAAGGGGTGGGCAAAACGCTGTCTAATCTTTAATCTCATGAAGAGGCATGTCGTTCTTGTTGCATAACTGCTTATGTGACTATGGTAGTTTACAATTTAAGATCATTAAGATTTAAACATCAGGAGGAATGATTCAAGACACAACATGCCCCTGTGAAATGTATATTAACAGAGATAATCCTTTTTGTATCATTATATACTAGGTGGATTTTGTTCAGCTTGACAAGAATTGTAAGTTAAATAAATGCAGATTTCGGCCACAATATGTCACTGGTGATGCATGGGAAATGGCTGTGTTTCCATTTCACCAACACAGAAAGCTAAAAATATGTCTTTGATTTGAAGAAAACATGTTCTTGTGAACAGGTCCTGGAAAACAACAGCTTGAACAAGCCTTGCTCGACATGTGACCACGTACTAAGATTCTTCTTCAGTCAGATTAAGTGCATAAGGCCATCAGAGTTGAACCCTCTCATCTCACATTTTGCAAAGGTAA
Source organism: Ambystoma mexicanum (assembly GCF_040938575.1). Taxonomy (NCBI): domain Eukaryota; kingdom Metazoa; phylum Chordata; class Amphibia; order Caudata; family Ambystomatidae; genus Ambystoma; species Ambystoma mexicanum. The sequence goes on from NC_090937.1 coordinate 407,104,856, forward strand.
TCAAACCTAGATTGGTTGCCTAAACTGCACACACATCTGTTAAGGCAATCACCCCACACTGATACGTGCTCAATGTATAACAACTATATCCTATTGATTTGGGTGTCCTTGACCAAACAACTGTATCCATTGCATGACTGCAGCTCAACATGTAACCTGGCGGCCTAATCTAACCAACAATGTAACCATTCATGCATACTGTACCTTAGGTAAGGGCCAATGTAAACAAGCCTCTTACCTAAAGAGTATTAATTCATGTTCTGCAACTAAGACATTTCCTTGTAACAGTGTGTCAATTCCCATGGGTTGTGTGAGCCCGTTATAAATCAATGCCCATGGGTTGTGTGAGCCCGTTCTAAATGCAAAAAAATAAATACATTTTCTTTTTTAATTAGACACAAATATGTTCTTGTGATCCGGGTCTCATGACAAATTCCTTAATTTGCGGGTGCTGCTCCAAGCTGAATCAGTGTGCATGTTTGGGCATGTTCCAGGTGATATAATGGAATTTTTCATGTATGTTCTAAAGCTCCAATACATGTTCTGGTGACTGTTGAGATTTGTTGCTGGTAAACACTTTCAAAACATTGGGCCTTATCTTTTTACATGTGACAAAGTTCCAATTTTAACAAGTACAGTTCTCTGCATGTCCTTGGCATCGACAACCCAGTCTCCAGAATTATAACTTATCCAAAAGGGTCTTAGATATAGTTGTGGAATTCTCTTTTACTTTGTTGAAATCTTTCTCATGGTAGTCAGTAAGAGGCAGAAGTCTCCTACACAAAACAAATTCTTTTGAACAATAGCTCTCTCCCTCTAGGCCAGGGGTCTGCAACCTTTGGCTCCCAGCTGTGTTTGGACTACCATTCCCATGATCTCCTGACATTGACTATGCTGTACAGGCCGGATGGGAATGGTAGTCCAAACACATCTGGGAGCCAGGCAAACACTTTCTGTGTACCAGGGGAGTGGTTTTTCGCTTCATAGCTCCCCACAAACGCCACATACTAAGATCCTTCTTCAGTCAGATTAAGTGCATATGCAAACACCCCACCAAAGGCTGCTGGCCCAGCTCAGCACCCAACTTCCCATTGCAGACCCTCTTGATTTTCTGTGCACCAGCTCTGGATTCATTTCATCTGCTAGCTGAGTAATCAAGGCACATGCCAGAACACCCATGTCACACTGAGATACTCTGACCTCTTGTATTTGTTGCCATTGGGCTATACTTTTCCAACACTATGGAAGTGGATAAAACATTAGGTTGTTATAAACATTAATCAATTGATTCTGATTGGTTAGTGGACAGTCCTCTGAATTCCCCACCATGTCACACTTACATGTCTTGCCATCTGATGTTTTGACCACTTGGTGAAACGGCACCCACCGGCATGGGAGGTGTTGAACTGCCACCTGGGTGTATTTAGAGCATCTAGGTAATTTATTTTGATTCCCCATTCAGGTTTGAAGAAGCTGTTCAATTGCCACATGCTTCCTGTTTTTCATTTATCTGTGTACAATCCAATTTTATCTTTAACAGAAGTGAAATCAATATTTGTTACATGTGCACTTTTCATCCAAGAAGGACCCATTCTGGTATTAGTTTTGCACCTCTACACTATTTCTGCAAACTGTTGCTCCCCTGTCCTTGAGTGGTATGTGAACCAGTGGCCAACACCATTTCACCTCCTGCCTACACTTCTTTCTGGCACCTATTGCTCTGTGAAGGTTCCCTTCTTTTTCAATAACTGAACAAGCACATTGTGCAGCCTTCAAGACCCTTGAAAAGTGTCCCCTGCCTTAATCCACTTGTATCAGAACTGCCCTCAGGCTGACATTACTAGTGGCGTATTATATTATAATATTCTTTTATCATGACAGTAGCTCCTCACGAGTGCAGGTCGCTCCAGTAATATGTTTACCTCTTCACGTTCTTCAGTGCATTCGTCATCCAATACAAATCCCTTTCACATATCAATCATCTGAAGCATTCTTACATTTCAGTCAGTAAATTATGTATGAATGTGGCATAATATTGTGCTATACCTCTGATTACTAACAAGTCTTTCTCTACGGCTGCATCGTCCTTTGTAGGAGGTAGCTCTCATTCTGAAATATCTTGACCCAGGTACTGAATGTCTTCTATTTTTTCCAATTATCTCTACTGAAACACAAACCACAATCCAGCAGTATGGTATCAACAATCTTTGTGTGCTCATCATGCTCCATCTCATCCGCACCATAGACGAGAACAGCACCTTTAAAGTACCTAACAACTGCTCCTAGTCAACATTTGATAATCACCTGTCACTCCCCAACTCTGCCACTGAAGCTCCAGTGTCACTGGTAAATACACCCTCTAGGCTTTAGGAGACATGCACCCTTTTTCACTCTTATTTCATAACATCCTGTAATTAGAAGGTGAAGTCCACCCACGGTAGCCTGCCCCCTTGCATCTTCATCTCCACCTATTGCAATAAGCTGTGTCTGCCATTTCACGTCACTGCCCCTGACGTTGAAAACATCGTTTAATCTATGAGGGCCATTGTTTCTCATTGAAAATAGGGCAGCAACCAAAAGTGTCTAAACTAATGCAAAGGCAAGCTAGATTTCATTAGAAGCACCTGATCCTCAGCATTTTCTGGTACATTAAGAAATGAACATCACATAGATATTTTCACTCTTTTCTGTAGTCCCTTTGCGTTATTCTCTTTTTCTTGACTCTCTAATCCTCGTTCCCTCTTTTCATTTTCCTTAGAGCATAGACAGATGAGAATGTGTCAAATAACTTTTTGATTGTTCACACTTTTCAATCACTGGGGTGGGTTGAGTTGCAGGGGCTTTACTTTTTAAGAGGGTAGTGGGCACAGCCCCATTTAAAATCATTTAGCAAGAGAGAGCATACATCTTCTGCTGCTACAGTAACTTTGTCCAGTTCTACGTGTCCTAACTCTTTGCATTAATTCCAGAACCACTGTTTCAAAATCAGACAAGCTAGTGGGTCATTGACTATGGCATCTAAGAGGCAGCTGCCAACACCTGACCACTGCAGCATGCTTCTCGCTGGAAGCCACCGCCAGGATGTTTTCCTTCCTGGAGGGAAGATCTATGATATGATTTGATATGCTGTGGCATTTATTGCGTGCCTGTACACAAGTGTTTCTAGGTGCAACAAGACAAGGAGGGAGAAACAAGGGAGGACAAAAACAATCTTACTAGGCTTTGTATCATTCAGATCTTACAAGTGCAGGGAATACGGAAGGGGAGAAATGCTAGGGGGAGGGGAAGGGGATAGTGCAATTAACTCACATGCAGCCAGCGGGTGGCTCATAAGTGCAGAGAGAAGAATTTGCTGAGAACCACTATGCCCCATGTGCCCCTATATCCTGCAGAGTCCCCCAAGGCTCCTGTGTGTCCCCGACACTCTACAACATATTCAGCAGACCTCTCTTCGATTTACTTGACTCCATTGGCAACTACTAAGACTCCTATGCATTAAACAATGTTTACGCCATAGTACAGGGCTGGTCTTAATGATGACCCAAGCTACTCCTCACTGAAACATGTTTGGGGATGCTTGTGGTCTTGTGCAGAAGGGATGTGACCTAGCTGTCTGGGCTGGACTGCCCCTTTTAGGGTGGGGCCAAGCCTGATTTGCATATGGTCTTTCCCCTTCTGTAATGGCTTGGCAGGTGAAGAACGATAGTCTGGAGGGTTGCCCAGAGCAATGCCAGTGGTTAAGATTAATTCTAAACCTTCCAGCCATCACCTCTTTGTTTTTGCTTTGTCACCCCGAGTGGGACGGGTATGCCCAGACGTGGGTCCCGTGCCTGCTGTGCCTAGAGACCCAGGCTACTCCTCACACTGATGAGGCCCAACAAGGCCGAAACATAATTGGGGATACTTGTGGTCTCGTGCAGAAGGGATGTGACCTAGCAGTTTGGGCTGCACTGCCCCTTTTAGGGTGGGGCCAAGCCTGATTTGCATATGGTCTTTCCCCTTCTATAATGGCTTGGCAGGTGAAGAACGATGATCTGAGGGTTGCCCAGAGCAATGCCAGTGGTTAAGATTCATTCTAAACCTTCCAGCCATCACCTCTTTGTTTTTGCTTAACGATGATAAGACAGAGCTCCTCCTGGTGGAGCCGCCAACCACAATTAAGAACCTTGATGCCCAATACACCTCTTTCTGCATTGACGGCATACAAGTCCCTGTTTCATCTTCCGTGAAAACCTTTGGTGTGTACCTTGACTCTACGTTATCCCTGCCAAGGCAAGTGAAGTGCTATTGCCTCATCTTCAGCAGACACTACTAAATTGATTAATACCGCCAGGCCGTTCCTCTCACAAGGCAGCTGTCTCACGATTGCCCTTGCAATTATAGGATCAAGGTTGGACTACTGCAATGCCCTATTTGATGGCACCTCTTGCCAGAACATTTCAAAGATCCAGGTGATACAAAACAATGCAGATCGAGCTGCCTTGAATATCCCAAGGCGTGAACATATCTTGGCTGTGAGGGAAAATGTCCACTGGCTCCCAACTTAAGAGCGCATTATCTTTAAGTCACTATCCATGATGCACAAATGTCTGTCCAACTCTGCCCCCATACCTTACCCAGAAAATCACCAGTGATCAGTCGATTAGACCTCGCAGAGCAGCCCACTGTAACAAACTACTGCAACCAAAATCCAAATGTATTAAAGTTGGTGGTGCCAGCTTCCCAACATTTGCAGCAAAACAGTGGAAATCCCTCACCCTGTTCCTGAGAGCGGAGAAATCTTATTGGGTATTCACGAGATCACCAAAAACAGGGTTATTTGTATAACTACTCATGGTGTGATGCACTAACCTAGCCTGAACACTGTCCTTTTTTTCTCCCATGTTCTCTTTTTCCTTATGTTTAACTGGGTGTAACAGCACCTTGATGCCCCCGGGCTTAGTGCATATTATAAATGAATAAATACATAAATAAATAAATAAAGTTGCCCGCTGGCCCCAGTATTTCAAAGCCCACCTCCCATGCACACCATTGCTAATGGGACATCCAAGACTTTGGGCCTCATTCCGAGGTGGGCGCAAAGGGATACCGGGCACCGTTAAGGACATCGGTGCCGGTAATCCCTTTGCGCCCAATTCTGAGGTGCCTTAGCAGGAGCCGCAAAAGGACCAGTGAGCAAATAACGGTACCACAAATTGCGGTACGAAATGAGCTCCCTCCCCATTTCCATTGAGCCCTATGGGGGCTCAAATGGGAATGGGGATTGCCTTTTCCAATGGGGATTTACCGATCCCGCAAAGGTCGGACTACACCGGTAACTCCCCATTGAACCAGGTCGGAGTCGGTACCGGTATTGGAGGCAGCCATGGTGCCTCCAATCTTGGAATGAGGCCCTTTGTTTGGTCCTGGTAGGAGGAAACGCTCCTCTTTTGCTTGTAACCACTCTTCTCAATGCCGTGATCTAGTTTCCAGCCCTAAAAGCAGGACAACACCGGCAATCATTTTAACAGGATCTTCAACTTGGCCCCCTGAGCACACTAAGAGCACTAAATTCCTGGCACACTGGGAATTCAGTTTCCTGTGCAGACTTTTATCAGCAAGAGACTGTGGGGGTCTATTACATTTGTCCACATATCAGCCTTTGCAAATCACAGAGGGTGGCACAATCTTGCCACGTTCTTTGCTTTAATTAATTGTGCTATTTCACAGTTTTGATAGCACTCTGCTGGAACCCTGACTTGGGTTCCAGAGAACTTTGCAGAATACATTTCCAGCCGAACCCTGCTATGCTCTACGTATTTCTTTTACTCAGCCCCCTGCAGCTGCTTTGAGGGCAGTCCAGAAGCATTGACCAGCCAAGAGGAAATGGCAGCAGCCCAGCAAGCCAGGCCCTCAGACAATTTGTTTGATCTTTAGAAGGTTCACTAAGAACTGCCTGTCTATTAGAAAGAATGTAATCATGCTTGCAGTTTTTCCTAAAATTGGTTTGTGATTAAGCTGATTGTTCTCTCAATTAGACATTTAAAACAGAATGTGCTTTTAAAAAAAGATTATAACTGTGTCGAGCCGTCTTCGTACCCTGCACGAATTGCTAGGATACGAGTTTGTATACCTTTTTTCCTGCTAAATAAAAGGTCTGATTGTAGTTTATTTGCCAGAGGCTGATTTACAAAAATGTGTTTAGTCTACATTTTAGTTTTTGCTTGTTAAGTCTATTTAAATATGTCTTATGGGCAACGACTGTTGAATATAATGTCATCCTACGTCCCCCAAATTGTTATTGGTGACCTCATTACAAGCATCAGTGTCATTGTAAAGCATGCAGTATTTTCAAATACCAGCTGTTTTCACTGCCCGCCTAATTATGAGGTTTGGGTAATTTATTGCATGTGTTATTCCCAGAAATGCCGCCTTTGTTTTGTATTTTATCATTATACAAAACCTTTTTTCGACATAAAGTCATCAGTTCAAATACATTACAATATACAATAAATACATAACATACATAAAATTAGCATATTCAGCACAAGAACAGATAAAACAATATCATGAAGCATTTTCTCAACAGCGTTGATCGGAAAATAACAACCAGGAGAGACAAAACGTACAGCCTGTTGGCAAAGCTTAGGATATTACCTTTCTCCTCAGTAGCCATTCTCTGTGCAGATAAGAAGCCACTGAGCGTGCAATGGTGGGCGGAGAACATTGGGCTAACCATTCCAGAGCATGAATCCATGATTTGATGCCTGCCTCCAGCAATATGTGTATAGCCGCTGAACCGCAGAGTGGATTTACAAAAAAGAAAGAAATGCGCAGATGTCTCTCAGGCAGCTCCACATGAGGGACAGCCGGCAGAGCCTTTCCATTTGAAAGTGAAGGCAGCAATTGGCAAAATCCCCAGTCTGAACTTCATGTATAATGATCTTGCATAAGCCGGGGTGATCATATGTAAATAGGCTTGAAGCCGTCTATGTGCCTCTTGGCTAAATAATCTGGGCACAGGTTTAACTTTAATGCTTTGCAAAGGAGAAGATTCCAAGCTCTCTGTTTTATGAGTGGTTTGATTCGGGTCCATCTTGAAGAACAAAGGCTCCCTGGATTTTTCCAAAAGTCACCCAAATGTAGCCAAAATAATAAATCTTTAATATTGGAGAGCCATTTTAAACCTTTAGCTCTGTTAAGAGCCATGGCATATTCAAGCACGTCCCTACATGGTTCTAACGCTGTTTGGGTCCAGATTCGGACCCATAGAAAGACCGGGAAAAATAAAAGGTCTGAAGTTAAGGGAATTGTATCATATTCCAGGTGGACTAAGGCAGTTGGTGCACTAGGGGGTAAGGGTAATAATTTTTTTAATACATTATTTTCCCCTCTAAGAACCTTCCCAACATCCCCATACCACCATAGCTCAGCACCATATAGTGTTGCTACAACTGCCTGCTTCTGGTATAGTTTTAATGCTGGCGAGATAGCACCATTATTGTGGCGAATAAAAAAGATATAATGGTGACACTACATTTGTTTACTGTTAGAGCGGCTCTGCTTATCCGAGAGGCCCATCCTGGACGTGCCTGGAATCTCACACCTAAGTAATCAAAGCTATTAACTTGTTCTATTGTAATATCATCAATCGTTATATTGATCGAAGTGTACTTCACTGTATTTGGCTTGATAACCATTGTTTTGGTTTTTGCTGCATTTACACAGATGCCTAGCTCCCTAGATGTTCTTCAAAAGATTGAGAGGGATTCCTTCAGTACCTTTGGTGTAGTTGGTATAAGGACAGAGTCGTCCATGTAAAATAGTGCCAGGAACCTAGTGGCGGAAAGCTTTGGGCTGTCTTGGCTCCCCTTTAGTAACACATCTATAATCACCTGTATGTAAAGGTTAAATAGAAGGGGGACCAGAGCATAGCCCTGCCTGACCCCTGATGCCACCTCAAAGAACATTTTCTGATTGAGACCCATGTTATAACAAAAAGAGGACACAGTTTTCAAATACAGTGCCAATATAATGCTGGTCAGGTATTCTGGGACCTTGCGTTTAGCTAGCACCCAACACAGCTTCTAACGGGACACTGTGTGAAACACAGTCCTCAAGTACACAAACAGAACATATAACCGCATTTTTAGTAAGAACTAATATATCTGAATAATAAGAAAAAACATAAAACACTGATCAATCATTCCACAGCCCTTCTGGAATCCTGCCTGATGCACATTGATCAGCCTATTGTTGTCGATCCATAGTTGGAGATATTTCAACATTATTTTCCCAAATAATTTACCTGCCCCATCTAGCAGATACATTGGTTGATATTTGATGGCATATCCCTTCACCCTTCTTATATATTGGGATAATAATCGCCTTATGCCATGAATCAGGTATCCTACCTGTAGATAATACTGCATTAAACACCTGGCATATTGTAGGAACCCAAATCGATCTCTCATCTTTGTAGAGATCTACTGGAATTAAATTTGGACTTGTCGCCTTACCCCTCTTTGTAGAGACGATTGCATCCTCTACATCTTTGATGGTGATACGTGGGATATAACCACCTATTAAACAGCATGTATCTAGGGGGCAGACTGAAGGTACAGATGCCACATATAGATTTAAAAAAATGTCCCTCCGTCTGTCCCCATTGATGCTGCAAATTGATTGGGAATCCCCTTTTGGGTCATATTCTGATACCAGTTTCCAATACAGGGCATTATCCCTATGATGGTAGTCTCTATTTGGACCCTCCCATCTCCCTTTTAGATAAACACTTTTTTTTTTGATGGTTACTAGATTTTTATATCAAGATCTCAGCATGCAGAGCTGTGTCCTATGAGCCCCTCTTGGATCACTACTGCATCTCTCGATATCCCATTTTGCCCCCATGCAAGGACCGTCAAACCACACCATCTTTGCTATAGGTTTACGTTTGGGCTCAGCTACAGGCACCAATAGATACAGGAGCACATAATTTATCTTTCAGTTTTTCGAACTCGGCCAGAATAGAAATAGCCTCATTTTCAGGATTGCAGATCACTTCAGTGTTAGGCAAAATGGAGGCATACATTCTGTGCTTCTTTTCTGGGGTTATGATACCGGCCCATTTCAGTAATCTACAGGGAATACCCGCAGTCCTTTGGTCCTTGGATCCCTGAATGGAATCCTCCCATCTTGTCCCTAGTACTTCCTATCTCAAATGGATAACTAACGTTCGGTGATCGCTCTCAATCTTATCAATGACTCTGAATTTGCGAGCCCATGAGCATACAAATACAGATATTAAAATGTAGCCGATTAAGATATGGCCCCTGTGCCCAATAAAGGTCTTTTTTGCTGGTTGGTCGCTTTCACATCTATCATTGCAAGCTCTTAATTTGTGATTATATATAATGGTTTATTGACAACATTAAAATAATGTGACCTAATGTCTATGTGTTTAAAAAGATTTCATCATTTTTTCAACAATGGGGAATAATAATGTCTTTCTATGGTAGAAAAGGATAACATAATGTGTCTATTCAATGTTCAATGTATAGTAATTCATGCTGGTGGTTTTCCTGCCTATTCGACAACATAAACGATTCACTATTAGGTATTGCTGCCTGAAAACTAATACCCTGTCAACCTGGGGTATAAAAGAGGGAGAGCAGTGCTAAAACATCAACCATGTAGTAGACATTTTATTTAATAGAGGGCCCAAAAAGAACCCAAACATTTATTTTTTACATTGAGAATACATTTATTCAGTTAACATTGTCACACTAAAAATTATTCTACCAAAATTAAGTTAGCAATAATAATAAGAATTCAGATACTACATATACTAGTGAACTCAAATCATATTGAAAAGAGCAATAAGTTTAATTCGATGGGTGGGATCCCCACATGTAGGCCTTATTGTTTTCCTCTCTCAATGGATCTTATGACTTTAATGATAATCTATGCTTGGGATTTTCCTTTTTCAATTAAAATCATTCCGTTTTGTTCCAAACAACCTCAAATGTCACAGAGAGAGGCATGGAAATGAGGGAGCACACATTGTATTTCTTGTTTTGCATTATTGGGTATTATATAGTGCTAACTGTTACTTGATGGACATTTTGGCAGTGGAATAGAGAGGAAGCTGCGACAGCTCGGGAGAAATCATCCAATGATAAAGAATATCGTTAAGTTGTGTTTATAGGTTTAGAAATAAAAGTCTTTAGGTTGCTTCTGAAGGATAGAAGGTTCCAATCATTTTGCAATGCAATCGGATGATCATTCCAGATCTTGGGAGCAGGAACCACAATGGATCTGCCACAAAACGTTTCTTTTTGTAGGTTGGATCATGAGTTTCCAAGCTACTAGTGGCCAAGGTCACCGAGTAGGATGGTAGTGATAGATCCTGTGTGGCAAAACAAACAATTTGGAGTCCTTTAAGGATGTGTGTATCATGCAGATGGCTTTGCATATAACTCATTATTTTCATGGACACAAATGAATAGGTGTCAAACTTGGTGTGATATGGTCACATTTTGGTAGACTAAGCAGCGTTCGTGATGCCCTGTTCTGCACTCTCTGCAGCCATGTCATTGGTTTAACTGAGAGGCCCAATTCGAAACTGTTTCTGAAATACAAACAGATTGTGTCAAATGCATTGGCATCCATTACACATTGACAAAAGGTCAATGCGGGACACAAGCTCTTTAATCCTTTGACATAAAGGAACGTGATTTAGAGGCTGCTTATACTTGGTGGTTTGATATGAGCTCCGAATCCATAAAACATCTTATATAACTGACTGCAGGTCCAGGACCGGTACAGGTTTCAAAGGTTTCACACCAACAGGTGGTATTCAATGGACCAGCGGCTGCATTGATGGCTAATACTTCAGATTTTCTAACCTTGAGGTAATTCTTATCCATCTGTTGTTTTATGAATAGGATGCAGTTTTCTCGGAAGAAGTTCCTCTATTTCCATACAGTTTCACAAAATCTGAGTGTTAACAACATGGTGTAAAAATGAAAGAGCACTTTTCCAGATTCAGTTCATCAAAGGGTGGATATACAGATTGAAAAGCATTGTTGATAACTCTGGACCTTGAAACTCCGGAAAACAAAGGATAAATCAGGTGGAATCAGATGAAAGGAGTCCAACTCTACCATCCAAGTACAGTTTGAAAAAAAAGATTGTAGGCACTTTACGGTTGTACACTTGAAAGACCTGAGCCTCACACCTAGGCTAATACATCCAAAAGAATAAGGACTGTGGCACCTCTTCTATCAATCTCTTCTCTAAGTTGATGCAATATAATTGTTGTGACAAAATCTCTATTACAGAATGATATGAAGCCAAATTGGGCTTGTATTTGCAGCTAATGTTCCATGACAAATATTTGAAGTTGTCAACCTCCACATGCTACAGTTGTTTTGCAAGACAATTTAGATGGGAATTTGCTCTAACATTTTCCAGATTGGTCCCATATTAGGAGGCTTTTCTAGGAAGGGAGTCACAGCCGCCTGATTCGACACCTGCTGAAAATTACTGTGGTCCAGGAAAACTTGAACAACTTGCAGATCTCCTTATTCAGTAAAGAATGAAACTTTTATCTACTTGACTTGACATCCTATTGTGGGAGGTGCTGACAATCTAGATGATTTACCGAGGGCTTTAGTGTTTTCTGAGGCTAAATTTGTTAAACTGTGAAATGCCTGCAAGACATCAATACTGTCCAAAGACCTTTTGGACTTTGGCATCACTTTCTTGGCTCTGTGTAAGGCAGCAGAAAATAATATCATACATGCAATTGCACGTATGCTGTCTATTAAGTGGCATCTTAGTGGGTGTACAGGTTATGCATGTTGTTAAATGTGTTGAGCCCATAATCAAGAAGGCATCTTGTTCTTATACAGTAGGTGGATTGTACATTTAGGATGGTCATTGGTATGCTTATTGTGGGAAAATCCAATTTTTTTAATCAGCTTATTGATCGAGAACGACAGTGTAGAGGTTTGGACCGAGACGATTTACACTGCCATTCTGCTTTTCTTAATGGAACATAGTTGCATTGGCAGAGAACTTAGCCATAGAACAGCAGTACTTTTGAACAAAGACTGGACGTGGTAACAACATGTGGTTGGTGGGTTGGGGGAAACAGGAATTGAACAAAAAAATACAACGCTTAGCCAAGTCTATTTAGGCCATGGATGGGAGGATTGTGGGATGTAATGCAAAACCTATGTTTAACCAATGTTGTTCATCCATTTGCTGTGCAATTTGCAACAACTGGTAAGCATACATAGTTTATAGAAAGCAAATTTATTGCACACTGCTGATTACCAATATGTTGCATTGTCATAGGAGTATATAGTCAGACATAAAAACAGAAAATAAGCTGATTTTCCCAGAGTTGAATGTTTATCAGATTGCCTAGTAGGCTTCACATGCGAACAAATGATATACAACACTAAGATATTGAGTAAAAGAACTGACATTGAATGTTTTGAGGTATGTCGTTTCTCAGAATGCCTGAATATCAGTAACACGAATTTTGAATTCTGTGGCAATAGTTGCACTCAAAACATTACCTTACAGATTGCTATTTCTAAAGACTGCCTTGGAATGTAATGACTAATGTTATATTTCCTTAGATGTGGAGCCTCCTGTGATTGACAGGTGCAGATCACCTGCACCAATTCAAACCCCAGAAAAGGAACACATTGCAAAATGGGAGGAGCCACAATTCTCAGATAACTCAGGTGAGCTTCTTGAGTATGCTGTTTGAACCTACAGAAATGCAGCCAGGATGCCTGTTTCTTTAGATAACAATGGATTTAATGATCCTCATTACAAGATTGGCGGTAATCCGCCAGTGCGAGCAGCGGGTTGCCGCCGACCTCGAAACACCATTTCCACCACATGATATCCCGGTGCCCCCGGGACATTACAAGTGGGGGTGGGATGTCAGGCGGTGGAAACGGTACGTCCCCATTCCCGTGAAGTCTCATTGGACTCCACAGGAATGGGGACACTAAAGCACTGACACTGTTGCTAAGCTGTTGCTAAGGGTGCCGGTGCTTCAGTGAAGACAATGCCGCTAGGGGCCAGAATTCCTAGCAGGTTAGACCTGCCGGGGGATACGTTGCCGCTATCAGCATTGTCAGAGTAGGGAGGTCTGGGAAAGGTGCCGGTACATTTCTATCAGCACCCTTGTTTATGGACCGCCATACTCGTAATGAGGCCCAACGTGTATGCTCTAACAAAGTGTATCAGCAATTAATTCAATTCGGTTTTTCCGACTTGAGTCACAAAAGCAACAGCGTACAAATACAAGATGCATACAAAGCTGTATACTTTCAAATGGGATAAATAAAGACATTCATACAAAGTTAAACATATCAAATGTACAAGTTAATAAATACACAGGAAAAGTACAAAAAAATGGGACAAATAGCCGTGAGCGTCAATTATTGCTGGACAATTCCTTCCTACAAAGCGAGTCTCTATGTAAATATATTATCAATCAGCTACCGCATTGGTGAACCTTGGGCCAAGATATTACATCCCCCGTAAAGAGCATACATGTTGGATCTGTAAAAGCAATAGTGTAATAGAATCCAATTTGTTCACATAATATGTGGGGTTAGCTCCTGCTATAGTTGGGGTCCTTGGTGGTAAGAGTCCATAAAATCAGATCCTTTTTGGAAATATTGCCTGAACTCTGAAAATTCTAGAGTACACTTTGCATTGTTTAGATTGTGGAAAATGATTCTGAAATGACTGCCTAAGGTACAACATTAGTAAAATATATGGTATAGACCACAGTATTTCACTCAGGCTGGGATGTTTATACTAGTGGGCAATAATTGGCTTGATCAAATAAGAGTTTTAATATGCAAGTTTTTACTTGCAGTTTTATTATTTATGATATTAAGACAAACTGGGAATGAATTGTGCCTTGCAGGGACCTATAGTGAATTATCATGAATTACAGTGCTGTTGATTTATAATAGTTGTGATATGATTAATGTCCATTGATCATTTCTGCTCAGTATGTTAACCTGGTCAAGTGCAGGCGGATGGATTATCATTTGTTGCTTGGGTAGCGATCCATGAATTGTCCACAGGTTGAGTCACCTGCTGTCTTCCTTGCAGTTGTATTGCTAGCCGCAAAGTTCTGCTACTTCATTGCTGCTCCCTCTCCCTACCGCCTTACCAATGTTTCCCTGGGTAGTGGTCACTCGCTCAACTTCAATGATTTAACTTGGCGGGCAAGTAGGTTTTCACAACGCTTTGTTCTGCTTCGCCATCATGGCATAGACAACGTGCTCTGCCCCTCACTATCGTAAAGCCTGTTCTTCTCCATGGGAGTTCTGTCCACCGTTTTCCTGCCACGCTCATCTTTGCTGCTCGTTTTGGGCCTAGACCACTCTAGACTGTGCTGCTGTTGGCATTCTGCTCTCCGGATCCTCGCCAGTACGTGGATCAGTTTGGTAAGTGTCTATCATGGTTTAGTGAGTGTCGTCGATTTGGGGAAAGTTGTTGAAGACTGGGAGCTCTGCAGTTAGGTGGCCATTTTGCAGGCAGCAGGCCACACCCATCCCGGGATTGCCCAAAAGATGCATTGCATTTCAGTTCCTGAGGTTTTTGTCTGTACACAACTAGTATGCAGAACATGGCCAAACACACGAACAATGAAAAACAAAAGTGTTTGTTTTTTACTGTTTGAAGACATATCAACCCATTCTGATGCCCCCTCACCTTCTCTGAGGAGGATTTGTTTGTAAGACTAATTTAATGCTCTCTTTTTTTAAATATGTTCTGTGTGCTAACATGGCGAACATTTCAAAATGTTTTGATTTTCCCTCAAATTTCTTCATTGTCCAATCAGCTACTTCTGTGAGGTTCATTTGTATCTGTAGTGTATTTGTATTTAGTTAAAGTGCTTTACGCCAAAGTGCTGTACAATAAAAAAAAATGGTTCAACCAAAACAGTACGGTGAAGTCAGTCAGATTATCATGAGGACAGAGAATGGTCATAAAAGCAGGATCTACACAATGAATAAGAGGAAAGAGAATGCAGGGCAAGTGGGAGCACATTCAAGTGAATGGGGGCTAAGAGGGTGAAAGACGAAAATGGGACTGGGCACACAGAGGGCAAGGGGCGGTAAGATGAAAGAGAGACTGACAGCACTGTGAGTGAGGCAAAGAATAGAAAAAAGCAGTGAGGAGAGATAAAGGGGGAAAGATTATGCAAAGATTTGAAGACAAGACATAGGACGTTAAACTTCAGTCAGTTGTGAAAAGGGAGCAAGCGAAGAGATGAAAGGGCAGGGTAGATGAAATACGAAGCAGACAAAGAAAACAGAAGATGAATGTAGGAATTATAGATAGAATAGAGTGGAGATAAGTGGGAGACAAGAAGAATGATAATCAAAGAGGAGTAGTCAAAGGGTCGAGAGAGTATCTGGGAAAAAAGTTACAGTTTGGTGGCATTGAAAGTGATAAAATGACAAGCTTTGTGAATTTTAAAAAGGTGGGCTCTACAGGAGTGGTAAATAGAGGAAATATGAGGAGCGAACGAAAGAGAAAAATCAAAATCAAAATGAACATCGGGTTTACGAGCAGAAGAAGAAATTGCGATGAGTAAGGGAGGGAAGGAAATAGAAGCAGGGGGAAGGAGGAGGAATAGAAGAGGCAGGAAAAAATAGTAGTGTTCAGCCAACCAAGATTGAATGGCCAACAACAGGAGGAAATGGTAGCATGGGTCTGGAGAGAGAAAGATGAGAAGCATAGAAAGAGTTGGGTGTCATCAGCATTAAAAATTGTGGGAGAGACCAAAGGAATAAATAATGGCAGCAAGTGGTTGACAATATCGTGAGAAGAGAAGGGGTCTAAGTACAGAGCCTTGTGGGACCCCATGTGAAGGGTGCAAGGGGAGACATTACCTGCCCAGGAAACTGAATATGTTCAATCAGCCAAGTAAGATTTAAACCAGGTAAGTATGAGACCAGCAAAACCCAGAGAAGACAGAAGATGAGAGTGATCAACAGTATCAAAGGCTGCTGATAGATCAAGGAGAATTAGAAGAGAATAATGTTTATCATAGCGTGCAGAAAGAAGAGAGTTGCAGACAGAGAATAAGGCAGTCTCAGTGGAGTGATAGGGGCAGGAACCAGATTGAAAATAGAGAAGTAGTGAATTAGAAGAAATGAAAGATCACATTTGAGAATATTCCACATGATCAAGGAGCTTAGAGAGATTTGAAAGAAGGGAAATTGGCTGGAAGCTAGATGGAAGGGTTGAGAGTGGGTTTTTTTAAGAATGGGAAGCATGTTTGAAAAGAGAGAAGAAAACAGTGTTCTGAAGAGAGGAGTTAAACAGACCTGTAAGAAAAGGAAGAAGAGGGTAAACTTTACGAATAAGGGTGGAGGGAAGAGGATCAAGAGGAGCTGATCTAGGGTGAGCTTTAGCCAGCAGGGCTACTATGTCAGAGTCAGAAAGAGGTGTGAATGTAGACATCGAACCCACGAGCGAAGGCAGTGAGAAGTGTGAGCAGTCTTCAAGTTACTTGCATGAACAGTGACCTTGGAGGAGAAGTGCTCAGCTAGATCATGGTAGTAAGTGAAGAAGAGAGAGTGGGATAAGGAGAAGATGGGGAAAGAATGTGAGATAGAGTTCAAAAAGGCACTGCGGGTGCAAGGAGTAGGACTGGAGAAGAGCTGAGTGATAAGACTTTTAGCCGAGAGAAGAGCTGTATCGAAGGTGTAGAGAGAATGGAATAACAGAGTCAGAGTCAGTACAAGATTTGCATCAGAGACTTCAGGATGAGAGAGAGAAGGCTGCTGGGAGTGAAGTTGCTGGTTAATCTAGGTTGAGGAGGCTTCTCAGTAGGACAGAACAATGTAGCAGGGTATAGAGAGTCAAGAGACATAGATAAAGAGGGAAATAGGGAAGAAGTGGCATGGTCAACAGGGAGAGAAGCAGAATATGATAAAGAGGGCACAGAATAAGCTCACCTGGAAATAAACAAAGAAAAGTCAAAGGCATATGGATCATGTCAGAACAAAGACTTAGAAGAAGAAGGGACTGGTGGAAAGAGAGACGGAATAAAAGAGAAGGAAAGAAGATGGTGGTCAGAAGAATAAATAGGAATTGCAGCCACCAAGGTTGTAAAAAGAGGAGACGAGAATTTTAGATTGAGAGAGGAACCAGTGATATGGGAGGGGGTTAGGGAACAGGTGCCAATTGAGAGTAGTCCAGAATAGAAATAAGGGTAACAGAAGAATGAGTTGAGGAAATATGGGGATTGAAGTCACCAAGGGTTAAGAGAGTGCAATTAAGAGGTAAGAGGCAGAGGGAGGTGGGTCAATATCCTCACAAAAGGAAGCAATAGTGCCAAGGGGGTGAGATAGAAGAAGGGAGGCCACAGTAAAGGTACCTGTAAAATGTGAGTATTTGTACTCGATGGAAGAAAATACAAGTAATTTAGTTGGAGAAGACAACAAAGAGGAATGATAAAGGATACCAACCCCTCCTCAGAGGGGTGTGGGGTATGCCTGAAAGCAGTAGAAGAAATGGTAAAAGCAACTTGTGTAGCAGTGTTAGATAGAGAGATCCACACCTCAGTAAGGCACAGAAAGTGTACACTGAGACAAAAAACATTTCAAGGACCGAGTGAGTCTTCTTAGGAAGGGAGCGTGCATTCCAGAGGACTAAGTTAATAGGCAGATGTAGACAAGGAGGGTAAGAGTGATTGGAAGGATTCAGAGATGCAAGGGAAAAGAGTGAAATTAATAGTGCAAGGAAAAGCCATAGAGGTCAGAGCAAGAAGTCAGAAAATGAGCGAGAAAAGGGGGCGAGATGAAAAAACAAGCACCAATATGGAAATAGAAAATAGAGTACATAACATAGGTGTTACAAGCGCAAAGAGGAGTGGAAGTCCAGGGATGGTGGACGATGGGATGGTAATGTTGCAGGGAAAGAGCTGCCACATTGTAAAAGTGGACTACATGAATTTGCCAGCAGCATCCATCGTGTTTATGTTTACAAAAGGCCATCTGGTTGGATAAAAGTGTCCACTAACTCCGAAGACCCGGAATTATGTCTGCCCTACTTTTTAGACCTTTTTAAACAAACTGCTGGCTGGATTAACACCAAATGTCTGAAAACAAAACTTTCGAGACCAGAATGCCACTTCTCTCCTAAGTTTGGTTCCAAAGTTTGGTGTGGATCTGTTCAGTGGTTAGGCCGGTAGTTGCCCAATGGGCAAACCGCACAGAAAATTCAGTCGGGTATGTATGGTTTGAAGGTTTTGTGTACATTTGTTGATTGGTGTGAGTTATAAGCCACACAAAAGGGATTGTTCTTATGGTAGAGCAACTTAACCATCGCTCTCGATGACCCTGTAATATGTATGTGATTTATTAATGTAATAGTCACATGGCCAAATGCAATTTGACAAACCTTTTTTTTCACCATGCAGTTCTAAAAAGCCACTTTTATAAAATGATTCACAATCATGTTCCCACATTTGGGAAATTCCAAACGTTTCTCAAGTGATACTAAGAATACTTTACTACCTGAAAACACTGTAATACATATTGAATTCCACGTTCTTTGTATGTCACACTTTGCAAATACAGCATTTGTTCATTTCTATGGGTAAACTAACTTTTTCCACTGTTAGTGATTTATGTGTGCTTAATTAATGTATTGTCAGAGTTTCATATGCACACACAATTTAGAACTTTATTACTTATTTGATTTACGTGGACTTCATGCATCCTGTGAGACAGGCATGTCATCACGAGAAGACACAGACCCAAGAAAAACAGTTTAAAAACCTTTATTATACTACCTGGGTGTTGCCAGGCACTCGAGGGTTAACGAGTGCAGCCCCCGCCGTTGGGTAGGCGGAGCTATTGTATTGGGGAGCGGGAAGGAAAGTGGGGAGTTCTGGGTAAGGCGCGAAGGCGCCAGTTCCTGTTAGACATTGGATGAATAAAGAAGTTGTTATCTCCACTCCGTGTGCGCGTCCTCCTTAATGGCCCTTCCACGAGGGTAACACTGGCGACGAGGCCTTCCAGTGCGCACCACGGAGTCCTCCTCCTCCTTGGCAATCCACCATCTCCGTGCCTCCATACTCCGTCCGTGGCAATCCGCCACACTCGTGCTCGGCAGGCCCACTGGCTCCTCCGCCGCACGCACCTCCTCCTGCCCTGACGACGGTTGCTCACTGCCGCCACGCGCATCCGCGCCACCACATCTCTCCTTCCACCACACCGAGAGTAGACCACTGGCCCTCCGGCACCCGAAGTACGCCACGGCCTGCCCGGGTTTTCTCCCGACGAGCTACCATCACCAGCCGTCATGAGCAGAAGGGGCTCCACCTCTGGGTCCGAGCCCAGCTCACCTCAACTATCCCGCGCCACACAACCAATTCAACTACGCCTACCCCCACCTTTCACCATGACCCCGCAGTCCACAAAGGGACCGAGATGGACTGACTGGATGGAGGATTTTCAACATTATGTAAGGGGGTCTGGCGATGGCGAATCTCCCAACATCAGGGACATTTTCCTCAACCTGGTGGGCGGAGAGATCAAAACTGTTGTGAAAACGATTCCTGCTGCAGAACAAAATACGTTCAAAAACTTGATCAAGGCTCTGGATAAGCTCCTCATAATTGAAGTCAACCGCGACTATGAACGCTACCTGTTCAACAAGTGCACCCAAATGCCGCAAGAGACGGTAGATGAGTTTATCACCCGCCTACGGGTAAAAGGCGCGAACTGTCAATTCGATGCGTATTCACTAGAAGAAGCCATAAGACTGAGGTTCATCGAAGGGTGCCTTTCTCCGGCCCTCAAGAAACAGCTCCTGAAGAAACCTCTTACCATCCAAGAGGTGAGCGAACTCGCCCGCATACACGAAAGGGTTGACGCCCAAGCCACATCCATGTGCAATCCGGCCCACCCCAAACTGGACACTGCTGAGATTGTTGCGGCGTTGCAGCCATCCCGCCCAGGGGACAGAGGCTCGCACCCATACAGAACACAGCCCACGCAAGTTCCCCGCCTACAGCGGCAGTGTTATCGTTGTGGGATGTCATTTCCCCATGCCGGAGCGTGCCCAGCGCTATCCCAACGATGCTCAAATTGCGGAAGAGAGGGCCACTTTCACTCCGTACGCCGAGAGGGCATACCATTCCTGCCGGCGAGGCCCCCAACACAAACCAGGACGCCTTTCCGTCCGCCATTCCCACAATACAACCAACCCAGATACAGCCAACCAGGAATGGGACAGAGGCGGTACATCAGAGCCATCGATGAGTATCAACCCCAGGGTTACCCGATGCAGCCTGAACAAACAGAGCAACCAAAGGTTCTCACCGACGAATATGACCATCCACCGGTAGACTTCGGATACGGGACCGCTTACCACGATGAACAAGAAGCGACATACGATCTGCCTTATGACTTGTACGACCAAGACGAATTCGTTAACCTGATACATGACACTGAAGAGGCCACAGAGGTCCCCAAAATCCCTGTCAAAATGGGCAATCACCAGTTCCTTTTCATGATCGATTCAGGCGCCACCGTCAACATCATGGGCGAGCAGGAATATGCCAGGATATTGAACCCACCAGCACTGGAAGTCCCCCGCTCCAGAATCTTCCAGAGGGGTGCCGCGACGCCCCTACAGACAGTGGGATGCTTCTCACAACGCTTTTTCCTGAACGGCCGGCAGATTGACACGACTATCCATGTCATCCGGTCGCTCACCAAGAGCCGGTGCCTCCTCAGTTACCACACGGCATCTCGTCTGGGACTAATTGAAATCCATGTGAAATCGGGAGACATCATCGCCGCAACCTCGGACGGCCAGAATCCGAGGGACTCAGTCGGCACTGTCACGTGCCATCAACCACAAAACGTGATCACACAAGCTGACATTGCAAGTGGTTTCCCGAAGCTGTGCGAAGGCCTGGGCAAGCTCAAGGCCCCCCCCATCCGGCTACACATTGACCCCTCGGTGACCCCAGTTCCGCAACACCCTCGGAGAGTTGGATTTCACCTGCAGACAGCAGTATCGGAGGCACTTCATCAACTACTGTCCGACGGCATCATCGAACCCGCTACCGGACCGACGCCATGGGTATCACCTCTTGTGATTGTGCCCAAGGAAGGGGGCAAGATACGTCTGTGTGTTGACATGAGAGTGGCAAACACCGCCATCCAGCGGGAGAGACATCCGGGACCGTGCATTGAAGACATGATAGTCCAACTAAACAACGCACAGATGTTCTCCAAGCTCGACCTCAATCAAGGCTACCATCAGCTGGAGCTGCATCCGGAGTCCAGGCCCATTACAACATTCGCCACCCACGATGGCCTCTATAGATACCGGCGGCTGAATTTCGGGATCTCTTCCGCCGCGGAAATTTTTCAGGAGGCCATTCGGCAGGTAATCAGACCCATCAAAGGCACCTTAAACTACAGCGACGATATCCTCGTGTTCGGATCGACGAAAGAGTCCCATGACCAGGCCCTCCTTGCCACGTGCACGGCACTCCAACAAGCGGGTCTCACCCTTAACATCTCCAAGTGTCGGTTCAGCAAATCAAAGCTGAAATTCTTCGGACACATTTTCTCCCGCGACGGGATGCTCCCGGACCCTGACAAGGTTGACACCATTACCAACCTGAGCGAGCCGCGACAAGTGGCCGAAGTCCGCTCATTCCTCGGCATGGCAGGTTATTGTGCTAGATACATACCCCACTATGCGTCCCTCACAGACCCGCTACGGAAACTTCTGCAAAAAGAAGCAACCTTCGAGTGGACCCCTGCGTGCCGTGCAGCGTTCTCAGACATTAAGCGTGCCCTGGCGGAGGCACACCGCCTAGCATACTTCAACCCGTCGTGGCACACTGAAATTGTCGTGGACGCAAGCCCGGTGGGCCTCGGCGCCATCCTGGCCCAGACCAGTGGGGAGGACATCCATCCAAGACACGTGATCGCCTATGCGAGCAGGGCGCTGTCCACCCCGGAACTCGCCTACTCCCAGGCGGAAAAGGAGAGTTTGGCAGCTGTCTGGGCCTGCGAACACTTCCATAATTTCATCATAGGGAAAAAGTTCACGCTAATCACAGATCATCAGGCCCTGCTGTCCCTGTTCGGGAACCCACACACCAAAATGCCCCCAAGGATCGAGAGGTGGGGCATCCGCCTGCAGGAATACAACTATGATATCTTACACCGCCCCGGGGGTGACCTCAACCCCGCTGACTACTTATCACGACATCCCGTCGGGGCGCCACTGACCCGAGAGGGTGACGTCGCCTATGTACAGTACATATCTGCCAACTCGCTACCTCCCGCCATGTCCCTCGAGAGGGTTGCCGCCGCGTCGGCAGCCGACCCGACCATGGCCCTCGCCATCAGCCTCACGTCCGCCAACAAGTGGAACGACCACCGCAGAGCGATGCTGGCGCACCCGGGGGTGTGCAAACAGGAAATTGAGCGGCTGGCCAGGATACACAGGGAACTGGCTGTGAAAGACAACAACATCCTCCGCAGAGGATGCAAAATCGTCATCCCCGCCACGCTAAGGAACGAGATTGTTCACATAGCCCATGAAGGCCACAGGGGCGCTGACAACACAAAGAAACAGCTGAGGTGCCACGTCTGGTTCCCCTTTCTGGACACAGCAGTGGAGGAATGGGTGAGGACCTGCCATGCATGCCAGTGCACAGCCCCTCCAGAACACCCTCCCCCATCACAATACACACAGATTCCAGAACGTCCGTGGGAGCGCGTGGCAATGGACTTTTACGGGCCGACAGAAGTTGGCGACTACCTCTTGCTCCTCATAGATGAACACTCAAGGTTCCCGATAGTCAAGACTGTCACCACCACTGCATTCCCACAAGTAGCGGCAGTGATAGAAGAAGTATTCAGTGAGTGGGGGATCCCGAAAACGGTCAAATCTAATAATGGACCACCGTTCTGTGGCCACGAATTCAGGACACTAGCGGAACACCTAGGGTTCAAACACATGAAGGTGACTCCTCGCCACCCACAAGCAAATGGCATGGCCGAACGCTTCATGGCGTCAATTAAGAAAACAAGACAAAGAGCCAGAGTGGAGGCAGTCGACCCTCACCAGGCGTTGTGCCGACTCCTCCGAGATTACAGAAATACCCCCCACGAAGCCACAAACAAGACACCCGCAGAATTAATGCTCCGTTACAACGTGAGAACCCGCATCCCTCACAACCTGTCACATGAGGAGTCGCCTGACGTGGAGGTGCTTCAAAAGGATGCAGAGGCAAAAGAAAAAGCGAGATGGGACACCGACTCACGCCGCCATGCGACGTTGCCAGACTTTCACATAGGGGACGAAGTGCTCGTGCAGCAACCAACACTCAAGAAGACAGATCCGTGGTTTGCCCCAAGCCCCATGAGAGTAACCACAGTCAAAGGCACCATGGTGACAGCGGAGGACCAACATAGAGCTGTCACCAGGAACTGTCAACATTTTAGACATTACAACAGACGCGAGGGACTAGAATTGCCACAGAGGTCGGTCTCTCCAGAACCGCGAGAGCCGCGGGATGACCCGTGGATTCCCCCGGGAAGAGACCCGGACAGAGTGAGCCAGGAAGAAGGTGCTCCGGAACCTCCGGGGCCAAGCACCCTTGACGAGAGACCTCGGAGAGTCGTCAAGAAGCCGGTGAGATTAGTTGAAGAGTGTTGACTTTGATGTTTGGACATATTGTTTGGGGGTGGTGTTGCCAGGCACTCGAGGGTTAACAAGTGCAGCCCCCGCCGTTGGGTAGGCGGAGCTATTGTATTGGGGAGCGGGAAGGAAAGTGGGGAGTTCTGGGTAAGGCGCGAAGGCGCCAGTTCCTGTTAGACATTGGATGAATAAAGAAGTTGTTATCTCCACTCCGTGTGCGCGTCCTCCTTAATGGCCCTTCCACGAGGGTAACACTGAGGTTGGTGTAACACCTGCCTTGCCCTATCTCTAATTGGGTTCTCCCTTAACTGATGTTTCTAAGGATAGTAAATGTCTGTAAATCCCAAAACAAAGTCTGTCTGTGTCAAACCTATGCCTGCTCTCACTCTTGAAACACATGTTGTGCAGGGTTTCTCTAAAGGAAACAAATCGTGTTCCAAAAAAAGAATTATGGAACAGGATTGGATTCAGGTGCGCTTCTCCTCAGGTTCAGCTTTGCCAGTTCAAAATAGTTCAACTCAAAACGTACTTTTGGAGTCTTCTAAGCCCTGCTCCCTTAATGTCAAAAGCAAATCAGTTCATACAAGTTCATAGGATCACTTGGGCTTCCTTCCCCAGTTTCTTAAAGCTTGCAGTTCCCTTAGGCCTCTCAGGGTTCCCTTCCATAAGCTTAGACCCCCTTTTTTTCAAAGGTACACAAAACACAAAAGGTCAGCTTTTTAGGATTCACTTTTCAAGACACAATTCTCTTTCTTGTGTTCAAACAGCGTTTTCACTACACTTTGAGGATGTTGCTCCCACTTCACTCTTCAGTGTAGCTCCCCCCTTTTCACCTTCTCACAAGAGGCAGCGTGTGTATTCTCGTTTCGACTCTTGGCAGGTATCAGAAACTTTCGAGAACATGTAGCTTTAACTTCCCCTATGTGAGACCACTGTGATACTTAGGTTCACCAACTGCATGCTTTCTTTCTCTGTCTTGCTATGGCTGTTGATGTGCCCGTAGCCCACAAGACTTTACTTTCCTCATGTGCTTCTGGCACCTTTTCCTCTTGCTCTGGTTTCTTTTCCTCCTAGGCTTCTTACCCACTTTCTCTCTCTTTCTCTCTTGTGCCAATTGCATTTGTTTCCTTTATCATTAATGATTTTTGCTTTCCATGCTGCTCGTCCATCCTTCCTTTCCGTGCCACTTACACGTTTTCCAACTTTCCTTCTCTTTTCATGTTGCTAGCAATCATTATATCTGTCCTTTTCCTTCTGTGCCGCTCACACACTTCACACCAATCCTCCCGGTCTGTCCTTTTCCTTCTGTGCCGCTTGCACACTTCACAACAATCCTTCCGTGCCGCTTGCACTCTTCGTCCTCAAACTACTGAGTCGGGGGTCACCTCGAAAACTCACCAAAACATTTCAAAAGTAGTCAAAAAGGAGTGAATGCCAGTGCAAGAAGTAACACAGTTTTATTTGGGGCACCAGACACAGCTGGGACAGCAAATTCAAGCAGATCGCAGAACAGAACTGTGTGAAAAGGCACTGTCAAACAAATGCCCCGAAATCTAGAACTTTTATACAATGCTAAGTAATGAGCATTCGTGATTATGCAACATGAAATAATCTTCCCACACAAAGCTGATTGGTATTCGCACTTTGAAACCTTATAGAAAAGCATACATGATGTTCAATAATTGGGTCCAAGAACCTTCCCAGACCGCCCTCAATTACAATGTGTGATGTCACAATTCACACCCAATTCCCACAGCACAAAGTAATTTCATTGAAACAGTTGAGAGGACCAGCAGAACTTTAATCAACTGCCCCAGTCACCTCATCCTGGTTCACATGAGAAGCACTTACCACCGTGTCACCACCAGAGTGTTGAAACACGGACACACTGTTACACAAATGTTGCATATAGGGGACACTCTAACCCGTTTCCCAGAGAAAATATACTACGGGGCAATTTGAAACTGCTGTGGTTCTTTTTGGCTGCATTAGAGAATTGTATTTTACAAGTGATCTTGAATTATAAAATGGTCATGCATTCATTGCTCGTTGGCAGAACCTGTGAGCTCTAATCCATGACCTTGAAAAATAACAACCACTGTGTACCTCTTTCAGTACTTGCCTGGGATCCCAGACTCTGCATTAAGCCACCAGCCACAGCGACTTTTTCTGAACTCAAAAGGCTAACACACGTTTTTTGCAAAAGCAAGCTCTTAAGGCCGATTTTCCTAACACTAAGTTTGATTATATTTCCCTGTGCCCCTGTATTTATGAATTAGTTTTACTATGGGTTTTATTACAGAAGCATCAAAATGGGCCCCCTCTCTTTTTACAGTGCTACTCTCGCAGCTGATAAGTGCTAGCCTTCATACCACGTTGAACTTGCATCTTTTTTACAGTACTTATGGTACCTTCCCCATGGGTAATCTTCATTTCTCTCAGACACCTCTTCCTCGTCTCAGTATGTATTGGAAATGTGGAGGGGGAATGGTACAAGGCTGAAAATAGGCTATACAGGCTGAGGATGATAGGCAGATGGATAGTTGGGAAAGGGGCAATACCATGTCTCACACTTTGGCATTCACTCCCCAAACCCCAAAGACCCTAGACTGAGGTGATCCTCCCTCGCTTGTTCGCCCCCAAGGTCGGGATCCAAAAGCAAAGCCCCTTCCCTGTCCACCTGGTTGGAAGATCCTGGGGGAGTTTTATGCCTACTCGTTTCAGTTTCTTAGTGAAAATTGGGTTGATTGCTGACAGATGGCTTAGATTAACCCCTGATAATGCCCTTGCAATGCCACTTAGCAAGTTTAGGAAAGTTCTGAAGACCTTATTATTGCAATCGAACATGGGACAACCGATTGTTAATCTGGAAACCAAATCTAACGCTGCAGTGTATATTGAATATATACAGGACCGGGAGTTAGTGCTGAGATACATATATCACCTTTTGGGCAATTCTTTGGTCTGGTGTTATCTTTGACTGAAATTTAACACTGTGAATTCTTTTGAGATTTTAGGAACTTGGCAAAAAATCCAGAGAAGTGCAATTGGAATCAACCAAACATCTATTGACTGAGTGTTCTGAACTACTGATGTTACAATTGAAGGCTCTAAGTTCAGCTGGCCTTGTTGGAAACTCTATAGCTGAGGTTTATTGGAATTGTTTTATGAATGGTTGTCGTGAAGCATGCGTAATATTTCTCACTATTCTTGGGAAAAAAATGACCAACATCATGGAGACTTTGGCATAATGTATAAAGAAGAATGTGGAGCAAGCAAGCAGACAAATTGATGCTTGGGCTAAGATCATTATTGAATGATTTTATTAATGGATCTTGTTTTTATTTTTATTATTGTTTCATGTTTATTCTTGGATTGAATTTGGGTTTACTAGTGTGTGATATTAAAAGTTGATCTTTTGTTAAATATATAATACCGTCATAATTTTTTTTAAAAAAACCACTAAAAAACCAATGATATAGGTAACAGACACCCCCTTCACCTGCTAACACTTCTTGACGAAGAAAGATCTTGTGCGCCCCTGTAAAGTGTGTCATTGGTCCTCTCTCACCCCACCCGTCTCCTTTCATCATACCATATGGTGCCAGACGCAGTTCTGTGGCCACCCCTAATGCCATCTTGAAACATTTCAGAATTAAATACATGTTTGGCACATACTCTTTCATTATTTCTCCTAGCAGGGGCAAACTGTCCCCTTTGTGCTAAAAACCAAATAAACATAAAAACAGAAACACTACAACATAGCTTATACGTTTTTCTTACCCGCCTGACCCTTTCACGTGGCGCATCTCCTCCAGCCAGCTCGCAGGTTTTCTGTACAGGTGAAAGGAAGAGAAAAAAGTCATAGGCAGCTGCCAAATATTTCCCATCCATTGGCCCCACGTTCTTCTGTGAGGGGAGTGGCAGACTTGTCCTGGCGGACGTCTGAGAGGTGGATCCATGGGCACCTCTCAGCTACCTTCACCGGTGTATACAGTTTGTGACCATGAAGGGTTCTGTGAAATGTAGCTCTTTCCAAGATCTTGTAAAGTTCCTGATGAGGACTTCAGCACGCAGCTATAGGAGTGGCTGTGCTGCAAATGTCTCTTCTTCTTGTGCTGATGGGATGTCTGCATTTGATGCTTAGTCTGCATGCCTGCCTTGACGTGGTCTCACCTGACATGATATATAGGTGAGAGACCTAGTGATCTCACTCCAATATACTTTAAACTCATGCCAGGGTGTCATGATGCCTGCCCCTCATGTCCCCAGCCCTCCAAGATGTCAGGCTGGAGCCAGGCCATGATCACCTACATGGCCCTCAAGGACCTCTCCATCCCTCCAAAGACCCACTTGGAGTCAGACTTGGCGCTTGTGGCACCAGACTCACTCACTACTATAGGATAACATTGGGGATGGGACTTGTAGTGCATTTATGGGGACAAGATGGATGCCCCCACATATTTCTGTTCCCAGAAATGCATGTGCAGTCTAGTCTTTTGGGTGTGGTTCAGCCCAGAGACACCTGGGATACCCAGAGACTACTTAAGCCACGCCCAGGCTGAGAAACATGCTTTGTGTTTTCTGCACCTACACTCACCGTGTTCGGATCGGTCTCCAGCAGGCCTGCATCTTTCTTCTGCGTTCAGCTTCTGCAAGAACAAGAACACTGTTAGGAACAGCCTTACCTTGCGGCGCTTCTGCCCATCATTCATCGCTCCTTCTGTTCTGCGGGCATCTTCGGCGGTGTCATTCCCATCCCGGCACGCCGCTTCCTAAGGAAAAGGGAAAAGAACCGAAAAAAGGCATTAGTAAGCATTCAGCAAATCTTTGCTTATTTTTAAAGACTCTACAAGCTTCAAAAGCTTACCTGAATCCCAGCCGCTCTGGGGGAACTCTGTCTCTGGAACTTCTCATCCATCTGCAAGAGGGAGAAGACACTCCAGGTTAGCGTGGAAACATCTAGAGGCGCCGCATACCGCGCTTACTCACTGCATTTCTTCTTCATAACTGGCATCCACGCTGAAAACGTTGTGGCACCTAAAAGACACAGAAAAAGAACTCGGTTCAATACCAATACGAAAGGGGTGTATCGTGCATCGCGCTCTCTCTCACCTTCAGTGCTACTCATCTCAGCAGCACTCCACCATCCCCGGACGCCGGCCATCATCCAAGGAAGGAAAGGAACGAAGTTAGAGAACTGAGAACTGTTCAAAAGACTCATTATACTTACCTGTCAGACTCTTGCCAGTGAAGTAACTAGGCAGAAACGAGCCTGCATCAAACAACGCGTCCCTGTGCTGAAAGCAGGACGGAGAGCACACTTTCCAAGAAAACAAGGGGAGGGTTGGACCCCGGGGAAGAAGGGGTTCAAGAACACAGAGACAATAGGGAGTTAAACTCTACCAATCCTGTTTTTCAGGCCCAGTCTCTAGTCGAGTAGACTTAGGGAAGGGTTCGAGGTCGTAAGAGGTCAGAACAGACTGACTGACATCCCCGTGGATACCAGGTGCGCGTTACAGAACACAAAGCCTCACATCAAAATCCACCTGGGCGTCATGGAAACATCAGAAACCGACCAGTTAGCCCACATATTGGGGCAGCTACGTTCCAAAGTACATGCAGCCAGGCAGGAGACCAACACCCTGAGGAGAGAGCTGATAGTAGCCAAAGAACGCATTGATGATTTAAGCTGGCAACTTCTCCAGTCACAAGCAGGGCATGCACCATTGCCGGGAAGTGTGCCCTCGATGCCAGTACCATCAGCCAATCCCGTTCAGATAACCCTTCCTGGGGCAGTTCCCTTGGCCCCGCCCGAACGATTTACGGGGGATCCCAAGAGGTTTGCAACGTTCATGAACCAGTGCCGCCTGCACTTCTTTTGTAGGCCAGGGGCCTTCCCGAATGACCAATCACGGGTCACTTTTGTGCTATCCTACCTGAGTGGTAGCACCGCTGACTGGTCTGTACCCTTTGTGGCCCAAGACGATCCTTTGCTGCATGACTTCAGGGGCTTTCAGCAGGATATGGAAAAGCTGTTCATCCGTCGTACTCATGGGCAGGCATTAGACAACGAACTTCTGTCCCTACGCCAAGGGAATCAAGACCTATTAACATACATAGCCACGTTCAATAGACTCGTAGTTGAAGCAGAATGGCCAGTGGAGAAGAGAACCACGTTATTTCATCTGGGGTTGCGGGGGGAGCTCAAGGATGTTCTCGCACAAGTAGTGAACCCCAGAAAGACTGCTCAGAAATCATTGACCTTGTTATTCAACTGGATCATAGGTCACAGGACCGAAGAGCAGATCAAACCAGACCAGACCCTAGCCCTATGTATGTGCGTTCAATGGACAATATTGCCCGCACAACGGAAGGTTCAGGAGAACTAATGCAAATCGGGGGGGTCAGATCCCCCTTGACTAAAGTGAAAAGGGATAAAAGGAGACAGCAGCAGTTATGTCTGTACTGTGGGAGGTCAGGTCATTTCCTTAAAGAGTGCCCTGTGAAGCCACCTGAGAGGACGGTAGGGGCCAAGGACAAGGAAGATACCTTCAAGGAATCGGAAAACTCCCCAGCCCGGCAAGTGTAGGGGTCCACTTGTCGAGCGAAGAAAGTGAACTACAGACCTCCCATTTTGCACTATCTGTGGTCTTGATCAATCACCAACAACCATCTCAGATGCACGCAGTAAGAGAGTACATTGACACTGGAGCCGTTGGGAATTACATCGACCAAGATCTTGCGGCAAAGATGGGGCTTCCGTTACGTCCTAATTCAACCACCGACACCGTTACCACTGTCGACGGCACGGAAATAGCTTCTGGTCCAGTATCCCATTGCACTGCACCTTTAACCCTTCTGTGCCAGGATGGACACCAAGAATCTATCGTTTTCGACCTCATTAAGTCACCACAGTTCCGGTTGATTTTGGGAATGCCATGGTTGGTAGCTCACAATCCTCGAATCGATTGACGAGCAAAAGAATTGGCCTTTCCCGAGACTTGCGCCCACACATGTTATCGCCAAGAGAAACAACCAATAGACACCAGCACCTCCACGCTTGCGACGGTGGCAATTGGCACCCTACCAAGTGAATACCAGGACTTTCAAGATGTCTTTCAGAAAGAACAGGTTAATACCCTGCCACCGCATAGACCATACGATTGCCAAATCGACCTGATACCCGGTGCAAAAATCCCTTGTGGGCGAATTTACGCATTCACGGAACCAGAAAACCAGCACCTGAAGGCCTATCTTGACCAATACCTGACCATAGGGTTCATCCGTCCCTCGAAGTCTCCAGCAGCCAGTCCTCTATTCTTCGTACCGAAAAAGGAGGGGGACTTGGGAACGTGCATTGACTATCGCGCACTGAACCAGATTACCGTAAAAAAACGCTACCCTCTGCCACTGATCCCTGAATTGCTTGATCAAGTCAAAGATGCCCAAATCTACACAAAACTAGACCTGAGGGGGGCATATCACCTTGTTCGCGTAAAACAGGGGGACAAACGTAAAACCGCTTTTCGCATTTAATATGGCTTGTACGAATATCAAGTAATGCCCTTTGGCCTTTGCAACGCACCTGCAGCATTTTAATACTTCATGAACAATGTCCTACGGGAATTGATTGATGTCTGTGCACTAGTGTACATCGACGATATTCTAGTATATTCCGCATCAAAGCAGGATGACGTTAAACACATCCGATCCATATTGGAGAAACTCCGTCAACACCAGCTCTACGCCAAGCTCGAAAAGTGCTCATTCCACGTCACCGAGGTCGAATTCCTGGGCTTTATTCTCAGCCAGAATGGAATCTGAATGGATGTACACAAGGTAGATGCTATCCTAAACTGGCCATCCCCAAAATCATTCAAGGTGGTTCAAAGTATGCTGGGTTTTGCAAACTTCTACAGCCGGTTCATCCCAGGATTTTCGCAAATCGTGCATCCCATCACATCATTGCTAAGGAAAAGCAACAGAAAGTTCCAGTGGACAACAGAAGCCGAGGAAGCTTTCCAGGAACTCAAAGCAAGATTCACATCTGTCCCAATCTTACGCCACCCTCGCTCTGATCCCCCATACCTGGTGGAAACGGATGTCTCAAGCATGGCTATGGGAGCCGTCCTCTCACAAAAGGACCCCGAAACGGGCCAGTTACACCCTGTTGTCTTCTGGTCGCGTAAATTCACACCCCTTGAACTCAATTACGCTATCACAGACAAAGAACTCTTGGCCATTGAGTCAGCCTTTAAGGCATGGCGGCACTACCTATTGGGCGCCAGACACATAACCACCGTAATAACTGACCACCGGAACCTCCAGTACCTAACAATGTCAAAGGCCCAATCCTCACGACAACTACGTTGGGCTCTTTTTTTTGCTGAATATGACTATGTGATTACATTTCGACCAGGGGTGAAAAACGGGAAGGCCGATGCCCTTTCCCGTATGGGGGTAGAAGAGCAAGGGTATCAGACCCCTGACTCAATAGCAACCATCCCGAGTGACAAGCTCCTAGGAATCACAGCAACCATAACTCAGAAAGAGTTGCATGAAGAAATCCAAAACCTGATGAGTCTGGAGCAATTACAAGCGTGGAGTGCACAAGGAGAACATTACATGATAAAAGATCAGTCGCCCTACTTCAGGAATCGTTTATTCTTACCAAACCAAGAACTACGAGAACAAGTCATGTCCGGTTATCATGATTCCTTGATCGAGGGTCACCCCGGAATCGCTAAAACCCTAGCCAAGGTAAAACAAGATTATTGGTGGCCCATGTGGCGTAAAGACATTATCCAATTCATCCTATCTTGTGGAGTGTGTGCTCAAAACAAGTCATCCAAGCAGAAACCGACTGGGCTATTACAACCATTGGAAATCCCACCAGCACCCTGGCACACGTTGTCCCTCGATTTTATTTCTGACTTACCACCCAGTCAAGGGTTTAACACTATTTTTGTGATTGTGGACCTATTTTCAAAAATGGCACATTTCATTCCTCTTAAGGGGCTCCCAAATGCTTCCACTCTGGCAAAGGTATTTCTTGAAGGCATCGTACGGCTCCATGGGTTTCCTTCAGTTTTAGTCTCAGACTGATGAGGTGCTCAATTCGAATCTCACTTCTGGAGAAAATGCTGCTCTATGGCCTAGATCGACATCCGGCTATCCACCAGTCACCACCCCCAAACGGATGGTCAAACTGAGAGGACAAATCAGACGCTCGAGCAGTATCTGCATTGCATGTTACACCAAGCTGAAGGAAGCTGGTTCGACCTATTATGGATAGCTGAATATGATTATAATAATTCCCTACACACCAGCACTGGGCAGACACCCTGTTATACCATGTATGGCAGGCACCCACGTACTTCTGAGTTGGACGTTCCTAAAACCCTGGAAATGCCAGCAGTCAAAACCTTGCACACAACCATTTCTCAAACCTTTAAAAGGGCAGCTGAACACCTACTTCAAGCTAAGAATCGCCAAAAGAAGTTTACTGATCAACACCGAGCAAAGGCCCCCAACTACCAAGTGGGAGACAAAGTCTGGCTGACATCTAAACACGTGTCCATTAAAGGAACCCAAACTTCCTGTCCAAGATACCTGGGTCCATTCACCGTCACCTCCATGATAAATCCTGTGGCGGTCAGACTAGCTTTGCCATCAAACATGCAGATTCATCCTGTGTTCCACGTGTCTCTCCTTAAACCTGTTCAACCTGGGAACTGGGTAGCAACGCCACCGCAGCCAGTAGTAGTCGCCGGGGAGCCAGAATTCGAAGTCAAGGACATCCTGGATTCAAAGTACATCAGATCCAAATTATACTACTTGGTAGACTGGAAGGGGTATGGTCCACAAGACAGGTCATGGGAGCCTTGTGAGTACATCCATGCACCTCGCTTGCTTAGACAACTTCATCAAAACCATCCAAACAAACCAGGACCAGACAGAAGAGCCACCTTGAGAGGGGCCTTGGGGGGGAGTGCTGTCATGATTCCTGTCCCTCATGTCCCCAGCCCTCCAAGATGTCAGGCTGGAGCCAGGCCACAATCACCTACATGGCCCTCAAGGGCCTCTCCATCCCTCCAAAGACCCACTTGGAGTCAGCCTTGGCGCTTGTGCCACCAGACTCACTCACTCCCATAGGATAACATTGGGGATTGGACTTGTAGTGCATTGATGGGGACAAGATGGATGCCCCCACATATTTCGGTTCCCGGAACTGCATGTGCAGTCTAGTCTTTTGGGTGGGGTTCCGCCCAGAGACACCTGGGATACCCAGACACTATTTAATCCACGCCCAGGCTGAGAAACATGCTTTGTGTTTTCTGCACCTGTAGCGTGACACTCACCGTGTTCGGATCGGTCTCCAGCAGGCCTGCATCTTTCTTCTGCGCTCAGCTCCTGCAAGAACAAGAACACTGTTAGGAACAGCCTTACCTTGCAGGGCTTCTGCCCATCATTCATCGCTCCTTATGTTCTGCGGGCATCTTCGGCGGTGTCATTCCCATCCCGGCACGCCGCTTCCAAGGAAAAGGGAAAAGAACAGAAAAAAGGCATTACTAAGCATTCAGCAAATCTTTGCTTATTTTTAAAGACTGTACGAGCTTCAAACGCTTACCTGAATCCCAGCCGCTCTGGGGGAACTCTGTCTCCGGAACTTCTCATCCATCTGCAAGAGGGAAAAGACACTCCAGGTTAGCGTGGAAACATCTGGAGGCGCCGCATACCGCGCTTACTCACCGCATTTCTTCTTCATAACCGGCATCCACGCTGAAAACGTTGTGGCACCCAAAAGACACAGAAAAAGAACTCAGTTCAATCCAAATACGAAAGGGATGCATCACGCATCGTGCTCTCACTCACCTTCAGCGCTTCTCATCTCAGCAGCACGCCGCCATCCCCGGACGCTGGCCATCATCTAAGGAAGGAAAGGAACAAAGTTAGAGAACTGTTCAAAAGACTCATTATACTTACCTGTCGGACTCTTGCCAGTGAAGTAACTAGGCAGCAACGAGCCTGCATCAATCAACGTGCCCCTGCGCTGAAAGCAGGATGGAGAGCACACTTTCCAAGAAAACAAGGTGAGCTGTGGATCAAAGGGAAGGGTTGGACTCCGGGGAAGAAGGGGTTCAAGCACAAAGAGACAATAGGGAGTTAAACTCTACCAATCCTGTGCTTCAGGCCCAGTCACCAGTCGAGTAGACTCCAGGGAAGGGTTCGAGGTCGTAAGAGGTCAGAACAGGGTGAGTGACGTCCCCGTGGATACCAGGTGAGCGTTATAAAGGGAGTTGGGCATAGCTCTTCGTGTCTGAAGTTGTATGGGCAGTAGTGAGAGGCAAATGCATTCTCCTGCCAGTTACAATTTAGTGCAGAGCCAAATGATGATCCGCGCCATGAGAATTGCGTAGTGCAAGTAAAGCGAGTGAAAGACAGTAGAGCCAGTCCTTGCCAACTGTTGCTAACAGTGTGGCAAAGCGCTCTTTAAGTTGGCCATTGAGGCGCTAAACAAGTCTTTTGGTTTGAGGATGGTAGACTGAACACAGCATTCGCTAGATGCTGAGGAGGGACGTTACCTCCATAATGAGACCATTGGCAAAGTCTTGTCCGTTGTCAGACCTCAACACATCACATACCTTCCACCTTGTAAATACTTCATGGACCAAAGATTTGTCAGCAGATTTTGTGTCATTTTGAGCACATGGGCCAGCCTCAAGCCAATGTGAGAAAGCACATCCAATGACGATCATGTACCTATAAGAGCTACATCTTCCTTTCCACACTTTCCCCCAGAAGCTCAATGTCTCTAGAGCTCTGGTTCTCTCTAGGCTAGAATACTGCAACAGCCTTTTCTTTAATCTAACCTCTTCTTCTCTACAACCACTCAAGCTAATCCAGACTAGGGCTGCAAGGGTTATCCTTGGCCTCAAGCCGAGGGACTCCATCTCTCCAGCCCTAAAAACGCTTCACTGGCTCCAGGTTGCTACAAGGATCAAGGTGGCCAGGGCACAGCCATCATTTTTTGGATCCTGACCCTGGGGGAGGACCAGTGCGGGAGGATCACCAGGGTGAGGGGTCTTCAGGGAGTGGGGGTGAGACAGCCAGTGGGGAGACACAGTATTCCCCCCTTTTTTGTTCATCTACTGCATCCTATTTTGTAGGATTTTCCCAAAGTCCCAACCCCCCTCTTTTTATACAAACACTAGGCCGAGGAAGAGGGTGACTGAGAGTAACCAGACTAACTCTCTCATATCGTACTGGACATGTCCTGTTAATCAGGTTAGGCAATGTCAGGCACTTTACACTAAGTGCATACACCTGATATCAGTGAGCTCTCTTCACACGAATAAAAGGTAACACATAAAGACACACTTTGAGCAAGGTGGAACACGAGTACCAGCAGGACTTCTGGGACTAAGGCACACCCACTGGAGCATGGCAACAGGTCAAGGGACATGAGCAGCATGCGAAAAACCCCAAGGGTTCCCTATTGGAGGTTGTTGCCGCCAACATTCCACGAAAGACACATGGGGAAAGCCAGATCCCGCAAGTGAAGATTGCATTGTGTTTCAAGGATGCCAGTGACCCTCCCGGGTGAACGGCAGAGTTGGGGAGGCGATACCAAGCCTGTTGTACTAACCTTGACTCATAAATTGGAAATAGCAAAACAAGAAAGAAGCACACACAGTTTTTGAGTTGTCAAGCGACCTGAGAGACCATTGTGTGTTAAAGCGAATGAAGTTGCAACATTATATCACAAGTGAAGGCTGCACGCTTGTGGGTGAGACATGAAGAAAGGCAAACCTGTGACTGATCTTTGAAGTAACAGGCAGCTGTGTGATCAGCGATACTAAGTAATGGAGTGGTCCGGTGAAAGCAAGCAGCCCATTCAAAAGTCTCTGTGAAAGGTACATTGTTTGTAGCTACAAAGCAAACAAAAAGCAAAAGTGAATTAAGCGAGAGTTAACGTGAAATTTGAGTCAAAGTGGTCCTGCGCTGGTCTGTAAAGAGAGCCCCACACACATTGCAAAAGTCTTCGACACCCGAAACGGGTCCGAACCCGATTGAGGGAGACCCAAAGTACAATAAGCTTGGGGAATGGAGCTCCCTGGCAAGTTTGTGCTGAACTGTGATTTGAGAGGGACCTACGTGATCTGTGTGCAGTAAGGTCTGAGCCCGGCATAGAGGGACCTTTGTGAACTTTACGTTGGAATACAATTTTTAAAGTCATGAAAGAGACTTTAACATGGAAGACCAGGCGGGCCTCAATCCATGGTTTGGAACAGCTTAGAGTGTCAGAAACTGAGCCAGAGTGTGTCATCCTGCATAAAAGGGCAGGATAGTTATGGACCCTAAGCTTGCATTGTCTGAGTGAAGGGAACCTGCATCTGTGGTGGAGCCATTTGTGCTAGGGGTGGCTGCTTCTGTGCTTGTATAGGCTGCCCCTGTGGCTGCATGGGTTGTGCATATCCCTGTGCCCCCTTTAGACATACTGCTGCTGCTGTCCGTGTGTACACATTTGTGTGTAGTGTCCCCTCTGCCCAGATATAAAACATGGCCCTCCAAATGTGAGTCCCGCTCCACCAAATCCAAACCCACTCCCTCACTATGAGTATCCTCTATCCTGTTGAGAGTATCCTGTCTGTGTGTAATACCCCCCTTACTGATAATATCCTTGTTGTTGATACACCCCCTGTTGGGGATACCCTCCCTGCTGCTGAACCCCCCCCTTGCTATGGATACACTCCTCCTGTGGCACACCCCGCGTGGGAACCCGCCATGCGAACAGGGGCAACTTCGAGCTGTCCTGGGACAATGTTAGTAATTAAAGCCCCTTCCATGGATATCTTTGGTAATTTCTTTTGCACCAATTTTGCCTCTGTCTTACTTGCATTATCTGCCATGTCATTCTCTCCTTCCTGTTTCCTCCTATAAAAGTGTACTATTGTGATCTGTATTTCAGGCCATTCCTTCGGCTCAATACCTTCCACCTTTCCTAGGGATGTTTGCAAGTCCTGAGACCAGTATGTGATAGAATATTGGTATGTTTTCGTCCCATGATTGTTGTGTCTCTCATGTCTACATCTCCTGTATCTGTTGTATGTATTCTGTGGGGGACTTGTCTGGCTTCATTTTGCATGCCAAAATGGCCCCCATGTCTAATGTGTCTGGGTACATAGTCCTAAATACTTTCAACACGTGTGCGTGATGGTTGATAAAGGGCACACCACTGTGTATGTTACTACTCAGTTGTACTCCATTATAACCTGCCTGCTCATATATTTTGTCTCCACTTTCACCCATTATGGCTGTGAATAGGCTCTTCATATTTCCAATCACTAGGGTATCACCTGTTGTCTCTTTCTGGATAGTATATCTCCATTTGCCTGCTCCCGCTGTGAGGGATGGCAAGCTGTACATGAAGTTATCTCTGTCCATGCTCTGCCATGGTAAATATTGCCCTCCTCCTCTGCCGTCCAATAACAGGGGCAACTGTGTTTGTGGTCCGAGGGCAGTCCCAATTTTTGCATTGCTAGCTACCACCATCCTTCCTATTTTGTTTAGGAGGGTCTAGGACCAGTCCCTATGGCTCTGTCTCCCTTTCTTTCTCCCTTTCTCTCTCTCTCTCTTTCTCTCTCTGTCTTTCCACTGTCTTCACCTCTCTTTCCTTTCCTTCTCTCTGTCTTTCATCCCATTGTTTGTAATTCCATAGCTCCCCACTGCCTTGCCCTGCTCCTCCGTCCTCCTTGGTTTCATCAGGGTCCCCTTCGGACCCCACAGGGCTCTCCTCCTCTTCTTCCAGGGTCTCTTTATCTAATTTAAACATTATTTTCCTGGACCTCCAGCTGCCTGGTATTCCCACTGCCCCTTGCTCCTCCTCCTTCTCTATCA
The DNA here is from genome assembly GCF_040938575.1 of Ambystoma mexicanum. Classification (NCBI taxonomy): domain Eukaryota; kingdom Metazoa; phylum Chordata; class Amphibia; order Caudata; family Ambystomatidae; genus Ambystoma; species Ambystoma mexicanum. The sequence continues at coordinate 407,143,487 of NC_090937.1, forward strand.
CACTTTCAGCGGCTTTGAACACAGTTTCTAACTGCAGCCACAAACACGTTCCTATGTCTGCCAAGTACTTCTTTCTACTGGCAGTTGTTCTTTCAGTAGTTGTGACTCAAGCATTCCCTTCCCTATTTCTGCTTTCTACCTACTTGCGGACACTCTTCAGGTGTTTGTGTACCCTGCTGCAGGCTTCAGCGTAGGTTACAGACCATAGGGAGTGGGTGGCGTGGTGGGTGGTGCTGCTGTATCACTACCTTTCCCGCCCCCTTTGCCGGGTTCCTGCGTTTTCACTTCATAGATCTTCTATAAGCCTAAAATATTTTGCCTGCAGTTTGATTTGGCACCTTTACATGTCGCCCATAAATATGAGAACATGTTTTCTATGATGTTACCATTGATCCTTCTCCTGGCCATTCTCAAAAACACTGTCCAGCGGTGTCCTGCACCCACTGGAAGTGGCATTTTAAAATTGTATTGTGATACTGGGGCAATTTATTACATTAGTGGTCAAGGGGCATGTCAATAATTTTATTAAACACCATCCTCCACTCAATGGTTCACTCTGACTCACTTAACACAGTCAAGAGTTCCCTCCCCTTGCCCTTGTGCAATTTACCTTCCTTCCCAATGTTACATATATAAAAATCCAATCACAATATGTTACATAGATTATAACCCTATGCAGCACTCCCTTCCCCTCAGCCACTCACACTTCCCATTCATAGCAATCGCTCCAACACACATCCAATGGCCTTCTCCACAGGCTTGCTAACTCAACCTTACAAAACTCACTGGCCCTCTCCACGGGCCCACCCATGTATTCTTTATTACACTTAACAGCCTTCTCCACAAGCCCACAAAAATCTAACTACCTACTACTCTATTGTTAATATAAAATTGCCTGGCCCATCCTCCTCCTTTGGCAACTAAGTTACTTTATCAATCCACTAAGCACTACTATTTACAGCAACGCTCTTGCACCAGCCCTTCCACCTCAGCCAACACAAATCATTGCTTACCTTCTCTCAATCCCCAAAAAGAATGATGCAACTATACAATCGCCTGCACTGCACATGATTCCCATCTAATGGAAGACTGCCACTGTCTACAATCTCCTCTGTTCTACCATAGATGTGCCTGGCACACAGCCTCTACTGGAGGCCTCTACTGGAGGGGTTGGACCTAATATCTATAACGACTATGGCCGATCAGCCCCCTCCCTGTAAGATGCATCCTACACACCAAAACAAAACCTGCCGCGTGCATGCATGCACAGCGATGCACATTCTTTCAAAGTATAATGGATCATGAAGTCCTTTCCCAACTCCGCTTCTGCTGGGCCTCCTCATTTGTGAACTTGCAACTGGTCTCAGTCTGTCTGCCCCACGCTCCCAGGAGTGCAGCCAGAATAGCCTCAGCTTGTCGAGGGAACTGGGGATCTTGCTGGGGCCTCCACAATGTATCAGGGGACCTCCGTCAAAAGTAATCCAAAGGAAGAAAAAGGAGCATACAACAACCATGAAGAAGCACAAATCTATTGGACCCAAACAGCTGGGAAAGCACAGTTCAGACAGCACAGAAATGAATCCACGTAGCAGTCAGTGCCGCCCACTGCGACTAAACATTTTATGGAAAATGTGTTAAATTGTCATAGAACATTTTGGCTGCGCACCTAGCGAGTACCACGAGTACTGTTGGCTGTGAGGACCGGCTGCCTGGGAATTCTCCACTTTGTGACAATTCGGCTGGAGGACGTCTTTACTGGCAACACTCGTTTGCCTGACTTCGGAAGTTGAAAGAGTGCCCGCCCCGATTTGGCCGCACCTCTTCCTGTTTCCTTTAAAAACCGCCACTTCTGCGCACCCGCGCTGCGCACCTAGCGAGTACCACGAGTACTGTTGGCTGTGAGGACCGGCTGCCTGGGAATTCTCCACTTCGTGACAATTCGGCTGGAGGACGTCTTTACTGGCAACACTCGTTTGCCTGACTTCGGAAGTTGAAAGAGTGCCCGCCCCGATTTGGCCGCACCTCTTCCTGTTTCCTTTAAAAACCGCCACTTCTGCGCACCCGCGCTGCGCACCTAGCGAGTACCACGAGTACTGTTGGCTGTGAGGACCGGCTGCCTGGGAATTCTCCACTTCGTGACAATTCGGCTGGAGGACGTCTTTACTGGCAACACTCGTTTGCCTGACTTCGGAAGTTGAAAGGTGATTACAGAGACACTTGCAAAGACATTACCACCACGTGTTGGGCCTATTTCTAATATTGGACTACTCTAGTTGTTGACTGCTTGGACTTCCCTAGATGGTGACTGCTGTATAGTACGCCCCAAACGGGCGTCATAGATACCTGTATAGTACGCCCATAAAACGTCCATAACGTACTAGACACCATACTTACCACCCTTGTTTGTGTTTATTTTTCAGCGTGCCCGCCCCGATTTGGCCGCACCTCTTCCTGTTTCCTTTAAAAACCGCCACTTCTGCGCACCCGCGCTGCGCACCTAGCGAGTACCACGAGTACTGTTGGCTATTCGCTGTACGAGGTGCGCTGCAGCTGGGGCGGCCCTGATTAATTGTTTTACGCGAGATCGTGTGTCATAATTCAAACTTGTCCATACAAAGTGAATTTTGAGTTGGAGGTTTTGACATCTACCTCCAATAAATTATGGCATATCGACTCACGACTAACATGCCCCCGCAAATTGCAAACACGTATATTCCATCCACAGTCTGCACAAATCCGATGTTGGATGATAGAATTAACATATGTCCACAAGAACTATTCTCTGCCCATTCTGTCTGTACCATAGACACAGGTAAAATTACATCAGCAACACCTAAGTTTTGTTTTGATGTGAATACAGACGATTCTATTGTATCCATATCCTCAATGTCTACTTCTCATTTGAAGGTTTCAAAGGAAGGGGCTAATTCCAATTTAAAGAGCAATTCTCTTGCTCTCAACACTCCGAATGCAGCGGCGAATGCGCGCCCATTATCAGACATTACAATGCTAGCGTCAACGCGAAATTGTCCTCGCTTATCTTCACCACGGCTTGGCACTTCTCCAATTTTCTTTCCCTCCCTGTTGCAAGATCATACAAACTCTACTGCAGAGTCTAATCTAAGTGAGTCTCCAATCGCATGGAGTATGTCAATATATCCACCCGTAGGTCAACAGCATAGTCAACTGTGTACGAATGATCAGTCTCAATCGTTGTCTCAATCACACACCTCTGTTTCTATGTTACATTCATTTGTATTGCCTACACCGAGACCCCCAAAAATAGCTGAGACTGACTTACTTTCACAACACGCAGCTATGATACAACCGGCTATGTTAGCCATCAATACAACTATTATGAGCCTTTGTAAGTTATTTGAGTCCTTAGACACAAAGGTGTCACAACAATCAAGACAATTCAACGACCTAATGAAATGGCTATCAACCCATTATGTTTCATCTGTAGAAAAAAACATAGTATTACCATCAAGTGTTATAACGAACTCTGACTATACAGGGAGGAGCGAAACATTGAAGTCTGCAATGCCTGAGTCTACCCCTATTCATGTGCCGGATTCAGACAACGTAAAATATACTGCATTGCCTTTCATTACTGGCATCATTCGCCCAATTGAAAAAGAGACTGGTGGCCCATTAGTGCGACATGAACCTAATTTGACGGTTCAAACAGACACCACACCAGTTGTTGAAGTGGTACCTCTGTTACTTGAGTCGTCTCATAACAAACAAAAATAAAATACACAATGTGTGGGCCATTTGGATGCATTAAAAGCTAGGAACCCCAAGGTTGCTCCAAAGAAATTACTGGCCTTAAAAAAGACTAAGAATATGCTCAATGTAAAACAAACAAAAAAACCTTGATTTCCTTTTTCAAAGCCCTGGATAAGTCATCTGCATTACAAGGTAAAGAAATACCACATACAAACCTCCCTTCCAAGGATGGGCAACCCCTGATGTTTTCAGGTGCCTCACGGACTGATTACTCTCTGAAAAAAATCAATGAGGAGGCACAGTTGATTCTTGCAAATTCGGCATCTCTGGCAGATCAGACTGCTAAATCTAAATCAATCACACAACAAAATTTGCTTCACTCTGATCTTGTGAAATCCTCTGTAGAGTACACACATGGACCTGTGATATTAGCGACACAGTCTAATGACAAAACATGGGAAGACTCTTCGTCACCTTTGTCAAAGTTGGTATCCTCCATAGAGCGGAATATTGAGGCCGATAAGCAATATTTGGTCCTAAAATCACAAAATGATGCACACAGAAGACATTTTGAGAAAAGTTGCACTCCTGGCATAAGGAATATCAGAGAAGGAGATAATGAGCAGAGTCAAGGTACATTGAATATCAAAAGCGGGCTGAGATTAATGATGCCTCCAACTAGTACCGTACCATACTCAGACGTGCAAAATAAACAAAAGCTCAAATCAACTCCAACTGATTCTGTATTGCCCACACAGTTAGCAAATTTTAAACAAACAATTGATGACTACCTGGCCACTAGTCTTGCTCAGGCGAAAAATGCCTTGATCAAGTCCTCTGGTGCTATGGAAGACAGAAAGCTTCCATCTTTGGCCTCTACTCAAAATCAAAAGAGAGAAGATGACGAGGATTACCGCGAGTATAAACTACAAGGTATGCCCAGCTTGCAATGGGCGCCCCCGAAAAACATTAGGGAGACGGTGTCACGTCATCTTAATCCACGACGAGAACATTTCCACAAACTTATTCTAAAATGCAGAGAGGGAAACTTTCCTACTTACGATCTGAACCGTGAAAGCGTTCTTAACATCTTCCGAGACATCAATGATCTTAAAAAACTTGTGTCTAATGACATTGAACAAATAGAATTCATTTCCGAGCTATCAACATCAATTGTTAGGCTATGGATTCCCTCAGGACTGGTTAGAGATGTAATTTGGCAATGCAGAATACAACTGTTCAACATGGGCGTTCTACTAGCGGAAGAACCTAAAAAAAAAATGTCTGAACAAACCCAATACCTAAGACCTAAACCGAACATTTATGGTGGTGTGAAGTATGAGCTGGATGATGCCCCGATTGATGATTATATGCAACAGTAACCACCAATAGTGGATGAGGCAAGTACCATTTCTCTACTAAGTTGGAATACGAGGGGCTATCATCATCTTCCGCGTACTTTTGCACATTTTAATGATAAATATCAGTTGATAGCTCTTCAAGAGACTTGGCTCCTTGCCCCTCCAATCTGGGATGGCTATGATATCGTTCTACTTCCTGTGCTTCCAAGTGGAGGCCGTCCCTCGTCAGGTCTATTAGTGGGAGTTCACAGTGCTAGTGGGTTTTCCATTGCTCCGTGGGCTACGGTAGGCGCTCAGATCCAATTAGTACTCATTAAGGGCAATACACAAGAATTAGCTCTATTGAACATCTATCGCAATCCCCTCACCATGAGTGATGTAGTCTTTTTTGATGGTATGGAAGAAGTATTGAATCTAATTTCTGCTCGAACATCGATTATTCATACCATCGTAGCTGGAGACCTCAATCTGGACTGCTGTGATGGTACCAATCTCTCCCCTGTGGCCCATAAATGGGCAACTTTGATGGCAGACAGAAATCTACATAAACTAAATGGGTCAGTAGAAGGGGATACACATTGCAATTTTACCTGGCATCGGGGAGCTAGCTCAAGCACGCTAGACTACATCTACGTGAGCACAATGTTGTTTCAAAGTGTCCACTATTTCTCAATCATGCCCCATCCGAACAGCGATCATTGTCTCTTAGTAGCACAGTTGGCATGGTCTTGTGAACACAGCCTACCACATCAGATGCACACTGCTGTTCCATTGGTTAACAATGCTAGAAATCGACTCAAGTGGAGTGCTCGGGGGATGGAGACTTTTACAACCATTTTGGAAGATGATGTATGGCGTACCAATGGGGTCTCATATTCAGACCTTTTAAAACCATTTACTCGCACTATTGCCATTGTAAAACATAATCATGTCAGCCATCCGCATATTTGCGATTCTTCCATCAAGATCATAAAAGCAGAATATCGGAGAATAAGAAAAAACATACTCTTCCAGAATGGCCCACATTGTCGACAACTTCTGAACACTGCCAAGTGCCGATATAAGAATTGGCTCAGACAAAGGAAATCCCTTAGATTTCAACGTGATAGTCTCACTATGTTGACAGCCATGAAACATAAAAATTCATCACAAATGTGGCAAATGATCAACAATCAGCATGACACTCTACAAGGTGAAGCCCAAATCAATGGCGTCTCCGAAAAAACTGCTGCATGCATTTTTATAACTTATATGATGACCCAGCCTTTGCCAATTTTGAATATAAACCGGCTAGAAATGTTCCCTGGCAACTTGATGTGTCTGAAGAGCTGATTTTGTCGATCATAGCAAAACTCAGCTCATCAAAAGCTCAAGGTCCAGATGGACTATCGAATGCCATGTTCAAATCAGACCCAAAATCATGGGCATATATTTTGCATCTCATATTTAAAAACATACTTGATACCCATAAAATACCATCAACTTGGAAAACATCAATCATAATACCAATTTTCAAGAAGGGAAATCGGTGTTTACCTGCTAGTTACCGACCGATAGCCCTCCTCGATGCGCCGGGGAAGGTATTTGCAAAGATCATTCTATCCCAATTTAATGCTTGGACACTCCGTACAAACTTACGCGATCCCCATCAAATGGGCTTCGTGGCGGGCATGGGGACTTCAATAAACCTTTTTTGCTTAAATGCAATTAAAATGCAGGGTCTACATGAGGAGCAGTCAGTTTTTATTGCATTCATTGATCTCCATGCAGCCTTTGACTCTGTTAGCCGGGTACTCCTAATGAATAAGCTGCGCGGAGATCATTGTCCTACAATGCTTATGGATATAATACATGCCCTTCATTCAGATACATCAATCAGAGTACGATTGACTTTGGGGGGCCTCCTGTCACAAAAAATCTTGACCGCAAGAGGTCTCAAACAAGGATGCTTATTAGCATCTGCCATATTTAATTACTTTATCCAGGATGTAAGATTTGCACTGCAGAATGTTGTCTCGGATTCACCAAAACTGAACGGTTATCCCATACAAACTCTCCTTTATGCTGACGACCTAGTCCTAATTGCTAGGACACAAGTGGGACTCCAGCGCCTTTTAAATGCATTTATGACATATACTGTTTCGAATTAATTGAAAGTGAATTTCACTAAAACACAAATTGTTGTGTATTGTCCCAAAAGACGTGGAACCTCATATGTATGGTCCATGAATAACATACCAATCATGCGAGTGCCACAGTATGACTATTTGGGTGTTGTGTTTGAGACAGGTAAACACACAAGGGGTCATATTTTGCGCATTGAAATGAGATTAACATCCCTCACATCACAGGCTATCATATTGATGCATAAATATGGCAAATTTTCGGTCCTACCAGCTTGGCACTTCTGGACATCAAAAGCCATTCCAGCACTCATATATGGGTTAGACACCTTACAAGATATCCCATCTAACTTGTTAACAAAATGGGAGGGGTGATACTGGCGCCGTATCTTGCACTTGCCAAACTGTATACCAGTTCCCTGGTTGAGGTACGAGCTTGGATTAATTTCACTACAAGCTGTCTTGAATTGGCGAAAATGTGCTTTTCTTAGAAAATGTCTAGTTTCCACCACTACTGAAGCATTCTTGAAACTTATTTCATCATATTTATTTTCAAGTAAGCATCAGTTTATTACATCATGGCTATCATCTGTCTATCATGTGTTAATCGAAGCAGAGGTATCACTAAACCTCTTGTTATATAATCCAGATAAAGCGAAATCAAAAATATATCAAACCGACTGGATTGCTAATAGGCAGAGATGTCTTTCATATGTTGATGCTGATGTAATCCGATTTCCTCATAAAAAAATGCGTATATTGCCTGCATATTTAATACGTTGTCCCTCAGTCAAATGCCGACGCCTCATTATGAAATTGCGTCTTAACTTATGGGACACCAAAGATCTGTTGTCAAAAAGAAAATTAATAACTCAAGCAGAAAACTTTTGTCGTTTTTGCTTGTTGGCGGAGGTACGAGAGACCATGAGGCATCTAATCACAGAATGCCCTGTTCTCCGTCCACTTTGTGAAATATTTTTCGCACGACATTGCAACTATCTACAGCTTGCATCCGAAGATCTAACTTGGTCCTTAATCATAGGATCAAACTATCTCCCTTTACAGATTGCTGCTATAAACTTTTTGCAAAGTTTACATTTAGAATTGGAATCAGAATGAATTGATGCTGTGATACTTTGGTTCACTTCACTGGCACTTAATGGTTAACCAAACCTGTGATCCGTTGGATTAACTTTGATTTTATGGTATTGCATAATTCTGCTATGTATGTTTTATATTTCTCTTCTTTTCTTTCCTTGCCCTTGTATAATGTGTATTACAATGTTTTAAATGTGTGAATATTGATGTACTTAAATTTGTTTTGAAAGGTTGATTAATTTCAACTATAACAAATAAAAAAAAAAAAAAAAAAAAAAAAAAATAGAACATTTTGGTTACATTTTTAAGGCAGGTCACAGGCGCTGATTGGTGGGATTATGTCAGTTCCCTAAACCAGATATATGTTGAATGATCCTAATTGGTTGCTACAACTTCAGCCCACACCTACATTAACACCCCTTGTGACGTTACAACCATTTCCACACCGCCCCTAAATTACGTGATTGTGCTGAACAGTCAAACAACATGTGTTTGACATTGGTTGGCAATGTCCAATATACAAAATAGCTGGAGATGGCAAGGGCGGAGACTTTCACTTTGAGTCTGACCAATGACGTGCCCCATCGACATCAGTGAGGACACTGCACAATGTTGCACCCTAAGGACACCAAACCCTCCATCCATTAATGTGCTCTGCATTTCGTGGCCCAGAACCACAGCCCCAATGATCTGGCACCCCAGCTTCCTTCCCATGCCTTGCTGCCAAGTGTAGTCTGACAACACCATGACTGGAGTTATTTTTCTCTGCCAATTCTCTAAAAATGCACCCAGGTGCCTAGCTCATTGGCCTCGGGAGTATCTTTTAGAATAACTTCATTGTGGATGTGTTCTCTTTGGAACCTACAGCTGTTTCTTCTGAATGTTCTGAAAATACATCCTGCATGTCACATGTGGGCATGCAGCTCTTTTCTTTTGAGATTTCTGCTAGAAATGCTTTCTTAACGTTAGCCTACAACGAAAACAGTTTCTCTACTGTTCATAGATTGCTCGAAGCATTTCCCCAGACTATCAGCCGCCCCTATAACATCTTGCACCCCCCACCCTGTGCCTGCTCTATCCAACTTCTGCATACTGCCCCCAAAGCTCCCGCATCACCTTGAGTTTCACCCTGAGACTTCTTGCGCTGTGCCTGCTTCTATGTCATTTTATTCAAGCAGCACTGCATTCAAGGTCATCCTCACATCCAATGTCACCCACTAGGTTACAGACAAAACAGGGGGGGTTCCCAGAACAATCTACCTATTGTTGTCAACATATGGGTTGGAGATTCAAACTGGTATCAGGTAATTGTAAATTCAAGTCTTGTGTGTGAACATATATCACAAGATATGAGTGAGAAGCCGGTGTTACAAAAATATATTCAATTTATTATTCTGATACAAAATAGCAAGGACATCTAGGTCCGATGTTTAAAAGAGAAAACAACACATTACAACATATAACAAAGATGACCAAGGCATTGTATTATCAAGCATAAAGATGTCTAATGGCCTATATCAAAGTACAATTGAGCAAAATTGAGAAAAACTATATTTACAGTGACACTAATCCTTTTGCCAAAAAGATTCAAGCCTGGTATCGATACATCGACGATATCTTTATGATCTGGTGTGGCACCATAGATGAATTTAAGTTCTTCAACACCTGGCTAAATCAATGCGAGCTGTCCCTTAATTTTACTTGGGAGGCTAATCACAGAAAAATAGCTTTCCTAGATTTACTCATTTATCGAGCACCTAATAATGTAATTGGGACAAGTCTATAGAAAAAACCTACTCAGGAAAATACTCTACTCCATTTTGAGAGTTTCCATCCACAATCGCTAAAGGAAAATTTACCCTTTGGTCAATTTTTACGCATTAGACGTAATTGCTCTGACAAACAGGACTTTGTAACCCATAGTCAAGTACTAAAGACCAACCTGAAAGCTAGAGGCTATCCCCCCATACCATCAGAAGGGCATACAAAAGAGCGGCTAATATTCAAAGGATTGATTGTCTTTCTAAGCAAGAAACAAACAAACTGGATAAAGTAATCTGTGTTACGTCATTCACTCCTATAAGTAATGACCTCAGAAAGACCATTCTTAAAAACTGGAAGATGATTAATACAGAATCTTTCTCCATTCTCCCTCCCCGTTTTGCCTTTAAACGGTTACAAAATCTAGGAGACAAATTGGTACACACATATCCGCGACAGGCTGCTAATTAGTCCACACAACCGACACTTTGGAATCTGCCTCCAATCACAGGCCATTATAAATGTGGAAAATGCCTAATGTGAAACTTCACTAAAAAACAGAAAACTAAAATGGGCCATTTATTGTATAACCTGCCCATGTGGGCTTGTGTACATAGGCAAAACTAAAAGAACAGTTTGCACCAGAATAGGGGAACATCGGTCCTGTATAAAAAATGGGACGAAGGATAAACCATTGGTTGAACATTACCAAAAAATGAAACATTCACACAATGATATTGTCTGGTGTGTTCTGCAAACTGTAGATCCACACCCCCGTGGGGGAGACAGGGATCTCGAATTACGCAGGCTCAAACAAAAATTGATACACAAACTGGACTCTGTAAAGGGTGGTCTAAATCTATACATTGAGTGGAACCTATTTGTACACAAATGAGTATTAGATACCATTAGATAACAACACGAATAGTCCCAGCATGTCTACCCAGCCACATGTATAAACTTATATATAATGCATATATATTTATATACCAGGCGTCACTTACAGGCGCCGACCTTGGGGCCCCATTGTAATAATTTACTGTTAGACCCACTGTCTAAGAATATTGGGCCGTGTACACTTGCATCAGTGGCTGCCCAGCCATGTGATTACGTTTTTTACATCACACACGTGCCTCTTAAAATCATATTATGTTATCTAACATCATATAGTCTGCTTTTATATACACCCCGTTAATTTGCCCACTTCGACGCACCAATCGGTTTGCCCTAGATATACAGATATACACATCCATACGCCTAAAGAAGCGTCCTGACACTTCAAAATGGCTAGCATGCAAACAGGATGAGTCCATGTTGGACTCTAACTACGCGATGACGCGTTACGTCATACGCCGGCCATATTAGTAACATCATGTGACCTAACGCGAACAGCCCGCATTCGTAGACAGACGCCGATATGCCGCAGCACTCCTTCCTCACAAGTAAGTGCCTGACGAATTGCTATTACTCAGGACACCATTTCGGAAGCGCATTTTAGTACATTAGGGTGGGTCTTAAATCTAATGGTAGGTTTCTTGTAATTTTCTTTGATAGAGTGCGTGTAAACGAACAGCGCCAAGCAACGGCATCTTTTCCTCTTTGGCACGCGATAGTATGAAGTCGCTCCTCGCCGGTAGTAAATTACACACGGCGATACCACAGTAGTGCAGAGTGCCCTGAACTTTGAAGGTATGATTATACATCTTTCTAACCTTTTTTGAGTGCCGAGGTTTACATAGATAATGAATGGTGATTAGCCTTTCTGGTTTTGGAGAGTGACTCCTGCATAAATGAAAATGCAGTACCACGATGCCCAGACTCACTGTGAGTGAGTTACATCCATTGATGATACATACGTCTTGAATTCGGTGTGGCTTTTTCTAAAGAAACTGACAAGGCATTTATATATACAGTGGGTAACATAACCCAGATGGCACAATATGAGAATACCAATATGGGGTTTTTGTGTACTTGCTCCACTAATAATCAATCTGTACTAAGGATATATAAGCATGCATGAATGTGTATGCTATATCAGCACTGAAAGACCAATAATTGAGTCCAAAAAGAATGATATAAGCAGAAATATTAGAGAAACATGAGTAAATGGTATACATACTATGAATTAACATTATACTTGGTTGCACATCAAAAATTACTATCGAGGTTGGAAATATCACGAATAATGAGGTAATGCTACACTGATAAGCAGCTTTTTAGACGATGGATAATAGTTTGTATTCTTCTGTTTTTGATTTAGATACACTGTCAAATATAAAGCATCCTTCTTTTGAAAATACAACATCCAAACAACAGGTGTCCTTTGTGTGTCGTGACGAAAGCCTTAGTCGGACCATCAGCTGTCCGGGTACAACAGTTGACACTTACCATCTCGAGTGTTCAGACACCTAAGGCTGGAAACAGAGTCATCTCTGTCGACACATCATATATGGGGTCTCCTTTGGAAAATCAACTATACGGTTATTGATTGGAAGTCACCTTTATACATATCGTATATGGACAAACAATTATATGGTTTATGATTGGAAGTCACCCCCATTTACTAACATCACTCTAAGTTGGCAATTTGCTCAATTGTACTTTGATATAGGCCATTAGACATCTTTATGCTTGATAATACAATGCCTTGGTCATTTTTGTTATATGTTGTAATGTGTTGTTTTCTCTTTTAAACATCGGACCTAGATGTCCTTGCTATTTTGTATCTGAATAATAAATTGAATATATTTTTGTAACACCGGCTTCTCACTCATATCTTGTGATATATGTTAACACACAAGACTTGAATTTACAATTAATTACCTTATACCAGTTTGAATCTCCAACCATATGTTGACAACAATAGGTAGCTTCTTCTGGGAGCCCCCCCCCCCTGTTTTGTCTATATACTTTAGGCCACATCCCTCAAGCCCCTAACAAAAAAGTGGTCATATTTTGCTCTTATAGAATAGCCCACCGACCAGGTTACTCCTGATGTCACCACGTTTATTTATTTTTTAGTTATTTATTTGTATTTGTAAAGCGCACTACAGCCCACGGGCATCGAGGCACTGAAAGCTTGGAGAATACGAGGGCTTACTTAAGAGGGTTACAGTGAAGCCGCCCAAGGAACACATTGATAGCTGCGGTACATGGATACACAGAAGAATAGATACTTAGCCACACAAAAGAGTGACAAAAGAGTGAAAATAGGTTACTTGCACAATTGATACATCTGCCCCCGTTGGCAGCGTTGGATCTGGACCTTTACAACATTGCATTGCATGCATGAGAGCATACTCCTTCATTGCCCTCAGACAGTAGCAAAACCTGTGTTTGCATAGCTTAAGAGCTTGTTTGTAACAATTTGTTAAAAGCGTCTCCTAACTTCATTATCTTGTTAAAGACTACTTGTGGAATGAAAAGTAGAGAATTATGAATAACGTATACACCTGAGTTTATACATCAGACGAGGTATGTTATAGTCTGCATGTGAATATTATCAACCAATGAAATTGTTACTCATTTTAACAACTTTAGAAGGGGTACATGTTGTGTGTACCCAACTGGTGAACAAACCTATGAAAGTGGTTTAAAACAGACTTTTCATCGTCTGTGTTTCTAGGCGCAAATACATACATTTTTCAAGATTGTTGATGTCTTATCTTAATTATCTGTATTTACCAGAATCTGCTTTGATCCGCATTTTTCAATGCTGCAAAATCCTCATTCTGAGTATTTTTGTACCTTTCTTAGGGGCCCCAATGATTGTAACTCAAACCCATTCCCCTGGTGACCTATTCTCCCTTGGAGAGACAACAGTGCGTTACACTGCCACTGACCCGTCTGGCAATAACAGGACGTGTGAGATCCACATCATCGTCAGAGGTACAGTGCATTGCTTAAGCTTCATATTTCTTCACCTTGTGCAATAAATACATTGTGGAAGGGCAGGATGTCAAGTGATAATCATTCCTCCCAAAGTGACCATAAGGCTCGTAACACTAGTATCAAATCGTGGTGAGATGAAGTTAAATACGCAGTTTACAGGCAATGACAGCTGCTAGGCGGATGCTGAAGTCTGGATCTTTGCAATGAGTAGTGCTCAGAAACAGAGGTTAGCTCCCAACGTTGCTCTTCTAAAAAAGTGCTGAAGTTTAATTGACTTCGTTCTTAGCATTTTGATTTCTTTGGTGGAGGTCAGTCGTTACTTCCATGTGCTAATGTGCTCTAGATGGGGGAAAGAGACTGAATGCGTGCTTGAGAAAATAAACACACTATATACACTATTACCTTAGTAAAAGGTTTCAGTTGCCCTACTGTAATTTCTGTTTGTTACTTTTTCTTCCTCTTATATCTGTACCTTATTCTGATTGTGATATAGCATTATACAACATGCACAATAGATCGAATTCAACATCTATGCCATAAAATAAGGTCCCAAAGTAAAGAAAGAAAATGCACTTCAAATTATGTCATGAATTTCCCGTTTTAAACAGTACATTTTATCTCTTAAAATCGACTGTGACTGTGCATATACAAGCTACAACATTCTTGTTTTGCTAACCACGTTGTCTACATTCTGTGAATAATGTATACCTTATGAATAATCATCCACTTAGCTCTACGATTGAACTCTCTTTCTTGAAATACCTAAAACACTAGTGGTCTGTTTTCTTAATTATTCTGACTTGATTCTTGATTTGTTTCTGTTCTTCTGTGTTCTTCTATGGCACCGTGTTTTAGTAATGTCAACGTGCCTCACATTTTACTTTATTGTTTTGTGCATTTGTAAGGTGCTTATACATCAAGTAAATGGTGTTTCAAAGCTCCCAATGCTTTGAAACATAAACAACAATCTTTAATATTCGATTAATATGTGATTACTTTTCTTCTAATATGGTGTGTTTAAATTAGGTTGTTGGTGATTTTGGTTGGATTCATTTTTAATTCGATTTTGATTTTGAAAATTGTCTTTAGTTTGCACTGGAAGCAAGACTGATGCTTTCCTAATCTTGTTCTCAATTCAATTACAATGTGCACGCTGACAGGTTAAGTGCAAACAGTGAACCCAGATACCATGGTTGTATCTGCTTCGGTAAGACGAGGGCTTTAACCTCTGAGCTGTCTTGTACGTGGCATTCTCTAGCCTCCCCCTGGTTGCTCAGTTAATTAACATTGTGAGAGTTTTAATCAGTTGCTCTTTTGTGTTACTGTACCAAAAAGTGTTGTGTGGAGTATTGTATTGTGTAACTATTAGCATATTTGTCATACATAGATGGCATTTGTATTACTATGCACATGTTAATGTTTACTCGTCTATGCAATTAATAGTGTGAATGGATAGTTTTTCTTGCCTTGCTGTGAATAACTACTTATAGTACAGTGAAGGCAATTATGCTACTTTGAAATTATGTGTTTTCCTGCGCTCACACATGTGTTAATATTGATAATAATTGTAGCAACAATAATAATAAAACCATCACGATTTTACATTGCACTACATGATGGATTCCTCACACGTGAGAGAAATCTAACACGATCTGTTACTATGGTACAGTATAACTCTATACTATTTTTAAACATGAGATTATGAAGGGGTGGGGCTACCAGTATTACAGCCATGGACTGCAGGCTGTCCATGTATCTCTGTGGCGAGCACTTACTTCAACTTTCAGAGTTATCTCATTTGTATGGTGTTGTACATATGTTTTACACAACACACATAGGTATGCAGCCACACACATTTATGTCAGGTGTACACAAATATCTCGCAGCACACACAGTTTGTCTTAATATACAAATATGCATTTGAAAGTACAACTGCTGGCATACTGTACACAATTATTTGTTATTGTTTTCACATGTGTGTTATAGTCCATACATATTTCTCAAAATACCTACTTGTGCTATATAACACACACCTACTGCAAATACAATTGTTTTACTGTGTACACATGTGTATTATTGTACAAAACTGCATTACACTAAACAATTCTGTTAATTTGATGACTGAGTACTTTGAATGCACTGGTTTATAGTAGCACAAGCGTGGATGCAGTAACACTAGTATGTGCTGATGTAAAATACTTTGTAGAGCAGCAACGTTGTTTTATACAACAACATAAAGTACAGAAATGTAAAGAGGTAGGTGATGTGTCGAGGACCCGATGTGTGGATTTGCTACTTTGTCTCCTCATTGCCTGTGCCACCAGAAATAGAGACTGTCAACAAACAATAGGTTTTAAGTGTTTACATTTATACAGAAAAATATCCAACATCCGGATGCTTCCTAAATCAAGCATTAACATTGTCAGGATAAGGGCCAAATAAAATACTGAGAGTGTCAGCATGATAAGGTGACTAAATGAATGGGATGAATAATGCTTAAAAAATCCCAAAAGTGAATATTTGGGCCAATAGGTTTCTTAAGAAAACTATACAAAAGAACAGGACTTCTTTCCCAGTTTGACAGTAATGTCCAGTTTTACAAAAGGACAACAAATCTCACTAACTGCGATAAACAAAATCCCAAAATGCAACAAAAGTTTTTCCAGTGCCCAAACGAAGGTTCTCTCAAGGAGGTTGTCTCAGCACCTCCTGTTGTACCCTTGTAAGGAAGGTGACTTTCTCCTCTGGCTCGCTAGTTGTCCTACAAATAATCCTCTGCCACAGTTATTTGGGTCTCAGCCAAAGAGGTGTTTGGGAGGTATGCCAGACATTTGTTTTCTGGGTCTTTTTCTCAGCTGTCTCTCAGGGTCTCACTCGCTGGGAAGATTCACTTGCGCAAGTGGGGTTTGATGGAGAAGCAGGCCATGCTCATAACTGTCTTATTCATCCTCCTTCATTTCCTCCCAGGCTTGCCTTCCTTCCCTTTCCTCTTCGGAGTCTCTCCTTTCTGACCGCTGGCATGTTCCCAGTGCTGCACTCACTTGGACCGTTGTAGTCCTGCATTTTTGTCTCTGTTCTCCTCTTTTCTTCGATGGTGGAATGTTGCTAACCTTCTCTTATGGCTTTCCACTTCCTCCTCACATTTACCAGTTGAAGTGTCATGTTCCAAGTCTTGAGTTCCCCTTATTTACAGGTGAGCTCTCTGCGTCTTCTTGTATGACCAATCCTCTCCCTCTGAATTGCCTTTCCGTCCAAGTACTTCTTTCCTGTCTGTTGCTTCTCCATACTCCCCTCTATCAACCTCTTTTGTCTTTCCCCAGTTCGCTATCCAATGTGACTTTACTCTTCTCCCTGTTTCCTCCTTCAATTTCCTAGCTGTTACTAGTCATTCCAAGCCGTTATTTCCTTCGTTTCAACCCGTAAACTCTTCTTCTCTGTCTCTAAATCTCAGCCTTCCCGTCTGTACCAATCACCGTTCAACTTTCAGAAGGCTTTCTATAATGTCACCCTCCAAGTTGGCATCATTCTCACTGTGCTCCGAGGCAATCTCCTCTGCCTCCCTGTGTGTTTCAAGTCTTTCCTTCTGTTTCACTCTCGCACACACTTCAAGTTGGTACCACTTGACTCTCACTCCAAGTTAGTACCCTGCTCACTCTGCTCACAGGTAATCTCTTTTCCTCTCTGTGGCTCTTCAAAAACTCGCTATTTTATCATGTTCCTCTCTACTTCCCCATTAGAACCATTAGAACCTCTTTTCACCCTCGACAAGCTGGTACTCTTTTCAAGCTCTTTTAAAACAACCTTTTCCTCTCACTTCAATCTTTCTTACTTTATTTGTCCTCTTACTTCCCAAATGGTACCTCCTGTTTCACTAGCCAAGCTGGTACACTTATCCCCTAAAAACACTTTCTACCAAACACAATTCCTCACTAATATCCTATGCTTCTCCAATATTTCCTCTTTCGAGTAGCACCTAGCTGTTGCACCGTCTAGAGCATCTGTGTCTGTACGTTCTATGGTCTTCCACTGGCCAGCTGTCCTCTGGTGTGACTGTTCACTGACATCAATAGCTCCTTATGAGAGTACCACTCGCTTAGACCATTCAGCTTCACACAAAACTTCACACTATATGTTCCCCAGTCTAATATATATATATTTATTAATCTTACAAATAACAGAAATATACAGTCCCAGGTGACACATACCAATTTAAAACATGTTTGGCTTTTAAGATGGGAGTTAGTATTTAAGTCAGTAAATCAAAACCAAACAGTGAATATTTACTGTCAATTCATTCATATTACAAAGGTTAGACACATCGGATGGTGCTACCATCCATTTGTCTGTTTGCTACATCTTCCTTGATTTTTTCACAAAATACAAAGGCACACAGGTCTCTAACGCAGATGCCTTAAACATTATTTCCAAATACACCTGTGGTGTTCAACACCTCCTAATGCCTACATCAATGGAATTAGCTCAAACACTTTTCAATTACTAATAGAAATGTTGGCACAACTGTGTTCCCACAATTTTTTACGGGATCTGAGCCATCTGTACACATCCCTTGTCTTCGTGTGTGGCCTTCATCAATACAAACACTGATTAAACATGAACACCCACTTTACCCCTATCTTCTCATCCATCACTTCATCAGTGCCACAGTTTTTACATTTTAACCCCTTTAATGGGGTGTAGCCAATGTGACTTTTAAAAGACTTGTTTTCGTGCTGATCTCAGCACTCATTCAGTGTATGCTGCTTTCTCACTTTTCTAACAACCAATTTGCAATGGTGAGTCCACTTGGTATGCAGTCTTTATATCGAAAATCTTATAAAGAATGAACATATATCGAATATTTGAAACAAAATATTTTAAGAAGAATGCACTTCTGGGTGGTGTAAATGGTTGCATCTTGTGGGTGGGTTTTTAAGACTGGGAAATAGGGCTTTGGGGGACCCCCCCAAAAAACAAAAAAAAACCCACAAAAAAAATTTGTTATTTTTTTCGTTATAAAAGTTTCAATATAAGTTCATTTTTTATATAAAGTATTCGATATAAAGACATGTAACCTTTAAACTCTTTATACCACAGTTGTCCTAAGGTCAAATTTATTTCACTGCTCCTGTTCCTTCAATGAATTAGGGTCAGGTGGACTAACGCTGTCTCAGGCCGATATCGAGACATGGTCCAGCAATCATCTAACCTGACTGTTCACTGTCACGTCTCTTGGTGTGGGGTCTTCTGGCATCTGCACTCCTGACAGCTCTCTCTGGGACTGCCAATCTCTTGCTGGGCTGGCTGGTTCATAAAGGACTTATAAGGAATGGCTGCTCCTCCCTTAGGCTGGACTTGGAGCGCTTAACCTGCACCTATGCAGTGTACTTTGTGTTGTTCCCTGATTGGGCCATGAGGACAGAACTTTTATGGCTTTTGGATTTCACACTGCCTTATGTTCTATGTGTTCTTTTAGCTCCCTATCTGGGTTCTCATCTGATGTTGCCTGCTGCCCGCTGTGTGCCCAGCATGTGTTTTCCCCGGAGAGAGAGCACAATAATCTACACACTGCACCCGATTCTGAGTTTTTTCTTTCCCTCCCCATACTACTATGTATGTATTTGCTCAAGCTTTTTGATGGATTTTCCTCAGGATACTTTATGTGCTTATTTATTTTTCGTTAAAAGGGGAAAACTGATGTAATGTATTTTTGTGAGCTTTGCGATTCCGCTTATTTGTCAAAGCTGCCAGAGAATGCAAAGTAACAGACCCATGTCTGGACTTCTTTGAAACATTCCCTTTGGTGGCTTAATTAGACTAAGGGCCTCATTACACAGACGGCGGTAAGGGTTCACCGGTATTTTACCGGTACCGGTAAAACCTTACTTCCTTACTACGAGGTCCCTTTGCGGGTTGGTACTTTAACGCCTGCTTTTTGCAGGCGTTAAAAACCAACCCGCAAAGGGACCAGGGAGCTAATTACGGTACCTCAATTTGCAGTGCCGTAATTAGCACCTTCCCCATTCCCATAATGCCCTATGGGGCAAAAATGGGAATGGGGAAGGGCAATAGGGGAAGGGGGAATTACCGCCCCACCAACCTTGGAATAGGGCGGTAATTCCCCTTTCCACCAAGGCGGTGCCGGTATTTTACCGGCATGGACCAAAGTGCTAATAGCACCTTGGTCCACCGCCATCCGTGTAATGAGGCCCTAAGTCACTTTTCATGCCCAGAGAATGCATACAGGGAGTTTGTACCTGTCTTACAGATACAGGCTTTACTGGAAAGGATGTTTTCTGGCCACTAGAGCTCTGTAGCTCTGCAGTGTGTATATATAATCGCACGCTGTAACAGATGCCCACCCTCAGATAGTTTGCCTTGACACAGTTTGTAGAGTTATTATGAATACGTAACACCGTTTGAGCAGGTTAACACTCATATGCCCATATGAACACGTAAATAATTGTACCTTTGCAGTCTCTTAGTGACAAAAAAACAGTGACTCCACTATTATATTTTAATTAATTATTATTTCGTAATTCAATGGTTCTCCTGTTCATCCCTTGTTTTCCAGTCAACCTGCAATTTTCTGTCTTAATTCAGCTTCTACAAGAACAATGATTTACCCACACCAGTGTTTGCAGTGATACTATTGACGTGCATGCCACACTATACATTTAGATAAGGAGGACCCATAGGCAACTGCGTTATATAGAATGTATAGACATTCTACACCCAATATATGTACACTTCAAGAAAAAGGTATTTTATTTGTCCATAAAGTGTTGTGGAATATATAACTTAGGAGTTCTGTCTAAAAATATCCATGCATACTAATGGAGAATTATACGTGGGAATTGCATGGAAACTTCCAACAATGTATCAAGAAAAAAAAAATCTTCTATGGATATGTTGGCAGAATTTTAAGAATTCTGTTGAGTTTAAATTGAATGTTCCACATACGATTTCTAATAAATTACAATGTACATTTCTGGAAAAATAAGTGTGCACTATCTAGCCTTTGCGGATGAACTGGTCATTTTGGATCAGAACCCCGTAGGATTACAGAGCAGCCTTGATGCTCTGTTCTTGTACATGCATAACCCTTGTCTGTCAATTAACCCCCAAAAGTCCAAAATAATGCTGTACTTCAGCAAAATCCGAAAATCTTGTTTTTGCTGGAAGAGTAGTGGGGAATCAATGGCAACTATTAATCAGTATACCTACTTTGGCTACACCATCTATAATCGACCATACCTAAGTTGCCATATGGAGAAAGTGAGAAAAAAAATACACAGTGTTCGTAGCCCAGATGAAAAAGCTTGAACGGAAATCTTGGCATAAATTCCCTTCTCCCATTGGTTAAGTTTTACCTGACTAAGGTAATATCTGTCCTACTGCATGATATCGAAATTCTCTTTATGAATAAGGGCTCTCAATGGCAAAAACCTGAGGGTTTCACCTAGTGAAAAGTTTGGGATTACCAAATTGTGTGCCTGCTTGTACAATACGGTGCGAGATTGACCGTTTATATTTGGCAACTATGATTAAGTGGAAACCTTAGCTGTCTACAGAAAGGTTTTGGATCCTCCAACAATATCAATGTTCACAAAACTCAATACACTGATAAAAAATAAATAACAATTCACAAATATTGACAAACTGGGTGGAAAAATGTGAAAGTCTTCTGAGTAGAACGAACAGATCCAGAGAAACCTTGATAATCTTGCCACACAAGGTACAGAAAGCCTTCTGGGAACAGGATTGAAATCTCAATAGAGCCTCCATTACCAAATATTGCTCTATTCTGATTTATTATGTAAAACGAAGGTTTACCATACAATGGAGCCTTACCTTGAAAGAGTGAGATTCAATCTTTAGCCTGCTTTGGAGTTGCGGCATGCAGGATTGGGCATCCCAAGAGAAATAAACGTGTGTGTAGGTTGTGTTATACGGAGGTGGATGATGGAGACATTAGAACACCTGGTAATGGAAGGTCCAAATACACATTAGGCATAAGCATTTTATCGGGTTTCGTAAGGAGAGGTGGTTATATGTACCAGCTCCCATCTGGAGTGAGATACTAGCGGGAGGTCATATTTCCCTCTAATTGGCAACTTTCATTGAGATTGTAAGAGGTTTTTATTTAACTTTGTCTATATTAATCATTTGTGCTTGTCTGTGAACTGAGAGTTTGTAGATGAATTATATGCTTAACAGGAACCTATTATAATTTTATAAGAAAGTAGGCCTCATTACGACCCTGGCGCTAAGGGATTACTGGTACCGGTAAGGGTCTTGATTAGCGCCTGATTACGAGGTCCCTTTGCGGGTTCCCACCTTAATGGCTGGTTTTACCAGCCGTTAAGGAATGGACCCGCAAAAGGACCTTGGTGCTAATTACGGTACCGCAAATTGCGGTACCATAATTACCGCCTTCCCCATTCCCATTATGCCCTGTGGGGCAAAAATGGGAATGGGGAAGGGCCATGGAAGAAGGGTGAATTTGCGCCGCCAACCTTGTAATGGGGTGGTAATTCCCCCTTTCTCCATGGCGGAGTCGGTAAGTTACCAGCATGGACCATGGTGCTAATAGCACCATGGTCCTCCGCCTGGGTTGTAATGAGGACCATTATGTCTGAATATTTGAATTGCTTTGTACTTTGTATTAATAAACTATGTGCACAATTTGTTTTTAAACTATAGCACAATTGAAACAATGAAAAAGATATTTTCTACTAAATATGTTTTTGTAAAATGAGTTCAAAAACCTTTTTTTATGAAAAAACGCTTTTCTAAAATGTGTTGTACATAGTTGGGCTAAAAGATCCTCTCTTATATCAAATACATAAATTATGGACATTGTTCAACTTTTTGTGTTCAATACGAATACAGTCAGTAAAGGTAGTTGCACTTAAGAAAGCATACATAACTAAATGCATGTCACCAAAGGTCCACATTTCTGGAGTTTATTACATGAGGGCAGATCCTTACGTTGAGGAGAAACTGTTTCCAAAAAAGCATGAATGAAATCCCTTGAAAAGGATTCATAACTAGAGGATTTGCAGAACCTCAGAACTCCAGATGCAATTGAACCCCACTCTGTAAGTCTTATGGCCAACCTGATATTGGGAATTCAATGGACAAATAATCTGTGGTATTACCATTAATTCATTTGTGTGGAGGATAATGATCTTAAAGAAAATTCTCGCTCCTAAAGGAAGCCACTGCATCTGCTTTAAGGCAGGATTAACATGCTCAAATCTTCTTGTCACAGATCCTGACCCCGCTGCAGTAATTTTGATAAGGGATTTTCAATTTCTATTCAGTCATTGTTTAGGTACAACATTGTTTTGTTGAAAGGAAATATATTTAGAATGTGCCCAACTCTGGTATCTTCTGAAAAGTTTCTATGGCAAAGAAATGTCTTCTACATTTACAGAGAATATTTTACATATTTACACAGATTGCAGACTTTTAGCAGATTCTCGAAAATGTAGCATTTGTTTAACATTCTTGCAACATTTGCGCAGAAGATTCTGAAAACCAGAAAATGCAGATGCATCAATAGTTTAAGTACACCATGCTTTCACTCTTTTAGCAACTTTCCTTCCACAGGTTTATGGACCCCAAACGATTTGCTTTTGTTTTTGAACCTGTCCTGACTATTGGCATCACTCATCTGGCCTTTTCCCACATTTTGTTATGGGGAAATTGACCAGTTCTTCAGACTACCAGTACTGGGAAACTATGTTTCTATTTTGTATTTTTACCTTTCACCTTTTTTTGTAATTTCTTAACAGTGCACACGGCAGCGTACAATGCAGTGCAGTGGGGATACATTTGTATCAAATTAGTCTTTTACACTTCGGATGTATGGTTATTTTTATATCTGCATAAAGACAAGCTGGTGGCAGCAAACATACTTTTAGGCTAGAAAGCAGACCCATTCAAAACGTATTCATCATACTTTGGAATGTGGCAGATGCATTCTTTAGTCCAAAGGGCTTTAACTTGAATTGGTACAAGAACTCCGAGGGGTAGAGAATGCAGTTTTCTCCTTGGCATGGTCCGTCAGTTCTATTCTCCAGTAGCCTGAAGTTAGGTCAAATGTGCTGAGGAACTTGTGAGCTCCAAGTTTGCCCACCAGCTCATCTGTCCTAGGTAAAGGATGGGCATCAGTCTTGATGACTAGGGCCCTATAGTACATGAAGAACCTTAACTCTTTGGTAGCTGCCTTTGGGACTAGTGCAACAGCACTTACCCAGGTACTTTTAGAGGGTTCAAGGGTTCAATAACCCCACCGTCAAGCATCTTGTTGACCTCCTCCTTTATATGAGTTCTTACATGATCAGACATTCTGTAGCACCTGAATGTTGCAAAGTAAGAATTTATCACTGCCAAATTGATCACCTGTCATTTAGAGGGCTCTGAAAAAGGCAGACGACACAGGGTGGGTTAATAGAAATAATTTAACCGGTCTATAGGCGGTCAGTCGCTCTACTCTCTGTGCCACTTCACTGTAGCCTGTCAAGTGGCACAGCGAGTACAATGCTCGCTTTGACATCCGTGCACAGCTTGCTAATGCAAGTTCGAATCCCGGCTAGGCCAAACTCAGCCTTTCATCCGTCTGTGGTCGATAAATGAGCACCACTCATTAACCACCGTGGTTAATAATAAGCACTGCTTAGATACCTCACGGTTCTTAGCGCTATATGAATGGGAAAATATTATTATTTTATTATTAACATACTCCGTTGCACTATCTTCAATAGCAAATAGTTTCACGCCCTAATAAATAAAATGATGGTTTTTAATGAAGATCGGCTGGTGAGACTAATTTATGTTTTTTAAAACAGGTATGTGGCCCCATTTTGCCTATGTCACGGTTTACAGACTCCAGCGGATGGGGTCTTCAACTGCCAGGTGCAGGTCCAAATATGCAACTTCATGACCCTAACTATTTTATGGGACAATCGCCAAGGACCAATATGCCCTTACGCAGTACTAGCGGCTACAAACAACATACCAACCAATAGGGTGGTCTAATGGCTCGTTGTTGGAGCAACCTTCTGATTATCAGAGCGACCATTTACTGCTTTTATCATAAACCAACAGCCTATCTACTGCAAAGGAACAACGCGTGGCTCAAAATAAACTTTTGCTGATCGACAGCAGAGACAATAGCAAATCGCTGAATATTCACTAAACATTTCATGTGAAATAAATGTACTTTACCAAATGTACAATCCTGCTGTTTACTTTTAAACCACAGTTTCATATTCCGAATTGTGGTGCACTGAGTTGTAAGCTGATCTAACACCCTCTGTACCGCAAAGGAACATCGCGTGCCTCAACATGAACTTTTGTGGATCGACAACAAAGACAAATGCAAATTGCTGAATATTCTCTAAACATTTGATGTCAAATAAATGTACAAATTTACAATCTAGCTGTTTGCTTTTAAATCACTGTTTCATATTCCGAATTGTGGCGCGCTGTGTTGTGACATAATATGTGTTGTCTTCCGGGTTCTGTGTAAAGTCACTTAGGACTGCAGAGGACTCGGCGCGTTTGATGACGCACCCTGTAACGTCACAGAGAGAGGCGGGGAATATGAATGCTTTGATAATATCAGGCTTAGGGGCGGGAGATATGATTTAGTGTCCCAAAAGCAAGTCACCCAGGTCAATAGCGCCAGTCATAGGATTATCACATAATGTCGGCGCACACCAGCCGGATTTATCGTTTCTTTAGTGGACAAAAAGTCGGTTGACGCCCTTAGGAAATTGCACTATTAGCGGACAAAAGGAATGGTCTTAAAACACTTTCACCCTGACAACGAACAATACAAACAACGTTCTTAGAACACCCCCATTTTGTGTAATTACAACCATTTCGGGTCACCGCGAGTGTTCTTAGAACACATTCAACTAGACAGATTACAATACGGACAGCGTCCTGAGGACACCCCTAGTTTGTGTATTTACGAACAATTAAGTACACTGCGAGTGTCCATAGCTTATTTTTACCTTCCTTGCGAACAAAAATGACACATACTCCGTCCTCTAAACACCCCACCATTTAGTTTATTTACCAAATGTCAGAACAGCCGTGTTCTCCACGGACAAATCGAACGCAACAAAAACGTCTAGCACATAAAAAAACAAAACAGTGAACCTATCTCATACTCCCCCACCCTCCCCAAACACTCTTACACACCAACACACGGCACTAAATACAATTTTTTATCCACGTTTCACCGCGCTGTACGCGGTCGACGGCGAATACAAGATGGTGGGCGCCACAGAAAATCTGATGTGCTCCACGCCCCTCACTGTCCAATCAGCGAACACATCGCATGTCCGCGGACATGACGCAAGGCCATGGGCCAATCGTGGTGCTGTCCGCAGAGCGAACAGGGAAGTCCGTCCGCGAAGCGAACACAGATATCACACATTTTTTTGCCTTACGTTTTGGACATTTTATAAAAAACTACTGGACGGATTTACACCAAATTTGCAAAAGCACGCTTTCGGGACCAAGCCCCCGCTCCTGCCGCAAATTTGGTGTAAATCCGTCCAGCGGTTTGGCCTGTGGCCGTGCACAATGTTTTTTCCGATTATGTCTATAGGAAAAAACACAAGTTTTGGGACCCCACCTATAACTTTTCCCGCCCTGGACGAATTCTCACCAAACTTTGCAAAAACATTCAGAGTGGGCCATATACTTTTGCAAAGTTTGGTGAGGATTCGTCCAGAAGGAGCGAAGTTATAAGCCACCCAAAAAATGCTCTTCCTATGGAAACACCAACTTAACCATAACTACATGGATGCTATCGCGTCCATGTAATTTTTTACAACTAGCAAAGTTACCTTTCACTGCCCATTAGTGGCTTCCCATTTTGTGAGCCCTAATACCATTGCAGATTCGTTCTCTAGTTTGTGATTCAGCATCTTCTTGTTGACTGATAAGATCACTTTTTTGCTCCATTCCCAGACCTTAGGCTTTTCACTGTAAGAGTCTCCCCTATGATCACCATATCTTCCAATGGAAACCACTCCCAGTAACAGAGACTTGGGCTACACGTGTTTAGAACAGTGGTAATCAGCACACGGGGTAAGAGAGTGAGCCCGAATTACCAGGTTAACACTGGACTGTATGTGAAGGGTCCTCTCCCCTTGAAACAAAGCATGTCCATGTGACTTCATGGACATCCCTCACACAGGTACAAAAAGAGCATGTAATACTCTGCCCTCTACGTACATCTTTGTCATGAGGGAGAGAGGACAGTGTCTCAGGACCACAACGGAGATCGAGGTTGATGCCAGTACTCTTTTGAGTCCTTCCAAAAGATCACTACTTCACTAGGTAAGATGAACATGCTCGCCAATGACCCTCGTAATGTTGCACTGCGCTTAATCGCTCATGCACGTTTCATTGCATCCCCATAAATTGTACGCATTATTTTCATATAATCATTGGACTTCTTATCTGAAAAAGTTATATAGGGCGTTAATCCGTTTTTGGCTCTTTTATCTGTGCTCAAGACTTAGACCAATAGCACAATGCAGACTGTTGTCTGACTCGAGTGAAACACAGTTTCCACTTGACATTACTTATTGGTACAACCAACACACAGGTGATTTGTTTTATACCGTTAAACGTGTGGCTAATCTATGTACACGGTAGCGTTTTCTGTTTTTCTTGAAGACACTGAACGGTAGCGTACGGTTAACAACTCGTGCACCATGAGTGACACGCAACGCTTCACCAAGGATAATCACCATCTACGGGTTACTCAGGAGATTACTTCTTTAGGACCTTATTTCATTGGATCAAGTACGAATTTGCTGTCTTTTTTATGTTTTTTTACTACTTTTTCTTTGCCTACGCAAAATCTGTGTTCCACGCTGGGATAACAGTCTGATCTTCAAGACTCACAAAATCAGCCACACCGTCATTCCCTTTTCTGCTTTCCCTTCAGGCTACATTAGATCTGCAAGTGCTGACATCGGTTGAGCATGATTGACCATGTCTTGTCCGTTTGGCACTCTTAGATTCATGTGCCTACCATAACAATAAGGGTCCTCGAATTTTAAAGATATTACTTGGCCTCTGGCTATTCCTATGCCTTTGGCCATTGTCCTCTTGTACCAGGCATGCATTAACATATATGTCCATCCATCATCAAGTTTGATTTCTTGAGAGACAAAACAAACTATTGTTTGACACATTTCATCAACCGCTTTTTCTTTGTACCTCAAAACGGTTGTTCCAGACTTCCTCAGCCTTGCTACATTTGATTGCCTTGATTACAACTGATAGTACTTGATACTAATATCAAACAACATGTCTATCAGATTGAAGAAAGTGCGACAGCAGTTGCTGTTTTTTGTCACGTTAAGCTTGTGTTTTCTAAATTAGGAAACTCGTGGTGCAACCTTAACACTGCGAATTCTCTCTAAAGATTGGTCAGTTTGGATAGACTTAATAATCTCGTGGACATATGGTTTATTTGTACCTTTTTTCCATTTCTATTTTCAGGCAAGGAATACTATTATCCTCCTCTTGCACTGCAATTCACATGCGCATTGAGATTGGAAGAATCAATATGGACCTTTAAGCAGCCCGGATAGGTCTTCTGGCTGTAGAAAAGAGCAATTGCCACTGTGGCCCTTTGACTTTGCATGCTGTTGACAAAGAACAGGCAGTTACCCTGTTTTCATTGTGTAAATAGATTGTAAGGAATGAAACATGTTGGGATGAATGCGTATGATCTGGCTGGGATGAATGAGTATGATCTGGCTTGACTGTGAGTACAATAACTGTTGTTTTGTATGAGATAATTGAATATTAACATTTGCTCTTTGATTATACATTTGTACTGATCTAGTTTTCACCATTTGTTGTGGAATGGAGTAAACCTCCACCTCTAGTACTGTTCTTTTACAATAGGCCTGATCACGACTTTGACGGTAATGCCGGCGGTATTACCGCCAGTGGTATTAGCCCTACCGCTGAACTCCCCGGCACTAATAGCGCCGGATCACGAGTTTGGCGGTAATGTAATTCCCCATTCCCCATTGAGCCCATTCGGGAATGCCCCATTCCCCATTGGGCTCAATGCAGAAAATTTGCGCTCTTACCGCCGGGGAATTACCTGCCTGTCCTAATTTGGCGGACCCTTAAATCTGGCGGTAATAGCGCGACCGCCGGATTTAAGGGTTACCGCCAAAGTCGTGATGAGGCCCAATATCTGTCTGTTCAATGTACAACCACTTACTGTCTGACAAACAATTGAATATGTTTTGTCTCTTAAACTTAATTTTGTCTGTTTAGATTAATACAAATGTAATTTATTTTACAACAATCAAACTGGTGGCAGGTTTAATTGTTCTAAGACTGCCAGTGATGCTCAACAGCAGAGCATTTTATTGTGAGCCCATGAGGAAATAGTACCCTTTCCTGGAATAGATTGCTGCCTACAATTTATTGAGGTTTGTGATTGTAGAGCAGGGTAAAATGATCTTTACCTCATACCTCCCTTTGTGTTGTTAGTGGTTGGCAGCTACTACAATGTTTGTCAACATCTGCACCCATCACGGGTAAGTAAAAGTCCAATAAGAGTCTCACTTTGGTCTTCTTCGAACTCAAGTGACCGTCTAGAAGGATCTCATGTGCTATTTGTATAAACTGGTGTCTTATCTCTTGGGGTTCTACCAGTATCCCGCAGTTCCCTGAAGTTGACTCAATAGACTCACTGTAGAGGAGTTCATCCTCCCAGTAGAGTCTATGCTTCCCTGGCTCTTGCCCTTTCAGCTGGGAAGCTGTCTGCTGATGCAGACTTTCTAGAGAGGAACACTCGCTTTATCCTCTGCCGAAATCTGCCCTAGAGGGTCCATCTTCTTCAAGTAAAGTCTGCAGCTCAGGATGGTCTCTAGGATCCAGATGTCCCGAGCAGGGAAGGATCTCTTACAGTTCTGTTTCACTACTAGCTGGTTCATCAGGATTCTTTCCAGCCAGCAAATCAGCCTCAGTTGGAGGTGGGGTCACTGGGGTGACCTGGGACTTTTCTCTGGGAGAAGTCCTTTTTTTCAGAGCAGTTTTGGGCTTGAATCCCTTTTCCTTTCCAGATACTCTGGATCTCTCCTTGGTCTCATTCTTCTTGTGAGAAGTTGAAGGTTGGCCTGCCTGTTGATGTGAGATAATGGATTGCTCCTTGATCTCAAATTGAGAGTTTTCCAAGGTTGCCACTCTGGCCAATCTTGTCAGCTCCTGTTTCTTTTTTCTTGGAGTCCTTGAGGTACTGGAGACTACTCCTAGAGTTTTCAAACAATTACCCAACAGGAGTCTCCCATGTACTTCAGATTGCACAGTAACAGGAATTCTTACAGTCATGTTATTACACTAAATGAGGGCTGGCAAAATGGTAACCATTTGGGAAGGGCCTCCAGTAAGTTTATTGGGACCTTTGGGTGCCTTAACTACATCCTCAGGTTTGCAAAAACGTTCATCCACTAGTGTAATGTTGGCTCCAGTGTCTCTAATGCAGATGTCTCCTGACCATCTACAAGTACACTGTCCTTGTAATATTATTTGGTGTTGTCAGGAATTGGATTATAAATATCAATATTCTGTTGTTCCAACAGACCCAAGGACACTAAAGAAACACTAGCTTAAACACCAATGGGTTTGTCAGCTAGTAAGTGAAAGTGATCACTTGTCATTGGAGCTTCTCAATCAGGGATGAAGGCTAAGGAGAGAGATTGGACCCTGGAAGGTTTACCATTCCATCTTGAATCCCCTTTCACATGGTCAACATACCCACAAACCATGCACTTACCAAAGCTTCTTTGGGATGGGGGTTTCTGATAACCTCCCTCTGGTTTAGCCCCAGAGTTTTCACTAGAACATTATGGTTTCACTTGGAATTTGCCCTTATGGTGTTTGTGGCCCTCTTTGGATGGTCAAGAATCAGAATTGTATTTACTTTCTTTCTTATGCTTTTCCCTTTCTCCTTTTGAAGACTTGTCCAGGAGTCCTTGTGAGTGGCCCTGTTGCCCACCCACAAGACAGCAGCTGGGATCAATTTATTTTGAGTCAGCAAGGTGCAGTCTCATCTCTGGGGAGCAGGTATCAATGTAATCCACTCTACACCAATCCCACCACCTGCAACCAGTGTTAGGTACGTTTTTCTAAAGTCCAACTGTTGTCGGACTTCATAAGATTTATCTCTTGGTATTAGGGACCCAACTCTTAATATAGGCCTGTTCTACACAAGTCGGTAGAGCAGCTGAGCAGCCAGGCTTATCTTAGGAGGGAGTTGTGTGAGCTGTAGAGCAGTACAAATAAATCAGTGCATACATAGACCCAAGAAAACACTTACTCACTTAAAGTTATATTCAAATATATTTATTTATATATACGCAAGGCACACTAGCAAATCTAAAAGGCAGAAACTAATAATAACATTGAATTAGAAATGGAATCAAATTATATAAGGAACAATAATGCAAGTGAGTATATTTTTCTATATTTTACATATCCAGCACACAGAGTGACGTCAGTTAAGGTCCGTAACAACACTTATAAGTAGAAATGGAATCAAATTATATAAGGAACAATAATGCAAGTGAGTATCTTTTTCTATATTTTACATATCAAGGACACAGAGTGATGTCAGTTAAGGTCTGCTACAACACTTATAAGTATAAAAAAAAAGGTAGCAGGCGCCCCTCTCTCGAAAGAACACAGCATGATAACCTGTTCAGTGGTTATAAACCACTTTGAGAGTTTGCAGCCATCTGCTTTTTGCTCACTGTACCTTTCACAGATGGGAAATATCCATTTGCATATCAGTCTTTGTCCTGCCCACCTGGGTAGTCCAGCACCGAAATGCTATGCCAATTCCCTTCTGAACAAGAGTACCAACAGCAACCCCATACACGTGTTTCAGCTTTGTTGGGGCTCATCAGTGAGTTGGAGCTGTGCCTCTCTGTGCGCAGTGAGCAGGGTGTCCATGTCTGGTTGCCCCCAGGTAATTTAGGGTAACCAACCCCAAGTTCCTTCCAAAAATACAAAAAAGGTAGCAGGCACCCTCTCTCGAAAGAACATGGCATGATAACTGCTTAGTGGTTATTAACCACTTTAAGATTTCACAGCCATCTGCTTTTTGCTCACTGTACCTTTCACAGATGGGAAATATCTATTTGCATATCACTCTTTGTCCCCCCCACATGGGCAGTCCAGCACCGAAATGCTATGGCAATTCCCTTCTGAACAAGAGTACCAACAGCAACCCCGTACACGTGTTTCAGCCTTTTTGGGCCTCATCAGTGAGTTGGAGCTGTGCCTCTCTGAGCACAGTGAGCAGGGAGTCCATGTCTGGTTGCCACCAGGTAACTTAGGGTGACCAACCCCAAGTTCCTTCCAAAAATACAAAAAAGGTAGCAGGTGCCCCTCTCTCGAAAGAACATAGCATGATAACCTGTTCAGTGGTTCTTAGTATCACATTTGCAAAATTGAGTTTGGAGGGAAAGATTAAGGTTAGACAGAACACAGCTAGCAACTGTTAATAACAAGTACACTCTCTCAGAGGGATATAGGCAGTCTGTTTGCTAACTCTAAAAGTGTCCACATTTAAAGTCTATGGAGGAACCATCATTGCCAAAGACAGTAGAATCAAGAAGATAGACCTTTGCGAAACCAGCACAGCCAAAGTCAAATGGACAGTTCCAGTTCTGATGAAGATCTTCTGTGGGAAGGTTATTTAACCAGTCATTGGTTCATGGAGAAATGCAGGAGATCATGACAAGAATGTCTGATAGGACATAGGCTGTAAGGCCAGCACAGAGGAGTTTAGGTCAACACTCAATGGAGAAAGCAGCACTTCCCAAGCAAGGAAGCGCCAAAAATGGCACAAGGCAATTAAAACCCAAGCTTCGCAGTACCTTGAAGATGAAGAAGACATTGTAGTTGGTTTCCTTCTAGGTGCAATGTTGTAGACCCTGATTTCTACTCCTTGGTCATGATAATGAAAGGGGGGACCTGTGCAGGCTTCTGCAGCAGCACTCAGGAGAAGGAGTCAGCAGCAATGGATTCAGCTCACTTCAGTGGCTCTTTGTGGTTTTGGCGCCTTTTTCTCAGCACCAAGAAGAAACAAATATCGCTAGTTTGATTCTCTTCGATTACTCATCCTGAAATTTGGTGAGGGGACTTTTGGTGAAGAATTCCTGCCTCCGATCGTCCACACAGAAGTCTGCAAAGTTTCTGTCAAGTTCAATCTTCGAAACATGATGCACTCGATAATGGTACAGGTACCCTAGGTATTGGTGTTCTGGAACCCAGGAAAGTTACAGGTCGTCGATGGATGGCCTAAAATGAAGAGGGTCTTGAGGCTAGTTGGTTCCATTAGCCTAAGGGAGGAAGTCATCCTTGGCGGATCTTCCCTGTCGCGGTGAAAACAGGGTCAGCACAACTGGATTGTCTGTGGCTGTTGGAGGTGCCGTTGGCAACTCTGCTTGTCTCCTGCTTCGTATTCCTTGTTCCAGTGATCGACTCTCCCTCTAGTCCCAAAATCCTCACCTTATATGTGGTACCCATTCATTCCCTCCTAGGGAGCTGTCAATGGCCTGGGGGTTGGCTGTCCTATAGGACAGCCAGCCACCCAGTTAGAACTAGTTTTGGCCAATCATACCGACAAGGGACAGTGAAGTTTTGGGATCCTCTCTCACTTCCTGTCTTCCCAGACACACTGGAGCCTGGACTAGCTTCAGGGCTGAAACCCGCTAAAGCCGAGACCCACCAAGGACTCAAATCTACTCTAAGGTATAGAAGGAAAGCCCAGAAGGAACTGACAAATGAAAATGAAAACTGGTGGAAAAAGAAGAAAGGGGCCATTTTGAGAAAATGGTCACCCATGGGTGCTGTACTGCAGCTGATAAATCAGCCTGTTAGTAACCTGCACAAAAGGTAGTCAAATGTAACCACTGCCACCAGCTATTTAAGTTAGTAAGTGTAACAAAAAGTTACATGAGGAATGGGAGAAGGAGTTACAATGTGATCCCCCGTCCCCTACACCTCACATACGGTGGTGTGTGCTGGACCCACAAAAGAAAAGGTAAGTAAGATAAAAGGTATCTTACTATTCTTGGGAACTGTAGTTCTCACAGGAAAATGTATTTAAACATACAGAGAAGTCCAAGGGACTCCTCAGTGACAATGCACAGATGGTGCTGGGTGCCACCAAGCAAAAAGCAGATGCCTGTATTAAACAACTGTAGTTTACCAGACTCCATAAAACTGTAAAAAATAAAATCCCAGTCAGAGAAAAAGAATGAGTGAGTGGTAAAAAGTTCCACTCACTTAGGAGATTAAAATTTAAAAAAAAATCCTGAATCCAGCTAAAGTGATCTGGGTCGCTCAGGTTAAAGGGAATAAGAACATAAACTGATTTAATTAAGAAGATTATCACATCCAAGTTTTTAAAAAGAGTATGATGAATAATTTTCAATACCAACAGTAAATCTTCAGAGGGAACAGTCGTGTTCCCAACAGAATTATGAACCCTTCAATAGTGTAGGAATCAAATAATCTAATGTTGGTTAAATAACCCAAGACTTCAAAAAATACCAAGACGCCTGCCCATTGGACTTTTAATGTAGCAAATTACAACATTTTTTCACATCTCTAAAGCAACAATCAAATCTTCTTTGGGGCTCAAAATGCAAAGACTATACCATTCTAGACAAACAGCACAGTGAAAAGAGCCCAAATGGTGGGCATACGTTTTGCTTGTAGAGCTCTCTTGCATCACTGTATTGTCTCTGCTTCCCCAGTTTTAAACCCAATATCTACCTTGTAACAACCATCACAATAGATTGGCATTTCAGGTGTCTGCCAATAGATATACTTGACAAAAGGATTAGAGCCCGCATCCGACATAGTCTATAAAGGTTTGGCAGTCACACTCTCCTGTTCCAAAATGGACCACTAATATAAAAATTGCACTTTCTGGTATGGTATTGTATGGTAATGCTTATTTGTAAAGCGCCTATACACAAGGCAAGTGTATCAAAGTGCTCAAGGAGGGAGGGAACAATGGGAAAAACAGCAGTCATTCCAAGCCCTTGCATTTCTGACCGATACAGGTCTGCACAGACAGAGTAAGTGCATATAATACAATTAACAGTGTAGATAACAGTATATCGATCTGATGATGATTCTGCAGTTTTTCGAGGTGCATTGAGGCGCCACCTTGCAAGTAGGGAAGACTGGGTAGATAGATAGACGATCTTCAGGCATGTTACATTCAGATTGTGCAAGTGCACAGATGGTACAGGGGATGGGGGGACAACTGCAGTAGGGGGGGAGTCAACTGCGTCCAGTCAGTCAGAGACTGCAGTAAGTGCTGAGGGATGCCACTCTTATGAGTCATTGACCAAGTGCAGTAACAATGAGGCAAGTGCAGAACAAGAGACAAGTGCAAGATGACTCGCAACAGGGACCTGTAAGACTCTGAGGTACACCCAGAGGCCAGTCAGCAAGCTGTGTGGAAAAGGAGAGAGAGAGAGGAATAGAGTGGAGAGCGAGGTTAGCAGGGTAGAGGGAGAGAGAAAGAAGAGGAGAAGAGGAATTTCTTGAGGAGTTTTCCGGAACTTAAGGAGATCAGGCTCAAGATGGAGGGCGGTAGGGAGGTTATTCCATAGGGAGGCCCCTGCTGAGGATAAAGATCTCCCTCTTAATCTCTGCTTGGAGAACTGGCTCGCTCGCAAAAGGTTGGAGGTAGATGAACGGAGGGCTCTGGAAGGATAGTATTTCGGTAGGCATCATTGCAGGTAGGTGGTTTCCAGGCCCCAGAAAGCCTTGTGGACAATGCAGAGGGTCTTGAACTTGATCCTTGCAGCCACGGGGAGCCAGTAGGGGGATTTCAGCACTGGAGAGATGCAGTCCCATGGCTTGAGGCCAAGGATAAGTCTTGCTGTTCTGTTCTGGATGAGTTGCAGTGGGCGCAATGCCGAGGCAGGGAGGTTGAGAAAGAGGCTTTTGCAGTAATCCAGCCTTGCGAGAACCAGGGCTCTGGAGACAGTGAGACAATGGGGGAAGGTGAGATAAGGAAGTGTACCTCTGAGGAGGTCCAGCTGGTAATTGGACTTTTTAGAAATGTCCGAAATGTGAGTGGGGAAGGAGAGTGTGGATGCGAAGATGACCACAAGATTTTTTGCCTCGCAGGTGGATGCAGGCGCAGGGCCA
Source organism: Ambystoma mexicanum (assembly GCF_040938575.1). Classification (NCBI taxonomy): domain Eukaryota; kingdom Metazoa; phylum Chordata; class Amphibia; order Caudata; family Ambystomatidae; genus Ambystoma; species Ambystoma mexicanum. Next base: position 407,179,704 of record NC_090937.1, read on the forward strand.
AGTGAGGCCAGCCAGAATGAGAGTGCGAAAGCGGGAGCAGGAGTCCCAATGCGAGCGATCTCAGTCTTACTGGCATTGAGGCAGATGTTGTTTGCAGAACACCATGAATGAATTGCGGACAGACAGTCAAAAATGAGTGAGGAAGAGGAGGTAGCTGAGGGTAGCCTAAAGGAGAGTTGCGTGTATCCAAATAAAAGTGGCAGCCATGTAGACATTGAAGAACCAGGGGGATAGGTTAGAACCCTGGGGAATGCCACAGGTTGAAAGAGTGATAGTAGAGGGAAAGGACAAATGTTCCACCTGGGATTGGTGGTCGGAAAGGAAGGAGATTAACCACACCAGAGCCTGACCTGTGATTCCCAGGCTGTCACTGAGACGTGCGATCAGGATGTTGTGATTTAACATGTCAAAGGCAGAGGAGAGGTCGAGAAGAATGAGGACAGAGGGAGTGTTAGTGTCAACATTTGAGAGTAGGTCTTCACAGGTGTTCAGAAGAGCAGTTTCGTGCCTCTGTATTCTCTAAAGCCAGACTGATGGTCATGGAGGCACCCAGCAGATTCAGTATGGAGGGTGAGCTGAGAGATAGCCAGCTTCTCTGTGAGTTTGTCCAGGAAAGAAGTGATAGGGATGGGGCAGTAGTTTGCCGGAATGGGTCGACAGAAGGTTTCTTAATACTCCAGTGACAAAAGAGAGATTGCAGAGATCAGCCAAGACCTGAGCAAGAGAGTCACTTAATGGTTTTGGAGGTGCATGGGTCCACCTGTTTGGATGAGGCCTTCATAGACCGGACTTGTCTGGTGACCTCATCAGGTGTGGTGGGACTGAGAGAAGTGAGGAGAAGTGATGGAGCGGCCAAGGGAGGCTTAGAGGTGTTGGCATGTGATGTGGTGTGGAAGTGAGAGAGGACAGGATTTCATGGGGTTTTATGGTGAAATATACAGCCAGGGCTGAGCAAAGGTCCTGTGTGTGTGTGACAGAAGAGGAGGCTGCTGTAGGATTGGCCAGTGTTTTGCAGACTTTGACAAGTGTGGCTGTGTTGTTTGATGCTGCGGAGATGCAGGCTTGAATAAAGACTCTTTTCTTGGTGTGGATGCAGAGTCGATATTGCCTTTGAAGGAGGTGGCATGCCAGTTTGCCAGAAGGACCGCCTGACGAATTCCATTTACGCTCAGCTGCCCTACACTTGCATTTAAGGGCAGCCAGGTCAGAGTCGTACCAAGAGTTGCACTTTTTGGAAGGCTTCAGTTGGACCCTCATGACAGGGGCAAGAGTATCAAGGGTGATAGAGATAGAGAGATTGAAGGTAGTGAGGGCTGTGTCAGGGTAGGAGTCAGCCGCAGGAGTAGGTGGCAGAGTAGGTGGAGGCAAAGGCAACAGCTGTCACTCTTATCATGTGTATGATGACTTTGAAACCGAGTGACCGTGCCGGGTGTGCTGATGCAAGAAGAGAGGAGAGCTTAGAGTGTGAAGAGAGATGACAATGGTCCATCCAAGAGAGAGAGGTAGCGAGAGGGACAAAGAGAGGGGTGTCAGTAGAGATGAGAGGATCCAAAGTGTGTCCCGCTGTGTGTGTGGTGCCAGAAGGTAAGATGGAGAGGGAGAGAGAATTGCATAGGTTGCTGAAAGGTGCTGAGGAGTAAGGAGAGTCCAGATGGATGTTGAAGTCACCCAGCAGGAGGAGCAGAGAGGAGGAGGAGAGTAGAGAGGAAGGCAGGTCAGCCCATTCCAAGAGGAAGAGAGAGGACTGTCCTGGTGTCCAATAGATGGTGGCCATAAGGAGAGAAAATTTAGGAGAGAGTGAGAGCCTGCAGCCTAGGCACTCAAAGGAGGAGTAGGCCTGAATGGGGATGACGGACACAGATATTCATTCTGGGAAGATCAATGCCACCCCCCCTCCTGGACCCTTGGGCCTGGGCACAGAGAGGATTTTGTATCCTTCAGGGAGGAGTATGTCAAAGCTTGTGACAAAGCTGTCCCTAAACCATGTCTCAGTAATGGCAAGCACATATAGAGCACATCTAGATCCATTCTTTCAAGGAGGCTGCAGATGACAGACGAGTGTTTGACAGCAGAGCGAGAGTTAAGCATTGCAATATGCGGGCGGGCCAGGGGGTGGTGGTCCCCCTGAGGGTGGCTAGAAGGCCAAAGGGATAGTGGAGGACGGTGGAGGAGCCAAGGCCGACATGGGAGCCGGGATCTGATCTAATCTGATTTCTGCAGTGGATCTTGAAATCAGTAGCAAGGGAGGCTACACATATTGTAAGTTCTTCAGCATTTTAATGAATAATACATATTAGAGGATCTCACATTCTTGCAAAAAAACAGTGGGGCAATTGCATTTTCTTTGCATGAAAACAGATTCATCTGTGTTTTTCCAAAAGCACTGCAAATGATAAAAACGGATTTCTGGGAAAGGCAGAAATCCCTTGATGAAGGAAGCAATCCACTGAGTCTCCATACTTCCTCTCTCCGTATACAATGATGTCAACTGCTAGTAACAACTTCAGGTGCACTACTGCCCATGATAGAATGTTTAAGACCTGAACTTTGCACCCTGTTGGACTCTGATGTTATTTTCAACCATATTGTGCAATACAGCCATACTTCAGATATTCTCTTATAAAATCAGTAAAGTGAGAAAAGGGGCTTGAAGCTCTTTACAATTGGAAGCCATCCCCTACAGGGGTAAAACATCTGTGTGAATTGAGGTACTTTAATGTCACCTCGCAATCAATATAGCTCAAACTGTAGTAACTGTTTTGAGGATTGGAGGCTCCAATAGAATTCCCTTCTCTCGATCCTTTTGCACAAGCCACCATTGTAGTGGTACCTTTATCTATGAAGTCACATGAATAATCATCTTCTAATTCCCTGATCCAGAAATGCATTGTGAAAGTATGTGAGTCACTAGTGTCTTAAGATGTATTGTATCTTAATGAGGTTATGTTTAAGATCTAACACAAGAGGACATGTGGATGTGGTTAAATACTTTAATTACGTCAGTTCAAATGTAAGCCTTGTAAATACACTTAAGACAAGAAACACCAACTGGCCACCATATTCACTCAGTGCCAGGTCTCCCACTGTCACACACATAGGCGATTCAAAGGACTCGCATACCATTCTCCTGACTCCCATGCATCATAACACATTGACATTCCAAGCTTTTCACAGGATGGCCAATAGAACCAGCAGACCAGAACACTAAATAACACAGGCACTCAATCCATACTCATTAAGCAATCAGGTTCTGAAACATACAACCAGTCATGGTGGCAGTCACACACACACACAGACCCAACATTCTCCCTTCCTTACGCACACAATCAGACAAGTATCACAGGCTTAGGGATCTACACTGGTACATGTGGCCACAACATTAATTGGAATACTACAGCCACATGGTCTGTGAGGTCAAACACATGCAGCTAAAAACAATGCCAACAGTTCAGGTTTTTGTGTAGGCGTGGGAAAGTCACTTGCTAGACACAGCCATAGTGGTATTAAATGGACATTGATGGTATCAGGTGCAACATGGCACAGTCCCTGGGCATCTAATAGCAGTGCCCGGAACATGCCTAGATACTTATACACAAGCCAAAACTGTTTGATTTGCCAATGCTTGTTTTTAACTGGACTTCAGTGAAAGACACGCCGAGTGCTTATACATCGAGTAGCTGAAGGCATCCTGATTATGACATTTTTATTACACCAGTAGTGGGATTACACTTTTAAAATTAAGTAATTAACTCTCAGAAGGCTGCTGTGAAAAAACACTGTCAGGCACTTCGAGTGCAAAGTTTGATGGCAAGGCTATATGGAAGCGAGCTCAAAGAGTTCCCATGAGGCGGTGTTTTGGGTGAGCAGGGGTAGGAACAGGGTTGGAATGGCCATATGGATTAGCTTGGCCGTGGGCAGTCAATGGGTGGGCAAATAACCAAACAACACCTATACACTGTGTGTCCCTCCTTATATGGCAATTCTCTGTATATTTACTCTAATGTAATAGTGTACGCTTATAGTTGTTGCAAGTAATACCTAATAGACCAAACTACACATATAAGCAAGGCCAAAAGCCAAATTCTATAAACGAGATCCAATGTAACCTACATTTTGGGCCTAATTCACAGAAGCGTTTTAGAATGCTAAAACCTCATTGGGAAACGCTCTTTGAATCAGGGCCTTTATGTATGGATCATTTCTCAAAACCAATAGATTGTGGGAAATGGCATGTGCAAATCACATATATCATTGGAATGTGGTGCATTTGAGGTCTGTGAGTGGACTGTCCACAAATTCTTAAACAACTAAGGCAGACCAAACATTTTCCCTCGAGGTGTACAGGAGGCTCCATTCCACCAGTGGAGCTGTTTGAGAGTGACACTGTAAACTGACTGGGCATTAGAGGCACACCACGCATCGCATAACGCTAATTGCCCTCATAGCTTTGTCAACAAAATTGAAAGGGGCTGCATCACGAAAGTTTGTGTCTGCACTGCCGCATTTCCCGCCAGCACAAGCAACATGCATGCCACCTGCCAGCACAAAGAATTTAACTTGACTCTGTCCTGCACTCTTGCCGGCACAACCCTTAGGTGAACCACCAGTGAAGGCAAGTGGCAGAGTGTAACACCTTCACACAACATCTGCCTATCAGACTGAGGGGGGTATCAGTCACAATGTCATTCAGTGTTCAACTTGCAATAAATATGTACTGCCTAGGCTGCGGCTTCAGAGCAGTAGCAAACGTTGCCTATCATCTCTGTGTGATTGCCTTCTGTGAAGTTAGGTAATTAAATTTGGTGTTAAGGTTACCAATCAGAAGTATACATTTTTAACATTTCAACATCTTTCCATGTTGTGCTATTTGATGTGAATTTTAGAATGCTTCAATGGTGCCAACAACGTATGTTTTATTTTTATTTTCCTGTGATGTCATTGTTATGGGAATTATTACTTTTGAAACTTGAAAAATCCTATACCGTAGCTTGCCACTCGAGCTCTGCTCTTGCAAGCCACTCACATGTATGATTTGTCTGCCACATGGAAAACAGCACAGAACTCCCAGGAGCTTCTGTTCAGAATTTCCAGCTAAGATCAGATGGGAAGTTTATACCAGGGAGTGATGCAGTACCCACAAAGCGATCAAAGATACTGCAGTACTACATTGCTTCTTCTTGAAAAGGCTTGCAGGAGGGCATCCAACTCAGTAATACTTTGGCTAAGGGCCACACATTTTAGGAAACAGTCTATTCAGGCAGCACAGATCGCTAATTAATGGGCTGATTTCAGTGTCCGCGGCAAGTCTCCCCCATCACATGATGCTGCGCTGCTCTGCCTTCCATGGAGGTTCAAGTGCAGACTAGTTTATGAACATCTATGTGTGCCCATCATGACTCTTGAGGACTACTTGCACTGCTCTCTTTTTCTCAGAGGTTTTAGCAGAGCATGAACTAACGACCTATGTAAGTGTCTGTCTTCACTCGTATGCACTATTTGACGTTGCGAGAACCGACCCACTAAATCACATCACATTTAGGCTGTTCTTTAGGCAGTACCCGCCCACCCCCTTAATAAACATGTCAAAACTGTCATCCTCCCTATGTAGCAGCTCCAAACTTTTGTGCAGCTCGCCTGGGTTTATGTGGGCTGGTGTGTGCGTCCTGCTCACTTCGGAACACTTTTGTTTCAAATGGTTGACTTTCAGAAAACAAGTGTCTTTTTAAAAACAAATCGTTGTCAGTGTTGTATCTTGAGTTAATGCTTCACATATGATACAGGTGGTCAGGGGTGGATGGTTAAAGGTTTTAATGACTTCAGTTCCTCTTTAAGCCTGGTAAGTACACTTATGACAGGAGACAACCCCCCTGCCACCCTATTCACAAATGTTCTGTGCATGACAGTTTCCATCCACGACACACTTCGAACATTCATTCAAAGCACTCACAAAATATTCCCTGGGCTTCCATTTTTACATATGGCACAAACATCAACCCAATTTGCAGAAGTGGTTCATGTTTTTTTATAAAGATGTTAATGGCCTCAAGGCGTCCTTCTCTATCTCATCAACAAGAACTTCCTCCCTTGCCCTGACATCCTTAGACCAAGGTTAGTATATGGCAATTGGCTCTCCCTCAATATGCTAAAATCTGGATGATCTGAGTTGTTAAACTAAGGGGCCTTGGACTCACAGAACTCCTAACTCTCTGTACTCCCACCAATCGTTAGCAGACACTATCTTTGATTTAGTTTTCTTCTTCCATGCTCACTTTCTCGTCTCCCTCCCTTCTTCTCTCTCCTAGAACACTCTTTCCCAACTCTGCCTGCTCTTATCCATCCACTCTACTTTCCTTCTTATTTCTCAAACTCCTTCGAAGCCTCACCACCACCCTTTGATTTTCTTCCCCAACTCTGTTACTATTCCTACCTCCTCCAACTACTACTCCCTCCTCCACACTACTACTCCCTCCACCAGTCTACACCGTCCTCCAGACCACTACTCCCTCCTCCACACCATGTATCCCTCCTTCACACTACCACTCCCTTCTCCATAAAACGACTCCCTCCTTCACACTATCACTATCCCTTTCACACTACAGCATTCCCCCTTCTCCCTACTACTAGTCAAACAACCTTCTTTCACTCGGGACCATCTACTTCATAGAAACTCCCTATATGAACTCCTTTACCCACACTTGCCACACTAAGACACACACTCACACTGCAGTGCCACTTTCACTCACTAGCCAACACCTGCCCTACTCCAGGCAACACCTGCACATTATGCTGCTCCTCCCTCCTGCTTGTCTCTTGGTCGTCCACCTACTCCTCCTCCTCTGACCTCAGCTGCATAATCCACACTGGGATTCATGCTTTGCAGACATGCTGTTTCATTGAGTCTTCTTCTTTCATGCTTAATCTCTCTTCTCGCTCACTCCTCTTCTCTCCTGCTAGACTCTTCCTCCAACTCCTCCCACTGCCATTCTCTTCTTCACTTTACTGTCCTCCTAATGTCTCTCAATAATACTCATATGGTCCGTCCCCTTTCTTCCATCCTTTTGGTTGTCACCCAACATGGGGAGGGTACCAGAACCTTTGGAAGTGGAACATTAAGTTCCCCCTTTAAATTTAGTATAGCACGTGGGGGTGCAGCATCGGGCATGGGAATGTCCCACTAAGGCTCTGCCCGCCAGTGCCTCACCTCAGTCCCTTTTTCTGCATGGACAGTGTCAGACCTGGCAGCCAGCGCAGAAACATTTTTAGCTTTCCGCTTGCTCCCCATTTGTTTTTTTAATTCTTCTTTCACTTTCCTTCGGTGCCTCGCCTCCCTGGCGCATGTCGGCCACAGGAGGCTTCACGAGATGTGCATCATGCGACCGCTCGTTTCCGGCTTCATACCCCCATGCACTCTGTCTTGAGTTTTTGGGGGCTGACATCCGCTAAGACTCATGTTCGGCCTGCAGCGCTCTCTATCACATGGCATTGAAAAATTGTTTGATGCAGTGGAGGGAGATCTTCCAGACTTCTCCACCACCCCACCTTTAGGACTTCATCTCCAGGACCTCTCATCAAGACAGGACCTCTCATCAAGACAAATTAGGCCCTCTCTTCAGCACGGCTCCACAGCGCAGCAACTACTTGCTTGGGGTTCCCATGGTTTGGGGTTCCTCGGATTCAGGTTCTGGCAGGCCCAAGGCCGCTAAGGCTACCGACTCCCAAGCCAAGAGACCCAGGGGCTCTACCGGGCACTCCTGTGACAGACCAGAGGCTGTCCCGGTTACCGGCTCCCAAGCAGAGGGGCTCAGGGGCCCTACCGGGCTGTCCTCGGAAGGGCGATCAAGTTTGTCCTCTTCTTCTACCTTATGGGGTTAGGGATAGTCGAGAGCCAACTCCAACAGTCTGTAATGGGGCAGTTACTGACTAGAGATCATGTTGAAGCTCTGCCCTTTGCCAACACAATTATATGATAAGAAAGGAAACATTTGAAACTGCACTTTGAATTCTCCTGGAAATGCAGCAGTCACAAAGAAAAGTTAGTTTTGTGCTACACAAGTAGAGACCAAGTAAGGCATTAGCTTACACAATTAGTGTGTTTTAAAATAAAATAGATTACGTGACAGGAAGGCATGTACACAAGATAGGGACTCACTACACAAGTAGGGCAGAAAATTATAGGTAGATAAAGTTGCTGCATACACATAGGGAGGGAAATAATGTGACAGGCATGCACCAGGAAATCGGTAGATAGAAAAGCAAATGTCTCCTGCAGAGGTTAAAAAAGTGACAAGCAGTTGCTATTTTAAACTGCACAAGCACAGCAGAGTATAAAGTCTGTAGCTTTAAGAAGGCCTTGCAGCTAAGCACACTATTTGAAAGAAATACATTTAATTCAGGATAAATACTGCAGTGGCTGGACATAGCTGCCTCAAAGGAATCTCCAAAGCCAGGGCACCGGAGGGGTGGTTTACATACCGGAACAAGTTACCAGTGTCTGGGCAGCGAACGTTCAACCATTAACATAAATCAGTTACGACAACACAGCAGACTATTAGAAATCCAGTAGTTGACAGATGGATGTCTCAGCAATCGGCTAGGGGTGACAGAGAAGCAAGTGCAGCTAAAAAGACAAATTAATTACAGCGACAAACACTTAATATGGTGGAAGCAGCATGACTCATAACAATAGTTATTCAAAATGTGTCAAGAACAGAATGGCGCGTTCACTGTTGCAAGACGGGGAGGGTCGGACACCTTGAATTTGGGCAAGGACAAACTCTTTTGAGACATCTTGGCAGAGATAACATGGGCTATTTTATTTAATTAAGGAGAAGGTGCAATACGCTTGTCCTCTCCTCCCATCTACATATACATGTCATCATGCCGCCAGTTCACAGAGAGTGTGACCGCATGTGAAGTGATAAGCATATGTTCTTTTCAGCGCAAAATGTATTTAGAGCTTTCCAATAATATTCAAGCATGATGAGGTCATACATTTTATGGGATGTTTTATGAGTGGGACCTTAGATAGAGAGTTACCTAATCATTAGGGTGGGACATATAGATACTATATGTAGCTTAGCAATGAGAACCAATGAGCAGTAGAGATAGGTTTCCATAACTCAGTGATAATGATGACATCAGAATGACTCATTTGTATTATATAAACTGTGTTTTCTGTTCAAACATTGAAGAATTTCAGCAAGAGAGCTGGGCTGTTGATCTTGTTCTCTCCCCAGCTTTTGCATACTTCCAATAAAGCTGGGTTACCTTGAATTTGGCATATCACAACCCACTCTGTGTTGTCTCTTTATTGCCAAATACCAGGTAGAGGGCTGTACTGTTTTGGGCCTCTGTTTTCAAGTCTGTCCTTGGCTAGATCCAGCACGTCTACCGGCACAGGTGCCGAGGGCATCCAGCTTACCGGAGCTCGCTCTGAGGTCATGAGTCAGGACGTTACAACTACCCGCTGTCTGGCTGAGTGCTCAACGCCTACCAGAGTGGTCTCTGAGGTTGACGCCTCTGCCTCAGGTGCGAGACCCAACCTGTATCCTCTCTTGTCTGAAGCCTTTCTTGGCTCAGGGCCTTCATGCCCTCCTGCCCAGGACGTGGCAGAAGAGTTCAAAACAGACAGGATCCCTATACCGCTGCTCCTTCTGCCCGATCTTTGATGGTGGTTGATGGATGGCTATGTTTCAGTGGGAGCCCCCTTCACCTGACCAGAGCCTTCCCTAGTGGTGATCACAGACTCTTCTCTTTCGGGCTGGAGGTCTACTCTGGAGAGCTATGCGATTCATAGAGCATGGCCTAGGATGGAAGCCATCCTACATTTCAATCAGTTGAAGTTTGCCTAGCCATCAAGGCAAGTCGGTTCTAGTCAGGACAGACAAGTATACTACAATGTTTTACCTGAACAAGCAGGGTGGCAACTGCCCCCCCCACCTCTCCATGAAGGCGGTTTCAATCTGGGAATGGTCCCTAATGGCAGGGATTTGGATTTCAGCAGTCCACCTGCCAGGGGACAGCAACGCAGAAGCAGAGGGGTTCAATACCTATGAGTGGGAGTTGCACAACAACTCCTTGTTGCCCCTGAGCCAGCATTGGGGGTTCGCTGATCTGGATTTGTTCACATCTCTCCTGAATGGCAAGTGCCCCCAGTTTGCCTCATGGGCAGGTCAGGTCGGGGGTCTCTGGGAGATGCCTTCCAGTTCTGTTGACGTGGCTGGATGTTTTATGCATTCCTACCCACCCCTCTGCTCCTACGGACCCTCTGCAAGTTCTGCACCTCTGTGGGCTGCAGCCTCATCATGGTCGCCCCCCACTGGCCTTTGAAAACCTGTTTCTGGGGTCCCCTCCATATTTCATTCCCCAGCAGGCGTTTCCTGACACTGCAGGACGCCGCAGTGGAACATCTGGACCCATCCAACCTGGCCCTGGCGGCGTGGTTCCTGATCAGCTGAGGTTTCAGCATGCTCAATTTTCAGATGACAACTGGGACATCATTCAGCAGGCCAGGAGGCCCTTGACTTGTTCCCAGATAAGAGCAAATGGAATAGGTTCTGCCATTGGGCTCATGACAAAGGTCTGGACCCTGCCTCCTGCACTCTGGGTGATGTACTAGCCTTTACAGCACACCTGGCTCGCTCTGGAGTTCAGGTGGTTACTTGCTGCACATATCTGGCAGCCATTGGGGCTTACAAGAATTTCCCTGAGCATGTGTTTTTGGCAGCCAACCTGGTGGTTATGGCCCACCTTAAGGGGTTGTCTAGGCTTTTTCCTCCAGTGCATAGGCCGCATCCGGTCTGGGACCTGAATGTTGTTATTGCAGCTTTGTAACGCAAGCCTTTTGAGCTGATGGCCTCTGTGAACATCCACTTGGTGACCCTTAAAAACTGTTTGATTGGTGGTTCTCACCTCTGCATGCAGGGTTACTGAGCTGCAGGTGTTGTCTCCGTGCAAGCCCTTCATCATGTTTCACAACGACAAGGTCATCTTGCGTACTCACTCAAACTTCTTTCCCACAGTGGTCTCTCCATTCCATCTGAACATCTGATTCAAGAGGTCTGCCTGCCGGTGCTCTTCCCAAACCCACAGTCGGATGCAGAGAGGGCCATACATTCCTTGGACCTCAAGAGGGTTCTCAAGTTATTTCTCTCTCAGATGAAATCCTTCAGGAAGTCTGAGACATGGTTTGTGACCTTTGGGGGCTCCTTCCCCAGCTCTCAGGCTTCCAAGGCTTCCATCGCCCGTTGGATGGTTCGGGCCATTTCGGAGGCCATGGCAAACCTGTTCCACAGGGGATTCATTGCCATGCAGTCAGAGCTAAGGCCACTCGAGGACTGTGCCTTTGGAGCTTTCTCCCACCAAACGTAGCTGTCAATGATGTCCTGGACTTTGTTATGCCTTCTTACTGACGCACACAACTGTTGAGCCTAGGTGTGCCTATGTCTTTTCCATGCCTTACTATTCCCCTCTCCTTTATGCAGTTCTGTGCTTTTGTTGAAATTCGAATCCTGGTATGTTTGTAACATCTCTCCACCCCCATTGTGCATTGCATTTATTTGCTTTTGGTGAAACTTGAATCCTGGTGTTTTTATAACATCTCTTCGCCCCCGTTGTGCATTTCTCTGCTTTTGGTGAAACACGAATCCTGGTGTGCTTGTAACAACTCTTTACTCCCATTGTGCATTGCATTTCTGTGCTTTTGGTGACATTTTAATCCTGTTGTGTATTTAACAACCCTACACCCTCATTATTGGGGTTCCAGTGTTTCTATTGCATCTGTTTTCTCGTGTTTGACTACTAGGCCGCCTGGTGAGTCTATTGGTGCTGCTCAGTCCCTCTGGTTTCTATTCTTATCTCTCCACCACTCCTATGGCACTCACCTTCTCCCCTATCTACTCTAACTGCCATACTATCACCAATCCTCCCTCTCTCACGAAGTCTGGAACAAAAAAGTTTTAAAAAGACATCTTGACCACCAACCCTGGTCTACCCATTGCAGACACCTACATCAGTGTAACTTCCAGACAAATTGTCACTGATATCCTCTTGTCCATCCCCTCTCCAGATATTTGGACTCGCCATCTTACCTCGACTCACTCTCCTCACAAATCTTCACCCATTAATGGTGGCACTAAATGCAAAGTACTCTTGACAGGTTTCTTATCATCCAGGTGTACCATTAATATCTATCGCAATGGCACTATCATGGCTCAGGGCACCCAACCCATCCTCCTCCTCTTTGACAGTTGTCCACCAGTAATGGCATATACAGAATGTTTTTTGGGGAGTAGTCACTCTTCTTTTCTACAGACGTGGTGCCACTATCCAATGTGGGGTCTGTGATTATGTCTTTTACTCTGTCTGATATGAATTGATCTTTAATTAAATCTCAGCAAAGTCATCTCTATGTTCATTTTAGTATATAATTCCTGCATATCCTTGAGGATAGTTTGTGCAGGGTGTATACATAATGTTCTGGTGATCAGAGGTAGGCTGAAGGCTGCATACACATGTTTAGTGGTCCATCCAAACTGTGATCCACCTTGTCGTCTTCCGTCCTTGAAGGGTTCCCAGAGAGATTCTGAATACAAAAACAATATGAATCACATCTATTAGTAGTTTGTCACCCACTGTACGGCCCATTATTATGTTCTTAGTACGTTAATTCCCATTTAAATATGTAATTAACTAGGTTTATTGCCTAGGCTGATAGGTAAATGGCATGTCATATGTATTCAAACATTCTTCTTTCTCTATTTGTTCCAAATGATACATCCTATGAGGGATGAGCCAGCTATTTCAATATCATCTCTTGGCAAATGAAGCTTCCTTGTTCGTCTTCCAAAGAGTCCTCTTCGATATGAATACCAGTGTTTGGACAATTCTGGCCAGTCCTTTAATGCCTTGTCCAGCTGCTGCTGTTACTGCTTCTTTGTCCATCATTATTTGTAAGTCAGCCTTAGAAGGAGGCCGAACTGAAGAGGCTGGTTGCCCACCAAAGCATTGATACCTTTGATCTCTCCCTCGAATCGATCGTCACACTTTAAGCTCATACGCCTGCCACCACCTTCCATCAACTTTCAAAACTCTTCTGATAGATGTCACACCCTTAATGGGAGCAGTAGGGAGAAGCAGAGTAACCTCTGCACCTCCGAGTAGGGGTGGACAGAACTCATAATTTATTTCAAACTGCAGGGGCTCCTACTAAGCTTTGAAATACACACACGCACGTGTGCATTACACAAACACACAACGTGCACACACACACACACACACAGTTTGACGAGCTCTCCGACCAGTATCCCACTGATGCTGGCATGTGCTACTAGAAGCCTTATCCTGTTTCCTTATGATGGCAGCTCCTCTCTGCTGATGCCTTGCGGTTTGACGATGACTACATACATACATACATCTGAGTTACAACACACACTAGGCATATATGACCATGAAGAAACGTCAGACATGCTCAGACACTCTCACTCTTTTAAACTTAGAGCTTTTTTACCCCTACTACTCTTCCTCTTAGTCAGGCCCAGGCAAGGAGGACAGACAGACATGGCATCCCGCCATTCCAGAGGCAAGCATGATGCTCTCTAGCGATTCATCCGGCTAGGGGACTACAGAAGATGTTCTTGTTTTTGCTTGGTTATTTAGTATTTTTGAAACAACACCGAACTGTGGGAAGCTGACCAGGGAGGAAACACGGAGGTAACATATTGACATATCCCCGACATCTGTGAAACTTAAGACATTCTAATATGCATATGTTGCTTCTAATATAAAAGTACAATTTGTGTCTATTCGTATTGTCACAACGCTCTATTGTAGTTACTGTGTCTGTTGCATGTACTATCAAGCACAGTATTTTTTCAAAGATTGACTAATTGATAACACTCTTTTTGGTTGTCTTTTCCATGTCGTGTATGCAGGTTCTCCCTGTGAAGTTCCATTCACTCCGGACAATGGGGAGTTTGTGTGTACAAAGGATAAAGCAAGTACTAACTGCACCCTTGTGTGTTCGGCGGGCTACACCCTTACAGAAGGCTCTGTAGAAATGTACTACTGTGCCCACGAAGATGGCGTCTGGACTCCACCTCACACGGCCGATTGGTCTGATTGCTCACGTGAGTATTTCTGAAAATATAAATATTTACATGTTTATGCGCACAACATTATTAAGCAAATACCCGCAAAAATGTGATTCCTCTTTGTATACTGTCCAGCAAACACACATTTGTGTTTGTAATAGAGCACCTATCTGCAGGATGTTAAATACAACATATTGAATATCACTGAAAACGATACTTAGAAATATTGGGCAGAAGATTAAACACAAAAGAAGAGGCAGAGTTGTTGTTTAAGGTATTTAAGTGCATGCCAAAACGTGGTACCTTCACTTCAGTAGATCCCAGTTCCAAGATAACGAAGACCCTCACCTGTTTTTTTTATTTTTTTTTAAGCAAATGACAAGTCACAGAGGTAAAAGGCTGGTGTCATAACTGAGAGAGGTCTACGACGGATGCACTACTTATAGCTCTTTACTCTTTGACTGCTGACTCCATGGCCCAGATTACTGAGCACCAAAATAAATATTTTATGAGCGACCCTCTGGAATTCAGCAATGTGTCACATAAGGGGGTAGCCACCTAACAAAGTTACACTATACTATAACTTGTGTATGTGGTGGATATTATTAAAGAAAACCAAAAAAGAAATTGGTGGTCTATGCAGAAATGTACCTTTGATTCATCCTAGTGATGTAATCTAACATCCCCTGGGGGGTGAGAACAAGACAGTATGATGTGTATTGTATAGGTAAGTTCTATTACAAGAAACCAGTTTTATATGGTGCAGTTTTTTTGAATTTTATTGCACTCTATTTTCTTTATCAAAACAACAGAAACAAAAATGCAGTGTCCTGGTATGATGGAGAAGCAAAAAAGTAGAGGCAGTAATAGAGCATAAGTCCCAAACCTGAAAGCAAAATTGCTTATAGCATCATCATTTGCATGGTAGGATTCTTTACCAGCAACAACAGGTTAACACTAATTTAGGCACAAAAAAAGTTAAACAAATTATTTTCCCAAACGGGGAGCTCTGTAACACAAATAAAGCAGGACAGAGTGGTGAGTGTTAGTAGAGTAGTGTACATTTACATATAGGCGGGGAACAATTTTCCTCAAAATATCAACAGTGAATCCTATATAGTTGTACACTATTAGGCAGATCTATAAGTGACCAATCCTCAGTCGGTCTGGAATTCTGCGACACACATATTCCTCTACGCCCTCCTCAATTTAGAGCATTAGGGCACAAAGGGTCTAAGTTAGTTGGGCGTGTCTATGTGACCTTAGGACAGACCAAGGTTTAAACAATAGTTTACATTTACATTGATAGGAATATTTTATTTTCAGAGTAGGTTGAAACCAAGTAAAAATGCATCCAGAGTTTCAGCAGTGTTCCTCAAATCCTACGTATTCTGATATGAGCGGGTCCCAGACATGGACGAGGGAGAGATGAGCTGCGTAAATTCCATTGGCACACCTAATGTAGATGTTATTCCCCAATCAACGGAGAGGAGTTGCGTGTGATGGATGGGATACAGAGCAATACAAATATGTCTTTGAATGTATAGAATTTTTTACACAAAGGTATTGTTTATGTACTTTGTGTCTCTCAAAAGGTAAGTACATTTTTATGTAGAGTTAAAGGACACACTAGATGAAGGAATTCCCAAGTCCTTGGGCACAATTGTTGATTCTAAACTAGTCAAATGTGTGGTGCCATTTGTTGGAGCTGAACCACTATAGCCCAAGCAATGGGTATTGTGAGATGCAGGTTATTCATTGGGATATTGATTGAATGGGAGAAAGTCCTTACCCTGAACAGCTAACAAGGAGGCTATAGTTCAAACGTGAGCACCCGCACATGCCATTGAACAGTGTTTTTATTTTATTGTGTGTTATTTGCCAGAAATATCAGTGCATACAGATAGAAAAAACATTTGATATACAGTTAAGGAGAGACTTATCATGAGACAGTCGAATGGAAGTGCATCATGTGTCCCAGAGCCAAAGTGATCCCCTTTTTCTATTTGGCTAGTGTCAACCAATACCTAAACCAGGAAGATACAGATGAGGAAGCTTATCGGTCCAGTTGGGAGCACTTTGCATGACTGCTAATATGCCAGCATGTATTCATTGCCAACTTTCTGACTACTATACGTTTCTGTTTTCCCCTTATGGTAGCCTAAACATCCAGTGTTGAAGAGATTTGATCAGTATTTATTGTAAACCAATAATCCTTGATACTAGTGTGGCAAATACAAATATGTTGGAAGAGTCTCTTTAAAAGCAGTATTGCAGGCATTTGGCTCACACTGAAAAATACCAATTATTAAGCCATTCAGGTGTATTACACATACTATCAGGCCGATTCATGGAAATAATGTGCGCGGAAAAACCGGCGTACGCGTGCGAAAACGTGCGATTCGCAGTGGCACAGAAAAAATCGCAGAAAATCGCACAGAAAACAGCGCACATCCATTCATGGAAGCACGGGCACGCGCGAAATGTGGGATGTGCGCTGAGAAAGTGCGCGGCGCACGCTGGCGCATGCTGGCGCACAGGTCATCAAACGGCGTGCGATAAGGCCACAGCGAATTCGCACATAGCGCAGCGCACAGAACAAAAGTAGGCGTAACACGGGGCGTCACACGCAGAATGGGGAACAACTCGTGAAAATGTGGGCGTCACGGGGGAAGTACAGGAGGCAAGTGCGCAGAACGCCCACACGCTCCCCTACAACACGTATTCATGGAATCGAATAGGGAAAAACAGCGCACGGCCAAAAACGCGCACAGGCCCATACATGACCGCCACACGAAAGCAGGCGGTAGCGTCCCTGCGCAGGAAACAAATGTGCGCCAAAGTCCTACACGCGCGAGAAGGCCCACACGCGATCGGGCCTGGGGGAGCGTGTGCGTGTATTTCAGGGGTGCGTGTGAAGTTCCACACGCGATTGGCCTGGGCGCGTGTATTTCAGGGGCTCGCAGGTGTTTTCACACGCGATTGTCCTGGGCGCGTGTATTTCAGGGGTGCGCGAGAAGAATCACACGCGATCGGGCCTGGGGGAGGGTGTGCGTGTATTTCAGGGGCTCACGGGTGTTTTCACACGCGATTGTCCTGGGCGCGTGTATTTCAGGGGTGCGCGAGAAGATTCACACGCGATCGGGCCTGGGGGAGCGTGTGCGTGTATTTCAGGGGCCTGCGGGTGTTTCCACACGCGATGGGGCCTGGGGGAGCAGGGTGCGTGTATTTCAGGGGCTTGCGGGTGTTTTCACACGCGATTGTCCTGGGTGCGTGTATTTCAGGGGTGCGCGAGAAGATTCACACGCGATCGGGCCTGGGGGAGCGTGTGCATGTATTTCAGGGGCCTGCGGGTGGTTCCACACGCGATGGGGCCTGGGGGAGCGGGGTGCGTGTATTTCAGGGGCTCGCGGGTGTATTCACACGCGATTGTCCTGGGCGCGTGTATTTCAGGGGTGCGCGAGAAGATTCACACACGATCGGGCCTGGGAGAGCGTGTGCGTGTATTTCAGGGGCCTGCGGGTGGTTCCACACGCGATGGGGCCTGGGGGAGCGGGGTGCGTGTATTTCAGGGGCTCGCGGGTGTTTTCACACGCGATTGTCCTGGGCGCGTGTATTTCAGGGGTGCGCGAGAAGATTCACACGCGATCGGGCCTGGGGGAGCATGTGCGTGTATTTCAGGGGCCCGCGGGTGGTTCCACACGCGATGGGGCCTGGGGGAGCGGGGTGCGTGTATTTCAGGGGCTCGCGGGTGTATTCACACGCGATTGTCCTGGGCGCGTGTATTTCAGGGCTGCGCGAGAAGATTCACACGCGATCGGGCCTGGGGGAGCGTGTGCGTGTATTTCAGGGGCCTGCGGGTGGTTCCACACGCGATGGGGCCTGGGGGAGCGGGGTGCGTGTATTTCAGGGGCTCGTGGGTGTTTTCACACGCGATTGTCCTGGGCGCGTGTATTTCAGGGGTGCGCGAGAAGATTCACACGCGATCGGGCCTGGGGGAGCGTGTGCGTGTATTTCAGGGGCCTGCGGGTGGGTCCACATGCGATGGGGCCTGGGGGAGCGGGGTGCGTGTATTTCAGGGGCTCGCGGGTGTTTTCACACGCGATTGTCCTGGGCGCGTGTATCCCAGGGGTGCGCGAGAATTTTCACACGCGTATTGGCTGGGTACGCGAATCCATTGGACCAAAGGCCCTTACAGCGCAGGCGCGTCTGTGACGTGAACTGCACGTCCTAGTATCAGCACTTGTAATAGGTCCTTAGCACGTATACGCGGAAGTGACGTTGGACGTGTGGTCCGGTTTAAAAGGTACGTGTAGGACGTCATTTCCTTGTACGTGCTTTTCGTGGAGAGCGAGTGGGTGAAATCTGTACTTCTTGTCGGTTCACACGCGAATTACTTCACAGCGTTTCGAGTTCGTACTCCCTGTTACCTCTGTCAGATTTTATTTTTTCTCTTTTTCTCTGGACCTGTTCCCTCAGACAGCTTTCACTTCTCCTGTAGTCCTGTCTCCTCAGACAGCGTACAATTCTTCTTTTGGCGGGGGTGTACTTCACGCACATTTTCCAGGCAGACGGTGAGTTGCGCACCTATTTTCCAACAGTGCTTGCCCCGTGTGTCGCGTACCCCTTCAGAGGTCATTGTAGGCTGCGTGTGACACGCATACGTTCATTATTGTGTTTCTGGGTGCCACAGCGTAGTGCGTGTTTTTGTTTACACGCACGTGGTCTACGAGGGGTCGCTTGCACGTCATTTTCTGTTATTGGGGTGCCTGTGCATTGCGTGACCCGTCATCTTTCCCCAGGGGTTCCATTCAGCCTTGCAAGTGCACTAGGGTACGAATACCATCTAGTACCCTACCCCTTTGACCCCCAATTGCCCAGGACAATACTTCCCTGCTACTCCCATACGCACAGCTACATCAGTGCCATGTCTGGGAGGCGAGCAAGAGGTAAGGGTGGCAAAGGTGGCCGACCCTCAAGAGGTGGGCGTGGTGGGCGCGGTAGGGGACGTGGCCCACGTGTGGAGGACCAGTCAGGGAGACCCATGCCCCCCCCCCATGGTTGAGGAAAATGTGGCTGACACCATCGATGCTCAGCCCTTGTTGGACCCGTCCATTGTGGCACCTGACCTGGCACAGGCTGACTCCGAGACTGATTTCCAGGTCCACAAGTCTAGGCCGCGGGTGGCCGTGCCAGTCAGTGTCACCAGGCCACATGTATCAGGGGCAGCCATGTCATCTGCTGCCCCAAGTAGGCGGGGTGGGAAGGCTGCAGGGGCAGCTGCAGCTCCGTCCACCCCAGCTCTGACTCTCCCAGCCAGGACAGTGTTGGTCCCAGTCCGTCAGTCTGAGGTTCCCCCTGCCACTATCACACTCGAGCTAATGCCTGCAGGAAGTCAGATGGTCAGTGTGCCATTGCACACTACGACACAGTCCACCGGTGCTCCTGCCCCGAGTGGCCAGAGCGGCATATGCCACTCACAGTCCCCACCACCTTACTAGAGGAAGAGGAAGAGTGCACGTGCACTACAGACTGATGCCCCAGACACGGCTACACAGTCCGGCACGCCGAGGAAGCCTAGCTTCAATGATGCCGAACTGAATCAACTTGTGCAGTACGTGTCCGATCATGACGCCGAAATGTTGAGCACTCCAGGGTCTAGGATCACACCTGCTCGCCGTCAGGCACACTGGCAGGCCGTCGCGGACAGCATAAGTTCCCTTGGGTATATGAGGCGCACAGCTACCGAGTGCTACAAGCGATGGAATGACCTGAAGCGCAGGGCAAAGAGTAAGCTGGCCTCAAGTCATGCCGCAACTCTGGTGACTGGAGGTGGGTCTCCAGTAGAGGACATTGAGCTCACTCCACATGAGAATGTCGCTGGGACCTACGTCACAGAGGAGCAGATCCAAGGTGTGGGAGAACTTCCAGATTACGAGGCATTGTCCGGTGAGTGCACATGCATGTGTGTGTGATCCATGTGTACGTTGCATGTGGGAGGGGTCCAGGGTGGGTGCCAGGTCAGGATGTGTGTGCCTGAGTGGTTTGGGTCACCCATGTGCTTCATCCAATGCATTTTGCCCCCCGGGATTTGGGTATTGCAGTGTCCCTTCTGGCCACAGCAGGCATTTGCCACTATATTGCGCCAGTTGACCTTGAAGTGGCAACATGCAACAACATTGTTCCGTATTTCGCTGTGCACGTTCTGGCTGATTGTAGGAATACCCCCAGTTCTATTGCACATCACTCTGCCCTATTCTCACAAACATGACATGCCTATGGTACATGCCAACTGTGGGATGGCACTGCTAGCCAGCATGCATCTGATGTGTTGCCCTTCCATCTTGGTGTCATCAGTGTCTGACATTTACCTCCCCTTCCAACTCAGTGACAGTGCATGCATGTGAGGGACATAGTCATGTGGGACATGTGTCTATCAAGTACATTTCCTGTAGCTTGTCTGGCCTATTTGTGTGCCATGGTGTTAATGCCTGTTTCCATTTTCTGTCTTTCATGTTTTTTCAGAGGATGACGCACTTGATGCTGTTGAGGGTGAGGAGATGGTGCTCACCCAGGAGGGATCTCTGACACGTCCGAGCACGAGTGGGGGACGTGGTGTGTTGGTGGGTGAGAACCCACTCTTGCTGCAGGGCATTCTCTCCAGGGCTGTATATGGGTGCACCTCCCCAGAACTCTTTTCAGGTGTTGATTCGGATGAAACCCATGTGGATTCGCAGGTATGTGTTCATGGAAGGGATACTGCTCTGTCTGACCCACCTGCACCAGGGGTAGAGCCCACAATGGGGATGTCAGTGTTGGTAGGTGCGCCTGTGGTGGTTACGGATGCAGGGCCACACTCCGCAACATCTGATCCTGTTCCTGGGCGAGCAGATCAGAGGGGAAATGCAGTCCTGCAGCCTCAGGCAGTGCCGACACAGCGATGCGCAGTTCGCCTTGCCCCAGACAGGTGTGGTGCCCGTCAACGCGGTGGCCGTCCGCCACCTGGCAATACCGTATGGGAGCAATCCATATATGGTATGGCCAACCAACAGGCAGCATCATCAGAAATGATTGCTCAAGCCATGGACAGGGTGGCCACTTCCATTGTCCCCCCAGAAAGGCAGAGGGAGCTACTAGAGCAGGCAACAGCCTCCATTTGCCAATCAGTAAGGGAGGACATGTTGGCGTCCAACAGGGACAGACAGGTGGCCCTGGACAATCTGAGGGAATCAATTTTTCTAGATGCCCAGGGACAGAGGGAAGCCCTGAGGGGGGAGGTCCAGCACCTCAGGCAGACTCTACTGGACCTTGAGGCTTCCACTGTCACCAGGACAGAACAGCTGCTGGAGCGCGTCACCCGTACGCTCTCGGCAGAGATGCAGGCAACTCGTGCGGAGGTCCGGGCAACACGTCGGGTGTTGCATGGGGATCTCCGCACCATATCCCTCCAGAACGAGGCCTTCAACACCCGCATGCTTGCTGCAATGGAGGACCACACCAGGGCTTTGCGTGGGCTGCCTCCCATAGCACCACCACCTCCTGTGGCAGCAGCAGAGGTCGAGGAGAGCGAATCCAGCAGTGATACTCCCACAAATTAGTAGCCGTGCAGGCCATGAGCCCATGGAGGTGTTTTATTTTCGCAACATTCACCCAGGTGGCTGTTGGTGAGCATCCTGTCCTCGGACCTCCTGGGTGGCCTCCCCCACCCCCTCTGGCCCCCACATGGCCATTTTTGATTTTTGCTTTTTGATTTTTGAGGTGCAGTGTGTTGCCTTGTGTGGCTCCCGTGGGCTTCCACTGTGTTCCGTTGGGCACATGCAGGCTTGTCCTGATTTTGGGTTAGATGCTTGGGTTTGTGAGACACACACCCCTCCTGCTACCCATTTCCATGGGCTTGCAAAGGGTGTGCCCAAGTGACAGTGAATTACACAGTGACGTTGGACTCCCATGAGCTATGTGGCCAGTCTGTAGTCTATACTGTGTATACATTCCTAGTGCATATTGTAGTAGTATTGTCCACTGCATGGTGTATTGATGTGTGCTTGTGCTTCCATGTCTCCCTCCTAATTTGCAGGGTCAGTCCTCATGTCTTCACAAGCCCGTCTACTTTGGAGATGGAGTTCATGTTGTTAGCAGTGCACTCGCAGATGTGGCTGGCACCAACACTGTACAGTAAGAGGTGGTCGATGTGCTGGCATCATCAGGTTGTAGGTCAACGTATCCTTTAGTATTTGGTCATGTTTGTTGTCATTTATACATGTATGTGGGCATACTGTGTGTGGGCAGTTTCCATTTGGGACACTGTACTCTGTGGCACTTGTGTAATGTTTGGGGTATGAATTTGTTTGCTCTCACATTGCATGACATGCCATGGTGGAGATGAGTGTGGGCCTGTTAGCAGGTGCCCCTCACTGCTGGGGGGTGGGGGTGCAGGGGGACATGAATGGGGGCCTGGGGGGGAGGTGTTGGGTGACATGGCACTGTTGTCATTTACTATCTTTGATGGTGGTAGTGATATTGGCATCATTGAAGTGTGTCTTTTGATTACACAGCATTGGTGGTGTTTGTGTAGGTAGGGTGGCACACAATGGTACACTTCAGTTGTACAGTCTCAGGCTGGTATGGTTGTGACAGGTGACTCTCCATTGAGGCATCATCTTTGTCCGAATGAGTCATCATTGATTGTCAGCTGGTATGTGCCAGGGCTGTGCCCACTCCACAGGGGTGTGATTTTATGTGAAGTAATCAGCCACCAGCTGCGTGCGGGTTGCCTCCCCCGTGCCCTTTCCCCTCCCATGCGCAGTGGCCGTGCATGTGGTTGGGGATGTGGGGGCACCACCATGTCCACGGCCAGGCCCCGGCGTGTTGCAACGTTGTGCAGGACACATGCTGCCACTATGATTCTGCACACTACTGGGGGAGCGTATAACAGCTGCTCGCCAGAACGGTCAAGGGAGCGAAAGCGTGACTTGAGCACTCCGAATGTGCGCTCCACTATGCCCCGGGTTGCAATGTGGGCTGTGTTGTATCTTACCTGGGCGTGGTGGGGTTCCGAATTGGCGTCATCATGTGGGTGCTGAGAGGGTAGGCACTGTCCCCTGGGGAGGTGGTGATGGGTATCATTAGTGGGGTTGTGACATTACTCAGTATCTGACATGCATGCACGCGCAGTGGCATTTATACTCACCGAGCAGCCATGTATCGCCATGCCGCCCAGCCTCTATGTCCCGGTTTAGGGTAGACATTCTGTAGATGAAGCTGTCATGGGTTGAGCCTGGATAGTTTGCATATACTGAGGTGATGATTCCCTTGGCATCACATACTACCTGGACGTTGATGGAATGCCAGTGCTTGCGGTTTCTATAGATGTGCTCAGTTGCCCTGGGGGGACGTAGAGCCACATGGGTGCAATCAATGGCGCCTAGCACTTTGGGGAATTGTGCCACCCTGTAGTATTCCTGTGCGACAGCCTGCCTTTCTGCAGGTGTTCTGGGCAGGTATATGTGCCTGCGGACTGATGGGCGTGCAGTGATGATGGCCAAGACCTGGTGTAGGCAGCGTGACTGGGTGGCCTGTGACAACCCCCCCACTATGGCACTTGTCCGCTGAAATGATCCAGTGGCCAAGAAGTGCAGTACATTGAGGACCTTCTCCAGGGGGCTGAGGGCTTGGGAGCAAAGGGTGGGTGATGTGAGGTCATCCTCCCACTCACTGACCAGGTCGAGTATAATGTGAGGTGGGAACCTGTACCTCCCATACACCTGGTCATCAGGCATCCCAAAAAGGCTGGTTCTGGGTGTGAAAATTCTGGGCCGTACTATCCTCCTCCTCCTGCGATATCCCACGGCCACTGCTGCTAGGAACGGTATATTCATCCTGGCATCTGAGCTTGTTTGTTGTTTGCGCGCACTTTTATGCTGTGCGGGTCAACGTACGCCTGCTTCCTGCTGGCGTACGTGCTTCCGGATTGGCCACGTTCGATTCCATGAATGCGTGTTGTAGGCGAGCGTGTAGGACTTCCCGCGCACCCCTGTAATACACGCACCCAGCCCATTCGCATGTAGAATTACTCGCACTCCCCTGTAATACACGCACCCAGCCCTAACGCGGGTAAAACTTCTTGCGCACCCCTGTAATACACGCACCCAGCCCTAACGCGTGTAAAACTTCTTGCGCACCTCTGCAATACACGCACCCAGCCATAACGCGTGTAAAACTCCTCGCGCACCCCTGGAATACACGCACACGCTCCCCCCAGGCCCGATCGCGTGTGTAACCACCCGCGAGCCCCTAGAATACACGCGCCCAGGCCAATCGCGTGTGGAACTTCTCGCGCACCCCTGAATTACAGGCACACGCTCCCCCAGGCCTGATCGCGTGTGTAACCACCCGCGAGCCTCTGTAATACACGCACGCAGCCCAATCGCGTGTGAAACCACCCGCGAGCCCCTGAAATACATGCGCCCAGGCCAATCGCGTGTGGAACTTCTCACGCACCTCTGATATACACGTGCCTAGGCCAATCGCGTGTGGAACTTCTCGCGCACCCCTGAAATACACGCACGCACGCAGCCCAATCGAGTGTGGAACTTCTTGCGCACCTCAGAAATACACGCACGCAGCCCAATCGCGTGTGGATCTTCCCGCGCACCCCTGAAATACACGCACGCAGCCCAATCGCGTGTGAAACCACCCGCGAGCCCCTGGAATACACGCGCCCAGGCCAATCGCGTGTGGAACTTCTCGCGCACCCCTGAATTACACGCACACGCTCCCCCAGGCCCGATCGCGTGTGTAACCACCCGCGAGCCCCTGTAATACACGCACGCAGCCCAATCGCGTGTGAAACCACCCGCGATCCCCTGAAATACACGCGCCCAGGCCAATCGCGTGTGGAACTTCTCGCGCACCTCTGATATACACGCGCCCAGGCCAATCGCGTGTGGAACTTCTCGCGCACCCCTGAAATACACGCACGCAGCCCAATCGCGTGTGGAACTTCTCGCGCACCTCTGAAATACACGCACGCAGCCCAATCGCGTGTGGATCTTCCCGCGCACCCCTGAAATACACGCACGCAGCCCAATCGCGTGTGAAACCACCCGCGAGCCCCTGAAATACACGCGCCCAGGCCAATCGCGTGTGGAACTTCTCTCGCACCTCTGAAATACACGCACGCAGCCCAATCGCGGGTGGATCTTCCCGCGCACCCCTGAAATACACGCACGCAGCCCAATCGCGTGTGAAACCACCCGCGAGCCCCTGAAATACACGCGCCCAGGCCAATCGCGTGTGGAACTTCTCGCGCACCTCTGATATACACGCGCCCAGGCCAATCACGTGTGGAACTTCTCGCGCACCCCTGAATTACACGCACACGCTCCCCCAGGCCCGATCGCGTGTGTAACCACCCGCGAGCCCCTGTAATACACGCATGCAGCCAAATCGCGTGTGAAACCACCCGCGAGCCCCTGAAATACACGCGCCCAGGCCAATCGCGTGTGGAACTTCTCGCGCACCTCTGATATACACGCGCCCAGGCCAATCGCGTGTGGAACTTCTCGCGCACCCCTGAAATACACGCACGCAGCCCAATCGCGTGTGGAACTTCTCGCGCACCTCTGATATACACGCACCCAGGCCAATCGCGTGTGGAACTTCTCGCGCACCCCTGAATTACACGCACACGCTCCCCCAGGCCCGATCGCGTGTGGAAGCACCCGCGAGCCCCTGAATTACACGCGCCCAGGCCAATCGCGTGTGGAACTTCTCGCGCACCTCTGATATACACGCGCCCAGGCCAATCGCGTGTGGAACTTCTCGCGCACCCCTGAATTACACGCACACGCTCCCCCAGGTCGCGTGTGTTACTTCTCGCACTGGTACAGGGTTGGCGCAGCCCTTTGCGATGGTTTTGCGATCTTGATGGCTTTTCCTTGCGCGAGGGCGTTCTTGGGGGCGTAACTGGCGCTGCTGCAGGGTCGCTGCGATACTCTGCACCACGGCTTGTTTTGGAGGATTAATCCATGAATACGATGTGTGCTGAAATGGATTTTATCGCACGCGGCTGGCGCAGACATTCGCACGGGAACACTCTGCGCCAGCCGCGTGCGATACTTTTGACTGTATTTCCATGAATCGGCCTGTATGTGTGTATTACTGTAGTTTGAAATGATGTCATATATATTTGTGTCCAGTAACAATGTTATTGAATTTATTTCACTGTTTCTGGGGCTACTTCTATCTGTATCTGCAGGAGATCCACAATGTATCTGCAAATGTATAATTTCCATGGTTAAGAAATTAAAACATATCTTTATATTACCTATGATTGTTCCATGCCCAATTTGAATGTTTACAAAAACAAAGCTAGCCATTCTCTGCTCCTAATCACTGTAAAATCAATGAAAAGTAAGTAGCTCCACATTTGTACACATTTCAAAAACACATTTTGCGTAGCAAAAATGTGTCTCATTTTTGCTCAGAAGTGCCAAGTAATCTCTCTGTTTAACTTTGAAATCTCCAAATGAACATACATCTGAGTTTGTGTTAGCCCTACTTGAAAGGCTCTAAAATATAATGAAGCCTAATTAGAAAAGTTAGTTTAATAGCCCTGTTAATGATAATGCATTGCGAATGTTCTTTTAATAATATGTCTACAATTGTTCAATTAGTCAAGGCGCATTAAGAGGACTTTGTCATTGTGGTTTTTGACAAATGTCCACATATCAAACATTGGGTCAGAGTTGTGAGACATAATACATGTCATCACTTTGGAATTATAAATATTCAGTCTGTTTTCTGAGGCTCTGGTAAATTCCGAGATCAAGTCTATTCCTATAGCATATGTTGCAGGATAAGAGTAACAATCAGGGTGTCAGAGTCATATCAGCAGATAGTGTGATTTGATTTACCAGTGAGTAAATGTACAAGGCCAATAGAGTAGAGAGCGGGCATGCCAACTCGGTACTACAACAAATGTTGAATTCCCAAGAAATCCACCAGCCAATCTCCACTTCAGACTTCTCCGAAATATAAGAACTTTGACTTCATTTAAGGATTTTCCAAGGAAATGCATCATTGCCAGTTTAGCAAAATGTAAGTCCATGCTGGCCCTGCCAAATGTTTATTCAATATCTAAATGAGAAAAGGCCAATTGGGAATTCCGTAGTAAAGCTTCATCATTCATCAATGTAACAACCTAGTAAGTGTTGTTTTTTCTCTTCTGGTAATGAACCCAAATTACGTATCCGAAACCATGCTATCAATTATATAGAGCAACCCTATGGCTAAAGCTTTAGCAATTATTTTACTGTAAACTTGTAATGCTGTGGTTGGCGTTTACACACATTTAAGGTGCAGATCCTTACATTTTCAAGGTTTATAAATGAAGAGCAACAGCATTTGGTAGGATATCAAAGTTGAAGGTTTTCTCTGCACAGCTCCACTGCAAAATATGTATTGAACGTTTTACCAGTAAACAGAAACGACCATGATGTTTGCAAATGTTTTTATTCTCCAACAGAACTTTCAGTCTGTATATATTACACGTCTGAATCCCATGTCATAGGAATTCTCCATGCCTATTTCAAAAGTCATAGTAGGATAGTTTTTACATTAGAGTATTAATCCATATGAGTCATGTATCTTGCACTTCCAACAACCTCCGTTAAACACAGAAAACAAAACAGCAAAGCACACCTAACATTTCTCCGTTACAGTGTAGGGAGAGAACAGAGAAATACATCATAATGACGATCATTGCGAAGCAACCATGGTTAACACCCGATAAGAACTATGGTGACCATCATTGGCTTTTACCACTAATTTCCTTAATAATGGCTTGGGAGTTCGCTTTGATTGTAACCTTCATATGGAATTGTATATCAAACAAGATATCTTAAGATTCATTACTTATATTTGTTTACAACAAAAACAAATTATTTCTTTGCTAAGAAAAAGATCTTCTATTTCTAGGGCCATTATCAGCTCCAAACCATAAATGAGCAAGTTCTAGGTTTGTTCTCCCAAAATCATGATCTCCCCTTTCTAGAAAATGTGAAATTCATTTTAGTAGCCAGCACAATAGTATTGTTTAATATGTTTTGCAGATATTTACAAGCATTTATTGGTTTCCTTTTTAGGAAAGCAAAGGTTTCCGGTTGTACATATTTGCATAGACTCATTTTTAGAAGTCAGCACCCTGCTGCCCCTCTAATCCCCAACCCCTAAATATATATATATATATGTATATATTACAGGGTTGCCGATAGCGACCCTGTAGTTATGGTTAAATTGTCTTTCCCAAAAAGAAAAGTTAGTCACCCTATAGTTAAGGGGGAACCTATCATCCATACGAAATTTGAAAATTCTGTGGGCGTGATTCACAGACACTTTTGAACCATAGAACAGATCAACACAACATTCTTGAAAAATTGAACATTTTATGAACATTCGTGTTACGATTCTAAAAGGGTATGTTCTTCACTGGTTTTCCAATGGGGAAAATGTCAAATGTTTTGCTCAAATGCATAGCCCAAACTGCTGGACAGATGTTCACTGAATAAGAAAGAAGTTGGGCACAAAGCTCTCAAAAGTAATCCGTTGTTGGTTTGGCGAAAATCCGTCCAGTAGTTTTTTTTTATTTTGCGAAAGTGGTTTCCCCTGTACCCAAAAAGTTATTCAAATCTCCCATGACGCATTGCTGGACCCAAGGATTTGTATTCCTGAAAATCCACCATTATGCAGATCGAGATTCAGATCTCGGGTTGTTTTTGGAAACTAACCTAAAATGATTTAAGGAGGAGAGAAGGACATTTCTGAGACTGGGGAGCTAGTGATCAGGGTATGAGAGGGGGAATGATGAATGTTTGGGGCCTATGAGTAGTGTGTTTTTTTTAGCGTTTATCCAAGATCAATAAAAGTAACTACTTTACAATTATAATATATTTATTTATTTATTTAGTTGTTTTTAGTTCAAAAAATTATAATATATTGAGATGTGACAATCACAGTAATTGCTAGTTAGGAGAATAGGAGTATTTTAAGTTAATTTAGGCAGCAATGTGTGTATCTATTATAACAAATACATGAGATTGCATCCTAAATTAAATTAACATGTGTGAGGGGAAGGTTTAGAGGGTTGTTATTGTTTGGGGGAGTTGGATCTGTTATAACAGATTTTATTTGGTACATTACATTTAATTAAATGTGTAAAACAGAGGATAGAATGATGCTGATGCATGTTTGCTATTGTCTTTATTTTGATTAGATAAGCCTTTCACGTTACTTAACAGGGAATATCTCATGTTTTTCCTGATGTCAGCAGTGCGGATATCACCATTACCAAAACTCCCTCTTCCTCATCCCAGTACCTGAAGAGTAATCAATGTTATTGTCCATACATCACTCCTCCTCTTTCCAGTTATCCAAAAATAATCCTTGTCACTAGCCCACATCCCTTTTCCTCATCCCCAGACCCACCAGTATTCCATGTCATTACCTGCACATCCCTCTTTCACGCTCTCAGTAGCCAATAGTAATTAATTTCATAACCCTCACATCCAACTTCTTCGTCCCAGTACCTAAAAATAATCCATTGCATTACCCACACATCCCACTTCCTCGTCCCAGTACACCAATAGTAATCCATCTCATTGCCCCACATCCCTCATCCTAGTAACACAATAGTAATCAATGGCATTACCCTCACATCCCTCTTTCTCCCTTGTCCCAGTGACCCAACAGTAATCCATGGTGTACCCAAACATCCCTCTTCCTTGTCCCAGTACCCCAATAGTAAATCATGTCACTAACGCCAGATCCCTCTTTCTCATCCCAGTACCCCAATAGAAATCCATGTCACTACATGCACACCCCTCTCCTATGTCCCAATACCCAATACCCCAATATGCCATGTCATTTCCCCACATTCCAATTCCTCATCACAGTCTCCCTCTACACCACTTCCCTCTTCCTCAGCACAGTGACATACTATCACAAATCAGTCTTCCTCATTTCATTCTCCTACTACTCCACCTCAATCTTTCAAGTCAGAGTCCCACACCACATTCTTCTGCATCACAGTCCCCGACTACCCTAATCTCCCTCTTCCTCATCACAGTCACCCTTTATGCCAATATTACTCTTCCTCATCATAGTGGTGAGGAAGGATAGCTCAGGGGCAACACGTTTGTCTTGGAAGACAACGCAACACAGGTTTGAATCCTGATCCCATGCCTAGAACCCACTTGGTAGTATTAAGTGCCTTATAAAAGAACAATTGTTATAATAATTATAATTATAATGCCCAACTACCGCCTCACTGTTCATTGCCATAGAGCCCAACTACCCCTACATCACAGTTTCCCACTGCCCTCTCCTCACTCTTCCTCAACATAGATTCCCACTAAACCCACCTCACTGTTCCCCATCACAGTGTCCCACTAACCCCACCTCACTCTTCCATGTCAACGTCCTCAATACACCCACCTGATTCTTCCTAATCACATTTCCCCTGTAGACCACCTTGCTCATCCTCGTTACAATCGAAAATCAATTTTCCTCATTTAAGACACCACTAATCCCCAACTCACATTTCCTCATCACAGTTGCCTACTACCTTGGAATGGAATGCAAAGAAATGTGTACAGTGTGAACCATTGCCCGAAGGCATATAGGTGCTAAGGAGCAGGAGTAATCAGGAAAGGCCAAAAAAAACAACATAGGCCATAAAAAAACCCTAAGGCTCAGAATAAATATCTTCAGTGCCTTATGAAAACTCAGGTACTCAGAAGTCTCCTGCTGCTGAAGTGGGAGCGCATTCCACAAAGACGGGCAAGGACAGAGAAAGACCTTCCCCCGACTCTAGCCCTATGATATCTGGGGACCATCAACACGTTAGGGGAAGCAGAACGTAACTGTATGGCAGGAAAGTATCTACTCAACTTTGTTTGCAGGAAATCTGCTCCGATATCATGGATAGCACGGTGCGCAATGCAAAGAAACTTGAACATGATATACTTTTTCACTGCAAGCAGTGAAGCTGTCGCAATAGACTAGAAGAATGAGACACTCTGGTGTCTCCTAGTGCCAGGTGTGCCACAGCATTTTGCAAGAGTTGCAGCTGATAGATCAAGCAATCAGGTTGGCCCAAGTAGATGCCATTACCGTAATCCAGTGAGCCCATTTTCGATGCTGGCACCACCCTGGAGCGTCGTTCCATGGAAAGAAATTGTAACATTTTCTTTAAGATTTTCAACTTAAGAAAATCAGAATTGCATACTGCAGCAACTTGCGCCTACCTGGAGACTGATGACAATAGTTTAATACTTAGGGCCTCATTACACGGAAGGCGGTAAACCAAGGTGCTATTAGCACCTTGGTCCATGCCGGTAAATTACCGGCACCGCCTTGGAGGAAAGGGGAATTACCGCCCTATTCCAAGGTTGGCAGGGCGGTAATTCCCCCTTCCACCATTGCCCTTCCCCATTCCCATTTTTGCCCCATAGGGCATAATGGCAATGGGGAAGGTGCTAATTATGGTACCGCAAATTTGCGGTGCCGTAATTAGCACCAAGGTCCCTTTGCGGGTTGGTTTTTAACGCCTGAAAAAAGCAGGCGTTAAAGTACCCACCCGCAAAGGGACCTCGTAGTAAGGCGGTAAGGGTTAACGGTCACTGGTACCATTACCAGTGACCGTTAACCCTTACCGCCTTCCGTGTAATGAGGCCCTTAGTCTCTTTACTGAATCACTGGTTATAGGACACAGTCCGAGGAAAGCAGGCCAAACGTTTGGGGTCCAAAATGCGGTGGAAGGATTAGAGCCAAACATCAGGATCTCAGTTTTATCGCCATTAAGTTTCAGCCAATTTTTGGCCATCTACTTATCAATTGCAGATACACACCTGCATAGTATAGAAGGGGCTCTAGCAAGGCCGAGTTTAAACAAAGGAGCCGGTGAGTATCATCAGCATAAGTGTAGAACCGCACCCCATGTTCCGTAATGAGCTCTGCCAAAGGCTGGATGTAAAGATTAAAGAAAAGCAGGGACAGAAAAGAACCCTGGGGGACCCTGCAAGATAGAAATGATTTGAATGGAACACGAGACACTGATTAAATATGCCCAGTAAGAAATAATGAAAACCACTCAAGTTATAAGCCAGAAAAACCCACTTTCTTCAGACAGTGAAGAAGAATGCCATGACCAATTGTATTGAAAGCTGCAGACAGGTCGAGAAGTATCAACACACAGGGCTCTGAGCGGTCCTGCATTATGGCACAGAGATCAAGAAACGAGATCATAACTGATTCTGTACCCATACAAGGTCTGAACCCGGATTGAAATGGGTGCAGACAGTGCTCAGATTCAAGAAAGCGTGCAAACTGTGGTGCAAAAATTGCTTCCATAAGTTTCATAAAAAACAGTAGCAGATAAATTGGCCGATAATTAGTGGCCAAAGTTGCATCCAGATGTGACGTCTTCAGAAGAGGGTAATTATAAGCTCTATCGGGATTTTCCCAGTTGAAAAATAATGATGAAGGGCTGCTGTAAACACAGGGATCACTTATAGTATAAGAGCCTGAATAACCCAATGAGGAATAGGGTCTGCAGGAGAAGCGGATTTAATCTTTTTACAAGCAGCCACACCATCTCATCAGTGACTGGCTTAAACTGAAATGGTTCAAAGGACACTTCCCTCTCCCAAGGAGAACAAGAAAACCATCCAGTGCGAGATTAGGTTCAGTGCTTACAATAGTTCGAAATGTTTTACAAATTGTTTCTGAAAAAAACATGCTGATAGTATTGCAATGTACTTGAGTATGCAAGGGACTCAAACTTGGCAACAGCAAAGCTGAAAGTCCCCTTGCTACTTTAAACAGCTCACGTGAGGCACAAGGTGAAGATAATATGCGATTGGCATAAAACTGTGATTTTGCTAACTTAATGGTCTTAAAATATAGGGATAACATTGTTTGTGCATTTATTTAGAGGGAAGATCGCATTTTATTCGCTGCTTGTGTTCCAGCCGACAGCATGCTTGCTTAAGTGTTCTCAGTTCCTGCGAGAATCAATTGACAGATAGTTTAGCAGGAATGTTACTGGACAGCACAGCTGCAATAGGCGCTGCTGCGGTTGTCATGGCTTTAAGAAGAGCAGTGGCCGGATCACAATTCTCCATCCCTGTGAGTTGATCAATGTTAGCCACGAGATAGTTTGCCACAGACTTATTACAGACCCTGCTCCATCGAAGCTGGGTGAAAACAACTTTTCTGAGGACAAGGCACAATAAAAGGAAGGACAAAATGGTCTGTCCAGGTAACAGGAAAAGTCTTAAATGTCATAGTCAGAGAAAGAGTCAGGTCCAAGACATTGCCTCACTCATGGGTGGGAAAATAATTGCGAAGATCAAAAGACAGATCAGCCAAAATGTTAACTAACTTCATAGCATAGGAGTTTTGCCCGCATGTTAAAGTCTCCCATAAGAATCAGCTCAGGATGTGTACGAGTCAACTCCACAATCAACTGTGCGAAATCATAAACAATGTTAGCTAAAAAGTGTGCATGAGGCCAGTAGACTAAAAAGTAAGGAAGTGAGTTATTTGGCAAGATCTGTAACTACACCGGATAAAGCTCAAAAAGGAATTGCAGTACACTGAAGGGTAGTTCGATGGACCAAGGCCAGGCCGCCACCAATTAAGGGTGGGGTTGGGGGCCTGTCCAGGTTCAAGATAATATGGTTTGTGGGGAGCATTTGTACCATACCCTACCTCAATCTTCCTAGTCAGAGTCCTCCACCTCACTCGTCCACACCACAGACCCCGCTAACACAAACTCTGTCTTCCCTGTCACAATCCCCCAACACACCCAAGGTTATTCTTCCTCATCACAGTCCCCCCACTACCTCACCTCACTCTTCCTCGTAACAGTCCCCCACTGACCCCACCTCACTCTTCCTCGTCACAGTCCCCAATAATCCACCTCATTTTTCCTCGTTACAGTCCCTCACTACTCCAACCTCAAATCTTCCTCAGCATAGTCACCCAGGAACCCACCTCACTCTTCCTTGCCAACTATCCACACATCAATTTTCCTTGTCACAGTAACCCAAGGTGCGCACAAATATATCTGGTTGTGAGCCACATCGATACATCGTTTTGGGCTCTCCTAAAGACTGACGATTTTCCGCTGTCCCATAATGTGACTAGGAATATCTACTGTGCAGTATGCAGTGAAGGATGGGCACAATGGAGTCCTTAATCAAGGTTGAAATTAAAACAGCAGAGAAACAATTGTGATTGGATCCAACAAAGTATACCTTGGATCCTTTGTACTGAGGAAAGGGGAGACTAACACTAACAGCTGAAACCAGTCGACTTTGTGATAAGATACAATGAAATAGGATGCTTGGTTAGAGTAAGAAATCCCTCCTCCTGCTAATGCAACCACTACAGTTATGGTGTTAGGTTAGAGGCCATTTTTTAACCAAGCTCTACCAGGTAGTGCTTAAAATAAAGGTATTTGGCACACTCCAGTGTAGAGGTTTTAATAATACATTCTTAGACCTTTTTTATCAGTACGGTTGCAATGCTTAACATACTTGTGCTTGAGAATATTAGGGACAGAATGTTTACTCTTCCTTCACCTCAATAGGTGGCACATCACCATGACCTAGGGAGAGGGGGCACACATGAGGGTAGTTAGTACTCTCTTCAGGCTGAGATAATGACTAGCTCTCTAGCACTTGTTCACTGTAATAGACTCTCTTTCTTTTTGTGTTACCTCAGTACCCCACTAACACCAACTCAGCCTTACTCATCACAGTCCCCCACTACACCCACCTCACTCGTCTTCATCCATTATCTCCACCTCACTGTTCTTTGTCACAGTCACCCTCTACCCCACCTCACTCTTACTTGTTACATTCCCCCACAACCCCAACTCAATCTTCTGCATCATAATCCCCCATCATCACAGTCCCCGAGTGGTCTAACCTCAATCGTCCTCATCCTGGTTAACCAAAGGTAATCCATGTCATTACCCCACATCTCTCTTTCTCATATGAGTACGCAATAGTATTCTGTGTCATTACCTTCACATCCCTCATCCCATAGCCCAATAATAATCCATGTCATCATCCCCCTTCCTTTTTGCAGTACCCAATAGCAATCCATGTCATTACCGCCACATCCCTCTTCTTCTTCCCAGTAGCAAACAATAATCCATGTCATTACCAATATATACCTCTTCCTCGTTCCAGTACCCCAATCATAATAATATTAATATAGCGCTGCAAACCCTTAGGCATCTGAGCACTGCTTGTTATTACCCACGGTGTGTGGTGCTTATTTATCGATCTCGGAAGGATGAAAGGCCGAGTTTGGCACTGACGGGATTTGAACCTGCATCAGCAGGTTCTTCACAGATGTCAAAGTGAGCACTCTACTCGCTGTGCTATCGGACTGGCTAATACTAATCAATATCAGTACAGCCACATCTCGCTTCCTCATCCCAGTGTCCAATAGTAATCCATCTCATTACACACATTCCTCTTCCTCGTCCAAATAACCCAATAGCAATCCATGTCACTAACCCCACATCCCTCTTCCTCGTCCCAGTACCCCAAAAGTAATTGATGTTACTACACCCACATCCCTTACCACATCACAGTAACCCAATATTAGCCCATGAGATTTCCCCCACATCCCTTTTCCTCATCCCAGCGCCAAAAACTCATCTATGTCATTACCACCACACTCTACCTTGCCCCAGTATGCCCCAGTACTCCGATAGTAATCCATGTCATTACCCCCACATCTCTACCTCGTCCCAGTACCCCAATAATTAACCATGTAATTAACCCTCTTCCTTCTCACATTCACCCCGGATTCAACCTGACTCTTCGTCATCACAGTCCTCAGCTACCTCCAACTCGCTCTTCCTCAACACAGCCCCTTACTATTGATACCTCACTGCTCCTATCACAGTCCCACATTAAGGCCACCTCACTCTTCCTCATTACAGTGCCCCACTGCCCCATGTCACTCTTGCTCATCAAAGTCCCCAATGACTCCACCTCATTCTTCCTCGTCACAGTCCCACACTACCACCACCTCACTCTTCCTCATCACAGCCCCCCACAGCACCCACATCATTCTTCTTCATCGCAGTCACCCAGTACCTCCAACTCACTCTTATTCTTCACATTCTCCCACTAGCTGCAACTCACTCTTCCTTGTCGGGGTCCCCCTATTGCCCCACCTCATTCTTCTGTGTCACAGTCGTCCAGTCTCCCATCTCAACCTTCCTCATTACAGTCAACCACTAACCCTACAGCACTCTTCCGCATCATAGTCCCTGATTACCCATATCTCAGTCCTTCTTGTCACATTCTACCTCTATCCTAACTATTTTCTTTCCTCCACACAGTCCCTTACTATCGACTCCTCACTCTTCCTTGTCACAGTCCCACATAACTATGTACACCACACTGTTCCTGATCACAGTCCCACATTACCCCCACCTCACTCTTGCTCATCACAGTCCCCCATGATCATGTTCACTCTGGGAGGTCGGGAATCCAGCACCATGTTACTCAGCAAGTTTACCAATATGCCCAGGTCAAAGGGACTGGTGCATAGGATTAGCTGTTGCGCTATGCTGGCAATAACCCAGGTCAAAGGGACTGGTGCATAGGATTAGCTGTTGCGCTATGCTGGCAATAAGGCCCGGCCATTGAGCAAGCACTGATGACTCTGGTTGGGAATCTCCAATACTTATGTTCTTGGCTATAGAATGTTCAGACCCTTCCAAGGAGGAGAAAACAGCCTGAGTAAGGACTGGCTCCATGATGTCTCCAATTCCAAGAGTTCTCTCCCGATATATGGATAGTACCTGTTCCAGGATCAGTGGTAGATTATGGTGATCTTGAATTAGGCATTTTATAGCAGCGACAACCTTGTCTACTTTATGCTTTTCTGGCTCAGGGAGACGGCCTTGCAGTCTCTGTCTCCTTCAGGAACTAAGCACCATTACCTCTGAGACACGGTCTCTGGTCGCCATAGGAGATGAGGCCACTGAGCCCACGTGACCAATTTCAAATAAACTATTCCTCACCTTGCCACAAAACCCAGGGGTAAGGTATTCAGGCTCTCGCTTTTTAGCTGGTAGTCTCCCCCCCATTTTTGCTAGTGGCCATGGACACAGCAGTAAACCTCAGGAGAGGTAATCAGCCCCGAGCTTCCAAGGAAGGCTGTCACCTGGAAAGGCCCTAGTGAATCACTCAAGACTCACGTTACAAAGGACACCCCTCTCCCCCAGTAGGCTCAGGATCCAACAATCACTGGGGGTATCACAAGCAGCAGCAAGCATCAGCTCTCTCTCTCAGGGAGAGCTGTCACAGCCTTGTATACAAAAAAGAATAAAGGGCAGAAGATCCTAAAATGTCGGTGCCTCCGAAAAAAATGTAGATCTTATTAAGTTTCACGGCCAACAAAGGACGGTGGCCTCACCTCTCTAATAGCCCCCAGCCTCTGGCCCAGAGCGAGGTATCCCACGGCTTGTGGGAGGATTGAATAGGTCAGCAGAAATATGGCGCTGAGCTCCGAACCCCACTTTACAGCGCTGTTGACTGAAGGAATCCCTGGAGGTCGCAGGAGCTGCTAGCGTCTGCGGCTAGAACGGTAGTTTCAAAAAAGGGACCTAACACAGCATCAGGCAGGCAGAGCGTCAAGCCGCACGGCCACAGGAAGTCACCACCGCCTCCGACGCTCTTCCTCCCTCTGGGATAAGCATCAATGTGTCCCACCTCATTCTTCTTCATCCCAGTCCCCCATTGCCACCACCTCACTCTTCCTCATCAGAGTCCACATCTACCCTACCTCACTCTTCCATGTCACAGCCCGCCGCCACCCCACCTCACTCTTCCTCATCACCAGTTACTTCCACCTCACTCTTCCTGATCAAATTCCACCACTACCACTGCATCACTCTTCCTCATCACAGTCCCCCACAACCGCACCTCACTTTTCCTCATCTCAGTCCACATGACCACACCTCGTTCTTCTTTATCACAATCCCCCACTACCACCATGTCACTCTTCTTTGTAACAGTTCCCTGCTACCCTCACTCCACTCTTCCTTGTCATAGTCTGCTGCTACTGCCACCTCACTAGTTCTCATCACAGTCCCCCACTTCTCCCAACTCATTCTTCCTCATCAGAGTGCACATCTACCCCACATCACTCTTCCTTGCCACAGTCCTCCACTAGTCCACCGCACTCTTCCTCATCACAGTCTCCCAATACCATTAACTCACTCTTCTTTGTCACAATCCACCGCTATCCCACCTCACTCTTCCTAAGCACCAGCTACTTCCACCTCACTTTCTCTTCAAAGTCCACTGCTACCTCCACCTCACTCTTCCTCATCACAGTCCCCCACTATGCCACCTCACTTTTCCTGATCAGTCCCCTGCTACCCACCTCAAGCTTCTTCATCACATTCCCTCAAAATCCCTACCGCACCTTTCCTCATCACAGTCCCTCACTCCCAAAACATAGTTTTCCCTCATCACAGTCTCCAAGACTCCAACCACACTCTTCCTTATCACAGTCCTTCACTACCACCTCCTCAATCTTCCTCCTCACAGTCCTGCACTACCCCCACCTCACTTTTCCTCGTCACATTCCCCCACTTCTCCCACCTCACTCTTCCTCATCACAATCCACTAGTAGCCCTACCTTCCTATTCCTCATCACATACCCCACCACCCTCATCTCATGCTTCCTCATCACAGTCCCTCCAACCCCACATCATGCGGCCTTGTTCCAGTCCTGTACTACCACTATGTGTCTCTTCTTCATCATAGTCCCGCACTACTCACATCTCAGTCTTCCTCATCACAAGCCCCCACTTCCCCACCACACTGTTCCTTGTCACAGTGTCCCACTACCCCATCTCACTCTAACTCATCAGTGTCCTTCAAGACCCCACCTCACTCATTCTTGTCACAGCCTCCGGCTACCCAAACCACACTCTTCCTCATCCCAGTACAACATTAGAAAACTATTCTTACCTAGTAGATTGAAAAAGAATACTTGATAATTGCCATGTTGCATAGCTGCAGAATGGCATATTGATAACCAAGGAAAACGTATGTTACTGAAAAAAAAGGCAGAATTACAGGTCGTGGGCAGCATAGCATAACAAAACCCATGGAATTCAGTGAAAAACCTGTATTAAAGGACAATTACGGAGACTCATTTCAGTGCAACAAAATCCTTGAAATTCAGTGAAAAACAATCTTCAGTGGAAGTGACATTGGTTGATTTAATGCAACAAAACTCCTCAATTTTGACAGGTGTTGGAAGCTACCCCACCTTAACTATGAGGCCCCCTATGCGCAGCCGATATGCACATTGATGACATCACAAATTACATCACAGACATTATCATGAATAACATCACTTAGGAGATGTCAGATGCCATCAGCGAAGACATCATATGATTAATCAGTTAGGACACCACCTATGACCTCCTCAATGACCTCACTGGTAATTACCAGTGGGGAATCTTTTCTGTCTGTATTTGAAGTTATAGAGTGCATTCAAGCACATATGCAATATACCATCACTTTTATGGAGGTCCAAAAGCTTTTGTCATACATTAAAGATAATGGTAGGTTACCTGCTGAAAGTTTGTCATGGACATAGCAAACTAACATTTCAGATCCAATACAGCAGGAGTCTGCTACCTTGGGAGCTCCAGAAGGTTTACATTACAACTTCCACTATCCTTACACAGCACAGGCAATGGTGAGGGGTCATGGGAATCATAGACCAAAAGAGAGCAAAATGTAGGCTTCAAACCACAGCACTAAACCAAATGAAAGATTTGTCTCTTTGTTACATTAACTGCTCTAATACTGATAGCCCAGACAAACCAGCGACCTCGCAACATTACATAGTTTTTCATCATGGTTGACATTTGCAGGTTACCTCCTCTAACCTTTACACTTTGACTTGGTCAAAGACTACCTTTTTTTATACTGACAGTAAATTGTTTGATATATGACGATGTGCTGATTTCGGAAGCTGTTCCTTCTCATGTATGTTGTATTCTTTTGTGGTCAGGTGTAAAGTCATAATTGGAGTACCCAAATGTCTTCTTTACATATAGGACTGTTTGTAGAGCAGAATGCTGAAAGTATTGTAGTATCTCATCATGGTAAATGCTCATTCAATACAGGGTAACTCTGGTGTGTAAGAATACCAAGCCTGTTAATGGACCCTATTTTTCAATGATGCTCCAAGCTTTGCACCGGAATCCTCACTTACATGCAGAAACACGCTTCTTAAATGTTGCACCTCTCTTACTTGCGCACATGATTTGCTGTTCCAGTGTCATGATTGATGATGGCAAAAGTGGTGTCATATATGATGATATCAGTGATGTAATTTTTGATGTCATCAATGTGCGTAGGGTATGAGCACTGGGTGGCGTAGTATCCAACACCTGCTGAATTTGAGGGGTTTTGTTCTATTAAATCAGCACGTTAACATCACTTTAAACAAAGATTTTTCTTTGAACTTTTAAAAAGAAGTATTTTTGTTAAAACCTATATTGCGTTACTTTTCAAACTTGACCCTATTGACCACAAGCCTTGAAAGGTAATGGTTCATATGTATGTTATGGACAGTCAGTCATTACCACCCAAACCTCAAACTGATTCACATATGCAAAACGACTTATTACTTGACATTCCATTAAATATACAGGTGAATGACATTTGCTAATGATCACAGTAGCCAGCATATGGCATCCTTGTCCACTCTTCATCATTTGACAGATAACCTCTTCTAATCTAAAAAAAAAGAGAAAAAATCTTAAGACAGGTCTATTTAAATGTCACCAGCAAAAACATTGCCAATGGCCGGGTCAATGTTTTTACCACGTTTTCTAAACATGCTTCGCAAAATATTCTAGGACGGGTCTTATTTACTGTTCTGAAACCCATTGCTGGAATATTTGGGCAATGCGTCTTTTAGTAGTAAGGGTGCACCTTTGAAAAAAACAGTCGCTCCTGCCGACGTGTTCACTCTCGACATTAATAGTGGATACCACGTATTGCCGCTTCACGTGCTGCCTTACTTGCACTTAAGAACTTAAATACATCGAAACATACCCTAAACTAATGTATTACAATGTCCTAAATGCTAAATTTCTGAAGACTGTTTGAAGACCTGGAACACTAATATATGGTTCTGGCGAAATGTTACCCAGGAAGTAGGGTTTCTCACTCATACTTGTTTTTTTGTGTGATTTTTTAATCTTACATTCAAAGAAATTTATATATTTTTTCATTAGTCTTAATTACAAATACTGGCATGGCATCTCGGCTATGCCAATATTTGTAATTAAGACTAATGCAAAGGAACACTCTATTAGGACAAATGTAAGACATTCTTATATTGACGTGTGTTTCTCTCTTTTCCTCCAGTGAAGCGCTTTGCAAACCATGGGTACAAGTCCTATGAAATGCTCTACAAGGCAACAAAATGTGATGACAACGACCTTCTGAAAAACTTTGCAGATGCTTTCCAAAATTCTCTTGGTAAAATGGTAGGTTAATAGACCAGCTTATCCATCTCCCTTCTCTGCCTTGACATACTTTACAAGGGGCTGTTGAGAACAGTGGGAATCGTTGGGTGATTTGTAAGTGCCCACCAGTTGGTAAGTGCCCAAGGTTCTCTACGAGCTAGCAATGAAATGTTACACTTTAATAATATGAAATGAAAGTGCTCATATTGTGGAACCAGAGAGGTGTTTTATTTGTATTACATTGCAGGATCTGCCAGTTTGCATTCTTTGCTCATCTGTGTTTGTCGCAGACGATGAGCAGAGGTCTTAGCAATTCAGGTAGTGATTTATAATGTCATAATTCAAAATTAATACCCCACAGTTGTGTCCAAAAGGGAAAATGACATTCAAAAGATCTAATGAAAGGATACAAAATTAAAGAACTTTCTGAATGCCACTCTATCCCAAATACTGAGGAAGCAACAACGCTATTAAGAGAACTAAGGGCCTCAATATGAGTTTGCCGGTCCCGATACAATGGTACCGGTAAACTTACCGGTACCGTTGTATCCCGA
Source organism: Ambystoma mexicanum (assembly GCF_040938575.1). Taxonomy (NCBI): domain Eukaryota; kingdom Metazoa; phylum Chordata; class Amphibia; order Caudata; family Ambystomatidae; genus Ambystoma; species Ambystoma mexicanum. The sequence goes on from NC_090937.1 coordinate 407,221,949, forward strand.
CCAGCAAACTCCAAGTTGTGCTTGCGAGTGCCTTTGATTCCGCCAGGTCTGACCTGGTGGAAAGAAAGGCACCTGCGAGCACAGCATTTCGGATGCACAGGCACCGTTGGTGTGTGGGTGAGCAGATGCCCCACATCAGCCTGCTCTGTCTGTATGTCGAGGAAGGGCAGGAGCAACACCTTGTACATGCAGACATGCAGCTCCCCAGACAGCATTTCCAATGAGCTATGCAAGATGGCGAAGTAAAATGCCCCTAGCCTGGCATGTCTCATTGAGCTTGCGTGGCTTGGGAACTGTAACTGTCACAGAGAAACAATGGGCCTCATTACGAGGTATGCCGGTAAGGCAAAAATGATGCCGGTATGATAATACCGGCATCGTTTACCGTCCCGTTGCATTCTGACCCGCAAACCCGGTATTAGCGGCACCCTAAATAACAGTGCCGCTAATAGCGGCATAGGCGCGTACACGCGCCCCTTCAGGGAGCAAATACCGGCATGCCGGTAATAAGGGGGAATCACAACCTACGCAGACATGCAAATACCGGCATCGTGAAGCCGGTAATCACGGGCTGCATGATGCCGGCCACACAGGCATCGCAGACCACCCGCAAACAGCAATCAGGATACAAAGCAGCTACCACAGGTGCACACAATCCACACATGTGGAGTCAATGGAGGCTGTGCCAATATAAACTGAGCACACCCACACACCACACCCTCCCCCCCACAGGTGGAGGCAATGGAGACCGGCCCAGTACAAAAGGAGCACACCTACACACCACACCCCTTCCTACATCAAAATGCTACCACTAGCAGTTGCAATCATGGCGCTGGAGGACATGCCCATACTGCAACACTACAGCAACAACAACAACAACAACTACAGCAGCAACAACAGGCAGCACAGAGGATACGCAGGAGGAGAAGGAGGGTGAGACAGGCACAGCAATTACCACCAGAGCAGCCACCAGTGCCTCGTAGGCAGCCACCAATCCCTCGCACCAGACCCATCCCATTCAACCTAACCCCTGAGCAGATCCACACCCTGTACCAGTTGGACCGTGACACCATCGCCATCATAGTGGCCATGATACAGAATGACATTGCCAGCCACATAGGAATACGCACTGCCATCCCCACACTACTAAAGGTGGTGCCTGTGCTACACTTCCTGGCCACAGGCACCTACCAACACACAGTGGCCCAGCTGCATGGCATTTCACAACCACTATTTTCACGCATGCTGAACCAAGTGATGGATGCCCTCCTGAAGCACGCAAGCACCCACATATCCCTACAACGGACTGCCCAGGAGATAGCTGAAACCAAAATAGGCTTCCATGCACTGGCAGGCATGCCCAATTGTGTCGGTGCCATCGACCGCACCCATGTGGAATTGGTAGTCCCCCATGCCATAGAGGCGGTGTACAGCAATCGCAAGCAATACCACTCCATCAATGTGCAAATGGTATGTGACTCCAGCAAGATCATCACCCATTGCTGCGCCCGATTTCCTGGATCCACACATGATGCATGGTACTGCGCAACTCCACGCTACCCCGTCACATGGAGCGACATGCTGGACCACGTGCCTGGCTGCTTGGTGAGTTGCACAACTGTCCCATGGCCGTGCTGTGGGGTACTGATGTGTGCGGATGCAGAAGGGGGGGGCCTACTGCACCTGGGTGGGAAAGTGGGGGGGGGAATAGTGCACTTGGGTGGCTATAGCCAGTGAGTGGAGAATGCATACAGGGCTAAACACTCCTCACCTGAACCAGCCAAACGGAACATGACACATCTCTGGGCCACATATCACAAATAATGCATATGGATGACAAGTAAGAGGCACAACCAGGCCACCATGGTGATGGCAAGCAATGCATGACAGAACAGGATGGCAACTGTGGCAATGCGGCTAGTGTGACCATGCATAGTAAAGAATATACAGCATTAATTGGAGGCTAAATGTTGTTGCACTACCACAGCACATCTGCCTGAGCATGCTTGATTACATACTGCATCATCTATTAAACCCCATCCAGTGTACCACACCTCATTACAGTATACATTGCATCTAGGTGACTATTTTGTACACGTACAGGGACATGTGCATGCCCACCCCAAATAGCTGCCGCCATGACTGTGCTCCCTGAAGGTGGCAGTTCAGAGTGACACACACCTATTAGAATCTGCTTGCAGGTGATGGAGGATATCCCTTGAGGCCGTGGCTACTCACCCCTGTGCGTAACCCGCAGAACAGCCATGAGAAGGAGTACAAGGTGACGGACGGAGACGGAGGTGAAGTAGCCCCCCTGCCAGTACGTGATGCACGGGATGGCCATGCTGTACGCCATTCACTAATTCAGGAATACTTCTGAAACACAGGGACTATGAAAGACGTGTGTCAGTCAGACACTGGACCAATGTGGACATGCACACAGGGAATGTTGGGAGTTGGGCACTAAACACCGTACCACATTAAATGGATGCAACAAAAATAACAATGTCCAGCCATGGATTTTTCTTATCACAACGTGTGTATTCTTTACAACAGCAAAAATGTGCCCACTCCCCCTCCCAGACTCCCCCCACAAACTCCCTGACCCCCCCAACAAACTCCCAGTCCCCCCAACAAACTCCCTGACCCCCCAACAAACACCATCACCCCCAATAGACTCCACAAGATGCACTCCTTCACCCCCAACCTTGTGTCCCACTACCATTGTCCCCCCCACACTACTTCTGGGACTTCTTCCTGTCCAAAGGCTGCATTTCAGTGTGCCTTGCACTACTACGTGTGTGGCGCACTGGGCTGGTGGGGACAGATGAAGCTGGTGTGGAGGTAGTAGGTGATTCACTGGCAGGTTCCACACCTCCTGCAAGCCGTGGCCGCTGCATATGAAGCAGCATTGAGGTCAGCACCTGTGTCACCACCCCCAGGCAGTCCCTCATTAGGCGAGCCGATGCATTGACAGCGGCTGTGTTTGCTTTGATGGCCGCTGTGGTCCCTGCAATTGCTGTGGCAATACCCCACCTGGTTTCTGCCCCGTCTGCTATGTACTGGCCGAGTAGGTCTAACATGGCCTCCTGTTGGGCCTCCACCATCGACAATTGTGTCTCCAGGGTTCTGGAGGGGGCTGGAGTGGTGGGTTGTGCAGTCACGTGGATGGAATTTTCAGGACTGAACTCCTCAGAGGTGGGGAGGTCACAGTCACGGAGGCAGGGAACAGCTTCACTGCAGGTGGGTGACTGCAGGTGTTGGGGCGAGGGGGTGGGCATGGGGCTCGGGTTGGCCAGGCATGTCACTTCGGTGTCTCCCTCAGGCTCCACACTGGCATCAAGTTCTTCCCCAGTGGAGGCGGTGCTTCCAGGGACTCCCCTCGGACAGGTGTGGGTGTGGCCTGCTTGTCTCCAGCAGAGGTGCTGGTGGTTGCCCTCTTCTTACTGTGTGAGGTGGATGCCCTCGCAGTTGTCTCCGGGCTTGCTTCTTCCTCCGTGCCTGGGGGGGGTACAAGAGATGCAGGGCATCAGTGATGGTGTGACATGGCAGTGGCGGCGCTGTTCATAATTCATTTGATCATGCTTTCATGTCTTACAGGTGTGTCACGCAGGGTATTCAGAGGGGGCATGTAAGCATTCACTGCATGGCAGGTGGCATGCCATTGATTTTGGGTTTGTGTGAAGTATCACATGGGCAAGCTCCAGGTGTGTTGGCTGTGTGTTGGTTAAGGGATGGGCACTCAGCATGCATTTCAGTGTGGCAGCATTTGGCCCGCCATCTGTATTTGGGTATGGTCATGTGGGTGTTGGGACATGCATTGCCTTGCCTAGACTCTCTACCACTTCACTTGTGCTATGTCATGGTCTCCCCTACAGGGATCTGCAGGGTCACTCACCTCCTTCCGCAGTTGATGCCGCACCCGTCTCCATCTCGCACAATCCCTCAATGGACTCAGGACTGATGAATCTGCTGCCTGTCTCCTCCCAGGGCATCAATTTTGCAGGGCGGTGGGCATCCCCGCCTGTGGCCATGGCCTCCCTCCGATTCGTGGCCATGATATTGCGTACCCTCAACCGGAGGTCATCCCACCGCTTCCTGCAGTCCCTCACACTGCACGGGGTGGGACCTACGGCTGATACCTTGCGGGCTACCTCCTGCCAGATTTGCCTCTTTTCTATGGATTTCCACCTTGCTCTCCGAGTATTGACTGGTGGTTATGGAGGATGGCAACGGATTGTGTTTTTCCTGCGCGATGACGTAATTTCCGGGTCCGTTTTTTTGCGAACACGGTATTACCATGCCGGTATTACCATGCCGGTATTTAGGGGTTGGTATGAGGCGGTAGCGCTATGGGCGGGTCCCGCGATGCCGGTATAGGGGAGTTGGAGGCCCTTTAGCGGCATGGCGGTATTGCCACTACCGGCATGGGGGAACGCGCGTGCTCGCGCACTCGTAATCACCCACTATTAGCGGGTTCATACGAGCACGGACCCGCTCATTCCGGCATGCCGGTAATGAACCCGGTTTAACAGGGCAACTCGTAATGAGGCCCAATGTTTCCCTGTGACAGTTTAGAGAGCTCCCTCAGCTGAAAAACACCACTGAGGGAGTGCTTAGTGTTTCACTGGACTGGCTCACCCATTATGGACGAGCCTCCCTGGGATCAAAGAACATATGATACAATAAATTTTATATACATTTTCTGGGTTCACTTCATAAACATTTACTGCAATGGCCCCTGCAATACATTGGGCCTCATTACAAGTATGGCAGTAAGGCAACAACAGCGCTGGTATTGTTGCTACTGTACCGCCATACTGGGAGTCCTGCTCGCGGGTGCCCTTGCAGCCACCGGGTCTGACCTAGTGGCCATAATGGCACCCGCAAGCAGAACATGATGGTAGCACCGGTACCGTTATTAACGGTACCGGTGCTACCACCCTTCCCATTCCCATTAAGCCTTATGGGGCTCAAATGGGAATGTGGATGTACCGGGCCCGGCATCCGCGAAAGGGCAATAACCGGGTCCGGCTGACCCGGAATAGCCCAGTAATTGCCTATTCCCGGGTGCCTGGCCCGGATGCGAGTTTTCAAGGTAGCCTTGCCGGTAAAACCGGCAAGGCTACCTCCAACCTCGTAATGATGCCCAATTGTCTTTGTGTGTGGAAATTAGGTGTCTACTTGGCTCTGCGCAAGATTGTGGCCCATACGATGGAAGTCGGAGAAGTGTTCTATCATGACATTCTTCTAGCAAGAGGCTCAATGAAAAGCAATTATTTCTGACTATTTGAGCTAAAAAGCCAACGGGTTCATGTAAAGTTCTAAAGAGCAGCTCGTGAAATCATCCAGTATGGCACGGTCTTCAAGAGCATTTAATCTCTTTAGCAAAATAGACATTTGTGTAGCCAACAGAAGCCTGATCGTTTTTCACATATAGCTGAACATTTTGTAGCATACATAAAATCATGCCCATTGAAAAATGTATGCCAGTGTGCAAATATTTACCATTCCGCATCATGTATCGGTATATGTATCACAAATAATATTGTGAAAGGAGGTACAATGACAGTCAAATTGAATGCCAGAGAATATGTCAATTATAATTCATGTGCTCTGAAAATAAGTTCGGGCTAAATTGTCGACCAGCTTCAATATCTATTGAGACTTTGGCCCTGATTCATGGAATTATTTGCACGGGAAACAGGGAACTTGTGCACCAAACTGTGAGCGTAATCCTGTTCGTCGATTCATGGAATCGACTACACAGGACTTTTCCAGGACTTGCGTGTACTTCGTGCAAGTCTGGCACACCCTGTGAGCGGCAGAGTACCTTGCGCGAGACACCACACATGGCTTGTGCGGAGGGCTCGGAAGGGGGCTGAACACAGAAAATATGGAGGAACATGTGAAAAAGTGGGCGTTATGTGGGATGGGCCACAGGCAGTTCATTGAAACGCCCACGATTGTGTGTAACAACATGTATTCATTGACCCACCCGTGCAGCCTCTTGGCAGGGAAAGGGCCACGCAAAGCCCTCATACTATCTGCCACCCAAAGGCAGGCATAGAGGCACTTGCACATAGAAATCCCAGCGCAGAGGTGGGACTGCATGTTGTATTTGAGGTGTGTGACGCACCAAAGGTTCCAAACTTACTTAGGGGTGCACATACGCAGTCTGAAAGGGTGCAGGAAGGATTTGCACATTTACCGACTATTACCAGAGTTACGAAAAATAATATGCATGCTGTTGGGGTGCCGGCAACAGTTACGGGGGACCCCGCACTGTGTCCCAGAGATGCAGGCCTGCTTGTGGGGGACTCCATGCACTGTTTTCAGGGTGCATGTATTTGCACCCTGGGAGCATGCAAAGGAGCTGTTTCTGGCTGTTTTTGCTTTCCATGTGGGCGTGTTGGGGGCATTCCGGACGCGACTTGCCTAAATCGTCGACCATCTTCAATGCCTCATGACACTTTGGGCCTGATTCATGGAATTATGTGTGCAGGAAATAGGGAACTTGTGCGCTAAATTGTGAGCGTAATCCTGTTTGTCGATTCATGGAATCGACTATGCAGGACTTTTCCAGGATTGGGTGTACTTCATGCAGGTCTGGCATACCCTGATAGCGGCAGAGTACTTTGCACAAGACACTAGGCTGAGCGGGGGCATGGCTTGTGCAGAGTGCTGGGAAGGGGGCAGAACACATAAAATGGCGAAGAACATGGCAGTCCATTGCACGCCCACAATTATGTGTAACAACACGTATTCATGGACCCACCTCTGCAGCCTCTTGGCAGGGAAAGGGCCACGCAAACCCCTCATATTATCCGCCACCCGAAGGCAGGCGTAGAGGCACTTGTGCATAGGAATCACAGCGCAGAGGTAGGACCACATGTTGTATTTGGGCGTGCGTGATGTACCAGAGTTGCCAAACTAACTTAGAGGTGGGCGTACGCAGAGTAACAGGGTGCAGGAACGGTTTGCATATTTACTGTGTATTACAAGAGTTACGAAAAATCATAGGCATGCTGCTGCGGTGCCGGTAACAGTTACGGAGGACCCCGCACAGTGTCCCCGAGATGCAGGCCTGCTTGTGGGGGACCCCATGCGCTGTTTTCAGACTGCATGTATTTGCACCCGGTGAGCATGCAAAGGTAGATGTTTCTGGCTGTTTTCGCGTATACGGTTACTTTGCGCGAACAATTCCATGAATACGCAGAGCGTGCAGAAAAACCTCTGCGCACATGCTTGCAATGTGTCTTTCTTGGTGCGCAGCCTTTGCTGGATTTCTGCACACTTTTCCCTATGTCCATCAGAATCACCATGTGGAAGAGTAGGGCATTTGATGTATGTGTTACCTTTTTGATATCACCATTAGACTTGTTGTGACTAAAGTACATCCCTGTGTCAATTGCTAAAATCTTTATTTGAAAAGTGCCTAATAAACATCAAATCTAAATAATAAACGTGAAAATCAGAGTTACTTTTCCCGGAGAGCCTTCAAATACATTACTGTTCTGTCTAATACATTATTTTGCCTTTGAATACCTGCCCATAATTTACTCAGCAGGGCATGGCCATCCAGTCTGCTATTTCCGCAATGTCAATCGAACACTTATTTCTTTACATTTGCTAACCCTTTTTCAATAACTGTAAACTTAATTTCAACAGACACTGTAAAGGCATGTGGACATGTGACTATGCAGTGGTTCAACTATAATGAGCATCTCGGTTTTACATTTGCTGCCTTTTACCTGATTACCAAAGCTTAAATCCGGTGCAAGCCTACAGATGCACGGAAAATCCTCTAGCTGCTCACCTGTAGATGCAATTAAAAAAGATTTGCTCTTGACCCGTTCAAGATTCCTGAATTGTATACTTTATGAACGGGTATAAGCTAGCAGGTGTAAATCAGACATGCCTACAGCATCACCTAAAGGGGACAAGTGCAAATCTTTGTGAATCCGATTGTTTGCAAACTCTCCAGAAGATAAGCCAGCACACATTTGGGAAATATAGTTGCAGATGGAAATCGTATGTGGTCTGAAAATGTGTTGATGAATAATATTGAAAATTAGAGGCATTGCAGATCTGAAATGTGATTGCATGTTATCATAGTGAAATAAGAGTAGTGAATGGGATAGAGGATCACAGGGGACAAATGGGCGCAACCCTCGAGTGGTTCCAAGCCAGTTCCAAGTAATTGCCCCAGTCCTATATACCTCTTTGCAATCATTATCTTGTAGTCCGGTATTCGTAAAAGGGAAAAGCAAAAGCCATTCAGAACAATTAAAGTAATACAACCAGAAATGGCTAGGTTAGGCTAGGTTACTCACCGTTGTCACAGCACCCATTGAGAGCTCTGGATAGGTCCTCGATCTGTTGATGGCTGATACATTTGAACAGGTAACTACATTTCGTTTCGTGTTAAAAGCAACAACTTCATAAAGCGTTTACCTTTTGTTTCACTGTGGGAACCCTTTTTCCAAACGAAGAATACAAAAGTATGGGGGGAAAAAGTAATTAGCCATATATTGCTTTACTTTTACACTTCATGGCATTGTGCTGTCATTTGGAGGTAGAGAAGTGGCACAGAACAGAGGTTATATGTGTGCTGTGCATTCCTCCTCTGCCTCTAAAGGTCATATGCTTTATTAATGCTTTATATGCCTGCATGAGATTTTGATGCAGGCATAAACCCAAGAGTGGATTCCCTTGGAATCTGGCTGTTTTTGGAACCCTCAACACCACGCTTGTGTCATTGTGATGTCTCCTCATGTTACATACCGGTGAGGATAAACCACACCAAGAGCCAGCACCTATTTACCCCAGTAAATAATGACGCCATTACATTAAAATCGGATGAAAGTAAAGTACACAAAAGAGGCGTCACTAACGCGGGGTGCAACAAGGATACAACCACAGCTTCTAAACAATCATTGAAAATAATACACATACACATACACACGTGTGTAAGAAAGAAGCACACCACAAAAGGGAACTCGTGAAATATTAGCATTATGGGCAAATTAACAGACTAAATAAATTAGCATTTGAAGCTCAATCCTCCATTCTAGCCATCAGCAGACAGCTCCACCATTGGATTATAGTGGAAGGTATGGCTGGGATGCCTCCATAAGAAATTTGAAGGTGCAGCTGCATCCTGGAAAAGGGAAAAAAAGAATATATTCTGCTTAACTCCACAAAGATTACAAATGTCTTATGCAATTGCTCTTTCAACTTCTAACAGTCACAAAGTTATGCTGACTAGGAGTGGTCGAATGCAAACATGGGCACACTGCACACAGTGTATGGACAACTTTCGATATTGTCCATGATACCAGGTGACATCCATAATATTCTACACCAGCCTGTTGGAGATCAGAGCACAAATCATTCATGGTTGCAAGTAGCTGCAATTCAGTAGCTAGACCATCCGCTGGTTTGTGTGGGCACCAAAGATGTTCAGGACTGGAAGCAAGAATTGGCAAGAATACAAGCTTCAAGTAATGAGGTCAAACTAAGGCACATGGAGATGTAAAAGAAACCACTCAACTTCCGTACATTGCTACATCCCCAACATCCCCAACTCCCACAGCTGTAGAAAAACGTATCACTTGGTCTTGGTGTACTGCTGAAATCCACCTGGTGGTTGGGTCATGTAACAGCCAGGATGATATTACAACAGCTAAAACATTATAGAACCAGCAGTTGCCCAATCACTACTCTGAACACCTCTGTGGCCTCCACATGTCATGCTTGATGCAGGGCAACATGCATAGGCAGACATACGGTATGCTCTGCAAGATAAGGGCATTACCGCGGGTTACATTTCCCCCCTCCGCTTGTACGTGATGCTCTTGCCATGTAAGCATCTTGCTTCAAAAGGAATCAGCATCTGCATGTGTGTCAGCACCAATAAATTGTCCTTAGAATCTGTTCACTGCTGTGGTGGTGGTGGATATTTCCAAGTCAATAGATGAAACTTTTATTAATTCTGTAATAAAATCCTAAGCATTGTCACCAGAATGCCTTTAATAGAACTACAACAAAAAGGTTAGGAAAATGGCAAGGTGGCTGTTTTAATTGTAAACAAAAAAAAACATCAACTCTGCAATACCACGAACTTGTCCTGCATTTGGAAAAAATTGAACACTTACTTGCTAAATGTTGCTCTACTTCAAATATGATGCAGCATTGCCTTCTAGTTTCCCGTCCTCCTGCCTCTCCCAAAGTTCACAACCCATCTTAAATCTTTGGTGATTCTGGGAGATTGTAATGTTTGGGCGGACTCTGTTGCTTCACCCATCACCCTGATTACTCAAATCAATCTATGAGATCTTTAATATCAGCAGCTTATCACAGGCCCAACAAAGACACAATAAACACCACACATTATAGGTCATTCTTAGCCACAAAAACCAAATCTAACAGTGTCACTGCTAGTCAAGTTGGTTGTTAGGTCAGTTTGTAATCAATTGTTGTGAAATATATGTTTGTCCAAGGACGAAATGCAGATTAAATCCATAGGATAATAACGATCCTGCAATCTGCATTCAATGGATGCAATACTGGAACATTTACATAACACCCTAAGAGACACAATAGCAGTAACGAAAAAGATGCCCAGTCAAAGCAATTCAAATTTAAAGTGTTACATATGTCTGCCTAGGAGAACAAGCAGACCATTGCATTACATTGCATTAGGTTTCTCTATGCGTATTTCTCCATTAAAAAATGTGCAATAGTGGATGCCACCAGGGGGCACGCTTATGTTGGCCGCATGGGCGTGTTTCTCCCGAGTCTCCCAGTCGGAAAGTGTGAAGAGCCCCCACTTAAGACCCCTACAGTCAGGCACCTGCTGAGCCACACAGTTTAAGAGAATGCTGGGTGCGCTGACCTGAAATTTAAAGAAGATCAGTGGTGATTTGACAGAGATACGGCGCAACAGAGATATCAGCGGGAAATCACAAGAATTTCCCCGAACACAGCACTCCAGGCTGATCACTCGCACAGGAGTCCCCGGAGTGGCGTTGGGCGTGGAGAGTGCTTCCTGGTCCGGCAGAAGCTACACAACCATCAGGACGGGGATTTTGAGACGTGAGGAGTGCTGGACAGGTGTCCGTTGTGGGCCCCCATCTGTGGGGGGTACTGAAGGAGTAAAATCCTGCCTAAGTGCTGTGTGACATAAGAGAACTGCAGTCCCCAGTTGGTTTGATACTGGGAATGGTTTCAGACATGGATGAGTGTTAGGAGGTGCAGTGGCTTTGAGGGACCATAAGAGCCACAAAGAGGATCATCGGCCTCCTGTAAAGTTGAGGATTAGAAATGAAGACTTGTGCTCAAGTTAAGTGGCAGGGCAGTGGTCTCCCACGTGAGAGGTGGTAAGCCCAGACCCTGAGGCAGTTTGTTAAGGTTTAGGCCCCCAGGCTATGGCTAGGGGCATGTGCCAGCCTTACTGGATGAATATCTGCACAGGGACAGGATCTGGTGGCTGAGATGTGGTAATAAGGCTTCGTGGAGAGAGGCCCCGAGTGACACCCAATGGGTTGGTAGAGGCTAGCTGGCTTCTAAAGACAGTAGAAGCTGTAGAGGTAAGGGATAGTGATCAGGGAACGACTAGTGGTGAAGCCTGAGGAGGAGAGGTACGGCAGCCCAGACCCCTGCATTGATTGAGCACCAAGTGGTGGAAAATCTGTAAAGCCACGCTGCATTTGAAAGGTGATTGGGATACAAATGGTTGAAAAACTAGAAAAGTAGGTACAGAGACTGAATTGTAGCAGTGGTCAACCTTAACTGAGTTTTTGTAGGTCCCCTACAGGGGCATATCCCTAGAGGAATACTGATGAGGTGTTCCTGAAGATCAGGGAGCTTTCCAATTGCGGAGAGATTGGGGGCTGCGGTCGAGAGGCTCACAGGCCTGTCCCAGACGGAGGTCTCTGCATTTGACATGGACCGGAAATCAAAACTGCAGTGATTTGAATACCCCAGGAGTCCGGGATTGAAGAGTGCCACACCAGATTGGTGGGAGGTGAAGACCTTGTGTCCACAAAGGGGGACATTTCTTCATTACTGGAAGAGATCCGGGGAATGATTGCTGACATTGAAGACAAGTGGACAAAATCCATGTCAGCATTGACACAATGGATGATAGGCTGCAAGCAGTGGAAAATAACCAGTCATCCCTCAAGACATTGGAAACCCAGATTGATATGAGGATGGCAGAACTGGAGACAAGGGAGGGGGAAATTACCCTCAAGATGGATGATTTTGAGAATCAAGAGAGGAGGAATAACCTGAGATTTTTTGGTGTGCCAGAGAAAAAAGGCAACACGGAAAGGGACATGTGGAGGGTCATACATGTGGCACCAAAGGTTTTATTTGGGGATGACACCATAGACAAAACAAGACTGACAGGGTTAAGAGGGCTGGTGGGACAGGTAGAGGTCTGAAGTCGGTCCTGGCTCGCTTTCATAACTATCCAGAAAAGCAGAACATACTAGAAAAAAGCCAGGGAGGTTGGCACAGTGATGTTGGGTAATGCGAATATTACAATTTTTCAAGATCTGTCCTCACTCACATTGGCAAATAATCGTTTATGCATGCCCCTTAAGAAATGGTTGAATGAGAACAGAGTCAGATATAGGTGGAGTTTCCCCTTCTCCATTTCATTTGAGGTGGATGAATATAGCTATAAACTGGTCACAGATATACAGAGAGTTATGGGAGAACTGATGGGAGAGGACGATTCCACACCAGAAGGAAGTTTGAAGGGCCCTGATGACAGACAGTGGCACATAACAGGGCTGAACAGGCAAAGGGTTCCCGGATGGAGGAAATTTAGGAAGTTGAACACTCCACCAGCTGGGGCCACCTGAATTCCTTCAGCAAACGAGGTTCTCCAAGGGGGAGAAAAGGAAGATCCCATGTGGCCTTCTGGGTCAGGTGTATTGGGGGTCGAGAGAGGTGAAAAAAGGGTGTGTTGGTATCCTCATACATAAGAGGTTGACGATGGAGATGGGGAAGTTCTGGCGATACAAAGAGGGGAGGGCAATACTCCAATACAATTTCTTAAGCCCATGTTGGTGAAAGCTTTGAATAAGGTGGAGGGACATTTAGTTGTAGGGGAGGATTTCAACATGTGGGCAAATCCACAGTTTGATAGAAGAGCCATGGAACTGACTGGAATGGGAGCCTCCCTGTTGGGTGCGGAAGGTTTACAGGAAGCTTTACAGGCTTGCCTGAACTTACACAGCCTACGTGATGTGTGGCAATTTTGTTCACCTTCAAGAAAGTGGTTTTACTTTTTACTGCACACCCCATGGGACCTATACGTGTATAGACTATCTCTGTATCTCAAGGGATCTCTATTTGGTGTCCCTAGATTTGTCATGAAAGGACTTAGGCCCTAATAACTCGATATGGAAATGCAATGTGTCCCTATGGAAGGATCATGTGTTTCGAGAGGAATTTGAGGGATCAATCCAGGAGTATTTTCTTTTGAATGACATGGGAGAGGTGGATCAAGGTACGACATGGGATGTGGGCAAGGTGACATGGAGGGGCCTTTTGATAAGGGAGGGGGCACGCAAGAAGAGAGAGGGGTCTCTGCTGAAGAATAGGTTGCGCAGAGAGATATGGGTCATGGAAGAGCAGATACAGGCGTCAGAGGAGAGAGCGAGGAAATGGATAGACGAAGTGAGGGGCGAGAAAGAGGAACTTCAGTTGTTGGAGGAAGGCAAGATAATTCGGAAGCTTCAGTTCCTGAAACAGAAATATCATGAGAAAGGGGACATGCGGATGCCCTACTGGCAGCGAGATTAGGTGGACAGCGTGATGACAGATGGATATCCGTAGTGGAGGAACCAAGGGGCACGTTAGAGACCTCATCACAGGGAATAGTTCAGATTTCCAAAGACTTTCATGAAGACCTTTATAAGGGGAATGACCAACCAGACAGGGAGGGCATAGAAGCCTTCCTGGACGAAGTGTCAATATCGATGATGACCCTAGAGGAAGCTAGGGAAATGGATGCCCCCATTAGAGGAGATGAGATCTCGCTGGCAATCTGTAAATTGCAATTCAGAAAGGTGTTGGGAGAAGATGGGTACACTGCTGGTTTTTATAAGACATTTGCTGGGATGCTGGTCCCACATCTAGTAAAATGATTCAATAGCATCCTGGAAACTGCAAGAGCTCCAAAGATGTCTGTGCCTGCCCTGATTTCAGTGATACACAAAGAGGGCAGAGAACCTTGAGTATGCAGTTCATATCGCCCAATTTTGCTACAAGTTATTTACTTGAGTCCTGGCGTCAAGACTTGAGGGGCATATCCATGTTTGGTGCACCTTGATCAGGTGGACTTCATAAGGGGAACACAAGGAGGGACACGTTATCTAGGTATAAATGGCACGAGAGAAGCGGGTGGTCTATATGAGTTGAACTTCTAGCGAAGTTGCTTGCAGACCTAGAGAAATGGGTTAATTTGACCATATCATGGTTGGAATGATTGAACAATATTAAGATGAAATTCCTCACCAGAATATTATACCTGTTACGGATGATCCCGATTCAGATTCCAGACTTTATGTTTCATTAGTTTAAGGCCTTCCTTTTGAAGTTTTTGTGGCAGGGAAAGAAAGCAAGGTAGGCATATGAGGTCTTGGCGCTTCGGAAGGAAAGAGGCAGAGTTGGTTTCCCAGATATTTATCTTTATTACAAGCTGACTCAGTTTAGGGTCCTGTTTACGCATCTGAGGGAACTAAGGGACTGTCAATGGGTAGGGTTAGATACTTTCCATTTTAGGCCAGCAACGGTAGGAGAATGGATATGGGTCCAGTGAGACCAAACACTGAAGAGGATCAGGGAACACCCCATTTTAGGGGTCATTTGGAATATATGGAGAAAGAGCTCTGAGATGAGCCACCTGTGGGTCCCGGGGGTGAGGGATCGGATTCCGACTTTGGATATGTTTCAGACTTGATTCAAGGTGGGTCTCACAACGGACGACAAGTTTATTTCACTGGTGGATCTGGAGGGGGAGTAAGGAATAAGAAAGTTGTCAGTGTTTTTATAATTGCAGTTGAAAGGGGTAATCACAGTTCAACCATGGAAGAAAGGATACCAGGGAAGGTAACCCCTTCGGAGAAGGCGTTGGACTCAGGAAGGGAAATTAAAGGGTTGTTCTCATCCCTATAAGGGGCATTTGGTGGAAGCTGGCAGGGGAGTACGGAGAAACTACGGTTACGATGGCAAAGAGAGTTGGGTCTGGAAGTGGACGATGCACTATGGCAAAGGATTTGTTGAAGGGCATACAAGGTCTAATTTGCCTGCCAATATAAACTTCACATGATCAAAATACTCCACAGATGGAAGTATGATCCAGTACACCTCTCTAAGATGTTTCCTCTAAGATGTTTCCTGGGGCGAGTCGTCTTTGCTGGCATGAATGTGGGGAGTGGGCTGATTTTTGGCATATGTCGTGAAGGTGTGAGAAGGTGCAAATTTACTAGGAGGGGGTGCTGGAGTGGATTCAAGAGCTGGAAGGGGTCCTCAGAACAAAGACACTGCTATTGGTTCGATTTGGGTTGGAAGGGAATGAGGGAGAATGCAATAGTCTTCTGCATTTTCCGAATTGTTTGTTGCTAGCAGGAAGGCCTTGTTTAGCGACACATTTGAAAAGAGTGTTGCTCCAGATTAAGAGGGAGTGGATAAACATGGGGAAGAACATATATGTGATAGATAGGATCACAGCGGCTATACATGCTAGGGGGGCACATCTTGAGGTGGAATTTCGGTCCAGATATATGCCGATTGAAGTGTGACTCGTAAGACAAGAGGTTTTGAGGGGGAGGGTAGGAAGTGGGGAAGAAGAGAGGATGGGAATGCATTTTATGGTGTGGAAAGGGGTGGACGCTTAAATACAAAGAGGAAAGAGAGTAAATTGGGTGGACATGTGGAACGGTCGGGACAGACCTCAATATCTTTAGTTTACATCTGGTTGGGCAGTGGTTGGAGTTTGATTGGAGGGTGGGGGACAGGGGAGGTGCAAATGATATAGGCGTATATAATGAAGATGTTATGGTGGGACATTATTAAGTGGTACTTTTTGTTTTGGGTTTTTTTATATGGCTATATTGTATTTTATAATTTTATAATATGTCAATAAAGTTGAAGTTTAAAAAATAAAACATGTACAAAAGTTACAGCATTCAAATATCCCAACATTCAAATATCCCTATTGCTCCAAATTTAATAACAATAAAAAGAACCCTTAAAACCCTTACATTGAATAAAAGCAAAACTAGATTAAAAACAACTAAAATTCTTAATTTCTTTTCTTCAATAAAACATTCCAAATAAAAGCTTCTCAAACATACTGACACATGCTACAAATACAGCCCTTGTTACTAAAATACATTATATAAGAAAGGGCCTCTAGTTTTAATTTGAGCCATTAAAAATTGAGGCCAAGCCACTTTTTCCATATTGCATAATAGTTATCACAGATTAGCAGGAAATGCCCCAAGTCCTCATCAACTCCCATTCCACAATTATATGTTATGGCTGCCAACCCCTTTTCACAGGTAATATGAGCATTCAATGCGAGGACATTACATCTAATTGTCAGGATACATTTCCTACATTTGTATGACATATTTTTACTGATATCTCCTCCCACATCTGAAAGCAGCCGGATAGTCCTATAGAATGCGACAGATAGTAAGGCGCGCACCTTAGCCTTATCTGATTTTTTATCGAGTCCCATTGCTTTCCTCATCAGCTCCTTTTTAATAAAAAAAAATTCCCAAGCAGACAACTCATTCACACCCTTGTGTCCCAATTTTCTCAAAATGGCACAGCCCTTTCTGTATTATTTATAACCCCCCTGTATTCTGAGCAGATAATCTCAGCCAGAGCATTCTGAATATTGAGGTTCCTCTAACCTAACACATGCATCTGAAAAAAGCTTCTGCCAGTATAGCTTTACTTGGGTCTCCCAACTTCACCCTAATTGCACTGGTTGGTACGCCCTCTGTGAAGGGCGGTTAATTTTTGTTTATCATTTTATTCTGGACTAATTCCAGTTGGTTGCATTTTGCAAACCCCCACATTTCTTTCCCATCTTTGCTACCTACCGGCAACCTCGGATTACCATTTCCCCCACCTGATATCAACCACCTGATATCCTGGTAATACCGGATTATTACGGGTGGCGGAGTAACGGTAAATTCTGATTCCGACAGGACTCCACGGGAATGGGAATACTGAAGCACCGGCACCGTAAGTAGTGGTGCTGATGCTTCAGTGAAAAATCTGCCGGTAGGAGCCCGAACTACCGGCAGGTCACGCTTGCTGGTAATTCAGAGACCCTACCGGCAGACTTGGAGTAACCCGGCCCGGAAAAGGTGGCAGTAACTGTTGTTACCGGCAGCTTAATTCCAGACCGTGTCACTTGTAATGAGGCCCATTGTCCCTACTTTGGCTCTATAAACTTCCAAGCATTTATTTCAGATCTTGGTCCTGTATTTATAATAAAATAGAAATCAGGCCACCCATGCTTTACCTTAACTTTGCGGTTACAGCATTAATATGCATAACCCAACTATCGAAGGTCAGCCCTAAAGAACAAAAATAGCTCACCACTTTGATGTTTTGGCCCATTAAACGCCACTTTTAATTGTTTTTACCTTTCCCGAAGACCATTATATTTTAATTTTCATCATATTAATCTTAAGGCCATTAGAATGGAAATAATTGGCTGCATACTCCAAGCTCCTTTGCAACCCCCATCTGGAGTAAGGTCCAATAGAGCTGTTTGATTGGCAAATAGAAGCAAACCATATGGCACATTTTGTAGTGACAGTGGGACAATTCACTCGACGCTCTCTCCAGGGCTAAAATCTGAGAGGAAAAGAAGAAGTAAAAGCGGGGCCAATGAGCATCCCTGTTTTATCCCCTTATCAGTATTAAATTCCTGGGTAAACCTTCCCTTGGATGGGCAATATACTACCGCCTAACTGGCACATTAACAGACTTGTATCAACTTTAACAATGCAGTTGAAACCCTAAGTTATTTCAGTTTCTTCCAAAGGTTGCTCCTATTTATATAATCAAACACTTTTTCCATGTCTAAAAACGCTACATATAACTTGCCCCCTCTAACCTTACAGTACTTCTCAATTAAAATATGAATGATAAAACAATGGTCAAAAGTTGAACAACCTTTCCTAAACCGTGCATGAGTGGCACTCAATACGTGATTACTCTCAGTCCATTCTTCCAACCTCTGCATCAAACATTTACAAAAAAGGTTGATTTGTCGTATTCAATAATGATATGGGTCAGTAACAATTTGGGTCTGCAGTAGAGCCTTTTTTTTTAAATCAAGATAATTAACTCCAGGATTCAGTCACATCCCCCTCTTTTGAAACTGCATTAAAAAGCCTCATCAGTAAAGGAGTCCACCATTCCCAAAATCATGTATACATATCAGAGACAAAACCTTCTGGTGTGGCGACTTTCACCAGTGCCAATGTTTTGATTGTGAGGGCGACTTCCCACCCTCAGAGGAGACTATATCCTCACCTGTGTGAGGGCTTGTCCTGCCATCATCGACTAGCCATGTTTGGTAAAAAATACTTTTATTATGCTTAACCCAGTCTTCCAGAGAGATGACCCCCACCCTCGGCCCTCATGCCTCCTGCTGACTCATCAAATTTGAAGGCCTCCAATTTCTAACATTTTTAACAACTTTATTCAAGACAGCCTCCTCAATCAGGTTCAATAGTTTGATTGTATACAATTTTTTATTTTCTTTCAAAAGGGATTCATAATATTTTGAGTATGGCAAAGCTTCTCCACTCATTATCCCCCATTTAACAGATTAATTTAGCAAAAATGTAAACACACTGCAGTCATCCTTCCAATTGGGATATCCCTACGTTGTGTAAAGAAGGCACACATCTTTCTCTAATGTCCTCCATAAAGGATTGGAATTCTAGAAAAGATGTATCTCTGTGGCCATTTCCCCCCAGTAGACTGTCTGCTTTGATCTTGATGGGAGAATAATAATTTTTCCAAAAATGGCTTTTCCTACTTTCCTTGTAGTCCATTGTGAAGGCGATGGTGAAAGACGGGGGCTTAAGCATATCTGAACGTGAAGATTAGCCACAAAGGTAAGAGGGAAGTGGTCCCTATCTGAGCATTTAATTACCAAAAAGTACAGTATCCTCTGGAAAAAACAACAATCAACTAAACAATATACCAAAATAGATGAGCCGACTCCTAAGAACACCTAGGTGGATTGTCACCCTTACATCTGCCATTAAGCTCCACCAGACAGTTTTCATCCATAAAGGAATCAAGCACTCCCCCCGGCTATCTTGTCTGTGGTTATTAAGATTCAAGGGTGTGATACTGCATATGCCCTCAAATAGCTGGTTCTCCACAGCCATCCTTCTCATTGAGCCACAATTAATAGCGAGGGGCAACTCCTATGACTGAAATGTATCTCTGCCATTTTCTTTAGTGTATCATTAACAGGCTTTTTTGGAGGAAAATAGTAATTTACTAATAGCAACACCTCCTGATCAACCTCATCTTTCAAGACAACCCCAAAAGTATCTTTTGTATCCAGGCTTACTCTTTCTGGCTTAAGTTGTAATGAGCTTCTTATTAGGGTTAAGTACCTCCATTAGGCCTCCGGCTAGGCCCCTTCTAGGCATAGATGGAAGAGCTATTATAACCCCTTATACAAATCTCTCATTGGGACCACGTCTACTGAAGGTATAAAATATTGTAGGCACCTCAGAAGAATAAACCATCCACATCATCTACCTTGCCACATTGCAAGAAAACAATGTTTGCAAGCAGTCCTGCTTTCCAGGCTCCAAATTAAAGATTTGAGGGTGGGGCAGGGGGGTTTGTTGGGGAGTTAAAAGTCACATAGCCATAAACTGTTTACTGGGCATGTGTTGAAAGCTTTAGTACCTACCCCACAGTTTGTAATTCCTTAGGTAGTCCTACATCCGAGTTAGGTCTTTGGTTCAAAGGTTTGTTACAGGTTGGCGTGTTGTCCCCTTCCTATTGGGAGTGCTTATAGCCCACTTTATCCGATACTAGGGATTTATGTCAGAAATCATGCAGGTGGTAAATTTTAATTTCGCAACAAAATAATATTCTATACCCATCGAAGCCAATGCTGCCCTGCATTGGATAAGGCATGCCTTCAAATGTGGGTTAGTAAATCCCATCCCTACATAACAATCCCCAGAATTTAAACAATCAGATAACATTTGGACAGAAGAAAATACCTTAAAGGAAATTTCACTAAACCTCAGGTCCTCTTATAGGAATGTTCTGTTTCCATGGGATAGCCCTTTAAAAGTGCAGATTAATTTAGTCTTTCTCCAACCCTCCAGGTCTGTGGGCCGACCAAATCACCCCTAAGAGCCAGCCCACTTGGGGAAATATGAAGGCAGAGCTCTATTTGATTTACTGCCTTTCCTATCCCCCATTTGTCCCATTATGGGGATCTTGGGCAGCATGTGATCCTCCCTCCAAGGCTACTAGGGGTATAATCCCACCCGCCCTCGATGTTAATTTCTTCACATTACAGGTATGTATTGAAAAAGTCCTATCCAACCTGTTTAAGTCTTTCGATATCGGGCTATTGGTCGCTTTTCTCAATTCCTTTCCCTCTCATTGAATCTGCTCTGTTCCTGTTTCCCCCTGAAAAGTCTTAGGGGGAATCTCTTGTGTCCCATATGTTATCGTGTTGTCCACAATATTCTTAATGCCTTACGAACCCGGGGCCTAGGTGGGCGGTAAGTGAACCAGTATGGCCACCAAGGAATCACAGCAGGTAGAATTCCCTAACTCAGCACCAAGCTCCGACAGGGGTGGCAAACGGTCTGGAAGTAGTCCATTAGCAGGGCCATTCCTGGTTCCTATTATATTTCTTCTCACCATGCTGAGCTAAAATAGATTTTCCTTGGTGCAGTGCACACGCTTGTTTGGGAACGTGCACGGTTCTAGAATATCGTTGTGGCTCGTGATACAGCCCACAGAGATTTTCAATCCAGTCTCCAGACCAGTCGGCTTCATACTTTTGAACCCTCAGTTAGATGCACATTTGTTTTATGGTATTATACTGCTTAATATTCAAACTGGACATTCTTCTCCTTTATTTCTTTCGGTATTATGCTGCTATATTTTGAGCAATTGTGTTTAAAGTATCTTGGCTCTGCCCACTTCCCCCAGAAGCCCCATATTAACAGAGGGCGCGTGCATTTGCGTACGCACATTTGTGGGAAGAGCTTGTGACAGGTGCTGTTTTGCTGTCCTGGCTCCAGTGCTCTTCAAAAGAAAACGATCTGGTACGGCAGAAGAACTGTGAATTTATCACCCTCCAATGTTTCTGAACTATTTGCATTGAAAACTGCTCTTAATCTTCGAACTGGACATTGTTCTCCTTTATTTCTTTCGGTATTATGCCGCTATATTTTGAGCAATTTTGGTTAAAGTAGCTTGGCTCTGCCCACTTCCCCCAGAAGCACGGTATTAACAGAGGGCACGTGCATTTGCGCACGCACATTTGTGGGAAGTGCTTGTGACAAGAGCTGTTTTACTGTTTAACTGTTTGCTGTTTGCTAGTGAGTGCCCCTTTTTATTTTCATTTCAATTAATATTTAAAAATTCTGCTAAATCACTGCTGCCTATTAGCAATGATATCTTTGCTGGCACATTTTTGTATCCCCATGTCTGACGTTTACTTGCTAAAACTGCGATGCCCCCAGCAAAGGAAATCTCCAAATTACTCGATCAGTCAAAACACACTTCAAAACGAGTAACATGTACCTCAAATCTTACCCAGAGCTGTTGTTCCACCACGCGACTTCGCTCGCAGTCTGTAACAGCTGATATCTGCAGATTTTGCGTTTCGGAGACGTCTGTTAAATCGATCTCCAGATTTCTAAACACTACCTCTGCTTCTAAAACCGGTGCCCTGCTACCTGCTGTTTGTTCTAGTGTTAGCCTGCTGTTAGTTGATCTGTGCACTCCACCAGACTCTTTACTGGCGGCTGGTTTTACTATTTCGTCAGTGCCTTTACCTCAGTCTCTTCCAACTGTATGCCTCGAAGCAATGCCTGCACAAGTGTTAACAAAATTAAATGCCAAAACCTCGAAGGCTGTAGTGACACTTTTATTGTAGTTTAGGTGCACAATTGTCCCTCACCATCTCCCAGCGCCTTAGAAATGTTTGCATATAATCAAACTTGCTCTGTTCAGAATTCAGAGGTTGAAACTGTCTTGAGCAATAACAGTGCCAACCCTTCCAATACTGCGTCTAATGCTCCTCCCCCTACACATGTAAACATAGCTTCTCTGTCACCCCTTGCCCCACTGCCCCATCCCTCCACGACAAATGTATCACAATCTCCAGTCATTTTTTCAAAGTCTACACACAACTTATCTGTTCTTTCCCTTTCCTTTGCAAACGCGACCCCTAGAAGTTCAGCTTTCACGCGATCTAATCAATCCGTGTCGCCTCAATCCTCAGTTTCTTCTTTCATTGAACTCACTCTCCGTGCCATGAATACAGCTTTTCTATCCCTGCCTAAATTCTATGAAAATCTAGAAACGAAAATCAACTTGCAGCCCGCCTTGTTAATGCAATTATTGCAATATGACTTGCTTGCTGTTAACAACACTTCCAATCAGAAGAAGATTAACAGAATCCTAATCGCTGAGGATAATTACAGCAAGATACCTTTAGAGGATGTGGTTCCAACCCCTAAAGGCTCCTTTAATGCAGTACCGGTATCAACGTATAAGGTTATCTCAGTTTCTGATTCTCAACTCCATGATGATCATTGCAAAAGTTCTTCTAATGCATTACCAATATCAGCTGACAAGATCATTACAATCCCCGAGACTCAACCCCATGGTAAGCCTCTGCTGCCACTATCTTTAACTAAACCAGCATTTTCCATTTTCTCCAAGATGAAGAAGCCTATTAAATCTCAAGAGTCTTTAAAAAAACGAAAAACATGAAGCCATCTATGACTGCAAACTGCTCGTGCTCCCGCCATTTCATTCACTCACTAACCCAGCTGAACAAACAAACTCAGACAACAACTGGCATCAATAAAAAATATGCAAACTTAGCCCGGCTAACGAGAGATGCTCAGAAAAAGTGAAGTAATTCTACATTTCTCAAGGCTGGTCCGGTCAACTTACAATACAAACCATTAGATGACCTTTTACCAGAGGTGGCACTTCATAGCAACAAAAGAAATCTCAACCATATTCTGACTTCTCAAATAATTATTTCTTCAGCTCCCATTGACTCCTCTCATGTTCCCCCGCCCTCTTGCAAAGATAACTTCTTGACTTTAGAAGAAAGGCAATCTGAAATTGCAACGTCAATTGCTCTGTTCTCTGCATAGCCTCAGACTAGGCAAATTAATTCAACTACACATGCTTGGAACTCTTAAAAACCAAAACAGAAACACGCCACTGTAAACAACTCTCGGGCTCTGCCATCCCCAGTTGAACCTATTATGTGGCCCCAGTCACTGTCAAAAACGAATAGTGCTTATGTTCTCAGACCCAAGAATGTTGCAGGTACCCCCTATAGTTATCATTTAAGTCTCCATTGTAGAGGTGGTCCTATCTCCATCTATGATCTGAATATAACCAGAATCTTGAGCATCTTTGGTGACATTCCATTGCTTGACGATCTCTCCTCCTCTGATATAGCACAAGGTGAGTTCTTAAATGAGAATGATTTGTTGATTGTGAGACTTTGGATACAATCGGGCATTGTTCTTAACACCATATGGCAAGCCCGAGAGGCTCTTTTTTGCTTAGGTTTCCTGCTCACGCAACAACTGCTGCCAAATCAATCCTCATCGTTTGATTTCTTAGATGAGAGTGCCTTGCTAACAAGTACAAACTCGCGGCCTCTACGTTTAATGTTAAGATGTTCTTAAGGAGCCTTTGAGACGCTTGTCAGGTAGAACCGATTTTGAACCATTCCCTGTTTTCACTTCACCTGAATCAAAATTAACCACTCAAGGATCAAAACTTCTTTACTTAATATCTTGCCTGCTGGAATACAAGAGGCTATAAGCATCTTCTGTTGATTGCCTCAAACCCGCTGAATTCCTATGACATCATTGCCTTACAAGAGGTTTGGCTACTTGAACCTCCCATTTGGGACAATTATAGCCTCTCCCTAATTCCAGCCAAAGCCTTAGCCAGAGGCAGACACATGGCTGGCCTTCTTGTTGCAGTAAAACTAGATCATGTCTCCAACTCCTGGCGATATTCCTCTTCGTATTACCTGGACAAGAGATAAGTAAAAAGCAATTACTGACTATGTCTACATAGACCTTGATCTATTCGCAGCCATAGATGACTTTCAAGTCAAGCCCCAAACATATAGTGATCATGAGTTGCTATCTCTATCATGGTGCTGGTCCCTTTCTGCGGACCTTCCCCACTCCCAATATTATAGTCCTGCGCTTGCCTTCTCTAGTGGTAGAAATCGATTAAGGTGTGTAATCAAGTTTGTGTGTGAGTGTACAAGCATCCATCTGATATCTGCCAGATGACCCTGCTTTATTAAATTGAGAATAAAATAGTACTTTGACATATTCTTTGAGCCTGTCCAGTTATTTGGTCTGAGATCTATATTGGTAATTCCATCTAGCACAAGGTGCTAGAGCCACCAGTAACCATCTGTGGCAATTGCAGTGAGCCTCAAGTTATGAGTGCATTCTGCAGCCTGCGGTTTGTGTTCTATGCTTGTGGTTTT
Organism: Ambystoma mexicanum; assembly: GCF_040938575.1. Classification (NCBI taxonomy): domain Eukaryota; kingdom Metazoa; phylum Chordata; class Amphibia; order Caudata; family Ambystomatidae; genus Ambystoma; species Ambystoma mexicanum. The sequence goes on from NC_090937.1 coordinate 407,246,775, forward strand.
GGCCTTGCTTGCCCTGAGTTTGTTTTTATTTGCTTTCTGCCACTAGGATGGGGTGCTCCTTTGGCATTTTCGTATAATTTGCGCACCATATGCTTTGATGCCTGGTAGAGAGGCAGGTCTGCATCTGGGGTGCCTGTGGTTGTCTGTGGTGGTTGACAGAGCTGAGCAGCAGAAGTTTCCTTCCAAGCCCTCCTACTTCTTTAGTTACCCCCTTGTGCATTTTTAGGTGGCATTTTGATACAGGCTCTGAGCCCTATACGTTATGTGCTGTGATGAATCTGATGGTGTCATCACTCCTTTCCCAGCGGTGACCTCCCCACATGTGACCAGGGCACTGCAGCCTCTACCTGATCCTGACCCTGGTGGCAGCTATATGATGGAGGATCACATGGGGTAAAGCAACCCTCAGGGGAGTGACACAACATCATTGGACGAGACATGGTATCCCCCTTTTTCCTTTGAGGATACTCCCTCCATTCCCCATGCTTTATGGCAAATTGTAATAACTCCCCTCTTCTACCTTTCAAGGCTACTGAGAATACTTCTCCATACAGAGTATGCAAGTCATCAAGAACAGACTTTCCTTTCCCTGAATACAAAAGTACTGTAACGAGGAAGTTGAACCAAGTAATGAAGATCAATGTTAGGGCAGGAGCGCCAGCTGTGCTCTAGTTGTTACAAACACATACTTGATGCTGGGAGATTTAAACCAGTGTAACAACTGACTGAAAGAAGACGCTAGCTTAGGACGTCATATCCCCTTGGTGTCGGCTGAGGGACCGCTGGGCTGGTGCAAAGAATGTGGAGCCAACCAGCTAGCAGAAGAGGCAGATGAAAGAAGACTGCAGGAGATGGTATGCTGCAAGGATGCCAGAAGAGGGAAAAGTTTTGTGAGTGTTCACATGCACCAAAAGTCAGCCTCCACGCCGCTCGAGCACACAGAAACCCAGAGCAAGCGAGCAGGACCCATGAGGGGCAAAAAATCCACAGAGCAGAGGCGGGAAACCCAGAGAGAGCGAGCGGGACACTGAAGAGCCACTGCAGGTTTGCTGCGGGAGGGCCAACGCATGCCACAGGGAGCTGTTGAGTCCACCCAGGGGAAGCAGGGACACCACAACATTTCGGCAACCCTACTGAAGGCAAATTAAAGGAAATGAAGCATATGAGAAATAACGAGAGAGTGAATATTTCTTAAAGAGACAGAAAAGAGTAAATACAAGGAACTGTCAAGTTTGTAAGTGTGCACATTGTGCATGGGAGACAAGCCCTGGCAGGAGAGATCGCAAGTTGCAAGAATATTTATATGAGAAAGTCCTTGCAGGAGAGTATACAAGGCAGATTCAAGTAGCAAGAGTATTCATATGCGGAAAGCCCTGGCAAGAGAGTATACCAGGCAAGGTCAGGTTGGACAGTGTGTAAAGTATGTCACATGAGGAAGACCTGATAAGGATACATCAGGAATAGCCAAAGACTGTGTTGAAACACTTGTGTATAGGCGTGTTATAAATGCCATATCATATCATATCATAGACAGTGTTGAGCTGGTCAGATAGCTCAGCGAGTAGAGTGCTCACTTTGATATCCATGCAGATTCTGCCCAAGCAGGTTTGAATACCGGCAGGGCCAAACTCAGCTTTTCATCTTTCCAAGGTTGATAAATGAGTATCACACACTCTTCGTAATAATAAGCAGTGATCAGATGCCTGAGGGTTTGTAGCACTATATAAATGCTAATTATTATTATTATTATTATTATTATTATTATTATTATTATTATTATTATTATTATTATTATTATTAAGGAGAAGAAACCTGGCAGAAGAGTACACCAGGTATCCTACCAAGATTAAGACTAACAGCCAAATTGTTTTACATACCAGTTGTTTTGTTGATCAAAAGAAAATCCTGGAACTGATATTCTTAAAAGTAAAAAGCAGAGTGAAGAGAAATCCAGGTGAATTGTGAACTTTATTCTTCTGGAATATTTGTGATGCATTTACGCATTTCCTTTTTGAATATTTGTGCACTACTTAAGGCCAAAGACATTTTCCTTTTCACCTTAGAGTTGATTTTTAGAATATGAGGGCCAGAAAAGTACTGTGGACACAGGGCATTCTGCTTTGGACATTTTGACATCGAACAGACCCTTAGTTTTGGGATAGGTAGGGAAATTCCTCTCAGAGTAGGGACAGAGAGGCATTTTCCAACACCTTTTTGTTTCAATAAAATGTATGACCAAAACCATGAAACCCTTGTGTCAGTGTCTCATTCTGGGCTCCCCACAGTGGACTAATCTGGTGTTGAAGACAGGATTAAGTAGGGCTGTGGTTGGTAAAGACCTATGTTTTAGGAGGCAGGGAAATGCCAAATCTACCCAGGGAAAACCTGTGGGGGGAGGTCCCAGGATGAGGCAGACATGCATCAAGTGGGCTTTGAGCACCTAGGCCCCGCAGCAGCCACTTTTTCAAGGGTTGTTAGGCCTTTGCCCCACTGAGTAAGCTTGTGGTGGATCTGTAAGCTCATTGTCAAATTTGAAGCTCCTAGTGATGGTCCAGGAGGACCACAGACCACCTGAACCCTCACGGGGCATTAATGCTTTCAGGCAATGAACATACTGTACCCCAGGACCAGGAGTCCATCGAAGACTTACACTGCCCCCAAGTAGGAACCTGTACTACTGCAATTACTAGTGTCATACTAAGAGGAGCATTTCGCCAGGTCCATTTTTCTACTGTGCCAGTAACATCAGCAGTACCATTGACTGAGACCGCAGACAGATCTACATGGAAGGTATTAGAGTGCTTCATTGATAGAAATTACTATGAGCATTGCTTGGGCATAATCCAGCCTCCCAAGCTATTGGTAGGTAATAGCCCCCCTCCCTTTCCCCCACCACTAGCTTAAGGGACGGAGCTGCTAAAGTCCCCACAGTGTATAATCTACCAGATGAGGTGGACAAGCTGGTAGAGTAACCTAGAGGAGATCTATTCTCTCCATTCTCTCCGAGAACCCCATCCTCTTGCCCATGAGATAACAGGGGTTATAAGGGATCAGATGAGCCTGCCTGCTTTAGGGCAGGATGTGTCCATGATGGCCATCGTTGGGGGAAGGGGGCCTGAAGACCCTGGTATAATCGCTGAAAAACGATATCCCCCTTGAGGGGGAATCTTCCTCCACAACTCCCCCAAACTCTTATTGATTTGGAGGATTCTATAAACCTTCCCTTGGGGGGAGATCCTGACATTCTAAGCCGTCTGGCTTCTATAGAGTCAACTTTATTGGAGATTAAAAATCTATTATTTTATTTATTTTTTGAAAATATTGGTATAGTTGAAAATAAAATCAACCTTTCAATATATAGTAATACATACAATATAAAAGGAAAATTCAATATTACAAGCACATTTTTGCACATATAACATATCACAGACTGATTCAATCTAAATGTAGGGATAACAAAGTTAATGATTGCAATTATGACACATGTTCGCTGACAGCTAAATAGTCTACCCCATAAAGACTCACATGTCAAAATTAGATAATCATGAAATGATGTTGCAAGTAGAGTATTCGTCTCTCTAGTAGCACTGGGCAAAAGGCAAGCAAATGTTTCAATGTTTATTCCTTTTGAAGAATCATAACAGAATCTGCCTATGTTGCCAGATTTAGGGATGAACATCCTTTGTTAACTACAGGTTAGACCGGAACCTTAAGAATACATTCCTGTACCTAGAACAATGTTCAGTTGGAAAGTGGTAGTGAGTCATGCATGATTCTCTCCTGCAGATCCAGTCAGATTGACACAGTTTTTGGGTTGGGTTAGTCAATAGAAGTTCAGTAGATATATCAGCAGCTGCCTAATCTATCTATTATTTTTCATCTCCAAATTACTATGGAAAGATATTTGGTGGAGTTCACATACGCAGATAAGGCATTTAGCGGAGAGCCTGGGTTTGACGTTGACACTACTTATATAAGGAGCACAATATCCATGCATATGAGACATTTCAAGATAGCAGGCCCAATTCATGTCTCACTATACACATTGGTTGGCTCTGAGTCAATGATAGAACCTCTTCCAGAATGAGCCTTCTAATTGCAGCCAAAAGGATTCAGATTTCCAGGCGCTTGTTACGGTGCAATATGTGATTATAGGAACTACCTTCTGGCTGTAGAATGTAAGCAGAGGAAGGATGGAGAATCTATCATATTTTGTGTGCATAATGCAGGCTTGGGCCACAGCCATCTGCATTGTTTTTTTTAGTTCTAATAGGGAGATCAGAGACATGATTGTTGGTATTTAAACCCAAGTAATGGTATTCGTTAACCACTTGTAAGAATTCCCCATGTAAGTGCCAGATGTAAGAGCATCTGCTGATTTGATGCTTTGAAGCATTTATACCCCAATATGCATCATCTGTAACATCATCCTACATGGCAAATCATAAAACCTATTTTCGGGAGGGTTTGGTTAGGGGAACATTTTTACTTTTAGAATGTATGCAAGTTAGTACTTCATTGGCTGTCTCTTATCTGTGAGGCATGTCTGAAACCTCTAAATACATATAATACTGATTATAGCAAACAAACTGGCGGCCGATTTGTCTATGCAATATTGTAAAGCAGGTTGCTCCATAAACCCATGATTGGTTGGCATTCTCACCCAACCTTGTCTCGGCTAGCAGCACGTAAGTGAAACGTAGGCCAGGTGCTTGAATCATATCAGATTACTCTCCACTTTCCCAATTAGTCCATCATATCTCATCAGTCCGGCCATTAGCCAAAGTTTTCCATCTGCAGTTGACCTTGTAGCCTGCTCTCTGTTCTAGGACACTCAAGGGAGTGTAAGCACATTACTATCTTCATCCGCGGCTTAATGAATAGCCCTTGATTTTCGACTTTTGAGTCACATTTGAAAAGACCATGAATGTGTCCATGCCAGCCTCGTATTTACTGCTATTTGATTTAATTATACTGAGTGGCATTGCTCTTCTTGGCCTCTAGAGACTTGCTCACTCTATCCTGTATAGATTTTATGCACTTTTAATTGTCCAATATCTGGTTCTTGCAGATGTTTTCTTCTTCTTTAATCTAAGAGAAATATGTCTCGTCCATGGCCTATCCATCTGCCTCCCTTCGTGTTTTGCAGTTATTCCTTAAAAATAGCATCCTTAATCCCAAGCCAACATAGACTCCTCTTTGTTTTGCACACAAAGCTGTTCTTCCAGCGTCTCCTGACTCTGCAACCCTGATCTGTTTCTGAGGTAGCTGAATTGAATCTTAACACGAGCCGGTGTCAATTTTCCAATTAAGGCCATCCTAGCCACATTATATTTTTCTCCATAACAAGCCTCTATGTATCTCATCTACCTTGTGTTGCTGCGAAATTACACTTATTGGTGAGCAAGTTACTTGGTCTTCTTTTGCATTCATGATTACTTTATCACTTCATACATATTTCTCTTATCACTTCAGTTACATCTTCCCTCTTCAGTATTTTCATATCATTTCAGTATGGCTTTGTATATGTGTTTCATGACATCCCTCTGCCCTCATCAGGTCTCACTCAGCGCTCCATGATGTCCAATGGTGCATGCTGACATCCTTCCACACGGCATCCTTCCACATTTTCAGTGCAAAGGTACATTTGATACTGTTGTCGGAGTACATATCATCTCTTGTACACTTGATGTGGTATAGGAACAACACATGGAGTCCCATATAGGGCCCTTCTCCTGCTGTTCCAGCATGACGGTGGTGAGGGGGTGAATTTAGGGAAAATACATTCAACTGCTCCTCTACCCCGTCCTCGGGCCTTAACCCTGGGTCCCAACACACACAGTAACAATCACACAATTTATGTCTTTTTTTAGCCACAAAGACCAGATCTAACAGTGGCACCCCTAGCCAAGTTGGTTGATTTGGTCAGTTTGTTATCAATTGTTGTGAAATATATGTTTGCCAATGGATGAAATACAGTTTAAATCCGCAGGAGAATAGTGATCCTGCAATCTGTTTTCAGTGGACACAATACTGGAAGGTTTACATAACACCCACAAGAGACACAATAGCAGTCAGTAACCCACATTTTCAATCAGAATACTTCAAATTTAAACTGTTAGCTACCGTTTACGTATGTCTGCATAGGAGAACATTACAGCCATGAGACCATTGAAAAAGGTCTTTGTAAATCAGGCCCCCAGTCTGTTAAATCACTGATAAATAAGGTTTAGCAATCTCAACACCAACAAGATACATTTGGGGAAACATTCGAGGCATACACAGGAATCTTACCTGAAGTTAGAGTATTTTATAGCTGTCAGACTGCAGAGGTCAAGTCCTAAAAAAAAAGAAAAGTGGGGGGACTCATTAACATACCAATTGAATGTGGCGTCATCAGAAATTAGCATATCGGGGTGCACTCAGAAAAAAAGTGGGGGGACTCATGAAGGAAGTGGGGGACTCCGTCCACATGTGTGTACCTTTCACTTGCACCCTCTTTCAGAGGCTATAACACATTCTGAGCCACGCAAAAACGATCTACCATTCTAAATGGTTAGTGATTTTGCAGCACCACAAGAAAATTGCTTAAAATCTAGCATCTAAGCATGCTGATGTGCCTTTTAGAAAAAGACTCAGCCACTTCCCTCAATATTGGCCAATGTTAGGCCAATTACCAGCCCTGTTTACGTGGCTGCATTGACAGGACATGTTATGGTAGCTCATGCAGATGGAGGTACTGTTGAAGCCCTGATCATATAAGATCCTGTTGCCAGCCTTTAACACTGCTGACTATGGCACATTACTGACCAGGCTAGAACCAATAGACGTCCGAGGGAGCAGTTATGGCTGCCAGAGAGCGGTCTTCCTGAACTCCTCGGTTTAGGCGTCCTTTCCTGAAGTAACATGTAGGTCCCCCAGAGGTCTGCCCTGATGTCAGTTTTGTTTAATCTCTACATTATAACTGTGCTGATATTGGGCAACTAATTACTAGTTTCAAACATCCAAATAATACATTTATAATTGTCTGCGTACCAAGAGGCAGCAAACATTTGCCAGGTGGGAACTTCGCAAAAGAACTGGGCCCCTGTCCACATCCAGTACAAAACTTCAGGAATCTCACAATCACAAATGATGATTCCCTCTCCTTGACACCTCAGGCTGTAGCCATAACCCAAGCAGTTTTTTGTATTCGTTTGTACTTCGAACCTTAAAGGAGATTTTCCTTTTCCTGACTTTCCCCTTCTGGGTCTGGGCTGTGCTGACACTGATAATGTCAAGATAAATTTCGCAAATAGCATGTATCTAGGACAATGTTTATGCAGCGCTCGGGACTGCAGCACCTGCATGCCGGCTGCTGATCAGCAGAGCGACCATATCATCTTACCCTGTGTTAGGCAGAATTATATGCAGTACCCTTTGGGAACACCACACACAATTAAGACTACAAGTGACAGTACAAATTCACCTTTGGTACAAGCCTGTCCTACACTGTTAAAGTGGTAGCAGTAGCAGCACAGCCAGACTTATTTCAAGAGTAAGTGAGCAGTACAAGATAGTTATACAAAGGACACCAATTACGATGATTCAGGCAAACACTGACACAAGGTTTTCAAGTAAACACATATACATTTATTTCACTCTTCAGTTGTATAACATTACACTATTATAAGCAAGTCAAAAATCACAATCTTAATACACCACACCACTTCCCTTAAATTCCGGACAAGTTAAGGTCACAAAGTGAAGTGGGAGAAAAATGGCACTCCAGCAATTTAAAAGGGACGGAAAGACAAAGTTATTAGAAATTAGATCAAACCAACAGTTAAGTACTCAGGGCAGTTGAACAAGAGGAACTTCAGTGAGGAGATCAGCTAGAAAGGCTTAAGGCCAAAGTCAATGGGTCAAAACTATTTTGCTTAAGATCACACAGTTCAGGGTAGTTTGTGGTAAAGTTTGTGGCACGGTTTCCGGACGAGGTTGGTTAAAACAAAAGTTAGTTCAAAGAGAAGAGAAGGACAAGCCCACAGATTAGAGAAAGATTTCAAACACTTTCACTGTGTTTGAACGAAACAACTGGATTTGCACAGTACCTTAAAACAGAGAGGGAGCTGTTGCTGAGGCGGACGTTCCTGGTAGTTCCTGCAGGCTCACGGTTCCTGAAGCGACAGTCAGACTGACACGAAGTAGGAAGACTGGAGGGTCCTGTACTACCCAGGGAAGAAACCAGCAGCAGAGCAAAGAAATGGATAAAAGGTGCACTCCTTAAAACCCAAGCAGGGTCCGACCTTCCTGGCTATCCGGTCCACTGTAGCTCTGTACAGTGAATTCGACCAGAGGAGGGGTCCTGGCTTGCATTTTGGGTGAACATGTTGGTCCCACCAACTCAAGGGAAGAAGTTTCCTGGAAGATCTTCTCTGTCGGTGGATTCTGGAGATTCAGACCTGCAGCAGGGCTTCACCGGGCGGTTCAGTCGTGTTAGGGGTACTCTTCTGCCAGTTCCTCGTTGCTTCTTTCGTTCCCGTGGCGACTCTGCCTTTCCAGTCCCAGAGACCTGCTTTTTATGCAGTTTTCCCCCATTCATACAGCCTGACTGTCAATCACACAGCAGGGAGGCTGTCCTGGCATGGACAGTCCCCTTAGCCAATCAAACAGGAGTGTGACTTGGGTTACCAAGGGAAGCCATGGCAGGGGTCTGAAAACCCCTCCCTCACATCCTGCCTACCTAGACTTTCAGGCGCCTTAAGGAGGGCTTCTGTGCAGAAGCCCGCGAAAAGAGAGTGAACAAAAGAATCATCCCTGGTTTGGCGCGCAGAGAAGAACACAAGGAAGACTTTAACAAAAAGAAATGGTGAATAAACCCAGCCGGAGCAAAAATAAAATGTATTTGGTCAAGCGGGTTTATGTTCGAGGCTAATATAATAGCCTAAAACATTACCACGTTTATATAAGATAATTGCGGTAGAAAAGATGGGGTAGTTACCACTGCCACCAGCCAAGTTTTAATGTAACGGGAGCGAAACAATGCTCCAAGAGGCACAGACAAAAAGGGATAAGAGTTAACTCTTTCAAATATTCCATGTAAGATGGGGTCTACTGGGTCTGTGGTTTAAAGTGACTAAAGCAAAGTTAATGGCAACTTTACCCTTTTGTGGGGGACAGTAGTCAGCCCCAGAAAATGGAGTGGCTGAGGAGTCTCAAAGACAACCCTGTGTCACTGCACTGAAGGTGCTGTGTAACACACATGAAAATATGAGGCCATGGAGTATGTGAGACTCCAGTGGTCAAGATCACACAAAAAGTGAAAACAAACACAGCAAAACACATTTAAGAGTGGGAAAAAGGCATGCACTCTTACCAGGTGAAAAAAATAAACCCTAGAAATCCAGCAAAGCTGCTGAGGGACTCATTAGGTAAGGGAAATCAGCCATTTATGAGAATTCTCCCTAAAAACCCCCACTCCTTGAGCACTCTCCCTTCAATCATTTTCGAAAATGCTTTTATGTGTCCCAACCCGCAGAGAACAATAACTCTGGGACAATTTACCACCTTCCTTCCCTTGGGTTAAGAAATCATTTATGATTCAGAAAAGCTCTAAAGACTCCCCTGTCCTACAGATGCTATAAGCCTCTTTCTTCCTGTTGGATTGCCCTTTTTATCTGATAAACTCCCTAGTTCTCTCTTTCCTAGCATAGGGAAGCCACACTTTGGAATCTGTATGCACGATATACAGCACATCTGTTCAGCACTTCACTGCAATCGTGAACCTCTAAATACATAGGCTACTTGCCTCCTTGCAGTACCCCACTGCAACCGTGAACCCTAAAACAGCACCTGACCAGACCACGTAGGCCGTGTCTCAAACCTTGGCCACAAACCTCATGCAGCGCACCACTTTATCCACGAACCCTTGAAACACTGATAAATGTGGCAACAACAACCTCCTTGTGCGAAAACACACGCGCAACCCGACCCGCCATTGTAGCACATCCCGCCCGAACTGACACAAACACACTGCGCACACACACCTCAATCAACCACAGAACATACCACCCCAAACAGCCAATGACACCTTGCTCCACAACATACAAATGCTGGTGTAGTCTCTAACATAATAAAAGAACAAATAAATGTAATCAAGTTCTCCTTCCATTTGTCTTTTCAATTCTTGTTACTATTTACATGTTAATACATCTGGTTTTCTTACATTAGAGGATCAATTATGCTAAACAGTATTCATAGAAAGTTGAGTGTTTAATTTCCATCATATTAATTCAGATTTCTTTCACATTACAGCCAGTGTATCTGACATGACCTTCTGATGCTTTCAGATTAGTTTTGCACTGCTGTCAGATTGCTGTCAGTGGAAGAAAGGCTATTTAAAGATAGCATACCACCAGCTTTACACTGGCTTTTCTGCCGGCAGAAAGCTGGCGAAAAATCTGCCATTGAACCATTGCAATGCATGGAGACAGTCGGAAACCCAGTGTAAAGCTAGTGGACTGCAACCTTTAAATAGCCTTCATGAACGCCGTGGATTTCAGCATCGGCCAGGCTCTAAAAACCTCCATGGGCTTGGTTTACACAGCATTTGTCAATGAGATTGCACCTTTAACACACTTTGGTATATCGACCCCATCTGTGTACTGCTGTTGAAGGCACAAGGTGCAATCACTATTTTCTGGCGTATCACCATCCTTACAGGTAATACAACATACATTACAGCTGGAACAGGAGAAACATAATTTATACATTTTGCGGATGGAAACCAAGTTTAAATGCATTCATATTGAAACACGATAACTGCGTTATAAAGTGTCTGATATCCACTTTTGAGGAGCACCTTTTTATTACACCAGCAATTACTTAATACATGCAGTTTCCATATTACACGTAGGGAATCTGCTTTTTCAGGTGGACATATCTGTTCAAAATCTCCTTAATCTGACAGGAGTTTAAATAAGAAAGAGCACGTGCCACTGGCAATGCTACTGGTGTGCATGGACCCCTGAACAAATGTCAGAGCAAAGTGTCAAACCCAAACACACTTTCAATGCCACTTGTTCTTTCTCAAAGTGGTGGCTAATGCCATCGCTACGAGCCAACATTAAACATTGCCTACAAATACAGAATGGCCACTGCTTATCAAATACCAAGCTCCAAACCTGTGGTGCCAAGGCTGCCTCGAATGGCTAGGAAAGTATTTAACCCACAGACGAGATGAACAAGCTAAGCATCTGTTTGAAAGAAGTGTATCTATGCGCATTTAGTGCAGGGATGGCCTGAACATGGAAAAACAAAGAGGCTGCAGGTTTCTAAGAGAGCAATGCCAAGGTTCGCTTTCACCTTATGTTCATTCCGAGACTAGCTTTGAATCCTCTGCACATATGAACATCCGAAAGCACCTTGCCTTGCATTCATAGATTTTCATCCTTACATTTGCAGGTCCCCACCTTTTGCAATGACGTTGATGACATTGATTGCAAACTTGAAGACCTGTCCGAGAGGCAATGCTTGGAATACAATTATGACTATGAAAATGGCTTTGCAATAGGTAATTTTAAAATTGTACTGCAAAACGTGCATGCACACTAAACAGTTTTGTTTTAAAGCAGGAGAATCATCTAAGCCAGCTGTGCATTTTTAGACCCTAGAAATGTGTAATAGTCATTAACATTTTCACTGCTCACTCGTGTTCTGATCCCAATTCAAGAAATGTGTATTTAAACGAGCCTCGAAGCAAAACCATGACCACCTGAGGAGCAATGTCGGTGCAAGGGTGGTTCTTTCATTACCCACTTGGGGTTGGTTGTCGTTATGTCAATGTAGACTTCATACCCACGCTTGAAAACAGTCTTTTCGCACAGGGCTACGCAAGTATGAATGTGATATCCTACCATTGAATTCCATAATTCTAGTATAACAAAGCCTACCATGAATTGGCTATATGGAGTGCTATAAAGTAACATAGACACACATTGTATTGTATTGCATTGTATTTTGTTATTTATATAGCGCTCTTTCCCACTTGTGTGGCCTCAATGTGCTTTTTTCTTGATTGAACACCATTGGTGACCATAGTCGATGTCCATGGAGAGTTCTAGGGGGTTAGTTTAGGAGATGCGTGTGTGCAAGTTGCCGATCTAGGACTTGGGTGGCTGGCAAGGCTCGACTAAGCAGCCGGAGAGAGGTCAGACACATGGGTGGGTGCTGTTGAGGGTTAGAGATAGATTGCTGTTGTTGAGAGAGTTTATGTGGGTCAGCTATACCAAATTCCTTTCGGGTGGTGGTCGCGGCATGCTAGTGGTAGAGGTGTTGAGGTACATCCGGTGTTTCAGTCTGGACGACTATGTGTGCACTAGGCCGGATGTGCTTAGCCATAGGCAAATTCTACATGTTGAAGTGAGGCTTCGTGTGTGGGACCTATCTACCTAAAAGAATTAACTTTGTTCCATTTTGAAAACAAACTTTTAAATGTTAGCCCCAGATGCACAGACTTGTTAACCCTGAGATCCAGCCCTACTCTTCCAAAATTCTAAAACCCAGCTGAATAGTCGAGAGAGGTTGGGACGGGTCTGCCCTCACATTAAAAGCATTGGCAGCCTTTGGTTGTGCTAAGAATATATGGTTTATATGTACAGATACTTTCATGTTAGTGTTGTGAAACATAAAATGAACGTCAAGCCCAGCGTGCATTATGTCTGTGTTCATTTCACTTCATCACAAGGACCTGCTGGTTGGGGCACGGCGGACCGTGCAGATTACACCTACGCTGACTTCCTCGACGGCACGCAGGAAGAGCAAATACAAAAGCATTTGGCTGGACCTCCCAAAACAGCACATTTACGAGTCAAAAGACACAGGAGGATTTCCAGTGCAAGTGCAGACCAGAAAATTAAACTAATTTTCAACATTACAGGTAAGGAAAGACATATTAAATGAAATGCCACCTTCTTTATATGCCTAGTACAGAAGCAATGTAGTTTTAGGGCACCGCTGTCTTACATTAAATAAAAAATAAACCTTTGCACCAAGATCAAATGCACATATTTGAAAATGAACATTGTGATGTCTCAATACGACTTAGGTCACATACAACGGCGAGTTTGCTTGTACTCGTGAAAATTACACATCTAAATCGGGTTTGAGTACTGCTATCCTTCTTTGAGACTGGACAGGTTCCATGATGAAAGGCAAGCAGGAAAATATGTACACTAGAGGAACCAAGAGGTCCTTTCTCACATATGTGTAAAGGTAGACTGGGTAACCCAGTCTAAACGGAACAGATAGGCTGATAAATCTCACACCCAATAACGGAAAGCGTCAAAGTAAATGGCAAAACCCTGCTTTATTAAAACTCCACATAAAACAGGGACAGCATACAAACAAAATAGTTGTGAGCTTTCGTTGTTCTCCACCATTGACGTCTTATTACAATCTTGGTTGCACAACCTACGGGGTACAGGGATTGGTTAAGCGAATTGTTGAAAAATAGAAAATATGTACGGGTTAGTCCTTCCATTGGTTATACTGTTACCTGATGGGTCCACCTAGGACCACCTCTAAGTTGATAGTAGAGAGTATATGTCATCTTTAAAGTTGACTATTGGTTACTGCAACATGTACTGGGCGGAACATTAAGAGTTTTTATTGGCTGGTATCTTGCTCACCAACCATGTCAATGACAGGTCATCAGCTCATGAAGTAAAAAATGGGAGTCAGGGGTGAGAAGTCGAATACCTGTGTTCTTCCAATTAAATAAGATGCTATCTCCTATCCCTAGGCCAAGAGTCAAAATATTCTTTTGTATGTATTTGTCCATGTTAAGCGCCTTGATTAGGAGAACAGGTGGGGAGTCAAGACAGGTGCTGTGTCGTGTCTGGCCTTAACAGACATTGGGCCTCATTACGAGGTGGGCGGTAATTGATTATCGGCACCGGTAAGTGCACCGGTGCTGGTAATCCCTTACCGTCCTACTACGAGTTCCCTTTGCGGGTCCTCCCTTAACGCCTGGTTTTCCAGGCGTTAAGGACGGGACCCGCAAAATGACTCTGGAGCTAATAATGGTACCACAATTTGTGGTACCGTTATTAGCACCTTCCCCATTCCCATTGAGCCCTATGGGGGCTCAAATGGGAATGGGGAAGGGCCCTGGTGAATGGGGAATTACCGGTCCCGCCAAACCTTTGAATGGACTGGTAATTGCTCCATTCACCAGGGCGGAGTCGGTAGGGTTTTGGAGGCAGCCATGGAGCTAATAGCTCCATGGCTGCCTCCAACCTCGTAATGAGGCCCATTTTTCTTGAGTTATGGGTCACTTGTGAGGAGACCATGTTCTGAATTATTTTGTCCTGTATTACGTGAGATTTTCGCTGCTATGAACATGAGTGTTATTACTTTTCCAACCACTGGGGACTTGGTTGATCCATTATTTACTTTGTTTTAATGTATAAATAGTCAGCACCTGGCATTCAAAAGCTGGTTTCTCTTCAATTCATCTAAGAGAAATATGTCTTGTGCTTTGGGAATCCTTATCTCATGTTCTTTTCTGGACCATTGAAGCCCTCCCTTAATTGTTCCATAACACAACATTGAAGAGGAGCTATGCAGCCAATGCCTGCGTCAAGCACTAATCTGTGCTGCAGTGGATTCAGCAGTTGAGTTTTCATAGGGCTTCGAGACCTCTATTCATTTCAATGCGTGTTGCGACCTCTATTTGAACAAAAATGGCAACCTTTTACTGTTGTGTTTCTACATTAATCGACTCTTTGTATATCGTTTGGGTTGCGTTTCAGCTTATACCTTGCTTATGTTATGTTCTTCGTGTCTTTATGGTGCAAGCAATATTCTTCGTGTCTAAATGCCCATTTGACCTAATGTCTGTGTTTCTTCATGGTGAGTGCGTACTTGCTTCATGTCTATTGCATGTATGTATGTCAGTCTAACAGCAGGTTTGCTTACTCTTGCCATCTTTAGTTACATCATGTCCATCTCTTCCTGTATTGATCCAGGATAAGGCCGGTACAGTCACCTTAGTGGATAGCGTTTCTCTTCTTTATGCTATTGGGGTGGGGGAGGGCAGTTGCCATTAATGACATAATCATCTGTCTCTCGACACATATGAATCTGGCGACACAAAATATGCACAATATTGGGGTATTAATGGGGGAAAAAACAAAGAAAAGATGTGCAGTATCTTTTTGAGAAGATCCGTTATTATCAATATGAAATTGTTGCTGTCCTGTTTAGAAGTGTCCCTATTCTCCCTGGCCAAATAAATCACTAAGCCTGAGGGAGGCTAATGTTCGGGATTCATTATCAAGCAAATAGTCTGGTGCAGGTCTTGGTTTTTTAACCCCGGCAACAATGTTAGTGGCATCAATAGCGTGTCACCCTTTCTATACATGTTTACTACTTTACTATGTGAATTATCGCTTTTTTTTTCCTAAAGTCCTTTTTAGTAAATACTATTTACTACACAGTTTGTGAAACAACCCCTCTCTTTGTCTTGCAGTATTAGATTTTTGGTCTGCAATAAAAAATTTTCCCCCATACAATTAGGTGTTTCGAGGGGTTTGTGTCCTCCGACGTATTCCACATCTATGACAAGTAATGTCCACAGTTGTGCTGCTTTGGAAATTTTTTGGCAGAGGGCGTCCTGCATCGATGGCGTCGATCCGTTGTCCCTCGAGGACCTCTGTCGAGGGTCGACGTTACCAGATGTTATATATAGGACGCACGGTGCCCATAGCCTCAGGTCCATTTTTTCCACAAACGTGTTTGCTTCGGAATCTCGGCGCGCTCGATTCTTCTCTTCAAAAGCGATGGCTTCATCTTCTTCTACTACCCCAAAGTCAGGCTTTAAAAAATGTCAGGACTGCAGTTCGAAGATGTCCATCACGGTCCCGCACGACATCTGTCTCTGGTGCATCAGCGAAAGCCACGCCACTGACGACTGCGAGGATTGCCAGTCCCTGACATCTAAGGCCTTGCGGGAATGTAAGAAGAAATTGAAGGTAGGTAGTCGTCTAAGCCCCATAAATCAAAGTCCGATGGGCTTTCGACCGATGACTCGAGGGGCGTCTATATGTGTCAGCGAAAATCCAGGGGGTCTCGGTTTAGGAGTGGTTCCCGCCATTCCTCTGCCTCGTAGAGGCATTCTAGGAAGTGCCATCACTGGTCGCCTTCCCTGCCCTCGTCGGAGGAGGACTCCGCCAGATGGTTGACTTTTCCCACCAAGTCTTCATCGCTGGCCGAATGGGATGCATTCCGCAAGCAGATGTTAGCGATTTTTGAGTTGCAAGGCCCAGTTCCGTCCACGCCTTCAAAAGAAGCCAGCAAGGAATGGGCTCGTCCACCACTCGCACGCCTTCGGGCTTGGGCGGTCGGCGCGATCATTGGGAGCTGTCGAGGTCCCGCTCGGACAAGGGAGATCGCCATAGCGTGTCAGATCCAGGTCCCGGTCCTCGACGCCATTGAGACCGTCGGAGCCTGTGAAGCCTTCGAAGAAAGCTTCAACCCCATCAGCACTGTGCGTCGAGGGGCTCTCTCGAGGATTTGCCATTGAAGAAGTCATCAACGGGGCTCTGTCCTCGAAGAAGTTGTCGAAGTCGTCGGTGCTTCGGTCGACGTCCACGCCGGTCCCTCAGCACCCTCGATGCCGTTTATGGAGGATTTGCCAGAGGTGCCCCAGGGGGCTGTGGAACCTCTGGGGGAGGCTCTCAGTAAGTCTGTGAGGACTGTTTTTGAGCCCTACTCTGTTCCTCCTCCTAGATTGAAGTTTTTCCAAACTTTGCAGGATATTTCAGAGGCTGAGGAACTGTCTGATGAGGAGATGGCAGTGCCTCCTATGTCCCTGATGACCTTTTGTCTGGGCATAGTCAGATGGAGGAACTCCGTCAGTCATTGCATGATGCTAGTGGCCTTGACACCTCTGCGGAGGTGGAGTTTGGCCGACCTGAGACTGGGGCGCATGCGGATTCCTCCTATCGGCGTCTCATGTCAAGGGTGACAGAATACTTGGGGTGGTCTGCTCCAACTGTTGATTTTGCTCAGGATGATTTGATGGACATCCTGGATCATGGTCCACCCACTGACCCGGTGTTGTCATTTCACATGGCTTTGCAAAGAAGTGTGGCGGTGGCTTGGACTGCTCCGGAGAGTCTACCGGCAGTTAATAAGTAGCTTCCGAAGAAATACCGCCCATCCAGTGGTGACCCCTGCTACTTATCGACGCACCCTACTCTGGAGAGTTTGGTGGTGCAGGCAGCTACAGCCTCCTCGAAGCAGGCTGCGTACATATCCATCCCTCCTGATAAGGACAATAAGTGCTTTGATGGTTGGGCGAGGAAGGTATTTTCGGCTGGGGGTATGGCGTTGAAGGCGGCCAACTCCACTTGTGCCTTAGTGAGATTCACACACACTCTGTGGAACTGTGCGTCTTTGGCGGCTGAGCATATTGGAACGGGATGGTTTTCTAGCTCTCGTGCAAGACCGCAAGGATGCCATGTGTGAATCCGTTCAGTCGGGTCTGGACACGGCAGACTGTGTCAGCCAGTCCATGGCTGCGAGCACCATGATACGCAGGTTTGCGTGGTTGTGGAAGTTGGGGTTTGCTCCTGATGTGCAATCCCGGCTTCTGAACATGCCCTTTGATGGAGTTCATCTGTTTAGCAGCAAGGCTGACGAGAGCCTTGAAAGGTTGCAGACCTCCAGAGGTGCAGCAACGTCTTTGAGCGCTGTAGTTCGTCAACCTCCGCCTTTTCGTCCTAGGGGACAGCAATAAAGGGGAGGTTCCTTTTTGTACTACTCTTACTTTGGTAGATCGAGAGGAGCTGCCAGTCAAAGGGGCCACCGTAGGAGTACCAGGGGTGGAAAGCAAGGTACTCGGGGTGCCAAAGCTGCTCGGGCAGCTGCCTCTTTGCCCTCAGACACTGCCACGTCCACTCAGTCATGATGCCATGTCCCATGGTTCGCCGGTTGGGGGCAGACTTGCGCAGCATCTTGGAGAATGGCGGGCCATTACTTCAGATGAGTGGGTTCTGGAGATCATAGCCCACGGTTACTGTCTTCCCTTCCAGCAAAGGCCTCACGACAGTCCACCGGGGAAGCTCTCTTTGAAGCGTCCGGATCCGCTCCTTGCACAGGAAATCCTATCCCTGTTGGAAAAAGGCGCCATAGAACTGGTGCCTGTATCGGAGAGGAACAAGGGATGGTATTCTCCTTATTTTTTGATCCCGAAAAAAGATGGGGATTGAGACCCATCATGGACTTGCGCTGGTTGAACTAGCTCCTCAGGAAGGACAAGTTCAAGATGTTAACTCTTTCTCATGTCCTCCAGGCCCTTCAACTTCACAAGCTGGGCTTCTCCCTCAATTTAAAGAAGTCCCATTTGACACCTATGCAGCGGCTCCAATACATCGGAGCAGTGCTCGACACATCCCTGGGGCAGTGTTCACCTCCCCAGGTGTGGGCTCATCATATTTTGCAGATGGTGGACACGTTTGAACATGCCCAGAGTCTCCCGGCATTCAAATTCTTAAGGTTGCTCGGCCTCATGGTATCCTACATTTTCCTAGCGCCAGAGGCCAGGCTGTGGATGAGATCCTTGCAGTGGGCACTCAAGATGCAGTGGTTGCAGTTCTCCGGCAGGATTATGGATCCCGTTCAGATCCCGACCTCGGTATCCCAGGATCTTCTATGGTGGGCCGACAAAGGCAATCTGATGAAGGGAGCACCATTTTGGCAACCATGGCCGGAGGTGACGATCGTGACGGACGCATCCCTCTCAGGTTGGGGCGCTCATCCCAATGAGTTGACAGTCAGCGGACGTTGGTCTCTGTCAGAGTCCAGACTCCACATCAATCTGTTAGAGCTGAGGGCCGTCAGGCTAGCCCTGAAGGCTTTTCTGCCATCTGTGCGGGGGAAGAATGTCCTGATTATGATGGACAATACAGTGGCCATGCACTACCTCAACAAAAAAGAGGGGGCAGGGTCACTCCCGTTGTGGAGGGAGGCGATGCAGCTCTGGTTCTGTGCCATCCAGCAGGAAATTTCGATCTCAGCAGTTCATCTGGCCAGAGACAAAAACACAGCGGCGGACGCTCTGAGCAGGCAGAGCATGGTCCCTCATGAGTGGGAGCTGGCTCAGGAAGTTCTTTGGGGGATCTTCACCCTTTGGGGAACCCCACAAGTGGATCTCTTCACCACCAGTGTCAACCGGAAGTGCGAGAGATACTGCTTGCAGGAATTTTCCACAAGAGGAGCTTAGGGGATGCGTTCGTAGTGGAGTGGTCCTTCCCACTGCTGTATGCGTTTCCTCCAGTCCTCGTCATTCCACAAGTGTTGAGGAGGTTACGGAGGTTTGGTTCCCCAACGATCCTCATTGCTCCGGCATGGGCCAGGAGAGCGTGGTACCCAGACCTTCTAGCCATGTCCATCTGCCCTCCATGCCGTTTTGCCTACCGAGACGATCTGCTCTCACGGGACGGGGCGTCGGGTTCTCCATCCAGAGGTCAAGTCTCCCAGCCTTCATGCTTGGTATCTGAAAGGTTGCGTTATAAGGATTGGGACCTCCCCGAAGACGTGATGGACGTGTTGCTTTCGGCCAGAAGGCCTGCAACGAAATCACTGTACCGTTGGCGTTGGAGAAAGTTCTGTGATTGGTGCAGGGTTCAGAATGTGGATCCTTTCCAATGTTACATTCCTTTTGTTTTGTCTTTTTTGCTTTCTTTAGCCCACAAAGGCCTGCAAGTGGGTACCATTAAGAGTTACCTGGTGGTGCTGTCCATATTTAAGCGCTCGTCTGAGGAATGTTCTTATTTTAAGATCCCTTTGATTTCTCCGTTTCTAAAAGGGCTAACTAATGTGTTTCCACTGTCGCTTTTCAAGGTGCCGGGATGGGATTTGAATTTAGTTTTAAAGTTGGTAATGGGAGCTCCGTTTGAGCCCTTACATTCCCTTACATTCCCTTACATTCTTGTCCGTTGAGACTGTTGTCCTTTAAAACTGTGTTTTTAGTTGCGGTTACTTCCGCACGCAGTGTGCGTGAGTTGCAGGCACTTTCCTCCAAGCCACCCTTTACTGTTTTCCATAAGAACAGGACTGTCCTGCAGGTGTGGCCTTCTTTTCTTCCGAAGGTTGTGTCGGAATTTCATTTGAGCCAGAAGGTGGTTCTTCCGGCGTTTTATCCTCCTCCTCATCCTGGTAAGGAAGAGGAGAGGCTCCATAGGTTGGATCCTAGGAGAGCTTTGAGTTTCTATCTCTCACGGATGTCCTGGGTCAGAGTGGACAATCAGCTCTTTGTTGATTATGCTGGAAGGCGCTTGGGTCGGCTGTTTCCAAGCAGACCTTGTCTAGATGGATCATTTTGACGATCTCTGAGTGTTATCATTTGGCGGGAAAGGACCCTCCAGTAGGCTTATTGGCTCACTCTACTAGGGGTGTGGCTGCCTCTACTGCCCTACAGAGGGGTGTTCTTATTCGCAAAATTTGCGAAGCAGCCACATGGGCCTTTGTCCATACTTTTGTGAGACACTATTCCTTGGACTCCATCCATGGGCAGGATTTGGCCTTTGGTAAGGCAGTCCTCTATTCAGCAATTTGATTGGGCAGTCTAAAATTCTAAAATTGTAAATTCTTTTCCCACCCACCTCCATAAATTGGTACTGCTTTGGGAGTCTGTCATAGATGTGGAATATGTCGGAGGACACAATCTCCTCGAAGAACAAGTTACTTACCATATCTGGTAACGTTCTTTCGAAGGGATGTTCCGCCGATGTATTCCACATCGCCCTGCCAGTCTGCCCCTCTACTGAATTTCCTATGCGATTGCAGCTTACGTTTCTGCAAGGCTTTCTGCAGTCATACTGGCAGGAGATTGGTGCCACACGTTCTGGGAAAAAAACTATAACTGAGGCAACAGGCGCTGTGCATCCTATATATAACATCCGGTAACGTGGACCCTTGACAGAGGACCTCGAGGGACAATGGATCAATGCCATCGACCCAGGACGCCCTCAGCCGAAAATTTTCCAAAGCAGCACAGCTGTGGACATTACAAGTCATAGATCTGGAATACGTCAGAGGAACATCCCATCGAAAGAACGTTACCACATATGGTAAGTAACTTGTTCTACAAAAAAACAATTCAGTCCATGGTAATAAAGTCCTATATTGTTCGAACAAAGCACATATTGGTGGCCGTAATTAGAACCTTTGAAAAGGAACTGTAAGTGATTCAAGGGCATGAAACAACTTTATGCCAACGGTTGCCTACATTGTTTGACTATTGACTGGCGCTTTCTCACGTTAACTTCACTTCATGCTTCAGAAGCTCTACGGCTTTAAAGACCTTTCTTTCAAAGCATGCAATATACATTTTAAAAAGTCCAGTGTGTAATACTATTGTACACGTCTTCCTTGCCCAACTAGTGCTTCATAGCGGCTATTTTAACTCCACATGTTGATGAAAATGCACTCTGCAGTTTCAAAACCAGTTTTAGGAAATGAAAGACACACTCCCTCCTAGGAGGTAAAGACTCAGAGACTCTGCAGGTGACGTGCATGGTGGAGGAACTAAAAAAAAAACAAATGAACTCCATGAGCAGCGGCACCGGGGTGCCTGGATTTTGGAACAGTCATGAAAAAGTACAAGCACGTCATTTACTAGTGGAGTATGAAGAAGTACGAAAAACGAGGACTTGTGAACTGAATGTTCACGCAGAAAAAAAATAGATTCCTTAAACAGGCTTCAACTTAATCTTGTCACTTGATTGACAGTGCTGTACATACACATTTGCAAGAATTCTCCATGTAGGCGGGGGGGGCGTTGGAGGGGGGCGACCAGAAGTTACATCATCCCAGGGTCACGTTGAAAAATGTTATATTTTGCACAATAAAGAAGAGAGCATCTTCGTTTTGCGCCTGTCCTGACTGCCTTCCTTTTATCAAATATATTGGTCCCGGAATCGGTCTGTCTCTTTCTCCTTGTTGTCAACAATTCCTCTAACAGCGCCTCGATGCCCGTGGGCTGTGTGAGCGCTTTAAAAATGCAAATAAATAAAATAAAAAATAAATAAAATTGTTCTTCATTTATGTAGACTCTTTCCTGATGCTTTTAACATGGCCATCCTTTACTCTTTCCACTTCTGAATACTTAATTCCCTCACTCTCTGCAGTCTCCACCACACCCCTATCACTTTTGGTAGAGATCATCCACTCAAGGCGCTTCCATCCAGTGTTTAATGCTAGCAGAAGGCACAATGTGCTTCCTACCCCACATCAGAGGCGTAGCCAGGGTTGTCTAACAAGTTGGATCTGAAGCTAATGCAGTTGGGCCCACATCAATGATATTAACATCTGTGAATGTCCACCCAGCACTGCTAGGTGGACATTTACAGATGTTGGGTGGGCCTTGTCTGCTCAGGCCTTACCCTGTCTACGCCTCTGCTCCAAGTGGCTGATGTTTCTTAACACGCACCTTCTAAATGACTGAGATGTTGTGAACTTTTTGTGCTTCTTCTCTGAAGCCCTTTTTTCCAGACATTTCTCAATAATTAAAAACATTATTATCCCTCACTAGAGGAAGATGGCCACATATGGAAGTAATTGTTCCTGGTAATCGGGCATAATATAAAGTATACAAATACATTGGGCCTCATTACACGTTAGGCGGTAAGGGTTTACCGGTATCGGTAAGGGCACCTGTACCGTTAAACCCTTACCGCCTTACTACGAGTTCCCTTTGCGGGACCCGACTTTAACGGCTGCTTTTACCAGCCGTTAAAGTAGGGTGCCGCAAAGGGACCTTGGAGCTAATTACGGTACCACAATTTGCAGTACCGTAATTAGCGCCTTCCCCATTCCCATTATGCCCTATGGGGGCAAAAATGGGAATGGGGAAGGGCCTTGGTGAATGGGGAAATGCCGCCCCCGCCCACCTTGGAGTAGGGCGGTAATTCCGCCATCCACCAAGGCGGACACGGTAAAATACCGGCGGCAACCATGGCGCTAATAGCGCCATGGTTACCGCCTACCGTGTAATGAGGCCCATTGCCTTTAGTGGCCATGGAGCAGTCTACTTTTTCGATGCTCCAACATGCATCAGTATTCAGGAGCTTCTGTACGACGGTATAGAGCAGGGGTCTGCAACCTTTGGATCTCCCGATGTTTCAGACTACAATTCCAATGATATCTGGCCATTTATATGCTAGTTAGAAATGATGGGAGTGGTAGTCCAAAACACCTGGAGAGTCAAAGGTTGCAGACCCCTGGTATAGAGGAATGTAGATACCTAGTTTAGGAGTTGTGGGTTGGATATGCGTTAGTAGTGTTGGGAAGGGGGGACAGGATGATCGTCCCAGGCCCCCAGCACTTTTGGCTTTTTGGCAGAGCCCTGGAAGTGTGCACTAGGGACTCAGAGAGGGGACATGGGGTAGGGGGGAGGTGGCAAGGGCCAAAGTGCGGGGAGGATGGGGATGTTTTTGTTATAGTGAACATGGGGAACCAAACGCCATCTTGGATAGTAGCAACCATATTGGAATTGAGGCATAACTTTGCACTGCAGCCGGGGACACAGGCCTGAGCTACATATATAGAAATACGTGCATGCATGCAGGAATAGGGTGTAGCTTGGGCACTGGTAAGAAAGTCCAGAGCTGCAGATATTCATGGACTCTTCATTGTTTCATGTTGCCAACATTCCGTATCCCAGAAGGAATGCCCCCTGCAAGGACACAAGGGGGCTGAGAGCTCTCTGTGAAAAGTGATCCCACAAGAAGTAGGGCATGAGCCTCTGACCTTCCCTAACATAGCTGTAAGTAATAGCAGCCAGATGCTCTGATCCCAAGACCCCTAAATTTCCAAGGTACCAGTCTGTCCCAGACCAATGACCATATAAACGGTTGGACCCCCAATCGATCAAGAAAGATCAGGAAGCAGTGACCAGTTGCCTTCACCATATGTCACATAATTTGTTTTGTGAGGTGCTGGGAAGGGCAAAACAGCATAACTAAAAGGAGGGTGGGGAGCTTTGAATGGGCGCTCGCGTGTCTGGAATCGAGTTAGTGTGTTCGATGCAATGGCCTCGAAGTGTCCTCTTAGCCCTTGTCTGCAGTACCAGGTGCCCATCAGGTTAGAGATAAAACCTGCATTGTTTTTCTTCGCCTGATAACCAATTCACGTGTAGCCTCATGTCTGATGACGCACAAGGAGGAGCCCACATTGGAAGAAAATTAACAGAAGGGGCTGCGACAAATGGTCTGGCATCCCCTATGGAGCAGGTAGTCTATGCATAGTGTCACACGAACCATCCGTTTGAATTTGTGCATTATGTAATGTATGTCACTGATGACACTGTGTGCCTTCATAAAGTGTTGCTCATAATGATTTTGCCAGAAAGTTCCATGGCAGCAAAGAACTTTGCTGGCACATTTCTATTTTTCTGGAAGTAAAACTTTGTTCTCCTTACAAGAGGTGTGCTGGAGCTTTTTGCCTAGTGGGTTGTATTTTTTCTGGTGTGAGCGTTGAGGGGTTTCTGTACAGTAGCTAATGATGGGATTCTATTCCAACCTTTTGCAGTTCTGAAACTTTCTCTAGACCCCCCATCACCACCTTAAATTCAGTTAGGTGACCAGAGGTGATTACATTTGCAGAGTGCTCTAATCTTTAAAGCTCAAAACATACATGTCTTGGACATATCCCAGAAGTGTATGATATCCTATATGCAGGCACTGTACAGTGTCACCTGGTGTCCCCCGAAATGAAAATGGCCACAATGTTCATAGTCTTAGAATCAATGAAAAAATTGAGCATGCAATATCACCTAGGAGAAAGGGCAGCAATCACTGCTCAGATTGGTGTGTGGCCTGTAGGTTTCATATTGCAGCAGGGCTGACACAATATGTCATTGTTGACCTATCTAGAAAATTAACACCATTTAGTAATATATTTAATTTTTAGTGTTAGGAAACCCACTTTAGTAATCAATTGGTTTGGTGGACATTCTGGCTCTAAAAGGAGGAGGTTTGTTTCTATTTCCACAACCTTCAGTGCCTGCAGAATGTGCACAAGCGGGAAATTTGTTCACATTTGGTTCTCTAGCACCAGGAGCCTAAACACCTTACAATTTGTTTACGGACAGCCAGATATGCTACTTTCTCTGTTTAACCTCCCGGATAATCAATGCACATATTTTCAATTTTACCAACTCTTTAAAATTGTCCAATGAAACCTAGACTAGTCTTAGAGCCCCTCCACCCCCATTGAAGATCAAATGCCTTTCAATGTGTTAGCATTGTGAACAATCATTACCTTTTGTCTTTAGGAATGTATGAAGTTGTGCTGGTCACTGTTGTTCTTGCTTAGATAACATGGAATGTAGCAAACTGGTTTTGTCCCAACCCGTACTATCTAAAAACATTTGCACTAGGACAAACATGAACCAGACACTTTTTGTATTATGTTTGCTGTGTCACATGTATTACACCATGGTAAAATGTAGATAATCTGGACGCTTGTAGTAAGCTATAGAATAGCGCATGTTGTTGTAGTAGTGATTGATACAACTGCACATTGCTTTCACTTACATAGAGGAGTCATTCAGAGAGTACTTTGTCACATTTGATTTCACCTCCTCCTTTCAATATCTTCCTTGAGAGTAGGAGTTGTGATCTCCTTGACAAGACACTAATTTCAGTGTCTATCTTGGAGTTCACACTGTAATTTCTATTTGTGGACTTCTGACTGCTTGTGTTAACCTACTCTTCTCTACTATTGAATTCCCCACCCAACTTCTTTGTCAACTTTTAATATGGAGACTTTTTTTCTTACTCTGTGGAACAAAGGTCTCTTTTCTGTGCTTAGATTTCTACTGATGGCATGGTTTCTTGTGAATCCAAACTAGTGTGCATATTCACTTGTCTCATTCAGGATGAAAGGCCTTCTATGCAGATTTGTAGAGGGATTTGGGGTCAAAAGGTGCATTTCAGCATTGTTTATATGTAAATGCTCTTTTTCCCACTACACCTCATATATTATTGTTGTTACACTTATTGTTAGTGGTAATTTATACAGCACTTAATGCTAGACCCCCCCCAGCTTTTAAGTATCAGACCTTGGATGAAATCCATATTGCACATCATTGTCTTGTCCCCAAGGCAAACATGTCCCCCCTCAGCTATCCCTGCAGCCTACAGTTGTGGGAGAGCGTTCTGGAGGTGGCTGCCTATGTCTTACTTCACTCTGGAATCAGTTTCTATTGCCCATTTCTGCATTAATCCCTGTCTAGATGCATTTAGTTTTTCACTGTGGTGATTCATACTTGTGCCTGAACCAAATCATTTGTAAGGTATTCCATTTATGTGGTATTGCCTTTTAATTTTACACTTAAGGTTTGGGATTTTCACCTATTGTATATGTTGTTTGTCCTTCTGTGTCTGACAACTCCAGGCATTCATTTCTTGGCAGTTTTGTTTGATAGTCTCCTCAGATTGGCTTATTGTATCTGAGGCTGTTCTCTGACATTGATTGCACTCAGTTGTTGTGTTATCTAATGTTTGTTGTAATTCTTTTCTGCTTTCTTTTTTGTGATAGTCCTATCCAAGTCTCTATACAGCTCAATGTTTTTTTGGGCCAACTATCCTTTCTCTAGAAAGGTACCCTACGTTGGGCCTCATTCTGAGTATGGTGGTTAATATGATGCTAATTCTGGGGGTGTCATTTCTGTTCACACCTTGGGATCTGGTGTATTAGCACCAAATTACGAGGCCATGGGTGTATGTCCCAACCTTCGTTGGTAACAGAAATGTCTTCTCATTGAATTAGCACCAAAACAATACTGAATTGTAATTCCCCCACTTCCCAGCAGAAATAGCATTGCAGCCACATAAGTGTAGGATTTACTGATTGGTAATTCCGCATGTGGAATTATCGCTGAGTGGGAATAGCCTCATTTCAGAAACGGGAAGTGCAACAGCAGCCATTTTTGTAAACACAATCCATTAAATAAAATCACCCATTTTGGTTTGACATCCGAGCCCACAATTTGTGTCAAAGAGGCCAGGGCAAAAAGGCATAGCGAAAGTACCAAAAAAGCAGTTGAGGAAACCAAAATTAAGAGAGGAAGAGCTCCAGGTCCTTGCTGATGAGGTAGTCAGCCATGCAGGGGAACTGTGTGGAGCAAATCAGAGGAAAATAACTGTCCAATGAGGGCTATCGCAAGAGGTGGAATGACTTGAAGTCCAGTGTGCAGAGTTTAATATCCACCCACCAATGGGAGGCTGCCTCAGGAGGTGGCATACGTGAGCGGCTCACATTCAGGCACTGGGAGGACAAGGCAATTAGTATTCTTCACATGGTTGGCTGTTAGGATGGATTCATAAAATGTGGTCGTGTGGACAGAATTTTGTTGGCCATCCTAGTTGTAGTGAACAGGGGAACTCTGAAAGGTTAGCCAAAACCATTCGAGGTAGCAATTGAGAGCAGTCAAGGCTATTCATAAGAGTGTGAGTGGGGTCAGTGGTCCACAACGAGTCCACACAGTGAAGCACACAAACATTCAATGTATACAGGAATGTATAAACATACAGTATTTATACTAGACCTCTAACACACACTAAACATGAACCAAACAGGTGATACCATCACACAACATTCAATAAGAAACATATATACAGTCACCACAGATTCCTAAATGCATTCAATGACCTAAATCAACACAATAGCTAAGTAAAGTGATACAGTAAAATGGAACCAAGTCACAAGAGATATTCCGTTGCTTCAAAAGACCAATCCCTAAGAAGAGTGGGGTCTTGTTCACAAAACTCATACTGCTTCTCCCTAGAACTTATCAGTAGCAGGTAAGTTACTTGTGTTGGTGTTTATTCCAATGAGAGATGCAACAAAGTTACTTGCTAAGTAAAAAATGTTCTTTTCTCTCAGGTTTTACTACTCCTGTGCTACGACCCAAAAGCAGTGGGATGGTAGGACACAAAGAGACTTGTTCTTAATGTTGTCCTATGGACAACAGGGGGAGACAAATGTTTTGGGTTTACTCATGCCCTGAATTCGATTTTCCTAAAGGACTGGGTGGATCAACTGGAGGTCACTGGAGGTTGTTTTTTGCGCCATTTGGTCCATTGAGAGGGGGCATTGCGCTGCGCAGCGGGTGCAAGGATTCACCTTGTCGGGTCCAGGAACAGAGTGCAACACTTGGCAATGGAAGAGTGTAGAAAGCACCAACCAACACTTCACAGGATGGGGAAAGGTGAGTTCCAGCGGTGGCCACCGCACATATACGACGGGCAGGGATCCTTCCAGTAATAGTTCTTGCAGTCCTTCCAGAGCAGAATACCTTGAAGCTGGAAGTCTGAAATTCAGGAAGGCGACTTACACCACAAGCTGGCAACCAACAACGTTCTGGCTGCAAACCCGGAATGCTGACAGTTCTCGGAAGGTAGCCCACTGGAGAGCTGATCAGCCCTACAGGTGGTCCTGGGACACTTCCAAAGGCTCAAGACTTCTGGATCCTCGAGAACATGTTGAGACTGGGGACACAGCGAGACTGGTTGGTCCCACCAGTCCATAGGCCTTTGCAGATCAGGTTTGAACTGGATAACCATTCCAGCCCTTTAAGGCGAGTAGCAATACCCTGGAGATGGATGGGGATGCAGATTTTATTCATACATCAATAATCAAAGCGACTCAGGTAATTTGGCAAAAGGAATACTGTTCTTTTTTCAATTATCTAAAACAGGGAGTACAACGAACATCAACACACTCGCTCAATCCTCTTACTCATTGCATCTTTAAAAAAGTTGGGTTCTTATACCCAAAAAGAGTCATCAATGAGGTTAACCCGCGCACTACCAACGTCATAGTATGTGGCAAACTACAAAAAAATGCACAGTAATGATAGGCTCTCAGTGAATATCTAAGGATACTTTCTATACTAGCATTAGTCAGTGAATGAAAGTGGTAGGGTACATTACATCAGGTGGGGCAACTAAGCCCTCCCCTCAAAATGGCTACTATGAACGTCACTAAATGTACAACCTCCCATTGGCTACAAAACTATAGGATCCTTAATTATGTGGTCCTCTACATTTTGGTTGGCTTCTAACCTCCGTCAGTACTTTTCCACCTACGTCTAGCAGCAGGCAGGCTGAACATCCAGGTGCTGGCAAGCTCCTCTTAGTACCAGCTTCCCACCAATTAGCATACTAATCCATCATCACCTCAATGGTCTAGTGTCAATTAGTACTTTGAAATTCGGCCTTGAGAGTGTTCTTGGCTCTAACAAATTTAGAGAGTGAAAGTGTGGTCTGCCCTTGTGCGTAGGTGTGACCATCTCGTTCATCCAACTTCATCCTTCCACGTGACTAGAGACCATGGAATCGGGTTTTATGGTGTATTTAAAATACTTATACTAATTCTGATTCTCTGGCATCTTTTGTTTTTGTCCATGCCTTCAGAACAGGAGTTCTGTTCTTTCACACAATTTGTATCCAATGTCAGTTTGCTCCAGTTTGATAAGACCTTGGCTTCTTGGTTCATCCAAGTCTGCCTTCTGAGATTCATTTTGTTAATTCAACTGCTTTTTAACTGTGACACACTAGAATGAGGCCTTTTTGTTACTGTTGAGCACTGCTATAATGTGTAGTGGAAACATCCATCCTTCACTTAATCATTTGCATATATGTATATATTGCCGCTTGCCGCAATCTATTTTTTATAAAGCATTAGGCTAGCTTCATGACTACTTTGCTGCTTGCGTTTCTTGCATCTGTACACGTGTAAACTAAATTGATATCTTCATCGGTTCTGTGCCATAAGCTTCTTCACCTTGATCCCAAGATGTCACTAATCCTCGATACTTTCTTGATGCCTTATAGAATATCGGCATTCTCTTGTCTCTGCATCTCTTCTATACATGTCAGCTTAACTCTGTGTGATGTCACCATTCATCTTTGCCACTTATCACCTCTGATTCTTCAGGAATCTCATTTAAACGACTGTCATACTTCTTTGTGTGCAAGTATGGCTTTCTCTCTCTCCCTCTCCCCTGCTAAACCTGCTTAACTCCCCACTGAAATTCTGCACTAAACCTGCATCTTGGCCACTCTCAGCGACCTCGGTCCAGGGCCCAGCCACTCTCCACTTGCACTGCCTCCCTGGCTCCCCCTGCACTGTGGGACTGTCACTGTATCCCTACAGCCCCCTTCCTAGCACTTGCTCTGCACTTACCTCGCACTTGCCACCAGCTGGCCCTTTTATTTATTATTTATTATTTTACTACGCTACTTACCGTGTACTGCACTTTCCCCCCCACCTCCTCCCCCTGCACTTTCTCCTTTTCCCCCTACCTCTGCACTTGCGCGATCTGAATGACACCTGGCCTAGTAGGATCGTTTGTCTGTCTTCCCCTTGTTTCCCTCCCTCCCTGCCTCGTCGCGCCTTGAAACACTTGTGTATAGGCGCGTTACAAATACCATATCATATCATATCATATCAATGGAAATGCTGATTTCAGGATTCTCTTGGGTATTGGTAGTCTTACTGGTACTTCACAGAGTCCATACTCTGCCCTTTGTCGATTCAACTACTCTGTGTATGTTTTATATTTCGGTATAAAGTCTACAGGCAGCATAGGCGATATAGGTGAAGTCGTTGAGGTGGGGGTACTTGGCTCCTCCTCTACAGGTTGTCCAGCAGGGCTTCATCAGGTCAGGCACAGGAAGGGATGCTGGGCCTCTCCAGGAGTCTTATTTGTATCTTAGTTCAGCGGTTCTTCTACGAGGGATTCTTGGATCCAATGCTAATCTGAAGAAATGGCTGCAGGAGTCCTCTTTTTATACAAAATCCAGCCTGGAAGAAAGTCCAAGCCCACCAATGGTAAGGATCTGCACCATTCAAACAACCAGTCATTGTTCCATCAGGGACAATGATTGGTTTCACTCATACCCCACACCTAGACTCACTGGCACCACACACACACACACACAAAGGCATCACTAGCCCACGTAAAACTGCGGCACGTGCATGACCGTACATGGGATTTCCTAACTTGACATGGTAGGAAGAAGGCCAAACAACAATATGGCCAACAAACAAGCGAAACATGGCCATTTTAGGGCACTAGACATGTTTAGTAGCCATATGCGGTACACACAAATGTGCACACTAGCAATAACACAAAAATGGAAAAAATATAATAGCACCCACCGTCTAGTCTTTAGGCACATATATAAAAGTAACCAAATATCCCAAGTGTAAAAAGCTAGGGTGACACAAATGTATCCTTATTCAAAGGCATGTTAAAATTCTGTATGAATTGTTAAGAATTTACAAAAGTGTAAAAGACAAAAGGGAAACATAGTTTCCCAGTACGGTTAGTCTGAAGGACTGATCAGTTCCTCCATAACAAAATGAGCAAAAGGGAAGGGGAGTGAAGCTGAAGGATTCACGTCGCTGTAAAAAGTCAGTACAGGTTCAAAAAAAGCCAAACATTTGGGGTCCAACTATGGAGAGAATGTTGCTAAAAGAGAAATTGTTCCGAACACTGGCCTTTTAGGGTTTTGGAGAAGCAGAGGTTAGAGCAGGAGGTCAACATAAGACTGGTGAATACAGCATGGTTGAAATGTCCTCTTTGTGATATGAATGCATAACCAGCTTCCCTACCCAAATGCCGTGGAGTGAAATGGCCACAATGCCAAAGTTGAGAATACAGTCAAATGGCCATCGGAGTAGTCCATTCTCAGATGCATGTATGTGGGGCCAGGAGGGACATCCAAAGTCAAAATGCCTGTGGTAACAAAAATCTTCAATAGCATTAATACATTTTTTCCTTCATGCAACCAGGATATGCACTTATCAAGTCAGTCGAATGGCCAACCAACATCTCTGTGCCCATTTACACCACCAGTTCATGAAATGCATGGTGAGAGCACCACATTAAATATCTAACATCATCCACATAAGTGACACATGAGCTCTGAATCGGACAATGGGGGTCAGCGCAAATATCAGGCCAAGTAATCATGTCGCTGTGCTCTAATCCAATCCTGCCATTGCTGTGCATAGCCCATGGAAACAAACTCTGTACAGGGTGGTACAATAGCATGCTGATTCCCAGTGCTAACTGTAAGGTGCACATACCAATGTTTAAAGATTGTTCCCCTCACATCAGTTACCTCTTTCAAATCGGCCTTTGGTCAGCATCCTCCAAAGTGCATGACAGTCATGCTCAGCTATATACTAGTAACCATGATGAATGACTGCATGTCATGCAACTTCAAACACATTCACAGCCTACCTGAGGAGAGGAAACCAGGGCTAGAATGACTGGGTTAACACAACCTGCCACCACTGAAATGCCAAAACAAACAGCATCTTAGCCACCACCTCTGGCACCGAGAGTCATGGTGCCCACCACAAAACCCTGTCACCACAACTGACAATTCTCCTGATGCAGCCTCTCCACCTACCATCACTGAAACCATCACACTGCAGGCCCCAGTAGAGACCACTCAGCCATCGGACACTCCACCAGCAACCTATTGGAATACACTAAAAACCACCACCCATTCTAAAGATGTGACCAGTTTACAGAGCTGTTTTGCCCCTTACTCACCTGCTCCACCTAGCTAGCAGAAACAGCATCAGAACACTAACAGAGGTACTGATGATGATACTGTTGTATCTGTGGATGCTGATGGTCCGGGTGACAAGTACTTGCACAACACCTGCAGCACCATTAGCACCCCTGACAGTGTTCTGGAGAACACCCTTGAAGGTATCTGGAGCAGAATTAATATAGGTGAGCAGCCTCAGGAGCACATTGAAAGAGTACAGCATTGCATCACCTGGGTAATCTGCAGTCCAGTTGGGATGCTCACACAATACATGGTTATTGTCAGTTCTTTTATTCAGCCCTATCACAGCCTCATATCATGCCCTTTGGAATCCTTCCTCCGAGCTACCAATGAGAAAGGAACCATGCCAGTATACAGGAAATATATTTGTAATTATTTGAATTATAGGTACTAGAAATCACACTAAACTACAAACGCCACCTTCTTTGTGGCTCACAATTAACTTCTTGCTACATAAATAAATCACGCCAATGCATTGAAAAAAACACACATTACAATACTTTACTTACTAAAGAGTTCATAATCAGCACTGGTCAATGACTGAATCCCATTTACATAATCAATGCTGTGCAATTTTGATTTTCTTGCGCGCTTAAAAGGCTAGCAGTAACATTTTACAAATTTGTGCAAATGCATATGGAAATTATCATTTCACCCACCCTTTCGCTTTAAAATAAAATAAACACAGTGGCCCTCATTACACGGACGGCAGTGGACCAAGGTGCTATTAGGCTATTAGCACCTTGGTCCATGCCGGTAAAATACCGGCACCGCCTTGGTGGAAAGGGGAATTACCGCCCTATTCCGAGGTTGGTGGGGCAGTAATTCCCCCTTCCCCCATTGCCCTTCCCCATTCCCATTTTTGCCCCATAGGGCATAATGGGAATGGGGAAGGAGCTAATTACGGCACCGCAAATTGGGGTACCATAATTAGCTCCCTGGTCCCTTTGCGGGTTGGTTTTTAACGCCTGCAAAAAGCAGGCGTTAAAGTCTCCAACCCGCAAAGGGACCTCGTAGTAAGGCGGTAAGGGTTAACGGTCACCGGTACCATTAACGGTGACCGTTAACCCTTACCGCCGTCCGTGTAATGAGGCCCAGTGTGATTTAGCAGTTTATTTTTCAGACCCTCTACTTTGGTCTGTGTTGGGGAAGTCAGACAGAAACATTGGAATGATTTGGGAATTTGGGATTTCAGATTCACCTTCACTTAAAGGTCTGTGTTGGGGAAGCTGGACAGCAACAATTGAGATGATTTGAGAAATTTGGATTTCAGACCAACCTCCACTTACAGGCCTCTGTTGGGGAAGCTGAATGGTAAAAATTAGGATGATTTGAGAATTTTAAATTTCAGACCACCTTCCAATTAAAGGCCTGTTTTAGGGAAGCTGGATGGTAAAATGGGGAGGATTTTTTTCGTTTTTGGTTTAGGAACAAAGGCACCCCTCTTCCTAAAAGAAGTCGGGGTTAACAGGAAAAATAGGATTACCCAATTACATTATAGTCTATAGTTTTCAGCGCACAACAAGAATGAGCTTTGTTAATTTCATATTTTCACAAAAATCACCCTGTGGTGGTCCACCAAGGGGAATTAATTAAAGTCATATTTTTGTTAAATAGGCTGAGGATCTGCACAGTTTTGTCCCCCGCCCACTATAAACCGAAAGTATTTAAGGCAAGCAGACTCCCCCACCTTTTAGTTTCCCAGCGCTCAGTTCTACTTACATCGAAGGCCTCTGCTTAAAGTTCATGAACGCTAGCTGCATTTCAGGTCCCCCCTGGAGGATAGGGCAGGGGTTTGGTCACTCCACCTTCAAGGATGCTCCCTAGCTCTTCACCATAGAACCCAGTCAGAATTTAGGCCTCTCCAGCAAGAGACAGAATCATAAGACAGCTCAACCCATAGGCAATCTTTGGCAAAAATCTAGTTATGTTTCAGAAACACTGTGATTTACTAGTTACTGCTATAATATATATGTTGTCTGATTCAGCTAATCATGGCGAATTTAATAAAATGACAGCTGGGTCTGCACCATTTTGCAATGCCATTTGCACCATTTTTAGGGTATTAGTGGTGAGGTTGGAATGACTTGCACTCATTCCAACCTAAATGCTCCACCATCCTCATCCCAATACACTAGCCAAGCGTAAAACCCCAAACCCCTTCCCACCTCACCCAACCCTCATACCCACCATGATTGACTCTAGAACAGAAGTCTTACTGGCATGACAGTTTTCCCATGGAAGATTGATCCTCTTATGAGTATGTGGCTAAGTGGTGGGACTGAAGAAGTGGGCTCCCTGGTTGTCAGCCTTCTGTGCGGTGGCAGAAGTAGAGCTTTGTGAATACATCTCTTGGACATGTACCATGTGGGAAAGTAAAGTCTCATGAATTGAGGAGAGCACAGTCATCTTTGAGTGGGTGTGAAATATATACTATGTGACTATATACACACATGTTAACTTGGTGTAATCCAATGTCCTTAGAAAATGTTCTCTATCAGTTCTCGATGCATGAGACATTGTCCCTGCCATCCATATGGGCACTACGTAGCAGCATGCAGTCAAGAGCATGTATGCTGTCATTCTCCGCAGGGGTGCCATGTCGACTCAACAAACGGAGATGCAGGAAAATAGCTTCTGATACACATGTTGTGCAGCATTGCACACACTACAAATATGTGTGTCTGACCTGTACATTAGTGCACTTGAAGTCCCAGACTGAGGCACCCACACCTTCCCTTCAGCAGACCGAAGAGATGCTCAATACAATGCCTGATCTGTGTCTTATTATATAGAACTTCCTGTGCTGTGTGAGGGCTCCAACAGGTGTCATCAGCAGCAAACTGATGATATTTGGAGTCACCTGCATAAACCACAGGGATGACGGTTGTATGTGGCACAATGGGCTGGAGTAGTTATAGCATGATATTCAATTTTTGAGTCAGTGTACAAATAATAACGTTGCAAAATGCACCAGTGGGGTATGTGTCCCCCAGTTATGCTTGTCTCAAGAAATAAGGTTCAATATTTTGTATGCCATTATATACATTCTCGATTTCCTACATCACTGAACCCACCAGATATAAAATGTCTACACTTTTAGTTGATCGCTAATAGCCATGTTCCTAGTGGCTCTTCAGTATGCAGCATGCATGCATGAGCTGAATGTGCTTTGTTATGCTTTCTAATATTCATATGAAATTTGTGATAGTGATCATGCACTCATTAAATACAATTAAGACCACAAATGTGGTGCTGCCTTCATATATTTGCTCCCAGTAGATTCCTAGTCTAGGCACTTTATGAGTGCCACTATGCAAATGTCAAGCAGGGCCTTATTTTCATCTGTTTCTTTTTTTTCAATCACAATATGAAACATGTATCAACCACTCTTCACTTTCCATAATTCCTTATCCTACTAATGCTAAATTCATCTCCTCTACTTGTAAATTGTAAACATCTAGTCTAGGAGTTACATTTAGGGAATGCAGACAAAAACAACAGGATGTGCCATCTGTAAATTAAAATCCAGATACCATGAAGAAATGTACAGATCTACAAATGTCTTCAGAAAATCTGTGTTTGAATCTACAAATGGCGTCCTGTTTTTATTGTCTCCATTACCTAAATGTGTCTCCTAGACTAACATACATATACAACATATCTGTAACTGCATCTATGTCCCCATTGTTTGGTAGCCTTACATTTTGTATGCACCTAGAGACTTTTTAACGTACCCTGTTGCAGAACTGCTGGAATGCAAACACTTATTTCAACGTCTCAATTCCACAGGGTGTTTCTCCTGTTTCTCCTGCAATTGTGGTTCTGTTGAACTTCCCTGCTCAACCTCTCATTCCATAACTTGTTATGTTATCATCACATTTCTTGCCATAATAATAATCATAATCACTAGGATTTCAAAGACTTATGGGATTTGTATTGTCTTGAATAGGTTCTTTGTAAATGTGATGTATGCATACATAATACATGCCTCTGCCCATTACTTTTGCACCAATCGTGCATGAAGCAAAACATGTTCTTTTCTTTTTCACTACACCTGAGTCACTGCTCCGTCATCCATGTTTTCATAATTATCACCATCTCGAGACAAAGGGCTTTGAATATAGGGGAATATGTATACCAAGTACATCCCATTTGACCATGGTTCTTCATAGGAAATGCATCAATCTCCTCCTAACACGAGATTAAACCACTCAGAGTTTTCATTGAGCCCATTCTAATAGCTTTGTGTGAGGATGCTGTGTTCCTGTTATCTATTGACCAGTCTCTCAGTGTGCCTTTATTGTCTTCTCCTGCGATTGTTCTGCTTCCATAAAATGTTATCTCTTTGGTGCTGTCATACAATGTTTCTTAATGCAGCTTCTGTGTTGATAATTCTGTGCTTTACCTTAGGGGTTTGTCCAAGTACACTTTATTGCAAGGGCATAAAATAGCATATATCATCATTTTGCTCTTTCAGTTAGGAATTATACTTGGGACATTTCCCACAAACTATGAGGGGTTTAGGAGCCTGACCTTCAGGTCTGTGGAGTATATTGCATCACTATTTAGCAGAAGAATCATGTTCTCCAACCCTGTGACCTAACCCTTTGTCTTCATATTCTTGCTTTTCCCCAGATTGTCTTCCTACTCTATAAATACTTGTACTTCTCTATACCCCGGTAACTATGTTAATGTGCATGCATATGTATATGGCTCTGCATGTCTCAGCATGTAAAACCTGGTCTTCCATTTCATTTATTTCATGTATTAACATCCATTCAGCTAAAACGCCTTTGTGTATACAAACATAGAACACATTTAACAATAAAAACTTTAAAACATCCATCACATTTCATAGTGATTTGTTACACAGGAAAATTAAAATAGTTAAAATAGTTCCCCTGATAATTCATCAAGGATATTTATACAATACAGATAACATCTCCCCATATGATACATAAAATTAATATTGTTTCCCTTCATGAACATATCCCACACTTCTATTCTGTCATCACAGTTCATCATACTATCATAGGATTTCAGATATTTATTTTGTAGACCGGTTAAAATCTCACAATGGGAGAGGAAATGCTTTTTAGACTCGATCTCTATTTCACCACACAAGCGACACAGCCAGTCTTCACTGCATATACCAGTTTTGGGACCTTGAATCCCAAGAAGATTGGTACCATTATGTTTTAACAATACATATTGTCTAGCCATTAAGCTATTAGGAAATGCAACTATGTTACTTGGTAGTACTAGACAAAGAACCCACTGTTGACATTAGTGACCAACCTTATGGCATCAGTTTCTCTACTTTACAAACAGAGTCACCATTTCAACCATTTTCTCTTAGAAGTCATTGGCTGCTGTCCATGTAAAGATGTTTCAAATACAGACAACCAGGCACGTAACCTTCCAAGAGTACCAAACTGTAAAAAATTGTCCACATTAATAAACTCTTTAAAAACGTCAACCATTGTTGTGTCATTAGTAAGGTCTACTAGTTTTTCATAACAAATAACCATTCTACAGGTATATTCCACCATGATACATTGTTGTGCAAATTCTAGTCATATATATTCTATTGATAGTGTCCCGGACATCCTGAAGAGTAACCGTAGAATTGCTGCTTCAAATGTTTC
Source organism: Ambystoma mexicanum (assembly GCF_040938575.1). NCBI lineage: Eukaryota > Metazoa > Chordata > Amphibia > Caudata > Ambystomatidae > Ambystoma > Ambystoma mexicanum. The sequence continues at coordinate 407,285,077 of NC_090937.1, forward strand.
TAGTTGGGGAAGAAATGTGTCACCCCAAACTTCTACACCATAAAACATGCATGGTACAATTTTGGCCGAGTATAACAAAAGTATTGTTTAATTTAACCACCCTCCCTGTCTATTGATAAATGAGCTTATGCCATATGCTATCTTCAAACAGTTGAGTTTATTTGCTTCCCTATGCGCACTCCATTTCAACTTATTATCAATCAGTACACCCAGATACTTATACTGCCTTACAATTTCCACAGATTCAGAATTAATTTTCCATACACATTTAGGTGACACATATTTCTTCTTTTGAATTCCATTATTTTAGTCTTGCCAATGCTAATATGTAGTCCATTTGCATCTGCATAAGTTCCAAGTGCATCAAGCATACGTTCAAGCCCCTTAGGAGTGTAGTCAAGCAAAAGCAGGTCATCTGCATAGCCCAGCCCACCTAACTTCAAGACTCCCATTTTAACTGGGCAGGCCTCGGGTATTCTGAATGTGTCTACAAGGTCGGTAAAATATAAATTGAAAAGGGTATAGGCTAATATGCATCCCTGTTTCACTGCCCTCAATGTGGAGGAATTACTCATGTCTTAAACCCCAGCACCCTCAAAGAGCAGTGCAAGTGCACCTTAAACTATCTTCTTCTCCAGACACTTGACGGTCATACCCACAGTCACAACCCTATATCATATCTCGCTCCCTTAACACCCTGCCCATCTGCCATGTCTATTTCTTGGTCACACCTGCTGGCACAATGAGTGCCCTGTCCATCCAGACGTACACTTATGCTTGTGTTTTGGTGGAGCAACATAATCATACCATGTGGCATATTCCAGGCTGTTAGTTTTTTCCAAAGGCGATTTCTTATCACTGTATCAAAGGCAGCACTAAAATCTATATATGCAGCAAATACAGGCATTTCTCATCTACACCAGGCATACTCTACTGCAGAGACTACCATAATAAGGTTGTGCACTGTACTTGATTTCTTCCTTAAACCCTGTTTGGTTGAGGGTTGGATCTTACTTGTTGTTATCCACTCGTTCAATTCATCTAATGGAACTCTGGCAAAGATCTTGGCTGGAATATCAAGCATTGCTAGCATTCGATAATTACCAGTGTCCTTCCAACAACCTTTTTTATGGACCGGGAGTATGTGACTTTCTTTCCAAGTAGCTGGTATTATGCCAAATTTCCCTATATTTTGAAAAGAGTAAATGCGGTGCCTGGGCCCCGATAGCAGCGGAAAGCTTAATGAACCTATTACAGGTACCATCTGGTCCTGCAGCCCTTGAATTTGTCAATCGCTCAATTATCTTTATAATCTCATGTACTGACGCTTTGCATATCCACTTTTCACACTTAGTATTACCATCAGGGTCAACTGGTTCTACTGCACCTAGTGTGTTAGTAATCGGGTCGCACCAAATATCCTCACACATGCTGTTAATAAGAAGATCTCTCTTTTGTGCACCCCTCACTGCTCTCCATGTGCCACTTTACTCATTGTCTCGACATGAGTTTTCGAATGTTTTTAGTGACTTGTGTCACCGTTAGACGACTACTTGTGCTATCTAAAACCTCTAGGATTTGTTTACGTAATGCTTTTTTGGCAAGTTGAATTGTATGGTCATAACAATGGCTATTCGTCACTTTGTGATTCCAGTAATAACACTTTTATATTTCGTTTTAGTTTGAATCACTTCTTAAATGCCATCAGTTAAGACTGAGAAATCGTCAATGGGTAAAGTTCCATCTTCTCCCGAGAAATTTGACCAGCGGACACTATACATAGCAACTTCTCTATCTGCCAGGGGCCTTACTTCTGCCAGACTGGCTGATTCCACTGTATACAATTTGCCCTATTATTGACAAAAATTCATGTCACACTCTGGAATATTCCTGCACGATTTAAGGAGCACACATAATGGCATGTGATCTATCTCATCTCTAATTAGAACTGACATGTTCTAAACTTTGTCATAGGCTGCTATATTCATAAACACATAGTCGATGGTAGATGCACTCTTGCCAACAACCCTTGTGTGTGCTTTTTCAGCATCACCAGCGCCATGTCCATTGAGCATAATGAGATGATGTTGATATAGCATCTCAGCCCAGGCTTTTCCTTACCGGTTTTGTATAGATAGGTTAACGGGGGCAGATTTGTATATTCCTGATGTGTCTACCACTTGCATGCCTATTTTAGCATTAAAGTAGTCTACAACCCATGTCGGAATATGAGGATCGAGTTCATCAGGGATTTTCCTCACAGTTGTAATAGTATGTTTATTAAACACTTAATTTGGAGGATTGTAGATATTTATGTCAGCCATGCCTTGTTTACCTACAGTCTCATGGATTAATCTAACTGCTTGTACCTTGTTGGTGGAGGAGTTAATCTCTTCAATGCTCCATGGGTGATGAGCCGAGATTAGAAGCCCACCTTTTGGATGTCCAATCGGCCCCTTAATAGCCAGTATATGAGAATTAGATCTACCATCAATCTCACAGATATCTGTCATCCCGGTTTCCTGAAGGGCCACCACCTCAAATAGATCTATATGTGTTATAAGACCATTGGCAGCACTTAAGTGGGCAAATCCCGTAATGTTCCAGGAACATAGCATATTCTGTCAACGTAAATTAGTCACAAAATGTGCCTTGAAGGCTGTCGGAAGTCATTGCTAATAGGCTTCAGTACTGTCTTCATCTTTGTTCATATTATCATTCATACATCCTGTATTGTTACCTTTTTGGAACACGACCCTCTCTACTTTAATACTCTTAATAACCAATCTTTCCTTTGAGCCCAGGGTGGAACACCCATTAAGTATTGACACAGGGTCTGGCAATGTACATCTGTTTTTGGTAGACATCCTATTCACAATCGCACAACTGTAGTGAAGCCTAAACAAATCATGTTCATACTCAAGGATGTAATCAAGTATGGCATCTGCTCTAAACAATATGTTAGAGGCAACAACAGCTGTGTGTTCCTCTTGGTCCATTATTCTAATGTCTTCACTGGTGATCCCTCGTAGGGGAACTATGTTGTGCAATATGAGCAAAACCGCTGCACGATTTAATGGTGGGTGTTGATCAACAAAGGATATAGACTAAGTTGGAAGGCTCTTGATACGATCACTTCTTTCACATCTTGATTATTGATTCACTCACTATGCTTTGTCATGTTTATGCCTGTTTATTTGGTAATAGCTGTTTGTGAGGCAAAACTTGCTGACTTTTTATTGTTCTGTTTTTTTACCTTTTGGGTGCTCATTTTACACAGGGGATCTACCCCGCCCACAAACAGACACTGAACATCTTCGAGCAAACAGTCATCCTGGTCAATATTTCATTGCTTTTTCTGACATTTCTGATGTTTCTGAGTCTTACTCTGCGCACAGGCTCCTAGGTTACCACTTTCATGCCCCACTATCATTATGTTTCACTTGGTCCATCATATAACTGCGAATATCACTTGCATGTTTTCGCACCCCCGATTCCAGTGTTCATGCAGAGATAATTCCTAACTGATTCTCTTGATTTGCCTTCTGTATAATGCTATCCTGCTTATTCTTCTGAGTGCTTTATACATTTTTAAATACTTTTTTCACATAATTTTTAGACAAAATCACAATATCTCGTGTGTCTACTTCTACTGTTTCTATCTGGAACAGTTCATCATCTATGACACAGGCATTCTTCGAGTGCTTATAATTAGGTCTTCCATACATTACTGCCTGTGAGATGGTATTTCGTTTCCTTATGGTTTTGCTCCCTATGTGCTGTTTTCCTTTCCTCTAGTTACAGGACACTGGGCTCCGTTTCAACCATGTGACATTCTGGCTATTGCTTGTACTGGAGACACAGATTTTTTCACTGTATTGGCATCATTTCTTATCAAGTCATATCCAACACCAACTGAGATGACATCATTCTCGCTTTCATTCTTACTTCCAGTGTTTGTACTTTGCTCTCTTAGGGTTATTCTACGTCGATTTATGCTTTTTTGAAGCAGTAATGACTGAAGATCGAGCTTCTTTTCCAGTCTTTCACATCTTTCAACCACCATTGTTAACAGATTTTCAAAGACTTCAAACATCGCAATTCACCTGATAGTTGTGTTACTTAAATTCATATTTTACTCATTTACCATGGGAGTTTGCATAGGTGATTCCACTGCGCAAAATCTATATAACTCGCAGTCGGAAATTCCTGTTATGATATTAAGCAGAGTTCTTATTGGGACCTTCTCGAGTTGTTGTGTAACACATTCGAAAGCACACTCCACTATTGTAGCATGTAGTTTAAGTTCCCGTTGTGGTTGTTTTAGCAAAGGACCAACGTAATGATACTGGTCTCTCTGTAGGGGCCCATTGACAATCTGGGACAGGGTTTTGCTACATACATCTTCCCAAAATCTTGATAAAAATAAGTAAGTTAGAACATTCAATATCTGTTGCTGGAATAAAAGTGTTTAGGGGAGAGCATGACCTTTGGTACTGTAAGAAAGTTTGACTTCAAATGTTGAGCTTTTTTGTTTGTTTGTTGGTGTTGTTTTTTTAAGATGCAGTGCAGTGTGTGATTACGAAATCTGTATAGTTATTTGTTGTCTTTTATTCCTTCACTTAGCAAGTGTACCACTACCTGATAAAAGGAATGATACACTGGAATTGGAAAATCAACGACGGCTTCTGAAAACCTTGGAAACCATCACCAACAGACTGAAGAGAACCTTGAACAAGGAGCCCATGTACTCGTTCCATGTTGCCTCTGAAGTGGTAGTAGCGGACAGCAACTCGCTGGAAAGTGAGAAGGCCTTCCTGTTCTGCAGGCCCGGTACCGTGCTGAAAGGGCGCATGTGTGGTAAGAATGAACTCCGCCTTCAATTTGCCTCTGTTTCTCTGTTTGAAGATGTCTCTCTGTGCCTGCAGTCTCCAAAGAACGTTCAATGACGTCACCAGATTGACAGCTGGCTTCAAAATCCTGGGGCCCATTACATAAACATTGCACCAGCGTATTTGCAGTTTTGAATGGTATGACCATATTCTCAAAAATAATAGTGCCATTATGTGCCCTTTAAATGCATTACTGTTCCTTATTAGTACTAGTGCAACTATTCTCCTGGTGCACATGTTGTACCAGGATACCAATGCCATAGAGCTAATACTGTTCGGCTGGCATAACGTTTCTGCAAAGGGGCCCTTGGTAGATCAAATTAACGTCAACATAGATGTTATTATTGTTTTCACCATACTGCAGACCCCTCCCAAAAACAGAATTGATGACAAAGATTTGTGATCTGACCCTGATAGTGGTAGTGCCTTAAAAAGATACCAGGTTATGTGGACTCCTATTACCATCATTAGGGTTAACTCATTTCGAGTATTTTTCTTTTAATTTTATGTTGGTGAAGGCTTTTGGAGGTCTATGAAGTCACAGTAACCAAGTGACATGAATAGTAATTTCAATTAGGAAACATAATAGCTGTAAAGGGCGTCCATATTGAGCTGGAAAAAGTGACTTTTATGGTGCAAAAGTGGTGCAAAATGACGAGGGAAGCAAAAGGAGAAACATGCCATTTATTCTATACGGATTTAAGAGATCATGGGCCTCATTGCGAGTTTAGAGGCTATTAGCACCATGGCTGCTTCCAAACCGGGCTAAATTACCAGGTTCCTGCAATGCGGACTTACCGGGCAATTCCGACTGAGGAGGACCCAGTAGTTCCTCCTTGCAGGAACCATTCCCCGTTCCCATTTGAGCCTTCATAGGGTTCAATGGGAATGGGGAGGGAGGTAATAACAGGCACATTACAAGTGGCCCGTTATTACCTCCCTCTTGCCCTCGCGGGACCCGTAAAAGACGTCTGGTTTTACCAGACGTCTGATCCGGGTCCCGCAAAGGGAACCTCATAATCGGTGCTCCCGTAATGAAGGGGGCCGGTCCCGTACTGGCCCCGTTCATTACGGGAGCGCCAGGGTTATAATGAGACCCCATGTATAAGAACATCACATTATTGTCAACATGGATAAGTTGGATATAAAACATTAAGAAGAGATAGCATTGCACACATTAATTCATACATGTACATGCCAAAGTGTAGTGTTTCCCTTGTACGTTATCTATCTGTTGATTTCGTAAAATAACAGCTAAAAAAGCAATTTCTCCTCTACCAAACATTCTAATTTATGAAGGGGTTTACATTTGTTCTCAATGGAATGTGCAACGAAACAAGCACTCAAATACGTAAATGCTCCAGAGCGATTAAGGTAGAGTTGAGATCGAAACAATTATATCAGTCTTCCATATATCTGTGCTTAGCTTGTGTTCTACAACGTTCTGATGTCACCTTTGTATTTTCTTAAGTGAACTGTCCTGTGGGCACCTACTACTCCCTAGAGCACCACACGTGTGAAAGCTGTTGGATTGGAACTTACCAGGACGAAGAGGGGCAAATGGAATGCAAGAACTGCCCTGCTGGGAGTTATACAGAATATCTCCACTCCAGGAGTATGTCCGAATGTAAAGGTGGGGTGAATACGCTTTACACGACTTCATTTCGAAGGAGTTATTTAATGTGTAAACAATTACATTTGTATAATTTTTCAGAGCAGACAATGTTCACCTTGATAGTACTGCAACTTGCTTTCTCTGACTAAAGAAGCTAAAAAGTAATGTATTAATTTCTTAAAGATGACTAGCTGATATACCCGGCATTGCCCGGGCTTTTGTTCACTCATAAGTACAGGTAACTGTGCAGAAATTGGTGCAGATTGGTGAAACAGTGTGGAATTGTATGAGGAACAATGGTTTGCCAAGCCACAAACCTACAAACCCACAAACAAATGTTTACTTTTGCTGAAATCCAGGAAAAGAGGTGGGGTGCCCAAATGTCATGTACCGATTAATGTTCGGAGGGTCCTAACAAGTGACTGTGCAGAATCTGGTGCAGGTTGCTGAAACAGTGTGATATTTAATAGGGAACATACACAAAGCCACAAACCCACCCACACATTTCACTTTTGTTGAAATCCGGAGAAAGGAGTGGGGTGTCCAAATGTCATGTAGACTATAATGTCCAGAGGGTCCTAACAAGTGACTATGCAATGTTTGGTGCAGATTGGTGAAATGGTGTGGAATTATATAGTGAACACACACAAAGCCACAAACCCACACCCACATTTGCACTTTTGCTAAAATCCAGGGAAAGGGATGGGATTTCCAGATTCCATCTAGCCAGTAATTTCCAGAGGGTCCTAAAAGGTGACTGTGCATAATTTGGTGCAGCTTGATGAAATGGTGTGGAATTCTATAGGGAACATATGTAAAGCCAGAAACCCAAAAACCCACACATTTTCACTTTTATATATATATATAGATTGACGGATCATGTATCAGGATTGCGTACCCTCATGATGCATTAGTTGAAGTGCACCTACTGCACATTATTGTCTGAGGGAGCCTAGCAATGGAGCTCTGTCCTACATGTTGATGACAGATCTCAACAGGTAACATTTATCTCACTGCTATCTGTATATTTGACAGGCTCAAGGATATGTAGAGTGAAGTTGAGTGATATTTATTGATAAAACATATTCCTACTCCATTCTTTTAAATTTAGAAACTGTACATTTTCAAACAAGTCTGAGGAGAAAACCTTAATGATCACATGCAACAGTAGTATTCAATTTTTAGGAACAAGCAATTTTGTCGATGTGGGATGGCAGCAATTAAAGGCAAATCAAGCAACTTTAAAGAAAAACAAATTTTGTTGCGGAAAAGTGTAAGATAGGTCAGACCACCTTTAAAAATCCTATTAATCAGGCCACCAAAGAGGCCTACTGAGTTCTCCTGATTGTATTGTGATTGACATACAAGTTTTGCTTGAAAGCGATTATGGAAATCCCATTTGGATTAACATCTCACATTTGCCCACAAGTATTTCTTTACTGGGACATTTTCTCATTTTGCAGCAGGACCATCCATTTATAAGCTACCCGGGCAATTATTTGACTAACCAATCTGTCAGACTCTATACTTTGCTGACTGCTGGCATTCTAAATTCTTGAAGAAGGGTTATTGGGCTTGATGCATGAGGTTGTATATCTACCTTTCATGTGTTAATTGCACCTATTTGGAGGACATTTACAATCATCACAGAATCAAACAGTGTTTCCATGAAATAAGGGAAAATGTGGCAGAGAGTGCACCACAATTTATGCAGTCTGTCTACCCTTTTCGTTGCCCATTGGATGTCAGCTGTTCTAAGACCACTCAAATATGCACTGGGAAGCCAAAGTGCTCGCACAGAGTGCCAGAAAGTGGACCACAGTTTCTTCAGTCTGTCTACCCTTTTCATTGTCCAGTGGGCAGCAGCTGTTCTCAGAAAACTCTAATATGCGCTTGTAGCGCAAAGCACTCACGCAGAGTGCAGCCTCGCTACCATTTTCATTGTCCATTGGATGTCAGCTGTTCTCAGAACATTCTAATATACGCTAGGAGCGTGAAGCACTTGCACAGAGTGCCAGAGAGTGGACGGCAGTTTCTGCAATCTGTCTACTCTTTTCATTGTCCATTGGAAATCAGCTGTTCTCAGAACACTCTAAAATGCGCTTGAAGTGCCAAGCGCTTGTGCGGAGTGCAGCCTCTCTACCCTTTTCAATGTCCATTAGATGTCAGCTGTTCTCAGAACACTTTAGTATGTTCTAGGAGCATGAAGAGCACGTGTGGAGTGCCAGAGAGTGCAGCAGAGTTTCTGCAGTTCCTGCAGTAATCAGGGGGCATTTGGGATTCTGGAAAGGCTATTCTGTGGTACCTATAATCTATCCTGGGGAGAAGTTGCGATTGTCTTGAAACATTGCATGACAGCCCTGGCCGCTGAGGAGGCGAAGCGAGTTTCAGTTTCCATCCTTGTGGGTTGTTGAAGTTTAATTCTTTCAGACACTGTATGGCTTCTTCCTCCTATGGGCAGCAAAGTAAATCTGCAGCAACTTCTCTTTCACCTGTGCCGCCCCAAAAGCACATTGAAGGGCCCTCACGGGTAATATCTTCTGAATCTACTAGTCACGCTTTTCACTCTTTGACTACTCCTAAATTAAAAATCCCAGGAAAGATTACAGAATTTCTGCAGTCCGCAGCAGACATTCAGAAATCACCTGAATACAAAGAATTACCTTGTTTGGTAACAGAAAACACTCTGGCAAATGGCACTAGTGGGATTTGTTGTTCCTGATTAACTACAGGTGGGATTTCCCCTGTCACAAGTCGTTTATGAACAGCCAAAAAGCATTATTTTGTCACCTCTGAGAAATGCTTTTTCCGAATCAGCCAATTTATTGGCTAGATCACCACCGTTATTTTGTAACAAGGACACAAAATTGCCCATAGCTGCTTCTTATGCTTACTATACCTCCTGCAGGCCTCTAACTTCACCTAAGACACAGTAATATCTGAACAGCACTTGTCCAACTGCTCAACCAACAATGTTTCCTCTAAACTTTGTGTTAAATTCTTTGGTGAGGCTCTACGAAAATATCCACCAACAATTTAGGAAGCGAAAAACGCTGTTGCTGAACATCACAGATAATGTAAACCTTTTGGAAGTGTTTATCTGTGCAGAATAAAGATCAACCCATGTTTCAAAACTGAGAGTTAACAACGCTTCTCTCAAACTAATGCTGCATGCCGCTGTGCCACAAAATCCCCAAGATACATCTCACTTGCTGGTCCAGAAGATTGGTTATGACCCAATAAATTCAATGCACGAGCTCGAGAAAAGGGGTGTTGCAGCTGCTGTATTTGAGGTTTTATCTCCTAGCCCACAAAATAAACACACAAGACAGAAGACAGTGAGGGTAAAGAGCCTAAAGAAAAGTAAAAACATCAATGAAATTCCACCATTAAAAATATGGGATCCAGAAAATTCTTGCAAAAATGAAAGCCTACATTAATGGACACTCCATCATCTAGCTAGAAGAGACTCAGAATACAGGTCAGCCTAATGTTTTACAGTTGCACCATGATACAAAGAAAACTAAGCATCCCAAGTTAGTGGATCTATGGAACAAAGCACCAGACACTGAAATAAACTCGGAACCTAGGAATATAAATGCAGCTCCATCTGGTGATAAAAAGATGCCTGTAATTGATTGTAATTCAGGGGATGACAACACCCCAGAAGAGGTGCGGAACATATCATACTTCTCAACATATTCAATTCAGGAAACAGAAGAGGATCCCCAGTTACAGGATACATAGCTTCCCCATTGACAATAAACACCCAGGAGGCCCTGTGTCGGCTTCAAACTCTTCACATGCAAGTACTCTAGAAGAAAAACGTGTGTTATCTACGAAGGCACACAATACACAAAAGGGCCTTGTGTCTAACACCAATATTTAGCTCTTCTATACTTTAGAAGAAAACATAAATTTGCTTTTAAAGGCAGATAGGGACTATGAATAAAATCTAAAGCCAGCTGAAGAGTCCCAGCCAAATCTTTCATCATCATTGGTAATGGGGCTAGAAAGCATCTTCCAAGCCTCATCTTCCATTGTTTTAAATTAAAAAAATTTCCTATTACTATTGCATGAAAATTCACTACTTCAGGCAAATTTCCTTAAAGGGCTTTGAGCTGGGGAACTTCCCCAAGGATGACAGAACTGACTTGGTCCATATACACTTTGTTCAAGTCTAATTATGTCCATTGTTATGGATCAAGCACTAGTCCTGGGTAGCTGGATTATGACATTTTTAGAATAAATTCTGCCCCCAATACTAACACTAAAGTGGCTACCAACACTCAACAGGCCAAGCTGTTTGACCTGAGTTCACTTAGGCCTTTAAACATTTGCAAAGACAGCCACAACCATGATCAACCAGATGTCACCTTTACGGCTCAACCAAAAGGTACATCAAATTGTGAAAATTGTGATTGGTCTTGGATAGCATCCTCTTTAAGTAGGGGTTCTATTACTTCAGGGGTCAGTACATGAGACCATGCTACTTCCCAAATAAAGATAATTTCTTGGAACACTAGAGGACATTTGCACCTCTTGAATGACTCTACTCATAACTTGGTTAATATAGTGTGCCTTGTTGGACGGCTACACAGTCTTTTATATACCTGCATACAAAGGGCTTAGAGGACATAATTCCTGGCCACTAATAGATCAAATCTGGTTATTAAGGCTTTTCAATTAAGGTCTAGTTGGAAAAGAAATTTTAGTGGTCAATATTTAATGGTATAATTATGAACAAAGGGGGAAAACAAAATATTTTTTTGGTAAATGTTTATTGAAACCCCTTTGAATCTAAAAAAGAAAATGTATTTGAAGCTGTGTGGTCTGTTTAGCAGAGGGGAATGATGAATCCCCACCAAAAAATATTTTCGTTGGGGATTTGAATTCCAACTGCTTACATATAAACAGGACAACCAAGAAGCGACTGACAAGTGAAAAGAGTTAGTCTAGAACTAGAGGCGAAAACTGGAATGTGTTAATGGATTTATGGGACATGAATAGAATAAATGGTAATTTATATCCAGATATCCTTGCTGAACCAACGTGCAAAAGAGGAAACTGGCTGCTACGATAGATTACAGTTTGACTTCTAGATTATTTTTAAACTACTGTTTCTCCTTCTCTGTTAAAGACTATCGCTAGTGCCCATGCAATCCTTCAACATATACTTGACTTAAACGTGGGTCGTAGAACAAACAACATTCTCCTGGCTTTTGCGAAAACAAACCATGCTGCCACTAGTCTTAAATGCGATCCCAAAGTACTCGATTTAATAACCATATCCACAAACAAGCCATATAAAAATTGGCTAAATTACAGGAGGGAACTGATCCAGAGACTTTATTATTTTTTTAAAAGCTCAAATCATGGAAGTGGAAGAGAGGACCCTAATGTTAGCAATAAGGGAGACACATTTATGCCCCCATAAATTCAATGAGTTAGTACATTACAAAACAAAGAACTGTGGCATAATTTGAGACATTATCTAAAAATCAGCCCTAATACAAAAAATCTACAGAGCATTAGGAAATCGAAGCAAAAATGCAAAAATTGGATTAAGCATCATAAATTCACCCAATCAATGACATTCAGAACACATGTTACAAATACTCACAACTAATCAAGACAAGTGTTTCTTGGAAGTGATCAATTCCATTGATCAAAGTCCTTTGAGAACAACAGCAAATCCTTTAACTGAATTACAGTGGCACAATACTACACTAAAATATACGATAAACATAAGGAACGTCCTGTCTTAAATTATCCAGTTAATGAGGCAAACTGGTGTCTTGCTTTTGAGCAAGAGGACATTGTCACTCTAATTAGTAAAGTGAAGAATTCAACATCCCTGGGCCCGGACGGGCTATCCAGTGCCGATTTAAAGTGAGATTTGGTGAAGTGGGCATATATTCCATTTCAATTCTTTGCACACATCACTGGGGTACTACTTATCATTGTTCAATTCATTTTACAGTGCAGTACAAGCAGGTATACCTTTTGTTTTGCCCTAGATTAACACTACAAGGATTTTTGGTAACTTTAGGTTTGCCTCAGAGACAAGCTGGTGGCAGCAGCTACTTTTTGCTATTTGTTTTGTATATTTATATGTAGCATTACCACATTTATGGCGTTTGGCTACCTACTGTGGCTAGTGTCCAAACATGTCCATGCCACAAGGTTTTTCATTTGTCCCTTGACCATCTTGTCACTAACCCTTCTTTCTGACCGGTAAGGATAGAACAATCCTTATATTGACATGCAGTGCTCAGGAAAGCTGAGGCTTTTTTTGGGCTTCTGCAGGGCCATGTGTTTTTACTGCCAGGAAGTGGGTTGGGACTGTCTGGTGTCAATCCACAAACTGGTTTCAGTATGTCTGAGTGGTATGCATGAGCTGTGCCACAAGTGGACCTGATTGGACCACTAATGGTGTGTGTGTCTGGGCCAGATCTTAAATTGGTTAGCAGGAGTTTTGACTCTTACCTGCCATTGGATAAGAAGAAGACCCCTGAATCTGTTCCAGAGAGATCCTGGAAGAAACCCGAAGGAGCCAGGTATCCTCTCAGACTGTACGTCAAGCAAGGAGTCTGTGGATCCGACTGAAGAAGGCCTGGTGACCAGGTTCTACTGCTGTCCTGGAAGACCTTTGTCTTTTAGATGATCTCCAGAAGTCCTGCGAGGGATCTTCAACCCTTGCAGTGGAGGGACCATCCATTCCCAATGTCAGAACGGTGTTCTGCGAAGAAGAGCCTTCAGACGTGTCCCTGAGCCAATCGGGGATGACCAGCATAGATTTTGGGTTACCATTGAGGCTCGGAACTTTGGAGATAGACAGCTCATGCTGCAGGAATCATCTCTGCCAAATTATGTGGTTCCAACATCAAGGGGACCCTGGATACAAGGTGAAGTCAGACTTCATAAAGTGCGTCCCCCTGCGTTACTGTGCATTGGTGGCCATGGTCCAAAACAGCTATCCTGCATCCAGTCCTGTACTGAGCGGGGCCCTGCATTTAGTTCTTCTGCATTCTACATCCTGAAGAACTTGCACCAGAATTTGTTGTTGATCATAGAAGTGCTTAAACCTGCAACCCCTGGGCATGGATGACCGGAACTGACAGCAGGACAAGTGGGCTTGGGCCCTCTTTTGAAGACCTGCCAAGTCCCAAGAAGAATCAGAGTATGGGGGTGAGTGTAGCATTTCCTACCGACCTGAACCCCATATCTCCCTTTTAAAAGTTCAGTAACCTTTAGAATCTGCCAGCATCCCGAATGTCGGGTACAGTTTGTTCACTGCAACAGAGTATCTTCTAACTCTTGGAACTCTTCCCAGGTCTCCAGGACCCCTACCTGAGTTTTTATCCGCTTCACAATCTTCCTTTGAACATTGCTGAACTTTTGGGCATAAGGGCCCATTCATAATAGGTATGGACTTTTGAAGTTAACTTTTAGTGATTACTCGGATCTAACAGTGTTATGATATTTACTTACCTTCCCTTGTAGGTGTGGTGTAGTATATCTGAAACTGTTACTATGATTGTACATATATGTCATTATTTAGTTTGTGTGATGATATTACATGCTAGTAGGCATTTGTCATTGTGTTGCATGGCCATAAATAAATACGTATTTTTATAACTGTTTGTCTTAGTGTGTTCCTTGACATTTTGCTATGTGTACTCAAGGAGGGCTCGTTACCAGATCCACCCTTCCTGAGACTTAGCCTTGACCACCTGCTATGCTGCCTTGAACTGGTTTGGCAACAGCTCCTAAAGTTGTCCCTGCCACTAAACTAGGTTGTCCTCCTATACATCTGTCCACCAGGGCAGAGTATAGAAATCCAATCCGAGCAATATTCACAGGTTTGGTTGCTCTATCATAAAGCCAACAATTTCATTATGGTCTCTTGTTAACAAATGGTGTTACATGCTGGTGCTTAGATCTGTCCATCTAGGTAGTGTCTAATGCGTATTGAAAAACACTAATGAATATCTTGCACTGTTTTGCAATTCGCTGTGTTCAAGGTCGGTGTTCTATGTGGTTAGCAACCAAACCTGTGAATATGTTTTATTACTTGTGAATCACAAGGTTAACACCATTGAAGGCACCAATACTTAGGTTTACTCACATAGGAAGGTACAAGAAACCCTAGATCACTTGGAACCACTTTACGAGTCTACTCTGCTTGTCATGTCAAGGGTTATTTGGCCTTGAAAAAGTCTGCAATGATTGAAACACCTGTCAGCTTCTGATATTGTATAAAACTACACTTGAAATATTTGCTGTGAAGCTCAGTAAATTGACCTCTCACATCAACTGTAAACTTTGGCATTACACAGAACAAATATCACAACTATCACAACTACTAAAATTCAACAGCGAACTTGGGCGTCAGAGCACGCTCACCTTGTTTATCACCTCAGTGGCAAAAGGGCATAGCCACTATTCCTTGTGCATGCACAGCAGTTCCTGCACCTTCCTATTATAAATACATTCCTTTAGGTGCAGTGGATTGCAGTACTTAATGCCACCATCCCCCCGCCACATCTTCACACAGTACTGGCTTTATTGAGCAAAGTCAAGATAATTGAGCTATTCCACTGGTTGACAGTACTAGCTTTATTGGTTAAAGCTATGCTAGGTGTATTCTTACAGTTTCAATACTCGAATTACTGCATAAAGCCAACACAAATGCATCCTGGGCACTGGCACCCTAAAAATGTGTTGAAAAGTGCTTCTGTTTACTATTTGTGTCTTGACATCCATTGGACTTGATCATGTGCCAGCTTAATGAACCGATCATAAATTGTGTTGGTTTTTACACAATTTTCCTGAGAAATTGTACTGAAGATGAACCATTTTAACCTATTATTTAAAAAATATTTCTGGTGGTGAAAGCTCTGCCTAGATGCCCCCTTGATTGTTTTTTACAAAATTGATTACTGATAATTATTGATAAATATTTACGCCCCCAGCCAAAACAAATCTCCAAATCTCTAGTTACCACTGTTTTCATATAAAAACACAATTTTTGAATATCTTGTTTCATACAGCACTTGACACTGCAGAGTATTCTGTATCTGTGTGCTCTTGATAAGCTCTTACTGTTACTTGTCATAATGGAGGGTGTGTCTGCCATGCCAATGTTAATATCTGTGACCTGTAGTTATCACACATAGCTTGTTTTGTTTATCTGCCCCCCCCTTCCCCTGCACTTACAGAAATGTTGTCAGGCTTAGTATGATAGTCGCTTGTTATGTTCCTCTCCCCCCCTCTCCCTCACCTTTTGTCAATCTCCAGCACTAGCAGAAATGCCAGCAGGCCTTGTAAGATAGTTGCTTGTTTTGTTCCTCTCCTCCTCCCCCCTCTCCTTCCCCTTTTGTCATTCCCCTGCACTACCAGAAATGTCATCAGGCATAGTTTGATAGTTGTTGTCTGTCTCATCTCCCACCTCCCCCTCCCTTCCTCCCCTCCATATCATTGTCAAAGTTCTTGCATCTGATATGTTGTCAGGCCTAGTATGATAGTTAATTTCACATTCTTAATGTCTGAAGGCCTTGTAAGAATGTTATTGTATTTTCCCTTGCTCCCTCCCTTGCCTTGAAGCGCTTTGAAATACATATGTGTATAGGCGCTATACAAATAAACTAGCAATAGATGCAGAGGTAGCTTAACTCGCTGAGCTATCTCATGTGATCATGTGATCATGAAGTAGTTGTAAGGGCTTAAGTTTCCTTCACACTGATATTTATGTATTTGCATTTCCAATAGGATTGTGTTTAACATAAAAACAGTATATGGATGGGAATGATTTGCAATAACAGCAAAATCTGGAAGTCAACTGCAACACATTGGACATTTTGGTTTTCAATGGAAATAACTGGTAAACAAAAAAGCTGCAAATTCAGCAAAGAACTGCACCTAGCCATAGTACACTGTTTACTATGTACATGACTACATTCTGATTAGTAAGTTATTGTCACACATACAACTGATAGACAAATATACCCACTCGTGAGTACTGCAGCTAACTCATTGAGGTGTGCTAATAAATGACCCTCCTATTATTCCTCTACTCTCTCCTCGGCCCATTTCAGCATCCTCTTGGACAATAAATCTCAATCACGTCTTTTACCTGTTTTGTTATTTCGTCTTTTGCATCTCAATACACAAATTGTTGTCTTCCATATAATGATTGAATATTGCAAATAAAATCTTATAGCAAATGGCAAATCTCCACATCTCAATCCACATACAACTAAATACCTTTTGTGTATTTGATGCCCACACGACATAGCTGAGCGACTTAAGCTACATACTGCTGCCCCTGGCTGGACACTGTACTTTGACCCATATCTTCCAAGTGCATCCTCATTTTCTTTCCTACCTGATTTCACCCTTTCGGCCCGTTTGATGGATTTTTTTGCACGGTTCAAAGTCACTTTGCACTGCTAAAAAGTGACTTTGCACTCCCGACACAAACCCTGATTCATGTAACTTTGCAAAGTGTATTCCTGTAGTGCAAGGTCCGTGCAAATTCAGTGCATAGTCATGTTTGCAGTACAAAATGACTTTGCACAGGCTTTGTACTGCAAAAATACACTTTGCACAGTTCCATGAATCAGGGTTTGTGTCGGCAGTGCAAAGTCTTCCGATAAACTTCACACTTCTCTTTCCGTCAGTTAAGCCATCGATGCTCACCCACTCTTTTCATATCAACCGATCTAAAACTAATATTGCTTTTTTCCTGCCCCTTCTGCTCTTGACTGTCCAATCCCTCTCTATATGCATTTTTATCCCAACAATTTTACACTTTTCTGCTTGGAATCTTGGCATCATTTTGGCTCCACACTTTCTTTACTGATCACGTCTTTGCAAGCTCGTTTTCAGCAATACAACATTTTGCACTTTTCGTACCTTCTCTGAAACTAATATGCGTGTTTAACTCTGATGTTTACCTCTGCTTTCCATCTTCTTGTTCTTGTTCGCATAAAACTCCCACTTTTACTACTCTTCGTTGCGTTTCCTTCTCTTCCTGTCCTTAGTTTCTCCATGTATTTACTATTTACTAGTGTACGCGTGTTTATTGCTTTTTGTCATTGTTCCATTGTTCCGGTTTACTCTCCCAGTCACACTACCTGTTCATCCTCTTCTCTACTGGATGCCCCGCATCCCCTTTGCTCAGAACCGCATCCACTCATTCTCTCTTCTGGCTCCTAAACTCTGGAATGTCCTCCCTTCAGTGTATCCTTTGACCCTATTCCAGTTTCCTTCTGCTCTTTTTGGAAAGCTCATTTTCAAGTTTTCCCCAGCAATTAAAAAAGTAGCATCATGTTTTTTGACTTTATTTTTTAATGTAATATTTGTTAACACTTATTTTCAGTTCACTGTACAGTGCATGGGCGAAAAGTGCTGAATACATTCAAATAGGTAAATAGATACATTGGAAATATATCTAACCATCCAGATGTAGTATGGAGGACAAAACCTCATTATTAAGTGCAGTACCATTCAAAGTAATATGACATTTTTGAAGAGCATTCTACCTAACCAGAGAAACCGATAGCTTCTCCAACGGCCAATCAAATGGTACTATAGCTCCTATTATTGGCTCTTGAAACACTTCAGGGCTGAGCTGTCTAATAAATTAGTAGACTTGTTTGTCCTATATCAATTATTTGTATGTTTTAATGTTTAAGGAAACATGGTCAGACATATATTTTTATAATGATGAGTTTTTGAGATTTTATGCCAGTGCAACTGCTCCTGGAAAGGCAAAATGAAGGGTGGGTTGGTGATTTGGGTTTCATTGGAATGAAAAATAATTCATTCACAACTCCTGTTGTCCACTGGCACTATATTAGCTCTCAGCCTCAAGTTTCTGTCAAACAGTAATTCGAAGAACATGACACTTTTGAATGTATGGAAGAGTCAATTCATGCTATACCAGTTATTTTATCACAAGATACAAATGGTTTTTGGTTTCTTAACTTTGTAATTGAGTCTGGTCTTCATTCTATGAATGGAAGAACAAGGTCAGATACTCCTGGTAAGACAACAGTGTTAGGGAGAATGTTCATTTCTGTGCTAAAATTCTCCCACCTTAGAGACCCCAGCTATTTTGCTGGATCCAACAGGATTTTTTCATTTTAACTCTTGAGTGAGTGAGACCTTTTTCTCACTCTCTCATTTGTTTTTACCTGATTTGGATTTTGTGTTTTCACTGTTTTTGGAGTCTGACAAACTCCATAGGTAGCTGCATTTTGTATGGGGACACTCAGCACCTTCAGTGCGGTGTCACTGAGAAATCCTTTGGGTTTCTATTAAGGTTTAAACACGTTTACTTGGGTGAACTACAGTTCCCAAGAAGAGTAAAGTTACATTGAATTGACTTACCTTTTCTCTTTGTGGGTCCAGCACACCATCTTATGTGGAGTGCTGAGGGGTTACATAGTAGCCCCTTATTCCACCTTCTCATGTAAAATGCGTATGTTACCCTCACTACTTTAAATGGCTGGTGGCAGTGGTTTACTTTTTCCCTCCATTGTGCTTTTCTACTGCAGGAAGAACCCTCAGCTGCAGTACAGCACCCATGGGTGACCATTTTGTCAAAATGGCCCTTGTCTTCTTTGTTCACCATTTTCTGTTTGTGAGGTCTTTCTTGGGTTTTACTATGTGCATTGAAACAGGTTTTAACACGTTGTTTGTTCTGCCTTTGGCAGGGATTCAGCCCTCAGTGTGTCTGGAAGGACAGGATGTGAGGGAGGGCCCAAAAACTTGCCTGTCCTTTGTCTCTAGGAATGCCTGAATGCAACTAGTCCTGATTGGCTGCCTGTCCTTTCAGGGCAGCCACCCTGCTGTGCGATTGACAGCCTAGGCTGTGCATAAATTAGAGAAACCTGCTTAAAAGGTGAGGGTTTTGGGACTACAGGCAGAGTCTACCACTGGAAGAAACACCCAATGAAGAAAACGTGAACAAAGCTTGCTGCAACCTCCTGGATCTTTGAATTGCCCGGTGAAACCCTGCTGCTGTGCTAAACTTCTTGTTCACCTCGACTGAGACGCTCTGGATGGAGAGACTTCTCCCCTTGGGTTAGTGGGACCCACTAACCCTGAGACGAACGCCACTGAACCACCATCTCCGACTTGCTGTGCCTCTCCTTTGCTTCAGAAGCCCAATGCCACGGGTCGAGTGCCCATAGTCGAGTGTAACGTCTGCCTTGGACCAAATCCAACCTGAAGCTCCAGGAGGCTCCTAAGGACCACCCCGAAGCAGGACCTCCAGATCCAGAGTCTCCTCACCAGAGTGCAGGACCGAGAGAGCAAAGAGAGTCCAACCAGTGTCCGAGATCCACATCAGTGCTGTTTGCTAAGCACTGAAACTGTGAAGTGCTGCTGAACCGAAAAGAGCCCGAAACTGCCAACGACCTCCCAAGGACTGCCACAGGAGCCCTCCAGACATCTTCCTTCTTGTCCGAATGACTGGGGCTCAGGGACAAGGGTCTGCACTGCTGAAGCAAGACAGAATCAGCTGGACTACACTTCTTCTAACCAGAGGTACTGTATAGGCTTAGGGTACTTACCTCATAGCCTATAGCTGAGCTCTTCTCACTTGGAAATTGCATTGGCTTACCTTTTTACGAGTTGATTCCAACTATCTTCTCACAGGTTTAACAGCTTGTGATCCTACACGTGATTTTTCTAAGACTCTCTAACCTTGTGAAAGACTGATCCAAGAAGTGTATCAGATCCATAGACTGTGTCCCAAATTACTTTGGCTGTCCTGGCTCCCTGAAGGCACTCTTCTAGTCCATTGAATTTGATACTGTGTGTCCCTCATAGGTGGCAACTTGTTGTATACTGTTAGTGTTGGGAAAGGCGTATCTAGTCTTCAGTGGAGGATTTAGCTGTCCTCACATACACTGAGAAACTGTCTAACCTTTTTCCTTCTCTAACCTTTCCTTTCTACAACCTCAGAATCTGCAAAGTCTACTAGTGTGATATCTAAATGCCATTACTTTCCTTGTGAATGAAGTCACTTCAGGGTGTAGGAATTGTGTAAGAAGCATATCCAAATATTATCTACTAACTTGTTTTGATTCTGAAAATGTATTGTAAAGTATATTTAAACTGTTAGAACGAATTGCCTTTTTAACGAATACTTAATTAAAAATTGGTGTTAATTAAATAAATATTTTTTATAACTAAAACCTTGAGTGTAAGTGTTACTTGACTACTTGTATTTACAGATTTCATTTGTACAGTTCTACAGCTCACATTTACCCCTCTTGAGATAGGCCTGCCTGCTCAGTCACACTTCCAACTTGTGTAGTACAGACCTATACCAAAAGGTGACTTGTCTAATACCAAGCAGATAAGTGTTGTGTAGTCTCACTGTGATTGCACCTATTCTTGCCTAACAAACATATAGGGGGCAATTGACTGAGTTCTAATTTATATTTTGGTTTTTTAAATGTAATTGTTATGGAAGTAGCAAGTCATAGTGACAGTGACCATAATAGTCTTGTACTCAGATATGGTTTAATTATAGCTAACAGGAAACCAACTCCCGAATGTAAATTAATCTCAGACAAGACTACTAAGAGTAAACGAGGACCAAGATGGTTCCAACATTATTTTAATGAATTTGTGAAAATATTTGAATCAATTTTTTATACAAATTGGTGAACAAATATACAGGGAGCTCGATGACTCACAAATTATAAAGTCCTTTGAAACCCTCCCCTAACTCCAAGTAAATTAGAAACAATTGTAAAACCTTTTCATTTTTACTCAAGGATCCAATCTGTTACAGCAAGAATTGCATAGATGCGAAGAAGAATTAACTACTATGTCGGCTTGGGATGATATTATCTCCTGTAGGAAGGCATATAAGACAACAAAATCAAAATAAAAAGGAGGGAAGCCCTAGTTAAAGCCTCTTCAGAGAAGAAAACACACACCTTTTGGTCATTAGTATCGGCTGGTTGCAGGGAACCAAACACAGTCAAGGGTATACATTCTAATATCCTAGAAGCTGACTTGACAAATCAATGTTGGGCTATTTTTAGAGCGGGTACAGAGGTTCATCTTGATGATAATATGAGTTTCAGTGCTCAATCATTCTCAGAGAAGAACATTTTAGTGTTTCAGCAAACAGAGATACAAAAGATAATTGAGGCAGCTGCCTTGGGTAAGAGCCCTGTTTCTGATTACTGCACTGGGGATATCTTTGAACATGATCATTCTGTTTGGATCCCTATCATTTTGGTACACTTTAAAACAATTGGGAGAACTTTTATGATTCTCTTCAGCTGAAAATCATCAATATGTGTACCAATTTTTAAGTAGGGTAATGTACAGGATCCTGCTTGTTATAGACAGACCAATATGTTAAAGACACTCACAGTCAAATACAGCTCTGCATCATTTTGCAAAAAAGACATGGTTTTTGCCGGTCGAATCATTTATTCAGTCTTAGCTAGCTAAGACATTAGGCGTAGTATCCTGTAGAGCTGGTGTATGGGGTTAGATAGATATGTGGGCCCATGAACCATTGCTGTTAGGGATCTCAATTTGGATGAACCCGGCAGCTACGTTTACTAGGGGTCTCCTTAGGAATTTGCTGTCAAGCCAGATATGTGTCAGCATTGAACTGTTAACTTTTGTAAAAAGAGAGCTTACTTACAATGGCTTGGGTGTTTGGGGACACTAATCCAGAGATTATAGTGGGCTAATCTAAATGTATAAACGAATCTAATTTTTGTGATCAGCGAAGCAGTGCTAACATCCAGAAATGTATATTTAGGAGTTACTATCTCTTAAAAACAACCCTGAATCTCGAACCTTATCTCTAGTGGGTGAAAAAAACCTTCACACCTATACATTTTGGTGGAATATTGGACTACTCATTGCAGTCACATCAGCTGGGAAGGGTTACTCTCAAGTGGACAGGTAATGCATAGCTATTGACTCCATATCAGAAGATCTATTAAATATCTTGTTTTCTTGTCCTTGATATGCAGCCATTCACTGCAAAACTTCAATGCCTATTGTAAAGAAATATGTGTAGGCAATAGCATCCTGAATACAGATTTGCAATGCTCTTTAGTGACCAATTAGTGTTTTAAGCCATGCAAAGCTTTGTTTAATTGCTGTTTTTTATTATTATTTATTACCATCTGAATATTAAATATTTTTATTTCTTTATGATTGGACTGTATATCTTGATTTTACAGAAATTATTTTTTTCAAAATAAAAGTGAATTAAATCAAGAACATTTGTTTTTTGTGCAACTCATATTTGTGTACTGCAATATATTTATTTGGTTTTCGGGTAGGCGATGTGGTCTAACCCAAGGGCATGGGAGGTGTGATAAGATTTATTTGTGATAAAAGCATTAAGACATAATGGCTAGCGTATTCATGAAATAAAAATGTACTTCATGGTGGTAATGAAGAAAAGAGTTATTGTCAAAAATAGGTTTTTATTAGCAATTAATTTCGTGACGTCTCTAATGCTTACTTAATTCAGGTATAATTGTAATTGTGTTTCTCTCTCATGAAGGTTAATCATGATTAGGAAATCAAGCTAAATACCTAAATACTTTGTTCTACATCACAAATACAATTCATTAAACATTTCACAACAAATGTATTTTTTAAATGTTTTGTTTTTATAGTTTTATGTAGTGACATCACTGTGCCATGCTATTCTGCCGAGCAGTTTATTTGTCATGAGTTCCATTGTAAACCCACGAGATTCACATCAGATACTCGGCACAAAGAGACACAGTTTAATATTGTTTAAAAAGTATTAACATTCTTTGTTGATTCTGTTTCATTCCACTTATTTCCAGCTCAGTGCAAGCCCGGAACGTTCTCTCCCAATGGCCTTGAGACATGTGAATCCTGCCCGCTTGGCTCTTACCAACCAGCCTTTGGGTCCAGAGACTGTGCAACCTGCCCAAAACGCATGTCTACAGTGAAAAGAGGAGCTGTTGATGCTTCTGAGTGTGGAGGTTTGTTATTTATCAACTGCTTCAAATAGAAGAATTCTGTTGTAATTTAAAATGTTGATTGTTACATTTTTGGACTAAAGTCCACGAATGTTCTCAATATGCACCCACATCCTGATTATTGTAGCTGCACGTATCTACACATTTACAATTGCTTGTTATCAAAGTCATGCATACTATTTTGAACTGTCCATATAGTCAGGAATCAGCCTTCAGAAAGCTACAAAAGCAAAAAAGGATGATATGCATATGTTGGTGGTGGTGGCTACATACTTTTATGACTTACCTGAACTCCCACACCCATTCTCAGGTCCTTGATTCACATAGTGGATGATGTTTCCTTAGGAATCATGGGATTTGGTGGGGGTAAATGGAATGGGGGCTCCACCGAGGTCCTAGGTGTGAGGTGTAGGAAGAGAGAAGGTGGGTGATTGGAGTTGTGGGGGGCACAGATACCCCATTTCTGTTTTCATGGTCAGAATTCTAACTTTTTGTGATGGAGTCTCATTTTTTAAACACAATATATCTAATTCACACATTTTACTTAATCCTTTACCCCTGATTCCTCTACCTCTTTTGATCCCGACCCTGCTCCATCCCTACTTGGTAGCTAACATAACACAACATTACATAAGAAGCATCACACATATCTCATTCGGTCTTCTGAGAACCTCAAGGAGAGCCTCACATAGCACCAAGAAACCCTCACATCAACACAAATGAACCCTCATTTAGAAGACAAAAGAATCCTCTGATCACTTTTCCTCAACAAGTACCTGTTGTATTCAGTGTTTCGTCAAAGCACATAGAGACAAAAAAAATAGGCTTTGCTTTTCAATAAACTGTTGTGACGAATCACAGGTATTCGTCCTTTCTCCCCAATGGGGCGCCTCCCCCTTGAATGCTAGCGAGGTGAGCTTGCTCTGCAAGACCCTCTCTAGGGGTTGTGGTAAGTCGGACCTCACTGGTAGAGACTCCCCCTTTGGAGACAAGGATCCCCCTTCCTTTGAGGAACTCCCTACCATAGCCGCAAATATGGGACTGTCTTCTAAAAGGAACAATGTGGCATCTTTACATTTGGCTGAAGGGAATGCTATAAGAAAAAGGCAATGCCTCTTTAAGGCGAGATGTACATTTAACTGGGATGAGTTGGAGAAGGAGGAGAGGAGAGTATTGTATGCAGGCCAAGCCCCCTGAAATAATTCCACCTGCTGAAGGTGGAGCCGAGACAGGTTGAGGAGCCTGTGACTTTCGAGGGAATGTAGAACACCAGTGTGGAACGCTGGAGGCCCATCGTTTGCAACAGCAAATACATCATTGTGAAGAGGAAGAGAGGAACCGTTTTGGGCAAGATGCCTGAACAACAATGCTGAGACCACAGTTGCTGGAAGAATGAACATATAACAATATCAGTGTGTGTGTACTGCAGTAACCTAACAAGAAGCAGAGAACAGGATGCTAGCAAGAGTGAGGGGCGAGAAGCCACATACCAAAGAGCATCACTGTATCGAGAGCTGAACCCTGCAACTTTCCCCTGCATACAAAGAGGTACCTGGGGAACCGGGAGATGTGAGGCCATCAGGGAATCATTATATGTATGAAGAAACAGGTAAAATGTGTATGAAAAAACGTGTCCCAGTCCTAAGGACGGGACATTAAACTTAAGACTGTTTAATTAAATGGTGAAAATCTGAGAAAGCAAGATAACAAATAACCTAGTTGAGGAAGACCTTTATTACATGAAGAGAGAAAATCATCCTAGCCCTGAGTACGAGTTGTCACTAGATAGATCAGTTAACAGGAGACTTGAAAAAAACTATAAAAGAGGAGTCTACCCATCAAAAAATGACTGAAAACAAGTCCTCTGGGAAGAAGGGAAGATACCCTATGCCTTCAGATTTGAAGACTTGAGAAAGCCCAACATAACGTCACATAATGAGAGACATGAAATAAGATTGTCAAGTGAACAAGATAAAAGAGAAGACAACCTCAGAAAGAGAATTCATGACAAGGAAGCCCGAAAAAGGAACCAAGACAAATCCAAAGTAGTAAAGTCTGAATGAAAATAAATAAGATTGTCAAGTACAGAGGAGACAACTTCAGAAAGAGAATTCATGACAAGGAAGGCCTAAAAAAGGGACAAGACAAATCCAAATTAGGAAGGCCTGAATTAAAATACTGGTACGTGTCTGCCAGTTTAGACAAGTGTGGGAGAATATATCTGAAGGAAAGATATTCTAGGAATAATACCACAGAAACAAAAAAAAACTTTAGCCAGCCCTGTATTGGGTGAGAGCTGGTCTTCCCCCAGCCTGGCCCCCTACAAAGATGCTCTGAGTGATTTTTTGCAATTGGAAGGTGTAAAAAGCCAGGGCTGTGTCCTCCAGGTGAAAAAGATGCTGTGCGGGCTAGTCCTTAGACATTTTTGGGAAATTTCCTAATGAGTTTTGCCCTTTTCCTTAAGGCAGACCTCAAGATGTTCCCCAAACGTAATACCTTTGGGAATCTGCAGTCCTGAAGGCAGGCCCTGAAAAATGGCCCTGTATTCCTCTTACCAAGTTCGCTGGTGAGTAGTAAACGCTTTCTGGATAGCATACACCCACCTTAC
This sequence comes from Ambystoma mexicanum, assembly GCF_040938575.1. NCBI lineage: Eukaryota > Metazoa > Chordata > Amphibia > Caudata > Ambystomatidae > Ambystoma > Ambystoma mexicanum. The sequence goes on from NC_090937.1 coordinate 407,311,213, forward strand.
GAGCGCCCTCTTTAGACTGTGTCTACTGCAAACTGCCTGTTATACACATGATTGGTCTGCTCAGAATACTGCTCGTTGCCCACTCTGTAAACAAGCTGATCCACTTTACATTATTAGCCCAGTCTTTAATGGACCTACGGCGTATGTAACTATTACCTCTTTTACTTGGCATAGGGCTGAGAAGCACGAGGGAATCAATGCAGTTCCTCATTAATAAAATGGAGTGGAAAGTGGTATTTGCCTTGTTCATCGTGCTTATATTTCATAAAAGGTAGCAGGCGCTCCTCTCCAGAAGGAACATGGCGTGATAAACTGTTCTGTGGTTTTTTCACACTTTCAGATTAGAGTTTGCTGCCATCGCTTTTTGCTCACTGTGCCTTTCACAGAAGGGATATATCTATTTGCATATCAGTCTTTCTCCCACCCACATGGGCAGTCCAGCACTCAAATGCTATGACAATTCCCTTCTGAACAAGAGTACTAGCAGCATCCCCATACACGTGTTTCAGCTTTGTTGGGCCTCATCATTGATGTGGTGCTCTGCCTCTCTGAGGCACAGTGAGCAGGGAGTCCACGCCTGGTTTCCCCCAGGTAACTCAGGGTGACCAACCCCAAGTTCCTTGCAAATATTTCAAAAACGGTAGCAGGAGCTCCTCTCTAGAAAGTACATGGTGGAATAACCTATTCTGTGGTTTTTTCCCACTTTGAGATGAGAGTTTGCTGCCATCGCTTTTTATCACTGTGCTTTCACAGATGGGAAATATCCATTTGCATATCAGTCTTTGTCCTGCCCACATGGGCAGTGCAGCACTGAAATGCTATGGCAATTCCCTTCTGAACAAGAGTGCCAACAGCAACCCCATACACATGTTTCAGCCTTGTTGGGCCTCACCAGTGAGGTGGAGCTGTGCCTCTCTGATCACAGTGAACAGGGAGTCCACGTCTGGTTTCCCCCCGATAACTCAGGGTGACCAACCCCATGTTCCTTGCAAATATTTCAAAAAATGTAGCAGGCGCTCCTCTCCAGAAAGAAAATGGCGTGATAACCTGTTCTGTGTTTTTTTCCCACTGTGAGATGAGAGTTTGCTGCTATCGATTTTTGCTCAGTGTGACTTTCACAGATGGAAAATATCCTTTTGCATATCAGTCTTTGTTCCGCTCACAAGGGCAGTCCAGCACTGAAATGCTATGGGAATTCCCTTCTGAACAAGAGTAGCAACAGCAGCCCTATACACGTGTTTCAGCCTTGTTGGGCCTCAACAGTGAGGTGGATCTGTGCCTCCCTGAGCACAGTGAGCAGAGAGTGCATGTCTGGTTTCCCCCAGGTAACTCAGGGTGACCAACCCCAAGTTCTTTGCAGATATTTCAAAAAAAGTAGCAGGTGCTCCTCTCCAGAAAGAACATGGCGTGATAACCTGTTCTGTGGTTTTTTCCCACTTTGAGATGAGAGTTTGCTGCCATCGCTTTTTGCTCATTGTACCTTTCACAGATGGGGAATATCCATTTGCATATCAGTCTTTGTCCCGCCCACATGGGCAGTCCAGCACCAAAAGCTATGGCAATTCCCTTCTGAACAAGAGTACCAACAGCAACCCCACACACGTGTTTCAGCCTTGGTGGGCCTCATCAGTGAGGTGGAGCTGTGCTTTTCTGAGCACAGTGAGCAGGGAGTCCACGTCTGGTTTCCCCCAGGTAACTCAGGGTGACCAACCCCAAGTTCTTTGCAAATATTTAAAAAAAGGTAGCAGGCGCTCCTCTCCAGAATGAACGTGGCGTGATAACCTGTCCTGTGTTTTTTTTTCCCCACTGTGAGATGAGAGTTTGCTGCCATCACTTTTTGCTCACTGTGCCTTTCACAGATGGGAAATACCCATTTGCATATCAGTCTTTGTCCCGCTCAGACTGGCAGTCCAGCACCCAAATGCTATGGCAATTCCCTTCTGAACATGAGTACCAACAGCAACCCCATACACGTGTTTCAGCCTTGTTGGGCCTCATTAGTGAGGTGGAGCTTTGGCTTCTAAGAAGAAAGTTGTTGGGCATCGATTTACCTCAACCACAGGCTATCCTCGAGGCTGCAAGCTGTCCCGACCCCCTGTAGTTCAATTAACTACAAGAGTTGATCAAATCGACTATCCAAGAAGATTATGTTACGAAACATCTGTACCAGGAAGACTATACAGAAGAGAAGAAAAAACGGGGAAAGAAAGACATTCTTTTGGCCTATTTAATTTAGTTATATATAGTAGTAGGGTCAGGTACAGTTAGTTTTGACAAAGGACATTTTTACTTTGGGCTTACTGACAACTGACAAGCACCATAAGTTCCTTGAGATAGGCAAAGAATTCCCTCTAGCAATAGGGAAAGATATGCCTTATTTCTATAATTATATTTCTATGATTTCATTAAAGATCATTCATAATGTCCTCAATGTGTCTGACTCAATCTTCCAACCAACCACAATGGATACAGAAATGTTTGTCTTGTGACAGACATTGTTTCTATCTTTCCGATAAATGAAGGATCTTAACCATATTATGTAAAGATTGACCAAAGTGCAATAAATGTTTCAAGATTATGTTGCACCCGTGTTTCTGCTTTTGTACTAGGGCACATTGCAAGCGGTTTTTGCCGCAATGCCTTCTATGTAATGTTTTTTATTTCACTAGGGCAAAGATGGTGAAAAGAGATTGTGCATTATTTTCCTGCCTAAATAATGCCTCAATCAAAGCACATGGTTGGTCTTTGAAATATGAATCAATAGTAATCTGATCTGCTATACCATAAATACACAGAAAGAAGATACAAATTTATATTTGGAGCGAAATCCATTTTTCTCCAAACTCATATCTTAAAGACAGCAACAAACAAACAGATCCTGTTTTGTGCTCTTATTTGTCCTAGTTTGAACAATATTACATAATATGATCTGGGAGAAGACGTGTTTGCTCCTTTCCCTATTATGAACACAAACAAAAAAGCAAATAAAAGTCTATGGAGGTGGACAATTCCCCCCATGTTTGCTTGCTTCTTGGCCACAACCATCCCTGTCTCCTCACTGCACTCAATGTGAAAGATAACTTATGAAGAGAATGCTGAGTATATGAAGAGATATGCCAGCTAATGTGATATATTTGTGTTTGTCTTTCAGTGACGTGCCCAGCTGGGGAGTTCTCACGCTCTGGGTTAATGCCTTGCTACCCGTGCCCAAGAGACTACTATCAACCACAGTCTGGCAAGTCATATTGCCTGGCATGCCCTTTCTATGGAACAACTACGATAATTGGTGCCAAGTCAATTGCAGAATGCTCAAGTAAGTGGATACCGTTTCTCTCTTTCCCATAGCCCCATGAGCACCTCACAATTCATGATGATGATTTGCTTCATCATAGCAGGAAAATTAGAGCTTTTTCCACTGAACCATGATCTTTTATGATATCCATTCAAATATCACAGGAGGACCAGCTGCAGATCTCTCTTGCTGTCCAACATGTCATACTGCACATCTGTTACCAACGCACTGCACCCAGCTCTGCATAATAAAAGATGGGGATTCTTTCATACTTTTAGGTCACTTTTGCCAAAATATGGTGCAGAATATTTTGTTGCGATGAATACCCCCTTCTCATGTTCACTTCTTAAGTCTTTAACCATACCCTCTACCCTTAACCCTAAAATCTTAACACATAACCCCATATGCCCTAGCCTTTCATTCTTTGTCAAAAGTGTTTCCCTTTGAAACATCTGAAGGAGGTTTTGCTACCTTGCTAGAACATCATGAGCCAACCATTTCTCTCCTGCATCACAGGGACATAACTGTATGAGATATTGTGCAGTGATCTTGCTTAGTCCTTCCACTGATCAGAGAGCACAATAAACATTTGGCAAATGACATATGGACAGACCACATGACAAGCACTGCTTTCTGAATATGCTGGGAATGCAGGGCTGCCATAAATAATCACTCCCCTGACCAAAATCTGTTTTCATTGGCAAGCAACATTACTTAGGTAGAGCGTCATGTGAGTCTGGGGAAGCTGCATAGAAGAGCCACCCCCCATTCTCCTAGCAACACTATTCTTGGAGAGTGTTGGGCATTTTCATTTCTGAGTTTTGTGTTTACTGCAGGACAACGTGTATTGTGGGTAAGATTGTCAAGTACCCTTTTTGTGGAGTCCATCTGTTTTAAGTAGGGTTGTGGATGAAAATCGAGGCACATGTGATGAGTCCTATTTTGCTTGAGACCTTCTTTGTGCAATGTGTGTCTCTATTTATTGGTTTAGGGCTAAATCTACTCCCCTTGTGAATCTTTTGCAAATATTGTAAGCCTGCTTTTAATAGTGTGAGGAGATAGGGATTGATGAGGGCCGTTACACTTGTCACCTCTGTAAAGATGCACCCAATTTTCTGCACTAAAAAAAACAATACTCAATAATGGAGTATTTAGAGTACATGATAAACCCCAGCTTTATTCAAAGCATTAGAACTCGGACAGGATATCATACAAGCAGCTCTCAATATTACGAGTGTGAGTGGATTTTGGACTAAAAATATGTAAGAAATGATATCATAATTCGATATTAGATGCACAACTTATAAGAGGTTATGATTGGTTAATATAGTAAGATATATATATAGATTACATAAGTGTTAATTTCTTCATTGGCCTATGTGCCCCTGATGGCTCTTCTTGAGCCCAACACATCATAGATAATAGTTTCACTGCATCTTTACATTGGCCAATAATTGGCTGCCATTATTCATCATGGGCGTTGTGGCAAGAGGGATTTATGTTGGTTGGCCCTTTACACACCAACGTTGGACATTTTGACGGGACATCAACATATGAGAGACACATAGGGTAGGGGAAGAATGCATGGTCTTCACTCATTCCAATTAAAAGTACTCCCCATCATTTCCAGGCCATGTGGCCTATCTATTCTTTGTATTTGGCCTTGTGTATTATCTTGTGTCTGTGTGCATGCTAGGAGTTCATCAGGTGTCTTTTCTGTACTTGACTTATAATGAATAGACAGTGTTCTTCATGTCTTGATCAGGTGTTAGGGGACCGTGTTGGAGAATGAATTAATTCCTATTTAATGAGCTTTTAGCTAATTCTAACAAGCATGTTGTACTCTTTATGACCACTTGAGATACTCTTCAAATATCCGCAATACTGATCTCATACATGGGGCATCGATGGATGTTTGTGCTCTTACTGAACTTTAATTAGCCTGGGAGTCCACTGCTTCTCATCCTGGGAACTGTCATCTTGTCCCTGTGCTCTGCACACCCACTACTCCTTTCTGTGCATATGACTGTGGTGCTTGCTACAAACTACTGTCTGGGCAGCTTCAAAACTTCTAAAATAAATGTGTTTTTTATGAATTCAGCATCTTGTCTAAGGTTTTGCTAACTCCTAGGCCTGCTGCAGCCTCTCTGCTAGGAAAAGGGCTGTACTTCTTCACTTCTTGCTTCCATGTTGGTGACCTATACTTGTGCCTGTTCATGTTAAAGTTCCTCTTGTGCATCTGCCATACGTTGGTTTCCCTGCTTGTGTATGCTGCATCATATATGCCTTTCATTTCATCTGCCCTATCTTTGTATTGAGTCCTTCTTTTGATATTCCGCAGTCCTCTTCCCTTTTATGCTATACACAGAAACCCTGTGCTTTCTGCTATCTAACTGTGATCCCAACTAGTGTTGCACAACCTAATTCTTTATGACAGGGGCATGTACATTGACTATTTAAAGTATTGTTTCTTGGAACCTGCCGTAGTTTGTCTGGTCTCACACTTCTAGATTCATAGGGTGGTAGGGCTGCGTCAGCTGGTATTGTTTCTCTCGTGTATGGTAATGTTGAGGAGTCGGGCAAGAATTGGTACTTGCATATTCATCTGCCCCATCACACCTCACACAATTCCACTGGTTGTATTTCCTTGCTTAAATGCCCAACTAATCTGTTGCAATGGTGGCAGAAACAATTCTCCTCTGTGTATTTGAGAGCAAGCCTACAAAATGCCTATCTTTGCTACAGCAACTTACCCATGTGTCAATGTCAAGGTGTTGTATTTCTCATGGTGTAGGGGAAATGTCAATGATATGGAAGATGAATGCTTGTTTTGACCAGAGAATAACTGTTCATTGAGGATCACACTATAGCATAAAATTAGGTGGACTGGTCCAAGGAATATTGCTGTGTGGATTGGGTGGGGTGTTGGAGATCACTTTATGAAGATGATAGGGCACTTGGATAGAAAATAGCAATTTTCGATTGTGGCTATGGCATTGCAGGCACTGGAAGAAGAAAACCTAAATGGTTGCAATCTCGAAAATAGGTAATACAACACTTGTAAAAAGAAAATTGAGCTATTAAAATGTGTTAGCACCTGGTGCAGGGGACCCAGCCAATCACCTTTCAGAAACACCAGGTGGAATCCTCTTGTATAAGCCTGAATGCCCAGAAAGCTCCATGATGATCCCCTAAGCACATGTCCCTCACTGTGCATCTTAGCCACCATTCCTCCACAAATGCCGCCAGCTCCAAACCCTCTCACCCCAGCCCAGATTTACCCAGATTGACATTGCTCCATGCAATGGGTCACTGCCTCTGACTCTCTCCCTCCTTCTGCTACCCTGGAAAGTGAGAATGGACCTGTTTTCAAGCCACTTATCGTTACTCCATTTAGGCCACCTTTAAAGAGTTGCATCCTCCGTTTGCGAAAGGCATGCAGCTGCACATCACTTTTATCCAAGGAAACACCCTTCTTCCAACAAAACATGCTTTTAGCACCCCAGATTTAATTCCAGGGTGCTAATGATGTTAAGACTAGCGTTTGGTGCCACACTTGATGGGAAATAGCCTTGCACACTTGCTGAGCCCTGCAAAGTGTTCAGCTATGGGCCGTTACTATGCAAGTAAGTCCTCTACCAAATGTAGGGCTTGATGTTATATTCAAGACTTATCAGTTGTTTTCACCTACACGAGAACCTCTGCAGTATGATACATGTTGAGCTATCAACATATATTATGTGCACCTAACTGTGAATGTGATAGAACATATGTTGCACAGAAGATTGCAAGAACATATGTGATAAAGGTTTGCTGGAAAATTAACCCTTTAAAATAAAACAGTTAAATACTTTGGAGAACAGTATTGACTTAACAATTATGTTTCAAATGGAAGAAGAAAGGTTAGATAAATAAATGATCTTGTTTGTTCAGGGCAAGAGTGGGATGACTTCTACCTAGAGAAAACTACTGGGCAGATTTGGGTTATATGCATGTATTTTATTGTCATTCTGTCAGTCATACATGTGTAATGGGGTGACAAACATACAGGTAATACCGACTGCCCATACTCAGATGAATATGCAAGTACAGATTCTAATCCCTGCGCCTCGTCAGTATCGTCCAGGTGAGAATGGTACACATTCAGACAGTTCTACCACCCCAAGAGCCTAGAGATGGAAGATGAGACCAACTAAATCCAGAAATTTACTGTTAAGAATTAGATAGATGAGTTGACTAGTAGAGTGACAGGTAGATGTTACTACATATAGAGATAGAGAGTAACTAAATGACTATATATATATACACACACAAAGTACACATAGCAGAGGTGCATGCATTAGACATGAAGAAGACAGTCACTCCACATGAAGAACACATACAATAGGTAATATATGCATTTAAACATGAAGAATACTAATATAGCATCTATAGACATGAGGAACAGTAACATGACCAATGTATAAAGGAAATGCAACATGAACACCACTTGAATATGGTTCACTAAAGTGGAAGCGAGTGTGTAATTGGACAGCCATCTTCTGAAAGATTGAGGCAACAGCATGCATCAGAATGAGCACATGTCTCAAGGTTTCCGAAAACTGAAAAGGCAGAAATCCACAGAAACACATATTTGTGCAGGGCCCAAGGAGTAGCTCACAGCAAGAACCAAGGTCAGGAACTAGGAAGGAAGTTATGGATGAGCGGAATGCAGACACCAGATAACAGTTACCAGGATGAGGCATGGTAGGTTCCCAAGTTAATCAATTTTAATAAGAGCACAAATAACCTCTGAAGTCCAGGTCATGACAACTAGTACCATGAGCGGCCACAAAGAACACAACTTGCAGGTTAGAATTAGCTAAAACCTCAATAAATAGAAGTAAATTCATTCTCAAACACAGTATCACAACACATGACCCAGATATGGAAAACACGGCCTATTCATTATATGCCAAACATAGATAGAACATGTACAGAACTCCATCAATATGCACACAGACACCAGACTGCACACAAGTTCAAAGAATAAATGAGGCCTCATCATCTTGGGATAATTAGGCGTATTCTGTAATTGGAAATATGGCAGACCATGGAAGCCTCTTCCCCCACTTGCGTCTCACTTGTATCTTGACGGACTGTCAAAGTGTCCATGGTTGGTAAGCTGCATGCCAAACAATAAAAGGTGCCCTTGCAACTAGAGGTATATTTACATTTTTTATTTTTTTATTTTTATTTTTTAATTGAGAGTTACTTCGGGACAGAGCCCAGAGCAGTTAGCGCATCAGTATGACAGACATTATTTAGACACTTATTTACACATTTCACAATAGACATAGCAAGTTGGGGTGGTGTCAAATGTGTAGTATCGTCCTCAGGTGTCATGGTACATAGATAAAGTTTGAATGGGTCGAAATGTCTTTGGGTCGACAGGTTGATGGCACGGTTAGCACAAATTGTTCCTCACTTTCATTTACCATCGATAATTCTTTGAGAAAGTCTTCCCTTTTTGGTGCCCCAGCAGACTTCTAGCATTTCAAAATATGCCATTTTGCAATAACACATGCAATGTTAAACAATCGTCTGGTGGTCTCTGCCACCTTGCCAATGTCTCCAAACAGGTATTTCAATGGGGAGGGGGATGCCAGGATCATCGTGTTTTCTTCCAGTGTTTCTGCAACCTCCCCCCAGAATCATGCCACTAGGGGACATGCCCAGTACATGTGATATGCATCTGCATTTAGTGCGTCGCACTTTAGGCATTTCCCTGTGCTGCCATCTACAAATTTGTCCAATTTTGTAGGGGTATAGTGGAGTTGGTTAAACACCTTGAATTGAATTAGTCTCAGTCCTGAGTTCAAGGATACAGTTCTAGTGAGCTGAAAACATCGGAGCTAAAGAGTCTTGCCCAGTTTGATTCCCAAGTCACGTTCCCAGACTTCCTTGATGGCGTTACATCAGTCTGAATGTGACTGGACCAGGTTGTACAACATTGAAACCCCTTTATTTTGTCCTCCGATTGCCGTCATGGCCCTTATGCATTCATGAGTAGGGGGGCTCCAAAGGAAATGTCGGCCATTTGGAGGCAAATGCAGCCTTCATTCGATGGAAATGAAAGCGTTTGAGGGGTCCATCACCCAGTGTCTCAACGAAATCCCCCAGTTCGCAGTACGTATCCCCCAGGAACATATCACACCTTTTAAATTGTTTATTTGGGTCCCATGACCTCTGCAATGCCTTGTCAAATGTGGGTGCAATATTGAGGAAATTCCAAAGTGGGATTTCCGAGTCGTATGGGGTTGTCAGCCCAATCCTCTTATATATTTTGAACCATGCATGTGTAGTGGTACTTTCAAATTCGCAAGAATCCGTGTGTTTGGAATCAATGATGACTGACCGCACATCGACAGGGGAGGCAGCATATTTCTCTAGAGGGATGTGCGTGGCTGTGTCGCTGGGGTCAAACCAATGTTTTGCGAATTGTGCCTCGGACACCAAATAATACAACTCAAAGTCGGGCACCGAAATGCCGCCTTTCGAGAATGGATCCGCCAGTTGTGAAAATTTCAGTTGTCTTTCGGCCCATACAAAGGAGGAAGCTAATGTCGGAAGTTTTGCAAAAAAGGTTCTTCCAGGCCAGACTGGAATGTTGCCAAAGCAGTACAATAGTTTGGGGATGACCACCATCTTGAGAAGAGCCACTCAAGAAATTGGAAGCTTAGACCATAATTTCAATTTGATAGACAGATTCTGCAGTAGTTCCCCATAGTTTTCAGAATACAGTGTATTCTTACCTCCGGAAACCATTAATCCTAAATAGCGGACTTGTGTGGGGACCATTTAAACCCACTTACGGCAGATAGATCTCCGGTACTCGGAGTTAATAGGAACATTTCAGATTTCGAAACATTAGAATACTCGGAAAACACATGGATGTCCGTCATGATAGGTTCTAGATTTTATACCACGTTACGGATATATAATAGAGTGTCATCAGCATAGAGGGAAATTATCTGCGGGGGTCCAGTCATTCTGAGCCCTCATGTCCATGATTTTTCTGCACAAATTCGGTCATGGGCTCTATAGTGAGTGCAAACAAAATAGGGAATAAAGGACATCCTTGTAAGGTGCCCCTATTTAATAAAAAGGGAGGTGACATGGCGTGGTTTGTTAGAACTTTCGATCCCGGGTTCGTATAAAGTAAGCAGACACACTTATCAAAGTATTGGTCTAGACCAAACCGCTCCAGCACCAACAATAGGTAAGACCAGGAGACGGAATCAAAGGCCTTTTCTGCATCTAGCTCCGCAATGGCAGCAGTTGCCTTCAGGTTTATTTGCGCCACTACTCCAAAATGTCATTGCAGATTTAAAGCCGTGGACCTAGTGGGAATAAAGCCAGCTTGGTCGGGTGGATCAAGTTAGCATCCTGGTCTGCTAGCGGGTCCCGCTAAGGACGTCTGTTCTGGCCAGGCATCCAGAGCGGGACCCAAAGCAGACTTCATAATGAGGTGGCCCGAACTGAACACTGCTGGTCCCTTACCGGTACTGTTCATTCTGTGGCCACCTTCCTCGTAATGAGGCCCATTGTATCTCCCGAGCACTTTGCATAAGGTGTGTGGTGCTGGTCTCACTTAAACAAAGTATAGAGAGGATAACATATCCTTTCTATCCTTGGGAACTGTAGTTCTCACAAGGTTAGCTACAGAAAATTAAAAGGGAGAGCCCCAAGGATCCCCCAAGCAACAATAGGCAGTATGTGCCAAAAGTTGTCAAAGAGGATAACATTAAAAAGTGACTGTGGAGAGTCTTATCAATGACACCCTTAAAAAGAGTAAAAGATTCTGTGAGAATGGAAAAAGGTTCCCACTCACTGGGGTATAGGGAACAATAATCTACCAGTCCAGCAAAATGTTCTGGGGTTGCCACATGTCAGGAACATGTATCACTGATATGAAAATCCTACCTAACATGCATACATTTGGTTAAGTCAGAAAACAATCTTTTAAAGGAAGTGATCAGGACGTTAGCTGTCTGCCAACTGGACACAAGTGAATGAAGGTTGGAACAAGGAACTATGGTTTCAATTCTAATATCTGTTTTCTCTTGAGTTGCCTGCTGTCACCCCATGGGAAGCTCCTAGACTAGTCTGTAACATGAATGTGTCAGGCAACATAACTCAATTTCTACATGCGGTCTTGTCAGATGGTACATTTTGAAATATATGCAAGTGGTGCATCTTATAAAAATGTTGAATAAAGAGAACTCAGTCTCCTACTCATGGTCTCAGCTTGAGTGTTTGCAGGGGGAAAAATGGAAATAAGGCAAGTTACCACCCGCTGCAACCCATATACCTCCAATCCCTTTTCTAGATCATCATTAAAAGACGCCAAATTACAAGTGAATTTTATAAACTCTGCCAGAGCATAAACACCTCAGTAAAGACAGTTGGAGAAGATTCATGGAACCTTTGACTGTGCATTCTCATGGCGGAATAATGCATAAGGGCAACCTTGAACATTTGTGGGTGAAAAGCAACAGTATTCCTCATAGCTGTGCTGTGCAAGCAGATTTAGTAACAAATGAAGTGGTTCACACTGTTTGCATCATTGCTGTTTGTGCCATTGTCCAAAATACCCAACACTCCAAGTCTACAACTGGTAATGGGTCGGGAGTCCCAGCACAACTTTACATTTGTGGTTGTGGTTTAGTCTATGGAGCTCATGTTCCAATGAGCCACAACGTAAATAGAAGGCCTTAAAGTCTTGAGTAAGGCTTTAACACCTTCCAGTCACACCATGGCTCATTTTCAATCATTTGTATGGCAGAGGGTAGGGGCAGAACCAAACTTGTGTTGCATCTGCCTCCCTTCCTCTTATGAATTTTCATGCTGCAGCAATTGCTGGAGATCTCTTTGGGGTCTGCCTGCTTTATGCACCATGCTAGCATGGCAGACACCATGTACAATTACAATTAAACCCTCCCCGACATCCAAGCATGTCTGGCAGGTTTTAATTGTGAACACTGCTTAAGCCATGCAACATTTACTCAGTTTGCACAGCAGAGTGCAAAAGTACAGGTCAAAAGGCAGCACATTGAACTCTGCTGTGCAAATGATGAAAAGTTGTTGGTGGGGAGCTGCTTGTGTGTATGTCAACACATAATGACTCTCCGCCAATTTACTAATTTTGATAAAATGAGCTCTTATGGGTCTTGCCAACTCCCGTTTATGGTAATTTTAAATGTGTGTTAACTCCTTAGAGTTCATTGGACTGTACATTACATAGGAACATTTTTAGATGTGTAGGTTATAGATATAGATATCCTGCTATCTTTTGAGGTAGTTTCACTGTAAATGTCCAACCTTCTATTTAAAATGTAAAGGTTATTTATAAACGTAACTGTTATACATTGTGTGGAATACTTTGCAGTTCTCCTAGTAGTGCTGAGCATGCGTTTGATTGTTATCAAAGACACATGATAAACCCAGCAGGGATGGCATCCACCTACTTAGCGCTGGCCAGCTCCTGTAAAGATGGTTGAACAGATATCTTGACGGGTTACCTCAGAACTTTCTTCTTTACAGCTCTGAAACAGTGTGTACCTTTGGCACACAGTTTTTCTTCTCTCTCACCCTTCTATGGTGTTGGGTATCCTTTCACATGTTTCTTGATACACTTGCACATTTAGATTTAATTGTCACCATTCTTTACAATCTATTTCATGCTTGCACTTTTGGGTGGCCACAGATCTCAAAAATGTGGATGGGGCCGTGGGGTGGAGGGTTAAGCTGGGAGTGCTTTCTTCTGACCACCATTTTAATGCCCACCTGTGGGATCTCTGTGCTTGACCTAAGCATAACATGATGCAAGGGCTTTGTATCCAGAGTGAAACCTCATACTTGTGTGTGGTCATGTGTTTGCCAGGGGTTGGGTGTGTCCGTTGGTTTTGGAAGTGAATTGTTCTGTTAGAAGTCAGGAAAGAGGGTCTTCTAAAACCTGTGTCTGTGTTGCTATTTTGAGTTTGCGTGCAGTGAGTAAGGAAGAAGAATTGAGAGTTAGTAAATAGGGTCATTTATTGATACTGGTACCTCTGTGGATTGTGTTACAAAGGAAGCTGCTATGGAGAACATTCCAGTTCACTCTATTTGTATGTTGGTATTAGTTTATGGTGTCTAATTGTGTCTGTAGGTTTCATGTAGCATTGCTATTTGTCTATTAGAATTCTCCCTGTACTTTCCTCTAGAATGATAGTGCCCAAAGCCGAAAGACATGCATGCTGAAGTATGATCCAGCTGACACTATTTGTAACTGGTTAACTGGAAATTGCACCAGCATGCTGATGCATACACAAAGAATTTCCCTACAGAAAAGGAACGGCATATCTTCTTTTCTTCACATCAGCCTGGAAATATGCATTTATAGGTCCCTATAGTGAGTCTTGGATGTTTCATGAGAAAAGAATCTAAAGATAAAACAATCTGGGTTTTCTTCTCTTAAAGTATATATTATTTTGTTTTTATTATGCAGGGGGCAGTTATACACATCTTCTCTTCAAATGTATGTAAGAATCCCTCAACGTTATTTACATCAAGGGGCATATACCTGAGAAACCGATATTTTTGCATTGAAAGGACCTCATTTCCAACTCATCAATGTGAGATGCTCTACGCTGTATTAATAGTAGCAATATGTTCCCATTAATAGCTTTAAATGTCATGTGTTCCTTTGTCACAGATGGCTCAGCAAATTCTCCAACTGCCAGAGATGGTTTGAGGGTTTTTATTAATTGATTCAGCAGGGTGCTTGTGCCATCGCTCTCTCTCTTTTCTAGACATTGCCTTTTTCTATCCTAACCAAAGCTTCCCTTTTTTCAGAGAGTATTGACCCCTGCAATCTAATATTTAGGCTATCAGATTGGGATAACCTAAAGCAATCACCTTATCTGTCTAGACTCCCTCAGGGACTTTCTAAGCTAGCCCTACACTACCAATTTGTTAGTTGCTACTAGAGGTTCTGGCGATGTGCCTTTCAGCCCCTCTGTCTTCTTCCTGTCATGTCCTGATGTTCTTCTCCCTGTCTCTGTACTCTCGTCTCCACTCTCTACTGTGCTACTCTCAACTCCACCCACCTTCACTCCTCCTACTTCCTGTGTCGTCCTCCTCTGTTCCCCCGATGTTAGTCACTCATCTACTACTGCCTACACCCTTTGATGTTGCTTCTCCCTCCTCCACACTAATTATCCTGCCTCCACACTACTACTACTCCCATCCACCCTCTACTCAGTCACCCATCTTTAACTCTCCAACCACTTTACATTCACTCCCTACTCTCTCTCTAAACTTCTCACTCCTTACTATTACATGCACATTGTTAGGACAGTTTTTCTGAAGTCCAATTAAGGGTTTAGTAAAACCATTCAACTGAGGCAGTACAAGACCCCACTCTTAGTATAAGGCTGTACCGCCTGAGTACATGATAGCGCAGACAGAGCAGCCAGTCTTATCTTAGGTGGGAGAGAGGGCAGTAGAAGCAGTACAAATGAAATTGTCATACAAATGATCCAAAGAAACACTAAAATACTATGTATTGTAAAAGATAAAGGATTTATTTAAATATAGGTAGGCCCAGATAAATCTAGAATAAGTAAGTACTAACACATTATATGAAATCACACTTATAGAAACACAACACTATACTTGAAGGTACACAGACCAAAGTATAGACCTTATTTGGAACACCTAACAGTAGCTCTAGGGAAGTCAAAACCTTTTCATACACATTCAGTATAGGCCACACCTATTCTTGGGGAGTAAAAACCAATGGCTACTTTTCACAATTACCTTAAGTAATGCAAGGGCAGTAGACCCTACCAGTTGTACAAGGACTCTCAGTAACAAATCACATACGCAGTGAACAGGACAATATACTTTCTGTGAATAGTGGAACACTTATTCAAGGTGCAGTAAAAACCTATAACTACTTTTGTTCTAACACACAGTTATACTAGGTGGGTACAACCTAAGGATGTACTATTCAATTAATGGTGCTTTTGAGATCAGTGAACCACAGATTGAGATAAGCCGTAACTCTTGTAATTTATTTTTTGGAAGGCACACAGCTAACTTAAGGTAAGTAAAACCTATATACTTTTTATCTCACAAGGAATGGGTAAGTAAAACCTAATGTTACACTTTACTGAATGACTCAAAGTTATTCTTGGTAGTGAAACACCTAATACAGGGTTATTCTGGACAGGCTAGCAGCAAGTCAGGGGAAGCAAGACCCAGTTTGGGAACACTCAAACAATTATCCTCAAAGGACAAATCTGGTGATACGAACAGCTGGAGGACACTCATACAATTATCCTGCAGGAATAATCTGGTGAAAACAACACATTACATTTGGGAAGAGGCACAACCTAATCACAGGAGAGTAAAATACCTTCACATCTACTTTCTATTAGAATGGCAAAACTATTTCTAAGGAAGAAAAGATGTTACCATACTTTTGAGAAAAGAGCATCACACATTCAAGATAATTAAGAACTTTTGTAACTGTTCACTGTTAGAGTTACAGTTGCCAACCAACTCTTTACAAGTACGTAACTTTTAAACACTTCTTTTCTTTTCTAGGCAGAAGTCCCAATCCCTTCAAAAGTATTTCCCTGGTTCTTGAAGCATGAGTGTTCTCAGTGGCAGAAGGGGGGTCACTAGGACTAGTGACCAACAGACAGTGTCAGAATAGGTTCTTTAGTAGCAAAAGTCAGAATTCCTTAGGAAAACTGGGCAAACAGGTGAGTACTTTACTTCTAGGGTTAGAAGAGGGTCCAGGGGCTTCGCAGACAACACCACAGCAGGATTCTAGCAGTGGGACTGGGTGCACTGGATGAGAGGACTCCCCATCACAGAAAAAAACACACAGCTACACAGAAATCCTAACAGGCTTAAGGTAAGTACATACCCAAGCCAACACAGTACCTCAGCATTGAAGAAGATTTTGCAGCAGGAGGACTTCAGGATCTGCAGCCAAATACCCGGTCACTGGATTCCTCATTGTGGTGAATGAAAACAAGACCTCAGAAGGAACTTTGCTGAAGGGATCGATGTGGAAGGCTCTAGGCAAGGATTCCCTAATGGCTGAATGCAGTTCTGCGGATTAGGCGCCTTTTCAACGAGCACAGGAGAAGACAAAAAATTGTGGTTGAATTCTCGTCATTACAAAGGTCCAGTACTCTGTTGAGGGGAAATTTCAGACTTGATTCATGTCTCTGGAGATCCACCAGGATGTCCACGAAGTTTCAGCGACATTCAGAATTCAGAATACTGTGCACCGCACAGTGGCTCAAGGTCCCAGGGTATTGGGGTATTGCAGCAACACAAGGTCGCAGCAGCACATGGGATGGCTCAAAATGCAAGTCTTCTTGAGTCTAGTGGGTTGCACTAGGCTCTGGGTCAGGGTCATCGTTTACGGAGTCCTAGGTTGACTGGAAAGAAGGGCTGCAGCAGGTTTGGTTACACAGCAGGTTTTCCGGTCACTGGAAATTGTCTCTGCCACTTTTCCTTCATCATCCTCTTCAGGTTAAGTTCCAGTGGTCAACTTTTCTTCAGCTTCCAGGTTGCAGTATTTATCAGGAATTACTGCACAACTTCTACATACTCTCCCTGCATTTTACCAGAAGGGGCAGTCTGGTTGTCCAATCAGGACAGCCAGCTCCCACTGGGATTTGTCCCCATTCAGGCAAGGTGTAAGACAAAGGGTTGTGCAGATTTGGACTCCTCCTTTGCTTCCTGCTCTCACAGACTGGGCGGGGATTTCAGGGGAATCCCGCTGAAGATAAAGATCACATAAAGGAATTTCCCACCCTGGACGTCAGGGGAAGGAACACGAAATGACAAGAAACACTAAAATGGTGAAAAAAGAAGACAACGGCCATTTTGGTAAAATGAGCTCCCTTAGGTGCTTTAACTGCAGATGTGATCACAGCCCACGGTAAAGGTGCACCAAATTAATGAATAGTGAAAGGTATCACTGCCACCAGCCGTTGAAGGCAAGTTTGTCCCTGTAACAGAATTGTTAGAGTTTTAGTGTGAAAGGGGATACATTGTATCTTCCCAGCACTCCACATAAGGTGGGTGGGTGGGGGTTTCACTTAATAAAATGTGAAAGGGATCCAAAGATCCTTTCCAACCTTGGGAACTGTAGTTCTCTCAAGGTTAGCAAAATAAAGCTAAAAAGGGGAGCCCCTAGGGCAACCCAGCAACAACAGGCACTTATTGCCGATAAGTTGTTAAAGAGGATAACTTTAAAAACCCACTATGGAGAGTCTGAAAAATGACACCCATAAAAAGAGTTAAAGATTATATAAGGGTGGAAAAAGGTTCCCACTCACTGAGGTATTAAGGGAAAATATCCCACTAGTAAACCAAAAAAGTTCTAGGGTTGACCCAGGTCAAGGAGATTTACCAGTTCTGTGAAAATCTTACCTAACACTCACTCACAGTACAGTTACAGGGTACTCACCAACCAATACCTCACATTATCTATAATTATCCACTGTTCATCCTCCTTTTCCCCTTCCTCCTCTGGCCTGACCTGAACAACCCACCACTTCCTCTTTTCTGGGGTCTTACTTAATCTTCTCCTCATCCTGTAATTGATTGTCTGACCCTGGCCAATCTGGCCCTGTCTTCTCCACCCGTAAGGTGTTACACACAGAAAACGTTCAAATAGTGGGTTAGGCCCCGCACCTTATATCCATGCGGGCCGCCGGGAGGTAGCAATGAGGGCTGGCATTGCCCAGTGTCCTTGTTTGTGGTACAGGTTCTAGCCATTACTCCCCCCAAGGTAGATGCAGTCTGTGTTGGTAGTTGGAGCGTTTTTAAAGTCCCTGGTAGTGTAGTGTGTCTACAAGAGCATACGCTGGGAAGCAGTGCGCAGCATGTTAGGCGTATGCATAAGATCTTCGCTGCATCCTCTGCTATCTCTCTCTATCGCTCTCACTATGCCAGTCTGGGGATTCTGGTACTGGATAGTAGATGTCACGGGGCACTGATGGGTTTTGATCTCTCTGCTGGTTTCTCATATGGTTGCAGGGTTGACTCATGGCCTAGAACATAGAGAAATTACTGTGTGAGCATTTGTAGCAAAAGGTAAGTGGTGTTGGGCACTCTGAATTGCCACACAGCCCCCTCATGGGTTGGACTGGCTCCTCCTTCCATCATGCTATGCCTCCCACCCCAGGCTGAAAAGGGTTCCTGTCCTCTTGTGAGAAGGTCACGTTACTCATCCGTCACACCATATACTGGGGGTGTTGAAGGGCCAGAAATGAAATAGACTACTGTTAAGATTACGGTTTTGTTTCTCCTCCCTAATGTCTGCTCCAGGACATGAGTGGACAAAAAGCTATACTGTAATCTTCGCAAGTACACGTTCTTTGTAAAGAATCGTTAACCTATGCTCTTTACAGAAGTCAACATATCTGTACACATCTCGTTTAGTCGTACAAATTCATAGTCGTTGAAATGCATGGAATACTCTGGCACTGTATGCCTAGACGGTGCTCTAATATTTTGCCCTTTCCTCTCTTGTAGGTTTTGGTTCTAGTTTCTCAGCAGCAGAAGAAAGTGTAATTGTTCCTGTGGCTGCTGCAGAACATAATGTCAAGCCGTACAAAGTCAGCAGTCAGGCAAGAGCACATTTTGTTTTATAATCTCCATCAAGCAGTAGAAACTAACATCACAAGCATCACCAATGTTCATAGCATCCCCTTAATTGGGTTTGCTGCTTTATACTAAATACCAATAATCATTTGTGTTTCACATAATGTTTTCAACAACCTTCCAATAACAGTTATTACTGTTATTCTTCTCAATGGTACCCATACAAGTATGTGCTTTATTCATTCTGAATGTAGCTCTAAAGGAATGGAGCACCCTACGAAGGGGATACAGCCATTGCAGAACTGGAAGTATGCAGGGGTATCTAAGATACCCAGACTTTTTAGTGCACCAGGCAGGGGAAGATCCAGAAGGGGAGTGGGGGTACGGTTGAGTGGAGGGATCTTTAAACAGTAGGCAATTCCAGTCCTTCCTGAAGTGTACGATGGAGGGGGCAGTCTTATCTGCATTCATAAATTGTTCCAGAGACATAGGGCCCAGCTGGAATAGGCATGTTTCCTAGATTTTATAAATTATTTATACCCTCTATCACGATGTGGGTGCTGGTATTGCCTCCAGAGATGATGATTAGCTCTGTCAGGTAGAGTGGCGTTTAATTGTGACCGTGTTTTAGATGTGCAGGCTGTCTTGAACATGATGTGGGCTTGAAGGTGAGTGATGTGGGTGATTTTCTTGGTCCTGTAATGAAGTATGCTGCAGATTTCTGGACAGCTCTCATAGGGGCCACTGTGGAATCAGGGACTCCTCTGAGTAATTCATGACCTCCTTCGAGGAAGGGAGGTGACAAGGGTGTGGATAACTGTTTTGAAACTCAGGGCCTGCATGTAAGATGTGACTTTGCAGGATAGTCTCAGCTGGTACCATGCTACTTGGGTCTTCTTGTAGGTAGGTGTTTTAAATGAGGGGTCATAGTCGAAGGTGACTGCGGGAGATTTTGCATTGGGTGAGAGGTGACGCATGAATCCATTGAGATTCATGTCAGTGAGCTAGCTGTACTGAGGTTGAGTTGGGTGGCGCATGAGCTGCCGGCTGAGCATGCACCATGCGTCAGACTATGGAGGTTCTCAGCAGAAAAACCTTGGTTGTTCCATCTAGTGATTGCTCCTGCTTGTTCTGCTGGAGCAGGAGAGGTTGTGCAGTCCAGGCGTATGAGCCAGACATTACGGGGACAGTAGCTTTTAGTCTGCTGAGGTAGGAGGAGCTGGCGACCTGACTGGCAGGGCCAATCGCTGCAGGTGTATCAGGATGAGGTACTCTAATACCCCAACGGCCCCCCCACCCTTGTGGAGGACTTGGTGGGATGATGGTGTGGCACTGTGTGGGTTGGCTGTCTGGACTAGTGTTTGGAGTCATTTAGATGGTGTGGCATATGGTCACTGTTTCTGACACCTGGCCCGGCCTGTATCATCTAGCTATTCTCGCCTGCCCCGCCTGGTATTGACTTTCTGCATTTTAAAACTTTTTGTATCTGGCCTCCCACCCATGTTTTTCCCATCTAAGTATTTCGGGTGGGGGTGGCTTTATTGTATCCTGCAATGCTCACATAATTGCTGAGCTTTCATCATGGTCTGTTTTTCTGTTTATGATATAATTGTCTTGCTGTTTGGATTCTCTTTGTTCTTGTTCTGACCTTTTCTGATTTTATTTAATGATTTTTTGTCATCATATGTTTATTATTTGCCATTTCATCAACCTTTGTAATGTGCTTTGGCATATAGTGCTATAGAGTAAAACAAACAGTAATTAAATAATTGAACTGTAATACAGTATTAATTAAGATCCCGGTTCACCTCTTTAAACCCCAGTTGAGTGTCTGCGAAAAATCGATTGTAGCTTGAACCATTCTATCAATCTAAAATGTACAAGACTTCCAAAAACCTTGGACGTCCCTTCAAAGAGTGGCATAATTCAGTATGAATCAGGCATTGATGTAGCTCCTTTTTATGTACTGGAATGACATTTGACTGGGCGATAGCATTATGAAATTGGTCAAGCAAGGGATTTAGAGTTCCATAAAATATTTGCACAAGTAATTTCGGTCCCATCTGACCCAGAGATTTCTGTTCACTTTTTTGGCTTAATAGAGCCCTTTTATTTATTTAATAGATTGAATCGACGTAAGTAAAATGTGTTGATTTAATCATTGTAATAGCTTGTCTTATACGACTGAATTGTTATGCAGTAGTAAAATGATCAATCCATAATTGTGAAAGGACATTAGTCTCAAGCTGGGAATTCACCATTGAGTAGGATCCTGTCGAAACTAATTGCCAACACTTACAAGAATACGTTGAATTGTCAACAAGCCCATCTCTTGCCTCTGTTCTAAGGCTAATTCTCGTTTTCTATCATTTCTGCTCCAATATATTGTTGTCTGCTTGTGCAATACAAATAAGATCCTTTTTCAGGGCCTTCACATCTTCCCACAATTTGTGATTTAGCAGCTCTGCACTGATAATTAAACCAAGACTATGGTTTAAAGTTACTTTTAGATTTACATGTTTTAATAAACCAAGCTTCTCCTTTTCTTAATAACTTTTTGAAGGTTACTATCGATATATATCTGGATTGAAAAATGAACTGAGCCACACACACAAAGCAATCCATTGAACAATACATCCTGACGTGTCCTTCTGTTGCAAACTATAGTGAACTCCTGGTCTCTCTATGGGCCTCTTTACAAGTGACCCAATCTGGAAATAAAGGTGCCGGTAACAAGTCACCGACACCTTTTCCGGACTGGGTCACTGGGAGTCAGTCGTTAGGGGCACTGAACTACCGGCATGCCTGACCTGCCAGGAGTTTAGGCCCCTACAGGCACGTTTTTACTATGGGAATGGGAATTTAGCAGAACCACGCCACCTGTGACATCCCAATAGCACAGGGATGTCAGGCAGCGGTAACAGTAATACGAGGTTGCCAGCAACCTGCCGGTAGCACCGCTGGGTTACCGGCAACCTCGTAATGAGGCACATATATGTCCATGAGAACTTATTTCTAGAGGAGCCAGGACAGATAACACCAATGGGTTCTGAACAGTGTCTGGACTAACATATACTTTCATGTCATCATTAAATTTCCATATTTTGGCCAGTCAGTGAAGGAGCCTGTTAAGGATTATCCTCTGTGACTATTAAATGTCACTTGTCTCAGGTATCTGATCATGTATGTCAATGTACAACTTTCAATGAGACATCCTTTAAATACATATTAAACACTAAGCCTTGTCGACATGATTGTTAGCAATCTAAGTAGTATACCCAGAGCAGGATCTTTCACCTGGACAAGTTCCTAATTTAGGCCAGATTCCCATTTCATTTTGAAGCCTCCTGCTGTATTGATGGATTAAATTTGCATGATGTGGTAAATATATCGCGCCTCAACAGAAGTGTTTCTAGGCACCACAAGACATGCAGGGAAACAGAGGAATGACAGGACAAATGATCTTACTAGGCCTTGTGACATTCAGATTTGGCAAGTGCAAGTGAGAAGTGCAGGGGAGATGGTGCAGGGGGAAAGTGCAGGGAAGGGGTAAAGGGGAAGTGCAGTCAGGGCAGCAGGGCTCTGAGTAAGTGCAAGGCCGGCAAGGACTACACGGGTGCAGTACCAGACTGGGAGTGCTGGGTAGGTCTGGAGGCAGTGGAGTGTGACTGGTCCACGGGGGTGGGGGCATGGTACCCTGTGTGAATCTGAGGGCAACCACACAACCAGCCAGGATTTGCAGACAGATAGATTAGCAGGGAAGAGGGAGGCCACAGCCTCAGAAGGATTCTTGATGATGCAGAGGATCTTGAACTTGATCATTGCGTCCACTGGGAGTCAGTGGAGAGATTTTAGAGATGCAGTCCCTGGACTTGAGGTCCAGGATAAGTCTTGCAGTCCTGTTCTGGATTAGTTGAAGAGGGTGAAGAATAGAATTGGGAAGATTGAGAAAGAGGCTGTTGCAATAGTCCAGCCTGGAGAGAACCAGAGCTCTGGAGACAGTGAGTATCTGGGGGAAGGTGAGGAAAGGAAGAATACAACGAAGGAGGTGAAGCTTCAAAAGGGCCTTCTTGGCAATGTCTGTGATGTGAGGAGAGAAGGAGAGAGTAGAGTCGAAGATGACATCAAGGTGTTTTGCCTCACAGACAGGAAGACGAAGGAAGAGGCCCCAATGAGGGCAACCAGAGTGAAAAAGGGAAAGCTGGAGCAGGTTTTTTCAGTCTTACTGGCATTAAGGCAGAGATCGTTGGAGGCACACCAATCCTGAATAGCTGAAATACAGTCAGGAATGACAGGAGAGGAGAGGAAATGCGTCCCGTGGGCCCTATGTTGGACAGGCCTGGTTTAAACCCATTAATGAGGTGAACACTCTTATTACAGAAATAAAGAGGGTGCTGTTTGATATAGATGGAAGTAATGTCATTATTAATAGCCCCCCAACAAGGGGGGGGCACAAAAGGAGAACAATCCAGCTATAACAAGAAATGGTTGCCCCAATTATGTATCTTCCACTGATGATCATGACCTCCAGCTGCATCACCCGACCCCACACCACATCAGGCTAAAGGCCTGGTATATTCCAGCTATCGTGGACGGGCTGTTCACTTATTAGATCCATTTACAGCATGCCCAAAGCCTGGTCAAGAGGGTGTGACAAATTATGTCCTGCCTGTAAAAAATGCTATGTCTGGGAACACCATATCAAATATCATTGAAACGTACTCACATAACGAGGGTCCAGATATTAGAATTGATCACTACGAGGCTGTGAGAGAGGAGGTACCTCTGGAAGAGGTAAAAAAAAAAAAAAAACAAGAGGGGCACAGACCATGGGGAAATGAGAAAGCTGTGCTAAACTTCTCAGGCTCCTTACCCAGTCCCACTACCAAATAGATACATCCCCATTTTAACACATGATAAAGGGAGCAGCACTTGAAAACAGGGGAAAAAGAAAAAGATACTCCCAGTCATTGGCGCAAGGAGGGCGAATAACAAGAACATTCTAAAAAAATCTTGAACCCAATAGGGATTCTGGTTGTCAAATTGACCATGATGTGTGATGACAGGACTGAAGAAAATCACCCTTATAACAAACTAGTTGGAGCTGCACTCTCTGAAATAAAGTCTTTAATTACCAGGAAAATAGAGAACTGCTTGAGGGATCTAGTGGGGGAAGTAAAGTCCCCGGAGGACAAGGTGGCCACTGAACGCTGACAGCCAACTACAACAGAACCCACAAGGCATTTGAAAGATAACTACAAGTACTGGGGGAAATCTGAACTCGCTTATGATATGATATTATATGGCATTTATAACGCACCTATAGACAACTGTTTCAAGACTAAGTCCTGCCATCCCCCTTTTTAGGTAGTGGGGGGGGGGGTATTTGCTGCCAGATCCACCCAGACGCCTGGTATACCAGCCAGGGGCCCATCAATTAGATTCCCTGCTCCACTCTCAGGCCAGAAACTTATCCCACTGAAACTATATAAGCATGGTGAACAGAACTCTGGTATTAAAAGAGCATCCTGCACGGGTGACTATGAACTTACCCATCCCTCTGTGATAATGCTTAACATCCCTTGTATTCAGGGTAACTTCTTTGAGGATCCAGAAGCATTAGTCAATACATTTATACACTGGCTCAGATATTCTAAGGGACCCTTCCTGTCTGGTAAGTACCACCCTATCTCTGTTAACCCCTCCTTGCGCAAACTCTTGGAGAAGCTGGCCATTCCCAGCTTATCCATCACACCTAATCTGTTGTCTGTCTCCACTACCACGAGTCTGGCTTCAGAAATGCCAGAGGTATGGAAACTGCACTCCTGAATACCCATGAAGACTTGCTCTCCAATTTCGATTCCAACTCTCCTTCCGTTCTCATCCTTGTTGACCTTTCCTCTGCCTTTAATATGGTCAATCATGCCACGCTTATAAATTGGTTCTGTGATAACCTTGGCATCACAGACCTTGCTCTGGACTCAAAGACCACTTAACTCTCTGACCTACTTTCCCAGGTTCAATGGGCCCCTTTCTCTCCTCCATTTGACTCGCCACCTGCGCTGTCCCTCAGGTTCTATCCTCTTGCCTTGGCTTTTAAACATCTACCTAGCACTTTTAGGCCATTTTATCTCCACCTTCTCTCCTAACTTACAGTGGTATGCGGATGACACACAACTCTCCTTCAAGCTTCCCTCCTCTACCTCCTACTCTTCCTCTCTTATTCCTGACTGCCTGTTTGCTAATCAGACATGGTGCACTGCTAACAATCTCTGCCTTAATGCCAGTAAGACAGAGATCCTTGTCATTGGGAAGTCTGCTCCCTCCTTTCCTCCCACACTACGGCTGCCCTTGTGTATAGCAAAAATCCTTGGTGTCCTCTTCGACTCCTCTCTCTCTTTCTCTCCACAGATCACAGACTTTGCAAGAAGGCCCACTTTCAACTGCACATCCTCAGAGACATTCTCCCTTTCCTCACCATCCCCCAGAAACTCAATATCTCCAGAGCCCTGGTCCTGTACAGGCTGGATACTGCAACAGCCTCTTCCTCAATCTGCCTAACTCCTCCCTTCGCCCCCTTCAACTAATCCAGAATAGGACTGCAAGACTTCTCGCTGGCCTCAAGCTCAGGGACCGGATCTCTCCAGCCCTAAAATCTCTCTAATGGCTCCCAATTGCTGCAAGGATCAAGTTCAAGACCCTCTGCATCATCCACAAGGCTTTCTAGGTCCTTGGGTCCGCTACATCCAATACTCTCTCCCTAAATACCTTCCTGCTAGAGCCCTTCAGTCTTCTAGCTCCAACTCTCTGCAGATTAGATGCTTTTTCCAGCAGAGAGTGCAGGTAAGATCTCTCTCCTCCCCAGGTACCTCTCTCTGGAATGTCTCCCTGCCACTATCAGACTAGAGCTGGATCTCCTTAAGATCCAGAAGCTTCTCAAGACCTTCCTTTTCTCTTCATCCTTCCCCATCCTCTTCACCAGCTAATTTCCCTGTCTGCCTCTTGACTGGCTGCCTGGTTCCTTCAGATTCTTCAGGGCACCAGACCATCCTTGTCAAGTCTACCCATGTATTTGGTCTTTGTTAGGGAGAATTCTCTGTTTAGGCTGAATTTCCTAACCTAGTGAGTCCCCCAGCAGCTTTGCTGGATTTCTGGAGTTTGTTTTTTTCCATCCTGCCAAGAGCGAGACTCTTTTTCTCCCACTCTTGGACGTGAATGTGTGTAATTCCTTTGAATGTCAATGTGTTCTATGGGCTATGGGGTCTTTTACTCCATAGGGTCTCATATGTTTTGCTATGTGTGTTACACTGCACCCTCCGTGCCGTAGCACTGGGGCGTCCTAGCGGACCTCCCTCATAGACTCCATACCCGGGGACTGACTACCGTCTCCCCGGGCATGTAAAGTCACCATTGGCTTTACTAGACCTAAATTTACTAACAGAACTAGTACAAACCATCCTATTGTGGACGTACTAGTAGGGGTAATTCGATTACTCCTGGGTCTGTTATTCGAGGGGGCACTTTCCCGTCCCCCCTCATCAAGTTTTGGCTGGTGGCAGTGGAAACTACTTGTTATATTCGACCCCGAATGTAACCCTATGGGATTCTTCCCATTGTTGGAGATTGATACCTTTTCTCGTTAATCTCTAACATACCACCGGATGGTATTTTCTGCCAGAACTCGGTTTTTAAAATGGCGTCTGTGTTCGTCTCTGTGACTCCTAAACCAAAGGTTGAGCCCTTTGTTCCACTTTTGGCGGGCTTCTGTACAGAGACCCTCCAAAGTGGTGCCATTCTGTCTGGGTTACCACAGGGGTGTGGGAGGGGGCTTAGGCACCCTGGACTGAGTTGCCTTGCCAACTCCAGTCGCACTCTGGTGTGATTGGCTCAAGTGGTGAGCCACCCCGCTCACCACTTAGCGTGTTTTGATTGACAGCTAGGCTGAATGAATGGGGGTTTTCTGCATAAAAGCAGGGCTTTTGAGGCTGGATCTTCAGAAGTCACCACAGGACCTAAGAATCCGAAGAGGGTAAAGCTGAGCCGACCTGCAACGACGACACCTCCGGTGGAGCCCTGCGGAACCGACTCACCACTTCCCGACGACAGAGGAGATCTCCCTGCCGGAGAGTCTCTTCCCCTGACTGGTGGGAACAACCAGTCCCCTTTGCTTTTTCTTCGCTCCAGGACGCAGTGGTCGAATTACCCGTGCAGAGCACCTCGGCAACCGGATAGCCACTACCCCTGTACCGCGACCAAAAGGTGGTGCCTTGTGACGGAGCACTCCGCGGCTGGTCTCTTCCCTGGTGGTGCACCAGACTTCACTTTTCTTCGACGACGAGATCATCTCTACTCTTGGCAAAGACCCGACGTGCATCCACCACCAGGAACAACTGCCCCCGCCGGAGCTGTCTCTCCACAAACAAGGTACCGTGTCCGCCTGGCTTCCCTTTCTGCCAGATAGAGTGAGGTGTCTTAATCCTCGCCTTTGCATTGGGTCGCCTCCAAGCTTTCTTTAACTTGTTGTTCTGAACTGGTCCAATCTTTCCATAACAATTTGCGATAAAGACTCGAAGCGCATTTCCACTAAGATACTTTTTGGGACACATCGCCTTGCCTCTCTCCGAGTGGGCCTGGCCTCTGAACTTTGGAATCTACAGTGGTTCCTGTCTTCTTGCCTTGCATTTGTTCTTAAAAATATTGGTATCGAGTTGATTTCTTAACCCGCCTTTTCTCTCCCGTCCTAACGAATACTAGAGTGCCATCTAGGTTAAAGCATACACCTCTGTCTGCAAATAAGTGATGCCGTTGAACCTAGACTTGTCGAACTATTGTTAGGGGGATTGATATTTCCTTCGTATAGTAATTGTGATTGAAATCGTTTGCCGTATTAGTGCCAGAGTGTTTTCTATAGATGTGTTCTTATAAATAAATAACTATATATCTTTACATCAAAGCCTTGTTGCGTGTTTGCTTGTCTTACTGTGTAGATTGCCCTATTTTGTATACTCCACATACTGCCTAACTCTTCTTGAGGGAAGTCTGACTGCTCAGCCACAGCTACCAAGTGAATCTGTGTGGTACAGACTGCTACCAAGTGGGTTTACTGCCAAACACCTGTAGTCCTAAATCTTTTGCAGTGGTCCCAGAGGGAACTGCACAGGTTGGTTTCCGCCTAACAGTCTTCCCTGCCCCCCCTTAACCTGCACTTGCCCTTCCAGGCCTCCACCCCCTGCACTAGCCTGACTGGACCTGTACCTCTTGAGTCCTTCCAGCACCTTACCTCGCACCTAGCTTGTGGACCTTCCTTCCTTCCTTCCTTCCTTCCTTCCTTCCTTCCTTCCTTCCTTCCTTCCTTCCTTCCTTCCTTCCTTCCTTCCTTCCTTCCTTCCTTCCTTCCTTCCTTCCTTCCTTCCTTCCTTCCTTCCTTCTCCTACACTCTTTGCACTCCCCTGGCTCAGTCCACCTGCCCTACCCTGGCACTTGATTTCTCACGGGCCCTTCTGTCCCCTCCCCTCTTCCCCACACTTCTTGTTTACCGCACTTGCATGATCCGAATGTCACAAGGCCTAGTAGGACCGTTTTATGTTTCTGTCATCTGGGTCCAAGCCCCTTTGTCTTGTTGCGCCTTGAAACACATTGGCCCTCATTACGAGGTTGGAGGTTACCATGGCGCTATTAGCGCCATGGCTGCCTCCAAATCCTTACCAACTCCGCCCTGGTGAATGGAGCTATTACCGCCCCATTCCAAGGTTGGCGGGGCGGTAATTCCCCATTCACCAGGGCCCTTCCCCATTCCCATTTGAGCCCCCATAGGGCTCAATGGGAATGGGGAAGGGGCGAATAACGGTACCGCAAATTGCGGTACCGTTATTAGCTCCAAAGTCCCTTTGCGGGTCCCGTCCTTAACGCCTGGTAAAACCAGGCATTAAGGGAGGACCCGCAAAGGGAACTCGTAGTAGGGCGGTAAGGGATTACCGGCACCGGTACCCTTACCAGTGCCGGTAATCCCTTACGGCCCACCTCGTAACGAGGCCCATTGTGTATAGGTGCATTATAAATACCCAATACATTAAAATAAAATAAATAAAAGGCCATTCCATTATCAGGGAAGATATTGTCAGGTGTATTAGATTCCTGTCCCCCAACCCTATGTCAGATTACATTCAGGTGTTTCTGAAATCCTGGGGTTTAGTGGATGGGCTTCTGGGCATTGATTTTAGGACATATCCCCCACCGAATCTGAAAATAAGACTCATGGCAACATCACAGCTCCTTACTGGAGCTTCAGATTCATTTGTACCACCTTCAGTTGGTTATCCCATGGGTCCTATGGGAGTAAGGATACAAACCCCTGAGATATTTAGACCAGGGTGGGCCCAGGACAAGCCTGAAGGTGATCTGGAAGAGGTGGATTGACTGACTAGTGTGCTCTAGCACCTTGAAGCATCTCATGTGCTAGATGGGATTGCCAATCATGATCTCGGACCCAAATAACCAGGCAGATTCAAAGAATATGGAAAAGTTCTACGTTATTATCAGCATAAAAATAAAGTATGGCTTTCTGGTGAATAGCAGGCAGTAATTCACGCACTCAGACCCAAATGTGATTATACAAAGGTTTTATACCTCGATATGCATCATCTATGACATCATCCTACGCGGCAAACTGTAAAACCTATTGAAGGGAGGGATTGATTAAGGGAACATATTATGTATAAGTGTTAATAACTTCATTGGCTGCCCCTTATCTGTTAGGCACATCTCAAACCACCTCTAAATATGTATAATACTGATTATAGTGGAAAAAGGGCAGCTGGTTGGTCTTTGCAAAATTGTATGGCATGTTGCTACATAGACCCTCTGATTGGTTGGCATGCTTTCCCAACCTTGGACTTTCGGCTCGTTAGCAGCACATAAGCAAAACGAAACCCAGGTGCCGCAAGCAAAGTCAGACTACTCCCCACTTTCCCAATTAATCCACCGTCTCTCATCGGTCAGTCCCCAAGCCAAGGCTTCTCCTTTGTAGTTGACCTCGAAGCCTGCTCTCTATTCTGGTACCTTCAAGGGAGTGTAGGCACATCATTATCTTTGATTGGGCTTAATGAGTAGTCCTTGTTTTCAACCTTTTAATCACGTGTGAGGAAACCACAAATGTGTCCATTCCAATGTTCTATTTACTGCAATTTGATTCAATTGAGCTGGGTGTCATTACACTTCTTGGCCTCTTGAGACTTGCTACCTCTGTTTTACATAGGCTTTCTGAATCTTTAATTATCTAATACTTGTCTCTTGCAGATGTTTTCTCCTTTCCTTAATCTAAGAGAAAGATGCATTATGTACATGGATTATCCTTTGACTCCCCTTGTGCCTTGCAATTATTCCTTGAAGTAGCATCCTTGATCCCACGCCAATAGACTCCTCTTTATTCCTCACATGAAGCTGTTTTTTCAGCACCTCCAGATTCTGCAGCCCTGGTCTGTCCATGAGGAGCTTGATTGGTTTTAATATGAGTCTGACGTCCATCTTTCCATCATGGCCGCTCTAGCCACGTCATATTTTCCTCTGCAACAAGCTCCTATATGTCTCATCTACATTGTATTTCTGTGAATATACATTTATTAGTCAGCAGGTTATCTTCTTTGCATATATGATTTCTTCATATTCGATTGCATGTTTCACTTTTTACTTCAGTTACGTCTTCATTCTTTGAGTATTTGCATATCACTACAGTGAGTCTCAGTATCTTCCATCTATACTCGTGTGCAGAATTGCTGGCATAGTTATTGCTTCTGTCAGGGTTCTATTTTCTACATCATGGGAAGATATGAATGTATAGCAAGAAGACCCGACGTTGGCACACTCGCCTCCCACCATTGCTGTACTTAGGTCCAAGACAGACCTATTCTGGAGGTTCATAAGCCTAATGGCCCTCAATTCTCCTCCGATTGCATTGCATCCTAGTATTGTTGCATTGATCGTTTGCAGCAGCTCCCATCTGGTAATTTGCAGCCACTTGGCATTCACTGCAGTATGGAGTCCTGGCATACATATAGATGACATTATCATTGCTGTCTTGCTGAATACTTTATGCTCATCTGGTATGTCATTATACGCTTCTATTGACTCTGATGAGAAATAGTTCTCCCTCTACAGTCAGCAGAGGTTGAGCGACATCTTCCTTCTTAGGCGTTGATCCATTTTTGGAAATTCTTCAATATTGAGATCACTTTGAGGAATCACTAATGCAGGAACGTGTATATCACAAGGGAGCATACTCCTCCCCAATTTCTAGGCATTTGCATGTAAGCTCTGGATCCACAGGCCCAATATCGATCCATCAGCACAGCAGTTCCTCCATTAATTCCTGGCACTTCAAGCACCTGCATGCATCCTTTATTTTCTCCAACCAGGACAAGGCCTTCATGCTTGAAACATGTTGTTCCATGTTGTATTGGTGTTTTAGATACTGGTCCTGCTTCATTGTCAACCCAGTAGTTTAGAGTACTTGGCCCATGACTCTAAACACATGTAATTCACTATTTGTACTATGCTTACTGGTTACTTCTTCAATAAGTGTGCAGAGCAAGATAACATTCCTTCTTCCCATCCTGCGCTGGTAGCCACTCGTCCATACACCAATAGCTGAGGTCCCTCCCAGCATTATGGTACTCCTGATCTTTCCAATATGTCTGAACATTCCATCCTCCACATTTAGACAACCTTTATTTCTTCTCTAATCTGAGATGGATAAATAGTTTTTTGCTTGTCCAACCCATCCCTTTCGCCATCCTTTGTGTTTTCACATAAGTATCTTCATATGGAAATGTTCCCCTTGATCGCCATCGTAGGGTTGCCCATTTTCCTTCTAATTGTCCTCTGGTTGTGCACGCTGCCAGATGACTTAGGCACTTTGCATCATGTGCAATAAATGTTCTGGCTGCGTTCATGGAGTAGGGTGGTGAAAGAACACACATAGTAGCTTTCATCTGAAGTTCTCTCTCCCACCTCCTTCATGCACTGATACCATAGGTTATTCTATGAGTGAGCTGATTTATCAAGATATGTATCTATTCCTTTGTGATCTTCTCCAACATCTCATACAAGTCAAATAGTAAAATTAGGGAAGATGCCGGTGGTGCTTTTGTTAGGGATTATAATGGATGTTTCATTGTCCACCACACTATCTACGTTTTTAATCATTGTATCTCTTAATGCCATAATAATGAAGAAGAAAAGAGAAATCATAAGACAAAATTAAATTACAATTAGCATTCCAGAAAAACACATCGGCTTTCCTGATGGTAGTGAATCTCTCATGTTTTGGAACCTTCCCATTTTGGTTGATTTATTATGTAATTGTGTTATCCTTTGTTACTCAAGAACTGAAAATAACTTCCACAATGATTTTGAAAATAATGTGATTGTTTTTAGAATTGCCAAACATGTTTATGATGTCCATGTGTCATTTTATGAGAGCTGGGTAAGACTGCAATATGTACGTGAAAACAGCATACAAGAATGTGTGTGATGTTATTATGATGGGATGCAGGGAAGCATAGAAGATGCAGAATATTAATTGTCCATTCATTCCTTATTAAACTTTAAGTAATGTCCATCTTTGTTTCAAAGGTGTTTTATTATTCCATAGACTCTTTGTTGCTGATCTTGTCTGCATGTGCAAACTTTTTCTCTTGCTTCACTGTCAGTAGATGCCAGAGAGGCCAAAGTTCCTCCCTTGTATGATTAGATGTTGTGTAGATGCAGCTAAGCTCGCCTTCCTTGTAGTTTAACAGCAGTGGGGATAACTAATTCCACCTTATAGGGTCACTCGAAGGGGGGCATATTCTAGGTCCGGACAAATTTGCTAAACAGAGCCTGGGCCCCAGGATATAAGGTTGGCTGTTTTA
Source organism: Ambystoma mexicanum (assembly GCF_040938575.1). Taxonomy (NCBI): domain Eukaryota; kingdom Metazoa; phylum Chordata; class Amphibia; order Caudata; family Ambystomatidae; genus Ambystoma; species Ambystoma mexicanum. The sequence goes on from NC_090937.1 coordinate 407,344,072, forward strand.
ATAAGAAGTCTGGATCAGTTGGCTGACTTTCTTCAATCCTTTTTGACCCCTCTTTCCGGTTCTTGATCCGTTGAGAAATAAAAGAGACACCAGTGGTCACAGTTGCCAAATAATCATGCATCTCATCACCTAATGTCTTTGCTACACTGTGGGCATCAGTTTCTACCCTAGTTGGAGGAGCAAGGGGTGCTCTCATTTGGCGTCCAGTCAACAACTCATGAGTAGTTAGGTGGTGATCTGAGCCAGGCTGATTTTACAGTGTATATAGCACAAAGGTCAAGCAGTGTAAGCACAGCTTCTTCAAACTAATCTTAATATTTGCTATCCTCGCTTTAAGGGGTCTGTTTAATCTCTCACAAATCTCATTCGCCTGTGGGTGATAGCAGAAAACAACTTGTGTTTTACACCTAATCAAAGAGTTACTTGCTCAAATAATTAATTTACAAAATGTGGTCCATTGTCAGACCGCAGCACTTTGCACACACCCCATCTTGGGAACAACTCATGCACAAGGAACCTGGTGGCACAGGTGGCACCGGGGTGTGTACATGGACCTGCCTCGATCCATCTAGAAAAGGGACCTACCACTACCAGCATGCACCTATAACCCCTGCATGTCTGCAACATATCCACATAATCTATATGTAGATGCTGAAATAGGCCTTTGGGTCTAGGAATTGGCACTCTCACTGTTCGCAAAGTGTGTCCTTCAGTACATGTCTGGCACACAATGCAATTCACAGTAAACTGTGCCATATGTTCTCTCAAATTTGGTGAAAACCAATCTTCTGTAATTGTAGCAGCAAGATTCTCGATTTGTATGCATGGGGTAGTGAAGCTTCTCCAGTGCTACCCTCAGTATTGCAAGAGGCATAACTGGCTTTCCAGTGCTATCCTGCCTCCAGATTGCCTCAGTGGGGGATAAAGAACACCCCCGTTTTCACAATAAATCTTGCTCCTCTTGTGCGGTTTGACCTTGAATTTTAATGAACAGAATAATAGACAGCATGTTAAAGCCCTGCTTTACCAACATGCACCGTCCTGTCATTTGGTTAACACGTCTTGCTTCAAAATCAGATATTTTGGATATATGCTGCCTTTTTGGCTATTAAGTCTGTGGCTTCATTTGCACAAGAAATTACGTCTGTTCTTTTAGTATGAGCTGCACATTTTATGACTGCGATAGTCAATGGGAGTCTTAATGGCTGGAGTGCCATCTGCACAGAGGAAACCCATCCTTTTCCAGCATGACAGACCTGCGTGTGCAGTTGATGTCATATAGGCTGAGTCAGAGTACACCATCACTTTCTCATCCTCATATCTTTGGAGTGTGGTGATAAATGCTACTAATTCTGCAGCCTGTGCTGAGCAATGTGAAGTCAATCTCACGCTTGTAACTACTTCAATTCCACCCTCTCGGCTCAGCTTTACTACTGCTTCTGCTGTAATTTGATACATTTTTGAAGAACCATCAATAAAACGAACTTCCCCCCTCCGAGAACATTTTCTCAAACATGCGGCATATCATGATAAAATTCACATTGTGCGATCATGTACATAATCATCTTCCGCTAGTAGTTCAGCTATGAATGTTGCTGGAGTCACTATTCTGCATATAACAAAGTTGTTCACAGGGTGTGAGATAAGCACCTAATACCCTGATGTTCTTTGTGTGGTCAATGTATTTTTAGGTTTCTCTTGAATGGAAAATAGTGCGTGCTCAACAAATGATGTTACTGTAAACCCCAATGTAATACCTAAAGCCTTTTCAATTGCAAATTCAGCAGCGGCTTACGCTTGTTCACAAAGGTAATTCCCTTTCATAATTGTATCTAAAATCCCACTGCAATAAGCCAATGGTCTGTGTCCATGTCCTAATGTCATTTTCTGTTTGAGAACTGCTGTCATGACTACTCCATTTGAATGAGAATATAAGTAGAGATCTTCGTGATAGTCTGGAATTCCTAGCACAGGCACTGTACTTATTGCCTTTTCTAATTCCTCAAATCCTTCAGTCATTTAATCTGTCCATGTTATCTTACTTTTGTCTACCTTTGATTCTTCAAGTCCTTTTAAAAGTGATCGAATATGTGCTGTAATCGAAAACCCAGGTCTTACAATAGTTTTAAAGGCCTAAAAACGGTTGCATTTCCCTCACTGTTTTAGATTCTGATGTCTTTATAATTGCTTCTGCTATTTCAGGTGTCACTTTTCTCCCCTCTTGAGAGATTAAACTGTCCTATATACAGGACCTCTTCCTGACAATATTATCACATCTATGTCCACTTTATGCCCTTTCTCTGCTAATATAGCGATGAGTCACAATGTGTCTTCCCTGCACCTTTCCTCTGTCTCACTGCACACCAATAAGACATCTACGTACTGGATTATTGCACTCTCGAGCTGTACATTACCCAGGTCCATCTGAAGGACTCAATTAACGATTGATGGGTACTCACAGTACCCTTTGGGCAAAAAACTATGTTTCAGATGGATATTTCTATACAAAGGTTTGCTCATGGAAAATTGCTCCTGGTTTAAGGTTGATTTTAACTGTTCATGCTCCTTTTAATAGACTTACGTCATATGGAATGGTGGCCCATAAAATATTCGTCACTTTATCCTAATCATCCTGAAGAAATGACGGTTTCTTTTTTACCATCGCCATTCTCTGCAGTATTTCTCTATTCTCCACTTTAATCCAATAAGTGAGACTAATACTAATTCATCATCAGAATAATTATCCCTAAAAAGCTCTTCACCTGTCAAATCTGTTAACCTATATCTTTTACCAAGGGCTATCCCTGCTCTCCACCCTCTCTCCTCAACATCTGTTCCATAGACAACCACTCTTTCATTTCTGACCACCGCTGCTTCAACTCTAAAGGGATAACCTGTCCTTCTTCATCATCCATGGGTATTTCTGGTATAAACAAAAAGTCTCTTGGTATCCTCAATATTTTACCTACCAATTTAGGTGACCACGATAATAAAACAGTCACTCCATACAAAAATACTTCTGGATCTAGAGAGACTCCTCATAATGCTTTCTGGCTTGTGAAGGCTAATATACATTTTCGTTCACATTCATTTAATGTATCCCTGGGGTGGAAAAACCCTATTCCCTCATCAGTAACAGATATTGTCATATTACGTTTTGTCATCAAGTCATGTCCTAGTATGTTAACTGGTGTCTGCCAAGAACATAATAAGGGCATCGCCATGTCGTGTTCTCCTGTAGAGATTGGTAATTCGTTTGTAAAAGGATCTAAACTCATTGCCCCAGAGAATCCCTGCACATTGATGGCAATGCTTGACATTGGGTATTTTCCCTTCTGGTCACAGGAGCACGTTTCTCCAGTGTCTACAAGGAACGAAAATGTTTTGCCTCCTATTGTTACCTTGACGGTCGGTTCCTCTTAGGGGTCTGGTGTTACTGATAGTACGGAACACATCAGGTCACTCTGTGGGCTATCCTATTGTGAATATAAATTCATCCCCGTGCCTATGAAATGATTTTCGCTTACCACAATCGCACTCCCTAGTTTCGGTGTGGATGTTTGTGGTTTTCCTACGTTTGTGTTCCATTGTGGTACCATGGCCTGTTGTGTCTGTGCTTGCTGGGTGTGTATATGTTGGGCTTGAATAGACACTTGATGTGGTTGCCCTTGTGGTGATTGCATTTGTAATGGAGCTTGCTTTGTTTGCTGTGGTTGCCATGCATGTGCCTGACTCTATGTGTGATCTTGGGCATAATACTCCTGTGGTTCTATATTATATTGTGAAACATATCCCTTCCCCCCACTTGGAGCTTGCCAATTTTGCTACTTGGCCCCTCCACTTTTATATGTTCCGGTGATATGTCCCATCCTTCCACAATTCCAGCATTATTGCAGCTGTCTGCCATTAAATACTCCTACTCCCTGAGGGTTCTGAAATCCACCTTGTCCTCCTCCCCATGATGCAGTCCATCTTCCTCTCGGCCAAAAATGATACTCTGATACATGATGTAAACTATATTACCTTGCTGCACTGGTTGCATCTCTTGGGTCACCATACCTTCATTACTCGTCAATACTGCTCCCTCTATGGCTAGTTTTGAAATTTTTTCTGAACTAACTTTGATACCTGCTGCTTTCTACTTTCAGCTTTCTTCGGATTCTTCTCTTGTAACAATCGGCAATGGTGCACGACAGTCAATTGTAGTTCTGGCCATGGCTTTGGTCCGACACCTACCTGTTCTTCATCACGCCATGGTCTTTAGAGTTTTACAATTCAAATGTTAATAATTTACATACATTCAGCGATTTCTAAGTATGATCAGTAAACAACATTGTTCTAAGGTAGTAAGCTGTTGACACATGATCTATCATGGTATGACATGCTCCTGTGTTTCATTTCATTCAGTGATTCACAAGTATGCTTAAAAGGCATTGTTGCTACAACAAAGTTAACTGTTGAGACATAATATGACACTTATATTCGTCTGTGTCTGAATGGCCCCCAATTTTGAACAAATAATCAAGATATATTGCATTGTTCACAAAAAATGATGTGAGGGAAAATTCCTTGTTCATTCCTTATGATTCTAGGATATCAAGTTTGTGAATCCAGAACATCTCTCTGCGTGTAATGAGATCTGTAATATTGCTAAAGTCGTTGCATGTTTAGTTGTAAGGACATTGTGGGTATACTACAGATTTAACGTAAAAATTCAGTATGCTGAGTGCTGGCCAATGAATGAATATTAAATGGCGTAATGTATATGTATGTATATCCTTGTACCTGCAACACCACTGACATATTATAATCAGTGTATATAAATTGCTAAATCCGTTTATGTTACTGATAGTACTTGAGCAATAGTGATATGTAATTATAGTCAGAATGTACTCAGTCATATGATGTGTCGAATGAACAACTGGTGTACTAATCCACAGAAGCCTACCCCCATACTATATACTATGATTTACAGCCACTACTGAGTGAGTTGCTTAACTGTTATTACAGCATTATTATGATTCTTTCTAACCTGCTGAAAGACCTGATAACCTAATCCAGGAATTACACAACTTGACATTGTTACCCCTTCAAGACCCAACCATTTAAATCAGGGATCTATTATATAACCACACTGCATCAGCCTCAGAACACAGAAATAGGTCTGAATACGCAAAGCGACTATCAATGTAATCACTGGGACCCAGATGACTATCTAAGATCCAATTGCATTACACTCCGTTTATACTGCCACAGACTTCGATATCATCCTTACGATGTTGGTTTGAATTATGACTTAGCAGTTCAAAATAATCTTTCCCTATCAGAACTTAGTTAATGTTCCACTGTCATCAATTTGACCTCCTCACATTAGTTCTCATTACCGTAATAGAGTAATGCAGCACCAGAAACTACATTTCCCAGAGAACCGGCACGTAACGGCCGTGACTTCATCACACCCATTAGAACCAGGCACATTGCCTAGCAATGATTGATCACAGTATCTGAGCAAGGCACGACGCTCGCGCTTACATGAAGACGCTTGGCAGCGTTCTCCTGTGCACCATGGAACACGATTACCCTACATCGTACATTTTGCTCAATGCCCTACAATTAATGGATTTAGCATTACTATACAAATATACTTAGTGATATATTCAAATCTTAACTGTAATCTGGGTCGCACGGATATGAGTGAAAAGGCAATCATTTCTGACATCTCTAAAGTCTAGTGTGCAGCGACTACATAGAAGCTGCAGCCACTTCTAAGTTGCGTTTCAATTATATCTAAAAGATGAGCATAGACTATACACATTCACTCAACAAAACCTATACTGTTCGCAGGCAGACATAGACAGAGACAATCATGCCTACTGAGGATTCAAAGAAGATTTAATTCTTTTGAGCTAATCAAAGCCACGATACGCACATGCATTATTGACCAAAGTGGCCTAATAAGGTAAATCCTTTTATCGCGTATAGCTTAGTAACTCTAAGTAAAACCAAAATGCAGACTTAGATAATTGTTTGAATGTGTCATTTACGGGTTACTTGCCCAAATTTCAGAATACCATTTTCCATGCCATGAGAAAATATTAGGTGAAGTATCAAAGCACACAGGTTTATTTTGTAAAACAAACTACAAAATGGTATGAGACGATGGTTCCTGACAGTTTCTTTTGAATTTGTTTATATAATGATGGTGTTGAAAATTGAAGAATTGATCTTTAGCTGCTGAAGATGAGATTGATATCTCGAAATGCATAGAGCACATTTTATAAACTGTCTTTTGGAATTATTTTCACTTTGATGTTGCATTAACAACATACTTTAGCACTAGCAAATAAAACACTGACTAAACCCAATATCATTATGCAAGAATGTATTTGAATTACGTACCATATGGGCAGATAAGTAGGATTGAGCTGGAGAAAGGCAAGACATCTTGCTTTGGACTGGCCGTTATCTGGGGCTGTGGGCCATTACCCCCCAGTGTGGCCTGTGTAATGGGTACATAATACCACAATAAAACATACACATGCATATAGCAGACTCCACATGCATGTCAGCTACAGACCAGTGTACACACCCATTTGCCTTGCAAAGGGGTGGAGCAGGATCCACCCCTGTGCTATTAGTACAGGTGATTTTGTGAGATTTCCAATTTTACGATTAGAAAAATAGAAAATTGTGACACAATAAAGCATACACATAGCTATAGCAGACCCCTAATGCATGTCAGCTACAGACCTGTGCATCGGCGAGTGGTACCGTTAGTAGTCACCTATTTCAATGTGCTGCCATCAAGTGCCCACTGTACTCCTGCACTCCTCTGCAGCCACATATACCTTAAGTAGCCTTCTGACTAGGTTTGAGGTTTGTGTATGGAAGTGGGGTGACACAAGAGTCTGGGGACCACCACCAACTCAGTAAAGTAGGCACAATATGAGGTATACAGAGGTTCACTCAGACTCCCCACACCTTCTCTGCTTATGTGTAGAGTCACCCTTTCAAAAGACAAATAGTACTGCTGTCTGCAAATTTTAATTGTATTGAGAAATGCCCAATGCTGTGAAGGAGACACAAGTCACACACATGGCTGTTCACATGAGCATGTGTGAGTCAGCTGTGGAGAATAGTCATAGCAAATTACCAAGAAGCCCAAGATTTATGAGTCCATGATTTGGGCGAGATAATCCGCAAACTGGTAGTATGCTAACTGGTAGTCAGGAGCGATGGCTCACAAGGACATACGTTGGAAGAGAGGGGAATCCACATAATGAGCTTTTGGGATTTATAAGTGAGTGAAGAAATGATTTCTTGGTGCAAGATACAGTCTGTGAATCCTCGGTTGGCACAATAGCATGGCAGTCCAATAGCTGACATAGTACAGCAGGGGTATCTGAAGTCCAAGGAAGATGAAACTCCCAGAGAACATGCTTCCATTATGCATACAATGTTCTCATTCAGGCAATTATACACTCAGGTCCAGACCCAGCAGATCTATAAAAGAGTGGCGCAGCAGGTGAGAGCGGTAAATGGCTATTAGGAGTTGAGTCACAGGAGTCTCAGTCAGAGCAATGATGAGGAGAGATTTGTGTGCGGACAGTAGAGAGGTAAGCATGGAGAATGAGAAGAAGGAAAATAAAGATAAGAGGACAAAGGAGGAGGGGAGAGGGGATATAGAAGAGTTTGTGGGCTAGACAGGAGAGAAAAGAGAACTGTGGAGAACAGAGGAGAGACGAGGGAGAGGAAAAGGAAAGATGAAAAGGTGTGAGAGAAGACCAGAGGAGATTAACTAAAACAGTGATGGTCATGGGAGACAGGGCAGGGAGAGTAAAGAGTATAGAAGATGGAAATGAGAATCATGGCAGTGTAAAAGGAAGAAAAGAAAGAATTACAGACGGGACGAGGAGGAGGAGGAGGTCAGGGAATAAGCAGACAGGGACGTAATTTAGGGGACGCCAGAGGTCGCAACTGCGACCTCTGAAGTCTCCCTTGCAACCTCTGTGGTCACCCTTGCGACCTCTAGAAAAAAAAGAAAAAAAAAATGTTTTTGTTTTTGTAATTCAAGCCCATGCGCTGTGGCCAGCACCATGTGGCTCTTTAGTTCTAGAGTGGCTGGCTTTCTTGTTAAAGCCCCTTTAAAAAAAGAAGAAAAAGAAGAAAAGGAGTGACACAAGTCTAACACTTTCAGCACTGACCCTAAACAAGAAAGATTAGGAATACCAAATAATGTGTCTTTCTGGAATTCTATACAATAACTGCTACTCATTAAAGGTTTATTTCAGGCACACTCCAGGGGGTGAGTCACTTATTTAGTCTGTTCTAAAACGCCTCAACTCAGCCTTTTATCCTTGTGAGGTCGATAAATGAGTACCAACAAAGGTTTGGTGATATTGGGTGTATATTTTTTCTATATAAAGCGCTAAGCGTAAGTGCTATATAATAACACATCATTATCATTTGGTCATGGACGTCTGCTTGCATTCACAGTAATTTGGTGATATGTGCCTATACACACTGATCTTAAAGATACATATGGCGATCCATTCTTGTATGAAATGCACATCACATTATAGTGATATCGTAACCATATTTTTTGTAGCGTACAATGCTATGTGATAGTACTTCCTGTTTTGTCAACGGGTGAACGGTCGAGCTCCATCGCATCCCATGATTTCAATTCGGGGTGGGGTCAAATGACGTCACTTCCTGTGATGTCACTAGGGGGTCAAGGGTCGTGTGATGTCACTTCCGCTACCCCAGGCATTTTGGTGAAATGATGTCCCTGTAAGCAGAGGGGGACAATGGATATACAGAAGGATGTAGGAGGTGGTAGGGACGAAGAACGATGAAGAAGCAGGAGAAGGTAGGGAATAAAGTGGCAGAGAGAGAAAAAGGAAAGTGTGGAGAAATTTTGAGGGTAGAGAGGTGGTCAAAAGAAAGAGAGATAGAGAGATTGAGGGAGATTAAGCAGTGCAGAGAAGAAGACCACTGTTCTAATGTGTGCTTTTGTTTTGGCTGTAGTTGCAGTTGGGGTTTAATAAAGTGCAGTTACGTCACTCACAATGTACTCAAGTATACCCTCATTTAAGACACACGTATTTATTAATCTGTTTAATGTTTTATATTGCCATTAATGTGACTTTTGAGGCTGTACACGGCACATGTTGGAATTATCTTCACATGTGTTTTATTCATTTCATTTCAGCAGCTTTATTTCAACAACAAAGTCAAAAAAGTGGTACACAATAAATAAATACATCAACATCATAATCACTTATCACATAAGTAACTTACATTCAAGAACAAATTCATCATATCACATGGTAGAAGTAGTCTAAAAAGCAAGGAGATTCCTCCTCAACAAAACATTGAATCAATCAATGTGTGATTTAATGAGGCTGAGCTAAACCTTGGCCTTTCAAATATGAATCTTTCCTGCCCAGCTCAGATAGTTGCTGGTAACGAAAATGGCTAAAACTTCTGCAGAATCCAAGCACTTAGTCATTGCTTCGCTTAGTGTCCTGCAGCCACGATTTAAAACAAGGGCTTCAAAAAACCCTTCCTCAAGGGCCTAGTCACTGGGCAGAGGAATAGGTAATGTTGCACAGTGTCTGCCCCCTCACTGCATATATTTCATTCCTTACCATATGGAGGCCATTTGAAGCTGCACTCGACATTGGACTTTGTCGATTCTTGTTATACTTTTGCTGCCATTACTTTTCGAAAAGTTCCTTTTCTGGTACATGTGCACATCAGACTATTACACATCATGAAAAAATGTCACAACTAGAAAATCAAATATATATCTTTATCGAGGGTACTGTGAGCATAGATGTGCCATGTGGAAACTAGCAGAGCTCTGCTGCAATGCTTAAATGTTGTCATGTTTGAAGGTCTATCTTTAGATCTGTGTGATCTTGTTTTTGTTGGTAGGGCAGGCGTGAAGATGGATTTCTAGAATCTAGCCAGGTGGACCGATTTTAGAAGGCCACCCTAGCTATAGTGAACAAATAAATCTGACAGGTTAGCCAAAACCCAATGAAGGTAAATGTGGAGAGACGTCGGGGCTATTCTCAGGATCATGAATGAATCACAAGTCACGTATTCAACAAGAAAATAGGTATATAAAATGCAGCAATGATGGTACCTAGTAACAAGTGAATATCCCTAATTTCAGCTCCAATCCCTAAGAAGAATGAGGCATTGTGCCCAAATGTCAGAGGAGCCACAATGCTTCTCTCCGCAGAATAAGTCTTTGCAGATAAATTATAATTTACTTGTGTTGATGATAGTTCAAAGAAGATATTCAACAAGATTACTAAGGTATGTAATTGTGTTCTTATCTTTCAGAAATGACTACCCAGATTTGACGATGAAAAGGTAGTGGAATGGAAGGTTTAGGAAACAAAGGGACTTATTCACATTGTTAGCCTTGGAGGACAGGGTTGAACAAATGCGTTGCGTTTACTTACCCCCTGAATGCGTTTTTCCTAGATGACCCGATGGGTCAACTGGAGGTTGCTTAAGTTTAGATTTCCCACTGTTGGTTCCATTGTGAGGTTCCGAGGAGCTGCGGGTGCAAGTATTCTTCTGTTCAGGGAGAGCAGCAAGATGCAACCATGGCAATGAATATTTGCAATTCACCAATGCAGGCCTCTTCAGGACACTTCACAGGATGGAGGAAGGCAAGATCCAATGACCGTCTCCACACACAGGCGATGACAAGTGTCCTTCATTCACAGTTATAGAGGCTTCTCTAGAACAGAATCCCTTTATGGTGGGATGCTGAAATTCAGTGAGAATGTGACTTGTGCCACAAGCTGGTGACCACCAAAGATTTGGGTCAATGCGGAATGGCAACAGTCATAATGAGGTGGACCACAAGAGAGCTGGTCAGTCGACCAGGTGGTCCAGGGACACTTCCAAAGACTCTGAATGGCTGGATCCTCGAGAAGGAGTCAAGACTAGTTTTTCCAAATAGTCCAAGTACTGAAGTATCACTCACAGTCTTCAGAGATCAAGTAGTCCTACAGAGCTTCTCCATGATTGATGAAGGAAGGAATACCAGACCTCTTCAGGAGTCTTCTTCGGATCTTCCTTCAGCTACGAAGGATTTTTGCCTCCAATGCTTATCTGAAGAAATGGCTTCAGGAGTCCTCCTATTTGCCGAAATCCAGCATGGAAGCAAGTCCAAGCCCTCCAATGACTTACCATTCTTAGATCTACACCATTGAAATAGCCAATAGTTGTCCAATAAGGGACAACTATTGGTTTCAATCATGCCCCACACCTATACCCTCTGGCACCACAAATGTGGAATGGGACCAGACAGCCCCACCACCCTTCCAGGGCTACACACACACAAAGGCATCACTAGTCTGTTAAAGTAGACACATTTGCAGGAAATTGCATGACCTTATATAGGATTTCCTGGCAAGGCAGGAATAAGGCCAAACTATAATATGGCCAAAGAACATGCACAAATCTTGTGGCACAGTCATTTTAGGGCACTAGCCATGTTTAATAGTTATATGTGTTAAACTTGAATGTGCACACTAAAGATAATGCAAAATATGTAAGAATATATCTGCTGCCACCAGCTTGCCTTTTGACAGGGTTAGACACATCTAAAAGTAAACCATAATCCCAGGGGTAAAAAGAAAGGGTGATACAAAAGTATCCCCATTGCACTGCAATGTATGATGCTGTGTGAAATGTTAAAAAGTCACAACATTTAAAAAGGAAACATGGTTTCCCAGTACTGATAGTCTGAAGGACTGATACGTTTCCTCATAACAATGAGTAAAAAGCAAGGGAAGTGAAGCAGAAGGCTTTACCTCCCTTTAAAAAGTCAGAACAGGTTCAAGCACAAAGCAAAAATATTGGGAGTCCAAAGAACCTATGGTGGGAAATTTCCCAAAAGAGAAATCTTTCCTACCAGCCAGTGACACCTATGAGCTTAACATTTTCTTCTGTATGATAATAAGAGGCATTTCTTTTGTCTCTGAAGCATTTTATATAACCAACAAACTGAAATCCCTCTTTTGACCAAGAATGTCCATGTTAAATGGGTATTGAATCCACTTCACAGACCATAACTTGTGTAATTGTCCTGTATGTACAAATGTTCTGTAGCTAAGACATACTCCTCCACTAACCAATATGTGAATTAAGCTTTCCATTTTCTTTACAGGTTTTCCATGACTGTTTTCAAAACCCGTGCGACAATGGAGGAACTTGCAAAGAAGCTGGAACCGGATATATCTGCATGTGCATAGTTGGATATACAGGTACAGTCCCAGGGTTTTAGGTTTGCGATTAACACGTATTTATGATGCATATCGGGCAACCTCATACTTCATATAGAGACACGTATGTCATATGTGTATGAAAAATACAGCCATGCCAATGAATATTGTGAAGCAGGAGTGAGAATGTCCACTCTTACCAAAATGTCTTAATAATGAATTGCAATGTTACCCAGTTTGTCTGTCTTCTATTTAGTCAATCTCTTTGCCCACCTAAATACCTAGCCCACCATACCCACACCATTCACTCACTCACATCCCTGAAGATTTTCTGCGAGTCTACACCTGTGAATGACACAATGTCCACACAATGGGGGTCATTATGACCTGGGCGCAAAGGGATACCAGGCACCGGTAATGACACCGGTGCCGGTAATCCCTTTGTGCCCTATTCTGAGGTCCCTTTGCGGGTCCTTCCTTAACACCTGGTTTTAGCAGGCGTTAAGTACGGGACCCGCAAAGGGATACCGGGGTCAATAACGGTACCGCAATTTGCGGTACTGTTATTACCGCCTTCCCATTGAGCCCTATGGGGGCTCAAATGGGAAAGGGGAATGGCATTTCAAATGGGGATTTACCGGTCCCACAAAGGGCGAAATGGACAGGTAAGTCCCAATACCACCACGTCGGTGGCGGTACCAGTATTGGTGCTAGTTATGGCATGGCTAATAGCACCATGACTAGCACCAACCTTGGAATGAGGGCCAATGTGTTACAGCCTGTTCACAAAGAAATGTTTCCATCATAAAACACGCTTAACATTTTGTTTATGTTGTGCCAGCATGCAACGTATACATTTGTTTCAGGGTAGGATAATGCACATGTTGGGTGTTCACCAACCAAGTAGTAACTTATATGTGTGACAGCAGGAACATCCTGTCATCTGTATTAAAGCACCAACACCACCACCCTAATCTAAGCATGTGTGCAATGCCCACGTGTTGATTGCCCACCTATGGTCTCTCTGCTGCATCAGCCAAGGCAAACTCCAGAGCTGAGCAGGGGAACAAAAAGCTAGTATGACATCATATTGGATCAAATAAAGGAATGTCCACTCTGGGTTATATTTCGATATGTATTTTATCTATGTTGCAGATATGTAAACCCTTGGACATAGATACTTAGGAGGTATGTATTGCTTTACAATTCTCTGCTTATGTCAACAGAACAGTCACTGGTATTCACATTGTCACCAGTGTGTGTTGCTAGAAGTTTAGTCCAAACGAGTCAAAGTACCTGAAGTTATATCTGGTTGTATCTAGGCACATGACCTGTTTCTGCTGAACTGCAACTCTAATTGCTCAAAGGTCTTAAAGCTTGCAGCTGATTAATCGAATGCGATAGTGGTCCTAATGCTTCGGTTTTCCCATTGATAACCAGTGGGCCAATGTTAAAGCCAATAACATTGTTGCCCGAGGTGTTGACATGAGCGCGCAATATGCAGTGGACATAGTTGCACTCATTCAGGACGAATCACAGGTCTAAGAAGAGTAAACACCAAGTATTTAGGAGAAGCCCGGCGCGGTGACAAGGGCGGTGTGCAGGACTGTTGTGAGACTGTGGAGCTGGGTGTTAGCGCTAACGCATCATTGTGCTTTGAGACCTTGACCTCTGTTCCATTGAAGAGAGCAAGGACAGCTCCTATCCTAGAACTGTAAAACTTGTGGCAATACGACATGTATTAAGAGAGCATTGTCCCTTTAATCAAAGACCTCATCATATTCGGCAAGTGCATCACCTGACGTATCACGTGACCAGGAAGTGCGCTGCAAAAGCGAGTCCTCATCCCCCTTGTGGCGAGAAGCCCAGCACGGTGACAAGGGCGGCGTGCAGGACTGTTGTGAGACTGTGGAGCTGGGTGTTAGCACTAACGCATTGTTGTGCTTTGAGACCGTGACCTCTGTTCCTTTGAAGAGAGCAAGGATAGCTCCTATCCTAGAATTGTAAAACTTGTGGAAATACGACCTGTATTAAGCGGGACTTGTCCCTTCAATCAAAGACCTCATCATCTTCAGCAAGCATGTCACGTGACATATCACATGACAAGGAAGTGCGCTGCAAAAGCGAGTCCGCATCCCCCTTGTGGTGAGAAGCCCAGCGCGGTGACAAGGGCGGCATGCAGGACTGTTGTGAGACTGTGGAGCTGGGTGTTAGCACTAACGCATCATTGTGCTTTGAGACCATGACCTCTGTTCCTTTGAAGAGAGCAAGGACAGCTCCTAACCTAGAATTGTAAAACTTGTGGCAATACAACCTGTAATAAGAGGGCCTTGTCCCTTTAATCAAAGACCTCATCATCTTTGGCAAGCGTGTCACGTGACGCATTACGTGACCAGGAAGTGCGCTGCAAAAGCGAGTCTGCATCCCCCTTGTGGCGAGAAGCCCGGTGCAGTGACACGGGCGGCATGCAGGACTGTTGTGAGACTGTTTGGAGCTGGGAGGAGTCCCGCGAGAACCAAATCTATGATCTGCTGGAAGGTGGGTCCAGTATCTTGCCATTATAAGTACAGAGTGAAAACACTGGCAGTAGAAGTACATTGAGGGACCGACGGCAGAATAAACAAGGTACCTCCTCCTAATGACAGCGCGCTTTGAACACTAAAGTAAGTCTTTGGTTACATTGTAGTGGTATTATATTGCCACTGTAAGTTCAAAGCGATCCCAGAAACAACTTGCTCGTGTGAGCGTGCAAGCATACTGGTCTAAGGCTGTGGTTGGTATTGTTTATAAACAGAGTTATCATTCAAAAACATTATCAAGAAAAAATGAAGTTGCGTAGTACGGCTCTCCTAGATGATCGTAGTTGCCCAGAATGGGACGTGTCATACCAAGAGGAGATAGCAACACAAGATACACCATCGACACCATGCAGAACTGCTACTTCGTTATCAACACTAAATATAACAGCAATAGCCCAAGTGCACACAGGGCAACCTGTTATTAATAATGCAGTTTCTGATATTGCACAACTCTGGAAGCGTGGTTTGGAATACACCACCACAACTAAATAAAATGCAAAAGAAAATAGAAGATAATTTTTGTGGGGAAAAGCTAACAAAACATGTGAATGCTATCCAAAATGAGATCCGGGCCATAACATTGTGTAAAGAATGTTTTGTTAGTTTCTGACTTGGTTGTCAGTTTCTCGCTTTCCAGAGGTATTTGGTTACAGAAAAGAAACAGCTTAAGGTTCCTAGGAATCTAGTGGAATTTCCCAGATATTGCAGCAAGATAAGGGGTCAACAGGGGATGTCAGCAGAGGGAGCAATTGAAGAAAAAAAGACTTCTACTGCCGGGGAGTGTTGAGACTAATGTGTAAGGTGGGTAACTCACTGTGAGCTCTCAGACATAAGAAAGTCAGTAGAATGTATGACTAGTCCTACAGCGTCAGAGAAACAAGCCATCTTTGTGGGGTTATGGTCTTGTTCAGTGGCTCTGGTATCCACTACAAGGTCTTGCCTAGACTGCAAATCCATTAGAAATCCTGCTCAGATGTTCCTTAGTTGAGTTATCTTCATCCTTTAGGGACTCAACCCAGCAATCAGCAAATTAACTGTGCCCTCCCTCACAATTTATGGTGTGAGCTCATGGTTACATTAAATCTACATCTCTATGTATGCATCCATTCAAAGATTTTGGTGGCCACACAATAACTGGCGGTTGCCACATTCAAACTTTGCAAGTCTTTTACCAGGCTCGGGGATGGGATGTGAATTTCCAATAAGTGCTCCAGACATCCTTACACAGGAGTCTCATCAATTCAGAACTCAAACTGAATGAGCAACAGTGACCCCTCAGGACAGCCCATGTAAATGCACATCCTTGTGTGTATGGCAACCAGATCTGACTACAATACACCATAATGGAGTTTAATGGGATAAACTGTAGAGCTACTGGGGTAAAGCCTGTACACTGATTGTAAGTGGTAATCTGGTCAAAATGAATGCACAGCTTATTTGAAATGTTTTCTTCTGTGGTATTGCCTTTTTAGTGCTTTAGTTTACTAATATTTAGTAGGGCGCAGCCCACTATTGAGTGCAACCGTGCAGGGCACTGAAGTTGACTGAAAGGAGAAAAAGAGACCTAGGCTAATTAGCCTTTGATGTGGGCCGCACATCCTTGATACCCACTTCGGGTTTAAACAACTTAGTCTTGTCTGTATAATAATACTGAACAATTTCTGAAGTGTTACAAGTTCCTTTATTTTCTCAGAAGGTATATAATACTTAAAATGTTGTGGTAATTGATTTTGTTTCACCAATTAGGCTAATGCTGAAAAAAGGGCAAACAATAACCCTGTGGCTAATGCATTTCGGAACAATTCCTTCTTCAGAGCCGGGTTATGTGTGAACTATGATAATATGCCACTGATACATTTAAGTTGAGAAAGTGTCATTAGTCAATCAATAAAAAAAAAAAACACAGGGCGCCCACAGGTAAGAACAAATATTTAACATAAAGAAAGAGAAAAAAAAAACAAAGCATAATTAACTCAGTTACTCTTGTTCTGCTCCAATATTCAACTAGCTGTACAGCCTCTCATTAACTTGTTTTAATTTGCAGTATGCTGGTTGTTATGTTAACAACCAGCATTGACTAGTCCAGCCTTGTGCTGTGTATAATTTATGGCTGTAACTCACCTGAAATGACTATTCCAGCCTTGTGCTGTGTATACATTATGCCTGTAACTCACCTGAATTGACGGCTACAGTCTTGTTCTGTGTATGATCTATGCCTGAAACTCACCAGAATTAACTGTTCCAGCCTTGTGTTGTGTGTAACTTATGCCTGCAACCCACATGAATTGACTATTTTAGCCTTGTGCTGTGGCTGATTCTTGTTCTAACGTTGAGCACTGTGAGTAGCATGTATAGAACAGAGCATTGATGCCTGAGGGTTTAGTGTGCTTTATAAATGTAACATATAAATAAATAAAATACATTTGTGATTTTGATCCCATTCCTTTGTGACAAGACACAGATTATTTCTATATATAATGTATTGTGAGATTGTACAAGAAATAGGTTGTTTTAATCACAATATTTTTATTTTATTAAAAGTAAAAACATATTCAAAGCTCAAATGGTCTCCTAACTTAGATGCTGGGGATGTCACCTCAAAGCAATACAGTTCAATTCAAACTAAAATAAAGAGGTGCAGCCTGCCTATTTCTCCTCACTAATATTTTATAAACATGAAACATTAGGTTACTTTGTGAATTCACATAAAAATCCATGTATTGATAATAAAAAAAATGGCTCTTCTATATAATGTACGCAGATTTTAAATGTTAGCAATAGAATCATCACCATGGACATTGACATTCAATGTAAGTACAATTTATGAAGAGAAACTATGGGCAATTAGGATTTGAAGCACACAGTTGAAAAGTAGGTGTAGGAACTTCTATTGGGAAGTACAAGAATAATCACATCAGAACATACCTATGCTGAATACAAAAGATACCGTGATATTCACGTGGCTTCATTTCATCCTTTTCTATTTCTGAATAAATGATTCACATGTGTTTTACTGAAAGGGGAGGAAAGCATACAGGGAATGAAAGAGTTTGAATAACCATTTTTCAAACATCAAATTCCCTATTAATGTTCCCCATGTTATTTTTTTTCTTGGGGACTAATGCTATTTGATGGCATTTTGTTATAAGAGTGGTTTCAATGTGTCAAATCTTTTAATTCCTTTACCAAAGAAGTGAAATTGAATGAAGAAATACCATTATGAGGAGGCACATGGCCTTATAAGTCAAGTGCTGTGAATTAATGTTGTGCTTTGTTCAGGGAGAGAAATAACCACACACCTTATCTAAAATTCAATTGCTAAGGGGTGGAATGTTTTAAATACACAAGGGGGCATGAGTTCACTTGTATTTCTAGTTGCAGAATGTATGTTTTGTAGGCAACAATCAGGCACTGGGGAAGATGTCTCAGGGCCCTTGAGGTTGTCACCGACCACTGGTTGATTATGGAAAGGCTCTAGATTTCCAGGTCATCTTAGCCCATGGATCCTGGTAACAAGGTGCTGCATAGCCCTGGTGCTCCTGTGTCTTAATTAGGCTAGTCCTCTTCTCTTCTTAACATTCTTAACATTCTGGTACAGGTGCCTTCAGCCAAATTATGTGTGCCAGCAGGTTGCAAGAAAATATGTCCATCTTTTTTTTTCTCTTATGGAAACACAACCTTTTATACGAGGTGAAACCTCATTTGCTCATCATAATTACATACTATGTTTGTGATTAGCGGGGCTCCCTGATTGGATTCCTTGACTAGTGCATGCTCACAACGTCCCTCGTCTTTGCTTCTATTAGCCCTTTGCACTTGGTGTGTCATGAGAGGGATGGATCAGGTGAAAATGAGTGCCCTATGTAATTCTCATTTGATTTAAACAGTATTTTCCTTGTAAGATGGGTTTTATGACATATTCCTTAGGTGGGGCTGCTCCTCAAAGCCAAATACAATGTACATGTTTAGACACGTTGCATTTCAAACTAAATAGAATACAATTTTATAGAAAATAAACATTGAATGGTGCTTCTATTCTTCATTAAACTTTGCAAGTTTTTAGTTAAATGAAATAAACTGCAAATACAATTATTGAAAATGAATACCAGTTTATTTTCTATTAGAATTCACAAGTGCACCTATTCTGAAATTGTTAAATTATGTTCTGAAGCGCCAATACATCTTCTTGGGCCTGCTGAGTTCTGTTGTAAGCACACTCCAAATGCCTGTGCCTTATCTTTTTACAAGTGACAAAGTTCCAGTTTTAACAGGTACAGTTCTTTAAATGTCCTTGGCATCAACAACCCAGTCCCTGGAATCAACATATCCAAAAGAGCCTTAGAAATAGTTACAGTTTTGTGGAGCTCTCTTATACTTAGTTGGAAAATGCCTCATGGTAGCGATTAAGAGACAGAAATCTGCAATAAAACAAATAAAACGCCTCTCTCTCGCTATATAAATAACTTCTCTTCTCAGTTTACCCCAGGGGGATGGTCTTTCACTCCATAGTTCCCTAGAGTATAATTGGGGGAGTTAGGCATACTCTCACTCCAAAATTAAGAGACTTCTATTTAAGATGATCACATAGGGATTTATTTTATCTTTATCGACACAAAAGTTGTACCTTCTGCAGGTCTATATAAATAAAATGACCACAGGACTATTAAGGTTAACTAACTTCCATATTATAGCAAGCTTGGAGATAAAAAGCTGGGAACAAACTCTACATCCATGGTCTGGCCTTTGTCCGCATCTGAAATAGACTGCCACATTTTCTAGATGGAAATCATCCCCATTCCTCATAGCTGGGTGCCATTGGCTTTCTTCCCCCTCCAATGATTTCCCTTTGGTAAAGTGGCTCCTGTGCATGCAATCCTGGGGTATACATAGTATGATTTTGAGATCCTTCTTCTTCCATTGGATTTCTTTTTTATAACTATACTATATGTGGCTGTTGGGTCCCTTTGTCCTTTTTTCAAAGTATTTCGTAAGACCCGTACATAGCATATCTATCTGATTGAGAGTCATTCTTTGGATATATGCAAATGTTAGCTAATGTTCTCAGATGTATATGGATCATTGTATCAATGTTTATCCATTGCTCCAAAGTGCCTACAGGTTCATGCCGTGCCAATTGCGACCTCTCATGCCAAAACATTCCTGCGCCGAGGGGTCCCTGCCCCCAACTGGCTGCATCTAACTGGGCATGCCCAAACAGAAACTGTGGAAAAACGATCACAGCATAATGGCGTGCACCTAACTGGCCATGCCGAAATGTCTTGTCCTGTGCTCCAAGCCCCTTGTTTTATGGCCCGTCTCTTGGTGACTTTTGTGATACATCGCATGACCCCAACTAACCGCATTTAAGCAGCACAGAAAAGGGTACAAAATGATCGGCAGCAAGAATAACACATGCCCAGGTTTTGTACCTATAGAGAAAATCAAAAGCTGTCACCCATGAATATGCGAACAGTATGTGTCCACATATTTTAAAGCGAAATACACAGATGTAGTTCAATTGACCTTCTCCTTAGAAGAATGTGCACAAGACAGAATAGCATTGGATGTTTAAAAAAGTTATGAACACCACAAAAAAAACCCTAGAGAGGAAATCTTTCAATAAATACGCTGGCAAAGTATAAAAGGTGCTCACCTTTAAAACCCAGCAATCTGTCGTGAAATATTCCCTGGAAAACTAAATCGCAATAGAAAACAAGTGCTTGTGGTCTTGTGAGTAAGCATCTGCACTGGGAACATGACAACCTGAGTAAAATCCTGGTAGCCAAATACTTGAGCAAGCTTGCCAACCTAAAATAAATAAGGGGTTGCGTCCGCCCTCTGAAAAAAAGTTATGCTCTTCACACACATGTGTCCTTTACTTGTGCCCTGAAAAGCAGCCACCATCAGTGTCCAGAATTGCAAACTCTCTTACCATATCATGGGCAAATACTCATGACGTACTTGCCCTCTCATCATTCCCCTCCTCACCCACATGTCTGGCTTTCAACAATACTATGCTTTATAAAGCTAACTAGAAAAGTACACATACCATAGTGTCACTCAAATATATAAATCCTTATAGAAATATGTTAGGCAAAAAGTGTGCAATTGTAGCATTATTCCCCCCATCTTGACTGTGAGACTACAAATACCAGAATGCAAATAAGCAAAAGGCAAACAAATTGTCTGTGAGGGCAAACATTTCCAAGGACTGACAGAAGCACAGTTTTTAAAAAACGAATGCGGGTGCGATGTGCCACGAGATATTTAAAACTTTGAGAACTCACAATGTTTTTGCGCAATGCACAATGAGATTAAATTATTTGCCATGGAGCGCACACTTTGGTTATGCAGCATTCTTTAAGCGGTATACCCCTTTTTGGTGCCATCATTTTGGCATGGACCAATTTGGCACAGGTCTTCTGCTACAGTGCCCATTTCGGCATGCCCTTTTCAGTGCCGTTATTTTGGCGCGAAGGATGCTTGAACATGGCTGACATTGCAGCCTCTTCTAAATGCCCTCATGCTAAATAAGATCATAGGACTGCACTGCAATAAACTTTGCCACCTCCGGATCTGCGTGATTTTTCTTTCACGGAAAAGTCAGCACCGGAAATGTTTACATGAGAAATGTGCAAACCACAAAAGGTTTGTACATTTCCCAGGCAAACACGCATTTAAAACCCCTACAAACCCACACCCATGACACACCCCCACCCACACCCTTAACACACCTCCACCCACACCCCCAACATAAGCAAACCATACTTACCTTTCCTTCACACTGTGTCCCTGCAGCGCCAGTCCCCTTTCACTTCTGTGATCGGGAACCGGCGCCGCAGGATCCGTTTCTTTTTTTTTTTAGAAGCTGCAGGGGTTTCTATACTTTAAAGTATAGTGTGCAGGGTGTTGAGGGGGACACCACCGGAGAACCCGTTTCCATTTTTTTTTCTCGGGTGTGCTGCAGCGGTGTCCGCCGCAACACCCCGCTCAATATACTGTATAGTATAGTGAGCCGGGTATTGCGGGGAACAACCCTGCAGCCCCTGGCTTTTTTTCTCATTTGGCAGCGGTCTGGGGGGTTGTGCAACCCCCCATCCCCATGTCCGACCCTCCAGAAGACACCTAAACACACACAACCAAAAGTTCAGAGATTTGGTAGTCCGAACTTTTTGTGGTTTTTGTTTTAGGTCTTTTGGTGGGGTCAGACTTTTATAGTCGGTCAATTACAATACCCCACCTGCCACTTGCAGTGTTTTTCTTTTAATTAAATTAAATTAGTTAATTGAATGCTGGTCTGCCAGAGTTTGAGGCCCAGCATTTCACCACTAGGGGCCTCATTCTGAGGTTGGAGGTAGCCATGGCACTATTAGCGCCATGGCTATCCCCTTAGCGCATACCGGGTCCGGGTTCCCTGAATGGGGAATTACCAGGCCATTCCAACCTTGGAGGACCCGGCATTTCCCCAGTCAGGGAACCCATCCCCATTTCCATTTGAGCCCTCATAGGGCTCAATGGGAATGGGGACCATGCTAACAACGGGCCCATTAATACATGCTGGTCCTTTAGTGGCTCCCACTAAGGGTGCCTGGTAAAACCAGTCGCCCTTAGCGGGACCCCCTAAAGGACCTCATAATGCGGCAGTAAGGGGTTAACAGCACCGCACCCTTAACAGCACCATTAACCCCTTACCGCCCATGTCGGAATGAGGCCCTAGGTCACAATGTGCTTCATGGGGCATACATTTCATATTTATTCTATAATTTAATATGTTCAATGATAAAAGGCTAGGTATAAAACCTGTGAAAATCCAAACCTTCACATCATTGTAGCATAATGGTTAAGTGCTGCATATTGAACCAGGTTCTCTGATAGCAGTGTTCAGCATGAATGTTCTTTTAATTTGTTCCGTTTTATAAAAATGCGGATGCCGTGTGTTATGAGATATTTAAAACTAAGAAAACACACAGCATTCAGGACCGTGGACTGTTTGCCATCCATGCAGTAACCGGGACTGACCCTGCTTAGTTTCAAAGTGAAGAGGGTTCCAACCCCCTTAGACCATGTTTCTCTAAGTGTTCTTCTAAGGGGTGCCCACATATTAGGCAAAATGGCTTTAGTGGGCTGACCCCTTTCTTATTTTGAAGCTAAGCAGGGTTTGTCCCAGTTACTGCAGGGATGGGAAACCCACTGTTGCTGTCAAAATACCTGTTTTTTTATTTTTTTATTATTGACTAGGAGACTACAAATACCAGAATACAATTCAGAAAAAGGCAAAATATTTGTCTCTGGGTGCAAAACCTTCAACGACTGACAGTAGCACGGTTGGTCGCCCATCCATGTAGTAACCAGTACTGACCCTGCTTAGCTTCAAAGCAAGAAAAGGGCCACCGCATTTCTCCTAGTGCTCTCGTTAGTTTGGATAATTTATCATGCAATATTGCCTAAGGATGTCTGGCCCCTTCCTCACTTTGAAGCTAAGCAAAGTCTGTCCTGGTTACTACATGAATGGGACACTATAGTCATAAAAATATAATTAAAAAAATAATAATGTAACCGCGGGTACTGAACTACACATACCCGTGGCTATCTGTAGTCCTTTGTAACCTATCGGTAAAACAGCCGGAGCAATAAAATGCTTCCCTTCCCACTCAGGCCATCACCATGTGCATCTGTGTCAGCTCCCCCCACTCTCCAGACGGCCTCCTCACCTCCCCTGCTTTCAGATGTCAGCTATTCATGGTTATAGCCAAGGCAACAGAAAGCTTTGTGTTGCAAACTCGGTCTCTGGGCCCCCGCCAACTCCCAAATTTCACTCAGTGCTTTAGCTACCCCCCACGTCTACCCTGATGTCATTTGTATGTTTTTTTTAATAGTTTAAATATAGCTTTTTACGGCGTTTCATTTTCCCATAACCTCGGCTATAGCCTTGAATATCTCTGGCATCACAAGAAAAACAAAATGGCAGTCGTTTCATTTCTGAAAAACATGATCCTGCAATGCACCATGGGAGTTATAACTATAATTTATTCAGAAGGGGGCACCCGCTTCTCGGTCAAATTTTAAAATAACGACATCACGGAAATACCCCAAACGAATGTTCCCTCTAAGCTGTGTGCATGTGCGCTTGCCCACCTTCCTTCTGGGTGCCGCTCAAAAGATTTTTAGCAGCGCACACAGACAATTCTCACCTATTCAAGAAGATTTAATAAGGCTTAATCCACAGCAATTACCTGAATTTTATTTTCTCTTAAAGTAAGCAATTAATCTTGATATTCTACTCGTTTGCATCATACTACTACGCAAGGAACACCTAAAATCCCTTACAGTATAATACACACAAATGAGGTTAAAAACGATATGAAAAACTGGCTCCATGAACAGAAGAATCTAACCAAGCAAGGCCTGCATGCATTAACCAAATAAGGTTCCCTCCCCACCCATGACTCCTAAACATGACTCTACCTCATTTTTACCTTATGACTAACGTCTTCCCCATAACACATTAAGATACTACTAGACAATGGTGACTCTTCCTCTCTTGGCTATGCGAAAGGTTAGTACACGTGTTCCTACATCCATTTGTTTTATGTTTGTTGTAACATGAATATTGTCCATGTGCCAGAATTTCTGTTACTGATTGTGCCTTACCAAAAGCGTCACCCACACTATATAATCGAACTACCAGCTCAAATATCGGATACTGACTAAGTAAGTAGGCTACTTGGATTTTTACCCTCATCCCATATTTCCTCTTCCTTTTACATATGTCACGCACGTGCTTTGAAGCAGCTCCCTTGCAAGTTAACGCATTATAAAACTCAAATATTAATTTGCCCTCTAAAGATTTTGAGAAGACAAGTGTGATGCTCACCGTCTCCTACTTTAGCATTACTAACATTACCCTATAAGTGGAGAGCTACATTGCAATACCATTTTCTCGGCCAACATGGGATAATGGGTATGGACTGTGCCTGGGATTTCTCGCCCATCCTATCAGGGCACCGGATATTCAGACAGGAGAATGCTTTTCCAACAATCTGCATCGTTTCCAAGTGTTCAGAGTTCCTTTGGGAATAGACCTTCACACTTTGGTCCTCAATACGAGTTTGGAGGTAGCCAGGGCATGGCTGCCTCCAAACTCGGGTCCGGGTCCGTGGTCCCTGAATGGGGAAATACCGGGCCATTCTGACTTTGGAGGGCCCGGTATTTCCCCATTCAGGGAACCCGGACAATCTCCATTCCCATTTGCTGGTGGATTGCTGTTCGTGTTTTTTGTACAGATCAAGCCCTGAGTAGCCTTTGAAGTTTTAAGGTCTATAAACAAGGCTATCTCCATAGGTTGGCAGAGGGCTTCTTCTGCCAACCCGACTGCTATTTGCTGGAACTTTGATTGCTTTGATTGATACGAGGGGCCTCAGAACCCACCGTTCTTTTCTTTAGGGAAGGGCTTCTTTCTAGTACAGAAAGCTCACTGGCCTCGTTCCGGTCATTCTGATCTGCCAGGAGCGTAGGTGGAAAAAAGTGTTGACTAAAAATGTCAAGTAGGAAGATTGCGTTTGCTTAAATGTTAGAGGACAATTTTCCACATCCTTCTTCCTTTTGTAGGCTCGCTGGGGTAAACACTCTGAGGGCTGGGGCGGCTCGCAAGAATTTTCCAGCGTGGGACACACATCAAGCACCATTGCACTGGGATCCACAAGGCCGCTGGGCCAGGCACCAATAGTTTGTCAACTTGCCATAAAAGATACAGTTTGAGAGTCACAGATGGCCAACGTCTCACCTGGCACTCCCCACTGGTCAGTGATCCTCTCAGTCGAGGGTTGAAGTACTATGGGACTGGCTTTAGTTAAGTCGACCAGCTCCTGGTTCCCCAAAGACACCACAGAAATAGTAGACAAAGGAGAAACCTGCTGGGCAGGTTGTGGTTGGAAACATTTAGGCAGTGACTCGTAGTTCTTAGACGAATTTCTGCCAACTGACCCAGCTTCAATTGATTCTCCTGGCTCTGAATTCAGTGCACAGCCTTCCAAAGGTGAACGGCGCTGCAGAGACGTCTTGTTTGTTCCAATGCCTCCCTCACAACACTGTTACATTTGGAAGGTTTTCTTGCCATCTTCCCTGCAGTGTCTGGCTCCATCAAGCCCACACTCCACTCGGCTTCAGTCGGCTGAGTGTCGAGTGACTGGTCTCCACGCAGGCACTCCCGACCGCCCCAGGGGAATTATAGCTTTTTTTAAAGGCGTAGCAGCAACAATGACAATGAGTCCGAAATAGCATTTTCCTGCACAAAGGTAACCGCTTGTACAGCATTTGGAAGGCCCGTCATTTACTCACCTTTCCTGCTTCTAAACTTCTTATCCCCTCCGTTGCCTTTACTCTTTCTTTGTACTCTATTTCATCCTTTCCCCTCTTCAAAACTTGCTTAAAGCCTACCTTCTTCGATGTTTTGGTTTGTTTCCTTTCTCATCCTACTGTAGGGTTGACTATGTTTTGCAAAGCCCTTAAGCATTAAGCCCTATAGAAATAAAAAAAAAAAATACAGATACCAAATAAAAAACATGTTTTAACCTACAACTTTTGAATAAGGCCTTGTAAAAAGGGGACTGGCCATTTAAAACCCAGGGAAATGCTGAATTGTTTTCAAAGGAACAGATTTACGAGTACAACCATCCTTACCCCCACACTGGTCCCCATGGCCTCACTCCCTCACCTACCAGCACAATTAGAATGATGTACACCTTTTTCCCATTTTGACCATAGTAGCACTCTAAATACATATTTTTTTAATGTACCCCAATTCCATGAAGAGGCTTGCCAGACCCTTGCAGTGTAACGGGCATGTTATTGGGTGTGGTATGGTAGCCTGTCCTTCTTCGTAGGACCCTCATTTTTTACAAGTGAGTGACCTAAAACATTTCTGGATGAATGTCAATAAAAGTTGGAAAGGTTTGACTCAAAACACATAAACTCAAAACTCATAAATATTGCTGGTCCGAGTTTTGCCCAGACTAGTTCATCCACTGTACATGCATGTATAGAAACATGTGTACATGTTGAGTCTATCTTGAAATAAGGAATTCAATATATACGCATAAGGTAGTGTTAATAATAGATACCCATCTAAATGTTCCTTAGTCTAACAATACTTTATTTACTCTTTGAAATGTAGTTTTCTTAAAAATATATGTATTGAAAATAGATTATTTTTCCCATAACTTCTTGAAGGTGTCCTCTCTCTCTCTAGGTTTGAAAGTCACACTGCTGGATCTTTATTCAATCCTCCACATGAAGCAATTTGCGCAATTTATGAGAATGACCCTTTTTGCTGTATAGATGATGCCATTTGTGATGTCATCTTTGATGTCCTGAGTGTTAGTCTTAGCGGTGCATTGTAGTGGCACGTGTTATGGTCGCATAACTTACCATGATTGGCGTATTTCTTTGGTTTTTCAATTTTATCTTGCAACCATAACAAGAGTTTTTTAGCAGAATTTTATAGGTTTTTATTAGTGCAACTTAACCATAACACCCCTTTAACACAATTTCTTCACTGAATGTCAATAGTTTTTATCTATAAGTGAAAATGTTTCATGATTTACAGCACTGTATATTAGTTATTAATAATTCCTCTTTTAACATATATGAAAGGACTATAAACCTCCTATAACAAGCACATTTATTTGCAGCGCATACTGATATGTGTGGTTTTCAGCAGTGCATGCTGTAGCTGCAAGTCATGGTTGAATTGCCTAGGGCCTGAGGCTGAACCGTTACCCCGGTCTCACCAAACCACCCTCGTTCTCCACTGCACCTAGCTTGCATCCTGGTCCAGTGTCCACTATACCCTTATAGTGTAACCAATGGCCAGTGTTCATGGCCCGTAGCCAGTGCTCACAATCCATGTGTGATGGGCTTCAGCCACGTTGCAAGCCCCAATAAACAAATCAGAGTAGACATTTCCCCTTGCCAGGGGCCATGCCAACTACCCAAGAGGCACCACAGTTATTTAACAATTTTTTGTGGTTGAAGTTTGACCCTTTGGAAAAAATGAAACACAGGACAGATATGCAAAAGCATGCTTTCAGGTCCTTGCTAATTCTCCATGCTCAAGTTTGCTGCAAATCTGTCCAGCACTTTGGGCTGCATCCATGACCAGAATTTATTTCCCCATGCAAGCCTATCCAGATTTCGAAACTTTGACGACATAGCCAGTCGCTGGTGGTCATGGCCACTTTAACTCCATTGCCGGTCCATGGTGAAAATGGCCAGTGGCCAGATTGTCCGGGGCATGGCCGATGGCCACTGGCCATGGCCACCGGTTATGAGTCAGGCACCAAAGTTATATCACTTTTTTTGCATTGGTTCTTGCCAGGGGCAAAGCCCACTTTAACCACATAGCTGATCCCTGCTGGTCATGCACAGTTTACCCCATAACCAGGCCCTGGTGGCCACTGCCCATTGCCACAGGCTTTGCCTCAGGCACCAAAATGATATCGCTATTTTTTGTACCTAAATTTTGACATAAAGCATAGGACAGATTTACAAAAGCATGCTTTCAGGTCCTTGCCAATTCTCCATGCACAAGTTTGCTGCAAATCTGTCCAGCACTTCGGGCTGTAGCCGTAAGCAGAATTTTTGTCCCATTTAATCTTATTCCAATTTCAAACATTTTGGGACCCACCTACAGTTTTGCCTTCTCTTAACAAAATCTCTTAAAACTTTGCACAAACATTCAAAGTTGGGTCCATAATCTTTTTGCAAACACATGTGCAGATTTGTCAAACAGCGCCAAAGTTATACACGGTGCAAAAATGTTGGTAATCACACTCTAATTGTTGCCCCCTCTTGACGAAAAGGCACCAAACTATGGAACAACATTAAAAGTTGAGTCTATATATTTATTGCAACATTTCATGCGGGTTTTGTTGAACGGCGACAAAGTTATAAGCCGTCTAATAACTGCTCTTCACCGATCCTGTAATGCACATAGACGCATGGATGTCCTTGAATATTTGTCAAGTTTGAAAGCATCACAGCAAAGTCCCCGGATGCTTTTGTGACCAGGCTGCCGCTCCTAGCACAAGTCTGGTGCAAATCCATCCTGTGGTTTGGGCTGTAGCTAGAAGCAACATTTCTTTCCATTCATATCTATCCGGATTTCAAAGGTTTTGGGACCCCACTATAACTTTGCCTCCCCACTCCTTGATTAAACTGGATCAAACTTTACAGAAGAATTCACAGTTAGGTCTATACGTTTTTTTGCAAAGTTTCATGCAAATTCGTCAATCAGCACCAAAGTTATAAGCTGCCCAGAAGCTGCTCTTCTTATAGGAACTATAACTTTGCCTCTCCACCCCTTGATTAAATTGGATCAAACTTTACAGAAGAATTCACAGATAGGTCTATACGTTTTTTTTGCAAAGTTTCATGCACATTCGTCAATCAGCACCAAAGTTATAAGCTGCCCAGAAACTGCTCTTCTTATAGGAAGTGCAACTTTACCATAAATACAGGGTCACTACCGTAAACCCTGTAATATATATTATAGGGTGGCGATAGCCGCCCTATAGTTAAGGTGAGTCAGAGATACATAGGAACCCCTAACAATTCTAATGTTAATAACTTTTCATTTGAGTAACAGATTTGGCTGAAATGTTAAAGGTGATTAAAAGTCTGCAGCCCGCCAACCCCCAAGACTGCAAAGTTTCGCAAAGACTTGCTAATAAATCAAAAAAGTTATTAAGCATAAACAAAAACATTCAAAAGGTGCGGCTGACTTCCCATTAATTTTCACGTAGACAGAAAAGGTCAATTGTTACCAAAGTGCACATCCCAAACCGCTGGACGGATTTGGATCAGGTCAAAAACAACTTGGGCTCGAAGCGTTGACTTGCACGCCATGCGTAGTCTGGGGCAATGTTCCCTCTAATTATGTTTCGCTATGTGCAGAACTGGTTTGCTGTTGTGCGCACATTATTTTCCATGTGCACAACTGACTAATGTGGTAAGACACTTTGTGGCCTACTGTCGCAGAACAGAGTTTGGAAAGGAATTTCCACTTGCTAGCCACTGCAATTCTTTACAAATCTTACAACACGTTTTC
This sequence comes from Ambystoma mexicanum, assembly GCF_040938575.1. Lineage (NCBI taxonomy): Eukaryota > Metazoa > Chordata > Amphibia > Caudata > Ambystomatidae > Ambystoma > Ambystoma mexicanum. Next base: position 407,374,014 of record NC_090937.1, read on the forward strand.
CAAACACGTAGGCTAAAATAAAATATGTCAAATGTGATTATACAGAAAACTCATCAACCAGTCCAAGACTTCAACATCTGCCACAGTACCTTGCAAACGTATTTCGGTGCAGAGAACAATGTATGTTTTATGCCACTGGAAAATCACTCATGTATATTACAAAACACAAATATCTCTTGTCATAACTGATGTGGCTGTCAAGAAATTCAGAGAGAATACAACATTTGCTGATGGATTAATGGCAATTAGTACCCGGCGAGGGCGCAATCAGAATGAAAGAGCCATTCTGATTGGCCCTCGCCGAGTCATTACCAGGCCGGGACTCTCTCTGTCAGGTTTCCATCGCCTTTGTCCCCGGCGGGGGGCGTGGCAGCCCCTCAGCCAATGAGGATACTCGAAGCGGGGCCATCCCCGTTCCGAGCCTCCCCATGGCTGAGAGGCTGCCTTCGCCTCAGGTAAGGCTTTTTTTTTCCACCCCTTTCCTCCCTCCTCGCACCTCCCTGCCCTCTCCACCCCACCCCACGTACTTCTATCCCTTGGTCCCCGGTGGGGGACAATGGTAGCCTCCTGCCATGTGGAGACTTGGAGCAGGGCCATCCATCCATCCTCCCCCAGCGGGGACCCAGGTAGGTTTTTTATTTTTATTTTTTTTTCCTTTCCCCTTCCTTCCAGGCTCCCAACCACACTTACCTTCTTTTTTTCAGGAGCGGACACGCTGGAAATGCTTCTGTTTCCAGCGTGTCCACTCCCGATGGCCTCCATGGAAAGGGAAAACGGACTCCGTTTTCCCTTTCCCGGTGGCCATTTTCTTTGTCGTTTATCTTTCACTTGAGCCTATAACAATGGGCCCCGGGGCATTACCTGAGTCGGTAATGCCCCCGCCGCTCGGGGCATATTGCTTTATTAAAAGCAAGGTGTCAAAAAAAATGCTGATAGGAGTTCAAATGCCAATTTAATGAAGTAATTCAAGGTCCAGGAGAACATGTTTCTAATAATGTCTGTAAGGATGATAATTGCATCAGAATTACTGCACCTCAGAATATGATCAAAAATTCCTGTGCTTCTACTTACTATCCACATTACATTCTCCTGTGGGTAGTGATAACACCAGCCTTACAGCTGAGAGACATATAGACCATCCATTCTTACTCCCGAAAAAAAGGAAAACTGAGAAACAATGAACATATGATTGCTTCAACCCACACAGCTGCACAGATATTTTTTTGAATTAGTGACCACTAGAGCAGTAGCGTAGGAAGGAACACTAATAATATTAATGCCTGATCTCAAGAGGAATTTTAAGGGGAAAGAACATCTTTTAATAAGTAGAAAGAATCCCTAATGGCAAAGTTAATTACTTTTTTTCTCCCTGAAAAATCATTTGACTCCAAGTAGGAAGAAAAATCCGATTAGAGCCATGCTTGCACCCCTGACATAGGAAGTGAAATGACAGGGCACATCATGAAGTGTATAGTTATGGAGCCCTGTTGAAAAAAATCACATGTATGCCTTTTTAAGTTAATAGCATCAATTCATCAGAGATACAACAGATCGAGTGCCTTTTGTACCTATGGACCCCTATTCTGTAATTCTTTGTGATCAGTTAAATAAGATGAAAGGAGATGCTAGAGACTATACACACAGAACACATGGTTATATTTAAAAGCCCTCAGCAGCTGAGCATAGAAAGAAAAATAAGGTGGTGTTGTCTAGACGGGTACTAAAATGTCCTATCTGTTAGCAAACAAGCAACACATTTCCTTCAGTGTACTGCCGAAACATCTGACTTGGTTTTTGAAATGTGCTGCTTTGTCCATCACCCACAAGGAGTGATGACCTGTGCTCTTCCACCCATACCCTTCCGCAGGCCCTGCGCTAGCCTACAATACTAGTTGATCGAGCAATGTAAAAAGTGAGCGATTGTAGCAGTAAACACTGGGATATTTGCAGACCCACAATACTTTGCAAGTAAGGCATTTTTAATGCCTCTACATATTATGTGCATTTTAAGAATGTCATGTCTCTGCATGTTTGCAACATATCCCACCCTTATATCATTGTGCAGGATTACACAAGTGCTCAGTGAAACAGTTTTTGTATAGAAGCAAGTAACCATACAAGGGGCCTCATTACGACCCAGGCGGAATGGGTTTAACGGCGCCGGTAAAGGTGCCGACGCCGTTAAACCCATTCCGCCCTATTACGAGGTTCCCTTGTGTGACCCGCTCTGGACATCTGGTCAGACCAGACGTCCTTTGCGGGTCCCGCGAGGGGACCAGGGAGCTAACAACGGGCCCGTTATTAACGGGCCCGTTGTTATCTCCGTCCCCATTCCCATTGAGCCCTATACCAGCAAATTGGAGGTGGAAGGGAGGGCCTCAAATCTAGCCCACAGAATCACGTGTTCTGTCATTGGTAGGATCAAAACATATACATACAAATACATCTAGTACAAATTATTGTCCTGAAATGCCGGTCTCCAGGTCCTACCTGTCTAAGAGTTAACCGATGGGGAGTTACTGAAGGTGACAGTGGGAGTTGATGCCCATGATATTATTCCCCCGGTCGTACAGCACAGGGATTCATTAACATGGGTTCGAACTCTGGCTCAGAAGAGAGCTAGACTGAATTCCAGTTCCCTATTGCCAGAAGTGGGGGAGAAGCAGGACTTTTACTCTCACACTAACCGCAAAGCCATTGACGAAAAATCAATTATCAATAACAGCGTTACTCCTAAACAATGGTATGAAATGCTCATCCCCTCAGTCTGTAGTGCGACTAGCAACACTTTACAGCGGGAAATCGAAAAATGTAAAAGAAAGACTTGATTTGTTGAATGGGAGTGGCACTTTAGGAAACAGAGTAAACCCTAATAAGTCGGCTGATATATGCAGCGAGTTGTCTAACTCCATAAAAATCGGTAAGCGTGAAGTCACCTCCTGGCAGGCGTCCCTTAATCGTATGAGGAGGGATCAAGGTTCACAATTATGGATGCAAACAGGGGAGTCCCCAATGACAGAGGAGGGTGATCGTTTGGTTGGCAGTTCAAATATCCTCATCTGTGGAGAATGTGAACACATGTAAGCAGGAACAACAGCGATTAAGATCTCAAAAGAAGGAGACCAAGTTACCAAGGCAATCTGGGCATAACAATCCCTTCAGTCAAATTTCAGTGGTGACTATTGCGATGGCACCATTCATGAAAAAATATCGAGCCATGAACAACACTTTCAAAGACCAAACGACTCTGTGATGCATATGAAGGTGATTTATGTTGAAGGGTTTACTACAGCTGGCATCACTTTGGGAGGCAGTGGTGGAGCGCATCCGTTGTGTTGAGTGGGGAGTGATGACAGGAAACAAAATACTAGGTACAGGGTCGCTGAAGATCAACAGCAATCCAAAATCAAACGTGCACACCTGAGCTCAGGAAGTCGACCTCCTAAAGTTGGCAGTCAAGAGGCAAATTTACCTGCTATGGGAGCTGCGCCGGAACTCGTTTTGTTAAGTGAGGACGATCAAGAAGTCACTGTTCCAGAGAGGCAGGTTGCTATTCGAGTGACTGAGAATGGGACGGAGACTAACTTAATTACAAAACCCACGACGCCAAAAAAATGTCAGCTTTTTTACAAGAAATAAGAAGAAAATAACACTATCGACTGGTGGACATAAACGTCAAAAACCAATTCAGATGGTGAAGTCCGATGATTCTAGGAGCATTTGAGAAAATTCACCCTGCCACAACCAGAGAAGACCTTGATAGAAAGTATGATATTAAAAAAGGCAAAATAAAAAGTCACAAAGAAGGCGGAAGAAATAAAACAAGTGCTTAATGATGAAGCCATGGGCCCGCTTCTAAACGTATCTATTACTCACTAGACGAGGAAGTAGACGACTATAATGAAGTCCAAATGAACACCTCTGCCCCAGGCACAAGATATGCACTGTCCCCTGGTCCGATGGCCACTAGTGGTTTGAGGTCAGGAAAACCTTTTCTAACTCTAGCAGAAAAAAGAGTGCTGGTGGAGGCAAAATTTAGAGATGGAGAAAAGGCAGGGTTTGAGACCATCATCCACCAAGGTGAGACCCTACAAAGGTCAACACAGATTTCTAGGTTATTACTCAGGTCGTAGAGGGCCTCTATTTATAAAGAGGGTGAGGACAGTGGAAATGACAAACTGCCAGAAAAGTCAGCAATCACCTGTAATCCCAATTTGCAAGAAAAAAGGACAGAGAATCCCTGAGTTAACAAAAAGAACTGTCTGTCGCCAGACTCAAGATACGCCAAAATCAAGTATGAAAGTACTATTCATCATAAATTACAGGACAGAGACTATTTACAATGTCTCCGACTTGAGACAGTGGTGGACAGAGGAGACAACTGCATCCAAAACAGATTCAACATCCTAAGGCTCTACCACTGTTTCCCCTCTTTACGCCAAATTAATATGGATGATTTCTCATTGAGATTATACGAGAAGACTGCATGGACTTTGTCTATATACATCTACGCTCAATTGTGGCAAAGAAACTGATGCTATCTGCAGCAACGAGCTTCCTCATGTTGGAATTTTATGAGACAGATGTATGCAATCTGGGGGCTGAGGATGCTGATAAGCCACCTTCTTCTTTCGTTTTACAGGCATACATCACCGAAAAAGAGCTGGACAAGACCGCCGCAGGGGAAATCTCGATTGAAGAGAGGGTCTCAGGGGTTGGGGCAATCAAACTATTATAGAAAGAGCATCAAGGCCTAGTAGGTGAGGTATCCGTGTATCCCCAACAAAGGTCAAATCTAATGTTAACTATCAACCAACATGGTGAAAAGGGCCAAGAAAGAAAGATTGAATTCAAAAATCAAAAACCTTCATAGTTCTCCGAGGATGAATCATGGTCTTGGCTAACATCTGCTTTAAGAATCGGTCAAAATGAATAGCAGAGTACCCAAAAGACAAAAGGGATCAACCAAACCTTGGCCTTATGGAACACGGGAGGCTTTTTTGATATGATGGCAGAGGGGGAGATAATATGGAACCATGTAGATTTCATATGCTTCCAAGAAACCTGGTTAAGATTGAATCCTGCAATGGATTGGTTTGCTGTGTTTTTTAATCTGGCATTGATGATGGATTTGGGCCGCCATACATCAGGCCTCTTGATTCCAATAAAGACCGGGAATTAATTCAAAGTAGCCAGATCTTTTAACCGAGGGCCTTATATTGAGAAACTAGATTTATAGTGAGAGAACAGTCGAGAAAGAGGAAGAAGCCTTCAATTAAACATTTGATAATAATCAATGTCTATTGGAATCCTCTTAGAACACAGATAAATGAGATGACTGAGAAAATCGCAGAGGTTATTGATGATGATAATGGTTTAGAGGGCCTATCAATAATTCTATGTGGAGACCTGAACCTGCCCTGTATGAGGGACAATGGAAAACTGATTAGAATGGACAACATCACTCGGAACCCCCAGAAGCATAGAGGCTTAGTATGGAATGATCTAATTGAGTTGCGGGACCTCCATATACTGAATGGGTATTTTCAAAAAAGGACAAGTTCTGTCACCCTACTTGGTTACGTGGCACACACACTTCGGTCATTGACTTTATATTTGTGTCCAGAGACTTGTTTGACGTTATTGACGCCTTTCAAAGTGATACCAACTAGAAGTGAGCAACCACAATTTATTAAAAGTGTAGTTGGCTCAAGGAGGTCGTTGGTTACACAAAATGCCTATGGCCCTCATTACGACCCTGGCGGAAAGCAACCGACCGGACCGCCATAGCGTAAATAGCGTTTCCGCCATTGCACGACGGAGCAAAGTGCGGCTCATTCCGACCCATCGGGCACGAGCACCACGCCATGGCGGAAGTGCAAAGTCCGCGATGGCGGAAATGACCCCAAAACGGCCCACACCGCCGCCGTACGGCGCCCTAGGTGCAATTCCGCCACCCATCTTAGCGGTCACCGCAATGAGCGGCAATCGGAAAGTACGGTGACCGTAAATATACGGAAACGGAAGTAAAAACATGGTCCCGGAACGGGAAACATCACGCCGTACACCTATAAAAACACTATTTCCACACAACCATTAAAAATACTACCCTGAGACACATCCCAACCCGACATCCACCCTAGTGAAACCAAGAAAAATGGGAAAAGTAGCGAAGAAAGCGTGCGACCGCAAGCGGCAGGTCCACTTCTCCCGTGAGGAACTCACCGTGCTCACAGAGACCCTCCAGGAGAATGCTGCCGTCGTCTTCTCCACGCAAATGACCAGGACGGCACTTGCGAACAAGAAGGCCATATGGGCCCTGGTGGCACAGCGGGTAAGTGCGGTGGGGACCACACCCCGCAACCCACAGCAATGCAGAAAGCGATGGGACGACCTGCGGATCCGCGTCCGTAGCATACTTTCTGCCAACCGCAACATTGCCACAGCTACCGGGGGAGGATCGGAATCACCCATCAAGTTGACCCCCTGGGAAGAAATCTGTGCCTCCACCATTGGAATGGAGAGTATAGAGGGAGTCGGAGGGATGGAGAAAGGAGTGCAGACATCCGAAGAATCAGGTAGGTGTCCCAAATAAAACAATGCTAAAACCACAATGTCCAACCATGTGAAGTACCACGTGTCCACATAGTGCAACAGTAACACATGTCCAGGAGAACGTCCACATACATAGGCCCGATAGCACACGTTAAAACTCACATTAAATACATCAATAATTAAAAATCCTAAAAACACCCTCTACACGTGCAGCAGGCACACCCTAACTGCAGGCTGCAAAACAACTGCACCCTCACTCCACACAAAAAAGAAACCACCTCCAAGGCCCCAACCCAAATCACCCTCAGGTACCACCCCAATGCATGTGATACATTGCCATTCCAATTTCCACAGACCCATTAATAACGCTCGCCCTCCTTTACTCCACCACAGGGTCCGATTCAAACGACGAGCTCCAGGACACCCCTACCAGCACACCTGCAAAGAGGGCCAAGACCGACGGCCAAACACCCTCCACCTCAGCTGCACGCATCAAGACACGGCAGCAGCACAAATCAAGTGGCAGCACACAGGAGGGAACTTCAACAGGCACCCCAGCAGCCAGCATGCCCACAACAGCACCACCACAGGTCCCCCCAATGGATGCCACAGTAGGCACTGCTTCTGGTGGCAGCAGCACCATAGGTGACACTGCATTAATGGCAGCATGCTCCGACACAGAAAACGGGGATGTCGAAGTCAGATCCATCCATGACCTGTCTCAATCCCCCTGTCTGTTCCATCCCGTACACCATGAGGATACCACGCAGGGGCACCCACAAGACGACGACTGGCCATCCCCCACAAGCCCTGTGGCAAGGCAACATGAGGTGACCAGCCCCTCTGTGACACCACCGCAAGTGGCCATGGCCCAGCAGAGGCAACAGTCCCTCGACCAGGTAATCGTGCAACAGCAGCAACTGGCCACGCTCCTCAAGGACCATGCCGATGAATGTGGGGGCACTAAAGCAGACATAGAAACATCAACTGAGACACTTAGGGCAGAAATGGAGAGTAGCACCGAGAGCCTGAGAGTAGAAATGGAGAGAAGCACCGAGAGCCTGAGAGTACAAATGGAGAGAAGCACCGAGAGCCTGAAGGGGGAACTGCATGCGACGTCCAAAGACGTATGTGCCGAACTTGCCGCTGTGCGCCGTGTGCTCACTGAGCTCTCACAAACCCTCAGGGACATGCATGGACGTGAGCAGGCAGAGACATCATCCGTTGCAAGTTCCGTCCAGGGCAGCCCCCAACGTAGATCTGGGAGGAACCTGCGCTCCACAGGCAGGGGTGCCCCTGATACCCGGAGAGGGGGCTTGCAATAGCTACTGCCCACTGACAATGAGCATCTTTGGACACTGGTGTTCGGGGGGGAGGTAGGAGGGTTCAGGGGGTGTGTTGTGCTCACTTGGGTGGCGGGTCGATGGGGTGTGTAACATGATTTCACATATGCCATAAACAATGCACGATCATCCAATGAGATGTGTGGACATTGATCTTTGTGTACGAGGCCATTATAGGCGTACAGTCCATATTGTGCATGTTCCAGACACACACAGTGCCACAAGTCCCGTGTCCATGTATCAGCCACCAGGCGTGAGTGCTAGAAGCATGCATCTATGATATGCTGACGAATGTCACGGCCCTCCTGTGCCTCGCAGACTCCTTGAGGTGCTGCCACATCCCCACCCTCATCATGACCATCTTCAGGTGCTTGCAGTTCTGCGTCAGGGGGCATGGGCACATTTCTACGTACGCACATGTTGTGTAGCATGACGCATGCCATGACCATCTTTGCAACCTTCTCATGGCGGTACAGGAGTGCCCCGCCAGACCTGCTGAGGCAGCGGAAACGAGTCTTCAGTAGGCCGAATGCCTGTTCTATGACTACACGGGTACGTGAGTGGGCATGGTTGTAGTCCTCCTCATGCTGGTCCCGTGGGTTCCGGAGTGGTGTAAGGAGCCATCTCTTCAGTGGATACCCGGCATCACCTGTATGTGGACAATAAAGGATGTTTGAGGAATGCCATTGCTACATACGCACCCCCCCCCTTCCTGCCAGGTCATTGCCGCATCACATACCCCACATCATCATGCTTGAAATGAGACTCACCGAGTAGCCAGGATCTGTTCCCTGCGTGTCGCTCCATGTAGCGTGGTATTGTAGAGTTCCTCAAGACCATAGAATCATGGGTTGATCCAGGGAATCGGGCACAACAATGTGTAATGATCCTGTTGGAGTCACACACCATTTGTACATTCAGAGAATTAAATTGTTTTCGGTTGCGGTACTGGGCCTCCATGGCATGTGGGACGACCAATTCCACATGGGTGCAGTCGATGGCACCAATGCAACCCGGTATGCCGCCAAGTGCATGGAATCCCACTTTTGCGTTCGTAATCTCCTGCTCCGAGCGTGGTAGAGAGATGTAGTCGTCTGCGTGCTTCAGGAGGGCATCGAGCACTTGCAATAGTGTCCGTGAGAACAGTGGCTGTGAAATGCCATGCAACTGTCCGACTGTGTGCTGGTAGGTGCCTGTGGCCAGGAAGTGTAGTACAGACACCACCTTCAGTAGGGGTGGGATGACGGTTGGGCTATCTATCATGCTGACAAGGTCAGCCTGTGTCATGTCCACAATGGCGGTTATGGTGTCCCGGTCCAAACGGTAGAGGGTGTGGATCTGCTCATCAGTGAGGTCGAACGGATGTGCTCGGAGGCGTGGGATTGCGGGCTGCCTGCGTGGTGGTAGTGGCTGTGCTGGCGGCCCTTGCTGGCCCTGCCTTGCCCTCCTCTTCCTCCTGCGTCTCCTCCGTGCGGCCGGTTGTTGTAGTAGTTGGTGTTCGTCTTCTTCTTGAAGTTGTAGTACTTGCAGTGCTATCAGGTCCCCCAGGGCCAACATCGCTAGTCCTGCCGGTAGCATTTCGGAGTGGGTGTGGTTGTGGGAGGGGGTTGGGTGTGCAATTTATGTGTTTTCAGGCTGTATAGCCTCCACCTGTGGTGATTCATTCCACCTGTGCAAGCTGCAATCCCCTTTGGGCGAGCACGTCCCGCACACAACGCTGCAATTCGACGAATGGCATCTTGCTATTGCAATCATGTATTTGTTCCCGATGGCAGTGTAATATTGGTTGATATGTTCATTCTGCTATGGTCCCATTGGTTCACATACTATCTTTGCAGTCGCGAACAGACTTGTGAAGGGTCAGTGGAACGTAGTACTCGAGTTACGGTGGACCCTCATGCAACACTGTACCGAGGTTCACCGACGGGCGGGGCGTCCCATTTGTGAGTGAAGGCAGTTGCCATTTTCACACACAGCCGCACTAGATGGATTAATTTGTGATTTCAAGCGGCCACAGATGCCTTTTCGACGTGATGTTGCAAATGAGGAATTCGAAGGACAGCGCTTTCGGTTTTCAGCTAGCGGCGAGGAGATGCCCACAGGTCTGACTGCAAATATAACGTTCTATTGTTCAATGTCCTTGGGACAGGGGCCATGGCGAGAATGCAATGATTGATATGAATAGTATGGGATGCGCAATAGCGAAGTGGGCGATGAGGCCGGACGTTCCCAAATACATGTTACTTCACAACACTGGAATTCCGGCCTGGAGCACAGTGGATTTAGCAGGCTGCATAACGCACAGACTCAATGGAAATTTCACATGTTATGTGAGTATGAAATCAGGCGTTTTCATTACGGGATGAGGGAATGATGTATGGATGCATGGACAGATGATTTAATACAGAGTTTGCCATGTACGGGGCTTCTTGGAATATATCCACTATGCGCTATGTGATGCAGGGCTGCCATAGTGGGACCATCGTCTATCTGGCCTTGTTGAACCCTCCCTGTCTCGACGCGCCTTCAGACACTTGTGTCTATGCACGTTACTAATCCCATCTGATGGATTCTGTTTTAACAGACGCATGCACAGAAACACTCGTTTGTAATAGTGTTTTCACCTCGATATAGATAGTTATGATTCGCAAGTTGTTTTTGGGTGGTGATGATCCCTTGGAGTGGGCTAGCATGCATATGGCTGTGGATTTGGTGTGATCATTGAAGTGAGTAATTCAAATGCAGTTCTGATGCCCATACTATTCTTTTTCATTTCATTTGGGTGACAGGTATCTCCTCCCCTTTTGCCACTGCCATCTGTATGCCACTCCTGCAGATGGATTTTACTCCCGACACCTGCTGCTTCGTGTTAATCAGTGGAGCAGCATTACGATCTTATGGGACGATCGCCAATGGGCCACATGCCCTTACGCAGTACTAGTGGCTAGGAGCAACATTTCGGACTTTCAGCTGGACTAGTGCCTCCCTAATGGGACGGCCCTGCGGTTCGAGGCGCTTCCATGTTGCCTTTTCGTACGAGAATGTAGGCCCTGTGTACCATGAGGGAACAGGGCATCACACAAGAAGTAGCTGGTCATTTATTGCGGATGCAGCCCACAATGGTGAATTATATTTTGGGGTTCATGGCCTAATGGCTGTTTGGGCTTGGTGAATTTGTTGTGCATTAAATTTCTATTCTGATAAGAACCGTGTAGCGTTCTTCTTTGCAAGTGATGTGGCATATTCCTATTTGGGGAGCGATGTATTGTGAGGAGATCTGCATTGGGTTCCAGCTTCGGAGTATAGTTGCCTGGTACTGTGCTGGGCGCGTTTGCCTACGGAGCCCAGTGAGGTCAGGGATTAGGGCTGCCAATATGACTGTTTTAATGGTGTCATGCTCAGGGGCGGGGGATTGGCTTTTGTGTAACAGATGCCGGTCAGCCAGGTGGATTGGTGGAATGATGTGATTATCAGAATATGGCTGGTCACAGGTGCCTGTGTTTGCGTGCGTTTCTTGGAGGGAGACTGAGGTCATGTCCATTTGTGTAGCTTCTGTATTCGTGCCATCTGTGCCCTGCAGCTCTCATTGGCCCCTCTTGAGGTTCATTTGTTCGTTGGCAGGCATGGGTGACTTGTACATTTCACTGGTTGCATTGTGTGACTTCATTGCACCTACGAGGAGTTGTGCAATGTGGCCAGGGAGTGGTGTACAGGCACTCAGTAGGGCCGTTTACGGTTGGTTCGCGATGCCGTACTTCTCACCATGGCGGAATGGTACTTTCCGCCGTGCTTGATGGCGTTAGGTGCATGTCCGCTAGGGTCAGAATTCGCGTACCGTTGCGCCATGGTGGTATTTGCGGTTTGGCATGGCGCGCGTGCACGTACTTGGTGCAGTTAGCGTTGGCGTTCACTACGGTGGCGCTGATGGCATCGTACTTTGCGGTGACGGGTCATGATCGCACCGAGCGCTATTCGATGGCGGTATTGCATTTCCGCCATCGTTTTTCGATTTCCGCCAGGGTCGTAATTAGGGCCTATGTCTTTGGAATTAGTAAACAATGGCTTTAGACGCAAAAGGTCCAAGCATAAGGTAGCAATGGAAGCCATGTATATGGCTAAGGTGCTTTTAATGGGGGGTCAAAGTCTTGTTGATGTGGACAACTATACTCCATTGTTGGCTACGTTTTGGTTCAAAACAACACAGAAAAAAGATCTCTGACTGGCCACCAACATGTTCTTGATAAACAGCTTGTGCAGAAAAGGAGGGATTTGAGGTTGGCCATCGGGTACCTGAAGAGTCTGCAGTCTTCTGTAAATACACGGATATTAATATTTACTATGCAAAGAGATTCCAACTGGCCGGGGGGTTAAACAAGGATGCCCTTTACCCCCCGCCCTCTTCATACTCTACATCTTTGATTTGGGTAATTGTATGGAGGAAACCAGGTTTTCCCACACAAAATTGGAGGAGTTAAACTGGGTCGCCTTCTCCACGAGGATGACGTAGTAATACTATATAGTACTCCTATAGATCTCCAAAGACAATTGAAACGACTGAAATAATACACGTTGCAAAATGATATGCAGATTAATATTGAAAAAAGGAAGATCCTAACCCTGTAAAAAAGATCAGGTAAACCGAAGCAGAAGTTTTCATGGTGCCTGGGTCCATTGGCGATTGAAACTCTTGACTCCTATAAATATCTGGGCATACAAATATGTAAAGGTGCTGTGGAATCTCCCAACTTGGTGATCTTAAAACGGAAAACAACAGTGTTGGCCAATCAAGCCTTAATCTTGAAGTGTAGATACTGCCACTATTCACTACAGCTGCGTTTAGACTTTTATAAAGCAAAGGTGGTACCGACAGTGACATAAAGTGCGGATGCTTTGTTAGGCCTTCCAAAAAAAACAATCAACCACTCTAGAAGGAGTATTCTGGAAAAGGGTCCTGTGCCTTCTGAAGTCTGGCCTGATCCAGAAAATTAGAAGAGAATTAGGCCTAACCTTCCTGAGGGCATCTGTTGAGTGGAAACTCTGACTTTTTGGGGGAAATGTTCAAATGAGTGTCCTGTCTCTATCCTGGCCCTGATAAAAGCACAGATGGAAAGTGATGGTGGTTGTGCAGCAACAGTTTGGGACTCAGTTTGTACATGCTTATTAGAGCATTTGGGGTCTTCACTGGAAGTTCTATGGTCGAATCCGTGTAAGGTGAAAAAGAAGCTGTGGGAAGCAGACTGGATTTTAACTTGTGAGGGGGCAAAACAAAGTAAACTGTTTAGTAGTTTAATGAAGGAGACAAGAGCATTGGGACAAATCCCTGACTATCTAGGAAGTTTCCAGGTCTCAATTTATGAGGATCCAATTTAACCTCTTTCAGACAATGGAAGTTATTTCGGTTATAGCCGAAGTGGGCTGGGTAAGAGTGACATGTAGATTTCATAAGGGTGATGATTCAATGGAAAATGTGCCTAATTTATTTACTTGCTGCATGGCATTAACTCAATTGAGAACAAGACATTTTCCCAGCTTTTTGGAGGAATGTTCTACTTTGTTGGCAGATTAGTGGTGGTCCCTATTATTGAGAGGGGAGAGAACATCATTGACTATTGCAGCAGTAACAATTGTGAAAGAATGCATTGGACTTTTGGGAAAAATGAGGAATGTTGAACATAATGATGGTTTTGATAAAAACGGGTTAAACTGATTAATGAAATAGCCTTGATGGTTTTCTAAAAGCTGTTTTATTGAACTAAATTGCATTAGACTTAAACCGACTGAGCACAAGACATTTTTCCAGTTTTTTGGAGGGATGTTTTACTTTGTCGGCAGACGATTGTTGGTCCCTATTATTGAGAGGGGAGAGAAGATCACTGACTATTGCAGCAGTACAATTTGTGAAAGAATGATTTGGATTTTTGGGAAAAATTTTATATGTTGAAATAATAGTGGTTTTGATAAAATTGGTTAAATTGATAGATGAAATAGCCTTGATGGTTTGCTAAAAGTTTTTTTATTGAACTAAATTGCAATAAAAAAAATGATAACAGTATGATTGTGAGATCATAGAAATATGAGCAGGAAAACAAGTGTGTAATCAAAGACAACACCCAAATTACATAAAGTCAAAGAAATAGACAGAGTTTAAGGTGGAAAAGAGATAGCGAAAGGGGGCAGTGGAGGAGGGATAGTATGAGCAGGAAAGAAAAGAATCTCTGTTTTAAAAAGGGTTGAGGTGGAGATAACAAGAGGACATCCATGCTCGTATTGCTAGAAGACAGCAGATGAAGAATGAACAGAATTACTAAAAGAGGAAAATGAAAGAAAATTTTGCAAATCATCTGTGTCGATGGTAGGAGACCCCACAGGAGGAAATAGGAGACCTGAGAGAAGAAGTACAGAGGGAGAAGGGAAGGGGACCAGGGACAGAACTTTGGGGGACACCGTGAGACAGGGTCGGGTTAGAGAAGTGACCAGCCCAACTAACTGAGAAGGTGCCACCAGAAAGATAAGAGTGAAAGCAGTTAAGAACAGGACCTTGAACACCAAGTGCGGCAAGGACTGAAGGAATATTAGAATGGTCAAATGTGTGAAAAGCAGCCAACAACTCTAACAGAAGAAGAGAGGAAAATTTAGAACAGCATAGCTTGAAGTCAAATTGTCACGATTAGAAGAGCAGATTCAGTAGAGAGACAGGGCCTAAATCCACATTGAAAAGGTGGTAGAAGGGAGTGCAGATTAACAAAAGAAGAAACTTGGGAATACACAATGCGCTTGAGACGTTTGGAGAGAAATGATAGAAGATAAATAGGACCATAGTTAGAGGGTAAGTAGGGTTCAGGCAAAGCTTTTTTTTAGAAATGGAGGATAGAAGCGTTTTTGAAAGAAGACAGAACAGAGGAAAGAGGAGGCATTGGAAAGATCAGTGAGATAAGCAGGGAGAGAAGAGTAGACAGGCAGAATTTCATCGCTGGTTCCATTCCAGTCCTTAAAGTACATTACTTTTCAACTAAATGAATTTATTGAAGTAACCTCTACTTGGAACTTCCTATGAAGCTGGAGTCATGCATACTTTCAATATGGTATCCGGCCTTTTGACGCCATACTTTTGTACACATATCAAAAAGCGTGAATACCGAAGGCCCTCTCTAAAGCCTGCCTCTGCAACATGAATTGTTGTCAGCTGGAACCAGTAAGTTATTCCATCAGGAGTGGGATGGCAAGTATGTGCAGGGGATGGGGGGTGGTACGGTATGTGTAGGATGTAAGGGAGGTGTCCAGGGGCAGTGGATGATCATGGGGGGCATGATTTCTCTGATGCCGTGGCAAA
Organism: Ambystoma mexicanum; assembly: GCF_040938575.1. Taxonomy (NCBI): domain Eukaryota; kingdom Metazoa; phylum Chordata; class Amphibia; order Caudata; family Ambystomatidae; genus Ambystoma; species Ambystoma mexicanum. The sequence continues at coordinate 407,389,242 of NC_090937.1, forward strand.
GCTGCTTTTGTGGGGTCCATGGGGTTGAACCCCCAATGGATCACACCAAGTGTGATGGTGAGGAAGATGATTCGTGGGGCGTGGAGGGGTTGAAATTCTGCCATTAATGGCCACACCAATGTGGACCTAAAAATTGCAGTTTTTTTGGGGAGTGGTCTTCAATGGGCAGGTTTATTGCAGAGAACAGAAAAAAACAGGTATTAGTAGATTTGTTTGAATACATTTGGTCGAATGGTACATTTGTCATAATTTGGCCTCTACCATTCGACCGAATGTATTCGATCAAATTGGCTAATATACACCAATCATGGGGAGCGAGGGTTGCGGGTGTGTCCCCCACTCCCCATGACCGGTGTGTATTTGCCTTGGGAGTTGTGGGGGTGTCCCTGCTTCCTCGATACTGGAGGCGGGAACAGGGAAAAAAAAAGAAAGAAAAAAGGACCCTGTGGCGTTGGAGCCGACCCCCCATTAGAGGGAGGGATCCAACGCCGCAGGGCTGAAGCGGCCAGGCGATGAGAATCAGGTAAGTGGTTAAGGGGAGTGGGGTGTTGGTTTCAGTGCGTTTCATCCTCTGAGAACTGATCGCATGCAGGCTGTTTTATATCGGTATTTTGCCGCAATCAGTTCTAAGATGGCCCTACGCACCCAAACCAAAATTCACACTATTACTTCTTTAATGGCAGTGCTGCTTTCCCAATAATCCATAGCCTGCGGTGTTTACCTGTTTCTAGTTTTATTATTATATGTGCAGTGGTTTCCTCTATTCGAGAGAGTTAGCTTCGAACATAATATTCACATCACTTTGGAGCAGTAAAGCCTGACAGTGGAAATTCAGAAACCATAATTTCCACTATAAAACAAAATAAAGTATATTAATGTCTCTGCTGGCACACTGCAGGGGAAAACACATTCAATGTCATTAAGCACAAGAACTCATGGATGAAATAAAAAAAACAAGTAGGCTTTTATTTTCCAAAGTCGATTGCTACATAAATACAAAAATATCATTGCCTCCAAATTTAAAAAATGTATAGACAGACAAAAGAAATTGGGCCAGCTTAATTTTCTCTATCAAGCACTGTAACTCTGTGTTGTGCTGCACATGGTTGCCAGTTTTGAGCTGACGTGGCTTATAATGTGGCACTGAACTGTCTAGAAAGCTCTTCCTTTGGTTTATATTCATTGGGAAGACTTCTTACAAAGGATTGTCCATAGGGTTTTTAGAGTAAAGGAAGCATTTATGATGTGAATGTATCACAAAGGAATCTTTCATTGATCAAGGATTGATGCATTTATCATGTCATCTTCTCAAGAGCACGGATCACAAATGTGTAGGAACATGGGCAACAAATAACCAAGTATTTCTAGAAATCTGCAACACGCTCATAATGTCTGGCACGGATTGTCTTTGCACGAGATTGTGAAAAAATGCAGAGTGCGCAGAGAATTTCTAGGTGAGGTTAGAAAGAGTGTTCTTAGACATTAGGATGATGGTCAGGGCGGCACAGGTCTTCGCCGATCAATTGTATTTTGCATAGAACCCACTGAAGAGTTAATACAAGACAACTTCTCGTTGGCTGTAGAAAGGTTGTTACATGCGTTTAGTGTTTCAATTTTTTATTAATATGTAATCACTTTTACAAAATGATCTTCATTTGCAAAATATTTTAGGCTCCAAATGTGAGATGGACATTGATGAATGCAAATCCCTTCCCTGCCTGAACAATGGAGTGTGCAAAGATGGCATTGGGGCGTTCACCTGCCAGTGCAAGACTGGCTATTCAGGTATAAAGACTTTTTTTCTAAAATTCATGAAAATTATCAAATTAATTGTTATAAATATTTGAAATCCTACTAAGGGGACTGGAAAATCATTAACAACGTAAGTGCCATTTGAATATACACACAACCACACATTCAGAATGTTTCCTCAAGTAAAGATTTGTCACAGAATTTCAGGGATTTTGTTGAATTGAACTGTTTTAATGTAACTATATTTTATCAAAATTATTTTAATTGAATTAAATTGGTTTTGTTTTCGTGTATCTCCCAGCAACCGTTACTACTACCTTTTTTCCCTTTGTAATAAGTTACTGTCAGTCATAACATCAGTCATGTAACCAATGTAGTGTTAACCTATGAAGTAGGATGTTTAAAGTTAAGCACACTTAAATCACCCGGCGTGCTACTTTTCTGGGGTTTTCTGGCAGCAGGTCCACCTGCTAGAGAAATTATTACAACACATTTATTTATTTATTCACATTTGTTGAGCGCACATCAGCCCATGGGCATTGTGACACTTGTTACAGTGGTGCTCATAACTCAGTTACATACATAAATACAGACAAGCAGCCCTAGGGCAACGTGGCGCTTGTTACAGTGGGTGAAGATAGCTTTCTTACATACAACATACAACATTTGCCTTAACTCTGACACAGAGAGGGGTCCAACGAAGAGCTCTTGCTGCTACCATGCTCTCAACTGTGAGGATTGGGTAGAGACAAACTGCACAGAGGCACCTGCTTAGATTAGTAGCAGTATCAGCCCCATCCAACTGCAATAGAAAGTACTTCAGTGAGTTTGCCATGACGCAGCAACACAAGGCGGTGCACGGCTGGTCTCTTGGTTCCATTAAGGACTGCAATGGATGAAGCGGGTGCAGGACATGCATATTTAAGAAAAATAAGAAAAGAAAGAGCAGTTAATTAATAAAGCAGAAGATTGCTAAAAATATACCAAGCTACTTCCACATGATGCCAGTGCTTAGGGTTCCCGATCTAACCACTGACTTACATGTGAGCTGATTGGTTCAGATTAACACCACTTCTCTGCATGACATTCTGGAAGTGTGCATAGATATCTGCAGTGACCCTTTCCATCTTGTTCACTCACCAACAGCGCATGCACAGGAAATTAAACATAGAAACATTAACAATCAGTCATATCCACGATGCAATTCTTCTCCCTCAACCCACCCACTCCCACAGTCATGTTGGCTATGTTCATAATACCCCTTTTCATCAGCATGCCACTGTAATTATCATGCTCATAATGCCACTCACCTTAATATGCCCCAGCATGCTCCTATACAAGATATGCCCATACTGCCTTTGCCTAAATGTTTGCCAGCGTGCCACTGTACAGTGCACTGCAGGTAGGTGACCACTCCTGATTGCTTTGCCCATAATGCAACTGTAAGAAAACATCTCCATGCTAGCTTTGCCAAGTTTAACACGTACGTCCACACTCATGTTTGTTTGTTCATAATGCCAGCAATTCCACTGTTAGAAATCATGTCCATTCTGCCTGCTCCAATATGTGACCTGTATCACCATGTAAGAACAAAACCATGTTTGCTTTGCCCATGTATCCAGCGATGCCATTGTAAAGCAAACATGCCCATACTGGCTGTATCAACATATGCCAGTATCACCACTAGATTGCATCTTCAAGTTTGCTTTGCCCTTAAAGCCAGTAATGCCATTGCAAATAAACATGCCAAAGATGGCTGCACCAATTGTTAGGTAAGATTTTAACCTTAGTGCTAAATCGACCTTACCAAAATGGCCCATGTCTTCTTTTTTCACCATTTTGGCATTCCGGGTGGGGAAGTCCTTTGTGTGATTTCTATCTTCGGTGGGAGACCTCATTCAAGCCAGCCCGGTTCCAGAGTGTCTGTGAAGGTAGGGAGCGAGGGAGGAGTCCAAACTCTGCACCCTTTTGTCTTCCAGCCTGCCTGTGAAAATCCAGTTCAAACTGGGAGGCTCACAGTGGTGAAAGGACTGCTAATGTTTGATTGGCTCGGTTCCTGCATAAACATCTGATCCTGGAAGCTGAAGAGGTAGTCCACCACTGGACCTGAATCCAAAGAGCAAGATGAAGAAACCACAGCTGAGATGATTTTTAGCAAATGGAAAGCCTGCTGTCTAACCAGAGCCTGATGTTACCATTCCATTCAAGCAACCTGAGTACTCCAAAAATGAAGAGCCTGGGCCAGAGCCTGGTGAGATACACGAGAATAAAGAAAATCGGCATTTTGAGCCATCCCACATTATGCTGTGACTTTGCAGGGCTGCAATACACCAATACCTTGAGAACTTGAGCCATTGTGCAGTGCATGGTCTTCTGAATTCCGAATTCAGCTGAAACATTGCTTTCATCCTGCTGGACCTCCAGAGACGTGATTCCAGCCCTTGAAGGCCCCTCACCTGAGTCCTGGACCAGATTAGCGACACAAATCCAATCAGCGATATTCTTTCTTCTTCTGGCGCCTGAAAAGGGCGCCCCAACCAACGAGCTGCATCCAGCCATGAAGGAACTCTGCCTGTAGCCTTCCACGTTGATCCCGGCTGCAGAAGCCCTTCCAGTGTCCTGTCTTCAGTCTTCATGATAAAGAATTCAGCAACTGGGTTTTTGGCTGCAGATACTGAAGTTTCCTCGGCTGCAACTGCTTCTTCTTTGCTGAGTAAACATGCAAAGAACCTCTTGCCTAGAGCCTTCCCCGTGATACCTGCTGAAAAAGCGCCTTCTGGTGCCTGAAAAGGGCGCCCCAACCAACGAGCTGCATCCAGCCATGAAGGAACTCTGCCTGTAGCCTTCCACGTTGATCCCGGCTGCAGAAGCCCTTCCAGTGTCCTGTCTTCAGTCTTCATGATAAAGAATTCAGCAACTGGGTTTTTGGCTGCAGATACTGAAGTTTCCTCGGCTGCAACTGCTTCTTCTTTGCTGAGTAAACATGCAAAGAACCTCTTGCCTAGAGCCTTCCCCGTGATACCTGCTGCAAAAGCCCATCCAGTGTCCTGTCTTCAGTCTTCATGACAAAGGAAATCATCAACCAGGTTTTCGGCTGCTGATCCCGAAGTCTTCTTGCTGCAACTCTTCTTCCATGCTAAGGTGCTGTGTTGGCTGGGGTATTTACCTACCTTAAGCCTTTGCGATTTCTGTAAAGCTTTTGGGTGTTTTTTGTGATTGGGAGTCCTCTCATCCAGTTCGCCCATGCCTACTGCTGGAATCCACCAAGGGTGTCTTCTCAGAAGTCCCGGAACTCTCAACAAACTCTAAAGTGAAATACTTGTGTGACGAGTCTTCCTTAGGAACTCTGACTTCTGCTACTTCTGTGTCTTCCTGAACTGCCTGGTGGATCTAGTGCCCCCTTCTGCCACTGAGAACACTCATGCTCCAGGAATGGGGAAGGACTTGCTAAGGATTGGGCCTGTTGCCTCGAAAAGAGAACAAGTCTTTCAAAGTTTAAATATTTGTAAATGAGTTGGTTGGTAACTGTAACTTTGAGAGTGAGCAGTTACAAAAGTTCTTACTTATCTTGAATGTGTGTTGTGCCATTCTGAAGAGTATAGGTAAGGTTATTTTAATCACCTGTGAATTTGTTGGGCAACTTCCCAAAAGTAATGCTGTTGGCTTCACTATTTCTTTCAGAAAATAGCTGTACACGTTTCCCAACTGGGTCTTGCTTCCCCTGACTTGCTGTCTAGAATGTCTGCCTTAAGTTATACTTACCTTTAAGATGCTGATAGCTCCTTGAAAAAGTATATGGGTTTCACTTACCTTGAGTTTGCTGTATGCCATTCTAAAATAAGTTAAAGAGTTATTGCTTACCTAAGTCTATATTCCACTGACCTGAAAAGCAACTGTAATAGTATATTACAATGTTAGGTTTTACCTGCCTAGAATAGCTGTGAGACATTCTTAAAAAGTGTTCTGTAGGTGTAGCTGGCCTTGGTCTGCCTGGAGCAATCGTAAATTAGTGTAAAGAGTTCATAACTTAGGGCCTCATTATAACCTGTGCGGGACGGGTTTAATGGCGCCGGTAATGGTTCTGGCACTGTTAAACCCATTCCGCACAATTAAGAGGTCCCCTCGCGGGACCTGCTCTGGACGTCTGGTTTTTCCAGACGTCAACAGTCGGTCCCGCGAGGGGACCAGCGAGCTAACAATGGGCCCATTCGTAATGGGCCCGTTGTTAGCTCCCTCTCCATTCCCATTGAGCCCTATGAAGGCTCGAATGGGAATGGGGAAGGACGGGGCCCGGGTTCCCTGAAGGAGGAAATACTGGGCCCTCCATACTCGGAATGGCCCGGTATTTCCCTATTCAGGGAACCCAGACACGATTTTGGAGGCAGCCATGCCCCAAAGTCGTAATGAGGTATTTAGTCTGTGTTCCACTGAGATGAAAAGCAACTGAGATTGTTTATTACACCAAAAGGTCTTACTCACTTAGTATAAATGTGTGTTATCCTGAATAATAGTTATAGATTTGTTTTACTGTTCCTTGAATGAGTATTCCACTATTCAGACAAGCATGCTTGCAGGTTGATTTACAATGTGATTTATTTGCTGTGTGTCAATGCATAACTGACAGGGTCTACTACCCTTGTATTGCTGAAAGTAATCTGCATGTAACATATGTTTTTTACTCCCCATGAATAGATGTGTCCTATATGAAATATGTATGGTAAGGTCTGACTTCCCTAGAATTACTGTTAGGTATTCTGAAGAAGGTTTATGCTTTGGTTTGTGTACCCTCAAGCATTGTGTTGTATTTTTATAATGTGTTTATGACTATGACAAAGTACTTACCCCAAGACTTAACTTGGCCTAATTGTATTTTTAATAAACCTTTATTTTTTATAATACTTCTGGTTGTAAGTGTTTCGATTGAATCCTTGGTAAACTACAGGTTCTATGTACTTTCCAAAACCAAAAAAGTGATGGGTGGAAGGTTTCAAATTAATCTGAATATCTTCCATTGCTCTAGGAAACCTTCCACACCACTGATTTTTAGCCTGTGTGCACCATTGCAAAAGGGATACAGCCATATGCAAATCAGTCAGGTACTGACACCAATGGCAGCAGCCCTGCCCGAACTGCTAGGCCAGGTCCCTTCTGCACGTAAACACAAGCAACCCAGACATGTTTCAGCCTTGAGAGAGGGTATGCCCAGATGTGGGTCACTTACTTGCTGCACCATAGGGAACAAAGCTCACTGAGGAGGCCCAACAAGGTTGTAGTACAGCCCTCTCTCCCCCCTAAGATAATATTGGCTGCTCTGTCTATGCTACCATATACACATGTGGTACAGCCTTATACTAAGAGTGGAGTCTTGTACTGTCTCAGTTGAATGGGTTTGCTAAGCCCTTAGTTGGACTTCAGATAAGCTGTCCTAACACTGATAAGTTACATTATCCCAAAATAATTATTCCCTCTTGTTTGCTTTACCCATGTATCCAGTAATACCAAGCAAGAACACCCCCATGTTGCCTTTTCCCATAAAGTAAGTGATGTCACTGTTTTCCTTGCAGGTGTGCATCGTTAGCACTGCCCCTGGCTATAGGCACTGCCCTCCCCTCTGAAAATAGAAGCTCTCCTCACAAGTGCATAAAGAAGCATAGACGCAGACACATAAAGCCACTTGCTCACTCACATACATCTTCTCACTCACAGCCATCTGAGTCTCTCACTGTCTCTCAGAATTCACATCTAGGAAACATCATAAACATGTTATAGTAAATGCTTGCTTTTCAGGTGTACGCAATGGAAATAATAAACGTCTCAAACCCTCTGGCATCAACCAAGTTCCAATCCTCCCAATGATTGGAGATTGAATATGGAAGCTAAAATAGCTCATCTAGTCACAATATATAGGGAACCATTCAAAGTGTTTTCATGAGTCTATACATAATACTTTTAGTGTACAGGGCTCCAACACTTAGTATAGGCCTGAACTACCCAACATGTTTGGTATCTATGGTGGAAGAAGTCAGGCTTAGTCTAGAAGGGAGTAGAGCTGTAGTAGCGTACAAAGACCTTTGAGCACACAAACAGTCAAGAAGACACTTGCACACTTGCAGTAATATAAAAATAGATTTATTTATTAAAAATACTAGTCAAGGTTAAGTTCACATTTCAATTAGGGTAAGAGAAAAGTGTATACATAAATACAGTAGGACATTTGCAGTTGTAACTCAATTTGATGATTAACCTAAAGTTGTAATGCAGGTAAGTGAAAGAGTTTCTTCAGGTTAGCAAAAGTGTTCATCAACCACAATCATAAATGATAATACTGGTAAGTGAAAGCATGTGATACACACTTGTAGAATAGTTGGAAGCAATTCAAAGTAAGTAAAGCACTTAGCAAATAATACTTGGAATCAATGGTTTAAGGAAGAATGAATGAATCAAAACCAACACAGAGCAGGTAATACATGCATTCAATTCACAGAGGCCTTGGGCTTTAGTAGTCCATCCCTATCCAGGTTTGAGTGTCTCAGAGTCAGATTGGAGGGCAAAACAGGTAAGGAACAAGCTATAAAGAGTCAAGAGTTCCAGAAGAAGAAATGTATCAAGTAAGTACAGTTTCTTTGTTGGAAAAAAGGGTAAGGGGCTTCGGAGAAAGCTCCCTGTTGCCACACATGCATTAGGCCTGGGCAAATATGATGGTCAAACTTCCAAACGTGCAAATCAGGACTCTAGCACTCCAGCAAAACAACTCAAGGTAATTTCTAGCAAGAGTCTGACAGTACCTTAAGCGTGAAGAAAGAGATGGAGCACAATGCTTCCACGATGCAGCAGCAGCAGACTCAGTCACCAGAATCTTGGTCAGGCAGACTGGAGAAGGGACACTGGAGGGATCTTGCAGCAGCAGTCGAGTGGAGAGACTCTCAGCAATGGATTCTTCTTGGTTCTGTAGTTTTGGTGCCTTTTCAAAGCACCAGCGAAGAACGGTTACAGGCCGGTCAATTCAGCTTGCTTTCTCAGTCCAGCCTTCGGATAAGGGGACTTCAAGGAGTGGAATATTGCCTCTGGTCTGAAAGGAGTCTACCAAAGTTTTGAGAGGATTCGATCTTCGGAAGGCTAAGCACTGCACACTGGCTACACTGGTGAAAGATGCAGATCGGAATGGGATGGCTTGAAATGCAGGTTGGTCCCAACAGTCTAAGGAAGAAAATCGTCTGAATCAGAGCTTCTCTGTTACTTGGAAAAGAGGGCTGAACAGCAGCGCTCAATCAGAGTACTATGGCGGTCTCTCGTGGTACCTGCAGATGTTGTTCTTCTTCTCCTCTTTGGAATGGATCTTCCAGTTGTCGACTCTGCCTTCAGCATCACGAACCTCACCTTTTATGCAGGAACCCAGCCATTCAATATGCATGCTGTCATTCAAACTTTGGGTGGGGGCTGTCATTTCAGGACAGCCTGCCTTCGAGTTAGAATTGGATCTATGCAGGCATAATGGATGACAAAGACCTGTGGAATTTCGAAGTCCTCGCAGCTTCCTGTCCAACCAGAAACACTGGCACCTTTAGGCAGGCTTCACAAAAGGATCCAGGCACAGACGAAAAACACACAAGGACCTCCCCCACCCAGCATGGCAACAAAAGGACCAAGAAAGAACAAACCATTGTGAGTTGGTAAAACAAGAAGACAGTAACCATTATGGATCAATGGTGTCCTATGTGTCTCTTACCGCAGCTGTAAATACAGCTTGCATTGCAACTTTTATAAAATTGGTAGAAAAAGTATCCACTGCCAATAGTTACTCAAATGAATTTGCTACTGTAACCAAAACGTTACAGGAGAAATGAAAAAGAGACACAAAGTGTGCCCTCAGCAATTCGCATACAGCTGTGGTGCTGGTTTCAAAGAAAAGTGTAGATAGGATAAAAAGTACCCTCCTATTCTTGGGAAGAGTAGTTCTTGCAAGGAATTAAAATAAAACCAAAGAGGGCAGCTCAAGGAGTTTCCAATAATACTGCACATAGGGTGCTGCGTGTTACAGTAGGACATTATAGATGCTATAGAAAATATGGAGGCAAGTAGACTCTATATAAATGCACCAAAAAAGGAGTACCCAGAGTACAAAACATGAATGGGTGAGTGAGGAAAAGGATTCCCACTCACTCATGGAAGTCAAAAAAGATCCAATAGTCAGTCAAAAAGTGCTGGGGGACTCACCAAGTGAGGAGAATATCACATAAAATGGAAATTCTGCCTAACAAATAGCCTTTGCATTTTCGGTTTGCGCTTCATGTAGTATAGAGCTAAAGTTTTAATCTAAAGAGAGTTGTTCCTTTTTTGGTCCACTACGGTGGTATGCAACATATAGGGAAATATATGGATTCAAAAATTAATTGAGACTAATTTATATACAAAATTAGCAGATGGAATAATGTGCAATACTGCCCATAAATGTGCACCACATTTTATTATTACATATTCTTTAGAAACCCAGCTTCCCTCTGCATATCATGCACTGATCTACGGCCATCTATCTCTTGCTCTCTCTTTCTCTCTCAGTACAATCTCTATCTAAATCTGTATCTCTGTCTCTCACTCTGTGTTTTCCTCTTTCTCATGTGAATGTGCTCTGAGTCTCTATCGCTCCCTTTACCTCTTTTTATTTGGTGGTTTGGTCTCGCAGGTTCTGTATTGTTTTGAAATATCCATAAGAGAGCAGGGAAAGGGTCAAATAGCACCAATGAATGTTTCTTGCTACTTTTCATAAAATGAAATAGCATTTTGGGAACATAAGAGTGACCATATGTATTTGACAAATGCATTTCTGATTAAAACGGGATTTATGCTTGGATCTCTAAGCAAATAATGCACACTGGGCTTGGTTCTTATTTAATTTTTCACAACACCTACCCTAACATTGAGGTTTTTGTAACTGTAAATGATAGATACTTATTCAGACAGCATCACTTTTTGGATGTGAGTCTAAAATGACCGTGGCATTGCTCACCCGACTGTTGTCAGTGAGCTGCACTCCCTGGCCACATTTCCTGAACGGACCTGTCTTCTCTCCGAAGTTGGGTCTCACGGTAAGTATGTCAGTGCATATGAGGCTCTGTGCTTGCTCCTGTGCAAAGTGGTCTCTGAGCATGTGTAGCCATTTGTTGTTTTGTAAAGGGTTCTTCTGCACTATGGTTGAAGGGCAGTTATTGAGATATGTTGTTGGTTACTTGGTTCATATTTGAATGTGTTTCCTCATTTCTTGGGTACTTCACTGTGATATTGTTTGATAGAAATCCGTACTTTGCCTATACACCTCTTGTTGTATTTGTCCTTCCAGGCATTGTTTTGTTTGCATTAAATATGCCTGGTTGTTTTTTTGTGTACCCCAATCAAATGCAAGTTAATGCAAATGACATTCCTCAAAGCATTCCGGTATACAATTAATTAGTTATGTGCGTGTGTTGCAGGCTTCTCCCAAGCATATCATGTGGGCCCCTTTGTTTAGATGGTACTGTCAACTGAGAAAGAACATATAAGGAGCAATTTATTTTTAGAAAACAGCAGCATTTGCATCTTTGGTGGAAAAGACATCTGATTAAGAGAAGGAAACACAATACAGAATAGTGCAGTGCGAGTGGTGACGGGAATTGCTTGGAATTACCACGTCTCAGGGGCTAGAAGAAGTCTACATTGGCTCCCAGTTAAGTCCAGGTTTCTATTTTGCCTTCTGGTAATTGCACAGAAATGTCATCTGGGCAAGATGCCCTTCTATCTTCAGGATCTACTCAAAGTGAAACAATATACGAGAACCCAGAGATCTAGCAATACTGACCAGTTGGCCCCTCCTAGATATAAGTCCACAAAAGCCACAAAGGGTGCATTCCAGAATGCGGCCCCATGAGCATAGAATGGTCTTCCACCGAAGCTCAGGAGTCTGAAGTCCACTGTACTCTTTAGGAAGAAACTTAAAACTCTTCTATTTGCCTAACCTGTTTTCTGATCCTTACTTTGACCAACCTACGGTGATATGATTGTTACTTGTTGTTGTATGGTGTGGGCTTGCCAGGGCCCACACCAGCATTCACACTCAGCCACACATTCACTCGCCAGGGACCACACGGCACACGTATGTGCTGCTCAGGTCCCCGGCTCGAACTGCCGGGCTGACAGTCTTTATTTTCAACGCGCATGCGCGAGCCTCGTTGTCACTCGCGCATGCGTAAACAATGCGTATGCACTACGCAACATCCCTCGTTTTCCCCCAAACAAGAACACGTTATAACAAGTATACTTGACGTTAACAATTCAAACTTAAACAAGCAGTCTTCCACCTGTTACGAGGCAGAGTCCATGATAAAGTCTTGGAACCTCTGCGGCGGCTTGCGCCCCGCCCGGCTCGGGTACCTGCGTGCTTCTTCAGTGGGCGTCCCTGGTGTTCCTGGAGCCTCTGGCGGTCCATCGTTTCGTGATGGATCTCCTGCGTCAGACTCTGGCTCATTTGCGTCGCTCACCTCGGGGTTTGGTGCTGCCTCTATCCGCTTGAAGAATGATGCATTCCTCGTGACCGTTCCTCGGGCATTGGCTGCAGTGATCATGGACGCGTTGACGTGGGTCACTCCCAGCGGCTGCGCCTCGTAGGGTAAAGATAACTTTCCTTCCGGCCTTCGATTCCGTACCAGCCCAGTGTCACCCAGGGTAATCACCTTCTCTGGTAACCTTCGTCGGACACTCTCCCGCTCATTCTGGGTGGCCCTTTCCGCTCGCACCCGGTTGTTATCAATCTCCCCCAGACAGCGGCTTTCTACCTCGGGCAATAGCCCCCGGGGAGCTCGTTTGAAGAGGGCCTCCGCTGGCGCGACCCCAGTGGTCTGATGTGGGGTCGTGCGGTATTCCCGCAGAAAGTCAAACAGGTTTCGGCGGAGTTCCTCCCCTCCATTCAGTGATATACGGAACACTTTTATTGAGCGTCCACATGAAGCGTTCCACCTCCCCATTTGCTCTCGGCCAGAGTGGGGTGACCTTCCGATGCTTGGTCCCTCTTTCCACACAGTACTGAGCAAACTGCTGCCCCATAAATGGCGCTCCATTATCCGAACATATCTCAATGGGGAAACCATGGGTGGCAAACATTTTCTCCGGGGCCAGGATGGTGTGGTCACTGGCCGTGGATTCAACCAGCTCCACCTTAGGATAGCATGACCACTGGTCTACCACCGCCAAAAAGTACATCCCTCGGCCAGTGGATCCGAAGTCAGCATGCACCGTCCCCCACGGGCGTTCACTCCTTTCCATGGCCTGGATGGGCGGCGCTCTCTCCACTGGACTTGCTGCTTGGCAAGGTATGCATGCTCTCACAAACTCGTCCACCCTACACTCCAGGTCCGGGAACCATACTTTCAACCTGAGACGGGCCTTCGTCTTTGCCGTCCCCTGGTGCCCTTTGTGGGCGAGCTGCAGCACCTTGCCCACCAGTGCACGTGGGATTACGATTTGGTGCCCCCTCAGCCACCGACAGCTCGTGGCGTGCCCTCCAGAGAGCCTGTAGGTCCTTCTGTGTGCCAACGTCCCTCCTGGCATTGTTCATGAGCACTTTGCGCCACTCTCCACTGGCCACAGCCTCCTTTATTATCCAGAATACTTTGTCTGCATTCGATTCCTCTGCAATCTCTTGGCGCGCCAGGGCGACAGGCAGATCTGATTCCACCACCAGGTACACCGCTTCTACACAATCTGCCACCTCCGCCAAGTCTCGAGGGCGCCCCGCTCTCGGGTGGCGGGACAGACAGTCCACTGGATTGTGGGTGCCAGGACGGTACAGCAACTTGACCCCGTACTCCATGAGCGAGAGCATCCACCTCTCGATACGTGGCGGTGGCTTGGACAATGCCGCGGACATGATCCGGATCATGGGTCTGTGGTCCGTCACGACGACTACAGGCTTTCCTAGGATGTAGATCCGAAAGGGCTTGCAGCCCCACAAGATAGCCAAGGCTTTGCGCTCAATTCGTGAATAACGTTTTTCAGTCTCGGTGAGCGCCTTGCTGGGATAGGCAATGGGTTGCATGATCCCCTGTGGGTCCGCCAGCATGAGGACTGCCCCTAAACCCACCGGGCTTGCGTCTACCACGATCTCCGACTCCGGGTCCGGATTAAAATAAGCCATAGTGTCTTGCCCCGACAGGGCGTTCTTGATGACGGTGAACACTCTTTGTTCATTCCCTGCCCAGGTCCAGGCCACATCAGTTCTGGTCAGCGCCCGCAAGGGTTCCGACAGCGAGGCCAAGTCGCGAATAAATCATCCACAATAATTGACCATGCCCAGGAAGCTCCTGATTTCTGCGGGCGACTCCGGCGGGGCCGCCTCTTGAATGTCCTTCACTTTCTCCGGGTGCGGGGAGATGCCCCGGCGTGGAACACAAACCCGAAAAATTCTATCCAGTCTTTCAAAAATTCACACTTTTTCCGGTGCAGGGTTAGTCCCAGGCTACGGAGTCTTTCCAGGGTGCTCTCCAGGTGCTTCAAATGCTCCGCTTCTGACCTTGCGAATACCAGGATGACGTCCGACATGGTGATCACGACTTTTAGTCCCGACAGGGCTCCCCTAATGGCGTTCTGGAAAACCTCTGCTGCCGAAGAGACCCCGTAGCTGAGCCTCTTAAACTGGTATAGCCCCTCGTGAGCCGTAAAGGTGGTAATGTATCTTGACTTAGGGTGGAGCTCCTGTTGATGGTAGCCGGACCTCAGATCCAGTTTACAAAAGACTCTCACCCCCTGTAGTTCGCTGACAATGTCATCTAGGGTGGGCGTGAGAGGACGTTCCTTTTTGATCGCCATGTTTGGCAACCTCATGTCCACGCAGATGCGGACTGCTTCCGGCTGTTTGGGTTTTGGGGCAACCACGATCGGAGAAACCCACGGAGTCGGGCCTTCCACTCTCTCAATAATGTCTAGGTCGACAAGTGTTTGTAACTCCTTCTCAACCTGTGCCCTCAGGTGGAACGGGATGCGGCGATGCTTGAGTGCTGTTGGTCTCACCGACCCATCAATGTGGATCCTGATGGGGTCCCCTTTTAGCTTCCCTATCCCATGAAAGATGGTGTTGAAACGCTGCAGCAGGCCTTCTAGGTCCGTGTGATAAACAGCGGGCGTGAAATGCACAATATTTAGTGCTTTGGAGGCGGCACAGCTGAGGAGGGAGTGCAGGCTCATGCTTGTCACGAAGAATCTCGCCTTAATCCTGCTCTGTCCATGGGACACTGGCGCCACAAACACCCCCTGGATTGGAAGTGGCGTGTCTCAGCCGAAGGCATAGATCAGCGCATTGGATTCTGCCAACTCAGGAGGTCCTGGGAGGGCTTCATAATGTTCAGTCGCTAGCACACAAACTGTCGCCCCCGTATTTATGAGAACTGGGGTGGGGACCTCCCGATGTTTACCGTGCATGTCAGTTGTCGGCTTCCTCTGAGACCAGTGGCAATGCTTGAGATGAAGAAGATTTCCTCTTGCACCTCTTCCTCCTCTGCTATGTTCAGGTCCTGCAGGCCTTGCTCAACTGACGACACACCCCTCACCCTTCGGGTATTCCTCCCACCAATTCTTGCTGGCCCTCTCGAGGCCGCTACCGGGGTGGATGCCCTGCACATCCTCTCGTAATGTCCCGGTGTGCCGCACCAGCCGCAGACCCTCGACTTCGCTGGGCACTCCCCCACGTGCGGCAGGTCATACCCACAATAGGGACACGGCTGAGTATTGCCAGGCGCTGAAAGGCCATCCCCTCTCCTTGGTGTCCATCTTGCTCTCCCTGGAGCAGAGCGTCCTATGGCAAATGCCTCTCCGCCCTTGCCAGGGTGCATGGCGGCATCCATCTTCGCCCCCCTGGCCTCCACCAGTTCGTAAGCTCTCCCTGTGTCCAGGATCTGCTGTAGGGTCAACCCAGGATCTCTCAACCATGGGCATAATTTTAGGGGGGACAGGGGTGTTTGTCCCCCCCAACTTTCATGGCACACTATTTTGTCCCCATTCATTTGAATGGGGCACCTTTTCTTGAGAGGTCATGTCCCCCCCCCAATATTTTCAGCAAAGTTTCTCCACTGCTCTCAACACCTGCCTCCTTAACTTCCCCGAACTGCACCCTTGCAGCAGCTGGTTACGGACCATCTCCTCCTCATTCACCCACCTGCAGGAACTTGCCAGGTGCCTCAGCAGCGAACTGAACTGGTCCAGCGACTCTTCCTCTAGCTGCTTCTCCATACACATGACAAACCTGTCAAAGTCCATATTTGCCATGGATAGAAAATGGTCTCGAAGAGCCTGTTTCACAGCATCATACATGACCACCGGGATGTTGCAAGAGTCATAAATTCTGTGGACCTCTGACCTTGCAGAGTACACCATGATGGCAATTTTCGCCTTGTCATCCGTCTCCCCAGAGGCGCTGAAAAACATTTCTAGTTCCTTGACCCACAGAAGCCATTTCGGGCCTAATTTAGATGGTGGGCCAGTGGTGTCAAATTCAGGCATGGGGCTTAAAGTGCTGTGCATCCTGCGTGGGATGGGTGCAGGGTCATCCTCTCATTCGCCTTCCTCACCCATGGTGGTGGCTGGATGTAGTACTCACAGATTGCTGCCCCACAAGGGTGTAGAGATGGTTAAATCACCAGGTGTGATGGGGGAAGTCCAACACCACTTGTATGGTGTATGTGTGATCCGCGTGTGAAAACCAAGATGGCTGCCGGCTGTGCGTGCAAGTCTGTGTCGACACGGAGCAAAACCCTCGGGCTCTGATGCCGTCGGAACGGAGATGTAAAACTCCGGAGTCGTCCTTGTCGCCAATGTTGTATGGTGTGGGCTTGCCAGGGCCCACACCAGCATTCACAGTCAACCACACATTCATTCGCCAGGGACCACACGGGACACGTGTGTGCTGCTCAGGTCCCCGACTCGAACTGCCGGACTGACGTCTTTATTTTCAACGCGCATGCGCGAGCCTCGTTATCGCTCGCGCATGCGTCAACAATGCGTATGCACTACGCAACACTTGTTGTCAGTCCTTTTTTGTCATTGTGCCCTTAAGCCTACGGGTCCATGGTTTGCACAGTATATATGTTGAAAGTAAAGTAAAGTAAAGTTGCATGTGTAAACTATCCTGCAGGGCCCGTGATGCATTCCTTGGGTAGTCTATCAGCTTCACCAGTGATCTCCTTTCTGGCTCGAAAATCATGTTACAAGCAATCACAATCTGGTCCAATAAACAAAGTGCAATCCCATGACACCAATACACTCTTTGATGCATGCACTTATTGTTTGTCATTGAAAATGAATAAAAGGCTTCTGTATTGACTATGGATGTTGTTGTATGGCAATCTAGTGTGCTGACTCTAATCCTGTTTTTTTTTTTTGCTAGTATATTCCTGTTGAATTATCTATATGTATGTGTTTGTGTGTTTGTGCGTGTGTGTAGATGTGCACAATTGTACACATAGAAATACAAACAAGTTTGCAAACTTTATTTTCTCATCCATGAAATTTCACAAAATTTAGCATGCACCTGAACTAGCCAAATCCAAACACTAATTCCCAATTGGGCAAAATGTCATCAAAGTTTTCATGCACAAGAGGATTGCTGAATAAATTATGTTTTTTGCATTGGGATTTCCATGGATGCTGAAAAGGGAACTATTTAGCCGCACTACATTTTTGAGATTTTTGGCACATTCCTTAGGCTGAAGTAAAGCATTCCACTAACATACCAATATGAACATTAGCCAAACCTGGGATATTCACTTTTTAAGGCTGAAATTATTTTATTTTTTTCTGGGTTTACGCAGTCGTTGATAAGGGCTAAATGAAGTATGGCACACACAGAATGGACAAACAGAATACTGTCCACCAACACTCATGACTCAAAATTACCTGAAACCTGCACACTCCACATGGTACTCATGTGCATAAAGATCAGAAGGACAAAGAAACATAAGGGATAAAGGGCCTCATTACAAGATGTGCGGTGCAGTAAAATGCAGTGGTAATACCGTTTCCTGACACATTACAGCAGGGCCCAATTACGAGTTTTGCGGTAAGGTGGAAGAAAAGTCTCCAGTAAGAAGCTGAAGGTATTTCCACCACCTTACCGCCAGAAATCAGCCAAATTAGTGGTATTACAGGCAGCAGAATTATCGCTGACGGTAATACAGCCCATACCCCCAATGGAGTTGTATTGGGCCTCATTACGAGTCCGGCGGTAACCGCGGCGGTAAAACCACCTGGTTACCGCCGGACTCGTATTACCATTCCGCCTTCGTGATTCCCGGAATTACCGGGGCATTACAACCCCGGTTTTCCGGGAATCACGGAGGCAGAATGGTGTTAATCCCCATTCACATTGAGTCCTATGGGACTCGATGGGAATGGGGATCATGGAAACACCGGCAGCATCTCGTAATGCTGCCGGTGTTTCTTCGTCCGCCTGCAGGCGGGCGGTGTTAAACCCGCCAGGTCAGACATGGCAGGAACATCACATCCCGCCTGCAGGAGTCGGGGTCAGGCGGTCCGGAAACAACGGTGGCGGCGGGTTTACCGCCACCGTTATTTCCGGACCGCCTGAGTTGTAATGAGTCCCATTGACTCGAATTGATGGGGACTTACACCGCCTACTGTGACTTGTAATCCAGCGGTAATACTACCAGACCCAGTGCCGGTAACAGTAATACAGTTTGGTGATATCTCTGCGGATTTACTGCCAAGAATCCAACAAACCTATAATGAGGCCCATAGTGTGGAATGTACATAGCCATCTTCAGCATCCAACATAGAACCCGGCCCCCTTGCTTCAACCAACAAACGCCCCCACCATTGAAAGGACATCTGGAAATTGTCTCAAAGAAAATATGTTGACAGTATGGTCAGTGGTGCAAGGTATGAAACACGGAATGAATAATATACGATTCAACACACAATATACCAACCACAAACATGTTTTATTGCAACACAAAAGACAAAACATCCAATTGTTTCTGGTTAAACATGCCACGGTCAGATACATCTCGGTCAGATACAAGGATCGTTGCAGGGGATCTTGAAGGAGAAGATCTGGGACACTCCATTATCACACAAGAAACCATATGTGCATTTGTTCACGTTTTCGGAAAGCGTTATCAGTGCACGATTTTGCTTCGGCCCCATGATTTGTGGCAAGTGATACAGAAGGAAATCAAAGTGACACAATGGAAATGGCACAAATAAACACTGCAGGTAAGCTGTCATTTGGTACAGAATGGTCAGTGACCTTGGTATAACTAATGAGCACATCAGAAACAGGCATCATTAGGAGTATGCCGGTCGCAAGTAACAATGGTGCCGGTAAGCTACCGGTACCATTGTTGCCGGACAGACACACTCTGAATTCTGCAGGCGGGAGCACTCCCACCCGCAAGGTCTGACCTGGTGGGCAGAACGGCACCCGCCCTCAGACTTTGACGGATGCACCGGCACTGTTGCACACAGTGCTGGTGCATCCGTCCTCCCCATTCGCATTGAGTCCTATCGGACTCAAAAGGGAATGGGGAGTTTCTTTTTCCGGCACCTGGCCGCACGGACCGCCGAAAGGGCTTTAATGCCCCAGTGATTCCCCATTGCCAGGCGCCGGAGAAAAAACACGACTCCGGCGGCAGCCTGCCATTTTTACCGGCACGGTTACAGCCAGGGTCGTAATGAGGCCCAATGACTTTTGGGATCACACAACCTCAAATAGGCCATTATATAAGCTCATTTAGTCCCACAACGTATTTGCCAGTTGTTATAACATATGAGATATGCTGCCAATCCGAATCTTGTGTTCCGCAGAACACACTGCAGCTAATGTATCAAAGAGTTGCTAACTCTCTACTAGCGACAGGCCATCTTATCAACCTAAAATACAAAGAAACAAAATATAGTACGCTATAATCTTTAAGTAGACACCCTTAACACAACACTGGGGGACCAAACTCTCAAACTAATCACACATTGTCTGCCAAAAGACATTCACACACACACACACTATGCAACATGTGGTGAACCACCACACACATCAGCAACTGAATACTGTCTCTGACAAGCCCCTGAGTAACAACAACCATCTGATAGACAAAATCAAATGCATGCCTCTGTTAAGTACGTTGTTATTTCTGTATGTGCCTTCACACAAAGCACTGAGCAAACTATTTACATTTTATAGGCAGAGTAGGGGGACACAGTACTGAGAGCAAACATGCATTTAGTAGTTGGAGGAGAAGCAGTGCGTGCAAGTACTCCTTACAAAGCAGTGTTGGGAACAACTACCTGTACGTGGTAGACGAGAAGCCCAAAGCAGTGAGAAACCCACATGCATTTAATAAGCACAGAAGGACAAAACAGTCTGAATCCCACATGCCTTTCGAAGGCCGAGGAGAGGTCCATACACTGAGTGCACCAAGTGCATTTTGTGAGTGGAGAAGAAGACCACAGCACTAAGAATTCATGCACATTTCATAGGTGGAGAAGAAGGCCAAATCCCTTAGAACCCCACAGACATTATTAGATAGAGAACACCGCCAAATCACTGAGTACCAGAAATGCATTTTGTTGGCAGAAGAAGTGCTCAAAGCAATTAGAACCCCATGGTTTGTAGAAAGTGGAGCAGAAGGCCAACACCTTGATAACCCCATGGGCATTTAATAGGCAGAGGAGTATACTGAAACAATAAGAATTCCAATGCATTTAGTAGGCAGAGCAGGCCAAAGCATTGTGAATCCCATATCTATTTGGTAGGCGCAGCAGAAAGCACATTCGCAAACCCCTCATGTATCTGTAGGTAGACGAAAAGGCCCTTGTGCATTTTGTAAGTTGAGAAAGCCAGAACCTTGAGACCTCCACATGCATTTTGCAGGCTTTTAAGATGGATTTTCAAAATCAGCCCTGGTGGGAGGATTTTGTGAGGGCACCAGATTATGGTGAACATGAAGGACTCTGAGGGGTTAGCCACAATCTGATCAAAGTGAGGTAGCAGAGTAGTCAAGGCTTAATCTCACGAAGGGTGTAGAGTGTTCTAGGGCTACATTGAGTCCACACAGCACCACACCAATAATTCCATTCAGACAGTAAGTATATAACGCAATTATTTATTAGGCCTTTAGGTTACACACTAAGCATATCAAATCACAGGTAAGTATTGGCACACAAAATCCGTATGAAAAATAAATACACATTCACCATGAGGAGACCCAGAATTGCATATGAATACATTACCAGCACAATACATGTGAGTAGTTAGATGCATCGAAAAATAGGCCGACCTATCTAGCATTGACACAAACAGCTCCCCAATTCATATGAAATGCAACCATAAAATGGTTTGGGGCCTTGTGCCCAAATGCCTCCAACATATACTTATTCTCCAACATAATAGGATAGTGTAGAAACGGTTGGCCTGATATCTACGAATACAAGTTGTTGAGAGTAAACATATTGACAAGGGGGCTGTTGGACCAACATGTGTAATCTAGGGAAAACGTGTTGATGTAGAAACTGTTGGCCTAATAGCTACATACAGAAGATGTATACAGATATACAACTACTGAGATTAAATACACAATTTTAAGCAGGATATAACACACCTCCCCTTTCTCCTGTAAAACCGAGAGATGCTCCTACTTTCTCACAATTCTGCTTTTATTAAACCTTCTGTCATCTTTTAACAATACAACATCACAAGGTTCTTTCTTTACAATCACAGGACCTTCCTACTTGTTTTCTTTCTTGATTGTTATTCCTGCCTTCCTTATCCACACTCTGTCACCTTCAGAGACCTGTATCTCTCTTTCACACAATTATTTTTGCAGGTCACATCAGCCCTTAATTCTTTATCTCATTCCACAAACTTTGATCTGCCCAACCAAGCTGGACAAACCTCATGTGGAACGTATCCTCCTTCTGAGTACTTCAAATGGCACCAGCCCTGTGGTGGCATGTGGAGAAACTGTACAAAATGTATAGACCCAAAGGTGCATACCAACTCTGATAGCATAAAACATCATTTTAATTGTAATAGCGATCTCATTACATAAGGACCCCATACATTACTCATTTTCAAAATATTCTTTATTTTATATCATGCAAAAAAAGATTTCAATGTGAAGGCAGTGTATAAAATATACTGGCATACATTAAAAAGAACATGAATTCCATCTGTAATGACAATTCATTGGATTTAATTTTTTTTTTATTTTAAAACACACTTCATAACCAACAACAACCCATACTGTATCACATACAAATCACATCAATCATTTAAATTCATAGTCACTCATACTGTGCAAATTGAGCAAAGTATACAATTGATCAGAAGAACTATTAATATAAAACAAAACAAAGGGTTGTCCAATTCGACATTAGAGTGCAAAGTGGTAATTACACATTAATGCGCCCAATTATTACGTTACAGGTACATATCAATGACAATTTTGATATCGACAATTTCACTCACAGTTAGGATGACTGCATCAACTCTATGTCGTCCAATGGGATTTTAAACAAACTACTGTTGACTCTATTTTCAGCTGCATCCCAGTCTTGATTTCTGGACCGCAGCCATCTTCAGGATAAAACAACAACCCATTTGGGATTGCATTGGTGTGTGTGGCCAATTTTAACGGTGTTGTAAGTCTGATGAACACAAAGGAAAAAAGGGAAAACAAAATAAGGGAAAAAGAAGATAAACTCAAGTGGAAAGGTAGGGAAAGGGACGAACACAAAGGGAACGCAATACCAGCGAGAAGGGGATTAAGATAGACAGCAAGGAGGAGAACAAAAAGGAGAGACAGACCACCAAAGTGGTTAATTAAACCCCAACGCTGGACAAATTGCTCTAATATATCGATTTAGGGTTCCAACCACCTTGCCTTGTCACACAGACAACACATACAATAAAACTTTATAACCTTAACACAAACATAGTTAACAGATTTAAAGGGAGAAACCTGCAAGAACCCACATGTGCTTCACATTGCTGCAGTGTCTCAACGCCCCTCCCTTTTAGTTACACTCCCTCTGTGACAGCCATTTACAAAATCTATGGGCTTCACCCTAGGGGGTAATTCCTTGTTTGGGATTTCCTAGATGTTTATAATGCCCACATACCTCAAGGCTATGATGCACATAGGCGGGGCAGAAGCTGGATGTTCTTGATTTTCTCGATGTGTGTATGGCGTCTCGGTATTACCACATTGAAGGTTCACTTCTTCAGAACGTGTTAAATCCGGATTTGCTGCCTCATAGATGCTTGTGACTTGCCTATACTCAAAGATAAAACAAATAGAGGTGCTTTGAAGTCTACTAATTGGGCCATTCATCTTAATCTCTTAGCTATGACAGACTCCTTCTGCTATTAGGAAAAGGAACTCTGGACCTAGTCCTAAAGTGCCTCTCATGTTCTAACAACAGAACTAGGGTACATGTACCTATCCACCAGTTTTGATCATTCAAAGTAAACACGGGTCAATTCTTACCTGCTTGAATATGGCAAACTTCCCCAATAGGTCATCTATACCACCGTATTTTGCAATGTCCCATCGTGAGGACAACATGCCCCACAAACAGAGGATTTAGCTGGTGATCAAGTGGTGTCATTCCCACATCAGTTAGCGCGTTGTCACCGCTGGATCACATCAGTTTCCCAAGATCGCAACAATCAGCCAAGGCCATCCACAAGAGATGGTCAAAATCAGCAATCAATGCAACATTACCAAACTCCTGCGTGTCCGGGGACGGCCCATTTTTGGGACAGCCACAAGAGGATAGACCCCGGGAGGGCAAAAAATGGGTTTTGCCCCCCCAGGGTAGCCCCCAGCGGCTGCCCGTCCAATGTCCATGAAGCGAGACTCATTAGGGGTGTATATACAGATTGTATCCCTATGTCCTGTCTTTCATGTGTTCTTATTCCTCAGTCAGAGTGCATATCTCATGCTACCAACAATAGAGCAGTCAACATCTAACTGCCAAAAAGAAAATGCCGGCTCAATAATCGATGAGCAGGCACTGATTGGAGGACAGCAAGACCTGTTACTATCCCCTAATCAACTCGTTCTTGATTGCACTCACAATTTACCCTGCTCTCGACATCAGTTTATCCCGATTCATCCTGCATGAAACATTTTTGTGGGATGACACGCGTACATCTTTCGTGGCTTACCTTGATTGTTATTAAACATCAGTCCATCGCTTCCCACGAGTCACGCTGTTACTGCATGGAGTATGTCAACTTCTCAGCACCTCTTCACGCCAGAGAATTACCTTTGTCTGCGCCATTTAAATAGGTCCAGAGAAAACAAAACAAAAAACACACGCAGACCCACGTAAATAGGTGTGCTCACTGCGCTTTGTCTACAATGGTCCTCATTACGACCCTGGCAGTAGAGTGATAACAGCGCCGGAAGTTGTGCCGGTGCCGTTATCACTCTACCACCATATTACGAGTTCTGCTCGCGAGGCCGCCCTGTACGGCAGGTCAGACCAGACATGCAAAGCAGCACCCGCTAGCAGAACAGGATGCTAACAAGGGTCCTGTTATTAACCGGACCGTTGTTAGCATCCTTCCCATTCCCATTGAGCCCCTTAGGGGCTCAATGGGAATGGGGACGTATCGGGACTGGGTCCAATGAATGTGAATTACTGGGCCTGCAATGGTCGGAATGGCCCGATAATTCCCATTTTTCGGAACCCGGACCCGGACCCGAGTTTGGTTGTAGCCATGCCGCAAAAAACAGCATGGCTACCTCCAAACTCGTAATGAGGCCCAATGCCTCCTTGTGGTTATGACTCCGGATATCTACGGCCGCCATCCCTTAAAGGGAGGTTAATTTTTCAAAACAGAAAAAACCATTTACTGGATGTTCGGCATAGAAATCGTAAACCCAAATGTTATGAGGGATTTTTATGTATATTCTCAAAACCGCCAATCATGGCAGTAGAAGTACATTTGTGCCTAAGTTTATGGAGCTCCACATATAGTGAATTTCTGACATTTTCACATGGCTAAGACAGAGTTTCATTATTCTATGTATTGACAACCTGTCACGTGTCAATAATTTATAACGCAGTCTGTATTTTGACTGTTGGCTGCATAGAAACGAATAGATGACCGCTTGGTCATCTTTGATGTAATTTTATCCAGTCACCCCTACACTGCACAATGTTCTTATCTTATTGGTCATGTCATCTATGGGATTTACAATCTAGCTGTTACTGAATATGACCTATTGTGATAACAGAATAGGTCATTGGAGTGCTTCTTTCAGGCCGACCACATGAGACCGTAGCCGATGGATCCAACCTTGTTCAAGATTAAGTAGCCGATGTTGCATGGAATATTGAGTAGCATCTGGTTTCAGTTGGTCGATTAAAAACCAATGCAAATCATCCTCTGAATGATTTGTTGTAACAAAATGTTGTACCAATGGTGCTGATAAATTCTTTGTTCTTATTCTTGAGTGATGTCATTGATCCGTGTTACCACTTTTCTTGTAGCCATACCCACATATACTCACTCACCCGGGCATTGAATTATATATATCACATTGGAAGATTGACAATTCGTAAATTGTCTCAACTGTCAATGGAAGTTCCCATGTGTAAATTCTGTTGTTTTTGAAGTCAAGTGGCATACACTACAACTACTGTAGGCATGATGTCCCAGCACTTGTTGGATTTCATGGTTCCAAGCTGCTCGCAAGGTGTTTTGAGCAAAGTTGACCCTGGGTTTCTCCAGCCGTGAATGTACTTGTTGATCTCGAATATTTTTGGTCCGTTTAAGGGCAAACAGAGGAGGGTCTGTATTACAGCCTGTGCTGGTCACCAAAATGCAATGTTTTTAATTAGTTTTTTAAGTTGTGGAGCTTGCTGTGAAAAAGTCGTCACGCAAACTATCTGATGAGAGTTGGTTTTCGTCTCACGTGGGCTGAGCAGATGTTCGCAATGTGTCCAGTGTGCTCTTTCTGATGATTTCTTAATCAATCTACGTGGATATCCCCTCACCAATAGTCTCTTGCCCAAAATGTGGCATGTTGTTCAAAGTCGCTGATGGTAGTACAATTGCGACATAACCGTAAAAACTGCCCATATGGCAAGTTGTCTTTTTGTGAATGCGGATGTGGGCTTGAATATTCCAATAAAGTGTTACGGTCAGTAGTCTTTCTGTAAAGTGAAGTGTAGATATGACCCTCATGGTGGGATATGACCAGATCCAAAAAAGGCAAATGATGATTATCTGAATGGCATGTGAACACCAAATTGTTATTGCACTGATTTAACCAATTAGCAAATTGTTATAGCTGTTCATTAGTGCCTTGTCAAATAAAGAAAATATCTACATAACGTTTCCAATGCAACACCTGGTTATTGTTGTAAATTAATTTCTCTTCAAAGTCTGCCATATAGATAGTGGGCAAGCTCAGGGCAATATGTGGCAATAACCTGTAAGGATATAGTCTCTTCTCTACTTCTTCCTCCCAATTTTTCCCTTCTTTCTCTCTCAGTCTGAACAGGGCTCAAAAATAGGCAAAACGAATGTGTGTCCCATATACATCTATGGAAAGGAGAAAAGTGTAAAAAGAAAGTCTTTCCTAACACAGGCAGAGAACAAGGTCAAACCACGGAGAACCCTGTATGCATGCCCATAAGTGGAGCAGAAGCCCAATACACTGAGAACACATTTATATTTTTTCAGCAGAGGAGAAGGCTAAATCACTGAGAAACCCATGTGCATTTAGTAGCTAGAGGAGAAAGCTAAAACACTCAGGTGCTCACATGCATTTTGTTGCAGAAAAGACACCCAAAGTGTTTAGAACCACACATGCAATTATTGGGCAGAACACAAGCCCAAAGCAGTAAGAATCCCACATGCATTTTGTAACCAGAGAAGAAGGCCAAAGCAGTGAAAACCTCACATGCATTTTCGGGGTGGAAGTGCATGCCAAAGCACTCACTCAAAACACCATGTGCATTTAGTAAGAAGATGGGAAAGCCAAAGCGGTGTTTGGCACACTTGTATATAGTAGGCGGAGGAGAAGGCCAAAGGTCTAAGAATCCCTTGTGCATTTAATAGGCAGAGGAGAAGGCTAAAGCACGGAAAACCTACAATGCATTTAGTAGGCAGAGAGGACCGCACCACTGTGACTACTGTTAGGACAGTTTTTCTGAAGTCCAACTAAGGGCTTAGTAAATCATTCAACTTAGACAATACAAGACTCCACTCTTAGTATAAGGCGGTACCACCTGAGTATATGGTAGCATAGACAGAGCAGCCAGGCTTATTTTAGGAGGGAGAGAGGGCTGTAGGAAGGTACAAATAACTTCTAGTATATCAAGGGTTAAACAGAAACACTGACAACCAGAAGTATTGTAAAAAAATAAAGGTTTATTATAAATACAACTTAGGCCCAGATACATCTTGAGGGTAAGCACTTGGTCATAGGATCATAAACACATTATACAAACACAACACAGTGCTTGAAGGTACACAGACCAAAGCATAGACCTTGTTCAGAAAGCTAACAGTATTTCTAGGCAAGACAGACCTTATCAAACACATTTAGTATAGGGCACATCTATTCATGGGGACTAAAACCATAAGTTACTTTGCTGATTACTTTCAGTAATGCAAGGGTTGCAGACCCTCGGACATGTGCAGTGACACCCAGTTAAGAAATCAGTTAGTAAATTAACCTGCAAGTATACTTTTCTGAATAGTGGAACACTCATTCAAGGAACAGTAGACACCTATAACCACATTCAGGATAACACAGTTATACTAGGTTTGTAAAACAGTTACAATTACAGTTGCTTTTCAGTTCAGTGGAACACAGACTAAGGTAAGCACACACTCTTTACACACATTTAGGATTGCACCAGGCAGACCAAGGTCAGCTACACCTACAAAACACTTTCTAAGAAAGGCACACAGCTATTCTAGGCAGGTAAACCTAAAGTTGTAATATACTATTACAGTTGCTGTTCAGGTCAGTGGAACACAGACTAAGTTAAGCAATAACTTTTGACTGATGGCATCCCTTATTCACCTGCATGAACATTCAACCCTTACAATTAGGTTGAATTGTGAAGGAGTGTTGTTGTCAAAGATTGAGACGAATAGTGACTTACGCCAAGGCTGCATATTGGCTACATTTCTATTTAATGCGTATATGGCGGACTTGGGGGAGCACACATTAAGTCCTCTTCCTTTATTGCCCCAAAGGTTTTGGGTACTAAAATGCATTGGGTTACGTACACAGATGATATTATGTTGCTAGACTGTACAAATGTAGATATTCAGAGAATGCAGTCAAATGACCTAATTATAAATACACAGAAAACACATTTAATAACCGTAACAGCAGGGAAGCGCATACAGAGAAAATCATTATGGTTAGGTGGAGTTAAAGTACTAAAAGCAAAAGAGTAATAATGGAGGTTTTTTATGCAAAGGCATTAGTGGTTGCGGCCCAAATGAGAAATTGTAGTTTTAATTTTGGGAAATGACCCATTATCCCTCTTTTAAAATTGTACAATTTCAAGATTGTCCCCATGCTGATCTATGGGGCAGAAATTAATTTTGCCTGCTGCAGGAAAGGTTTTGCCATCTAGAAGGATTTTTATGGAAGAAAGTCCTTAGGCTCCCTAAAGCTATATCGATTAGTGTTATTAGGTTTGAGTTAGGTCTTTTATCATTAGAAACCCATATTATATACAAGGGAATCCTGCAATGTTATACATTCAAAACCCCACCTTCGAATACGATGTTTGCAGAGATCAAAGAGAATGATGCAACATCGACAAACTGTTTTATTACCAGCACAGCAAAAGAGTTAGAAGAGTGGGGATAGAAGGAGACTTATTGAATACACCTCCTAGAAGTTATAAGCAAAACATATGGTGAGCTGACTGGTGCCACATGTGTGATGCAGTGGGGGGCTATGATAAATTGCAAAACCTCAGCCTGGCCTACATAAGGCTAGGGGTTTGTTCCCAATATCTTTGTAAATATCCGTCATGGGAAGTAAGATATATGCTATTCAGATTCAGGCTTCACATCCTTCCTACAAGGGTAAATAGTGGCGAATGAAAAAGAGAATAGCGCCTGTTTTACATATGTAGATTCTGTGCCAAGAATAGTGAGACCTTGGAACATTTATTTTTATATTATGAGGCCCTCAAGCTGCACCGCTTAGATGTTTTAAAAAATGTATTAACATCTGTGGCAATCATACTGGGACGGTATAATGGAATTTGTGCTGGTAGAAATTGATGTATTACTTGAGTAAACCGTTGTTACAATTCCTAAGTCTGATTAAATGAGTAAAATAATGGAAATAGTAAAGGCATGGGAATGTAAACATGCTTACAAAATCGATTTGGTTTAGTTTTACTTGAGGGCTCAAGTAATAGAGGGTTTTATTTTAGTTTTAACCTCTATTTCGTCTTACTTTTCTATTTTATACTTGGTTGTTGTTTTTACTGTTGAGAAATGTTATGATGATAACTGAAATAATGTGGTTGTTCCGTATGGTTTTAAGACTGATATTTTTGTATGAAATGGTTTTAATATATTGATGTGTTATGTTCTATGAAATTTTATGTAATTGTGTAAGGTTTTAAAAGGTTTTACAACTATATGCACAATAAAGGAATTAAATTACTTTCTAACTTATTTTAGGATAGCACAAGGAAGACACAGGTTAGTAAAACGCACATTAACTTATTAAGAATTGCACACCGCTATTCAAGGTAAATAAAATCCATATACTTTTTAAAGGGCTACCAGCATCTTCAAGGTAAGTATATACCTAAGGCGATTTTAGAATCTGTATGTAACAGACCATGGAAAGCAAAACCCAATGTTTATTTGAAGAATGACTCAAGGTTATTCCAGGTGGTATCTAGAGAAATGATCTGATTTGAGAATACCTACTGCAAAATTACCGAATTCTTTTGGTCGAATATGTTAGGGATTGTTGTACATTTTTAGTAAAAAATAGATGGGGCGGTGGGGTAAGGGTTTAGATTAAGGTAGGGGGAGCTAGGGAGGTGTGGAAAGTCTCCCCCCTTAATATTAAAGAAAAGATTTGACGCAAAGATATTTTATTTTCAATCATTTCATGGTAATTCATTCCAGGTAGGTAAAACCAAAGGCAGACTTAGATTGGAGAGGCTATTCCGCAGGTCAGGGGAAGCAAGTCCCAGTTAGTGAACTTACACACTAATATTCTGGAAGAAATAGTTAAGTGAATCCAACAGCATTACTTTTGGGAAGGGGCACAACCAATTCACAGGTGAGTAAAACAACCTAACATATACTTGTCAGAATAGCACAACACACATTCAAGATAAGTAAATAACTTTTGTAACTGTTCACTCTCAGAGTTACAGTTACCAACTAACTCCTTCACAAGTAAGCACACTTTAAAACACATCTTATATTTTTCAAGCCATAATCCTTTTCTTATGCAGTCCTTCCCTATTCTATTGCACATATTCTCTCAGAGGCAGAAGAGGGACCCTAGTGGTCTAGGTGCCAGCTGTAGACATGGTGAGATAGGGTTCAGTTGCAGAAAAGGTCAGAGTTCCTGTGGAAGACTGTTCACACAAGTAAGTAGTTCACTTTAGAGTTAGTTAGGGTCCAGGGACTTCTGAGAAGACACCCAGGAGGATTTCAGCAGTGGGACTGAGTGAACTGGATGAAAGGACTCCCAATCACAGAAAACACCACAAAAGCTTTGCAGAAATAACACAGGCTTAAGGTAAGTAAAGACCCCAACCAACACAGTACCTCAGCACAGAAGAAGAGTTGCAGCAGGAAGACTTGAGGATCTGCAGCCAAAAACCTGAGCAATGGATTGCTTTGTCATGAAGACAGAAGACATGACTTTGAAAGGTATTTTGCAGCAGGGATCAAGACTTCAGGCAAGAGTTTCTTTGTGGCTGGATGTAGTTCTGTGGTTTTGGTGCCGTTCTCAGGAGCGAGAAAAAGACTAAATATTGCTGGTGGAATTCTCATCACTTGCAAGGTTCCTTACCCTGATGAGGGAACTTGTTGGACTTGTTGCATGTCTCTGGATGTCCTGCAGGATGCCACCAAAGTTTCAGCTTGCTACAGAATTCAGAAGACCATGCACTGCATGATGGCTTGAGGTCCCAGGGTATTTGGGTACTGCTGCCCCGCAAGGTCGCAGCACAACGTGGGATAGATCAAATGTCTGGTCTTCTTGAGCCTTGTGGATCTCACAAGGTTCTTGGTTGGGGCAATCGTTTTTGGGATCCCCAGGTCGATTGGAAGGAAGGGTAACAGCAGGCTCTGGTTACACAGCAGGCTCTCTGGTTGCTGGAAATTGCTACAGCAGTCGTTTCTTCATTTTCCTCTTCAGTTTTAGCTCTAGTGGTGGACTTGTCAGCAGCTTCCAGGTTCTGAGTTTTTATCAGGAACTACAGCACAACTTTTGCATTCTCTCCCTGCAGTTTCCAGCTAAGGGCAGTCTGGCTGTCCAATCAGGACAGCCAGCCCCCCACTGGAAGTTTTCTTCTTTCAGGTAAGGTGAAAAGGGCTGCGGAATTTTAGACTAATCCCTTGCTTCCTGCCTTTCCAGACACTCTGGAGCCTGAACGGGGAATCCACAGGATTCCAGCCGAAGCCAAAACAGCCACTGAAGTCGTTCCTGTCTAGAATGGCAGAGGAAGACCCCAGAAACAGCAAGTAAATAGTAAATGGTGAAAAAGTAGGAGCCCACCATTTATAAATGTAGTTAAACTGCATCCAGCCATTCAAGGAAGCTTGCAGTTAAAACAGAATCTTATCAGTTAAGTAAGAAAGGGGATATATTGTATCCCCCCAGTGCTCCACATAAGGTGGGATGTGTTGGCTCACTATATAAAATGTAAAGGGGGATTACAATACCTTTTTACTACTTGGGAACACTAGTTGACCCAAGTACATGAAAGAGAAATTAACAGGGAAACCCATAGGGGCAACCCAGCCTAACCCCGAACGTTGTAGGAAACTATAACTTCACCATAAACTATGGAGAGACATAAAAGGGTCACCCATAAAAAGAGTAAAATGCTATGTGAGAGGGGAACATGATTCCCCTTCTTCTAGGGACAAGGTACAATAGTTACCTAGTCAAAGCAGTAAAGGTTATGGGGTTGACACAGGACAGGAAGATGTATAATTGATATGAAAATAAATCTTACCTAACAACTACCACATGCATTTAGTAGGCAGAGGAGAATACCAAAGCACTGAGAAACCCTTTTGCATTTTGTAGGCCAAGGAGAAGGACAAAGTCTTTAGAAACATACCAGCATTTAGTTAGTGGAGGAGAAGTCTAAAGCAATGGGCATGTAAGATGCTTTATGTAGGTAAAGGTCAAAGCAACGACAACCCCACATGCATGTCATAAATGGAGACGATGGACAAAACACTGAGAAACACACATTTCTTTTTTAGGTGCAGGGGAAGGTGAAGTCACTGAGAATCCAACATGCTTTGGGCTGTAGGAGAAAGCTACAACACTGTGAAACAAATGTGCCTTATTTATTTGAAGTGGAGAGGGGCAGAGCACTGATTAACCTGTGTGCATTTTGTAGGAAAGGGAGAAGGCCAGAACAGTGTAAGCATCACTTGTCTGCATTATATGGGGGAGAATACCAAATGCCCCAGAACCCCACACGAATTTAATGGGTGGAGGAGGAGTATAAATCACTGAGAACCCAACATGGAAATGGGAGACGGAGGGGAATATCAAAGGACTGAGATCCCCAAGTGCTTGTAGAAGGCATAAAAAAACAAAGCACTGGGAATCCTATGTGCAATTAGTATTCAGAGGAGAAGCCAAAGCTCATAGAACTGCATGCACATTCTATAGACAGAGGAGATGGCTAACATACTGAGAACTCCATGTGCATTTAGTAGGCAGAGGAAAAAGTCAAACCGCTTGAACCTCATATGCATCTAGTAAGTGGAGGAGATTACCAAATTCTGAATATCCCCACATTTTCTTAGGTGGAGCAGAAAGCTAAAGCACAGATACTCCCATGTACATTCAGGAAGATGACGGGAAAGCTAAAGAACATAGAAAACCATGTGCAATTTGTAGGAGGAGGAAGAATTTCAAAGTACTGAGCATCTCATGTGCATTGAACAGGCAGAGGATAAGGCCAACGAATTAAGAGCCCTACTTGCATTTTATAAGTGGAGGAGTAGGCCTAAGCACTGAGAGCCCTGTGGGAATTTAGTAGGCAAAGGAGGATGCCAAAACACTTAGAGCCCTATGCATATACAGTAGACAGAGTAGAAGGCCAAATCACCATTAGACAAACTTGCATGTTGCAGATGTAGGAGAAGGCCAAAGGCTTCCGAACCCCACATGCATTTAATAGGCAGAGAAGGCCAAACCAATGTGAATGCATCATGCATTTACTAGGTGGAGGAGAAGGCCAAAGCACTGAGAACCCCATGGGCTTTTTATAGATGTGAAAGAAGGCCCAAGCAGTGAGAACACCACCTGCATTTAGTAGGCAGTGGGACATGACAATTCACTACAAAAAAAGTTAATTTAGTAATACAGCAACAAGGCAAACACATTGTTAGACACACTGGCATGTAGTAGGCAGGGGAGACACCCAAAGACTGGAGAGCCCCATGTTCATTTAATAGACTGATGAGAAGGCTAAAGCACTGATGACCCCATCTGCATTTAGTTGGCACGAAAGGGCAAAGCAGTGTGACTCCCACATGTGTTTACTGGGTGAAATAGTAGTCCAAAGCACTGAGAGGTTTATGTGCATATTTTAGGCAAGGAGTAGGCCAGATCACTGAGAACTGAATGTGCATTTTGTATGCAGAGGAGAAGGACACATTTCTGAGAACCCCACCTTGTGTATGTGACGTAGAAGGTCAAATACGTACACCCCAAGCTAGTGGTTACTGGGCTTGGAAGTATTCATGGGATCTTCGGTTCCACCACATCTCAACTCCATACTAAGGCAGAGAGCAGTCATAGAAAAGATACCCTCTGTATCCTGCTGATGAGCTACAACATTACATGTCCCCACAATATAAGAAAACTGGATATATCAACCAGCTTCCCCCGCTTTATCAGTCAAAGAACCACATGCTGGCAGAGTGGAGGGGCCCATACTCATGCAGGAACTAGCACTGGTGATACCAGTGAAGGGGGTAAGACTCCAGACCATCCTACAGCCCTTCTGAGATCCACATACGGCAGCAGGCCTTCTTGGAGCTTCTTTCCATCGGAGGGGATTCCCCGCTATGTAATGCAGCCTGCTCAGTCCGCATGTGTTGGGTTGTTTGATGAAGAGCTGGATGTAGGGGGTTGGCAGAGAATGACCAGAAAGAGGGGATCTAGATGAGATTAGAGGGGGTCTAGTTAGTTGAGCTAAAAGGGAGGAAAACATGTCATCAGGAGGAGAAGAGCTGTTGGACAGCAGAGTATGTTGGTGAAGGAGAGTGGTACCTTTAGGTGAAGAATACGTCTGAGTGAGACAATATGGCTTCATCATGGTAATTGGTGGAGAGAAACCACCAGAGAGAGAGAGAGAGATGGAGAGAGAGAGAGAGAGAGAGAGAGAGAGAGAGAGAGAGAGAGACAGAGAGAGAGAGAGTTATTGAAAAAGAGGGAGAAAGAGTAAGAGAGGGGGGCAGAGGGACTGGAGAAGAGTACCTGAACTGGACAATGGGGAAATAACCCAGGCATTCCTAAATGGCAAGTCTAGTAAGGTTTTAGCAAGCCAGAATTGTCCAGGGCATAATTTAGATGAGCTTTGAGGAGGGATGGGTTAGTGCAATGTCACCACAAGTCAGGGAGTTTACAATAGAGAGGTCTGCAAAGGCAGTGGTTGCATAAATGTTGTTTCTTTTGTTCTATATATAGAATTCATTTTGGTATTATTTAATTTGATGCATAGTGTGAAATTAGATGTTACAACCTAACTATCACAATACCAATATCTTTAGACTTTAAATTAAAAACTAATATATATATATACAGCGACTATTGCACCTTTAAAGACCGGTGCACCTTACTAAGTTGTTTGCACTATGCTCTTTACAGTGATTCTGTATTTCATAGAGGTACTTCAATTATAAGATCTTATATAACTGAGGCCAGCCAATACATGTACTGTATCTCTAACAGGCATTCGGCATATAATGGGGCTCCACGGGGAAACTCTTACTCTTCGAGGCAGACCATGGCGGACCAATATTGAGTTTGAATCATAATCAGTTTCAAACCCAGACCGCACACTCTCAAGGAGGGTACCACTCCAATTAGGTGGAAGTGGTACGCATAAGTATGCTATCAGTGCGGCACTAACAACACCAAGATGGCCGCCATGAGTTAGTTTCGAACGGGCTGAGTTTTGAAGTGGAGTCCCCTTTTCTGTGTCGGCACAAAAGGTTGCCGTCTGCTCTGCCTAATGGTTTAAAACTCTATGGTTTACTAGGAACGAATTGTTGTGACCAAGCGGCGAGGCAAGCCACGAAACGCGTTAACATTCCAAACGCGCACGGATACTTGCACTTTGGGAGAGCCTTACTTTTATGGCTTTTTAAATTGATTTTTGCCACTTGCAAGGCATTAATAAAGAATACATTTATTTCAACCTGGATGTCCGGACTTTGTTTATTTCTGAAACTATGAAGAGTGCTACTCACCCAGCCTGACGTCTTTCAGTGCTTCGAAGATATATATATATATATATATATATATATTTTTTTTTTTATTATTTTTTTATTATGACATGGTTTATTACAAACCTTTCAAAAATGAAAAGAGAACCAACCGACTGTATCCATCCAACTTATTATCCAATCATAAGCACTTACACCAAAAGAAAAAGGAAAGGAGAAAAAACACAGGCAAAATAAAACAACCCTCAATTTCCTTACACCATTCAAACATTTTCCATAAATTTAAAGGCAGCAAACATCATTGACAAGTTGTCTCCTATTAATAACATACTCCACCAGTCTTTTGTTGTTAATGTTTTAAATTGAGCCCCAGAGTCAGATAAATGTTAATTCTCAATGTGGTTAACTCTGGACATTCTATCAAGAGGTGTTTTATCGACTTGATTGTCCCTTGGACTTTACAGTACCTACATTTCGGCCCTTTGCATCAGTTTGCTTCTTATAATTCAGTACCTCCTTAGTTGGCAGGATGTCTTAGCCTTAATCTCATGGATAGGTCCCGATACTTAGAGCTAGGGAATTAAGAGAGGTAAGCTGGGGCTTTATTAGCCGGCCTATTGTCCCACGCCATCTCTAAGGCCATTTTGTATGTTAATGTTTTTGCTTGGGTCGCAATCCAATCTAACCTCATAACCTGTTTTTTTCCTTTCTCTGGATTACTCACCAGCGTATCTCCAGTGATGTCTAAAATATGAAATTCTTCCTTGAAGTCTTGTTTCCAAGCGGCAAGGCTGGGAGGTGGAATCCCTACCCGTTTTATCTCTATTCTTTAGAATTTCCCAGAGCCAAAGACTATCTGGTTTGTTTTCCATAAAATGATCGACTTCATGGATTGTAAACCCAGTTCATATCTAATGAACACAGTCGAAAAATTATTCGGAAGTCTAGGTACTTTTTTCCAGAATAGGCCTTCCATTCTTTCCCATAATCTTGCAGGAAGGGAAACAGCTACTTCAACTCCATATGTAAGAATGGGAATCACCTTTTGCTTATAGAAGGTGATCGTTGGTACTAGTGAAAAATATCTTTTATGAAAAATCTGCGCTTGTGAGGCCAGACACTTACATTTAAGAGTTAGTACATCTATCCATCTTTTATTTATATAATTCTGTATTTCGAAAAGAACTGTATTCGAGACAAGTCAAACCATCAAACACTTGTATCCATATGAGAGGCTCAAATTCTCATTGGAAAGTTTTCGAGCCTGAGCTTCAAATGGCTTGAATCTTTTAAACTAACTCAAACCTCATTGTTTCGATGGGCTTGAATCTTTTGTTAGCTGGTTCGCCCATCCCTGATTCTAAAATTAGGAGAGTCACTACAAAACCTCTATAAGCTTCACATCTCATAGATAAGAAATTCTCTTTAGGTGATGCAAAATCACTTTGTAGTTTTGGATAGGAGTCCAATGTTGTGCCAAAGCCATAACAACAGATGACAATGAGAAAGACATGGATTTTGGAAAATTGACTTATTGCCGGAGGAAGATGCTAACTCTTGTATCCGTCTTACTTAATCAACATTTATCTTGGTCCAACCTCTAACTGTAGGTTTTTGTCAATTTAGCTTCCCTATTTAGGGACTTTGGGTAATAAATAATGTACTAATTCTAAGCGACCTAAAGCAGAAGGGCAGAAGTGTGAGGGAAACAATAATAAACCTTGCATTTGTAATACTACAAATATATAATGATCATTTCAATATATACTTTCAATCAGCAGAAAAAGACGTTCTCACATGATGCATTCAACTTGTTTTATTTAATGTATTTTGGTAATACCGTCTCCTGCTTCTGTTAAGATAGTCACTGTAGCACATTCATGCACATTTTTGTTAGCTGCATGCATTCCAAGATTACTTATTTATATTCTGATTGCCTGGGATGCTCAGGTACAGGCTGCTGTGCATTTTGAAGACTGCATGCTTTCCTTATACGCTCTCTCTGTAATGTGGCAGGTTGAGTTTTCAGCTTGATATCGCACAGGTTATGTGATGCTGAATTTAGAAAGTGCACCTATGCTATTTACATTGCTTTGTGGCACTGTTGGTCATCTTAAGTGAACACTGATGTGCTCAGTTGTGTTAATAATGTCATGGTATATATCTGTGGGTTTGGTGATATGAACGGTGTTGGCAGAGTTGTTGGGTACCTACATAGCTTTGACATTTTTTAGCTGATCTATGGTTATCTGTGTGGTCCCTGTTTGGGCCTAACTGATAGTGGCATGTGTAGCCATATGCTCTCTAAATCCTCTCTACTTATTGGAATGTACTGGTCTAGAACGATGGAATTGGTAACTAGATTGGACCCATTAGCCAAATCAATTACCAATAGGCCTGCCTGCGTCTCCACCCACTCCAGGTTGGCAGATATGAAGTATGATCATTTATGTGGTTACTATTTGGTGTTGTCAGGCCTAGGGTATGAGTGCCTATAGGCCCTTTCCATCTCTAACGTATAGGAAACATACAGGAAATTCAGGTGGTATGTCTTTGGTGTCAGCGAATGAGGCAGTGCTTCAAAAGTGATTGGCTAAATGAAGACCCTCCATGGCAACCATCTGAGATGAATTTGTTGCATGAGCATCTGTGCGATTCTTGTTCAGCGTGTCTGACTGTAGGTTTGGCTGT
The DNA here is from genome assembly GCF_040938575.1 of Ambystoma mexicanum. Taxonomy (NCBI): domain Eukaryota; kingdom Metazoa; phylum Chordata; class Amphibia; order Caudata; family Ambystomatidae; genus Ambystoma; species Ambystoma mexicanum. Next base: position 407,427,397 of record NC_090937.1, read on the forward strand.
ATGTAGTCCCATCCCCATCTCTTACTCAAGAACATTATTGTATGTATGACAAGATGGCAGCAGCAGAACAAATGTTTTTGGACAATTCAGGTTTTTCAACTACTTTCTAAATTTAAGATGGGGTGGTTAAAGTTGGAGAGCGATTGGATTGAGTTCAACAGTTTGGCTCTCATATATAAACCAGTTTTACCTCTTGTACTTTTTTATTTTTATTTGTTTTAATTTTTTTTATTTGTAAAGCTCCTAAACCCTAGGGCATCTGGGCGCTGTTGCAGACCGGCTACATTATACAAAGCTTAATTCAACACATGGTATCTTGATGGACAATGGGGCAAAAAACATTACGGAGGCAGGTTACATGCAGATCACTATCACAGTGGAAGTTAGGGCAAACAACCACGTTTTTAGGGCTTTGGGCAAGGCCTAGCATGATTCCTCTGCTCTGAGATCTGAGGAGAGTGTGTTCCAGTGGTTGAGAGCAACTGATGGGAAGCTTACCCCACCTCCTTTGGCTCTTTTCACTCTCCTTATGGCTAATTTGTGTGCATGGATGGATTTGACAGGTCTGGTAAACTTCGATCTCTCAATTTTCTGAGACAAGTACTTTGGGGCAGTCTTACTCAAACATTTATGTGTAATATGATATGATATGATATGATCGTTTATTTATATAGCGCCTATACACAATGTGTTTCAAAGCGCTTCAAGGCAAGGGAGGGAACAAGGGAAAATACAACCACATTCTTACAGGCCATGAACAGTAAGGATGTGAAATTAACTATCGTACTCGGCCTGACAACATTTCAGATAGTGCAAGAGCTAAGACATAGATAAGGAAGGGAGGGGGAGAGTGGGAAGGAAATGGAAACAGACAGGCGACTACCATACTAGGCCTGATGACATTTCTGGTAGAGCCGGAGAAAAACAAAAGGTGAGGGAGAGGGGTGCAGAAAGGGAGGGGAGGAACAAAACAAGCGACTATCATACTAGGCCTGACGACATTTCAGATAGTGCTGGAGGGGTGGTGGGGAGGAAAAAAACAGTAATGGGAGGGTGGAGGAAACAGACGAGGTTGCTATCATATTAGGTCCAGGGACAATTCTGATAGAGTAAGTGCATAGAAGAAAGTAAGGGGAGGAGATAGGAAAAGGGAGAAGGGAAAGGAGGAGAGAACAGAGAGTAAGCAGTCAAAAAGAGTGGAGAAGAGTGGAGCGCGAATACAATTGCAGAAGTCCGTAGTAACACAGAATGTTGCAAGCCAGGATACAAGATGAAGATGGGAACAGCATGATTCAGGGCCACCATGAGTACAAGATGCAAAGGAAGTCCAGCATGAGAGTTGAGAAAGAGTGACGCACCGTGAATGAAGTCCATAAAAGTCAAATCCAGCATTGGCCACAAGACGGTGATGGTGAAGGAAGGTACCAGGTTGGCGGGGCTTGCAAAGTGGGGAAAAAAAAGCAGCAGGCAGGAAGGCACCAGGTGGGCGGGGCTTAGGCCAGGTGACCTAGATCCACTTCCACCTGCTCCCCATCTGCAAAGGAAAAGAAGCTGGAGGGCTCCTTAAGTAGGGAAACAGAGCGGCAAGCAGCAAGGCACCAAGTGGGTGTGGCTTGCTAAGTGGTGGAAAAGAGCGGCAAGCAGGAAGGCACCAGGTGGGTCGGGCTTGCTAAGTGGTGAAAAAGAGCGGCAGGCAGGAAGGCACCAGGTGGGCGGGGCTTAGGCCAGATCCACTTGCACCTGCTCCCCATCTACAAAGGAAAAGAGTCTGGAGGGCTCCTTAGGTAGGGAAACAGAGCAGCAAGCAGGAAGGCACCAGGTGGGTGGGGCTTGCTAAGCGGTGAAAAAGAGCGGGAAGCAGGAAGGCACCAGTTGGGCAGGGCTTGCTAAGTGGTGAAAAAGAGCAGCAGGCAGGAAAGCACCAGGTGGGCGGGGCTTAGGCCAGGTGACCTAGATCCACTTGCACCTGCTCCCCATCTGCAAAGGAGAAGAAGCTGGAGGGCTCCTTAAGTAGGGAAACAGAGCGGCAAGCAGGAAGGCACCAGGTGGGTGTGGCTTGCTAAGTGGTAAAAAAGAGCAGGAAGCAGGAACGCACCAGGTGGGCGGGGCTTGGTAAGTGGTGAAAAAGAGCAGCAGGCAGGAAGGCAGCAGGTGGGCGGGGCTTAGGCTAGGTGACCTAGATCCACTTGCACCTGCTCCCCATCTGCAAAAGAAAAGAGGCTGGAGGGCTCCTCAGGTAGGGAAACAGAGCGGCAAGCAGGAAGGCACCAGGTGGACGGGGCTTGCTGATTGGTGGAAAAGAGCAGCAAGCAGGAAGGCACCAAGCGGGTGGGGCTTGCTAAGTGGTGAAAAAGACCGGCAGGCAGGAAGGCACCAGGTGGGCGCAGCTTAGGCCAGGTGACCTAGATCCACTTGCACCTGCTCCCCATCTGCCCCCCATCTAATAGAAAGAGTCTTGAAGATAATCCTTTCCTAATCGGTAGCCAATGGGCCTGTTTCCTACCGGCTGTGATGTGGTCCTTTTTTGGGATGTTCAATGCTGCTCTCAGGGCATTATTCTGGATTACTTGTAGTTTGTTTAAGTTCTTGACTTTGTAGTTTATTTTTGCAACAGAGAGGGGAGTGGGACCCGTTGAGCCTAGATTTATTAGGATGGCATGAATCTATTGGACTTATATAGAATGAAGGGCCAACAAGAGACTATTTGTAGAGTCAAGGTTTGAGGATATTACGGTGCGCATAGCTTCAACTCTTCCTGCAAAGGAAGGGACAATTCACTGGGATAGTTTGAGTTGGGAAAATACAGATGCCACACTTACTTTTGAAGTGAGGGAGGGGTCTCAGTTGATGGTAAATCCTAGGTCTTTTACAGATTTGACTGAGCTGTGCCCGATGTGGTTCAAGGTATGGATCAGTGCGGAAGGGGATGTGAGCATTCCTGGAAAGATGGAAGGGTGTCTGTAGACCTGCATCACTTACAATCAATAGAGGCTAGTTGAGGTCATGTCTGGGCATCTGTGTAATTCCGGTTCAGTACTGTCAGAAATGAGGGTTTGGTATTAATACTCCCTCCTAATGTCTTGCTGCAGAAGTGCCTCGGTATGTTCAGCTGATGATGCATGAGCATCTTTGTCATTTCTGTTCAGGGCTTTCAGGCACGGGCTCAGGCACCAATAGGATCTCCTCACCTACCATAGTCAGCTCCTGATGTGCGGAAGTGAGCAGTCGCGGTAGAGGGCCCTGTGTATACTCTCCAGCTGAAATGTCAGGCTGCCTGCCAGTCAGATATACATGTGGTTGTTTGTTCGTGTTTTTTTGTAGTTGTTGCAGTGCATCATTTTATATCCATGCTGAGGGTAGTTTGCGTGAAAGTTCCATAATCAGAAGATTTAACTCAAGTCGAGAAGTCACAGAAAAGGACAAACCTGCATTATTTGAAGGCATTACGCGGTAGTATGTTTTGGGGTTATGATCTGTTAATAGAAAGGCACTGTCCTTACCTCTACCATTCACAAATTAACTTCTGTGTGGTTTTCAGTGTTTCATTTCGCTGTCTTGTGTTGTTTATTAATTTCTGAAAAGGTTTAAGCATGCGCCATACGTATGCACATTACTATTAATACACCGTTATATACATGACTTTAAGAACAATGACTATGCAGGATACATATCTTACTTTGCTATATCTAAATTTGTTTCAAGGCTTGCTGTGTGAAGTGGATGTGAACGAGTGCAGCTCACAGCCCTGCTTGAATGAGGCCACCTGTGTTGATGAGGTTGGTGCTTATCATTGCACGTGTGTAAAGGGATTTCAAGGTAAGTTGACTTCAGTTAACGTTCTAAAATTCCCACTGGCTGCAAACCAAAAAAAAAAGTTTCAGATTTGTTTTCGCTGAAATTGAAACCAGGATATAAATCAAAGAAGGTGTTTGAAATAGTTATTTTCACGTGCCATCTGTGAGTCGAAAAAGATGCCAATTGTTTCTAGAAAATGATCATTCAAAAGTGAATGATTCCTTCCCTGGCTCGTATTGTTTTAATACTCATGTGGGAAGCTCTCGCAACTCTTTCGGCATCCACTCAATTATATTATTTACCAGAGGATTTATGAACGCACACTGTAGCCCACTATGACCTTACCTGCTAAACCACAAAAAGAAAGTTATATTATAGCATGGGATGCTATTTAATGCAATGTTATTGCTGGGTTTATACTGCACTCTGCTGACATTTGCATGTTCTCATGTCACCCTGCAAGATGTAGGAGCTGGATTTGGTTAGTGGGGAAAGACGTGTAGCCTTTTGATGTTTGATGTTTGTTGGAAGGGTTAGTTGCCATGTGTGCATGGTTTAGTTGGTAGGCAAATTGAGTGTTGGAGCATAGCCTTAACGTGTGTTATTATGGGAAGTAGTCAGTGGAGTTCTTGATGGGCCTTTGGCTCATCCATACCATGTGGCTGTGCCAAGATCCTGGTATTTTTGCACTTTGAGTAGGTTAATTGTGACATCCTAAGACTTCTCCTGGCTCAAAAATCTACCCACAGTAAGTGTTAAAATGGAGTTCTAGAATCTGTACTGGTGGACATATTTTAGGAGGCTACCCTAGTTATAGTGAACAGGGGACTCTGAGAGGTTAGCCAACACCCAATCAACTTAGTAGGGGCAGGTGCCCTCAATGAGTCTGTACAGTATGGCACACAACAATTCAATTTAGACAGTCAGTTATTAAAATACAAGTATTTATTAGAGGCCTTGTGAACACACTGGAAAATGATTCTAACATCACACAATACTCTATGATACAAATATATGCAATCACGGTAGGATCAAATCTAAATCTAAATAACTTAATTGGGAAAGCATTTCAGATGCAGTAAATAGTGGAACTAGATCACAAGTCAATAGCCTATCTTTAGAAGTCCAAATCCTAAGATGATTGGGGCCTGGTGCCCAAAGTCACAGAAGCCACAATGGTTCTCAAGTGAATGGTGTCTGTCAATGCAGGTTTCAATAGGCATGTATTGGTGTTAGTTTAAAAGCTCTTCAATTATTTTATCAAAGGTAAGTAAATGTGTTCTTGTATTCCAGTCCCATGTCTGGGCAAGTGGCAGGATACTTGACCTAGGTTCGATGACCAAAAGGTGAGTGGAATGGAATAAGGAGACAAAGGGACTAGTTCCCAATGTTATCCTGTGGAGGTGGGGAGGGCAGATTTACTGCCTTTACTTACCCCACTGACTCTGATTTTGCTAGATGAGTTTGTGGACCATCTGGGGGCTGATGGGGGCTTGATCTTTTGCCATTGCTTCAGTGAGAGTGCCTCATAGTTACGGGTTCGAGGATTCATCCGATGAGGCGCAACTGCAAGATCCAACCTCTGGTGATGAAGAAATGCAAGAAACACCAATGCAGGTCCCTTCAGGACACTTCACAGGTTGGAGGCAAGCAAGTTCTAGTGACAGTCGTCTCTGCACACAGGCACCAAAAGGCACCCTTCCCGTGTCGGTCAAAGAAGCTGCTCTCGGACAGCATATCTTGGGATGCTTAACTTTGGGGAGAAGGTGACTTGTGTCACAAGCTGTGGACTACCAAGGTTTCCGGGTGTCACTACAGAACGGCGATGATTCTGGCGATGTAGCCCATGAGAGAACTGGTCAGTCCATCTTCTGAAGACTCTGGATGGCTGACGCATCTTGAAGACATCAAGACTAGTTGATCTCACTAATCTGAGGGCTGAAGCACTGCTCAGGGTCTTTGGAGAGCAGGTAGTTAAGCAGAGTTTTATCGGGTCCGACGCAGGAAGGGATGCTGGGATTCTTTGGGAGTCGTCTTCAGATCGTCAGCCAGCTGTTCTTATTCAAGGGTTTCTTGGCTCCAACGATTGTTAGGGAGATGTATCAGTTTTATGCTTGATCCCTTCTACTGGTGAAACCCCAATCACTTTTTGCTGGACTCCTGGACCTTTATCTTGTACTCCTGAATGAGGGGAGCCTTTTCCCCCTCATTCGTTGTTGTATGTTCTAACCCTGGGAACTCTGTTCTTTATGTTGTACCTATTTTCATGGAGTCTTGCTTTCCTCCATATCTCTTACACATTTGCAGCACACAGCACCATCTGTGCAGTGTTGCTGGGGACCCTTTGGGTTCTTCTTTTTGAATTATTTCATTTTCCCTAAGAACTACTGTTCTGAAGGAAAGAGGGATACCTTGTATCCTTCCTAAAACGTTAAGTTATTAGAGATTAGCACACCCCACCGTATGTGGATTGCTAAGGGGATACCTAGTATCGTCCTATCTGCTACTGTGACTTTTTGGTCACATTGCCAACCCTATAGTTATGGCTGGTGGCAGTGGATGTGTTCTACCAACTTTTGTTCATTTTCCTACCACAGGATGTAGTCCCTGCTGCAGTTATGCAAAAAAGGGTCACCTATTTTCTAATATGGTGACACCTTTCTTTTTTAGTCATTCTTGTGTGGCTGTCCTTTCCTAGCCATTCTTCTCCGATTCTGGGAGGGGGAGGTCTGAATGTGTGTTTTGTCTTTGGCAGGAACACTTTGTGTAGCATGCCGTGGCTAAAGTGTGTCTGTGAGCACAGGAAGTATGGGAGGGGCCCAAACTCCTCTGTCCTTTGTCTGCTGATGTGCCTGAATGGAGCTAATTCCCACTGGGGGGCTGGCTGTCCTGATTGGACAGCCACTCGTTCCTTTCTGTAAACTGCAGGGAAAGTTTGCAGAGGAGTAAATAGGAAATCTGAATAAAAGGTGAGGTTCCTGAGGTACAAGGCAAGTCGACCACTGGAACAGAAGATTCGAACCTGAAGATGACCAGAGATGCCTGCAGACCCTACCTGTAACCGTGAAGCGACCACTGCTGTCCTGACCCTGTTTCCTTGTCAACAGCGCAGCTCTGAAGAGGATAAATTCTTCCCTTTGGCTAGTGAGACCAACCAGCCCTTAGACGAACTGCAGATCGAGCCATCTCCTCAGGTGCTGTGACCTTCCAGAGCTGCAAACCGCGAATACCAGGGGACCTCAGATCCATTTGCAGTGCAACATCTTTGCGTAACAAATCCTCCCAGAACTATGGTGAGCTCCAGTTGGACCTCTAAAGGCACAATCCAACTCTTCAAAGTTCCCTCAACAGAGTGCAGGACTGCAGAATCGATCTACTGGGCGGTAACCGTTCACTGTTCGAGTTGATAAAAAGGTGCAAAAACCACAGATCAATGTGCGAGACCAAAGAAATCCTTGCTAAGGGTCCTTTCTTGCCACTGCTGCTGCGACATCCCATTCAGAGTCCTTCCTTCCTTCACCAGACCGAGGACTCAGGAGACCGGGTCCATCGTTGCTGCACAGGAAAGAATCCCGCTGCATTTTCTTCAACCACCCTAAGGTACTGTGGGGCACAAGGTATAACTTACCTCTAGCCGAATAGCCACTCCAGTGTGTCTGGAGTGTTATACTAGGTGTTTGGGTGCCCACCCATACCTCTTGCCCAGGTTTAACACCTTGTACTCTTTTAAGGAGTCCTTTGCAGGTTCCTTATTAATTGTGTTATCCTACTAAAGCGTTTTATTTAAGTAAATGATGAATCCTGAGGAACTTTGCCTTTTCTGCTGCTGCTCCCACCCTACACTGACTTCGATGAACTCTTGCCTATTTAGGGATTGGACTGATAAAGCATTAGAAGCCTTGAAAAGTGTTGCTAAGAATTAAATCACTGCTACTAGTATTGAACAACCCTCTTTTTCCTTCCTACAGACATTGGCCCTCATTACGACCCTGGCGGAATTCGGAAAACGATGGCGGAAATGCAATACCGCCATCGAATAGCGCTCGGTGCGACTATGACCCGTCACCGCAAAGTACGAAGCCATTAGCGACACCGTAGTGAACGCCAACGCTAACTGCACCAAGCACGCGCGCGCGCGCCATGCCAAACCGTAAACACCACCATGGCGCAAGGGTACGCCAATTCCGACCCTAGCGGACATGTACCTAACGCCATCAAGCATGGCGGAATGTACCATTCCGCCATGGTGAGAAGTACGGCATCACGAATCAACCGTAAACGGCCCCACTGAGTGCCTGTACACCGCTCCCTGCCCACAAAGTACAACTCCCCGTAGGTGCAATGAAGTCACAATGCAACCAGTGAAATGTACAAGTCACCCATGCATGCCAACGAACAAAAGAAACACAAGAGGGGCCAATGGGAGCTGCAGGGCACAGATGGCACGAATACAGAAGCCAATCCAATGGACATGACCACAGTCCCCCCCCCCCCGAAACGCACGCAAACACAGGCACCTGTGACCAGCAACATTCCGAAAATCACATCATTCCACCAGTCCACCTGGCTGACCGGCATCTGTTACACAAAACCCAATCCCCCGCCCCTGAGCATGACAACATTCAAACAGTCATATTGGCAGCCCCCATCCCTGACCTCACTGGGCTTCGTAGGCAAACGCGCCCAGTACAGTACCACGCAACTAAACTCCGAAGCTGGAACCCAATGCAGATCTCCTCACAATACATCGCTCCCCAAATAGGAATATGCCACATCACTTGCAAAGAAGAACGCTACACGGGCCAAATCAGAATAGAAATTTAATGCACAACAAAATCACCAAGCCCATACAGCCATTAGGCCATGAACTCCAAAACACATTTCACCATCGTGGGCTGCATCCGCAAGAAATGACCAGCCACTACTTGTGTGATGCCCTGTTCCATCATGGTACACAGAGCCACATTCACGTACGAAAAGGCAACATGGAAGCGCACAGAACCGCAGGGCCGTCCCAATGGGGAGGCACTAGTCCAGCTGAAAGGCCGAAATGTTGCTCCGAGCCACTAGTACTGCGTAAGGGCATGTGGCCCATTGGCGATCGTCCCATAAGATCGTAATGCTGCTCCACTGATTAACACGAAGCAGCAGGTGTCGGGAGTAAAAGCCATCTGCAGGAGTGGCATACAGATGGCAGTGGCAAAAGGGGAGGAGATACCTGTCAACCAAAAGAAAAGAAAAAGAATAGAATGCCCATCAGAACTACATTCGAACAACTCACTTCAATGATCACACTAAATCCACAGCCATATGCATGCTAGCCCACTCCAAAGGATCATCACCACCCAAAAACCACTTGCGACTCATAACTATCTATATCGAGGTGTAAACACCATCACAAACGAGTGTACCTGTGCATGCGTCTGTCAAAACAGAATCCATCAGATGGGATTGGTAACGTGCATGGACACAAGTGTCTGAGGGCGCGTCGAGACAGGGAGGGCTCAACAAGGCCAGATAGACGATGGTCCCACTATGGCAGCCCTGCATCACATAGCGCAGGGGAGGCGGATAGATTCCAAGAAGCCCTGTACATGGCAAACTCTGTATCAAATCACCTGCCCATGCATCCATTCATCATTCCCTCATCCCGGGATTAAAACGCCTGAATATTTACTCACATAACATTAGAAATATCCATTGAGTCTGTGCGTTATGCAGCCTGCAAAATCCACAGTGCCCCAGCCCGTAATTCCAGTGTAGTGAAGTAACATGTATTTGGGAACGTCCGGCCTCATCGCCCACGTCGCTATTGCGCATCCCAAACCATTCATATCAATCATTGCATCCTCGCCATGGCCCCTGTCTCAAGGACATTGAACAATAGAACGTTATATTTGCAGTCAGACCTGTGGGCATTTCCTCGCCGCTAGCTGAAAACCGAAAGCGCCGCCCTTCGAATTCCTCATTTGCAACATCACGTCGAAGAGGCATCTGTGGCCGTTTGAAATCACTAATTAATCCATCTAGTGCGGCTGTGTGTGAAAATGGCAACTGCCTTCACCCACAAATGGGACGCCCCGCCCGTCGTTGCAACTCGGTACAGTGATGCATGAGGGCCCACCGTTACTCGAGTACTACGTACCACTGACCCTTCACAAGTCTGTTCGCGACTGCACAGATAGTACGTGAAACAATGGGACCACAGCAGAATGAACATATCAACCAATGTTACACGGCCATCGGGTACAAATACATGATTGCAATAGCAAGATGCCATTCCTCGAATTGCAGCGTTGTGTGCGGGACATGCTCGGCCAAAGGGGAGAGCAGTTTGCACAGGTGGAATGAATCACCACAGGTGGAGGCCATACAGCCTGAAAACACATAAATTGCACACCCAGTCTCCTCCCACAACCACACCGAAATGCTACCGGCAGGACTCGCGATGTTGGCCCTGGGGGACCTGATAGCACTGCAAGTACTCCAACTCCAAGAAGAAGACGAACACCAACTACAACCGGCCGCACGGAGGAGACGCAGGAGGAGGAGGAGGCCAAGGCAGGGCCAGCAAGGGCCGCCAGCACAGCCACCACCACCACGCAGGCAGCCCGCAATCCCACGCCTCCGAGCACATCCGTTCAACCTCACTGATGAGCAGATCCACACCCTCTACCGTCTGGACCGGGACACCATAGCCGCCATTGTGGACATGACACAGGCTGACCTTGTCAGCATGATAGATAGCCCAACCGCCATCCCACCCCTACTGAAGGTGGTGTCTGTACTACACTTCCTGGCCACAGGCACCTACCAGCACACAGTCGGACAGTTGCATGGCATTTCTCAGCCACTGTTCTCACGGACACTATTGCAAGTGCTCGATGCCCTCCTGCAGCACGCAGACGACTACATCTCTCTACCACGCTCGGAGCAGGAAATTACCAACACAAAAGTGGGATTCCATGCACTTGCCGGCATACCGGGTTGCATTGGTGCCATCGACTGCACCCATGTGGAATTGGTCGTCCCACATGCCATGGAGGCCCAGTACCGCAACCGAAAACAATTTCATTCCCTGAATGTACAAATGGTGTGTGACTCCAACAGGATCATTACACATTGTTGTGCCCGATTCCCTGGATCAACCCATGATTCTATGGTCTTGAGGAACTCTACAATACCACGCTACATGGAGCGACACGCAGGGAACAGATCCTGGCTACTCGGTGAGTCTCATTACATGCATGATAATGTGGGGTATGTGATTCGGCAATGACCTGGCAGGAAGGGGGGGGGGGTGTGCGTACGTAGCAATGGCATTCCACATCATACGTTTATCGTCCACATACAGGTGATGCTGGATATCCACTGAAGAGATGGCTCCTCACACCAGTCCGGAACCCACGGGACCAGCATGAGGAGGACTACAACCATGCCCACTCACGTACCCGTGTAGTCATTGAACAGGCATTCGGCCTACTGAAGGGTCGTTTCCGCTGCCTCAGCAGGTCTGGCGGGGCACTCCTGTACCGCCATGAGAAGGTTGCAAAGATGGTGATGGCATGTGTCATGCTCCACAACATGTGCGTACGTAGAAATGTGCCCATGCCCCCTGACGCAGAACTGCAAGCACCTGATGATGGTCATGATGAGGGTGGGGATGTGGCAGCACCTCAAGGAGTCTGCGAGGCACCGGAGGGCCGTGACATTCGTCAGCATCTCATTGATGTATGCTTCTAGCACTCACGCCTGGTGGCTGATACATGGACACGGGACTCGTGGCACTGTGTGTGTCTGGGACATGCACAATATGGACTGTACGCCTATGATGGCCTAGTACACAAAGATCAATGTCCACACATCTCATTGGTTGATCGTGCACTGTTTATGGCATATGTGATATCATGTTGTACACCCTATCGACCCGCCACCCAAGTGAGCCCAACACACCCCCTCCACCCTCCTACCTCCCCCCCGAACACCAGTGTCCAAAGATGCTCATTGTCAGTGGGCAGTCGCTATTGCAAGCCCCCTCTGCGGGTATCAGGGGCACCCCTGCCTGTGGAGCGCAGGTTCCTCCCCGATCTACGTTGGGGGCTGCCCTGGACGGAACTTGCAACGGATGATGTCTCTGCCTGCTCACGTCCATGCATGTCCCTAAGGGTTTGCGAGAGCTCAGTGAGCACACGGCGCACTGCGGCAAGTTCGGCACATACGTCCTTGGACGTCGCATGCAGTTCCCCCCTCAGGCTCTCGGTGCTTCTCTCCATTTGGACTCTCAGGCTCTCGGTGCTACTCTCCATTTGTGCCCTTAGTGTCTCTGTACCTCTCTCCATTTCTGCCCTAAGTGTCTCAGTTGATGTTTCTATGTCTGCCTTAGTGCCCCCACATTCATCGGCATGGTCCTTGAGGAGCGTGGCCAGTTGCTGCTGTTGCACGATTAACTGGTCGAGGGACTGTTGCCTCTGCTGGGCCATGGCCATTTGCGGGGGTGTCACAGAGGGGCTGTGGACCTCATGTTGCCTTGCCACAGGGCTTGTGGGGGATGGCCAGTCGTCGTCTTGTGGGTGCCCCTGCGTGGCATCCTCATGTTGTACGGGATGGGACAGACAGGGGGATTGGGACAGGTCATGGATGGATCTGACTTCGACATCCCCGTCTTCTGTGTCGGAGCATGCTGCCATCAATGGGGTGTCACCTATGGTGCTGCTGCCACCAGAGGCAGTGCCTTCTGTGGCATCCGTTGGGGGGACCTGTGGTGGTGGTGTTGTGGGCATGCTGGCTGCTTGGGTGCCTGTTGATGTTCCCTCCTCTGTGCTGCCACCTGATTTGTGCTGCTGCCGTGTCTTGATGCGTGCAGCTGAGGTGGAGGGTCTTTGGCCGTTGGTCTTGGCCCTCTTTGCAGGTGTGCTGGTAGGGGTGTCCTGATGCTCGTCGTTTGGATCGGACCCTGTGGTGGAGTAAAGGAGGGCGAGGGTTATTGATGGGTCTGTGGGAATTGGAATGGCATTGTATCACATGCATTGGGGTGGTACCTGAGGGTGATTTGGGTCGGGGCCTTGGAGGTGCTTTCATTTGTGTGTGGAGTGAGGGTGCAGTTGTTTGGCAGCCTGCAGTTAGGGTGTGCCTGCTGCACGTGTAGTGCGTGTTTTAGGGGTTTTTAATTATTTATGTATTTATTGTGGGTTTTAACGTGCGCTATCAGGCCGATGTGTGTGGACGTTCTCCTGGACATGTGTTTCTGTTGCACTATGTGGACACATGGTACTTCACATGGATGGACTTTGTGGATTTGGCATTGTTTTATCTGGCCCACCTACCTGAATCTTCGGATGTCTGCACTCCTTTCTCCATCCCTCCGACTCCCTCTATGCTCTCCATTCCGATGGTGGAGGCACAGATTTCTTCCCAGGGGGTCAACTTGATGGGTGATTCAGGACCTCCCCCGGTGGCTGTGGCAATGTTGCGGTTGGCAGAGAGTATGCTGCGGACGCGTATCCGCAGGTCGTCCCATCGCTTTCGGCATTGCTGTGGGGTGCGCGGTGCGGTCCCCACCGCACTTACCCGCTGTGCCACCAGAGCCCATATGGCCTTCTTGTTTGCAAGTGCCGTCCTGGTCATTTGCGTGGAGAAGACGACGGCAGCATTCTCCTGGAGGGTCTCTGTTAGCACGGTGAGTTCCTCACGGGAGAAGTGGACCTGCCGCTTGCGGTCGCACGCTTTCTTCGCTACTTTTCCCATTTTTCTTGGTTTCGCTAGGGTGGATGACGGGTTGGGGTGTGTCTCAGGGTAGTGTTTTTGGTGGTTGTGTGGTTTTAGTGGTTTTATAGGTGTACGGCAGGATTTTTCCCGTTCCGGGCCCATGTTTTTACTTCCGTTTCCGTATATTTACGGTCACCGTACTTTCCGGTAGGCGCACACTGCGGTGTCCGCTGTGATGGGTGGCGGTATTGCACCTAGGGCGCCGTACGGCGGCGGTGTGGGCCGTTTTGGGGTCATTTCCGCCATCGCGGACTTTGCACTTCCGCCATGCCGTGGTGCTCGTGCCCGATGGGTCGGAATGGGCCGCACTTTGCTCCTTCGTGCAATGGCGGAAACGCTATTTACGCTGTGGCGGTCCGGTCAGTCACTTTCCGCCAGGGTCGTAATGAGGGCCATTGTCTGAATGACTTTGTAAATGAATTAAACTGTTATTTCACTATAACGAATGCAGGTGCGTGCCACTACTATTTAAACAGTGAAACTGTCATTACTGTCATTTTCTGTAACAATTGTAAGCGCAAGTACATATTATTGAAGCATTCACCCTTGAAAAGTAGTGTGGATATTTCCTATGTGTATTGGTTAGTCTAAAATAGTATTTACCTACTTGCCTTGTCTTTATAAAATACATGTATATTTTATTATAACTTCCAGCGTGTAAGAGTTTTTTTGTGCCAATGTATTGACTGGGTTCATTGTACTTAACTACAGCTCACATCCTCCTCATAAGATAGGCCTGACTGCTCTGCCATTCTACCAATCCTTTGGGCAGTAGAGGCTTATACCAAGAGTTAGGGACCTGTATACCAAGGGATTGTTTTATAGAGTTGTACAACGATGGTCTGGCAAGATCTCTGCAGAGGTGCTCTTCTTATCCAAAATCCGAGCTGAAGTAAGTTTAAGCCCGGCAATGGCAAGGATCTGCACCATTCAAACAGCCAGCAGTTGTCCTAATCAGGGACAAGTACAGGCTTCGCATTTGCCCGACACCTAGACTTTCTGGCACCTTGGATGTGGAATGGGACTAGATAGATCCCACCCTCTTTCTGGGACACACACACACACACACAAACACAAAGGCGTCACTAGCGCAGGAAAGCAGAAGGTTTCCTGGGCAAGTACATGACCTTATAAGGAATTGCCTAACCTGGCAAGGCAGGAAGAAGGCCAATCAACAATATGGCCAAAAAGGCAAGCTGGAATTCCGTTACCCAGGCATTTTATGGCACCAGCCACCTTTAGTAGACATACATGATAAACACGAATGTGCACACTAAAAATAATGCAAAAATTATGAAATTGTGCCCAGTTTTGTGCAGTTTCTCCTGGAGCAATGCCTACACAACAAAACAGCAAAACTGTTCTTTTTTGGCTCTTGCGCCGTGTGATGAAAAAGCAAGGTGTTTCGTTCCAGTGATGAACTTTACAATAGCCCTTCTGATCTCATTAAGAAAGGGTTTCGGCATTTTAATAGGAGCATTTGAAAGGGATAAAGAAAATGGGGAAGGCAAACCATTTTAATCGCATTGAGCCTTCCTAACCAGGATATCGTCAGTTTGCCCCATTTGGTAAGGTCTGTGTGGAATTTTAGGAGGAGGGAGGGGAAGTTGGCCTCATATAAATCCTTTATGTCCCTCGTAATCTGTATCCCCAAGTATTTCAGTTTAACATGTTCCACCATGAGACCCGGGGGGGGTGAATCTATTTGCGTCTGCTCGTGCGGTTTCATGTAGAGGGAATAATATGGACTTTGCCTCGTTTATTTTGAAGCCAGAGAGTTCTCCGTATTCTCCAGCATGGGGTCTGGCATGGATTCACATGCTCATGAATATTCCCCGTCGTCAGGCTGGGAATCCTCGGTAAAGAAAAAACCAGTATCAGTTTCGTTCTGATCTGTCTTTCGTAGTAATAACCAATCACTGGTCTCTGCGTCATACTGACCACAGCCAATGACTGCCCTCTACCTAAGCACCGCCTCTGGCAGCCATCTTCAGATTTTTACCGCACGTTCATGTGTTGGGATCCTCGTGCTATTGCTCTCGAGCGTTAGTGCTATTTTTTCGCGTTTTTTCACAAAAACTCGATTTCTTTCGGTCAAAAGAGCCTCAAGCTCCACCGATCCTACATCCGATCAACGGGGACCCGTGTCGGATTCGTCTGCGCCCCTCAAGGGTGAAGATTTCGTCGAGCTACACTTCGGAGGACTCCAGAAGCTTCTCAGGCCCGGTCTCGGAGATGGCCCAGGAGAAGGGAAGCTCGACGCCCGGAAAGCTGTTCAGGGTCTGTGAACTACGCCAAATCCCACCTGGTGCCCGCGCAAGTCGCACTGTTTCTCGGAGCGAGGCTCGACACAGTGTCCCTTCTGGCCTCCCCGTCGGAGGAGAGGACCAGGACCATCTTGGGCAAGGTGCAACGGATGTTGGTGGCCGACGCGGCCAAAGTGAGGTCCATCAAGTCCCTCCTCGGGATGATGTCTTCCTGCATCTACCTCATTCCCATGTGCAGGCTCCGGATGCGCCCGTTGCAAGAATTCCTGGATGCGCGCTGGATCCAGACGACGGGCAGCTTCGAGGAAAGGATCAAGCTCGACGAGAACTTCCGACGAGCGATACGGTGGTGGGGCACCCGCGCGCATCTGACGGCGGGCATGGACTTCCAGACCCCAGCCCACCAGGAGACTGTGACTACAGATGCCTCCCTGGAAGGGTGGGGAGCGCACACCGAAAATCTGCACGCAAAGGGACTCTGGCTCCCGACGGAGAAGTCCCTGCATATCAACGTCCTGGAGCTCCGTGCAGTGTTTTGGGCCCTCAGGTCTTTCCTTCCGTCCCTCAAGGGCAAGGTGGTGAGGATCTTCACCGACAACACCACCACCATGTTTTACATCAGGAAACAGGGCGGAACCAGGTCCCCAGCGCTGTCCAAGGAGGCGCAGGACCTGTGGCATTGGGCCGTCGCCCAAAGGATTTTTCTGGTGCCGTTTCATCTGGCAGGGATAAAAAACACCATCGCCGACTCACTGAGCAGGGAGCTGCGCTCGTGCCACGAGTGGGAACTACGGCAGGATGTGGTGGATCGTCTCTTCCGACGGTGGGGCACACCCCAGATCGACTTGTTCGCGACGGCGACGAACACCAAGTGCCGGAGGTTCGCCAGCAGGTTTCCCCAGACGAGGAGCATGGGCGATGCTTTCTCGTTCCCCTGGGAGGGCCTGTTCCTCTACGCGTTCCCTCCCTTGCCTCGGCTAATCCGGCTAGTCAACCTGCTCAAGAAGTCACGGTGCAGGATGATCCTCGTCGCACCCTCGTGGCCGAGGCAGATATGGTTCCCGGACCTTCTGGACTTCTCAGCGTCCCCGCCGATCAAACTGCCGGCGGACGCGGATCTACTCTCCAGGGAAGGAGGCGCCATCCTCCACCACGACCCGAAGTCGCTGAACTTGCAGGCCTGGCTCCTGCAGCGCTAGAGTTTGGAGGATACGACATACCGGCCGACTGCAGAGAGATTCTTGCAAAGGCCAGGGCGTCCTCGACTCTTAAATGCTACGGACACAAATGGAAGAGGTTCTCTGTCTGGTGCCACGCACAGAAGATTAACCCTCTACGGATTACGGCTCCCCAAGTACTGCCGTACCTGCTGACGCTGGCCAAAGCTGGCCTGGCACACGCGTCCATCAAGATTCATCTTGCTGCGATCTCCAGATACACCAGAACCACGGGACGGACGTCCTTGTGGTCTCATCGCCTGGTGAAAGAGTTCATGAAGGGACTGTTCAGATCGTTCCCGCCGGTGAAGGCTCCGGCCCCGGCGTGGGAGCTCAACGTGGTGCTGACCAAGCTCATGGGACCTCCGTTCGAGCCTCTGCACTCGGCTCCGTTGAAGTTTCTATCGTGGAAAACTGCTTTTCTTGTGGCCATCACCTCCGCACGACGAGTGGGAGAGATCCAGGCCCTTTCCTGCAAGGCCCCGTACTTGACTTTCCACGACACGAGGGTAGTGCTCAGGACGCACCCCTCCTTCATGCCCAAGGTACCGTCGGACTTCCATCTCAACGAACCCTTGGTGTTGCCTGTATTCTTCCCGTCGCCTTCGTCGCCGGCTGAGAGGACTTTGCACTCGCTGGATGTAGCTAGAGCGCTGAAGTTCTACGTGGACCGCACGAAGTGTTTTCGGAAGACGTCACAACTCTTTGTGAACTTTGGACCTGTCAATCAGGGGAAGGCTCTCTCGAAGGCTTCCATTTCCAGATGGCTCTCCGGCTGTATCATGTACTGTCATCGGTTGGCAAACCGACCGCTGCCCGGCCGTCCGAGAGCCCATTCCACCAGAGCGATCGCAGCTACCACGGCGTTCCTTTCTGGTGTGCCCCTGCTGGACATATGCAGGGCTGCTACGTGGAGGTCGACGCACACCTTCACGAGATTCTACTGCGTCGACCGGGATTCCAGGGAGGAGTCCAGGGTCGGCCAAGCAGTGCTGCGCAACCTGTTCGCCTGAGGTGAGCCTGGTGAGGAGGTAAGATGCTTAATGTTGAGTTTGATGCTATGCTTAATGTTGAGCCTTTGCCACCTCCCGTGGTTGTGCATGTGTGTACTGCTATGTATTCTTTATTCATGAGCATGTGAATCCATGCCAGACCCCATGCTGGAGAAGGAACAAGTTACTTACCTGTAACTGTTGTTCTCCAGCATGGGTCTGGCATGGATTCACATGCGAACCCTCCCGCCTACCCCTCTGCGGCTCTTCACTTGGTCATACTGCCACTTCACGTGCTTCCAAATCTGAAGATGGCTGCCAGAGGCGGTGCTTAGGTAGAGGGCAGTCATTGGCTGTGGTCAGTATGACGCAGAGACCAGTGATTGGTTATTACTACGAAAGACAGATCAGAACGAAACTGATACTGGTTTTTTCTTTACCGAGGATTCCCAGCCTGACGACGGGGAATATTCATGAGCATGTGAATCCATGCCAGACCCATGCTGGAGAACAACAGTTACAGGTAAGTAACTTGTTCCTTCTCCAATTAGTTGGACTGCTCTGGGTATGGAAATCATGGGATTTTAAATGTGCAGAAGTAAGTTGTCAGCGTATAGGGCCACCTTGTACTCAGTATCTCCCAGTCCTAGACCTTCTACCTGACAGTCTTCCCTTCATTTTTGGGCCAGGGGTTCTAGTAATAGGGCAAAGAATATAGCTGAAAGGGGGCATCCCTGTCTTGTGCCTCTGCCTAGTTCCAACCAGCTGGAACATTCCCATTAACAAAGACAGAGGTCTTGGGGGATGTGTACACTGCGTCGATCCCTCTCCTAAATTTCGGGCCTACCCCTACCTTTCGAAGGACCTTCATTAAGAAACCCCATTCAACCCTGTCAAAAGCCTTCCCTGCGTCAAGCGAGAGAAGGACGGGGTCGTTGGCCATCTTCTGGGATTCATTAATTAGATGTAGAGTCTTTCTCATCGTGTCAGCTCCCTGTCTGCCCAATATAAAGCCCACTTGATCGGCGTGTATAAGGCGAGACATGAACATCTCTAATCTGGCCTCAAAGACCCTGGTATAGATTTTGGCGTCCACATTCAATAGGGTCATGGGGCGGTATGAACCACATTGCTTGGGATCCCTCCCCTCTTTGGGGATTACCATGACAAGGAATTTCATTAAAGAGTTCTACCAGAAAAGGGAGAGGATTGGCAAGGAAAAATGTATAGAATCCGTCAGTGTACCCGTCCTCCCCTTGGGCTTTACTGAGTGATAATCTCTTCATTGCATTTGTGATTTCTTGTTCTGTTATCGGGCCCTCTAGAGAAAGTGATTCATCGTATGTAAGTTTTGGCATATTAACCAAAGCCAGGTATCCCTCAGTATCAGGCAGGTCGTGGTCGACCTCTGAATTTGTATAGCATTACATAGAAGGAGGCAAAGACTTCTGTGATTTCGGTTCTTGTTGCGATTTGGGGGTTCCCCAGCCTCTCTATCTCCAAAACGTTCCATTCTGCCTGCTGTTCTCGTAATCTCACGGCTAACAGTGCATCCGCTTTGTCCCCCTTCTCATAAAATGTCTGTTTCAGAAGTTGCAATTTACAGACTATCTGCCGATGTTCCAGAATACAGAGCTCCTCCCTTTTCATTTTAGCCTCCAAGATCTTGTTAGCACTCCC
This sequence comes from Ambystoma mexicanum, assembly GCF_040938575.1. Classification (NCBI taxonomy): domain Eukaryota; kingdom Metazoa; phylum Chordata; class Amphibia; order Caudata; family Ambystomatidae; genus Ambystoma; species Ambystoma mexicanum. Next base: position 407,447,113 of record NC_090937.1, read on the forward strand.
AGTGTCATCCTGCCTCACTTCCCATCTAGGAGACAGATCTCTTTTCTGAGTTTATTTTCAATCAAAGTCCTCTCCCTTTTCTTGCTCTCTCATAAGGGCACCTCGCCATGTCGCCTTCCCTGATTCCCACCCTGTCAGCTTGGAAACCTCCCTGGTGTTATTGATCTTAAAATACTCGCTAATCTCACTTTCCAACTCCGTTTTAAAAACGGGGTCCCTCCAGAGAGATTCATTACACCGCCATCAACCTCCTTTCGCAGGTAAGCTATCCCAGTGAATGTCGGCAGTAACCATATAATGGTCAGACTATGTGACCGGGACAATCTCTGATCTCATTGCTGTGTCATAAATCTCAGCATACAGATATATATAGTCGATTCGGGCAAATGTATTGTGAGAGGCAGAGTAGAAGGTGTAGCTCTTTTCATCGGGATGGAACCCCTGCCATGTGTCCCGTAACCCATATACACTCATCATATTCCTAATCTCAGTGCGGCCTCCCTCAACCAGTTCTCTCGCATCAGGATTGCCCGTCTTCCTGTCCAAACCAGGGTCGGCCCATGAATTAAAGTCACCCCTAATGAGGACGTGTCCTGCAGCTTCGAGCATGATTTTAGGGATTGTTTTGGTGAGAAATCGGAACTGTCCTGAATTGGGAGAATATACAGTGGCAAATGTGATGTCTACCCTACCAATGGAGCCGACTACAAGCAGAGTACGCCCCTCTACATCTGCCCAGACCTTGACAGCTTTGAAGTCTACCCCTTTCCTGATGAGTTTCCCAACTCTCCCCTTTCTCAGCGGTCCAGACCCCCAAATCTCTATCCCAGTTCGTACCCCAAGGATTCTCTGTTCTTCTCCTTAGGCATATTTTGTCTCCTGCAAGAAAGGGACATCAAGTTTTGCTCTGCGGAATTCTCGACTTACCAAGGATCTTTTGGTTGGAGGATTGAGATCCTAAGGAGGTCTTTCACCTGTGGGTCCAGGTTAACCACCATTTATAATTGTATGTGTAAAGCGACCCCTCGGTTGGAATCAGCAACCCATCAGACCATTATGCAGAGCCTTATACTTCAATCTTTGACCTAAAGAGGATTTCATCCCTGCCCCTCCCCCTCCCACTCCATCCCTCCTCTATCTCTCCCTCCACCTCCCAAAACCATTCCCAGTTGATGGCGTCCGACAGAATCCAGTTGAAACCACTGGTTCAGCATCGGACCCTTTCACTAGATCAGAACAATAACATCTTAATACATTGAAAACTTGCTCCTCACATAGTTTCGGAATCAGTCAGAAATCTATTGGAGTGACAGCAAGATTCAGTTATCTCGGTCAGGCGATATTTTGGCTCTCCAAAATTTTCTGGACCCATTCACCCCTCTTCTCGTTGGGGCTCGGATGTGCCACTGTCTTCCACTTTGTTCTGCTTCCTCTTGGACACCTCCTTCTTCACGAATGTCCATGAGATCTGAGATGCATGCCCGAATTTCCTTCTCTGATCTCAACCACATTTTTTTGCCTTCATGTTCAAAAGATAGGGAGAAAAGGTAACCCCACCTATATCTGACTCTGCGTTCCTTCAGCCATTTTGTGAGGGGACCACACATCCGCCATAGTGCCAGAGTCAGTGAGGACATATCCTGATAAATCATTATCCGCGCACCCCTAAGAGTAATCGATCCACCACTCTTGGCCTTTTCTAATATTCTGGACTTATCCTGATAGTTATGAAAGCGGGCAAGGACCGACCTCGAACTGCCAGTGGGACCCTCACTCTGTGGATCCTTTCCGTTTTGGGTTCATCTATCGCTTCGTCAGCAACCAAAAGTTTGATTATATCATGAAGTGTCTTCCTGAGGTCTCCTTCCGTTTCGCATTCTTGTTCCGGTATACCAAAAAAGCATAAATTGATTTGCCTCTCACGATTTTCCAAATCGTCCATTTTGAGTCTGAACTCCACCTCTCTTTGCTCTAGCTCAGCTATTGTATGTTCCATTTGCGCCTCGAGAGTGTCTATGGAGGTTTGATTGTTCTCAACTCCTTCGAGCCTTTCTTCGATATTGTCCATTCGCTGTGTGATTTTGTCAATCTTTCCTCCTATGTTGGCTCCCATATTCTTGATTTCGCTCAGGAGTGCTGCAATATCTCCTTTTGTGGCAGCTGATTCAGTTTCGGAAGTTTCCATGTTGGAAATACAAGGGTTTTCGATAGAAGGAGGGGACGGGGAGTAGGCAAAGTTAGCCAATTTCAGTCTTATGTCCATATATGCATGAGCAGATTTCCCCCTTAACGTGTTGGCTCACAATATGCGAGAGGGCCTTTGTCGAAGGTGTAATGCTTCCGTACAAAAGGTGTAGATCCACAGTGGTCCACTTGTTGCCTGGACTGATACGTCTGATCTCGGGAGTCTCACAGGGTCTCTCCCAAATCCGCGCTATTGCCGGACGTTGCTCGCTGGGTCTCGTGAAGTGGTGTAACGACTTGTCCCTTTCTGATGATCTTGTTGTGGAAACTTGGAGAAGGGTTTACGTTCCAAAGTTGGGGACCCAGCCATCTAAGGGGCATTCTCTTTGCACGTCCCAGTTGCGTCCGTTGTATTCAAGGTGGGTAGAGTGCTCAAGTCGTTCAGTGGGGTGTGCCCAACCTGCGGGGTTCGGCCGGTTGGAATGGCGGTTTGAGGTCTTTACAGAGGGAGCATGCGCTCCATTAGCAGGTGCTCCACCTTCAGTTCATGCCTTCATTCACCCGCCTATTGCTCCGGGTATGAGGTACGGGAGCAGGGTGTTCTTTTGTAACTCACTGGGCTGTTTAAGCAGTATTTGACCTCTATGTGGTGTACCTCCCTGTCCAGGCAATGGAAAGACCACCGGGGGAGAGGAGGGATCGGGTTTGCTGCTTCTCGAGGAAGGGGTTTTCTGTTGGTATTTTGTAGCTGCTCCTGGGGGAGCATGTGAGCCTTCCAATATCAGTAATGTACGAATGGTAAGGTTGAGGGGCTTACTTTATTGACTGGTTTTGCCAGCACCTGACTCAGATGCCTACAGAATGATTACGGGATGTGGGGGTGTCCTCCTGGATACACACACGTTCTGTGCCATCACAGGGCTGAGTCCTTCCATTAAGTTCCACTGTATGAGTCTATATCGATGTCTGCTGCATGTTTCCACTGCCCTCCTTCATCATTCTACTCCACTTTTAGGTGGGTTCAACAACATAAAGTTTCCCGAATCATGGTCGGAGTGTTCCAGATTATGGGCGTGAGTTGCAGCCGGTATGGGCAACCGTAGTTTATTTCACAGTTGACGTGCCCGCACGTGGGGGCTGAGAGTTGCGTGTAATTTCGGGTCCTCAGGAGCTCAGTGGGAGGAAGGGGCGATGTGTTCCATGTCGTGCGTGTACTTACATGCAAGTTTGGTGTTAGTGTTGTCGTCCAATGTTTAACGCGATCCCTGTGCCGCTGGATTACCTCGTCTGTACTGAAAAGGAGAAAAGTCTGTTAGAGTGCTCAGGTAGACCGGGCCCGCCGAGGCAAGTGTTCTCTCTGCAGTGTGCACTTCTACGCCAAATTCTCCTATTTCAGCCTGCCCTCTCCTGGGATCTTGCCGGGCAATGCAGATGAAGCGCATGTGTTGGTGTGGGTGCAAAATTACGTTGTTGTGGGCTGGAAGTGTCCCGCCCGGGCTGTTAGGGCATACGTGTCACATACGATGGCCAAGCCACTACCCCCCTTCGTGATCTTTCAGGCCATTTGGTGTGCTCTGCTCCGGTTCCAATGGGGTGCCTACAATCAGGGGGACCAGAAGGCAACGACCCCCCGAGTTGTGCATGGGACACCCGCAAGCTTACCCATGGGTCTCTGGCAATTCGGGATGTTCAAGGGGACGCTTCCGGTGCCTCCCCGAGCCCTCGCTTCTCTGGTGTTCCTCTTCCATTGGGGGGACTCGCAGCCGGGGGTGATTTCAGAGTCTGGTGGGTCAACTGTCCCCGGTGATCTCCTTCCAAGCTCAACTGCAACACTACCTTCGGAGGTCAGCTCGGCCATCATCTCCCTCTTAGAATGCCGAGTGCAGTTGCGGCATGGGGGCCATTTTCAACGTTGTGTTGTTCAGTGAAACCTTATCCAATTTTGTTTGGATTTTCGCTCATCAGTGGGGACCACCCTCCCCAACAGTACAGTCAGGTTTTCAGAGGATGGGGGCTACAAGTGGGGGCTCAGTTCACTTGTGGGGCCAAGACTTACGGAGCTCACACAGGATAGGAGCTCATCCATGCGCCCCCTGGTGGCCAGTATCAATGGTGCTTTTAACCTTATTTGATTCAATGTTTATTGGGTGCATTCTCCTTTTGTCCTTTAGAGACTTGCTCACTCTATCCCATATTGACTTTATGCCTTTTAATCATTCAAAATTTGGCACAGTAAATGTTCATATTCCTCCTAATCTTTAGAAAGTATGTCAATGCGCATTGTCTGCTCATAGGCTCCCTTTGTGCTTGTTCTTCATCTCTTAAATAATATCCTTGGTTCAAAGCCAATTTACTCCCATATTTCACAGGAAAAGCAGCTTTTAAATCGTCTCTCCACGTTTAAGACCCTGGACTTGTATTTTTGAGGTAACTGGGTTGATTGACATAAGCCGGCATCCATCTTTTTCTAATGGTAATCCTAAACGTTGAATATATACCTCTCTTAAGCAAGCTTCTTTTTATTCTTTATACCTTGCGTTTCAGCGTATTTACAGTTGTTGACCAGAGGCCCACTTTATTCTTCTTTATATTCCCAAGTACTGAATCATGGAGTAAATGTTTCTCTTCGTACTTCAATTACATAATTATCTGTAAGTATTTTCATATTGTTTCACCATAGACTCATAGATCTTCTTTTGGACATTCCTTTGCTGTTATTAGACTTTGTTTGACAAGTATGTTGCGCATCATTGTATTCATGGCAGCTTTTCTACAACTCTGCAAGGAACATCCCTCTTGATAAGTTTCCTCCACTGTTTCAACGTGAGGGTATCTTCTGAATGACTGCCTGAGTGCATATTGTTTCTCATACAGTCGATGTGGTATGAACATGTCGCATAAACTTGTACATGGGTTCCCAATTATAGCTCCTCGCCTGTTACTCCAATAGGGTGGGAGTCAGGAAGCGTTGGCTATGGAGAATGTGTCCACTTGCTACTCTACATTCCCCCCTATGGTAGAATTCTCAACCAGACTCTTCACCTCCTCTTCTGCAATTCCTGCTTCATCTTCAATCATCTCATCATATTTTCTTTTCTTTGGAACCCATATTGTTGTCAACCCCTCAGGTGACCTGCATTATTTATGTGCTCATCCACACTCCAGGTCATCAATCAAAAATCTCCTGCTGGTGCAAGAAATATCCATCGTCCCACATATTTTTTCCAATCCTGGGGATACTAGAACGTTGTTCGTGGAGGTGCAAGAGAACTCTTCTTTATATTTTCTTGGGTACCTTCTTCTGTTTTCAATTGATCTTCAGTATTTTTGCTAATGTCAATCATTATTTTCATTCCAATTTTCTGACATTGTCCGTAGATAATCCTTATGAAAGAGAATCCCAACATTACGAAATAGTAATATTGCTCCAACTAATTTAAAATCATTTTCCAACCAAGATGGAATCCATCCAAACGAAGATGAGAACCAATCACCCCTGACTGTTTCATTAGTTTCATCTTCCATCTTTGTGTGCAGGGTCATCATCATCGTTATTGCCTCTGTCAAGGTCCCATTTTCTCCATCATGAGCAGGTCTCAATGTACAGCAAGAAGGTCCAAAGAGCACACACGCCTCCTTCCATTGCTGTTATTACATAAACCTTGCCATCATTCTTGAAGAAGGTTGTTGCATTCTTTATTTTCAATATATACACTGGTCCTGCTTCGTTCTCAGCCGAGGTTAGTAATCTTACATGCTTGGCCCATGATTCTAGGCATTCCTCATTCACCATCTGCAGCTCGTAAATTGCTGCTTTTTTTGACAAGTATGCAGGGCATTATATTAAACCATCTCCCTATCCACTACTGGTTTCCACATGCCCATACACCAACAGCTGTGTTCTTTCCCAGCATCCTAGTTCTCCTGATTTTTCAGTCATGCCAGAGCAATTCATTCTGTTCATACCCACAATTTGTATCTTCTCTCCAAATTGGGATGAATACCTATGTTTTTTGTTTGTCCATCCTAATCCACTCTCCATCCTTTTTGTCTTTACATATGTATATTCATAGGGAAATGTGTGTCTTGATCACCATCTTAGAGTTGCCCACTTGCTTCAAATTGGCCTCTTGTAGTGCATCATGTGGAGATATTTCTCTTCCAATAAATGTTCTTGCTGTATTCATTGCATATGGAATTAAGGAACAGACATAGCAGCGTTCTTCTGACGTTCTCTGTCCCACCTCTTTCATGTACTGATACCATTAATTATTTGCCAAATTAGACGATTTATCTAAATAGGAATTAATACTTTCACTGTCTTCTCCAGCATCTCTTTTAATTTGGCAAAACATTTTTTTTTTAACATCAGAAAGTGATGTGGTTCTTGGTCTCTTAATCTGGAAAATGGAAATAATGGACTGGTAGGGGATGTCTTATTTCCTACTTTCTCACTGCTTATAATATTTTTAAGTGCCAATGTTATAAAACAATGGTCAAAATCAGAATACCGCAAAATCTTCCACACATTATTCTGCATTTAGTATAAGTTTTCCTTGGAGCTACAGCTCTCACCTCTTGAAACGTTTACCTTGTTGCCACTTTATTTTTGCTGTATGTCAGTTTTTATTGTTTTAACTGTAAGTAATACATTTATAACAAGAACTGCAAAATGATTGCAAAAACAATTCTTAAAACAATGAAGCCATCGCAGATCCCTGAAAAAGGCCACTACTGGTATTTCTCCTTATTAACGCTGGGTATGACCGAAGTATATACGAGAAAACAGCAAATAGAAATGTATTGACAATTGGCAACATAAAAATTCAAATATTGTGTTCCCTCTTTGATTATTCCATATCTTTCTCTTATTCCAGTTCTTAGAGAAGATATGTCAATATTATTGCAGCTGAATTAGTCCATAATTAAATTCTAATGAAACATGTTTTGTTTTCTTTATCCCAGTCTTTGGTCATTGATCTTGTTGTCATCCTTTGCTGTCCTTCTCTTGCTTCGTTGTGAGGACTTACTTTACTATAAATGCTTTCTTCTCTGTGGACAATATCTGCACTGGAAACGAGTGCAGGGGAGGTACTTGTTGATTGACTTTTAACCAATTTGATATCATGGAGGTGGATCCAAGCCTTTCTTCCTTTAATTTAGCAGCATTAGGGCCTATGTGCTCCACCTCAAATGGGCCTTCAAATCAAGGGGTACTTCAGGTGCGTACAAATTTGCGTACTAACACTTGGTCTCTTTTTTTTTGTAAATTTATTTTTTTGACATTTAGTGACAAACAGGGAGATGGTTAGCAGACAATAAGCGGCAACATACCCCGTCACTTTTCAAACAATCAAGGGCTCCTTAATTAAACAACCCCCTCCAATCGCCCTCCCCCCCATTCATAGAACAGGCCGTCATGGGACAGACGGACCGGGAAGCTTGTATAAATTAACAGCGTGGGGCCATAGTCGGGCTCGTTAGTCTCAGGTGATCTCCGACTTACTCCGAATATGACTTCAAAGTCTGAATTAAATGTCTGATGAGGCCGGGTCCGTGTGTCTATCGTTACTCCGCTTTTGGGATCCTGTGGCGCAAAAGACACTGAGAAATTTGGACCATTCGGATTCCAAGGTGTAGTGTTGCCTCGGATTGCAGCCATGATTCTTTCCATGAAATATATATATCTTTGACCGTCCCTACCCATTCACTCAACGAGGGGAGATATGTTCTCTTCCAATATCTGGTCCGGCAGGCCCTCGCCGCTAAGAGCAAGAAATGAGCCAGTGACGGGAGCTTTATCCATTGTTCATCTTTTTTTCCTCTAGACCAAAGAGCACTAAGATGGGATCCAGGATGTAGGACCCCCCCGCGTCTCTAATCCATCCCAGCACCTCTGTCCAGTACACCTGCACCTTACGGCACAACCACCACATATGCCAATAGTTGGGACTTTCCCCACACCCATGCCAGCAGTGGGGGTCAACCGCCGGGTACATCCTTGCGAGGGACACCGGATCGTACTGCCATCTGTGTAACAATTTTACGGCATGCATCTGATATTGGCAAGAAATCGAGGTCTTGAAGGCCCTCCCACAGATCCGAGCCCAGAGTCCATTACTCATGTCCCTGCCCAGGTTGCTCCCCCATTTTGCTCTGAGACTTCCAGTCACCTCCCCCCTGGATTCAAGTAGTGCCCTGTAGAGTACTGAGATTAGCACTCACATGTCAAAGTGTGTGTCTAGAATTTTCTCGACCGGGGTGAGGTCTCTCTGAATCAGGTGTTTCAACTTTGTGGACATGAATATCCCCTTCAGTCTGAGGTAGAGAAGAGGGGATAATGTACCTATGCTCAGCGCCTCCTCGAGGTCTTGGATACCTATGAATTTGTCGGCCTGTATCAGCTGGCCAATCCTAGCGAGCCCCGCCTCAAACCAGGCCTGGTAATGCCCTACCTCTGGAATTGCATCTCTAACTGGTGGCACCCAGATATGGCTCATCAGTGAGGGCAAGATTGTAATTTCAACCATTCTACTCCCTACCGCTAGGGCCTCCCACATGGTCCTCAGATAAGGATGTTCCCTAATTCGCCTCAGAGCTTGTTAATGAGGACCCAGATCCATTCACCAACCATGCCTGGGCGCAGGTGCGCACAGGTGGTGATTTTCAAGATAGACCCATTGCTTATCTTTGTCCCTCTCTAAGATGGGGAGTTAGAGCCCGGAGCTGTGCTCCCCTGTAGTTTGATTGCAAATCTGGGAGGCCCACTCCACCCTTTTCCTTCGGGAGTGTGAGTATCTCATAACCTACCTAGGTTTTCTGTCCTGCCATATAAATCTCAGAATGCAACGCTTTGCTTCCTTTAAGTGGACTTTTCCGGGGCCCTAGTGGGGAGCATTTGGAAAAGGTAAAGCACTCTATGGAGAAGGTTCATTTTTATCACGTTAATTCTCCCCATCCACGATATCTGTCCTTTACTCCATTTCTCAATTTCCATGAACAATCTGTCAAACAGTGGGGGGTAGTTGGCAAGGCCTATGTCTCTCTCCAGTCTCACTATATTTACGCCCAGATATTTTATCTCCTCCTTTTGGATACAAAGTCCCAGGGATTGCAGTACTTCCAAATTCCTGGCCGGATCCAGAGCAAAGGGGAAAATCATTGATTTACCCACATTCACCTTAAAGCCAGAGAAGCAACCAAACCTGCCTATTACCTGGAGGGCTGCCGGGACTGACTGGGCTGGATGTCGCAGGTGCAGCATAATGTCTTCTGCGTAAAGACCAATTTTAAAGGTTCTCTCCCAACCTCAATACCCCTCACCTATTCCGTCCCTCTGAGTTCTTCTGCCAGGATTTCCCTGGTCATGGCAAAGAGGAGCGGTGACAGGGGGCAACCCTGTCTTGTCCACCATCGGAGATGGAAGCTACGGGAGCGACGCCCATTAACCGTGACCCTAGCTGTCAGACTTTCATAGAGAGCACAAATAGCCTGCCGGACTCCCGCACCCAACCCACATTTTTCCAATACCCTATGCAGGAAACCCTAGTCCAGCCTGTCGAAGTCTTTTTCTGCATCTATGGCCACCAGAACCGGCTTACCCCCACAGGTCGCCGCCTCACGCATAAGATGTAACGACTTTCTCATTGTAGCTGCACCTTGTCTCCCCTTTATAAACCCAACCTGATCCGAATGGATAAGCCTCGGCATCAGGTCTTCCAGCCTCGTATCGATTATCCTGGTGAACAGCTTAGCATAAACATTCAGGAGAGAAATGGGTCTATAAGACCGGCAGTCTGTCGGGTCCTTTCCTTCCTTGGCGAGGACAGTAATCAATGCTTTACCAAATGAGGGGGCGGCCCTCCCTGTCTCCATAAAATGGGTAAATAGATCCGCCAGGAAGCCTGCCAACAGTCCGGAGAAGGCCTTGTAGAAGCCTGGCGTGAACCCATCTTCTCCCGGGGCCTTCCCTATTTTCAGGCCCTCCTCTGTTGTGATCGGGGTGTCCAACTCTAATGCCTGAGTGCCGGGCAGCGTTACCTTTTCCAGGTAGGATTCCATCTCTTCTTCATCAGGTTCTCCCTCCTCCCCATACAGGGTTTCATAGTAATTGGTGAATTCCCCTGCTACCGCCTCCGGTTGTGACTCAATCCCACCTCCCTTCCCTAGAACCCTATCGACCCACTTTTCAGCCTGTTGGCCGCGGAGCCTGGCTGCCAGCATTGCATCTGCCTTGTCACCTCTCTCATAGTATTGTTGTCTTAAGTACTGGAGGCCGGAGACTACCTTCCCCATCTCTATCTCTCCTAGCTCTTGTCGTTTACTCCTAGCCATCTCTGTGTCCCTTTTCCTCCCCCTTTCCTTCAGCCCTCTCCAGGCGGCATATCTCCCCACTTAATTTCTGGGCCGTAAGGGTCCTAATTGTTTTCTTTGCCCCCCCTTCCTTTATCAAAGTGCCCCGCCAGGTTGCTTTAGCTGCACCCCACACCATCCCTCTCTCCACCTCCCCTGTGTCATTGAGGGAGAAATAATCCTTAATGGCCTCTCCCATCTCCTCCTTAAAAACAGCATCTTTTCAAGAGCAAGTCATTGCAGCGCCAGAGGGACTCCCTGGATTTGAGCACTGACATTGTAATATCTACCCCCACTAGGTCGTGGTCAGACCAACTGACCGGGTGGATCTCAGATTTGTGCAATATAGAGGTCTGGTGGTGTTCCATGAAGAGGTAGTCTATTCTGGTGTTGGAACCATGAGCTGCCGAGTGGAAGGTGTATCCCTGTGTTGTTGGGTGGGTATCCCTCCAGATGTCCACCAACCCTTCGTCCCACATGAAGTTGGCAAAATCTCAGTTTGCCTGCCCCTCCCTACAACACGGGTGGGTGGACTCCCCACTATGGTCCATTCCCCTGTTGGACCACATATTAAAGTCCCCCCCAACACAAGGAGCCCCTCCACCCTGTCCAGAATCTTCCTCAATGTCTCCTTCAAGAATTGCATCTGGCCTGTGTTGGGGCAGTAGAGAGACGCCAGGGTTATCCTGGTGTTGGCGAGGCTCCCCGAGACCACCAGTGCCCTTCCATTCGTTCTGCCCCATACTCTTAGCGGGGCCAGATGCCCAGAACGATTAGCCTATGGGCCCGGGATACGTCTCTTCTCCCCTGCCACCAGCCTAGTTTACTGTACAAAGAGGACATCTAAGTCCACATTCTGCATCTCCCTACCCAACAAGGAGCATTTTGTGGGTGAATTAAGGCCCTTCACATTCAGAGTCCATACCCCAAGTGTGTCGGCCCGGCCATCTTTCTCGGGAGTAGCCATCAAGGAGCACCAGGTTACTCACATCACTTCCCGCCTTGGTATGCCCCTTCTCATTCTGCTTTATTCCTGGTACGTACAAAGTCCCGTTCAGGTTTCCCATTCCCTCCCTTCTCCCCCCTTACCCCCTCTCCAATCGAGACACCTGTCAAAGGGTAGGCCACTGCGGGTCGTGAAGCGGTGGTCCTCCGTTGATCTCACTTTCCCCATCCTTCCCCCGGCAGGAGTCTAACTTTGCGTGTCCAAACTGGGTAAAAATGTATGTCGTCACATTGGTTTTTCCTAGTCCATTCCCCCTTCATGTGTCGGAGTGTTCGGTTTCTTGAACTTCCTCTTCCCCTTCATCTTCTTTTTGATGGCCCAGGGGCCTTCTGGAGCTCTGGAAGAGTCAGGAGGCAGGGTGTATCCCTCTCCTCCATCTGGAGGGCCCCCTCTCCTTTGAGGACCTGGAGCACCAGGAGGGCTTCCGTTCTGCTCGTCATCCAGTAGTCCACTCCATTTCTCTCGAAGCACAGGGCAAAGGGCTATGACCACCTGTATCTGATCTCTTGTCCAGTGAGCCACTGAGTGATGGGATGGCAGTCCCTATGTCGAGCAAGTGTCAGGGTCGAGAGGTCTTGATAAACTCTGATTGTGTCTCCCTCAAAATTAAAGCTCTCCAGTCTCTTCGCCTTCTCCAGCAGCTCCATCTTTTCTCTATAGCGGAGGAAGTACAACACTATGGATCTCGGGCCTCCTCCTCCACCGCCCCTGCCTCTATGGGCCCTCTCCAACTGGACCTCTTTGTCCCCCTCCAGGGGGAACGGTTGGTTGATCAGCACTTGGACTTTCCTTCCGACCTCTGCCGCCATTTCTCCTTTCTGCTGCGTTACCCCCAGGATACGGAGGTTGATGAGACGTTCTCTATTTTCAAGATCGTCCATCTTTAACAACATGTCCTCTTCTCTCATTTCAAGGACAGTCAGTCTCGCCTCGTACTTCATGTCAAGAAGGTCCGTCTGCATGTGGTTATTCTCCATTCCTTCCATCTTCTCCTCGAGCGTGTCTACTCTCCCCCTGAGGTTGCATATTGAAGCTTGTATATCAGTCCTGATTGCTTGAATTTCTTGGAGAATATCCTTAAGGTCTTCCCCTGTAAGTGCAGGGATTGAGGGGCCTTCTCCCGCCGACATATTGACTGTGTGCGCCTGGTGTGACACGTTGTGCACTTGGGGGTGCCCTCCTGAATCATTGCAGTGATAGAAGTGCCTGAGTGGGTATGCAGTGCGCTGAGGGGGCTGTGGGCAACTGCGCCAGGTTCACTGTATAAGGTTCTCCCTTTGCCCTGAGATCGGGTCCTGGATGTGCTGCCTTCAATCCAGAGTTCGCTCTCCTCCTTTGAACCACTTTCCTAGTGCAGGGATATCTGAGGGGCCCAACCACAATCTTCAGAGGGAACCCTTCCCCTATTAGCCTGGGCGCTCCTGGGGTAAATTTTAGAATCGGCCTTGTACCCCTGTAGGGTGGTCCCGCCGCCTCCTTCCATTGTTTCTTCCCCCTCTTTTTCTGTCCACCACGGACTGTGCACCCAGGGAGTCGTGTGCCTAGCCCTCAGGTGGGGCGATGCTTTTTGGGGCTGCGTTAGGCGAATAATAAAGTCTGTCAGTCACGTGTGTATCCACGTCTGCCTTCGCTTCCCAGCGCGGTGTGCCGGACCTCACTCCTCTGGCCGGGCCTCCCTCCTCCGGTCGGGGCACCAGTCGGGGGCCTGCTGCTGAGGGTGACAGGGCCCGAGTACTGTTGGGGTCCGGGCTGGTATCCCCGTTCCGGCCCCCCCTCTCTGTACTTGTTCCCACTGATGGCAGGCCTCTTCTGCTAACAGTTGGGGTCCACAGGTGTTGGATACACCAGTCTGGGCATCAGAGCACAGGCTTTGTGGGGGGGCGTGCCCAGGCTGGGGCCGTTCTCCACGGGCCCCACGGACGATCCCTCCAAGGTGACCACTCCTGGAGGATTCCAGTGTTGGTGGCCTCGGGGGTGGCCACGCGACGTGTTGCAGCTGCTTTGTCCTGCACCGTCGGTCACCTCGCCTGCGGGTCTGGCTCCTTAAGTGTGCTGATTCCGCAAGATGAGATTTCCGACTCCCTCTGTCCTCCGGACCGTCTGGGGCTCTCCACCGTGCTCCTACGTCAATCCGCCTTGCTCTAGGATTATCTCAGAGGCCTCACCCCGGTGGCTGTGAGGGAACACCTCTGTGACGTCGCCAACCCGGGGCAGGGGTACCTTTTGACACGGGCCCTCGGGTTCCCCCTAAAAGTCCTTATGTCAGCCCTCTGTTGGGGCAGCCACAGGGGACCACCGCGAGTGTCACTCTCTTCAGGGTATTTGCCCTTCCTGAGCTACATTGGGTTCCTCCGGTGATCTTAAACACGGGCCAGGGGAAGCTCCAGCTGAATCACTGTCATAGAACCCCTGCCGTGGTGTAGGAAGCTCGTTAGGCCCAAAGGAGGAGGACAGAGCACGAGCTTCACACATCCACCATCCTCCGCGCCCCCTAGCAGTCTCTTTTACATCTTTTAATGTGTGTGCCTGCTCTTAAGATTTGGAAGCCAGAAGAGCTCTTTTCTTTTAAACCTATAAAGGAAGCAGACCTCACGGTGATCATAGAGAAACTCAAACCATCTCATTGCAAGGGTGCATGTTTGTCCTGCATTACTTATTAAAGCATGCTCAACTTCTATGATCTCCATTCTATGTACATTTATTAATGTATCTTTTAGAGACTGCTCGGTGCCGGCCTGTATTAAGCAGTCTTGGGTAACTCCACTGCTGAAAAAACCAAACAGATGTACTTGCCCACCTAAGATCTGTTAACATTCTAAACCAGAGGCAATCTGGATTCAGAGAAAATCAGGGGACAGAAATGGCCATCCTAGATTTAAAATCTACGCTTTTACGACATATGGACCAGGTTAAAACGAGTATGCTGATGCTGTTGGATCTATCTGCCTCCTTCGACCTAGTGGACCACACTTCCTTGGTCGCCAGGTTGGAGAAGGTAGTGTCACACACCCAAGTGCTTGGAGGTTGTGGTTATGTTGGAAGGTGGGCCACCACCATTGATTTGCTCATTTCGCTTTCCCAGCGCTCTTCAAGTGCAGTCTAGTGTTTCTTTCTCTTTGCAGTGACTGGCGTTGCGGGGGCTTAATACCGCTTCCGCCCCGTGAACCGGTGCGTTGCAACTGCAGAGTTCCTTTCCTGCGACTCCAGCGCTAGTGCTTTCCGTGTGTCCTTTCTGTCTGCTAACACAGATCCTGCATTATCCTACCTTACCATTTTTATTCTGACTTTCTGTTTCTCTGTGTGCCCCTCCGCGGCTCTTGCTCCACTCTTCCTTTCTTTCTTTCTGCTCTGTTAGTGAGCCAATATTTCTCCGTGTACGCTTGAGTACACTTATTTTCTTCTCCTTCACCTCGATCAACTCTTCTTGCTCTCTCTTTTGTTTCTGATCAGTTTTAGTCTTAGGAGTTTACCAGTGGCGACTCTTCTCTTGTGTATTGCCCTTTTTTCTCCACCTTGTTACGATTTGGATCCTGCTTTGTTCCACTACACTTTGTGGTACATCCACACTTGGGTTTTTTTGTGACGTCAGGCTTTTTCCCCATTCCAGCTGTCCCGGAAGGGAAGCCACTAGAGAGCAGTCAATTAATTGCCTGTCACGGTGGCTTCTTCCCGGGGCCAGCCATTCACAACAAAAAAATCCCAGAACTACGATACATGGAGGAAAACTCTCAAGGATTCCTACAACACCGAGTCTTCAGACACAGGTGAGGAGGAAGTGGGCAGTGACCCAGGAATGAAGACTCCGGATTTGACAGTTTGCAACGCCCAATATCAGCTATGGCCACAGTGGAGCAAGTCCAAGAGTTATTTACGGCTATACAAGCCATGAATTTGGAAGTACAGAATCTGAAGGCAGAGAACACAGTACTCCGACAATTGGTTAACAACAGGGATAGGCAACCACCTGAATTACCTCCCATGGCCCTATCTTCCGGGAAGTATGATGGTACCCCAAAAAAACTGAAAGAGTTTCTTGATGCTTGTTATGTACATTTCACATTCAGAACCACGACCTATGTCACAGAACATTCAAAAGTGGGATTTATGATGTCTAATCTCAAGGGTAACGCCTTGGCGTGGGCTACCCCTCTGGTAACGGGAGCTAGCCCTCTATTACAGGACTATGGAGGGTTCATAGCTCAGCTCAAACAAACCTTTCAGAGGCCAGAGATCACTTATTCAGCCTGTGAGGACTTGTTGGATATACGGCAGACCTATTGTCTTATATTTCCACTTTTAAAAGGTTAGCTACTGAAGCCAATTGGCCCGATCAAGCCCAATATTCAGTTTTTTGCAGGGGATTAAAGGAAGATAATCAAGGACGAATTGGCCAGAATCCCTCGATCCCCTTCTTTCCCTGACTTATTGTCGGCAACTCTTCAAATTGAGTACAGGATCTAGGAACGCCGTTCAGAAAGAAGACAGCATCGAGCCGGGTTCCCTATCACTGAACTTCCTCCTCCCACAACGACGACTCAAACTCGGGAGGAACCGATGCAAACAGGAATGCCCCAAAATCCACTCACTCCCGAAGAGAGAAGACGCAGAAGAGATTTGGGATTGTGCGCTTAATGTGGTACATCTGTCCAGCATACAGTCTGGAAGAACATTTGCAATTTGTACACCCTACATTTTCCCTTCAGCCACAGAGGGTCAATCTCACTCTAGGCCAACATGCAACACAGCAATGCATGACCACCCCCTGCATTTCTCCCCAACCCCGGAGAACCTCCCATTGCTTGGGACTTGTGCTCAGACACATTCAAAGTGTACTTAAGGGCAGCAGGCGGAGCCAGATTAACTGATGATAAGGAAGCTGCACTATTGAACTGTCTCGGAACAGAAGGATTGAGGGTTTTCAGACATCTTCCTGGTTTAGAGGTGCGCGCCCCTCGCACAGAAAGTGAAGAAGGTGGGGATGGAGCTGAAGGTGCAGTACTTGCATATGAAACAGGGAGAGACTTTGGATAGAGAAGGACTCACCACTGGAAAAAGTAATAGAAATAGCTAGAGCTATAGAGGAATCGAAGAAGAGCATCATGGAAGTGACCGATAAAAATGAGAACGTCCACGCCATAATGCCTAAAAGAAATGATGAACACAAAAGGAGGTTCAGAGACAATAAAGGGAGGTCGACTACAAGAGAAGTTTGCAAGAGATGTGGATGGCGCGGGCATGCAACTCAACTGGTTCTAAGGAGTGTCCTGCCTCCACTGTGGACTGCAGAAAGTGCAAAGGGAGAGGGCACTATGCTCGGTTGTGTAGGAGTACAATACAGAAGAAGCAAACTATCAGAATGGTCGATCCCGATCAAGACGAAGATAATGTGACTGTTGTAGGATATGTGGGAAAAACGGACCCCACGAGTGAGGGAATGCGAGAAGGGTTGTTATTGAGTGTGGGAAATAATCACGGGAGACAGGGCGCATGGGCCCCGCTAACAGTTAATGGCGTATCAATGAAAATGATGGTTGACACCGGGTCTCCCTATACTATGATATCTCCCAAGCTATACCTAGCAAGCTTCAACAAGCAAGTGATTGATTTGTTACCCTCATAAATCAATCCATGTGCTTATGGTCATGTTCCTATAAAAGTACTGGGATTCGAATGGACCACTATTGAGTTCGAAGGGCGTAGTACTCATGGGAAGCTTTACGTAGCTCACAAGGGAGATTCTGTGGTAGGGTGGGGTGAACAGGTGGCTTTGGAAATTGAAATTCGGCCAGGCAAGGCTATTCCCGTGTTGAGTGTGAGCGAAGTCGGAAGATGCAAGATAGAAAGGGCAGAACTGACTGCAGAAAGTCTCAAGGAGGGGTTTCCCACCGTGTTTACCTCAACATTAGGGAAACCTAAGGGATTTTTTCACAAAATAGTACATAAGAAGGGGGCTGTTCCTAGTGTGCATAAAGTTAGGAGGGTTCCCATGTTAGCACGTGAAGGGCTCAAAAATGAATTGGTTAAACTCCAGAAAGCTGGGATAATTGAAGAAGTGGAGAGTTCGGAGTGGTTGGCGCCTGTAGTTTTGGCACAGAAAGCGGATGGGAATATGAGAATGTGTGTCGACCTTAGAGATTTAAATGCTAGCATTTGGGTAGATTGACATCCCCTGTCTAATATCAATGAGATGCTTACCTTGATAGGAGCAGCCTCTCCTTCGACCTGTCATCTGCATATCACCAGATTGATCTCCATGTAGAATCCCGCCAACTGACATCGTTTGTGACACCTTTTGGGGCATTCAGATTTTGTCAGATGCCATTTGGGTTAGCATCTACGTCTGCGGTATTCCAGAGAATCATGCAGAAGTTGTTTTGAGGGATGTCGGGAGTTGAATGTTCCCAAGATGACATTTTATTCTGGGGGAAGAGTCGCGACCAACATGATGGGAAAGTATGTGAAGTAATGGAAGTATTAAAAAGAAGTGGGCTCACTGTAAAATTGAGTAAATGCAATGTGCGAGTGTCTGGTGTGACGTACCTAGGTCACATGTTGGACGCAAGTGGTATACATCCCAAGGAGGAACTTGTCAAAGTGTTAAAAAATACTCCTGCTCCTGTAAGTAAAGACCAACTTAGATTGTTTATGGGTCTAGCAGAATATTATAGTTGTTTTCTAGCATCATATGCTGACAAGACTGTAAACATGAGAGCATTGTTTAAAAAGGGAGTTCGCTTTGACTGGTCCAAAGAGTGTCAAGTTGAATTTGAGGAATTGAAGGGCAAATTCGACAGGGCCCCTTCTCTAAGTTTGTTTTCTCCATGCAAAAAGACTATCCTAACAGTCGATGCCAGTGAAATAGGCATTGGCGCGGTTCTAGAACAGTGGAATGAAGGGGTGTATCGCCCTATAGCTTTTGCCTCCAGGGTTTTGAGGGATGCTGAACAAAGGTATGCCGTTATTGAAAAGGAGGCATTAGCGGCAGTTTGGGCATCAAAACATTTTAAGACTTTCCTCTGGGGAGTGCAATATACATTGCAAACTGATCATAAGCCGCTTGTACACGTTCTGACCACCAAGGGATTGTCACACGCGTCGTCCAGGATAATGACGTGGATGACAGACATGAATGAATACAATTTTAAAGTAGAGTACATTCCTGGTGCAAGAAATGTTGTAGCAGACTGTTTGTCGCGTCTTCCCCGGGTTGATGGCGAGAGTGAGGAAAGCAAAGTGGATTTAGATGAGTGCACTATGGTAGCAGGCATAGTGCCAGCTATTGATGAACTAATGTGGAACAAGGAATGCGCCGATGACGTGACACCTACAGATATTAGGACTGCTCTCAGGAATGGTGTCTTGGCTGAGAATTTAAGAAAGTACTATTCATGTCTGGCATGAACTATCAGAAGGGCCATGGGGAGTAGCTAGGGGTCAGAGACTAATACCTACAGTCGCTTAGGGGTAAGCTGGTGGCATTAGCTCATGAGGGCCATTTAGGTAGGTCAATGACGAAGAGAAGATTGAGAGAGTCTTATTGGTGGGCCAAGATGGATAGTCACGTAGAGGAAGAGGTAAAAGAGTGTGCAGCATGCGCGGTGAGCGACAAAAGTAAAGCTCCCTGTCCCCAACCTACATATCCTGTGGAAGTTCCGAAAGAGGTCTGGGGGAAAGGTAGCAATTGATGTAATGGGTCCCTTGGATGTACTGGGTGGAAATCTCAGATTTATTGTTTTCCTGGTGGACAACACTTCCAGGTGGGTTGAGGCGACTGCACTTAGGACAGTTACTGCGGAGAAGGTGGTGGATTTGATAGAAAAGGGCTGCCGGCAGGTTTTGTTACCGATAATGGAGTGCAGTTTGTGTCTAATCACATGCAAGAGTTTTTAAAGGACCTGGGTATACGGCATCACAGGGTCTCCTGTACAATCCTGCGGCCAATGGTCTCATAGAAAGGATGAACAGATTTATCAAGGGTGCGATTTAACTCGCTATTACATATGGCCTGTCGTTTGGGAATGTTGTGTCTAAAGCGCTTAAGGTGTATAGGTACACCCGCCGACACTTACGGGTTACTCGCCCTTTGAACTAAGGCACAGAAGAAAGCCTGGCACTAAATTGAGGGTGCCTGCATTGGGGGGTGGGACCTATTCAGGAGTAAACATGCAAGAGGTCTTGGACCGGGTGCGCAGCAAGCAGAAGGTGCTCGAGGAGCGGCAGGCTGCATGTAGGAGGCTGTTGGTGGTAGAGGTAGGTGACCATGTGCAGATTAAGAACCGAAGAAGGGTTGCTAAGGGTTGCAGTGTGTACATGCAACCCCGGGTCGTAGTAAAACATGTAGGGGTTATGTCAAATTGGATGATGGCTCTAGGTGGAGTAAGAGGCGTGTGGTTGTTGTGGAGACAGAGCAAGTCTGGGGCAGGAGCAATGTCATGATGCCTACCCCCGGAGCACCAGGCCAGGCCCAGCACCCCCGGGAGCAGGCATCATGCCCCCGGGTAAAAGCCCAGAGGCCCCTTATAGGGGCTCTTTGGGCTCTGTCCTGGCGCCGTTGGCCGTTGGCGCCAGGCTCATGTTGGACATCAGTCCTGGCGCCATAGGCGCCAGGCTCATAAAGGAAGGTGTTTTGTGCACTTACCTGATGCAGACCATGCTGCAAGATTCATGCCTCCTTGAGACCTGAAAGGGACTATTTTTTCATTGGGACTATTTTGCCACTCAGGCGTGGCCAGGGAAGGATACTTACCTGGAACTACTTTGGGGGCTATTTAAGCCACGCCCATACAGTAGCTCACGCTTCACGTTGTTCTGCATCCAAGCAGCTGAACGCTCACCGTGTCTGCTCCTGCATTTGGTCTCCAGCCACGCCCGCCTCGATCCTGGAACACCTGTAAGGAAAGAAGAGAAGAGAAAGGTGAAAACCAAGAATTTTATCAAACTTCTTACCTGCATTCGGAACCTTCACGCCAGCATTCCTGAGAAAAGACTTTCATTTAAAAGCATCACGTTGCTCGCTGCAGCGCCGCGCTTCACGCACCTGTCCTCGGGAGTTCTTCTGGCTCCACCGTGACTGTCTGCACTGGTCGCCACATCTCTGCGCCTAGGGGAGAGAAGAAGAGACAAAAGGTGAGCAGAAGGAACATATGAGGAAAGCCTAATTTTTCGCCATAACTCTTACCGGTCTTCTGTTGGTGGACCATTCCTCATTTCGGGTCGGCGCCGCTTCGTTGGCAGGTACCACACCCCGGCCCCTATGGGGAAAGGACAAAAGACATTACTGGAGGAATATAAAGACATTAAGAGGGATCGCCCCCTTCGCTAACTCACCTGAGTTTACCATCGGCAATTCAATCCCTCAACACATCGCCTTCATTCTGCACCTGAAATAAAGGACAGATCACAGGTTAGGAAGGCAACAGAAAAGGAGGCTCAACACTTGAACTTTTGTAAACTTCATACTTACGGCGTTCCGCTCGGAAAATTCAAGTGGATTTTGCCAGCGCCATTCTGAAAACCAGTGAAGTAACTGGAATAACACGTGCCCCTGCACCAGAAGCAGGATGGAGAGTTCATCCTTTCAAACCATAAGGTGAGCTTCAACCGGGGATTTCGGAGGAAGTTAGAGAAGAACGAAGGTGGGAAGGGGGGAGCAAGCACACTATTCTGCAGACTGTTAATCCCCTTTCTCATCTGCAGAAGGATATTCCTACGGGCCAGACAAGCAAGATTTGAGGGTCTTGTTCAGTCGGTGTTCCGAGTTCTGCGCATCACGCTCGAAGAGGCCACACCAACCCAGACTAGACCAGCGCTTCAGTGGGAGTCAGGTGAGCGTTACAGAATGCGAAGCCTTCCTACAAATTCCCACCCAGGCGCTATGGAAACTTCTGAGACTGATCAGTTGGCCCAACTACTGGGGGAATTACGGGCCGAAGTACACGCCGCTCGTAAAGAGACTAATGCTCTCAGGAGGGAAGTGATTGTATCAAAGGAAAGAACTGATGACCTGGCTAGACAGTTTTTGCAAGGTCAAGCTGGACACACTCCTCTACCCGGTTCCGGGGGGAACCCCGCTCCTGTGGTTCCCAGTAACCCTGTGCAGATTAATCTACCTGGAAACATGCCGCTGGCCCCACCCGAACGCTTTGCTGGGGACCCCAAACGATTTGCCGTATTCATGAATCAGTGTCGTTTGCACTTCCTATGCAGACCTGGGGCCTTCCCTAATGACCAGACCAAGGTAGCCTTTGTATTGTCATATCTCAGCGGCTGTGCTGCCGATTGGTCAGTTCCAGTGGTTACTCAAGATGACCCGATTCTCTGTGATTTTCAAGGATTTCAAGCAAGCATGGAAAGGTTATTTGCTCGACACTCTCAGGGGCAGGCTCTGGATGACGAACTCCTATCCCTGCAACAGGGCAATCAGGACCTCCTATCCTACATTGCAACCTTTAATAGACTAATTGTGGAAACTGGGTGGCCAGAGGATAAAAGAATCACGTTATTTTATCGAGGTCTACGCGGAGAACTTAAAGATGTCCTGGCCCAAGTTGTAAATCCGCCCCAAAAATGCACAGGATATATAGACTTAGTGGTCCAATTGGGTCACAGACTTCAAAACAGAAAAGCAGATCGGTCCAAGTTTGAGACCCGGGTGTTGGTCAAGACCCACGCTAACCCCAAGGGTGCTGATGTCTCTGAGTCTATGCAAATTGGAGGGGTTAAAGGACCTTTAACTCAAAAAGAACGTGAAAGAAGACGGCAGATGCAATCATGTCTTTATTGTGGGTCCTCTGGACACTTTCTATGAGATTGCCCGGCAAAACCGCCCAAGAAGGTGGTAGGAGCTGCTGATAAAAACCATGAAGACTCTGTTTCGGGAAACGAACACGCCCGACAAGCGTAGGGGTCCGCTTGACGAGCTTGAAAACTAACTCTCAGACCTCGCATTTCATTGTGCCAATGGTCCTCGTAGATCCGGAACAGCCTAAGCGGTCGCATGCAATAAAGGCATACATCGATAGTGGGGCTATAGGAAATTATGTGGATCGTGAATTGGTCTCTAGGATTAACCTCCCTCTGCGTCCTAAAACCAGCAAAGATGTCATCACCACAGTCGATGGAACCGAAATTGCCTCTGGACCGGTAACACATTCCACTGCTGAGGTGACACTTATAGGTCCGGACTGCCATCGGGAGGCAGTTGTGTTTGATGTAATCAAGGCTCCACAGTTTCAGGTTATTCTCGGAATCCCTTGATTAGAGACACATAATCCTCGAATTGATTGGCGAGCGAAGAGAATAACCTTCCCGGATTGTGCACAAACCTGCTACCCAGAAAATCTGAAGATTAGTCTAGCGTCTGTAACCTCTGTCTCCATGCAACTACCTCCAGAATACCAAGACTTTCAGGACGTCTTCCAAAAGGAACAGGCCAACACGTTACCTCCCACAGATCGTACGATTGCCAAATCGATCTGGTGCCCGGTGCACAACCCCCTTGTAGCAGGATTTATGCCCTTACTGAACCTGAGAATCTGCATTTGAGACAATATTTAGATTAATACCTAGCCAATGGTTTCATTCGCCCGTCAAAGTCTCCGGCATCCTCGGCTTTGTTCATCGTGCCCGAAAAAGAAGGTGACCTTAGAACTTGTATCGACTACCGCGCATTGAACCAGATAACTGTTAAAAACCGTTACCCTCTGCCTCTGATCCCTGAACTCCTTGACCAGGTGAAGGACGCTTGCGTATACACCAAGTTAGATCTCCGGGGGGCTTATCATCTGGTGTGAGTAAAAGAAGGCGACGAATGGAAAACGGCCTTCCGTACAAAATATGGATTATTCAAATACCAGGTGATGCCTTTCGGGTTGTGCAACGCGCCTGCTGCCTTCCAATTCTTCATGAACAATGTCCTTAGGGAACTCATCGATGTTTGTGTTGTCGTATATATCGACGACATTCTTGTGTACTCCTCTTCGGAATCTGATCACAGAAGGCATGTCAGGGCCGTCCTTGAGAAATTGTGCCAGCACAAACTGTTTGCAAAGCTGGAAAAGTGTGTTTTCCATACCACCGAGGTTGAGTTTCTTGGATTCATCCTGATACCTAAAGGGGTCCGCATGGACTCACGAAAAGTAGATGCAATCCTCAAATGGCCATCACCTAGTTCGGTGAAAGGTGTCCAAAGCATGCTTGGTTTTGCAAATTTTTATCACAGATTTATCCCGGAATTTTCACGTGTGGTACAACCCATTACTGCACTCTTGCGAAAAAATAAACTCTTCGAATGGACCGAGGAAGCCGAACAGGCCTTTCAGGAATTGAAAGCTAAATTCACGTCCGCACCTATTTTGAAGCACCCGCGTCCCAATCTCCCATATATAGTTGAAACCGACGCGTCCAGCTTAGCCATGGGAGCTGTCCTGTCTCAGAGAGACCCTGAAACCAACCAACTGCACCCCGTAGCATTTTGGTCCAGAAAGTTCTCGCCGTCTGAGGTAAATTATGCAATCACTGACAAGGAATTATTAGCCATTAAGTCTGCCTTTAAGGCTTGGCGGCATTATCTTCTTGGCGCCAGACATACCATCACCGTGATCACTGATCACCGAAACTTACAATATTTAAAAACTGCCAAGGCTCAATCGTCACGTCAGCTCCGATGGGCTTTGTTCTTTGCTGAGTTCGATTTTGTAATCACTTACCGCCCCGGCTGTAAGAATGGCAAAGCGGACGCGCTATCTCGAATAGGAATGGGAGAAATAGACACAAACTCAGAACCTGTGCCGATAATTCCCGAACAAAGAATTTTGGGGATAACCTCTTTACAAACCCTTGAAGACATTCAAGCACAGGTAAAACAACTCCTGGACTCTACAGCCTTGCAGGATTGGATCCAAAGGGGGTCTTACTTTTCGGTCAACGATGGCCTACCTTACTTCCAAGGACGCTTATTTCTGCCAGAAAAGGAGTTGCAAGAACTGGTTATTTCCCGTCATCATGATACCCTGATGGAAGGACATCCTGGCATTGCCAAAACTGAGGAAAAAATTAAACAATTCTGGTGGCCTTCCTGGCGAAAGGATATTAAATCTTTCGTGATGTCCTGTGGAGTTTGCGCCCAAAACAAAGGCCAAAAGACAAAACCCGCCGGTCTTCTTCAGCCTTTAGACATTCCACCAGCACCTTGGCACACCTTGTCACTAGATTTTATCACAGACCTGCCCCCTTGTAATGGATACAATACTATTCTGGTTGTGGTGGATTTATTTTCCAAGATGGCCCATTTTATTCCGTTGAAAGGATTACCTTCAGCTTCTGTCCTAGCCAAGGAATTCCTTGAAAATTTCATCCGTTTGCATGGATTCCCGTCCATACTAGTCTCCGACCGGGGAAGCCAGTTTATTTCTCATTTTTGGAGAAAGTGTTGTCAACTGGCACAAATCGACGTAAGACTCTCAACCAGCCACCACCCACAGACTGATGGTCAGACGGAGAGAACGAACCAGACCCTTGAACAATACCTATGATGTATGTTGCACCAATCAGAGGGTAATTGGAAGGATATTTTATGGGTGGCCGAATATGCATACAATAACTCGGTACACTCTGGAACTGGACAAAGCCCCTTTTATACCCTATATGGACATCACCCTCGTACTTCAGACCTGGACTCACCTCTGAGCCTTGAAATGCCCGCAGTGGACCATTTGCATTCCACGATAACTCAAGCCTTCAAGGATGCAACTGCACATTTGCAACAAGCGAAAGGGAAATACAAAAAGAATGCGGATCTGCATCGGAGTGAGGCGCCTCCATACCAAATAGGGGATCAAGTATGGTTGGCTACCAAACACTTATTGCTCAAGGGACCTCAAACTTTTAATCCAAGGTATTTGGGCCCTTACTCAATCAAAGCTATAATGAACCCAGTGGCAGTCAAGCTCCCTCTACCAGCTAACATGCGGATTCACCCCGTTTTTCATGTGTCACTTTTGAAACCAGTGCAACCAGGAACCAGATTAATAAAGCCACCAGAACCAATCCAGATAGATGGGAGCCTGAATTCAAGGTGAAGAACATTTTGGATTCTAAGATCTCAAAATCAAAACTTTTCTATCTAATTGATTGGAAAGGGTACGGGCCTCAGGAAAGGTCTTGGGAACCCAGCGACCACGTACATGCACCTCGGCTGGTAAAAAGGTTCCATCGGAATTTCCCAAACAAACCGAAACCTCCAGAGGGAACGACCTTGGGAGGGGCCTTGGGGGGAAGTGCTGTCATGATGCCTACCCCCGGAGCACCAGGCCAGGCCCAGCACCCCCGGGAGCAGGCATCATGCCCCTGGGTAAAAGCCCAGCAGCCCCTTATAGGGGCTCTTTGGACTCTGTCCTGGCGCCGTTGGCGCCAGGCTCATGTTGGACATCAGTCCTGGCCCCATAGGCGCCAGGCTCATAAAGGACGGTGTTTTGTGCACTTACCTGATGCAGACCATGCTGCAAGATTCAGGCCTCCTTGAGACCTGAAAGGGACTATTTTTTCATTGGGACTATTTTGCCACTCGGGCGTGGCCAGGGAAGGATACTTACCTGGAACTACTTTGGGAGCTATTTAAGCCACGCCCAGACAGTAGCTCACGCTTCGCGTTGTTCAGCATCCAAGCAGCTGAATGCTCATTGTGTCTGCTCCTGCATCTGGTCTCCAGCCACGCCCGCCTCGATCCTGGAACACCTGTAAGGAAAGAAGAGAAGAGAAAGGTGAAAACCAAGAATTTTATCAAACTTCTTACCTGCATCCGGAACCTTCACGCCAGCGTACCTGAGAAAAGACTTTCATTTAAAAGCACAGCGTTGCTCGCTGCAGCGCCGCGCTTCACTCACCTGTCCTCGGAAGTTCTTCTGGCTCCACCGCGACTGTCTGCACCGGTCGCCACATCTCTGCGCCTAGGGGAGAGAAGAAGAGACAAAAGGTGAGCAGAAGGAACATATGAGGAAAGCCTAATTTTCCCCCATAACACTTACCGGTCTTCTGTTGGTGGACCATTCCTCATTTCGGCTCAGTGCCGCTTCGTTGGCAGGTACGCACCCCGGCCCCTATGGGGAAAGGACAAAAGACATAACTGGAGGAATATAAAGACATTAAGAGGGATCGCCCCCTTCGCTAACTCACCTGAGTTTACCATCGGCAATTCAATCCCTCAACGCATCGCCTTCATTCTGCACCTGAAATAAAGGACAGATCACAGGTTAGGAAGGCAACAGAAAAGGAGGCTCAACACTTGAACTTTTGTAAACTTCATACTTACGGCGTTCCGCTCGGAATATTCAAGTGGATTTTGCCAGCGCCATTCTGAAAACCAGTGAAGTAACTGGAATAACACGCGCCCCTGCACCAGAAGCAGGATGGAGAGTTCATCCTTTCAAACCATAAGGTGAGCTTCAACCGGGGATTTCGGAGGAAGTTAGAGAAGAACGAAGGGGGCAAGGGGGAAGCAAGCACACTATTCTGCAGACTGTTAATCCCCTTTCTCATCTGCTGAAGGATATCCTTACGGGCCAGACAAGCAAGATTTGAGGGTCCTGTTCAGTCGGTGTTCCGAGTTCTGCGCATCACGCTCGAAGAGGCCACAGCAACCCAGACTAGACCAGCGCCTCCGTGGGAGTCAGGTGAGCGTTACAAGCAATAAGGGAAGTTTTGGAGTTTCGTCTTCTTCCAATTCCACCTATGAGGATGACTCTTTGTATGACTTAATGCACCCCTGTTTTGAAAAGGGAAAAGGTTCTGATCTTGAAGTGGTTGGTGCAGGAATGAGTGTGCAGACAGATGGCACCAGTGCCGTAGTTTCTATTCCTGGCGAAAATGCTGGCCCCGATGCCAGTGAATGTTCCAATGGTGTGACATTTGATCCTATGGTTCCCGTGAAGCAAGGGGACGGGTTACGACAGAATCCCGTGCGGGAGAGGAAGATGCTTTCTAAATTCAGGGACTATGTTTTAGGGTCTAGTAGGAAGTAGATCTGCATTGAGCCCTATCAACCCTCCCCCCTCCATTTGTTTGATTGAGTAATGACTAAATGGGGTGCATAGTGTGTGAGTGGATCCTGGGATTTTTATTGTTTACACAGGGGAAGGTGGTGTAATGTTGTCCTGTTATAGAGTTATCTTTAAGTTTCATTTATCCTGCTATAGAGTTGTCATTATGTTTCCTGTGTTATTACAATTTCTATAAATGCTAAGGGAAGTATTATGGGGGGGGAAGTGTTATGATGTATGCTTAGGGCTTACTCGGAATACTCTTACCTCAGTGTTCCATCTGTGTCCATCTGTGCAGTAGCATCATGTTGTTTACTTATGTTGGGAATTCCATGTTCCATGCAATGACAGTTATTGGATAAAGGAGAGGCCTGCTGGGCTCAGAGTTGCTGCATTAATGGTGTTCATAACTGCATGCTAGCTGTCATTTTAATCATCACACATATCCCATCGCCCTCTTGAAGATTGTCAATTCTCTTGTGGCATGACTGCTCTACTTCTGCAAACTCTATCCATGTGCTCTAATTTTCCACAATTCCAGCATATTAATGATTGTCCACGATTAAATCCTCCATTTCATTGAGGGTTTTGAAATCTTCCTCGTCCTCCTCCTCAAGGCCTGTTCCCTCTGCCTCTCTGCACATAATTATTCCCATTCTGATCTTGGGCATTGACTATATTATTTTGCTCCGGCTGCAGGAATTGTACTATTTGTGCTGTTCTTCCCCCATTGCTTGTCAACATTGCTCCCTCTTTGACATACTCAGATATATTTTTCTGCACCAACTTTGCCTCTGCTTGCTTTCTCTCCTCGGCTTTTTGAAATCTTTTTCATTTAATATTTACAATGCACGATTGCCAATTGTATCTCTGGTCATGGTTTTGCTTCCATTCCCGCCTGTTTCTTTAACTGGCTTTGTGCTAGTTCTGGCAGACCTTGACATAATATGTGGTAACATAATGCTACAGTTTTATCCCATAGTTTATGCGTCTCTGCATTCCATTAATCTTGAATATCCTGAATCAAAGCAATGGGTCCCCATCCTTCTCATCTTCCTAGTCAACATCGCCACAATATCCAATGTATCTGGATATTGTACTCTTAGCGCTCACCATAAATCTTCTCTACAATTATTGAATGGCACTCCATCATTCGCTGTGTTTTGTGCGGTTAGTTTTGGGTACCTTGCTCTTTTCCAAATGCCATCAGATCTTTCCCCTAAATTGGCTGACAGTAGGTAGGCCTTTAACATCGCTTATAGCTAACATCATCCCTGACGTCCTTTTTCCTAATTCCTTAATCCATTTTCCTGCACCAGAATTCAAACTCGGCAGTGTGCATTTTAAATTATCCTTATCCATCTGGGGCCATGGCATATATAGTGGTCAACCCCCTCCTTTCTCTAAGAGTGGGAACTGTGAAAACCCTGATCCTTTGTCATACCTACCCATTCTCCTTGTCTTCCAGACAGCATTATCATCACCTGCTTGTTTTTGCCCTGGCAAGGCCCTCAGTCTGCTCACATAGGGTGGGGATGCATCCCCTGTACTAAACAATCGTACTTGTGGTTGTTCAGTATATGGGATTGGTTCTGGTGTTTTTTCTTATAGAGTTCTCTAGATCTAACCATTTTACCCCTTTATCTATTCTTGATTCTCTTGAAAATCCATGTGCCCCTTCGTCTCACGTCTCCTTATTTTGTCTCCTTTCCTCGTCTGACATCATTATACCCCAACTTGTGCGACTATTGCCCTCTTCCACATCCTCAAGATCTAACCTACTTAAGGATATAGTCCTATGATTGTTTATTCTGACATCCTCCTGTTCCCCTAAAGGATGCCCCTTGTTCGCCCTTTTGAGTTCTGTACCCTTCCTTATCCCTCATTTGTCTATATCATTTCCCCATTCTTGTTCCTATACTTTCTGTATCTTCTTCTCTCCATGTTGGCATATCTAATGGTCCTCGCCATCCCCCACAGGACGGTTGCGATCCTCTCTCTTCTTCAGTTGGCTCTGGTGTTTTTATGGGTATTATGCTTCTACGGCATACATATTCAATCTCACCATCTTTAAATCCCCTGCTCCTATTCATGTATTACTTCCTTCTCTAAATTTCCCTTGCTTCCTCTTCCTCTTGTCTTCTTTGTAAACTTCACGCTTTCAATCTTTGTGTTTCTACTTCTTCTTGTTTTTCCTCCTCCAATGTCTCTTTCTTCCTTTTCGCCTCATGCCGCCTTTGCTCTGCCGTTCGTTTACTTTCCTTGTCTCTCTCCTGTTTATATAACCTCTCTTCTTCCTTCTCTTTTGCGTTTTAATCTTGTTCTTCCCTCTCTTCACATTCTCGAACTCCACCAATACCCTTGTCATCTAACTTATGTAATATTTGTCCTCCCAGCCATTCATTCTGTACTATTGTTGTACCCTTAGCCATATCTGTTATTCTGCTTTGTTTCTGTGCCTCTTCTTCTGACTCTATCTGTTTATTCTGTCTATTCTTCTTCTCATCATGCTGCTTACTTTCATCACATGTCTGTATACATTTGCGTTCTCTGCTTTTGCTCTCTTACTCTGTCTCTTCATTAGTATAGGCAGGGGGTTTATACGGTGGATGAACATAGCCCGCTGATGCTTTCAATTCCTTTAAAGTGTAAAACCCCTCCTCTTTATTCTAAATGTCTTGTTTCTCAGAAGGTGAAAGAGGTGCTGAAGATCTTACATCTTCCCCTTTATGTTGACTAAGCATCCACACCTTATAGACTGGATCTTCCTTCTCATTCTGATACATTTTCCAGAACTCTAATACTGCTAATCTCTAGCTTCTTTCCCTTATATATGGCATGCAGATATGTCGTCAAATTTCGTAACATTGTGTTTGATAATGACCCCACTGGTGGTCAGGGCATAAATGTTTTATTGACCGTGCCCTTAATCCATTTGGAATGGTATTGCATAATCTTGGCTGTATATCTTGGCAATGTCCTGCATAGATGTGTGAGAGGTGTCTCCTCCATTATGACAAGCCGATTCAAGCTGTCAATACTTACTCAAATTTTGCTCTTACATCCAAATTAATTAAATATATTGTTTCAATAATTCTGAGTAGACACCATCAATCTGCAATTGTATTCTAAAGATCAGGTTGAGTCCCTAGCTTTATTTAATATTTTGTGAAAACAAAATGTATTCAACACAATTTTTCTAACTCCTTCGTTTATACTTTCCATTAATTATTTTTAAATCATTCTTGTTTTTTTAGTATCTTTGGACTGTCTTCTTTACTACTATTTTGGTTTATCTGAATCTAGCTTTTCGATCGACGTTGATCTTTTGTCAAAAAAGTGGACAGAAAAATTGTTTTATTTATTTATCTTGCTCTATTCTTGCTGTTTATTTTAAACACATTATTTTTAATACAATCATAACATACCCTTTAAATATGTGCACTTGTAATATATATATATATATATATATATATATATATATATATATATATATATATATATATATATATATATATATATGCATATATATATATATATATATATATATATATGTATATATTCCCCTTTACATACGTCTTCTCCCACTATCCGAATGGGTGTATTCTCTTTTTTTATTCACTCCCTCTGGGGGTTTGACACTCACTCTTATACCTGGCTCTGCCAATAGGAATCCTTAATGTTCTGCACTATTTATTTAATTATTTTATTTATTGGTCATTGGTTAGGCTCTTATACAATTAGCAAAAACTGTTTCAAAGCGCCCACAGGGCAAAGGGTGGGGACAGGGGAAGGTAGACAAGATAATGAATTACAACAAAGATAAATAATTGAATAGTGCTACAAATAATGATAATTGCAGGGAGGGAAGACAGACCTACTATGTCTTGTGAGTGTTCAGAATGTGCAAGTGCAGATGGGAGGGGGTAAGGGATAGGTGCTGTGGTGCTCATGGAGAAGTGCTCAGGATGACGTGAATTAGAAGAGAAGAATGTAAGTGCAACCTCCCGTGGGAGCCTAAGTAAGTGCCGCAAAAAATAGACAGTGGCTCGGATGAGAGATGTGGGGCGTCAGGGCCCTGGGGCTACATAAGGGCCCTGCACATCAGTCACGCTACTGTATGTTTAGCAAAGAAGAGAGGAGGAGAAGGAAAAGGTAAAGAGAAAGGTCTTGAGGCTTTTTCGGAACTTAAGGAGTTCCTGCTGAAGTCACAGAGGGCGAGGGAGGCTATTCCACAGAAGGGAGCCCGCTGAGGAAAGTGATCGACCACCAGCTCTCTGTTTAGCAAACCGCTTCATACACAGTGAGTAGTGCCAGAGGAACGCATGGGCCTAGAAGGGGAGTATTTCGTCAGGAAATATTGAAGATAGAGTGGTCCCCGGCCCCAGATAGTCTTGTGGATGATACAGATGGATTTGAAATGAATCTGTGCTACGACTCGGAGCCACACTATAGTGTGTGCCCTTTTCATCTCTTTTGAGCCCGTGAATTTGAGGTATCTGTATCTCTTCTTCTTAATATAATACCCACAAATCAAGTTATTTTCTATAGTTTTTATTTATAACATAACATAATTACAATACCTCCCCCCATATGCTTTTACAAACTACAATGGTCTACTGGTCCCCCGGCATTGACTCTCCTGTAATCAACCAGTTTGCCTTTCCTCCCCGGGGCACCTGCGGGGACGGAACAAGAATTTCTGCAACCAGGTACCTGTCAACCATATATCAGTCATGTGACTTCAGTTATAGAGCACCGCTCACCGCAGGAAACTCTGCACTTGTCTGGCTTATGGCAGGAGTGTCGATTGTCCGGAAACCTGTGTCTGGGTTCTAGGTCTGAGTTCTAGGTCGATTAGACCAGAACCATCCGCACTATTGCCAAATGTGCTGTAGCACCTTGAAGCATTTATTTGTGCTAGATGGAATTACCATAAAAATACTTCAGACCCAATAACCAGACAGACTTAAAAGAGATGGTAAAATATTGCTTTAATCTCAAGAAGTAAAGCAGAGCGAATATATACTCATCAATTCGACTCATGCAGGAACACACTGTTTTTTTCAATCATGCGTAGTTTGTATAATACTAGTTGTGTCATCTATGATGTCATCCTACATGGGAACTTCAAAAACCTATTGAGGGTTGGGATTGGATTAGGAGATCATGTCTACATATAGAAAATGTGTGTTCTAGTCCCACATTGGTGGTCTCTTGTCTGTGAGACACACCCGAGCTACATCTAATCACATGATATACGGCACTTGTCATAACAGAAAATGTGGCAGCAGACTAATACTTAGCAACATTATATAAAATAAAATTGAATGGCAGGCTATTATAATTGGTTGACAACCCAAATCCAACCTTGGACATTCGGCTTGCTAGTAGCACATAAATAGAAACGAAACCCAGGTGGTCGGGGATACGTCAGCTATTCCTTTGTTTCCCAATTTGGACATCTTCTTTCACCGGTAGGCCTGATGCCAGTGTCTTCTGTTTGAAGGTTGTCTTTGCCAGTCTGCACAGTCTTGGGACATCCGAGAGAGTGTAGGTAAAACACTATCTTAGCTCCAAACCTAATGAATAGCCATTGTTTGCGAGCTCATCATCACGTTATAAGACCATGAATGTGTTTATATCGACAGTGCTTTTAACCTTATTTGATTCAATTCTTAGTGGGCACAGCTCTCCTTCTATCCATTAGAGGCTTGCTTACTCTATCCCATATTGATGTTATGCCTTTTAATCATTCAATATTCGGCATCAGTAAATGTTCGTGTTCCTCCTAATCTTTAGAAAATATGTCCATTTGCATAGTCTGCTCATAGACTCCCTTTGTGTTTTTTCTTCATCTCTCAAAATAGTATCCTTGGTTCAAAGCCGATGTACTCCCATCTATTCGCAAGTAAAACAGCTTTTGCATTGTCTCTCCATGTTTAAGATCCTGGCTTGTATTTTTGAGGTATCTGGGTTGATTGACATAAACCGCCGTCCATTTTTTTGTGATGGTAATCCTAAACATTGAATATATACCTCTCTTAAGCAAGCCTGTATGTATTCTAACTTGTGTTTCAGCGTATTTACAGTTATTGACCAGGGTGCCACCTTTTTTTCTTTAAATTCACAAATGCTGCCTCATGGAGTATACGTTTCTCTTCGTACCTCAATTACATTGTTATCCTTAGGGTTGTTTCATATTGTTTCATGATAGAGTCATAGATCTTGTTTGGACATCCTTTTGCTGTTATTAGACTTTGTTTGACGTACATTTATGTCACGGATCATTTTATTCATGGCAGCCTTTCTACAGCTCACCAAGGAACATACCTCTTGATATGCTTCCTCCACTGTTTCAATGTGAGGGTATCTTCTAAATGGCTGCCTGCGTGCATATCATTTCTCATACAGTCGACGTGGTACGGACATGTCACATAAACTTGTACATGGTTTCCCAATTATAGCTCCTCATCTGTAACTCCAATAGGGTGTGGACTAGTGAGAAAGTGTCCACTTGCTCCTCTACATTGCGTTACAGTCTACATTGGAAAGTATATTGTTTATCTTGATGCCATGCTATGCATACTCGAAAAGGTCACCAAAATGGCAGAGGTTGCACTACACAGAACCACTTTGCATTAGTATACTCCCTCCAAAGGAGCATTGTCCAGTGTTTCATGTTCGACCTTTATCTTACATGATTGCCATCCAAAAATCCATGGGGCCTGGTTTACAAAAGTGTTTTCAATGGGAAAATCCCATTGAAAATAGCTTTGCAAATGATTGCTTTGGTCTTGGATTTTGCAACATTTATAAAAAATTGATTCTACTCACAGTACTTTTAATCTGTGTTTAATTGTGCTTGTAGAGCATTTTTGGTCTGTGCCAGAAGGACGTAATCAACCTTCAGTGCCTGCTCCAATCACTCGCTATCTTTAAGGGTGGTCCCACCTTTCACCCCTGTCATCTTTTTCACTTGTCCCACAAACCACATGTAATCCCCTCTTATTTCCTGAACATGCCACCCCCTTCCAGCATTCCACGTCCAGGTGCCCCTTGCTTCCCACTTCTGCTCCCATGCTCTCACATCCCCCA
Source organism: Ambystoma mexicanum (assembly GCF_040938575.1). Lineage (NCBI taxonomy): Eukaryota > Metazoa > Chordata > Amphibia > Caudata > Ambystomatidae > Ambystoma > Ambystoma mexicanum. The sequence goes on from NC_090937.1 coordinate 407,481,787, forward strand.
CTCACCCCACTACCATGACCCCTGCTACACATGCAGCATTGTGAAGACTGATACCACAATCTGCAGCACGGTAAATGTAGTGCAGGAAAGGCATTTATCAACCGATACTGTCCAAAATACATTTGTAAACTCTATCTTTGAATTAAGAGTAAATATAAAATGATGTTTGGATGTTGAGGCCGCCAGCAAAAAGATATACCCTTCTTGAGTGGATATAAAGATCTAACCCGTTAATTGATAATTCAATAGATTCTTAATTAGTGTAGAGAGATTTAAAAGAGATTGGGCCATTAGGAGACTAGCATTTTGGATGAGTGCATGGTACTGTTGATGCCCTTCTGAGGTGCATGAAATTTAGGATACATTTTGAGGTTTTCAGTACAGGAACTGTTCTGCTTTGAGCTTTGTCTATGCCACCTCGATCAGCCACTACTTTAAAAGTGTAAATACATTTCATGATGAGACCATCATGATGACAATGAGAAAGCTGTCCTCTCCAGGCGGCTCAAACAGGACCCAATTAGTAGGGAAAATTATATCTATGTAAAATATATACCTGATGCCTTTTTGTGGTCATTTTGTCATCCGACCTTGATCTGATGGCGAAATCTATGGGACTTTCAAAGCATATATATTTTACCATCTCAGCATATTGTTTTCAGTTAGTCCTACAAAAGGTATCAAGACTTGGATTGTGTGTGTTTTTTTTTTTAAAAAACTGGATTAACTTAGTGTGAAATATTTTCTTTGCTACATTCTGGAAAATAAACTGACATATTTATGCTTACTAGCATCTCTATTTCTAATCAATGCAGTTCATTGGTGTCAACTTTGGTAGATAGATATATTAAGCCCATCACTTCTGGGTGCCTTTCTCTAGCATATTGGTAACATATTGCCTCATAGCTTTCAAAGCACCTTCTCTCAAACTTCTGTATCTGCACATTGTTTAGTTATAGTTTAAACAAATAAATAATCTTTGATCATTGCTAAATTGTTGCTTATGTTTTCTTTTCTTTTCAAATTGTTTGCTCCAGGCCGTCACTGCGAGGAAGAGGTTAATGAATGCCTTTCAAACCCTTGTTTAAACAGGGGTATTTGTCAGGATCAGAAAGGAGGTTTCCAGTGCCAATGTCTACCTGGTTTCTCAGGTTCCTTATGTGAAAAAAACATTGATGATTGCCTCAGCAAACCCTGCAAGAACGGAGGACAGTGCCATGATGATATCAACAGTTTCAGGTTATAGATTGTTGTAATTCAATATTTCCTCTTTTTTCATGTACACTTGTAATCAATGGTGTTTTTTATCCTGTTAAATACAATAAGGTAGCATTATGTTCGCAGTAAATGTTTTGTCTGCTTGTAGAATTGATCAAATGAAATGTAACCTCGGTTGCCAACCTTGAAACTATACATCTTGCTTTTCCACAACAGTATAATCAATTCCTCATAAGGAAAGAATGTTCTGATTTTTATGATCATGATTAATTCAGGAGATTTATTTGAATGTAGATCTAAAATTGAACCAACTTCTTGGAGCAAAGACATCGGGGTACATTAAATAAGGTGACCTAAAACCTTCTTCACTACAGTCTTTTATCTCTAAAACATATTAGATGGGGTTCTTCCTGCGCAAAGGAAAATGTTAAGTTAAAGCACAACATTCGTGTGCATCTACAAGACTGACATTTTCTTTTTTGAGTGAGATTTATCTCCTTTTTCCACCATCATTCAAGCAGGTCTCTTCCCTCTGTTGCTCACCTGATGAATCACTCCTGTGCTCTTTCTTGGTCTGTGCTCTTGTGGGCGAACTACTTTTTTACAATAAATAGCCCTGCTGGATTTCAACATGATCAGCAGTTCATCACCTGAAATGTACTTGAATATAAACTCATTACATACTATATACAATGTCACTAACATTCTCATTCATATTGAGTAAGCCACTGTTAATGCACTATTATATGTATAATTCGCATATTTTATCTTCAATTAAGCTTCCTTATTAGCTATTCTAAATTGATTCAGTGATCAGTTGAAACACATATTTTTATGTTAAACACTTTTGCATTGACCACAAGAGACAATTGTTAACAAAAGACACACATATCCACTTGCTCAGCCCATATTGTTGGGTTACTATTTGAATTACCTCCCCTCTTATCTGCACAATAGCTGTGACTCAGAAAAGGAAACTGCATTCCCATAAATCACTAGAACAGCACCCTTGCATAACCTCTTTGTCTTTAACTTGCACTGAATAGTTGAGCATATCCTTTTCGCTGCAGGCTGACAGATCCTAGTTCAATAGTTTGTGGTCGTTCTTTGTGTACCTCACCTTTCCTCCTGCTGACCGCTTCAAAGATGATGTGCCCAGCAGATTGCAGAGTAAAATCATTCCTTTTGGATCTCCTTAAAGATCGAAGCCACAGTATTTCAAAATGCTTAGTTCTCTAAAACTAGTTTGCTGAGACAAATTTGGGACTGTGCTTCCCCGCCCTTCTTTAGTTTTTAAATCACATACTTGGATCCTGAGACAGAATGATAAGTGCTAGCACATCCTAGGCTCTATTGTAAACACAGATTTCTCACTGATTCTTATTTCTTAAGAAATATTATCATCATGATGAAGTGTGTTGCTCGTTACAATGTTGTTAAGTATGTTCTTAATAAAGCTTGGAAGTGGATTTTTAACTGGTTGCTCATACTAGTTAGGTCAGTAAAGGCACAAAGACAAGATGGAAAAAAAAAACATCTCTATATAGCACAATGCAGTTTCCCTCTGGTCGGTGTGTCCTTGTTTTTGTTGATGGAACAAAACACCTTGTCCTATACTGAAGGACACTCCCTTCCCATGCACATCATCTAATATGTAAACATCCAGAAATTGAATACGTTCCATGTAAGAAATACATATAGACAAATTCACTAGAGACGGTTATAAGTCATTCACAAACAAAGATAATTCAATGATGCAAACGTCAGCATGTATCATAAACAATTCATTTTAATATTTCTGTAAGTACATGGAGTAAGCTCAATGCATTTCGGCACGAAGTCTTTGGGAGCAGTATTTTTCTTAGGCAAATTACTCCTTTCATTTAAGATTCTCAGAATTCAATTTAAAGTTGCAGAAATGGATAGGTCGTCAGATCAAAAAATTATAACTCAATATTTCAAACATCGTCTTGACAACAAAGATGTGTACATCTCTTTGCTGAACATACCTCATATGTTTATCTGAATCCGTTCATCAAGATACAGGCAAATTGCCTTTGTTTAGGAGATACACAGTAAATAAAAGGAACATCTTCCGGGGATGAAGAAATAAAACAGCAAAATACGAGATCAGGCAAATGACCTAAAAAATATTTGAAGAGAGCTTAGTATTATACCAAAGTCCAGCAATAACTCATAAATGCTTCTGGTTATTTTCAGTATTTTCAGAAGTGATTTCACAGATTAGATGTATGAGATCATTCATGATATCTAATATAAATGACTGTACATTACCCCTGAGCCATGCATCAGTGTATTTTATTTTAGGCTTATAACATGCAGGAAGGTAATATTCCCGTATCTTTTTGATGGGTGTTGCTTATATTATTTTGCACACATAAATCCTCATTGGTTTTGTTTAGTTTCGTTCTAACAGACTCCTGTTCTGTTTACTTACCATATATCTCCTTCAGAGAGACTGCTTTGCCGGTATCTTGATAAAATGATTTATTTATTTATTCGTTTTTGTATAGCACTCAACAGCCCAGGGGCATTGTGGCGGTTGTTACAGAAGGAGACTAACAGGGTAATTCATAGAATTTCGCCGAAAAGTGTCGCAAGCGGCTGGCGCAGAGTGTCCGCGTGCGATTGTCTGCGCCAGGCGCGTGCGCCAAAACCGATTTCCGCGGACAGCGTATTCATGGATTTTAGGCTCCCAAACCAGCCGTGGCGCAGAGTATCGCAGCGACCCTGCAACAGCGCCAGTAACGCCCCCAAGAACGCCCTCGTGCAAGGAAAAGCCATCAAAATCGCTAAATCATCGCAAAGGGCTGCGCTAACCCTGGACCATTTTACAGGGCTGCCAAACAAGGAACGCAAAGCGGGTAACGTTCATATCAGGGGTACGCAGGAAGTTTTACATGCGATTAGCCAGGGTACGTGTATGACAGGGGTACGCGTGAAGTTAAACACGCGATTAGCCAGGGTATGTGTATTACAGGGGTACACGGGAATTTTCACACACGATTTGGCTGGGTACGTGTATGACAGGGGTACGCATGAAGTTTTACACGCGATTAGCCAGGGTACATGTATTACAGAGGTGCGCGGGAATAATCACACGTGATTTGGCTGGGTACGTGTATTACAGGGGTGCGCGGGAATTATCACATGCGATTTGGCTGGGTACGTGTATTACAGGGGTGCGCGGGAATAATCACACGCGATTAGGCTGGGTGGGTCCTCACAGGTGTACCCTGTACACCCTCCACGGCCCCTGCAGGCAGCCCACAAAACAGGGGACTACCCTGCACACCTGCTCATGTCTCTCACCCCCACCCTCCCCAGCAGTGTGGGGCACCCTCCACCAGGCCCCCACCCATGTCTCCCACCACCCCCACCCCCCAGCCACCATGGGCAGCCCCTACCAGGCTCCCACCCATGTCTACCACCCCCCAACCACCATGGGCAGCCCCCACCATGCCCCCTCTCATGTCTCCCACCACCCCCACCTCCCCAGCAGTGTGGGGCACCCTCCACCAGGCCCCCACCCATGTCTCCCACCACCCCCACCCCCCAGCCACCATGGGCAGCCTCCACCAGGCCCCTACTCATGTCTAGTACCACCCCCGCCCCCCAGCTGTGTGGGGCACCCTCCACCAGGCCCCCACCCATGTCTCCCACCACCCCCAGCCCCCAGCCACCATGGGCAGACCCCACAAGGCCCCCACCCATGTCTACCACCCCCCACCCCCCAGCCACCATGGGCAGCCTCCACCAGGCCCCCACTCATGGCCCCTATCACCCCCATCCCCCCAGCAGTGTGGGGCACCCTCCACCAGGCCCCCACTCATGTCTCCCACCCCCCCCACCCCCCCAAGAGTGTGGGGCACCCTCCACCAGGCCCCCACCCATGTCTCCCACCACCCCCACCCCCCACCACCATGGGCATCCCCCACCAGGCCCCCACTCATGTCTCCCACCCACCCCTACCCCCCAGCCACCATGGGCAGCCTCCACCAGGCCCCCACTCATGGCCCCTATCACCCCCACCCCCCAGCCACCATGGGCAGCCCCCACCAGGCCCCCACTCATGTCTCCCACCCACCCCCACCCCCCAGCCAGCATGGGCAGCCTCCACCAGGCCCCCACTCATGTCTCCCACCACCCCCACCCCCCCCAGCAGTGTGGGGCACCCTCCACCAGGCCCCCACCCATGTCTCCCACCACCCCCACCCCCCAGCCACCATGGGCATCCCCCACCAGGTCCCCACTCATGTCTCCACCACCCCCACACCCCCAGCAGTGTGGGGCACCCTCCACCAGGCCCCCACCCATGTCTCCCACCACCCCCAGCCACCATGGGCAGCCCCCACCAGGCCCCCACTCATGTCTCCTACCACCCCCACCCCCCAGCCACCATGGGCAGCCTCCACCAGGCCCCCACTCATGTCCCCTATCACCCCCACCCCCCAGCAGTGCAGGGGCATCCCCCACCAGGCCTGCACTCATGTCTCCGACCACCCCCACCCCCCCAGCAGTGTGGGGCACCCTCCACCAGGCCCCCACCCATGTCTCCCACCACCCCCACCACCCAGCCACCATGGGCAGCCTCCACCAGGCCCCCACTCATGTCTCCCACCACCACCACCCCCCCCAGCAGTGTGGGGCACCCTCCACCAGGCCCCCACCCATGTCTCCCACCACCCCCACCCCCCAGGCACCATGGGCAGCCCCCACCAGGCCCCCACCCATGTCTACCACCCCCCCACCCCCCAGCCACCATGGGCAGCCTCCACCAGGCCCCCACTCATGGCCCTATCACCCCCACCCCCCCAGCAGTGTGGGGCACCCTCCACCAGGCCCCCACTCATGTCTCCCACCACCCCCACCCCCCCAGCAGTGTGGGGCACCCTCCACCAGGCCCCCACCCATGTCTCCCACCACCCCCACCCCCCAGCCACCATGGGCATCCCCCACCAGGCCCCCACTCATGTCTCCCACCCACCCCCACCACCCAGCCACCATGGGCAGCCTCCACCAGGCCCCCACTCATGTCCCCTATCACCCCCACCCCCCAGCCACCATGGGCAGCCCCCACCAGGCCCCCACTCATGTCTCCCACCCACCCCCAGCCAGCATGGACAGCCTCCACCAGGCCCCCACTCATGTCTCCCACCACCCCCACCCCCCAGCAGTGTGGAGCACCCTCCACCAGGCCCCCACCCATGTCTCCTACCGCCCCCCACCCGCAAGCCACCATGGGCATCCCCCACCAGGCCCCCACTCATGTCTCCCACCACCCCCACCCCCCAGCAGTGTGGGGCACCCTCCACCAGCCCCCCACCCATGTCTCCCACCAACCCCACCCCCCAGCCACCATGGGCAGCCCCCACCAGGCCCCCACTCATGTCTCCCACCACCCCCACCCCCCAGCCACCATGGGCAGCCTCCACCAGGCCCCCACTCATGTCCCCTATCACCCCCACCCCCCAGCAGTGCAGGGGCATCCCCCACCAGGCCCGCACTCATGTCTCCGACCACCCCCACCCCCCCAGCAGTGTGGGGCACCCTCCACCAGGCCCCCAACCATGTCTCCCACCACCACCACCCCCAGCCCCCATGGGCAGCCTCCACCAGGCCCCCACTCATGTCTCCCACCACCCCCACCCCCCACAGCAGTGTGGGGCACCCTCCACCAGGCCCCACCCATGTCTCGCACCACCCCCACCCCCCAGCCACCATGGGCAGCCCCCACCAGGCCCCCACCCATGTCTACCACCCTCCCACCCCCCAGCCACCATGGGCAGCCTCCACCAAGCCCCCACTCATGGCCCCTATCACCCCCACGCCCCCAGCAGTGTGGGGCACCCTCCACCAGGCCCCCACTCATGTCTCCCACCACCCCCATCCCCCCAGCAGTGTGGGGCACCCTCCACCAGGCCCCCACCCATGTCTACCACCACCCCCACCCCCCAGCCGCCATGGGCAGCCTCCACCAGGCCCCCACTCATGTCCCCTATCACCCCCACCCCCCAGCCACCATGGGCAGCCCCCACCAGGCTCCCACCCATGTCTACCACCCCCCAGCCACCATGGGCAGCCCCCACCAGCCCCCCACTCATGTCTCCCACCACCCCCATCCCCCCAGCAGTGTGGGGCACCCTCCACCAGGCCCCCACCCATGTCTCCCACCACCCCCACCCCCAGCCACCATGGGCAGCCTCCACCAGGCCCCCACTCATGTCTCCCACCACCCCCACCCCCCAGCAGTGTGGGGCACCCTCCACCAGGGCTCCACCCATGTCTCCCACCACCCCCACCCCCCAGCCACCATGGGCAGCCCCCACCAGGCCCGACCCATGTCTCCCACCACCCCCACCCCCCCAGCAGTGTGGGGCACCCTCCACCAGGCCCCCACCCATGTCTCCCACCACCCCACCCCCCAGCCACCATGGGCAGCCTCCACCAGGCCCCCACTCATGTCTCCCACCACCCCCACCAGCCCAGCAGTGTGGGGCACCCTCCACCAGGCCCCCACCCATGTCTCCCACCACCTCCACCCCCCAGCCACCATGGACAGCCTCCACCAGGCCCCCACTCATGGCCCCTATCACCCCCAGCCCCCAGCCACCATGGGCAGCCCCACCAGGCCCCCACTCATGTCTCCCACCACCCCCACCCCCCAGCAGTGCAGGGGCAGCCTCCACCAGGCCCCCACTCATGTCTCCCACCACCCCCACCCCCCAGCCACCATGGGCAGCCTCCACCAGGCCCCCAACCATGGCCCCTATCACCCCCACCCCCCAGCCACCATGGGCAGCCCCCACCAAGCCCCCACTCATGTCTCCCACTCACCCCCACCCCCCAGCCACCATGGGCAGCCTCCACCAGGCCCCCACTCATGTCTCCCACCACCCCCACCCCCCAGCAGTGTGGGGCACCCTCCACCAGGCCCCCACCCATGTCTCCCACCACCCCCATCCCCCAGCCACCATGGGCAGCCTCCACCAGGCCCCCACTCATGTCTCCCACCACCCCCACCCCCCCAGCAGTCTGGGGCACCCTCCACCAGGGCCCCACCCATGTCTCCCACCACCCCCACCCTCCAGCCACCATGGGCAGCCCCCACCAGGCCCCACCCATGTCTCCCACCACCCCCACCCCCCCAGCAGTGTGGGGCACCCTCCACCAGGCCCCCACCCATGTCTCCCACCACCCCAGCCACCATGGGCAGCCTCCACCAGGCCCCCACTCATGTCTCCCACCACCCCCACCACCCCAGCAGTGTGGGGCACCCTCCACCAGGCCCCCACCCATGTCTCCCACCACCCCCACCCCCCAGCCACCATGGACAGCCTCCACCAGGCCCCCACTCATGGCCCCTATCACCCCCAGCCCCCAGCCACCATGGGCAGCCCCACCAGGCCCCCACTCATGGCCCCTATCACCCCCACCCCCCAGCCACCATGGGCAGCCCCCACCAAGCCCCCACTCAGGTCTCCCACTCACCCCCACCCCCCAGCCACCATGGGCAGCCTCCACCAGGCCCCCACTCATGTCTACCACCACCCCCACCCCCCAGCAGTGTGGGGCAGCCTCCACCAGGCCCCCACCCATGTCTCCCACCACCCCCACCCCCCAGCCACCATGGGCAGCCCCCACCAGGCCCGCACTCATGTCTCCGACCACCCCCACCCCCCCAGCAGTGTGGGGCACCCTCCACCAGGCCCCCACCCATGTCTCCCACCACCCCCACCCCCCAGCCACCATGGGCAGCCTCCACCAGGCCCCCACTCATGTCTCCCACCACCCCCACCCCCCCAGCAGTGTGGGGCACCCTCCACCAGGCCCCCACCCAAGTCTCCCACCACCCCCACCCCCCAGCCACCATGGGCAGCCCCCACCAGGCCCCCACCCATGTCTACCACCCCCCCACCCCCCAGCCACCATGGGCAGCCTCAACCAGGCCCCCACTCATGGCCCCTATCACCCCCACCCTCCCAGCAGTGTGGGACACCCTCCACCAGGCCCCCACTCATGTCTCCCACCACCCCCACCCCCCCAGCAGTGTGGGCCACCCTCCACCAGGCCCCCACCCATGTCTACCACCACCCCCAGCCGCCATGGGCAGCCTCCACCAGGCCCCCACTCATGTCCCCTATCACCCCCACCCCCCAGCCACCATGGGCAGCCCCCACCAGGCTTCCACCCATGTCTACCACCCCCCAGCCACCATGGGCAGCCCCCACCAGGCCCCCACTCATGTCTCCCACCACCCCCACCCCCCCCAGCAGTGTGGGGCACCCTCCACCAGGCCCCCACCCATGTTTCCCACCACCCCCACCCCCCAGCCACCATGGGCAGCCTCCACCAGGCCCCCACTCATGTCTCCCACCACCCCCACCCCCCCAGCAGTGTGGGGCACCCTCCACCAGGGCCCCACCCATGTCTCCCACCACCCCCACCCCCCAGCCACCATGGGCAGCCCCCACCAGGCCCCACCCATGTCTCCCACCACCCCCACCCCCCCAGCAGTGTGGGGCACCCTCCACCAGGCCCCCACCCATGTCTCCCACCACCCCACCCCCCAGCCACCATGGGCAGCCTCCACCAGGCCCCCACTCATGTCTCCCACCACCCCACCCCCCCAGCAGTGTGGGGCACCCTCCACCAGGCCCCCACCCATGTCTCCCACCACCCCCACCCCCCAGCCACCATGGGCAGCCTCCACCAGGCCCCCACTCATGGCCCCTATCACCCCCACCCCCCAGCCACCATGGGCAGCCCCACCAGGCCCCCACTCATGTCTCCCACCACCCCCACCCCCCAGCAGTGCAGGGGCAGCCTCCACCAGGCCCCCACTCATGTTTCCCACCACCCCCACCCCCCAGACACCATGGGCAGCCTCCATCAGGCCCCCACTCATGGCCCCTATCACCCCCACCCGCCAGCCACCATGGGCAGCCCCCACCAGGCCCCCACTAATGGCCCCTATCACCCCCACCCCCCAGCCACCATGGGCAGCCCCCACCAAGCCCCCACTCATGTCTCCCACTCACCCCCACCCCCAGCCACCATGGGCAGCCTCCACCAGGCCCCCACTCATGTCTCCCACCACCCCCACCCCCCCAGCAGTGTGGGGCAGCCTCCACCAGGCCCCCACCCATGTCTCCCACCACCCCCACCCCCCAGCCACCATGGGCAGCCCCCACCAGGCCCCCACCCATGTCTCCCACCACCCCCACCCCCCAGCCACCATGGGCATCCCCCACCAGGCCCCGACTCATGTCCCCTATCACCCCCACCCCCCAGCAGTGCAGGGGCATCCCCCACCAGACCCCCACTCATGTCTCCCACCACCCCCAACCCCCCAGCAGTGTGGGGCACCCTCCACCAGGCCCCCACTCATGTCTCCCACCACCCCCACCCCCCAGCAGTGTGGGGCACACTCCACCAGGCCCCCACTCATGTCCCCCTGCCCACAGGCCCTGACAATCCTCAAGCATGGGCCTCATGGCCAGCCACCACAGCCCAAAGACACAACCAAGTATTACATGCGCCCATGATACTACTCCAATGGAAACAATGCAAATCAACACATGTGTCTCACACACACACAATGGTTGCAAGTGAACCTGAAAACCCATATCATGACATGCATGAAAACAATGAGATGAAACCACATATTGAAGAATGAAAAAATCCAAATAATGTATTAATAACAACAGTAATGGCAATCAAAATTAAACAAAATACACAAGTAAAAAAAAAAAAATAAGCTGACTGTCCCTTTTCAAATTAAAATCAATAAATGATAATCCAAAAAAATTTCTTCCAAAGTTCAACTCCATAAAAAAGGAAATGAAGGGAAAAAATAAATAAAAAACCATTGCTCCATGGGAAAAAATATTCATAGTAAAAAAAATGTCCAAATCCAAAGTCCAACTATGTACAAAGTATTCAGGGTCCATCATCCCAACAGAAGAAATTAAACCTACCAAAAAACCTATCTAAAATGGAACTATATACAAAAGGTGGAGCAGTGTCCGTTGACCCCAAATAAAAATAAACTATAAAGGAAACCTATCACTAAATAACTATATACAATGGTGGCAGGCCAGTCCAGTGGCTCACTTAGTGGTGTTCCGGGCCAGGGCATCATCGAACTCCTTGTCTATGTCCCGGAGGCGGTCCTGTTCCATGGCCCCGGGGGTCCACAGGGACGCCGACATGTTCACCTCCAACTCCCTGCAGATTGCCTCGAGGCACTCGGCCCACCTCAGGGCCCTCCGCATGGAGTTCTCCGCCCTGACCATCATGAGCCGCGCCTCTTCCGCCCGCCGCTGCTCCGCATCTATGGCGTGGCCCAACCGCTGCCACACGGAAGACACTTCCCGTCCAGGGTCCTCCTGCCCTCCGGCCGATGCCTGCCCCTCCGATGTTGAAGGCCCCGAGCTATCGTGGCTCCCACCTACAGCCTCCTGCTGCTGCAGCTGCTGCTGTCCATGTGCCCTGTCCGATGGTGCATGCACATCCTCCTCCAGCTGGGGTGCAGTCGTTGATGTGGCCACCCCTGCTGGACGTCCGACTCCCGACTGCGGCAGGGATCTGTTGTCCACCAGCCTGGCCGCACGGCCAGAGGCAGCTCCACAGGGCACCCAGGTGACACATGGGTGGGAAGAAAGCATGGAGGACGACTGGGGCATAGGTGGTTCTGTGGAGGAGGGGGTCGGAACAAGGTCCAGGAAACGGAGGAATCCAGCCCTGGTGAGCTGTCCCAGTGGGTCAACGCAGTCAACGAGCCATGCGAGAAGACGTGCAGACTCATCATGAAAAGACTGCAGGTCAGCTCGCATGGCCCGTTGACGCAATGCCACCCCACCCTGGATAGGCTCAACCTGGTGCAGAATAGCCACTTCCGCAGAGGAAGGCCAGGTGTTGTAAGCCAATCCCCTCCCTGAGAACGGGTCTGGAGGTAGGCATCCCCGCTGGTGCAAGATGATGCAGTGACAGGAGCAGGGACAGGATTGCACACAGGCACCTCCGCGGCGGCCTGTGCTGCCTCCTGTCCCAGATCCTGCACTGCACCACTAGCACCAGTGGAATCCCCACCTCCAGACCCCGCCTCTGTTGCTTGCACGGCCTCCTCCTCCTCCAAACCCCCCACCAACCTGGGTGACTCCATGCCATCTTCCTCCGTTGGGCCCAGTGGGGTCCCAGCTGCCCCTTCTGCTGCCGAGGAGTCCAACTCCAACCTCCACCTCTTGGACCTCCCCTCGGCAGCTGCGGCCTGGGACACGGCACCGGACTCCTCACTCCCCGACGAGATCAGAACCTGGGAGGGGATCCGGGCCTTGCGCTTCCGGCTGGTGGTGCGACCCCTGCCGCTGTGCTCCACAGCACCTTCTCCGCCCTCTTCATCAGTTGACGCTGCAGACAGGGAGAAAGAAAACACAGGCATCAGGGCACTGTTGAATGGACTCATACACACATGACAGTCATACATGAGTGGCATTGGTAAACCTCAGACATGGCATCACAATCCCCAACACACATGTCATTTCAACTTGCACACATGAGCCATACCACAGCCATATTGCAACAGCCAGCACCATCCATTCACATACAACAGCATGAGCAGCCAAAGGTCATCCACACATCACATGCAACATAGGGAGTGCACTACACATGCACACACACCACCAAACTTGCATGCATGTGTACACCTCCGCCAACTGTCGCAGTGTTCCGATCGACATCCATGTCACACCTGACAATCATTCCTCCACATCCTGTGCCATGCAAGCCCACAAGCACCATCCATGTGTCACACATGAGACCCCTCGCATGTGTCACCCTCACGGCCCTGTACACCCCCCCTACTTGCCCACATAAAAATACATGTTCAACCTGCACACTCCTGGCACACCACACGCACAGCTCACAATCAGTATGCATTTACACTTACCGCTCGACTCCAGACGGGTCTGCCTCTCAAGGACCTGGAAGTGGAGCGCTGGGGATATGCGTTCCAGGACCCTCATCTGATCTACCGACAAGTGGCCCCGGCGCCCCTTAGCATCCGCTGCCTTCAGGAGGCGCCGGGCCTTGTTGAGGGTCCTGGACCTGAATTCCTCCCAGCGCTTCCTGACACGTTCGTAGTCGCGGACTGCCACCTCCTCCGCGTTGATGGCAGTCACGATGTCCATCCAGATCCGAGTCCGTCCTTCCCTGTCGGCGCGCAACCTTCTGAAGAGGGCATCATACTGCCCCAGGACATGCTCCACCAGGACACCAACTTCGGCGGCAGTGAAGCTGGTGCCCCTCTGCCTCCTTGGCCGGGGTTGCCACTGGTGCCAGATGTTGCAGTGCCCGACATGGCAACCCCAGAGGCAGGAGTGGGTGGGCAACTGGGTCCTGGGGCTGGGCTGTGGGGCGATGGAAAAGCAGTCGGGAGTCTTCGGTTCCAGCAGGGGTGGTCACAGCAACAGCACCCCTGGCTGATGTGCAGGCAGCAAATGGCAGGGCACGTGGGCAGCAGGCAGTCAGGCAGCAGCAGATGGCAGGTGGGAGCGTGCTCAGGGCTCTGGGGGGCAGTAATTCGGCCTTCTGGGCAGGAGCGTGGTCTTCCGTGTGTGAACGCGTGGCCAGCTTGATACGGAGTGATTTTGCACGTGAAACTCCAGCACGTCTGCGTGTAATCCGAGGAAAGGCCCTTAGCGCGTAAGCGCGTCAGCACGCGTCTGTACATTCATTGGCCCAAAGGCCACCAGCGTATGCGCGTCTATGAAGTCACGTGCACGTTGAATATGGCACACGTTTGAAATGTTGCGTGTTAAAAAAATGAAAGACACGTCCGAGTGTCAAAGCGTGTAATTGGTGGAAATGGCCTTAGCGCGTACACGCGGAAGTGACAAAGCGTGTAATTGGTGGAAATGGCCCTACATGCGGAAGTGACAAAGCGTGTAATTGGTGGAAATGGCCCTACACACGGAAGTGACAAAGCGTGTAATTGGTGGAAATGGCCTTAGCGCGTACACGCGGAAGTGACAAAGCGTGTAATTCGTGGAAATGGCCTTAGCGCGTACACGCAGAAGTGACAAAGCGTGTAATTGGTGGAAATGGCCCTACACGCAGAAGTGACAAAGCGTGTAATTGGTGGAAATGGCCTTAGCGCGTACACGCGGAAGTGACAAAGCGTGTAATTGGTGGAAATGGCCCTACACGCGGAAGTGACAAAGCGTGTAATTGGTGGAAATGGCCCTACACGTGGAAGTGACAAAGCGTGTAATTGGTGGAAATGGCCCTAGCGCGGACAGGGCCTGCATAAAAGGTACATGTAGAACACCATTTCCTTGTACGTGCTTGTCGTGGAGAGCGAGTGGGTGAAATCTGTACTTCTTGTTGTTTCACACGCGATTTACTTCACGGCGTTTCAAGTTCGTACTCCCTGTTACCTCTGACAGTTTTTTCTCTTTTTTCTCTTTTTCTGGTTTTCCTGGGCCTGTTCCCTCAAACAGTGTTCCCTTCTACTGTTGTGCTGTCTCCTCAGACAGCGTACAATTCTTCTTTTGGCGGGGGTGTTGCCAACGCGCACACGCGCTTCTTTTTCACGCTCTTTTTCCTGGCAGACGGTGAGTCACACACGTATCTAACATCTGTGCTTGCCCTGTGTGTATCCTACCCCTTCAGAGGTCATTCTAGGCTGCGTGTGACACGCATACGTTCATTCTTGTGTTACTGGGTGCCACAGCGTAGTGCAGGTGATTTTTTCCGCACACGTGGTCTAGGAGGGGTTGCGTGCACGTCATCTCCCTTTTTTGGGCTTCCTGTGCGTTGCGTGACCCGTCATCTTTCCCCAGGGGTCACATTCAGCCTTGCTAGAGCACTAGGGTACAATTACCATCTGGTACCCAACCCCTTTGACCCCCAATTGCCCAGGACAATAGTTTACAGCCACTCCCATACGCACATTAACATCAGTGCCATGGTTGGGAGGCATGGAATCCGTAAGGGTGGCAAAGGTGGACGAGCCACAAGTGGTGGCCGTGGTGGATCTGGTAGGGGATGTGGTCGTTACTTGCAGGGTGACCCTGTCCCCCCATGTGTGGAGGACCAGTCAAGGGCACCCATAATCCCGCCCCCCACCCCCCTGGTTGAGGCTGATGTGGCTGACACCATCCATGCTCAGCCCTTGTTGGACCAGCACCATTGTGGCACCAGACCTGGCTGACTCCATGGCTGACTTCCAGGTCAGCAGGCCTATGACACGTGTGCTGGTGCACGTTGATGTCATCAGGCCACGTGGATCAGGGGCTGCAAGGTCATCTGCTGCCCCAAGTAGGCAGGGTGGAGAGGCTGCAGGGGCAGCTGCGGCTCCATCCACCCCAGCTCTCACACACCCAGCCAGGACAGTGTCGGTCCTAGTCCATCCTGCTGACATTCCCCCTGACACCATTACACTTGAGCCAATGCCTGCACCAACTCCCATGCTGAGTGTGCAATCCCACACTCCTGATACAGAGTCCACCAGGGCTCCTGCCCCTAGTGTCCAGAGCGGCGCAGGACACTCAGGATCACCACCACCTTCCAAGCGGAAGAGGAAGAGTGCTCGTCCGGCACAGGCTGATGCCCCAGACACGGCTACACAGTCCGGCCCGTCGAGGAAGCCCAGCTTCATGGATGCCGAACTGAATGCACTTGTCGAGTATGTGTCCGCACATGATAACGAAATGGTCATTGTTGCAGGATCCAAGACCACACCTGCACAACGCCAGGCACACTGGCAGACCGTTGCGGACATCGTAAGTGCCCTTGGAATCGTGAGGCGCACAGCCAATGATTGCTATAAGCGCTGGAATGACCTAAAGCGCAGGGCAAAGAATAAGCTGGCCTCAAGTCATGCCGCAACTCTAGTGACTGGAGGTGGGTCTCCAGTAGAAGACTTGGAACTCACTCCACATGAGTCAGTCGCTGGGACCTACGTCACAGAGGAACAGATCCAAGGCGTGGGAGATCTGCCTGATTATGAGGCATTGTCCGGTGAGTGCACATGCATGTGTGTGTCATCCATGTGCATGGTGTGTGTGTGAGGGCTTCTGTTTGTGTGCCAGGTGAGGGTGTGTGCGCCTGAATCGTTTGGGTCACCCATGTGCTTCATGCAATACATTCTGCGCAGCAGCATTTGGCCATAGCAGTATCCCTTCTGCCAACAGTAGACAGCTAGCCCAACAGCACGCCAGTTGCCCTTGAAGTGTCACCTTGCCACAACATTGTTGCTTATTTTTCTCTGTTCATTCAGGCAGATTGTTTGCATTTCACCACTTTTACTAGGCATTTCTCAGTCCTCTAGTCACATGTCTGACATGGCTATGGTAAAATGGAGTGACTTTGTTACCTGGATATCATTTGTTTAGACATGTCCCTGTGCAATTGGACCATTTTGGACTGGCAGCTCCAGGTGAAAAATCAGACCTGTTTGAATTAGAAAAGCTATTACATGAGGGAACTGGACAGAATGAATAAGTGCTGCCCTCCTCTCCATCTTCACTCAATAGCAATGGTACATGCCATCTGTGTGATGGCATGTGTATTTCACCTGGCAATCACTGGCCAATGTGTGATGCCACTACCAGGCAGCATGCAGAAAATGTGTTCATCTTCCATCTTGGTGTCATCAGTGTGTGCCATTTGCCTACCCTTCATACGCAGTGAGGGTGCATGCATGGGAGGGTTTTAGTCATGTGGGACATGTGTCAATCAAGTACTGGTTCTGTTGCTTCTCAGCCCTCATTGTGTGCCATGGTGCTAATGCCTGTTTCCATTTGTTTGCTTTTATGTCTTTGCAGGGGAAGACGCACCTGATACTGCTGGGGTTGTGGAGATGGTGCAGACCCAGGAAGGGTCTGAGGGCCGACCGACCACCAGTGAGGGACGTGGTGTGTTGGTGGGTGAGAACCCACAACTGCTGCAGGTCGTGCTCTCAAGGGGTGTCTCTGGCTGCACCTCCCCCGAGCTGTACTCAGGTGTTGATTCGGATGATGAGACCTACGTGCCGTCGCAGGTGAGTGTTCCTGGGAGGGATTCGGTTCTGTCCCACCCACCTGCACCAGGGTCAGAAGCCTCAATGGGGATGTCAGTGTTGGCAGCTACGCCTTTGGTGGTTACGGATGCAGGGTCACACTCCGCGACATCTGATCCTGTTCCTGGGCCAGCAGATCAGAGGGGGAATGCAGTCCTGCAGCCTCAGGCAGTGCCGGCACAGCAAGGCGCAGTTCGCCTTGCCCCAGACAGGTGTGGTGCCCGCCGACGTGGTGGCCCTACACCACCTGGCAATACCGCATGGGAGCAATCCATTTACGGTATGGCAACCCAACAGCCAGCATCATCAGAGATGATGGCTCAGGCCATGGATAGGGTGGCCACTTCCATTGTCCCCCCCAAACGGCTGATGGAGCGACTACAGCAGGCAACCGACTCCATCTGCCAGTCACACAGGGAGGACATGTTGGCGTCCAACAGGGACAGGCGGGCGGCACTGGCGACTCTGCAGGAAGCCATCTCCATAGAGTCCCAGGGCCACAGGGAAGCCCTGAGGCTGGAACTCCTTCACCTCAGGACGACTCTTGTTGAGCTTGAGGCTTCAACAAACCGAAGGACAGAACAGCAGCTGGAGCGTCTCACCCGTACGCTCTCAGCTGAGATGCAGGCAACTAGGGCGGAGGTCCGGGCATCCCGTGAGTTGTTGCATGGGGACCTCCGCACACTCATCCTCCAGAACGAGACCTACCACACCCGCATTCTTGCAGCCATGGAGGAACAGACTAGAGCCTTGCGTGGGCTGCCTCCCATAGTGCCACCACCTCCGGATGCAGCTGCACAGGGTGATAATAGCGACAGCAGTGATACTCCCACAATAGGGTAGCCGTGTGGGCCATGAGCCCATGGAGGTGTTTTTTTTTCGCAAGATCCACACAGGTGGGTTTTGGTGTGCACCCTGTCCTCGGACCTCCTGGGTGGCCTCTCCAACCCCCCCGGGCCCATTAATGGCCATTTTTCTTTTTTTTTTTCTTTTTTTTTTTATTATTTGGGACAGTGTGTTGCCTTGTGTGGCTCCCATGGGCATACGCTGCATTGTGGCTGGGCACATGCAGGCTTGTCATGTATTTGGTGCAGATGCTTGGGTTTTTGTCACACACACCCCTCCTGCTTCCCGTTTCCATGGGCTTGCAAAGGGTGTGCCCAAGTGACATTGACGTACATGGTGACATTGGACTCCCACTACATGTGTGGGTAGTCTAGTCAATACTGTGTATACATTCCTAGTGCATATTGCTGTTGTGTTGTACACTGCATGTTGCATTGATGTGTAACTCAATCCTTACATTCGTAATGTCATGTTAATGGTAGTTTTGCGGGTCAGTAGCTGATAAGTGTTATTGCTAAATACCTGCTGAAGTGTGTTGTTAGTCCTGCATTGCTGTGAGCATTTCAGGTGTCGCGAGTTTCAATTAGGGACACTGTACTTTGTGACACTTGTGTCATGTTGTGGGGATTACTTTGTTTACCTGCACATAGCATGACATGGCACGGTGTGTCGTGTGGCGGTGCTGGGGCTGGTTTGGGTGACATGGCACTGTCCTCTTGTTGCATTTTGCAAGTGGGTATTCATTTTAGCTGCATGAATGTGTTTTTTCACGAACCTGCATTGGTGGTGTCTGTGTAGGTAGGGATGCACACATTGTAACACTTCCAGGTGAACAATCTCAGGCTGATATGGTTTTGACGGTTGATTCTCCAGACATTCAGGATCAGTGTCAGGTTGAGTCATCATTGATTGTCAGATGGTATGTGCCAGGGCAGTGTGCACTCCACAGGGGTGTGATTTCTATGTGAAGTAATTAGCCACTAGCTGTGTACAGGCTGCCTCCCCCCGTGCCCTTTCCCCTCCCATGCGCAGCGGGCGTGCATGTGGTTGGGGATGTGGGGGCACCACCATGTCCACGGCCAGACCCCGGCGTGTTGCAACGTTGTGCAGGACACATGCTGCCACTATGATCCTGCACACTACTGGGGGAGCGTATAACAGCTGCCCGCCAGAACGGTCAAGGGAGCGAAAGCGTGACTTAAGCACTCTGAATGTGCGCTCCACTATGCCCCGGGTTGCAATGTGGGCTGTGTTATATCTTACCTCGGGTGGCGTGGTGGGGTTCCGAATTGGCGTCATCATGTGGTGGCTGAGAGGGTAGGCACTGTCTCCTGTGGAGGTGGTGATGGGTATCATTGGTGGGTTTGTGACCTTGCTCAGTATCTGACATGCATGCATGTGCAGTGGCATTCATACTCACCAAGCAGCCATGTATCGCCATGCCGCCCAGCTTCTAGGTCCCGGTTTAGGGTGGACATTCGGTAAATGACGCTGTCGTGGGTGGACCCAGGATAGTTGGCATATACTGAGGTGATGATTCCCTTGGCATTACATACTACCTGCACGTTGATGGAATGCCAGTGCTTGCGGTTCCTATAGATGTGCTCATATGCCCTGGGGGGACGTAGAGCCACATGGGTGCAGTCGATGGCACCTAGCACTTTGGGGAATCGTGCCACACCGTAAAAATCCAGGGTGGCAGCATGCCTTTCTGCAGGTGTTCTGGGCAGGTATATGTGCCTGCGGACTGATGGGCGTGCAGTGATGATGTTCAAGACCTGGTGTAGGCAGCGTGACTGCGTGGCCTGTGACACCCCACCCACTATGGCACTTGTCCGCTGAAATGATCCAGTGGCTAAGAAGTGCAGTACATTGAGGACCTTCTGCAGGGGGCTGCGTGCTTGGGAGCACAGGGTGGGTGATGTGAGGTCATCCTCCCACTCACTCACCAGGTCCAGTATTATGTGTGGTGGAAACCTGTACCTCCCATACACCTGGTCATCAGGCATCCCGAAAAGGCTGGTTCTGGGTGTGAAAATTCTGGCCCTGACTATCCTCCTCCTCCTCCTTTGGTAGCCCACGGCCACTGCTGCTAGGAACGGTATATTCATCCTGGCGTCTGAGCTTGTTAGTTTTTTGCGCGCAAATGTATGCGTCGCGGGTCGACGTATGCCTGCTTCCTACTGGTGTACGTGTTTCTTTGCGCGTGTTGTAGGCGAGCGTGTGAAACTTCCCGCGCACCCATGAAATCTAGTACCCAGGCCAATAGCGTGTGGAAATTTCCGCGCACACCTGAAATACACGTACATAGGCCAATCGCGTGTACGCGCACTTTTGTCCAATTACACGCAATGACACTCTGACGTGCAGTCTTTCCACGTGTGCTCCGTCATCACGTGCTATGAGGGAAACACCCGTGCGGGTCACGTCACAGACGCGCTTACGCGCTGAGGGCCTTTGGTCCAATAGAATCGCATATGCGTGCTGACGCGCTTATGCGCTAAGGGCCTTTCCTCGAATTTCACACTGACCTGCAGGATTTTCACGTGCCAAATCACTCCGCATCAAGCTGGCCACGCGAAAGCACACGGAAGAACACGCTCCTGCCCAGAAGGCTGAATTACTGCCCCCCAGTGCCCCGAGCAGCCTCCCACGTGCCATCTGCTGCTGCCTGCCTGCCTGCCTGCCTGCTGCCACCGTGCCCTGCCATTTGGTGCCTGCACATCAGCCATCTGCAGGGGTCCAGTTGCTGTGTCCACCCCTGCTGGAACAGAAGACTCCCGACTGGGATAACATCGCTCCACAGCCCAGCCCCAGGACCCAGTTGCCCACCCACTCCTGCCTCTGGGGTTGCCATGTCGGGCACTTCGACATCTGGCACCAGTGGCAACCCCAGGCCAGAGGGGCAGAGGGGCACCAGCTTCACTGCCACCGAAGTTGGTGTCCTGGTGGAGCATGTCCTGGGGCAGTATGATGCCCTCTTTGGATCGTCCCGCGCCAGCAAGGAAGGACGGGAGAGGATCTGGGCCGACTGTGTGGTTGCCATCAACGCGGAGGGGGTGGCAACCCGCGACGTCCAGGAGATCAAGAAGCGCTGGGAGGACTTGAGGTCCAGGACCCTCGTGAAGGCCCGGCGCCTCGTGGAGGGGGGCCGGGGCCGCATGAGTTCCATCCAGATGAGGGTCCTGGAGCGCGTACGCCCAGCTCTCCACGCCCAGATCCTTGAGAGGGAGACCCGTCTGGAGTTGAGCGGTAAGTGGCCAAGCATTGCTGTGTGAGACAGGGCATGTTGCGGTGTGCTGGTTGTCTGATACTTGCCTGTATGTGTGACATAGGCCATGTATGCATGTATGTGTGCAGGGACATCATGGTAATGCATGTGCGACCAGTGATGTGTGAACCACATGGTTGTTGCATGTGTTTAAATGCGACATGGGGAGCCCTATGCAGATTTTACACATGAGAGCATGCCAGTCTCTGTTCCTGGACATGGGTGGGGGTGAGGGATGGGTGCTGATGCCAGGTACATATATGGTAGCCATGTCTGTGTGCCTGACCTGCGTGTCTGTGACTTGTGAATGCCATGGATGCATGACACATGTGTGTGACAATGCACAGATTCACTGATGCAGCCTAGTTATCCTTGTATCCGCTGTGTTTGGGGTGTATGAGGCCAGATGGATGTGACTGAGGTGAAGTGTGTGCATGTGATAGGCATGACCCATGATGCATGTGAGTTCAATATCATTGTATGTTTCAAGAGTCCATTGGACATGTTTGGAAATGTCCATGGCATGCACCATGCCTGTTACTGTGTGTGTTTTGCCTGGACTGACCCATGTGTTGTGGAGGGACATGATGGAAGTGTACTTTGACAGTGGTACTCATCTGCTATTGCTTCCTGTCTAGGGGACCATTGAACAGTACCCTGATGCTTGTGTTCTATGTCTCCCTCTACGCAGCGGCTAGTGAAGAAGAGGGCGGAGACGGCGCTGTGGAGCAAGGCGGCGGGGATGCCCCCACGGCTGCAGCGGAAGGGGTGGGTGAGCCCCCACAGGGGCCTGCTACGGCGTAAGACGGTGAGGAGCCATCCAGGTTGGTGGTTTCCACAGAGGAGGCCGCCACTGAGGCACACATGGGGCCTGGTGGGGGCATCCCTGCTGGTGCAAGTGGTGCAGTCCAGGGGCAGGGGCAGGAGGTAGCACAGGTCACCGTGGAGGGGCCTGTGCATGTCGCTGTCCCTGACCCTGTGAGTGCACCACCATGCACCAGCAGGGATGCCCCGTCCCAGGCCCGTCCGCAGGTAGAGGGGATGTCCATGTCACCTGACTCCCCTCCACCTGTGGACGAGGGGACCCGTGGCCGTATGGAGAAGGTCCTGATTGGGGTCGCGATGCGCGCGGGTGCAATTCGTGATGACGTGCGTGCTTCCCGGGAGGAGCACGCACGTCATCACGAAGAGCACCGTGCCGACGTGGCCCAATTGGGATCTTCCATGTTCGGGGGTTTCCTGCATGTGTCGGCCAATCTGGCGGCCCTCTCCTCCTCAGTGGAGGCTATACGCCGGTCGTTCTCCTTGCCGTCTTCCGGCCCAGATGCCACCAGGGCCCCCTGTGGACCTGCCCTGACCAATGCAGCCAGCTTGGTGGGGATCCCATCCCTGCCACAGTCGGGAGTCGGAGGTCCAGCAGGGGTGGACACCACAGCAACTGTACCCCAGCAGATGGAGGATTTGCCGACATCATCAGGCAGGGCAAGTGCACGACGGCGTCGGTGGATTCCATCAGCCTGGATGCCGTCGTGCTGGCAGAGGCAGTTGCGTCAGAGGCAGCAGCAGAGTCAACGTGGGAGGCATCATGGCTCCAGGCCATCAACATCGGAGGGGCAGGCATCGGCCGGAGGGCAGGAGGACCCAGGACAGGAAGTGTCTTCCGTGTGGCTGCGGTTGGGCCAGCAGATAGGTGCGGAGCGGCGGCGGGCGGAAGAGGCGCGGCTCATGATGGTCAGGGCGGAGAACTCCATGCGGAGGGCCCTGAGGCGGGCCGAGTGCCTCGAGGCAATCCGCAGGGGGTTGGAGGAGCAGATGGCGTCGTCCCTGCGGACCCTCTGGGCCATGGAACAGGACCGCCTCCAGGACATAGACGAGGAGTTTGATGATGCCCTGGCCCGGAACACCACTGAGTGAGCCGCTGGACTTGCCCGCCGCCTTTGTATATAGTTCTTTAGTTTTAGGTTTCCTTTGTTTCTTCTTATGATTTGGAGTCGACGGACACTGCTCCACTTTTTATATATAGTTGCATTTTAGTTAGGGTTTTTTGTAGGTTTCCTTTGTTCAGTTGGGCTCATGGACCCTTGGATGTTTTCTACATAGTTCTTCATTGGATTGTTTTATTTTTCTTTTTTTTTATTTATTCACCATGGAGCAATGGTCTTTGCATTTATTTTTCTCTCTCGGATTGATTTTATTTTTAATGTGACTTTGGACAACATTTTTTTGGATTTGGATTTATAGTTTTGATTTTTTTGGACGGAAATGCAGCTTATCTTTTTTTCATTGCCATTGTAGTTTGTTTCATTTCATTTGCATTCAATTTTTTTAATACAATTTTGTTTTCATACTTCACTGTGTGGTATCATCTCATTGGTTTCATGCATGTCATGTTGGGTGTTTTTCCCATTCAATTGCAACCATTGTGTGTGACGGACATGGGTTCATTTGCTTTATGAACATTGGGGGTGTAACATGTAATTTCCATTTCCATGTGGGTGAATGGGTTACTTGGTAGGGCCTTTTGGCTGTGGAGGCTGACCATAACGCACATGATTGGGGATTGTGAGGACCTGGGTGCAGGGGGACATGAGTGGGGGCCTGGTGGAGGGTGCCCCTGGATGCTGGGGGGTGGGGGTGCAGGGGGACATGAGTTGGACATGAGTGGGGGCCTGGTGGAGGGTGCCCCTGGATGCTGGGGGGTGGGGGTGCAGGGGGCCATGAGTGGGGGCCTGGTGGAGGGTGCCCCTGGATGCTGGGGGGTGGGGGTGATGGGAGACATGAGTGGGGGCCTGGTGGTGCTGCTCCTGCACTGCTGGGGGGTGGGGGTGATAGGGGCCATGAGTGGGGGCCTGGTGGAGGGTGCCCCTGGATGCTGGGGGGTGGGGGTGCAGGGGGACATGAGTGGGGGCCTGGTGGAGGGTGCCCCTGCACTGCTGGGGGTTGGGGGTGGTGGGAGACATGAGTTGGACATGAGTGGGGGCCTGGTGGTGCTGCCCCTGCACTGCTGGGGGGTGGGGGTGATAGGGGCCATGAGTGGGGGCCTGGTGGAGGGTGCCCCTGGATGCTGGGGGGTGGGGGTGCAGGGGGACATGAGTTGGACATGAGTGGGGGCCTGGTGGAGGGTGCCCCACACTGCTGGGGGGTGGGGGTGCTGGGTGACATGAGCAGGTGTGCAGGGTAGTCCCCTGTGGTGTCGGCTGCCTGCAGGGGCCGTGGAGGGTGTACAGGGAATACCTGGGAGCACACAGCCAAATCGTGTGTAGAATTTCCTGCGTACCCCTGAAATACACGTACCCAGCCAAATCGCGTGTGGAAATTCACGCGCACGTACCCGGCCAAATCACGTGTGGAACTTCCCACGCACCCCTGAAGTCCACGTACCCTGCCAAATCGCGTGTGGGACTTCCCGCGCACCCCTGAAATCCACGTACCCAGCCAAGTCGCGTGTGGAAATTCCCGCGCACGTACCCGTCCAAATCGCGTGTGGAACTTCCCGCGCACCCCTGAAATCCACGTACCCTGCCAAATCGCGTGTGGGACTTCCCGCACACCCCTGAGATCCACTTACCCAGCCAAGTCACGTGTGGAAATTCCCGCGCACGTACCCGGCCAAATCGCGTGTGGAACTTCCCGCGCACCCCTGAAATCCACGTACCCTGCCAAATCGCATGTGAGACTTCCCCCGCACCCCTGAGATCCACGTACCCAGCCAAATCGCGTGTGGAAATTCCCGCGCACGTACCCGGCCAAATCGCGTGTGGAACTTCCCGCGCACCCCTGAAATCCACGTACCCTGCCAAATCGCGTGTGAGACTTCCCGCGCACCCCTGAGATCCACGTACCCAGCCAAGTCGCGTGTGGAAATTGCCGCGCACGTACCCGGCCAAATCACGTGTGGAACTTCCCACGCACCCCTGAAATCCACGTACCCTGCCGAATCGCGTGTGAGACTTCCCGCGCACCCCTGAGATCCACGTACCCAGCCAAATCGCGTGTGGAAATTCCCGCGCACGTACCCGGCCAAATCGCGTGTGGAACTTCCCACGCACCCCTGAAATCCACGTACCCTGCCAAATCGCGTGTGAAAGTTCCCGCGCACCCCGGAATACACGCACACGTTATTTTTCAGTCAGCGGGTGTCCGTGTTTGTGGGTACCCCTATGCACGTCATTTGTCCTGGAGGGCCACAGTATAGGACATTCATCATAGCTGTATATAGGTGCTATTTGTTGGCGCACCTTTTGGCGCACATTTATTACAGGCGCAGAGACGCTACCGCCTGCTTTCTTGTGGCGGTCGTGTTTGTGCCTGTGCGCTGGTTTGACCGTGCGCTTTTTTGCCCTATTCGATTCCATGATTCCATGAATACGTGTTGTAGGCGAGCGTGTGGGCGTCCCGCGCACTTGAACCATGTACTTCCCCCGTGACGCCCACATTTTGGCAAGTTGTTCCCCATTCCGAGTGTTACGCCCCGTGTTCCGCCTACTTTTGTTGGGTGCGGCGCGCTATGTGCGATTTTTGCTGTGGCCTATGCGATTTTCGCTGTGACCTGGCGCACGCCGTTAGATGGCCTGTGCGCCAACGTGCGCGGTGCACTTTTTTAGCACACATCCGATGGTTTTCTCGCGCACGGCCTTCCATGAATCGATATGCGCTGCTTTTTGTGCGATTTTCGCACTTGCACTGCGATTTTCGCTATTCCACTGTGAATCGCACGTTTTTGGCCACTTGCGCCACGCTAATTATTCCATGAATCGGCCTGTTAGTTACAGATCATACAGATGCATACTTTTAGTACAGTGGTAAATACATACAAAGAAGTGATAAACAGGCAGAGATGAATTGGTGGGGGGTGGGGTGTTAGTTGAAGAGAGAAGTTTTTAGATTTTTGCAGAATGCCAGTAGGGAAGTTTCAACTCTGAGAGCTGTAGGGAGCCCGTTCCAAAGTTTGGCAGCTATGTATGGGAAACCTAGCCCACCTGCTTTGACCCATTTGGTGTAGGGGATGGAAAGAAGATTAGAGTAACGCGTATGTGTGGGACATGTGAAGGTAGCTCTTGTGATGGTATCTTACAGGTATGAGGGGGCTGTGAGGGAGAGGCATTTGTGTTTGAGGGTAAGGATTTTGAAAGTAATGCAGTTTTTTACATGGAGCCAGTGTGCTGCCTGTCTTGCATAGGAGATGTGGTCCCTTTTAGGAATGTTCAGTGCTGCTCTTAAGGCATTGTTTTGAGTGATTAGGAGTTTTTTTATTTTTTTTTATTTTGCTGAGGTACCGGCTAGGAGGGCATTACAATAGTCGAGTTTGGCCCCTATAGTAGCTCTTGCTATTGAGATACAATTAGGCTTGGAGAGGTTGGGTTTTATGACGTTAATGAGCATGATGGTATGGGCCGATGCTGAGGCAATGGCGCTGACCTGTCTTGTCATAGAAAGTGTAGAGTCTATGTGGACCCCTAGAGTCTTTACAGACGTGGAGACAGGTATGATGGTGCTATCTATGCTGAAATTGGAGTATAGATCATCTAATTTGGCTAGCGTGGCTTATTTACCGAGTATGATAATCTCGGTCTTGTATTCATTGAGGCAAAGGCCATTGGCCGCCATCCATGCTTGGATAGTAGAGTAGATTAGCCATTGGCCGCCATCCACGCTTGGATAGTAGTGTAGATTAGGTGTAATGCATGGGCTTCTTGGTTGTAGGAGCCGGATAGTGGTAGGTGTACTTGAGTGTTGTCAGTGTAGTTAGAATACGCTATACCTAGTGCGTCTTGCTTGTCAAAGAGAGGCTTTGTAAACAGGTTGTACAGTGTGGGGGCTGTGCATGATCCTTGGGGGAATCCTCAGTGGATGGTGGTGGGGGCCACATTGACTATGTCCGAGAATACTTTCATTGCTCTTCCTTTGAGGAAAGAAGTGATCCATGAGGCTGCTTCTTTGGAGAATTTGGATGAGTGGGTGAGGAGTGAGGTGAGAGTCTTATGATCTACAAGATCAAAGGCAGCTGCGAGGTCCAGTAATAAAAGGATTGTTGGCTTGCCTTTGTCCATGATTTGAGTGATTTGGTTTTTGAGATCAACCAAGGCAGTTTCTGTGCCATGCCCCTTGCGGAAGCCTGATTGTCTTTTCCATAGGATGGAGTTGGTTTCAAGATAGTGTTGCATCTGGCTGTGGGCTGCTTTGTCCAGGAATTTGAGGAGGAAAGGGACAGTGGTCATGGGGCAGTAGTTATTGGATGGGCGGGGTCTAGAGTAGTTTTATTTAGGAGGGGGCGTACCCAGGCTTCTTTGAGGCTGGCCGGGACGATGCCTGTTTTAAAGGAAGTGTTAATGAAGGCCGTCAGAAGAGGGCCGAGGGAATCTGCGGAGTCCTTGATGATCTTAGGTGGGCATATGTCTCCTTTACACATAGAAAATTTAAGGTGTTTAAGGAGGTTGATGACTTCTGATTCTGTGATGTCTCTGAATGAGAATGAATTGAGTGTTCTTGAGGGTGTGGGGACTGTTTGTGGAAGCAAATGTAGGTGGGGCAGGGATATGAAGTAATCCTGAATTTTCTTTTGAAGGAGGTCAATTTTGTTAAGCATGGCAGATTGTATACTTGCTCACCAAGCCTTATCTTTCATGAACTCATCCGGGCTAGTGGGTGGAGAGATGAGTTCATTGAAGATGGATTTCCTTAGTTTGGGAGTTAGTTTTGGAAATTCGGGCAGTGAAGGAATTAGATTTGGCTTTGATGATGGCATTTGTGTATAGGTGGGAGATTTTGTTAAAGCTTTCCTTGGTACTGTCACAAGGGTTGGCCTGCCAGGTTTTGAGGGCTTTCCATTTGCTAGTGCGTAGGATTGAAGATATTCTCTGAACCAAGAGTTGATATGCAGTGATTTTCTTTTTCCATTTTACATTCGAGTGGAGCAATGTCATTGATAGCATTAGAGAGGGTGTCCTTATAAATGTCTGCCAGGATGTTAGGGTCATTGGAGAAGGCGGGTGATAGTTCAGGGACCCCCAGGTAAGGGTGGAGGTTGTCCTTGTTGAGTTTTTTGAACTTCTCACCTGTGGAGCATGTGAGAGAGTTTTAGTAGAGGAGGCTTTGGGTATTGTTAAATGGACACAATTGTGATCAGTCCATGGGTATGCAATGTTGGATGTGACGGTGGAGAAACAGTTGTGGCCAGCGACACAGTCCATGGTGTGGCCTTTAGAGTGGGTAGGGCTGGCGACTTTTTAAGTGAAGCCAAGGTCCTTAATATCTTTGGCGAGATTAGCGGCAGCTTTATATTTTTGGTTGTTGAAACCTAGATTAAGGTAGCCGAGAAGTAGTGTCTTAGTGGTGCTTTTGATATTATCGCTAAGTAGGTCAATGAGATGACCCTGGAAGTCAAAGGGAAGTCCTGGCGGGTGATACAGGATGTGAATATTAATGGTGCTGTTGGGTGACAGGGAGTGTTGGGCAGATAGAATGTCTGAGTTGCCCCCCCAAGGGTGGCTATTTAGCCTAAAGGACATGGTGTCCTTAGAGATGAGAGCTACTCCACCTCCTATTCAGGAAGGCCTGTCATGCCTGAGGATGGAATAGCCTGGTGGAAGTGCTAAAGCAATGGACGGGCCAAAAGCCTTGTGTAGCCATGTTTTGGTGATTGCAAGTAGATCAATGTTGTTTCTGGATAGAAGATCATATATTTCTAGGGTGTGTGCAGGAAGGGAGTGAACGTTGAGAAGGGCACATTTGAGGTGTGGTGTTTTTAGGTTTATCTCTACTAAGGGTGTAGGGGCAGGAGCTATAGTAGAGGTGGAGAGATGCGTATTGGTGTGTGTAAGTTTGGGAGCAGTGATACTCTGTGGGGGGGAAGGCAATGATTTAAGGACATGGAGGTGGGTGTGGTGGGGGGTGTCTGAGGTGTGAGCGGGTGCATAGTCTGCGATTCCTGAAGTTAATAGAAGTAGGGATGCAGGTCAATTGCAGGGGTAAAGCGCAGCTCCTGAGTCTAGAGAATCTGCTGGCTAAGTAGAGCGTGCGCGACAATGAAGAGGCAGGCTCTGTAGTGACGAGGAGGGGCCCGTGAGCGGACATAAGTGTGGAATTGGTTAGGGAGGAGGAGTGCTCAGTGGAGAGATTAAGTTGTAATGACCATGTGCAGGAGGAGCAAATAGGGGAGGTAGCTAGAAGGATGGTAGCAATGGCATGGAGAACGGTAGTCACCAAGATTAGGAGGGTGAGCCCAGATGGAAAGGTAGGGTGGGTGTTGGGGGGAGTGAGTATGACTCTGGATTGCATGGTGGTGTGGATCAGAGTGCAGGCATTTGAAAAGGCAGCAGGGATACAGATGGACACAGTGCTAGGAGCGAGGACGATACATGTAATGATTGCAGTAAGGTCAGATGCAGTAAGAGAGTGA
The DNA here is from genome assembly GCF_040938575.1 of Ambystoma mexicanum. Classification (NCBI taxonomy): domain Eukaryota; kingdom Metazoa; phylum Chordata; class Amphibia; order Caudata; family Ambystomatidae; genus Ambystoma; species Ambystoma mexicanum. Next base: position 407,511,604 of record NC_090937.1, read on the forward strand.
GTAGACAATGTAATCAGGCACAGTGCGACATATAAGGATAAATGCAGAAAGGTCAGATGCAGTAAAACGCAGTGAATAGATAGTATGATCAGGGAGAGCACACAATGATACTTGTCATTTACACTAGCAGCAAGAAACTGCAGCGATAGAGGGCACGATGCTGATGCAAGGACTGTAGGCAGTACAGCAGTAGTGACAGATACAATAAATGCAGTTCGTTGACAGAAATGCTCAATACAGTAAATGACAGGCTAGGAGGCAATCCAGAATAGGCGGTGGTGTTAGAAAATAATAGGCATTTAAGATCAAAGACTCGTAGCGCGCGGGTAGATAAACACGTTACTGAGTGAGAGTCGTGCTGTAGACGTGGGCTGGTTTAACTTGGCTGCTAATCTGGTAAGGAGGTGAATAGTCGGCAGAGACTAGATGAGCAGGCAAATTCAGCAGTATTTGCCGATTTAATAGGCTATTTCGATTGTGTAGCACTAGGGTGAGATACAGGCAGGTAGCAGTGCTCTTTGGCTAGTGATCAAGTGATCTGGTGAGGGTACCGTAAAAATCACTTCTGCTGTGCTAACAGCATGTACCAAACAGACCGACTAGCAAGCTAGTACTGACCACTGTTGTGCATTTTGTACGGGTAGAAGCTGGTAGGATATTTGGAGTGGCAGTGGGCAGCCAATTTACGACAGGATTGCAGCATGCGTTCATGTGCAGATTAGTGGCTTTGTAAATGCTATATAAATATACTATCTAGTGAGTTAGCGTGGCGTGCATGTGATGGGGAGGCATATACTTATTTTTGGCTGTATAGACAGTTAATGGTAGTCCTTTGGTAACGTTAAGGGTCAAGTGTTCAAAAAGCGTTGCAGTAGCTTACCCCAGCCGAGGTGAAGATTTGATAAAGGGAGTCTCCTCTCGGCTCCGATGCGGCATAGATAGTCAGGAGACAGGTGCTGGCCTTATGAGGCGGGACTTGGGGTGGTGGGGCCGGCTGCCGCCCTCCTTTCAGGATAGGATGGCCAATCGGATCGTTGCAGTGTTTGTGTTGTTGCTATGCAATGGTACACAAGATGCGTGCGGCGGCCTTCTTATGGCGGCCTCGTGGATTTCGGGGAATTGTAGCACGAAAACAGCTGATTGCACACATATTCAGGGGGCAATCTTCAGATGGAGTGCTCAAGGGCAGGTTGCACTCTGGAGCAGTGCACGATATGCATGGATAAGGGCATAAATCAACCTGATGGATCAGCGAAGGCACAGTTGTTGTGTGGGCCACTGATGTCGGATGATTGAGATAACCATATGAGGTATGTTCAGTAAAGAGATGTACACATCTTTATTTGAAATATGAAATATTGGGTTACCATTTTTTGATCTGACAACATATCCATTTCTACTACTTTAGATTGAGTTCTGAGAATCTTAAAAGAAAGGAACAATTTTTTATTGTTGAGTGGACTTTACTGATGAGTGGACTTCCCCGAAATGCATTGCGCTTACTCCATGGACATACAGAAATATTAAAAAGAATTGTTTATGATACATGTTGAAATGTGCATAATTTAATTATCTTTGTTTGTGAATGACTTATAACTGCCTCTAGTAAACGTGTCTGTATGTATTTCTTACATTGGACATATCCAGTTTCAGGTTCATTCCAACATTAGATGGTGTGCAGGGGACATGAGTGGCCTTCATTATAGGGCACTCTGTTTTGTTCCATTGTTAGTTCAACGTTTGTGCCAGAGTGCTTTTTTTCTCCTCTGCACGCTGAATATTTATATAACACAGCTAATATTACATCCAGGTCTTTCTGCTCTGGCTGCCACACCTGTTTGCATCCTGTGTAGTAAGAAAACAATCATGGAGATGTTAGGGGAATATAACAGAAAACCTATTATTCCCTTCCAAGTATTTTTTGAGAAATCCCATTTTATTTCAGGGAATTGACAACAATTGTAAATCAGGAGCAGAAATCATTTAGAATCTGCCAAAGTAGGTAGAGGTTACCTTAGAATTCTCCTTAGCAGCAATTGTCTTTGGCACCAGCCATCAGCTTTCTGTCTTATCCAGCCACACACACTAGAGGTTTTCATTGAGAGGTCTGTGGGGAGGATTTCTACTAGTTGATACATAGCGTCTGCAAGAGGCACAATGAAAGCAGAATATGAACAGCAGGTATCAAGGTTGTACCATCCCTTGTTTTGACACTCTCCCCATTTATTGTATTGCAAGTTTACCCGCAGTTTCTTATTGTTATGACCTTGCAATGTATATTTCAGACAGGCATCATATGTGCAAACACAAACACTGCACTTCACAATTCATTCCCAAACTATGCCTAGGAGACGTCACATAGAAGAGTTGTGGAGCAATGTTAAACCTATAAAACCAATACGGCTGTACACTTGATCTTTTAGTAAGAAGCACATTTTTATTAGGAATGCCCATCCTGTACTATTGTGAAGATGATTGAGCAGTGATAAAATGTTATACCGCTAATATTATTTTTATTTTTATTTTTATCCATAGGTGCCAGTGTGCAGCAGGGTACGCCGGACTGAACTGTGAAAAGAATGTGAATGAATGTGACTCTAACCCCTGTCTAAACAAAGCTACTTGTGTTGACTCGGTTAATGCATACCAGTGCAAATGCCCACCCGGCTTCACAGGCAGCAGGTGCGAAACAGGTACATATGAATACATGGTCAGACTTAGGCAATTCTCTGAGGAACCAAGAAGCTGGTCCCAAAACCAAATATATAATGTGGATTATAACGTTGTATAACAGTAGAAGTATTGATATATCCTTGAAGGAGAAAACCTGATAAAACTAATAGCCACAGTGGTGGCATCAGCAATGTACTGCTAATGCAATTATAACATCATATAATGAATCATGTAACAGTACTATATATATATTTCTGAGGCCAGTGGATCTGCTTAGAATCACATGTGTTGCATAGGCCGACATCTAGTGGTTAGTGCAGAGTATTACATGATTTATTTTCAATTTCGAAAAAGGATCTCGACTTGGCGTTCCGGTAATACTATTCCTACTGCGAGATATACTGAACCCCTGATCCCTCACGCGTCAAGGTCCTCAGATTGCTTTATTTCCACCATAGGTTTGGTCGCACTCTGCAGATTTTCTCGAAGTGATAACTTTACTTGTGATGGAGCACACATTTGAGATATATTGAAGATATTTTAGTCTAACCGTCCAACCGATAGCTGTCGCTGAAGCACGACGACCACAGGATAGACCGTCGTAAGACACCTATATCTGCTTCAGAGATTGGCATTCAACAGCTACAACTACAGGACTCAGCCTTCACAGTAGAGGAGTGGGGGAATACACTTACATGTTACAGCCAAGGTGACTGTCTCCTTATATTTCCCCTATAATATTATTTATCTCACTGTCCTCCATCTTCCGACATGGAGAATACCCCCTATAAATGCTGCCCCATGTGCGCAAAATGTTTCAAAGCAAAGGCACTCATAAATGCAATTATTGCCTTCCAAGGGATCAATGGGAAGACAAATGCCGGTCGTGTAAGCTTTTTAAGCCTAAAACACTTAAACGCATCTGCGGATTACCCGCTGGGGCGGAGTCATAACCCGAACCCGACAGCTTCGGCTTCAAATCAGAAGCCAAAGAGTCATCGGATCGGGAAACTCAGGATTCCTGTAGGCCTATTCCCAGCTACGAACGGCAAGTGTTATGCTCTACTATGGAGACTTCACCTGGCAACAAGGCTAAACACACTAAATTGGTACACAGGAACATTTTGGCGCACTCCATAGGAACAACAAGCAAATCAAAACACATTGCAGGCACAAAACACATTTCTTGCACTATAACATTCCGTTGTAAGTTTGAAAATCCTCGGCAGAGATGGCAAATTCAGCGCCTATGAGGTAGGTTGAACAAAGGGCATCAGCTCTTGTGTTTCTCACTCAATGCTTGACATAAAGCCTTCGTCCACGCTGACCGCCGTCACACCGATGGATATTACAAATAATGGAAAACAACACGAGAGAAAAGTTCTTCTTTATCTGATAGTCTCAAAAGGAAGAAACAGACAGAGGAACAGGTTAAAACACAGGAAGAACTTGGTTTTCAACCACAGGGGTCCCTAGGTTCATCAGGGGAATAGACAACAGAAAGGTTTGAGGTTACTATGAACAATATGGCCTAATTTACGGACTTTGTAGAAGAAAATCTCTCTTAAACACAAACCTATGGTTTTAGAAGTAATGGTACAGTAAAATAAAAATTAAGAACTTAACCCTCTGTCCCTTATAAGGAGCCAGTGTAAATAGAGATATGCCCCACATTTGAAGAGACAGAAGGACTTGCAGATTATGTTCTGTAACAGTGACATTTAGACCTTGTTCCATCTATTGCTGTTTTACCCTGGCGCGCAGGTCCTGAGACCACAGTACCTCCTTCTGTTTGTTTCCAATTTGAGACTATGTGATTCAGAGGCATTTTGGTTAGAGGCTTTTATCTGGTACGACGATTTCTCATAACCCAGCTGTTTTAAGTTGTTTGAATGACATTTATTGTATTTGTTGTTGTTGCTTTTGGCTTGTTCGTGTATGTCTGTGTATTATAAGGTTGTGTAAGGTTTGAGAACAAATAAAAACCATATACACAAAACAAATAGAGATATATACCGATGAGAAAGAAGATTTTGAGGAGGATAACACAGTTACGGACCTAGAAGACCTTCCCGTGACCTCACCAGACATTGAGGACCCCATCTCTTCTTCGCCCATTGATGACACTTACTACATAATGATCTGAATAAGAAAGCAGCTCATTATTTCAAAATTGGCACACAAATTTGAGGAAGACACAGAGTTCATAGATTATTTCCTCAATGAGAAGAACGGTTAGCCAGTACATTCCTTTACCTAAATCTGTAAAGAGATGACTAGACCCCCCCTAACAACTCCAGTACTAAACAAAACCAGTTAACTCACGAGTTGAGAAAAGGTTCTAAAAAGCACCTACCGACCATCTTTTTTTCAAGGGTCACTTGAAAATTAACTTTTTAGTCATAACCACAACACGCAAAAGGGAACGTGCCCCTTTGGCTACACCAGACACCCCTCTGGACAAAGAGAGCAAATAGCTTTTTTGCTCTTGTTAAAAAAGTGTCAACCTGTGCAGCATATCAAATGTGCATTGCCAACAATACAGCCTAAATGGCTAGTTTCAATAGTGTACATGGGTCCATGGAAAACAACTTACTTCTAATGTCCGTGAACGAAATACTAAAAGCCTTATCAGAAGGGAAACAGAATGCTAATGTTAAAAACACCCTACACACAGCAGATGCTGCTGGGAGAATCATTGCAGAGGGAACTTTATTAAGACAGGATTTTCTCAGAAACGTAGAAATTATAGCAGAGACTCAAGCTGCCCTTTTAAATATGCCAATAGAAAATAATTGTCTATTTGGCAAAGCAGTCGATCAGGCCCTAGAAACTGCAAAGAAGGACCATGAAACACTGAAAACATTGAATCAGATTTCAAACCGCCATTTTCAGCAGAGAGGAGAGCAATCAAGCCGGCAGAGTTTTCATGGCCAAAGCTAGTCAAGGTCTGCAGCACAATCTACTCCTCAGGTGCAGGTTTTGTAAACCAGGGACAATTGCCTTTCACTCAGTCTTTATTTCCAAGGCAATTCAGAAGGGGACGAGGGAAAGGTCGAAACACAAGACTCCCAGTTCCAGGTCCCACCCGTAGCACCACTATAGAGGGTTTTATAACATTGTTCACCCACACGTGGGAGGGGATCACCTCAGAAAAATGGGTGCTGTCAACAGTAAAAGTTTCAAGATGAAATCTGTGATCACCCACCAAGGCACATGTGAATACCTGTAGAACATCTGCAGATTCTACAAGACGAACTACAAATACAGCTACAAAAGGGAGTCATAGTACACATTCCACCATCAGAGGAAAACAAGGGTATTTATTCTGTGTACGCCCTTTTTACAAAGAAAGGCAAGATAAAACACACAGAGTTCGACCTAAGGCCAGCAAACACATATGTAAAGCCACAATAAATCAGTATGACTATGTTCATAAAGTTACCCCACTGCTCAAGAGAGGAGACTTTATGGCAACACTGGATATGAAAGATGCATACTTTCATATGTTGTTGCTGCTTGCACATCGAAAATACCTACATTTCAAAGTGGGTCAAGCGGATTATCAATTCAAAGAGCTCCCCTTCGGGATCTCATCAGTCCCTTGTGTATCCACGAAGGCAATTGCAGAAGCAGCAGCACACCTACCGGAGAAAGTATTCAATTGTACTCTTATCTGGATGACTGGCTAATAGCCGGAGAAGCACCAGAAATATGTCTGCTAACCATGGAGAAAACAATAGATCTTTTGTACAAACTATGCTTTTCCATCAACGAAACAAAGTAAAGCCTAATCCCCAATCAGCAATAACAATTCTTAAGGGCAGTCATTTAGATACAACATTATTTAGTCTACCCATCCAACGAGAATGTACAAAACCTAATTCAACAAATACCTTGTTATACAGCTCTTGTCGGTAGGTAACAGTCAGAAAGGTTGGCATGTTGGTGTCATGCATCTTCATTGTGCTACGTGCAAGGCTTCATATGTGACTGGTGCAAGAGTAGTTAACGAAACAATGGTCGCAGGCAGAAGGAAATTGGGTTGATCTGGTGGTGGTTTTGTTTTGCAAACAATGGTGGCGGCACTTCAATGATGGACAAAAGATACATGTTACAGGGAAGAGCTTTTGTCATTTCGCCAGCACACCTTACAATCACAACAGAAGTATTACTCTTTGGTTGGCAAACCCATTGTCTCCACCAAACAGAACAGAGGATGTGATCACGCAAGGTTGCCATGATACATATCAACATTCTAGAGTTGCTAGCAGTTTGTTTTCAAGATTTTGCAAGCTTTCCAACATCAGAAAATTGGGAAGAATGTGCTAATCATTAGAGACAGCACAACAGGCATATTTTACATCAGCCAACAGGATGAGACACACTCCCTCAGCCTGTCCACACCAGCACAGAAGATCTGGAACTGGAGCCTCCAAAGAAATATACCTCTCCAATCCAAACATGTTCCAGGGGAACACAACTGCCTAAAACATATGCTAAGCAGAAACACATATCTGCCCTCAGAACATGAGTGGGAGTTCCATTTGGACAGTCTAGGTGACATGTTTACATGCTTGTGGGCAGACAGACATAGATCTATTTGCCACAAGAGAAAATGCAAAATGCCTACATTATGCCTCCAGGTTCCCTCAGAAGGAATCCAAGAAGAACACACTGTGGATAAGTTGATCACATTTGCTTACACTTTTCCTCCGACCCCACTGTTAAAGAGAGTATTCCACAAGATGCACCGGGATAAGTTAAGAATGATCCTAATAGCTCCAATGTGGGCTCATCGGATGTGGTTTTATCACCTCCTCAAAGTGTCCATTTGCCCACTAATGATACTTTACAATATGTTGACACAGAATCAGGGGTTAACCCTTTATCCTCAACCTCCTCAAGCAACCAATTTAGCAGCTTGGCTCCTGAAGTCATAGAGTTTTGTCACTTTAATGTGCTTGTCAGATGCATCAAAGGTATAAAAGAGCCCTGTAAACCCAACACCAGACACTACTATTTTAACAAAGATGTGTAGTATGGTGTAGAAAATCAAATGCCAACCCTATTTACTGTTCACCATCACATATAGAGCGCTACTTATTGCGCTTATTAGAGTCAGGTCTTGTTTTTAATTCATTGAAAGTCTATCTCGAAGCTCTTTCTGTTTATACCACTTCACAGAGTGAAGTCTTAGTAGAGATATACAATCATCAAAGCCTTCATGGAAGGAGCTAAATGACTCTACACTCCGATTGTAAACCCACCCCCAGGATGGGGGTTGGTGGAGACAAGCTCATGGGCCCCCATTTTAAGCCAATGTATAAAAACCTCAAATATCTCACTTAGAAGGTTGTTTTTCTCTTAGTGATTAGATCTATTCAGAGAGTAAGTGAGTTTCAGGCATTGTGGAAGACCCCTTTGTCACAACACACAAAAACAGGTTGGTCTTAAGAACACACCCACAATTCTCATCTAATTACATTTCTAAGTTTCATGTCAACCAGTCATTTGAACTGTCAGCTTTCTTTCAATATCTGCAAAATTCAGGAGAGAGAACACTCCATACACTGGATATTCGAATGGCAGTCATGTACTACCTCAATAAACTAAGCCACTCAGAAAAACAGAACAATTCTATGTTGCCTTAGCAGCCGGTAGAAAAGGGAAACCTGTCTCAAAGGCTACTAATTCAATATGGATCGTACGATACATCCAGCACTTTTACAAACCAAACTCTGGCCTTTACGTCTAAAGTACACTCCACACATGGTATAGGTGCTACGTTAGCATTCATTGCTAATGTTCCACTAGAAGTAGTATGCAAGGCTGCCACATGGAGTTCAGTAGACAAATTCACACAACATTATTGTGTTGACACACAGGCCAGAAATAAATCACAGGTGGGACAAGCAGTGCTAAAACACGTATTTATCTTTGTTTGTTCTATCAACCCACCACCTGCTTCTGGTACTGTTTGCTAGCCTATGCAAAGCATTTGATTCTAAGCAGATCCCCAAGCCTCAGAAGACAAACATTAAATACCTTTAATCGTCTTTTTGATGGTTGTATCTGCTTAAATTCACACGCTCCAACCAAACCTCCCCTCGCTGTGAGCACAATCACCATAGAAAACAATTCTTCACATTCACACTTCGCTGTACACTCCACGTAACCTCAGGTCAGAGAAATAATCTGATGACCTTGATGCGTGAGGAATCATGGGCACAGTACATGTCACAGTAGGGATAGTATTACAGGAAAGTTCAGTTGACGTCCTTTTTCGAAATTGAAAATAAATCATGCAATACTCTGCACCAACTACTAGCTGTTGGCCTATTCAAAGCATGTGATTCTAAGCAGATGCAAGCATCAGAAGGACGATTGCAGGCACACCCTGTCGATGTCCTTTTTCGAGTTTTGAAAACAACAACTGTAATACTCTGCAGTTTCCACTAGATGTCAGCCTATGCATTACATGTGAATCTAAGCAGATACAAGTATCAGAAATACGATTACGGTGAGTAATGTATCCCATATGTTTATTTTATAGGGCAGCACTAGTCGTCCTAAAGTTTAGATGAAACCTTTCATTCATAGGACATGCAGAAATTCTATGTTTAATACAATTTGAGCCTTAGAACAGATCAGCATGAAATTCCCCAAACAAGATGTCAGGTTTGGGCACCCCAAAACGGAACTATTTTGTGCAAATCTGTGTTAAGATTCAAAAGAAATAAAGTAATCTGTTGCATATCCACCACATCACATTTGCTTGTCCGCGTACCACACTATCAATTCTACCTTTACTGCCAACTCCCTCTTCCTCGTCCCCCATCTTCCATTTCCTCATCTCAGTAACCTATTAGTAATCCTACCTTTACCACTAGCTTGTTCTTCCTCATCCCAGTGCCCTAGTAGTAATCCACTGCATTACCCCATCTCCCTCTTCCTCATCCCAGTACTGTATTACCACCACTTCTCTCTTCCTCCTCCCCATACTCCATTACACCCACATCCCTCTTCCTCATCCCAGTACAGCATTAGTAGTGTATATATTTATCTCCATCTCCTTCTCCCTTGTGCCAGTACCCATAACTAATCTGTTACATTACTGCCACCCCCTCTTCATCATCCCAGTAAACCATTACCACCACCTCTCTCTGCCTCATCCACGTATTCCAATACCCCCATGACCCTCTTATTTGTCCATTACCCCATTAGTAATCCATGACATTATCACCACCTACCTCTTCCTCGTACCAGAACCCGATTACCCCTCCATCGCTCCCCCTTGTCCCAATAGTCCATTACCCCCAACTTCCTCTTCCTTGTCTCAGTACACAGTTAGTATTTCAATACACTAACACCAGCTCCCTCTTCCTTGTCCCAGTACCCCATTACTAATCCATTACCCCATCTCCTTCCTTCTCATTCCAGTACTCCATAACCCTCACCTCCCTCTTTCTGGTCCCAGCACAGCATTTATAATATGTTGCATTCACCCCCCCCTATTCCTCATCCCAGTACTGCTTTTTTTGTTTGTATTTATTAATTTCATTTACAAAGCACACAGCAACCGTAGGAATCAAGGCGCTGTTACAGTGAACAAGTAACCTGCAGAGTAGATCAAAAGAATACAGGTGATTCAGGTGAAAGTTCGAGCAGAACAATGTGTTGAAAAGCATTGGGTGGGGTCACTGGATTAGGTGAACAACTAAGTTTTGAGGGATCTCCGGAATACCCAGTATGTAGGTGCAGCTCTCAGGGTGGGAGTGTTTCTGTGCTAATTCCCTTCCACCTTAGAGACCCCCAGATCTTTTGCTGGACTTAGGGCTTGTGAGTTATTTCCTCCTGAGTGAGTGGCACCTTCTTCTCACTCCCTCATGTATTTTTCCTGACTGGGATTTTAGTGTATTGCTGTTTTATGGCGTCTGACAAACCTCATAGGCATCTGCTTTTTGTATAGTGACGCACAGCACCTTTGGACTTCTCTTAATGTTTAATTACATTTTCTTGGGTGTACTACTGTTCCCAAGAATAGTAAGATGAGCTCTGTCTTACTTACCTTTCTCTTTGTGCGACCAGCACACACCACTCTATGTGGAGTGATGGGGGCTTACTTAGTAATTACCTCTCCAACTTCTCATGTAACATTTTTTGTTACACTAACTTATTTTAAATGGCTGGTGGCAGTGGTTTACTTTTACTACCAGTGTGCATTTCTACTGCAGGCTGAACCCTCAACTGCAGTACAGCACACATGGGTGACCATTTTTATTACAAAACGGTCCCTGTCTTCTTTTTTCACCATTTTTGTGTGTTAGTTCTTTCTTGGCTTTTACTCTGTTAATTAAAACCAGTTTGATTCCTTCCTTTGTATGTTTTGCCTTTGGCGAGCTTGAGCCCTGATGCCCGACCAGGCTCTAGTGTGTCTGGAAAGGCAGGAAGTGAGAGAGGGTCCTGAAACTTCCCTGTCCTTTGTCTCTAGGTGTGGCTGAGTGAAACCAGTCCTGATTGGCTGGCTGGCCGTCCTAAAAGGACAGCCAACTTTTTGTGTGATTGACAGCATAGGCTGTGAATGAATGGGAAATCACATAAAAGTTAGGTTTTTGAGACTAGAGGTTGAGTCGAACACTGGAGAGGAACATCCAAAGAAGAAAATGTGATGTGACGCCAGCAGCATCCTCCTGGACTGCGAAGTGCCCGGTAAAGCCCTGCAGCTGTGCTGACTGTGTTTTCATATTGACTGGGAAGACCCGTAAGCGAAAGCTTTCTCCCTTGGGCTTGTGGGACCAACTAGCCTCTAGACAAGCTTCCATTTGGTGCAACCCCCGACTTGCTGTGCCTCACCAGAACTGCAGAAGCCCAATGCCCAGGGTCGTGTGACCATTGACGAGCGCATCATCTTTCGAAGTCCGAATCCATCCAAATCTTCGTGGGAATCCAGAGTACCCGATTGAAACAGGAAATCTTGATCCATACTCCCCTCACGAGAGTCCAGGACCGAGGGAGCAAGCTTCTTCCGACCGGAGCTTTCGTTCTTCATTGACGCTGAGGAAAAGGTGCCAAAACACTGAAGTGCAGCTGAAACAAAGGAAATCCATTTCTGGGAGTCCCTCTTCTGAGTACTGCCACAGGAGCGCGCCAGGAACAAGGGTCTGCAAAGCTGTAGCAAGGAGGAATCCAACTGGAAGGAACATTTTTCTTCAAATCACAGGTACTGTGGGGTTTGGGGTTTTAACCTTTTAGTTATAAATGTGTATAAGTGTTACTTGGCTACTTGTGCTTACTGATTTCAAGTATACAGCTCACATTACCTCTCTTAAGATAAACCTGGCTGCTCAGTCACACTACCAACTTGTGCAGTACAGTTATATATTAAAATAAAAAGCAGATAAGTCTTGTGTAGTCCTCACCAGTTGGACTACACTAATTCTTACCTAACAGGGAGAAGGGGAGAGTTCCACTGTTTGGCTGCAATGGATGGGAAGTTTGAGCCTCCCACTTTAGTGCATCTGACTCTAGGCTGGCGGAGGTGGTGTGCATAAGGGGTCCTGATTGGCCTTGACGACTGAACTTTAGTGATCTTCTGAGTTAGGTAGGGGGCGTCGTGTTGGACAGGCATCTGTGAACAATGACAATAGTTTTGAAAATGATCCGTTCGCGGATTGGCACCAGTGTACTGCTTTCCTGACAGCAGAGATATGTTCCTGTCTGGGGATTTTGAGAGCTGCTCGAAGCGCTTTATTCTGAATGATTTGTAGCTTTCGTATGTTTTGGGAAGTGGTCCAGGCAAATAGTACATTGTGCCATTGACTGTCCGTGCTATGGTTAAACAACTGTCAGGGTATAGAAAGGGTCTAGAAGCATTTAGCAATTTAGTCATGTATTCAGCGGATGAGACAATTGCATACACTTTGCGGGTCATTGAGAGAGTGGACACCTAGCGTCTTTAATGATGAGGAGATAGGGATCATGATACCATCAATTTTGTAGGATGTGTATTGGGGACTGAGCTTATTGAGCACCGCCAGAGGTCTTGTGAGCAAGATCTCTATTGTATCCCCATTAAGGCAGAGGTGGTTGGCTGTCATCCAGGACTGGACGGTTGTGTAGTCAGAATCAAGGGTATTTGAGTCATTTGTCTAGTTGCCAGAGAGAGGGAAGAGAATTTGCGTGTCGTTGGCATAGTTGGTATATCCTATTCCGAGGGAGTTAAGAACGTCAAAGAGGGGTCTGGTGAAAATGTTGGAGAGCATGGAGGATATACAGGAGCCTTATGGTACCCTACAAGGGATAGGTGCTGGTGGGTGCTAGCGTTGTCGGCAAACACTGTCATGACTCTTTGCTCTAGAAAGGAGGTAATCCAGGCTGTGGCTTCAGTGGAGAAGTTGCCCGAGGTGGTGAGGTGGTGGCAGAGGATTTTGTGGTCTACCAAGTCGAACGCTCCTGACAGATTAAGAAGTAGGTGGAGGGTAGGCTTCCCCTTGTCTCGAAACTCATCCATCTGTTGTTTTAGGTCCAATAGTGCTGACTCTGTACCATGACTTGGGCGGAAACTGGATTGGGGCATTCCTACGATATGGTTGGTTTCCAGCTAGTGCTGTATAAGTAATCTGTTGAATTACCCCCACCTCCCACTTCCTCATCCCAGTACCCCAAGAGTATTCTTTTATATTATTGCATCTTCCTCGTGCCATTACTCCATTAGCTTCACCTTCCTCCTGCATGTTTTAGTACTTCATTACCCAAACTCACCTCTTCCTTGCCCTGTACCTCATTGGTAAGCTGATTTGTTACCTCAACTTCCCTCTTTCCCATCCCAGTAACCTATTAGTAATCATTTAGATTACCACCATCTTTCTAGTCCCAGTACCCCATTAGTAATCTGTTGCATTAGCCCCACATCTCTAGTCCTCGTCCCAGTGCACTATTACTGACTGGTTACATTACTGCCTCCTCCCTCTTCCTCGTACCAGAATCCCATTAGTAATAAGAATGACCCTCAATTCCCTCTTCCTTGTCCCAGTACTCCATTACCCCACCTTTTTCTTCCTCATTCCAGTACACCATTTATAATCTGCTGCTTTGCCCACACCTCTCTCTTCTTCCTCTCAGTACTCCATTTCCCCACTTCCCTCTTCCTTGTCCCAGTACCGAATAGAAATCTGATTTATTACCTCCTCCTCACTCTTCCTCGTACCAGTACTTCATTACCCCTGACTCCTCCTCCTCAGCCCAATACTCAAATCCATCCATCTTCCTCATCCCTCTATCCCATTAGTAAACTGTTACTTTACTGCCACCTCCCTCTTCCTTGTCCCAGTACCCAATTAGTAATATTTTAAATTACCCCTACCTCCCTCTTCCTCATCTCAGTATTTCATTACCCTCAACTCCCTTTTCCTCGTTCCATTATCTCATTCACACTCCATTGCATTGCCCCACCTCCCCATTCCTCATCCCAGTACTAATTTAGTAATTTGTTGCATTAACCCACCTCCCTCTTTCCCATCCCAGTACACCTGCAGCAATGTGTTGCATTACGCTCACACACCTCTTCCTCTTCCTATTATCCCATTATTAATCTGTTACATTATTGTCTTCTCCCTCTTCCTCATACCAGTACTCCATTACCCATGCCCCCTCCTCTTGTCCCACTACTTCATTGCCCCACCTCTCACTTCCTCGTCCCAGTAAGCCCGGTAGTAATTCAATGCAGTACCTCACCTCCCTCTTCTTCGTCCCAGTACCCTAATAGTACTCTTATGCATTAACCCAACCTCCCTCTTCCTGATTCGAGAAACCCATTCGTAATCAGTTACATTACCGATACCTGCCTCTTCCTCATCCCTTTACCCTATTACTAATCCATTACTGCCACTTCCCTCTTCTTTTTCCTGCAATCTCATTAATAATCTGTTCCAACATTTCTAATTCCTTCTCCGTTCCAGTAATCCATTACACCCACCTCTCAGATCCTCTTCCCAGTACTCCATTAACCCCACCTCCTTCTACCTTTTCCTAGTATCTTATTTATGATCTGTTGTATTGCTCCCACCTCCGTCTTCCATCTTCCTTCCTCATCACAGTACCCCATTTGTAATCTGTTGCATTACCCTACCTCCTTCTTCCTCATCCCATTACCCCAACAGTAATCCATTGAATTATCATTACGTCCCTTTTCCTAGTTCCAGTGCCCCATTAGTAATCTGTTACTTTATCGCCAAATCTGTCTTCCTCGTGCCAGTGCTCCATTACATGCTGCTCTACTCCTTGTCTGAGTACTCTATAAGTAATCTGTGGCATTACCCCTCCTTCATATTACTTGCCCAAGTACTCTGCTAGTTATCTGTTGCATTACCCCCTCCTTCTTCCTAATCCAAGTACCTTGTTAGAAATCCATTACATTAGCAACCCCACCCTCACCAAATACCTCATTACCTCACTTCTCTCTTGCTTATCTTACTACTCCATTACACCTGCCTCATTCTTCTGCTTCCCAGTACCCCAATAATAATCGGACCACGAGGACCCAGGGCCCGACCCCCTGCTCAGACAGCAGGTAAGCTTACACCAACATGTGGTTACTCCCTCTGTCCCCACATGCCATCCCCACCTCCTCTGGTCCCCCCATGATGTTCCCTTGTGCCCCCCTTCTGACACACAGGTGTTGCCTGTTTTTCTTGATTCTTCTACCCTGCTCCCCCTCCCTCCTCCAGCCTACTTCTTCAGTAATCTGTCCTGATACATTCTGGTTTCACCATCATCTTGTTCCTTCCCCTGACCTCGAGGGTGGGAAATTCCTTTGTGTGTCTGTGAAGGGAGAAAGCGAGGGAGGAGTCCAAAACTCTGCAGTCTTTTGTCTTCCAGCCTGAGTGTGAGAATCCAGTTCACACTGAGATGCTGGCTGTCCGGAAAGGATTGCCAACAGCCAAAGTTTGAATGTTGCAAGGCTGTTCAATTGGCTGGGTTCCTGCATAAAAGTCAGATCCTGGAAGTTGAAGAGGTATTCAACCACTGGCAGTGGCGTCGCAAAGGGAGATATAGGGAGGCCAGGGCCCCCCCTGTGAAACCCTGTGCCCCCCATGTTCTCCTCTACCTAAAATGAGCAGTGACCATGTTCTCCCCTTACTTTTGTCTGTGCCCCCCTACGTTTGTCTTTGGCCCCCTCTGTGCCCCTCCTAAATTTGATTCCTGGTGACGCCACTGACCACTGGAACCAAAACCGAAAAGGACAATGAAGAATTTGTGGCTGAAACGATTTCCAGCAACCAGAGAACCTACTGTGTAAACGGTTCCTGCTATTATCCTTCCTTCCAACCGACCTGGTGGCCAAAAAAAAATCAGACCCAGACCAAGAGCCTGGTGGGTCCTACTAGACTCGAAAATACCCTCATTGTGAGCCATTCCACATCTTGCTGCAATGTTTCATGGCTGCAATACCCAGTACCTGGTGCCATTGTGTGGTGCATGGTCTTCACGATTCCGAATCCAGCTGAAACATTGTGGGCATCCTGCTGGACCACCAGAGACATGAATCGATTCCAAAATGTCCCCTCAACAAAGTGTTGGACCTTGCAAATAATGAGAATATGACTGGCGATATTCTGTCTTCTTCTGTGCTCCTGAAAAAGGTGCCAAATCCACAGAGCTGTATACAGCTGCAAGGAAAACCTTGCCTAGAGCATTGCCTGTGATCGCTGCTGCAAAAGTCTGTCCAGTGTCCTGTCTTCGGTCTTCGTGATGAAGGAATTCAACAACCAGGTTTTTGGCTGCAGATCCTGAAGTCTTCCTGCTGAAAAATCTTCTTCTGTGCTGGGTACTGTGCTGGCTTGAATATTTACTTACCTTAAGTCTCTTGTGATTCCTATGTAGTTTTGGAGCTTCAGGATCTGCAGCCAAAAACCTGGTTGATGGATTCCTTTGTCATGAAGACAGAAGACAGGACTTTGGGAGGGATTTTGTAGCAGGGATCAATAGAGAAGGCTCCAGGCAAGAGTTTCTTTGTGGCTGGAGGGGGCTGTGTGGTTCTGGCACCATTTTAAGGAGCCAGAAGAAGACTGAATATCACTGGTCGGATTGTCGTCACTTGCAAAGTCCAGCACTCTGATGAGGGGACTTTTCAGACTTCATTCACATCTCTGGAGTTCCTGCAGGAGGACACAAAAGTGCCAGCTTGATTCAGAATTGGGAAGATCGTGCACCGCACACTGGATCGAGGTCCCATTGTGTTGGGGTATTACAGCCCTGCAAGGGTGCAGCAGGACGTCGGATGGCTCAAAATACAGGACCTCTTGAGCCTAGTGGGTCTCACCAGGCTCTGGGTCAGGGTCATCTTTTTTGGGATCCCCAGTTATATTGGAAGGAAGGGTAATAGCAGGCTCTGGTTACACAGCAGGCTTTCTGGTCACTGGAAATCACTACGGCCGTCGTTTCTTCCTCTTAATCTTCGGTTTCAGCTCCAGTGCTTGACTTGTCAGCAGCTTCCAGGTTCATAGTTTTTATCAGCAACTACAGCAGAACTTCTGCATTCTCTCCCTACATTTTACAGAAAGCGGTAGTCTAGCTGTCCAATCAGGACAGCCAGCCCCCCATTGGGAGTGTGTTATTTTCAGGCAAGGTGAAAGGCAAAGGGCTGCAGAGCTTTGGACTCCTTCCTCACTTCCTGCCTTTCCAGACACACTGGCACCTGGGCGGGAATCTTCAGGATTTCCGATGAAGATAAAAAAGCCACTGAGGTCATTCCCACCTAGAATGGCAGTGGAGGACCTCATAAACAGCAAGCACACAAGAAATGGCGAAAAAAGGAGACCATCATTTTAGCAAAATGGTGGCCCTTCTGTGCATTACCGAGGCCGAATTAACAGCCTGCGAGTAATGAAGACTAAAAAGTAATAGAACTAGTTACATTGCCACCAGCCATTCATTGAAACTTGCAATTGTGACAAAATGTTATCAGGTAAGTAAGAAAGGGGATACAATGTATACCCACAACAATCCATATAACTGGGTGTGCTGGCTCACTATATAAAATGTAAAGGGGGTTGAAAATCCCTCTTTACTACCTGGGAACTGTAGTTCACCCTCGCACATGAAAGAGAAATGAACAGGGGAGCCGATAGGGGCAACCCAGCCTAATCCCAAAAGGTGTTGGAAACTATAACTGAAACTATGCACTATGGAGAGACATAGAAAGTTCACCCATACAAACAATGATATACTAGGTGAGAGGGGAAAAAGATTCCCCTTCACCCAGCGACAAGGTAACATTGTTACCTAGTCAAAGCAAAACATTCTGGGGTTGACACAGGTCAGGAAGATGTATCATTAATAAGAAACTCTTAGCTAACAGTGGGCTCACAGGAGTGACCTGTAGCTATTTGGGCCTGGGGGCTTGGACCCTAACAGAGCCGAGAGTGGCAGAGTTTGCATTTAGTCTCTGGGAAGAGGTCCCTTAAGCCTCTCTGGCTTCTTCAGTAAGCACCACCACCTTTTTACAAGGGAGCTCAGCTGAGTCTAAGACGACAGCTATGCTGTTACACTCACTGGCTTCAGAGAAGATAGGGAGAATTTTGATGGGGTACCTAGACATATTCTGTTTCCCAGGGGTCTTTGCTTTAACGTTTGTGTGAGCCTCATTAAATGGGGATTTGGAAAAGCTTCTCTTTTTAATGTTATGCTTCTTCCCCTTCTCATTGTGAGGTGCGCCAGAATCCTTGTGAGTGGCCCTCACTCTCTCCCTTAACAGGCTCCCATACAGATGTTCCACTCATTTATCTCTGGCAACACATCTCTGCCCCTGGTCTCTGGGGTTATTGTCCCACTCCCTTCCCCCAACATCTCTGGCATCATATTTCTGCTCACCTTTTCGGTCATCTCTGTCCTAATTTTTTCAATGTCTTTCTTTTCTCTTGCCTTTCTCCTTGTCTTCTCATTTAGCCTCTTAACATACTCATCCCTTTCTCCTCACTCCCTTTTCCTTCTTTGCCTTCCTGTTCTTCTCTCTGCATCTTCTCTACTGCTTCTCTCTGTTCCCTCTCTTCTCCCTCTGTGTATTTTGATGTATCTCTTCCTGTGAATTCCTCCCTGGCTGCTTCCTTCATTTCTTCAGACTCCACTATCTTCACATAATTATTTTCTGTGCCTTTCCCATCGAGTTTTTACAATCGTTTTTCTCCTACCCATTTCTCTGGTTCCATCATTGTCTCTCCATTATCTCCATTACCCATGGGTACGCTTCTCACCCTTTGACCATCTATCTGCATGCCTCTTGCTCTCCAGAGCTCTTCCTTAGCTGATCTTAGCTGCTTTTCTAAGCTACATAGCCCTCTATACTCTTCCTCACCCCTTAACTGTGTCTCAAAGTTGTGCCGTGCTTCATTCTCCATTGGCACTAATGGCACCTTCCCTTTTACCAATTTCACCCTCCTCCTACTTTCATCACTTTCCTCATCAGGAGATTAATGTCTGGGATTACTATATAGCAGGTATATTCCTGGGATGGTCAGGGCTGGTGTGCTCTCCTCATACGGAGGCGGTACTGTGTGTAGACACCGCCCTCAACTGTTGATGGCGGGGCTGTTGGCTGTGTGCGAGAGCTCTCCTCAGAAGGAGGAGGCAGCAGCTCTGTGGGCTGCTCACACTCACCCTCACACACATTAAGAATCCATTCCTTCTTAGGACCCTCTGTCTCTTCCTCAAAGGCCTTGCAGAGCTCTAAAATACCTAGCCTGTTCTTAAGCGTCTTGCCCTTGTGTATGGCGTGTAAGTATGTGCATATATGTTGGAGTACATCTTCCGAGCGAGTGCCTTCTTGTGTTCATGACATGTACATCTTTCAAGCAGTCCCTTTCACCCACTCAGCATGATTCTTCATGATTTTAGTACTATATCTAAGAAACACTTTGCATAGGTGGATTATTGGGGTATCTGACATGGTGACAACTTTTAAGCAGCATGCATCTTGTCACTTACACAGAATAAATAATATAAACACTGTTGAGCTTACCAATAATCATAACAAAAATATTCTTCACAATTCTCTCACACTTTTCCCTTACTCACACCTCCTCCTAACTTCAAATATAAACCACCATTAAATCAATTTTCATTGTCTGGGCCACGCCCCAATGTCCAAATCCTACCTATCGGTCACAACAACAAAATCCGCTCACAAACTAAATGTTCATATTAACCCCATCAACCTCTATCAAACAATACTATCTGCTATGCTCACAACACACAATGAAAAATACCTCTACAGGACCTATCTTACAACAAAACACAATGGAATCAACAATTTAATCAATTTAAACACAATACAACTCAATAAAATACATCTGTCTTCCGGTTTTTGCCTTGGGTTATCCTTATCTCTCTATCTCCTTTACTCTACCCTGAAAAGAAGGTTGGACCCTCAGTGACCCTACTGCTCAGCCTGCCAAGACCTTGTCAAGGGATATCCTTTATCAACTTCTGTTTCATTAATACGATAAAACAAATGACCCACCCCCAAATGTTACCGTGTACATAGCATACACACATCCGTGGATCCCCGAGGATTCTGGGCATTTGGGTCCCCTCATTCTGCCAGCTCCTCTTCTGCTCCCAGCAGGCGGTGGAAGACCAGGCAGGATCCTGCTGGCCTCCTGTTAAGTTGTGTACAAAAGATTCTGCTCTCCAAACCGATCTGCTGTCCAAAAAGGAGGGGCAGTGCAGGGCCCACCCAACAGTCCACACAATCCTAAAAACTAACCATCCTCTGCTGCCAGATGAAACACAGGGGCTCAGAAAACATCACAGCCCTCTTCCTGGTATTAACCAATAAAGAGACAACACAGTGGGTATGTAGTATGAAAATGCAAGGTAACCCAGCTTTATTGAAAATATGTAAAGCTGGGGTAAAACACGAAATTAACAGCAAAGCTCTCTCTCTTAAATTCTCCAACGTTTGAACAGAAAACAGCAGTTTATATAATACAAATGAGTTATTCTGATGTCATCATGATCACTGAGTTATGAAAATCTATCTCTATTGCTCATTGGTCCTAATTGCTAAACTACATATACTATCTATATGTCCCCCTACTGATTGGGTAACTCTGTAAGGTCACACCCGTAAAACATCCCATAAAATGTACGACCTCATGCGTGAATCGTATTGGTAAGCTCTAAATTACTTCTGCGATGGAAAAGGACATATGCTTATCAGTTAACATGCAGTAACACTGTCCTTGAACTGCTGGGGATATAACGAATTATGGATGCAGATGGGGGGAGAAGATCAAGCGTGTCACTTTCAGTTCTTAATTAAATAAAACAACCCATGTTATCTCCACCGTGTGGTCTCTAAGTTTCAAAGAGTTTGTCCTCCACCCCAATGGACGCACCATCCTGCCTCAACACATTATGAATAACTATTGTTATGAGTCATTCTGCTTTCACCATGTTTATTATTTTTGCTGCTGCAATTATTTGTCTTTTTTAGCCGCATTTGTGCTTCTCTGTCACGCCTAGCCAATTGCCGAGACATTCATCTGTCAGGTACTAGGAGATCTCCTGGGATGTTATGTTCGTCCCATGGACTTCAAATAGTCTGCTGTGTTGTCGTAACTGATTTACCTTAATGGTTGAACGCTTGCCACCTAGACACTGATATCTTGTTCCTTTATGTAAAACTTCCCTCCGGTGTCCTTGGCCTTGGACATTCTTTTGAGGCAGCTGTGTCCAGCCACTGCACATTTTTCCTGAATGAAATGCATTTGTTTCACCAGTGTACCTTGCTGTGAGGCCCTCTTAAAGATACAGAACCCTATTTTTCAGCTGTGCTTGTGCAGTTAAAACGGAAATTTCTTATCAAGCTTTATTCTCTGCAGGACACATTTGCTTTGCTATCTACCGATTCCATGTGCATGCCTGTCACATGATTTCCCTCCCAATGTGTACGCAGCAACCTTATCTACCTACAATGTTCTGCCCTACTTGTGTAGTCAGTCTCTATCTTTTGTACACGCCTTCCTGTCACCTAATCTATTCTATTTTAAAACACACTAATTGTGCAAGCTAATGCCTTATCTGATCTCTACTTGTGTAGTGCCAACTAACTAATCTTTATGACAGCTGCATTTCCAGGAGAATTCAAAGTGCATTTTCAAGTGTGTCCGTTCTTACCTTGTAACTTTGTTTCTTCTGAGGAAGGCAGGGGGGCAGAGCTTGAACATGCTCTTTAGTCAATGACTGCCTCACCACAGGATATCCGAGATAGAGTATGGGAGAAGATTGCCATTGATTTGATGTGACCTATATCTACTCTTGGTTGTGAGAACAGGTTTGAAATAGTGGTTGTAGACGATGCTTCGGGGTGGTTTGAAGTGACGTTTGTAGATTCTATATCAGCAGGCATTGTAATTGATTATTTGGAAAAACTGTTTGACAGGAAAGGGTATCCAAAGATTATTGTATAAGACAACAGTGTACCGTTAGTATCTAACGAAATGAGGAAGTATTTAGAACAACACGGTATTGAGAATCATTGCACAGAATTATACAACCCGACAGCAAATGGGTTGGTTGAACGCACTAATCGCATAATCAAGGATGCAATGCAGTTGTCTAAAGTTATTGGGATGGATTGGAAAAAAGGATTGCGTGATATGATGATGGCTCATTGTGACACCCCACATGTGTTGACCGAATGTTCTTCTTTTCAAGTAATGAGAGGAAGGCCTATGCATTCTGATTCTTATCCAGTTTGGGTGATGGACCAATATGGGGGATGAATCGCAAATATTTGAGAAGGCAGCAAGGTGTAATAGTGGGTGTTGTGGTGAGAATCAAAACATCTTTTAGAGCATCAAAAGGGTATTCACAATTCTATGACCCAATAAAAGTTATAAAAGTGGGTGAGCAACATGTGATAACCAACAATGGTAAATATTGGAGCATGAACCGTTTGGCTGTAGTGAAAAATCCGGAACTAAGGGAAAGAGTTAAGGAAAGCAATAATGAGGAGGATGAGTGGTTCAAGGAGGGATCACTAGCGGATGGTTTTCAGTGCAGTAAGGAAGCAGAGGGAAACTTGAGCTCTGGTGAACATGAAACCACTTTCAATTAATCTATGAGTGGTGGGTTAAAACCTATTGAATTGGAAGAGGATGGAATTAACAGGGTGAACATGCAGAAAGTGAGGGTATCACAAGAGGTATGAGGAAAAGACCAGCTAAATTTGATGATTTTGAACTTTACAATTGAGTATTCCTCTGCAGGTTCATCCTTCTAGTTACCAGGTTGCACAAGTTTATTTGATCTTACCATTGCATTTCATTATATGCTACCCTTAAGGGGGAACGTATGTTGTATCTGTCCTCGGTGCACAAGATAGATCACATCCCTGGTCTCACCTTGTAAACCAAGGATATGATGTAGGCAGTGCCTTCCCCAACTGTCATTCCGGGGTTTGCCTTGAGCACTATGCCTCTGAGGTATTTATCTCTTGTATTCTACAAATAAAGAACATTATAATTACTTACCATGGCTTACTTTCCCTTCTTTTTTTATGTATTCCATGGCCTTGCATTTATGTATTCTTCTACTGCTGTGTATTGATCGGTTTCGATGTTTACTATACATTTGTAATGACTATGGTTAAAAGTAGACTGAAAGTAGCAGTGACAGAGGCATCGCCCAAGGTGGGGGCTGTCATAGTATTTAATTACGTACATTGTTTTTACATGTGTTTTGCAAGAATGTAGCAATTGCACTTAGGACGCAACTGACCATATTTGGAACAATGAGGGGATGTGGACAGGCTCTGCAGGGCTTAGTGGGGACAGTTTAACTGTTCAACGAAACCTGGCACACATTATCAAAATGTTTGTTTGTATTTTCTATTTTTGGTTAATTATTGATGTTTGTGCCTACTGTAACAAATGTGCTCTCACCAAGAATTTCTTTATATTTGACAGTACATTTTATCAACAAGTCTGTGAGACCGATATGGGTGCTGCCGTTGCCTCAAGTCTGGGAATAATATATGGCAGGGTTTGAGGAATGACATAAATATTCTGTTAGGGAGAATTCTCATAAATGTGCTAATTCCCTTCACCTTAGAGACCCCCAGCAACTTTGCTGGATATTGAGGACTTGATTTTTTTACCTGGAATAAGTGTGAGCCTTTTTTCCCCACTCTTTCATGTATTTTGATGTGTGTTTTACTCTTGTGTTCTTTAATTATGGAGTTTTAGATAACTCCATAGGCATCATCTTTTCATGAGTGTTACACAGCACCTTCAGTGCAGTGAAACAATGATGTCTTTTAGACTTCCAAAAGGTTTAAATACCTTCTCTGTTTCCCAGAGAATGTAAGGTTAAATTGACTTTACTAGTCTTTTTAAATTCCTAGACCCAGCACACACTATCTTCCGATAGAGTGCTGGAGGGGTTACCTAGTACCCTCTGTGTCTAGAAACTCATGTAGCAGTGAAATGCTACCCTTTCCTAGCGAAATTGCTGGTGGCAGTGGTTTTACAACGAACTATCATTATTTTTCCCGTCCACGAACACCGGTAGCTAAAAATCGCGGGAGCCATGGTTTTCAAGATGGCGCCTTAAGCCGCTTTGTTTAAACAGGTCCCGGTCTTTTTTTTTCACTGTTTCTTTTTGGAAAAGTCCTTCTAGAGTTTATCTCTGCACACCAAACCAGGTTTGGTCCCTTTGTTCTTACGCCTTTGGCGAGCTTCAGGACTGAAGGCCGCCTCTGGCGCCTGAGTGTCTGGGGTGGGTAGAAGGTGAGGGAGGTGCCCAAAACTAGGAAATCCAAATGCACTCTGGCGTGATTGGCTGGCTGACTGTCTGGCAAAGACAGCCACCCTGCTGGCTGAGTGACAGCTAGGCTGGAATGAAAGGGAGAAACCTGTTTAAAAGGTGAGTTTCTTAGACTGAAGGGCAGAGTTGACCACTGGAACGAAAGAACTGAAGATGAGCTGGAAGAGGACGGCTGCTGCAACTCTTGGACCGTTAGTTTGCCCGGTGAAGCCCTGCTGCAGGTCCGAATTGCCAAGTTCCTCTCGACAGAGAAGCCCCTTCAAGGACGACTGCTTCCTTTGAGTTGGTGGGACCAATCAACTCATAAGCCACCTGGATACCATTCTCGGAGCTGGTTAGGTTTAACCAGGGGGAAGGACACCAGTTTGTGTGCTTGACTACAGCTATTCGAACCAAAGATCTTCCATTTGCCAGCTTGTTTGACCAGTCCCTGTGCAGTGCAGGATTCCCCCAACGTCCTACCTCTTGTCCCCACGACTGAGGCTCAGGAACAGTGAGACCTGCAGGAACTGCCAGGAACCAACGTCTTCAGCTGCCTCCTTTCTTCATATTAAGGTACTGTGCCAACCCGATTGAAAGAGCTTACCTCTTGCAGTGAAAGTTTGTGAAAGTTTCCCAACATACAGGCTTAATCAGCTTGTGACCCAACATATGATTATTTTTTGTACAAACTACTTCTGAGAACTTTGGCAAAGACTTTACCGTTTACTACAAGAACTGCTCTTTCCTATCCAAGACACTAGTCCATTGACTTTGGCCTAGGGCTATTGAACTGAATCGAGTCCTCTAGTGAACTAAAAGTATTTGCACTGCCTAAGAAAGTATTTGTGATCTATTTTATTAACTTGTGCCTTTGTACTCCTATTTAAAGTGACTGAAATGACATTTTGCTCCTATTTCAGGGGAGCCTAATTTACTCAGAAACGTATTGGTTTGGTACTGAAGTGTGTTTGTGCATGATATTAAGTTGCCTCGTTCTAGTGAATGTTTTCTAAATGACTCTGTAATAAATTAATAAGTGTTTTACCAAGAAACCTTGAGTGTAAGTGTCTACTTGAACCACTGTGATTGTTAGACCTCTGTGTAACCTCTTTTACTGCTCACATTCCCTCTTGAGATAAGCCTGGCTGCTCAGCTGGATACCAAAAACTGTCTAGTACAGACTTATACCAAAGGTTGGTTTTGCTTACACCATTAGTCCTAATTGTATGTGGTGGTCCGAGAGGGAACTGCATGCAATTCTGCCTAACACACTCCCAAGACAATCCATTACACAACAACATACGCAAACAGAGAGGTAGAAGGAGCATCAATGACATCATCTTCATTTGCAAAGGAACATTAAACGCACTGGAAAAGTTTCTTGGGTGGATCAATGACTGTGACCCCCATATCCAATTCAAACACAATACTCAGACAATTAATTACGTAGACCTTAACATCTATAATGATAGTAACGAACTGAAGGGCAATTTATACAGAAAGATCACAGATCGAAATACAGTATTACATTTCAGTAGTTACCACGCACTCACGTCAACAACCTGGGTGCCAGATTAAAAGCAAGAGGTGATCCAAAGTAACTGGTCAACCATTCACGCAAAAGAGCACGGTTCACTCCACGGGAAGTGCTATTTACTCCAAAAGAAAGACCTGACATAGAACGCAGGATGGCATGTGTACTGATGTATTGCCATAATACTCCCCAGTTCAGACCCATGGTTCAAATATTCTGGCCCTTGGTCCGATTAGCCTTGCCTAATGGACTATTGCCCAGGACGGCCCTAAATGGATTGAAAAACGTGGAATATTTTACCCACTCACACTTCAAAAGGAAGTCAGCCAAAACAACATTGTGGAATTTGAGACAAGTGGTTGGGCATTATCCATGTGGAACACGCACTGCATGCAGATTCTCCATACATTTTAAATTGTTCACATTAGATGCTATGATGAAAAACTTTAACAACTGCAAGAGACTAAACACTATCTATTGTATTGAATGTGCGTGTGGCAAGAAATACATAGGAACAAACAAGTAGACCAGTCTACAAGAGGATCACAGAACATAGGTCGAGAATATGGTGCAGGAGGACATCAGCACCGCTGGTCGCACATGTCCTTGAACACCACCGCACACCAGATGACATCTTCTGGTGGGTGGTCGATGTGGTTACATCTTGATTGAATCGCAGTAATGCTCTAACACACAAAGAATGAAGGTGGCTAAATCGAACAAACACCCACATTTCAGCATTTCAGGACTCAATAAAGAACTTCCATCCATGATTTAAAGAGTAACAACAATCATACTCAAACCATAAGAATCCATGTGGTATGTTAAGAAATCTGTACACAATGTGATAAGACATTTAGAGGTAAGAAAATGAACATTGAAAGACAAATCTAGGCTAGTGGGATCTAATATACAGCATTGGAACATAAAACCACAAGTTAAGAAAATCCCGGGCGATGGCAGTGTCTATGATCTAGCCTTTTAGCCCTTGAGGGCTTCTGGATGATGACAATAATGTAATGCATTCTTTATTGTGAACAGACGTGTAGTTATGCACCAGTTGGTTTGACACACGAGCAAGTACCTTTTAAAAAAATGCTCTATTGAAAAGGACAGTGGTGTGATAAATCATGCCGTGTATCCTCACTTCGCAGGTGACCAGGAGGTAGCTTTATAGCCCTCGTGGGCTGCAGAATTACAATCATTTACAGTATATTGTAAACAGACATTTAGGTATGCATCTGCACGGATGGTACGTAAGCGAGTATGTTTAAAATTGTCTAAGTATAAGGATAGTGGTGTCATGCATTATGTTTTGTATTTCAGAGCACGGTTGTCTCACTTGTACCAGCTTTCCTCCATACACATGTGCATCTTACTGACACTATGCTCAAGCTACGGTGTCCAGCCATCATAATAACATAGGCATACAAGCCAGACAACAAAACCTAGGTTTGATCAGGGGCGTTACACTTCCCCTCCTACCGAGACTCCTATGTGCATGACTACTGCCCCAGGGATGTTTGGAGCACAATAACATATGGGGTGTAAATACATAGTTCACGAAATGGATGTGCACATCCACTGCCACAGCATCGTTGAGTGATGGTCTAGCCTTTTCACATAGGCAGCTAGAATTCACACTGTGTTGCATGAAATGATTACGTCCATGCGGGTACAACATATATGCGGCTGTCCACAGACGGCTGCGATTGAGCAGTACCAGCAGGCAAATCTGGGAGACACACACAATGTGTTAGGCAAGCATTTTTAACTAACTCGCTAATCATATTGAATACATTATGATCTCAGCACAATGCCCTAGACACGAGATTATTAATACAAGGATATGTATCACTGTTTACAGAAGGTCCCTCCTTGACCATCAGTATCAGTAGTGTTCCGGCAATTAGCGAAGCCTGAAAATCAAGACTGACTGCACATCGCCAAATGCACATGGCAGTTGTTCACAAGTTTAGTCGATTTTTGCACAATGTGGATATGCACTCCAATGGTACCCAAAATAAGACAAAGTATTGGATAGGTTTGAGACAGTGTTCATGCTACGTAAACATTGACACAGAGATCCGTTCTCTGTTCATAGAATGCCACGTCCCGCCTGTACCAAGTAGCAGCACTTCGGCTGTAGAAGAAACTCCAGAGTAAGAATGATCATATGCCCAGGAGGCAACATGCCCCTAAAGATAACTGACAGGTAAGAAGTGGTGAGGTTATAACACACGTTTAAAATACAGGAGTGTTTTGCACCCTCGCGTCCATATATATAAACACTTGCTAATTAATTGCAGGTGTTTTTCAGTTTGCTCATCCAGGGGAGGCGCCAAACCCCACAGGCGTCCACTTAAGAAATACACCACGTATGAGAGGCATTTTTCACAAGCCAATTATAGTTATTGCATGAAGTAATATGCAATAGCAGCACATTTCAATGTATATATTTGCAGATGTTGTGGTCTATCTCCAGGTGAAGAGAGGTCGGATCGGGATTTACAGGCTCAGCCTTTAGATGTACCTTGTGACCAGAGGTTCTGAGAGATGGCTGGACAAATAAGGTCCATTTTTCTGACTTAGTTGTTCAGAATACATGGACAGTCTCTAGCAACAGTGGTACACATTAATACAACATCCTATTTGTTGTTTCAATGTAGGGTCCATCCAATATCATGGTCGTGATGAAGGCGGTCAAATATGTAACACACCGAAACATCCCCTCAAGAGTAGGCTTCAATCACTCTTTCAGGAAATAGTGTGGGGCTTGGTATGCCCCAAATCCTTGAGTGGAGACATAGACCCTACAGATATGAACAAGTAAATCTGAATATGATTGTGAATCCTTAGTTTAAAACAACTCCAGATGTGCTCGATTGATCTGCTGAATTGCTTCAAGCACGCTGCAGCTTAAATGTGTTCTGCACTGCATTACAGTGATTGTGCAAGAATGTAAGATTGCATAATAATTAGCATAAATCATTTTGCTAATCATGTGCTAGGTTGGGCTAGCTTGTGAAAATAAATTGGAACACAGGTATATTCTTAGAAACTACCCGGTGGCTTTTACGAGCGCGATGGGTGATTTAAACATGTTTGTAATTTGTACATGAATTGGAACCAGAGCCCAGGTTTTGGAGAATGGGGTCCTTTATATAAACATTTGTATTATTTTATTTACACATCTATTATGCTCTTTGCAGATTTTCACACCAGCCTTGAAAAAGACTTTGGTAGCTTTGGGAATGAACCAATTGAACGTACGAAAATAGAAATGAAAGAAATAAACAAATATATAAACAATTCAAAACTGCCCATTGCAAAATGTAAACATTTGTTTAAAACGGTAAAAAGAAGAAGTAAAATTGAATATTGGTTTCTATAAGGAACACCTTCAACGCACAAAATCAACTATTGCCTTGGTGCTCACATACAGGGTCGGACTGGGACAAGAAATAGGCCCGGACAACCCAAAAAAAAGTGGACCACCCTTTGTCTCAAAAAAGTGGCCCTCAAACCATCAATCGCATCAATTCACTACTTTACAGAAAATGCTACTTATGGAGGGTTAATGTGTCTGTTACATGTTATGTTTTGTGTAAACACTTGAGAAAGTGATAACATTCTTTTTTTTTTATTTTATTTTTTTAAACAGACCAGCTGTCTGTTAGTTATGCGGATATCTTATGATAAAGTGGGTCTGGTCATGAACAAAGTTCCCAAAATGGGGGTGCAATCCCTTCCCTTCAGTGCTAGTATGTGTCTCCCTTTGTCAAACAGGTGAGAGAGAAAATATGCCCTCTGCCCTACCAGTGACAAAGGCTTCACTGCACCAAAATGCTATGGATCCCATCTCAGAAACTGCTCAAGAGTACAAGCTATGTGTGCTATAGGTCCGGGCAGGTATGAGCCAGTGCCTTCCCTTATAGAGGATGTTCAGGAGTATAAAGATGTCAAACTCACTTCCCAATGTTCATCATTACGTACATATTTAGTGCCAACAGTGAATGGACTGTTACACGCTGCAGCATCCAGCTTAACTCCAATGCTAATGATTGGTTATTGTAGTTCTGATGGTCATATTTACAGTTACACTGGGCCTCTGTGGGTGCTGCGATTAACATCTGAAAACGTGACCTTCACCTCCCAAGGGCAAACCATTTGCATTGGAATTAAGCCGGATGTTAGAGCATTGAAAGTCATTTGCCAATATCTTAAAAACCAATTGTGGGTGGGCCAACAGTGAATTATGTTGTGAACTCATTGCCATGTGTGAAAGTGTTTTACAAAATGGTGTTAGAAAGATGGCCACCCTCGTATCGGAAGGTATGAAAAAGAAAGAAAAGTAGGAGTAATGAATGAGAAAAAAAGATATGAGAGAGCAACATAGTAACAGTGGTACCTGTCTTACAATTGCAGCCAAATAAATGCATTAAGAAGTTGACGCTTTAGCTGCAGCAAAGCAGAAGGGCTGTGTAACAGAAAAAATGAGTACGTGAATTGCCGGACAAAGAGTTGGGGCCGACGCAGAACAGCGAGGCTGCGCAGCACTAGGTACCACTTCGAGGACATGGTGGGCAAAGACTGTGCGGACATTTTGAGATGTCAGAAGGGCAGCAACGGGTTGTTGTGCACGGCAGGGCAGGTGCCCAGTAATAAACATGCAACAGTGGGCGAGAAAGGGCAGAATTCTGAACAGAGTGCAAGTGAGCAACCACACAGATACACACAACAAACAGATCTGAATTAGATGATTCTGAACGAGATAACCAGAGTCTCATCAGCACTTTCACAACACAAGACTTGAATGTGTAATGCACCATTTGCCACATAGAAAAGACTGATTGCTCCACCTCCTTCCCAATCCAGTTTGAAAAACATCTCTTCAAGAAAAATATTCATCATAGAAAAACAGAAAGTACACAACATGACTCGCATTGGCTAGGCCTGTATGCGTCTTCAGACCGTGAATACTATAAAAAAACACTCACTACATGAAATCGCCACATCATTTCGAAGAGCGAATCGCTTATTTTGCACCTTGATCGTCTAAACCATTACTTTCAGTTCCCATTACTGCAGCCTGTTCTTCTTTCCTATGTCCACATCATATAAGTTTAAAACAACAAGAAAAAAATGTGGCTCCACTCAGTAGATAAGAGAGCTTATTTTTCATAGGTTGATTGTGATGCAAACTTGGGCATGATTTTATGATATTTTTGGCCACGCTCTGCTTCCCGGCGGACCTAAGCACTAGTGTACAGTTTGCATGCTCAACTGAGCACTAGTATACAGTTTGCATGTTCACCTGAGCACCAATGTTCCCTCTAATTATTTTTCTCTATGTGCGGAACCGGTTGGTAGTTGTGCGCACATTATTTTCCATGCGCGCAACTGACTAATGAGGAAAGCCACTTTATGAGCTACCGTCGCAGAACAGAGTTTCGAAAGGAATTTCCTCTTCCCAGCCACTGCAATTCTTTAAAAATCTTACAACACTTTTTCCAAACACATAGGGCCTCATTGCGACCCAGGCGCTAAGTGGTTAACAGCGCCGTAAAAGGCTGCGGCGCCGTTAACCACTTAGCGCCTAATTACGAGGTCCCTTTGCGGGACCCGACCTTAACGCTGGTCTAGAGCACTAGTGTACAGTTCGCATGCTAATTTCTAAAATTGATCTTTTCAGCTTTCTTTCAACATTGTAGGAGGTTGACTGTCAACTGCTCCTTTGAAGTTAAGTAATCATCATGCGAGCAAGGCCTCTCAGAGCGACACCAAAGTAGCATTAGCTTTGTGGAAGGGCAGGTTCCACATGCAGACTCTCTCATGTTTCCTCACACACACTACACACTCTGCATTATTCAGGTCACTGTGCAGGTAAAAATGGGTTTAATTGCACAGCGTGTTCAGCCGTGTGGTGTATAGTTACTAAGAGGGATAGGGAATCGCATATTTTGGTTTGCTGAAAAGCTGGTATAAGTGTTACATACTGCGCTCAAAATTTGCCGTGATGTTAACTGAAGTGTTCATTATCGGTCATTCTGCTATGTGGGCTGGCCGGGTTTACACGTGTTATTATCACGATTGCAGAGGTTTAGCTTCCAAGGCTTCTAACGGGTCTATTGCCATGGCGTTTCTCAACCATGTATGCGTGTCCTTGGCACATGCCATATCCTATTGGGCTAGAAGATGCTACTACAGATTTGAGGGTAATTAAACTCGCAGATCACACCTCAGGTTATTGTACAGAAGCAAAGCCATGATCCGACTGCAGAGAAATGCTCAGGGTTCTGGATTTCTGTTATGTTTGGGGGACAAGTCTTCAGTCGGCTTGCAGCTTCATTGCACTTTCCAGTTGCCCAGTTACATACTCTGCCAGGTGGAAAAAGTGGCTGCGAATTCGATATTGAAAACAAAGCTGAGTGCTAACAGTAAGCAATGCACACATGTGGTGTCGCTTGGAAATGTTATCTGAAATGCAATGCTAGCACAGCGCTGCCTGATGTACAACATTGTGAAAACTCAAAACTGGGCCTCTACAACTTGAAAAAACCCAAAGAAAATGTTGAACCTAAGATTGAAAATCCCGGTAAAAATGCGCATGTGATGCAAACTAAGCAAATTGGTACACATGCGATTAAAATGCATGCCGCAATGAAGGGCAACGTATGCAAAATCAACCTCGAGAGCAGTGGTGATCTACACAAAGGTTGGGCTCCCTGTATTTGGCAGTGACAAATATGCATCTTCTGTGTGTTTGCGAGGATAGCATCCTGAGGCGATGCAAAAGGATATACATACAAAGGACACGTTGTTTGAAATGAGCCAGGGTGGTAATTTCAGCTTTTGCCCCAGTGAATATAATTGGTATTAGCCAATTGGTCTACAATGGCTCCATGTTCCTTACAACATCGAAAAGTATGATGTGCATGTTCAGTCTCTTGCCTCCTGTCAAACGACGTCAACAACACCTCCTCTCCACTGCTGCCGGCTGTGCACTGGCTGCTGCTGTGAGGGTGGCCTGAGCCACAAGGTGCCAAAGCAAGAACTTGGCGTGGCGGACCGGGCGCTATTCGCTCTGCAGACTGCCTCCGTGTGTGCAGCTGACTGTGTGCCCAAAATGCCCAAGCGGCCAATATCCTGACTCCAGAAGCAGAGAGAGAGATATCACATCACCACGGAATTGACCTGATCTCTCCAGGCCTGGCGCTGGCGGCGCAGAGTCTGTGTCCATCACTCTGTACTGTATTTCATTGGCTTGTGCTGTCATTCGGCAGTCCCCAGCCCTAGCCACTCAGTTGCTTTCAACTTTTCAAGTGCAACAAATTGGCACCTGCAAAGTTGAAAGCAACTTAAATGGAGTGTACTGTTTTATTTTGTGCTGCAGTGGCCTAGCCCCACAGGCTGCCTAGAGCCCAGCGCCCAGACCAGGTGACAGAGGTGTTACAATTCGCACTTATGACTTCTCTCATACAGGAGCGCGGCCTGACTGGCACCAGGGCAGCCACGCCATCCCCGGATGCCAAGGCCTGAGGCTGGGCTGAGGAGGCAGGCCAATGAGCACCGCACAGTGGCCCCTCCTTACTGCA
This sequence comes from Ambystoma mexicanum, assembly GCF_040938575.1. Taxonomy (NCBI): domain Eukaryota; kingdom Metazoa; phylum Chordata; class Amphibia; order Caudata; family Ambystomatidae; genus Ambystoma; species Ambystoma mexicanum. Next base: position 407,545,222 of record NC_090937.1, read on the forward strand.
TGCAACACAAAGAAAATCATCAAAGCAAGGAAACAACGTGTGTTACCTTGCTTTGATGAATGCTCACATCCGCTTCTGCTGGTGAGCTGCTGGGCCGCCAGAAAGTAACTTAAGTTACAAACATAATTTCCACCTACAAACACCTAAAAAAAACGGCCATGGGGTGGCTTGGCGAAAAACTGGCTGAACGACCTATAGCCCCAGTCCAACCCTGCTCACATAAGAAAGAGATAATTGATTTAACCTGCATGTGACCCTTTCCATGAGGTGAGAACTTTTTGAGAATCAAAATGGTGTGTATTCTCAGCAAAAGAGCCATTAAAGAAAAATGTATAATTAATTGTGCTAACATTGTATCCATGCTCTTTTAAAATGTTTGCAATCTACATTTTTAATGATCACTTCCAGTATCTATATAACTGTATATATTAATAACATTACACTTATCTTTCTGAACAATTATTTTATTAAATGATTATATACCGATTTCATCGAAAATACATGTAATTTCCTCTTCAGTGTTTCTGTACACTCCAAAGGCTAAGGATGAAGTATGTTAGTATTGAGTTTATTAAAGCAGGAATTAAGTCGTCAGTTGAGCTAAAACTACCACTAGCTGACTGGCTCCATTGTTTGTTACAGAACCATCTTCTGGATTCAACCTGGATTTTGAGGTTTCTGGCATCTATGGTTATGTCTTGCTTGACAGCGTCCTCCCAGACTTGAATGCCATCACCTGCACATTCTGGATGAGATCTTCTGACACCATCAATTATGGAACGCCCATTTCATATGCTGTGGAGGATGGGAGCTACAATACATTTCTGTTAACAGATTACAATGGGTGAGTGAGCATCAGAATCTATTTTTCCAGTTTGTATCTGCCGTGAAATTTAGAGAAAGGTAGACACCATCTATTCTGTGGCACTGAATAACATGTTTTCTTTGCCCCTTTTACAAAGCTCCGACTTTTGTTTCATATCATGTGACACTATTTCAGAAAAACAAAAAACACTATTCTGAGTGCAACTCACACATATACACACACACGTTATTTTGAATGAGAGTGGCGTATTAAGAGGGGAATAGCAGAGAACACAGGCAGTCCTAGGGAAAGCTATTTTACATAAGAGCATTACTTGAAAGAGTGATATATAGCATGTGGTGAAGGTGTAAGAGTGAGAACATATGTTAGTGAAATGAACCCAAGGACATGCTAGTTTTTAAAATTGGCAGTCTTTTACATGGAGTGATCCCGAAGGCAGAAACAGGAGAGGTGGGAAAGGCAGTTAGTTTGCATAGCAGTGTGGAAATGTTTGGGTTGGGGTTATTCCGTCGCTGTATGCAATACTAAAGATGTTGGCAGATTTAGACATATGCCTACAGTATCTATTGCTGCGCCTCCTAAAGCCGTCAGAGTTACTCATTGCCAGACAATGATTAATCCATGTGTGCATCGAATTTTTGTTACTTTGAACCTTCACTCAGAAATGATGCATGCAATAATTTGTATTACTAACCTTTTTGAGCGCAAAGGTGACTCATATTGGCTAATCCCCGGGATAACCAAACCACGGTAGCTCAGACATTGCATAGTCCACAGATTTGTCTCACAGACATTATGTTCACTTCCCCTTTTGAGAGACTTTTCCCTCAATAGCCGGTCCACTGAGAAGATTGCATGCCCCGTGATGATTCTACTCCATAAAGTGGGTACGTTGATGAATGCATGTTTTTCTTATAGACTAGAGAAACAATAATGTGCTCAATTATGTTCCTCCAAACATTTATAAATACTGATGTACATAGATGTTTATATTTTGTGAAAACACTGGAAAAAACACCACTGAAATTGACCAAACATAAACACTGAAAACCAGAAACCCTATATATTAGTAATGCCCACTTGCTGAAGTAGCCATTCATTAACCAAAATATATCTTACAGAATGAACGTATTCACATACATACACTGAAAATTAAAGTACGTACACAACCCACAGGCATAACATGATATCATTATAGTAACATTAATGCAATGAAATATCTGCTAAAACTACAATTAAGCATACTATGTGCACACAATATGCGCCAAACATAAGTAAGAAAAACAACCTCATGAATCAAATATGCATGTAATATCAATAAGCACAAGATAGTTGTGAACATAAGTGAGCTGATTACGCACATACAACACACTCACAATATGAGTGAGCAACAACAATACACATGGAAATGCATCTACCACAATATAGAGATTTATATATATATATATATATATATATATATATATATATATATATATATATATATATATATATATATATATTCAATGAAAAAACTTTGTTAAGGGGACGTTATGGGTAAGTTGCACTAATAAAAACCTATTAAATTCAAAGAAAAAACTTTGTTAAAGGGACGTTATGGTTTCAAGTAAAATTGAAAAACCCCAGAAATTCGCCAACTATGGTAAGCTAAACAACCATAACTCACACCACCACCGTGCACTGCTAAGACTAACACCCAGGACATCAAATATGACATCACAAATGTCATTGATGACATCACTGATGATATAACATGTGAAATACATTTTGATGAAAAGTCCCTACAAGGAGATTTGTTTATATTGTTGGTAACAAGATGTCAGGGGTGATCCGGATACCTATCACAAACTACTTAATCTATTAAAGAATGTGTAAAGGAGGCCCCAGACATGACCTGCACCCCTACGCCCCATTTCGAGCTACCAGGAAGGAACTCGCCAAGGCACGTGACGTATAAAGAGCAAATGGACCTACAAAGAGCTGCACTGGGACTCTGCCCAGTACACATCAGAAGATCCATACCGGTTGAAGCACCCATAATCAGACAACCCTGGGCAGCACGGTACCCTATTAGACAGCCATACTAGCCTCCGATACGAAATGAGGAGTACCTAAACACGGTCCACGAGGAGACACCAAAAGCCTTAATGGAAGGCCAGTGGAAATGACACAAGGGCCTGAACAGATACATGAATGAACAAAAGCAGCTATCGAAGATAACACTCCAGTGCGAGTAACTACGAAATTGAATGGAATAGGCACAGAGAGGAGACAATGTAACAACGCGAGGAAACAGTATTACGAGACAAGATGGAAGCAACCGTCCTGTTAAACGTGTGTAAATAGGCTTGAAACGCAAGATGCTAAGAAATTGATACTGCTTGCAATGCTTAGTAGAAGATAGAGCGGCAAGCGCCAACCGTATTTCTACCTCAATAAGGCACATTATACAAGTGCGACTCCATTTTGTAAAAGCAGAAAGGTACCCAGGCGGCCAGAGGCCTGACAGGCAAAGTTTCGAAACCCAGCCAAAGACAGGAGAAGGAGCGGAATCGAAACTCATCAAAGGGAGACTCATGCTTAGGAAATCGAGGTCAACCAGAGAAGGGGAGGAGAGCATGATCTCACAAGACTCCAACTACAGAGCATACCAGCCCGTCCGTGAAGGTCAAGATAAGTGAGGCCCATGCAGGTGGCTAGGCTGACACAGAATTAAATGCACAAAAGGCTAGAAACTGAAGCAGATTCACGGTGAACCAACACATGACCAGCCAGGCGCGACGAGGTACCACCGCCTGATGTCATCCAGAACCCGAGGATGCCATAACTTTTCCCGATAAGAGGCTACAGTTCCGAGGCCATACCTAGCCAACTAATTGACATATAGCCCTAAAACACTGATTGATGGAAAGGAGGAAGGGGGAATCTTGGGGCACTAGGCACCTGGGTGTCTATTCTGCATGCTGCTAATTAAAGTGGAGATTTATGTTTAGGGGTGTAACTTGCCCAATCACAATGGACCATGTAATCTAGGGTCCTATAGACACTGTAACCAATGAGACGTTGTACTTGTAGTGACGTCAATCACGTGTGTTGTAGAGGGATGGGCATAGACGCCCACCCGATAAGAGTTATCCAATCCACACGCTTTATTTCTATATACAGATATAGCACCTGTACTTAAGTTACCTTTCCTAACCAATTACGTTGCATGATGATTTTATATAGAAATTAGACGTCAGTGATGACGATTTTAGCCTATAAGAATTGCTGCTCTACCAAAGTCCGTGGAAGTCGGAGCGAGACCGGTGATCGCACTACAGCTGATTCCCATTTGTTTCCCTGTTTTATGTATGTATCATTGAACGGACTTCCCTTTGTCAAACTACTGAGTCCTCATCAATGAGTCGTGTCGGAGTAAGTGAATCCTGCACCCCCTGTCCTCACATGGTGCAGCTATCTTGTCTTACACGTTCTAGAGGGTGAGTGCTGACCAATGGGCCCGTCAGCAAATTCCTCTCCTCTTGAACACTTAGTAGCGTGAGGATGGTTTTGGCCATCGATTATAGATTATCGATTGATATAGAGTAAGACACCCTTAGACCGAAGGCATGAAGTAACTCTGGGCTTTCGGTAAGATCACAAGTCCTTTCGCCATTCCGGCTGAGTAGACTGAGAAGCTTCCCGTTGACAATGATAGAGTAAAAAATTTCAAAAAATCTGCAGTGGGTGTGAAGGAACCCACCTTTCCAAGCATAACCCTTCTCATTCCCACGGGCAGCGGATCGGACGAAAACCTTAAAAGCAGGAAGAGGAAGGGGCGGTGATCCTGAAGTTCCAGAGAAGAAACAGTGCGATCGGTGAGTAAAGCATTAAAACTCGTTACTTTGGCAAATGTCGTATAGGCATTAAAGCCAGTAAGGAAAAGGTAACGGAGGGTGGTGGAGAAACAATAAAATAGAAGTAGAGAAGACTATATATATATATATATATATATATATATATATATATATATATATATATATATATATATATATATATATATATGGGGTAATGACTCGAGCATAAGAAATAAAAACTTAAAGAATATCAGGGGGGCACCTGAAGTAAAAACGTAATGAATATCAGGGGGGCACCTGAAGTAAAAATGTAAGGAATATCAGGGAGGCACCTGAAGTGAAAACGTAAGGAATACCGGGGGGGCCCCCGAGAAGAACAAAACGTAAGGAATACCAGGGGGGGCACCTGAGCTAAAAACGTAAAGATTTGCCTTGTTCCTGCGCTTTAAAGAGTGGTCAGAAGGAACGTGAACCCAGAGCCCACAGAGGGGGGACAGTTAGGCTATGATAACATTTAAAGACGTAATTAAGGGGGTTCGTTCAAATCCCATGGTGGGGTAGTGATTAGAAGGCAGGTATATGTATGACCAGCTGGCGTCCGTCTAGTCTGTCTAGTCTGTCGTATATGTCCTGTGTATGTCAAATGTGAAATTATTGTAATGTTGATTGATTGCAATGTATTTTGCTTTACGCGATTTCGTAACTAAGAGGGAATCGCCTTTGAATTGATGAGTTTTGAGTAAATTGTTGATACAAAATTTGGCGGGAAAAGGTTGGATTGGAGCTTGAGTATGTGGTGCTCGCTCATACTGGTGGAAAGCTTAAAAGAACTGTGTGAATATTGTTGGTGACAAAATTAAGAATGGAAGAAGTTACCCCACTTGCGCATTTATGTAAGCAGCTGCCCAAGCATGTAGTAAAATTGAAAAAATACAGCCAGGAGTGGGTTAAGGGTACCGCCAATAAGATGTTTATGCCTTGGCACCATAATGGGTCACTGTCTAAGGCTGTTTTACAGCACATGACAACATTTCTACACACCACTTATACCGGCAAGAAGCTTGAGAAACGCCTTGCTGTTCTTGAACTTTGGAAAATGTTCGAGCAAGCGAAGGAAGAAGAACCACCCGCAGACTGGATATTAAATGTATGTACGGAGGGGGGTGAGATGCCTACCGTGCCACCAGCCCCGCCGGAACCAGTCATTGAGGAAAACAAGTCAGAGAGCCTTTACCCGTTGAGAGAGCTCAAAGCAGCCACAGGGTATAGCAACCCCGCATATGAGTCACCTACATGCAGTAGTGACGAGACGAAAGAGAAGGAACAGGAAATTGATTTGGCCTCCACAGTCCCGAGGGACAAGGAGAGGCGTGGCGATGGAAGAAAGGATCAGGCACAGACTAGTGCACCTCTCGATAGAGAGAGAGAGGGAAAAAAGCGGAAAGGAAGTGATGAGTTAGCACTCGCAAAAGACGAATGGATGAAAGGACAGATATTATTGAAATTAGATGGAAAAGGAAGTGATGACGTAAGACCGAGTGAACAGTCTGATGAGGCTCAAAGAAAGGAAAAGGAGAAAGAACAGGACATGAGAGACGAGAGGGTAAGAAAGAAGGATAGGTTGAGGCGAGAACAACTATATCGCGAAGAGCAGGGAATACCGCTCAGTCGCACACAATACGCTGCCTATGAAAAGTACAGGCAGAACATGGTAAAGTTGGAGGAAGAAAGGAGAGTGCACGAAAAGAAAGTGAAGAAGTGAGAAGATGAGGAGATTAGAAGGGCAAAGGAACGTAGAAACGAATGAATGAGAGAAGTAGATATGGCTAGAGAAGAAGCAAAGAAGCAAAAAGAAATAAATGAGGAAGCAGAACGCAAGCATAGACAGAGGGCACAAGATCTTGAGTATTGGACGGGAAGTCATTAAACCCAATCCTGTTGTAGACTGGTAAGACATAGAAGAGTTCTTTCCTGCAAGCGATGCAGTACCAGATACAAGCAAGACAAATATTGACGATGACTTCGACACCAGAAGCATCGGGGAAACGATTGATAAAATATATGATGAGATGGGGCTGGAACTAATTTCCCAAGGGGGAGGGGAAGATGAGCGCTTAGAGAGCACTCAGCTATATGACACCAAGGATGTCACCCGAAGTAGTGGGAGCAGGGGAATGTCCCTTGATAGGCTAGAAATTGGGCAGAACGAAGATGATGCAGGAAGTTGTGTAAACTGGGAGTATTCAGAGTCTGACTCCGGTGGGGAAACGGAGGAAGTGGCACATGACGCAGGGAGACGGTGTGAAAAACAGCTCCCAAGGGACCGAGAGGTACGATAGTCAGATGCTAGTGGATCGACAAGTAGGACGGCGATGCCCGCTGGACAGTCCAGCCGACATAAAGAAGCAGCCACGGTCAGAGGGGGACGTCAGCACCTGCCTATGCGGACAGGTTGAGGGCATTGCCAGGTAGACGGCAAGGCGGGGACGCCATCCCGGTGAAAGACCGGAGAGGTACGGGGAAGGAGAAGGATAATTGTGCATTCCAATTCCCACCGCTAGAAAAGGGGGGAGCAAGACCACAATATATCCCATGGCCGCATATGGACCGAGAAAACCTGAAAAATAAGCTTCCAATGCTGACATTGGGAGCTGGGAAGTGGATACACGAGTTAGAGAAAATGACGGGGGTTGTCACCCTAGCCATAGGGGACATAAAGGGGCTACTAATTGCTATACTTGGTGGAAGAGCAGACGACATGTGTAAAAGGGCGGGATACCTTAGAGTAACCATAACTGACACCTCCCATGATGGAGCGCCATTTAATAACTGTAGAGCAGCAGTGTGGAAAGCACTGCGTACGCTATATCCAGACACATCTGATATGGGAGCTATAATGACTCAAAAAATGAAAGAATCAGAGGATCCGTTGCTTTATATCCAGAATTTTCAAGACGCATGGGTGCTTGAACGCATGAATCTTGGACGAAATCCATCAATGTGTTCTACCATATATTGTGCCAAGGGTTACCAGAACCGGTGCCAAAACAGCTCAAGAAATTGGTGGGAATAGAAGCTAAACCATGGGCCGAAAACCAGTTGACAATGGCACATTACTGTAGATTGTTGCAAGAAAAGAATCGAGAGAAGGAAGCAACGCGTAAGGGAGAGGAGGCAAAGCTGGTGCAAAGGAAGCTCTCGAAGTATGCTCTTGAGGGAGCCATGCTCACCAGCCCAGCCGAGCTAAGTGCACAAAACGTGACTAACTTATCACAGAATGATCAGGGTAACACAGGATTTTACCCAAGAGGAAGGGGTTTTGGAGGAAGAGGATGGCAGAGTAATCAGGGAGGGTTTCGGAATAACCAAGGAGGGTTTCAGAATGTTCAAGGTGGTGTCCAGAACGCACAGATGGGCAGTCAAGCTGCATTAAATGGACAAATGGCCCGACCACCTCCAGTTTGTTGGCTGTGTGGAGTGACAGGACATGTGGCGCGCATGTGCAGAAACCAAAGCATATGGCAAAACTGCTAAGGGATGGGGGCAGGCATGGTGAATCAACCTGCTATCCCGCAACAGGGCAATGCACAAAATTATACCGTGCAGCAGAAGGCGGCAGGCTTGCAGCAAGGTGCACAGCAAATGGTTCAACCACCGAACATGGGGAATTTGCCACAGGGACAACCCCAGCAGGCACCGCCGCAAATGGCTCAGGGCACTAATTCCGGTGGGGGAATTAACCCTGGAAATGGGGGAAACCCACAAGTGTACAGTGGACCGAACCTATGTATAAAATAGGACAGCTCACGGGAGACTCTGATGTGTTCTATCCTATCAGTGACACAAGACCCAAACAGGGAACCCAGGGTAAATGTCACCATAGGGGGGAAAGAATATTCCTTCTTAGTTGACACGGGTGTAACGCGCTCGTGCATACGAGAAGGCAAGTTCTCCTTGTCCAGCGAGGCTATAGGCACCCAGAGTTTTACTGGAGCTCATAGTAGAGTTCCCTTTACTGATGCACTCCCAGTCTCTGTAGGAGAGCACAAAATGAATGTACCTCTATTGTATTAACGTCAGTCCCCCGTAAATATCATGGGTCGGGACTTGATGACAAAGTTGAATATGACCATCACATTTACTGAGGATGGTATAGTGTGCTCCACCCCAAGAATAATTATTCAAATGTGTACGAAATGATCTGAGCATACTCTGGACGTGCAGCCATGAGAGCTATACCGCTGGATCCAGAAGTTTTCGCATATGGCGTATGAGTGCTTATGGCAGGATTGCCAGGCCTTGCAGACAAAACTATGAGAACCCCTGATGAGTTTCTATTCAGACCAAGAATACCCATGCACGAAGAGGAGGGACAGGTATTTCCCTTAATGATACAATCTGCCGCAGTACGAGGAAAAGTGGTATTGGTTGAAGGATATGACGATGAAGGCAGACAATGGTGTGCGATTATTGCCATTGAAGAAGGGTATCGAGTGACTGACGTCACCGATGATGATCTGTTCGAAGAACACCTTGACGTAGAAGAGACAAGAGTGGAAGTGAGTCTCATATTTTGGGTCAAAATGATCAGAAGGGAGGTACCACAGAGAATGATGTTGGCACTAATACGCCCAGAATACTTTGATAATGACATGGCCCAAGTGCCTGCCATAGTATGGACTACAGGGCCTTTAGGTGTAGGTCTCCTGAAAGGGGCGGGTGAAGTGAAAATCAAATTGAAACCAGGAGCAATTTTACCACAAGCACGACAATATCCCATGTCCAGAGAGGCAGATGAAGGAATCACGAAGACAATCTCTGCCATGATGGAGCAGGGCATCCTAGTGACATCAGAATCACCTTGCAACACAGTGATTTACCCTGTTAAAAAATCAAAGGGAGGGTCTTGGCGTTTAATCCAAGATTTACGAGCACTAAACTATATAGTAAAAGCCAAGTTCCTTTGAGTCCCGAACCCCTCCACAATTCTGTGCAACATACCCACCGAGGCAAAATATTTCACGGTGATCGATTTGAAAAATGCATTCTTCTCAATCCCGTTGCACCGTGACTCTCAAGACCTGACGTCATTTACTTTCAGACAAATGTGCCTGAAAAGTATGAGGATGCCACAGGGGTACTGTGAGTCTCCATCCATTTTCAACAGAGTCCTGCAGATGGACCTAAGCAATATTGCGGTGGAAGTGTTGTTTTACAGTATGTAGATGACATTCTGATCTGTAGCACCACTGAAGAGCAATGCAGGTGCGATTCGGTCCAACTATTGACTATACTGGCTGAGAAGGGATACAAAGTAGACAAGGACAAGTTGCAGTACTGCCATCAGGAGGTGTTGTACATAGAGCAACTGTTCTCACATGAGGGAAAGAAGGTAACCCCAGAAAGGGTTGAAGCCATCATGAACACGGGCAAGCCGTGCCCGATAAAACAAATGCAAAGCTTCTTAGGCCTGTGCAATTATGTCCGAGCATGGGTCTTTGACAACAGCTTGTATACCAACCCCTTGCTAGAGGCCCTTAAAAAGGCCCAGGCAACAAGAGAAGAATTTGAATGGAATGAAGCAATGGAGAAGGGGTTTACAGAACTCAAGGGGGCAATTTGTAAGGCCCCAGTTCTCGGGATTCCTAATTATGCAGAGGAATTCTATCTGTTCTCTCATACTGATGGTAATTTTATGACGGCAGTGCTCGCACAACGAACCTGGCTGGGGTACAACCCCCTAGCATATTACAGCGGGAGTCTGGACCGGGTCATGAAGGGCCACTTCCCATGCGAACAAAATCTAGCTGCTGCCGCGTTCGCCATCGAGAAGGCGTCATCCATTGTGATGGGGTGCTCCATGACCCTGTATGTTGAGCATCCGCCTATGAGGTGATCATCTCTAATCCATCGATCAAAATAGTGCAATGTAAAACTGTGAACCCTGCTACGTTCAAAGCTGAGCCAGTCACTGAGGGAGAACCTGTGCACGACTGTGCGAACTATGAGGAATTCTATGATGAGATCCCCAGGGTAAAGGAAAATGCCCTGGCAAGTGGAGAGATCGTCTTTATTGACGGGTCTTCGAGAATTGACCAAGAAGACGGACAGAGGTATACAAGCATGGCCGTGGTAAAACACATATCGAATGGAGAGTTTCAAGTACTCGTTAATGCACAAATACCATCTCAATATTCAGAACAAGCTGCAGAACTATTGGCATTGATACTCGCCATTGAGAATCATGCAGACCAGGAATTAACGGTGTACAGTGATTCCGCCTATGTGACGTCTACAGTTCATGCAGGACTAGCGCCCTGGAAAAGGAGGGGCTACCTCCGAGCAGACGGCACACCAGTGCAACACGCAGCCTTATTGGACAGGCTGATAAAAGCACTACAGCTCCCAGTGGGCATATCGTTCGTGAAATGCGCCGCTCATACCAAGGGGACAGATTTCGTGTCACGTGGAAACCATGAAGCGGACACGGAAGCCAAACGCATGGCAACGAAGAATGAAACAATCATGGACGTGGAGGTGGCACGCACCCATGAAAGAATGATGGTAGCACAAGCCACTCCAGAGGCCTATAGCAATATGGGGCAGACACAGCAAATGGAGCTCCAAGGGAAGGCACCTCAGGAGGAGAAGAATTTGTGGAAGCGTCGAGGGTGTTCTTTAAACCCATCTGATGGACTGTGGAGGCAAGACAGCACTGGTAAACCAGTAATGCCTGTCACCATTCTAAAGGTAGCATTAGAACAGCTTCACTACCCCATACACATGTCAAAGGAAAATCTTGCTGCAACGCTTGCAGAAGACTGGTTCACACCGAATTTAGCGGAACATGTTGCATTTTTTATGGTAAACTGCATTATCTGCCAGCAATTCACCTCTGGGCACACATTAAAAGTAGTGAGAGGAATCATCCCCAGACCAAATGGACCGTTCCAGCATCTGCATATCAATTATGTTGATATGATCCAGGTGTGTAATGGGTACAGTTATTTAATTGTGGTGGTGTGTCCCTTTTCAAGATGGGTAGAAGCAGGTTCCTGTACACACCCCGATGCAACCTGTGCCGCAAAGTTCCTCGTGAGGGAAGTGTTCCCTAGATGGGGGTGTGCGAGGTAATGAGATCAGATAATGGGGCCCATTTTGTAAATTTAGTTTTCAAACTGATCAGCTTGTTGCTTAGTATAAAGCACAAGTTCTCGTTGGCGTATCATCCTGAGGAGAATGGGATATGTGAACGAATCAACGGCTTGCTCAAGGAAAGGATAGCCAAGTTGAAGCTCACATTAAGGAAGGGATGGTTGCACTGTCTACCACTGGCATTGTATGCTCTTCGGAACCATCCAGGTTCCGACCATCACCTCACACCGCACAAAATAGTTACTGGTAGAAGGATGAGGACCCCTCTTACCCTCCGAGACAGAGCTAGATGTGATGCCCAGCCAACTAGGGAGGTACTAGGAGAAGAGATGAAGCCCTATCTGGACTGTTTGACATCCATCACCTTTGTCATTTCAGGCCAGCTGCAGCGACGGCGGAAAGGGGACAGCACAGCACAAACCACAACAGAGAGTGCTGATGCAGGCACAGCTCACAGCCTTTGTGCCCCCCTAGTCTTCCCTGGAGACAGCGTCCTCGTAAGAAACTTTACCAGAAAAAGGTGGGACGAGCCAAGGTTTAATGGCCCTTTTATCGTAGAGGACTGCACCCTGTCCGCTGTCAAGCTCAAGGGCAGGAGAGCCTGGATCTTCCTAAATGACATTAAGCTCTTTGTAGGAGAGAGCCCTCCTGCTGCACCTAACTATGAAGAATCTACAAAGGAGAAGAACCTTAGCACATGCAGACAAGATCCATGACGAGGAAGAAGGACGCATGAGCAGCAAAATAAAGGCAAAAGAACGCTGGGTGAATTGTGGCTTTTAAAACAAGACATTTCCTCAAAACCAGAGAAAGAGATAAAGGACAAAAAATGGACACTCTGTGCATCCTAGTTGCAGGGTAAAGAGAAGCACATAGAAAAGCCACAACAACAGTGGTCAAATGAACGTTTTAAAATCACATCACGCCCAAGTAGTACAAGGAATCAAGACTCTGATAGACTGCCAATAAAATATTCTCTGAGAGCGTAACACAGTATCCTGAAGCAACCAGTATCAAGACTTTCTTTACATACCTAATGGTACCCCCAGGTAGAAGCCTCAAGTGGGATGTGCTCACATACTTTCAATTGGTGTTGCTATCATATCCGCCGCTCATAGGAAGAGAAACAAGTGTCACAGAATTCAAAAAAGTGTAAAACTTGTTCGCGCCAAAAGAAGGGCTTGTGATCGGGTCCCAGCAAAACAAGGCAGATGTCTCTGTCTCCCCTCCCGCGGATACGCATATTGCACACAATGTTATGCTCAGACTAGTCACGGACTATCCAGAAATGGTGGGAAGGCCTGCTGATGTTGACGTTGTCACCTTCCTAAGAGATCCAGTCAATTTCCTACACATGCGGACCCTTCTCCATGGTATCATGCTCCAAGTGGAGCTGTCCAATTTCCAGCGAGAATTCCTAAGGAGTTTCCAGTGAGACTGTTCGCCGAGAGACAGATCGAGGAAAGTGCAAGATTGTTCATGCTGCAAGAAAGGCCTGTGATCTAGAGGCTAGAGAATCAGAGCAAATGTCATTAACGCTAGAAGGCAGCCAATACGCATATTGCGTTTTCTTTCACCTCATTGAAAACTTTCCAGAACTAGTGTGCAGACCCAACCACATTGATGTGCCCACTTTTCTCAGTGATCCAGCAAAAAACGCTCAACTAAGCAGGCTCCTGAGGGCTATTGCAGCACAACTAAGAAGCAACTATGGACATCCACTGCTGAGGAGAGCCTTAGGAGGAGGAGATCCAAAATAGAATTTTTGTCATCATCATTTCACTGTGGAGCAGATAGAGAAAAGAGACACTGTTCTTCAACTTGTCACCGAGAGACCGAGAGAAAGGAGCAGACCCAAGAACTCCACCATCGTACTTTTCCTGTTCTGCATCCTTCTCATTTTTTCTATTTTTTCATATATTGACTTCTGCTTTTATTTTGTTCCTGTTGGTACAACATCTTATTTTTGCGATTTTGACTCGTTTGCTATTTTTCCATATTTTTATTTTTATTTTTGTTCCTATTTTTACAACTTTATTTTGTCCGATTTGCTCATTTTTCCTATTTTTGCCACACGTTCACTTTTATTTTTATTTTTATTTTTATTTTTTATTTTTTCAGCATTCCATTTTTGTGTAATTTGTAGCAGTCTCTTCAGTTTCTTCTTTCGCATTGAACTGTCACCAGCACGTCCTCAGGACCAAGGCAAATTCGAGGCATCCATTGGGACCTCACCGACTTTAGATACACGTGAATAAATGTGATGTATCCGAACTGCTAGCCTAACCCTTTTCCGTAGTCTAGCACAGGAATTGTACTGGGGACCCAGTGACTACTGTCGTCACTCACGTGAGGGGGGACATTTGGAGAAACACTCGTCCCTCTAATAGTAACAAACTGTCGAAATACGAGACAAGAGCAAAAGAAGGAATAAATAACTGACTATGAACTCTTTCGAAATGGGGGCCCAGAACAGTAACTTGGTTTTACCCCCAACAGAAAGGTGCCCTGCGTTCCTGGGAGAAAATGCTGCCATATGTCTTACAAATCTATCATGTGTATATGTTTGTTGATCATTATTGTCTTTCTGTCATTAACAATCAGAACTGCTTTCGTTATTGGTGCACGAAGTGCCCCACTATCAGCACGCCCACAGGATAATGAACGTCAGAATCCCACAAAAGCGCCCAGACCCTATATAGTGATTCCAGTTCTGAGAAAAGCTAATGATGAAACAAATGATTTGAAACTGAATGTAATCAGCAGTGATATGTATACACTTGAGGTAACGAATGGAGAGAAAAGCTGGAGACAGGGTCAGCACGGAATGAATGAAAACGTTGCACTGTCCACGGCACGCACCCACACACAGAATGCACACAAACAAGGGCAAGTGTCAATGGCTACAAGGCCTCCAACGAAGGCAGTGGAGAAGGAGAATCTGCCTGCTGAGCACTCAATTCCAGAGAATAGTGGAGATAACCAAGAAAAGTCAAATGAAATGCCAAAGAAGGAGGAAATAGCAAAATCCCTCGAAAAAACAAAAGTGGCCACGAAAGAACTCGCAGAGAAGACACACATGATAACAGATTATTTGTTCCCATTCATAGTCCAAGCAAAGAAACTACACGAGGATCTGAAAAACAGAACTATAGAAACTATAACAGCAAGCACACCTGCTCCAGCGCAAGGAACAAGCCGCAGGCCTACAACACAGCCACAAGTTGGGAGGTTGGTGAACCAATGGTGGTTACGGGAAGTGTATGGCAGACTGCAAAAGGGAAGGAAAGGAAGCACAAATCCCCCTCATACCACAGCGATGCAGTCGAGGCAGCCTGCTCCATCGAGATACCCGAAGTGGAAAAGCAGCACAGATGCATTCAGAGACGTAGTCATAGCAAACTACAGAAGAACGCTGAGAATAAAGAGAAGCCCTCATGAAGATAACAATGAACTTAATGACTACCTGGACAGCACAGCCCATCTCGGGAACAACATATGGTACCAGCACATGAAGGAAGTAGGGTGAAGGCAGTCGAAAGGAAGGCTTTGTCTGTGCTCTACTACCATACAGCATGGAAAAATCCAAGATCTTCGTGGCTGTAGAAGTTGATGTCCCTACAGCACACTGTATGTTGCATGTAGCAATGTGCAACACCAGAGGACAATTTATGGGAAGAGACGCCTCGTTGATATGGGCCAACGAAAAGAATTACCCGGATGAAGATGGCTACGTCCAGGACATTAAAACAAGAAACCGAGCGCACACCAGAAATCATGTGATCAGGTATGAGAACCCTGGCGTCAAAGGAACAGGGATAAAATGGGAAGTTAACCCGAGGCTGAACGTCCAAGGGAAGACTGCAGAAGAGGCTAAAATCTGGAAGAACAGAGGCCAAATGCAGATCTGGGGGTCAGTGGTCTCCCCAGACGGATGGGAAGACGGAGTAGTAATCTGCCGAGCATGGATGGTCCTTGGATCCTGCAAGGAAGCAATAGAGAATTCACAGAGGTTATGCAAACCTCTGTGGCCAAAGCTAGTAAAGTTACTAACATGGGTCGACGATAGAGGGGGACCACCGGAGATAGTGCCACTGGAGAGCCCGAAACTATGCTTCAGAAACAATGGCACAAGGAAGATGGGAGAGAATAAAAACTGAGGACGAATCTTTGAAGCTCCAGGAATGACCCAAGGGACCACAGTTATTATGGACCATTACTGGGCATGTGGATCCAAGGCATACATAAGGCTGCCGAAAAACTGGGGAGGCAAATGCACACTATTGAACGTCCACGTTCCCGCACTTGTGATCCCTAAGAATGACCTAAAGTTGGACAGTTTCCCGAAAGCAGATGCTCATCTAAGAAGAAGAAGATCTGTGGAACTGGTATCTAGGATGAAGAGGGAAAATTACTTTTCTCCCAAATCAGAAGAAGCATTCCATGCAATCCCGTACGAACATAGGCTGTTCAGCCTCATCTCAACAGTATTCACAACACTACTCCTGCCCCACATCCAAGTTGGAGTGAATGCTAAAGGGTTGCAGATAACCAGATGGGAGTTATTGCAGACCATCAATACCACTATAAAAGGATTCAACGCGATCAAAGAAGAGTTGAGAGCAATCCGGCTGATGACACTCTAAAACAGATATGTGCTTGACATGATCACAGCGATGGATGGAGGTGTTTGTGCAAAAATCGGAGAATCATGTTGCACATTTGTACGATCACACAATGAAGAAAACTGAACCCTAACAGAGGCCATAGGCATGTTGACAACTCTAAAAAACCAGAAGACTGATGAAACGGATGAGGTGGACGATGGCAGCTGGTTTGGGAACCTATTTTCATGGGTCCCGCAATGGATGGCTGATATATTCAAGTTCCTGGCAGCCCTACTAGCCACTGCTAGGATTCTGCGTTATCAAGATAATCATCACACAATGCCAGAAAACTGCAAAGAAAGCCATTGGGATGAAAATGATGGTCGATGTCGAGCCAGGCTGGAAGCCAAGAGACCTGACAGATGAAGAAATCATGGACTTTGTGAAGGCCAACGAATTTGCACCAGAAGGAACAAAGTTCACATATCCTAAAAAGCAAAGAAGGTATGAAGGAAAGTGGATCTACTGCAGTCCAAACGGACAGTGCCATTTTATGACCTGGAACAAAGATGAACATGTCAAAACAGCAGGAAGTTTGAAAGGCGTGATAAAAATATGGACTCCAAAGACGCACATGTTCACGCCTTCATGTACCAATCCTGAAGATGATGAACAAAACACTGAAGAAGCAAAAGAAATAGACGAGAAGAATGAAGCAGAAGTGGTCGATGAAACAACCAGAGGGGGGAGTGTAAAGGAGGCCCCAGACATGACCAGCACCACTGCCCCCCATTTCGAGCTACCAGGAAGGAACTCGCCAAGGCACGTGACGTATGAAGAGAAAATTAACTTACAAAGAGCTGCACTGGGACTCTGCCCAGTATACATCACAAGATCCATACCGGTTGAAGCACCCATAATCAGACAACCCTGGGCAGCACAGTACCCTATTAGACAGCCATACCAGCCTGTGATACGAAATGAGGAGTACCTACACATGGTCCACGAGGAGACACCTAAAGCCTTAATGGAAGGCCAGTGGAAATGACACAAAGGCCTGAACAGATCTATGAATGAACAAAAGCAGCTATCGAAGAAGACACGCCAGTGTGAGTAACTACGTAATTGAATGGAATAGGCACAGAGAGGAGACAATGTTACAACGTGAGGAAACAGTGTTACGAGACAAGATGGAAGCAACCGTCCTGTTAAACGTGTTTAAATAGGCTCGAAACGCAAGACGCTAAGAAATCGATACTGCTTGCAATGCTTAGTAGAAGATAGAGCGGCAAGCGCCAACCTTATTTCTACCTCAATAAGGCACATTATACAAGTGCAACTCCATTTTGTAAAAGCAGAAAGGTACCCAAACGGCCAGAGGCCTGACAGCCCAAGTTGCCAAAGACAGGAGAAGGAGCGGAATCGAAACTCAGCAAAGAGAGACTCATGCTTAGGAAATCAAGGTCAACCAGAGAAGGGGAGGAGAGCATGAACTTACAAGACTCCAACTACAGAGCATACCAGCCCGTCCATGAAGGTCAAGATAAGAGAGGACCATGCAAGTGGCTAGGCTGACACAGAATGAAATGCACAAAAGGCTAGAAACTGAAGCAGATTCACGGTGAACCAACACGTGACCAGCCAGGCACGAAGAGGTACCACTGCCTGATGTCATCCAGAACCCGAGGATGCCATAACTTTTCCCGATAAGAGGCTACATTTCCGAGAAAATACCCAGCCAACTAATTGACACATAGCCCTAAAACACTGATTGTTGGAAAGGAGGAAGGGTGAATCCTGGGGCACTAGGCACCTGGGTGTCTATTCTGCATGCTGCTAATTAAAGTGGAGATTTATGTTTAGGGGTGTAACTTGCCCAATCACAATGGACAATGGGCCTCATTACGACCCTGGCGGAAAGGGGTTTACGCCGGCGCTACAAGCGCCGACCCCTTCCGCCTTACTACGAGATCCCTTAGCGCCATGGTGATTTTAACGCCTGCTTTTTGCAGGCGGTAAAATCCATGGCGCTAAGGGACCTTGTTGTTAATTACGCCACCGTAATTTACGGTGGCGTAATTAACGCCTTCCCCACTCCCATTATACCCTATGGGGCAAGAATGGGAATGGGGAAGGGTAAAATGGGGATTGGGGATTTACCGCCCCGCCAAGGTCGGGATGGGGCGGTAAGTCCGCCAACCACCATGGCGGAGTTGGCAGCTTAGCGCCATGGACCATGGTGCTAATAGCACCATGGTCCTCCGCCATGGTCGTAATGAGGCCCAATGTAATTTAGGGTCCTATAGACACTGTAACCAATGAGACGTCATACTTGTGGTGACGTCAATCACGTGTGTTATCGAGGGATGGGCGCAGACACCCACCCAATAAGAGTTATCCAATCCACATGCTTTATTTCTATATACAGATATAGCACCTATACTTAAGTTACTTTTCCTAACCAATTACATTGCATGATGATTTTTTATAGAAATTAGACACCAGTGATGACGATTTTAGCCTATAAGAATTGCTGTTCTACCAAAGTTCGTGGCAGTCGGAGCGAGACCGGTGATCGCACTACAGCTGATTCCCATTTGTTTCCCTGTTTGATGTATGTATCATTAAACGGACTTCCCTTTGCCAAACTACTGAGTCCTCTTTATTGAGTTGTGTCGGAGTAAGTGTATCCTGCACCCCCTGTCCTCACATGGTGCAGCTATCTTGTCTTACAAGTTCTAGGGGGTGAGTGCTGACCAATGGGCCCGTCAGCCAATTCCTCTCCTCTTGAACACATGTACTCATCTAATATCATTGTATTGGAGTGTTGGCGTTAATACAGAAACCTAATCATATATAAATATAGGCAATGACTGCAGCATGCACCATAGAAGTACACTATTTATAATCTTGTAATAGTACAATAATGAATGCTACCGTATCAGAGTTTTGAGTAATGCTAAACATGAAATAACTAGCTAACAAGTCAAGACATACAGCACTTGTGCTGGTACAAACAATACATATGAAGAACCACAATGCATACAAGTCAGAGGCACATACAGGGGAACTAAAGTAAAGAAGAAAGAAACTCCATCATCAGAAAATGTTAATGCCATTAAAGTTTATCTTCATGTATACAAATGAATTGTGTGTTTGAGGCCTGCTCATTTCCCCATGTACGTGCACCATGAGCTGACACCAAACCCTAAGGAAAGTACTCAAAGAACATATGACAAGGTTAACGTCTAGATATATAGCACCTTTTTTTATTTTATTATTCTGACTGCCAGTGAACAAAACCACCTGGCCTTTATATGTCAATAAACAAAGACAAGTGGCCCAGATGTGTGATGTCATCAGTGATGTCATCAATGACATTTGTGATGCAATCTTTGATGTCCTGGGTGTTAGTCTTAGCAGTTCACGGTGGTGGCGCGAGTTATGGTTGTTTAGTTTACCATAACTGGCAAATTTCTGGGGTTTTTCGATTTTACTTGAAATCATAACGTCCCTTTAATAACGTTTTTACTTTGAATTTCATAGGTTTTTATTAGTCCAACATAACCATAACGTCCCTTTAACAAAGTTTTTTCAGTGAATTTCAAAGGTTTTTGTTAGTGCAACTTAACCATAATGTCCCCTTAACAAAGTTTTTTCAGTGAATTTCAAAGGTTTTTATTAGTGCAACTTAACCATAACGTCCCTTTAACAAAGTATTTTAATTGAATTTCATTGGATTCTATTGGTGCAACTTAACCATAGCGTCCTTTTAACAAAGTTTTTTCAGTGAATTTCATAGGTTTTTACCAATTCATGCTATTTTCCTACAATTTACTAATATCATACTTACCCAATATAGAAATGTTTGTTTCCAATTTACAAAGTGTCACCTTAAACTCTGCCATTTCCCACCTTCTGGAATCATTTTTAACACTTCCATACACTTTTTGCAACTATTTCAACTAGTTTTGCATCCGTAGACGTCTACAAACATCTGACTTGATAGCGGACATTCTGGACAGTGCCACATGACCATACGCTGGCGTGTGGCATGATGGCATGTCCGAGAACCTGTCCGCACTTCACAATAAGATCTCTGCATTGTGGACAGTTCAGAACTGCATTTTCTACTGATCTAGGAACTTTCAACTTCAAAATTTCCCTTGCACAGCTCCAACATCTATTCCTACTCATTATCCAATAACAATCTAGTACACAGTACATACTAGTAGCAAAACTGCTATTTATCCTCAAATGGCATCAGCTAATGCCATCCCTCCTCCCCAAGAGCCACCACCACTGCTGTAATCAAGGAGCATGAGAAACACTTTACCTTAGAAATATCACACATGCAACATTTCCCCTTGTCCACCTACCCCTCCATATTAGTGTTTGGTTCCTCTTCCCTCATATCCCTCCTCACCTTTCGTTCTCAGCTCTCCTGCCAAAACAAATACATCCAAAAACAACAAAACACATATTCCTTTAGGAACCACCTTTCACAGTTAAAAAATAGAACTAAAAAAAAAACATGTATAGACTTCATCTACTTTATATTTCTCAGTAAAGTACATAGACTCAATAAGATTTTCCAACATTTCCATTTGCATTTTGTGTTATGCTAATCGGAATAGTGTAGCGTTTATCCTCCTTTCCAGGGACTGGAACGGTGGATACTGGCCCAGCAGCCCAAGTTATCAGTCCAAGGGAAGCAAGGGTGGTTAACAAGGTCTCTGGACCATTATCCCCCCATTCCAGCCCCTGAAATGGGGGATCAAGGCCATTAGCACCCCAGGTTCCCAAAGCGGGAACCTGGGGTGCTAAAAAATAAGATTTTTCTTCCTACACCGGGACGTCCCGGTGTAGGAAGGAAAATCCTTTTCCAAGATGGCCACCATGGAAAGGGAAGATGAGGGTTCCTTACAGGGCCCCTCTTCGCTTTCCATGGCAGCCTGCAGAAGGCAAAAAGAGAACCCTATGGCCATATTACCACAAGCATATTTTTCTTCCCTTTCAGATCTATCCTAATTTCGAATAACTTTACCACAAAGCCAGTCCCAGGTGGACATGGCCACTTTAATCCTATGTGTTGTACCTTGTGGTCATGGCCAGTAGCCAGATTGTCCAGAACATGACCTTATTTCATGACCCGGACAATCGGGCCACTGCCCATGGCCACAGGCTACCCCTCAGTCACTAAAGGTATTCCGCTATTATTTGCAGCTACATTATGACACTTGTCAAATAATAAAACACTGGCACATTTGCAAAACCATGCTTGTAGGTCCTTGCCAATGCTCCTTACACAAGTTTGCGGGAAAACCACCCATGTTTTATTTTTTTTAAAGTGTCAAATGTATGCACATACAATCGTCATATAACCTAGCCCCCACTTGACAAAATCCATTCAAACTTTACGAAAACATCTATATCTAGATTTATAATCTGTTTGCAAACCTTTGTGTAGATTTGTCAAATGGCACCACATTTATAAGCCTTTACAATATTTTGGGACCCCCCCCTCTAATTTTGCCCCCTCATGACAGAATCCCACCAAACTTTGCATACTCATTCAGAATCAGGTCAGAATATACATGCAAAATGTCATGCAGTTCCATTAAGTGGCGCCAAAGTTATAAGCCATCCAAGAACTGTAATGCTGAGGTGTT
This sequence comes from Ambystoma mexicanum, assembly GCF_040938575.1. Taxonomy (NCBI): domain Eukaryota; kingdom Metazoa; phylum Chordata; class Amphibia; order Caudata; family Ambystomatidae; genus Ambystoma; species Ambystoma mexicanum. The sequence goes on from NC_090937.1 coordinate 407,567,321, forward strand.
CGCAAACTTTACAGGACTGTTCGTGAACATCCAAACTGTTTGTGGACTTTCGTGGCAAAAACACCTGTTTTTTTGCTTCTTGCGGCCATATCCCATCCCATCCTCATCATCCCTCACCTCCCCAGAGATTATTTGATATGTTTGACAAGTGCAATGTTGTGTTTTTTAATATGTTTTTACCGCGATGTCCGCGGACACCGGCCGCTGTCTGCGAATCCAAGATGGCGGGCGTTTCCAAAAATCTGATGCACTTCACGCTCTTCATCATCCAATCAGTGAACACGTTGCATGTCTGCGGACATGACGTAAATCGATTAACGGCGGAGCGAACAGGGAAGTGTGTGCATGGACCTGACATAGATATCACTAATGTTTAGTGACCTACTTTTTGGTCATTTTCAAAAAAACTACTGGACGGATTATCACCAATTTTACAAAAGCATGCTTTCGGACCAGGCTGCTGCTCCTGCCGCAAATTTGGTGAAAATCCGTACAGCGGTTTTGGCTGTAGGCATGAGCAAAGTTTATCCCCATTCAGTCTATGGGAAAAAAAGAAATTTTGGGACCCCTCCCATATAACTTTGCCCCCCTGGACCAAACCTCACCAAACTTTGCAAAACAAATCAGAATGGGCCATATACTTTTTATTTTGCAAATTTTGGTGTGGATTTATCCAGGTGGAGCAAAGTTATAAGCCACCCAAAAAGTGCTCTTCCTATGGGTTTAGCAACTTAACCATAACTACACAGCCACTACCGTGGCCATGTAATATATTTGTGAAAGTATGTTTGTATGTTCAGGGTTATCTCCAGCCCCATAACATTTGGTGGGCTGAAACTTTGGCCCAAGGACAACATACAATCTGGGGTGGTACTGGTGATGGTGAAATCTGACCAACCTCACCCATTTTCCCTGAACAGGATGGGGTCTGGTCCTTTGCTATCAGTATAAGTGATTTCAGGAGATTGCAGAGTTTGTGACTTTTCCAAAAATAGGAAGTTAGGAGACAAGGTCGGCATACCAGTCTGGGGTGTATAGGCAATAGCGAAATTTGACCAACCCCACCCATTTGCAGTTGTAGAGCAAGGTCCGGTCCTGTGTTATCAGTATAGGTGATTTTGGGAGATTGCCAATTTAGCAATTTTTCATAACTAGGACACAATAAAACATACACAAGGCTATAGCAGACCCCCACGTGCATGTCAGCTACAGACCCGGACAACACAGGGTGGTACCACTAGTATATACAATAATCTCAGTATATGAGTAGCTATACTATGCATCTGAAATACACACGGGATATACTGGCACAACACACACAAATATTCTATTCTCCTGGAATATGAGTAACCCCATTTCTCTCGTACTGTACATGCAGAACCTCTATCGCTATATGCATGCATGCAATATGCTGAGAAAATGAGAACCTACAGCATGCACATGAACTATGCACAGTATAGAAAGGATTCGAGAAAAAATGCACAATATTAACATACAAGAACACCCATAGACATGCAAGCACACACACAGTCAAAAACAAAGAGAATATAACAACACAAGAAATCATCAGGGAAAGGCAATTCTGGCATAGAGCTAGTCTTCTCTCTATCCCCACCTAAAAAGTGTGCATTGGAAAATGTCAGTTGAGAACAGAAAAAAAACAAAGAAAAGCATGCAAAGAAAAAATAAAAGAAGGAAGAATGCAAGTCAGTAGAAGAGCGGAGGGTAATGGTGGGCGAAGGTGGGGCATTACTATAGGACATGGTCCAGAAGAATTTAAGTGGACCATCATAGAAAAAATCCAAATACCTAGACTAAGAGAGAATTTTCATAATATCCTCCTAAAAAGGGAACAAAATTGGATTTTTAGACTAAATACACACACCACAGGACTTAATGAACAGATACAATGGAATGAACTGGCAGTGCTCCCCACATGAGACCTGACACATTAGAGGCACACGGGGCATTAAGTTACGTGATGGGGTTTCCATCCTCAGAGATGAGAAATGATATAACCACAAGCGACAAAGCATTACATTTATACAACTGGAGTATAAGTACATAGTGAGGGATCAATTTCTCTGATGGTATCTGAGCTGTAGAGAGATACGAGGTTGTTGCCCATACACCATGACTTTCACAACATAGCTATGATTCACCAGCATCTTAACCATAGAAACCATGGGAGGCATAAGCATCGGACACTGGCCCTTTAAAAACCGAATACCGATCGGTATCTGTTTTCGAGTGGAAGGATATAATCAGTGAAAAGGGCATCTAAATACATGGAATGTTGACTCCAATATATACATTTGGGTGTGCTATTCACACCCGAGACAAACAATACTTTAAAATTTAAAGTTGAATTTTATTTAATTCTAACTTTGTGTGATAAAAAACCCACAATAGTATGAGTGCAACTATAAGAACTCTAGAGCAAAACAGTTTGTGATCGAACACATTGTGAGCACAATTAAGCCTCGTATACATTCCCAAATTAAGATGGCCGCTTTGATACTTCGGATGTAAATAGACCGACATGGAAGGCAACCATAGAGACGTAGAACCAGAACCAGGAAGCAGAGGCCGTGTCCAGCGCTACTGCTATGGTAAACAGCCCTGAGTTCAGATTCAGTTAGACCGTGACTGAAATATAGCCTGGTGGGATATTTACACACGCACATGTCCATCTTATTGTATTGCAGAAAGGGACATCAGCGCAGCCCCAGTGTCACTGAGATGCCACTGAATCCGCCCCTTATCGAATATTGACGGGCAGCGGAGTCGGGACATACATCCCGGAATAACAGGCAGCATCATTTGCTGGTAAGCCTTGAATTTACTAAACAATTGTATCAAATCAGAATAGCTGAGTGTTTATTTGATTCACAAAATGTTAACAACACCCTTCTATACCCAGTGGTATGCGAACCTTGGAAGGTCCGCTTTCAACGTAACCAGCCAATCTATCCTGAAGAAATCTTTTCATACCGGGTCGTGGTAGGCACATGTATGATGCAATTTGGTTTCAAAACACGCATACCTCACAGGGTTTGGTGCCATACCACTGATTTGTGGAATATACCCTAAGCAACAACGGTAGTTGCAGGTGGCACATTATTCCTCACCCACTCCCCTTTCCAATATTCTAGATGCATGATTAGGTGAGACAAAGGACATGAATGGAGTTCCTTTCACTAAGGCACCTTAATTAAGTTACTCCTCCAATAAATTACACACCTTTTTGAACACATCTAACATGAATATAGATAGTGTGTTCAACCAGGGGGATACATACTTACCCCCTGCTCCCCTATCTATTGTTTCTTCTTCCTTAGGGCATGGAAGCACTGCAGAGGTCAGAATTGGTGGCCCATGAAGGGAGATATTCCCCAATTTTTTAATACTTAATTTTGACGAAGATGGCCACAGCTACCAAGATCAATGAAACCGGTCGACCACATTGGGCATGAGTTGGACTCATGTAACCGACCACCTGTCAACTCAAGAAACTGTTTCATACGTCAACAACTGTGTTAGGCTAGATAATAGTAGTAGGTCTAACCCTTGGTTTTAAGGCTCCTGGTAGTAGGAGCTGATACGTTTTTAGTACCAGAACAAGTCAGAATGGCTAACAGGAAGCTTATACCTTACTGGTGATTAAAGTAGTAATAAATTCCAGTCAGCATTAAGCTCCATGAAACTCAAGATTTAGACATTATCTAATCTAGAATGTCTCAAAAAATGTTGTATTTTTGACTTGAGTCTGCGCTTCTTCGTGTAATTGGATAGGGACAGTGTCTTTGTTCTATCCCTTTTAGATAGGCGGTGCAACGCCCCACCCCTAGGGAGAGTTTCTTTGGCATAGGGACAGGGTGTTCTTCTTGCAGGGACTGTTTGTTTTTGTGTGTCTGTATAAAACAAGTAAGAAGTTGGTCATACCTATACTCTACTTTACTTTTAGTCTACTCCAGATACTGTTATACAGTGTTACCTGCTTTGAGGATGAAACCACTTCTGAGTTAAAATAAAGTGGCACATTTGCCAAAGAAAATAATTGTAAAATAAGATTGTCATTAATACAGCAAATCTTTGTTATGACATTGAACCCATGCAAAATTAGGGGACAGTAATGACACTGAATTCCAAACAGCTGATCACATATAGAAATGGCAACTATTGGTGGAGACCAGGAGGCAATCGGATAAGAGAAGGATGAGCTAGGAAACAGAGTGCATAGGAAGGGTTACGAAGGACAGTTAGGCCCAAGGCAGGGTGTGGGGTAAAGACCATGATCAAAAGTGGTCAGTACCATGGTGTTGATGATGGCCAAGAACATTATAAAAAGAGAAACCGACGAGGGGAGACTTGCAGTATCTGGAAAATCAGGGAAGTTTCTATGCTTCACTGAGAAAGGAAAGACTAGTCTAGGCTCCTCAGCTACAGGGGAAGTTATCCAGGATTCCAATGATGGCCCACTGCTGAGGCAGAAATAGTTTGTGCTGCTGCTGTGTTGGTACCCACATCTCATTTCAAACCTCAAGTTCTGCTGTGTAAGGGGCTAACAGTGTTGTCTGGTGGTGAAGTCAAATGCTGAGGGCTATTCTTGACCACCTGTCTGATATTTGCTCCTGAGCACTTAGTCATGGGCATCATGGTAGCAGTTGGCCCCATTCTGGGCTTGTGCTGGGGTTTCTTGGTACTTTGTCTAAAGTCTAAAGTCTGATGAGCCATTAATTTCTGGTTGTGTAAATCTGGAATGAGTGCTGTACTGTGCAGAGGTTGCTTAAAGCAAGAGGCAGGAGCTTGGCACAGCATGGCATATTCAGAGATATTCAGGTGCCAACATGTCTGAAAGAGGTGTTTCTTCCAGTGCAAGTTAAGAATCCTTACATCATCAAATGTTGATACATCTGCATGTTCAAGCTCTGATGCAGGTGTTCTGAATGGTAAAAAACAAGGGGGGTCCTGCGAGTCTCTCTGCCAGACATTAGACCTGGTTGCGAGAGCTTTACCCAGATTCTTTAGCTCACTATCTTTCACAGAGGAGAAATACACCAAACATATCAGTCTTTGTCCTGCCCACAGGCAGTCCAGCCCCAAAATGCTATTCAATTCTCCTCTGAACAAGATTACCAATAGTAACCCCAGACACGTGTTTCAGTCCAGTTGGACCTCATCAGTAGGATGGAGCTGTGCCTCTCTAAGAATAGTCAGCAATGGGTCCACATCTGGATTCCCCTAGTAACTTAGGGTGAGACCCATAGTTACTTAAATATGCAAAAAACAAGAGGTGGTCATGGGAGTCCCTCTGCCGGACCTTAGTCCCGGTTGGGAGATACTTAGCCAGAGTCTTTAGCTCACTAAGATCCACGTCTAGATAGTGAGCTAAAGAATCTGGGTAAGGCTATCGCAACCAGGACTAATGTCTGGCAGAGAGACTCCCAGGACCCCCCTTGTTTTTTGCATATTTAAGTAACTTTGGGTCTCACCCTAAGTTACTAGGGGAATCCAGACATGGACCCCTTGCTCACTATTCTTATAGCAGCACAGCTCCACCATAGAGCGGTTTCATTTAAAATAAAAGCATAGGAACCCTGAATTTTGCGTTCAAAGCAATGCCCTGTGCGAGCACTGAGCACAAAGAGTAATCTACTCTGTGTGCACTGTCCTCGCACAGGGCAGATTAGATCTGCCGGGCCCACGAGGGTGGGGGGGCTGTGCTGCTCGGAGCAGACTGCTCGGAGCAGCACAGCCGCCACCTTCGCGGGCCCGGCTGTGGTGCCTGCATGAAGAAGTCCTAGTGAAAGTGCAGGACAGCCTTCCTTAGGAAGGTCTGTTCCGATGTCCTGCTGTAGTGGATAGATAGGGGGGCGGAGCCAGAAGAGTGCTAATGGCGGCAATGAGCTGCTCCGCCCCCCTACGCCATGCCATTGCTGGATTGTTTTTTTTTTTTCTCTCCTCGAAACCTAGCTGGAGAGCATGGGTTTGGTGTTTTGGGTGACTGACTCTGGCCGGATCCCGAGATCCGGCTTCATATCTGGTGCCGGATATCGGATCCGACGAGAGCCGGCCCAATGACCAGCAATGCATACGTCACAGTATGTGTGATATAGAGAAAGACTTTGGGCCGCATTAGAAGTTTGGCAGTGCAGTAAAAAAGGGAAGTAATTCCGTCACTGCCACTTTTTTTAGAAGTAACGGAATTACAGCCATTCTTAATGCACCACCAAATTACTAGTTTCGGTGAAAAGTGGAGGATTCAACTGCAGCAAAAAGCTGGAGGTAAATCCTCCACTTTTTCCTCCCAAAATCTGTGGATTTGCAACTGGCAGCGGATCCGCCAAAATCTCCATGCAGCCCTGAATGGGGAATTACACTACCCCCTGCCACTCGCAATCCTGTGGTAAACCCACAGGCCTGAGCACTGCTAATGGTGAGCGATTTTGGCAGTCATTTCCCTGCCAATTTACTGCAAAACTCGTATTGGTGAAATACTGCGCATCCCATCAGGCACACTACACGTTTCCCATACATGTGATCTTAGTTACATTGTTCTGCTTTTCCATTTTACTTTCGGAAAACTATGTTTTTAACAATGCCACTAGCAAAATTCGTAAATGTGTAAATGTGAACTGGGCCCAGGGTGTTTTGTGGCAGGTGAGTATATGAACAGTGTTGTTATAAAATAAGAAAAAAAATCACGGATTACATGGTTAAAGGACCCTGAATAGATCAATATTTATTTTCCAACCAGGCATTTATGTTCCTTAGCTCACTAAACTTCTTATTTGCAACATCCAATCAACGATGGGAGACTTGGCTGCTGTTATTCTAGACGTGTTGTACCCATGAAGCGTGGACACGAGGCACACTAACACACACAAACACACACTTAATGATCGCCATCACATTATTCCTTTGCGTCAAGCAGGTCAGAGTCAGGAAGGTTGTGACACTGTTCCGAAAATGGCATCTCTTTTACAAGTAGGATAGAGTAATTCCTTAGGAAAAGCGATTTACTATTATCATTTCAGGTCTCAACCAGAATAGCCACTATCCATGATTCTGAGCTCAAAGCATGTGACCCACGCCTGGCAGATTCGTTTTGTTTAATTTCCAAGGAGAAGTTTACAACACAGAAAATAATGTAGTTATTAAAAATGGAGGTCACGTAATTTCGCCAGCATGACTCAGTCCCGTGTGCTTCTTTATCACCGGTTATTGCAGCTGGGTTCTTTACGTCAACGGCAAGGAGCGCATAACGGACTGCCCCGCAGTGAACGATGGGAAATGGCATCACATCGCAGTGACGTGGTCCAGCATGAATGGCTTCTGGAATGTATATATTGATGGGAGACTCTCAGATGGCGGAAGAGATTTATCTGTGGGACAGAATATTCCCGGTATGTATTTCTTTTGGTATAGACTTATATAAACCCTGCATGGATTTGCTTTTAGATGTTGCCATCTGGGGCATGAACACCACCAGAGGCAAATCAGCTCTCTTTTTTTTGTTTTCACGGCCGGCCATGGCTACTGTTCGGATGAATTACGTTTGAGAGGGCTGGGGTGTTCACGCTCTGAGCACAGTATACATACACCATCAGGCACAGTGCCTCGCTTGGGAGGTTAACTTTGGTTGAATTTAATACACCTATATGCGACAAGTAGGCACATTTACTATTGTTCTTATTTACAATTCCATTTCAACAGAAACCCTAGATGTATATCCCCTTCTCTTTTAATGTAGAGATGCTCTCTTCATAGATTAAGCTGGAAGGACGTTTAGCAGTGATTTCCAGTAACCTCGAAGCAATGTGTGCAGGCTATGCTGCATTTCTGGGAATACTTGATATGAATAGAGACATGCTATCAATAGGTCAACACACGTCATAGGTCATAGTTCAAGGTGTCATCGATGTTTGTTTCCGTTAATCTATTGTTTTACAAATTATCTTTTTAGTTGCTGAGAATTTAAAAATGTGTGTTCATGAACCAATCGTTCGACCTGAATCCACACTAATATGCAGAAACACGTGTTTTAAATGTCACTAATTCTTGCACGTATCATCTGCTGTACCAGTGATATCACTCATGATGTCATAGGTTTTAAGAGATGTCATATGTGAGATCATCAGTGATTTTGTTTGTGGGTAGCGCAATGCAGGCCTCGTAGTTAAGGTGGTGTAGCTTTCAGCACCTGCCGAATTTCAGGGGGTTTGTTGTGTTAAATAGGCACCTTAACGTCACTTCAACTCAAGCTTTTTCAATTAATTTCAAGGGTTTGGATCTATCAGATGGTTTCAACTTAACGGTGCTTCAACTAAAGTTTTTCCATGGACTTCCAAGGGTTTTGTTGCACTGAATTTATTCGCCACAACTGTCATCAGTTTTAACTCAGAATAACCCCTGAAATTCAGTTCTCCTATTTCAAGCAAGTTCATCTTAACTAAACGCCATCTGTTGCACAACGTATGTTCGCAAAGATGACTTCATAGATGACATCACTGATGACACACACATTCTTTGGAGCCTGCTAGCCATGCCTTTCGGTTTGAGTGATGCAGTTTCTTTTCTGATCGTTTCTGGCGGTATTGCCGCAGTAATCCCACAGGATTCCCCTGGTAGTGCCCGATAATCCAAAAACGTTCTTCCCCAAAATTGGCCACCCAGACCACCTCCAAATCCCCAACTTCACGTGGTGTCCTCTTTCCCCCTACCAACCCCTGTCCTGATGTGATTGCATCCTTTTTCCTCTTCCATAAAAGTTTTCAGCACTTTTCATTTTTGGGTTTCATGGCTTTTATTGCTGGAATCGCTCGCATTGAACACACAAAAAAAAAAGTCTGCTTTTCATTTCTGAAAGGCATCTCTGCTGCAAGCACCATGGAAGATATATAACAATTGTTGGTAACAGGGGGCCCCCTATTCTCTGTCGATCGGATATTTTAAAAACGACTGGGTCAGTTTACCCCAAAACAGTCAAGGAAATTAAGTCAATCCTTTGTGCCCAAGATGCTTCTTATTTGCTCCAAATCCGTGCAGCGGTTTTTGCGCTACAACGTGCCACAAATTGCACGTTTTCTCTATGTGAAAATGAATGAGTCCAAGTGGAACACAACTTTTTTGAGTTTCTTAATAACTTGTACCTTTTTTAAGGAAGCTTTCCCAAAATATCCAATTTGGGAGGGGGATTTCATCCAAATCCATCTAGCAAGTCAAAAGTTATTAGAAATAGAAATTTGAGAAAATTCTATGTAAAATTGTTTCACATTTACTACAGTGAGGCAACAGCTGCCCTATAATATATATATATATTATCATTCTCTAAGGATGGCTATGCATTGAACTCAGGCCACATGCAAAACTGCCTTAATCTCCCAGCTCCTTCTCTTCTAACATTCTGTAAGTGTGGTTGTCAGATCACAATCGATGGACAAATGTTGCAGCCATTTCATCCATATATCCAAATGCTTCTGCTGCCCAAATGAGTAAATATGTTTCATTGACGTTTCATTGCTACGAATACTTTATATTAGAGTGAGTGTTTTGAAAGATTATGTAAGCATCAATCCCAGTGAACATTATTACGTAGCGATTCAGGCATTAAACCCTTTTTTGACAGTACAGTAATAGCACATGCAACTGCCATGTTCGTATTATAACATTATAGCAGAACATATATTTGGTTATTCTAGGTTTTGAATATATGCATTGCTCTGAAAGACAAATACAATGTTTGTATTATTATTAAAATATATGCTGCAAGTGCTCATTAGAAATTTGCATTGTTATATTTCAAAAAGATCCCTTTTACAATTAAATAATGTCCTTTTCATCCCCCTCACATTCCTCTATATGGACAATGCACCCACAGTGTATGGCTGATGGTGACCTACCTTTAGGACACACTGGAGCTCATTTTGCTCCATTAAATGATCTGGTGGCTGAGCGCAATTATGTATAGGCCTACAGGTAGGGTGCTCCTGCCGACAAACTCTGGTAATTTGCACAGTGAAGCACACATGTACAGGGAAAAATGCAGCATACATGCATGGTTGCTGCCTTTGGCCATGCACATTTGCACTCCGCTGTGCAAATGAGTAAATGCTGCCTATCAGGTACACATGGTAGGCAGAGTTTAAAAATGCAATTTAAGGCTGGGTATAATGCTCACACTGTAGGCAGTGTTTAATTGTAATTGTAAACACTGTTTACCATCACGCATGGTAGGCAGCGTTTAATTGTAAACGCAGCTTGCCATGCAAGCATAACAGGCAGCATTTATAATGGATTCCTATGGGGTCTGCCTGCTTTATGCTGGCACATAAGTCTGGTTGACTCCTTTGGGATCCACAACATTTGCTGAGGCATTTTTATGGTGTCGAAGGAGGGAGGTGGCAGAAACGCTTGTTGCATTCTCCCCCTCCTCTCCGTCATACAAATGATTGAAAATGGGACATAATCTACGCGAAATGCATAATAGCCTTTACACAAGGTTGTATGCATTGTGCTTCTGCTGAGCTGAACATGAGCTCCACTGTAAGTCTCCACATACCAGGACAGTCTCCACCTCAGGCACACCTCTATTGTTCCTGCTTTCTTTCTTCTTTTCACAACATCCCCTTCACTCCCCTTAAAGATATCTGCGATTGTTCCTCTACTTGTGCTTCTATGATCAATCGATGGTCTGTCTCTAGCAAACAGGCACCTGTTATTCTGGCTCTCGCCCACGGCAGGAGAGACAGAGATATCAAGTGAGACAGAGAGAAAGAGAGAGAGTGAGAGAGGCAGAGAGGAAGCGAGAGAGAGAGAGAGAGAGGCCGAGAGAGAGAAAAAGAGAGAGAGAGATAGACCAAGGAGAGAAAGAGAGTGTTGGATTTGGATCAGCATATGATACACCTGGTCCAGCTAGTTAGATTTTAAATGTACCCAAAGATTCAACAGGCTGGCGTTATATTACTTCCCTTATGCGTTTGATATTGTTTCACATTTGGAGAATAAAAATGCACCTGGTACCTTTATTTTGGATGTGATAGAGTTTAGACATTACATGAGAGGGGAACCAGTGTATAAAGCATTCAGGTTATCCATTCTAGAAAGGAATCTATTAACAGCGGTTAATGGGTCGCATACTGCTAAAGCTTCGGCCTAAAATGGGATGCTGGTGGAATTGACTTGACAAGCTTGCTTATTTGGTTTGTTTTTGGAATCAAGTAGGAACACCAAATTTCTGAGTGCATTGACATTGTGAGGGGAAGATCAGTGAGAGGCTGGCCAGGGAACAGGGAGTGCAGCAGTCTAAAATAGAGATTCATGTTTATGTTTCAAAAAGAGCGAGTTTATTGTTTTATTTGCCTGAACAGTTTGAAACAAGCTTGAGCAGTTCTAGGTGAGTATGCAATGTTAGACTGAAAGCCCTGCCCTGTCACTGCAGTCTGTGGAACAGATTCTCAAAACCTTGTTTTGGCACAAGTGTTGAGATGCGTCAAAAAAGAAGGTGGATTCTGAAAGGTCATCTGAATGAGTGCAGTTATAAAGCGCTCATTCGCATGCCCTTTTTTTCAGTCCTTTGCACATTTGTGCCTGTGAGTGGACATTTCTGCACATTTAAAAGAACATCCTGAATTGACAAACAGGATGCACTTTTAAATGTGCAGAAGTGAGGGTCATCCCCCTGTGCCTGTTGGGAACAGGCGCAAAGGGAGACACAAATCATGACAGGGTCATTTCCGAAAATGTCATGATGTTCTCTTTAAGTAGTGCCTCTCATACTTGCATTCCCATGCCCCAAACAGGGAAGGAAAAGTTTTTTTTTTCAAGCATTTCACGGAGAGGGGCCCACCTCTGTGAAACTCGATCCCAGCAACCATGTGGTTGATGGGAGCTTGTCATACTTATGTATGCAAGGAGGGTGTAGAGTGCATCTGTGTGCCACTGTCCAACCCCTCTGGAAATACACAGGTCACCTTTGAGAATAAGGTGACCTGCACATTTCTGAAAGAAGTGCAAATAAAAAAGGCATTCTCTGTTCTGAGAATTAGTCCCTGTGTGTTTTTCACTTTTTTCATGATTGGTTCACTGACTCTTCCTCTGATGAGTACTAATTAAAGGAGGGACAATATTTTAATCATGGCCGGGACACATCATGCACCCTTTTTTCTATATGAAACCAATCCTGTATATCTTGCTGAGAGGTTCTTTCCTGGTTTTAGGCAGCCTCTTCTCAATTTCAGGGGTTACAACACTTCTGTAACTAACTAACGTGTGCACCTCTGATCCCCCCTCCCTGTGGCCCCATGAACATTTCGGTGTCAATTTCTGCATGTAGAAAATGTTATTGGGCCTCATTATGAGGTGGGCGGTAAGGGGTTAACGGCGCTGGTAAAGTCGCCGGAGCCGTTAACCCCTTACCACCCTATTACGAGGACTGCTCGCGGGACCCGCTAAGGACGACTGGTTTTACCAGGCATCCTTAGCGGGTCCCGTGAGCAGCCCAGCATGCTAACAATGGGCCCATCATTAACAGGCCCGTTGTTAGCATGCTCCCCATTCCCATTGAACCCTATGGGCGCTCAAATGGGAATGTGGATGGTCTGGGTCCGGGTTCCCTGAATGGGGAAATACTGGGCCCTCCAAGGTCGAAATGGCCCGGTATTTCCCTCATTCAGGGAACCCGGACCCGAGTTTGGAGGCAGCCATGCCCTTATTAAGGTCATGGCTGCCTCCAAACTCCTAATGAGGCCCATTGTGTGTAGTGGATATGTTGCAGATTTCCTCATTTATGGTTACTACTCTTCCAATCACAACGTTGGATTTGGTCGATGTGGCCATATACAATCAGTTTGTGATAGATTTTTGCATTCAGGGTTAAATCCATATCTGAGAAGTGTTTGCAGGGATGGATCCTACAAAGAGTTATGGAGTGTCCACAAAAATACTTGAATGAATGCAACCATTTATTTGGACTTGGGAGCCTTAGCTTCGTCCTCAGGTTCCTTAGAAAGGTTTGGGTCTGCATCAGTGAATCAGGGAAAAAATTGAATCTTAGACATGAAGAGTCCCAGGTCAACCTACAATTTTATTTATTTATTTTCATTTTTAAAGCGCTCACACAGCCTGGGAGCATCGAGGCGCTGTTAAAGGAATATGTCTTAGTTGCATATTTATAACACGCTTAATACCCAGAGGTTTCTAAGCATGGACCTGGGGATCGAACCTGTGTTGCTTCGTGTCATCTTATTTCCAAAGCGAGCATGTTGCCCGCTAAGCTATCCCCTCAGAACCAGATAAAGGCCTTTATGTGATTGACGTTCCAGACTTTCTAAAACGTTGGTGAGATCAAGAACAGTGTATGTTCCTCTCGATTCAGCAGGACCAGTAATCTAGCTATTTTCCAACCCTTACCCTCAAGAAGCCTTTCCCACCTGCTTACGGCATGGAACGGAAGATGCAGAGCTGATAGCGCCAATGCTTTGTTGTACTAGTAGCTAAACAGAGCATAAAATGTGAAGCTGTCTACCTCAAGTGCTATTAGATCCCCCTTCCTCTGTGGTGTCCCAATTGGAGATCCTTACATCCCCTTCATTGGCTGATGGAGAGCTTCAGCCCAAGTAGAAACGAGAACTAATATTGGGAAAGAAAGGTTCTACATGGTGTGGATGAAGCCAAACCTGGGAGAATCCCCACACAAGCCCAGTACATGATTCTCCTCAAGTAGTACTCAATTTTCCCATTCTCTTCCAAAAGACCGTTTACAGCCCTATATTTGGTTCCTGAGAAGAACACACAGAGTATGCATACTATTGGGAGTGGTGAACTAAAGGTTACTCTTAGGGTTCTAACCTCTTTTCACCATAAGTGGCAAATGGTACCTGGAAGTTTGGGAAACCGCATTCCATTCCAAGATTGCAGAAGGAGTTCCTAAGAGTGCACATCACGCTAATCAGGCGACCCACAATCAGCACGTCATCGGTATGAAGCCCGGAAGCATCAAAACACTAAGAAGCCTGGTACAGTATAAAACCAATCCAAATGTGGTAAGCAGTGCATCGCATCTCTGCCTTTTTTCCTCTTGAGTTGTAGGTGTTCCATAGTTTTGTACTGTCTCTTATCCCCCGTTGCTGGCATTTACTCATTTGACTATATGCCGTACGTGGCTTCAATCTATAAATCCTTTGCTTGTTCGGTCACACAGCGAGCTCCTTCTTTACATTTCTCTGTTTACTTTAGAACCTGTTTCCTTATCGCACAAGTGCTGGTTTAAGCATCATCGTGTTGCAACATCTGACTACAAGTACCCTACCTGCTTGTGAACTCTGACAGTCACCTGTGTGCTATACAGAATCCGCTTCACACAGTCTGTACATTCTAGTAAGGAGATTTTTCCATTGTTTGGGTTTCCTCCTTGTTATTGGGACTGTGCTTCTGTGGAGGCTCCCAGCCCTCTGTTTTAACATCAGAGAGGCATGGTGGCTTCTCGTGGAGATCAGCCTTTTCTCTCTTCTAAGAAGAAGAATACTCAGATAAGGCCAGTGACTGAGAGTTACTTGTTGGACTAGTGTGTCTTTAATCCACTTTGGATGAGCAGATGTTAGAAGGATACTCTATTTCTAGGTGGTATGGGCATGTGCGGAGGCTTAAAAAGAGGACTATATGGCGGTTGTATAGTCAGTAAGGAATTGCGTGCTCCTCCAGCAAGGGTGCTTTCGGTCTTTTGAAAATAAGAGGTGGATGGTAGTGGGCCATGATCTGAATTCTGTCTTGGGCCATGTGAGTGATAGCTTCACCAAGAGTATAAGGGAGGAAAGAGCTCTAGGCCTTCCACCCTGACACTCCAAGAGAAGGGGCGAATAGACCTGTAAAGTAGTGAGTTTTTTCCGTAAAATATGGTTCAAGGCCAAGGAAAAGGAGATCTAATTCAGACTGGCCCCAGACTTCGACCGTCTGCTGTTCTAGGTACTGACTTATCATTGATTATATATTGATTCATGTGGGTGCTTGATCGAATTTGATACACATGCTTGCAGCCCAACAGTTGACAAGCCAACATGACCATTTGGAGCCAACCATTAAGACCTCGGATCAGCCTCCCCAATAATCCAACACTATGGAGAAATCAAAGTAACCACCAGTGATAGGGTTATCAAGCAAGTATCTGTTACAGTGAGAATTGTCCTGGCACAGCTGCACAAAAGGGATTTCTTCACAGAATTTCCAAAAAAAGAGGAAAATGTTGCCTTTGTCGCCTACGTACCTTTGGTTGAACCAGGAATGCCATAATAGAAAGAGGGAGCTACAAAACCTAGGTGACTACGCATCACAGGGTCTTTGGTGCAGGCTGGAATTCTCCGAAACAGAAGGTACTAGAATTCCCTGGTAACTAGGAAACAGAAGAAAGCCTACAAGTTCACCTTAATGGACTTTGAGCAGGCCACCATTTATGAAGATTAGGAAAGCCTTCTGGTGGTATTTGGTGGTGACAGATATTCAAACCAGTGTTCTGACCTCTGGAATTAGGGAACCACACATTTCCAATGTTTATGCCTTGACCTTAGGGAAAGTATGTCAAGGACTAATTACATGTAATTTTCCGAGTGTTTTGGATGGTCTCTGCTTGGCATTTCCCTGATTGAGGTTTGCTACAGACTCTACTAGGTTTTACAAGGCTGCATCACTTGATGCACTTCCAATTGATCTGTTTTGTAAATAGAAATCTAATGAAATAAAGGTAACTCTCTGACTCCCAACAACCTAAAGTACCAGAGCCTAGGCTTATAGTTGTGCTTCTTTATCTGAGCTGCCATCACCGCAGACCACCTGTAACTACCCCGTTAGGAGCTGCACTTCCCTGAGACTAGTCTGCACTGCACCTCTAACTATATCACCTTGACTCTACTGACTCCCATATGCTCCTTCACCCCAAATAAATGATATGGTATGATATTTTATTTATATTGTGTCCATACACAAGTGTTTCAAGGTGCGAGGAGGCAAGAGAGGGGTACACGGGAGGAAAAAACAGCGATCTTACTAGGCCCATTGACATTGAGAACACCAAGTGCAGGGGAAAGGGAAGGGGGAAAGTGCAAGGGGCAGAGGAGGAGTGGAAAGTGCTGAACATGTGATCAAAACAACACCGACAGGTAGTGCGGCTAGTGCATGGCAAGTGCAAGAATTAAGCGCAGACAACGGGTGTCTAATAAGTGCAGGTAAGGGAACTGTAGGGTTGCAGATACAGACCCAAGAGCAAGGGTTGTCAAGAGGCAGTGCGGGTATGCAGCTGGGTGGGCAGGGATCTGGGCCTGAATTCAGAAGGTAGCCAGGTGCCTAGTGCAGAAACAGACAGAGTTCAGCAGGGGAGAGAAAGAGAGAAGGCAGAAGCAAAGAGGAAGTTCTTGAGGTGCTTCCAGAACAGAGGATGATTCTCCTCAAGTTTCAGAGAGGCAGGGAGGCTGTTACAGAGGGAGGCCCCAGCTGAAGAAAGAGAACTACCACCAACTTGTTGCTTGGAGAAGCGATTGGCCCTGAGGGAGTTGGAGGTAGATGAGTGAAGAGCTTGAGTAGGAAGATATTTCCGAAGGGAGAGTTTAAGGTATTTAAGACCCAGGCCCTAGAAGGTCTTTTGGACAATGCAGAGGGTCTTGAACTTAATCCTTGCAGCCACTGGGAGCCAATGAAAAGATTTCAGGGCTGGAGAGATACGATCCCTGGGCGTGAGGCCAAGGACAAGTCTTGGAGTCCTGTTCTGGATGAGTTGCAGACGACAGAGATCAACCTGCAACTGCTTCCCAACTGCCTCTATGGAACCTACAGAGAAGTACCACCCCTAGCCATAACAAGAGCCAAGTGCTTGAAAGCTCTGAGTGGAAAAAGTCAAAGATCTTTGAGTGGGGGATGCTATCTGTCTTTTTGGCTGTGCTTTTTGATCCAAACTGTTCGAAAAACCCTGCACCCATACTCCATGAGATACCTACAAACCCAAATCTCATGTGTTCTGACTACATTAAGGAGGTCAAAATTAGGATCACATGGAAATTAGCCAATCAGTCATCGCCTGGCATCAAACTTGACACCTGCAATAACCATGCATTATTTCTTAGCATATTTCTTAGAGTGGTACAATGAGCCCCAAGGGCACACTATCATTGAAATATACCAATCTCAGGAAAGCACTGCACTTGCCTCTGCTTCTCAGAGATGCTAATGTTTACAGTTAAAAGGTTACACTGGACTTGGGACAGTCAACTATTTACCTTGTCCTTTGCGGAGCACGCAGATTTACTTACCTTTAACTGTGTATAAAGAATTAAAACTGTACAGTTGTCTGTGGACCGTCCTTTATTCAAAGTATTAACAAGTTAATCTTTCTTATATTCCAGACTACTCCCTTCAAATCTGTGTTTATATAATTCCATAAACCAGTTTGGACCCAGACAAACAGGTTCGGGGGAAAGCTCCTGATATCTATAGAATTTCAAATGAAATCCATAGTGCTTGATAATCTGTATGGATCCTTATAGATGTTCAAACACAAACAGGGGTTTCATGGACATCACAGCACCTTCACTATTCAGGGGTCCTAAATTGACCAACAGCCTTGTATGTCTCTTGCTGGCTGGAATACCAAGGCTTTTTCATCCTCTATTGTAGTTCTTGAAACCCCCCCCCCCCATTTTATAATATACCACTACAGCAGAGGAGTGAGCTAGAGGCTTTCTCTGGAGACAGATGTTTCTTTGGATGAATGGATATGGAAATGTGTGTCTTCTTTAGAGTGTTTTATGAGAAATTATTCAAGTCAGGGAAGAGCAGTGCCTGGTATGCAGTCCAAGTCTCTCAGGTGGCACGGTTGACTATCACAGTCACCTGTGTCAAAGTCTGCACATAAACCTAGAAGGAATAAGGCCTTTGTCTAATTTCTCCATTATGCGTTCAGACATCTTATGGGGTTGATTCCTTGTTGTGTATGGGATGAAAGTCTGAATGATGGATGGTCTGATGTTTTAATCTCTAATTAAAATATGGTACAATAATATAGTAAAATGCTTAAGAACACTAGAAACATCAGTAAACTGATTTTTTTCAAGAAATACCCACAGTAAGCAAGAAGTAGAAATAATAACTCTATACCAGGTGACACACACACCCAAAGTCCAGCATCCAAGGCTAAGGAGAGAAAGACTGCCTAAAACAATGTGGGTAAGCACACGAAACACAACTGCCAAAAGCAGAAAGAGCACAGTGCCATTGAATACAATTTAATGAGTTAAGAATTTGGTAAAGTGGATATTGGCAAAAAAGCAGACAGAGAGGTGCCAGCACTGGTATCCTAGTTCTGGATGTGATTCACAACGAAGAAGCCTCAAAGACTCCATTTGTCCCTGGGACTATAAGTAAAAGGGAGTAGGTAACGGTAGATCTCATCCATAAAGTTATAATGTGCTATTTCTTGCTGCTACTTATCAGGGGTGGGAACAATCCCTCGAATCCATGCCATTACAACCCTGCTCCTTGCCAACAGAGGACCCATGAGAGGGTCTACAGTGTAACCCAGAACACAGATAAGGAGTAAATGAGATTGGGTTTCCCTGACTCTCTCCCAGTAGCTTGAATACACCATATCAAAGGGTCATAGCCACTTACAATTCCATGCAAGATGTAAAAAAGTGCAAAGGTGTATGCTGGTAGTTTAAGTTGATTTTCTGTAGTCTGTCTACAGAAAAACACCCATTGATCAGCACTATTTTCTAGTGAGAGGTCATTTTTATGGAAATGTGTAACCATAAGAAAGCACCACCTCGTATGGTGGAGTTTAGCTGACACTTACCTTCCATGGACATGTGGTGTAAATATACTGGGTTGGGAAAGACAGCCTGGCGGCACCCTATAAAGACAAGTCCTTGGCTGGAAGCATTGGTCAGCTTTTAACTGTAAACCATAGGGTAACTGGGCAGCAGAGTCAGTTTTAGGTGAAGGTATGTTAAAATATCAGAGTCTTACCACCCTGAGTATTGAAGTCATCCATGGATAAGAAGGAATCACAGGCAATGACGTCCCTCCCAATAGATTTAAGAGTTTTGACCAGCATAGAAGCCAACAGCCTTTCATGAATGGCATCCAACACGGGTACTCAGAAAATATGTAAGGAATGGGAAGAGACTTTCTTTGGGTAGGCTAAAGCACCACCTAATAGCCCAAACTAAAAAACAGTAATAATGATTGACATGGATCTGCTTGTCTGATGGCTCCACCACTCCTTGCTGTGAGCCAATCATGTGTCACATTTCTCCCTGCGTTCCCTGACTGCTCGGTGAGGGTGTAAGTGAGACAGTGAGTGAGGGCAACCGGGTAAGCCTTAGAGCCAACTAACATGATGGCTCACACTTTGAGAGGCAGCGGGCCTGGCATCTATCCTGATTCCTGTCTGCCTTGGATCAGATGCTTCCCCTCCGCCTGTGTAGGTGGCACACTGCAGCAGTTTTCCTGAGGTGGCCGCTCTGTCTATGCCCTCCCTTAGTGTGTGGTATAGCAGGCCTCCACCACTGTTACTGTTTATCTGCTCCACGATCAGCACTTTCACTTTGCTGTCTAGAGCTTGCCTGGCACAGAAATACAGCCGCCCAGGAGCCTGTAAAGCTCTTCCTCAAGTCGCTCCGCCTCGAGGCTTGAGGCGAGGGAGCCGAATGGTCATCAAATTGGGGAAGGTACTTACATTCGTCATCCATGCAGGGCCATCACAAAGGGGGAGGTGCCAGTCAGAGGTGTTTGGATCCCTCAAGGCAGGGCGGCACTGTACGGTTGGGGATCCTCATATGTTGTGTCTGGGTTGCTATTCGCATAGCACTTCTGACATCTGCGGTCAAGTCCTAGGAACAACGAATTGGGATATGTGGCATGGTGTCCACATTACTGAGATTAGCAGGCAGACACTTTGATTTAAATCCTAGCTTCAGTACCTGATCAGCATGGTGCTATACAGTACCAATCTCTGCATCTCCCCTTGTCTAAAATGCAATGTAATGTGACACTGTAGCCGCCAGCTGCTCTGCTGCTTTGTGCGAATATCGTCCCATCACTTCTAGGATTATCTCATTTGGCCTGCACAGCCCCAAGTACAGATTTGCATCACTGCCATAGCACAATTTTGAAGGGAGCCTGACGACATCTATCTCAAATATCAGCTTTTATCTAGCAGGATACGGGAGACAGGTAGTAACAGTTCACCTTTCACATTATGATGAATTTGCAACAACCTGCTCAGAGTACAAAAAATATGCACACATTTAAAGGAGAAGGAAATGGGATGCTGAGCTCGGTAACCTGCAGGACACTGTTTCTGAACCCCATCTGGGCCCACTCAGCCTTTCATCCTGGATAAAATGAGTACCGTTTAGCTGAGCATTGAAACCCCTGATTACTTAAGTGCCAAGTTAGTTTAAAGTTCCCGAAAATATCATGACTCACAGATAAATAAAATGCTTGTTTGAGGAGGAAATGTGGTTGTAACATTGGGGAGGGAGCCTGAGGAGTGCCTTGGCAGGTCCTTACTTTAGTGGAGAATATTTCTGTCATGGCAGCCCAACTGAGTCCGAGAGGGCAACAATTCTGAAATCATCTGAGTATAGTTTTCACACAGCATGCTGTAAGATCTAAATCATGTCTTTGGAGGTCATAACGACTCTGACGGTAAGGGGTTAATCGCACCAGTAAAGGTGCCGGAGCCGTCAACCCCTTACTGCCTCATTACGAGTTCTGCTCGCGGGACCCGCTAAGGACGCCTGGTTTTACCAGGCGGCCTTAGCGGGTCCCGCGAGCAGCCCAGCATGCTCCCCATTCCCATTGAGCCCTATGGGGGCTTGAATGGGAATGGGGATATACCGGGTCCGGGTTCCTTGAATGAGGAATTACCGGGCCCTCCAATGTCAGAATGGCCTGGTATTTCCTCATTCAAGGAACCCGGACCTGGTACCCGGTAAGGGGGTAGCCTATGCCATTAATAGCTAATAGTTACCTCTTATATCGTAATGACCCCCTTTGTCTTCTCATTTTTTGTATATCACCAAGTACTGCACATAGGCCAGCAAAATACTATCTCAGTCAGATACTAGGTCATTTCTAAACCACGGCACATTTGTTTTGTAGTCATTATTGGCCAGGGTAACCACTTTGGAGCCTGTGTCTCCAACAGGAAACAAAAGCAGGTGACGGATAGGCCGTGTCCCCATATGTAAGATGAAAGTAATAGTAATGGAAATTATGTTGACCCAATGTGCAATAAATACTTTTGGTGTGTGAAGGCTTTTGTTGAGAATTTCTTCTATGGCAATTGTGTGTGTCTCTGTTAGGCAAGAATTGATGTAGTAACACTGTGTGAGACTACACAACACTTGTCTGCTTGGTATTGGGTAACCCACCTTTTAGTATAGGGCTGCACTATACAAGTTGGTAGTGTGACTGAGCAGCCAGGCCTATCTCAAGAGGGCAAATGTGAGCTTTTGCGCTGTAGCAATGAAATTCACAAATACAAGTAGCCAGGTAACACTTATACTGAAGGTTTCAGTTATAAATAGCTATTTTTTTTTTAATTTAACATCAATTTCTAAATAAATTCATTCACTGGGACAGTAATGGCATTTATATATCACTAGTACACTTTGCAGATTCGGAGGTTGCAGAAAGGAAAGGACAAAGTTAGAGAGTTTTGTAGGAATCACTTGTACTGTCACAATCTGTTAAACTTGTGGAAAGCAGAGCTAAAATCAACTCTAACAAAAGTAGCTACTGCAAGTCTCAACTGAGAAGAGCAAATCTAAAGACACTGAGGTAAGTACTCCAAGTCTGAACAGTACTTCTGGTTTGAAGAAGAGTGGTCCAGCTTGATTTGGTCCTGTTTCAGTGATGCAGATGCTGGGTTCTTGAGCCTCAGTCGTGGGAACTAGAGGGAGGACGTCTGGAGGACTCCTATGGCAGCAATTTAGAGGTTGTTGGCAGCTACAGACTCTTTTCAGATCATCAGCACTTTGCAGTTTCAGTGCGCGGTAAACAGCAGCAGTGCAGATCTTTGATACCGGTTGGGCTTCCTTCATTCCTTGAGTCATGCACTCTGGTGAGGGGAATCAAGCTCTGGTTGTCCTGCTTCTGGAGGGCGAGACTCCTGTTGCTTCTGGCCAGATTGTAGATGTTGCACTTGACTACGGATTTCTCGAACCCTGGCACTTGGTTCCTGAAGTAGCAAAGAAGTACTGCCAGTCGCGGAAGATGGTCCAGTGGAGTTCGTATCAGTGTTAGTTGGTCTCACTAACCCAAGGGGGGGGTTGTCAATCAGAAAAAGGAGTTTCATCACAGCAGCAGGGCTTCACTGGACAATTCAAAGTTCCAGGAGGATGCAGCAAACTGCATTAATGGTTTCTTCATCAGGTGTTCTTCCCAGTGGTCGACTCTGCCTCTAGTCCCAAACCCTCAGCTTTTAAGCAGGTTTCTCCCAGTCATGCACAGTCTAGGCTGTCAATCACACAGCAGGGTGCCTGTCCTGAAAGGACAACCAGCCATCCAATTAGGACTGGTTGCATTCAGGAATTCCTGGAGACAAAGGACAGGGGAGTTTCGGGAACCTCCCTCACTTCCTGCCCTTCCAGACACACTGGAGCCAGAGCCGGTTTTCAGGACTGAAGCCCGCCGAAGGCAAAATGAAGAAAGAGCTCAAATCTGGGTTGGCGCGCAGAGTAAAATGCAAGAAAGAACTCACAACCAGAAAATGGCAAAAAAAAAGACCGTGTCATTTTGACAAAATGGTCGCCCATGGGTGCTATACTGCAGCTGAGGATAGATAAGCACAATGGTTGGAAAATGAAACCACTGCCACAAGCCATTTAAAGTAGTGAGGGTAACATAAACAAATGTTACATGGGATAGCAGGTTAAGGGGCTACTAGCTAGCCCCCCAGGCACCCTAGAAAGAGAACAGGTAAAGTCATGTCAATTTCACTTTACTATTCTTGGGAACAGTAGTTCACACAAGAATAGGCATTTAAACCTTATAAGAAATCTAAAGGATTTCTCAGTGACACTGCACTGAAGGTGTTGTGTGTCACCATACAAAAAGTAGACTCCAAAAACAAAGGAAACCCATAATCCAAATCAGGTCAAAACACATGAGAGAGTGAGCAAAAGGTCTCACTCACTCTACGGTTAAAATTAAAAAGTCCTAAAGTCGAGCAAAAGAGCTGGGGGTCTCTAAGGGTGAAGGGATTTAGCACAGAAATGATAATTCTCCCTAACAGTCTCAAACTGTTGCAGGGGGAGCTGTACAAATTAGAATGAACAGACAAAGGTTGCAATCTCAGTTTACTCCCTGCCGCTTAATGTTGGCAATCATTTTGAAAACAAAAAACACTGACATGCTTACTTCTCTGCGAGTGTGTGTTTTGCAGCACTCCTGTTACAGTTCATCTTTGGTCCAGGGCTGCAATGCACACCCTAGCTATTAGCAACTTGTAAATCTCAATCAGCGCCTAGCTAAGGTGATGGCTGACAACAAGGAGAGTGATAACAGGCAGTACAAGTGTGTTCTTTTGGTCTGCATACATTGATATATTGCACTGTGGTAGGGGCAACCACCTGGGTACCCATCAAAGAAGTTGTTAGACTTATATACATCATGATAATGCATAGTATGCTGATGAGGTATTGCAACCAAGTTCAGATCATATCAACTGAACCTCTAAAATCTCAGTTTGTGAATTCAGTACAGCACAACCTTTGTGGCAATTCCATCTTTCTTTGGGGAATATATTAATACAATGCAACAATCAAAGTTGAAATAAATAGAGATCTGTGTTCATGTGCTGGGGTTCATATTTGTGTATATACATGCTGTTGATAGGAGCACTTACTGTGCTACTAAACAACATACCTGCAATAACAAAAACTTGTGTAAACTAAATAGCATAATTATGGTGATGCTCTACTGGTCGTGGTGCATGTCTTTCCTCAAACCAATATTTATTTTATATATTTTATAGCAAGAACAGCATTCATCTCTTCTTTACTTTAATTTGTGCTCTCCTTGAGACATATCTTTCATATTATGTCCTGTCTTTTTAATCAATTCCTGAACAAGACTTATGTGACATTTTAGAATGTACAGTGTGAAGAATTGCCATCTGGTAAAGATGCAAAGCCCTGGCTTTTTTGATTTTGTTAATACATAAAATGATACAGGTAATTCCATCTCCAAAAGGGTAATTTAGCAACCAGTTTCCCCTTTTTGCATAGTATGCTTGTGCCTTGCTGCATCAGTAGACTGATCCACAGTGCCTGCTCTGCTCATAGCGTAGAGCAGATTCAAAGGACACAGGATGCCCACTCTACAGCTGCAGCGACAGCCAGGTTTGTGCAGTGCAGCGGCAGCATTTAAAATATGCTCCCCCTGTACCAAAACTAAAATGATCATGAGTAACCCATGCTGGTGGAAGGGTAAACACTAAATAAATCTATGCCTGAGTTTAGGCATGGTGCATGGCACTACCTATGATCATGGCTACCACATCCCAAATGTGTCAGCTCCTGTGAGTCAGATCTGCTGTGGAAGGTGATTTCTATGATGGCCAGCCATGTGGAGACTGCCAAATGGTAGGACAGGAATCTGGAGGACTGGGTCTCTTCTTTGATCTCTTTCTGAGGGCATGTAACACCCTCTGTCAGAAGCAGCTGTCCTCGGCATCAAAGGGGCTCAACCATTCAAAAGGTGTATCCTCACACCAGGTCCTGCATCTCAAAGACCTTTGTTCTTAGGGGGAAGGGAAGTGGTTGGGATTAGAGAAGGAAAGTGGCCCTGGTCAATGGAGGCAGACATCTACTGTATTATTCCTCTCCGTCTCTCTTTTGCTTTCCTGTCCCCTCCACTTCCTCTGGAGCAAAGCACTTTGGGTGTGACATCAGAAGGGCAAAATTCACTCCTTTCCAGAACAGGGATTAGACTACCTGGGGACTTTTGCCTTTAAAAGAAGGGGTCTCCCACGCCTTCTTTATATTCTCTCAGATCCTCTTGATCCTCGCAAGACACAAAGATACACCTGAGAAGAACTCACGGGACTTCCTTTGGGAAAGTTGTGCTTTGCAAAGCCCTCATCCTGAGGTGATGAAGGAGCCATCCACGGGGGAAGAAGTTCTGCCCCCTACCCACTCCCAGAGCACATCAGGAGTAACCTTTGATTTGAACCAGGATTGACCACTTTGTGCCAGAAACTCCTGAATCTGGGAGAACAGACCATGAAGGGAACATTCCTGTCCTCGAGTCCTCCTGAGCGGGATTCACAGCAGCTTGAGAGCCAGACAAGCCAAAGCTCTCTGTTCTACCGAACCAGTAACTATGTGTTTATTGCACAGTGAACTAGAGGTTAGGCGCCAGCACTGGCTTTTGTGCTCCTCCATCAAGTCAATCTGTTGCTTGCACTTCGAAACAGCTTGGCACTGCCTTGTGCCCTAACTAAGCCCATCACCTCCTATGCCAGAATCAACTGCTCGACACCGGGGCCCGAATTGAATCACTGGTGAGTCACACACTCACTCACTCTGACCAGGGGCTACAACCATGGCTAAGCTCAGCTAGTCCTTCAACGCCAGCCTCATTGACCGACATATTGACGCCCCCAAAGTCACTGTGCTCTAGCACCTTGAAGCTTCTGTTGTGCTAGATGGAATTACAAATAATGATCTCAGACCCAATAATCAGACAGACTCAAGGAATATGGCAAAGTACTACTTTATTCTCATTTAATAAAGCAGGGAGAACTGACAGGCATTGGACTGATGCATGCACACTCACACAGTAGCTTGATTGCCTAGAGGTTTTATACCCCAATATGCATCAACTATGATATGATTCTACATGGCAAATAAAACCTATCGAGGGAAGTGATTTATTAAAGGAACATATTTGCGTATAAAACATATACAAATTAGTACATCATTGGCTACCCCTTACCTTTAGGCCATGCCGTGAACTACCTCTAAATACGTATAGCGCTGATTATAGCGAACAAAGTGGCAGTGGATGAGTCTACACAACATTGTATGTTAGGTTGTCCATCAAACCCACTGATTGGTTGGGATATTATCCCAACCTTGGACTTTTGGCCTTTTAGCCGAACGTATGTGAAACAAAACTTAGGTGCTTGAATCCCGTCAGACTACTCCCCGTTTTCCCAATTGGTACATCATCTCTCACTGGTTGGCCATAAGACAACGTCTTCCATTTGTAGTTGACCTTATAGCATGCTCACTGTCCTGGAAAAACCAAGGGGGTGTGAGCACACCACTATCTTTGTCTGAGGCTCTAATGAATAGCCCTTGTTTTCAACTTCAGTCACATGTAAAGAGACCATGAATTTGTTCATTTCAGCCTTCTATTTACTGCTATTTGATTCAATTATACTGGGTGCTGTTACTCCTCTTGGCCTCTAGAGACTTGCTCACTCTACCTTTTATAGATTTTATACCCTTTTAATTGTCCAATACTTTGGCCGTTGCAGATGTTTTCTTCTTCTTTAATCTAAGAGAAATGTCCCCTTCATTCATAACTTATCTTGATTAACTCGGGAGGATAGCTCAGGGGCAATGCGCACGACTTGGAAGCAAGATGACGCAAAGCAACATAGGTTTGATCCTCGGTTCCGCGCTTAGAAACGTCTGGGTGTTAAGCACATTATGAATAACCAATTATAATTATAACTCCACTTGTGCTTTGCAATTATTCCTTAAAATAAGATCCTTGTTTCTTGGCCAACATAGCCTTCCTGTTGTTCTGCACACAGTTCCTTCCAGCCTCTCCTGATTCTGCAACCTTGGTCTTTGTATTCATGATTACTTTAGCCTTAGGTACATATTTCTCTTGGTGCTACAGTTACATTGTTACTCTTAAGTATTTTCAAATTTCAACATAGGTTTATGTATCTTCTTCATGACATAACTCTGCTATCATCAGATTTCACTGTAATGCTCCATGATGTCCATATGTGCGTGCTGACATCCTTGCATGTTGCATCCATCCACACGAGGGCACATTCTGTATGACTGTCTGAGTGCACAACTTCTCTCATACACTGAATGCTGTATAGGACCGATATAGGGGATCCAATTACTGCTCTTCTTCTACTGTTCCAGTATGATGGCAGTGAGGGGGCGGGAACTAGAGCAAATGGATCCACCTACTTCTCTACATCACCACTTCAACGACCGTCGCCTGCCAACTCGAACCACTGAAGCGTCACTCATCAACGCCTCCCCACTGCTAAAGCCTAACTAGGCCTGGGTCAAGTATGAAGCTATCCTGGGACCACTCTGACCTGCCTTACTGAGAGCACTTCTTCTCCTGCACAGTGACCACATTTGCTCCTACTCGGCACCCACCAATTACTGAATCCAGATACTGTTGACCATACCCTGCCCCCTCCGTCCACTTGGGACCTAGAGACTAGTTAAGTCATGATTGCGCCTGTTTTTAACATCAAAATATGCTTTTTCTGGCTAGTAATTCTCCTACCACCCCAGGATCCAGACTCAGAGTGCTAGTTTCTTCTTATATCTTCTCTGATCTTCCATCAGGTGGGTTTTCGTACAGTATTTTCTATTTGTTCTATTACAGGCGATATGTTTAATTAAAGAATATATATTTTTTTATAGAAACTTGATTGGACATTCCCTTTATTTTGGACTGTGATCTTGTGTTGTTTGGGTCACTTCTGGTTCACCTTCGCACCCCTCTTGAGAGCATAGCCTTCCCCCATCCCACGTTACCACAAAATGCGAAGGAGGTATGTCTCTTAACTGTCCCCATTTTACCCTTGTGATTGAAGCCAGATTTAATTATTTGGCTCTGTTAAAAATTGATTAGGGAATGGTTCAAGACATATAATTTTCTCATATAATTAATGATTTTGAAATATGAAAATCTAGATGAAAACATAGTTTAATCTTGGCAGTGTTTCAAGCACATCAGCTTTGGGCATTAGAACACAAATACTCACTGGGTGCTTCTCATTTGATTACTTGAATTTTTCTGCTGTGTGGATATGAACTGAAATGCTAAGTGAATGTTGCTGTTTGATACATGCCTTTTTGTTTCCTCTGCTGCCTAGTTATGTAATGTTGTTCCAAGGGCATGTACTTTGGACACAGTCATACAGAACAAATGTGGTCAGATTGAACTGTTAGGTTATCATTTTATTACATGAACACTTGCTTAAAAATAAGGTGCCTTCATTTTCTTTCAAAATGAATATATTATTTGAAAAGAAAACTGAAAATGTCTTCAATATAGCATCCTATTGGGAAAACAGGTCCCAGAGATGTGTAATGTTTATGTTTTATTAACTAGATAATCCATTTAAATCCTAGACAAGATGATCCCTTCATTTTGCTGATTGGGAGAGGGCATGATTTTCAGGTGGGGTTGGTGGACATGGGTTTCACGGGGGTCCGAGGAGGGCATGGGTTTCGCTTGGGGGTGGGGGGGGGCAAGTCTGTGTGAATATTAGTCAGACCACATTCCTGCCTGAGTATCCATGAGATTAAGTGACCTGGTCGGTCTACATCCCCATAGCATCTTGCAATTACCTTCCTACCAAGAAAATGTATTTCCAATTGAGCAGCTTGGTGAAAGCTTTCCAACAATGACTTTATTCAAGTTGCTTAAAATTCAACAATACCTTGAGGATTCATACACAATTTCCTGCCTTTTGCTTTTAATGTTAAGGTTGTTCAAAGTGCCCCTAAGAGGCGGCAGGAGCTCAGCCTCCTCTGCTTTGCAAATACACCGGATGTAAGTTTAAATTCCTCCCACAATTGTAGGCAATCAATAACCTATGTACCCTGGGAAGAAATATGGCAGGGGGGTTGGTTTGCTTCACTTTCTTCCTTGCTCTACATTTTTCTCTTTTTCTCTTCTCTTTACTGAGCCTTGGGGCTTTAAGCAGTGGGTCTTGCTGTGCTACTGATTTCACATCTACTCACCTAGAGTCCAATGATTAGTCATCTGTCTCTGAAAGATGGCCAGTGCCTCCCAGAGCCTTTGCAAGGTCTAAGCCCAGACAGTCTCTCCTTCTCTGTCTCTGTATTTCTCTCTCTCTCTCTCTGACTCAGGCTTATGCTGTCTATTGTTGGATTCAAACACATAAGCAGACATGCAGCCTGGACACTGCTCTAAATGAAAGCCCTTCCTAACAGTGGCAATCCCTGGCCACTTTTCTAGACAACCATAAGAATGGTCTTATGTGTTGTCTCTCCAACACAATCTTCTGAAACTCAAGCAAAGGGCTGGATCAGTCCTGACATTTCATCGGTGGCTTGAACAAGCTCACTGATAACTTCACCTGACTTTTATTGTCTTCCTTCAAATATCCAAAATGCCACAATGATTCTTTTCATACTTTTACACAAAGGGCGAATATCCGTTAGAGGCATGTGCTTTTGATAGTATACCTCCTCCAGATCCAGCATCCACAAACTCAGGGCAGCCCACAGCCCATTTGACCACCCCATTGTCGGTCCCAATGTTAGGCAGGGGACTTTGTCACAAATGCAATTGCTTCTAATGAATCAGCAGATTAGGAGTGTGGCACAAGTGGGCATATAAACAAAACACTCGAATTGACTGCAATACAATGTTCTCCTCTCATTGTTTCATACCATTGCTTGGGCGATCTCCAGTGTGTCTTTAGCAGCATCTATGAACCAGAACCTAGAAAGATGACCAAATGCTCAGACACTGGCCAGTGTTGTAGCTCTTTGATGTTAACAGTATATCATATATACCTGGCTGTGGATACTGCAATGGCCTGCCTGAATTACCTCAAGGCCTGTGCTCTGTTGGATAATCTCAGTTTTTTTTGTTTGGAAGTAAGAAGATTCTGAATACTGGGGTCTGAAAGGTATATATCACCTGAGATATCAATAGGCTTTAAGGGACAGGTATTCTCAATGTATTGATATTAAGTAAAGGAATCACAGACATGCACCTAGGCAATGGTGAACAGTGCTGGGATACAACATTGTGTATATACTTTGTAAGCACTGTCTAGCCACATTGCCTACTCTCAAAAGATGATAAAATGTGCCTTGTGATACCTCTATGGAACAGGCCTTACCAACTACAGCCATAGTACAACACAATCCTTAATATTAAATAGGATAGCACATGGTTTTGAACACTTGTATTTCCATGCACAGGTGACATTTTCCATTAGCTTGTAGAGGACTACTCCCATTAAGTGCAGGACCAAGACTGATGGCACAGGTGGTACGGGTGGTATAAAAAACGATGGATTGGAATCTGCCCTGAGAAATTCCCAGTGGTTATGATTAATTCCAAACATTTAATTCATCAAATTGATACAAACTTTGAAAACTCTGTCAACATATCTTCCCTTCAAATAATGCCCTGTGCATTTGTGTACCTGAATAAACAAGAATAGCTGGACTTCACCAACATTACTTACATCCCTGCCTAGCATAATGCTGTAAATGACATACACATGCTCACATGAAACAAACTCAAATAGAGAAAAAGGGAACCTCCTCTTCTGCCATATATTTTAGGAGGAATCAATATCTTTATCAAGGAATATAAAACCCTCCTATCATTTAGGTTCTCACTGGTATCCATTGGCTTAAATGATTAATGACCAGAATCTTGTTACCTCAAGAATTTTGGTTCTTGGTTGGTCTGTAAAATCCTGTCTACACATAGAAATGAATAATGATATTGACCCAAGTTTCTTGTCTCCTTAATGTGCAGGTGGTGGTGCATTAGTTCTCGCACAGGAGCAGGACCAGCGAGGAGAAGGTTTCAATCCAGCAGAGTCTTTTGTGGGCTCCATTAGCCAGGTTAATGTTTGGGACCATGTCTTGTCTTCACAGGAGGTGAGTATTGCTTGAAACCACATATGACCGGTCACTGTAGGCATTGTTTTAGAAATTCTTGTGAGGTAAATAATTTGTTCCTCTAATGGATTCCTTCCTCACACAGATTCCTCATCTTTGATAGATATTGTTACTAGCACATACATCTCAATAGAGAAGAGGGTGAGAAAACACTACCTACACCAGATAAGTTGGGAGAACTGCTCGAATAAAGTGAGCATTCTACCCCGACACTCTTAATGAAGAACCTTCTCACTATTCCCAAAATGTTTGTTACACCAAATGGTGTATTTTTATATTATATTTTGAAATTATAAAGCACTTTACGCCAGAGCACTGCAGAGAATCACTTCCAGTACAAAAATGTGAAAACATTAACAAACAGAAAACAAAAATGAAGACTGAAGAAGATAATCCTTAAAGGCAGAGCAGAAGATAGGATAAGAACTAACTGAGCGGACAGAAAGAGGAAGGGCATTTCAATGCAATGGAGCCAACCAAGAAAAAGAATGAAAACGAGACTGAGCACAAGGTAGGGGACGAGGGACAGATGAGAGAAAAAGAGATTGAGAGCACAGGGAGCGCGAGGGAAGATGAAAGGAGACTAGAAATTAGATGTATGGAGGAGCAAGAACATAGAGGGATTTAAAAACCAAACATAGAAAATTGAATTTGAGACGAGAATAAAAGAAAACCAGCAAATTGAAAGCAACGAGGAAGAAATAGAGACACGAGGCAGCAGCAAGTATCACAAGTGAATAAAAGAGTTAAAAATAGATTTAAAAGGAGCCAAACGTGATAGAGGTAGTCCAAAAAATGTAGAAGAGCAATAAAACAGATGTGAACCAATGAGAGAAAAGAACAATAGTTAAGGTGCCTGAAATGCAACAAAGGGCCTTGCCTTTCAAATAATAAAAAGATAAAACAACAAGAATGCACAAGCAAAGAAATGTGATAGGAAAAGGAGAGATCAGAATCAAAATAAAGATACAGGCTGTAATAGAGATAGGGAGTAAAAACAGAGGAAAAGAGATAGTAGCAGGGGGGGGGGAGTAATAGCCGGAAAAAAGAGGACTTCC
Organism: Ambystoma mexicanum; assembly: GCF_040938575.1. NCBI lineage: Eukaryota > Metazoa > Chordata > Amphibia > Caudata > Ambystomatidae > Ambystoma > Ambystoma mexicanum. Next base: position 407,599,326 of record NC_090937.1, read on the forward strand.
GTCTTAGCAGAATTCATGATGAAGAAATGATCCGTCATCCAGGATTTCATATCTAAGAGAGAGATTATCCTGGATCGAAGGCATAAAAGAGGACAGAGAAATAACCAAAACTGGGTATCATCAACGTAGAAGGTATGGGATGTCCCAAGTGAAGAAATAATAACAGCAAAAGGAGACGTATAAAGAAAAAAAGAAAAGGCCCTAAAACATAACGTAAAAGAAGAAAAGTTTCAGAAAATCTGCCAGCCTAAGATGCCGAATAAGTGTGTTTAGACCGATAAGGACAAAACCATGAAAGAACAAAGCCAGAGTGTCGAAACCAGGTGTGAGCTTGTATGGTTTATCATGCAGACATTTTTTAATTCCTGAACAAAAGAGTAGTTTTGATAATCATGCTGATATGTTTCAGTCTGCTTCTGAAAGTATGCAGCCTCTTGCCCTGTTTATCGAAAATCTCAGTTTGAAAGATAGCAATATATCTATCCTATGCTACACATTGTGGTACTTTTTTACAGAGAAGTGGCTCCATATAGTACAGATGCAGTCTGTGCCCTGTCTATATTTATGGCTATCATTCATTATGTCTGCTGTAGCTTTACTAAAATGAAACACACTTTCCAAAAATACTCCATGATTCCCCAAGTGCCCTCCACCCATATTCCATGAACCCCTTTGCCTCCTCCCTATACGCATAGTCCATGCATCCAATGACTTCTGCACTCCTAGTCTGAATTCCCATGCTTCCTCTGTTAAATATTAACTCATAGCCAGTGTTAAGGAGAATGTTAATTTATGTGCTAATTCCCTTCAAACTTAGAGACCCCCAGCTTGGTTGCTGGACTTAGGGCTTGTGATTTTTTCCTCCTGCGTGAGTGGGACCTTTTTTCTCACTCCCTCATATAGTTTCCCTGACAACGATGTTTGTGTTTTACTGTTTTATGGAGTCTGACAAACTCCATAGGCATATGCTTTTTGCATAGTGACACACTGCCAAGAATAGTAAGATGATCTGTGTCTTACTTACCTGTTTCTTTGTGGGACTAGCACACCACATCCTATGTGGAGTGCTAGGGGGTTACTTAGTAATTTCCTCTCGCGCTTCTCATTAAATGTTTTTGTTGCACTAACTTACTTTAAATGGCTGGTGGCAGTGGGTTATTATTTACTACCAGTGTACATTTCTACCACAGGCGGAACCCTCAGCTGTACTACAACACCCATGGGTGACCATTTTTTCTAAAATGGCCACTTTCTTCTTTCCATTTCTGTTTCTTAGTTCTTTCTTGACTTTTACTCTGTTAGCTGAAACTGGTTTGAGTCCTTTGTGTGTTTTGCCTTTGGCGGGCTTCAGCCCTGAAGCCTGCCCAGGCTCCAGTGTGTCGGGAAAGGGAGGAAGTGAGAGAGGGTCCCAAAACATCCCTGCCCTTTGTCTCTAGGTGTGCCTGAGTGAAACTAGTCCTGATTGGCCGGCTCTGTTAGTTGAAACTGGTTTGAGTGCTTTGTGTGTTTTGCCTTTGGCGGGCTTCGGCCCTGAAGCCCGCCCAGGCTCCGGTGTGTCTGGAAAGGCAGGAAGTGAGAGAGTGTCCCAAAACATCCCTGCCTTTTGTCTCTAGGTGTGCCTGGGTGAAACCAGTCCTGATTTACCGGCGGGCTGTCCTGAAAGGACAGCCATTCTGCTGTGTGATTGACTGCCTAGGCTGTGAATGAATGGGAAATCGCATAAAAAGCTAGAAACTAGAGGCAGAGTTCACCACTGGAGAGGAACATCCGAAGAAAAAGACGTGATGAGACACCAGCAGCACCCCCCTGGACCACAAAGTGTCCAGTGAATCCCTGCAGCTGTGCTGACCCCATTTGCATAACAACTGGGAAGACCCACAAAGCACAACTTTCTCCATTAGGCTTGTGGGACCAACTAGCTTCAAGACAAGCATCCATTTGGCACAACCCCCGACTTACTGTGCCTCACCAGAGCTGCAGAAGCCCAATGTCTGGGGTCCTGTGGCCATTGATGAGTGCAACATCTTGCGAAGTCCGAATCCAGCCAAATCTTTGTGTACATCCAGAGAACCCGGTAAAAGCAGGAAATCTTGATCCAGCGTCCCATGACCAGAGTCCAGGACCGAGGAAGCAAGCTTCATCCAACCAGAGTTTTCATTCTTCATTGACGCCGAGCAAAAGGCATCAAAACACTGAAGTGCCACGGAAACAAAGGAAATCCATTACTGGAGAGTCCCTCTCCCGAGTACTGCTGCCTGAGCCCACTAGACATCCTCCCTTTCATCACCACGACCAAGGTCCAGGAGCAAGGTCTGCCAAGCTGTAGCAAGGAGGAATAAAGCTGGAAAAATGTGAATATGAAGAAAACCATATATACTAAAAATGTAGGTGACAAGAGATGTAATCGATTTATATATGCAGAAACGCAAGGTAGATAAGATAGTGTAGAAGCTTGCTAAAGTAGGAAATAGAACAATCAATACATTGAGAATACCTGTCCCTTAAAACCTATTGATATCTCAGGTGATATATACCTTTTAGACCCCAGTATTCAGAATCTTCTTACTTCCAAACAAAAAAAACTGAGATTATCCAACAGAGCACAGGCCTTGAGTAAAGCAGTCATGTTGAGAAAATGGACATTGGCATCGTATTAAAAGTAAGCGAGAAGCCTCAAAAAGGGAAATCAAGGCTGCAGAGCTGACAAGCACTGGAATACAGATTCATGCGAGAACAAATGGTATTTTCTTGGCTCAGAATCGAAAATGCCACAGCAAGAATCAACTGCAAGGCTTGAAAGGAGTCAAAGAGGATAAGCTACGTATGCAGGACATATTTCTCTTAGATTAAGTAAAGGAGTGAACAGTTTTGAGTGCCAAGTATTGTTCAATTAAAGATGCAGAAAGCACATGCAGAATGGAGCAACCAAGTCTCCAGAGACCAAGAAGAGTAATAGCACCCAATACAATTGAATCAAATTGCACTAAATAGAAGGGCACAATGGATAAAAACATGGTCTCCTCACACATGATTCAGGACCAGAAAATAAGGCCTATTCATAAAGCTCCAGACGAAGACAGCAATGTACCTTCACTCCCTTTAAAGTTCCGAGTAGGAGAACAGTCAGCAAGGTCAACTACAAAGAAGAAGCCTAGGCTTAGGGCTTAACTGATGAGAGATGGTAGGCTACTTAGCTAACAAAGGCAGTTGTCTGACATTGTTCTCCTGCAACTGGTTTTGTTGCTTACAAGCTGCTAACGAGCTGAATGTCCAAGGTTGGTAAGAGAGTGCCAACCAATCATTAGGGCCTATGTAATAGTGGACCATACATGGTTGAACGGGCCTATCCACTGCTTTCATTGCATTATTATCTGTATTTTACGTAGTCAGAGGTGGTTCAAGGTGTGCCTACTAGATAAGCCTACATCATCCAATGATGATATTATCACTCATATAAACTATAGGTATATACATTTCTTTTAACAAATCCCTCCACCCAGTAGGATTTTACTGTTTGCCAAGTAGGATGACGTCATAGCTGATGTATTTTGAGGTATAAATCCTTTTGTGTAACTGAAATACATTGAGAGTGTGTGAGCTGCAATCTGTTTGTTCACCAGGTTTCCCTACTTTATGGAGCTGATAATAAAGTAGTATTTTGCCATGTTCCTTGAGTCTGTTTGGTTATTTGGGCCTGATATCATTTGTTGTGGTAATCCCATTCAGCAATTTCAACACTCCAGGTGCTATTGCAAAGCTGTGGCAGGAATACTAAACAGCATCCATTAGAGTTGTGTTAAGTGTTACCAGCCGTTGCTGAGGTGTAGGGCTGGTAGTCTTATTTGTAAAGTACCTCACTATGTACCAGACCTTTGGCAAGTGCTTGTCATTTTGACAGGACTATGCCTCTATCCCTTTAATAGAAGCTCCAAGAATTGGTAGTACATCTAAAACACAAGCACCTCTGTGGTATAACCATGCCAAGGGTGGTCCAATTCAGTAGTCACAAGACACTGATTTTCTGCAGGGTGTTCCTGAATTCCATTAATTAACCTTGGCAGGGTAGCAATGAAGTCTGGTGCTGGAAATTGGGAAGAAAGGGGACCTCATTCAAACAGTGACCCTGAGCGACCACAACACCTTTATCTAACAGATTTGCAGCTGAGCAATGCCTCATGTGAACACTGGTCATGAAGCTTTCCTGGCAGAAGCCCCACTTCCGGTGTCAACAAAGTGAAATTCTAAGATGGCAGCTGGCCTTATTCAAGGCTCAACCCACTGCAGAGTGAAACATCAGTCAAGATGCAAACAATCATTATGTAAACTGTCGGAATCCAAGACTGATTGAGGTAAAGATCTGAGTGCTGTTAAGCAGAGGTTGGTTCCCGGGACTGGGGGCAGCATGCTGTGTAAGTGACAGGCTGCCTGACAGTAGTATAGGTGTTTGGAGGTGGAGGCAGAGAAGCTGTTTTGTAGAGAGATGGAGGAAAGGAGAAGGTGATTGAGCTGGTGCAAGAGGAACAATGCTGGAGAGAGGTGACGTGAGGGGAAGCAGATAGGGGAAAAGTAAGGAGGTTGTAATAAGGAGCCTTCAGAGACATAAGATGTCTTCAGGGAGAGTTCAATGAGGAGAGCAAGAAGTAAGCTGTATTGGACAGGTCTGAGGTCCCTTCAAAAGAGATGTGGAAGAGGTGACAAGAGGGAGGTGGAAGAGTGTGTAAAGGTGGAGTTGTAAAGAGACATCGAGTGAGGGGTGAGTGTGGTCAGGGGAAGCTTGGAGGAGACAACAACACAGAGCTGGATACATGTTTAAAGGTGGAGAATAGGAGGGGAGTTGAGGAAGAAGTGAGAAGAAAGTTTGGGAAAGAGATTGGGGACAGCACCAGCCAGAGGTGGAGGGATGAACTATGAAGTAGATAGGAAGAAGAGTTTAGCAGCCAGAGAAGGAGGGTCAAAGGATTACTAGAATGACGTCTGAGGAAAAGAAGTTTGTGAGGGAGGAGTATACATGCCCTAACACTGAAAGGTGTGACTGGAGGAGGTGTGAAAGTACAAGCATGTGACATAGCGTTTGTGGGGTGGGTTGACAGAGAAAAGAGTGGTGAGGAGTTTGTTGCTAGATCCAAGAACCTAGTACAATGAGGTGAGGAAGGTACCATGACCCACTCTTGGTGGTAGCTTTCAAGCGTATCCCGCTATTAACAAGGCCTAACTTCTGCCCTTGTCTAGTCCTAGCATGCAAACACACATGGGCCCTGAATCCCAGGCAAACAGTCTCCCCAGTAGTCACGGACAAGAAGCAGCGGTACTGAATTTGCAAACAAAAATCCAAGAAAGATGTGCAGGATCGCTTAAACACCTCCCAAGACTGTAAGTGGCTTGGAAGTGACAACACATCCAGGCAAAGTATACCCAGATAACTGGTTACAAAAACCCTGACATTTGTTATTTAAACTTAAGGAAAATCCATCTTGTTTTTTGTTATTGATAGTATGTCCAAGAGACGCAACTCCATTGATTCTCAGTATTAGTCACCTAAGGGACGTTTCCAGGGCTCAGTGAAGTGGTTGTGAGGCATTTATTTCATTCTGACTCAATGTTTTAACTGCCCTCAGTAAACCTGTATTTAATCTATCGCTGTGCCTGCCTGACGTTGGTCCCTCACAACATCATGACAGCAGATACATGCCTAAAGTAAGGGCTTGTAAGCAGCAGATTGGTAGACAATGAGCCTTAGTAGACATTTCTTGCAGGGGCCTGATAATGAGTGATACCTTAAATCAAGTGACCGTTCCACTACACCAACAGTGCACATACATCCTGCTTAAACTATTATGACCACATTACCCATGTGCATAGACCATGTGCATGACAACTGTCCGAATAAATGATGACTGTATGCCATAGTTTGAGGAAAACACATTTAAACTGAAGACAACTATTGAAATAAGCCCAATATGCCTAAAATGGCTACCAAAGAAAATCAACCCCTCCACAAAAACAGTCTTCATCATTTTTCATACCAGCATATATTACATACATTAAAATGTTCATTAAAAGCTAGGAATAAACGAACATTAAATTTAAGGTAATACGATATTCCTATTTACAAATTAATTAGTGCACATTTTAAAATAATTTCCCACCCCCCTATCCTCCCTCCCCCTATTTCAAGATTGATCCCACTAATCCCCATGCCCTCACTGCACACTTTAGCATTGGCTGAATCTCGGGGGAGATCCCAAAGAATGCTGTTTCCACCACCAACACCCCCAACACCACACCTGCTGGCCACTCTTGATTCCATGTCCCAGCGGTCTAAAATGCCTCACAGGATCCAAACATCCATGGTCCATCTGCGATAAAATCTTCCCTCCGATAAAATATTCCCTCCCAAACTTCAGCCCCACTCGCCTCTTCCTCTCATTCCCTTTGGCCATGCCCCATGCCAATACCTTCCTCTTCCCTCTCCAAATTTTCTGTGCTGTTTGAATGCCTTCCCCGTTATCTGCCTATACGCCGCTTCTCTCCGTTGATCCCTCTATTCTCAGGTCACCAAATTCTAAATGTATTTGCTTCGCTGTAGTCATGTTGCCATGTTCTACATGACATGCCACCAGTCTCCACCCATGTATGCCTCTTGCATGCCCAACGCCTGCTCAGTCAGCTTCTTACTGAGACTAGATACTTCCATTATTACAATAGTCTTCTTTATTGCACTGCCAGGGTTTCAGGAGCAATATTCGCAAAGCTGAGGAACTACCATTTGCTTTTATTTATACCATGATTTTAACGGAGTTTGTATAATTAACTGTTACATTAACCTATCTTTTTAGGTGAGTTTGCTTGCTACATCATGTCCAGAAGAACTAAAAAGAGGAAATGTGCTTGCCTGGCCAGATTTTCTACCTGGGGTTGTTGGAAAAGTAAAGATTGACCCGAAGAGCATTTTCTGTGCAGGTATCATATAATTTACTTAATGCAAGTCTTGCTATTCAGAATTCATTTTTCTAAGTTAGTGGACACAGTAGATATTTGCAACGACTGCACAGTTTACAAAGTTACTAGTTGCTTGGATTAGTCATTTACAAAGATACTAAGGGCTAGATTCATGGAAGTGTTTTATAATGGCGCAATCCCATAGTAAAACGTTCCATGAATCAGGCCCTAAATGTCTGGATTAGTATAACGCTGTCATTCTGAAACATATTGTTACAAACAGTAAAAAATAAAAAGCCAGTCAAGTACATTTTTCTCTTACGGCTACCGTTTAACCACACAATATATATCAAGGCTGCCTGAATAGAACAAAAAACATTTCATGGGAGATTTTCACCAAAGGATGCTCTCTTGGCACACCCTCTCACAGTTCCAACTTCTTTTTTTAAAGAGCACAGGTGAATCTTCGTTTTTATTTAGAACTCTCTCTTCCCTACCATTTTCACACAATCCCCAGCCACTGAACTTTCCAAAAAGTCTGAAACCATTTCTTTTCTGACCCAATGCTGTAAACCCTACCTCAGAAAATGAAGTTCTCACACTCAATACTACCACGCCCACAACATGTACATGACAAAGTTGCCTTTCGGGCAAGCACTGGAACACAAGCTCTTTCCCCTTTGCCAAATGATTTACACCAAAGGATGCTCTCTTGGCACACCCTCTCACAGTTCCAACTTCTTTTTTTTTAAAGAGCACAGGTGAATCATCGTTTTTATTTAGAACTCTCTCTTCCCTACCATTTTCACACAATCACACAACATTTTCACACACCTCATACAAGCAACACCTGAATAAGACATAAAGCTGCACTTACATGTCCAGACTGTGCGTGACACAGCGCAATCACATTATTCCCATGCAGCGCAGAAACATAAAACAATCATGGTAATCGGGAAGGCTGTACAACCAAACTCTCATTGTTCCCACCAAGGACAGCCCCAATGCAATCAGGGGCTGAGGGAGACGGAGTAGAGTGAACAGCACAAGGCTCTCTAATCCCTGCATGTACTCATACTGGCACATGCCAATAACATGCATCATACTCACATACATGCCCCTTCAGTTTAGAAATAGGGTCACGCATATACTTTACATGGCAAACCCAATGGTCTGATAACATGCTCACCCACTATTGCTGTGAAGGAATGGGGGAAAAAAATCAATGTTTTCGTTGACGTTGTTCCCAGGCATTTTCCTCTGTCTCGGGGTGCTTGGTTTGTACTTTGTGACATATGTTTTGATATATTTTCTTATGCTCGAAATCTCCATTCTCTGTTGCCATGAAAATTCCTAGGTCACAGACTTTTCTCGCACATTTCAGCTTCCATGTCGCTCTTGTTTTGCATCAGGCAGAGACTTCCATTCTAGATGTGTTTTGGAAATGAAAATGGAAATGAAAATGCATTATTTTAACATTTGACGTTTACATTTAGTAAGGAATGAAACGTGTGCATATTTCCAGATTTATGTAAAGAAAATAATGCATATAGCACATCCCCATGTAGTTATAACAACCTCTACCTATCCATGTATGTCCACCATCCGCTCGAGCAGGCACTCCAAACACACACCTATGCTTCCCTTTTAGTGACAACCCACCTTACCAGGCCAGGTCACAGCATCTACTTAATTTTCTTAAAGGAAGTTACTCACAAGGTGTGATGCTAGAAATACATCGGAGGGACAGGGCCTCCGTATCCTTGTCCTTTACTGCCTTTTTATCGTGTGTTCTGTCATATTTCCGCGCAGGAGTTCATGTGGGACTCCTGGCGGTGCAGCTCTCTCTCTTCTGGTTTGGTGAACAGACCTGTGGGATACCCTTATGGCACCCATGGGTGGGGGGTACCACCCTGTGCCCCTAGTGTATGTTTTTGGGCACCTGTGGGTGGCCCGCAGAGCAGGGTATGGGCTGGTGGCAGCTCCATGCTGAATTTGACAGGTGCGTTGAGTATCCTCCATTTTGGGGATCCCCAGGCCCTGCCATTGGAATCAGTTGATTCCTGATGGAAAACAAGATGGCCCCTGTGGCCTCTTGCATTTTATTACCTATTACCTTGTTTTCCCAAAGTCCTGGGAAGCCCTGACTCTGTCCCTTCCCCCTGACTGGCTGTTGGGAGGAAGTTCCATATATGGTGTTGTTGTGAAGTCCAGTCCAGACTGACTGGAGCCTTCCCAGTGACTGTATGTTGTGGGTACGCCCTGTGGGTGGGACCTGGGTGAATGGAGTGTGTGACCAATATGCACTTCTTGTTGTGGCTGTCTGGTTTCTGGGATGAGAGACAAAGACTGAGACAGCCCTGCCCGAAACTGGCCTGAATGCAGTGTGTAGCGTTGAATGGCTGAGTACTTGTCCCAATCCACATTGCTTGTTGTGAGTGTCTGAGAGGGAGGAGGATGGCCTGAATGCACTGTGTGCCTGATTGGCTAACTGACTGCATGAATGCCCTTCTGTATGATTGGCTGCTCAGAGTGACCCAGCAGTGTGGATGAGAGACAAGATAGTATATCTGGGGACCTCTCACCACTGGAAATTGTTCAGAAGCATTCAGAAGCTGTGTCTACACTTGAAGAGTAACTGGAACTGCTGATCCTCGACACCCAGCTGGAAGAAGAAGACTTGCTGTTGCATTTGCTTCGACCTAATCTGAAAGCTGCTGAACTCGTCAAGGACTGATCCGAGAGAGGACCTGGTAAGGCGCCCTCTTCCCGTGCACAGAGAGACCATCGAGCACCGCTAACCTTCGCCGAAGCTCCCTGGAAGTCAGACCCTCGAAAGGCTGCTGACCCAAGACGGGACCGCTGAGGAGAACGAAGCAAAGCACCCAGGCTTCACTGCTGTAGAAGTCTATTGCCGTCGACCAGGGTTCGCAAGTTTGTGTAACTGCAGGAGGCCCGTCAAAGTTGTGTTGCCCAGCCGTGGGGACCACTTGACGCCGTGCCGCTGACGACCGGAGCCGCCCGCTCCTTTGCCTAAGAACATTTGAATCCAAGGACTCCCTTGTCCACAACGTCGACTGCTTTGTCCCGCCGGAGAAAGTCGAGGACGACCAACGCGCCAAGGAGAATCCGCCGGTGGGTTTCCCGCCACCTGAAGGCCACAAAGACTTTGACCACTCGACGCCCTTGTTGGGCCACAGTTCTTCTGAAACTCTTTGCAGTCCTGAACAATCTGTCGCTGAAGTGCCCCACACACCTCATCCTTGCAGGACGTCGCTGACGAGCACCGCCTGGATCAACATCAGTGTCTCGGCACCCTTGAACTTCTCATCGCCGCCGTCGACGACAAGTTCACCATCTTCAACGCCTCTCGACGATCCGGGTCTCCTGCCTTAAAGGGAGTCACTCAAGAAGGATCCTTCGACGCGTCTTCGAAGAACTGTACTCCACCAGGTATATTGGGGGGGGGTAAAACCTTAATAGGAGGAAACAAGGCTATTGAACAATATATGGACTGGGCTTGTGCTATATATCTTTATTTTACAGGTTGCCCAGGGGGGGGGATCTCCACACAGAACTGTACCTCGTGGTAGGGGCCAGTATTCTGCCTACCGTTTCAAACATGTTGCTTTCCTTCCTATCGCTATTGCTGGCTTCTGCGTTATTGATCTGTGTGACATTTTAACCGTACAGTTGATGCTCTTTAATGAGATTCGATAACATTGATGGTACCACATTAGCATTGTATATATTTATCATTGTTGATTTCCGAGTACAAAGTGCGTTATTGCGATTGTGTACATACCTTTGAATATTAATTATATAAAGACTGTGTTTTCAGTAATACAGTGTGTGGACATTCCTTTGTGGGGGTTCGGGGACTACACTGTACTTAAGAACCATACTGCATCACCTCCTGAGAAGCTAGGCCTTGATTGCTCGACTACGTTACCAATAATAGAGAATCTTGGCTGGGGTCCTCTGTGCCTCTCCTCTACCATATAGAGAGCGGAAGTACAGACACCCCCCTCCAGTCTTCACACAAGGTGCCATTAAAATGGGCATGTGGAATAGGCTAACACATGCTCCCCCCTCTTCTGCTGTTGTTTAACAGCTATGTATCAAGTTCCTGCTTGTAATACTTTCAATTCACATTCAGTTGTTCAGAGACCTTCATATGTGTATGATTTCCTTATACGTGACTGCTCCGTTTTTCTAGTTTCCAGATGGTCCATTGCTGGCATCACATTCGTTTATTCTCTCATTGTCTCTGGATCTGAGACTTTCGACAACGTGCCGGCTGCACACGACCACTCCGATACAATGAACTTCAATAGCTTTCATCAGCAACTTTCATTCGCTCAAGTACCGGGCTTCTTGCAATTACTTGAAACTCACTGGTCACACTGCTGGATATCACGGTGTATATGCTCACACAGCTTCTTACACCTGAAGTCAGTGTCTCACCTCCTGCCCCTCAGGCACTCCTGGGTTGGCTTCCTTACCCAGGAGAATGAGCAATGCCCTGCCACAATGAAGGGACTGACCTGCTACACGGTTTCCTTCTTCCAACCTCGTTGGCACCCTGGCGATATGGCTCCGGGAACTGCTTTACTCTGCAACTTTTCAGCATCTCGGTGGTCCGCTCTCCACAGGCTCATTGCTGGCTCATTGCAGGCTGGACTGGATTTCCTGCTGCTCTCTCCTGACAAACTTCCTTCTGCTGTGAGCTCCACCGTTTATACACCTGAACCCTGTTAAGAAGTTTCAGGTGTGAGTCATTGGCCTCGTTTGCCTGGCTGTTAGGAAATATTTCATAATTGTAGGTAATTTTCCTTCCATGTGGCAACCCCAAACTTTTTGCTGTTGTTTTACACCCTGATCTAGACTTTGCTGGGGAAGCGCAGCCTTCCGCCGCACTCCTCTGGGCTTTCGCTCCATTCTAACGGGGAAACTGACATGCCCTTAAGACAGTCAGTACCGGGAGACTCGTTTCCCTTAGTCCGTTCCTCATGTTGCAGCTTTTGAGCAACATGAAACAAGAGTGCACCGTAACTTACATTACCGCGCTCTTGGGTCTCTAGTCATTCCAATGGCCCTAGAAACTCTTGTTGGACTTATCATGAAATGTGCAAGTGTGTCACAGACGGGACTGGTGGCAGCTATCGTTTCTTTGTGTTTTGAACCCCTTTTTGCCATGTTAACCACGCTTCCCGCGTTTGGCCCAAATGGGTGGCCTGGCCTCCAAAATGGCCATGCCACGAGGTTCTTTGTTCTGTCTGTTGACCGTCTTGCCCCTTCACCTTCCCCCAGGTCGAGCCGACCCGGGGCAGTCCTTATTTGGTCATGCACTTTCGCGCGAAACACAACGCTTTTGCGGGCTTCTGCATGCCTTATGTGTGCCTCCAGGATGTCGGCTGGGATGTCTGTTCCCAATAAACATCCTGGGTGCCAGAGAGTCTAGTGTGTCTTGAATGCCTGGGACCACCGTGGTCCGTGATAGGTCCACGTATGGTGTGAGTGTTTTGTGAGCAGATCTCCCATTGGGTCCTCTCCGTTTTGGCGCAAAGGGAACTCTGGATAAGAGGAGGCTGGAAACACCACTACCATGTCGATCTCCTGAGTTCTCACGAACGAAGGATAAGGAGCCAAGTATCCTGCAACTAAGAAGCTGAGTCGAGGAATCGCTGGTGACCCACTGAAGGTTTGGCACCCTGCACTGCTGTCATCCTGTGAGACCCCTCTGCCTCTGATCGAACGAGAAGGCCTGTACTGGTGCTTCGACCCTTTAGAATAGTGGGAACAACTATTCTCGGCATCCTCACCAAATCCTGTACGTAAGCCTTCTGAAGCGTCCCTGGGCCATCCAGTGGACTGACCAGCCTACACAGGAACCTTGCTCTGTCACCGCCATCTGGCTTACTGCTAATCCCGTGTACTCGGCACTCTCACACGATTCGTACACTTGGCATTCCCAGGTCTGAAGTGAGACATGTGCTTTGGGGCCAGAATACCTGCGGTTGCCGAGTTGGCCTGCTGTGGTAACAAACCTGTGCCTGGTCACTGCATTTTGAGACACCCTCGACCCTGACTCCTGCTGTCGTGGAATCTACACAGCTTCGAGACATCCTGCTGATCGCATCTGAACCTGCCAGTACCGAAACGGAACCGGAGACGCATGGGTCTGCCTGCATCGGGGACCGGTGAGTAGTCAATACCCTAACTGGTCGCCCTCCCGCAGGAGCCTGTAGCTCTCCACCGCTGTCGTAAACAGCAACCCTTTTCCGCACTCGCACCCTGCTTCTGCCCACAAGTGGAGGCCGCGGTTGAGTAGCGGGGAACTGTTCATCATCATTTTGTTCACCTTTCTGAACTGCCTGATGTCCCTGAAGAGACTCTCCTTTGCCCGTTGGCACCCACGTGTGCAGGTACTTTTGAGCACAAGGCTCCACTCTTCGTAGGGCTCGGACTTCCTTCTAGTTAGGTGGCCACTGATGTCAAACTGGGTCTAACGATTACTTGCACTGCCTGTTTTCCTCCCCATCTAGGTGGTCTACATATTTTGTGCTTTTAACTCTTTATATTGGTTTATTGATGTGTTGGTTTATTAGAGTTTTACTGTGATTCTTTACTATGGTCGATGTTACAAAGGCCTTGTCATAAATGTGTCTATATTTTTAATATAACACCTGTCTGCAGTAATTTGTAAGCGTCCTTGCTTTGTGTGCTCATTGCGAGCTTTCAGTCACTCTCTTGAGACCTAGTCTTGACCGCCACCATCGCTACCCTGATTGGTCTGGCTTGTCCAGAGGTTACCTTGTTCCAAGAAACTAGGCTGGCCTTCTGAACCTCTGCCCCTCAACGACAGAGTTCAGAAATCCATCTTAACACTGGCCATAGTGAACACAATGAATGGAACATGCCTGACCTTAATTTCTGTATTCCTCCAAATGCCTCTTGTTCGTCCCAGTACTAGAGTGCTGTTTTCTATGCGAAGTGTGCATTGCTCTTCGAGGCTTCTTCCTCTTCTTAGTACTTTGTGGGGACTCATGGTGTAGAATAGGACAGCAGTGGAATAGCCCATGAAGGCTGAGGGAAAGGAGGGTAAGTCAATGTCAGGAAAAGGGGGGATACCATGTCTCAACCTTAGGCCCTCTCCTCTTCTTCTTTGAATTTGGTAGGAGTAGGGGTAAACTGATGAATTGGAATTTACAGTAGGAAGTGTAAGACTCTCATGATTATTCTCCTTTACCCCACTCCAAATCATTTCTGTGATAGGGAGTAGATAATATTCCCCGCAATTTTGTTCTTGTCCTAGCATTGGAATATGTTTCATGATAGGAAGGTGATATTACTCTACTGTGCCTGTTTCGAACCCCTGCACTTTGTAAGAGTGAAGGAGGGAAGATGGCACAGGGTTGGCAATAACCAATAAACTTAGAGGGAAGGTTGGGTAGGTTGTCATCATGATGTAGGGAATACTGTGTATAACACATAGGCATCCTCCCCCCAATCCCAATGGACCCTCCACTCAGGTGATCCTCCCTCATGGATCCAACACCCAGGTCATGATCTGGTATCCACTCCTTTCTCTTGATTACCCGAGAGGAGGTCCTAAAATTGATACATGTGATAATGCCCTCAGAATTCTCACATATAAAGACGTAACTAATATATTTCGACTGTACCTAGACTATGAGGCTATAACAGACATAAGATGGCTGTATCCTCAAACAGGAGTGTATATATGGTATACTGTATTGTGTCAGCACCTGGAAATGTGGCATGCACATGATAACTACAATTGACATGTGCAGCTGTAATTGGTATATGATCGCAGTAAATGGCCATATAAGGCTTCAGTGGCATAAGCATGCCAGTGCCCCTGGCCTCTGTTGGTTCATACAGGGCTACCTCTATTGTAACATGACTCCTTCCATGGCATATCAAGTCAGAACATTAGTTAAAATGTGGTTGATCGCTAAAGACATCTACCATCTGTGTTAGTGTGTTTGGTATTGTATGAAATGGAAGCTTATATATGTTTTTTTACACCCATCAGTCACTTCAGGTATTGTCATTGGTGTTAAATGACATGTTCTATTATTGATGTCATCAGGGTAAAAGGTATTTGACTTCACTTCCTGGGATGTCATTGGGTGTGTGATGTTAATTCCACAACCTCTGGATTTCTGCTTAATTGACGTCCCTAAATATTGCCAGGTCATTTGATAATGTGAAGAGAGACATAATGCCTCAACTCCTCTGCTTGATAACCTTAGACACAACCTAAGGAGTCTGCAGTATCATTAAGAGGAGGTGATTTGGACCTAACATAACACCCTACTTACGGTACACCCATAAATCAACAAAATCTATGACACTTCTGGTGGCACAAGGTACAGGGGGATGTGAAGACTATGTCAACCAATGCAGGATTGTTGCCTCATGGAAGAACACCAGACTACCATTTGCGTTATTGCAACCACACCTGCTCCCACCATAGCTATGGCGCACAATCTTCATACATTTTATTGTTGAACTCCCCATTATCCAGATATATACAACTATAATGATAACAGTTGACCATCTCATCAAAATAGGGTATTTCGTCCCTACTCAAAAATTTCCCTCGGAACCAAAATTAGCAACTATTTTCATGAAGAAATTGTATGATTTCTCGTCCATACATCCCTGCTCATATCGGACCAAATACTCCAATTCTAGAAACACTTTTTTTCTGCCTTCAGTATGAGTCTGGAGATGGAGGTAAGGCTTTCCAATAGTTACCACCCACAGAAGAATGGGCAAACTGAGTGGGTAAACCAGGCCCTAAAACAGTAATTGTTATGTGTCATACTCCAATGGGGAAGAGAGTGGGCTGTTGTCCTTTGGATGGCTGAGTTTGCCTACAACAATGCAACCTGGCCCTATCCAACCTCTCTTCATTCTTGCCTGTGTAAATATGTTACTTTTATTCCCTCTTGAACTAAAACTATGATTGTAAAACACTGTATATACTTTGTAAATTGCACCTTTCATTTGTTCTCTCTATTTACTACCATGTCACTGTGAATCCTAATCTGTAACTTGTAAGCTTTGCATATCCTCCTTTGCTGCGCCCTGCTACCCCTGGGTCTGGTGCACATTATAAATTCAATAAACAAACAAACAAACCTGCAGTTCCATGAAAAGCTCATTGTTCTATTGTATGCAAGGGTACCACTCTCCTTCCACTCCGCTCGAAGACCTAGCTGAAACCCTTGCCCTCTCAGTACAGGAACATGATGATAGCTTAAGGATGGTAGTGATGCAAGCTCAGGAACCCTAGAAGCCACCAACAATGCCTATAAGACATATGCTTACATACACCAAATGCTGCCCACAATTAACACCAGATATGGTTGTTCACTAAAAA
The DNA here is from genome assembly GCF_040938575.1 of Ambystoma mexicanum. Taxonomy (NCBI): domain Eukaryota; kingdom Metazoa; phylum Chordata; class Amphibia; order Caudata; family Ambystomatidae; genus Ambystoma; species Ambystoma mexicanum. The sequence continues at coordinate 407,615,683 of NC_090937.1, forward strand.
TCTACATCTGAAGGGATTCATGGGTCCATACTCGATTGGTCAATTGTTGGGAGGTGCAGCAGTACAACTCAATGTACCAGATGCATTCAGGATACACCATGCATTCTTTGTCTCCCACATAAAACCAGAATATTCCAGTTCCAACCCCCAGCTTCAATTTCCGACCCCATTGAAGTGGACCGGGAACCTGAATATTTAATATGCTTCATCCTGGAATCAAAAAGAGTTAGGAGCAAGCTCTACTACCACTTCAAATGAAGGGCTATGGTCCCACAGAGCACACCTTTCAAACCACATATACAGTCTGCATTCCAACGTAGTGGCCCCATTTCACTGGTGCTGCCCTTGAGGACCCAGTGGTGGAATGCATTTATGTGTATTGTCATGACCACCACCTCTAACTATCCATGTATCCACCACCCACTCTAGCAGTCAATCCCTACATACCTCTGCTGCTCCTTTGGGTACAGCATTCTCCCTAGTGCACTGTTATAGGCCTCTACTTTTCCTAGTGCCTGTTCACAGAATCTGCGTAGTTTGATTAAAGGAAGTTAGGGTCAAGATGACCAGAGAAAAGAATTATGGACGAGGCTGATGCATGTTTGGAGAAATAACAGTTTGGGTACTACCGAAGGACACACAGAAGATCGTAGACAAAGCACTACTTGTCCACGAGGGCTCCAGCAGTTTCTGGAATGAAAATAACTCTGAGATCTTTTGAAATCTCTGAAGTCTCGCTTGACTTGAGAGGCTTGAGAGACTTTCAAATATCAGCCAGCATTTTCAGATCACGGCTATAAAAGCCTTGCTTTCCCTCCATTAGCACTTGGTGTTGTACCTAATAGACACCTTAACAGAGGATCACAGACTGTGCCGGAGAGTAAAGGCCAATTGGAATAATTGAAGAGGAAGACCTTTTGTATCTGGAAACTTGTGCTTAGGACTGATGAGCATTCAAGGGCAGGGATGAAGTGAGCACTTATCGAGGTCTGGTGTGAGCATGGGGAACTGATGTGAAAGTAACACCGGAGCCAGGGTTCCCAGTGAAGGACAATTTACAGGCACTCTGGAAACTGACTTATACTTAGGAAATTGGTGTGATGTAACACTGGTAGTCTAGAAGAATCTCTGACTGTGGAACACAGGCTAGAACCACCAACTGTGATGACTATGATGCGAAGGAAGCACGCCAACTCATGCTCACAAATGTACTCTAGGCGACAACGGGGGAGGGAATAGAAGAGTCAAATCCTAGGAGTTCATTGGCATTCTAAACAGCATTCTTGTTGCAAGGCACAGCAGCCGGCACTAGATCTCAGCGTAGGTGAGTAAGACGCTTTAGCCCAAGACTGCTGACTTTCTCAACTCCTTAATCTCCCCTTGGATGACTCACAGTCAAAACAGGTACTTACTTCTTAGGGAGGTGAGTCTCATTGGGGTAGTGAGAGCATCACCTGGGCATCGGCCCGGACCCCCCCCTCAAAAATAAACATGTAAGATATTGCAAGCAACATGCTTAGGCAAAAGCGCAGCATCTGCTCTAAAGAATTTTATTTCCGTTTTCTGACATGGTTAGTTTTTAAGGCTGACCGGTAGCCCAAAATCACACCTGCAGATAGCTGAGAAGCAGGTGTGCAGGCAATACATTGTTCTCCACGAGTGAAATAGTATTCTGCATGCTTACATTTCAAACCACACAAAATGGTGTCTTTTAAAATGGTAAATAAAATGTTACGGCAACCGTTTACTGCCCAAATTGCTTTTCTAATAACACTATAATCGATAGACTTTCATGTAATACTATACTATAAGATCATTACAATTCCTGTGCCCCGTAGGGAAGTGTTAGGTAGGTTCTGCCTCCAATTAGCACTGTTTTTTCTCTCAGAAGAAGGAAGAAGGTTTCATTTGGTTTGTCACTTCTGGACTCAATGTTTGACAATGGATATATGCTAGAATGGCTCAGTGAGGGCAAAGTGTCCCATTTACAGATTTTGTAACAAGGAAATTAAGTGGCAATCTCATGAGTATTTCCTTAGGTTGCAGAGAAACTCACCAGCAAAAGCTGCAGCTTATTGCATGTGTATTATGTGTACCTGTTCTAAATTATTCCTTTCTACCTCCCTTTAAAAATATACCAAAACGTTGTCATTGTATGAGTAAACCCAAATGTTAATAATTCATTTTATGTTCTCAAAGTAGCAAAGTTAATTTACATTTGTGAATGTTTATTAGAAAACAACGTTGTGATTATATATTACAAATGTTTCCAAAAATGTCCATATTTTTTTCTGAATAAACAAATGATTTTTTGATTGACTTCACATTACTCGAAATGTTTCATCTATATTACCCAATGCAGACAAACAAGGGTGGTGAAATCCCACCCTGTAGACACGGCATGAGCACTGTATAATACAAAGCTACAATGTTAAGGCAGATGCATGGCCACGCCAGACTCAAATAAACCACAATTAAACAATTGTGAGGACACATAGGCAAGAAATAAGAGGTGTCACAGCTAGTCTTGATTCGACATCTACTGACCTCCACACACAATTCTCACTTTCCACTCTAAACTCAATCACGCCACACATGAGCTTTATACAAACTAGCCAAGCAGACAGACTGCTCGGACATGACCTTGCTGTCAAAACCGGGGGACAACAGAATCCCTACAGTTTGGAAGGCCAGTGGAGTCGCCAGTGGAGTTTCAAGAAATATAATCCTGCAGACCAATTACACTCGACACCAATTCAGATGGGGGAAATACTGAATAGCAGCCAATACCAGACAACGCTATGCTACACATATGCCACCCCAAATGGACACCTATGGGTGGCACAGAAGCAGCTGTTGAAATATTAAGGACGCTCTGCATGCCATACGCACAGAACAAAGAATGCACTCATTCATTTCAAGATGAGGAACTTGACCCTGGAAAAGAGTGACCTCACTTTTGACAACATCACGGTTACCAAAATAGAGGCGTCAAACAATTGAGCACCCTGGCTGTGCCACCAACCCACTGATGATTCAGACATCAGACAGTCAGTGCTCCGTTGTTGCAATATTGGACTTTCCTGACATGCTCAGAGCCCAACAGATATACAAATGGCAGGTATTGTGCTTTCCAAAATCGTCTGTATATATGGTGTTTGGTTACCTTAACAAACTATTGTTGCAAATATACTTCTATCCAATCAAAGAGGTCAAAGGCACACCTTTCCCTACCACCCTGATGTGTACTCTTGTACATATGTAATTTTGCATAGTACAATGCAAGCAATGCTATTTAGGGATGCGTCAGAGTTGGGGGGGGGGTCTACAGATGAACAGTCTATTGGCTGTTTTTTTTTTAAAGATGTGTCTACGATCAGACACCCTATACTGAGCGGCAGTTCAGCAAAGCAGCATTGCTATGCAACACACTACCAATAAAGTCAGACTTAACTTACAGCCCCATTTTGTAAGTCATGGTTGCCACCAGAAGTGACTTTTTAAGTTTGAGAGTTTAATGAAAAGGATGATCTTTTAATATATATTCCTATGTGTTTGTCTTTGATTAGTTTTGTTAATGCATTACACATACTTTTCCACAAGAGGATGCACATGGTTCCAGTCACTCCAGAAAGAAAAGGGTCCGTGTTGCAGTATTATGCATTGATTTTGTCTTTGCCAGTGTTAAAACACAAGGGCTTCGAATACAGTGCCCAGGCAACCATGCCATGTTATATAATGTGTTTAAGTATTTCTTTCTACTTCTCACTATAACTTCATAAAGTGCATATAATATACCCAAATGCTGTTGGGTCTTCCTGTCTTAGACTCTATATCAACTTTGCACATCACATATCATTGATATTGATCATCATTATGTAGGACAACATATTCTATCCTATTTATTTGATCACATATTGACCATGAATACTGTGCACATTATTATTTCGCTACTCAGAGTTCCCACACTAACATGGGTCCACTTTCCACCTGGAGAGTGTTGCCATGCTAATGGCTTCCTTCCATACTGCTTCTTACAGGAGGTGACCAGAGGTCGAAGTGAGTGAGAACGATTAACAACAGTTACCGTGTTACACTTCTTTTACATTTTACTATTAATAGTTCCACTACTTTTTACAAACATTTTCAGTTCCAGGAACGGCCCTTTTTGCAGTAAAACTATGCTGCTGTATCTGCTGCTGTGTTTTGCTTGATGGGATAATACCTTAATTTGGGCCCTTGCTAAGGTAGTAAACAGTACACAATGTCTAAGACACAGTTAAGTGAGGCTTTCTAACCCCTATGTGGCTTTGTAGGGGGTTTGCAGGGAGAGCTTGCTTGATTTAGAGATACATTACTTATTTATATATTTTTATTTATTGTGGATTAGCCAAAGAAATATGACTTTTAACGCAACTTTAAAAAAAAGAAGTTCAAAAACAAATACATTCCTTATAGTATGCCTTGCAAGCAGGGATGGACATATTAGTCACAATATACACCTATTTCTCTCTTCTGAAAAGCCCTGATAGAATCTTCATGGCGAAAGCAAATAGCATATGTGTTGGCATGTATTGTTCAGATAACCACATTTACTGCTCAACAACTTTTGGATCATTACCTGCATCTCGAACAGCATTTCCCAGAGTCTATTCAGATAAAGAGGGACAGGGTAGGCACAGCAATGTGCTATTTTAAAAAAGTCAGGACTTTTCCCCCTCCTCCTGAAGTTAGGTTTTATTAAAAAAGAATAGCGGGTAATGTACCACTACGTTTTTTACACCTGAACTATTACACATTTAAAGAATGTACAACTGTTATACAGCAAAAAACTAAGTTACACTAAGCTAACCTGAAATCTGTTTGACCATATACTCTAAAAGCCTGACTGCCATCTTTCCTGGGTGAATGCTATCTGGGTACCTCTCAGACCTAGAAAGACAGGAGGGTTCCTACTGAATACATCTAGCACCAGGAATCAATCCCCTCTCAGTCCTACTCTCATTCCCTTTCTCAGGGCAACGTGTCAAATTGTAATCTCAGGTAAGGATCATCTTACTATGGGAGACCAAGAACAGGTCAGTCACAATGGCTAATATTTTAATAGAAGGCAGCAAAGTGAGACTTGATCCAGTCGGCGAAGCGTGTGGTTGTATTAGACATCTTATTGAACAGTATTAGACTATCATAATGTGATCCTGGAGTTTTCTTTAATTAAACAAAATGAGAGACCTCAGATGACTCAACACATTGGACTTTGATTGGTATCAGGACTTGGAAAAAGTGACCATGTCCTAGCCGCCCTTGTAATTTGCCACTGAATTCCACTGGCATAGAGAGCACATCTTAAGGTTATCTGTATCCCCCTTAGATTCCTGTATAGGACTATATCTATATTCATTAAGGCAGCATCACAAGGTATATCCCAGAACATACCTTCGGACTATTAAGGACAATAGATTATTCAGCGATAGTGCTCCGGTGGGCGAGATGAAAGTGAATAGATGGAGTCCCAGGTCCCAAACTTTCAAATGAATTACACAATACATTGTTCCCATGACACTTCCTGTTCACCAAGTTTCAGGTCCCCAATGAAGCAGCATATATACCAATTGTAGTTAGGTATGGATTTCACTGGAGTTAAAACCAACTGCTGGAATCAATCTAATTCACAGAGGTGCAGTATAAATGTATGAAAGAATACTTGTGGCAGGCCGATGCTTTAAAAAGAAATATGCATTCAGCGTTGTTTTGCTTTTCCCCCCCAAAAAGTATTTTTTATATCCATACTAGTGGAAAAGCCTGTGTAGACGGGCTAATCTGCGTAAAGGAAGCCATTTTTAGAGTGCAAATATATTATGTGGTGTGTTTTAACATAATTTATGTAAATAGAAAATAAAATTAAGGGATCTTGCTCCTTTTACGTGGAAGAGTAGTGACCTCAAGCACAATCTCACAGAATCCGTTGAAAGTTCCACATAGTACCTGCTCATCATTGTCTTGGATTCCACTTACAGGTTTTAGACTTAAAAATTTAATGATGAGGGTTGTCAAAGTAATACAATTCACGTGTATTGTGATTCAAAGTAGACATGAGGGTTCCATGTAATAATGTCGCCACAAAAATCTCGCCATGCAAAAGTATTGCCAGAAAATTGCCGTTTTTTGTGGCGACATTATTGCATGGAACATGCGGGGGACACCCCCGCAACCCCTAATTTTCTTTTCTTTTTTCTTTTATTTTTTGCCCCTGTCCCCATATATATGGTCACCCATATAATATAGCCACAACCTTTTCCCGGCAATATTATTTACGGCGACCATATATATGGGGATAATATTACCTGATACTGACATGAGATCATTAAATAAGGTAAATTGAAGACAAAGTTTAAAACGTACATGAACAATAAAATTGATATTACAATTAATAATTGCATAATACATATGTACATTGAAAAAAATATATTATTAGCAAAATAGTGCTTAATCAAATGAATTTCTGTTTAAATGTTTTTTTTTCAAATGGACATATTTTCTTAGTGTTTGCAACTTAAAGTATACTGTTAAAGTGTTATCCCTATCTAATTGCATGTTATCATTGATGAAATACACATTTTTTTCAGCTGGGAAGATGAACTTGAAGTCTTATTGTTGTATGCGTAAGGCAACAGCTCCCTCTAGCGTTGATAACAGGCAAAGCAGGCTGAACGGCTTCAGACAAACATACATCTGGCCTTTTATTGTGTAATATGATACGCATACTAGTGATGATCAAACCGGAGTTATCGAAATGTTACATACAAAGTGGCCTTTATAAGAAGCATGTTTAAAGCAACAGTGCTGTCACTTCTTACCAAAGTTCAAGGAAAAAAATAAACTTGGGAAGGAATTTGAATAATGGTGCATGAATGTTATGATACAAGGTTAAAAACACTTTATTAAACCAATGAACAGAAAGCACATACAACAATAGATAATACTGAAAAAATAATAGGAAAAATCACAGTACAAAGACCAGGCATCGATGCGAAAGATTGCATCATGAATCTACAGTATGAGTTATAATTCCTCATACTGCACTCACTTTTTTACCAAACATCAGCCCTGATTTGTTAATGCAATGCCCTAATCACATTAGCCTGACCCACAGTGATGGCCCTCAGGCACAATAGATGGCTCCTAAAAAGTGCTGCATTATTGCTTCACTGAAGTGGCTATGGACTGATTCCAGTCGATGATAATACAAATAAATGCATGATTATTCATTCATGCAGGACGTCCCTCCTTAAAATTCCCCTCCATCCCATCTGTGCAATCCCATCCATCCCTCACTATTTCAGAGTGCAACCTCACATATTGCATAACCCATTTTACAAGAATTGTAATAGCTGTAACATTCTGGCTTCACAAGTGAAATTCCTGAACTCTTTATATGAGTTCATCGGAAATGCGACAGATTGATGCGTCCAATAACTTTCAGTGGAACGATGCTAAATGCTGAATAAATAGAGAATTTTGCAATAGTATTGTTGTATCTGGTGGAGTTGCTGGGAAGTTAGGCGTGCCTCACTTAAAATATCGCAGTTCATTGACTCGTGTTTGTAAATACTTGGCATCTCTTCGTCTCTGATTCCTGGAAGAAGTTGGTGCTGAAATGTAACTGGTTTGCCCTTCGCATAACATCACGCTCCTGGGAAAACATACTCATTATGAGCACAGATTGTAATTGGTACACAATGTGCTGGGTTGCCATATTCTACTCCGCTGTACAAGTTGGAGTCCTCATAGCAGCGCCAGGAACATCTCGGTGGCACCTCTAGCCTCAACCATCTACCCAAGAGCCATGGAATTCCTGTTCCCATCAAAGTAACTTGACTACACGCTGCTGTACGTTATTCTTCATGGCCTTTGGCAATGGGTGTCATGGCTTACCAAATCCTTTATGTAGTGCATCTCATTTTAGGTAAAACGAAACCTCAAATAGCCATCACAGAGTTTGAACATTTTTAAATCCAACCAAACTTCAAACCCTCCACTTACCATCCTACCTGAGACTCGGTGATCTGCTCCCCACTTTCTCCTCCCCTGTTTGCTGGTAGATCCTTTGCTGCCAATTGTCCATCGTCCCCTTTTAGTGCCCCACTAGCTAGTTCGCAGCTTCCCTCTCTGCATTCTTTGCCCTATGACTATAAAGCACTGCGTTGCTTCCCAAAGCTAGGACAGCGCTCACTAAATGCCATAATAATAATAATAATAATAATAATAATAATAATAATAATAATAATAATAATAATAATAATAATAATAACAATAATTAATCATAACTTAGTCCACACCCTTCTGATTACTTAATTGACGTCTCAAGTCAGAGTTCTGAATTGACATGTTTCTCTCGTCCCTGGCGAATGGTAATTCATTGGGCCTATTTCTGAAATGTTGCCATTTTGTGACACAGTTTAGAAGTGTAGTTTTGCACTGATATTTCCATCAGTTCAAACATTGGCACAGAGCAAATATCTATTGCTTTAACGCATTTTTGCACGGAACAGGTTTCTGTAATACGGGCCCTGCGGTGCTGGCTGAAAGAAATAATATTTGGAGGTTGTTCCTGATATGCTTTTAGAACAGTCTGATAAAATACCTTGACCGGAAAAGCAATGTATGGCAGCATATCATGTTTGTTAGAAACACACTCATATAATATCATATGACAGCAAGACGAACAAAGCAGAGGTTACCACTGCTGGCGTAATTTTTTTGAGGACAACTAGCAGGTGAGAACAGCACCCCTCTAGCTGAAATCATGATTGTGTTGCCATGACTGTAGCAGCCTTGCTTCCTTCATCATTCAATGAACTGCATTCACGGTGGCAGTCATTTCATAATCTAAACAGGCAGACCAACTCGCTTTCGTGTTTACACTTCTTTTGCTGTTGCCTTTTAAGCAATCTAATTTGTGATAAACTTGAACTACTAACATCTCTTTCGTATCTGCAATCTTTTTATTTACAGACTGTCCTGAATTAGAAGGCACAATTCCATATTTGCGCACTTCCACTTCTAATTTAAAGCCAGGGTCCAAGGTCAGTCTCTTTTGTGATCCTGGCTTCCAGATTTCGGGGAACCCTGTGCAGCAGTGCTTGAACTTGGGACAATGGACTCAGCCACTTCCTCGATGTGAACGTAAGTGAACGCCCTCCGAATCCTTTTTTCAGGTCTTGCAAGTGATTCAGGTTAAGAAACCTATCTTGAAGTGCACACATTGGGGTACAGCAGAGGGGAACCTCTATGGCTCCTATGAGCAGACTGTCCTATGTCCCAGTTTCCTCCATGCCATAGAGTGTCCCCTACCCACAATGATTGTGTGCAGCTTGCTGTTGGTGAATGTGAGCACCTGAACATATGAGTACAGTGTGGGTAGATCAGCATAAGAATCAACACATAGGCACTGAACACAGGTAAACCAGCGTTTCTTTAGCCCAATATCCTTTGGAACGCCTGAATGCAGTGATATAAAGCAACACACTGGGCTCCACAGCATACTGTAGTCCACTTTGTGAAAACAAGATGTGTCCATCAAGTGATGATTGTTGTTGTAAGCCCCAATCACCATTCTGTAAAGCATTATAATAGTGAAGATTGTACTACATACCTATTATTGATCACCGTGGGGTTTACAAGAGAATACAGTATAGGAAAAGTTCTCATGGTATGGCTATTGACCCGTAGACACACAAGAACAGTTGTCACTTTACTGAAAGCACTGCATTGTTTCATCTGAAAGGAGTGGTAGGGAGGTGTGTTATGAAAGATTTCTCTTTACGGCACCTTTCTTTCCATTTTACTGTGTGCTTTTAATTTTTATCCTGACCTGTACCTTTTTTGTGTGCAGTGAAGCCTTAAGCTTCACTACACTGTCTTTTGCTCATCTGTTATGGGGAAACTGACATGTCCTTCAGGCTGTCAGTACTGGAAAACATTGTTTCCCTTAGTTACTACTTTTGGTAACTTGTCGTCACTTGTGGTAACTCCTTATCATTGCACAATGCATCTTACAATGCAGTACAATGGGGTACACTTTGGTTTTTGCCCTAGACTTACATTCAGATGATTTTTGATTATTCTAGGTGTGTTAAATGGACAAGCTGGTGGCAGCAGTGACTTTTTTCAATTTTTTTGGTGCTTTTCATTTTAGTCTTATCACGTTTACCACGCTTGTCTACTAACTGTGGCTAGTAACCAAACATGGTCATGTCACAAGTTTTCTCTCTTGTCCTTCGGTCATCTTGACTTTTAGCCTTCTTCCTGGCCTTGGAGGTCAGGAAAATCCTTATTTGGCCTTCCAGTGACCCGGAAAGCAGAAGCTTTTGCTGGGCTACTGGAGGGCTATGTGTGTTTTCTGGCAGGATGTGGATTGGGACTGTCTGGCCCCAAACCACAAACTGGTTTCAGTGTGTCTTAGTGTTATGCATGAGTGCTCCTGCCAGTGGTTCTGAATGGACCACTGCTGGGTGTGTGAGGAGCTAGTTCTACTATTGTCTAGTGGGAGTATCGTCTCTTACCTGGCTTTTGGGATAAGAAGAAGACCCCTGCACCCACTCTGGAGAGATCCTGGAGTAACCTGAAGGAGCCAAGACTCCTGTCCAGCTGTGAGACTCATGAGGAGACCAGAGACCAGTATGAAGGAGGCCTAGAAACCAACTTCTGCTGCTATTCTGGAAGAGCCCTGTCTTGCTGTCGATTTTCAGCAGTCCTGTGAGGGAGTTGCAACCCGTGGAGTGGAGGAAACATCCATTCCTGATGTCTGCTCGGTACCCTGTGAAGAAGAGCCTTCAGAAGTGCCACAGACTGCCAAGTGGCTGACCAGCTCTGCGTTTGGGCTACTGTGCTGCCAATGTTGCAGTTTTGGCGTTTAGGCTTGGATATTGGGGACTCCTCAGCATGTCCTACAAGACTTACCTCAGCATAATTTCAGAGTCCTAGCATCAAGGGGACCCAAGATAGGAGGGAAAGTATGACCGCGTCAAGTGAGTCCCTTTGCCTTGCTGTGCTGTATTGACCACAATCCGAAATACCTTACTTGAGTCAAGTCCAGTCCTGAGATGGGCCCTGCATCGTGTTTTTCTGCATTTTGCAACCAAGAGTACTTGCACCAGCCAAAGACACCAACCGGAAATCTGCTCGAACCTGCAACCCCTGCAAATCAAGGACTGAGAATGATGGCAGGAAAAACGACCTTGGACCTTCTTCCATTGACCTGCCAAGTCCTGTGAAGAACCAGACTAGGAGGGGGGTGAGTTACAGTGGTTCTTATGTGCCCCTAAACTCCCTCTAAAACTTTTGCTAACTTTTCTAAAACCTTTACAATACTTTGGCTTTGCCATTGCTTGCTCTTGCAAGTCTTCCGAAAGTTGGGGTCACTTTTGTTAGTCAGAATAACTTGTCCGCTAACCCTTGGAATCGTTACTGGACCCCAGAGATCCTACCTTCGTTTTTTCCAGCGTTACAAACTGTGTCAGAACCTTTCCTGAACTTTTGGGCATAAGGCCCCGACAAATAAGGAAGGACTTTTGAAGCTAGGGCTAATTCTCTATGGACCTGTAGTGCATAAACTAATCTACACTTTCCTTTGCAGGGGTTTGATCTGTATTATGTCCTACTCTAGTGACTATATGTGTATTCTATGATTAGTGTTGTGTGATACTTCTACCTGTTAGTAGTCTTTTTTCATAGTGTTGCTTGGCCATAAATAAATAACTGTGTTTTCATACATACTGTATAAGTGTAATCTGTGACTCCCATTGTGTGTGCTCATTGTGGACCGTTTATAAACTCTCCACATCTTGAGACTTAACCTAGAACTCTCGACACTGCTACCTTGAACAGGTTTGGCTACAGCTCCAGGAGTTTTCCTTGTCACAATATAGGTTGTCCTTCTATACCTCTGTCCCCAAGGCCAGAGTATAGACAATCAGTCCTAACAAGGTGCTCCTAGAACATGCAAAGCGGCAATTATAAATATTATCTGTCATTTTAACTTTCCAATGCCCTCTTTCATGTCTTGGCTATTAGGGGAGCAAATTCTATTGGTATGGTCGGTTGTATATGGCAAATGAGTAGAAATTAAACAAGAGACTAAAGAGAAGGGCCGTTAGTGCTGGGCGCTAACTCTTTGGGTCAATAGCCCCTTACATCTTGGGGAAATCTCCACTTAGATCAATAAAGCAGTTTGTAATCTTGAGTTGTGTCACACTTTAATATTCTTGATCACAGTTTTACAGAAGCAGACTTATGGAATCAGGCCAATGCATTTCAGAAATACATCCTTCAACAGGGCCAATCTGTCCACATTAACAAAAAAATCAGCAACTGTGTGTTCAAGCTTTGGATCAGGCCTACAAAATGTTAGGTGTCCGAGAGCTCACAGCGTTAGGTACTGCAAGGTTTTCCCATTTGCAGCACCTAAAGCTAAGTGTTCACACACCCGCTACAATTTGTAAGCCTGATCCAAAATTTGAAATGCATTGGCTTGATACCATACGTCTGCTTCTGTGAAACAGTGGTCCAGACTATTACAGTTTGATATAACTCAAGATTGCAAACTGTTTTATTCATATAATTGGACATTTCCCCAAACCTACAGTGTTGATTGATAAGAGAGTGACCCCACAGAACTAAAGGCCTTCCCCTTTCTTCACTTGTTTATCTTGTTATACCTGACGGTGCCATGTTGGGCTATCTGCAGAGCTCCCTAGAACCTATTTACCTGATTTTAATCTGAAATTGAGTTTATTGGTGGTGCCCAATGACCTCTGTGACAAATTAGTGTGAATTAACATCTAGCTTGATGATTGGACAGAGGTTAGAATGGCTAAATCATCTTCAGCTGCTAGAATTGCACTTTAATTTTCCCTCTATTTAACATGTTTAATATATTTACATGCACATCTGTATAAGATGTTATCTTACTGCACATAGGCACATTGCACTTTGCACAAAGTCATGATTTACCATAAAATGAGCACTTCCCGTTCAAATCTTCAGGAGGCTTTGAGGTTAGCATGTAATATAAATATAAATAGTAGTATCTATGCTAATATCAATAAATAGCATTTTTTGAAACCACAATTTTGTAAGTGCTGGTTTAATTTGCACTTCCACACTTAGTTTGGGCTTTTTACAACTGATAAACTATCAAACATCTTGTTCATTGCAGACTACTTACAATACATTAACCACATTATTTATGTAAGAACATTCATAGTTATTGTGATAGATGAGTGTGTACTTCAAAGTCAAAATAATTAAAGCCACAGAAATGCAAAGCATGGTATCGATTTTAAACTGTTTAAGATATTCTTTGGGCCACATTTTGAATAAATAATGTACTCCTATTCATCTCTCCCTCGTAATCTTTTCCAAACTGTAACAGATATTCTCTTTCTCCATCCACTGATCCTGCTCTCTCCTCATCTCCCTCGGCTTCCGACCTTGCCTCTTATTTTACTTCATAAAGTCACTCTCCTTCATCCACCATTACACCTTCTGCTTTCTTCCGTTCTTCCATGTCTTAATCTCATTCTCCAACATTCCTATCTTGCTTCACTCATTTTGTAGACACTGAGTGTTAGGCAAGATTTTATGTAGTAACCCTGTGGGAGACTACACCAGCCTTGTGTTCTTGGCAATAGGTAACCCAACCTTTGATATAGGCCTGTACTACAAAAGTTGGTAGAGTGACTGAGCAGCCAGGCTTCTCTCAAGAGGGGTCAATGTGAGCTGTAGGGTTGTAACATAGAGATGCACAGTGATGAGTGTTCAAATAACACTCCTACTCAAGATTTCTTGATTAAAATAATTATTTATTAATTTAACAGTTAGTTTTAAAATAAGCCTTCTTTAGAAGAGAACAATATGCAACACTTAAATACACTTCACAATATACTCCCTCAGTTCAATAAAGTAAGTAGATACCCCTTTGGGATGGCACACAGATATTCCAGCACCCTGAGGTGACTTTAATAATTAGGACACTGTGGACATGAATATATCACTTTTAACACTTAAATGATAATACTGAAGATATGGGAAAAAGGAAAAGGTTAGAGAAGAAAACAAAGGTTAATATGTTTCTCAAAGAGGTAAGCACTTTTCAATCCCCCAGTGAACTATATGTTAACCCTTTCCCAGCTGTACAAGTAAGGTATGTATGACTTTTCGGAGGGACAGATCAACAGAAAGTCAGATGGTAAGAAGAGTCTTCAGGGAGCCAGGACAGCTAATGTCAATTGATCAAAGTCTAGGGATGCTGAGGCACTTCTTGACGATAGCACAAAAGCCTTGCACAATGTTAAAGAGAGTTTTGATGTAAAATAAATCACTGTTGGGCCACACACTGAGAGGCTTGTGAAGAGGAAAGCTGCAAGCTACTCCACAAATGGCAGCCAATGCAAGACTCCAGTGAGAACAAGCAAGATACACACAACAAGAGGTAAGTACCCCTGGTTTCACAGTACCTTGAGTCTGAAGAAAAGGTTCGAACTGGCTTCTGTTCCTGTTGTAGTCCTGCAGATCCTGTTGTTCCTGGGCCTCAGTCATGGGGACAAGAGGGAGTGCATCAGGGGACTCCTGCAGTACGGTTTGAAGGTCGGCAGCAGCAATGGGCACAATTCAGATCAGCAGCACTTCGCAGTTTCAGCTACTCGCAAATAGCACCACCGCAGTTCAAGGACACCTTGTGGGCTTTCCTTGCTTCTGGGGTCCAGCACTCTGTTGAGGTGGCTCAGGCTTGATTAGTCCTGCTTCGAGGGAGTACGGAGGATCTTCCTGGAGCTCGGTTCTGGCTTAAAGCAGATGCACTCGATTCTGGTGTTCCTGTCCCCTGGCAGTCAGTTCCTGCAGCAGCAATGAAGTACAGCCAGCAGAAAGAGTGGTTCCAGTTGAGTTCATCTTGGGACTGATTGGACCCACCAACCCAAGCAGAGAAGTCATCCTTTCCGGACATCTCTAATCGATTAAAAAATCAGAGCTTCAGCAAGGCAGCAGGGCTTCACCGGGCAACCCAACGGTCCTGGAGGGTGCACCAAGCTACTCTTCCAGTTTCTTCTTTGTTTCCTTCATCCAATGGTCGACTCTGACTTCCTTGCAAATGACCTTGCCTTTTATACAAGTTTCTTCAATTTATTCATAGCCTAGCTGTCACTCACACATCAGGACAGCCCACCAGCCAATCATGCTTTCCTGTACCCAAGGAGACTAAGCAAAGGGAGTTTTGGGATCCTCCCTCGCTTCCTGCCCTGGAGCCAGAGGCAGACTTCACCATTAAATCCCACCAAAGACAAAATGAACAGAGGGACCAAATTTGGTTTGGCACACAGAGTACATTTCAAGAAGGACTTTTCCAACAAGAAATGTCGAAAAAAGAAGACCGAGCCATTTTGACAGAATTGGCACCCATGGGTGCAATACTGCAGCTGAGGATTCAGCCTGCAGTAAAAATGCACAATGGTAGGAAAATTAAACCACTGCCACCAGCCATTAACTGTAGAAAGAGTAACATATAAATGTTACATGAGAAGGTCGACAGAGGGGATACTAAATAACCCCTCCAGCACTCTATGAAAGATGGTGTGTTCTGGGTCTACAAAGAGATAAAGGTAAAGAAAGTCAATTTCACTTTACTATTCATGGATACAGTAGTGTATCCAAGATAAGGTATTTAAACCTTAGTAGAAATCCAAAGGATTTCTATGTGACACTGCACTGCTGTGGGTCACAATGTAAAAAGATGATGCCTATGGAGTATGTCGGACTCCAAAACCACAAGAAACACAGGGTTCAAATCAAATAAGAATTCTTGAGAGAGTGGGGAAAAGTATCACTCTCTCCAGGATAAAAATGTAAAGTCCTAAAGTCTAGCAAAAGAGCTGGGGGTCTCTATGGTAGAAGGGAATTAAGACAGAAATGAGTCTCCTCCCTAACACTGATATATCTGCTTTGCTGGCAAAAGCACACCCTTCATCTGCTCATTTATGTTCCCTTACCTTGTCACTTATTTTTAAAGTCTATCTCCTTCCTTTTCTTACCTCCTTGTTCAATAACTTCTTTCTCACCTCTGTGTTTCCTTCTTTCTTCAAACATGCAACCATTCTTCCTATCTCGAAAAAAAACCTTCTTCTAATCCTTCTCTTACTTCTAACTTTCGCCCTGTATCTCTCCTTCCTTATCTGTCTAAATTCTTGGAGCATGCAGCTTATTCAAAAGTTCAATTTTCATCACTTCCAACTATTTGCTCCCCTGTTTCCAATCTGTTTTTCGTCCTCACCGTTCTACAGAAACTGCTCTGCTCCCTGTATGTAACTCTCTACTATTTACTCGCTGAGCTAATCACTCTTCTCTTTTAATACTTCTTGACTTGTCCACAGCATTTGACACTATTGACCACTCCCTTCTGCTTTCCACTCCTTCTTATCTTGTTTTTTCTGGGTCTGTCATCAAATGGTTCAAATCTTATCTATGTATCTGTGCTTACTCCGTTTCCTGGGCTGGCAAAACCTCTTGTACTCTGTCCCTTCACCATGGTGTTCCTCAAAGAGCTGTCATCGCCCCTCTTCTTTTCTCACTCTATAAATGTCCTGGTGCTTCTATTATTTCTTCTTTTGGGCTTTCACACCCCTTTCATGCTGATGAGACTCCATGTATTTCCATCCTTCCTGTCTTTCTCATTTCTGAGCTACAAAAACAAATATCTTGCTTATTGACCAGCCAATCATGGATGGTTATTCACATCTTAGTATTCAATTCCTCTAAAACTGAGGTCCTTTTTTTTCAGCTTGCACAGTACCACGTCCGCTTACACCAGTTCCTATTTCCTTTCCTCCCTCTACGCTATCTGTCCTATGGCTTGAAATCTCGGAGTCTAGCTGGACTCAGCTTTGCACATTACATGTCTTTAATATCTCGTTGCTGTCATTCACATCTCTTTAATATTCGTAAAGCTTGTCCTTTTCTTTCTTTTCATGCTTCTAAACTACTGCTATCCTCACTAATCTTTTCTCGCCTTTTCTATTGTTCTTGTCTTCTTTTTGATCTTTCTATCTCACATCTAATGCCTCTAAATCTTTTTATAACTCATCTGGTAATGTACTATTTTCTCAGACTTCTTGCAACTCTATTGCTCCTGCTCTTTCCTTTATGCACTGGCTCCCTTTCCATTCACACCTTAAATCCAATTTCTTCTGTCTAGTCTTTAAGCCTCTCCATAATTCTTTCCCCACCATATTTGTCTTCTCTTGTGTTTTTCTATTCCTCTCTTCGACTTCTCTCTGCTCACACTCCCAAATTCTTCTTATTGCCGCTCAGCCTTCTTGTGCTCAATCATGTTTCTGTTCTTTTGCCTTTTTGGCCCCACTGCACTGGAACGTGCTTCTGCTTTATCTTTGTTCTATTTCTTCTAATTCTCTCTTCCAATCTCATTATCTTCTCTCAATTGAACTGGTTTATTTTCTACTTTCTCATTAACCATATTTGATGTACCGTTTTTAATTTGTCTGGCGTTTTGGTGGAACATATGGTATAAATACCAATAAACACAAAAACAATTACAAATACAAATAAATACGTATATATGTCCTGACGCTAACACAGACTTATTTTATTGAATGGTGATCCATTAATAAGTTTTAAACTTACTGTCATGCATTTATACATATCTCAGTCTCTAGGTTGTCATCATTTCGACTGCATTTAAATCACAGATCTTGTATTTTTCATAAAGATGACATAGTCTGATGTATCAAGGTTCATTGCTCTGAGAGTATTTTTTGCACCTGGTTTAGTAATCATGTAAATATGGCATAAATACATATATGTTTCATATGGTTTCACTGGTTAATGGGATATTGCAAATATGGTGTTTCACGTCACTAATCTGCCTGTCTTTAATGTAGGAATCAGTTGTGGAGTGCCACCAGCTTTGGAAAATGGCTTTTACTCTGCCGAGGACTTCTATGCTGGCAGCACGGTTACCTATCAGTGCAATAGTGGCTACTACCTGCTGGGGGATTCAAGGATGTTCTGTACTGACAATGGGAGCTGGAATGGGATTTCCCCATCCTGCCTTGGTAAGAATTGCGGTTTCAATTATAGCACTTCACAACTGCAATTCAATGATTTGTATGCCCGAACTCCTTGGTGACCTTGAGGTGATGGCTGTGTGATTTGTTTGTTTCCCAGTAAAAAAAAGAAAAATCTACAAAAAGGCAATAAAGGACTAAAATAAAGTTTGATGAAAACTTAAGCAACACAAACAAAGAATGCAAATGTTGCCCACAGCATACCCCAACTAACAGGCAAACTACCTATCAATCCCCAACAAACTGTTCACCACTAGAAACTGTCAGGCGCTTATATAACAACAGATACAAGAATATGCTGATGGCATCATCCTCCTGCACTAGTCGCAATATGAATTTAGAGCACTGAGAGAAATAGAATCCATGGGATGCTTGCTATGGAACATACCAAAAAACAACATAGATGCCAATTCGTTTAGCACACTGAACCACCTGCTGAGCATGTGCACCGCATTCTACACTATCAGCCACAAGCTTTTACTAACAAGAGTAGAGGACATTAGATCAAACGGAATGACTCTACGCTGGATCACCTCATTTCTGACTGATTACAAACAAATTGAGTTTGCTGCCCCAACTAGCAAGTCTCACTGGTATTCCCTATCCAAGAGAAATGGGACCATACGCTCTGCCTTCGACAACTGTCAGTAATCTCTGACTCCTAATGATAAAGCCCTCACACACAAACCGCAAGTTAAAAGCCTCATAAGAAGCTGCTTCTTTCAACTCTGGACTACCCAGTGTATCATGCCCTACCTGACCATTATACACAGACCTACAGCAGCGATCAAACTAGTACTCTCAAGACTAGATTACGCCAATACACTTTACTTGGGACTAAAGGTCTATTTAATGAACAGGCTACACGTTGTCCCAAACATGACAGCTAGACTTCTTGTAAGAATGTAAAAGATACAAATACATCTTCCCACCCTCTGAACACTCCCCTGGCACCTGATTCAAAACTATGTGCATTGCCCACTACACCTTCCCTGGTAGAGACACAACATGTATTATAAGTAAGTTAATTCTCTACCAACCAACAAGAGTGCTCTGATTTATTTTCAATGCCCTAGTAATAGTGCCAACCTTCAACCGGAAGTCAACCAAATATTGATCATGTTTCTGCTTCCTGTTAAGCAAACTCTATAATTCTATGGCCAAAAATCTGCATGCAGAGGAAGACCACCTGACCTTCAGAAAAAATGAAGAAAACATGGCTATACAACTAACATCACCGTGAGAACAGCACTAAAATCTCAGCCAACAGGCGCTTACTCACATTAACGCACGATCACTTGGAGCCTCCCTTTGTTTGTGCAGCACTACTGTGTGGCATTTGTGTTGCTTCACAGGTCTGTAGAAGTCAAAGAGCATGTATTTGGGTGACCCTTATTCCTCTCACTATCACCCAATCCTTCAACTTCCATGCTGGTGCATGCGGACTGTTAATATTGGTGCCCTGCATGCACTTGTGGCAGCTCCCAGGCATTCAGCCAAGCTCCTTTGATTTGATCAGTTACCAGAATTGAATGCCAGCATGTTGCCGTGAAACGTAGTTTCTTTGTGATGCCACAAGTTGGGTAGTCAATATCTGAAACGCACAGTTTTGTATTCAAGTCAGCTAATTGTTAGAGGGAAGTGAGAGGGTGTGTGTGCAGGAGTCCCCTACAGATGCCTGAATACAATGAGACAGTGTCTAACTAAGGCAGTTCCACAAATGTTAAAAAAAGGAGCCATATGCAGTAGGGTACCACAGTAACAAAGATGACGAGTAAACAGACATGGACTTGAATGCATCAGTATACCACAGCCGAGTACAGTGAATATCTCCCCTTGCAGAGGGTAGCAACGAAAGCCATGCCCAAGGTCAGAATTGAAATACAAAATGGCATTGCTGCAACAGGGAGAGCACCACAAGTGCAATGACCACGGACCCAGAGTGCACAGAATGGAATAGTAGAGACAGAAAAATCAGACGGAACAAAATGTAGCACTGATGGCTTTGCACAAGGTCAAGTTCAAGTAACTAGCCCAAGGAAATGTAGAAGAAGGAACCAACATGTTGGGGTACTCAGGAGACAGCACCCCTGATTGCCTTTTGCATAAATCAGAGAGGTTTTAATGAGATCAGGCCTTCTTCTTCCTTAAGTGTAGGAATTCCAAGGCATGGGTGAAGTGATATATTGGTCTAAGTGCCAGCATGATTCTAGCCACCATATTGTGTATCACCTGCAAATGGACAATATGAGTTGGTTAGGCGGAGACAGAGATCAATAACCCGGTGTGGACATAACCAAGGCCTTCACCACTTCCACTTTACGGGACACATTTACTAAAATGAAAAAGCAAATTAGAACGTCCAACTGGAAAAAGGATTCTGTTTGCTGAAATTGGCGGAGAGGATGGCCTGTAGAAGGCGGCCAATAAAAACGTAGGTAGGGAGGAATGGGAAAGACCAATCAAATGCTTTCTGTCTCAGCTGCATTAAGATTGACATTGTTATTCGACATCATTTGAGAGGCAGATGGAGATGAGGCTTGGGGATAGTAAAAAGACACATTCCTGCCTGCAAGCAATTTGAGCATCATCACCATAGAACTGAAAGTTGCAAGAGAAGGGTTTGTTTGTTTGTTTTATTCGCATTTATATAGCGCACAGCAGTCCGAGAACCTTGTGGCACTTGTCACAGTACAGAACTTAGTTACAAGGTCACGAATCATACATATGTTACATAGTGAGCAATATATATACAGGTTTGGGGAAAGGTAGGTGGAGATAGTGGGCAGAGATAGGAAAGAGGCAAATCTGGCCTTTGTCACTCTGTATAGGAATTAAGGAAACATGACAACATTATCAATTTCAGGGTGTTATCTTTCAATGAGCCACACCGGTATTTCAGATAGATGGCATGGTTAACAGTGCTGTAGCAGATCTAGGAGAATCAAGATAACAGGGTAGTTTTGTATAGGATATCAGCTGGTGAAATTGGCTTGGCAGAGGAGAAGGGGGTGGCAGGAACAGTTGGCATGGACTTAGCTGGGCAGTTTCTGCTTGTCTGGATCCCTTGTCTTAGTCGCTTTGAGCATGTTTATGCTAATCATTTTGCATGTTTGTTTTGTTAACATAAGTAAAAAGCAAAGGTACAGTCCAGATACATATATATAGAGGAAACTATCATCATTGACTAGAGCAGATTTAGTCGTCTTCACTCTTCCCACCCCATCCATCAAACAATTTATTAGTTTTGAGGTTACTGTAATATTTTGCAGGTGGTAAAGCAGACCTTCTACTTCACTTCCTAACTACTGATAAATTAGGCCTCCCTAGGTTCACTGACACAAAGCCACATTTCTCTCATGTATCCTAGGTTGTGGCTTCACCAAGTTTCTATATAACAGGGTATTTTAATGTTTGTATCACCATTTGTATTCAAACTGTAACTTAACGATTGGAATACTTGTCTTAAAGTATTGTTAATTGTGTACATAATTTTACTATAAAATACAGTGCATATTTAGTTTTTAAGAGCTATGGCCAAAGAAAGATGTTAAACCAATGATGGTACTGAGCAAATAAAAGAGGTGAAAAATTACGCTACAGTAGACTGTTTTAGGAAGTTAATTACCTCGACACACACTTTTATTTTTCTCTAGGGATGTTCAAATACTGAACTGTGCAGTGCTGCCCAGTTTCTCCTGGGAATTTCCGCCACTCAAACCAGCCCATTTTTAGGTCGTGCTAGAGAACTTGCTCTCATGAAGACTTTTTGCTTACACATAAAGTTTCTGTATGGATAGTGACATCTCAGTCATACTACCCGAGAATGTAGCATGGTTTGTGTATCCTCACAAACAAATAGTGCTGCTAGTAAGGGGCATGCAATCACCAGCTTGATCTGTTCTACTACTCTGGGTCCCGATCCCAGGGCCTCAAGCTAGATAGTGTCCTGCAGATGGGGAGGATGATGGAGTGGGTGATGGAGTGCCCCCATTTCCCTTGCATGCTCTGCGGGGCCATCTGTGCAGAAAAGCACACAATGTCAGGTTTGTTTAGAAGTGTTTCTGCAGCTCCAATGAGTATAGACTTAATAGCCTATTGTCAAATCTATTTAATGTAAATAGAACACACATTTGGTAAACAAACAACAAAGTATATTGTGTATTATTTGTTCACCTTTATATTTTGCCCTTCCCAACTCTGTTATACAAAAGGTGCACAACCTGCAAAGAAAGCACTTTGATCTCTCTATTATTTACCATTTTATACAAGTTATCTTTAAACAATGCTCAAATGATAGTTTGTGCATGTTCAAAAGTGGAAGAAAAATAAAGCTTATTTCAAATGTAGCAGATAATGTATCTATTAAGTTAACTTACATGACAGATTGATGAAGTGAAAGGAAAAGTAAACCTTTGTCTTGTGTGTTGTAGCAAATGTCGCTCGAATGGAGCAAACTTAGTTCACATATGGTATCAGAATGCCTAACTTGGAACCCTGTTGCCAAAACAAAGATTAGTTCTCATTAGAAGATGTCAGCCATTTGCCAGAGAAACGCATCTCATCAATCAATAATATCCATTAAAGCGGAATTGGACACACAGATGGGCATTTATAGACAAGTATATCCAAATGCATTCAAGTAAATTCAGCTCAGTGGTAAGAACAGTTTTTCGGTGCTTGATCTTGTCTTTCCCAAGTTTCATAGATGCAATCTGGTTTTCACAGTACAAAGGATTAAATAAGTTCCACCCAGAATTGACATAACTTGCCAATAAACTAACATATGTGTGTGCCTGTTTCATTGCTTGGGACTTAACTCAGCCTTACAAGTTAATAATTAAGCTTAGATGAAAATCTGGGTCACAGAAATGAAAAATAAATTGTTAGTGGTTCATTTGGACTGCACACAAAAATGAAATGACTTCTTTTAACCATAACTTTGTAATGTTTTATTTGTGTTTTAATAATCAGGAACAGATTTGGATTTGGTGGAACTCTTCCCATAACTTCCCATAACACACAACTAAACACAATAAAGTTGCATATACAAATTAAATCAGCATTATTTTACGGTTCTGAGAATATAAGCCTCAATAACAGGATAAGTTAATAACAGAAATTAGGAGAGAAAACATTTATTTTGTCTTCAAACTGACCCAAAATGCCAGAAGGGAGGCAGTGGAACTTCCCCTTGTCACATGATGAAAAACATTGGACCAATCCAAATGAGGAGAATTTAAGTGACAGTTTTCAGTGCCTGAAAAGAACCAGTGAAAAACCCCATCCAATGACTGATTATTGCATCAAATGATGCTTCATGAGTCAAATCTGTCAGCTGTTTAAGCCCAAACTCAGTGAAAACAGGGAGAGTTCTCAGACTCTAAGCAAGTCTGCAGATGGAGGGGCCTGCCCGACAGGAGATGTGATGTGCTTTTATACATTTAAGATAGTTGAAGTACCCCTTAAGAAATGCTTTTGTCTAGAGGATGCCTGTTGATCAAAATGTTGCCCAAAACAGAACTATATTCCCAGAGAATGATTTTGAAATCAGAGGACAGATAGAGGGCCTAGTTGGCTGGCTGACGTTCCCTGGAACTGCAGATATCCTATTTGTCCTAAGCTTTTCAATACCATCCAAAAGTGGTTCAATGTGCAATCAAAACGATTTCCCAAGTACAAGTCAAGACCTCTGATAGCAACTGAAAGTACTTTTGTGCGAATCATTTGTGGTCTAGACCAGGCTTTTGCAACCTTTGTCTTTCCAGAAGTTAGAACTGCAACACCCATCAGCCCTAGCTTCCATTGTCAATGGTGAAGGGTGATGGGGGTTGTAGTCCAATACCTCTAGAGAGGCACAGGTTGCAGACCCCTGGAATAGACAACCCCTGAGCTAGACTACTGAATGGGACTCGGCTGTAAGAAAAGCAGTTGGGGAATTGATTATAAAATACAATACCATTGCATTTTTGCAGAACCCTCGACTGGCTATCCTCCCACAATTGTCCTATCCATATCATCTCTAACCAACAGTATGCATGGACCGACCACAACTTAATTACGTTTAATATTCAGTCCAAACCTGCCAGCCTCTCTCCTACCATTGGCTACCACCCGCAATAAACGTGACATCACTTGCGATAGACTCCTCCCCCTCCTCCTCCCGGCTCTCAATGACCAGGTTCACTCATGCTCTGACCCCACGGCTATGGTTGACACCTTTAACCTCGCTATGCAAAAAGCCTTAGATATCATAGCCCCATCCAAACTGAGAAAACCCAAACCTCGAGCCCACCTGAACTCTTGGTTCACACCACAGCTCAGAACCCTGCGCAAAGAATAACGAATTGCAGAATCACATTGGAAAAGCAACCAGTCCGCAGCCAACACATCGTGCCTCCTCCTGGCCTCCCTTAACTACAAGGAAGCCATATTCCTGGCTACAAAAGACACTTACAATAAACGTATCGAACAAGCCAAATCCAACACCAAATAATTGTTTAGAATCCTAAAAGAACTTGAAACCCCTGTCACTGCACCAGACACTTGCATCAAAGATAGCACTTGGTGTACCAAAATCCAAGAGGCTCTCCTCGGCAAGATTGCCACCCTCCAAATTAAAATCAATAACAAACAATCAAGCCTACAATCCAACCAACAACCCAACCCTATCCGCACCCTAAACCACCCCATCCCAGACTCTCTGACTCCTTTTAGCTTCTCTCCACTCTCCATTTCCGAAGTGGAAAAGATCATCACCAGCCTTAAACCGACCAATTGCCAAGGCGACCTCTGCCCGGCACCTATAATCAAGGAAGCAGCTCATGACCTAGTGCCATTCATTACTACGCTCATCAACTCTTCCTTTAGCTCTGGGATCATACCTGACAATCTAAAAGACGCGTGGGTCATCCCCCTATTGAAAAAACGTACCCTGGACGCTAGTATACCCACAAACTACAAGCCAATCACCACAGTCCCGTTTTTACTAAAAATCCTCGACCGTGCAGCCTATCTACAATTTCAAGATTACCTTGAATCTAACAAACTCTTGGGACTTAGGCAATCTGGGTTCCAGCCACGTCACGTCACTGAAACTGCCCTCATAGATTTAAAAACACAGATTGAAGATCTAAAAGACAAAGGCAAACTTGCTCACTTACTCCTCTTGGACCTCTCGGCGGCCTTTGATCTCATCAATCATGAAATCCTCTGCCACCACGTTAAATCAGCTGCACACTTCTCTGATAAAGCTACAACCTGGATTAGCTCCTTTTTAGACAATAGATCTATGTGCGTGTTCTCTCCACTAGCAGCCGCCCCACCTGCACCTGTCTCCTGTGGCGTGCCACAAGGATCTTGTGTTTCACCCACATTGTATAACGTGTTCACCAAACCTCTCTTCGATATCTTGTTCTATCTGGGTGTCACTTACACCAACTATGCTGACGACACCCAGATACTAATCCCTATCTCAGGTGACTACACGGCTGACTCCCTCGCTATCAATGTCATCTAGCAGGTCATCCAGGCGTGGATGGCTCAACACGGACTCTGTCTTAATGATGAAAAGACTGAGCTCCTTATTCTTGGTTCGCCACAAAAACTTACCAAACTCGACCCTGCGTTCAAGTCCTTCATCATCGATGGGAATATTATCCCAACCGCCAAGGACACAAAAACCCTAGGGATCTCCATTGACTCGACCCTATCCCTGACCAGACAAACTAACTCAGTCTCTTCCGCAGCGGCATATACCTGCAAGCTTATTACAGCCTGTCGCCCTTTCCTCTCCGCATCCAATTGTGTCACCCTGGCTAGAACTCTTGTATTATCCAAGATTGATTACTGCAATACACTGTACCTAGGCACCAATTGCTGCAACCTAAACAAGTTACAAATTGTCCAAAACAATGCGATTAGAGCTGCCCTCAACATTCCCAGGCGCCAACACATATCCGACACCAGACGCAATATTCACTGGCTCTCAGTCCCACACCGTATCTCCCTGAAAACCCTGGCGCTTACCCACAAATGCCTTCATAACCAAGCTCCCTGCTACCTGGCCAACCGATTTGCCCTCCACAACTCCATTAGACCCCACAGAATGGCTCATTTAAACTGCCTTGAGGTTCCACGTTTCAATCTCCAAAGATCAGGTGGAATTAGCTTCCCTATCTTGGCAGCTAAACTCTGGAACACGCTTCCTAATGAGCTTAGAGCAGAACCCTCATTCCCGAGATTCAAACACCTTACGAAAACCTGGCTGGCCGCCCAGGACATTTAGCTCTGGGTTCTCTGCTTAATTTGTACATCTATATATAATCTGCTTGTCCTCTCATTGCTATTATTATACCTGTAAATTCTGTATTATACTTAAACTTTGTAATTATGGTTCTGTCTGTTTTTCTTATGTTGTAACTAAGTGATGCGCCTGGTTGCCCTGGGCCTGGTGCACTATACAAATAAATAAAATACAAATACAAATTGTAGGCACAAAATGCACCTTTTCTTTTGACCGTAGCCAAATTAATTGAGCCCCGTGTTTTACAGGTTAATTTTAAGACTAGAACTGCAAAATTAGTATTTTGGTTTTATTTGTGTTTTTCAGTACAAAGTGCCTTTACACAGAAGAAAACAAAAGTGTAAATAAACCATTAAATTGCAATTTCAATATGTACACAACAAAGTAGGACTATAACAAAATTAGTAATTGACCATTGTTCACACTGCCACTCTAAAACATTTCTTAAAACAAATTAATTATGTTCCGACTAAAATAATAAACATAAAATTAACCACAGCTCTTATTAGCAGTAGAGCCCCTATGATACGGCACAAGTGCCTCGAGCACATACACCCAGCATTTTTCTTTCCTGAACAATGGTCAATTAATATCTTCCATTCACATCAAGTCTATCCTCTCTTGATCTGATATTTTATCCAAGTCCACAAAGATCCCTGTGATCATCCTAACCAGCCCTACAATAACTGATATTGGTGGTGTAGTCTTAAGGTTATCCCATAAATTCTGAACTAGAACGTATGATGTTGAGTGAACAAATCTCTCTAAGCATTTTATTCTTAAATCCTCAAAGGCGGG
The DNA here is from genome assembly GCF_040938575.1 of Ambystoma mexicanum. NCBI lineage: Eukaryota > Metazoa > Chordata > Amphibia > Caudata > Ambystomatidae > Ambystoma > Ambystoma mexicanum. Next base: position 407,642,923 of record NC_090937.1, read on the forward strand.
GCAGTTCATGACGAGATGAAAAATATTGTTCTCATCCTCTCTATTACACATTCTACAAAATGAGTATTACATATTCACAGTTTTGCAGAAATGTATTCAATTCTTGACCTGTGAAAGCCATAGTTTATATATATATATATTTTTTTTTAAATAAATAGAGACATTCTAAGTAAAGCCATACCATTTTAGTGAGATGAGAGGGAGATTGGTTCCTCCATGTTAATCCCCCAAGAAAATGATGTCCATTTAAACGACCATTGCCATCTTTCCAAAACATTGTGCAGAAAAGAAGTGACTTTGCATAAAAGGGACTTGTCATGACAAGTAGGTTTGGGGGGTTAGCTCCAATCCATTCAATTATATTTTCATGTCTGTGTGACTATTAAAAGCACCAGCATTTTGTTCTATACATAAATGAAACTATTGTCCCTAAATCTAAGTCTACAGATTACTAGTTCAACACACCACACTTTATATTCTACATATATGCCCAAAAGAACCAGCCACATAGTTATAGTAGATCATCTTGTGAAAAAGGCAGCTGCATCTGAATTTGTTCCATAGATTGAAGATTTTCTCTGATGCCAATATTTGTCAGTAGCATTGGAGGAATTCCAATGAAATGCCTATTTGAAATGTTTCTCTAAAGTCAACACTTGTCGTTAATATTAAAGAACATGAAGTCTATTCAATCGTCCATTGTTGATTAAATCAAGAGAATATTTGAAAGCCAACAAGAAGTGATAACTTCAGTGTTCATTGCATATTGTTGTCTAAAATATGTTAGCTACTTCTGGTTGATATGAATGGTGACATGTGTGAATTGCCATCATTGAGAAAACACAAGCAGGCTATTTTCCCTTGCATAGACAAGATGTCAGTGATAGTTTAATCTTGAATGTGATTTGCCTAGCATACAGTTGGGGAACTAACTGTGGTTTATTTCACTGTTTCTAATAAAACAGAATATAAATATCAATGGTTCTTGACCCAAAATGATAGCGTGGGATTGTTGTTGTAGTGGGAGGTAAATCAGGAGTTACTTTACTGCATGAATATACAAATTAGATAAATTGGATCACACGAGGAAGAGTGATCAAGGGACTCACTCATGAGCACTGTTACCCAGCACTCCACGAGTTAAAGGCACTTGGCCCCCTCAGTTGGGGAGGCGGAGTATTAGTGTGACGTGGGAGCGGGGAAGTGGGGGTTTGTGGGAAAAGGCGCGTAGGGCGCCAGTTACTGCATAGTTAATGAAGGAATAAAGAAGCTTCCTTTACGCCTCCGTGTGTGCGTCCTTTCTTTGTGCCGCGACCTCGGCAACATTGGCGACGAGGCTGTTCCTCGCACACCGGAGTCCTCCAGCGGCAGTCCGCCGCGTCCCGGCTCGCGTGCAGGGAATCACGCGGAGCCTCCTCCTCCTGCTCCTCCTTCCGTGGCGCTGGGCGCAGAAACCCGCCAGTGCTCGCGCGGGCGGCCGCTGACCCGCCGCGCCTCCTCCTCCTCCGCATGCAAGGCTGCAGCTGAAGAAAAAAAAAAAAAAAAAAAAATTTTTTTTTTTCTTCGTTTATTTAAAACGACGCGTGTAAACCGCATCCTCCACGCCAGGCGGTCCCCACTGTTCACGCATGCCGGCAACCTCGCCCTCACATAAGGCGGCTGCTCCAGTCCCCTGTCACGGACCACGCCAGCGACGACGTCTGTGAGCCACCTCTCACCGTTAAAGGTCCATAGCCGGACCTGCCTTCGCACGCTTGGGTGAGTGCGCGGGTGCACGCCAGTGTCTCCATAACCACACACCGCCCGAAGATCGCAGAGGTCTCATCTCCTGACGACATGAGCGTCCAGGGATCCAATCCTGGGTCCCCGCTGCCTGTGCGCGCAGCAAAATCAATACAGCTGAGGCTGCCCCCGCCATTCACCATGACGCCACAAGCGACAAAAGGACCCAGGTGGACTGACTGGATGGAAGACTTCCACCATTTTGTGCGGGGGTCCAGCGATGGTGACTCCCCCAACATCAGGGACATCTTTCTCAACCTCGTGGGGGGTGAAATCAAGACGGTAGTAAAAACAATCCCGACGGCAGAACAAGACTCTTTCCCCAACCTGATTAAGGCCCTGGACAAGCTACTCATCATCGAAGTCAACCGAGACTATGAGAGATATCTGTTCAACAAATGCACCCAGCTGCCACACGAGACTGTTGATGAGTTCATAACTCGCCTAAGAGTGAAAGGTGCTAACTGCCAGTTCGACGCTTTCTCCCTAGAAGAAGCAATACGGCTGAGAGTGATAGAAGGTTGTCTCTCTCCTGCACTCAAGAAACAACTTTTGAAAAAGCCTCTCACCATCCCCGAAGTGAGCGAACTCGCTCGCATACACGAGAGAGTTGATGCACAAGCCTCATCCATGAGCAACACAAATAACACCAAACAAGACACCAATGAACTCATAGGCGCCATACAGCCGCCTCGACAAGGCGACAGAGGACCACAACAATATAGAGCACCAGGGGCACCAACCCCGCGCCAGCAAAGACAGTGCTATCGGTGCGGGATGTCCTTCCCACACTCCGGGTCATGCCCAGCATTATCCCAACGGTGCACGAACTGCGGAAGAGAGGGGCATTTCCACTCTGTATGTAGGGAGGGCATACCATTTCCCCTGATGCGTCCACAAGCACCGCCAGAACGCCGTTTCGGCCGCCACCCTCGCAATACAATCAACCGAGGCAGTACCAACAAGGGCAAAACCAGAGACGATATGTCAGAGCAATTGATGAGTACCAAATGCAGGGATACTACGTGCAACCAGACCAGGTGGACCAGCCCAGGCATTTCGTGGATGAATACGAAAACCCCCCCATGGAACAAAGGCCTGAGGCATTCTATCATGAAGATCAAGAGGCGGCCTACAATGCGCCGCATGATCCATATGACCAGGACGAGTTTGTCAATCTCATTCTTGATAACGAAGAGGCGTGGGAAGCCCCAAAAATCCCGATCAAGATGGGAAATTACCAATTCCAGTTCATGATCGACTCTGGCGCCACTGTGAACATCATGGGTGAGCAGGACTACGGCAGGATGTCAGACCCACCACAGCTTGCCCCGTCACATTCAAGAATCTTCCAGTGGGGCGCTGCTACCCCTTTGCAGACGGTGGGACAATTCGCTCGACGGTTTCTCCTGAATGGACGACAGGTGGACACCACCATCCATGTCATTCGCTCGCTCACCAGGAGTAGATGCCTTATCAGCTACCACACAGCATCCCGCCTGGGTCTGATCGAGATCCACGTGAAAGCAGGTGATACCATTACCGCAACTTCAAATAACCCGAAGGACTTAATTAGCACAATGGCATGCGTTCGAAACCAGAACCTAATCACACAAGACGACATAATGGAAAGATTCCCAAAGCTGTGTACCGGATTGGGAAAACTCATAGCCCCTCCCATCAAGCTACACATCGACCCGCTGGTACGCCCAGTGCCGCAACACCCCAGACGGGTCGGGTTTCACCTCCAAGAGGCAGTGTCCGAGGCTCTCCAGCAATTGCTCTCCGACGGCATTATTGAGCCAGCAACGGGCCCAACCCCATGGGTCTCCCCCCTGGTGGTCGTACCCAAAGAAGGTGGAAAAATCCGTCTATGTGTGGACATGAGGGTGGCCAACACGGCTATCCAGCGGGAGAGGCACCCGGGTCCATGCATTGAAGACATGATTGTGCAGTTGAACAACGCCCAGATGTTTTCCAAGCTCGACCTGGTTCAGGGCTATCATCAGCTGGAGCTACACCCTGACTCTCGAGTCATCACAACATTTGCGACACATGATGGCCTATTCCGGTACCGCAGACTGAATTTCGGTATCTCGTCCGCTGCGGAGATTTTTCAGGAAGCCATACGTCAAATTATCAGACCCGTTAAGGGTGCTCTGAATTACAGCGACGACATACTTGTGTTCGGCGCCTCCAAGGAGTCCCACGACACAGCGCTGCACGCCACCTGTGAAGCCCTTCAAGCTGCGGGTCTCACGCTCAACATCTCCAAGTGCAGATTCAGCAAGACGAAACTTAAATTTTTCGGCCACATCTTCTCCGGGGAAGGGATGATGCCGGATCCCGACAAAGTTGCCACAATCACTGGCCTTGGCGAACCGCTGCAGGTTGCAGACGTCCGCTCCTTCCTTGGCATGGCGGGGTACTGTGCGAGATACATTCCCCATTTTGCCTCCCTCACCGACCCGTTGAGGAGGCTCCTGCAGAAGGAGACAGTGTTCGAGTGGACTCCCGCATACCAGCAGGCATTCACTGCCATCAAGCAGGCCCTCACGGAGGCTCACCGCCTGGCCTACTTCAACCCCGCGTGGCACACCGAGGTGGTGGTGGACGCAAGCCCAGTCGGCCTCGGGGCCATACTAGCTCAAACCAGTGGGGCGGACATCAACCCGAGACATGTGGTTGCTTATGCGAGCAGAGCGCTATCCACGCCGGAGCTGGCTTATTCGCAAGCCGAGAAGGAGAGTTTGGCCGCAGTATGGGCATGTGAACACTTCCACAATTTCCTCATCGGGACGAAGTTCACGCTGATTACCGACCACCAGGCACTCCTATCCCTGTTCGGGAACCCGCACACCAAGATGCCACCAAGGATTGAGCGGTGGGGCATCCGGCTTCAAGAGTACAACTACATCATCCATCGCCCCGGAGGTGAGCTAAACCCAGCCGATTATCTGTCACGACACCCTGTGGGGCCCCCGCTGACGCGGAAAGGAGATGTGGCCTATGTGCAATATATAGCAGATCGATCGCTACCACCGGCGTTGTCCCTCGAAAGGGTGGCCGCCGCATCTGCCGCCGACCCGACGACAGCCCTTGCAATCAGTTTGACTTTAACCAACAAATGGAAAGACCACCACAGGGCAATGCTAGCCCATCCGGGCGTCAACAAACAGGAAATCGCGAGACTGGCCAGAGTGCAGGGTGAACTGGCTGTGAAGGACAACAACATTCTTCTACGAGGCTGCAGGATTGTTATTCCCGCCACACTACGAAACGAGGTGGTCCGCACGGCCCACGAAGGTCACCGAGGGGCGGAGAACACCAAGAAACAGTTGAGATGCTACGTCTGGTTTCCCTTCCTAGATGTGGCGGTCGATGAATGGGTGAAAAACTGCCATGCGTGCCAGTGCACCGCCTCAATGGAACGTCCACCCCCGCTGCAACACACACAGATACCAGATCGCCCCTGGGAACGAGTAGCCGTGGACTTCTACGGACCGACCGAAACTGGCGACTACCTCCTGCTGCTAATAGATGAACATTCAAGGTTCCCCATAGTCAAGTCGGTCTCCACCACAGCGTTTCCCCAGGTGGCAGAGGTGCTAGAGGAAGTATTCAGCGAGTGGGGGGTTCCCAAAACCATCAAGTCTGACAATGGACCACCATTCTGCGGGCACGAGTTTGGAGAACTAGCGATGCATTTGGGTTTCAAGCACATGAAGATAACCCCTCGACACCCGCAAGCGAATGGGATGGCGGAACGCTTCATGGCCTCCATCAAGAAAGCGATACAAAGAGCCAAGGTGGAGGCAGTCCACCCGCATCAAGCACTGTGCCGCCTCCTGAGAGCTTACAGGAATACCCCGCATGAAGTTACGAACAAGACTCCTGCTGAACTAATGTTTCGCTATGAGGTGCGAACCCGCATCCCACGCAACCCGTCAAGTGAAGAACCGCTTGACACTGACACGCTCCAACGTGATGCTGAAGCAAAGGAGAAGGCAAGACGTGACACTGATGCGAGGCGCCACGCTGAAACAAAAGATTTCCAGGTAGGAGACGACGTCCTTGTGCAACAACCAATAACCAGGAAGACAGATCCGCGGTTTGCCCCAAGTCCCATGAGGGTAGTCGCAGTAAAAGGTACTATGGTGACGGCTGAAGATCAAAATAGAGCCGTCACCAGGAACTGTCAACAATTTAGACACTATATCAAGAGAGAGGGCTCAGAAGAGCCGAGGAGGTCTGTTTCCCCAGAACCTCGCATGCAGAGAGATGACCTGTGGACCCCTCCGGTCGGGGATCCGGGAGGGACGAGACAGGGAGTGAACAATCCACTTGTCCTAGAGGCGACAGCTCAAGATGAGAGGCCCCGACGAGTGATCAAGAAACCAATGAGACTTGTTGAGGAATGTTGAGCTGATGTCAGGATATAATGTTCGGGGGTAGTGTTACCCAGCACTCCACGAGTTAAAGGCACTTGGCCCCCTCCGTTGGGGAGGCGGAGTGTTAGTGTGATGTGGGAGCGGGGAAGTGGGGGTTTGTGGGAAAAGGCGCGTAGGGCGCCAGTTACTGCGTAGTTAATGAAGGAATAAAGAAGCTTCCTTTACGCCTCCGTGTGTGCGTCCTTTCTTTGTGCCGCGACCTCGGCAACAAGCACACCCTGTGAAGCATGTCTGGAGTTGCAGCCTACTGTTAATTGTGTTCCCAGTTTGGGTTGGACTGCTCCCTTTTCTGGAGGGGCCCAAGACTGCTTTTCATATTGTCAGTCAGTTTCTGTAATGTCATGCATCTCCTAGAAAGTGATGGGAGGGAAAGCTGCCCAGATGAGTTTTCAGGGGAGACCTATCTAAGGCTTCCAAACCTATCTTTCTGTCAATTTGAAGAGAGGTTCCAATATAAGCATCTAATTGAAAAACCTGTTGAGAGACTCAGCATGCAATTGTGGGTGCAGGATCCAGTACCAGCAGGACAGCTCACCACCCCTCCTGTACATATCTAGGTCTACAAGTCAGAATCAGGTAACCCCATATTTCCTGCGATTTGGAAAATCAGTTTTTTCCGTCTGAAGTTGCAACTTGACCAAATAGTATTATACTCTAATTTTGCAGAATTGAGGAGACCTTGGAAACCAGTTACACAATGACAGTTAACACCATCATTAAAGGGTATCCAGTAATATGGTAGTTGAAAAATGGCTGTTTTTACCAAAAATCGGGGCAAAAAGAATGTGGTGTGACCCGGTAAAAGTGTTTCCATTATACCACACAAGGGGAGTGGGGTTTGCAGGGATGTCCCTGCCTCACTTGTGTGGAGAAATGGGTCTGGGGATTGCGGGGGCCACACCACGGCCACTTTGCCACGCTTCTTTTTTAAACACCCTTTTTAGCTGCAACTTTATTACATGCAACCCATTAAAGTTGCACGGCCTCCTGCATGAAGGGCTTTACCTTGGGTTGTGAAGGGGTGGGTTCCTCCCCATCTCATCCATATATTTTAAGCAGGTACATTTTCAGATTCCTCAATTTATCCGATTAAGTGTTCTTGGTCAAATCTTCCAGCTTTCCTTTTCTACTTAGTCAAATTTGGTTTTCTTGGTAAAATCATTTTAAGGTGGAAGCATTTGCAAACTAGCTGCACAGAATGAAAAGAAGGGCACCTCAATATACATATCTTTGCCCTAACTGGCATCATCAGACACGTCACAATTTATTTTAACAAGTGCATCACCCCTATTTGGACAGCGAGTCTAGAAAAATAGTACCCATACTTTATATGAAAGCTTTCCAGTCGATACAAACCAGACCCATGGGCTAGGTCAATGGTAGTTACTGTTGTTCTGGTAGTGTCTTACTATCTATGAACTACAGTCATAATGTCCAGCAGTGATCATGCTGGTTCTGTTGTGTTTCTGATAAAATAGTACAGATTCTGTATCAGAATGTGCCCATGCAGCATATTTTGAGGATCCCGATGATGGACGAAGACTACTTGCAGGTTGCAGTACCTGATGATATATTTGTTATCACCATCAGATGTAGCTCATTAGGACAAAGCAAATATGATTAAGTGGATTAATTGAACAGTATTGTAGCCATATCATCGAGCAACACTAGACTTGCTATCACATCTGACATCAGCACAAAACCAGAATAAAGCATCAATCAACAGGTGGCCAAGCATGTTAAAACCAACCAGACATAGCAAACAGACGCTCAGTCCACCAGCAAAGGACTCTGAGGGATCAGGTTCGTTTAGTCAGTCAACGTCCCCAAATTGATTCAGATCAGTATTGTCATGACCATGAAACGGGGCAGTGCAAAATGCTTTAGCCCAATGGTACATGAGGACTGGATCCTAGTGGTTGATCTATCGGCACCACATTTATCTGAAAGTCAAGACAGAACTAAACTTTGCCAACAGACGCCATAATCAAATACTCAAACAAACTTGGATGATCTAGCCTGAACCCAATGCTTCGCTCTCTACCTCTCCCTTGCATCTAACTTACACACAACCTCCACTCCTTGCACTTAACACCACCCACTCAATTAACCGTGTGCATGATAGCATGGTGACTTTCACGCACACCCTCAACAGCAGCACTTTACACTATTGACACAATTATCCACTGCACATGGCAGGGGGTTGCCTTCTTACAAACCATCCAAAGAGAGCATCACCACCACTAACTGCTCTAGTCCTATAAACACACATGCCAGCAGCTAACCAGGTCCTCAGAGCACTGATCAATGAATCAATCTACGGATATCCCTTGTGGATGAAAAAATACTCACAATCATGTACCTGTCCACTACCCATGTAGACCTACTCCAGCACACAGGATGTGGGTACGTCCAGCCTGCAAGCCTCTATACAACAGGATTTGCATCTGCCATTCCCTCTATCCCACAAACAACCCACCCTCAAATTTTTCTTGAAGAGCCACACACAGGGAGACCACCAAAATGGAAAAAGACCACTTTACACGGTATATTTAAGAAAAATATAGATCACTCCTGGACAAGAGAACAAGGATCTAGAGCAGATGGTGATGCTGGGGATAGCTGGAAGGGTGATTACGGTTATTAAGGGGCTTCCTCAGTCTTTAAAGTGTTCATTTACTGGTGGAAACAAGTCAGTGTAAAAAGGCAGAATAAGGGAAACAAAGTGGGTGCTGCTGAGGAGTCAGTAAAATGGAGGAAGTAGAGGATAACACCTCGAAATGTAGGCCAAATCCTTAATATGAATTGGGTGTGGCACAGACGTTTGATACCACTTGTGATTAGTAATGTATCCAAGGCATGGAATGTCTTCCTGGGAAGGCTTGGCTATGCAAATCTTATTTATTACTAAACACTTATTGGGAGAATACCTCAACATATTGGATAGGAAACAGATTCACTGTTCACCGGAAGAATGGCTAGATGCTAAAAAATATATATTTCTGATGCTTGTGTAATCTGCTTGGATTCACATGCTATGTAGAGGCCGACATCTAGTGGAAGCTGTGGAGTATTACAGTTGTTGTTTTCGAAACTCGAAAATGGACGTCGAAATAGGGCGTGCCAGTAATACTATCCCTAATGTGACGTCCCCTATACCCAGGATCCCTCACGCGTGTAGGTCACTAGATTGTTTTTTTCGACCATCATGAACGGTCGCATATAAGCGGAGTGCATTTTCAGCTTACGCCATTGAAATTACAAAGTATTAAGATAGTATTTCTTTCTTTCCTTTACCGACTCCGTATATTGACGCAGTGAATACCCAAGAAAGGACAAGACTGACCGTAGACCGGAAACCTCGATGGCACCACCCAGCCATGGAAGGCCCATCGGGCCTCGCCGTACAGCAGGGAGAGTGGGGGATGGTCATAACATCAAGTATTTTCCCACCCTTTCCCTGAGTCGCCCGGCTGCCTGCCCCCGTTATGGAGCGTACTCCTTTTAAATTCTGTCTGTACTGCAATAAAAAATACACGTGGGTCGACAAGCACAAGGTGTGCAACCTTTGCTTGTATCGAGATCACAACGAGGCTCATTGTCGGGCCTGTAATTTGTTCTGACCCAAGACCCTCAAGGACAGACGGAAAAAAACATTGGGCCCATCACACCATGCATGCCGAGGCCTCCATGGACATAGAAGGGGAATCCAGCGACATCAACAACACCATCCTCTCGGAAGGTGAGGGTGACAGGGAACCTCGACGTTCCTCAGCACCAGTCCCTGACCCTAACAGACAGGCCGGCGGTCCTGTTATGGGGAAGACACCTGGCGACAAAGGCACTACACTTCCCCACACTAAGCAAACACCCTGTGGCGACGTGAGTGTACTCACACGCTGAGAGTTACCCCAGGGGTCAGCGCAGAGGTTGCAGAAGAGTGAGAGGCTCCCCCACCAGAAGTGAAGGAACACTCTCCAAACAATGACGCCCCACTACAGGTCCCCTCCCATGCCTCCCCAGTCGGGGGACGAATATCAAATTTCACCCACACATGGGAGGGGATAACATCAGACAAGTGGGTGTTGTCGACAGTGACAGGAGGTTACTGCATAGAACTCCAAGGAAGACCTTCAAACCTCCCCCTGTGACAGAAAAGACCATCACAGGAAGAACAACTCATCTTGGTAGAGGAGATCAAGGCTCTACTCCTCAAAGACGCCATTGAGGTTATGACGTACAACGAGATCAACAAAGGGATTTATTCAATGTACTTCCTTGTGCCAAAAAAAGATCTAACCATGTGCCCGGTACTAGACCTGCGCCCTGACAATGCTAGAAGAAGTAATCCCTCTGTTAAAATGGGGGGATTACATGGAAACATTGGACATGAAAGATGCTTATTTTCATATTTCATGTTCCCAGCGCACAGAAGATTCTTGCGATTCAAAGTAGTGACCAGCACTACCAGTTCAAGGTGCTGCCCTTCGGGATAGCCTCGGCTCCAAGGATGTTCACCAAGGTACTGGCAGTGGTGGTAGCACACCTACGCAGGGAGTCAATCCCAGTATACCCTTACGTGGACGACTGGCAGATCACGTGAGAAACTTACCAACTTTCCAAGCTAAACACGCAGAGAACAATAGTCAAGTCTGGTGCCAAGCAGTTCCAAACAGTTCCTAGGAGCTGTATTAGATACAAAGACAGGCTTAGCCTTCCCATCCATGGAAAGGGTACAAAACATGCTTCGGCAAATACCTCAGTATCAAGCCGGTCTCTGGATAAGCGTATGCACAGCAATGCGTCTGCTAGGTATGATGGCATTGTGCATTTACCTGGTCCCCCACGCATGCCTGCGCATGTGACCAATGCAGGAGTGGTTGGCAAAACAATGGCCTCAGGCAAGTGGTCAGTGGGACGATCTAGTGAGTGTTTCACCTACACTGGTTCAGAACTTACGCTGGTGGTCAAGGGAAAATCTGCTCAAGGGGAAGCCCTTTCAGGAACCGGAAGCGCAAGCGGTCGTCACAACAGGTGCATCACTTTCTGGGTGGGGGAACCATTGCCTTCACCACACAGCACAAGGCCTGTGGTAACAAGTGACAGCACAGAAACACATCAATGTACTGGAACTATTGGCAGTTTTCAAGGCACTTCAAGCCTTCGAGAACCACCTGACAAACCAGTCGGTACAAGTCCTAATAGACAGCACCACCTCAATGTTCTATATCAACAAGGCGGGAAGTACACACTCTCCAAAATCTTTCCAAACTGGTTCAGAAAATATGGAAGTGGGCACTCAAACGAGGGATGTCCCTGTCTTCCCAACATGTTCCAGGGGTACTCAACACTCTAGCAGACACTCTCAGCAGAGATCCTTTGCCAGAAGAACACGAGTGGCAACTACACACGGACCACATCTTCTCTCTCTGGGGCTACCCTTCTCGAAACTTGTTCGCTACAAGAGTAAAAAAAGTATGCCCAGACTTCGCGTCCAGGTTCCCCCAACCAAACTCCAAGGGGAACGCTGTATGGATGAACTGGTCAGGGAAATTTGCTTACGCTTTTCACCCGACTCCATTAATCAGCAGAATAGTGAACAAGCTACACAAGGATCAGAGGACACTCATCCTAGTTGCTCCTATGTGGGCAAGACAAGCATGGTATCCACATCTGCACAAACTGGCGATGCGCGATCCCATCAAGCTAACGTACAAGGTCAACCTGTTGACTCAGCACGGGGGGACAACAATACACCCTCAACTTCACCCTTTGAACCTAGCAGCATGGCTCCTGAAGTCATAGAGTTCAGTCACCTTAATCTTCCACAACGGTGTATGGATATCCTGCAAGAAGCACGTAAACCTAACACCAGACACTGCTATTTCCACAAGTGGAAGAGATTTGTCTTTTGGTGCCAATCTAAGCAGATCAACGGCATAGAATTACGCCATCACACATTCTAACCTACTTGCTCCACTTGCTAGACTCAGGTTTAGTCTTTAATTCTCTAAAAGTCCACCTAGCACCTTTATCAGCCTATACCACCTCTCAAAGTAAAGTCTCATGGTGGAAAGTGGCAGTCATTAAGGCGTTCATGGAGGGAGTGAAGAGACTACATCCTCCAATCTCCAATCCCCCACCTGAGTGGGACCTAAATGTGGTACTAGCAAAACTCATGGGACCCCCCTTTGAGCCTTTGCATCAAGTTACAATTAGACACATTACGTACAAGACTGCCTTCTTAGTGGCTATTACTTCCATACGAAGAGTCAGTGAACTCCTGTAAGTGATTTCAACCGAGCACTTCACCTAAGTCAATGCGTAGTGTGGGATGCACAATTGAAACCCTTAATTATTTATTTATGTCTATAAATGATTTTATTTCTGAATGATATACTCTTATTTCACGCCCCTCTCTTTGAATCCCCCCTGGTCACACTGAACCAGGAAGCAGGCAGTTTTGCAAAGTTAAAAATATTTATTTTATTGATTTGCACAATTATATATATATATATATATATATATATATATATATATATATATATATATATATATATCACTATTTAATATTTATACAAGGATCACCAATGGGGTGATGTCGCAATAAATCTCTTTAATCACACAGAGTAATGAGAGGAAAAATAATGTAGCATAGAATAATATTTTGTTTGGGTTCAATCAAAATGCAATGTGATCACTCTTTCCCCCTGCACACTACTCAATCCCACCAATATGCAGTATATAGAGATGGAAGGAGAGAAAACAGGTTCCCGGAATACACACTCAACAAATACAGTATCAATTCCAATTTCCCCCCAGAAAGCACAGAGAAAAAAATAAATAATTGCAACTTGTCAAAATGGTTTTGAATTTGGCTTTGAATGGAATGGTAAAAACACTGAAAATGGATTTAATTCACTAAAATTGTTTTAATACTAGTGGGAGCCACTTTGTATGGTTTCAGATAAACACTATTAATAATTATTGAGTAACTAACTTAATTCTGAGGTTGGATACAATGTACAGCTGTTTCACACGTGATAGATTAGAGCCAAAGAAAAATGTGCGGCAAACCTTTCCTTGCGCGCTAAGCGCGAAAGCGGTAAAACTATAAGGAATGCGGTTTTAGGTCTATTGGAAAGCTGAGGATGTTAGCTTCAATTGACACTTAAATTTTGTTTCTAGCATACAAGGTAAAGAAGTTATGAAGGTTTTGTGGAGGTCGGTTTTTTTCAGAAAGAGTCAAAATTGTAAAACAGGTTGCGCTTTTTAAAATTACATACAAGGTTTCTTGTACTACGGAGACTATGAAGCCACAAACTACACAACAGCATAGCCACCAGTCCAGCAACGCCTCTGGCTGGTTTTTGCCCGCCGAGACGCTTGTCTTTCTTCAGCAAATATATGAGCGCAAAAATGATTTTAACACTACTATTACCAAAGTACTATAGGGATTAGAGAAAGATTCAGGTAAGACAAAAGATTTTCTACAATGCAGTTCTGGATATAATAGAATGGGTTTGGATAGGATTACTTATGGATGATACATATGCTAGAGACAATCCTATGCTATGGATACTCACTACCACTGTTTGGAATGGACCCGTCAGAGATCTGGTCAGAGATACTTTCTGAACTGGAATTCTGCTAACACACCTGACTGGAATCAAGGCGCTCTGGTTCTGCACTCAGCATGACACTCTGGACACTGCACAGTGGGATTGAATTGGATCTGACGGGTAGGTTCTGGTTCACAGCTATCTGGTCACAGCTCTGCTCTACTGGGTCGGATCTCTGGATTCTGGCAAGACTTCTTAGCAAGAAAGTAGCCACAGCTCAGCCAGGCTGTTCTTTTTGTTGTTCCCCTTAGAGGTCGGGGGTAAAATCCGAATTCTGGATTTTTTAAAGGCCAAGCTGAGAATGGTTCAGCTTTGGAAGTGGGCCTTTCTGCTTTCAAAGTTCTGGAACCTGGAATATGGATTTCTCTTGCAAAGTGCTCTGCCAGCAATTGGATGGTGGGTGAATGTGTGTCTCTAGGTCCTAGGCTATCTCTATTCATGTATTTTCTAAAAGGGTGGGTATGCTGACTTCTACTAGGCACACCCCTGGTATTCTATTGGTTAGGGTATTTCCTCTCCCCTGATTTGAGAAGAAAACAGAGTGTCATGATGACACTGTATTTTATGATCCAGGGAGAACCTCCCCTTTGTTTCTGCACATGAAATCTATTTTTGCATACAAGACATATTTACAATTTTACAAACTTGCTAGCAACAGCATATTGATATCACAGATTTGGTGGAGCAAATATTCATCCGAGCCCCGTCTCGGTGAGAGCTTGGGTCTAGATTTGGCAATTTTTCGCACTTTTGGGCCAGTACCCAAGGTCAGATGTGTCCACATTTTCTACACATATGTGTGCATGATATTTGGGCATAATCATGTGAAGTTTCATGTTTCTGGCATCACCACAATTGCTACAAAACCGCAAATTCTGTAGTCATGTCCCTGAACATAGCAAAGAGTTCTGAGTAGTTTTAAAAGGTGACCAGAATGTTCATATTAACAATACTGTCATTTTACACATTTTTACACTTTTGCACAGTCCTCTGTCAGTCCTTTTAAAAAATATACTTTCTTGTGCTTTAAGAATACACATAACTGTCTGTCCCGCCCCCAAAGTTTTGGTGGGTCAAGAGCAATCCCCACCTCTGTCCTTTGGCAGGAGTTTCTGTTGTCAGTTGCATCTGCATATCTTTTTAATCAAGGGAGTATTTTGTCTCTCCCCAGAGCAGTAGAGCAAAATCCCCTCCCCTCTTCATTAACACCTAAATAGGAGTTCCTGCGCTTTGATGAGAAGCAAGGTGTCTTTTGTTTGGGGCATGCTGTGGAATTTGCTTTGGAGTTCTGTGGCTGGCATCAGAGGTTACTTTAAAGTCAATGGGCCTCATTACACGGTAGGCGGTAAACCATGGTGCTATTAGCACCATGGTTCATGCCGGTAATTTACCGGTACTGCCTTGGAGGAAAGGGGAATTACCGCCCTATTCCAAGGTTGGGAAGGCGGTAATTCCTCCTTCCTCCATTGCCCTTCCCCATTCCCATTTTTGCCCCATAGGGCATAATGGGAATGGGGAAGGCGCTAATTACGGTACCGCAAATTGCGGTACCGTAATTAGCTCCCTGGTCCCTTTGCGGGTTGGATTTTTAACGCCTGCAAAAAGCAGGCGTTAAATTCCCCAACCCGCAAAGGGACCTCGTAGTAAGGCGGTAAGGATTTACCGGTACCGGTAAACCCTTACTGCCTACGTGTAATGAGGCCCAATTTGTTTAAAATTGTCTTTGAAAAAATAAACTTAAAAAAATAGGCAAACATATCTCCAATTCCAGTTTTTTTAAACAGAGATTAAATAGTTAATGTGGATATTCTTGTGAGGGAATCTGCTTTTCCGGACATTGTGTGCTTATGTGGATTCTTTAAATAAAGTGACAGGTAACACCCAGCAAGGATGTTGGATATTTTCTGATGCTTGGACTCATTATTTTGTAATTTCAGCAACCAAGGAAAAAAGGATTTCAGAGAACTTCTGGGTTTCCTTGCAATGAAGCACTGCTTTTCATGTATTTTACATTTTCACACTGTTGCCAGCCAACTTTCTGGTTTCACTGCGCAATTCTCAGAGGTTTAGCGCGCATAGGGCTTTTTGCAGCCATTTCGCTGGTTCTGGTGCCATCAGCACCCAGTGATGTCGCAGGGCAGAGCCTAGTGGGTCAATGCATCCCACACTCCAAGCCTTGTCAGTGCAGGATCCTTTCTTTGTCATCCATAAAGACAAATTGGTTTTATAGACTCACCCTAGGTTCTCCCCTAAATTAGTTTCCAAATTTCACGTAAACCAATCAATTGAGCTTCCGGCTTTCTTTCAAAAACCAACTAGCTCGGCTGAGGTCAAACTCCACACACCAGATGTTAGGAGGGCAGTTCTTTACTATGTAGACAAGGTCAAACCGCTTATGAAGACTGATCAAGTGTTCATCTCCATGGCTACAGGCAGACAAGGAGAACATGTTTCCAAAAGAGCAATCTCCAAATCAATAGTCAAGTGTATATAATTATGCTATTCATTATCAGACAAAACACTGCCTTCTACACCAAGAGCCCACTCCACACGGGTATTGGGGCTACTCTAGCCATTATTGCAAATGTCCCCTTAGACAGCATTTGCAAGGCAGCTACATGGAGCTCAGTTCACACCTTCACTCAGCACTACTGCATTGACACACACTCCAAGACAGATACACAGGTGGGACAAGCAGTTCTAAAACATCTATTTGCCGCTACTCCTTCTCACAACCCACCACCTTCTCATAACACTGCTCGTTAACCTATGCATAGCATGTGACCTAAGCAGATTACACAAGCATCAAAAGGAATACATTACTCACCATAATTGTATTTCTGGTGCTTGTATCTGCTTAGATGCACATGCGCCCACCCTTCCTCCCCTGCAAGAAGGTGCATAGATGCTATATGAGCTTTATCTGCTTGGGAACGCTGTACTCACACTACTCCTCATGCTACCTCATGTCAGAAAAATACAATCTGAGGCACCTAAACGCGTGAGGGATCATGGGTACAGGGGACGTCACACTAGGGATAGTATTACTGGCACACCCTATTTCGACGTCCATTTTCAAGTTTCGAAAACAACAACTGTAATACTCTGCAGCTTCCACTAGATATCGGCCTATGCATAGCATAAATATTATTGGGTGGTGATAGCCGCCCTATAGTTAAGGTGAGTCGTAGACACATAGGAACCTCTGAAAAATTCAATTGTTAATAACATTTGATTCGAGTAATGGATTTGACTGACATTTCTAAAGTGATTAAAAGTCTGCAGTCCCCCCCAGACTGAAAAGTTTTGTTAAAAATAAGTAATTAAGCGTCCCAAAAAGTTGTTTCCAAAGTGGGGACTACTTTGCATTAATTTTCCAATGGGCAAGAAAGGTCAAACCACTGGATGGATTTGGACCAGGTTTGAAACAACTTGTGCATGAAGCGTTTAAAAGAGTGCTTTGTTTGGTTTGGGGTTATTCTGTAGAGTAGTTATTTCAATATTTGACAGAGAAGGGGGCGCTCCATTCCGCCCAGTAAATAGAGATATCTCCCATGGTGCATTGCAGGATCATGGTTTTCAGAAATGAAATGACCGCCATCTTGTTTTTCTCTCGATGCGAGAGATATTTGCGGCTATAGCCAAGATTATGAGAATATGAAACAAAGTAAAAAGCTATTTGCAGGTAAAAAAAAATGTACAAATGCCATCATGCTAGAGGTGGGGTGGGGGGGGGTGGCTAGAGGGCACTGAGGGAAATTTAGGAGTTTAAAGGGGTCCATGGACCGGGTTTGCAACACAAAGCTTTCTGTAACCTTGGCTATAGCTGCAAACAGCCAGCATCTGAAAGCAAACTGCGTTACAGAAGCAGCATGTGTTCTGGGGTGAACGGGAGAGGGCAGGGGAGGTGAGGGTGATATCTAGGGAGTGGGGGAGCTGGCATAGATGAGGGGGGCACTTGGTGATAGCCTGAAAGTATTTTATATGGGCCGTTTTGCCGATATTCGCTGCTACAAAGGACTACGGGTATGTGTAGTTTGGTACACGTAGTTACATGTGGTTAGATGTCTTGGCATGAGAGGTCACAATTGGTGTGGCATGCACTTGCAGGCCCTTTGCATTTTGCAATATGGATTAAACGTGACAAATATTTATGTACTGCAACATAATAAAACAGTATGGGACATGTATTACACCTTCATTGCAGAATCGAACACGTATTCAACTTAAAGCTATTTATTTACTGCAACATATTAAAACTGGATTTCTTTGATGCTGAGCAGAATATATTCAATTCAAGGTGTTTCAATTTATTTTACTATTGATCAGTGCATCTCTATGTATAACACAATCACAATACATTACTGAGCAATCAAATTGCTAATGTGTGACTAACTCCTTTCCTTTTCAATTTCCCTCCCCCCTTACATTATCTTTCCCTTTTGAACCTTGAATCTACCGCACGCCCCCCCGGGTTCCTTTTGAAACTACATTGTAACACGGTTGGGACCATTTTCAATTTAAAACACTTTTTCTGTGCTAATACTAATCTATGTTATGACATGATATGATATGATATGATATGATATGATATTTTATTTATATCGCGCTCATACACAGGTGTTTCAGAGGGTGACCAGGCAAAGGGAGGGGAACAGTGGAGAACAAACACAAGGATCTTACTAGGCCCAGTGATATTGAGAACATGCAAGTGCATGGGGAAGGGAAAAAGGGGGACAGTGCATGGGAGGGGGGAGAAATTGGAGAGAGCAGAAGCATAAGAGAGGACAAGATAAATAATAAGTAAATGAATAAATAAATATGGTGATCAGAAACAGTGGTAGTGGAAGCCTGTGGGGGCCAAGTGCCAGGTTAGTCAGATAGGGAGTATCTGATCAGTGCAGACGAAGAGTGGGTGGGGGCTGTATGGGTACAGATACAGGCCCCAGTGCAAAGGGTGGCCAGGGGGCAGTGCAGGAGGGCGACAGGGTGAGCAGGGACCTGGACACGAAGGGCAGACGGGGCCAGGTGCAGCATTGCTGAGAGAAAAAGCAGATCAGCAAGGGAGACGAGAGGGAAAGACAGTGGCGAAGAGGAAGGTCTTGAGGAGCTTCCGGAACCGTAGGTGGTTCTCGTCAAGTTTCAAGGAGGGAGGTAGGCAGTTCCAGTGGGAGGCCCCGCAGAAGACAAAGATCTACCACCAGCTTGTTTCTTTTAAAAACAACTGACCCTGAGGGAGTTGGAGGTAGAGGAGCGAAGGGCTCTAGAGGGGAGGTATTTACGGAGGGATAGTTGAAGGTAATTTGGACCCAAGCCCCAGAAAGCCTTGTGGACAATGCAGAGGCTTTTAAATTTAATCCTAGCAGCCACAGGGAGCCAATGAAGGGATTTCAGAGCTGGAGAGATACGAGCCCAGGGCTTGAGGCCAAGGACAAGTCTTGCAGTCCTGTTCTAGATTAGTTGTAAAGGGCGGAGAGTGGAGGCAGGTAGATTTAGAAAAAGGCTGTTACAGTGGTCCAACCTAGAGAGAGCTTGGGAGACAAGGAGCTTCTGAGGGAAGGAGAAGAAAGGAAGAGTACCTTTAAGGAGGTGCAATAAGAAGTTTGGAGACATCAGAGATGTGTGCGGAGAAGGAAAGTGTGGAGTCAAAGATGACCTCAAGGTTCTTAGCTTCGCTGGTAGGGGCAGGAGGAGGGCCAAGGGAGGCTGGCCAGAGAGTGAGGGGAAAGGATGGAAGGGGTGTACCAATGAGGAGGATCTCAGTCTTGTTGGCGTTTAAACAAAGATCATTTGCAGCACACCAATTTTGAATGGCGATTAGGCAGTCAGAGATGAGGGAAGGAGAGGAGGTTGCCGAGGGAAGCCTGAAAATGAGTTGGGTGTTGTCAGCACAGCACTGGAAATTTGAGCAGAAAATGGAAATGCAGTAGGCAAGAGTTGCCAGATATTGATTGAAAAGCCAGGGTGAGAGGATAGAACACCGCAGGTAGAGAGGGAGATGGAGGATAGGAAGGACCCAAGTTGTACCTGGGAGGGTCGATCAGAGAGAAAAGAGGACATGCAATGCGCTCACATGTACGTGTTTTATCAAATTGATTTACATGATTTATTCTACAATGTTGGCAAAACATAAATGTGTCTTTACCTAAATTGTGCTACCAATATGGAACCCACCCCTAATCGTGTTGGCATACTGCCCACATTGCCCCTGTGGACATCATGATTGTGTATATTATCTGTTTCATCTCTAACACTTCACTCAAACCGAAAAATATCTTTTCTTATTTCTGTTTATATTCCTTTCTGTTAATTTTCCGTTTATTACACATACTTTAACTCTTTAATTGATCAACACTATTGTTGTCCTCTATGGAACTTTACTTTAATTTTCTGTACTAGCCTCAGAGGAAGAGCAAGGACTGCTCGAAACACGTGTCAGGCTGTACTATTTTCAATCAAATAAATCTGCAACCCAAGCAGTATATATTTCATTTTGTGCTGGCGCAGTGCGACTGGAAACACTCCCCAAACAACCTTAACCTTACAGTGGTGAATTTGGGCAACGTACCCACAACTTCCAGCCACCTGCTGCCTCCCTCTTTCCCTTAGACTTAATTGCCAGCGCAGTATCCCACTTGGCTTACTTGCCCAGTACCCCCTTGTTTTTTTGTTGCAGTTCAGTCCTGTGATATTATTTGGCATGAAGGTGTTTAGCTGTGGCTGCAATGTCAGCTATGGCCAAACATCCATTGCGCCAAATTAACAGCGCCGGAATGGCATTTGCGATGAAAAGGGTACACCAAAATGCGCACCTAATCGGCTGGCGCTAAAATGATGGTGCCGAAAAGGGATGTACCACTTGGTGCACACTGCTTACCAAAGTGTGTGTCCATGGCAAATAATTTTATCTCACTGTGCAATGCCTAAATCATTGTGAGTTCTCAAAGCCTGCAATCCAAAGGCCATGGCTAGTAGTCTAGTAGTGTTTAAAAATGGACAGTGGGCACGGCCAAAGCTGTGTGCACTGACCATGGCTGAAGACCATGGTACTGGTCTGGAAGTGTTCTACAAATCTATGGAATAACAAACCCTTGAAATTCAAGGAAAAAAAACGTTAGTTGCAGGGACATTAAGGTGAGCAATACATTGTAACAAAACCTTTCAAATTCAAGGAAAAAACTTTAGTTGCAGGGACGTTAAGGTGAGCAATGCATTGTAACAAAACCTTAGAAATTCAAGGAGAAAACTTTAGTTGCAGGGATGTTAAGTAACTTAATGCAACAAAACCCCTGAAATTCAACTAAAGCCACCTTAACGTTGTGCCCCCTGTTTCGCAGTCTGCAACCACAATGATAACATCACAGATCACATCACTGCTGACATTACCAATTACATGTTGTATGACAACAGTGATGACATTACAAATCACATCACTGGTGACAACACTAATTACATTGAATATAACTGATTACATCAATAATGGAATTAGACATAACATCATTTATAAGTTAGCTCATGAAATGTTTGATTGCTTTAATTACAATTTAGGCCATGGACTTGGCCATGACAAAGGCTGGGGTCATTGGCCAATACCAAAGGTCATAGCTAGTGATCAGCTAGTGTTAAAAAATACCAATGTGCATGGTTAAAAGCCATGCCTAGTAGCCCCTCACTGTTTTAAAATATACAGTGGGCAACATTGAAAGCTGTAGTCAGTGGCCATGGCTAAAGGCCATAGCTAGTGCCCATCAATATGATAGAATATACAGTCAGAACAGCTAAAGGCTGTCGCCACTGACTAGTATTGTATTGAAGACCATGGCTAGTGGCTGGTTAGTGCTGTATAATACACAGTGGGCACGGCTGACGGCCATTGCTTATTGCATTTTATTATTTTAAAATATACAGTGGACATGGCCAAAAGATGTACAAACTGCTCAAAGTCAAAGGCCATGGCTAGTGGGCCATTTATATGCTAGAATATATAGTGGGCACAGCCAAAGATTGTGGTCAGTGGCCAACATTGTTCTAAAGGCCACGGTTAGTGCCTAATCAGTGTATATAACATGCAGATGACACGGTTGAAAGATGTATCCCTGGTAAAGACCAAAATCTATGGTTGGTAGCATGTTAGTGTTTTAAAATATTCAGTGAACATGGTTGAAGGTTGTGACCACTGTCCATAATTGAAGGCCATGACTAGTATGCATTAATGTGTTAAAATATATTTGGCCATGCACACTGGCCATGGCTGAAGGCCATGCTTAATGCCAGTTACTGTTGTAATGTAATTAGTGATGTCATCAGTGTGGTCATAGGCTGAGCAACCGGGGCGCACAAAGTTAAGGTGGTTTTAGCTGAATTTTCAGGGTTTTGTTGCATTACGTTCTCACCTTAACGTCCCTGCAACTAAAGTTTTTTCCTTGAATATATATGTAAGATATACCACTTTGGACCATAATAAAATAATAAGATTCACAATAGCACAGATTACAGCAAGACTGACAAATGCAATTATCTTCATGAGGTTCTTAAACTATCCTTAACTGAAGATAATTCTCGATATCCCATTAATTGCTATGAAGCTTACATATAGAGAGGTAACTGCCTTGGCTGTTTAGAAATCGATGGAAATACAATGAATGCTGATATGTAAATGCCCAGCCTACTTTGTTTCTTCTAATAACCCATGTACCTTGTAGTACAACATTGATGTTAAGCCAGCCCAGTGAAAATGTCCACATTATCTTCTTTGTTACCACTGTTTGTATCATGTGTAAATGTGTAGTTATTATTGTCTGACAGTGCATGCTCATGAAGTATACATACATGCCATTGTTGGTGACTGTCATGTTCTCTTCTCTTACAGATGTTGATGAGTGCGCATTAGGGTCAGACTGTGACGAACATGCTTCTTGCCTCAATACAAATGGATCTCACGTATGCACCTGTATCCCGCCATATACAGGAAATGGAAAAAAGTGTGCAGGTGAATCTATCTCTCTGCTGCTCGTGTATAGGGTGATTGAATGCACATTGACAATTGTAAAGAGTGAAGTAACAACCCGAATGATCAGGTGATAGATTTACATTGCATTGCTGCAGAGTTTTACATTGTCTACCTTAGCACCACAATTAAAATAATTGAGTGATTAGATTCAGCTTGTAAGACAGTCTAACAACTCATATACATAAACCTATACATTTGAAAATATTCAATATAAAAACATTATATAGAAATAACAAAAGCTCAATTATGGTGCCGAATAATTTAAATGCCAGTTAACAAAATGTTGGTTGGCCAAGTCAGATAATCAAGCAAACAACTCAGCTAACTAAGCTTCTCTAGCGTTGGATCTTTCATCGATTCACATGTTGTTGAATATTCCATTCATCAGGCTGAGACCCTCAGTAATAGTAAGCAGTTTAAAAACAATTAAAATAAAATGCACCCAGTTCTATGAGTCTTATTTGGGTCATTCACCCTTGAATCAATAGGCTTAACCTCTCGTACCTCCATCCCTGAAAGCCATCTTCTGATTCTTTACCGCATGTTTGGAGACGAGAGTCCACTCCAAAGATGTTACCTTATTCGTAAAAATGTCTATTCTATTTATTCGACATTGCTCAGCTTTAACGCTGACAGCATTTGAAAGCTACAGATATGTATGTTACTATAGTGGGATTTTGGAGTTCCTGCACTCATTCGTAGGTCCCTCACAGCGGACATAGCTTTGCTCTTGTTCCTCCATGGTTGAGCCAGTGAAGTCTCCCTTCCTGTCCTCACCATGGCTCATATCAAAGCCAAGAAGAGCCTTTTCAAGACCTGCTCTACTTGTAGACTGATAAACATGTCTGTGGATGATAGGCATCAGGAGTGACTTTACTGTCTTAAACTAGATCACAATCTGGAGTACTGCACTATAGGCTAGTTTTTCTCCAACAAGAAGGATATGCACAGAAGACTGGTGCCCTGCTCATTGAAGGCACTCTGGCCGCCTCAGACTTTGTTTTTGTGAGGAGCATTACCAGTCAATGGACATTTTGAGCATCTTGCAGAATCTTGTGTCTGAGCTCCTGACAAGGGGTTGGACTATTTTTCCAAAGTTAGACACAGTACTGTGCAATGGAGGCCCAGCCTTCCACTCCAGCCTGTCACCATCCCCAACCGCTGTTTGGATTCTCATCAGTGCACAGTAATCTTTTTCACAACCCCAGCACACAATGAAAAGAGAAACGTTACATGCTGAAAGGCAATTATTCACATAACTCACTTAGCTCAAATGTAAAATGGCTCTTTATGGCCGTATATTCACAAATCAGCATGCATAAAAGAATAAATGCAGTAAAAATAATACATGAATGTTTAAGCATACTTCACTGTTAAAGCACCAGCCACATAATTCCTCAACTTGACAGAACTGCACTGGAAAGCCCCTAAAAATGGAAGGCAGATAGATTTGCTTAACAGGCATAGAAAGTAGTGCATCCATTCTTTCTCCTAAGCTTTTCTGTCTGCCTAATCTGGTGCTCTCCATTTTAAACCTCCCACAAATGCAGAATTACATTTTCCAGAAAGTTCTGACTTCAAAGTCCACCTGTTGCCAATTTCCATGGATCCTTGGTTGAAATGACCCATGGCAACCCCAAGAGGTAAACTCTTCTATTTTACATGAAAGTGTGAAAAACAGCCTAACTTTCCTTCGACTCCACAATGCAATCAGACACTAGCTAGCATCTTTATTCAAAACAGTTCTTGAAGCAATGCAGACCAACATAGGCGAGAAAAACTTGTTTTCTAATGGAAGAATACAGACAGTGTTCAGACTTCATATTAAAATGCATATCTCACTGAGAAAGAAAATGCCCATTGCTGCCCTGGGCACACCCAGAATACATTGTACACGACTCATTGTTTTTTAGTTAAAAACATTTTAATTTGAAAGCATTACAAACCACCAGCATCTTTGTCGCTGTTCCTTGATTGAATGCTGAACCTACCTTGGTGGGCTTATCAACCTGCATTCTGCAAACGCTGCATCATACTACAGCACGCTTCATCTCAAACCCAACTCAATTCCTGCGCCCTGTCTGGATCAGCATGGCTATCTGCATCCGAACCTAGTTTGACATGCTCAAACAAAGTTGGAAGGCTTGGTTTGATGCTGTTGAACCACCAATAACTGGTTATGGGAAATGTTGAATGGCCCTATCCCACCAGGGCAATTTGTTGGGACCCCAGACACTATTCAAGCCCCCTTTTGCACCATTGCCCTTAATACATATCCTTTTTACCAACACTGAAGTGATCTATTGGTTTTTCCTCCTTGCTAAGTATCCAGAGTGTTTGCATCATTACATTCTGAATGTTTCTGGCTTCCTTTACATGGGTGGGCGTTTGTGTTTTCTATGAATGTTTTTTTTTATTGCATATTGGTGTATGGAATCAAAATATAATATATTTGTATAGAACCTTGATTTTCACATACCTTTATGTTGGACGATTACTGTTTGGAATACTACTGCCTCACATTCAAACCACTCTTAAGAGCATAACCTTCCCTAGTTCCACATTACCACAAGAGGCAAAGGGGGGATCACTTATCAATACCTGTTTAAACTTAATGATTGGGATCAATCTTGCTTTGTTAAAGTGTGAGGGCTGAGTAGGCGGTTAAGTGGCATTATTCAT
Organism: Ambystoma mexicanum; assembly: GCF_040938575.1. Taxonomy (NCBI): domain Eukaryota; kingdom Metazoa; phylum Chordata; class Amphibia; order Caudata; family Ambystomatidae; genus Ambystoma; species Ambystoma mexicanum. The sequence goes on from NC_090937.1 coordinate 407,668,470, forward strand.
TCCATCACACTGATCCGTACTGTTAAGAGCAGCACACATGAATAACCATATAACTATCAACTGACCGAACACATCTGCAACATCTACAACCAAGGACCGGTTGTTTAAGAGTTTCAAAACATTGCTAATAGACTGCATTTTGCATTTTCTACAGGCCCAAGAGAAATTGCTTTTTGTAAATACTGATGGGTTTTAGGAGGAATGTCTCCATGTGTTAGACAGAACACCTTTGAAATGTATATTGGCGCGCTCCTTTATTCGAGCATGCTCTATTTATGTCTGATACTTCATATGTGAACTAATAAATGTTATTTACTACAAATAACTCACACATCTCATTGTTAAACCTTTGCATGACCTGGCGGTAAATAAAGTTCAGTAGAGGCATCACAAATGGTTGTCTTCCAGCAGCAAGCTCTTAAGAACCCCCACAACGCCCACCTTATTTTATTTATGTATTTGCCTTAGAGCCTGTTAAATGCAAGAAACCTGCACATCCAGAGCATGGTCATGCTGCAGGTGACTTGTATAGCATCGGCAGTGATGTCACTTTCTCCTGCAATGAGGGCTACCAACTCATGGGAGTGCTGAAGGTCACATGCCTGGAGTCCGGTCAATGGAGCAATAGCCCACCATATTGTCAAGGTACAAATCAGAAAATCACTCAATGCTAATGTGTTCATTTTAAAAGTGACATTGTCTTTGTTGCCTTGCAGTACATGAATCATTATTGATGGTGCACTTCCATGCTGCAAATTGCTAAATCATGTTGCACATTGCTAAATATTGTGTATTAAAGCATCTGGGGGAGAGGTGGGTTACTAGTGCAATGCACTTTATGTGAAATTGGCAATTTTGCGAAACCTTAAAGCATTACATGAGTCACAGAGAACCCACGTATTATTGGGCGAAGGGATTCACAGAAGAATTAAGAATGCCCACTAGGAGCAAAACTTTTCAATTTCTACATTGCTGATGTAGGACCTGCACTAGCATCGGTGGTTTCATTTCCACCATCTATAAATGGAGTTGAGATAAATCACATTCTATACGCAGATGACGTGGTAATTTTGGACCGCACCCCGATTGGTCTACAACAAAAACTAACGGCTCTTAGAACATTTATTGAAGATCTGGGGCTAGAGATCAATGCTGCGAAATCCGAAATTCTGGTACTGGAAAACTTAAGAGGATGGAAATCCAAAAATCAGAAGTTATCATGGTATGTAGGACCAAAAAAGATATATAAGCTACCCTATACGAGATATCTAGGAACCATCATTAATTCCAGCATAAACGACAAGCCGATGTTGAGAAAGCTATTAAATAGTTGCAAACAGCTCATAACGCAAGGTAACATCATACAGAAAAAATACGGGAAATGTACGTATGATCCCGTAAGAAGATTCTATCAAGGAAAAGTGACTCCAATCCTCACGTATGGAGCTGAAAATATGTTCAGGGTTGATCATAAGGTATGGTCACGATGTGAAGGAGTCTTTTGGAAGAAAATATTGTAAATTCCTCAAGGAACACCAACGGCCTGTGTGCTGTATGAAGTAGGGGTTTCATCAATCAATGCACGGATTGCCTGGAACAAGTTGGCCCTGTTTAGAAAAACGAACGCAGAAGCAAATTTACCATCTGTTAAAATTTTAAGTCAAAAGAAGAGTATAAGGCAATCTGCATTAGATGAATGGAAGAGCCAGTGCAAAGAGATTCTTGCACAGGTGGGGTCAGATGAACAAACATTATGTCAGAACCCCGACCTGGTCAAAAAGCAATTATTAGATATAGACTGGATCCAATTATGTGAGAAAAGAGCGGCTCAAAAATGTATGAACAATGCACCATTAGAAGCCAAAAAACGTAACACACTTGCAAACTATTTAATGTTATCACCGTGCAAACTACTAAGAAAATTATACCTGAAGTTCAGATTAAATATCTTCGAAACAAAAGAAGCTCTAATTTGGAGAAGGTCAATTGAAACAAGTAACTCCAAGTGCAGGCTGTGGCTAGAGAAGATGAAAACCTAAAGCATTTGATATTGTTTTGTGCTGAATTAAAAGATCAATGCGAAAAATGTTTAAGGCTTGAGAGGAACCGAGTTCTGACATACAATGCAGAAGAATGGTGGAGGCATCTACACACTGGCGAGAGCAAAACCCTAAGGATCTCCACAATGAGATTCCAAACCAAATCCAAATATGTTTAGAGACCAATCCAATAGAATCAGCTGACGTGGAGCCGCCATAAAGAAAGGTGATGTTATCGATAGACAGAAGAAAGTGAAGGAATGCAAAAACACAAGAGTGAATAGAATATTAAATAAGTAAAGCCATGCACTATCTTGAATAGCTGAAAACGAATCTATAGAACCAAGATGCTGAGTTTCAGTAGTAGTCTAACTGTGGAATTGGAAAAGTTGCTATTTTTTCTCTTTTATATAGTTTCTATGTCTTATTAAGATTTAACTTTTTTTTTTCTTTTTTGCCTCTCACACGCAATGTGTTCTTATAGTTATAAATTTCGAAAAGTTTGTAAAAACTAAATGAAATAAAAAAAAAGAAAGAAAAAGAAGAATTAACACATCTGGAAAAGTTGAGCTATTTTAATAAAATAATGCTGAAACCCTTTAACAATGAAGCCAGGCACCCCCCAAGAAGCGAGCATGAGCAGGCCACACCTAAGCATGATCATTTTATTTTGAAGATGGCAGCTCTCATTTATTTTGCTATTTTTTACTAGGTTAAACCTATTTTAAATTAGCTTTACTTATAGCGTGCTAAAAGAAGAGTAGTATGTTTGTATTTAGCACTTTATGTCAGATACCGCTAAGTCATACAATCAGCTCTTGCTCAATGGCACTCGTTTACATGGCATCAGAAGGATGAAGTCAAAACACAAGAGTGAACGGGGACACCAGGTACTTTAAACTCCGGTCATACGTGGTTAATTTCAATAGATATAAAGGCAAAATGGAGGACCAGAGTCGTGGTGCATCTGTGTATAGAATGCAGGTAGCAAGAATCTCCACCGTTATTACAATGTTCAAAATCCGAACAACTATTAGACCATAAACACATATTTAGACACGAAAAGATTAATTCGTATCTGGTTCATCATCATTATTATGTATTGTACTAAAAAAAACAATCAATGGAATACTAAAAATTCAATATAAAGATGAAATATGACAAATTATATTGATACAGTGATATAGCATACACATATCTATAACCAACATCAAACTACTCAATTAGAGCAATACAAAGAAACATTTTTAGACACATATTTTTTTCAAAAATTATTATCAAAAAACAATTCTTGATTGATACACATAACTAACAAAAAATACCCCTCAAATAAATACACATTTATCAGAAGGATGAAGACCTGAGTCGTCCATAGCACTTTTTGAGACAGTGTCTCGGTAATGAGCGCTGAATTGGCTCATCTATATTGCCAACGTTTATATTTAGGAATATTTTAATTATTTGTTAATTTAACAATCAGCACTTTCAATCTTGGGAAATTAACAATGTTTTCGAGGCATAGACTTCTAGGCAGGAACCAAAAGCTATTTTGAAAAGTCTGCAACTCTGAAAATGAATCTGAATAGGACAGGATTGCAGAATATGATTGAATAGCATGGCCCAGCATGTGCTAAAGGAAGCAAACAATTGTGAGCCAGAGCACCACTACCCCACTAAAATGCAATTTCTTCTCACACTCAGAGACACACATATGCAGACACAGAAATGCGAGCCACGTGGCTAACTGTAGATGCACGGATAATGATTTTACACCTGTGCTGGGCGAGTCATGAGATATCCAAAATGAGTCCTCACTAGCAAACATCATTTTAGATATTTTCTTATTTGTTCATGTTCCCATTGTGATTAAATATGTGTTATGTTCACTTATAGCTGTATCATGTGGGACTACACCTACTCCAGAGAACGGTGCTGCTGATGGCACAAACTTCACTTTCGGAAATACAGTGATGTACAGGTGAGCACATAGTTTAAATGATACTACAACATCCAAATATCTTCGAGTGAGTTAAGGGAAACATCCTGCAAAGGTTTTAAAATGATCCTTTTGGCACCCTGTACAGTGGTGCACTCATTTGCCGCACCCCAATGCAGCCACGTCCTCCATTCTTTCATGAACTGAGTCTGCACTGAAGACTCTTTTAATCTGGTACATTTTAATAGAACGTTTTTTGATGTGTAATTTTCAAATTCTTTAAAAATTATGGCATTCTGTGGGTGCAAGTTATTGGTTGCTGTACTGTCATTCTGTGAGATAACCTTGAAGTTTAGTTACTCAAAAGTACTCCTCACAGCGCATCTCCTGTCCGACGCACAAACAAAGTTTGCCCGCTAGACTGGTTGGCTGATATGAACGGCAACACTACCATCACGTCCAATACACCTTGCCCCTGGTCTGACCATAATGTCATCACCTTCTCAATCCCTAAAGACACCCTAACCAATGTCTCACTGCAGCTGGCCCAGGCCTCTCTGTCAAGAAATACCCGCAACACCAGCAAATATGCTCCCACTGTTGGATCCCATCGTGAACACTCAACACTCAGAATGCGATCCCAACAGCATGGAGGAACTCTACAACCAAACTATGCCGCTAGCAATCGACAAGGTAGCTCCACTATGCAAATGCACACCTAAATTGATAGCTCATCTGAATACCTGGTACACCCCTAACCTCAAAGTCTTACGCTACACTATGCAAGCTGCAGAGACCACTTGGAAAACGCTGTTTTCAGATGCCAACAAAGAACAACTCATTCTCGGCAAAAACGTATAAACAGGCCATCCTCCAAGCCAAAAGCAATACCTACAATGAGCGAATAGCAAAATACAAAACGGGTCCCAAAGAGTTACTTGCCATCCTACGAGAACTCGAAACCCCAATTACTCCTCCAGACCACTGTGTCAAGGACACCTACTGGTGCACTAGCATGCAAAAGGCACTACTGCATAAAATTACCCAACTCCAAACATAAATTACCACCAACAAAAAACAAAATACTTTTACCTAATAGTCCCCTCACCAGCCCCCCCACACCTCGCCTCCACCACACCAATCACTCACGCCATTTGAATTCAGGCCAGTCACTATAACATATGTCACTAAAATCGTCGAAGGCCTGAAGCCATTGAGATGCCAAGGAGACATCTGCCCAGCCACTTTCATTAAAGAATGCATGGCGGACATCACTCCTCTTATTACATTACTCATTATCAAATCATTTGCACAAGGTATCATCCGTAACAACCTAAAAGACGCCTGGGACCTCCCACTCTTAAAAATTCCTACACTAGATTGTAACATTTCCACTATCAATCTCCTCGGTCTTTAGCCAATCAGGCTTCCGTCCAGGGCACGGAACAGAATCAGCACTGTTAGAACTAAAAATCCAAATGAACGAAATCATAGATAACGGGAACCCTGCTATCCTCCTCTTGCTGGACGTCTCAGCTGCGTTCGATCTGGGGAACCACAAGATCCTACCTATGCCAACACCTCTCCTCAGCTGCCCACTCCTCTACTAATCCCATAGCTTGGGTTGAGTCCTTCCTATCCAAGGGTACAATGAGGGTATTCTCTAACATGGCAGCTGCTACCCCAGTCATGTGCGGCATTCCCCAAGGTTTGTGTGTCTCTCCGACACTTAACAACATCTTTACGAAGCCTTTGTTCGATCTTCTGAACTAACAAGGTGTCTCCTATACCAACTGTGCAGATGACACCCAGATCCTCCTCCCCATCACTGGTAACTACAACACTGACACCAACACCCTCAACAAAACTTATCAAATCATCCAAGCTTGGATGGCTCAACGTGACCTCTGCCTAAATGACGAAAAAACGGAGCTGCTCCTAGTGGGGACGCAAAATCGTTTGAACAAACTGGAGCATGATTACAAATCCTTCGTCATAGACAGGAATTCCATCCTGATCTCAAAGGAAGGTCTCTCGCCCCAACAAGATGGGTGAATGCAACTGCGTCTGTGGCAACCTACACATTCAAACTTATTAACGGCTGAAGACCATTCCTGACTCCCGTAAGTTGCATTATACTAGCTATAGCTCTAATCCTGTCAGAACTAGATTGCTGCAACACCCTTTTTGCAGGCTCAACCACAGGAAACGTTACAATACAAGTCATCCAAAATAATGCCCTAAGAGCGGCCTTGAACATCCGAAATAAAAAACACATCTCTGAGGCCAGATGAAATGCTCATTGGTTGCTGGTTCGAGATTGCATGATATTGAAAAATCTCTCTATCACTCACAAATGTCTACCTAGGACAGCCCCAAGCTATCTCTCCAAGAAATTTGATAAACCCTGAACCAACAGACCCACCCGTGCTGCTCACTCGCACATTCTCACAATACCCAAATTCAAATGTGAAAAGGCAGGGGGCCGCTGCTTCCCAGTGGGGGCTGCAAAACACTGGAACACCTTCCCCCTGTCCCTAGTATCGGACTCCTCCTACTGGTCCTTCCGCAAAAACGTCAAAACATGGCTATTCATACAAGACTCATAGTTCACTTAGGCTAGGACAATGCCGTACATCATCATAGTGACAGTTTGCCACTTAGCTCATTCCTGCTCTGACTATATACTCTGCATTATACCTGTACTTATGTTTTATGTGTTATGCCTGAATGTACCCAGTGCCCAGATGCCCTTGGGCCGGGCGTGCTATACAAATGTGATAAATAAATAAATAAATAAATAAATAGATTATTGCATCCTCAAGCTCCTCCTTCCAGGTTTCACCCCATGGCACATGTCTCTTCCTCTCACTTGAAAAGACAGATAGTAGCTTCTGAAATCTCCCACAAGCTCTTCTCCCTTCTTTTGATTGCAATTTCTTCTGGTCAGAACAATAAAAACTATCCATTTATCACAACGATCACTATCACTGACTGTTATGTTTTCATTTCCATACATATAATGAGTTAATTCTGTATATTTTCTTTCTCCAAGACTTTTCCAACTCTTCCGCTTTCTCACTCTGCTGGGCACTTTTTTCTGTTTTAGACTCACAGATCACGCTCTGGGTGAGACCCTGTATGGAGTCAGAGTCAGCCTCTACATACAAACAAACAAAACAAGCAAACATAGACAAGGTTCAGAGGTTTAAGATCAAGTGGTGGTGATGTACATAGCATAAAAGACTAATTACATACAAAATGGCATTCCATATGTTAGGAACAACTGTCTTTTTGTTTCTTTTCTCTGTAAGGAAGGCATGGTATCAATAATAGACACACGTGATCACAGTTCAAGGTTGTTTATTAAGCTGTACTGGTAGTGTGGGAAAACACCTACTCTACACCTAAATCTAAGATAGGATCAAGTTATGATCATCAAATTAAAATAATGAAGTCCTAGAGATGGCTTGTCAAATAAAAAAGCCTATACTAAGAACAACCTATTGCCAATACTTACGCTAAATACAAAAGAGTGTGGGATAGGGCTCACAAGAAAGAAAAGAAGTGTTCATAAATAATAAGTCAGGATGCAGTAATTGTGGTCTCCCTTCCCCACATTTTGAGCATGGGAAAAGGTAGGACCATGGAACACAGCACAGACTCAAGATTACCCAGCGCAAGACAACAGTTCTGTTCTCAGCTATCAGGACCGTTGATGGCCAAGTCTCTTTCTCTGTTCAAAGTCTCTTGCTTCCGAGGACCTGATGTGTTCAAAATAATAAAACAAATGTCCTTTGCAATTGTACGTTGAGTGATGCCTTTTCACCCCTGAATCCTCCTCTTCCGGTTTCAGACCCTTCTCAAATGGTTGCTTCCCTCCATCAGGTTCACTACAGCTTTCCGCACAATCTCCTTTGTGATATTCATGATTCTTAATGTCTTAAACAGTTCACTATGGACAACCCACTGCCGGGTTCACTTGTCAACACACTGTTCTTTTCACTTTTCTTACAATGTGGGATTCACTTCCCTTAGCTTTGCAATAATTATGATCATCTGCCGGCCAAAGACTTTCCACTGTACAAAGGATTTCACTAGACCCCCGTATGACCACTTTGACCCTCTTCTGGTAACAGTAGTTTCTGCAATCGGGTAATCACCCACAGTTTCTCAAGCAAGCTCCCACTTGGTGCCCGGCTAATCTGCAGCTGGCTTTCCCCTTTCATATTTCCCCTCTCTCCCACCCTCTTCAACATTAATATACTTCCTCTTCTTCTGTTGCTCGATGCCCTGGGTGCCTTGTATACCAACTACGCCAACGACACCCAGGTCATCCTTGAACTCTCTTGCTCCTACTGCACCGACTCTAAAGCCATCTCGGCCATTTACTCAATCATTCAATCCTGGATGGCTCCGAACTTCATGGCTTTAAATGCTGATAAAACTGTGCTTCTTATTGCCACCTCCAGTCATATGCTAAATAACCCTCCCGCTGATTAAGCTTCATTTTCTATAGCCAATGTCTGCATCAAAGCAATGTCTGTGGTTCAAAGCGTCAAGACGCTTGGGGTCACTATTGACGCTGAACTTTCCATGCACTCTCATGTAGCTAAAACACGTGCCACATGTGGTTGGATCAACAAGCAGCTCTGCTCATTACACCCCTTTTTATCTGTAAACAATATGTCCCTCTTGGCCAGTGCTCTTATCAACTCGCGGCTGGATTAGTGCAATAGCCTTCTGGCTGGTACATCTTCCACCCACATTGCAGCTCTTCAGACCACTCAAAATGGCGCTGTTCGTGCGGTGCTTGGTCTTTCAAGATGGCACTGTATCACTGAAGCCTGGATAAAACTACACTGGCTTCCAATCAGGCACAAGGTATCTTTCAAGATACTCACACTCACGTTTAAATGCCTGAATGCCACTGCACCCAGTTACCTCTCAGCACGGATCCATCCCTACATCCCAGGACACTCTCTCAGGTCCGCTGAACAGGCAAGACTTTCCCAGCCTCGCTTCCATCTGGCCAAATATGGAAAAACAAATGTTGATGTCCTTGCTCCATCATTATAGAATTCGGTTCCACTTCATCTCAAGTCCTGCCCTACTTTGGTCGACTTTAAAAAGAACCTTAAGACCTTCTTTTTACCGCTCCCTAGTTCTGTGCCCTCTGACTTCAAACTTCCTTCACTTCTGACTGTCCGTTCTGTTTTTGTTCTATGTGTGCCATGAGGCCTGCAGCGATTTGGCGCTATACCAAGAATTAAAGTAAGTAAGTAAGTAAATAAATAAATAAATAAATAAACAGTTCTTTATGCTTTCCGGAATCAGTCATTTGCTACTTTTGTTCAACACAGTCCGGTTTCTTTTTTTCAGTTCTCCCCTTGGCTCACCAGCTGTGATGAACCGCTTGGCTTTCTTCATATCAGGAATCAAGGCCAGTACCACGGTAGCAGGCATCTCCCGCTGTCCTGCTTATCAGCGTAGGCACACTCCATGTACCATTGACATCTGCTGTAACACACTAGGGCTATTGTTTGCAGTCTTACGATTTCTTCTGCTGCGGTTTTGCGGGCCTGGGTTGGAAAGGGCAAAGTTGTTTCTCTCCTTCTCAGCCTTTCGCGTGTCGCCGCCTATCTCCTCCTCTTGAACTGCTGCATGTGGATAGCTGTCTCTTCGTGCGGTCTGTCTTGCTCATATGTGCTCTCGTGCTCCATCTTTTATCCCTGTGGGGAAGGGAAAGAGCCATCAGGTGTGTGTGATTCTCATCAATTGCCTGACTTTGCCTCACCCTGATATTAGGACACATCAGGTAAACTGCTCAGTGTTTGTGTCTTTCACGGTGTGCAAAAGTGTCTGTGTCAGAAAAGGGGGGTGGGGAGGGTTGAGAGTTTGCATATCCTAAGGGGTAGTTTGGGGAAAAGGTGTTATGAGAAGGCGGAGACCAAGTCTCACCCGTTGGTGTCTCAATTTCACTCCCCGAAGACCCCCCATCCAGGTGGTCCTCCCTCACTGGTCCACCCCAAGGAACTGAATCCAATAGCAATGGCCATGTCCTGGCCACCTGGATGACAAATCCCCGGGGACTAGTCAGGGAGACACTTTCTGGTTTCTCACATCTCCCAAATACCTCTATGGGAAACCCATTCTGTTTGCTTTGGGTTTACTCATGGCCTGTCATTTTGGAAGTAAGTAAAACCTTCTGCTTTACTTCCCTAGCCTTTTTGCTCATTTCTATGGCAAACACATCAGTCCATAAGACTATCAGTACTAAGAGAAGATTTCCCTCTTAGGGAATGTTTTATATTGTTACAAATGCACACATAACCCTAAAGTGAAGTCCTGTTGGGATGGTTTGTGTACTTAGCACTTTTTTCTGTAGTGGCTTTTTGGCTACATTTGCGATTGTTTTCTGCAGTGTTTTAAACTTTCTGGATAATTCGGAGTCAGGGGGTTAAGGTAACATACCTTTGCCTTTCCCCCCTTTTCACCATCCTGTTATATGGGAGTAAAGCCCTGTCTATAAATCACTCTCTCCTGATGGTCGGTGGAGGCCTACTGATGGATCCCTAAGCCTATCCTTGTATCTGGGATTGAGAGAGATTACTCAACTCAAATGTACTTACCTTTTTGACTTTTGTGTCATTACCCCTGCCATCATCCAATTTCTTAGTACATTTACCTGAAAAGTATAACTTTGGAACTGATTATTTTAAGGCACAAGGCACAAAACCATCTTACGGCTGTCAGTGTTAGGGAAACTGTTCTTTGGTAATTCTTAAGTGTCTTCTACTCTATTTCACACATCTGACGACTTACCCATGTTCCATTGGTTATTGCTATCATATGCTTTCTTTCTTCTCCTAAGGGTAAATGTATACATCTGTTTTATAGAAAGTGTGTGACAATATTTGCCTAGCAGTTTTACTTTCTTAGTGTGTATATTAAAGGCCTAATTAATCATTGTTTATTTGTGTACTTACTTGTGTAACAGGAATTATTGTTGTTATTCTCTGTGGATTCATTGTACCTCTAAATCACTCTCAAAGCCTTGTCGCTACTTTACCTTGATTGGGTTTGGCCAGATCTCAGTGTCTCCCTGTTCACCATAATAGGTTGTCTGCCCAAAACTGTACCATTCTAACAAACTCACAAACCAGGACAAAAAATACCAGTAGAACAATCCTGCCAACCCAGACACATCGCAGACAGGAACCTCTCTGCCTCATCCCACTAGAGCATTGTGTGTCCTGTTAATATGTATTTTCAAATCTCTGGGGGTGGATTATCAGGGGCCAACCCATTATGGTCAAATAGGAAGATACTGAAGTCTAGCCAAATCCGATCAAGGTAGGTAGCAGACTGGCAAGGCTTAGACTCAGTAACGGTGTGAAAGTGGTTTAGGGGTACAAACACACACACACACACACACACACACACACACACACACACACACACACACACACACACACACACACACACACACACACACACACACACACACACACACACACACACACACACACACACACACACACACACACACACACACACACACACACACACACACACACACACACACACACACACACACACACACACACACACACACACACGCCCCCCCCCCCCCCCAATAATTCCAATTAGACAAAGAAGTACAACATTATGCAATGATTTATTAGGCCTTTGAAATACACACTATCTATGCCATGAAACCTTCAGGTAAGCATTATCACACAACAACTATCAATATTACATGGCCGCAGTAGCCGCCATGTAGTTATGGTTAAGTTTCCATAGAAAGAGCACTTTTTGGGCGGCTTATAACTTCGCTCCCCCTGGACGAAGCCTCACCAAACTTTGCAAAAAAAGTTTATGGCCCACTCTGAATTTTTTTGCAAAGTTTGGTGAGGATTCGTCCAGGGGGGGAAAAGTTATATGGGGGGTCCCAAAACTTTTTTTTCCCATAGACTGAATGGGAAAAAACTTTGCGCACGGCGACAGCCCGAACCGCTGGACGGATTTACACCAAATTTGCGGCAGGAGCGGCGGCTTGGTCCCGAAAGCGTGCTTTTGCAAATTTGGTGTAAATCCGTCCAGTAGTTTTTTTTAAAATGACCAAAATGTAAGGCAAAAAAATTAGTGATATCTGTGTTCGCTTTGCGGACGGACTTCCCTGTTCGCTCCGCGGACAGCACCCCGATTGGCCCAGCGGCTTGCGTCATGTCCGCGGACATGCGACGTGTTCACTGATTGGGCGGCGTGGTGCGTGATGCGCATCAGATTTTCTGTCGCGCCCGCCATCTTGCATTTGCAGACGTCCGGGGACAGCGCGTGAAAGTTTGTTCAAAATATGTATTTAGTAGAGTGTGTTGGTGTGTATAAGTCTTTGGGGAGGATGGGGGAGTATGAGATAGGTTCAAAGTTGTATTTTATTTATGTGCTAGACGCTTTTGTTGTGTTCGATTTGTCTGCGGACAACATGGCTGTTCTGGAATGTTCGTAAATAAACAGAATGGATTCGGTGTCAACTTGAAAGTGTTCTAAGAACACTCGTGGGGTCTTGGAATGTTTGCAGGGGGTGTCCTGGAGACGTTGTCTGTATTGTTCGTTGGCAAGGTGAAAATGTTTTAAGAACAATCGCGGTGTCCAGAAATGTTCGTACATAAAGAAAATGGGGGAGTCCTGAGGACGCTGTTTGTATTGTCTTCTGGCAAGTTGAATGTGTCCTAGGACCTTCCCCCTGTCCGCGGACATAACAATGGTTGCAATGTTTGCATCTATGGGTGTGATATTCTGCGGTGGTTGTGGCCAGGGTATAGAATGTTGGGTGCATGGCCATTTGGCCATGCACCCAAGAGTGTATGCCCTGGCCACAACCACCGCAGCATATCACACCCAGTGGCTTTTAACTTTGAGTCAAAAACTAATTTATAAGGAACAATGTTATAAGCTTGTATGGGTGTGATATGCTGCGATGGTTGTATTTATCTTGTTATACGTACTATTTGGTTTAGTAACAGGAGTCCATGTTTTTCTTGTTCATTTCTGTAATAAAAGAAAATAGCATGTTAGTATTAGTATTTTATAATGACTTATTACATTGTACAATCAACATTGTCTTCTTTTTATTGACCCTCATATTTAGTAGATTACAAACCAGAGTACTGTGCAATTTGCAAAGTTTCTGTGTTTGTTGCTAAAATCATTGGGTCTGTGGTAGAAAATAAATCCATGTTATGCTACAGTTTATTTATTTGTTTGTATTCCGCGTTTACTTGTTCTTTCTGCCTAATGCTTTATGCATTGGATTGTTCCAGTTTTTGTGAGCAGTAAGATATTAGGTATTTGTTTGGATATTGTAAAATTCTGGCCCAGTTAGATACCAGTAGGCGTATTCTAACTGTTTATGTTTTGATATAATTTCGTGGTATTGATTTATCTGTTTGCATATTTGTAAATTTTGGGACAGTTAGAAACCAATTGGCGTATTCTAACTGTCTATTTTTTGCTCTATTTGAGTGGTATTAATTTATCTGATTAGTTGTTGTAGAATCTTTGGGCAGTTAGATAGGTTTTGAAATATTGTGACAATTTATATTTTTTTACTACAAGTGTACTTGAGGTTTAAGTACAGTTCAGTTATCAAATTTTGGTTTTAAGAACATTAAATACGCGTTTGTAAGATTAGCTGGTAATCTCTGCTTTAGAGTAAAGGTACTATCATTACATTCAAACCATCCACATGTTTTTTTTATATATGCAGTGTAGTGCCCTGAGTTGGTTGTGGCTCCTGCGTGGTAGATTATACCTATTGTTGTGAAGGTTTTCCTACCAAGTGAAATTTGATCATGTGTGAATTCAGTCAGCTTGCAGTTGTTTTTCGTACCATCTGCATTGTAACGTAGAAGCATTAGTATTACGTATTTACTATGTGTTTGTATTAGTAATGTGGAGCGATTATCCGAATTGCAGGTAGAACATAATCTACCATGGTTTGCATTTTGTACAAGTTGCTGAAATGGAACGGATTCACAATTAGGTATTGATATATAGAAAAAGCGCTCATTGGGATTTGTTCTTGTGTCACATTTTTGCAGATTGCATGTATGTTTCCACATGTATGAAATCTGGAAGATTTCATTTATAGGTATGTTTTTGTTTTCCAGTACTAATAGTAAGTACATTAGAAATTCTTGTGGATCTTCCTGTGAGTTTATAGTGAATTTCACCATTCCAGCACAGTAGTCCAATTGTCGTCTTATTCCAAAAACACTATACGTGTTGTCAGGATTGTTTGCTGCATTTCTGTGAAGTACTAGCATTTGCAAACACAATGTGTCTGTACTGTGTAAGTAAATGTTGTCAACAATTGGTGGTAATTGAAATAGAATATTCATTGCTACATTTGCGTAGCAACTTACACCAACTATATTTGAGAATTTAAATGGTCCAGGTAGTTCTGTATCTAACTGCTTTTTTTGGAGTTTGTCTTCCTTCTTTAAAGAAGTACCTGGTTTACTTTCCCTAATTGATTCTTTTTTGCTTGTGGTACTTGATGAAGTTTTAGTTTCTTTTAGTCTCTTTGGAGGATTTGCAGTGACATCCTGTTGCATTTCTGTTTGATTTAGTTTTCCTTTAGAAAATGTTCCTTTTTGTGGAACAGGATATGTTTGTAGATGGGGGGTGTATAGTGAACAAAGTCTATTGTATTCTAAAATGCAAGGAATATCAGCGTTTACTTTACTTGCATTAAAGTTTATTAGAAATAGACCGTCAATTGTACGTAGGCGTGACAGTGCTACGTAGCTCATGCCTTCTTTAAAGACTGTGTTACCAATGTCTATCATTGCTTTGTCTAGAGTAAGACCTTGTGATTTATGAATGGTGACTGCGTATGCAAGAGTTAGAGAAAATTGTTCTCTGCGTACATACATGTCTTTGAAGAGAAGGAATCGAGCTGTTGAGCGTCCTATTCTTTTTACTTCTGAAAGTTTGTCAAAGAGAATATTGACAAACTGAATTTTGTTGTCACGTGGGTATGTTTGAAAGCCAACAACTGTACCCAGTGCTCCATTAACTAGACCTTGGTCAACGTCAAGGTTACGTTTAAGAATTACTCTGCAATTTAAGGATAATTTTAATATCTTTTGCAAGCCTGCTGTGTTTGAGATTGATTTTTCTAAACTATTTATTCTTGCTGTGGCTTGGTTACACATGGGTAGTGTCATTCCATGTACATCTAGTTTGTCTGTGGCGCTAATTTCCATAATTGGTTGCATTTCTTTGCTTAAAATTATTTCATTGCATTTGAAGCAGCTTGCAAGAGCTGGCATTAAGGCCATACAATTGACATTTTTGTGGGCTAATTGTTCCGTAACATCTGTAGAACATGCATTATCACCATAAAGTGCATGAATGTGCCAGGTTTTCAATATTGCTTCTGCTTCTCTAGAAAGTATACCAACTCTGATACTTTTTAAGATGTTGGCATAAGTGAGATCTGCAGATTGGCGCATGTTTTCTGTTAATTCTCTGTATTGGAAATGTTGCCAAAGGTTGACATTTCCAATGCTTCCAACAGTTTTACGGCAGAGTTTGTGTCCTAATGTTTTAAAAATAGGCTCACCTTTTACTGGTGTCAATTGAAGAAGATCGCTGAAAACAATGATGTGTTTTCCTGCAAATAGCTCTTCATAGTTTGTTTTGAGTACTTCTTGTAATCTGAGGTGAATCAAAGCCAACATTAGGTTGGACACCATGCTCACTTCATCTATTAGTAGCATTTTCATTTGTTTCAATACTCTGCGTACTTCCATTGCAGCTTCTGCAGAAAGTTTGCAATAATCTAACTTGTTTAGGGGTTCTACTGGCAGGAGTTGTAATCGGTGTAAAGTGACACCACCTATGTTGTAGGCAGCTAAACCTGTGGGGGCAGTGACAACAGCTGACAGTTTGTTGTTTGTCAATTGTTGAAGGAACTTACTGATGATTTTGATTAGGAATGTTTTGTCAGAACCAGCTTCACCACTGACATACAATAGTATAGGTTTGTAATTTTGGCAGGTGCATTTTTTGTTTTCATGTTGAACACCATGTGCAATTTCTTTTGTTATTTCTTGAAAAATGCTACGTTGCTCTTTGTTTAGTTTTGATTGTAGTGTAGTTAAGTCTTCTTTATCTTCATAGTGACACATGGTGTTTTCTACTTCTATCATAGCTAATTCTGCCTCATTTGTTATTAGTGGCTCTCCCAGTGGTTCTTGGCTTTCTGTGACAGAAGGTTGACTACTGTCAGGAGTGTCCTTATCTAGTTGGGCCTGGAGTTCCTCTTCATGTTGCTGTTCATTGTGCAACATTTGTTTTGTACTGTGCAAAGTTTACATCAGTTTTACTGCTTTCATTGGCTTTGAAAGTGCCTTCATATGAGTCATAGGTATCTAGTATTTCTTCTTCTTTACTCCATGGTTTGAAGAGTTGTAGCAGGGACATGTAATTTATTTCTTTATGTTGAGGAGTCTTTAATGACAATTTGATATGATTAATTAAATTTGGTTTGGTGAGTTTTACTAAGCTGCCATCATAGTTTGACACTTTGCATTTACGGTTTTGCTCATCAGGTTTTATATTATTTTTGTATGTGTAGTTTTGGGCTATGTGGTATAGACACATGGTTTCCAAAGTGGTACTCCTGTTTGGGTAGTATGTGTACAATAAATAGTTTTTTAAAATGTCTTGGCTGTTGGGATCATGTTTGGCTATTGTTTCTATATCTTCGTATGATTTTAGAACTCTTTTTCTAGATTTAGCTGGACCAAGACTTAGCCATCCTATATTTGCAGATTTACCATACAATGCAGTACCAGTTAATCGATCAGCTGCTTCATAGGATCCACATTCGCTATGGGACAGCATTTTTATGCCCAAGCTGTATAATTTCTGAGACACTGTTTTATCTGATGACAGGTCATTCCAGAGGTCTTGGAGCTCTGTCTTTTCTGATTTGGTTAAGTATGCTGTGACATATTGTGCAACTGCAGTAGAATTGTCTGCAATGTACTGCACATCTATGTTTGCATTCCACAAGTGGGCAATGATTGCATTGTAATCATTGATATATTTTTCTTCTTCTTTTCTTTTTATGCAATATGTATTTTTAGGTGACTTACCTTTAACACTATGTCTAACTGAAGACATGAGGTTGTTCACTTGACCTGTATTTGTAACTGGTCTAGGGAAACCAAATCGGCATTTGGTGTAGTATTTCCCTTTGTTTTTGTATTTGCGACGACAATATTTGCCACATTTGTGTCTTTGGAATTGTAAGATTTTTGCATGAAGATCACTATTTGTGGATTCTGACGGAATTTCACAAGTGACATATTTTTCAATAAACTGTAAAACAGTGGCATCACTGTCTTGACCAAATTTAGGAGCATCTTTAATCCATAAAAGCATGTGGACATGTGCCGCTCCTCTGGCTTGGTATTCTTTTCTCCGAAAGAAGTGTTGCACTTCTCCAAGGGGAGGAACAGTTTTATTACAAATAAAATGTAGCATAGCAATGAAGCGATGGTGAAAATATCTAGAAGCATTAACAGGATCCTGAGAACAAAGTTCTCCAGGTGTTAGTATATCTATGTTTGTTTTGTTTTCATTTGATATGCGTAGGAAAGCATGTAAATCTTCCCATGCATATTCTGTGCAACTTAATGTAACAAACCAAGTGGGTGGGCCAAGGTTTCTGATCATACAACGTACATCCCCATGGCGTTGAAACCAGTACTCTTTAGTACCTCGCATATTTGCTAATAGATTTGTAAGATTTGTCTGTAAAACCTCATCTTTTTGTTGAACTTTTTGTAATAATTGTGTGGCTGTCATATTTTGAAAGTGTGATCCTGATTTTAATATGTGTGCAACTCCGTAACATAAAGTTGCTAGTTCACTTTCAAAGAGTAGGTGGAATATGTATTCCACTTTTTGTCGAAATCTGGGATCTTCAGAATACATTTGTAATGAGTGATATTCTGATGCTGATATTTGAACAGGTCTATCATCGTATCTTCCTCCTTTGCCAGTAGGAAAGAGTAGAGGAAAAGCATGTGCTTCTATACTTTTTTCCCATATGCTGATTGGTGATCCTTTTGTTTGACGCATTTGGTACGTTTCCAGTGCATCTTCTATGGTGTCATTAGAGTGCAATGGGTGAATTGTATAATGGTCTAAAGTGTTTGCTATTGTAGCATGATCTAGGAGCTCAAATCGACCAGTTTCTTGTGTCTCTTGAATTATTTCAGTTGTATCTTTCAAGTTTTCTTCGATATTCATTTCTTTGTAATAATGATTATTCTCTTTGAGATATTGCAGGGCTTCTCTAACTTTATGTAAATCTACCAGTTGTTGCCAAATTGATTTGTCTTTTGTAGGTACTCCATTTACCAAGATAATTAAAGATTGTTGCATTGGACGTTGCACTCCTAGAGTGTGCACATTTTCTTTTAGATCTAATGGTAAATACACTACTTTTCCACGAATACCTTTCCCTAATTCAGAGGGAGGTAATTTTGCAGTTTTTGGTTGAAGGCGTATTATTGCTTGAAATGGATGAACTGTTTAAATTATGATGCTCTCATATAAATTAAGTTGTTGAAGGAGTTTTGGTAGTGAATGTAATTCCAAGTTATTTGAGATAGCACGTGAAGGAGTTTGGTTGTTTTCTTGTTTTCAAGTTTGGTAGTGCAGTAACTGCAAAGTATTATGGGGTCAGTTATTTCATATTTGTTTTCTGCTATAAGGTAGAGAGCAAATTCAAACCATTTAGAATCTTCATTGTCTTCTATTTTGTATGAAAGGTCTACAGTTTTTGTGTTACTTTTATAACACGTTCAGCGGAAACATACACACACGTGGTTTGGTACTTCAGCTGAAGTGCTTTGAAATTTAAGTATTTCTTTTTTGTATGTGTGCAGTGAAAGTTTGCCTTGTGCAGATTTGTTACGAAGTTGGTTGACAGCTATTTCATCTTGTAAGTGGGTTTCATTTCCAAAATATTTTTTCTGTATATACTCGATTTCTTCTAGTAGGTCTTTTGGTGTACCATGTAGAAGAATGTTATTTAAATTGGCTAGTGCTAAAGCAGGACTTTTTGCATGATACAGTTTATAAACTAGATTTCTTAAACTTGATGTGTTGATATCCTTTTGATATCATGGAAGGTTGTTTTGCAAGTAGCTCCTCATATGCAGGCCAACGAATGTCCTTGCAGTCCTGTGTGCTTGCGTACTGGAAAAGCATCCATACTTTGCAGTATTTTAATTTTGATTTTGTCTTTGCTTTTCACATATTGATTGAGGAATAGGCGTAAAGATTTGAACATTTTTTTGGGAATGTTACACATTGACGTGCATGGCCATGTGTAAATTAGATGTTCTGATTCAGTCGAATGGAGGGGTAAATCTAAGTTTTCAGGGCATATTTTTGTAAGGAGTACTTCTTGTTCCATTATGGTATTATTAACTTTTTCATAACCTCGACCACGGCTATGTATGGCAATTGTATTTGTTTGCTTTTGTTTGTACGCTTCTTCATTAAAGTATGGTTCTGTGCTTGTAGTATGACTCCATTCACCTCCACAGATATTTAAGAAGTTATTTCTGTTCACATTTCATTTATTGAGAAGTCTTTTTTGAAGTTTAGTTATTAGTTTTGTTGGTGGTTTAATTCTGTTTAACACAACAATAAATAAGTTTCTTTTGCGAAGAATTGCACTGTCTATCAACGCTTCTAAGATTACTTTCCTACGATAGGTTTGAAGTGTTGAACCTGGTTTCTCTCCTGTTTTTATCAGATTTTGAAGGACTTTGTGACGGAACCTTTTGGCTAATATACTTTTCTTGGTATGCTTACTTTGTACTATTTCAAGATTTATAGAAGACCTTTTATTTGTAGTGATAGTTGATTTTCTGTTAATAGTTTTTTAGGTTGTTTTACTTTGTGATAGAGGAGGCAAAGCTTTTGCACGAGAAACTTCTTCTGTTTCACAACATGACTGTATTAGCTGTTGTGTTTCAACATTTTTTTACAAATTCTGCTATAGATGGGTGTTTATGTTGGAGACTTTTCTTTTCATTTGCTCTACTTCTGCGTCCCTTTCTACGGAGTTGCTTCTTGGTGGGCATTCTGTAGCGTCTGTTGAAAAAAATACAGAAGGTATGGGTTGGGGTTTTCTGCAATGCATGTGTGTTGTGTGCATGATTGTTTGAGTAAGATGATAAAGATGTATGTATTGGTGTGTGATTGTGAATTGGGAAGTTGAACTACCAGGGATGGGTATTCTTCAATTAATGTGTTACTAAACTGGGGTTCAGATGACAGAAAAAAGTAAGCTGGTGGTGTGGAGAAGAATAAATAATATAGGTAAAGCTATACAATTAAAACAGTTGTTTGTTCTACAAGATCTACATTCTAGCGGCTGAGTTGGGTAATTTGTGTGCCGAAAAATAGGAATTTGAGGGCCATTCTGACAGGAGATCACTGTTTAAGACGGGGGGGATTTTTGGTCAGAATGGTGCAGAATCTCTATTTTTAGGCACAGAAATACCATGAATGCACCGTACAGTGCATGTGAGTTATAAATCAAATACTATGGTAACAATCTACTTACTTTTTTTTCAAAAATGAGTAGTTTTCTTCTTAGTTGTTCTTTGTAAATCAAAATCGGCTGCTTCTATTCAGGAGAATGGGCTTCACTGCAATTGTAAAAGAAAGAAATTAGTAATTTGTTCGCTATATAGCACTGTTTTCATTTTAAACATAGATTTTTTTTTTAATTGAAATGCTCAGCACCTTCCTGAAAACCATTAAAACTATATTATGACTAAGAGTAGGAAAGAAAATATCTTTACTATGGTTTGTGGAATTCATAATCTACCAACGTATACCACTATTCTTGTAACTAAGCTTTTCCACGTAATAGTGAGTAATTGTCATCATAGCTCCTAACCATGTGTGTCGCAAAGGCGGGTGAAATCACCTGATTTTGTTTTTGGCGGGTGAGACGCCCATTGGAATGAATGGGCGTGCAGGAGGCTTGGCGGGTGAGTCAGTCCTTTACAAGGCGGGTGACACCCGCCAAAAGCATGTGAGTTGAGAGCTATGTGTCATGGCCTGCTTTTGCACGTAACAGTGAGTGAATGTCATAGTCTGCTTGTCCTATATAAATGTATGTAAGTACTTATATAAACGAATGTGTTCATGTACTGTGTAGAAAATATGCATACCTGTACTTTCTGTTCATGTATATGGATATGCACCAAGCTGCAAGTAGAAATATTGGATATTTGTATAGTATTTCTCGTAGATCGTGGTTGTCAATGGTATGAGACTTGTACTCCGAGAGATACACCGTACATTTGTAGTGCTGCTCTATGATGATGCAGTTACATGTAGAGTTATTGGATTTGATTGGTGGATTGTCATGTGATTGCTTAGCTACACATCCAATGAGGGAATGGCACAGAGAGTGAAATCGAAATGGTAGAAGGGCTGTACATGTTACGATACGTTCGCGGACATGGCGGTAGTTCTAGGACACCGCGTATTACATCCGGGGAATTTGGGGAGGGGAGGTATGGAAATGAGATTGGATGAAGCAAAGGATTGGTCAGTAAAGTTTAGGGAGTGTGTTGTGCTAGGAGAGGTTTTCTCAGATATTGTTTTTGCAGAGAGAAGAACAGATAGCTATGGCTGAGTGTTTCAAAACACAGATTGTATGGATTTTGGGAGACTCGTGGATTCATTGGTTGAAGGTGCATGCAGAAAGCTGTGGAGTATCTATAGATCTTGGATTCCCACATGTGGAAGTGCACTGGCATGGAGTGCGTGGAATGAAGTGGTTGGACTTGCTATCTCTCTGTGCAACTTTGAAGATAGAGGAACATCCAGACATAATTGTAATTCATTGTGGAGGGAACAGTTTAGGACATGTGTCTGGAATTTCTTTGCAATTTGCAATGAAAGAAGGACTTCAGAAGATAATGGACATGTTTCCAAACTCTAAAATAATTTTTTCACGGATTGCGCAGAGACAAGTGTGGCTTTGTTCTTTCTCATGTGGTCCACAAATGGAGAAAGCAAGGTATAATGTTAATAAGGCTGTTTGTGCCTTCCTAAGAGATTTTGGCATGTGCTCTTTTAACAATGAAAACATTTTGTTTCGTAGTACATACATTTTTTGCAAAGATGGAGTCCATCTTACTTATGCTGGCAATCAGATCTTTCTTAGAAATGTACAAAAGTCATTGCGACCTTTTTTAGAAATACAGCATTCGCTTTGAAGTACGTCTTACGTAGATAAAATATTTTACATTCAAACACCTCCCAAAGGCTCTTTTCAGAGCCACCACTTCCTGTTAGAGAAAAATGCATTGGTTTCAATAGGGTAGCAATGCAATTGTTTTTCTGTTCACGGACCGTCCGCAGACTTTCACGAAATGGAAATGGCTATGCTTTATGTATCTTCACTTCTATTTTTTAACTGTGAAAGGCGGCTCTGAAAAGAGCCTTATTTTTTTTTTTTGATTTTTGTTATTTTGTATTTTTTTTGTTCTTTTTTATACACGACACACTAGGAGAGGAGGGAAAGGAGGGTAAAGGGAGGGGGACACCAACCACAGGGATAAGAAAGGGCGAGCTGAGAGAGGAAGATGTAGAGTGGGTTTTATTTGGGTAGTGA
This sequence comes from Ambystoma mexicanum, assembly GCF_040938575.1. Taxonomy (NCBI): domain Eukaryota; kingdom Metazoa; phylum Chordata; class Amphibia; order Caudata; family Ambystomatidae; genus Ambystoma; species Ambystoma mexicanum. The sequence continues at coordinate 407,691,187 of NC_090937.1, forward strand.
GCAGGTCTTCTGGTGCTCTGAGACGATCGTCTCAAAAGCAATCCGAAGTCGTTCCCCCCTGCAGAGTACTGTGTCACAGTACACACATACAACTGTGACCCTCGAAAGGTAAGGGTAATCAGAATTCTGTATGGCCTGTGAGGCAGCTTGAGGAAGACGCTGTCCCACAGAGGTGCTCCTTGTGGTAACAGGATCAGGAACGGAGGATGAAGTAGAGGCAATCAACCTACTATGCTTCTCGCAAGGTACAACCTTGCGAATGGCCCCAGTGTGGAATGAGCGCAGGTGTCGCTTCATGGTAGTGGTCCCAAAGCTATACGAACCATGCTTCCCGTGACTGAGTACCATTTTGCACTCATTACAGGTGACACGGTTCGCATGAGACTTAGGACCGTTTCCATGAACGGTAAACAACTGCCACACCCAAGATTCACGCCGAGGGCGGGTAGTAGGGATTTCCTCTACCTCATTCTCGTCATCCTCGTCTTCCTCCTCTGTATCCTCACTCCTGTTCCCCTCTTCAGGCCCTTGAGGAAATGGTGGTGGTGGAGGGGTTGGGGGTGGTGCTGAGGCAGATGTAGCACCATGTGGTAATAGTCGAGCCATGGATGTCATAGGTTTGGAGATGGAAATCTCAAAAGCTACAAAGTATGCAGCAAAATGCAGTGTGCTCTGTGGAATAGTCAGAAACACAATGAGAATGCGCTCTAGGGCGTGGTCTTATATCGGGGTGCTTGTGCGCGGGTCGCGGACATGCGCGCCGTCCGCAAGACAGATCTAACATCAAAAAAAGTTCAAAAGGTCACAAAAACTATGTGGAAAGTTAGGATTAGTATGTGGGATTTGTGGTATGGTGATTTTCTTATGAGAAATATTGTGGATTTCTTGGAAATGTACTTTTAAACTGGTCGGGGACACAAACAGTGTCCGCATTTAGAGCACGAGATGAGCGTGGGCGCGGTCACATGATTGTTTTGTGAGCATGTTCGCTAAGGTAGCGGTCGTCCGCAGGACACCCAATGTACGGACATTGTTTTGCGCATGCGTGTTGATGTTCTGCGGACAGTGTTAACAATACGGACAGACATAGCGTTTCAAGCACACCTCCATTTTCATTTATTTACGAACAATTCAGGACACCACGAGTGTTCTTAGAACAGTTTCTGTTTGCTATCGAACACTACGAATAGGCATAGTGTTCTTAAGGACACCTCCATTTTAGTTTATTTACGAACATTTCCGAACAACCGCGGTGTCCGTGGACACCTAAATTGGTTTTATCACAAGGAACTGAAAGTAATTACAACACAATATAAGAAAAGTAACTTTATTTCATATATATATACAATTATGACTGGGAAGGTGGGGCAGAAACGGAAACAAAAACAGGAAAATTAGGTATTCTAGATAACTGGGATCAGGTGAAGAAGGGAAGGAAATCTCATCGAAACGCTTTGGTCCATAGACAGGGTTTGGGGTTAACTGCGTGGGATAGGGTGAGGGGGGACAAGTGCAGGTTGGACAATGGTGTGCTGTTGGGGGTTTCACATAATTTTCCACAAAGTTTTTCAAATCCATAAAATTTTGCATAAGGTCGTCCATTTTTTGATTAATCTGCTGTAGAGTGATATCCTCTGATTGTTGTTGTGAGATGCTTGGAATTTTTGTATGGTCTGTGATAAAAAGAATGTATATCTTAAATGTATACAGAATAATATTTATTAATTGGTTTATATAGTAAAGTGTGTACCATTAGGTGGACTATTTTCTAACATTTCCTCTCGTGGGAAATGCTCCTCTAGCCAGTCGAGAGTACTACACATTTCTGTGAGAAAACAAAAAAGTAATATGTTTTTTTTTTCTAATATAGAAAGTTTATAAATATATATTAGTAAAAAGAAGTGCACTTACTATGTCTGGTGAGATATGTAATCAGTAGTGTATGCGTCTGGTCTTGCTGTTGGTTGTGGAGCGTCTGTGAGGTAATTATGGTGGAAGCCACTTTATCTTCTTTTGGTATATTCTATTTTAAAACGTATTGTATTTACATGAATGGTTAGTGTGTTACATATATGGGTAACATTTTTTAAGTATTACTACATATACTTTGTATGTGTGCTGCTTTGTGAATTTGTTAAATGTTCCTTTGTTATGATATAACTATTACACATACCTCCCCAGAGGTGGTGGTACTGTTGTCCAAACATGTCTGCGGACCGTCAAATTCAGTAGAAAGGGTTCAGTATGTGTCATCAATTACATTTGTGATGTCATCTTTGCTGTCCTAGGTGTTAGTCTTAGCAGTGCACGGTGGCGGCGCGAGTTATGGCTGCTTATCTTACCATAACTGCCGAATCTCAGGGGTTTTTCCGTTTTACTTTGAACCATAATGTCCCTTTAACAACGTTTTTTAACTGAATTTCATAGGTTTTTAGTAGCGCAACTTAACCATAACGTCCCTTTAACAAAGTTTTTTTACTGAATTTCATAGGTTTTTAGTAGTGCAACTTAACCATAACGTCCCTTTAACACAGTTTTTTTTACTGAATATATATATATATATATATATATCTGTATATATATATATATATATATATATATCCACAGATTGTGGGTTCTTAGTGGAACACCTATCCTTTACCTTCTAGGCAGTTAATCAATTAATTAAGTGAGTGTAAACGTAAGGCAGACTTCTAATAACTGTATGGTGTAAAGTGAGTGAAGTTGAAGAAAAACAGTTGATTCAAAATCAGAATTCACAGGTAATTAATCAAATTAGAAAAACACAATCAAAACACCTAAAGCAATCCGAGAATTAGATCCCTAAATCCTATTAATTCTAGTCCTAAGAAGGAATGGAGCATAGTGCCCTAGAATCACCAGTTCCATGATATATACTGTTCAGGTAGGTTTACTATAGGATTGAGCAATGACAGTGGTTGCGATCATGAGTTCCAAAAGTTTAGAAAAGTCCACATAAGTACCTCTCTCTGTCCCACATTACTAGAGGAGGTTTGGGGAGGTGATCCTTGTCCAGACCACCATGGACCTGAGTCAGGAAAGGGAGAGAGAGGGCCTCAACTTTAAACCAATGTAAACCTATGGAGGATAGATGAGGACGAAACAGGTATGTTAACTTACCCCCCGTAATCCAATTTTCCCAGAGACAACTTCAGAGGTTCCGGAAACTGTCGTCACCATGTACTTCTGTGTTTGGTCTAGTCAAGGGAAGTCCAGGAGATGTGGGTGCAGATGTCATTTTCAAACACAGGTTTTAGTTTTGGGTGGTCACAGTACATGTATTAAGTTTCCAGAGACTCGCCATCTGATTACCCTTAATAGAACAGGGGGGTGTCCTACCCTCTAATATTTCAATCTTTGCAATTATTTAATGCAGAAACATTTATACCCTTGCATTGATCCAATGGGATAAGACCATCTTTGTCTCATAGGTATGCAACCTAGAAATACTAATGGAAAACTGTAATATTTCTACAGCTATTCATTATTAAGCTGTTGGATTTTTTTCAGAAGTTAATACATGTTCTAGATAAATAAAACAGCTGGCATTGGGCCAGTTTATGCACAAAACCTTAGTGCCATTGTGATACCTCACGGTGTATTATGAACACTTGATAGACCATGGGTCTGTTTGCCACTTTAGACAGGAGTGATCAAAACAGAAAATGAATACAAAGTTATGTGGTCTTAAACACTGTCTGCAACAATCGGCAACAAACATGCACTTTGTAAGTTAAACATCATCAGTGAATTTGCATTTTGTGTCATGGTGCATTGTGTCACCCATATTGGGTAGTGTGTTTGTTTTAAAATCTTGTTCAAGTGGGAGGCCTCTAAGGAGGTGCTCCTATGCCCGGCAGAATGATGAACTCTGGGTAGGTCGACATCTAGATCTAAGGTTAGAGATGTGGTGGCAGACTGCAGCGTTGCCCAAAGTAGGGGCCCGATGTATGCTGACGTTTCGGCTCGATTGAAGGGGAGCCTTCTTCTAGTGCAAAAAATCAGGTCTCTCTGTATGAGGGACATACAAAAATATAGTGTATTGGAGGGGCACATCTGTGGCCAAGGAAGGGTAAAATGCATGTGTTTACAATTAAAATTAGCCTTGCGAACCGCCAAGTTCCAGCGTCCTTAAGACTGACCTTGCAGGGTGCTCCAAATGGGAGTGGCAAACCCTTCTGAAGAGTGAAGTGCAGCAGTTTAGTAGGGCATCGCGGTCCCTCTAAGGTACGTGAGCTGGGGTCCTCGGGGAGGTACTGGGGCTCACTTCATCTGCTGATAGGTGTGCCGTGTGGGTAAGCATACAGGGCATGAGAAATGTAGTCCCAAGCGGAGGCAAGCAAGTGAATGAATTAAAGACTGGCGAACCAGGTTACCTGTGGGGCGGTGCATTGACGTTCCTGGTAATTAGGCTAGTATGACAAGAAGGAAGATGCCTGAGTCTGAAGTGCAGGCTTCCTGAGAGGAAAAGTGAGGGCAACATGAATAGGTGGGTAGAAGCTGAGAGTAGCCAGAACAGCAGAGGGAAAAATGAAAACTACCTTATAATGAGGTAGAGTAAGGGGAATCGGCGCCCTAGTCCTTGGAAGACTCAAAGATGCAGTTAGACAGCAGGGGTCAGCAACCGCGTGTGGAATCCTGTGGGGACACAAAGGGGAACATAAGTGACAGGATCTGTAAGGTAAGTAAAGGAGGGGGGCAACAAGTGACATGGAGCATGTGGGTGCAAGTATACCTTTAAGCTACAGAGATGGCTTGAAAGGCTGTTGTCCTGGTCCGGTGTCCATGCTAGCTCTGCCACACACGGGGAAGGCGAACTGTGTATATGCGCCTATTGCGCATGCGTGTGAGAAAAGTGTCTCCTGCTGATGTGCATGCGTGCGTGGTAAACAGGATTGCCTACATGGGGTCCTCCCGTTTGTGGGCTGGGATCGCCTGCACGGGCGGGGCAAAGTAAAACACATATGCAGAGCTATCCTAGAGGTAATGAGGCGGCTCGGGGTAGGATGGTGCATGGGGTGAGAAATGTCAGATGTTAAGTTCTGTAGCCTGTATATGCGAGGTGCATATTGGTGACATGTGTCAAAACATATTCATATGTGGATCACATTATGTATCTATTGACATGATGGCAAGCCTTAAGTCACTTAGAACACAGGCCTAGACCCATTGCCTAGATCTAGAAGTAATAATAGGCAAGTGACGTCCTATTAATAAAGGTGGACACACATATTTAGTCACGTGAAATCAAAATTGACAAAAAACAGGTATAGAGTCACAAAGATCAAACACCGAAAAGACAAGAATCTCAAGGCATGTCAATCATGGAAACGTAATGTGTATGCATATATAGTGCTAGGGTCACATAGGCATGCTAGTGTATAGTACCAATGCTGGCCCCCTAGTCGGGCAGTGAGTCATATGGAACAGAAAACAAAACACAGAAGTCAAGGTACTCCAAGTATATCAATCATCGAGACATAATGTGTCTGCATATTTAGTGCTATGGTCACATAGGCATGCTAGTTGTGTGGTGTAGGTACTGCACCACTGGTCGGACTGGCGTGTGGTGACCAACATGGAGGCGGGAGTATTGACAGAGTGTCAGGAAATGAACTAGGTGGAGAAGGGCGGCCTAGGGGTCCATTGGAGTGCGCCCAAATACAAAGAGCGGATCCAACAAGTAAAAGATGTAGAGGGCTGATTACCCTTGACACTTACTGAAGAAGACTTCTACAGAGCAGGGAACCTCAGGAGACCTCCAGTTAGAGTAGACGATCGGTTGCACTGGGAGTCACCACAGTGAGGTGGTGACAGGCAATCTTTATCTGTTGAACAAAGGAGCAGGGCCTGCATGGATTCTGTTGGGACTGGAAGACTAGAAATGCAGCAGCAGACATCTTGTAACAGAAGTTGAAGATCCTCTCAGTTCCAGGGATGCACTCAGAATGCTAGTGGCTGCAGCCACTTTGCCCCGGAGAGAGCTGGTCAGTCCATTGGGTGGTCGAGTGACATTTACAAAGGCTCTGCAGGCAGGAAGATCTGTAGCAGGGAGTCAGGCCTGGTTATTCCCAACAATCCCGGGGTCGAAGAACTGATAAGGGACTTCTCGAGGTCAGGACAGAAGAGCAGGGCTTTACTGGGACTTCGCTGGAGGCAATGCTGATCAGCTGCAACAAATGTCTTTGTGTCTTCAGTGGAATGCTTTTCTTTATGGGGGTCTTGGCTTCAATGTTGATCTGTCAAATGGCTGTCCTCTTTTCATCCAGTATTTGGACTGAAGTCACCAACAGGTCCTCCAATTGTAAGGATCTGCACAATTCAAGCTGGCTGGGAATGTTCAGTAATGGACGGCCACTGGGCAAACATTCTGCCCAGCAACAATCACTCAGGGACATGGATGTGGACTCAGAACAGAAAGTCCCTTCCCCCACATGCAGCTACACACACACACAGACCCCCCTTTGCCCAGGAAAGCAGAGGCTTTGCTCCGAAAAGGGCTTTCCATATATGGCAATTTTGGAACAAAGATGGCAGGAAAAAGGCCAAAGGACAACCTGGGAAATTCTCATGGCACGTCCATTTTAAACAATATGATTTTCATTATAACATTATGCGGTAAAATGCAAAAGTGCATGTGTAAAAAGTTAAAAACACGGTAGAAAAATATCCACTGCCACTAACCCATTCTGGACACATTGTCTTTGTAACCACAAATATACAAAGGAAAAGGTTATAAGGGTAAAGTATCCAAACCACACTTAACTTTAAGATGATGTGGGGCTTAGTGTCCCTGTACTGATAATTTTACGGACTGATCATTTTCCACATTTATATGAGCACAAAGCAAGGGAAGTAAAGCGAAAGTGTTACGACGGCCCAACAAAGTCCTGAATAAACCCAAGGACTTGGACTCAATCCAAACCAGACTCGAAGACGAAGTAGACAAAGTGCATAGTAAAATCCAGTGTAACTATCAATCAAAAAAAGCAGAGACAGCATACAAGCATCAAAATATTGCCACTCTAGTATTTCAAATGATCACACGCTAGTTTTGTTACAAAGTTGTATCATTACCGTTGTGACATCAGATTATCATTTTACAAAACCAAAGAGGTAATGGGGATAGGTTAGTGGGATTGTGAACATATAGACTCATGGGCCTCATTACAGGTCCGTCGGCAACCCTGCCGGTGCTATCGGTGGGTTACCACCAGACCCGTAATAATTTACTGGCACCTGACTTTGCTGTGCCACTGGCTTTTTGCGAGTCCAGCACCCGGGAAGTCAGGCGCTGGTAAATTGTAGGTCCCCATTCCCAAAGAGTCCGATGTGACTCTATGGAAGTGGGGACACAGAAGCACCAGCACTGTTGCTAAGGGTGCTGGTGCTTCCCTGAAGCCTTTGCCTACCGTGACTGCTGCACCCGGCAGGGTCAAACCTGTCGGGCACAGCGGCTACGGTAGACAAACACTTAGTATGCCTGTCCGGAAACAAGGGTGACGGTAAGCTTACCGGTACCCTTGTGTCCAGACCGACAAACTTAGAACGAGGTCCTGTATGTGTTAAACTTTCCATTAGGCTTTAACTATCTGATTGCTGTGCCTAGGACCACCTCTATTTTTATAAAGGTATGGTTGGCATGCCACTTCATGGGTGGCCTAACACCAGGGACTCTAGTAGGTTGCTTTCTACTAACCAACCTTGGACACTTGACAGGTCATCAAGATATGAGACAGACAGGTAGTAGAGGGAGAGAGGCCCATGGACTTTCCTTTGTTCAAATAACTAAGTTACCACCCCTCATTCTTAGGCCATGAGCCACGGTGCCCTCTTTGTTCTTGGCCTTGTATGGCGTCTCGTGTATCTGTGTATATAGTACGAAAGCTGTCCTATCTGTGTTTCCCTCTAATGAATAGACAGTGGTTTCCAATTCTGGGCCACGTGTAGTGGACCCCTGTCTGAAATAGATGTATCCTGTATTTATTGGGAATTTAGCTAATATTGATGTGAAAAGGTATGTTTTCTTTTACCAATGGAGACACTCTTGAGTTATTCTTCATGGAGTCTTTTGGCTTCTAGCTTGACTGCACGTGGCTAAAGGTCGGTTGAACTTTTTATAAACTTTAATTGATTTGACAGTATGCTGCTTGCGTCTTGGGATTTACTATTGTGTGCCTTGGCCTCAGCATTCAAGTCCTCCCTTATTTCAGTTTAGCCTTGGCACTTATCAGCTTCTGTCTGAGCTCTGCACAGGTCTGTATTTCTGGGGATGTTGCATTTTGAGTTCTCTAGAAGTCGTGAGGCCTTCATTTATTTAAAAGCATGCTGCAGCTCCCATTTTGAAGACGATGGCTGCCCATTGTACTTGTTTTATTTTTATGTTAGTGAGCGGTATTTGCGGGTCTTTCATGATGCATTCAGCGTATACATTGGTTATGTTAGTGTTCTTCATGTCTTGTGGATAATATGTTAATATTCTTCATTTAAAAATGCATATATTCCCTATTGTACGTGTTCTTCATGTGGAGTGCATATGTGCTTCATGCCTAATGCATGCTCTTGTTACAGTTACAACGTTAGTTTGACTGTTTTTGCCATCTTCCGCTTCACATGTCTCTATGTCCTGCTGTATCTGCCTGGGATAAGAGCGTTGCAGTTGCCTGAGTGAGTAGCATTTCTCATCTGTGCGGTATTGGGCCGCGGAAGGGGTTGAAGCCATAGATGACGTATTCAAAAGCCTCCCAACAGAAGGTTTTGCTTGCTGCCAATAAGTCAGATCAGCAGTAAAAAAAAAGCAAAATGAAAGCTGCAAAAAGGAAGTTTTGTTCTAACAGGTCAACACACAATGCCCCATCAAAATGATTCAGGAGATCAGTCAGGTCAATCACACTGTGCCCCCATTAAACCGAGCCAGGGAGGTAAGAACTATTCATCTTTATGGACAATAATTCAGCAAAATGTCCAAGCATGTCAAACAACAAACTAACATTAGAGATTTCAGTTAATGAGAGTCCACACAAGGTCATTCCCTCCTTTATTGCACTAAGTGCCTCATTTACCACCTCTACTAGTAACACAGTCAACCCTCACACATGTCACTGATATGCCTATAAAGTAACCACACTAGAAAAGTAATGCCAATGCACACAACTCTAGTTCTATGACCCCTCCTCCGCTAGGGGCTAACCCATGCTCACAACTGTGACTTACAATAAATGGTTTCTGGACTCTACCCACTGGATGTAACACATCCACACATGACACAAACCACATAGAAATACGTTGGTACCCATGACTTAAGTACTTCTGGCCTGCATTTCTCAACAACTCATCTTTCTCTCCCTCTGTCTCACTAACAACAAATCCCCTTTTGTTGTAGGTCACTGTGCAGCTATGCTGAATACATGACAGTAGTCCCCTATCCTATGTAAGGCATGTTTACATTACATTATATGAGGGTGTATCTCCTATAGTGGAGAGAACATGAGCGGTTCTCATACTGACAGCTCTCGTGTAGCAGGGAGTACCTGATAAATTCTCATGGTGGTGAATCTCATGTATCAGAAGAAACCCGAAAACATCTTATGTTAGCAGTTATAATTCAGCAGGATGAACATCATACATTTTCAAGTTGATGGCTCTTGTTCAGTAGAGAGAACGTGAAGATTCCCTGTGTAGTGGGAGAACAAAATAAAATCTTAAGGCTGCTCTTTGCCCCATTGAAAGGTGGCTCTTCCTCCACTACTGTGATTATCAACAATCCGGAACAGGACTTCAGGACAAGAGTTGCACAAATGCTTATAGCATCTTGCCATGACATTACAGTCACCAGCAGTCAGTCACTAGAGCTATATTTTTCACAAGCATAGGTCTAAATTAGCAACCCTGCTCCTCTTCTGTGTGTGTGAATTGAATGGGACAGCAAGTCTTCGTCTTTGGAGCTAATGAATGTTAATTGTTCAACATGGTGTACAGCAAGTTTGCCTGCTGCAGTCAGATACACAAGCCCCAGCTGCACTAAAAAATCACTCTGACTTCAGAGGTGGGATGGCAACTTTTGAGCTCTTTGGCTACTCTGAAATGTGCTGCTGGCTATGTGGACATCTTGCTACATCAGTACTGTAGTGGATCATCAACCCTAGCTGTGGGAGATACTTCAAGTAGTTAAGCATCAGCCATCTAAACTGATGACGATTCACTGTATGTTCTTGTAGATCGATTTGGAGTAAGGACACATGATTGCAAGATGAGTGCACTCAGTGCCTTGGTATAAGGCGCTCTATAAATAAATAAATCAATCAATCATGTCACAGTCGCACCATCTACAGACTAACACTATCATCAGTACATATGGCACAGGTGGTATAGGCTGCAAGGAGAATATACTTCCTGCCGATGAAGAAGAACATGCACTTGACCTCTGTGTGTGTCAAGATATGCCTATTTGCTCTTTCTTGATGCCTCTGCTCTTCACATGCATTAATGTGCACCTGCCTCATGAGTGTATCTTTGCACATTTTAACCTTATATCATTTTGCTGATTTCTCATAGTTCTCAATCACCACATGTGGCTGAAAATCAGCCATTTTGAACTTGGAATGTGAGTAGAATTACACCAAAAATGATCCATGTATTTCATTGAGTTGTGTGTGGATAGCCATGTTAGCTAGGAGTACATCCATCACTAGTTGCATTGTGTCCACCTTACATGATAATCATGGGTGCCATATAATTTTGGACAGATTGAAGTTATAACAGGAATCAACTTTTCAGTAATTAACTGAGTGATGCACTGTGCTGGCTATCATACTTGATGTACTCTTCAAAAGGACATAGAACACAACAAACATCAGGCAGAAGATGACAGTCTCTAGGCATAAAGAATACCCCATAGAATAGTCCTTAGTGGCTGTTGCAACAATCTGTAATGGCATTGCAAATTTAACTGCATCTGTCCAACATGTGCACAGTAAAATTCCAGTGCGTGGCATAGCAGTCTTCAAGTTGTGTTGAAAGCAACGTTGGTTCACTTGTAACAGCTTCAGCACATATCTTACGCTAGGCCTGGCTAGTTTGAGAAGATCTTCTGTGCCACAGCAAACATGTCCTTCACCAGCTGGCAATTTGTGATGAATCATGTCACCACAAGTTTAAGGACTTGTTCAAAGCAAGCAAGCAGAATGGTTTTGCCAGTTAGTAGGGTAGTGAGGATAGTGGACCTATTGTCTGCAGTGAAACGCCCAGCTGTAGGTGTTGCCATCTTTACCATTGTGCAGAGCATAACTGAATGCACCTGCTGCTCCGATGAACAACCTTGGGAAGCAATGTGGGCTGGCCGGGGAAGCAACATTAGTAAGCATACTCTGTCATACAACCTGTGACATTTTGGTCCAGACTCAAACACCTTCATCACACTGACACAGTGCAAATGGGTGTCACTGTGGAAGGTAGAGTTTGGGCTCGGCATCAGGAACCATTCTGGTACACTAGCAATGTTTTCTAAGAGGACAGTATGACAGACAGTATGAACTGGGATTGGGATGGTGATTGGCTCCTGGAGTGAGAGCTTTACTTGAGGACTTCTGTGCTTATGCAAAATGACCACAGTGCACATCCACAGTGATGATAACGTAATGAATGATGAATCTAAGTGTCAAGATAATAGTTAAATATAGCTTAAGGTGCAGGGAGAATGATTGGTCCTGGCAAATGGACCAAAAACATCAAAAAAACTGAAAAAGTTCCATAAAGTGAGAGAACTCCCATCCCCTGCACTCTATCACAGGCTTACCAAACAAGCAAAACAGTTATACATGTCTTTCGTATCTCATTCATCAAGTTGATGCAATTATTAAATATCGAACAAAATAAGTGTCTGTATGTCAATAAACGGGGCATTACACAGTACTTTTCAAATAAAAAGCTATTATTCCATCAGCAAAAGTGTGACCCAACACGTTTTGAGACAATAGCTCTTCATCAGGGGTCATCAAGTAATCATAAATCTAGAAAATCATCAATAACATATATTAATTTCTTCGAATAATGCATAATTATCAGCATGTAAATCATATTCTGCTGAAACAGTAATTGTTTATTCACATGTATTCAAAAGTCAAATTGCACATATTTTGCACATATTGGTGCATCAGAATCTATCTGGACTGTAGTTGTGATCTTAAGTCAATGTTAGAAAACACAAAAGACCTCATTAATCAATGTCATCACAATTAATATCCCAGTCGATAATAAATTATCTGAACTATCAGTTTATGGTGCAAAACATTTGTTTACAAATTGAAGACATTGGTGTAGTACCTCAACAAGTGTCCATCATCACGAGGATAAAAGCTTGTCAGTTAAGAGCATACAAGATACTGCAAAGATAAGTCTTCTTTTTTATGCAGAAACCCTAAAATGAGATATGAATCCAGTCTAAGAATCTATCTGATGGATGTCCTTATAAAACTCTGCGCTCAACTAAAAACTAAATGTCACTCACCTCACACAGGTGAACTGTCAAGGTATTATCTGGGTACCGCCCTCAAGGAGTGCCTTACAGTGAGTTGAGAGACATCTTCTCTCTATAGCTGGAGTGTAGCTATGATGCTAACTGAGCAAGTGAAAAAATGAACTGCAACCATAATTCATTGTAAGTATTAAACTCCAACTGCTTACCCCCAGGGTCAGCGTGGGACTGTACACAAAGTTGTCATCTAGTTCCATCTGCCTCCAATGCTATACTTCTGTGAAGAACACGAACATGTGTAAAAAGATGTAAACTAAGTCAGATAAGAGGGGGGCAGATCCTGTACCCCTAAAGACTTACCTCCAACCATGCCTCGGTGAACTGCTGCTATCTCCACGGGAAGAGGACACCGTGGTGCTGACCACCATAAAATGTGACAATTTGCAGAAACGTGATGACATCACGCCGTAATGATGGCTGTGATGTCACTAATGTAAACAAAACACAGCGCATGGCAAAAGTTGTGGTTCAAGTAGTTTATATGTATTTTAAAGCAATATACCTAGTATAGGTTGGCAAGTGCATTAAGTGATGTGCATGTCGACAAGATGATCTAGAACTGGAGGTAAACTCACTATTTTATTAAATCCTGTATGAGTCTCAGTTCTGGGACGTCCAAACAATGATGTAGCTCCATAATGCATAAAACCAGTCGAGTGGAGTCAGAAATCATGTGGAAATGTTAAAAAATATCCATCCGAAGGTAATCAAAATATAAAGATATTAATAATTTAAATAAATGCCTACCTGCTGGCCAGTAGTCCCTAAGTGGACCAAATAGATCTCCAAAGGTCCAAAGTGGTGCGTACTAAGCACAACAGTGCAGAATGGTCACAATACATGCTCAGAGTAGACATAGTGGCATGTGCAAAGATAAAAATGTCATGCAAAAATATACGGAATAATAACATTAAAAGATGGATATGTTGTCATAATGATGTAGGTCTCTCAAATAAGGGGACTCTCTAGAGGAGGGCGAACAGGAATGAGGTTGTCCACCTGTATTAGACTACATTGAATTTGTGTGAAATCAAGACAAAAGTAAATCAATGATACACAAGGTGCAGGAAACATAGTGAGATTGCTAGAAACACCCCAAAGAAACATTTAGTTAACAGTCTTGCCGACAAAGGATATAGTCATTCTCCAATAATCTGATGTTGGTGTAAATGTAACTTATGTGCTCATCCCAGGCGTGTACATGAAACTGAGTTTGTCCCATGCTTCTCTGACACACAGTATTCTTGCTGAGGTGTTATTGATCTTTGCCCTCAATGGGAAAACTCCAAACATTCGTTTTTCATGGTCTGAAAAGACTACTACTGATCACAAAGGGTGGTGGTGTTCTGGCTTCGTCGTAATGTTTTGCACTTTCAAATCTTACATAATGAAAGACAATGAACACATGGGGAACATTTCTTGTCTTTACCACCCATCACTGTACCTGTGACATTCCCCTTCCCCTGCTCGTTATCTGTGATTTATTTCGAGAATCACATGTAACAGCTGCATTTTTCATATTATGTATCTAGCTTATCATCATTATTCACAGACCCACTGAATGTGTGTGGTGATGGAGACTAGGAATTTCCAATATCCTGCTCTTGTACACTGTGTGTTGTTTCTCCAGACTCATTAAGCTTCTCTGCAGTTTGTGTTGTTCCCCCACACCCATTAGTTGTCACAACCTGCACTCTTCCTCTTCTGAACCATTAGCAGTGATCCCCCTCTTCCTTTTTCTACAATACCTGAGCATGCACCTCTATTTTTTATGTGACCGATGTAAAACCCCTACTAGCCACATACCCTCCCCCTCTAAGTGGCATATTAAGGTATTGCAAATTTCTGCTCTATAGTTCTACTAGCATTCTGATTGTACCACTTGTGTTGTACATTCTGTTAAAGCCACTGAATGTACTCCCTTGCCACAAACATATTTATGACGTTTTCATTTTAAGCAGGGTTTTGCCTTGCCACATATCTTGGCAAATAATACTTTTTTTATCCTTCACAAAAAGAAGACACACTCAACTACAGAGAGAGGATGTAATCTGTCACCCCAATTTTCACAAACGTATGTACTCTGTTACAACCACTGAATATAATCTGCTACTTCCAACAATTCTTTTCTTCACAACTTATATTTTGTCATATCCATCACAAATATTTCTAACACATAGTTACACCCACTGAGTGTAATTTCATGACACCAAACAATTGTAAAATGTTCTTTGCAATTACTATTTATCTTGCTAAGATTCTTCATAACTACATTTTTCTATTTTTGTCACAAAAAGTAGGAACACTCAGTTATAATCACTTAATGTAACATGATGCTGCCAACAATTCTATGATTGTATCTCTGCATGCAGTATTTCAGATCATCAAAATGAATTGCAAATGTGTTTGTATCGTTCATCTCAAAATGTTGGCAGACTCAGCTATATCCAGTGAATGTAATCTCCTGACTCAGGAGAATTCTAAGAACTTGTCTTCACACCTATTGTTTTATCTCATCACAAACCTTTGGAACTAGAATGTTGTCTTATCCGTTACAAATAGTTGGCATATGTAGTTGCAGCCACTGGATGTAACCTGTTCCCGCCAAACAAATATATACATGTTTGTTTGCAACTAGTCTTTTGTTTCATCACACATCTTCACAGTTAGTATTTAGTTTCTTTGTCATAGCATGTTGGCACACTTAGATACATTCATTAAATATAACTTCATGCCTCTAAAATGATTTCTTTTGATTTGGAAAATTTGTATTTTGTCTCATAGTAAATGACTACAACTATTATTTTGTTTTGTTCTTCTCAAAAGAGTTGGCTAACTAATTCACATCCACTGAATGTAATCACCTAACTTCAAACAAGTCTGTAATTTGTTTTATTTAAAGCTAATGTTTTGTCTCATCCGTCAAAAACTGTTGGCACAGTTACAGCCACAGAATGTTATCTCCTGCTTTCAAACAATTCCAAGAATGTTTCCTTAAAGCAATTATTATATCTCATCACAAATTTTTGTAGACATTATTTTGACTCATCCAACAATTTAATGATGTTCTATGTGGAAAAAGTATTTTGTCTCATCTGTCACAAACATAAGCATGGTCATTTAGAGCCACTGAATGAAATTACCTGTCTCCTAGCAATTCTATGATTTTCACTTCAAAACTATTTTTTTTCTATAAACTTTTACAGGAAGTTGTCATGCTCAGTTACAACAATTTCATGTAATCTCCTTCCACCAAGCAATTCTAAGAATTTGTATTCTCAATATGTGCTTGGTATTCTTGGTCAGAGAAGGTTGGTGCATGCAGTTTCAACCTTTTAATGTGTCTTATGCCACAACACAATTTTAAGACGTTTTATTCACCAGTAGTATTTTTATCTCATCTTTAAAAAAAAAAGATGCCCCCTAGTACTAGCCATAAAATGTAATCTGCCTCCAAATAAGTCTATGATTACTTCTTGATAAGTAGTATTTTTTGTTTGTAACTTGTATTTTGCCTCATCCTTACCATTATTTGGCACACTCTGTTAGAACCTCTGAATGTATGTCTTGCCTCCAAACAATTCTAATACATGTTTTCAGCCACTTATATCTTGTCTTGTCCATCAAAAACTGTTGGCAGACTCAGGTGTACCCACTAGATATAATCTCCTGCCTCTAAAGAATCCTATGATGTATCCTGTGCAACTAGTGTTGTGTCTTGTCCAGCACAGAAAGTGGACACACTCACTTACAACCCTCAAGGTAAAATCTTGTCTCCAACCATTCAAAGACTTTTTCTTACAGCCACTGAATGTAATCTATTGCCCCAAACAATAACATTATGCAATTAATTGTGCACACATTAACACCTCAGGTAACACATATACCCTTTCCCTCTCTGTACAGAACCTTGCAACAAAGTCATACTATAATACAAGATCCATCAACATTAGATTACATACTACTGCCTAACATTTTGAAAATGCTAAATCTGCTGTGTACCTAGTGTCAGGTTGAAGATAGACCAAAAGCAAAAAACATCCCAGTTTACTCTGGAAACCTAGCTGGAACAACGTTGGGTTCAGTGGTGGCTGGTGACATTTAAAACAGGTGGGGCGTAACTACCAGTACATTCTATCACTGATAAGCCTTTCCAAGATTAGTTTAGTTAGTTTAGTTTCTTTATTTATACCGTCCGCCGAACCCTGAGGTAACTGAGCGCCAGAGACTTAGAGCAAGTTACAGCAGATTATGGACATACAAGAAAAACATAACAGTAAGGGAAAATGACCGGGTTACAAGGTGGTTGAGTGGCAGACTTAGGAAAAGAAATACATTGGTTAGTGTGTCAGACAGTGGGAGAGTTCTTGTTGGCAAGCCAGGACTTTGTTTTTGCTCTAAAAGTCCACAAGGATGATTCAGCTCTAAGGTTCATGAGTATAGCATACCATAGCTTGGCAGCTAGGACTGGGAAGCTGGAGCCGCCTACTTTTTTATGGAGAATTTAGGGATGGATAAGCAATGGGAATACAGTTGGTCTGGCTAATATGTGTTTGTTGAACTTGTCTGCCAGGTACTTGGGGGGCGTCATTAGAAATACATTTGTGGACGATGACGAGAGATTTTAGGGTGATTCTGTCTCGTACAGGGAGCCAGTGGGCATCTTGTCTAAAGCTGGAGATGTGCGAATGCTGCGGGATACACAAGGCCGCTCTGAGGGCATTATTCTGAAGCACTTGTAATTTGTTCAGATTGCGCTCTGTGGTGCCAAGGAAGAGAGTATTGCAGTAGTCAATTTTTGAAAGCACTAGTGTTCTGGCTAGATTAATGCAACTGGTAGGTGAGAGGAAGGCTTTGCAGGCATGAATGACCTTATTTGTGTGATTGGACACAAAGGGGGAGGGACTCACTGGAAGAATATTTGAAAAGAAAATGGAGCCCAGTTGTGCATTGTACGGTACCATTTTCAAACATCGAAGCATATTTGCTGTAGGCAATATGATGTAAAAGCTTCTCATCGAAGTATGTGGTCAGCTCCTGGCTGTCCATGCTGCTAATGATATACGTGTCTGTCCAAGTACCCCAACCTCTTTGCAGGTTCCATTTGCCCCTTGCAAGCTCCCCACTCTTCATGCTGATGTGCCCCAGGTTCCTCATGCTAACCTGTCCTCTGCTAAAGCCCCTCACATTATGTGTATATGAGACAACCTAGTGAATGTCATCCAGTTTTCACTTTGACAGGCAGCTAAAACGATCACCAAGTTGGCCAACCCTATGTGTGGTAGCCTTTGATTCTAAAAGAAAACATCTGTGAGTATATTGACATCTGACTAATGACCGAGTTATATCAGTGGATGATTGGGGTGCAATGGCATATCAGTACATGTAACCTACGTCAGTCTGCTTCAGTCCTTGTACTCCACCCACCACTTTTATTGCTCCCTAACTCCTAATCATAAGCACCCCTTCTTGCCCCAGCAAGCAGGATAAAAAACAGGAATTCCAATGCACTTCTGTCATAAACCCCTTCTACCTTGATATTTCATTCTTGGTTCCCAAACAAAACTCTGCCTCAGTAATTCAAACCTGACCCTTCACATTCGGATATTCCCTGTTGTAAGCACACAGAATGCTTTGCAAATTCAAATCAAGGGTGAACTGCAGAATCCCACACTATTCCAGAACAGGGGGGTTCCTATATTCCTTACAATTCTCAATTCCTGTGCCGCATCCTCCTAATTGTTCTAACTCACACACTGCTCTACCAATGCCTATCACCTGACTAACACAAAGTCTACAATAACAGTACTGTGAGGCATATTTGATTCTGCCATTGCATCTTTATCCCCTGGGTTTCCTACTATTGAAGCACATACCCAGACAAAACTCTGCCAAAGCACCCATCTGGCCATATACTACCCCCTAGTATTTCAGAACAGGGTCCTGATCCTATACATAGCTCTGCCAGGGCCTGACCTATTTGAATACTGTATGAATCTTGGTATATTTAGTCTGAGTCTCACACACAATCCTGGCAGCATGCCATATTCCAAAACTGAAACCCATGCACAGTTCCATCAATGCACAGCAATCTTCCTGCCTCTCTTTTTCAGTCTAATACTGAGACTTGATGCCTACATAGTTATTCCAGTGTGCCTCAGTCGTGGCCAATTCCAATAGGAAATGGAAATGCAACTCTGTCACAGCAGGTCATTCCTATGAGCAGCAGCGCTGGATCTTTCAGTACTGGGACTCACATAGAGGTATGTCAAAAGATGGTTGCCCTTTAATAATAGCCACCAACAATCTCTACTATTTCACTGCCATGACTTAGAAACAGCTCTGACAATATACGTCAATCATAAAGCAACCCTGATCCCCACCCACCATTCGAGCACTGGGACCTGTAAATAGCTTTGCCAATTTATCTCAGTCATGATCTGAATGTAACCCTGCTATTCCAGGACCGTTTCCCAACAGCACTCTACCTGTGTACCTCCATCTGAACTTTCAACGTGACAAATAGTCCTAGCGGGATCCAGCCACAGCTTTGCAAATGTACCACTGTATGTCCCGGACCTGCAGACATAGGTTTGCCACATTTCTAATACACCTACCTCATTGTGAGCTTGCACCATTCCCATTCACAAGCTGGGGAACTCTATTCCTTACTGGGCTTGCAAGTTCATAGAGTAAATAGGTTGTGAGAGTGAGCTAGAACCCAGCAAAGATTACAGATATATACATCATGCCATCTGGTCAGAGGAAGCTCCCTCTCTTCAAGAGCACAAGTCAGGACTTGGGCTTGAGAGAGTAACACTAACTGCAAAGCATACATTGACACAAGTTATACAGGGAGTTGGGCATTCTGGGGGCTGAATAAGGACTGGCCTAGAATAGCATCATCATTTATTATCAGAAGTTCTAAAACCAAACCAGGGTTTTGCCCACCTTGCTATATGGCAGTGTTCTTGGCATCCTGGATTAGCAGTCTTAAAGTTGATGCAATGTAAATAAATACACATTTGTTAAGATTGCTGTGTGTCTGATTAATGACCAAAGTGTGGCATAGTGATTGGATATTAAATGATCACATTTTGTGCTGTATCATTATCATTATTTGTGTACTGGTTTATAGGAACTCAAGCTCATGGGATGGTGGGTGCAGTGCCTGCTGCAGAGATCTGTGTGAAAGAGTCCCAACTACAAGAAGGCCCGACTCAGCCTTCAATCTATATGGAGGTTTCAAATTGGTGCAATAACTATAGATAACAACATACTTTGCAGTTTGTGGTATACATGTATTATGTTAACTACTAATATTATCATTTAAAGCACATAATGACGGAATGCATGGCCTTATCATAAATTGTCTTGGATGACTGATGGGTTATTGCTAGACCTGCACAGCCATGAGTAGGTGTGAGAGTTTATGGATTTTGCTTTGCCTTTTAAAAGCCCAAAATGCTCATAATACATCATAGAGATAGATTCAGGGAAGAATGCTCAAGTAAAGTTTGCAACTATAAAAATTCTTCACGGGGTGTCCTTAATCACTTTTGTTTATTCTTTTTAAAATGTACATTGTGCTTGATTCCGTTTTCCACTGCAACAAAACCAGTCATACACTTACAAGGGATGCCTGCCCCTTCATTAGCTGCCTCATATTTATCAGTGTAAGTCAGATCTGAGAACTCCCCTTCAAAATTTAAAGGGACAGACGTCACAATGCACGTGATTCAGAGACTCGGCGTGAGCACTTTTTCAATCAGAAGCTGGACTGTGGTTGAGACGTATCCTGTGTCTTCAGAAATCTACCAATTTTAATAGGACTGACTTTTTTTGAGGTTGCTTCATAGTTGCCTCCCTCTTCCCAGTTTATGCTTAAAATCCCTAAATACCTGTCATTAGGGACGAGTAGAAAGTTGGGACATTGTTATATGCTGCAGCTCCCTGACCCCAACTTTGCACGCTCTGAGTGTGCTCAGCTATGTGACCCCACCTCGATTTACAGATAAAGAATGGCGTCACACTACAAACCACTTCTTTCCCTCTTTGGTTCACGTCTTGGCCACAGTCACGTCAGCACCCTGTGAAGGTTTATTTTCGGCATTGACAATTCCTGTAAACTCTCTCTGCTTCAGTTGTACGCATTTGTTTATGGGGCGACAGAGACGTGTGACTAAAGCACACATGCGCTGTGATCATTTGTTACTGCAGTGTATTGAAATGAATTCATACAGGGAGAGCAGTTACGCATACATGCTTTTTTCGCTGACCTGCCATGAGGCTTTGCATTCAGCATAGATAAGCAGCAGTGCTGCGCCCACAATGAACCAGCCTCCACTGATTGGGTCATTGATGCTTTATGAACATGAATCAATACTACCATCACATTTTTACTTATTTTACAGGAATTCCAATGTATTGTAAATGTGATTTAGTTTAAACATTAGACGTTACACATCTTAATAAAACCAAAATGTACATACATAATTTTACATAAAATTCATCTATAGAAACAACACAATTAATATATTTTTTTCAAACTAAAACCATATATATGCGTATTTAAATATTTCATGTTAATGTATCTAATTTATCATAAGCAAACCTTACACCATACCTATTCTAGTGAATAAACATACATTTCTGAGGCTTGTGGATCCGCTTAGAATCACATGCATTGCATAGGCCGACATATAGTGGTAGGTGCAGAGTATTGCATAGCTTGTTTTTGAAGTTAGAAAAAGGCACACTCATTTGGCGTGTATGTAATACTATCCCTAGTATAACATGTACTGTACCCATGGTCCTTCACGCGCCAAGGTCCCTCATATTGTTTTGTTCCACCATCGTGGTTGGTCGCTTCCATGCAGATACTGTAGCGTTTCAACTTTAAAATTAATAATAACTTTATTGTAAAACCTCTTCTGTCTTTTCGACAGACGCAGTTTCGACGCATGTTTCGGCAAGCAACATTACTCTTCTTTTGACTGCAGATTTTGCCAAATTCTTCAGCGAATCGTCACCAGTCTTTGGCCTTGCTGTAGGGAGATTGAAGGGACTGTGTATTGTTCCCTTCTCTTAGAGAATGCATCATTTAACTTGCCTTTTTCACTGCATTTATCTAGCTGCCTTTTCACATATTTTTTAAAATGGAAAGAACCCCCTTTATATTCTGTCTGTCGTGTAACAGAAAATTCCTATGGAAGGACATTCATCGAGTGTTTAACCACTGCCTACCCCGCGACCATCCAGAAAGGTATTGTGCATCATGCAAGCGATTTTGGTCAAAGACGCTGAAAAAGAGGCGCAACAAGCGGTGGATGGCCTACGCAATGATGGCTGAGTCTGACATCCTCACCGGCCCCTTCGAATCAGATCAGGGAGGCCACTGCAGCAACGATTCCAGACTGGATCCCGAAGAAATTTTAGAGGAGCCTACCAGCTCCTGCGTGTCGTTCCCCAGCGCCAAAAGGCAGGCACTGCACACTGTAATGGGGGAAAAACCTTGTGACAAAGACACGCAGACACCACAAACATCATAAGCACACAACCTATAGCTGCCCTTCAATGGGTGTGTCGAGGATGGCCACATGGTAGTGGCAGGCCCCTCGAAGCCTACCGACTCCACATGCCACAACCCCGCTGCACTTCCACTCTCACACCCAGCACATGAGAAAAAAATTAAACAGCAGCTGATTGCCGTGCTACCTAACCCTTCGACAGAACATATATCGGGGTCATCAAAACAAATGTAAAAATCTGAAGAAACAAGTAACAAGAGGAAACACATAAACAAATCTCAGGAACACTCCAAAGACACTGCAGATCTTCCACAAGAGGTACCTGGGTTTTTCCACCTAACCCATGTCTCAATCAAGGGAAGATCCAGAAGCTATTGTTTTTCCAGCTTCCCAAAACCCCTAAACAGAACTAGGGAAGGTTTTGAAGATACAATGGATAAGGTTTCATCCTTTGTTTCATTTAAGGAACGTTACCCAATAAGACAAAAGACCCTAGAATTAGAAATGAGACAATCCAAGCTAAATCTTCCAAGCTTCATTCTTCTCGAACTCATAAAATCATTGGCATTATTGAGCAACCACAACACAACATATTACAAGACTCTCAAGATCCTCTTTACTATCAAAACCAGGTTGAGGATGACCAAGGGACTTGGAATTATGACTCTAATGATTCTACCGACTATGACCCAGATAATCGAGACATTACAATATTACTGTCTCCTGGTGATACACCAGGTCACACTCCTCCCATTGACGATCAATTCTTATTTAACAATCTTCAGAAAAGAGCTACAGATTATTTTAAGATCCAAACTCAAGAGACTGTTGAGGACACTGATTGCGTGCACAACATTCTAAATGAAAAGAAAGCAGTCAGTCAATACCCTTTCTGCAGTCAATTAAAAAGAGAATTGCCCTGTCATTAGTTACACCATATCTTACATGATCAGTGAACCCAATTGAGAAAGTTTACAAGCCTGCACCATCAGACCACCACTACATTAGGGGCCATGTAATGCCAAGTTCTCTTGTCATCCCCACAAAAAGGAAAAGAGCAGGCATACCATTACCCAAAGCTGAAGCACTACAGGAAAAGGAGTTTAAAAGATTGTACACTCTAAGCAAAAGAGTATCTACTTCTGGAGCTTATTCTACTCGTATAGCTAACAACTCTACATTACTTGCCAGTTATAATACTGCCCAATGGGATCTTGTACATCTTGATTCAGTCCCTGAACCAATTAAGTCACAGTTACTTAAAATGACTAATCAAGGGAAGCAGGTGGCACAACATATTCTAAGAAAAATACCCTTAATTTAGTAGAGACCTCTGGCAGAATTAAAGCTCGGGGCACCTTGCTCAAACGCCATTCGTGGCTTCGTAATTCAGGATTTAAATCCAAACCAAAGGCAAGACTAGTAAACATGCCCATTGAAGATTACCACCTCTTTGGAAAGGCTGCAGATTATGCTTTAGAAACCGTGAAGAAAGAATTGAAACATTGCAAACACTAGACTAGATCAAATATTCAATAAACCCTTTATTCAACAGGGATTCAATACCCACTGTTCATTTCGGAGCTAAGGGTTCACAAGGTCTGGTTTTGGGTCCACTGCATTCTCGTGGTCACTCCTCAAGGGTAGTCTTCCCCTTATCAAACCAGTCAACAAAGGGTTTTTAAAATCGGTCAATGCTGGGAAGAATTGCAGTCTCTAGAGACTTTGCTGCCCCCTCCAACAAATGATGTTTCACTCCAGGTCCCCTCCTAGGCTTCCCCGGTAGTGGGGTTGCATAACTTTTTGCCCAAGTATGGGAGGGCTTAACATCAGGCCAGTGGATGTTAACAACAATGGCCAAGGGATATTCAATAAAATTCCTGAAATACCTCCGCCACCATCCTCCAAATCAAGGAAAATGTTTCAAGAGCATCCCTTCATTTTTCAGAAAAAATGATCTAGCCCTGTCTTAGACCTGCATCCTGCAAACACGTATGTCAAGCCACAAAAATTCAGGAGGACAACGCTGCAGGAAGAAATCCCTCTTCTAAAACAAGGGGATTACAAGGCAACAATGAACATTTCCCGGGAGGATAGCTCAGTGGCAACGTGCTCGCCTTGGAAACAAGACGACACGAAGCAACACAGGTTTGATCCCCGGGTCCTCTGGGTATTTAAGCGTGTTAGAAATATGCAACTAAGACAACACCAACAAAACAAAAATCTGTGACAGCGCCTCGATGTCCCTGGGCTGTGTGAGCACTTTATAACAGAGTAGCTTACCTGCAAATTCAGGACTACCTAGAAACTAACAATTTACTAGGCTCACATCAATCTGGCTTCCGTCCCCTTCATGGTTCTGAAACAGCCCTGATTGATCTTAAGACACAAATTGACGAGTTGAAGGACAATGGCAAATCAGCTATGCTACTCCTCCTTGACCTATCTGCGGCCTTCGACTTTGTAGATCACACAGTCTTATGCAATCACCTCAGCTCCGCTGCTCATTTTTCAAGTGATGCCATAACTTGGGTACAATCCTTCCTTGCAAACCGGACAATGAGAGTCTTCTCCCCCCTAGCAGCCGCTGATCCCACACAAGTTTCATGCGGTGTCCCTCATGGATCATGTGTATCTCCGACGATGTATAACATCTTTACTAAACCTTTGTTTGACAAGTTGGACAGACTGGGTGTCATCTACACTAATTACGGAGATGACACTCAGATCCTTATCCCCCTTTCGGGCAACTTCTTGGAAGACACGGCCTTAGTAAATAAGATATATCTCCTCATTCAGGCATGGATGGCATCTCACGGCCTCTGCTTGAATGACGACAAAACTGAGTTACTGATCATCGGCTCAGAGTTGGCCATCAAAAAACTCGACCCGAACTATGCCTCATTCAACATCGACAATAATGTCATCAAAGTGATGCCTGCAGTCAAAACCCTCGGGGTCTATCTCGACTCAGCGCTCACCTTCAAGAAACAAACTAACTCACTAGCATCTTCCACTGCATATACTTGTAAATTGATCCGAGCATGTAGACCATTTCTAACTGAAACAAGCTGCATTACACTAGCTAATGCACTCATCATATCCAAGCTGGATTACTGTAATGCTCTATATGCAGGATATAACAAGTATATCCTTGATAAACTCCAAACTCTCCAAAATAATGCTATTAGAGTAGCTTTAAATATTCCTAATAGAGCTCATATCTCCACCTCCAGAACAAATATCCATTGGCTAAAAATCAAAGACAGGATTGCCCTCAAAACCCTCTCCCTCACCTCTAAATGTCTTAACAACATAGCTCCCCCCTACCTGGTAAACAGAGTCAACAAGAGAATCTCAAACCGTCCCACTAGAATGACCAATGCCTATACTTTAGTGGTGCCCAGATACAAAAAGAGCACAGCTGGCGGCTCCAGTTTTCCGGTCATAGCTGCTCAAACTTGAAACAGACTCCCTCTTGATCTCAGAATGGACCAACCCTTCCCTAGCTTCAGGCGGAAAGTCCTCACCTGGATACGTTCCAATGACACTTAGCTCGACCTCCCCACTGCCACTTGCTATAGAGACCCCTGATGATTGTAACTAGATTAATTGGTTTCTGGTCAACTAGCTTTAACTGTATTTTCGCACTTGCTTGTACATGCACCTTGTTTCTAATTTGAACTGTATAACTGTATTTTCCTGTAACCAAGTTCTCAAGTATCCTTGTATTGTCTGCGCCCAGCTACCCTTTGGGTTTGGTTTTGCGCTATACCAAATAAACAAACAAAACAAACAAAAAAACATAAATGCAAATAAATAAATAAACATGAAAGATGAATACTTTCATATTTCAATGTTTCAGGTACACAGGAAATACCTAAGGTTCAAGGTAGGAGACACACACTGCCAATTCAAGCTGTTACCCTTCAGCATAGCCTCAGTACCAAGAGTATTTACAAAAGTACTCACAATGGCAGCAGCACACCTGCGCCAGCAGTCAATTCCAGTGTACCCTTACCTAGATGACTGTCTAATAACAGTGGACACACCTCAAATGTGATTACAAAACACTCAGCAGACAGTCAATCTACTTTTTCTATTAGGTTTCTCAATCAAAGAGAAAACATCCAGTCTTGTGTCCAGTCAAGTAAAACAATTTCCAGGGGTGCCAATTCGAACACAAGACACCCTAGTCTTTGCCTCCAATGAGAGGGTCCAAACATGCTTTTTAAAATCCCATAATATGAAGTTGGTTGTTAGCTAACCGTGCGAAAAGCCATGCGCCTTCTGGGAATGATGGCTTCCTGCATTTACCTTGTGCCACACGCCCGTTTGCGCATGCATCCTATGCAAGAGTGGTTGGTGAAACAATGGTTACAGGAAAGCGGTCTATGGGATGATCTAGAGGTTGTGTTGCATGCTCTTGTTCTATCACTGCAGTGATTGACAAAAGAGAACCTTTTGAAGGGCAAGCCATTTACTACCCCCACAGTCGAAGTCACTGTTACAAGAGACACATCACTAAAAAGTCATTGTGAACTCCTTCTCTTAGAATGTGTATGTGTTCATGGGCTTTGCCACAGGAACACACTGAGTTAGGCATGACTTCCCACATCCGCTGAATTTCAAGGGTTTGCTTTTGCTGTGTTAAATCTGGTAAACTTAGATGAACTTCAACTAACGTTTTTTCAGTGAATTTCAAGGGTTTTGTTATACCATCCTTTTTTTACACTGTACACTGTAGATGTTCCCCCAATATGTTCCTTTTGGGAAACATTAGGTGGCCACGGCCTTCAGTTGACTACTCAGGTCTGTATAAGGTATTAAATCATAACCCATAATTCTAAAACTTTCTGTTTTCAATGTTAAGATCAATTTTGATGGAATTTCAAGGGTCTCAACATCAGTTCGATATTCAGCTATTGATCTTGCTTACTGAATATCTCTTGATTTTATCAATCTCAACCGAGTTATGTTGTGTATTAAGGCTAGAATTTTGGATCTGTTAAATAAATTTTGCGGCCACCTCCTCAGAGGTATTCTTCCTTTCTTCTCCTTCCCCCATAAGCGCACTGTCTCTAGAGCTCTGGTAATTTCTAGACTGGACTACTGCAACAGCCTCTTTCTAAATATGCCTGCTTCTACTCTCCGCCCTCTGAAACTCATCCAGAACAGGACTGCGAGACTTGTCCTTGGCCTCAAGCCCAGGGATCGTATCTCTCCAGCGCTGAAATCTCTTCATTAGCTCCCAGTGGCTGCAAGGATTAAGTTCAACACCCTCTACATTGCCCACAGGGCCTTCTGGGGCCTAGGTCCTCAATACCTCCGACTCTCTCTTCGTAAATACCTTCCTTCTCAGGCTCTTCGCTCCTCCACCTCCAACTCCCTAGGGTCAGACGCTTCTCCAAGCAACAAGTTGGGGGTAGATCTCTTTCTTCAGATGGGGCCTCCCTCTGGAACAGCCTCCCTGCCTCTCTGAAACTTGAGGAAAAGCATCTCCGGCTCCGGAAGCACCTCATGACGTTCCTTTTTGCTTTTCCTTCTCTCTTCCTCTCCCCTGCAGATTTCGTGTCTGATAGTGCTTGGTCACCTGGCTACCTTATGATTTCGTGCCCAGGTTTCTGCCTGCCCAGTTGCACACCCGCACTGCCTCCTGGCAACCCTTGTACTTGGGTCTGTATCTGTAACCCTACAGTCCCTTACCTGCATTTATTGGACACCCGCTGTCTGCACTTACCCTTGGACCTGCCACCTGCTTGCCGCACTTCTTGTTATTGCTTGATCCCATGCACAGCACTGCCCCCCTCCCCTGGCACTTCTCCCTTACCCTATCCCCTGCACTTCTGCAATCTCAATGTCACTTGGCCTAATAAGATCGTTGTCTAAGTCCTCCCTCTGTTCCCCTTCCCTTGCTTCGCCGCGCCTTGAAACACGTGTGTATAGGCACGTTATAAATGCCATATCATATCATATTACCTTTAAGCAAATATTCAAGAATAGGTCTGCAAGCTTTCGGTCGACTGACAGTCAGATTCCACACTTGTATAAGGATGTATGATAGTGAATTTGATAGGTCACGACCCTAAACTGGCCTAGGTATCAGGATAATAAACTGTAGGACTAAATCCAACATCACAGCTGCCAGTACATTGCTTTTTGGGGAATACTCAAGTCAAAGAGATAGTTTCTTCCTGGCTGATAGTGAATGTGGATAATCATAAAACAGAGAAGTAATTTTGAATAGTTGAGCCAGATCCTAACCCCCTTTGCCCCTCGTGGGTGCAGTAGAAAGGACAGGCCCTACTCCAGACCTCAAATTAAACTAAAAGGGGGTCCTTGCTGTGGAGGCCTCAGGAACTGATAATGCGCACAGCGGAGATAATTTAAAAGTACATCCTTGATGTATAGTATAATTTGAATGCTGCTAAGTCAAGATGCAGGGCATTGTCAAAGTGTACCCCAATCCGTGTGAAAGCAGCCAACTTTCTTACAGCCCCTAAACATAATGGGAATTACGGGTTTCTTTGATGCATAGCAAAAAATCATGTATCTGCCGTTTAGTAGGCATCAGGCGGTCAGGCAACTAAGCAGCATAAAAGAATGTAGTCGTGGCCATAGATGTAGAGTTGAGGGAGAGGGGGTGGAGTTCTCGAGGGGCTGCATCTGAGGCCTGCCATACCTGACTCTTTAAATGGCTTGCTGGAACAGTGACACTGTCAGTCAATCTTACATTGATGTTAAGGTCAACAAGTTTCCCAACCTTCCATTAGAGTTCGAAAGGATTTGATCATGTACCGCTGTGCATGGCAACAGGAGAGGGGCCAATGACATTACCATTATTTGTTTGCCTGTAAGTTATATCTGCTCTTGAAACGTCAAAGAGAAACAAAGCACCAGGACTGCAATGGGTAGAACCACTTACATATGAGAACCTTTCTCGTGGAGGATGACACTGGAACCATGCCAGACTCCTGGAGAAAAACAATTAGTATTCCTCTATTTAAAGAAGGAGACCAGTAAGGCCTCCCCTCCCCACATGCTACCACAAAATCCCTCTTGTCAATTCATATACTATGGTGCACACTAAAACTCAATTGAGACACCTTCAGGAGTGGCTTCACCATGGCACTATAGTGCCCAGGTCCCATGCTGCGTATAGATCAGAGAGTTGGAGGCTGAATCAGCTGTTGTTATTAAGCCTGAAGTGAGAGAGTTATATAAAATGCAGAGCGGCACACTGCAACATGTTTGGCTTTGACACTGTGAACTGAAGTACTCTTTCACAATCCCTTGGGGCCATTGGAATTGTGCCCACTGTCTTGAGGACAATGTAGGCACTTAATGGACCCGATGGTGCGCTATAGCCTTGATGGAAACCCTGCCAACGCTTTCCCAGTTTGCAGAGGCATTCGGCTGTGCTGTGTCTTTCCTCTGCTGCTTTTTATTCTCCACATACATATACGGTCACCAGCTTTTTTGTAGAAACTTCACCGGATGTTCCATGCACATACCGAGGAAGACCACATCCTTTCTTGTTGTGGACAACATGGCCCTACTCAGAAAACTCATCTTGAAAAATGTTGCCTGAGCAAACGATTAAAAACGAATGTGGCAAAATCGAAATTCCTGCATACGGGGAGGGACCCTAAACATTGGTTTCGGGGGTGGGAGGGGCATCCTCTTCTGCAACTGGAGGAGTATAATTGTCTGGGCACACTGATTAAAGCATCTGATTCGTACTCTAATTAGGTGAAGTAAGGCATGTTGTCCCTGCAGCAGGTAACCAGTGAGCTTATCTGCTTTAACAGGAAGCACAGGGGCGGCCTGCTTACAAAGGCATGGACAGTTTATTGTGACAAGGGAGCCCTGCGTCCCTCCGTCTCACCGGAGTGTGGGGTGTAAGCCAGCCCCATGCCAGTTCAGTAGGATTGGCAGAAAATGCCTTCCTCCGGAGGATCCTGGGAGTTCCTATTGCCACCCTGATAGTGCCTATGAGTGCTGCTACCGGGAAAGTGCCCATAGAGGAGGAACAAGGGTGTCTCAGTGCAGCTTCCTCTTGGTGTACACTTCATCCAACACCCGTAGCGGGCTATTCAGCGTGCTTAGCGATTTGATATAGATGGTTACATTTATCTGGGTGATGCATGCACAACAGCTCAGTCTCCCTGAAGCGTGGATGTTTATTCCACTTCCGGTCTAACAAGAGCAAGGATTTGCAAGTGTGCCAAAGCTCTTACTTGCGAGTTACTAGTTGAAAGGGCTGCCACGAGCATGAAGTACTAGCTAGTACCAATCTCCAAGGAATATGTGGTATTTTCCACAGCTGCAGCAATGGGGCGGGTGAAGGGCTCCGAGCTTTCCAAAGCTGTATTTCCACCTGCATGTTGTTTGTGTAGGGCATGGAAACAGACAGAAAGTTAGAGGTGGCCCTTTTGGGCGGCTTATACATGTGTAATGTACATGTTGTGGTCATTTTTAATATATGCATCCTGTTGTTAGACATCATAGAGTAAGCATGCATCTCATTGCACAACTTAAATGGCAGCAGCGAGTAAAGTGTATTGAAATTGCTCACTAATCCGTATAAGGAGAAGATATTTTATAAAAATGACAAGTTGTATTTTTTTTCCTTTCTTGTAGATGTTATGCAGGATACTACCTTCTTGGTCCGAAGGAAGCCTCCTGCCTTGCCACTGGTGTATGGAGCAATGCCCCTCCGACCTGTGAAAAAGTGGTGTGCCAGGCACCCCAGGAAATCGAGAATGGGAGCTACATACTGAGCGGCCAAAGTTACCTCTCTACTGTGCTATACACATGTAACACTGGATACAGGTAGGTTAACATCAGATCTAATAAAGGGATCCTGACTGCGTATGAGCGCACGGTCCGCGTGGGAATTCACACATTCGGAAATGAAGAACAACGCAATGATGCCAAACCGTTTGCAGTAACGAATGGCAAAATGATAAAACAGCCTTTTCTCTCTCTGTATCTATCAGCCTTTTTTAAAATGGTCTTCATCGATCTCCAGAGAGGTTTTACATGAAAAACATATTTTAATTGTATTTCTAAGCCTTTCATGTGCAATGGCTACTAATGCCACCATATAAGGTATTCTTTAGTAAGACGTATTCATCAACTTCTGTAAAAACCCACACTTTCAGGTTCGTATTAGTTATTGTGAAAGTGGCGTCATGACTCATGTTGTTTTCTCCCTCCCCCATTGCAATATTGCTGTCTCATGGTAGCTTGCATTAGCTAAATCTATTTTCGGTTTATTATAAAGTGCATCAGCCATTCATACTCAAAATTCTGTCCAATTTTGTGAAATGTATTTTTATACCCCAGTGTAGCTCCCTCCACTAGTGTCCAACAAACCAGGAAAATCCTCTCCTGCCCACAGGCCAAAGTCTCCAGAAATTGAGCTGGATGGGACAAAGAGAAAAAATTCCCTGGGCCTTACCCCTCTCCTCACCTCAATAATGAAGAGAAAAGGTCCAGAAATACTTCAAATCCAGTTTCCAGCATCATAATGCTACCCCCTGTACGAGGGGAGTCCACACATTAACGTGGGAGGCACACAAGCACTCCCAAAATGAGCTGCACCACATGTCGGCAAAATGGTAACCATCCGCTTTGAACTCGCCAACGCTGTGGCATGGAAATCATGAGAAACACCCTCAATAAATCTCACTGACTGAGCCCTGCGGGTTCGCGTGTCAGAACAACCACGCCCGTCCAGCCCCGTGAGCCCCCCAGCACACAGAACAAACGTGACACAGTGTTCACTGTCCGGGCTCCACGGTCGCACTGGCGATCCCAGGACTGCCCTGTTTATAACGCACACATGGCGGAGTTATGTCACTCTGCCGCGTATGTGCCCTTAAAGGTACAGGCACTACACCCAGCATGGAGGAGCGCATACTCTTTAAAGAATAGCGGACCCAGATTTAGAACACCATCCAATTCTACTTAGCAACTCGTTGCACTGATCAGTGCAAACTCATTTCCGCGGAGACCCAACTTTAGCATCAAGCGGAAATGAGGTTATGGAGGTGAGCCATGGGCAGCTCCATCCATCCCATGGAAGCTGCTCTCTTGGCACCATAAATGAGAGGGGACTGTGCCCTCTTTCAGCACCCAGACCCCTGTTTGGGTATGCAGTGAGTCACCGGAGATTGGCCCTGATGAAGCACCGCCTAGATTAAAACATGATTCAGGCTGTGTTTCTCTCCTTTCTGCAGAGTAGGTGGAGCAGGTTAAATGTGCATGGGGCATTTGCTTGGGGCATTGGCGCATGCATATATGCTCTCCACCTTTTAAGAATTCCACGTTGGCAGAGACCTCTTATTAGCTCCAACGATACGTAATGGCAGAAATGACCAGCATGCCACATAATAGGCTCCTTTTCTTTTCTTTTCTGTTGCCCTCTTATCTTCAACCACTCTCAAGAAACCTTTGAAATGTCAACAGTGCGTCCGAATTGTGATTTCCAATAGTTGCTGGGTGATGTATATTTCAATTGGTTTTTACGTTGAACCTTTACTTTATTATCATATTGAAGGCCACCATTTATTCACAGATACATTTGAAGTCTTTTTTATACCAATACCTACATATTGTAAAACATATGTTTTTTAACTGGGTAATGATTACATGTAATAAAATTAGCTTGCAGGGATCCTCTGTGTTGACTTGCGATGCTTCGGCCCAGTGGGATGGTGTAGCGCCAACGTGCCACCTTGTGACTTGCGGACCTCCACTTGCTGTTAAAGATGCAGTCTATTCTGGAAACGACTTTACATTTGCAAACCTCATCACCTATAAATGCAAGGAAGGGTATGTAGAAGCACGTTCTGCTTACAGGTTTTGTATATGCGTGTTGCTGTCAAACCTTTTTCATACTGCAGAGCTCTGAAAAGTGTAATGGCGGTGAACCCATATGGATGTCCTGGCATGTACTCACAGACACTCTCGGTAAGTGAGCTCAGCGAGTTCAGCTTCTTTCGTTGAAGATCTGTGGGTTAATTATACATTCAATGTTACTTTTTCTAGCAAAATAAAAGCAAAATTTCAATATACTAGCCCTTTCTCACTCTGTCTTTCTCTATTGTTCAGTTTCACTCTATATGTCTACGTCTCATTCTATGCGGATGAGAGCTGTAGAGCCACGTATGCATTTGCTAGACCCACCACACTCATTGCCGGGGAAAGACTGCCATATTTTGGCCTTGGGTGTTAGGAATGATTGTCTATACTCCAGCCTGGTGGACAGATGCATACATGGCCAACCTATATTTTGATAAGGACAACTGGGAGCTGTAGCAATCCATTTCAAGGTAGCAAGGCGAGTCTAGGCTAAGTCTCAAGAGGTGGTGAGCTTGTAAGGGTTGCACAGTGAGCACACACAATGAAATAGTGTAGGAACACACTTAGACAAACAGGTATACAAATACTTCTTTACTTATTGCCGAATAACACAGTAAAAAATAACTACTAACAGGTAATATTATCACTAAATACTAAAAGTTAGATATATGTATGTATACAGTTACTGGGGAGTGAGGCAAAATACATATCAAATCCCTGAAATGGAAGGTACAGATTAGTATTAGCACTACTAGTCCACATAGATTCAATCCTGACTTCAGAAGTCTGTTCCTAAGATGTTTGGGGGCTTGTGCCCAAACGTTCAGCAAAGTTCCATACACATTTGTGAAGCTGGAAAAAATGAAGGTAGGGTCTCTGGGTTCCAATGAAAAGTTCCAAGTGTCAGGGTATGAGTTAAACTAGCTAACAAACATGTTCCCTACTTTCAGAGTGCTTGTGTGAAGAAGAAATGGCAACGCTAAAGTTTGATAAATGTTTCTAAAAGTTATCCAAACTTTTAAAAAGGAGTTAGGGGAGCAGGTAAGGATCACTATTACTCACCCCCGTACTCCAATTCTTCATGAGACTTGGCAGGTCGGTTAAAGAGTGTCCAAGGTCGCTTTTCCCACTGTCAGCAGCCCTTCATTGCCAGGAGTTGCAAGTTCGAGCAGCTTTCCGGTCTGTCTCTAATGCTGGTGCAAGGACCCCCGGTTGAAGAATGCAGCAGAACTTGATGCAGGGTCCCTCTCAGGACAGGAATGGACACAGGAAAGCAGTTTCAGATGATGCCCACTGATTTATGGCGAAACAAAGGAATTCACTTGCAGCAGTCAGACTGTCCCTCTTATCTACGGTTCCCTTGAAGCTAGGACTACGAGATTGCACAGAGGTAAGTCTTGTTGCACAAGCTTAGGATCCTCCAAGTTCCAGGCCTCAACTCAGAACAGCAACATCTGCAGCACGGTAGCCCAAACTCGGAGCTGGTCAGCCTCAGGGTGGTCCTGGGGCAGTTCTGAATGCTCTTCTTCATAGGATTCCTAGCCGACATAGAGAATGGATGTTCCCTCCACTCCAAGGGTTGCAGCTTCTTCGCAGGGCTGCTGGAGATCTTCCACTGGACTAGTCTCTACCAGGACAGCAGTTCAAGTTGGTCGACAAGCTTTCTTTCGACGGGTTCTCAGTCTCCTCGCAAGTCTTTCAGCTGTACCAGAGTCTTGGCTCCTTCAGTTTCTCCAGAATCTCTCCAGAGTGGGTGCAGGGGTCCTCTTCTTATCCTAAAATCCAGGCAAGAGCAGCAGCTCCCACTAGCCAATAACAGATCTGCCCCAAACATACACCTCAGTAGTGGTCCAATAAGGACCAATGGTGGCAAAACCCATGCATACCACTCAGAAACACTGGCACCAGTTTGTGGATTGGGACCAGACAGTCCCAGCCCACTTCCTGTCAGCAAACACACATGGCCCTCTGGTAGCCCGCTAAAAGCCTCTGCTTTCCCGGGCACAGGAAGTCCATATAAGGATTTTCCGGTATCAGGTATTAATATCGCCACATATATGGTCGCTGTAAATAATATCGCCGGGAAAATGTTGTGGCGATATTATTTGGGTGACCATATATATGGCGATAGGGACAAAAAAAAAAAATGTTCCATGCAATAATGTCGGAACAAAAAAACGACCATTTTTCAGCGATATTTTTGCATGGCGATATTTTTGTGGCGACATTATTACATGGAACCGATTTTCCTGCCCCACAGGCCAGGAAGAAGGCTAAAAGACAAGATGACCAAAGGACATGGGAACAACCTTGTGGCATGGCCATGTTTGGCCACAGTTAGTTGCCAAAGCAGTAAGGCTAAAACAAAATGCACCAACAAATGGAAAAAAGTCACTAGTGCCACCAGCTTGTCCATTTAGAACACCTAGAGTAACTCAAAATGCTCTAAGTGTTAGTTAAGGGCAAAACCAAAAGTGGACCCCATTGTACGGCATTGTAATATGCATTGTACAATGATAAAAAAAAAGTTTCCACAAGTGATAACAAGTTACTAAAAGTAATAAAAATGTAACTAGACTAAGGGAAACAATGTTTCCCAGTACCGACAGCCTGAAGGACAGGTCTGTTTCCCCATAACAGATGAGCAAAAGCCACTGCACTGTAAAAAGAACTGGTCAGATGCAAAAATAAAAGCCAAAAGTGTGGGGGTCCATGGAAATGGAAGGAAAGGTACAATAAAGAGGAGTCTTTGCTACCATTGGGGAAAGCACAACATAATGTCCCATGTTGTAGCAGCTGTTAGGACAGTTTTTCTAAGGTCCTACCAAGGCTTCATAAACACCATATCTGACACAATACATAGGGCTTCATCACATGTCTGATTGTAACCCTTAAATGCGGTGATAGCGCTATTACCACCGCATTTAAGGGTCCACCATATCATGGCCTTGGTGGATTTCCCCCACCTCTAGGCTGGGGGGAAATCTGTGGTAAATTTGCAGATTTTCAGCGCTATTTCCACTGGCTTAGTGGATAAGTCCAATATTATAAGTGCATATTATAAATCCAATAAAATAACCACTCCCACCCCGCCCTGATCAACCAGCCAGGCAAGGTCATCCATAACAGAGTTGAGTACAGACTCGGTTCCCCTTCCAGGGCGGAAGCCAGACTGGAAGGGGTTGAAGAAACCGGAGGATTCCAGTAAAGAAGAGAGGAGAGGGGAGACCAAGGACTAAAGCAGCTTCATATTGAACGGAAGTAGGGAGATGGGCCTAAAGTTAGCTATAGCCTTAGGGTCATGGGTGGGTTTCTTAAGAAGAGGAAGCACCAGCGCATGTTTGAGTTGGCTAGGAATTATACCCGTTTGAAGTGAGTTGTTAATAGCGGTTAATAAGAACTACGGTACCGACAAGCTTGCCGTGGTGGGATGAAGACTGACAGAACTCTATTGGGGTCACCAGACCACAATCTGATCCACCTCCTCTGTCATCATGCTGCTTTCACTTCTGAACCAGTGTTTGGCCATCCATTTAGAGATAAAAATGAATCAACTTGCTCTAATAACAGCTCACTGCCTATTGCTATCAAAGCACATTCACTCGCTTCATTGCTGACAGTTCACTCCATCCAAAAGGCAGTATTATTGTTATTACACTAATACCTCCATTGAGGAAGACCCCTACTAGAAGGCTGAAGAGGTGTTGCCAGAATTTCAGCAAAAGAAATGGAGGTGCGATGAATCTGCTGTTCTCGTGCACAGACATTCGTAGTTTGCCGGTCTGAGAACTACCGTACCGGCAAGCTTACCGGTACCATAGATCCCAGACCGGCAAACTTGTAATGAGGCCCATAGTCTTGTAGAGGGTTTTCTTCAGAGCAGAAATAAATCGAAGGTTGGCTCGTTGTCTTTCCCCTTACACCAGGAACTTTGCAATATAAGGAAAAGCATTGTTCACTTCATTTTTGCATGATCATCACATTTTACAGTGAGTTTGGGCTTTTGGTGTGTGCTGGTGTGTGCTGGAATAATAGAGGTATAACTCCAGGTCTTCTAGTGATTTAGAAGTGTACTCTGCTTTTGACACATAGACCACTGCAGCCAGTAGAGTAAATTATTGAGCTATCTTACTGGCATGGCATATTCTGAACTGTAGGGTAAAGGCAAGCATCCCTCCACTAGAAATTGTAATATTCTGAGTGATTTCACACAGATTACAACCATCATTACCATTTTGTATTGGATTAGTTTATTTCAATCTTTTTATGTGATTTTTAAATATTTGTCCTACTTTCTTAGCTAGCTAGTACATTTTGTTACAGATCAAAAACGTGCTGCCTTCGTCAGACCAATCAAGTTCCATCCCAAAATATAGTTCTGTGACTCATTATTTAATTAATCAATATTTTATAACGTGCTGAATACTGGAGACCAGTCTCTTAGCTCAAGACCGGGATTCAAAACTGTGTTGCTCTGTGTTGTCTTGATTCCAAGCCCCTGAACTATCCTCCTGGCTAATATTCATTAGCTCCTGTCTCAATTTTTCAAGCCCCTGAAACCACTCATTTGAAACCATCTTGCAACAGAAATTATCCTTTTCCCACGGACCGTCTTCAATCATTCAAGTTCTTTGCTCTGTCCATGCACAGCAATTGTATGTGTATATGCTTCAAGTACACAATCACAACGGATGGGTATACTTCAGATGTACGGGTTCATTGGAGGTCAATGCACTGACCCCCAATGCTCCTCCAGCAGTACTTTGGATGCCTGCTGTCCTCTATAGCCCCAGCCCAGATCTTCGGGGTCAGCTGCGCCGCTGACACTGGCCTCCAGCGGAGTGAAAGAACAGGAAATGGCCGTGCACAAGAATAGCAGACTCATCTCGCCACCATCTTTCATTCCCGCACCACCTCCTCAGACTTCTAGTAAGGCTCTTCCAGATAGCGGTATAAGTGTAATACTAATAATAATAATAATAATAATAATAATAATAATAATAATAATAATAATAATAATAATAATAACACCACCACCTTTTGGACAGAGTGGACTGTCAGCAATGAGGAGAGTAAATGTGTCTTGACATATATCAGTACCTGCGACTACATTAGGTACTTGGCGCTTTCTGGCAATACCTGGAAATGGGGAGTTCATGGCGTTTTGATGTCAGTATAGGGCAATTATGTGAACATCTACAATTTTGATTGCAATACCTTGCATACGAAAGCAACGCCTGCTGCACCAGATGATGTGAGTACCAGAGATCAGGGAATTATCTAAATTATGATGCTACTACCTAGGTATTTATAGCAATAGCTGGTAATTAGTTTGAGTACCATGGTATTTGATTGTTATTCCTAGAAAACAAATATAAAATTGTGCAAAACCAGGACTGTTGGCTTTGTTAATTAAGCAATATGCCCCGTACTGAGTCAGGTTATGCCCCGGGGCCCATAGTTTTAGTCCCCGGGGTATTGCCATACTCGGTAATGTCCTTCGCGGCGAGGGGCATATTGTTATTTTTACCCCGGCCTGCAAGACTGGGGTACTAATAGCATTATTTTCTGTTCCTAAACGTTGCAGCATTTTGGAACAGAAAAGAAAAAAAAAATGTCCAAGGAAATGGCCGCCGGGAAAGGGAAAACGGAGTCCGTTTTCCCTTTGCATGGTGGCCATCGGAAGCGGACGTGCTGGGAACAGAAGTAATCCCGGCGCATTTGCTCCAAAAAAAAAGGAAAAAGGTAAGTGTGGTTGGGAGGGCAGATGAAAACAAAAAACAAACAAAAAAAACCTCATACCTGAATCCCCGGCGGGGGACGAAGGTAGCTTCCTCATTGGCTGGGGGGCTGCCATGCCGCCCGCCGAGAACAAAGCAGTGGAATCCCGGCTAAGGGATTCCCGGCAAGGTATGGACCTGGCGAGGGCCAATCAGAATGTTTGTTTCATTCTGGTTGACCCTCGCCGGGTACTAATGTTGATTAATTTGATATACATGTTCTTTGTCATGTTAAATTATGTTATGTTATGTTATGTTACTGAGATATATACCATGCACTACTGCCATTTGCAGGCTCTCCATGTGCTCCTGCAGATCTTAAAGAAAGGAGGGTGGGTTAGGTTGGTGGAAAGAGAGAGACAATGCAGCATGCTCGTGTGTTGGTGTGTGCAGCTCTGACGTAACCTGAGCTCTGTGTATGGACCTGTTTCATGTTAATCCTAAACACGACTTTATTACTTTGAAGTACCGAAATAAATCTTTCGAGTTACGCAATTAATTGTGAGCTGCCCAACCTATTAGCTATGGAGGTACATGCGAGTGAAAATTGATCAAATGTTGTGTTTATCTCAACTTCATGATTGAAGAATCCGGAAACTAGATTGTGGGGAAAGGCACCTTCGTATGTAGTTTTGTTTCCAAGGTTTACCGGAATGTTAGAGTGCTGCTGACATGTCAGTGAGTCATGGAAGTGGAGCAGAAGGGATTTAGAGAGGTAGCAGTTATTCTTTTGTTAGCTTGCCCTAAGTTAGGACCAGACCTCTTTGTTCAGACTATGCACCTACAAGTGCTTCAATGTAACCTTCTGCTTTGCCTCCTCAATGGCGATCGGTGCCCACTAATCCCCACGCTGAGTTAGCATCACATAACTAGTGCACCAATGCAAAGCATAGAGCAAATACATTTTGCTTAACTCCTGCTGCTTGCATAACATTATTAGTGTGCTATATCTAAATTACATTAATAATGGTTGCATCAAAGGATGCACGAGCATGAATACATATTACGTAACGATGTTTGCGTTGTTTAGGTAATAAGAAATGGAAGGCATACATTTTACCTTAAACTAACAATAGTTCAATATTTCACATTTGAAAAGGGGAGCATTATTTATCGGTTCTCGGCTACTGAAACAGGAAAAAGGAACACTTATGTGTCCTCCTTTTCTTTTGCCCTACATGAAATCTTTGTGTTATTTAATATTGGAGAAAAAACAGTTTACTCCTTTGGGTCTGTGTCAAAAAATGAGAAAGTGAGCAGCAATTATTTGATCCATTTTAGCCTAGAGTGGACCAAACATCTTTATGCACTATGGACTGGAGTAAAAATGTTAACTTCATGCCCTATAGCACAAGCAGAAAAAAAGGAAGTGGTAGACGTTTTTTAACCATTCTTTTTATCAGTGGAAAACATACTTAAAATGGATGCTGTTCTGCACGTATACCCTTCCGACTGCCTTATGTTTTGGAAATATGGAAGACCTCATTTGTATCCCTGCTGCTTTTATGGTGCTTTTCATAACCCTTCATACATGCTCTTCATATATAGCAAGTCTCGCGTATCACCGTTGGCCTGCATGCCCATTCAATCCATCCAAGACAATTTCAGAATTACCACAAGTATATTTCAAATGTAGGGTGGTGTGTTTCGGTGTCTGAAGTGCTGCTAATAAGGACCTATGGGGCAACACCAATATTACAAAGGTAAGCAGTAAGTGTTAACCACACTCTACCCTACACTCGCCGCCATTAATTGTAGTGTTCACGAGGAGAGGAAATCACTGACGGGCCCATAGGTCAGCGCTCACCCTCAAGAACTTGTAAGACAAGATAGCTACACCATGTGAGGACAGGGGGTGCAGGATTCATTTACTCCAACACGACTCAATAACGAGGACTCAGTAGTTTGGCAAAGGGAAGTCTGTTTAATGATACGTACATCAAACAGGGAAACAAATGGGAATCAGCTGTAGTGTGATCATCGGTCTCGCTCCGACTTCCACAAACTTTGGTGGAACAGCAATTCTTATAGGCACAAATCGTCATCACTGACGTCTAAAGTACTACAAATACGATGTCTCATTGGTTACAGTGTCTATAGGACCCTAGATCACATGGTCCATTGTGATTGGGCAAGTTACACCCCTAGACATAAATCTCCATTTTAATTAGCAGCATGCAGAATAGACACCCAGGTGCCTAGTGCCCCAAGATTCACCCTTCCTCCTTTCCATCCATCAATGTTTTAGGGCTATGTGTCAATTAGTTGGCTAGGGATGGCCTCGAAACTGTAGTCTCTTATCGGGAAAAGTTATGGCATCCTCTGGTCCTGGATGACATCACGTGATGGTACTTCTTCGCGCCTGGCTGGTCATGTGTTAGTTCACCATGATTCTGCTTCAGTTTCCAGCTTTTAGTGCATTTAATTATGTGTCAGCCTAGCCACCTGCATGAGCCCCCCTTATCTTGACCTTCATGAGGGAGGCTGGTATGCTCTGAAGTTGGAGTCTTGTGAGCTGACGCTCTCCTCCCCTTCTCCGGTTGACCTCGATTTCCTAGGCATGAGACGCTCTTTGTTGAGTTTCAATTCCACTCCTTCTCTTGCCTTTGGCTGGGTTTCGAAACTTGGCCTGGCAGGCCTCTGGCTGCATGGGTACCTTTTCTGCTTTTACAAAATGGAGTCGCAGTTGTATAATGTGCCTTACTGAGGTAGATATACGGTTGGCGCTAGCCGCTCCATCTCCTACTAAGCATTGCAAGCAATATCGATTTCTTAGCATCTTGCGTTTCAAGCCTATTTACACACGTTTAACAGGACGGTTGCTTCCAGCTGGTCTCGTAACACTGTTTCCTGGCATTGTAACATTGTCTCCTCTCCGTGCCTATTCCATTCAATTTCATAGTTACTCACACTGGCGTTTTATCTTCGATAGCTGCTCTTGTTCATTCTCAAATCTGTTCAGGCCCTTGTGTCATTTCCACTGGCCTTCCATTAAGGCTTTTGGGGTCTCTTCGTGGACCGTGTGTAGGTACTCCTCTTTTCCTATCAGCGGCTGGTATGGCTGTCTGATAGGGTACTGTGCTGCCCAGGGTTGTCTGGTTATGGGTGCTTTAGCCAATATGGATCTTCTGATGTATACTGGGCAGAGTCCCACTGCAGCTCTTTGTAGGTACATTTGCTCTTCATACATCACATACCTTGGCGAGTGTGTTCCTGGTACCTCGAAATGAGGGGAAGGGGTGCAGGCCATGTCTGGGACCTCCTTTACACTCCCACCTCTGGTCGGTTCATCAACCACTTCTGCAACCTCCTTTGCATTCATTTCTTTTGCTTCTTCAGTGTCATGCTCATCGTCCTCTGCGTTGGTACATGATGGTGTGAATGTGTGAGCATTTGGAGTCCATATTTGTATCACTCCCTTCAAACTCCCTGCTGTCTTCACATGTTCGTCTTTGTTCCATGTCATTAGCGGACATTGTCCATTTGAGCTGCAGTAGATCCATTTTCCCTCATACCTTCTTCTTTTCTTAGGGTATGTGAACTTTGTTCCTTCAGGCGCAAATTTGCTGGCCTTCACAAAGTCTCTTATCTCTTCATCAGTCAGGTCTCTGGGCGTCCATCCTGGTTCGACATCAACCATTATTTTCATCCCTATGGCTTTCTTTGCAGTTTTCTGGCACTGTGACATGATTATCTTGATAACAGGGGATCCTAGCAATATCATTGCTAGTAGAGCTCCCAGAAACTTGAAAATATCTGCCATCCATTGTGGGACCCATGAGAATAGGTCTCCAAACCAGCTGTCATCGTCTACTTTGTCACTTTCATTGATCATCTGGTTTTTTAGGCGTGTCAGCATGCTTACAGCCTCTGTTAGGGTTCCGTTTCCTTCGTCGTGTGATGGTACGAATGTGCAACATGATTCTCCGATTTTTGCACAAACACCTCCATCCATTGCTGTGATCATGTCAAGCACATATCTGGTTTGGAGGGTCTTCAGTCTGATTGCTCTCAGCTCTTCTTTGATCGCGTTGAATCCTTTTATAGTGGTATTGATGGTCTGCAATAACTCCCATCTGGTTATCTGCAACCATTTAGCATTCACTCCAACTTGGATGTGGGGCAGGAGCAGTGTTGTGAATACTGTTGAGCTGAGGCTGAACAGCCTGTGTTCGTATGGGATTGCATTGAATGCCTCTTCTGATTTGGGAGAAAAGTAATTTTCCCTCTTCATCCTGAATATCAGTTCCACAGATCTTCTTCTTCTTCTTAGATGAGCATCTGCTTTCGGGAAACTGTCCAACTTCAGGTCATTTTGAGGGATCACTAGTGCGGGAACATGGACGTTCACTAGTGTGCATATGCCTCCCCAGTTTTTTGGTAGTCTTATGTATGCCTTGACTCCACACGCCCGGTAAAGGTCCATAATAACTGTGTTCCCTTGTGTCATTCCCAGAGCTTCAAAGATTCGTCCGCAGTTTTGATTCTCTCCCATCTTCCTTGTGCCATTGTTTCTGAAGCATAGTTTCGGGCTCTCCAGTGGCACTATCTGTAGGGGTCCCCCTCTATCTTTGACCCAGGTTAGCAACTTTATTAGCTTTGGCCACAGAGGTGTGCATAACCTCTGCGAATTCTCTATTGCTTCCTTGCATAATCCAAGGACCATCCATGCTCGGCAAATTACTACTCCGTCCTCCCATCCATCTGGGGAGACCACTGACCCCCAGATCTGCATTTGGCCTCTGTTTTTCCACATTTGAGCCTCTTCTGCAGTCTTCCCTTGAACGTTCAGTTTGGGTTTATTTCCCATCTTATCCCAGATCCTTTGACAACAGGGTTCTCGTACCTGATCACATGATTTCTGTTGTGCGCACGGTTTCTTGTTTTAATGTCCTGCACGTAGCCATCTTCATCCGGGTAATCCTTTTCATTGG
The DNA here is from genome assembly GCF_040938575.1 of Ambystoma mexicanum. NCBI lineage: Eukaryota > Metazoa > Chordata > Amphibia > Caudata > Ambystomatidae > Ambystoma > Ambystoma mexicanum. The sequence continues at coordinate 407,734,856 of NC_090937.1, forward strand.
CCCATATCAGCGAGGCGTCTCTTCCCATAAATTGTCCTCTGGTGTTGCACATAGCTACATGTGACATACAGTGTGATGTAGGGACATCAATTTCTACAGCCACGAAGATCTTGGACTTTCCCATGCTGTATGGTAGGAGTGCACAGACAAAGTATTCTCCTTCAGACTTCTTCGTCCTACTTCCTTCATGTGTTGGTGCCATATGTTGTTTCCGAGATGGGCTGCGCCATCCAGGTAGTCATTAAGTTCATTGTTATCTTCATGAGGGCTTCTCTTGATTCTCAGCGTTCTTCTGTAGTTTGCTATGACTACATCTCTGAATGCATCTGTGCTGCTTTTCCACTTCGGGTATCTGGATCGAGCAGGCTGCCTTGACTGCATCGTTCTGGTAGGAGTGGGATTTGTGCTTCCTTTGCTTCCCCTTTGCAGTATGCCATAGACTTCCCGTAACCACCATTGGTTCAGCAACCTCCCAACTTGTGGCTGTGCTGTAGGCCTGCGGCTTGTTCCTTGAGTTGGAGCAGGTGTGCTTGCAGTTATAGTTTCTATAGCTCTGTTTTTCAGCTCATCGTGTAGTTTCTTTGCTTGGACTATAAATGGGAACAAATACTCTATTAGCTTGTGGGTCTTCTCTGTGAGTTCTTTTGTGGCCACTTCTGTTCTTTTGAGGGATCTTGCTATTCCCTCCTTCTTTTGCATTTCACTTGGCTTTTCTTAGTTATTTCCACTATTCTCTGGAAATGAAAGTTCTGCAGGCAGTCTCTCCTTTTCTGCTGCCTTCGTTGGAGGCCTTGTAGCCATTGACACTTGCCCTTGTTTGTGTGCATTCTAAGTGTGGGTGCGTGCCGTGGCCAGTGCTACATTATCATTCATACCGTGCTGACCCTGTCTCCAGCCTTTTCTCTCTTTCATCACCTTGTGTGTAAATGTATCACTGCGAATTATATTCAATTTTACATCATTTGCTTCACCATTAGCTTTTCTTGGAACTGGAATCACTATGTAGGGTATGGGTGCTTTTGTAGGCCCTAGATGTTCATTATCTGGTGGGTGCACTGAGAGGGGGACACTTTGTGTACCAATAAAGAAAGCAGTTCTGATTGTTAATAATAGAAAACCAATTATGATCACAGTACATATGCACATAATCGTTCTTAGTGAAAGTTTGCAGCATTTTCTTCCAGGAATGCGGGGGCGCCCTTCTGTTGGGTGTAAAACCAAGTTACTATTCTGGGCCCCCATTTCGAATGAGTTCATAGTCAGTTATTTATTCCTTCCTTGCTCTGATCTCACAGTTTGAAAGTTTATTACTACTAAAGTGTTGAGTGCTTTGAGTGTCCCCCCTTTTGTGGGTGATGATGGCAGTCTCTGGGTATGTAGCATGGTTCTGTTCGCTAGACTATGGAAAAAGGTTAGGCCAAATCTGGTACATCACGTCCATCTAAGCATATCGATACTAGGTGAGGTCCCAGTACACGCCTCGAATTTGCTTTGGTCCTTGAGGACGTGCTGGAAACAGTTCAAATGTGAAAAATAAAACGATGGAACTGCTACAAAATCACACAAAATGAAATGTTGCAAAAATAAAAGTAAAAATAAAAATAAAAAATAAAGTGAAAATAAAAATAAAATAAAAACTGAACGTGTGGCTAAAATAGGGAAGGATGAGCTAATCGTGCAAAAATAAAATTGTAAAAATAGGAACAAAACAAAAAATAAAAATATGGAAAAATAGAAAACGAGTCAAAATCGCAAAATAAGATGTTGTACCAACAGGAACAAAAATAAAAGCAGAAGACAATATATGAAAAAAATAGGAAAAAATGAGAAGGATGCAGACAGGGAAAAATACAAAGGCAAAGTTCTTGTGTCTGCTCCTTTCGTTCTGTCTCTGGGCGACAAATTGAGGAACAGTGTCTCTCTTCTCTATCTGCTCCACAGTGAAATGATGACGACAAAGTTCTATTTTGGATTTCCTCCTAAGGCTCTCCTCAGCAGTGGATGTCCATAATTGCTTCTTAGTTGCACTATGATAGCCCTCAGTAGCCTGTTCAGTTGTGCGTTTTTTGCTTGATTACTGAGGAATGTGGGTTTGTCAACATTGCTGGGTCTACCCACTAGTTCTGGAAAGTTTTCAATGAGGTGGAAGAAAACATGGTATGCATATTGTCTGTCTTCTGGTGTTAATGACATTTGCTCTGTTTTTCTAGTTTCTAGATTACAGGCCTTTTTTTTCAGCGCGAACAGTTTTGTCTCCTTGATCTGTCCCTCGGCTAAAAGTCTCACTGGAATCTCCTTAGGAATTCTCGCTGGAAGTTGGACAGCTCCACCTGGAGCATTATGCCTTGGAGGAGTGTGCCCATGTGTGGGGCGTTAGCTGGATCTCTAAGAAAGGGAATGACATCAACATCTGCAGGCCTCCCCACCATCTCCGGATAGTCTGTGACTAATCTAAACAGGACATTGTGCGCCAGCTGGGTGTCCTCGGTTGATAGGGACATTTGCCCTGTTTGGTTGTGTCCTGATCACAAGCTTTTCTTTTGATTCGCACAGTTTTTACACTTTCCTGCTGCGTGGATTGCAACCACATAATTCAATTTGTACCATACTTGGTTGAGAAAGTTATTGTTTCTTGGGTCCCTGATAAAAGTTAGGGATCTGTGGTTCCCACGACGAGCCCTGGACATTCCTCTGTGATGTGGAAAAATAGGGTAAATGTAAGTTCATCAAAGATCACTTGAGGTGGGTTCATTAGTGTCCTCTTCACTGTGCTCGGGCAGTTTAATGAAGGCTTCCATTATGACAGTCAGCAGTTGCCAGATTACCTTCTTGTTTGCAGGATCTCGAATAAAGTCTGTGGCACTGGCTCCTCTCCCTATGAGTGACGGGTATGATAACACCACAAGTTGAAAGCAAATCCCACTTGAGATTTCTGCTGGAATGTACCATGAATTCTGTGATTAAAGTCTCGATACTGGTTGCTTCAGGATACTGCGTTGCACTCTCAGGAAATATTTTATTGGCAGTCTATCAGGGTCTTGATTCTTTGTACTACCTGGGCGTGATGTGATTTCAACAAGTTCAGTTTATCAGTGTTGTTATGGCTTTGGATGCGCTTCTCTTTACCCTGCAACTAGGATGCACAGAGTGTTCATTTTTTATGTCCTTATCCCTTTTTTTTCTCAGGGGAACTGTCCAATTTTAAGCTACAATTTCGCACAAAAGTTCCTTGTCTTTGTTTTGCTGCTCATGCGTCCTTTTTCCTCGTCATGGATCTTGTCTGTACTTGCTGAGGTTCTTCTCCTTTGTCTGTAGATTCTTTGGAGTTGGGCGCAGCAGGAGGGCGCTCTCCTACAAATGACTTGATGTCATTTAGGAAGATCCAGGCTCTCCTGCCCTTGAGCTTGACATCGGACGTGGTGCAGTCCTCCACAATAAACGGGCCATTAAACCATGGCTCGTCCCATCTTTTTCTTGTAAAGTGTCTAACGAGGACGCTGTCTCCATGGAAGATGAGGGGTGCACACAGGCTGTGAGCTGCATCTGCATCAGCACCAGGGGAGTTGCTAGGTCTGGAAAAGATCCGGGGCTAAGCTAATGTCCAGGCTGTCAGGACTCGGGGCTAGCTAGTCTTTTGGCTGTAGCTCCTGAGCTTTTATTCGGGGCTACAGCCAAAAGATCTGGGGCTATAGCCCCCTCAACCCCCCTAGCAATGCCCCTGATCAGCACTATCTGTTGTGGTTTGTGCTGTGCTGCCCCTTTCCGCCGTCACTGCAGCTGGCCTGAAATGACAGAGGCGCTGGATGTGAGACAGTCCAGATAGGCTTTCATCTCTTCTCCTAGAACCTCCCTATTTGGCTGGGCATTGTTATGATAATGTCTCAGCTTACACTGAGACTGTATATAATGTTAGTAGAATGCTTAGTGTGAATAATGCCATGACATCATTGTTAGATCCATGTGGAATGTTATGGCACGTCTCATTTAGAATGTTATCCTTTGAGTACTGCCAGTTGATTGATGTTGTGGAGAGGGTTGGGGGTCTCTGGCTTATGACTTGTATACCTGCAATAAAATACTTGTCTAATCCATCGCTGGTGTGGTGTTGCGCTTTCACATATGGCGACGAGGATGGGATCTCAGCACACTAATGCCTTCTGATCGATCCCTCATTGAATGCAACATCGTGGATCTGAGACCCCCAACCAGGCGCTGGTCTGAGGAGGAGCTACCTCATTCCTCCCTGCAAAGCCCGTACCTGGAGAAACACGCCTTCGGCCTGTCGCTGCAAAAGCTACGGGCGAACAGGAGCAGCGAACAGGAGTGCCTCCCCATCTGTAGAGGAAGCCGCCCGGACCCCCCCTAGCTTCGAAAGGCATTGGCTGAGGTGGCATTTGGCAGCACTGCTTTCCTGGACTCTCTGGCGGCATATTTTTTTTTTTTCTTTCTTCTCTTCATTTCGGACAAGGAGGTGAGCGGAGCCGGCGCAAGCGTGTTCCGAGTGAAGGACCCAACGCCGTCTAGTCACGTGTCCGGAAGACGCAGTGAGGACGGGGAATTTGCTCTCTGGTACGGAGCACTGTGTGCACATAGCGCGAGTGAGGCGCGGGTTGCCTTCTCCTACTAGCAGGAAGAAACCCGCGCGAGTGAGGCATTGGAGAGTGAGCGACCCAAGGTGAGAGACGTGTTTTGGGGCAAACAGTGCCCAAGTGAAGGAGAAGGGGGGGCACCAGTAATCTCAGGAGTGCCTCTCTGTAGAACTGCAGCACCATTGACGTTGGGACACTATCTACTTAAGGATCCAGTGTTGGGTGGCATCAATAGTTGTGGTATTTTAAGGCATTGTATTGTGCACTTATGGCCTTGTCAGGGATACCGGGCCCACAGATGTTCTTGCCATCGCCGGGTCCACCAAGGATCAAATGGGGACCATGGAAGAAGGGCTTTCTTCACTATGTGAAAGCCACATGTGGGAACGGCATGTCCGTGGAGAGAAAGGTGTCTATGCTCATGCACTTATTGGGATATGAAGGGCAGAGGATTTTTGAAACCTTACCTAATATTAGTGAGTTGGATGCTGAGGAAGGCATGAATGATTTTGATCTTGCACTAGCTAAACTGGATAAACATTTCGAATTGAAGATAAGTACTGTGTTGGAACGATATCATTTCGGGATGAGATCACAACATGATGGTGAATCAGTAGAAGACTATGTCACTGCTCTACGACATTTATCCCTGAACTGTAAGTTTGGCGAGAGCCTGGATGAACACATTAGGGATCAGTTCATGCTACATTGCTCTAATGACAAGATTAGGGAGGAAGTTTGGCTGAAGGACGATCCCGGTCTAGATGAGGTGGTTGCCATTGCCAAAAGAATTGAACATACGTTACAGTGTGTGGCAAAATTAGGGACAAAGGGTACCAGAGTGAAAGAAAAGGGATGTAACTAGAACACAGAGAAGGCAGAAAGGCAAAAACGCAAGGTCCGGGGATATGACCCAAGGAAAAAATGGCAATGCATCCCAGATGTCACAGATATCCAATAGATTGCCCCAAAAGGGAGGTTGTACAGAAACTTGGGAAAAAGAAGGACGAACGTTTATGTTTTCGGTGCGGGAGTTCCCGCCACCTATCTTCATCACCGATATGCCCTAGAAGGAAAACTAAATGTACCATTTGTAAGAGATGGGGGCATTTTGAGATTTGTTGTTCTAACTATAACATTAGTACAGGGAGAAACACGATGGTAATTGAGGAAATTGATGGACCATCATCAGAGGAATATGAAGTTTCCGATAGTGAAATTGTGACGGTGAATATGGTCCAATGTAAAGAGATGGATGAGAGCGAGCACCCCTTAGCATGGGTTGAGGTTAATGGGAGTCAGGTTAGAATGCTTGCTGATTCGTGCTCAAAGATTACATTGATGTCTAAAGCAGTATATGAAAATGTGGTTGGTGGGAGGATGAATGATTTGAGTCCGTCAGATAAGACACCAGGTGGGTATAATGGAAGTAAAATTGAGGTTTTGGGATGTTGTATGGCAAGGTTTAGGTTCAAAGACCGAGTTACATGTGGCAAATTGTATGTCACAAAGCATGGTGAGACGTTGCTGGGATGGAAGGAACAAAGGGGTTTATGCATCAAGTTAGACCCCAATAGCGAAGAACAAGTTTTAAATGTAGGGAAGGAATATGAGCGTGATAGTCCGAATGTGGTGCCAAATAGTTTAATTGCTGAATATCCTGATGTTTTTAATAAAGGTGTCGGTTGTCTCAAAGGTATGGTCCATAAAATAATTCTAAAGGACGGTAGTAAACCAGTGGCGGCTAAACGTAGACCATTACCATTATCCATGCGCAATGCGGTGAGTGTTGAGTTGGAGAAATTGATGAAAGCAGGTATCATTGAGCCAACTAAGGCTGTTGAGTGGATATCCCTGGTAGTTGTCGTTAAAAAGCCAAGTGGAGAGTTGAGGGTGTGCATTGACCTGAGAGAATTAAATCGTTGTGTGGTAGCAGACCGACATCCTTTACCCAACATGGGGGAGATGTTAAGCAGGATTGGCAATGCTAAGTATTTTGCTAAGTTAGATTTGGCGAGTGCCTATCACCAAATCAATCTAGATGTGGAGTCACGAAAATTGACAGCCTTCATTACGTATGATGGTATTTACCATTTTAGACGCATGCCGTTTGGTTTAATATCAGCATCTTCTGTTTTCCAAAAGGTGATGGATGGATTGTTCAAAGGTATCGCCAATGTGTGGTGTTTTCAGGATGATGTATTAATCTGTGGTAATACTGAAGAAGATCTAAAGAAAACAGTGAAAACTGTGTTGGAAATATGTAGGGCCCGTGGTATTACTTTGAGAGGTGAGAGGTGTGTGTTTTACACTCAGGTAGTGGAATATTTAGGTCATCAAATATGTGAGGAGGGTTTAAAACCAAAAAGAGAGCTAGTTGATGGTATAAAGAAAATGCAATCCCCAGGAATAAGGCAGAATTACGCTCATTCTTGGGGACAATAGAATTCTATCATCGATTCATAGAGAATTATGCCGACAAAGTTACAGCGTTGAGGGCACTTTTGAGAAAAGGGGTAGAGTTTGATTGGAGTGTGGAATGTGAAAGAGAATTTCAAGAAATTAAGGCCAAAATTGACATGGCTAATCCTTTGGCTATGTACGACACTAAAAAAAGGACTATTCTAGCGGTCGATGCAAGTGACAGTTGAATTGGGGTGGTGATGTCTCAGGTTGGAAGGGATGGATTGGAGATGGTGGTATTACATGCCTCACGAATGTTGAGGGGAGCTGAACTCAATTACTCAGTTTTGGAAAAAGAGGCATTGGCGTGTCATTGGGGAATTGAAAAGTTAAAAAACTTTGTGTGGGGCCAAGAATTTGTATTGAGAACTGATCACAAACCATTGAAGGCTATATTTGAAAGTAAGGGACTGGACAAAGTGTCAAGAAGGGTTGCGTGTTGGGTCACGAGACTACAATGTCACAAGTTTAGCATAGAAGTTGTTCCAGGGAAGGACAACATACAAGCTGATCATGCTTCAAGGTTAAGAGTTGAGGATGAATGTGGTATCGATGGGTGTGATGAAATTGAGGCTATGGTGTTTTCCACTGGAGGTAGTGTAATACACAAAGAGGAATGGATCAATGCGTTTGCTGTGAACGATATGTGGAAACGCATAATGGCATTCATTGGAGGTGATTGGCCTGAAAAGAGATTGTTATCTAGTGATGAAAGGGCCTACTGGGAGTTGAGGTTTGAACTATCCGTGAAGGGTGGTTTGGTATATCGATGGGACAAGTTAGTTGTGCCTAGTTGTCTGAGGAGAAAAATCATTGATTTAGCACACCAGGGTCATATTGGTACAGATAAGACTAAGGAGGTGATCAAGGCTGATTACTGGTGGCCGGGACTAGACCGAGAGGTTGAGAGGGTAATTGGTTGTTGTATTGATTGCACCAAGTCAGGAAAGAACATATCTGCAGTTGCGCAGCCAATGAAGCGTGTTGAGAGTCCCAAAGGTGTTTGGCAGGATTTGGCAATGGACATTTTAGGGCCGGTAGATATGGGTAGGGGCAGGGGTAACTTTATTGTTGCACTGGTGGACATGTTCTCGAGGTGGACAGAGTTTAAAATCATGAGGGATGTGACAGGAGTGTCCATAGTGGCATTTCTGGAAGATGTGTTCGAAAGGGAGGGTTTACCAAGAAGTATGTTGACGGATAATGGCCCACAGTTCACGGGAAGTATTTTTCAAAAATACATGTACAAGTGCGGTATTAAACACAAGAAAACTGCATTATATTATCCTCAGGCCAAGGGAATGATTGAGAGGGTCAATCGTTGCATTATGGAGGGTATCAGGAGAGGTAGTGCGATGGGTCTGGATAGGAAGGTAACTGTAAAAGAACAAATGTATGCTCTGAGAATGGCTCCCAACACTGAGACTGGAGTCAGTCCATTTGAGTTCATGAGAGGGCGGAAGGGCAACACAGTACTGTCACCAGCTTGGTTAGGCCGGGCAAGGGAGGGGGGGTCCGGGCGGCTTCCTCTACAGATGGGGAGGCACTCCTGTTCGCTGCTCCTGTTCGCCCGTAGCTTTTGCAGCGACAGGCCGAAGGCGTGTTTCTCCAGGTACGGGCTTTGCAGGGAGGAATGAGGTAGCTCCTCCTCAGACCAGCGCCTGGTTGGGGGTCTCAGATCCACGATGTTGCATTCAATGAGGGATCGATCAGCAGGCATTAGTGTGCTGAGATCCCATCCTCGTCGCCATATGTGAAAGCGCAACACCACACCAGCGATGGATTAGACAAGTATTTTATTGCAGGTATACAAGTCATAAGCCAGAGACCCCCAACCCTCTCCACAACATCAATCAACTGGCAGTACTCAAAGGATAACATTCTAAATGAGACGTGCAATAACATTCCACATGGATCTAACAATGATGTCATGGCATTATTCACACTAAGCATTCTACTAACATTATATACAGTTATACAGTCTCAGTGTAAGCTGAGACATTATCATAACACACCCCCCTCCCTTAACAAAATAAACCATATCCAAATGAACCTTAAATTTAGTAAGCAAAGAAATTGCAACTCCTCAATTCGTATCAGCAGCTGGTATGGCTGTCTGATAGGATAGCGTGCTTCCCAGGGTTGATTGGTTATGGGTGCTTCAGCCGGTATAGATCCCCTTTCGCCCTGAAGCCATAGAGGGTCCGGGAGTTAAGTCATGCTCTACTTCCTGCAAGCGTTTGCATGCTCATTAGATGGGCTCAGAGAGCTGTAATCAATCTCTGGTCAACTTCTTTTTCAAGGGTGTGGAGGAGCAGTTACATGCCTCTGCAGGAAGTCCTGCCTCTCTAACTCATAAATGTTGGAAGTATATGATTGTGCCGTGTTTGACACCAGCAGTTGTGCCAATACTGCAGCATATATTCGAAAGAAGATATCCATTGAGACAACCTTATCGAATGTATCCCTGAAGAGACGACAATCTGAGAGAGGAACACCCTGAAGTAATATGAAAAAGAGCTAAACAGAGGAGCTAGTGATGTTACAAAAGACATATGTGACGTCTCAAGATACTGGCTGAAGAAGATGCATCGATCCTATAAGAAACTAATAACGAAGTAAAGAATCGAGGGAAATCTTAAAAATATGAAATGAAGATTACACGTGCACAAAGTGCTGCAAAGAATCAACCATTTACTAGTTGTACAGATGTTGAAACGCAAGGTAGATGAAGTCAAAATAGAAGCTGGCTATATGTAATAAATAGAAAGCAGGCAGAGCCGCCAATGTGCAGGAGCTGAACATTGGTGTTATGAATTTAGTAAGCCAGGGCCCATGAAGAGAAAAGGCAAGGATTGTGTTGCAGCAAGAATAAGCTGAAATCATGGAGCTGCATGACGAGGCTGTGTGGCCTGGTATCAAATCTAGAGCAGCCAAGCTTGGTTATCTATTCTTGAAAGCAGTGAACGTGCAAAGGATGAATCATCTCTTGTTAAGGTGCAAAGAAAGAACACCAAGAGTGTCAAATTTTGTTAATTTAAGACATTTAAAAAACTGCAAAATTGGCCAAATCTTGGTCTCCTGTCACAGGAGCCAAGGATGAAAATACAGTTGAAATTGGAGTCCTAGAACAACGATGGGAAGTGCCTACACTCACATCTATTCCCAGAGACAAGGATACTTTTCAAGGCCAAGTTCCAAGACAATCTTCATTGCAGAAGGCATGGGCGATGAGAGATGTTGGGCTAATTGGGTAGGGAGGTAAAGTCAGGTTCACCTGCTTGCACTTGGATCTGGGCCTACATGCTGCTAAGTTAACCGAATGTTCCAGACATTGCACAAGCATGCCAACCAATTGTAGGGTTCCATATAACAAAGGACCCTATAGTTTGAAGACCAATTGAAAACTGTGTACTTAATTATCTTGAAGATTACATGTTTTGGAGGTAGGCATATATTGTCCACCTGACAGCCACTCGCAATCCCAGTCCCTATGTAATGTATACTTAGATGTTCCCCTTAAGCCAATTACAATCCCAAGCAGGTTTTTCATTATTTGCCACGTAGTATGACAACACCTCTGATGTATTTTTAGTATAAAATGTATGATTTCTGATAAGATCGAGAGAGACTGAGCGAATGTGACAGTGGGTAAAATTACTAATGCATCCACTTCCGATATCTGTGCGTACCTCACAGTTTATTGCCTTCCACCCTGGTTATTTTTCCTCAGATGTTCAGCCTTCTGAATTTCATTTTAAAAGAATTGACAAAATAATGGCACCTGTTATCAGCTCCTGGAGAAAATTCACAAGGTTAAGGTTTGGGCTTTTTCTTTTTACCACAATCCAAAGACTATCATGAGAGACAGAGCATTCACTTTGGATATTTCTTTGGCAGCAACATGGTAACCTTCTAGTACTCCCTTCTTACTATAACTAAGAGATCAATAATGACCTCATATCACCCAATCAGAATGTTCAGAGCTGGGTTATTGACTACTGGAATTGACTGCATTTGCAACATTCTGACTTCAAAAGCTGGCAGGGAAACCACAATGCTATCTCCAACCAAGGTTTCTTTCATCAAGAAGCTTTCTTTCTTTTAGGACCTTTTTTCCCATGGCTACATCATATGTAATATACCAGCATGAAAGGTAAAATATGGGAATATGCTTTCACATTCTTATAGATACAGATATAGATACATTTTTGTTTGCTTTTACATGATATCTAATCATATCTCATGTCGAATCCACTCCAGTTTAACAAAGTTTGCAATTAAAATACTTAACTTATGAAGACTATCCTGCAGCGTTAGCACCCCATTCCTAGGGCTGGAACAGGGGATAACAGCTCGGCAGTCTGAGTTAACGGGCCACACAAAGTGCGAGCGGTTAACGAGGGCTACGGGCCGTTACCCCTGTTCCAAACCTTTGAACAGGGTGCTAACACCATTAGCACCCTAGGTTACCAAAGCAGTAACCTGGGGTGCAAAAAAATAAGTATTTTCTTTAATTGAATGCGTAGCCGTGAGTATCCCATTCAATGAATTAACATACTTATCCAGAATGGCCCCCATGATTACAGAAGGCGGCCTCTTCTATTACCATGGTGCCCGGAAAAGCAAGGAGGGAATCTGCTGTAAGCTAACAATCAGCTAAGTGGCACCAGGGAGGCGGGTTGGGAAAAGTAAAACACATAATTAAAGGGGATGGTTGGGGAAGATGGCAGATTGCAGGGGGGGCAGTCTTCGTGTTACATGGAAAGCAGGCTGAGATTAGCAGTGTCAACCCGCGTTTAATGGAACCTGATTGGCTGCTCCCCCCGCCTTGGTTGCTAATGCTAT